>NC_138762.1:70778002-75763002 GCF_965113315.1 Podarcis vaucheri
TGCCTTCATACCATACTGACATTAATTCAGAACCTAGACCTAGAAATCTTTATTTCCATAAAGAGTAATTATGATGTAATGAATTTAACGGAAAACAAGGCAGCCCAATAGTAATAAAAACTATATTCAATGGTACCTGCAGAAGGCACCCCAAAATCCAGTGATTTTAATGTGTGCTAATTCTCAGCTCTCATGAAAGGGAAGAAATAAAACATGCACAACCACAAATGAGACCATAACGAGGCTACTTCCCCAAACACAAATCACATACCATATAAACAGAAACCAGGGTGTGATCCAGTCTGTCCTGCATACTAAAATATGTGTGTACATCCATTGCACAAGTGCAGATCTCCACACAGAGGAGGGAGTTTAGAAGCCGCAGGATCCAGTAAATGGGAGTGGGTCAAGTAAAGAAGTGATAGGGATCTGAATCACCCCCCAGAGTACTCAGACATAATCCTGGATGAGGAGGATGCCATCAATGTGCATTGTGTGTTGCAGAATAATAGGAAGAGGGGCACACTTTCCTAGGAAGCTCACCATCTACAATTTGAAAGTAGCACAAAAAAGTGGGATTATGGAAGTGAGGGTAAAAAGGAAGAATATGTCCTATTTTCAATTATACACATTTAAATTCTATATGTATGATTTAGCTGAGATTCCTGCATCGCAGGGGGTTGGACTAGAATCATGGGTAGGCAGACTAAGGCCTGGGGGCCAGATCCAGCCCAATCGCCTTCTAAATCCGGCCTGTGGACGGTCTGGGAATCAGCGTGTTTTTACTTGAGTAGAATGTGTCCTTTTATTTAAAATGCATCTCTGGGTTATTTGTGGGGCATAGGAATTCATTCATTATTTTTTTTCCAAAATATAGTCTGGCCCCCCACAAGGTCTGAGGGACAGTGGACCGGCCCCCTGCTGAAAAAGTTTGCTGACCCCTGGATTAGATAACTCTTGGGGTTACTTTCAACTCTACAATTCTATGATTCTGTGGTTTTCAGTGATAGACGAAGACTAAGGAGTGAAATCAAAGACATCACAGAAAAGCTGACTTTTCAGGAAGGATTTGAAGGAAGTAGAGTCATGGATGTGTCCAGGGGAGGCAATGGCAGGCATGTTAGCTAATTAGTGGGTTAAGAGAAATGGAATTCCTAATTGGGACATCCTCTACAATGGAACGGGTAACCCTTGGCCCTTCTGATATACTTAGACTACAATTCCCATTGTTTCTGACCATTCGCCATGCTGGCTGGGAGTTGTAGTCCTCAAGGGACTACAAGACTCACAACTGATTTCCAGAACTTTGTTCTAATGCCAGAGCTCAGCCCCGTTAATGTTAAGTAGATGATGAAATGCACTTGCTGCCTTAGGTTGCATGCACACCATAAATTTAAAGCACATCCTCCCCCCCAAAAAAATCCTGGGAACTGTAGTTTACCCCCAGAGAGTAACAATTCCCAGCACCCTTAACAAAGTAAAGGTCTCAGGTTATTGGGAGGAGGGATGTTTTAATTGTATGGATTGTACCCAGACCAGGCCTTATCAGATAAAGGAGAGCAGTTTCCCAGCTCCTCTTTGCATCTTTTCAAGAAAACGCTGATTTACAGGATGTGCTGGGATCCTAAAAAGGTAAAGGTAAAAGTACCCTGACCGTTAGGTCCAGTCGCGGACGACTCTGGGGTTGCGGCGCTCATCTCGCTTTACTGGCCGAGGGAGTCAGCATTTGTCCGCAGACAGTTTTTCCAGGTCATGTAGCCAGCATGACTAAGATGCTTCTGGCAAAACCAGAGCAGTGCACGGAAACACCGTTTACCTTCCCGCTGGAGCGGTACCTGTTTATCTACTTGCACTTTGACGTGCTTTTGAACTGCTGGGTGTGCTAACCCACTATAAAATGTGTGCTCTAACTAGGCTGATGTCACCAAGTTGGAGAGGAATTTGCTTCAGTGTTTGCTCTGAGTTGGAGCTCCTTAAGTAGGCTGTTACTTGATTTAAAAGCCATGCTGGGGTCTTGGAATCCAAATCTCCCCTCTTATGCATTTGCTGGTTCTTATTTTTCTCTACTTTGACCAAACTGCGGGAGGCAGTGGAAGACAGGAGTGCCTGGCGTGCTCTGGTCCATGGGGTCACGAAGAGTCGGACACGACTAAACAACTAAACAACAACAACATTTTTCTCTACACTTGCAGGCAACAATTAGGAAAGAAAGTGTTCTGTATCACACTCAGAATTGCCTTTCTTTTATGACTAAGTAACCCCTTGAATTTTTGGCACTGACGGATTACAGTGAGGCTCGAGACCCTGTGCCTTTCCCGTTTATATATATAAATAAAATACTGTTTATAAATTTCAGTGTGTCTGTTTGCCAATTATTTGTATTACAAATTTTGAATACAATAAACTCTCATTTGCCCTTGGGCTCTTATATTATCAAAGTACTTTGGATGATGATCTTTCAGTTGAGATTTATATTGCTTATGGAAAATTGGATTTATTATTGCTAATAAAGGTTTATTAGCATAACCTACTAAGAGCAATATCATTTCCTATCTGAATAATGACTCCAATGTTATTTTATCATTTCCATAGCACTTTAATGTGCAATGTGCTTTGCATTCATCATTGTCCTTGGAAATGAACCAAGAAAGCACATGCATACATACAAGCAGATTGCGAATGATGAGCTCAGTCTTAAAGACATATAGTTGGAAGTAAACTCCACTGTTCAGTGGGAACATGTTTCTATGTAAGCTTCCTGTTTATTATACACCCCCTCTACATTCTTATATATATTTAGGGATGCGGGTGGTGCTGTGGTCTAAACCACTGAGCCTCTTGGGTTTGCCAATCTGAAGGTCAGTGTTACGAATCCCCACGACAGGCCGAGCACCTGTTGCTCGGTCCCTGCTCCTGCCAACGTAGCAGTTCGAAAGCACATCAAAGTGCAAGTAGATAAATAGGTACCGCTCCGGCGGGAAGGTAAACTGTGTTTCCGTGCACTCTGGTTTCCGTCACGGTGTTCTGTTGCACCAGAAGCAGTTTAGTCATGCTGGCCACATGACCGGCCTGAAAGCGAGATGAGGGCTGCACCCCATAGTCAAGTTTGACTGGACTTAACCGTCCAGGGGTCCTTTACCTTTATATATATTTATCCTACTTGCTTTAATCTTGCTATCTGCGCATGAAGGTTCATCAGATTTCATGTGTCCATTTTATTTACCTAAGAACCAATGGAAATATGCAAAGAACAAGCTTCTTTAAAAAATAAAAATAAAAAACCCTTCCAAGTGTGAATTTCTTCTGTTTACTGAAAGAGAGCTGGTTGTGTGTACATTTGTATTTTTTATTTATTTATAGCTTGCTGAGTTATTTGGAATTATTTGTGCTTCTCTGGACTCAAGTATGATTTTAAACCAGAAAGAGAAGAAGGAAATAGTATTCCTGGCACACTATCTGCCGCCCTGTTTGTTTTCCCAGTCTCATTCCCTTGCATCATCTCCCCCAACTGCCTGGGACTTCTCTTTTTCAAGCATCCACATATTGAATATGTGCAAATAAAATACATTATGTATTAGTTTACTCATTTAAATGTTCGCCTCAGTCTTTTCTCAGGCTCTGAACAGCTCGTGTTGTTGTTCAGAAAATAAATATAGAATAAGGTCAGCAAGCTAGAAATATAGAGATACGAATTCTGGTCCAAGATATGGAGAGGCGGGGGAGGGTGGACAAACATTGAATGTGCTTTCCTGTGCATGCTTAATATTTATCTTTGCACAGAAAGGCTGTCCCTTCTTGGCCCATGAAGACTGAGAGGGGGGAAAGCAGCCATGAGAGTGTTCAGGACATTATAATTCAAATGTGGCATCTTAAATAGTGTTGGGAGAGCTACAGGAAACCAACGCTGACTCTAGAGCTTCATAGCAATGAGCTTTTCAGCATCCTTGCCACTGTATTTTATTTTTAAAGATACTGTGCTAATTAAAATCACAAGTTGCTGGCTAGAGGCTTCCATAGTCTAAAAGCTTTTGGAAATCCTTATATAAATCAGCAGTGTATCAAGTAAATGGACAAAGTACTTTTCAGATTGGTATCTTTTAAAGACTGAAGAAGTGATGCCTCCTTTTGTGATGCATTGGGGAAAGGGAGCATTTTCAGTGGGTGGTGGATGTCATCTAGAATAAGACCAGTGCTTTTTTATTTTATTTTTAGAAAAAAGGTGCTGGTACTCACCATGAAGTTGTTACACTAAGTGGCACACTTTTAACATTTTTTTAAAAAAGGTGCCAGTACTGCGTACCCTTGAGTATCCCCAGATAAAAGCACTTTGCATTACCCATGTAGCAGAAGTTTCCCCCAGTTCCAGTCAACACACAGAGGCAGTTTAAGGTCCAAGATAGTTTATTGTTGCAGAATATTAGGCTTCAGTAATACAGCTCCAGAGGTTGATTTATACATACAGTTTGTAGGTTTTGCAGATACGGATACAGATACAGATATATGCAAGTACAAAATATTTGTGTTGCTCCAGCAGTTCAAGATGTAACACAGACTCCAATGGACAGATTCACCGACTGATTAATGAGCTGATATGCCTTAATTATTTATTTAGACGGCACTGGGCCGTTGCCATAGCATCTGGCTTGGCTGAGCTTGCACCTGGTGGCTTATCTCACACAGGGGGCAATTTGTGATCATGAAGAAAATTTACCCCTTCCTCCATGTCCAGTTCCTCGAACAGTAAATTGCACTGGAGTGCTAGAGAATCGGAGGAAAGTTGGGCAAATCAAGGGATTGGAGAGCCAAAAGAGGAGGCTCTTCCACACACAGATTTCAGGGGTTGGATCTTTGAAAGCAGGAATTGATGGGTGTTGGCAACAGCATCTCTGGAGATCAGTTGTCATGACAAATCAGTGTGGTATGGGATGCAGCTAGAGCATTACTATATACAAGTGAGTCACTCCATGATTTTGCCCAAGATACTATATGGAAAGCAAAGAGTTTTTTCAGTGGTGTAGTTAGGTAATTTTAGATTCTGAACTTCATGGTTTTATTCAGGCAGGGGGGTATGATTTATTTATTAGCCCCAAGAAAACTTTCAAACAAAATTGCAATACTGGCTTTATTTTTATATCTTTTATTTTTTGGGAAAATCTTTATTAAACTTTCAACATTAACTTACACAACAATACACAATAATACAATATATACAACTATATACACATACTTTACAGAAATAGAAAGAAAAGGAAAGAAAAAGTAAAGGATGAAATATAGGGTAAATAAGATAAACTTCCGATTGTTCTCATTGTATTGTATTGTGAGTACAATACTGGCTTTAGAAGGCAGAAGTAATCTATATACTAACAAAATAATGCCCTCAAAAATTGCATTGATGACAGCAGAACATCAGATTCTACCAAATGCCTGGGAGAACAGATGGTAATGTGTGTTACTTCACTTATTTCAAAATATGGAAAGTCAGCCCATTTTGCATTTGGCAGGAACCCTCCTGCTTCTTCTGCTGAGTGGGGACCCAGACATCTCTCCCAAAGGTCTGCACTGATGGCGTCAGTGGAGCTCTCAGAGTTATTTTGGAATTCAGAGGTATATCAGAAAGCAATTCTGTCTCTCTAGCAGCAAATACCATTCCATTTAATTGAATTGCAGAGTTAGTTCTTTTCATTGTGTGATTGCAATCTGGAGGTTACAAATGGATGCTGTAGTTTCACTTACTCTGGTAACAATGTTGTTGCTTGACCCAGACCTCAGTGGGAGAGATTGCAGCAGGGCATTATTTAAACAGTTAGTGGGCTAAAGAATTGAGCACAGAGTTAACCCCATCATGAGTCATGCCACCAAAAACTGGAGCATCTCACCAGCTGTTGCTGCTCCAGCTTCTGTCTCTGATAGCCATCTGGCTGGACACTCCAAACCAGACCAGCAAACTCCCATATTGCTGGAGCCTCTTCAGAGTTGTATGTTCAGCTGTGTGAGAGATTCACTTGTCCTGCAGAAGCATGATAACACATAAAAGGATCCTTCTCTTTTTTTCATTGAGATGGGGAAACACTAAGTAAGATTTTAAAATCAGCAAAGCTTTGTTTGTCGTAATAGTGTGTTTCTCCTATATAGCCTTTGGCAGATAATATTTGGTATTATTCTGTTTAATTTACGCATTTCCCCCTCCCTGGAATGCACAATATTTAACTTAAATAATCAAGAAGAGTGCTTTAAATTGCTAGCATTATGCTGGTTGTTGCTTCCACCTAGGCTCTGTAATTACAGAAAATTTATTTCAAGCAGCAGAACAACAAAACAAGCCAGTATTCTGGGCTAAACAAATCAGTTCCACTGGCAGCCCTCAAAGAGTTTGGTATTCTTTAATGTTGAGCTTGTTGGAATCCATTCCAGTGCAAAGGTCCTACTCTGCTCTACTTACCAAAGGAAGGCATTTGGCAAACACTTACAACTGCTATTAAAAATTTAGGGTTTATTACCAGGGTGTTTTAGCTTTGTTCTTTCTTGTGAATCCAAGAAACACAGAAAGGAGTCAGTGCTATGCAAATCAAGTGTTAAAAACGTACAGGGTATGGATCAAAGGAGGCTTAATTGGGAGCAAGCGAATAAGAAAAAAAAATCCGTAGTCACCTTATGTTTGCCAGCTTCCCTGCCCCCCCCCCCAACAAATCTGTCACTCTTCCCCCCTGCCAGTTTACTGACATGAACCAGTACATATTACAGCATGCTTCATACTTCCAAAGCCTGACTCTTAGAGTTAACCGGCTGACTCTCTCTAGAAAGGAGAATTTAATTTCCCTTTGGGGAAATACAGGACAAACATGTTGATAACCAACTGATTTTGATTGTTGACTTGCTGGGATCCTCTCTTTCTTTGTTTATCCATGAACAAAGACTGATTCCATGTGTATTTGCTACCCATTAGTGCAATAAAATGTTGCCAAGATAATTTAAAATTGTACATGTTGGTACCCCAGTGCATAAGGCAAGCATAGCACATAGTGACTGGCTGCTCTTTGTTAAAGCCATTGTCTGAATGAAGCAGGTTCATTCCTCTACGATAAATGCCAGATTCAGTTCCTTTCTATCAGTTTCTGTCAGCTGTTAAGTAGCTGGTTTGTCTACCATATGCTCATGCCTACTGCCACATCTCCCAAGTTTCTACCCACCTTTGTCTTATTTAGAATCCAGTTTGTGTGCAGTTTATACAGATTTCAGTTTTGCCCCTGGTTTATAGGGCCCTGGAAAATAACAATTATTGTTGCTGATGCTGTTATTATTCAATTATAAAAGTTTTTACCTATGAGCGAAATTCAAGCCTCACCTTGAATTTAATTGCTTGAACCAGTGTGTTGTACCCAAAGTGGAATCTCAGGTAACACAGCCCCAGGGATATTTGCATACAAAGTGCATGGCAGTGCATAGTTTTTTCTAGCAGTAAAGTGTACTCCATTTGCCCCTGCATCTTTTTGGCTCTTTGTGTCACTTAGTCCTACTGGGCCAAAAACTGCAGCACTCTCTCTGACCATTTGCAGTGGTGGCACTGCAGATATCAGGCTAGGAGTTACAGTATTTCTATGTGCTGCATGGGGGTGTTAGTGTTAGTTTCTGCTCTCTTCACTGTGCAGCGAAGTGCTTGTCACAAGACAATGTTTACATTCCACAGTCAGAGTACTGTTGGGTTTTCCCACGGGAATGGGAAGCTGGATGTGACGTACACTGGTTTCCTGTTTTTCACTGTTTCTCTCGGTGTTCTTCATTCCGAGGAGAAGGATGGTTGCTTCTCTGCTCCAGCAGAGGCAAGATGCATGTTTGTAATTTCTCAATACTGAACTGAGAATAAAGCAACTTTAAGCATGTGGCACGTACTGTTCATCATTCCGTTGTGCAAAGGACTCTGCAATTTCAACATTTTGGTTATGGGCCCAGGAAGACGTAAATCAAGCTGAGTCGGAATGCCGGCAGAGGTACAGAGGAACGGATCGCGTTATCTGCTCTGCGCGTCGAGTTTGATTGATGAAGGTATGTGCTCATGCTCCGGGCAGCCTGCCAGTTTCTAATTTATGGTTTTATGGCTGGACTTTGAACTTTTAAAGGCCGTTTTGCCGCGATACAGGCTATGAGGCACAAGCTCACAGGCTTGGATGGCTGGGGAAAACGAAAGTACTTTTTAAAAGTGCTTTTGGAAGAAGCTGCAGTACTGTGACGCAGCTTGTTTAAAGCAGCTATGATGGATAATGCAAAGCTGGTTGAAGCTTTTGGGATTCCTAAGCTCAATAAGAAAAATTACACGGAGTGGGTACTTTATGCAGAGGCAGTTCTGCGGAAAGAGGGTCTGTTTAATGTTATTACAGACAACCCCCCAGCTCCAATTACAGCTGATTGGACTGCTAAGGATTCCAAAGCATGGGGAACGCTTACGTTGATAGTATCCCCAGAAGAGCTCTGTCTGTTGCGTGGAAAGACCACAGCCAGAGAAATTTGGGACACTTTAAGAGAGGCTCACTTGAGGACAGAAGCTGGTTCCTCAATGTACTACTATGCCAAGCTGCATGGCATGGCTCTTGCTGAAGGTGGAGATGTGCGTACACATCTGATGGAGATGCAGAATCTGAGACATGAGTTGCAACAGAGAGGACTCAACTTTCCAGAGGCTGTGTATTCCTTCATGATACTACATTCTTTGGGTCCAAGTTGGGAGTCCGTTGCCACTCAGATTGCTGTTCAACCAACTGCTCAGCTCACAGTAGCCTATGTTACTGCCATGATCCAGAATGAAGCAGATCGCCGGGGTGCTAGCTGCATGGGTATGGGGGGAGTCTTCACAGACATCATCCCAGAATGCAGTGGAACCACCAGAGGGCGCCAAAGCTTTGAAGGCAGTGAAATGCTACCCGTGTGGACGTCTAGGCCATATGAAGAGGGAATGCAGATATCCCAGGGCCAAGACAGAGCAGCGCAGCGGAAGTTCATCGCGTGGAAAAGGCCAAAGCAAAGGCAAAGGTCCGGTGTCCAGGACAACGCAGCACAAGGCAATGGTCTCACACTTCACTCCAAACGTCGCAAAGGTCCAGCAGACGTCTAGATCTTTCTTCGTTGTTGATTCAGCAGCTACCCACCACATGTGCAACGACAAGAGACTGTTCGTGTCTTTTACACCGCAGGAAGGTGCGATTCACCAGGCGGATGACCACACGATCCCCAGTCAAGGCTACGGAACTGTTGTTCTTCACAGTTTGGACTTATCGATACAGGATGTACTTTACGTTCCAGATGCCACACACAATCTTCTAAGTGTGATGCAGCTGAATGAACGGAACATTGACGTTTCCTTCAAGAACAAGAAATGCACCATCACAAAGAAAGACGATTATGTATTGCATGCTGAATGTGTTGATCGTTTGTTTGTTTTGTATTATGATGATGTTGTGCAGAATGATACTTGTTGCATTGCAGGTTCTAACAAAAGTTTGCATGCAGGATGTATTCATGATTTTCACAGGAAATTTGGTCATTTGCATTTTGAGGCAGTATCTAAGATGCCTACCTTGGTTGAAGGTATGACTATTAAACCCTGCAGGTACCACATGAAGTGCAAAGCGTGCGCAGCAAACAAGGTGAAAATGGCTGCGAAAGGTAAGGTGTCTAGTAGGCAAGCTACAGAACCATACCAGATTGTTCATGCTGATTTAGTTGGTCCACTATCACCCTCTTTGGGTGGCAATAGGTTCTTCATGGTTCTCATTGATGCATTTTCTAGGTATATTTATGTGTACAATCTCAAGCAGAAATCAGAGGCTTTTCCAAGGTTCAAGGAATTCTGTGCTTGGTTGGAAAATGTGCATGGTAAGAAGATAAAAATTCTTTTCACAGATCGCGGGGGAGAATTCACTTCTCAGCAGTTTGAAGCTTTTCTGACTGAGAAAGGAATTCAACACGATTTGTCCAGTCCTCGCTCGCCATGGCAGAATGGACTTTGCGAAAGGGCAAATCAGACATTGCTTCAAGGGTTAAAAACCTTGCTGCATGATGCTAATCTTCCAGAGAGTTATTGGGCCGAAGCTCTCTCGTGTTTTGTTTACAGTTACAATCGCAGGTTATCTTCAGCGATTGGTTGTACCCCGTATGAGAAGATGTTTGGCAAGAAACCATACATCAAACACATGAAAATTTTTGGTTCTGATATGTGGATTCACTCACCACAAAGCTCCAAATTAGGCAAACGTGGATTGCATGGTATCTTTCTAGGTTATCAGAAAGGTTCTTACAGAATAATGATGACTGACTCTAAGACAATTAGGCTCACAAGAAGTGTTGAGTACAATGCCAAGTGGGGGGAGAATGTGGGAATTTTCCAATGTTATCCTGATGACAGTGATGAGACTGAGGATAAGAAACAGCAACCCACACCCACTGATGAAGGTTCTGAGTCTGAGTCTGAAACTGAATCGGATAATTCAGAGGATTTCAAGAGTGCGAAAGCCTCTATGCGACCCTCTGAAAGCTCTGATCAGGAATTGGAAGAACCATTGTTCACAATAGGTCACTTTTCTCCTAAGAAGGAAGAGGAGAGTGTTGAAGACCAAAGGCTAATTCGCAGGTCACAAAGAGCCACAAAAGGCAGACCTCCAAAGAGATTTGCTGATGAATTTGCTAAGACAGCAGTAGCAGCTGTTAAAAGCTCCAAGAAGGTATTTGAACCTTCAAGTTTCCAAGAAATCCAGGATTTGGATTCTAAGGAAGCTGAGCCATGGTTAAATGCCATGAAGGCTGAGCTTGATTCCTTAGAAAAGAACAAAACTTGGGAGCTAGTTCCAGTAGTTCCAGGAATGAAACTGCTTGGAAGCAAATGGGTCTTCAAAGCGAAGACTGATCAAAATGGCAAGATAGTCAGACACAAAGCCAGATTGGTAGCCAGAGGTTTTGCACAGGTACCAGGTGAAGACTATCACAAGACCTACTCACCCACGGTGAGATATGAGAGCATTAGGCTTATGCTCAAGCTAGCTGCAGAGGAAAATCTACACATTAGTCACCACGATGTGAATACAGCATTTTTGTACGGATCTCTAGGTGAATCACTTTATATGCTTCCACCTGATGGCGTACAGGTAAAACAGGGATTTGTTTGTGCTCTGAAAAAGTCCCTTTATGGTCTCAAACAAAGTGCACGGTGTTGGCACACAAAATTCACTGAAGCATTGTTTTCTCTAGGTTTTCAGCAAGGGAAAGCTGATCCATGTGTGTTTGTCAAAGAGGAGGGGCAAAAGAAACTGTATTGTTTGTTTTATGTTGATGATATTTTATTCTTTTGGAAAGATGTCACAATGTGCAATAACGCCCTAGCTCAACTGAAAGAGCACTTTGACATGAAAGATCTTGGTGAGGTAAACAACTACCTATCTCTGGAAATAGAAAAAGATCAAAGTGGTAACATTCTAGTACACCAGTCACGGAAAATTGCTGATGTGTTAAACAAACTGAACCTGATGGATGCTAACCCTGTAGACACACCAATGACAACAGGTTATCAGGTAGAAGACACTGAAGAAGCATTTTCTGACACTACACTGTACAGAAGTGTGCTAGGCAAGCTAAACTTCATTGCCAGATGTTCAAGACCTGACATTGCTGTTAGCTGTAATTTGCTAAGCAGACAAGTCAACAATCCTACTGTTAAGGATTGGAAAGCTCTGAAACGCATAGCACGCTATTTGAAAGGCACTATGCATTACAGACTGAGATTTAACAATCAGAAGTCTGGTGGTCTTGAGATTTTTGCAGATGCAAGTTTTGGAAGTGACACTGCAGACAGGAAAAGTACGTCTGGAGTTTGCTACATGTACAATCAGGGTCTTTTTGATTGGTCATGCAAGAAGCAAACAACGATTAGCTTAAGTACTTGTGAAGCTGAACTGAATGCACTGTCTTATTCACTTAAGGATTGTGAATGGTTGTTACAATTGTGCAAAGACATGAAAATTCCTGTCAAATGTCCAATCCAGGTTTACCAGGACAACAAAGCATGTTTGGCTTTGCTGAATTCGGAAGGTTGTAAGCAAAGCACGAAACACTTGCAATTGAAGGTGCAACATGCTAGGGAACATATTCAGAAGGGACTCGTAACGGTGTCCTATATGCCAGGTAATGAAATTCCTGCTGATGTATTGTCCAAGATTGTATCAAGGGATCAACACTGTACCTATGTACAGAAGTTGGGTTTGTACTGATATTGTACGAACACGCTGCCCAGTGATGTTCACAGAAAGGGGGAGGATGTTAGTTTCTGCTCTCTTCACTGTGCAGCGAAGTGCTTGTCACAAGACAATGTTTAGATTCCACAGTCAGAGTACTGTTGGGTTTTCCCACGGGAATGGGAAGCTGGATGTGACGTACACTGGTTTCCTGTTTTTCACTGTTTCTCTCGGTGTTCTTCATTCCGAGGAGAAGGATGGTTGCTTCTCTGCTCCAGCAGAGGCAAGATGCATGTTTGTAATTTCTCAATACTGAACTGAGAATAAAGCAACTTTAAGCATGTGGCACGTACTGTTCATCATTCCGTTGTGCAAAGGACTCTGCAATAGGAGTAATAGGAAGGACATGTCGTGTTCCTTCTGGGGTAGTTTGTCCATCTTTGGTCCCCACCCTGCCAGCTAAACCAGGTGAGGGTAGCTGATGGGTCTCAAACCCTCAATGAGTTAGGACTTCCCCTGCATGCGAAGGCAAGTTCTGGCGGATTGAGTGGATGAGACCAACAGTGGCTTCAGTGGTCCATAAGGCAGTTTCTGCATGTGCTGTAGAGGGAAATGAGGGGCAGACAGGGCTTGCCAACCTGGAAAGGTAGCCCATCTACGAGAAAGAAAACTCTGATCTTAAACTTCTCCTGCCTTGTGGGGTATCTTTAGGAAAAGGCTAAGGAGTGAACGCTACATAAATTTGGAGTTGGAGACCCTAAGATGGTTGGGTGGTGCCTTGTACGCCACCTTCCAGCAACTCCTGCAGCCAAGCTGGTACCAAACAAGTTCTTTCTGTTTGAAAGGCCCCATGTGTTGCAGGGTGTACCCCAGTGCCAGAGCTCCAGGGTAAGTAGTTACCTATTACCAATATGCCACAGTGCCTGCAGATGTGCCATCTTGACTGCTTATAAGATAAGTAGTTTACAGCAAAGAGGGCAACCTAATCGCAAATTCTACCTGATAATTGTGTTCTCGCCAGTAGCATGGTTGGGGCTTTCACTCTGCTAGGTGGAAAGAGTGAAAATATAAAAGGTAAGGCAATCTTATAGATGTCCATTTTTGTGTGTGGCATGATTGTGTTCCCTACTGAACAGCATGCAAATGTGCTGTGGTGAATGGGATGTTTACTGGGCAGAAAGGGAAAACTTAATGTATCCTATCCTGAGAACTTTTCAGCTATCTTAGAGCTAGTTTTTATTTTTATATATGAATCACTTCCTATTGAGGCATCCCAGTTGCAAATATAAACACTATTTGAAAAACAATTGCAAACATAAGAACAGTTTAAACTAACAACAGCACATAATTCAAAGCAATTCAAATCCTAGTCCGGTAGCAATTTGGATAATTTTTTAAGAAGGCTTGCTGAAACCATATCAGTGAAACCATACCAGAATCCAAAGAGCCACAGGTTCAATCAAGTTTTAGTTTTCCCCTTATGCACTCACGCTACTTGGGAAACTGCTTAGGAAACAGGACTTTCAGAAGCCATTGCAATATGTATTTATTTCACATTATAGACCTCTTGATCATAATAAAACCTAACATTCTAATATGATATAGGAGTCAGTTGTTCAAAAGAGGGGAAAGCCAAATATTTCACTAGACTAATTCTATTTCCTTGTGTGAGACTAAGCAGTTCTTTGCATCTCAGCTGATGGATCATAATGGGATCAAAACTGGCATGCAACGTTGCAGAACAGATTCCCCCCATTTGAGTTACATGGAATAGTGCTGTATAGTGTGGGTTATTTTTTAGGGGGCTGTCAAGTATGCCACCCTACCTGAGTTCACACCCCTTTCTCCTCATCACTGTTGATGCCTAGTCTCTTCTCTCTCCCTCTTGGTCCAATCTGCACTTCTTCTCAAAGGGACATGACAAGACATGAGGTGATCATTGTGCTATTCCCTTTTTTGTTGTCCCCTCTCTTACTCTTTACTTTCTCAGAGCAGAGCAGCCACATCAATGAGGAGGAGGGAGAGGGAGGAGAGCATTGTCCTCAACAAATACCTGTCAATGATGTTCCTTCTCTTGTAAGCTATGTTAGTAAAAGTCCATCTATGTGCCACCATAGATCTACCTATGACTGGGGTATGATCCTATGTAGTATTTAATGGCACAAGCCCACTTTATTTAATAAGAGCATATTGGTGTTAGTGGTTACTGTCTGCTTTCCATTAAGAAATATATTCCATGCCTGTTTCAGTACAAAGTTGATGCTTGAAGCATTATAGTACAGGAGACCTATAGTGCGTTTGAGATTATTAAACAGCCTTGTAATGAATTTATCCATTTGTATGTGAGCATTTCCATGTTTACAGCTTTTTGTAAAATTAATGTCGAAACTTTTACAAACTGTTATAAGGACAAATTCAGAAAAAGCCACATGCTTCTTCCTGGTACCCATAAAACAAAATGTGCCTTGCAGAAGCTTCTTGTTTTTCTCAGCTGAACTAAGCTTTGTTTGGAGGTTGATGACATCACCTCATCTCCTAGTAACATCTCTTTAGCTGTCGCCTCCCACACTGGTTTGAGAGAGAGAAAGGAAGGAAGAAAGGAAGGAAGGAAGAGTGCATTCCTATCACTCTGGCCCTCTAGCTTTTCAGCGTCCATCTGCTTGCTTCATTTTCATGCTTAAAACAGCTTTATGGATCGTTTTGTTTTCGTTTTGGCTTGGGACGAACAATAATGTTGGCACATAGTTATGAAGTCACAACCTATATTATGAAGGGAGGGAACCTCATCCATCAAAAATCACGTTTTGGTACAGGGTCACAGGCGAACAAAGTGGCTTGTGTCAGGTTGAAACAGCACTCGTAAATGTTAGTGTGTTTGAAGCTGGTGGTTTGAAGTCTATTTATTTTGCTTGAAAAGCTCAAATGGCCTGCTGCTGAGTGCAGGACCAAGAAGGGGGGGAGGGGTCTTCATAAATTATTACTTGAAGGCTAACCACCGTCCTTTATGAGGTGGAATGGTGCCATCTGCTTTTTCAGATCTCTGATTTATCTTTCTTCCCATTATGGAAAGGAAATGCTCCTGTGTAAATAAACTTGCGTACATTCTTGGATATATTTATCTTTTCCATGTCAGCTCATTTGGCCTGTACAATTTACCAAAATCTGAAGATATTGTGTTCACTGAATTTTGAAATAAAATGCTTCACTTTACCTCAGATCCTTACTGGAAAAAAATATATGTCTTGCACATATATTACTTTTGAAGTACAAATGTATACTTTTACAAAACTTTCAGCCCTTGTTGTGGTGATGGAAAGGGAGGCACAGACAGAATTGCAGCCAGCTCTTTAAGGCTCATTATCAACTTTAGAAAGCCGCTAATCGGGAATTAATGTCTAATTTTGTGTGTGTGTGTGGAATAATGAAGCCCATTAGCAGAAGTTCAAGAAGTTTCACGGGGCGTGTCTTTGAAACAGTAGCTGAGAGGTTGATGAATTGGGTTTCTATGCCTTGTCATGAAGCATTATTGGTATGGAATGTGGATCTGGGTGCCCAAATGTGTGTAGGCGACTTTGTTTGCATCCCCGCTCTGAGGATTAACATACTGCGATGCTTGAATGCCAGCAGAATCTCTCCCTTCCCCCTTTCACTCTCAACACTCTCTCTCCCCCCAACCCCACCTCATTCTGCTGAAGTCGTTTGGTTTGTGCTGCTTTTTCCTGTGAGAGGATTAGGGAATAGGAGAATGGCTTTGTGAGGAGAGAGAGAGGAGAGCTGAGAAGAAACTAAACTAGAAGACTAGCCTTTCAGAGTTCTTTCCATTGAGGCGAATTGCATGTGATACAGCAGCTGGGGGCTGTTGGTTTTCTTTTCAGCTCCCTACTGTAAGAGAAGCTGGTAAGATTATTTTTCCCCTTGTTCTCCTGTTCTGTGATGCTCTTGTAATTGCCTTATTGAAGGGACTCCTTCAGGAGGAAGGGAAGTTGGTTAATGATACTGAGGACACGCTGCATTGTCTTTCCTCCCCCCCCCCCCCAGTAAATATTTGAAGAGGGACTATTTACAGTACAGAGGGGGCAGTTTTTGGTAGGAAAAGTTGTTTTTCTCCTTTTTGCTAAAGGACTCTTAGTATAAAACTGGGGGGGCGGGGAGCAGGGGGGGCGGGAGAATATTTATCAAGTCGTACCAAACTGTTCGGATATATTTAAAGTTTTCAGAAGTATTTTGGGTGAGGGGGAGCCATTTCATCCGTTTGCAGTATTCTTGATGTTATCAGCTTTGTCACTTTCCTGGACTAATTCCAGATCTCCTGGGGTGTGTGTGAGAAACATATATTAGAACCCTATTTTTCACAGGCTCCACAAAGACAACAGGGACTGCTTGTCTTAGCAACAAAAGCTAAGCAAGCAACTCCTTCTGGAAGGTGAAAAGGAAGGAATACCTTCTGAAGAGGTAGGGAGAGGCAAAGTGAAATTAATCTAAGAACAAGGAATGAACGCAGTAATCTTTGGCTACATTTGAATGAAGCAGCATGGCTCAGTATATACCTCAAATGCTATTTGAGTTAACTATGATTTTTCTAGTTTTTTTACGGAATATATGCCACAGTGGCAATTTGTATTTTGTTTGAGTCTCTTCCTTCATTTCATATATGTGTGTGAACTGTTAAGTTTTAAATTCCTTGAAAGAGCAGAGATATATAAACTTGGCTTGAGGCTAATTTCAAGGAAAAGTTGAAAAAGTCTTGTGCCTGTCATGGGTAGCATAGACGTGATTACAAACAAAACCTTTCTTTTTGGTCAAGTAAGAAATCACAAATCAAGAAAGTAAGGAATGATTGACAATAATTAAAGTGATGATTGACATGTTTTTTCAAGCACCCTTCCTTCCTTCCTTCCTTCCTTCCTTCCTTCCTAGTGATTAAATTCTTACTCTTTTATTCAGCATTTCTATCTGAAGTAACACTTTATATTTATTACTGTGGATAAAGACATGCTCTTTCTCTTCTTCTGCATCCCACCTTCCCAAAACACTTCAAAGAAGCGACTGTGTTATATTATTTATATTATTATCTTCAGCTTTTCCTGACTTAGATCTCATTCAAACCATCAACTGTTAGGGCAAAAGTCTGCAGGCCATCGTCATGCATAAGTGGTATAGGAAGCAGGTCATTACTATGGGTGCTTTGTAGCTTGGAAAGAGGGTGCTAATTTTAGGAAATGGGGTTGTCATGGAGCCCTAAAGAGTGGTAGCGGGTGGGGTGGAGTGTATCTGCATGAACATTAGTGTTGCTGAGTCATGTGATTTCATTATCTCAAAGACAAGAACCACTGTAAACGAATTTTACATTTAGCCCTTCCTCCACCTCCTCCCTCCATTCTTTCCTCTCACACAGACACTGGTTGCTAGGGTAATAGGGGTTTTTTTTAAAAATTTTTAAATTCTGTCACATAATACCACAGTGGTGTTAGTGGTTACTTACTGAGTTGCTTCATGCAAAGCCTGAGTAGTCTCAACAGGGGGATCATTGTTCTTAATGTTCATTTAGATGTGTCACTAGTTCAAATTAGTTTTCTGAAATATAGATATCACTAGTATACATCCAGTTTTGCCAACTCTTTAACCAGCAGCTTCTTTTTTTAGAAACACACCCACCAAATGGCCATTTCTGGTTTTATATAGATTACTGCGTACTTTAACTGTATGTATTCTGTGTTTCAATTCCACACTTTTCAAAGTAAGAATTTATTCATTAACATGTATATGCAGAGTGACACCTACACAACTACACACCTGTTGAGAGCAGCTATGGAAATTGGCTGCTTTTTCTATTTTACTTAGTTCATAAATGCCAGGCTGCACATCCTGGTTTACTGAAGTGCTCTGCTGTGCCCCAATTGGTTGTCAGCTGATGGTATTAATTTATTTTCATTGAGGCATAAAACTCTCAAATCTGATATGTGAAGGAAAATGGCAGATCTTTGAATCCAAATTAGCAACAATCTCTACTGTGGTGTTGGTTTATCCTAACAATTTAAGGAAAATAAAAAGCACATGCTTTGCAATCAATGGGGAATTTGCCATCACCCTTGGAGGGAGTTAGGATTTAACAGTCTGTAAGAAGATTTGAATACAGCAGTGTTTGCTCTGTAGTCCTCTTCAGATAAATAACTAGGGAACACTATACAGAACCTATATACATATGGCAACATCCTTACACAACAAAACTTCTGGTTTCTCTTCTCTGTCCTCCAGCCTTCCATGCCCCTCCCCCCCATATCTGCTCTGTGGGGGTCTCTAGATTTTATGGGAATGGAGGAGAGGTGGAGATGCCACACAGCACAAACAGACACCTGCTCATGCGATACTGGATCTCACCCTTATGTTCTCCGTTTTTTGCTCTGTGGCGTTCTTCAGCTGAATGCATCAAAGTTGATGGCTGAACCTTCTAGAGCAGCTGGGTTGGTGCTAGGGGCTACAAGGAAGATGAGAGAAAGGGAAGAGCCTTTGATGTTGTCCAATAATAATTAGGCAATTGGAGCATCACTGTCAGGAACCAGTCAGGGGCAGGTTAGCAGTAAAACTTAAGTGAGGTTAACTCTTTATTAAGAGGAACCAAAACAGTGCAGACCTAGTGATCCCACCAACTCTTCTCAGTAGGTCTTGCCCCAATGAGACAGTTGCAAGGACTGAAGGTCCCCACCTTCCCACCTCTCCTGGTTCCTTCGCCAGCTGCCTAAGGCTCCTTCGCCTGGCCTCTTTGTTCCGCCCTCTTCATTTCTCTGCATGTTCTGGGAGACCAGGGGGAGAGGAGCTTGTCACAAGAGGAGGGAGAGCTTCCCTGGCTTCTTCAGCAACCTACCTCCACTCTGCCTCTTGACCACCCTCTGCTGATGCTTCTGATTTTGGACTGCTGTCTGCCACAGTCTCTTCCTGCTCACTTAACCCTGTTACCTCTTCCATTTCTGACACCTCCCTCTTCCAGTCTGCTCCTTCTCCCTTTGACCACTCCTCATCATCCCACCACCAATCCCCCTGCTTCTGAGCCTTCTTCCTTTGGGGTTCTCCAGCTGGTGCCTCCCATCATTCCTCTGCATTCAGCCAGTCCGTGGCCATCTCATAATGTCAATACTCGTAGAAGGTTGGTTGAGGATACCAGAAACTGGGAACTTTGTAGATCAGATTTTCAGATAACTGGAAGCTCTGCCAGAAGTTCTCTTTAATTCTGCACTTTTCAAATGCTGCTGCTTTTTATTATGTTTTTAAAATACTGCATATGATTATAACCAGAAAAATATGATCTATTTAACATTTGTATTCAAATGAAAGTTGAATGAAGTTGGGTTTTCCTTTTCAGATGAATGGTGGGAAGTGAATGAGTAAGTAGTTTGCTTACAAATGTTTTGTCTTCTGAGTGATGTAAAATGGGAAAACTTGAACAGCAATGCATCCCATCAGACATAACCCAGTAGTGTAGGTGGGAAACGCTAAGACTGAGTTCAGTTTAAAATTGGATGAGTTCAACTCACATATGCATATAAACACTTATTTTTTGTGTATGCAGCCTGAATCGCAACTCTGACAGATCTTAAACAAGCACTAACAAGAACCACAAAAATATATTTATTATAGGGATTAATATAAAGTAGGTACAAAATCAGGTGAATATAAAGATAGGAGGGTAGCATTGGAATCACCTTTGCCAAATTAACCCCCTATTTAAACAGAGCTGGTCATTCGGTCTTGCAAACACTAGGTCTTGTGAAACCCTGTGCACAGGCCACTTCAATGACTTGACAGTCAGCTGATCATCAGAGCTTCATGGGCAAAAACTGGTGATCTGACATCATTGTGAAGTCAAGTGATTGGCGGGTAGGCAGCTTCGTCCACCTTTCAGACTTGGTCCACTGGGGGAGGGATAGGTACGTCCACACCTGTACACAAATATGTGAGCATCTTGGATTGTTCTATGTTTTACTACCATGTGCAGAAGTTGAAGAATAGTCCTAAAAGCATGTTTAAAAAGTTAACTATAGGCATTGCCCTATCATTAAGCAGAGTGAGGCAGCTGCCTCAGGCGACCAATGCCTGGGAGTGGCAGCAAGGGCCTGGAGTACAAAGCTATGGGTGCCTTGTCCCCTGCCCTGCGTCTCCTGAGCCCCCTGGGAATGGGGGACATAATGACCTGGCTTCAGCTGTGGTGGAGCCCATACTGAAGTAATCATCTCCTTATGTAGAATGTAGGGTGCCATCTTATCCTTCACCCCAGGCAGCCAAATGTCATCAGCTGACCCCAGCTACAAGCGTGGTTTTTAAAGGGGCTCACTCACCACTGTCCTTAAATTAGACTGCTTAGGTTTTTAGTCAACTGCTACTTTCTTGCACAGCTGGGAAGAGTGATTTCCTTTCATCTCTAATTGACTGTGAAAGAGGAAGCTTTTTCTTTTTGTTGTATTCCCTCTCTTTGCTTCCTCATCTCTTTGATCTAATGCATATCTCTTTGTGAAATGCACAAGACTTTAAACAATTGAGGTGTCTTCCTGCCCTCTGCTACCTTACTGGTCCTTATGGCTGCTGCTTGTGGACATAGCCTTTCTATTTCTGCTTCTGTGACCCAAGCAGATAGAATCACCCAGGAACTAATTTATACTAGATTATGGACCAACACCATAAATTCCCAGTTCGGGCCTCAAGTGAAACAAGTTACAAACTATGCAACTGAATTTAAATAAAGCAAATATAGATTACATCAGTTACTAAGCAATTGTTTATAGGGAAATTGTTTATAGTTCAGTTTTTTGTTTTTTGCTCCATTGTGATGAGTGATCAGGATGCCTTTGGTTGAAAGTGAATTTAAGGATGCAGAGTAGTACCTTATGGAATCATTTCACAAGTCTGTGTTATCTCAGAAGCTACTTTTCACTCTTCTGACCTGCTGCGATCCCTGCATTAGGCAAGCCCATTCATGCTCTCAGTCCTACAGAAAGAAGTGCCAGAGACTAGCAGTGATTATTCTCTGCAACCTTTCCCAGGTATACAAGTCAATGGCACTTTGGGAGAGATAAAATATGCTTTTCTTCCAGTATGATTAAAGCAGAGAAATATATGTCTTTACATACAGGATATTTTCTGCTTTTCTTAATTATTTTGAGGCTCCGAAGCACTGGGAGTAGAGTTCATTCAGAGTTACATGTTAAAAGTGTATTCAACTCTTATTACTATTTTATAGCAGATGCAGTTGAATTTTGACATTTTTCTCACGCTGCTTGTTAAAGGCTGATTCCTTTTAGAATGCTAGGAAGGCAGTTGGTATTGGCAGCTAAACACAAGAAACACCCTGTAATGCCTACAAAAACACAGCCTCTGAGACAGCCAATGGCAAGCCTCCATTTCTATCATTCTTGTCTAGGCATTCTCAGAAATCTGCTCAGTATTGCTGTGACCTCAGTAAGTGGAACAATTTGTGATTTACAATGGATTAAGTGAGATCAGAGTTAATGCCTGTTGTGTTCTCTGATTTCATATCCCATTTAGAAGGCAATTTATCTGCTCCTGTATTGGAGATGGGAGACTGAACACACATCAAATAGCTACTACTAAGTAGCTTTCGTGACCTACATGCCCAGTGTATAGGGTTGGGTTTTTCAGGTAGCATTAGTTAGTGAAACCTTTTCCAGAAAAATGGTTGGAAATGTACTATTGATTCACACCAGTCTCAGCAGACCAAAGCCAGTAGTAGATACATTTTGAAAATCTGAATGTTCACATTACCCCAGATAGAAACAAGAGGATATAAATTGTCTTTGGTAAATTGTAAACATGTTTCTAATAAATTGTGCGTTGTGGGTTGGTAGAAAGGTTTTCCATTAGAAATAGACCACAGGGAACCTGCTTTAGGCCAGTTCAGTTTGCAATATATTCAGTAAAGTTTGCAACATGCCTTTTTTCTTGAGTTCTGTTTCTTTATTTCAGGGAATCATATGCACATCAAACCTAATAATTCCTTTACTTCAAAACAATGCAGTCTCTGTTGCGTTCTAGCAATCAATGGATATTGACAATATCCCCTATTTTATTTTATTTTTCAAATCTTGCTTTGATTAATCCTAGTGACATTTGTAAGATTAAGAATGGTATTTCAAGCTGAAGATAATTTGCTTATAGTCAAGAATCAGTGAGTAAGACCAAGTGCATCTTCCATTCTTAAGACTTTCCAACAGATAGATATTATTAAGAGATGACTGGGGAAAATAATTGTGTTACAGGTAGAAAATAGTTATAGGAATCTACCTCCTGCTATGTGTTCTGAAGTATTTAGTAATCTTTATTGCACCAATGAACTTGGGACCAATGTGCATTGCCAGTTTTGATATTGTACATTTGGTATAATATTTGTTATTTGTTGTGACTATAATGTTTGAAAATCACACAGGATTTTGTACTACTTCCTTTACCTTTTGTGCTTCATTTATACATTCATCCACATTGCTATGTATTTTTGCGACAAAACATGACATCACACTACAGAGACTAAATGCTATATTGCTGTTTCATCACTAAATTTGTAAAGTCCCAACAAGTTCCATAGAACTAAAATACAGAAAGTGTATACTGAAGATGCTGTCATTGGGATAATGCTGACAAATATATTGAGATACAGTGGTGCCTCGCAAGACGAAATTAATTCATTCTGCGAGTCTTTTCGTCTTGTGATGTTTTTCGTCTTGCGAAGCACGGTCCGTCGCAACTGCGCCTCTTCAAGCGGCTTTAAGAAAAAAGCGAACAAACTCGCAAGACGTTTTCGTCTTGCGAAGCAAGCCCATAGGGAAATTCGTCTAGCGAAGCAATGCAAAAACCGAAAACCCTTTCGTCTAGCGAGTTTTTCGTCTTGCGAGGCATTCGTCTTGCGGGGCACCACTGTAAGGCAATTGTAACTTCTGGTCCTCAGCTGTGTGCTGTTTGCCTTACTTAGTGTCTTGAGTCCGCTGAATCATGGCTATGGACCAAACTGCTTATAAATGTGTGTGTGCATGTGCAAATTTACGCCTCCTTTCCACAACATGCTTCTCTCCACCCTCAAACCCAGGAGTCAGCAAACTTTTTCAGCAGGGGGCTGGTTCACTGTCCCTCAGACCTTGTGGGGGGCTGCACTATATTTTTTGGGGGGGCGGGGAATGAACGGATTTTTATACCCCACAAATAACCCAGAGATGCATTTTAAATAAAAGTACACATTCTACTCATGTAAAAACATGCTGATTCCCGGATCATCCGTGGGCCAGATTTAGAAGGCGATTGGGCCAGATCCGGCCCCCGGGCCTTAGCTTGCCTACCCATGCTCAAGCCTATCTCATGATTTTTTTAAAAAAAGCAAAAACATCTATTTTCACATGGACACTTCTTATTCTAAATGCAGCCATTGTTTGTTATGTCTAGCCAGTAATTAGACCTCAGATGGTGAGGCAATTTCAGAACATGGTTTACCAATTTACATGCTAATCCAGCAGACTGTGGTGGAGCCATGATTAGTGCAGACTCCATCAACATCTTAATTAGCCCTGGTCCCAGCATGGAGCAGTGGTGGCTATCTTTGTAGGTCTGAGAATGTTTGCTTTTTTTAGGAGAGATGCATGTTCCCCAAAGCCTGCCCCCCCCCCCGCTAATTGCTGTTTAAAGGAAGAAACCCAGTTCCTGAGAGAGGCTAAACATGCCTAAAAGAATGAACCAGCAGCCTATTCAGGGGACGTTCCCATTCTGCAGCTTATATTAGAGAGTGGCCAAAGTAAAAAAAGCAAATACTAGCAAGGCAACTGAACTGATTTTAGATCGTCTTAAAGTATGGCATATGTTGAGAGGAAAGTGTAATAACTTTTTGACACGATACGGATGGCTGACAATAAGAAGGGTGATTGCTAAATGTATATATATATCTAGATACACACACACACACACATATATACACACACACACACACACACACACAGTATATGTTTATAACTGTAACTGTTATATCAGTTAATTTGGATACCTTAGACTAGACCAGTGACAACAGGTTTTTTTTTAAATAGAGGTAACTGGTTTAAATAATCATTTTTAATGTCTAGTCCAAGGGGGCTGCAAAATTACTCACAAGTACTTGTGAATTATAACTAATCATACAGCAAAGGTTAAGCAGGAAATAAAAATTATCGTTTGCATATGTGAGGTAAATAACTCAAACATTTAACTCTGTAAAAGCTTCAGACATCTTGAAGAACATAGCAGAACAGGTACACTAAACAAGGACAAGTATAATAGCCTAGGTAGGTATCATGTTGTGGTACAAGGAATCCTGTAATGTGTTTTCCACCTGCATATGCTCTGTGCTAAGCCACAAATACTTGGTGGTTTTGAATGATTTAAAATATTTTCCTTTAGCATCTAGTAGACCATATAAATTTACATCTGCAATGGAAGTGTTAATCTGGTGCCTAGACTACATACATAAGAATTTCCTTGCCAAATCTAAAAAAGAAAAGAAAAGACTTCATCAAGCCGAACAGTTGTCAGCCACAAGTCCCTGGGAAGCTCAAAAGCAAGGCATGATGGAGACGACTATGTTTTATAGTGTGGTCTAAACCACTGAGCCTCTTGGACTTCCCAGTCAGAAGGTTGGTGGTTCAAATCCCCGTGACGGGGTGAGCTCCCGTTGCTCCATCCCAGCTCCTGCCAACCTAGCAGTTCAAAAGCACATTGGTGCAAGTAGATAAATTGGTACCGCTGCAGCAGGAAGGTAAATGGCGTTTCCATGCACTCTGGCTTCTGTCATGGTGTTCCGTTGCATCAGAAGTGGTTTAGTCATGCTGGCCACATGACCCGGAAAGCTGTCTGTGGACCAACGCAGGCTCCCTTGGCCTGAAGAGTGAGATGAGCGCCGCAACCCCACAGTTGCCTTTGACTGCACTTAACTGTTCAAGGGTCTTTTACCTTTTTTACCATTTATAGTGTATCTAGTACAGGACTGGGGATCTTCAAGCCTGCAGGCTTCATAAGACCCACCAGACCTCTTTATTTATCCTGTGAAGCCATTTCATCCAAGCCACACCCTCCTGCCCTACACTTAAAGTTATATATGTTACCAGGTGTGGTCGGGTAAAAAGCAGGACTTGGACGAAAGAGACTTTGCAGGCAAATCCCCTTGTGCAGCACTTCCAAGTGCTGACTTCTCAGCTGGTTGTTGTCACTTGGGAAGCACTGTAGTCAAGGCTTCCCCAACACTAATCAGCAAATTGTTAGTGCTTCAGAAGTATGGCAAAAATGTGTGAAGGAATGCTTCATTTTGTTTGTTCTGAAGCCACTGTCAACCAATCCATTCTGGTGAATTTCTATCCATTCTCTCCACACTACTAATACTAATATAAATGCCTATCATTAGTCTGCCTTAGATGTTGTCACCATCTGATCATCTTTATTCCTTTTTTCTGTCCCTTCTCTATGACTTTCTTCTTGGGACTCGGTAATAAAAACTGACCATAGTATATGAAATGCAGGTGCACCATAGAAGCAATAATTAAAGGCATTATGATATTTTCTAGGTTGAAAATGTGTCTGTCAGCTCTTCCCAGTAAGCCTCTTTAAAGTTAATCACAGTATCTGCCCAGGGGTACTGACCCATAAAATGGAGATTGCTTTAAGTCCAAACTCCAAAAATGGCAGAATCAAGGGACAAATTTAAAAATTTTCACTTGCTGCGTCAAGCTGTTCCTCCAATAAACAAATGAAAATGTGCCAGAATTCTTCAGAGTAATGCAGAATAATGATTTATCTTCCACTGTTCTGTACATTTTGCAATAACAATTTTATAGTACCACAAATATTGACCTAGGATAGAACATTAAGACACCAAACCTCCAAAATAAACAGGCTTTAGAATATGTTTTATACTAACATTTTTTATGGACACTCTTGCAAAATAAAGGGGAGATTTATTTTCTTTGTTTGGCATGTCCTCTGCTTTAGCTAAGATATTTGTGGCTTTGGTCAGTCCCCCTGCATATACGACCGAGAGCCCAAGGACTCAGGGGAAATCTGTTGGAGCAACCACATTCTTCCTGGGTTCAGAGACTTGTGAATGTTTGTGAAAGTCTAAGGAGCCTGTACCAAAAATATAACACATAATTTTTGTGTATTTCCCTTCCCATTAAAAAACAAATTAGGATAAAATTGATATGACATGTCAGATAGAGAGCCTAGATTGGGACTGGAAGGAAGTAAAGGTCACTTTACACTTAATGGGGTATCACTTGGATCTCTTCCTTTTCATGTGCTAATGTCATTTGGGTACTGCAAATGCTTTTTCCACATGTGATTTTGGTTACCATGGTTAAGAACCATGAAACTGCGTGCCCCTCTAGGATATTCTCATTGCGATTGGATCTGTGTTAGGCATCTGATCCTTATGTGTACATTGCCATTCATGCTGTGCTCACCATGACATCTGTTGCCATTTGTGATGTTATTCTTCTCTTTTTTATTATTTGAAAAATGAATAACATCTTGTTTAAGTTTCATGAATTGTCAGCTAGTCCCAAGGAGTAGGGGATCCTTTTTCTCATCCCTCCCGCACATCCAAGAAGACCCTTTGCTGTAGCGATTGGTTATATTTGTTACAAAGTCCCCTCCCTGCTCTTTGCCATCTTTGACTACAAAGATCAGCTTTTATGCGCTCCCCTATTTAGTACACTTTAACCTCCTGCTCTGTGCAGCCTCTGTGCATAATTCTCAGTGCTTCAGCAGAATGCATTCAATTATTATTATTATTATTATTATTATTATTATTATTATTATTATTATTATTCTACCTCCCTTCTTCTATGTACTCATCTATAAAGGAGGAGGGAAAGACTTGCCAATTTTATCTTCTGGTCTTTACAGCCTCTGTGTGCAATTCTCAGTGACTATAAATGGTGCTGTGTATCCCACCACCATTCTCTCCCCCTCCCCTGTGCAAGGCTTTGTGCATTCAGACACCAGTACTTTTCACTTTATAGCAGTTCCAGCACAATACACTGTTCCATCTCAGATGGGGACCTCCCCTCTTCGTCACTGCCTCCTGACCTCAACTACATCTCTCATCTTCTCCCACCCCTACCCATTCAGTGCTGACAAGACAGCAGAACGAGCCCTCCATGATTCATTCGAAGGGGCCCTTTCTCAGAGTGGGGCATTGTGGGTGAGGCTGCCCCCAGAGCATGAGGCATTGTGGGAGAGTTCACCAGGCGCCTGCACCACTGCCTTCTTGCAGCGGCATCAAACTCTTTTCAGACTATTTTAGTACAATGGTACCTCAGGTTGCATACGCTTCAGGTTACATACGCTTCAGGTTACAGACTCCGCTAACCCAGAAATAGTGCTTCAGGTTAAGAACTTTGCTTCAGGATGAGAACAGAAATCATGCTCCGGTGGCGCGGCAGCAGCAGGAGGCCCCATTAGCTAAAGTGGTGCTTCAGGTTAAGAACAGTTTCAGGTTAAGAACGGACCTCCGGAACGAATTAAATACTTAACCCGAGGTACCACTGTAATTGCAAGAATTTTGGATCTTGATACAGTCATTGGATGCCATTGTGGCAAAATGATGGTGACAGCACAGGTGCTCCATGGGTGACCCTTCCTCACACTGCCTTGTTCTGAGTAGGTGCAGTAGCAGTCGACTGCCCTGTCAGTTACACCTCATGCGTAGCCTTGTGGGCAGTGGGTGCAGAGTCGGGGCACATACAACGCACCTCCCCTCCTATTCTGCCACCAGAACCATTGGGTTCAGTGGGGATCATGTTAGGGCTTGCCTTGCCTCATGGAAAAAATGATAAAAGTACCACAACATCAAAGCAGATTCAAGATTTATAGCTGTGGCCAATACCACTCTCATTCCTCAACATGGCATTACAGAAATAAACAGTCTCATGGGACACTGAGTAATGCTCACAGACAGGTAGAAACTGAGCATAATTTGATAGGAACAATGACACAACCTACAGAAAAACTAGACTAGGAATCCTGACAGAAGGATCCTTGTAGGATACATACACATGTTCACTAACATGTATGTGTGTATTGTGCATATAAAACAATACTGAACCTATCCTATGCCCACATGCATGTCAGGAAATCTCCAAAGCCCTTGTAGTTGAAAAACAGTTTAAAGCAAGAGTAGTATGAAAAGAAAGAGTGGGAAAGGTTTTTTTAACCCTCTCATTAGCAGCAATTTACCCAAACTAAATTGTCCCCAATCGTCCCCTAGAATTCCAGATAGTTTACTTCTATCATTCTGTAATCAAGTATCCTATGAGGAATTGTCCAAACTGTCTGTAGAACAATCTAGGGAGAGGTATACTGCTCTGCCTACTTTCACATTTCTTTTTAAATTTTGCACTCTCCTAAGGTTTTATTTCAATTGGGGAGAAGGATGTGTCCTTACTTACATATATTTCCATGTAATGTTTATTTTGCTACTCACATGAAATTATTTGAAACCAGTACTTTTCCTGCTAGAAACAAAGATGGCGGTACTGCGTACCTTTGAGTACCACCAGGGGGAAAAGAGCACTGTTTGAAACCTACTTGGGAACCAAAGGATGTTGTGGGTTTCATGAGCCAATACTACCAAAGGATCAGGGTGGCAAAAAACGAAAAGAGATTATAAAAAGCTCTGAAAGGATTTCTTCAGACTGGGTGATTGGGGATTATAAAGGCAAATGTAGTTCAATATGAGCAAGTGTAAAGCGATCTACATAGGAGCACAAAATCCTAGCTACACATATATACATATACACTGACAGTGATTGACCAAGGAAGAGATATTGGGGCCGTCTTGGAGACCTCAATGGCAATGTCAACCCAGGGGTGCAGCTATGAAAAGGCAAGCTATATGTTAGGGATCATTAGAAAGTGAAATGAGAATAAAACTACTGATACTGTAATGCCTTTATACAAATATATTGTGTGACCACACTGGAATACTATGTACAGTTTTGGTCACCACATCTCAAAAATTGTTACTGTAGAGTTGGGGGGGAAACCAACCTAAATTATCAGGGACTGAAGCGACTGCCCTAGGTGTTATGAGGCAGCATACAAATGATGAAAGCAAACAAACAAGACATAGTTTGAGGCTTTATAGTTTAAGGAACGTAAAAGGCAAATGATAGGGTTTTAAAATTATGCATGGAGAAAGTGGATACCTCTAACACTATATTCTAGGATCAGGAACCTGAATGGTGAGCGGTTCAGAAGGCACACAAAAAGTCCAGCATCTCTAAAGGGATCTTGAGCCTATGTCCTGCTTGTCATCTTTCCTTAGGCACCAGATTGGACACGGGGGAACCAGAGGCTGGATTCGGAAAGTCTTTGTTCTCATCCAGCAGGTTCTTCTCATCAAGAATGAAGGAAATTTTGTACATCCTTAATTTCTTAGTTGTGTTCTAGATATTAAATTGAATACAACACACACACACTTTACATAATGGGGGAAAGGCTGAAATAGGAATAAATAAATCAATATTTTGTTGAGGTATGCAAAAAACAGATAAAGCAATTGTATGATGCTTCTTTTTCAATGGCAGTTTACTTGATGATTTAATGGTGTTCATTTACTACCCAGGACAAAAGTCATTAAGTTTCTAGAAATGTCTCTCTGACTTCTGGGTGATGCTACTGTTGCCTTTCCCTCATTACTGTTTTTCTTCATTCTTGCAGAATGCCTGCTGTGCTCCTTACAACTAAAAATTGCCTGTGGTGATAAATGGGATCATGAATTTTTGCACCTGACACCCTGCAAAGCTATAAATTACTTACAGGCTGGCTACATTGAAGCCTCCATATTCCTCATTCCAAGAGTAGCAGACAGAGGGCTCAATGGTAGAGAAAAAAAATCACTAAACTTGTTAATGTGAAAAACAATTAATTGTTTTAAGGTTGGCGAGCATTTGGCAGTCATATCTTCACTATTAGGAGGTTTATTTGGGGCTTATTTTTCATCTGTATTCTTATGTGTCATCAAGGTGATGAAAATTTGGTCTCCACTCTGGTTTATTTAAAAGCAACAAAACATGTATAAGAATAAATTAGAAAAAGGTGCAACTCTCTGTGTTAACACCTTTTTCTCGCTAATTGAAATGCTTTGTGCTTAAACTCCCAGCCCAAGAGCGCTTAATAATGCAGAGGGATAGTTTCATATATTTAACATACTTGCTGTTACCATTGGGTTCGATACTAGGCAGCTTAATTTAATATTGCTGTGTTAGGCACCCCCCCCCCCTTTCTCAAATATTAAAAGGTTTAGGTATCTTGGGATATGACAGATCACAGTGGAGGCTTATGGTGTCTTTGTAATCTGTTTTACAAATATTCTATAAGAAACAAGGATGCTCTTTTTAAAAAATAAATAAGAAAAATGCATATTGCCCAACCACCAATACTACTTCCGCTAGGAACCACGGGGTTAAAGGACAGGCCCCATCATGCCTGGCAGAAAATGCCATCTGCTATGCCATCCTGGTCCTCGAGTTCTCTTCCCTTTGGGGACATGGTACAAATCAGTGATGGAAATTGTGCCTCTTCAAGCACTCAACCCAATCCAACCCCACTTTGATAGATTTCAAGCCTTAAAATGCAACACTTGAAAAGGCCCAGTTCATTTTCAGGGTGAGTGTAAGCCGCTTTCCCATGCATACATGTTTTCCAGCAGAAAATACTACTCACAAAAGAATATGGATATAGGACAGGTTTTCTTCTTTATGGCAAATGACCTTTCTTGTGCCCTTAGGGCTACATAGCACTGATTTTCAGTATAAAGCAATGTGGGATTTCTGAAGTATGTTGCAGGAATTCCACTGGGATTTCTGCAGAAGCAAACTCTCTCCCCTCCCCTTCAGTACTTAAGACATCAAGCAGTTCTAAGACATCAAGGACTGTATTCTTTCCCGGAATATATTTGTGGAAGTCCCAATGGCTTCAATGAAAATAGTACATGCATACCACAAAGGGAAATTGGCTTGGAATATCAACTAAGGCTGCAACCTTATATGTGCTTATCTGGGAGTAAGACCCATTGAACTCAGAGAGGCTTACTTCTGAATAGACATATTCATAGTGTAGGTCTAACTGCACGCATTAGGAAGTAAGACCCAATTGAACTCGGCTTAGTTCTGTGCAAGTACACATAAGATTTCTCTCCGTGTGGACCTTTGCTCTGCTCTAGCAGAACTTCTTGTGTTCTAATGGGATGGCTATCTGAATAAACTCATTTATTTAAAGCAATGTACTTTATGCCACAATTTAGTCTGATAACTCAAAGGGCAGCTTACATCAACAATAAAACAACAACTAAGTTACAAAATAAATAAAGCATTTAAATCAGCAGAGACAGTAAAACTTACTCTTCACAGCTGAAGGGTTCACAATGTTTGTTGGCTGGCCTGTCTCTTGAGAACCACAACCATGTTTCAGTGCTCAGCAACACTGGAACTGGTAAATATGAAAAGCACTTGATTAAAAAAATAAAAAGGAAATAGGGGGAGAGGGCACCCTATCTGAAGCATAGGAAGATCTGAAGACAGCATGTTTTATGTCTGAGAAGTGAAGGCAGGGGAAGGCAGGATTTATGCTATAACATCTGCACCTCACCCTGTTTTGCAAGAACATATGTCTGCCTCCCAAATTAAAAATGAATAGAGTGGGTGAAAAGATTACTGAGGTGGTAGACAACACTGTGGAAATGGTTCCCTTGAGACTTCCACCCCTTGCCCCTCCCACGCACATTTTTCAAAATGCTACAGTCAATTGAAATTGGAATAGCAGGGAATGAATGATGGGCTTCCTGCTAAGCTCATCAATTTGAGAGCCAGCCACATGAATGCACACTCCTGTTCCTCATTGGGGCAGATTCCCACCTTAGCTGTGGCTAAGGAAGTTTGTGGTACTAACCTTATCCATGGTTAAGGCTAACAGGGATTTCCACATAACCCATGGTTTGAAACCTACCTCAATACTGTTGACAGAGAAGTACCACATTCCCATGTAGAGTAATTTGTTCAGATTGTTGTTGTTGCTATTTATTAAGTTTGTTAGTTGCTTTATCATGCCAAAGGCAACCCAAAGCAACTTGCAGCCAAACATTGGAACTGGTTGGAATTGGAATTCTTCCACTTATTCATTGGTAGGGCCAATGGTGAGTTCTTAGCGTGTTCATCCTCATCCATTTCTATATATATTGTCCACATTCTCAGATGCTGGCTGATTCCATAAGAACTGTTTTGTGAATCTGCTATATGAGGATTCAGCAAAGCAATAAACAGATTTTCAGATCAGTTCCCACTTTAACTTGGACCCCTTGTTGCTCCTGCGACATTCATATCATTTGAGCTAGCTTGCCACCTTTGCAGTGGTTACCCCAATCTATGAGTTGCTGGCGCCTATGCTATACAGTGGAACCTGGGTTCCCAAACCTAATCTGTTCCAGAAGTCCGACTCCCAAAACAACTTGGGAACCAAGGCACAGCTTCCAATTGGCTGCAGGAGCTTCCAAAGAACATTCAAGAACCGGAACAATCTCTTCTGGTTTTTGATTGTTCAGGAGCCGGAATGTTTGGCTCCCAAGGCATTTGGGAGCCAAGGTAGTGGCTGCAATTGGAAGAAGTGTCCACTAGTTTCCTAGCCTGAAAGAGTTCATGCATAAAAGTGTTCATGGAATTTCAAAGGAATTGATTGATATCTGAAAATATTAAAAACCACATCTTGGGGGAAATAAAATGCAGGATGTATCTTTATATTTATCTAAATCAAGGATATTACTTGTGTGGTCCAGCCAGTGTACACACAACTCCTATGAGAGTAATGGATTCCACCATTGATTTATATGCCAGGTGCAGTTCTCCTTGTACATTCCCCTTGCATATGTGGATGTGGGTCCCTAGAGGTGACCCCATGGTAGAGGCTCCCATGCACAGATCACACGCACAGCTCTGCAGCAGAGCAATTGATCTTAGAGGGAATCTCTTCACTTCCTCAGTGCTGTGTGAATATGTGATCAACCATTTCTGAGGCAAGAAGTTTTAGCTGATTATTTCAAGCTAATAAGCATTAGGAAGTCTTTCTACTATGCCTTCCAGTTGTACTGCTGGCCTTCTAAAACACTGTGTTTACAAAAATCGGAGCCCAGCGTAAAGCTGCTAGAGTTATCTGCTGATTTATTGTACCAGATGTGTTGGCACATTCTAGTTTGTGATAAGCAAGATCTGTGGCAAGAAAGAAGCTGGTGATTCTTCTCTAGAAGAGCATTGAGTGTGTGTGTGTGTGTGTGTGTGTGTGCTGAATTTTTATGGCTAAAAATGTTTCAAGAACTATGAAGGGACTCTTGAGTATGAACCAAATGTATTGATCCAATAAGGACAGGATGCTTATTATCCACATCTGGATCCAGGAGGAGATACTTGTAGGAGCAGTGAAAGATAGTAATCAGCCTATCAATTCTCAAGTTGTCCAGGAAACAGGATGGTGTAATTTAAATAGAGCACAATATAAAATATTTTTGAGAGTGTGTACATCATCTGGTTATTCATTAGAATTTCTTCTCCTAAAAAATCGTAAGTGGGTCACCAACTAGGTATCTAAATCTTCTTAGTAGATCTTTTCCGTGTAATTTTATGTTTTGAAGTATTAATATTGTAATATTTATAATGGTTAAATTTGAATACAACCACATGTGTAATAGTGTGCTGATTCACAAGGTTAATCTTATGCGAGGAGAAAAATTACAATGCTGGTGAAGTTGTCTCAAACCATGCTCAGAAATAAACTTTGGCGGCTGGCTTGTAATCTATCTTTTCTAAGGAGAGACAACTCCTCAAATTCTTCTCAGTGTTGCAGCAAAATCCAAGGCAGAGAATAATCCCCAGCTTTACCACTCCAACAAACCTCCAAGACCTCACCATTCCTAAAAGCTGCCCCAACAAGCCCCCCATCAGTCAGATGCACCACCCGTCTTCCTTGCCAGGCAGTAGAAGTGGTGGGAGCAAAGCAGTCCCAAGGCATTTTGCTACCTGAGACAAAGGACAAGATGCTGACTTCCTCGTTCTACTCACAGAAGCCAACTGGACTGGAAGCTGAATCTTAAACACAGGGGACAGTGTCTTTAACGTAATCCATAGTGAAGCAGTCCACCTTAGGGACTTCAAGGCAGATGTCCCCCATCAGCAGAGGGGAACAATTATGTGAACCTGCCTGTACTCTGACAGCCACTGCCTGAGGCAGCTACTTCAAGGCCAGCGGCTGGTGGGGGCAGTAGAGGTGGCCATGTGGGGAATGGGGAGAGGCTTCCCGTTTTCTCCCTTTTTATTGCTCTGAGCTTCTGGATAACAGGCATGCCACAGCATCAAATATGAATAAATGTCTCCCATGTCCCCTTCAGCTGTGGTGTCCCAGCACATAGCTAGCTAATCAGCACAATGAAAAGCAGGAGAATTGTGAGGGAGTCCCTCATTTCCTCCTTTGCTGCTTCTATCATCTCCACCATTTGTTAACTGTAGAGAAAGTGTGAAAAGGTTTCGATGAAATGAGGGACGGGCTGGGAAGCTGCTGAAGGCTTGTTAAAGAGAGCAAAGAAGCTGAGTGGGTATTTTCCCAAGCCCTCAGATTGGCTTGGGGAAATTATCCACATTTTTCCAACTCAATAAGGGGAAAGTCAAATAATTTTTCAAGTTAATACCAAGAGAGCGTTGGAAAAGCTGCCGATCTGGTGTGTGCACATGTCTGTGTGTCGGTCTAAATTGTCAGTTGTGATTTCAAGTGCTATATGCAACTCTAACTCTCTTGGACAAAAATGGATCAGTGGTTCACACCAGATCCAAGTACAGCCTGACTTCAGCCCCTGAAAGAAGCGACTTACCTGATCCCAAAGTTCTTAGAGAGCTTTCTTTTCTGTTGAACCTTTTCAGTGTTCGGTTTAAAAAAGCAACATTTGGAAGATACTAATAGATGAATACTACTATGAATATATTTCATATATACTTAACATTTTATTTTTTTAAAATAATCGTTTGATTTTTAGCATACAGAAAAATAAAATATTTTTAATATTAACAAAAGAGAAAACAAAATCTAATTGCAACAAATAAAATGTATGTTAAAATTACCTTTCTAAGTCATCTGTGCCTTGGAATGGCAAATTTGGTGTGTGTTTGTTTTAATCTTATTTCTGAATTGCATTTCAGCAAAGCCAGTTAAAAGCTTCAATTCTAAAAGACCTTCTAGTCAAGAGCTGTCATAAGAACAGATGATATTTATTAATGGCCACCAGAGGCTGCTCAGACACCACCAGACTCAGCTCCCTGAGGATTAAAATCTGTGTGGTAAAAGAATAAAGATAGGATGTTCTGCCACTTTTTTGAATTATTTCTCCTATAAAACAGCAGTGCAGTCCTTGGTGGTCTTCTCTTTGCGGTCATTAATTATCTTGTATAAAGAGGCATAAAGGAACAACGGCAGACTCAACTATCCAATTCACCTTGTCTGCAGTCTCATATTTTTCTTACATTCTTGTAAATGATCTTTGAAAACTGACCTCCTTCCGGATATAAAACCTCTTTTATAAAGTACATTTTATAAATTCCCCCCTTCAATGATTCTATAGCCATTTTTGTTTTATGGGTATTTGTGGCTACTTTTACAAGTTTTTCCTCCAGAGTAGTCTTATTTCTTGTCTCTGCACAGCTTCGCTTCACAATGACTTGGAAGAAAATGGATGCTAACACTAGAAACATAAGCAGCAGAATGATAGCCAATTTATGTGTTGTGAAACGAAAGTCTTTTGTAAGCTATAGACTGCATTCCTCATTCTGCACTTTTGTTGCCTAGGACTACCGTTGACAATTTCAGTAGCAACCTCAAAACACTCTGTGAGCCACAGGAAGAAACTGATAGGAGGAAGGATGACAAACCCTCTCTCTCCAGGAGAGAGTTTTTTAAAAGAGATCAGTACAGAGGGGTTAATTGTTGGTAAATGAAAAATATTCACTTTAAAATGTAAAAAAAAAAAATTGAACACATGGCCACTTTTAACATGGTTCACTGTATCACAAAAATATTTTAAACTTTAATTTTGATGCAAGAAATATACTGGCTATTTTGGGTTTTTAATAAAGTGGTTGCATGTTTACTACTCATTTCTGTTAAGCATGTAATCCTCTTGGGCTGCTGGTTAATGCTTTTTTAAAAGTAATTTGTTTAACATGAAACCTGTCCCATTTTAGGATATGCTGTGCAATTATTTTGTACAAATTTGGAAAATGATCCTTTGAATATTGAAAGATGACTATAGTTTTATTCATGGCATCAGGCTCATATACTTCAGTGGGTTAATTTATGTGAGTAGTCATTCACCAATTGCTAGAATGGCATAGTTTCGATTCTTAGTTAAATTAATTTCACTGTTTAGAAAGTGTTTCTTTGTTTAGCGAATGCAGTCTTCTACATTTCTTCATGACAAAAGGCAGTGATGCAAAATAATTATTTAAGGGGATCAATGCCAGTTAATATTCATAACAGAATAAATGTATGAAATGAATGCTACAGGTACTAATTACTCAGTAGAGACTGACAGAGATTAAGCAAAATGTTTTGTTCATATTTTTAACAAACCTAATAAAATACACATTTTCATTGACACAGAGAGCAAGGGGGGGATGAATGAAGAATATTGAGTATCTCCATCTCTGCCAGTGGAGTGGGAGGTCCATTGGTGGAGAAGAAAGTCCCCTGCTGGAGACCTCCTGAGTGGAGTGGTGGAAAGCTCCACCATCATAACTCCTAATGTATCTGAGAAGAAAAGGGGCACGCAGGAGCAGATTGAGAGAAGCCTTCCATTCCCCAGACACACCACATGGGAGAGAAACTATGGCGGTTGGGGAGTTGGCGTAGTTATTTTCTTCCCATGTAAATGATGAGAGGGGTTTTTTTTAAGAAATAAAAATAGAAGGGGGAAGCAGATGATGCCCAGACCATCTGGTCTGGTCAGTGCAAGCTCAGCAGGATTTAGGAAGTGGTTATTCACCAGAGGACCAAGCCAACATTTGAACAACTGCATCTAAACCAAGAGTCAGCATTTTTTTTCAGCAGGGGGCCGGTCCACTGTCCCTCAGACCTTGTGGGGGGGGGGGGCGGACTAGATTTTGAAAAAAAATAAATGAACGAATTCCTGTGCCCCACAAATAACCCAGAGATACATTTTAAATAAAAGCACACATTCTACTCATGTAAAAACACACATTCCCGGACCATCCACGGGCCGGATTTAGAAGGTGATTGGGCCACATCCGGCCCCTGGGCCTTAGTTTGCCTACCCATGATCTAAACCCACATATGAAACCCCATTTCCTACTCAAATTCACCTTCTATTTAAAATCAATGGGACTGAAAAGCATGTAGCTTCAATGGCTCCCAACGACGGCAAGGAGAACAATTGCCACATATTGTTAGTGTAAAAGCAACTTACTTAAGCATGACTTTCTGACGGTATGAAAGCATATGCCCATGAATAATACCGTATTAATCTGTCATGATTTAGTGTGACATTTTTTCTTTCCTCACAGTTTGCACGTCTGACAGTAGATTTCCTAAATATCACCTTCAGGTCCAGCGATTTAAAATGCAAACCAGGTGAATCAGTTGTTGGTTGGATGAGCAACATAGAACAGCCATAATGGTTCGTTTAAAAAGAGAAGAAGAAAGGTTCAAGCTATTAAAAGTGACATGGTCCATTGCCATGCTAACATGGAGCACTTTGTTCAGAATAGGGCCTTGTAAACATCTTTCTATGATTCATTAAACCCTTTGGAAAAAGAAGGAGCTTTTTCAGTGCAGCCAGTGATTCACTCATTCTTCAATTTAATTATAAACTCTCTTGATAATGAGTTCACTAGCTTCCCTACTTTTTTTCTACGTAGAAAAGAAGCCACAGAATTCTCCCTTGACTTAATGGATAAGCAATGTTAAAATGTGACATTCAGAAAGAAGACCTAAAAGTTCTGGAAATTCTTTCAAGGGTGGGGAGAAGAAGAGAGTGGAGCCTTTTGGAGCCAGTAGTTAAATAATTAATTTATAATGAAAATGGATATGCACATAGGCTTCGTACATCTGCTTAGTATATGGTGTCATATAGAACATAGTAATTATAGCAACCTCTGTACCAAGGGATATGAATCTGCTTGAAAAACAGCAACTTCTTAATGAAATGTGCCTCAAAATGCCACAATAGTTTTAAAAGTAGTGCTTAGAATTTGAGGTGGATAACAGCACAACAGGAAATGATATGACATTATTTAGAATCCTTGTTGTTGTTTAGTTGCTTAGTTGTGTTCGACTCTTTGTGACCCCATGGACCAGAGCACGCCAGGCACTCCTGTTTTCCACTGCCTCCTTTGTCCATGGAGTTTTTTTGGCAGGGATACAGGAGTGGCTTGCCAGTTCCTGCTCCATTAAGAATCCTTAGCAACTATTAAATGATTTAATGTGTTCTTCACATTGCCTTTAAAAGGTTTACAACAGCCCTGTATATATATTTATTCATTTTCTTTAACAAAATGTGCCACTTGATTGTAAAGGAAACCTCAAAGTAGTTTACAAATGGTAAAGGGCACCAGGTTACTTACCGTGTCTAATATTGCACATAGGAGATACTGACTAGTGATTTCATACCTCACACAAAGTTTCAACTGTACATTCATTTTTGCACACAAATATTAGTATTTCTCTGTTTATATAAAGCTTGACTTTATATAATGTTTAACTGGAGGATTGTCTAGTTCACACAGCATGGTAAGCCAAACTTTGCCTATAGACTGTGGTTAAGGAGCTTAAGTATGATCCCAGGTTTTGATGACCCTGCCATGCTACACTGAACTAAAAGGACTGGGGAATGTTGTCTCTCCAGGAAATTCCATGTTCATTTACCAAGCCATGCTTTGGCTTAGCAGTATGTACAGACACCATATGGGCAACACCAGGCTAGATGAACTGATGCTCTGACTCCATTTAAGGTGTTTATGTTCCTAGATTAAAATAAGGAAATGGAATAAGGAAATGGAAAGCAAAAGTTGCATTCTGCATCGTGGATTCTATCCCCAAACCCACCAAAAACGACTGGGCATATTTCCTTGCCTACACAATGAATAAAGTCTTCTTGAAAATGCTAGGTTTCCCCTCCCTTCTCCCAAGTTCACCCCCAGTTGCCTATGATCTCTGCACCCCCAAGCCCATAATGTTTGGATTCAAATGATGGCAACCTCACTGGATCTCTGTTTGGTCGTAAGGCGGCTGTGTAACATGGGACAAGTGTCTTTTTCTACCAAACATTTCTATTTTTTATTACTATTATTTTGGTGAGAATAAATGATATAATGATATCTACACCACTCTGAATTTATGTTATGGGAGGAAGGGATGGGGAGATTATATATATATACAGTGTGTGTGTGTGTGTGTGTGTGTGTGTGTGTGTGTGGATTCATAAAAATGTGTTCCAGATTGTAATAGCTTAAGCAACTAGCTCATGAATCCAGTTACAGATAGGTAGCTGTGTTGGTCTGCCATAGTCAAAATAAAAAAATCCCTTCCAGTGGCACCTTAAAGACCAACTAAGTTAGTTCTTGGTATGAGCTTTCGTGTGCATGCACACTTCTTCAGATACACACAGGACTTATCAACAGATCTTCAGTGTATCTGAAGAAGTGTGCATGCACACGAAAGCTCATACCAAGAACTAACTTAGTTGGTCTTTAAGGTGCTACTGGAAGGGATTTTTTTATTTTAGCTCATGAATGAATGAGTCTGGTAGATTTGGATACCTAACTTGAAAACATTTACCTGCTTTATCTTCCACATTTTGAAAGTAGTTAACAGCAACAAGCTCCATCATATCCTAAACTCTAAAGCATAGCAACTGATTCTGGCTTGGATCTCCAAACATCATTTATCTCTACTTGAAATTTTTACTGGCTGTGCCATAAACCCTTGTGCGCCTGCGATAGCATTTTGGCCTCTTTCTTCCTCCTGACCTACCTTCATTTGTAAATGTAGTGGAGAAATATCCTAGCAATCTTCTCAGCAGCTAAGCCCAAGGCATCTATATGAAGGTGGATGCCTATTGAAATCAATGAGCCGTGTGTCCAGGTATGGCTATAATTGCTTAATTTTATGTTGTTGCAGTATGACAAGTTACTTTTCTAAGATCTGCTTCCTCCTCCCCATTACCAGCCACCTCTTTTTTGTTCTGTGGTGTCCTGCTTATAATAATGTTGGGTAGTATACTGTACAGGTGAAATAATTTGCACTCTATTCACACTGGACGATTATAATGCTTTGCACTGTTACGGTGCTATTTCTTATCCTTGTGCATTAGGGATGATCACGTACTTCTTGCATTGTAGTAACTGTCCCATTCACTGGATCTGTTGATAAGTCCTGTGAAGGGGGGCGGAAAGGCAGATTGTTTAAATGTGCATGTTTACACATTCACAGAAAGGCACACAAGATTGTGTATGCCACGTCTTGAGAGTGCCCTCATAATGCACACAGAGGTCAGTCAATAAAGAGTTTTGTTGATACAAGGAATGCAAGATCAGGCTTGCTAAAGATGTCTATTCTTGGGAACAGAAAGTTTATTAAGCAGTGTGGGAAGAGCAGCTGTAAAAGGAAAAAAGAACAGAGATGGTAAAATTCTGAGCAAGTTTCTTAGTTACTTAGGTTATGATGATGATGATATGACGGAGCCCGGTGAAGGAAATTAAAATACTTCATCCTCAGGTTATTAAAATAGGTTGATTTGCAATATTATGTGGTTGTGAAATCAAAATCTATGTTGCTGTTGAATTTCTTCTCCCTGCCTCCCCACCCCCGGCGTCCCCCAAAGCTGGCCATAAAAACAAGAATTGCTTTTACATAATAGAGAATGTGAGTTTGATGTTGACCAAGTAGACGAGAAAAATTAGATGACTGGATGACTACCATACTATCCAAAGTTTACATGTCCCTTCCATCATGTGTCTTCCTTGTCCACTGTGCTGGGACATGGATCCAATTGCCACAATAGGTGACCAAACTATGGGATGTCTAGATGGGTGAAAGGCTCAGGAAAAGAGTAAACTGCCTGGAACAAAGCCATTTTCCCACAGTTTGGAAGTTGCACCTATAGCCGGGATTGTCTGTACCACTATTTCCTAGTATTTCAAAACAAATGAAGCAGAGCAGGATGTTGAATGTTTTTGTTGCAAAAGGCACTGCCAGTTTATTAGCCCGAGAACACAATAAAACAAAAATACTACACTTCCTCCTTTTCCAGGATTGCTTGAAGTTATAAGGGGATGCAATGGCATTTCTTGATTTTGTTGTTATTCTGTCCGACGAGGAAGCCTATTTGTGAACGTGTTCTTACTATTAAGTCTTACTATGAAAACCTTTTTATTTGTTTGATAGGACTGTACCTGTTAGGACTTCAGGTGAAGGAGAAAGCAAAAGAGACCCTCATGACCATTTTAGATTCCTTGAGGAATAGTAATATTTCCAGTGTATTTTCTATGCCTCCCCTTTTTCCATTTCTGTTTATTCTAATTATTTTAAGAATGGTCTGTTTTTATTCTTTACTTTTGCTTAATACCTACGCATCTATTAGCAAAGACCTAGGGTGACATGAAATGGCTTTTCTTACCCTTTGGAAACCATGAGATTAGGCAATATGGTTTGAACTCTATCATGTTGTGTGTGTTTTTATTGGTTTGCTTAAATTTAATGCACTCCATTTCATTACGCTGTGGGAATATAATATCAGAAACTTCCTGTGCCTAATTTAATCCACATGAATTTTAACCAGACTCTGGAATCTAAAGGATTGGATATCTGTCCAGAGAAACACAGGCAATGAAAGGAAATGTAGCCAACACTTCCATGTGTTAAAAACCTTTTAATAAAAATGCCAAAAATATTTTTTTGCTGGTACTAGCACAGATTTATTTTTAAAGAAAATAGATGCATTAATGTAAGTAGGGAAAGAACTTTTCTCAGTAATGTTAGGTAAACAAATTGGAATAGCATTATGTAAATTAATATTGGTCATCCTACGACCACTCCCACAAATTCAACTTCATGCATTTTCAGACATGATTTCAGGACTGTATTCTTATGTTGTCATTCCAAGAAACCATTGGTTCAAGTGTGAATGAGCTCAAGTGCTATATTTCTGGTGCTCTTATGTATTTGCAACCTTGGGATGTTAGGAAAGAGGTAGTACCTCTGGTGAAGGACCTCTGGTGAAGGACACATCATGCTCCTTCTAGGGTAGTTTGTCCACCTTTGGTGTCCACCCTGCCCTGCACTCAGCTCTCACATGTGGCTCCTAGAATCTGTCAGCATGTGACAGTGACCACACCCCAGAACAGCTTTGACTGGCTGGCTAAACCAGATGGGTGTCTGATGGATCTCAAACCCTCAGTGAATTAGGGACTTATCCTGCATGCAAAGGCAGGATCTGGCAGATTGCGTGGATAAGACCAATAGTGGGTCAGATGGTCAAGAAGGCAGTTTCTGTACATGCTGTAGAGCAGCGGTTCTCAACCTGTGTATCCCCAGATGTTGTTGGACTACAACTCCCATCATCCCTGAGCTCTGGCCTTGCTAGCTAGGGGTGATGGGAGTTGTAGTTCAACAACATCTGGGGACACACAGGTTGAGAAAGGCTGCTGTAGAGGGAAGTGTGAGGCAGATGGGGCTCATCAACCTGGCCCATCTAAGAGAAGGGAAACTCTGATCCCAAACCTCCACTGCCTTGTGGGATATATTTGGGAGTGGAGTGGGGGAAGGAGTAAACCCTACACAGATCCAGAGTGAATTCCCTAAGATGGTTGGGTGGCTCCTTCCAGCAATTCCTGAAGTCCAACTGGAGCCAAACATATTGCTCTGCTTTCCTTTGGACAATGTCAGCGAGGTTGAAAGGGGGGTTGTCATCAGGGCAGCCCAGAACTTCCATAAAACACTGCCCAGGCTTGCACCCCAGAAAGGTCGCTTCCATGCTGCTAACACAGCAGTTTGACTTCACTCCCAGAGGCACACTGCATTCTCTCTTGAGACAGGTGGATGCCAATACTGAACAGTGAGCTTGAATTTTAATTTAGCAAGATTCCATGGGCTCCCTATTTTAGAAACAGCCAATTTTGCTTAAGTTAAGCAAACCTGTCCCCAACTCCCACCCTAGCTGGAGAGAGCTAGCAGGGCACTGGAAGCAGTGAGTGTCACTTAACTTCCCCTAACCCATTTAGGAACATTCTGTTACTTTATGGGTTACATTTGTCCAAGTTTTATTTTAATCTCCTTACAAAATCCATGCTCTCATCATGCTTTCAAATTATAGTTCAAATATTAATTATCTTCTCTTTTGAACAACTTACATATTCTGCTCATGTTATTGCTGCTTGAGAAATGAGAGTGCAGTCTTGTGCATATCTACTCGGAAGTCAAATGAGCGCATTCAGTGGGTAAGTAGATATAGGACTGCAGCAAGAATATCCTTTTCTTCAGGATGCTATTTCCAAAATCACAGATGAAGAGAATAAAGTCAGTTTATATTGTATTTCATTCAGTCTGGTTTCAATGGCAGAAATGCAAATGGCTAGTTTTTTTGGGGGGGTTAAGTCACTAGATGTAAGTAGAATGGTCAGTGGAAATCTTTCTGTTTCCCCTCCTTCCTCCCCACCATTCACAGTTTTTACACTTTGGAAAGGTTTAATTGTCCGGTTCTCTCCCATTTCTGCTTTTGAAACGCACACTTTCTTTTAAAAATATGAGATGGAACAAATGTAAGTCAGGTGAAAAAAATTCTCGCTCCCCACTCTCACATCCTGAGCTCCAGTCGTTATACATCTGGTATAGCTCAGGAGGGGGAGGCAAGATTCTCCTCTGATCCTTAAGTGCTAATTTATGGCGGTTGTGCTTTTTGCTTTAGTGGCTGCCCTGAGAATTGAAAATTCTCATCTCCATTTCCCTAGCCCTATGACAACAACCGTGTTATTTTGGAAAGCAATTCAACGATACCTTGGTAAATCATAAGTTAAGCCCCTGCTGCAATCTACTGAATTCAAGGTCCTGTTTGATAAGGCCCAGATCCAGCAGCTCCTTGGCAGGCAAAATCTGCTATGCACAATGCCCCTTACGCACAAGGGCATCCTCATTCATTTTAATGATGGGACAGCTCTGCTTGTTGAGTACAGAGATGCTCTTGTCACTAAAGCCTGCACACAAAGGAGTACATATCAAAGCACATGTAGTACTTGGTATACTAGGAAATCATCTCCACTTAGCGGTTTTGATACAACCAAGTGGTATATAAGTTTCGTTAAATACAAACAACCAGCTGAAGACTTTTCTATTATCCTAGGCCATTTAAACAATGTACGCTTCTCAGCCTGGCCCTCTCAGTTTTAAATTGCATTTCAGTTTATTTCAGTTAATTTTGCAGTGCTTTATATTGTATTTTTAATTAACATTGTATTGCTTTGTGCACTGGCTAGCTGAATATAGTGAATGGATGAATAAATAAATAGCATAATTTCTTCCAATTACAAGGGACAATTTACACAATTATTTCCAGTGAAGTCACCACAGAGGTATATTTCTCCTCCATCATTCTGTAGTTACGTCCCCCTTGTGAAAGTAAACTTAAATTCTGAGCTGCAAAGAAAAAAATAACAAATCCCTCTTCTAAGAATTGTCAGACATGAATTTGACCATAAGAGGGCACTATGAAAGCTTAAGTTTTGGAGAAGGACAATAAAATGTCATCCATCCAATACGGTTCTGTGAATTTTCCATAGATTGATCCTTTAGTTGGCAGTCTCAATAGAAAAAGAGGGCAGAGGAAGGATACAGCCAATCTGCTGGGTAAAAGAAAGAAAATCCTGTGTGAGGGAACTGAAACAATGTCAGAAACACTCGCTGCACCAAATACTTTGGAACACCTTGTTCCATAAAGCTTGGATGCTCCCTTTCTGGCAGCCTTTTGTCAGGTGGCAAAGACATTCTGGCAAACTTTTGTGTGCTAAGCAGCTGTTGTAAAAGTAATGTTTTATCTGTGGTGTCCACCTGTGTCAGACATTTCTAATGTCTTTTAATTTTGTTTTATAACATTGTCACATTTAAATTGTCTTAAGGCCACCCTGAGTAATGCGTAAGCACCAGCCAGGAAAGACAGAAATTCCTGTATAATTAAGCAATCACTGAGCAGTGGCAGCCACAGCAGGCAGTGGATCTGCCACATTCTCATCTAATTTTAGAATTCCCTCCAGCTGTCAGGGACTGGCTGGATGCAGAGGAGTGGTAGGAAACTGAAAAGAGGTAACAGGGTTTAGTGAGCAGGAAGAGCTGTGGCAGAGGGCAGTCCAGACTCGGAGACAGGAGAGGAGGGGGTGGCAGGAGACCGAGATGAGGCAGGCTGCGGAAGAAGGGAGTCTCTCCCACCTGCTGTGACTAGCTCCCCAACCCTGCTCTCCCAGAAATGCAGAGAAATGAAGATGGCAGAACAAAGAGGGGCCAGGAAAAGAAGCCTTAGGCTTCTGAATGAGGACCCCAGGGGAGGACTCTTAGAGAGCAGTGGGAAGACACGAACCTTCAGTCCTCGCAACTGTGTCACTGAGGAAAGACCTACTGGGGAGAGTTGCTGTGATTACTAACCTTGTGCTGTTTTGGTTTATTTGAATAAAAAGTTAACTTCATTGACACCAATTGTTTTACTGTTGAACAACTGCTGACGCAAACCCACATCTTTTACCCCCAACCTCTTAGAACTACTCCATTATTGACATCAGTGAATGGTAATTTTAACATGGAAAAACAGTGCTGACTAATACTGATGATTAGGCACATGCAAATATATTGTAGATATGTTTCCATCTGCCACCAAGGATAAACAGAGTAATTATAATGGTTAAATGTCTGCTTTCAAGTATGCCACCTACATCTAAATACTGTCGCATCAAAGTGCTGAGACTTGGTTTGCCACATAAAAATAGCTGCCTCAGCAGTTTTACCCTGTGTGACATGCAATAGCTTGCAGCTTTCCAAAGTTCAGTGAACCTTAATGGATACAGCACAGTGAAACGACAAGAAGGAGGGGAAAGTAAAGGCAGAGGAACCATGAAGAAAATAGGATACACATGTCATCTCAAAGGCTCTAGTTTTCTCTAGAGAATTTTATTTCTGTTCTGACTGCATGAAAAAGGGAAGTCCATTTTTCCTAAGAGAGAAAAAAAGAGGAAGAAGGCAAGAGATACAGCTTTCTTCAAGTCATTCTCAGATTGGAAGGTGCTACAGATTATGTGTCCTGGGAATAACAGTATCTGTTTAATGTAAAGATCCTCTTTTGACTCCATCAGCTCCTAGTCTCCCTGTTCCTTGAAAGGCAGGATTATAAATTTGTGGCAGGAAGAGTAATAAGACTGGTAAACACACATGGGTGTAGCTAGGATTTTTGTTAGGGGAGGCAGGCCTTTTGTTAGGGGGAGTAGAACCTCAGTTTGCTATGTATCTATTGAATTTTATTGATTGGGGGGCAGCTGCCCCTCCCTGCCCCCCTTTTCACTAAGAGCCTGTTCAAATGATTAGTCCTCAGATAGCCACCCCTGTGCTCACTTCAGACTCTTAAAGCTTGGGCAGGAATCTCTGGTGGAAATGTGCTCAAAGAGTCAGTAACTCCTGACAAGGCCAGGGACTCTTGATTTGCCCCATTCATCTTGTAAATCAGTGTGATATGATTGCTGTTTCTTGAACTTGGGCATTCACAATTCTTGCAGCAAGGGAACTGCCAGCAGGCCCTTGGAACTAGACCTCAGTGTCCAGACTGAACGATGGTGGAGACACTCCAGATATACAGGTCTGAGGCTATTTAGGTCTCAGTATACATCTGGGTGGGACGCGGGTGGCGCTGTGGGTTAAACCACAGAGCCTAGGGCTTGCCGATCAGAAGGTCGGTGGTTCAAATCCCTGTGACAGGGTGAGCTCCCGTCGTTCGTCCCTGCTCCTACCAACCTAGCAGTTTGAAAGCACGCAGTGCAAGTAGATAAATAGGTACCGCTCTGGCGGGAAGGTAAATGGCGTTTCCGTGTACTGCTCTGGTTCACCAGAAGCGGCTTAGTCATGCTGGCCACATGACCCGGAAGCTGTACTCCGGCTCCCTCGGCCAATAAAACGAGATGAGTGCCGCAACCCCAGAGTCATCCATGACTGGACCTAACGGTCAGGGGTCCCTTTGCCTTTACGCCTCTGGGTACCAGTCGATGAGGGAACAAGTGGGAGAGTTGTGCTCAAGTTCAGTTTCTGGGATTCCTGTAGGCATCTTGTTTGCAACTGTAGGAACAGAATGCTGGATTAGGCGAACTTTTGGCCTGATCCAGCAGACTTCTTTTTTGTTCTTACACTCTTACAGTGGCTTTTATTGCAGGATATCAAACCTGACCTCATCTCTGGAAATCCATGTTATGTCCATGTTATCAGAGTCAAATATTGTGCTGTGAGTGGTAAACTTGTGTGTCATCTGTCAAAACCTTAGTAAACAGGAAAGTTTCATAATATAATCTCACCCACCCAGAAATCTGGATAATATATAGGAATACTAATAAATTGTCTGGGTCTTTCCATATTTCCATATTTTTGCATGCTTAGGCACCTTGAAGAAGAGAGAGAGAGAAAGGGAATAGATTTATTGGGCTCTGGTATTTCAGTGTTGATAGTATACTTCTAACACATTTTTGTTCAGCTGCAAGAGATTTCTGACTTGTGAGGCATTTTCTGGGTAGTGATTTACTACTCAGCTAGATAAGTACAGTCATTGCTGTAGCAAATCCATGATTATGAGCCTTTATTCAGACTTCGGTTTTGCTTGATTGTACCTAGAGATCAAAAGACAGATTTCCATTTAGAGTGGAACCGTAACAGCCTATTTCTTAGCTGATCTTAAAAGCTGAAAAGTGTAAAAAGGGAGATGAGGGTTTTAGTACTTTTGTTTAAATGTGTACATTTATGTGCACTCTTCTTCTTTTTTAAAAAAAGAACAGTGTAAACAACCCAAAGGCCATATACTAGACTCAGCTTCAAAGCAGGGGTCAGAGAGACTAAACAAAATGAGCAGACAGACCCTATTTCAAGAAGGGCATAAAATCCCCTAGTAATTTTCTCTAGATTGTTTAATGTGTGAATCTGTTGCTACAGATGTGGGGATAAATTATGGGCATTACTTTCGTTCCTTTCTTTTTAAAACACCTTTTAAAAATGCTACTCAAGGCTATTGCCATGTAGTATGAATCCTGGATATGAGAAAGTATATAATCTGCTGGTGAAAACTTTACAGTCGTAAAACGTGCACGTTCTTTTGTGTGGCACTCTGCATTGCTATCGGGGAAGGGTGTAGCTATGCAAATGCAATGCACATTCTTATTAACATTGTTCGAGCTTGTTAAGCAATTCCGCCTTTCATAGCCACAGTTGTGTAGGAGAGAGATTGTCACTTGAGTTTCAGCTTAACATTTTATTTTTAATCAAATACTTCATTGGCGTATCCCAGGAGCCTTTCAGGTTAAGAGTGGACACGGAGAAGTTAGATAAGAATGAAAATAATCTCTCATACCACAAATTGACTTCCCCCTTTGTAGCCTGAGACACTGTTTCCAGCTGCTTTTCAGCCTCTTAAATCCTTGAAAGCTTTCCTAATCCTCGTGTAGGCAGCCCTTTATGTGTGATTCCTCCCTCCCCCTTCTCCTGATTGGTGAGGCTATTTCATGGCCTAATTCAGCCAACTACGACATATCTGAGCTGTGATTTGAAATAGGAGCTCGGCGGACAGTTGGCTCGCTTCTCCTGACTTGCAATAGGCTAGCAGGGAGAGGGCACAACAAGGTGGAGAAACTTGACATTGTCTTGACGAGCGCGCTCTCTCTCTCGAGCGGGGGACATACGGAAGGAGCAGGGAGGCGGAAAGTTGCCGGCTTGTTGGGAACTGCGCATGGGATTTCGTTTCCTCCTGAAACTCTCCTGTTTCTGGCTGGATGGATAATGGGATTCTAAACATGAGGCAGGTAAGACACACGCGGCAAAAGCTGCTCTGGAGGCAGGAAGCGAAGGGGGAAACCCAGAGAACTGGGGAACTGGGTGTTGCTGATCATTCGCATTTAATTACTTGATTATGTAGAGCTGTGGGTCATTTTTGAGTTGGAAGCTGATTTTGCAAGTTTTGCCTTCTGGATTCAACACCCCCCCCCGGCAAAAAAGCTGGTAGTTGGTGACGTCATTGGCAAGGGCGATCGGTGGTTTTTTTTGGGGGGGGGGTGATGGCAAAGGATCCCTTCCCGGGATTTGCCTTGTCAGCTCCCGTTTGCTCAGCTTTAAATGGGTGGCATCGCATCTCTTGCGCTCGTACCTTTTGTTCGTGACAATCCACAGTAGCATAAGTTGCTGGGCTCCTGCAAACATGCCATCAAATGCTGAGCCTATATAGCATTTCTACCCAAACGTCATTATTTTAATATTTCAACACTTTTTGCTCGTTAAACTCTTGCAGTTGTTTTATTTATTAAACGGAGGGAAATGCTATCTATTCACATTCCAGTTTAGCACATGTAAGTGCTAACAAAAGAGTCTGTTGTTGTAATTTGTGAAGTTTTCAGTACTGACAGATAAATGGTTGATTTTTGAATTATATATATGTATATATATGTATGTGTGTGTGCCATGGCAGATTTTTGTTGTTTATTAGTTTTCATGGGGGGGGGCTGTTCTTTAAAGATTCCTTTTTGATAATTACATATTTAATTAACAACTGACTGGGACGATGCCAATACCTGGAAGGTATTTTTTGTTTGCGGGTTGCAGGTGGAGGGGGGGGCGGAGAGAAAGACAGAGGCTGCAATCCTACTTACCTGGGAGTAAGTCCCATTGCATTCAGCAGGAGTTGCTTAGACACTGTCACAATTGCACTGTGAATCTGCTTAACTCTGTAATCACGAAGAGTAAAGAAAAGAGACACTTTGCACCTGTATGGACAATAAAACCCCTCATATTCCTTCCATTTTCAGAAAACAAGATTGTAGGAGTATTTTAATGGTGATCAGAGTAATTTCACAAACAAGAATGAGAGGGAAATTCTGGGAATATTGCTTCCCTGAGATGCCTACTTGTGGAGCTGGCTCGCCTTGTAGGAAAGCAATTTATTTTTATTTGTGCTCAATCAGATCATTTTCCGCGCACTGCCTGGAGCATCCTGGGATTCATTATAACCACCAGAGGGAGCTTGGCTAAGAGAAGTTTTCAAGAAAGAAGCTTAAAGATACTTTTAAAAAGATTTCATATGTACTCTTTCGAAAGTAGTCAGGACTCCGTTCTACATAAATGTTGAGTAAGGTACTTCCGGTTAAAATGAAGTTCCAGACGACCTTTAAAAAGCAAATGACAAATGTGCAAAGTATGGCTTTGAGGGAGAGGGAGGCAAAAAAAAAAATGTAATAAGGAAGGGAAGATGTTTAAAAAGAAATGGTTGATGGTGGTAATGAAATGCACATAAGTGGTATTGATGAGCACAAAAGGAAACAAGCGAGACGTTTTTTGCCTCATTAGACTTGTCCACCTCAACATACACTTAACTCCCCTGCTCAGGGTTGGGTTTTTTGTTTGTTTTGGCCTGGTGATAATTTAGCTATTCTGAACAGCTATTGTATCTTTCCTGTGTACACTTGACATTGCTCATATTTGTCAATTGTGCAAAAAGAGACACTTACGGCCCTCTTTATGTGCTCCTTCATTAACACCCTAGTCACGGATGCACCTGTCCCTTCTATGCCTGTCACTTGGAGCCGTATCTCGCATTACAAGACCCAAGAGTGGTCTCAGAATGGCAAAGGGATATGAAGTGTTTCATCTGATTGTGTAATTCACACTTCTGGCATGCGCCGTGAGAATCTTGATGTGTATTTGCAGTGCACATGTCTGAGCAGGAGTCAGTTGCATGTATTAGGGATCCTGATTATATATTTTTGCAGCACCACAGCGTGCTCCTGTATCTTAAGATTGCAGTATAGGAAACAGACCCTATTCTGAATCAGCAGTGCGGATACTCCACTTAAATTAGTTCCTTATTAAGGCTGTCAAGAGACTTATGTTTTTACTTGTTCTGTACTTGGAAGTAAACACCCCCCCCCCCAATGTTCTGTGGGACTTGTTGCAATCCTATGTTGGGGAGTCCTGAGTACAGTTTCTAGGGATCTCATTCAGAACATGAATTACTTCTGCGTAAATGTGTGCAACGCAGTCCTAAGCAGTAATACTGTGGTGGTATCAAAATATGGTTAACTGAACTTTGGTGTGTACCAGCCTTAGAAGTGAACTGTGATGGTCACATTTGTGTGCCTTATTTCTTCTTTTAGTAGCCTTTAGTGAAATATCTGTTTATCTTTGTGTACTGAACAAAATTCCATCAAACCAGCAGATCAATCAGCTAGCATTCTTCAGCAGATGGAACAGTTCATGCACATCCAGACATTTTTTCTAATGTTTATTGGAGGTTTGCAGAGCTGAAGAACTAACAGGGATTCAAAAACTGAGAGTTAAATACAATGAGATGAATGTGACCAAAAGCCAGAGATGTGAGCAAACTGAAAACTAATTCTGAATTTAAATTAAAAGTATAATAAATAAAATGACACTTGGACAAAAACAGGCTATCTGTTATCTTCCAGCCAGTTTCTCATAACAATGATGCTACAGTTTGGATTTATTAACTTTCAGGCACAGTGATGTGTCTTACTATGAAATGGAGGCCCCATATTGCCCTGATAAATGATCTTGACCAATGCAAAATATAAATTCTCAAGAATGACAGAAAGGCATAGATCTGTGTCTGGGTTCTGTCTGGAAGAGCAAGAATTAGCTTCAGAAATGTAATATGCTGCCAGCCATACTGATAAGATTCAGCCTTCACTAAAGCAGAAGCAAGCCTGGAGGTTCTATAGAGAACTAACTATATAGCCTTGATTAAACAACTGCCTGGGACATTATTGGAAAAGCAAGGCACAAGTCATTAAATATATTTAAAATATTGATTGATGTGTTATGAGTATGCTGTGCTATGAAGGGTTGCAAGAACCAGCATTTATTACAGGGATAATTGTAAACATAGGAGGAATGATATCTCTGTGGACAGTGATGGAAAACTCAACTACCTATGTGGCATTTGAAAAACTACTTTTGCTCCTTTGAAGATGTGTCAGGCTTCCACACGGTCATCTAATCTCTAACCTGCTTTTTGCCATGCAAGGAAATGGCAGGAGGATGTTTTCTGCAGTTGAAGCAGCACGTATAGCATGCTCAGTTAACTCTGTGCCTCTTTCAGGATTATATTCTGTTTTAATATTTATCTTCCATGTCATTTTTGAGGAAAAGCAGGTTACAGATTTAAAAGCACAAACTTTGGGTTAAGCATTCACAAGGCTTAGTAAGGATGCTAGCAGGAGCGGTTTACTTGAAAACTGGAGAGGGCAGTGTGGGATCTTCTAAAGACTCCCTAACTCTTTACCTTATACACTAGGTACAGTATTTCATTGCAAGTTGGGAGTAGCTTGCTTTCACAAATCCCCACCACCTTCTACAAACTCCTTCAGCACTGGAGATGCATTTCAGCAGTATTTTGCGATGGACTTTGACAGAAAGTGGGAAGAAGCCAGCCAGCACACTGATTCCAAGTAGATAGAAGAAAATTTGGTTGTTAGCAAGTGGATGTGTTTAGGACTACAATATTCTGCGAACTGAACAGAGAGGGGAGGTGGGGGATTAGGAAGAAATTCATCTAAAACTTAGCACTTAGCTTAGCTTAACTTAGTTCTATGAGTGGCTAGCAGAAGTCGTATGAAGTGTGCTGGGACTTACAGACAGGTGTGCCTAAGAACGCAACCTAACTACACATACCCCTACAATTGTCTGCCCCCTTTTGTGTATATTCTTTTAATATCCTCCAGTTTCCCTACTGAACTGTTTCTATTCCGTTGCTTAATTATTGCTAGAAGAAGAAGAAAATCTCCTTTAAAGCGTTGACCTCAGCTTTTAGTGAGAGTTTCCCCATCCTTTTGTACTGCTTCTCTGACTGAAAGAAAAATGTACTTCGTGTCTGAGAATGTTGCTGTTGTATTTGATGGATAATAAGGGAAGAAAAAGTAGATGGAGTCCATAGGCTGTGTATCAGTTAATTAGTGGCTGGACATTACCCAGTAGGAAGTCTGGGAAAGGTTTTTGTGTATGTGTGTGTTGTCTGCTTTCTTTGATCACTTGTGTGGTAAATAGACATGCAGAGTAACTATGGCAACATGTGCTGTAGGTTTGTGGGAACAGGGGAGACTCAAATCACTCAACAAAGGATAGTTTGTTAGAATAGTTGGTTATGATTACAAAAAGGTGGTAACAATCAGTCTATTTAAAAACATGCGTTCTGGGAGGAAAATGCACATTTATGTTACCAATTTAAAAGCAAAATATGTTTCTGTAACTACAAAGGGTTGCTTTGGTGTAAAAGGAAAGCAGAAAGAAATATGGGACTTGATTTAATTTTTTTTTTTTAAATTGACCCTTTCATAAAATTAAATGGGCTAACATTTGTGGAGGCTTTAAGTATTGCACTGAAATCAAACCAAAAGGTCATGATAATGGCATAGGCAGGGAGGGTTAGCTTGGAAGAACAGCTTTCTGCAAATCCACAAGCATTTCTGTACTGTACATGCTTTCTTAAACTTGTGAAAATAAAGTACCTATTCCTGTTACCTGCCTGTAGAGGTCAGACTTGAAATTGAATTGCTTCCTCCAAATCCTTTTAAGGCAAAGCCATGGGAAGGAATGAAAGGGAACACCACTTTCTGTATTAGTCTTACACAGAAATGGGTGGTTTGTATAGTTTTAATTCCATAATTATATTGCAAAATGAATTGGTGCAAAATGGGTTGGTGCATATATCTTCTTGCGTCCTGACTAAATATACACATTTTATATGCTTTTAAATTATTTAGTTGTATGGCTCCAGATGATCCCCAATAGACTTTCAGTTGTTCTGTCAGCAGAAAGCTTTTGTGACAGTAAGACGCTGTACATACAAGGAGGGGATTTTTGGATTTGGGTTAAATCATCATTCCAAAGATTGTAATCAAAATACAAATTAATGTGTTGGTTAAAAACTATTTACCATTCGAAGTGCTGCCTCATACATATACTTACTCAAGGCACTATTAATTCCCATTTAACCCTATGGCCCAATTTGGATTTAACACTAAACCATCTTTTAGTACAACCTGAATGAGCCTGGCCAAGCCTTGGGTGCATACAGGAAAGAAGATGGAAGCACCTACAGTTCAAATTAACTAGTTTGTTGTTACATTTGAGAAGGACAGAGTTTAAACAATGGTTTATTGAAGCAAGCCACAAGCAAACCATGGTTTCTGATCCTGGCTCTTTCAAATAAACCATAGTTTAAAGTAACTAAAGTTCCCTATTCAAACACAACATCAAACTGTGGTTAGTTTAAGCCAGAAAACAGTTGTGTCTAGTCTCCTCCTCCACTGTGCACTGGTGGGAAGGAAGTAAAGACTTGAGCTCAAAGTCTCAAGTTCATGCACATGGTTAACTATGGCTTGATGTTACATCCAAACTTGGTTTTTGAGTAGAGAATAATCTATGATAATTGCTTCAGTTGGTCAATCCCTGTCCTTTGAACACTAGCCATCATGTTACAAGAAAATTCAAATAGCAACATTCAATTTAAAATCCTCAGTAAAGTATATCTGAAAGTATCTGGCCTAGAGAGATTGTAGAAAATGATGTACTGTACATGGTTTATCTATGGGATTCATATTCATTGCAGTATGCACACTAAGAGGTTTCTGGCAACTCAAAGACTAAAAAATTATTATGGTATGAACAAGGGTCAGAGACCTTTTCCACTTTGAGGACCACATTGCCTCATGGGCAGCCTTCCAGGTGCAAGTGGGGCCTGGGGCAAAATAGACTAAGCAACATATGTGCCTCTCACTTGGTCCACTAGGCCACATCAAAGTGGTTTCTCTCAGACACATCTTTCCATCATCCATCCTGGCAGGTCAGAGGCATCATCACAGTTCGGACACATTCCAGCAGGACAAAAGTACTTGAGGAGGTTGGTGAGGAGTGTGGCTTAGGCACCATCCCTGGGGCCAGATAGAGAAAGCTGGAGGACTATCCTGGGGCTGAGGTTCCCCACCATGGCATAAGCGTCCATGAACACAAGCCCATTTGATCAGATGAAGTGGGCTTGAGTCTATAAAACCTTATTGATCTCATCTTAAATCATTTCCAGACTACTTACTCTCTAAGCTGTACTAAAAAACAACAACATTAAAGCAGCATTATAAAACTAGAAATTCACTGTACACCGGGGGAAGAGTTAGGTCTTTCCAGGACACCTGAAACAACTGATGAATGATGGTTTATGAATGATGGAGGGGAGGGAATTCCAGAGCGCAGGGGCAATGGGAGAAACTCCCTGTATTTGAGTCACTGCCCTGTGGTATTCTATAGGGTTTGTGCCATAAGCAAAATTTCCCCAGATGATCATCTGTGTGATCTTACAGGTCTATGCAGGTGTAGGCAGCTTGATCCTTTAGGTAACCTAGTCCCAAGTTGTTATGGGCTTTATGTGTTACTTAGAAGACCTTTTGCATGGCCCTGTAGGCAGCCGGCATCCAGTGCAATTCCCTCAACACATCCAAGTGTGCCACTTAGCCGTCTAGCCACAGTATTCTGCACCGGCTGCAACTGCTGGAGCAGGCCCCACATAGTGTCCAGTTGTGACATTGTGAATCACAGTGGCCAAGCCATAATGAATTTGTTAGAGTGAGGTCCAATTATGCCTGCCTGCATACACAAAAGGATTTCCGCTAGCGTGATGGGACTTCCAGTTTCTCACCTCCAGTCCAACCCTCTGGAACAGATGTTGAGCATATGTAGCCTGGGGGAGGAAGAGACAGAAAAGCCCTGTTATGTTGGATCTCAACTTTAGTTTTTAAGGTGCCACAAAACTCTTGGTTGTTTTTGCTGCAGGAGACTAACAAGGCTACCCTTTCTGGAGATCACTATGGTATGATGCGCTGTTAGGTAAATACTTTTAAAAGTGAAAGACCTGCTGTCTTCTTGTGCCCATGAATTCCTTTGCAGTTTTTGAGCTTGATTATTTTACTGCTTGTGTTGTTTCAGTCATTCGATTGTTTGCTATTTAAGTAGAATTTTAATGTGTCCTATTATTTTATTGGAAGGTGCCTGGAAATAAAAAATAAATACAAATCAGTGCCCAAAGAACATAGCTTATATGTTTAAACACTGTTGGCATACTCATTTTAAAGCATCAACATTGTCAACTTTTTAAAGTATCAGTATTAGTCAGTACAGTATAGAGCTAGTGCTTTATGATGGGAGAGCAAGGGTCCTGGTAGAAGCAACATTGGAAAATCCATGATCCAGTCTCTTGCTGTTTTAAAAAGTTGCTGTGGGTCATAGCTGTCAACGTTTCCCATTTTTTAAAGGGAAATTCTCTTATTCCGAATAGGATTTCCCTTTAAAAAAGGGGGAAGTTGACAGCTATGCTGTGGGTGGCTCTAGATTGAGACCACAGGGGGAGCGATGAGTTTTGAGGGGCTTTACTCAGTGCTTGATTTGCTCACCTGGCAGTTCAGTTGTGGAGAGAGGTTTAAGCTTTAAGCTCTCTTTTTAAACTATACTTGACTTCTGCCTTAGAACATCTTACAATGTTACATTGAAAATGTGAGGAGATGACTTCTAGGCACAGTGCAATATGGACTATCCATCCGTGGACAATTTATTTTTGCTATTCCCATGTGTTACTTTTATTGGGCAGTCTGTGGGCTTTTGTTATTCTGCAATCCATCTTTTCTTCTGGCCTGCCTGCACAAAAAAGGGAGGCATTTTTGTTTCCTGCTGTGGCTCTTTTCAAACTTGATTTCATCATAACTGGGGAACAGACCTGAGTGGTTTCTTTCCTGTTGACAGCTGAATCCTTATTTGTTAGTGAGTTACACTGAGTTTCAGTGGGTTTCAGAGGAAGATAACAAAGATGGTGGAGATCAGGTCCTATGATAAAAGTCCGGATTTGAGACTATTAAAAGGCAATATTTAAAATTTACAGGGTTTTGACGTAGTTGATGGAGCAAATTTGTTTCCACTTGCACCAGAGTGTAGAACCCATACAACAGGTTTGTAGTATAAGAATGGGGATTTCACTTAAATATTAGGAAGAATTTCATAATGGTTATGTGTTACCTTACAGTGTAACAGACTGGCTTCGAAGGTGGTAGTCCCTCTTTCCTTAGGCAGACATCATGCCTTGGTTCTCAAGTCTGAGAAGGTTCCACTGTGAGAGTAGGTAATATTAAGACAGATGGAGCCTCAATTTAACTCAGCATTAAGTGGTTTCCTATGTAATACTTGCAACTAAATCACAAAATTGTAGAGTTGGAAGTGACCTCAAACAAAGGTTATCTGTTTAAAAATTTCTGTTGGTCTGCCCTAAAATATTTATAGTCCACCTTCTGGTTCCATAAAGCAGCCCACCAACAGATATAATAAGAACAGAGAGTAAAACACTAAATCAGAGCCATTATACATCCCTCCTGTAAAGGGAAGCTTCTAGCTGAAGTTGAATTTGACAGTATCTTCAAGCTATACAGTTTCTACGCAATAGCAGCTGACTATGAAAGGCATAAGGATGACAATCTTAGTTAGACTCACTATGACAAAGTTTGAGAATCAGCATTAAAAAACCCAGGCAGTTGGTCAGGAATTACATATGCAACATGAGAAGACAACATGCGCGCACGCGCGCACACACACACACACACACAGCTAGCACAGGAAAATAATTCTAGCTTTATACACAGTATTGTGTGTGTGAAGGAGAACTGAATCGCACTGCTAGAATGTAGGCAACATTTGGCTGGTTACTACGCAAATGTGCTTACAAGACAGTACATCCTTGCATGAGAGTCATTGAAAACTTGCGAAATAAAGAGCAGCATCTTCCATTTATGTCTCACCTTGTTGAACCTCAAGAAGCCCTTGTGCACAATGGTAGGTGAAAACTGCTATTCCAGGGCTTTTGTCCTGAGATGACAATCTCTCATTCAAAAACTTTCCAGGGTGCTGCTGCTGTGTGCTCACTTGCTAGCTGTCCTAGGTCATTCAAAGGCCAGTCAATTTCTCTATGGAATGTGAACTCCACTTACTAGAGAATGCTGCCCTCCTATTGTTGACACAGTCACTTATCCTAGGTGAAAGAGAGGTGAACCAAGAATGCCTGATCTTGCCATGGGCTGCTGATTCTCCATGAGCTTCACTTCAACCTTTGCTTTCTTGTCTTGAACAGTGAAACAAATGGTAGGCTCTGGGGTGATTATCCCAAGATATGTGCATTCTGGCCCACCTCCCTCTTGGGTCCTGATTTCAGTTCACAATGCCCAAACTAGCCTGCTTTTGCTAGACCAATTAATCAGTTTATCCCTTCCTTTTAAAAGCAATGTTAATAATTGGGGAGGTGGGGTGGCAATGTCAGAAACAGTGGTAAATGATGTAACTTTAATGTGTATCAGACCTATGAAACCCATTCACTGCATTAATTTCACTTTGAGATTTATGGTTTTAAAAAATGGGTCAAATCCTTTATTTAAAGGGTTTTTAATGTTATGTTTTGTATTGTGATGAAAGAAGCCAAACAAAGCAATTCAGCTAAGGATTTCTTCTACAGTTAAAAATGCTAAAAAGTGGGCTGTGGTTGTGTTTGGTTTGATTAAACCAATATGGTGATAAGATATTAAAGGAGAGCGACAACATTATACACATCGATAACAGAGGACATTAATGCCTGCAGCCACAATCTACATAGTGAATTCTAATGGGGGATGGGGGGAGATGGCTTCTTACGTTAGATAGGTCAATGTGATTTGACCTAGTTTTGCTTTGCTACTTAGAAATTATGTCAGTATTACTTATGTCACTCCCTTGGATGAGCAATTTAACATCCTTTTTTGCATTGCAGTATTCTCCTAATACTCTATATGTTTACTTATTCTGTCGTATGATCCTTCAGGCAAAATATTGCAATCTGGATATAGGACAAGAAAAAGCCACTAGGCTTTGTTTTGAAACATGTCCTTGCTTTTGGTGAAAAGAACCATTTATTTGTCTTAAAAATATATTGAAAATCACCTTTGAAATTCTAAAATCCTCTCCTACATCCCTCCATATAATCCTTATGAAAATTAAATAATGAACAAGGCCACGGGCGCAATTAGGATGTGAACTGATCCTGCTATTGCTATGATGTCTTCCATGCTATATTATTATTTTTGACATTTATGCTGAGTGTGAGAATAGTTATCTCTTGAGTTTTCCTTCAAACTCCTGAATGCACTGAAACAGTCTTAAATGCTAACAAATTTTATTTAAAGCATAAGCTTTCATGAACTAGAGCTCCCATCATTAGTTGCAACATATTTGTTAGTTGCAACATATTTATGGCACAATTATTATATTACCAAATTGCAATAGATATCATTTCTACTGTTAAATGGAGACAAAGGGAAGAAATGTTTACATGTCCTATTTCTGTTACTATTGAAGCAAAACTAGGTCTTTCTGTGTCTTTTCATTTGTTTGATAGTTAAACAGCAGGGCAAGGTACAATCCCATGCTTACTCTGAAGTAAATTACAATGTAGTCAATATGATTTTTCCTGCATTTCAGGGAGTTGGACTAGATGATCCTCAGGGTCACTTCCAACTCTACAATTCTAGCATTCTGGCTGATTTATTCCCATTTGAGGTGGCTATGTTACATCTCCATTGTCAGAAGCCATGTGGCTCTGGATACTTATTGCTGGCAATAACAAGTGGGGACAAAGAGGATGAACTAGATAGGCCTTGGGCCTGATCCAGGAGGGCTCCTCTCATGGCAACCTTTGGTGACTGACCTAGGATCTAAATTAGTATGCCACGCAACAACATGCTTCTATGTGGCACCCAGGTGGCCATTTCCACTCAGCCAAATTTAGCAAAATGAACATGTGAGGTGGAAGGAGGATGACGCCCAGTAGCCGTGCCCCACTCCCAACACATCTTCTGATCACACTGGTGATGGTGGTGTATTTGCATCAGCTACAGGGAACCAGGCGGAGGGCCTTCTCAGTAGTGGTGCAGTAGTGACTTTTAGAATACATCTGTTCAGGGATGCTTTTAATGGTTGATGTTACCAAGTCAGATGAGTGGCATATAAATAAAAAATAATGATTTTTAAATATTAATTTTATTATATTGTATGAAAAACAAAACCTTGTTGAGAAAAAAGAAAACAAAATGGCCATATCCACTAAATCAGTTCATAAAGAGAATAAAATTGAGTGCACCGCAAATAATTCATACAAGGTCAAATTTTAGGGTGGACTTGAGATTGCACCTGAATCTTGCAGTCCAGACTACCTTAAAAGTTACCGTATTTTTTGCACCATAACACTCACTTTTTTCCTCCTAGAAAGTAAGGGGAAATGTCTGTGCGTGTTATGGAGTGAATGCCTACGGATGGCGGGGGGAATCTGCTGCAGTCGTGAGCAGAGGATCCATGGTTCCCCTTCCTTCCCTCCTCCGTGGCTCGCTTTGAAACAGCAAAGGGGGAGAAGAGCCCCTGAGTGGGGAGGAGAGAGGGACAGGGAGCCTGCTTGCTTTAAAGGAGCAAAGTGGGAGAGGAGAGGAGCCGCTTACACGAGTTGGCTCCTTTAAAGCAAGCAGGCTCTCTCCTCCCCACTCAACTTGCTAAATAGCAGCAAAGTTTTTCAGCTCGCTAAGTCAGGGAGGTGGGAGAGAAGCAGAGCCTGCTTGCTTCAAAGGAGCAAAGCAGGAGAGGAGAGGCGCCTTCTTCTCTTATACCCCTCGTCTGCATTATTAGCAGCATCCTTCTCCACACACCCCACGTGTGCTCCTTGTCCCTCGAGTGCTTTTCCTTCCCTCCGCACCTAAAACGTGGTTACAAAGCACAGATCCACATAGATCCTCAGGATTTTTGCACTGGGTCACCCCAAATTCACCATCAGATCACATAGCATGTCCCTGGCTACAGCTTGCACCCACTGTTGCCTGGGCCTGCAGTGGTGCAAAAATGTGGTTACAAAGCATGGATCCACATGGATCTTCAGGATTTTTGCATTGGGCTACCCCAAACTCACCGTCAGATCACATGTCTGTGGCCACAGCATGAACCACAAAAATCATACATCCACTGTTTCATTTAGAATATTTTTTTCTTGTTTTCCTCCTCTAAAAACTATGTGCGTGTTATGGTCGGTTATAGAGCAAAAAATACGGTACATATCCCCTAAACAGTAATTTAGGGAATATGCAACTTTAATTTAATTGCATCCAATTATTACTTAAAACACAAAATGAGTCTCACTAGTTTAAGGAGCAACAAGTAAAATTAACATTGGTTGTGGTTGTGGTGTGTGTTCATGGGTTGTTTTTTTAGGAAACCATGCTATGTCAACACACGTTAGAAATTTAATCAATCAATCTTTCAACAGTTTTGTGTTTGTTGTTTTTATGGGGGGTCATGAGGTTGGTAATTGCCTCAAACTAACATGGACAATTGCTTAACTAATATTTGTGTTGACATTGGGTAAGTAGTTCCGAGACTTTTTTTGCCAAGTCCTTGAGAATTAATCAAAAGAAAGTTGTTCAAGTTTATGTTGGCTGGTTTATAATGGCAAGCTCCCTTTGCTGGTGATGTGCCAGCTTGCATGTCAATAACTAATTGCAGTTTTGAAGTCTGACACTCATCGGCCACACATTTTCTCTGCTTGTCAACTCTTGTAAATAGACTATGGACAAGAAAAAAAATCACATTAAGTTAAAGTAGTTAGTGAGTCTTGAAGATTTATTTTAAAATATGGGCACTGGCTGGTATGAGCTGAGTTTGAATTAATCATTCGTCTTTGTAAAGAGCAGTGTCTAGCATCATTCTGAAGGTCATTACAAGCCATTGGGACAAATGAGATTATGCTTCCTCTGTACTGTGCTATTGAAAGCTGTCAGTGCACCACAATTACTATCAGGGTCTGAAAAATGTGTTCAGCACACAATACCTATTCTGGCTTTTGAGAGTTTACCTGGCATTGCACTCACACTTTCAGGTATATCTTCAAATTTTGAGGATTCGTAGCATTATTTTTTGAAGGTAAAATAAAGCTGTGATGCTCAGGATGCTGAATTCTGGACCCATTTTCTTCATTCAGTATCCCACATCACATTCCTGACAACAAAAAAAGCTTTATGATACTGGTGCAAGTTTGAGAGAATTCTTGCAACAGTTGTCTATCGCTTTCCCAAACTAATTCTTGTTGTAATAAGCATCCATAAGAATATTTCAGCAATTTTCTAGTAATATGGCTGACCTTTTCCCCCTTTCCAGGAACAGGCAGACCAGAGAGAAAGTATGGGGTTGCAAATATGCATGCTCCAGCACTCCATGAAAGTTTTTAAGTGGTCTGGGGAAAGGTGAGATTTTCTCATTAGGCCCAGCACAGTTAATGATTGACACAAAAGAAAACGTACTGAGTGAGTGACAATTTGACATTACACGTTTTGGTCCAATAAAAGTGGGCTAAGCAGCATCTTAAAGCCAAAAATAACTGTTACAGATCTGGGGTAACAGAGGTTGAGGGTGCAAGGGCACCCATAGCTGTGAAAATTATTGAATGTTATAAAGGGAGTAGAATTTTGCTGATATTTGAAGCATTGAAGGGAAGATGCCAAGAGGTAGATTTAACATACAGGCTGAACTACATCCCATGTTCAGAGCACGAATAGCGATGCTGTTAAGAGCACAAGGAGAACTAAGTGCCGGCCCATTGTGTAAATGTAAAGGACCCCTGGACAGTTAGGACCAGTCAAAGGTGTGTGGTGCTCATCTTGCTTCAAGCTGAGGGAGCCGGCGTTTGTCCACAGACAGCTTTCCGGGTCATGTGGCCAGCATGACTAAACTGCTTCTGGTGCAATGGAACACCATGAAAAGTGCCAGAGTGCACGGAAATGCTGTTTACCTTCCTGCCACAGCAGTACCTATTTATCTACTTGCGCTAGTATGCTTTCAATCTGCTAGGTTGGCAGGAGCTGGGGTAGAGCAACAGGAGCTCACCCTGTTGCATGGATTCAAATCACTGACCTTCCAACAAGCCTAAGAGGCTCAGTGGTTTAAATCACAACACCACCCACTCCCTCTACCGGGCCATTAGAGAACAATTGACCATGCAGGTGCTGTCCTCCTCCCCAGCTCTGTGCTAATTAGCAGAAGACAATAGCAGAATTGAGAGAGGGAGGTTACAGGAGGCATGATGTTGCACAGGGAAAATGTGCCCTTTTTTGAAAAATAGAGGGCTGGATAAGGCATTGGGAGTGAGCAGACAGCTGGGAGGAGTTGCTTGGAGCAAGGGTTCTTGGGAAGGAGAAGGGTAGAACCAGAACTCCAGGCAGAGGCCATGCCATCTTGGTAGGCTGGAAGACAGATAGAGTCAGGGCTGCCAGCTCCTGGGGGCCTAGCCCTTTGTGGAGGGGGGAGTATTTTGGGGGTCCAAAAAGTGCAGAGCACAGTGCAGCTCTAGTGACCAGCATTGGTGGTCCACCTTCAGCCTGAAGGACCATGATGCAACCCCATTGCTGAAGCTAAGCAGGTCCAAGGTCTGGTCAGTGCCTGGACTGGAGATCACATCGGATTCACGGCACCTTTTGCTCTGTTGAAGAAAGGCAGCATATAAATGTGATCAGTAAGATAAAGAATCCCATCCATATCCTTGCACCCGGGCTGGGAGAATACTGTGCTGGCTGTTTGCTAGCCTGAAAAGTCCACGCTGATCTAACGCTGGCTTCTGAGTAAACATGAAAGGAATACAGCTGTCATGTCACACCTGAAAGCAAGCGTCAGGAAAATCTTGTAAAAGAAATTTAAATTGGTTTCAGTGGGAATCCCAACACTTGAAAGAATTTTGTTAATGACTAGACAAAGTGGCAGCTAAAAATTTTCTTTCTTACAGCATAATGAAAAGCCCATAGGATTAGATCACTGGGAATTATCAAAACTTTGATATAAACCCATGCTAATAAAGAGCATGTTTTTTCTGACAGCGACAACAGACTTCAGTTAACCTTACTATTAGGAGCAGAATGGCTATGGGGAGAGGGGAATCACAAAATTGAATTGCAGAGTGAAGGCCTCAGTATAGCTTGATGCTGGGAAAGCTGCAGAGTTAAAAAGTATCAAGTGGTTTTGCCTGTTATCCAGTGCTGATGTATAATTACACTAAAGTTTACATTTGCTTGCAACAGTGACTCTTGTTATATTTGTTTCATGGCAAATGTGGATTGGAGATCAGCTGGGTTCTGAGTGTGCAGTATTTGGAACAGACAGCTGAGAATTGGTCACCTGTCTAGCTTTTGCTCGTGTTTTGATCATTGCATTTTTACTGAAGCTGTGTAAACAGTGCAACTATCAGTAAAGGCTGAGAACTGCCCCTACTGTATTATTTTTAACAAACCAGATAGAGCGCCATTGTGGTCCTACGGATGCCAACTACTGCTGTGTTGCTAAGGGCACCCAGCAACACAACTTTATCAACCTGGCGTTGCTATTAGGTGAACCACTTTGCCCAGCAGAACGTCCACTGTAGATGCAAGTAATAATCACCTTCCTCCTTCCTTCTGTCAGTCAAGATCCAGTAGCATACCTGCAAGCAAATCTGTGAGAGCTAGCAGCCTAGAGTCTGAGCAGCAAGAAATATACACACACACACCTTAAGACTGAGGGCAAGGGTGCTTGGCTTTTTATACAATACGGTTTTCGGAAAGCTCTGCCATAAGGGATAAACTATACGTATATGGTACAAAATGTGGCTCTTAAAAAACACATTATTAGAAATAGCTACTTGTGGGCCTTATCAGGACACTGGTGTGCTGGGAGGTAAGGAAAAAGATAGCATTGGGTAAAAGAAGGGAAGTGTACATGTGACATTAATGTGGTTAAACCATCCAATGTACCCTTTTCTTGTCGCTAAAAGGGTAAAGAAAAAGGTGTCAGCCCTAGGAACGCAGCTTGGACTTAGTACTTGCAGGACTAAGGAGGACATTTAGCATGGCTTTATAGGTTTCTGAAGCACTATAGAATCTTTCCACATTTACAGCTGTCCTACGTAGTATGTAAAGTAGGCACTTGTGGCAATTTTTTATTTTGGTTTTGAACTTTTACTAAGGGTCCCTCTTCAAGTGCTTGTGCTGAAGACAGTTCTATGGTAGCATGTCTATCAGCACAATAGGTGTCTGAACTATATGTTAAGAATATGGTGTGCATTTTCTCTTTAAGGTTGCTCTCAGGCCTCATTCAGCATTTAAGTCGAGGTTAACTCCATTTTTCATAGGTCTCAGAATCTGGAATTGTACAATTTTATCCTACCAGTACATTCCAGATAATAGAATAGGCAGAAGTCAGATGTCATGAAAGCAGCCTTTTCATTTTAATTTCTTTCTTATACATTTTTGAACATAACCTTATGAACTGAAAATAAAATAGGGTGGGGGGGAGAGAAGCTTATACAGCACAACCATCAGGGTGACAATAGGCAATTGTCAGAGGAAGGCATTGTTTAAATAGTTTTCCGTGGGAAGGAAAGTATTAGAGCATTTCTGTCTAGGTGATGGAAGAAGGCAATAAGGGATGTCCACAGTAGTGTAGACGCAAGATTCAGTTCACTCAGTGAGTGGGATGGGGACTACAGCAAACTTTGGGGGAAATGCTTCATCTTCATGTCTTCAGCCAATGCAGCCTTTGGGTGAAGATGTAGCTCTTATGCCATGGAAGCCTGCTCTGCAGAAGTTAAAACATATTGTACATAAAATCTGGACCATTAACACAGAGCAGGGAATATGTGGTAAGTAACATGTTCCTTTCTTTCGGAATCCAGGGGTCAGTCTACTCACCCAAGTAAGTGTTTAGGTTTTGGTTGGTTCACAGTCACTGGCATATGTGTGAGAGGTGAATAGATTCCCACAGGTCTCCTCCGCACCTGCCTTTGCAGTCCCTAACATTGTTTAAATTTATTGTCAGATTTGTCTTTCAGTTGATATGGTTGAGCAAGGTATAGGAAGAGTTTACTTGTCTGGGAGGGCTGGCATGGTAGTAGATTAATCCTGTCTTTCAGTCAGGATATGACATATTCAGATGACATTTGAACATCCAAGTGTGCTGCAATTTATGTTCAAAAATTTCCCTTTCTTATGCCACTGTGTTTCAAAATGTTAGATGTTAGTTACCTGCAACAATTAGGTTATTTTATGTTTTGCTTAAGTTTTGGAGTGTGTGTGTGTGTGTGTGTCTACACACTCTAAGGGAAAACTAATAAAGTCTGTGGTAGCATGGGAAGGAAAGAACAATAATTTTAATGCTTTGAAGTCTATCACTTAGAGAGAATCTTATTATCATAACATATTATGATTTATTCAGCTGAGAATAAGAGATAAAAGAGAGTAGAAAACAAGGTCATAGTTCCAGGAAGGAAGTTGAGGATTACTGAGCATTGAAATGGCATGGCATTGTAATAAGAGATGCAAACAGTAGACATTTGGCAAACTCAGATGCTGCTATGCATAACTTAAACAATGAGATAGTGCCTAAACGATAGACTATCCTGTGTGGCCACTCAAAACACCCCATTTAGACAAATCTGAAAAGCACCTATTGATTTATGCTCTTGAAGACTAACTTGTGAATACTATAAAGTCCTTCCCTGACCATACCTGAAGCTTCAAACCTCATCAAGAAAGTCCTCAAAAAGTCCTGCAAATAAAATTTGGTTTTGGACTTAGCGTGGAAACTGAAATCTTAAGGATGCTTTCATGGGAATGGGTCTCATTGAAATTGCAACACAGAAAAATTAGACAAGATCCTGCAGCTCATTGAGCAGTCCAAATGGTGGTATCAGTTGCATGACCACCTCAGCTTAACATGGCACCAAAGATAAAGTCAGTATGGAAAAATTAAAGCCACTGCCTGAAGTAATCATATTGTGGGATCTGTTAAGCTAGGTCATTTTAGCTGAACATAATTATTCTGCTTTGGAACAGTTTGCCAAATGCTACAGACTTTCTTAGTTGAATCAGTGCAAAAAAGGAAATGTAGAACAACCCAAAAAAGCTTGTTTCTCAATGAGCTATTTCTACTATATCACTTTCCGTAGATACTATTAAATGCTAGTTTGTGCATTTATTCATATATTGATTGAATATTTCTTTAGGCTGCCTTTTGGGGAGACTTCAGAAGATTTAATGGTTTTCAGTGAAGAAGCACCCGGGCTTGTGTTGCTAAATTATTTTTGAGGAAAAGCTTGTCTTTGTGCTTTTAGGACTGCATTATGGCAGCTCATTTCATCTGTGCATCTAAACATATAGATAAAAAGATGTTTCCCACAAACTAAAGAAGGCTTTAGTGTGATGCAGAGCATAAGAAGGGGGCTTTAGGGTCTGGTAACCCGGGAGGTCTAAAGTTCATGGAGCTATTGCTGGAATTGTCCGCAGATTAATTTGTGATGCTGCCAGTCAGGATAGTGCTTAATACTCTCCCATCCCCAGAATTACTTATGCATGCTGATTTATCAGGTCACAAGCAGTGGAACAAAAGAAGAGGAGAAATAGGGGGAGCTGTGCACAGATAGATGGCATCTGAGCAGTTCTTTTATAAAAAAAAAAATCTCAAAAGAAAACAAGGGTTGGTGAAAATCAACTGATTGAGAAAGCTGAGGCTGAATCATTCTCTTCTACAGGCAGCCACATAGGAACAATTTTTGTATTCCTAATGAGTCACACATCACTATATGGTTGCCAAAGGAAGTGCAGGTCAATGAAAGGAAATGCCAGTCTGTGATCCTGAAAAATGTTGTGTGTTGTACGCATGTGTGTGTGTGTGTGTGTGTGCGCGCACACACACACATATATGCCCTTCTGTGTTTGTGATTTTATAAAATAGTAATTTTTCAACTCTAATTTCTGGAATGCAAAGCTTATCGTTCTTAAGTTCAGCAATATTGCTTATGCACTGGTAGGTGGATAGCGTTAGGAAAGAAAAAGCTAGACTTTGTTATTATTGTAGTAAAATACAGGTAAATTCAGTTGTGCAGGCTGTTTCAATTTACTTTGTTTATATAACCAACAAACACAGAAAGACTTCTTCCATTCTGTTTTAAAGTATGCTAAAGTGCCTATAGTTCTTCTTTTAGTCAACTTTATCAAATCATGATTGCCTCTAGCGTCAAGTCCCGTTAAGCACTTAACTTTTTTGCAGTGGCTATGCAGCTGTCTAATTTTAGTTAGCGCTTAGTGCCTCTATTGTTTGCTTGCCAAACTTTCTTACGTAACTCACCCATGCTAATGAGAAGAGAAAATGTCTTCTTCGTGATCATGGCTTGATCACCATATTTACTGCCCATCCTTAAAAAGCATTTCTTCAGCGTTTTGTATAAAATGGATGATGCAGCTGCTCCGTAATAGCATTATGCCCTTGAGCTTTAAGCACTCACAACATATTCTGATAACATTTTGCTGACAGAACAGTTTGGTAGATTTACTTCACACTATCTGCAAGCATGGGCAGGCCTATGCCGGAATGTAGAGAAGAGACCTCTTCTGCATGTTCTTACGAAGTCTTTCCACAAGGGTGAAAACAGTGGGTGATGGCAGGTGGGGCTTTGGGGACTGGGGCAGTGTCTTGTGCTCTTGGAGAAAGTTGAAGAGGGCACTGCCAACCCCTAACCTATCCACTTCAATTCACTATCCAGTTCCATATTTCTTCCGTTAGAAGCCACATTTACTAGTCAGAGGAGCTTGGCTGCTCTCAGAGCAAATGTGGAACTGCTGCTTTTTAAAGGCAGCTGCAATAGCTCTGAGGAATTCATTTTTTGGTACTGCAGTGTGTGATGGTTCTTGCATCTTTCTGCTCTTCAAGAGCACAGGCTGAAATGGAAATGCACTTGTCTTCAGCACCTCTTTTGGAGCTGTGTTACAAGGCCAGTCCAAGACATTTTGCTACCTGAAGCAGAAGAGCAAATGTCAACCTCCCAATTCAAGGTGCTGAGTACCCAAGGCCTGTCAAGTTATGTTAACACCTGAGGCAGAGAAGTTCCACAGGTGTGTCTACCTCTTCCAGACACAACAACAACAACAACAACAACAATTATTATTAACCATTTGGGTTTTTTTCCATAGCATTCAAAATCAGTTGCCTGCTTCAGTTTGCCTAATGATAGGGCCAGCCCTGCTGGGGAGCTTTGAGGAGTGTGGAGCAAGGAACTTTCTTCATTCGTCAGAATATTGAATGTGCAGAGGAGGATTCACATCAGCGTCTTACTTAGAAGAGGAACGCTGGAAGTGAGCCACAGGAATTACTCGGGAATCCTTATCTTATGCAAGCAGCAGCTAATATCACAAGAGCTAAAGTGGCATCCTGCCTTGGGCAAGGGAAAAAAGACTTTCCAACATTGCACACAACTGATAATATTTTCCCCAAGCCTTCAGATGTCCATAAAGGGACTGCCTTTCACTGTTGGGGCAGCCAGAATTCTTATAGATTGAACCCCGCTGGGCTTCATGGAATCATGACACAAGAGGGCCAGCCGCCATGTTTTTTCAGTCAGCAATCCACAAATGAATTATTTATATTGCACTGGAGTAAGTTGAACTAGGGCTTCCATTAGGTGCAAGTGTTTTCTAAATCATTGCCTTGGGCATACTGTCACAGCTGCATCTCCTGAACATGTGCATAAAGATGCAGAGGTATTACGAAATGGGGCATGTTATGTATCAGAGGGCACAATTGTGCCCTCAACTTGTAATTTTCTGCAAGGCACATCGAGTGCTTTCTGTAGCTTGGAGGTGAAGATCATACTTCGCAGCCTAGTTTTTCCTTTACCCACCTCTTGTATTAATGAAACACATATTGATTTTTTTTATGCATCTGCAAACTGAAGCACTTAATACACTTATTCTGATCACAAAGTGTGCAAGGAAAAAGCAAGCTGAGTAGACCCTTATTCCTTAAAATAAAAAAAAGTAAAATGAAGCGAGGTGACATTAGAAGCGCGTGGGTAACAAGATCTGCAACTGTATTGTAGATGGGAGTTGTAAACTTCAAAAGGTTCCTAGCCGCAGGTTTTGTGAGAATATGAAGTGTAAATGATATTTACATCAGTGTGCTGCCCTAGTGGCACTTATGCCCCTCACAAGTAATAAGCAAGCCAGTTGGGTGGAGAACAGTTTGCCACTTGAGTTTAATTCCTAGAAGAGAACTAACTTTCCAGCCAGCTGCAGTTTGATAAGCATTACTTGCCCTGTCTTTAGAGTGTGGACTCCCCACCCCAGCTGGCATTGCAATGAGAAGCTGAGGGGACATTCTGTTGTTGTTCTGATGGGATTTATTTGATATGATTTGTACTTTTTCCAAGGTTTCTTATCTGCTCAGCCATCATGAAAGAGGTTTCTGTTCTTGCTGAACTCATATAGTACTTCCAGAATGTTTATAGAGATAGCAATGACCATGCCCTCAATTGCTGGTTATTTTATGCAATCTGCAGGTGATATCAGTATCGGGACACTGCTCTGGACCAGAGTGCTTTTGCTTAGATCAGGGATAGCAAACTTGTGACCCTCCAACTCCCATCAGTCCCCACCTGCATAGCCAGTGCATTGCCAGAGATAATGGGACTTGTAGTACAGCAACTCCAGGAGAGACGCAGGTTTCTCATCCTTGGTTTACATTATCATGCCCTTGTTTACCAGGATTTGCTTTACATGCCTGAAGAGTACAATTTTTTGTTTAAGTGTATGATTTCTTTCTTGTACATATATTTAATGCCATTCCCATGAAAAGTAAGGTATTTTCTACAGAAAGCAAATATCACCGAAAGGCTAAGTAAAATAATTAACATGTAGTCCACTTTTACTGGGGGGAAGGGGGATGCAATTTCTTGGAAAGTCCTCTCTAATTCTGACCAAATTGGCTTATTTCATTAATTTTCCATTAATTTTCCATGACAAGCCATTATTCAGTTAAAGAAGTTCCAAGATTTTGGTATTTCTGATTTACCCACCATCAGTACCCGTAAATGGCACTTGTGAATCGTTGCTTATGATAATACAGTCATCCTGCTGTACTGTTCTGTGTTGCTTCGGGCACCTCTTCTTCTGTTTGTGGCTTGCTTATCACCTTGCAGGCATGGTCTTTGCAAGCATCCCTAGAAAGGAGAGGTCAGAAGTTCTCAGGTAGTCTTCCTGAATCTCCTGAATTGTATCTGATCCTTCACCTCTATTCCCAAAGCTGAAGTGTTGGCTTCGTTCTTAGCAAGCTTCTTCAGGCTGTTGAGTAGCAACAGGGGTGGAAGCGAAACAGGGCCACTGAGAAACAAGAAGGCCAATGAAAGAGGCTCATGAATCCTAAGGTATGCAGAAGTACAAAACATTTCCAAAATACATGCCCTGCAAGTTTTAAACTGTTTTCTTTTTTTAAAAAAGGGAAATGGAAGGGGTCCTGAAGGGGAAATTTGGGTTGGGGCTGTACATGCCATGGTTTGTTTGTTTTTTAAATCTCCTTGAACTATGTGGAGATGTTTCAGGAAGAAGAAAGGGAAAGTGCACCTTTTCCCTTCTCCAGAATTCCTCACCCAATCTATAAAGCGAAAGGGTGTTTGTTCCCTCTCCCCCCCCCATCTCCTTACCCCTCCACTACTAACGCCCCTTTTGTGGGCTGAAGGATTCACTGCACCATTTTTGTTGCAGGTTCCACATGCCCTCTCACATTGCAAAGTTGTGGCTCTCTAACCAGTGTTCTTGGTACAAATGGGTGGCTTCAGTTCTAGGCTAGTTTTCCCATAGGCTTTCACTAGAAGGAAAGCTGTATCTTGTTGTTGTTTTAATAACTGAAGAATTTTATTTCCCGAACACCATGTACATTTAATGAATAATCACATTCAATGCTGTAGTGATGTGCACTTTTTTTCTTTTCTTTAATGCTTTAATTCTAAGCCTGAGTGTCTTCTCTGGCTTTTTTTGAACTCACAACGTTTACTCCAAATAGTTCCCCGCTCCCTTGGAAATGACCCTCTAGCTTGAAACATGGTTTCACACCATATAACATATGGTGAGGAAAGGATCTTCTTTCTATGATGTCACATCTGAAGAAGGAACTTGTACAGCTGCCCAGCCATTTGGAGTCCATGCCTTTCTCTTTGAGGAGGATGGAGGTATTCAAGTGCAGGGGAAGGGCGATGTGGAAAATGGAAATGCAAGTGTATTCATGCACTTTTTTGCAGTATATTGTAATGGGAAAACGTGTGTGTGTGTGTGTGTGTGAGAGAGAGAGAGAGAGAGAGAGAGAGAGAGAGAGAGAAAGAAAGAAAGAAAGAAAGAAAGAGAGAGAGAAGGACCTTATTTGTGTGCCTAATTTTCTTGGGCTCCTCTTGGGCAGGCATAGGCAAACTCAGCCCTCCAGATGTTTTGGGACTACAACTCCCATCATCCCTAGCTAACAGGACCAGTGGTCAGGGATGATGGGAGTTGTAGTCCCAAAACATTTGGAGGGCCGAGTTTGCCTATGCCTGCTCTTGGGTCTGAAATCAATCAGCTAGTTTTTACTAACCAGAAAGGACAACCACTTGCGTTACAAATTTGTATGTTGTTTTTAAACCGCACAAGAATACCGAAGCCTACCGCATATACTAGACAAGTGCCATTCATGGCTACTGAATTTTATTGCTGAACATGTTGTTTATTTGATTCATAATTTTTATCCTGGGGTTCCAATTCCAAGAAAGCAGTCAAGGCCGTTCACAACTGTAGTGGAAAAAATAAAATGATAAAAACCAAAGATAAACAATGAACCATAAACCAATATATGAAAAACAATAGCAGCATTAAATAACCGAGAGCCAGTAAGAGTGTTGTCAATGCACCTGCCTAAGATGAGCAAAAGCACTCCAAGCAACATGTGCTACCTAGAAACCTGGAGTCAAGACCCTTTAGGCTTGGGGAATGAGACATATAGTTGTCTTCAGTGCCAGCCTTGGATGACTCCACCTTACCAGAAGCTTCGCTGTAACAGGCCCCCATTTTGCTACCATCTCCCCAACCTTAGGACGTTACATTGCTGTCTTCCAAGTCCAATAATTTTGGCCCAGAAACTCAAGTGCAGTCATGCTCTTCCACATGCAGTTGGAACCAAACTGAAAGTTTGGCCCTGCAAAGGGCTGTTCCAGCAAAAGTGGAGCTAACCACCCAGACAGAGCTGAAAACCCCTTTTAAGTCTCAGTCTTGGGTTGCCTGAAGCATCGTTTTGAATATGCTCATATGCCATCCCAGCCTGAACAACTGCATGGAGCTATCCAGGTTCCTACATTGAACTAAGCTTTGCCTTGCCTGGCTCTTCTTGGGTAGAACCTACACACTTGTGTTGAAACCCATCTGAATGTAACTTCCACCTGGGACACCACAGCAGTCCTTCTGACTAATATCACCTCTGTCTTGTAGCTCACACCACCCCAGGCCATCACTGATTTCAGAGATCCCTTCAGACATCAGGACAACACAGTGGTGTTGATTTTTAAGACAGTCTTCTGGGTCTGATCTACCATTCTTCACAACATCACAGTAGCTGTCTCTCAGTTGTTAATATTTCATATTCTTTGAAATCCCAAGGACTGTGAACAAAAACAAAGGAATTGTGACTTCCAGAAGGTGTAGTGTTGATTGCAGCAAAAACCAGAGAGAGGTTTGTGGCACCTTAGAAATGAACTGAGTAATGGTGGCGTGAACTTTTTTGTGAATTAGAGCCCTCCATATTGTATCTGATACTGGTGTCTAGCCAATGAAAGCTTATGTCACAATAAATCTATTAGCCTTTTTATATGCCACAATACACAGTGGCAAATGTCTTTTTAGATTGTGAGCCTGAGGGAATGGACCATCTTCATACTGGTTTTTTAAGCTGCTCAGAGAGCCATTTTGGCTAAAGAGTAGGGCATAAATTCCTTAAATAAATAAAATAGTTTAACAGTCTTTTGCCGGTTATGCCAAAGCTTCTCATGGGATGTCAATTAACAGGCTATGTACTCCAGTTCCATTTTCCTTCTACTTATAGTACAAGATATTTATTGAACTTGATCATGACCACTGGGTTCTCATTACATATACTTGGGAGAGGCCCAAAGCCTGTCTTTGGAAAATGCTAGATCCCTGGCAACAAATTTTCTTTCTGGTGAGTAACATACAGCCCTCAGCCTAATTTCATGTGGGTTCCCTGGAGTCTGGGAAGAGGAATGATAGGGAAGAGGCGCCAAAACAGATGCAACATGGGGGTAGGTCCTACGTCCAGACCTCTAGTAACAGCAGATTGACCCTTTCCCAGGAGCACGATGGTCAGGAAGGGAGGGTGAGACAGAGTTGCTGTGTCTACTTTTTGGCTGTGTTCCTACCCACCACTGGCATGTGGACCCTAACAGATTTTCCCCAAGGGAATGTGACACTTAATGAGTTAAAAAATAAATGTTTCCCACCCCTGTTTTAGTAGTTAATGTTTTGAACTCATCAAGTGTTGAAGGGCCAGCAATGTTGGCACTGCCAACTCATTCTCAGTGTCAAGTCCTGAGCCCATCTCTCCCAGTCTAAATATCAACCAAGGCTTTGGCAAAGACCTCTAGTAGGATTATGCTGCTATTCACATGTGAGAAGAACCCTTTGGCTATGACTCGACATCATAGGATAAAATGTATGTTATATTTAACAGGGAGGAGGTGCCTGCCAATTTTAGGAGCCAAATGAGATCCTGCAAACGTAGTTATGTATCCCTGCTGTAGTTTTGCGTGTATTGATGCTAGCCAGTGTTGGCATATTTTTTTCACTTGATCTTATTTTCTCTGCTTTTATATTGTGCTATTTTTATAATTGCCATTTTGTATGCGTGTTGCTGCTGTTAGTTGCTTTGGGTACATTTTCATAGAAAGGTGAATATAAATTAAATGAATAATTGAAATGACATAGAATGCCTCAATTCTGAATGTGCTTTGTTTGCACAAGTTCACAGAAATCTCTTCTGTGTACAAATGTCAAGCTAAATTAGAATCCTAGTACCTTTCTTATAATTCATGGTCAACTGTAGATGAGTCAGGAATATGAATCACCTTGCTTCTTAGAGTCTTTCAGATGCACAATGCTTTTCCTCATATCCTTTTTGCAGATGAGCAGCCTGTTATCCTGTTCAACGGTAATGCTCTGATCACTTCCCTACCTTTCAAGCGGTCAAACTAGAATTCAGGCCTTAATAGCAAAGTACAAAAGAGTTAACACTGTTTTGGTTTTGTTCCTAAGTACGTAGTAAGGAAAACCCAGTTACTGAACAAATAGCTGCAGTCAGCAGACAGAAATGTAGAAAAACAAAGCTTATACAATAAGTTAAAAGGAAGTTGTGTGTAGTTCTTTTCTTTTTTAAAGAAGATGAGTGGCTTCATTTAATATTTTGTAAGGAAATGGGGCTTTTTATTGGCTAACTTTGAAAGATCGTTGCCTCCTAAACAAAGAAAATCTAGTGTTTTCTGGCACGATCACTAATGTATCTTTCTGCATCAGATATAATGCACAGGTTTCTTCAGCAAGATTAATAAGTAGGTGTAATTCTATAGAAAATCTGGGTTTTGGATCATTTTGGGAACTTTAATACAGTATTATTTACAACAGAGTTCCTTTTTTATGGGCTTCTTTTTCCCATATTGCTTTCGTTTGAATTCATTTTGCGCTGCTTTGCACACTATGCAAAGGGAAATCTGGATTTTCTATCAGTTTTATATGTGACGTATGGCTGTAGCCAATCAGTGCTTGGATCTGTTGGTAAGTGTATCTGTATTTAAATAAATGTTCACAAACAAATGTTGGCCACTCCTACACTTTAAACATTTTAGGTTCACACCAAAAAAGTAGCAGATGAAATCAGCCCTTAGGTGAAAAACACCTGACCCTTTTCCAACTGTATACTGTAGAAGCATTTGTACTTTATTTATAATAATTTATTGGATTTCCATAAGGTCCCAGGGTGGGTTACAACTATAAAGTACGTGGTTATAGAATATGACTGTAACTAAAGCAAAAAGGTGTGAAAACAATTAAAAGCAGTTCCAGATGTTTTTTGAAGGCAGTTAAAAATAGTTCCAGTACAGATGCAGACCGAAATAAAGATCTCCACTTAAAACGTTTGCTGGAAGAGAATGGTCTTCAGTAAGAGCCAGACAGACAACAGACACTACCGCTTCATATGGAAAGGGTAGGTGCCACCACACTGAAGGCCCAATTTCTATATTGTGCAGAGCAGACCTCATAAGATGGTATCTGTAGGAGGCCGTCTCTTGTGGAGTGTAGTAAACTACTGAGCAGTCCTTTTTTCCTGGGGGTACGCATACCCCCTAAACGCTTTGTTAATCTTGGTGCTTTTGTCCATTTACTGTATTTATTTTCCCTGATTTGAACTATAAAACGGTGATTTTCTTGAGTCAAAAAGAGAGTGCCCCTAAACATTTTTTAAGGAAAAAAAGCACTGCCACTGAGTATATAAAGGGTGAGAAGACCTTCTAGGTATCCTGGTCTCGAGCTGTATAGGGCTTTGAGCCCACATCTTCGGGGAGTGTGCCTGAAACAGGCAACAACAAGATGAGGAGGGTGATAATGCTGTATTTTCCCCGTCCTGTTAGCACTCTGCTAGAAAAGGATCTCTGTATATAGATGCCCATTAAATTGCCCCATGATTGCTTAATTCACACGTTCCTCATAGTGGCATGGGATTGCACTATGAGAAATTGGCTCACACTGCACTCCTTATATGTGCATGCAATGTGAATGAAAGCGGTGGACTAAGTCTCAATTCTTACTATTACCCAGGCAGTTTAGGTTACTGCTGATTGTCCCCTATTTGTTTTTATTTTCGCTACTTCATTTAACTGGCTATTTTTAAATTGTGCATCTATGATGAGATCTAGCCTGGAGAACTGTAGCAGTCTCAATGTCACACTATTCCGGCCTTTCTCATAAGAGAGGAAATAATGAAGGAAATTCAATTACTCCGTAACACAAATGAAACGCAAGCTTGTTGCTGGAATGAAGAGCAAATGGAACATTGCTTTGGATCCATTCTTCCAAGCGTTTAATGCATTTTTAATTTTGTGACAACAATTTAAAAAGGAGACATTGCAAGATGAAAAGTGGAACACAAGGAAGCAATTCATTCCTGCTGCTTCCACTTTCACATGAATCTTTTAACACATCCATTGAAAGCCGTCTGGTCTGTATTATAATGCTCAGGAAGATACGCAAGAAAATATATAGGGACATTTTCATGTAGTTCTTGGACTGTCAAGGCTATGTCATATATTGTTGTTGGTATCCATCTGTTTCGAGAGACAATGGAGTATGCCTCTGGGGGTGAAGTTAAACCACTGCATTAGCAGCACTGAAGAGATCTCCCTGGGGCACAAGCCTGGGCAGTGTGTGTGGAGGTCCTGGGCTACCCAGATGACAAAAAAGCCCTCTTGGCCTCCAAAGGAAAGCAGAGCTTGACTACAGGAATTGCCGGAAGGAGGTGTAAAAGACGCCATCCAACTGTCTTAAGCATTCCACTCTGGATTTTGGTAGGGTTTGCTCCTTAGCCTTTTCTTCTCCCAGAGATGTCCCACAAGGCAGTGAAGGTATAGGATCAGAGTTTTCTTCTCTTGGATGGGCTACCTTTCCAAATGGACGAGCCCCACCTGCTCATCACAGTAACCACCTTCTTGACTGTTGGGCCCACTACTGGTCTTGCTCATATGCAGGGCTCTGAGACTGATCAGCTACCTCACCTGGTTTAGTTGGCCAGTGGAAGCTGTTCTCGGGCTGTGACCGCTGTTGCATGCCGACAGCTTCTAGGAACCACAGGTAAGAGCCGAGTGCAGCGTTGGGGACCAAAGCGTTGGACAAACTATGCCAGAAGGAGCACGATGTGTTCCCCTCCCATAACACCCCATACGCCCCATTGTCATATATTAGAGGTAAGGAATCTGTGGTCCTTCATATGTTGTTGGATTCTAACTCCCCTCAGAAAACATGGCCAATGGTCAAGGATGATGATTGTGGTTCAGCAATATTTGAAGGGTCACAGGTTAGCCATTCCTTTTTGTAAATGAAGGGACACTGTTTCACTGGTGTGTGTGTGTGTGTGTGTGTGTGTGTGTGTGTGTGTGTTCACAGCAAAGTTCAAAGGCCCCCTCCTGGATAGATTCAAAATTAAATGCAAAAAAACCAGGGTAATGTAATTTTAAGAATATTCTGCTTTGCTATAGTGCTTTTAAGAGAGAGTCAGATATAGTCTTCCATCTTTCCTAAATGGCACCAGAAAGAAAGAAGTCTATTTTTTAATATTAACAGTTTATTACTGTGATGCCATTTGGCTGATGAACTTGCACAAGGAATGTTTCAGATATACACTAGCAGAAATATAATAGTCAAATACTGGACCGTGTGATATTTGTCCAGTAGGCCTCGATCTTCCATGAGAAAGTAATCGAGTTTTGAACTCTTGGTGGCGTGACAGGTTTTGCTGGTTCAGGTCAGTCTCCCCTTACAGGCATGGGAACTGAAATCCATTATTCAGCCCTGGATTAATTACACAGCAGGCTGAGCTTCCACTTGTTCAAATAATGTGGCAGCAAAGCCCAATGCCCTTATTACAAGCCATCATTGTCAGGGTGGGTTACATGGACGTACTGTGAGAGAATCTGATCCTCGCTGCTTTCTCACTCCAAACTGCTGAATGCTGAAAGAGAAAGGATAAAGTTTGCTTTAGTGTCAGTGACAAAAGGCAACCCAATTGCGGAGGCATTTTCTAGTCCTTAAACTCTGGCGGAGGTGATTAGGTGGAGCTGGCTTTCCTGGAATTGTAGGGTAGATTTTCCTGTTGTGCTTTCAGTATCAGCTGTCTCACAAAGTACACTGTTGCCGCACTAAAGGTCCAGGATTCATGTAGCTTAGCAGAGGCTTCCACAGGCCTCTTTGGCTTTTTACAATCTACTGAGGGGGGGATCTGCGTGATCATTTAACAGCAATGTTTCAGCAAAAACAGGTAGGGCCTAAATCCGCTGGTGGGTATACTAGTTGGTATATTTCTTTGAAGAGGTTTTAAATGTAGACCTGTCATAGGCTATACTGTTCAACTTTATGGTTAGCAAACTTGTCCGTAAACATTACTTGTGTTTATTTCTGGTGCCTTGGCATGCTTTGCAACGCCACCCTAATGTTTTATTTCATGTATATGTCTTCAAACATGTGGTGGTATGTTCAATAGTTTATACAGATGCTTGTTCATGTCAGGAGGCATTTGAGTTAAAAATAAAATTGTAATCAGAGTCTCCCCATTGCCACGCAGATTTTGTAATATCTGAGTTCTGAGTAATTTGGTTTCTAATCTACGGTCCCAGCATTAGATATGTCTCAGCAACCAGGCAGCAGGTGATGAGAAAGAGAATTGTGCCATTGAAAGTAGACATGACTGGGCTAGGTGGATCAATGGTTTAGAAAGAGAAGGGCTAGTTGTAAAATTTATGGATTATTTTTTAATGCTTTGTTGTTGTTTTCTGTTACTGTTTTTGTAATTGATGAACCATGCCTATATAATATATATAAATTTTATGAAATAAATGTCTGTCTGTCTGTCTAACCACAGCTTCAGTCCGAAAAGTATTTATTTGGACACAAGGTCCTTTTTTTAGGGGAGAGCAATTGCCCCAGACCTCACACACGGTCATAATGTAAACACTGGCAAACAGCACTATGTTTTGGTGTTTAAGATCATTGTATCTTTTTTCGTCTAAGTCAGTCATGCTGGCTAATGCATCAGTAAGACTAGGACCAGGAGTAATTTCGGTGCTATATGTTTGCTGGAGCTTTTGACTTCAGTTGTGGTGGGGGTCCCGGTATTAGTGATCCAATTGACCTAGAAATTTATTTAATCAGCGTATCTCTCATAATTATTTTCCCCTGCCTTTTCCCCACAACTCTAGGCAAACCAATTGCTTGGCCATCACCCATCCAACAGAAGCAAGGAATACTTAATAGCTAGATTATTATGTGATGTATGTGATGGCCATATACTAGCTGATGAAAAACATAGTTCTATATTTTGCAACTGAATCCTATAATATTATTTTTATCTTTTAGTTTTTGAGGTATAAAATAAGCATACTTTAATATAGCAGTATTAAATTCTGAGATCAAATATAAATAGTTCTTGAATATATTATTTGTGCATAACCTTTTTCCAAAAGAAAAAATATAGGATCCAATGAGAAAGAAGGGGCTGACTGAAATGGATGTCCAACTACTATGCCTCTCAGAGTCTTAAAAAGGATTTGCAGACAGACTTTCTTACTTAAATTCCTTTTCTAGACTACTTCTATGGTTCTATACAATGATATCTCCCACACATGGCCTAGTGAATTGAATAGGAGCTACATTCAGTGTAGTTTGTGCCTTAAATATTCCTGGTCAAATAAATTCAACAGGCCAGGTACGGTATATGGCATGGTGGTTATTTTTTGTCTGCTAGTAGTCAACGGCTTGAAGTTAGAGATCACTGGGCTTTAGTGGGGGAAATGCTTTAAAATGCATTTTATGCTTGAACAAGGTAGCACTTGATTTTAGTTAGTTTTCCAGTTTGATCTGTATCTTTTGACTTGGGTTCATTCTGCTAAATACAGTACTGTTCCATGCTTTTCTTAGTTCCTCTTTACACTGGTTTACTCACTACATTCTTCGAATGACTTCATCAAAAATATGTTGAAAAATTGACTGGGTTCCACCTTAATGGTTTCTGGATTGCAGCCTTTCCTTTATAGGAGAAAGTTGTTTTCCTGCATCATCATCATCATCATCATCATAATTTTATTTATACCCCACCCATGGGTAGTGATAATGGAAGGATTGACATTTGTTACCATAATGTGCTAAAAGGTAAAGGACCCCTGTCAGTTAAGTCCAGTTGCATATGACTCTGGGGTTGCGGCGCTCATTTCGCTTTACTGGCAGAGGGAGCCAGCGTTTGTCCGCAGACAGTTTTTCCGGGTCATGTGGCCAGCATGACTAAGCTGCTTCTGTCGAAACCAGAGCAGCGCACGGAAACGCCATTTACCTTCCCACCGGATTGGTACCTATTTATCTACTTTCAATTTTTGGCATGCTTTTGAACTGCTGGGTTGGTAGGATCTGGGGCTGAGCAACAGGAGCTCACCCCGTCGCGGGGATTCGAACTGCGGACCATCGAATCGGCAAGCCCTAGGCTCAATGGTTTAGACCACAGTGCCACCCACTGTGCTACTAATTTCTTAAGTCATAAAAGCATAACCATAGAATTGTAGAGTTGGATGGGACCATGAGGGTATAGCTTATTTAGTCCAATCCCCTGCAATGCAGGAATCTTTTTGCCTGATGTGAGGCTCAAGCCCCCCAACCCTGATATTAAAAGTCTTATACTGAGCTATATCAGCAGTGCTCTTCCGATAAATGGTGCACATTAAGTGCACTAGGGTAGGAATGAAATCATGAAAACCTTCTGTTACTTCATGCCACGAGGCAATATGTAATTACAGATCCTCTCCTAGCAAGGGAGACTTCTCTGTGTTGCTGTCAGTGGCCCTCTGCTATGTTGATAGACCCAGCTGGTTTATCTGGTGAATAGGGAAACCAGCAGAAGTACTGAAGTAAGCACCATGTGACTTTATCATTTATCATTGTCCCATGGCATTGTGGGAAAAAAATTAATTGTAGACATTCTAAGTCATCGGTTGGGGGGCTGGCTGGCTGCCAGGGCCTTGGCAGCTGCCTGATGTTGTTACCTGCTGATAATGAGGTTGATCCTATTGGTCATTCCTGTCTTTCAGTTATTTTCTGAATTCCATGCATGTTTTGTCTTTAACCAAAATGGGTAAAGGGATTAGATAAAGATTGGTTCTTGGCATGTGTGCCTTAAGACATGGATCCTTAACCCTGGTTGTATTTGTAGATTGCTGGTTCTGCTGGTTTTATGCACACCAAACATCCTAGTCTGAACCGAAGTTTTAAAATCATGGGCTCAGAATAATGTGTAATGCTATTTTCTGTAATGGAGTGTCAACCGAAATTTATCTGACTTTCCTGTAAGAACTTCTTTCTATCACAAAAATGCACCTTTTAAGAGGGAAAAAAGCCCATGAATGTGATGCTCTGTCCTTTGCCCTCAGTATTTGTCTGTAAAGCAAATGGATAGTGGCAGTTTCTCAGCTGAAACCTAAAGTGTGATCCTTCCTTAGGGAAGAGCCAGGTGAACATTGCTTTCTATTCTTGTGTACCTTCGTAGGCTTTGTTCGCAGTGTTTGGTGATCTCTTATCACACAAAACTTCAAACAATTTACAAATATCTTGGTTGCTGAGAGGGGACATCATGCCCTGGACCCCTTCTAGACAACTGAGAACAATGTTTACCCTACTACATACCGTGTTGGTGGTGGAATCCAATTGGTGGCCTTGCACTTATGGAAGGAAGGTTTTTGATCCAATGGATGGACAGAAGAGAGGCCATTTTTGTCCATTCCCCCTGCAACCTCCAATGCCAACTTCCACTGGGGATACATGGGGCTTGAATCAGCAAAAACTGTCACCCTTCCTCTTCCATTACCAGAGGTGCCTGCAAAACCACTGTGTTAACGGTGATCTAGCCCATTTTCAGTTATCCTATTATATAGTAGATGGGGGGGGGAGCAAGCAAACTCTTGGGTTGGCAAGTTCTGAAAGTTCCACAGATTTTTGGCAAATAAGTGTGAAACCAAATGGTACATTGTTCTCCGTCTCTGTGGGACAAATGTTTTTCTCCCCTCGCCACAAAGCAAGTATGAATAAGAATTAGAGGTTGACTTGAACTTCACCTCCATTTGTTGAACTTTTCTGTGCTATTATGGTTTGGGCTGAGGTTATACATCGCCTTCCTGTCGTCGTAACTGCAGCCCCTGGTTTAATTGTGGGGAAATGGCAGAAGGTTCAAAGAGATTTGGTTCCCAAGCTTGCTAATGAGCATAAGGCTCCATTCACCCTTAATGAACCAAGATTTCTATGTGAATTTGGGGGGCAGGGCGGGGAGGTGAAAGAGAGGGGAGGCAGAGAGTTAATACAACGGAACAACGACTTTACAGTGTGCAGGGTCTGCAGCTGGGCCATCTGAAGCTGTCCTCGGTTATGAGCAACAAAGCTTAAATAGATTGTACTGTGAAGAGGTACATTTCGGTGAGTGTGAAGCATAGCTTTTGCTTCTGCTTCACTGACCTGTCTGCTTATAACAGTGATAGGGCCTTGACAAGAGCTGAGGGAAGGAGCGCCACGTAGAGCGACTCTTTCAAAATCATTCCATGCAACATGATTAGTGAAAGAGGAAACAAAATGAAGTTTCGGTCATTTTTAGGGTTGATTTCTTTGGGCAGGGGAGGAGGGGGGAGCTGCTGACTGTTCTTGAATCCCACGCTGGAAAAAAGTCATCGTCGAATTGTGTGCTGCATTTCCAGCTAAGCTCCAAGGCTATTAACACGAATATTTGTACAGTAGAACAGCTTTTGACCCTCTTGGCTTAAAACAACAGAAATGCCTGACACCTTCACATATTATAATGAAAACAAAAAGAGAGAACAGGATGTTTTAATTCCATCCATCCTCAATTCAGCAAATACTGTGTCACCCCCACCAAATTTTTGACAAGTAGCACTGAAGCACCACTTCCTGTTCTAAATATTTTTTTTTCTTTTCTGATCTGTGCTGTTGAACAGCATATGCATATGCACACCTCACTGCATATGACTTTGAGGTATTTTACACTGTATTTACTATTATAATTTGTATATATTTATGTATTTGCTGTTCATTTAATCACAGATAACTTTTCATATAGTTAGACACATACAATACATACATACATATATATACACACACACACACACTGCATATGTTCAAGTGCTCTATTGTAAATGTAAACAAAACCTGGAATCCTCAAAATGAGATTGTGTTAATGTTGAGAAACAGCAAGGAAATTTGGGTCCTCTATGCAATAAATCAGATGTTCTCTGCTGCCATGGTTGATCTTAAAAGTTAACACACATTAAGACATGGTAACTCATTATATAGTGTAACTGTGAAAAGCTTTTGCAACAGCATTGTGATGGATGTGTGTATTTTAAAACACGGTTACTGGTTTGTTTGTTTTTAAGTAATGCTAATATGAATGCATTCCAAACATCTGCTCTTGCTCTTTGTCTCTTCTGGAGAGAGAGAGAAAATTGATAGTTAAAAAAACAACAACAACACTTGAGGATGAGGGAAGCACAAAAGGGAAATAGAATTTTAAGTACCTTGATTGCTGGTGCATAGGCAGATTCCAAACATCGTGTAGCGTTCCAGTCTGGAGAGGTGGTCAGGAAAGTGGTGAAAGTTGACAACCCCCCCATGGCTGACCCCTCTGCTCTGTCTCGCCTAATCGAATTTTATGTTGTGCTTTCAGATAGCTGATCAGCTTCCCTGGATTTTGCTGATGACACAGGAGAGCTTTGCCTGAAGATGGAAACACTGGAGTCGGAACTGACCTGCCCTATCTGTCTGGAGCTGTTTGAGGATCCGCTGCTGCTGCCTTGCGCTCACAGCCTCTGCTTCAATTGTGCGCATCGCATCTTGGTCTCCCACTGTGCCACCAACGAATCAGTGGAATCTATCACCGCCTTCCAGTGCCCTACTTGTCGTTATGTCATCACCCTTAATCAACGTGGTCTAGACGGACTCAAGCGCAACGTCACGCTGCAGAATATCATCGACAGGTTTCAGAAAGCTTCGGTGAGCGGGCCCAATTCTCCAAGTGAAACTCGCCGAGAGCGAGCTTTCGATAGCAACAGCATGTCCTCCAGTGAAAAAGTTCTCTGCCAGTTCTGTGACCAGGATCCTGCTCAGGAAGCAGTAAAGACATGTGTAACGTGTGAGGTTTCCTACTGTGAGGAGTGCTTAAAAGCAACTCACCCAAACAAGAAGCCATTTACTGGCCACCGTTTGATTGAACCTATTCCAGACTCTCATATCAGAGGATTAATGTGTCTGGAGCACGAGGACGAGAAAGTTAACATGTATTGTGTGACTGATGACCAGTTAATCTGTGCCTTGTGTAAACTGGTTGGGAGGCATCGTGATCACCAGGTGGCAGCTCTCAGTGAACGCTATGACAAATTAAAGGTTAGTTTTATCTTAATGCTTTATTTGTTTACACTAACGAGTGTGGTGTCCTGAAACAATATATTCTCACCTCGTTTGTTGTGTCGCTGATATATGCAAGCGTGTCATTTACAATTCATATATTAAACTCGTGTGCGAACACCTGCAGGCACTGGTCACTGTGCAAAATGTATATTTTTGAACTGGATGCAAATTTTGAATGTGAAATAGACTTGGGTTTTGCATTAGGAAACGGCTAAGCCTATGCAGAAAAATCAATATATTTATGCATATATCTCAACTTCTTCCAGTAACAATTTTCCTGCATGGATTGTGTACAGGGATATGATGGGGTGTGTTTGGCATACCCCAGAGCTCCAGATCTGCAGGAGCTCCATTTGTTGCATGAGAGAACAAGATTTTGCAGAACTTTGTGCAACTTCAAAGCCTCAGGATCACAACCATGAGCACAAGATTGTTAAAATAACTGTTAGATCGTTAGACATTCCTGTGTATGTGTACTTGGAAGCAAGTCCCACTGTGTACAGTGTGGCTTATTCTGCAGTAAATTTATTTAGAATTTTCAGCCTAAATGAAGAATTGTGTTTAATCCCATTGTTTTTCTCTGTTACACACACAAAAAAGCATTTTTGTGTGTACTGTCTTCAAGGAAGGCACATATTCTTCTCATCAGACAAAATGACTTACAAATTTGTGCTACCGGCTTTCAGTCACACATGCATAACACATAAAAGCGATTTCTGAAAAAGCATTTTTATGGACTCTATACATCTATACTGCAAATTGCATCTTATATCGCCTGACCAGGCTGCCTGATATTCTTTGGGCTCTCTTCTAAAATGTCCTTAGTATTCTGTTTCTCCAGATTTAACATGGGGCTGATTTAAGGAACCCAGATAGCAGCTATGGAGAGAGAGGTGTGTCGTATTTGTGTAAGCCATGTTCTTTTAGCTGCCGCAAAGGATGTAGAGCAGTAGACTAGAGGAAGGAGATGGGAGAAGCAAAAGCCCCCTCACAGATTCCTTTAGAGAAATTGCTTATAGAAAATTACAACAGACAGCTCATGAGTTGAAAGCAAAGGAGAGAGTACTATATTTTGGAACTCTGTTTATGTCTAACAGAGGTTTGGTTTTCTGGCAAACAATTGGGTTTATTGAAAGATACTACCTCAAAAATATTGCTTCATTTTTGTTAATATAGCAATTTTACCAAGAAGTCATCTGCTGCATCACATTAAAAATGTGATGTCATGAAAATTTCCTTGGGAGAGGGAAAGCTGTTTTAATACTTATTCGCAAAATGTGTATACGCACTTATTTAATCTCCACTTGCTTTGAACTGCAAAGTTATTGCTTATGTTTTCTTTTGGAAAATGCCTTCCACACTTAACTTTTAGAGTAAAGATGGGAATCTTGTAGCCCTCAAGGTGATGTTGGGCTCCAACACCCATCAGCCCCAGCCCACAATGGCTGATGGTCTTCAGGGTGATTAGAGTTGTACACGAGCAACATTTAGAGGCCCAAAGGTTCCCTTACCCGCTTTAGAGAATAGCAAGACTTGCTTCCGTTTATGGTGTGGTCCTATGGCTTGTTCTGTGCAAACTCAATGGGAACAACTGCATAGTTCTCGCTACTTTGATCTTTTATTGCATGTGTTTGAAGCTGCTCCATTGTGCTACTTTTATGGCTGGGTGAGGTTTTGGTACATTGTGTATTGATCTTGGTGTGTTTCATTGTTTTCTGCTAGCGACTCTAGTCATTCTTTTATGGACAGAGAGAGAGAGAGATTAAATGCATTTGAATAAATATAGTCAAGTTGAAGAGAAGGTAATATTGAAGTAGGACCGCCATTTCAATTCAAAGCTGTGCAGCCTACCTATAACCTATTAAATCAGCCTTTCTCAACCTGGAGTCCCCAGATGTTGTTGAACTACAACTCCCATCACCCCTATCTAGCAAGGCCAGAGCTCAGGGATGATGGGAGTTGTAGTCCAACAACATCTGGGGACCCACAGGTTGAGAACCGCTGCCTTAAATGATCCCATTGATTTCATGCGCAGAATTCCGTGGCCTTTCCACCATGTGTTCTGGACCTACTGGATCAGACAGACATATTAGAGATACTAGCACATATCTCTCTGTACACATTTCATTCTGAACATTTCGGTTTTTAAAAGAAGCAACAGCATATTTTTAACAATAGCATCTTAAATATTTACTGGTGTAATTCAGAATATGTCTGCTTCTCGTTTCAGAATGCACCTGTGACCGTTGCTTTCTGGATTATACATTAATAGTTCCATTCTAACCATAGTTAGTGTTAAAATACCGCCTAAAATAATATTGAAAATACAATGATGTGACATGATCTTAAAGTCGCCTTAGCAACATCATGAGTATGAGTACTCATGGCTTATCTTATTACAATTATCTTTTATGTTATGGAGACTTGTAGCATGTTGAAGACTATTAGATGTATTATAGCGCAACCTTTTGTGGATTTTGTTGCTGTTGTTAGGAAGGGTGTGGTGATGTAACCTTCATCTCCTGCTGTGGGCCTTATATAGATAGAGGAATCATACTTTCATTGGAATTTTTTCAGTTTCCATTGGTATGAGTAGAAATCTCCCCACCCCCACCCCATGCAAATAGCAGACATAGAGAGCTCAATTCAGGTCAGGATCGCAGGAGGTGGAAATTGAGCCCCAAACCACAGCTAGGATTCTGATTCCCATCAGGGGCGCCATTCCCGCTATGTATTTTTAAAAGCCATGCAAGCAACTGTTAATTTTGTGAATAACGTTTCGTATAAGCTTGATCTTAACATGGCTACCCTCTAGAAATTGCCTTCTGTGTGCTGTTTAGAGATGGCTACCTACGTACAAGTTATCAAATGTTGTTGTGTTTGTTTGTGCCTCGCTGGGGTGACATTAAAGCAGAAAGTACCATTATTTTAATTTTAAGCCAATTTAGAAGTCATTTTCAACAGTATTTTTTTATATATATTGACTGCAAGGGTTAGTTTCACTTACAGTTATTACTTAAGAAAATGCAAGTTTTAATGTAGCAGCAACTAATGGGAAAAAACCCCATGTGATAGTTTGTGATTGCAATCTTGAATTTAGTTATTACAGTAAACCCCATTGCATGCACGGCAAACTACTTCTGAGTAAAAGAATGCTTAGGATTGTGTTGTGTAGTGTGGAGTAAGTTTCTGAAAATGTAATCAATCCCCTTTAAACCACCCCACACGTTTAAATAGTGCGTTTGTCTTCAGAAATTGCCAAAAACTGTGTCTCCCACATCCTAACCACATAGCAACTGGTGCCTCTTGAAGAGCAGCTTTGGGTGTCAAGCTATGCTAATTACTTGCATTCTCTCCCAGCAGTGTTGCTAATTATTTAAACAATATTTCATACTTCATTAACCAGTGGACAAAAGATGCCATTACAATCTAGCTCCTTTTGTGGCAAAAATGAAACCGTTTAATTAAGAGTTCTTGTGCGCTTGTCTAACTGAAGCATGCATGCTACGCTGAGTTTAACGGTGAATGTAATAGTCATTGTGAAAATCTGGAAATGAGTACCAAAAGGATAATGCATTTTCACCTTTAATGGTTAGGTTTACAATACTGGAAATCCTGAACCAACTTCAGCTCTTGCCAACTCTGTGCTTTAAAGAGAAAAATGGCCTTGGAAGTCATAGTGATCGGCAAAGAAAATCCTACTTTTTATAAATGTAGTCCTGGAACTTGTGAAAGTAATCTCTCCATGTGCCATATACATTCCATATATTAATTGTGAAAGTTGCTTAGCAGTACCCTCTCTTAAATAAGTAAGATTTTAATTATGCCAGATATGTCTAACAGATGTCCTGAGATTCTGGGAATATATACATAGCACATCATGTGCCTTATTTTATCCTTGAGAGAATTAAATTAATGTGTTATTCAGAGCCAGTTATCCAAATAATAGTTATCCAAATAATTATTTTGCTATCCAAATAAATGTTAATTCATGTAGTACAAAAAATTCTTCTTAGATTTATTCATTCTTTAGGGAGAAGAAACATGGGACAGAAATAATGCTGGTGTGCAGCAAACATCTTGTATGCTTTAATTGCGTGCTGTATTTAATCCTTACTTAATCAAAACAACTCTTGCGGCCACCTTCCAAGGAGATGCTAGTTAGAGTTGAATCACTGAAATCTGCGGAGTTGGTCTTTTTACTACTGTGTGGAATGAATGTTCCTTGCATAGTAACATACTGAGGCTGTATTTGCACAGTGTGGCAAAAGCCACTCTTGAGATCACTTCCTTGTTTGTTAGATCAGATGGGTCAGTTTTGCTCTTCTGTGCAACACTAGACAAAGCTTAGACTGAATCCTGAATGACCTTAAAATGGAAGTAGGATACTTTCTTATTGAATTGATGGACGTACCCTTTCCAATGCTATGCTATTTAAACACAGACATCAGCAAACATCAATATGATCCAAGTTTTTGTCACTTGAAAGATATTATATATGTAGCTGTGGTAAGGTAAAAGGTAGCTGTAGTATTTGGAGGACACCTAAGCTAGTAATTGTTTCTAAATTAAGGCCCTTTTAAACTCTACATTCCAGCGATTGATGCCTAGTGGTAATGAAGTCTCTGTAGGTGACCATAGCACTCTGTAAAGAAAAAAAGAAATTAAATTAAAACGCAGGGACTAAAGATTCATCTTCTAAAACACTACTAGACAGCTTCATAGGTATTAGAACAATGCTAACATGCTCAGCGTTAGCCTTACCATGTTCCTCAGCAGTGCATTGCAATTTTGACTTGTCCTTTGCTTTCTCGTTCAATATAGGCTGTGTTCTTCCTAGCACTTAAGCCTACTGTCTGAATTTTAAAAAATGAAAACAAAATCTCTGTCTTGCAAAGGCTGTTGCTTCTAACTGGAATGGAATTCAGCTCTATCTCTATAATGAATGTTTCCCTATATTGGGACTGTCCCAGAAAGTGTGAAATGTATTGTGGGTGTGCTTTAGCTTAATCATCTGAAGAACTACTAATACAACTTTCTAGCTTACGCCAGCAACTGAATGCACTCCAGCACACAGCTCTGTGTATGGAGATTGATTTCCCGCCCCCTGCTCAATATATTTCTGGTTTTATTCGTCATATATTAATCACAACGACAGCATAGTATCGTATAAATTTCACAGTATAATAGCATATAAAGACTAATGTCATAGAATCATAGAATTGTAGTGTTGGAAGGGATCCCGAGAGTTATCTAATCCAATGAAGGAATCTCAGCTAAAGCATCCATGACAGATGACCATCTAGCCTCTGCTTTAAAACCTCCAGGGAGGGAGAGTCCACCACCTCTCGTGGGAATCCATTCCATTGTTGAACAGCTCTTACTGTCAGAACGTTCTTTCTGATCCGTTGGATAGAGTCCTACCCTCTGGAGCAGGAGAAAACCAGCTTGCACCATGTGACAGCCATCTTCTAATATCTAAAGGGCTATCCTATCTCTTCTCATACCCAACTCCCTCAACTGTATCTCATAAGGCTTGGTTTCCAAACCCTTTATCATCTTGATTACTTTCCTCTGCACACATTCCAGCTTGTCAATATCCTTCTTAAATTGTGGTGCGCAGAACTGGACACAGTACTCCAGATGTGCTCTGACTAAGACAGAATAGAGTGGAACTATTACTTCGCTTGATCAGGACACTGTACTTCTGTTGATGCAGCCTAGAATAGGATAAAAAAAATTGCTGCTGCATCACACTGCAGGCTCATCTTAAGCTTGAAGCCAATAAGACCTCTGGGTCCTTTTCAAGTATATACTTCTGGCAGTTCATGTGCCCCATCTTAGGTATTAGAATGCCTGCCTAAGTGTAGAACCTAACATTTGTCCCTATTGAAATTCATTTTATTTTATTTTTTATTTTAGTTTGGGTCCAGTTCTCCAATCTGTCAAGGTCATCTGAAATCCCAATTCTGTCTTCAGCAGCATTGGCTACCCATCCCAGTTTGGTTTGATCAGCAAATTTGATGAGCATCCTCTCAATTCCTTCATCAAATATAGAGAATATAAAAATAAATTGACAACCACAGTAAAGTATTTCAACTTAAACCACTGAAAAACTCCTCATGCCGTATCTTAAGTCTCCTTGAACTTGGTGGTATTTACTTCTGAGTGCGCATAGGATGACAGTCTATCAACATCTAAATTATGAACGTCTAAATTATATCTTCATTTTATAGAGGTTCCATTCAAATCCATGGACTGGGTTGCAGCTGTTAGTTATTACTTTAATAGGCCTTGCAGTAATAGGGAATATCCCTCTAGCACAATTTTTTAAAAGTTTTTATGAGGATCTGAAGATACGATGACATGAATTTATTATTTTAGATTCACAGTCTTAGCTTAAACATTGAGCAAGTTAAGATGGCCAGCAGAAAAATCCCAAGGGAATTTCTCCCTATAGCCCTTTTTGTGTCTGTCTTATATTAGTTGACACTTGCTTCACTTTTTAAAATAGGTGACTTAAGAAAGCTAAAAAAACACCGGAATGTGAACTGGGCCAACACACACCGCTTGTGTAGCATAATTGAATATTGGAAAATTACTCATATTGCAATTTAGATATCATAGGTAAAGGTAAAGGGACCCCTGACCATTAGGACCAGTTGTGACCGACTCTGGGGTTGCGACGCTCATCTCGCTTTATTGGCCGAGGGAGCAGGTATACAGCTTCCGGGTCATGTGGCCAGCATGACTAAGCTGCTTCTGGCGAACCAGAGCAGCTCACAGAAACGCCGTTTACCTTCCCACCAGAGCGGTACCTATTTATCTGCTTGCACTTTGACATGCTTTAGAACTGCTAGGTTGGCAGGAGCTGGGACTGAACAATGGGAGCTCAGCCCGTCGTGGGGATTTGAACCACCGACCTTCTGAACGGCAAGTCCTAGGCTCTGTGGTTTAACCCACAGCGGCACCCATGTCCCTTAGATTCCATAGTCTGATATAATTAAAGAAGAAGAAGAAGAGTTTGGATTTCATATCCCGCCTTTCACTCCCCTTCAGGAGTCTCAAAGCGGCTAACATTCTCCTTTCCCTTCCTCCCCCACAACAAACACTCTGTGAGGTGAGTGGGGCTGAGAGACTTCACAGAAGTGTGACTGGCCCAAGGTCACCCAGCAGCTGCATGTGGAGGAGCGGAGACACGAACCCGGTTTCCCAGATTACGTGACTACCGCTCTTAACCACTACACCACGCTGCATTATTTTTTTAATTAAGGCACATAGACCTAAATCGCTTAGCTTATGTTTATGCATTTTATCTAGCGGTGCAACTTTATCTATAATCCTTCCCCATCTCACCCCTGTTGCCACCCTGACACTCAACCAATCACATCCTGAAAGAGATAAAAGGAGAGGAAGGACAAGTACAAAAGGATGGCATTTCAGTCATACTGTAGCAATAGAGAATGAATAATTGAAGATGCCTGAAGAGATAAGAAATTCATGAAATAAAGAAAACAGAGGCCCTCGTATACTGTGCATGAGTTTTTATCCTTAAAATTTTTTAACTTCCTTTGTGTGTGTGTGTGTGTGTGTGTGTGTGTGTGTGTGTGTGTTTACAGTGTAGTAGCTAAGAGTGAGCTGTGAGCCACAAAGTCTATCTGATTCATATATAGACTCTGTTGTCAGTTCATTAGGTAGCATTAGGCAGGCAACTGTTCTCTCTTCCTCATTCCCCACAGAAGTCCCCAGAGTAAATGATTCAGTTTGGTAGCATGATTTGATGTCATGTTGAATGATTTAGAATAATTTGATTTACTCAGGAGTTAAGGCCCTGTGGCATCAGGGGCACAACAAAGCCTAGAGAATCTACGGCCTAACACAAGGTTGCTGTTCCATACCCTCCAACATTTCTCCAATGAAAATAGGGCATCCTAAGGAAAAATGGGACATTTCAGGATCAAATTGGAATCTGGGACATCTTCTCTAAATCAGGGATGTCCCTAGAAAATAGGGACACTTGGAGGGTCTGTTGTTCTCCGCTGCCTGATAAGAAAGGAAAAGAAATATAAGGGCTTAAAGCAAATACTTGGCATGCAGGAAGCCCTAAGTTCAAAACCATAGAAGGAGGAGGTGCCAGGTGATGGGAAAAGCCTCTGGAGACCTTAGAGAGCTATTGCAAAGCTAGATGGACAAATAAGGTAGCTGTACTGGTATATGTTTGCAATTAAGCAAGGTAAGCTGATAAATAAAGACCTGGTGCATGATAGTCCTTGAAACACACCTAAATAAACTCTTTGAGTTTGACCTTTTATTTCTGTAGCATACAATACTCATAGAACTGTTGGAAGGTGCCCTGAGAGTCATCTAGTCCAGTGCAGGAATCACAACTAAAGCATCCCTGAAAAGAATAGGCTTTCATTTCTGGTAAATATTGATCTCTGCTTCACCCTTTGGGGCTTTAACCCTGGGGGAAGAGGAGGCAACTGCTATAGTAATGTGAAATATTTATACTGGGAGAGACTAGGTGGACCATTGGTCTGATTCAGCATGAATCTTATTATCATATTTTTTCTTTAATGGGAGTGTAATAAGTGCATTCTACAACTTCATACATCCTTTTTCCCCCAAGGATTAACTTTCAAAGGCTTCTTCTTTTCTTCATATCTCATGGTTGAAAAATGCTGATATAAAAACATTGCTCTAAAACTATGAGACAAATGTTCATAAGTACATTTAGCCATGACTACTTTGAAATTTTGACTTGTAGGAACCATAGTCAAGAAAAAATGGATTGCACACCCAACAGCAAAACCCCTATAATTCATTTTCAACAGTACTTTAATATAACAGAAGGGTCTTTAAAGTTAAAAAGAAAAGGAGATTCAGTAGGAGGAACTGTGACTAATATTCTCTTCTGATGATTTATCTGTTCAATTATTTTTGAGCTTCACAGTGACTTCAGTCCAGACTGCCATTGTCTTCTGCCTTTTCATTGTCTTTTAATGCATCACTTTCCAAAACCAAGTGTGTGAAAACTTGAATAGCAAGGTTATTAGGTTATTCTTTATGTATTCATTAACATGAGCCCTCTTTGTTTAATCATCCTAAATTTCAAAGCTCAGTTAGATTTTAAATTGTAATGTGGTGTATTAAGAAACAATATTGGTCCATTCTGACAATAATTTATAGTCAAGCAGTGTTAATTTTGATTTGCATTTCAATGGTAGCTAACTGTTCTAATAAGGATTCCATTATAACATACGAATATGTGGACTTCTGGTTTGTAAAACACATTCCTGGTTTTAAGTCAATCCCAAAAATGCCAATTATGGTATTATTAAAAGGACTTCTACTATAAGATGTATCACTAAAAGGCTCAGGTCTGAGAGACTGCTGGGACCCAAGCTCTGCGTGCTTTTGCTAAATAAAAAGGCGGGGAGCAGGGGAGAGAGTAGTACACCTTTGGTCTGATACAGGATGAATCTTATTATTAACCTTATAATGCTAAAACTCCTTATTCATTATTAGAGTTCCACTTCAATCAGACTACAGTGGTACCTCAGTTTAAGAACAGACAGTTTACGAACTATTCAGTTTACGAGCTCTGCAAAACCGGAAGTAGTGTCCCGGTTTGCGAACTTTACCTCGGTCTAAGAACAGAAGCCGAACGGTGGAAGGGCAGCGGTGGCCAGAGGCCTCATTAGGGAAAGCACGCCTCAGTTTAAGAATGGTTTCCGTTTAAGAACAGATTTCCAGAACGGATTAAGTTCATAAACTGAGGTACCACTGTACATAAATTGTCAGGAGACTTTTGGTGGCAGTCGGTGGTAGTGGAGTTCATCCTGACTGGCTGCTTTCTTCTAAAGAGCAACATGTTGCATAGCACTGCTTTGCCATATGCACTGGCTTCCAGTCCATTTCTGAACCCAGTTCAAAGAACTACAGTGGTACCTCATGCTAAGAACTTAATTCGTTCCGGAGGTCCGTTCTTAACCTGAAACTGTTCTTTACCTGAAGCACCACTTTAGCTAATGGGGCTTCCCCCTGCCGCCGCGCTGCTGCCGCACAATTTCTGTTCTCATCCTGAAGCAAAGTTCTTAACCCGAGGTACTATTTCTGGGTTAGAGGAGTCTGTAACCTGAAGCGTATGTGTCAGGGAACTGACATCGGAGGAAAGGGAAGTGGTAAGGCTCCCAGAGACTGGGAGAGAGTCAACAGCCAAAGCAGGGACCAGCAGGGGGAGCGCGGGGTCTCTGGAGGAGGATCTCAGTAATGCTGAGAGAGACGCAGCAGCCCAGGCAGGAAGCAGCAGGGAAGAGAAAGGGGTGAGAGACACTTCGAGCGAAAATAGCGGGGAGGTGTCAGAAGCTACTGCAGGGAGACCCATGCTTCGCCGGAAGCTGCCACGTCGTGAGTCCAGGAGACGCGTTTCCGTTAAGGAACTTCTTTGCTGGAAGCGCTTCCGCAGACAGCCACTGTCAGACTCTACTAGTGACTAGAGCAGACATGTCTGAGGAGCTCTGTCACACACAGAGGTTTGTGGGGTCGCACAAACTCTGAAGGGGCACAATTTTAAGCACAAGCAGCTAACCATCCCCTGACAGCAGTCTGACAGTCTCTGTACGCTGCCTGTGCAGGAGAAAGCATCATGAGCAACCCAGTCGGAACCGGAGACGCAGGGGTTGGAGCTGGTCCAAGCTTGGAAGAAAGGTATCAAGCTCTGGAGGTCCAACTTGCGCTGCAGACGGCGAGGCTCGAGGAGAGAAGGGCTCAGGATGCTGACAAAAAGGGGAGAACCACTCAGTTCCCCAGAAAGGTACCAGGATTGGTGCAGAAGTTTGGGGGGGACCCCAAGGATTACCATGCCTTTAGGACTGAGATGCAATATGCTCTGAATGTGCAGTTTGATGAGTTCCCTGATGAGGAATCGCGAGTTGCGTTCGTAATTGGGCATCTTGAGAAGGGGGCGCGAGACTGGGTTCGACCCCTGATGGCAACGCACAACGATATCCTAAAGGACACTATGAAATTCTTTCGTGCAATGGATATCATGTTTTCCAGCGATATTGAGGAAGGGGTGGCACGCAGACAGCTAATGGCTTGCAAGCAGGGAAGCAGATCTGTCCGTGAGTACTGGACTGAATTTACCATGCTGATTCACAGATTGGGGTGGGATTTATCGGCGGCACCCATTCAGATGCTATTTGAAGAAGGTCTTTCTTCAGCTGTGAAAGACGAGCTGGCCAGGAGCCCCAGGGCGGGGTCTATGGATCAGCTGACCAAATCTGCGCTGACCATTGGAGCGCGCCAGGAGGCAAGAGCCTTGGAGAGGCGGGAAGGGAGAGGGGAACGTTGGAAGGAGTTACGCATTCCAGACATTCCTGAGCCAGCTTTCCCGCCGGCAGAGCCGATGGAAATCGGAACAGCCCGCGCGCGCGCAGTTTCAAAGCCCAGTGAGGGGGCGAAGAAGGAGGGAAAGGGAGCCCGGAAATGCTATCTCTGCCAACAGCCAGGCCACTTTGCCAGAGTCTGCCCCCAGAGGAAGGAATGGCAAGGGATGGTGGGAGCTGTTGAGGGGGAAGAGCAGGGAGAAACGGAGCAGGTAAAAGCCAACGCCTGGTTGCCAGCAGGGCACTGCAGCCAGGCCAAAGAGCAGTGAAAGTGCCCCTTCCCCAAGTGCCAGTGCCAGAAGCTCCTCGACCTGCTCTAGTGATTGAAGTGTCTCTGGAGCTGCAAAATGGACACCCCCTAAAAATAAAGGCGCTGTTGGACTCAGGCAGCTCCTGCAATTTCATGAGCAAGGAGTTTGCTGCTGAGCACCAGATACAGACTATCCCGTTAAGCAACCCCCTGCAGGTGACCACGATTGATGGCAGGGAACTGTTGGGAGGAGGAGTCAGCTTGCAGACCGTCCCAATGATAATGAGGGTGGCAAGGCACACAGAACTGATAGCGTTTAATGTGGCCACCTTGGGAGGCGCTCCCATTATTTTGGGAATGAGCTGGCTAGCCCTACATGATCCGCTGGTGGGCTGGCATCAAAGAGTGGTTTCCTTCGGTTCAGCACATTGCTTGGAACACTGCAGGGGGGAAAAGGGGTCAGCAGGGGCCCAAGCCACCCTAGCAGGGACGGAAGTGATGGAGAAGGGGAAGGTGCCACCACAGTATGCGGATCTCAGCGAAGTGTTCAGCGAGAAGGAAGCGGACCAACTACCCCCGCATAGGCCCTTTGATTGCCAGATCAATTTACTCCCTGGAGCACAGCTTCCTGTAGGCAAGTTGTATGCCATGTCAGACAGGGAGATGCAGGAGTTGCGAGCGTTCATTGACAAGAACCTGAAGAGAGGCTTCATCAGAGAGTCCAAGGCAGCGGGGGGTAGCCCAGTGTTCTTTGTGGATAAAAAAAACACGGACAAGCCGAGGCTGGTATGTGACTTTCGGGCCCTAAATGCAGTGACAGAGCCGGCGGCTTTTCCTATGCCCAGGATTGATGATATTTTGACCAGGGTGCGAAAAGGAAAGATTTTTACAAAGCTGGACCTAAGGGGGGCGTACAACCTGATACGTATAAGGAAAGGGGATGAATGGAAGACCACCATGTTCACCCCTTTGGGGGCATTTGAATACCTCGTTATGCCTTTTGGATTACAAACAGGCTCCGCGTGTTTTCAAGCCTTTATGAACCACGTACTGGGGCCTTTGCTCTACAAGAATTGCGTGGCCTTCTTAGATGACGTGTTGGTGTATTCGGAGAATGAGGAGCAACATGTGAGAGACGTCAGAGAAGTGTTGAGCAGGCTGCAAGCCAACAGATTGTGGGTGAAACTGGAGAAGTGTCAGTTTCATACCAAGGAGGTGGAATTCCTGGGGTACCGCTTGTCAGACAAGGGGTTGGCCATGGACCCCGGCAAGGTTCAAGCGGTGCTGGAATGGAAAACACCCAAGACCAAGAAGGATGTGCAGAGGTTCCTAGGGTTTGGAAACTTTTATCGTAAGTTCATCCGAAACTTCGCCCACCTGACGGCGCCCATCACGGACTGTCTCAGCAGCAAAAAGAAGTTTGTTTGGACGGGGGAGGCGGAGCGAGCGTTTGAGGAACTGAAAAGGGCCTTCGCCTCTGACGAACAACTTCTACATGTGGATTTACAAAAAAAGCTGAGGGTCGAAACAGACGCTTCTGACAGAGCCATAGGGGCGGTGCTTCTTCTGCAGCCGGGGAAGGAGGGGTCAGAGTGGCGACCGTGTGCCTTCTTTTCGCGAAAGCTGAACAAATCTGAGAGAAACTACACGGTGCACGACCGGGAACTTCTTGCGATTTATGAGGCCTTCCGGAGATGGAGGCACCTACTAATTGGTGCACAACAGAAGGTGCAAGTGTGCACGGACCATAAGAATCTAGAGTATTGGAGAACTGCGCGAGTGCTCAACCAAAGGCAGTTGAGATGGGCCCAGGAGTTCTCCAAATTTAACTTTGAGATTTGTTACGTACCAGGCCCGGAGAACGTTAGGGCGGACGCTCTCTCACGCAAACCTGAATATTTGAAGGGAGAGGGTGCACCCGAAGAGACCCATGTTATTCCCGAGGACCGCTGGGTGTGTGGGGCGGCTTTGGTGGGGCAAAGGGAACTGGTAGAGGGAACGGTGCAGGATGAATACGCCCAGGACAAACTCAGGGGTCTCAGGAGGGAGGGAGACAAACCCGGGGGTTTTGAGGAGAGAAACGGGGCGTTGTACTACAAGGGAGCGTTATACATACCTGAAGGGGAATTGAGGGAAAAGGTACTCAAGCAACTGCACGATAGCCCCACAGCAGGGCATTTTGGGCAACACAAAACCATGTGGCTGGTTACCAGGGAATTCTGGTGGCCCAAGGTCAGGGAAGATGTGCGTGAATATGTGAGAGGGTGTGACCGATGTCAACGAGCCAAGGGGGAGAGGCGGGCACCGGCAGGTTTATTAGAACCACTACCCACGCCGGAAAGACCATGGGAGGCAGTGGCAATAGATTTCATGACAGATCGGCCCAGGTCCAAAGGGAAGACAGCCATTATGGTTGTGGTAGACCTGTTAACCAAGATGGCCCACTTTATAGCCTGCTCACATGCGGTCACAGCAGAAGAAACCGCTAAATTGTTTGTGGAAAATGTGTTTAGGTTGCATGGTGCCCCCTTGAGGGTGGTTTCGGACCGAGGGAAACAATTTACTTCCAGGTTCTGGAGGAAGCTCATGAGCTTATTGCACGTAGAGGTGAATTTTTCCACTGCCCGTCATCCAGAAACCAATGGGCAGGCGGAAAGAACTAATGGTGTCCTCCAGCAATATTTGAGGTGTTATGTGAATGACAGAGAGAATGATTGGGTGGAGAAGCTGGCGTTGGCAGAATTTGCCTATAACAATGCAGAGAACGTGTCCACGGGGATGAGCCCTTTTTTGGCCAATCACGGGTGTCATCCCCGAGCCTTCCCAGGGGGGGAGGGGGAGAACTGGAGCGTTCCTGCCGCAGAACAGTTCGTTGAAGAAATGGAAGCGATCCATCGCCAGCTCCAACTTAATTTAAACAGGGCGAAGGAGGAATATAAGAGGCAGGCAGACAAAACCAGAAGGGAAGGGGAAAGCATTAGGGTGGGGGACCAGGTGTGGCTGTCCACCCAAGGGTTACCATTTAAAGGAGGTTGTAAGAAGTTAAGACCCAAAAGACTGGGCCCATTTGAAGTCACGCAACAGGTCAACCCAGTGGCTTTCAGACTCCGGTTACCGAACCACATGAAGTTGCACCCAGTGTTCCACAGATCATTGCTGTCACCGTATATAGGGGACAGAGAGGGGAGGGTCAATAGGGGACCAGCTATGGAGGAAAAAGAACACAGCTACCATGTAGCGGAGATTCTCGATTCCAGGTGGAGGGGAGAGCAAGTAGAGTATTTGGTAATGTGGGAAGGGGAGCCGGAGTCGGAAAACACCTGGGTCAGGGCAGAGGATGTAGATGACGAGGTTTTGATTGAAACTTTTCATCAGAGATTCCCTAGAAAACCCCAGCCAGTGGCAAGGTTCCGGAGGGAATACTTCGCCACCACCGACGACGAAGAAGAGTTGGAGGGGTTCGCTGATTCCGAGGTGGAGGAGGATTCAGCGAGTCGGAACGAAGACCGATGGAGGGAATTGTTCGAGACGTCTGAAGATGAAGAGGATTCTTTTAGGGGTTTCAGCTCCTCACCGCCCAGAGGAGAAAGTAGGGGCGGGGGAGAGGGGGGCCCTGGAGGGGAGGTGGATGTCAGGGAACTGACATCAGAGGAAAGGGAAGTGGTAAGGCTCCCAGAGACTGGGAGAGAGTCAACAGCCAAAGCAGGGACCAGCAGGGGGAGCGCGGGGTCTCTGGAGGAGGATCTCAGTAATGCTGAGAGAGACGCAGCAGCCCAGGCAGGAAGCAGCAGGGAAGAGAAAGGGGTGAGAGACACTTCGAGCGAAAATAGCGGGGAGGTGTCAGAAGCTACTGCAGGGAGACCCATGCTTCGCCGGAAGCTGCCACGTCGTGAGTCCAGGAGACGCGTTTCCGTTAAGGAACTTCTTTGCTGGAAGCGCTTCCGCAGACAGCCACTGTCAGACTCTACTAGTGACTAGAGCAGACATGTCTGAGGAGCTCTGTCACACACAGAGGTTTGTGGGGTCGCACAAACTCTGAAGGGGCACAATTTTAAGCACAAGCAGCTAACCATCCCCTGACAGTATGTAACCTGAAGCGTATGTAACCTGAGGTTCCACTGTAGTAGCAAACTGTAAAGTCTAAGTCAGTCATTGGTTCACATAGCTCTCCAGAATAAAAAAATTCCTTCCAGTAGCACCTTAAAGACCAACTAAGTTAGTTCTTGGTATGAGCTTTCGTGTGCATGCACACTTCTTCAGATACACACGAAAGCTCATACCAAGAACTAACTTAGTTGGTCTTTAAGGTGCTACTGGAAGGAATTTTTTTATTTTGACTATGACAGACCAACACGGCTACCTATCTGTAATAGCTCTCCAGAGTTTCTGATGGAATTAGCTCCCTTTAAGTATCGTGAATGCAGATTCATAACTCCCACGTTGCATCCTGTTATTAATAGTGCAATATATGTGAGAAGTTAGTTCTTCATCGGAGGACTTCTAGGATTACACTTGGCTTGGTAGGATGTTTATCTTTTACGATGCCAGTGCAGTTAATGTTTTAAAGTGATTGATGGTTGATTGTGCATCAGCGTAAGCTCTGGCTCATCCTACTGCAAACAAACACAGTCGTTTTTGAATGGATTAAAATACCACACTGTTCCATCCATGTCACCTCTGAGGCACACCCAGCATATTAGGGTTGAAAGAGAAATGATGTCAGAAAACTGCAGGAAATGTTTTCCAGAAGCTAAGGAGGAAAAAAGATAAGATTGCACAAATGACTCCTTATTCAACACAATCCTGTTTACTGGTAAAATAAATTGGTGCTTTGCTAGCACGTGCCATGGTTTCTCCTTAGAAAAGTGTAGCAGGCGCTGTGAACAACACTTCCCTGCTCCTGGAAAACTGTTTTGAGACATTTGGTGAAGCACAGGGTTTAAATTTCTTGAATAAATACATACTTTCCCAGTCCAGCCAACAGCTTACCATGTCCCAGCAGTAGCACTTTAAAACTAAGCCTAGAGGGAGATTAGTTCCAGACTGCTGGTGACAGGTAGCCACCATTTTGAGTCCCTTGAAATGTAATGCCTAATGTGATATCAACATCACATTGGACATTACATTCTGAGGTTCTAAAATGGTGACCACCTGTCGTCAATGATTGGCTTATTATTATTTTTTAAGCAGTTCACCTAAGCAATGGGCAATTGAAGATGAATGTACTTATACATATATTGGTTTCTCTCTGCCACATTTTTGGGGGATACTGTAACTGGATAATTCTAGACACTTTGCAGTTACAAAATACCCCGATTTTAGACATATTTCTTTGTGGCGGCAGGATTATCTGCCTTCAGTAGAACTCAGTTTGAGATAAATGTGGTAAGGAAAATAGCCCCTGTCCACCCCAGAAGAATTAGAAGTAAATTCTTCTCTTGCACCATAAAACTGCTGTTTTAAAACTGTAAACATATGCAGTTCTATTTGTTTCTGGTTTCTAACCCATTCTGCATTTCAGTTTTATACTTAATTGTAGAATATAAAGTGGACATTCTGTTTTCTCAGTTGCCGAATCATAGATAGGAGAAGGTTCCAGTGCATATTATTTATTAATGAGATCTAATTCTACATTTATCTCCCCCCCCCCCGATGCTTCTGTCATGGATTATGAGGCCTTGTGAGTTGCCTGACCTTAGACAGAAAGGTTCCCATAGTGGGAAAAACCACAACTTTTATGCTGATAGTGATCCCCTTTAAACAAAAAAACAAAAAAACCATGTACACAAAAACCTTGCCACCCAGCTTGTGAATTAGCCTTTTTTCTGAAGTAAGATTGGTTGGTGTTGCACTCTAATAGGGTCAGTAGCTTAACCAAACTTTTGTCACTTCAAAATGAGGTTCAGAAATAGTCCACAATGTGAAACTAATTCCTTGTTTCATTTAAATGGAAGGGAAACTGGTGGCCATTTTTAAAACACGGTGCCTTAAATTACTCAAATTATTAAGGCTTCCAAAAGGAACATATTGTTAATGTTGAAGCTAAGCCAATTTATCCATTTTTAGCTTTGTTAAACCTCAAATGCTTTTGCTTATAAGAGCACTGAAGTGATTGAGAATAGATTCCTATTTAGGTAGGGCCACAATCCTGGTGCATTTTAGTTTGCTGAACAATCAGCCCTACAAGTCTTCAAATGCAAGCAAATAAACAAAAAGCCTTGTCATCAGTGCTGTCAAAGGTAAAGGTAAAGGTAAAGGTACCCCTGCCCGAACGGGCCAGTCTTGACAGACTCTGGGGTTTGTGCGCCCATCTCACATCTATTGGCCGGGGGCCAGCGCTGTCCGGAGACACTTCCGGGTCACGTGGCCAGCGTGACAAAGCTGCATCTGGCGAGCCAGCGCAGCACACGGAACGCCGTTTACCTTCCCGCTGGTAAGCGGTACCTATTTATCTACTTGCACCCGGGGGTGCTTTCGAACTGCTAGGTTGGCAGGCGCTGGGACCGAACGACGGGAGCGCACCCCGCCGCGGGGATTCGAACTGCCGACCTTTCGATCGGCAAGCCCTAGGCGCTGAGGCTTTAACCCACAGCGCCACCCGCTGTCAAAGGTACATTGTGCCTAATGCCACAGCGGTTAAATTCTCACTGGGAACTTGAAAACCTAATAGATCAAGGCCATTGTGAACAAATTAGCAAATTACACTGCTTTGATTGTCTCCTGCACTACATTGTCTTTCCTAAAGAAGCCACGCCAAGCTCTGCATATTTGGTAGTGCTTACAAACTGGATTGTCATTAGAGGCTAAGGCTCAAGTGTAGGATTGATTCTTCTCCAAATCTTGTGTATTTATAGTTGTAATGAAAATGTCAAGAAGGATAAGAAACAAGAGGCAGGCCCATTTTGCATACAGATTAATTCTTAGGTACTTAATCAGAGCACCAATTTACGGTGTAGTGCAAGGAGGAGGCTTTCTTGCTGAATATTGCTGTTCACATAGTGGACTATTAATCTGCTGTCATGTGTTTTCCTTGGGGGAATGAGGTTCCTTCCTGAGGAGGTCTGCAAGGTCATGTAAATACCAGGAATTGGGAAGCTCTCAACTTGACTGCCAATCTCTTTGAAGAAACGGAAAGGAGAAAACTTTAAGGAAACCCAGTTGCGACTCAGAACTGTGTTCCCTGTTTTATTATGTACTGTCGATATGTAACGTCTTGAGAATTTAAATTTACTTCATTTTAGTGCCAAACTCTTATGTCTAAAGAACTGCCTAAGTGCCAAATATCTTCATCCTTCAAACATGAGCCAAAAGCACTGTTTCAGTGTACTATTAGTGTCCCAGATGTGAGCAGCCCAGGGGGGTCATCTGCATTTGAGCATTACTTCACTGCAAACATGCTCCTTATATTGGTTCAGTTTGTCCACACAGTTGCCACACTTTGGCTCTACCCCAGCTTCAAGTATGGTGTTTTCCATCCATACCAGTCAGCGTTTTTCTGTGTAAGATCAAACCTCTTATTTGCTTTCATTCCTGCCTTAGATGTTCCCACTTCCTCAATTTGTGGACTGACTACGCATGGGGAACCTGCACAGTAGATCATTTTTCACACCTGGTGCTGTCTATTCTGCCACCCACCATTTAAAAATAAAATTAATGTGTAATTGCTGAACTATTAGTTCTTCTCAGCAGTACAGTCATAAACGTAAAGGTAAAGGGACCCCTGACCATTAGGTCCAGTCGTGGCCGACTCTGGGGATGCGGCGCTCATCTCACTTTATTGGCCGAGGGAGGCGGAGTACAGCTTCCGGGTCATGTAGCCAGCAGAACCAGAACAGCCCACGGAAACACCATTTACTTTCCCACTGGAGCAGTACCTATTTATCTACTTGCACTTTGACGTGCTTTCAAACTGCTAGGTTGGCAGGAGCAGGGACCGAGCAATGGGAGCTCACCCTGTCGCGGGGATTCGAACCACCGACCTTCTGATCGGCAAGTCCTAGGCTCTGTGGTTTAACCCACAGCGCCACCCACAATACAGTCATACCTTGGGTTAAAGTAGCTTCAGGTTGAGCATTTTCAGGTTGCATTCCGCTGCAACCCAGAAGTAACGGAATGAGTTACTTCTGGGTTTCGTTGCTTGCAAATGTGCAGACGCGGTGAATTGCAACTCACGCAGACGCAGACGCGGGTTGCTTTCTGCTCAGGATGTGAACGGGGCTCCGGAACAGATCCCGTTCGCATCCAGAGGTACCACTGTATAGCCATAGATTTTAGAGCTAGCAAATATACCTTCTGCGCTGTGAAGCTGGTGGTAGAACAAGGCTTCCCTTAGTTGTACACACAATCAATGACATTCCTCCCTCTGTGTTTGTTTGTTTTTTAAATGCCAGATGTGTGGGCTTGCAAAACTATATGTTGCATCTATGCGCAAATCTGAGGCTGTCTAAAGGAAAATATATACATGTATAACCAGTCCTAGGCTTCCACTGAGGAGCACATTGGAAGTAGTTAGGAACATTGCCAGAATAAAAAGGGAAGTCAGGGATGAAGTAGTAGGTGTGGAAATGGGCAAAGCAACTCAACCACCCACCTGAAAACTCTGGAACAAATAGTATGAAAATCCCACCGGAGTAATGTAGAGCTGACTTTTCCCCAAATCGAAGCACTTTATCTGTGTTTCAGGTAGACCCCAACTTTCAAGTGGGTGGGGGACTGTGTTAGGTATTGTGTGAATGGTATAATCATGCAGAATAAACAAATTTAATGAGACTGCAAACAGATGCTAACACATAGTAAAACGCTGGTATGGATGAGCCCAAAGTCGCTACAAAGCCAATCGTTCTTCCTGGGGTGTTGTCCACAGCACTTGCTGGTCTCTTTTCAGTTTCAGATTTCCCCAAACATACTTGAGCATCACCTGGAAACAGTTACTAGCTTTGTTGTTTTGAATAAGCGTTTAGTAGTTGGAGATAGTTGTTTATTTTGTAAGAGACTAGGTAAACTAGAATCTAGAGACGTTTAATTTTTTTAATTTTTTTTTTTAATGTTACTTGATGTTCTTGTGATTTAGTACATGGGGGGAAAGCTCCCTGGATGTTCTTGGTAGAACCGCTCTTTTATTGTAGGAACTTGATATTTCTGGATCTTGTACCCTTTCTGCAAGAAATCAATAGAGTTATTTAAACTCCTTTCTCTTTCACAATTTTTCCACGAAATGGCAGAAAGGAAATGGGATGGAAGTATTAAAAATCAATATCTTCACATAACTAAAGTGGTTATGCAGCTAAAATTGGTATACTGTATTTTAAATAAGTGAATACAGTCAAATATAATAAATAGTAAATGTTACAAAATAGATTGCATAGTTTCCCTTATATCTTACGCATCTTGAAATTATATGCACTGGGGTTTTCTCTCTCTCTTGTTTTTATATTCCATAACCCACAAACTTGCTTCAAAGTTACTGATATCATCCTGTTAAGTGGGAAATGTTGATCAAATGCAGTTACTGTAATGTATTTCTGATTGCACTAAGTATCCAGTTTTAGAACCCAGTTTGTACATTTGTATCAAAACTGGGCTTGAAACAGTGTCCCTAAGTGAATAATGACAACTTCACTGGAACAAGCCAAAGATGTTACCTACTATTCTTTCAAGCTAAGAAATTATTGCCAAAGGTCCAGATGGTGCACTTATTATCACCAGCTGCTGCTGCGAGTGGTAGAGTTTGGCTTAATTATAACAGGACAAGGAAGTAATCAAAACCTTCTGGAAAAAGAACTCTCTATTATTATTATTATCCGATCTGTCAAGCATTATGTGAAATAGCTAGCCACAATGAGACCTGTCCGCAAAACACACAGAGAGATGTCTCTATGGTGTGTTTGTATGATACCTGTCCAGTTTAACCTAGGCAACCTGCCAGTCTGATGCTGTGTTGCCAGGGATGTGGGGGGTGAGGTATCTCTGTGTAAGTGTGCAGATGTGCTCAGAGCAGCCCTCCCTGCTGTTCCATTCAGTTCAGTTAGCAGAGCTTAACAAGGTCAGGATGTGAATGATGTCAGACTGTGTTACATCTTTTATATCTTGAAGATACACTCAAGGCCAACACCTTAAGTTGCTTCCATGAATTCCCCATGACAGCAGCACCAAGAGTCCCAAAACGGAAAGCCTGTGTCCCAAGAGTAAATTTTACTTCCCCAACATGCAGTCTCTCCTCCTAAGCGGGGGCATAATATGCAAGAAAAAACTTTTAATTTTGTACTTCCCTTGTCTACAAAAATCATCTTTGTGGAAGCAATCCAAGATCAGTTTGAAGATCCTTCTCTCTTTCATCCATTTTACTGAGATGTTACAAAGCAAAGATCCATCCCTTTTCTTCTTAACTCCCTCTTCCCATCAGATAGAAAGGAGCAAAGCATATTCACAGGCTAATAACAAAAATAATGTATTTCCCCTTGTTTCTGATGGTGACATAGGGGGAGATTCTTTCCTTTTACACCACTCCAAAGCTGTTCCCGTGGGCTAATGATGTTTTCAGCATGACCATTCTGTGTACGTGTGAAACATGAGAGAACTCAGGACTCTTGCTGATTGGTTGTTTCTTGCTGTCCTTGGAATACAGCGTAAAAATGGATGGTTTTTAACTTGCTTTTGTCTTCATCCTTGTTGCCCTAGGGAAATACTGCTTAATCCTACCCAGGGATGCACTCGTGCCATTAGCTCACCAAAGGATGCTTTGTTTCGATATATAAGTTGCTACAACTAATTTTAGGATCTATATAAAGTATAAGGACTAGATGGAGAATATTGGCTGAATTTGATTTTTAATGCAACATACCTTTTCTAAAGCCTTTAATAAAAATAGTTTAAATCAGAAGTCTGAAGATGACAAAGTACTCTGCCTAGCCACAGGATCATCTTGCACATAATGCTTTACCAACTTGGTAAATAAACGAAATAATAGCTAACTGAAGACCAGCAGGTTTGAGAAGGGTTATTTCTCTTCTCGCATGAAGTTCTGTAGCTCTGAAGTGCCTCTGACTTCAAAGCAGAAGGAGATAATGGAGGTAGCGGTGATGATTTACAGAGATTCTTCTTCCCTAAGGGCTCATCTCTGTTCCTTACAGGATGTATTTAGAGACTTTCCCCCAACAACCCACTATTTATATACTGAGAACTCACTTCGGTTGGAACTTTTGGAGATTTGGTGGGGTGGTGGTGGTGGTGAAATCAAACACTGACTGAGTCTCTTTCAGAAACAATTTCCCACAAGTAGATTCTTAACATTTCCATTAACCCAATACCTGTTGCCCAATATCAATTCATTCGACAGTGCAAGCCTATGTAGCAGCTTGTCCTCACCAGAATTTACTGTGTGTTTGCAGCTGTTTGCATTCCCATTTAATTTACATGTCAGCCACATGACACTAACTTCAAACAACACCATTATTGATGCTTCCCCCCCCCCCCGTAAATTCATGTTTACCCAATATAGGAATAATTCAATAAGTTTGGAATAATAATAATAATCCTCAGATTTGCACAAAACCAGAAAAATGCACAAATGGTGTGCTTTTACACACTTCCTGGGCTGCAATTTTTTAATTTTTTTTAACAAGGTGCACAGGTAACTTACCTTTCAGTATAACAGAATTAACAAATCAGAAGGCAGGGACAGACACAAAATGGACAGCCTCTTGGTATAACTGGGAAAGACAGAAGTAGCTCCTCATTTACAAATTCAAATGTGTGCAGGTATAGACTATTCTGGTCTAATTTGAATGGGGTGTGTGTGTGTAACATTAACAGCTAAATAATCCTCAAATGTGGACACGCCACTTGTCTACTCAGAAGTAGGCCCTTTAGGGTTCAGTAAGTCCTACACCCAGGTAAGTGGCTATAGAATTGCAGCCTTTCCATATCTTTCAAGATAGAGTGGGTCCAAAAAAATCCAGATAGATGTCCTCAGAAAGCACACATTCCTATTCTGAGCAGGATTGGAAGAAATATTAGCAACAGCATTTGGCCTCGAGCTAAACTTTTGTTTCCAGCATAAATCTATTGTATCAGCAGTCTGAGGCCTCTTGAATTCAGCCTGCCAGAAGGGGAAGCAAAAACAGAGAAAGGAGGAGGGTGAGTTTATAGGTCAGTCATGGATTTTGTGTAATTCATTTGTTTCTTTTTCTTTTGTAGCTTTATGAACTCAAATCTGGCTGAGATTTGGGAGGAAAACATGAATTTATCATAGTTTTTTTTTTCTTCCAAATGACATGTTTGTGCTGGCAATTCTACAGGAAGCATAAAAGCAAATCATCCAGCCGAGCTGCTTAGCACAAAAAGCTCTGCTCATGCCAGTGATGTTGGGCTTCCATGTTTAGCACCTAAGGATTTTCTAGCATAATTTAAGGCTGGGAAGTGTCCTCATTCTTCAGCACCATAAAACATTAATGAATAAAGGTCTGCCTTTCTTTCATAGAACACCTATGTTTGGTGGTGGTGGTTGTTTTTAGCACAATAGCTCTTCTTCGACAGCATGTCCTCTTTCTCTGTCGTTTATCCAAGAATTCTGAGACGTGTGTATGTGTAATGAGACATCGTTAGAATGGTTAACGCGAATGGGAAAATTATCCTTTAGTTCAGTAACTACAGTCCAAGCAAGTTTCTACCATTGCAGAAATAACTGGGAGAGAGCAAGAAAGAGGAAAATTCAAATAATCATTTTCTAGGAAGGCATGTTAGGCCATTCAGGACAATGAGGTGGTAGAGTCCTGATGGTAGATGGTGCTGGCAGAAGGTGGCATTTTTAAATTCTCACTTGTATAAAAATATACCCGCAAGTAGAAAACTAGCACATTTGGGGAAATGATCAGCTCAAGGTTGTGTTATGAGTTCCAACTCTACAATTATACCATTCTATGATTTCCACTTTTGGGGAGTTTTTATGTAAGGGCATATTAAAAAGCTGGGATACACAACCATCCATCCACCGACCTGAAAAGGTTTAGTTAGCGCTATATGCAAGATCTCAGATAAATATTGAAAATATATTTCCTTTTGTCTCTCCAAATATCCTTTGGGGACTAAGAACAGGGGGAAACAAGTGCCATTCTGTCGCATCATATTTTCCTAATTGTGTTTTGTTTTGCTTTTCCATGGTAGAGCATTCAAAAACAGCTGTTTTCTACTGCAGCCTCAAATGGTACATTCTACTAGAGGACCTTTTTCTATCACTATATTCTGCTGAGTGTGTAGATGGCTGTCCCATCTTTATACACCAAATACGTTGATTTCAGATCCTCCAAGCATCCATATTTTCCAGGGACAGCCCTGGATTTTCAGAAGCCATCTCCGTTATGATTTGATCCTGGAATGTCCTGTTTTTCCTTAGAACTTACATATTTTCATGGGAGAAATGTTGGAAGATATGCAATTTTGTTATATTTGTAATGGGGAGATTCAGCACAACCCAACATTTCTCTGTTCCTTGGAATAGCGGTAGTTTTACAGGTTGATCACAGATGCCTAGTTTGTTGGCCAACAACTGTTCCTTAACTTTTCTCTTTGATACTGAGATTTGGCAAGGAGAACCAGAAGGAAATAATTCAGTTCTATATATAAGAGCTGAGGGTGAAGGGGAGATCTTCTGTTCCGATCCTGCTGTTTGTTACTATTTTTGTTTTGGAACTTAGCTGTGTCTCCTATATATATCTGAATAAAGGACACTCTAAAATTGTTTTCATTCTTCAAACCATTATTGTGCTTGGGTTTGTGATGAAGTTGATTTTGTTTTGACATTAAGAAAAAAGATACAAAGCAATGTTAATTTCTGAAAGAAGAAAAGCCTCGCAGCTCCTTCCCCCTTGAACACACAAAGGTGTGTGTTCTATTTTCTGGGCAGTTCTCTTTCTAGCATTGCTTGATTTGATTTGATTTCTTCTATTTATATGCCGCTTTTCATTCAAATGAATCCCAAAGCGACTTACAAACAATAAATAACAATAATAGAACATCACAAATTACAGCATAAGTCATGTGAAATAATTAACAAACCATAAATAAAACAATTACAATCTATAAAATCACTGTTAGGCTAAAACAAGCTAAACATCACAATTGCAGTAAAATAATCTATAAAGCAATATTAACAACAGAATAGCAACTAAGAAAAAATAAGCTGAGCACTGTTAAAGTCACACACACACACACACACACACACACACACACACATACACCCTGTAACTCATAATCTTGCAGTCTATTCAGTTCATTAAAATACACATAATACATATTGTTAAGCCAGTTTAGCCAGATGTTGTGACAGCTGAGGTCCCCTAGTAGTGAGTGGGCCATGGTGTAGACAGTGGGGCAGAGGGATGCAGATGGCGCTGCAGTCTAAACCACTGAGCCTCTTGGGCTTGCTGATTGGAAGGTCGATGGTTCAAATCCCCACGATGGGGTGAGCTCCCATTGTTCTGTCCCAGCTCCTGCCAACCTAGCAGTTTGAAAGCACACCAATACAAGTAAATAGTTACCACTGCAGCAGGAAGGTAAATGGTGTTTCTAGGCGCTCTGGCTTCCGTCACAGTGTTCCATTGCACCAAAAGTGGTTTAGTAATACTGGCCACATGACTTGGAAACCTGTTTGGACGAACTCCATCTCCCTCAGCCTGAAAGCGAGATGAGTGCTGCAACCCCATAGTCGCCTTTGACTGGACTTAACCATCCAGGGGTCCTTTACCTTTACCATTTTACCTTAGACAGTGGGGCTCTCGTACCTCACCTTGCCAGTGGTAAGGAGGATGTGGAATCCCGGTAGCAGAGAGATTGTTGCTCTTGCTGCATTTCAAGTAAAATTTGACCATCGCTTTACACACATAGCCAGTGCAAAGCTCCACTGAGTCAGGATATCCCAAATCCCTCTCCTGATGCACTGCTGCTTCCCCTTTCTAGCCTTGGTGATGCAGTGGCTTCCAATTCAGCTTTGTGTAAGTCAAAGCTGGGGAGAGCAGCAACAATGCGTCATGGAATGCCCCCTTTTTTGCCAAGACTCTCATCAAAAATGGGGTGTTCCTGCAGAGCAGCTGCATTGCTTCTAGTCTTCTCCCACACCACGGGGATGTGGGCACAGACCAAAAGGTCTCAGGCCAGCCCTGTTTCCGCATCAGCACAAGTTGATGTGTATCAGAGTCGCCTACTGTATGTCTATACGAACAGGTGGTGACTATGAGGCGATGTCTTCACCCGATAGAATTGCCTGGCTGGTTTCCCCCCACTGTCTCCAACTGTGGAAATCTGGAAGCAAAGGAAAGCTTCTCAAATGTACACAGCTAGGATTTAATAAGGATCCCATGTTCAAGTTGGAGCTGGCTTGCATAAAACTGCATCATTTCACAATAATGTTACAGGATAGCTCTGAATTCCGGATAACGTCACATGTGCATGGATTCAAAAACGAGCAGTGAGAGCGCACTGGAACAGTAAACGGTAATGCAAACACAACTTCTGTTTCATGCTATTCTAAAGGACACTTCTATTTTATAATTCCCAATTCATTTTTCTGTCTTTGGGGGCTTTTTGATTGGGTGGGTGGGGGATAGAGAGAGAGAGAGAGAGAGAGAGAGAGAGAGAGAGAGAGAACTACATGTGCTCCTAGTTTTAAATATTATGCAGAGAGAACTGTTATATATACTTCTGGTTCGGTTAACGTAGGGTTGCATGTCAAATGCCTAAATGTAACAAATTAATAAAAAATAAGGTGGTGATACGGCTCTGCAGGATGTGAAAGTATTTCAGACTTTGGAGATATTTCTACCAATGTATTGCATGAATGACTCTCAGGTTTCTACAGGGTTCTTACTCCCATCAGGGTGCTAGGCTTCCCCTCCTTGCATTGTGTCTACGTACTTTTCTTTGTGTTGCCACTACCAAAATTAGTGGGTGTTTGGAAGCTAGAGCAGGCCATCTACCTAATTTGTTGCTTAGTGCATCAAATATTGGTGGAAGGAAGGAAAATATTTTTAGATGTGCGTGTTTTAATGGCATCAAAGTAAGTACAATCTTTTAAAAAACAAAAAATTAAGAAATTCCGCTGTCGGTTGTTAGGAACTATTTGGTAGAAAATGCGTAGAGTGGAATGGAAAACATTTCAGATCTCGCTGCCATGAATGTTTACTGAATCTTTGCTATTGAACTCAGATGGCTCAGGAATAAGCCTTTTTTGCAGTATAATGCACTATGAGGTACCGGGGGTGGGGTGAGGGCTGCCATTATGGTAAACAATGCTGCAATTGTTATACTATTTCCCATCATGAAAAGCGGAGGAGCTAAAATGTCATCCTCCCCACCCTCTGGGCTAGCTTTGAATGCCTAGAATGGATATAAAAACCCTTTCATTTATTTTTTTATTTGGCAACCTGCAAGCTGTCGCAGCATATGTATTTGCTGGCAAAGGCAAGTTTTGCTCGGTGTAGCGAGGTAAAACATGAGCCTTTCATGTCTGCAGACTTGGCAGGGGATGAACAACTGGAGCTTGTCTGCTTGTTTCAGATCAGCGGCTGGTGTATAATAGGTGACTTCACAAAAGCACCTTTGCAGTTTGGCAGCCTGGTGTGTCCTGCTTTTAAATGGGTGAACTGCTCATTGGCTTGTGGAAAGCTTTCTTGCTGGTCTGTATCAGGCCAGGGGTATTTTCACGTGTCTCAAAATGCAGCTTAAGGTTGCCTCACTCCTGGCATTGCTGGTGCTGGACTGGTGGTCTTAAATAATATACATGCAGTAGAGTGGAGGGCAAGTGTGTAAAACCTGACTTTCCCAAAGCAAATATGGCTACCCATCTCCCAAGAGCAAGAACAGTTTCCTGCTTAGGTGCACCCCAAATTCAGTCTCAGTAGGCCATTGCTGAATTTGAGATTGAATTTGGCATGTATTTCATAGAATCATAGAGTTGGAAGTGGCCGTGAGGATCTAGTCCAGCCCCCTGCAATGCAGGAATCCTTTGCTCAGTGCAGGGCTCGAACCCACAACCCTGAGATTGAGAGTCTCATGCCAACTGAGCTATCCCTCAGGGTGATTGGTATAATTCAGAACCACTTTATACAATATGAGCCATGGGCACTAATCTGTGTACATGCTGTAAGTGGTGATTTATGCATTAGTAACCTCAAGCCTTGATTTTTGCAATGTGCTCTACATGGGCTCGCCCTGGTCTGGAGGTGCCAGTTGGTGCAAAACTCTGTGCCTAGATTGTTGATATGGACAGACTATTGACAGTGCTCAAAATTTGCACTGTTTGCCCGTACATTAAGGGGCCAGCTCCAAAGTTTTGCATTCATTTACAAGGCTCCAATACTTTGACCCAAGGCTATTAACAACTTGGGTCTAGGATACCTCAGGAACTAATATCCCTGCTTGATCACTGATTTCTTTGGTATATATAGTCAGCATTAGCACATTTTTATTGATTATCAGAAGACACTGCACAGTACTGTAAAAGCCTTATGGGATCTTATTTAAAGAAACATGAAGGCACTCTGCACTATCTTCCTGAATGCTGAGGCAATGCAATAAATAAATTAACATTCAGGCAAACATTATTATAGGGATAAAAAGAAAGAATAGTATTTTGTTTTAATGTATTCAGATTTGTCAGCCTGTAGATTGGGTGAATCTTGTTATCATGTTAAAGGTATGTGATCTTCTTTACCAGAAACACAATGGATTTCTGCTTTTCCCATCAGGAAATTTGTTGTTTAGTCGTTTAGTCATGTCCAACGCTTCGTGACCCCATGGACCAGAGCATGCCAGGCACTCCTGTCTTCCACTGCCTCCCACAGTTTGGTCAAACTCATGTTGGTAGCTTTGAGAACACTGTTCCAACCATCTTGTCCTCTGTCATCCCCTTCTCCTTGTCCCCTCCATCTTTCCCAACATCAGGGTCTTTTCCAGGGAGTCTTCTCTTCTCATGAGGTGGCCAAAGTATTGGAGCCTCAGCTTCAGGATCTGTCCTTCCAGTGAGCACTCAGGGCTGATTTCCTTAAGAATGGATAGGTTTGAGTCCATGGGGCTCTCAAGAGTCTCCTCCAGCACCATAATTCAAAAGCATCAATTCTTTGGCAATCAGCCTTCTTTATGGTCCAGCGCTCACTTCCATATATCACTACTGGGGAAACCATAGCTTTAACTATACGGACCTTTGTCGGCAAGGTGATGTCTCTGCTTTTTAATATGCTATCTAGCAGGCGTCTTTTAATTTCGTCTCTTAATCAGGAAATACTACAGACTAAATCTTGATAACAGATCACATGAAAAATAGCCATTAACATTAAAGTGTTAAGACTCAGGGAACACATTATATCAATATTAGTTCATCCTCTAAACTTACTTTCAAGCTTTCTAGGCTTGGTACACTGCTTATATGAGATTTCTGAGAATATATGATGTTTTCCAAAGAAATTATTAGCCAATCATTGCAGACATGAGAAGTTTTAAGACAGATTTGAGTGGCAAAGTGAGTTAGGATTCTTGCTTTTAATGAGTAAATGTTTGCAGTTTGATAAATATAATCAGTTACATATATTTACCTTATCCTTCTGTTTTGAATTAACCTCTTCCATGTCTGTTATCACTTTGGTATCTCAGCCCCACATTGTAGAGTACTCCTCCATGTTCAGATGAGATAGCAGCTAACAGGGTGAGCCTGTGTATTTCTGTTCTAAAATAAGTACAATTTGCCATAGACCTCCTCCTATTATCAGTTCCTCTTGTCCCTTGGTCATTTTTCTTGCTTTACTGAATCGCAACCAATGGCTTAAATGTATCTTACGACCTCATACTTGTTTTTCATGGCAAGACTTAACCCTGAAATATAATAAAAAGCAGAGCATACGCACATATATAAAGGTAAAGGTAAAGGGGCCCCTGACCATTAGGTCCAGTCGTGGCCGACTCTGGGGTTGCGGCACTCATCTCGCTTTATTGGCCGAGGGAGCCGGTGTACAGCTTCTGGGTCATGTGGCCAGCATGACTAAGCCGCTGCTGGCGAACCAGAGCAGCGCATGGAAACGCCGTTTACCTTCCCGCCGGAGCGTTACCTATTTATCTACTTGCACTTTGACATGCTTTCAAACTGCTAGGTTGGTAGGAGCTGGGACTGAGCAAGTCCTAGGCTCTGTGGATTAACCCACAGCGCCACCTGCGTCCCACATATAGGGTGGGCCAAATTCAAGTACACTTGAGCCCTGAGATCTCTTGTGCTTTAGACTACCTGTCTGTCTCTGAAGGCTGATGTTAAGTCTTGATGAAATAAAGAGATAAAACAGAATGTGTACACAAGCTCAAATAAGCCCACTTAGTTCTTCTCTTGTACAAACATTGTCCATCGCATGTGTGTCAAGAGCTGGAAGTACATACGATTCACAATTATCCTGTTAGATTGACTGAAGCATAAAGAGGTCACTTCACTTGCAAAGGGACCGGGGGATTCTGTGGTTTAATTTTGCCAAGCAGCTACGCTGAATGACCTTTATATTTTACATAGAAGTTAGTTACTCATTATAGAAGTTAAGTGCTGAGATAATTAGCAATATATGCAGACAGAAAAAATGTGTTCAAAAGGCACATATGTACTAGTTCACATGCCATATCCTTTTAACTTTCTAGTGGTGTAATTATTATTCTCTGTAGGGTACAACTAATTTAACACATAATTATGTAAAACAAATTAAATGCTTTGTGTCCAGGCTTTGCAGTCAAAACTTTTCCTTGCCTCAAGCTCAGCTGGTTGTAATCTGTGGAACTGAGGTTGCTAGAACCCTGCTTCTGCTGAAGTGGTTCAATGTAAGATTGGCTATTTGTTTTACTAAGGGGAGAATTTCTCCCTCTTGCCTTTTGTTTTCATTCTGCAGTACAATTGGATCAAGACTATAGGCAACCATGTGACTTTGGGTTCATAATCTTAACAAACAGTCACTACATCCATGTGGAGAACTGTCTATCTGTAGGGGTCTGTAAAGCTGAATTTATTGCTACCTTCATAATACCATTCTGTAGGTATGGTAAGATCTACAGATGAACGGCTCCTCTGAATGCAGTGGCTTCTGGGCAGCAATGTGTTATCTGAAACAGTGGCGTAGCGTGGGTTGTAAGCACCCGGGGCAAGGCAAGTAATTTGCGCCCGCTAACCCGTGGATTTGCGCCCCCTAACCCTAACCCCCAGATGTTGTGCCCGGTGCGGCCGGCCCCCCCCCTGCACCCCCCACGCTACGCCACTGATCTGAAATGACACTCTCCTGAAGGAGCAGAGTTAAATATGATTGGCCCGCCCAGTCCTTCACTAAGCCACCTCTGAAATGACACTCTCCTGCCTGAGGGAGCAACCTCATCTCCTGCTCTGTGTTCTTCATCCTACCCTTGTATTTTTGCACATAAAGGCTAGTTTGCATATGCTTATAATTAGACTGTGTATAATTTCAGTGCATCTGTTTGCATTTACTGTAGTGGTCTAGCCTGAAGTGTTGGGAGATGAGAAGAAGCAGTTGCTGCTCATCTCTGAGAAGCTACAATTACAGCAAGTTTCTGTCAAAATGTGGCCACTTAGCTATGCTGCTTGTGGTGGGTTGCTTCCTCTCCTCGTCTGGAATGCTGTTATCTTAGATACTGTATTGTATTTGCAATGCTGTCTTGTGAAACTTACATCATAGTCTCAAAGTGTCGTTTGCTTCAGCATTGCAGAAGTTCAGAACACATGTCGACCAAGACGTGATTCACTTCTGTGGTTGGAAATGTCACAGAACCACTTTGCTTTGGACAAAATACATACTGGCCTAGTTCAGATGAAACAATAGTTGGATGTTTTGAAAATGAGCCACAGTGAACCTCAGGCTCCTGTTCTTTAACATGGGCATGAGTAGGAGTTTGGAAACTCCATTTTCATTTTAGATGAACTGCAAACCACAGTTTGTTAGGCTCCGATGACCCAGCAAACTGTGAATAATGTAAAACACAAGCAAATTTCTGAATTCCTATTTGCAACTGTGCCTGATAAAGGAGGGAGCAACCCAAGAATTGCTGTATCTCATTTTCAAATGCTAAACTCTGGTTTAGTCATGATATCTGAACCAACCCATTGATTTGAATCTAGATTAGAGTAAAATGGCTTAGGCAACATGGATATGGGAGCTAGCCACAACAAGATCCGTAACACATTGTGTTTAATGTAATTTGACAGGACAAGGTTTGGTCTATATTTTGTTAAGTACAATATAAGTAGCCTTTGTTATCCTGGAAAGTATATGCTAATAGGCATCACTTAGGTTCAATTTGAAATCAGTGGGTCTAACTTTTAGAAATGTATTTACAACAGGAATATAATTTCAGAGACAGGCTCATGCTGATACTCTGAAATATTAGTTGGGTTCATGTTAACATTCTGAAAGAAACACATCTCTCCCCCCCCCCAATCATTTTCTATAATCTATCTTGCCTAACTACAAGACACTTTACACATTACATAGAATGAAGTGCAACACTGAGGTGGTAAATTATGCAGTGAAAAACCTTTTCACTTCAGGCTGCAAAAAGGAGATCATATTTTTGAATGCTCCTTCATTTGTACAAGAAAGCTCCCTTTGTTTGCTCAGACAGATTTTGCACAGCACTCCCTCTGATGTGATAGCTTTCTACTGCAGAGTATGTTTACATTGGAACAACCCCCCACTTCACTCTTCTGCCTCATTCTGTGTAATGTATAGATTAGCTCAAATTAAAACAAAGGACAAATCTATGCTAATGGGAGGATTAGACTGGCAGCGCCATCGCTGCATCTGAAACCTTTCCGGCTCATGCTGGCCAGGGCAGAAGATGTGAGAGGCAGGTGTATTTTTTGCCACGTACTGTTTGCAACAACTCCATTCCCACCATGGGGGGGGGGGTCTTAGACCCTCCACTGTGGTGAAGTGTCCCCTAAAGTGCCCCCTCCACTGTGGTGGCAGAGAGGGGCCTACATGCTCTCCTAACCACCCAGTCATCAACACGGGGTAGGGAGGGGTGGGAGGAGCTAGTTTGGCAACAGGCCTAAATGCCAACATTGGATGTGTGCAGTCTTATCAAACCTGGAACCAGTGTCAAGACTAAGTCAGGCTACATGGCATTAGTGTCTCTCGTAATCTTTCCCCATTTCCTTTGTGGCTAAAGGTAAAGGTAAAGGTACCCCTGCCCGAACGGGCCAGTCTTGACAGACTATGGGGTTTGTGCGCCCATCTCACATCTAGCCAGCGCTGTCCGGAGACACTTCCGTGTCACGTGGCCAGCGTGACAAAGCTGCATCTGGCGAGCCAGCGCAGCACACGGAACGCCGTTTACCTTCCCGCTGGTAAGCGGTACCTATTTATCTACTTGCACCCGGGGGTGCTTTCGAACTGCTAGGTTGGTAGGCGCTGGGACCGAGCAGCGGGAGCGCACCCCGCCGTGGGGATTCGAACCGCCGACCTTTCGATCGGCAAGCCCTAGGCGCTGAGGCTTTTACCCACAGTGCCACCCGCGTCCACCCGCGTCCTTTGTGGCTACTACCTGTAAAACATTAAAGGTATACTTATTTTCACCCTTCTTTAAGCCCTATAAACTTTTCTTCAACTAATTAATTCCTTCACAAGTTTTTTTTAATGGGGCAAACTACCATTTGCAAACTAGTCATTTGTAATAGTCAAAGCTGCAGTGATTTGGGGCCTCCCACATTAGAGTATGTTGCTAGGGGTTAAAATATATAATGCCTGTAAAACATGTATCTGTGATAAATAAGTAAATAAATTCATAGGAAGTCTCAGGGGCACAGTTTTGATCTTCTTGAGAGATCTGCCTCTTAACTACTTCCCAATGATGACAAATCTGCTCTAGGTCAAAGACCTTAGATGTTTTGTGATAGAACAGGAGCAAAGAAGTGTGCGCTAGTAGCTGAAAAGTGAACAAACGTAGCATTGCTCTTTGATTTTCAGTGTCAGAGTTCAAAGGAAGAAAGGAAAGGAAAACAACCCATATGCCTTTCTCAAAGTGTTTACAAGATTTGTTATTCTTGCTTAATAGCTTTAGTGTTGACACTGTTTCCTCAACTTAAGAATGCTGATGAAAGGTAGCTGGATATTGCAGATCATACATGGCAGTTGTCAATATTTCTGTTGCTTTCTAAGAGTCATCTAACCATAATAAATCAAACTTGTGCCTTTTCTAAAAATGGAACCTAATAATACTGGCGTTGCATGGTCTCATTCCAGAAGGGTAATGTGGTATGTCACATGCTCAATCCATTTATGTTATCTTAGCATCACTTTTAGACTTTGCTTCTTTCTTTCTTTCTTTCCATGTTCACAAGCATTATGTTGTTTAGACACTTCAAAAATACTATTTAGACGCCAATATAAATAATAGCACAGCACCGATTTAATAATGAGACCGTGCAACTCCAATGAGTAGGTCATATTTTAAAGACAATACCAGGACCTACATATTCCAGTCATTCAGTCTTAAAAATAGTACTCTGTGCCAAGCTATTAAAATTCCAAATCTGATTTTAGTCTTACGCAACTGAACCAGATGTTGCATACACAACTGTCCACTGTTAGACATCTAACATTTGAACTATTTGTCCACAGTGCACATCTGCTGCACTTGATTAGACAATCCTATAAGCTTGTTTCATGCTGTCGGCTTCTTGCAGGCTGCTGATGGCCAAACGTTTAGTTACATCTATGAGTCCTGAAGCCCGAACAAGTGGTATATAGACACAAATATAAGAAGCATTTGGCATTGTTAATGATTATGCGCTGGTTATGAAGCAGACCATATAATCAGAATAGTGATGGAGAACACAGTGTCCTTCAATTGCAAGGGCAACAAGAACTAGATAACATTCTTGGTGTAGTACTTACTTTTCCATAGAACTGATCTAAATAAAAATAAAAATTTGAAATAAATTATTCCTTCAGCTTCAGAGGCTTTCAATCAAATGTTTGTATGATTTTGGATAAAACTTGTTTGTCTTTCGGGGAGAGATTCCCCAAATACAAATAACCACCCCTTTTTAACCAGCCTTTTTGTATCACCTCCCTAGTTTTGTACAGTGGTGCCCCGCAAGAAGAATGCCTCGCAAGATGAAAAACTTGCTAGACGAAAGGGTTTTTCGGTTTTGCGTTGCTTCGCTAGATGAATTTCCCTATGGGCTTGCTTCGCAAGATGAAAACGTCTTGTGCTTTGTTCTTAAAGCCGCTTGAAGAGGCGCAGTTGCGACGGACCGTGCTTCGCAAGATGAAAAACATCGCAAGACGAAAAGACTCGCGGAATGAATTATTTTCGTCTTGCGAGGCACCACTGTATTCACATGCACCAATATCGATTACAGTCTCCATCTCCTTTGCATGCAAACTGCATTTTATAACAAATGGAAATACTGTCTTCTCGGTGTGGTAGGGATGGGGAACTGTGGTCCTCCATATGTTTGTTTATTTTCTTACCTTTATATCCCATTTTTCTTTCATCATGGAACCTAAGAAAATGCAGGTGTGGTACCAGGTGGTCAGCCAGCAGGTGCTGATGGATGTTGGAGCCCAACAACATCTTGAGATTCCCTATCTGTAATACAGAGAAATACTACATTTCTTCCAAGCCATTTGAACATTTTTATTCATTGCACAATGCAGTCTATTTGCCTAATTGGTATCTGGTTTTGAATGAAGGAATCTAACCAATTCATACACAACTAATTCCTAAATCTTAACTGGTTATTGGCAAGTATCATGTACAACGAGGTAGGCAGATAAATCGGGATCTGATGGTAGATCTCTGGGCGCTTTGAATTGGAACCTCGTGGATTTCTGAGTCCCAATTGTTTATCTGTGGCAACAGCAAAAAATGACCACCACCCCCAACTATATCACTTAAATGGAGAAAGCAGGGCGTGTGGGGGAAGGTGACCAAGACTGGCTTTTGCATGAAAGGAATGCATGCCCCATTCAGTTCTGCTATTGAAAGCTAATTCCTGGGTTTAGAATTATTTAATTCTTTTGGACTATGTTCCAGTTTGCAAATTGTGCGCCTCTAGTGCAAAGCAAAATAGTTCTCACAGGTCTGACGTTCCTGTTCCATTTCCCAGTGAACATAAGGTCTTTATTTTGTAAATATGCGCTGAAAGCTCCATAGTGTAGTCACTGGGACCTGTAGCACTGGATCAGAACCCAGTACTGTACTACCACTGCTCATTCTGTATTTGTAGTGGGGTTATAATACATGAAAAGTCACCTGAATAGATTTTTTTTTAATGTACTAATTTTTTAAATAAAAATAGCTTCTGGCTGGTTTGTACTAGGACTCCATTTCCTTCTCTGCAAAACCACAGTACATTCCAGTATATGTGTATGTAGATATATATTTCTTTTAGAAACACAATTAAATACAGAAAAACACTAGAAAGGGAAATAATAAATATTGGAGCACATGCACAGCTGTCTTGCAGAATTCACTGGAGTATATACCACTTAGGCTTTCTTGGCTGCTCTTCATGCTTGTCACAATATTATATTATTTGATTTGTGTCCGGCCCAAGGGGAGTGAGGGAAGTTGGTGTATTTTAATCACAAGTACTGTATGTAATATTATGTATAGAGTGACTTAAGAGCGAGTTTTCTCCCATTTTTGTCATAAAATAAATGAAGTTGGGTAGACAGATGGTTTTATATACCAGTTTTTCAAACACACTGCAGAAATGCAGTGGCTCTGAAAACAAAATTTTACCTGCTTCTGCAAAGCCCCTTTCCATTAGTGATGTGTGAAGTTAAGAGGTTCAAATACCAAATGCAGGTCGCTTGACTAAACTCCGGCTTCTGTGAAGTTTCCATTGCAAACTGCCTTGTAATACCCCAGTTTCTAATTCTAGCTATAATGAGAGGAACCAGATGATAATTGTGCCTTAGTGCTGTTTAAAAATCTTCTGAAGTACCTGCGTCTACAGACTGCCGCACGCTTAAGAATTCATGGTTTTGTCACTGTACATCTGGATTTCTAAGACACTCTACAGGTGAAACTTCCCTCAGGACTAATGTTGAGGGCTGAAGCTGGTAGAAAGTGCTATAGGCCATTTGCTGGGAGGTATTTTTCCTCCCACACCACCTCAACCATGAACATATTGCACATGTATTGAGTGAATTACACTCACTGCCTTTTTAGCTATCAGAAGCAATCTTAAGTTTTTAGTGGTAGCATGTGAGGGCATGAAAGGCTTGTGTGGCCTCTTATGCAGAGGAAATGTATCACCAAAAAAGAGAGAGCCAGTATTTCTGTAAAATATGCATCTGCTAATTTATATATATAGATTTACAAATGAGTACAATACTGTATGTCTCACCATTATGCAGAAGACTGTAAACAAGTAAACATCTTGCTTAGTTTGCTAACTGCTGGTGGGCAATGTCAAAGCTCTACATCTCCCTTCTGATAGTTATTCATCTTTAAACCAAACTGGACACTCCTTCTTCACCCCAGACTTATTCAAATAGAAAATTCTCACCTGCAAAACAGGACACATATGGACTGTGGGGCCCATGGATATGTGGGGCCCAGGTACTTGGATCGGCATCTTTCACACACACACCCCACGCTACAAAGAAGTTAGGTACCACTTCTCTTTGTTAGAACCCCAATTCATGAAATAGATAATTCTTGTACATCTTCTCAAGTGCAAAGACTGCATTAGCCTTTGGACAAAGTTGACATTTCTTCAGAATTATTCTGCTTGTCCTTAATTTGCTGGTAGTGACAAATTACCCCCTATAAATAGATGGGTATTCGTATATATTTATACATCTTTGTTTATATGAAGCATTGTATGAAAACACTAAAGAATGAATCACTGGAGGTTATGCTGGATTATTGAGGGTGTTTACTACGGGGGACGATGACGATAGAGGGGTCTTAACTACCTTCCATGCCTCCTCACAAAGCCTTCCATTAATAAGATTGTAACTGTACCCTTCCCTCATCATGCTGAAATATCTCCTTAACAACAGAATGAGTATACTTGCACTAAACCTGAGACCACAAGGCGAGGTTTAGATTGTGTTTTCTGAAGGAAAGTAAGTGCATCTTGGGCCTCCTTGGCCAACACATAGAACATTCTGGAAATGTAAGAACATAGGAAGTCCCATCTAGTCTAACATTCTGTCCTCACAAAGACCAGCCATGGGCTTTTAAGGTATGCTTAAACAGAACAAGAGTTCAATATCCCTCTGTCCCACACCTGTCTCCCAGCAACTTGTATTCAGTCATGTGGCCTCTAATACTGGAGATAATAGCCATTGTATATCCTTCAACATTTATTTGATGAAAATAGGGACGTCCAATTCCATAAAGATAATTTCATTATTTATGCCTCACACATCTTACTGGGTTGTCCCAGCACTCTGGGCAGCTTCCAACATATATAAAAACATAATAAAACATTAAACATTAAAAAAAACCTTCCCTATACAGGATTGCCCTCAGACTGCTTAGGGGTTGGATAACTCCATACCCTCCAATAGTTCTCCGATGAAAATAGTTTACTAAGGAAAAGTGGGACATTCCAGGATCAATTCAGAAACTGGGACGGCTTCTCTAAGTCAGGGACATCCCTGGAAAATAGGGACACTTGGAGGGTCTGCCACTGATATCCTGATCTCGTGCAAATTTGTTTCATTCTCTTTTTAAGCCCTCTAAGTTAGTGGCCATCCCCACCTCTGGTAGGAAAGAAATTCCCACCTCCTTGACTCTCCCAAGGCATGATGGCAGCCTCCCTAGGGTATTCTGACCTGCTTGATTTCTGAAGCTTCAGAATGACAGGTCTTTTTCAGGCAACAAATGGGGTCTTTCCTCTTCCTCCTCAGAAGGATCCTGTCTTGGGTATATGTGTCTTGGGATCCCTGTTCCTTTCTCCATTCACTGTTTTGGTGGCAATGAGGGAGGTTCAGAGAATCTTAGCTGCTGAATCTTAGGTTTCACTTCTTCCTTTCTGCCCAACCCCAACCCCACTTTGGTGAATTAATAACCTCGCTTTATTAAAAGGAAAATTATCCTCAGTGAATTTTTCTGTCCTTTTTGTATATAGTTAAGTCTTTATTACCCAATCTACAAAAAAGGGGTGCTTTCAAGAGTGTGAGAAGTCATACTAAAAGGCTACAGCATCACAGATTGTGCAGCCTCACTGTATATATCAGGGGTCTGCAACCTTTAAGACAAAAAGAGCCACTTGGACCCATTTCCGAAGAAAAAACAACAACTGGGAGCCGCAAAACCACTGCGACATTTAAAACAAATATATCTCCGGAGCCACAATCTGACAGCGGGCGGGAAGGTGACGTCGGGACGGTGCGTGACTAATGCACGCACCGCCCCCATGCGACGTCACAGCCAGTACAGCGCCCACCACAGTGAGGAGTGTCGGGGCGTACAATGCGCCTCCTCACCTCGCTAGTATCCGCCCCGGAGCCGCGGCAAAGGTGTAAAAGAGCCACATGCGGCTCCGGAGCCGCGGGTTGCAGACCCCTGGTATATATCATCATCACTCAAATAAGGCTTCTGGAGTTGGACAGCAATTAATTTGTAGTGAAGCTAGGGGCTTTTTTTACTTAGCATATGTATGTTATCAGGCTTTAAGTGGATTCAACTCCCTATTGTCTGTCTGAGCTTAGGAAGATTATAAGGTTGGATCCAGAATTAGTCAAGTTTAGAACAGACCCGTTTATTTAAATCAGTAGGAATGAATATGTCGATACCAATGGGGTCAGATAGAGGTTGCCTAAATGTGACTTGCATGTCAGAGACCTCCGTCCCAATGGAGTGTTTTTGTTCAGGGCACTTTCCAGATATATGAGTTGCAATGTTGAGGCAGACAAAATTTTAGGTGCTCTGGTGGTTCCTAGATTCTACTGATGCTTTTAAGAGTAGTAGAGGAAAAGTGGTTTGTTAAAATCTGTTTAGCCTTCCAGCAACTTCCTCAAACACCTGTGCCAGTTTAATTGCCCCTGGAATGCCACACTATGGCTTAAACTTTAAAGACGGTGTGATTAAATTTTAGCTACCGCATAGGCAATTCATTCATCACCTAAAAGGCATTAATTATACGTTGCATAAATACTGTAGGCCGGGCTATACAGCTAATTATTAGCAATGATTATACTTAAAACTATTCTCTGTGTGTCTATTGATTTGTAGTGATTTCACACTTTTCTTCTAGATGGACAACATATTTGTCTTCTCTGAGTTATGTGGGTATTAACCTGTGTTAGAATCTGACTGTGTAGGGTTGGATAATGAATGTATATTACTTGTTACGGATGAATTAACTGATGGGGGAATTGTATATGTGATTAAGGAGGCAGAGGACCAATGAAACAGGCAAAAAGCCTGAGGACAGTTCAAAATTGCTGTCTGGTTCTTCTCTGTTGAGGTCAAGGATCAGAGAAATAACTGTTTTGGGTAGAGGAAAGACATTAAGCAGAAACAGTCTTTTTTTGATGAAGATAATGTAACTTTAAAGGACTTATAAAGCATGCTAGAAATGGCCAGAAAAAGAATTCTGTGTTCTGCTCATGGCTTAATCTCTTCATCTCCTCTGCTACTCTTGCATTTTACATGTAAGTTTTAATAAGAAAAATCAGGAGAATAGAATATGTATTAATTTAAATAGAAAACATTAAACATTGAGACTGTAGGCTCATTTTAAATTTTAAAAAACTAGTCCTGGCCAATTAATCCACTCCATGGTTTCTTATTGTGTTTTTCCTTTGAACTGCCAAGGCATCTTCTATTATTAGCCATATCAATATCAACAGTGTTATTGTCCCTCAGCATCTCTAATATTAAGCTTTAGGCATTTGAGGCTTGGCCTAAATTGACCCACTGCAAATATAGCTGTTCCGTAAAAGAACGACTACAGAGAGAGCCAAAATCCTTCCGAATTATACACCTCCAGGCCCAATTTTCACCAAGTCAAAGGGCTTGAATAAAATATAATAAATCATAGTTTTAAAAAACATTTGTTCACCTATTCACTCTAGTCCTTGGTAGCCACCCTTCTTATCTCTGAAGCAGGGCCTAATTTAGCTTCTCTGTCCTATGAATCACATATAAAAATAGAAGATGCTGCAACAGAACATTTTAATCTTAAAGAATCTATAAATGATGCTCAGAAATTTATATACATATTGTGGAAGGTATCGTTCAAAAATCTGTGGGGTAACCAATGTGATGCCTTCCATATGTGTTTTGATGACAACTCAATGAACTCCAACTACCAGGGTTTCCCAAACTTGGATCTCCAACTGTTTTTGGACTACAGTTCCCACCATCCCTGACCACTGGTCAGGCTTGCTAGGGGTGATGGGAGTTGTAGTGCAAAAACAGCTGGAGACCCAAGTCTGGGAAACCCTGGTCTCTGGTTAGAGATTATGAGTATTGTAATCCAACAGCATGTGGAGGCCGCACAATTTTGGCTGTTCTTTATCTAGGTGTTTCACATGAGTACTATGAAGGAGACTTTGATGGTTAAGATGTGAACAAGTACTCAAGCAGAAGTCTTCAGGGTTGATTCACATTATATCAACTGAAGATAGGAAGTAATCTACAGTTGCTGATTTCCATTCTCATCATTCCTAAAATCATTTTTCCTGAAATCTGGCTTGCTCTTCATTGTTCCAGAGGTTTAGTATTATATATGCTAAAGCCTCCGAGTGGATGTTGGCAGCTGTGAAACAGTGGATGGGATTGTAAGTGTCCACATGGGTCTGCCAGACTGAGAGATGAGGTACTAAATAAATAAAATAGTAGATAAGAAATATAGGGAAGGTAACTTCTGCATCTAATAATCCCAGTCTCTCCCAGAACTAAAATAAATGTCTTTCTTTCTCCCCAGGGAAATGATTTCTTCCAAGTAATTCTTTAGGAGTGAGGCAGGGAGCAATGGGATGGACAAAGAATAAGCAAAATTTCAAAATCTATATGCAAAGAATTCTAAAAAAATCATACTTTAATAGGGAAGTAACAACAGAATTAACCATGACTAGGCAGTTAACTGCGGGACGCGGGTGGCGCTGTGGGTTAAACCACTGAGCCTAGGACTTGCTGATCGAAAGGTTGGCGGTTCGAATCCCCGCGGCAGGGTGAGCTCCCGTCGTTCGGTCCCAGCTCCTGCCAACCTAGCAGTTCGAAAGCAACCCTGCAAGTAGATAAATAGGGACCACTTTATAGCGGGAAGGTAAACGGCGTTTCCGTGTGCGGCCCTGGTGCTGGCTCGCCAGACACAGCTTCGTCACGCTGGCCACGTGACCCGGAAGTGTCTTCGGACAGCGCCGGCTCCCGGCCTCTTGAGCGAGATGAGCGCGCAACCCTAAAGTCGGTTACGACTGGCCCTGACGGGCAGGGGTACCTTTACCTTTAGGCAGTTAACTGCAGATCCATTGCTGATATGGCACAGTGGACTTGTTCGACACATCAGTGCACAAATAGTTGAATGAAAACTATTCTTTATTTATGTCATATTTGTTTCATAACATATACTGTTTGATTGTAAAAAAAAAAAGCTCAAAGTGGTTTGCAAAAACAAAACCACACATTTACACATTATGAAAAATGGACAAGCAAATCATAAGTTAATAAAATATACAGAGTGATTATAAAACACACTGGACCCCTGCTGTGGTGCAGACATCAAATAACTGCGCTAACAGATATATTTATTTACTTTTAGAAAAAGTATGCCCAACCTTTCAACACTTTATGACCGTATCTTGCTTCCTTCCACACACACACTGCTTCTTTAGATTGTGGGTTAGAGTCACATCAGTGCAAAGCATCACCTCAGTTGCAAGTACAATTTGATATAAATCAAAGAAAATCCAAAACTTCTATCCCTCAAAAGGGAAACAGAAAACAAGTACTAGCAGTGCAATACGCAGAGAGTATACCTAAAATGGAGCAAGAAACAAAAGAATTCTATTCTACAAAAAGGAGTAAATGCTAGCCAAAGAACTAGAGGGACATAAAGGAATTTTAAAAAAAAATTCTAGGAAAATAGGCGCTTGGGAGAAAGGAATTCCATTAGTAAAAGAAACAGATTAAATTACCGGTGATACAGCACTGGACTGAAAGGACACTGAACTCCTTTCAGTAGGGAAAAAATGTTGGGCGTGATGAGTATCATCCTTTTTCTTATTAGGAATTTTAAAAGCCCTCCTCTTATAATTTCATTTAACAGGGGAATGCTGCAAAAAGGTGGTCTAGCTGTCATATTAATCCAAATTAAATCTTTTTTAAAAAAAATTAAAATTAGTACCGCATTATTCATGGTTTTAATTCCACAGATACTTTAATTGCTTTTTTATTAGTAATTTTTTAATGTTTTTAGCTAATTGTGTTTTATTTATTTTATTTTAATTGTGCTTAATTTTCATGAGCCGCCCAAAGTCTTGGTTTGGGGGGGGGGGAGCAAGATATAAAGAACAGCAACAACTATTGCCTCGGGGTGGATATTTATGTTTTCTAGTATCATGTTCTAAGGGGAAGGGGAAATCTGAATCCAACACCCAAGCAATCCAACAAAGCCATTTATTTTCATGTCTGAAAGGAATTGGACTAAGAACATCGAATGAAGGTCAGTGTTGTGTAATGGTTAGAATATCAGACCAGGGAGTTGCAAGTAAACTAATCAATATCTCTCAGCCTAACCTACTTCGCCCTTATTGTGAGGATAAAAAGGGTAGAGGGCTATGATGCGGGGGGGGACTTAAATAAAATATTTGGGGGGTAAGCCCCGCCTTGCATAATCAATCACATGACACAGTGCACACACACCATTTGAATGGCAATGCCCATCAGTTTTGGGAAGGCCCAGCTCCCTCAAATATTTTATGGGGGGGGGGAGATCCCTTGGCGACTAGGAGTTGGCTCCTATCCTATGATGTATGAGTATGTAGTTCCTTGAAGAATAGGAGAATTTAAATGTAGAAGCGTAAAAAACCATTTTATGTGATATAACAGGATGCATACCACAAATTGCTATTAGCAGAATCAATATATCAAGGTTAATGGTACCTTCAGTATGATAACATTGAGCAAACATCTGAATTTAATATAATAAGTGAAATAAATTATCAACAAAGCATTCTAAAAAAAAAAGTCAAGTGTAAATCAAATATGATTTTTGTGGTGGGTTGTGTTTTTTTAATTGTGTGGTTTTGGCATTTAATCTAGTTTATACGTTATATTATCCTCAGTCCTTGGCAGATAAGCAGATATTATGCTTTCCCAGAGAGAAACACAATAAACACATTACATTTGTAGCAGATTTTCCAGTGAAATGCTTCAAAAATAAAAGTTTTCAAAGGTCTCGACCTCAAGGGCATTTATAAAATAAACAGGGATGTGGGAAGCCGCCATATCATACCAGGCTAGAATATTTGTCCACCTGGCTCAATATTCTCAGCTCTGACTCCGGGCAGCTCTTTCATCACCTAGTGCCAGGGTCCCTTACAATGGCAAGCAGTGACGTACCCATTCATGTGCCCAGGTGAAAGCTAATAAGGATCATTGTGTATGCCTATGAATGATTCAGATGTGTAGCCCTTTTCAGGGAACATGTGGAGGGAGACAATTGGGACTGTGCAGACTATTTCTGCTCCTGACCTATACATGCATTCATCTGGGAGTCTGGGAAGACCCTACATACCATCATAGGCCCTGGTTTGGATCTCACGAAAAGAGCCTGTATCCTGAATATGCCTAAAGGTAAAGGGACCCCTGACCGTTAGGTCCAGTTGCAGACGACTTTGGGGTTGTGGCACTCGTCTCACTTTACTGGCCAAGGGAGCCGGCGTACAGCTTCCTGGTCATGTGGCCAGCATGACTAAGCCACTTCTGGCGAACCAGAGCAGCACACGGAAACACCGTTTACCTTTCCCGCCAGAGTGGTACCTATTTAGCTACTTGCACTTTGACGTGCTTTCGAACTGCTAGGTGGGCAGGAGCTGGAACCGAGCAACAGAAGCTCACCCCATCCCGGGGATTTGAACCGCTGACCTTCTGACTGGCAAGCCCTAGTCTCTGTGGTTTAGACCACAGCACCACCCGCATCCCTTGAATATGCCTAAGCTATAGTCAAATTGAAATGCAGAGGTTGGAAGTGGCTACAGCAAGCAGAATCCCACTCTCAACTCCATGTATTTATTATCCACAGATTTTTACCATCTGTGTACAGGGCAACATATTTGACTAATTTGAAGTCAATGGAAGTGTTCCTTCTGTCAATAACCTAGTTTAACCATGTCTGGTGCCCAGTATTTTACACATTCTTGGCTAAAACTGAGTCTACTTATGTGCTACATCCAACAGTGCAACAGTGCCCAACTTTAGACTGATTTACTGCGATCTTGGATGCTTTTCCATGTATGTACTGTATTTAATTATAGTTAAGAATGGTGCAAGATAATAAATCTCTCTTTCATCTTTTTTTTTAAAACAGCAAAACTTGGAAAGTAATCTCACCAACCTTATCAAGAGAAATACTGAACTGGAAACACTTTTGGCGAAATTAATTCAAACTTGCCAACACGTGGAGGTGAGTATTTGCTTGTGTGCATGCGTTTTAGTTACATATGTCATTTATGTGTTGAGGTTCAATGTTAAAATGCTACACAGAATTGGACCTAGTAGAATTTTGGTATTCTAGTTACAGAGCCATCAGGAAAATGCAACATTTCCTGTAACATTTTAATTTTAAAAGCCCGCACAACCATGTGTACATGGGGGGAGGGGCTTTCACACTTTTCACATGACAAACACAAGTTTGCTACTAAGAGCACCCTCCCATACATTCAAGAAAAGGAACTTGGCAGATTGTACATCCCTAAAATAATATTTATTTATTATTAAAGGGGTATTATATGGGCAAAAGTAATAATAGGCAACAGACAGCATGAAAGGTACCATTGCAGGCATTGGCCTTGCAATGCCAAACCATTGGGGAATCATAGAAATGTAGAGTTGGAAGGGACCACGAGGATCTAGTCTAGGGTTTCCCAGACTTGTGCTAATTTTGGACTACAACTCCCATCATCCCTAGCTAGCACGACCAGTGGTCAGAGATGGTTGGAATTGCAGTTCAAAACCAGCTGGATACACAAGTTTGGGAAACACTGATCTAAGTTCATGCAGAATAGTGAGTCAGCCCCAGGGGCTTCACCAGATTCTGGTATGAGCTGAGTATCCTAGAAGGTGGTACACAAAGGTTCTGCAACAGATGGATTGATGTGAACAGGGCTCCACGGGAATAGAAAAATGAATTCCATATTTACCATGTGTTGTGTCGCATTCCACTTCTGTATTATGGCAGTATTTCATAAAGAGTCACATATCTTCTGATTTTGTGTGGACCCCTTGAGTACCTTGATGGTTCATTTGGTGTCAGAGAGCCAGGAATACTTTGAGAAAGATCAGATTACTATAAGAAATCTGTGCGTTTTTGGAGAAAGTTTATTTAATCCGGAGGGTCCAGAATATGCTATTCTGGAACAAATAATGGGCCAAGTTCAAAGTACAAACCTGAAGAACTAGATAGATGGTCTTGACCTACAGAATGTTGCAGCTGTGTGTCAGGGAGAGAAGGAAATACCAAGTCCTTACTGAACCATTTAACTATAATAACTCATGTATCTCAGTTCAGCCCCAGAATGACAAGTACAGTGATCAATGATTTGGTTGTTCTTGATCAGATCCAAGCCATTCCCCTGGCGATAAAAGCTCAGTAAGCATTCAGTGTAGTAATCATTCACCAACAACTTCACCACCGTTCAAATCACTGAGCTGGTTCCATATTTGGGAAACACAACTATTTGCCACCTGTGCTCCTTCTCTCTTATTATTACAATTCCTATAATAAACCAAAATCCTGCTATTAATACAGTCGTACCTTGGTTTTTTAACAGCTTAGTTCTTGAACATTTTGGCTCCTGAACGTTTGGCAGCCAATCAGAAGCCACGTTTTGGTTTCCGAACATTTTGGAAGTTGAACAGACTTCCTTTGACTTCCAAGATACAACTGTACTTCTTATTTATATACACTATAGGTGACATCTAGTGATGTCTGCCTACTCGCACAATGAAAATTTGCCCCTGGTGTGCGATTTCTGCTCGCATCCGGGAGCAACTACAGAAACAAGCAAATTTTTAAACAGAAGTAGTGTTGGTCCAGGACTGGCAATTTTATTATTAGACTGGTATTCTTCACTAACTGACATGTAAAAACTAAATAAATATATATTGTGGGAAACCATTGTTCGGTTGATATCAGTACTTTGCAGCATGTGTCAGCAAAGGGCATAACCTCATATGTGCCTACTGTGAAAGACAGCAGTGTTTGTTGTATGTAACCAACCATTTAAGAAGTCCTGGCTGCAAAGTGGGGAGTTCAGGTTTTTGCATGTTTATTGCAGCCTAGTAGCAGCTGAAAATGCTCATCTCTGGAGAACACAGAGAGCTACATTTCTGAAATAGCAGATCTTGTGGAATCGTTGAGGCTCACATTTCTGAAGGCCACAGCTTTTAGTTACATCATCCTTCATATTAAATTAATATTCAAAAATCCTATCAATCCTGATGCACATATAGAATTGATCTCTGGTGCACATGTTAATCCTGGCGCTCGTATAGAATTTGACTCTGAGTGAACTTCTTTGATTTAAGTGTTACTGATATCTGTGGGACTTAAAAGCACTTGCCTGAGGGCTGGATTGCAGCCATTTTCTTTTTCTAATTTCTGGTGAGGCTATTGTTTTTTAAAAACAATATTTTTCTCATTGGCTTAATTTTTATCTTTTATGACCTGAATATAAATAATCTTCCTTTTAATTTTATCCTAGACCCAGCAATTCTTCCATTATAAAGATACAGCTGCCATACTGTAAGCAGATGTGCTGCTTCCCTTTGATCTTAATTTTACAGATTCCTCTCCACTGCCAAGGCACAACAGCTGCATCTCTCATATATCACTTCATCCTATTCTCCATAAAGTCACAATAGGAAGCTAAATCCACCTTATTTACGTGCTACTATGAGGACAGAAACCTCTGTGATATTGAAGCCATTTTTTAAAAAAGCACACCAGCTCTTTGCAGATGAAATGAAAAGGCTACATTAACCGGAACACAATTTTTATTTTAAAGCAGCTCCTTTTGCCATTTGGCTCAATACGAAAATAACAGCAGTGGCCACATTTGGGTATTCGTCCCTGGCTTCACAAACCACAAAGAACCTGATTTGCACTAAGCCAGAGTTCCCAGTTTTATCCAAACCAGTTAAATCAGAACTTGGTTTTATTATCCTGGTTTGTTACTAAACATGAAGTATGACAATAGAGAGAGGGGCAAAGGAGGCGTGTGTGGCCTTGATGCTCGTCTGTAGCTTCATAAAACATGGTTTATAAACTATGATTTACAAGCCATGAGTGATCATCTAAGAGTTATTTTCAGTCTGGCATGCACCATACTGGATGATACCATTAAGTATGGTGCATGCCAGACTGAAAATAACTCTTAGAATGACTTGGAATACTATATATTTCAAAAAGACACTTCCACGTATGAAATATATGAAAACCATAAATAAAACATGTTCAGCGCTTGGCTAAGTTTCTCATACGCCAGCCCTACCACCCCATGTGAACATGTTAATCTGTGGCAGTTCCAAAATGCACATACACTGAGTGAATATTCAGCATATGCAACTATAACATGATGATTTGCATGGACAGAATGGTATCAAATCCTCCTGTGTGTTTATCGTGCACATTAAGCTGCACATTTCTTTGCTGACACCCCCACCCATCATCACTGACCTCTGCTAATGGGTGGGAAGAAACACCAGAGGGGTAAATTCAAAATGTGACTGCTATTTTCACATGTAGCTCTGCCCTCATTTCCTCCTTGCTTTTTAATCTGTTAGCCAGCTATCTGCCCCTCAAGGCTGGCAACAACAATCAGGGTGAATTCATTATTACATGGGAGTTCCTGAGGTGACTCACATCTCAGATATTCCCCGTATAATTTGTCAAAGGAATGGTAGAAAACTGAATGCTGCTAACTGACTCCTTCTCATTGCAGAGCCTCATTTGTGATGGTGAGGGGGGCTGTTTTTAAACGTTTTAGGGTTTTATGAAAAGCATGTATTATTTAGCCAATAGAATGGAGTTGTTTCAGTCTGTTGCACAGCAACGTAATCAGAACACAGCTGTGGAAAAATCTGGAACAATTAGCGGAGAGGAGTGGAAGGGAATATATTTTCCTGTAGATGATTTAAATGCTTCCAATTCAGCCAATGTTTTCTAACACTGAATTAAACACACACACACACACACACACCATAAATGTTCTTACAGAATTTTGTCATTTCCTCCCACCACCCTTGATTATACAGAACAGGAAAGACATTTCATGTATTTCTTCAACTCAGCTGTGCCAGTTCTAATGGAAATATATATTTAAATTGCTTCAGCCTGGACTCTGTATATAAGGTGTAGGTCAAAAACGGTTGTTTATTTTATGTCCAAATTCTGTAAACCCACAAAAACAAAGGAGGGCCGGTTATGTTCATAAAGCTGTCCTTCACTATGACAGCATCCCCAAGATAGGCAAATCTTCAGATCGGGATAATATTACCAGAGCCAGGCATGTTAGTGGCATTTAGAGGTACCTGGGGTTTCTCTCTCTTGTCCGTCAGCCAAATTAAAAATCCCCAAAGAGCAGTGGAATGTGAGAGACTGAAATAGAGATGGAAAAAGTTTAGAAAAATAGTATTTCATTACAAATAATGAAAATGCCAATACCTAAAAAGGCTCCAGCTTCTTCAACAAAGAGTTCTTTTAAGTTTCACGGCTAAGTATGTCTCCCTTCTGTTTTCCATGAAATGGGCTTAGAAAACTTCTTGTTTGTGGTTTAACAAAAATTAGAGCTATGCTGGCCGGGTTCTACCCAATAGACTCCATTAAACAATAAGAAGCCTTTGTTCACTGCAATAAAAATAATGCACACTGTGTTTTCATTATGTGGCCCAGTGCCAGAGCTTTTACTTTTTCATTCACAAACTGAAATTTGGGAATAATTTAATAGAATCTGAAGCAAGTTTAGAAGCAGAAAAGAAAGCAGCCAGCAGGAAGGATTTGATGGTAATCCTGTTAATAGGTCATGTTGATCAGAACATAGACTAATAATCCCTTTTTATTATCTGATCATTGGCATGTATTATTTGAAATCCAGAATGTTGCTTTGGAGGTTGTTTTGGCACACACTGTACCAAAGCATGCGTGATGGATCTTTGTATAGTGTGACAAAGTAATCAACAGTGTGTTTTAATATTTAGGTTCACCTTAAAACTAGAAACAGAAATGCCAGAGTCTTGCTCTTTCAGCATCTAGAGTTTGAGAAACAGCATGTGCTTATAAGTGCAATACAAGTCTCTTAAGACAAAAGCAAAGGATGGGAGAAGATTGAATTTAAGTTAATAGAAAGTAATTGAAGGAGGATAAGAAATTATTAGAATTCATTCTCAGAATGAATAACCATTTCAGTTTATAGTTGCCTCAAGGTATCCCTGAACCAGTTTAATCATGGGTAATGGTAAAGTAAACAACCAGATAGCCACAAATTGAAGTGAACTATCATGACCCTTAGAGTCCAGCCACAACTAAGGTAACAGAGTTCCCTTCTGAAGAGCTAAACTAGGTTCTGAGCCTGATGCCGGTGTTTAGGTAACCAGTGACTCCCAAGCTGGCATGCAGGAGCCCACCAAACCTGATGCCATAACGTCAGGATCCATAGAACCAGAACCAGGGCCCATACAGGCACTTTCCCCTGAGGAAACCAAGCATCTTCCACAGTAACCTACCAGTCCCAGTAGCTATGAAATGCTTATCTTTAGGCCTGTGGATTGGCCCTTTCAGAGATGCTAGTTTTTGAAAAAGGAGCTGAGCTTAGGAGAGGTGCTGACCATTCCAACATGAGCAGCCACACCAGCAGAATACCATGGCCAATGGTATCAAAAACCATGGAGAGATCAAGCAGAATTAACAAGGACATACCGTATTTTTCGTCCCATAGGACGCTCCGTCCCATAGGACGCACCTAGTTTTTTTGGGGGGGAAATAAAGGGGGGGAAATTCCTTTATTTCCCCCCCCAAAAGCAGGTCGGGGAAACCGAACCAGGTCGAGGAACAGCGGGATGGTGGCGCTGCGCCTCCCTGCTGTCCCCCGAGCTTGTGGGGCTGGCCGATGTCTGCCCCGCGTGAGGGGCGCTCTGCATCAGGGCGCCCCCCCCTCGGGGCCGGCAGGCTGCTATCCGCAGCGTGGGGAGCCTTGCGGGGAACTCCTGCGGATGTCTGCCGGGCGCGGGGGGGCGCTCTGCTTCAGGGCGCCTCTTGCGCTGGGCGGCAGGCTGCTATCTGCAGCCTAGACAGCCCTGCGGGACCTCCCACAGGGCTGCCTAGGCTGCGGATGTCTTCCTGAAGCCTGGAGAGCGAGAAGGGTCGGTGCGCACCGACCCCTCTCGCTCTCCAAGCTTCAGCAAAAGCCTGCATTCGCCCCATAGGACGCACCCAGATTTCCCCTTCATTTTTGGAGGCGAAAAAGTGTGTCCTATAGGGCGAAAAATACGGTACTCCCCCATCTCTCTTCCAACAGAGGTTGTCATACAGGGTGACCAAGGCAGTTTCTGTGCAAAAGAAAATGGATCTAAGCCCAGGTTGGACTGGATTTTGAAAATCAATTTCATTCACGCAAGCCTGGATCGGGCCATGACCACCTGTTCAGGAACCTTTTCCCAAAAGAGTAGATTAGCACCCAGCCAGTAATTTCTTAGATTTTCTGAATCCAGAAAAGGTTTCTTAAGGAGTGATGCTGTTTCCTTGAACCCAACAGAGCCCACCCCCATTTCACAAGGAGACATTATTTACCTTCCTGAGCCAGCCAGGTATTTGAGTTTAAAAGCATAGGTACATAGAATGTTTGGTCAAATTAACAAATCTAATTTGTATATGAAGAGGTAAACAGAGCACTAATATTGCCTGTGCAATTTTAGCATAATCATATGGGGCTTCAAAACAGGGCTGATTAATTTTTTCTTGATGCATTTCTATTGTAATATGGAAAATCTGTTATCCTTCTCATACTAACCATATCATAAAATAAGAATGAAAACATCTGCATACAGATGTGTCTTTAACTCCTTCATTTCCCTTGTGTATTTAATATGAACAATTAGCAAACATTTGTCTTGCTTCTTTTCCTTTAGCCCTAAGCATAATTGAGGTTGTTGTTTTTTAAAATCTTTGGCAAGATAAGCAATAGAAAACGGCTTGAAGGAAATGGAGTTCATACCAATGTGGTGATAATTAGTGATCTCTTTACACAGTGCCTAAGCCCTTATGAAGGAGTTCAGAATGTTTATCTACCAAGCTAATGAGAGAAAGAGATAGCGTGTGGTGTTTTGCCAATTATTGTGGTGTGATTAATTATGTGGCATGTATTTCATTTGGTTTTAGTACAAGCAAGCCATTATGTGATTCTCATAAGAGACATTTTATTACAAGTGTAGATATTGTATATAAGTTTGTAAATTCAGCTGGAACCAGAAATAGGCATTTACACACACACAAATAGACATATATCAGGAGAACCTCACATTCTGTGCAGTTCAGCAATTCATTTCTTTCTTATAAGTCAAGCAGCTGTGGGGAGGGCAGGCAGTTGGGAGCCAAGAAAATAACTGTTTAAACTCTTTTGTCCCTAGTCTTCTATTGAACCTCATGCAAAGGAGCCACAGGAGAGTTGCAATCCATAATGCCATTATTCATAAGATTCCCATTTTCCATTAAGAATTTTAAGAGATCACACACAACAGCAGTTTGACAGCCACAGGCAAACCATGGTTTAGTGTTACGGGTGGAGCCTGTCCGAACAGCTTGGCTGTGGCTTTACTGCCAGCAAAACACAGCCTGAAGTCAGGTTTGTTGTTGGTTTGCAAAACTTGGTTTTCAAGGGAATGTACTAAAGCTAGCTACAACCTGAATGAGAAATTCAACAGTTGATGGTGGTAGGACTTGCTATAGCACACGCCTACCAAATGCTGCCTCAGCAAGGGCATCTGGGTTGATTTTAGAAAGATACATCTCAGCCATTGGTACCTATTTAGACAGTTGCTTGTGATTTGCCAAACATTTGGAGTAGATGACCCTTGGGGTCCCTTCTAACCCTTCGATTCTAAGATCTGCTAAGGATTCTATGTCCACCATAATACTTTCAGTTTATGCCCACATATTACTTTTCCTAGTTAAACAGAGATGTTTATAAGAAGCAGCAAAATACATTCCACTTGGAACAAGAATGAATGGTTTCTTTTGCCTTTGTCATGGTGTTGTTTGTGTGCTCCAGCTCCTTCCTTATACTCTGGGAATCGTGCATTTCTTTATGCTTTTAGACATCTTTTTTTGCACCAGTTTTCCCCTGCACAAAGGAGTCACTCAAAGCACCTTACAAATAAAAAGGAAACAGAAAAGCAACTGTAACCCAATAATTGAAACACAAACAAAACTAACAAGCCAGTCTTAGCAAACAAAGTTTAGATTTACAGAATAGTATCTATTCTCCTTTGTTTGTTTGTTCAAATTCATTATCTTCATTCAGAAAAAGGTTGGAGAAATTTGCCTAAAACTACACAATTCACTTAACAGCACATCAATGCCATCCTTATCTAGTATTTATGCTGGAGCAACCCTTGAGGTTATGTTTTGCAGCGGGTTAATGTTGCAAACAGTTAATATAAGACCTGCCTGAGATTGCCAGAGCCCTGAAAAAGGAACGCTTTGGTTGCACATTATGCAGCCAATTAGTAGACCATAGACCTCTACCTTTCCAGCCAAAGTGGTTTTTGAGATTTATCTGTGTAAATGCCAGAACTGGATCACATTTCCCATTACCTTTCCAAAATACTAAGGAATCACTGAGCAAAACACACACACACACTTACCTGTCAGAAGCTGAGCTGCTGTGCTATCACATGAAAATGTTTACAAACAGCCTTACTTCTCAGTGGGAAGTTGTCAGCTTGTCAGAATAGTTGACAAAGTGCAGGTATTTTAAGATAGTGAAAAGTTAGTGTGGCATGGCGGAAAAAAAATTAGATAGATTCTGCTGGCTAGATGGGGCAGCTGCAGATTAGGAGAGTTAGGCAGCATTCAAAGAACACATTAGTCCATTATCCCAATGTTTCCTTACATGATAATTTTTATGTGTGCTTTCACACAACGTAAAAGCCACTCCTGGAAAAGTAGCAACAGTTTTAACACTCATTAACTCATTTCTGCGTTACATGGTTCCAGGAAGAAGAAGAAATGTTTTCATCCCTGTTATCTGGGAAAACTGTGGGAGTTTTGTGCCATAATTTCCCCATGGTTTTCCTGGATGACACAATTTGATGAAATTTGGGACAGTGTTTCAACATGTGGTCCTTTCCTGCTGTTTTCTTGGGAGAACATAAGGGCACATGTAAAGGGTGATGTCAGGAGCTGGAGTCAAGTGTAGGTCGGCAGTCAAAGAAAAACACGGTGCCAGTGAAGTTAACTCTTTATTCAAGAAACCAAACCAGCGCAGGCCCAGTAATCCTAGAAATGTCTCCCAGTAGGTCTTTCTCCAACAAGGCCGTTGCCAGGACTGAATGTCCCCATCATCTCCCCGCTTCATAAAGCTCCTATTCTCCAGGGTCTTTCCTAAGCAGTCACAAACTGCATCTGCACACAACTGTTCTGTCCTCTTCATCTCTGCATGATCTAGTAGTCCAGGAGGGAGGCGAGTTAGTCGCAGCAGGAGGGGAAGACTCCCTAGCTTCTTCCGCAGCCTGCCTCATCTCTGTCTCCTGGTAGCCCCTCCTCTCCTGTCTCTCAGTCTGGACTGCCCTCTGCCACAGCCTCTTCCTGCTCACCAAACCCTGTTATCTCTTCTGCTTCCAACACCTCCCCCTCCCAGGCTGTTCCTCCTTCTCCCTCTGACTACACATCCGTCATCCCACCACCAGTCCCCTGGCTCTGAGCTTTCTTCCCCTGGGTGTGCCCTTGAGGGTTCCCCAGCTGGTGGCTTCCACCACTCCTCTGCACCCAACCAGTCCACAACAGGTGGTGACATGTTTGAGGATGTCCGCTGCTGTGTCACACCACACTAGCTAGCTAAAATCTTCCAGATGGAAGCCATATGAAGGAAATAATCTGTGACTCATTATCAGTTAACTGACAGGCCCTTCTTCCCATGGTGATTTGTGAGGTCATGGCGAGACACTATTAAGTCACTGCCATCATGTGAGTCACATCCGCAAGTGGCATATGTCAAGGTTAATGCAACTAGTGGCGCAGTTTCGTGCAGAGAGGATTATTGATTGATATTCCATTCTGTGTCCCTAACCCACCAGTTTCTACTGTAAAAACTTACATGCGTGTCTTTGCAGGTCGCTACTAAGTAAATAATGTTATAATTCTTATTTTTGCTAATTTCAATGAGAAGTAGTCGTTCAATTTGTTACTTTGTGAAAATTAAAGTGTCTAAAACGTGACAAAAGTTCAGTGAAAATGGAACTTGGTTTTACATCATAGACTGATGCTTTTTTATTTTTTAAAAAATAGGTGAATGCATCCCGACAAGAAACTAAATTGATGGAGGAATGTGACCTGCTTATTGAAATAATCCAACAAAGGCGTCAGATTATTGGAACCAAAATCAAGGAAGGGAAGGTAAGAATTTTTACCTTGGAAGTTATCAAATAGATTAACATTCTTGATAAATGCTTTGTGCTTTGTGACTTCTCTGACTTCTTGTTTTAGTATTCTGCAAAATATACACAAGCCCTTGAAAACTCCTTGGCAGCTACTGCATTTCGTAGAAAGAAGTGCCTATGCTGTCACAACTCATTAAGCAAACGTTCAGTCACCATTTAAAATCTACTGGATGCTATAATGTTGATAGTATCTTGTGCAATTTTTATTTTGCTGTTATGCTGTCTTACTGTTTTAAAAATGCATGCACAGTTTCCCACCCCCCACCCCAAGATGGCGGGAGATATGTTTTTAGTTTACCAAAACTGCTAATACTGCAATGCTTTAGCAAATACATTTTGTGTGCAAACTAAAATATGAAAGTCTTGTTGAAATTGCTAACCTGAGATATCATAATCTTCAGAAAAAAATTATTCTGTAGATAATGTAATTATTTATTAAATGTATGTATACAAAGTAGCTTTGCCGACATGAACCTTAAAATCAAAACAAAAGGGAAATCATGGGCGAAGACCAGGAGAATCTGAGAACAGTAGTGGAAAATTACAGGTTATATGTTACAGAAGGGAGAAGGCAATGAAATATTTTAACGCATTGCAAGGTAGAAGGGGTTCAAGTTAAATGCCATTTCTTAATCACTGTAGTACAGCTATTTCTGATGTCAGCCCATTGTGTGAAGTAAGTATCAGTTATTCACCCAAGCTTTAAATTGGTTACCTAGCTAACTGTGAAATCAGTTTGACCATGATTCCTGTTGCTTTTAAGTGCAAGCCATTCAATCTTTAACTGCTAAAGTAGCTTGAAGAAGTCAAACATAAACTCTCCCTGTGTGGGAAAAGGCTTTGACAAGAAATAAAGTCAGGGGCAGGTTAAATGGTTCACTTAGCTGTCAAGATATTCCAATTAACTTAAAATAAAAAGCCCTGTAGGCAAGAGCTGACTCAAATATGCTTGAAGACCACCTTTCCCCAAGTTTTTGTTTGACAGGCCCTGAACTTCTTTATGCTATTAGCAAAATACAGCTCCCTCCAAGATTTCATGTGACAACCTTCTGTATAATCTCCTTGGTTACATGATTGCAGTGGAAACCCACATTTTTGCACCAAAGTTCATGGCAAACTTTCCATTAAGTCAGGCAGGCCTGCTCAGACCTAAGGTTTGTGTTGAAGAGAAGGAAAAGGCTTCTTAGTATTATTATTGACAGAAGTGATTCTTGTTCATTGCTTTATGCCATTGGGCTATGAAAGAAGTGCTTTAACAAGCCTGAGACGCTGCTTTCTCAAACAAGGCTTGTACTTATTCCCAACGTCTCTTTTTCTGCTGACAGCAGAAGCACAGTTATTTTCCAAGGAAGGGCAGTGTGTCAGTACATTTTTTCCAGCAAATTAAGCAGGTGTTTCACCAGCTGGATTAGCAGTTTGACCACATGGTTAAGCAACCCAGCAGATTTGCCATACCCTGCCTCTAGGTTTTAGCTCTTCATGTGGTCCCACTGCAAGCTTAAAATGTAACGCAAGACATTTCTCTGGTAATATGCTGAGAAGTAAAAAATGATAAGAATGTTTACCCACAATGCTAAAAGAAAAAAGCTTGGTGCTCTTCCAATCTAAAAATGTAGCCTGGCATCTACATTGAATGGATTTTGACATGCCACCTCACCAAGGCAATTGGGGGAGTTGAGGTACCCTTTTGTAAAGGGAGAAAGCTTTCTGCTGTGAGCTTGTATAGTTGTAATATTTTTAACATATAAGCTGTCCTGGGGTTATTTATGATGAAGTAAGTATAGAAGTTTATTGAATAAATGAAATGAGAATTTTTAGCATTGCCTTTGGTAAAGTTGAAACCTGCACAACTTTTCTTAGATAATTTCATGGAAGCTCAAATATATCCAGAAATGAGTATCAAAGGTCTGCATGGTTCAGCAAAGAACAGGAGGAAATGAGATATAGGCTTTATCAACTGTTTCCAGATATCTGCTGTTGAAGTTGCTTTTGCTTTGTGGGATTATTGCATTTCCACCCAGAACTGGGTCTGTTTATATTTTGTACCTGGGTAAAATACAGTTATTTCCCCCAAAATGCTAATAGCAATGTAGAATTTATCTGTGTGACTGTCACACGTACTCCCTAGCAGTTAAGTGACTGCATTGCTTATCCCGTTTTTGGTATTAGAGTATTTTAAAAACAATCACCACTTTCTGTTTGGATATTCAAACCAATTAGGCTAATACTTAATGAGTTATCACCTCACAATACTTTAAAATGTTGATCCACCAAAATACAGATTTAAGGAGCAAATGTAGTCTCTGATGCTGACTAGAATATAAGTATAAAAACAGTTACTATTTAAAAATGTAAGGGTGTTTAAAAAATAATCTACAGAACAGTAGTGTTGTTGGCAAGAATAATCCTTTTAAATGTTTTTTTGTTACTTCATCACCTATAAGAGGGGAAGGCAGGAACCAACCAACATTGACTCCCTGGTGTTTCTTGTGGCACAATCCAGGGTGAACTATAGATTCTTTAAGGCACCAATTCTAACACACACACACACACATGGGACACTTCTGAGGAAACTTGTTCAGGATTCAGTGTAAACGGCAGTCCTCATTTTTCTAAAATGAAATAGAACTAAAGTGGTTTGGACTTACTTTCAAAGAAATACTCTGATGGTGGACTGCGGACATAAATCTCATGTTTGTTGTGGCCTTAAAGTCAGGATACATAACTCTTATCTTAGTTAATTGTCTGCCAGCAGAGTCATGATATGCAATGTTTATTGCTTAATAAGTGCAACCCTGCAAGTATTTTTTGTGTTATCTTTACTATAAAATTCCAAGCTTGCTGCCAGTCTACTTAATTATCAATTTCCTGTTTTTTAAACATGTAATCAGAGCTTAATGTGTTTCTTAGGTACAGAGTTATTAGATTTCCTTCCTCTTCCATTTCCATTTGGAATATCCAGCAATGTTGATGCTAATGACACTCTGCTGAGGGGGGCTTCCTGTGATCTGGGGCATTGCAGGACAGTATCTTCTATCAGCTGTAGATAGGCAAGCTTTAAATTCACAACTTCAGATAGTTTCCACTTACATTTCAGTAAGTGCCTGCCTGCCCCTGCTGCAAAAGTTGTGTGCAGTATACACATTTTCCATTAAATCACAGACAAACATCACAGTGTTTTCTACTTAACTAAATTCAACCCAAGACAAAGCTGAAGAAATAGAAGCATCTGAGGCTTAACATTTATTTTATTGTCAGTTCACATGAATTACTCCTTTCAGTCAGGTTATATTCTAGGGTCACTTTTCCCCCCCTGTAAACAAGCTCAGGAATTTATAGCAATATGTAGCACACCTTGTAAGCTGCTTTGAAAACATCATTTTGGAGGAACTGGCCATCACAATAGACTTTTGTTATCTGAGAAGCAGAGACCGATGGGAAGTGATGTTTCCTGCCATTGGAAAAATCTGCCAGCTGTGCTTACTTTGGATCTCCCCAGTGAGGAGAATAAAGCTTTTACTTGGAACAATATAGGCTCAGAGAGAGCAGGTGTAAATGGTACTTTTGCTTCTTAGTTAAGCCACTCGCATTAGCACCCAATTTATGCCGTGGCCTTGAAGAATGGTAAAATTGTAGAAAAGCATGGATTTTGAATTCATGCACCTGACTTTTTTTCTTCTCTCCCTTTTTGCAGGTGGTGAGACTGAGGAAACTCGCCCAGCAGATAGCTAATTGCAAGCAGTGCATTGAGCGCTCCACTTCTCTGATCTCACAAGCTGAGCAATCTCTGAAGGAGAATGATCACGCACGCTTCTTGCAGTCTGCTAAAAACATAACAGAAAGGTAGTGTCACAAGCACACAGGGACAACCCTGCTGGGTCAGGCCAGACAGTGAAACATTCTGGTTCTAACAGATTCCAGTCAGGTGGTTCTGAAGGTCTTATAAAGTACAATGTGGCTAATCCTCCACTCTTGATTGTCTCCAGTGGCCAGTACACTCATACCTTGGAAGTCAAATGGAATTCGTTCTGGAAGTCCCTTCAACTTCCTAAAATGTTCAGAAACTAAAGTGTGGCTTCTGATTGCCTGCAGGAGCTTCCTGCAGCCAATTGGAAGCCACAGAAGCCTCGTCGGGTGTCCGGCTTCAAAAAAAAGTTTGCAAACCGGAACAATCACTTCCAGGTTTGCAGCGTTCGGGAGCCAAAACAACTGAGTCCAAGGTGTTTGGGATCCAAGGTATGACTGTATTCAAAAACAAAATGCCAAACATTGTTGAGAAAACTGCTTCTGGAAATACATAGGAATCTGCAAGGCTGTAGATGCTTCCACATATTTAATAGAATGGTAGGACTGATGTTAAAAATATTGCCCTCCAAGTGTTGCTGAACTACAACTCCCATCATCCCTGACTGTTAGCTATAGATGTTTCTCAACCCTATCATAGAAGAGGGTTTGACAAATCATAAAAATGTTATACTATCAGTTTGGAGAAGCTACCGTATTTTCCGCCCTATAGGACGCACTTTTTCCCCTCCAAAAATGAAGGGGAAATGTGTGTGCGTCCTATGGGGCGAATGCAGGCTTTCGCTGAAGCCTGGAGAGCGAGGGGGGTCGGTGCACACCGACCCCTCTCGCTCTCCAGGCTTCAGTAAGCTATGCGCAAGTCTTGCAAGCCCGGCGGGATGTCCTGCGGGCTCACAAGGCTTGTGGGCAGCAGCCTGCAGCCCCACAAGCTCGGGGAATAGCGGGGAGGCGGAGCGCCACCACCCCGCTATTCCCCGACCTGATCTGGAGGCTGACGGGGGGGGAGAAGCAAGCTTGCTTCCCCCCCCCCCGCCAGCCCCACAAGCTCGGGGGGTAGGGGGGTGGCGGAGCGCCGCCACCCCGCTATTCCCCGACCTGATCTGGAGGCTGGGGGGGGGAAAAACAAGCTTGCAGAAGAGGAAGACGGAGCACTCCGTCTCCCTCTTCTAGCTTGGGGATGGTTGCGCAAAGCCTCTGCAGGGCAGCGCAGTGCGCTGCCCCACAGAGGCTAGGGAGGGTGTCCCTGAAGGTAGAAGAGGGAGACGGAGCGCTCCGTCTCCCTCTTCTAGCTTGGGGATGGCTGCGCAAACCTGGGGGGGAAATAAAAAATTTTCCCTTGATTTCCCCCCAAAAAAACTAGGTGTGTCCTATGGGCCGGTGCGTCCTATAGGGCAAAAAATACGGTATATCTAATAAGCAGAAAACAAAATACTACTTACATTTCACATCCTGTTTTAACTGGGCAAAAGCTTCATTTCAAACTCCAGGTTCTTTAAGGATCCCAAATTTCCTGCAGCTATTTGAATTGGGTTTCTTTCGCATCATGGTAACTACATTTCTGCTTTAAAATATAGAAAATAGCAATATGCTGTTGTGTAGATAAGGTACAGAAAAGAACAGAACAGCCCCTGAAAATGCATTGCTAAGAATGTGCACAGCGAAAACCTTGTATTACTTCTGTGTTTTCATTTGGGTCAACCATTTCCTCCAATGGAATCTTTCCTCCCAATATGGAGGATATATTTTTGTCAGGATTAAACTCCCTTTCCATACCTGCTTTGATCCCAGTAATGGAGTCCCACTCCCCTGGCTGAAAGTTACATTAAAAAAAACCAAAAAAAACTGTGCATGTTAAATGCAAATACACAATTAATGTCAAATCTAGTTTGATCCACAAGCTTAGGTCCCAGAAGCTGTGTGCTTTGCAAGGACCAATTTTGGATTTTTTTTAAAAAATAAGGATGGTAGGCTCTATTAGTTAACCTCAGGAGCATTTGTAACTAAGTTGTGCTTCCACATACATGGGGGTCAAGACATTCAAAATGGTTTCTGCTTGGAAAGTATTGCAAGCACCCTAGAAATCTTATTAGTAGTTGCACCCAACCAAACCGTGTACAGACAATATTTAATAAAAAATTATACTTCTGCTTCAAAGCCATTTTGGCAAGTAAGTGGTATATAAATGAATTAATCATAATTGTAAGGCAGTAGCTACATGCGCTCCTCAGGATGATTGTGTAGGAGCTACCAGCATGATGTCTGCTTTATTCAGACAGCATGTTTGCCTTACATGTCTTTTTTTAGAGCTAGGGAAATAACTGAACATGGTTTGGAATAAGTGGCTATTTTTCAGCATTCATCTGAACCAGAAGAAGTTACCCAATTCATGAAAATGCATAATTCATACTAAATTTTAGATGTCATAAACTGAGATTGAAGTCATTACCATGAGTTTTGAACTTGAATTTTCAGTACTAGGTGGAGAATTAAATCTTTCATTTTGGGAAATCGGACCACTGGAGCAATCAAAACATTTTGCTTTAGTATATATTATGAGTGCAATTGATTGAAAGTGTGTAGCTGCTTCCAAACAGGCAAGATTGGCTTATTCCCCACCGTACAAGAAGGAAGCTTATTCTCTATGCCTGAGTGAATGTGAATTTTCTTTTGAATTTTCTCAAAACACAATAATCCACTTACAGTTCTGGTATGCGTTGTCGTGTCTTTGAGATCCCCGACTGAAAACTTCATTGCATTATAAGCTTTCTTACAGTGTTGAGACTTGTCCAAAACTAAATACAAACTACAAAACAAACAAACCTATACAGCTTCCCACCCCCACTGACATTAATGAAATATTATGGCTTTAGCTTCACTCAGCAGATTGCAGAGTTAAAACGGTGTGGCTGCTATAAGCTGGAGAAGTGTTCTACACCTCTCTTTATAGAAAGAAAATGTGTGAACACCTGGAATAGCATGCTAGTTAGTGGAGCTGTGTTAAGAAAAAGTGCAAAAGAACACCTGCCAAAATCATTTTCTACAAGAAATAAATACTGCATGCTTCTGCAGGGTTTCTTGAATGGTATGAAATAAAACCCTCATTCTGATGTTTCTTTCCAGCACGTTTAATGCTTAAGCTGAATACCAGTCAAATTTTCAGCAGGATAAATAAGCCCCATTCAGTTTACTGTGTTGCAAAAAAGATATTGTGATGACCAAAAACGGGGCCATTGTTCACCTCATTCGCCCCAGTCTTAACTTGAGATGCCTTTTTTTTTTTTAACAAAAGCAACATAAGTATGACATTACTTTGAGTAGTTTTGATGCTTGGCAATATGACCCCTGCAGTGAATCTTAGAGCAACTACAGGTTTGTTTGAGCTGAAAGAATATTTCTTCCCTGTGTCTTCTTTCTAAAATAAGATAAGCTGGGGCTCAAGACTTTCTAAATTTGCCTTTTTCCATTACTAGCAGCAGGACGTGCCGCCCCCCCCATCACATTGGCTAATAGGGACTGTAGAGTACTGATTTGCCTGCAGGAGGCCTCAAGTCAAGTCCCTGGCATCTCCAGTTAAAAAGAGTAGGTAACAGTTGGTGTTACCAAGACCTGAAGAGCTACTGCCAACCAGAGTAGGAAACACTGCACTAGATAGTTTGTCTGACCTAGTATAATATGGACTTTTTCTGTGTTCCAATGGCCATGGGAATGTTTATTGCTATTTGGTGCAGTAGAAACGGCATTCAGCACACTTCCCTCCCCTCCCCACTTGTGTTATGTATGTTATGTACCCTAGACATCAAAATAATTTCCCAGCCTGAACCCAGGCTCTAAATAAGCCCTGTTTCTTCCATTTTAGAGTCGCCATGGCAACAGCATCTTCCCAGGTTCTAATTCCTGAAATTAATCTCAATGACACTTTTGACACCTTTGCGCTAGATTTTACCAGAGAGAAGAAACTACTGGAATGCCTTGATTATCTTACAGGTAAGATTCTAGAATGTATAGTGTATGTCTGTGCATGTGTATGCATAGATCGATTTGATCGATCGATCGATATCTCTGTCTATTTGATTAACCCACCCAATGCCCAAGCCAAAAATCCATTTACATCTCTAATCAATAAAGTTGTGGCTATTTCTAACCAAGATCATTGTTTTTTCATCGCATCTTACATTTAGCCATTGCCTGGGGGCGGGAGGCAACTGGGCCCACAACATATCTAGCCATTTATTTATTTCCCTGTGAGTCCCTCCCCCTTTCTCCCCAGAAAAAAGCACTGCGCATAGCTGACAACTTTTTGAACATAATGCGAGACTGTAGAGAAGAAGTGAATGTGACAAATGATGAATAACTGGAATGAAGGGGGGCAGTTATGTGACGAATGTTAACAGTTGCTTTTGATTTTTCACAGCTCCAAATCCCCCAACCATTAGAGAAGAGCTTTGTACAGCTTCTTATGACACAATCACAGTCCACTGGACGTCAGATGATGAATTCAGTGTGGTCTCCTATGAGTTGCAGTATACTATTTTCACTGGGCAAGCTAATGTAGTTAGTAAGTACGAATCATTTTCTATCTCGTGTTTGATTTTGATTTCCAACAAATCACAAGCAAGTCCCACCTTGGTAGCTCAGTCAATAGAGCAGGAGGCTCTTAATCTCAGGGTTGTGGGTTCGAGTCCCACGCTGGGCAAAAAATTCCTGCACTGCAGGGGGTTGGACTAGATGATCCACAGGGTCCCTTCCAACTCTACAATTCTATGTCTATGTACCAAGTCAAATAGAAAGACCCTAAAGCCGTTCCTCAATTTATGTCAATGCTTCATGTTTTGCCTGTAATGTATACAGTAATGTACAGTGGTGCCTCGCAAGACGAAATTAATTCGTTCCGCAAGTTTTTTCTTCTTGCGAGTTTTTCATCTTGCGAGGCACGGTTTCCCATAGGAATGCATTGAAAATCAATTAATGCGTTCCTAGGGAAACCGCCTTCAGACGAGGTCCGGGGACAGTCTGTCCCCCGACCTCTTCTGAAGGCTGGGGGGGGGGAACAAGGGCTTTTCTTCCCTCCCCCAGCCTTCAGAAGGCTGGTGGTGGGAAGAAAAGCCCTTCTTCCCACCTCCCGCCCCGCAAGCTCCGGGAACAGGAGGGCTTTGCTGCCGACCGCCAGCATTTTAAAAGCCCCTGCTGTCCCGGGGCGATTTTAAAATGCTGGCGGGCGGGAGCGAAGTCTCTGCTGTCCCGGGGAGATTTTAAAATGCTGGCGGGCTCCTGCCATAGGCGCGCGTCACCTCTCCAGCTGGGGGAGGGTCGCAGGGGGCTGCTTTAGCCCCACGCGCGCTCTCCCAGCTGGAGAGGTGACGCGCGCCTATGGAGGCTCCTGCCATAGGCACGCGTCACCTCTCCAGCCGGGAGAGGGTCGCAGGGGGCTGCTTTAGCCCCGCGCGCGCTCTCCCAGCTGGAGAGGTGACGCGCGCCTATGGAGGCTCCTGCCATAGGCGCGCGTCACCTCTCCAGCCGAGGGAGGGTCACAGGGGGCTGCTTTAGCCCCGCGCGCGCTCTCCCAGCTGGAGAGGTGACGTGCGCCTATGGAGGCTCCTGCCATAGGCGCGCGTCACCTCTCCAGCCGGGAGAGGGTCGCAGGGGGCTGCTTTAGCCCCGCGCGCGCTCTCCCAGCTGGAGAGGTGACGCGCGCCTATGGAGGCTCCTGCCATAGGCGCGTGTCACCTCTCCAGCCGGGAGAGGGTCGCAGGGGGCTGCTTTAGCCCCGCGCGCGCTCTCCCAGCTGGAGAGGTGACGTGCGCCTATGGAGGCTCCTGCCATAGGCGCGTGTCACCTCTCCAGCCGAGGGAGGGTCGCAGGGGGCTGCTTTAGCCCCGCGCGCGCTCTCCCAGCTGGAGAGGTGACACGCACCTATGGAGGCTCCTGCCATAGGCGCACGTCACCTCTCCAGCCGGGAGAGGGTCGCAGGGGGCTGCTTCTCTGCTGTCCCGGGGAGATTTTAAAATGCTGGGGGTCGGCAGCGAACGCTTCGCTCCCGCCCGCCAGCATTTTAAGATCGCCCGGGGCAGCAGAGAAATCTCCGCTGTCCCGGGAAGGCAGGCGGGGGAGAGCAAAGACTTTTGCCCCCCGCCGGCCTTCAGAAGAGGTCCAGGACCTCTTCTGAAGGCCGGCTGTGGGCAAAAGTCTTTGCTCCCGACCGCCTGCAATTTAAAACAGGTCCCCGGAGATTTCCCTATGGGCTTTCGTCTTCAAAGCGCCTCCAAAACAGAAAACCCTTTCGTCTTGCGGGTTTTCCGTCTTGCGAGGCATTCGTCTTGCGGGGTACCACTGTATACAGGACAGTGGCAATACTCTCATCAGTGTGTTAACAATACATCAACTATAGATACAGCAATAGAAATAAATCTAATGGGTGAAATCCAAAGCTTTCTTTCCATTTTTGGGGTGGCTTTTGATCTAGCAGAGTCATCTACTAACATAAGGAAATGGGAGGAGATTTACTCTGCAGTGGTCTAGATCGGTGTTCCCCAACCTTGGGCCTCCAGCTGTTTTTGGACTACAACTCCCATCATCCCTCGCTAGCAAGACCAGTGGTCAAGGATGATGGGAATTGTAGTCCAAAAACAGCTGGATGTCCAAGGTTGGGGAACACTGGTCTCAACCCTCTGAAATAGTTTAGGGCAGGCATGTCCGTTTCGGGAGCTGGTCAGTTTAATCTGGCCCTTGTGGCAGTTTATATCCTGGGGCTCAACAACTTTGGGGTAAAATCCTAAAAAAAGGTTAACAACTTTGGTTAGCCCTCACGGCCCTTCACTTCATCAATTCTGGCTCTCTTCGGGAAAAAAGTTTGACCACTGGTTTTAGGGGGACATTGGTGGTTGCAGGAAGAATGGGGAATTGAAGAAAGCTGCTTTTCCTTCTCTTACATTAATGGATGCCTCTGTGGATAAAAAACCATTCTGTAGGTGAACAACATCATTAGATTTTACGCAGAGAGGTGTTTTGTTTCCTTTTTTGTTTTTTTAAATCAATCTCATTTCCATAATGGACCTGTTTATTTTATCACAGATCAAGTTTAACTTGCTAGCCCTTACTCATCAACATCATGCATCTGTCAAATATCATTATGTCAGTGATAAAGCTATACAGTTTCTATTAGTTTATGTTATTTAAATTATTGCTTTTTCTGAAGTATTTAGTGATGACAGAGCATTACGTAATGCTGAAGGTGAAAAGGTTTGGGTTATGGAGTTTGTGTATATATTTTACAAGCCATGTATTTTTTCCTCTGAATTATTTTTCTTCTCCAAATATTAAATGGGAATTTTTTTTTGTTCTTGTTAGTAGTAAGATGTGGTGCTTTTTATTTAATTGTTACTGTCTGTTTGTGTATTTTGCTATTTATTTGTGTTTATGTGGCATGCTTTTATTTTTGTATGCAACCTTAGACATTTTTAAGTTTTTTAAAAAGCAGCTGGTCCATTTTATAAATAAAGCTGTTCCTAGAGATTCTTTGTTGAAATATAGGATTGCGCAGTCATGCTATTTATGCTAGTTTGGACTGAACGTCAGGAGTGGAGTAGACTTCTGCATGCATTCTGATCTAGGTTCTAACATTGATGACCATTTGCTATTTTGAACTCTTGTATCTCCAAACTTGAAGTAAACTCTCTATTTACTGATGGAAAGGCATTGGCTGAACCAGTCAACAGGTGTTTTAGTTTCATGGTTCAAAACTTAAGACACCTCAGTAAATATAGTGGTGTGATTTGAATTGTGAATTCTAAAATATTGAAAGCATATGTCTAAAAGCTTTCATGAATTTTCCAGATAGCACTTAATTTACATCAATGATGTCTAAATGTTTAATGGAGTTGCGCAGGGGGGGAAAATATGGAAATCTTCCTTAGGCACTTGAAGTCTGCAGATAGCCTGACTGCAAATAATCTTAAGAGTTCTGCAAAAGAATTAGAGCAAAATAGATGAAGTGAAGAAGACACGGAAAGGGCTAGATGTTTCTTTGGTTAATCACTGACAAGAAGAGAGAGCTAAGGGATAAGAAGCTGCGCTTCATTCTGTCTGACCCATTTCTATGCATGGTACTACGCTGACGGAAGGCAAACTGGAGGATGGCTGGAAAGACATTAGGTCAGCTGAAAAGCACTAGGGTAGGACTTTAGAACAAAGCTTCTGCATTGTGAGAAAGCTAGTGAAGGATGCTAGTCTCATCTTTATGAAATGTAGCTTAATAATGACTCAGTATCTTGTCTTAAAGGGGTGGGGAGGCCAAATATTTATTGTATGTCATGGTTTGACTAACCCAGCAGTTATACCAAAATGTGGGGTTGTTAATTGCTGCTTATTGCCTGTGTGGCATATACTAGTCAGAGTGTCAAACTAGGACCAGGGAAATTCAAAAATTCCCATGTGCAAGGTTCTTAGATGGCGGTGTGGTGTTTGGTGAGTTTTCCAGTTTCCCTCACACCCTTGTGCTTCTAGAAAGATTCCTCTTCTGAGCAGGAATCAGACTTGTGTATCTCTGGAATGTATTTACTTTCCCGACTGGCTTCTTTTTCTTGCTGTTTTCAAACTTTTGCTCTAGCCTGGGAAAACAAAACTGACCTATGGAGAGGAAAAACCTTTTCCTGTGTGGATGCTTGTTGCACCAATATTATTACTGTAACTGAAACAAGTTAAAATTTCCTTCTTACATTTTTGCAACATTGTGGTCTTGCAGTATATAAAACAGGAGTTTATTATTGTTTCTCTTTTTTGAAAGTAACTAAAATTTGCTAGTAGTCACAGATAATCTGCATGGCTCATGCTTGAGAGGGTCATCATCTTTGAAGAGGAAGAAGATAGCATAGCAGACCATGTGCAACTGCCATGGATTCATTCCCTAGTGACACCATAAATGTATCATTCTTGATATATGGCCGCACATTCAACTTAGCTTGCTCACTGCTCCGGAATTTGCTCTGTAGAACTGAATAGTATTTAGATGTGAAATGTATTTAGTTGTGTGTGATTACTTTTTTAAAGGGATCACTTCAGAGGATTAATTTTTTGGGGGGTGGGGTGTAATGCAGAGATGGATTCAGATAAACAAGGGGTGAAATTTGTTGTCAAAATGGGATTATATCTAGACAGGCTTTTAGCGTGCCTCTTGCCATAATTTAAGAAAGGAAGAGCTTCACTGTTTGTTGAAAGCATAGATTCCACTGCGATGGGAATATTTCTGTGATTATGAACTCATCATATGATAAGGTGCCATAGGTTCTGAATTTCCTGGACATAGCCAGCTCATCAACATTTGTGTCCGGATTTTCACATTTTGAAATATGGCAAACCCTATCATATGAAGATTTATCTTTGGTACTGTGGATTGTATCCAGTTCTAACCGTACTCAGAATAGATCTTTTGACATTAATGGTCATGGCTATCCTAGGTTCAGTAATTTAACAGTGTACTTTGAATAGGACTTAGTTGGGTACAACCCGTTTGTTCTACAGAATTAACAGATTGAAGGCATATTTACTCACAATTATTTCCCAACACTAAAAAAGCCATAGGGTATGAAAAAGTGTGGCCTTAAGCACATGCGGCCAGCACATGCCGTATTTTTCACCCTATAGGGCGCACTTTTCCCCCTCCAAAAATGAAGGGGAAACCTGGGTGCGTCCTATGGGGCGAATGCAGGCTTTTGCTGAAGCTTGGAGAGTGAGATGGGTCAGTGCACACCAACCCCTCTCGCTCTCCAGGCTTCAGGAAGACATCCGCAGCCTAGGCAGCCCTGTGGGAGGTCCCGCAGGGCTGTCTAGGCTGCGGATACTAGCCTCCTTCCTGGAACGCCGGGCGAGCTGAAAGCAGAGTGCCCGCTGCTTCAGGAACACATCCGCAGCTTAGGCAGCCCTGCGGGAGGTCCTGAAGCAGAGCGCCCCTCGCGCCTGGCAGACATCCACAGCATGGGGAGCCTTGCAGGAGTTCCCCGCAAGGCTCCCCACGCTGCGGATAGCAGCCTGCCGCCCAGCGCGAGGGGCGCCCTGAAGCAGAGCGCCCCCCGCGCCAGGCAGACATTGGCCAGCCCCACAAGCTCGGGGGACAGCAGGGAGGCGCAGCGCCACCATCCCGCTGTTCCTCGACCTGGTTCGGTTTCCCCGACCTGCTTTTGGGGGGGAAATAAAGGGGGAAAATTTCCTTTATTTCCCCCCAAAAAAACTAGGTGCGTCCTATGGGACGGAGCATCCTATGGGGCGAAAAATACGGTACAGTGGTGCCTCGCAAGACGAAATTAATTCGTTCCGCAAGTTTTTTCTTCTTGCGAAGTTTTTCGTTTTGCGAAGAACGGTTTCCCATAGGAATGCATTGAAAATCAATTAATGCGTTCCTATGGAGACCGCCTTCAGACCAGGTCCAGGGACAGCCTTCTGAAGGCTGGCGGTGGGAAGAAAAGCCCTTCTCCCGCCGCCAGCCTTCAGAAGAGTTCCCGGAGGGCTGCCTAGGCTGCGGATAGCAGCCTGCTGCCCGGTGCGAGGCAGACATTCACAGCTTGGGGAGCCCTGCAGGACTTCCCCGCAGGGCTCTGCAAGCTGCGGATAGGGGCAGCAGGCTGCTATCTGCAGCTTGGAGAGCCCTGCGGGGAAGTCCTGCAGGGCTCCCCAAGCTGCGAATGTCTGCCCCATGACCTGTCCTGAAGGCTTGCGGTGGGAGGAGGGCTTTCCTTCCCACCGCCAACATTCAGAATGCTGTCCCGGAATGCTGTTCTGAATGTTGGCGGTGGGGAGGAAAAACCCTCCTCCCACGCAAGTCCCGGGAACAGAGGCGAAGCGCTGCGCGCCTTCTCCTCCGTTCCCGGACCTCCCACCACAAGCCTTCAGGACAGGTCTGGGAACAGAGGAGAAGGTGCGCTGCACTTCCCCGCTGTCCCAGGAGATTTCCCTATGGGCTTTCGTCTTGCGAAGCAAGCCCATAGGGAAATTCGTCTTGCGAAGCCTCTAAAAATCGGAAAACCCTTTTGTCTTGCGGGTTTTTCGTTTAGCGAGGCATTCGTCTTGCGGGGTACCACTGTACATCTATTTTAAGCAGTGGCTCTGTGTCCATGCAGAAGTCTAGTCACATGAACCATTGCTGATGTACAAATTTATTTTGTAGACAGAATTGTATGGCTGTAATTTCCCACTCCCACAATGAAGGCTCCCCTATGTTAGCTACAGCATGCGAAAGAACTTAATACATTCATGGCGCTCCATTTCCTATAGTTGATAATGGAAAGTATTTGGAGAAGTTATTGGGTCAGTTATGTGGGGAGGGGGTCCCCCTCTTCCTAAATGAACATTCCATACAATGATGCATGTGGATTAAATTGTACCAGACCAGCAAATATGCATGGGTTCTGCAAAAAAAAAATCCTTGAAGCTCTTTCCTGAAAATCTCATATTGATTTTCCATTGACATTTAGTTTATAGTATTTCCCCTGTGAGAAACATTCACAAATCATTGATTGGTTGGTGTGTATTCAAAAACTCATGAACTCCTTGCCCAAACTGATATTAAAATAAATAAATGTAAAAGACATTTCAATTAAGTTCCTTTTGAAATAGCTTTGAAAATAATTGCTTGTCTTCTGAATGCTTTGGAATCAAAGTTACGTACATTTAGCAAGTAGCTGTGCATGATGTACTAAAAGTTACAAAAAGCAGAGCAGAAGAGAGGACTGCACTGAGCATATGCTATCATCACGTTTTTTGAAACTGTGCCTACGAGGGTTTTTATTTATAAAGAAAATAATCTTCTGCCATGTAGCCACTACACTGGTAAATTAAGAAACAGCCAGCTTTTGGAAATCCTGAAATAAGACTTTGTTGAAGACGTCCATTGATCTTATGGATGCTGCAGTTTGATTTCCAATCCCCACTTGGGTAGACAATTATCCTAAATCCTTATGTTCATTTATTTTCTTTTAATTAAAAAAAAATTGGTGGCTAGATGCAGAAATGGTTATGCGGGCAAGGGAGACACTGGTGTCAGAATGCAGAAATTATTTTGCAAGTTAGCTGGGGATTTAAGAATCATAATGGAATGGGCATTCGGATGTGCATTCAAGGTAGTGCATTCAAACTTACCGTATTTTTCACCCTATAGGACGCACTTTTTCCCCTCCAAAAATGAAGAGGAAATGTGTGTGCGTCCTATGGGGCGAATGCAGGCTTTCGCTGAAGCCTGGAGAGCGAGAGGTGTCGGTGCGCACCGACCCCTCTCGCTCTCCAGGCTTCAGGAAGCTCTGCGCAACCCTCGGGAGACCGGCTCCGAGGGTTGCGCAGAGCTGCCTGCAGTCCCCGGCTCAGCGCAGCTCTGCGCGGCCACTGGGAGCTGAGCGCGAAGTCCCGCCCTCCTCCCGATGGCCGCGCAGAGCTGCCTGCAGTCCCGGGATCAGCGCACTTCTCCCCATAGCCAGCCCCACAAGCTCGGGGGACAGCGGGGAAGCAGAGCGCGCCTTCCCACTGTTCCCCAACCTGGTTCTTCCAGCCCCGCACCTGGGGAGGGGGGAATTCTTTATTTTCCCCCAAAAAAACTAGGTGCATCCTATGGGCCGCAAAATACGGTACTTCCCATTCATAGGTAGTGGTTTAAAAAACCAAAAAAAAAACCAGGAACCTACCTGTACATTAGGGTCAGCCTCTAGCTCCCTGCTTTTTATCATCAAAGGCCTTATTTTTAATAAATGCATTAAAATACCCCCTTGACAATTTTCAAAACGTATCTGCATTCAGCAGATTTATTTTTTCCTAACCTAGTGTGAGACCTGAGGGGAAAGCTTCATATATGTCTGTCTCCTTCTCTTGATACACTTTTTCCACTTCCATAAATGAGATTTGTATTTTAAATGCCAGAAATGATCAGGAGATTATATAGTCTTCCTGTGACTTTTGCACTGTGGGTGTTGTTCATTGTCTTGCTGAAACATTCCATTGTCCAGCAATAGGGGGATTTGCAGTGAGAATATTTTTTTTCCCCATCTGCTTTTTGAACTTCAATAGCAACAAATCCTGGAGAAGATGTTTTATGAATGATTTACCTCCAGATTGTAAAATGAAAAAAGAAAGAAATCCTTCTTCTCTTCCTGCCTCCAGTATCTCACAAATCCCGCATGATAACCTTGTTACAGTCAACGCACTATTCCAGTCTCTAATTTCCATTCCATTCATTTTCTAAAATGTGGCTTTAAAAACGCATTATTGTACCACATGTGGGAACTTGCTCTCCTTGTTTTAAAGCCCTGCTTTTTGAAATCAGAAACCTGAATTGACGGGCAACAGTAGTATTTCACAGCTGCTACTTCTGCTCGTATGCCTATGGCTCATAAAACTGGAAGGAGTCTAAATTTTTGTCTAGTTCAATGTCACAGCAGTAGCACAAGCCTGAACTGTATCCTACAGACGCTCATCTAGGGAAAGAGAATGGGAATACAATTCTAGCCCTGTTCAGCCTATGCCACTGGGTAAGGGAATTTATGAGCTGCTAATTTTAATTTAACTGAACAGAATTGAGGACACATCCCTGCCCTGCAAGACAGTCTCAAAAATGTATTGGGCTAAGCCACAAAATATGTATAGAAACTGGACCAGGACATCCTCAAATGTCATCCATATTGACTCAGGAGCTATAACTGTTTCCAGAGAACCCTTCTGCACTGAGCTACTTTTTTTTGCGTGTAAGGTGATTTTTTAAAATATATATATATTCATTTTCTAATGTATATAAAACATAGAGAACAATTACAACAACAAGATGGGAATTAAAGGATGAAAAGCTAAACTATAACATAAGAACATAGAATGTACATGAGTTACAATAACAGAGTCCAAGTAAAGACTATCAACTTTATCAGATCAAAAGGTTGTTTCGGCAAGGGGACAGGATTGGCAAATAGGAGACAATTCACCATGGCCCTCTCAGTTATGAAAGCTACACTACACTCCCATTTAAAATGCCAGTTGAAAAATGTGTGGGTCATTTACAGTTGGCCACTCTGAACAAGTATTTGCGGTTTGAAATCCTTTAAGAAATAAAGCGTGAATCTGTCCTCGGTGAGTGGACAATTCAGTTGGCTGCGTTCTTGCTATTTAGAGAAGCAAAGAGCTTATTTACTTTTGGATTCTTCAGTGACACTTTTCAGGCTCACCTCATTGTTCAGGTGCATGCCAGAAATTCCTCCATGGATTGGACTAATGGTTTTGATTTGAAATTGCAGGTCTGTGTAATTCGGCCGACAGCTGGATGATTGTTCCTAATATCAAGCAAAACCACTACACGGTGCATGGCTTGCAGAGTGGCACCAAGTACATATTTGTTGTGAAGGCCATTAATCAGGCTGGCAGCCGAAACAGTGAGCCAGGAAAGCTGAAGACAAACAGTGAGTAATGTTGCATCCACCCCTCTGTCCACTTTGTTTCCCCTCATCTCAGTTCCACTCAGCCTGACACTTCAGAAAGATACAGAAGACCTCATATTTTTAGCACTTTCCTCAATTGTGGGCCATTTGTTTCACTCGGCAGTCATGGCTGCTAATGTCCTTCAGCCTCTGCATTCATTTATGGAAACTAATTTAGGCTGCCCTCCTCCTATAAAGCCCCAATTTACTCTGTAGAACTTACTTTTGAGTAGACATGCATGTCCCTGCCCATCACACTTCACGGTCTGTGTGGAGGAATGAAGAGGGCTTCAGGTGTCAATCAAAGTCTTCAAGGAGGCTTATCCAGAACAAGTCAGCCCTGGAGGCATGAAAAAGAATAGTTACTTCCTTGTGAATAGCAGACAGTTTCAAACGCTCCACTTTAGTGTCCCAAGAACCAGAGCAAGGATGGGGGCCGTGCAGATGCAACATGGCAGGCATGATTAAGAATGCTTAGCCACCAGGGGCAAAGAAAATCCTGTTTCTTCTGCAGCACTGGCCCTAAGCATAGTCCTTGGTTTTACACTCAAAAAGGAGCATTAGCAGTCGTTCATTTAAACACAAGGACCATCACTCACAGATCGCCAGCAGCTAAATTTAATCTTGTGCAACAAACAGGCTTCAGGATGCAGCACTCATTCAGTCTTTTATCTTGTTCCAAATCAAGGCCAGCCGTTTAAACTGGATCCCAAGTCTGCCCACAGGAAGCTGAAAGTATCTCATGACAACTTGACAGTGGAGCGTGACGAAACCTCTTCTAAAAAGAGCCACACACCTGAGCGCTTTACCAGCCAAGGGAGCTACGGGGTAGCGGGCAATGTATTTATTGACAGTGGACGGCATTACTGGGAAGTGGTTATCAGTGGGAGCACATGGTAAGTACAACACATGTTTTCCTTCATTTTTGTGATGAATAGAAGCTCGAGATTGACTGCATTTTCTTAAGTGACGAAATAACTATGGTAGGAAAATAATAATAAACATTAAACCATTATTTAATCTCCCTGCCTGCCCCCCCCCCAAAAAAAGTTGGTGGTTATCAATAAACATAATATGTGATATTCAGCACCTAAAACACTATAGTAGCCCAAAGGTAGCTGCAATACCATCTCTGTCCATAGACTCGCAGCTTATTCTGACAAGACCTTCAAAGACAAGGATGGATCAGGCTTCCACCTCAAACAGGTTCTGGACTGGAACAGAAGTGGAGATGGCTCTATAGCTTATTTTATGGAAGGTCCTGGGCCCATTCCAGAAGCACATGGAGTTAGATGCTCCCACCTCTTACACCTGAAAGCCCATGGCACTCCAAGCATGTACTTGCCAGTGCAGCTGCATAGGTCTCCCTATAGTTGCAACAAATGCTTTGCATCTCATTTCTTGCCCAGGATTTGTGGTCCAGTGGGAGATTTCTGGGTGCAAAGATATGTTGTTTGCCTCCTTTATAATCCTCTAGGCACCAGTCAACTTCTTTAGAGACCATCTCCCCATTCCCTTCCCTGAAATAAGCCTTCATTGCAATCCTTGGAGTCAGGAGGGCTAGCACCCTGAAGAATTTGTGAGCCAAGCAGCATGCTGTCTTGCCATCGCTGGTTTCAAAGGAGGATCACAAAAAAGGAAAACAAATATCCTATGCAATTGCATTGTTACAGCAAATAATATTTGTGGCAGTAAGATGTGCATGACCTGTCTTTCAGATTGTAAGGAAGAACATTAATTAAATATGTGTTGACGTTTTTGGTTAGCCTTCAGTTCATGAGAGTACGAAAGGCACAAACAGAAAGAGGCATGCATGTTACTGCAGAGCACAGTAGGTTAAAGTGCAGAAGACTGCATGAAATGGAAAGTGCATTTTCTCAAAGCTCATTTGTTTTGCAGGTATGCCATTGGCATTTCTTATAAGTCGGCGCCAAAACACGAATGGATCGGGAAGAATTCTGCCTCGTGGGTTCTTTGCCGCTGTAATAATACGTGGGTAGTGAGACATAACAGCAAAGAAATTCAGATAGAGCCTGCACCCCACCTTCGCCGTGTTGGAATTTTGTTGGACTATGACAATGGTTCCTTGGCCTTTTATGATGCTTTGAACTCCCTGCATCTTTACACGTTTGACATTACATTTGCACAGCCTGTGTGCCCAACGTTCACTGTCTGGAATAAGTGTTTGACAATAATAACGGGGCTTCCCATCCCAGACCACTTAGATTCCACTGAGCATATGCCATGATTGTTGCTCAACAGAGATGGATGATGAATGTCCAGTATCCCTCATATATACTTCCCACCGAATTTTGACTGGAAAAAAAATATTAACAGAAATGCATTTCATACAAAAGCGACCCTAAATGCTTCAAGCCAGGACTGAGAATAATGGGATGACGTCGTCAGTCTTTACTGTTTCTTTTGTATTAAAGACAAGATAAGGCTTTAATAATTTCTCAGAATGCTTTTGTATTTAGTCTCTTTCAGGAAAATTTATAAATTATTTATATATTAAAAAAAAGAAAGAAAAGGAACCCTAATTTGGATATTTGCATTTGGGCACCTCATAAGAATGACTTGTTTTTGCACATTAAGGGCTCTGTCACAAAGATTTTACTAGCTGTTCCCCATATTTTGATTTTATAAAAGAGAGAGCAAGTTGGAATTATTTGAGAGGAAGGATGCAATACGAATGGCTTCCGTTTTTGTTCCTACGGTACTTTCGTAAGTGCCGCTTTTATGACATGAAACACCTCTTCACTTGGAGCACATTAACTTCTACATCGAGAAATGTCAGCATTCTAAATCAACCAGCAGTCAATGTTATGGATCGCAATTTCCTTTCCTACTGATGTTTCACCTTTGTCACTTTTTAAGGATATGTACATTTGATTCTTTTTTTTGTCTCAGATAACCAGGACAATTGAGAGAGGTCTGGCTGCATTTTAAGTATATAAAAAAAGTACCACTCAAAGGTCAAGTTCTGGTGGTACTGATGTGGATTCACATCATTTGAAAGGTACCGGGAGCACCCACATATGCTGTGCTGCAGATGGGCTATGTACACCTGATTAAAAACTTAAATGTGAGCATTTTGTTTTATTATGTTATATAGTGTATCAATAAAAATAGCAGAGGTATCTGTTTGTAAACAGTGCCAGGAAAGAGGCTGCACTTGGGTGTATCATTGTGTTGGATGCTTGAAGGGGCCTAGGGCTCTGTCTACTCCTGCTATACACTGAGCAGCAATGTCACAGGAGTGACATTGCCAAGGCTTATTTGAATGTAGTGGAAATGAAATCACGTATTTTTTCTGACCCTGTGCTTTTTCTCCTCCTGCTTTTCCACCTGTACTCAGTGTACACACCATATTCAGTGTGTAACTTCCCTATCTGCAGTACCCCATCAATCTGTTCCACTATCATGGGTCTTCAGTGAAATGGATACAGGGGCATAAAAGCCTTGTCCATTTCAATAGCCGCATAGATGTGCGTGTAAAAACATGTACATGCACATCAGCACAGGTAAGCTTGGTAATTATTTTAAAAAAAGCAAGGCATGTATAAAAATCAACAAAGCTTTTCTTTCGGGGAAGATGAAAAATATGTTTTCTCTATAACACATCCTTCCACAGGTGGGATGACATAAACACAAGAAGACTGAGTGTGATTTTAAATGGAAGTTCCTGACTAGGCATCAACTGATTTAAACACCTCACATGAGAACATTTAAAAGTGAATTTCTGTTTCTTATACAGGCACCCCTAACATTACTCCAAAATGATTTATGTGACACATGTGAAATCCATTCAAGGAGTGTTTCCTTCTTAAAAAGATAGTCTGGGTAACAGGGCAGAGAATAAAAGGTTTGAAGAAGACCTCGTTTAAAGCGATAGGCAAATAAAAATAAGACAAGACGTTCATCATTTCCCTAATCTAATGCTTCCCTGTAATGTGCTTGGTAAAATGCTGGAATGCTTGGAATTCTCTGCAGATCTTTGCCCTGTATAAATATGACAGCATTAGTCTGTGCGCTAATCTCTGTGTTGGGGGGGGGAGAATCAGAAAGTACACATCACATCACTTCACTTCACTGCATCTACAGATATTAAACTAATTAAGACTGATATCCTATGCCCACTTGGGAGTGAGTCCCATTGAACTCAAGAGGACTTATTTTATAGGACATGAGTATACACTGCAAAAATAGTTTGCATTGGTATTCTCCTGTTTCTTTTACAATGAAGCTATAATGAAGTTTTAACTTTTCTTGCCTAGGATTTATTTTTAAAGAAGCATGGCCCACTTTTTAATGGCAATTGTACATTGTACAGTGAGATTTATATTCCAGCACTACATTTAAACAATTACATTCCTTTAGCGAAACTTTGTATGAAATTAGTGTGTCTTGTAGCAATGTCTGCTGCACAGATCAACTAGCTACAAATTTAGGCTGTTGACTTCTGTGTGGTTGTGTTTTAAGTTAAAATGTAGGTGCAAGAGAAACTCTTAATCGCATCATTTGAACTAGAAAGACTATGGGAAGAATTCATCAAACCAGCTGTTTTTATGCATTCAAACATCCATGTAAACATCCGGGGCTTGCACAAACAGCTCCTTAAAAGACATTTCATCTTGAATTTCTGGTCTGAAGAGTTCAGTGTTTTACTAAGGGCTTTTTCCATGCAGCCAGACTTGAGGTGAAGGGGCCATGCATGCAGACTTGGTTGGGGACGAGGCTGATCATGCGCTCTCAGGGTTGCACTCCTTTATAAAAAAACCATTTACTGGGTCGTAAGCCACTGAACACAGTAGGATTTGCTTCTAAGCAACATGCATATTGCTGTTGCACTGAACAGCATCTGTTTTAAATTGATTCCCAAGGTTCTACGGCACTTTGTGAACTCCATGCAAAAAAGCCAAAGGAAAGAGAATGCCAGATGTAAATAAAAGTGGGAACTTGAATAGGGTGTGTTAGGCCTGAGCTTAGCTTACGAGCCCCCCCCCCCTTTTTCTTTTTTTGCTTCCTGTAAAAAGCCTGCCTCACTGAAAATAATGCAGAGGTCCCACATTCCTATTTAACAATATATTGTTGAGAGTGGAACAATAGTTCCTTCCCCCAAAGAATGTCTCTTCTGTTTTAGTAAACCCAACAGTTCCCGCCCCCCATTATTGCAACTGGAAAACAGGATCTAACTTCCAGAACCAAATTATTAAATTTTGAAGGGAACAGAGAAGGCTAGAGATTATATTCCTTCATGCAGACTGAGCAACTGCTGCTAACGCCACTATTTCCTTGGTCTGTCGTTAGCCTAGGAAAAACCAAGGCTGTCTACTGCTGTTGTATATGCTATTCCCTTGTCACTTTGGAGGTTGAATGTGCTGTTCTTTGGACGCTGTCCATCCCTAACTAATACCCCATACGGACATTATCATGTTGGTGAGCAAGATACAGTAAATCGTGTGCGTCTTCTAAGCAGGTATGTTTAAGTTGACCAAGTTCCTTGGCTGTTTTTTCCACAAGGACAAACAGGGAGAGGGCAGGTGCGGCAGAGATGTGGCCACTCATCCCCCCCCTCCCCGCTTTAATCCCCAAGAAGGGATAATTTTATTATGCTGCGGGAATGTCTTTCAGCATTCTGCTCCTGTCATGTGGATGACAGTGGTATTAATAAAAATGTCTTTGTGAGAGAGCACTTTATGAGAGGGCAAAAAGGGGTGAAATGCTGTGAGAGACAGCTCACAATTAGATGGCAGGTGGAAGCTTGCATCTCCCCAATAGCTGGGTGTCCTGCCTGCCCTCCCTTCCTTTCCCCCCTGTCATAAGCAAGCCTGCACAGATGAATCCATCTGTTGCTTTCTTGCCTGAGCCTACCCTGCATTCCTAAAATCAATGCTTGGGGATGTGTTTGAAATCCTAAACTACACAAAAGCAGTGGGGTAGGAATGCCGGTTCCCCCCCAGGGCTTGAGTTCCGTCTCGCTCAAGCCCGGATTCCAGCGGCCCTTGCTTCAAAGCAATTATTCTTGATTTACATTGGTGTAAGTAGGGAAGGGGCCCAGACTGTTCATCTTGACATTCCAAAAAAACAAAAAAATCCACATAAACATAAGCCCCACTCTGCGATATGAACACCAGCATTCTTCTCCAAATGGCATCTGCTTAGCAATTGTTAGTTTTGCTTTTTTAAAGAATCATTGGAGCTGATGGATGGCTAAGCAAGCTTGCTGTGTGGCCTGTAAGCAGTTCCCCTACATGCCAAAGATTTGGGAACGCTCAGTGGTTAGCTATGAGGGAATGACACGCATGGGTCTCTCAACCACTCTCCTCTTTACAGGTTTATGTTGTCTCATCTGACAAGAGGTTAATCTTGCTCTCCGGTTACGCATCCTGGTAGAACAGAGTGAGAAGGGGGTTCTCCATTCAAGTTGGTTTCCCAGCACCGAATTGCAGCTCTGTTCCTCTCCCCCAGACATGAATATAGGTAAAGAAAAGGACGGGAGCTGGGGAGATTGTCCAGGGAAAGGTGCATCTGGCCCTCCTGTGCCCATGTTCTGAGAAACAGCCCTACTAGAAAAGCTAACCAATAAACTGAAACTAACACGGGGTCAAACAAAAGAGGACGCCCTCACCCTGGTATGGCTTCACATAAACAGCCCAACAAGACAACAACATGAACACTCCAACAGCATACAAATTGATATGGCTAATCTGACCCAACTCCCCACCCTCCTCCCTCTCACACTCACAAACAAAACTCACTGCAGTCAACTAAACGCAACCATAAATGCATGCTCTGGGCTCTCCAACCTCTGGCACAACAAACAAAGCAAAATAGATAAATAACCAATTCCTCCAACGCTGACACAACAACTGCACATACACTAAGCAAAAGAATGAGAAATCGCTACACCCTTCTTTCTCAAACCCCCCCCCCCATGTCTGTGGCATCAATGCCTCACACCAAATGTAACGGACCTGTAGAAAGGACTCTATGAATAGAAGACAGAGATGCATGTTAACTATGAAAATCCATTGATAAGAACTTTGGTGGTTTTTTTTTAAAAAACCCTCATGTAAATAAAGCATTTTAGTGCAAATTACTCCTAAGATACACATTTTTGTATGCAAAATTGCTTAACATGCCCCCCCTCTTTTTTTAACCAAAAATGTTTCTTATCTCTGTAACTCAATGTATAAATATAGGAGGAACAGCTTTGGTTTGATGCCAGTAATAGAAAGAGGCACAGCTTTTCTACAGCTCCCAAGTCCCCCCCCCCCAGTCATTAATGATTGCATATTTTAAAACATTGTAAAAACTAATCCTGGTAGTTAGAGCTTTTTTTTTTTTAATAAGGGGGAGAAATACTGTTCATTTTTATTTAAATGAATGAAGCGAGACGGCACTTGTCAGCTAAAGTAACAAGAGTTCATTTGATACAGGGATTTGGAAATAATTCTGTAGATTCTTGCTCAGGGTGTCTCCTTTTATGCGTGTTCTCATGCATTAATGAATTCTATAATCACCGAACCAAATTCCCTTTTTTGTGGGGGGTGGGAAGGGGAATTGAATGGGATCCTGAGGTCCCAACTGCTTGTATCCTTTAGAGATCACATGGCATTTTTTAAAGAATAGCAGAAAAGCAGCCCCACTATTCTGGCTCAATGCCTGATTTCGTAATTGTATCCCAAAGGTCTGCAGACAGGTCCCTATATGCTTTATAGAAAGCCCTGGGCTGAAGAGGTCATCTTCTCAGCAGGCCTTTTTCACTTCCCTTGGCAAGATCTGCAAGAACGTAGCAGCAGGGTGGGCTGAGTGCAAATGAATGGAACATTCTAGGCCCTGCTCGAAAGCACTCCGTGTGAACTGCCTTTGCCATATCTTGCCAAACTGAATAGTTCCACTTTGTGGGAAAGCCTCACCACCTCATGGAGATCTGGACTTCTTCCAGTATTCAGATGGAGAACAGCAGACACTTTGCTATGAGAGGAGACCCTCCAAGCATCCCTATTTTCCAGGGACAGTCCTGGATTAGTATGTGTGGAGTTATGCTACCCCCAAGCCAAGGAAATAAGTAACTATACAGCCTTTAAAAGACATCTGAAGGCAGCCCTGTATTGGGAAGTTTTTAATTGCTTGATGTTTTACCATGTTTTTATATGTCTTGGAAGCTGCCCAGAGTGGCTGGGACAAGCCTGCCAGATGGGTGGGGTATAATTATAATAATAGTAAAAGTAAAAGGGACCCCTGACCATTAGGTCCAGTCGCGGACAACTCTGGGGCTGTGGCTCTCATCTCACTTTACTGGGCGAGGGAGCCAGTGTACAGCTTCCGGGTCATGTGACCAGCATGACTAAGCCGCTTCTGGTGAACCAGAGCAGCGCACGGAAACGGCGTTTACCTTCCCGACGGAGTGGTACCTATTTATCTACTTGCACTTTGACGTGCTTTTGAACTGCTAGGTGGGCAGGAGAAGGGACCGAGCAACGGGAGCTCACCCTGTCGTGGGGATTTGAACCGCCGACCTTCTGATCAGCAAGTCCTAGGCTCTGTGGTTTGACCCACAGTGCCACCTGCATCCCACTTATAATAATTATTATTATTATTATTAAATAAGATGTTTCTAGTTTCATCAAAGGAACGTTGGATGGTATGTGAGAAGCAGTGAGATGTAGTAGCCCCAGACTCAAATCTCTGTTCATCCATGAAGTTCACTGGTAAACCCTTGGACCAGTCACTAACTCTCAGCCTAACTACCCACAGGGTTGTTGTAAAGTGAAACTCTTCCTCATAACCAGAAGAGAATCATGAGGGTTAGTCTGTGGCCAGGAAAATGTGCTCTGTATGATCAGAGTCACCTACTCCATATGTTCCAGCAAGGCAAATTGTGGCTCTGAAATAGATTATGAGGCTAGACCTGGGGTCAAATCAAGCCCTGCCCTCTGTGTTGTCTTCAACCCTCCTGACACCATCCTTGGCAAATGTCAGAAATAGCATTTTTTGGCTCACATAACTATCCTAGCGTGTCTTTTGAGAATGCAGCCGGCGTTCACCTAGTCAACCTTTCTGAATTCACCAATCACCATTGATTAATACAAGTGTCTGCCACAGATTAAATCTGCTGGGGGAAAATTCAAATAGCTGCCCCGTTATATCAACCTGACAGTAAGTGTCTGACACGTTTTGTACAAAGACGATTACTAGACCAAAGCCAGAAACAGCTTTGGGCAGATCTGGGAAGTTTATTATTTCCCCATCATTATATGCTAGTCGGTGTCAACCTAATAGTGGGCCTGGTTTCACATTGCTTGAGGTGGTAGCTATAAAGTGGTGCTCTGACCTCCTTCAGGCAGTCTCTCCTCATGATCTCAACTGTTAGGAGACAGTGGAGCTGTGCACTGTTGCCTCACAAACACTTGTGTCCCATGCCAACTCTCCCCACCCATGTTTTACACAGAGGAAAAGCCCACAGAACCCCCAAAGTCTGCTCCTGTGAGCCAGAATTCTGTATGTTCTGGATTCTTGCTCATGAAGGATGCCTGGGAGCACCTGGTAGGTGTCTCCACCATTTCAGGCATCCCTCCGCCAACACAGGAACAGAAGTGGAAGAGTTGGTGCAATAAACAACCAACGAGACAGTAAGACATGGGTGTAGACAAGGGGGGAGACAGGGGAGCAGCTCCCCCCCATCAAGTAAAATGCTTAGCTGATCAATCATGTCAGTTCTGTCCCTCCTAACAAAAATCTTGGCTACGCCCATGCAGTAAGAGTGTGCATGACCTCATGATTTGCTTCCACAGGACTAATTTCCAGAGCTTAGAAAGTTCATTTTAAAAAAGGGACCAGTTCTCCTTCAAGTTTAATGTGTCTGAAAAGGAACAAATTCTGGTTCACGTTCATCCCTTTACAAAGGCAACTAGTTCAACTCACATCCAATTCAGGATTGAGGATGTTACAAGCTGCTATGCTGGCATATAATATATACTTAAAGGGGAGCTCACCCCATCGCGCAGCATTCTGATCAGCAAGCCGAAGAGGCTCAGTGGTTTAGACCAAAGTGCCACCTACTCCACTCTGTCCCAGCTTCTGCCAACCTAGCAGTTCGAAAGCACACCAGTGCAAGTAGATAAATAGGTACCGCTGTGGCAGGAAGGTAAATGGTGTTGCCATGTGCTCTGGCACTCATCATGGTGTCCCGTTGCGCCAGAAGCAATTTAGTCATGCTGGCCACATGGCCCAGAAAGCTGTTTTTGAATGAACACCAGCTCCCTCAGCCTGAAGCAAGATGAGCGCCACAACCCCATAGTCGCCTTTGACTGGACTTAACCGTCCAGGGGTCATTTACCTTACTTAAAGGGGGCTAAGGAAACATTTTAAAAAACACAGTGGAATATGGTTTGTGAATTGTGTGGTGTAAGAAAGCCTACCTTAGATGTGATAGATGTGAGTGAAGCTCTTTAGGTTTTCTAAGGAATGACTTAGAAAATCTAGAACGTAGATTTATCTTTAAAGTATGTCAGTATGATGAAACAAGATATATGCAGCTAAAGCATAGTGTAAACCAAAACCACCTGAGAGCTGGAGACAGACTAAATAAAATTTAGTCCAAGTTCATTTATTTTCAACAAAATGATTGACAAGAATTTTCTGATAAGAAAAATAAATAAACTCTAACCTACCATGTGGGACAAAAATGGGTTTGATATCTTTATATAAAAAAAAGCTTTGCCGAGGTTGCACTGTTGGGGAGTTGTAATAAACAGGATGTATTCATCCTTTTGCCTCGCCTTTCCTCCACTATATAAAAAGACACAACGGTGTCTGTTCTTTACATTAAATATATGTTGGGAAGTAACACCATTGCCCTACAAATCTGTTTTTTACAGTTCAAAATGAGCGTCACCAGCATGTGAAGAACCAGTGTGGTGGTGTGGTTAAGAGTGATAGACTCGTAATCTGGGGAACTGGGTTCGCGTCTCCGCTCCTCCACATGCAGCTGCTGGGTGACCTTGGGCCAGTCACACTTCTTTGAAGTCTCTCAGCCCCACTCACCTCACAGAGTGTTTGTTGTGGGGGAGGAAGGGAAAGGAGAATGCTAGCCGCTTTGAGACTCCTGAAGGGGAGTGATAAAGCGGGATATCAAATCCAAACTCTTCTACTACTACTACTACTACTACTACTACTACTACTACTACTGTGTTAATTTGATGTTGTCTACATTTGTATCCTACATGGCCCCCGCTGAGTTCAGGGTGACACACATAAATGTGGCTAACCTCACAATATCCTCCTAACAGCCTTGTGAGGTTGGCTAGACTCAGAGAGCAAATGGCCCAAGGCCAGCCAGTGAACTTCATGAATGACCAGGGATGTGAACCACCCAGGTCTTCCTAGCCAAGGCTGAGCATGCACAGGTTACTACACTATAATTGTCAGCTGATTCCTAATCAATTGGGTAGTAGCTGTGTGTACATGTAGATAGAAATCTCTGGTGGGTGGAGATATCTAGGATTCAGTAGAAATTGGCAGGGTGAAGCAGCTGGGGGCAGCATTCCTTGCTTGGCTTCCCAAGTGCAGAGGTCACTACCAGTAACTGAGAGGGGAAGGGCACAGGTTGGCATGGTACAGGTGCAGCAGAACCAATCTGCCACTCCTGCTGCTGCTCCCGTGCCACTACTGACCACTACTGTTAGGATCAACACAGCTGCATTTTTGGATTCTCCTTTGGAGCATGCCTCCAAGGGGCCATCACAGTGAACTCCCATGCTTCCGAATGTACTGCTCTTTCACTGGGATTAAGGGATGCTAGAACAGACCAGAGATGCCTGTGGCTTCATTCACATGCCAAGCAAATGAATCGTGCATGTGTCAGCTCCCGGGAAAGATGGATTATGCAGGATTTCTCCACACCTCTCTAAATCAATTGTATTAAGGAATTATCTCTGAGTCATGAATTCTCCACTTGAAAAATAAGGAAAATGTTTAATAACAGCTTTGCAACACATTCCTGGACACTTGCGTCACAGATGCACTCTGTGCAATGTCCGTGAGGCTGCTCAGCAAGCCCATGCCGGAGGGAGAGCAAGCAGCTAGTCACCTATTATTGCTTTTCCAATGAAGTGCATATAATTTAGCCGAGCCAAGTATAATAACAGGATTTATGAAGCTCAGACATTTTTCCTGGCAGCAGCACACCTACAATACATGGTTAATCATTCTTCAAACTGGCATTCCTTATCATCGTGTCGGTCATGGCGAACTCCTATGGTATTTATAGTTCTCTTATGAGGTTGCCTTGTTTTCTTTCCTCAGTCAGTCAAGTCTCTAAAGGTTGCAGGATTCAGGCCGTGACCCAAATAGCGTTTGTTTCCCTTTGTTCTAAGAACCTATGAGGTTTAGAACCCACCAGCACCTCATTCTGTCAACTCAAAACTTCATTTAAAAGTCTGAGAACGCAGCCATTGGGTGGGGGTGGAGAGGTGAATTTTTTGGAATGTTTAATCATAAAAAATACGACTTAAAGGTAAAGGTACCCCTGCCCGTACAGGCCAGTCGTGTCCGACTCTAGGGTTGTGCGCCCATCTCACTTAAGAGGCCGGGGGCCAGCATTGTCCGCAGACACTTCCAGGTCACGTGGCCAGTGTGACGAAGCTGCTCTGGCGAGCCAGCACCAGCGCAGCACACGGAAACGCTGTTTACCTTCCCGCTATAAAGCGGTACCTATTTATCCACTTGCACTTTAAGGGTGCTTTCGAACTGCTCGGTGGGCAGGAGCTGGGACCGAAAGACGGGAGCTCACCCCGCCGTGGGGATTCGAACCGCCGACCATGCGGTCGGCAAGCCCTAGGCACTGATGTTTTACCCACAGCGCCACCCGCGTCCCCCAAAAAATTACAACTTACTCTAGTTCAACTCTCTATTCCTTCTGCTGCACTGAGGAAATGCTTCAATATGACCGAATCTAGTAATAATATTTCAAAAATGAACTGTTGCTGACTTTGTGATAGTAAGAACTTCCTTCTACCACGTCCATCTGGTTCAATAGTGTCTATGATGAATGGCAGAGATCTTGCCCAGTCCTGCCTGAAGGTGCCAGGGATTTAATCAAAGTAGATGCTCTCACACTCTCACCAAACGGCTCCAGTTGTGTGACTCAAGCCTCATCAGTTTCATATAATGTTGTTCTAGGAGAATCAAATTCTCATTATTCTAAATGATCTCTCATTATGAGCATGCAAACCTGCACTTAAGCCAGGGCTCATTGCTGTGCCAGCCTGGAGCTGGTACCACAACTGATCCAGATTGAGCCAAATCCTCTCCCCACAACCTTCCACTGTGCCTGACATGAACAGCTCTACTAGAGATCTGGTAGTGGTTCTGTCAATCCACAAAGCCCTGCCTGCAGAGAGGGAGGTTAGAATTATATCATACTTCATAGTGAACCCTTCAATAAAAAGAACACTCGTGCCATTAAAAAAGTCTTAAGAAATTAGGCTGGTAAATCTTAAATGCTAGAAATTAGTGGATGAGGTTGACTTGAAGTGGTGCCCCGTTTTTATTTTCTGAGGACATCATTAGCTGCTTATCAGTGATCAGTTCCCACATGGCTGAACTACACTGGCAATGCCAATAGTATGGTTCTCCTCCCCCCCCCCCCGAATTGTCACTCCATGTCATAGTTTTGTTACTGAGCAACAGCATGCACAATTGGTGGAGTGGGAGTGGCCAGCCAACCAGAAGAGTCTCTGAAATGTACTTGCCTGGAGGCAGAGTTAACATCTGAAATCAGGTTGAGTCCTAGAGTTGGGCAAACGGAATTCCACGTTGTCCGTTGGTCCAGGGGTCAGGGAATCCAATGATCATGGGTTCAGGGGTCAAGATGAGCAGGAAACAGCAAGGTAGGCCAGGAACCACAAACATTGTTACCAGCATCTGACTGCTGCTGGCAGCTCTGCTTAAGAAGACTGAAGCCAGCTGGTTCTCATCAACTCCTTCTCCTCAGTGTCCTTGAAGGCTGATCAGCCACAGGTGGAGTCACTCTGCCTTCTCCCCCTTCAGGCTGCTGTTCGGCAGGTGAAGCTGACTCCTGGCCCATGGTGCCCCAGTGTCTTGGATCAGCACTTATTTTGTGGGGAAAGCCCACACACTTGGTTCCCACCCATGTGGTTGGATTACTCACACATAATCCCAGCTATGTGGGATCCCAGCTACCTACTGTTCCCACGCAGTTGAGAGAAGGCATATGAGTTTAAACAAAACTGGTGCAAAACAGGAGAGTATAATTGACTATCCCATTTAATACTGTACTATTTCATTGAGAAGATTCTGCACTCATAGGATTACATCTGATGCTGTTAAAGTATCAGAAAAAATAAAATCATTTGTCTTATTTTGGTTTCAGAGCAGCCATTTTTTTAAAAAAAAGAGAAGAAACATCATAAAAGTTTCATAGGGATTTTCATCCATGGCCCAACTTTCTTTTCTCTTGCCTGTAAGAGACACTACTAAAGAAGTGAGGAATTTCAAAGGGAAAGGTTTGTAGTGATGGCATGTCTAGAGGTTTATTTTATATTGTCCTATTCCAAGAATGCTCTAAACATGTTGCAAGAGCCACAGAGATGCTGCAGTGCTCTCTTCTCATTGAATAACATGTAGCAGCCTCTATGCAAGTGATGTCATCATGTTGTACAATTGCACATGACTGGCTGCATCTGTTGGAACTGCAAAAATGCACATTGTGATGTGTATGTCGGATATTATCTGTCTCTTAGCAAATGGGTTGTTGTTTTTTAACTCAAGCTTGTTCTGTCATGCAGAATTATGAGGTCTTCTCTCCACATGCACTAAACAAAAGGAAAGACTTTTATTTTACTTTGCTAAAAACAGCCTCACATGTTTGAAGGCTTATATCAGTGACTTAGAGCCAGTCTCTCTCTCTGCAGTGTTGGTGAAATTAAAAAACAAATATTTTATATGAAAAGTAATGGGAGGGAACACATATAAACACTGAATCATCTTCTGCTCTTAGTGTTTATCTTAAGATGTAATTTAGTTTAATGGTAAAAAAAAAAAAAATCAAAGGAGAGCTCTTTCAAAAAGCCACAGCTCTTGCTCATACTTCCAGATGTATACTGACACTCAGCTTTCAAAAGCATTTAGGATATTAAATGTCCTTAATCATTTTAACGGTGGTTACATTTAAGCTTCAGGATCCTTGTCTTTTTCGAGACGCCAGCTTGATAGCCTGTTAAAAGCTCAGGGAGGCTTTCTACATTTTCCAGTGAACTCCTGGAAGGCTGTGTAAAAAGCTCTTTTGAAAACCCAAACCCAGTTATGGGTGCTTCAGAACTTTGAAAAGTTGGCAGGAAAAAACTCTTCCTCTGGAAAGCTCCATGCAGGCAAGTCTTTAGCATATGCACCGCCGGGGTGCAAAGTTCCGCCCTGCGCCCCCAAATTTAGTTGTGAATGCCGTCATTGAGTCTGACAAGTGCCGTCGTTGTGAATGACAAGCACCGCAGCTGGCGCGGCACATCTTTGGTAAACGAGCACACAACGTCAAAAGTCCTTTAGTGAAACAGTAGGTATACATTTCGGTAATACCTAGATATATATGTATTTTGTTTTTCTAGTTTGATCAAAATTATTTATTATTCCACAACAGGTAGATAGTTAAGAGCTTAGGCAGCTTCAGCGGCGGGCACCTGGCACCTACCAGAATTGGGCGCCTAGGTGCCCCGCACCCCTTGCACCCCCGGGTAAAGACGGCCCTGACTCCATGTGTGTATAGGGAGCTTCTATGGAGTATAGGGAGCTTCTATGGAGTTGACTATCTCATTCACTTCTATTATGCCCAAGCAGGGCCGACCTGTCCATAAGGTGGCCTGCAGCAGCTGCCTGAAACAACAAAGATTCAGATTCCAGTGAGATCTGACAAGAGCTCCACAAGATCTCATGGAGCACTTGCAGGATCTCACCAGAAGCCGCACCCTGCCAAAGCCTCATTTCTCCTCTCCCCTACCCATACCTGGAGAAGGGGCTCCAGTGGCAGTGGCCTGGTTCCAGTGATATCTCACAGACCTTTGGTGAGATCTTGTCAGAACCCAGAAGCTGCCACTGCACAACCTTTGTAAGTGAGGCCTCCGCAGGGGGGAGCTGAGGGACGGCACCTTCCCAATTTGCCTCAAGCAGCAAAACAGGATGGGCCACCGCTGTGCCAAAGTGACACATATGCAAGGCCACCCTTCCATCAAGATGAATAGACAGCTCTTGTAAACGAGAGTATACGGTGTGTTCATCACATCAGGGATCCTCCCAGTTGCTGGTATAGAAAGACAGTGCATTTTTCAGATTAATTGAAAATACTGCAATAGGTAGCTATAAAGGAAGTTTGCATAAATCATTCATTTAAAGTTATTTCAATTATTACCTCACTCTTCTGTCAAACAGCATCTTACAGAAGGCTATTGGGATATTTCTTTTCCAGGGCCAGAGCTGCTGGACTTCAGCAGCAGAACTGGGTCAGGTGTTTCCTCTGCCAAAAAGAAAAAGAAAAATGAGAAACGTTTTGCATAAATTATTCTCCTGATCAGGTAATCCACAAACAAACAATGGAGGCTCTTATGTGTCTGGTTTAAAATTTTAATCTTGGTCATAAAAAAATAGTACCCCAATGGTTCTTGAAAGCTCTCTTTGTGAAAGAGAAATTTAATAACCTTGCTGCACGTAGACCAGGTGTTCCCTACTAACAAGCTCTGGTGATAGAGAGATGTTTCATTTTGACAGTGACGTCTCTGAGGTATTCGATTGCACTCAAAACATCGTCCAGATGTGATATCTCCCAGGATTACAGAATATCTGGTCAAACCATATAATTTTATTACACTACGGGGTTAAACATACTGAATGGCAGTGCCAGGGAACATTTGGAAACACGGTAAGCTTGATGTTCAATGTGGGAAAATTTCAAGGTGTTTAATGGCTTCATAAAATGGCACACTTTTGTCTCAGCCTATAAGATCAGCAGTAAATTCTTGCATTACTGCTGCTGTAAAATGCGGTAACGGAAACCCCAAGTTGTATTATACGATACCCCTGAGGTAAAAGTAAGGGATAGTTTTCCCTTAGAGTGGCCATAGGAAAAGCCATTAATTACTGGAACATTGGAAAGATCTAACCAAGGTTTAGCCCTTTTAAGCCCTATTGATTTAAGTGCAGGCCTACAGCTAACTTTTTCATGCAACGACAAACAGCTTTGGACAGCTTTGTGTCCAAAAACAGCAAGGGAGATCAGGAAGAACCTGTTATGTGTAAGGTCACAGGATGAAGCAGCAGTCTGCCAGCACCACTTTCTTGGACTGACCAGAAAGGATTGGAGCCACCTCAAATAGTGCCTCCCATTCCAATCCTAGATACCAATTTTCGAAGGTGAATGAAGCAGAATTCACCGGTGCCTTTTGCAGGTTGACAATATGTTCATTGTTCTGTTGAAAACAAAAACAAAGCTCCAGTTCTTTGATACTGGAAAATGTCCTGCCAAGAGTCTCCAAGTTGTTGTCTAGTCTTGATAAATTTGTACAGCTTTCAATCTGGTGCTCTCTGGCAACGCTCTAACTTTAATGAAATTCACATTGCGAAAATCCCATGCAACACTTATAACTATCAGATATATAGGTTTATTTTTAGTAAACAAAATGAAACTGTATACTGTATATCCAAATGAATGACCAGCCACAGTTGTTTCCTGATGTAACTGTTGCAGGCAGAACCACTGCCAGGCTATTATCCTTTTTGTTTACTTCTACACTTTTTATTACCAGTAGCAATAGGTCCTCTTTATGGACAAGCATAGAATAAGCATGCTGAAATGGTAACATGCTCTACTTGCAGAAATAGATGACGTATAGGGAAACCAGAGCACAGAGTGAGTCAAGAGAGTGATATGATCACCAGTGAAGTCCATTAGAGTTGTCGCTATGGGACCTTTAAGGTTCAAATCCAAGCTCCGCCTTGGATTCACTGAAAGGCCTTTGGCAAGTCAGTCCCAATCACCCTAAGTTTTGCAACGTGTACCATAAAAAAGTTAATGGCCAGCTTCTAGGCTGACAGGTCTCCTGCCAGCATCCCACTATAAAAACTACCTCCACCCCAAAGCATATTCATTTGCCTTAGCAGAGTCGAAAGGTGAACCAGGAATTGAAATGAGTTGAAAGAAAACCAACATCTGCTGGCAAGATCTGGAGCTCTCGGCTTACCTCTCTTTCATGTCATGATAAGTGAACCTACAATCAAAAGAAGGGATGGGCAGCAATCCCAGGACAATAACCTGTGGATCTTGGTTGTGTAAACAAGCCATCGCTGAGTGCTTGCGAGGAAGAATGCCAGACCAACCAAAATCACTGATTTACAGCCAGGTCCCATTTGTCAGTTCCTGTATCTAACCATTAAAACATGCCGATTTCAGCCTTGATATTACTTGCAAAGGCAAACATGCTATTTCTAATATGTAGTCAATGAAATCTGCTCCCCCTTCCCCCTCCTCCAGCATTATCATTGTGGCAGTTGCACTGCAATGTCTTGGGCTATTCTGTGCTTTCTATATGTCTCTTTCCAGCTGTCTAGCAGCCTGTCCCTCTCCAGGACCTCGGAACGCAAATGGAGTTTGGCTATTACCTGAAGAGTTTGATTGATTGGCAGGGCCGCCACAGGGTTCAGAGAACCCAAGAGTGTGGGGTGTAGCAATCTGTCTGCATTGACAAATGGAGCTTGTGTAAGCATTGGATGTCATGACAGGACCACTTCACCATGAACTTAGACCTCATCTACATACATAGATGAATCGCCTAGTGTAGAGTTGCTTGGAATTCAGGATTCAAGTAGGGCAACGTCTTTTTCAAAAAGTCACAACGATTTATCCACATGTGTTGATTAGAACCATGACTTAACTCATTTGCCAGCATGCCGTGTTTGACATTGCTTCAAGGTCCATGTAAACAATTTCTTTAAATAAGTCACAAGAGGAGTTTAGCAGAGAAGTCGGAGAAATGGTGTTAGTGGGAGAACTGAAAACGAGAGGAGTTTCGTTCATCCATTATTTAAAAATAAATAAATAACTTTTTTAAAAAAAACCCATTTCTCATATATCGTGCACACACACATACTTAAATGCCATTCTTTTATCACATTCTCCACTAAAACCTGGTGGATGTGTGTTCATTTTGTTCAATTTAACATCTGCTTTTGACACTTAAGCCATATGATATTCATTCGCCATTTATCATCTTAATGGTTAATCATGTGGCTTCGTGTGTATATTAGATTTAAGTTTTTATCTCCATAATCTTTTCTCTTTGCCATGTGTAGATCAAGGATTTCACATTCTTTGCTTCAAATAATGGCAAACCTCAAGGCTCAGTACCAGTTCCTATATATCTTTGATTATATTCACGTCCCTCTTGAAGTGTTGATTGGGTCATATGGCTTTCATTTTCCTTTGTGCTCTGATGATATTCAGATCGGTGGTTTCTTTAACCTTTCCTACTGAGGTCAGTAACTGTATCTTTGAGTGTCTAACAGCTGTCTCCTGCTGGACGTTTTATAATTTTTTGACATTAAACACAGACAATTTGGAGGTTTGGTTAATTGGGGCTGACAGTTTCCATTGTATGTTTGGGTCAGATTTCACAGAGTAGCTCAATAACTCAATAGCTAGGAATCAGAGTGATATTCTTGCCACCAGCTTGTTGTTTTCATCTAATACTTACATTCCGCCCCCTCCAAACCCATAATAAGGTCACCGCCAATTATTTAATATCTCAAAAATTCACTGCATTCACTTATCAGGAAAGCATTGTGTTATCATCAGCTAAGACCAACTGGCATTGTATTTATTTATTGCAAGAGTAATCCACAGCGTGGTTAAGCAGTGGCAGGATGTGGCAGAGCAGTGTAGCCACTGCTGCATCTACCGCCCTATCACACATGTCAGGGGGTGGGATAGCTATAGCAATGGAGCTGGCACAGATTGGGTCTTCATGCTGTCAAGTAACAACATGGAGGGGAGTCTGCTCAGGATCCAGCAGATCAAGGGTCAGTTCCTGCCCTGCTGTTCCAGGGCTTTCTTCCAGCTTTCTCCCCAATGTTTGCCCATCTGCATTTTTCAGCAGGTGGAATGGGGAGCTCTGTGATAGTTTAGCTGTTCTGAGCTGGGTGAGTTGAGATCTCTGCCCCATTCTACACTCCCCAGCATAGCGGTTCTATACCTACTGACGCAAGTCATAGTCCACAACATCTAGAGGTCACCACGTTGACTACCCCACTCCGCTTTACTGAATGGAGCTGATGGGATTTGTAGTCCAAAACATGTGGAATGCACTAGGTTGAGAAAAGCTAACCAAGGAAACACTAGGGCTGCATATGGAAAATGAGGTAAATCTCACACGTCAAATTACAGTAACTGAACGACAACTACAGTTTTCTGATTTCTATTTGTATAATTTTCACTGAGCCAACTTGTTTAGTGCAGGGTTGAATGGGGAAGCTTACCATTCAAGCATTTTCAACCATTAGCTGGGATGTGCTTTGCTGGAACTCTGTATCTTCAAATATCTAAATGCCTAAAAGGAATCATTAACTATAGATCCCGTGAAATACGTGTGTTTGTTTTTCGTGTTTAGAGCCTATGATTCTTTTACATTCATCGCTCTCTTTTATATTTATCTCTTTCTTTCTATAGTAAAAGCATTCTTAACCGATGAGATTTAGCTTGCTTTGGTAGATACGCATCATTGGTCTCTAGTTTCCTCTCTTTTGGACGAAAGTCCTGACATTACTTAAAGTGAGGAAACTTTACCAAAACTCTGCAATTCTTCCAAACTTAGGGAAAAGTTTGATTTAGATTTCCTTCCTCGGGAAACTGAGTATTATGTAACCAATAAATAATGGATCATCGTAAATGTGTTTTCTTTGTCCATTAGAGTCACATTGTTTTTGCATGTCAGGTTAGGGTTCCTACTGGGTCGTGATGACAGGAAAGAACTGTTGTTAAGACAAAAGACAAAATAATGCATTGGGCTTTTGGGGAGTTAGCTCTGGTCTTCAGTGGTTTTTCAGAGCTGCTTGGTTGCAACTTAATTTTTGACGGTGCCTCGGCTGGGCTGTCAGAATTTTAAACAATCCTTCCAGGAAACATTTTCTTTGATTCCAGTTTGGCAGCAATAAAAATGGGATCTTAATTTAGAAGCAACAAAGGAAAGGATGGGTTGATTAAATGAGAAAATGTGAGAAATGCAATGCAGAGGGAGATGGTCACTAAGCGTAGGATCACCTATGTAGAACTCAACCATGTAGGGAATCATTTTAGTGGGTATCAGAATGTAGTCCACCACACTATTTCCCTGCGAGGAGATATAGGTAAAATTCCCAGAGCCTTCCCAACCGGTTAGCCCGTTGAGCTACATCAGGGCCCTGGTGGTGGTCAGCTTAGTGAGTCGCAGACCTGCCAGATTAATTACTGGATCCCGGGATCTACAGTCCCAAAAACAGATGTCTGGGAGAAGAGAAGTATCCAGGATCCCCCATGCTTTTGTGTACACTTCCCACCCTTGGCCTAGGCAAGCATTAAAGTCTCCAGTCAAGATGATAGGTAAGTCAGGACAGATGGATTCCAGATTCTCAAGCACATGTGTAGTAAGATCCCATTGTAGGTTCTTGGCTGTGACAGTGGGGGTGGGAGGGATATACACATTGAACAATAACATTCCTTAGATGAAATTAGGGACATTTCTCACTCCCCTGCTCATCCTCCTCTCTGAGCTTGGCAGCGGCGATGGCAGGGAAAATAGAGACATTCCAAGATCAGTTCAGAAGCTGGGATGACTTTCATAATTCTGAGACTGTCCTCGGAAAATAGGGACACTTGGAAGGTATGTACAACCTGTTATTGTTTCATCTTACTGGTGTAGCAGATGTTGTGTCATAAGGAGAGTCAGTTAAATATTTATTTTCTACCTCTTAGTGCTTCTTTCCACACAGTCTTTGTTCTGCATAGGAACCATTTTCGGTCAACCTGCCCAGAAGATAAGGCAACTGAAGAAAGGCCTCAAAAACAGGGTGATGGAAGGAAACTGTTTCACACATGGAATCAACTGGCCCAGTTCCCAACCTCCATTAATTCATCCTAAGATTGGAATTAGCCCATGTGCAGAGGCTCCTTTCCAACTTCAGGATCAAAACACCAAAACAGGGAAGTGGGGGCAAGCAGACATAATCAGTAGGTTGAACACTTCTTCTTCCACTCACCCACCCATTATATTGGTAAAATATAGCAAAAAGGGTGGGTTGAAAGGGATATGGAAAGAGAATGGAAAGCTGTGGAAAATATCTCACAGATGCAGCCTAATGAAAGGAAAGGGTCATGGGTTATATCTAGAGTAGGATTTGTATTGTGCAATAGGACTTCCCCCATTCTCCTCCCCATGCAGCCTCAGAGGAGGACTGATTTAGGGGGCACACAGGGGGCAAGAGAAGGGAAAGTCCCTTTGCTTGAGCCAGTTCAAAGGGCCACAACGGATGAGAGGTGGGTCAGATGGCTAACCACCATTGAATCCAGGCATGTGCTAATTTTAAGATATTTGAGTTTGTTAGGTTTTTAGAATCAAAAACAAAGACTTTAGAAGCGTTTTCCATGGCAACATAGTTCCAACCAGAAAATCCATTTAATTTCCTGCCCCATAATAAACAATATACCATATTTTTTGCCCTATAGGACGCACTTTTTCCCCTCCAAAAATGAAGGGGAAATGTGTGTGCGTCCTATGGGGCGAATGCAGGCTTTCGCTGAAGCCTGGAGAGCGAGAGGGGTCGGTGCGCACCGACCCCCCTTGCTCTCCAGGCTTCAGGAAGCTCTCCGCAAGCCTTGGAAGCCCGCGGGAGTTCCCGCCGGGCTCCCTAGGCTTGCGGATAGCAGCCTGCATCTCGAAGCCCGGGGCGTGCTGTGCAGTGCGCCCCGGGCTCGGTTCCCCGGCCTGGTTTGGAGGCTGGCAGTGGGGAGAAGCCCACTTCTCCCTGCCGCCCACCCCACAAGCTCGCAGGACAGCGGGGAGGTGCAGTGTGCCATCCCGCTGTCCCCCGACCTGGTTTGGATTTGGTTTATCTTTTACTCAGTATAATTAGCTGCTCCACGCACTTAAGAGCCTGTATGTAAAGTATTGTTTGCTTTGCAAACAGATGACTCAAAATGTTGTTAGATTCTTTCATTGTGTCTGATATGGACTGGCTCCATTCCAAAAGTGGGTTGGTCATCTTGTTCCCCTGTTGGACCTACCGTATTTTTCGCCCCATAGGACGCACCGGCCCACAGGACACACCTAGTTTTTTGGGGGGAAATAAAGGGGGGGAATTATTTTTTTTTCCCCAGGCACGGGGCTGGGGCGGGGAAAACCCTCCAAACCAGGTCGGGGGACAGCAGGGTGGCGCTCTGCGCCTCCCCGCTGTCCCCCGACCTGGTTTGGAGGCTGGAGGCGGGGAGAACACGCTTCTCCCTGCCGCCAGCCCCACAAGCTTGTGGGACAGCGGGGAGGCGCAGAGCGCCACCCCGCTGTCCCCCGACCTGGCTTGGAGGGCTTCCCCCGCCCCAGCCCCACGCCTGGGGGGGAAATAAAAATTTTTTTCTTTATTTTCCCCCCAAAAAACTAGGTGCGCCCTATGGGCCGGTGTGTCCTATGGGGTGAAAAATATGGTAGGTCCAACAGGGGAACAAGATGACCAACCCACTTTTGGAATGGAGCCAGTCCATATCAGACACAATGAAAGAACCTAACAACATTTTGAGTCATCTGTTTGCAAAGCAAACAATACTTTACATACGGGCTCTTAAGTGCGTGGAGCAGCTAATTATACTGAGTAAAAGATAAAGGGGTGTTTCACACCAGCACCAGGGTCATTAATCCTCCAGGAATTAAAAAACTCCCCATCAGCACTTAAAATACTCTTAAAAGTAAATTAGCATCACTTAGCTAGCATGATGGCAGCAGACAGGAGATTTATGTCACAATAAGCTTCTGCGGACAGTAAGATCTTCAGAGGAAATCAAACATATCCACATAATATGTGGGGATTGGGGGCACAGTCCTTCAATGGCTGCGCTTGTTCCTTTCTGATCAGGGACAGAGGGTGGCGCTGAGGGGGGAGCTGTCATCGTGCTACTCCTTGGCAGTGGCAGAGAGCAGATGGGGGCGGGGCTGGCGTGCGTCCTGGGGGCCCCAGGCCCCAGTGAAATTAGACTGGCCTCAACCAGAGCCAGGGCCTTTTTGGCTGTGGCCCCAGCCTGGTGGAACACTCTCCCACAAGAGACTAGGGCCCTGTGGGATTTGACATCTTTCCGCAGGGCCTGCAAGACGGAGCTGTTCTGCCAGGCCTTTGGCCAGGGTGCAGTCTGACCTATTTTCCTTTGTATAAGAACAAGCATGAAGGAGGCCTCCCAGCCTGTTCACAGGTCCTTATATGATCAGCGAAAAGAGTTGGTCCTGGCAAGTATTAACCGCTCTCAATCTTAACCTGATAACTCCCGTTTGTCCAGATTTTAATTTGTCTGAATTAATTTTAAGATGTATTTAATTAATTGATGCTTGTTCTTATGTATACTGTGTTATTTATATGACGTTAGCCACTCTGAGCCCGGCTCTGGCCCGGGAGGGCAGGATACAAATAAAATTTATTATTATTATTATTATTATTATTATTATTATTATTACTACTACTAAGCAAACAAAAAATGAATTATGATGCTTAGAAATATTGTGCTGGTCAGGTTACATTGACCAGAATTTTAAGGATCTTGCCAATGAAGGTCATTGTTATAATAATGTTAGGATTTAACTGATTTGAGGAGAGAGGAATAGAATGAAAGAAGAAATGTTTATAAAAGGTAAAGGTAAAGGTACTCCCTGCCCGTACGGGCCAGTCGTGTCCGAATCTAGGGTTGTGCGCCTATCTCACTTAAGAGGCCAGGGGCCAGCGCTGTCCGGAGACACTTCCGGGTCACATGGCCAGCGTGACAAAGCTGCTCTGGCGAACCAGCACCAGCGCAGCACACGGAAACGCCGTTTACCTTCCCGCTATAAAGTGGTACCTATTTATCTACTTGCACTTAGGGGTGTTTTTGAACTGCTAGGTGGGCAGGAGCTGGGACCGAAAGATGGGAGCTCACCCCGCCGTGGGGATTCGAACCGCCAACCATGCGATCGTCAAGTCCTAGGCACTGAGGTTTTACCCACAGCGCCACCTGCGTCCCAGAAATGTTTATACCTTCAGTTTAAAGGTAAGAAGACCAGACATTTTGGTGTATGGGTGTTCCATAGGCCGGAGAGATGTCAATCCTTTTTAAGGGCCCTCTCATATTCTAGTTTCCACAGTGGAGATTCCATATTCCAAGCCACATATCTAGAAATTATCCCTTCCATTTGTAGTTTTGATCTTGCATTCCAAGTGTCACATAGGTGAAAGATTTCTCCTACTTTATTTCAAGCCAGGTGGTAGGAAAATTGGACCAGGAGTAGATTCCAAGGTTCTTGACTCATCCCAAGGTTCAAAGCAGAATCAATAGCTAGAGGGCAGATCGGAATAAACAGAACTGAGATTGCATCTTGGCTCTGCATACACAGAAGATCGTTTGTCGTCATTCCAAAATAAAGTAGGCATGATCAGGCTGTGACACCTGATAACAAAGAGATGCTGAGCAGATAATGTCATGGACATCAGTTTGGCATGGGCGCTGGTGTTAGAAATGTGGGAATTCTCGATCCAAATTCCCCACTCATGATCTTTCCTCTTCCCTACTTCAAAAGATAGTTGTTAGGACAAAATACTGCACTAAGCTCTCTTGAATCCTATTCATCACATCCACAAATGGATACCTGTGAAGAGAGCTGCTGCAAGTGTGAAAAGGGGGCATGAAAATCTTCTTTGCCATTTCTTCATATCACATGCTTCCCTTAGTAAGCTGCAATCATATTTTTCTTGCTCCAGGGATGCCAAATGGCATGTTACACCATGATTTGATGCAATCTGGGGTGGAGGAAAAGTCTTACCCACAGCATGTAAAAGAGAGCAAGATGAGAGAATGCAACGAGACAAATAATTTATAATTACCATAATTATTTTCATGCTGGAGGGGAAGTGAGTTCAAACTTGGGGTTTCTTTTTCTCCTAGGGGAGCTGTAGAAAGATTTGCGTGAAACCTTTGTAAAATGTGCCAGCATGAGAGAAGGGGGAAAGCATCCATACCACAGAAAGCAAAAATCCATCAGTAATTATTGATACTAATGTGACTCAGAAAAGCAGGGTCAGTTCACTGGAATATCTCCGCTAGCTTTAGGCTGAATTCACACAAACAAAAGAAGCAGTGTTGAGTACCTCTTTGGAGGACTCTCAGGAGCAAGTGGCTTCTGCGCTGTTTACATTACATCCCCCCCCTCCTCTGTTTTTTAACTGCAAAAGGGATCACATTGTTCAAAATCATGAGCAGCTATCCCAACTTATTTCAAGCCTGGCTGACACAAGCAGCCTGAACTTCGTCTACATTTGGCCAGAGGCATTCAGCTGGCTGCAGCAGCTTCTATGACAAATGCTACATACAAGTAGAAAGCGCTTTCGCCAGCTATCTTCTGGGCCATTGATGCCGTCAGTCTGCCTGGAAATTGCTCATAACATTGCCACGATGCTATAATTTCCTGTCTGGAGATGAAAAGGGATCTCTGTTCTGCTGGAAGCTGCGTGAGAGTGTGGGCGACGATATTAAAGACCAACCTTCTCCAATCTGGGGCTCCCCAAATATTTTGGGCTGCACCTCCCATGTTCCTTGATCACTATCCATGCTGACTGGGGCTGACGGGAGCTGGAATCCATGACATTTGGAGGCACCAGCTTGGAGAAGGCTGGTGTGGAGGGAAAGCTAGAAGAGGTACAGTAGTGGTTAGAAAACTGATCTCTGGAAGGTGGAAGTTTTTGGTCGTGCAGAGGATGTTTCCAGGCTCCATCTCTGAACCAGGCCCAAGTCCCATTGATTTCTATGGAATATGCCTGGCTGTGAGTCAGAGTGTATGTTTATGTTATTTTTGCCACATACAAATTTAACAAGTAGTTTACTTTCACATGCTGATGAGGGATTCATGACCAGCTACCAGAGGCAGTTTTAGGGCAGTGCCAGCAGTTCACTCAGACTGAGTGATGATGGAGCTAAGGAGAGCATCTTCTCAAAGCCTGGCAAACACTTGCCTTGCTTTGGGAAGGAAGTGTGAGGGCTCTGACAGAGTCCTAAGGTCTTTCTGCTTCCTTCCCAAAGCTGAGTAAGTGCTTACTGGGTTTGGGAAGCAGGTGGGAGGGCTTTAGGATCCCACCTGAATTGCATTTGCTATATCATGCTGTATTTCAGAAGACTTCAATTGATTCCTCATTCAGCCATCATTTCCAGTCATGGAAAACTGCTGTTGTATAATACTGTGAATGTTCTTTTGGGCATTCTTACATTTCCCCAGTGGTGATGTCTCTTTTCATATACAGTCATACCTTGGTTTTCAAACAGCTTAGTTTGAAAATGGATTCCGTTCAACTTCCAAGGTACGACTGTACTGCTAGGCTTCCTTGCCACATAAGTCAGAGTTCTCCTTCCATACAAAGCATTGTGTCAGAGCACTTAATCAGTTTCCATAAGCACTTTAGAAGAGAAAAACTGGTCATCACTGAATAGAAGAGATTTAAAATATTTTGGAACAGGGATGAGCATTTATGCATTACGTATATTACTTAACCCAAGTGTTTAAGATGGAAGGAATTATAATGAGAGGGTTTGGCATCTAGGAGAGGAAGTGAAGTACACTTAACTAAATCAATTGTATAAGATAGAGTCATATATAAAACACTTGCAACATTTTAAATATATTCTGCATCTTTTCCACTACTATTACTGTATTTGATGATGAATTAATAACAATATGGAATTCATTCAAAACTGTTTCTAATGCTGTATTTTAAATTATTTTGGCACACCCTGGGACCTTATGGTGAATCAAAATAAAATAACAACAACAGTAGTGCAAAAATTACAACATTTTGACCCTCTCTATATCATATAAAACTAATTCAAAACTATGTACAAGTTACTAACAAAAGAAGACCCTACTCAGAATGATCTTTGAACATGAAAACCGTAAACAAAAAAGGAGCCTGATCCAGCTTGCATTTTGAATATAATGCTGCCAAAACTCAGAATCAATCAGTTTGTAAGTTGAACCTAACACGTTTGTAATTCTTGAGTATATTAGGAGCCCTGCCTTTCACCCAACCAGCTTTAATATTTTTGTAATTCAATCAGATACTGATGAAGAGTAAATCCATAGTTCCTTCACCTGTGGAGACTCCATGGCCATACAATTTGTGCTATTTCTGAAGGAACCAAAAATGTTCCTTTATTATCAAGATGCTCTGAATCTTCCTCACCAGAAGGCAATGACACTAACAGGGACTTACGGGCTCATGTGCAAGGCTGCTCCAGTAAGGAAGACCAGCACATCATAGGGGGATCTGCATCAACAACCTATAGGACCTGTGCTTGGCATATTTAATTTCCTGGTTAATATGTCCTGAGCATGTTAGCAAAGCCATGAGTAGCAACTGGCTGAAGGACTCAATTTCATCAGGAAGATCATCTATAATTAGACCGTGTCAACTAGATTATTCAGCACTTTCCCCCTTTTCTTGATGGCATCCAGAACATCCTTGATTAGAGGCTCCCTTAATTATGAATATAGGTTGCCCACTCTGCTCTTATTAGGCAACATGTCAGCTTCACTGTATTAGCTGTTCTGAGAGTGGGAGATGGAAAGAGAAGTTGAAACAAATTTGCATCCAGGAAGGTCACAGGAATTCCTGCAAGGGCAAAGCAACTAGTTAGAATGCTTCTGGTACATTGTCTTTCCTTTTCCAAAGTGCTTCATGACACGTACATACTTTATCTTTCCCTCAAGAGATAGATTATATTTAACATTTCTACAGTGCACCTTATACCTCTGGCAAAATAACTCTATAAGACAGACTCCTTTTCTATTATTTACACCTTTATTCGTGGCTCCCATAAAATGCCACTTGCTCGACTAGAAGTCTTGGAGCTTTTAATGGTTTCTACCATTCTGCTTCTTTGTTCTTGATTGGGTAGGACATATCTGCACAACTTGTGTGACCTTCTAACTATGTATTAGGGCTCACCAAGTGTTGGACATCATAGTTTTTGCAGTCCCAGGAAGCCATAGACCCAGCAGCTCTGGGTACTGTCTGCTTGTTGTTCCATATTCTCAAATTTAGGGTTCTCCTCATCGCCACCATTGGCACACATATTCAGTAGAACTCTCTGCCTGCAACAAATCTACCCTCTTTTGTGTGATTTCTGCAGTCAGGGACACTTTGCTTGCCTTTGCTAAAGTAAAAGCGTTCATTTCCAGCAGTCTGCCTCTGATTTTGCAACAATGTACTCCTCAGACAATTTGATTCTTTTTTTATTGAGTCAGCAAGATCTCCATGTTTGGTTCAGCCTTTGCAGATCATAACAAAATTGAAAGAATTCTTCATTTTGTGTTCTTGTATGAGAAACATACTTCTCAAAGGCCTCTCTCCACCCCGCCCCGAGTTCCTCAAACTTGTTTACCGCAATGTCATATTTAGACTTTTTAGTGAAAATGTATTAAAGGAACCAATTGTTTGGAGCCCTGCAAGATTCAATACATATTTAAAAACTTCCCTTACTCATATCAGCTCCATTAATTTCCACGAATGGGTCAAACTGCTATTTAAATCTTTCCCATTTGTCTGTTTCATGGTTGGAAAAATTTAACATGCTTGGGAATTTAAGCTGCTCTGTCTCTCATCTTACTATTTCTGATTTCCTAGTCACTCTGTGGACCTGGATCTCACTTCTAATAACATGTGTTATTCCTTGTATTATTAGGCAATCCTGGGAACTATGGTACATGAACATCACTTTATTCTGCTTTGGTACAAGAGTTTGTGCACTCCACTTCCTCCCCACTCTTGCAGCACATGTGTCTTACCCTCACAGTTCCCACATCTGCTGTTAAGGAAACTCGAGAGAGCATCTGCTGGTGGAGAAATCAGGCTCTTTTCAGATCATTTCTGGTGAACATGGAACACTGATCTCAGGAATGCTATGTGTCTTGCAAAGCCATGCACCACCAGCTACAAGCTGTGAGAGATTTTCTGTCCAAGCACAAACTGTGACTCAGTGTGTATCTTGCTGTAGCTTTACCATTTTTCCTTAGGGGGGAAACTCATGACCCTTCAACCCATTATTTGGATATGAACAGTCCTGCCAACAGTTCAGATTTTGATAGCCTATAAGCAAACTGCATTCCCTGTCTTTCCCAGTTCTGTTTACTGTTACTTTGCAGTTAGATGTTGTGACAGTTTCTAATTTGAACCTAATTCTGCTCTGATGTGGCAGGCAGTCCAAATGAGTTGTTTTTTTATGAGCATGCCACTACTGGTGGTTAGCCTGGCGCAATATGTTTTCAATTTTTTTCGTTGAAATTAAAACATTTGAGCAGTTTGTGGTCAGTGAATGCAGCCAGTTACCCTCGCTGTGGAGAACCACAGAAATACTGAAGGAATGAGTCATGTTCAGAAATAGTGCTGGCATCTTTTTTTAAAAAAAAAGGTAGTAGAGGTCCAAATCTTTCTCTCCGACAAGCAGATTTCTTTATCTTCTTCCTTCTTGTCACTTCTAAATTTAGAAACATTCCATTTTAAATTCAAGTGAAAATTGTAGTTTGCCTGGTTTGTTTCATGGATCATTCACATAACACCATCAGAAAATAGTATTTGTGTCTATATAGGGCATAGAGGTCCAACAGCTCTCTTGGAATGTTTTGGAAAGAGTTCCTCCATTCTGTTTCACCTGGTCTTATTTAACGAAACCATGTCTCTGAATTGCAATGTTCTGCTGTGGTTGCTGTACAAGAAGAAGCAGCAGCAGCCGCTGCCGACTCTGGGATTGCGCAGTTGAAAAGACCATCTTACTTTGTTTGTTACATTTTATATAGCTCCAATATCTTTAGTGCCAACTAGTGACATTTACTGTAACTGCGCTGACTTCTCAAGTATCCGGTTCCATACAGTACAGAATGCCAACCACTGGAAAACAACTTGCGCTGTGCCAGAACCTGTCCTCCAGTTTCTTGAAAGCCCCCACAGACACAAAACAGGCTTCTGGTTCTTTGCCTCATTCACACGCCATGTTTTAATTTTGGTGGGGTAGAGCAAACCTTATGATTCCAAGTTGGCCAAGCGTGGCGTCTGTTTTTCTTTCCATTAAATATCTGAATAGGGAACAATCACACAGCATACGGTTCAACGATGGAACTTTGTTTCACAAGAGGCAGTGATAACCACTGACTTGGAGGCCTTTAAAAAAGGATGGAACTACATGTATAATAAGGCTATTGATGGCTACTAGCCATAACGGCTATGTTCTACAAATGCCTCCAACTACCTGTTGCTGGGAATCCCAAGTGGGGAGATCCTTTTGGCTTGATTCAGTGGAACACTCTGCAATTACACCAGCTTTTCTTGATCTGAAAAAATCACCATAGGAGAAATCATTTATGATATCTTTCACTGGATTTTAATTGGCGCATAGGATGATAGGAAGGCTAGATGACAAGTTTCCATGCTGTCAGGGGATGATTAGCTGCTTGTGCTTAAAATAGTGCCCCTTCAGAGTTTGTGCGACCCCACAAACCTCTGTGTGTGACAGAGCTCCTCAGACATGTCTGCTCTAGTCACTTGTAGAGTCCGACAGTGGCTGTCTGCGGAAGCGCTTCCAGCAAAGAAGTTCCTTAACGGAAACGCGTCTCCTGGACTCACGACGTGACAGCTTCCGGCGAAGCATAGGTCTCCCTGCAGTTGCTTCTGACACCTCCCCGCTATTTTCGCTCGAAGTGTCTCTCACCCCTTTCTCTCCCCTTCTGCTTCCTGCCTGGGCTGCTGCGTCTCTCTCAGCATTACTGAGATCCTCCTCCAGAGACCCCGCGCTCCCCCTACTGGTCCCTGCTTTAGCTGTTGACTCTCTCCCAGTCTCTGGGAGCCCTACCACTTCCCTTTCCTCCGATGTCAGTTCCCTGACATCCACCTCCCCTCCAGGGCCCCCCTCTCCCCCGCCCCTACTCTCTCCTCTGGGCGGTGAGGAGCTGAAACCCCTAAAAGAATCCTCCTCATCTTCCGACGTCTCGAACATTTCCCTCCATCGGTCTTCGTTCCGACTCGCTGAATCCTCCTCCACCTCGGAATCAGCGAACCCCTCCAACTCTTCTTCTTCGTCGGTGGTGGCGAAGTATTCCCTCCGGAACCTCGCCACTGGCTGGGGTTTCCGAGGGAATCTCTGATGAAAAGTTTCAATCAAAACCTTGTCATCTACATCCTCTGCCCTGACCCAGGTGTTTTCCGACTCCGGCTCCCCTTCCCACATTACCAAATACTCTACTTGCTCTCCCCTCCACCTGGAATCGAGAATCTCCGCTACATGGTAGCTGTGTTCTTTTTCCTCCATAGCTGGTCCCCTATTGACCCTCCCCTCTCTGTCCCCTATATACGGTGACAGCAATGATCTGTGGAACACTGGGTGCAACTTCATGTGGTTAGGTAACCGGAGTCTGAAAGCCACTGGGTTGACCTGTTGCGTGACTTCAAATGGGCCCAGTCTTTTGGGTCTTAACTTCTTACAACCTCCTTTAAATGGTAACCCTTGGGTGGACAACCACACCTGGTCCCCCACCCTAATGCTTTCTCCTTCCCTTCTGGTTTTGTCTGCCTGCCTCTTATATTCCTCCTTCGCCCTGTTTAAATTAAGTTGGAGCTGGCGATGGATCGCTTCCATTTCTTCAACGAACTGTTCTGCGGCTGGAACGCTCCAGTTCTCCCCCTCCCCCCCTGGGAAGGCTCGGGGATGACACCCGTGATTGGCCAAAAAAGGGCTCATTCCCGTGGACACGTTCTCCGCATTGTTATAGGCAAATTCTGCCAACGCCAGCTTCTCCACCCAATCATTCTCTCTGTCATTCACATAACACCTCAAATATTGCTGGAGGACACCATTAGCTCTTTCCGCCTGCCCGTTTGTTTCTGGATGACGGGCAGTTGAGAAATTCACCTCTACATGCAATAAGCTCATGAGCTTCCTCCAGAACCTGGAAGTAAATTGTTTCCCTCGGTCCGAAACCACCCTCAAGGGGGCACCATGCAATCTAAACACATTTTCCACAAACAATTTAGCGGTTTCTTCTGCTGTGACCGCATGTGAGCAGGCTATAAAGTGGGCCATCTTGGTTAACAGGTCTACCACAACCATAATGGCTGTCTTCCCTTTGGACCTGGGCAGATCAGTCATAAAATCTATTGCCACTGCCTCCCATGGTCTTTCCGGCGTGGGTAGTGGTTCTAATAAACCTGCCGGTGCCCGCCTCTCCCCCTTGGCTCGTTGACATCGGTCACACCCTCTCACATACTCCCGCACATCTTCCCTGACCTTGGGCCACCAGAATTCCCTGGTAACCAGCCACATGGTTTTGTGTTGCCCAAAATGCCCTGCTGTGGGGCTATCGTGCAGTTGCTTGAGTACCTTTTCCCTCAATTCCCCTTCAGGTACGTATAACGCTCCCTTGTAGTACAACGCCCCGTTTCTCTCCTCAAAACCCCCGGGTTTGTCTCCCTCCCTCCTGAGACCCCTGAGTTTGTCCTGGGCATATTCATCCTGCACCGTTCCCTCTATCAGTTCCCTTAGCCCCACCAGTGCCGCCCCACACACCCAGCGATCCTCGGGAATGACATGGGTCTCTTCGGGTGCACCCTCTCCCTCCAAATATTCAGGTTTGCGTGATAGAGCGTCCGCCCTAACGTTCTCCTGGCCTGGTACGTAACAAATCTCAAAGTTAAATTTGGAGAACTCCTGGGCCCATCTCAACTGCCGTTGGTTGAGCACTCGCACAGTTCTCCAATACTCTAGATTCTTATGGTCCGTGCGTACTTGCACCTTCTGTTGTGCACCAATTAGTAGGTGCCTCCATCTCCGGAAGGCCTCATAAATCGCAAGAAGTTCCCGGTCATACACCGTGTAGTTTCTCTCCGATTTGTTCAGCTTTCGCGAAAAGAAGGCACACGGTCGCCACTCGGACCCCTCCTTCCCTGGCTGCAGAAGAAGCACCGCCCCTATGGCTCTGTCAGAAGCGTCTGTTTCGACCCTCAGCTTTTTTTGTAAATCCACATGTAGAAGTTGTTCGTCAGAGGCGAAGGCCTTTTTCAGTTCCTCAAACGCTCGCTCCGCCTCCCCCGTCCAAACAAACTTCTTTTTGCTGCTGAGACAGTCCGTGATGGGCGCCGTCAGGTGAGCGAAGTTTCGGATGAACTTACGATAAAAGTTTCCAAACCCTAGGAACCTCTGCACATCCTTCTTAGTCTTGGGGGTTTTCCATTCCAGCACCGCTTGAACCTTGCCGGGGTCCATGGCCAACCCCTTGTCTGACAAGCGGTACCCCAGGAATTCCACCTCCTTGGTATGAAACTGACACTTCTCCAGTTTCACCCACAGTCTGTTGGCATGCAGCCTGCTCAACACTTCTCTGACGTCTCTCACATGTTGCTCCTCATTCTCCGAATACACCAACACGTCATCTAAGAAGGCCACGCAATTCTTGTAGAGCAAAGGCCCCAGTACATGGTTCATAAAGGCTTGAAAACACGCGGAGCCTGCTTGTAATCCAAAAGGCATAACGAGATATTCAAATGCCCCCAAAGGGGTGAACATGGTGGTCTTCCATTCATCCCCTTTCCTTATACGTATCAGGTTGTACGCCCCCCTTAGGTCCAGCTTTGTAAAAATCTTTCCTTTTCGCACCCTGGTCAAAATATCATCAATCCTGGGCATAGGAAAAGCCACCGGCTCTGTCACTGCATTTAGGGCCCGAAAGTCACATACCAGTCTCGGCTTGTCCGTGTTCTTTTTATCCACAAAAAACACTGGGCTACCCCCCGCTGCCTTGGACTCTCTGATGAAGCCTCTCTTCAGGTTCTTGTCAATGAACGCTCGCAACTCCTGCATCTCCCTGTCTGACATGGCATACAACCTGCCTACAGGAAGCTGTGCTCCAGGGAGTAAATTGATCTGGCAATCAAAGGGCCTATGCGGGGGTAGTTGGTCAGCTTCCTTCTCGCTGAACACGTCGCTGAGATCAGCATACTGTGATGGCACCTTCCCCTTCTCCATCACTTCCGTCCCTGCTAGGGTGGCTTGGGCCCCTGCTGACCCCTTTTCCCCCCTGCAGTGTTCTAAGCAATGTGCGGAACCGAAGGAAACCACTCTTTGATGCCAGCCCACCAGCGGATCATGTAGGGCTAGCCAGCTCATTCCCAAAATAATGGGAGCGCCTCCCAAGGTGGCCACATTAAACGCTATCAGTTCTGTGTGCCTTGCCACCCTCATTATCATTGGGATGGTCTGCAAGCTGACGCCTCCTCCCAACAGTTCTCTGCCATCGATCGTGGTCACCTGCAGGGGGTTGCTTAAGGGGATAGTCTGTATCTGGTGTTCAGCCGCAAACTCCTTGCTCATGAAATTGCAGGAGCTGCCTGAGTCCAACAGCGCCTTTATTTTTAGGGGGTGTCCATTTTGCAACTCTAGCGACACTTCAATCACTAGAGCAGGTCGAGGAGCTTCTGGCACTGGCACTTGGGAAAGGGGCACTTTCACTGCTCTTTGGCCTGGCTGCAGTGCCCTGCTGGCAACCAGGCGTTGGCTTTTACCTGCTCCGTTTCTCCCTGCTCTTTCCCCTCAACAGTTCCCACCATCCCTTGCCATTCCTTCCTCTGGGGGCAGACTCTGGCAAAGTGGCCTGGCTGTTGGCAGAGATAGCATTTCCGGGGTCCCTTTCCCTCCTTCTTCGCCCCCTCACTGGGCTTTGAAACTGCGCGCGCGCGGGCTGTTCCGATTTCCATCGGCTCTGCCGGCGGGAAAGCTGGCTCAGGAATGTCTGGAATGCGTAACTCCTTCCAACGTTCCCCTCTCCCTTCCCGCCTCTCCAAGGCTCTTGCCTCCTGGCGCGCTCCAATGGTCAGCGCAGATTTGGTCAGCTGATCCATAGACACCGCCCTGGGGCTCCTGGCCAGCTCGTCTTTCACAGCTGAAGAAAGACCTTCTTCAAATAGCATCTGAATGGGTGCTGCCGATAAATCCCACCCCAATCTGTGAATCAGCATGGTAAATTCAGTCCAGTACTCACGGACAGATCTGCTTCCCTGCTTGCAAGCCATTAGCTGTCTGCGCACTCCCCCCTCCTCAATATCGCTGGAGAACATGATATCCATTGCACGAAAGAATTTCATAGCGTCCTTCAGGATATCGTTGTGCGTTGCCATCAGGGGTCGAACCCAGTCCCGCGCCCCCTTCTCAAGATGCCCAATTACGAAAGCAACTCGAGATTCCTCATCAGGGAACTCATCAAACTGCACATTCAGGGCATATTGCATTTCAGTCCTAAAGGCATGGTAATCCTTGGGGTCCCCCCCAAACTTCTGCACTAATCCTGGTACCTTTCTGGGGAACTGAGTGGTTCTCCCCTTCTTGTCTGCATCTTGAGCCCTCCTCTCCTCGAGCCTCGCCGTCTGCAGCGCAAGTTGGACCTCCAATGCTCGGTATCTGTCTTCCAAGCTTGGACCAGCTCCACCCCCTGCGGCTCCGGCTCCTGCTGGGTCGCTCATGATGCCTTCTCCTGCACAGGCAGCGTACAGAGACTGTCGGACTGCTGTCAGGGGATGATTAGCTGCTTGTGCTTAAAATAGTGCCCCTTCAGAGTTTGTGCGACCCCACAAACCTCTGTGTGTGACAGAGCTCCTCAGACATGTCTGCTCTAGTCACTTGTAGAGTCCGACAGTGGCTGTCTGCGGAAGCGCTTCCAGCAAAGAAGTTCCTTAACGGAAACGCGTCTCCTGGACTCACGACGTGACAGCTTCCGGCGAAGCATAGGTCTCCCTGCAGTTGCTTCTGACACCTCCCCGCTATTTTCGCTCGAAGTGTCTCTCACCCCTTTCTCTCCCCTTCTGCTTCCTGCCTGGGCTGCTGCGTCTCTCTCAGCATTACTGAGATCCTCCTCCAGAGACCCCGCGCTCCCCCTACTGGTCCCTGCTTTAGCTGTTGACTCTCTCCCAGTCTCTGGGAGCCCTACCACTTCCCTTTCCTCCGATGTCAGTTCCCTGACACATGCACTTGCTGATTTGGATGTTTTATTGTTGTTGTTTTTTAAAAAATCCTTTAAAAATGAAAAGAAATACTTTGCTTTTTTTAAAAAAATAGCAATGCCTTCACAGGAGACCTCAGCTAAGGGTGCAACCACCAGAGAGATGATCCACAAAATGTAGGACATTCACAAAACCCCTTGAAAGCAAGGTTAGCCCAGGAGAACATCACTGAATTTTTCTCTCCACTTTGATAATTTTGAATGCAAATTCTGTCATTCATTGAGAAAGAATAGTGAAAAGTAGTAGTAGCAGTGATATTTTTGGTACAGCGCTAGGAACAATTGTAGGAGAGGGTTATTGCCCTTGTGTTCTGTTTGTAGTTTTCTTATAGGCATCTTATGGGCCATTGTTAGCCATTCTAGGTAAGCCTTTCATATGATCTAGCACAGTGGTTTTCAACCAGCATGCCGTGACACCCTGGGGTGCCTTGAATGATGGTCAGGGGTGCCATGGGCAACACTGGCCTCTGTCCCTCTTTCTTTCCCTCCCTCCTCTGATGCCCTCTTGTGTCTCTGCCTCCCAAAGGCTTGCACAGCTGTTCTTTGCAGCAGCCCTGGCACCTCTCTTTGGGGCGGGGGGGGGAAGCTCAGAGACGAAGAGCAGTGGTAGCAGTTGCCCAGAGGACTCCCAAGGAGAGAGGAGAGGAGGCTGAGGGAACTCTCCACAAACAGGTTGTTTGAAAAAGGGTAAGAGGCTGCCATAACTGGGCTCCTGAGGCCCCAGAGGGGTGCCACAGAAAGAAGGTAGTTGGTCAAGGGAGCTGTGGACTCAAAAAGGTTGAAAACCTCTAATCTAGCAGGCGTCAACTCCTCAGGGTAAAACAGCCTGCAGGTCTTCCTTTCTGCTATCCAGTCCCAGTCCTCCCCCTACCTGATTATCCTACTTCCTTTGGATTACCCTACTTTCTTAGCCACTAACCGCTCCAGATACTTCCCTTCCTAACCCACCCCAATTCCAAAGATCCCAATTCATGTAATGCTTATGTATTACATTCAAAATAGCACAGCTTGTCCAACAGACAGGTGTTAGATTGTCTTTACATGTATGATGAATATGCAAGCCCAACTTCCACAACTCCCAGTCCCTTTTCCAATCTCCCCTGCTCTGTTTCAGCCCTTCCTGCAGCAGATCCTTTTCCAGCCCACTGAGCCCTGTGACAACTCTTGGGCAAAGCACAAAGAAAATAACATTCATCTCCACTGATTCAATTGAGTATCTCTCTCTAATAGTGCCATTCACTGTACCTGGGGGTTGGGGGAAAGTTCCTGACTGCTATTTTTAAAAGAACAGCTTCTTTTGAAAATCAGATTTCCAATGAGTCTGGCTAGCATCTGGTTATTAAATTGAATCCAACATAGATCAATTTAATTCAGCAGCAGTCTAATAAAATGGCATTTTGAGATTCTGCCTGCTGAGGTTTCATTTGTTCTTGATTCCATGATCGAAATTTCCTGAAAAACCAAACACTGAAATGCCAAGTTCACATTAGTAATAGTGACTCATTAATTCATTAGTAGCTGTTGTGGCTAAACCATGGCAGGAAACATTTAGGTTCAGTAGCTTCAAAAAAGGCAAAGGAATCACTGCCTTACCAAAGGAACTTGCACTTCCACTCAGCAAATGCTGTTTCAAGTATTCTGTATTTTCCTTTTTATGCAGTGTTGTGTTTTGATAACTTAGGCTGCAATTTTAAACCTGCTGACCCAGGAGTAAAGCCAATGAAATTCAGTAGGACCTTCTTCTCAGTAGACATGGTTAGGATTGTGTTGCTAGTTTCTTCATTGGCAAAGATCACGAAGCAGGTTTTCCCATAGCACAGTCCTATAGGTAAGTGAAGTTACCTACAAGATTCTCATAGACCTATGGAACAGCTTTAACCCTTCCTAAATGTCTGCCTCTGTGAGCCAAAGCTTCGGGGGGGGGAGATGTATTTATGCAAATTTGTTGTTATTTCAAGTTACACTGGCTTATTGACAATTTTTTGTAGACTGAAAAAGTGACCTTGAGCATAAGGTTTCATTTAAAAGATGTATTTGGCTCTGAGCTGTACAAATTCCTGCGGATAAATTAAGATGGGTAGATGATGACGTCCATGCCTGGGAATTCCAGCTGCCAAAATAAATAAAGTAATATATTGTCCATATCTGCCTTTGGTCATTTTCTCCAGGACACATTTGAGTACGCTGCAGTTTTACCCTCACTTTATTTGCACCAGAAGTGTAGTTGTCTGCTTTAAAGGATTCTCCTAAACTCCTTCCACAATATTTGGATTCGTGTGTTTATTCTAGGATTCCTGACAGTGGGATTCAGTCCCAGTAGCTACTGTCTAAAAGCAATGGAAGGGGTGGCACAACATTGTAATATTTCTTTGTGTGGATGTGCTCCAGCAGACTAAGTTTACTCACATGCTCCTTTGTTATTGGGTGTGAAGAGAGATAAACAGTTCAGACCAATTCATGAAGAAGGCTGAATGCTCCACCTCAGGTATCAAATTTAGGACCCAAGTTTAGGATAATACTTCATGACAGATGGGTGCCAGGTAACGTGGCTGATTTTATGGGTGTGTTAATAGGTTTTGTATGTGTATTTAATTTATCTGAACCCTGACATTCATAGTATGGGGAGGCACTTCTGGAAGAAACCTGTATGTTTATGAAATATACTCAGAGTCGAGTGTGGATTTCATGCTCTTTATTCAGCTCATAGTAGTGAGGAATTGAAGTTCTCCCGAAATGTCTGCTTTATATACATTATTTACACAATGGGCCCCACGTGATTGGCTAATTCCGGGAGTCTCCTGTAGGCCAATCAGGTTTGCAGATTCACTTCCACCTGGAGTTGGATTGGGTGGCTCCTGCAGACCAATCAGACTGCTGCCTTCTGGATCCTATTGTTCTAGGACTAATCAGACTGCTGCATTCTGAATCCTATTGTTCTCAGACCAATCAGACTGCTACAATTTGGATCCTATTCAACTCAGTACATAACAGTTTATCTGTTAACATTCTATGAGGGCTTAACACTGGGTAGTTTCACAACAGAGCCACAACAGAAAACTTTTGAACAGCATTCTTTATCAAAGTCTCAGGTAGACTTTTCCCACCTAGAATGGCTATCAGAGCAACACCCACTCAGCCCCTTCTTGGATTCCCCTTCAAGGAATCAAAACTGTGTTAGAGGTGTTTTAGGGTTGCGTGACTCGTGTGGGCTCCAAGCTGAAGGAGGCGGCACAACAATACTGTAGAACGGAGCTTGAGAGGCAGGAACCCTGAATTTTAGTGTCACACAGGGCACCGCTGAAATTTCAGAGCCAAAAGTCTGCTACTGACTGGATTACTCTGCCTAGCTGGATGCAAATCTTTAAAATTGCTAACTTACAAAAAAAAAACCACAAACAAACACCGAAATCAAACCCAAACCTTAAAGAATTGCTGAATTTACAACCATTTGACAATAATTGACCAGCCAATAGAATGGGCAAATCACCAGTCCTTAGCCACTCATCATCAGATCACAGTGACTGATTTCCTCCAAACAGGTGGATACATGCAAGGTGCATTAATGGTTCCAAGATGCTGTAGCCATCTAGCCAACTGCTCCAGGAAGCCTGCATTCAATGCATGTTCCCGACGCTTCTTGTGTTCTGCCTCTGACCTCATTGCCAGAGCAAATGGCCAAATGTACTTGGTAGAGCAACCTAGTTGTGTGGGGCAGGGGAGGTAAGATTTTTGCTGTAAGGCAGCGGGAAGGGGGACGCTAAGGTTGGCCTTTGCGAATGAGTCCCACAGCATTTCTCTGCCTTATATAGCTGGGCTTTGGTCATGGTCAATGTCTCTGCTGTCAACCGAGTAAACTGCTTTGACCGGGTATACATGCCTTTGAAAACATTCCACGAAGCTCTCTTCTATTTGGATAAGGTTTGCAGCTCGTTCCTACTGGGTGCTACAAAAGCAATGCTTTGCAATAGCAAAAAGCCCGTGGAAATTAAATTTTGAAAGCAGAAGAGAGAAGATATGGTTGGCAACCTTTCCCCACTATTTTACTGTCAATCGGGCATTGAATAAATATACTAGGTAAGTGGAAACTGTGCTCAACCAGTATTGTCCAGCTGTTTAAATATTGTTACATGTAGCATAGCTTTGCTAAGTGTGTGAGAGAGAGAAAGAGAGAGAGAGAGAATGAGATGGCGGCAGGGCAAGAGGGAAATTGTTGCCATAGCTAACTTTTCCTTTGTGACAACATATAATAAACTTGTAGACAACGAATTTCCTTTCACACTTCCTTTCTGGTTCCACTTCTAAGGGACACATGTAATCGGAATCTAAGGAAATGGGGACTATAATTTTTTCCAGTCATTTTTTAACCTCTGAAACCTGACGCAGTATTTCCTGTGCTGATTGGCTCTGAGAAGACACCTCTGTTAAAGTGCCCCCGTGATGTAAACCTGTAAAGGCTCAGAGTTTAACAGGGAGGAAAAGGACAAGCAGAAGCTAGCCAGCGCAAATAAACCAACGGCATTTGGTGCCAAAAGCACAAATGCAAGAGAAATTCATACCGAGCTACAATGTCCTCCTCACAAGCTAAGAAGGCATTTGAATGCTGATCACTAGAGGCATCTGAAAACAGGGTCTTTTGCACTTCACTTGAGACCATGAAGTTTGTCTTATAATAAGTGGCTGGCAGGCCAGCTCAGAGTAAGTGGGTAATCATATAGGGACAGAGCATCCACTATGCATACAGAAGCTTCCAAGTTTAATCCCTGGCATCTCCAGGGTCTGGGGAAAACCAGTGATGAAATCCCAAAGAGCTGCTGTTGGTCAATGAACACAATGTGGAGCTAGAGGGGTATAGGGTAGCTTCTTGTGTTTGTAAGTTGCATGGATCATAGAATTGTAAAGTTGGAAGGGACCACGAGGGTCATCTAGTCCAACCCCTGCAATGCAGGAATCTTTTGCCCAATGTGGGTCTCAAACCCACAACCCTAAGATTAAGAGTCTCATGTTCCACCAAGTGAGTTATCAGATGGGCTATGCAAGAATTAATGTTGGGTTGGGATAGTTCTAGTGCCTCTTTTTACTTGGATTTGGGGCAGGAGACATTTCTAGTTTTAGCAAATTTTGTGTGTTTGTGTGCACATAAAGACACACACACTTATAGAATGTAGGCTTTGTTTACTATTACATTGGTCATAGTGAGAGAACGGTAGATGGTCAGGTAACAATGCAAATGATCTAAAAGGTTTTGCTAGATGAAGGAAAAAAGATCTCAATAAGAAGGATGGTGGGACAATGACCAAAAATAGGGTCAAAGTAAGACTTATGTCAAGATCAGTCACATAATATCATGCAACAATATACAATATTTTACATGGCAATAACTAGGGAAGTGAAGGTACAGGCAAAAAGAGAAGACAGATTGCATGATTATTTTGGAGCTGACAGGATGACCCCAATGTTTTGGTAAGTTGGGTTTTCCCATTAGTTAAGCATTGAAATTAATTGCATTTCCTACAACATTTCTTTCTATGCCCATGCACATTACAACATTCAAAGACTATAGATACCCATTTTAAATAAATTTTCATGAGTTGCCACAGCTAATAAGGGAGTAGATAATGTGCTTATTCTTGAAGTGTCTTATTGCACTTATTACAAGCATAGGTGCTATGCTCTTTCCACCAAGTCAATGACAACATTTCCCTTTGATCATGCTCTATAATTCTAATTCAATGAATTTCAAAAAGGAACAAAAACAGTCTTCTAATGGAAATGGAATCATACTCATAGAAAGGAGCAGGCTGGGATTTGCGGCTGTCCAAATACAATCTATTTGCTCTAACTAAAGGGAGTTTATATAGGTCTGCATAGAAAACCTCTTGAGTGAGAGCAAACATAGACCTCTTATAAGCTTAATACTTAATCTGTACAAGAGATTTGAGTTAAAGGTTGCTGTTTGAAGTCTAGTTACTTAAAAAACATCATCACTGACTCTTACATGCTCTACAAACAATAGGCATCTTTAGGTTATTCTTATAATGGGAAGTTTGATCTTCTAAAACTGACTAGCATTGTTTGTGCATTAATATTCTCCTGCACTCTTATAATAACTAGGTACTATTATACATTTATGGGTGATAATTGCATCCATAAACATTTCTATAATTACCATTTTGATATGTTGGCATTTCTTCTATTGCCTGTTGAATTTTATTTAAGAAACTTTGGCTTCAGTTGATTCTTAGTATGATTGATGCATCTAATTATACTTTTACATTTTATGAAATATCAAAATATCTGAAAGTAGGCAGCTGACATTATCAACTTATTAATTGCAGGCAGATGGTGATAACCATACATAATACAAATTGCATTCTGATTTAAGCCTGCTGGTGTTGGCTACATGCCATAACCTACACCTTTCATACAGCTTATTTTGGGTCACATCTTCCTAAACAAGCGTCTCTAAAGTTAATTTTTGAATTGCTTCTCTTAATGATTTGTTTTTAAATTGTTGTGTTATTTATGCTAAACAACTGTGTCGTTTATGCCAATAACTACTGTGCAGTAATTTTCCAATTATTCACTTACCTTCATTTTTCTCTCTTTTTCTCTCGCCTTGTCATAATTGCTCAGATTTGAACTCGATTAACCAATTAATTGCCACAGTGCCAAGTTCAATAAGACTTTTCAGCTTCTTTCCAGATGTAATTTGCTGAGTCGTTTCTATATAAAGGAATGGCATGAAAAGGAGCCCTCAACACCTCAAATGAAAGAGTATCCTTGTGGCCAACTACTCCTTATCAATATGCTATCCATTATGTTTAATCCATGGTTATGTGTCTGAAGCAGAACCTGACTTAGAAATATCTGTATTAGAAATGCTCTACTATACTGCCTGGTTCTTGTGGTTCTTTAGTTTTTAAAAAACGCATCTGGCTCCCCAAAGTCTCTGCTTCTTTTAAGTCAGAGACAAATGTTTAAATGGAGACATGCTTTTGCAGATGGAGCTTTCAGCTTTAAAAAGAAATAATCAGAAAGGGTCTCTCTTCCAGGAAAACCCAGCCATTTAAATGAGGATATTTGTTGTACCAGAGTTCACCAGCTAAAGTGTGAATCAGCCCACACATAGTTGCATTAAGAAAATGATAAATATCATAAACATGAATGCAAGGAGTCTCATTTAACAGACAGAGTAACAGCCCAATCCCATGCATGCCTAATCAGAAGTAAGTCCCAATACTGAGGTCAGCAATTCCAGAAGAAGAGAGCTTGTTCTTCCCACTATACTCAAAATCTGTTCGGTGGACTGAGAAGAGTACAATTAACTGTGTCTTCCTCTACATCGCAGTACAGTCCCCTGAACCCACGCAACAGCTCTTTGATAGGCTGAAAGAGGTAAGGTTAAAGGTATATGAACCCCTGGACGGTTAAGTCCAGTCAAAGGCGACTATGGAGTGCGGCACTCATCTCGCTTCAGGCCGTTTGTCTATAGACAGCTTTCCGGGTCATGTGGCCAGCATGACTAAACTGCTTCTGGTGCAATGGAACACTGTGACGGAAACCAGAGTGCACGGAAATGCCGTTCACCTTCCCGCCAGAGTGGTACCTATTTATCTACTTGCACTGGCATGCTTTCGAACTGTTAGGTTGGCAGGAGCTGGGACTGAGCAACGGGAGCTCACTCCATCACAGGAATTTGAACTGCTGACCTTCTGATCAGCAAGCCTAAGAGGCTCAGTGGTTTAGACCACAGTGCCACCCGCTCCCTGAGCTGAAAGTGGTATAATTTACATTGCACCCCAGCAACAAAAACTGCACCATGTGGGAATGGTGGGATGCAGTTTTGGGCCCTGAGCAACAGGGTGCATATGATATGCAGGATTTCAATCTAAGAGATTGATTTAGATTATTAATGTGACAAGTTAGCAATGATTTAAGACCCACTGAAATACACGGGACAAGTACCATCTACTTAGTTCATACCAACCCCTATATCATTCATTTGTTGATTTATTTTATCCGTATGCCACATGCAAACCACTTTGAGCATGACCTCTAACAGTGGGAAAAAGATGCATTTCAAACAAACACTGCCAAAACATGGTGAAAATTTCACAATAACATAGCAAAACAAAAAATATAGTAACATGCATAAAACCCTATTTCAGTACCGTAAATATAAAAAGATTACTTAAACAATGTGTAACATCAAGTAGGAAAATAACAAGGGAGCTTTACAGTTTCATCTTAGTCCTACAGACAACCTTCCCATGATGTTGCTCAAGACTCTTAAGCTTATTCTGTTGTTAACATCTGACTTTTTACTTGCAGGGCAAAATGATCTTAGATTATATAAAAGCATACCGTAAACATCATTGCCCTCCATGAAATAGCACAAAAGATTTATCATTCAGTTTTGTAGGACAGTTCACAGATCAGGCTTTCTTCCTGATACTAACCCTACCAAAATCAGACAAGTGAGGTTTTAGTCCATGACCAGAAACCCTGGAAGTAAAAAAGTCTGGCAGCCAGATTCTTCTGGAGTGATAGAACTGATTTATCTCTGTCTTTATAGTCCTTAACAAGGCTGCTTCAAGACACCATATTCTTGATGTTATTTTGTCTCTGAGAAACTCTAACCATCTGCAAGTTTTTATAACTTGGAGCATTAGCTGGCTGCTCCTCAGACAGCCATAACTTTACAGATGGCGATGTGTTTGACAGCAAAAAGATACCTATTGAAAATCCCCAAATATCAATATCAAAGCATTAAAGGCTAGTATGAGAACATTTCCCCATCCTTTCTCCCTGCGGCTGTGTTCTAACATTTGGTTAAATTTGTTTTGTTTTTCCACTGTTTCCCATCTGCAAGACTTGGGCGCCGTCTTTCAACTTTGCAATTCTTACAATGGTCAGCATTGCAAAAACTGTTAAGAGGGACCAGTTTGCCTGCTTGTTTTTCTTCTCTCTCTGGTCCATGGAATGCTCTCGACAGCCATTGCCTAAGAGTTACACTAAAAGAGGGCTGCTCAGTGTTGTGGGTGTTTGCAGAGACAGCAGAAGGGACATCCTTCCTGTTACATGATAGTAATCTGTGTGTCATCCTGAACAGAAGAAGGCATCCTAATTCCACAGGGTAGTCAAGTTTGACAAGAAAGCCTGCAGCAAAGCTAAGACTTGTGCTAGCTGGAAAATGGGTAAAGCCCCTCTCTGAGGTCAGAGTTGGGCAGAAGAACAAAGGCCTGTAGCAGAGTTTCAGGGTTGCAGTTTGCCTGGTGTAAGCAAGAGGAAAAATAGTTCTGTTTCGCAAGCAGTTTGCAAGCTGGAAAAAGGGCAGGAGTCAGAGCAATGTAGGATGACAGTCTGAATCTAAGACAGCAGCCATGGGACAGACGGGACCCTCTTGGAATGTAATGCTGTGAGCCCCTCCATCTTAGTCTCAGGTTGTGAATATGTGTAAATAAACCATATATTGTGATTTATATGACACCACAATCACTTCCAAAGGAAACACAGACCCCGAGTAAGTGCCTGGAGCCCTGGAATATCACACTGCTGTGGAGATTGGCATGCAGCAGGATCATAAAATTAAAATCCACAATGCTGCCCATACCAAAGTACACAGACATGCCTTGGGGCTTTTGTAATAATTTGCATCCTTCTGCTCCAATAAATATCATCCTCTCTATTTTTACATGATATGCAAAACATTTGGACCAAATGATATATATCTGTTGCTCAGAATACTTGGGGGGGGGGGTTATTTTATTTTATTTTTTAAATAGGCCAGCTATTCCTCCTGCCCAACAAGGGCAAAGAGAAAGACAAAACATCTGTCAAAATGCAGTCCATTTTCCCAGGTGCATTTCTTTGAAATTTTACTTTGATGTCATCTATGACAAATATATGATACATGATGTATTCCTCTTGAGCGAGATGTAGCCATTTTTACTGCTTGGAAAAGCAAAGGAGTATGACTTTGCTATCTTTTTTCTACCTGCGCTGCATAGATTGCACACATCAATTCCAGTCCACTGTAGACAAGACAACCTTTACATGATCCCCAGAAAGTGTATATCACCCACAACTGCCTTTCTTTTTTCATAATAACCCATCTATCAGGGAAAGTCTCTGTTACTGAGCTGTATTGGGTTTTATACTGAGTTATATATGAGTTACCTATCATGGAAGTGCTGATGATTCTCAATTTACAGATGCTCACATTGTGGGGGGGGGGATTACCATCTGAACCATGCTGACTTGTTGATCTTTCCAAACTTTGAGGAAAAGTAGTGCACATATTGTAGGCAGCAAGTTCTAGATGGACGCAAGGAAAAGGAACAGAGACAGCCACCATTTAGAGGACATTGTTATGACTGTTTTTGTTCCAGCTGGCTGATGTGTAGCAGAGCCATCGTTTTCAAGGCTGCAAGGCTCTATGATATTCTTTATTCCATTTTCATTACTGGAATTAAACCTAGAAGTGGGTAAGGTATAATAAGGCCACAGAATGTTAGCAGAGAAAGGGGGATTAAGATAGAACACAGAACTGGGATTTGATCTCAGCTACACTGGTGAGTTATTGACTATATGGACTCAGCTACACTGGTGAGTTATAACGTTTAAAATGTGTTATACAAATGTGACGTCAGAGGGCACTGTTGAGCAGTGATCCGTTGCTAATCGAAAACTGTATTGAGAGCTATATTTTATAGCATATTTTAAATAGTGTTTTTCAGATCATTGTCGATCCAGCCGTAGACTGATGGGTCTATAATATTTATTGAAAGTTTCCTTGGATCATAGAAATGTGACAGTTCATGATAGTTTTCTGAAATTCTTAGAATTCCAAGTGGTAATTTTATAGCTGAGTCATATACAACCTTGTTGCACAAATGTAACATCATGCTTATAGGTACTTAAATGTACTACCTGTGGACCTAAGTTCTATTTAAATCCTTTGTGCCAAAACACAGTTTATTGTGTCTTTCTTTCTGAACAGCTTGCTTGGTTTTATGAGCAGGTTTTTTTTAATGTCCTTGCTGACCTCAGTATTGTGAACAATTAATTATATTCTGTAAGCCCTTGGATGTCACTGTCTTAAAAAGATAAACGGCCAACTAGTCCTAACCACTACATATTTTGGGGGCCTTTTCATTTCACCTTGGAAAAAATAGCAAAATATATAATCTGTGGATCAGCAGTTCTAAAAGAACTTAATCCACACAGGAATGCAGCATTAAACATGTCCTTCAAATCTCTCTGATGACTAAACACATCATTTGGAATGACATGACAAAAACACAGGAAACATGATTGGGGGGAGGGGGGAAATAGCTTGAGCTAACATCAAACGTGGCACATGCACCGGGCATTTTCAGAGGGATTTCCTGTATACTTAAAAGCTGCAATGATTTGGCATGCCTTGGATCTGCAGCTTCTGACCCACCAAACACTTAACGAAAGCAAAGGGTTGAGCTCATTAAGTGAAAGGCCAGGTGTTTGCAAAGACAGAAACTCTCAGAAGAAGCTAATAAAAATCTGGCTTTGCCCCGTGAAAAGAAAGCCTGAACATTAGCAAGAAATGTAAATCAGAAATTGGAGCAAAACACATGGAAATTCAATTATTCCAATGGCAGCCTCGTCCCAGGGGAATATTTTAGCTGCAGTGGCACAAGCAACGGTTTTTGCTGTTGTTGCTCAATTTCAATCTGCTTCCAGCTGGCTCTGCTCTTTTCTCTGCAAAGCACTGATTTGTGTTAGGCTTGTAGCCAGAGGCTTAGTGGTCGGGGCCACCATGGTACAATGTGAAACAACAGTTTAGGGGGAAATTATCTGCTACAAGTAGTCTAATAGGTTCATATGACAGCTAAGATCCATGTTTGCATGTTGTTATTATTGCACATACTTTAAATGAAATACAAGTACAGTTTAATTCAAGTAAAACATTAGGTTCAAACTATGCCTCTGAAAATTTCTGATACTTGGAAAGCTGTGTTTGAAATAATACGTAGCAGTCATCCAAAAGCTTAATAGGTGAATTGTCCACATAGTGTTTCTGCACAGATGTCCTGATATGGTTGTATCTGCAGAGTGCATTGATCAATTGGGTATATAAAGGGTCAGAGGATCTTTTAGGTATCCTAGTCCCAAGCTGTCTAGGGCTTTATATCCCAAAACCAGCACCTTGAACTCAGTTTGGTAGCTAATTGGCAGCTTTCTTTTTATACCTCTCATAGTTTCTTCCTGTTTCATTCTGTCCAGTACTTCAGTGTCTTCAGGTTCTACCTAGATTCCCAGAAGAGATTCTACAAGTTTTATTTAGTTATTTGTTGAATTTATATCCTGCCCTTCCTCCCCAAGGTGCACCTAGGTTTGTGCCTATCATGTGCTTGATAAAGGTTATGTTTGGGCTAAGACACCTGCAAAACTGAAGACATTTTGTGTCAGCCATGACCCTACCTTTCTTCGAAGCATTTCTATTCTACAATCAAGTAACTGATCTTTGTTGTTTTTTACTTCAGCCCCGAGTACAGCACCTTTAATGTGTAACAATCCTTTTTTCTCAGTATCACAAAGTACTTACAAAGCTCCTTTCAGTTTTTGCCAGACTATCTGTTTTTGATTCAGCAAAATGTATGTGCACTTCCATGAAAATCCACAGTTCATTATTTAAAACAAAACAAAAAACCAAGCAGAGAGATCTTGTTGTTCAGAAGAATGAGTGTGTATCGGGAATGAGAGAGCTCCAAAAATATATAGCCGGAATACACTGGGCAAATAATGTTACAGCATAAATAAATTGTTCCCCTTCCCTTTTTTCTTCTTTTTGAGGGATAAAAGAGCAGGCTTCTAAAAGTTCCCACGAGAAATGAGAACATAACAAGAGCCTGAGGGGGTCAGTATCCTGTTATCACAGTTGGCCAACTAGATGTATATGGGAAGTCTGAAAGCAGGACTTGAGCACAAGAACATTCTCCACTTATTTCATACCCTCAAATGGAAATAGGGACATTACTCAACCCCACACCCATTTCTTGTCCCCACCCAAGGATGGCTTTCATAATTCCAGGACTGTCCTGGAGAAGAGGGACACTTGAAGGGCATTATATTCAGAAGCTGATAGCCATTGATAGGCCTACCCCTCCATGAATTTGTTTCATTTTCTTTTAAAGCAGTTGGTGGCCATCACTGCTTTGGTACTTCCAAGACAGAAGGGAGATGCTACAAACTAGGAGATGCCCATAAGGAATAATATTTAGGGGGAGAGCTATAGCTCAAGAAGAGAGCATCAGCTTTGCATGCGAAAGGTCCCAGGCTTAACCCCCAGTATCTCCAGGTAGGCATGTCCCCCTATCTAAAACCTTGGAGAGCTGCTGCCAAGCCAGTACAGACTGTGCTGAGCTTGATGGAGCAATGGTCTGACGCTGTCTGAGGCAGCTTCCAACATTCCTAAGCGAGCGTCTGTCTGTGGAGCCAGGATAGATGAAGATAGCCTCCTAGGATGGACACTTCTCTCAACAGGCTGCAGCTGACAAAAATGGAAAGGAACTTTGAGGTACAGAGAGGAAAAGAGACTGTCGTGCTATAAAGGTGTGCCGTACTTGGGATCAATGTAAAGAAGGGATCGGTCACTTTATTGTAAAATAGCTCTGCTTTAAAAGGGAGGGTGGGTCGCACCCACAAAGCGGTGTCTTCTCCATCCAGAGCAAAGGCTGGACTGAGGCCAGAGTGTTTTCGTATGTGAGACTTGCAATGCTTTTTAGCCTGGAACAATGGATGTCGCTAATGAGGGATTGATAGTGGAATACAGCCATTTTTAAATTGAATGCATATTCTCTGGCCAAGGTAGACTCCACATTCTATTTACAGACAAGAGAAAGCAAAAACGGGTTTCAACTTGTTGTATTTTTCAAGACTCGCTTTCTCAGTAGGGCAATCTCACCCTGCCCCAGAAGCAAGCCTCTTTAAAACCCATTCATGCAATTCCTGATTGTGTGGAATGGTGTCGTGTGGAGGATGGGCGAGTCTTCCTCTTTTAGCACAATCCTGCACATGTTAACTCAGAAGCACATCTCACTGTGTTCAGGGAAGCTCACGGCCAGGTGAGTGTGCACAGTGTTATACGCAACAAGGACACTCATACGAGTGAAGTCTGCTTCTCATTTTAATTCATTACAGAAGACGTGTGCTTCATCTATCAGAAATTTGGGAGACACTGCTGAAAGCTTTGAATGATGTCATTTTCATGTATGTTGAAATAAAAGCCAAGCTATCACAATTATTTCAGTGAATTAATCATGTCTGTATAGCTTTCAGGAATAATGTTTATGTACAATACAGAATAATGTGTCCCAAACGTTTGGTAAGGGGCGCCATATGTTGAAGAGTGAAACCCTGTTGTCATGTTCAGCAATCATGTCACTGTTATTTTTGAAAGGTGCATTCGCAGTGCAGAGTCAAGTTATTTGCTTTTTCATTTCATTCCAAGTAGAGGCTACCAAATCCCCCACCCCCCACAAAAAACCCAGACTTTTAGCTATCATTGATTCATAACGCATGTCTTTAATCAAGATAAATTTGGCCCTGATTTAAAGAGTGTGCTAACCACTAATGTATGTGCAAATTCAGATAGCAGAGGAAGGTTGTTCCTGGCCCTTTGCTGAGGAGAATACAGCCAATCAATCACTGAAGTTTATTCAGGGATGGTGTATTTTTGCTCAGAGACTATTTTGATCAAAGCTGTATTCTCTCAACTGTCATTCCAGTAAAGCTGAGCAAACAGTACCTCCCAGCTGAAATTATACAAAAATATCTGCTCATTGTACATTTGTTATCAACGTGTAGAGAAAACGAAGCACTCCTTTTGCCAAATCCTCTTTCTAACCTACAGTTTGATGGCAAATAACTTAGGAGGGTAATAAAACAAATCGAAGCCAAATACATTCAGTTCAAAACAACTAGAAATGAGAGGTGAATAAGCTAGCTGATCTTCCAGGGCTACATACATGTAGGCTTCATGTGGCTACATGAAATGGTTGCACACCACCCCTATCTCCAAGCGGTGTAAGATTGCAGAGGTTCCAGGTGCTTACCCAGGGTTCAGTTTCCTTGAAATGCAGGACAGTGGAGATATATACAACCTTAAAGGTAAAGGTAAAGGTACCCCTGCCCGAACGGGCCAGTCTTGACAGACTCTGGGGTTTGTGCGCCCATCTCACATCTATTGGCCGGGGGCTGTCCGAAGACACTTCCGGGTCACGTGGCCAGCGTGACAAAGCTGCATCTGGCGAGCCAGAGCCGCACACGGAACGCCGTTTACCTTCCCGCTGGTAAGCGGTACCTATTTATCTACTTGCCCCCGGGGGTGCTTTCGAACTGCTAGGTGGGCAGGCGCTGGGACCGAGCAGCGGGAGCGCACCCCGCCGCGGGGATTCGAACCGCCGACCTTTCGATCGGCAAGCCCTAGGCGTTGAGGCTTTAGCCCACAGCGCCACCTACAATAAAGGGGCTCAAAGCATCAAGACCCCATGAGGTATTGTTTCTCTCATAGTCATAGCCTTGGATTCCAGAACAGATCACTCTGTCTGGCTTCTGCATCTTCTAGCTCAGCTTCCTCTCACACAACTTTCCCTGTTGTCCTTCTCACTACCAGCCAGGTGAGGAAGTGGGGCCCATCCATTTGTCCTCTACCATAGAGCAACTTCCTTCCTTCCTTTATACTAATGACCCATACTTAGGGACCATTATTGCCTGGCTATTTCAACAATGGCATCCTCCATTTTAAAGCTCCCTGGAATTAGATGGGAGACTCGGGCCCCGCAAACTCACAACAGTATGTAGGCACCACATGAAGGATGGGAAAAGACAGTAACAAATTCCACCTGTCCCCAATTGTATGATTTATTGCCCCCGCCCCACCCTTCACCCTATGGTCCTAGGGTTACAACATTAAGACACAACATTAAAAACAGTTTAAAACAAATTGTGATCATAAAAATAAGATGAGTCCTAAAAAATATACATCTCAAGTTTCAAAAGCCAGGAAGAAGTGTGCCTTCAGCATTCTCCAGAAGCTGTATAACAGAGGTGGAGTTCCACAGCTTAGGGGCCAACACAAAGAATGCCCTCTCCTGGGCTGGGAAACTACAGTTCCCAAGATTCTTGCTTTACATGTATGATGTGCAGGCAGCCTCTGGCAGCCTCAGCCCATCTCTCAGTCAGTAATATACTGATGACATACAGACAGCCTGCTATACAGGGCTGTTGTAGCAAGGGCTCTTGCAAGGTATACAAAAATAATGTACTTGAAGCAATTTTCAAACTCTCTATAAATGCTTTGTATTATTATCACACCTCAGTACAAAAGATTGCTTCTGTTTGGAAATGATTGACCCAAGAGGCCTTTAGCTTTTCCATAGAATGGATGTAACTAATTGCCTTGCTTTCATGTTTCTTTTTCCTACGTAGATGCTACCTTGAGCTAGGGATGAAATGTGGCTCTCTTGGTTTCCTTAGGCACTCTAAGCTTCTCTAACAGCCTGCAAAGTGGCGATTGTGTGGGCGAATTCTCCTCTCGCTAATTATAGCTGAGCACGGAGGACCACAGTTTCCCTCCATGGATCATTAGCAGATAGATATGCCTAGTTTGTGTGGCACCAATCCTTTAAGCCTTCATAAATATTCAGCTCATGGTCTGGAAGGGAAACTGTCCTTGGCTGGCTAGCATGCTCAATGACTCATAGGGAGGTGTGAAACGCTTCCCAAATCCCAGCCCCATTTGGAAGGATGTGCAAACAGCTTTAGACACACAAGGGACATCTGTGGTTTTAAAGGATAATTGTCCCCCTCCTCCCAAATTCTTCTACTTTGCACTCTCACTCCCTCTTTCTCTCTCTCTCTCTCTTCATTCTCTAGTGGGTTTTAAAATAGCTCTCGATGAAAGCAGAAAAGCATCTCCTTAGCCTGTCAGTCTAGAAAGTAGATCCTCAGGGACATTTGCAACACAGTGGAAATTACTGTACTTTGGGATTGTCACTGCAAAAGATTAACGGTAAGAAGTCCAACATGTATGTTCTGTGCATTTTAAAACAAACTTATGCTCCATGTGCAATTATAAATCACCTGCAGTAACTCAGTGGAACATAGCACAAAATGGTGGCCACTGAGTCAACTCTCTAACCAAGATGCGAGGCTGATGAAAGACGCTCACACAGTGGACCCCTGCAACAAAAACCTGCCGGGTTCATGATGACAACCTTGAAATGCTTGATAAGAAATGTTGGCTTCAACTTGCTCTGACCAAGTGTCTCTCCTCTCCTTCCTTTTAGCTTTGATCAGTGTATGCATTAAAGGCTGGCAGTTTTAAAAATGGAAGCCCTCAAGAGCTCTCTTCTCCACCGCCACCTTCCACAGCCCTCCAGTTTATCTAGGTATTCTCCAGGGAATCAAACATGACAGGCTGCAGAGACCTCTAGCCTGCCTGGTTTCCTTCTCGCTGCAATCTTTTTATCAAATAGCCAAGGGATTATGAGTAAATAAAACTGAGCACATCATAAAACCAAAGACCTTACACCGATGATGAATAATTGGCTATATGCTGCTTCCAGGATCACAGGCGTAATTCAGTTTGACTGACCTGGGATTACTGGCTTTGAGTGCTCTTTTTCTGCACTCCTACTTCCAGTGGACTCTCCCCACTCCCTCTTCTTTTGGGATTTATCTACCTGATGCTAAGAACCCCCAATTTCTTTAGCTGCATTTCAGACAGAGACTAAAGATCCCCACACCTCAAGTGTCTGAAAAAAAGTTTGTAGGTTTCTACTGTGTGTGCGTGTGTCACGTTAAAGTCAGAATGATAACTTTAACTTGCTTTTAAGGGCAATAGCTTAAATTTGTTGTCGTAAGCACACACACCAACAATTACAATTCTATATAGGATGTATATTTGAGAGTAACCCCATCAAATCCAGTGGGGTTTATTTCTAAATAGATTTGAACAAGATTGAGAGTTTAAATCTGAGGTAGCTATGGTGAAAACTGAAACACATCCGATTTGTTTATCCATCATCAGCTCCACCCACCACCAGCATGACTCCCCCAGAAGATAAGGAAATTCAGCTCTTGATATGGGAAATAGAGGTTATTGGTGGGGATTTATTTTCCTAGCAACTTCTTGGTTACAATAGACCAACTATTCTCAGATGTAATCCTAAAGAAGCACAATTGTTTTGGCATATGTTGTTCAAACACGGATTAGGCATTTGCTGAGCTTGCACTGATGTGCTCTGTTATGCACAAATAGCTCAGAGAGTGATAAATCTGCACCCCAGACACAATACCAAGTCTACATAACTAACATCCACATATTTTTTTATCATGGTGGACATTAGCAGCTGTCAAGAAACTATGAAATTCCAAAATTTCCAATGACAAACTTCAGAAGCCAACAAGAAGCCTACTTATGGGCAGTCCACATAGTGCTAACTTGAGAAATAGTGTGAGGCTAATGTATGCATTGGACGCGGGTGGCGCTGTGGGTAAAAGCCTCAGCGCCTAGGGCTTGCCGATCGAAAGGTCGGTGGTTCGAATCCCCGCGGCGGGGTGCGCTCCCGCTGCTCGGTCCCAGCGCCTGCCAACCTAGCAGTTCGAAAGCACCCCCGGGTGCAAGTAGATAAATAGGGACCGCTTACCAGCGGGAAGGTAAACGGCGTTCCGTGTGCTGCGCTGGCTCGCCAGATGCAGCTTTGTCACGCTGGCCACGTGACCCGGAAGTGTCTGCGGACAGCGCTGGCCCCCGGCCTCTTGAGTGAGATGGGCGCACAAACCCCAGAGTCTGTCAAGACTGGCCCGTTCGGGCAGGGGTACCTTTACCTTTAATGTATGCATGGGTCGTATATTGCATGTGATATGGCACATACACTTATCATCTGTCCATGTGTATGCACCATATGCATGTTCCATCTCTCTTATGTGCCAAATCTGTACATTGCATTCTCCTTGTGGATATGGCCTGGGACTTGCTCCTGAATCCCACTGAGTATTAAAGACTACAGTCAGAATGGTATTGTGAACCATCCCTTCGTTCCTCATCAATGTGTTTTGGATCAATTTAGAACAGAAGTAACTTGAGCTGCAACACAGCATAAACTCTGGTGGCAAAAGCACTGAAACAGATTGGTCCACTGATTCGTAATGGTTGCTACTGCCCCAACTCTGTTCCGGGTCAGCCCAAAGCCAACATGATTCTTTGTTAGATCTCAGCTGACACATTACTGCCGGCCAACATGAATTACAAACTGGTCCACATTCCTTTCTTTCAATCATTTATTATCATGAATTACATTGTCTTTAAAAAGGATAAGAATAAAATGCTCTCTGGGAAGATCTGATGAGGCCACTATTTGGTTTGTGTGTGTTTTAAATTAAATACAGGCATAGACAGGCAACAAAGGTTCACAAGTCCTCTTTAGTTTGAGTACTTTCCCCCACCTGCACAGCTTTGGCTTCAAAATCTTGGGAAAATCACTTCCACTCTAAGGTTTCAAGTTATTCTAGGCTCTAGTTGGCCCACAATTCATGCAATCTTTCTTTGTGGTGCTTTGTTATTCTGTTTGCAGACTCAATCCAATATTGTTGAGTGAAAACATCAAAGTCCCAAAACATCAGCCTTGCATATTATATGAAATTATTCGTATTCCTGTGATTGAATGCATCTGAATGAAATGTAAGCGGTATGTATCTATGATGTTTGGCCCTTCAAAGTGTGTTGCTTCAGAATAAAGACAGAACTAAGAACTAAATATATCCCTTAAATCAGCCATAGCATAGCATAGCTTGTGCCAACAACATGCTGCAATACTGCGCTTCCTTACTCAGAATTAAGCCACACTGTGCTCTGTATAGAGATTACTCCTAGGTAAGTAGGCTTTGGAGTGCAGCTTAAAGCTAAAAATCCCCAAATAAGCAGAAATAACTCCTGCCCAGTTGTGGGCAGCTGTGTCATATGCAAAATTCAGAAGATTGCATGGCACGGCAAGTGTACATTTGAGACATTTGACGTGGCTTGCCAAAGAATGAATCCTGCGTGGAAACATGGCTGCACATGACCAGCAGCTGCTTCACTGGAAGGCAGCCAGCCAACACCAGCAGTATGTAGCCACACGGATCTAAAAATTGTTCTGAAAAGGGTAGAAGCCTTGGCAAGCTTGGTCCTGCCCAGATCATTAAAATCATGAACATAAGGGATTTCTTTTTTTAATATAGATAGAGCTTTGGTATATGAAGTATGGAACAGATTTCTCTTGTCACTCATTCTATTACATAAATTTGGAGATATTAAAGAGTCATGGAAAGGGGGGGGGAGAAAGGTAATCTTGATATTAGAAGTCGATATGTTACTAGACTTCACAGGCAAGTTTTCCAAAATACTTTCTGGGGATTAATCTGGTTTACAGACTCCGTCTTCTTCTGCATTTGCTTTGATCTGAGACTACAGTAGCAAATGCATTTTCTGTCTGTGCACGATACACTGCATTCTTCTGCCCACCTGCCCATTCTCTTTGAACTCCATCTCACGTTTCACATACTTTTTAGATTTGAGATAACTACAGAACATGTTCCGCTTAGAGGTTGCACGCAAGTCAAGGTTCCTGAAGATGCATTTCCACGCTCTTCATATTCGAGTGGAAGAAATGAAAGACAGAATCTCATCTAAAGTAAATGCACAGTAGATGGCAACGCAACATTAATTTCCTTTCACTCAAGTCCTGCAGCTCTCTGGAATACAACCATGGTGGCCTGAGATACAACCATGTCATCCATCTTCTAACCTGTTTGGCAGCCTTCACCAAGCTGGTGCCCTCCAAATGTTGTTGGGCTGCAATCCCCATGAGCCCCATCCAACACACTTTGGTTGGCAAAGAATGCTGCATGGTATCTTTGTGTAGCTACACCCCCTAAGTCCCACTTGACTCTGTGTTTGAAAAGTGTTCCCATAGCCTTAAGGCAAATGTGAAGTGATGGCAACGTTTTGAATGAAGAGGTGTTTTGTGTCCTAAGAGCTGACAGGGCGTGCCTGCACTATACCTGAATCTGGGGTAGGGGGGAAATGTCAGTTTCATTATAGTCAGGGTCTCTGACTAGACAGTGTGTTATCAGAGATCAGAAAAACCTATTGAACCACTGCAATAACTTATCCTGGCTTTAAACAAGTCAAAATGTTAGAAAATACTACATTCCACAGTACACTGTGTTCAATACTTCAAAGGGAGCTTCTCCTTCATCCACATTTAAGAAAGAAAGAAAGAAAGAGAGAGAGAGAGAGAGAGAGAGAGAGAGAGAGAGAGAGAGAGAGAGAGGAAGGGAGATGGGGGAAGCAGGTCAAAGGTTGAGTGTTTGTAAACTAATAATCCCCAGATGACACAGGAAAAGGCTCTATATAAATCAGCATATTTTTTCCTTCTCCCTTTCTCTTCTTGGATGTACATTGAAAAGTGATTTGAAAAAATAACTGGCTTCTAATGTAAATGTCAGCGGTCAGACTGTGCTGATTATGAGAGACTGGGGGCAGGGGGAGGTCTGCTCCACGCAAGGATCGCTTTCCTGAAAACAGATAATGCATTTTGCCTCCAGATATTACAATGGAAAACAAATTATCATGGACAAGCTTCAAGTTTCCTTTTACAGTGCAGCATATCCACTCGCACACAGTGATGCAGCAATGGTTCAGGCAACTAATATCCCTACAGGACCTTCTGCTTCCATTCTCATCACTCTCCCTTTCAAGGAAAATAATACACACTGAGAGATCCTTCTGTTTTACAATAGGGTGAGGGCTAACGGATTAGGCAGCTGTGGAAAAATCCCGTTATTTGATCAGCTGCGACTACTTCGCTACCCCCTTCTCAAAAAACATTGGATGTTATCTACCAATCAGATATCAGCTGCTACTTTACAAACTTCTTGCAAAAGATGTTAGAGCCAGTGTGGTGTAGTGGTTAAGAGCGGTAGTCTTGTAATCTGGGGAACCAGGTTCGCTTCCCTGCTCCTCCACATGCAGCTGCTGGGTGACCTTGGGCCAGTCACACTTCTTTGAAGTCTCTCAGCCCCACTCACCTCACAGAGTGTTTGTTGTGGGGGAGGAAGGGAAAGGAGAAGGTTAGCCGCTTTGAGACTCCTTAAAGGCGGGATATCAAATCCAAACTCTTCTTCTTCTTTTTCTATAGCAGGTGGCCACATGGGCATAAATGAGAGTTCCTCATTGGCCACCGCGGAAAGAGGTTGAGATGCTCAATAGGTCGTGGGACAGCATTTTTTATTATTATTATTTTTGCTGATTGTACTACAGTGAGATGGTTAAGATCAACTATGGAATGACCCATCCTGAAGGTCTGCTGCTAGAGCATGTCAATAGGAGGTCTGTGCAAGCGTGATGCAGAGATCTCCTTAAACTTGACAGCCTTTCGGTAGATGCCCTACCTAGTTACGCTTTTACACCTGGAAGTGCATTGCATTAAAATTAATAATAATAGTAATAGTAATAATATTATGAGAAGCCGCCATAGATGCCTGTCATTTCCTGCAAAATCTTTCCAATTCTTTCATATCCAAGACATAATATCATTTGTGTTAACCAGCTTTCTCCTTTCAGGTACAGTTCAAGTTATTGCCTTCTCAGTCCATCCCAGACATCTGATGAAGTCAGATTATTTCCAAAAAGCTTGTGCCACAATAAACCTGATAAATCCAGACAGAAGAATCTTGTGCCCAAGATTCATCCTCTGCATGGCGGGACAGTACAATACAGCTTTTCACACTGCCCACCAGGTCTGCCTCAATACTGCTGGACATCCACACATGATATCTTCTCCCAGCCAGCTCTGAGAAATGTGATTGGTATTCCACACACATTGGACGTTACAGGCAAATGCCCTGTTCAAACATTATGCCGACATGTAGATGCGCAGCGGTCTCTGTGTGCCACCCAGTAGGTGGGCAGATCCTGCTTTCCTACCACATGTAGTGAGGCAAAATTCAGTCAGGGCCACAAAACTCTAATTTTCTGATGCTGCAGATAAGCATAACTGCTCTTCTGGAATCTAAGCAGTCTGAATATGATCTGCTCTAGTCCTTAAAACATAATACAGTGGTACCTCGGGTTAAAGACGCTTCGGGTTACAGACGCTTCAGGTTACAGACTCCGCTAACCCAGAAATAGTACCTTGGATTAAGAACTTTGCTTCAGGATAAGAACAGAAATCCTGTGGCGGTGCAGCGGTAGTGGGAGGCCCCATTGACTAAAGTGGTGCTTCAGGTTAAGAACAGTTTCAGGTTAAGAACGGACCTCCGGAACAAATTAAGCTCTTAACCCGAGGTACCACTGTAATTGTTGGCAGGAAATTATGTCACATTTAGACTTTGGGGTTAAATAAATTAGAGGTTGCTAATCTAGCGACACCAACAGGACATGCTTTCTTTTACAGACAAGTTGAACCTGATTGGGTTCAGTGGATCTAGCTTTCTTTGTCCACTTAAGCACACACAGTTTAATGTATAGTTTCTCAGAAAGTAGGAATGAGGCATACCATGTATCTGGGTTTAATTATTGATCCCACTTAGTGATGTAAATGAATTACATGTTTTTTTCAGAATTTTTAGAATTCATACCGGAATGCTTAAATTCAGTGGCAAATGCTTCGGAAACATTCTGCCAGAACTGCGCAATGTTTTGCCAATTCTTGTACTCCAGATCATGCTTCTGAACTTGCTTTCCATAGAGAATTCAGGCATTAAGAATTTCAGGCTGATAAACCGTGGGCTTTTGCCCTGCCCTGCCTCTCCTCATGTGCATGATTTCACTGCTTCTATCCTGGCTTGTTGAAACCACCATTTCCTCTGAGCTTGATCCACGCCAAGATTCAATCTCTGCTTATGAGGGATATGGAAGATCAGCTGGAAAAGAAAAATTAAATCAGGGTTTCCCAGTTTGGATGCCACAAGAAACTGTGGTTGAGCAAGCCAAGATAGTGAGGCACGTGCGAAGGAGTGGAGGAGCAAGGAGGGAGTCCATAGTCACAGGGTTCATTCTAGTTCTAATCATTCTAGTTCTTGCAAGATTGTTGCAAGTGAATCAGGTCACTTTGTGTTAAGTATCACTGCCTGAGAAAAGCCTAAACAAAACTCAAATAGCACTGACTAACAAAGAATAAAACCCTATTTAAAATGTTCCTGTTTTCTTCAGGCAACATTAGTGCCATATGGTTCTCAGAAGATTCCACTTCAAGTAAACAACTTTGCTCTCCTTCTCAAAAAGAACACAAGCCAGCCCACGAGTGCCTGTTTATCTCCTGAGTTGTCCTATTCAATAGCTTTTCTTTTTCTAGTCTCTCTGTTCATAATCTGGAATGTATCTCCTTTTAATGGGGCCACCAGGTAGGAAGCGTACACTAAACACTACGTGTCTCCTTTCAGCCTATTTGATGTCAAGCCTACTGAGTTCAATGATGTACACAAATGACTCCGTATCAAGAGATAAGACCTCCCCCTCAGAGACTGTGGGCAGCTCAGAGCTTAATTGCCTTGCCCAGTGAGGAGCTTTCGTTCCTTTCCTCCTCCGTCACGTATGTTCTGTGGCTAATTGCAAGCTTTTAGGATGGGGGCAATCATTTCTAAGCCTCATCTTGAGCTCGTTACGAAGGCCCTTATGTCCTGCCTTTTCGCATAAATACAGAGTGTTTACGTGCCATTCATCTACAGAAGAGGACTTGTATCAAGGGAGATGGTAGCCCTTGAAGATATTTATTTTAATACACTGGCCTTTCACTTTTAGAAGGTTAGAGATTTCTCTCATGAGGCAGAAAGCCCCCACAGTGAAATTCAAACACTCTTGGAAATCTGGTTCATTTGTATTCATTAAATTGCATATATTTAATGCCCCCCCTCACACACCCATAATTTAACTTCATTTTTTAAAATAATTTTTCTGTTACAAAAATACACATTGCCAGCCTCTAATCTGATGCACTTCAAAAGTTGGCACAATGTAGTGATGGACTTGGACTGATGACACACTTGGTTCTAGCTGGGCCATCATGAAGCTAACTGAGAAACCTTGGGACAGTCAGTCACACACTCTCAGCCTAAACTACATTGCAAGGCTGTTGTGAGGATTAAAATGAGGTAGCCTAAATCCTTGCCAGCCTAAACTCCTCAGAGGAGGAGTGATATAAGTTTGTGGAATAAATATAACCATCTGTTTCCAAATTATTTTGCTGGCGTTGGAAGGCGATTACATTTTGGTGCCCTTTCTGAACATCTCAGTGGACATGCATATTTTTTTACATAGAAAACTATTGAATTCAGTGCAATTCTGATAAGCTACCATGGGATCACCTTCAACTGAAGTGCATGGGGGAAAACAAGTGCCAGGGTAAAGCTCAGGCTTGCTGGTAATTTTGAAGGAAAGGACCTTAGAAATGTTTTCCAATTCAGTTTGCAGGACATCCCAGGCGTGGCTGAGGAGAACTCCTGTCTGAATCCCTGGCCAGTTGCTGCCAGTCAGTGGAAACAATACTGCACTAGATGGGCAGGTAACCAGACTCATTTATAGGTCAGCTTTCTGTATTCCAGTTAATTATTATTCATTGTTTATTTATTATTTATTGCTGTATTGTTTTTTAATTGTATATAAACACATATAGCATTTTCCCCTACTCAGTACAGTAAACTGTCTAGTATAGAATCTGAAACGTACCATTTTACTTTCAATGAAGTCTTAAAATCTGCTTTTATTAATGTTCTTCCATAGTTATGGGTGCATAAAAGCAGTTAATGTGTTACATATGGGAACTTAAGGCATTAACTCCTCTCGTCCATATTGAGATAATCTAATATTTATTTGCAGGGGAAATTACATAAAATGTAACAGGGCAGTAGTACTAATTTTCCTTGTGTGGCATTTAAAAACAACAACATCTCAGAAATGATGCATTTCAGCCATTAAAGCCAATAAATTTCTTTAATGCCATTAGCTTATATAAATGTAATAAAAACTGTCATAAAGCAAACGGATGCAGTACACCTCAGGGAATGATATTTTAATTGTCATAAAACTGTCATCCAGATGAAGTGGCTAGCATAATACTTATCTCCACAGGTTCTAATGCTGTTCTAGTGAATTGTGGTAGAAACCGGGACACTTCCTCTTCACTGATGGTTCCGAACAAGTAAGCAATCCATTTTGGAAGTGTCATGCTATGGGGCGGGGAAGGCGGTTGCTAAATGCGGTTAAGTGCAGCTTTAGAGGTCACACAAAAGCCTAACTTCTATCACTCTTAATTGAATTTCCCCTAAATGCTGCATTCTGGACACAGCCCCCCAGGCTGCGCAAGACGTCCTGAAAGAAAAAGGTTTTAATTTGCTTTCAAATATGGCGACCTGGCCAAGTGAGCTCGTGTACCAAGTGAAGTCACATCTTTCATTACATGCAAACTGCAGCAAGTCATCAAATTTCTGAAATATGTTGATACCTAATGCTTCTCAACATTCTCAGAGCACCTCAGTATCTTTTGGGCTTTGTGTCCCCAGCTTCAAGGGACAATGCGAAAGTATTCCAGACTTTTTTAAGAAAAGTGTTAACTTGTCTTATACGTAACTAAACTTGTCATACTTTGATTCAGTTTAATTAAGACCCAAACAACAGATTAGCTACAGGTTATGCCTAACTTGCAGCTATTTCTTTGGGTTTTCTGTGTTCAGTCTTGGGTGGGGGGTGGTGGTCCTGATTCTTATTGGGACAGCAGCATGCACACAGCTATGAGGCTTAGAAAACAAATTCCCATTGACACCAGTGTGTTTATATCACATTGCCTAGGGAACAACTTGCACCTTAATATCAGCATGACAAAGGAGATGGTGTTGGACTTTCGGAGGAAGAGATGAGAACTAGCCCTGCTGTACATCAGGGTGGGCTGTGTGGAGACAGTCTCTTTAAATTCCTAGGAGTTTATCTCAGTGAAGACCTTACTTGGAAAATCAATACAACCCAGGTGGTTAAGAAAGCCCAACAGAGACTCCATCTCCTCAGAGTATTGCGAAAGAGCAATGTCAATCAACATTTTATAATCTCCTTCTACCGGTCCACAATAGAAAGTGTCCTTTCATACTGCATCACGGTGTGGTACGCTAGTTTGACATCAACTGATAGGAAGTGCCTACAGAGGGTGGTAAATACAGCACAAGATATTATGGGCTGTCCCGTGAATCCTCTAGATGACATCACGGAAGAACGTTGCCTCAGGAGAGTGAGGAAAATTCTCAGGGATGATTCACACTCTGGCCAGCACTTTCTTGATCTCCTGCCCTCGGGCAGAAGATATAGAAGCATGATTAGTTGCACCAACAGGGTAAAGAACAGCTTCTATCCATGGGCTGTTAGGCTGCTGAATGAAAAGATAACAACAGGGCAACTGACTTTTGGGTTTGGTGGGTGTGCGTCAGTAAACGAGGGGAATTAAGACTAAGAGAGCTGAGTGGAGGGTGCTTGTGTAATCTCACTGTATACAAGTTGTACAAGTGACAATAAAGTATTTCAATTTCAATAAATGATCTCTTCTTTGGAATGCTGCAAATTATATTGATATATAGATATTAGATTTCATCCAAAGCTGCATGAGAAGCGTTCCGCTCATGCAATAGGACCCTGCTTAACTCTCGACATGCCAACTCCCATAATTTACTCCACAGGGTCTCCCAAAGTCTGTTTCATGAGCAGAAGAGCAGTACTGCATAAAACCCATTGTTATAGAAATAACACTTTGCTATCATTTGATGACAATGACTTGAGAATGCAAGGACACCGTGTTCACAATGTCACCAGTATTTGTGAGTTAGATTATGACACAAAACAGAATAAGTAATAAGTGCTATTTTAAGATGTCAGTTTTAAATTGAAGAAATAGGTAGGATAAAAAAGAAACAAACCCTTTCTATAGTATTAATAATTTTTTTAATACTCAAGGGTAAATCTTATATATTAAAATGTGAAAAGGATTGCAGCAGACACCCCTAATAGAAATATGAAGTTCTGTTTGTCAAAGGATCCAGATTTTTAGTGTGTTTAGATTTTAAAGCAACCTGTGTAAAAATTGTTGTATTGTGTTATTTCAGGCATTCAAGTTTTACAGCAGTGCAGTCCTATGGATGCAAAAATAAGTCCCATTCTGTTAAATGTGACTTCTTCTCAGGTAGGGATGGAAGAGAAATTCCATGGAAACCTTTTAATGCAAAACTACCTAATGCAAACTTCCCAAAGCTATACAGAAACTGAAATCCAGCTTCTTCTTTGAAATTTGCACTTCTCTGGATTTTGCAGTGCAGTTATCCAACCCAAAAAATGTTTACAAGCAGGAGTGCCAACTTGGCTCCACCGAAATTTGTGGGTGCCTGGCCACTTCATGGGAAATCTTGTGGGTGCTTGGACACCCAGGGAGTTGGCACTTATGTTTACAAACATGCATACATAAGAGGATACTGTATAAAATCCATATATTCATGAAAATAATATACAACATGCATTATATTGGGGAAATTTGTTTGGAAAAATGTGTCTGTTAGGAGAAATGCACACTATAATGCTGACAAATTTTTAGAAAAATGATATTTATCCATCTTGACAATGCTGAGAGTGGCAAATGTTGGTTTGGAAACAGCAAACCATTCCCCCCCACCCCATTTCTTGTGACAATATTTAAAAAGGAATTTTTAAAAAATGGTAATTAACACTGGGAACCTATGGAACAAGTGGGACCCGCAACTAATTGTATTCAGAGTTCCAGCCAACCAGTAATAACCTTTTCCATTCCCCTCCAAACTGTTTTCCATTATTCACCCCAACCCACCAACATTCAACTCCATAGCCACTGGACACCTTTAGTCTTTATTATTACAAACAAACACTGTGTATCAAGAGAGAGGGGGGGCACATATATTTTCCCTAGACTGGGAAGACATGTTTCCCCCCCAGCTCTTGCCCCCGTTTTCTTTATCCCTGGAAGAAGATTAACTCTTCAGGATGCCTATCATCAAATTGCATTGGTCCAAAGGGGATTCTTATGCTCGCAGGCATCTGGCATCAGCGGAGAGTTTAATCTTTGTGCATTGACTGTCACGCTAGCACTGGAAGAGGACTTCAGGCTTCAAGCCGTGATAGCCCTCTTTGAAAGGAGCTCACCAGCTGTCAGTGAGAATTTTTAAAACATCCCTGCTACAATAGCCTTCCAGGCACTGATGGGCAATGTTGAAACAAGGCTTCATATGGTGGAGAGGTCATCAAGCGAGAGGGGATTTGCAGCAATGTAACGGGAAAATGTTACATAAACAAAAGATCATTCTAAGATGGACTTTATTGATCTGTTGCCCTAGCTGGAGCAAACAGGAGTGAATACCATCCATCCAATTCTGCCTCCACACAAAAAATAATATTTTTGATGTAACTCTCAGACTTTTCATTTTCATGTAGTCAGGGGAGTATTAGTTTAGTTTAATTAGTAACATTTAATGCATGGTCACGATTACTCCTATACAGATGGTTCACAATTTTGGTTCCAGAGTATATGTCAGGGGATCCACCAAACTCCTTAAAATCCCATGTTTTGTTTAGAAACCAGTGTGTCTAGTCCTCATGAATGCTGAACTAAGTTACTGAAAGCGAGATTAATCAGAAAAAATCCTGTTTATTTCAATCAACTTCAAAAGGTAAGGGTAGGTAAAGTACCCCTGGATGGTTAAGTCCAGTCAGATGTGACTATGGGGTTGCAGCACTCATCTTGCTTTCAGGCCAAGGGAGCCAGCATTCATTCACCTACAGCTTTCTGGGTCTTGTGGCCAGCATGACTAAATGGCTACTGGCACAACAGAACACTATGACGGAAGCCAGAGCGCATGGAAACTCCATTTACCTTCCCACCGCAATGGTACCTATTTATCTACTTGCACTGGCGTGCTTTCAAACTGCTAGGTTGGCAGGAGCTGGGACAGAGCAATGGAAGCTCACCCCGTCATGGGGATTTAAGCTGCCAACCTTCTGATTGGCAAGCTGAAGAGGCTCGGTGGTTTAGACCACAGCGTCACCTGCATCTGCACACAGTTTTTAAAATGTAGTAGCCTTTGTTTTTGTTTGTTTGTTTGTTTGTTTACTTAATGAAAGTATTTATATCCCACCAGTTCATACAATAAAATATGATGATGAAGAACAGGCTTTCTCAACCTTGGGCCTCCAGATGTTTTGAGACTACAATTCCCATCATCCCTGACCACTGGTCCTGCTAGCTAGGGATCATGGGAGTTGTAGGCCAAAAACACCTGGAAGGCCAAGTTTGAGGAAGCCTAATGTAGAACTATATACAGTGGTACCTCAGGTTACATATGCTTCAGGATACAGACTCCGCTAACCCAGAAATAGTACCTTGGGTTAAGAACTTTGCTTCAGGATGAGAACAGAAATCGTGCTCCAGTGGCACGGCAGCAGCAGGAGACCCCATTAGCTAAAGTGGTGCTTCAGCTTAAGAACAGTTTCAGGTTAAGAACGGACCTCTGGAACGAATTAAGTACTTAGCCTGAGGTACCACTGTATAGAATAAAATAGAGAACACTATGAAAAGTGTGTGTGTGTGTGTGTGTAAAATTAAAGTGGCTTATTTAAAAAATTAAACAGTTACATAGCCCTGTCTACATTACTTACTACCTGATGAGCCTCCATTGGGAAAGCATTCTACAGAATGGGATGGACAATACTAAACACCCAACTTCCAATGGTGCTCAGCTGAGCTCTGTAACATGGGGAACAACTAGCAGCCCCCCTCCAGATAACCTGTGACTAAGCTGGCATATAACAACTCAGACTGTACGTAAGGTGTACTGGACCCAAGGCCTATGTTTAGTTAGGAAACATATGGCACCTGGTGAGAAGACAGGTGTCAGCTACCCAGATACTGCTAGCTCAGTACTGAAAGAGACAAGACACTATATCTTTAGGGGAATTGAAAAAGATATTTGGCATGGAGTATTAAGGCAGAAAATATTCTATTATAAGGCACTTTGGAAAGGCATTGCAATGAGCGGGGGGGGGGGAGAGACCATTAAATTGTTGACGTAAACATATCCCATTCTGGATTTTTTTTAAAAAATTATATATAAATATTGGAAAGGGAGTCCTGGAAGTAATATAGATTATAATGAAGAACATAAAAGCTATTATTATTCTAACTAACAAACAAGTACAACTGGAACATTTAATTACTGAAACAATTGTGGAATTATAAAAATGTATAGCTGCACAAAGAAAACAAGCTTTAATCTACTCTCTTTAAAAACCAACTCTTAAAAAGGAGAGACAGGGGGACAATGTAAAGGTCTTGCCCAAAGTAGCCATCTTAAACCTTTATAAGGATGTCTAAGTCAATGGCACCATTTTGAATTGTATCCAGAAACAGACCAGGTGCCTGTGTAGCTACCCCCAAACCAATATAATATGTTCCATTCTCTCAATCTCTGCGATTCATCGGAAGCTAGCCTCTATATTTTAAAACTGCATTTTCCATTCAAAGGGAGCCTCACACAGAGTACAATCCAGTAAACTAAATGCTACCATAATAGAATATGCAAGAAATGTTTTGTTTTGTTTCAATACTTAATTCACTGTTATAATTAAAACAATCATGTATTTTGTTCCCATTTTTTAAAAACCGTGTTCATTTCATTATATATTCATGAGACTTACCTTCATTTCACTAGCCCCACATGTTTTCCTTGTCTTGCATTCTCCAGCCCTTTTCTATCTTCGCTGTGAGTTCTGAATATCTGCTCTCTGCCTTTGCTGGCCTTTTCCCACCTGACCTGGGAGAGCGAGGCCCTGACTGACAAGCCAGTGGGTGGCAGTGAGAAGGATGGGAACCCACTGAAGTCTTCAAGGGCCCCCAAAGTATTAAGTAGCACAACTGATCACTTCAACTTGAATTTGTAGGGTGTGACTGCACCTCCACTTCTCACACATCCCTACTAGGTTTGGGAAGAGTTACTGCTTCACATGCGCAGGACTAGAGAGCTTTCCTGGTTTTCCTCTCTAATGCCAGAGTTGGATGAGAGTCCCAGATGTGCAGCAGCAGACAGCATGGCAACACTGAAGGATCACTGCCCAGTTTGCTGCGGAGGTTGCAGCAGCGGTGAGTGTGGTATGGCAGCAGCCCTCCCAACATCAACATCACTGTTCAGGCCTGGAGTGGAGCAGGGCAATGGAAAGATCAGGGCAGCACTGATGGGAGTGGTGGATTGGCTCCGCCAGTGCCTCCATGCAGGCCTGATCTCACTGGCTCCCTTCCTCTCCCAAGCCCCATCCATGTAAGCTGCTACCCTGTACCCCTGGTTTACCTGGTAGCAAGTCCTGCTGGCGTACACAGTATGTCAAGTCCAAAGTTCAACTGTCAGGAAGCATGGTCCAAGGTCAATCCACATAAGCCAAGTCCAAAAGTCAGGCAACACAGTTCAGAGTCAAACCCAAAGCACAGTCCCGTAGAAGTTCCTGCAGTATCCAAGCCAAGCATCTCAGCTTTGCTCTCCTGCCCTCTCTTGAGTCTTGATTGTAGCATCTGGGCTTGATGAGGCATGTGACCCTCACCTGTACTAAGCCTAATCAAGCTGAGGAATCACATACCTTCTCCCTGAGCTAACAAGACCCACCTGGGCTGAGGGCCCTTGCCTGACTCGGCCTGTTGTTTCTTCAGCTTGTAAACCACTTTGTGTGTATAGAAAGGCAGCATACAAATTAAAAGTGAAATGAAATAAAGTGGCTTTATATGTCAGTGAGATGACCACATAGGTGGTCCTCATCAGTGACTGATTGCCACAACCTGAATGGGTACTCCTGTTCCAGGAAAGACTTGTCCTAAACACAAGTTTTGCACATATTACAACATCAAATCAAAGCTTCTCCACAGCTTTTCTGGGCAATCTAGAAACACTCAAAAAGTTTTGATGAAAATGCATCCGTTGCACATTAAAAGCTACAGAAACAATTAGGTAGCCAGTTCCATATTGTTCTAGGATTTTGGTTCTGTGTGTGTGTGTGTGTGTGTGTGTGTGTGTGTGTGTCTGCTGTATTTTCCAGACAGGATATGTAGTCTAAAAGGCCAGGCCCATTTGTGCTTCTCCTTTTTCCTCAAAAGAACCAAAGCACTTTATCCAGCCATCCCATTTCCCCTGTCATGCTCACAGTAAAATGAAGAGACATCATACCCAAAAGTAATTTGTAATTACAACTTCATACTTCAAATGGTTGATAAATGTCATCTACTGTGACAATGTCATCTGCTACAAAATTAATAGTGTGTGCATAATTTGCTAGCATTCTAGGACTGTTATACTGAGTATTTGAATGCCATCTAGTGGTCTCAAATGGTGATAGTCTTCTGGTTAGTGGACATCCATGTACATGCTGCAGTTCTCAGTAATGTGCAATATGAATTTTCCATATAAATTAAATGTTCCACCGAGTGTTGCTTTAATTACATATCATCTCAGATTGCGTGTTTCTCACTGCGCGTGTTTTATTGCATCTGCATATAAACAGAGTACTAAATTACAAATAGCTGTTCTACCATCTGAAAGTGCCATATTTTTCAGCATTATTCAAGCATGAAACTGCTGATTTAGAAGCAATTCTATTCATTTGGAGATTAATAAGGGATGTTGTTTCCTATTGGTGTTAATCAGCTCAACAATGCTAACACCACTGTGGCCATCATCAAATTCTGCTGTTGTGGTTAGTGTGCTTATTTTGCGTGCCTTCAGTTGAATTGTCACACACAATGTTTTCCTCTTCAGGACATCTATTTACTTACTTACTTATTTACAGTGGTACCTCGGGTTACATACACTTCAGGTTACAGACTCCGCTAACCCAGAAATAGTGCTTCAGGTTAAGAACTTTGCTTCAGGATGAGAATAGAAATCGTGCTCCGGCGGCGCGGCAGCAGCAGGAGGCCCCATTAGCAAAAGTGGTGCTTCAGGTTAAGAACAGTTTCAGGTTAAGTACGGACCTCCGGAACGAATTAAGTACTTAACCCAAGGTACCACTGTATTTCAGAGTTCTTATACCCTGGCAATGCTTAGCCTAAACTCGAAACAGCATCAACACTGTCAGGTTTCAAAGGTCTGAACAGATGTAAATATATTTTCACCTGTTGCATAAATATAGATAATGTTAAGCAGAGTGGGTGTGGGGAGGATTTGGCCCTTAAGATGTTGCTGTATTACAACTCCCATCAAACATGATCAATGCCAAAAAATGGTGGGAGTTGTAGAGGAGAAGCATCAGGAAGGTCAAGAACTCTTTTGTGATTTTTCCTTAGTCCTAGACAACGCACTGGATTATTGCAGCTGACTTTAACAAGGTTTGTTTTAATTTGTCCGCAGGGCCAACAGCACTTGGTTAGCTGCAACAGTATGTTTGGGCTCCATTGTTGTGGTTTAAAGGTGGCTTGTAGAGCGAAATAAACGGACAACTGTTCCTGGCACAGCTGTGTTTGTATGTAGAGCAACACACTGTGAGTCACTGTCTTGCTGCTCTCCCACAGGAATGCCATTGTTAGCAGAGAAGGAAGCTGAGTCACCAAAGAAACACTTAAAAGGTTGTTCTGATGGGACTAAATTATGGCACACAGAAGTACTGGCGTTCCCTTGTATTTATTTATTGTTCCTATTGAATACAAACAGGAATTAACAAACCATCCTAAAGCCTGGCCCCTTCAAAATGGATTTGTATTCGAAACACAATGACCATCGCGTTCCTACTTTCCTGCCATGCTCAAAAATGGAAAGGGGGCTTGACTTTGACTTTGAACTTTAATCACAGAATTAGGCTCTGTGAATTAGGCAACTTTCACTCTGACACGTCACGAAGGGAAATGTTGCATCCCCATGTGCTTCTTTTCTTACGACTCCCTCAGGAGGTTGTGGACTCTCCTTCATTGGAAGTTTTTAGGCAGAGGTTGGATGGTCATCTGTCATGGATGCTTTAGCTGAGATTCCTGGGTTGCAAGGGGTTGGGCTAGATGACCCTCGGGGTCCCTTGCAACTCTATAATTCCCTTTTAAAACAGAGAGGGAATCTGAGGGAACACAGAATCCATACCAGCTTTCTTCTTGATGTCCCATTGTTCAGGGGATTATTATTATTATTATTATTGCATGAAGTTTAACCTCTGAAAACAAGTGTGGGGGCCAAGCAAGCATTCATACTTGAAAAAGGAGGTATCAGAATAAAAGTCAGTTGCATGTTCAAGATAATCTGTGCTTTCAGGGATGGTGCTGCTGCACTGTGCTGTGTTTTCATTTTATTTATCCATTTGAAGATGGGTAGAATCGTCCCTTCAACATGTAAACCAAATTTTATCCTTAGATTTTGGTGTTATTGCATCCAACAAACAGATCATTTAAACCAAGGTCCTCAATTTCCTTGGCCATTGATAAACTTGTGCCATGAAAATAAAAGGGCTACAGCAGTGATGGGGAAGCTGTGGAGCTTGAGGTGTTGCTCAACTACGATTCCCATCAACATTAGCCGGCATAGCAATAGTCTATACTTTTGAGGCCTAGAACTAGGTTGCTATTTTCTACATAAAGATAAATGGAAAGAAGTAATACAAAAGTCCAAACTGTTTCATTGGTTTCTGGAAGGAAGTGGAAGGAAGATGAGAGCTTCTGGGTTGCTGGCAGCAGTAAGTGTCACTATACGTTCCAGCTTCTTTAGGTTTGCTGCACATTATTAACCAAAGTCAGGAAAAGAAATCAGAGTAAAAGAAAAAAAGAACAAACATGATTGTGTCATGCCAGCTGCCTGGAGTGTGCTTTATGGAAACGGTAAACTTCAGGTTAGGAAGACACGCAAGTATTCTGGTTGCTTGGTTACACAGACAGGCTGTTGTTTGTTTTGAATGCTCAGACTACATGCTTTTTCAGGGAAAAACAATTAAGAATGAGGAACTGTCAAAGGAAAGGCTCGCCAATTCAAAAATCTTCATCTAGTCACTATACTGTGTCAATTTTGCCTGTGGAGGTAGCTTGGGCAAAAACAAGCTCCATGTGAAAAACTCAAGTTAGCTTGTCAGAGAAAATGCTAGCTGAAGAATTTTGTGTGGTGTGGTATGTTTCCCACATGCAAAAGCATATTGGTTTTGAATATTATAATGGTGCCTGCCTGCCCACCCAGTCCCGTAAGACTCCTGCAAAGAATTTTGCTGGCTACAGTTCTACTCACTGTATGCAATCCTGCCCACACTTACCTCGGAGTAAGTCCCATTGACTATAGTGGAATTTACTTCTGAGAAATGAGACATGGAATTGTGCAGACAGAATTAGAGTTCTCAGGAGAGAAATGCCATTTTAGTCATGGGACGTACTGAAAAAGATCAGCCTTTTTGTTATCTTGCACGGACCTAAGCCTCAGAAAGGCCTTCTCCCTTCATTTTTTTAAAAAAACTAGCTTTTTGAACAATATAAATAAAAAGGCCATCTCCCCTTCCTCTGGCTTTCTTTTGTAAACCACATGGATTTGTCACCTAAGTGAAAGAGCCTGGGAGAGGGGAACACCCTTTTCCTGTGGCTGAGCTCAGAATTATGAAATACCAACATGTTCAACCCAAACCCCTCAGTAACTTAAATTATCTGAACTCGCTGCATTCCATGGCAGTTTGTTCCACCCACAAATTCTCACCGCCTTGTCCCTGAATGCATTACTTAAGCACTCAGAAATCACTTCAAGTTATGTCACAACCTCAGCATTCGGGTATCACGGCCTTCCCAATTAGCACGCTGACCCATATTGGCAAGTCTTTGTGGAATGATATATTCATAACAGGAACACTGTGAAGCATCAAACAGCCAAGGAAACATGAATTATTGCTCTGGTCATATTGCATTCCCACCCACTCTTCTCCCCAGATATCTCACCCTGCTGTAAGAATTTAATATTCCCATTTTGATGCACTGTGGGGGACACATTCCTCATAATGGAACTCACCAGCAAACAATGTAAATATGAAAACCGGGGGGGGGGGGAAGGAGGTGTTGCTTGATGGTGGGTGATGGCAATACATATTTGACAGAAGCAAGTGATTCCCGGCACTTAGAAGAATTGATTGTAACCTATTTAGCAGTCTGGAGAAAGAGTACTTAGTTGCTTCTCTCTCACTTTTTCTCTCTCTCTCTCCTGAGCTTTCAGCCAACTCTGCTTGGATTAAGACAGGCTACTTAATCTTTAAAATATGTGTTTCCATAACAAAGGACAGATCATGCATAAATTCTTCATATGGCCGTGCAAGCCAGAGATGGAGAGAAGGGCCTATTGGAAACACACACACACACACACACACACACACACACACACGCGCGGTGCTGTGTGTGCTAACATTGTTTTGTTCTTTCTGAAAAGCAGCCTGTTGACAGGGCTGCCACAAAAAGCTACCCAATTAACCACTTCTGGCCTGGGAAGAATGAACAGCAGTGTTATTTCTCCTTCCTTCCTTCCTTCCTTCCGCCTTTAGTCATGGCTGGGAAGCAGTAGTAGTGCTGGGTGGTACAGGGCAGAATGAGTGGGGAAGGAAGAGTGGGTTAAAAATAAAAATGAAAAGGGTATTTTGCCTTCTGTTTAGGGTTGTTCTAATCTCTGTTTGCTAATGCCATCCAAAATGCAGATCTAGTGATTGTATGCTTCTGAGGGATAGTCTAACCATAGGAAGCAAATGATTTATGTTAATAATTCTGTGCCATCAGAGTTACACTTTGAACTGGATTAGTCCCCTGGCTGAACGATTAACCACTTCCTGTTCTGAAGAGAAATAAATGAGGCTGTGCTAGAATTTAGATGAGAATCCTCATTGTTCTACTTTCAGAGTGGGAAGAGGCAAAGGAGTCGTACATGAAAGGGATAGAAAGGTGAGAAGTATGGGGGGGGAGGACAGAAGAGTCATAGAATTGTAGGGACCACCAGGGTCATCTAGTCCAACCGCCTGCAAGGCAGGAAGCTTTCACCCAATATGAGACTTGAACCCACAACTCTCATATTAAGAGTCTCATGCTCTACCAAGCTGAGCGGAAGAGCACTTTATTCCAGAGCAAATGGGTAAGGATACAACAGCTTTTTGTCTCTTTCACTGCTCTAGAACCGGCCTTGACTGGAGTAGCCATAGTACATTAAAAGGAACTAACAACACGATTTAGATCTAGGTTTTTCTCCTAGTGGAATTTTAGAAGCTATTGCTCATGGGCTCAGAGGCACTGTTCAGAGCAGGAGCCTCAGGTTCAGGTAGGAAAGGCATTCGTCTTTTTACCTGCCAGTGACATGTGGCTATCTTTTGCTCATAGCGAACTTTTGAAACAGGACAATGTGATGAAATGTCTCATCCAGCACAGACCATAAGACTCGTTGTTATTTATCCTTAACTATTTTAAATTGTTTTTGGCATGCCAGGCCAAAATTCTTACTTACATTCTACGGAACTTAGTACTTACATTCTAAGGAAATGTCTCATATCATTTTTACTTCGCTTTCCTCTCATTATAAAGAACTCTCAAGTGCAGGCAGCAAAATCGAGAAATGAGGCCACACCCTAATGAACCCCCCCCCCCCCGCACCCATATTGTTTTACTGGAAAATGACAGTCTTATTTAAAACATTTTTAATTATTATTTTTACTTACAAATAATGTGATGCTTAATATCTCTTGGGGTACATTTGACCACAAAGCCAGATTGAGGCAGGATTTTTTTTCATGCTGATTTTCACAATTTCTTCTATTAAAAATATTACTTTTATTATGCTGTTATTCTAATAAATAAATTTGTGTAATACATTATTTATTCCTATGTTTTTTGTCACTTTGTGGGAAAGTAAAATCTTATGCTTTATCAGTTAGGTACATCCAAAACATGCATTGCACAAAATTACGCACCAACCATTCATCAATCATTATCAAATGTTTATTCACCCGTTTGATCTGACATAATCTCATTTCCATGTATCAAAAATCATGTAATGTACTGCATTGGCATAAATTAAATACACTTTTCCTGATCAATCTCAAAATTAAGTCAACCGTGCTCAGTGACAACACAATTTTTGATCCTCAGAATCAATTAAATAACAAGGGAGTTGGATCAATATATTATTGAGTCCTTCCAGTAATTATTGAGCTCTGCTGTGCAATAATATACAGACAGAAAAATAACACTAGTTGATAATTGTGGAAATATTTGCTTAGCCAGCAAATAGTCATTGACCAACATGGCTAATGTTGACAATCTTTAAATCACTTTTATCTGCATGTAAAAATAAGGGCAGTGAGAGCACAGGCCAGTCACATGTCATTACAGACTTCCATTCTTGGCCTGTGACCGGGTGGGGGGATTCCCCAAATAATAAGTCCTTTGACACACAAGGCTCTGGATTGTTAAGAAGCTGGATTTTTTTTTAATGCTTTCATCTGTCTCTGGGTAATTTGATTAGACACATATTATCAACTGATAGATTAACTTCAACTGGATTTTTCTCCGCATAACTCTCCACTGTGAATTCCCCCCCCCCCCTGAATGAAATTCGTGGGCAGAAAACTTCATAGTGGCACTATATCAAGCAAACATGTTTGATTTCTGTATCCAATGACAGAATTAGTATTTGACAATGTTTGGCAATTGATGCGCCTAGATACCAAGGGTCTTAATGTACTGTTATCTGACCATGTGATAATATAGCACTGTGGTTTTCAGATTCTCAGGGAACGTTTTCTACCTTGTACTGTCTGACAAAAAAAGCATTGCATATTTGCCACACAACTTAGATACATTACAAAAGCTTCTAGGCCAGATTTAGGGGATTCAGGAGTTCATCAGCCCCCAACAATCCTTTGTAGTGTGCAATTCGTAAAAGATGAGCAGTGGTTGGTTGGCCAGCTATCTACCAGGAGAGCCCATCTGTTATTATTGATCTTCAGGTTCCCCTTATACCCTTCCTTACCTGCAAAACAGGATTGAAAACCACTTGATGGCTGCAATCATATTTAACATTTGACAGCCTTTGAATGCAGCAGCATTTTTAATCTTACAGGGTTAACTATGAGATAATGTTCAATGGTAATTTGTATTTAACAGTTGTCCATTTACAAATCATATTTGACATTTCTCAGTGTCAAAAAAGCCAAAAAATCTCTGGTATTTATATTCAACTTCTGAAGATAAGAAATTTCAGACTTGAAAATGTCAAACTATTATGAATGGCATAAGTGAAAGGGAAAAAGGCAAATTAAAAATACTTACAAATATTAATTTCACTTGGTGGATGCAGATTTTTTAAATAAGGTCTCATCATCTGCAAAAAAGGGACGATCTTTGTGCTTAAAGATGGAAAATGTTATTTGCTTCTAGATACAATTTATTTTCTTACTCCCTAACGTATAAAGTAGATTACACGTACATCCCGAATTAAAATTTATTTTCCTCCCTATATTTCAAGGAAAGGAGACCTGTACAGAGGATAAATAGTTCTCAATAGCCAGACCAAAAATTACAGATAAAGTCAGAGAGGAAGTAGATCATTTGACTCTCTATTCAAAATTTAGTTGCTGAGTAGTAAAAATACAAGAATTCCAAAATAAAGTGGCATTAATTTGTGTTCCCTTTTTAAGATGCTGCATTTTATTACTATTAATAATTTTGTGCAAGCCACTTTATTATTTTATTTTTAAAAGAGCAACCCATAAATGAAATGAAATAATATTTATGCACACCTGGTATAACATGAGGCAATTTCAACAGTTAATATATATTAACCAAGAGACGTAAAATGTATCTACATAAAAATGTACACCTCTTTGTTAATAAGCATGTACCAAATTCTTCTGTGTGGACCTCTTGCGAGTACATGCAAGTTTTACCTGCACATGTAAACTAGCAAATAGACATTTCAGTGAGTCCTTTTCTCTTGTGTTTGGAATTCAGAAATGCAAAACTATGTTCTGAGAAAGAGCTGCTCTGAAACAGGTAAAGATGCCTCCCAAAGTTACAGAGAAAAACAATCTTGCGGCCCGTGCACACCCTTAATACTCAAATAAATAGTGTTATGGTGCTTGTAGTAATTTAATTGTGAGCTAGAAAACTGAGATTTTTCAAGCGACCCACATCATCGCCACTGCCTTGACTATTATATCATACCTCACTCTTGCAAGCTATACTTTGAAACAATGTGCTTATCAGATCGACCTGAGCATCAGATTTTCTCTTCCTATACTTAATGTCTGGGGCTGTTCCACAATATGATATTATTTAATTATCCGTATTTGGTTCAGAACAATCGGTTTGGCTTTTGGAAAACTTAACTTTGTGTGTGTGTGTTTTTCTACAATTTATGGCCCATGGCTAGCTTGGCTACCTAATAAAGGCTTGGACTTCAGTTTTAAAATGGTTGCATTGTGGTTTGCCCAGGCAGTCGCATTAAAATATGAAGATAGCTAGGTCACGTGTCCTCAACCCACGTTTGCAGGTCCATTTGTCTGCTGTGGAAAGGGATAATTTTCAGAGGAGTTAGGTATTCCCACCCCCCACCCCCATAATGGTGTGTCACACTTGGGAAAATTATTACTATCTTTGGGTGCCATTTTTGTACCACCCCACTCCCAAGCTGATGAAAAACTATGGACTGACCACTTTGGCCCGAGTCTTGTTTCATACTTCTAGAGCATGGTTCTTGTGACTGCCATGCACTGATGTTTCTTAAATGCCACCTCCATGCTGTTACAAGCAATTTAATCTCCACGTCATGAACACTGCAGTAAGGTAATTGTTAGGCATAGCCCACAGCATACCCACAAATGCAGTAGATGCTGTATAAATGCATTGTTCAACCATCCATAAACAACTTAAACCAAAGTACTCATTTATGTTGATGAAATTACAGGCCAAGGAGTCCACATTTACCAATTTGCAAAGCTGTCCTGTAGTGTCTCTACTTCCCCAAGTTTGTGGAGTTCTGAAAGACATTTTGGTATCTCACATTCTTCTAGTACAAGGCTATCCAACAATGGTGATCTTCTGGTGTCATAGACTACAACTCCCATCATCCCTTAGCACTGGCTGTGCTGGCTGGAGCTGATGGGAGTCATAATCCAGCAACATCTGAAAGGCACCGTTTTGCTACCTCTGTTCCAGTAGTAAACAATATCAGCCAAAGAAGCCATAATAAAACGAGAATTGAATATCACAAAACATTTTTCTACCTTTCTTTGAAGAGATAAAACTTTCCCTATGACTCTTGTGCCCAAGAAGATGCAGAGATTATCTTTGCTGTAACAAACATCCCAGGTGTCAGAACCTTCAAGTCTGCGAAAAGAACTTCCAACTGGAGGAAGAAGAAATTAGCTAGAACTGGTACAGAAGTGCATTCATTATACAGAAAACATGGTTTACAAAGTATTTTACACTGCAAAAAATTACTGTGGCATAAACCCAAAAATGATGCAATATTTGCATAGAGAAGTAATAAATATTAACAAATTTGCTGTGCATTAGGAAGGATAAAAAAAATCCTATTGATAAAAATACTGAAGCTCATTTCCAATTATCTTTCATGACCGAGTGATGTGCCTATGGTTCAACTATTACATGTCATGAGCCTGAAAAAAACTCTGATAAAATCTCCAGGACATAGTCAATTGCAGATTTTACCACTGTGGAAACAGTGGCCCAGTTTGCATGGTTTAGCATTACATAAATAAACTCATGCACTCTCCTCTCTTCCTCCTGCATAGCCAAGATGAGGGCTTGGGCAGTGTTTAGTTCTGCTTACATTAAAGTCCTTGCTTGCAGTTGCATATGAATCAGAGGTCATGGTTTGTTTTTTTCAAAAGCAACTTCTGGTTCATGTAAAAGCCAGGTTGCTTTAAAACTGACCAAAGTTACTTGTAAATCATGATCTTTGGTTCATGCAAACTGGGATTCTGTAAGAGAAGCATCACCCAAGTCATATTCTTGCTCATTCCAGCCTGCACATGCAGTGTTAAACCAAAGTTTAGCATTACATGCAAATGCAGTCAATGAGAAGAAATATTCACCATGTAAAAATGACAGTCAGAAGTCACATCATGGCAATTTCATCACCTCAAAAATGAATGTGAGAATTTAGGTTGGATAAAACTTAGTAAACGAAGCCTGTTTTACAATGCTGAAAGTCAACTGAAGCACAGCTTTAAATCTACTTTGTCTATCTACAAAAATAGGCAAAAGCAATACATTTCTTCATAAAATTATACATTTCCTGAAAATACTTTAGCATAATCCATTAACAAATAAGTGCTAAACTTAGGAGAGAAAAACACGTCTAGCACACAGTTGTTTTGAACACAACGTTTTTGCATTTGTCTTAATACTGTATTTATAAATATGCTTGCTATTTTTCTACATCACCCTATCGAGTTGGTGGCATTCCTCCATGCTTCCCATTCCTTGTCAAAACAAACCATTTCACACCTATGCATGCACCAACCAAGCAGTTATAAGTACCTTGGTTGCTACTTATATGTAATTCTGTAGGATCAAACCTCTTGGTGACTTCCTCCCCACCCTCCCCTCCCACAAACTATATCACAGCACTCACATTTTGACTCAAGGCTGATCACGGAGTAGAGTTTCTCTCCCCCCTATCAGAGTTTATGTGCAAAGGGGACAGGGAAAACAACTAGGTAATGATGGCTCCTGAGGAAACTACCATGGAAGGGAAGAATTGGAAACTCACCATGGGAATAAACGTTCCCATGACAAGAGTAGCATTTAGCCCAAGCCCATCTGCAGGTGCATAGCATTCCCAAACTCTAACGTTGCATTCACTCCCCCCGTCAGCATTTTCCTTTGGTTCTGCCCTGGATATGATTCCATCTTATTTAAATCTCATTTTAACAAAACAAAACAAAACAAAAATGAAGTACTGTACAAAATCCACATCTATTAGTCCAGTAAAATTCCCTTGAAAGCCTGTCCTCTGGGATCAGCCTAGTTAAACATGATGGATTCAGGGTCCTGATTAGCCATTTGAGCCATATGCCTTAACACGTCCTTTTTTGTTATGATGCCCAGAAGCCTCCTAGAGAAGAAGAGAAGGAAAGAAACAGAAAAGGTCATTAATCATGAGTCTGTCTCATCTGCTTCTCACATTCTGCTGCAGGCAGAACTTCACTACAAAGAAACAGAGCAATTTTTAAAAACCAGAAAATTGGAATATTAAAAATTTTTGGTTCCCACTAATGAATACACAGATTGTTCAAGAAAACTCACAATGCAATACAATACAATACAATACAATACAATACAATACAATACAATACAATACAATACAATACAAAATACACATAACCATACTTTTACTTTGGGTTTTTCCCACCACCACATTTAGCAAAATGATAAATCTGCCGTACTTCCTCTAGCTGCATTCCTGAATGTATGCTAAGTAAGGCTGATCCTTGGGCAAGTAAGAACTTATGCCACTTGACATCATCTCTCAAACCTCTTTCTGGAATAGTTTCTGGCCTGTAGGCCACAGCAAGCTGATCTCAGCCCAAGCCAGACCACAAGGAGATGGATGCATACAAGAATCTCAAATGACTTGCAGCCTAAGGCCTTTGAACTGTGACCTGAACCAAGTATCGTTGGGCATCTTAAATGAAAGATTTCTTGAAGGCAACTGGATTTTATCCCCCACAACCCCCTGAAAAAAACTGATGCAATCTCTCAAGGATTATTCCATTTCACTATTCGTACACAACCACATATGAGTGTATTCATGTTTCAGCTGTAGGCTGCCATGTCAGTTGCAGAAATGTAAACAGCACAATAGCTTGTAGGCAATAACAAAACAGTAGAATCATTCCATAGAATCATTCAGAAACTTACTCCAACAGGAAAAATATTTTAAATCAATGTTGATTTATAAACAGTTTACTGCTGGAAATAGTATTTCCTTGTAGGTTAACTGCCAAATTTCAAACGTAGATCAAATTGTCAATTTTTAGACAACCTACCAATAATCGACAAAGGAAAGTTAAAGATTTCTACCTTTCTATTCAAGAAGGCAGGGGGAAATGTAATAAGAAATATCTCCCCCACCAATATTGTGACTTGGATACAACTGTCAGCTTTCATACACAATGTCTGGGAAATGGCTCTCCAAAAAAATTTACAGTGCCTTATTTAACAGGATACGGCAATAATAGCTCTCTGAATTTACTGACACATTTGGTCATATGCACACCATATATTTAAAGCACATTTATAGCAATTTAGCACTGGGAATTTTCCCCAAAGGATCCTGGGAACTGCAGTTTTTTGGGGTGGATGGGTGCGTTTTAAATTTTGAGAGTATTTGACTTCCCCACCTGTCTGGAAAGCAGACAACAGTTTGGTTCTTGATAAGTGAAGTTGACACACTAGCAGTTTTAAGGCAAAAATCCAGTGAATTCCTCAAGAACCAGAGTTTCCACTGTATCAGAAAAGTATGAGCTGTTGGGTTTAGAAGTCACTCTTCAATACCACCTTGCCTTCTACTTCAACTGTGAAATGAGCACTCAAAGCACCCAACCTTGAAAATGTTCTTTATAGCCAGGTACATCAGTTGTTCCACCACTGAAGCTTGGCCTGTGTCGTGACTTCAGACTGTTTAGAATCCAATTTGAGCTTCTGAGGGACATACTCTGCATTCCTCGCAAGGTCACGGTTTCACTCGAGTTAGCTTCTGTCTCTTATTTTTAATTCCTCACCTTCCTGTAGGCTCCTAAGTCATGTGCACTTTCCGTTCGTGGAAAAACAAACCTCCGCTGCTTAATTCCCTTCATTTGTCATTCAGTTCAGGATTTTCATAAGCACTTTAGGCGCAGTTAAATCTAGCTAGAAGCTCAACACACAAGCAAAACATTTGCTAACAATGACATTCTGCTGGCACTCCTCCCCAGCAGCAAAATATTTGGCAGTCATGCTGTCTATAGCCACAGTTTAATTACATGCATTATGAATGCTGCTCTCGTTAGGAGAGAGAGGGGTACACAACTATGAGCTTAAAGGAAAAATATTTTCAAAGTGATAAAGAATCTTTGGTAACCTGTCAGGCCCAAATTTGTATATTACCAGCACCTGCCCTTGCCTGTTCTCCCTTCCAAGAACATGCAAGTGGAAACCTCCATGCTAATACCTGTTCACTTAGAAGGCCCCACTTAAAATGTTTTATCTCAGTCAAATAAAGAAAAATGGAAGTTGCATTGGCACAGGAGTCCCAGTTCACGTTATCAGAAGTCTGTGGTGCAAAAGCTGGGATGTCCACCCATTTCTCTATCTCACAAGGGCTGCCAATGCTGAAAATATTATAGACTGGAAGGTCTCTTGCACTCTGAATCTGGTTCTAACACCACTGGCTCCCAATATGTTTCTGAGTACAATTCAAAGTGTTGGTGCTGACCTTTAAAGCCCTAAACAGCCTCGGCCAAGTATACCTGAAGGAGTGTCTCCACCCCCATCGTTAAGCCCAGACACAGAGGTCCAGCTTCGAAGGCCTTCTGGCATTTCCCTCCCTGCAAGAAGTGAGGTTACAGGGAACCAGGTAGAGGGCCTTCTCAGTAGTGGCGCCTGCCCTGTGGAACGCCCTCCCAGCAGATGTCAAGGCAATAAACAACTATCTGACTTTAAGAAGACATCTGAGGGCAGACGTGTTTAGGGAATTTTTTAATGTTTGATGTTTTATTGTGTTTTTAATATTCTGTTGGGATTCATCCAGAGTGGCTGGGGAGGTCCAGCTAGATGGGCGGGGTATAAGTAATTTATCATTATCATCATCATCATCATCATTATGTTCACCTTCCATACGGATTAATTAACTGTTCCATAATTATTATTTTTTACGAAGTATCATTGTATTACAATTATAGCAGGTCACAGGTTGTTCTTGTTTTCATTCCCAAATAAATGTCTTCACCTCTGCATCCCTCCATATCCCCAACCTTTGTTTCTAGAAGTAGGTTCGGAAACAAGTGACATTTGTTTCAGACAGTTGCTCCTGATTTTCCTTCAGCTTCGTAGCCTGAAGACTCACCCAGGCCATCCATAATTTTTCAGAAACAAACAATAGTTTTCTAGTCATAAATAGTAGTGATCAAGCAAGGTTGTCTAAAGTAGTTTTCTACTACATTATATTTATGTGGACAGCCTACGAAAATCTAACGTATCCAATGAGTAGAGCAAAATAGCTCCAACTTATTATGCCAGCATCTTAGCTACAGACCCTTTTTTGCCTGCTCAGTTACATATATCCAGCCACTTACCCACTGCGTGTGACAAGACACTGCCTGAGTCCAAGCTTCCGGAAAATGTCTACCACTGTTTCCATGGGCGTGTGGTCTGTGACAGTAAAGGGGCTCAGATTGAGAATACGCCGGAGCTTCAGAGGGTGAGGGCTGTTTGCCGGCACTTCCGGGGGCTCTTCAGTGAAATAGATAATGGAATTGCTGACTACACCATCCTGCCGCTGCCTTGCGTTTTCTGCGTAACAGATAGATAAGGGAAAATACACTTAAAATGAATGCAACATCCATTCTCACTTCCAGGTTTGGGCAGACCATTGTTTGCCATGATGTTCAAACTGAGCAAATGGTAGTTCTAAAAAAGAACTGAAAACCCATTTCAAACTATGGCTTCCTGTTCTAGTTTAGAGACAAACTATATCCCCCAATTTAGGTAAAACAGCAATCTAAAGTTTACCTGAACAAGGAAGTAAGGCGACGGGGAGGAATCAGAATGCATGGAGGTTGGGTCTGTTTAAATCATGACTCTTTAATACTGATTTTTTAAAAGTGTACAGGACCTAAAGTGATTACTTAGGTGTGCCTGAGTTAGTTTAATGGCCTACATTGTGGCAACAGTCCTTATTTGACTTTCAAAAATAGTTCTCTTAAACCAGTCTTGTCCAAAGTCCGATTTGGGGCCTAATCCCGCCCACCGGTCGTTTTAATCTGGGGTAAAAATCATTTTTAAAAACTCAACAACTTCAAAACTTCAATCCTAAAAAAAAAGGTCAATAACTTCACTTCATCAAATGAAGCCCTCTTTGAAAAAAGTTTGGACACCACAGTCTTAAACAAATGGCATCCGTAAGTACCTATATTGCAGTATATATTATATACTATATATTCTAATAATGGCTACTACTATAGTCTTCCCACTCTAATGTTTGCATAGAAATCCTCTGAACAATTATTGCGGAAGGATGCACTGAGAGGCTAATGCCCTTTACCCTCTCTCTCTCCTTTCCCTTCTATTTCCTGTGTGCATGCTGAAAGCTCAAGGACACGGAAAGCCATCTAAAAATATCCTGTGTTCAAACACAAATCCTAACTAGAGCCAACAATTTTTCCTCTTGATTGATTTGAGTTGCGGCTGATCTTAAGAAGGGGCCTTTATTACAAGTATGTGTTTGTATCTATACACACTTCTTTCCCATCAATCATGGAGCACAAATGTGACTCTAACTTTTGAACTCCAGAAGCGCAGGTTTTCCATTGCAATTCAGTTGCATTTTGTTAAAGGACCCCTGGACAGTTAAGTACAGTCCAAGGCGACTATGGGGTACAACGCTCATCACTTTCAGGCCAAGTGAGCCGGCGTTTGTTCACAGACAGCTTTCCAGGTCAACTGGCAGCAGGACTAAACCATTTCTGGTGCACAGAAACACCGTTTGCCTCCTGTAGCATCAATGGGCTTAAAACTGCCAAATCTAAAGCTTTGTCATCTTCCAATTTATTGCAGTTCACATAAACATTAACTTTTGTACTGTCTTTTTATGATACCCTTTATTGAAACTGCAATGTGCTTCCTGTCACCTACACCAATTCCACCCCCCCCCCTTGCACATACATTTCCCAAAGCTCAAATATAATCTTGTCAAAACCAGTTTATCAGACTTAAAACTTGGATAAGGTATGGGCCTGAAGAGGGAAAGAGAGGTAGAGAGAAATGAAGCATATATAAACTCTCTTCAAACAGTATATCCCTGTAATGCAACTTTTGCCAATCTTTTCTGATGGGAGTTGCAGTTTAAAACACTGGAAGGACACTAGACTGGCAAAGTACAGAAGTAATAAAAGAGGGAAAACTATGCTATGATGCTAATCCTGAAGGAATCGATAGGTTGTACCCAACATCCTCTATCCACTAGCACAATGACTCTTGTGCTAGCCGATGGATGAGTTGCGGAATGAGAAATCCAACGCAACAATTGTCCTAGCAGAAACTCATAGTGAAAGAGATTGCGCAATTTACTGCGCAATGGCATTAAAAGCAATTTGATTATGCATTCTCCTGCAAAACACATTTGCCGCTGCATTGGATACAACCCCAACTATACTCTTTAAAGCAGAGCTTCAAAAGGAGGCATAAGTCCTACTCAGGCATTCAACGCGTACATGATTCCAACGGCATGACGGTGGAGCAGGAATGCTCTCAATGGCTCTGTCGCCTCCGTCACTTTCCACGCGTTGGTAAGGAGCCTGCTCTGCAAGGAGTGAAGGCAGCAGGGCCAGGCAACAGCGGCCTCCACGCTCTCCCTACCTAGTGAATCACTGAGATGACATGCCAAGCTCAGGTCTTTTGAGACCTGATCCCTCATCCCTACACAGCCCTCTTACTCCTCTCCTCTGTTCTTCTTCTATGTCATCTATAACAGTAAGCATATCTCTAGACAATACAGACTCGTTACTTACTTATGGCAAGAATCAACTCCCGCCTCTGTGCAAAGCCTATAAGGCGTTCAGAGTCTTTAGAAACCACCACTGGAAAGCCGTTGTAGTCCGTCTCCTTGATTAACGTCTCCACATCTTCCACCGTCATGCTGTCTTGGGTCAGGACGGAGAGAGGCGGCTCTCCACGCCTAGGCCTCATGACATCAGTGGCCAGTGTTCTGTGGGTGAACTCATCCTTCACATCCAGAAACGGATAGCCGTTCAAATGTATGTGTGCCTCGTAGATCCCTTCTTTGCCAAAGGCATCAGCTACCCATTTGCTAGTGACAGCTGCAGCCATCAAGGGTACTATGTACTCCAATCCTCCTGTTAACTCAAACATGATCACGACAAGAGAGACTGTCATTCTGGTGACTCCGCCTGTCAAAAGAGTGAGAGGACCTTTGGTAATGGAAATGATTTGCAACATACATGGGTATCATTAGCAGTATACCAGGATAATCTACGAATCCTAAATCAGAAGCACTGTTGATTTTTTTAATATAAAGTTTATTTTTAAAAAAACAACCCAGGCATGAAAGAGGTTAAAACTATTTTCCATAAAGTAGCATTGCATCAGTAAATACATCCATGAATGTATTTCTTAACACTTAAAAAAAGATCCCAGCAATGAATCCCCGTTGTGGGGATTCGAACCACCAACTTTCTGATTGGCAAGCCCAAGAAGCTCGGTGGTTTAGATCCCAGTGCCATCCATGTCCCTACTTAAATACCACATTAAATACAACCAAGAGAAAAGTCACATATTGTACCTAAACAAGCTGCAGCTCCCACCATGGCGTAAAGTCCTGGGGTCACACAGTCAGCTCCTGGCCTGCACCAGTTCCGGAAGATGATCCAGTCATGGTGATGGTAGGCCAACTGCTCCACTCCGATCCCAACTATTCTTCCAGCAATAGCTCCCACAGCCATACTAGGTATGAAGAGTCCTGAAGGGATCTCAAATAACATAAGCAGAAGTGAAAAGTCCGATTCTCGAAAGGTCAACTTGACTGCATACCATGAAGACGATTTTAAAGTACAATAAATAACTTGCGAAAGCATCTCACGCCAAATTTTAATCCACAATCTGTCTGTGGATAAGTTTGTTATATACCACACTTAAAAAGGATACCTAAGCAGATGGGTAGCAATGTAAGCTTTCAAAATGAGAGTCTACTTCTTCACATGCGGCAAAATATAAATCCAGCCACAAGGGAGGGTCACATCACATCGACAAGGCAATGTTACCAGAATGACAAGGGAAACCAGCCACACTTTACCAGCTCCCTCTGACATAAATGATACATACAGATCTTAATTTTGCTCAACAGCACTGAGAGGGCCACAGGTAGGGGCACCTTCCTTGTGGAACGCCCTCCCTTCAGATGTCAAGGAGATAAAGAATTATACAACTTTCAGAACTCATCTGAAGGCAGCCCTGTATCGGGAGGTTTTTAATGCTTGGTGTTTTTATTATGTTTTTAGATATGCTGTAATCCGCCCAGAGTGGCTGGGGAAACCCAGTCAGTTGGGCAGGGTTTAAATAATAAAAATTATTATTATCACAGCCCTTGGGTTTTAAGCTTTTTCTTTCTTAGTCTTTTATGATACCCGTATATGACTGGATGTATCCAACTTCGAGAGTAGTGCCTAAGATTGCCGTAAAAGCATTTCAGCTTTGCCTAATTTCATTTATGAATTTATTCCAAGTTTAGCTATTTTACATTTTCTTTTCTTTTTGTCATACAGCTCAAAACATGCATGCCTTTCCCCCTTCCTCCTCCTCGTCAGAATCTGATAACGATTCAGGCATAGTGAGCAAGAAAAGAATTATGTCTGTTTAAAACTTCTGAAAATGAGCCCCTGTCATTTTGGCATACTTTACAACTTTATTACCGCCCTTTTCTGTATAATTTAGATTGGATTTGAATTACACGTCAAATGCAGCATAAAAATGTTTAACAAGGAGCCTGGCTTTTCACAGGTGAAATCAGGCGGTTCATTCCTGCATCCCTGCTTGTCAAGAGCTTTGTGAATTATGCCTTTCCTTGCCTGGCGTGCAATCAAGTCACCAGTCAGAATAGCAGGCAGAAGGTGAAATGAAAACATCAGTCACTCCACTTGCTCGCTCCATCCTGGCAAGATATACATTGCATATTTCATAATAAAGCTATTTCTCAAGCCAAGGCAAGTGTTTGTGCGTGTGTAATGAAATTGTTTAGCATCAAAGTCTGAATCCCAGTACCATCTTATTAAAGTCCAGTTAGTACTACAGAGATGAAGTGAGAGAAGTTGTTGAATTCAACAAGGTTTGCTGCCCTGTAAGCAGGGTAGGATTTGCAGCCTTAGAAGTCTTCAGTGCGTAGGCTGACAATGTTAGTCTTCCTGAGGACACGGTGGGAGAAAAAACAAAATCTGAATCGGATTTCTCCTTTCACATTTCCTGTGAAATGCAATGTACAAAGTGGGAACTAGCACACTTCCCATGAAATAAGATGTCCCTGTACAGTGGTACCTCAGTTACGAACTTAATTAGTTATGGAGGTCCATTTGTAACCTGAAACCGTTCTTAATATGAGGCACGCTTTCGCTAATGCCGCGCCGGCGCGTGACTTCCGCTGGCATCCTGGGGCAAAGTTTGCAACCAGGAGCATCTACGTCCGGGTTAGTGGAGCTCTTAACCTGAAGCATTCGTAAGGAGGACAGTACGTAACATGAGGTTCCACTGTATTTGGAGCAAGCACAGATCATGAACTCAGATTTCGTGCGAGCTTATTCTCCATGCCAGAATTACAAAATTAGGGGAAATTATTTTAATTCTACTTCGCTTCCCTCTGCTTCCTTGTAATATGTGAAACCATTTTAATTAGCAGCAGTAAAGGACTAAGTTATGAGGCACCTTAGTAACTGACAAGGGCCAAGCAGCTGGACCTCTTTCCTAGATGGGACGATATACTGCAACATTTTGTTGCAGCGCCCACACATATACAACAACAACCTTACCATTATTAATAAAGGTGACTAACAACAAATTAACAGAGCATTTATTAATTATTATTATTATTATTATTATTATTTTATAACCCACCCTTTAACACATAGGTTCTGAGGTTGGTATACAACATTACATTAAGATACCACATAGCAGTATAAACCATAAAATATCTAAACTGAGAAGCCATTGTGTGTTTCTTGATGCTGAATGTTAAGTTCAGCATACAAGTATACGGCATGCAAGCTTTTGCTGACATAGAAATAGCTAGCTCACTCTAAGTTATGTTCCCAAAGCTAATTTAACCTTTTCATGCTACACGACATGCATATCTTTTCCAACAGTTAAGCTCATATTGAATTCCCAATCTTTTGTGCGTGGAAGTTTTCATCTGTAAAAATTCCTCACCACACCTAACCAGAAAAACACGAGGTCTTAATTCAGTATTAAAATAAAGGTGATTTTTACAAATAAAGAAAACAATAAAAAACGAGCAGAGGAGAACATATAGCATGTTTTAGTTTAATAAGGTCCATTTCCAGTTCACGGCCGTGGAATGATTTTTTTGAAATTATACCAGAAAAGTATAGAATGGAAAAATTACTTCAGAAAAGATTCTCCCCCATGTAGTGTTTTTGAGGGTGAAGACTGGATCTGGGGCTCTGACATTCTTACTTTGGGTCTAGGTCTGGTGGGCCAGAACAAAAACAGAGAGAGGCAACTATGCTGAGCCAAACAACCATACTACGCAACTGGTTTTTGTGTAGCACCTTAAAGACCAACTAAGTTAGTTCTTGGTATGAGCTTTCGTGTGCATGCACACTTCTTCAGAAGAAGTGTGCATGCACACGAAAGCTCATACCAAGAACTAACTTAGTTGGTCTTTAAGGTGCTACTGGAAAGAATTTTTTTATTTTGACTATGGCAGACCAACACGGCTACCTATCTACTACTGGTTTTTGTGTGTTCTTCAAGTTATGTCTAATACTTGCCCTGCAAACCTATCCAAGCTAATATGTGAGTTTTGTTTGAAAGCAAGCTCGTGGGATGCACACAAAATGAACTCTTAACAACACACACACACACAAATTGGAAGGTCTTGGCACAAGAATCCACAATCGGTCAAATCAAAAAGTTGCCACAATCAGATCATAAAGGGACCTCATGTGCTGTCAGCAGTTTAGGCATTCAGAACAACTCTGTCCAATTGCACATTCTCCCCAGCCTTTGGACACCGTCCAAAACAAAATTAAAATACTTCCAGTGTAGTTTTTGCCAATGGCATGACAAGTTGATTAGGCTGCCATTTAACATTGGTCAGCTAATGCAACAACTTTACTTCCTGTCAGCAGCCCATAAGTTCTTATTTCAATCCAGGGATTTCAGAAAAGCTTAAGGAGTCTAGAGAAGGGGGAAGCTGAGCCTTGCCAGAATGCTGCCATGTCAAAAATTCCTTCGACACAAGAAATGGGGAGGTGCCAAGTTGCTCATGTTACACTATTTGTGAATTGGGTTTATACAGTTTATCCCCTTGCATCAGTTAAGGGATGCACAAGAGATGGGGGGGGGGGTATGTATGTCTCCATGTGCCTCCAGAGGGAAGAACGTCTTACACTTGACATCCAATTGATTTGACTACCCAGAATGCAATGGTTTCTAAGCTCTATTCTCTGAACTAGAATGAACTGTGCAAAAGAAAACAATGGTTTCAAAGTGAACATGCAGCATCTTAGTGCACACTGCCAAAACAGTGGAGGCTTCGCTCCTGCACTGCTGCGATGGTCTGTCTTATCATTACAGTCATACCTCGGGTTAAATATGCTTTGAGTTGAGCGCGTTCGAGATGCGCTCCTCAGCAACCCGGAAGTAATGGAGCGCATTACTTCTGGGTTTCGCCACTTACGCATGCGCAGACGCTAAAAATGACGTCACGCGCATGCGCAGACGCGCCATCACTAGTTACGTTTACCTCTAGATGAGAACGAGGCTCCGGAACAGATCCCGTTCATATCTAGAGGTACCACTGTACATCTAAACCACTTTAAAAAATAAAAATAAAAATTGGAGACCAGATTGCCACAAAATTGACACAGACACTGCAACTTACCTTCATACCAAAGGTAAATATTGTGATGATGATTTTAAAAACCAGAGCCAGGGCAAGTTGCCACATAGCCATGTACACTCCAATCCCAGCCGGTCTGTCAGGAATATCATCCACAGGCCTCGTCATATTGGGGTCGTTTATGTAGTCGCAGAGCTGAGAGGACTCCAGAGCGCCGCAGTCATTGAACAGTTCTGAGATGAGCTCGCTGGTGCTCCTGCGAGTGTACGGATTGGGGAAAGCAATGATGGCAGTGATGGCCGTCACCACGATGACCTCTAAGACCGGGTACTTTCCAAGCTTGGTGGTTTTGCGTCTCCTGCACCAGGCGATGTTGCATCGGATGAAAAGCGTCCCCCACAAACCTCCAAAAACTCCCAGCAGAATGAAGGGGAAAAGTTCAGCCATGTACCAAGGCGTGTGATACTCCACATAAAACAGAACCAGGCGGCTGTTTCCGAATGGATTGATGGATCTCAGGGTAAAAGCGGCAACAAGGGCAGCAAAAAAGGATCTCCAGAGAGTCTTCAGCGGAAAATAATAACTCACCTGAGAGAAAATAGAATCAATCAATAACAACCAGAGTGTTTCCCATTGGAATTCAGCATTAAGTTACACAGTGCATTTTAAAACATGCCCATATCCATTGCTTTCAAAGGTACAGTCGTTCCTTGGAAGTCGAACGGAATCCATTTCGGAAGTCCGTTCAACTTTCAAAACCAAAACACGGCTTCTGATTGGCTGCAGAAAGCTCCTGCAGCCAATTGGAAGCCGCAGAAGCCCCATCGGACGCTCAGCTTCCAAAAATAGTTTGCAAACCGGAACAGTCGCTTCTGGGTTTGCAATGTTCGGGAGCCAAAACGTTTGGGAACTAAACTGTTCGACTTCCAAGGGACAACTGTATTCCCCTGAGATTTGTGAGGGAAAGGGTGCACTTTCTGTGTCACACAAATCTTTAAAAAGATCCCACCCATCCCCACTCAGACTCTGGGAGAGGACAACAGAAAAACTGTGCTGTATTAATTTTGCGATATCCATGTATATTTATGCAAATACATTGCAGAGGGGAATCAGCTCTTTCCCAGACTTTGGGATGGTGCTGGAGAAAGGAAAGGGAGCCAGCAGTGGCAGCTGCACCAGAGTAGCAGTGGCAGCCTAGGTGAAGGGACCCCTGACCGTTAGGCCCAGTCGTGGACGACTCTGGGGTTGTGGCGCTCATTTCACTTTACTGGCCGAGGGAGCCGGCGTACAGCTTCCAGGTCATGTGGCCAGCATGACTAAGCCGCTTCTGGCGAACCAGAGCAGCGCACGGAAACACCATTTACCTTCCCACCGAAGCGGTACCTATTTATCTACTTGCACTTTGATGTGCTTTTGAACTGCTGGGTTGGCAGGAGCAGGACTGAACAACAGGAGCTCACCCCATCGCAGGGATTCGAACCGCTGACCTTCTGATCGGCAAGCCCTAGGCTCTGTGGTTTAGACCACAGCACCTACCCATCTGCTAAATAGGGAACTGGGAGGGTCACTACTCACAAGTTTCTGAGAGTTTTTTAGCAGACCGCTAGTCCCCTCACAGAGCTATTAATTCCTTGAGCACTTTAACAACCAACCAATCCCCTTTCCTAGCAAATTATGAGAATTGTAGCTCCGTGCAAGGAATAAGGTCCTCCTTACAACTCACTGCACCCTTAACAAGCCACAGTTCCCAGGTTTCTTTGGTCTGGTACGGATGTGGCCTGAGTGTGGCCTGCACAGAATCTTCAGGAAACCTGTGGTTTTCTGCATAGCCCAAGTTGCTTCTTACCTCTTCTAGGCTAAAAAGGACACCACCGATTGGTGCTCCAAAGGCAACAGAGACACCGGCAGCAGCGGCAGCTGAAAGCACCTAAGCACGGAAATAATGACACACACGCAAGTTAAAGAGTCTGTGGAAAATACACATAAGTTTACGAGGTGAGGGGAGGAAATGGCAAAGCCCGGCGTTACCTCTCGTCTCTTTCCCTCGTTCTTGCTGTACTTGGAGAAGAGGCTGCTGAAAAAGTTGCCACAGCAACAAGCCACGTGCACCAGCGGCCCTTCTTTGCCAAGGCTGAGTCCGGAAGACACCACCAGAACCAAGGTTACTGTTTTGATTAAGAGGGTCCATTTGCCCAGGTAGCCCCTTATAATGAAACCACTCAAGATGGTCTTTATCTGGAAGGCAGGAAGAACAAAAGTGGTTGGTAGCTTTAGATTTTGTGAAGCTGATGTTGTTGTTTTTAAGACTTGTGAAAGCTAAGTCTCTAAAAATACAAATCAGATGCTACTTTAACGCCAAAAGGCTTCTTCATTTTCACTCCCGGTTCCATCTCCTTTAGCAGATTCCCCCACGTCTTTTTCAAACCTTCACTCTAAACCACCCTCAAGCACTGGAAATTAGGAAATTACTCCCACCCCCCGTTTTGAAATGCCTGTCAATCCAGAATGAAAGCAAAAAAATCTTACCTCTGGAATTCCAGAGCCGCAGGCGTAGGGAGCAAAAACACGGACAAGGGAGACAGCCAGGAAAGCAAACAATAGAGCCCACAAAATGTAAAGAAAATAATTTAGAATGTAAGCGCTTGCACCCTAGAGGGAGGAAAGAGGGAGAGAAAGAAACCAAGAACAAACAACTGTTAAACCAATCCAACAAGTACTGTGTTTCTGCTAGTTGCTATATAAATAAGAGACGCTTTGGGGCTAGGTTTCTTCCCTGAATTTAATGACAGGGCTATTGCAGCAAAGAAAGCCCACCACTTATGCAAGGTTACATTCTGGGGATCACGCCTGAAGCCAAAATCACATATAGTCAAAACACACTAGGTGCAATGGCAGGTGGGATTGCCAAAGAATGCACGCCTCCTTTTTATCTATCTATCTATCTATCTATCTATCTATCTATCTATCTATCTATCTATCTATTTGCCAAGCACATAAAACTGAATGTGTGCAAGTTAAATGCACATAAGTTGAGGGCTTACTGTATTTATTACATTGTCACCGATCTCCTCCAAAGGCAGCAGCCAATGGCTGGCCAGAAAGCGAGGTTCTGCCCTCCTGGGGGGGGGCACAAATTGGCTCATTTGAAAAACCCTTTTGGGTGGGAAAACCAGCCCCAAGATCCCACCGGTTGAGGGGAATTCTCTTTGAGGGGCAAGCAAACGTGCGTGCCCAGGCTAGTGTGGATGGTGGCCGAGAGCGAGGGGCCACAACCATCACCCACTGGGAAAGCGCTCAGCGGCCATTATTACATAGTCATTGAGTTCCTCCAAATAACCCGTTTATTCAGCCACCATCCCAATTTGCTTGCACATAGCTTAGGCAGTCTGTACTAAGCATTCCTTCTGATTTATGGGGTGGTTGTATGGCAATGAGCATTCATTCCGATTTGCTTGTGGGCTGTTTATACATCTCCCTATTGGTAATTCATGCACCCCACACTTTTCAATGCAATTTCCCATCACTTTCCTAGCTGCAAAAAGTCTGTCTGTTTTTTTCTAAGCATTTTCTGTGTTCGAGTGACACCTCAATTTGCAGTTGCATTTGTATCCCTCCAGCCACATAGCGACAGGCTGGAGACACCCAGTGTTTCTCCAACAGTACAAATATCTGCTTCTTGACTGCAGTTCTGCACACACTTAAGCAGAAGCCAGCACTGCAGAACTCAGGGAGACCTACATCGGGGTTAAGTTGTCGCATAACTGGGCTACATATTATCTGTGCAGCACCCACAGTAAAGCAATTCATACAGAAAATGCAGCTGGGGGTAGGAAACACTAAACTCTTTATAAATACAGTGCAGTTCATGGCCGCCACAACTATATGCAAACCATATTTAAACAGATGCTAAACCACTGTGGGAGCTGGCACGACACTTGGGAAATATTCATTAACTGCCCAAAAGAAAAATTGCTCAACACATGTAGAAAAGGGTCTGCCCCATAATCCCTAAAAAGCAAGGGTTATGCAGGACAAATGAACACAGATACAAGCAGTCAGGAGGGAAACTTGAATTGTCACCTGTCCCCAGCAGCCTTTTAAAAAACTTTTTTACTGGTTTTCACTGCGCTCGTGGCTCAGAGCCCTCCTGTGCCCTGCCGTCCCTCTGCAGCCTCATTGCTCCGTTTAGAGAGTGTTGCTAGCTGAGGCTGCAGCAGCTGTTGCTGGCTACGTGGCGCTTTTCCGGCTCGCTATGGCTCCCGTCTGTCCCTCCTCGCGTGTAAGCGGCTGCTGCCCGCTTTGCTGCCATGGCTCTCCTTCCCTCCCTCCTCCTCAGCTCCTCCCCCTCCTCCTGGCTGTAAAGCAAGCAAAGCTAAAGCCGTGCAAAGCCCTGCAAGCGGCTCCCACTTTGCTTGACTGACGGCAGCAATGGCTCCGGTCGAGTGCATTTGCTCCGTAACACGCACAGGCATTTTCCCTTACTTTCTAGGAGCAAAAAAGTGCGTGTTTTGGAGCGAAAATTACGGTAACTCTCAGTATGAATACTGCTGGACTACAACTCCCATCAGCCCCAGCCAGAATTCCCTTACGGTCATGAGAGTTGGAGTCATGCAACCATTTGGATACCCCTGAAGTAACCCTTACTGGCAAGAGGCAAAGGCTGTGCTAAGAGCCACAGTTTAGTGGGAGAGCATTTGCCTTGAGGGCAGAAGCTCTCTGGTTCAATCGCTGCCCATAGGGACTAGGAAATACTCTGACCTGAAATCCCAGACCGGTCCAGCAAACTGGACCGGCCAACTGGATAGCTCAACTGGTTAGAGCATGGTGGTGATAATGCCAAGGTTGCAGATTTGATCCCCATATTGGACAGCTTCATATTCCTGAATTGCAATTCCATAATTCTATTCTATGAATGTTCCCAGCTCAGGATATGGCAGTTTCCTGTGGTCCGTACAACGGATAAGGGAGGATTCTGCTAACAGCTCATCTAATAGCTGGGTCTTTAACCCCTTGTTAAATCACATGGAATCTATGTGAAGCTCCTTGTACATGAATAAGAATGGCATTTCACCATAGGATGGCTCCAAATGATTTAATGCTGCAAAAGCTAAAAAGGGATTACCACTCAGCAGGGGTGGGTCCGCCCACACCTCCCACTAGTCCCTTTGTCTTACCTATTTGCACAGAACAATTATTAATTGGGTGGCTCTTCTCACCAATTTTGACAGCTGGATTTGCTTATCCCCAGCTAAAGAAAATATTAATGGCATCTCTGTTTTGACACTTACTGAAGCCGTGAGTAATCCTTATTGCCACAGCTGAAGAGCATTTGTTTAAATTTCCCCATGAATGTCTTCCCATAGAGCTTTAAACAAGAGCCAGCTATGGCAATAATCATTATTCCTTTACAGGATGGGTTTTGTTTGCAAATCACGGTCCATACCAGTGTGAATCGCCTTGGAGTTAAGAGAGGCTGCTCTTGAAAATTTGGTTCTCAAAATACTTGGAAGAGAACCTCTTTGTCCTCTCGATGTAGCTAAACTGTCGCTGGGCTTGGTTCCTACCACTCCTACCCCTTAAATCACAGATATAAAAACTTAAGAGATATATTTTAGAGAAAGGCTAGGTAGGCTGCCTATTTTCGACAAACCTAAATCTGGTGGAACTGGTTTGAGAATATGCATTCTCTAACTTCCGGGTTGGTGCCTCTGGCAAGATGGATACAAATAGAAATTGTTTCCCCTAGAGGGAGCTTGTGAAACTGTTATTAAAGTCGAACTGGGGAGCTTTGCAGCTGTTAAGATTAAAGATCGTGGGACCAGACTTCGACCTTGAACAAGAATGTGCTCTCAGAGGCTCTGGTGCTTGCCTTTTGCAAGACAAGTGCTTTATTGGAACAGTTACATGAGAAGATCGATTTGATGACTGTTGCGATTGGATATTTTGGACAGGCAATGGGTACCTATATAGAACCCACTCAGGAATCAATCCAGGAATGTGCTTTGACAGATCAGATGAGGGAGGACGTTGTTGCTGGACCTCGGGTGGCAGAGATGGAGGGAGCTGTGGCCCAGCAGGAACATGAGTTGGTGGATTTGACGAATGAACCTGGAAAAAGTCAGATTTGGAGAGATGGAGTTCTGTTTGGCTTGGAGATGGGGGGCTGGATGGAGCCCCCTATGCAGGGATGTTTTGACCTTTCAAGTCTGGCTTTGGGCCAGGGGGAGTTCGGAGTTGTGGGGGCCCTTAACTTTGGAGGGACCTTGAAACATGCCTTTAAATACCACATGGATTTCAGTGTTGACTATGGAAAAGGGGCTGACTTGTCGAGAAGGGACAAAAATATTGTCAAGCTGGAGTCTCCCCGAGTGAAAGGAGCAGAAGACAAAGTAAAGTACGGGTATAAACATGAAGAAGACCTGCGGAAGGGACATGGAAAAGACTTAAGAGCCTCGGATATAAGGTCACCAGGTTGATGGACTAGATGGATGGGATAGAAAGGACTGACAAAACCCAAGACCAGGAAGAAGAGATGATGGATGAAGATTGGAAGAAAGTTTTAAAAATTTATTTAGAAAAGTATTGTAAAATTAATGAGTATTAGAAAAATGTTGGAATGAAATTATTCGGCTTTAGCAGAAATGTTAAAAAGAATTATGTAAGAATATGTTATGGTTAAAATAATTTGGTATAAATAAGATTTAAGTTTTACGGTTTTTTATGGTAAGATAAGGTTAAAATAGATTAAGGTAATTTAATGACAGAATATTGTGAAAGATGCAAAGGATTTGCTGAGATAATTAATAACTAGAATACAAAAAAGGGACGTGTGAGGAGGTCGATGAAATAAGTTAATGAAAGTTAAGGATTTGGGAATATTGGATTTGTTTTTAAATTTTTTGTTTATTTTTGGCTTTTTGATTTTGATGCATTGTGCGCTTTGTTTTTTCTTTTTGACTTTGGTTTTTACTGATTTGTAATTGTTACTTTTGTCTACTTTTTTCTTTCTTTTTCTCTTTTTCTTGTTTTTTCCTTCTTTTTTCTTTGTAACTTTAAAATTCTCAATAAATATCATTTTTTTAAAAAGAGAGAATATGCATTCTCTGCTCTGGAAATGAATGTTTTGTGGCATGGAGACTGTGTGTACCCAGATCTCTCATGCTCAAAATATTACATATGTCTTCAGCCTAAGCCCCACGGAGATAAAAGACGACCTATGTTTCCACCCATGCTTTGAGACTCAACTTTTCCCATAAGTATCTGAATGCCCCTAAGGTACTTTCATTTCCTTTCATCAGTCAAAATCAAACCATGGGTGTTACTAGGTTCAACCTTCCTCCAAGGAACTTACAGAAGAATTTTGGCCTCAACCCCGCGAGGTGTATGTTGAGAGGCAATGGCTTGACTTGGCCAGAAAGAAAATCATGCTTTAGGGTTACACCATGCATTAGCTTTAGGACTGTGTATTCCCAACCCCCTTCTCTGGTATGGCAGTGAGAACACCTCAAGCTTCCACTTCCATTTTTAATTAACTGAATTTTGCTGTCCGTACCCTAAGTTTTGGTTAGCCTATGGTTTACTGAAACAACCAAAGACAGCTCAGAGTTTTGGAAAAAAATTCAGTTAGTAAAGAACAAAAACAAAAGTTTACAACCTTCTCACAGCCAGTCCAGGTAAGGGAGAGGGGGTAGACAAAACATTGTTTACTGTTTTCCTAACACAGCCGGTTTAGTTGCCCAATGGCTGAGCCCAATCGTCTCTTGTATTTAGTAACTACAGGACAAATCTGTGACAGAAGAGTAACGGGGCAGTTGATTTACGGGTGACATAGCTTCTGGCACCCATTCACCTCCCAAGGACAGTTTTAATATGGAAACTGGCACAAAATTGGTCTTGGACTGTCAAAGCAGTAGACTGCACTGGACCAATGTTGCAAGCAAGAGTGGGGAACCTGTGTTTCTGGTCTGCAGCTCCTAGTATGACCACTGGCAGTTCAGCCTTGGGCTGATAGGAGAGTCTGACAACTTTTGGAGAGTCACATGTTTCCCATCCCTGCCGTAGTGTTTTGTGGGCTTACATGGGCGTAGCCAGGGTTTTTGTTAGGGGGCAGAACTGACCTGATTGGTCGGTTGGTTAAGTATTTCTATTGTTTTACTTGATTCCCTGCCCCCCCTTTGGCTACATCCATGTGGGCTTAGTGAATACCATTATGCAGAAGGAAAAACAGAAGGAACACGGGATACGGTGGCTGTCTGATTTGCTTCAATATTTTTATACACCAGGCATCTGCTATAGAGGTTCTCCCCCCCCCCCTCTCTCTCTCTCTCTCTCTCTCTCACACACACACACACTAATTAAGACAATTCTGACAGGTGTCAGAATTCATAACTGCAGTGTGACAAACAGCTCTGAAGCCACGAAAAGGCACGAAACCTCAGGGTAAAATGGTGTTGCAAAAACATCCATCTATATCCATGTCTTCAATCTGTCAAATTCCATTAGCTATGACAAGCAAAATTCATCAGGCGCAGATAAGGAAGAGTCTGAAAATATTACATCCGAGACACTGCCCTTTAAGGATTGCCTACATAAAGCTAAGAATTTTCCATTCTTAGTGCAAACGTTTCATAAAAGTGACAGGAGGATATAAAGTTTGTACAATAGCAATTAGAAAGGGAGGCAGCCATATTTCAGTGGTGGAGACCACATGCTCTTCATGCAAAGGGTTCCAAGGTCAATCCCTGGTGCTTTCAGGTAGGCTGGGAAAGCCTGCCATTCAAATCCCCAGAGAGTCTCTTTTGGTCAGCACAGGACATGCTAAGCTAAATGGACTAATGGACAAAGGCAGCTTTCTATGTTCCTGTGGTTCCGCCAAGCATTAGACATGTACGTAAGTGAACGAGGAGAGTGATTCCAATAATGCTCTTAAGCCCCCTGTAACTCCATTCTCATGAGAGCCAGCATCATGCCATGGCTATAGTGCTGGTGTCCTGTATTAGGTAATTTAATTAGTTGAATTGCAACTTTAATCTATGTGGAATATGATTATTATGTTGGTTGCAGATGAAAGATGGCATCGTCTCAGCTGCTGTACTTATGAGCAAAACTTTGCACACGTTCAAGTCATAGAAGCAGGTGCAGTGAGTGGCACACCCCCTCTCCTGTGAATTTCAGGTAATTTGCAGGCTCCATATTGTTTTGAACTAACTTGCCTTGGTCCTAATTAGATAAGACTTCAATGACAAAGCACACCTTTCAGAAAACCAATAATCTCTCCAGGGCTCCTTTCAAGTTTAGTAGAACAAATTTTAATGAGAGTTCCTTGCTAAAATATTAACTGCGCAGGGAAGAACAGTGGAAATTATTTGAAAGGTGTAAACATACCTCGGACTGGTTAACTAGAAGTTCAGACCACTTTTGCCACTGCGGACATTTGTCCCTGTCCTCAAAAGAAGTTTCGTTAAATGTCCAGCAACACTGCTCATGGCTGTACCAGAATGCAGATAAACAGACTCCTTCTTTCAGATCTGTCATCCAGTCCACCGCCAAATCGATAACTCCAGCTAATGTGCCTGGCAAGGGGGGGGGGACAGACATTAATACATGAAGTGTATGTCTAAGGAAAAAACCCAGACATTTGAATGTAAGAGAAATGAATGTGGTTCTCACAGAAAACCCATAAATATGAATCAATCCATAAACAGGTGGCATTCACAGTCAACTCTATGTTGAATCACCACCCTGTGGTGACCAGAATAAGAGTTTATCCCACTCTCTGGCTGTATATGTAATTTATGACTCCCTATCCACAAAATTGTCTCAGGCCTGCGGGGCCATTTCAAGAACACGTGTCCTTAAAACGCACATTAGGGGGTTGAGAGAGACCTGGGAAAACAGAAGATAAAGGGAAGTTCTCTTTTACCTTCCTGTAGAGTTTACTGTGCAATGTTTCCTTTTAAATGCCATCTGCTTTTCTTGGCTCAGCACAGAGAATTTCTAAACAACAGGCTCCCCTAATCGCACACAAGCAAGCTCGTTCGGCCAGACAAGAGTATGTTTGCAGCGCAAGTAAATATGTTCTTGTCTAGACTGCTCCATGTGCCAATAAAATCAATGGGGTCGAAACCGAGGTCAAAACTGGTGGTGGGGCTACTGTGCAGGTCTCATGCCAGGATCAGGCCACCAGATGAACAAGCAAGCATCTTGTGTGCTTAATAATCTCAATACTCACTCTCTCTTAAAATAGGAAAACATTAAAAAAATAAATAAATAAAGGGGTGTCACTTACATTGTGAAGACCAGAAGGTATAATTTACCTACGCTATGCATCTAAAATGTACAATGGCTTTTTTTCCCCTTTGCTTTTTTTTTGGCACACATCTGATCTGATAGCTTTTTCAAATTACATAGCACAACAGCGACATCCAGTGGTAGCTAAAGAATCATGCAGTACTGGGACTGTGTTGCAATAGCTTTATACAGACCAATCCAAAAATTACAAAGCAGGAATTTGCCAAATATGTTCTCCAGCACTTGGGTTCAGTTTGCTGGTGCACCCAAAGAGAGCCAAAACTGTATAGGCTTTTCCGTTCACCATAACACTGAAAACAGTTAAAGTTATGCACTCTTGGATCTGTATGGACACTGGTAATGAAGAGTAAACTTGTTCCATATGTACACCAAAGTTCTGTTCACATGCAAAAGCCCCTCCTGAGCAAACTATTTTAATTCAGGGATTTATTAATGTTTTATTTTCTTTATATTTTTTCAGTCATCACAGTACTATGAAGATATACGGCCTATTAACTGATAGTAAGCCAAAACACCAGTTAGTAACAGAGTTGCTAGTAAACTGGCAAATGCCTGAAAATAAAACAGCTATAAAATCACCTGGCTCAGGCAATTTAAAAAATAATAATAATACTTCTAATTCCTCCTAACCATTTATGGCTTCACCTAAAATGTTCCCAGCAATTAAGCCCGGTGATAGTTGAAATCTGTAAAATCTTATTTGGTCTACATTTGGAACAGAAATCTAAATATTTGGCATTTGAAAAATAAAAGCATAGATAAAGAGGATGCATATAATCCATTCAGGGAGCTACAAGTTTGATTCCACATTTCCAGTGATACAACTTTCCTTTTATTAATGCCTATTTTTGTAGCATAAATTTAGTCAAGGCCAAGAAATGGGCATATTAGTGTCAACAAAACACAAGCTTATTAAAGCATTTACATTCACAGGAATATTTTCCCAGAGAGTGCCTATTTCTGGTCAATAAAAAAAAAAAAATCTAGGTCAATGTTCAGCATGCGATTTTACACACATATCCCAAAGCATGAAGCATAGCTACATCTTCCCCTCGGCATGCTGAAATGTTAGGGATCGCACGCATAAACTCAATTTATGCAGATGCCCTCATAGGGAAGCTGAGAATGTCTACAATGGTCAACATAGCAACATAGCATAAGACTTTCTTGAAAATACCTGCCAGCAGTCCTATAAGAAGCATCACAACCCATCCCGACCAGGCATCTAGTAAACTTTTGATGAACTCCCATATTGACTCCTTGCTTTTGTTTGTAATCTGGAAGGGAAAAAATAGTGTTTACTTGAAAGACATGCAATTTTTATATAGTACAGTTCTATATAACCAAGCAGCCCAACAGAAAAACAACAACATGTGTATGCTTTGATCGCATAATATTTGCATTTGTTTACACTGTAAATGTGTATACAGGATTTGCATGGAATACAGTTAAAGCAGAGTTTTGGTTCACATAAATGCATGAACAAGTTAGGATTCCTTGATGAAATTTGGACACTGATATTTGATAGTCTGTCTTGCTGTAAGGCAAAAGATGCTTATTTTCTTCTAGGTCTTTCCCTTAACAGACAACCACATAATGCAGTATACATTATTTTGAAAGAATAATTTAAGCATTGAGAAAGACAGGGATCGCCAACATGGCGCTTCCAGATGTTGTTGGACTCCAAACTTCCATCAGTCCCAGCCAACATGGCTAATACTCAGGGATGATGAGTGGGGTATAAATAATGAAATTATCACCATCATCAGAGTTGTAGACCAGAAACATTCAGAGAGCACCATGTTGACTATCCCTGCAGTAGTCTAAAGATTCATATTCCTCCAGAAGTGGATTTTGAAATATGCCTTGTCTTTGATGGCAAGTTCCTTCAACCTTTTCTCAAAGTATTACTTCAGTCATTTTGATTTCTTTATTTCATAACATTTTATACACGGTTGTAATAAAATCTCAAAGTGGTTTATGAAAAGGTCAGACCTATCAATTTGGGTGTGTAGGGGTTAATGATCTACCACTTTGGCTATCAGAAATGCTCCCTGCTTTTGAAATATTTTCACCCTTACCTTTCTATGCCTGTCTGTGTCACGTGACTTCTCCCTCAACCAATCAATGGTATGAAAGTCTTCATATGTCCCAACATCGGGGAAAGGTTCATCCAAGAAATCCATCAAATTTCCAGACCCATTCATGTTTCCAGCATTAACCATATTAGTACCTGTAAGGAAAATAGAGGGACAAATTTACTCCTCGGGTACCTCTCCTTGTCATTCCCACCAACCCAGGCAAACAGAGAACATTACTGTCAGGGGTTCAGGAGCAGAGGCGAGGGCAAGGGAGGAAACAGAGAGCGAGGGGGAGGAGGCAGACGAAAGGATGAGTGATGACGACGACCCGAGATCTCCGAGCCTTTCCAGTGAATCAGAAGATTCACAAAAAGGAGCACCAGTGGCCAGGGCAAGGGGGGAGACTAGGGGGACACCCCAGGAAGAAAGAGCCAGAGGGGACTCAGAGGGGAGCAGTTGGAGATCGGGACCAACGTCACCGCCAGAGAGTAGGAAAGAGGAAGAGCGCCAGGGAGCAAGCGCTGGCAGCTCGCAACAGGAGGGAGGGCACGAGTCAGGAGTGGCCACACCTTCATCGGGGAGCGAAGTGACGGTTAGACGGAAAGTGGAAGGTTGGGCGCGTGCGCCAAGTTCAAATGCACAGGAAGGTGGCGCAGTAGGCAGCCCGGAAAGGGAGCCAGGTCCTAAAGCCCGGCGCAAGGAGACAGAAGGGTCCGGGGGGTCAGCGTCAGAAGAATCCCGGAAGGAAGAGACCCAGGGGGGCAGAGGGACCCAGAGGAGAACTGTCAGGCGGAAAAGGTGGAGCAGGGCTAGGATATTAAGTTGGTGCGCAAGGGGCGGAGACTCAGACGGAGCTTCGCCGATCTAAGCATAAGACGTAGGGTTGCACGCAGCAGCTCGAGAATGGAGACTGTAACTCAATAAAGACTTTTATTTAACGACCGCTGGCTAGCGTGATCCTCTGTGAGCTCGGATCTGGAAGTAACCCTGACAATTACAGAATTGAAGAATAGGATTGATCAATACTAGAAAAATAACTTAAAATCTATTTCCTTTGTTACTCCTGGCAATGGCCAAGTCAATGATCCCAGGTGAGTCACTGACACACAGTTGGTCTGATCCCAGTTTCTTGTCCAGAGCACAATTTGAAACTCCACCTTGAAGGATCGCTCTCCCACTGTACAATAGATTTCAGTTTGTTAAAGACCTAATGAAAGGTGGGTACTGAGCAGACATAACCAACATAAAATGAAGGATCCAAAGAATTCTGCAACTAGTTCCACATGCTCAGGAGAGATCTGGAATTGTGTTTCTCGCAGAGCAGTTTCCTGTGGCACACAACAAAACCTCTTTTGTAACTGAGGGGGGAAATATACATTTGTAGAATCACATACAAATGTGAAAAAGTGGGGTGGGGAATCTACTGAGCATGCCTAAAATAGCCCTCTGTATTCTGGCCTTTGCATTTGAGCAATATTTTCTTTAGAAGCATGTCTCTGCCCTTTGATAACCGATTATTCTGCAGTCCATAGTATCTTCAATCAGTTTCTCACTCCTACAAGTAACTTTGCACACAAGCATTTTACTCACATTAGCAGAAGATTTGTGCATGTGCTCCCCCTTCTCTTCTGCACTCTCTAAAATCACAAGTTGCAGATTTCCATTTCATGGAAGGCAATCTCAACTGAATCTGTTGATTTGATCTTATACTACTTATCCAAGTAGAAAACCATGTGATCAATTGCTTGGCAAACTAGGCCATATATTGATTATTGGAACTGACTCACTGACTAGCATGGGAAACATGTTTTGCTCAGTGGCAAAAATAAAAAAAAAGAGCCCACAAGGGTGAATTCCAACCATGTCAATCTGTTCCAGAGGGTTGAAGGACCTACAAGGGCAAGAAAGGGGGTGAAAGGAGACTTTTAAAGTAGTTTATGTGCTTCATAGTATATTGGGCCAGTCTGTAATGAGCATGTTCAAAAATATGTTTTTATTATTATTCTTAAACAGCTCAGGACCTTAATACCTCAATGACTTCCTCTGCCCATATGAACCAACCCAGACCCTGCAATAATCATCTGAGGCCCTTCTTTGTGTTCCAGAAGTCCAGAGGGCAGCAAAATGAGGACATGCCTTTTCTGTGGTGGCTCCCCGATTGTGGAATGCTCTCCCCAGGGAGGTTCGCCTGATGCCTTCATTGCATATCTTTAGGCACCAGGCAAAAACATTTCTCTTCTCCCATGCCTTAACTAAACAATCTATGGCCTTTTAAACTGGGGGGGTATTGTTTTTGTTTGTTACTACATTATATTTTTGTGTTGTAAACCACCCTGCGATCCTCGGGCAGTAGAGAAATTTAATTTTTTAAAAAAAAATTCTTAGGGATTGTTCAGATTTCACCTTTTTGTGAACAATGGCAATGGCCATACCTAGAAGTGATTGTAAGGACTGCTGTTGAGCTCTTGATACCCTCATGCAACCCAGTTAAGTTTCTACAACATCTAAAAATCTATTTCTAAGTTCATTATTTGGTTGTTGTTTGGTTGACACTGAAATTGAGTACACCCCCAGGCTAAGTAGCACCTTCTGGGTGGCTAGACTGGACACTTCGCTTCATTTGAGCTTATTACTGCCACTGTTTTCAAAACTAAAGAACCTGTTCATCAGTCTTTACCCAATAAGAATAATTTGGCTGAAAGAATGGATGTATTTTAGGATTTGGTGCCCTGCAGATGCATTCAACTATACCTCACAGAAGACCCAGCCACCATAGCTATGCAAGCTGGGGATGATGGGATGGGAGCTGTGGTCTAAAATATATGGAGGGCATCAGTTCTACAAAAGGCTGTGCTAGAGCTTCGAAGAAATCCTGCATATCCAGTCTGGCTGAGCTAGTAGCAACCTGAAAAGTTGGTGAGGTTTCAAAGCTATCAGCTTATAAGCTTCCTGCAACATTGACGGCCTAGGAACTCAACACCATGCTCACACCCAACTTTCTCAAACTACAGCTACAGACACATTCCACACACCCTGGTCAGGAAACCCAAAGATTTCCATTAGCCCGATAACCAATTGTGTTGTATAACAGGCTTAGAATGAGTTTGAAATTGTTCTTTACTACTAGCTGTCCAAGGACGCCATTTTGGATCAGCTGGAAAAGGGGAGCAAGATCCAGCAAATCCAGTAATTCAGAAGGAAATATCCAAAGGTAAAAATAATACATTCTAGAACATCTTTAAGCCCTAAGATGTCTACCCAGTTGTGAAAAAAGGCAGCGAATGAAAATAACAATATCATACAAATGGACAGTAAGACTACATTTGGAATACAGCAGACAGTTGTGGCCGCCTCACTTCAAAAAGGATATTGTAGAGCTGGGCAAGTTTCAGAAAATAACAACCAAAGTGATCAAAGAGCTGGAGCAAATCCACTTTGAAGATAAGTTAAAACATTCAAGGCTTTTTAGTTTAGAAAAAAGTAGAGTGAAGGAGGACACAATAGAGGTTGATAAAACTATGTCTGCTGTAGAGAAAGTGGACAGGAATATCTTTTTTTCAGTCTCTCCTAATACTAGAACCTGGGGACATCCAAGGTGATAGTGAACGTTAGAAGGCTCCGGCCTGCCAACAGGATTTATTTGCACAACACATAGTTAAAACCATGGCGTTTTCTCCCACAAAATATAGGGATGGCCTCTAGCTTGGATGGTTTTAAAAGACGATTAGACAAATTCATGGAGGATATAGCTACTAATCACGATATCTATGTTCTACCTCCACAGTTGAAGGGAGCATGCCAGTCAGTGTGGAAGATCTGCTGCTGCACTGAGAACCTGCTTGTGGAGTCCCCACACGTATCTGGTTAGCCTATCAGAACAGGGTTAGATAAGTCTTTGGTTTGATCGAGCCAGGCTCTTCTTATGTTGGAAAAAAATGGCTTTCCAGGAAGATAGGAAATTGCTTCATATCAGACCATCTCCATTTTGTACACACTGTCAGTAGCCTCCAGCATTTCCCTACATGCATATGCTGGGGATTGAACCGAAGCCTTCTGCATGCAAGGCATGTATTCTACCCTTTCTCATACTTCTCCTTTCTTCTAGCGCTTCTGAAGAAGCCAGACCTTAACAAATATATAGAGAACTGTTTTCTTCACAGACTTGGTTATGTTTTACAGAACAATCCTATGTGGGGTCATGGCGGAGCAGAGCAGCAGATCCATTGCCACATCCTAGAGCGCTCATGTGGTTGTCCAAGGACACCCCTCTATTTGAGAACCCTCCATCCCATTTTAGTTCAGACCCCACACCTTTTACACATGAGGAGCCCAACCCATAAATACAAGTTAAAATCAAAAACACTAAAAGCACAGAAAAAGTGTGTGTGAAGGTCACCTCAGGAGGCCAAAGGCATGTCTAAAAAATGAAGGCTTGCAGAAACATGGAATGTGCTCTAATATTAATGATAGCAGAGGGGGCTTTCTTGATACTTCTATCATCCTCATAAGTGCAAGGAATGACACCCTGAGAGAGGGCTTCTCCTATGGAACGCCAGCCCCAGAGAGGTGCATCTAACACCATCATTCATCTTCTGTCATATGCTGAATATGCATCTGGTTATCCTGGCCTTTGACAGTTAAGAGGTAGTTTTATGGGATGCACATCATCTGGTTTGTTACTTTTAGCTATTCTGTACTGCTTCTGTTTGGAATTCTTTTACTTGATTTGAAAAATAATAATTGTATAAACAGTTGCCCCTGTTGTTTTTAATTGTGTGGTTTTATTGTTGCAACCCACACTTATTCTCACACCTTATGATGAAGGGCAGGAAGGCAATCTTAGAAATAAATAAGAAAAGATATTTGCTTGCCAACAGAGGTCTGATAAATGGCCCTCTCTCAGAACACTGAGAGAATGTCCTTTCTCATGTCCCCATTGAACATGAGAATGTCCTTTCTCATGTTCCAACTGAACTTGCCTCAGATGTTGGCAGGAAAATTAGCATTGTTTCTGTTGTGCTTATTTATTTAAAACACTTCTGCACTTCTTAACATTATTGAATTTTGAAGAAGTGTACAAAGATAAAATCGAAGGCTAACAAAGCAGGATAGAATAGAATTCAATTTCTTCTCCACAGTGAACTGATCAAATATACAACCCATCATCAGTGATCAAGGAATGCAAGGTGCTTTATTTGCTATGAATGTGGGAAGACAACTAAGCTAGGTAATAATACATGGTTGAAACAATTCCAGGAGTAGGCTGGTACAGAGCAGAAGGGCCTGTTGTGTATACACACTACCCAAGTGGCAGTGCTTTTTAACAGAGGATTTGGAAGGAATATGGAATGGATTTGGTTATAAGAAGGATCTGTTTCTGCTGTCTAGGCCCAGGCCAGTGTAAGATCTCCGTTTCAGTGTTAAGGAACAAGCACTGGGTTCTCACTTTTATGCCAGGCCATTCAGTGTCCAGATGACAGCAATTTGGTTACTGGACAACGAAAATGGATTCTACGCACCCTAACTGTGGCCAAGAGACAGGTACTAATGAACTGGAAGAATAAAGATTTGGTTCTGTTTAATCAATGGATCAACAACATAACCACAGTTGCAACATATGAACGGATTACCGATAGACACAGACTTTGTTTGGATAAACATACTGACATTAAGAATGAATTTTTATAGCATTTTGTGGGTTATTAATAATCATATGTATCAGGACATCAGGACAAAAATAGTACTTATAATAATTATTAATATTAACAAATGACAGCAATTACGGTATTCGTTAGTGACACAGTACAACATGTGAGGATATTAAATTCCCAAGAGAAGAATTAGCATGGAAACTCTTCAGTGATAAAAAGCATGCAAAGAACTGCTTGCATTTTAACCATGAGTCATCCTTTTTTGTTCAGGCAGAGACATATTTCACCATGTCCTGACAGAAACTGAAAACTGTTCCAGTGTTCCATTCTTATACTGCTCTTTTATATTTGACCCTGTCCAACAACTGCCATCACTCTAGTTAATCCATTTCCAAACATCCCCAAATACCTTACTAATAAGTAACTCTCACATAAACGGAAAATGCAAGCCAATTAATGTACTCCTAGCTACAGAGGAATTGAAAAGAAAATATAAATTATATTTCTATATCTCCCTATCCAGTGTGACAAGGAAGTCATTCAGCTGTAGCAGATAAGCACACCCACCCACTCCCAAAGCATTTCTGTGCATGGCTTAATACTAGGTGTTAATTCCCCACAAACAAAAATAACTAGAATTCACAAACAGAATGAATTACGCTAGAAATTTGATGAGTAACACTTCCCTTAAAAACACGGGAAAATTTACATTGTAATGCAAATGCTGACATCAATATGCTGTAAAGGCTGCATCGCTGCGTTGGTAATACAATCGCTCCTCTCCCGCCACCCTAATTAAATTGTACCTTGCTCATTAAAAATAATAAGAATGTTAAAACACTGACAACGGATTGCCTCCTTCAGCTTAAAAAACGCCCCATCTGACGACACAGCTCCTGAACTCTCCAGCCGGAAGATCTAGGGAACAAGCAAAACAGCCTTTGCACCTGCCAGCACAGACCGTGCCACGCTTTTATTTACAAAAACAGGAAGCCTGCTCGACAGAGGTTGATTTCAAAAGAAAGCCAGAAGGGCAAAAGCCCAGTAAGTGGTGTTAATGGAGGGTGTTCTCCTCTTACCTGCAATGCAACATCGTTTAGTTCAACCCCCAAATTCCAGACACCATCCTTTCTTTCCTGCTATGGCTGCAAAGGCAGTGATGTCATATGGAGGAAGCCGTAGCAGTCACGTGACTGCGTGCTCTCTCTATTGGAGAGCTGATTGAGAGACAGGCAGCAGCCGGCGTCCAATCCTTCAGGATTAAAATCAGCCTGTTGAGAAATTTGCTTCCACCTTCGCAGCTGACACTGCAATTACTTGTGGAGTCTTTTTATTTTTTTATTTTGCAGCTATGCTATTAGATGACTATTTCATGCACGGACTTGCTATGTTCTTATTTTGGGGGATATATATATATATATGTATATGTGTGTGTGTATATATATATATATATATGGGGCAGAATGTCGTTGATTTATTTTTATTCTTTTTGAATGAATATTCTGTTTTCACTGGACAAACTATGACACAATCCCGAATAAATTCCACATTTCAATTAATGCAGTTTCTTTTAGTACTTGGGTATAATACTTTAGTACTTGAGTAATGTGTGTGTGTGTGTGTAATACACTAATGCAGTTTCTTTTAGTACTTGTGTATTATATATAATAATACACAAGTATTAAAAGAAAGTGCATTAGTTGAAATGTGGACTTTATTCAGAATTGTGTCATAGATTGTCCAGTGAAAACAGAGAGAGAAACTGACCCAGCTTCAGTTTAGGATGAGAATATTCATTCAACAAGAATGAAAAATATATAATTAACAACAATAATAAAAACCCCAGACGTTAATGAGAACAAGAGCAGGATTCTTCCCAAACCAGGGAAGGATTTCTATACTGTATAGCATTCATTTCCTCCTTTTCCCTCAGTGTGCACACAAACACCATACCAGGCTAATGTTTTGGAGGCATAGTCTGGGTATGCCTCCCAAGGGCTGCATTTTGCCGCCCCTCCCCTTAAACTGAAATTTCCACTCTGAGGAAAGTCTGAAAGGGATTGCAGGCATGCTTGTTTGCAGGGCCAATGGGGTGGGGGTGGACGGGGCAGGCGGGAGGGCCACTTGGCCTGGGAATCAAGCTCAAAGGCGCCTCAAATTCAGACACACTAATATTTGGGCACTTGATCGGTTTGGCGATTTACATGCTTCAAACCAAAATGTAGCGTGCGTGCTCAGAGCTGCAAATTTAAGGAGGAAAGAGCTGTGATTAAGTAAAAGGATCTTTCATTTTGCTTAACAGGTACTGATTTTGTCGTATTAAAGAGTCGATGTTTATAAATATTGATGAATGAGGGGCTGCTCCCCAGGCTGGCCCACCTATTCCCCCCCCACTCCTTTTACACCTTGCTAAACCCTCATCCCCTCTCCCTCATTTCTTTTATGCCTCCCCAACCCCCCCTCCCCTTAACCTTGTCAAACCATACCTTTCAGCCCTCTGAAACCTCACACCCTTCCTTCAGGCATTGCTAAAACCACAGGAACCAACTCCTAGGGGCCAATGGGTCTTCGGGCCCCCCAATAAAATATCTGAAGGGGTCTGCCCCCACCCCAAGTTGATGGGCATTGCCATTCAAATAGCGTGTATGTGCTGGCCCAAACTATGCCCGACTCCGCTTATAACTTGCCAAACCCCCTTCCCCTTGCAAACCCTGCTTTGCTTCCCCTTACCTGCTTGCCCAAACCCATGAGCTGATAGAAGTCAGGACAGACCGTTGCACCTTTCCAGCAGCCATCCCTCACTGCTGCCATTTCTTTCTTCCTTGGCCTATGACACTGCAGAGGCCCAATCAGTGGGGTCTGTGCCAGATGAGCAGTGGCAACACAGCAGGATAATTGCTCTGGAGCTGCCCTGCCCTGTCTATTCCTCTGCGGCTCACCTGGGCTGTGCCCCATCTGCACTGGTCTTCTGGGCCACTTGCTCACTCATCTGCCTGCTTTGTTGTCGTGCTAGTTTGCATGGATGCCTAATGGCAGCGTAACAGCCTTATAGTTTTATTATATAGTTAGAAATGTATCGGTTCTCCTGGCAGAAGATTAGACCATGATGAATATGTCCCCTCAGATCAACAGATTATACAAACCAGCCTCTCATCCTTTATTATGTGCCTTAGTATGTTTTCATATTTCCATCTTAATTACTCAGAACTATTTGCACCAATGCTTACATCTTTATTTCCAAGTTTGGCATTCCATAAATGGTATCGGGGTGAAAACTCCTAGGGGCTGAAACCCTTTGGGTCCCCTCAATGTTTATCCATGCTGTACGTGATTTTATGATGTTGTATGCAATGCCCAGATACAATGCTGTCGCGCATGACATCCAGGCATCATGCAGCCATGTGAGCCAGGAACACAGTGGCTCCTTCTCCTTCCATAGAAAGGAAGCAGCCCCTAGCCTGTGGCGCCGGAGGAGGCAGAGGAGGCACCAGCCATGAAAGCCAAGCTGCCATGCAAAGCCTGGGTGATGCAGCTGCACATCACACGTGACGCCTGGATGTGATCTCAGCCCCCCATCTCTTTCCCAGATTGGCGCACCTGAATGGAACGAAGTCTGCGTTAGGATGCAATCTTAGTAAGATAAAATGGGGTGCCACTGAATGTATCACTCATGATTCACACATTTTAAGTGTTTTCTGTTTGCAAGGGAGGTGAGAGAGTAAGATTTTGCAATGATCTTATTGAAGTCCTACTTCAGTTTGGTTATTACATCCATCATGTTACCTTTTATTATTGTTCTGGGTTGCACTGAGTGAAGAGGAACAACAGAACTTTCTGGACAAGTTAAATAGAGAGTCAATGTGAGTGCATCAACTTCCACTCTTACAACCATGACATGTAAAACTGAGCAGAGTGTAGTGTAACAAATCTGTGCTGTAGTTTCCTTTCAAGGTTATGTAACACGGAATGGAACTGATGGTAATAGTAGTGTGAGCCATTTGCTTTAAACATGGTAAATCCTTCAGCCGCCATCCATCATAAAACAAAGTCTTCCCAATCTTTCCTTTGTGGTGGTGGGGACAGGAACAAAATGAAGATTCGACAAAATTCTGTTCTGGAATTCACTACACTGATTCTAGCAGAGTTTCTGCAAAAGTGCCAATGTATATGACATTTAGAGGGTAGCACAAGCAATGCTCCAGACTCCCACTTCTCATACGAGAGATCCAACAAGTCATCCTACAGAAGACAATACGTATTGAAAACCATGATGGGCCATTGATCTGCAAGGAAAAGTCAGTTGGGTGCCACATGATGGGAAGATAGAGCCAGAACAGGTTTTTAAATTCTTGTTTTAATGATGGTTTAACTATGACCTGTAAAAAATAGATACACAGAGCACTTTGTTTATGGCAAGTTTTTTAAAAATTTATTTTTCAGAATACTTTTCAAATACAAATGACACAATCCATTCAGAAAGTATGACAAACACAAGAAATGAATACTGGAGAGGATATTACACTTTAACACACTGTAGCAGTATTCATTTTGACACTCAGAATCTTATCTTCCCTAAAATCTCTGGGCATACTGCACAGCTACCACCACTACAACCCAGCAATATACTTTATCAGGGAGCCTCCAAAACATTTTCTATTTCACATACAGTGCCTTCCATTTACTCCACATAGGCTTAATGTACGCAAACAAAATACAGTGATTTGTCGTAATAGATGGCAACAAATTTACACTGCCTGCTCTTTGTCACAAACAAGGAGTATACATCACAGGTGATAGAACATGGTCTTCATTTGCAGTGTTTATTTGTCTTCACACTGGGGGTAAAATGGGAAAGCTTTCTTTGTCTACTGCATTTTTCAAGTGCATTGGGAGCTGCTGAATTGTAACCCAAATTAATCACATGTCAGTTTGTAATACGATGGAACAACTCAAGACCACCTCCTGGGTAAGTGCTGGGAAATACTTAATTCCGTGATTTATTCCTCTTTAGAGCTTCTACCCCAGTTCCAAACCATTATTCTTGTTCCTTTGGAATTTTGAGCTCATTTTTTCCAGACAAGAGACCCTTTTCCATCTACCAACATACCAAGCAAAGATTCTATACAGCAACCCGTAATGGTAATGCCAAGCGTTTCTCATTTCCAACTGAAAAGCTTGAAACATCCATCAAAATATGATCATACAAAATTCACGTTAACAGATGGAGGCTGCAATCCTTTGTACACTTACCTGGGAGTCAGTCCCACTGTACTCAATGAGTCTTACATCTGAGTCGACATACACAAGATTACACTGTTAATCTTTAATCCAGATTTAATGATTTGCACTACATATGGTTTAAAATCTCTCTCAAAACACAAGACTATGTAAAACAATTTAATGGTTAGGTTCTCGTGAGCTTAACACAATGCTTGAGTTCCAAGCTGACTTGTTTTTAGCTTAACAACTTTCTTTGGTATCAGGCTTCCCTAAGGCAATGTTTGATTTTTAACTAACACCAAAGTTTGACTTGACAGTGTCCCATATAAAAATGGTGTTCATTTATTGAAGTCCCCGAAATATAGGCTCCCATTTTGTGGGACATAATTCTTTGGGTAACTGACGTTGAATACAATAGCATAATAAAGTCATTTTCATACATTTGAAAGACACAAGAAGTGGCACTCTCGGGAATTTAAGGTGACAGTCCATTGAACAAAAACTACAAGTTCTCCTAAAGCCCAAGTGACCGTCTTCAAAGCTACAGAACACAAATGAAAAAAGTAATGTTTAACAGGGCAACAAACTGCTTTAGCAGATCTTACCAAATTCAGGAGAACAATCTCAGTTTGATGCAAAAGCTTATGCCATTCAACCACTTTAGCAATGGGATAAGAAAAATGTATTCAACTGTACATGTAATATGAGGTCAGAAGAGATTGCTAGTGCTATGGAGGTTAGGAATGCAACTGAAAATGGTTTTACTCAACAATTTGAATAATTAAAGTGGGGGAGGGAATAGAAATGAACAAAAACAAAGAAAACAAAGAATTAGCACAGATTTGAAATTACACCACAAAATGTACTATCTGGACAGTAGCTTTTTTTGAGGAATATTTCTAATATAGCAGGACAATGCCACATATTTGAATTTTGCATAGCAGCTCATGTGGAAACCTGAAGAATCGCTGGTGAAGTCTGCAGCATTCATAGAAAGTGATGGGTGAAAAGAGGTAATGTCTGCTAATAGTTCAGAAACTAAAGAAGTTCCAGGCATGTACACAATTAGGCTTTTTTACTACAGAAGTAGACAAAGCCTTGAGTGAACTATAGGCAAAACTCACATCACTGTTATGATGCTTCCGCAAACATAAGCTGGTATTTGATCAGGTGATCCACGGCACCTCCTCTGTATGTAGCATTAAAACCAGTATGGTGTTAAGTTTTTTTGAGTCACACTTTAAGGTATCGTTATAATTAAAGAAAATGAAGTTGTGAATGTAAGATTTATGAGGAAATATAACAAATGGGTAAGTCCCATGATAGCTGGGATAGTTTCCTAAATGAGGTCCTAACCACTTTCTGGAACAGTCAAATAGTAGAAGTGTCCAAATCCTACATTGCTGATTAATATGGAAAACTCACAAGTGCCTTTCCTAAAATAATAGCTAGAGAGACCTGTCACCTTCTTCCTTCCCTCGTTAAACAGAAAAACTACTTAAAATTATAAGAGACATACTTGACACAACTGAAATGAGAACAATCTAGTAGTGCACAGTAAGAACATGCAGTTTCACCTAGCAATGTTTAATGGCATTTTAACTGAATCTCTTTTTAAAAAGAAAAAAGAAAACATTGCAGGTGATATTTTGATATCAAAACAGTGCCAGAAAAAAACACGATACATTATAAGATGCAGACAATAAAGCTGATTAAAAAGTGACAAATTTAGAACATAGTATTTTCATTTCAGCTATCAGAAACAAAACCAGCTCAATGGTTCCATTCTACTGTATGACAAATACTGAGTAACAAAATTTCTGTTTTTTAAAAAATACATATTAAAGTAAATATTTTCCTTCAAGGAAAATGAGTTACTATAAATAAATTACAATACAGTGAATTTGCCTGAACTCACGTTGTTTCTGTCTTCCAGCCTTTTAAGTCAAATAAAACAGCATAAAAACAGTACATAACTCTAACTGGATAGTTGATTTTTTTATATATATATAAAATAAGTTGTCTTCCGAGATGTCAATTTCACAACAAGGAAAAACCAAGCCTTGCTGCAGTCACTATTATAATATATATAGATGTATATATTTATATATGTTTTTGTTTACTTTATTATTATTTTTTTACAAAATGTGTATATTAATAGTCTTTGCACAACGATTTTAAAAAATAAACTTAACTAGTTTAATAACTTCATTTTAAACAGGCAGATAAATACTTCATGTTTACAAAGTAACATGTTATACATCATCAGCCGGCAGAGGAGGTATGTTGATCCTTGGCCTTGTGAAGAACGCTATTTTCTCCCTGCAAATGGTAAGGGAAAATATTACACAGATATTTCAGCATCTACTTTTGAATATCTACATATTAGAGCAGATTTAAGTACCACTTTTAAAACTGGGCATTTCAAGAAACTAAAGCAAAGTAGTATAACAAATAACACCCAAGTTCAAATTGTTTAACTGAATACTTCTGAACTACAAATCCTTTTGGCAGTTTACGTTTTGTGCTGCTAAAATGACAACTAAATATTTCCACCCTTGTTCATCCTTCCACAGCATCTCCGTGAGAGTAATATTTTTAATTATGATCTACGTTCTCATGTGAAAGGAAACTTTAATATACTTCCATAAATGTAGTAAATCAACTGTTTATTTCAGCGTGTACATTTTAGTCACCTGTAACATGTTTATTATACATGAAGGAAAAGGCAAAGCTACAACTGAAAAATGGCTAAATCTGAAAATGTGACTTCAGTGTTTAAGAGCAGCTGCATTCCAAATGTTCCACGTATTTTTAATTCTTCCAAGTGCTAGCTCTCAGGATCTCTGTATTAAGGGGACCTCTCATAAATTGTCTTGCGCCTACTTCTCACTGAGATGGTAAACCTGTGTCTGGGCTAGATCACTTCTGACTGAAAGTCACTACGAAACAAAAATCGCCACATATGAAGCTGGCATGTTAGGAAGAAGACAAGGCTACGCAGTAAGTTGTATACTGCCTTCTCAGGGAGCTAATTCATTCTGTCAGTACCAAGATTTACAATTGCACAACATAACTCCCCCCCCCCCGCTGTGCCACCCTGCAAATATGCTTTGGAGGGTTGGGGGAACCTCCATAACAGGTTTAGGGGCACATAGAGTGAGGGAGGAGGGGGTGAAAGTTCCATTGTGTAAGTGTAGATCTTTGTGCTGTCGGAACACATTAGTTGGCTACCACCCTCAATTCGGTTGAGTCCACCTGAAGTTGGAAGTTGTACAGCCCAGAGACAGGTTGATCACCGTAATGAGAACTAGGCCTTAGTCTGGAGATCCTGCCGATTCTCTGCTTTTATTTGTTAAATATTTATACCTCACTTTTTCATTTAAATCCCCATCCCATCCCCTATACATACTTGATCACCTTCTGGAGACACAGTTCCATGATTCAAAAATATTTTTTGAATATTTTGAATGTACAAAATGTCCAGAAAACATCCACTTTTAAAGTGTCTGGCTCTAACACACTAAAACTACTTCTATATATTACTGTTATTCTGTATATTACTGTTATCCCAAATGCAAGGCAGGTATTAGATTTAGTAATTCCATTTGAATTCAAACTGTAGAAACATTCAGCAATAAGCAGCGCATAGAGAAGAAACAAACACATAACAACTTGACTGAACATTTCAAGGAACCTGACACCCAGTACATTGGATTACATTTGAAAGGAGTGGGGTAAAACCATATTTAGTTTACACTTTACTTACCGGAAGGTCTGAACCTGAATAGGTTCCTTCTGGTTTTGACCACGTAGTTGGTAAACTTCTTTGGATGCCTTTTTAAGCAATTTTTCTGCTGCTTGTTGTTGACGATGTTCAAATTTGGTCTGTCTTGTCTAAAGAGGATGTATACGAAATCAAAAATAAAGTTTTAAGAGGAACTATGGGCTTAGGATAAAAGCTCAATCTTTTTCCTTGGACAGAAGGAAACCTCATTTAGATGACATCTCCCACTTTCTTCAAAGGCAGGGCTAAACATGCTACCTTGTAAGTCTTTATGTTGAGAAGCTCCCCTAACTTCTACACCACCTGCGTGTGAGGAGCAAAATCCTTCCTTGTACATAACAGGAATATACATTTTGTTGTTGTTGTTTCTTACCCATTCTTCTTTAGAAAGTCCCAGAGCAGGTTACAACAATATAATAATGCAATATTAAGTTAAAAGGATTTGTAAACCAGTACAGAGTGGATTCGAAATATATATACCTCAGGTGTCAATGGCCACTGTAGAGAAGTGTGTGTTCAGCATATAGCAGAAGCTATACCATTATGATATAGGGAGGGAATTTAGAAGCTGCTACAGAGAAAGCCAGGACGTGGATGATGCTGTGGGTTAAACCACAGAGCCTAGGATTTGCCAATCAGAAGGTTGGCAGTTCGAATCCCCGCAACGGGGTGAGCTCCTGTTGCTCGGTCCCTGCTCCTGCCAACCTAGCAGTTCAAAAGCACGTCAAAGTGCAAGTAGATAAATAGGCTCCGCTCCGGCGGGAAGGTAAACGGCATTTCCGTGCGCTGCTCTGGTTTGCCAGAAGCGGCTGTCATGCTGGCCACATGACCCGGAAGCTGTATGCCGGCTCCCTCGGCCAATAAAGTGAGATGAGTGCCGCAACCCCGGAGTCGGTCATGACTGGACCTGATGGTCAGGGGTCCCTTTACCCTTTACCTTTACAGAGAAAGCCATCTCCCAGGCTGACATTCCCTACACTTCTTAGGGTGGCAGAACTACCAAGGCTACCCTTCCATTAGTAGAAAAGTTGCCTCCCCGCAAACTGTCACAGGCAGAGTAAGATAACCAACTATTACAGTTTGCTCTGTAACAATTTTACTAGGGCAAAGATTAAAAATTTTAAAACGTTTAAAAATTATGAAGGTCAGTTCCTTATATTGGAGCTTTCTGCATAACATAATACCCTTGAATGCAATAATCTGCAGGCCCCAATGTGCCATACCTGCCTCTCCGCTTCCTTCAGCAGGTTTCGAAATCGTTCATCCCGAAGCACCCAATGAGGCAGATCAGTCTGACCTCTAAGCTGGGCATCCTCCAGGCGCTGCCGCAACTCTCTCAAGATAGATAATTCATCGTTCAACTGCCTCTGCCTTGTTCTGGATGCCTGGAGATCCAGCTCCAGGTCTAGTGACGTCCTCTCCATAAGGTCAGCCAAAGATGATCTACAGGATTGCTGAGACATTAAAACAAGAATGTGATAATAAGTCTCAAATGCAAGCAAGCCTGGACCTCTCCTCCAACTGCAAGGTATTGTGCATTCTCCTGAAATAAACCAAAATATTAGGAAGCAATTTGGGGCAGTTTAATTGACAGAGACATTGACCCAACGGGATGACTTCAAACCATGGTTTGAATTTGTGTGGGCTAGCATATATCCTTTTGAAGGAGAAATTCCATCTTCTCGTGGTCCACTTTAATCATATTTTGGAGTTATGTCAGCACTGAGAGGAACATGGCTATAGCTAACCTCCTAGCCAATGTTATTCAAAACTATGGTTTGAGCTGTGTTTGCAAACTATGTTTTCACGAGATTAACTATATCTTTCACTATAATAGTGTTGAAGCCAAACGTAATACTAAGCCATTGTTAAAGCAAATTATGCGATGGAGAAGGGAATTCACATGAGAGGAAACAGATGGGGAGAATACAAACAGGGCAATGTCTTGGTAAACCATGAGCTGCAAGTTGTCATATTACATCTTCACAATGGTGAGCCATAAAAATTCTAAATATAGCGCTTTAAAAAGGGGCTGATACTTTCTAAAAAGTTAAGAATTGTATTGATCTACATATTCTATGCATGTTGACTTTCCAGTACAGACTTTATCTAAACCCCAAGGAAGCGGAGTACAGATTTTTAAAAATCCTGCTGCCATCATTAATCAAGGCTAAATCAGTAAATTCAACAGGAACATATTTAATATTGATCTAACACTACAAACTATTTTAATAGCTCTGGCTGCAGTGTATGATTATACATGCAACATACATTATTACATTGCCATACCAAACTATTCTTAATGGTATCCCAATGTAGTAAAAAAAAAATCTCAGCTTCCTTCTGTAAAAATGCCTCAGCAATGCAAATCCCCAAATTTTACAGTCAAAACTTATACCTGCTTATAACGCAGCGTACGTCTTTCCAAAGTATTTCGAATAAATGGAGACTTTCTTGGCAGAGTAGAACTGTCACTGTCACTACGATATAGCTGATAGGAAAAAAAGATACAAAATGGAAATTGATATTTAATCTTTATTCCAGCAACACAAGTGAGACTTATCCATGTCAGTTCAGGAGAAAAATAATAATCAGCCAACCAGTCAGACTTAAGTGCTGCCTTGACCCCTTCTACTGGGGGCCTTAGGTCTTTTTATTTTCACCACCTCCCCTCACCAAAACCCACAGCAACGTTATCTAAAAAGTGCATTTAAGAAAATACAGAGATTAAGACATACATTACCATACTCTCAAACGAAAGAATATGGGAACTGAACCTGACAGCACATAAAAAGCAGTTATTGGTCCAGGTGCAAATGCTATAGCATTTACAATAACATTCACACTTCCAGACTGCTTGTTTAATAACAATTACTACTCACTCGGCAAACATACTGACTTCGTGCACCAGGTGAGAATGTCTGTGAGCGAACGATGGTGCTACTACGAACAAAAGCAGACCCACGGGATCGACGGCCAGTTCTGTTTTTATGAAGCAAAGCTGTTTCTTCTGTGTTGGTCTCCTTATCTACCTAAAATAAGAACCAAAAGGCTTATCTTTTCATTCAGCTTATCATACAAGCATTTCCAGAGCACTAGAGTATAGCTATTTATGGTCCAGCACCACTATAAAAATGACTTGAGCGTAATGAGTTCCATTATAACAAGTTGCAAATCTTCAGCCAAAACTAAAATAATAATAATAATAATAACCTATAAATACAACACAGAATCATAAAAAGTGTTAACAGATTATCTGTGGCAGTGACGTGCAGGCCAGAACTACCCCAAGAGATCAGGTTAGTTAAAGGTCTGAACAAACAGGAATATTTACAGGCTTATAAAGCATCGTCCCATTGTAAGACAAACAAAAGTACTGAAGGTTAAGGTAGAAGAAAATGAAGATGTATCTTGGCAAGATATCACTGGCCTAGCCCAGTTAAGGATTAGCAAAAACTGGAGCAGAAAGTACAATTATTTCTACTTGCCTTTAGAGGTGGAGGCGGGACTTTTTGAGAAGTACACTGGTCTGTTTGAGGTGCAAGCATGTGACTGTGTAATGATTCACTGCAGTAAGACTCTGGGTGAGGACTAGTCTGCATACAATTGCTACATCCACTGTCAACTGATTCTGCTTGCCAACTTCTGCAGGAAAAAAATAATACATCAAGCAATGAAATTTGGTTCCAGTAATTAATTTCACACTGCCCTTTTGCATGTTTAATACAATGCAAATACTTCCAGAAAACTAGCCCCACATGGCCACTGCTGCTGCTGTTCTATCATCTTATGAATCTGTGAACACCAGTCCCCCCCAAAAAAAATTAATGTGAGACTTACAGAATCATCAACAATAATATCTAAAAACTACTTCTAGACGCAGTATAAGTGATTATGTTACGATTCTAGAAGAAGTGTTACATGAATACATATTTCAGTACCATTACTGATCCTATTAAGGTTTTGCATTCTTGGAAATTAAATGCCATTAAATGCGAAGTTCTGCATATTCAAATCTGAACTAAGAAATACCGGATTTTTCGCACCATAGGGCACACCGGGCCATAGGGTGCACCTAGTTTTTAGACGGGGAAATCAATTAAAAAAAAATCTTTCCTCCCCCCAGCCCCAAAGAGCAGCATACAGGCTGCGCACAACCTCTCCCTGCTGGAGGGGTTGCGCACGGCTATGGCACAAGCCAAGGCAGCGAGCGGGATGGATCCCGCTTGCTGCTTTGGCTTCCTCTTTAGCCCCGCGCAATCTCTCCCTGCCGGGAGAGGCTGCGTGGAGCTAAAGAAGCCATAGCCCCGTGCAGCTTCTCCCTGCCGGAGGGGTTGCGCGCAGCTATGGAACAAGCCAAGGCAGCCAGCCTGCCGGGAGAGGCTGCGTGGAGCTAAAGAAACCATAGCCCCGTGCAGCCTCTCCCTGCCGGAGGGGTTGCGTGCAGCTATGGAACAAGCCTGCATTCACTCCATAGGACGCACACACATTTCCCCTCAATTTTTGGAGAGGAAAAACTGTGTCCAATAGAGTGAAAAATACGGTATGAAATTGAGTTATGTATTCTCCAGTATCGTAAAACAGCTACTGCTAATCTAATAGCTAAGGATTACAGATAAATGACATATAAGATTCGATACATTTAATATCTCAACAGAATGTCACATATATTATTTTAAAAACTTATGTTCTGTCTTAACTCTTTTGAAAAAGTTACCTCTCTGACACAGCTTCTAGCTGGTCTTCCTTTTGCTCCATCTCTAGAATTTCCTCTTCTGTGTACTCCAGTTTTACTCTCTCCTCTGCTAATTCTCTCTCCACAGCTTCCAGTTGAGCTGTGGTCCTAGCTAAAAGGGCAGTCACAGCATCCTAGAATGGAAATTGAACTTAGAATCAAATGAGAGTCATTTTCTTAGCAGAAAAACTGAAGTCAACCTTTCGAAGGAACAACAATAATGACTAAGTTCAAACAAAAGCACAAAGTAATTTGGGTTGGAAATTTCTCTAAAACCAAAGAGTAGCATTCTGGCTGAATTCAGAATTTTGACATGCTTACAACAAATTAAATTAGAACTTAAGTACTGTGGTGTGAAGTAGCTCAAATTTTTCACAATAATCCAAACATGGCTAGATAGTTAAATATGGAAAAATACGAGCATGTTTACACATGTGTGCAGTTGTGGTGTGTAATCTATAGATCAATTTAAATGACATAATTCTATTGATGAGAATAAGCTCAAATGCAAGTATCTCTCAGCAGATCCAGGCATATCACTGTTTCTGTTTATTGCTGTTGTTGTTTCAACCATCATGGCCATAGCAAGCATCATCATCTACACTGCTACAGTATTGAAGAAGTACTGACTAAAATATGTCTTTATATGAAAATATACCAAAATACTACTACCTCTACTATTAATATACTACATACAAAAAGGTTAAAAAAGAATAAGACAAAATATATATTAAAATACAAATGGTTGAGAGACCTAATACATTTAAAAGCATCCATATGAATTTTAAATGGTATCATCCAATTAAATAATTGCAAATTAACTCTATTTAGCCTTAATAAAATTTCTCCTCTGAATTTAGGCATATGCTATATGCATTTTGCTCACCCTTAACTTTCAGTATCAAACGTTATAAGAACATCTTTTGTATCACGCACAAGGAAACATACAAGAGAAACATGTTCAGAAAAGCTCAGATACAGCCATACCATTTTCATTGTAGCTTTGTTTTCGAAAATCTGAGAAGCACTTTCTTCACATTTTGGTCTGTCTTTCGTCTGCTCACAGTCTGAACCAGTGAATATCTGGATGGGGTACCAGTGAAGTTGCATCTCATTGGAGCTCTCATAGTCAGCTAGGCTAATCTGAGCAATGCCCTGGGAAGACATTGAAGCAAAATGAGTCAATACTCATACTACTCGAGAAAACATTTGCTGTCTACAAGGCTACTTCTTATTATAATACAAAACACTGAAGAAGCAGCTGGGGACTTTTAGTAGGGCATTCTGCAAAGATGCCTCTTTTTTATTTTATTTGAATACACAGCCTGGATAACTCAGTTGTTTAGAGTAATAACGCCAAGGTTGCATGGGATAGTTTCATATTTCTGTACTGCAGGGGGTTGGACTAGATCAGGCATGGCCAAACTTGGCCCTCCAGCTGTTTTGGGACTACAACTCCCATTATCCCTGCCCACTGGTCCTGCTAGCTAAGGATGATGGGAGTTGTAGTCCCAAAACAGCTGGAGGGCCAAATTTGGCCAAGCCTGGACGAGATGATCCTCAGGGTCCCTTCCAACTCTACAACTCTATGAATCGATGTCCCTTTGCATACGATATATTCTGATATGTTCTAAGAGAGAACAGGAATGTGAAAGACTTGGGGCTTTATATATTGAGAGAAGGTTTAAGTAAATATACTGTATTTTTCGCTCTATAACACGCACCTGACCATAACACGCACGTAGTTTTTAGAGGAGGAAAACAAGAAAAAAAATATTCTAAACAAAACAGTGGATGTATGATTTGTGTGGTTCATGCTGTGGCCACAGACGTGATCTGACGGTGAGTTTGGGGTAGCCCAATGCAAAAATCCTGAGGATCCACGTGGATCCATGCTTTGTAACCACGTTTTTGCGCCATTGCAGCCCTATGAAACAGTGGGTGCATGTGTGTTTTTTGGTGCAGGCTGTAACCATGGATATGCTATGTGATCTGATGGTGAACTTGGGGTGACCCAGTGCAAAAATCCTGAGGATCCATGTGGATCCGTGCTTTGTACCCACGTTTTAAGTGGGGAGGGAAGGAAAAGCATTCAAGGGACAAGGAATACTCGTGGGGTGTGTGGAGAAGGATGCTGCTAATAATGCTCAGCGGATCAGCTGAGACGCTGGGAGAATCGTAATTTTCCCCTCTCCCTCATCCCGTGCCCTCCTGTCCCCAGCAGCCTTTTTAAAAACTTTTTTACTGGTTTTCACTGCGCTCGTGGCTCAGAGCCCTGCTGTGCCCTGCCGTCCCTCTGCAGCCTCATTGCTCCGTTTAGAGAGCGTTACTAGCTGAGGCTCCAGCAGCTGTTGCTGGCTACGCGGCGCTTTTCCGGCTCGCTATGGCTCCCGTCTGTCCCTCCTCGCGTGTAAGTGGCTGCTGCCTGCTTTGCTGCCATGGCTCTCCTTTCCTCCCTCCTCCTCGGCTCCTCCCCCTCCTCCTGGCTGTAAAGCAAGCAAAGCTAGAGCCCTGCAAGCGGCTCCCACTTTGCTTGACTGACGGCAGCCATGGCTCCGGTCGAGTGCATTCACTCCGTAACACGAACAGGCATTTTCCCTTACTTTCTAGGAGCAAAAAAGTGCGTGTTTTGGAGCGAAAATTACGGTACTTGCTATTGTTGGGTAGACTGTCTCCCAAGCACGTGGGAGAAAAAAGGAAGCAGGGGGAAATAGTTTCACTAACATCTACAGTGGTACCTCGGGTTAAGTACTTAATTCGTTCCGGAGGTCTGTTCTTAACCTGAAACTGTTCTTAACCTGAAGCACCACTTTAGCTAATGGGGCCTCCTGCTGCTCCTGCGCCGCCGGAGCACGATTTCTGTTCTCATCCTGAAGCAAAGTTCTTAACCTGAAGCACTATTTCTGGGTTAGCGGAGTCTGTAACCTGAAGCGTATGTAACCTGAAGCATATGTAACCCGAGGTACCACTGTACTTCTAAGCTGAATGTTTCCTGTCAGTAAACCAGCAGGGGGCTCTTTCTTAATGCAAAGTTTAGCATTAGGCCTAAAAAAGACCAGTGAAGTATTGTAATATTTCAGGGAGGAACATCTTAAAAACCAGAAATGTGACCATGCAATCCTGCAGCCACTAGCTCACTCCAGACTGTAAGCCAAACCACAGGTAAGGCAACTTAAATGTTGTTAGGCATGATGTTTGAACTGATAAATATTCATGTATGGGGAAAAAGAGGAACTATTTTGTATTTCCAACAACAGAGCTGAATTAGTTTAAGAAACAGTAATGCAAGGTGAAACTTTTATTAGCCAGTGCTATAACTATAAACCAGATTTTGTTTTAACAGGCTGAGAATAGTAAATGAACATCCATCATAGCCTAAACCAATGACACCAACAAATCTATCATCCACAAAAAGGGAATTATCTTGATGATTAGATTAAATCTGAGACACCTTTGAACACAGGGATTATGAGAAAACTGAAACCACTTTTTTCATTTACAATAGTTCGGTTTTCCTGTAAAGCTAAGCCAAACTATGGCTTAGAATGAACAATTAAGTGTTCTGGTGCACATTTAGAAAACTGTGTCCAGTTCACTTCTCCCTCAGTCTTACTGCTGTGAGAATAAACCACAAGCCCGGGTGAAGTTTCCAGCAGCACACTTGCTCATTCAACTAAGCCATAGTTTGTTAGGCTTAGTGTTATGCGGGAACCAGAGCAATGTAAAGGCACTCGTAACACCTGATTTTTATTTTACAAAAAAAGGCACCCCTTACCAACAATTCTTCTTGCTGATGATGGCCAACTGAACAGATATAAAGCTGTAGTGATTTCAGCTTCAAAATATTTGAATGTACAGGAATCTGGAAGACTTCATTCAACACTAAGGGAGTTTGGAATTCCAAAGCTCTGGAGCAGTAAGTGGTTGATGTGCCCGACTCAAGAGATGGTAAGTATATCCTCACATGTCTGAGAACAGGCAAAATAAAAATAAAAGCCATAGCAAGTAAACAGAAGCAGTAAGATATCATTTTAACTTCCTAAATAAAATTGGACGAAACATAATTTTCATTTTTGCATCCCTGATCACTATACTATTAGTAGGTTAACTTACAACAGACTGAAAAACTCTGTAAACCTGTGCATGTGTTACAGCAAGTATCTCAAATCTGTCGAATATCTACATGTGAATACTAAAATGAATTTTATGAAGGTTCAAAAGCATAGACTTCTTAAGCATTCACAAGGGAATGCTGGTGAATAATCTATAGATATACATCAGCGTTTCCCAGTTTCCCTGCGTTTGTGGACATTGGGACTGTCATTGCTTATCAAATATCCTTAACACTGCAAGGCCTGCACCAGTGAGTGTGCCCTCGGCATGGTGCCACAAATGGGCAACTGCACCATCCTGGCACAATCTCCTGCCTGTGGCTGATGCAGCAGCCCCCACATCAGATTCCCAGTACAGTGTGACTGCTTGTGGCCACCGTCAGTCACTAACCTCAGTCTCCCCATCCCCACAAATATTTTACCCAGCGGCAGCATTTATTATGAAATCCCAGCTGGTTCTTGTGTCTGTTCTGTAAGTAGGTGGGTGCCATTTTAGATTCACCAAGGTGAAACTCTGGCATCCCCTAACAGATGCCAATCCCTGATTCCGCCCCCTCTACTGATTCATTGTGACATAAACATGAACTTTTGTTATTTGATTAATAATATCAGCATGTTTTACTTTTTGAATCTGTATATTTTACTGCTTTGCAGTGTTCCTTATTTCTTTCTTTTTTAAAATCATGTTGTGAGAGCTGCTTTGGTTGCTCCATAATGGGACAAAATGGTAGTTTATAAATGTCTTTAATTAAAAATAAATATATTAACATTGCTTTTCGTAAGTTTTCTGGAGTTCATCGTGAAGTGAATGAATCACTTTCTATTCTAAACCCCAAGTAAGACGAATGTGTTGTATTCTGACGCTTGAAGGAATGGAAAGCAAAAAATCAGATTAATGTAGGTATTTCAACTTACATTTTACAGCCTTCTTTCACAGCAAAGCCTGTGAAGTTCTTGAGCTGCAACACATGGACCAGGAGACACTCAGTCGCACTGTCATGCCTGAAAAAGAAGTTATTTATTAATTGGTGACCCAATGTGTGGTCTATAGGATACAAAGACAAAACATGTAGAATCACACATGTAGCACAAATGACAATTTTTATCTGCCAGAAACCCTGGAAGCTTCTTCTTTTAAATAAAATAAAATACAAAAATGACAATAAAAACATACTATATGACTGTATCATAGTGAATTACTGACAGAACCATACTTAGTAATAAAAACTAAGGAAGATGACAAAAAACACAACATTCCATTCCGTTATCCCATCCCAGAGCACATACAACAAAGACATGAAGATCAAGAAAAGATTGCTCACATCTTACCATTAATAAAATTGCACATAGGTCTCTTGAAACTTGAAATTCCAGTCATTTATTAATAAAACCCACCTCTCAATAAACTTCTTAGGTGCATGTCCTTATTGGATATCTTAAGGACTGCCTGATCCCTTATCTTGTGACCCAAATACTGAGATCTTAGGAGGCTCAGATACACAGCTTGGAACTGCTAGAAGCTGTGGGCCCAATCCTGTAGAACTCTTTCCCGAATGTGATTAGATTGGCACAACCCTAACCGAACTTCAGACACATAATTAAGGCTTTCTTGTTCCAGCAGGTTTTTTTTTGGGGGGGGAAATGTTTTGTTTTATTGTTTTCATTTTGTGCATAGTTTGTTTTTATGTATACCGCTTAGAAATGCTGATGGCCTTCCTTGTCAACATTGCATCACTATGTAGCGATGTTTAGCTAGTGATACATCACAATGTTGAAAAGCTGGTATCGCCCAACCCTAGTAGAGAAGAACTGGAATACCACACCTTACCAGGCATGATCTGGTAATTTTCTCCTCACTTTTGGAGTATTCTCTCTTTGAAATGATCTGCTGCAGCTTAGCTGTGCTCCAAAAGTTCAAAATTATTTAACCATTAAGGACGCTGCACACCTGGCATACACTTGCATTTTAACAATGAATATTGACCAAAGAAAAGAAAAGAAAAGAAAAGAAAAGAAAAGAAAAGAAAAGAAAAGAAAAGAAAAAACTTACAGAAATCCAACTTGCATTTTGGGCTCCTCATTGCTGACAGCATCACTGTAAAGTGATTCTTCAATATCTTCATTCCTATGTGATAAGAGAAAAAGGAATTTAAAAACTAGCGGTAGAGCTGTATCTTCATTACCACAAATGACCTGAGCTATTCTGTATGAACAATGCACACTTTACCTACTGCTTATTAAACTTCTTTATTTAGATTATGAACTTCCATCAAAAGTAAGATTTACATTTCAAAGGCATTATCGAACTCTATGGGAACCACTGCATGTTAACAAGAGATGGCTACAAGCATACATCTTGTGGTATAACGCCGAAAAGGAATGAATTAAATATTTACTTCCTATTATCACATGTTGCTATTCACCTTAAAAAATAATGAACTGTAATTTTATTCTCAGGCATGCAAACCTGGACAGTTTTTTAACCATCACCAAATTTCTAGCTGCCTGGCATATTTTGAGCCCTTCAGAAAAGGGGTTTTAGTTGAATGGTATAGCCCGTTTTTTACATGCAGGATGTACCAGGTTAAATTCTCGGCAATTCCTAGTAGGGTTGGGAAAGGCTTCCAAGTAAACACAGTCACTCCCTACTCATGAGTAACACGTGAATAGCCAAAACAGATAAAGGCACCAACATTACCAGTATCATAGACAGATACTGCAACTAACAGAGAGGCCTTTGTTTTAAAAGGGTGGTTCAAAAACAGGTGGGTGTTTAAAACCTGTTTTAAAATCTGCAGCAAAGAGGCCTTGCACACCTCTGAAGGAGGGAGTCCTGTCCTCTGGGAGCCACCACTGAAAAGGCCCTGCTACTCATGCCTGACAAATGAACTGCCTTCACAGGCAGGAATACAAAGCATGAATCTATGCCCAAGCAAGTTCATATGAGCATAGGTGGTCCTTCAAATAATTGTTTAGTGCTTTAAAGGCTAAAACTGGCATTTTGAATTGGACCCTGAAAAACAACATGAACCAGTGGAACTAGTGAAGAATGGTGCGATATGATGTGATTGTCTTATCCTCCTTCCCATGGAGCAACCTAGCAGAAGCGTTGTGTAATAGTTGAGTATATCATCCATGTTATTCAAATTAAAAAGCATTTATTTATTTATTTGATTTATTCCCCTCACCCCTTCCCTCCCAAACGAGCCCAATCCCAAACATATCTTAACTAGCTTGGGTGGGGAGAGTTTGCAAGACCCTAAACTGTTGGAAGGAAGGAAGGAAGGAAGGAAGGAAGGAAGGAAGGAAGGAAGGAAGGAAAGAAAGAAAGAAAGAAAGTGTCAGGGAACTGCCATCGGAGGGACAGGTGGTGGAAGGGCTCACGGAGGTTGGGAGAGACCCAGCAGCTGAAGCAGGAACCAGCAGGGGGAGAGGTGCGTCTCTGAGGGAAAGCGAGCAAGAGGGAGGGCTCAGGGACACGTCCAGCGAGAACAGTGGGGAGGTTTCTGGACCTCCCATAGGGAGACCCACTCCTCGCCGGAAACTGTCACGCCGTGAGTCCAGAAGACGTGTTTCCGTTAAGGAGCTTTTATGTTGGAAGCGATTCCAAAAGCAGCCACTGTCGGAATCTGCCAGTGACTAGAGGAGCCATGTCTGAGGGGCTCCATCACAGACAGAGGTTTGTGGACTTGAACAAACTCTGAGGGACTACGATTTTATGCACAAGAAGCTCATCATCCCTTCAAAGAAAGAAAGAAAGAAAGAAAGAAAGAAAGAAAGAAAGAAAGAAAAAGCACAATAGTAATCAAGCAGTCAGAGAACCAGGTAAAAAATCTACCTAACTAAAATGTTTTAAAGAATTAGCCATTAGTGTGTATATATAAATAAGACTTTTTACCAAGTGTTTTTGTTGCTTTTTAAGGGAAGGATGTTAAGCACAGTTCCAATTTACAACACATTTATACAACCTGACCTTTTGCTTAAAGCTTCAAACACGCCACTGTCACTAGCCAGTGAATAATTGGACAGACATGCTGAGACTCGCCTGGCTCTCCTCTCTGACCTTCTAGCACTATCTTCACGTAGGGTCACAGCTACAACATGGGAAAACAGCAAAGACAAGGATCATTCATACATGATTGTAATTATTATTATTTTGAAAAAGCAAAACTCAATCCATACAAATGTTATATATATCACTAAGGCACCGTGCTTTATTCAAGTTTTAAGAAATGGCCCTTAAGAAACACAAGGCACTTCTTGGCCTGAACTAACACAAGTTAACACTGAAGTCTTATTCATTTTAGCTGATCGTTAAATACATTCTCATTTATGTCTAGATTGTGTCACTTGCTTCTTTTGTGACGAGGCAAAGACAATACTGTTCATGCAGTTTATTGAAAAAATAAGCAGACATTTAAGAGACAATGTTGCGAAAACCAGAAGAATATGTTCCATTTTCACTGGTGTAATTCACTGATATTTACTGTGGCCTTCAAGCCATACCATGACTATGCATGCATGTGCTGTAGATCAACTTGCTTCAAACAAGATTAAAGCAATCTAATATTACATGTCTTCGTGTTATCAAGCTAATCATAAATTAAATGAAGAGAGAAGAAGAGTTTGGATTTGATATCCCGCCTTTCACTCCCCTTCAGGAGTCTCAAAGCGGCTGACATTCTCCTTTCCCTTCCTCCCCCACAACAAACACTCTGTGAGGTGAGTGGGGCTGAGAGACTTCACAGAAGTGTGACTGGCCCAAGGTCACCCAGCAGCTGCATGTGGAGGAGCGGAGACGCGAACCCGGTTCACCAGATTATGAGTCTACCGCTCTTAACCACCACACCACACTGGCTCTCACGGGGTATTTAGATACTTGCATAGTGCAGGGTTTATTTTGAAGGTTCTGTGAATATAAATCATACCGTAATTGCTACATACGTTCATGCTTACTAATGGAACCTATAAACCATGGGTTAGATCCAGATTAAGTAAACTGGATTTAGTTCCTACTGAAATAATAGAGATTTAAGGCAAGTTGTGAGTAATTTATCCCATTGGTTTTCATGAAAACTAAGTGCAAGTAACTTAAGGTAGGAATCGACCTAGTATATACTTCCAAGTCCAAAATAGACTTTTAAAAATAAATAAAGCGGGGTGGGGGGGATAGGACTGGAGCAAAAGCAAACAAATACACAGTTCATTTTTACTTGGAACTCAACGTATATGAACAGCAGTACCATAACAGCTTTGCAGACATAATGGACTATCAGCAATTATACGTGCACAACAAGCAGGATACACAAGGAGTTGGTTTTTCAAATGGAAACTACGAAAATGTTCACTTGAGACAGGATACATACAAATAGAGGCAAGTTTATTTTTCTCAAAAGTCAGAAAAGTAGGAAAGCAGCTCAAAAGGTGGACATTTGTTTTATGCAGTTGTTTAGTACACTTATGTCACGCCTTCCTTCAACTGTGACCCTCAAGGTAGATCTGTAGGGTTGCCAGGTGGTCACCATTTTGGGGATTGACCAAACCTGCTTAGTTTCAGCAAGGTAGTTGCAACATGTGCCCTCAAGACCATGCCCTCAGCAAAAAGTAGAAGCTCCAGTAAGGTAAAGGTAAAGGTACCCCTGCCCGTACGGGCCAGTCGTGACCGACTCTAGGGTTGTGCGCCCATCTCACTCAAGAGGCCGGGGGCCAGCGCTGTCCGCAGACACTTCCGGGTCACGTGGCCAGCGTGACGAAGCTGCTCTGGCGAGCCAGCAGCAGCGCAGCACACGGAAACGCCGTTTACCTTTCCTCTATAAAGCAGTACCTATTTATCTACTTGCACTTACGGGTGCTTTTGAACTGCTAGGTGGGCAGGAGCTGAGACCGAACGACGGGAGCTCACCCCGGGAGCTTTGAACCGCCGACCATATGATCAGCAAGTCCTAGGCACTGAGGTTTTACCCACAGCGCCACCCGCGTCCCCAGAAGCTCCAGTACCATTCTTGAATTTTGTATACATGCAAAGGTGTTCCAAATATACCTTGAGATGTATATAACTGACTACACATAGCTTGGCTTGTATCTGTGCTGATAACTATATTAACATATTTATATAAGATACACATGAGATTTAGACATCAGAGTCCTAGGTGAGATTACTAGTTTATGGGCTGTAAATAACCTACCACTAATCAACTAGTCTAGGAGGCTAGTTGGTATATGTCAGCTATGTGTGGTAAGAGAATATACTATGCATTTGATGTATGTATTTACTCAATTGTGTGCAGAACAAGTATGTGCAATCTTAGTGGACCAAGGGAAACCTGCCCTGCAATATTCCATTTAAAATAGTTGCAAGGAGGAGTAAAATGCAGCACCCAGGGAATCAAGGGGGAAGTATCAACAAATCAAAACAATAAATGTCCTTTGCTGCATCTTTTATTATTTTCCCAGTAAGTGTAATCTTTATGTCCCACCACATGATCCTAATAGACTAACAAGCCCTAGTAATTTATCTTATGCTTGTAATACTTTACAATTAATCTACACTATTCAGGTTAGCAGCATTTTTTAACCTGGAAACACAGTTCCCCTTTTGATCAGTTTCCTGGTGAACTGCCTTGACAATGGAGAACATTATGTTGCATGGACTCACTCCAACCCACCAGAGGAAAGAACAAATGTGATTTTTCCAATCTTTGCAACGTTCAAAGGAGCTGAGGAGAGCTTCACTACCTGAATTTATCTTTCCTATATGGTAATAAAGTTCTGCAAATTTATATATTTTTTACAAAATTGTAATGAACAAAGAAGAAGTGCCTGTGTAGCCACAAAAAGCTGACAGACTAAAAGACTCTTTAACTGACTACTGTACCTTGGAGATCACCAAAAAGAAAAGAAAAGAAGATATACTGTGCTATATAACAGTAAAAAATAATAAAGAATCAAGATGCAATATGAAAATGTTGCAAACATGTTATAAATGTTTCAGTTGAAGTTATTTTGCCTGATGCTTTCAAATGAATTAACAAGACAATGCCACTAAAATTAAAGTAGGTGCCACCTATCAGCATGCCTTTTACTAAGTATTAGCAGAAACACAGCTTGACCCAAAAAAAGGGGGGCACAAGATTTGAAATATCATGCAGCAGGCAGACAAAACCTCTGAAATTTAGCATATTACAAAAAGGTAAAGTATGACAGTCCAGTCACAGACAACTCTGGGGTTGTGACGCTCATCTCGCTTTACTGGCCGAGGGAGCCGATGTTTGTCCACAGACAGTTTTTCCGGGTCATGTGGCCAGAATGACTAAGTCGCTTCTGGCGAACCAGAGCAGCACACGGAAACACCATTTACCTTCCCGCCAGAGTGATACCTATTTATCTACTTGCACTTTGACGTGCTTTTGAACTGCTAGGTGGGCAGGAGCTGAGACCGAGCAACGGGAGTTCACCCCGTCACGGGGATTTGAACTGCCGACCTTCTGATCAGCAAGCCCTAGAGGCTCAGTGGTTTAGATCACAGCACCACCCATGTCCCTTAGCATATTATAGTATATAGTAGTTATATTATATAGTAATAGGAACTTAATTTGACAGTTCAGTGATCTGAAGTCCTTGTATAAAGATATACCTACAACCAGTTGTGACATGTTATATAGGGTAATTTGGTTTAATTATCATGAAGCCTGAGACATTAGTTAGTGGACAGAAAAACTACCATCAAGTTAAGTAATTTTAGTTACTAAAACTGTAGAAAGAGATTCACCAAGCAGTAAGAATGTGTGGTTACTTTAATAGCTTTTAAAGTATTGCTATTTTTTTGGGTTTAAAATACTTTGATGACAGTTTTTTAAAAAGCCTTCCAAAAATAAGGAAATAGTAAATCCTCACCCACAATTTACCAGGCATGTAGAAGACAGCAATTTAAGCTGCAAACACAGAACATTATTACAGTAGTCAATAGTGGCTATTAAATAGAAAATAATTCAGTTAATACTGCAGCAACATGAATGGGCTATAATGGTTACAAATATGAATTTTTTTGGATGAAATCAAGGAGCGCATATTCCACCCTCCCAACATGCACGCAATACAGAACACAAACAAACAAACAAACAACACACACACACTGGGCTTTACAGGCAGGAAGAAAAAAAAACCCACCACAAGAAGAAATTCTAAGTTCACTTACAGCAAATTTTTCTGTTGTGCCACGTGAGAAACAAAATACAAGAATAATTTAAGTAAATAGTGAAATCAGTTGGTCAAACCTGTAATTTTTGTTAAAAATGAACCATTATTTAAGAACAAACTGAAACTGTGATTCAGGAAAATAGCCAGCATTGGGGTGGGAAGTTTAAATTCAATAATGCTTTCCAAAGCTTGTTATTTGGATCTTAACAGTCCAGGGTAAAAACAATACCAAAACAAATGAACAAACAAACAAACAAGCCTATGGCTTGCCACCAAGCAAGAATGCTGCTCTGTTTCATGCTCTTTACCTTATCAAATGCAGCCTTTTTGCACAGCAAGGTGTCAATACTAGATGCTTTTAGGGGCTGCATAAATCTGTGCTAGAGTAAGATTCCTAACTTTGCTTGGCCTGCAGAGAGTGAACTCCTGGTATAAACTAAACCTTACTTGGCTAGGCCACATAGCAGCGATAAAAATGTCCCTTTTGTTGCACTTCCTCTTCCTTACATTTCCATCCATTGTTGGCAAAAACCTTTGAATGGTAGTAAAAAAATACCAAGTGAACTGAACAACACTTTACTAGAATAAAAAGAGGGGTCCTGGGAACCCTTAATCTCAAACTGCACTAGGAAACATGCCAAGTTAAACAATTTGTTCGTACAAATAATAAAGGTGGATTAGGCAGCTATTAAATTGGATCACTACTGGCAGCATCATATAAAGGTAAAAAGGTAAAGGGGACCCCTGACCATTAGGTCCAGTCGTGAACGACTCTGGGGTTGCAGTGCTCATCTTGCTTTATTGGCTAAGGGAGCTGGTGTACAGCTTCCGGGTCATGTGGCCAGCATGACTAAGCCGCATCTGGCGAACCAAAGCAGCACACGGAAACGCCGTTTACCTTCCCGCTGGAGCAGTACCTATTTATCTACTTGCACTTTGACGTGCTTTCAAACTGCTAGGTTGGCAGGAGCAGGGACCGAGCAACGGGAGTTCACCCTGTCGTGGGGATTCGAACCGCCGACCTTCTGATCGACAAGTCCTAGACTCTGTGGTTTAATCCACAGCGCCACCCGCATCCCGGCAGCATCATATAGGTCTCTCTTTTTCAGGGGTGGAGGGAACACTACAGGAAGGCTGTGGCAAATAGAGAACCCCTTTTTGTGGGCAAAGTTTGGGGGGGAAATGGCTACATATTTCAGCAACTCCACTCTTACCTTTCCTAGACCAGCCCCAGGTGTGGACAAGTGTGGGCAGCACAGGAAATAGAAACCAAAGGGGAATATAGGATATGAGGGGCTTTTTTGGAAAATGGACATATATTGTCCAAGAGCAGTTTATGGCCAGATTAAGTGCAATACAAGCTAATTGGCTGCAGCAAATGCAAATTTAAACATTTGGCCAAAACCTGATGAGGCTGGAGGAAGTCCCCAGAAGCCTGACATTCTTTGAATGCATCTGTGTCAATGAGAGACTAATTTGACTGGACAACCTTCAGAATGTATGTCACTATTTATGCTGAAGAATTGGCAGCCTAAAGTATCGTTCATAGCTCTAGCAGAAAAGCTAAAGCTTAAGAATTGAGAACTGAGGGGAGCAAAATAGAAAGATACTTTATAGCTAAATGGAGCCACCTTATAACACTAGTGGCTTGACAAGGTGGAATAGTTAAGCCACTAAAAAACATTATGGAAGAATTCACTACCATGGTGTATCTGGTTTTGAAGTTCATGATTTATGGATGGAAACTGGTTCAAGAAAGAGGATTATATGTTGACTATATGCTCTGACCTGACTATATGCATGTTAGACATGCGCCAAGTTGTATTGTTAATCCTTAATTTGCTGTTTTCGATTGGAATGATACTATGTAGATGTGTCTGTACGTTTATCGTAGAAAACTCAGTGAACAATGATAATTTGAAAGAGGGGAATCCAACGTATACAAAGTAATTAAGGTGGATGGGGAAAAAGGTAACTTTAAAAAATACTAAGATAAAATAGAACTAGAAAATAGGATTGCGTGTTTAAAGTGGACCACAAAAGGATGAATCAGGATGATAGTTGACCAGCATGTGTGAAATATTTTTACTATGAGATGCAGCAGCGAAGGTCATAGAAGAGGCAATAACCTGGATGTGCACAGAAGACTTGGAATCAAAGATGCAGACTTGGAACTGAGGAGTAAAATCCACATGTATTCCACATGTACTCATGTGGAAATATTAGGCCCTGCATTTATTACATACAATTTTATTCAGCTCTAGAAATAATGCAATATTGAAAAGAATATAGGGAAGACCTACAACAGGCAAGACTTGGAAGAGATTTTAGAAAGTACAGTGGTACCTCGGGTTACATATGCTTCAGGTTACATACGCTTCAGGTTACAGACTCCGCTAACCCAGAAATAGTACCTCGGGTTAATAACTTTGCTTCAGGATGAGAACAGAAATCGTGCTCCGGCGGCGCGGCAGCAGTGGGAGGCCCCATTAGCTAAAGTGGTGCTTCAGGTTAAGAACAGTTTCAGGTTAAGAAAAGACCTCCGGAACGAATTAAGTACGTAACCAGAGGTACCACTGTATTCAGTTGAATGCACTTGAAAACTGTGCGTATTGAAATAACCTGGCAAGCAAAGTTTCCACTTGCAGAAAGGTTTCTAATTGAACACTATTATAAAAAGTCCAATTTTTGTACTAATACCAACATGCAATGAAATACTGTGCGAGACTTGCCTGTGTGATCCTGCACTCAACCCTGGTTTACCCCTTCAGTCAAACACAGCTTTAATTTTATTTGGATTTGGGCTGCTATTCACTTTGTTGTGAAGAAGAAAGACCCTAATTACATTAAAAACACTTTGAAAAACCATTCTTTCAAGATCTGAAAGGCAAGACATGACAGAAGTTTTTCGAGGATGACTTTGGTAGGTATTCTGCATCATGGCCAGCCCACTTGTGGTCCTCTCTTCCAGTACATGAATCAGGAAGATCTGAAACTGTCAAATTCATAACAAGGCACCATAAAGTAAAAATAAATTGTTGCTGTGAAGACCAAGCAACAACAATTTGCCTTCCTCCAAACTTATTTCCATAATTCCATGTTAATTAACAAGCTTTATAGCAGGAACACTAACTGATCAGATTTCACTAATACTTTTTTCCCCATATTCATAGAGAAAAACACAAATTAGTTACAGCAAAATAAAGGGCATTTTTGAGATTGCTGTAGAAATATATTCACAAACCACCTAGGCAATTGAATTAGTTTCATTAATTCCTGCCACTGCAGTTATTTAAACTTACGAAACTTATTTATGGCATAAGCATATCATGCATTTTAGGGTTTTGAGAATCAACAAAACAAAATGTTGAAAGCCAAAAGCTTACCTCCAGAGGTTGGAACATTTGTCAGTTGCAGTCCTGCTTCTCGAAGTCCTTCACTGCTTGTAGAATATTCAAGAGCTTTGGATGAAACAGTTTCTTGTGCTTTGTCTTCACCCAAAATAGAGGCCTGAGCTCTGAGCATTTCTAAGGCACCTGTTCCCATCATTTCCTCATATCCTTCTGACCGCTGGGCCAATGGAGAATCCCGAGAAGGGGGTAGGAAAGGGGTATCCAGGGGGGAACTTGGTGGCGATAGTGAGGACAGAGAAGACCGTGAGGACAGAGATGCTAAAGATAAAGGTGTGTCCAATGATCTCCTTTGCTTACTGCAGCTAGAATGTCCAACAGTTTCAATATACTGTACATCTTTACTGTGAGAATCAACAGGAACTGGGTCATATCGCATAAGCTGCCCATACTCTGTAGCACTGTCCGATTTCTCATATTGAGGAACACCATAGATGTCTGTGAAGCTGACAGAACTGAGAGAGCCCCTGCTGGACGCCAAAGATCCACGGCTGGATGCCAATGACCCCCGACTACTTCCAGATGATATTGTTAGAGTGCTGGCAGACAAGCTAGAAGACAAAAATGCATTTGTAAATGTCTGAACAAATGCTAAACACAATGGTTTTGTTCAGACAGCCCTTGGTACACAAGCTCCTTTGTTCCTGGCCTCCCACACCTCTCTTTCGTAGCAAGCCATCCTTTGCCATTACATCTGCAATAGCAGCCTATGGTTTGTGTTTGAGCCCTCCCCCCACCCCATTTCTCCTGCTTGAAATGCTAGTTGCATGGCAAGTGCAAACCAAGCATCCCAATTTGAATAGAATGGCAAAGTTCAGTAGTTCCAAGCTGAAAGAAGTAGAATGTCTTAGGGTAGGACTGAACATATAAGCCTGAAGTTTGATTTAACATGCAAACTGAGTCAATGGAATCCGTATTGTTTTCTCAGATTTATTTTCAACTGTATTCATTTCTTCACTTTCTGTTACTCTCAGATTGGTTTCTTAACAGGATCTCTGTTATAAAAAGTTACCAGAACTTATCCAGTACTTCCAATATCTGTCATCAATTTCCCACAAGAAATTCAGTCTTTTTTAAGTTCCAAAGTCTGTAACTAAGTAAAGTCTGGTCCAAAATTGAATGCCTGTATTTCTTAATAAATGCTTACAATAGGGAAAAAATATTATTGCTTTTGATTTAATTAGTTGGCAGATGAGAAATATTAATCAGTTACATATAATCATCAGTCATCGTCGTCTTCTAATCAAATATACAGCTAACCCTCAAGATTTAGAAAATTGGCCAACAGCCTACCAAGTTTGTATCATTACTATGTCAATCTGTATTTTGAAACTTAAGAGTGCTTTCTGGATTTTTGGAGTTAAAAATAAAATAATATTCCTAATCTACTGAAATGGCCATGAAGCAATATGCTAGCAATATATAGCTAAAGGTAAAGGTAACCTGTTCAGTCTCATTTATAGTATGAGACTATGAGACTATATCTAGGTCAATTTTACTTTTTTGGAAAGCCAACTGTCATGATTTGCCATAAACACAAGAATCAATTTCTCTGAAGAACTAACCTCTTCAACTGCGAGCATAAATAGGATGTTAAACGAGTTGCTTCTTCCAACTGCATAAGCAGACAGTTCTTCTTTTCTTGTAACAGTATCCTATAATAGAATAAACTAGTATTTTTACTTTGCAATGACAGTAAAAATAAAAAAAACCAAGTTCTATTTAGTGACAGATAAAATATTAGCTTGACAGATAAAATACTAGCAGGCAAGCAAACAATAACTGCAACTGGTATTACTCATGTAGCATTTACCTCTATAGTTGAATTAAAGGTAAAGGGACCCCTGGCCATTAGGTCCAGTCGTGACAGACTCTGGAGTTGCGCGCTCATCTCGCTCTATAGGCCGAGGGAGCCGGAGTACAGCTTCCGGGTCATGTGGCCAGCATGACTAAGCCGCTTCTGGCAAACCAGAGCAGCGCACGGACACGCTGTTTACCTTTACTATTTATCTACTTGCTCTGGTGTGCTTTCAAACTACTAGGTTGACAGGAGCAGGGACCGAGCAATGAGAGCTCACCCTGTCACGGGGATTCGAACCGCCGACCTTCTGATCGGCAAGTTTTTAACACTGCCAAGGAGTGTGGTGGAGTCTCCTACTTTGGAGGTCTTTAAGCAGAGGCTTGACAACCATATGTCAGGAGTGCTCTGATGGTGTTTCCTGCTTGGCAGGGGGTTGGACTCGATGGCCCTTGTGGTCTCTTCCAACTCTATGATTCTATGATTCTAAGTCCTAGGCTCCGTGGTTTAACCCACAGCACCAACCACATCCCTGCATAGTTGAATTAGACTGGTACTATGTCAGTTAGTTAAACCAGCTCTGGAGACTTAGGAAAATGTGGCATAGCAAATAAGAGCTAAGTAGGATTTGTTAAGAAGTACAAGTATCCACTATTTCAGTATAGCCTCCTAACTTCATTACTATCCCAGTGTGTCTGTTATATACCCCATAGCATCTAACAAAGTAATTAAATCCTTAAACCTTTCGGCTGCGCCATGAGAAGAAGTGGCTCGAGCCTGCTGGATTTCATCCTCCAACCTCCGCTTTTCCTCCTCTAAACGATCCGTGTCTTCCGGGGACCTCTGCTGCTGGCTTGTGACCTGCAGTTCTTGTAGGAGAGCTTCTTTCTCTTTGATGAGCTGAAGATGGTCTCTGTCCGCTTCTACCATCCCTGGCCAAGACTCATGGTCATGCAGAGCCAACTGTTGCTGGATACTGAAAACCCTTCATTACAAAGGACCACCAAGAAATTACTAACTTACAGAAGAAGAAGAAAAAGCAAGGGAAATCTCTACAGTATAGTTATGAAAGTCCTTAAAATATACACCACACATGTATCATCTGCTATCATAAGCTTCTGGAAAACCCAGGATAACTTTGAAGAATACTGTTCCATAGACTTGTATGCTCCTGGTTAAAAAGCACTCTCATAACTTTGCTACTGGAGGATCATCTATATCAATCCTTCCAAAGCAGCTTCAAAAGTATGCATTACTGCAAATTCCACTTCTTTGCAGCAGGCTCTTTGTCTTTTAATACCGTATGTGTTCATAAAAATATTCTTACTTTGGAATCTTCTGAAAAAATGTTATTATTTTGACAGAAAGAAATGTAAAATCAGGGAAAATGTTTGCATCTATCATCCACAAAAATATTTGTTACGTATCCCACAAAAAAGACTTGCGAACATGAATTTGTACTGTCATGGTGCAGGGGGGAAAAGAGGAAAAACACAAAAATTGAATTTCTATTATCCTGAGTGACATTTTCCATCAGGAAAGTTGTCTGAAGACTAACTACATCCCAAAACGGAAAATGAAATGTAACACAATTTTGAACTCAAAACAAAAAACAGTAAAATTTAGTTTCAAGACTACCACCTCAGTTAAGTACATCAGGACTTCATTCAAATTAATAATATTTGCTGTAATAAATAAATGCATTTGTTTAGAACTACTAAAATGACCATGGGACAGAACACCTAAGAAAACACACACTGGTATTACTCAGCTTACTATCTACTACTGAAAAAAAACTTTATCCTTGGTATACTAAATAATTAAGTCTATTATTTTAGATTCCTTGACATTGCTTACAGTAAATGACAATAATTACTGCATGAATTCTTAGCATGGTCTCTAATGAAAAAGCACACACACACACACACACACAAATTTCTATTTTGTGGAAGAATTTTCTCAACTCCAATGGTGACACATATACTTTGCTTTCTCATCACTTTGGACAAACAGGAGCCTGACAAAAGTATTTTTAATGTACTGCAACATGTTAATTTAGTAGCTTGTAGATTTAAACCAAACGCAGCACATTCCTACACCCACACTGTGTAGCTGCAATAGATGTTTCATTAGCAAAGTGAGGTTGAACACAGAAATATTTTGTGGAGACAAAAGCCGTACAGAAATGCCAGCAAGCTAAGGGGAAGGAATGCATGATAAATGAAGAATGTGACCACAGAGATAACTGGTAGAAGCAAATGTGCTCTGAGTTCTTACCTAAACATGGTTTTAAATACAATTACTATATATTTGATACAAAAAGCTACAGCTTTTCTGAAAAGGAGAGATTTATGTACTAATTCCAATTATTATTTTATTGCATGCCTACAATAAATGATCTTGGTCCAATTTTTAGAGGTGTTTCCCACTTTTACATGGTGTTTCCTGTGATCTCCTGCCCAAGCAACTAACTGGCTCCACATCTATTTCAGCAACAGGTGACGTCAAGACAATTCCTTTTGTCCTGTGTTAGTCTACTGTGTTAAATCATTAAAAAACATGCAGTGCTTCTCCAATTTGCCAATCCTTGATGGGAAACACTAACACTAACATTTCATTAAACAACTATTCTTATACTCAGGCACAAAGTTGCAGACACAAACTTTTAGATGTGACTTACATCTGTACTCAATGGGTATGAAACTACTAATGATAATATTCAAGCCCCTTTTGAAAACCTGCCCCACTCTAGATGCTCCCTCTTATCTAGCTGACATGATCAGACCTAGAGGTCAACTAAATCACCTGGCAACTATAAGTGGTGTTGGAAATCAGTCATGTTAAGTGACCTTTGAACTAAATGAGGTTTAGAACGAGGTTTATAAGCTAACAAACATAGGTTAATGAGCAACCTTTAACCAAACTTAATAATTACAGATGTGTGAATGTAACCCAGCGACTTAACGTTAAGCCATGGTTTAATAAACCATAGTTTAGTTTCCTGTGAGAGCCAGACCACTGATTCATTTCAGAATTGAGCTCCAGCTGGTTAGCACTGGTGATCAACATTGCAGGTTATGCATACTTACTTCTTTCTGGCCTCTTCATATTGCCAGCTCAATTTTATTTTGTCAGCACGTCTTTTGTCATCAAATCCAAACTTTTGAAAGGCAAGAAAAATGACAAAATTAGCATTGCATTAGAAAATAGTAACACTGTGAGGAGAAATGTAACTTCAACATCATCACCTAACCAGGAGTGCTTACTGGGACAGAGCAGGGCAGGGCAGTGGCAAAGTCAGGGCTGCACAGCAGCGCCAATGGAACCAATTCAACACTCTTGCATGGCACCCAACCTTAACATTGTCACCCTGCACCGATAAGCAAAACAGCACTGACTCACTGTACCAGCCACTTCTGTCCCAAATCTAGTCCAAAACTATTTTGAAGCCATTATCATTTTGTTCATGATACAGTATCTTGGATCCCAAGTATAAATGGCTATAGTTATTTACTATATCTAATCTAGGACCCTGATTAAATACATAGTTTGCTACAGAATGACATTTTCTTTATAATATCGAAGCTCAGAGTGCAAACCTATGCCAATGTACATTGGTTCTCATTGCCCCATTCTCACTAATTTCAATTAAATTAATAACTACACAGGCAACTGTTAGACTTCATCTTTAACTTCTTTGTTTGAGGCTCTAGACCTTTCTCAAGTAAAGATTGTTTCTGTGATTGATTCAAAATTCTATGAGCACAAAAGGAATTTAATTCTTACATAATATGATTGCTTCTTAAATCAAGCAATTCAGCCATTATACATACCATGCTGGAGATAGTTGCCCATTCCTGCAACAAAGAAAAAATAATAGACAGAAATATATACTTTGGAACAAACACAGAAAAATGGTAGAAATTACATATGCTATGTAGAGTGAAAAAATGTATGCAAGGTTTAAATAGCTAATGCAAATCTCAACCAGAAAAATAGATTCTAGTTTAATGCCTTAATGAAATGCAATATGTTAAGAGATTTCTTCAATTTAGTTGGATTTGCTAAACAGTCTCACTAACCTATAAAGTGGAAATCAACAGTATAGTTTAGAACAGTGCTACGTTATTTTATTATATTATATTATATTATATTATATTATATTATATTACATTACATTATTCAACCCCATTCTTTTGCTTTAATAAAAAGTAAAAATCCCATAATGCAATTATATGCATTGTGTGTTTTGATTAAATCCTCTTTTGAACTGAATTGGGAAACTATATTTAAATACTGTCACTATGCAGTACAACAAAAGTTACTGCTTTTTCGTAGCAAACATATTTAAATAAAAATATTTGCATACCTCTCCAATGATATCAGTTTGAGAACAAGCATCAGAGTAATGTTGAGGTAAATTGGAGTCACTAAGTGGGCTAGAATTATGATGAAGATCCTGCAGAGATTCTGTAATACAACAGCTATTCCTGAATCCATCTGTCAGCTTGGCCAGACTCTTAAAAAAAGAACATTAAGGAGAGCATCTTATAAAAGAATCTATTTGTAGTTTAATCATCCTTTTTAAAACAAGTCACTAATAGCCCAGGGATTTCTGTTACTAGTTTACGACAGGAAAGATCACCATATAGAATGGAATCAGGACTTGCATAGAAAGCTTTTTTTAAATGAGCTTATCTATACAAAAATATAAGTTTAACGTGATGCATATAGCAACAGGAAAACATTGTAAAATGCATGTAGTCTAGACAGACTTAAATAATAGCTAGCATTAAGTAGTCCTCAAGACTGTGTACTCAGATCTTAGCTTGAAGCAGCTGCCATCCAGGAGGGCAGATCAGAATGGCAGGCAGTAGTGTTCAACAGATACCTCAGTAGAAATATTTGTTGGAAAAGCCAACATTTTCTTTCAGTATCTCCTAGGAAAAGCATTTCAGCCTACCCCATATGGTCTGACAATTGGGAAAGTGTTTTCATATTGTAAGTTAAGTTTCACTTTTAGTGGGGAGTTATCTGACTAAGTATTTCTCCCCTCCCATTATGTTCTGACACCTTGTCATGTCAAGCAAACAGAAGGGATTATTCATTAAACAATTCTGTCAGTTAACCCACAGATGATTTCACTGGAAAACCAGTCTAAGCAGCTAGTGAAAGGCTCCCAACACAATATAAACCCAACATTTAGCAAACTATCACTGACAGTTCAGTTTAGTTACATCCATTTATTGCAACTCTCTAGCTATTCCTCTTTTCTCTTTTTTTTACCATAACAATATAATATTTTCAAAATAAAATCTCATACACTAACAATTTGAGTATATAGAGGACTTGATACCTGACAGGCCACAAAAACAAATTCTCAAGTAATTTGAATTCTTCTTTAAAGTTTCCTTATAAAAATGATATTTTTCCACATCAATAACATCATTTTAGTCACCATACCCTATTTAGGCCTGACTAACTCTTCCTGTCCTTTTACCTATATATGGACCAACTGTCAACAAATTTTCCATCAGATCAGTTTTCCAACACCTACACAAAAATGAGTCATGCTCATCTAATCCAAGACCATCAACTAAAAAGGGGGTGTTAAGGTAAGTATTTCCTTCTTCTTGAAATAACCCCATCCCTGGCCATTTAAATTGTCTCTGAAGGCAACCTTGAGTGTTTTAATGGAACATAGATACATAAATAAATGACTTCCCATTGTGTCAAGTGATACTAGGTGCGATTGTTGCAAAATATAGGGCTGAGAAAAGCCAATGGTGCATTTTGGGATTCTACTAAAAGTCTGGGCACCTGAAAGCCTGTAGCCTTTCCTTCTGGATGTTTTTTGCTTCATTATAACTGGACCTTGTCTGTGAGAAGCATGTGTGATCTCAACATTAGTTTGTTACCCCCCCCCACCCCCCAATTTAACTTCCATATACAGTGGTACCTTGGGTTACATACGCTTCAGGTTACAGACTCTGTTAACCCAGAAATAGTACCTCGGGTTAAGAACTTTGCTTCAGGATGAGAACAGAAATCATGCTCCGGTGGCGCGGCAGCAGCAGGAGGCCCCATTAGCTAAAGTGGTGCTTCAGGTTAAGAACGGTTTCAGGTTAAGAACAGACCTCCGGAACGAATTAAGTACTTAACCCGAGGTACCACTGTACAATACAAACACTGAAGAACAGGAGTCAGTTGAAGAGGAAACACTGATGTGATTAATCTTACGTTACGTTACGTTACGTTACGTTACGTTACGTTACGTTACGTTACGTTACGTTACGTTACAAGGAAATGGAACAAACTATAGACCTTTCATATTTCAAAACATGGTAACTCCTTAAATGATAAAAATGAGAAACACATTTCCACAAAATACGTTACTGACCAACTATGTATGCACGAAGTAGTGTTCTGACTTGGTATAAATTCCCAGTCTTGTATAAGACAACAAATGTCATTATTTTTTTTTTTTTATAATAATTTTTATTGCATTTTTTCCAAATTACAGAAAGAACAAAAGAATGAACAAAATAGAAAAAAAGAAAGGAAAAAAAGAACAGAAAATCACAACCATTTCAGAAACTTATTTCAAATTTCCATTGGACTTCCCCACATCTCCCGCATAATGCATTCTTAATAATAAAGTTATCAGCAAATTATACCCTTATTTCGTGTGTTTCTTTATATTTTCAATTGCAATTTAAGTTTAAATCTCTTATTCTCCATTTACTCTAAAAATATAATATAATGTCGTTTTTACCCATTTAAACTTTGATTCTTTCATAGATGTTGTCCAATTTCATAGATAATTAAATTTCGTTGCTGGGGCTAACGTTCCAAATCATACGGCATCTTATAATTCATACAACTTATAATACTTTTGCAGATAGTCTTTAAATTTTTTCCAGTCCTCCTCCATTGCCTCTTCTCCCAGAACAAATGTCATTATTAAGTAACTGACAGCTTCTTACCTGCATCAAGTCTTGCCTCTCTCTCTCACCCATACAAATAGCCTTCCTGATGCTTCGAAGCTCATTCATTATTGCTTGGGCTTCATCCAATTTGTAATTCATATGGGCATTTGACATCTTACGGTCAATCCTGTCATACAAACAAGTAGCAGAAAAGTTACCCATTTCTGGTAATATACAAACTGAAATCAGTCTTAATGCTCAAGGTGGGGGGAGGGGGGACTGGCCTTCTAGATAATGGCCAGAGAACAGAGAGTACAAGTGTCAAGTAAAGGGAGGGTTCCTACAGGGAACAATTCAGGAGGAGGAGCTTCCCAAATTAAACACTGTGTGTTCATTGTAACATTCTCACAGGAAATGTTAGAATTATTTGGAGAATTGTTGGTAAGCACAAACATCAACAAAGTACTATTATGATCAACATTCATAACTTTACTATCTACACCAGCAAGAATTAGGGCAAAAACACCCCATCCTGCTTCATTTGAACTCACTCTTGTAGTGTCTCTACGCCTCTCTCTTTGTACTGTAGTTCTTGCTTCATCTGCGTTAATTCCCGCTTCAACCTAGAAAGCTGGAGACCAAAAAAAAAAGTTAAGAGAATAGTATGCACTGGAAACATACTACTACTGCTGCAATTGTTCCCTTCGTGGTACTTTCTCCATTTCACTGGTTAAAGTGGGTTTCTAAATCCTAGTTTATTGGGATACCATTAATCAGAACCTCTGGTCCAGAAGTAATGGCTAATTGTAGTTTCCTAGTTTCCTTCTTCACTTTCACAAAGAGAAAAGCAAGTGAACACAGCTCATGCACATCCTAGCTTACCGCACACAATCCTAACCAGGTCCACTCAGCAGTAAGTCCTACTGAATACAATGGCGCTTACTCCTAGGGAAGTGGGGCCTTATTAAGGCAGGAATTGATTTTAGAAAGGCAGCCATATTGGGCTACAGACATACCAACCAAATATTCCAGGTTGTTCAAGCATAAAGAAAATTAACTGAGGACAAGGGAACTATGCATGTCGTTTTATCTATGTCTCTGTGTCTTCAGTTCTTTACTATATTCATAATCATGCTGTAAAAATGTTCCATGTACTTGATTCAATAGCTCCTTTAGTAGTTTATTTGTGGACAAAATCATTCCCCAAATGCCACTGAAACAGTGCATCCAAGTTACGCAGGCAATATAAGGGCTCCATGCTTTCTGTTCCTGTGGCTCCCAAGTCAAATTTAAACTTTATTTGTGACATTAATTAATTAATTAATTAATTAATTAGGGTTTTCTAATCCCTAATTATAACATACATTCAGAAGGGGGGGGGAGAGAGTAGGAAAAGCTGCATCTTCTCCCCACTCTTCTCAATTGCAGAGTAGGAAAATTCAATCCTGCAGGAAAGGCACTTGCAAAGGACAATTGAATGAGCTGAGTGAATGGAGAATTCAATCCTGCAAGGTGCTGCTTTGCAAATGCATTCCTGATGGGGTCTGCAGCCTTCCCACCAGATGTCACAACCCCTCCAAGCAGCCCAACCCAGGGCTGTCTTGACCCAACTCAGGTCAAGCCTTGATCCCTCTGAATCAGCCCAGTTTGGTTTGGGGTTCAGGTTATGGCTGAATCCAGTGCACAGCCCTAGCTACAAAGCTGCAGTGATACCATGTTTGGTCCAAGTAGGAAAGCAAGTAACAATTAAACAACTTGTCAAGTATGAAGCAAATGGGGAGGGCCAGGGCCAGGGCAAGTCACTATTTTTTGATATAACAGAATTGGCAAGATAATTGGAGAAGTTATGGTCTATTACATTGTGCTAAAGAAATTTCTACGTCTATAACTATGTGTTTATTTTGCTATAATTTTACCACTATAAATAGTAAAGAACTTAGGAAAACACCAACTGATCTCAGGAAGACTTCTTAAAAAGTTAACTTTTTCTATGTATACACACAGAACAAATACCCCTGATTAAGTTTTGTTTTTAGGACTGGTCACATAAAAAATAGCTAACTCAAATGCATCCACCCTTTAAAAAGATATATTTCATTATCTAGAGTGTTTGGAAAGTTGATAACCATTCTCTCAATATAGGTGAATGAAAAGAACTTGCAATTTAGGAACATGTTTGTAGTGCTTAGCATTGCTTTGGAATAGCTATGATATATCATGTCAGTTTCAATCTATATTTTATCGCTTACTGTAAAGAGTTACGTGCAGCCTAAAGTATAAGCTCAGATACAATATACTACCTCCATTACTCAACTCAACTCAGCCCAATATGGGAGCATATCATATTGTTAACGGCAGCCAGAACATCTTCCATTTTGCTCCATCCCAATGCCCCTAGGGCAGTGATGGCCAAACTTGGTCCTCCAGCTGTTTTGGGACTACAACTCCCATCATCCCTAGTTAACAGGACCAGTGGTCAGGGATGATGGGAATTGTAGTCCCAAAACAGCTGGAGGGTCAAGTTTGCCCATCACTGCCCTAGGGTATTACAACTCAATAAGTAGCATGCAAAGCTGCCTCATACCAAATCAGACCATTGCTCAGTTCAGCAATTCTACTGCTGACTGGCAACAGCTCTCCAGTGTTTCAGACCAAACTAGGGATTTCCTTCTGCACAAAAGCATGCACTCTATCACTGAGCCATTGCCACTCGCTACCTACCAATGAAGGTATCCGACTTTAATATACATGTGCTGCAATTAAGTAACTAACAGTGGTAGCTAACAAACATATCTCTCAATAAACATGATCTTCAAAATTTAGATAGAATTTGCGGTGTGATGATTCTGATTTCATTTTGTTTAAGAGAGCATATAACCCTTAAAAACAATAAAGAGTTGGGGTAGCTGCAGGGAGCTGGAGTCAAGGTTTCCACTAGAATTACTTCACTAAGGCAAAGCTGAAATGCAAAAACACAAAGAAAGCTTATAGAGTGAAGAAGAAGAGGTGACACTGATTATTTTCAGCATGAAGTATTAGAAAAGGGTTACTCACTCTGTCACGCCTACTTGCTATTTCTGCTTTAATCTGACATGGGTCGTATTTGGTATTGGTTGAAAATCCAGAGAATGCTGAACAAACAGAAAATGTCTTAATTTTCAAAACACTAGAAGTAGTTCATTAAGTGCATTGTAAATGCTAGGCTAACTAAATGTTTAACAGCCAGATCTTATGCTTCACTTGTTCCACTTACTCCTCTGTAGCTAAAGTGGAAACAAGTTGTCTACCTGAAGACATCAATCAGTTCAACTAATACCAATGCATACCATTAATCAGGACAAGCAGTCTTATAGTCTATCCTACAAAGAAGTGGAAAGTTTAAAACACATAATCTTGTAACTTATATATGGGGGGACGGACACACCTGTATTTATTTTGAGTTATGCAAAAAACAGTTTAGAGGCAACAGATTTCTTATAAACAGCATTTAATGAAACCTAGTGAATTACCATTAACCATTTAACAAAATTCCCTTCAACAAGTTTTGTTTTGCTTTCAAGATCAATGCTTTCAAATACATTCTCTTTACCTGCCCCAAAATAATCTGCTTAATTGAATGCTAGGGACATGGATGAAAAAATGTAAAATTGTTTCTTTTGTGGTCATAGTTCTTATTGTCTGCTGGAAACAAAAGTACTAACCTACATCTCATCCTACATACAGTAAATACAGCACATTGTATGTACAACGTATATACAATGTATATAAATGTATAAATGTATATACATGACATTAAATAATGGATGTTGACTGCCAACACAAAACATACCATGGGCATATGGTAATATCCCCTTTTGATTCATATTCTTCCTCTGGTAATACAGATTAAACAAAATGAATTATGTCTTGTACATTGTTATGCATATGTCCGTATTTTTTCCACCACATTTTAATACTGTGTCTAAGGCACTAGTCGACACTCAGAATCCCCCTCTACAATTCTATGATAGTCTGACAGTAAATTACATTCTGCTTACATTCATATTTTGGTAATATATAGTAGTTTTTGTGTATGCACTTTTATAATGAGCAGAATTCATCACAGGCATACTAGAATGTGGTCATTAGCCACAACCCCCCATAGGGATTCGTGAGGAGTGCTGTGTCACTTTAAAAAAAAATCCACATTGAAAGTACTCTGGAAAAACTTCATAAAGTACAGTATATGACTAGCTTTTCAGTTCTGTTTTGTACACAGCTCAGCTTTATTAGTGCTATATAGTTTCATTTTTATTCTGTTTATAGGAAATTTTACATGGTGTGGTTGTTTTTATGTAAGCTGTGTTAAGAGATTTTGTTATACTGAGTGGTATAAATTGAATTAGTTTCTGATGAGTGGTTCAGCACTATCAGATAGAACTTATGGATTCTACTCACAAAGAAGAATTCCACTTGAACAATGGAACGAACCCCTCCCTCTCCCCTGCAACATCCTCTCAAAATCTACTCCAAAAGGTTAGGAAATCCACTGGAGCCATTTTGGAGTGGGGGGGGGGTGGAATGTTGCTTGTATGTTGCTGGATCCAACATTCTGAGTTCAGAGGACACAGTACTTGTGATTTTATCATATGAAGGCATTTAACGTGTGTTGGAATATATTTTTAGGAAACACCATACAGTCATACCTCGGGTTGCGAACGTGATCTCTGCGGGAGGCACGTTCGCAACCCACAGCGCTGTGTCTGTGCATACACTTGACGCAATTCGGCACTTCGGTGCATGCGTGTGCCATCATTTTGTGCATCTGTGCGTGTGCCAAAACCCGGAAGTACCCCGTTCCAGTACTTCCAGGTTCGGCATGGTCCGTAACCTGAAAACACGCAACCCGCAGTGTTCGCAACCTGAGGTATGACTGTATTCTTTTATTGCAAAAGGTTTTAAATGATTTTGATACTGTACTTTCACATTGTTGGCACCTTATCACATAGGACAAGTAGGCAATGCAAATAGCAGTAGTAGTAATAATAATAATAATACACATAGGAGGAGGAGGAGGAGTTTGGATTTGATATCCCGCCTTTCACTCCCCTTAAGGAGTCTCAAAGCGGCTAACATTCTCCTTTCCCTTCCTCCCCCACAACAAACACTCTGTGAGGTGAGTGAGGCTGAGAGACTTCAGAAGTATGACTAGCCCAAGGTCACCCAGCAGCTGCATGTGGAGGAGCGGGGAATCGAACCCGGTTCACCAGATTACGAGTCCACCACTCTTAACCACTACACCAAAGGCCAATTGTAATCAGAAAGTAGCCCACCAATGACATAAATGAGAACCAGACTATGCATGTACAACACTCTCTATTCATATCCATCTGATGCAGTAGAAATCGGGTTACGAGATACTTGCCATCTTGAAAATCATAGCTGGCTGAATGCAGAATGACTTGTCACTAAAGGCGTGGGAAATAGCAGCTTTACCACATGAATATTAAGGGAAGAAGTCACTTTGTAATGAAATCCATCTCCTAAATAGCCATATGAACTGCTCCTGGATTAACACTAAACCTGGGCTCACCCAAACAAACTAGGGAGCATAGTTACACATGCCAATTAAAGAAATGGGCCAAGGAAACTATATTATTTCATTGATATCTGCACACATAATTTGGATTATACGCATTGTAACTGTTCTTCTACCTGAAAAACCTTCATTGCTAGATGAACTGTAATACTTCTGTTCCTGCAAAATCAAACGCTGAGGCAAGTGTATGCTATTTGTTTTTCATAGCACAAATTATAAATTTAATTTAAAGATTTAGACTGATTAATATGTATCTCCCCTATGAGATACAACTAAGAACAGGAAGGACTGTCGCTGTCCCACCTAACAGAACAACCAATATAGTTGTTATAGTATGTATGAAAGAGGAAAATATTTTAAACGCTTTTAAGATTCTATCCAATGCCATCTGGCATATTGGTAAAATGTAAATAGCAAGCTTTTCACAACTACTGTATTCCAGTGCAAATAGTAGAATTTAATTTAATCTTTAGAAATAAAATTAATGCAAGCCTATATTGCATTCAATGGTACATGGTTCTGGAAAAAAGCATATGTATGTTAAACAGCTTATTAAAATAAAATTCAATCAAGGAAAATCACCTTCTCTATTAGCATTTCCAGAAGTGAGAAGTAAATTAGCATTTTACACATTTGAAATAAACTTATTTTAAGAAAAAGCAAGGAAGCTGTTTCTGTTTAAACCTTTCTGTTACAAGCAATGTATTTTTCTGGGCTCAAGAATCAAATTAATGAAGAAAAATACAGGCCAGGGTTCTCTAATATTCATGCCAAACAAACATTAAAATACGTATTTGTAAGCTTCAATAGCTAAAGAAAATCAAGCTTTTTGAAACTACTGCCAGTTTTGAAAACTATGGAATTTTTTGTTTTATAAAAACAGAATGACTCATACTGTAAAGCATCAATTACAACTAAATTGTTTTTCCTGATTCTATTTCTGACATGTTTGGTGCCATGTACCTCTCACAAGAGATGTGTGGTGCACAAAGTTTTAAACCTTTGTTAAAGAATTACAGAAGTTCTGTTAGATTTTTCAAAAGGTGCGTGCCATGAGTGATAATTTAAAATGAAAATAATACTGATCACTGAGCTGCTTTAAATGTGTAGGATTTTCTCTTTTAATTTTCACCAGGCAGAATACTCATACCCTGCACCGCCATCACACATACAAAAGGACCCTCTGGATCACAGCCCTAGTGTAAAACTTGAATTCCTGACCTTTTAGATTCTGGATAAAATGCTGTTTGCCAGCACAGTTGAAGTTTTAACTTGTAATATAAGTTTTCTCTTTATTAAATACTCTGATGCCCTAATTCACAGACACACAAGTGGGAGATCAAAACATACTACAGTGGTACCTTGGGTTACATACGCTTCATGTTACATATACTTCAAGTTACAGACTCCGCTAACCCAGAAATAGTACCTTGGGTTAAGAACTTTGCTTCAGGATGAGAACAGAAATCGTGCTCCAGTGGCACGGTGGCAGCAGGAGGCCCCATTAGCTAAAGTGGTGCTTCAGGTTAAGAACAGTTTCAGGTTAAGGACGGACCTCCGGAACGAATTAAGTACTTAACCCGAGGTACCAATGTAGTTGGTTTTTAGCTTAACAACAGCACTCACCCAACAGAGCACTACCTGATGTTTAAAATCCCTAGAGTTTAGAGAAAAAGTTGCAATGCCATATTTGGAGGGCTGGTATTAAACCAAATAAAAACTGAAAGCCACACTGAAGTTATAAACAATTCGTTGTGCATATATTCCCTGCCTCAACAATATACAAATCAAGCTTTTCATGCCGCACAAAGTTGCATGATGCAAATTCATCACTGGATTGGAACTGGAGCAAGTTAGTTTCACTTAGTGCCTATTGAATCAATGATAGTTAAGTTAGGTATTGCTAACTTTTCACATTATTTCATGGAACCTAACATTACTTGACTGCTTTTGATCCAAACCATTTATAATTTAAATAGCGCCATCATATTCTGAATTCCACAGACAGGATGAATAAATAACAGCATTATATCATGTTTCTCAAATTTTCCACATGTAAGATGGTTTCTTAATAAAGCTCAGAAACTTCAACTTAGCCTGCAAAGTGTAAAACTGGCTTGACTAAGACAGCTTTCAGAAAATAATAAATCAATGAATTATTTAAAGGCAATACTAATAAAAGCAAATGTTCCCAATAGTAGCCTTCTGAAAACCTGCTTGATATCATTCCACATATCTGTACACAGAATCGAGTTAGGCCCTTAATTTTTGAAGATTCTGAATGGAAACAAAATTATTAGTTTTCTGTTATAATTTTTTATTGTATTTTTACTTTTGGATCCTGCCCTTCCCTGCAAAGGGAAACCTGGATGATTATTACAGGGGTCAGCAATCTTTTTACCCATGGAAGGCAACCTAAGGCCAGGGGGCCAAATCCAGCCCAATCGCCTTCTAAATCCGGCCTGCGGACAGTCTGGGAACCAGCGTGTTTTTACATGAGTAGAATGTGTCATTTTATTTAAAATGCATCTCTGGGTTATTTGTGGGGCATAGGAATTCGTTCATTATTTTTTTCAAAATATAGTCCAGCCCCCCACAAGGTCTGAGGGACAGTGGACCGGCCCCCGGCTGAAAAAGTTTGCTGACCCCTGGTTAAGAACATACAATAATACAAATACAAACCACAAAACATTTAAAGTATCACTCAAAACATTAAAATGAACAGCAGTTGATACCTTCTAAGTTTTAAAAAGTGCAGGCCCATTAAAACAAAACTGTATTTTAAGGATTTACGAAAGGTCTAACATCAGCTTTATGGATTTCAGAATTTCTTCACGTAATGCGTAGACCTTAAAGAGTTTTAAATCATGCTGCGTTCCTTGAAAGCAAAGCAACAGAATCAGAGTCTGGGCTCCGAACCACTGCACGTGCATAACTCTTTCAAAAACTGAAAATCCCTGCTAACAGCTCTTTTGTGAAAAAAGAAGGCTCATCAGTGAGATTGCAACCTTTTTATAAAGGGCTCCACAGCCCCAGTCGTTGAATCAAGGAGGCGGAACTGCTGCAGTTCAGGAAGCATTTTCAAATGAAGTTCTTAATCCAGCTAGGGAGAAATACATAGAAGCCCAGCATTCAAATATGAACCATTTGGAGATTAAAAGTAAACTTACAGCTGGCATAAGAGCGACTGTCATCCTCACACATTTTATGCAGCTGCTGATACTCTTCTTGTGCTAGCTCAAAACGCTGCTGCTTAATTTGGTAGATTTCTTTTTTGGCATTAAGTGCTTCCTGGGCAACAATTAAATATTCCTTCAACATGCGCTCCTGCTCTCTTCTCCACTGCTCTCTTGGATCCTCAATCTGTGTGAGTTCTGACAAGGGGGGAAAAGGTGTTCAGATTTGTAAAGTGGAAAAATACATAATCATCATACTAACACACCAATTTGCAACCTACAAAACTGGCAGGCCTCCACATCTATACTGACTTCTAATTTGAAGACAGTTATTTCTAAAATATGTGGTCTAGCCTTCAACTTTGGATTTGGATACAACGAAAAACCAGCGTTTAGCATTATGTGCTTGAGCCTCTTCCTTGCACCTTCTCTAGCCAGTCTGCAAGAGGTCAGAAACATCCACTCTTGTTTTCAAATAACTTCAGAAGAAACGAAGTATACTGAGCCATGAAAGGAGATCCAAGCAGTTGTGTTTATAAAGGTTGTCCATCTTATTTCACTGTCACACCTCTGTCAAATGCAGCTACCTTGTATCTCAGAAACTCTACATCAAATTACACAAAGATAACCTGAGCTCATGGGAGCCATTAACATATTTCATGTTGTCAGAACTGTTTCATTATGTTTTGTCCTTACCCAATACAGTGCTCCTAAATATATTTCTATAGAAATTACTTATGTGCATTCATTTAGGCTTATGGGTGCATTAAAAAAAATAACTGCATTGGTTCCAAGGCATTTTTTTTAAAAGAATCCTTTTACTTACGATTGATATGGTCCATGTAATAAACACCAATCTGTTGATCGTAAACAGTTTCCCATCCTAAAGGCAGTTCATCGCCAACACAGTCAGCAAATGTCAATGGCTTTGTAATCCTATAAATAGCATGAAAAATGGAAATGGGTTCAAAGTGAAGCGTTCAGCTAAGTGACACTACAGTTGCCTATAGAAGTTATAATTTGGGGAAAGCCTTAGAGAGCAAGGATGGGGAACCTGTGCATCTCCTGTTGATGTTGGAATCCAGGTTTCACCAGTCACAACCAACTTGGCCAAAAGATGAGAATAATGGGAGATGTTGTCCAGCAACATCAGGAAAGCCACGGGTTCCCCATTTCTGCACCAAGACTTTGAACATTGAAGCTAGTACTTGTTGGATGAAGCACGTACTATTTCAAGAGGTGGATATTGGAAGATATCTTGTAGAACAAGAGAGGCAAGATTTTCTTTTTGCATTCTAAGCTTAACAGTTTAATTATTGTGGTATGTAGCCCTACAGGTTTTTCCTCTAACAAAAAGGACTGTATTGAAATTCATTGCTATTACAAATTGAGCCTAGTATATGGTTCGTTTTTTGTTTTTGTTTTAGAAATATCAATGCACAAGAAAGTGAGTTTGTTTTCTTTTAAAATCTAGAAGTGAAACATTTACTGACATTAAAAATTTTTTTATAACAAATGCAGTCATTTGTAAAATACCCTAATTTCACATCATCAAAACCTACAACATATATCAACTTGAGCCTTTACAGGCAGTTATATTTGTAACAATGGTTGTGGACAGATATGATTTATCAACATTGTTCAAGCATTTTCACATCATACATTTTTGCAGAAAATACTTGCAAGTTTTAGTTTCAAGCTAAAAGAAGACATATCTAACAACTAGAAACCTTTTAGTTTTCTAGTAAAAAAAACAGCAGGAACATTTCCAATTGCATATTTTCATATTTAAAATTGACTCACATACATTGTCAAAGGCTTAGGGAGAATTAGCAAGCATCCCTTCCACCCTGACAATTACAACAAAGGTAGGAATATTGGTTTATTTGTCATGATACAAGTCTCTGTTGCTCTCCATCAGGGATGGGGGAACCAGCAACCTGCCACATGCTGGATGCTCACAGGTTCCCCATTCCTGCTCTAAACAATGATTTCAGCTCTTCCGTTCTAAGTGAGAAATCTTTCCTGAACCTACTGTCCACAAGAAAGAATTACAGCATTTCAAAGTTCCTGCGTTATGGTAATTGATTTTACAGTATTTTGTTTTCAACTTCCCAATCATGTTTTCCCACTAACTCAGGAGTGTGTGGGATTCACCAGTACTCACGGCTGCAAGAAATACTGCCTAATTCTACCCCAGATAGGTGGGGTGTCTGTGTATTGTTTGAACCAGACTTCAAAGAAACCCAATAGGTCTCTTATGGCTTTGCCAGGTCTCCACTATGGACTAGATTTCTGCTCTTATATTATTTGGCAAGTCACTCACTACATCTCTACCCTACTCAATACTTGACTGACTGACCTGATAAGACTCTTTCCTTTCTCCAGTCAGTTCACTGTGTTAATATTAAATTTAAAACCATGATTTCAAGTTGATTTTTAAAAAAAATAATTAAAGTTAACTACAGCTTGTTAATTTGGGTGATAAGCTGTGGTTATGCAAAAACAGGAGCAAAAGCATCCAAACTACGCTCCGCAGAGGAGGACAGTGGGCAATGAGATCAGACGAGGCTCATGCAGATCATGCTGAACTATAGTTTAGCACAGGGATGGAAAACCTGTCACCTTCCATAGGTTGCTGGCTACAGTCCCAGTCATCTCTGTCTACTGGCCACAGGGCTGAGTCTAATGAAATTTGAGAGCCCAGTAACACCTGAAGAGTCACAAGTTCTCCGTCCCTGGTTTCGTATCGCATTCAGACACAGCCAGCCTTCACCACACTGCTCAGCATTCCAGCTGAGCAGCAAGAAAAGTCTAAAGGATACTGCAGAATCTGCATGGAAAATCCTTTAACCAAAGACTAGCAACTCAACTCTTATTTTAAATTACCAAGTCAGCAGACTCACCACAAATGCTCGCTCTCATTGAGGGAATAATTGGCCCTGTGCAGAGATGCCATTGTGAGCTAATGAAGCAACCTGCAGATCTCTCTTGCACACGGAGATACCCAGGCAGACAAAAGATTTGCTACATCAGTTTTAAGAAGTATTTTGAGAAGTGTTTAATTAAGAGGCTCCAAAGTGACAAGCGCGTGCAGGCTGTTTATCAAGATTATCTCTTGATAGTGCCAAGAAAGGCAACAGTTTTTGACATGTCTTCACTAATAAAATTCTAACAAATACACAAATGGAACAAAAGAATACACCTATCTTTAAAAAAACAATGTCAGACTGAAGTTGCATCACTATTAACACTACATTTGCTTCTGGAAGAACTAAAAGGCAAAACTTTTCTGTTATTAAGCATAGGTTACGTACTAACTCAAATATTTAATAAGCAAATTCCCCAACAGTATTTGTATTTATATTATGAATTATTGGTTGCAGCACATTTACTGTCCATATAAAGGTATGCGTAAATCACAATGACAAAATGTTAGGCTTTATAAGTCTTTGTCTGACATTTTTGAAATATTCTCTTTTGTGAACTTGGCAGCTACACTATCAGAAGAGGGAAACAAGGAGTAAAGTTATTCACAGGAAGAGCTGCTTACTGTGCTTTTTTTTCAAGTAACATTTCAGTGCTGGAGGCACTATTAGAACTTCCTTCACCTTTGCAACTACAGCCTGTCTGGCAATACATTCCAATACATTCCAGACTTAAGGGGAAGGCCAGAGTCAAGCTATGCCTCTGTTATGGGCACAATATTGTTTTCCAAAGAATCCGGCCAGCTGTTACTACATAAATATGCATTGCTCCACCTGTACACATTATTCCACCTTCCTTCCAAAGTAGGATCATACAAATGCTAAACACATAATGGAAGCATCTATGGCTTATTGTCTCAATCCTTGTTAATGGCTTGTGATGGATCTCCACTGTTCCCAATCAACACCATCAACTTACAACACCCACCATGTAAGCCACAATGGGGCTTCACATATATATCTAGGCACATTCATGAATAGAACTAGTGCACATTTCTTGGTCTCCAACTAGCTGCTTTACTGAACGTACCTAACCATAAACCCTGTCAGCTGAAAAAAACAGCTATTTATGTTGCATGCTGTATGAAATTAACATACATTCCACTTGACACAAAGCCTATTTTTCTTTCATTTTTAACACAGTTGTAAATGTTCTTGTGTAGGCAAGTATTAAACAAAACTAACAATGTATATCTCTATTCGAATTCCAATTTATGTAAGTAGTGCAGAACAGAACTACTTCTTCAGTGTTAAGAACTTTTGACAATATTGTAGACAATATTTGAATTCTCTAATGTTTTGGTAACAAGCATCACATACAGTTATTCCACAAATAAAGTTATCTGTGATGAACAACAGGACTATAAATCATCCACTATTTTAAATATAACAATGCACACATCTTAACAGCTTGACTAGTGAGCAACACTAGTTAGTTACCTCTTTCTAAAGATTCAAGTTTTACTAGCTATGGATGCAAAATAATAATAATAATATTATCATTATTATTATTATTATTATTATTATTATTATTATTAACAACAACAACAATAATAATAATAATAAATGTACACTTGCAAACATCTTAACTGTTACCACTCTGGTTTTATTCGGACATTAGCTACACAATGATTTTTAGTTTATTATACATAATCCAACCAAAATTAAATGTTTTAAAACTCAAAATTAAAAGAGATGTTAACCTTGGGCAAATGGTGTTCTAGTGCTTAAAATAAATCTATATAAAAGTAATCTTAGTTCTGCACCATTAAAAGTTGAATTCTAAAACCTGTATTAACAATGAAAAAGAAGCCTCTCTGCAATTTTTTGTTTCAATAAAATATTCAGCTTCTGCTGCTCAGTCAGCCTGAAAATAGTCACTAGCCTAATCATCTCATACAAGCTAATAATTGTTCCACAGATGATATGCAGTAGCACTGGGTCCATTAAAAAAATGTAGGCTAGTAAATCTTGTAATTTGCAGAGCTGACCTGTGGGCTCAAGAATCCCATCGTTTGGAAATCCTAGTGAACCCACTTCTGGCTTCTGAAATGGGGAGCAGGTATTATCTGCAACTATAAGGGCTCAAAACTTTAATATTGCTTTTTTTTAAAGGAGAAAAGGAAAAAGAAATCGTAATACCAAGTTCATCTACTTTTCTCCATTGGCACCTCATGAGGAAAAAAATGTTTACTTTTCCAGCATTCTACATTACTGTTCTTAAATATATGAAAATGTTGTCAGCCACTAGAAGCTACATTCCTCAACGAATTATACAGTCACAATTATGCATTTACCGGTACATTATCATAGAGAACATTGCTGAAAATGAAATCCACTGAAAAACCTAAGCCAGGGAGATCAATACAGCTCAGTCAATAGGGCATGAGACTCTTAACCTCTAGATTGTCGGTCTGAGCCCCATGTTGGGCAAAAGATTCTTGCTTTGCAGGGAATTGGGCTAGATGACCCTGGTGATCCCTTTGAACCTTACAATTCTATGATTCTATTATTCTAAGTGGTAATTTATAACACTTCTACAGAGAGGTTATTTTCATAGGATCCAATATTAGCCACCGTTCCATTCTGTTCCTCCACCGCCAGCTCTGCTCTCCCCCTCAATCCAAGTATCATTACGCTTAAAATAGACATTTCCGTTTCCTCTGATTATTTCCCTTGTAGTTTCCAAACTTCAGAAATGTTTAGTCAGTATATCAGCTTCCTATGTTTGTATTTTAAACAGGATCAGTACCAAAAACTCTCTTCTATAGTGATTACCAACAAACAAAATTTGTCCTTAGACATCAGCTGCTTGTTGGCATTTTTCTGTGAGCTATACATTGCTGGAAGAATGATAAATGAAAGAACTTAAATCTCTATAGCATATCCCACATAGAAGTATTTCACTGAGAGTCCTCAACCTACAGAAAACTCCTTCCAGTAACTATGTAAAACTGCCTATTTAATTTATATAGCTCCTCTATAGCAGAAGCCAATGTAGTATAGTGGTTAGGGCATCGGATTGGGACCTGGGAGATCCGGGTTCAACTTGCCACTCAATCATGAAGCTTAGCTGGTGACCTTGGGCCAGCTGCCGCCTCTTAACCTACCATACAGAATTACTGTAGGGATTCATTAAGGAGTGGGGTAAGCCAGGTACTCCTTAAAGAAAAGGGGGGGTGGATGATACAACAACAACAACAACAACAACAACAACAACAACACCTCATCCATCTGGCTGGGTTGCCCCAGCCACTCTGGGTGGCTTCCAACACATAAAAACATAATAGAACATCAAACATTAAAAACGTCCCAATACAGGGTTGCCTTCAGCTGTCTTCCAAAGGTTTTGGAAGATAGAGAAAGGATAGGTCAGAGGTAAAGAAAGTGTGATATTAAGATGGTGTGTGCCAATGATAATCATGAACTTCCCAGGCAACCTGGCCATATAGTAGGGCAGGGCCCTGGGTCTGAGATGCAATAAATAAGCCCTTCTGCTTACCTGCTCAAGAAAGCTGGCGAGGAGCCAGCCAGATGGAGATATCAGTCTCCAACCTGGCATCCAGAGATCTTCACGTGGTCGCAACTGGACCTGCGCCAGACACAAAACGTGCCTGGCAGCTGGGGATATTTGAACACTGCAATTTGTACTTCAATTTGAACTAATGAATTTGGTAAACCATTTGATACTATGCATAGCACTTTGTATCAAAGGTTTCATCGAGCATTATGTCATAGTCTCTTTCAAATGATAGCAATAATATTTCAAGTTTCCATACCAAGACAAATGCATGCAAAAAAATATCAACTGAGCACACCACATCTAAAATATGGTCAAGTACTCCTATTTGCATAATTATTTTCTGGGTGTACTAAAATTGGATGCCAGTCTGGAAATGTAACAGCTGGATATTTTAACTGGCAACACCCTTATACCAACATGTTTTTATGTCGTATCAGCTATAAATCCAGAGACACAGAACATTTAGTTTCAGAATTAAACTAAAGCGAAGTTGTGAAGTTTACCAATCATATACACACACACACACACATACACACACACACACACACACACACACACATTACTGTTCCACTTTACCAGCTTCTCTTAACTATATGCAGCTGGGAATGTTAGGGCAGTGCTTTTTTGTCTATAACGATACAGAGTTGGAGAAAGCTGTTCATATGAAAACACCTAATCAATTAATGGAATAGTCGGTATGTGAGCAATTAGAAAAGGATGCTGTGATTACTAAGAGTCAGCACGGGTTTCTCAAAAACAAGTCATGCCAGACTAATCTTATTTCTTAGTGGATCAGGGGAATGCTGTGGATGTGATGTATCTTAACTTCAGTAAGGCTTTCAGCGAAGTCCCTCATTATATTCTTGCGTAGAAGCTGCTAAAATGCGGGCTAGAGATGGTGTTATTATTTGGTGCCTTTGTAACTGGTTGACTGATCAAACCCAAAGAATGCTCACCAATGGTTCCTTGTCATCCTGGAAAGAAGTGACAAGTGGGTTGCCGCAGGGTTCTGCCCCAGACCCAGTACTGTTCAACATCACAAGGTCCCTGGCCAAAGCCATGCAGCTATTGTAGACAGATATCCACTAGCCTCTGATTGTCAATAATTTTGGGTTGCTCATAGTTTGCAGCAATTCATTTATCCAGACGGACTTGGAAGCATCTGCCATCATCAGAAGTACAAAGCGTCTTATCTGTGCAAGCTAAGACTTCTGCTGATGTAGTGAATGCCTGTGATTATGCCTAGCAATAAAAAGCATAGCTCAGGATCAAAATGCCTGCCACAACTATTTAACTACCTCACTAAAAGTACTTTTTCCAGTGTGCAAGTACTCTCTAAGATAGGCGCTGAGGACCTCAAACCTAGGGGACTCTGTTCAGGCCGCAGAGCCTCACCTGCCTGCCCTGATCCCACCTTTGAATGTTTCTTCCTTGCTGGAATAAGTCATTCAACTGTGGTGCCTCTTGCTTGCTTGGATGAAGAAGAGTTACGTATGTGGGGAGGAGGTGGATGTGTATATATAGAAACCTCTGTGCGAAGGTAAAAGTCACATTCATTGCTCCTCTACTTTTGCTTCTGGTCCCACCCACCACTGGCATGCAGCCTATGAGGCTGAAAAAGGTTCCTCACCACTGCCAAGGCACCAACTGAAGGAGAAATATTTTGATTTGGAAATGGAAACAGCATGTATATAGCTGTATAGCTGTCCAATACATGGAAAGTAGTCTGCTATTCTTCCTGAAGGAACTAGAGCAAGCATACCTTTCATTCCACAACTTATAAATGCTGTATTGGACTTTCTTTTACATATAGTATCTTTACCTGAATACCAGAAAGAACAAATCTGTCCTGCTAAAGTAAAATACAGAAAAAGAAAGGGTGGGAAAACCTACCAATATGGAATAGTGCTCTTTCTTCAATAAAACATTAACATGAATCTACAGATAAAACACTTGCCTAGGCTTTTCTTAATAATATATTCAATTATTAAGCAATTGGTTTTGAAATTCAAAATTAACGTAGCGAAAAGCTGTTTCGGTGTAAGTAGAACAAAAAATGGAAATCCTGCCATATTATGAGCACTATGATTTCTCTGATGTATGTGTGTAAAATATATATATAGTTGGATTCAATATAAATAGCTGGGAGTAATGCTGGCATCCTAGATAAAAAAAAATAGTGATAAACATGAGACATTTAAAAAATATTTTCATTAATTTTTCTGTCTCCACCAAAAGTAGACAGCACAGAGCTTTTTCAAGTCCAAGAGTGTATTTTAAATATACATTATATACATACAAGCTACAAATTTACAATCCTGCATTTTGAAAGGTTTATTCATGGAAAAGCAAAATAAATGCATTTCCATGGGCAGACACATATTTTCCAGACCAGAACTGAAGACGCTCTGTGATTGATTCTCAACTTTAAAACATCCTTCTGCTTAATAATGGCTCATCTTCACTGCAGTTTTCTATACATGAACTTTGTCCATACATCTATAAATCCTCTGAAACATTTATAAACTAATTTCAGAGTACAACCTGCAGAGCAAAACCTATATGAAATAATTTTGCAGACTCCAGGCCTTTTAGTATTTTGCAAAACCCGCTATGTGCTCATTTAGCTTACAAGACATAGGCAAATGAACAGCTTGATGTGAATCTTAACAAAAATAGATTATCAAATATTGAAGCAAGTAACCTAAGCATTCAAGTCAAATCAAAGCCTATTTATTTTTTAAATTTGCATTTAATATTCAGACAAGTTTACACAAATCTTTGATGTCTAGCTTGTACGTATGCCAAGGCAGAGATACATCTCAGGCTTACGCAATTTCCTTCCCCTCTTGCCAGCACACCGGAAAATTTACTGGATTCTGGTTATATAAATGGCTACATAAGTAGGCCCTACTGAGTTCAGTATGAAAAAGGACAGAGATTCTTGTCTTCAGTCTCTGTCCCACATTAAAATGTTCTACACACAGCAGGAAAGAAAGCTCAGTGGTGTGCCCTGCTGTGTGTACAGCCTGAATGCTAAGAAAACTGATTCCAAAAACAGTGAAAGAAAAGGAGCATGTACAAAGAGAATTCGCCAAGGAGAATGAATCTTTAAAAGAGCTAAATATGTCATTTTATTTGCTTTTTGAAAACTTGGTACTATTTCAATATACTATTATTTGTTGTTTTTTGGCCCGGTGGCTAAAAAAGTCTACATATTATTTTAAAAAGAAGGAACACGAAGCACAGAAACACATTATTTGATGGTGAAATTGAAGTATGTCTATTGTACTAAATAGTTTTAAAAAATTAAGTTTAAAAGTCATCTAGCCATAGCATTAGAACTCTACTATCTATCTGTAAATGAAATCCTAAATGAAATCCTTAGAACTGGAGAAAACAACTTGAATAATACTGCATACCAGTTTTTGTAAGCTTGCCTATGTTGCTGCAGGATATTCAAGTGAAATTCAGAATGACAGATAAAGTTATTCATATCAAATTAATCACCACTTTCACAACAAGTTCCCTAACCAGTTTCGTGCCTGAATGGCATATGAGAATTTGAGAAGTGTGTCCTAGCACAAAGGGAGTCCAGAATAAGAATGATTTCCATTGCAAAACAGTTTGGATATACAAGAATGACACTTAAAGGGAGCTGGAATTGTGCAAAATATTATTCATCATCTAATCCACAGCTGTATTAAATTGACATATATCACCATCTCTTTCCCCATCCTCTTAAGCAGAGGTGGGCACACTGGCAGGATCTTCTACGTTTTACTAGAACCCCAGAATAAACTAACCAGAAGCAGGTGTAAAAGGGATAAAACAGTGTCCTCAGCATTAAGGAACAGGGTGCCTCTAAGCTAAGGTTACCAGATTTTTTTCAATGAATTCGGGGACACTTTTCAACTTCAATAGGAATGATAGGATTTTGTCAGGGGACTCATTTGTAAATCCAGGGACTGTCCCCGGGAAACGGGGACATCTGGTAACCTTACTCTAAGCACAAAATGAACTCAGAAATTTGTTTTCAATACAGTGGTACCTTACTTATGTGCACCTCTTGTTATGTATCCTTGGGGATACGCACACGGCAAACCCGGAAGTATTTTTCCGGGTTTTGCCATGCGCACATGCGCAGAAGCGCTCTACCGCACTGTGCGTATGTGCAGAAATGCTCTATTATGCCATGTGCATGCGCAGAGCAGGCACCTCCGGCTGCGGAAACCTTGGGATCCACCCAGAGCTCTGGAACGGATCCCAACCGCAACCGGAGGTACCACTGTACTAGAACTGAGTTCACAGTCCTGTCAAACATCACTCCATTCCTGGTGCCCTGAATCCTTCAAGTTTTCTTCATCCCTACAACCTCAATTAGGAGAGAAATAAAACTCCTGTTCCATGCACTAGCATACGAGACCAGGGTAGCCAACAAGGTGCCCTCAAGATGTGGTGGACTACACTCACATTAGCCCCAATCAGCATTATCAATAGTCAGGGAGGTGCGAGTGGAGATCTGGAAGGTCCACACTGGGTACACCTGTGTTAAGTGGTGCAAGCAGAATGACATTCACTTGGACTCTTCCCCCTCTCTTCCTCCTGCATGCCCCCTAAATACAAAGCATATTTGGGGACAGTGGGAGGCAAATTTGGAAGGAGAGGAAATAAAAAGTCCCGTTGTACAAGTGAAGTCTGCTCATGTATTTATTTAGTTGAAAACTACACATATTTTGCCAATTAAAAATATTACTGATTAAGGTTGTTTTTATCATTGAGAGACTTACACACTTCTGAAGTTTTAAGAGAAGCGTCTGAGGTTTCCAAGCCCATAGCTCTGTACAGCATGTACTTCCACATAGAGAACTGTATCAGCTACAAATTAAGCAGGTGCTTAAATACAATACTAGTTTCACTAAGCCATCATCTAACATCTACATTCAGTTTGCAAACAAGGAAGACGGTTCTCATTTTGGTGCAACCTTCAATTATTTAATGTGTGTTAGCATGCTATCAGTACTTGTGTAATATTGTGGGGGGTGGTGTGTGTGTGTGTGTGTGTGTGTGTGTGTGGAATTTCATAGCTCATCCCTGCCAAAAGCGGTTTGAAATCACCATCAATCACCTGATCGGCAGTGACCTAAAATCCTGGTGAGATGTAGATGGAACCAAAGCCATGCCTGCAAAGAAACATTTTGCTTTGAACTTCATTTTTACTTTCAGGCTGCAAAAGAAAATGAGCCACCTGTTGTCAGGAGCTAAGGGAGCCCATTGCTGTTCTTCACCCCTGATTTAGCTCCTGGGTTGGTAGAGTATTTAAATTATGTTAGAAGCAATTTGAAATAATATTTTTAAAAAACACCTTGCAATGCCTTCTATACATCCAAATGAACTTTATATTACGCTTCTCAAATGCCGGTTCCTTATGCTACAGGGCAAACTGTTTTTGAAACCACAAGGATTTTCAGCAAAGCAGTGATATAGCAAGACCTGCTTTTCAAAACAAAATGTCCCACTAAAGATGCTCAAAGTAGCTCTTTGAATCCTGGCCATAGATTTGTTTATTAGAGCTAAACTTGGTAACAAAGTTTGTGTAGAAAAATTAAAATTATTTGAAAATTTGGCTAGTGCCCTTCGTTCATTATTAATACGAAAAGAAACTGCACACATTTTTACTGTTTTGTAAAAAACAAAAGCACAACATTTCATGGGTTTACTTAACATTCCATGCGTATTTCTGGTAAAGTAGTTTTGGCTGATATTCAAGCTCTCCAGTTATGAAAACACAATTCAGTATAGGAAAACACATAGATATTTCTTCTTTCATAGGAATGCATAATACTCACAAACATTCTTTCTTGGAAATGTAGATAAAAGGTTTATGACTAGTTTCTAAATGACAACATACTCAGCTTTCCCTTTTAAAAAATCAAACAAGAACAGATGTAATCTTATTAAAGCAAGCGCCTGTTAAAATTTAATCTATATAAATAATAATGTGACAAATGTATAGTGCCACATGGCATTTTAAAAAGAATTAGGGTCATACGATCAAGCAATCTACAAAAAGCAGTCTACAGATTAAAGTGATGGAAACGAGTGCTGAAAAACACTCCCTGCAAGGCCCTTTCTACCTGGCCTAGTGGGAGGAGCTCAGATTCAACTTGCCTGGAGGATGTAGACCATTTAGATCCCTTCGAATTTGGATTCAGGCCTCATCATGGGACTGAAACTGCCTTGGTCATGCTGGTTGATGATCTCCAGTGGGCTAGGGACAAGGGTGAAAGCTGTGTCCTAGTTCTGCTGGATCTCTCAGTGGCCTTTGATACCACTGACCACAACATCCTTCTGGACTGGCTAGAAGGGCTGGGAGCTGGGGGCACTGTTATTCAGTGGTTCCACTCCTTCCTCCTGGGCCGTGTCCAGAAAGTGGTGTTGGGGGGATGAGTGTTCAGACCCCTGGACTCTCAATTGTGGGGTGCCTCAGGGCTCTGTTGTTTCCCCCATGCTTTTTAACATCTGTATGAAGCCGCTGGGAGTTATTAACAGGGGGGGTTGGGCTGGGTGTTTATCAGTATGTGCATGATACCCAGCTCTACCTCTCTTTTAAATCAGAACCAGTGAAGGCACTGAATGTCTTGTGTGAGTGTCTGGAGGCGATTGGAGAATGGATGGCGGCTAACAGATTGAGGTTGAATCATGACAAGACAGAAGTACTGTTTTGGAGGAACAGGGGGCAGGTGGGTATAGAGGACTCCCTGATCCTGAATGGGGTAACTGTGCCCCTGAAGGGCCAGGTCCACAGCCTGGGAGTCATTTTGGACTCACAGCTGTACATGTAGGTGTAGATCAGTTCTGTGTCCAGGGCAGCTGTCTACCAGCTCCATCTGGTACACAGGCTGAGACCCTACCTGCCCGCGAACTGTATCGCCAGAGTGGTGCATGCTGTAGTTATCTCCCGCTTGGACTACCGCAATGCGCTCTACATGGGGCTACCTTTGAAGGTGACTTGGAAACTGCAATTAATCCAGAATGTGGCAGTGAGACTGGTGACTGGGAGTGGACGCCAAGACCATATAACACTGGTCCTGAGAGATCTGCATTGGCTCCCAGTACGTTTCTGGGCACAATTCAAAGTGTTGGTGCTGACCTTTAAAGCCCTAAATGACCTCAGTCCTGTACACCTAAAGGAGTGTCTCCACCCCCATCATTCAGCCCGGACACTGAGGTCCAGCTCCGAGGGCCTTCTGGTGGTTCCCTCACTGTGAGAAGCAAGGTTACAAGGAACGAGGCAGAGGGACTTCTCGGTAGTGGTGCCCACCCTGTGGAACACCCTCCCATCAGATGCCAAGGAAATAAACAACTATTTGACTTTTAGAAGACATCTGAAGGCAACTCTGTATCCGGAAATTTTTAATGTTTAATGTTTTACAATTTCTTATGTGCTGTAAGCTGCCCAGAGTGGCTGGGGAAACCCAGCCGGAGGGGCAGAGTATAAAACAACAACAACAACAACAACAACAACAACAACAACAGAGGCAGTGGGTTAACAAGAAAATAACTTAATTATTGAAGTTATTCAGATTTAGTTATAACAACATTTGGAGACCAGTGAGTTGTACCAACAGCTTCAATGAAAAGGAGAGGATAGCTTTGAAGCAGAAGTAAGCACACTGGCACTCTGGAAGACAGTTCCATGCATAAAACACAGCAAAAACATCATCTGTGAAGAACTTTAGATGGCTTAGGGGAGCAATAGGTGGTCAAGATAAGGGAACAGATGGAGACGTATATGAAAACTAGAGAGATAAAGAAGGCAAGGCCTACATGGTTTTAAAAGCAAGGATAAGAAGCTTGAACAGGATTCAGGAATGGACAGGAAGTCAGTGTAAGGATTTAAGGAAGGGCATTACAATGAGGTAGTGAATGATTCTGGCAACAACAGAGGTGAATACTTTGTCAGCAAGTTGCTGGAAAAGCAGTAGACCCAGGTGAGAGAAGGGAAAACCAGAGGAGGAAATTATGTAGTAATAAAGGAAAGATATGACCAGGGTGAGGCCCAGAGGGTTGTTGTTGCTTTTTGTTTGTTTGTTTTTGCTGAATCAAGCAGGAACAGCCATGTTTTTATAACGGGAAACACACCATAGTTTGACAATGGACTAGACGTGGGAAGCACAGGAAGCAGTTTCTGCTACATGCCTGCTCAATATTTCAATGGGTAAGTAAAATGAGCAAAGGAAATAAGTGCTTGGAAAATGACAACAAAGCAGAAATATGTCTAGGTGGAAATATTAGAGGCAGATGGAGATATGAAACTTGGGGAAGGGCGAGAGCTTGGGGGCAAAGTAGTAGAAGTGTCATCAGCGTGTAGGTGGTACAAAATCACGGGCTGTGGGCAGGCCACTCAGGCAGCGCATGCAGCAAGGGCAGCTCACACTTTTCAGCCAGAGGGATGCATTCAAAACCTTCCAAGGCTCATATGGACTCTTTCTCATAATTACACACAGGTGCACACATGCAACCCCCACTACAGTGATAGGTTGAGAAGAGATATTTCAATGTCTCCTCTCAGCCCTGTGCTACAACCGAGCAATTTCTTAACCGTTGCACTGGGTGGAGTAGAAAAGTTTGAACTTCTCATCTGAGATCTGTGCTGTGATGGAGACTCAGATCACAGACAAGAAACCATGACTGAACTTACTGGGTTGGCAGAACTCATCAAACTGCTTTATGCCCTGACCCAGCTTTAGGCGCACCACTCCTCATAAATGCAGAGGGAAGTGGAGAGGGCCAAGAACACTTTCCTGAAGAACTCCAATGAAGCAAAAGGAAAGTAAGAGCTTCCCAGTAGGAAAACATTCAGAAGGTGCTCAGGCAGATCAAAAGAGGCCCAACTGGATCATGGAGATACTGTAAAAAGACATGCAACAAAACAGAATTCCCTGTTCGCCAAGGATGGCAGGGTACTAGAATACTTCAGGACAACCCACTCTGAGCTTTCTGTTACAGGTGAACTCTCCTTAATTTTTTCATTCCAGACATGCAGTGTGCGAGGAACTGAAATTGAAAAAGCAATGGCACCTGGGACCACTGCAGCAGCCCTTGCTATTAATTTAATAAGTTCTGAAATGCAGCACTACTTTAGTCCTTATGTGCTACAGTGGGTATCAAGATGACAGAAAAAGCGGATGGGGGAACGTCCTTCTCTCTGCTCTTCACTAATTTTCCTGTTTAAGATTAAGAATTGGGAAGGGAGGGGAGGGCTAGTGGAGGCTAGGAGTAAGGCAACCAGAACACCTGCCCCCAATCCATGGGTGTTTGTGTCCTGGAATTTTGCCTGTCCATTGAGATGGCCTTTTAAAAAATCCGGAATTTAGTTTACAAAACCAGGCTGGAGCAAATTTTGACAGCACCCCTAATCAGTATGCATCTCAAAAGAAGGCAGGTGAATTGTCTCTGCAAGTGTTTCTCAAATAGATCATAAAAAGCATATTATAGCTAGCTTCCTTCTGAAACAAGTCTTTTCCTGACATTTTTTTCTTCAAATATTTCTTTTCTTTGATCTATCTAGGCAAACATGGTTATAATTAGTTTAGTAGGATCCATAAAAGGATATGATAAAATAGGAACTCTGCCTGCATATACCACAGGAATCATAGTCTTAGCCCTAGCCCACATGCCGTCATGGGAAATCCTGCTGACAGTTAAGGAGTCCTGCCAGAAGATATTGCTTGTTCTATTTTCCTTTTAGCACCAGCATACAATAGTCACAAACAGGAGAAAGATCTTTAAAACAAAATACAAAAAAAAAAAAAGCTTGACAGTACATTAATTCATAAATGCTTTGCCAGCATCTATGTGATCTTCCAAACAAGACTATGATTATTTTAATTTTGATTGTACTGTATTGTTTCTTTGATGTTTGCTGCCCTTGAAGTGTAATAAAACAAACAAATAAATATGAATGAAATTTTGAACATGTGTGCACAGGGATCAATGTCAAAAGCTATAAAAATAAACTTTGAATTCTTGGATCCACCACAGTATTCTAGTCATGATGTTTTCAAAGGCATGGTAAGTAACAACATGTTTTCTGTAGCACTTCCCATGTGTAAAGCAACTTAATGCAACATCATCTCAATCATGCAACTGTACAAAGTGTTACTATTTTCTAATTTGTAAACACAGGAAAATAAGTGATTACAATTCACCCCAAGTCTTCAGCTGAAATGCAGTTTGAGCTCCAGTCTTCTAGGCTCAGTTTCAATGTTTTATCCATTCAACCATGCTGGCTCTAGGCAAAAAAAAAGACCTGCAGCTTTTTGACAAGTAAACTCACTACATGAAATCACTGACAACTGTTAAGAGGGTGTGTTTAGCTTCTTTTGTCACTGGTACTAATAGTGCCTAAGTTTAAATACTATATCAGTTCAATTTCATGCATATTTTATCAGAAGTTAGGTCTACTAATTTCTACAGAATAATCTTTCAAGTTACAATGCATAGGATTTCAGGCTTAGAAATAACATTTTTAAAACTTGTTCAAAGTTTCCTAAAAGTCACGTTTGTGACCTTTTTGGTTGTACTTATTAAAGGTACTATGTAACAGTCGACTCGAGTTTTTTTTCTTATGCACCAACACAACCTTTGCTTTTAATGTTAGACGTTTCTATTATAGAGAGGGAGCCAACGAACCCTTTTGCTTTTTGATGATTAAAGCTTCATTCAAGAAATATACAAAGGAACATCACGATACCGATTGGTCCCAAAGCAATTTTAGTAGCAATACTTATTAATGTCGAAATACAAGATGGTATGCCTTAAAAATGCTGCATTTGCCATAACCTCTAAAAAGAAACAAAATGTCACAGAACAGAGCCAGAATGAACTGTTGCAATACGGTTGTTTTAGATTTTAGTTCCAGGACACAACACCTAAGCATTATTGGGGGCAGGGGGGATTTTCTACTCTTACTAAGTAAAACAACCTAATAACACGTTAACCATGCAAAGCTGAGATACTGCTAAGTCCTGCTGCTTACTAATTTACTGTTCAGAACAGAGGCGATCCTTCCCACGCAGGAAAAAAAAAAAAAGATTTACAGGGGCACCTAGGTCAGAATCCGTTGCTGTTATCAGACAGAGGTATAGGAATTCAAGCCACAATCTGCTAAAACAAGATACTGAAGGGAGAAGGAAAGAAAACAGTCCTGGCTTCACGGCATTGCGAAGGAGAAATTGCCCCCCCCGCGCGCGCCCCGTCTCCTGTGAGTGAGAACAATGAGGCGCGCTCAACACTATTCTCGCCAGCCTCCCCTCCCCAAAAAATGACACGGGACAAAATGGAGTTGCGGTGAAAGGGGGATGGCCCTTGCTCCGAATTAAAATCGCAGGCCCCTCGAGATGCTCTTTCCCGGAGCCTAGACCCTCCCTTCCCTTCCGACGACCATTTCTGCAGGCCCCGCCGCCTTAAAGCAAGGGCCGTCCCAGGACACGGCGGGGATGTTGCTACAGGGAGGGAGGGAAAGGGGGCCTCCTCGCCCTTCCTGACCTGTCCCGGGGGTCGATCCACGACGTCTGCCGGGTGTTGTGGTCGATATAGAAGACTCGCCCGTCGTAGTCCCTCGCTTCCTCCCAGCCAGCGGGCAAAGGCAGCTCCGAGTTCTCCCGGCCACGCGGCGCTGCCGGCTGCCCCATCCCTTGCCCCATAGCGGCCGGAGCCTGTTGCTGCGGCGGCGGCGGCGGCTGCTGCTGCGGTGGCTGTTGTTGCTGGCGCCGCCGCCGCCGCCCTCCGCTCAGCCACGGCATGGCCCCGCCGGGCCGGAGCCTGGGCGGCAAGCGCTCCCCTTCCAGCGGCTGCTCCGCGCCCGGGCTGCCCTGCGCCGCCTCCAGCACGGACTAGCGAGCGGCCCGGCCTGGTGGGACACAACTGGGGCGGCTCCCCGGGTTGCAGCAGCAGCAGCCACGCCGCCGCGCCGGGCTCTTCATCCTCTCGCTTTCCCGCCTCCACACCCCTGCTCGGGCCCCGGGACGAGCCCTGCCGCCGCCGCCGCCGCCGCCGCCTCTGGTCGGAGGAAGAGCGAGAGCGCCGCCACCGCGAAATTCCCGCCCTTCCTTCCTCCCTCTCGGCCTCCCAGCAGCCCCCGAGAGCGGCCTCCTCCAGCAGCTCAGCCGCGCAGCCCCGTCGGCTCCCTGAGCTCCATCCCGCCGGCGCCTGCCCCCGCCATCTTTCTCCGCTCGGGCAGGGGAAAAAAGGAAACCCAGAAAGCGAGCGAGCTCCCTCCGCCTCCCGCTCCGCCCCGTCGCCTCTTCTCCGGCGCGGAGCTGCTCCCTCGTGAGGGAGAAAGAGGGGGAACGGGCCTGAGAGGAATGAAAGGACTCCGCTCTGAAATGGGGTCTGAAAGGACGAGAGGAATGAATGCAGCTGAAAGAGCTGTGTGGGCTTTCTTTTTAAAAGTTGAAACAAAAAACACGCCTAAGGCAAAGTTGGGCAGGTTTCCCCCCCCGACGTTTGCGCTCAAGGGCACATTGCTTGAAATGATGTTGCCAGGGAAGCTGGTCGGATGTCAGAAGGAGATGCAGGCATCCTTGCAAACGAAGGATGCTGGTATCCTCGCAAACGTGTGAAGAGGCCCACTGATGCCAACTTGAATAAAATGTTGAGGTTGAAGCAATCACATCATTTGAATGAAATAAAAAAATTCCTTCCAGTAGCACCTTAGAGACCAACTAAGTTTGTTATTGGTATGAGCTTTTGTGTGCATGCACACTTCTTCAAACGCGCTGAAACGAATGGTGGGGATTTTGTCACACACACCCTTAAGGATGACACCTGGGGTGACCCCCCCCACCCCACCCTTGTGACACCCCTGCAAAGAAGAAGATTCAGAGGAATACTGCTTCCAACAGTGGAGGTGGAATACAGCCATCATGACTAGTAGCCACTGACCACCATGGGGGGGGGTATAGGTTTTGTTGCTATGTTGCATATTTTTATGTTTTTATATTGTAAACCTCCCTGTGATCCTCAGATGAAGGGCATTATAGATATTTAATAAACATTCATTATTATCCTCCATTAACTTATTCTACACACACGTACAATTAATATAAGCTTTTTCACAGCAGTCTATATTGCAGTTATCTCTGACTTTGCAAACTTGCATGCCAATACTAACTATATTTACTCAGAATCGAGTTCAGTGCAATTTACTCCCAAGTAAGTATACACAAGTAAGTATACCCTCGGCCAATAAAGTATACCAATAAAGTATACCAAGTAAGTATACCCTCGGCCAATATAGCGAGATGAGCGCCGCAACCCCGGAGTCGGCCACGACTGGACCTAATGGTCAGGGGTCCCTTTACCTTTAATTATACACAGCATTGTAGCATTGGGAATGGCAAGGGAGGCAGCACCCATAGTAACTATATTAAGAAGCCAGAGAGAGGCTGATTTCATTCAAAGTAGGGCTTGAGGTGGACCTTGTGGGTTTCATTTTTAAAAAACAAAAAAAACCCTCTACCTTTTCTCTCATAATTAGAGCATTGGTTTCCAGGTTCTTCACCCTGGTCTTTAACCACAGTATTGTCTGTGAAAAAAGTATGGCTGAGTCATAGCTGATCTGAGGTTGCAGAAGCCACAAAATAGAACCACAGTATAACTGCAGTATCTGTGAAGAGTATTTGTCAGTGAGAAAGAAGAGTCACACTGTTCATTCCCTGCATATCTCATGTAGATTTTCTCTGCCTCCACACAACATGCAATTCATATTTGATTACTGAAATGTCTAGTCTGCCCCAACTTGAAGATGAGAGCAACAATAAATACATACATATTCCAGAGCTCTGGTCAGATCCCAAGGTTTCTGCAACCAGAGGGACCGCTTCTGCGCATGCGCATGTGGCAAAAACCCAGAAATATACTTCCAGGTTTGCCGCTTACGTATCCCGAAGTTTACGTAACCGGAGGGATACGAGAGCTGGTGTGTTGTGGTTAGAGTGTCCGACTAGGATGTGGGAGTCCACGGTTCAAACCCCCATTCGGTCATAAAGACCACTGGGTGACCATGGGCCAGTCACTATCTCTCGGCCTAACCTAAATCAGAGGGTTGTTGTTGGGATAAAATGGAGAAAGGGAGAGCCTTCGTGGAAAGGTGTGATTAAATGCTATAGAAAGAAATAAACCATTTGTATGTATGTAGGGCAGGGGATAAGCACCTTTTTTGATCCCAGGGGCCACATGTATTGGTGGGTGGTGACTTGGGGGCTGCAGAGTCATGTGTATAAGCACATGCACACACATATGCAAAGACACAACCACCCCCATTCACACATTCACAGACCCTGACTAGGGAATCATGGAATCATGTTGTTGCCATCCATCTGTTTCAAGAGACAAGGGAAGAGTGCACCTTTGGGCATGAAGTCAAACCATTGGAGAGTTACAGCACTTGCTGTGGCTGTAGGGACAGAGAGAGAGAGAGAGAGAGAGAGAGATGTTTTGTTACAGCTGGAGACATCTGGTTGTCCTCTTCTGGTCACTGCTAGGGATACATGGTCTGGCAGTCTGTCTCCAGGCGCTGCAATCATCTGCACCTGGGTGAGCAAGAAGCTACCAAACTTGAACAGTACCCTGTGGAGAAGGGAAGGGGATTAACCGTCCCTCAAAATGTGCAGCCCTGGTCCTATTTTCACTCCTTCTTCCAAGACACTTTTAAAGGCCAAGGCAGACGTGACATTAATTGCATAAATACAGTTAAGGTGCACATTTTTGGGTTGTATACATAGCAGCTTGGGATAGGTTAGACAGTAGAAGGAAAGTTAATTCTTTCTGTCCCTGACATGGTCTTGACAAAAATTGCCTCTCTGAGGTGGCTATGCTATATGAGCTTCCAATGAGAACTTCCCTTGAAATGCAAATAAATTTGGAGAGAATAATTTTGCTGGATTCCTCCTAGTTCTTGGGACTCTTCTCTGGGGCCCTAAGGGTCCAGAGGACCTGCCTCTCTGCAAGTGGAAAGGAAGATCTGCCCTCAGATGTAGCAGTGGGGGGAAAGTCTGTGGCCATTGCTGCTTCACCATCAAAAATATTATTTTGTGGTGCACATTCCTTATTTGTAATTATTTAGTTTTCATGTTATAAATCTGTTTTGTTCGTTTGTTTTTTAAGAGATGGCACATTTAAAAACAACCAAAGCTTAATTTGACGTCTTCACTATATGATTGAATGTTTTGGAGTAATTTCTAGACCATAGCCATTTCCTAGTGGAGTCTGTGAAGAAATTGCAGAAGAGATAACCAAGATAACTAGGATCTTGATCCTCCCTTCTCATCCACTTTCCTTTGGTGTCACATCGAGTCTTGAATATATATGATAATGAGTACGGTAAATCTTTCTTTTAAATGCAGGGGCGTATGAACACTTTCCGATTTAGTTGACTGATTGAGCCTCATCTAAATACTAGTAGTTTATTTAACTTCCCTTGGCAAAAAATACAGATGAGAATTTCCTAATTAGTGAAATTACCTCTTTGGGGAAATGGCTCTGCCACTGACCATTTTAAAAATTAAATAAGGAAATGACAACCTGTGAGTTGCGTCTATTGTTGTATGTTCAGAAGGAATGATAGCTTCCTTAATTTAAATTTCATATAAATTCCTATCATGTGAAGAAATGTCAGATACTAATTTATGTGTCATGTTCTGAGGAAAAAAATATTGACTCAGGCGTATTAGATGAATGAGACAGCATTCGGTACTGACTCGTTGTGATATATCTTGTACTGTATACACGACAAGCATTTGGCCTGATAAAGATTGTTAAGACCCAGCCTGATGAAATGGCAATTAGTTAGTGCAATTCCTAACACTATTAGGCAGTGGCGTAGCGTGGGGGGTGCAGGGGGGGCCGGCCGCACCGGGCGCAACATCTGGGGGTTAGGGTTAGGGGGCGCAAATCCACGGGTTAGGGGGTGCAAATTACTTGCCTTGCCCCGGGTGCTGACAACCCACGCTACGCCACTGCTATTAGGAGCATGGAACACATTCTGAAGATACCCAACACGGCCATACAATACCATTTTCTGAACAGCCAGGATGCTCTTATGGGCAGTGGTTTACACTGAGTGTAGGAGAGTGGTAAGCAATTTTCACTCCTTGTGCCAGTAAGCCTTGTGTTCCTTTGGGCTTATAGGTCCAGGAGATGGCTAGTTACCAGCTTTGGTTAATAAGAAAGTTATGGGTGTTCTTGGACCAAGATAGCTTCGCCACTGAGGTTTTAGCACAAGTAACTCCTCCTATCAGTTTTCATATTACACCTGTGCTTCCTCCGTATGTGGTTTTTATTCCCTTTTTTCTTTCTCTCAAGGATTGCTTAAGACATATTGCTTTCCTGATAAGATGTTTTCACACCCTATTTCACTCCCATAGAATAAAGAATGTATGTTTTACATCAGGCATTGTTCCAGACTTAAGCTTGTCATGGCATGTCAAGTCACATCGCTGCAATATCTATTTATCCAGATTCCCAAAACATAACTATGTCAGTCCTGTATGTGGATAAACCAGTCTAGTCAGTAAACTTCTGCCACAGCTCTTCAAGAAATTGGGAGTGTAAAAATTTGGCATTCAGGCACTTCTTGTTTGTGTTCTTCCATCTCTGAGCTTTAAAGGGGGGGGGGTGCTGATCCAAGTGGATGTTTCTCCCCCTTTCTTTTTCTTAAGTGTAACATGAATAGAACAGAATTGATTGAGTTAATCTGCAGACTATATCGAGACAAAACAAAGTAATTTTGCTTTAAAATCACATAAAAAGTTTACAAAGACCAGAAAAATAGGTGTTTACTGAAACAAAATTAAAATAAGGGTCAGAATGAACATGCTAGAATCGCCACAGCTGTGAAACAAAATGAACTCCAAATATGAATCCGTACATACCATACTTTTGAATATTAATACATTTTACATTTGTGAATGAAAATTTTAAAATTAATTCATAGCAGTTTTCTTTTTAATTTCAAAATAATTAAGATATTTTATTTTCTCAAGAAAAGGTTTGGGGTTTTTTAAACCAAAGGTGTTTTTTTAAATCATTAACCAAAATCAATATTGGCACTCCACCTTCATATGATCTTTTAGCTTTCAAAATTTGCTGCCATTAAATGGAAACACATTGAACTTTTATGCAAGTAGCAGGAAGCGCAATCAGAATTCAGATTAGTAAATTCAAAACCACTCATTATGGCAGTGAAATATAGTACAGTGGAACCTCGTTTTAAGAGCAGTCCTGTTTATGAACGATTTGGTTTACAAACTCCACAAAACCGGAAATAGTGTCCCAGTTTGAGAACTTTACCTCAGTCTAAAAACGGAATCTGAATGGTGGAAGGGCACCAGCGGCGGGAGGCCTCATTAGGGAAAGTGCGCCTCAGTTTAAGAATGGTTTCAGTTTAAGAACGGACTTCTGGAACAGATTTTGTAAACCGAGGTACCACTGTACTGTATTTCAGTCAAAACAGGATATTCCTCGCCTCTTCTTGGATTCTTGCATGCATTGCAACCACCCTCCAGTGGCCATGAAAGTTCATTACATACCAAATTCTCCCATTAAAGAGATCCTAAATTTGTTATCCAAAGTGCAGAAGAAATATAATTGAAAGTAGTGCCTAGAGAATCTCAGGTGCTTCTGGGTGCCATCAGTAGTAAAAAAAACCCAAAACCCAAAACCCAACTCAGACATTTCAATGATGCTACTAATTGTTTTCTTAAACTCTTTGGGTTGCCACTGACCCCATTCATTTCTAATTAGCCATCTCTATTTCCATTTGAGGAGAATGAGAGTGTAGATGGCCAAAAATGGAAAGGAGAAGAAGTCCTAGCAAAGGAAGAACGGACACAAAAACTTATGGAATATGCAGAAATGGCGAAAACTAACCAGAAGAAAAACAAATCAAGATAACAATCCTATTTATAAAAGAATGGAAATGGTTTATTGAATATTTACAGATAAATTCTAAACAGATAAAAACATTGGCAGGATTATTGTAATAACCTGCAGTTTCATGAGAGTATATATTTAAAGAAGATGAATAAATGAACAAATTTGGATACGGAGAAGATATTTAAAATAAAATTAAGGAACTGCAGAAAGCAGGGAAAGGAAGTCAAGTTCTGAAATGTCAAAATGCTTGTCAAATCAGTGAAAAGTATAAATAAAAATTTAAAAAGAGGGTATAGATGCCTACAACGTTTTTCTCCTGAAGTGAGTGCATCTTCTACAGTATAACATGGGCTTGCATTTCCTGTAGCTGTACACTGAATTAAAAACTGGCAACAAAAGTGGGTTCCTATGTGCTTTTTGTGACCTCCAGTCACATGCATGAGCCCTTCTTGGCCTCTGCCCACTGTCGCCTGCTGCCTTGCCTCCGCTGGCTCTCTGACGCAGTGGTGCTAACTGGGCTGCAGCCTCTGGCTCTGCTGCAGCGATGACACCTATGTCATGCCATGTGACGCCACACACTTGATGCGTTGGGTCGCCCGGTCAGGCACCCACAGTGGAAATTTTGGGGGCTCTGAAGCCCCAGAGATGGCGCCTATGCACCCATTGATTCTAGTCCTTCCCTCTGGAGCAAAAGAGAACAAGACTACAGTGGTACCTCTGATTACGTACTTAATTCGTTCCGGAGGTCCGTTCTTAACCTGAAACTGTTCTTAACTTGAAGCACCACTTTAGCTAATGGGGCCTCCTCCTGCTGCTGTGCCGCCGGAGCACGATTTCTGTTCTCATCCTGAAGCAAAGTTCTTAACCCGAGGTAATATTTCTGGGTTAGCGGAGTCTGTAACCTGAAGCGTATGTAATCTGCAGCATATGTAACCCGAGGTACCACTGTACTCCATCTTCTGCAGGAAAGCCTGCAAGATATTTGAAAACTGTTATCTTGTTTCTTCATAATCTTCTCTTTTCTTCTCACATTCCATTAGAAGGTGAGAGAATGAGAAGAGGTGGGGGAGAGAAGAAAAATGCACATATAAATTGTTTGAAATGAATTTGTGTCACTGGCACAATTCAATGCATTTAGAAAAATGTTAATGTTTTTGACAGAGCTAATTAGTTTTCTTTTTCTAAAGGTTTGACGTTTTGCCCTCATTTATATATCTCTAATGGCGGTGAAACTCAGGGAACCTCATATATTGAAAAACACACAGACCTCAGGGAGTCAGGTAGTAAACTTGCGATGGCAGGTTTCAGCATTTGACAGGAAGTTTTCTCTGATCAAATCACAGATGTGTCAAAAACTGATTCCATGATAAGAAAATATTTTCTTTCTACATTAGATATTTCAAGGCATGGTCTCTTACTAAAAGCATGCTCCGTGGATGAATTAGATTAGTAGCAAGTAAATTTCCTGAAGTCTTAATTTTATAGGGAATATCATTTTACTTAACATATAACAAATTGACATATTCTTTCCCCTCCTTTACTCTTGCCCTTTGGGTAGGTTTTCTTTAAAATATCTTATTGGTATTTTATTGAACATCTGGTAACGATTTTTCTTGAGAAAGGTTCAGAAAGCCGTAATAATAAAATTGTGCTTTGTGAATTATACTTGCTCAAATAATAGTTTGCTATAGAGTAGTTTTTTAGTGTTTACCATTACCACTGTAAACATAATAATTTAGGGAAAATATTATAGGGACCAAATATGTGCTTTGTCTCAAATCACTTTTAGAATAGAAACAGTTGGGATAAAAAATATATCCACACACAGAGTTGCCAGGTGGACAGGAATGCTTAAAATATATATATATATATATATAGTAGTGGACCAGACATCACCATATCTGCATGTATTACCATCGCTATTGTTCTCCAAAATAGCTCAGATATTCACATCAAAACACACAGAGAACAAGTGCTCAAGCATGTGAGAAAATCAAATAAACATTGTGGTTATGATTTCAAAGGGGTGTACTGAATGATAACAGTATGATTCGGGGAGGAGAATCATCCCCAGGCTGCAGATGTCTGCCCGGCGCACGGGGCGCTCTGCTTCAGGGCGCCCGTGCGCCGGACAGCAGGCTGCTATCTGCAGCCTAGGAAGCCATGCGGGAACTCCCGCGGGCTCCCCAGGCTTGCTGATAGCTTCCTGAAGCCTGGAGAGCGAGAAGGGTCGGTGCGCACCGTCCCCTCTCGCTCTCTAAGCTTCAGCAAAAGCCTGTATTCGCCCCATAGGACACACACAGATTTCCCCTTCATTTTTGGAGGGGAAAAAGTGCGTCCTATAGGGCGAAAAATACGGTACTTGATATAGACCCAAGAACGCAACCCATGTCTTGTCTGTTCCTTGAACATCCACCCTGATGTTATATGATATCTACTCTTTACTAAGAGGCCATTCTGATTTGTTTGTGGGTAGGTGATATGACAGTGAGCATTCATCCTGACTTGCTTGCGTGGAAGCTTTGCATCTTCCTGTCAACCAATAGTTTATCCTATACTTTTTAGTGCATTTCCCCAGTGCATTTCCTAACCAGAAAAGGGCCTTTCAAAAGCATGTTGGGTTCTTTCCCTCACACGAGAGTGCTTTAGCCACGTTAATTTCACAAGACTAAATTTCTGATAGGCAACTGAATCCATCTCCCAAAATGCTAACCTTAACAATTCCAATGAGTCAAAGCGAATACATGTTTGTTTAGAAATAACTTTATTAGACGGAGTCAACATTCACAGCAACACAAACGTTTGATTTTTTTTTACAGCAAATTGTAATAATAGTCATTTAAAAATAGACAGCAGTAGCTACTTTAACTCTCCTCTAATTCTTCTATTATACTTGTGAGTGAGATGATTGTCTAGGCCACTTCTTTACAGACATTTGTGAATTTGTCACGCATTAGATTAGTTTGGTAGGTGGGTTCTCTTCTACATGGCTATAATTCTATTTGATCTCACAAGACATCTCTGAGCGATTACACAAAGCCCACCTATGAGCAGCAGGATACCAGACATAAACCCTAGATAAATTGCACTTCCATTTCTTTGTGTTGTCGGGTGCGAGGGCAGGTGAAAAGGAGTAGGGAAGGCGATGCTTTTATTTGCTGATATGGAGTGGGCATTCCAGCTAATGGGAACAAAGACACAAATACTGGAGAACACATAAAAGAGGCCTCCAGTTATAAATAGCAATTTAACCTGCTTTTCGGTAAGACCTGGGCAAAAAATATTCCACGGAGTTAGAAAGGAAAAAAACAGCCCAAAAAACGCAAGGAACGAGGCAACGACCATCAGGATTTGGCCCAGCTTCATCTCTAAAGGGAAGAATTTCTCATTAAATCCAAAATCATGACAACAAACTACGCTATATTCATCAGCCCCTATCAAATTAGGAGGAAAGCAGATCTTCCATATTCCCACGTGGGCGATACCAGCCTTATACATTGCAGTCTTCTCAATATACCACAACCTCCAGTCTGTGTGCTTCATTGTAAGCAATGACAGAACGCAGCCAGCACATCCTGTTGAAAATCCAACAAGTTGCAGGGAGTACGAAGCCTCAACTGACATTTCCGGTTTGAGAAACTTTACCCAAATGAAGAATTGTCCTGAAAGACATTTGATTAACAGTTTTATTTCATTTATGAGGGCTGCTACAGTATTTCTAGCACTCACCTTCCCAATCCACAGCGTTCCTTTCAGTTGTTTCTACTAGCATAACAACAGCAACAATTATTTATTATTTACACCCTGCCCATTGAGCTGGGTTTCCCCAGCCACTCAGGGCAGCTCACAATAGAATATTAAAAGCATGATAAAACATTAAAAACATTCCTAAATAGGGCTGCCTTCAGATGTCTTCTAAAAGTCAGGCAGTTGTTTATTTCCTTGACATCTGATGGGAGGGCATTCCACAGGGCGGGCGCCACTACTGAGAAGGCCCTCTGCCTGGTTCCCTGTAATCTTGCAGGGAGGGAACTACCATAAGGCCCTCGGAGCTGGATCTCAGTGTCCGGGCTGAACGATGGGGGTGGAGACGCTCCTTCAGGTATACTGGCCTAGGCCATTTAGGGCTTTAAAGATCAGCACCAACACTTTGAATTGTGCTCGGAAACGTACTGGGAACCATTGCAGCTCTTTCAGGACCGGTATTATATGGTCTCAGCAGCCACTCCCAGTCTCATAATCAGAATTATGAAAATCTTAACTCCCATAAAATGCACAGTGTTGGATTCCTTCACTTCAACCAGTTATTAGGCATCATGCTTCACAACAGAGAGGTTCTGCTGATGCCTAGGAATGTCACACTATATGTTTTTTTAGACATGGAATTCTCCTCACTGGAAGTATATGAGAGGTTAAATCTTAAGAATGAATCTGTGGAGAGGACGTGTAAGATTTGCTTCGTCTTAGAGGGGAGGGTGCAAAATGTGGATTGTGTTGGGATTTAATCACATGACACCACTCTCTGGTCTACATTAATATGGTGAATAGAGAAGGAATGAAAACATCACCATGAAATAATGAGATATAATCTGCTTTAAAACATACCATGTGCCATTCGCCTTCACTTCTCTTTGCATTCAGGCTATGCTTCACTCTGCTATAATTTCTACATCTACTTGTCCTTGTCAGATAAAGTCTTGGAGTTTTTGGCTGCAAAGTAAACAATAGATAGTATTTGAATTGGAATAAATTATCAACTGTTTGCAGCGAGGAGTGTAGGGGTGGCTAGGACTAATGAGAAACAGAGCAAATTTTGCAGTCTGTTAGCTGTTGGCCAAAAGAACCACAACCAATTTGCAGGTAATGGCCTGGTGCACCACATTTTAACCAGTTCTCAGCTTGCCACATTAGCTGGCATGGATTCCTAGCTTCTCAAAAAAGTATCTAGCCCTGTAGATTCAAATCTATGTGGCAAAATATGCAGACGTTATTCTGCCCAATTGTCAATAGCCAATGAAAGAAGAGAAATGACAGCTATGATTAACACTGATGTAGAAACAGAGATATCCATAGAGACAGGAAAAGATAGGATTCAATTGTCTGGGATGGAATTTCCTGGTTCTTTTTTCTGGTGTTCCTTCCTCGCCACCTACCTTGCTGGGGCAGAAGTGAGAACTGCCTATGGAAAATAATGTCACAATCCATGGCTTTAGGCTGCCTGACATTGAGCAGTGGGACATCCACCCAGAAATAAAAGATAGCAGCAAAAAAAAGGGAACCTAAGCTCTTCCTAACTTACATCTTATTTCATTGGGAGAAAGGTTTCAGGATGGCTGGTTCTTTGATTTTTCTTTTTGAGGTTGTTAAACTTCTATAAGTTGCCCTGTTACCAAAGCCAACAGGCTATTCTCCCCATACTGTACATTGCAAGTGTTATAATTGAGAGTGCTTACAACAGCTCAAATTTCAAATGGCAGGCTGGAGGCAAGGCCAAGGCTGGCTTGGATTAGAAAATTCCTCAGGGGCTTCAATAATCTCTCAACTAAATGTCATTTAGAAATTACCTGAAGCAAGCTCTTTTAAGATTAGTTTCGTTTCTTGGAGTCAGGTTGGTTAATAGCTTACATGATCAGGATGTTAGACTCATACAATCCCCTGCAAATACTAAGATTCCCAATTCCAGAATTTTAGATTGTGGTTAAACTGTCCTCAAAGCAAATAAGCATTCGGTTGTGTATTAAAATAAAAAGGGAAACGACACATTTAAAATAGCAGTATACCTCTAAAAATGTTACAGCTTCTACCTGGTTAATCTTTTGACAAAAGTTGACGTTTTGGAAAAATGGGCTCTTCAATAAAGCAATTAGTTACAGAGCTCTCAAAACTAGGAGCTACACTGAAGAACTGTAGTCTACAGACTGTAAGGTTTAAAATAAAAACAGAAGATTCTCAACCTATTGTGACTGTGTAGCTACAGATGCTGTTCCTTATTGGCTGTTCTTTTCATTCTACAACTGCAGGTTCTTAAGAGTTCTGTCAATGAATTATCAGACTCCTTTTCAGATTATTTGGAAGGAATCTTTCTATATTTGTTTCACTTCATAAATATAGTAGGTTCATTTTATCTTAGACAAAAATCTTAGACAAACTTTGTTTTGTTTTCAAATTCAGACATTTATGATGAGCAGTATTAACCAACACCTTAGAACTTTTAAGGTTCAAAGCACAAACTACTGATTTTGACAAATATCTGTGAGAGAAGCTATTTTTGTTTCTAATGTTTCTAATGTACCTGTAATAATAATAATAATAATAATAATAATAATAATAATAATAATTTATTATTTATACCCCGCCCATCTGGCTGGGCTTCCCCGCCACTCTGGGCAGCTTCCAAAAAAAATATTAAAATACTGTGATACATCAAACATTAAAAGCTTCCCTAAACAGGGCTGCCTTCAGATGTCTTCTAAAAGTCTGGTAGTTGTTGTTCTCTTTGACAGCTGGTGGGAGGGCGTTCTACAGGGAGGGTGCCACTACCAAGAAGGCCCTCTGCCTGGTTCCCTGTAACTTGGCTTCTCGCAGTGAGGGAACCGCCAGAAGGCCCTCGGTGCTGGACCTCAGTGTCTGGGCAGAACGATGGGGGTGGAGACGCTCCTTCAGATATACTGGACCAAGGCCATTTAGGGCTTTAAAGATCAGCACCAACACTTTGAATTGTGCTCGGAAACGTACTGGGAGCCAATGTAGGTCTTTCAAGAAAGGTGTTATGTGGTTCCGGCGGCCGCTCCCAGTCACCAGTCTAGCTGCCGCGTTCTGGATTAGTTGTAGTTTCCGGGTCACCTGCAAAGGTAGCCCCATGTAGAGCGCATTGCAGTAGTCCAAGCGGGAGATAACCAGAGCATGCACCACTCTGGCGAGACAGTCCGCAGGCAGATAGGGTCTCAGCCTACGTGCCAGATGGAGCTGGTAAACAGCTGCCCTGGACAGATTTGATCTGTGCCTCCATGGACAGCTGTGAGTCCAAAATGACTCCCAGGCTGTGCACCTGGTCCTTTAGGGGCACAGTTACCCCATTCAGGACCAGGGAATCCTCCACACCAGCCCGCCTCCTGTCCCCCCAAAACAGTACTTCTGTCTTGTCAGGATTCAACTTCAATCTGTTAGCTGCCATCTAACCTCCAACCGCCTCCAGGCACTCATTATTGTAATAATAACTGATTGCAGAGAGGAGGCTGGTAATAATTTAAAATAAACCTAGCAGTTTCACCTTTTGTGTTTTTCATCCCCCCCCCCCGCAAGACACCTGTTTTGGAAAATGGAACTTAGCAGTTTGGGGGAGAGGAGTGCAAGTAGGGAGCCATGCTTAGGGCACAAAAGAGAATGGCTAGCACATGGCCAACAAACACAAAAAGGAAAAACACCAATGGGGTACATGCCAGCTGGGTAAGCACAGCTTCTACTGAGAGTTCCTCACCCAAGCTGAGAAGGGCTCCTGTGCTCTTCTGTGCAATGCTGAATGCAACACTGTCCATTTTCTGTGACATTGAGGCACATGCCAGAGGCACTGATGACAGAGAAGTAGCTGGTGAGTAGTTGCTTGACCGAGAGGGAGAAGACAGCAGAACAGGGGACTCCTGCAGCTCCTCCCAAACACACTCCCACCACCCAACTATACATTCAAGTTCCTGAGATGGCTTCTGCAGGTTCAGGTGAGTCAAATCTATGCACGGTATTGACACGCACAGGGGAGAGAAAAAGTTTAAAGATTCTGTCCCACAGCTAGTAGGGCTGGGCGATATATCGTCCATATCATAATTCCGTTTTCATCATATTTGACCTGGCAATATATTGCAAATCATAAACATGCCTTATGGCATAGTGAGGAAGGTTTAATCCTTAAACTTACGTGAAATACATTCCTCAGCTATAATCTAGCATGCCAGGAATAAAGCAGGAATTTCCTAGCTGCTTCTGAGCCACAAGAAGACTGAGCTGCTGGCCACAGCAGCAACTGCTCTGCAGAATTCTTAGGTCAGTTACAGTCCAGTTAGAATCCTGACAACAATACGTATCATAACTCCAGGGTACTGGTCCTTTGGAACATCAGGAAAGTGGGAAACTGGAGGGAACTCAGTTCCCTTCTTTCCCAATGCAGAGCGTCTATTCCAGGACACTCTCAGTTAAAACACGTTCTTCCTGAAGTCAGATTCAGAGCAGTTCCAATAGTAAAAATGGTTCTGTGTGTATCTCAGTACAGATTTGTTTTCCGGTCCTGAATGCATTTCATAAAGGATCTCCATCTACAAGAGAGGCTAATGGCATTAGGCCCTAAACAGTAAGAATTTCCTTGGCAAAATTATGGAAGAGCCCTTACAAACCTATCATTATTCTTCCCCATCACATCTTGTTTGGACATTGTAGTAAGGGAGAAGATCTTAGCTCTTTTCCTTTGCACTGGGACCACATGAAACTTGTGCCATGGGACCGCATCACTCACACCAATACAGGCAGCACAATTTTCAGAACCAAGGTTTCCATGATTTCTAAGACAATTAAGTCAAAATATTTGCTTTATTTCCATTCATTTCTGTGTTGATGCCGGGAAAGAAGACGAGGGAAAGAAGGAGGCCACATGACGTGGCGTGGCCCACCCCAGCGGCCCAATACCCACCTTTCCCACATACTGTGGTACCTCAGGTTACAGACGCTTCAGGCTACAGATGCTCTATGTTACAGACTCCGCTAACCCAGAAATAGTACCTTGGGTTAAAAACTTTGCTTCAAAATGAGAACTGAAATCGTGCTCCGGCGGCGCGCCGGCAGCAGGAGGCCCCATTAGCTAAAGTGGTGCTTCAGGTTAAGAACAGTTTCAGGTTAAGAACGGACCTCCAGAACGAATTAAGTTCTTAACCCGAGGTACCACTGTATTGTAGAAGTCAGCAATGGACTGGGATTGGAGGCAAACAAACTTTCTCCAGACACGAGGGCTGTTCCTAATCAAGTAGAATATAGATATGGAAATAGTAGTTCAACCTGTCTTAAGGTTGGTAGTGCTTGCCTTGAAAACTCAACTCGGCAGTTGGTTTTGGATTCATCCTTGAGTCTGGATGCCCAGGTGACAGCCATAGGCAGGAGTGTTTCTGCATGGTTTAGGCTACGCCCATTCCTGGGAAATGCAGGTCCAGTTGCGATGACACACACATTTATTCATTCATATTACTATTAATTTTCTACACTGCTATACTGCCCTCCATCCAAGGATCACATGGCGGTTTACAATATAGAAACACAAAAAATACGTAACATAACAACTAACCAAAACAGTAACCCCACCAAGTTAAAAAGGCTATAGTTTAGCCAAATTTCATGATGTTCCACCTTGTGCCACTTTCAGTTTGTTGTAATAATGTTAGCATTTGTAAACTGATGTCTTAATTTACTTCATTTTACCTTATTTGTCGGGATCTGTGGTTTTGCTGTTTAAGTGCTTTAAATAAAAGTATTCTTTTTAAAAAGGCACACATCTGTTGCCCGACAGATGTGGTTTTCATTTTTCGCAATCTTGCTTTTCTGACATCCCTCTCTCCTCAAAATAAATGCCCATATGGTGTGGGCATTCTTTTTTGCCTCTTGGAAGAATTTTTTTTTAAGGACCTCTATTAGAATTATGTCTGCATCTACACGTGTGCAGTCATATGCACTAAATTCACTTTCATTCCATCTCCCTGAACTACAGTCTAGCTAAAGCCCAAGGCTGTGCAGGGATGGATAGTGAACTGATAGCCCTTCAGATGTCATCAGACTCCAAACCCCATCAACCATAGTCAGGGATGATGGGAATTGCAGTCCAACAACAGTTTAATCTGGACTACAGCAGAGTTACTATGCATTTCCTTTGCTGAAACCACTTTAGTGGCTCCTAGTTCTTTTCTGGGCACTGTTCAAAGCGCTGCTTATGATGTTTAAAGCCCTGAAAAGCTTGGGACTGGCTTAACTGAAGGACTGCCATGTTCATTATGAACCAGTTAGCTAGTGGAATCAATGGAGGTTTCCGCATGTATCATCAGACATCAGGCTCCTCCACCTAGTGGCCAAGCAATAAAACTGCTAGCAAATTTGCAAAGCTAAACAGGGTCCGGTATAGCTTCAAATTGGATGGCGGGCATGTTGAGATTCCTGCATGGAATCCCTTCCAATTCTACAATTCTATGATTCTAATGGATCTTGATTTTAAAGCATCTCTATCCCATCCTTCTCCAAAAGGATGGTCCACTATGCTGTGTTCCTCCAGCCACAGGGTTAACTCTCCTTTTGAAGCTAAAAACAAAACAAAACTGCAGGCTGTTTTAATCTTTCTTCTGGTCGACCTTTCTGACATTGTTGGTACTGAAGCGGCTCCACATGGAATTTTAAAATCTCTTTTTCCCCCCATGAGATTTTAAAATTGGCATTGTCGGCCAATTGGTGCCAAAGAAGGATAGAACTTTTTTTATGTATGCAACAACAGCAGCAAGAATACTCATTGCAAAGTACTGGAAGACACAAGAACTACCCACCCTGGAAGAATGGCAGATGAAGGTGATTGACTACATGGAATTGGCAGAAATGACTGGCAGAATCCGAGACCAGGGAGAAGAGTCGGTGAAAGAAGACTGGAAGAAATTTAAAGGCTATTTACAGAAATATTGTAAAATTAATGAATGTTAGAAGGATGTTGGAAAGAAACTAAGCGGTTTCCAGCTGTAATGCTTTAAGAGTTATGGAAAAAAAAGGGTTCTACAAATGGGTTAAAGTTTAATGGTCAGGATTTGCTGAACTAATAAATTGAACTGGAATACAAAGAAGGGAGGTATGAGGAGGTCCGGGGAAATAAGTGTAAGGAAGTTATGTTATGGAAAATTAATGCGTTTTTAACTATTTTTATTTTGTATGTCTCTTTTTTCACTTTTTTTTGTTATACCTTAAAAACTCTTAATAAATATCTTCTTAAAAAAAAGGAATTTTAAAATCTCTTATTTTTGTTCTTCTGCCACTTGACTGTGAATTCTCAGCCATTTTCTCATAATGCTGCTGATGATAATGTCTTTATTGCTTTAATACGGTTCTTAAGATTTTTTTTTTAATGGAGTGGTGGATGATTTTTTAAAACATCAATCACTCCCAATCCTATACATGTTTACTCAGAAGTTAGTCTCAATAAGTCCAGTTGAGCATTGGATTACAGTCTAAATTAAATTAATTGGTCAGCTGTTACTCAGTGGGACCAATATTTATCCCATTTAGCTAACTAAATAATTTCATTTATCTACAGGCATTGTCCTATATTTGACTCTTTCTCAATCTAGTGTCTATCCTGTAGCATGGGAAATCTCACGTTATTCCACACTGGGGGAGAGAACCTTAACACAACTTGGCTTTATATCCCCCCCCCCATCCTTTCTTTTTGGAAGCTGAATTTGGTAAGGATTCTAAACTTAAATGGATCTGAACTGGGAAAAGGTCATGATAATCAACTCAGACACCATCACCAAAACGGTATGCACATTCCTCTATGAAAAGCAGGTTATGTATATTTGAACCTTATGTAGGTAACATATTAAAATTAATAAATTACTCGTTACACTGAAACACAATATTCAGTTTATTTCCCTCGGTCAAGCATGATGTTATACTCAAGCAGCAAGAAAGAAATCTCTATATGCTTTTTACTCAGGGTTGAAAACTTAAAGGGGGACACAGGAGAAATCGGAAAGACTTTATTTCCTCCCACAATACAAAAAAGCTCTAAAAACTGCAGTGACCCATAAGATGGAAAAAGGAATCCTTCACTTATGGGTGCCAGAGGCAAGACATTAGCACCAGGTTTTCTCTCTCTCTCTCTTACAAAGCAACAAAAACGCTATTTATAGAAATATATACAGCAGTAGGGAGAATCTCACTGCTGGTCCCTTCCGGAGAGCCTGCCAGCAACAATAAAGAACAAAGGAAGAAGCAAGGGGAGTGATTAAATATCACATTATGAAAAGGATAATATATAATGATACATCAATTTCCATATTGCTATCTTCATAAGAATATGATTTAACTCAAAGTACTGTGCGCACACATACTGAAATTATATTCGGAGTTCACATACACAATCAGAATCACAGTCTCTTTTTTAAAAAAAAGAGTGACATGTAAAAGCTCACAGCTGACTGAAGTACAAATAATCATTTATCTTAGCTTGGCTTTATTTAAGGATCAGGTAAAAGATTCCAAGACAAAATTGATCTGTTTCTGTAATATTGGTTGGATGTAGCAGCATCTGATGATGTTGGTAACTCGTCAGATGTCTTCTAAATGGTATAGACAAACTTGGGATCCATTAGTACAGCAGAGGGTTAAAGGAATGACCCTGGGTCAGGCCAGTGGCCTATGGTGTGTGAAATAGCACTGATAACTCAGGGGAAAGCCCCCTTCTAGGATTTGTCTTTGAAATACTTGATCACATAGAAGTGATTATACCAAGACCCGATACAGTCAACCATTGCTTATATTCATGACTCCATTTTACCTGAACGTTGAGAACTGTAGAAGGGAAAAATTTTGCCTACACTCAAATGAAGCGGCAAGTGTCAAGAGAATTCTTTTTTTGTAATGTTTAAATTAGTTCCCCTTGTCAGGGAGGGCACTACAGCCAGGGGAGTTGAAGATTTAAGTGCTGAGTAAATCATTTTCTCAGTATAAGTTAAAAACAGCCTATAAACAAGTATGATTTCCCTTTATCCGTCAGATATGTACATTAATGCGAGGGAACACTTACTGTGGGAATACATCAGTATTTGTTATACCACCATTCTTGTTTTGTAAAGGACAGTTTAGTGGGACTTTTTATAGATAGATGTTTTTCCATTGATGGCAGTGTTAATGCATCACTCCTTGTGGAAGATGAAGTCCCATAGTGGCAGGGATATTTGTTAATATGAAAATGGGAACACACTCACGTAATAACAGTGAACGTTTCCAATGTACTTCAGTAAAATGGATATCATGCCTCTTGTTGAGGCATGAAAAAGCTGGACAAACAGCAGTCCTAGGCACGGAGGACATGATAAAATTAAAAAAACACACAGTTAGCTTTGTGCAAATGAAAGATATACAGAATGATCTTCTATTTTGTAGTTCGATTCACTGAATCCCTGGCAAATGGCACCAAGCATAATGTAGCAGAAGTTCTGCCTTTTATTTACAGACCTGTGCATATTATAGTCAGACCCTTAGTTACACTTCATTCATATAAGACAGCAGAGCTGAATGAAATTATTGCCTTTGTGCTGTGGAGAAGATGATAATTAATGAATTGAACAAGACTGGCTAAAATTCTCCAACTTTATCTTCAAATGGAAAATAATAAGAATGGCAAGTTCCACCCCGCCGAGACATTAAAAACCATGTACAGTCACACAGTTTCCTGGTGTGTTTGAAAGTAGCTTATTATAGGTTGTTCCAAGGTCTACTCATCCAAACAGTATTGACATAATTTTTTTGGAAAGGCAGAGCTTATGCAACACTTCTTCAAAACAGCACTTGCCGGTGGAATCTTGTGAGTCTTTACTCAGAAGTAAGTCCCACTTTGCTCAATGGGGCCTACTCCCAGGTAAGTGTGCATAGGATTGAAGATCAAATGTGCAAACGTCACTATATCTCACCAACCTGAATACAACACTAGACAGGTAACATGTTTAAATCTGTTCTGTCTGTTTGATATGGCTGTATCCTGCTCCCTCCCAAAAAGTCTCCTAAAATCCTCATTATTAAGTTTTTGAGGGCTCCACAGCAACCTATATGAATCTGAAAAGAAACCACACACATTTTTTTTCTTCGTTAAAAAAAAAGAAAGAACTGCACTCATGCACAACTGCAGCAGATTCCTGAATATACCGAATCTGAAACAGAATCTAATGTCTGGAGAGGTTCCTAAGGCTGTGTGATGAAGGAAAGCCAGAGAGGCTTTGAAATGTTTCTAGAAATGCAAATAACTCCACACAGAAACAATTCCCCTCCCCCTGAATATTATTGCTATTATGACTTGTTGTTTCTTTTGAGCAGCTCCTCCTAGTGAACGGAGGAGTTCTATACTTCTAAACCCACATTGTTTTGATTTCCAAGGTCCTTGGGTGAATGTCATTTGGGCCTGTCAGGTTGAAGGCTATCAGTCAGACACTTCAGCTGCTCCTCCCCAAGTTTGATTTTGTCCTCCAGCTCTCGCTGTTCGATTATGAGGGCTGACTTCATTTTGACAAAATGCTCATAATCGGCAAGGCTCTCGTCGCTCAGGTAGTTGGCCAAAATGTCAAAGACAATGCGTTCTCTTCGGTCCAGGTTCTCCTTCAGTTCCTTTGCGTCTTCGTGCTGCTGTGTGAGCAGCTTCTTCTTCTCCACCAGGATCCGCTTGAGGGGGAGAGAGCAAAACCAGGTGTAATTTGGCAGGTAAGTCAGCCTGATCTCACTGCTACGTGGTTGTAATAAAATCTGCTAAGAAACCTATTCACGGAGAGCATATAGAGAGAGCATAGTGCAGATATGAAATGTGCATGATTACAAAGATGGCATCAACAAGGCTTGAAAAACCCATTTAAAAACAAAACACCACCACCCTCCTTCTAAGCTTAGAAAAACACCCAGTTCTTAATTCTCTCTTGCGCACACATATTTACTTGTGCAAAATCATGAGGCTCTCTGGGGGGGAAAAACAGAGGAAGAGCTTATTAATTACTGATGGGTTTATAAACGTCAATTAAATAAACTGTAATCAACTTGAGCCCCTTGTATTGGGGGGAAGAAAAACTCGGGAGGCCAGCAATAGGATAGTAATATAGGCTGTGGTTGTGGAACAGAGAAGGGCTGAAAGGTGATGCTCACAGGATCACAAGAGAGATCAAAGAAAGGCAAGGCAGAATGGAACAAGTTTTAGGAGCTATATAGAAACACAGGCTTTTAGTTTTCGGTTTTAGTTCCTTGAGTCACATGGTGAACATTTTAATTTCCTTGCTATAAAGGAAGAATGCTAGTAAAATCTAAGCGCATCTCACACGCAAATTGCAGAGCACCTTCTAGAACATCATTATATTCACCAAGACATTTTGGAACTTGGAATGATTCCTCTATGTCTCAGCTTGTCTCAAAATCTTGGAATCGCTACCCCCTCTGCCACATTTGTGTTTTTTGTGATCTTTGGCTAGCTTTCTTGCTTTGGATATCCTTGTCGGGGGTTTTTTGTTTTGGAAAACATAAGGTCAGCTATTGTCACTGAATAAATCTACTTGCCATCAAGAGAGCAACATTAGACAGGAGCTCTTTTAAAAAACACAAGACACTGCGTCTTACCCGCTCTTCAGGAGAGGCACTTTCATCCAAGTTGTTTAGTGCATTTTCTACTCGGGCCAGACGGCCAGAGAGTGACAGCAGGAGGTTGACCACTTTATCCAGGTCCCCAATAAACATCCGGAACTTGTCAAACTCATTGGATTTGCAGACCTCTTTGACAATGGCCTCCACTTCATCTCCAAGCATATTGTTGGCCTGAATGTCTTCCAGGAGTGTCTCACGAGCTTCCCGCAATACTTGCAGCTTTCGACTTATGCTATCTATAAGTTCTTGCTAAGGGGGGAAAAAGGGGGGGGAGAGTAAGCTCAATTTATTTGGCATAACGGACGCAATCACAATTGAACCTTCCCAGCCCCATTTCACTCCAAAATACTCTTAAGGACGCATCCATACTATATTTTTAGAGCAGTATCATAACAATTTGAACAGCCATGGCTTTCCCAAAGAATCCTGGGAACTGTAGTTCATTAAGGGAACTGAGAGTTCTTTGGAGACCCGTTTCCCTCACAGCACTACAATTCCCAGAGTGCTTTACTAACCAATCCCTCTCCCAGGGAACTCTTGCAATGTGTCCTACATGCTTCCTTTTGAGGAAATTTGGAAAAGTGAAGAGTCAGGTGTAGCAATTTCAATGCCTCCAGCTCCTACTTGTAAGAAAGTTGTTTAGATTCTACATCCAAGGCGTTATTTCAGTTATTCTTGCATAAGTTGCGTTATTTCAGTTATTCTTGCATAAGTTGCATTGTTGGTTAGTAAAAAAAAGCAATTGTCTTCTTTGTCAAGACACAAGACCACACCAACCAGTTCCCTTGGTTTCACTGCCAACTTCACATTTTTGACATGATATCATCTTCAGACTTACCCACCATCACCTGGAGCAGGGAGTTGTTTTCCCATGAGGCAATCCCATGTCGGTGGGAGCCTGCATCTGGCTGGCACAAAAGATGGGAGAGAGAGAAGCAGATCCCACCCAGGAGAGCTTGCTTCATGGAAAATGCCCACCACCCCCAGCCCGGCTGCAGATACATCTGAAGGACATCTCCGGTCACTTCCCCTATGCTAAGAAAAAAATGCTGCCTATGTAGGTGGATCAAGGCACACTCCCAGGTTCCTCGTTATTGGAGGGGAGAGGGAAGAACCCAAACGGGAGGAGAGCTGTGTTTCTGGTTGCCAAAGCTTGAATGAACAACCTTTGCACTTGGCCTGAAGGAGCACCCATTTAAGCAGAGAATACGTATCTCATTGCCTAGGATAAGCAATAATGTAAACAGCAGTTGAGCCAGGCCCTCAGAAGGGCCTTAGTGTTTTGCCAGAGGAGAAAAGCCCCAGCCAATTACGAGGCAAGTCTCCCTTTTTATGAGCCCCAGAATAGAGGAGCTGAGAGACTTTAGGGCTGTGTTCTCTCATAAATCTACATTCAATCAAGATTTTGAAATCTAACCAGAACTGGTTTATTATGAAATGGCAGTGTTGTGTGTGTAGGTGTTGAGATACCTACATCAGATAAATAGATTGTTCTCTCCAGATATGAACTTGCACTGTATGGACCATGCTTCTGCTGCACAGTGTTGCCGCATGTCTTGGCCACCATGTTGCGTTGTGAAGTTGGCTTGTCCAATACAAAAGCCAGCTGCTGCTCAGTCAGTTGCTCCTCCTGACGTATGAGTGAAGTGAGGCAAGGACTCCTAACATTACCAACCCCCTTCTGCATTTAGGGAGGGGAACACAGCTCAGCGCAGAGCTACATTCCTTACATCCAGGAGGTCCCAGACTCAGCTCCTGGTGCCTCTGGTTTAAAATGTCGTAAGGAGTGTGAGCAAAGCAACCTCTGCACCCAGTTCCAAGAACCTGCCATTCTGAGTAGACAGAGATGCACTATAAAGAATAATAGACTGATTGGACATAAATAAGGTAGCTTCCTGTGCTCATACATGGCATATCTGTTTAACTGAAACCTTACTTCCCTGCCCACTCTCCAGCTGGTTGTCCTATAGCTTTCATTCCATCTGAGAGAAACCTTCACCATCCATGTTTTGTGAGTTGTGATGACAGCTTGCCAGCTCCTGTCCTGTCACACAGCTTCTGGCCTGGCCACATTTGCTTTTGGCTGGGCTGGCTGCAGTGGAGATCTACTAGACGGCTCTAGCAGCATGGATTTCAACAGCATGGGTTGGTTTTTAAAAAAGAAATGCAATCTTACCTTCTTCTCAGATAAATCATGGTCTAGCTCATCCTCAGAATCCTCACTTTGCTGCTGCTGCTGTTGCTGCTGCATGTCCTTCATTTTGTTCAGCAGTTCTGCCTTGGGTGCAGATGTGCTGTAGTAAGTGGAATTGGTTGTCAAGGGGATAGCTGAAGGCAGGGGCTGCTCCTCTTTCCTAAGCCAAGGTGAAAAAAAGAGCAACACCCAATTTTAATTCGCTTCCTGACATTCTGCACATTGAAAGGAGGACAGTAATCATTTCGAAACACTGTTTGCAGCAAGTAAATTGTAGGGCTTCGAGAAAGGCTCTTTCACCCTGAGGCTATTGCAGGGGCTAATGTCTCACATGAAATAACCATATCATTCTGGCACTCTCAGACCCTAGCTAAAGAGACGGGCAATTAAAAGAAACTGCCAAAATCATTGCCTGAAAATGCTGATTTCCATTTTGCCCCTTAATTGATGCTCCCTTGTCAGCGTTTAGATTTCCACACTGTATCCTTGATTATATGGCCAGTGGCAGGAAGGTAATGCTTAAACCTCTTTGGGGCTCTCATTAGCCCCGACTATATAATCCCATAAGCATAACTTTTAGTGAAAAACACAGCTGCTCTTGTTTCATTACCCACAGTTCTAATGCTTAAATTGCAAGCCTTAAAAGGGACCTGCTACTGAACGCAACCTTTTGGAAAAGCTATTTCATTGCCATTTTGAAAATAAGATAGGGAAGGCACTATGAGCAGGTTTGCGCAAAATGCTAAGCTAATGCAAACCTCAGCGAGGTGATGTGAATGTTCAGGCTCTGTGCTCCTCCCTAGTCCTTTTTGCAAGATTTGGCTTAGGGTGTTGTCTGAACAAGGACTCCAAGATAAGCACTCTCTTCACTCAACACTAGCTGTAGCCAAGAACAAACCTTGGAAAACAGAATGTGCTAGCTATTACCCGACAGTAAAGTTAAATTGCAATTGGCTAATTTGCAGCCGGATCCTGTGCATGTTTAGTTCAAGGTAAGTCCCACTGAATCCACTTGGCTTTACTCCCAAATAAACATGCATACACAGGGTTTTGTCAAATAAGATTTATAGAATTTGCAGACTGGTTGCTGCCTATTTGATCAAGGTGGTTTACATCCCTTCCCCCAAAGGTAAACATTTAGAATGGGACTAGGCAGCCTACCAAGAGTCACACCAGTCTGAGGAAAGACCTGAGGAAACTCAACAGGACCTGCAACTCTTTGAACTTCTGCCACAGATAAGACACACTATTGTCTGGCTTCACTCCCTTGGATGAGCTGGACCCAAATAGGCAACACCATAAGAGGAACTATCAGGTGGGCAGGAAGGAGATAAAGACTCCATCTCATTTGGCTAGAAGCAGCAAGAATTTAACCAGTACTTGCTTGGTTATCAAATTTGAGATTTACTTTCCCTAGTGAACTCATACTGGGGTTTAAATACTGTGGGGCATTGTTTAAGGAGAAAATGTTTGGGGAAAGACCATGACGGTTTGGTTTTCCATGGCCTATTCATTTTTAGAAGGGTGGTTGAAATTTCAAGTATGAGTCTCTTCTATGTCCTCAAAACAGTAGAAACATTTCAAGGTCAACCTGATGGTATTTCTAGAACTAAAATACAGCTGTACCTCTGCTTACGTGTCCCTCTGGATACGTAAACTTTGGGTTGCGAACGCAGCAAACCCGGAAGTGGGGTTTCACCACGTGCGCTTGCGCAGAAGCACTTTGCACACGTGCGCAGAAGGGTTCCTCCAGTTACGAAGTTTTTGGGATGCAGCTGGGTCTCCAGAATGGATCCCATGCGTAACTGGAGGTGCCACTGTACTGTCTGGGCACCAAGAATGCCCAGCAACAATACTGACAATAAATTGATCTGTATATCAATCCATCTGTGTGTGTGTAGCTTTCCTCACAAGTTTTGTAATGTAAAGCAGGGTATAAGTTTAGTTGACAGGCAGGTGGTGGATTAAGGCTGCATCTGCACTATACTTTTAAAGCAGTAGAATATTCTACCACTTTAAACAGTCATAGCTTCCCCCGATGAATCCTGGGCACCACAGTTTGCTAAGGGTACTAAGAGTTGTTGTTAGGTGTTAGGAGACCCCTAGTCCCTATGCAGAGCTACAATTCTCAGAGTGCTTTAACTGTCAATCCCTTTTTCCAGGAAACTGGAAAAAGCACAAGCTTGGAGACCCATTTTTTTCTTGATTTTCCCTACTGGGAATCAAGATCTAAATTGAGATCCATGCTATGCCTTATTAGGTCCACAGCCTGGAGATTCCCGCCCCTCTTTTAAACAGTGAAATCTACAGACAGAAAGAGGATATATTAAAATGTCATTAATGGCCAAGCAAATTAATAAACTTCCACTGCTACATAAAAATGTCAAGTAACAGTGTTGTCTCTGTGTAGGATGTAGCTGTCAACAGCAAATAGCATATAACAGCATGTTTGCAAGATAGGCGCAGGCTGCTACTGGGCTATGTCCAAGTTGCTGGCGCTAATCTATAGGCTCCTATACAGCTCATAGCCTGGCTACTTTATAGACCAACTTATATACCCACTCACTGCAGTCAATGTGAGAGTTTCTCCTCTACAACTTCCAAAGACATCAGAAGCCCACTTCGCAGTAGCACAGAGCAGGGATTTTAGTGTGACTGCCCCTGTTCTTTGGACCAACATTCCTGTCAAATTATGGCAGGCCACCACTATCTGCGTTTTCCAAAAACAACCAAAGAACTGCAAACAACCAATGAAGGTTGCAGAAATTCATGCCCTGCTTGTGAGATCACTGGAGACATTTTGCTGCTTCAAAAAAGTGTATTGGACTATACAAACCCACAAGGACACATCTTGATTTGCATTTATATTATAAAAGTCCCTCTTTCTAAACAGAAAATAAGCTGATCAAATGCACACATTGGGCAAAGTAATGGAGAAAAGAGAAGAGGCTTAAGGTTAATATATATCTACTCACTTGTCCTCTGCAGTTTTTGGTGAAGGGTTTTTTAGAAGCAGCTTTCTGCGTTGCTGGGCTTCTTCCAAGAGATGTTCATCTTTCGGAAATATTCCCACCATCAGGTCCATTGTAGTTTTTATTTTCGCATTTGGGTCCAGAATATCCGCTAGCGACTTATCCTTGCCCACAATCTCTCTGGCTAGCTCTTCTGACTTCCAGTCTTCCATGGTCTTTTCTTTGGCCCTCATATAGCTGACTGCATGGGCAGAAGTATCACTGTCCTTTGTGTTGCTCCCAGGCGCTTCGGTGGGTTGCAAACAAGGGAGAAGGCTTTTGCTCTCAGGCTCTGGCTCCACCCCCTGCCTCGTGTAAGCACAGAAACGGGAGTAGGACTGTTCAGAAGTGCTGAGTGTTTTAATCTGGTCCTTCTCCAAGCCGCTTGGCAAAGCAGGAAGTTCAATGGTGCTCACAAGGTTCTGCCTACTTTCCTTCTCTGCGTGGCTCTCAGAATGTACAATCTTTATGGGAACCATCTTCACAGTTGTGTTGTTATCCATCACTCTTTCGATTCTTGAGAAAAGAGAAGAACGTTAACGGCTCAAAATGGCCCATCACATTTAAATTGTGCAAGATATTTAGGGAACTATATAGGGACCAACAAATGTAAGGAGCAAACAACACATCAAAGTTTTACCCTTCCTTTCCTTTCAATTGGTTAGGCAGCAGGAAGCAGAGAGTAGGCATAAATGGACAGTTCTCTTGATGGAGGTATGTAGAAAGTGGAAAACCCCAAGGATCAGTAATGGGACCTGTACTTTTCAAACAATCCCACATAACTTGGATGTTTGCCCCATTAACACTGAAATAAGTGAGCACAAGACTGCCAATTTTTCATTTGTTTGTAAGCATTCAATGCTTTGGGTATTTTAAGCCAGGTACGCCAGCGCAGATGATGACACAGCTGATAGACCACAGCAGCCATTCATAAATGGATTTAAGGTTTGCAAGCAGCATTACAAAACAGGTATGATTTATTCTGATATATACAGCATGTTGCTACAACTACATTGATGCAGATTACTTATTGGGCCATATTATCAGTGCATATCTTGAAGATCAGAAATCTTGAGAAATCCTGCCCAACACTGGTACAGCACGGTCGTGTCCTTGAGACATACATGTGATCTATGAGGCACTTATCCATTAATATAAGGTCACTATCTTTGCATGCAAATATAGCAAGGAATTAAACACAGTATGATAAATTTACTTCTCCACATTTATCAGTTTTGAATATTTAATCTAAATAAGAGTAAAATTATGTGCTTGCCAGCATTTTTTGCATTGAATGTTTGACATTTAGTGACAGCCAATGAATGTTTGACATTTGGTGACAGCCAACATTCACATGTGATGTTGACAATCCCAGACAAGTTTTGTGAATGTCTGAAAACTCAAGAGACACTGAGAGTTACTCGGTATGCATAGCTAAGAATAAAAAAGGATGGGACTGGTAGCTCCATTTGAAAGATAAAATGAATAAGTTGCACGGTGTTTATTTGCAGATGATTTATGGGCGGCAGTACCCATGAATGAAGAGCCAGGTGAATGTGAAATATAGTTGTACCTTGGAAGTCACACGGAATCGTTCGACTTCCATAATGTTCGGAAACCAAAGCACGGCTTCCGATTGGCTGCAATAAGCTCCTGCAGCCAATTGGAAGCTGCGGAAGCCCCTTCGGACATTCGGGTTCCAAAGAATGTTCGCAAACCAGAACAATCACTTTGGGAGTTGTTCGGATCCAAGGTACGACTCTACAACATTCATTCATACAAAATTCCATAGGAGGAAATCAGTAGAGAAAAAAGTGGTCACAACCCTCATAGCATAAATTCACTGCTGCAGCTGAGCAGGCTACAGGTAACAATAATTAATTAAGGGCAATAATAATTTCAATGTAAATCTTAAGACAAGATGATTAACAATTCATGTAAAACTGCCTTACCTTGTGGGATTCTCATCCTGAACAGCCACAGGAGGCTTATCCGTCAACTTCTGCGGAGCAAATTGTGGAGAAGGGGACCTTGAGTTCTCCATTCCAGGTTTCAAATGGTAGTGATAAGTTGAAGACAGACCAGGTTCAGGTTTGAGGCGTGCTTTTTCTTCTAAGTGCTGGCAAACATTCTCGATGGGCGCCGACTGGCGAGGCTCCGGCAGCTCAGTGCTTTTCAATTTTTCAAAAACCTTTACAGGAGTCTGAGTAGGAGGCACGTTAACCTCAACCGCACTGGCAGCAATGGCAGAATGGGAATGAGCTGGCTTGCTGGGCGCTGTCAGTGAAGACTCTGAGGAAGCAGCAAGTGACGCTGAAGAATTGTCTTGTCGCCTGTATTTATTCTCTCGTTTTGAAGGGGAAGGCCTCTGGGGCACAGGCCCATGTTTCTTACTCAGCAGCGCTGGATCTTCCTGCAGGCTTCCCTCTCCTCTGACTTGTGGTGGGCAGAAGCGGTCCCCGTTGGATATTTGCAGCTCAGAAATAGCAAGAGGCAGTGCACTGTAATCTTTGTTTTTCTCCCTCACATTTTCCTGTGAGTATCTGTAATCACTGGGCAGTGTCCCAGATCTACCTCGGCTCCCCTGAGACGCAAGTGTAGCCTGTACTGCATGTGAGGGCCTAGCAGACACTTTCCATTTGTTTCCTAAGCTGTAATCCTGCTGAGCGGCAGGCTCTTCGGGACGGAATTCTGAATACCCTGTGTCAGCTGGTCTAGAAAAACAAAGGGGAGAATCACAGTTGTTCAGCCGTTCCCTGAGCATCACTACAAGTGTACCATGTACCTTCAAACGCCAAAGATGATGATATATAGTGGTACCTCAGTTTTCAAGCATCTCAGAAGCCAAACGTTTCAGTTTTCATACATTGAAAACCCAGAGGTAAATGCTTCGAACTTTAGTGGTGGCTTCCTGTTTTGAGTTTTCTGTACATTTTGAGGCTTCCGTATTGAGTTTTCGGTTTTCGAACATTTTAGAAGTCAAGCCGTCTTCTGGAACAGATTATGTTCGAAAACCAAGGTACCACTGTACTTTCTTCAATTACTTATAAACAGCACCATGCCACTTACACAAAAACTGCAAGAAAATATATGGTATTTCTAATAAAATCAAAGCACAGTGTCAGGGCACATTCAAGTTATGTTGTGCCATGCAAAGTGAGTTAACCCGAGGAGGTATACAACTAAGAAATACAGAATTTCCCCCTCTTTTGCTTGTGGAGGTGGTTGCGTGTATAGAATTATGCACAAACTGCCTGGTTCTCATTGATTAATGGGCTCAGTATTTTTCTAGAAAAAAAATTCGGACAGCTAGCCAAAAGGGTTGGATAAAGCAGAGAAAATGTAAGTACTGTGCAGAAGGAGGTAACAAGATATGGCAGCATTTGGGGCAGAAGACCAATTGACCTCAACAGAATGTTACTGTGGGTAAAGAGAGCCATTTGGGGTGAGGTATACCCTGGTTCACTGAAATGGGCTCAGGGATGAACAACAGGGGAGAGAGCTTTGTCTGAAGGAACAGCCCAAATGGAGGGGACTATTGAGGGCAAGCAGGGGCAAGAAAGAGACAGAAAAGGGGGCAGTTGAGAAGGAGACAGTGCACAGTACAGGGGATGGAGAACTGGATGGAGGACTTGAGAAGGAAGGATTGGGCTCAGATGGAGGAGGAGATAGCAGAGTGGAGGATTTGGAGGGGAATGCTTAGGTGGGGGATCAGTGGTAACAGAAGGTGCACCAAGGCCAAAGACAGCCAGGTCTGAGCATGTCTTAAAGGACTGAATTGGCCCTTTAAAAATGCACAGTATATGGTCAAATAGTGGGGTTTCTTCTTCTTCTTCAAGAACTAAAGAATTAAAAGCAAGCAGAAGTACCTCTGAGAACCAGCAAGAAGGCAGGTTTGCTCTCTGATTAGAGAAGGCTGGAGAGATACTGTGAGAGTAGAAAAGAAGCTGAAACAGAAAAGCAGGAGTCTTTAGGAATTCTGCTTCTTATTTGCAGAGCAAGTGCAATGGTCTACACAGTTTCACTTAATGAACTAAACACATATGTTGAAATTCTATGACTGTAGATGCTGAAGGAAATCTTACAGAAAGCCAGGATTTTACTTAAATCTGCCATCATTAATTAAAGCTAAATTATACAGGTCTATATTTATTGAATTAATGTCAGAACAACTCTTGCTGTTCTGGAAAGAATACTGGTTCATGGCACCCAGAAATAAGTGAAACAACTATAAACCATTATTACATATTAGTTAAAATATATGTTCAAGGATGCTGCTTGCATTACAATTTCCAAATACCTTAGCATTCCTATAGGTTTCTGCATCTGAAATATGCCTTCTCACAAAAGCAAACTCCAGATGCTACTCTGGGTGACAATTTAAAATGTTTTTAATGCAGATAAGGCACATTAAAACATCCAAGTTACTTTTGGGATTATTCCAGCGTCATTTATGTGGGTTGCCTGTATATCCCGTAGCATGCTGTTAGCAATCACTCTGAAAATTAAAGAGAAATGCCAATTGCGGTGGCAACTAATATAAATGCATTAAAAAGATTTAGATTGATATGTGGATGATAGGAATATCAAGGGCTAGAGGGTGTAATATATCCTTAGTATGTCTGCTATTAACATCAAATTGCTTAAGGCAGGCTTAGGTATTGTGTTTTGTGCTGAATTTTCTGAATTACCTGTCCGGCTATTTTAGGTAAACAGTGTATCAACCAAGGTAGAACAGTGATCTAATTCATCACTTCTTACCTCCCTCAAAGAGCTTGCTATGCTTTTCTGGGAATGAGGCCAACATTAGAATCTATTTGAAACTAATATATATGTGAGATTGACAGACTTTATACCTTTATGTATTATTATATATATTATAATCCTTATATATTCATTAGCTGCATGATAGTGATGGGGAACCTGTGGCCCTCCTGATGTTATTGGACTTTAACCCTCATCATCTCTGCCATGCTTGCTGGGTCCTACAATATCTGGAAGGCAACAGATTTCCCACCGCTGATTGCATGTCTAAATCATTTTTTAAATTTTATTTATATAGTTGGGCAAAAGGGATCTTAGTATGCTGCTTCAGCTTCCAAATGTTACATTATTTTACCCATCTTTCTGCTAAAGTGCACCTACCATAAGGTTACCATACGTCCCCGTTTCCCAGGGACAGTCCCCGGATTTACAAATCAGTGCCCTGACAAAATCCATTGAAGTTGAAAAGTGTCCCCGGATTCATGGGTAAAAAATCTGGTAACCTTAACCTACCATACATACTATCGTCCTCTTCATCCCAACTTTTGCCACATACCTCAAAAATATACATTCTAAGTAATTATTATAATGATGAAAGTTTGGTTACATTAGCACTTTGGGGGTTGTTGTTATGGTTAGCACTGTTAAGACACCGACCAGGTAAAGGAGTCATTCTTCATTCTGGTCAACAGTTGAGGATGCCGGCTTCCATTCTAAAGCACCCTTACATAAATGGCTCTTACAGAATCCAGCTTTCCAGATACATCTGAACACCAGCTGAGGTGCCAGAAGCCATCCTGCTCTGGAAAGTGAATTAGAGGAGGGAGAGGCAGGTGGATCTCCAGCGGGAAGGGAGTTCCATGAGTGAAACTTCTATTCTAGTTATAGAAGGAAACTTAACGTAATTTGAAGAATTAAATATGGATGCTAAGGACCCTTGGTTGATGGAAGCCAATGGTCTGTCTGCCCATTAACTTCAAAAACAAAAGAATTTCACTCAAATGTAGGTTTAATTCATTTGTAAGCCACCCCAAAGTATACTGAAGAAGAATGAAATTGAGACATCAGACGGACATTAAGTAATTGGTGCAGCGTTATTATATGCTAGAAAATGGCCACTATGATGACACAAGGTGTGTGTGTGTGTGTGTGTGTGTGTGTGTGTGTGTGTTGCAAGGGCTTGTCTGCTGCAAATACCCCAGGGGGTAGGTTGCGGTGTGCCTGTGTTCTCTGCACAGAGATATGCATTGGGATTCCCTGTAGGATTCCTTGTCAGCCTGGCACTGCTTTTGTCATGGTGACATTAATATATTAAATCAAGTGGTAGAAAATATACAAAGGGAGCTAGCAAATGGAAGTAGCCTGTGCTGTACTCCTATTGAAATGGCTTATAGAAAACTTTTTTTAAAAAAAGGCATTAGTATACATTCATTTTGTTATTATATTGTTTGAGATGCACCAAGGCAGACAAATTCTCATAGTTTTTTAATTGCACATTTGAATGCGTGTTCATGCAAGGAAGATGAAAACAGGAAACTGGGGAGGTATTTCAACATTGAAAAGAAAGACACTCTGCATCTCGCCATGCAAATTTGAGAAGGGCCTGTAAGGAAGCCAAAACCGACAATATGTACGACTGACATGGCATGCTTGAACAAGAGTTTCAGTCTCCGATACAACTTCTTTAAGGATCCTTTTGGCTTCTAGCACAGTTGCAGAAGTAGCAAAATGAATACAACAACACTGTAATTCGGTTGACCTTACGAGATTTTCTGCTTGGCACCAACAGAATACTGTTCAGAGCACCAAGTAACTTCCGCAGAAGTGGCTGACCATTAGGGCTATAAGGAAAATCTAACCAAATTCAACACAAAGGGGTTTACACATCCAGGGTGGTGGTTTCTCATGCAACACATGCCAAGCATATTACCCCTGAAGAGACTGGATCTTACTGTTCAGAAAGGAGAAAAGAAAGAAAGCTTCAAGCAGCAGAAGAACCCAGAGGCAAAACCTGCAAAGTGTGACAGCAGAGTTAAGTATCAAGAAGTCCATACTGGGGTGGAGGGACCTACTATTACAATGTCCATGACTTTGCAGAACAAACACACGCAAGAAATGTGATTCAGAATGCTTCGTGTATCGAGGTCACATCTGAACAAAGGGAACAATTCCCATTGAAGAATTCCCCTTCTATAAAAGATAACTTTATAGCCTATCAGCCCTATCTCCCTATTCCCCAACAGAATCCCGCCCCCCTGACCCCTAACCCAGGCTTTTTTCACCTCCACAGGCATGTGTACACACAGGAATCACTTACTCCTGGAATTCTTCCGCTGGCTCTTTGGCCTAATAGTATCACAGAATTGTAGAGTTGGAGGGACCCTGAGGTTCGCCTAGTCCAACACCCTGCAATGCAGGAATCTTTTTCCCAACATGGGGCTCAAACCCACGAACCGGAGGTTAAGAGTCTTCTGCTCGACTGCCTGAGCTTTCAGGTGGCCAGTGTTAATATTAAAATTCAAACCCATAGGCAATATTTCAGAAGCAATATTTTGAAAGCAGTGTTTATATCGAGGGGTGTAAAGCAAAGCTGCACATCTCGCCTCCCATACTAATATGTTAATCATCAACACCACCACCACCACCAACATCATCTAGTGCTGCTTTGTGAAGTGGCTCTTATTTCATTAGCTCAAGAAGGTATACACAGATTACTTTCCAGTTCTGAATCTAACTGCAGGTAGGCACAAATGGGCCCAGGATGGTAATTTAAGTACAGAGGAACCTCGGGTTGCACGCACAAGTCATGATTTAACGCTTCTGCGCATGTGCAAGTGCCCAAACCCAGAAGTAACCCATTCCGGTACGTCTGGGTTCGGCGCAGTGCGCAACCCAAAAACGCATAACCTGAACCGTCTGTAACCCAAGGTACTACTGTACTAATGGCTTCATTTTTGTATAAGCATTCTATGGCATACTCATTTGTGTGCATGCGTTTGTATAGATATATAGATAGATAGATAGATAGATAATTAAATATTTTCTTTGGTTACAAAAGTACATGCATTGTCTCTTTTTTCAGGTCACAGAATCATTTCTACTGATCAGTTACATTCAATGTGAGACGTTAATGTTGTATACAGTATAAGGTTGGGGGAGAAGAGAAGTGGGGAGAAGGGGTAGTAAATATTACATTATTTTACTTAATGTATGTGTGGGGGTTTTGTGTCCGTGTCACTTGGGTAGGTTGTCTTTCTATTCATTTATTATTTTTCCTTGGTAGTGAGCGGGGGGGGGGCAGGGCATGGTTGGTTGTCTTTAGTTGACTGCAGTAAGATTTGTTTTGGTGTGTGAGGGGACAACGACTGTTAGGTCAAGTCAGCCATACTGATTTGTATGATGTTGGTAGGTTTTTATTGTTGTCTTGTTGGGCTGTGTATGTAATAAAGCATTATTGAAAGTGTTTATGTTTAACTTGCATTTGGACAGCCTCCTTTTCCCCTCCCTTCTGGTTACAGTGTAATGGCTATTGACTAAAAAGCAATAAAAATCGGATTGACTTGACTATGGGCCATTATTTGTGGCGCTGTAAAAAAATAATTCAGAGATACTCTTAAGGATTCCTCCCAAAGCTGTATAATAACGTTCCATGCAGTAACAGTCAGGCTCTGTAGGGATACATCTAAGTTGTGCATTGTTCTTCTTCCTAATCCCTGTTCTGCTGAAAACCTCTTAATGCTCACCCAGTTTGACATGAGCACAGACTGAAAGCACATGATGTAACCATACTGAAGCTAAGCAATTCTGTGTCTACCCAGTGCCTTAATGGGAAGGCATGTGAAACCCTATGCACACCACTTTTGAGTTTTATAGTGGGGGGGGGGGGAACACATATATCCGAATGCTGTTGTTTATTGGCTGTATGGGCTACACATAGTTAGAAATCATAAAGGTGTGTAACTATGTAGCCGATACAGCCAAATAAACAAGAGCATGCAGGGACACAGATATAAATATATATCCTTAATAGTCTAAGATACTAAACAGAAATCCTATTTGATTGCAAAACACGTAATAACTCCCAGCTCAGTTTGTAAACTCCATTGAAGGGCATTGTGTTCAGGTTAAATACACGCATGCATATGTTGAGGTATGTGCGAGCCTGCTCTTAGGAAAATTACCGGTAAGCTGCAATCCTTTGCACGATTAACTGGGAATATGTCCCCAATAACTTATATAATAAGAGTGACTTATGGAGAGTCACTACCAGTGAGTGTGTAGACATTGTTGAGCTAGACGGACCAATGGTCAGACTCAGCCTACGGCAGCTTCCTATATTCCTATAAGGAGAGACTTGCAGGATCAGATCTGGCCCAGCATCCTGTTATCACAGTGGCCTATGAGAAGCCACCAAAGCTGAGGACAGACATTACATCAAGAGAGGACTCCAAAAGTACATTGCTCAGCCACTCTGCATCCCAGCTTCACAAATGATCTGGCAGAGCTGCCACGCCAGTGAAATGAATGTGTCTGTTTTGTCTCTCCCTTGCCGTTCCATTTTTGGCTGCCGTCCCCACTTCCTCCTTGTGCTGGGGAAAGTTAGCAAACTACTGTGTGTGCCTCGGTGCACGTGACAGGATGCTTTCCATCTCAGGCACTGGGATGTGGGGGAGAGTTGGAGCTACACCAATGAAGCAATGGAGCAAGCCTGGACCAATTTTTGCTGTTATGGTTACCCTGTCACCTCAGTTGTGATGCTGGGAAGGAGCCACTGAGTTTGCTGCGCTTGGTTTGCACCTGGCTCCCCGCCCCCCAATGCTCAACATTGAAAATCAGGATGAGTAATAAAGGTGGTTTTCAAAGTAAAGATAATAATAAATTATTCCCACTGCTTAACCCATAAGTGCCCAGGTCACAAAGCAGCAGAACTCAGGTGCCCTAGCATTCTTACAGGTAAAATGGAACTTGGAGAAGCCTCTGAACAGTGTGCTGTGGGTTATGGAGATGCACAGATTATTGGTTCACAGAATCACAGAACTGTGGAGTTGAAAGGGACCATGAGGATCATCTACTCCAACCCCCCTGAAATGCAGGAATCTTTTGCCCAATGTGGGGCTCAAAGTCACAGCCCTGAGATTAATAGTCTGATGCTCTGACAACTGACAGCACTTCCAATTAGAGAATTTCAGGCAGCAAGGCCTAAGGCAATAATGGGGAACCACGATATTGCTGGACTCCAACTCCCACCATCCCTGACCATTTAGCCATGTTGGTGGGGCTGATGTGAGTTGATGTCCAGGAATATGGGGCAACAAGTTTCCCCAACCAATCCTGGCCCTCTTTGAAACAGCTAGCAGAGTAGACTCTGCTAGATAATGCAATGGTTGGATCCAGGTTTTTGTTTTTGTTTTTTTTTTAAAAAAAGCTTTGTATTTCTTATCCCATTGGAAGATCATTTATTTATGTCTCCTTATGATCTCAGAACACTGCTCTGGGAAAACTGATGGGAAGTACTGTTAAAGTGGACAACCAGATGGCTGTGGGAAGCAGGAGCTGAGCGCAACCACACTCTGCCCACCTGCGATTCTGCGATTCCCACTAACTGGTATTCAGAGGCATACTGTCTCAGACCGTGGAGGTGGAATATATAGGGGGGGGGGCAGACTGTGTGTAATGGAGTATCCCAGAAAAAGATATGACTGGCTGAAACCCTGAAGAGGAGGACTCCACACTACAACCTTCTGTTGCAGGTTCCATTTGTATATAATGAATGCACATATATGCCATACTGTTCAAAGCAGAGGGAGCCTAAACAAACTGAACTGGAGTAAGATAAAGTGTTCCATCCCCCCCCCCCAAAAAAAAAACAAGTAAGAGGAAGAGCTATGTTACAGGTCTGTACCTGGCCCAGGGAAACAATATTTAGGTACTGGTGCACAGACGTACACACAAACACACACACTGCAATAAGCTCCCTAATTAATTACACATTGCACAGCCATCTCCTCTTGCAATTTTGAGTCCTAATAAGTTCACCAGCATGGACGTGCCAGGGCTTTTCTTCTCGCCTAACAAAACATCTCTGATCCTTGAAAAACCAGGGAGAAGTTTTGGCTACAACATCAGGGCACAGGGTTCTTTTTAGCCCCAGGCTATACCACACCCACACAGTATAAATATACTGTGGTGGAAAAAGAATGCTTGTAACAAGCTAGAACAAAGCCTATCCTCATGAACTTGGTTAATGCTTACCTATAATCATAAGCAAGTTGTCATCATTCCCTCTTTTCCCCATTTAAGTCTTTGCACAAACGTAGCCAAAATGGCACCACCCGTGCTCAAGAGGGATGTATCAGCAGGCTTGGGGTAACCTGGAGGTTTGTGAGAATACGGGCTTTTCTCAAGGGTTTCCTTTGTACTAACAGCCAATGAAGACTGTGCATCCTTAGGGGCCATTGGAATGCTGATTGCTGGGAGGGAGAATTGAAAACTGGGTGGGAGGCAGAAAGAAATGGCTTGTGTTGGGGAAGGGCATGGCTGATTGACAAACACTGAACAGGAACAGTCTCTGCTGCAGTATTTGTTATGGGTCCGACTTGTGTAGCATTATAATCTACAAAGCAGGTTATGATCAGATGTGAGCTGAAGGCAGCGCAAATAAAACATGGGCCTATTATAAATCTATAACAGTCTGAAACAGATAATGATGCTTATAGAACAAAAAGGCAGAGATATGCATTTCTGAAACTCGCTGATGACAACTTTGGGTGGCATTCAAGTAAATTTCACTCAGAGTAAATTAATGGATCTAAAATAGTCATTTTACATTTATTTCAATGGGTCTGCTCCGCTTTCAATGAGATAAATGCAGTTGAACGCCACTCTTCGTTATTACCATTTGAACAGTAATGTAAAACACAAAAATCCAAGGTGAACAAACTATAAATAATAACACTATATTTTCCAGCCTACGTGTTGACAAAAGCTGATGGTTATAATGCCAATGGCTGCATTTGAAATATTTATTATGAACAATAAATACAGCATTATTATTTACTGTTTGATCACCTCGACTTTTGTCTTTTGCCTTGTGGTTTACAGATATGTTTTCTCTTTATTTTGGTTTGTTATTTCAGCAGGCAAGCCTTACAAAATGGCACATTTACTTCTGCAGGGGTAACAGAGTCTCCCTCCCCTTTCCTAGGCTAGGAACAGCGCCCAGAAGTGCACTGCAGGGGGCTAAACCCTATGGATCCCTTCCAACTCTACAATTCTATGATCTAAGTTGTGTGTTGCAAACAATGCTATATCTATATAACCAATTCTATATCTCTCTGTGTGTGTACAGCTAAATATAAAGAAGGATCTGCTCACACAACAAGCAAATTAAAATTACTGGAACACGTGAAGACATATCAAGGACTTCCTGAGAGATATAAGGGGAGGGGGAGAGGAAAAATGCAAGTGCAAACATATTACAGAGATTATAATAATAATAATAATAATTTATTACACGCTATAACCCCTGTAAAATATATTTTGATATTTTAAAATATATTTCCATGGCCCTGAAAAATGCTTATTAGATGCAGTATCACTATAAGTCTAAGATGCATATATAATTTAGGTCATTAGATATAGTATAACTGCTACCTAATAGTTACACTATAAATGACACTCAAATTCAATCTCATTCAGATGTGAACAAGTCACTTATTTGAGAGCAAGGCTCCAACTCCCACCAGCTTAGCCAGCAGGGCCAATAGGTAGGGCAGATGGGAACTAGAGGTTAACAGCATCTGGAGGGACATCCAGCTTCCCCATTCCAGATTTAAAGATTGTACTTGCCGTACTGCATCATAAGCTGGTAAAAGGGTATGGGGGAAACTTGAAATTTCTCGGCTTCTTCAGCTGCTCATGTTCCAATGTGACATATACCACCATCTACCGGAGATACCCTTCTGCGTTCTATTTAGGGCAAATAGGCCAGTTGCTATGCAAAATAATAAATGGGCTGAAACTTCTTATTTTAAATGGCAAAGTTCAAAACCAGTATTCAAAAACATTGCCCTCTCCCAGGACACTGTGAAAGTAGCCTTAGAGTGTCCATCCTGGAGCAAAGGAACTTCAAAGTGAGAAGGCAACATGAAACTACCAAATTACAATACATCAAAAGGGTCAATGCTATGCTACGGCTTGTAGGCTGATTTTTTTTTTTTAATCATATTATGCATGTTACGTGGCTTACCAATGCCAGGATACCTGTGTTATCAACAACTATTTTGCAGACCTACCACTCTTGAATTCCTAATTATTCATTTTCCTCTGACCTCACTGTTCATAACCGCATATATACCTGTAACAGGATAACACTTCATATATCTAAGGAAGTAGAAAGCTATCCATGAAAGCTTATGTTGTAATAAATGTGTTTATCTTTAAGGTGAAACAAGACTCTTTGTTCTTTTTGCGGCAGCAAACCAACACAGCTACCCTTCTGGAAATGGTTTCCAAAAGGATTTTATTTCAGCGAACTAAGCCACGACGATACATTGCCAGGCTCTTGCAGCAGATTCTAAACCAGCTGCAAAAAGGCAATCCACTTAAAAGGAGTCAAATCACATTCTAGAAATGGCAATCACTACTGGAACAAAAGAAAAGAATACTTCGCATTGCTGCAAAAGGGTTGATACAAAAATCATTTGCATTCCTTGCACTTAGTCCTTAAAAAAAAAGATTGTTTTGTGTGTGCGTGTGAGGGAGAGATTAACCCCCTCTTTTGAAGTCTCAAAGCAAAGCATACTGGTATTAAACGTTTAAAAAATACCAGCACTACACCAACAGCTAAACACTAGTAAATAAGACAGTATAAGAGAAAAAATAAAATTACGTGTTTTACTAATAGCTGATTCTGCACAGGGCTAAAGAACAGGAAGCAAAAATAAATCCATCCAGTTCTCCCCCACCCCCTGACCTATTTTCATCAGTTAACAAAGCAGGCACACCTTTCAATATCAGTTTTTCATTCCAACTAGGGTTTTGGTTTTTTTGTTTTTACTCACCAATTGCTTTCAGAAGCCCCAGCCAATGCTTCCGTATACTAAGCCTCATCTTTCCAGATGCTTCAGTAAAAATAAATAGCAATCTCCATCTGAACCTGCACCACGCAGTGACAATTCTGCTCAAAAAGCTGTAAGTATGGAGATCTCACATCACGCAGCAGCAGCAGCAGCAGCAGCAGCAGCAGCAAGACAGGCTTGAAGCCACATAAATGAGGGATGGACAGGCTACGAGGCTCACACCAGAAAACAAACGTTTTTTGAAAAGCGCTGCCTTCTAATTCCAGACTGCATTATGCTAACTGTGAAAACAAAAGCAGCCACAAACTGCACACACAGCCCAATGCCTCTTGCTGCAGTGAAAGAGTTCCTCTGTCACAGTGTTCCTTTAAATAATGATAATAATAATCGGGAACTAGAAGATACATTAAAAACAAAAGTACTATATCAGGCAGTGCCTCACCCACTATAATCTTTTATTGTACTTTCTGCAGGCAGGGATGGGCAAACACATCTTGCACGTAAAGGCAAGGGCTGCAATCCTGCCTACGATTATATGGAGAGAAGTTCCATTGATTTTAGTGGGATTTACCCACACATAACTCTGTGGTCAGGATTGCATTCTAGAAGAACAAAAGGAATACTGAGCGCTGCAGCAGCAGCAACAAAAATAAGCTTTGAACTTACTAATTAAGAGTCAATGCAGTACTTTATAGACCTACGTGCCACCGGAGAACTAAGATTTGTTAACTTACCAGAATCTATAAATATTTTGCTGCTATTCAGATGGATTCAGAAAGGCTGCATCCTTGCAAATGCATCCCAGCGAGGAACAGTGAATGGAATCTGCCCCAGCCTCTGCTTCACTCGCTGACATACAGATGGTTTTCAAAGCCATGCCTCACAACAGCTGGCTTGTTTTTGCCTTCTCATGTGACTGACAAGTTCATACAAGCACTGTCAACTTTAACCTCAGTGACAGAAGGCTCAGCTTGTTTTATACGTTACATCACCAGAAATTATTGACCTTCGGCAGAAAAGGTTGCAGACTTCAAAGCTTTGTGTTCTTTTTTAACCCCTCAAAAAAGATTTTTGCAAATGCACTGTTGTGAGTTTTGTTGTTTTTATTATTATTAAGCATTCTAGTGTCATAAACAATAGGCGTGGAACTTGCAGAAAACATATTATTGTGGTTGCCTAATTATTGCCTAATTGTGACAGGTACAAGGAAGGTATCTTTTATAATTGCCTTCAGAATCTCACACACTGCCCTGCAAATTACACCTTCACACTTTTTGGGTTTGGTCAAAAAAAAACCAACAACAATGGAAGCTATCTTGCACACAGACACAACCAGTTTGACCAAAGATGAGAGAGCCACAAAAAAAATTGAACACGTGTAATACCAGAAACAATGGCTCTATCATGTTTCCTTCACATCTCAGTGTGAGGGGGATATCTGTGCACAATCTTAGTAAAGTGCCCTGCTGTCAAAATTTAAGACCTTCAGTAGGTTTACAGGAACTAAAGGGTTTGCTCATATTTGTGGCACAAATAAACATTCTGTGTATCTTTAAAAACAAAGCAAAAAAGATGGTTTGCAATAACCTTCGGGGCTACAAACCATTCTTAGCCATTCACCAGAAAGAAAGGGGTGTGCAAGCAGTTCAGTGCCACCAGATATATGTCTGATGTAAGCATGGTGTGTGAACAGGGTCAGAAACGACGCACAAGCTTGTTCCTCGTAAGAAGAGCCCTGGTGGATCACAGCAAAGGCCTGTGTGGTCCAGCATGCTCTTTCCTACAGTAGCCGATGGGATGCTGAGCAGAGACCATGAGGGCAACAAACACTCTCCTCTGGAAAGCATCCCAATGTGGTCTAGGAAGTCACTTCATTGAAGCCTGGGTTTGTAAGTTGCAACCTTAGTCACAAATTGTATGTACATACACCACACAATGTAATTTTATGTTTTATGAAAGAAAACTATTTACTTATATGTTTACTTATAAAGCATCTTGGCAAATCTGCCTAACCAGCATTCTTAAGTCATGAGGATAGTCAGAAATGGTAAAAGCAAAAAAGCAGCTTAAGAAGCGGCCACCTTGTGTGCCCTTCATATAATTTCTATTGCACAGCTTGATAAATTTCTTCTAACTATTCACACATTGGGTAAGATAAGTTACCCTGTATTATTTACTTGGCAACATGAAAAAAGGTGGTGGGTGGGAAAAGATTATTGTTGTTGTGATGATGATGATGATGATTATGATTATTATTATTAAAATTTAGGACTGAAATATTCCATCTCTCAGTTTGGCAGTGCAATTTTGAAGTTTAAGAATACAGACTTGCAAACAACTTTTAATCCGTATAAGATAAATGAAATCTTATTATTAATGAAGTTGCATTAAGTTTTATTTTTATTCAACTTAAAGCAGATCATAGTTCTTGCTCTTGCAAACTGGGTCATATGACCTTGGCCACAGGCATGACCACAACTCAGTTCACCTCTGCTACTTTGTATGGAGAAGGGTTATGATAGCATAAACCAGAAACATGTTATAAATGTGTACCATTTTAGTGACTTCTTTGACTAGCCTGAGCCCAACTGATAATCCTTCTCTCCAAGAACTTCGCCAATACATATATGCACAAACTTGCCACCTCGCTGCTGCAACCTGCCTGTGGCAACATGGCAGGGCTGCACAACAAGCTAATTTTTTTCTCAGAAGCCAGAGAGATTTCCATGCTTTGCATTAATCACAGTGTAAATATAATAAAACAAATAACACCGCTGGTTCCAGGACTCTTATGTCATATAAATTAACGATTTGTAGCTTACTGATAAAAAGGTAAATGTAAACATAAAATGTCCATGTTCTCTCGAAGTCTGTTAATATTTCATAGACTGAGAGCTTTTTGTTTCCCATGCACACTTCCAGATGACAATGGACAAGTTCCAATCTAGCATGTCAATACCACTTTTCTACAGATGAACTAAAAATGTCCTTCAAACGTGGGCCAAATACAGAAATAAATTAGCTTTGTTTCTTAAAAAAAAATGCACATGTTGAATTGACTTCACTATGTATAGAAATTTCATTATATTAAAGTAGGTAGACTTGAGTCTTGTATATGTAAGCCCCACTTCTAATAAAACATTGTGAACGAACTACGTATTTTTTCAGCTAGGTGGTCACTAAACAGTTACATGCCAAATGTTGAAAGAAAACTTGATTTTAGAAGATTTGGCGTCTCCCTTTTAGGCTCACTGAAATGGGTGGGAAAGCAGTAAAAGGAGTTCTACACTAAACAACTAAGAACACTAATGTCCCATATTTTATCAATGGCTAATATTAAATTTATTACCCATCCTTCAGCAGCAGCAGCAGCTGGGATGGGTTATAACAATCTAAAGTTCAGAATTTAAAACAGAGTACTGTACAGCCAAAGGAATGGGTTTATTAAAAAATAAAACTTATAATAAAGTACTGCATGAGAATGTTAAACGTGCAACCCATTTCAGGATTTTAAAAATATGCTTTCAGTGCACATGCATGCATATATAAAAGGTCCCTGAAAAATACCTTGACTTCCATTATATCCCATTTTTTTTGTGTCTGGTCACAGTTTCCTCATTTTGCTGCTGTTGCTTTCATGCAGCGGATACAACTAGGTCAAACAGACCCTGAGCTAGGGATGGGTAAGTACGTCAATTTTGGTTTCTTTCAGTTTTTCATTCTTCCAGCATATCCAAGTATGCAGCCATGCTCTGAGGCACACTTCCAATACAAAATCTGCCTATGCTTCCTATTTTGCTCCAACATGCTGTGGTAGCCATAATGCCATAGTGAAGAGCAGCAAAACACTTTTGTGCACTTACATGCACTAAAAATGACAAAAATGGGGCAACTTTCCAAGGGCTGTGACAATAGTTCTCAAACTCATCTCCCTTGAATAACCTACTTTTAGTCTTCTCAGGTAGCAACAATTAGCTGAAATTCACACACACACAAATCTCCAAGCCTACTAAGCAATTTCTGTCCTGTCCATCAACAGGACATAGTCCAAGCTCCTTGTATGCAAAGGGATCAAGTGACACAAGGCTGCCCATGCCAATGTTTTAAGCCAAAATGAATAACCTGACCCAGTAAAGAAAACAAAAACAATCAGGCACCTCCTCTTATGAATGAACTATCCATTGTTCCATTCTTAAAAGCACTTTCGCTGAAAGCACTTAATGCATTCCCCAGAAATACAATTCAGTGCCAAACCTACATTGGCTATAAAGTACATTCTACAGGTTTCTCTCTTTCCCCCAAGACATGGTCTGGAGGCACGAGGCTATCACCTTGCTGAATCTAAGTAGGTCTGAGTCTGGTCAATGCCTGGAAACCTCCTGAGGACCACCAACCTACTACCAAGGATTCCATGATTGAAAAAGGTGAAATATAAACAAACAAAACATGTGATAAAAGAGTTAACACTTCCCCAGGAATAGTATGTGAGAGGCTCAAAGGCACCTACAAGCAATCCTAACCACGTCTATCCAGAAATTAGTCCTGTTGAATTCAATAGGATTTATTGCCAGGTAAATGGGATTAGGAATGCAGCCTGGAGTCTTATGTGGATGTAAACAGCTCTAACATATATGCAAGAAATATATGAGAATTACCTCTGTAGTATTACTATTAACAGAAGTGATTTTCTTTATCCTTGAGAAATAAAGGCATATCACGTAGATGAAGAATATTAAAAGCAAAAACAAAAAGACTATTAAAAGCAAATTCTTTTAATAGTTTCAACTCCTGCTGGATAAAATTAAGCTAACCATATTCTGCAGTATATGCCAATAAGCCCTGGACACAGAAACACATAAAACTGCTTACCTTAAATCGCAGCTCCTTTCACCAGATCTTGCTGGAGAGCACGTAAGATGTTCGTCTTCCCTTTTATTTTCTGCATGTCTCCTTGCTTCAGCTGATGCTTCCTGAAAAAAGGTTTCATAACATAGTAAAGCACCAAATCATCAAGTTTCAGTCTGCAGAAAAATATATTATTACACACCCCTTCATTTGTGGGTTTGTTTAGAGTCCATAATGTATCCACTCTTATGCTGATTTGGCTTAAAGCACAATAGTATATTCCATGCAACCTCTCAGTTGGCTTTACAATCCTTGTACTCAAGTTACTAATTCATCTGACTGCTCTAGAAAGGAACAACTTTTTTTCACTTTGGCAAAAACTTGCTACTTGCAAGCATTTTAGGACTCTCAAAAACTGTGTGTGTGCACAAATGGGTGTGTTTTGGCACATACACACAGAAAAGAGGGAAAATATATATATATAACTAAACTTGCAAAAGATGGGTGTACAAGACGCCTTGTACAAGAAAGCTATTGGCAGCTTACAGCTTCCACACAGAACATACCAAAGGTCTACTGTCCACAGCTGCATCCTATGCTACAACTACATCTGCTCCAAGACAGATCCAGAATAAAAAACGACACCCCCACCTGTCACCTAGTTCCCAGCTAAACACATTCCCATTATCCTCATTGATGAGCTACAGTCCATTCCAGATACTTCCCTCTCAAAGGCCTGGAGTGGTATGTCCTTGTCCACAGACAGACAGCATTCTCAGCCAATCTAAACCAACTACTAATCAGCAACAGCAGACCATATATGAACACTCACAAACAAGGAGTAGACCCTTAAACCAACCCAGGTATCAAACTGTCTCTATATCTGGAATGTTCTCTGTTGAACTGATGAGCAGGTCTGAGGAGCCAAACAGGAAACAACTTTATTAAAGGACTATGTACAACAGGCTTTCTGTCCTTTAGCTACTGTCTCACTTTGCTTCTAGCCCTGCTTCCTGCTTGGGCCTAACCAACTAAAGTAGACATGGGAGGTGCCCTTAAAGGTACACTCCCTTACAATATCCATCCTGGCAACACTATTGCTGGTCCTAAAAATATCAGCTATGCAACATCAGCTGCTTGTTCACCTGTCCGTGTTCTAGGGTTGCATATGCTGTCATCTGCCACCAAAGCAACATAAAAGCTGGTACATAGTTCGACCACTGGCCCATACAGCCCAGTATTGCTGAAACTGCCTTGCTTGTTCAGAATACGCTGTTTAATAATTTAATTGTGCAACCCCAATTTTTTGTACTACTGGAGGAGAAAATTATGCATAATCACATTATGCATAATCTTATATACCTCTGTCATGACTCCCAATCAGTCATAGTTTTCCTGGACTAAAGTCACAAACTCTTTAGCTTTTCCTTGCAGGAAAGGTGCACTGACCTCTTGATTGTTGCCCTTATCTGCAGCTTTTTCAGTTCTGCAATACCCTTTCTAAGACAGAATGCCCAGAACTATACAGCATATTCCAAAAATGGCCATGCATAGATGCTCATCAACTCGTCATGATAATGGACCTAAATTGTCTCTACTATGGAATCTTCACTGCTACTGCAATTGTTTTCATTAAGTTACACACCATTAACAGTTATATTAGGCTTGCCAGTTCATTGTCTGTAAAGTAAGGTAATTTCTGTTCCAATTTGCCTAAGATTACATACGTAACATTGAGCTTCATGTGCCATTTTGTTGCCCAAAAGCAAAGCTTAGAGAAATTCTTTTGGGCCTATTTAATTTGCCTGGCACTTTACCGTCCTGAATAATTTGGAGTCATCCTGGATACTGCAATGCTCACCCTTGACTCCAGATCATTTATTAATGAATTAAATAGTACCAATCAAAATACAGGTCCTTGAAGGATCCTGCTGCTCACTTCCCCCTATTGGAAGTACTGTCCATTTACCCCTACCCTTTGGTTCCTGTTCTGTGACCAGTTACAGACTAGCAAGATGATCTGTCCTCTTATTCCAAAACTGATATTAATCAGAAACCTTTGGTGAGGAATTCTGTGAAAAAGTAGATAACGCCTATCAATACAATTCCTGTTTGGCTGGTAAGCCAAACTGATATTTGTAGACCCTTCGGTATGTTTGTAAGCGTACAGCAGGCTGTAAAATTAAATGAAAATGAAAAGCAATCATGAATCTCCTAGATTACTGTCAGTTGGTCCTGTTAATCGCTTGGTCTTAAACATTTTGTTCTCTCCAAGGCAAAACATTTAAGGATAGGAGTAAAAGTGCCCTTTACCTGTTTGTAGAAATCTGTGGAAGGGGATGACCTGGACCGTTCATGCGTATATGGAGATTTCTCAAGCTGCTCATGGCCAGCATCAAGGATGTTGTCAGCTGAATGGTATCTTCCCGTGTTCCGAGTTTCTATAGGTTTCCTCTGCTCCTTCCATGATGCCTGGTATTCTGCGAAAGTTTCCAACCTAGGAGATTGTCCAGATTTTGCTTTGCGGCCACTGTAATGGACACTTTCTTTGGGTCTACTGCGTGCACCAACCATATTCTCCACTCCAAAAGAAGCCGACCTCATCCTTCTTTCATACCATGACCCTTCAATCTCACCTTCGTAAGAATTGGTATGAGGATCATTAGGAGTCTGTACTTCTGGCCGACCATAAGGTGCATGTCTTTGTGAAGATTTTTGGTAGGCAGGCTTGCTCGTTTCTTCAAAGAACTTCCACCTATCTGCAAAAGAACCCAAAGCTTCCTCAGAAGTAGTTGGACGACGGCGTGGCCGGTAGTCATCATCCGACACCCCCACTTCATTTATCTTCTCGGGCTCAGAATAAGATTTCAATTTTTGTTCCGTTGTGAACCTCTTCCTAGCTCCAATGCGAGAAACGTGGTGAATGTTACTACCAGGTGAAGTCTGTTTAGAAGACTGCCTAGCCCCAAGGAAGCCTGCCTCGTCTTCAGAGACAAGAGCCAGTGGAGAAGAGTTATAATTATTTGTCTTCCAGTCTGGAAGATAATCCGCAGAACTGGGCTCCAGGTCCCTTCGCTGGAAAGAGGTGGCCTTCAAGACCCTGGCCTGGGCCTCTTTCAGATTGTCTTTGTATACATTAGTAAAAGAACTTTCTGATGAGGAGTTTATCTTTTCTGCTGAATCGGGTTTCCAGTTCTCAGCATACTCTTCGGTCTCACTTGACCCCGCTAAAACAGCTGTGCTTTTGCTTTTCTGCAACTTTGCTCTTTTCATCTGGATCTCGTTTCTCAGTGTGGTAGCAAAACGATCACTCCTTCGTGTGTTTTTGCCCAGGTTAGCATCAAATGCAGGCTGCTTAGTAATCTCCGCTTCGGCAGCAGGATCAGCCTGGCTTTTCCCTTCCTGAGCTAAAGAGTGCAACATTGGGGTCTTCTGAGGAGAAATTTTGTAGCTCTCTTCTTGACTCCACTTGAAATCTTTTGGAGGAGCTTTACTGGTGGGCACTAAGGCACATTCCCGCCCATATTCCCGCTCACAGTAACTATCGTGGTTCTCCTCAAAGTTCTTGGCTTGCACTGGCTTTTCAGGGAAACTTACCTTCCTAGATTCTTCCATTACAATTGTTCTAACATCCTCTCCTTTATTAACTATGTAATGACTGCTCTTTTCACATACATCTAGAGAAGGCTCAACAGGCTGCTGAGGTAGACAGTATTTGGGACTTTGGATCATTGTAGTCATAGCAGGACTCTCCTGTGGTCCAGAGGAAGTATGGTTCCCTATGCCAGTTTTCCGGCATTCATCTTTGAGTAGTGGTCTCGAGTTTCCCTGAACAGGCTGTTTCACTGTCACACAGTAATAGCGGCTTAGCCCTGTGTTGTCCATTTTCTCCTCAGCACTCACGTCAGAAGAAGTGGCGGCAGCAGCAGCAGTACTATCAAGTATCCTAGTGTGGTTTGGATGACAGCTACGTTTGTCAGTGGGCCTTTCTTGAATGCCAGCATAAGTGGAGAGGTACCGCTGCTCTTTAGGTGATGCAGAGACTTTTGCGTTGCGAAAGAAAGTGCTTTCATCACTGTACTGGCGCTGGTGATGGTGGCCATAAGTGGACTGTGCAAATCGAACGTCCGTGCTGGACAGAGATGATTGCAGCCTGCTGAAATTTCCTATGATGTTGTTGTTGACCCTGTCCCCGGCAGAAGACAAACCACAATCCAGACTGAGATCGGATCTGTAGACTGGTTTGCTGCTCTGCCTACCTTCAGAGGCCCTGTCGACTGCTCTGGCATCTCTCTTTTGTTGCTCTACAGTTTCGGCACTCCAGTCACTCTTGGCTTGCAGCCTGTGCTGGACGTCAAAGTGCTGGGTGCTCTGAATACCCTCTGAATAAGGAGCAGCATGGGCTCTCTCGTGACTTTTGGTGGCAGCAAAGCTATCACTACGAATAGGTGGCGGTGGTGGTGGAGGGGAGGGCGACTTTTTCTTCTCTGGGACATACCACACAGGCCCAAAATTTGATCTTCCGGACCCAGAATACTTTGAATCAGAATGATCTTCCAGCCTGGGGCTCCTGTTGTTTTCATACTGTGGTGCTTGAGGTGCAAAGCAGGTAGTTTTCTCATCTAATCCTCCATTATCACTTAGAAATGAGGCAGCCTTGCTATTTCCTGATTTGGGGGTTTCCCAGTGACCCACCTTGTACCCGGCATTCTCAACTGAGGCAGCATCTGCACTGGTCAATGTGTGGTCAGGTGTGCTAGAGCTAGTAGAGAAAGAGCCGTAGGCAGAATCCCTTTTGCTGGGATTCCCCAAGTGGTCAATACTACTGTTGGACTTTGCAGAAGACATCTGTCCATATTGATACACCTGGGGTGTGTGATCCCAGCTGTCCATGCTTCCAGCAGAACTGAACTGGTCTGAGGTGCGATGGAGATTTGACTGGTCCCATGAGCTTGACAGATCATGGGAAGAGGAGCTGTAGCAAAATATGAAAAGGGCTCTCATCAATATAGCACCAACAAAACCCATACTCTCTGCTGGTAGAAACAGCCATACTAGATAATATTACAAAAATGCAAACATTATAAAATCAAAATGCAAATATTATAAAATCAAAGTACACTTTTTCTGTGCTTTACATATGCTGCTGCCTTTTCCCCCACCCCTATTTTTAATAATACATCTGCTGTTAAATATGTATTCTGCCTTATAGCTGTATATGAGACAAGCAGAAAGTAAGTTATTAGACTCTTGTTTTTCACAAGGATTGAATTGTGGAATTTATTCCATCGTGAGTATTTTGACACTGCAGCTGCTTATTATGTATTGCTTATGTGCTTGTTGTATAGAATCACAGAATGTAAGAGTTAGGAAATATTGTTATGTGTTTGCATTTTGGTGTTTTTGCCACTGAGTTGTAAAGTGTCCTGTGACCTTTTGATGAAGGGGTGTGTGTGTGTGTGTGTGTGTGTGTGTGTGTGTACACACACACACACACACACACATATACTGGTATAATCTGCATAGTGTATGAGTCTAACAGAATGCCCAGTGGAGTCTCCATTGCCCCAGGCCCTAACAGGGAATCCTTGGCATGGGCTTAGTGATCTCTCCACATTTATCTCCCAACTCCCAGGTTGTCCCTAAGGAAAGTCAAAACAAGTAGAAGTTCCCATGCAGCCAGGACCCATCTGTGAATATAAAGTCCATGACAGGTTTTCATTCTACTTTGTAATAAGTGTCAATGAGAGCATTTGAAGAGTATATAACAAAGCATTTTTTAAAATAAAATCAAATCTGTGATTAGGCACAGAGGAAACTGTTTCTGAAGCCATCCAGCATACTGGAAAACAGGATCTATAGAACCATAGGGACGGGTTAAGTGTTCAAAATAACTAAGAAAGGTTTGTTTAAAAGTTTGAATTTGTATTACTAACACAAGCAGTAAATGGTAGAAAATGTCTAAAGACCAATTAATGCTCTTCTTTTTAAAAGTAAACCTAGCATGAAACATTTAAGATCACATTACTTAGTACTCCAATAAAACTGAATCAAGTACCACTTTAGGGCCATGAATGGCAAGTATACTTTTCCCAAGGTTTTTGGGTTTTTTTGGTAAATTAAAAGTCTGCATATTCTGAGACATGTTTTACATGCCACCAAAACAAAGAAGCAAATAGAATGCAAGGTCTGTGGCTAAAGGAACGCTTTGTGAGAGCTTGTAACCAGATCATGGTATACCTGGATTACAGAGAGACATTTTACCACCTGAACTAAGATGTAATTTTTTTTTATCCCCAAAATAGTTCTCATACAACTCATTACTGAGAAACATTCAGTGACTGAACAAGCGACGATGTGCCCTACCCAATTCTTTTTAATTGCTACATAGCAAGCAGAGATGTAATTAGAGAAAGCAATTGCATGACAATTCTTTAGGCATACACAGAGTGTGTTTTCCTCTTAAATAATTGCTTTGTTATAGGAGATTTGGTTTCTTACTCCTTCCATTGCGTTTTAGTACTTTTAAGGGGCTTTTACACACCTGAAAACTGACGCCTGAAGAAAGGCCGAGAGAAAAGAAAAGAAAACCTGCCGGAATAACCTGTAGTTCACTCTATTTACTTAGCTGCATAATGGAAAATACCCTGCAGACTAAGGGCCATCAAGCCCTTGTTATATCTAAGTTCCCTCATTACACAACTCGCTTCGTGCACAAAGACCAACTTAACCGTGCAGTTGCTGGCCATTTTAAGATAAGGAACAAACCGAGGCAAGCTATTATTTTCTTACCGTTGGAGCTGGATGCATGTTAATTTTAAACAGGAACTCACCTTGCATGATACCGAGAGTGCCAGGAAGCACAGGGATTGGTTGAGGACAGCCGTGACGTGGCTGTCTCAGGGTGACTCTCCGTGAATTTGGTCGCATGCCAGGAGTGGGGCCTGCAGGCTAGATCATTCTTTCTGGAATGAGAAAGGAAAAACATAGGCATTTACTGCATATATTTTTAAAGCAATCAACCTCAGACCTAATTAACAAACACAGTAAGAAGGCTCAGGTTACAGAGCAGTGTCTGCTGCTCTAGGAAATCACCTTTGAAAAGAATCCAGGTGCTTTTTTTTTTTTTTTAAAGCACTTGAAATACAGACAGTGAGTCAAAGCCTGGAATGTTTCACCTCTGCTAGGCAGATAAAAACACCTACTGATTATCTGTGAAATCCCTTATAATATAGACGCATACCGTCTATAACAATTAAGTCTTGTATAATTGCATGGAAGTACAGAAATGAGGAACTTTGTGTTTGAACAACTCTCATTTTTGAAACCAGAGTAGGTGTGGTTCAGTGACAATGGCCAGGAACTCTGATCCATATTCAAATACCTGCTCATTAAGAGAGAAAACGTAATGTAAAAAAAAAAACATAGGGTGTTCCCCACATTTCTCAGTAGTGCTGCAAGCCCAGTTTTGCCAGTCAACTGGCACAAAAACTTCCTGGGCTCGAGAAGCGAGCCTTAGGCCTCCCTGTCAACCTTGCCATTCCCTACTGCCATCTTCTCATCCAGTAAATGGAGAAAGTTATCAAACTGTCCTGCATCTGCCTGCCTGAAACAGTGCAGCATCCAATTCAGAGGTCAGCATCACTCACAAGCACCTTAGGAGGTCGATACACCAGCAGGGGCCTGAAGCCAGCCATCCCACCTTGCTCCTGCTTACTGCTGTTGCCTGCCTACTACACCCCTTTTCAAGCATGCAAAAAGTGGCAATAGTTTAGAGAAAGAGCCCCTGTCCTCTCCTCGTGAGCCGAAGTAGAGAGTGGGCTTACAGGGAGAAGCCAAGCAAATGGCTAGTGGGACAGCGGCAAGGAATTCCTCAATGGCATCTTGCCCAATGGCCTCCTAAAAACTTGGGAGCCAACAGTGTTCCACCAGTTTTAGGCACCTGGTTGGAAAGCTTTGTTGGGCATGTAGAAGGAGGAGAGGCAGGGAGGGAGGTTCAAGACCAGCTACCTGCTCTGGTCACTTGACAGTTCTGTTGTGAAATCCATCACAAAGGACCATGGGGCCTGTTTTCACATGGTGGTTGTCTCTCAACCCATGTCCATAAAGAAACCAGCATCAGAATCCAATATGCCTAAGCAATATTTTAGCTAAATGGCTTGAAGTCCATTTTAGCTAAATGGCTTGAAGGCTAATTGCTTCAGGGTTTCACACAGCTTGGCATGTGTGGGAACCAACACTGTAACAGTTGCATGAAGTTGAATAGCCTATGTGGACATGCTATTCTCTAAGAGCAATGCCATTTCTAAAAAAAACAACACATGTCCAAGTGCTCCAACTTCCCACACAATGCTGCCAACTTAATGCTATCATGGAGTTCTGCACATGCAAATCTAATCCCACAAATTCAATGATAATTGTTGTGGCTGTCTCCACAGCTGATGAATCATGCAATTGTCTAGTTTAAAAACAGTAGCCTCACAGTGGAATCCCATGCATGTCTATTTAGAAGCCCCTTTGAAATTCAATGGCACTTACTTTCTGATAAGTGATAATTGGTAGGATGGCAGTTTAACCACACACTGTTTATTTGTTTGTTGTTTGCTTGATATATATGCATGAAACCAGAATGGTTTGTACAAAATGTGAATGAAACATGAGACTACAGAGCGACTACATGGCCAGATGCTTATCATGGAGAAATGGAAGTGGGAATGGAGGATTTCAGAAAGGATTTCTGGATTACTGAGAAGGGTTTTTCTATTAGGAGAAAGGATAGGGAATGCTGTCTTTGTGAAACCAACACCATACCTCATGGAGCTTCTCAAGATCTTCGTAAGATAGCTCCTGGCCACATGAACATCACTTTCAGACGGCATTTTCTGTGTTACAATATCCACCACCAAATTCATCTTCCTGAGCCGTCAGGGAAGCAGAGGAGGAACACAGTAGACCAGAGGTTCTCAGACTTTTCCATAGTGAGTCTCACCCCACAATAGAAAGAGGAAAAAAAGCAAGCTGACTGACACTCCATGCTCTCATTCCGTGATTGTGAGCAAGGAAAGACAGAGAACATGGTCATGCCAGTCTGCAGAGGAACACTAGAGTAGCATAAAGCCCACTAAAAAGAGAAATTTGCCTAAACCCATTTGAAAACCATGGGGATAGAAACAAAGCAAAACAGAGAAGAGAGATTTGGGGTTTTGCTTCTTTCTGTGGATGAATTTTGGATTTTTTTAAATAATAAAAAACCCCACACTGCATGTTTCTGAAATACTATGTGAATGCTTTCAGTTTTGTTAGTACACTGTTATAGGCTGCTATATAGGAGAGGATTGGTTTACATTATTGTATCATGCCAACATGCTAGTTACTGAGAAGAGCCGAATTGCAGTGCTGTTGCTTTTTAAATTGAAAAGACCCCTTCAATCATTGATTCCTCCTTGCATTTTAGACCACTATAAATAGGCTATCCAACACAGAAATTAATCCCAAATCCCTTGGTGCAAACAGAAAGAAGTCTGAAAAGAGAAAGAGCAAGATATTAACAAAAATTATACCGCTAGAGTGAAATACTTTGCAGGCGACTAGAGTGGTTAGTATTTCCTACAATTCTGCTGTATTAACTGTAAGTGACAGAATGAGAACACCTGAACCCAGAAAGCAACTCTGTTACTAACGGCAATAGTAATAACTGCCTGCCTTCGTGTTCCTAAACAGATATGATACACCTATGAAGTCGTCCGAGAGAAGGAAAACTAAAGTTAAGATTTGAGGGGACAAGGCAATGAAAGAAAATATTTCGGCGTATTTTTTACACCGAGATCACACTTCATAGCAAGTCTTCAAATTTTTACTGCATGAGGTTATCTTTATTAACACTTTCAGTGAAATCTATTTCTCCCCCCACTGCACCCCAATATTATAAGAGCTGAAACATAGCAGAGTTCACTGACACAGAAAGCTAGAAGCTCAGTTCCTGACTACACTTAAAGAGTGCCTTCACTATGGCATCTACACATGAATTTGTATAGTTATAAGCATTATTTGCATAGTGTCCCAAAGTGTGTTATGCACATAAACGGAGTGAAACAAAATAAACAGGAATTACATACAGGTATTATATATTCTTGTCCCCTCAACAAACACACAGACACACACATACACAATCCCACCAACCCACCAGCAATACTTGCAAATTTAATGACATACTACTACCAAAATAGAACTGGACAACAAATGTAACCAGTTGCTTTGCGGGATGACTTTCGAACCCACCCACTGGCCTCCTAAAACATGTTTCAGTTTTGAAAAATAAACTATAAACAGTCTTGAAAAATAAACAGTAAATAAAATAGACAAGATCACAAAGAGAATTTATGAAGGTATGTCTTAAAACATAAGTTGGTGAGGGTCAGCAATATATATATATATATATATATATATATATATATATATATATATATATATATATATATATTACACATGTTCCACGGGGCCTCTTTTAAAAGACTCACCCTGTATATGTATCTACCTGGATATTTTACATGGCAGGTGGTACACACACACAATGGAATATCTCTATCTATCTATCTATCTATCTATCATCTATCTATCATCTATCTATCACTATATACTTATGTGACAATGTCATTCTACAGATATTTTGTTTTTGAGAAAGTGGCCAATGTTTTGAACAGTAAGTTTATGCTCCTTTCCCCTTTCACCTGAAATACATAGCTGTATGCTTGTATGTTATGTTCGTACTCATATAGTATTGGATGATACTGACCTAAGTCATATTCAAAGTATTACTTAAATCTATTTATTTCATTGGGTTTACTCTGGTATGAATTAGTTGGACATCACCCACTGTATATCTGTGTATGTTTGTACTGTATTCAAAAGGTGGTGGTTGCTTTGTTTTTTTAAGCTCACACTTTGCAAAGAGACCTAGCTAAAATCTACTGCTTTCAATGGGACTTAGAGTTGTGACTAAGCCTGGCATATGACAGCTGCCACTTAACATTTTTGCTAGGATATTTACCAATTCCAAGAGATTTGGTAACATTGCTGCTCAGATTTATTTTCATCTCACACAGCAGTTTCGTGCTGTGACACAAACTCGATATGAACTTACTGATGGGATGATAAATTTAGAAAAGAAAATACATGCTGACAAGGAACGAGAATTTTCAACTCATCGTTCTTTTATTCAAGAAAAGCATTCCCACCCTCTTTTTATAAGATGACAGCAAATGCTTGCTGTTCACATTTAGAGCAAAATTCCTCCCTCTACTGGCAAAATCCCTCTACTCCCTCTACTCTGCAAAATCAGTACCACTTTGAAAAGAAAGAAATGCCAGCTAGAAAATGAGGAGATAAGAACAAATCAGTCTCTAAGTCTTTCTAGACTAAAATGTCTCTCTGCTGATCTAACTCCTCACTGATTCAGACAGAATTACATTATGATGCTACTCTTCCTGTATAGTAATTCCACGCTGACAAAATCTGTTGCTTTTTATCTTCAAGCTACTACCCTGCATGCTCCTCACAATAACTGTCCCAAGTTTGGACGCATCACTGTCAAGCATATACAGTGGTACCTCGGGTTACATACGCTTCAGGTTACAGACTCCGCTAACCCAGAAATAGTGCTTCAGGTTAAGAACTTTGCTTCAGGGTGAGAACAGAAATCGTGCTCCGGTGGCGCGGCAGCAGCAGGAGGCTCCATTAGCTAAAGTGGTGCTTCAGGTTAAGAACAGTTTCAGGTTAAGTACGGACCTCCGGAACGAATTAAGTACTTAACCCGAGGTACCACTGTACCAACAAAAGTATTATTTTATGGTGCGTCTTATGAGCTTACCTGCTGCCAAGAAAACATGCAATTCAGCATTCAAAATAATCAACTGAAAACGCAGTGGTATTACAGCCATATATTACACATGAATGAAATGTGTTATCAAATGATTCCAGTTTTACGCAGCACAGGTCTGCATTTTTTCGACTTTGAAAGTCTCAGGAAAAAAGTGGAACAATTTCCCACGGGATAAGTGGAACAATTTCCCACAATTTCCATCAGCACCCATTACTGAGCCATGCATGACTAAAAGGCGTCTTGGTCATTCTTGGGATTCTTGATCTGGGAATTTTCCCAATCACCAACACTTATGCAATTTTATCAAGTTCTTGTAACACAGTCTAGGCCGGTAAGAGATGACATTCTCATCCCTTCAAGAAACATTTCATGCTGCCTGTTCCTTTCAGATGATATACAGTGAAGAACTATTTGCTTCATCACACAACAACACCACTGTACTTTCCTTAACTGTTCTAGGTACTTCATGAGCATTCTCTCCATAATCCTTTGAACAAAACCCCACGGAAAAAAGTCAGTACCACTGCTGCCTGATATAGATGGTAAGGCCCGTTTTGGGAAATGGCAGCTTGCCCAAAGTCACCCAGGAAACTGCTGAGATGGACCACGCTTGAGACTTCTGTCTCAAAGTTCTTGCTCTTAACCACCAAACAAATTCTGAAAGGAAATTCCTTTCTGATTCAGCTATATCTACTCTCCTCAATCAATAAGACTTCGGCCACCAATTTAATTACTCCAAATTAGCTGCTCCTTTTAATGCAACCACACACTGTTAGATCAATTATATTTTCACCATGGGAGCCAAGTTCTCTGCTAATTTGAAAACAAATATGAACTCCATGTACCTCCAGTCAAATTGAGGTCCTTAATTGATATCTAGTCCTGGAGACTCAGGATATGTGTACTCTAACCAATATATTTGCTCCCCATCATCCCCTTCTCCAGTGTTAGAAAAAATACCGTGTCACATGAACTTATGGTGGCAAAAGTACTGGGAGAATTAACTGTGGAACAGCATCACAGATGCTTCTTTCCATCTCTGCTTAATTGAGTGCAAGGGCAAAACACAGCCAAGCGGCTATTGGTCTCTTAAATGTGTGTGTATTTTAGCAGCAATGGACCTGTAGCCTTACTGCTACAGATGGCAATAAAACACCTTGACAGATGGGCAGCCTACTGATGCCTCATGTTTGTCTTATTATGATACAAAAAGGAGATTCATAGCTGTGTTTACGGGATCAAGTTTACCCTTCTACCGAGAGCCCCCAAGAAAGATGTAATGTTTCATTGCTCTTACAGCAAGGTTTATCTTCCTCTGATTTAAGCCAAACACTTTGTTAGTTTAATTATTTGAATGCGTTTCTTGAATTCTGTTTCTTGAAGATTTTCTTGGAAGATGAAGCTATAAACTATACTTTTCACTAAACTTCAGCTTCTACCTAAAAAGGGAAGCTGAAGCAACATGACCGGGTTAGTACTCTGAGGAAACTGGTTGTCCTCCTCTCTGAGGAGGCTTGTATCTCTTTAAGGATAGAATCATTTTTTCTATGTAACCCACACCCCCTTTGAAGCTAAACAGGACTAGCTAATGTGGTGCCCTCCGGGTGTTGATGGATCACAATTTCCATCATTCCTGATGATTGGCCGGATAGGCTGGGGCTCATGGGAGTTGTAGTCCACGAAGATCTGGAGGGCACTGCATTGGCAGCACTTGCACAGAACTATAGCATGGAGCTATAGCATCTCCCTATAATAATTCACTTAGTAAGTCATGTGGTTAAATAAAAAGGGTGCACTATCAACATAAAACCATATGGTGAACACCACACACCTGAACTGAACACCTGAACAAAGTAGCAGACTAGGACCTGGGAGACCAGTTTTCTCGTACCTTCTAGACCATGAAGCTCACTGGGTCAGCCTGGGCCAGTCACAGTCTCTCAGTCTAATCTACCTCACAGGGCTGTTGTGAGGATAAAATGGAGGGAACTATATACAGTGGTACCTCGGGTTAAGTACTTAATTAGTTCCGGAGGTCTGTTCTTAACCTGAAACTGTTCTTCACCTGAAACACCACTTTAGCGAATGGGGCCTCCCGCTGCCGCCGCGCCGCCAGAGCACAATTTCTATTCTCATCCTGAAGCAAAGTTCTTAACTTGAAGCACTATTTCTGGGTTAGCGGAGTCTGTAACCTGAAGTGTATGTAACCTGAAGCGTATGTAACCTGAGGTACCACTGTACACCACCTGGAGCTCCTTGGAGGAAAGGCGGGATATAAATGTTGTTGTTGTTATTATTATTATTATTATTATTATTATTATTATTATTATTTAAAAATGCACGTGGAATTGTATCAAATGTTAATAACATTTGCACATAAGACCCATACTGTGCAGAAGCTACATGCTGATGCAGGCAGTCCCCATCAGTCTTAGAAACTCATTATATATATCATGGGTAGGCAAACTAAGGCCCGGGGGCCAGATCCGGCCCAATCGCCTTCTAAATCCGGCCCGTGGACAGTCCAGGAATCAGCGTGTTTTTACATGAGTAGAATGTGTGCTTTTGTTTAAAATGCATCTCTGGGTTATTTGTGGGGCATAGGAATTTGTTCATTTTTTTTTTTTTCAAAATATAGTCCGGCCCTCACAAGGTCTGACAGACAGTAGACCAGCCCCCTGCTGAAAAAGTTTGCTGACCCCTGATATATATATGCAAGGCATCAAATCAACAAGGGTTTGCCGTTCCACACCAACGTTTTAAAGCAGTTTCCCTCTGTTTTAGGTATGCACATTTAAAAGGAAAACTGTTTAAAGAACAAATCTTTAATTCCTGCTTTAAATCACTGGCAGTATAGCAATTAGCAACAGCCTCCTGCCAGTTCCCCAGCTTATTGTTTTGCTTTAATCCCCTGAGTCTCTGTGGATGAGTCTCAGAACAGCAATGACTGGTTCACCATAAAAACAGCCTCTCCCCCCCCCCCCGTGATCTTGTATCAAGATAGCAGGGAGACTGACCTGCTTAAGGGTCATTGGTATTCTGATTTCATAACGTAATCATTGTTCTATTTTATACAGGAAGCACCTGAAACATTACAACTAGCACGCTGGGTTAGCGGGAAGAAAAAACACACCAATGAATTGTTTGCTATTAAAAACAAAAACAAAAAACCCTCCTTCTAGAGTGATTTTATATCAAGAGATAAGACTGATGTTTACTCCCCTTAACCTGGAATCTAGTATCAATCCAGACATTTCCATTAAACAAATACCAAAAAAATGAAGCGATAGCTAAAAAAATAAAAATATTTATTCTCTTTTTGAGCATCTAAATATACAACAACAACAACAACAACAACAACAACAACAACAAACAACCCACCTGCGTGGCTAATAATTTACAACAGTTCCATGGAAAGTATTTATACTTACTTCCTTAACTCTCAGTCTTTCTCATGTGACTGTATCACAAGCATAGGAACATACCCTCTATCAGAACCCGAGACAGCCCATCTAAGATTTCCTAGATAAAAATATATGCCATGTTATAAAGTACTTTCCTCAGTGCATTTTCAAATATTGAATCCTTTGACTAAAGATTTACTCAGAGCTCCCATGAACATCTGTGCTAATCGGGCGTTGCTGACTTTCGGACTACCTTGTCAATGGAACAGTCCAAAAGACCTAACTCTGGAGGGGGGGGAGAAGAGGTGTTTATAGATCTGATGCTCGATTATGCAAAAATACACTCAGAAATAAGAAGGGCTTAAAAAAAATAAATTATTTTTTTTACAAACTTACATCTTCAACAATAATGGTTACCGGAATACAAAATTCTCATTTTGCATGTCAGCAGAAAGAGGCTGAACTGTTATTTAAGAAAACCAAATCCCCAGAGGCTTCTAAATTGAACCTGTCCCCTTCTTGCTTAATCTGTGTGCCGCCTGCAATTGAGCTTAGCGGATATAATTAGAATCACAAAGAAGCCTTATTACAGTATTAAAATAAGGGGCAGCAATGATTCTGATTAGTCATGCACACAATTTTGCTGAGCAATCCCTGGCTACTAGATTCAGGCCTGGGAAAACCGGGTTTTCCCGTAAAACCGTTCTTCAACACAAAAGCCGGGAACAGATACCTGTGAAGCATCAGGCTCAACTGAGCTCATGTGTTCTGAAAAACCAGAGAAACTAATATTAGAAATACTACATGCGTCTTTCCTGCCTCGCTCCTTTACTCTGGGACCACTGACCTAGACAAAATAATTTACAATGCCAGATGGGAAATCTGGATTCCTTGGACTGATTGTTCAGCAACAGCTGCTAGCTTAGTTGTTTGGTTCATAATTGCAACGTGACATCTCTGGGTGATCACAAACAATTCTGATGTGTTCTAGAAGGCCCGTTAAAGGTTAGACAGCTAAAAAAACAAAACCCAAGCCTCTTTGTTCGCAGACTCTTATACTCTTTTGCACGTGAATGTATATTTCTTCCTCTACTAGGCCTACCAGCAGAATCTTACATTCATTTTTATAGAGCATACTCCTTTAACAGGGACTGTGCTAACTCAGTTCAGTGCCTACACTCGGCTAAACTGGGATGGTAACAATGGACTGAGTCAAGAGTTAGATTGACTCCAGTCCTTGGGGAGGGAGAATAATGTCCTATGTGGAAAACTCATCAAATGGAGGTAAGGTTTCTAAGCCATTTGCCCTATCTTATGCAGAAGTGGGATTTCCCTGTTTGCATGGAGATGGGTTGTGTACATTCCCTCCCATCAGAAGTCAAGGAGATAAAGAACTACAGTGGTACCTCAGGTTACATACGCTTCAGTTTACATACACTTCAGGTTACAGACTCCGCTAACCCAGAAATAGTGCTTCAGATTAAGAACTTTGCTTCAGGATGAGAACAGAAATCGTGCTCTGGCGGCACGGCGGCAGCAGGAGGACCCATTAGCTAAAGTGGTGCTTCAAGTTATGAATGGACCTCCAGAATGAATTAAGTACTTAACCCGAGGTACAATTGTACACAACTTTTAGAAGAAATCTGAAGGTGGCCCTGTATCAGGAAATTTTTTTATGTTTGATCCTTTATAATGTTTTCATATGCGTTGGAAGCTGCCCAGAGTGGTTGGGGCTACCGCGCCAGATGGGCGGAGTATAAATAATAAAATTATAATTATTTGTACAAATGAGCAGTTCTGCTGAGAACTCTGGGCCTGTATGTAATTTGTATGGATAATATGCAAGGAGCACATCCCAGCTATCTGCCAATCTCCGATTCCCACCACCCTTCTGAGTAATACCCCTCCCCACCTTCTCAATATATAGAAGGATCTGGCAACTTCTGTTTCAGTGTATCTGAAGAAGTGTGCATGCACACGAAAGCTTATACCAAGAACTAACTTAGTTGGTCTTTAAGGTGCTACAGGAAGGAATTTTACTATTCACAGTTAGTTTATGTATTTTTCCTGATACATTACTTAGGAGCTATATAGGCACAGCAACAACAGAACTGAATAAATGTCTGGATCACCGTTCAGCCAACCACTGTCCTTAGTTTTCCCCCCCTCCCTCTCTCTCTCTCTTTTTAAGGCCGCCATGAAACCCTATACAGCTTTTAGGCCACAGTGAATACACGGTTGAACCCGATTTTATTTCTTTTATCTAGTACAGCATGCAATTTATTGTCAGCTGTACTTAAAATCAGTTGAGTCAGGGAACACAATTTCCACTAGAGGGCATGTGAAGCAAAGGACTGAGTTTTCTGAGGTAGGGTTTTGCAAGACTTCAGAAAATAACATATGTAATAAATTGAAAAGCATTTTAAGAAGTGACGTTAAGAAGGCTTTTTACTTTAAGTCTGGAACACATCATTTGGCCATTTTAAAGTGAGGTACACCAAGCAGGGAGGAACAATTTTAACCCTGAACTATAAAACATGGGAAAATGTGAAAGAAAGACATGTGCAGACAACCAAACTCTCTAGATTTTTGGCACACTATTTAAAAAACAAACAAACGAATCAAGACAAATATGAATCTTAAAAATGTGAAAACATTAGTCTCAAAATAGGAGTATAATATTCTCGTTCCCTTCCAATCACAAAATTTCCTCACTATAAATTATGAGCAAGGGGAGCGGGGGGGGGGGGAGTCCAGATCTTTATTACTACATATTTTATCTATTTCAGCTCTTGCCACACCTTCTTTGAAACACTTTGCACAAGTAGTGCCACTGACTTCCAGGAAAAACCTCCTTTACAAGAACTGGCTGAAATTCTCCACATACTTCACCAGCACAAAGTCCCAGGATTGGAAAATCCATTGTTTCTACTTAACCCCCCCCCCCCTTTCAGTTCAACAGCCTTCCAAACCACCTGTTTTGTTTGTGACTGTTGGCTTTGAATGCCTTACAAAACCAAAAGCAACCCTCTACCAAATTCCTTTTTTAAAAAAAGTTTTTAAGCCAGGGAACATAGTGGTTGTCCTATCTTCTCTCAAGGCCTCCCATGCCTCATCACCTCAGTACTGTACTGTCTGAGTTTAATTCAGATCACCTCACGTGATTCCCCAAGCAGAGGTTTAGGCCACATGAATGTGAGAGATAAAGATAAAGGACCCCTGGACAGTTAAATCCAGTCAAAAATGACTATGGGGTTCGGCCCTCATCTTGCTTTCAGGCCAAGGGAGCCGGCGTTTGTCCACAGACAGCTTTCTGGGTAATATGGCCAGCATAACTAAGTTGCTTCTGGTGCAACTGGACACCGTGGCGGAAGCCAGAGCGCACGGAAACACCATTTACCTTCCTGCCACAGTCGTACCTATTTATCTACTTGCACTGGTGTGCTTTCGAACTGCTAGGTTGGCTGAAGCTGGGAGCTCACCCTGTTGCAGGGATTCAAACCGCCAATCTTCCGATCGGCGAGGCTAAGAGGCTCAGTGGTTTAGACCACGGCGCCACCCGCTCCCCATATGTGAGGGTTAGAGTTATGTGACAGTTGTACACTGATAGCCGCCTTGATATCTTACCAAATGGTCAATATTTACTCACTGCACAGGAACAGAAAGGGAGGGGGGAAATGGAAACCCATACAGTTTTATGGAAATATGCTTAGAAGTTATGTCACTCATCACTGCTACTTGGGCATCCCTTCTCGAAGAAAGGGAATCTTCTCAGTGGCAAACCTGTGAATATTACAGTTGTACCTCAGGTTACATACACTTCAGGTTACAGACTCCAGAAATAGCTAACCCAGAAATAGTGCTTCAGGTTAAGAACTTTGCTTCAGGATGAGAACAGAAATCGTGCCCTGGCGGCGTGGCGGCAGCAGGAGGCCCCATTAGCTAAAGTGGTGCTTCAGGTTAAGAACAGTTTCAGGTTAAGAACGGACCTCCGGAACGAATTAAGTACTTAACCCGAGGTACCACTGTGCTTTTCCTCCTGACAAAGGAAAGTTATACATGGTTCTCTGCTCCACTCCAGTTTTACCCTCCTCATAACCTGTGTGATAGGTTAGACTAAGGTCCAAAATCCACTAGTGAACTTCATGCCTAAGCAGGATTTTGACCTTGATGCGAGTCTAGACACTGCCACACACTGGCTGTCACCAAATCCTATAACCATGTCACCAACAACCTGCAATCAACAGAAAACAGCAGAGAGCACTTTCAATTTCTAGGCAGAAACTTTCACCAAAATATCAGGCCCACTGTCTCCCCATCCCTTTCCTTAAAGACCTCTATAAACACGGTGAGCTTGACTTGTATGTTGGTATCATATGAGCTGAATATACTTGACAATGATCCTCCAAAGTCTACCATTCCTAAAGAAAATAACCAATGAACAATTATATAAATTACACACTGCATTCTATTTGAATATTGTGTGTAGGAGGAAGAAAATACAACAACCATGTCCTTTCTTATAGCTCCTGAAATCCTGTGTCACCCTGACCGAGTTATGACTTGCTCCTTACACAAGAAGCAATGGGCTGCCAGAGAAGATTTATTATTTATCTGTATTTGTAGGTTGCCTATCAGGGTTTCCCCTCCCATGAGGCACCATCTCCCATAACAAAGAGGCTGCAGAGCATCAACCCTGGCCAGTTCAGCTACATTCTTCTGACTTAGCATATATCTGGTACTTCTGCACACCCTGAAAACCTGTATAAAATAAAAACAATCATGGAAAGGCTGGAATTAGTATGATCTCACATTTGCTAACCTTGACCTTCCCTCTAACTTCCTCTTGAGAAACATGACTAAGCCACAGTTAATATAAGGGTAATCAAAGAAATGTGCTTTCCACTATGATGCACTTCCTAGTTATAATAAAATGAGCAGCTCAAATTGGGCTTTCAATTTGTGTGTACGTGTTTGCCAAGAGAAAGCATCACCACTTCTTACCACTATTTCTTTCACCGTACAAAGAGTATAGGTGAAATAATCATACCGGTGTAAAATGAGAACTTTTCTCTCACAGCAAATAGCAGTTGCAGGGGCTTTAATACGGGCTGCATAATATGGTTAAAGTTTTAAAACCCCTCTGTCTTCATGCCATGGTCCTCATCCACATTGGGGGACCCATGCCCACTTCCTTTTTAAAAGCTGTTCAATGTAGTGTACGGTGTCTTGCATAGTTTGACATGCGATAATTGTATCCTTTAAGGTTGTAAGCCTTCTGCATGTGTCGGTTTCACCGCATCTTCACCCCCAATCATGAACACTTAGAAGCAAACTTTCACAATAAAATTTAAACAAGTTGCTTACCAGACAATGAAATTAGTAATAGTTTTACTTATGGTTGTGAAGCTTGTAGTGAAGCTGGTACTATTTTTAACAAACATAACTCTATACCCTTCAACATTTCTCCAATGAAAATAGGGACATCCTAAGGCAAAGTGGGGCATTCTGGGATGAAATCAGAAACCAGGACATCTTCAAATCTGAGGCTGTCACTGGAAAGTAGGGACCCTTGGAGGGTCTGTAAATGATCATTGCTATCTTTTGAACTGGCAAAACCTTTTTTTGCTAACAGTAGCAAAATTTTGCTATTTACTTTCCAGGTCACTGAAGATAAAAACGTATCAGCAGTCTTGTTTTTATTTTGACAGTAAGTATTTCTATATAAGTATCAATCCCTGAAATAGCCACAATGTGGTACCAAAATAGTTATTTGTAAATGTATATCACTGAACAGTGGCAAGTGCAAGTATTAGGGCTTTACAAGAGAGTTGAATCTGGTGAGTTTATGTAACATAAAAGAACTGATATGCATTTGTATGCAATACAAAATAGTGTGACCTACAGAAACTAATAGCTCAGAGCTGCAATGACTCTGAAGGCCATTCATGTAATTTAACCAGCGCTGAATGAGGATCCCCTACACCCAAACATACGCATCAAATTAGCCACTTGGTTGATTAATGCAGCTTACAATTACCCAGACGATGCTGGCTTATCTTTGATCTTCTTTTACTACTACAACAAGCACAAAACAGAGTACACACTCTGAAAGACTCCAAAAGAAAAGACAAGGCTTCCATGCTTTTTAGATTAACGGTATTTCCTACAATTTTATCAAGACATCAAATTAACATGCATGGTTCCAGCAAACATAAAAGCAGAAATCAATACTGTTGTCTCCATGTATTATTCAAATACACAGATGGGCTCAACCAATAAATGAAGCACTGGCCTCCACTGTTTACACTATTTGGTTTTTTTTTCAAATGCACAACCATTCCATTAGCATCCAAATGAAAAACAGAAAGGAAGTTCAGCGGCACATGACACTTTCATTTAAAACACGTAGGCACGTAGAATCATGGAATCATATTTAACTCAAAGTCAGCATGTCTCCCCAAAGTGCCTGAATGAAAACACATCAATAGGCTTTAAAGAACACAACATCTGGGAATTGCAGCCTGCAAACAGGAGACCTTGTGTTCTAGACATCAGATATCCCACTCTGTTAATGTCTGTGTGCACGTATTTCAATGACTTGTAACATTAGAGATTCAGAACAAATATTAAGCAGTTCATACACAACAAAGCACCACAATAGTTATCAACAATATGGTGGAACACAGGAAAACATTTCCTATAATGCTACCCAACCAAGGTGAAATCATCAATGCAACTAATTACCACAAATTGGCATGCAATCACTAGCATCAACTCCTGTAACAGATAAACCCATTTAACTCAACATGTTAAACCAGACTATGGCTTAATTTTGTTTGTTTGTTTATTTAATTAATTTGTATATCGTCCTTCATCTGAAGATCACAGGGCAGTTCACAACATAAAAAATATAAAATGAAAGCACAAAGTACATAATAAAACAGAAACAAAAGCAAACAAACTAATAATAATAACAATAATAATAATAATAATAATAATAATAATAATAATAATAATAATTTATTTATACCCCGCCCATCTGGCTGGGCTTCCCCAGCCACTCTGGGCGGCTTCCAAAAGAATATTAAAAAACTGTGATACATCAAACATTAAAAGCTTCCCTAAACAGGGCTGCCTTCAGATGTCTTCTAAAAGTCTGGTAGTTGTTGTTCTCTTTGACATCTGGTGGGAGGGCGTTCTACAGGGAGGGCGCCACTACCGAGAAGGCCCTCTGCCTTCTTCCCTGTAACCCTCCTCTCCCCACATTTTAAAGGCCACAGAATGTTAATCAGCCAAACAGCTGATTGAAGAGAAACATTTTCGCCTGGTTTCCACAGTTGGGCAGCAGTTTCATTAGTACCAACCGAAATGTCACACAAATAGTGGCAACCTTCCTTTGTTTAACATCTTTCCTGATAAAGAGTTTTAATAAAAAAAATTCCTTCCAGTAGCACCTTAAAGACCAACTAAGTTAGTTCTTGGTATGAGCTTTCGTGTGCATGCACACTTCTTCAGATACACTGTATATCTGTGTATATACACAGTGTATTTGAAGAAGTGTGCATGCACACGAAAGCTCATACCAAGAACTAACTTAGTTGGTCTTTAAGGTGCTACTGGAAGGAATTTTTTTTATTTTGACTATGGCAGACCAACACGGCTACCTATCTACTAAAGAGTTTTAAAGAATTCAAAAGCTTGCCAATATCTTGTGAGATTCCACTTGGTCCTAATAAAGGCATTGCTCAACTGTGGATTCTGGCATTATTAAAATTTGTTATGCAGGCGGAAACCTTACATTGCAATCCCCTACATGCTGCCTTAAAGGTATGCCCCACTGAATTCAATGGGGCTTACAAGTTAAGTGGGAATAGGGTTTCAACTTTCAAGTTTCTTTTTAATTTTTCTCCCATCTTTCCATTTGTAATATCATGTGTGTTTTTTTTTTAAAAAAATCCTGCTCAATTTATTCTGTTGGACAAAAAGCATACTAACTCCGTACATTAAGCAACATAGTATGATTTAAGGTGTGCTGGGTTTTTAAAAATTTACCTCCAGTGGTTCTAGTCTAGCCAAAGTATACCTGGCAAAAATCATGCCAGTAGATGGCACTCTAGATAGCTGGTTTTGCTTCCCTTTCTTCTTCAAGCACTAGTACTGTAATAGCAAAACAAGAGTCCTGCTAGATCAGACCAAAGGTCCAACTAGCATCTCACTCTCACATTGGCCAACCTTTGGGGAGTCCCTAAGCAGGACCATGGTTGCAACAGCACTCTCCCCACCTGTAATCCTCAGCATACTTGGGGACTTGGCCTTATACTGGGTGTTCACAAAGCCAGAACCAGCAGCATGAAGGGGGGAAAGTGGCCCAAATATGTGGCACCCTTCAGACCTATTTGGCCTGTACTGCCATCTGAAAATCTTTCCACCCTTCAATTCAGAATGGGATTCAGGCCTGCCTCTGAACATTTCTGATATCCTAACCATGGTTAAGGGAACTGAGAGCATGTCACATAACCCTGGATTTCCATAGTTTGCTTTAACCATGGTGCAGTGTGACATTTCTGCTGGAACAAACCATGGTTGATGGTGAGGAGATGACCACACATCTAGGATTGGAAGTGAGAGCGCATGATCTACAACTGCAGATCTGTCAGATGCCATCATGACCAAATAACTGAATTGCCACAGGTAGCATGCACAACACCAAATTCATACTTCAATGAGTTAAAACAGCTAAATATAAGGTAGTACAATTATTTGGGTTTTTTTAAAGTATGTAGGGTTTTTGGCTTTGATGGCAAGTTTTCTTTGGTTAAAGAAAGAATAAGAATAGTTCTTCCTGCTAAAAACACACACAGGGCCATCTACTTATTTCTCCATATGCCTTTGCCCATCATAGAAGGAAGCACATCCATTCTAGAAATAAAATCAACACAGGACAGTTCTAGCATCTCCCCAAATAACCTTTGCTGAGCTTGATTCAAAGGAAAGTGACAAAAATACTATTTGACAATCAGTGCAGAAGCAAGATGCTTATCCCTGAAGAAAATACAGGAAGGAAGGAAATACTGAACAGGGTTTGCTGAAATAGTACCTTGCAGACAACACTCATTTATTTATTTTTTTAACAACCTATGGTGCAATCCCTTCCCCACCCTTACTCATCTTCCAAATGAAGGTAAGAGAGCGTGTGAGTCAATGACCCAGTGACAGAGACAGGGAAAACCGGAAATTAAGGCACCGGGAACTTTAGTCTAGCTTTGCCCACAAGTATTTTTTCATAAAGGGAAGAATTGAAAAATGTAGTTCCTCAAGTGCTTTTTCTGCTTGGGTGTTGTTTTTTTAACCTGATTCTTAATTGTCTACATATTTGTCCTGTTCACATGTCACAGTCTGAAACCACAGTCTGAAATGGCCTATCATGAAGAAGGAGCATGTCAGTTTGTTAGGAGAGTAACAAACCACAAATGCTGGTTCCAGGGGTTCTTCCTTTCCAGCTTAGGAACGGACAGAGTGGGGCAGGCATGATTTGAACAACATGCAATAGCACACAGCTTGTTCACAGTACGGCATAAGTTTGTTTCAGACTATGGCTTATGAAGTGTGAACCAGGTTGCTGACAGAAAGAGAAGAAAAGAACAGGGAGAAGGGAGGAGAGATGGGCATAGGGAAAATATGATGAACAAAACTTCAGCTGCTTCAGCTCTTGCAAGTCGCTAAACACACATGTAACTCCTTACAAACTGAATTCTAGCTCCTTTTCCAGAAGGTTCGAGTTAATTTCTCGGGTTACTCCAAGTTGTGGACGACGGTTAAGTAAATGAAGAGTGTTGCAAAGGGGTAGAAAGCATCCAGCTGTGGCTTGACACCCAGAGACATGGTCAAAGAACAGCCAACTACTAGGAAAAGACTAGCATTCCATTACAAGTTAATGGGGCAGACCATTTTCAGTGAGATACAACTGGACAGAGACCGAACACTGTGACCTTATGAGATAAATATACTGCATGTGACTAGCATTTGTTGTTTCAACAAGAAACTGAGCAGAGAAAAGTACATTTAGGCTGCAAAGATTTTAGACCAAGGAGTATGGGAACTTATCACTTCACTGTGCCTAAACATCCCTTGTAATGTACAGCACTAAGAATGGGTTCACACATCCATGATAGCAGCAGCAAGTGATTATGTGTTTGGCGAAGCAACTATCATGGTTCATATGTACAGAAGACGAGCCTGCAGGATCAGACCAATCAGTTGCCTGTGGGAAACACTCAAGCAGGACCTGAGCACAAGAGTATTCTACATTATTATACTGGGAGCTTTCTTTTAAACCCCTTTTCTAATATTCCCCACATGGATTTTGACATCTTCACTGCCACAGTAAATGGAGAATAGGGCTAGAATATTTTGCCAGTGAGAAGCATTAACTCAGTGCCCAGAAGCAGATTTATGTAGAATATCCACACATGACTAACTTTCCTAAGTTATGAACGTCTGCATATCTAAAGGAGAGAAATGTCTGGAAACCTAAAGGGTAGCTACCTTAAAGCTGATAGTTTGCTAAGCAATGAGTTATGTTGTGGAATGTCTGAAAATTTAAAGGGCTCCAAATAAACAGATCATGAAGATTGCTCCACTGCTTAGAACATAGATTGTGTATTAAACGTTCTTTCCTCCCTAGCCAAAGTAGAAGCCAATGTAAGATCATGTAGATATGAATTATAATATATTCCAGATGGGGTTTTGATATAATTTATTGGTTCCTGGGCTATATAACTTTTGGTAGAACTCCCTGAAACTATTCATATTATCTGGGTTATAGTGCCATCTGCTTTCTTTATTTTGTGCGCCAATCCACACCAAAACTATTTTTAAAGAATTATTAACGACTGTTGTAATATTTTCTCCCAGAGCAAACATGAGAAATAAGCAGGTCGTCTCTAGGCATCTCAGTGACCTCTTTCATTTCTGCCATTATTTTTTTGTTACAGATGGTGACTGAGGATAAATGAGCATAGCACACCAATTAAGCATTACTGATATGCACCCAGAACAATATCCATCTTAACATTAAGCTAGTCAAAGCAGCATAAAAGTAGTCACTTCTGTGATGTAAAGGTTCCTGGTTTGCACCTCCGTGTTGTGCAATTTTCTGAAGTGAGAAATTAAAGATGCTTGAAAACTAAAGTCCTGTTATGAAGATGTGAGTCTTTCAAAGATGCTCAAGGGGGGATTCGTCTAAATACAGTGGAACCTTGGTTCATGAACGCCTTGGTACTCAAACATTTCGGCTCCCAAACACCGAAAACATGGAAGTAAGTGTTCTAGTTTTCAAACCTTTTTCAGAAGCCGAATGTCCAATGTGGTTGTTGGCTGTTGTTTCCAGGGCGCCTGTGCCAATCGGAAGCTGTGCCTTGGTCTTTGAACATTTCAAAGGTTGAACAGACTTCTGGAACGGATTACGTTCAAGAAACAAGGTACCACTGTAGTTGATATATTCTCTAACGGGGCCAAATGCCAACACATATCAGGTAATACAAAAATAACTACCGTATATTGTACATATATCTTATACATATCAAAAGCTTGTAAGACCCTTTTGCCCGGATCACATGTAACACTAAACCGAGGTTTGGTAGTACGTAGATGAGCTTCTATGAACCCAGATGAAGTAAACTACAGTTAGCTAAAACAAGCCAATTTCATAGCCCATGGTTTGAAGTTGGCTTGTGCAGCATCATTGTTTGTATTCAATCATGACCTTAACACTAAGATTATTTGAAAGCAAAATTAAACTTGGCAGAAGTCTTGGAAAAGGACAGGTATGTGAACAAGACCAGTGCTTTGCATCAGTCTGTGGGTGCTCTTCCATATAATGCTAAATTATATTTTAGCGCATAGGTGGGCAACTTCATGAGGATTCTCCATTTCCCCACCCCACCAGAATTCTTCCCCTTCATTTCTTCCTTATTCTTCATGATTTAAAGGTGTTTTCTCCCACTTTCTATTTTACTTATAACTTTTTTTTCTTGTTTTGATGCTTGGTGAAAAGAAGTTATTTCCCCAACTTCCTGAGAACAAATGGGCAGGCTTCTGCTGTGTGTGTGTGTGTGGCACAGTTATGTCAGAAATGAATGACTTTCAATCACATTACAAATCAGAAAAAGGTTGTTCATCCCTGGTTTAGTGTTAAGTGAAAATGCAGCCACCGTATCGTTTATATTGTACAATTGTTAGCATTAAATACTTATCATCAGGATACAGTATCAGGGACCAGGGTGGATAAAAATCAATGATTTTTAAAAAATCAGATTTTTTAAAAATTTAAATTGGATTTTTTAAAATTTAAATTGGATTTTTAAAATAAAATGCTTTTGGAAGAAAAATCTTCCTAAAGATAGTTTTCTATTTAGGTTACATTATAGCCCAAAGGCTATTTATCAGGCAATAAGGATTTGTTTTAAGTTTTTCATGTGTGCTAAAACTCAGTCTAAGTTGTTGGTTTTTTTAAAAAAAAAAAGTTTAACCATGTCAGTTAACAAACAGGGATACATATGCTATAAAGTTATTGCTTTAGTTAAATTGTTAAATTCTAAATTGTTATTAAGGAAATGATTATTTTTCTCCTTCTAATAAAGTGCATACAGCAGAAAAGCTGCCCAAATATAAACAGTTAACTTACTAAACTTCACAATAATTTCACAATTATCTGTCTATGTATTTCTAATAGTATAAACAAATCAGTAATTTTTGATATAACTGTAAAAACGACTCTGAAAATTTATTATTCCAAAAATGAAACGTTCATCTGGTTGTAAATATTAAGATTATACCAGCAAGAATGAGTCCTTCTGTAAAAAAATGAATTAAATCAAGTCTTACTGACTAGTGATTTAAATCGTGATTTAAATTGTGATTTAAATCAAATCTACCCTGTCAGGGACCTTTCCCAACTTCTCTTATCCAACAATGTTTTGCAAAAAAATAGTTGTTGCATAGTTATTACAGTTCTCTGAAGAAAATGCATATATAGTGGTACCCTGGAAGTCAAATGGAATCCGTTCCGGAAGTCCGTTCGACTTCCAAACCATTCGGAAACCAAGGCTCCTGCAGTCAATTGGAAGCTGCGTAAGCTGCGTCGGACATTCGGGTTCCAAAGAATGTTCGCAAACCGGAACACTCACTTCCGGGTTTTTTGCGTTCGGGAGCCAAAACGTTTGACTCGCAAGGCGTTCGGGATCCAAGGTATAACTTTATCGTATTTTCATTGAGATCCAGCACCAGTAGTGGAGAGCACCTTGCAGTTATTCAATAGCCTCTTAATTTAGCCCCACAGATTGTATCTTAAGCAGAGGCAGCTTACACAGCGTGCTCAAGATATTGTTGAATTCTATCAGCCCCAGTCAGCATGGCCAACAGTGAACAAAGTGTGAAGCCACGTGGGACAAAGGTAAGGATCGACTGAAGGCTTAAGAGCAGGCGCATGGTGAAATAGGACCTAATACAGAATGTGAGCCAGAGGCTGTAAGGTTGAGGTCTGTTGCTTAGATGGGCTCTGTATACTCCACAGCCTTCTTTAGTAATTGGCAAGTGTTTTTTCCATGCTACTCAGAATCTCTTCATGTGACTATGTGAGCCTGTGGGAACACTGAGAATAAACTAGCCCTTGCTGACGGCTTGCCATGTCACCCTACAACAAGGCAGTTCTGAGAAGCCTGAAAAGGATTTGTGCAGCTTGGTTACTTGTATATCACTTCTTTTAAACCAGAGGTATGCCCAAATCTGAATCCTATGCCTCGTGAGTGCTTCCAAGGGAGTGCCTCAACATGAACGGAGGTGACTTAAAATATGCACAAGGCAGCATTTTTTTTCATAGATTACTTGGGCTAAGAAGTGCTAACAGAAACCTGAAAAACATTCAGTTTCTCCAGACCATCGGTCCTAGTTAAAACTGAGTGGGAATTAACCATTCAACAACACACAATAATATACCATGTGAAGTTATTTTTTGGAGGAAACCAAACCCAATTAACTCAGATGAGATTCTGAAAAGTGAAAAGGAGAGACTTGTGTCTAGTTCTCAGTCAGCAAGTTGATTATATCAAGAACGAACTTTAGTCTCTGTCATGATGAACCACAAACCTTACCTTTTCACTACGAGCTTTAGCGACTTGTGCGAACCTTTCACCAGGCAGATGGCTTCTTGCCTGAACCCAGAGAGGTCCACGTCATTGATGCTGACAATTTCATCCCCTGCCAGCAGCTTGTCGGCAGCTGCAGCTTTGCTGCCTTCTTCGATCTGAAAAATAAAAATAAGTTTGAAGTTAAAAGAGAGAAGCTGCTTGCTCTAAAATTGCTTATATTTCACCTCTCTACCCCATAGGGACTGATAACAGGGCTAACAGCGTCACAAACCAAGAAATTAAAAACAGAATAAAGCAGTAAAACTTGGGTATAAAAGCCAAGGAAATGACAAGGGGCGGCCAAAGCATTGAACAAAACAACAAATTCAATTTGACCCCAAAGCAGCAACTTTTTGAAATGCTGCCTAACTTCTAATAGTGAGGAAATCAAAGAAGTCTCCTTTGGAAGGAACTTGCAGTTCAAGTGCCACCACTGTGAAGACCCTGTTGTCAGGCAGGCACTGTTTGTTGGACAGCAATAAGGCAGGCTCTTATGGGAGAAAGGGAGTCCTCAAGGTAACTTGTTTACAAACCTTTCAGGTTTTAAAGGCCAAAGGAGAGCTTGGAATTCAGGCCACTTGGAACACAAATTGATGAAATTTGTGCAAAACTGCTAAACTGAAATTTTCTGTTCTAGATTACTTCTTTATAAAGAATTCCTTAAGTACAAGGGTGTGACCAGGTGTACTGTGCAAATAATGAAAAACACATCTGAAAAATACTGGAGGAAATGGGAACTGCAAACATCCTCCAGAGGTGGAAAGAAAAAAAAGGAGAAGTAGTAGTTTCATATTGTTTTGTCCTTTCAAAGTCTTAAAGAGGACCAGGAGCTCGGAATTCAACCCACAAACATAACACACACAAAATAACACACAGTTGTTTGCCTCAACCCATGGCAAAGCGCAAATGCAGCTGGAAGGGCAAAACAATTACCAGCAGAGACAGGCTTTCTCTATGTCAAGAATCAAACCGCCCAGTCTTTAAGACAAGAGTTTCTCTAACAAGAATCAGGCCTGCAAGGAATCTTCATTGTTTCCCCAGGAGAGGCTATTTGTTTTGTTTTTTCCTTTAAGGTTGGCAGCATACTGATTGCAGAGGGTTCAGTTACCCCCCTCCAAGCATTTTTCTTTCAGCAGGGGGTGGGGACACAACACATTCCACATATCACATACCCTACAGGCATCTGCTCAAGTACAAAGCCCAACGCAAGGGTACAAATAAGCATTCCCTGGGCTCAAAAGCATTTCCCCCTCTGCTACTAAATAAAGAGAAGTGGGGCGACAATTATTTTTTAAGGGCTAAAATGCATTTTAAATTAAAAAAAGGCTGATGGCTTTTAAAGAAATGTTGATTTTAAAAGATTTACAAAAGATTAGGCTGGATGTTGGAAAGTCCAAATGCATGCATACTTTGTGGGAAGAAATGCAGTCTCCTTGAATTAACAATGAAATCATTTAAGTTATCAAATCTCTGAGGAAATCTTCATTGCAAGGAAGGAATGCAATGGACATATTCACCCATTACCTACTATTTCTTGACCTGTTTTAACTCATTGCATTTTTCTATTCCTTCTGATTATTTTCTACTCCAGGCATGTATATCCTTTGCCATATCAGATTACTGTTTATAATGTACACTTTGCCCAAAAGGAAAGAGAAGATTTCTCTGTTGCCAAACACCTTCATGAAAACTATTGCACAACTATTGGGGGGGGGGCTTTAAAGGAAAATATAAATGTCTCAGGAAAGGGAAAATATTTTTCTATTTCTTCATATTTACCAAATACACACAGAGAGAACACGTGATGGCAAAGAGGGAAAACAGGAAAGAAAGAACTGGAACCCATTTTGATTTACAACAGAATGTGGAGTTTCAGCAGGTTTGCTTGAAAACGTGAAGCAGTAGTGTCAGACAAAAGTCTATCATACAGAAACCGGTTCCTGCTCCTTTGATTTAGCTGTACATTCAGAATTTTCACCTCCCTCACACAATTGTTTTGACTTGTGTAGATTTGGAAGGGGCCATGGGGGTCATTTAGTCAAACCCCCTGCAATGCAGGAATATTTCACTCGAACCCATGACCTTCACATCAAGAGTTTCATGCTCTAGTAACTGAGCTTGCCTAGCTAATGTTTAAACCATTCTGTATTTAAATAAAAAATAAAAAAGTCATCCTGTCCACAAGAGAAAGGTTAAGAAATGTGGTTTTTTCCTCTGCCAAAAATTGTCAACATATTTCCTGTAGTCTTCTACAAGCTAAGCATATGTAATGCTTTCTGTATATCTCCATAGGATTGCTGCCCAAAGCCTTCCGAACAACACCCTGTGTTGAATTATCATGTCCCAAACTGAACTGTTCAGGAAGGATGTTGGAGGAAGAAAGCAGTCAACACACATAGCTATCAATGTCCTTTTTTTGGCTTCAAATTCCACATATATGTCTACCCCTACTGAAGAAGAAAATCCATACAAGAGTAAGCCTTTAAAGTAAATTTTAATCAGCATTTTTCTATAATGCTACAGCCCCCCCCTACAAGTATTTGTTCTGAAAGAAACTGCATTAGAACTAAATATTAACTTTTCATAGGTTGTCCTCAGTGCTCAGTTGAAAGTACAAGAGGGTTAAATTTCAAGATCAGCAGTGCCAATATGCAGACTGATTATGCCTTCTCAGTACTTCTAGGTGGACCACACACAGAGCAGCCAAACAAAATGGAAGTTCATATATTATTGTTTCTTCCCAGCAGATTCTCTTGTTTGATAAAAGACAAAAAAAGTTGCTCTTAGGTGTTGAAGGGCCCAGGGTTACATGCCTGCTCAGTCACGGATTTACTGAGACGCATTAGGACAAGCGGAATACAACTGTCTGAAAAATATGAACAGTGACCATCTGTTAAGGAGGAAAAATTAATGCCAGCTTAATGGTACAAAATGGTCTGCAGGGCAACCTCATGACAACTTCTATTGTGTCTTCCAACTCACACTCTTTATCTTGCTCTATGCGACTCTACGTACAGCCTCCAATGACCTAGTTTAAAAAAAGACGTATTTTGAAAGCCTTTGGTTTAAATAAGGGCTCAGTTGCTAAAATAATTTAGTTATTCATTAAAAACATCTGAAAATGTACCCAGAAAGTGTATTTAATGAAATAAGGTCAGTTAAGTATAAACAGTTGTGTGATGTATATTGCTGATTCCTCTCCGCTTTTTGGGGTGTGGGGTGGGGGTGGGGGTGAAGCAGTGTCAAGGAGAGAAAAAAAAACAGCTCTCCATAAAAGGGAGAACAGTTTTAATCCAGAAGTGGTAATGCAGGGCATTCCAAGAATAGTTACAAACCTTATTTTCCAGGGTTGATAACACACATGGGGTGGGGTGGGGGATGAGGACGATAGCTGCAGATTTAAACAGATGAAGGTTGATAGAGATGCTTCAGTCTCAAGAAAGGGAGAGAGAGGGCCATTAGCTTATCAGCTTCCATTGGTTCAGCTGAAGTGCCCACATTCCTCCACAGACACCTGTATAAACAAGCAAGAGGCTGAGTGCGGGAAGCACAGCATCGCATGCTATCTGGTTTCACGTGGAATGATGACTTTGTATCAGGTTCTTGTCCTTGGAGATTTTGCCCTTTTTTTGTTTCTTCTTAATAATCTCCCAACACAGGAAAAAATAGTTTCAGTTATCAGCCGTTCTTTGTTATCAGCCATGACCTCATGAAAAAAGAAAAATGAAAAAATCTCCCACCAGCCAAAAATAGATTGGGGACATCTGGCCTGAACTTTTGTTTTTCATGTTAAAACAGAAAGAAATGTTGTTAGAATCTGGAATTGTGTGCTTAGGTGTTGCCTACATGGATGGCTTACTTACCTTTAATGCATGTTTAACTTACACTTCATGCACTTCTTAAACCAAATGGCACAAGTGGAATTAAGGCAGCCTTGTCATTTTGAAACCTTGCTTGTATTGAAGAGGATTTACTTATTACTGGTCAATTCATAAAACAATTAAATACAGGAAATTAATTAATTCCCCACCCTTCATCCCAAGGCAGCCCAGGGTTCCATCATGATGGCTGCCCTTCTCATGATGATGGTACCACTAGCATGAATGGTAATGATCCTATTTTTTTATTTTTCCACAATGTTGACTTACCTGTCTGCCTATGAATTTAGCTTTTCTGTTAAGAGAAAACTAATTTTTATTCAGACATAACTACAGTGGTGCCTCGCAAGACGAAAAGAATCCGTTCTGTGATTCTCTTCGTCTAGCGGTTTTTTCGTCTTGCGAAGCAAGCCCATTGACGGATTAGCACTATTAGCGGCTTTTAGCGGCTTATCGGATCAGCTGATAAGCGGCTTAGCGGCTTAGAAAAGGGGGGGAGGGGAAAAACCCCGCAGGAACTCGCAAGACATTTTCGTCTTGCGAAGCAAGCCCATAGGAGATTCGTTTTGCGAAGCACCTCCAAAACGGAAAACTCTTTCGTCTACCGAGTTTTCCGTCTTGCGAGGCATTCGTCTTGCGGGGCACCACTGTAGTATGTCTCTTTGTCCCCTACTCTTAAAATTCCATTGAGATCCCTATCTCCTTTTTCCAAAGAACTCCAAGGCATATCCTGTGCAAAGTTTGGCTCCTCCCCCCCCCCTTTGAGCAAAAAGCTGACATGCCACACAAATAACATTCACTCTATTTACACACAGCATGCAAATAAGACAAAGAGATCTGGGTCTTAATGGCCAGTTGGAAGAACAACATCCCTAAGCACATCTCTAGCGCACAAGGTCAACGAAGGAATTTAGTATTTCAATTCTCTTATTAACTACTCATATTCCAGGAATCACACCTGAATATGTGGGGATCACATATGGTTTTGGAGCTACATCTCAGATATGGCAAGTGTGTGTGCGTGTGTGTGTGCACGCGTGCATGTTTCCTAATTTTTTCTGTTTTACATATATCACTATATAATTCAACAATTCCCCAGAGTTTCTAATTAATCCATTACAAAACAACCTTGAGAACAGAGCTCTTTTTTAAAAAAGAAGGTGGAACATCACAGCCAGGCATGGCTGAGTCTGTTCACTGCCTGAGGCCATGCTGCCCCCTTCCCCCAGAAGCAGCATTTGAAATTTGCCAGGTGCTAGGTGCATTTTGCACCTGGCTATCAGCCACTTGCAACCATGTGAAGATGCCTGGGCACTGAGATGGCGCCTGATGTCCCCACCATCTGGAGGTGGCATGCCTTGGGATCCTTGGATCTTGACTGTTTTCACACACTAACAACACCTCCTGTAGAATTCCGTTATATTTTATCTGCACAATCAGAATTAATTTCAGGAATCAAAAAGTTGTATTGAAAAATATGGTTTTTGAGTGGTCTGGCACAAAAATAGCAACTAGGCATTCCATTTTGGCAACTGTAACCCTGGTTTAAGGAGCCATTTGGCACCTAGCTTATTGATCTGAGTTTCTAATACTGCTCATTTAACCAGGAATTGCACAGCAGCAGCTTCTTCCTGCAAAATCTTGCTAGAAGAAGCCACTGCCATGGTGCAACCTTGGTAGTGGCATGAGTGCCTTCTACCACCTGAGGCCTTGACTACAGCATTCCTGGGCATGCGGTTTTGCACCTGAGAGTCTTGCCATCCTTTCTATTACAACTTACTAGATACTAACACAATTTATGATTTTGATAAAAACTGACTTCCCTGGTTAAAACCAAAACCAAGAGAATTTCAGAATCTATCATCAAAACATTTGAGAGAATACGTATCAAACTTTGTGGTTGTAAGGCAAGCAAAAGTAGCAAGAAAAGTTATGAAGAGGCTCCAGTTCTGAAATGTGACTTCCAAATTTCCATGACGTACTTATACTGATCAAAAATAATATTAACCATTGCTATTTCTTGGAATGCTCTAATATCAAGGGTACAATCCTTTTCATTTGTTAGTTAGTTTATTTCATGAATTACGCTTCATATCTGAATCTGGCTACTGCAGCCCCGAGTTGGAAAACAAGCTGAATACACATGAAGTTACTTTAAAAGCTGCATTTCCACATCTGGAGTATTACCCTTTGCAACCTTTACTGTAAGAGATTTTTTGAACACAGCTTACGGCTTGATTGAACCCTCTTTAGAAGTCACCCCTTTTGAGAAGTCACGCCTGCCTCTTGTGAATCCAAACCGTCTCATTTTTCTGACACTCCCATGTTATAAGAATGCTCATGAACCGCCCTTCCAACAAACATTAAAATATTTGTTTAAATATCAAGTTTGCCACCCAGGTTGAGAAAATCTGTACCTTCTGAAAACCATTTATAAAGCTCATATTTAATTTAGTTCCCATCTCTTTCTCCCAGGCTCTAATCTGGAAGAGAGTGGGGCAAAAATGGTTTATTATTGTGGTTAACATCTGTGGTGTGTTCAAGCATGCATTTTATCCACAGCGTTTCACCCACAGAGATTTGTGTTCCTTCCGATCTCCTTCGGGGAAACCATTTCCTTTACAGTAAACGATAAATATCCTTTTACTGTACCAGTGATTTTGGAAAATGTATTGCAAATAGGTGAAAGGATTTTGGTTTGCTTAGCTTAGCTGTATTTCTATGGTCACTTGAAGAAAAAGCAAAAAAGGAACAGAACAATATGATAAAGGAAGGGTTGCCAGTCTTCTACATAAGAAGCTACAGGGCCGTCCGATCTCAGTGACTGACCTTCCTCGCCAACAAAGGTGGATTATGTACAAAAAAAATCACCAATGACCAAGCTGCATTGTTTATTGCACTGCAACTCTCGGCATCTACACTGGAAAGATGTAAAGGTTCTGCGTCATTTGGTTTTCATTTATTGTATGTAATACTATTATTACGTTTTTATCCCTCCCTTTCCTTTAAGGACATTAAGAAAGCACAAAGGGCACTCCACACACTTTAAACCTCCCATCAATCCTGTAAGGTAAATTACAGAGAGTGATTGACTGGACCCTGGTAACCCATTGAGGTCTCCCCATTCTATAGGTTCAGAAAGGACTGCCACAAACAACAACAACAACAACAACAACAGCAATCACAACAGGCTCATACTTACCGTATTTTTCGCTCTATAACACGCACTCGACCATAACACGCACATAGTTTTTAGAGGAGGAAAATCCGTAGGCATGCCACCCGTAGGCATTCCCTCCATAACACGCACAGACATTCCCCCTTACTTTTTAGGAGGAAAAAGTGAGTGTTATGGTGCAAAAAATACGGTAATACAGCAAGATAAAGGGATTGGAGAAACCAAAGGAGGAATTGTATATTTGACTGTATAGAAATGAAGGATTTATAGAAATATTTTCTGTTGTGTAACTTCAACACCAAACATGTTGCAGCAACCTCCCAATTAACTGAAGCACTGTAGCATACATCACAGGACTTCATCAAATGCGCAATACTTCTCGGCAGGAACTTAATCCCAATTGGTACTGGCCATGCCACTTTTTATTATGCATTACAGGCTCTTTTAAGTGTCCTGAATGCTTGTGCAACCACATTTCCACACAGAAACCACAACAGCAATAGCAGTAAGTGTTAATGTCTGGGGAAGGTATCACGTTTCTACATGGTACACCATATTTATACAATTATAAAACTGCCCTTCATCAACATAGATCCCAGGGGAGTTTACAAACATTAAAGAAGCTAGCAACAAAAGCCAGCTAAAATTATAAACACAAACCAATCAACATATTTAAAACCCCTCACAAACAGTAGAACAATAATGTAGCAGCCGTTCATAAAAGCCCCCAAACCATGGGTCATGGGTAGGCAACCTAAGGCCCAGGGGCTGGATCCGGCCCAATTGCCTTCTAAATCCAGCCCGCGGACGGTCCGGGAATTAGCGTGTTTTTACATGAGTAGAATGTGTCCTTTTATTTAAAATGCATCTCTGGGTTATTTGTGGGGCCTGCCTGGTGTTTTTACATGAGTAGAGTGTGTGCTTTTATTTAAAATGCATCTCTGGGTTATTTGTGGGGCATAGGAATTTGTTCATTTATTTATTTTTTCAAAATACAGTCCGGCCCTCACAAGGTCTGAGGGACAGTGGACCGGCCCCCTGCTGAAAAAGTCTGTTGACCCCTGCCATGGACAATCTGATTAAATTCTGTTAAAAGTCTGGAGAAACAGTTGTGTCTTAACCTGGCATCAGAAGTCCAAGTCTGTTGTGGCCACCCACACCTCATGGGGAGCAAATTCTATTATGTATTGGGGGGGGGGGACTACAAAGAAAGGCTATCCTGTGTTACCGCATATCAAGCAATCCCCACTGTCAGTATAATGAAAAGGGCCTTCCTTCTATTGCAATCTCAAGGCCTGGGTTGGCTGATATGGGGAGAGGAGCTTCATTATATACCGTATTTTTCGCACCATAGGACGCACTTTTTCCCTCCTAAAAAGCAAGGGAAAATGTGTGTGCGTCCTATGGAACGAATGCAGGGGGGAGGCAAGCGGGAAAAGCCCCCAAGAGCCGCACACAAGCTCCGTGAGCTCTTGCAGGCTTTTCAACAGGAGGGAGAAGGGACTGACTGGCGGCATCAGTCCCTTCTCCCACCTCCCAGAAAAGCCAGGAGAAGCCGCGATCTCTTTAAAGGGATTGCGCGGCTTCTGCGGGCTTTTACGAGAGGTGAGGGAATCCCCCCACCTCCCAGGAAAGCCAGGAGAAGCCGTGCAGCCCTTTTAAAAGGCGCGCGGCTTCTGCCAGTTTTGCGGGAGGTGGGGGAATCCCCCCGCCTCCCAGGAAAGCCAGGAGAAGCCGTGCAGCCCTTTTAAAAGGCGTGCGGCTTCTGCCGGTTTTGCGGGACGTGGGGGAATCCCCCCGCCTCCCAGGAAAGCCAGGAGAAGCCGTGCAGCCCTTTTAAAAGGCGCGCTGCTTCTGCCGGTTTTGCGGGAGGTGGGGGAATCCCCCCGCCTCCCAGGAAAGCCAGGAGAAGCCGTGCAGCCCTTTTAAAAGGCGCGCGGCTTCTGCCGGTTTTGCGGGAGGTGGGGGAATCCCCCCGCCTCCCAGGAAAGCCAGGAGAAGCCGTGCAGCCCTTTTAAAAGGCGCACGGCTTCTGCCGGTTTTGCGGGAGGTGGGGGAATCCCCCCACCTCCCAGGAAAGCCAGGAGAAGCCGCGATCTCTTTAAAGGGTTTGCACGGCTTCTGCGGGCTTTTGGGAGAGGTGAGGGAATCCCCCCACCTCCCAGTAAAGCCAGGAAAGCCCTGTGCAGCCCCTCCGCCAAGGAGAGGCTGCACGGGGCTAAAGGGGAAGCCAAAACAGCGAGCGGGATCCATCCCGCTCGCTGTCTTGGCTTCCTCCATAGCTGCGCGCAACCCCTCTGCCAAGGAGAGGCTGCACGGGGCTATGGATTCTTTAGCCCCACGCAGCCTCTCCCGGGAGGGAGAGGCTGCACGGGGCTAGGGGAAGCCAAAACAGCGAGCGGGATCCATCCCGCTCGCTGCCTTGGCTTGATCCATAGCTGCACGCAACCCCTCCGGCAGGGAGAGGTTGTGTGCAGCCTGTACGCTGCTCTTTGGGGCTGCGGGGGGGGAAAAAGATTTTTTTTCTTGAATTCCCCCCCTAAAAACTGGGTGCGCCCTATGGTCCGGTGCGCCCTATGGTGCGAAAAACACGGTACTTGGTCTCAAGCCCATATTTCTTTCTGTCTTATTATTGATTTCATAAAATCTGTGCACCTCTTGATTGTAAAAAACAACAACCCTCAAAGCGGTTTACAAAATATGTCAATGCTAATTAACACCTTAAATTGGACCAAGTAACACATAGGGAACCTGTCATGCGGAAGACATGACTCCATACAGATGTTGCTATCAGCATTCTAGCAGCTGCCTTATGTGCTACCTGAAGTTCCTGGACCATCTTCAAGGGTGGCCCCATAAAGAACACATTACACTAATCCAGGTGTGAAGTTTGCTAGAGCATGTAGCACGATGGCAGTACAGGAATGGCTGTCGCTCTCAATCAGCTACAGCCTGGAAATAGGAATCCTTTGCAACTGACACCACCAAGGGCTCAAATGACAATGCCAGATCCATGAGTACTCCCCCCCCCCCAAGGCTACAAACCTGGTCTTTCAAGGGGTGATTGTGTCTCTGTCTAGCTGTGATTCAGCATCATTTTACTAGCCCTCATCTGACTCCATTACCACCTCCAGGCTCGGGCACAATCACAGTTTCATCTAGTTCAGATGGTATGGATCAGTAATGGCCAAACTTGGCCCTCCAGCTGTTTTGGGACTACAACTCCCATCATCCCTAGCTAACAGGACCAGTGGTCAGGGAAAATGGGAATTGTAGTCCCAAAACAACTGGAGGGCCATGTTTGGCCATCACTGGTATAGATGAATTCAATCCCCATGAAGGTGGCACAAAACCTAAAATCCTGATGACTGCTCACAACAGCTTCATATAGATGCTAAACAACTTAGTGGACAGAATAAAATCTGCATGAATCCACAGCACAACTCTCATGGGACCAGGGAGGAGTCCCCCAATGCTGTTGTCTAATAATAGCCCTGCAGGTTTGACTGTAAACACCACATCATGGTGCCTACAACTCTCAACCTGCTCCAGGAGGTTACCATGGCTGATGGCACCAAAGCCTCTGAAAGGATCAACAGGGTCGTCACATGCCTCCTGTTCCTCTCTCAAGATAGGTCACTAACCAGAGCTCTCTCAGTATTAAAACAGAATCAAAAGCCAGACTGAAATGTGTCCAAATAATATTTTGTGAGTACTCAGAAAATGCGATTTCCTCACAATTAAAGCACCACCTTGAGGGAAGATGTGACGAATGAAAAAAATGAAGAGTTAGTAAATGTAAAAGAAGTTGCTACCAAAAATCCTTGATTCACTTTCTTCAAAGTAAGTTCTATTGAAATTAATGTGGTATAACGGGGGACAGGGGGACGGGGATGAAAAGAGTAGGGATAACAAATATCCCAATTTGGATGGTGACCGCCAAAGAATCAACGAACCAAACACTTCTGATTTACCACGGATGAGTGAATTTGGCAAACACTCGCTCAAGGACAAGTCATTGACATTTCATGTTGGTCATGAAATTTTCGAGACTAAAACTCTGGAGGCTTGCTCTGTGTGGTATAGGAAGTACTGAAACATTCAAAGAGAATAAAAGAAGGAAGCGGGAATATAAGAAAGAAAGAAAGAAAGAAAGAAAGAAAGAAAGAAAGAAAGAAGCAGGCAGAAATCTGGAAGCACTCACTTATTCTTTGAAGCCGGACCTAAGTAGATCTGAAGAAAAGAGATGGAAGATTGCCACATAAGCATGGTCAAGGGTCACTTAAGTTTAGGAAGCATGCAGCAAAAACATTGCAAAAGTTTACATTTTCTTCCTTCCGGGCTGAAGCCAGCAGGAGTGTTTCGGCCAGGTGTGACAAGATACAGGTGAGGCAGCAAATGTTCAGAACCAATTACAGTTCATGTGGGGTGCATTCAAGACTGGGCCAGACTCACTGAAAGCAGGAAAATTAGTTTCCTCCAGCATTTGTCTGGAGTAAACTAACAGTGTTAAACTCTGAAGGTGGAGGTGTGTGTGTGTGAAGTCTGGCCCATGAGGTCAGTGCTAATTTCTGCAGGGATAGGAGGCCATCTGCAACCCTTGCATGTGGTGTGATGGTGGAGAGTCCTCCTGGGCTGCAGGTAGTCCTGGCAAGGATTTTAAAAGTCTTCAGATGAGGGCAGAGTTATCTCCTTACAAGAAGGAAGTGGGGGCCTTGGGCTCCTACATTAAAATCTTCAGTGGGGCAGTCATTTTTCTGTCTGCCTTAGATGGGGATTCAGAAACGCCACCTTCATCATCCTGGGAGTCTTTAGAACTTTCCATCAAAGGGCGAGAGGGACTGCAGTCCCGGGCCATGACATATGGAACCACTACTGACAAACAACAGGCTATTCATGTATTTACTTGGAGCCTTTATATGATGAGTTTTCTCAAATGATTTCATAGCAGTTTACAAAAATTCAAGTAAAAAAAAAAGACAAAGAATGGTGGCCTCTTGCATTGCAGTGAATAGGAGATGGCAGTGGATCGGTATTTGTACATTACGAAAGGAAGTATATCATTTCACTTGAAAGGATTAGGGAGGTGCTAATATTTTGCAATGATTCCCCAACCAGTTTTTAACGGGATTTAAACACTATTATCTTATTAGACACTGTTTGGAAGAGCTATACTCTTACTTCCTACTTCATCCCCCCGCCTCATCAAGCCATCACAAATAGTGCATACTGCTGCATCTACAACACATGGAAAGTATAATTGCCAAGAAGTCACTACCTTTTTTCACATCTGATACAGGCAACTGCAGGGATCTTTTTTTATTTTTGCTGCTTTGTCATGAGCTGCCTTCTTCGGATGAAAAGCAGACAATTTTTAAAAGAAATAAATGCAGCAGTAGATAAAATGGGGGGGGGCAGATGGTCTTCAAGAATAATCTTCTTTTATTTTTATTTTACATAATCTGCTTAGGATCACTCGGAGCAACCCGCCCGTAAGATTTGTTAAGGGAACACCTCTAACAAAGAGTGAACAGTGTGAATAATTCAAGGCAAGGTTTTCAAGGTAGATAAAACCTGTTGCCTCTGTAATCTAGGCTCATCCAGGAAGACAGAACGCTGTCACTACATTATCAAGCTATGATGAAATATTAATCCTGCGCTTCTGTATTCCCACACTATGTGTAACGAGAAATAAAATTAAAGTTAAATAATTAATTGGGTTCTGAGAGACAAAGTGTCAAACCATAGGAGAAGGCTGCCTGTTGCATCTTTGCATGAATCAAGAACGCAATCACCTCGTGCTACTGGGAGGCAGACTCAAAACAGAGAAAAGCAGAAATAAATGAAAATAAGAATAATAATTTATTATTTATTATTTATACCCCGCCCATCTGGCTGGGTTTCCCCAGTCACTCTGGGTGGCTTCCAACAAAATATTAAAAACACAATAAAACATTAAAAACTTCCCTAAAGAGGGCTGCCTTCAGATGTCTTCTAAAAGTCAGATAGTTGTTTATTTCATGGACATCTGATGGGAGGGTGTTCCACAGGGTGGGCACCACTACCGAGAAGGGTAAGGGCTTTTTCGGAGAGGAAAGGTGTTTTTTACTTTTTCATATTCTAAAATAAAAGGTTAAGTGTAAGAATGGCATGTGCTTCAGGGATGAAACGTTAGGGAAATAATGCTTTTTTAATTAGCGGCAGAGTACGAATTGGTACCGGAGGCTATATGAAACTACACAGACCTCACAGGCATCAAGATTTCAGGACTATGCAATGCTTAGTCATTTACTCCTGAAGTTCAGATATGAAACAAGAAATATATGATGGCTAACCATCTTTTTTTTTTAAGCTAGTAACTAGTTTTAGATAACCTGCAACTGACACTGTGAAAATGATTGTAACTTTTCATATAAAGGAACGTGGAAAGCATGCTTGATCAAATATTTGCCCCCTTCCCACCAAAGATTTAAATGCTGAATTGAAAACCTTATATTAGTAAGTTTGCTTCTGAATTTTTCACGTGTTATAAGACTTCAGACTTTGGATTCAAAAAGGTGCCTAGCCTTTTGTCAGAAAAAGGAAAACCTTTGGATTCTACCCATGGTGGTAATTTTTGACAACTGAGGAAGATTTTGTTCAGCTGACCATTTTTCAAAAGTGCTGGAATTAAATGGTGTGTGTGTGTAAATCTACTCCCCCCCCAAAAAAAAACCCCACATCAGTAGTGTCCCATTCATATTTTTTTAATGAGAAGCCAGAGCCACAAACCAAAATTTCTCTGCCCAGTTCCACACTGCCTGCAGAGGCCCCAGGTCAAGCAACAATCCTTAACTGATGGGGGAAGTCACAATTCCTCACATCTTAAGAGCTGTAGCTCTCTGCTTCTGTTCCAGTCCGGAAGTGAACAGTGACAGCCCTTTGCACTACATGGTGTTTCACAGTACTTGGGGCTTGCTGGAGCTTGTCTGGCAGACAGAAGCAGATGTTTGCAATTCACGCCCTAAGTTATAATATGTTGTTCGTAGTATGAAAACATTCTAGAGACTCTACCATGCCTCCCGACACTGACTTTTAGACATTTCAGATTATTATAATTTATGAATAACTTTTTACATTCATCTCAAAAATGACACACATGCCATAAAAGCAGCTAAAAACAAGTTTTAAAGCAGTATGAAAAGCCAGAGATAGGTATAGCTCAGTTGGCTAGACTTTAACCCAGGGGTCAGCTACCTTTTTCAGCTGTGGGCCAGTCCACCATCCCTCAGACCATGTGGTGGGCCGGACTATATTTTGAATTTTTTTAAAAAATGAACAAATTCCTATGCCCCACAAATAACCCAGAGATGCATTTTAAATAAAAGAACATATTCTACTTATGTAAAAACATGCTGACTCCCAGACTGTCCGCGGGCCGGATTTAGAAGGCGTTTGGGCTGCATCTGGCCCCCAGGCCTTAGGTTGCCTGTCCTTGCTTTATGCATTAGAACATGGTGTTAGTAATGCCAAGGTTGCAGGTTCAATCCCCGTAAGGGACAGCAGCGCATTCCTGCATTACATGGGGTTGGAACAGATGATACTCAGGGTCCTTTTCAACTCTTGTTTGTTTATTTGTTTCCAAAGGGAGAAACCATTTCATCCCTACTCATTTGTTGTATGTGCGTACGTACAACCACAAGCTAACAGTGGCTGCCCAACACTTGACCTCTACCCAAAGAGAAAGGTTGCAGAATTTTATATGTAGTAGCTCCATTTATTGTTATAGTTGCTAGAGCAATGCAGTAGAACGAACTGAACACTCTTAGAATTTACATAGATGAACTGATATTGGCCAACTGAACATATACAGTGCTGCTGATGTTTTATTTCAAGAACAGGCAACCATTCTCTTAAGTTTGTTTCTTGGCAATGCAGAGGACTGCTTTTGAAAGGGTGATCAGGAGTTCTTCATGCACAGCCCTTCTGATATCATGCAAAGCACGAACTAAAGGTATAATAAATTATTTGCAGGAGGAAAGGATGCTGAATAGCCATGGGGGAAGAAAGGTACCTTTAAATATAAACATGGTGGTAAACAAAAGTTCAGATTTAAAAACTCGTCTGGGGGAACAGGAATTAGAGAGCCATTTTTTCCAAATTTCTCAGAAACATATGATCCAGACATTCTGTTGCACCCGTTTCTATGAAAGAAGCCAAAGCTTCTTTCTATTGCTGAGTTATTAATTGGTAACATGAATCCTCTATAGTGGTGTAGTGTTACACCGAAGCCCTTTATTCTACTCCATCCAGAAACAGGACACTTTCTTTTTCTTCTTCAGGACAATTAACTAGATTAGAAACTAATGGATGAAGCTCCTCAATTATATATAAGGTTAAGAGCACATTAATTTGGTTTCCTTGCAAATTTGTAAGGCAAATTTATAAGGCATCTTCACTTGGAAGAACAGAAGACAACCACTCCACCATGTTTACTGAAAAAACTAACATTTCATCAACACATCCAGTTAAAATATGCACACAGACTTTCAGTATGACACAATCCCGTTTCCTAAAAAGAATGTGCTCCTGCTAGTATATTTCAAATATGGATGGGCCCTTGGCTCTCCAGTTCTGGCTATGCAACATATTTCATTGACAAAGTAGCTTTTCATACCTGACACTATATTATATTCAGAAAGTTGATGAGGATGAACACTGGTCTTCAACACATGTGTGGACATGCACTACTATACAGTGGCCTAATTCAAGGTGTGTCACAGCAGCAGTACTACCACTATAGGTAGAAAAAGAAAATGTAAATGAGCCCAGAAGTGCATGTTTGGGTTTATGGTTGGACCTAGGTCTGGAAAGGTTCAAAATTACTGGCACTGACTATGCATTTAACATTCTGTAGATGGGACGCCCTGGGTGTACCTCTTAAACATTTGTTACTGATACCAGAAAAGGCTGCCTTTTGTAATGGGAGTATTTCTTTTTGTTTGTTTGCTTATTAAATTTGTATACTACCGCCCTATATCCGTAGGTCTCAGAGTGGTTCGCAACATAAAATCATAATAGAAAAAAACACAGAATACATAATAAAAACAAAAGCAAAGACAATCCAATAATCCCCACTTCCACAACACATTTTTAAAGGGAATTGGCTGTCAATCAGCCAAAGGCTTGATTGAAGAGGAGAGGTATTGCCTGGTCCCCAAAGGTGTATAATGAAGGCGCCAGCAGAACTTCCTTAGGGAGGGCATTCCACATGCAGGAGCCACTGCAGAAAAGGCCTATTCTTGTCCTTTCACCTTCTGGACCTCTCATTCACAATTTGATATACAGATTTATTAAATATGCACTTTTAGAGCAAGCCACAGTTCCATGAACAATGGGGAACTGTGGTTGGTTCAAAAGCAAAACAGGAAGCTTTTGGTGTGCTCCTCTCATTCATAAAGAGGAGATGGGTTAGGGCAGTGTTTCCCAACCACTGTTCCGCGGCACACTAGTGTGCCGCAAGATGTTGCCTGGTGTGCCACGGGAAAAATTAAAAAACTTGAAAGATTTTTTTTTAAAAGTCAAATTTTCGATTGGGGCGCCGTCACTAGATGACCCCTGGGGTTCCCTCCCTCCCTCCCGCTCTGCGCCTCCCTCCTCCTCCTCCGGGGAGGCCCTTCCTGGCTCTCGGCCAAGGCTTGGCGGCTGCCACTCACTCACTCGCTCGCTCGCCCACCCGTCCCTCCATCCCTGCACCCGGCCTTTCCCCCTCCGTCCCCGGCATGGGGGCTGCCGGGATCCGTAGTCCCCTCGCCCTTGGGCTCCGCGCCCGCGCGGGGTGCGCAAACTACGTTTCCCAGCGTGGCCTGGCGGGCCAGGCGTTTTGTTTGAAGCGCTCTTCTCCCGGCCATGGAATGAGCGCGGCGGCCAGGCGGGCAGGGGCTCTTCCGCGCAGACCCCGCACAGCCTCCCTGCGCCCCCGCAGAGATCGGGTGGCAGGATGGAGCCCGGGGATCCCCGCGGAGGCGGAGCGGCGGAGGCTGCCCCCCAGGTAGGGCTGCGTCGGGGTTTTTTTTATTTTTGCAATGCTGCATCCGCGCCTGAGGGGATGCATCGGACCGCGGGGAGACCCCTTGGCGGGCGTGCAAGGCAATGCATGCGTGCAGGCGTTGCATGGAGTGCAGTGCAATGCAATGGCAACGCGGCACCCTGCATGCATGCATGCAACTTCCACCGGCGCTCCGGACTTGGCAGGTGAGGGGGTTCCCCAGTGGGCGGCAGAGAGAGCCGGGAGGGCGAAGGGGAGCCGGGGGGGAGCAGCGCTGCTCCCCGAGCCGAGCCCGGGGGGAAACTTCGGCGTCGTTGCGCCGGGTGTTGGAAGCGGAGGCTGGCGGGGGCCCCTCACCTGCAAAACCTGGTCACCTCTCATATATTTCGTGCATTGCATTCATCACCCGCTTTCTCCTCCAAGGAGCTCCCGGGGGCGCGCGTGGTTCTCCCCGTGTTATCCTCGCAACAACAGCCCTGCGAGGTGGGTCAGGCGAGTGGCCCAAGGGAGCACCCAGGGATTGTCCTGGCCAGGTGGGGTGATTTGAACCCTGCTCTCTGCCCGGTCTTCGTCCTCATTTAGTCCCCACATGTGCATGACTGTGCATGACTGAGGTTTCTCCCCCTCGTCTTGGCTATGGTGTGAGTCTGTGCTGTTAATTAATGGGGTTCTGCCTTCGGAGAAGATGAGCCAGCCCTCAAGGAGGTGATTATGTAATTTGCTAGCAATTCATGTCCCTCCCGGCGTGACGCTGCGCGCTGACGTCACGGGGCTGTAATGGTGGTGTGCCTCGAGATTTTTTTCATGAAACAAGTGTGCCTTTGCCCAAAAAAGGTTGGGAAACACTGGGTTAGGGGGAACATACAAGCCCAAGGTCTGCATAGGCTTATACAGTACCTTTAATAGCAAACCATGGTTTGCGGTTTTGTCTAAACTGGATGTTCGTATGTTAAAGACCAGCCTTCTGTTTCCATAAGCCTTGTGTTATGAAGGCTGTTTTCCCCACAGCACCCACTGGCACAGAGCTCTGCACATATACAGGGATACTTTTTCTAGCTACATGGCAGATGAAGCATTGAATTTAGAAGGATTTTTTTCTCACCAAATGCAGTACAACTTGCAATGCTCGTAGGAAAAGCCCTAGCAGCCAACACATAAACAATTTACGTGCTTTACAAATACAAACCTTGTCGGTTTGGTGATACTTTAGAACATTATTCCTGTAGTAGTCTAAACATTAAGGGAAATATGCATCGCATTAATCTAAAGAAGTGCTTGGAGCAGGAAAATATTATTACTCAGATTTCTACAAAAGAAAGGGACTAACAAGCTAACACAAAAGTGCTACAGTGGAGAATTTTATCCTAAAGGCTAATGTAATGCAAATATTTGGTTTGGCACAGACCACTTTAAAAAACACAGTGTTAAACGCACTAACAGTGCAGTCTTATGTGGACTACTCAGAAGTAAGCCCCATTTGCTTCAATGGGGTATACCACCAGGAATAAATATATAAATACACACACTCTCTCTCTCTATATATATATGCCTAAAGCAGTCATTCTTCTGCATTGGCTTGAAAACAAGCAATTTTCTCAAAAAGTAAAAACAAGAGTAGATTTTTTTTCATTAAGAACAGCTGAATGTTAATTACACTTAAGGCATCTCCTTATAAAAACAACTTGTCAGAATCTAGGAGCGGCCACATTAAACTAGCTCATTCAACAGAAATGACCTTTCACATAGAACAACAGCTCAATTGAAGGTGGCTGAGTAAAGTCTGGACTAGCAAGACAGAGGAGTACAACTGGGAAAGTCCCTAACCATCATTATTACATTGGTGGGATCTCAAACTGTGATGCGGACTGTCAGTCCCATGAAGTTTTCTTGTTATGTTTGACAATGCTGGTTAACAAATTGCTGAACTCAAGTTTGCAAAAGTTGGCCTGGTGCACACGACACGGTAAACCAAACTATGGCTTACTGTGGCCACATAAACATGCAGGGTTCTGAACAGGATTTTGTGGTTCTTTTTGTCCTAGCTCCACATTGGGCTAAACCAAAGTTGGGCTTAGTGTGTTATTCAAAGCTGGACTCCTGGCCTGTTTTGGGCTACAGCTTGTGGTTAGTGAGGACTAAACTTGACCTTGAGTCCTGAGTTTGGGTTACATGTTAAGCCAAACCTGACTTAGCTCACCAGAGAGGACCAAAGTGGCTGCAAGCGCTTCTCTGTGAGCCCACAACATTTGCATGGTCCTGGTAAGCCATTGTTCGGCTTACTGTGTTGTGCAAACCAGGCCAAGGCACCATACACAATGCACTTCAGTGCTTTCTAAAAGTCTTCTAACCAAAAGATACAAAGAAAATGTAGGATGGCGTCCAACTAAGTCGCTGGCTCAGAATGACTAAAGAATACAGTGGTGCCACGCAAAATGAAAAGAATCCGTTCTGTGATTCTCTTCGTCTAGCGGTTTTTTCGTCTTGCGAAGCAAGCCCATTGACGGATTAGCGCTATTAGCGGCTTTTAGCGGCTTATCTGCTGATCGGATCAGCTGATAAGTGGCTTAGCGGCTTAGAAAAAGGGGGGGAAGGGAAAAAAACCAGCAGGAACTCGCAAGACATTGTCGTCTTGCGAAGCAAGCCCATAGGAAATTCGTTTTGCGAAGCACCTCCAAAACGGAAAACTCTTTCGTCTAGCGAGTTTTCCGTCTTGTGAGGCATTTGTCTTGCGGGGCACCACTGTATGACTCTGCATTTCTATCATGCCTTAAAAAGAAGATAAAGACATATCCTCCACACATTATTTTAAACCCACCATTCCTCTAAGGCAGAGCTTTCCCAACTTTTCATGTTGGTAACACACTTTTTAGACATGCATCATTTTGCGACACAGCAATTCAGTTTTACTAGCAAACTGGAGGTTACACTAACACCTTTCCAACTCCGGGAGGAGCGTGGGGAGAGTTCACGCGACACACCTACACATTGCAGCCAAAACAATAATGTCTCGCGACACACCGTTTGGAAAGCTCTGCTCTAAGGAGCTAACAGATTTTTAGCTTCACAACAAACCTGTAAGCAAGGTTACAGGCATCTAAACACAGAGGGTTCCTGCCTGATGCTATTAGGCGAGGCCTTTCAAAGCATAGGCTTCTCACAGAGGCACATGAAAGGTGCATTATTAAAACTCGTCTAAAAATGAACCTACCATGATGAACGTGCAGAATGCAAGAAGCAGCCTGGATGAAATCTGCTTGAACTGTCATGAGTCTTGCCTCCCACAGTCTTCAGTGCCAAACACAAACCAGGGAGGCTATTTAAAGAAAACAACAAAACCTACTATTTTCAAGCTATGCTTTAAACACACACACAGGTCACAAAATGGGAGTATTTTACAGATCTTTCAAAAATACATAAGCATTTACAGGTGTTTATAGTTACAAAATATGCTAGGTTGTGGAGAAATGGGGACTGTTTTTTATTTCCTTGACTGGCTGTGCTGTAATTTATTTAGGAGTTCACCTTAAACTCAAGGTTATTGTGTATTACTGGCCCCAAGCAGAGTTATTTGAACACATGCCAACCCTGAGCAATAAGTTACTGGATTTCATGCTCCATGAGGGGTATTTTAAACATAATTCATGGCCTTCGTTTCAGATCAAAAGCACCAAAGGAGTGCAGAGAATTAGATTACAGATATTACAGACTGACTAAAGGAGTTAGGGAAGGCAAAGTCACAGTCACCTACCTTCAGAATACATTCCTCCATGTGTATATGTGTGTATGCACACAAGCACAAAGCAGTAAAGTTAAACTTTGCATTTTAACAATATTGTCTCAGTTATAAAAGTTCGCAATTAACTCCAGCAGAGTCTCGTGTCCCTCGTCTGCCTTAATTTAAGATGGGATGTTGTTTTCTGCTGTTGCCCATTTTGTATAATGAAACAACAGATGGATTAAGGTGAAAGACATTTACCAAAAAAAAAAAAAAAAAAAAAAGAATGCCACAGAGCTGGAAAATGTTCAGGAAAGTGCAATCAAAAAGATGAGGGTGCAATTCCTCTATGAGGGAAGGTTTGTTTTTTAGCTTACCTAAAAATGGCAAGACGGGACAGAACAAAGGTTTCTACAAGGTGTGGGCAGTGTTTCTCCTCTCATGACCGAAGAACCCAGGGTCATCCAATGATGCTTGATTGTGTGAGAGGCAAGACAGACAAAAGGAAGTACATGCTTCAACTATGGAACTCATTGCAACAAGAGGTGGCGACAATACCAACCCAGAGGGCTTTAAAAGGAAACCAGACAAATTCACAAATGATATGCTACTAACAAGCATGTCCCTAAATACTAGTCACTGGGAAACAACAGTGGACAAGGGCTATTATCTTCACATTTGTGTACTTGCCACGTGATTGATACAGGGTGCCGAGTTAGATAGTTCTTTACTAGGACTCTTATTTACTCGGAGTAGATACTAAATAAGCTCCTTCTCTCTCTCTTTTAGAATTATGCTTCTTCCCACTCAAAACCATGCAGTACCCAAAGTACTGCATGAAACAGGAATGTATTTGCTGAAACATCAATATCCATTTTAAAAGGCGCAACCAACTTCCTCTGGTTCTTTTCCTTTTTTCTCAAGCCAGCTGCATCTGTACCTCAGGGATGTCCTTCCCACTTAGAAAAACATGCAGTGTTGCCAGTATTCTCAGATTTCTCTCCTGGTCAGAACATTTATCAGAAACGCATGTCTGAGCCAATGTTCAAGCTAAATTCTAAGTAGTAAATTTATTTGCTCAGCACCATTGTTCATTTCAAGGAATCAGCCACTTATGTGAATAAATTAGCAAAGTGAGCCTCTTATCCTAACTTTGAAAGCAGTTCTGTGAGAACCAAGAGCATATCATCCCTCACAACTATCCAAATATATACAGTGGACGCTCGGGTTGCGAACATGATCCGTGTGGAATGCATGTTCACAACCCGCAGCGTTTGCAACCTGCAGTGGCGCATCTGCACACACGCAGGTTGCGATTTGGTGCTTCTGCGCATGCGCGACTGCCGAAACTCGGAAGTAACCCGTTCCAGTACTTCTGGGTTTTGGCAGGTACGTAACCCGAAAAAACGCAACCTGAAGCGGCTGTAACCCGAGGTATGACTGTAATAGCACTAGAATTCGGTGAATATCTCCTATCCCAGGACCCACTGAAAATAAAGTACTGCAAATAAAGAATGATACGTAATCATGCCTTTGTAAGCAAAGCATGTGTGTGACTGTTGAAAGGCGCACCATTTTCAGCTTTGAAAGGGGGCAGAATGGGCCAAGGCAGAACAGACAATAATGGACTTCCATGCATCCTGCTAACGTGCACAGTGGCCAGAAATGGAACCCCAGCATAAGTGGGAATTCTCCTATAAGCCAATAAGGCCCACTAGCATTTTTAGTAACTTCTGAAGTATAGCAGCAGGTAGTATTGAAATATCAATCACAACAAGGCAAACATCTGCTTCGCCTAGGAATCTTTTCTTCCTATGTACATAAAAATGTAAGTCCATCATCACGTGCTGCAATACCATTGAGCAAAAGGGCATTTATGACTTTTGAAATGATTTCCCGTGAAATCCCTCTTTTCAGTCCTGTGTCTCATACTCCTGAGACACTAGTGATTATTAAGTAGTAAATTATAAGCTAGTGGGTCCTGCAGATGAATATTCAAGATGCTGGTGGTTTATGCATTAGGTGTGTATGAGGTAGGAAGGTGCAACCAATGTTCATATTCCTCCTGGCCATGAGCTTCTCCCAAATGAGAATGCCTATCCTTTTATATTTAAAGGGTAGCTATATTTAAACCAGAATTTTATGCACAACAGAAGGTAATGTGTTAAGTTTTACTGATATCCATCTGTACATACTTTCTGAAGCAGACTTAGTGGCACCAAAAGCCTGGCTAGAAGATCATAGGAAACATAGTATGACCCATACATTTATTTATTTCTAGAAGTATTTATTTACTTACTATCCTAAGGACCTCTTCCCACATTATATTAGTAGTACTAAGAAAGCTGAAACAGGTCTAACTTGTTCTCATGCCTTAGTACAACTAAGAAAACACAAAGCTGTCCCTTCCCAATTACATCATCTAGCTGGACAGAAGGAATTCTTCCTACCGCAATATTGGTTGGCTGAACACAGTGTAAATGCAACAAACAGGCGTTTTACAAGTGCACCTATATGATACACATGTTTTTGGAGAGTTGGAATTGGCCACACTCTTCAAGGCACACTTGGTGACAAAGCTGAATCTCCTGGTGTATATAATGTGTGAAAGAGAAGCAGGATAGAAATGACTTGATTTGCTGAGCAAATAGCATGGGGCCCTTATCAGTTCACAAAGTTTCTTGTTGGCCCACAAGCAAACGGGACAGTAACAATATCAAAGTGTTAAATTAAACTAACATTTATTTATTTTTTTTCAAAATATACCAACACAAGCATTGCATAAACACTGTAACTTTTATATGCTAGAGACAGGAGGAAAGGTAATGTCGCAAAGTCCCATAACGTGCTGGTAAGTAGGTTTTATAAGAATGTGTGGTGCTACCTTATTTCAGTCAGTGCAGACACCTACTGCCTCAATGCATCCAGCTCTGATTTGCAGCAGAAAGAGGTTCCAAGGCCTGCTTTAACTGGACATATTGATTGTGCTTAGGAAATGCTCTGTTACTGCTGAGATATTCTTCCATGTATGGCAGCCAGGTGGATCCTATTACCAGGTAGGAAAGTGGAAGGGTATAACATGTCTCATAAAATAAATCTTTAATGTCTCTCTAGCAAGATGCATGTCACTGCACATAAGAATCTCCACAAATTTACTTGCTGGTTTGAGGGGCTGGATTTTACAATAGAGTAAACTTAAGCCTCCTCACTAGCGCCACATTTTTAAAGTTTGAGAAACATTCTTGTTACAAAGAGATACATACACAAGTCATGCTGAACATAAATCCCCCCAGGATAGCTGGAGATAGATTGTCCAACACAACAAAAAAGCATTCCTTGTCATTCTTTCAGATAAACTAAATAAGCTTGACTTGAACATTTCTTTCCATAAGATGCTTGTTAGGTAACTACTTCTTGAATTAATAGGTCACATAAAGATTGAGGAAGCCAATAATGGAAGTCTACTTTTTGACAAGACAATGAAACTTCAAGCTAGATTACTAAAACAAACAGAAACAACAACAACAGCTATGTACATTTTAATTAAACAAAGCCATATGGCAGAGGATGCTTGCCCGACAGACTGAATTGTGTCACAAGATGTTCTGTTTCAAGATCGTGCAACAATTCCTGGCACTGTTGCTTATAAAAAACCCCAGAATTATACCCCTTTTCCCACCACCAAGACACTAAAAAAGTAAAAGGAAGCACATTCCTGAGCCCCCACGATAAAAATGGCTCAGCGTGTGGAATGCAAGGCGAACATTCCTGTATGAACTCAAAGGTCTGATTTAACTTTGGAGCAGTAGCCATAGCTTCAGGGAAGGGGGGAAATGGAGACCTTGAATGTTGGTCTTTGCCTCCAAATCCCTTGCTCCCAACACCACCACATTGTCTATCATTGTCTTTTGTAGAAGGGGAAATAGCAGCTTCCTTAAGGCAGGGCACAAAGACAGAATTCATCCCGCATTGTGGGAGAAGAAACCAAATGCTGAAAATATACCTTGTTTGAGGAGAGTCCATTTTTCTGACTTCCTTTTTTTTTTTTACTCTGGAATGAGAAAGACCAAATCTCTCTAAACAAACAAGAGTAATTTATTTACAGTTTGTTAAATTATCTCAGTATCATTGCCAGGACTGGCTTCCGTCCAGCTTTAAAAAGCCTAAACCATGTGATTTTCTAAAGAACAGAGGTTCTATGGTTTAGAAAACAAATACCAATGGACAGTTGGCTGGTTTGGAGAAACGCATAGGGCTCTGTGTTGTGAGTGACCATATTTGCAGACAAGGCTGTTGTCTCCATGCTCCATGCTTTCCACACCTATGTGAGAAAGGTGAAAGCTTGAACATGACGTTTTAAAAAAATGAAATTTAGGCTTAGAAACCATGTGGTTTCTGCTTATATGTTACATTTTTGCCACACACAGACTCTGTGCAAGTGTGATTTCCATGATCGACTTCTGTCGCTCACTGTTCAAGTTTGTCCAAACGTGTCGAATAAAGAGAAAAAGGCTTGAAAACAAGAACAAAATATTTGCTTCTTGCAACAGCATCTTCCAAAAACAGTGAACAGAACTCTGCCCATTTAAAAGCCTATGTGATTAAGTGCAACTTCTCTCCCTCTCTTACACTTAGACACACCCACACACCCACACACACCAACCAAGAACAGTTCAACTACCTATTTTGTCTATCAAAATTGAACTTGTTTAAGAAATTGATTTAGGGAAGAAATCCCCCCCCACCCATTATTTTGCAAATTAAATAAACCAGAAAAACAAAGCTTTAAAGTGAATTGATCTACAGTGGTATCTTGGGTTACAGATGCTTCAGGTTACAGACTCCGCTAACCCAGAAATAGTTCCTAGGGTTAAGAACTTGGCTTCAGGATGAGAACAGAAATCGCACGGCGGTGGCGCAGCAGCAGGCCCCATTAGCTAAAGTGGTACCTCAGGTTAAGAACAGTTTCAGGTTAAGAACAGACCTCTGGAACGATTTACGTTCTTAACCCAAGGTACTACTGTATTTATGAGAAGTTTCCAGTCGCATTGGTCTGTAGGATAATTTTTTAAAATCAACACATTGATGGGACACAATATCTTTATTAAGACAAATCAAGAAGCTACAAAGCAGCCAGCAGCCTTTGTAGGACCTTTTTCAGGCTGGTTCATATTAAACAAAAATAGTGAAGAGGGCTGAGGTAGGCCACAGCAGAAAATTTCAGAATTAACAATGGAAACTCATGAGACTGTTTGCATGGCATGGGGTTGTGGTATATGTGTGGGAGGAAGAAGTGTTACAAGCTTCTACTGAGTCACCTTTCCATCCTTACCCTCAAAAACACTTGAGCTCTGGAGGTGAGAGTTAGGAAAATTGAAGCCAACAAGATCATAACCTGTTAGTTCTATTTACAACTTGCAACAAGATTGTGTCATGCTAAAATACAGGCAGAACTGTCAGCAGGGCTCTAAAGTGTGAAAACATGGAACTATACTCAGTACAGTGGTACCTCGGGTTACATACACTTCAGGTTACATACGCTTCAGGTTACAGACTCCGCTAACCCAGAAATAGTGCTTCGGGTTAAGAACAGTTTCAGGTTAAGAACGGACCTCCGGAATGAATTAAGTACTTAACCTGAGGTACCACTGTACTCTGAATACAGCATGACATAAAATCCATTGTTCAACATGGTTGAGCATGGGCCAAAGTGTTCCATGGCTTGGTGGAGCTATAGCCATTTGAGAAATAATGCAGCAGCAGCCCATCTATCATGCAACTCAGTGCAGGGAGCAACATTTATATACCAACCAGATTTACTGAGTTTCTGAAACATGTAACTCACATATCAAAGGCACAATCATCTGGGGAGTCAGCGTCTGGGCAGTAAGAAAATGTTTTGGCTTTAGATACTGTCTTATTTTCTCTGTTCAAGCCGAGAACATTTCTCCCCATTACATTCTGAACTGTCTAGCATTAAGCCCAGTGCTTTCAATTATATTGTGTTAGTTGCCAGCTTCTGTGCTTCCATGCAAACTCTAGAACAAACCTCCCCACCACACCAAAAAAAAAAAGCTCTCAACCATAAGAGCAAACAACAATCATAACTGAGTTTTTAATGTTTTACAAGATACGATTCTAAACTTCATTTAGGTTCTCATTTTGCGCTGTATGAGTGTAAGATTTGCATGGGGACTGGCATCTTTCGTAACCATCATTTGGTTACTAACAGCGAATTTCTGTGCCTAAAAAACAGAGTTCATTTTCTGTAAGGTGTACGTGTGTGTGTATGCACACATGTACATTTAACAACCTCAGCAACATTACCCCGGTTACCTTAAGCTCCATTAATCTTAATGCAGTCCTGCAAAACAAAACAGTTTCCTTTAACAACCGGATTCTTGACCTTCTGCTACTCTGGTGCATGAATGGGGGTCGCGGTGGAAAGGATACTGTCCAATCCCGACCGAGAGCTGCAGTATTAAAAACAGCACACGTGCCACAGAATAGCCAGGAGAAAAGACAAACTCCCCCCCCCCAACACCACCATGGCAACAGGGCCCGTTTGCATTCCTCTTCCGTGCTCTCAGAGCATTAGTAATCCAAATTCACAGAAAATGTTCTTTTTATAGTATCTGTCTATTATGGAGGTGATCAGGAATATATATATGCACATCATTTCCAGTACAGGTCAATCTTCAAACCCAACCCCAAATATCTAAAGAATGCAAAAAGATTTTAGAAGGTGAAGGTAGAAAAGGCAGTTTGTGACAATTATTTTTTTCCTCTCTGTGAAAAACCATCCTTGAGCCTCAGGACTTGGCTTCTTACTAAATTCTTCCCTCACATATATTGAGTAATTAGTTCTACTGGATAATCAATGAAGAACCGACATGCATTATTGCTATGGACGCTAATTTAAAACGTTTCCATTTTCCATATATCCTAGAACAACTGCAGTTCAAATGATATCAGAACATTTTTTTAAAAAACTTGTTACAGTGATTCCCAAACTTTTTGTCCACTTGACCACTGCTTGGTTATCTTGGTGTACTACTTCAGAATTTTTTTTGCTGCCTATTTTAGCAACTAAAGCCATAGAACTGTAGCGTTGGCAGGTAGTCCAACCCCCTGAAATGCAGGAGTCTTTTGCCAAACATGGGGTTTTTAAACCACGACCCTGAGATTAAGAGTCTCATGCTTTACTGACTAAGCTATACCTGCTGAGCTACATGCACTTCTAGACGCTGTACGATTCTCAACTGAATCTTTTATTGCTTCTTTTATTTCCTTTGTACTGTATTTTTATTATGCTACAATTTGGGCTTCCATAGAATTCTAACTGTAATACAATAAAATACAATATCTAAGAGAGGGGTGGGAAAGAAGCATTAAAAACGCAATTAAAAACAAATAGGAATATTTAATGCAATGGGTGAGCAGCTTCCCATATTCAATGACGATTCCACAGACCACATGAATGAAGCTTATATAGGCCACTGGTGGACTTCATGGGTCACAGTTGGGAACCCACAGCCTAGGATATAATCACCAAAAAATAAATAAAAATGAAGCTATCCTCTGTTACTGAGGTGCTTCCAGACTAGAGTTTTTAGCACTGCACACTCATTGTTCTCCCACAATGTAACTTTCTCTACTGCAGCAGGTAAGGTAAAGGTAATGGGACCCCTGACCATTAGGTCCAGTTGTGGCCGAATCTGGGGTTGCGGCACTCATCTCACTTTACTGGCCAAGGGAGCTGGCATACAGCTTCCTGGTCATGTGGCCAGCATGACTAAGCCGCTTCTGGCGAACCAGAGCAGCGCCCAGAAACGCTGTTTACCTTCCCACCGGAGCGGTACCTATTTATCTATTTGCACTTTGACGTGCTTTCGAAATGCTAGGTGGGCAGGAGCAGGGACCGAGCAACGGGAGCTCACCCTGTCATGGGGATTCGAACCGCCTTTCTTCTGATCAGCAAGACCTAGGCTCTGTGGTTTAACCCACAGTGCCACCCACGTCCCACTGCAGCAGGTACACCCCCCAAATTTTCTCTCATGTAACTTTTCCACATTATTAACAGCTAGTGTGGAAGTACTCTGGCCGGTCGCTAATTGTCCGCCATCTCCACTAATAAAGATTTATGCAATGCTTAATTCTATTACTGCAAGCTCTCCAAAGTGTGGGGCAGGGTGGGAAGGGTGTGTAGCAGCTAAATTTACCTTTTTAATAATGCATTATTTAATTTGTGGCTTTAATATAGTTCCAAATAATTCAAGACTGGTACATCAAATAATACATTGCTATACTTAATACAGTCTAGAATAATGATTGTTTACCTCACAAATGTTGTCATGCAGGTCCACTGTAATGCTTGTGGTTAAAAAATTTTTTAACTCCTTTGTGGGTTGTTGTGATGAGTTTGCAAACAGATCTCTTGTGGAACAGCAGGGATTCCTGTATAAAGGAACCCTTATTCCAATAGTCACTTTTCTTGTTCAGGTTAAGGTAAATCTCCTTAAAGTAATTTAGCTTATTGCAATCTCATTTGCCCTGTTAAATGAACATAAGCATATGCTGGAGACACGGCTTCTTTTTGTGTGGTTTACACTTATTTCACTGCAAGAGAGTTTTTTAGTATGTTCAATGCAAAAACTCAGTTTCCCCCATTAACAATCACTTTAAACTCTACTTAAAGATGTGCTTACATTAAGCTCTGCTTAAAATGAGCCGGTTCCAGAGTTGTGCTCAGAGGCATACTGCTCAAGATGGAGGAAGAGGACAGAGGGACTATCTTCATCCGCCCCCTCACTCCACATGCTTCCTGGAAAATTTCCCCATCAATTGTTTTTCGAAGCCACCACATATGACAGCAGGATGGTTTTTCCTGTGTTGGTGAGCTATATTCAGCAATTATGCCTAAATTATAGGGACCTGGGTGGCGCTGTGGTCTAAATCACTGAGCCTAGGGCTTGCCGGTTGGAAGGTTGGAGGTTCAAATCCCTGCGACGGGGTGAGCTCCCACTGCTCGGTCCCAGCTCCTGCCAACCTAGCAGTTCAAAAGCACGTCAAAGTGCAAGTAGATAAATAGGTACCACTCCGGCAGGAAGGTAAACGGCGTTTCCGTGTGCTGCTCTGGTTTCGCCAGAAGAAGCTTAGTCATGCTGGCCACATGACCCGGAAGCTGTCTGTGGACAAACGCCAGCTCCCTCAGCCAGTAAAGCGAGATGAGCGCGCAACCCCAGAGTTGTCCGCTACTGGACCTAATGGTCAGGGGTACATTTATCTCCTGCATAATTTTATATAATTTAAGTAGCGGCAATAAATCTGAATACTGAATTATATTCAACTATTCTGCTGAGGGAAGAATTTGGTGTTATCCTACGAAGCAAGAGAAAGGCATAATTATTCATCCTTATTTATTTGGTAAAGTTTATATCTCACTCCATCGTAGCAAAAATATATATGCAGATATGTATATACACAAATCATATACACATACACATGTATGTCTAATCTCCAGAAAACAATATTCAAGCTGTTTTCTCTAATGAGAATGTGGCTACATTCTGGTATCGTGTTTTCCAGTCCTCCAAATTATATTTTATTTGGAAACAGCCATGTACACCTGTGCTCCCCTTGTATGCTCAGCTTACCAGAAGATTTCCTGGTTTGTTAAACTCTTACATATGACATCTGCCATGCTATCCAGCTCTCCCAAGTTTACCATTTTTCCCAGTCGGACCTCGAAATGTTTTTACTAAGTCTTTACACCTCTACCAGGTTTCAAACAAGCGTGATGCCAAGGAAGAAATCATTACAATTTCAAAAAATATTTTATTAGTCAAATACACTAATGGACACAATAATGCTTTAACTACCGTATTTTTTGCTCTATAGGACGCACTTTTTCACCTTCAAAAATGATGGGGAAATGTGTGTGCGTCCTATGGAGCAAAGACGCCATAGCCCCGTGACCCTCTCCCAGCTGGAGAGGTGACGCGCGGCTATGGCAGGAGCCTCTACAGCCCCGCGTCACCTCTGCAGTCGGGAGAGCGCGCGCGGGGCTAAAGAAGCCATAGCCCCGCAACCTCTCCCGGCTGGAGAGGTGACCCGCGGCTATGGCAGGAGCCTCTCCGCTGTGCCTTTCCGCTGCTCCCTGACCTGCTCTTTGGGGCTGGTGGTGGGCTTCCCCCCGCCAGCCCCAAAGAGCAGGTCGAAAGGAACCTGAAGCCTGGAGAGCGAGAGGGGTCAGTGCACACCGACCCCTCTCGCTTCCAAGGTAGCCGCCTGAACGCACTTTAAACAGCACCTTGTTTTAGAGCGGGAAAGCAAGAGGGGGAAAGTTCTCCCCCTCTCTGCACAGCGCCTCCTGCCGCTTCACTGAAGGGGCACTGGGCAGAGAGGGGGAGATTTTTTTTTCTTGTTCTCCCCTCTCTAAAACAAAGTGCGTCCTATTGTCCGGTGCGTCCTATGGTGCAAAAAATACGGTATTCTTAACATTAATGCACAGAAATGGTACTTTTCCACATTATCCACAACTTAATGGAAGAAATCTACTGTGTGTTTTGCTGCAACTTTTAAAGATGTTGACATCTCATATATTTACAATAAACAGTCCAAGGAAAATTCCTACTGCTTAGCTACAGCGATATGTAAACTGTTTTGCAGTGAAAATAAAACACACAACGAAAGAAAACTTCTCAGGGGTCAACGAAAGCCATTTAGCAATAAAATCTACGGAACAACCACCAGCATGGTGTGTTAACTGCTGTTAGATAGTGGGGAGGGAATTCCACAACTTAGGGGCTGCCACATATAATGGCTTCTTCCTGGCAAAATGAAGGTATGGGGCTCACATGGCAGAATAATCTGCATGAAAAAGGATCTTAACGCATAAAAATCTAGCATGTTGGGGGAAAGGCTAAGCCAGTTTTCTAAATGCATGGGGTTTTGTTTTGTTTTGTTTTAGTAAGGAGAAATATTCAGTTATGTAATTTGCCCGACCTTGAGTTTGTAGCGATACAGCCCAGGCTCAGCTTTACCACCTCATCTGTAAGAACAAGATGTAAGCTGTAAATTATGGTACTTTAGTGGATGATCTAAGACATTCCTACCAAACTTAAAGTCATTTGGGTTATGACTGGCACAGAGAGTTCATACATATCTGTTCAATGTGTGCAATTCTGTTCTACTTATCTATTCTGCTCTTAATTTTTTGTGTACTGGTATACTTCTTCCTCATCATGGCTTTTACTTCATAATAAAAAGTTGAGGAAATACGTAATCTTGGAAGACAATGAAAATCCATTTTCATTTTTTGCTACCTTGTTTAGGTGCTTCATGTCATCTGAGGAAGGACTCTAGACTGAGGTTAAACCTTTCAGCTTATCTACCTGGCACACCCAAAATTATTTTAAGGTCTACATTAACTTACAGATAATAATTCCATCTCCCCCTTCAGAGGAAGAAGCTTCCATTTTAAGGCTTTTTATCAGTTTCAAAGGGCAGTGTATGCAATAAAGAAACCACACAGACTTTCATGTTTGTCCGAAGATCTCAAAGCAGATATAGCTGCAGAAAACTCAACTGTGCAAATAAGTACTCGAGACACTTGGGATTCTCAGATTTAAAAAGAAGTTTTTAAAATGCAGATATGTGGTTCAGTTTATGAAGGGTTCTTGGCTCAATTCTTCTCTCAGTTCTAAAAAGATAGGACAACAACTTTTTAGAAAAAGAACATTTTAAAAAAACCTCCCAAAATGTAAAATGAATTCTTCAGAATTTAAAAACAGATGTATGAAGTTAGATGTTTCATAAAGCAAAAAGAGTGTGAAACAATTCCAATAAGCCATTTTATACTTAAACAAGAACAAAAGATAACTGTTTCAAGTATCAGTATAGAACAGATTGTGTAATTTCCATGTATATCATCCAGCACAGGTGTATTTCATTGCTATCTGAGTAGCTCTGTTTTACACACACGTGCAATGATATTATGTGAAGGTCTGGATTTCTGCCTCGTTTGAACTATCCCCAAGTAACCAGAACGGGACCACATCTCTTCAAGCCGGAAATTTTATCTTGGCATAGTTTGCTTACCATGATGGTTTTCGGCTATTTTCTTTTCTTCTTTTTTAATGCCTTACAAGGCTAAAAGTGTCAGACTTCCTTCTTCTGTGGCTGGATTATTTATTATTATTGCTGCCGTTAAGAGACTCACTTTGGCTTTTCTATTCATTACTAATAGCCTCCGCTTGAAGTTATCAATGCCCCAAGTTTGTTTCAGAAGCAACCTAAGACCTTTTCGTTCCAACTTCCATTCTGCGTGAAAGAGTTTTAACTTGCTGTTTTTTTACAAATATAGGCAGATATTCATAAGAACAGTAACAACCAGATTTAGTAATGGCTAGCATGTAGGGAATGGAATGTTTAGAACTTTTTTCTTTCTTTGATTAGCTCATTTGCTACTATATCTTCTCTTTTGAAATCTTCCTTGACTTCAAAAGCAATTTACTGAAAAGAACTGGAGACGAGGAAAAAACAAAATCCGAAAGACCTCGGGATTCACATAACTATTTACTTGGTTCTTTAGATTAATAAGTTTACCTTGGATAGGATCCAGACTGGCCTGCCTTTTTAAACCAATTTTCGTGTTTGTTAAAAAACAAGAAACCCAAACTTGATAGTATAGTTAATGTTTTGGGAACTCTATTGCCTCCACCATTATGTACTGAAGCCAACTGTTTTGACTTTGGATCATGAAGAGACAAGGGCCATGAATTGCAGGTTTGAGTGGCCACCACAAGCTCTGCCATGTATCTAGTTATATATAGAGAGGCAGTGTGGTGTAATGGTTAGAATAGGACTTGGGAACCCAGGCTTCAAATGCCCATTCAGCCAGGAAGCTCATTTGCTGACCTTTGGACAGCACTGTCTCTTCAAAGGGTTGTTGCGAGGACAAAATGATGAGAGGAGAACCATGTACTTCAAATTGTGATCCTTAGAGGAAAGGCAGGATATAAATATAATAATTAGTAAGTTGTGGCAGGGCTAAAAATAATACACTTTGTCACTGGCACTCTACTGGTGCAAAATATTGAGATCTTACATTTATAAATGAACTTGGGAGTAGGATGTTTTTAAAGTATTCCCTGCCCCTGCAGTTTTAACGTATCTATGTCGGCCTGTCTTCGTTTGGTTCTATGATTGTTTAGTTAAGTGAAGTAAAGCAACTAACACATTTACTTTCATAAAAATACAGCAAAGGCAGGGATTTTAAAAGTACGAAACTAAAAATATCTACTTTGGATTACGCCACACTGAGTTCAGTGTGTAAGACTGCAACCTAAGACAGCGGAAAGAATCTTCCAAATTTCAGATGTTTGCAACATGCCTGTCCGAAGGTTAATGCATGCCATCACGCTGGTATTTCATAGTAAGAGCCTCTCCTTTTACCTTAAAAATAAATAAATAATAGTTGCCACCTTATCAAGATGACTGAGCATGTGTAATAGTACCTAATGCCTGTGGGAAGAGGTTTTAATTGCTCAATAATGCGGTGGGAAGCTAACTTACAATACAGTGCAAAGACACAGCAGAATACAACTACAACTGCCATTTGTGAGAACCAAGCCTATGTGGAACTAACCTATAAAATCCACTACGAGAGAATACCTTTCGTCTCTTAATAGATACAGTTGTAATTGTGGACTGTGATTAAGATACAGTGGTACCTCAGGTTAAGTACTTAATTCGTTCTGGAGGTCCATACTTAACCTGAAACTGTTCTTAACCTGAAGCACCACTTTAGCTAATGGGGCCTCCTGCTGCTGCTGTGCCGCCGGAGCCCAATTTCTGTTCTTATCCTGAAGCAAAGTTCTTAACCTGAAGCACTATTTCTGGGTTAGCAGAGTCTGTAACCTGAAGTGTATGTAACCTGAGGTATCACTGTATAGGGTGTCAAAGATTCCACATAAGCTCCCAAGGCTGTAACAAAACATATCCATTCTGAGAAGCACCTTCCAGGCCCCCCTCTCTGTCCCAGATAAAAAGTAAGAACCTCCCAACTTTGTAGAACAAGCACCAAACTGTGAGTGGAGGACACTGTATGAGAACATGTGCATTTCCTTTGGTCCATCTAGTTCTGCCAACACAGAATGGCACATCGAGATATCAGTGCTTGTACCTGGGACCTTCAGCATGCTGCACCACTGAAATACCCCCAAAACAATAGAAGCCTACTAATCTGAATTTCTCAGTCAACCTATCATATAGGTCTATCTGCCAACAAGCCCATACACAGAACTACAAGATAGTCACAGATTTTTCCTTGACAAGCTCTGCCACAGTTTTATTTTTATAGATGATCCTTTTAATTACTCAGCATGTTTGAGGAACTGAAGCACACACACCTATTTGCACCCCACCCAAAGTGCAGATTAAGCAACACAGGAAATAAAGTTTCGGGTTTTGATGTGACAGGAGTGTTCGCTAATTATATCCACTCCTTTTAGCTATTTATAAATTGTGTCTTTATCGGATAATTTATCGGAAGACACCAACACAGCATTTTGTTTGGAATTTTGGAGCAAAGGCTGTCTGGTTTTGGAGAGGTGGAATAGCACATTTATTCACACATGCTCAGAATGCAGACCATAGTCACAGATCTAACAGGAAAGAGCACTATTCTGCTTGGGCTTGCTGCCTTCTCAGCAAATTGGTACCTGTGCTTCCATCGGTTGCCTCAAAAGTATGTCAAGTTCTTGAAAACTGAGCAGAAAGCATCATGTAATAAATTATCCTTAAGAATAAATGAGATCACCCTTCCTTCTTCCAGGTGTAGTTTTCTCCTACAACTGCATGGTACAGATCAGTTCATGTCCTAAATATTTGTTACTACTGCAGGCTTTTCCTAGAGAAGATTCCCATATCATGCTAACTATGAATCTGTGAAAGGGCTTGGAGGTAGTTTTAGGAATGTTTTCTACATTTAGCTGGAAGTTGATATCTGCAAGCAGGGTATTCATGTGTCACGCATTACAGAAAACAGTCCTCTCTTTGAAGAACTATGATTCTGGCCCAAGTCCAGTTTAAAGAAAAAGAGGAGACAGCAGGGGCCTTAAAGATGTCCAACTGACAGCACCTGGACAGCGGACTACATAGGCAAACAGGTTTTGTCTATTATGGCAGGATTTTTTCTTGCATTTTTAATTAAATTATAGTCGTGGTTTCTAAATTTGCATCCATATCTATGAATTATAGCACATTTGAACTTTATACAAATCATTTCCCTCTTTTGTGGAGATGCTATTCGTCTTTTCTAAGAGGGCATTTTCCAAACTGGTGGAGAATCTTCCTCCCTGTTGAGGTCGATCTGAGGGCGACCTTAGCTTAATACTGGTGTCCAGATAAGAACTGACTACCGTATTTTTCGCACCATAGGACGCACTTTTTCCCTCCTAAAAAGCAAGGGAAAATGTGTGTGCGTCCTATGGAGCGAATGCAGGGGGGGGACGCAGACGGGAAAAGCCCCCAAGAGCCGCACACAAGCTCCGTGCGCTCTTGCGGGCTTTTCCACAGGAGGGAGAAGGGACTGACTGGCCGCATCAGTCCCTTCTCCCCCCTCCCAGGAAAGCCAGGAGAAGCCGTGCAGCCCTTTTAAAGTGCGCGCGGCTTCTGCCGGTTTTGCGGGAGGTGGGGGAATTCCCCCACCTCCCAGAAAAGCCAGGAAAGCCCTGCGCAGCGTCTCCCGGCAAGGAGACACTGCGCGGGGCTAAAGGGGAAGGCAAAACAGCGAGCGGGATCCATCCCGCTCGCTGCCTTGCCTTCTCCCATAGCTGCGCGCAGCCCCTCCGCAAGGAGACGCTGCGCGGGGCTAAAGGGGAAGGCAAAACAGCGAGCAGGATCCATCCCGCTCGCTGCCTTGCCTTCTCCCATAGCCCCGTGCAGCCTCTCCTTGCGGAGACGCTGCGCGGGGCTAAAGGGGAAGGCAGAACAGCGAGCGGGATCCATCCCGCTCGCTGCCTTGCCTTCTCCCATAGCCCCGTGCAGCCTCTCCGCAAGGAGACGCTGCGCGGGGCTAAAGGGGAAGGCAGAACAGCGAGCAGGATCCATCCCGCTCGCTGCCTTGCCTTCTCCCATAGCCCCGTGCAGCCTCTCCGCAAGGAGACGCTGCGCGGGGCTAAAGGGGAAGGCAAAACAGCGAGCGGGATCCATCCCGCTTGCTGCCTTGCCTTCTCCCATAGCCCCGTGCAGCCTCTCCGCAAGGAGATGCTGCGCGGGGCTAAAGGGGAAGGCAGAACAGCGAGCAGGATCCATCCCGCTCGCTGCCTTGCCTTCTCCCATAGCCCCGTGCAGCCTCTCCTTGCGGAGACGCTGCGCGGGGCTAAAGGGGAAGGCAAAACAGCGAGCGGGATCCAACCCGCTTGCTGCCTTGCCTTCTCCCATAGCCCCGTGCAGCCTCTCCTTGCGGAGACGCTGCGCGGGGCTAAAGGGGAAGGCAGAACAGCGAGCGGGATCCATCCCGCTCGCTGCCTTGCCTTCTCCCATAGCCCCGTGCAGCCTCTCCTTGCGGAGACGCTGCGCGGGGCTAAAGGGGAAGGCAAAACAGCGAGCGGGATCCATCCCGCTCGCTGCCTTGCCTTCTCCCATAGCCCCGTGCAGCCTCTCCTTGCGGAGACGCTGCGCGGGGCTAAAGGGGAAGGCAAAACAGCGAGCGGGATCCATCCCGCTCGCTGCCTTGCCTTCTTCCATAGCTGCGCGCAGCCCCTCCGCAAGGAGAGGCTGCACGGGGCTATGGCTTCTTTAGCCCTGCGCAGCGTCTCCCGGCAAGGAGAGGCTGCATGGGGCTAAAGGGGAAGCCAAAACTTGGCTTGCTCCATAGCTGCGCGCAACCCCTCCGGCAGAGGTTGTGCGCACCCTCTTTGGGGCTGGGGGGGAAAAAAGATTTTTTTCTGGATTTCCCCCCCTAAAAACTGGGTGCGCCCTATGGTCCGGTGCGCCCTATGGTGCGAAAAATACGGTATATTCTGAAGCATTTGTGATTTGTCTGTGACAGTAAGGGAATCAGTTGCCCCATGCTTTAAGAATGCTTTATTTATTGTTCCATCTACTTGAAATAAATGAAATGATTTTAAATGTATCCTTGGACACTGCCCTGAGATAAATTTGATATAGCAGTATTTTTACTGCCATGATTTTCCAGGGTTCTAAGCCGAAAATGTCACGTGTGGATTTTATGTCTCATAAAATGTTAGACAGGATGGACAAATTATCATAAAGCAGACAAGATAGGGCACACAAAAGCACTTGTTGGTTTAAAATATTATAACAATAAGAGTGTCCTCTGAATCTGGAAGAATCTACAATTATTATTATTTACTACTTTACATGTTGACTAATAACACATGGCCTAAAGGCCATTTATAACCCAGAATAGGAAAAAAGAGAGAAATAAATACAGTTAAATAAAACCACCATAGACTAAAAATTACCATACTTAAATGTGAAACAATTTAGAAACCTCCCATCACCACCACAAACGTTAATTAAAATGTCTTAATAGTGATTATACTAACAAAGCCATCAAACTGTGGAAGATATAATCGCAATGAACCCATAGCTTATGTAACACGGGGGCAGGCAAGAGAAACAAAAAATAAAAACGAGCAGCGATATCTGAATAAACCATTTAATTGCTTTAATTTCCCATTCAGATAATATTTTCCTCAACATATTATTTAAGTCTTACAACACAACCACCACATCACAGACTGGAGAAAGATTTAAGGATCAGGCCCTGATATGAGTCATGATTCATGTTCTCTAAAAATGACTTCATGTAATGAGACTAGATATCCTAGTTGGCAGAGCATGTTCAACCTGTTCTTGAAAGTCTCCAGAGAAGAAAATTTAAGAACCTCTCAGGCAACTTTCTCCACTACTAACCCCTAGGCCACTTTGTCTTAAAGGGCTGGCACAGAAAAGAATGCAGGCGCTGGCCTTGGGAATGCACACTAGGGATGCGCACTGATCACAAGACTTGGTTCAGACCCCAATTTGGTGCATTGGAAAACAGTCCTCCTTCATTTGGCCCTGGGTCCAAGACTGCTTTGGAATAAGCAAGGCCTTGTTTTCCAACTCCACACTTCACAACTGGGAAATCAAAATATGGCGATAGATAGATAGATAGATAGATAGATAGATAGATAGATAGAAGTTAATGGAATTTGAAGCCATAGCAGGCCCTTTATAGCGGATACCTCTACTTATTTTTTCAAAGCTAACAAATATATATATGTGCATGTGATCGTGTCTGTGTATGTATGCATGTGTGTGTGCATGCGTGTAATATGTGTGTATAATTAGCAGAAGCAAATGAAATTTGCCAACATGGTAGGCTTCTGAGGGGATGAATTTCATAAGACAGCTGAACTCCAGTATCTCCTGATATGCCCTGCCCAATTTACAAATACCCGCCCTGCTTTGCAAAGGTCTGTGTTAAAACACTTGCTTCCTATTTACCTACTGAACTTATCTACCTGGTTCTAAACCTCTTGGTTTGCCTCTCAGAATTTCTCTTTCTTCACTCAGAAATGAATTATTTATCCAGGAACAGACGCAATCTTGCTGATAACTATTTTGCCTCATCCACACAATTATGGAGCTGACAAACCTCTAGATCAGTGTTTCCCAACCGGTGTTCCGCGGCACACTACTGTGCCGTGAGACATTGGCTGGTGTGCCGTGGGAGGGAGGCGGGCGAGTCGGGCGGTGAGAGGCGGCGGCGGCGAGGATCCGCGTCGAGCCAGGGGCGGCTCCGCGGTGGTGGTGCCGAGCGGCGGGGCAGCACGTGCAAAAGGGAGGAGCGCGAGACAGCGGAGGAGGAGGAGGCCGGCATGTCCGGGCAGCAGCAGCAACAACAGCAGCAGCAACTCCCGGCGACGGCTCCTCAAGCCCCGCCGCCGCCCCCTTGTAACTCTTAAAAAAATAAATGAGATTTGTCCGGCATTACTTGTTCCTGAGAAACACATGCTGGGTCATAGTAATCGCAGCATCCTTTTCTTCGTGCTTACAGACCAACTGTTTAATTATCTGTTCTGGGACCTTTTTTCTGATATTACTGTCAAGCTCACTGGTCAGTAGTTACCTGGGTATTTTTCCTCCTTTTTGAAGATGAGGACAACATTTGCCTACCTCTAGTCTGCAGGGACCTTACCTGTTCTCCAAGAATTCTCAGAAGATTACAGACAGAGGCTCTGAGATTACATCTGCAAGCTCCTTTAGTACCCTTGGGTGAGCTCACCAGGCCCTGGAGATTTGAATTCATTTAAAGTAGCTAGGTACAGAGGTACCTCGGGTTAAGAACTTAATTCGTTCTGGAGGTCTGTTCTTAACCTGAAACTGTTCTTAACCTGAAGCACCACTTTAGCTAATGGGGCCTCTTGCTGCCGCTGCTGCACAATTTCTGTTCTCATCCTGAAGCAAAGTTCTTAACCCGAGGTAACATTTCTGGGTTAGCGGAGTCTGTAACCTGAAGCGTTTGTAACCTGTATGTAACCCGAGGTACCACAGTATTATAATTTCTATTGAGAACAGCCTGTGTATGAATAGCATTGGATCATAACCCATTTCCATGCATGAAGGTGCTTCAAGTGCTGTATTATTATTATTTTTAAATTGTAAGTCAGACCAAGTAACCTTTTATGTGCATCTCCTGGGGTGAAGGAAGACAATGATAACTGGAGGTTATATATCAAGAGGTAGTACTTTTTGAGAGTGACAAATATTTTTCAACCCCACCCCAAAACAACAGAACGTCTCTTTGGTAATGTCCGGACATTACACACACAACAATTAGGAAATTATATGTCAGCCAGGGCACACTCATACAGTACACTAAGGAGGCAGAAACCTTTACCTTGGAAGTAAGGTGGTTCATGATGTTGGCAAATGCTTATAATTTGGGCCGTCCTTATAATTTGGGAGGAAGTACAGGATAGAAATTTGATACAATAAACACCAGCAAATTCTAACAAGATTTATTCCCTAGCCACCATCAGACTATTAGCACAATACAAAGAACTACAGAGTGTAGCTTTAAACTTTTCCTGCCTGTTATATTTGCATTTCCATCAGTCTACTGTTACAAGACACCGGCTGTGTACTTCAGTGCAGGTAGGGCTTCCAGGTTGTAACCTGGACAATACTCACATACCTGAAATTATTATGCAAAAGGAGAAAGGGCAAAAAAATATTACACCCCCACCCCCACCCCTGGACCATATCAACTTTTGTGCAACAAGCTCACTGCAGATAAAAACAGATCAAAGCCGTTATGCAAATAAGAAACAAATTTATACTGTTCTAACTACTGGAAAAGCTTTTGCTTTGTGCTGGAAGAGACACATTTCTGTTTCTATTTTTGAGACTTTAAAGCAATAGAAACATTGGGTTCTAGCACAAAGCTGAATATTCAAGTGTCTTTGCTTAGCAGAGAGGTTCCACCTAGAAAACTCGAAGCATGCACAGAGCATTGCTTGCATTAACTGCTTTTACTTGAAATGTGCTGACCCCACAGGTGAGCTCCATGTAGCCCCTAACCTCATTTTACACAGCCCCATGGACCTCTTGAAACTGCCTCATTCTTCCATCCCATCAGTTTCTTCCTTCCTTATTTCCTCCTCTTTGTATGAACAATTGGAATGGGCAGTGTTTAATGTAATAAAATTGATTTTTTAAAAGCCCCCACCACCTTTTCCCTGGCTTTATGGCTTTAAGGAAGTAACCGTGGTGAAAACTGAAGGATAGTTTTAATTCCAGATTAGCGAAACCAAGACACTTTTGTCTCTGGTCCTGCCAAGCACTTAGCAGAAAACTATGGCAGAAAAAAGGTTGCTTACGCCTGGCTTACACACAGACACAACACATTAGTATTCATGGAAGGCGATTTCCATGGAGATAACATCACACACTTCTGCACCTGAGTTTCCATTAACAGTACAGTAATGAATAATCCCTACAACAGCGTGAAAAGCTGTTTATTTATCCAATGTCCTGCAGCCTATGCTCAGTGTTGCTTCCTTCATGCTAATCATACACAAGCCCTTTTTTGGTTTTTTTACACTAAACTTCTACCTCTCACAACTGTCCATTTGAAAGAAAGGTGATGCTACATTATGGAAACATTCCCAATACGAGTCTGAAACGTCTAGCTCATGGTTGTAAAATTATAATGGGCTGTAAGGGCCAAATTTTCCACCCAGCAATTTTCTTGGTGGCGATGCCCATAAATATCGAGTCCTTATGAATTAGGCAGCAAACTATCCATTCTCCCCATTAGAATACTAAATTTGAAAAAGTATGGCATATAGCATGACACGGTTGAAAAAGTATGGCATACAGTCACTTCCAGCAGTAACTTAGCCCTTTACGCCAGCATGTTTCTTAGCCCTAAACTTTGAATCAATGATGCAGAGTGTGGTAAGAGTTGCAGCTGGTCTCTTTGGAGACCCCTGAAGGACATCATACCTCCCCAAAGTTCAAGATTTACAGCAGTGGTCCAGCCCAGGGTTTCCCAAACTTGGGTCTCCAGCTGTTTTTGGACTACAACTCCCATCATCCCTAGGTAGCAAGACCTGTGGTAAGGGAGGGTAGGAATTGTAGTCCAAAAAAAGGTGAAGACCCTGGGAAACACTGGGCTAGCCCACTATATCCCAAAGGTTGGTTACAGGTAGGTGGCCATGTTTGTCTGCTGTAATCAAAAATATTTATTATTATTTTGTTCCAAAGGTTTATGACAGACCACTGTACATGTTATTAAGGAACCCAGGAACAGTGCCTGCCCTGCATCAACAACCACCAGATTTGGGTCTGTTGAGAGCAATGTCAAAAACCGTGACCTATGAGCAGACTTAGAAAATACCCAGTTGCCTAAGAGTCCAAGTTTTTAGAAACCCAACACCAGTGCCTAGGAATATCAAAATATATCACTGTTTTAGATTGTGTCAGGAAGACAAAAGCATTACATCTTTCATCGCCACAACAAGTATATTACAGCATCTACATATGCACTGATTCAACAAGGATTCCCCTAACTGAATAAGCAAACCCACTTTCTGCAATGAAATTAAGTTTCACTTAGAAGTTCCCCACCCAAGTATTTGCCAGACTCACTCGACATGACTCATCTGCAATTTACTGCCGCAGGCAGTTTCACAATGGGGTTCTGCAGAAGAGAACCTGCACAGGAATACATCAGAATGCTCCAAATATGTACCGTGAATGTCTTGCATTACGTTATCAGGATGCTTATCTTGATCAAGTTAATCTTACCTGCAATTTCAACATGTTTGCATGTAGTTAGCTAGTCAGCTGACCTGAACTCCACTCAGGAGCTACTGAGTGAGTGAATTATTGCAATTAGGTTTGCTGTCATTTTTAGTGAAAAACTGGAATGGGTCTTTTCTGGAAAAGTTAAAGCAAGAACTCAAATAACAGTGTTTTTCACCCTCCTTTTTCTTTAATTGATCACTCATTAATGTATCAGCATTTGAACTTCGCCACTGAACAGCTTCTGCTAATTAAATATTGACCATCAGAAAAGTGTAAGAGTTATAACATATTGCTAAAGAACATGAACATTCAGGTGCAATACAATCTCAGTCACGTTTCTTTTTTTAATCTTAGGCATAGATTAAAACTGCCAGGGTAGACAAGAATAGTTTGCCTTCAGGAAAGAGATTTTTGGAATACTGTGGATAAGCACCCTTTACACCTAGAAGTGAAAAAAGAACAAAAGGTAACACTATTTCGTTTCAATGCTCTGATCTGCAAGAACCAATTAGACCTCAGAAAGGACAAAAGTCAACTCCTTCCACAATTCAAAGAGACATTTTTTGAGCATTAGTCAGCAATTCTGACTAAATGGGTGTGGGGCACTTCAAAGACCAGCTATGTAAAAATGTCTGCTTAACAGCAGCTCCTTGCTGCTTCCTTGCCAAGGTCTTAGGTGGCTCCTCCTGTCCTGTGACGAATGTCAGAGCTGGCTCATGCTCAGAGGAGCAATCTTGCCACCATCATGGCTTTGGCTGGAATGGAGATGAGGAAATGCAGACAGAATGAGACCGCTGCCAGGAACTGTCGGCTGCCAACGGTATCATACACCTGAAGAACCAGCAACAGGCTATCTGTGCCACTTTCATGTACTAGCCAAGTGAAGAGTTGCTTGAACAAAGGGTCTTCCAAGAGATAACTTGGAGTGTGTGTAACAAAAACAGTTCTAGCGCCATCATTTTCTGCAAACACCCAGTATTTTTTTTTATCAGTCAAATCCGTACTGCTGCGAACAACCCAAAATCTTTTAAACTTTATATATGCTATTTACCAGATGCATGAAATCTAATATACAGGGCCCTAAAGGAAAGGGGAAAGAAACAAGGAAACAATGTAAGGTAGCAATAGTTCCGTTGAGATCTGGCAATGTAAGAATTAAGGTCTATCGAGTCCAGCCGGATGAGACATAAGGTCTATCGAGTCCAGCATCCTGTTTCTCACAGCGGCAAACTAGGTGCTTCTAAGAAGCCAACAAGCAAGGGCACAAAGCCAACTGTGTTGGTTGTCTGCAATTGGTATTGAGCCCAATCCCAAAAGTAACACATAGTTATTAGGGCTAGTAGCCACTGACAGACTTATCCTCCATGAATTTCACCAGTCTCCTTTTAAGCCATCTTTAGATGTCAAAGGCTCAAACTACACACCTGCATTTGTGTTTTTTTTTTGTAAATTACAGCTGTGCTGAGCCTGGATTCTGATCAAAGTCTTATTACACAGGGAGAAGAGGTTTATCCCTTCCCTCGTCAGCTGCTAGCCCCCCTCCCTCATATCATCGCCACTTGGCTATGAGGCTTAGTTATGCTTTGTTTTTTAAGTGCCACACTCACTGAAGTCACAAGAGCTGGCACATTTCGCAGAAAGACTTGTTGCCGGGGCATCTTTGAACAAATGTTTAGACTCATCTGCTGCCCGTTTAGGAAAAAACACATGGAAAATTAAGTTTGTATATGAGTGAGATTTCTATGTTTTTAAGAAGCTTGCCCTTGTAGTACTCATAAATTCTGAGCACCATGTTTGCAGAATGAAAGGTGGAAAAGTTCACTGACCAAGTAAAATATAGCACATAAGCATGCTTCAGCATTCAAAGAACTTAAATGGCTTGCTTCTGTTTCCTGAGTCAGGCTTTTTTGGCGGAATGACAAAGCTAAATTATTACCTTAACTAGGAGCTGTCAACCAGCGGGCACTGGGCTGGCTCTAGCCCCCTGGAGAGCACAAACAAGCATACTACTTGCCAACCAAGAAGTGAGAAGAAAAGTGGTGGTGGTGGTGGTGTGGGGAGAAAGAAAAAGCACCCTTTCGGTTATTCTTTCACCTTCCCTTTCATTCCCAGCAAGGCACTGAGGAGAAGGGCAAAGAGAATCACAGACAAATGTGAGGACAGGTGCAAAGTAAGTGGTATAGAAATTGTTATAAATAAATAAGGACGGAAGGGAGGGACTTACAGACTTTGGGACTATGAATGATTTTTTTGAAAGGCAGTACAGTATAATGCAGGGACGCGGGTGGCGCTGTGGGTTAAACCACAGAGCCTAGGACTTGCCGATCAGAAGGTTGACAGTTCGAAGCCCCGCGACGGGGTGAACTCCCATTGCTCAGTCCCTGCTCCTGCCAACCTAGCAGTTCGAAAGCACGTCAAAGTGCAAGTAGATAAATAGGTACTGCTCCGGTGGGAAGGTAAACAGTGTTTCCGTGCGCTGCTCTGGTTTCACCAGAAGCGGCTTAGTCATGCTGGCCACATGACCCGGAAGCTGTACGCCGGTTCCCTCGGCCAATAAAGCAAGATGAGCGCCACAACCCCAGAGTCGGTCACGACCGGACCTAATGGTCAGGGGTCCCTTTACCTTTACCTTACAGTATAATGCAGTTGCAAAATCAGGAATTGGACCACGTAATACTTTTGCGTTATACTAGGGATGGAGAACCTGTGACTCACCAGATAATGCTGGACGGACTCCAATGCTCATCAGCCCTAGGCAATATGGTCAACAGTCAGGGATGATGGGAGCTGTAGTCCAACAACACCTAGATGGTCCCAGGTTCCCCACCCCTGCTTTATAGCCACTGAAACTGGATAGCTCTGTCGGTGTAGAGCATGGGACTCTTAATATCATGGGTCGTGAGTTAAAGCCCCACACTGGACAAAAAGATTCCTGCATTGCAGGTGGTTAGACTAGAAGACCCTTGTGGTCCCTCCCAACCCTACAATTCTATGATTCTAATACAACAGCCCTTTTGAACTCAAGTTTCCCATCTTAGACCTTACAATATCATTAGTGAGTTTACTCCTTTTTAAAAAAAAGGTATGTGGTACACTTGACAATCACATTCTACAATGCAGTCACAATAGTAGTATGTACAATATCTGAGAAGAAAATATTATCATCCTCAATAACAAAATATAGCATACTCAGTACTGTGAAAATGTGCTATGCCAGGGCCAGAAATACAAACTCAAGTGATGTGCTGACTGCATACAGGAAATACTTAACAGGTGCACATCTTTTGCCCTTGAAAACAGGGTATTTGAAAAGGTCCTTGATGTCTACATAAACATCAGAAATGAACCAGCCAAGTCACTCAGTTATGGGCTGTGCTACCCTATTATTATCTGGTTTAACAATGTGAATTTGGCTTGACCTTCCAATAAACCACTATAACATTTTATACACCCAGCATTTCAGTACCCAAACACATGGCTTTATTCCATCTTATATTTAAAATAGCTACAGATGGGCTTGTCGAATGTTTTTAGCATTTCAAACTTCTCGTAGATTGTTTACATCTTGTCCTTTGCTATCTTTCCATGCACTAAGCAAAAGTTCATAAAAAGTGTGTGGTGTAGTTAAGTACAGAAGGCAAACAAACCTTACGCCTCTCTCCACCTTATCACCACTCCCTCTCATAGCAAACCTGCCTATCAGTTTGGAAGCAAAATGGGGCCACCAAAAATTGGACAACATTTCTATACTCTCAGGGAACACACAATGTACATAAATTTGTAAGTGAATGTGTTTAAGTCCCTCAAAATGGTCTGGCAAGTACCCGTTAGCTTTTTGATGTATGGAAGACTGGGGTGTCAGCCAAGAGAAAAAGAAACGGGGGAATCTGCCAGGTCTAGCAGGCACCTTACAGTAAATATCTGGAGTGGTGGGGTAGAATCAGAATTGTGGCATCCATGCTGTAAGCTCAAAAACCTCCTTTCCCTGCACTATACAACAGGTTACATGCTTTATCAGTATTTCAAACCAGTTCATCCCTGTTACTTTGACCATTAGATCCTGATGGTCCAAGAAATTATTGTGCAAGTGAATCTTTGAAAAACCACTGCTGCTGCAGGAGAGGGGTAATTTTGCTGAGGTAGTTGCATGGACTTTTAAAAAAGATAAAGAGCTGCCTTCAAACACACAGCATTACACATGCTGACCACGCTAAGCCCATACTTAGGATAGAAAAATTGGGAATTGAGTGTGTGCAAAATCCTCAATGAGGCTTACTCACAGGTAACTGGGTGCAGAATTTCAGCCTAGATTACACTTTGATTCAACTGAACAGTTTGGCATGATTAAGTCTCCATTCAAAACAACAGGAAGTGCAGGTAACTTAAAAGGTAAAGGTAAAGGTACCCCTGCCCGAACGGGCCAGTCTTGACAGACTCTGGGGTTTGTGCGCCCATCTCACTCAAGAGGCCGGGGGCCAGCGCTGTCCGGAGACACTTCCGGGTCACGTGGCCAGCGTGACAAAGCTGCATCTGGTGAGCCAGCGCAGCACACGGAACGCCGTTTGCCTTCCCGCTGGTAAGCGGTACCTATTTATCTACTTGCACCCGGGGGTGCTTTCGAACTGCTAGGTTGGCAGGCGCTGGGACCGAGCAGCGGGAGCGCACCCCGCCGCGGGGATTCGAACCGCCGACCTTTCGATCGGCAAGCCCTAGGCGCTGAGGCTTTTACCCACAGCGCCACCCGCGTCCCTGCAGGTAACTTAGTTGACTCCAATTCTATAGTCTTAGGAGAACAAGCAATGTTCTCCTGGGCCCCACAGGCATTTAATAAAATCTGAGCATCTCTAACCATACAATAGTAAGATTCTCAGTACATACATGAACAACAACAGATAATCAACACTATTTTAATTTCTTAATTAAACCACAAGTTTCAACTATTACTTCATCATCAATATAAATAGCAATGACAAAAATCACTCATCTCTTAAAAAGTCCTTCCAGTGCATCTGTTAATTATATTCCATGCCTCAAGTCTCTGCTTTCTTCCTTGCCTAAAACTTAACAATATGTCAACTTCAAACTTTTCAATAAACTCTAAAACCCTTGGCTATTTTTAATCCCCTAAAGCATTTAATTACTTCTATCCAATACAGACATATTGTTGTACATAGTATGAATAACACATGGATTTGGGTTCCCCTGTCTGCTTGTATACGTTTAATACAATCTAGGACTCCCTAGAACATTTTTGAGTGTTGAAGGCAGGAAGCAGTGTTTTTCTCAGCTGGCCTCACAGTGATCAGGACACAAAGTGAACAAAAGGCAGCCATTTCCCAAATGCTAAGTGACTGTCTATGTATGCTTGGTAAACCAATCCTGCCAAGGGATGAGAATAATTTTTATCACATTTCCACACCTAATCAAGATTCTGGAAAAGCAAGGTGTGGTGCAAATGTTCTCAACACTTAGCAGGATATTAAATGCACACTTTGGTAATTCCTTGTATTGTCTGTATTCAGCCACCTATAATCAGATTATCAGACACTGACATAGGTAGGTAAATTATGAGAGCCACACGAATTTTATGGGACAGTGGCCATGGAGATTAGATTGCGTCACAAACCTATACTCCTTCAGAGAAGGCTCACATAACTGAAAGTTTCTTCATACATCACCACTAACAAAATATCTCTGAGCTGGACATGGATGCCAGGAAGAAGAGATTTAGCCAGGGGGACCTGGCGTGCTAGCTTTCTACGTCTAAGGATTGTTTTTGTATGAACTAGACCCCAGCTTCCACCAGTGAAAGAATAAAACATTATCTAGCAGCAAGCAGCTCCCCTTGGTTCTCAAGGTCTTAAGAAATATGATGGACAGCCAATTGTTGTTTGTTAAATGGTAATAAATTACACTGATGCAGAAACAAAACTAATTCTGCACAGATCAGATCAGGGGGTTGAGTTTGGATAAAAGTTTGGCAAACAACTGAAAACAATGAGCATTTGAACAACACATGTTTTAACACTCAGTGGCAATACTGAAAGACACATGCCCTTCTCGAAGGCCTAGGGGAGAGGAAAAATAAAGTGAAATAATCTGCCTAAGAAAGTGTGGTGTTTGCTTTTCAGCTGCGCAGGTAACATGCAAGTGGGTCTGTCCTGTTATCACACATGGCCTTGTGAATGGCTTTTGGGAAATGGAGGAGGATTTTTCTGACCAAACACAGCTAAATAATCTAATCCAGTATTCAGTTGCAACAATGACATAAGCAAGAAAGAGCTTCAAAAAAAGCTCTGATAGCTCTCCCTCCACCTCTAGGCCATTAGGGAATAAGCCACAACAACTGGAAAGTTAAGAAATTATCTTGACCTGTGCAGTTTAGAGCAATTCAATCTGTAGTTAAATGTTCATTCAGCACAGGAGAAATGACAGTGAAGAGACAGGCAGTTCTATGAGGAGAAAAAGGAGGAAACTGTACCACTTCTACTAGGAACAACTCACCATTCTTAATTGAGCAGTATTGTGTGACCATTCAGGAAATTAAAATAGGCAAATAAGATCACTTACTGTCCTTGAATCATCTTTTTGTACTCATAACAAGAAGTGTACTTTTCTCCAGTTAGTGCAATGGCTGAGTAAGTATACTATGAATTCTGATTTGGTGATTGTGTGATGACACATTAATTAACCTGGAATGCTATTCTGGATTAAAGGGGGGGCTGTATGTAAACTCTACAGTGCAAGCCTATATGCAAACTTTCTCAGAGGTAAGCCCCACTGTGCTGAATAGGGTTTACTCTCAGGAAAGTGTTCCTAGGATTGCTGCCTGAAGCTTCCATCCACCATGGAATTTACCATTAAATCAATGGGACTACCAGTGAGTATGCTAAACTGAAAATGTGACCAAAAACAAACGGTAAAACCACATTGTGGCAATTACAGCCAAGAGAACAAAGCCAACCGGGCATTTTCAAGAATATTTGAAAGCAACCCTCAATGAGTGGCGGCTGGAGTACGCACTCCAATGTCACGAAGACCAAAGTAAAGAAGAATTCAGCCGCTGCCAACAACATCGCAAGAGTCCCCTGTTGAGGTGAATCGAAGCGACCACTTAGTAAAAAGTGCTTCCAGAAAAGAAAAAAAGGAAAAAACCACACCATTTGTATGTGCAAGCAAACTGCTCGGCCAGGGGGCAGAAAACTCTGGAAATCGGTAGGATTACAAGAGTCAACCGGCCACATCCTGACATAAACAAAAGAGGCTGGGAATCCCCTCACCCACCCCGCCACACTGTGGCACCCCTTGGATCACCTACGCGGAGAAATACGCGCGCGTGTAACCTTACCTTGGTGATGATGAGAGGCTCTCCATGTTCTCTTCCTCCTTTCAACGTGAATCCCCAGGGAGCCCCGCCGCTCAGTTGCACTTCCACCAGCTTGTACGCGTCGCCTCCCCTCTGCTCCCCTATCAGCAGCAGAGGCTGGTGAGGGTGCCCTTGGGTGTCCAAAAACGCGGGGTTCAGCCTCGGATCTTTGTCCGGGAACCTCTCCTGGCCGCCTCGGAACTCCACGTTCTCCATGGTCGCCCGAAACTGCCCCCCAGCTCCTTCCTCCTAGCTGGATCCAGCGTGCCGCTGACCTAGGAACCACATACCTCACAACAGTTTCCAGCCCGCTCCCATATGGTGAGGGGAGGGAGTTGCAAAACCCCCTCGCGCAGCCTTGGCTCCTCCTCCGCTTCCCTCCGGATCCCGTTGGGTCGAAGAGGAGCCCGGGCAAAGGGGAGGCGGGGAAAGCGCGCAGGGAAACGGCGAGGCTGCAAACAGGCTTGCTCAACTCAGACGGGTGCAGTTGGGCAGAGCCATGCTGGGAGGGAGGAGGAGGAGGAGGAGGCTCACGCTTGTGGGGTGTGTTGTAAAATATTCCAGCCCAAATAGTAGTCGCTGCGGCGGATTGTGGCCAAAGGATTTCTCTTTCCCTCTCTTTAAAAGCCAGGAGATAAGTTAAGAAAGTCTCCCAGAACTAGCGCAACTTTCGCCCGAGGGTTTTCTTTAGGAAATCGGTGGGTGGGAAGATCGAAAAGGGTCTGGGTTGGAACATGCTGGTGGGGAAGTGCGCATGAATCTCCAAACAAAGCGGCGGGTGGAGAGAGAGTTTTCCCTGTTATGTATTGAAGAGAAATCTGTGTCGACTGCTATGCCCACCCACAATTTAATATTCCCCCTTCCCCTATCAGCGAAATAGGAGGGCTGCAATGCAATGCTAAGCTCCAACATACAGAGGAAGAATGCACGCAACGATTTAAAAAGAGAAAAGGGGGGGAAGGGTCACTGCGATTTCACGTGGGGGATAAGTCGCAGCCGTGTTAAAAAGGCAGCGGGAAACCACGCCTCCTGGATTCAATGGGGTTCCGGCCCCGAGGAAGAGACCTGCTGCTTTCGGCATTGCTAAAAGCAATTGCCAAAGGAGAAAGACCCCCCCCCAATAAAAAACACACCCGGCGGCAGCCGCTCCTATCACCTATTTCCGCTTCCTCCTTTTAAAATAAATAATTAATAATAATAACCCTTTATTTTACAATGGCTTCTTGTCGAAGCGCAGCCCCAGTGCTCGCCGTTTAGGCGCAGCGAAGAAGCCCTTTGTGTGGGTGGGGCGAGGGGGGTGGGAGGCCGAGGCCTCGCGGGGGCTGCAGCTACTGCGGGGATGGCGTCGTCCCCGTCCCAGGGAAGCCCCCTCGAAAGGTTTCGGCGCTTCTCGCGGGGGGCCAGGCTGGAGGGGTCGGGCGGCGGCGGCACAAAGACGAGCCGGGGAGAGGCGGCGCTTGAGCCGGCCTCCCCTCGAGCAACCTGCGGAGCGGCAGCCCAAGCTTCTCCTCGGGCGGCAGCAGCAGGTTTATCCTCCAGGACCCTCTAGTGGCGGCTGGCGAGAGGAGCGGCTGAGGGAGCCAGGCGGCTTCCCGCGCGCTGCCGCTGCGCCTAACCAGCAGAAGGCCAGGCTTGCACGTAACCTGCACGCCTTTCTTCCTTCACCTTTCCCACACGCACCTGATAGATAGAACTTCTTGCACTTGCTCTAGAGAACAGGGAAGATCGCCACATGTAGTACTAACGGACGGTGCTATTGTTCCTAGAAAAACAGGTGCCAGGACACCGTCCTCGTTCTTAGAATGGCAATGTCGCCCACCTGAGAGGTGCCGGAACTGAGCTCCTGTAAATTCCCCTAGGGAAAAAGCCCTGATTCTAATAAAGGTATTGTCCAACTTTATAAACATGTGTCTGAACCATGCCTTCAGTCATTTGTTTAGCATATAGCTTTTTTCACAAATGATGCATTTATAACGCATTCAGTACAGTGGTACCTCGGGTTATGTACTTAATTCGTTCCAGAGGTCCGTTCTTAACCTGAAACTGTTCTTAACCTGAAGCACCACTTTAGCTAATGGGGCCTCCTGCTGCTGCCGTGCCGCCGGAGCACGATTTCTGTTCTCATCCTGAAGCAAAGTTCTTAACCTGAAGCACTATTCCTGGGTTAGCGGAGTCTGTAACCTGAAGCGTATGTAACCCGAGGTACCACTGTATTGGAAAATGTTTTTCATACGTCATCTAAATAATCTATATACCATCCCTGTAAAGGCAGTGCAAGCTGACTGGAGGAAGTCTGCAGAGCTTACCTCCTGCTAAGTTCATGGCAGAAGAAACAAATTTTAGCTGGGGATTTCCTAGTACATAGTTGGCAGTCTTCAGCCACTACACCACACCTAGTGTCTAGCGAATACAGTGGCGCCCGTTTGTAAGCTCAAAATAAATCAGACTAACAATGTACTGCTGTGCATATTTACATAGGACGTTAAATATGGCTTCCTTCTGTTATATGATTGCAAAGTCTACATTTGGAATCTTCCACATTCATAATCATCACATGCCCTTCAGTTTCAAATAGGCAACCGGTACTTGAGTACACATTACTTCCCCGATGCACCAATGTGTAGCTAGCTTCAGACTAAACAGAATAGGTTTTGAACTCTGAAACACTAGTCATATTCCAGCATTTTGCAAAGCTAGAGGACAGAACTGTGTAGAATCCCCCAGATATATCAGATATATAATCAGATATATTACTGATTTGCTTATTCTGAAGTTTGGAAGTCACTGAGTTGAATAGTAAACCAGTACAAGATTGGATAAATAACTATTTACTTCATATTAATTATCCTGGTATGTTTAGAAGGCTTCTGAGTTATGTAGCATCAAAGTTGTTGCTAGTAAACACACACATACGCCCTGCAACCGGTTCCCTTTAACAATAGTGTTTTAGTACTGCAAGGAGAGTGCTCAGGATCCTTAAATTTCATCACAATATTTACAGCTAGGCATTGCATCAGAAATCGTACTGCCCTTACACTGGCTCAGCCATGAATTTGAGAACAGCTTCTCGTTTGGGTATAAGAAGGGAAATACTCCACTAAATAATGCAAGTCTACTGAGAAAACAAACTTATAGTACTTTCTTTCAAATCAAGCAACCTCTGAAACAGCACATTTCTGGAAGCTTCAGATGGCAACATGTAGTGACAATGCTCTTAGTAATACGTAAGGTTAATTTCCAGCATAATACGCAAGAGTAATTTCCATCTTTAATTTCCAACGTATGTTTCACTGACCGTTAGCCATATGCTCTCAAAACACTATGCTTGAATGTCGTTTCCCATTCACTCACAAGGGCATGTGCCTTAGACCAGGGTGGGTGGGGAGAACCATTTTCTGCCATATCCCCCCCTGAAAAAAATAACAAGTCAGAGGTTTCTACACATACACACCTCACATTATCTCCATCCTCCTAATGAAAGCAAGAGGCTTTATCACAGCTCAAGGACATGTTCCACACAGACAGAATAATTCAAGAAAAGTGTGGAGCAAGGCTGGTGGAGAGGGGGTTGTCTGCGGAGCATGAATGGCTTGGGAGAGTCCTGAGGGCCAGGCAGAGAGGTCTGAAGGGCCGCATTCAGGTTTGGTGGCTGAGGTTCCCCACCACTGCCCAGGACATTTATTGTGGCATGGTAACCAACTGTCAGCCTCATGAGAGGCAGGAACAGAACAGTAACAACATCATTTGTTTTAAATGATCATTCTGTCTCTTTCCTGCAGTTCTTTGCCCCATTTCTTTCCCCCACCTGATTCCTACATATCTCCAGATTGCAAAATATCATGGAGACAATAATAATAATGAGGTCAGTAGAAAAGTACTGGCTTAAGACAGCAGAGGATCTGGGCCAACATGCCACATTTATTTATCTCTCCTGCACTTGTACTGACATTCCTGCCACAACAGCAAAATGTGTTCCACACTTGTCTGGCAGTTCCCGGGAGAGAATCCCTCTGAACGAGATTTATAACAAATCTGTATTGCTGTTATATCTTATAACCATTCATATGGGGGAATTTCTGTCTTCTGTGCAGTTCCAAAATACTTTATTTGGTCTGCAACCAACTGCAGGGTGTATTCTAGAAAGAAACAAAAATGAAGTATCAGTCCATAAATGTTTTAGTCACTCCAAACACATGAATTTTGAGGGAAATGGTTATAGGGGTTTTTATCTTTAGAGCAGCTGGATTTGAAATGCTGTGGTCAAGGGAGATAAAGTATTTATCTCTATGAAAATCAACAAAGGTAAAGTGTGTGTGATGTTCAACATAAGCAAAGAAATAAGCTATTTTAGGATTGCAGCTTATGTTCCCCAAGGGCATTTGACAAATCCTTTGTCGTGCCTGGGATCAATCTAAAACCTTATAATGAATTATTGACTATGCTCATGCAACAAATACTAGTGATTGTGGTGGGGTAATTACTCTCAAAAATATGGATGATGGCAGTAAGCTAGTGATATGCTATTGTTTATATCAGGAACAGGGAACCAGCGGCCTCCAGATGTTGGACTCTGAGCAAAACAGTCTGACTTGGGAGATTACCCTTACTTTACTATGTTGTTGTCTATGCCAACTAGGGCTGACAGGAGTTATCTGGAGGGCCACAGATTGCCCATGACATCCCTATACTCTTCCTTTAGGTAAGTTCCATTGACTACAGCATGGCTTACCTCTGGGTAGATATGCATAGGATTGCACTATTAATGCAGATCAGTTACCCAAGTTTCAACCACTTGCAATGAACCCTCTTCATGCCTGCTCGTAAGGGCAATCGAGTTAAGTGGGACTTGGAGTAAGCATGGACAACCTCTGTCACATGAGGTTTATCCAGTGAAACATACTTGAAACTTTACATAGTTGGATTTTTCACTCTGTGGCCGTAGCATCTATAAACAGGAATCAAAGTGGGTTGGGGTAAGAGGATGTCGCTGGTTTCTTCCCATGCCAGCCACATCTTGCTAGGGCATTGGCATAGGAACCAGCCACATAGCAACCTAGTTGTGCAGAAGACTTCAAAGATCCTCTAGTGTTTAACCTAACCCCTGCTGATGAAGGAAATCTGCTGTCCCAGCATCCCTGACAGGTGGCTAGCCAGCTTCTGCTTTTAAAATTCTAAGGAAAGAGCAAGGCAGTCTGTTCTACTGGAAGGGTGGCAGACTCGCCTCCCTTAAAGAGATTTTTAATCCACATACATGGGTCCCAGTTACAGTCGCTACTGCTGGGGGGCTCAAGCCCGTGCAGGGGTACCAATGCAATACAAAGAAGCACGCTCGGTGGTGAAAAAGCGATTCCCTCTTTAACCCCCTTAGCTAAATAATTATGTGGGGCCGTGTGTTTGCAATCAGTCCTTCGGGTTTTGCGTGGGTGCAGTTATCCCAGAGTGAGTAATAATCCCCCTTGTTTCGGGCGCGATTCCTTCTGCCCAGAGCCTCCATATGGACGGAAGCTGATCGCTTCGAATTCGCAGATTCTGAAGGAGCCGCAACTTCGACGCGCTGCAGCTGCTGCCCGGGCAGAATCCCCGCCTCATTTGCAGCCATTCCCCACGTGCCCAATGCCGGCACGCATCTTTTGCCTCGAGGGGATTCCTCCCCGTCCTGCCACTTTGGAGTTTCCCTCCTCCTTTCCCCCCTCTCCCCTTCCGTCTGCGGGAAGGCCTACCCGACGCCTCGGAGCGAAAGAGCTCCGCTTCGGATTAAGGCCCGCTCGCGCGCTTCTCTGATCTCCGCCCCGCCAGGCTGGGCCTGGCCGCTGCAGGGGATTTAGCCTTCGCAGCAGCGCCAGCGATGCCGCCGCCTGACCCAGCCACCCCGTGACTCTCTGCATTCAGCTCGGCGGGAGAAACATGAAGCCAAAAGCCTCCTGAAGCGGCGAGAGGAGGCTGCTTTTGGGTGCTTGGCTGCCGTCGGGCCCGCTGCTCCTCATGGCCTCTCCGAGGCTGGAGACCTTCTGCTGCCCCAACCGGGACGCGGCCTCGCAGCTGCTGCTCGCTTTCCAGCCGCAGGTCTTCTGCGGGGTTTGCCTGGGCAGCGCCTCGGCCGGCCTGGCGCTCAGCGCCCTGCAGCTGCTGCCCAAGAGGGGCCAAGGCGCCAGGAAGGTGCCCAAGGCGGCGGCGTCCTCGTCCTCCACCATCCTGCTCCTCATCTCCGCCTGCGACATGCTGGGCGCTTTAGGTAAGGCGGCCGCGCGCTGCTGGCCAGGGTCGCCCCCTGCTTGCTTTGCAAGGAGACCTCTTCACCGCGTGGTGGGGGTTTTTGCTGGGGGGGGGGGGAGAGAGAAAGGGCGACGGACGACTTTTGCATTGGCAACCTGTCGCTTGGGGCATCAATAGGGTTGCAGACTTGGAGGGATGGTTCAGATTCCGTCTCCATCCCCGTATGGGACAGCTGCATAGTCCTGCATTGGACTAGATGATCATCAGGTTCCTTCCCCAATTACATAACTTCTGTTCCCTTCAAATCCTATTTCATAGAATTGCGGAGTTGGGTCGGGGGTCATCTAGTCCCACCCCCTGCAGTGCAGGAATCTTTTGCAGGAAGTGGGGCTCGCGATCCTGAGACAAAAGAGGCTTATGCCAAACAGACTGAGATAACTTAAATCTCAATGTTGTGGGTTTGAGCCCCATGTTGAGCAAAAGTTTCCTGCGTTGCAGGGGGTTTGGATTAGATTTCCTGCGTGGTCCCTTCCAACTATAGCTTCCTGTTGGGACTACATTCAGTGGCAAACCCAAATTGACCTCTGCCTCATGTGGTCAGCCTTCTGGCCACTTGCACAAGTGTGCAAGAATGTACCTGGTTGTAGGATTCTTATGATCCCCTGTCTACTTTTATTTTTCCAAATGGACAATTGAAAGGCAAGGGACTTTTTGCCAGTGTAAATTGCAGGTGAAGCAGTGGGGGCCAGGGGCATGATACAGATCCAGCCTGCTCAAGTTAGCAAGGGGTTAAATCCCCTCTACCATCTCATGCCAGGATCAAAAACTAAAACCGCCCCTCCATCACTGAGCTACATGACTGACGTTAAATTGTAGTTTAGTGGCCACCAAGTCTGCTTGTACCGATGGAATTTTAAAGCCCTACTCTTGGTTATCCATCCCTCCACCTCCAAGTAAAAAAATAGTGTGTGTTCTGATATTATACAAGAATATATAACACCCGGGAGAAAATTAATGCAATTGATGTTAACTTATAGGGAAAAAAATAGTGGGGTGTTAACAGTCATTTGTTAATTGCATAGCAATATCTTAATGGAAGAAATAGTGCATGCATTTGAAAAAATACTTTACATATTTTTAGATGTACACTAAGATGGCTTTAAATGTCATAAATGCAGCAAACTAGGACTCAAACCAATGAATTCAAGCAACAAGAAAGGAGATTCCAACTTAACATCAGGAACTTTCTGAAAGTAAAAGCTGTTGGACAGTGGAACAGACTCCCACAAGAGGTGGTGGACTCTCCTTCCTTGGAGGTTTCTAAGCAGAAGTTGGATGGCCATCTGTCATGGATGCTTTAGCTGAGATTCCTCCATTGCAGGGGGTTGGACTAGATGACCCTTTGAGTTCCTTCCAAGTATACAATTCTGTGATTCTATGAAATAGACATGATGCTACATTTTCAGCCAAAAAAAAAAAGCTTCCAAAGCAGCTAAGCATGAATGAAAAACAATGAAACTGTATAGGACAGGTTAGCTCAGTAGGAGGTTGTGACAGGGTATAGCTCCCTGTTGAGATTACATTCAGTGGTGAACCCCAGTTGACTTCTGCTTCATGTACTGAGCCTTCTAGGCAGTTGCAATAATGTACCTGATTTGTCCAAAAGGAATGAACTGCACTGACAGAATAGAAAGAGGTTAATGGTTTAGTTCAGACAATAACATCAAATTGTGGCTTTGCCATTACATCGAAATTGGCAAGCTGTGGTTTGCACTTACCCACCAAATCAGAATGGAAAATCCATTTCAAATAGTAGTTTCCCATTCTGATTTCAGGTTCCATAGTTTTCAAATTCAGTTTTGCACTTTGTGTGAATCCAGTTGCTCTCTTACAGATCGACAGCACTCAGTGCAAAGAAACTTGCATACGGGATTGATACATTTTCACGTTGGGGATAAGAATGGTTGCGGGTGCCGGGGCATTTTTCCGACATCTCAGAACGCTGAGTGGGGCTGTGGTGGTCTGGGCGACTGCCTACGGGGCTCATGGTTTCTGTCAGAGTGACCAAGATGACTACTTAAAAGAGCCCTACAAGACAGCCAACAAATACCACTTCCTCCACAGCCTGGTCCTCCTGGCTGTGCCCCACTGCTGCTATCCATGATTTCTGGCAGCATCCTGTCCCTGGGCATGGGGGTGTTCTCTGGTGCCCTGTATTACCACGCCGCGACAGGGGACCCAGTCCTGACCAAGGCGACCCTTTATGGTGGTTCCCTCCTCATCCTTGGCTGGATCACCATGGCCCCTTGACACCCACATTCCGTCCCCCTGTGCACCCTCTCTACCAACGCTGGGGCAGCCAGCCCTGTCCCTCATCCCCCCTCTTAGGATAGCAAGAAGGGAACCTTAGGAGAGGAGAGATCTGCCAAATGTCAGCGTGGGATCCCCTGAGGTCTTTAGCCCGCCCAGAACATGTCTCTATCCTGCATCTTGGAATTCCCTAAATGCTGAATCCCTTTTTAAAAGTCAGGATCCTTTTTTCAAAAATTGCAGCCAGATTTGAGTTTGTGATGGAGGAAGAGCTTAGGCCTCGACATGAAATATCTGATAAGTGCTTTCAATTGGTGCTTTTTAACTTAATAAATGATGAGAGTGGTTTAACTTTTAAAAAAGAAAGAAAAGAAACTTGCGTACTTATACATTGTCTATATACCATTTTTGCCTTTCCCCTGCCCTACAAATTAAAAATCTCAAAATGATAATTCAAAATGATGGAGTCGAATCCTGCTTGATGACTGGTTATAGTTGCTAAGGCTACAATCCTACCAAGGAGCAAATACCATTGAACTTGATGAGACCTACCTCTGAGCAAATGTGTTTAGGATTGCTCTGTATATGTACTAGCAAAAATGCAGATGAAGAGACTAATGCCCAGTTCACACAAGCTGTGCCCCATTTTCCTAATCCACCACCACCACCACCTGTAATGTTTGGACTTGTATTTGTAAATACTGTGCATCCTGTATACTGTGTATACTGTAATGCAAAAGTTTGGCTACAGCGTACGTTCTGCTGGAAAATGACACTCTCCTCCTTTCTGCTCCCATCTTCTTTAACGCATAAGTAGCATGATAATAATTCGAGAGCAGGCAGCAAGGCGGATCTAGATAAGAAAGCACAAAGGCAAAAAAGCTAGATCACAGCAACTTCAGCACCTCAGGCATACCGTAGTAGGATTTGGTTGAAACAGCTGAGCTTTTAATCCCTGAATTGTCTCAATTCATGAATGAAATCCTTAAGTCTGATCACTGGTCACTCACATGACGGCAGTTTGAAGACTGGGAAGGCGAGCATGTGATTCAATAACTCTGGGAACTTCACGCCCTTACCTTTGACTCCTTTCTATGGATGGAGCATGCAGGATCACATAGCATGACAGCACCCATTGCAACAATCCCTTCACTTATCCTGTGAACTGGTATATTTATTATATCACCCTACAAAGTTGTTATTATATCACCATACAAAGAGAATGGAAGTCCTGGTCCCCCCTTATAATAATTATTAAGAAGAAGAGCCCTGCTGGATCAAGCCAATACCTTATCTAGTCCAGCCTCCTGGGCTGAGTGGTCAACGTGATGCCCGGGTTTGGGAAAACATTTGCATAAACAAGGTGAACATAGAACTTGCTAGAGTCATAGCACATTAACATGGATTTTCCCTCCTCCTCCTTAGGTGTCATCTTCAGATCAACTGTCTGGTTAGGGTTCCCAGACTTCGTAGCAAACATATCTGTGGTGAATGGGACGGATGTTTGGCCTGCTGCCTTCTGTGTAGGAAGTGCGGTAGGTAACAGATGTGGCCACGGTCCATGCAAACTGGTTTGTTTATCACATTTGCATTCTGGCTTTCATTTGTGGATGTCAGGGCAGCCTGTGCTGGGCTTATCGCAAAATCCTGCAAGGTGAGTTAGGCCAAAAGCAAGCGACTGGCTCAAAATCGGCCAGTGGGCGCCATGGCTGAGTGGGAATTCCCACACAGGGATGAAGAAGAAGAAGAAGAGTTTGGATTTGATATCCCGCCTTTCACTCCCCTTCAGAAGTCTCAAAGCGGCTAACATTCTCCTTTCCCTTCCTCCCCCACAACAAACACTCTGTGAGGTGAGTGGGGCTGAGAGACTTCACAGAAGTGTGACTGGCCCAAGGTCACCCAGCAGCTGCATGTGGAGGAGCGGAGACACGAACCCGGTTTCCCAGATTATGTGACTACCGCTCTTAACCACTACACCACACTGGCTCTCATCTCTTATCTAATCCGACAGTCTATGGATCTGTGCCATTAACTGTGTTAGGGAAGAGCGCTAGCTAGCAAGGCCTCAAGAGCCTAGATGAAGTGTTTTTAATAGCAAACAAGCGACTCTGAACTGGTTCCACGGAAGGCACTCCCAACTGCTGCAAGAACTTTTTAGTCTTTTGGCAAACTGGGATCAGTTGCAGCGAACTTACAAAATGGAAAGCCTCAAAAGTGATACCATAAAATCCTCTCGCCTGAAGTTCTTGAGCATTTCTCCATACCTTTTCAAAATGGTTGAGTCACCTGAGGGGGGGAATCAAATACATGAGCTGGGGTGGATTTGTGCTTTGGCGTTGGAAGTTGAGATACTGCACTGCCACCGTGATGCACCCACTGTGCGAAACCTCCTAGAAAGGCTGTCCGAGCTGCCAGTGAATATACGCTAGTGGAATGACTAAAATGGTGTGGAATTGTGGGAGGAAGGTAGGTGGTGCAGGGAAGGAGCACACTTAATGCTGTTTGACTTGTGCTGCCATCAAAGGCTCAACTTTACACCAGCTCCAGATGGACCTGGTGTAATAAATTTCCCTCTTCAATGGGAGGGAAATTTTAAAAACTACCCCCTTGCATCTTCTGCCCAACCCACATTGCCAGTTTAGTTCTGATGTGCTCTCAGTATAGGGCATAAAAAGCAGTGAATTGATAAAATATAAGTCTTCCTTCTTATAATAAATTTTGAGATCCCCCCCCAATAATGATTTTAATATTGTCGTTGAAAAAGCAATCCATCACTTGCAGTCCTGTGCACATTTACCCAGGAGTAAGCCACCTTGAGCACAGTGAATCTTCTAAACAAACATGCATAGGATTATGTTGCATAGTTTCTTCAACTAGTTAGCAGTCTTTGCTTTGAGTAACCAGCATTTTTCCAAAAAGATGAAATAGATCTTTTTGGAATCAGGGCTGAGCAGGGGGAAACCTTTGAGTTTGCAAGAAGCATGATTTTTAACTCTGGCTTTTCTGCAGGTAAACTCAGCAATTGCCACTGGGGATAATGACTAATTAAGAGAGGAGACAAATAACTGAAAGCTCAATGGAGCCTAAACACCCAGAACTCCAGGAGCTGAAGAGAAAGTAAAGGTGGAATAATAAAGGTTGCTGGACCAATTTAAAGAGGAAAGAATGCAGCAGAATTCCAGCTCTTGCAAGGAAGAATGTTAGAACTTGTAAACACAGACATGAAAGATCACTTATCTAAGGTCTAGTTGTGGGAAAAAATGTGAATTATCTACAGATAAATGCCATGGAATTAGCTTGATTGAAACCTGCACATTCCATGTTTCCATTTCACGAGGAATATATGCTGCAGAGTTTACAATGCGGATAATCCTTTTCTCACAGCGTTTTTCTCCCCTTTTTGGTGCAGCAAGAAATAGCCACTTCTTATCAAAGTGATTCATGTAATAATATTTTATTCCATACAAAATGTCGTACTTTAGATAGGCAGGTTCCTCATGCATATTCCTAGCGGGATGAGAACCAAGTATGGAAGTTGATGCCTGCCTGTTCCAGTTGATGCATTTTTATATCAGGGCCGCTCTTGTCTTTAAGCTAAGGCAAAGATGGGGAACCTGTAGCCCTCTGGGTGGCATTGGACTCCAATACCAATCAACCCTGGACAGCATTGCTAATGGTCTGGGATGATGGGAGGTGTGGTTCTGGAAGATCTGGAGGGCCACGGGTTCTCCATCCCTGATTGGATGGGTTCCCCATCCACCCATTGGATCGATACCTTTCTCTTGGTGACCCACACTTTTGCTGTCAGAGTGAGAGCCCAGTACTCTGAATTTGGCTGTGCAGATAGACAGCAGCCATTTCTGAAGTTGTGGCTAGTTTCTCTAGCTACTGCCATTGCATGCATTTATGTGCTGATTTCATTTCTACCCCATACACATTGGCTTGCTCTCCATGTGACACTGGCAGTATAGCGAAAATGGTGAGAACCAACCTCAGAAAGCCTTGCTTTACTTGCAGCATTTGACAAGCCTTTTCTGTTATCAGATGTCCTTTCCTAGGGGAGGGAGAGTCTGAAGTCAAGTTGTGTTTTACATGTGTAACATTTGTGGGAGGCAACTGATCAAATCGTACACACAAGAACTGAGCCTAATACTGGCACTCAATGACTTTGACGTACACATATTTGGATGTAACTTTTCAAGTTTAAGTGTCCCGTTAAGTTGTCTGTTACTCTCTGCAGCTATGAAATACAAATTCCTCCTCTTCTTTCCCTCCCCCCCCCAGATGTGGATCCAACTCTTGTACAGTGCTGGCTTTTGGTGGCTGTTTTGTTATGCTGTAGATTCCTACTTGGTTGTTAGAAGATCGGCAGGGATGAGGTAATAACGTTAAATAAAACCACACTTTAAAAATAAGGCAATATTTTCAGCATTTATGTTTTTGTTCATGCCTCAATATGGATGAAAGCTTGCCTAACACTAGCCTGGGTTGACCTCATGAGTCATGACTACCTTTGAATATTCTTTGCTAGCAACTCCAATGACTTTTGCTCTCCTCTGTTTTCCTGCAGTGTGTTGATTTCTTCATTGAAGTTTCCCAAACGTCAGTTGTTTGTAGTTAACACACACACGCACATAGCATTCCAAGAGCTGAGCTGCAAGATTTGAGTCAAACTCCTTACCAAACCTCATAACTAATTTGTTTCCCAAACCATTGACTTCACCGTTAAAAGGGAGGAACGCATGATGTGTGTAATGCTGAAGCAATTTCTGACGTCTAAACCTTTGGCTTTCCATGTATTTCTAGTACAATTGTGTTGTATCACATGATGACGTGGGGCCTGGCGATCCTGCTGTGCGTGGAGGGAATTGCGATGCTATACTACCCTTCAGTTTCTAGGTAACCTTTAAGTTGTATATCTTTACTTCTATGATTCACACAATGTTTTAATGAATTCAGTTGGGCATGGCAGATGGCGTAGGTTTGTCAGGTACAGGCAGTTGCTTAGGCCTAGGCTTATTAAGGAGTCCACCAGCTGAAAGCCAGCTCTGCCACCTCGGCTCTCAGTTGGTGTGAAGTCCACGTGCATCTGGGGAGATGAGCTCGGTAACGTGGACCAAGTTGTAGCTGGAAGGCATGTGGCGCAGACACCTTTCAGAAGCCAAACAGACCTGGTTCTGGTTATATGGATGGGAGATTTCTTAGGGACTCTGCCTACACTGTCTTTGCAATGCATGTGAAGAATAATTGAATAAAACTTTTGCTGTTATATCGGAGCTGGCTAAATTAAAACCTTGAGGGTCCAAACCAGATGTTCTGAGGTAAATACTGTATTTTTCCGTGTATAAGACAAGCTTTTTTGACCCAAAAATGAGGTTCAAAATTTAGGCTCATTTTAAACACGGGTAGTGCTGAGGGGGGACGCGCAAATTGTTTTCTGGCGCGAGCCCGAGATTGTAAGCAGCGATTGGCCGCTTGATTGGTGTTTTTTTTGGGGGGGGGTGCCGAAAATTGCTCACCCACCAGAACGCAGCAAACAACATCTTGCATCGCAGAAACCACCTATCAGCTCCCCGATCACTGGCAGCAGCCACCAATCACGCTCCCGCTTGCTGCGACAAGGGCAGCTGTCTATTGGCTGCCGCAGCGGCAAACAGAAGGGCTAATGGTGGCGATCAGGCAGCTGCAACGCGAGTGGTTGTGTGCTGTGTTCCAGCGGGTGAGCGATTTTTGGGATTCCCGCCCACAACAAACAAGTGGCCAATGCTGAAAATCGCTCACCTGCCGGAACGAAGCTCAAGCCTGAGATTGTAAGCGGCATTTGTAAGTGACGCGAGCGGTTGTGCGCTGCGTTCTGGCGGGTGAGCGATTTTCGGCATTTCCCTCAAATAATCCTCCCCCGAAGCTCAATCCCTCCTATTTTCTAAATTTTGAGGCCCCCAAAATAGGGGACGTCTTATAGATGGAAGAATATGGTACAGTGGGGGTTTTTTTTGTGCTGTAATGTAAAAGTGGAAGTAGTAAAAGCTATCATACTGTCTGAACATGGGACAGACATAGATATACATGTGGATGCTCACAGCACAATTATTCCCCTGTGTTTCTGCTAGGCAGGGAGCCCATTGGGAATCCTGAGTGAGGACCGCTACATGTATGAGGGAGCTCTAATCTTGGAGGAAGCGAGTGAGAAATAAAATCTGTTCATTGTCCATTTTTCTTCTCACCCCTTCAGTTGCGAAAATGGTCTGGAGCATGCGATTCCACATTACGTCACGACCTACGTTCCATTGGTGCTTGTTCTGGTGGCGAACCCAGTCCTTTTCAGCAGGACAGTCACCGCTGGTAAGATTCCAAATGGCAATCGGAATTTGCGCGTGTGAATGAAAAACAATTAGGAACGTGTCTTAACAGATCATGGTTCCTTTTTTAAACAAGGGACACAGGTAATCAGAAGGAGAGATTTGATAACTTCTATGAATCAAAGGGTGGCTTCCTGGATAGATTACACTTACCTCCGTACCCAGAAACTTTCAGAAAACTTTGGGAGGGATTCATCATCATGCTAAGATGATCATTCTGCCAGGGCAAGCATTTTGGAAGGCCAGATGGAGTGACCCCCCCTCCCGCTATGTGCTCTTCCAAAGGATCTCCCAACCCCCCAAAATGAGCCAATTTCAGGGGGTATGCAGAGGAGGAGAAGTAGAAGTCCGTGCCCAGGGCTTCAGCTCACAGGACTCAATAGTTAAATTCTGCCCATTATTTTATCTTCCCTAGAGGGAACCTGGTACTCTCCAGATGTTGTTGGACTGCAACTTTCATCATCTCTGACCATTGGCCATGCTGGCTTCTGCTGGTGGGTTTTGGTTCCAACAACATCTGGGGGAGGCATGGTTTTTTTTAAAAAACAGACCTACCATGTACTTCTGCCTGGCTATTACTGTTGCTGCAACAGATTACATTAGTGACGTTAAAGTTTGCGCCCAACTATCCTGTGTAAGCCCTTTTGAAACCAGTAGCATTTTAATGGGGCTTGGACAAGAGAAACAACCTAGTGGGATGTGCCATTGATTTTCACTGCTGACCTTAAAATCGCTGGGCTTTATCTCACGGTGTGTCCAATGCATTTTATTTCTCCTTTCCAGTTGCATCCTTACTGAAGGGACGGCAAGGGATCTATACAGAGAATGAAAGACGCCTGGGGACAGAGATCAAAGTTCGCTTTTTCAAAATCATGCTGGTGGTCGTTATTTGGTAAGACACATTTTCGCCCTCCTGCTTAATGGAACAGTTTCTTTTAACGATATTGCGTGGGCAAATGCATAGGCTGATGTTGTATCAGCTCCACGTTTTAAAAAGTCAAGTTTCGTTTATCTGAAATTTTGACCCAGGTAGGGGCTTATGTGTGTGCGCACGTGCTCCCTCCCTTTATACAGGGGTGGGGAACCTCAGGCTCAGGGGGCAAATGTATCCCTCCAGACCTCTGTGTCCTGATCCTTTGAATTCTTCCCAAGCTAACCCCCCCTCCACTGCCTCTGCTTCACACCCTGAGTGCTTTTGCCTTGATGGCATGTCTCATTGAACTCTGAAAATGCCTCTTTCCTTGCCTGGATGCAGGACAGAGGTTGTGTGAAGGGGTGAAATTTAGAAACTAATCAAATGTACAAAGTTACATTTCTGTTCGTTGCTGTGCCCACTTGTTGGCATGTGTGCCTCCCCCAAAGGTTGCCGAGAAGAGAATGTGACCCTCAAGATGAAGGTTTTCCATCCCTGCCCTTTATATGTTGCTGCTGCTACTTATAATTTTCCTCTTTATGGTGCCTCCAGCAATGAGGGTTCTCTCCCCTGCTCCTCCCTCTACCCCACAGCCCAGTATACTATGGTATGAATCCAAATGACCAAAATTAAATTCCACACTGACAAGCCTACAGGAGAGTGGCATGTTAAAATTTCATTTTCAATTGGTTTCTCTGCCTCAGGCTGCACAAAGGGATTCCAAGGCAGGGAAATTTTGTACCTGCATTCATCTTCTTTTATACTACCAGCTTTGAAAATTAGCATTCAAAGCGAACTCTCCAAGCTCTTTCTGCAAATGAGTACAGCTATGCTTTGAAAACAAAGGACATGCATCAAGTGATCTATATCTCTGCCTTCTTCTCTTGGTGCCTGTTATCAGCTGGTCATCGAATATCATCAATGAGGGCCTCCTGTTCTACCTGGAAATGCAGCCAGATATTAACGGAAGCCCCTTGAAACACGTCCGGAACGCTGCACTGATCACGTGGATCATAATGGTAAGGGCTTAGCAATGTTTTTTAGGGCTTCCTAAACGAGTGTCATTGGCAAGGTGGCCATCCAACAGGAAAGGAGTCCCCAGAGACCTGCAGGGTGGGGCAGGGACAGAATTATCCTGCTGAGGACAGTGCAGGAAGTGATGAATTTGGAAGTTCACTTCGTAGACAGAAGTGCCAACCACTTTATTTTTCTTTTCTTTTGGCTGCAGGTGTCTACAATACAGGTAGTAATTAACTGTCAGGAGAACATTTTAAATTGCTTGTGTACTTTTTTTTATTCATACAGGCTTCTTGATAATGATCAATACCAGGTTACTGAGTCATGGCAGAGTTGGTTTCTAATCAGCCCTGTCACTTTCTCCTGAAGTCTCAGCATCTCTCTCTCCTCACCTGGAGCAATCCTTGTCCTTCTCTTGCCTAGTGTTACTTTTCATCATTGGCTTCCTGTTCCTCCTTCCACTGTCTCTCTCTTCCCTCAACATAGCAGAGCTTCCATTACTTTCTTTGCTCTTTAGAGCCCTTTATGTCATTCATTTCCTTGTACGGCTGTGAAATTACACTCTTTTGTCTGCCTTCTCCCCCTTTTTTAATTTTTCTGCCCAGTATCTCGTGTTTAACTTCCTTCTTTCTTCCTCTCTCTTCCCCACAACACAGCAGTGTGACTCTGCTGGAAATCTCATGACCACTCAAGCACGCTGCCCTATTTTTGTCCTAGGGAGTGTTGTGTGTCTCTTTGCCCACATGTGTAGTAGTAATAATAATACTAATAATAAGCAAACATATGCACACTCCAGGGTTTCAGGCAGAGAGAAATTCTGGAGATACAAGATTGAACTTGGGACTTTCCGCATGGAAAGCAGATGCTTGAGCACTGAGCTACAGTGTCGTCCCATAATAATAATTCTTATGTCTGAAAACAGCCCTACTGAGTTCAGTGAGCTTTACTTCCAGGCAAGTGTGTATATGTAGCTTCATAGCCGGGGTTGCTTTTTTTTTTAGTTTTGCCTTCCTGTTAACCAATAACTAATACTTCCTCACACCAACAAATGCATAGAATGCTAGATGACTGGCTGAGGGAGCAACCTTGAATGCTCCTTCAAAACAATCCTTAATACAGTCGTATCTTGGTTTTCAAACGCCTTGGGACTCGAACGTTTTGGCTCCCGAAAACCGGAAGTGATAGTTCTGGTTTTCGAATGCTCTTTGGAACCCGAACGTCCGACCTGGCTTCCGATTGGCTGCAGGAGCTTCCTGCAGCCAATCAGAAGCTGCTCCTTGGTTTCTGAACGTTTTGGAAGTCGAACGGACTCCTGGAACGGATTCTGTTCGACTTCCGAGTTACCACTGTACATACCTTTTGTTTCCAATGTGCAAGAACGCCAAGTTCAGCGAAGGAGCACTTTTGCATGTCCCGACTCGCTCTCAGGTACGCTGGTGAGACACGCAGGCTCCTCCCAGTCGCAGTGTCTTCACTGGAACTTCTGCTGTGGGAGAGTCTCCTTCATCTCCACTCCTCATCCTAGCCCATCTCCATTTGAAAAGGCTTCTATTATCAGGTACCTATATGCAGAGCAGAGTCGCCACTACAGATGTCTGTTCCCCTCAGCGCATGGATGGTTCAGTCAGTGTAGCTCCACCATCTCCCCCACGTGCAAGAGGGAAATGTCCAAACAGTGCTAGGAGAGTCTTTAGGTATTATTCTTGTTCCACCTTCTTCGTTTAGGCAGGAGCCGGAAGAGAAGCCCCCCTTCCTAAAGCAAAGGCTGAAGGTGGCTGTGCTGCACACCTGGGGATTGCTCAGAGAAATTATACTTTTATTTCCGTAGTAAGTGAAGGGGACAAGAGTTATCATTAATTTTCCCAGGAGTTTTGCCAAACTCCACTCTCAAACGCAATCCGTTCCAGAAGTCTGTTCCAAAACCAGAGCATTCCAAAACCAAGGCACGCATGGATTAATCCATTCCAGACTTTTAAAAACAACCCCTAAAACATTCAATTTAACATGAATTTTACTATCTAATGAGACCATCGGTCCATAAAATGAAAGCAATAATCAGTGTACTGCAGTCACACAATCAGTAACTGAACTGGGTTCCACACAGTCACAAAAACAAAACAAAAGAGCTGAAAAAACTAAAATGCAAAATAAATAGCAAAAACAGACACCTCAGAATAACACTCAAAATGGAAGTGTGGGGTCGGAAGTGTAACACTCAAAACGGAGCACGTTCGGCTTCTGAAAAATTTTCACAAACCGTAACACTTACTTCCAGGTTTGCAGTGCTCCAAGTTGTTCAAGTACCAAGGCGTTTGAGAACCAAGTACCGCTGTATGCTGCCTTGGGAGGTTCTCATACTGAAATGTGATGTGTAAATAATTAAAACTGAATGAATTCTTTGAAAAGGACCATGGTTCTTTATTACCCATGGCCATGTTGATTCTCGCCCTGCTTTTTGGTCCTTTAGGGAGTACTGAATCCAATGCAAGGCTTCCTTTTTACACTGGCTTTCTACGGATGGACGGGCTGGAAGTTGGACCTGCGCTGGAGAAAAAGCGAAATACCATGGGAATCGATGTCCACGTCAACAGCTGCTGAAAATGCTTACGGCTTGCCAAGTGGAAACTCTGTGAATTTCCCCGACTCAAAGAACACAACAGCGGAGCCAAACCACCAGGCGGATGAAACCTTAAGCATGCTGTCTGAAGGTAACCTTGGCAGTGATGAGAGGCCACCTAGGAACTCTCCTGTCTACCAGGGCTGGTAACTTGTACCACCTCAGGGCTGCTTCACCCTTGCACTCCTCTTGTTGGAGGACATGCATGTTACATAGATCATATTTCAACACTGTTGATTCACCTATTCAGCTGCCAGTCAACACAAAGTGGAATTAAGAGGTGTACATGAATGTGTGATCTGGAGAATGTGCGATTGTGAATGAGAGTTCATCCTTCCCCTTGCTCACCAGTACCTCACTTTTTTTCTTGTACTATCTTTCCACTCATCAAGACACCCTTGCTAGAGAGAGAAGCAATGTGGGAGTTAAAAAAAAGAGAGAGAAGTCAACTTTTTGACAAACAGCACACAAGAATACCGCTGTCAGAAGGTTCCTATGATGTTCAGAACTTATTAGCTTTGTAGTTTCTTTTGGCATACTTTGTTTTCTTGTCTCCTATAACTTGTATATCTTACGGTACATGATTTTGTTTAATAAATATATTACGGAATCCTGTAACCCTAGTGGCTTTCCTGGTTAGCTGAGATTGCAACGTTGCTGTGTTTTATTAGAAATACCTCCAGCATTGTAGTCTGAGCCTCAGTTTTGGCCTTTCCCTTGTAGCATGCAGAAGAGTTTGCTTTCTTGAGCCAACTTTGGCATTTATTCTTTTCCCAACAAGGGAAAACGTTTTTATATTACTGCACTCAACCCTGTTATGTGCTTCTTGACATGCTTTTGCACCATTGTGAAGATGTCTGTTGACATAGTTGGCTTGCACAAAGCCTAGCACCTTCTCAGGGAAGAGAGCTACAGCAGCATGAAAAGGAACGCCCGATATTCAGATTCAAAATATTACGTCAGAAACACATGCAATTTACTCTTCTAGCCGGATTTGGATTGGGGATCTTCCAGTCAACATTTAGCTACGTATTCTGCGCAATTTGAATCCTATCTTTCCTTTGGCTGTTCTGCTGTCAACTCTGTTTAAGCAGAACTAAAGAAACCCAAAACACTCCGCGATGGCTGCAGTGGGCGTCAGTGCTGCTTTAAGGCAAGACTTGCAGGCCTGATTTGCCTAGGGGCTGGTTCAAACTTTCCCCTTGACTCCTTGAGACCTCGCTATTGTAAGTCTGTCTTCCCAAGTGCCTGTCTCAGCCTTTCTCCCTTAAAAGGAAGGGGGTGGTAGATGCATAAATGGCTATAAACACACATCCTAAGTTGTGTCACTACACAAGGTGGAAGTCAAACACAGCTGCTGAACCTGAACCCTGTTTGTGTGGCACAGGACACCTTGCCTGTGGTAGATCTCATAGTTCTAGAATCCCTCCCAATCTCTGTTTCAAGGTACACGATTAGCAGGGCTAGAAAAGGCATCCTGCTTCAAGGGTTTTTTTGCACACAAGAGTATAGAACAGCCTTTCCGCATGTGGTGCCTTCCACATGCTTTGAGCTATGACTCCCATGGGCCCCAGCCAGTGGTTTGGGATGATGGGAGGCACAGTCCCAAACATCAGGAGGACACCAGGTGGGGCAAGGTGAGAGCCGATCATTCTGTAGATACAGTGTGAGAGTTGTAGCTGTACACCTACCTAATCTCTCCTTAGCAGCCTTTTGCTGCTGATGTAGCACTGGTTCTGGAAGGTGGTTAACATTTAGCAAATAAAACATCCAAACCCTTAAGATGCTATTTCGCCATCCTTTTTAACGAAGGAAAAGAACAACCACCCACTTGTGTTTTTCAAATGTGTCGTTCCATTCCCTCCCTCCATCACATGAACGTTAGAACATAATCATGCCTTTCTGTTTACAGAGCCAAAGGCCTGGCCTTGTGGGTCAAGATTTCTTAAACAGAAACTGCCAGGCACACGAGAGATCCAGCATCCAACTGAGCAATGCAAACCCTTAACATTTAACTAAGCAAACAAACCCAATGAACCCCACTGTGAAACGTGCCAAAGGTGGCTGGTCTTTGTGATGTCAGCTAGTTGTGCACAGGATTGGGGATGGGGACAAGATGAGCACAAGGCTTACAACGCCCCTACTTGTTTTTCTAATCTTATTTCTGACTGGCCATGCCAGATGCAGTATGCTTCTGAATGCCAGTTGTTGCAAACTGCGTAAGGGGAGAGTGCTCTTGTGTTTGGGTGCTGCTGGTGAGTTTCACACAAGCATCTTAGGTGGCCATTGGATACTGGACTAGAAGGGCCATTGGCCCAATTCCAACAGGTGCTTATTACGTACCTTCTAACCTGGGCTATGTTATACGTGAGCTATATTAATGTGGCTTGAAATAAACTCTGGCAACAGAAATGGTTTGGAAATTCTTGTACTATCATAGTGGGAGAACATTTAAACAACGTCCGTTCCAATACAGGCCTATGCATGTCTACTCAAAAGTAGGTTTAAAGAAGCAGTTTTGGGGATGCCAGTCATGGGCACTACTACGGTGTGTTTTAAAGCAAAGGCACCTCACCACTTTACAGGAATACACAGCAGATGTTTTCGCTTGGGTTCAACTCATGTTTAACTGGATCCTCAGATACATCTTGCACATGGCCACTACCCAGATCTAGATAGAAGAAGGGTTCTGCAAGAGAGGTGGGGAACGAGCCGGAAATTCAGTGGACAGAAGGAGACACAGTTTTGATGTTTTGATGAGGCAAGAGCCTCCGTGGTAATTGTCAGCCACAAGCAATTTTTGTTACACAAAGCTATTCCTTCTTGGAAGAGGGTTTGAAGGCCTGAGCTCACACAGTCCATGGCCACTATGTTCCAGCATCAAATTATGAATGCTTAAAAATAAAATTCACGTCCCATGATTCCTGGCATTCAAGATTTTTTCTGGTCAGGGCAAACTAGGGATTAATTATACTAATCTAATAAAAACATGGCAGGTAAACGAACAGTAGGCCTTGGAAAAAGCAAGCAGAAGGCCTTCATTACCTCCGACAGGACTACAAATGACTCCTGTCTGAAACATTGGAAATCTATCCTAAGTCTACTGAACTGGATGGGAGCAATGACTCAATATAATTATATTATCAGTGCTATTTTTCTAGAAAAAGAGGTGCTGGAACTTCTCTTGCAATGGCAATGGCACCCACCCGGGAGGTGCCAGAACTGAGTCCCGGCTGAACTTCATTAGACCCCACCTTTTCCCCTGACAGGGACTCAAGGCAGCTTACAGATAAAATAACAGCTAAAAATGAGGGAATCATTTAAAAAACACCTAAATATCAATAGAATTGTGTGTGTGTGTGTGTACACACATTATTCAAAACATACAGATAATTACAGTAAGAACTCCATGGCACTAGCCCTCTCATTAAAAGCAGTTCCCAAAAGCTTGTTGGAATAAGGCGGTCTTCACCTGCCAACAAAAGGACAAGGAGGGAGCCAGCCTAACATCTCTAGGGAGTTCCACAGTCCGGGAGCAGCCACCAGAAAGGCCCTCACCCTCACCTACCAAGCATGCAGCTGCCTGTGTTCCTAAGGCACACACAGTTCAGATACATATCCCAGTTCAAATTTCTTTGATACTTAAAGAGACAGCTAGAGTACTATAATTCAGTACAGGCCCCTCTCTAGTCCCAAGAACAAAGACTTGATATGTCAGCATCTGCTATTAATAACGAGCAACAGAACATACTTGGTCTTCTCTCTGGCTCAGAAGAAAGGGCTTTGTTAAAAGAAAGCAGATCCACACCCCCCCCCTTGGTCCATTAGTGGCTGGATTGAGACGTGCTGAAGCGTGGGTTAGAAAAGTAATAAACCAAATATTGTGCTAGAAGTGGAGAGAGAGAAAACAGACACACACTCCTATGGGGCATGGGAGACAAGCCTCACAACAGGCTCACATGCAGTTTGTTGCTAGTCTCTGGCTTGTTCGCATCAGTTTTGATTGGACTTCAAGTTGATATTGGGGAGATATTTTTAGAGGCCTTTAGTTAGAATGTCACCCCCCCATACATTTTAAAAAATTGTGCAAAACTCTGCTCACCTTTGCCCTAAGCTTGCTGTCGCACTCAGTCTCATAAAAATATATCTTCTACTAAACATTTCATAGGGGCTATAGATTCAGAACTATTGATGGCAATGAGCAGCAAATACGTTCAGCCATCAACTCTCAGTGTGGCCAGGGAAAACATCAAACACTTCTATGCAGCAGCTGCTTTGGCATTAAAAGAAGAAAAAAAAAAATGAATGGAAGCCTTTCAGGCATAAGAGCTCAACTAAATTCTGTATTTTCTGTGGACATGTCACAAGCTTTATTCCTGGTCATGAGGTCTTTCCTAGTTTTAACATCTTTGCTCAAGCCACCAACAATTCTTTCTCCAGACTTCCTGACTCCTACACCTGATAAGCTACCCAACATCTCCCTAATGCCTCATGGAACAACACAATCGTCTTGAAAATACCGTTTCTATAATACAATACATAGCAGACCGCACTAAAGCAAAAGTCACTGTGCCTCCATAGACTTCCAGTCAAAATACTCTGTGGTTTGACACACTTATACAGCGAAATTCCTGCTCTGTAGGGTTAAATGCAAGTTTCGTGCTGTAAGTTTCCTTCATTATTATTTTTTTAGTCAGCAAGAGACAGACCAGTTTCTTCAGCCATCTCTCCCCCTCTCTAAATGTAATGAGAGATCTCTCTCTCTTTTTGTCTCGCTAGGTTCTGATGCTAGCACAATTGAAATCCATATCTCAAGTGGAGCCCATGAATTAGATGGTAATGATGCTGATGTTGAATAATTGGAAACGGCCTGTGGAGAGGAGCTGGACGACACCCTGACACACACACACACCCTCCAAAAAAAAGTCTAGCATGGAGTGACAAGCAAGTTTTCCTCCTTTGAAATTCAGATTTGCCACCACTCTTCTGCCAGCATCTCCACCACAAGCCTGATCACGCTTCCCTTGACTGACTTTTGACGGCTTTCTAGTCCTCAGCCTGCAAAAGCACATAACTAATTCTGAACATGAGCCTGAACCATGTTCAGATTCAGTAGCAAGTGTTAAAACATTCCTATCCACAAAACCACCACCGTGCTTTATTTTTGCCTCTAAATGTTGCTGGGATGTGTAAAAGGTCCCAAATGTCATGATATATACACACACAACATGAATACTGAAAACGTATCACAAAGTTTTCTTATTTTTACTAATTTTCCTTTGCTTACCTTGGTTAATTCTAATGAGACACCCACAGAGACCCTACAGACCAAATGGCACTATTTAATAGACCTTTCAGAGATTGAAAATGTGTTCCTTGCTATTCCTTTCCATTCTTGTGACACACTATAAACTGTTGATTCCTCTTCCAATGGGTCAATCACCTTGATGTGGGAAAAGGTTTTTGCCGTTTCCTGACAATTGCACTGGCCAGACCCTGACACTGAAGTATTGCCACCCAGGTGGCACAGTTCAAAGGTGAGGGGGTCAAAGGGCAGCCCTGTCTACACACTCCTGTTGTGTTTACACACTGAATTGATTTTTGCAGTTAATTTTTTTTAGTTAGAGGAAAATATTTTTATTTTTGGAGATTATACCTTGCTTATAATGACAGCAAAATCAAGCAATGAGCTGCAGGTTTACAACTACCATTGCTGCTCAAACATCATAGAGACAGCTTTCTCGTATTCTGACATAGGGTACTATCCAACTAAGTGATGCTCAGAGTAGACCTTCTGAAATAAATGGACCCAAGTCAGTCATGGCCATTAAATTCTATGTGTCTACTCCCAAGTAGGGCTAGATATATAACCCATCATCTCAAGCACAGCTCATCACTGAAAAGTTTACCTTTTGCATTATTAACTCACCAAATGGTGAATTTCTGCATGTGAATAATTCCTAATGGTACCTTCAGAATTATCAAATCTTGGCTGGTAAATATTATTTGCTCTGTCCCTTTTAAAATGACAAGCTAAGCAGGTCCTGTCAGCCTTTTTGGAGCCTGAACAGCAGCTGTGGGCTATTTCTGGTCCACCAAATGTTCCTCAACTACAATCCCCAACAGCGCCCAAAAGCATGGCCAATGGCCCTGGAAAGTCGAAGGAAGGAAGGGAAGAAGCCACAGTGCACCTAAGGAAATAGGCAAATGTTAATGGCACAGGAAGAATGAGAAACAACTCACACAGAGATTTCTAATATCAAAATATAGCAATTTATTCAAGACACTGAATATGATCTGTTGATTCTCTCCTTGAAACAAACAAACTACAACACACAAGGTGATTTGCTGAAAGAGAGTACGGGTTTGTGTGTATGTGTGTGTGTGTTTATAAGAGGGGAGTGGGTGTACAGACAAAACGGGGTGAGGGGAGATGTTGATTCAACAGAACCTGGGGAAATGCTGAAATGAGAACCAAGCCCGGCTTCAAGTCTGACACAGACAATAAAACTTCAGAAGCCAGAATTCAGACTTAATCAGTGAGTGGCTGAAGTAACAATTCTGCAATTGACAAAGAACCGCATTTTTTAGAAGGCAAAAAAGAAAACAAGAGAATGAAACAAGGACAAAGTAGAACACCCCCCACAAAAAAACAACCCTTACATTTGACAAAGTGCACTTCACTTGGCTCTAAAGTTAGTTTTTAAAATAAAAAATAAAAATGCAATCTCATATACGTCTTGGGGGACTAATATGCATTGAACCCTAGAAATACTGGGCTTTTTGATGTCCCATATAAGGAACCCAGTGTATACCAAGTTAAAGATGCAGTATCCCTCTCTGCCTGGGAGCTTGCTGGTCAATTCAGGGTGCTAAGTGTCTCCAGAGGCAATTTCTGTAATATGTCAGAAATGTTTGTGGAGAAAGGATTAGCTCTTTCAAAATTCCAAAAGCTATTTGTTGGCTTAAACCAGTCTAATCTTATTACCTCTTACAGTGCAATCCTATGCATGTCTACATTGCTCAGATACAAGTCCCACTGGGTTAAATGGGACTTACTGCTAGTTAAATAGGGGTCAGTTTGCAGCTATTTAATACCTTGGGCAGTTGAGCAGCAGTTTTAAAAAGTAAACCCACTGCATATCTCCCCAACTTAGCAGTATTTGTAAACAGAAATAGTCAGCAAATAACAAAGTTTTCTCTACACTCTGTGAAACACTAGACTTATTACTCATAATAAAAATAAAAACAATTACCCATTTTGAATAAAATGGCAGAATTGGGCATTATTCAATGTGGAAATATTTTCTGCAAGAAATGTGGGATTTTAAAAAAAATGTTGAGAGTTATCTGAATATATGACTCAGAAAAGAAGTATCTATTTTTAAAACTCTAACTTTCTGAAATAATGTGGCATAATTGACATCATTAAGACTTGTCAATTAAATTAAAAACATGCAAGATATTTCCCCCCCCCTTTAATAAGATTATATTTTACAAGAGAAGCAATGCCTGGTTTCTTTTTTGTTTCTTTGTTTTAGCAAATCGCCTTTCATGAGGAGGAAATAAAAGGGATACTGCATCTTTAAATCTGTATCAGATTCCATTCAAATTGGGGTGGTTTTTTTTTGTTCTGAATGAGTAACACAATCTGGTCTACATCTGGTAGAGATTTTAAGCTTCTAAAATTGTGTTTTAACATAAAAAATACTTCTCTTTTTTCCAAAAATACACTGGGTTCTTTCTTTTCCTAAAAAGTCATCTTTCTCCTGTAAAAAGCGTTCCCGGCATTGCATTCTTACATAAAGCACTTATTACACAATTTGTTGAAAGTGCCCTTGAGACCCTAAGATCTGAAGCGTGGAAGTATTAAGAGAAAGAAGAAGCTGTGAGAGAGGAGACAAGAGCGGAAGGGGCAGGTGCGGGGGGGGGGGGGAGCTGAAAGAAGGGGAGAGAGAAAAAGTCTGTTAAAACTTTTCATTTTGCCCACCTGGCTGCATTTTCTGCGGGCACCAATGGAAAAAAGCAAAACAAAACAGACGAACAAAAACATGGGCACAATAAAGAAAGAAAAGAAATTCAGTTCAAACCTACTATGCCTGTGATCCTCAAAGGCTATCATATTCCAGCTGAAAGGGGGGTGAGGAGGGGGAAACCCATTGAACAAATAAAAGTAGTCTAGAAAATAGAAAGTGTTGTGATTACAAAGTCGTGTGTGTCATCAGTACAAACTGGTCTTTGAATGTCCTTTGGGAGAGCAACGGTAGTGTCCAGATTGGAAGGGAAAAAAAATACAAGACCACATGGAGGAGGATTCTTTTTCTCTCTCTCTCTCCCCATTTTGGTTTATCAAAGCATTTTGCTTTATAGGTTTTCTTTTTTTTAATTATTATTATTATTATCATTTTTGGCACAGCTTTTCCTCTTCTTTTCTGCAGCCATCAGAGCGAGTTCTCAGAGACCCAAACCAAACACTACGGGGTCTTAGCTGGTGGTGGCCTCTTGCTTCCAAAGGCTGAAGGTTCCAGGTGGAAACCATCCTCAACCCCTCCCCCTACGTGATTGTGTCTTAACTCCACGGTGAAGGTTATGGACAAAACATTTTGCAGCCTTCTGCCGCCTGGGAGAGTTGCCTTTGTTGTACACTCTGGGGTCCCCCCCGCCCAGTTTCTGTTTGTTTCCCCCTGTTCTTGCAGTTCTAGAGATGTTAAAAAATAGTTTTGAAGAGTGCTTCTACCCACACATTCAATGCTGGTCCATTTGCAAATTTTCTTCTAAAACATTTACTTTCGCAGGTCTAGAACACAAACCTAGAAGGCAGAGAGAGGTGGAAAATGATCAAAAACATCGTTCGGATATCTTAATATTGTTCACTCGTAATTGCACAGTAGTAATTGTATTTACAATGATCTGGGCGATCCAGCAGGGAATATTGAACAAGGGAAAGGTATCACAATCGGAAAGGTTCAGTTTGCACAGTCACCCAGTTACAGGTCCTCTCTGCATGCTGGAGAAGAAAATGTATACTCCTAAAACACACACTCAGGAGAAGGACCCTCAGCATGGGAAATAATGCAATAATCTTGGGAGTCCATTTGGTCCTTGGAGAACGCATACAACAGAGTAGCAGCATTCTTACATATCACTGCTTCTGCCATCTGTTATAAAACACCATCGAGAGCTTAAGCTAAGACATTAAAGGGTACTTCATGGATCTGTTGAGTCTCCCAGCTACAAAAAGCTCTGCAGGATGTTTCAAAAGGATGAAATCAGACCAAATGGTGTTCCTTGCTCAGAGGACATATGGAGATGTGAGTGCACTTAAATGCCTCTGGATACTGCTCACTAACTCACAGATCTCTCATCTTATCACGGGGGGAGGACAGATTTAACAACGTGGGAATTATGCTCATTTATGGGATAGGAACAATCACTGAAAATGAAGTCTGAAAAGACTCACCGATCCATCTGATGCACTAGCCCCCACTTTGTCTCCTTTAGCATTCCAGCAGACTTCAAATATTCCCCCAGTGCCTCTGTAGCTATGTACTAGAGTTCCGTTCTACAAAAATAATAATAAACAAATCACCACCACCACCATTATTATTATTCAGGCAGCAAATATTTCTTGCTCTGCATTGTGTGTGTGTGTTTCCCTGAGGTGTCTAAGAAATACATGTGAATTATGCTTGGATCGAGGGCTCGAAACTTCAGGCCCAAATACAGCCCTATCTGGCCCTTGAGACTCTCAGGCTGCACACATGCGCGCGCACACACACACACCCCCCTCCCTGCCCTCTCTTTCCATGCCTCATCTCTCACTGGCTCTTCTCCAGGTCCTCCTTGAGAGATTTTGCCTTGCTGGGATGTTTCCTTGGGCTGCAACAATGCATTTTGCTTTCCGGGGTGGAGTGTGTGTGCATACCGGTAAACCTCAGGCTTTTGCATGGTTTGAAAGGTAGAGGAAAGGTAAGAGACAAATCCATTGCCCCACCTACTTCTGCCACAGGCTTCACCCCACCACTGCATAGTTGTCAACTTTCCCCTTTTCTTGCGAGGAATCCAATAATAATAATAATAATAATAATAATAATAATAATAATAATAATTATTAATACCCTGCCCATCTGGCTAGGCTTCCCCAGCCACTCCAACCAAATATTAAAATACAGTAATACTTCCCCAAAGTTTCCCTTTAAAAAAGGGAAACATTGACAGCTATGCACCACTGGCATGTGAACTCAGAAGATTACCCCAGAGAGTGTGCTCCCTGGTGCTGCTGTTGACAATGAAAAGGTCAAATCCAGGATATTGGGGAGGGGGAAAGTCAGCATAGAAGCGTGCAGGCACAGCACTCATTTCCAGCTTCATAAACCATTGTTACATCTGAACCAGGGCATTATATTCCAAATATATGGAGAATATAATGCCCTGGTTCAGATGCAACTATGGTTTATGAAGCTGGGAAGGAGTGCTGTGCCCACATTCTTCTACGTTGCCCTCCCCACTCGTTCATGGTGGAAGAGCAATGGCAGATTTCCCTAGATGAAACATCTTTTCCTAACCCATAATAAATCTGCTTCCTGTCCTTCTTTAGGGGCAGAAATGGATTCTGTCACATAGGGTTCTGCATGGATCGATCCGTCCCTGATGTATAACTTTTAGATGGTATCACTGGGTAAGATCATCGGAATCTTCCTAAGAGTTGTGTCAACAAATGCCAAGGACACCCAGGCCTCTTTCTAAGGCTCATAGCTGCTCGTTTGTTTGTTTGTTTTGTGTGTGTGTGTGTGTGTGTGTGTGTGTGTGTGTGAGAGAGAGAGAGAGCACACATAACTTTGTATGCAGAGGCAGCTGTTTCTCTCTCAGCTTTTAACGGAAAGTCGGGCGAAGCTGAATCTAGATAAAAGTGGTTGCACTACATTGAACTACTCTTATGGCCAAACTATATTACAGTGGTACCTCGGGTTACATACGCTTCAGGTTACAGACTCCGCTAATCCAGAAATAGTACCTCGGGTTAAGAACTTTGCTTCAGGATGAGAACAGAAATCGTGCGGCGCAAGTGGGAGGCCCCATTAGCTAAAGTGGTGCTTCAGGTTAAGAACAGTTTCAGGCTAAGAACGGACCTCTGGAATGAATTAAGTACTTAACCTGAGGTACACTGTACATTATGCCAGTCTTTGCCAACCTGGTGCCCTCTTGATGTTCCGGACCACAACTCCCATCATCCCCAGCTAGCACATGGGAGTTGTAGTCCCAAACCCCAGCTGAACCCCAGGTTGGCAAAGCTGCACCATGCTCAGTATGTAGCATAGAGCTTCATCTCTGTCTTTCCCTCTTTAATTTCAGGTTAAAGAAAGCCCAGTTGCCATAGGCACAGAAGTATGTGAAGACAGAAGGTCCATTCCTTCCCTCCATGCATTGCTATATGGGGTTTTTTTTTTGGGGGGGGTGCAGGGAACAGCTTGTATTAGCACAAAAGTACGCTCCCCCCAGAAAAAAAACCCTCTTAGTTGTATGGTGGAAGGAATCTATTTTCATCCAGACTGGAGCTCCCTTCCTTGCACAATGTGGCCATACAGAATACCACATACATCTCCTTCCTTGACAACAACATGTTGATTGTACAACTAGTACTATGAGAATTCTTTATTGTCAATAAAGCTTCATTTTGGTATCGTGGACTGTCTTCCTACAGCTCTATAATCTGAAACATCTGGCCAGTAAAACTGTGAAGAACTGCCTTCTAATTAAGTTTTATAACATCTGATGTAACAGGGTTGTACTCGGGTGAGTAACTTTGCTCAACAGCGACTGCAATGTCTTGTCCGCTACGGAAAGCAATGTGTCTCTCTCTGGGTGCTTCTGGTGCAACACTGACTCTCATTTTGCCAATTCACTCCTGCCCCCCCCCCCAATTTGGAGTAGCTCACACCCACTCCGATTAGATATTTTAATCTTGGGATTAGACTGCATGCACATTTCGTGAGTAGTTAAGGAGCACAAAACTCTCCTGCACTGTCACAGAATTTCTGGTCCCACTTTGCAATTCTCTCTTCCCACACCTGCCACAACTTGTGCCATAATAAATATGTTTAAAGCTCTTAGTTGTCTTTGGTGCATACAGCAAGGGTAAAGGTAAAGGGTAAAGGGACCCCTGACCATTAGGTCCAGTCGTGACCGACTCTGGGGTTGCGTGCTCATCTCGCTTTATTGGCACAGCTTCCGGGTCATGTGGCCAGCATGACTAAGCCACTTCTGGCAAACCAGAGCAGCGTACGGAAACGCCGTTTACCTTCCCACCAGAGTGGTACCTATTTATCTACTTGCACTTTGACGTGCTTTCGAACTGCGAGTTGGCAGGAGCAGGGACCGAGCAACGGGAGCTCACCCCGTCACGGGGATTCGAACCGCCAACCTTCTGATCGGCAACCCCTAGGCTCTGTGGTTTAACCCACAGTGCCACCCATGTCCCATACAGCAAGGGTAGGGGACCGCATATGCCAGCAGCGGGTGGGGCTGGAGGAAAAAGCAGATAGAGCCACAATTGTGAACTTTTGCTTTGAGCAGGCTAGCTTCTGCACGCACCCCTTTCTATCCTCTGTCCAGACACGCGAGAACCATGCTCAGAGTTCAAGGCCACATTCCAGCCAAGCAAAACAGGAGGGTGGACTGTGGGGAAGCTCCCAGAGTCACAATAAAGATAACTGTGCGGCTCCGTTCGGCTTCCGGACCTGAAGCTGCCTAACCCCGGCAAACAATATTGCAGACAAGCTTTATTTTGGCTAACATTATATCCAAGCCGTTTCCTCGTCGCTTGGGCGTGAAATTTCCATACCTGAGTGTTCCATATATGGACACACTTGTCAAAGGATCCACTGGCTAAGTATTTTCCGTCAGGGCTAAAAGCTACGCTGTAGACAGGCTCTTGATGTTTGGTTAACATGTGAGTGCAGACTCCTCTTTCGACGTCCCACAACCGAACAGTAGAGTCGAATGAAGCACTGTGGGAGACAGGCGACAGCAGAAGGTTTCACGTTCCGAGCGTTGTCAAGGTTCTATCAAACTTCAGAACGTCTTATTCTCTGTGCAAGTGGTGTGTGGTCAGTGGACTAGGGGGACTAGGTTAGTCCCCTAAGTGTCCCCCTGGCGCCTCCTTCACAAAGCCCGGGAAGCTTCTGCCGGGCTTAGGAAGAAGGCGTGATGCTCACACGTGCGATGTCAACCCCACAACCCCTCCAATCACCCACACAAGCTGGCCCCTCTGGCCCTAACTGTTCGCCTATGAAAAATTTCACAGCACACCACTGCAAGTACCCACACATCATTCTGCATGAGCATGGCCAGTGTAAGGTTTTTTAGGCTCCTAGAGAAACATTTAATTTGATCTCAACTCCCCACTTTAACTGCCGATTGTCAGTATTTGAGGGTTTTTTTGGGGGGTGGGGTGGGAGAGAGTAAACTTGGTGTTCCAATCTCAATTTAGCTATGGACTTGACCGGGTGACCCATAACTAACCTACCTCATAAGGTAGGTTATGAGGATAAAAAGAGGAGGACCCATGTACGGACCTCCAAAACACCTTGTAAAAGGTACAAAAAAAGGAAAGGACCCCTGGACGGTTAAGTCCAGTCAAAGGCAACTATGGGGTTGTGGCGCTCATCTCGCTTTCAGGCCAAGGGAGCCGGCGTTTATCCACAGATGGCTTTCCAGGTCATGTGGCCAGCATGACTAAACCGCTTCTGGCACAACGAGACACTGACGAAAACCAGAGCGCATGGAAACGCTGTTAACCTTCCTGCAGCAGTGGTACCTATTTATCTACTTGCATTGGTGTGCTTTCGAACTACTAGGTTAGCAGGAGCTGGGACAGAGCAACGGGAGCTCACTCTGTCGTGGGGATTTGAACCGCCAACTTTTTTATCGGCAAGTCCAAGGTTTAGACCACAGCACCACCGGCATCCCTAAGCACCTTGTAGGATGGGTGGGATACAAATGAAAGAATCCCTATATACATAGTTAACAAAACAAAGAAAAACTTTTCTGTTTATTTGAGCATGCATAACACAGTTTCGTTTTTACCTTGCCAACATAATATTAGAGTTTGGGTTGTTGGTCCCTGGTCCCGTCGGACTCCATTTGATAGTATAAATCTCTTTGTTATGTGCCTGAAGGTCATGTACACACACATCTTGCTTCATACTCCAAATCTATACAAAATCAGAGGGGAATAAAATCTGCACATTGAAATATTTTCTCCAGTTATAGAAGAGCTCACCAAGAAATACGCATGCATTTAAGAAACAGAACTGAAAAATGTAAATAAAGGCTAACATTTCATACAGTATTTCCAGCTACAGTTCTTTAAAATATGTTCCAAAGGCTTCAGCCAGAATTACCTTTAATGTCATATCATCTGAGCACGACGCTAGAAGCATCCCAGAAGGATCCCATTTGATAGCATTGACCTCATTCTGAAATTTAAAAATAATTAAATTGGTGGCAATTCTGTATCAAACTGCACTGTACCTTTTTATCCAGAAGAGGGCCATCTGGGTTTAATTTATAACAGCAACAAATAAACTATTGCATGTTAAAATTATTGGTTTGGTTCTTTCATCCGTGAAACAACAGAAATGATATTTCATTAGCTAAACAGATTTATAGAGACTATTTTATAGGATTAAAGTATAGTTTGCTGCCTTCTTTCAGTTTTATTTGCACGAGAGAGAACAAGTCCTCCTAGGGGGAATTGCCTGATACCAAGTCAAGTCAGACAATTGGTCCATTTAGCTCAGTATTATCTGTGCTGACTGACAATGGCTTTCCAGGACTCCAGAAAAAGAAGTCTTTATCGTATCTGCTTGGAGATGCCAGGGATCGAAGATGGGACCTGGTTCATGCAAAACTTCTGCTTTACTACTGAACAACTCCTCCCTCAAGTAGGTAACCTAAACTCATTTTCCTTCTGCCATTTGAGAAGGGAAAACTACTCACCAATAAGAATTCATTACAACACAATCCTATGCAGGTTTACTGAAAAGTCAATCCCATTAACCTTAATGGAGCTTACTCCCAAGTAAGTATACAGATGAGTTTGTCGCAAGAACTTTATCATCCTGCATTTGTCATCATCAAAGTCTTGTTTTCTTGCAATGCTTCATTTGCATTTGTTCTTAAGAACAGCAAAACACACTTAACAGAAAGAAGAGGCGGAGGATGATTCTCTCATATATCACCCTTGAAATGTTCCAATGGTCACAGCAGTAACTGCAATAGGTTAACAGGGCCATGTAAACTCACCGTATGGCCTTGAAAAGTTTTGACTGGACGATCACAGCCTAGCCTGCATACATGTATGCACATGTCCGTGCTGCAGGATGCAAAAGTAGTGTTGTTCTGCCAGTCTACATCCAGAGCAGGGGCTGCAAAAGGGGAACCAGAGAAAGGCAACATGAGGACATCTTGCAAAGAAGCAAATAGGCAAGGCTCCTTTCCCAATTCCATATAATGACTGGCACTTTGATTCTAGTACCCCTGCAATGTCAGGAGCAGCATCCCAGGAACACCCGCATAATACCAATGTGTTGGGGTGCAGTGATAAGCATGCACCAAGATTCCCAAGATTCCCATTCCATCTCTCTCAATAATCTATTGATTAAGCTTTCTAGGTTGGATTCACCCAGGAAAAAGAAAACCTGCTAAAATTCCAAAAAAGTACACACAAGGGCTTTCAAATAACGTAACAATTTTTACACATATTTGTCCTGATGCACAGACTACATTTTTGGTACAAGTTGTTTCACAAAAACGCAACTGGTGTGCCTAAAATACTAAAGACGTGGCAGCATACTGATACAGTAAAATATGGCGGGATCTTGAAGGCTACGGTGGGGTGGTCATGAATGCTTCAGTGACATTTTTCAGCAACAAAAGGCAGGAATCCAAAAGTGCTTTCTCAAAGTTGTCTTTGGTTCCCACCAAAGCATAATTCCAAGATGATGTCCTGTCCTGGGCTCCATCTATCAGGCAGGAACAATCAGCCAGGCTATGGAGCAGGGTCTTTTCAGAGATGATTGCTACTGTATGAAAGTATAGCATACCTTTTCTGAATTACTTAATGATCAACTGGTTTATTGTGATTTGTGCCTTAATTGCAAAAGCTTAAGCTGCTTTGCCTTTTGCGAAAATTAAAATGTTTAAAGAAATACATGGACGGCTAATTAGCCTTACCTGAGTGGAAAGGGAACTGCTGTTTAGCTTCTCCTGTATGAGCATCCCAAATTATTGTCGTCTATGTTGGTGGGGGCAGATAGGGAGAAAAAGACACACATTCAGTTCCGAAGAAAAGCAGGTTTCACTGTGTTGTTGACTGCTGAAATTTTTAGTCAAAAAACGCATTTGTTCTAATATAACACAGATAAGAAAATCTAACATAGATAATGATCTGTCCTTATTACACAGGGGAAGAATTAAAATCAGCCTGAGTCAAAAAATGTTTCTGTAAGGAGACCAAATGTCAATTTCTTCAGTTGAGCAAATCTCAGATTCACACCACAAATGATGGTGTATTAAGCCTCCTGTAAACTGCAGTGTTGTGTTGACAGGTGGTCCTTATAACATCCAGCGTGTGCTTAGGTGAATTTTATGATGCCTCCACAACCTGAAATTGATAGCCAATAATGGAGACATGGTAATGTTTGCATCACAATCGAGATTGATGCTACAGACGCTGCAGCAGAACAGGTCATATGATTTAGATCAGGTCCTTGGTTTTCCTCTACATAATCGAAAAAGTAAGTCAGCTTGGAAAATCTCAAGGTTTGCATAAGAAGATTTGCAGAAGCCCCAAGTGACTTCACAACATATTGCGCCAAGGAAAGCTGTGATTAGGCGCCTCTTGACAAATAAAGTTTAGATCTTACACTTTGCGACAAGTAACGCTCTGTTTCCAACCATCCATTTCTAAGCAACGTAATGGAGTGAGTAATGGTCTCTCTGCTTCAAGCAGTCCTGTAGGAAACTAATTATTTGGATCCATTCCTATGTGTTTGAGGTTGCCTCAAGTCTGCTGATACCTTCCTCTCAATGTGTAGATAATGCAATTTGAACTACACCAGAATCCACACTTTGAGAACGAATCCACTATCAGTATACCTGATATTTTCCTGTGACATATTTTTAGGCACTGGGAAAAACAGATGTGTACAAATGCACATACACACGTGCATGAAAAACCTCTGGCAACGTTGAAGAGGAGAACTAACTATGCCATACAAGCAAACAAGCAGCCTGTTTCAAGGCAGGCTGCACATGTAACATATTTACTATCCCTTAAGAAAGCAATCACTCAATTTGATGAAATCTAGGCTTTCCAAAACACCTCCCCCCCTCCCAGATGAGCAGAAATAAAATTTTGCTGAATTCCCAAGAGCTATTCTATACTTGCAAGCTATGCACCTCAACACTTACTTTATCAACTCCAGCACTTAAGATGTAATTTCCCTTTTTGTTCCACTTCAGAGCAAAGATGGGCCCTTTATGTTGACCTAAGGTGCTTGCAAGATTTCCTGCAAAGTATGAAAGACAATTGTTAGCTCCTTCAAATAGCTTGGGAGTTGAAATAATTCAGCAGTACAAAACACCTAATTATTTGGAAACAGATACTGTTATAAATCTTACCATCTTCTGTCCATATTCTTGCAAAGCCATCATATGATCCTGTAGCCAACAGCGTCCCATCGGTCTGTAGGGATGTTAACAAAGAGAATCAAATGGTGTTTTTTTGCAGGAGGCACACAATATCCTGAGTCAGCTACAACCCACTAACTCATCCTTCAAACCCTGAGTTTTCAAAAGCAAGCAAAACTAGGTGCTCCACTGAGCTAGAGAAAGCATCATTACTGGATTGTACCCAAAATTAAAGCCTGGCACTCCTGGCACCTAGATGGAAACAAAGACGGCTAAAGCAGCATTGCACTGTCAGAACAATTAAACCGCTAAGAAACAAAATCGTGACATAATTATTTTTATGAAGTATTTTAGCTGAGCTGAGAGATTTCCTTCCCTTACCCTGCCAAACATGCCAACAATCTATATTCCTCCCTTTTCCCTAAAGAAGACCACTGAGAAAAGAATAGAGCAGAACAGAACAGCTTCAATGGAACTTTTACATATATTTACTTTATTCCTCTCGGAGGCAGTAAGAATTAGAAATATGGACTAAAGCCCTTCTGTTGGCTAGCAAGACTGTTCCACTGCACTGTGTATTTTGTGTCTAGGGACTGCAATAAAGCTGGGTGTGTATATTTACTGATACAAAAGTCCCAATTAATTTTGATCATTACAACCATTAATCTCATTTACTTTATCCTTTGAACAACAACTGAAAGATGACTTCATTAAGAGTCTTCATAGCTTCTTGACTATGTAATGAATGCGTCCTAAAGTGCTTTACAGTTCAGTGCTTTACACATAAGAAACACTTACTTACTTTATGCATTCATTCATTCATTCATACATACATACATACATACATGAATGCATATAATCTATAGGCCACCCAATAACTGATGTTTTGGGGAGGCTTGTTTTTTCACCTGCCAAAATGTAACTGTTTTTAACTTCACAACTGGCAACTTGAGGAGGTGATAATTGCCTGAGACCTGATCTGAACTGAACAAAGTGCGGGGTATCTGTTAGCATCAGATTCTTGAAAGCTAAAGTATTTCAAGTGGAAACGGCTGGGAATAAAAACCCATTTCCCCAAGTTCACATGCAAATATGTGTTATGATGCTTATTTTAAAATATGTTTGATATCATTCTAAGTGATATATAACTCCTGCCCGTGGCATGTGTTCTGTAATAGCTATTTCACACATGCAAGCCATCACCTGAAGTTGCATTCGTCAAGTGTGAACATTCATAAAGTGTGAACATTCATACGTGAACTTATCTGAAGCTCATATATTGTAGAAAAATAGAGAGATATAGTTCTGAAGGGGGGGGGGGACTTGTAGGCCGCAGACAAAGTGCAAGCAGCAAACTAAGAACAATCCTTGGTTATAGATGGTGGTTTATCCAAAGTGAGACAAACCATGACCTCAGGTTTGGATAGATTGCTAAGCCAAGCCATAGTTTAAGCCTAGGTAGCACAGTGGCAGCAAGGAGAGGAGCAAAGGGATTGTGATACTGGCTCCGAGAACCCACACATTTGTTCAGTGCAAGCTTGGCCATTGTTTCAAACATTTTATACTTCACCTATGTTCAAATTCCCCTTTAGCCTTAAAGCTCACAAGCTGGGTTTGGTTCTAGTGACTTACATCTCAGCCTAGCCTACTTCTCACATTGGATGTGAGGATAAAATGGGGAGGGAAGGAACTGTGTTTGCCGCCTTAAGCGCTTTGGAAGACATGAGGGTGTAAGTAAAGAAAGCAACTCACATGTACATGCTGTGTGCTTTCTCTCCTGCGTGCCACATGTAAGAGAATAAGCTGGTGCCTCGGTGTTTAAGACGGTGCACCAGAAAGCTCTCGTTCAACAAAGAAGCTCAGCTATGATTTGGAATGTTTCACGTGACTTGGAATGTAGGTGGAAGCAAGCATGAATGAATGAATGAATGAATGAATGCAAGAGTGGATCACACTACTGGTAGAACACGCAAAGGAAGGAGAAATACTCTTAATGCATCTGGAGCTCATACGCCAGAGGGCATATGAGGAACCTCTCTGTCCTTAAGTTGCACAATAAGCTTGAAAAGCAGAACCACAAATGACTCATGGATCTACTTCTCGAGGCTTCCTGTTCAGTGGCCCTTGGCCAAGCCACTAACTCCTAGCTTCAGCTACTACCCCTGCCGGTAATATGGGGATAATCACATTGGTCCACCTTATGTAGTTGCTGCAGGTATCTAAGATGTAATACACTACATTTATTAATACTATTTTTTATTTCTACACTTTTGATCGGTGACTAAGAGCACATTTTTTTACAATCCATCAGGGCAGGGGAAGCTTTGTCTATTTATTGGTGGAGAATAACAATTGGGATAGGATGCTATGCATAACGATTTCCTCATATTTTTAATAGTGCAGCTACAGCCATACGGCTCATTTCCCAGTCCTATTGTTTGCATTCATGTCATTCACACTTCTGCTCCTTCTTCTGGAGCTCTGGAGTTTAAGATTAGAAAACATCCTTGTCTGCCACAACCCCCGGGAGCTTTAGAATGTTTTGCAGAAAATTTATTCCATAGTGCGGAAAAGAGGATGGCAAGTGTGGAGCTATCTGCATTTTTATGCATGACATACAGCAAAGAGGACAGATAACAACAGGATACAAACTAGATTTTCACTGCGCTGGGAAGAGGCATACGTGATTTTGCAAGTGGGAGACCTGATTCATTTGCAGGCGGCAGTAAACACTGCAAAGCAAGGAAACCTTTAATCTTACAAACCTATTTGTTTTGGCTGAGTTTGTCTTAGAGGCAGCATAAATCTTTTACTCCAAATGAGGCACTGCACAACTCTTGCATTGTTTTTGCAAATTAAAAGTTCATTACACTATTTATCTTTGCCTCATAAAAGACATCACAACACTTTGCACATAAATAAACAAAAAGGGCTACAACTGCCTAACCAAATAAGTGTGCTTCTGGTTCACCGAGTTAATGTTGCAGAAGTATTTAACAAACTGTTGACTGCTTGCCATGCAAAACACAGGTAAATTGATGCTTCTTAAATGGATATTGTATATATTTTTTCAGCTGTATACCAACCACATGATGAAGTCTATTCTCTTGTGTATTTTAATAATAAATTTGTTAGGCTTCAGTTCAAGAGCAGTGATGCAAAAGTCATTATTTAGCAAGGGACCGGGGGTGGCACCTGAGCATGGTGCCAATGATAGACCCTAACTTGACTTCAACCAGGTTCCCCGCTGGTTCCCACCCCAGTGCAGCTGCCATTCATTCATTCATTCACCTCATCCCACCCAATCCCCTGGACATGTTTCAGTGATGGCCACTGGTGGTGCTTTTGAATAGGACCCAAGCTGGTGCTCAGACCTAATCTGCAGTGGCCACTTGCCAAGTTAAGTTACCCAGAATGCAATATCTGACCAAACTCAACTACAGTGTTGCATTTTGGGTAATCCAATATGGGGTCACAGCAGACTGGAGTCACAACCACTCGCCACTATAACACGCCCAGAGGCATTGCTGGAGGCGAGGTGAAGGATGGGCAGCAGCAGCCTTGGGTTGGCTAGTAATAGGCTCTCTGGAGCTCCAGGACCCTTGGCAGGTTCCCCAATGATGCAGGCCTCTGACAAAAGGACAATAAAATATTTTTGAATCTTAAGGGGTAAGTCATGGAAATGGGGAGGGCATGGTGGGCAAATCCTATTTTTTAGATTGAATATTTGCTAGATCAAAGTCTATCAAGTAACAAGCATAAAGTAACAGCATGGAAAGACTAAAAACCTTTTTTTATCAGCTGTTAAATATTTTGCACTTGTTTGCAAAGAGGAACTAGAACTACTAGGCTACGAGACTGAATAAATGACAGAAGCACTGTGAGACTTTTACACTTGAGTTAGTATTCAGAGGTGATGGAAGGACTGCTTGCCCTTTCCAAAACAATCATTCTACCTACCTGCTCATATAAGCTTTAAACATTTCATCCCACCTTTTATATTCTTTTAGGTATGGGGATGACTGCCACAGATAATGACATGGAAAAATAAAGTGTTTCTGGAAAAAATGCTGCAATTGCAAAGGTCCTCCTTATCGCTGTCACTGAGTAGCTTAGCCCTCCTGAAAGAGGTCAGCTGGTGTGTGGGGATCCCCCTTATCGTATATAATCCCCCCTATGCACACTCCATCCATCATGGTGACAGATATTTTGCTAGTGTAAAATAACACCAGGTTGGAATGGAAGCACCAACTTTTTAAAAATATATATAGCAATCTACATTTCACTGACACCTTCAAGAGTTTTAGCAGTCAACTTACATTCCAGTCCAACGATGTTACATCCTTATTGCTGGGAACATCATGTCCTCCTTCTCTTATGCAGTGCCTCAAGACGAGTTGAGTGGAACTACCATTACTGTTCTCATTTAGATTCCATATTCTGGCCGTAGAGTCACCAGACCTATCAAGAGGAAATGTGTTTGTCGTGCACACGGAACAGGATATGAATGTATATTTGTTAACACACACAGGAAATGTTTTTTTTTTAATTAAAAAAAACAAGCCAACAAACGAATAGACTGTTTTTCTTTAATAACAACAAAAAATCGCAAGGCACGTTCAATGACAACATGATGAAATAATATAGAAACTGAAAACGATTGAGTAACAACAACTCCAGGACCTCACAACTTCCAATTTCTAACCATAACACCGTAAAGCAAAACTGCAGTAGTAATTGCATTTGGAAACCTGACAGAACAAGGCTAACAAAAATGCACTACGAAGGGCAATCCACTCTCTTGGAAGTTATTTCACTAGATTTTGGATTTTATTAGATTCTAGGGCCATAGCTAGTAGCTATGTTCTAAAAGGAGGCTCAGGTAACAGGCAGAGGAAAAGGCTTTCTGCCTGAGAACCCTAGAGAGCCCTTGACAATCACAGTAGACAATATGGTGTAAGATGGAGGAAGCAGTCTGACCCAATACAGGGAGCCTCCTGAGATCCTATAAGCTGGTTTGAGAGAACACATTAGCCACAATGTGTTAAGACTATGTCTGTCATAACAATGACATACAGAGAGGGCACATGAGATCCACATTACTGATGCTCCAAATCAGCACTGACTAGAGATCAAGGCAACTTAAATACAGTGGGAGCTGTTCTAACCCTTTAACTTACCCCGATGCTAGCAGATCACTGACAGGATTCCAGGCACAGATGAACACCTCTGATTCGTGACCCCGGAGAACTGTTGCTTTGTTAGAAGGAATTTCAACATCCCCATCAATTTCCATTGGCTTTGAATGATTATCTGCACGACAAAACACACACATTGAGGTAAGGCAGTGATTACGTACTGTTAGTTATTCTTTTCGGTTTTGTTCTGTTTTGCTTTTTCAAATTTTACTCTTAGCTGTAATTATTTACAAAGAAGACTGGACAAAACCATTTAATTCCAATAACGTATAACTTATTTGATTGCTTTATGCTGGCTGCATAAACACCCACTTTCCTTACCAAGATCAGAAGGAAATGTAACTCTCTACATTTAAGAACAGGCTTTTTAAACAAGTCATATTTCACACTATGATCTGGGTGAACTGCTGATAAGATGACATTAATTATAACAACAATGAAAACCGCACACAGTGATTAGTTTCTGCTCCCTTCTGTACATTGCAAACTGTGCAATTAATGGCAAGAGATCCTATAGGGAAAAGTAACACATAGTTATACTGCCAAATTTTATTTACACATGGATAATTCCCAAATAAATTAATCTTTACTCCTGGGACTATAACATCCAAATGGGGGTTGGGGAAGATAGGGAAATAGCTGACTCAGAAACAGTAAGGAGAAACAGCTGAGACTTAGGGGAAATTCAGTTAGACCACTTCCTCAAGCCCATCTACTGAACTTAACACCGAGCAAGGATTTGAACACAGACAAGCCTGTGGCTGCCTTATATTGCCTAGCTGTGCACTACTATGCATATTTTTAGTATTTTTATATTTTATATTTTTAGTACAGTGATTAAAAGTCTGATTCTCTTCGTGTTTCCTATAGTAGATCAGTTCACACTGAATCTAGGCCACTTTGCTCATCCCCACCCACACAAACCATGATCCCTGATGTAGTGTTATATCCAAACTGGGCGTCATAGTTAATTTAACTCACACAAACCACAAACATGTCAAGAACAAGAACAAGCTGGTCAAGAACAAGCCAGTGCTGCAAAACATGGCTTGTTTGGAGGAAAGCGAAGCACGGTCCCCATTTCAGATATGTTTCTCCCACCCGCTAGCAGGGAGGAGAAAACGTTCATGTGATTTACCAGGACAGGTGAATGAGGTCCCTGACTAAATGCAGGAGTTGAAGTTTCCTAACTTAATTTTAGAGTGCTGGTGCCTATTCTATGGTGTGGAAACCGGGCATATCCTTATAGACTCAGACATGTGGTTAGTGCTGGCAATTCCTGGAGAACTTGGTCTCAATAGAAAACAAGCAGCTAGTATGTTGGGATGTATCATGATCCTGAAAACCTGCAGCAGAATGGCTGTAGAATAACTATTCTCCATGTCTTCATACAATTTCTGAGCATCATGAACTCAAAGGAGTCTTCATGTTCAGAGCTGTGTGCTTTTAAATAAATCAACATTCTTCCCCAAGGTAACCCAAATTCCATGCCAATAATGTATCAGCTCTGTGTTCTCCATAAAATCATGCAAGTTAAATACAAGTACACATATCTGCATAATTTATTCTTCTAAAAAGGTAAAGGGACCCCTGACCATTAGGTCCAGTCATGGCCGACTCTGGGCTTGCAGCGTTCATCTCGCTTTATTGGCCGAGGGAGCCGGGGTACAGCTTCAAGGTCACGTGGCCAGCATGACTAAGCCGCTTCTGGCGAACCAGAGCAGCACATGGAAACGCCGTTTACCTTCCCGCTGGAGCAGTACCTATTTATCTGCTTGCACTTTGACATGCTTTCGAACTGCTAGGTTGGCAGGAGCTGGGACCAAGCAATGGGAGCTCACCCCGTCGCGGGGATTCGAACCGCCGATCTTCTGATCGGCAAGTCCTAGGCTCTGTGGTTTAACCCAGAGCGCCACCTGCGTCCAATTTATTCTTCTAGTCAGAGGCAAAAAGGTAAGGAGCTGTGCTAGGTGATATAAGCTCTGTCTTGAAAGCCTACGGAGTCCCCTTTCCTGGGCTTCAAAAATCCAAAACGTATTGGACAAAGATTTTCTACAGCCACAGGAACCTGGTCCCAAGTTGTTCAGGGCTTTTATATGTTAACAACCAGACCTTGCACATGGAGCAGCAGCTCATCAGCAGCCAGTGTGGTTCCCTTAGTAAAGATGCAATAGGTGTTCCCCTCAAAAACCTGGCAGCAGCATTCTGAACCAGCTTCAGCTTCCAGACCAATCCCAAGGGAAGCTCCACATAAAAAATAACCACTGCACTTCTTGAGGTGATGAATTCGGAGCCCAGACCCAAACCAATGGTTGTGCTGCAGTTGCACAAAATCCGGCACTCGCGAGCCACACTCATAGGAAGCGTACTTATTGCATGTGCCCCATTCTCCTCTCCATTCACAGTGGCTTCTCCATTCTTTGGTGTGTTCTGCTGAGGGACAGCAGTTGTCGTTGCTGTAGAAGCTGTGGTGGCCGTGGTGGCCGGCGCTGTGACTGGTGCCGTGCTAGCTTGCTGTTGAGCTAATTTCTCCCGCAAAGCCTGCTGCCGAGTCTGTACCACGTCAGGCATTACGGCGTCTATCAACGATAGCGACTCTATAGGCCTGCCGTCAAACACTGTGCCGTCCTGAGGGAGGGGAAGGAAAATGAAAAGAAAACGAATTAGGAGGCTGAGAGGACAGGCAACACCCAAGAGAATGCCAGAATACGGTGACGGAGCCATCTGTAACAACCTTCTGTAAGAGAAGCTTCTTGGTGAGTTTTTAATCACCACACTCTGGACTGCTGAGCACACAGTGACAGAACAGCACTGGACTGAGTACAGTGGTGCCTCGCAAGACGAAATTAATTCGTTCCGCAAGTTTTTTCTTCTTGCGAGTTTTTCGTCTTGCGATGCACGGTTTCCCATAGGAATGCATTGAAAATCAATTAATGCGTTCCTAGGGAAACCGACTTCAGACCAGGTCCGGGGACAGTCTGTCCCCGGACCTCCTCTGAAGGCTGGGGGGGGGGGGGACAAGGGCTTTTCTTCCCACCCCCAGCATTTTAAAAAACCCTGGGACAGCGGAGGACTTCTCCGCTGTCCGGGGCGATCTTAAAATGCTGGCGGGCGGCATTTTAAAATCGCCCCGGACAGCGGAGGACTTCTCCGCTGTCGGGGCGATTTAAAAGCCCCTGGGAAGGCAGGCAGGGGGGACAAAGACTTTTGCCCCCCGCCAGCCTTCAGAAGAGGTCCTGGACCTCTTCTGAAGGCTGGCGGGGGCGAAAGTCTTTGCTCCCCCCGCCTGCCTTCAAAAGCTGTCCGGCCCAGGCTTCCCGGACCTTTCCGCCAGCAGCGGCAGCGCTGCCGCTGCTGGCGGAGACTTGTCGCCATGCAGAAGCCTGCGCGCAGCGCGCCCGGGCTTCGCGGATCTCTCCGCCAGCAGCGGCAGCGCTGCCGCTGCTGGCAGAGACTTGCCGGCATGCCGAAGCCTGCGCGCAGCGCGCCCGGGCTTCGCGGATCTCTCCGCCAGCGGAGGCAGCGCTGCCGCTGCTGGCGGAGACTTGCCGGCATGCAGAAGCCTGCGCGCAGCGCGCCCAGGCTTCGCGGATCTCTCCGCCAGCAGCGGCAGCGATGCCGCTGCTGGCGGAGACTTGCCGGCATGCAGAAGCCTGCGCGCAGCGCGCCCAGGCTTCGCGGATCTCTCCGCCAGCAGCGGCAGCGCTGCCGCTGCTGGCGGAGACTCTCCTGCCTTCAAAAGCCGTCCGGGATAGCAGGAAGCGCTTCCCTGCTATCCCGGACTGCTTTTAAAATGCTGGCGCTGGGGAGCAAAGCCTTTCGGCCCCCGCCAGCCTTCCTGGACCTCTTCTGAAGGCCGGAGGGGGGGGAAGGCTTTGCTCCCCACCGCTAGCATTTAAAAGAGGTCCCCGGAGATTTCCCTATGGGCTTTCGTCTTGCGAAGCAAGCCCATAGGGAAATTCGTTTTGCGAAGCGTCTCCAAAACGGAAAACCCTTTCGTCTAGCGGGTTTTCCGTCTTGCGAGGCGTTCGTCTTGCGGGGTACCACTGTATTCTTGTTGAGATACAACTGGCGCTCACTAACTGTGCTTTCCAGAAACAGTAGCAGTAATTTTTGTTCCGATGGGCTTTCCCAGCTGTATAAATGGGTCTTTGCCACAAATATCCATTTGTTAGGGTTTTAGTTTTGCCTTAAATGTATCTGTTGTTTCATGTTTATAAATGACTTTGTTTTTATGTGTAAATAGCCTTGATGCAGTGATTTTGAAGGTGAATAATATTATTAATAATAATAATGCTAGTAATAGTAGTAGTAATAATAATATGGCGTCCCCAGGAAGAGCTGGGAGAGACGCTCAGGAGCTGCTATTGGTACTGTAGACAACACTGACCTACACAGACCAATAGTCTGACTCAGAATAAGGCAGCTTTCTAGATTCCTAGAAGAGCATTGGCTCTGAAAAGGCATTCTGGGATCAAAGAAGCATAGAGCGGGAAGGAACTCTGGGGATCATTCTAGTCCAACCCCCTGCAATGCAGGAATACACAGCTGCCCCATAACAGGATCTTAGCTGCAACCTTAAGAGTTATCAGTCCCATGCTCTAACCAACTGAACTATCCAGGCTCAAATTCACCCCATTTCACCTTCACTTCTGCGATAATTAATTAGACTGCAAAAACCAAAGGCCCATCCAGTCTAGCCTTCCCTTTCACAAGAGAGGCCAACTAGGTGCCTATGAGAAGCCCATAAGCAGAAGCAGAGTGCAGCAGGACTCTCCCTATTAGCGATTCCCAACAACTGGTATTCAGAGGCACACTGCCTCACACACTGTCACCATAGCTAGTGACGACTATCTACTATGTGTATAAAAAAAAATAACAAAATTCATTTGTCAGTTCCTCTTGACATGTTTGTTCAGGATGAAGTCTAATCTGAAAATTTTGGAACTACAGAGTACAGGGAAGAAATCTGATGGGAAGACAGCATCTTTCCATGCCTCTCTGCTTTACACATGTGCTGCTTCTTTTTTAAGCTAGCATAATTTAAAACAGCAAGAGAATTCAAAGGAAGAGCCCTTCTCAATGATTTAATGTAAACATCTTTACAAAGAAAATCCAGATGCACAAAGCTATCATTGTTTCTCCTTTATTAGCAAATGATGCCCATGAATGCCTTCTTTCTTGGCTGGTGGCACAGCCACCGGGAGGTCTACGGAGGGCTACCTCCCTTGTATTTTTAGCTCTTGCTCCCTCTCCTATTCTTAAAGACACATAAGGCAATTGTATCTAATTTGCTCAGTAAGGCCTAAATCTTTTCCAACCCTCTGGCACTGTAAATATACTTAATTTCTTACTGTTCTGTATTGATTCCTTGCACAAATGCCACCTGGTTATCCATTCCAGCACAAAACTGTGGCTTGCTCTTGGGTAAGAGTCAACGGAGACAGGCAAGGGGTAGGTTCTTCAATATCTAACGTACTCCATATGCACCCTCAAGTGGTGTGTGTCTCCACATAAGAAAACACAGCTACTCACCTCATTGATGCTGATCTCTGCTTCCACATACTGCAGGCCTTTCTGAAGTATGGAGATGAGGGCAGCAGGTGGCACTAGTGTCCCATTGATGTTGGATTGGCTAATATGACTCTCTATTCCAAATGTGAAGGCTGAATGGGAGAAACCTGAAAGCAAGAAGGGAAGCCATGATAGAAAAACCTAAACACTCCTTAATGTGACACACACACCCTAAAACCAGTGCTGCCCAAAACCTTTGCCAGCCTAACCATTTAGGAGGATCCATTTACCAGATTACGTTGGGTGGTTACAAAGAACTTCAACAGCCTCCTCCTTCTCCTAGCAGTCATTTGCAAACATACTTTGCGGAGAATGCAGACTTCGCAAAGAAATAATTTGTGCTAAGCCAAAAGGTGTGTGTTGTTTTTTTTAAAAAAACCAAAACACACACCATTTTGATGCTTAAACTCTTTTTACAGTGCACAGGTTGTATTTGCCTACAACCCTATGCTCACAACAAGGGAAACATTCTCTCACACAGAACAAGACAAAGGCACCTTTTCAATCTTCTGCCCACAGTTCTCATTACCAGCTCAATCCGACATGCACAGTGTAACTGTTCTAACAGGAAATGAGAAGCCATCCCCAAGAGGCAGACTCTCTAACTGCATGTTTTTTTGCAGGCAACAACAAACTGGAACTGCACCACGCTGGCCCAGTGCAGACATAACTGCTGCTGATCCATTAGCTGCAACACCATTCGTGCAATTAACAATAGCATGATTTGATGATTTTTTTAAAAAGCAAATTGCAGATGTGGGACCTCAAATCAGATTAGGGCTTTGACATGGGACGGTTGTTGTTTTTTTAAAACCCCTCCCCGCTGCTGTTGTCCCAATCTGAGTCAGAGCCCCTGTGCCTGCCATTTGCATTGGGGGTGGGGGGTGTCTCTCTTTTGCTCTAACAGCTGTTTCCCCGCCCCACAAATATCTATAGGAGATGTGAGAGCCCTGATCATGACCATGGTGGGGAGGCAAAGAGTTTCCCCCCATAAAACTGCTCTCCACCAGGTTCCCAGCTCTGATCAGTCCCCACACTAGCAATTTAGGTTTAAAAAGCCAATCAAACAAGAGGGAAGTGTGGTTCATGTGCAGTCATGAAGTAGCACAATATTTCTGTATGTCTGGTCTAGTGAGAAGGCAGAGCTGCGCTGCTCATCTAGATGCCACCAAGATGCTGGAGGAAATACGGATACAATATGAAGTAATAGAGGAAGTGGACAGTGAGAAACAGCTCAGCCGAGGTCCCTGATTTTCAGCCCTTCTGTTCCATAAAGGACATCTTTCTCACAAAGCTGAAACCAGCTCATCTACTGCTGTACATACATGTAATCAAAGGAGAGGCAAATTGAATTCTGGAAGGGAGTTGAAAACAAATCATATTCTTAAGAGGCGTGAGCTATATTGCAAATGCTGGTCAAAGCTGACCTGATGAATAATCTGGTAGCAACTGGGAGTTTTGGCACGCAAACATTCACAGAGGCCTTGTAGGTGGGTACAGATATTTTCACCGCCATTCAGTTGGTGCTGACATCTGCTCTGCATACTTGGTTGCTGAGAAGGCGATTAACCACCCACAATGGTGACAAACTGCATGCTCTTGAGTCTTCAGCTGGTGGACTATTCACTGTCAGACTGGACAATGCTGAGACTTTAAGCCATGGCACAAAACCTTACTCTTCATCTGAAGGAAGACCAGGCGGAACCCTTAGAAGCAAAACTGATTGCTGTGTGAAGTGTTCAGGGTTCCAGCCAACTAGCCATGCTCTCTTCCAGAATATTCCATACCATTTTCTCCCTCCCTAGGTTTTCTATGCCACCTCCTCAGTCATCATTAAGCTGTCTGGGCTTCCCACCTCCCCAACTTATTGATACCTAAAGGTATTTACAGTATTTCAAACTTCACAATTCTCCCAAGTCTGCCGAGTTCTCTCTTATAGTATGTGAATGGTTTCGGCTTACATAAGGAACCACACTCAGACAATGAGCTCACTGTTAGTATATAGGATGCTGGGGGGGGGGGATTCTATTGCAGCCAATGCAGTGTTACATGTACAACTCTACTCTGGAACTCTGAATTTAGAAATTAAAAATGTTCAGAATGGAAAAGATGGAAAGGAACAGAATAACCATGGTGCAGTTCGGTCTTTGATGGCCTCCTGCCCTCTAGATGTTTTGGCTGATAGGAGTTGTGCTGGGGGCTGGGGGGAGCCCTAGAGGACGCCAGGCTTATTTGCAAACACTTGCTAACTAATGATAGCTACTGTTAACAGTGGTTAGCACTGCTGCAGATGCAACTGTAGAAAGAAGGAAACATGCAAAGGGGTATAAACCATCATAACCATGATGAAGGACTGACCTTGATTATGAATACCAACTAACCAACATTACCCCTCAATGAATTCTTCTACACACCATTTGCTGCCAACAGGAGGCAACTTCAAGGCAATTTCTACAGCAGTTAATATTTGTGTAACCATCAGCACAACCTGAGTGGATAAAGAGCTAGGTACGCTTTGTTGTGATTTTTACAGTCACAGCAGTGCTGTTTAGAGAGCTGCTGCGATTACAGAAAACCGCTGCAAAAATGTACCAAATTAAAAACTTCAAAGCTAAGGAACACTTCAGGACTGGAAACACAGAAAATTCATCAGTATGTGCTACAGAGATGGCTTCGTAAGAGAAAATACTGAAAGCTTAAATATAAATAATGTGCCTAAGCAATTTGGTTTTTAAAAGGCAACATCAAGGGCTGCTTCTTGCAAACTATTTTAAAGTTGGGCTAACTTTCTGCAAGTTACTTTTGTAGTTGAAATTACTGGAGCAAAATTATCACCATATTACTACTGGAGAATGAAGGTAACATTACAAAAGCTTTGGGGTAAGGAAGTTGTCTCATAACATTCTAAAGTGAAAACGTCCCAGATGCCAAGAGCATGATTAGTTTATAAACTGTGCCCCTTTATAGTGTGACGCTGTGAGCTGTATTGTCTTTGAAAATGCATGCAACCAGTTCAAGTAAGTCAATGGCCTCTTTTTTTTTTCTTTTTTAAAGGGAGGGTGCTATAAAGCTTGTGATCCATTCCTGAAGTAGGAAGTAGAATATATTTTTTAAAAAACAAAACACACATACTCCACACAACACCATCATGATTTAAAGAAATGGAACTTCACAAAATCCCAAAGAAGTTATTTAATGTTGAAATTTGTATATGTTAATAGAGACCTGGCACTGAAGGCTTGTCTAATAGTGGTCTACATATATAGTTAAGAAAAAAATCAGCTTCCTCTTCCATCACACACATATTCACTTCTAGCTCCATAGACTCCTAGCTCCAGCTTCCTGGAATGCCTGGGTCCTTTTAGAACAGCCCACTGCTAGGTTTAAGGACTTGCTGCTTCTGTGTCAGAAAAACTGATCTTTCGCTTCCCACAAGAAAGCAGCACTGTTTTTGCCACAGTTAGAATATTCGTGAATATTCCATGGCTCCATAGACAATTAACTATGCCCTATGGACAGAATAGGGACGCGGGCAGCGCTGTGGTCTAAACCACAGAGCCTAGGGCTTGCCGATCGGAAGGTCGGCGGTTCGAATCCCCGCGACGAGGTGAGCTCCCGTTGTTCGGTCCCAGCTCCTGCCCACCTAGCAGTTCAAAAGCACGCCAAAAAGTGCAAGTAGGTAAATAGGTACCACTCCAATGGGAAGGTAAACGGCGTTTCCGTGCGCTGCTCTGGTTCGCCAGAAGCGGCTTAGTCATGCTGGCTACATGACCTGGAAGCTGTCTGCGGACAAACACCAGCTCCCTTGGCCTATAGAGTGAAATGAACGCACAACCCCCGAGTCGTCCGTGACTGGACCTAATGGTCAGGGGTACCTTTACCTTTATGGACAGAATGGAGGAAGGGGAAGTGGACTAAAAACAATATTCTAGTGTTACCAATTTGCCTGTTAGTATTCTGAAAACACAACAGAACCTTCCTTTGGAAGTTTTCTCTATAGCAGCTCCAGCTTCTAAGAAGACAAACAAGCATTAGGAGAGTGAGGGAAGAATCTTAAAGCAGTGTGTGTGGATGTAGAATTAATCATGTGTTCCTGGAATGGGTTACTGGCCTGCTTCTGAAAGTTTTGAAGTGATAAGCATCAAGTTCTACAGGTGTGATTCCCTCACAACGGATTGATGGGTCGTGCTTGTATTTTGCAGTCCAGTATCCAAAAAAGTAAAGCCATGGAAGGAGGAAAAGGAATGATAATCTGCTTTGACGTCTCATATAAAATACTATTTTTACATCAGGGCTTCTCAAATGTATTTGTCATGGTATCACTTCTCAGGTAAAACAAAAAGATAAATCCGTATGCAACTCAGGGCTAGTCAAAATACAACCACTGCAGGAACTGCTTGAAGCGGCCTCTGTATGGTAGTTACTTCATGCAGTGAGCTGTTAGAGGATTCTGGCTTGCTGAATAAGTAGGTCTCCATGGGGTGTACTGTCGCCACCAGCAATGTCTGACAGTACTGGAGAGAGAACTCTTGGAAAACCAATCCACAGGGCAATCCGGCACATATGAAATGGCTCACTTTACGAAGCATCCATCACCCAGAAGGTGGCAGGCATATTATGAGAAACAGCCCCTAAGAAAACAATGATCGGCAGAGCCCAGCACAGATTACATGAAAAAGGAGGGAGTTTTCTCCCACGGAGACATTGGAGGAAGAGAGAATAAAAATAAAAATAAATGAGTTGGCCTAATGTCACCCACCACAATCATTCAATTCAGGATGCCCATATGAGAAATGGTGTTCAGGTGTCACAAACCCACACTTGTAATTATGAGAAATCTCCAGATATATGGGGGACAGCTATTCTACTCCCTCTTCTGATGGCTTCGGAGATGAAAGTCAGAGGAATCTATTCTTTCCATTCGTAAGAAAACAAATGGGACCACTTTTAGATCATGAGGCCAAAAAGCAACTTCCACATGGCGAACATGCCGCCCCATCAAATACCAAGCAAAAAGAGAAACAATTCAATCTAAACAAGGTAGTAGTACAACATGGGGTGTGTGTGTAGCAAAACCATGTGATGCAACATTTAGGCTGTATTCACATAGCAGTTTATCCAATATCCCCACTAACTGTAAGTTTGCAGTATATTTGAGTTTTCACACAAAAACCCGCTTCCAGAAAATAGAATACAGTGGACCCACAATTTATGGTCCCTTTACGTTCGCAATCGCAACCTGTAATTTCCCACTCTCTGTTTATTTATTTCCCCTCCAACAGCACACTCAGTAGGTTTTCCTCATCAGCCTCTGGGAAAGAGATTAAAGGGGTCTGGGGGAGTGCCTCCTTTGGGGGGGAGGGTTCGGAGGGGGGTCCTGACTTTGCATGATTCTGCCTTTGTGCCCAGACCCCCAGAAATGATCCCTCACGTAAATGGTGAGCCAACTCTATTACACGTATATAGTGCTCGTTTCCATGTTATTGCATTCGGGGGGGGGGGGGATCTGCTTGCAACTCCCTTATCCCGGAAAATCATGGGAATAAAGAGACAAAATGTGGGGTGGTACAATTTTTTTCGTGGGGAATCACAGGGCACGTGTGTAGAAAGGGTGCAGTGATGTTGTCCAATGATGTTTGTTGTTGTGTCTCACCAAACTCACTAGCGTGGTGTCAATGAAATTTAGTGTGACATTCTGGTACAGTGGTACCTTGGGTTACGAACTTAATTCGTTCCGGAGGTCCGTTCTTAACCCGAAACTGTTCTTATCCTGAGGCGCGCTTTCGCTAATCGGGCCTCCCACTGCCGCCGTGCCACCGGTACGCGATTTCCATTCTCATCCTGGGGTAAAGTTCTCAACCCAAGGTACTACTTCCGGGTTAGTGGAATTTGTAACCCGAAGTGTTTGTAACCTGAGGTACCACTGTATATTGGTCAGAAAGCCACAGTTCCATAGCACTTCAGTATGAAAGGAATATTAGGAAACAGTACAGAAGCACTAGAATTATAATCAGGAAAACTAATGCCATGGATATTCTTGGTAGGTTTGTGAATCTAGCCCATAATGTCTTCCTTTGCTCACAAAGGCTGGATTTCCCCCACTCATTACAAAGCAGCTGGTGGGAAGGAACACACTAAAATGAACATGATCTTACCAACACTGTGGTTTCGGATGCATTATTAGTTTGCTCGTTTTCAAATGATAAATAAATAAAGATAAAAATGAATAAATGCATGACATAAAGTATACTTCAGCATAGATCTATGGAAGCCATCACAATAATTTCCATAAATGAGACTTGGATAAAGATTGAAATGCATCACTGCAGTTACAAATAAGTCTTGTCTTTTTTTAAAAAAGGAGGAAAGCAATTTCGTCCGCACCCCAACCATATCTCCAGCCCTGAGTAGTTCAAACTGCCTGCGTTGCTTTGCTAAACTGCCAGATATGTCTACTGGAAAATATCTTGCACTGTATAACATCTGGGCCTTGGGAGTGCCTTCTGAGACAATTGGGGGGAGGGGCGCGGAGGAAAGAGGAAAGTGGGGGGGGGGAGTGTAATGAGATCCTTGGAAATAGTTTCCCTAACCCTTAAATGGCAGTGACAGACCTGTTAGTAGATGCCTAACAAAAACCATCTTTCTAAAGCTTTTTTTTATAGCCGTGCACAATGAAGATGAAGTATTTTGAAGTGTCACAGTTACTTTTTAAATGCTTGCAGCACTGTAATAAGTCTTGCTTCTCCAGAATACTCTCCTAGTTACAAAACATTGTCTAGCCCCCGAATGAAGAGTGTGTATCTATCTGTCTGTCTGTCTGTCTGTCTGTCTGTCTGTCTACCTGGAATGTTTTTGCAATCAAACTGCATCTGAGGGCAATGGGCCATCATTGAGACTTGTTCCTTCCAGAGGGACTCACTCCACTACTCTATTCAGTGTGGTAGCAAGAAGTCCAAATGCACCCTTTTTTTTGGGGGGGGGACAAACAGGGACAGGACACAGAGGGAGGACTGAAGCCCTCATAAAGGAATCCACCAGACTGTGGATTATACAGTGGACTCAGATCATGAACTCTGCTTCCAAGACAGGGCAACCCACAGAACTCTGCTTCCAAGGTAGACTTACCTGATCCAATCCAGTGAGATCAGATCATGATTGGATCAGATGAGTCTACCTTGGAAGCAGAGTTCTGTGGGCTCTTCCTGCATCATACTGTCGGGTACAGGATTTCATTCTTTTTTTTTTTATAAAATTTTTTATTGCGTTTCTTTTCATAGGTTCACAGGTTCAGTCACAAAACAACAGGCAAGAGACAGTTTTCAAAAATAAAGAAAAATAGAGAAAAAGAGAAAATTAAATATGCTTCAGATCATCTTTCAAGAAGTTACTTTCCATTGGACCTCCTCACATCCTCCCAGCATTGCATTCTTTAATCTAACAATATCAGCAATTTATTACCTTATTTCACCACTTATTATACCTTTGGGTTCATTATGTTACCAATTTCAAAAATTTGTAATTTAATTTTAATACTTTTATAATAAACATAATATATTTATTTCGAATTTATCTCCTTTTTTTGTCACTTACTTTATCATTTACCTAATCAAATTGCGGAAGCATAACGTTTCCTAATCGTGCACAATCTTAACATTCAAACAACTTATAATATTTTTGCAAATAGTCCTTAAATTTTTTCCAGTCCTCCTCAATTGTTTCTTCGCTCAGATCTCGGATTCTGCCAGTCATTTCTGCCAACTCCACATAGTCCAACAACTGCGCCTGCCAGTCCTCCAGTGTGGGTAAATCTTGTGTCTTCCAGTGCTTTGCAATAAGTATTCTTGCTGCTGTGGTTGCATACATAAACAAAGTTCTGTCTTTCTTTGAAACCTTCCGGTCCACCATGCCCAGAAGGAAAGCCTCCGGTTTCTTGGGGAAGGTATATTTAAATACCTTTTTCAATTCGTTATATATCATTTCCCAGAAGGCCTTTACTTTCGGGCAGGTCCACCAGAGGTGAAAGAATGTCCCTTCTGCCTCCTTACATTTCCAGCATTTGTTATCAGACAGGTGATATATTTTAGCCAACTTGACTGGGGTCATGTACCACCGGTATACCATTTTCATAATGTTTTCTTTCAAGGCACTACATGCCGTAAATTTCATACCGGTGTTCCATAACCTTTCCCAGTCCTCAGACATAATGTTATGTCCTACATCCTGTGCCCATTTTATCATAGCAGATTTAACTGTCTCATCCTGTGTATTCCATTTAAGCAGCAAGTTATACATTCTCGAAAGTACCTTAGTTTTTGGTTCTAGCAACTCCGTCTCCAGTTTCGATTTCTTCACCTGGAAACCAACTTTTTATCCATTTTAAAGACCTCTTGAATTTGAGCGTAATGTAGCCAATCTCGCACCTTGTTTTTTAGTTTGTCCTGGCTCTGTAGTTTCCAGTTATCTCCAGATCTTTCAATTAATTCCCAATATTTTGGCCAGTAGGCCTCCATATTGGGCCTTTTTTTGAGAACCTTGGCCTCCACCGGTGATAGCCACCTCGGGGTCTTATTTTCTAATAAATCCTTATACTTCATCCAGACGGCAAAAATTGATTTTCTGACAATATGGTTTTTAAACAATTTATGCACTTTCGCCTTGTCATACCACAAATATGCATGCCAACCAAAAGCGTTATCAAACCCTTCCAGATCTAGGACATCAGTGTTCTCCAACAAGAACCAATCTTTTAACCAGCAGAAGGCTGCAGCTTCGTAATATAGCCTTAAGTCCGGCAGGGCAAACCCCCCTCTTTCCTTTGAGTCAGTTAGTATTTTAAATTTTATTCGGGGCTTTTTGCCCTGCCAGACAAACCTAGATATATCCTTCTGCCATCTTCCAAAGCATTCCACTCTGTCCACGACCTGTAGGGTTTGAACCAGAAATAACATCTTCGGCAAAACACACATCTTTATAGCTGCAATTCGACCTGACAAGGTAAGTTTCAATCTTGACCAAATTTCCAAGTCCTTTTTAATTTCCAACCAGCATTTTTCATAATTATCTTTAAATAAATTCAGGTTTTTGGTGGACAAAAATACCCCCAGGTACTTCACTTTTTTAACCACACTTAATTCTGTTTCTTTCTGGTACCCCTCCGTCTCTATAAGTGTTAAATTTTTAGTCAAAACCTTAGTTTTTTGTTTGTTTAGCTTAAATCCCGCCACCCGACCAAACTCCGAGATCAGTTCAAGAACTCTTTTTGTGCTAGATTCTGGCTCCTGTAATGTTAAGACTAGGTCATCTGCAAATGCTTTCAGTTTGTACTGTTTCGCTCCGACCACTATACCCTGCACCAACCGGTCCTCCCTAATCATATTCAGCAACACCTCCAGGACGGAAATGAATAAAAGAGGAGATAGAGGGCACCCCTGTCGTGTCCCTTTTTCAATTTTGAGTTCCTCCGACACCACATTGTTCACTATCAGTTTAGCTTTTTGTTCTGAATAGATTGCCTCTATTCCATTTTCAAACCCACGCCCCACACCCATCCCTTCCAAGTTTTTCTTCATAAACATCCAAGAAATGTTGTCAAATGCTTTCTCCGCATCAATAAAGATTAACACCGCCCTTGTGTTCCTAATCCGCAAAAGTTCCAATATATCGATAATGTTCCTAGTGTTATCAGACATGTGTCTACCAGGAAGAAAGCCTGCTTGGTCCCTATGAATTACTTCATTTAGTACTTTTTTAAGTCTACTTGCTAAAATGTCTGCAAATATTTTGTAATCCACATTCAGGAGTGAGATGGGACGGTAATTCTTAAGCTGAGTCTTTTCCGATTCTGACTTGGGTATCAATGTGATGAATGCTTCCTTCCACGTTTCCGGTGCTCTCTTCCCCTCCATAATCTGATTGCAAACCTCCAACAATGGTTATATCAGAAAATCCTTCAAAGTCCTATAATATTTGGAGGTGAGTCCGTCTGGGCCTGGAGATTTGCCAAGTTGCATGTTCTGAATGGCACCTTCAATTTCCTGTTGAGTTATTTTACAGTTTAGAGTTGATCTTTTATCTTGACTTATTTTAGATAATCCATTTGTCTTTAAAAATTGGTCTATTTCCAGCTCTTTCTGAGGCCCCTGTGCATAAAGATCTTTAAAATATCTGTGGAAGCACTTCCTTATTTCTTCTGGTTTCTGAACTGTTCTGCCTTGAATCTCTAAATTTGTAACCGTATTTAGCTTTTGCCTTTTTTTCAGCTGCCAGGCTAGCAGCTTTCCACATTTATTTGCTGATTCAAACGATCTCTGCTTCATTTGTTTAATTTTCCATTCTATCTCTTGATTAATCAATTTCGAATATTGTGCCTGATGGAATTTAATTTCTCTCAGCACCTCCTTTGACTTTGGTTTAGTTCTCAGCTTTTTCTCTCCTTCGCTTATTTTCTCTAGAATCTTCTCCTTAGGATTTCATTCTAAGGCATTTAAGATGAGAATGACTACAACAATAAGAATTATTTCCGAAGACCCAGCAAATGCACCCTGTATTACAGGTTATCCTGGGAACTGAGGAGAAAGGATCTTCTTTTTTGAACTACATACAGTGGTGCCTCACAAGACGAAAAGAATCCGTTCTGTGATTCTCTTCGTCTAGCGGTTTTTTCGTCTTGCGAAGCAAGCCCATTGACGGATTAGCGGATTAGCGCTATTAGCGGCTTTTAGCGGCTTATTGGATCAGCTGATAAGCGGCTTAGAAAAAAGGGGGGAAAGTGAAAAAAACCCGCAGGAACTCGCAAGACATTTTCGTCTTGCGAAGCAAGCCCATAGGAGATTCGTTTTGCGAAGCACCTCCAAAACGGAAAACTCTTTCGTCTAGCGAGTTTTCCGTCTTGTGAGGCATTCGTCTTGCGGGGCACCACTGTAGTGGCCAAAATTAGAGCACACTTGACTGTTTGCTAAAATGCATAGAGTGTGTGTGTGTGTGTGTGTGTGTGTGTGTGTGAATAATAACCTTTTCGTTGGGTTGAATGACAGTTCTTTTCAATATCTGCCAAGAATATAAAACTACTGAAATTTTAGTTATCTGTCAGAGGAGGAGAGGAAACATCTTTTACTAGGAAAGTACTTCTAAAAACTTGAATAAGCTAGCAAAGATTAGCACCATTTAACAGTTCTTCTTCATTACAGGTTTTGAGGAGGAGGAGGATAAAATGAAACAAATCCTCTTTCCTATTTGCATACTGTGGCATTAGAATGAAAGAGCACTCCAGATTCTGCCATTCACTGTGCCTAAGCTTGCAGATCCATAAAATCTGAGATCTTTTCAATTTGGCCAGGATACAAAACAAAACCCTCTTTTACCTACACAGATGAACATTCTTTTCTGCTCTTTTCCCCTCTGTGTGTGGAGGAAGAAAAAGGTTGTAGGAGGTAATTGAGACAGCATCCAGCTTCATTTTATAACAAGGGAAATTATACTCTGCAGATTTAGTCCTTAACTGTGCTCTGCAGTCAGTCAAAATAACCACCTGTAACCAGCAACACTGAATAGGCAGGCCATCACTGTTGCCACATGGTAATCAGTTTGCAAGGATTTCCAACATTGAAATTATCCACAATTGGTCACTGCAGCTTTTTTAGCAGCCAAGACAGTAAACCCTAATTTTCTTTAAATTCAATCTAACTGCAAAGTGCCCCATTCAAATATCACACCACTCTAAAAGCCATGTATCAGTAGCTTCCAGAATAACTAACTTCTAGAATAATGTGGCTCAAAAATACCAGCTAGTTCTTATATACATTGTTCGCCAGTTATTCAGAATCTAGGGTAGGAGTCACTTTCTCATATTGGGGGGGGGGGAGAATCATTAGGTGCAGCAGATAAATTCAACCTAATACAATTCAAATTAAAAACTGAAAAATATTAAGATGTTTCTCTTCTTTTACAGTTGCCTGAGTGCAAAATGTGTGTTCGCACAATGGTGCTGTCTCCCCTCTTCTCTCTCCCCCCCCCACATCTGCTCAAGGAGTTTCCCCAATATTTCAGAGCAGATCCAGGGAGGCCTTGGCGTGTGCATGAGAGAGAGGCAGAGATTTATTCTGCAAGTATGAATTTTCGCGCTTACGGAATGAGTTAGTTGGATACTGGCCCTTGGTTCTAAACTCAGATTTCTATGCATGACAAAACCAGGAAAATCCTGTAGAAGCTACTTCGTGATGGCTGTTCGTAATCAGATCTCTCAAAGATTTTACAACCACACATGGACTTTAAATAAAGTACAATAAATGCTGTTCCCACTCACTTACTTGCCTTTTTTTAATCGACAAATGAACAATTAAATCAACCACAACTTTCTAAAGGCTATACACTCAATACAAAATTCAGCAGAGAAAATTCTTAATTTTACTACCATATTTCTTTCAAGCTGAATTGTGGTGAAGGGGGTGATTTGTGGGGCGGGGATCTTGCAGCTGGGGAAGGGAGAGTTGCAGCGCACAGGGTGACCTCAACTGTTTTTCTTTCTGATTTGCAGATATGGAAACCAGTTTGGTATTTTCCTACACCTGAAAAGTGGTAAATAAATGTTTATAATAAATGCTAAGGGCAGGCTCGAACACTTATTTAGTGAAATGCAAAGTGCAAGGTATATGCATTTTAGATAACAAAAATGAACTGTAACAATGGGGATAAATGCTACTGTTTGTAAACTGTAAAATATAATGTATTGTTTATACATCTAAATCTTGCTATGTGATCTGGCAACAGTCCAGTCAAAACTCTTTGCTAGAACACTCTCAAGGACATATATAGAACGTTGCTCTAAAAGAAAAAGTTACCTGACTCCTGAAGATAGCGATACACCAAGAAATTCACTTCGTCACTGGTTATGCTCATCTTAGCCCCACCTCAATATGATGAGGTCTGCAAGAAGTGTGATCCACGCTCTGTTTGAAGAGGAAGAATGATAAAACACAGCTTTGGATTACAATCACCTAGTTGCTTTTAATTAAACATTCATTTCTATGGCCACATACTAAGGTATACATCAATTTACATCTGAATTACAACCAAAGTTCAAAATGAATTGACCATAGGAAAATAATAATCATCATCATTTACGGAGTTGGGACACCATTTAATAGAAGTCTTGAAAGAGCTTTCCCCATGCATTGACAACCTCACCGTCAGGTTACTGCAATGTGTTGAGCTGAGTCTGGTGCAGAGCACAGTAGCTAGGTTGACTGTGGAGGGAAACTACTCTCAGCATAGGACACCTTGCTTGCTGGATTTGCAGGGCGGGATGTGCACTAGTTGCCGATCTGTTACTGGGTCAAATCCAAGGTGTTGCCACGAAAATATAAGGCCCTCTTGCAGCTCAGAACCAGGTTACTTTAAAGACTGCCTTGTCCCCTGTATACCCAATAGGTCACTGTGACCTATGAGAGAATCTCAAGTGCAAGTCCCACAGTCATTCAGAGCAGGGCTTTCAGTGTGGCTGCCCCTGTTCTGCAGAACAGCATTCGTGTTGAGATGCAGCAGACACCCACTATCAGCACTTTTCAGAAGCAACGGAAGACAGTTTTGCTCTGACAGGCTTCTCGAACAGAATGAATGGGGTCTCTGCCATAAGTGTCTATTTTGTATTTTTTTAAACACACACACACACACACACACACACACACACACACACACTTGCTGTTTATAACTTTTTGTTTTTTGCTATTTTCACTATGCATGGTGCTGAGGTGCTTGCGCAGAATGTAACAACAACAACTCCGTATATAATTTTAGTACAGTGCTGCTCTCAGCGACTGCAAAGGACCTAAAGCCACCAGGCTCATAGATGCAAAAACACATGGCAGTGGAAAAGCTGCTGCAGCAAAACCCTCTCTAGGTTTTTCCAGCTCTCCAGCAATACGGATCCGCTTGACCCCCCTGGCACCTACAATTCTAGCTCAACCATACTCTATTTTTAAACAGCTCAAGTAGGATGCCTCCTCCCTCCCCCCATCCATTCCTATAAATTAGATTTGTGTCATAATGCATCATTAAAATCAAATGCAAACATTGCAGAACAAACAGAGAGGTCTATTTAGAACAAACCACTGAGGCAGAATGTCCCTTTGCCCATTTGGCAGCACAGTGCAGCAATTTGGGTCATACAGACCTTCATTGTTCTAACCCAACGTCAAAGCATTAAATAAGAGTTATTGACACCTTCCTTCACTGCAGAAACTACATGGTTGCCCCCAAAGTGTGGGGGAAATGAAAGAACCCAAAGCAAAGCCCCCTTATCTGGCACTGCTTCACCAGGTGAGATAGCATTTAAGACAACACTTAAGAAATTATTTGGCAGCGAATAGGTCATAAAAGTAGGGACGCGGGTGGCGCTGTGGGTAAAACCTCAGCGCCTAGGACTTGCCGATCGTCAGGTTGGTGGTTCGAATCCCCGCAGCGGGGTGAGCTCCCGTTGCTCGGTCCCAGCGCCTGCCAACCTACCAGTTCGAAAGCACCCCCGGGTGCAAGTAGATAAATAGGGACCGCTTACTAGCGGGAAGGTAAACAGTGTTTCCGTGTCCTGCGCTGGTTCGCCAGATGCAGCTTGTCACGCTGGCCACGTGACCCGGAAGTGTCTGCGGACAGCGCTGGCTCCCGGCCTCTAGAGTGAGATGAGCGCACAACCCTAGAGTCTGTCAAGACTGGCCCGTACGGGCAGGGGTACCTTTACCTTTACCTTATGTCATAAAAGTACAAACTGAGTAACTTAAATGTAAGAACACCTATGGAAACAAGAGTTTATAACCAAACGAGCCTCTTTTTCAAAGAAAATATTGTGCATTAAAAATAAAAGGGCCGTATTAGCTTTTAAACACATAAATATGCATAGACAATGCATCAAGAGGCCATGTATTTTTGCCTTTCAACCTACAAGACTTCTCACTACAGCAATTTTTTTAAAAAATAATTTGATCTAGTAGCTTCAGTATTTACACTGCCCCCTCTGCCCACTGGAAAGTATTAAACAGCATTAAACAAAAAATAAGAAAGGGCAGGTTATTAGCGTCGTGGCTGGCCTCTCTTTCCCTTCGCAGCTAAGAGAGCCTTTGCTCCTTGAAACTGTGCTCAGCAATCCCTGTTGCTTAGAGTAGCATCTGCTGCTTTAAGTCAGCTATGCTCATCTACAGGTGTCCCCAGAAGTGAAGGTCATGCATGACTCTAGCAGATGTCCCTGCATTATTTATGTGAGCCGCTCTTCGGAGCTGTGTGGTGCTTTTATTTTACTGTCCTCACATATTTCGTCAACAATTCAGATTAATTACCCTCACCGACACTAACCCTGTAGTTTGACAATTATGGCAAATTCTTCCTTCTTCCTAAGTGTTAATTTTATTTACTGTGGTGATTTGTACTTCATACAAAAAGCAACCTCCGTATTATTATTATTATTATTATTATTAATTATTATTATTTTGCTCTTGAGGAAAAGGCTTGGTTTCTTATCCTCTGCTCCTCCAGATGATTTCCTAATTAAGGCTCAGCTTTCAGAAGCATTTAATACTTTTTTTGGGGGGTGGGGGGGTTAAAAGCACCTGTCAGGAATATTCAACAGTATAAGAAAGACACAAATGATAAAACGATGGTGCAAAATGGGATCATTGTTTATCTTAAAGCCCAGTCCTGCGGCTAGAGAAAAGAACTGTTTTGTACATGAAATACTGGCTGTCATACCACTGCAAGATCAGTGAGTCGTCAGCTAAGCAGGTTGCAACTAAGCAGTCAACCAGAAATAGCCACTGTGGCGCTTGAGTCAATGCCAGGATCACACAACACTGTTGCACCACACAGAAATGGCATGTGGTGGACAGGGAACATCTCACTCGTCCATCCTTTCTACAGGCATTTGTGCCACTATGGAACTATCACGACTGTATATAGCTTTGGAATCAGGGAGTTGATGCCTTTTCTTCTTGTTGAATTGCACCAAGGTCATATTTAGCAAAACTTGAAACTCTTAGACGCATCATGCATACATACAACCAAACAAATGAACCAAAGTGCCTTGTAGCAGCAGGATGCTTCCATTAAACAAACAAACTCATATTTATTTAAGTATTTTTATGGCCCAAGATTTGTGATGCACCGGTCTGGAACATTTCTATTTAAAACAATAATTAAACTGCCAAAAATATTAACGAGTTACCATATTTCAGTCCACTGCAACATTCAGAGACTGGGCTACAAGATTCAAGATTGGTTCCAATGTAATACAGTGGTGCCTCGCAAGACAAAATTAATTCGTTCCGCAAGTCTCTTTGTCTTGCGAGTTTTTCGTCTTGCGATGCACGGTTTCCCATAGGAATGCATTGAAAATCAATTAATGCGTTCCTAGGGAAACCGCCTTCAGACCAGGTCTGGGGACAGTCTGTCCCCGTACCTCATCTGAAGGCTGGGGGGGGGGACAAGGGCTTTTCTTCCCACCCCCAGCATTTTAAAAAACCCCGGGACAGCGGAGGACTTCTCCGCTGTCCGGGCGATCTTAAAATGCTGGCGGGCGGCATTTTAAAATCACCCCGGGACAGCGGAGGACTTCTCCGCTGTCCGGGGCGATTTAAAAGCCCCTGGGAAGGCAGGCAGGGGGGACAAAGACTTTCGCCCCCCGCCCGCCTTCAGAAGGTGTTCCCGCCCCCCGCCCGGCTTCGGAGCAGCATTCCGAAGCCGGGCGGTGGGGGCAGGTGTTCCCGCCCCCCCGCCCGGCTTCGGAGCACCGGGAGAAGCGATCTCCCCGCAGCCCCTTGCTTCAAAAGAGGTCCGGGGGCAGCGGGAAGCGCTTCCCGCTGTCCCCGGACCTGGGGCTGCGGGGAGAAGATCGCTTCTCCCCGCCGCCCCTTGCTTCAAAAGAGAAGACCCGCTGTCCCCGGGGCAAGCTTCGTTTTGCGAAGCAAGCCCATAGGGAAATTCGTCTTGCGAGGCAACTCGAAAACGAAAAAACCTTTCGTTTTGCGAGTTTTTCGTCTCGCGAGGCGTTCGTCTTGAGGGGTACCACTGTAATGTATATTCAAATAATGGTCACACAATGAGCGCATGCAGACAGACAAATCATATTGGAATGAAAGATCCATAAAATGGGTTTAGCCCAGTGGATCCTTTTATTAATGACCCTGGAAAATTTACACTGAAAAACCCATTTGAACTTAGCATTCTTATGTATTTGTCCTTACAGAATGACCAGAATGACACATAAGAATAATGAATGAAAGAATACAGCCCTTAAGGGATATGGATTCTAGTGTGCAGTCTGCAACAGATTTTCTGAGTAATTTCTGCCATGCTTGTTTAATCTCCGCCTGCTTGGTTCTAATTTATGACAGAGTTCAAACATATTTATTGAAAAGTTTTTATGAATATGAGATCATTGAATGACACCTTGACTGAGCATAGCTCAAAAAACCACTTCTCTCAGAGCTCTTGACAGTACATAATACATACATCATTTTCTTTGTATGTCACCTTTCCATAGTTAAATCCATGCTCAAGGCTTGCAACATGAAATATATATATATATGTAATTACAAACATAACAAAATGAGTCATAAACAATAAACAAACAATAAATAAAATATCAAAAAGTATCAACAACAGCCATTCTATGGATGCAGACATGTTACATTAGAACTGGCCAGAGTGACGTGAATTCTATAACCAAGATATATTTTAAAGGGATAAATGTTATGTATGTATGTATGTTCTTAGGCACCTACCTCTAAAAATAGACTCAATGCCATTTACAATAAGAATGTACAGCAATATAAAATATGCAAAATTAAAACAGCCATACAACTGCACTGACTATTAGTGGATGCATTTCTAAGAATACACCACCGCCTCCACCCCCTACGACCAAAACAGACATAAGACAGCAGAAAAATGCCTGGGAGAAGACAGCCTTTGCCCGTCACTGAAAAATATATTAACGTCGGCACCAAGAATATAGCTCTTAGTAACAATCCAAATATAGCTATTAGTAACAATATGTATTTACATGATCGATGGTTCTTTTTATCTTGATTAGAATCCCTTTATTAATTAGATTAGAAGCCAAAGGAAAATCATTGTGTCTATAAAACCGCTTAAGTACACAAATCATAAATAACCTACATCCTCCTTCAAAACAGCGACTTTTTTTCTCCGTTTGCATTAGCATTCCAAACACCTACATCTCTGGATGCATTAATACATTTTGTCCTGAAGACAGTAAACAAGAATTTGCTTGGCATAAATAAACCACTTTGCATCTTCATACACACTATTACTATGCAATGCTAAAAAACAAGGCTTTTTTGTTGTTTGTTCCTTCCATCTACATTTCTGCAGGTGCCACAGGGCCAACCAAACACAGACAACAAGAAGGATGAAGGAAACAGAGTGTGGCTCACATGTGGTCATGTGAAGGTAAGCTGTGCCTAAGTATGAATGTGCAGTCTCCCAGAGAGGAGATCTCAGCTGTTTAGCTCCTTCTTGGTTGGTTTTGCTGTTGTACAATGCCAAGTTGTGCAGTGGCTGAACAGGTCATCCGAACCCAGGCTCGTAGTTTAGTTCTTAGCTACAGTATGTGGCTAAGGAAGAGAGAGCTTAATCACCCGTTCCTGTTCAGACAACACGCAGTGCAGCATGGCAACAAAAGTGACAAGCAAAACAGCTGCAAGCTCCTTTCCAGGAAATCACATGTTCACACAGATCATGTGAACAGGCACCCTGTGCATTCCAATGCCATATTTTCTTTTCCATAATGGACACGTCATGCATCTGTGCACACAGTAATCTCGCATCTAATGCTTTGCATTTAAACAGTCCTTTTCCTTCACATGCGTCGTACTTTAAGCAAGCATGTCTGAGTTTAGTTCTGTATAGTGTACCTTTGCTTCCGCTGTTATAGCATAGCCTGCTGGTATGATTTAAATTTATAAAGCAAGAACACAAGCCTTGGCTACGATTACTGGGAACAAGCTCTGAGCTTGCAACTTGCCGGTTTGGAGGACTCACTCAAATCACAATTTGCCAGTTCAGATGTAGCTGTAAACTGTGATTTGATCAAACTAGAAAGTACAGTGGTACCTTGGTTTTCGAATGCAATCCATTCCAGAAGACCGTTCAACTTCCGTAAGGTTCGAAAACCAAGGCACAAAGGGCTATTTCAATGAAAAAATGGGGGGGGGGGCTCAGCGGAAGCCGTTCCAACTTCCGAGGCGTGTTTGAAAACGGAAGCATTTACTTCCGGGTTTTTGGCATTTGAAAACCGAAACGTTTGGCTTCCAGGACGCTCAAAAACCAAGGTGCCACTGTATTCTACTAAGTAAAGTGTGTGATTTGGCAAGGAGCAGAGAGAGAGAAGAGAACAGAGTTAATTCCTGATCTTTAAACCATGGATAGCTCTGTTGGTTAGATTGGTGCTGACAATGCCAAGCCTGTGAGTTCAATCCTTGTATGGGACAGCTGCATATTCCTGCATCTCAGGGGGTTGGACTAGATGATCCTCAAGGTACAGTGGTACCTCAGGTTACAGATGCTACAGGTTACAGACTCCGCTAACCCAGAAATAATACTTCGGGTTAAAAACTTTGCTTCAGGATGAGAACAGAAATTGCACGGCAGCAGCGCAGCGGCAGCAGCAGGAGGCCCCATTAGCTAAAGTGGTGCTTCAGGTTAAGAACAGTTTCAGGTTAAGAACAGACCTCCAGAACGAATTAAGTTCTTAACCTGAGGTACCACTGTACTTTCCAACTCTATGATTCTAGGACTGAAGAATCAGAGAAGGTGTCTGAACGAAGCCTAAGTATGCAATCTTGATTAAACATTGTAAGAAGTGATTTGCTAGATCAAATCAAAGTTCTCCTCCTTTAGTACTCTTTGCAAGAAACCCAGTGACTAGCAGGTTTTAGGTGGTTCACCTGAAATCAAACAGTAGTCCAATGGCGGATTGCTATATACCTTCTGCCAACACCTGGGATAACACACATCATAAATCACTAACTAGCTCCCTGATCTAACTAATAATTGTTCAGGAGCAAAAAATCTATTTCCCCCTTAAAAGGCTACTATTCTGATTATAAAGGAATGGTGGGGAGCCTCCTGCAGTAAGATGGGCAAAATAATTGTGCCTAAACAATAAAACAAACCCATTTTAAATCACAAATGCTTAATCTGTCTTTGTTTTTTTTTTTTTATAATAATTTTTATTACATTTTTCCAAATTACAAATAAGAAAAGACAGAATAAAAGAAAAGATAAGAAAAAAGAACAGAAAATAACATCCATTTCAATAACTTATTTCAAATTTCCATCGGACTTCCCCACGTCTCCCGCATAGTGCATTCTTGATAATAAAGTCATCAGCAAATTATACCCTTATTTCGTGTTTTTCTTTATATTTTCAATTGCAATTTAAGTTTAAATCTCTTGTTCTCCGTTTACTCTAAAAATATAACCTGATATCATTTAACCCATTTAAACTTTGGTTCTTTCCCAAATGTTAACAATTTCTTAAATAATTAAACTTCATTGCTGGGGCTAACGTTCTAAATCATACGACATCTTATGTTTCATACAACTTATAATACTTTTGCAAATAATCTTTGAATTTTTTCCAATCCTCCTCCATTGCCTCTTCTCCCAGATCCCGGATTCTTGCAGTCATCTCAGCCAGTTCCATGTAGTTCATCAGTTGCGTCTGCCACTCCTCCAGTGTGGGCAAATCTTGGGTCTTCCAATACTTGGCGATAAGAATTCTTGCTGCAGTTGTAGCATACATAAAAAAAGTTCTATCCTTTTTTAACACCTTCTGGCCGACAATGCCCAGAAGGAAGGCCTCTGGTTTCTTGGGAAAGGTGTACTTAAACACCTTCTTTAACTCATTATAGATCATTTCCCAAAAGGCCTTCAATCTTGGGCACGTCCACCAGAGGTGAAAGAATGTCCCTTCAGCCTCCTTACATTTCCAACATTTATTATCAGACAAATGGTATATCTTAGCGAGTTTGACTGGGGTCATGTACCACCTGTATACCATTTTCATAATGTTTTCTTTCAAGGCATTACATGCCGTAAACTTCATACCGGTGGTCCATAACTTTTCCCAGTCTTCTGACATGATATTGTAACCAATGTCTTGAGCCCATTTTATCATGGCTGTTTTAACTATTTCATCCTGAGTGTTCCATTTAAGCAGCAAGTTGTACATTCTCGAAATTACCTTGGTCTTTGGTTCTAACAACTCTGTCTCAAGTTTCGATTTTTCCACCTGGAATCCTATTTTTTTGTCTTGCTTAAAAACCTCATTAATTTGGGCATAATGTAACCAGTTTTGCACCTTATCCTTTAATTTTTCAAAGCTCTGCAACCTCCAATTACCTCCAATGTTTTCTATTATTTCCCAATATTTCGGCCAGTATGCCTCCATATTGGATGTTTTCCGAGCTTTGGCCTCTATTGGTGAAATCCACCTCGGAGTTTTACTTTCCAATAAGTCTTTGTATTTTTTCCAGACCATAAATATTGCTTTTCTGACAATATGGTTTTTAAACATTCCATGTGTTTTCCCCTTGTCATACCACAAATACGCATGCCAACCTAACGAATTGTTAAAGCCTTCCAGATCTAGGACATCAGTATTTTCCAATAAAATCCAATCTTTCATCCAGCAGAAGGCCGCAGCTTCATAATATAACCTTAAGTCCGGCAGGGCAAACCCCCCTCTCTCCTTTGCATCAGTTAATATTTTAAACTTTATTTGGGGCTTTTTGCCCTGCCAGACAAATTTAGAAATATCCTTCTGCCACTTTCCAAAACAGTCCACTCTGTCCACGATCTGCAAAGCCTGAAACAAAAACAACATTTTTGGCAAAACGTTCATTTTTATAGCTGCAATTCGGCCTAACAAGGATAGTTTCAATCTTGACCAAATTTCTAAATCTTTTTTGACTTCTGACCAACATTTTTCATAATTGTCTTTAAATAAGTTCAAGTTCTTGGAGGACAGATTGACCCCCAGGTATTTCACTTTTTTAACAATGTTTAGTTCTGTTTCCCTCTGAAACCCCTCTGTTTCAGTAACCGTCAAGTTTTTCCCTAACACCTTAGTCTTTTGTTTATTCAACTTAAAACCCGCCACCCGACCAAATTTCTGAATCAATTCCAAAACTCTTTTTGTGCTAGATTCTGGCTCCTGTAATGTTAAAACTAAGTCATCTGCAAATGCTTTCAGTTTATATTGTTTCGCTCCGACCCGTATTCCTTGTACCTGCCGATCCTCCCTTATCATTTTCAGCAAAACCTCCAGGACTGAAATAAACAACAGAGGGGATAGGGGGCACCCCTGGCGTGTTCCTTTTTCAATATGAAGTTCTTCTGTCACCACATTGTTCACTATCAACTTAGCTTTTTGTTCAGAATAGATTGCCTCTATTCCATTCTCAAACCCCCTTCCCACTCCCATCCCTTCCAAGTTTTTCTTCATAAATTTCCAAGAAATGTTGTCAAAGGCCTTCTCCGCGTCAATAAAAATTAACACCGCTTTGGTGTTAATATTTGTTTGTAAGAGTTCCAAAATATCGATAATGTTCCTGGTATTATCATACAAATGTCTACCTGGGAGAAAGCCTGCTTGGTCCTTATGGATTACTGCATTTAATACCTTTTTGAATCTGTTAGCCAAGACATCCGCAAATATTTTGTAATCCACATTTAGGAGTGAGATGGGGCGATAGTTCTTAAGTTGAGTCTTTTCAGTTTCCACTTTAGGTATCAATGTGATGAATGCTTCTTTCCACGTATCTGGTGCCCTCCCTCCCCCCATAATCTGGTTGCAAACCTCCATTAATGGTTGCATCAAATAGTCTTTTAAAGTCCTGTAGTATTTGGAGGTAAGTCCATCGGGGCCCGGAGATTTGCCTAATTGCATATTCTGAATGGCATCCTCGATTTCCTGTTGTGTTATTTTACAATTCAAGATTGATCTCTTCTCTTGAGATAATTTTGGTAGGCCATTATCTTTCAAAAATTGTTCTATCTCGGTTGCCTCCTCGGGTTCTTGTGTGTACAATTTTTTAAAATATTTCTGGAAGCACTTTCTAATTTCTCCCGGTTTCTGAAAGTTTTTCCCTTCAACTTCTAAATTGGTAACATAGTTTAATTTTTGTCTCTTTTTCAACTGCCAAGCGAGCAGTTTCCCACATTTATTCGCAGATTCAAAAGATCTTTGTTTCATTTGTTTGATTTTCCATTCCACTTCTTGGTTAATCAATTTCGCATATTGTGACTGGTGAAATTTGATTTCTCTTAAAGTCTCTTTTGATTTTGGATTCACTCTTAATTTTTTCTCTCCATCACTTATCTTCTCCAATATCTTATCTTTTTTACTATTCCAAAGTTTTTTCTTAATTGTATTCTGTTGTATCAGAAACCCTCTCATAACAGCTTTACTTGCGTCCCAGATAATTCTTTTTTCCACCGAGGTATTCAAGTTGATTTCAAAATAGTCCTTTAAAGTTTTTTGGGCCTTCTTTACAATCTCTTGATCTCTTAACAGGTTGTCATTCATTTTCCATCTGAAGGAGTCGGCAGTAGTAAATCTCATTTCCATTTTCAAAGCGTTATGGTCGGAGCAAGTCTTTGGGCAGATTTCTATTTTTGTAGTCTTAGGTGCCAGCCCTCTAGTTGCCCAAATTTGGTCGATTCTTGTCCATGACAGGTGGGCCTCAGAAAAAAAGGTTCCTTCTTTACCTAGGGGGTTTCTCGTCCTCCATAAATCAATTAGGTCCATATTGTCAGTTAGTTCAAAGAAAGTTTTTGGTAGTCTTCCGTCTCTAGTCAAATTCTGATTCTGTGACTTATCCATCAAAGTAGAGACGACCCCATTCATATCTCCCATCATAATGATGTTGGAGTAGTCCAGATAGTCCAGTAATGTCTCGTGCAGCTTCTTATAAAATTCTGATTTCCCCTCGTTTGGTGCATAGATTCCTAATATCAAAACTTTTTCTCCTTGGGTCAGAATTTCAATAGCCAGGATTCTTCCTTGTTCATCTTTAAACAAAAATTTTGGTGATAGATTCTCTTTGGCGTAAATCACCACGCCTCTCTTCTTAACTCTATCTGATGAAATAAATTCTTGACCTAATCTTTTATTTGTTAACACCTTCCTGTGTAACCTGGTCACATGAGTTTCTTGCAAGCAGATTATGTCCAAATTCTCTTTCTTTAATATATGGAAAATCCTTTTGCGTTTTTCTGGGGAATTCGCGCCATTAATATTCCAACTATAGAGCTGCAGAGACATCCTGTATCAATCTGTTGTTACTCTTATTGGGTGTCTTCTTTTTTGTCCAAATCCGAGGGTGGTGGCTCTTTTCCTAGCTCTGGTGGTGGCCAAATAGCTACCACTCCTTTCTGCAAGTCTTCTCCGTGGTCGTGTAGGAACTTCTGGCTATCCTCTTTCGTTTTGATTTTTATCTTCTTTCCTTTGTATTTGAACGAAAGGCCTTGTGGAAACTCCCACCTGTAAGGTATTCCGTTGCCTCTCAAAAGTCCAGTTAGGTCAGTATAGTTAGATCTTAGATCCAGTAATTGTTTAGGTATGTCCTTGTAAATTTGTGCTCTTCTGTCCTGGATCTCAAGTGCTTTATTGAAATGTAGGTCGAGTAGCTTGTCTCTCTCCTGCTTAGTCCTTAAGATAATCAAACAATCTCTAGGTCTGTCCTTCCCAGCAGCCCTTCCCAATCTAAATGCAGTTGTTATTTTAAAGTCTGTATCTTCGTTTATACCCCAGAATTTAGAGAATTCTTCTGTCAAAAAGCCAGTCAAGTCCTCTTTCTCGATCTCTGGGATAGAGCGTAATCTCAAATTATTTTCCCTGTTTCGCAGTTCCACCAAAGACAGATAGGCCTGCTGGTCAGTAATATGTTTATGGAGTGGCCTTACCTCTCCTTTCAGTTCCTCCACTTCTTTAGTTACTGCTTCTACTTTCTCATTCGCAGCCTCGGCCAATTTTCGATTTTCAGACACAACGTCCTTTAGGTTTCCAATATCTTGTGAATGCTTAGCCACCTGTTCAGAAAGTTTGTTGATTGAAGATGTGGCTAAGTCAATTTTTGCAGTTTGATCATCCACTTTTTTGTTCAAAATTGCAAATTGTTGTAGCATTTCCTCTAAAAGAATGTTGGATCCCCCAGCTGCCATATCTTCACTTGTTAATTGTTCTGGTTCTTCAGCTGGGGTTGTTGGTAATGGTACAGCCTGTAATACCGCAGGGACTGAAGATCTACGGCCCTGGGAAACCAAAGTTGTTTGTACCAATTTGCCTTTCCCTGCTTTCGACGCAGCTCTTGTTTTTGGTTTACCACTCATTCCACACTCATTCCACACCTGTCTTTGGATTCAAGGTCAAACTGTCCAAAGTTCCATGGGAAAGACAGGCCTCAGAGTGAGTCACCAAACCACAGAGAGACAAAACAAAGTCAGTTCTCAGGAAATTGTAAATCCCAAACTCCACTAGAGGGAGTATTGTTCAGTTCATGAAAGAAGAAACAAAGTTTCCGTCGCCATTAAAGTTCCTACAGTTAGTTAGATTAATAAATGTCTTTAGAGAAGAACTTTTCCTTCTTGCAGAGCCCTCTCAGTTTTGCCACAATAGTTTCCTAAAAGGTGCAAAATACAGTTGCTTAATTGTATCCACCGGTAGTGCCTCTAAATATCTGTTTCAACTTTGTAAGTGTATCCACAACACAGCTTTTTGCCCGCTGCAAAGTCCGGGACTAGGGATTTTCAAGTCTTTAAAGTTTTGAAAGTTTTAGCGGAGAAGAAACCCCAAGTGAAATAAACACAGTCACAGAAAAATAAAGATAACTTGCCTTTCCCTTCAATTTCCGAATTTCTCATTTAAAAGCCCTTTTGTACTGCTTCCAGCTTGTCAGTTTCTTTGCCTTTGATCATTAAGCACCTCCGGGAGACGGACTTCCTTTTTCTCGTCTCCCGCTTTCAGCCGAATTCACAAATTTGTAATCCAATCTCAAATAGATCCTACTCACGAGTAGTTACTTGGTAATCCAATGTAAAGGAAGAAAGGTCGGCGCTCATCGGTAGCAGCTGCGCGGCTTCACTCCCGCAGAAAGAGCGATGAATCCACAGCACCGCTTCCCCTCCGCGCTTCCGGAGCCCCTTACGGGGTCCCTTCTTCGTTTTGGGGGTCGCTCTCGGTGCCCGCCGGATCCCACGGCCACGAGCTCGCTCTGCTCGTGGTTTAACTTAATGGGTCGTCGCTTCGCCGTAGCGAACAACCCTTTTCTGCGGAGCCCCTCTTTGCTGCGCAAAGAGGACCGCCATTACACGTTTCGCGCCGCCTCCGGAAGTCCTTAATCTGTCTTTGAATTGCTAGAGCAAACTCAGTTTAGTGGACAATGCTGAAGTTATCAGTTCTGCAAAATTACGGCCTCAGGACTCTGATTGAATATGCAGAACTGGCAAAGCTGATGGGGAAGATCCGAAACCAGCGCAACGAGCTGTTTGAAAAGGACTGGAGTAAATTTATACACTATATGAGAGAACATTGTAAACATTTGAAAACGTTTGCAGGTTTGAGTTAAAATATTTTGTAATGTTAATTTTTGGAACTGGTTTGCAATTATCAAGGTAAATTTTATATGTATAGAAAAAAGGTAAATAAGTTGATATAGAAATGCTAAGATGAAAGTGAATATTTATGAAAGCCGGGGAGTGGGGGGTGGGGGGAGACAAGGCTCAGGATGAACAAAGTTTCAGGTGATGATAAGTATGGATTGTGACTATGGTAAAACAATTAAAACTTAATACAGTGGTGCCTCGCAAGACGAAATTAATTCATTCCGCGAGTTTTTTCGTCTAGCGAATTTTTCGTCTTGCGAAGCACGGTGTCGGAAAAGTTTTGGAAAAGCTTCAAAAATCACCAAAAACCTTAAAAAAGGCTACCACACCGTGTTCTATGAGTTGCTCCTCGAAGTCAAGTCACAACTGTATTAACGGTGTTAAGAAGAAGAAGAAGAAGAAGAAGAAGAGTTTGGATTTGATATCCCGCCTTTCACTCCCTTTAAGGAGTCTCAAAGCGGCTAACATTCTCCTTTCCCTTCCTCCCCCACAACAAACACTCTGTGAGGTGAGTGGGGCTGAGAGACTTCACAGAAGTGTGACTAGCCCAAGGTCACCCAGCAGCTGCATGTGGAGGAGCGGAGATGCGAACCCGGTTCCCCAGATTACGAGTCCACCGCTCTTAACCACTACACCACACTGGCTCTCTAGAAAAGGAAACAAACTTGCAAGATGTTTTCGTCTTGCGAAGCAAGCCCATAGGGAAATTCGTCTTGCGAAGCAGCTCAAAAACCGCAAAACCCTTTCGTCTAGCGAGTTTTTCATCTTGCGAGGCATTCGTCTTGTGGGGCACCACTGTAAAAATTATTCAAAATAAAAATTACGGCCTCAGGACTCTAGAGAAAGAGTTGCTCAACAACAACAAATTCGTAAGACTCTTCCGACAAAATTAGGAGAAAGATTAAGAGTGTACAAGTTAGGGAGTTTGTTGAAATGCATTCTGATTTTGCTTCTCCATAAACATTGATCGTCTTTATTTGTCTGAATTCTACTTTGAATCATTTTGGCTACAGAAGATGGTAAGCATCACTGAGCCGGTACTTTGCTTCTTAAGCATATGAACACTGTACAGCAAGACCATGTGCTACTCCATCGTTTTCATTCTTATATTTGTTCACCTCTTTCTCAAGCACACTGGGATGGATCTGGACTTCATAACGCTTAGAGTAGACCCACTGAAATAAATGAAACTTAATTTAAACATTTAAAGTTCCACTGAGTTATATCCAGCTCAGTTGCACTCAAGAGTAGTGGCCCACCCAAATTAATGAGCTAAGTTAGTAATGTATATTAACTTCAACAGGTCAACTCTGAGTAGAAAAAAACACTGCATACACTGGTTCAATAGGTCTATCCTAAGCATGACAAGGTTTGGATCCAACGCACACACTCCATTCCATACAGTATACTGGGCTGCTAAAGCAAGTTTTGTAAAAGTCTTATTTGAAAACAACAACAACCCAGAATTCTATCTCCCCTAAAATCCTTTTAAGCCCTGCATTTTCAAGCTGTGCCCTATTTATAGAATCACCAGATGTTACACATTTTCCTGATCGCTTTCTGGAGGTGATGTAGGACATCTTTATTTTTATATAGGCCAGATGTTTGGTGGCAGGTTGTTTTTTAGCACTGGATTATTTTACCAATAGTTTCATTTTGAAAATATTGTTAGGTACCCTGAGCCTATGGAATAAATAAATGCAAAAAGGAACAGCATTACCATATAGTACTGGGAACACAGGACTCAATTATTTTACATCTTGAAGTTACTAAAGAATCACAGGCTCTTCAAGCTAGTGCTTTACTGCAATCCAGCGTAGAACTAGAGCCATGTGTTGGTATTTTAAATTGTTCCAGTTAATTAATATTTCAAAAATTAAGGACAATAGGAGGACCCAAATTACCTGTCCAAATCTTTTAAGCGGAATAAAAAGAAAACCACAATTCTTTTCTTTTTTTGCGGTAACTGTGCAGCTGCAACACTGCTGAGAAGTGTGTTCTATGCCATTCCAAGATTAAGCATCACAGGACAAAGAATCACATTGATGTCTTATACATGTAAGGAACAGAAGTCCATTTATTGAAGAAAAGATGCAAATAAACTACCAGTCTTCTCTTTGCAATCCCTCACGTATGCCCCTCGCACACTTTCCAATTTCTATTGAAACACACCAAAAATGTTTTACCCACCAAGCAAAGAAGAAAGTTCCTGCATTATATACTGTATATACGAGCTACTAACAGCAAATTCACTTTCCCAGAACAGATTTTTATGGAGCTATAATGGCACAACCACAAACAATTTGGAGGTATGATCAGGCATAGAGACCGGGAGATAACCCTAAGGTTTCTGGAAGTGCAAATAACCTTGTGGGGGGGAATTATCCGATTGTGAGGCAGGAAGATCCCCAAAACAACCCAATGAGGACTGAACACTGTTAGTGAGCATGGGATGCTGACTGTTTTGCAGGGGAAGTACAGAAAACCAGGATGGTGGTAGTGGAATGGAGTATCCTGGGAAATGGCATAGCTGGGTAGCATTCTCAAGAAGAGCACTGCATGCCTACAATGTTGTTGTTGTTTGCATGCAGGATCAGGAATAGTTTTTTAGGGCAGGACAAACTTGCAAGCCCCCTCTTACATGCTTACAGTGATCCAGTCCCATATAAACAGCCTCTGTGGTGCCAGTGTGGTATAGTGTTTAAGAGTGGTAGTCTCGTAATCTGGGGAACCGGGTTCGCGTCTCCGCTCCTCCACATGCAGCTGCTGGGTGACCTTGGGCCAGTCACACTTCTTTGAAGTCTCTCAGCCCCACTCACCTCACAGAGTGTTTGTTGTGGGGGAGGAAGGGAAAGGAGAAGGTTAGCCGCTTTGAGACTCCTTCGGGTGTGATAAAGCGGGTTATCAAATCCAAACTCTTCTTCATCATCTCTTAAGTCATGTAGGAAGCGTTTTTAAATTAATTTTAATTACGAAATTGTTTTTTCTGTGATTTCAAAATTACACCTTACTGGGTTGTAAGTCGCTGACTGAATAAATAACAATAAGCAGCAACACCATGCTTCAGAGCAAACACACAATTAAATTGGTAGCCAACTCCTACTCAAAGAGAACAGCCACTGAAATTCAACAGACATGCACTGCTTTAGTTCACCAGCTAAATTTTGCTGACGGTTTTGTAACTTTTTGGTTGATCTGCCTGTCAATGTTTGGAATTTGCTTTATTTTGACAGACCAACACAGCTGCAAAGCTCTTATAAATAGACCAATTCATTTTAAAGCTTCATTTTTCTGGCTTTTTTTTGGGGGGGGGGGGCTTCATTGCAAAACCATGAGTTCTCAAACCAGTCAATTTCTCTTGCATTCTTCATAGATTAAAGATAAAATACAGTAGCTAGGTGGAGTGTGTGTGTGTGTGTGTGTGTGTGTGTGTGTAAACTCTACCAACAGTAAGGGCTGCTATACTGTCCCTGGAATCAATGTCCCAGCTTAATAAAGCATTTGTTCCTCTCACCAGCTGTCTGCCCCCCCGCCCCCCCCCCCGTTTCTGCCTAGGCACAAAAAAAATCTGGGATTGGTGGGTCTTGAGAGAGCATATGCAGAAGCAGACATCTCTGCTTTTCAACTATAACTGCACAAGCACACTATCTGTTCCAGAGAAGGCCCTTGCTCCAGAATGTCCCACAAGGACTGGGAAATAGGTATGGGTAAATTATTTTTCATAAAATATCCTGGAGCATGACCTACAATTTAGCCTACTTTTCCCCATCATCGTTATGGGTAGAGTGTCTTCTTTACAGAAGACAACCCCTTACCCCAAAGGAGCCTTTTGTTTGTTGGAAGAACACTCTGGTCCACATCCTTGTTTAAAGATAAAGAACCACAAGGAGAGAGAGCAAGAGCTTTGAAATTGCCTATTAACAGCAAGCACCTGGGCAGCAGCCAGAGCAGGTGCAAAGGTCACCTGGTCATAGTCTTCCCCTTGTCATAGTATCATAGAGTTGGAAGGGACCATGAGGATCATTCTAGACCAACCCCCTGCAATGCAGGAACATGCAGCTGTCCCTTACGGTGACCACAGCTTGAGCAAGGCAACAAATGCACAGATCGCCTCTGTGCTTTAGAACAGTGCTTCTCGAACTACCTGATGTGGCAGAGCCGCAACTGGCCTCTGAAGCATCCCACCAAAGCTGGGCTTTGGTGGAGTCACCAGGGATCAGCAGCTGATGTCTCACGGATGAGCCCTGGTCTGTGGACCACCGCTTTGACTAGCCCTGCCCTAGTACCCTTTGCAACCCACAGGTGTTTCCCAGATAAGTGATGTAAGTTTGCTCAAAGTATGATATGATTGATTTGTATCCTGCCATTTAAGACCAACATCTGCCTAGGAAGACAGCCTTTGAGTAGCCAGTGGAGGTGTAGAAGGGAGATATGAATTGGTGACCCATAAATACAATACAATACACAGATGGGAAAGCAGAGGGTGGGAGGGGCAGGAGAAACATTGGGAAAGTACCACAAGGAAGAGATATATTCCTTCAAACTGGGTGGTTCATCAAAGGTTAAATAGTTCATCTATCTACACACTCTTCAAGTGAACTTTTTGTTGCTTATAGAAGAGCTGAGTGTGCCTTAAGGGCAATCCTATGCATGTTTACTCAGAAGTAAGTCCTACCAACTTAAGCAGTGCTGAGCGTGCGTAGGACTGCACTGTACAGCGGTACCTCGTGTTAAGTACTTAATTCGTTCCGGAGGCGTGTACTTAACCTGAAACTGTTCTTAACCTGAAGCACCACTTTAGCTAATGGGGCCTCCTGCTGCTGCCACGCCGCTGGAGCACGATTTCTGTTCTCATCCTGAAGCAAAGTTCTTAACCTGAAGCACTATTTCTGGGTTAGTGGAGTCTGTAACCTGAAGCGTATGTAACCCGAGGTACCACTGTACAATTTACTTAAGAAAAATAGGGTGCCTTAGCTGTCAGCGAATTGAGAAACGCTGCCATAGATATTACTGGTATACACCTCCCCCCCCCTTTCCCCCTCCTACACTTAAAACCTATTAGTTTGCTTGGTTTACTTTTCAGTCCTCAGCTGGTTTTCTTAATGACATCAGCCTCCAGCATTTAAGGTCTGAAAGCACAAGTGGATCTTTTCCAATTCCCTTGGCTCCACAGTGAAAAGGGTTTTTGCTGTATTGATCTTTTCTTCATGGCACTTTGCTGAGAAAAAACAACAACAGCCCTCTTAATTAGTGTGATTGTGTTGTATTCTACTTCGTGACCTACTTTTCTAAGACACAAGAACTTCAGTGAGCCTTTTTTCTTTTCTTTAAAAAAATTAAACCCTGAGCTTTAAAAGTTTTTTTAAAAAAAAATTATTTACACATTATCCTAAGTAATCAAGAGCAAGGGGAAAAGGAAATATGAAAATAGCTTTAGGACTTAAAACGATTCAAGTTAAAATAAACAAGGAAGATTAGCGGCACTAAGAACACAATTATTTGTGAAGCTGGCTTTAGACAGTGTTCCTAGTGGACGGATATGTGGAAATTACAGTAGCTACATTCATGCAATAACCTATTCACATACACTTATGAACTGAGCCCGCATACTTTAATTATCTGGTTTACAAAGCAACTAAAGCTGACAAATTTAAAGCTAAAAAAAAAAAAGACTTCCTGGATTAGGGCCACCATAGCATCCAGCACGTCAAGGGTAGAGCAAGGAGAGTCCATGCAATCTTAATGTGATATTAGCGTAAATAGTCTTGCAGATATAAGCCCTTTTAAGTATTATGAACTGCACCCTTGAGTTCACAATTTGTTTTTAATGTTTCATTATGTTTTTATATATGCTGAAAGTCGCCCAGAGTGGCTGGGGTATTATTATTATTATTATGCATAAAAAGGGGTGAACTCACAACCATGTTACCTTGGAAAAGGTGTGTTAAGAAACCTTCATATACTGAAGCAACAGGAATGTGGAGCGCAAACTTATGGCAAGTGAGTAGCACGCTTAACACCCATAAGGGTAAAGGGACCCCTGACAGTTAAGTCCAGTCGCAAACAACTCTGGGGTTGCTACGCTCATCTTGCTTTGCAGGCCGAGGGAGCCGGCGTTTGTCCACAGACAGTTTTTCCGGGTCATGTGGCCAGCATGACTAAGTTGCTTCTGGTGCAACGGAACACCGACACCAGAGCAGCGCACGGAAACGCCGTTTACCTTCCCGCCAGGCGTGCTTTTGAACTGCTAGGTTAACAGGAGGTGGGACCGAGCAACAGGAGCTCACCCCGTTGCAGGGATTCGAACTGCCGACCTTTTGATTGGCAAGCCAAAGGCTCAGTGGTTTAGACCAGTGTTCCCCAACCTTGGGCCTTCAGCTGTTTTTGGACTACAACTCCCATCATCCCTCGCTAGCAAGATGATGGGAATTGTAGTCCCAAAACAGCTGGAGGCCCAAGGTTGGGGAACACTGGTTTAGACCACAGTGCCACCCGCGTCCCGCTTAACACCCATACTTCTCTGCAAATGTTCCCTAGGCCATCTCCCCTTTACTTTTGAGTTTTGAAACTTGGGGGTGGGGTGGCAATGAAAAACAGCCCAATAGAGTACTTGAAAGGGAGAACTGTCATGGGTTCAGGTAGAAGTCAAGGGAGAAACAGGTCCCTGTGCATATCGAATTGAGAAGAAAATGGCCCTTATGGGAAAATGTACTCGTCAACATACCCTAATCCAAGGAGAACAAAATATGTTTATGAGAAATGATTTTGTTCTATTAAGTCAGTGAAGGGGTATGATTGCCTTCCTACATCAACCCATGCAGCTTTATGGTGTGATATTACAGGCTGGCTGAATTTCCCCCTTTCTCTTTATGCTTGACTAGCTGATTACTTCTATGACGATTCCCTGATTGCTCTACTTTGTATTGTATATTTGTGGGTTGTATACTTGCAGAGATTCGTGGATTGAATATTTGTAGGAGTTTTTCTGTTCTTTAATTGCTGATGTAAGCAAATGTGTAGGTATTTATGCTCCAAGTTTTTATTGTTTCTTGGCTTATTTTTGTTTGATATGGAAAGGCTTAATAAACTGCTCTTCAAACTTTAAAAATTTGAACAGGTAAATCACAAACACACCCCTTTTAAGTCCTTCCCTTTGCGAGTGCACTACACCTCGATAACTGTCTTTGGAAAACATATCAATCATATATTGTGCTCAGAGTGCAGTGGGATGTTGGCTGGATCTGCAATTATTCCATTTCAGGTGTACATAACTGTGTCTGGTATAACCATTTCACTTCTTTTCACAACTTCCAAAAGCCCCCCACTTCGGGCACCAATCCTCCACCCTTCCTTTCACTACATTATCATTCGTGTCCCGTCTCTCCTACAGGTTCTATCATCACAACAGCTTCAGAAACAGCCAACGTAAACCCACTAAAGAACACACATACACCCTGCTCAAGGGAATCACCACAATCATGTGATCTGTTTTCCTCAGAACTGAGAGCCTGTCAGGTTCATATTAGACTTCAATGCATTTGTTAATGGATCCAGTTAAAAATTAAAGCATCATGTCTCCTTCAAAATAAGGAAACGCAAAGCAGCTGTAACCAAAATGCAAAGCAAATGTCAGGCAGAAAGCAAGCGCTTAACTCTTATTATCTTTTCATTGTTAGCAATAAATGGAATACCATTATAAGTCGCACCAAACTGCAAAGCCTGCTCCAGTCTTCACCATCTCATCTCGTGCCAAGAAAGTACAGCATACAATAATATAATTTACCAATAATGTTACGATGTAAGCACAGCTTTAAAAAATATTCTGCTAACCCATATGTCATACAGTATTTGGGACGATTAGAAACATTTAACCCATATGTACTGGCACAGTTAATATCAACTGCCCTTGATATCCTCAATCTGCCATGCGGCCTTGAGGAATCTTGTGTGTCTTTTATGACAGCTGCAGAGTAAGGGGAAAGCATAAAGATACAGCTGTCCTCTTTGCCTTTAAACCTAACTGTGTCACCTGTTAATTAGCACGGCGGGTGGCAGACATGCTCTGGGCAAAGGGATCAAGAACTAGATAATCAGATGGATTGATCTCTGAACTGAGCCTCTCATTACTGAGTGCAAAATATACAGGAGAATTGCAGGTGGGCAGAGGAAGGAGATTGGGAAACAAACAAACAACCAAAACAGGGTTTCCTGCATCCAGATTTATATGCACTGCATGCTCAGGTATTTTCCACTCCCTCTCTTCTGCAGTGCACAACTCTTGCTCTACCCAAAAAAAGTCTAATCAGAGGCTTGGTGAGTGGTGCAGGAGATAACATTGACCCAGATTCCTCTTGCCTAAACAGACACCATTAAGTGTTAGACTTTTTGCCTCAATTTCTCACGCAGATACATTTTTTAAAAAATAAGGTAATTTCTGGCAAAAGAGTCACAATAAGGGAACCTGGCAATTTGAATTGGGCGAGTATTTCACAGTTGCCACACTACCGCTGAAGAGACCCTGTCAGATATTCCACAATGGCACCAACAGCAAGGTGACCAGGATCTCAATTCCTGGGCAGGCTTATATGGGAGCAAGCGGTCCCTAAGATGACCCGGCCCTAAGCTTGGGGCTTTATAGGCTAGAAGCAACACATCAAAGCCAGCAGAGCCAAAATAAGACCCAAGTAATAAGCTCTGACCTGCAACAACTATAGACAAACATCTGGTCACCATATTTTGGACCAACTGAAGCTTTTGGGCTAATAATAATAATAATAATTTATTATTTATATCCCGCCCATCTGGCTGAGTCTCCCCAGCCACTCTGGGCGGCTCCCAATCAAGTGTTAAAAACAGTACAGTATTAAATATTAAAAACTTCCCTAAACAAGGCTGCCTTCAGATGTCTTTTAAAGATAGGATAACTGCTTATTTCCTTCACATCTGAAGGGAGGGTGTTCCACAGGGTGGGCGCCACTACCGAGCTGTGTTCAAACAGTAGCCCCACTCAGACTACATTGCAACAATACAGTCTGGAAGTAACCAAAGAATGACTGACTGAAGCCAAATTTGCCTTCTTTAATAAATGGCACTGCTAGTGTATTTGCTAATGGCACTGCTAGTGTATTTGCACTGCTAATGATAATAATAAAACACTCCTACCACCACCACCACCACCTGAGCATCCAGGGAATGCAAAATTCCCAAGCAACGAACCCATTCCTTCAAGGCAAGTGCAATCCCATCCAGAATAGGTTGAACCACCACATCCGAATTGCCAGTGTTCTTGACTAACAGGGCCTCTGGTTTGTCTGAATTACGGTAAGTTTCAGCCTCTTAACGCCTATCCACCTAATGTGAATTGACTCCAGTTTATTACTTCTACTGTCTCCCCAGGACAAGTCAATGGGAACAAGATAGAGCTGTGTGTCACCTACATGCTGTTGACACCTCAGACCAAACTTCTGGATGACCTCACCTATTGGTTTCATGTAGATATTAAAAAGCATAGGAAACAAGGCAGAACCTTGAGATAAGTCGTGACATCTAATGTTTGAACTGGTCATTCTCAGCGTAGATCCACTGAAACCAGTGACTTAAAGCAGGCATAGGCAAACTCGGCCCTCCAGATGTTTTGGGATTACAACTCCCATCATCCCTAGCTAACAGGACCAGTAGTCAGGGATGATGGGAATTGTAGTGCCAAAACATCTGGAGGGCTGAGTTTGCCTGTGCCTATTTATTAATGGATCTACTTTGTATATAATTTTGGATATAACCCACACACACACAATGGTTTTACTAGTAACAGTAAATATTTACATTCAATATTTATAATAAATTTTGAATAAATGTTCAATATTTATATTGAAGCCAAACTATATTATAAAATATAAATTAATACACATTCACTATTTATGATGCTCACAATAAGACAAGATACTAACAATTGCTTCCATAAAGAAAAAGCTTGGAAATGGTGGCTGAACACTGAAGCGACAAAGAATGAGACAGGACAAACATTTTCACGACACAGTAACAGAAAATGTTAGTAGCTAGGACAGAACAATCCCTATCACAGGTGGGTTGGGGGGGCAAAGAGCAACTGTGCCTGTATCACAGTATTTTACAAAGTATTTATATTTACTAAGCAAGCACGCTGTCGTGCATTTGCCACATCGCAAGGTGACAAGGTATTCAACTCAATATTTGCACCATTTCCAGTTTGGCTTTTGAAATGGCACTTCTTAGGGACCAATTGTACAGGTTATCCATCAGTAAGTGCAAAACGAATGCATGATATCACCAGGTATGATGAATATGAGGTCTGATCAAATAGAGATCACTATGATTTCACTATAATGTTTTCTTCTTCTTATGATGATGATGCTACAGTTAAATTAGAGGGAAAATTCTTTGTAAAAGAAAAAGAAAAAAAGACTTAGAACACTGAGACCTTTCCAATGAACTAAATGGCAAACTTGTTGGTTCCAGGACCCTGGCAAGATCTTTGTACAGCCCTAGATGGGCATTAAACCATTTGACGCGGGGGCCTTCTATCTAGCAAAGCCTGCCACAGCTAATCTGCCAATTACATTCTCCTCAGGGAACATGTTTTACAGCTCTAGCCAATTCAGCTTCCATTGAAGTCTGTGGGTTTTGGGGGTGGGGGTGGGAAGTAGTCCTACTCCTCTCTGAGAGTCTCAACCTCAAAACGATATTTGAAACACGTACATAAAGGAGAATTTACCTATAGGTGATTGCAGTACAGCAATGTGAAGTAGCATGAGGGAGATGCAACTGTTGCAGGGTAAAGCCAGCATGCCCTGAGGTAAATGCCAAAACCATAACTTCCAGACAAGTTTAACATTTGGAATTTGGCATCTGGCATATTAAACTAAGCCTTGATCGTGGGGTATTATATAATGAAGATATTAAGACACAGTGACTCATCTGTAGTTACTCTTGTTGGTCTGGGAACGCAATATAGAAAAAAAATATATAGCTGGTGAGCAAACATTATTTATATTCCAAGTGCCTACTTGAACATGGGTGTGCTGGGCAGCTATTGAAACAGTGTTATGAAAAATGTGAACCACAAGAAGTCTGAAATCGAGAACGAAACTATCTGATGGTTAAAAGGAACAAAACGACGACACTGTGACATTTTATTTTTGTATAGTGAAGCTACTGCTGTTTTATTGAGTAGTTCCAACAGAGCAAACACAGAGAGTGACTGCCATTCTGTTAGTGGGGGCCCTCATTTTTAGAACAGTGCAGCAAGTGAATCCAATGCATGCGAAAGGCACTGCACAATCCCCCAGTGCAGCTGCTCCCAATTGCACAACATCAACTCTCAAACTTCTTGTGATGGCATTGCATTGGGTCTCATTGGTTCATGGAAGACGGAATAGTTTTTCACAAATATACTGACATGGGGACTTGTTTTCTCATTACAGAGAGGGTTAGTGCGATATTTGATCTCCAAAGGAGGCCCCTCTTCATGTGTAGTCAGCCACCCTCAGTGGTTAAGCAAAGTGCCACTGGAGATAAGAACTTTCAGTGATCAAACTCCATTTATGGAATGCCTTCTTCAGACATGTAAGAAAGACACTTCAAGTTATTGATATACAGGCACCAAGTTAAAGGCATCCGGTTTACAAGTCTTCTAATTATTGGTTCATGGTCTGCTGTTCTTTTCCATTTTTAATATCTTACTGCTTCTGTTGCTAATCTATGGCTTTTATTATGTCAGTTTATTGTTTTTATTATGTTACCCGTTTTATTGCTTTTTGTCTGTTGCTGATGTTTTTCTGTATCATCATCATCTGGTTATATTTATTGTTTCAAAATGATTGTTTAATCTTTTTAATAGGTCAAAAGGAAGCATGTAAAATTAAAATAAATAAATATTACTTGTCCAACAACTTTTAGAAGTGAACTTGACTTGAGGTAGCTTTTTGTTTTTAAGAAAATATAGAGAGTTCTTAAGGTGACTAAACATCCAAAGAATAAAACGGGTCAATATACATAATTTTCATCTAAAGAGCATATCACCAGGGTTAAAAATGCAATCAATAAATAAGCATTCCCTGCTACACAATGACTTAGAAAACAAAGTCCTGTGTACAAGTCTATAGTGTTGTTTAAAGGGTACAGATCCCCAAATGGCACCTGTTTGGGATCCTGCAACTTGACTCTACACCCACTGAAGTGATTCTGAGCTTACTGATTCAGTAGCGCTGCAGAGTTCAGGTTCTCTGCCTTGAGGGCCATGCATATTCATTATTATAAATGTCATGCTAGCTTGTTAGTCAAGAAAATCATTTGCCATGTGACTCAGTACTGGATCAGTACTGAAAGTAGCATACAGTAAACTAGCAAAATAGCAGAAAGTTTTATGAACCTGGATAGCTTTCAGAAGGTTTTTTTTGTTAATGTTTAATAACCTACTTTGAACTGAGGAGGAGAACACAAATGCAAATTATCTCTCCATTATCTCTCTGTGACATGGTAAACAGCAATCTTTCATATGTCATATGTTATAAATTTCTCTAGGCATCTTCTGATCAAAGCAACTTAGAATATTATCCCACCCCACCCCATTTATTGTACCAGAACATGGTATTTATCATATTATATAAATCAATCTGTTTTTTAACAAGGCATTTAACTGAAGAAAAAGAAAGTGTAAGCTAATTTAGGCTTCAGTTGAATTACCTTGTTAACACAGGAAAATCCCACTTAATGTTATGGTCTAAAGGCAGATTTGACAACAAACATCGAAATCTGGTTGATGCATAGGTAAACCAGGAACCATAACTTCACTTGAACTGTGCTATTTCCTAGGCACCATGAAAAACATGTTTCCTATTTATTTTCTGGAGTATTATAATCTTTATTGTCATTGTCCCATACAGAACAACGAAATTCAAAAATCTACATAAAACGTTCAAAACCCAACAAGCCTGCTATCCCAGCTATCCCAACATGGTTAGCCCCCTAAAAACTCTGATACCCCATTTTTAAATACAATATATTCCCATACGTTTAAAACCAAAATCGCATTTGGGTAGAAACTGTTTCTCAGGCGGCTAGTCCTAGTCTTTATAACCCTGTGCCTTCTTCCAGAAGGCAGAAGCTGAGAGAGATCATTTCCGGGGTGTGTAATATCCTGCTCTATCTCTGCACCTGGAACCATAGATTTGATCCAAGGTGGGAAGAGTGCACCCAATTATTCTCGTATTGTATTGTATTGTATTGTATTGTATTGTATTGCATTGCATTGTATTGTATTGTATTGTATTGTATTGTATTGTATTGTATTGTATTGTATCGTATTGTATCGTATCGTATCGTAAGAAGGTTACTGTGACAATAATTTAACACCAACCATGCTGCAGGAGATGCAAGACAATAACATTTATTGGTGGAATATTTGTGATTATCCCAGTAATATAACTATTCAGCTCCACTAGTCTTACCACTTAAAAAGAATTATGGTGACTTCTGTTTTTCTAATAATCTCAGAAATGGCAATTGTTATAATCTAGCATTTGTAAAACACTTAGATAAGGAATCAAAATGCTATGTTTCATTTATTACGGAATAGATGTAGAAATTACTTTATTTCCAATAGATATCCAGTTCTTTAATTGTTTGAATTACCTGGTCGTGAGACCTCTGAGCTGTTGAAAACTGCTTCTTGCAGGCTGCTGAGAAGAGGTTGGGGGTTTGAGTTACCATGGAGATCTCTACATTCGACAATGGAGAAATCTAGAATGAGAGGATGCCATGGTTAATGAGATCAAGTTTGTATAGAAAGATAAGACCATGCATGTCCCCTGCTCCTGTTTATTACCCATCGCCAACATCATGTTATTGCCTAACTAAGGGATAACCTAGTACATTCTTATGTTCTGCTAAAAAGAGGCATCATGGCTACTGCTATGCAAACACTTGAACATAGAGAAGTTGTGAGACACGCCCGATCACTCTGGTCCCTTTCTTATATCACACTAGGTGCGTAGAAGCTGTTGGAGAACAGCTGAGCTCCACATCACCTGGGTAAAGCTGAGAAGTATAGCTTACTCCTTCTGAGTCCTGGCTGGGATAGCTCCCTACTACACCAGCGTTACTTCTCCAGGAAACTAGGGCATTACTAGAGTGGACAGAAACTACAGTGTTGGTACCTCTGATGTAGCCCAGGGCTTCTTTTATTACCCCAGTATGTGCAGGCGCTCCATAGCTCATATCTAAGATGAAACTGCCACAGCTCAATATTATAGTCCAAAAAGTCCCTACATTAAATCCCCAGGTTTTCCAGTTGAGAGAAACAAACGTATCAAATTTAGGAATAATCTGTATCCAAATGCTGCTGGGAGTGGAAAGTTCTGGAATTGATGGATCGGTGATCTGACTCAGTATAAGACCAAGTGTGGTCTGAGAACAAATAATGCAGCCATTTGCTGAAGCTAAGCAGGTCGGGGGTCTAATCAGTGTCTGGATGGGAGACTACACCAAACCCCATGTATACTGCCTTGAGTTCCATGATGGAAGAAAGGTGGGCTACGAATGTAGTCATAACTCTCCATCGGTTTTCCCACACTAATCTTAAAATTTAGACTGGAATAGCAACAAAAAAGGACCAATAAAAAGAAGCTAAAAAGGATGCCTGCAACCAACCCAACTTCTTCAAGCTATTGTCATATTTTGTGAAATTAAACTGATCACTGAATAATAGTTTCAATGCCACCATTATGAAATGTTTTTATTTTAATGTAAGGGTTTGCTGAAAGTGTCTTAAAGTCACATGTGCAGAAACCTTGCAGTACAATCCTATGCCTGTCTGCAGGAAAGTTGAGTCCCACTGAATTTAACGGGGCTCAGTTCCAAGTGTGCACTGAGGCATAAAAAATAAGTTCACATCTCAGAGTAAATACTATGAATAAGTCAGTCTCTATTACTTTTTTATTTTTAGAGCATTTTATCTTTTTTAAAAAAGTTATTAAAAACAACAAAAATAGAAAAAATATAATTGTTCGATGCAGCTGGGTTATCTGCCAGGTATTGTGTGGCTGCATGTTTAATTGTCTGAAAAAAGCTCACAACAGCTTATTATTTTATTTAAATTGCTTTAAAAATAAATAAATAATCACTCCACATGCATGTGGACTATGCATGTGCATTATTACAGTAAAATGTGGTAGAGTATCCCTGGTACGCATGTGTGAGGCTGAGGAAGTTGAAAAAGAAACAAAAAGCCAGAGAACCAGGAAATTACCTATAGCAATTGGCTATGTCTTTCTACCCCTTTTATATCTACACCTTCCTTTTTAAATATTCCTTTCCCGCTTCCCCTTGACTTTCCATTTCTCCTCTTTTAACAGCAAGTCAGTGTTTTGTGCACAGCTGAGCACGTGAGGAAATCATTAGAGTGTTTTTTGTTTATCCCCCCCCCCTTGAAGACTTTCCACACTTCTGCAAACCTCAGTGTTTCCCAGCCATCTGCTGAGACCTCCCTTTTTGTCCATTTTGGTCCCATAAGTGTGAGCATTCTCGGAGGGAACAACAAAGCAACAACTCCTTCTACATAAGTAGAACATCATTAACCTTTTATATTTCCTTCCATTGCCAACTGGAAAAAACCATAATTGCCATTCTGGAAACACTTCAAATGTACAGTACTAGATAATACAACAAATCATGAAGATGTCTTGTGATCATACAAACCTAGGAGCTGAATCATGGCACACAGAAGTAGTTATTAGGGAATAAGGTAGCAATCAGATGGGCGGATAGAGAGCATTTTCTGCAGGCTGCCCATCCCTGGAAGGGAAGGGCCCTCAGAACATTAACCACCAGCACAGGTGATTTAATGCTAACTGGGACATTTTCAGTTTAGTCGGAGAAACACACACACACACACACACACACACACACACACACACTATATCTCTCTCCAACCTAAAAACAGGCAGAGGTGTGCCAATTTGCAAAATTCATAAAACGAATGTTTTGTATTCTTTCGAAACGATGAACAGCTTTAATATTCACAAACGTTCCCCAAAGGATAACCTCCAATTCTTCCACGAATATCACCGTCTGTAGCAAACAGCAGCGTTTTCATCCACAAACATGCCGTGAAGCTGAAAAAAAATGAGGCCACGATGTTTTCCAAAAGAAGAAATAGAAAGAAAGATGTTTTGAGGCCAGAAGACAGGCACACAAAGAGATCTGTGAGCAAAGCATTACACAGCTGCATTGTGATTTTCCATCCAAGAACACATGGCATTGCGATGGCTGCTTCCAGTAACCATCTACAAACTCATTACCAACCAGGATAAAATCTGCATGGTATCTGTACCAGTTTCCACTCACACTGCATTTTCCTGCTAAATTTAGCAGGCTAAATATTACCTCATAAAGAAATGTATTGGTGACTTCGACACCTTTGCTCCAGCAGCAGCCTATTCCATCCTGCCTGGATAACTTCAACACCAGCCGGAGGCCAGAAACCAGTGTGTGCTACCCTACCATCTGACGCGCCTTCTTTTTCTCCAGTTACTTTACCAGATACGAAATCACCTGTTCCCTTGATCTTGTTCCCACTTTAAAAAAAAAAAAAATCTATTGGCCCATCGATTCTCCCGTTTGTACTGCACACTCTTTCTTCCAGTTCTTTCCCTTTAAGTCAGTGCTCTTTTTTAAAAAAATAATATTACCACCTCTCTTCTTTTTGGGGAGAAGGGGCAGCTATTGACCTTTTTATTCTTTTTCCATGTCTTATTTCTACCAGTTCTGTTCTAGGCCACTTCCAATCTGTTCCCCCCATGCCTCCTGTTTTAATTCAAATGAGAATCCTTTGTTATTTTCCATTATATTCTTGTAGCTAAATCATCAGGTGTTTTATCTGTGCTTCTTAGAAGATGACTCGGCCTTTGGCACAGCCTTTATACTTATGCTCTTTATATTTAATGCCTTTTTTTAGGTTTTCAGTTATTGTTTTATCACTGAAGTGATTTCATTTTTGAATCTTACTTCAATACGAATTACTTACGGAGCAGCAACAAGCCCCCTTCCCCTTGTTGTTCTTCTTATGGCCCCCGTTATCTGTTTATCATTGCCACCTTTATGGAGATGCTACAACTCTACTGTTCTTTTATATTTCTCCTTCTCTTACCCTCACCTCTGCTTCTTTCTCTGCTGTGTGGGTGAAGGGCCATTTTCTCGAAGTTAGCACACAAAGCTTCTGTTTACATTCCTGCTTTTCAGTCTTTTCCCAACATCACTTTTTCTTTTTCCGTTTCTGATAATGTTGCTGTTTGCAACAGGTCCCTGTGGGAAGCCTACAGGAAAGACCTGAGCGCATCAGCACACTCTCCTCCTGTGCTTTCCAGCAGCTGGTATTCAGAAACTGACTGTCTCCAACTATATTTAGACTAAATGTAGTCATCATGGTAAGCATCCTCCATTAAAGGGATGCAGGTGGCTCTGTGGTCTAAACCACAAGCCTCTTGGGTTTGCCAATCAGAAGGTCAGAGCTATGAATCCCCACAACGAGGTGAGCTCCCATTGCTCTGTTCCAGTTCCTGCCAACCTAGCAGTTTGAAAGCACACCCACCAGTGCAAGTAGATAAATAGGTACCGCTGCGTCCAGAAGATAAACGGTATTTCCGTGCACTCTGGTCTCCGTTACAGTGTTCCGTTGTGCCAGAAGAAGTTTAGTCATGCTAGCCACACAACCTGAAAAGCTGTCTGTGGACAAACGCCGGCTCCCTCGACCTGAAGCAAGATGAGCGCCGCAACCCCAGTTGCCTTTGACTGGACTTAACTATCCAGGGGTCTTTCACCTTTCCTTTTTTTATCCTCCATTAATCTATCCAACCCTCTTTTACAGTCATCTTAGTTGGTGGGCATCAATACATATTGTGGCACCACATTCCACAGTTGAACTATGCGTTGTGTGAAATCTGTTCTTTAGCTTTCCCTGAAGCTTCCAACTTGAAAGCCCCAAGTTCTAGAGAAGGAGAAAAGTTTCTCTCTATCCACTTTCCCCGCCACCATGCAGATTCCTATATTTATCTATCAAGTCCTGCCTTGCTCACCATTTTTCTAAACTAAAAAAAAAAAAGCCCCCAAACCTTTCCTCGCAGAGAAGCTCCAGCCCCTCAATAATTTTGATGGACCTTTACAGACCATTTCAGAGTTCTACAACAAACATTCTGAGGTGTGGAGACCAGAACGATACACAGTATTCACCAAGATTTGTATAATAACATTATGCTATTGGCACTTCCCTTGTAACGATTCCTAGAACAGAATTTGCCTTTTTCCCACAGCAGCAACTCAATGGATCAACATCATCTTCAAGTAGACACACTACAACCCTCATACCTAGGCAGTCACTGCCAGTTCAGACCCCATGAGTGTTTACTGTGGATTTTTCTTGCCTCAACATACCACACTTTACGCTAGCCCTGGACAATTTGCTATTATCAGCAAACCCACTGTCATCTGGGCATCAGGTAGTACAGGCTCCCACAGTAAAAAGCCTTGTTTTGAAGCCAGTGGCCTTGCTGCCATAGGCCCAAGCCAGCAGTATATATAGGTATCAATGTTTGGAGGAAAATGCCAAGTGGGCAAACTAACGTAGGCATCACCACTGGGACACATGGACCACAAGAATGCAGAGTGCTGACATCAGGCCTGGAGCAGAGGATGCATCTGTTTTATTGAGAGATTGCTTGGGCCCAAGATTTGCTCACACTTGCTTTTTAGAGAGCCATACAGATCAGAATAAAATAATGTATATATTTACAGCTACAAATGCAACCTAGTTTGTTTCTTGATACTCAGCTCACAGTTGGGAAAATATGTAGAGAATTCACACAGACAGTGCGCATGCAATATTGAAGGGGGAAATTAATGTGCTCATGAATATTGCATAAATGCGCCATTCTCTGCCCTTTCTTATTCTAGTCTTCTTTTCTTCCTCAATGGATGCAGACAATATCCACAGTAATTATAGAAACTCGATCCCATCTGCTAACCAAGCTGGCAGAAGTCTGGTGACCGATTGATTTCCATGAACTTAAGTGCACCTATTTCTGCAGAGGACTACACTGTAAGTAAGAAAGAAAAAGTCTGTAAAACTAAGAGATGGTGTGTACCAAGCAATCCACAGGTATTTTTGGTAGCTCTGCAGCTGTATATAGATAGAAAGAGGATCACATTTTTAATACAGTGGTGCCTTGCAAGACGAAAAGAATCCGTTCTGTGATTCTCTTCGTCTAGCGATTTTTTCGTCTTGCGAAGCAAGCCCATTGATGGATTAGCGGATTGGCACTATTAGCGGCTTTTAGCGGCTTATCGGATCAGCTGATAAGCGGCTTAGAAAAAGGGGGGGAAAGGAAAAAAAAACCCCGCAGGAACTCGCAAGACATTTTCATCTTGCGAAGCAAGCCCATAGGAGATTCGTTTTGCGAAGCACCTCCAAAATGGAAAACTCTTTCGTCTAGCGAGTTTTCCGTCTTGCGAGGCATTCGTCTTGCGGGGCACCACTGTATTTATTCATTCTTTCTTATAGCTAATATTTTCTCTCTCTCTAAAGGACATAAAGCAGTTTGCCACAGGAACACCCTCCCATCAGATATCAAGAATATAAGGAACTATATAACTTTTAGAAGACATCTGAAGGCAGCCCTGTATAGAGAAGTTTTATTATGTTGTGTTTATATATATATTTGTTGGAAGCTACCCAGAGTGGCTGGGGCAACCAAGTCTGATGGGGGTGGGTGGGTTTACAAAAAATAAAATTATTATTACGAGTAAAGAAACTTCCATAGCCCGCAATGAATCAATAAAGACAATATTCTGTTAAACATGGACAATAGAAATGCAATAAAGGAAAAGGCTGTAGCTCAGTTGCACCGCATCTGGTTTGCATGCAGAAGGCCCCAGATTCTATCTGCAGCATCACCAGGGCTGGGAATGTCTCTTGCCTGAAGCCCTGGACAGCCTCTTTCAGTCAGTGCTCAGCTAGATGGACCAAGGATATGACTTGGTATAAGGCAGCTCCCAGTGCGTCATCCTATATGTCAATCAAACAACCCGAAAGCAAATCAGTACAAATAATGGGAAGGTTTTGCTCCAGTTTCAGATACACTACCAACGCAGGATATTTGAGGGGAGGGGGTTATAGTGTGTCTTGAGAGATTGAGATTATGAGTTCTAGAGCATCAGGGTTAGGGTTCTTATGGGAACAGCACATAGCTTAGCTGTAGTGAATCCCCCAAAATATGGTACCCCACTAGCAGAAGTAGCCACAACAGGAAAGCTAGGAAAGCAGGGAAACCATAATAAATGGTACATAGAAAGCTGACTTTCTCATAAAGGAAGTAAAGAATTAGTAATGTAGACCAGGCATAGGCAAACATTGCCCTTCAGATGTTTTGGGACTACAATTCCCATCATCCCTAGCTAACAGGACCAGTGGTCAGGGATGATGGGAGTTGTAGTCCCAAAACATCTGGAGGGCTGAGTTTGCCCATGCCTGATGGAGACAGTAAAAGCAAAGAGGGAAGGGCACAGAAAATAAAGAAGGAAGGAAGGAAGGAAGGAAGGAAGGAAGGAAGGAAGGAAGGAAGGGCCGCAAATGGTAGAACATTTGTTTTGCATGCAATGGCCCCTGGTTTGATCCCTGGCATGTCCAGCTAAGGCTAGGGATGTCCCTTGTCTGAAGCCCTGGAGAAAAACTGCCCGTCATATAGATAATAGTGATCTGGTGTAAGACAGCTTCTTATGTCCCTATGGAATGCAAGAAAAACAAATTTCTCATAGATGACCTTTCCTCTGACTGACTATCTGCCCATGGCCTGTTCTTGGGAAGGATAAATCACTAGGTTGACTGGAGAACTGAGGCAACAGCAAGTTCACAACCACACTGTGTGGAAATAAGTCAAATGTAATAGGAACACCTCCTACGTGGTATGTTTTTCCGTTATCGACCCTCTTACTGTCATGAGTGCCTGGCATATGCCCAATACAGTGGTAACTCGGGTTAAGTACTTAATTCATTCCGGAGGTCCGTTCTTAACCTGAAACTATTCTTAACCTGAAGCACCGCTTTAGCTAATGGGGCCTCCTGCTGCCGCCGCGCCGCAGGAGCACGATTTCTGTTCTCATCCTGAAGCAAAGTTCTTAACCTGAAGCACTATTTCTGGGTTAGCGGAGTCTGTAACCTGAAGCGTATGTAACCTGAAGCGTATGTAACCTGAGGTACCACTGTATACAGCATCTTTTTAGAAACACCTATCAGTCCATCACATTAAAAATGACTTGTATCCATACCAGGATAGGCAAGATTAAGCAAGCCATGGAGGGTGGGGGCGAGGAAACATACCCATAAGATTAAACTGGCATGGCTATCTGAAAGTTAGAGAGCCAGCAAGATGCAATGCCCACACAATGAGGATAGGGGTAAATAAAGTGAATTGCATCCGAAAGCAAACGCTGACATTTGATATCTAGTGTAATATGCTCTCTGCGGCTACCACTGACAGCTGCATCTAGAAACAGCTGTTAACTTCTGAGTGGTTTTAAAGGGCAGCCCCACAAGGAGCACACCAGAGTTAGTGAAACTCTGAAGTCATAAGGCTCAGATAATGGCTGCGAGGTCAGGCACTTAGGAGACAATTGCAATCAAGCGATCAGACACAGATAACTTAAGAAAGGCACTTTGTGCTCTTGGTGCCACCTGGGATCCCCGGAATGCATAGCACTCTCCTGATCTAAATTCTGATTTGGAAAGATCAAATCACATTATTATCTGGATGCATGATAGCGTAAAAAGATCTGTAAAGATACCACACCAAGTAAAAGCATAGTTGTCCCTCGAATGCAGGCATGGCATACAAATCATACACGCCAATAGTTGCTGAATCAGGAAAATGGATCAGAAGCTGAATTAAAATGTCTTCTTGGCTATTTATTGCTGCTCTCCATTTCATGTCAGCTTCCTAGAATCCATCCAGCACAAGCCTGAAAGGATAATGAGTTTCTGAACACAAACTCTAATGGGGCACGTTGCATCAAAGCTTTCAGCAATTGCCTGGATGCTGTTTCCCAGCAGTACTAAACAACTTAAATATAATTAGCTGGAAGCCCTATGGGCTACATTTCCCCGCTGGAATACCTCTTACACTAATCCATTTATCAGGCTGACAGATGACTGAATCATTGGTAACAGGGACCCTATTCCATTAATACTGCTGTAGTCAAAATGCCAGCTTGCCATTATTATTATTTTTAAAAACAACTGCATCATTGAGAGCAGGTAAACAGAAAGGAAAAGGAATATACACGCTCAGTCACACCCCTACCTTTTTTCGTTGACAGCATAGCTTGTCAGGAACAGAACTATTCTGGATATTTAAACCAGAAAACAATTTCTTGCTTAATATATACTAATGTATGGCTGCCATACGTCCGGAAAATATCCCGGACATATCTAGGATTTGTCCGCTGATAATAGCGTCTGGGCGGAATTGTCAAAAATCAGTTAAAATGTCTGGGGAAATTCATGTGTATGGCAGCCCAAAATGTAATTACAACTCAACAACTTTGCCCAAAATGAAATCTCAACAACTTTGCCAAAAAAATGCTCAACAACTTTTCTTTCAGGATTTTCACTTTTTGAAGTATAACCACTTTTTGAAGGTAACCATAACTAATGATTTACACAAAACAGATCCATTTTATGTGTATAGTGCAGAAAATAAATCCTGTGTGTTTAATACCATGGTTGACAACAAGACCATGTGGATGCAGGACTTTTTATGTGCAGAAAAATGGACCACTAGGCATAGTGAGTATACTTCTTTTGCTGGAACCATTACATGTAGGTCAGAAAGCCATCTTGCACTTGGCAGCATGTAACTGTTAACATAATGATGTATTGTTCACCATGGATATGTCTGCTAGGTCTGTGGCAAACTCTACAAAGGAATCAAGTGGCAGGCGGGGAGGTGGAGTTATGTAACACCTATTATCAGACAACAGCGTATATTTGGCCTTGATAGCGGTGAGTTGCAGAAAAAAAATGGAATGCATTTTACACTAAAAGCTTTATTACTTATCGCTAGCTTTGTTCTAGCCACAAGCCCAATGAAAAGAATTGCTATTGCTCAGTTTCAGTGCTGTTACGGTAGCTTTTCCAATTGTAGATCAACGAAAAATATCACCTGAATTAAAGGAGAACTTCTGGCTGGCCTGGTCTCTAGGAGATTCTAATTTCAGGCACACATAAACCATGATGATGTTATGGCCAGTCCATACAGGGTTTTTCTCTTAGCCGCTTATTCCATTTATTGCACATGATCATGTGGAGAACAGTATGGAGTGATCCATCAACATGTGAATTCACTCAATAATGGAAATAGCCACTGATATATCCATGTGCTTCAGTTCAAGCAGCACTCTTCCTTTTCTGATGCCATACCTAGGAACTGTTAGGACGGGTGGCATGATGGGAAAATGCCTCACATGAACAGCCCCAAGTTAATTCAAAGAGCAGATGGACCAGAAAACTGGTTTCAAACAGATTTAAGACAACAACCTGAACTGAACCTGAACCACAGGCAGTATGTTTCCTATGGAATATAAACCAGAGTGGCAGCAAAATAAGACCTACATAGGTGTACCACGCTGTATTAATAGAAACAGAGACTGAAAGAGTATTTCCTTTGTGGTTTAACCTTGAGTTCAATTCATGTTCAATATAGCATAGTTAAAAATAACGACACAGATGGGTTCCATGGATATGGCTCAATTCCTTTTTCCAACAGGTTAGAAAGAATTTTCATATAACTCATGTCACGTGCTGGCTGGGTGCCTTCGTCTTTGGAGGTAGGAATAGAAAAACGTGGGGAAAGAGAACTTTATCCCATACAAGAAAGTGCAATACGGCATGATAGGTTAGATAAATGTATTCATAGGGGGTGGGGGACCACTTATCCATAATGTGTGTGTGCTTACAGAAAGTCATTTTCTTCACAGACAGGGGTACACAAATGTTAGCTCAGCTTGCCAGTCAGCCAATTGTTGTGTGGCGTGGCCACAGTTCCCTTCCCCCATTATCCTCTGTAAAGGTGAATCATCTGTTATTTCTGCAAGGTATGGAAAAGGTCAGAAACTGGAGGAGTCTCGCCCAATGTTCAGAAAGGACTCTGCTGTTTCTTACTTGCCCAAAAATTACAATGGAAATTAGGCCTCCAGGTCATGGATTTGTGTGGTGCTGGGTGTCCTGTTTTCCAGAAGGCTGGGGGCACTCTCTTCTGAAAAGTGTATACAGTGGTACCCCGGGTTACATACGCTTCAGGTTACAGACGCTTCAGGTTACAGACTCCGCTAACCCAGAAATAGTACCGCGGGTTAAGAACTTTGCTTCAGGATGAGAACAGAAATCGTGCTCCAGCAGTGCGGCAGCAGCGGGAAGCCCCATTGGCTAAAGTGGTGCTTCAGGTTAAGAACTGTTTCAGGTTAAGAACGGACCTCCAGAACGAATTAAGTACGTAACCAGAGGTACCACTGTATGTTGATTCCTGTCCACAGATTAAGTGACCGCAGTCCAAAGCCCCATTATATATTTTTACCTTTCTGTCTTAGCTTATAAAATGGCAGAAGCTCAAAAGTATGGGTGTGGTTTATTAAAACCTCCACCAGCAAGCGAATTCAATACAGAATAAATTAGCAAACTTTTCGCCCTGACAAACTAATTGTAAAACAGAACCTAGGAATTGCAACATCCGCATGGGGGGTCTATCAACCTGTAACAAGCCATATTAATAACTTGACATTTGGCAAAGAAGTTGCAGCTGCTTTTATCATGTGGTAAGCCACTATGAAAAACAAGTATTCCAAAAGTGTGCCAGTTATAAGACCTGACTCGCATGTTACTTTTGCAGTGCTCTGCTCCCAGCTGACATTGGTAATATCTGCAAATGGTGTTGCTAGCTCAGTAATGTCATGGGAAGGAATCCTGTCATCTGCCTGACCCATGTGATTCCTTCTCTGCAGATGCTACCAATGCAACATGGACCAAACAATGTGGGAGCAGGTGCCACAACACATGGGGAGAGCATGTAGTATCTAAGCGGCCCCACAGGGCACTGCGCCATCTTTGTCATGAACAGGGAAAGACCATGTTGACTTCAAAAAATGTGGTGAAGCAAACACATTCTAAAAATTTCACATGGTGAAAGCCCCTACCTGCTAAAAGGTGAGTTGATCTTCAAGTTCAGAATGCAAAGAAAGGGAAATGTAAATAGTAAGCTGCTAACCAAATTCTGATTTAGTTTTCCCCACCGCCCCATTTTATTTTTCCAACCAATACTGCAGTGCAATAAATGTTTTAAAAATGGTTTTAACAACTGCTGAGTCTGTATGCTAAATTTTGAAAAACGCTAAATTTTGTAAAGAACTGAAGAAATGATATTTTCATATCATCACATAGCAGCTGACATACCAGGTTTGATTCACAAGGGGTTCGGATTTCTCAGCAAAACTTCATAGTGGATTAAGCAAACGGATTCCTTTTAGCAGCATTGTTTTATTCACAGAATTTAAACATAACCATACTGTAATTGGTTTTTCACAGAAGGGTAGTATCGGGGCAACAGGCACCGCATACAGCTAAACAGCTAGTGTGGTGCAGCTGGAAGGAATCCTGAACACAAGAAATCCACATGGCAACATTCTGTTGCAGGTCCCGCTAGCGTTTATATATCTCACATCATCTCAGTTCAGCTTATGATCTGGATCTTAGCATTGCACACTGTTTTCAAACAACTGGCAAATGATTTGATTTAATAAATCAAAATAATAATTCCACCAGCACCATGTTGGCAACCCCAATATCTGCCCAAATGTTCGTAATCCCCTATTTGCCAATACTGTAGACTTTTGCCAACAAATGAATGACATTCCATTTATAAAATATGCTACCTCTGTTGGATAAAAGTGAGCATCATGAATGCTTTCAAAATGAGCATCAAAAACATTGGAAGTACTGTTTGTACTTTATTTATGTGGGGCATAATGTTTTTTTTGGGGGGGAGAGGTTGGCTAAAGACTAACAATGCTGTTTTTATAATTCTTCCCCCTGTTGGAGCAACTTCCTGATTTTTGAGCGAAGATATTCATAACTCTTTTGCATTACATCACTACAGACAACTGGGCGACTTTTAAGAATCAACAAAATTTACATGGTATTTTCAAAGGTAGTACAGGGAAATGTAACTGAAGCTTACATGGTCTAATAAAAAATGTGTATCTCACTCTCTTTTCTCAAATAACAAAAACTGTTTAATTTCTATGGGGAGATTCAGCAGATAAACAATACCACACAAAACAGCAAGTGAGGACATAGGCATTGTACCATTTTTTGGGATAGAATAGACAAGCCCCTTAAAGTCAAATAATATGCATTGCCATATTTCTATAGCTAAAAGGTGTGTGTGTTTCATCACCTGCTGAAAACACTTCTGTTTCACCAAGCATTGTCAGAGCATTAATTAGATTCACTTGTTGGTCATTTGTTCTGTATTTTATGACTTCATTTCGTTTTAATGTTTTTATTATGACCTGTCACTATATTTTCTTATGAGTTGGTGGGTCTTAAAAATAAAATACAATAAATCTGGAGAGTCACAGGTCCCCCAGCCTTGACTGATATCATCTTGGGAATCATAGGAGCTCTGAGAGTTATAATTCAAGTGGTTTCAGACGTCAGGTTTGTTTTATGCCTGTCCACATTTTGTCATCTGCCTGTGAAGTCCACTGCAATTTCAAATTAACCCCTGAACTTTGTTGTGAATGGTTGTGAGGGCAGAGGTAGATCAATAACCCATGTGGAGAATCTACAACTGGAGATTTGGCTATGTCCACTATCAGAAATCAAGCTGTGTGAGTCAGTCTGCCATTTATCTCTAAACCACAGCTTCTGCAAAATCATGAGGCAGAGTTGTGGAAGTCACTTCAGAATGCCAGTCAGATTCATTTTTGTACTGTATATTCATATTTTAATGTCCATTTGCAGACGGAAGTAGTATGACCCTGAAAGGACTCTCCCATTTGATTTTGCACATGGCATAATTTGCTTCAAAAGGAAGGGGCACTGTTTTATGAAGCAACGCCCATCCACTGACATAGCTGCTGGGGCAATTGTGACAGCTTTTGAGTCATGCCGGATGAGAAAATAATTGTAATAAGGTCCTCTGCCCCAGTATTCCACAAGAAGTCATTGGAAAATATACTTCTTTGATTTAGTGCAACCAATAAAATGTTAACACAAAACTAATCTAGATGAAAATTGTGTAATGCCCAGAACAACAGCCTTCCCTGCCATCTTAAAAGCCCTTTGTAAGAGATGCAGCCAATAAAAGCAGCCTCACTGAGCAAAGCAGATACAGTCTATAAGTGTTACCAACAAGACATAAACATATGTAGCTAATTGCATAATGGACAGTATCTGAACTCTGGTGGATCATTTGCAGATATCTATCATTAATTCGGCTTTTGGTTCTTTCAAAAGTTATTCTATTAAGTAAGGTAAAGGTAAAGGGACCCCTGATCATTAGGTCCAGTCGTGGCCGACTCTGGGGTTGCGGTGCTCATCTCACTTTATTGGCCGAGGGAGCCTGCATACAGTTTCCGGGTCATGTGGCCAGCATGACTAAGCCGCTTCTGGCGAACCAGAGCAGTGCACGGAAACGCCGTTTACCTTCCTGCCGGAGCGGTACCTATTTATCTACTTGCTTTGTACCTATTTTGATGTGCTTTCGAACTGCTAGGTTGGCAGGAGCGGGGACCGAGCAATGGGAGCTCACCCCATCGTGGGGATTCGAACCGCCAACCTTCTGATCGGCAAGTCCTAGGCTCTGTGGTTTAACCCACAGCACCACCCGCATCCCACATGCTATTAAGTACCTTGAATTAATTAATATCTGCTAGAATGTGGTTATATCAGTGCAACATTATAGAACCTAAAACTGCAATGATACTACTCTAGCAATGCAACCAGAATTGCAAGCCCATGACACCTTTGGTAAAGGCTGTTCTCCAACTAGAGCGTTCACAGGCCACTGTTTCCCAGTTGTCAGTGTTCATAATATTTTTTATTTACATTTGCCTTGAGAGAGTCTTTAAACCTCTTTTGTTGACCACCAGCATTACGCTTTCCATTTTTAAGTTCGGAATACAGTAGTCGCTTTGGAAGATGACAATCAGGCAACCAAACAACATGACCAAACACATGGGCACAGGATGCCTGGCACATTCAATTTTTTCAGCATTCAGTATTTTTTCAGTATTTTTATTTTCTAGGTTTACAGTATAAAATTTAAAAATTCCTTCCAGTAGCACCTTAAAGACCAACTAAGTTACTTCTTGGTATGAGCTTTCGTGTGCATGCACACTTCAGATGTGTATCTGAAGAAGTGTGCATGCACACGAAAGCTCATACTAAGAACTAACTTAGTTGGTCTTTAAGGTGCTACTGGAAGGAATTTTTTTATTTTGACTATGGCAGACCAACACGGCTACCTATCTGTTAGTATAAAATTTGTTATTACTTTACCATAGCAGACGGCAAGTGTCAATGAAAGACACCTGTGAGCTCTTTCTCCCTTGTAATCTTTAAGTATTTCCAAACTGCCTGCCTTGATTTATTTTTATACATTTGTTTTTTAAAGAAAATCTGTAAAATGCACAGGCTATCACTACCATTCATTTGCAACATATGAAAGCCTAAGGCCAAGACAAGCAGATATTCATCATTCTCCTCCAATAATTCTGAAATGCTCTGTGGCTTTGGATGATTATCCTTGTAAAAATGACTTTAGACTTGCTGCTGTTCTTCCGGCATCATGAATACAGGGTGCAGTGTAACATAAATGCATGGTCCAGCACAAAACAGTTCTGCTTAAGGATACCATCCAAAAGTGAACTACTCTTGTGAGCCAGAAAACATGCACCTTTCCTCTTCATTGACCTGCTCAGAAAGAAGTAATGTGGCACCACAAAAATTCCTGGCTCCCCAAATAAGCAGCAAACTGCAACAGATGGACTCATCTCTAGAACTGAATTCTGCAATTCAAATACAGATTTGGGATACACATCCGTCCATCTGTAGTATTCGTTTTTTAGGTATGTTTTCAGATATTTATATGGGTCATACGTAAGAAAGGAGAAACCACGTTTCATGAAATCAGTAAGCCATAGTATCATAGCCAGTTGGGAGTCCAACATCTGAAGGGCACAGGTTTCCCATCCCTGTGTTAGACTAATCTGTTTTGACCTGACATCACATCTGAACGCATTGTTTGGTGCCAGTGAGCTCATGAACATACGTATATGTAATGGTACCTTCTAGATCAAAAAGATAATTCTCTATGAATTATTGCCTGAGCACAGCAGCTCTGCCCTGTTCCTTTCAGGTCCCAATCTTTGACACACAAAGCCACAATGGCCTTCTGGTAAGCAGGCTGAAGAACCTACTGAAAGTCCAAGCCCTTATTTGGTAAACTATTTGGAAGTCTTGTTGACTCAGTTGTGGATTGTTAATTTGCTATTTGCTAGATTGTATGTACAGGCTCCCCTTTGCCTCCCCTGCCTCACTGCCCCCCAAACTTACAACAAAAACTGGTTGGTTGATTTCCCTGCTCAAGGAGACTTCTCAGACATGTGTTCCTCTTTCCTTGCATTTCTTCATGTGAATAAAGTTAACCTCCTTTTGTAGCTCTTCAGGAGACAGCACTTAAGATGGTCATTAACCAAAAAACCCATTTAAAAGGTCCCTCCATGTGGAAAAGTAGCACATCTTGCCAGAAAACTGTCCCACTGAATGCCCACAAGTTTGAGCTTTTAAAATTCTGTTGCTTTGCATTCTTCAGTCAAAGAGGCATTTCCCCATTCCATTATTTGCCTCCCAACATGTAGTTTAATGTGGCCACAGATGCATCACAAAACAAAAACAAAAGGGGGAGGGAGAGGAAAAGCAAACACCCCCAAAGAGAGCATGGAGCTGTATAAAATATGTGCATGCTGATTTATGTGTTTAGATGCACCATTCAAAATAATTACTATAAAGTTAAAAAGAAATACAATGCATCTCACCATAGTGGGGAAGACTGTGACCAAGTGAGCCTGTCTGCCTACTCACTCTGCTGCCCAAGTGATAACTGCTGATAGGCAGTTTCAACCTTCACCACAGTTCTGCCTTCTTTAACCTGGACTTGAACCTCATAGCCCTTTGAATGAGGTGGCACCTTCAAACACTGTAACCTTGGCCACATGACCACTCTAATTTAGTTCCTTGACATCGTCCAGCGCCTGAGATATCTCAGCATCAAAGTACTCAGATCAGTCAACCCTCAAGCTTTCTAGGCAAAGTAGGCTAGTGCAAATCTTTATTTTACACTCCAAAGACAACATTAAGAAGTCCTCACTTTAGTATGAGCACGCTGGATTTCTTTTTGAATCTCAGAAAGTCAATTGACCTTTTACATTTTCCAAATTAGCCGCAGACATCCTACTTCCTCCTCTAGTAGATTTATAGCTTGCAATTCCACATGTCCAACTCTTGGATAATGAGCTGCTTGTGCTGGAGATGCACTGATGCTTGCTAGGTTGCCAGTTTGACATAAAAAGAGGACATTTGTGCTTATTCAGATTCTTGTGTTCTTAACAAGTTTCAAGTTCAGATTCTGATACGGATAAACTTGCTTGGGGTTGAACAGCAAATAAATTAGTGGCGGGTGAGATGTAGTTGAACCAGAGAATTTAAATTTTGCCACTTTTAAGATTAGAAAACCAGCATAGCCAATATATACACACATCTCTATATTATTTGAATTCGTGTGTTTTACTTTCATGTAAATGTGAAGGTGATTTGCAACAATGCAATACAAATAGCAAAAATGAGTTTAGAAACAATTTTTTTAAAAAAACCAAATACAGGTTAACTCACAAGGCAAAGACCTAAAAATAAACCTGACTGCTTCTCTCCCTGCTTTTCATCCAGCTCTGAAAGACTGTGAAAAGAAAAATGTCTTCAATTGTTTCCAGAAAGTACAAATAGAGGGTGCCTGTCACATCTCAACAGGGATGCTGTTCCACAACAGGATGCTGTGTGAAGAGAATAAATAAAGCCAGTGATGGGGCAACACTCACATGAATTAGTTGCTCCAGCACAAAACAGTGGAAAGTTTATGAACAAGAGTTGCAATTATGAAATAAGTCCAGCCATGCAACATGAGTGCTGAAAGTGTGTTGGCACAACATATTTGTTTCAGAACACAAGGGTCACAATGGTCCTATCTCAAAAAATATCTGGGAATCCCCTAGTTTCATTCTCATCCTTGTTCCTCGTAACTTTGTGAGGATCTATGAAGTTCATTTGTACACAGAATTAGTTAAGTCTTTTACACTGAAGCATCCCTGTTGATGCGACACAGCTGTAAGTATGAAAATGACCCACTTATAAATTTCAACAAGGACTGTAACTCACAGTAGGAGATAAAGTCAATGACGTAATCAGACATAGCTGGATGCCCACCCAATTTCAAATGTTGAATGATTTGCTATTTTCAAACTAAAGGAAAACAACTTTGATTCAAATAGGGTCGAGAGTGAAGTCCTACTGACCAGCTTAGGAAAATAGGAATACACAATATTTCTAAGTGGGAAGTACTTCAGCCTTGTATATAAGGCAACAAAAATACCAGCCTGATACAAAGCTAGTGGAATAACTCCCTTATACCAACTAGAGCAATCTGCTTCGTTCTGTTCACTTTATTTCCATGCTAGCCCAATTGCTTGCCTGCCTGAAATTCCTGATCACGTATAAGTTGTTAAACCCAAGGTTAAACTATTTGGTGATCAAGTGATTCATGCCAACTAGCTGATACCATCAATTGATTTCACTTCCTGATACATCAACTGATGATCTAATGCTATATTAAGTTACTTACTTCATGTCCCTTCTCCATCACCTTTGTGCTCACATGCTATTATACATTGTAGTTTGTGATAGAATTTATTACAGAACCACCATCCTCCACACTATTAAAAGTCAACATCTTTTTCAACTTTATCAACTGGAGTCACCCAACTCTAGATCAGTCCAAATACACACAAAAGTGTCCATTGTAGCTGACCATCACAATGAAGCAGCTTTCTGGCTTGTTTCACACTCAGATCAATTCACAGCCAGATATTAAACATGAGGAAGAAATCACATCATCACAGGCTGAAAAACTGATCTAGATTTGTCACTAGACAACCACTTGCTATGTATCAGCTGTAACAAACTTGAAGGATAGCTAGGGTTGATATTGTAAATTGGTCCATAATCCACATCTCATTAGGGTTTTTTAAAATGGACCCCTGAAATTTATACTGATGTTCCCCATCTACTGTCAGACAAAAAAATACCCCTGACATTTAATTAAAAAAAGGAATGGATACTTTTTTTGTTATCACTAGCAAAAGAATGCACAACAATCTTCTTCAGAATAATCACAGTTACAAGGCATTTTAGAGAATCTGGCATCACATTGGGGATAATTTTAACTATGGTTTACTGAAACGAGCAAACTTCAATTCACAATTTACAAAGCACACTGGCTTATTTCAACAAATCATAATCACAGTTTTGGATTTGGAACAACACTAAACTGTGGTTAACTAAAATCTGTAGAAGAAATGTTCAATCTCCGCCTTGTGGCTGTGCTAGTGGAGGGAACCAATGACCTAAGTATCATGAGCATAAAGAGAAACCATAGTTTTTCATTTTGGCTGTACCAGGCAAAACTATCCTGCACAAGTTGGCTCCAATTGTAGGAACCGATAGAGGTGTTTTGACCCAACAGTTGCCACCTTTATTCTGTCCAAGCGCTTGCTATGCATGCATTCAGTACCGCTCTGAGATGACTGTTGTTGACAAAACCCTGCCCAACCAGAACCCCCAGAAGACCTCCTCCAAAAAAGAGCAGTGGGACCCCATAGAGGACCCCGACATAGCTGGGGATGTAGAAGAACCCATTGCAGACCTAAGGCATCTCAAGGCACCTAGCCTCATGGACATTTCATCTGGGCATTGGACACTCAATAACAAAGGCAGCAGGACACTCAGTGGGAAGCCCAAGAGACAGGATAAGAGTGCTTATTTGCTACCAAGAAGCTTTTCCACCAGGGGGCTCCTTGGAAGGAAGGGTCTACTCAGGAGATTTTCAGCGTCTGGACATGCGCAGGTGCGATTTCCAGTATCTGCGCATGAGCAGATGCAATTTCTGGTGCCGCTCGGCGAGTTCCCGCACCGCGCCAATTTAGCGTAGCGCACGGGGGACTCACCGAGCGGGTGGCTCGGTTCAGGGGTGGCTCGTGGGCCGGTAATACGGTCTTCATGGGCTGTCATAGACGGTTCAGTTGTGAACAATGAGCCAGTAGATGGCCAGGAGGAGGCGATCAACTGTGAAGATATAAGCCACTCTGTTTCTCCTGAGTTCTTGCAGCGTTAACAGCTACCCCCACAAGCTTCTCTGTCAAGCTGTCTCTTCATCTCAAGCAATCTTGCTCAGTTCTAGCACTAATACAGTTTGCTGGTCACAGACAGTTGTGTGCGCCCACTTGAAGCACAAACAATTTGATATCCACGTTGCTAAGTATTCATCCCACCCATCCTGCCTACAGAAACAAAAACAAAACAAAAAAAGCCTAGAAAAACTGAATGATATCTGACAAAGAGAAAGATCCGAGATGCCTACATGCACAACATTTTACAAATCTATGCTTCTGGTTTTATTTCCAGTGGGGCCAAGTATATGTGATTATGTTTCCATGTTCTCAAATGCAGCCTTGGAAACGGATGCTGTCCCTCCCTCCCATTTTCCATACAAGGGCTGACCCCTGCTGACTTTACACCCAACCTATTTTGTGTTTACCATATGTAACCACTATCAGCAGGGGAGGAAATTCCAAGGCCAAGGTTTAACCTACTGCACTTGCAAGAATCCTCTCAAATAAAGAACATTCCTTTCACAGATGTTTTATGTTTAGCATTTCCCTGAAAATACTTGCCGGAGTCATGGAATTTCTAACCCACCAAGGAGAAGTTGTGACCCTTGCTGAAATTTTAACAAGGATGCTCCATGCAGGGGGATCATGATGTGTGTGTGTGTGTGTGTGTGAGAGAGAGAGAGAGAGAGAGAGAGAGAGAGAGAGACACGGAGGGAGGGAGGGAGGGAGGGAGGGAGGGAAGGAAAGAGATCTACAAAAACAAAACACCTGCAAGCTGCCTCTTATTAATTTGAGGAGCTGGGAATGGAAGTGCAGAGAATGTGTAAGAGAGTTATTTATTCCCTATGACAATATGTGTTTGGAGCAAAAAGGTCAGTGTGCGTGTGTGTGTGTGTGTGTGTGTGTGTGTGAGAGAGAGAGAGAGAGAGAGAGAGAGAGAGAGAGGACAATCCTCTTCAGAGGAAAATTACAAGGTGCTTTAAAATAGGCTCGTAGCGGGGGATCAATACAATCCCCACAACAGCACACAGGGTTAGGAGAGGGGATCCCCATTCCATCTGGCAAGCTGCAATGCTTGTGCAGACTGACTGTTCATAACAGCACGACACTGAAATCCACCCCAAGTCTTGAAAACGACATCCTTTGAGAATATGTGGTAAAACATACTCCTTTTCAGAAGCAGAGGTATGTAAATTCAGATGTTTTATGATGTGGTGGCAGCTCAGCCATATTGCATCATACAGTAAATTATGTTTCAACCAGTCACTTCCAAGTTTCCACTTGGTTCATAAATAAAGCTTTATTTTATCAGCATTCTGGTTATTATTGAGCCACTCAATGTGTCTTTTCATTTCCCACCTACTGCGCTGCTGTTGTGCATTTATTAATGTGGCATTTTATAACGTTGTTGTTATATTTTAATATGCTGGGTGTGATGTATCTGTGCCCTGAGATCACATGGTAAAGGGCAGGTTAGAACTGGGGGGGGGGACGGACGTATAATTTCCATTAAAAAAAAAAAAAAAAGACAGGAAGGAATTTATGGTTGCGTTCACATGACATTTTATTCCAGAATCTATGGAGACTGGGGACATGTTTTCTTCCTCTATGTAGATTGGCTGGCACCAATCAAAGCCCAGCTCCCTTCCTCCACAGGGCGGGGAGAAGCCAGGAGAAGGGAGGGAGGAGGCGCCACCGCGGTGTGTGTGAGGGAGGGGGGGAAATGGCGCCTGAAAACATGGCAAAAAAAAAAAAAGGCACAGCCCAAATGATTACCTCGATCCAAGTGACGATTGCAGGACCATCCGTGGGCCAGATCCAGAGGGCAATTGGGCCTGTTCCGGGCTGCAGGCCTTACTTTGCCAATCCATGGTCTATATTGACAAGCTTAACTCTTGGCAGTTGAATTTTCAACGAATTGCGTTACTAGGACAGAACTTTATCTGGACTCCAAGAGTACCAACAAGTGCTCCCATGGAAAAATGATGCATGGTGCTTGGAAAGAAAAGCCTACTCTGACACTGCCATGAACTGGCCCTCACCAACTGGAACCCTATTCTGTTAGCCTTCCACACATGCCCTAACCCATCCATGACAGAATTTTACTACTAGTAAGAAAAATTATCACCTGATTTCTGCCTTTTCATGGTACCCTTTCATAATCTGACCAGGTTGACTACCTCGCAGGGAAGAACTATATATGCAGCTCTGAAGTCCATGGAGGAAAAGGCATGTGTGATCACCAACCCTGACTGCTTTTAATCAGATAGTGCCAGGGTGGGAAGTGATCAAAAGGACACCTTGACCAAACTTGTGCCTCAACACATGACCCTCTACATATTTGCCCAGGTAATCTAGTTAATATTTTGTTATAAATGGAGATCAGGGCACTGTTCTGTAAGTATCTACAAAATAAACAACCCCATATGGTTCAAGATATTTCCCTTTCTCCACTGACAGCAGGGGCTGAATCATTCCCCAGGCCTAAGACATGTTCTGTGTTTATTATTCTGTGTTTGTATAATAGCTGTTTCCTGAGGTATTTTACTATCATTTCAGCTGACTACTCTTGTGCCTAAACATCATGTCACATATGTTTACAGTGATAAATCAACCTGAAATCTAATTCCAGGCACATTCGAGTAACGTGATTAAATGCTATGTGATGTTTATGTTTTACGGCATGCTCAAAATAAATCTGGGTGTTTTCCTCTGGAGCAGCTTCTAGATTGTATTTATCTTGAAATAAGCAACTGAAATGACAATGGTTCGTCAGATATTTAATTTTGTTTTTAATAGTTTTGTTACTGCAACAGTTGACTTTCTATTTCCTCTCTATTTGATTTAACGACTTGATCCTTATTTTTTAATGCATGGATTCGACCTGCATAAAACTGCGAAGTCTCAACCCTACCATTCTGCCTAAGGTTTGCAGATACCAGAGCGTCGAGAATGGATCCCAAGTAGTGAGGTTCACCTGAGAGCCAGTGTAACGTAACAGTTAATAGCCACATCCAAACTATACATTTAAAGCAGTATCATGCCACACATAAGACTTCTCCCAAGGAATCCTGGGAAATTTACTTCCTTACAAAAACTGGGAGTTGTTAGGATATGCCCTGCTCCCCTCACAGAGCTACAATTCCCAGACAGGTTGATTGTCAAGTCACTCTGAAAACTGTTGCTCTGTGAGGGGAACAAGGGTCTCCTAATGCAGTGTTTCCCAACCACTGTTCCGCGGCACACTACTGTGCCGCGAGATGATGCCTGGTGTGCCGTGGGAAAAATTAAAAAGATTTTTTTTTTTTTTGGTAAAAGTCAAATTAGGTCCTAATCTATCCCTCGAGCGCCCCTTGTCCGTTATTGTGACGCATGAAGCGTGTTCCCGCCCACTCCCCGCCCTCCCTTGCTTCTCTCTCTCTCTCTGTGGCGCTCTCCGCTGCTTCCTGCTGGGCATGCGCAGCTCGCCTCGCGCTTCCGTTCCGGCCCCTCCTTCCCCCGACTACCCCGCCGCTCCGTTCCTTTCTCTTTCTCGCGTGTCAGAGAGCGGCGGCGCGAGCGCGGCGGTTCCCTCAGGGCTGACAGAGGGCTCGAGGAGGAGGAGGCAGGACGTGGAGGCGGAGAAAGCGGCGGCGGCCACCCCCCACCTCCGGCTCCAGGCCCGTGTAGAAAGCTGAGGGGGAGAGATAGATAGAGGTGGGTGGTGGCGGCGGCGGCGGCCACGACCAACCGCCACAGTAGTTGTAGCGGCGGCGGCGAGCAGGGACTCCCGCTCTCTCTCCGTCGTGTCTCTCTCTCTCTCTCCCGGGCCCGTCCGTTGAGTCTCCCACGCGCCTCGGCTACAAGATGAGCATCGAGATCCCGCCGGGTCTGACTGAGCTGCTGCAGGGCTACACGGTGGAGGTGCTGCGGCACCGGCCGCCGGACCTGCTGGCCTTCGCCGCCGAGTACTTCGCCAAGCCGCGCTCTCCTTCCTGCCTCGCTTTGCTGCCTCCTCCCCCCCACCCCCAAAGCTTGGAGGTTCCCCGGCGCCGACCCGCAGGTTTGACCCCCTTCTCACACCTGTTCGCGCTCCTTGCACGGAATGGGGCAGATGGGGAGGAACGGGGCTCACCGCTGCCTCTGCTCGCCCTCCCCCCCTCCGCCGGCGGTCCCGCGATTCTTGCCTTTTTGGCGGTTGGCACAGAAGGAAGGCAAGGGGGAGGGGGGAAATTGAAACTTACACTTTCGTGCGTCCCTCCCGGCGTGACGCTGCGCGCTGACGTCACGGCGCTGTAATGGTGGTGTGCCTCGAGATTTTTTTCATGAAACAAGTGTGCCTTTGCCCAAAAAAGGTTGGGAAACACTGTCCTAATGGCTCTCGGCAACCTTAACAAATCACAGTCCCCGGGATTATTTGAGAGAAGCCATGGCTATTAAAGTGATACAAGACTGATGCAAGAGAGTTGTAAATATATGGTGTGGACGTAGACTTAGATTGCAGGACTTGGATTGAAGGGACTAAGGTTCCAATTCTTTTAAGCTCCTAGGCTGACCTTTGGTCAGTCGCTGCCTAACCTATCTCCCATCTAACCTATCCTTGTTTTGAGGATTAAAAGATGAAGGCACCATGTACAATGCCTTTCACCCAAGGAGCTCATGCAATAGTGCCTTGAGCTCCTTGAGGGAAAGGTAGAAAATTAATATGTGCTCACACGTTTTTTTGGTGCATGTGCAGTGTTAAAAACTCAAGGTATACAAGCTAGGCACCAAAATGGCTCCTTAAACCAAGGTTACAGTTGCCAAAATGGAATGTCTACTTGCCAATTTGGGGCAAGATGTCTCTGAAGTCAGTGGTGCACTGACTGTGACCGATTATCAGCTAAACATATGACTAGTTCAGATGGCAACCCTGAGCTAGGTTAAGAACTTTGAGAACTTAAAGAAGAAAAGTCACTTGATCCAGAAACAGTCCACACATACATTGGTCTATTCTGACCTCTTTTTCTTAATGGTGACTATTCCTGCTCAGAAAAAGCATTTTGGTTCCTGAAATTCATCCCGGTTGTGCAGATAAAATATAACTGATAGAATTCTACAGGATGGCGTATTACTGTGTGAAAACAGTCAAGATCCAATGGTCCCTAGGGGTGCACCTCCAGTTGGTTGAGAGCCAGGTGCAAAATTCTTGTGGCACCTGGCTAATTTCGAACAGAGAGAGAGAGAGAGAGAGAGAGAGAGAGAGAGAGAATGCTTTAAATGTGCCTTTAAGAAATGCTGTGTGTTGATCACAGAAAGGGCTCACTGGGCCCTATGGAAGCCTAAATTTTGCACTGAGGCCCAACTTGCTTCTTTGAGAAATGAGGCGGAAGACACTAACCTTGACGGAGTGGAAACACAAACCATCAAGCTGCAGTATTTAAAAGGTTAGGAACAAAAATAATGTCTTATCTAATGAAATATTGTCTTTTCCGTTGCTTATTCATAGATAAATATTGATCCAAACAGCTGTTGCAGAAGAAACAACTAGCTTTTTTTTGGTCATGCTGTAAAAGAAAGCCATCAAACAGCGCTTAATAACATGCCTTTGTAAGCATTAAAAAAATTAACGATGCGACAAAGGAAAAGAACTAAAATGACCAATGTATCTATTTCTGGCTTTCAGCAACCATCAAAAGAAAGCTCCTCCTCTCACACCCCTTTTGGCAAGCTTCTGAAAAACTGGCCTGCTTTACCGAAGAACTTACTTTATGCAAATGTGGCAATTTTAAATGCACTATTACAGAAAACCTTGTGACCCCAGACATAGCTGTTCCTATAACACCAGTCATAATGTTCTGTCTCTCTATATTTGGCACGTCGTTATGCATGACATTAATATTTTTTAAAAAAACTGAAGCAAACTTTGTAGAAAAGGAATCTCTCCCCCCCCATGGTATTGTAAAGCAGTTGTGTTTTAAAAACAGCAAGAACCACCAACATCAGTATTACCATTTAATTACAAGGGCAGACATCTCAAAATAATACTTTTGACATGTTTAGTGGCACTTCCTGGTTCAAAACAGAACATCCTTTTTTACTAGCTTGGCTAGAATCCCTGTTTTGGTTGGTAAATCTCAGAAAACCAAGTCACAGAGCAACCTTGAAAGAAGCGGGGGCGGGGCGGGGGGGGGGAGAGATCTTTCATGAAGTATTCTCAAAGGCTAAATGGGCCAGGGAAACAAATTCTCATGTTAAGTTCCTCATTTTCTCTTGTACGGTCAGCTCCAGGGAGGAAGGTAGAGGTGGGGGAAACCACCAACACAACAATTTCTTCTTGCACTGTTCTGCTCGGCAAACCAGACTGAAGTACAGTGGTACCTCAGGTTACAGACGCTTCAGGTTACAGACTCTGCTAACCCAGAAATAGTATCTCGGGCTAAGAATTTTGCTTCAGGATGAGAACAGAAATCGTGCAGCGGTGCTTCAGGTTAAGCACAGTTTCAGGTTAAGAACGGACCTCCAGAACGAATCAAGTTTTTAACCCGAGGTACCACTGTACTTTATAAGCCACTGCTCTGTTCCAAGCCTGCAGCAATCAGAGGGCGGTAGCCCTGGGCGATATATCGATGTATAACCCAGGACCAGTATGAGGAGCAGACTGCAATGTCGGTTTCCTCCCTCCAGGAGGTGCTGCCAGCAGAGGGACTCAGGAGCAGGGGCTGCTTCACCAGCAATAAATCGCTGAGTGAAACCACCATCCCACTCTGCCCTCATACGATGGAGAGGGAGAAACAAGGTGTATCGACGAGGTGCATCTTTAATTAAACTACCCGACTGAGGAGCGTGCAGCTGCGCTTGCCTCAGTCAAGCAGTTAAAGGAGCCCCCAGCCCAGCGCTGGCTCCTGCAAGCCGGCAGCAGGGTGGGGGCTCCGTGAAACTGCTCAGCTCCCCACAGCAAGCAGTTAAAGGAGGCCCGAGACTCCGCCGAATCAGGCATGAGCAGCAAGAAGCAAGAGCACCAGGGCTGTCTCAGCTGGGGGCGGCGGGGGGGAGAGAACCTGCGAGCCCAGGTGAAACCGCCTCAGCTCTCAAGGGCAGCTGGGGCAGTTTCACCTGATGTCTCAGGTGAATGCAGAGGCCAATGCATCTTCCCTACCCCAAACATTGCAGTATATCGCCAAACCACAATGTTTGACTGGTGATACACCGCCATGTTGAAAAGCTGATATTGCCCAACCCTAGAGGGCGGGAAACAATCAAAACAGCCACAGACAGGTAGCAGCCACATCAATTTTCATCCTTCCCCATATTTCCTCAGCCCAATTCATACAGGTGGGGGATGAGGAAAGGGAAAGGGAAAGAATGTGCGACCAAGCAGCAGCAGCAGCAACAACAACAATGGTGGTCATTATATCAGCATCAATGAGCATATGATGTTTTTAACATGTGCAGGGTTTGCTTCTCCTATACAGAGTTTCAGTGTTTTTGGCATATGCCTCAGCCAAGGGGGGGAAGCTACCTTAAGGCTTCCCGTCGTCACAGCTGTAATTTATTATCTAAACCTTTCAAACTGGGGCTATTTTCTCCATGTCAAAAAGAAAGTTATTTGTGATACAGTGAGACAGTAATGTGTCTTTTTGTACACTGCGTGACTTACCAGAAAAATCACTTTCAAAAAAAGATTTCATATCAGTCATAATAAGAATGTGGGCAACTCAAAGGGTGCTACGAGATGTGCCTAACTGCTATGTGTGTGCTTTGCTTTTGCAAAATATGGAGGCGACAGGTCGCTGCCCCAGAGAACTCACAATCAAAAATATGGCACAGGGGAGACAACTAAGGAAGGGAAGGGAAGGTATAGTGTCTTAGGAGAGGCTGGGGAGATGAGGAACTTGCCCCCTTGCAGTTTTACTGCCCAGCAGGAGACAAGGTTAAAGAGATTGTGTCACATTACCTACCACTGCCCATACCACATGTAAGCAATCATGCCACCACTCTAGCCTGTTTGTCTTTTAAAGAAATAAAACTACATATTATCTCATCAAAAGCTGTCATACCATATATTGGTGAGAATGAAATTAATTTCAGTAGCTCTCACTCCCCAAATCTGAACTTTCTTCTTCAAGCTGGCAGGAATAAAAGGGGCAAAAAGCAAAACAACCCCTAATACTGCATAGCATTTCATGCATCTTATTTGTTCAGAATACTGAAGTCCCTATCTCTTCCAGCAGTTCAGTTGTTTACCTAACTAGTTGTGTGTGTGTGTTTGCGCATCTGTGTGCATGTGGAGGGATAGGGAGAGAGGGAAAGAGAAACAAGACAGCTAAGCCTAATCATTTTTCACTTCTTAAAATAAGGAAAAAAGTACTAAAGTACTACACAGAGCTAGGAATTCACCATTATAGCAAAAGTTCAGCAAGAGATGTGAATTATTATTGTTACTGTCCTGCATCAAAGTGCATTATGCTAATTTGTACAAACCAATTACAGCAGCACATCACAGCCACATATTTGATTGTGCTCTTGGTTACAAGAACTGTTTGCTGGCACTAATTTGAAAAGCGCTGCTTCCCTTTTCACAAATAAATATTTCATCACCCCTTTTAGCATCCTTCGGTTTTGTCAGATGTATTTGATGCAGTTTATCAATTAGTATATGGATATTTTAACCACAGAACTTTCTGAACCAAAGTGAGTGATTTCATATTTACAGTAGACAAGATGGGGGGGGGGGGACCAGTCCCTGCAAATGAAAACTGGATCTTTTGTTTCAATTAATAAACCGAGAGGAGTGACCAGTTCATACTCCCTTTAATGATGCTTCTTTGGCTGCATTCAGATGGCAGTTTATTCCATCTTCCTAACAATCCATTACCTGTAATTTTTAACACTTTATGTGATCTTCCATTTCTGGAAATTGAGTGGAATCTAGCAGTGAGTTAGTGCTCATTTCTGTGTTGCTTCCAGGAAAAAATCCATTTGCAATCCTGGAAACCCATGTTTGGGGGATTTTGCTTATGTAATTTGATTCTGGACTATGCAGTGCATATCATGGGGGGGAACAGAAGCACCATGCCTAAAAAGGGTCCAATCACATTTGCTGTTGTGTCATATCACGCCCATGGTTGTGAATGAATTTCAGTGCAACTTGGGTACCGCAGTATAAAAGACCATTAGAAATCCAGACAGAAGTGTCATTATAACAAGGAAAACTAACACAATAAACCCCACATCTGAATAAAGTCTATGTCCTATCCAAAGCCCAGAGATTCATATCCCTCACCTACAGAGATTCATATTATTCCACATTCCTGAAACTAATGGGTCAAACCTTAAGTCCTAAGCATGGTGATGTTTTCTGTCTTCAATCACCATGTAGCTTTGTAAGGAAGGCAACGTGGAAATGGGTAACAATGGAGTGGAAATGTATAACAATGAAAAAAGGCAACTGTCTTGTTGTTTTGCTGTTGTTTTTCACACACTGAAGAATGTCCCAAAGTGACTCTCAGCTTGACATTAAATCTCAGTACAGTAAGATCATTAGAAAGCAATATGCTTGTCCAAAAATATTTATAAAATGACAAATCCTACACAGTCCACTTAAAGATGAGCACTAAAAAGCCACCACACACAACTTGCTTCCCTCTCAATTAATACACACCTGGGTGGTGGTATTATTATTATTATTATTAGTCTTAATCTACTACCTATAAGCAAACAATGATGGCACCAAACATACTTCCCTAGGAAGCACATTCCTCAAATGGGGAACTGCCACTGAGAAGGCGCCTTCTTGTATTACCACCCTCCCCACCCTACTAAGAGGAGGCAGAAAGAGAAGGACCTCTGATGACAAATGGGGAGTCTGAATGAGTGCCAATGGGAAGAGCAAACCTTGGAGTATTGGGTTCCTAAGTGGAATAAGCCTTTAAAGGTCAAAACCAGACAGCGCAGTGTTAATACGCTCCTATTGTCTTATCGCCCATCAATTACCCATAATTTGTGTTAATACGCTCTGTCTTATTACCCATCAATGACCATATAGAGCACAAAACAGTCATGTATCAAGACTTGATACAGGAGGAAGATTCTTTTATAAATATGTTTTGATTCAATCAAGTGAATGATACAAAAGTGACAGAAGATCCATATAATCTGGGCAAGCAACACTAGACTGTTAAGATAACTAAAACAGACATTTAAGGGAAGAAACTATGGTTTGGCATAATGGGGAGAATGTGGTGGAAATCCTATAGGACCAAATAACAGATGGGAAAAGTCAGAATAAATCATAGTTTAGAACTAAGTTAGCCGGAAGCAGATAACTTGGAAGCAACATAATTTAGGTTATTTGTTTAAAATCAAATGTCATTGCAAAAACAACGCACCATCGACATAAAACAAACGAACACCTGTGTATGAACTATACTTGCATCATACATGGAACTCATGCATGAACGACAACTGAACACATAGCAGTAAACATTTGTTAACAACATACATCGGAAGCTGATTTACACAGATCTATCAAGCTCAGAATATTCTGTAGTGACTGCCCTCCAACATTTCACACTGTCTCCACTGAAAGAAGTTGCAATTGCTTGTATCAACTTGTAACTAAGTTTCTGGGCAACTGCTGCAAACAAACCTGTCTGTCTTACAAGTAAAAAAAAAAAAAAAACCTATGCAAAACAGACTGCAAAAATTGATGTTTTGAAGGCCTGTAAACTGCAACAGCTTACTAAGAAATCCCTTTTTTTAAAAAAAAACTGTCTATGAAAGGAAGGATATTAAACTGTGTAACAAACTTTCTCCTCTTTCTGACCAGATACACACAGGTTAATAAAGGCACCAGAATATCTACCATCTAAACGAATAGTGGGTGTTCCAGAAAGCATTGTGTCGTAAATCCTCAAATATGTACGCTCTTGAATATATGTTTTTTCCTAAGCTTGGCACACCTTAATAACGCTTTTCTAATCCAACAGGAAATCTCTAAAGAAGATTCAGCACTCTTGAGTTCAACTGTGTCTAAAAACAATAGTCTTGTGGCACCATGAATACTATAATAATAGAATTTATAAGATGAAATATACTCTAGTTCACAAAAGCTTGTGTGATAATTTGTTAGCCTTTAAAGGTGCTGCAAGACTCTTTATTGGTTTTGCTGCAGCAGACTAACTTGGATATCCATCTGGAAACTGTATTTAACATTTTTGCAGACAGGCCGTAAGCCAGAATTAGTGCTTCACACATGGTATTTGTTCAAATAAGCATCTTTTAGGATAATGACACCCCACTAGTTACTGCTTTCTTAGCCAATACACTCTGGATGGGAGTCTAATCTCTGCCTACAAATGAGGGTGGGGTACCATAATGCGGGCATAATATAGATCTTAAAACCTGATGTTGAATTATTGCTATAATTAGAAATGCAAATCATTCACACAGATCACTGCTGCCTATGTTATTTGGGCAACAGTTTTTTACCCATACAAAAAATTAACTGCGGAGACTACTAGATCTCCAGCATAACAAAACATGAAGTTCAGAATTACCTGTGCCAATCTGGAAGCAATAAATCTTGCAAGTGATTTATGCCTCTAACACCTTACTAACCAAGACCTCCAAGTCTTTAACTGTTAAGCTATTCTATATCAGAGCTATCCTATGTGCCACTTGTGTTATTCTGATTCTTACCCTGTTTTAGCTTTGCTGTGACAAACTACTGTTTTAAACTGTAGTTTAAATTGCCGTAACCCACCCTGGGACCTTAGGGTGAAAGGCAGGTAATTAATAATAATAACAAAATATAAATAACACTGGGTGCCCTCGCTGACAAAAATAGCAGAAGCCCACACTTTTAAAGTACTGTGCACTTGTAAAGTATTCTGTGGTTTTATCTTATACCTTAACATTATATACCCATGGTTCACTTCAAGTTGATTTGCTTGAAAAGCAAGTATAAAGGCTATAGGGATTTGTTGCACCCTAGGCGGCCTTACAGCTGTCAGGGCAACGAGTGGGGTGGAGGACAGAATGTATGAATTGATTTCTCCAAAGATGACTTCGCTGCACCATAACTAGGTAGTGACTGGCAGGCCTGCAATAAACCCCATAAAAATGGCTTGCTCGAGGCTAGCCAGAATGAGGGGGAGATCTGTCCTTTGATTCGGTTACTAGCAAGACTGTGATGCTATCCATGATAGATATGGATAGATACCATCTGCCCATAATACTTGGAAATGTATTACTTACTCATTTGCTTTTGTATATAAATGTAACATTTTGTATTGGGAACCCACACAAGCAGTCGGACGTGAAACACAAATACTCCCTTGCTTGAGAAAGGCAGCTGTAGACCTGCAAGACCCACCCTGTAGTTATACAAATGGTGGATCAGATCTGGATAGATTTCCTGGCATATTTCCATGTTAAAATTCCCCACATTACATTGACAGATTCCCCTTTAAACTTGTAGCACAGCTTTACACCCACCCGTTTCCCAAGATAGCTTGAACTTAAACACAAATTTCATTCTTCCCAACATTTGTGTTTCTTTTGATCCCTGAAATCAGGCAGGGAAGTGGGGGGGGGGAACAAACGCGCGTGCGCGCGCACACACACACACACAACCGAATCCTCATTGTTTCAGCAACATCCTAGTGTTAATCACTTTATAAACAATTTCAGTTTCCTTCCCTTCCCAAAATATATATGTGAACAGAATGGGATGATACACACACTTTAAATAAAAGCTTCAAACAACCAAACCAAAAATACGCTTTAAATAAAGGAGGCTCTTATTACTGTGCCAATTCCTGGAATACAGGAATTTAAGTAATTGAATTGTTGTTTTTATTTTGATTGTGTATTTTGTGGTCTTAAATTTTGATTTTATTATGGGAACCACCCTGAGACCTTCGGTATAGGGTGGTATATAAATTCAATAAATAAAATCAAAATCATCATCATCAAAATCATCATTATCATCTTACTAAACTTCAATATCTTCAATATTCATTAACCAAATTTAGAATTAAGTACATTTGTGTTTTAGAGCTGGAAATAAATGTTGGCTTTTTACAAATGAGTTAACAAATGAATTAGTTTCAAATTTCCTTGTATATATGCAAACAAGGAAAGAGTATTCATGACAGCACACTGATCTATAAATAGGTCTTGTCAAGTGTATTTCTGAACACAAATTTGAAACAGAGCCCAAGAGAGTCAGACACTCTCTCTCTCCAACTATGTAAATTTACATCTTTCTGCCAGCCATAAATTTCATAAAATAATTCCGTATAAACGGTTCCCAAGGATACGACAAGTTGTGGTAAATTGCATTGCAAAAGAACGAAACAGAAAAGTGCACCACTACATACACACAAATAAACATTTAACCTATTTATTTGTTTTAAAGTTATTTATACCACCCTTCCTAAAAACATCTAAAGCAACATGCAGACATAAAAAGTGTAAAATATGTAAGACAAATCGAACTAAATAAAAATTGTCAGCACAAGAAACAGAAGCACCAATCTGCCAGCCACTTAAAAAGTTCATTGGAAAAGAAAGGTGCCAACAAGCCTTTGAAAAGATGCAGTAATAAGACCACATGAAACTCTTAGGAGAGGACATTCCAAAGCACTGGGGCCACAATGGGAAAGGCCCTGTTCCTTTAGAGGACCAATCTGATCTCCACAGAGGTGGAATTCAAAACATTTCACTGGCAGATGTCAACTGCTGGAAAGTCCTATACAAGAGTATGAAAAATGTATTGGCTGTAGATGTGCAGTCATTAACTACTATAACAGCTTTTATACAAAAGTGCTATAATGTCTCACTAAACAACTAAAAGGAAGACTGAAGAGCTGCTCCTAAGAACATATACAAAATAGGATTGTAGTGTGTTTTAATTATGTACATTGTTTAGAATTTTAATCTCTATTGCATACACAGTCATACCTCGTGTTGTGTCTGCTTCATGCTGCGTCTTTTTCCATTACGTCCCGCGGCAACGCGGAAGTACCAGAACGGGTTACTTCCAGGTTTCGCCGCTTGCGCCTGCGCAGAAGCGCCAAATGGCACCGTGCGCCTGCACAGACGCAGCGCTTCAAGTTACAGGCATTTCACATTACGGATGGGACTCCGTAACGGATCCCGTCCATAACACAAGGTACCACTGTAGTTTCTAAAGCATGGGCCCAGTTCAGTCAATCGGCAACCTTCGCACAATTGTCGGAGCTCATGAATCAGCATGCTTATGATTCATCAGAAGTTGTGTGTAGAGGATTGCATGGTTAGAGACAATAGATGTGCAATTTTGTGTGAGCATGGCAACCCTTCCCCCTTTTAGTCACTACAGGGATGCAATTTGCGATGGTCATGTATGAATGGTACCTCACCAAGGAACTAGGTTCACAGGAACTCACCTTCTCATAAGCCACAAGGTATTGCAAGCCTACACTCACTCAGACAGGTGATCATGTGATGCCACTGGTCACTGCAACTTCATCATAATATGGTGAAGTATGCGTTTGAAAATGCAAATTAGTTAAATTTTATTTTGGACTGTTAACAGTAAAATAAGTACTGGGAATATTGTTCCCATACGAAATTGCTTAATTAAAGAGAGCGGAGATCTTGAAAAGGGCCTCGTTCCCAGGTTGTGCCCCAACACTAGGAAATCACCTTTTCAGGCACAAAAGCTGTTGAGCTGCTGAACAATGCAAGAATTTCTACCCTGTCATCAGTTCTATACAACCAATTTTCTGGGTAACTGAGGATTTATTTGCATGTAACACACCTATATACACAGGGATGCAAATAAACCCTCAGTCACTCAGCAAATTGGTTGTACAAGAAGACAATTATCCCAGAACACCGAGAATCATGATTAACAGTCCAAAAATACAATTAGCAATCCAATTTAACCAGTGCCTGGTTCCATGGGAAGTTAGTACAGGGAGAAAATTGTTTCAACCAGCCTTCCATTCAAGGAGTAAGACGCATTATAGTAATCCATTCTCTTGATCAACAAAGAATCCAAGATGATGCTGTTAAGATGCTTTAGGGTATAAAGATCATTTGGGATTTTCAGGCACTACACACTCTGATTTCTTCTGATTAGGAGCAAACTATAGTCTGTTGCTTTAGCTGTACTGAACAACCTATCATTTGCATAGACTATGGTTTGTCAGCAAACCAGGACTTTAAATCATAATTTGAACTGGAATTATAATCCTGATTTGCAAATGCAGAGCTCATTAGACTGAAATAGACCATAAAGTTATCAAGTCCATTGCCTTCCCCAGGGAGCATCATCTATATCTAACTCACCTCCTTAATTAACATTGACCATCCATCATAATCTAAACTACAGAGCAAAACAAGAATAAACCAGGAATGTTACTTTAGATCATTCAAGCAAACGAGCAAAGATATTTATATCTGAGAATTTGAATGCTCTAGCTTTCTTTGGACACAGGTAGTAGAAAAGGAAATGTGGAGGCTAGATGGAAAATGTGCACACATTTTTCAACAACGTTGTGTTTTGCAGGAGCGTTCCATATTGGGATTAACAGTTGCCGCAACAAAAATGTTTTATTTTCTTGGAGAGGTATTTGGTGGTGTGTTTTTTTAGAAAGGTTGCCTCCCACCTTCATTCAGCCAAAAAGCACAAACTGGTTTCTTACATATCACACCACTCACTATTATTTTTAACACTTACTTTAAAATGTATCAATTATCCAACTGTTTTTTCTCCATGTATCTTAAAAGCGATCAAAGGCTTGCCTCCCATAAAGTAGCTTTGTTCTATTACTGACTACCCCAGCACAAATATCATCCTAAATTGGGGGGAGCATACCATGTTGTTGTTTTTTTGGAATACAAAGGCATTTCCCCTCCCCTTAATTAACTTGGCTCGTTTGTGAGGATCTGTTTAGCCAATCTAATTATTTTGATTCCAATTTCCAGCCTTATCAGGGGCTCAGTGGTGCAAGAAATCAAAATGCCTGTCTTCTCCATATGTGGCAATCTAAAAAGCTAACTGCTTCTCATTTGCTGAGCCATCACTGCATGGCCCAGGGGGCCCGTCAGAATACAATTTACGTTCAATCTTCTAGAGCTGGCTTGAAAGGGTTTTCCCCATGTACTGAGGCTGAGCATTTCATATTATACCATTTCAGATATGCTGCTTCTTGTTGCATCATCTGTCAAACCACAGCAAATTCAAACAAGGAGCAGTGTTCTAGGAGAGACTTAAGCAAGTTCCTCCATTTATTTATTTATTTATTTTTTAAAAAGAAAGGTATCAGACACCTTTTATTTCAATATACTTTAAAAAGTCACAAAACCATCCTTGAAAAAAGCCCTCTTGGTGGGACCAATTTTGTGAAACTCCGGAGCAGTAAACACACAGCAAAAAATAGCAACTGGGCAGAGGTTAATTTCACTGAGGAAAGACCCACTGTGAATGTAGCCAGCCAGCTGTCATTTAGGCCCATGTTTATTGGTCTTCTACATCACATAACCAACCTCAGAAATTTCTGGGTTGTGCTCCATCACAGCTTCGTGTTACATGAACATATCAGTTTCTCCAAGGAAATAGAATAACACAGAAGCACTGTGGCCGGCAAAAAATATGCAAGGTATTTTACGAACTCTCGCGCAAGCCATAATGTTGGCTAATATTTAAACGCTCAGTTCAGCCAATCAAGGATTTTGGCATTTTCCTTATGGGTCAACACAGCCTCTCTTCCTCAAAATGAAAAACTATACAGCTCTTGCAAGGTCAATGTCCAACAGTATTAGTAATAAAAATAGTATCAATTAAACGCCACAAGCATAATAAGTGTAATTTGCATGTTAGCACAAGAGCTGTAGGCTTTTATTTTCTCCCATTTTTATTAGAAATATAATATGTTTGGCAAGCTGTCTGGCCTCCCTTATGATGATGAATGCTGTAACAAACAATTTGCTGTATCTTTAGAGAAATGGTCAATTCAATTACATTACGCCAGAAGCTCTCCTATCCCTCTTTGCCAAATGTCTTTGCTGTACCCTGCTACAGACAGCCCATTTGTATTCCAGCACAGTAGGACACTTGTTTTATTGACGCACACAGCTCTACTTAGGTACTATCAACAGAACACTATTTCACTCCTCCAGCTCTCTGTTTCCTACCTGCACGTCCATACGCTTCCCCCCTCCAATTATTAGGATTTTCAGCTTTAGTGACTCCAATGCATACGCATTACTAATTATGTGCCTGAAACCAAGAAGCTATCAGCAAACAACAACAACAACAAAATACTTTTGCATTCAATTATGGAAGAAAGCTCTTTTGGGGAGCTGGAGGGGGGGCGTCGGCAGTAGCAACACTTTCCAATTTAGATGATTTAAACACTGCAATTAAAGCAGGGCCTCAGATTCCGCCTTTGAGAGCACACCACTAATTGCTTCTGTTTCCCCCATTACTGCAGTAGCTGGTTTTCCTCAAAAGGATCAGCAAAAATGAGAACAGCAAATGCGCACACATGTCAGGCCAGGCCCCATCAGTAATAAACTTATTTTCAAGTCACCTGAAAAGGATGCCCACTATTTATACCGCAAGTTCCTCCTCCCTTCCTACCCTCACCCCCCAAAACTATCAGTCAAGGAATACCAGTTTAGCAACTCATTAACTACAGTCTCTCTTTTAATTTACTTTGGTTGGTGAGAAAACAGCACCTGCTCTCCACTACAAAGACTCACTGTGTGCAAAAAGGAGAATTAGCATTATGTCGACAGCTTCTGATTGGAGCCAAGCGAAATCCGGAGAAATATAAACCTATTCTATTTATCACAGGCACAGAATCATCATAAAAAGCAACCTGCTAGTCCCCAGGAATCACTTAAAACATTCAACCTCTAAACGAGCTTGTAAAACAACAGATTGTTCTTTGAAAGGCGTCTACTTCTAAATGCTTCAGCAGTGGTCATGATCAATTATCGTATTTACAACCTTGTAAAGCAGCAGTGTCTATATATTTAAACACCTAGGCTAGGCCAAACACATGGACTAGAATTCCTCCCTGCCCCCACTCAGCAAGATATACAGTAAATCTAATAAGAAACAAGAGAGATCTTTAACCATGGCTGCAAACTTTCATCTGTTCATTAGTTACAATTCTGCTAGTTAATCAGCTTAGTGCTAATTATTATCTGTGAGGACAACTACTTAACTGGTGGCTCCAAGAATTCAGGGCACACTTTGTTTTGTTTTACTAACTATCACTCAAAAAAGACCACAGCAAACTGGTTAACAAAGCCGGTAAACCAAAGTTTGGACATAACAAAACTAAAATCGCTCTGCTGCAATTTCTCTCATCTTATTATGGCTTGTTTTAAGTGGCAAATGCGTATTGCAATCAAATAAGTGAAACAAAGCAAAACTAATGTAAGTCTATACACAGCTGCATGAGAGCAGGCCTCAACGCAGATACTGTAAATTTCCAGGATTAGCTGCTCATGTATTTATTTCTTAAAACTTACAGGCAGCTTGGTTATAAAAACAAACACCCAAACAATCCTCCAAGCCCAAGCTGTTTACAAAAATGTAGTAAATGCTACATTTACTCAAGGAATACAACCAGTTGTTTTAATTCAACAGGGTAATAAACAATAATACATTTCATAGAAAAGTGGAATTGTGCTGTATGTTAATCTCTGTAGTAGAGGCAACATAGTTAGCTTCACTATAGGAAATGCAACCTTCACTCACTGGATAAATAATATGAAATCATAGCGGTTTTTGCAGTTTTCTCAGGTTCAGTAAATACTGGTGCAGCAGAATAACACTGGATATATATTGATCACAATAAATATAGTTGGTATAGCAATCAGTGGCATAAACGCCGTAAATTGGATATGTTCATGAATGGCGTTGGTTCCCATGTAATGTCAAACCGTGCAGTTTGCCATCCTGGTTTAGAGGGTTTGTGAAAACCATAGTTTGCAGTTTGTGAGGGGAGTCCAGGAGCTCTTCCATATAACACCAAACAATGGTTTGCAATTACATTTAATTCAACTCACTGTTAAGTTATTCAGGCTATAACTTGGAAGATGGACATTTGCCCAGTGCATTGGACAGAACAGCAACAAAGTTCCATTTCATTAAACCTGAATTCACGCTATAATTCCCAATGAATAAGACTAATTGCTTTACATATTCAAGTACAATACACACTGGACATATTCCAACAAAAGTTAAGCTATTTTAAGCTCCACTGGTTTCAATTGATCATGCCCATTGCAATTATACAATAGGAAAATAATTTCAGTAATTCACTTACTCTGGGGGAGGAGGGGATGCTGTCAAATCCCCAGCTTTCCCCAATTTCACTTCAGGCCAGCTTTCTCTCTTTTGATACCCTGTTCAAAACATAAAAACAAAAGCAGATTTATTACAACTACTCAAGATTAGAACTACTCAAAATACTCTAAAAACTGAATGAACAGAAGCAAAACCATATTATCCAAGGATACCGTCAATCAAAAAAGGCTGCTCAGATTACTCTTTGCATAGAGGTTGTTCTGAGTTTCACATTGCTCCCCATTATTTCTGCCAAGGTGGAAAGTTGCACAGATCATGTTGGCTGTGTTCAGATGTAATGACAAACCATGGCTTACCTTTATGAGAATGAGCAGGTATGAGTCCTGACGCAGTCATATACCCCTTCTTCCCTCTTGCACAGAGAGGTAGGAATCTTCTGGTCTCAGTTTGTGGAATCTTAGTCTCCCCTAGTTTCTCATCACTGTGCAAGAAGGGAGGGAGGGGAGTTGGAAGAATAAAAAGCCACAGTGTGCTCTCATGGCACCATGGTTTGGAGTTACACCTGGGCAAAGCAGTAGTGCCCTTTTTAAGTGTAGAAACTGAAAGAAGCCTTGAGCACAGATATAATAACTTATATACTCCTTATGGGGTAGTTTGTCCACCTCTGGTTCCCACCCTGCACTCAGCTCTCACTTGTGGCTCCTAGAGACAGTGGCCATACCAAAGGAAACAGCTTCAACTGGCCAGCTAAACCAGGTCAGGGTAGCCGATGGGTCTCAAACCCTCAGTGAAGTAGGGACCTTCCCTGCATGTGAAGACAGGCTCTGGTGGATTGGGCAGATGAGACCAATAGCGGGTCCAATGGTGAAAGAGCCAAGCACCCGTGCGCGTTAAACCATAGCTTATTTTAAATTATGGTTTAATGTTTTGTGAAAACCAACTCACTAGCTGCAAATACAGAGCTTGGGCAAATCATTTTACTTTGGCTTCCAGCACTGCATACCATTTCTCAGTTCTAGCTGCAAATACATAATACTGAACTTAGCAAGAGTGGGAAGCAGATTCTGGTTGCATTAAATCTGTATGCTCAACAACTGAAAACTTGATTATAGGATACAAAAGTTAAATGATGGTTTGTGCCCTGGTAAAAATTGACTGGAATTAATAACATCCATGTTGCATGAATTGCTGGAGTTAATAACATCTATGGTGCATGGTGCATTCCACTGTCCTGCAAGTGCTTTCCAAACACAAAAGAGCTGTATGAATCAAGTATTCATGTGCAGAGGCTGAACCATGTGGCTGCATGGATTCAATTTTATTTTGGAGAGGACAACAGTTCAGTAGTCCTGCTATGTCATCCTTCAACTACTCTACACGTTTGCTCTGAACAGCTGCTTTCCTTTCATTCTGATGACAATGGCTACTATTTATACCGGGGGCGGGGGGAGTGCTCCTGCCAATTCATCTATGACAAGCTAGTGTTGAGCTGAATCATAAGCCCTAGCTTCTCAATCCCACTCGTGGTCTGTAATGCTCCCACTGCTTCCATCAATACTTCATGGCAGGGGCTCTGAAGATGGGCAAAGGTGACTCATTGGCCCCATTCAAACACAATGCTGCGCATCATAGTGTATTAATAGCAAGCCACACAATCTTCTCCCCTCTCTTTTTCTGTGGTCATTGAATGCTTTCATATCCAATTTCCATTAATCACAGTCTAGCATCTCGTCAGAACCCTAAACTGTGGTTTGTTATATATGGTGTGGTTAAATAAATCTGCCTCGTAATCCATGATGGTTTGTTTCAAACTTCGTTTGTCAGATTCAGACAATATAACAAACAGCAGTAACCTAAGCTGTAAACAAAATCTTCCAAACTCCTCCCCACAATTTGATGAAGAAAGGGTGGGTGGGAGAACCTGAGACTCACTGCAGCTTCATACTGAAATGATGGTTTACCATGGCATTTAAACCAGATCATTGTGTTGGTGGCAGGGAAAGGATAGCATAGCACAGGAAACAGGGACTTTCCTAGGCATTTTACTGACATCCCCTCTTTTCAAGCACTGTGCTACCTACAACTCACTTCTTCTGCAGTTGCAAAGGTTGGAAACAGCCCCAGAAAAGCAAGTGAAAAGCTCAGTTGGGGCATGTTGAGTCTATTGAGCCTCACATCCTCGTGTTCATCAGAAATACAGTGCTACCTTGGGTTAAGAACTTAATTCGTTCTGGAGGTCTGTTCTTAACCTGAAACTGTTTTTAACCTGAAGCACTACTTTAGCTAATGGGGCCTCCTGCTGCCGCCGCACCAACGGATCACGATTTCTGTTCTCATCCTGAAGCAAAGTTCTTAACCTGAGGTACTATTTCTGGGTTAGTGGAGTCTGTAACCTGAAGCGTATGTAACCCGAGGTACCACTGTACTGAGTTTACTGATTTTAGAATACTTTAAGTCAGAGGTTTTCAACCTTTTTGGGCCCACGGCTCCCTTGACCAACTACATTCTTTCTGCGGCACCCCTGTGGGCCTCAGGAGTCCAGTTATTTCACTCCTTGCCTACAGAGCTGGCAGTCCCTCACTGCTTTTCAAACTTTCTCCCTTGTGAAATGTTCCCTCAACCTCATTTGCTCTCCCATCTCCCTGGGAGTCCTCCGGGCAGCCACTGCTGCCACCCCAGTCTCTGAGCTGAGAAGTGCCTCCTCACATTGCCCCAAAGGGGCCTGGGAAGCACCTCCTGGTCAGCCCCAGAGGTACCATTTGTCTGGGGAGCTTGTAGCCAGAGCTCCTGCAACAAACAGCTGCACAAGCCTTTGGGAGGCAGAAACACAAGAGGAGTGAAGGAAACACAGAAGCCAGTGTTGCCCACGGCCACTATTCAAGACACCTCAGGGTGCCACGGCACACTGGCTGAAAACTATTGCTTTAAGCTTAGAGAAGGCAGTATGTAAAGTTTAACAAACTGAAGGGCATCATCCTCTTTCTACGCTCCTCCCAATGGGAACATGCAGATGGAGACAGATATAACCCTGCTTCAAGTCATTTACATACTGTCGTCTCTTGTACATTATTTACTACAAAGCTCGATGACTAAGCTCTTTGGTGACAAAATGGCGTCCGAGCACTGAACCACTGGTATATAACAAGTGGACTCTTTATTACTGCTTTTGCAATAATTTAAGAAAAAAAACTATATTGGAAAGAAACTACTTTTGCCATTTTTATGGACGTTGATCGTTTGTTTACAGATAGTTGCTTTGGTGATATTATGTTGTATTTTATGTTATGATTGCATAACATATGATTATGTTATGGTTATGTTATGCTTGCAGTAGTCATTGTTTCACCACCCTGTTCATTGTTTTAATGTATGAAAAAAGTCAAGACTCAAGTATCCCCAGGCCTACACCTCCAGATGGTGGAGACACCAGGCGCCATCTTGGCAGCTTCACTTGGTTCAAGTGGCCAATAGCCAGGTACAATTTCAAACACTGCTTTCAATATCTATTTATTGTTACATTTACATCCCACCTTTCGTCCAAAGACCTCAAGGTGGTGTGCATGGTTTCCCCTGTCCTCATTTCATCCTCAAAACAGCCCTGTGAATTAGGTTAGGTTGAGAGGCAATGGCGTCACGCAGTGAACTTCATGGATGAGTGAGGGTTTAAACTCTGGTCTCCCAAGTCCTAATCGAACACTCTAACCACTACACAATACCGGCTTTCAATATGACCACTACTGTAAACAAAACCCAACTAAAGAGACTTACAAGATACATAAAAATTTCTATTCAGAAGAAGGAAAACTTGTCATAAGAACTTAACCAATTTTTATTCAGGTAAAATAATCATCAGTGGAAAACATTTCGGTATGCAACTTCTTTCACAAATGTTTACTGCAGAGAACCTTGCCTCTAGAATAGTGCCTGTAACCCCTTTCAGGGTGCAGGCTCCCCCAACCTGATAACCTCCAAATGTTTTGAACTACAACTCGCATCATCCCTAGCCAGCAGTGACCAACATCTGCAGGGCACCAGATTGGCGAAGGTTGGCTTAATGCATGTATTTCCTAACCTCACATCCTTCCTTCTGAAAACATGAACATGGATACCAAAATGTCCCTCCTCACCCCACCAAAGTATGGTGAGCTGTGAAAGAATCTAGATAGACGTTAACTGGAGATCGTCCTGAAAATACTATCTGAAGAGCCAGCCAGAGCCCTAAGGCATTTCATGCTGATATGTTTCTGTGCTGGGTAAAAATTTAGTTGCAGCACGCTCCAACTGCAGACTAAAATCTCCTTAAAACAATTTTCCAGTGACATTACCTGCTACTTTGGTTCAGTTCAGTTCAGTTCAATTTATTGTGTCTCGCAAACAGGCATTACACACATGAAAATAATAACACGAATATGTTTACATTCACAGGACTACTTAAATACCAATAATTTGCAAATGTATAAGTGTATTAGCAAAATCCTAACAAATACTTACAATCAACTGTATTTGAGATGCATTTCATATTTTATATGAGGCTGTAATGCTATACTCGCTTACCAGGGAGTAAGTCCCGTTGAACTCTGTTGAAATTGAGTATAGGATTGCACTGCAAGAGTATTGTAACTGTTTTGACTTGGAATCCATTTGGTGTAGGTCCACTGATGGACAGTATCTATCAGCAGAACAGCTACCGTATTTTTCGCCCTATAGGACGCACTTTCCCCCCTCCAAAAATGAAGGGGAAATGTGTGTGCGTCCTATGGGGCGAATGCAGGCTTTCGCTGAAGCCTGGAAAGCGAGAGGGGTCGGTGCGCACCAACCCCTCTCGCTCTCCAGGCTTCAGGAGAGCTGCAGCGCCAGCCCCACAAGGTCGGGGGACAGCGGGGAGGCGGAACGCCACCATCCCACTGTCTCCCAATGTGGTTTGGAGGCTGACGGCGGGGAGACGCGTGCCAGCCCCGCAAGCTCCGGGGACAGTTGGGAGGCGCAGTGCGTCTTCCCGCTGTCCCTGGACCTGGTCTGCAGGCGGGCGGCAGGGAGAAGAGCGCTTTCCCCCACTGCCTGCCCCGCATGCTCCGGGGACATTTGGGAGGCGCAGCGCGTCTTCCCGCTGTCCCCGGACCTGGTCTGCAGGCGGGCGGCGGGGAGAAGAGCGCTTCTCCCCGCTGCCGGCCCCACAAGCGCCTGGGGGGGGGGAAATATATTTTTTTCTTTGTTTCCCCCCAAAAAAACTTGGTGCGTCCTATGGGCCGGTGCGTCCTATGGGGCCAAAAATACGGTAAGTGGGCAAACTCCCCTCCACAGGAAACTCCAGCCCCAAAATTGTCTCCCATACATTCTCCCATTTTGTCATCAGACATACACCTTTTCGATGGAATCACTTTTAATGTTTTGTTGTTACCTAGAGAACTTTATTAGGTGACATACGGATACTGTTAAATAATACATTAAAGCTACATTTTATTTTAGAGACACATAATTGCACATATAAACCAAAAACCCGTAACATTGGTCTATAAAAACTACTGGGGTTTTCTTCACAATCATCTGCCTGTTGCAATGAGCTTGAATAGGGCAGAGAACCTATTTGCTCAAAGATGTACAAATAAATGGTTATGTCAACATAGCAATTATGCAACATTTTCCATCCTTAGATGTCCTAATACATAATAAAGGAAGTAATGATTAACTCAGTTTTACAGAAGCTTAGCAACATCAGTGCTATAAAGACAACACTTTGAAAAGCAGATATGTAGAACGGCTTTATGTTTGATGCAAACAGCTGAGAGGATACAGATGTCAGGACTGGGCCAGATCAATGGATACAACCATACCCAAAACTCGCCTAGAGCAGAAGCTGCTGGACTATGATTCCCATAATTCCTGATCAGTAGGGCTGATGTATGTTGGAAGAAGGCTACAGGGCTTCCCAACCCTGCCCTAGAATATGTTCTTGAGCTTGAGAAACTGAAGCCCGAAGGACAAAAATGCAAAGGATTCTGCTCTTTTGATCAGGCATGGGAAGAAGGCCTGGGCAGTCCAAAGGCTTCATAGTGTAAAATGCTCAATATGGCATCCAGGAAATATAAAAACTGACAAACAGTTCAATAGGCCAAATGCCTTTTGAAATAAGGTCTTCACAAGATGGCAGGAAACCATCTCAGAGAAGGGAAGGCAAACTTATCCTGGTAGAGAGTTCTTCACCCTAGGCAGAACCACAAAGTCCCCTCCTGTACCCCAATGAATCAAACTTAAATGTTGAAGGAACATAGAAAATACACTCTTTGGTAGATATCCCACTCTTAAAACACCAAGGGGTTTAAATTCAAGGACCTTCACGTTGAAGCATATTTTGAGTTAGGCCAGAAGCAAACAAGGCTGTTGCAAAAGGGAAGTCACATGCTCCCAGTAACTAGCTTCAACCAAATATCTAACTGCTGTGTTGTAGACTTAGCCATCAATTGTTAGGAAACTATCTGTCCAGGGACCCTGGGAGACCTCCTCTGAGGATGAGGCATGGGACTCCAGAGAGAATCCCAGTACAACTGGAAGAACCTGCTAGAGTCCTAAGACATCCAGAAAGGCTGTCAAGGGCACCTCACCAGCCACTCACCACCCACAATCGCTACAATAACCTCTACGGTCAAGCCCTCCCTCGACCAGCTTCAAGATTAAGGCAATAGACCAGTGGAAAGCCCAGAGTCTGCTAGGAAGTTTTAGCAACAGTGGTCTCTCACAGAAAAAGGGTTTGCTCAAGAGAAGGAAGAAGTTTGAGAATATTCAGGGGTGAACAATGATGTAGCTGGTGATCAGAATGAAGGGTTGGCAGTGAGGAGATAAGCCTCATTTGTGGGGAGAACAGCTCCAGCTCCAATCCTGAGTCATAGATATCAACATGTCCTATTCCGCTGCTTACCTTTCCTGTTCTCTGGGCCATTTATATTGTCAACAACTAAGTTTGCTAGAGAAGCACTTGGATAAGGAGATGGAGATGTCTGTAGAGGTCAGAAGACCAAACTCCACTGTTCAGCACATCACATTGTATCATGAAGACGAAATGTCTGCTGGCCAGAAAATGCCTATCATTTGATTGTCCCATGGCCAAAACATCCCTTTGTTGCCTCTGGGGTAGGTGGACCAAATAGAGCTGGGAAGATGGTGCAAAAGTTGTAATAGTTTAGGATGACTTAATCTAGGAATTAGGTATTGGGAAATGTGAATATTCACAGGTCTGGAAAGTACACCATCGACGATGAGAGAAGGTCATGAAACAAGTCTAATAACCAGGAAAAAAACCTATTGTTTCCTTGCCATTCTGAGATTTTTCCAAAGTGAAGCTCCTGACCACAATTTTTAAAACAAATCCTGATTCTAGGCTTATGGGTGCTCATACATGATAAAGATGTTTCCATGTAGGCTGATTGAAAAACCCCCAGCAAAGGTTGGTTTTGTTAAGTCTCAGCTGTGCTTTATTTGGTACCTCTCATTGTCTGAGATACTTAGAACTGCATGCCAACTGTACAATCATGCAGTGTTAGAATTTGCTTCCATTATGTAACACAACTGCTGAGCCGCAGAACATTTAAGAACTAAAGAATGAAAAGATAGCCCTAATTAAACAGTCAGTTCCACATTCCTAGGTATTCGTTGACCTAGTTTGGAACACCACACCCTACTGTGTTGTGAGGGCGGAAACAAGAGTACCTTGGAATATCTGCCGGCAAGTTGACACTTGCAATTTAATGGTTTGGCATGCTATCACAGCAACTATTCTTTGTTCCTTAGCCAAAGTTTGGCAACACAGGCTTCACAAGCTCCACTGATATAAGCACCCCTGTGCAACAAGTAGGGGTTGGCCTGGGTGAATTATTTGAGTATCTGACCATATAAAACATACCATAGATATACAGCAAACCAGACTGCAGGCAGGGGATACTTCAGCGTTTTAAGTCATGTGAATAAAAGGCAGCTACAGGTGGTGGCAGCGAAGAGAAATAAATATTTGCTAAATCTAAACTCCAGTTACAAAAGTGAGATTGGCTTGTATAAGCATACTTAAACAGAACAGGGTTGTTCACCAGTATAGCTGTTGTTTCTTTGGGTGGTCCTTTCTAGAAAGGTTTCTACTTTTCAAGAGTTGCCTCGGGTATTCTTCCAAAAGTGCAAGTCCAGCAGTATGTAGACTATCGTGACCACCATGAGGGTTTTATTTATTGTTTTGGTCCACAAGATCCTGGTATGAAAATTGGGGGTGGGATGCGTGATTGCACAGAGGACCAATTGTAAAAGCAACCACTATAATTAAGCAACCCCCTTTTCCTTTTTTGTGGCTTCTATGCAGTCACACTGCGGCGCTGATAGTTTTCTCTCTCCAAGTGTCTGACTTGCCTTAAGAACTGCAATTCTGGCAGAAAGCCCCTGCAAACGTAGCCAAACTATTTACTTAGGAAACATTAATTGGGTTCCCCCAAGCATCTCTATTGGGACTAGTGCTTTTTAAATGTTCACAAATTATCAAAAAGTTTTAAATCAGTAAATAAAGTTGCTAAGGCAACTTGAATTGGCAACTGGAGATAATCATCCTCCCTTCTGATTTATAAAAAAAACACCATAACAGATCCACAAGTATCCCAGGAGAACTGGGGTCTAATTATATAGACCAAGAGAATGCTATCATAAAAGCTCCACTGTAGACCTCTTTTGAGGAATTGGTTTGTGTGCAGTCCTATGTGTTTTACTAGGAAGTAAGTACTGCACTATGAAGTTCAATGCTTCGTCTTGGGTAAGCTCGCATACGTTTGCAGGCCAAGTGCTCAATCAAACTTGCACACTAAAAGTCATTTCATGTTGAACTGTGAGAGCAGCTGTGTTCCCATCTCCCGTCCCTTAATACAGGAAGCAAATCTGGATGGGGTTTTTTTATTTCTTTTTTTTAAAGAACAGGAATGCTCCTATACAAGCTGATGTTCTTGGCTGCTTTCAGTGTCTATTCCCCTTCTGCCAGCCAGGAGAAGAAGAAAAAACATGACAGGGATTTAACATTTCAAAGACTGTCTTAAAACACAGAAAAATTCTTATTTGTGTAAATAGCCAGGGAAATCGTTCTTCATTCATGCATGTCAAGGCAGGTTTCTTTTATTCTTGCAGTCGCCATTCAGTATTTGTACATCTGAATTCTGGTATCTTTTTTAAAAAAATAATTGCAGAGTGTGCTATAGTGTAGATTTAAATAAAAAGGAATTAAATGACTAAAACAATTCAATTCTCTTGACACCTTCAAACTGTTCTATTAAATTCTGAAATCTTAAAAAGCTTAATGCTCCAAGTAGAATTAACTGTTAAAAAGTACCCTTTATTAAGCAATGATATAGTAATTATATGCTTCAGAGGAACTTCTAACATCTTGCCAAAGGAACATGTGGCCACATACACAGATCGGAGTATTCTTAACTACAAATTAAAGCCATGTTTTCACTTGCCTTATTAGGAACTTGGCTTTCATTCACATATATTTGGATTTATGGGAAATAGTGGGTGATGGGCAGAGGCTGGGTTAGCATCAGAAGGGTACTACAGAAGCCAACTTCTCCATTTTTCCTAAATAATGTTTTCTGACTTTGGCAAGAATAACTCCCAGTGAATGTTGTGCTCTGCTGATCTCAGCCAAGATATAAACTTGTATTTTCAACACTCAATATCTACCATATAGGCTAATGGAAACTTTACAGACCACATTTTCCTTCTCACAGCAAAAATGTCACCACAGATGAGATAACAATCTTAACATCGGAGAAAATAAAAATAGCCCTTTTTTTTAAAGCACCCTTTGTTTCCCTCATTGCTGGAGCTGGTTCTGTCCACTCTCTGCCCCTGTGATGGGTTTACTTGCCAACTTCCTAAGTGTTTTGCCACTCAATATCTCGGAATCTAGTGGATCTCATCTTCTGTTTATTCTGTTTATCTAGAAATTTTATTGGGCAAGGACCCAACCCCCACCCCAGAGCATATTTTTGGGGTGTATGCAAGGGGTTGCAAGGGAGAGGAGAGGAGAGGAGAGGAGAGGAGAGGAGAGGAGAGGAGAGGAGAGGAGAAGAGAAGAGAAGAGAAGAGAAGAGAAGAGAAGAGAAGAGTGGAGTGGAGTGGAGTGGAAAGGGAAATTCCATTATACAAGTGAAAACTGTTGCACAACCGGGATACCACAACTGAGCATCACCCATTCATACTGGGAATCTAGGTCAGTCACCACTATGATCAGGCATCAGGTATTTTTATGTTGTAAATGGCCCTGTGATCTTCAAATGAAGGGTGGTATACTTACTTACTTACTTACTTACTGAATGAATGAATGAATGAATAGGTAGGTAGGTAGGTAAATGGAATCTTGAAGAGTGTCTGAACTACAGTGGTACCTCGGGTTACATACGCTTCAGGTTACATACGCTTCAGGTTACATACGCTTCAGGTTACAGACTCCACTAACCCAGAAATAGTACCTCGGGTTAAGAACTTTGCTTCAGGATGTGAACAAAAATCGTGCTCCGGCGGCGCGGCAGCAGCGGGAGGCTCCATTAGCTAAAGTGGTGCTTCAGGCTAAGAACAGTTTCAGGTTAAGAACAGACCTTTGGAACGAATTAAGTACGCAACCAGAGGTACCACTGTACCGGCCCAGTTCACATACAACACTAAACCATAATATAGCATCCACAAGCCCATACAAAGCATCAGCCTCAAACCCCTACTCCCACCCCCCTCTCCTACTCCCACATGGCCAGGAGAAGTTCTGATGCATTTATAGGTCCTCCCCCCCCACAAAAAAATAAGGGTCTTAGGTAGAAACCAGGGATCCTGAATAAACCAAAAATGGTCAGTTTAATAAGCCAGCTTCATAATCTGTGGTTTGAAGCTAGTTTATTATTACACAGAACAGAGTTTGTTTTAAACCAAGAACTCTAGTTCATATGTAAAGCAATGCATACTTTCAAAGCAAAACTAAGCTCGACATAAGTTTTTGTCTCAGCCACGCAGGAGAAAGTGAAGGGAGGAGAGTGCTTCACTTGTCTTATAGACAGGTCTGTCCATGTAACACTAAACATGTGAACACAATCATTATACCCTCTCTCAGGCAACGTATCCTGACCAGTGCAAAAGTTGACAGCTTTCCTATCATTCCTTCACCATTTCTCAAGATATTGACCAGATACTTCCCAATAAACTGTCTTGAGGTTTGTACACGGTTTTGACATTTTGTCTATGATCAACAGGTACGTAAATGTTAAGAAAGGAAAACAAAAATAACAGACACAAATAACCTACCAAAGGTCATGTGCTCTTCTGTGCCAACTGACTTGTGTTTCAATCACTGGACAAACCTTCTGGGTTTATAGGCTTTTTTTGCTTATATGGTCTTTATACCTTGTATTTCTCCTCTGAGAGCAAGTGTTCACTACCCATGATTTCAGACTAAAGTAGAGTTTGAGCAACCAAGTTCTTCCTATCTTTGTGACTCTGGCCATGAAAAAGGTTCAAGTCTGTGTTTTGCTGCTCCATCACACATGTATGCAACCCTTGTGGCTTTAGGAATCAGCACTACAACAAAATTGGACTCACCAGATGAGGTTTCATATTTTAATGTGAAATCTCATCTGGTGAGTAAGTCTAATTCTAGGGTCCACCATACACGGTGCCCAGGCTTGCACCTCAGGAAGTCTACTTCGGTGCTGCTACTACAGTGGTCTTACTTTACCCCCGGACGTGCACTTCATTGTCTCTCAAACAGGGTTGCCAACCTGAATAATATATTGTGGGGGCCCAGGTAAGCCCCGCCCCACATAATCAATCACATGACACAGTGCACACACACCAATTGAATGTGAATGCCTATCAACTTGGGGGAGGCAGCCCCCTCAAATATTTCATTTACCCCTAGGAGTTGGCTCCTATCCTCTCGAGTCAGACGGATGCCAACAACTAAAAAGTGATAGCAAAACTTTGATAGGAAAAGTAGTCATATTAATGAAGCCTTAGTTATAGCTTTTCTTCCCCTTCTTTTTAAGAAACACACTGAATAAAAGGAAAAGATAATGTTATTTGAAAGTTAGCCAGATATTCATGTAGCATTTCTACATTAGATACCCTTATGCAATTTAACATTGTGCATTAGTTTCATCATAATCATTATATTCCAAATATTTAAAATATTTGCCAATAAAACAAGTGTTTAAGCATAGCTACATTACTAAAAATAAAGTAAGAAAATGTCTGTTCTTTTTTCAGAGCTTATCATCTTAATTACTAATAGACAAGAAATTAAAATAGTATACTATTTCAAAAACAGCATTTGAAAATTCTTTATAAAAGCCTTGCTTCAGCAAATTTATATTTTATAAATAATATTCAATAATACTCTATACTTTACATCTAAGCTTCCTTGTAAGTCATAGTTGAAATCCACTTCTTAAAAGTAGCTGGTGCTTTAAATAGACATACACCTAAAATGTTTTTGAGAAGGAGCTGAGACTTTGCTATGGAAAAATACCCACTATTATGAGATAGGTTCAAACAATCATTTTCCACAAACAAAACAAAACAAAAATTGTGCTTCCCAGTGTGGATGAAAAGTAGTAAAATAAAAAAAACTGGAATTGTTTTTCGTATAGCCTTACTGAGGACTTCCAGGAGAATGGCCAGCCACAAAGGATCTGGGCCTAATTTTACCTCCAAGTTTTTGGTACATAAATCAAAACACCTGACAAAAAGGGAAATCAAAAGGCTGAAGGTTTCAGACAACGTGTGGTAATATTTGCACTATTACCCATCTCAGTTACAATGCCTGCCTTGAGACAAGGTACATTGCACCATTTGCTAGTCATACAACAAGCATTGCCACTCACCTGAGAGAGTCTGGGAATTATCTTGTGCAAGAACCTCTGTTATGTAATGAACAGCTGCTGCTCACTGCATCTGAATGCTAATTTAACTAGCAATTGTGAGAAACCCGGTCTCCCCACCCCCACCCTTAGTATTTGCCTATCTCTTGTGACTAAACACTGGCAGACAGAGTTCAGAACACATATGCAAGAAGCTTCACTGTGGGAAGACAATTTCATATCATCTGGATCGCAAGGACAGTTATACCTCTTGTTACGTTTGCTTCATGATACGTTTTTTCAAGTTGCGTCCCGCGGCGACCTGGAAGTACCGGAAAGGTTACTTCCGGGTTTCGCCACTCACGCATGCTCAGAAGCGGCGGATCGTGACCCGCGCGTGCGCAGACGCGGGTTGCATTCCTTTCAGGCTGCGAACGGGGCTCCAGAACGGATCCCATTCGTAACCAGAGGTACCACTGTAATATCGATCTGTTTAGGAAGACTTAAATATACAGCTGAAAAAGGCTGCTGACCCCTGTTCAAGATGGTCAAAAGGTCAAATTCCAAGAGCTAGAAACAGGCAGTGTAATTCAAAGGCAGGCAGGTCCAGAGCCCAAGTTCCAAAAGGAATGGGAAGGGAATAGGAACTTAGCTGGGAAAGATCTTCTCTTACAAACTGGAGCAAGTTCTGAAGCCAGCAGCATGTTCTAAAGCCAGGATTTTATGTGGCCTAGTGGACCAACATTAGCGCCCTGAGACAACAGACTGGGGACTCAACTAAAGAAGAGCCTGTATTGCAGAGCTGGCAGCACCCTTGATACATAGAGCTCAATGCGCCAGGATTATGGTTGGCATAGCCCTGGGGGGATAAGCAGTGAGACATTGGATCCCGGCTGCTAAAAGACCCCATCTGAAAACAGTCCCCACCCCCCACCCCGGGAATCACAGGTGACCTAAGCAAGCAGGCAGGTGGGGAGAGAAGAATTCAAGCCAATGGCTAAATGTTTTCATCAGAAAACATAGTCATATCGATTTGAACGTGTTTTCTGTATAAATGAAAGTTATTTTTAAAATTGCCCACATCTCAGTCCCTTGTGTGCATTTCTGTGATCTTAATTGATTTCAAATGCATACTTAATGGCTGAAAACAAACAAAGAAGAAGCCATATTTAGCAACAAATAAAACAACAACAACACAGCAGCTTAGGAAGCTGACATTTACTGGGGCTTGTAGCCACTGGTAGACTCATCTTCAATGAATCTCTCTAATCCCCTTTTAAAGCCGAATTGAACAATTGTGCAAGGCAAACATCTCTATATTAAGCTAGATCATATTAGCTAGGTCTACTGTGCAGGACGGCAAGCTAATTAAATCCTCAGCCATTAGGCAGTGACTGCATTTCCGATACATTTATTAATGGCTAATAATTATGTTAATGTCAATATTGTTTAAAAAGTAGCTCCACCACTTTTCACACAACCACATAAATGTATGTGATTGTAAAGCCTCTTCATTCCACCACAGCGCTCAGCATTCCTAGCATATTAGTCCTTAACAACCTCACTTTAGGGGGGGAAAGGAGGTGCAAAGAATTCCAAGTGTGCAGGCAAATGGTTCCTTGCCCCATCTCTAGGTCAGTTTCCCTGCAAATGCCAGGAAGACTTCACAGTATTGAGGAATGGAATCAGGACGTGAAAACTCCACATAAGCTTTCTTGCATTGTCCTGGAAGTGAAGGAGTTGGTTCATAAAATCATGGTTCATATTCTGGTCTGCCATGGTGTGTGTTAGTAGGAGAAAAATACTGAAGGCTTTGGAGGAGCACACTATAATTTCTGAAGGAAAAGATCTGCAGTAGACTGGTGAGTGTCTCTGGTAGTTCCTGTCTTAGATAGATAGATAGAGGATAGATAGATAGAAGATAGATAGATAGATAGATAGATAGATAGATAGATAGATAGATAAGCACCCTATTTTTTGCTCTGTAAGACGCACCCAGTTTTTGGAGGAGGAAAACAAGAAAAAATAATATTCTGAATCTCAGAAGCCAGAACAGCAAGAGGGATCACTGCGCAGAGATCCCTCTTGCTGTTCTGGCTTCTGGGATAGCTGCGCAGGCTGTATTCGCTCCATAAGACGCACACACATTTCCCCTTACTTTTTGGGAGGGAAAAGGTGAGTCTTAAAGAGCAAAAAATACGGTAAATAACAGGGGGCACAGAAACAAAGTAAAAGGCAAAAAGAAATAATGCAACAATTGCCAACCACCAAGATTTATTACACTTCCATGTGGTTTTGGAACACTGGCTTTCTTCTCCAGGATGACTCTAAAAATAATCAAAAATTAAACTCAGCTATAGGCATATAATTAAATTGTATGCTGTGTTACTTAAAATGTAGTTACTGTGGAAAACAATAGATATGTCACCAAAACAATTGTGCATTGTGTGTCAACACAATAATAAAAACACTTTCTAGGTTCATCTGTACATGTTGCATTAATCTAGATGGAAAATTAGGGCTCCACTTTGTGCAGAAGCTATCTCTCTGACTCATGGAGGGTGATGGGAACAGTCATTGCCAAGGGGGAACTATCATGCTTGTCCTTAGTCTCCCCCCGCTGATTCAACACAGAAGCATGCCTGGCGAGGGCTTGGGTCTTAAATATATCCTACAGCCTGCACGATAAGAAATCCTGGGTCGCTTCCACAGAACAGTGAGCAAAAAGAAAACAGCAGGACATCAGGGCGGCAGTGGGCATTCCCTCAGCAGCTCTAGCCAACTGGAGTGTGAGAGGTCAGGTGCAGCAGTGCCTGCAGAAGCGCAGCAGCATACTTGACAGCCACCCAAGGTCTGCCAGCAATGGGACAGCCCTTCCTTAGTCGCGTAATCAGCAGCCCGCTCCTTGGTAAACTCCCATTTGCGTCCTGAAGCCAAGAAATGCTGAAAGACCAGTTTCTGCTGGCATCCAGCAAAAGGAAGAGTCTTGTGGCACTGACGCGTTGCTTGTGGGCTTCCCGTAGGCATCTGATTGGCCAGTGTAAGAACAGGATGCTGGGTGGCAAGGGAGGGAGGCTCTGGAAAAGGTGGCAAGTATTGCATGCCAGTGCAGTACAAGAGCAAGCCAAACAGGCCTTGAGAGGAGGCAAGAATGGAAAAGGTGTGCTATGGCAGGTCAAAAACAATGACGCATGTGCCATGTTTTTATCTTAGACTGGCTTGGCCCATACAGCCAAGAAGATGAACTGTGCTGTGATAAAGGATGGGGAACTGGCCCAAAACAGCCGACAATGTGCAACCAGCTGAATGCTAAGCAGGCAGCCTGAGGTGCAGAGTCACTGCTGTGGACATGGGGAGCCGGGGAGGGAAGGAGAAACTAGATAAGAAACAAAATCTCCTACATCTTTTTATTTTTGGTACAGGGATCATTTCTATATAAAAAAACCACATGTACTGGGTTGGATCCATAGTGCAAGGAGATGGAGGAGGCTCATCTGCTTTTAACATTTTTTCCCCTGATATAAATCGTGCCTTACTCCCCCATCACCACCACTACTTGATCCACCTACCAGCTGTGGAGCAACTCACATCTGGAAAATGTCAAGAACAGGAAAGCTTTACTACCCCTTGCCCAAAGTGACAGTCTTGATGTGAACTGGAAACCATCTCAATCAGGGCAGAGAAGCCTCTCCTGTCCCACTCCCCGCTGATTACACCCCACAAGGAACCATATCTTTCCTGAGTTCTTTGGTACCAAGAGAGAGAGCAAACCAACAGAGCGCCACTGCGTTTTGAGCTGCTGTTTGCAGCCTTTGTTGCATCCCTCCATCCCAAGAAGGAATAGAATCACAGAAAGCCAAGCGTATAGAAGCTGGGCTGAACAGCAAGTTAGGTATCTCTTAGGCATCTCTGAAGCAGGTTCATCTCCCCATCCCCACCTGTTGCCCAAGTGTGGCTCTTAAGACATAGGGCAGGGGTAGGGAACCTCAGACAGATATGCTAAATGCATCCCTCCTGGGATTTTCCATAGGAAGCACGTCCTCCTAAGCCACATGTCTCACCAGCCTACTTTGAGCACATCTGCCTGGCTGAAATATGTCCTTGAGCTCTGATAATGCCTCTCACTTGCCCCAAGGGATGTGTGAGAGCACATAGAAACTAGTCTACTGTACTAAGGTAAAATTCGTACTCGCTGCTTTGCTGGCTTTTGCCTCTAGCCCCACCCACCCATGACAGGAAGATGTCAGAAGAAAATATGGCCCTCATGGACTGAAAGCTTCCTCACCATGACATAAGAAGAATGGAAGAGAAATCCACATCTTTCTCTGTTGGTGGCAGGGATGATCTGCTCTACCAGCTCCTTACTCTCCTTACTCTCTTGCAATTCACTCTCTCCTTCCCCCATACACACACACTGTTATGTACTGAAGTTCTCACCCTGGGCCAGCAGCGGGATACTGTAGATAGTTATGCAAATAAGGGATCGAAAGTGACGTTCAGTGATTGGATAGTTTTAGAAAATTGTTACAGTTACGCTGTACTGGAGCTCTATATAAGCAGGCTGACTGAACCCTTCTGTTCAGTTCTGTCCTGGCCTGTGAATAAACAAGAGCTGTTGAAGAATCGCTGTGTCGTCTGATATGTTCACCCACAACTTAACACACACAATTCTGTAGTTTCAAGAGGATAGAAGGACAGGGCACATGGGTCATTTGGGGTCAGTTCTTGGGCTGATGTGGGAAGAGATGAGCCCAGCAACATGGTTCCTTTCTCCTTCCTTCCTGCATCCCAAAGCAAAATGAAAGGGAAGGGAGTGGTACAGATTTCTCTCTAGAGACTCATAATTTCAGGGCTGTGGATTGAGCCCCACATTGGGTGAAAGATTCCAGCACTATACTAGATCAGTGGTGTCCAAACTTTTTTCAAAGAGGGCCAGATTGATGAAGCGAAGGGCCATGAGGGCCAACCATAGTTGATGAGCTTTTTTTTTTAGGATTGAACTGCCACAGGGGCCGGATTAAACCGACCTGCGGGCCGGATTAGGCCCCCGAAACGGACTACATCGTCCTCGTGGTCATTTCCAAATCTACGATTCTATGAGACTACCTCCGCCTCTTTCTCCTTCCTTCCATTTTGTGGAAAGCTCAGACTTGCTAAGGTTACTCCCTCAACAAATCTCTCAATCCAAAAGTTTTAAGGCAGAAAAGAAAAGCATTCTGCACATACTCAAGTGCATATGCTCTTTTACTTTAATTCTATACATGCCTACTGAGAAGTAAATCTGCATATAGGACCCTGGAACAACGAAAACTCTGGAGAGCCCCAGCTTCAGAAATAAAGCCCTAAAACAACCGTTCTGTTCTTATTTTACTTATTTATTTTTAATAATTTATATACTGGCTATTTATGTATTTTCTAAGTGGTATATAAGTTCTACTCAGGTGCTCTGCTCCAGTCAGTAACTGTGTAAGGCTTGTTTCCTCCCTATCTCCCTCATGCTATCAGCTATCAGGGTGCAGTTGTCATTACATTTTAAGTGTGTGGGAGATATTAACTCCCGATTGACTTGTCATCTGTTAATTTTTATCTAATAGGGGTTGTTATTGTTAAACCAAAGCTAAGTGAAGCTGACTTTAAAGAGTGTGACAATCTGTGAAGGAGTTTTGTTTTGCATAAAACACACAAACATTTCTATACTCCATCCGAAGGTCTGGAGAAGAAAAGAGCTGCCTTTCTCCAGGAATATAGAAGTTCCCATCCTTGCTCAAATGAACTATCTATGCACCTAGGAAGTTTAGAACACATTCATACCCATAAAAGCAGCACACACACACAAAAACACCCAATGCAAAGAACAGCATGAGATAGATATGCGGCTGTTCACTTGGAACAACCAAATTCATTACTGCCAGTACTGAAAACTGAGAGGTACAATAAGCTCTGAACACCCACTTACCTATCTGTTAATGCGATTCTAAAATTTGCACTCCTTTAACATCTCATTAATAACATCTTTGTTATTCTGGAAGCCTCCTGGGGATTTTAGAGGACTAAACTGCAATAAACCCAAGGTACATAAATGAAACCTATTAAGGCCTTCTCAGTCAATAAAAGCTAATTGGATCAAACAATAGCAATGAACCACGGATAACCTTTGCTTGTGAATAGCAGAGGTCATCATGGGACATGCTAACCAAACCATTGTAGGAGGGATGCAGTTTTGTACTTTCCCCAAAAGACAGAAGGCAGCAGAATGTCATATAACCACATGGCTGAAGGCAAAAATTCAACCTTAGTATCTGTTGCTAGTAGCATTAGCCCACTCACTGACCTCTTAGAGCAATTCCAAAGTAATTCAGTGAGCTTAGGTGTGAGGGCAAGATTTATAAATACTTCTATATCTAACAAAACTACAACATCAATGGAAGCTGTGAAAAGCACCTTTCAGCATAAGTCAGATGGGTGGTGGAATCATAATAATAATTTGTTTATATGCCTCCTATCTGACTGGGCTGCCCCAGCCACTCCCAACAAAAAAATAGTAAAAGTACAATATGACAATTTTCAAATATGATTTTAGATGGTCAATTTGATGTGAGTTTTACCATATTTCCCTACTGCACAGTTCATCAGTAGGATACATGAGCAACATAAAGGTAAAGGTAAAGGTACCCCTGCCCGAGCGGGCCAGTCTTGACAGACTCTGGGGTTTGTGCGCCCATCTCACATCTATAGGCCGGGGGCCAGCGCTGTCCGGAGACACTTCCGGGTCACATGGCCAGCGTGACAAAGCTGCATCTGGCGAGCCAGCGCAGCACACGGAACGCCGTTTACCTTCCCGCTGGTAAGCGGTACCTATTTATCTACTTGCACCCGGGGGTGCTTTCGAACTGCTAGGTTGGCAGGCGCTGGGACCGAGCAGCGGGAGCGCACCCCGCCGCGAGGATTCGAACCGCCGACCTTTCGATCGGCAAGCCCTAGGCGCTGAGGCTTTTACCCACAGCGCCACCCGCGTCCCATATAAGCAACATACCAACTGCAATTATTGTTAAAATCTTTGCTTAACCAGCAGGAAGCCTTTACTTTCCAGCCCCACTCTTTGGAGAACAATTTTATGAGCACTTCCAACAGCAGTCACTTGTCCTGAGAAAACCCTCAGCACACAGCAGGTGGGGAACCTGTGGCGCTTTAGGTGGACCCCAACTCCCATCAGTCACAGCCAGCATCAGCCATGGTCAGCAACAGCTTTCCAGCCACTCCTGCTTCACAGCATTTTAGTAGACACACTCTCTCTCTCTCTCTCTCTCTCTCTCTCACACACACACACACACACACACTGCTGTTAAAATCATAATCCGGTAAATGCAGACACACTGAAGAAACTAGAACAATTTTAAGCTGAATGCACATAGAGTCATATTCATTTAAGACACTGACTTTCAAAAAAATTCCAGGAAACTCTTGTGGTTCCTAGAAGTCTACTGCTTGTATCTCAATGAGAACGTTAGATGATCAGACCCCATTAGCGAAAGCACACCTCAGGATAAGAACGGTTTCAGCTTAAGAACAGACCACTGGAACGAATTAAGTTCGTAAACAGAGGTACCACTGTACAGTCAAAGGACAGCACTGGGTGTGTTCCAGGACAAACTTACAGTTCACACTGACACCCAATAACTTGGGCCACATGAACCAATGGTAAAGACGATGTAGCAATTATGGAGCAATAGGGTCAGCTAGGAAGTGCTTCCACCACGTCTCATTCAAACTTCCTTCCACCTCTCTCTCTCTCTCTCTCTCTCTCTCTCTCTCTCTCCCCGATACTGAGTATTGAGAAAGCCAACTAAACAATCAGCGTCTTGGGAAACAGCAACAACTTCAGTTATCATGTTGTACTATCTTTATTTGGAGCAGGAGTCCTAGAACATGCTCATGGAGCTTCATGACAGACAAACTGATACAGAAACTGCCTTCCCTAAAAGGTAGAAAATTAGAATTTAAAACATTAAGACCATATGGAGTGCTAAGTTGTCAAAATACAAACGCTTTGGTAATAAAATATTTTTACAAAATTAGCACCATCTAACAGATTAATTGATATATCCACTCCTTCCCCTTAAAATAGCTGCATGCTATCACGCTGGTTATTGGAAAGCGTCAAACTTAAAAAGAAAAAAAGCAGTCCTCGCTGCAGAAACCACCATCTGTTGACAGTACTTTGTGCCTTGGTACCCATGGAGTAACAGGACAAAACCTAAATTATGAACACTCTGAAATGGCAGACAGCCCACAACTTCAAACTGGTGCTTTGCTAAGCAAAAAATAGCTCTGTTCTCTGTTAGACAGTCTCATAACACAATAACCTAATAGTGTGATCCTATGCATGCTTATTCAAAAGTAAGCTCCACTGAGTTCTAACCCCTGGGTTAGAATGTAAGAAGAGCTGAATTAGGTCAATGACCCATCTAGCGCAGCATTCTGTTCTCACAGCAGCCGACCAGATTGCCAAGGGGAAGCCTGCAGGCAAGACCTGAGTGACACTCTCTCCATTTGTAGTTTCCAGCAACTGGCACAACTTCCCACTGTCATGAGGCAGGTGCCTTCCTGTACTGCTCTTGACTCCTGCTAAAACCTTTTCTGTGTAGCCAAGACGTGTGAAGTGTATTTTAATCTGTGATTTGTTTACAGTTAAGCAGCATACAATTTTTGTCAAACAAATAAATAAATTTAGAGGCATGCTGCCTTTTACATATGAATGGGATATTTGATATTTCTTGTTATGTGTTGGTTTGCATAATAATAATAATAATAATAATAATAATAATAATAATAATAATTTATTTATACTCCACCCATCTGGCGGGGTTTCCCCCGCCACTCAGGGCAGCTTCCAAGAAAATATTACAATACAATAGTCTGTCAAACATTAAACAGCACAGCCTTCAGATGTCTTCTAAAAGTCTGGTAGTTGTTTTTCTCTTTGATGTCTGGTGGGAGGGTGTTCCACAGGACGGGTGCCACTACTGAGAAGGCCCTCTGCCTGGTTCCCTGTAACTTGGCTTCTCGCAGCGAGGGAACCGCCAGAAGGCCCTCGGCACTGGACCTCATTGTCCGGGTGGAACGATGGGGGTGGAGACGCTCCTTCAGGAATACTGGACCGAGGCCATTTAGGGCTTTAAAGGTCAGCACCAACACTTTGAATTGTGCCCGGAAACGTACTGGGAGCCAATGTAGGACTTTCAAGACCGATGTTATGTGGCATAAGACCGAATCTGTAAGATTTTAAAGCCGGAAGATGGCCAAACACAGATGCACAGAGATATGAAACTGGCATGGCTATATCTTATTCTTGGACTGTAAAGTTTGTGTACAAATGTCAGCAGGAACAGCCTAATGTTCTCTTCTATGGAGTACCTCCTCCTTGCCTGTGACAAAGGGTTATCTAAACTGGAAAATGTAAAGAAGAAAGAAAGAAATGGGAGATGGCCTAAGCCTGTAATTTTATACAGAAATGGTGCAGAAACTCCCACCAACTTTAAATACATTCCTCGTTCTTCCTTTGTAGCTCTGGCTTTTCCTTGCATTCAAGCTGGGAATGCGAAGGAAAATTTGCACACTGCAGACTCAAGCCATGTCTGCAAAGGGAGATTCCTCATTTGTAGAAACAGCTTGAGTTCAAGTTGTGGCTGCAAAAGAGGAACCTGCTGAAGTGACCCCTGAGAGGTGGGCCAGTTCCCCACCCGATATATGCATTTTCTTGGAAATAAGTGTCTCCAATCTCAGTGGGACCTGCATCTGAGGAAATCTGCACAAGACAGAATCACCAATACTAGCAGTCATTTAAAATCGTCACTTTAATAATGGCTCTTTTCAAGCTCTGGCGAGAACATAATTTTCATAGACATACAGATTTGTTCAAATCAAACTTGGGCATTAAAAATATTGAACAAGAATTAGATAATCACTCAGCACCTTGGTTTAACAACTTGTAACTTTTGAATAGCTGTTGGTTTCGGTGCCAAAAAAAATACTTTGCATCAAAAATTTATTAAGCTTTGGGATTTCCACTATAAAATGGATCAAACGGAAATTATGTGAATAAATGGGAACAAGATCTTAGTACAGCCATTCATTTTTATTTCTGGGAATATGTTTGTAATAATAATCTTAATATTATTATTATGTACCAACATGAGAGAAACCTATTTCAATTTAATCACCACATGATATATTATCACAGGAAATTACGTACATGAAATAAGTAACTGTGTACAGCAATTTGTGCTGGAAATATTAAAAAAGAACCTATTTTTCCACAGATGTGATTTACTTGTCCAACTACAGCAAAATCTTGGACTAGCATCCATAAAACTGCTAAGGAAAGTACAGTACTAGCTTACTGAAGCTCCATTATTTATATTTTAAATGCTATTTATTATTTTATTTAATGCATTTACATCCTGCCTCGAGGATAAAACTTTCACAAGCCAACTTAAGAGTAATAAATAAGGTTTATTAAACAAGGCATTAAAAGCAAAAACAGTAATTAAAATAGCAACAAAACATGAAAACAAATAAAGTAAACAATAAGAAGCTGAGCAAAATAACAATATTTTAAAGAACAACCAACCATCTTGCAACAACATAAAATATACAGTGGTACCTCGGGTTACATATGCTTCAGGTTACATACACTTCAGGTTACAGACTCCGCTAACCCAGAAATAGTACCTCGGGTTAAAAACTTTGCTTCAGGATGAGAACAGAAATCGTGCGGCGATGGCGCAGCAGCAGCGGGGTGCCCCATTAGCTAAAGTGGTGTTTCAGGTTAAGAACAGTTTCAGGTTGAGAACGATCCTCTGGAACGAATTAAGTATGTAACCAGAGGTACCACTGTATTATGATTTTGCGGACTACCAAAATACTTTTTGTTGATTTTGCTGCAAGAATCTAACAGACTTACTACTCTGGGAAATAATGTTAAAATCCAATTAAAAGCCACCAATGAGGGGGGCATACAAGCCATCTGGGGAGGGGATTCCAAAGATGTGGGTCCACCACCGAAAAGACCCTGCCCCAGTTATGATTCTTGGCAGTGGGTCTGAGAGCAAGACCTTCAAGGCTGATCTCAGAGCAGGCTCATGAAGATCAAGGTGACTCTAATGCCCTGGTCCCAAACCATTCAGGATTTTAAAATCCAAAAACAGCACTTTAAATTGAGCCTATAAATAAATAGCTAACTATTGCAACTGGTACAGAATTGGTGCAACAGTGATTTGAATGCCTGGCCTCAAGCATCCTGGCAGCTGCATTCTGTAGCAGTTCAAGTTTCTAAACTGTCTTTCATAAAGGGAGCTCCACATAGACAGCATTTCAGAACTTTGGTCTGGAGGTAACCAGGATATGTAACTGAAACCAGATCCATTTTCTCCAGAGAGGCCCACAGCTGGCAAACCACCAAAATTTTAACTATATATAATAATCACCACTAAGACGACATAACTTGCATGAGCAAGTCATTACAGTAAAATTAAAAAGTGATATTAAGAAGAAAGGCAAAAGTGCAATGGCTTTGTCCAGCCTGGGCTTCCTTTATTAATTACCAGTCAATTAATGCTCTGAACTCTACAAACCTGTCAAGTTTCAATTTTTACTAAAATATGGTTTTGCACATTCAATGGTTCTCTCATTGTTCTTCCCTTTTGGGATTCTGTATATTTGTATGTACAATGCACTGCTCTTGGGCTGATGGGTAGAACACATGTGCTAAAGGAGAATAAGCATAGTCAATAAAAATGTAATATAAAAAAATAACTGGTCTGTAAACAGCTGCTAAGCGTGTGTGTATGTGTGTGTTTTAAGTGTGTTTAAAACAAACCATCGTTGACATTAACCACAGATTGTAGGTTTGGATGATACTGCATGCTGCTGCTAGGCAAAAACAGAAGCAAAGGCTTCCCTTAACTCCTTGAAGCCACAACTATGGAAAAGAGAAGGAGCAAGATGCATGCTGCAGCTCATTGTCATCATGCTTAACTATGGTTTAGTGTGACAAATGAACCAGGCAATTTTTAAAATGATTGTTATTGCATATTCATATGACCTGAAAGCACAATTTATATGATGATTTATAAAAGGGCAGATAACTGCAAACCCATGTCTATATAGCCCAATTCACTCAAAGCTCTCTCGCTCTCTCTGTGTTTGTGTCTTTGTGTGTTTACATACACACACAAATAGCGCAAATAAAATACAGTGTTACCTCAGGTTACATAAGCTTCAGGTTACAGACTCTGCTAACCCAGAAATAGTGCTTCAGGTTAAGAACTTTGCTTCAGAATGAGAACAGAAATCATGCTCCGGCAGCGCGGTGGCAGCAGGAGGCCACATTAGCTAAAGTGGTCTTCAGGTTAAGAACAGTTTCAGGTTAAGAACGGATCTCCGGAACGAATTAAGTACTTAACCTGAGGTACCACTGTAATGTAAATAGTTTGCCCCCTCTGCTGCTTCTGGTTTCACTCTTTATTCGGAAAGGTGCCATAATGCGAAGAGTTTTATTCTACCTTCCGCTTTGTACTAGTTTTCCGCAGACAAGGAATTCTACATGAAGGGAGCATTCTAACATAGTACAGCCTCTTACAAGTTTATTTATTTTTTCTGAATGCGTAGAGGCATTCTACAAGGGTTACTCACACCCCATCCGGAAAGCCTAAAATCAGAGGCAAAATTAATGGTGCTAATTAAACTCAAGCATGGGGTAAGGGCTTGGGTGTTTGTTTACATATATTATTTTGCATTCATTTTTCATTTACTAAACTAAGAGGCAACGCTAATCAACACTTATCTTAAAAGGCTTCCCAAACATTAATTAATTCTCTTAGTGCTCCGGTAAGAAAGGTGGCTAGGAAAGTAATTTAAATGCCTTTATAATTGCCAAGTTGTGAAAGCTAGCACCCTACTAATCACCTTGTTAAGATTATATGGTTCCTTTCCCACTCTTTTTACATGGAGCTATTGAAATTGACTTCAGTGAAGAGAGGTGTTTTAACTCTGGAGTAGTATGAAATTATTAGCAAGCCCCATAACATAATTGCTTTGCTTTATTAAGTGTGCAGGTTGGATGGCAGGCCCCATGGCTCAGGGATAAAGCGTGTAATAAGTCCTTCATTCAATCCCTGCCATCTCAAGTAGACAGAAAAACTTTTGGATGAGGCACTGGAGCTGCTGTCCACTGGTGTATATAATATTTGGCTAGATCAGACAGGTCCAACAGGTAGATCGTGACCTAACAGCAGATCACTGGCTACCCCCAAAGAAGCTCAACATCTTTGGGTTGCCAAAAAAACCTCAACAACTTTGCCCTGAAGCCAAAAAACAGGGCTTTCCTTCCCCAAAATAGCTCAACAGCTATTTTCACCTGAACCCCGCAAAAGGGGGTAGATCACTGCCAGTTTTTAACTTTGTGAGTAGATTGCAGTCTCTTGGGAGCTGGCCACCCCTGGGCTAGGTGAACCAATTGTCTGACATATTCATATGTTTCTCTCCAATGCATATATGGATCCACCTTTCTCCCCACCCAACACACCCTTTCTTGCACTTGTAGTGCTCAGCTTCCCACTAATTCTTACATGCTCACAACCTAAAGGTAATCTTGTACAAAGATCCAAAACACCTTACGTCATCTGGTGGGGTTTTGCTTCAGATTTATATGTCCAATATTTGCCATCCACAGCAGCTCTGGAAATATGGGTGTCTTGGTTTATATTGGTGTGCTACCACTTATTTCCTTTTCATTTTGCATATGGTACGATGCGACATCCTGTACTTTTGGGAGGTCAAAATAAAATTAAAGAAAACGCAAGTAACAATAATGTGGGCAGCTTTCCCCTACACACACTTGTTGTTCACAGTCTGCCAACACTCAACAATCATTGAAATTACGTTAGGGAGACTTTTTGGGGACGGGTAGGTAGATTAATACTTGCAATTAAAATGCTGGTATTAATGCAAGTCAAGACTGCATGGATAGCAGTCATATATGTATCTCACCCCTGAAACAAAATCAAGCCAAAGCCAACTGGAAAGTAGGAAGGAAGCCAGCAAATGACTAAGGTACAAAGCAGCTGCCAAACTGGCAATAAAATTAGTATATCTTTATAATAAACAACCGAGGCCCATGTTTTCACCTCAAAAACAAAATCCGCTATGTACATTTCGCTGTACACCATGAAGCTTATTGCTTTTGGCAGGACTTTGTGAATCAATGTGCTGTAGGCTACTGGAATGTGTTAAAATCAGCATAAACTCATCACAGTGCTTTTCCAAGCACAAATCTTATGTAAGAGTTGTACTTGCGCTAATCAAGGTAGCACAATAGCCCTCTTTCATCAGTAGCATCACAGTGCAAAATTATTCATTTCCCAAATGCTGAGCTGTAAAATACTTGGGTTTTTTTTATGGTGAACTACACAATGTAATACTCTGCAGAGTGATGTTCTGTGGGGCAGGATTAATGAACTGCTGATAAGGCTGGATTACAAAAAAGAACAGGAGTCCATAAGTAAAAAAAATCCCCTGTAATTTGCTTCATTTCCTTCCCAAACAAAAACAAAATTAAATTAATTTTCCTTTCAATAGAAAAACAGAAATTTTGTGTTGTGCTGTATACTGCTTCCTGTTTTATAGGTCATTAATAGGTCTTCCTCCCACATAAATTAGCATCTGATATACCCTTTTGCAGGCTTAGACTGCTAGTATACCCTGGGGATAGCAAATGGAACTTACGTGTAGTTGCAAAAAAAATTAAGATTTACTTTTGAAATCACTTCTTCCCATGGAATCAATGTCAAATTTTAATTAACATGCCCATTAAATGAGTGGATTAAAGTACACTGGTCTGTTTATCAAGATCAGTTGGCTAATCACTCAATGTGATTCAATTACTTTGGCCACCAGCATACATTAGGACTGCCATGTCTCACACAGTAAACTGGGTAATTGTTAATTTTACATACATTAATTTAATTCTGCACAAACGCTAAGTATTTGTTGCTTAACACTGAGGCCAAGCGAAGAAGAAATGGCCATGGTCAGGTGGTTATTAAGCTGCCGTTTGAACATTTACAATGACAATTATGTCTTAATTTATCAAAAGTAGCAGGAGCATACTCCATCTCCTATCAGGCTCTCAGCTCTGCATCAGGACAGAGCTATGTATACAAGGCAGAATTCTCATAAGTTTTCATACAACCCTTTTCTACCTTCTAGCTCAGCAAAGCACACTGTGACATTAGCCTGGTCACTTCCTGGAACGGAAGATGTCTGCAGCTCCAATGGAAGGACCTGGCACACCAAAACCTTCCAAAGACCAAAGGCTACCTTCAACATACAGAGCACAATGTTTTGGGATGCAGGGCCTCAAGGAAACTTCAAGTCTGGGACACAGCCAGGCAAGCCACCGTGTATGGTGCGTTCTCAGATTTCAACATGGAAGAGCCTTTCATTCCAGGTAATGAGTGGTTGCATTGTCCTACGCTTCATAGAAGCATGCCTTGCCAAAATCTGGGGAAGGGGGCTATATAATACCACATGGAGCATGCCTTAGTTTTGTAGCTTCCAGGAGTGAGCATGAACGCTATGGAGCTGTAGCTAAATGGGAAGGCTTTGAGCACTGTTCTCCTTGTTTGCTTAGCTTCCTTGAAAAATATTTCTTGCTACTCAAAGGGTCCGCTTCAGACCTAAATGGACCCTCAGAAACCTGCCTGCTGCTGGGCCCCTCTCCTACCTCAGTGAGGCTCTGAGTGTAAGCATTTCTGGTGGTGGCAGAGGTGCGCATACCTTTTAATTCTCCAAAATGTCTTGGAGCAGGACATCAGAATGGCTAGGCACACAGCTGCCCAAGGATGACAAGTGTGGACAGAGAACTCCAGAGAAATGGTTTTACTACCCAAAGCCGGGGTCTAATCTAGTTAAGAGTACATGGTAGGGCCTGAACACTGTTCACAGGTGGACAAACTAACAAAGTCTGCAGGTGTACATGGTCAACTGAAGTTACTTCAAAAGGGACAAGGCAGCCTATCTACTTTAGGCCTTCAGAAGCATAGTGGAGGGCACAAAGGGATGGGGAGACAATATCTTAGAGCCTAAAATGGCAGAAGAAATGTTTCCAGTTCCCTTTTTCCCCTCGGCTGCCTGCAGAGCTACAAATTAACCAGGCACCAGGTACGTTTTGTGATTGGCACGGATCAAATTGCGACCACATGAATGCCAGTTTAGTGACTGGGGAAAGCAAAATGTCTTTTCGAGAAGGATCTGAAACATTTTCCTTGAAGCTTGAACTTGTTTTATCCTGGATTGTTTTATTGGATTTTTAATCGCTTTGAGATTTTATAATCGCTTTGAGATTTGTATACAGTGGTACCTCTGGTTGCGAACAGGATCCGTTCCGGAGGCCCGTTCGCAACATGAAAAGAGCGCAACCTGAAGCGCCGTATCTGCCCAGGTGCGCAGTGCGATTTGGGGCTTGTGCGCATGCACGAAGCGCGATTTAGCGCTTCTGAGCATGCGCGGGCGGCGAAACCGGGAAGTAACCCTTCCCGGTACTTCCGAGTCGCCGTGGGACGTAACCTGAAAGAACGTATCATGAAGCAAATGTAACATGAGGTATAACTGTACAAATGAAACAACAACAACAACAACAATACCCATTGCAGGAAAAGCACCTAGACATTCCATTGTGGCGTCCGTAAAGTGCCATTTGGCGATTAGATTATATATCTTGAGTTTCTGAGTGCCTTTGCCTCCGAAGGCAGGCCTCTACAGAGGGTTTGAGGATCTCTTGGAAAGTGGGACACAGTGGGAGGAAGCTGCCCAAAACTGGATGTAATTCAGCTGTCCTCTGGCACTCCTTGTTAAGGAGATATTCCTAAACCTCCAGAGAGGTTTATGGGGTGGATATGTGCAGGCAGTTGTACAGGAAAGACACAGGAAGCTTTTCTTCCATGTACTTTCGTTAGCTTTCCCTAAAATTCAAGGCTACATGTGAAAATGTTGTAATACTTATGAATTAAGTTTATTAGCCACTTCTCTGTAATGTAGTCAAATCAGCATACAATAAGACAAAGTATCTAATTATTATTGCTGCGGCTGCTGCTACTGTTGTTGTTGAGAATGTCCCCTATGTTCTAGGCAGCAGGGACAGTGAAGGGGCAGAATGTCTCAGTGTGTTGTTATTTACTGGGGTTTAAGGGCAGCGACATTAGGAAATGAACCTCCACAATGGTTTTTAATGGCTAGGAAACATTTCTGTCCCAATTTCAGGACCAAGTGATTTCCAGCAGAGAGCTTGGCAGAGTCTGCAACATATTTCAGCTTCTTTGTTTTGGAATGAGCTGGCAGTGGCTGACCAGGAAAGGGATTTTGAGGTTGTGGTGGGGAACAGCTGGATGAAATCATCACCAACCAAATGATGCGAAAAAAGGTAAATTCCATCCTGGAGTTTGCTATAGGAAATGAATTTGAAATAAAACTGGTTTATGCAACCTTCTTATCAAGACTTTCACCACTTCTTTCCTTTCCCAATGCCACAGAAGACAGAATCGGGATTCAAGATGACCTTAACAGATTGGGAGATTGTAGACCCTCTTTCATTCAGTGTTTTTAAGCAGAGGTTGGGTGGCCATTAGTTGAGATTCCTGCATTGCAGGGGGTTAGAGTAGATGAACCTCAGAGTTCCTTCCAACTTCGAAATGCTACGATTCTATAAACATGATTACCACACTCTACCCCAAACTACGCCCTACAGCACAATTTCTGTGCTGTATAGTTCATGCATGTTGCCATGTGCCAGGGGTGAACTGAAACACTTTTTATTCCATTTACTTTGGCTAAATATTAAGAAGTATTCCAAAAATAATAATTCTTAGAGAAGTCAGATAAAGTTATAGGACCAGTGGAAACATTCCCAGGCATGCTTGGAAGTAAACCCAACTGAACCCCCGTAGGGTTTACTCCTGAGTGAACAGCGTGGAACTACTATGAGGTTTTGCTGCTATATATTTTGATACTATACATTCCCCTTAAAATTTCTGTATTCTCAGTTACAATACAGAGATGTCTAACATTCTCCCTTTGCAGTATGTCATATAGTTCTTTGCATTTTCAGGGTAACATAATTCAGTAGGTGACTTACAGTGGCCCTCAAAAAGAGCTTTATTTATACAGGAAGATTCTTCACTGTGTTCACTGTTTTATACAAATACCGTATAACAGTTATATAATAAGCAGTTCTGAGAGAGAGAGAGAGAGAATACACATCCCATAGTAATATTTACCCTTCCATATATTCCTCTCAAGAACTAAAGCAAAAAACATTTTGCAGAGCAGGCAATTACTAAAAGGAAAAAAATGTAGTTCCACCACAACTATTGTTGTTGTTGTTGTTCTTGTTTAACCAAGTTGTCCAAGTAGGCCATTTGATATAAAGCTATAAATTGCACCCATGGGAATTGGGTTCTTACTGTAAGGAGGTCAGCTATTTCCTTCTAACTAAAAATAGGCAAGTGAAGGAAAGACACTCAATTTACTAGCTGAAAAATAGTTTACAAAATTACTTCCATCTTGCCTCATGATAAAAAATATGGAAAATATGAGACGGCTCACAAGAGTCAGAGGCAGATTTTTGCTCCCCAGTACTTCAAATAAGGCTGGAGCACAACCAGAATGTACATTAAAATAGTAATGAAAACTACGAACAGCCAAAAAGTACAAGGGTAAAATGCCAGAAAATGTATTCTTTTCCCAGGGAGAGTGGTCTTGGCAACAACAGAATTTCAATGCGGATTTTTACCACCACTCCCACAAAAATAGTGAGGCAATACGATGGGGAGTTGAAATGAGTGGGCAAAAAAATGTGCCTTGTTCCATGTTTTATAACAATACTAGACAGAAGTTGCCACTCCAGATAGGATGGGCTACAAAATGTAGGTTGACCCTTTGTGGCAGGGTTGAGGAACCTGTGACCATCCAAATATTTCTGGGCTACAAACGCTGGCTGGGACTGATGGGAGTTGGGGGTCCGACAACATTTGGGGACCCACAAGTTCCCCATCTCTGCTTTATGGGGTTCACTTCAGGTTGGCACATGAGTCTACAAGTTTTGGAAAAGAAAGGTAGCAGAATCCCAGAGGTATGTGGATTGGTCAAACGAAAGATGTCACTTGAAGCGAACACAGCAATTGAAATGCAGTAATGTGGGAAATAACTGACATTTTTACATCTGAAGTACATGCAAGTGTGAAGAAAAGAGTCCAAATGGACAGTGCTCTCTAGACATTGGCTACCCTATTCTCTTGACAGTGATTTGTTTTCACCGTTTTCAGTATTTTTTATTTGTTGTAACCCGTCCTGGGACCTTCTGGGGAAGGGTAGGCAAGAAATTGACAAACAACAACAACTACCCTGGCAGAAAGAAAAACTCCTTAGGGAGGTGAGATTACAGTGGGAAAAGCAGTGGGCAGGGATGGTGGGCTAACATTCCTCCTGCCACCACGTCTCTGCCACAAATCATCTCCACTAGATACCACTTTGCAGAAAATAAATGGTGGCTGGTGGTTTGCAAACAGAAGTTACCCAGTGACATATCGTTCCAGCTTTAGAGAGCAAATATGGCTGTGTTGCGTTTCTAGTCATAAAACCATGGAACTGTAGAGGATCATTTAGTCAAACCCTCTGCAGTGCAGGAATATGCAGCTCTCCCATATGGTGACTGAACTTGCAACCTTGGCTTTATCAGCACCAGCCTCTCACCAACTGAGCTATCCAGTTCTCCTATCGTCAGAGCATCATTACTGTCTTAAACAGCTCCCACCCTATTATTGCTATTCTGACTATGTAATTTTGTTAACATTTCCTACCATACAAAACAGCTCATGTCAGGGCTACAACAAAGCTTCCTTATCAGATTTTAGTGGGAGGAGAGTTCTATCCTGGATGTATTTTACCCTTTCTGAAAAGGACCTTGAAGCCAACTGGAAGCCAACTGCTATTACACAAAAGGTCAAGTAAAAAGCCTCCTTCCGTCAGGAGCCGGGCAATGCCGTTTTAGATTAACTGCAGTTCCTGAACCTCTTTCAAGGGAGCGCCACATAACATGCAGTGAAACAGGTGATCCTAGAAGGTTTACACAGGTGTAAATGATGGTAACAAGATCCTGTTCATAACGGATTCCTCCCACCATGGCATCGATAAACAAGTTTGGAGTCAGGTAAAGATCTTGATAGGGAATAAACACACCAAGTTCATTATCCTGTATAACTGATTCAGATTGTAGAAGATGGGTTATATTTATTATGCACTTAATTACCATCGCAACTGGATTTAAAAATAAAAATTCATACAAAGCTACGCAGTCCTGGGCCTTCGGGGTTTACTTGTAGAAGTAAACAGAAGCTCAGGAACACAGGCCCATTTCTCAAACATATACAATAATAACAGTATAAGCTCAGATGTAAGTACAGTCATACCTCGGGTTACAGACGCTTCAGGTTGTGCGTTTTCGGGTTGCGCACTGCGCCGAACCTGGAAGTACCAAAACGAGTTACTTCTGGGTTTCGGCACTAGCGCAAAAGTGCTATATTGCACTTTGCGCATGAGCGCTGAATCACAACCCGTGCATGCGCAGGCGCGGCACTGCGGGTTGCGAATGTGCCTCCTGCACGGATCCCGTTCGCAACTCGAATGTCCACTGTAAAGCAGAACCCCCCGCATTATCCTTTGAGAACACGATTAACCCCTCTGTGATCTTGCGCTGCAAATACAATGAGCAGAAAACCACAAACATATCCACATGTAATGGTCTAAATGCTATAAAAATGGAAAGCAAATATATTTATTACAGTAAGTAAGCAAGCATAGCATGTAAATGTTTCCTCAGAAACTACAATGAGTTTACACAAAGCAACCTAAGCCCTATTCAGGCATTCTTGATCCCTCAGACGAGAAGAGAAAGCAAGGGTGAGAGTGCCAGTTCCACCAGCCCAGCCACCTGATTTTCTAGGGTTCTGAGTCGCTCAGGAAATAAAGGCAAGATATATAAACGTAACAAAATAAACATAAACAAAAAAAATTGTATGCACAGCTGAGGCTTCCTTCTTCAGAAGTTATACCTCCAGCACACAGAGGGCAATGGCGACCACGACAGGGCACAGCGGTAGCTCACCTCCACTCTTCCTCACAACATTGAGGGATTTCAATTTTGTCAGCCTGGATAGCTCAGTTTGTTATAGCATGGTGCTGAGAACGCCAAGGCTTGCAGGTTCGGGGAGTATGGGATGGCTGCATGTTCCTGCATTGCAGGGGATTCGACTAGGGCCAGGGGTCAGCAAACTTTTTCAGCAGGGGGCCAGTCCACTGTCCCTCAGACCTTGTGGGGGACCGGACTATATTGGGGGGGGGGTGTGAACGAATTCCTAAGCCCCACAAATAACCCAGAGATGCATTGTAAATAAAAGCACACATTCTACTCATGTAAAAACACGCTGATTCCCAGACCGCCTGCGGGCCGGATTGAGAAGGCGATAGGACCGGTTCCAGCCCCCAGGCATTAAGTCTGCCTACCCATAGACTAGGCAATCCTCACGGTCCCTTCCAACTCTATGATTCTCTGATCCGGGGCCTATACAGCCAAGTGGAGAATGCCTTGGAACTCTATGGTCTCAGACGTAACTTGTTCCAAGGGCACCAAGGGATTGCAATCCCAGTACAGCCCTTATTAACAACTTCAGTATTAAACTGGATTGGCTGCCACTATGATTGCCGGTGCCATGTTTATGGGATTTTCACCATAGAGATGACATTCTACTGGTGAATATGCCCATCCTTTTCTTATGAACTGGGCACTTGGGACTTCTCCACAGTTGCCACTGGTATTTTTTTTTTAACTCTCCAAAGATGAGACAAGTAGGTCTGAAGTTTAATGGAGAAGCATCAGCAAACCATTGTTTTAAGTAAGTTCACCCTTTATTTAACTTTATTTAAAGTTCAAAGGGTGCTGGGATAGATGAGCAGTTCTTTTATTAAAACCTCTGCCAATTTAACTCTAAGAAAGATCCAACATGTTTTCAATATTAAAGTAGACTCATTTTCCAAGAGTGATCCAATTTGTTTCACCATTCCACTCAAATTATCATGTGCACAATATATGTTCTCATAAGGTGGAAGGCCCTGAAACTTTGTGCAGTGCAATACAATGTTTGTTTACTTGGAAGCAAACGAGACTTATTTTATAGTGGAGGAGTGGGGAACCTGTTGCCCTCTAGATATTGCTTAACTCCAATTCCCATAAGTCCCAGTCTGATAACCAATGGTCAAGGATCATGGGAGTTACAGTTCAGCAACGTTTGGAGGGCCACAGGTTTCCCATCCCTGCTCCAGCTGAGTGAGTTGAGGATCACAATCTTTGACAAAACATTTTTTTAAAAAAAGATTCACAGTATACTTCTATTTATGTATACTTGGAAATAAGTCCCATCGAATTTAATGGAGCTTGTTCTCAAGCAAGTGTGCACAGAATTGCTTTCTGAGGGATACACTGGAGGTAGCAATGAGCTAAGCTGACAGCTATATGTTACTATTTGATTTAAAATATTTATGGAATCATAGTATTGCTTACATACTCTGCAGTGACAAATGAAAACAAGCTCTCTTCAGCCACAGATAATCATTCAGACAAACCCAAGGTTAAAATGATACGAGACTATAAACAGTATCATTGCAGCAGCTTGGGTAAGTGAGTGGCATTTGATCAAGCCATTCACACAAAGCTCTAGTAGTGACCCAAAATAGCTAGCAAGAAGCTGAGGCTAGAAGACCACTGGGATTCACTAAACATGTAAACAAACCTCCTGCACACTGGCTGTTTTGGAAAAACCAGCAAATTAACAACCTCAGATTTTCCTGTATGTGTTGCATAATCGAGGCCATGGTCTTGGGACACAGTATGTTTAGGATCACAAAAAGATGGATTAGAATTCCATTTTGAAAAAATGGTTTAGAGAGTCTCCTTAGGTGTGGGCTAAAGGAGGGGTGTAAATCCACCATGTGCAGTCATGTGGCAAGAAAGGTTTAATGCATTAACCTTGTCTCTGCTGTAGGAAAACACTTGGTTTGAGGTTAACTAATAAATGGGTCAAGGTAGGAAAGATGTGGCCTTAAATCTGGCACAGACGTAGTTCTGCATGCATGACTCACTTTCTGTTTTTTCTTACTGGAACAGCATAGGTAGCATTTAAGAACATTATAAAGCGAAAATGCAATATACAAATCCTATTTCGCCCTCAGTATTTATTATCACAACCATCTGGCAACAAAACAACCTTTTATCTGGCCGTTTTCTTATTGGCTTTTAGGGCAGGAGGATCTTTATCTTGTGAATTTGTAAAACCAATGTACAAGCAAATATATTGTAGGAGCAGCTTCTAAAACACTTGTCTGAATATGCTATGCTCTTTGAGAGGATTATATATGTATACAGATACGGATATACACACAACACACACAGACATATACAACGTCTTGCAGCTGTAAATCTTAAAGAAAACTTTTGAGAAGGTGGGGGAGGGAGGGGCGTGCCAGGCATTTATGTGTCTTGAGAACCCAGTATGTAATTAAGTAGGCCAAGGGGTCATTAGCTGAGCACCACTCTGCAACAACAATTTGCCCTCACACCCAATTAAAATCAAAATATTAGGTCAGCAGCTTAGATAAAAGAATAAAACACAGTTTGTGCGTATGTAGACAAGATAAAAAGGGGGGCATAGCAAATGGTGCTGGTAACATTAGCCAGACAGGGGCAATTATTAAAAAAGGGAACACTCCTAGGATGCAACAGGTTGCCTTCAAAACACCCACAAACATAAACAGGGCATTGGTTGATAACACAACGCACCCTGAATATTCCGCCTTACTGATCAAAGCATCCAGCTTATGGACACTACTTAACTACCCAAATCAATGGAGAAAGCAGATCCCCTTTGCTGGATCAAACCTGCCCCTCCCCCCTCCCACTCCACACAGCAATGAACTCCACAGCTTGCTGATTCAAGCCCTGGAGATGAATGGGATTCCCTTCCCCCACGCCGAGGCTTATGCAAACTCCTATCTTCACCATTTTACAGTGGGGCGAGCTCGCGTCCCCCCACCCACCCAACTTAAAAGGCACACACAGCACCCTAGATTTTGCCCACCCCCCTCAACAACAACACCACCCCCAGATCGTCTGAGACACCCCCCTTCCCCCCCCACACGGCAGGATAAAGGCGAGAGAGCAGCGAAGGCGGGCGCCTCTCTCCCCCCCCTCTCCTCTTCCCCTCCCCCAACCACAGCCAATACTTTTCGACAAATCGATCCATTCGGAGTCCAAAGCACAGAGCCCGAGCCTCTTTTTCGACAACAACAAACCGTTCGGGGGACTTAAAACAACAACAACAACAACACACACAACCAACCAAGTCACCCTGGGGTGGGGGGGGAGGGAGGTGCCAAGAAACACACATACACAGCGCTAAAAAAAAACCCAAAATAAATAAAAGAGGGGGGAGGGAAGCCAGGCACCTCTATGAGGCGCAAACACACCACAATAACAACAACAACAACAACAGCCACCCTCCCACGAGCAACAATGCTGCAAAGGGTGGGGGGAGGGGTGGAAGCACGAGGAAGTTGGGAGCCACGCTAGGAAACATGGCAAACAGGCGCCGAGGTGCACATATAGATATATATATAGACACAAATACACACACACACACACGAGAGAGAGAGAAGCCCCCCCCCCCGCCGGCCAACTCACCTCGGTGGGCGCGCGCCGAAAGGCCCCGCTCGCGCTCCGGGCAGCAACAGCGGGGAAGCCTCAACTTCTGCAAAAGCACACATAAGGCGGGCGGACTTCCTCTCTCACTTGCACTCCATGGTGGCGGCAGGACTGGCACTCCTCTCCGGCTCTGCCCAGGTCCCGAAAGCGTGCAGGCCAGCAACGGCGGCGGCAAAGCTCCGGCAGCCCTCGCGCGCTCGGCTCTCCCTGTTTCTCCTGCTGCTGCTCCTCCACATATACACACGGGCGCGCGCACAATACACACACACACACAACCGGGCAGCGGGGCCCCAGAGGAAGTTCCCCGGGAGGGACTGGGGCGAGGGCAATGGAAAGTTTTTTTTTTTTTTCTGGGTGCGGAATGGCGGTCAGGAGGTGCTGCTGCTGCTGCTGCTGCTGCTGCCGCCGCCGCTCGCTACTTCATAAGCAGTTGTAGGGCGCTTGGGGTGGTTGGTGGGTGGGTGGGGGTGTAAGTCCTAGGAGAGTCTTCCTCCCCGGGCACGCACGCACACACACACACACACAGGGAGGCGAAGCAGACAAACACATGCGTTGGGGGGGGGGGGCAGCCCTTCGAGACAGCTCCTGGAGGGAGGTGGGGAGATCCGCATTTGGATCTTAACGCACAGGGGGGGGGGCGGGTGTTGTGTGCCTATATTTCTGCTCGGTCTTCGTGATTTGCAAACCTCCCCTCGGAGAGAACACCGACACCTACCTCCAAACATCCAACCAGCACACAGCCCCCCCCCCCCGGGGATGCTTGTGTGTCCCGAAGTAACTCCTTAGTCACTTGGAGGGGATTATTGAAAAGGTTGTTTTGTTCCCCCGAAAACAAAACACACACGGCAACACCCGCCCCTCCCCCGCTCCGGCATTCGACTGAAATGTTAACCCCCTGGAGTCAGCAAAAAATGGACCAAAGGTAGAAAGGAAAGAAAAGAAAAAGCAAAGCCTACGTTTGCTTCGTGGCTGTATCCCTGTCAATTGTTTTTTGTTTTGTTTTTTTTCCCCCAGGTCAACATTATTTTCACTGCGATCGGTTCACAGGGGGAGGGGTGGAAAGGATCATGATGCTAATGGAATTGGAACAGTTCACCAGGTTTTTAAGTCGACGAACAGAACTAAATTTAGCATCTACTTTCCGTCATTTACATAACTACAAAGAAGTAATGCACAAGACTCCCCTTTAAGCTGCCAGACGGAGCCACTCTTTTTATTTATTTCTAGTTTATCTCCCCCCCCGTCTTTTTTGTAAAGTTATTTCCTCTTTGCTGAGCCACAAAGTCCCGCACCGATTTTGTCTCATTTTAAATGTCACCTAGCAATGGAAATCAGAACACAATGAATGCTTTTGCAAATAAAATATTATATAATTGGGAGTTCACCTAATAAAGACAAGAAACAACACGTAATATATTCCCTATATACTTTCTGAGTGATTTAAAACCACTGCTTCTATGCAATCATTATACCACATTAAAATATGGACTTACACTGTCTCCCTAATTGTGATTCAGCAGAATAGGTTTTATTATATATGAGTTGCCATTCAGCCCTTTAAAGCAGATGTTGATGTTCTTTTGTATTAAATTAGCCCCCCTTTCCTTATTTTTCTCTAGGCTCCTACAGCTTCATACTGAGCTATATAACATTCAATCCGAAGGGGGTGGAAAAGGGAGCAGTACAAAAAGCAATGCAAGTAAATGATGCAACATTGCCCTGGTTACATGTGCCTCCCATCCCCCAACCTCTTACTGGCGAGAGTGCTCTGTTTTTTCCGCCTGCAGGGTCACATTGTGGCTGATTGATTCTCCTTTCGCCTTGCTCAGTCATTCAGATTTGGAAAGTAAATAACAAGTTGACATCATTACAGCTCTCTGCATTACTGTGACACATTCTTCTGCTACCACACGCTCTAGATTAGCTGCGCAGAGAGGAAAAAAAACAACCCCTCATGCTTTAAACGTGGGATTTGTTGATTATTGTGGGAAGGCAAAGAAATTCAAAAAAACTGCTAGGATCAGAAGTGAATAAGAACATATGGCTGGCGTGTGTAAATTAATGGGGGGGGGGAAATAAGGAAGGGAGAGCTAATTTTAAGGAGCTTGTATGATACAGTTATTAGAGTGTCATACTAGGCCTGGGGAGACTATGGTTCAAATCGCTGCTCATACATTAACTTTACTGGGTCACCTTGGACTGCTCACTATTTCTCAGCCTAACCTACTTCACTGGGTTGTTATGAGGATAAAACGGGAAAGCATGAAGAAGTGTGTATGTCACTTTGAGCTCCTTGAAGGAAAGGTGAGGTATAACTGTAACGATAAAATAAACGCTGTGAGTTTCATTCACATTTACTTGGAGGCAAGTCCCGTTGCTTTCAGTGGAATTTGCTTCCAAATAAGTGTGCATAACCTTACTGATATGCAGCTTAGGCAAATATTAACCGTATATCAATATTAGCATGTGTCTTAGGTGTGATGAAAGCTCCCGTATGGAACAGCCCCCTGACTGTAGCTTTATGAACAAAATAATATACGCGCAGATGGGATCATCACACAGTTCCCTAATGGCAATTTGTATAAGCTCTGTGTATTTTAAAGGATGTGCTCTCACTAATCGCCTCTCAGGTGCTAAATGGTCCCTCTGGCTCAAATGTTTCTTTCTCTGCATGATGGAAACAGCAGTATTACTCCATGCAGATCCACACCAAACATTTAAAGTACATCCACACACATCTAAAGCACATGACTTTCTCCTCCCCCCCAAAAAAAATCCTGGAACCTGTTGTTTGATTTAGGATGTAGAATCTGATACTTTTGAAAACACAATGTATATAATACTATTGCCATTTCATAGCCGCTAGCGTCACATGCACGTAAATCGGGTGACTAACAGGCAGCCCAGGGATCTGATCTACCCCCTCCCCAATAATATTCCTATTGCCTGTAGCAACAGCAGCAGCAGCAGCAACAACAACATTTTAACAGTAGACATAGGACTAACATGGGTGGAGAGGCTAATTACCTTTTCCTGAGTCATCTGTACAGATCAGCTGAAGAGGAGGATGTTTGCAGATGTGCAACGTGCTTGTTAAAAATGTGGGATGTGGTCACCCATTTCTGACCACGCAACTGATGGCATGCTGCCCTAGGAAAGTTGGCCACGGGTGAATGTGGCTCCCAGGCCAAAAGAGAAAAAAAGGGTTAGCTGCCCTGATAGAAGCAAGCAAAGAACATTAAAATATGGGGGCACAATTCTTGGTCTTGTGCTGATTCTGCCCACTGGAGGGTCATATGGATAGGACTGCAGGTTCTTGGTGCTTGAACACAGAACACTCTAGGAGAATAGGGATGCTGTTGTCATATATCAGTGGTAGAATACATGCTAGGGTCTGAACATCTGCAAGGAGAAGCCCATGTGCACAAGCTTTCATCTATGAAACAATTTTGGGGTGCAATAATAATGATAATAATGATAATTATTATTATTTATTTATACCCTGCCGACTCTTGGTGGCTCCCAACATAAATAAAAGCACAATAAAACATCAAACATTAAAAATCTCCCTATACAGAGCTGCCTTCAGATGTCTTCTAAAAGTCAGATAGTTGTTTATTTCCTTGATATCTGATGGGAGGGTGTTCCACAAGGTGGGCGCCACTACTGAGAAGGCCCTCATGCAAATGTAGAAGCAGGAGCAGAGGTGGAGCCCCATCGCCCTGTTCTACCTGCAATTCCCCTCCACACGTCACACACATGAAGGCAGTTTCTGTTATTTGGACATCAGTGGGGCTGCCTTCCAGAAAAGGACCGTGCTGAAGCAGAAACCTCTGATGGGATTGCCCTGTCCCATGTGATGCAGTTATTCAGATAATAGGAGGCAGCATGGGAGTGAGCTGCACTGGCAAACGTATGAACCAAGCCCGTGTTTATTCCAGGCTTCTGGAATGACTGCTTAAAAAGAATGCTTCCAGTGATGGCAGTAATACCCGATCACAGCCCCCAGGCTGAAAACCTGTGAGGGCTTTTGACATATGGTTGGCAGCAACACGAATCCATAACATATGGTGTCAGCGGTGGAATCTGTGACACCCACATTATTTAAAATTAGATCCTTCAAAACCTTAAAGCGTCTCTTTGTGTGCTTAAGTAGAAACATGATCATAGCTCCGCGTACATAGCATTCACAGAGACGTTTTAATTTTTTTTAAAAAGTGAATTAACTTATCACTGGAAAACGTGTGCTATGGGTTACAGGAAGTTATAAGCAGAGAAGGGGACAACATGCTTCAGCGTTTACCAAAGAGCACAGAGGAATGCAAAGAAACAGCAGCTTGTGAACTTACTGCCAATAACAAATTGTCATGACATAACACAGAGGCAGCCAATAATGTCTGAAGCCAAACCTGTCAGGGCTTGTTATTTTTGAAAGACTCAGTACCTATATGGTTAAATTAGCAGGCACATTAGGGAGGACTTCAAAAAGATGGCTGTCTAGGAGACGCATGGGAATAGCCTAATCTCCTATTATCTTTCCCAACCTTATGTTTCTAATATATACATTAAAGTAAATACTGCACCAATGCCCTTTTGCCTGACTAACAGCCGACCAACCACTGGAGATTTCTTTCAAAGCGAGTTTCTCGTAGGCAGGAGAGTCTAGAAACAAGAAAGAAACATATGCTGTGATCACATTATAAGTATCTCATTTTTAACGTTCCTGTTTTATTAAGTAATAGAGACAGATAAAACAAAATTTCAGGAAACCCTTGATTAAAAAATCCGAGGTAGCAGAAAATGATGGAATCGCTTTCATTCTAGGGGTGATTTGAAGTGTGCTATGCTAAATAAGCCCCATGATTCCAGCCTCCTTAGATATGTATAAATTCTGTCTTATGCAATCAGCTCTACATAACCAGACAAATTCACCCTTGCAGAGTGTTATTATTACTGATTTTCCACCATTCATAAGCTTATATGTATTTAAAGGGCAATACAATAGTATTCATTAGTGGCCACACAGGCCATGATTGAAAGCCCTGAGCTAAGCATATGATTCCTCACCCCCAGAGAGTTTAATATTTCAGAAGGTACCCTCAGACAACTCTCTGAAGACATGATTTAACTGACTCTTAAATTCCACAAGTTTTTTTTTTTTTTAATTTCTGGAGATTTGGCACAAGGATAAGTCAGCCTGGATTGCTCAGTTGGCTAGACTAGAGCATGGTGCTGATAATGTCAAGGTTGCAGGTTTGATACCCGTATGGGACAACTGCATATTCCTGCATTGCTGGGGGTTGAACTATATGATCCTCAGGGTCCCTTCCAACACTACAATTCTATGATTTGTAGGGCAAGGGGGAATTACACCTCTTGTGTACATCATTCCCTCCCTCCAAATTCTCCACCCCCTTTTTAAAGCACTGTGTCAAAACTCAATTTTTAAATCTCAGGAAATTGGAATAGATAGGTGTTTCTAGAAAACCTTCAAAGAGAGAAACTGTCAGGGGGAAATGTGATTTTTCTGCACCCTTCTGTAGTGTAGCTATATGCTTATCCTAACATAACAAGGAGTCACCTCCATCCTACAAAACGCCTCTCCGGAGGGTCAGGGGTATTTACTGAACCATGTGGAATAGGGTGTGGAGGCTGGATCCTGACCTAAGTCAACTTATGTCAGGATCCAAGTTTCTGGAAGGAATGTTTCCCTGCCCCTTCTCCTCCATAAGCCTCCCTTCAGAGATACCATTCCACATGGTTCAGCATGGAGGTCTTCCGACCTTTTCCCTGGTTTTTCTGAAGTTGCAGGTAGAAGGGGGGAATGGAAACTTTACTTCCACAAATTTCTGAATTCTAATCTTAGGATCCAAGTCATAGTGAATATTGCTGGTTTAGGGGATTGACTGATGAAAGTCACTGGGGAAAGAGGGGACAGGGAGGGCTGTGGTCCATGGTCACAAAGTACCCCAGAATTGAAAGGGAGGCTGCAGAAAAACCTAGGCTGCCACTAACTACAGGGTATGCATGTGCAGTTGTGGTTGACTTGACTTCAAGTCTCCCTGGTCCAAATCCAACATTTTGTCCATTATGCTTGTTCAAATGTCAAAGGTACCCGCTTCTCCTCAGGTTCATTTCCTTTAGATGCTCCTCTTGTGGTTAAAGATTTGATCTAGTTGTTAAAGCATCCTCAGAGGTGCAACTAAAACAGCCATTTTAGAACTGAAATCTAGGTGCAATTTTTATGAAAGCGAAGGATCTAAGAAGGAGGGTGACAATTATAGTTCCAATCAAGTCATCCAACTCAAATTTGGGGGAAAATCTAACAAGATAATTGTTATTGCTCATAAATGGATTTGTGTGGGAGACTTGCATTCACAGCTTCATTTTAATAAACTACCTTTCTCAACTCTCTTCTTTGCTTTTCAACATTCACAACACTTTTAAAAAAAACCTTACATTAACAAAGAACCGCAAACATCACTAATGATAATAATAAACAGATACGTGCTTGGCTTAGTTCCGTCCAACACCTACTCAAATTCAATGGGTTCCTTTCTTTTTAATTTTATTTCAAAGGCAAAGAATCCTCAGAGTTGTAAAAGAAAGTTAACAAAGTCAGAGATGCAAGAGAACCTAAAACTCATTTAGTCCAATGTCTTTTCTTAAGAAATATGAAGCATTCCTGAAAGATTCCTGTCTAATCTTTCCTTCAAGGGCAAAGATTTCACAATCCCCTCAGTCTGCCTGCCCTGCTGACATCTTGTCTGTTACTTAGGAAGTATTGTCTAACATCAAGCCTTGTTTAAACCAATATTTCAAAAAAAAAAAATCATTAAATCCTACTTCCTCCCAAACTTGAACAGATGAAGCTGACTTATTCAATGTCAAACCATTGGCTTATCTCGCTTCCTGCTGTTTGCTATGAGTTCAAGCTATTCTGTGAGGTCCTCCTCAGGCTTTTGGGAGGTGCCCAAGTCTAAATCTGGCCACTCACAACAGTTATAGTGCTTGTAACTGAAGTAGCCCACAAGGAGTAAAGAAAAGGGAAATTGAGTCCCAACGAGACAAAACTTAATAAAACGATAAAAGCCACTGTATCTTAAAGAACCTATCTGCTGTGTGCCAGGTCCTGGCAGAGGGAATGGTGCTGTTGGATGAGGTCATTGGCTAGGGGACCAGGGCTAGTACATGACTACACTATCACAGCCAATCAGCATTCACCCTCAAAATATGCAATTATGCCATCTCCTTCAGGACACAGGACAGGACTCATCTGGGAATGCTGCATCCACCACCACCGGTTCTATAGTCAATTGTCATGTTTGGTGGGAAGGAAGGAAGAGGGGAAATGCGACACATGCATGGGAATTTATTGGTGTTACCCACTGGTCTTTTATAAGCTGACCAAAATTAGAGGATCGCAACTACAGTGGTACTTCAGGTTAAGAACTTAATTCGTTCTGCAGGTCCGTTCTTAACCTGAAACTGTTCTTAACCTGAAGCACCATTTTAGCTAATAGGGCCTCCCGTTGCCGCTGCGCCCCTGCACGATTTCTGTTCTCATCCTGAAACAAAGTTCTTAACCCAAGGTACTATTTCTGGGTTAGCGGAGTCTGTAACCTGAAGCGTCTGTAACCTGAAGTGTCTGTAACCCGAGGTACCACTGTAGTTAGTTGCTAAAGGCCACAGTTGGAAATAATCAAGTGCTAGAACACTGCACTTATTCTCTATACTTAAACCACACACAATGTCCATAATTTTCATTCCAGAAAATATTAGGCCCATTTAAATCAAGGCTGCCACAGAAAAATCACTTCAATATAGGCAGGTCTCCACGTGGGTCTTACAACATCGTAATATGCTCCCCTGCTCACCATTTGAAATACGTGGCAGGAAACAAGGCAAAAACTCTCTGGGAAGCATGGGTCACATGATTATTATACAATGCAGCCAACCTATGTGAAGATGTTTCAAGACTGAGCCCTAACTGTACTCAAGCAATGTTTGCCAATAGCCACTGAGATTGGCCCCTTAGTTCCATTTGTGAAGTGCCACTATGGTGAAACAGCTGATAGCTTCAAACCATTTTTTGTGTGGCTTCTGAGGTACCGTAGTTAAAGGAATTTCAAGCTGCCTCAAACTGTGAGGAGTTGCATTTGCAGCATTGCAACTTTACACTACTTGCAGCATGGGAGACTTGTGTTTAAAGCAGCAACCACACCACTGTTTTGTGTATGAACTGGCTCTTGGTAGGCCTGGTGTCAGCAGCTGACACACTGGAATATTTGCAAACTCCTTTCTAGCACCACATGGACCCCCAGAGCCACTTGGACCTCAGGCGACTACATTACTACTTCAGCCACCAGACTCATCTATATGACTGAGTGTGAGCTTCCCAGCAATGGCACTGTAATGGGCTGGGAGCCAAGAGGCCAGTAGGTGTGTTAGATAAAATATGGCAGCCACCAGGCACCAATCAGAACAGAGTAGTTGCTTGGCTTCCAGCCTATTATAGCACTGTTGCTGGGCAAACTTACCCACAAGGAGGAGTGTAAATGTAAGCAGACACAAGTACATAACTGTACTGAAGAAGCATATAAAAAGCGAATAAACCATAACAGAAAGAGGACAATCAGTGATGCACAATGGGACAACTTACTGGAACCTTGAATCCTTAACATATGTGACATTGTACTTTATCCTTTGATAAATCAGGTTAACAGGAGACTACAGGAATGCAATACAAATCCCTTCTTGTTCAAGCACCAAACATATCAGAAGTACACTATGATGGGGAAAAATAAATTGTATCAGTTAATCCAGAGGAAGCTTGGACAGCACTTTGGAAAAGCAGTGTGTTGTGGAAAATATTACAATGTTGCAGAACAAGAAATAGTTTTAATAAACAAATGGGCTGCAAAACGGGAATGATCTGTGATCTGGCAAAAGCTCCCTTTCTTTTTTTCTTTTTTAAGCCATCCATCCTTGTTAGCCACAAACGTTATGGGAATAACATGGTGCAAATGTGCTTCTGAGCGTCTTTGCAGTTGCCTTTACCTAAGCAGAATAATATTAACAATAAATCCGTCGTCTTCATACAAATGCTGTGTTCCATCATAGATTTATTCCGTTGACAAGAAGTCAGAGCTATGAATTAGTCACAAAGTGTTCTGCGCTTGTTCAAAGGGGAGAAAAAGAAAGCTCTGACAGTGCAGGTGGCTACATTATCAGAAGTTTGTTATACTGTCCTGTCCCAAAGCAACTCCCATACTTCCCATAGCTGTTGGTTGGCTGCTTTGGGGGCAGCCTAACGAGACCAGAAGCCCATCAAACTAAAAACAAACAGTGTTGTTCTGTGCAGCCACTTTTAACATCCTTTCATAGGAGGTCAAAAGTTTTATGTTGAATTTTCCACTGGAGAAATTATGTAGAACAAGACAAAGGACATGGTAAAGTGTTCATCTGCAATTTCTGGAGTACAGAGGTTTTTCCAGTTTTTAGGAACACACACATGAGTTTGCCTGGTAGCTGTCGGTGCTTTGTAAATGGAGTCAGGTCAGATTCGGCACTGCATCTAATGTAATGTAACATCTAATGTAACATTGTGACATATCACACATGACTTTATGTATTAGCCTCTGTATATATAAATGACAGGAGAGAGCATCTTTTCTCTCCCAGGGACTGATGTGCCTTGTATCCCAGCCAATCCTAAAAAACCCCTCTGAGTAACATTTTAACTTTGTACTAAAGGGTTTCCTTTGCTGGTAAGATGACATGCTAAACAATATCTGTACATGCCCTTCTTTAACTCAAAATCATGCAGGGAGCTTCCATGTTAAATGATGGGTAGATTTGAAGATGGCCAAACCTAATACCCCTGCTTGCCAATGAGCAGCAGCAATGTTGAACAACATTGCTTCTATCATCTGCACCATTTCTATGGCTCAGGATAGGTACAAGATAGCAGATTACACAAATCCAAAAGTAGCCAAAGTAAAACATATTCTGATAAACCCATTCTATTTTAAATAGCAGCTGCACAAAAGACCAGTACAGTGGTACCATAGTTCTCAAACTTAATCCGTTCCAGAAGTCTGTTCCAAAACCAAAGCGTTCCAAAACCAAGGAGCGCTTTCCCATAGAAAGTAATGCAAAACAGAGTAATCCGTTCCAGACTTTAAAAAAACAACCCCTAAAACAGCAATTTAACATGAATTTTACTATCTAACGAGACCATTGATCTATAAAATGAAAGCAAGACAGTATTGTAGATGATAAAAATTAAAATTATTTTTTTTCCTTACCTGCACTGATGATAGTCATTATTTGGATGGGGGGCTTTTATCCATTTCCGCAGACACACAATCAATCAATCAATCAATCAATTGCTGAACTAGGTTCCACACAGTCACACAAAAAAACAAACTGACCGAAAAAGCCTCAAAAACAAAAACACAAATCAAATAGCAAAAACAAAAGCTGTTTGACTTCCGAAATGTTCGAAAACCAAGACGCAGCTTCTGATTGGTACAAGTGCCCGGGAAATGTTCGAAAACCGAAACACTTACTTCCAGGTTTTCGGCATTTGAGAACCAAGGCGTTTGAGAACCAAGGCATTTGAGAATGAAGGTACCACTGTAGTTAACTCCATGCATTTTATAAGTTTTCTTTCATATTTAACCCAATTGACTTCCTTTTGATTAAACATGCACAGGACTGGCCTTTTAACACACTTTTGGGGAGTAAGCCTCATCATTGGGCTGGAGTGGAGGGGCATATGATTGTGCTTTTAATCTCTCATCTTGGGGATTTATTTCTCCCCTCAAAATTTTTTAAATAATCCAGTTAAATCCTATGCAAGTTAAGCACAAATAAGACTCCATGTGCTCAGTTAGGGTTGCTCCCAAATAAAATGGGCAAAATATTTCAGTTGTAGCCATTCTACAAACTGTATTCACACTTTTACCTGGAAATAAACTCAACAGAACCCAACGGGACTTGATTCTGAACAAGCATGCATAGTATTGCTCTGTTAGATTTAACCAGTGCCAAAGTTATAACTTAACAATGCTTCAGGTCTTAATCCAGGAATAGAGAATATGTGAAGGACAAACACAGGTTGTGTGGGCTAGCTGCCAGTTCTTTAATGGGGGTGACAGTTTAGCTTTAGCATTGCAGAGGAGTCCAGCATAACACTGTGGCATGACCTTGAAAATATTTGATGTCAATATGAAGACAGGAAAATTAACCTATGGTGGTGGTGATTATGGGAACACTGCTCCCTATGGCTCCCATTGGCAGGCTATAAAACCACATGGATCTAAGATTCATTTCTAAACATTTTGCCTCTGCAAAAATCTAAAGATTGAAACTGATAAGTGAAATCACTAACCAGAGGGGAAATTAGGAACTTTTATTTGTATTTTTTTCTTGCCCGTGGTTGTTGTGATGAATAGAGGACAAGAATGGAAAAATAAATGAAGAACCATCTCCATTACTTTTCAGCTAAATTTTATACCATTTTCTAAGGCATAGAAAGTAGTATAAAATTTACCTGGGAGCAAAGTAAACTTCCCAAGACTTTGGTGCTTTTTTGTTTTCAGCCAACATAGCTATACATACTTAGAATTTAGGAAGAAAAGAATATGAGGATATGAAGTGGCTATCCATGCAATTTTTGGAGTTTCATATGACCAACTTGTAAAGAATGCTGTGGGTATGTAAATGGTTCTTGAAACAATTTGACATGGTGGTACAGCACCGCTAAGACAATATGTCTAGTAATGACAATGTTGGTGACATGAGTCATGACACTGCATAGCTTTTGGAGACACTAAATAATGCAGAAGGATTGTTTCTATCATTTACCCTTTACACAATATGCAGTTTGAATAAATTTACTAATATAAATAATCTAATATGCATTAATCATTAAGCAAAACAATAAATTTTAATTATACTACATTGTCTTGGTATATTGTGAATACAAACAATTTGGTTAAGAACCATCATGTTGCTATTTTGCATCTGGAAATGGTTATATTCCATAACTGCCTACATAAAAGGATGCTTCTATTGAATGACTATTAATGCTTTGTACTTAGCACAACAAAAGCATCTATCAAAATGTTATTTGTCTCTAAATTCTGGTTCTCCACAAAATCAGTTTAAGCCTTTAGTTTTTAAATGGGCATCCATCCCCCCCAGAAACAATAGCATCCCCAAGCTCTTGTTTATCAGCCATCCAGCCTGTGTTCCCTCTGGTAGCTACAACATTGGCTCCACCTAGAGAGTGGGGTCCAGCTCACTGGTGCTGAGAGCATGGCTGACAGTAATTTGTCACATCAGCATACAACTGTGGCCAGAAAAAGAAACAAGTAATTGATACTACAGTTTGATCTTTGGCCAAATGTCCCACCCAAGGTTAATCATGGGCAGCGTTGAGTCCAGAAAGTTAGTAACAATTGTTGGGTTTCAGGGTAGTTATTCTTCCTGGAATTCCACCCTGTCTTTTTAATCTACGGCAGTAGTTCCCAATTAGCTAAGCACTGCAGATTGACCCCCTATTTTTCAAAAGCCAAGCCATGAACCCCCTACTTTTGAAAATGTTGATATCTCTGTGGTAGTTTTTGAAATGTGAATGGTGCTATCATACCCTCCAACATGTACCAGGATGCATGTCTTCCAAGCTGCACTTCCACGAGAGTCATGTGACCTGTGCTCTCGCCAAAATAGAATGTCCCAGACATTTGTCAGGTATGTGGACCACTAATTGGGAACCACTGATCTAGGGTACCAGACAGTATCCTAGGCCCCAACACAACACTCTAAAGCATTGCAATACGTGCCTTTTTACATGGTCTAATGAACTGCCAGTTTGTCGAGGCTTCTTGAATATGTGGTTTCCACTTATAACCCTCCTCAGAATCATCAGCTAGGAAACATTTATTTGGTTGTTGCTCTATCTCATCTGGAATGTTTATTTTTGTATGTGTCAGGGTCTAGTTGTTCCCCTGGTATGATAGGATGCTGTAAATGTTGTACTACTTTCAGTATTACCTTACCAGGTAATCGGTAAAGAAATCACTACAAAGAAATGAGGATACTTCACTTTTACATTCTGTACCCCTGTGGCAGAAGACACCAAAGAAATCTCTAAGTTACAATATATTCTGCTATCTGCACCACAGTGACTTAGGTTTTGCTATTTCCAGATACCTCTTTCCCCATATTGCTTTTTGAAATGTCTTTCTGAAGACTCTGGAACAATATTTAGATCTGCTTACAGGTGAACATATTTCCCACAAATGTCAGTCTTGTGTGAATGCCTATTTGGACATTTAGATGACTTACATCAACTTGCATGTTTAATTTAAGGTGGGTATACTGATGGTTATTGTATCCTTAATGTGAGTTGATGCTGTTGTTGTCCGCCATCCTTAATTTTTTGTTTCCTTTTTCTTCTTCATCAAATCTGCTATTTAAAATCAATTCAAAAATATTTAGATATGCTAATATAGTCTAACAATCAAAAGCATCTAGAGGTTCAAAATATCTCGAGGTATCATAAGCCTGTAAGGAGTTTATACCCCCTCTGCTAATTGGGGTACTAAACATTGCTTCTTTGGCCATTTGGCAACTAATGCCACTTGTTCAGAGTTTGTTAAATAACACCTCTGAACCTTCCTCTGTTCCTATTTTGGCCTGCCATATAGGGTAGCTGAACACAATTGGTGCCCCAGGATCTATACTCTCTATTGTTTGCAGGCCTGTATCAACTGGCGTGAAAAGTGCTTGTAGTGTTTGCTGAGCATCCAACACTTCTTTTGTAAAATTATTTTTGTTGCGATAAGAACCATGAAAACACCTGATCTAATTTTTCCATCATACTTCCCTAGGGACAAAGTTGAGGGTTCCCTCACTATAAATGTTAACTTGCTGCAAGTGCCCTGACTCTGAATGAACCTTTATCGCTTTAAGCAAGGGATCCAGGAAGGCCTGCCTGGTTTGCTGAGGATTTCCAAAGAAACAAAGATAACCACGTTATAGGTTTGGGAGGTCGGTGGGTTCCTTCCAAACCGGTGATCCTGCACATGTGGGGTAGAATCAATAAGCGGAAACCAGCCAAACCTCTTCCTTTCTTAAAGTAATAGTCTTGGCTGGCCAGCTAATTACTGTGTTTAATAATGATGATGATAACAACAACAACAACAACAACAACAACAAATTTATTATTCATATGCCCCCCCCCATCTGACTGGGTTGCCCCAGCCTCTATGAGGCTTCTAGCAAAATATAAAACCACAACAAAAAAACATTTAAAATCTATCTATACAGGGTTGCCTTCAGATGTCTTCTAGAAGTCATGAAGTTATTTATCTGTTTGACATCTGACGGGAGGGCTTCCACAAGGCGGATGTCACTTCAAGAAGGCCCTCAGAGCAGGACCTCAGTGTCCGGGCTGAACTATGGGGATGGAGATGCTCCTTCAGGATTTACAAGTCCAAAAAGGTTGCCATAGAAACAAATGGGTTGTCCTTTCCCCACTTCACCTGGCTGAATGCCACACCATCCTAGGGCGAATAGGCCAAAGTGAGCTGTGAATGTGAGAGTTGTATGAGTTGGGCTGATGCTGGAAGCTGGGGCCACAGATACATGCTTGCCTGGGGGGCTCCCCATGAAATACAAATGGGGGCAGCAAGGATAAGCAGGAGTGTTAGTGCTGGGAACAGAACACTTACAAAAAAAAAAGGGGGGGGTTATCTCAAAAGGGAAACAAATTTAGTAATTTGAGAGGAGATAAGATGTTGCAATGGATGGCACTTGAGGTTTATGTCCTTGTTGTGTTTCCTGGTTCAGTTTTCAGTTGTTGTGCTTCCCTCAATGTGCAGAATTTGATAGCACGTTTCCCAACTGCAGGTATGAGCACAACATCTGCAGTGTTGCCCAGAGGTCAGTCTCGGCCGTATTATATAGCAGACAACTTCACTGATGGCTAAGAGCAGCTTTGGACATTAAGGAAGCACTGAAAACAGATGCATGAGTGAGCTATTGCAAATCTCTGCTGCCTGGACACCAGATACGGTTACAGGCAGTTCCTGCATTTCATTGCGAATGTAATTCACGTTCAAATGTTACACTGGAAATGTGAAATGTGATCACAGAGGTTGCTCACGCACCCACGCTTTCCTGTAACAGTTGAAGCAGGGACAGGGAACCTGTCACCCACCAGATGTTTCTGAACTACAATTCCCATCATTCCAAACTATTGGCTGGGGGTGATGGGAATATCTAAGAAGTAGCATTAAATATTTGACATGTTCCATAAATGCTGTGTAAGAAAGAGCATAGCCTTCCTTGCAACTTATCTCAGTAATTAAGGTTAAATCAAGGTTTCTGTGGTTATGATGATAAGTGAAATATACTCAGAGTCGAGAGTGGATTTCATGCTCTTTATTCAACTCATAGTGGTGAGGAGGAAAATGAAAGTTCCCCAAAGTATCTGCTTTATATACATTATTTACACAATGGGCTGCACGTGATTGGCTAATTCCGGAATTCTCCTGTAGGCCAATCAGGTTGTTGATTCACTTCCATCTGGAGCTGGATTGGGTGGCTCCTGTAGACCAATCATACTGCTGCATTGTTCTAGGACCAATCAGACTGCTGCATTCTGAATCCTATTGTTCTAGGACCAATCAGACTGCTCCATTTTGGATCCCATTGTTCTAGGACCAATCAGACTGCTGCATTTTGGATCCTATTCAACTCAGTACATAATAAGTATTTTGTGTTTTCATTTTGTATTTTTATGCTGTGAACTTCCCTGTGGCCTGTAGCTGAAAGGCGATATGTAAATTTAATAAATAATAATAGTAAGAAACCAGCATACCTCTGCTAGCGTTGCTATTAACCATAATTAAAATTGGTACAAAACAATCTGGGCCTTAATCATGATTAAAACTGGAGAAGAGAGGGTCTGGAAGAGGGGGGCATGTCACCTCATGGCTTAGCTTATCCTCAATCCCTGAACTGTTCTCTATTCGTCAAAGCACAACTGTTGCAGAAGCACGGTTGGGTATGACAAGAGAGAGGTTTCTCCCAGGGGCCTCATCCAGAGTATCGCCCCGTGAAGAAGAGATGACTTTCCCCCTTTCTGTTCTTAGCTGGTTACTTATTATGCTGGCAGGTTTTTGTTATGATCTATGTTATGAAGTAACCAGCTAAGAACAGAAAGGGGAAAAGTCATCTCTTCCTTACGAGGCAATACTCTGGATGAGGCCCCTGAGAGAAACCTCTTTCTTGTCATACACAACGATTTTATAGTTCAAATTGGGAAAAATAAATACAGTAAATGGGGAAAACTACAAAGACAATGCATTACACTGGGAAAGGAAATGAAGCAGCCATTAGAGATAGTAACAATGAAACTGACAGATCACCATGCTAGATTCCAACTCCTACTTCACATATTAAACGCTCGCTTCCGTCTGAGACTCAGGAAACACCGTGACAGGAAATGAGGCCGCCATCGGGGGGTAGCAACGGAACGGACAATTCACCATGCTAGAGAAGAAACTAATTTTTTAATATATTTTTTAAGTTTCTTCTCCCATTAGATTCACAAAATGTTTATGGGTATGCGTACCCCTGCATCCCCCCAGAAAAAAGCACTGCATTTAACTGTTGTAAGCATTCCTTAGTGGTGTGCAGGGTTTAAATGCTGGAAAGAATGAATGAAAACTGGTTGACCACCTTGTGAAGTAGGATGTTGGACTAGATAGGTCTTTAACTAGATTCAGAAGAGTTCTTATGTTCTCAAAGACAACATTAAGAAATAAAGGCCTTTTGGTGCAATTCCTACTGCATTTCTTGCACTGTTGAAATTCCATTACTCTTCCACACTTCTAATAATGTTAATAATTTCAAAAGGCATGAGAAATTGCTTATTTCTATTTTGTACCCAGCTCCTGATATTTTACACAGCTCAAATTAGCCTCCTTACAGTGCTTAGGTTCACTTTTTAACAGCAGTCTGTGCAATACCCTCCTAGGGAAGTATGCCTGAGGGGGCAACAAAAGGAACAATTTCTAATTTCTATAATTTTATGATTCATGCCCACATACTAGCAGAGCTAGGAAGAGCTATGGATCACCTTTAAGGCATCAAATTTCCACTTATGTAATTATAACACAGCTTGCTGTATGACAGAGAAGAGTCACGGCAAACTCAATTAATAATTAGTTTCTATAGATACATTCGTTACGATCAGTGGGAATTTTGTGTGTGAGAAAAAGGGTCCTACACACCAAAATTATGACGAATAATTCTGAAGTACAGCAAAATCTATGAAGAATAAATGTGAAGTTGTCAAACCTTTTCTGTATATTGCAATAACATGCTTCAGAGCATGCAAGCATTTGAAAAAATATATTTCTGTGAACATATTAAGACAACTTATCAAGGGGCACCAGATACCACATGAAGTGGACCCATATACCGTATATATATAAAATCCCCCTCAGTTATCCTTTGGATTTGATTTGTTTCCATATAAAGAAAAAATAGAAGCTCTGAAGTATTCACATCCGCTGAAAACCATAGTAGTATTAAAAGGAGAGTCTAACAGCACTAATACAAAAGTGTTAAAGAAGATGCCCTGCATTTGCCTCCTCGCTTTTGTAGTTTTTATTTCATTTTACATTATGCATCTCCAAGTAAACCCTCCATTTCAGCCAACACAGGCTGCCAAGGTGACGTACACCAATTAAACACAGATGGAAAAACCAACAAGTTAAAAATTGCCATAAAAGTTTGAAGGTTGGGCAGATTGCTTTGATAATGTCTGGGTCACCTACGAAAAATAATACACCACTTTTCTTTCTCCTTTCGTCTCTGACACATAACTGGTGACAATCCAGTGCACATATAACTTCTATTAAAATCAATGGTGCTTAAGTGTACACAACTCTGGATAGACCTGTCCAGTTTGCTTGAGGATTACACTGTTAAAAAGTGGGTCAGGAAGTGAAGGGGTGAAAGGAGCGTCTCCACCCCCATTGTTCAGCGCCGAGGGCCTTCTGGTGGTTCCCTCACTGCGAGAAGTGAGGATACAGGGAACCAGGCAGAGGGCCTTCTCGGTAGTGACACCCACCCTGTGGAATGCCCTCCCATCGGATGTCAAGGAAATAAACAACTATCTGACTTTTAGAAAACATCTGAAGGCAGCACTGTATAGGGAAGTTTTTAATGTTTCATGTATCGTGTTTTTAATATGCTGTTGGGAGCCACCTAGAGTGGCTAGGAAAACCCAGCCAGATGGGCAAGGAATAAATAATAAAGATAGGGGACTGGCGTCCAGGAAAAAAGACTTTGGCAATCTCACCCGCCATTGCACCCAACGTGTTTTGACTATATGCAATTTTGGCTTTAACTGTGATCCCTGGAATGTAGCCCCTATAAAGTTGCAGGCTTACTGTACATTGTTACTACAGGAACCCAGCAAGCCATTTTGGGTGGGGATCACATTATTGCTTTCAGTACCTAATATGGTTTTCTGTTGGGTTTGTCCAAATATCAGAGATCTCTTACTTTATTGTGTGATGTTGTAAACCAGGGTTGTGTTGGGGCCTTCTTCATCTGGCCCTCAGGACTCAACCATACTCATAACCAGCCCTCCTCTTCACCCTCCTCAAGTGTTTTGGCCTGGCTGGAATGTGTCCCTGGTGCCTCTTGCCCACTTTTTCCATCAGGCTCAACCCACCACCACTATATGGTCCTTCAAGGTTGCCCAGGAAGAAATGTGCCCTTGGCCTCAGAGAGGATCCCAACCTTTGGTGTAAGTCAGTGGTTCCCCAAATCCACCCCCACCCATGAACCACTTGAAGATTGCTGAGGTTTTTGGAGGGTCACTAAATGAATTTGTTTTGCCTGTTGTAGCAACCTTAATGTACTGTAATAGATGCTACATGATTTTTAAGTGTTATCTCCATCACTTGTTTATTTCTTTTTGTATAAGGGAGGGATAGCGCAATGGGAAAACACAGGATCTGCAGGCAAAAGGTGCCAAGTTGAATTTCTAGCACCTCTGCTAAAAGGATAAAAAAAAATACTGCTAGGGATGACTCTGGGCACTTCCACATGGCAGTGTAAAAGGTAAAGGACCCCTGGACGGTTAAATCCAGTCAAAGGCGACTATGGGGTTGAAGTGCTCAGCTCGCTTTCAGGCCGAGGGTGCCAGTGTTTGACCACAGACAGCTTTCCGGTCATGTGGTCAGCATGGCTAAACTGCTTCTGGCACAACGGAACACCATGGTGGAAACGAGAGTGCACGGAAATGCTGTTTACCTTCCCGCTGGAGTGGTACCTATTTATCTACTTGCACTAGTGTGCTTTCAAACTGCTAGGTTGGCAGGAGCTGAGACACAGCAACGGGAGCTCACCCCATCGCACAGATTCGAACCACTGACCTTCCGATCAGCAAGCCTAAGAGGCTCAGTGGTTTAGACCACAGCGCCACGCGCTCCCTCAGCAGTGTAGTGTAGACTTGGCGTTTTTCATGCATGCAAGTTTTGCACAGCATCTGCGCCATGAGGTTATTACTTTCCAGTTGCTTTCCTAATGATCTCGAATGTGGAATTTCACCTTCGGTGCCTGTGCAGCAGAAGCAATCTGCAATAGTCACTCAAAACAGCTTCCTGTACAAGCATCTTGTGGCGAACTGTCCCCAGATCTGACGCCAGCTGGCAGAGAGAAGTTCCCAAGTGTTAAAATGTAAGGCTGGAGCCTTTCCAATATTCAGTTAAAAACATCAACACAGCATTATAATATGGCAACAAAACAAAAAAGGTGTACCGATAAGTGGTGTTGTCATATCAGTTCAAGAGTAAAAACAAAAATTTTTTTTGAGTTTACTTATAAAGGCCATGACCCATTTGCCCAAACTTCACAGGTCACAACCCACAGGTTGAGAACTTGCTCTATGAATAAGTTAAAGAGCACAGATTCCAATACAGTGGAACCTTGGTTTTCGAACATAACATGTTCCAAAAAACCATTCAAATTCTGAAATGTTTGAAAACCAAAAACTCAACACAGAAACCTCAAAACGGAAAATCAATACAAAAAACTCAATACGGAAGCAGCATTCGAAAATAGAAGCATTTACTTCTGGGTTTACAGCATTCGAGTTCTGAATCATTTGTCAACGGAGACATTAAAAAACTGAGGTTCCACTGTACCAGTTTTGTGGGGACTTTACTTTCAACATCCCTCCATCAGAGAACTGTCCATTTATCCCTGCTCTCTGCTTTAATTTAAGCACAGGATTTATTGAACTAGCATTTCCACTGGGAGCAGGGGAGTGGGAGACAAAGTTCATCTGCATCTAAGCCTGAGACAGTATCTTGAAACAGTCAGAATAAAATAAAAGATGCCTCTGCATCATTTGAACAAAGTCAACAGAAGCCTAAGGAAATCAATAATATGTTCCCTTACTCATCTATCCAAAATGACTCACTGGCTCAACAACAAAAACCAGGAAGGAAGGGTGCCTCAGTTCTTCAACTTTTTATTCCACCTTTCATAGCACTGCTTCACAAGCTAGGAAAGTAGAACAATAAAGAATGGAGGTGTTACCAAATCCTCTTCCTTTCTGCCTCTGTATTACTGTACAAAGGAAAGTGATGTAGGGAGCCACACTCTCTAATGCTCATATTATCCAGCCATATAAAATATCTGTGGGTGAGTTTTTCACAACTTTACTTCACCGAAGACGTTGCTATTTTTTTACATGTGTGTTGCCTTTAATGTGACAATTTTTCATCACATATGCAATTTTATCTATTCATTTATTAAATGTGTATCTCCCAAAGGATCCCAGAGTGGCAAATCCCCCAAAATGATAAAACAGGCATTGACCAGTGATAAAAACTCCCATGGTACTTTTGATATAATTTGTTCAGTTTTTAAAATACTTTATTTCCCCAAATATAGTTTATGGTGACAGCTTCTCCTTTTCTCTTCTACTTGTTTCCCCCCCCCTGCAATGGTAGCTATTACAGTTTTGGATCCCCATGTTTTGAAGGAAGCAGTACTGATGCTTTCTAGAATGTTTTCTGTACAAAATAAATAGCCAGGGCAACCTTTTCTATATTGCCTGATCCAATCACAGGTCTACGAAGTGAATACAAGGCCATATGTATTATGAGGGCCATATAATGGGGAACCTGTGGCTCTCCAGATGTTGTTGGATTCCCAGCCAGCATGGCCAATAGTCAGGGAAGCTGTAGTTTAGAAACATCTGGACGTCCTCATCTTTGTTCTAGAAGATAGGCCTAGTAAATGAATTTGGGAATCATGGATATACATCTAGCTAGTTATTTCCCCCCTTCCATTCCCATTGGTGTGAATGGACAGGATAGAACAGAATACCATAAAAACATGGAAGATAGCTAAAAAGAATATCCACATTCAGAGGCAGTATATCTTAGTACAACCTCCAGAATGTATTAAGTTTGTAACTAGAGGTACCACTGTATACAAGACGTTGGGGACAGACAGTGAAGGAAGATTGTTGCTTTCATATGCTGCTTATGGACAGTGCTTTTCTTCTAGAAAAAAAAGGTGCTGTGTTGCATAGCCTTGAGTACCTGCAGAAAACCCCCCACTGCTTATGGGATTCTTTGATGGATCTGGAAGGAGATCATTGGATGACTTCTTAACATCACTGAGTCAGCAACAGTAGCATCAAGAATGCTATGTCCCATATACATTTGCACATATTGGCAGTGAGGGGAAAATACCAGCTACAAAACTGTCTCCAAATCAAGGTACAAGCGTTTGATGAGTATTCATTGTATCTCATAGTTCATAGAGCTCTGCAACTTGCAAATAAAGCTAGACCTTTGGGGCTTTTTACAGTTCTCCCAAGGAGTCTAAAATATGACCCAGCATTTGTTGCATTTAAAAACGACGAAAGTCATGAAACATAAATATCAACATCTACATTACACAACAAATATATATATTGTAATACCTTGCGTTTAAACGACATTTTTCCTCTGTGCTAAAAAATATTTTGGATGCCTTATCTCACTAGGCTCTGGAAAAAAAACTTTGTAGATATGCTAGCATTTCCCCAAATTACAGGGAGGGTCTAAAGATTCTGTGCCTTGGTTTAGAGAATGGATTGTGGAGCACCCTGATCAAATCTCATGCTAGCCATGAACTCGGGGTACTCTACAATTCATTCTCTAAACCAAGGCAGAGTTTTACTGACTCTTATTTAAAGCTGAGGTTCTCAGCTTTACCTTCTGAAGCTGTCATCTAAAATATCTGCTAAGACAACAAACTGCAATTACATGGGTGGGGGGGGAGGAGACAGGGAGTGAAAAATAATTTACTAATAATCCACCAGTCTCTCTTGCTCTTGTACACTGGTAAGCTCCCTACCCTTCTTTTAACCTCTGGTACACACAGTACTCATCTTTTATATCTCAATTAATTTTTCGTTTCCCGCCCCTTTGAGCTTTGCTCTCAATTAAACAACAAAGCAAACCTGTATTTTGCTGTGTCACATATCTTCTTCTTGAGAACATGTTTTTGCACTCTACCTTTACTCTCTCCCCCCTCACCTCGCATTCTCCATTTCTTTGGTATTGATTGTACCCAGAATGAAGCGTCTCAAAGCAGCCTGTGTTCATTCACATTTGAGAACTGAACAGACAAAGGTGTATTTTTCTGACTGAGTACACCTGGGGTCTGAGGTGATAATGGCAGCTTTCTGTAGCCGACATGTGCCAGGTGTTTGCCCTTTACTGTAATGTAAATTGAACCAGTTCTGTGAAAATGTCACATAGTTTGATATATTATTACAGCAATTTTGTGCATTCATTTCCCCTGTATATCACAACAGTTTGAGACATTTAAATAATAATAGCCCAATACCACAGCAGAATTTTCAGGGTATGCACTGATGGGTTAGAAAAGGACATTAAACAAAATTTTGATCATAAGTATGTGAAAATACACATGGCAAAGCTCCATTCCCTTCTGCGTCCCTTTGTTTGAATTTTTGGCCATTGGCCTCAGTAGAGTCAATGAATTCATTCACCTAGGCTCATCATTCTAGGAAGAAAGCGAATCATTCGGGAAGAAGGCAGAAATTGCCATCTGTCTATAATTTTTAAGGACCGTTCCTATTTCAAACGGAAAACTTAACCTGGACAGAGTTGACTGCAATTTTCTGAAAGCAGAATTGTGTGTCTGAACCAACTTCAGCCAATCCGGCTTTTCATTTCAAAAATATGTTATGGGGGAAATGCTTTTGAAAGCAGAAGATAGCAATATTCGTAGAAATGTAATGCAGAAGTGTGCAGCAGAGGAAACAATATGGAGAAACACTCTGGCACATCGACTCTTCTGCTTTCTCCTATTCTATAATATAATTCATTATGACGGACTAGTGGTATGTGGATTCAAATACCAGATTAGTCATCATTTCCCCTGGTGATTTTAGGCATGCTTTTTTGTCTCTTATCTGTAAAATTGGAATGATACTGGCCTACGATGTAGAATCAGCCCTAAGCCTTGGAGAGAGAATAAAATAAAATATATGAGTTATCCAGGCCTGTTGAGAAAGCAAAGCTTGCCCTTTTTGAATTAAGTTCTTGTATTCCTTTATTTCCTTGTTTCATTTTTGTGAGTATGTACACACAGCTAATTTGTGACCTTTCGTTTGCCTGATGTTTGCAAAACATGCTAGCATTGTTTCTTTATCTTCTCATTGTTTCCCTTTTCTGCATCTTATTTAATAAAATCCTTTCCTTTTATTATCTTTTGCTACATTCTAAATTGCTTTGAGACTCTTTTTAAAGTATAAAATGATATACAAGTTTAATAAATACAGTCAAACCTCAGTTGTCGAACGTAATCCGTTCCAGAAGCCTGTTTGACAACCGAGGTGCAGCTTCCAATTGGTGGCAAGAGCTTCCTGCATTCAAGCAGAAACCATGTCGGACGTTTGGCTTCAGAAAAACATTCGAAAAACGGAGCATTTACATCTGGATTTTCAGCATTCGGGAACCAAAACATTCCAAAATGGAGCTGTTCAGGAATCGAGGTTTGACTGTAAAATAAAATCACTCTGCTAATATTGATGTTGGCTGTAATTTCTTCCCCCACTTCTGGTTCTTAGCTGCTCTACTTTCCCTCTCTCTTTCTCTCTCAATTTTGACTGCTGTGTATCTTTATATTACTGCCTGAATAGCTTTTCTAGAGCCTGTTTCAACTTCTGACATGTTTTGGCCTATTTTATGTACATGCAGATAGCACCATCAATATTTATTTCAACATCACCGAAATCAAGGCCTACACATAGTAATCAAAGCATGCCTAATATCAGTCATCAAATAATCTAATGATCAACTTGGTAGGAAAACAAACAAAACAAAAGGCTGAGACTGCAAAGGTCTATGCACAGACAAACTTCTGTAGTAAAAAAACCTGGCTTATTAACTACGGGTGAGTCACTTTCTCAACCCAGACTTTTTCTTGTGTGGTTAAAGGCCTTCTCGCATGCCATTTATTCTCTCATGCAACTCATATCCAGAATTCAAATAATAATTTTAGACACGGCCAAGGAACCTCAGACCATTGGTCCATCTCACATAACGTTGTCTACCCAGCAATTCTCCAGGATTTCATCAGTTCTCCTTGGATGGAAATCCAGGGATTGGACCCGGGACATTTTTCATGCAAAACATGGGCTCTACCACTAAACTATTACCCTTTCTCAAATGACCTTGGACATGCTGCTGGGATTTCAGATTATGGTTGCTTTGAACAACAGACCCAGCTTCCAAGCTCAATCACAAATTGCTTTTGAAAGTCCTCTCTAGTTGCCATTTAGCATAATGGGGTAGATCAATGGTTCCCAGTTGGTGGTCTGCAGACCTCAGGAGCTCTGTGGCACCATTTGCATAACAAAAAACTATCATAGATATATTAAAAAAATTCAAAAGTAGGGGATCCATGGCTTGGCTTTTGAAAAACAGGGGGTTCACAGTGCTTAGCTAATTGGGAGCTACTGGGGTAGATAATTCTGTTTGAGGAACACAAAAGCCCAATCTTTGTCAACCTGGAGCCTTCCAGGTATTTTGAACTACAACTTCTATCAGCACTGGCCAGTACACACTGAGTGAGTCTGATGGCATACCCATCGGTTGTACTGGTAAAACTGGAACATCCTGGTTTAGAGCATGGCGACCATTTTGGGTGCCTTGCTCTCAGCCCATAATCTCATGCAGTGTTCCAAAATGCACATTTTTTAGTGTCGTGCCTTCAAAAAGCACTTTTTCTGGGTCCATGGTCTCACCCAAGAGTACAGATCTGGAAGATGGGGTCCTGTTTTTTGGACCACATAGCGTTGGAGGATATGTGATGGGACCTGTTGTCTAAAACATCTGGAACTCTCCAGGTTTGTGAAGACTGCAATAGCCCTATGTGGACATTATAGCTTCCACGCAAATCAGGGTTCCAGATCTTGTGTGAGCCTTCATGCACATCAGCCTGCATCTTCATGTGTCACTGTGGGTGAGGTGGGCCTCTCCTTGTATTCATCAAAACAGGAACTATCCTGCCCACACAGGGCTAATCTCAAAGCTAGTTGCAGGCATTCACTTGCATTTTACTATTAATAAATGTGAGGGCCTGCTAAGTTCTGTCATTTACAGCACTGTAACTATCAGAGGCAATGCAGCTGTTCTCCACATTCCTGGAAGTCAAGTCAGCAGCTGAATCTGAGGCAGCTGAAGTGAAGCCTAACTTTAAAATATAACTGCTCAAAAACTCAATGCATCATAAAATTTATATTTCAACTTCCAGGACGGAAATATATTCAGCCAGATTATACATTTCTAGACATGTTAAAAACCATTGTTAATCATGCTCAGAATATTTAGTGCAAGTATTTCCCAGTAAGCTTCCCTTATGTTTCTTCAAAATAATTTTATTACATTTGTATTACAAAAGGAAACTGACTCCATAATTCCCAGAGACCCCTGGGAAAAAGGGGTTGTTAAATCACTGGGAATTGTAGCTCAATGAGGGGAACAGGGGTCTCCTAAACACGCTCAAAACCCTTCACAAACTGCAGTTCCCAGAATCCTCTGGGGGAAAATAATGAATGTTAAAAGTGGTAAAATACCACTCTGAATGTGTGGTGTGGATGTGGCCCATGTTTGTTCTCTTATGGTTAATTACTAGAGGTCTGCATTGGTTCAGCGTACCCTGAATAATTAGGTGAAGGGGGTGACTCAGGACAGAATCTAACATAACTGTGTTAGATCCAACTGTTAACAAGGCAGATCAGGGATTTCAAAACCTCCAAGTTGCTCTGTTTTACCTTGGTCTTTCCAAAACATTAAGTGCTCAGCCTTCCCCCTCCCACATTTCTGAGAAACAAAGCCAAGCTGACTTGGGAAATGCCCAAAATTTGAGAGGGAAGAGGGAGGGAGGGGTGGAATATTTTGTTTCTACAGACAGGCCTAGCTTTTCATCACAGTGAATTGATTTCTCAATGCACTTCAATCGCAGGACTTTGGGGTAGGAATAAACAAGAGCTATTATTCACATGGGTCACCATTCCCCTCCCCAAATGTTGGCTCTGAGAACAGGGGAGTAAGTGGCGAAGTTACACTATTGAGGTGGCCTAATTCTTGTCCAATCATTATTTTTCCAAACAATTACAAACCATAGCTCTCTGTTTTCTTCAGGGAGGGTACTGCCAGGAATGTGGTGAAAAGAAAAAAGCCTGTGATATCACTGTAAGGTAACATCATAAAGTGTGAAAACCCCAGGACCTATTTGTCTCAAATTTGGAAGGTTTCTTATCCAGGGACCAGTGATGTACACACTGCAGCTGGTAGGACGGGGGGGGGGGGGAAACAGTAGGTGGAGCCAGAACCAACTAAAGCTAGTTTGTCCCATCTTCCTCCCTGTTCTACAAGGGACAACACGGAGAATTAGGAGGAAGAGCAGGCTGGAAGCCACTGCCACCTCCTGGACTGGATTTAGTGAAGACGGTGAGCAGGTGGGAGCTGGCAGAAGGTCCATTGTGGTTGGTGGTGGGACAGTGCCCCATTTGCCCTAACACATCAGCCTCCCTTGCCAGAAGCACCTTCCCACTCATGTCTCCAGTTTTCAAACTGATGCAAAATCAGAGCTGTCTTGTCACAAAAGACCTAGGGGAGGGAACAGCACCTCTGTTTTCCACACAAAAATGTAAAGTATTCCCTTGCACCTATATTTCTGAAACGTGACAGGTTTGATCCCCTCAGAAAAGGTGGCCATGCAGTTTGCATCCAACTCTGGCAGAAAATAAAAAAGTTACATGAATAATTTTAACATATGGCAGCCTTAATCTACTCTGGAGAAGCCCCTTTATCCCTTCCATTTTTCCAGGGAAGGAAAAAAAAGTTATATCTGTTTTTAGATTCCCAGTTTTAGTCAATGGATGCAAACCAGAGCTTTGGGTTTATAGATTCAGAATCAGACCCGAATAATGAATTGAATTGGAACGACACAGAGCAGATTCGAAACAGATCGGGCTGCTTCCAATTGCTACAGCTACAAGGCAAATCTCGTTGTCACTGCACACCCCTAATAATTACTTTTCAACATGTTCATTCTGATGGTGCTGACAGAATCCTTGGAGAAGTGAGGCTGACCACATGTGCTCTTGATCCTCGACGTTCCTGACTGCTTAAGGCAGTCAGAGGGGGTCTGGCTGAAACATGTGACAAAGATAAATGTTGTCTCGAGAAAAGGTGTGGTACCAGCAAGTTTAAAAGAAGCAAGACCTTTCTGAGAGCCAAACTGGACATGAGGTTAATTACTCAATGGCAAGCACCATGTCTAGATTTTAATGTTTATTTAACTCTGTAAGTTTTAGAATCAGGACCATGAATCATGAGAAAGCGCCCTAGCAACACTGTAGTCCCACTGAAAATTACCTTCCAAAGCTGCTATTCAGTTTCCATTCCACGAGGGGGGGAATGCAGATTGGGAGAGTAATTCCTGTCTGAGGAAAAAAGGGCTTAAGGAGGGGTTACACACAACAGATTGTAGCCTCCATAACTGTGTTTTGTATAAATATAAAAGGTGGAAAAAATAATACATGACTAACTAATGCATTTTGATCCTTGTTCAATGAGAAAACTTTGGGTGTGTGTAAAATTTCCAGGGTTATTTGGAACTGCAGGCAACGCTGGAAAACTCTGCAGGAAAATCCCATTTAATGTTGTTAGCACAAGGTAGGGTGGGAGTTGCAGGACCATGGATAGGGCTGCTTCTAGCCTCCAACCTTTTGTGGAAAACAAGAGTCTTAAAGGGCCAACACTCTGAAACCAATATGGGTCCTCCTCCTGCGTTTCATCGCCTCCTGCCTGGTGCATTTACTGTGCTGATGAGGTGTTATGGGTGGCATTTAGTTCCCCAGGGAAAGGTGCCCAAGATGTTCCTGCCTCTTGCTCTACAGGCCCTGGTGGGTTGGGCAGTTCTTCCTGTCTGACAGCCTTAGGCACAATGGTCTCTTGATCCCCAAACAGCCAGCTCAGAGCCCTGAACCTGGGCTGAAACTGGCACTTCCACTGTCTCCAACTCTGTGTCTGGGTTGCTGTTAGATTCAGAGGTCATGATATTAACTCTGCATCAGGAGTGGGGGGACTTTTTGATGGCATGCTGTTTTCATTTTCAGTGTCACCCATACGGCAAAAATAATAGTAAAACATGTATATAGAGGTTGATATTCTAGTATATATTTGGCAAGCGGAAGAGGTCTTAGCTAAAGTGCCAAGGGCTGCCTAAACGTGTTCCAAAATTGCAACTTGAAGAAAACAAGGAAATAGAGGAAGAAGATGGCTTTTTTCTGTCATACTTCAGTCATCTCAGTTTAATATTTCCCAATCTGCTGCAAAATGAATTAGGAGTACATTCTAAAGCAATTAATTAAGGGTGAAAACAGATGTGATAAAAAAGGAAAGTGGTTGGAAGGGGAGATGACATTTCGAACTTGTAAGATCTGGTGGTGCAGAGAAAAACTGCTGAATGATGCCGCCTTTTCAAAGTCAAACATTGCAAAATTCAACAGAGACACAGGCCATGCTTGAACTTGCCACATTTTGCCTCTGCTCTTCTTTGGTCTGGAGCCTATAAAGTCTGGCAGGAACAGACGACGATTTTCATCTACCCTTCTTCATAGAGTGCAGCAATGTGAAAATAAAGTGGTGAAATCACAGCATGTGGGAACTTTATCGCCTCAAAAATGAAATGTGAATTGGCACTCAGAATGTGTCAGTCTATAAACTGGTATAAACTCTTGACTGTTACATGCAATATTTGGTTTGGAAACATTTTCACATCACATCCCCATTTCTTAGAAAATGAGAATAGGCTCCAGATCAGGAGAGCCAGGCTTTTCTCAGTGTTAGCAAGAGAACCTTTAATTAATGGTTAACTTAGGCCAGTCTTATTGCTGCTTTCCCTTCCTACAGCAGAGATTCCATCCGGTTCTCAAAAGAGGAAGAATGCCCTGGGTAATTCAATCCCTCCATGAACCTAGATTTCCAATTTGCATAGCACCAGGGCCGACCTAATAGACATATTAGATTAATGATAAAAGTGTTCACTGAATTTCAAGTGCTATAGAAGTTTCTATTTTTAAAAAAGAACAGGGTTTTTTTCAGATGAATGCAGACGTTATTAAACATAGTGTGATATAAAGCTGCTGAACAGCTTGAAGGAGATTAGCAGCTGAGAGGCTCCTGAACTATGGTATTGAAGATGAAGCATGGGTTGTTTGAAGATGAGAACCATAAAATGTAGAGTCGGGGGCTTAAGTTATAGAATAAAGGCTATAGGTCCTCAGACCTGGCTAGAAGCAAGAGCCTTTGACCCAAGCGGACGAATACCGCATTTGTATGGGGGTCTAATTGGGACTGCTGAGCAGCAAAGGGCTATTGGTGTTGCAGAGCCCATACTGTTCCTTGGTTTAACAAGTAGTTTCAGGCTGTAAGTTCAGGTGGTGGAATATTTGCTCTCAAGGTCACCGAATGCTATTAAGTTGCATAACTCTGCCTAACAAGCATCAGTAAAGGTGGTGATGCCTGTTGTCTTTGTGAGAGCTGCACAATAAAGAAGGCTGATCGCCGAAGAATTGATGCTTTTGAATTATGGTGTTGGAGGAGACTCTTGAGAGTCCCGTGGACTAGGTTTCTGGGAAATGATCTATAATGAATTGAAAAAAATGTTGAAATACACTTTTGTTAAGAAGCCAGAAGATTTTCTGTTAGGAATATTAAGAAATGACATAAAAAGGAAGGATGAGAAGTTGTTTTTATATGCAGCAACAGCGGCAAGAATTTTGGTGGCACAAAAATGGAAACAGGAAGAAATCCTGACGAAATAAGAATGGAGAATGAAGCTGATTTAATACGCAGAATTAGATAAATTAACGGGGAGAATTTGGAACTGACGAGACCAAAGATTTACCGAGGACTGGAATAAATTTACAGAGTATATTAAAAATATATGTGAAGGACAATTAACATTTGTAGGTTTTCAAGAAGCTCTGTGATAATAATGGAGAGAAATATTGTTTTATAATATTTGTTAAGACTAATATGGTTTTTAAAAAACAACAATATAGATGGAAGAAATGTGAAGAACTGTGATAATATGGAAAATTTCCAGACAGGCTGAGGGAAGTCTAAAAGTATAAAGACTAGAACTGGATGTAAATTTTGGATGGAATGTTTTTCCTTTATTGTTATTTTTGAAAAATCTGATATATATATATATATATATATAGAGAGAGAGAGAGAGAGAGAGAGAGTCCCATGGACTGCAAGAAGATCAAACCTCTCCATTCTTAAGGAAATCAGCCCTGAGTGCTCACTGGAAGGACAGATCCTGAAGCTGAGTCTCCAATACTTTGGCCACCTCATGAGAAGAGAAGACTCCCTGGAAAAGACCCTGATGTTGGGAAAGATTGAGGGCACAAGGAGAAGGGGACAACAGAGGACGAGATGGTTGGATAGTGTTCTTGAAGCTACCAGCATGAGTTTGACCAGTGGAAGACAGGAGTGCCTGGCGTGCTCTCATCCATGGGGTCACGAAGAGTCGGACATGACTAAACGACTAAACAACAACAACAAAGGTGGTGATGAAGTAGTACTTAGCCACCTCCATTACATCCTTAAAGAGCCATTGAGCAGTTTCAGGTAGGCTGGAGGCTGGTTGCACCAGAAGTGGAGGATGGGCATCTAGAGCACCTTTCTAAAACTTCCCTAAACAGAGCTGCCTTTGGATGTCTTCTAAAAGTCAGATAGTTGTTCATTTCCTTGACATCTGATGGGAGGGCGTTCCACAGGACGGGTGCCACTACCGAGAAGGCCCTCTGCCTGGTTCCCTGTAACCTCACTTCTCGCAGTGAGGGAACCGCCAGAAGGCCCCTGGAGTTTGCTCCCACAGGAGGCAGCAATGGGCTCCAACCTAGATGGTTTCAGAAGAGGATTAGACAAATTCATTGAGCAGAGGGCTACTGAAGTCTCTGTCTCCACAGTTGGAAGAAGTAATGCTTCTGAATACCCGTTGCTGGAAACCAGAGGAGGGGAGAGTGCTCTTGTGGTCAAATCCTGCTTGCGGGTTTCCCACAGGCAACTGGTTGGGCACTGTGAAAACAGGATGCTGGACAAAATGGGCCACTGGCCTGATGCCGCAGACTCTTCTTGTTATCTTAGGGATGGTTGGTAGGGATGAGCAGGGAGGCAACCTTCTTAGTGGTTGCAACTGGGCTATGGAACTTCCTTTCCATGGAAGGATGGGGGAAAGAGAGGCGATTTTCATCCATGTGCCCTTCCACTTGGCAACTTGTGTCCCTGTTCCAAATCTCCTTTGCACAGTTGGAAGACTCTTCAAAACGGCACTGGAGGTAATGGATGAGTCTCCAGGGGGAAGGGGGAATTGGCAAAAATGGCCTTTTCCTACCTCTGTTGACAGAAGCCTCTATTGGAACCAAGCCCCTTCCATAGACAGAAAAGCGCTGTTAAACTAACCCATTAAAGTTAAAATCCAAAGCAGACTTACTTAGGATCTTAGTAGGGTTTATTCAACAATAAGAAGATTGGATTGCTTATCTTCCTCTATGGGAGAACTGCCAGTTGCTGTATTGCCTTAAATACCAAAATGTTCTCCAGTATCAGTCCGTTTTAAAGATTTGGATGCAAAATGTAAAAGCTTTCTAAGAGACCAGTGAAATGTCTTGTAACATTATAGTTGCACAACTGTGAATCCAGATTCTCAACAGGGAAGAGCAACTCCCTGATTGAAAAGTTTCACATATATTTATGCAGGAACAATGATGATGAAATAAAATCTTGGCTTGCAACAGTGTGTTAGAAACTGGCTTTTCAGTCGGAACTAGCAGATGTCTTGAGACTCAATTGAAAAAATATTTTGTAAAATTAGATCTGTCCTCGATTATGTTCCCAGGAGAAAAGTTAAAAGAAGAGGAAATTATGTAATGGTGCACATTTGTATACTCTTCTATCAGTGACTTCCTAGGTACTAATTCTGAACATTCCCGTTTTGTTGCCATTTGCCATTTAGGCATATTCCTTGAAAGAGCAATAGCCTTAATTTGAATTATAACATGTAGATCTTTATATTAAATTTTTTGGTTCACATAAAACAATAATCACAAAAAGTATAATTACAGAATCAATGTTATATATATATACACACTACATACATATACACATGCACACAAATATATGTCTGTGTGTCTATATCTATACACACACAAATCCAAATACACACACGTATGTAGGAATGTATAACTTCCTGTGTTCTTACATTAATGCCACTGACTTAACACCTTCATTCTGGTATCATTATACCTACATTGGTTTCTCTGTTTTGCTCAGATGTAACTGCTACTCATTCTAGTAATTAGGCCATCAGAAGGCTCCAAAACCATTGCCAGAACAGAACCCAATAAATTCTAAAGTTTAATTTCCTACAACTACCATAAACACCAAACCATAATTCCAAGGAAAATAAGTAATTTAGGACCAGAGTTATGTTATATCTGAAGGAGTGTCTCCACCTCCCTTCAGATATCAAGAAGATAAAGAACTACACAACTTTTAGAAGAAATCTGAAGGCAGCCCTGTATTGGGAAGTTTTTAATGTTTTAAGTTTTATTATGTTTTTATATATGCTGTAAGCCACCCAGAGTGGCTGGGGTATAAATAATAATAATAATCTTGGGTTGTATTGAAGGTAGCATTGAGAACTTCTCCCCAGCGTGGTGTAGTGGTTAAGAGCAGTGGACTCGTAATCTGGTGAACCGGGTTCGATTCCCTGCTCTTCCACATGCAGCTGCTGGGTGACCTTGGGCTAGTCATACTTCTCTGAAGTCTCTCAGCCCCACTCACCTCACAGAGTGTTTGTTGTGGGGGAGGAAGGGAAAGGAGATTGTTAGCCACTTTGAGACTCCTTAGGGTAGTGATAAAGCGGGATATCAAATCCAAACTCCTCCTCCTCTTCTTCTTCTCCTCTTCCCATGTGCCCTCTAAATCTTTTGTGACATTCCCTTCATTCCCGCAGAGCAGATTTGGGGGCAGTGTGGGGCGAGGAGCAAGGAAAAATCCCATGGTGTTAGAGCTAATTCTTGCACTAGCACAAATATTTTGATTAATACCACCCATTAAATGTTTGGTTGCATTTAATGTGGTGGTTGAGGTTTTTTTAAAAATAGCAGGTGGTGTGGAAATGAGCAGGACCGGGAATGTGATGTGTGAGGGCAGGAATTTACCCCCTCCCTTTGCCACAGTCCTAATGAAATCCCTTCCCAGCTGCTGTTTGCCACAGAAGTGGTTGCTATTGGTGCCACGCACATTAAATTTGGTCATGCATTTAATGTAATGTGCAGTCTGGCCCTTAGCTGAGTTTATTCCATCTTCCCATACCCTCACTTTAGCTCTAGATCATATACCATGTGTGGGGTGCTTATTTTACATGATAGGGCTGAAAGAGGCATTAGTTAAAATTCCACTCAAATACTTCCTCAGGGTTAGAAACAGAACAAAGCAACAGAAGCTGTCAGATAGTATTGGGAAGGGACCTCGTCTTTTTAAAAGTGAGCATTGCAAAAATAGATATGGTAATCAAACATCTTCCATAGACCCTGACTTCTGTAAACAGAAGTTTAAAAAATTCCTCCATTGGAAACTAAGGACAGAAAACAACATCTGAATTACATCACATCCACTTTAGGTCCATTATTTAATCCTTGCATGGTGGATCTTTAAGGTTTATGTTTTAACGAGTGTTTTGGTTATGCCCATGACAAAATCGTGCCTTATCACTTGACAAAATGTATCTGTGCCTGTTGTTTTATATCATTATAAAACAACAGGCACATATACATTTTTATCTGTTTACCATTGTGTTCCTCAAACTTTGTGAGTGTATGTCTACTTTTCATTTTCAATGAAGAAATGTCATTGGAATAATCCTAGGATTGCTTGCTTTAGAATTCAGCAGTTCTGGTACCCAAGTGCAGGGCCTGGGACTTTGGTAGATGTACAGCCAGTAGTAAAAAGCTTGCAGTTTGATCATGTTGTTAGTGTTGACCAGCAGAGGCAAATGGGATGAAAATGTGAAATTGGGCTCTATATTGTTTGTTAGTCTTTAAGGCAGGCATGTCCAAAGTCCGTTTTGGGGTCCTAATCCGACAAGGCAGTCAGTTTAATCCGGCCCCTGTGGCAGTTTATTTCCTGATGTAAAATTCTTAAAAAACTTCAACAACTTCAATCCTAAAAGCTCAACAACTCCAACCCCCCGCCCAAAAAACCTCAACATGTTTTCAGTCCTTAACAAAAGGCCAACAACTTTGGTTGGCCCCCATAGCCCTTCACTTCATCAAATCTGGCCCTCTTTGAAAAAAGTTTGGACACCACTGGTTTAAGGCATTCCTTTTTGTTGTTGCTCCAACGGTCACACATCTACCATACAGTGGTACCTCGGGTTACATACACTTCAGGTTACATATGCTTCAGGTTACAGACTCCGCCAACCCAGAAATAGTACCTCGGGTTAAGAACTCTGCTTCAGGATGAGAACAGAAATCGTGCAGCGGTGGTGCAGCAGCAGCAGCGGGAGGCCCCATTAGCTAAAGTGGTGCTTCAGGTTAAGAACAGTTTCAGGTTAAGAACGGACCTCCGGAACGAATTAAGTACATAACCAGAGGTCCCACTGTCCTGGAAAATGTGCCTTTTTTCCTACACAGATTCCGACAGATTCAGCACTTGTATTAAAGTACCAAAGCACTTCATCTCCTTAATAAATCCTGCCTGATAGCTCCCCTACAGAATGGTTTTACAGCATGGTGTTATACAATAAAACAGCCGGTTGCACTATACGGCAGTGTTCTGACAATAAAACTGGAACTCTTGAATGTTTGTCCTTTCGAAGGTTACCTTGGGCTCCGGAGAAATGTCCCTGTTGCAATCAAACAGTAGTTTCTGCTGCTTTCAGGAAATTAGCACAAGTCTGGTTGGGGGGGGGCACAGTATAAGAGAACACTCACTTATGGTATCATGTGCTAAGCCACTCATGATGTGATAATGTCCTAGGGCAGGGTTTCTTAAACTGCATCACAGCGAGTCTCTATAAATTAACAGGGCAAAGGTCTCCACTTTTTTCAAGTGTGACTAAGGAGGAAAAGAGCTCAAAGGAAAAAGGGGAAGGGGAGCCAGTCACATGTAACTGACCATCAGGTGGTGACTTCCATGTATGAATGAGCTACAGATAGCAAAGGCTGATCTTTCCAGTCACTTGGACACATTCAAGGTCCAGTTATCAAAATCTAGTGATGACAACTCGTATGGCATGCCTGGCATGTGTAAACTGGGGCACTCCGAATAGCAATACCGACTGTAGATTAGTTCAGGAGCATGAAAGGAGGGCACTGTCTCCTGCTGCCATCTCAGAAGTATTCAGTCAAACATACTACAAGGTTTATTAACAAGGAAGTCCCACTGTCTGCAATGGGGCTTCCTCCCTAGTACGCATGTTTTAGAGGACAAGCTTAGTGTGGCTTTTCTAAAAATGAAAATGCTGGATTGGCCTGATGTCATTACTGAGAGATAAGATCATGCTGTTTATTGTTGACAAATGCCAGATAAGTTCTGGTGTAGACATAATGTTACCTGATTTCTGGAACTGGGGTTTGTATGAGAGCCACCAAGTGAGAGGATTATGCTTCTGCATAATGATTCCCTTGCTGCATCAGTGTGTTGTCTGGTAAACAATTATTTTTCTTATTAGTATTCATAAATTGCTAATTTTAACTTTAAAAGCCCACAGAAGAAAGAACTCCACGGCTATAAAAATATAACTGGAGAATTGAAATGATTTTTTTTATTGTTAATTAAAAAAGTAAGCAAAAGACCAAGTAAAATGTTTTCCAAAGACATCCAGTAACCAAATATTCCATCTAAAACTAAATATTTTTATATTGCCTATTATTATTATTATTTTAAAAAAGCATGCAGAAATTTGCAAACAAACAAATCTGTTTTTAGTTAAAATAAAGTTGGTTGGGAAATGTTCAACTGGCTCTTAAACAGACACAGTGTGTTGTTTCAAATGTTTAGCAAATCTTTTTCACAGTTATGTTTCGCCAACTTTGTTATAGGAGGAAAAAAATGATTCTTTTAGTTACATAAAGCAAATAGAAGAAAGTTACGGAGTGCTAATATCTTCCTGCACAAACTAAGTCTACTGAACAGGCTGTAATTGTAAAGCAACAGGGGTTCTCTGCAAGGAGAAACAGAGTGTAGTTTTATAAAATCAAAAGTCTCCATTACTAAGAATATATACCTGGAAGGAAGGAAGGGCTTACTTCTGAATAAACATTGTTAGGACTGGGCAACAAATATGGATACAGCTGCCAACTGCTATACTCTGTATGAATGAATTCATGTGTCCTTTGCATCTACACACCATACATTTAAAGCACATTCATAGCACTTTCAGTCATGCCTTTTCCCAAACCATCCTGGGAAATCTGGTTTACCCATAACAGAGCTACAATTCCCAGCACATCTAACAAATTACAGTTCTCAGGATTCTGTGGGGGAGTTCCATCTTAAATTATTAGGTACACTTAAATTACATTCACTCTTAAATTATTAGGTACACTAAATAGTAATAGGAAATTAGAATCTTTAATGAACATTATTACAATTGCAGATAATCTAAGATAAAATACATTGTTCCTTAGCCTTCGCTGCCAACAATGGCCCCATTAACTACAAAATGCAGGGGTTTTGCTCCAAAAGCTTGTAAGGGGAGAGAACTGTAAAAACTTTGGCACAGGTTTTGAGAGGATCACAAGTTTTGGGGTTTGTAGTTAATTTTCCTCCCACCAACCAACAGTTCAAAATGTGTTTTCTGTAATAAGCTACTTTAAGAAGGGTCAGCCCCTATTTTACCAGTACCAGCCGATCCCAAAAGAGATTAAAAATTCTCATAAACGGGTATTTTAAATCCCTTGCCTGAGGACCTTTCCAACTCTGCAGTTCTATGATTCCTATTTGATAGGCAATTCAAGCAAAGGGGGAAAGCCCCACAGTGGGTTTCCTTGACCTTTTCACCCAGTCCTCTGTCTAAACAGAGGACAAAGGTCAAGAATCAGCATCTAGCTGATCGTCATCTCCCTCCTTCCTCTTACAACTTCAGGCTTTCAGTGTACCAAGTTTGGGGGTGGTGGGATATTAACCTAAGTGGCCAAAAGCAGATGTCTGTGTAGCTTACAATGGAGAAGCAGAGAGGGAGGAAGTGGGGAAAGGTGTCAAAGTTATCCTTTCATTTATTACTCAGCTATGAACAGGAGACAAAGCTGAATAGCCTCAGCTGCAATATATGAATCAGGGTTTTAATGAGCTGTTCCTATGCCTTTGCAGCGTTAATGTTTTTACTGTTTATGTTTATATTTTGGTTGTGCATGGCCCTCAGTTCCTTTTGAAGGAAGGGTGATTTACAAAGCATTTTAAACAAACAAACAAATTAAATATAGTGGTGCAGAAGAGAAGGAAATTTCAAAACACCCAACAGTGATCAGATGCATTTTTATTTTTATTTTATTTTTGCAATCGGTGCTGATGACTGGGCTGTGTTCGTCTTGGCCAGCGGTGCTCAAAGAGCGTGGCGCACCACAGTGGTGGGGCAAGAGAGGATGACAAGTGTGGGGGAAAGAGTCAAAGAAATATTTAAATGTTTCAGTGTAATATAGTATAAAAAGATAAAAAGGTAAAGGACCCCTGCCAGTTAAGTCCAGTTGTGAATGACTCTGGGGTTGTGGCGCTCATCTCACTTTACTGGCCGAGGGAGCCGACGTTTGTCCGCAGACAGTTTTTCCGGGTCATGTGGCCAACATGACTAAGCCGCTTCTGGCAAAACCAGAGCAGCACACGGAAACACTGTTTACTTTCCTGCCGGAGCGGTACCTATTTATCTACTTGCACTTTTGATGTGCTTTCGAACTGCTAGGTTGGCAGGAGCTGGGACTGAGCAATGGGAGCTCACCCTGATTCAAACCGCCGACCATCTGATTGGCAAGCCCAAGGCTCAGTGGTTTAGACCACAGCGCCACCCGCGTCCCCAATGTAGTATAGTATAGCATAAGAAATTATGGAATATGGATATCTTTTAAAAATCAAGCGCTGCTATGAGTTGCTTCTTGTTGTTTCCCAATGCATTTCTTATCAATAAAAAAATCAGTGTAGCACAGCCCCCTTCATGTGGCAGGAGTTAAGGGGGCTACAGTGTGTCATCTATTTAAGGTGGGAAAGCTTGCAGTGGGATCAGGGCTTTGGGATCTAGGCAGGTCTCTGCAAAGAAGCTTCTCTACCTCGGAGGTCTAATCTAACATGGGGACAGGACAAGGGGAGCCATGCATTGTCAGGGGAAGGAGCAGGGTCATGGCCTCACATCCCCTTTCTGTCTGCATTGCTCCATCCACAAAATTAAAGCATTAAGGGAGCTTATAGGGGGTTGGGCTGGCTGCCAGTCCTATACCTGAGCATTTATTGCTGTATCACTGGAGTATACCTCACATAACTACACTTCCTAGCATCCTTAACAAACTACATTTCCGAAGATTCTTTGGGGAAAGTCATGTGCATTTGATGTGCTTTAGGGGTATAATGTGGACTTGCCCCCCACTATACAAATCTGCCAAGCATCAGGTTCCATGGCCATTTCCCCCTTCTGCTCCCAGGGCAGCCATGGAAAGATCCAGGAGTTATTGGGATTGGGACTGTACAGTATTGGGTTGGGACTATTTTTAAATCTTCTAAGTTATGAGCCTCTACATTTCTGCATACATTGGGCACCCCCCAAGTATTGAAACCACTACTGAACTTTTTTGGCAGACCCAATTTCACTTCTAATTTGATAGCCATTCAACCATCCGTTATGTAACAGACATTATGATACATATTGTTACCTACTGTATCCAGAGGTTCTTGGGTGAGATACAGATTGAGTAAATAAATAAAATAAACATTTGCTTATTCTGAAATCAGCACTGCTCTGTCTTGTGAAGCATGTCGTAAAAAAGAACCCCAGTGGTTGGGATCCACACATGGAGTTCTTGTGCTGCTGAGGCAATATTTTCTTGCTTGTTTTTTTCAGAAGTGAGATTACCTCTATTTTTCGCATAGGTATAAATATTATGCTCTTATCTCCCACAGGCATTGCCCAATTTTTGCCCACAGTGCTGAACTGGGTGGGTTGTGACAAGTTGGGTAGTGTCTGCAAAGCCGCATTGAGCAGTAACAGTGATGACACATAGATGAGTTTTGGGTTAATGAGGATGTTGGCTGTACCTCAAAAAGCATTTCATAACTCTTGTTTATTTAAAATAATTTCCTGTCTCTCAGCCTTCTCTGCCTAGTATATCATGTTTGTTTTATTACGGTAGGAAAGGTGGGCTGTGGAATTACAATTCTTTTGACACTAAACCATTGAAGGTCAATTTATGGTTGAAATACATCTGATATTTGCTATGTACAAATAATTTTCTGTTTATTCTTTCTAGTGAAGTATTGATCTTTTTTGCTTCTGATATTTGGACAAGTATTAGAACAAACAAACAAACAAAGTTTGTTTTCTAAAGGGTACATGCCAGTTTGTTTGTTTATTATAACACAAACACACTCATGCCTAAGTTATGTTGCTGGTTCATCAATGCCAATTTCAAGTTTAGCCAAAGGCAGCCATTGGCTTTGGCCTGTATTTCACTGAGACTCAAAAAACTCTGCTTGGAAATTGCTCATGGTACTTCATGAGTGAGCATTGTCCCTGTCTTTTCAGCCTTGTGTAATGTTTTGTGGAAGCAGTGGGAATAAAGGCGAAGGACATTTCCTGGTTAGCAGTATGGGAATTAATGTGTGCGTCCCTGCGCAAACTGGGGCTATCATTCCTGTTGATGCAATGGGATCAGCAGTGATGCTTCTTTTCCTAGGGTGCTTCTTATAACCGGGATGTCTAAGAATATGGGGAATTTGATATGCCATATACATGAGAGCTGGGTTTTTATATTCAATATAACATCAGTGGTACACTGGAGGCATTATCACCTGACCACAACTACTTCCTAGTCATAGTTTTTTTAGAAAGGTATTTATTACTGTGGTACAGGGAAATTCCATACTAGTATTGTAATGCAAACACCATATAACCCCAAGGAAAATTCAATTTGTCAGAGGAGTTGTAACCAGCTCTTGTACAGCAGAGCACAAGAAGCTAAGGAATGGTTTGCACCATTTTCCATGTTAAGCATACACAGAAGTGAGCATAAGACATGTTTTCATAATGCGTCACCAAACCCTTGGAGGGAAAGGATGATTTGCTGGCAGTCCCCACTATGATCTCTGTGGGCTTGGCAGTAGGTGAGAATGAGCTGTATGTTTGAAGGGTCCATACTTGTGATCAAAGACTTATACCTGGGTTTCCAATCACACAGAGGACAGATCCTCACAAAGCATTTAAAGCACATGACTTTCCTAAGAACTGTCGTTTCCCCCTCACAGAGCTACCATTCCCAGCACCCTTGAAAAACTACAGTTCCTAAGATTCTTGGAGTGGGGAGACAAGCTTTAAATGTGCATTGAAGAAACCTTTAACTGTTTAGTGTAAATCGGCCTGGCAGTTGTACACTGAATGTGGGGAGGCTGGGGTGTGCCACATGGGCGCATGGGAATTTAGGACAAGGCTAGTGGTTATTATTTCCTCTTACATATACATATTTTATATTTAAGATGATTGGGGTAACATCTTTAACCTGTCCTTCCTCCCAGAAATTTAAGATGATCAACATGGGAGCTATCCCATTTTATGAGATGCAATGTGGATCACAACTTTCAGTGCGCACCCGCTGCTGATGTTAGCAGCAACAATACGTACCTTTGGTTTCTTGAGAAATAATGCTATTTAATGCATTTCCCCTGAAACCAGCTTGCATCTGATTTGAAAACACAAGCCACAGTTAAGCTGAGGTGTGTACACTTAAGAAAGCCATTGCACACGTGCAGATGACGTCATTGAATAGGCGGTGTTGGGGTGGTGCAACTGCAGGGGAAACAAATCAGGTAATGCACATTGGACATCTCTGTCCCCCCCACCCCTAGTGTGCACAGCAACATGCAAATGTGACTTGAAATGTGGTGGGGGAGGGGGAAGCCTCGATGAGTTTTAAGAAGCTAAAGCATGGGTAGGCAAACTAAGGCTTGGGGGCTGCATTTGGCCCAATCGCCTTCTAAATCCGGCCTGCAGATGGTCCAGGAATCAGCTTGTTTTTACATGAGTAGAATGTGTCCCTTTATTTAAAATGCATCTCTAGGTTATTTGTGGGGCCTGCCTGGTGTTTTCACATGAGTAGAATGTGTGCTTTTATTTAAAATGCATCTCTGGGTTATTTGTGGGGCATAGGAATTCATTCATCCCCCCCAAAAAATATAGTCTGCCCCCCCACAAGGTCTGAGGGGCAGCGGACCAGCTCCCTGCTGAAGAAGTTTGCTGACCCCTGGCCTAAATCTACTCTGAAGGAGCCATTGCTGGGTCTCTAACATATCTCTAAAGAACAGTATAAGCATTTCCACATACTTTGAGGCAAACTGGGATGTTTTTTCAGACTTCCTCTTTCTGCAAAATACCAGACAACCTCGCCAAGATGGTGACTCATGTTGATGGCTATATTATTATTATTATTATTATTATTATTATTATTATTATTATTATTATTATTATTATTTCTGCTACTGCATTTGGAAGCTGGCAACCTCCTCTCTCTCTCCTGTGGTTAGCAAGCGCCCATTCCAAAAACCAGCAGTCGAAACGATTACTGTTTGAACCCATTTTCTTGTTGCATTGGGCACGTTACAGACCCTGCCCTGGGGAAACACATTCTCTAACATGCCGCGTTCTCTCTTGCGGTTTAAATCGCGGATCGCACAGAGCACCCTGTGTGTGTTGTGTGTGAAAGAGAGCGAGCGAGAGCGCACAGACCTACATCAATTCCCCTCCTCCAGCATCACTTCAGCCTCAGCAGAGCGAACAGAGTGCGCGGCTACTCGAAAGTGCTTGGTAATTCTTCCCCTACTCCGGGAGCTGGCGTTGACCTCTTAACAAAGAACAGGTTCAATCTGCTTCCCCTCCTCCACCCCGGGAGACTGATGAGGGTCACATGACCTTTCTAGACAGCACAGAATTGGGATGGTAATGTGTGCTGGTGGGGGAAGGGAGCCGGCAGCCCGCACACTGCCGCGCTGTGCTCGAGCCTCGGCGGGGGAGATGCATGCCACAGACTTATTAAGATGCAAATGCCAAATATATATATTTTTTACCAGACTGTACGAAATTTACAGTTTCCTTTCTAGCTCTGGCAGAGACAACGTGAATACACATTATGGTTGTTGGTGCTATTTTTTTTAAAAAAAATCTATTTTTTTGGTGGTGCGTTGGTTTAAAAAAAAAACAGCAAACGAAACGTAGGCGATGGTTCTTAAGGGCTTATGTGAGAATAGGAAGAGGAAGGATGTGTGCAAAAGAAAATTTAAAAGAATCTTCTAGCAGAAAGAGAACATCTTGCAGTGAATATTAGGACATGGAGGAGGGGTTTTCTTCTTCTATAGATACAGGACGCAGGCAGAGATTACTCCCCGCCCCCCCCCATATTGTGCAACTGCCTACTTCACGAGCCTTGCCATATAGGGTCAGCGATGGAACAATTACGATTTTTTATTATTATCATGCAAATTGCCACTTTAGGATTCAGGGAAATCAGCTAAAGTTGAAAACTAAGTGAACATTATAAAAACCAGAAGAGAAAAACACATTGCTTACAACTTCAAAATCCCATTTTCAAGTGGCTGTAACAAGTATTTTTTTAAACAACAACAACAACAACAGGCAGCTCTTGATTATTATCAGAGGACTGAGGCACATTTTGTTTTTAAGGTCATACCCATATAGGTTTTGCCCAACTTTGCTTATTATTTTAAATTCATTTTTTAAAATTTGAAATGTTGATTTATTAATTTAATGTGTTTATATTGCTCCATTTAGAGTCAAAAATCTGTTCCCGTTGTCTTTTAGGCGAGGGCATACCAAGTATTTAGAAATTTGCAAACGTAAAAATAGAAAGCTTCTGTCAGAGGGAAGCCACCAAGCCAAGTGGCTCTGTAGAAAACAAGGCAGGGCAAGAAGACATTAAGAACGGACACCTCAGTCTAATCCAGGTCACTTCAGTAATTGGTGCAATTATGGAGCCAAAATGATAGCTGATACCTGAAGGAATGTGTCTTCCCACATCCACCTGCCTGTGGACACCCTTCTCCAGGTAGCCCCTTCATTAAGCAGGGGGAAACATCAGTTTGCGGTCCTCATTCTGCCCACCAGGCCTCCCTATTTGGCTCCTAGAGCCACTTCAGCCGAGTCATGGCCACCTGCCCTATATCTGATATCCTATATGACATCAGATATGGGGCACATAAAGACCTGGCTCATCCAAAATGGGTTTGCAGGTATCATCACTCAGCTGTGGCTGCAAAACCCCATGGGAGGCTCTATGCTCAGGGTGTTGCTAGATCCAGCGACCACCTGATTGTCAGGTCCTGCCAAGCACTTTGCCAGGGGTTGGGCAAAAGCTCATTGTCGGGTCTTGCAAAGTGCTCCGCAAGACTCAGGCAGCCAAAGAAGGTCACCTGGCATCACTGTAATGGGCAACTCCGCCCACCTGTCAAATATCATCCATGGTGGGAGGATGAGGCAACCATTTGGCCTGCTGGCCGGATCTAATTCACCACTCTTCCTTTATGCAAAGGCAGACTTTAGGCTTTTGCTTCCCAGCCCCTCTTAGAGGTGCTTTGGAGAGATATTGAGGAGGAAAAGGAGCTGCTCAGGGAGTTGGACCTAGGCAACCCTGAGGAGCGAATGTGGGAGGTAGAATTGGGACCCTGAGCCTAGGGAGGCGGCCAGTAGACTGGAGAAAGGAGAGCTGGATTCAGGGGAGGGTTCCAAACAAGTTGGAAGAGGAGTGTTTTTCTTCTGCAATACCAGACACCTCTAGTCAGATTCTTCCTGCTACTGAGGTGCCTCTTCTGGAGGAGGCAATTGAGAGCGAGGGCTCATCTAGACTTCTGCTTGTCCCACCACTTCCCCCTGGGAAAACCCGAACTTTGCTGCTGAACTGAAGCAAACGTCAACCAGGATTTCTGTAGTTTGACATCTGCTCTGATTCATGTCCATAATAATAATAATAATAATTTATTATTTATACCCCGCCCATCTGGCTGGGTTTCCCCAGCCACTCTGGGCGGCTATGTTTTCTAGGCATAGGGGACAACCAGAAGTGTGGCTGAGAGCCCTAAGTTGAATACTGAGCTGTAGCCAACCCTGCCACTGTCTCCAAGGCCTTGCAGATGCCAATCCTGGCACAAACTTCACAATCCCAAACCACTTGAAAGAATGCCCATTTGCTTGCCTCGTCCGTCCCCCAGATGCTTGCTGTGCCCACTGCTGATCTTCAGAAGGAATATGCGGGGGATGTGTTGCTTTTTGGATAGGTGTTGTAACTTGCACTAGCACCTCGCCTTATCTGCTGCACCTTGCAGTCTGTGCCTTGCCTATGCACTGATTGATGGACTAAAGTCTTTGGCAGAAGCCAAACTGGGAATCTGAGTTCTTCATGCAGCAATGAGGGCCAGGACAGTGGGGTGGAGTCAGATGCAAAACAGTGGCTTGCAGGGTGGAACTAATTACCTACTGCACTACATGAACTATTGGCTCATACGACAGGCACCCACAAGTATAAATCTACATCTAATTATTACTTATCAAAGATTCTATCAACCTAATTTAAGAGGGCGGAGAGGCATATTTGTTGACACTGTTAGACAATTGGGGTGTCAGAAATCCTTGCTGACCGCCTTCAAATTACCCAGTGACCTATGAGTAGATCACAATCTACCTTCACCCTCCCCCAAAATTACAGGAGCCTCGTCATATATGACACACCATCTCTTGTATTTTTTTTTTAAAGTAAGATGAACTAGCTTCACTCTGTACAGTAAAAAGAAAACAGCAACCATAAAGTTTTCATAAACCAAGGTAATCTAATTACAATTCAAATGGTTAAATGGTAGAAATTCAAATTAAAATGATTGCAAAAGTCAGAATCATTACTACATGTTTTTCAGATTTTAATTTCTACAGTAGGCCTAATCCATTGCGTTTCTGGAGGAGTATTATTAAATCTCTGGTCTGAAAAGAAGTTTGTGATTTAATAGGCATAGTGATGAGAAAATAAGACCTAATCACAGAGCATATCCAAATGGGAAAAAAAACCTGCAGCTGCTTGGATGCACTACAAATACTCTCATTTGAAACTGATGCTACAAAGTAAAATACAAATGAAGAAGTATTTTTAAAAACTCCTGTGTTTCTTCAAACAAAGTGTGATTCTCCTTTATCACATACTAATTTCTATATCTCATTTTTATTAGTTATCATGGATGGACTTTGGTGCAACACAGCTGAGGGCAGCCTACTATGTAATGCACTTGGATAACTGTTTAGACAATAAACACCACCACATTGCTTAAGAAGCGCATAATTTGCTGCCTTTCCTTTAACATACACAGAGGTCTGAACTCATTCTTTTCCTGCTTGCCACTGCCATGCATTCTAAAGTGGAAACATACAAATAATATGCATGCACATACTTCACAACTGATGTGTGTGTTTTACATTTTAGAAGTAGAAAACACAGCATGGACAGTGAACTAAGCTGAATTGCTGGAATTTAATCTATTCCAATGTGTTTTATCTCACTCAGATGCTACAGTAGCACACCAAAACACAATTTTTTATTTACCATAGCCTTGGCCTTGACCTGGAGCAAGATGGGGACTCTGAAATCTAATTTTATGGCATGTAGAGTGTGAACACAGGACAAAGTATGATAATATAATCACAAAATGGCTGAGTTGGAAGGAATCCTAAGAGTCATATAGTCTAAGCCCCTGCAATGCAGGAATCACAACTAAAGGATCTCTGTCCAATGGCCAAGCACCTTATGCTTTAAGACCTCCAATGAACAAGATCCACTTTCAGAGGGAGTCCGTTCCACTGTGGAACAACTCTTACTGTCAGAATTTTTTTCTTAATATTTATTCGGAATCTCCTTTCTTGTACCTTGCATCCATTGGTTCAGGTCCTACTCTCCAGAGCAGAAGAAAACAAGCTTGCGCCATCTTCCATATGATGGGAAAAGCTTGCTTTCTCCTGCTCCAGAGGGTAGGAGCCAAACAGATCAGGAATAGTAGATTGAACAGTACAGAGCAAACACAAGTGACCCTCTAGTTTTTGACAATTGGCTTCATGCATTTTACATCCTCTTAAGTTAGCCCTCAAAGTCTTGAGCTAGGACAAACAATTCTGAGAGGTGTGAAGTGCAAATTCCAATTGAGTAAAGACTGCAGAGAGAATGCATTTTCTGTCTATAACATTTTTTTCTTTTAAGGAAACATCAGGAAGGGTACAAAATAGAAAGTGCTAACCTGCAGTTATATCTACATCAGATTATTCTGTAACCATGAGTGTGTGTCCCCCCCCACCAGTCTTCATGCGGACCTTCAATGCCTTGCTGCAGTTGATATGTGACACATTCTCTGGCTGAAAATCTCCCGACAGCAGAATCTTAAAGTTGGCAGTAACAGCTTTTTGAAGCGTATCTCAAGTTCTTGTTTTATTAGTCATTTTTAATAGCAGTAGGGCAGAGGGGTTTGGTAACTGGACTCAGAAGCACTGCTAAGCGCCTTCCTTTCTTGAGGGGAATTCCACCATGAAGGAAATCAGATAGAAAAGTCACTGTTGTCCAACTAAGAGTGCAGGGAGATTTAGTTTTGGAACACTGATTTTTTTTTGGGGGGGGGAGGGCGCCTGTCTGGTCACAGAAGTATCTGGGTGTACGGTGACACCTATCATGCAATAACCAGTTGTGTGTACCTGCCACCCTTCATATGATTTAGCTGTTAGCATGTGTTGAGCAGCCTTAGGGAGAAGCAATTCTGAATGGCGTCTTGGAAGAGATGGGGGCAGATGCACACAATTGGCTTTCTACAGGCCCAAGCAACCACAGTTCAGATGCGTTACAAGCATTTTTACCACAGCTATCAAAAACCCACAAACAGCAACATTTCTTCTCTTTTTTTAAAATGATGAATCTCTGACTAGGGTATCAAAAGACTGAGCAGAACAGGGTATATTTTGGCAGTGGAAGAAATGTATCATAGAGTCATAGTTGGAACGGACCCTGAGGGTCCTCTAGTTCTGCAGTGCAGGAATCCTGCCTACAACCATCCCTGGGTAGGCTATAACAACAACAACAACAACAACAACAACAACAACAACAACAACAACAATTTATTATTTATACCCCGCCCATCTGGCTGGTTTTCCCCAGCCACTCTGGGCAGCTCCCAATAGAACATTAATAAGACGATAGAGCATCAAACACTAAAAACTTCCCTAAACAGGGATGCCTTCAGATGTCTTCTAAAAGTTAGATAGTTGTTTATTTCCTTGACATCTGATGGGAAGGCGTGCCACTACCGACAAGGCCCTCTGCCTGGTTCCCTGTAACCTCACTTCTCGCAATGAGGGAATCGCCAGAAGGCCCTCGGCGCTGGATCTCAGTGTCCGGGCAGAATGATGGGGGTGGAGACGCTCCTTCAGGTATACTGGGCTGAGGCCATTTTGGGCTTTAAAGGTCAGCACCAACAGTTTGAATTGTGCTTGGAAACCACCAGCCTTCTGGTTAACAGCCAGACACACTGACCCATTGCGCCACAGGAGAGCAAGAATATGTCAGCGGTAGTATGCTTTTGCTGGGAATCACAAGCTTTTACAGAACAGATGCTGTTCTATTCAGAGTCTTGCTTGTGGGCTTCCCCTAAGAATCAGGTTGGCCACTGGGAGATCAGGATGCTGGACTAGAGGACCCAGCAAAACACTAATGTTCTCATGTGCATGTGAACAGTACTCTGCAGGAATGCAAAATCTGAATAGATTTTACGTACCATTTTAAAAAAACCTCTTACAAACATTCCTTTGCATGCTGATGCTGACACCTCGGTGACTGTCAATGTTTACTAGCAGCATGGGGGTGGTAGTGGCGGCAGAGGGACAGCTGCCCCCCATCAAGTAAGTAAATAAATAAAAATAAATTCTAAAGTAACTGAGCTATTGAGTGACAGATAACACAGTTCTGCCCCACCCCCAACATAGCACCTGCTTGCCTTAAAATAAACCCTGGCTACACCCATGACCAGCAGTATCTGTAATTTTCAGGACAGGGATTATCAACATTTATATATGGAAGTTGATCTCACCATATACTCGATTATTTCCTGTAACAGAAAGCCACACATAGCAGGTTGGCTCCAGGGGTTCCTTGCATGAATGAAAAGGAACTCTGCTTCCTCAGGGATCCATGATTACCATGGTCTGTATACCTAGAGAGCTGCCTAATACCAAATCAAACCATTGATCCATATAGCTCAGTTTTATCTACACTGGAGGTGAGCAACCTGTGACCCCAATCTCATTTTATGTGGCACCCACTGGCTGCCTCCTGAAGTTGCTCCATTTCCCCATCCCATCAGAATTCATTCCTCCTTCATTTCCTCCACTTCTTTCTATGTAGTTTTACAACAATGGGATGGTGCAGTATTTTAAAACCTAAGGGAGCTTTTCTTCTGCTTTGAAAACTGGTCTTTATTGTGGATTAGCTAATCCATAATACTTTCGTCTCTGTCTCCTCCCATCATTGGCTCTGCCTCTACCCACTGTTGGCATTGCAGGCCTCAAAAGCTTGCAGCCCTGAGGGAATCTGGCCCCCAACAGAAAGAAAGCTGTTTTCTCCTAGCTACATTGGCAGGAGAAGGTTCAGGCAGGAGTCTTTCTTGTCCCAACTTGGAGATGCTGAAATTTAATATGGCTCCTTCTTCATGCAATGCATGGGCTCCTACTGCTCCCGTCCATTGTTATTATTATTTGAATTTATATACCACCCTATATTGCATGCTATCCCTGATTTCAGGGGGATTCTGGAGGTGCTGCATGGCAGCATCCAGTGTGAAAATCCCTAACCAGACCACTAGTTGCAGTTTTATCAGATGTGCGTGAATGTTCAGCCTTGTATTCTTTTCTTAACTGAAAGCCTTTGGAAGGCACAAGCCAAACTGTGAATCCCCATCCTTGCATTCCATTTGCAGTGAAAAAATAAACCTGCATTCTTCTTTTATTCTTTTGCTGAATATTCAGGACGCCTTCCCTTCATAGCTAGCAGAAATGTTGACCTACTTCTTAGGAGGCACGGACAAAGCAAACCATTTTGTTCTACATGGAAAAATAATTTTCTACCACATAAACCTACCACAGTTATTTTTATTTTTCTCCAAAGTGGAATACACCTTAAAAGACCTTCCAGACTGGAATACCTGTCCCTCAGAATTGGAGTTCACGTCTCCCTAAACTTTCAAATGTTTACGAGACCTGTGGGTGTGTTCAAACAAGCAGGCTTTCAGAATAAATTAAGTGGTGACTTGGCAAGGTAAGTAAGTAGGGGAAATAAATACTAAGCTGAGCTTGTGTGCTATTACTCTGGTAGAAAACAGAAACAGTAGCTTGTCATTTGCTGCTTTACTACATTTGAACTTCATTTGACTGACTGACAGACTGGAAAATGCTTAGGCTCGAGGACAAAAATTACCTTCTCAGGTTTCCTTCTGTGTCATTTAATATGGTGCACAGTCTCAATTTTCATCGTTTTCGTCGTTTCAATTTTTCTTTCACTCTGCCTGCTCTATGTCCAAATTTGGCAGCCTAAGGAAGACGCACATACTTGGAAGATAAGGAGATCTCGTGATGCTACGAAGTGTAGGAAACTGGAAAGTGTAGGAAGCACTGCAAGCAAAATACTATGGCAAGAGCCAAGAGGTTCCTCTCTCCTTTCAGTGGTGGTGAAGAGTGCAAGAAATTGCAAACGGAGACCAAAAACCTGTCAGGATCTAATAAGCAACATCATTCCCATAGATAGAGCGGCCATGGGGTTCTACTTTAGAGAGGACAGCCCTCTCTTTGAAGGCGAGTCCAGTCCAAGTCCAATTTTAAATAGATTTTTTAAAAAAACTATGACAAGGGCACCTGTTCACAGTATTCTCCACTTTTTCTACAACAACAACAACAACAACAACAACAACAATAATAATAATTTTTATTTATACCCTGCCCTCCCCAGCCAAGGCCAGGCTCAGGGCGGCTAACAAGCAATAATAAAAGCAAGTTGAATGATTACAACTTAAAAACAAAATTAAAATACAACATCAAAATATTGAAACATTAAAATATTAAAATGTAGCCTCATCGCAGGAGGAGAAAGGAAAAGAAAAAATAAAAAATCAAATTGGCTCCAAGCCAAAGGCCAGGCGGAACAACTCTGTCTTACAGGCCCTGCGGAAAGAAATCAGATCCTGCAGGGCCCTGGTCTCATGAGGCAGAGCGTTCCACCAAGCCAGAGCCAGAGTTGAAAAGGCCCTGGCTCTGGTTGAAGCCAATCTAACTTCCTTTGGGCCCAGGACCACTAGGGTGTTGCTATTATAGCAATCAGGTCTTAAAGAGTGCCTATACCTATAATAAAATATGCAAATGTGTGTCCTCTTTGCTGCCATGGTGTAAGTCCCTAGGCACAGGCTAGTTCATGCACTCTCCTGGTCCTTCAACGTGACTGTATAGTAGGGGAGCAGACAATGATGATAACATTGAGCCCCCGGTCCTCAGTGCTGCCCCCTTCATTGTCACCACTGGTGCTACTGCTTTAAGGCTATCTTGTATGTTTCATGATGGCAACGCTCAATAATTCTTCATGTGGAAGGGCCCAAAAAGGAGTGCATCTGTGGTCACTGGGCAACCATCAGAGTTTCCCACATTGCGTTTCGTTTAAACAGAAAGCAACCGGGGCCATTTGCATGGTTGCCTAGCAATCACCCACTGCGATTCTCTCTATCCACCCCGCTGCTCCCCTTCCTCATTACAACTTACTGAGCTAAGCTAACATTAAGCTGGCTGGCTGGAAAGTCAGAGAGATCTGTATATGCTGTCTTCACTGAACATATACCACGTTCCTAAGCCCCCTGTGCAAATATTTCTGTTTTGTCAGATGTATAGTTTAATGTCTGCAGGAGATCATTTTTTTTCATCTGTTTACAAAAAGGAAGCATCTGGTGGCTAGGTCAAAGAAATTCTCCTTCCCCACCTGTGTTTGAAACCCCAGAGGAATGTATATGCTACATATTGTAAATCTTTCCTGTCACAGCTCTTTCTAGCTGGCTGGGTTTTGTGGGAGGCTCATCTTTCTGCTGCATGTTTGTTACCTTACATGGTCAAAAGAGGGGATTCCCTCTCCACATGACAGAAGCTTCTATGGATGACAGTGATTCTTCCCCCCCCCCCCGTGCATAGTTTAATCTATGGCCAAGCCAGCAGCAATCTCTGTACTTACTACTCCTACAGTAGGTCACAGGGATTATTTCAAATGTGCAACATTTTCATTAGTGAAAATCTTTCCAGTGCAACTCCTCCTCCTCCTCCCACTCCCCCCAAAAATTCTAATGAAATGAAATGCTCTGGCTAGCAGGCATATGGGGGATAAAAAATAGATACGAGCACATAGGCAAAAGAATCCAGACTGGAAAATGTGTGCAACATAGAATTGACTCCAATGGTAGCGTTAAAATGCAGGAAGCAATGTGTTACATTAGCTCCCTTGATAAGGCACTCTTAATTATGATGTCTGTGAATTTATTCTTAAAATATGTTGTGATCACATCCCTTAGCTGTGTGGATATTAGCTAAGTGCATCAATGGCAGTTTATGTGAGCAGAGGTACTTAGTATGTAAATTCATGCTTGAACAGTTGTCTACAGATCGCAATAGGGATGCGAGTGGCGCCTACGACTTGCCGATCAGAAGGTCAGCGGTTCGAATCCCTGCAACGGGATGTTGCTCGGTCCATGCTCCTGCCAAACTAGCAGTTCAAAAGCACGTCAAAGTGCAAGCAGATAAATAGGTAAACGACGGGAAGGTAAACGACGTTTCCATGCGCTGTTCTGGTTCGCCAGAAGTGGCTTAGTCATGCTGGCCACATGACCTGGAAGCTGTACGCCGGCTCCCTCGACCATTAAAGCGAGATGAACGCCGCAACCCCAGAGTCGGTCACGACTGGACCCTAACGGTCAGGGGTCCCTTTACCTTTACAGATCACAATATTGTGTGGATCCCATTGCATACTCATGCAGTCCAATCCTAAATATGTCTGCTCAGAAGTAAGCCCCACTGAATTCAATGAGACTTAGTCCCAGGTAAGGTGTAGGAATGCAATCTTATGAATTGATTGGTGGGTTGTTATCTGTAAAGAACACCCTTGCCTAGAGGCTGTTAATTCCATGTAAACCAGCTGAACAAATCACTAAGAGATAAATGCAATGTTGATATGAATCAATAATTTCTTTGGTGATTTACTCATTTGCCATGTGCGCTGTAAAAACAGATACATGTTCTGTCGTTTATTGGATTATAAAAACATACATACAGTACACATAAACAGAAAAAAGCAACACAACTTGATTTATTGGGTCAGATTTTGGGTCCATTTCCCTTGTTTTTCTTTTAAAAAACCTGAATGCAAGACACACTACCATGCTTTTTTATGGATAAAAACGGTATATATTTGGGATATAGAGACAGAAAAATTTATCTGAGAGCTGTGGTGCTATCCAGTTTCCTGTACACATTATTTTGTACAAGGCAGGTAGCAAAGTGATTCAGCTGGGATACTGAGTTTACAGCATGCATGTTTATTTTGAATTTTCTCCCTAGTAGGTATGTTTAGGATTGCACCACATACAGATATTGCTGCCCAAGTGCCTTTCTAACTTGAACACAAGCTGAGTTTTAACTTTGAATTATTATCCCATAAGCTTCAGCCACATTATTCCAGTAGCAATCTACACAGCTGCTTCCAAACTCCACATTTCAAATTAGCTGTTCGATGGGAGGTTGGAAAGTTCAGCTGAGAAACAATTTGTCGAAACCCAGTAGTCACAAATAACCCCATTTAAATTACTAGGTTAACCACACCTAATGCTTCCATGGACAAATATTCATGTGTTTAGCATCATGCTGCCTGTTTCCTCAGTTCAGGGCAGTTGGCACTTATTTTATCTATTTGTTGATAAGGATTTTACCTTGCCCTTCCTCCCATGGGAGCTCAGGGCAGCTTACAATGATAAAACATATAGCATACAACCTTTGAAACACAGTTCAAACCATAACAACTATTTAAAAGAGCAGCAAAGCAGCTAAACAGATCATAGGGTGCTTAACACAGGCTGTCTTGTCAATTGTCATCTAAAGGCCTGAGTAAACAAAGAATAAATGACAGGACTAGATAACCCTCATGGTCCCTTCCAACTCTACAATTCTACGATTCATCTTTGGGGGCAACCTGAATGCTGCCTAGCACTTCCACATGTGGGATGCTGCCACAGAAAATGTTTTCTCTTGGGTTCCCCTTCCTCCTCACCTCAGCCAATGGTGGAATAGACTTCAGTTTGTTTGGTATTAGGAGAAATGCTCTAATAGATACCTGGGGCTTGGACCATTTAGGGCTTTATACGCTGAGTGCAAAACCTTCAGTTGGATCCAATAGGTATCCTGGCTGCCAGAGCACATCTTTCAAAATTGGAGCGATGTGATATCACCATGTTGTGCTTTCACAAAGTTGAGCCAGAGCATTCTGCACCAGCTGCACCTTCCAGATTGCTCTCAAGGGAAGTCCCACAAACCATAATCTGTCAGGAGTATTACCAGGCCAGGGCATGGGTTACTGAGGCTAAACCATCTCAATCCAGGAACACTTGAGTCTCCAGTGGCAACTTGAAATCTAGGAGCTGTGATGCATCTACTCCTTTAGGGGCAGTGCTACCCCCGTTAGAACAATCTTCATCTTGTCGTGATTCAATTTCATTTTCTTGGCAGTATTCCAGCTTGACATCATCTCTAGGCACCACTCCAGTTCCTGCACAGCCTTTCTCAGATGGAATAAAGTAGCCTTTCAGCTGATTCCCTGGTGGCCCGCTGGAATGTGGAGTTAACCAGGGCTATTGACTGTTTGGCTCCGAAGCGCCCTCTCCGATTGCATGGAGCCCGGACAGCCCCGTGGTTTTCCACGGATCTGAGGGCAATGAAACAATCGTTGAGACGGCTAGAGCGTCGGTGGCGGATAACTCATTCCGAATCTGACCTGACACAAGTTAGAGCTCAACGTCGAGCCTCCCAAGTGGCGATAGCGACGGCAAAGAAGAATTTCTTCACCACCTCTATTGCATCTGCAGAAAACAGCAGCAGGAGACTTTTTCAGGTGGTTCACAATTTAGCGGAACCACCTGCAACATCAGGGCCCAGTACGGGCCACATGTTCTCCTGCAATGAGTTTTTTGCAGATAAAATCGCTCAGATCCGGGAAGAAGTAGACTCCACCGTGGAAGCAGGGCCGGGGTGGGAGAGTGTTAGAGACCTGTCTAGTCAAGTTGCGTGGGATCAATTCCAATCTGTTACCTCCGAGGATGTGGACAGGCTGCTTGGACAAGTGAAGCCAACCACCTGTCTCCTGGATCCTTGCCCATCCTGGCTTATAAAAGCTAGCCGGGAAGGACTGGGCAATGGGCTTCGTGGGGTGGTGAATGCTTCCCTCCATGAGGGAGCCTTCCCAGACCCGCTGAAAGAGGCGGTTATTAAACCGCTTCTTAAAAAACCATCTTTAGATGCGGCCACGATGGCCAACTATCTCCCAGTCTCAAATCTTCCATTCTTGGGCAAGGTGATTGAGCGAGTGGTTGCTGAACAACTCCAGGCACACCTGGAAGAAGCGGACCATTTGGATCTCTTCCAGTCGGGATTCAGGCCTCATCATGGGACTGAAACTGCCTTGGTCGCACTGGTTGATGATCTCCGGCGGGCTAGGGACAAAGGTGAGAGCTGTTTCCTAGTTCTGCTGGCACTGTCATTCAGTGGTTCCGCTCCTTCCTCCTGGGCCGTGTTCAGAAAGTGGTGGTGGGGGATGAGTGTTCAGACTCCTGGGCTCTCACTTGTGGGGTGCCTCAGGGTTCTGTCCTCTCCCCCATGATTTTCAACATTTACATGCAGCCGCTGGGAGAGATCATCAGGAGGTTTGGGCTGGATGTTCATCAGTATGCAGATGATACCCAGCTCTACCTCTCTTTTAAATCAGAACCAGTGAAGGCGGTGAAGGTCCTGTGTGAGTGTCTGCAGGAGGTTGGAGGATGGATGGCGGCTAACAGATTGAGGTTGAATCCTGACAAGACAGAAGTACTGTTTTGGGGGGACAGGAGGCGGGCAGGTGTGGAGGATTCCCTGTCCTGAATGGGGTAACTGTGCCCCTGAAGGACCAGGTGTGCAGCCTGGGAGTCATTTTGGACTCACAGCTGTCCATGGAGGCACAGGTCAAATCTGTGTCCAGGGCAGCTGTTTACCAGCTCCATCTGGTATGTAGGCTGAGACCCTATGTGCCCGCGGACTGTCTCGCCAGAGTGGTGCATGCTCTGGTTATCTCCCGCTTGGACTACTGCAACGCGCTCTACGTGGGGCTACCTTTGAAGGTGACTCGGAAACTACAACTAATCCAGAATGCGGCAGCTAGACTGGTGACTGGGGGCGGCCGCCGAGACCATATAACACCGGTCTTGAAAGACCTACATTGGCTCCCAGTACGTTTCCGAGCACAATTCAAAGTGTTGGTGCTGACCTTTAAAGCCCTAAACGGCCTTGGTCCAGTATACCACCCCCATCGTTCTGCCTGGGCACTGAGGTCCAGCGCCGAGGGCCTTCTGGCGGTTCCCTCATTGCGAGAAGCAAAGCTACAGGGAACCAGGCAGAGGGCCTTCTCGGTAGTGGCGCCTGCCCTGTGGAATGCCCTCCCATGAGATGTCAAAGCGATAAACAACTACCTGACATTCAGAAGACATCTTAAGGCAGCCCTGTTCAGGGAAGTTTTTAACGTGTGATATTTTAGTGTATTTTTGGTTTCTATGGAAGCCGCCCAGAGTGGCTGGGGAGGCCCAGCCAGATGGGCGGGGTATAAATAATAAATTAATTATTATTATTATATTATTATTATTATTATTAAGAGCTGGGCAACACCCACATATTGGTGACACCACACCACAAAACTCCCTATGGCTTCATGTACATATTTAGCATGGGAGACATGGTGGACCCTGTGGGAGCTTCATAGCTCAACTGCCATGAGCGGTAGTCTCCCAGTTCTGTTTTCTGGTGATGACCCTGCAGGCAGGAATGGCACCATCTTAAGATGCTCCCTCGTTTCCATCCCACTCAGCTGCCACAGGAGGATACGATGGTCAATCAAAACCACTAAGAGATGAAGGAGAAAGTAGTACTCCTCTCTCACTCTTTTGATACAGGTCATCAACCAAGACCACTTTGGTCCCACAACCAGGTGAAAAGTTAGGTTGAAACTGGTCTCAATAATCTGGACTCTTACATAGGAGATGGAGACTTCACTCCTTCCTGGCTCTCAGCCAGGCCTTGATCTGGACAGCTATGATAAGCTTCCGCCTCCTTCCAAATAGGCTCATGTGCAGCTAGATGGACGCTTTGCTGGCAGCTCTGAAGTGGCTTCTTGTGTTGCCACCTCTTCCGCTCCTGGGGGAGATATGGTGGGGTGTGACAGAGTTCTGGCGGCAGGGGAAGGGATATTCAGAGCAAACTGCTTTTCACAGTTACTAGTGGTATGAAGATCTGCTTTTGAGACCTGTTCCCCCTCTTCCTGTGCTGAGGAGACCTTAGACATGACATGTGGGAAGGTTGAACCCTGAGACAGGCCCTAGTCACAATATCCTTAAAGAGCAAGAATTCTGAAGTTGATCAACGTAACCAGGAACATTGTTATTGGCATCAATAAAACAATAAATGAAACATAGTGGATAAAATATAATAGATGTTTTCTATTTGACAAGGGCATTGGGCAGAGCAATGAATATGAATTTTACCTTTGTTAGACAGCCTAGTTTCGACGCGCACTCGTACTCCCTTCTATACAGTGCTTCTTTTCTAAAAAAAATGTTTAGGGGTACTCTCATTTACTTACTCATATTGAAATACTGCCCCTCAATGAGGCCAAACTTAGATTCACAAAATGTTCAGGGGCATGCATACCCTTGCGTCCCCCCAGAAAAAAAGCACTGCTTCTATAACCTCTGTCTTGGTAAGCAAGAGGCATTATCAGAATTTAGGGACACATTCCAGCCAGGCAAAAATACTCAAGGGTGTGAAGCTGAGTCGGTGACCAATGTGGCCTGAGGAGAGAGGGTGTGGCCTGTGGAGGGTCCTGAGGGGCCAGAGTGCCCCCCAAGTCTGAGGTCCCCCATCCCTGTTTTAGGACATCACTAGCCAAAATGCCACTCATGCATACAGCTGCATACGTCTTACAGCTTGACTCTAAATCTGTTAGTTTTCGGATAGTCAATGGTCAAATATTTCACTGAGGTAGACTGACTGACAGCATTTTAATAATGAATTCTAAGAACTTCTCTTGTACAAAGGAAATGGGCCATTTTAAAATAGAATGCACATTTTGGTCAATGTGGCTTTTTCACTCAGCTTTGAGCTGTAGGATATGCACTTCTGAAAATGCCTTTGAGGCCACAAAACTGTGTACAGCTATGCAGCATCAAAGCCTGAAACCGCAGTTTTGTGATTACTAACAAAACTTGGCATAGAGCTACATGTCATTTACACAAATGTATCTTCCAAAGCCTGTGCCTGATGAGCAAGTAGTGTGTGTGTGTGTGTGTGTGTATAAAAGAGAGAGAGAGATGGGGGAGTGGGATATAGAAAGTTGTAGAAGGGCATTGCACAGTCTTTCTTGCTCTTACCAAATTTCCCCTTCACACGGCTCCCCCAAGCAACTTCCTCGGAGTACAACATATTTGGACCCTCATTTTGGGGCGGGGAAATGGTTAACAATTTGGGATGACAGCAGCTTTCCTCCCATGGCAGGTAACAACATGGGTGGGAATTTTCATCAGGGCTGCAATATATTGTAATATATGTAATATAATGGGTGGTTTAACCCTGAGGAACACAAATGATTGACCTGGAATAGATGTGTACAAAAGATGGATGTATGACTCACTTCGAAACAGATTGAGGTGGATCAGCACACACGGCTGAAACTCCTGTGCGTAATTGATGGGCCTGGAGCCAGGCTTCCTTTTCTCAGGAACAATGTCAGGAGTTCAGAGTGGGAGAGAAAACGGGCAGGCCCAACCTCAGATGTACAGACTAAGCCAGAAGCGCTTGCACAAGAGGAGCCGATTGTGCCAGTACATCTCTGGCCCAAGGCAGTCTCATGGTTCACCTCTGACACAGTTCAGAAGCAACTAACAGAGCCACAGTCTTCCTCACTCCACCAGAGTCCATGACTGCTGGGTCTCTTCAAAAGGGGAAAACAGGCAGAGCTAGTTGCTGAGAGAAATGACACTACTGTTCAAGGTTGCCCCCAAGACTGAGGGGGCCCAGCGCATGTCCTGCACGTGTGATAACATGCACGCATCACACGAGTGACGTGCACCATGCGTCTCACACATGTGACGTTGCATTGTCTGGAGGAGGCTAAGCTGTGATGCATGCACAACATTGAGGGGGCCCAGTCCCCTTCCAACAAATATTGAGGGGGTCAAAGTCATCTCAGCCTCCTAGGGTTGGCGCTCTAGAGTTGGGTTAGGCACCAACCATAGTGTGGTCATTCCATTGGAAAATCATTATTTTGGACATTATAGTCATTTCAAACCAGGAAGTACCAGGAAGGATTAGTGTATAAGGAGATGAAGGCGAACACATAGAATCATCGAATGGTAGACTTGGGAGGGACCATGAGGATTGACTTGTCCAACCACCTGCAATGCACATAGCTTGTTCCTGACAGCCAAACCACAGTAACTCCTGAATTGAGCTGTTGTGTTTTGGTGTGCTTAACAACTACCCAAACGGTGTCACGCAAAAATGCCCAGATGGTTTGGTTATGAGGAGCGACCCACCCAGATCACTGTATTTTGTCAGCCAGGTTGCAAGTTTAGATAGTTCCACAGTTCTCTTTCATTATGACAACAGCCCCTTAAAGGGCCAACACACACAACATGAACAAGAGAAATGTTTCTACTTTACTGTAGGCTACTTCTCCCCCCCCCCTTGTTAACCACATACTTCATCTCTCAACCCACCACCCCCACTCTGAACAGTGAAACAGAAACCTTACGCTTAGGCATTTCCCACAAAGTTAACACGCACACACCCAAACCCTGAAAGCTGATTTACTGTTCATGTGTGAACAAATAAAACCCCCAGAAATCTGTTGTTTTAAGCTGAGTGCACACAGCTTGTCCCTGCAGCTGTGTGGCACGCAGATGAGGTCATCCGCATTACAGAGCCAACAATGTCTGTAGGCCTGCCGCCCAAAGCCTCCAGACAGCATGAAACAGGAAGGCGAAGAATGTGTGGAAGACAGAGCAAGCCGTATTTCGCTCAGGAGAGAATTCTGGCGATTGTGAGGCCAGATTATCATCTCGATTCCTACCATGACAACGAATTCAGCCTGTAAACACTGAGGGAAACTTCACACGTTATGGTTTCTTTGGGCGTGCTTGGAAAATGTTTTATGTGTACACTATATATGGTATGAACACGCCAAATACATATTTGAACTTGTGGATCATGTAGGTGCTTGTAGGTGTGGCTCCAGCAGCACCAATTGGATTACTCAGTCCATTACACTGCATATTAATTAGGTCCTCTGCATGACTCCCAAAAGAGGATACAATTTTTCATTTGCTGATTTTTTTGTATAGATGCAAATTTCATTTCACGATATTTTTAGGGTTGCCATACGTCCAGATTTTCTCGGACATGTCCGGAATACTGCAGTTGGCAGCAGTGTCCAGGCGGAAATTGGGAAAATGTCATGGAAAATTCAGACATGGCAGCTCATGTTGACAGGGCCGTTTTTGCCGTTTCTCCATAAAAATAGCTCAAAAACGGCTCAACAGCTTTGAGCAAAACTAAAAAAAAGAAAAAGCTCAACTTCTCTGTCCGGATTTTCACTGTTTGAAATATGTCAGCCCTCATTTATATCCAACCTTTCCTCTTCCAAGAAACTCGAGGTGGCATTGTAGGGTTGTTATAACACACACACCTGCAATATGGATGTACTATTGATGGACTTTATTTGATTAAGTTGCGATTCCTGTGTTGCAAGGGGGTTGGACTACATGATCCTCAGGGTCTTTTCCAACTCTATGATTCTATGATTTGTATTTGTAACCACCCTGAGACAAGGAAAGGGAAGCTATGACACTTCCAGAGGGACTATTTCTTCATTGCTTATAAAGAATAAACACTACAGTGGTACCTCAGGTTACATATGGCAGGTTACAGACGCTTGAGGTTACAGACTCTGCTAACCCAGAAATAGTACCTTGGGTTAAGAACTTTGCCTCAGGATGAGAACAGAAATTGTGCGGCAGCAGCGCGGCGGCAGAGGGAGGCCCCATTAGCTAAAGTGGTCTTCAGGTTAAGAACAGTTTCAGGTTAAGAACGGACCTCCATAATGAATTAAGTTCTTAACCCGAGGTACCACCGTATTCACAAAAGGGTGGTCCTGTGTTTTGGCGAGATGAGAGAAGACAATTCATCTGTCATATTCATTCCCCTCTCAGTGGCAGTGCTGAGTTTTGCTTTCTAATGTCTGGGAATGTGAAGCGACTACACATCCTTGCATCAAAGAATTGCCAGTTGGGAAAGTTGGGAGTTTCAGTTGCTATGTCAGAAATGTGCATGCATTTTAATCTACAGTAAAGCAGTAAACATATGCATGATTTTCCATTTGCTGGTGACTGAAATGTGCACACACACTGCTATCTACTCTTTGAGAATAAAAATCAAATTTATACTTACTTCTTCCCCTAAAGCTAGGAGTAGATAACAATTACAGTTACACACACAGAGGCTTCTTGCCTCAGACAAAGGGTGTACAGAACTTCTGATGCTTATAAAAAATATCCAAGGAATTTTAGACATTTTTAAAGCTATATTATTCATAGCATCTAATAATGCAGAATGTAGAATGGATTTAAAATGAGAATGTTGGAATGAAATGTGTCAGACAGGTATTGTACTATTTTATTTTACATTTGCAACAAAAGGGATCAAGAAATAAAACATCTTCATTAGAAATGTCATTTTGCCATAGTAATTTTTTGGTACTGAACATAATTTTGCTTCTTATTTTTCTACAGACATCTTTTATATATAATTTGTCATCCTTTGAGAAACTCTGCGTTTCAGAAAACACTTTACACTACAGCTGAAGTTTGTGATTAAGGTGCTCAAGAAGAGGGTGTTATATTGCCTTGCAAGTTCCAATCTAAGAGGAACACCACAACTAGCTGAATTTGATCACTTATTCCAAAAGCAAACTAATGAATCATCTTACATTATCGGTTTTTCAATGAAGCATGGCTCAGTCTAGGGAAGTGCAGGATTGTGACATTTGTTAGAAGAGGAGGTGGCGGCGGAGTGCTGCATTTGGTGAAGAATAGAAGCATGAAACACGGGAAGCAGCCCTATACAGAGTCAGACAATTGGTCCATGTAGCTCTATATTGTCTACACTGATTGGCAGCCGTTCTCCAGGATTTCAGAAAGGACGTTCTTCCCAGTCCTAACCTAGACATGCTGGGAATTGAATCTGGGGCCTTTTGCCTGTGAATCAGGTGGTCTACCACCAAGCAATGTGGGGCATGTGACCTAAGGAAATAGGATTGGTTAAGAGGCACGGCTTAAAGCACTCTATGGGCACAGACATGTGGCAGCCCATCGTGAACGTGGTACTGCTTATGCACACATGCTTTGCACAGCTGCACACAATGTCGTCCTGCTCAAAAAGCCACCCCATATTGCCCCCCCCTTTTTTGTGGGAAATTCGGTAAGTTAAAAAACTCCCTGTGGAATTCCAGATAAAAGGAGGAGATGGGCTGGCATTTTGTTGATGATATTGTTATATAAAGGTAAAGGACCCCTGGACAGTTAAGTCCAGTCAGAGGTAACTATGGGGTTGCGGCGCTCATCTCGCTTTCAGGCCAAGGGAGCCGGCGTTTGTCCACAGACAGCTTTCTAGGCCATGTGGCCAGCATGACTAAACTGCTTCTGGCACATTGGAACACCGTAACAGAAACCAGAGTGCATGGAAATGCCATTTACCTTCCCGCCACAGCGGTACCTATTTATCTACTTGCACTGGTGTGCTTTCGAACTGCTAGGTTGGTAGAAGCTGGGACAGAGCAACAGGAACTCACCCTGTTGCGGGGATTCAAACCACTGACCTTCCGATTGGTGAGGCAAAGAGGCTCAGTGGTTTAGACCACAGTGCCACCCGTGTCACGTGAACACTGTTAAAAAAAATGTGCAGCATTCACGTCACAAGACACTGCTATGGAAGCCCTCTGTATTGGAGGATGAAGACCACGTGGTGGTGACATACCTCACACCTGTCCTGTTTTTACAACTTTGGAATTATAGAAGGCACCCCAGTCTCTGATTCCATCCTGGGATTTCAGTCTAGGGCACCGGAAGAGCGTAGACACGTGTCTTTTGGTTTCACACCTCGCTGTCTGGAAGCTGCTGCCAACCACCACCCACACAAGGAGGGCTGCAGCTTCCAGTAGTACAGTGCCACTTCTGGAAGCACATCACTGTGGCCCTCTTTGTACGTGTATAGTAGTGGCAGATGCTGGGAGTGGGCGGGTGAGTGGGCAGCCGTGCGCAGTGGCACATGCACACACTCACGAGCAGGTACAGTGGTGGCAGGGGAGGTGAGCGGTCAAGTGGCAGTGGTGATATGGTGTCTGTGTGTCTCTCTCTGTGTGTAGGGATGTCCCATTTTGCTTTGGGGAAATGTTGGAGTGTATGTAGTGGTAAAATGCTGAAGTGTAGGAGTTTGTTACAACGGCCGCTATAGGAGAGTCCCAAAATGCGAGCAGACATGCTGAACCTATATAAATCCCAGAGTGTAGCAGTTTATAGCATACCATCCATTTTATTAAGCTCAGCTGACAGTTATACAACCGTGATCTGCAACAGACGATGTAGTGCTCAGCAAGCTGCTCTTCGGCTGGAGACGCACAGGGACACAGCCCTGATCAGCCATGAAGTTGACTGGGTCACCTTGGACCAGTTACTTTCTGAGCCTAGCCTACTGCATGGGGTTGCCATGAGGATAAAATGTGGCAACCTATAACCTTGTTTAGCATCGCTTCCCTGCACTCGGGGAAGACACGAGATACTAACATGAATATTAAAGCACAGTTCTGTGCACCGTCTACCTTTTCACATGCTGGTGAAGTCCATTCTGAGCTATTTCTAGCAGATTATGGGATAATTCTGTAACTGTATAACATAATGCAAAGAACAGATACCTCTGCGTCTTACAATTGCAGAGGAAATGCTCTTGGCGAGGTAAATGGATAAATGCAGGTCCTGAAAGACCTACACTTGCTCCCTGTACGTTTCAGAGCACAATTCAAAGCAATGGTGCTGACCTTTAAAGCCCTAAACAGCATTGGCCCACTATACCTGAAGGAGCGTCTCCACCCCCATCGTTCAGCTCGGACACTCAGGTCCAGCGCTGAGGGCCTTCTGGTGCTTCCCTCACTGCGATAAGTGAGGTTACACGGAACCAGACAGAGGGCCTTCTCGGTAGTGGCACCCACCCTGTGGAACACCCTCCCATCAGATTTCAAGGAAATAAACAACTATCTGACTTTTAGAAGACATCTAAAGGCAGCCCTGTTTAGGGAAGTTTTTAATGTTTGATGTTTTATTCTGTCTAATATTCTTTTGGGAGCCGCCCAGAGTGGCTGGGGAAACTCACCCAGATGGATGGGGTATAAATATTATTATTAATTATTATTATTATTAATTATTATTATTATTATTATTATTATTTTATTATGCTATGTACCCCAAGCTTACTATATTAGGAAACACCACTGTATGGATTCTGGGTCCACTAACAACCTATAGCAGGTATCTTCATCCTTTTAAGACCCAGGACCTAGTTATACAGTGGTACCTCAGGTTACATACACTTCAGGTTACAGACTCCGCTAACCCAGAAATAGTGCTTCAGGTCAAGAACTTTGCATCAGGATGAGAACAGAAATCGTGCTCCGGTGGCGCGGCGGCAGGAGGCCCCATTAGCTAAAGTGGTGCTTCAGGTTAAGAACAGTTTCAGGTTAAGAACAGACCTCTGGAACGAATTAAGTACTTAACCTGAGGTACCACTGTAACTGAAACATACATTTGGAGACCCATTTCTTAATTACAATATATTTGCATGGTGGTTGTGCTCCTTTTGCGACCTACCTTACATCAGGCTGTGATACGCTAATGGGACCTGACCCATCAACTGAAGACCAGTGACCTAGAAGAATGAAGAATGGCTTGACATATCTTAATCTCAAGAGCTCTTAAGACAAACTTGTGCAGCAACTTGTAGGCCTTTGGAACTGCCTAGATCCTGTGACCTTAGGGCAAGTCCTCAAATAACCAAACTTTTTAATACTAAGGGAATCTCTCTAAATTGCAAATTGTCGTTATAACCACCATTGCAGATAACATGGTCAAGTCTTTGCTGTGAACAAAGTACCAGAGCTGTGCTGTTCAATTATACCAAAAGAAAAAAGAAAAAAGAAAAAAGAAAAGAAAAAAGAAAGAAGAAGAAGAAGAAGAAGAAGAAGAAGAAGAAGAAGAAGGCGCGCGCACGTGATTTATGACAATCACAAGATGAAGATAAATACCTCTGGAAACAACACAGGCTTCTGGTTACTTGCTTATCTATTTGGCAAGAGGGACACCTCTAAACACCAGATAAAGAAACTGCAACTATGGAACTCTAGAAATGCAATTATTGCATTTCAAAACCTTCCAAGGATTATCAAGACTGGGTAAGATGTGGCGTGTGAATTCTAGTTTTAGATTCCTCCTCTTCCTGTTTCTTCAAAATCTTTGATCCGGTGATTGCAACAGCCTGTTAGTCCTCATTCAGGCATTCATATGGATCAAGGTGTTAGGTTTTTTAAAGGAGGTTTTTAAAAATAAAAATAAAAATTCATCTGATAAATAACTATTTCTGACACTGCATCTGTTAATTTACCCTACAGCAGAGCCCATTTCAGAAGAGCATCTGTTGTTTGTGTTTCTCCACATATCACCAACTGCAAGTTAGAGCCTTCAGTCAGACTGTAGCTCATTGATGTCTACGGCACTGAAAGATGACGAGGCTCTGGACGGAAAAGAGAGCAAGACTGAGCAAACGAGAGCAGTGTAGACTAATGTCACATAAAGTTCTTTTGCATTGGGAAACATCTTGATAGGAAACTTTGAGAACCGTATGCTGCATCCTGCCAGAGATTCAGTTGGTTGGATTTAGTGGCAAGCTCAAGAAGGAAAGAGGTTTCACTCTAGCGCAAGCGTTTCCTTTAGGAATAATAAATGATAATTTAGCTCCAGGATAAGATACTGGTTTAAATGCTGAAGAGGAACTTTCCATTTTGGGACTAAACTAGAAGTGGAAGAAGCCAGAGGGAAAGGATGGGCCTGCAAATTATCTGAGCAAATGCATGATTCTAGTGCTGTGTTTGAGGTGGTAACAAGAAAGTGGGGAAAGGGGACCTCAGCGAGGGTTTGCCTCCATAGATGTTCTTAACACCTGGTAACTCATTTCAAAAGCTGCTTGCTGCACACACTGACCAATACACATATAATGGTAGCATGCTACACTCCATAAACATAGTAAACTGCCCTTCAGATGTGGATGGGGGCTGCCTGTTGTAACACTTACTGTATTTTTTGCTCTATAAGATGCACCCGACCATAAGACGCACCTAGTTTTTAGAGGAGGAAAGCAAGAAAAAAAATATTCTGAATCAAATGTTGTTGAGGATTTGCGTGGCTATCCCTGAAGCCAGAACAGCAAGAGGAATTGCTGTTCTGGCTTCAGCAATAGCTGCACAGCCTGCATTCGTTCCATAAGACGCACACACATTTCCCCTTACTTTTTAGGAGGGAAAAAGTGCGTCTTATAGAGCAAAAAATACGGTACATGGATAAATGCTTTCCAGGCAACAGCATCACGTCTAAACTGTATCTCAGTCGAGGGCTCATCCATACTTTTGCTTTACCATCACCTTGGTTGTTTTCTGTACCGATTAATCCCCCTGTTTCCGAGAGCTTTTCTCCTATGCCTTGCAAAAAAACCTCTCACCTGCTACATCGGATCTTATCAGATGTGTGGAAAAAATCTGAAAAGACTTTGCTTAACCAAACTTCAGTTCAGTAAGGTCGGATTTTCGTAAGCCACAGCCACGGAACAACAAGAAACCTCTTTCTCAACAACGAAACAACCCAGCATCCCCTCTTAGACTCGGGGGGATTTATTGGTACACAATAAAAGCAAACTACAGGTCAAGCAAAAGTGTGGATGAGGGAAGAAGGGACAGTATTAAAATCTGGTTGTTGTTTTGAAAAAGAAGGTGTCTTAATCCTAGAGGATTTCTCCTCTGCGGCACCCCTAGTAACCTTCAAATTCAAGTCAGGCACGCTTGCACGCACATGCACCCACACATACATATATACTTTATATATATATATTCTTGCCAACAGTAAGCTTGAAAAACATTTCCAAAGTACTAAACTTAAAGGTCACAATTTATACAGTCCATAAAGCCAATGCATAAAACTCTTGGTATGGGAACTTCTTTTCTACTAGCCAACTCGGAGTCATTAGAAATGCAATGCCACATTTTCCCAGTATAAGTTTGACCCTTACCAGGAACTGGAGTCGCAGCTGTAAACACTATCAAAATACCTTCAGCCAAATATTCTGCTGAGGATTAGAATTTCTAATAATAAGAGAGCATGACAAAATGTCTGTAACGAACCTCTTTCATAGTGAAGATCCAGTTGCAAATTCCCCTACTGATCTATAGATATCTTGCTGGTGACTGAAATCTGAATAATTAACGGACAAGCCTACAAGGGTGCTATCCTATACACATACGTTCCACCAATTGAGGGGCTGCAGAATTGGCAGAAGTTCCATTACGTTCACAAAATTTGAGATATGCTGCTCCTAGCAGTGAAACTGCCTAGGCACACTTGCAAAGCTATTCTGTCACCAGTAGACCAGCTAAAAAGGGGTGGTGGACAGGGCATGGGGTGATCTGAGGGACTGTAGAATATGTCCTAAATGGATTTGCCCTACCCTGACACTCCCATCTATGCTTCAACTTTCAAGACTTGGTGCAAGAAATTTCCCTCCTGCTGATTTCCCTCCCAATTGTTCCTTTGCAACTGCAGTTTACATGCTGCACACCTGGTGTCAGGTGCGGGAGCAGGTGGACTTGACTAGCCTAATTTTACCTGCAGGATGGAGTTTCCTCATGTCTGTTTAGGATTGTTCTGCCCAGTGATTAGCCTGATTAAACATACTAAAATAAAAACTCCCCCTCCTTCAAAATGCTACTGTTGTATGAATGTACAACTTGTTGCTGAAATGGAATACACAAGATGAAACAGTTAAATCAGCCATGATTAAGTGGGCACAAGACATTGGTCATAACATTATGTTTGCTGACTGGGAACAGTTGTGGACCACCGGTATAAAATTTACGTCATGTAATGCCTTAAGAGAGAATATTATGAAAATGATTTACAGGTGGTACATGACCCCAGTCAAGCTAGCAAAAATCTACCATTTGCCTGACAATAAGTATTGGAAATGTAAAGAAACTGAAGGTACTTTTTTTCACCTTTGGTGGACGTGCCCAAAGATTAAGGCCTTCTGGGAAATGATATATAATGAAATGAAAAAGGTACTTAAATGTAATTTTCCTAAGAAACCAGAAGCCTTTCTCTTGGGCATTGTCGGCCAATTGGTGCCAAAGAAAGACAGGACTTTTTTTATATATGCTACTACAGCAGCAAAAATTCTCATCGGAAGACACAGGATCTACCCACTCTGGAAGAATGGCAGATGAAGGTGATAGACTATATGGGACTGGCTGAAATGACTGGCAGAATCTGAGACCAGGGGAAAGAGACGGCGGAAGAAGATTGGAAGAAATTCAAAATTTACCTTAAGAAATATTGTAAAATTAATGAGTGCTAAAATGTTGAGGTTATAGAAAAAAGGGGACTACAGCTGTAAAAGATTAAGTAAAAGAAAAGAACAAGGGAAAATTAGATAAAATCAAGGGGGAGGATTTGCTGAAACAAATTTGGGAATTGGGATGCAGAAAGGGGAGGTACGGGGAAGTCGGCGAAGTAAGGTTTAAGAAAAAAGGATTCGAAATTATACATGTTTGTTTATGTGTTTGTATGTTTGTACTGTGTATTTATGTTTATACAAATTGTGAAAAACCAATACTTTTTTTTAAAAATGCTACTGTTGTATAGGTAGCTAACTACACAGACATCCAATTTTAAAATTTAATGTTGTAAATTTCTTTTTATGCTGTAAACTGTATGATTTTTAGAGGAAAGTTTTCCTTTTATTTTCTGTCATCCATTGTAAAGGCCTTTGGCTATATACAATAAAAATTGACTTGAAGACCTTTGCTGTAACTTTGAAAATATTATCCAACTTAAATAAGCAAAGTTGTTTTTTAAATGTCATTGTTGTTGTTGTTTAGTCGTTTAGTCGTGTCCGACTCTTTGTGACCCCATGGACCAGAGCACGCCAGGCACTTCTGTCTTCCACTGCCTCCCTCAGTTTGGTCAAACTCATGCTGGTAGCTTCGAGAACACTATCCAACCATCTCGTCCTCTGTCGTCCCCTTCTCCTTGTGCCCTCCATCTTTCCCAACATCAGGGTCTTTTCCAGGGAGTCTTCTCTTCTCATGAGGTGGCCAAAGTAATGGAGCCTCAGCTTCAGGATCTGTCCTTCCAGTGAGCACTCAGGGCTGATTTCCTTGAGAACGGAAAGGTTTGATCTTCTTGCAGTCCAGGGGACTCTCAAGAGTCTCCTCCAGCACCATAATTCAAAAGCATCAATTCTTCAGCGATCAGCCTTCTTGATGGCCCAGCTTTCACTTCCATACATGACTACTGGGAAAACCATAGCTTTTACTATACGGACCTTTGTTGGCAAGGTGATGTCTCTACTTTTTAAGATGCTGTCTAGGTTTGTCATTGCTTTTCTCCCAAGAAGCAGGCGTCTTTTAATTTCATTGAAAAGGATATATCAAGAACTCTGGCCAAAAGTTTCAATATAAGGAATCCACATTATATAAAATCAGAATAAAGAATATGTTTCTTTTATGTTTCTTTTTCGACATGCGTCTAGAAATAAGGATTTCCAAGAGTTATTATTTCCAGTCAAATTATTTGTGAAAAACGGACATCAGTTCAGTGTTTTCTCACGCATGTTGAAAAAGAAACATAAAAGAACTAAATGATACAGACTTCCAACAGATTTATAGTCGTCAAAAAACCGAGGTATGGAACCAAATATCATGATATGTGTTAACATACTTTAGAATGTATATAATTTATTATATTTATGATCTATGGATTGAAGCACCTTGATCTATCTTGACATTTTTTTATATTACCAGCTGAAGAAGGCGTGTACTCCGAAACAGGGCCCTGTCCTGGTTACCACTACTGAGTCGTACATCTGATTCACACTCCGGATACTCCTTTTTGGCCCCATTTGATCCTTTATTCTTTATTCTGATTTTATATAATGTGGATTCCTTATATTGAAACTTTTGGCCAGAGTTCTTGATATATCCTTTTCAGTGCAGTTTCAACAAGAACTCCAATGTCTTTTAATTTTGTGGCTGCTGTCACCATCTGCAGTGATCATGGAGCCCAAGAAAGCAAAATCTCTCACTGCTTCCATTTCTTCCCCTTCTGTTTGCCAGGAGGTGATGGGACCAGTGGCCATGATCTTCGCTCTTTTGATGTTGAGCTTCAGACCATATTTTCACTCTCCTCTTTCACCCTCAATAAAAGGTTATTTAATTATGCTTTAAAACTATGTCAGTAACACGAATGGAGCAAGAATGGAATGAGCAACGTGTGATTTTACTCAAAGTATTGAAAACATGGTTAAAGTTTTGGTGGGAGCATCTTTAGAAGATCTGAACCGAACTGGACGACCCACTGTAAAAACCTGGTTCCAAGTCTAGGTCTCCTGACTGATATTTGTTATATTAGAACAACAATTTCATTTAAAAAATACTCTGTTCTATTAAATTGTTACCATACCGTCTATTTTCTTGAGAAATAGACCTCACAGCATCCAGACAGAAAAACTGCAATACAGTACTTTGTGTAGAGTGATCTCTGGGGAAATGTAGAGTCATTTGTTGCACTTAATGGCCACAACCTCAAATCTCTTATTTTGCTTAATGTAAATTTCTTGCTGGTAATTCTGGAAGGGAATAAGCAAAGCCTAATTCTTCTTCATCAGAGCAAGCTGGACATATGGTATGTGGATATCTGGCTGGTTGTCAGGCCTAGGAGGAAGTGGGAGATGTATCTGAAATGATAAATACTGTTCTGGGCGCTTTTAGAAGAAGAGCAGGGTATTATTAAGTTATATCATTTATTACAAATATCCAGTGGAAAGAAAGTGAATCAAAACAATGTGGGGAAGGATTCCACCCCTCCATTTCCCATTCACATCTAGGACACAAAAATGGAAAGCATAAGAGCTATGGAGAAGGAATAGAAATGGACAGGAATATAACTGATGCGTAAAAGGTTGGATTTAATCACGAGAAAAGATGGATTGTTACAGATTAAGTGAAGGGTACAGGATTGACTAGGGACATGGGTGGCGCTGTGGTGTAAACCATTGAGCTTTGGGCTTGCCGATCAGAAGGTCAGCGGTTCAAATTCCTGCGACTGGGTGAGCTCCCGTTGTTCGGTCCCAGCTCCTGCCAACCTAGCAGTTCGAAAGCACGTCAAAGTGCAAGTAGATAAACAGGTACTGCTCCAGCGGGAAGGTAAACAGTGTTTCTGCGCACTGCTCTGGTTTCACCAGAAGCAGCTTAGTCATGCTGGCCACATGACCCAGAAAAACTGTCTGGACAAACGTTGGCTCCCTCGGCCAGTAAAGCGAGATGAGCGCCGCGACCCTAGAGTCGTTCGAGACTGGATTTAACTGTCAGGGGTCCTTAACTTTACCTTTTACAGGATTGACTACTGGTGTGACCAAGAATAAGGGGAAGACTTGGAAGGATTATGATGGTTACAGGCAGGAGTGAAAACATGAACAAAATATTGGGGGGGGGGACACAGGTAAGCCCCGCCCCGCATAATCAATTACAATATGCGGTGCACCACACCATTTCAATGGCAGGGCCCATCAACCTCGGCCCCCCAGAGTTGGCTCCTATTGTTACAAGGACAGTAGGGATGGTGGACAGATGAGGAAGTTACATATGTGCCCTACAGAGATGGGGGAAGGGAGCAACTGCTAGGAGCAGAGCTGTGGTAGCAGTGTGTAAGGAGAGGCTCCAGCTCCCACCAGCCCATGCCAGCATCTAGAGAGCCCCACATTGGCCCTCCCCAATATAAAGGTGGGTTATGCCACTTTTCTGAGACTATGCACTCACCACAGTCTCCCCAGGAACTTTTCTGTCTTGTCTTGTCCTTATATTGCACTGACACAGGCCCTAGACTTCCTCCAGTATAATTTTTCTCGTGGTCCTAGTGCATGGTTCTCATTTGACCTTGTACCTGGCCAGCCAAAACCCTCTGCAGCTTTTCACATTAGTTCCAAACAACATTTAAAAAAATCCTACCTGCGCTCCAAGGGGCTTAAGACTTGGTTCTTCCCTCCCCCATTTTATCCCAATATCTATGCTATTTTATAGTAACACATTTTTTTCTTTTCTGTTCCCCATTCTGTCCACCAGGCTACATCAACTACATTAACTGGAGCAGCTTTCGTCAACCTGGTGCCCCTTTGCACCAAAGTTTGTTGGGAGCAGCAGTCCAAACCACCTGAGGGCAAAGACTACTCTAGAGTTGTCAGGGCCACACAGCAGATCACCTGATCTCTAAAACACAGAGAACAAACGGGGGACGGGACTGTTTGGAAAGTGTATCATTGCAGCTGGCTACTTAAAAGAGGGGATTATTTGTTGCAACTAACCTCTAAAGAGCTGAATTGGTATAAATGCCTGCTTCACAGGGCACCATGAAGGGAGTGGGGCAGAAAAAGGATCAGATGCATCCCCTCCAACATCCCGCTGATCAAAAATCAGGATGCTTGCTTCTATTGTTCCTGAGCTCTGGCGTGAGCCAGATAACTCAGGCCAGAGCATGAGACCAAAAACCGAGTGCCTTTTGGTCTGATGGATATTCTGCTCAAATTGGGATGGTTGAGGGGTATGCAATTGAAATATGAATGCTGAAGCAGGACCTGTTTTTGAATCTTGGCCTTGGAGTTAAGAGCTGGGCCAGCAGTGATCTCTGAAACCCATTTTGAAAGCCGTGACAAGTTCTTGAGATCTAGAAGCTTAAGGCAAATACCAAAAACAATTAGATGTCACTCCTGCCCCTTGTCTACCATCAATTCAAAAGCCACATTCTAAGTACTTTTACTGTAATGCAGTTGGGAAGATCCTTGAAGTGGTTTTTACTTTTTCAGAGCAACACAGATACAAGCAGCAAAGAACCATTTCAGGGAAATTCCCCCCCTTTGATCTTGCTCTTCTTTACTTTTCTGAGAAATCAAGAAAAAGCTTTGCACAGAAGAAAAGGTTCATGAAGTAGCACCAACAAATCACGTAAACCTGCCTAGGTCAAGATTTAGAGATAAGTTGGTCAAATCTAAAAAGGAGTTATGAGTCAAGCACTGCCTCTATAGTTTGAGAAAATGGCATGCATTTTAAACACTTGCCGTGGAGTTGTGCTTTGGACTGTTCTCAGTAACCGAAATGAGGCTGGACTACCATATATCTGTGGTCTGTGCTGTGGCTGAGTCCTGTACAGACATTTATGCAAAATTCCCACCTCCCATACATAGATTAACAGAGAACTAATGCTTTAATACTGTGCTATTCGGTAATTAACAATGCAGCCTTGAAACCCGCCAGAGAAAAATGCACCTTAAGCAAATTGGTTATGGATTTTATTTAGGAAAATTGTACAATATTTTTGCTAGTTATGTGTATCAAGGCACCTTAGCCCTGCTCCTGACCTATAGGATGCCTTCTTAGTGTGCATGCATAATACACCCACCCACACCATAGCTGTCAATTTACAGATTTGAAAATAAGGGACCAGCAGCCTTGGAAATAAGGGATCAGCAGCCAGGTATGTTCAACTTCTGAGCCAAAGGCAGAAAGCCCAGCCAGAAACCAAACGAAGCCTCAAGCGGTGGTTCCCACAGTGCAGCAGCCCGGCAAAGGGGATGCAGCAAGGAAAACCACATCACCTCTCCGCTGGGAAGCGCTGAGCAAAGGCGAGTCCCCAGGCAACGCGGCCGATTTGATCGGAACGAGGCATGCAAGCTCCATCCCCCAGTCGTTCTTAGACTCCTTACTGGGTGAGCAACGCAGCCAAGCAATACAGTTGGAGCCTCCTTCCTCCCTGGCCGGCAGGCAGGGAGGGAGGGAGGGAGAGGAGCTGCTTCCTTTGAAACCGGGGAAATTTAAGGGATATCATCAATAAGGGACAGCAGCGGGACACGGCGCTGGGATAAGGGACTTTCCCGCTAAATAAGGGATGGTTGACAGCTATGACCCACACCCACACCCATTCTGGGCTTCTGTGATATCACTAAGAACCGTCCCCTACCCACTGGCGGAGGAAGAGGAGTGAGGGGAGCGCACTGTCCTCTGCAGAGTGATCCCGGTGGGGTGCCATCGCAGCTGCCCCCCCACCCGCGCTGGGCACCACGCCCTTGTGGGTGGCGCGCCCTGCCCCCGGGATGCATGCCAGCCCCACCCCCGCCTGCTCTCTGCCCCCCCCCGGTGCTGGAGCATGAAGCTCTGCCACTGCCCCTACCCTGTCATACCCAAATTTGCAGCTCGAAGGCTACAAACATGCTAAGTGGTTGAGTTATGTGTGTGATGCCAAAAAATGGAAAGTGGTGATGGCAGAAGGAATAGTAGTTGTTTTTTACATTGCAGCACATACAGTGGTAGCTCGGGTTACAGACGCTTCAGGTTACAGACGCTTCAGGTTACAGACTCCGCTAACCCAGAAATAGTACCTCGGGTTAAGAACTCTGCTTCAGGATGAGAACAGAAATCGTGCGGCGGCAGCAGGAGACCCCATTTGCTAAAGTGGTATCTCAGGTTAAGAACAGTTTCAGGTTAAGAGTGGACCTCCAGAACAAATTAAGTTCTTAACCCGAGGTACCACTGTAAAAGAATTCCAGTTCTTCCCACAAAATCCATGAACCGAAGGAGAAAAAGGAAGACCATGACTATGGACTGCAATCATATGAACTCACAGCTATTTCACTTTTCTGATTTTGAGTCCTTACAGAGCTCAAACAGCACGGTCCTCAAATAAGGAGGAATTTATAGAAGATTTATGAAACAAAAACTTTAGGGGGAAGGGAAATCTTCAAAGGGCATCTCCCAAAATAATATGAGGAATGAGGACTCAGCTCTGTAGTGGCCAGTAAAAGGTGAGAATTATAGAATGGAGAAGGGGCGGGGGGAGAATCCAGGGCAAAGGGGCAACAGAATGGTTCCAGCCAGCCATGTGTTGAACCATCCTATTCTATAACATTTTATAAGAGGCTCCACTTGTTACATATAAATATAGATACAGCTCGTAAACTCACTGAACTTCTCCACTTTGGCCACCTCATGAGAAGAGAAGACTCCCTGAAAAAGACCCTGATGTTGGGAAAGATTGAGGGCACAAGGAGAAGGGGACGACAGAGGACGAGATGGTTGGACAGTGTTCTCGAAGTTACCAACATAAGTCTGGCCAAACTGTGGGAGGCAGTGGAGGATAGGAGTGCCTGGCGTGCTCTGGTCCAAGGGGTCACGAAGAGTCGGACACAACTAAACGACTAAACAACAACAGAACTTCTCCTTGTAGAGCTGCTAAAAAGCTTGACCAAATAAACAATTTTCTTTGCTTAGCACAGCTGGATGTTGATATTGCCTGTATCATATGAATAAGTTTAACAAACATGGTTTCAGGTTTGTAGATATCAACGAGCAGTTAGGCCCAAAGTTCAGCCCTGCTTGAAAACTGCAGTAGTTTTCAAGTTTCAGTCAATTGTTTTTTTAAAAGAAGCAAAAAAACAGCTTACAAATGTCATTGTTTATGACTCTGGCAAGACTTTCAAGTACTAAAATCATTGCAGCAGAAATTTTATTTTTACAATTTACAGCTGTTCCCTTTCGGGCAAAGTAAACCAAGAAGAAACAAATTAAACACTCTCTCTGTTTGGAAGAAACAAGTCAACTGTCCAAGGCTCTCTTTATGCTTCTACAATCGAGGATAGAGTCCAAACATATTTTAGTTTCAACACACCCTTCCCATATGATCTGCTGCCAGAACATTTCAAAAAGGTTTTATATTATCCCACACCTACTGCTTGTGGACTCCTGTTCAATGATGAAATAGTTGAGGACTCTCAAAGGACAGCGAATGCCTGACTGGTTTCCTTCTACAATTTGAACAGGTATCAAGATTTTGTAGAACAAATTAATAAAAAAGGGATGCAGGGTGGGGTGGGGAGAGCGGTAATTAAACATTAGAAATGTTTGCTGCCTGCCAAAATGGCTGTTTGCACCTTAGAAACTAGGTGGAATATATCAGTGCTGCTAAATGGGCCTCTTGGACTAAGTTTTCTACTATCATTTTCTGAAGCCAAACTGCGTGAAAAAGTAGATACACCAAATCCCGGCAAACTTTCTTGATTTTCCTTTGCTAGAGTTGCTTTAGTGTTGACATTTCTAAGCATGGGTAGCTGGATTATCAACCTCTATTTTTATCTGAGACACCCCTTAGAAATAATTTTAAGAAAAACAAATCTCCACACAAACACACACAATCACACCTTATTGGGGAAGGAAGCAACTGCACTTGAGTACACGGGCTTCACTCTTGCCCTGTCTCTGAGTCTGTCATCTCATCCCTCCCACCAGTGGCGAAGCATGGGTTGCCAGTGCTCGGGGCCATGCGGAGGGAGTGGGTGGATGGAAATGGACAGAGTATTCATATGCACATTTAACTGCCAAATGGCATCTGAGTCACCCAGGAGAATGCAGCTACAGAGACAAGAAAAAGGAGAGTCGTTCCATTGCCTGGAGAGGTCACTTTCTGGTTCACATGGAGAAGCAGTTTTCAGTTTCCAGTGGCGGAAGTGCACAGCTGTATTGAGGCAGCACTGGGTGTTGAAATTTTGTGACCCGAACAATTCTGTCCCCGGGGCAACCACCCTGTGGCCCTCCCAATGCTATGCCACTGCCTCCAACACACCATCATTTTTCAAACAAGAACTTGGCTTCCGCCCATCCATCCATGTGCTCTTTGTATGAACATCTGGATATTGTATACAGGACCACAGCAACTGCTGCCATGTTGGAGGCTACCATAAGGCATATTGATGCACACAAATGATGCCATGTAAACATAGCCTGGCTGCAAGCCCAATGATAACCCACATGCTCTCAAGGTCATTGTGAAGTGGGAGCTGGCTCTTATCACCAACCACTAAGAAAAGAGATAGCCATGTGCCTCCCTTTTTTGCGGGAGAGAAGGGAACAGTTTCCATATTACAACTATCGTTCCCAATACACACAAACTCTCCTGCATGAGCATCAAATAATTTTAAAGCCTGATATAATGGTCTTTAAAAAGACGCCTGCTTCTTGGGAGAAAGGGAATGACAAACCTAGACAGCATCTTAAAAAGCAGAGGTTAAAACACCTTGCCAACAAAGGTCCATATAGTTAAAGCTATGGTTTTCCCAGTAGTCATGTATGGAAGTGAGAGCTGGGCCATAAAGAAGGCTGATCGCCGAAGAATTGATGCTTTTGAATTATGGTGCTGGAGGAGACTCTTGAGAGTCCCCTGGACTGCAAGAAGATCAAACGTATCCATTCTTAAGGAAATCAGCCCTGGGGGCTCACTGGAAGGACAGATCGTGAAGCTGAGGCTCCAATACTTTGGCCACCTCATGAGAAGAGAAGACTCCCTGGAAAAGAGCCTGATGTTGGGAAAGATGGAGGGCACAAGGAGAAGGGGACGACAGAGGACGAGATGGTTGGACAGTGTTCTCAAAGCTACAAACATGAGCCTGACCAACCTGCAGGAGGCAGTGGAAGACAGAAGGGCCTGGCTTGCTCTGGTCCATGGGGTCATGAAGAGTCGGACACGACTAAACGACTAAACAACAACAACAAAAATTGGTATTGCCTTCTGTCTTTTACACATGCTCCCCAAGCACAGGAGCCCTTGGAAGTGGGATGTGAGAAATCAGCACAAAGGCTAAGAATAAGGTATTTTCAGAGTTGCAGAATTATATGGAAACTGGAAAGCTTAGATACCCTTTCTGAGACTGAAACTTGAAAATAAACACAGATCCTACAAGGAAAGAAGTTAATGCCTAATATAAACAGTCAAGAACCGTATCAGTTTATAATTGAGACAACTGCTCTCATAATGACCTTCCTTGGCCAGACTCAGTCATTTCCCCCCTCCATTTAACAGGTTTTTGGTCTGTTTAAAAAACATAGTTATTGCTACACCGGATTAACCACAGTGACGAGATGGCTGCAAGAGGTATGTTTCCAAGATCATCTTATTTCATGTAGTTTGAAAATACTGTCCTACCCAGTGCAGTACCTCCTATTTCCTCTACATGCGGTCCTCTGATGATAAAAACGTGATCAGTCTGGAGTTTGCATTTCATTTGGCACACCAACAGAACACACCTTGTTTAAGTCAACAGCTCCTTCACCAGCACAGGCAGGAACCTTGAAGCACTTTGGAGTGAAGTGGGCTGAGGTTGTAGTGGCCTCTAGTGGCAAGTATCTTGAGCCATGAGCTTTTAACACCAACAAATAAAAACAGCAACTTTTTGGGGGGGATGGGGAGAAAATCTTTCAATAAGATTTGAAAAGTGCTCAGGCGGACAGTAATTTTCATTTTCTTTTTCAAAGGGAATCTGGGCAATTCAATGCATTACACATGAAATGAGTAAACTGAAGGTTCTCTCTCTCTCTCTCTCTCTCTCTCTCTCTCTGTGTGTGTGTGTGTGTAAAAGAGAGGGAGAGAGAGGGGGAGGTGTGTGTGGATGTGTTCTGCATTAAACCAATCTCTTGAATTTTTTAAAAATGAATATTAATATATTCAGGCGGCATATAAATAATAAAATTATTCTTCTTATATCTAATATCTAATATCTTATATCTAATTATTCTTCTTATATCTTATATCTTATATCTATCTTATATCTATCTTATATCTTCCTATATCTAAAAAAACACAGGTATAACATAAAATACAATGGGTTTAAAAGCTAGAAAACTAGATATCCCTTAATATTACTATTCAGTTAAGAGTTCTGCAAACTATAATTCTTGTTTCAGGCTTTATCATACGTATGCTCCTCTTTCGTTGCACCTGCTGCTAGCAAAATTCTAGATACATGGAAAAGTCTGGCCTCTGTGTGTGTTAAAATTATTCTGTAATTTGTAGTTCATTCCATACATTTGAAGAGGAAGCATATATCTTGCTCATCTAAACTTCTCAGCCCCGCTAGCAGGAATGCCAACAAAAACAACCCTAACTCTCCTTTATCCAATGTCAGCTAACTAGTGTGAAAATATCTCAGGAGAATGCGATCACAGGAACAGGGTATGTCTCAAAAAGTTACCCTATAACATATCTCATCACAAATGGCCTTGTTTTATAGCATATTTCTATTTTCTTCATGGTAGTCTACTTCTCAAAACTCAGTGTAGCTTTTATTTTCAACATACAATACAAAACTGATATTTTAAAGAACTTACATTTTTTAATTTGGGTGTTTAGGATAATGGATATGTTTCATTCCCCTCCACCGCCTGCCAATGACATGAGTCGGATGGTCATGTCATTCAATACATGGTGCACAGGTGTGAACATTGTTTCCACATCTGAATTTATGTGGGCCATCAAGCATGTGGGAGCTGGTAGCTCATTGCTAGAAACTCTTAGGTCCCATTTTAACTATACATGTAAAAGCTGTATCATACCACTTTAAACAGTCATGATGCAGTCTAGGATGCATAGTTTGTTACGAGCCTTGAGAGTTGTTAAAGGAAAAGGTAAAGGTACCCCTGACTGTTAGGTCTAGTAACGGATGACTCTGGAGTTGCACACTCATCTCACTTTACTGGCCGAGGGAGCCGGCTTTTGTCCACAGACAGCTTCCGGGTCATGTGGCCAGCATGACTAAGCCGCTTCTGGCGAACCAGAGCAGAGTATGGAAAAGCCATTTACCTTCCTGCTGGAGCAGTACCTATTTGTCTACTTGCACTTTGATGTGCTTTCGAACTGCTATGTTGGCAGCAGCTGGGACCGAACAATGGGCGCTCACCCAGTTGCGGGGATTTGAATCGCCAACCTTCTGATTGGCAAGCCCTAGGCTCTGTTTTAGACCACAGCGCCACCCTATTAGACACCTATTCCCCTTGAAGAACTATAGTTCCCAAAGTGGTTTAGCAATCAATTCTCCTTCCCATGGAACTGACCAAGTGGCACTACTGTGAGTCCTTCGCCAAGTTAAACAAACCAGGGTCATTTAGAGAAGCTGTCCCGGTTTCTGCTTTGATCCTGGAATGTCCCATTTTTCCTTAGGATGTCACTATTGGAGAAATGTTGAAGGGTATGGAGTTATCCGACCCTCTAGCCATCTGAAGGCAATGCTGTATAGGGGAGGGTGTTTTTTTTTTAAAAAAAGTTTAATGTTTTATTATGTTTTTAGATATGTTGGAAGCTGCCCAGAGTGGCTGGGGTGACCCAGTAAGATATGTGGGGTATGAATAGTAAAATTATCATTATGGAATGGGGCATCCCATCTGAGAAATGTTGGGGGGTATGCAATTCTGAAACCTGTTTTTGTTGCCAGATGTATGCTGCTTGTAATGCCCCCCCTCTCTGTCTGTCTTCCTTCAGATGCTCATATTATAGACTATTTTTACTTTTCACTTATTAGTTCACAGATGAACATTCTGACTAGATTTTTTTTCAGTCGCAGCATTCCTACTACCTTCTAGCTGCTCCACAGGTTTGCCCACAGGGAAAAGAAATTATTGAGCTCTCATTTTGACAGGGCTGTAGTTTAGACATGACAAAACAGTGGATGCAAACCATGACAAGCTATACAGGGAACAGTGAAAACTTTTTTTTTTAAAAAGATTACTACTTGTTTTGGAACTGTTTCAGTAACAAACATACTGACAGGCATGTAGAATATAAACAAAGTAATACATCTCCCCCTGCCCCAAACTAACATTACACCTCCTAAATATACACAGGTTACCAATATAAAAAATGGAGTTGTCTTACATTAACAAGGAGAAGTAGAACTTGGGCCTTGCATTAATTGGATTGTTCCAGCTTCAGTAGACACAGATCACTTTATATTTCAGTTTTTCACATGTTTAAGGTCAGTCTGTTTTCAAACCTCTTGCAAATGCCACAATTTTCCTACACCAACCACACTGGAACCCTAAACCCTTCCCCACGCTTACCCACTAACATGTATCTGGTACAACATTATTCCTGGAGAATTTTACCGTCTTTTACAGTATTATGCTTCAGTGTTCATGACTCTTTTACACACACACACACAAACACAACCCATAGGTAACTGCATTTCTATAACAACCATTTTAATTAAAGACCTTCCTTATAAATTGCACAAACAGTACAAACAGTAATCTCTCACTGCTTTACTTTGTTGCAGGCAAAACAAAACCCTAGAACAGTGCGGCAGGAAAATTAGGAGAATGCTTTGCTAATTCCAAGAAGGTATGTATGAATGAATAATTATACTCATTATGGAAATGAAACAAAACTTTTGTACAGAACTGTAAATGGGGCTCTTCTCCTTATGCAGAGTTTGTGCTCTGATTACATTTTTTGGCATCATTTACTTCCATCATAATGGTTTCTGTTGGGGGCCTGTGAATGGTATGACATGAGATCATTCTAGTTTACTGAGAAAAGAGATTTCTAGAAACCACTTCCATGAAGACTTGCTGCTACCTAGATATTCTTGGATGAGCAACCAAGAGGTTAAAAAAAAATGTATACACTAACAGCCCTTAATTTCACTGCCATATAGGCTGTAGTCCATTCTCTTGAATGATGGTTCTTTAAAATATTCTCATTCTCTAATATTGTAATAGCTAGGCTACATTCATCATGCAAAACGCAAGAATAATGGGAACACTTCAAGCTGATTGTCTGGCCATTTAACTGCATTTGCTATCATTTACAACCAACTAAAAAAGCTATTTTAATTTTATGCATCGGAAACTAGAATGCATAAAGATTCCCTGTAAGGATCTAAGGTTGGAATTGGGGGATGGAAGGAAAATCTCAGTTTGGGTTGCGTTAAAAATTGAAAAATGTCATATGTTGAAGAGAAGTCTCGCCTGCAGATTTTTACACAAGCTCTTAGTTTTGCAAAGCTACTAGAAATTTTTAATATTAACTTTCAAAGGAAAGCATCCCTGTAAAGGACTTGTTCACACCCGAGTAAAATGTGGATTTGCTTCTACCTGTCTTCTGATTAACATAGGGGTGTCCACATTAATGGTTTTTCAGTCCTGTTTTAGACTTTCCAAGGACTAAAAAACTTCACAGTTAAAGGAGGAAAGGTCCAGGACAAAACTAGGTGGGGAGGACATGGTATAGATGCCCCTACATTAATGGTGAGACAGGCAGGGGCAAATCCACATTTGCTCCAGTGTGGAAAAGTCCGACGTTCCCCCCACCCATAATTCATGAAAGAAATGGCAATGTGCTGATTGATTGTTGCCTTTTTGAAGTCCACAGGGCATTATGATTCAAATACATAGGAATGTGCTTGGTCATATGCCAAGTCTGCTCCATGGCTGGGATTCGAGGAAAGGAAACTGGCTGTAGTTTTGAGCACAGTTATTCTGCCAGCATTATAATTGAAAATTATTATTTATAGAATCATTATTTATACTGCCCTTCACCTAGGGATCACAGGATGGTTTACAGAATACAATCGATGTGATTCACCTGCATTCAAAACGACACAGTTGCAGCCTTGGAATGCATCTTGGCCTACGCACAGACCTTTGAACAAGTAATAATCAAATAAAGCCCAAGGACCTCAATGTCTTTTTAAAAAAACAAACGATTTTACTCTTTAGGAACCTAAAGTTTTACTGTATCCTTTTATTTATTTCATGGAATTTGTTTACCGCCTACAGTGGAACCTCCGTTTTTGAGCGTCTTGGAAGCTGAACGATTCGGAACCCGAATGCCAAAAACCCAGAAGCGAATGCTTCCGTTTTCGAACGCGCCTCAGAAGTCAAACGGCTTCCGAAGCGCGTTTCTCCATTTTCTTCATTGAAATTGCCGACCAGCCATTGAGCCTCAGTTGTCGAACGTTTCGGAAGTTGAACGGTCTACCAGAACGGATTAAGTTCGACAACCGAGGTTCCACTGTGTTTGTAAAAACCTCTAAGTAGCTTACATCAAATATATAAAATGATCAACAAGCTATTAAAATGATCAGTAAAAGCCAGAATTTTAAAAAATAGTTCATGTACAGTGATGGCCAAACTTGGCCCTCCAGCTGTTTTGGGACTACAATTCCCATCATCCCTGACCACTGGTCCTGTTAGCTAGGGATATGGGAGCTGTAGTCCCAAAACAGCTGGAGAGCCAAGTATGGCCATCACTGAGTATGAGAATTTAAGAGTAAGGCTAATCCCTCTTTTGACCCACTCTGTTTCACTGTTGAAAAGCAGCATTGTCAAAAATTTGTCAAAATTTCTTTTGTGTAATGTGAGAGAAACATTGCTGGATCAGGGCAGAGGCTCAGCTAGTCTAGTATTCTGTTCTCTCCAGGTGTTCTTACCATAGACCCACTAGACACCTGTGGGAAGACCACTAACAGGACCTGAGTAGAGCAGCACTCTCCCCACTCATGATTCTTAGCAACTGGTATTCATGCCTCCATTTTTTCATGGGTCTGTCAACCATTGATCCAGTCACATTTGGAGCATAGCAGAGCAAGCCAAGCCAAGGTGGAGGGGGGGGGGGAGGAAAGTTCTCTAGCCACCGACAAGGCAAATAATTCTGTCATAAAATATACATTTTAAAAAAGATGTCCCCTTCTGCAATAAAATTCTAAAGACTGGGGATGTGGATTATGGTATTGGCAGATTAATGAAGGCCAAACATTATTACCATTAAAAAAATAACAGTGTCACTTGCTCACACCGTGGAGCGTCCTGGAGATGGCTCATTTGTTCAAAACTGAAAATGGGAAGCTGTGGAGCTATTGCCTTAACTTGGGTATTAAAATTTCAAGCCTTGGGATTCAGATATCTTTAATGTAATCCTTCGATGCAGTAGCCCATGCAGAAGAGCCTTCCAGCATAGTCAGCACTAACAAAATAAGGTATATAAAGTACAGTACACCTTTTCAGCTTTGCGGAAAGGTTTAATGTGGAATATTGAGCAATATTTTGTAGCAAAAAAGTTAAGTAGGTTCAGGCATGTTAACAAGTGGCCAGCTGCGATACGAACGACGCTATCGGCATCACTGAGGAGGCCTGTATAAAGTTCTATCCGGGGGGGAATAGGGATGATGACTAATAAGAGAGTAATTGGAAAATGTCAGCATTAGTGCAGCAATACGTGACAAGGAAGAAGAATAAATGATCAGAAATCACAATGGCAAAACAACTGATTAAACAATTGTGCTAAGGAAAAACAGGATCTCCAGAGACATTGACAAAGCAGACAACTTAATTAAAATCCAAGTATTCACCAGTGTGATGGGGGGTGGGAATCCCTATTTTAAAAAAACAAGACAATTTGACAGGGAAGGTGGTCTCAGGGGTCAAACATCAAAACCTAAAAACGAAATGGTAATTGTGCTATGTCACAGGTCTTCAACTGAGGTCAGTTAGGTTAGGAGGCATAAGAGACCTTTCCTGTAGTGACCATGCATTTATTTATTTATTGCATTTATGTCTCACTTTTCCTCCAAGTACCTCAAGGTGGCATACATGTTTGGAGTGGGGAAGATTGGCTCATCTACATCTACCTAATGAGTTCATAGCACAGCTGACATTTGGACTAGTGACTTCCTAATGGAAGTCTCTACATTCGCTTCACCACATTAGGCCACGTTATCTTGCATTACTAAGAGCAAGACTCCGGAAGCCCACCTGCTACAAGGCATAGTAAGCCTACTACATTTAGTGCCTGGTCTCCTTACATTTAGGGACACGGGTGGCGCTGTGGGTTAAACCACAGAGCCTAGGACTTGCTGATCGGTAGGTTGGCTGTTCGAATCCCCGTGACGGGGTGAGCTCCGGTTGCTCGGTCCCTGCTCCTGCCAGCCTAGCAGTTCGATAGCATGTCAAAGTGCAAGTAGATAAATAGGTACCGCTCCAGCGGTAAACGGCGTTTCTGTGTGCTGCTCTGGTTCACTAGAAGTTGCTTAGTTATGCTGGCCACATGACCTGGAAGCTGTACGCTGGCTCCCTCGGCCAACAAAGCTAGATGAGCACCGCAACCCCAGAGTCGGTCATGACTGGACCTAATGGTCAGGGGTCCCTTTACCTTTACTTCTTACATTTTGCACTGCGCACAACCTGTTTTTAAAGGCGATGAAACAATTGGAGTCACAGATGATAGGGCTTGTTGATTTCAACAACAGGCCCCATTGCTCCCCCCTCCAACCCACTTTTTTTATTAAAAAAAAATGCAGTTCATGCTGTTTCTTAATTTTCTGGAACTGGTGATGTCTAAGACTGCAGTGAACAACAGGAAAGTGGGTGGAGGTGCCTTGGGCTTCCTTATGTTATTGATTCCTATAAGAAATTTTAACACCAGCGTGTTCTACTTAGTTAACTGTTACGTGATGGATGTCCTTAGGCTTTGTTGACCTATAAAGAACCATGGGTTCTTCAGTATGTAGGATAGTCTTAGCTTTCCTTAAGGTTGGTCCTTTTCTCTTAACCCAGAGGTGTGTTTTTGTATACTCTGTTACATTCAGACCTTTTAAAAAGCCACAAGAGCCTTGGCATTTACCATCACTGTTAGAGGCAGTCAGCCACCCACAGATCCTTTAGCTGCCTTGCTAGAGTTACAGAACAAGCTACTGTTTATTAGGAAACACAGACCTTCGAAGCTGCCTTGGTCTGTGCCTTGTTCTCTTTCTCATTAGGCCACCAGAAGTCCACAGCAGGGCCTACCACTTTCCTCCCTCCCAGCTGCATACGAATCAATATGGTTATCCTGACCCAACAACCTAGCTTCCCTCACACAAGCCACACCGCAATCCACTGAATGCAGCCGACCAAGCTCTGGACCCCCTAATCTCTCGCAATGTCAATAAAAATAAACACATAAACAAAGGAACTACAAGTGTGATGCTGACACAGCTCCATACACTAACACTGTGCAACAGAATGAAAGAACAATACCCCCCATCTCTCTCCCTCTTTCTCTCCCCCACAACCCCAAGATGTCTACAACAAAAGTGTCTCTCACTACATGTAAAGGAACTGTGAAAAACACCCTATGAATTGTTTATTTGTTTGTTTTGTAACACAAGAACATCTTTAATAAAAATGAAAAATTGATTTTTTAAAAAACCAGGGCATACCACTTTACTAAGTTACAGGGAGTGATAGGTTTCCAGCAGTGCTACTTTCCTAAGAAAAAGAGTCGCCGAAACTCACCATGAACACTTCCCTTGCTCTCTTAGAATGGCAATGGCGCCCACCCGAGAGGTGCTGGAACTGAGTTCTGGTGAGTTCCATCTGAAAAAAAGCCCTGGTTTTCAGCCGCGTGACCATGCCATAAGGCCCGTATCAGCTTATGGCAGTCCTACAATACCAATATATTTCTTTCTTGTTCCTATTTGGATTAGATTATAATGGCACCAGGGTGTACTTAAGGCCATTTCCCCAGCCCACATTTGGCCTGCCTAAGTCTGCCCCAAAGCACCCCACTGTCCAGAAGAGCTTTCCCCTACCTACACATCAGCACACGCCAGGTGTGAATGGCAGGCCTCAGCCAATTGTGTATGCATCACTGTAATCTTATCATGGGGAAGAGCTACTGAATGGAGAGCCAGGCAAAGTATGAGAAATGCATCCCTTTCTAACACAGACCTACTTCATAAGCTTTTGTCAATGAAAATTTGTAAAGGTATAAAAGCCGGGGAAATTCAGAAGCAGCTTCCGTTGATTTCCAAGCAAAGCTACACTTAATATGTTAGAAGATAAGGCGCACTTCACATTTAGCTGTAGAGATGCTTTAAATGTCATTAATTATCACCTTTCATGAACCACACTCTTCCCAGACATTGAGGTACAGGTACTTTACTAGCATATTTGAAATCTAAGAAGTGGTGCAAACCCAGTTCTCCCCCCTCACTGTTGTTGAGTAATTAGCAGGCAGATAATGAATTCTCCTTTATGTCTGCAAGCTGATGGACTCCTAATTTCAGGGTCTCAGAACAAACCGATTGCATTATGGTGTTGTGTCACATCTAATTCCAAGAGCCAGAGGGGAAATAAGCACGTTTATTATTGATTGGCAGAATAAGAGAAATTCATTATCTCTCTCATTTTCCGCAAGTGATGTGATTTTCTCTCAGCACTTTAAAGGGGAGATTGCCCATGCAGAAAGGAAGCTTAGAAATCACATAGAATTTGAAATGAGTGTATTTTACTAGATCTGGATTTTAGGGCAATGATTAAGAGAAGCAGCTCATTATCAACACACACACACAGCTAGCAACAAGTGTACAGGAATTAATGTCAGCAGACATTAAATGTGGGGAAGGGGGAGAAATTGCGCACCTATAAGAAACATTTAAAGACTGACAAAATATATAGGTTTTTGCATGCTAGTCCTAGTAGCCAGAAAATCAAGGTAGCTGAATTGTCCCCTGGTCCTTTGCATGTCCATTCAGAAACAGACCAGACTGACTTCAGGCAGAGATATCCCCAAGTAAGTATACATTGATTGTGGTCTTTGTTTATCCAGTACAGCTTCAAAGCACAAACACACATTGCATCAATGAAGGAGAGAGGGCAGGGCTGATGTGCAGGCCATTTAGACCAACCCAACTCCTCTCCTGACCTCTTCATTCAGTTGGCCCCCACCCTATTAACACTGCAAGCCGAAGCTGATCTTCTGGGGAACCAAGTAGGGATTTTTGGCTCATCAGCTGACTGGTTTGGTTGGTGGGGTTTCTTATCTCTTTTTATTTTACCTACTCTGTACTGATGTGGTAGTAGTGCTTTCCTTCTAGAAAGTGCTGATACTCTAGGTGGTTACCCTGGGCGCAAAATTTCCTCAGGGTCAAGAAAAATAAATGTGAAACAATTAATGTTTTACTAGAACTTCATTAAGATCTTGGTATATAGTTATTACACGATGCATGATAGTTCAATGACTTGCTACAACACCATACCTTTTTCTGTACTCTCAGTACCTGACTGTGCATGCCTATTTTCACCACACGGCTATACCACCCAACATTCTGCTGGGACACGGGCTCATGCCTCCTTTCCTAAGCCCAGGACATGCTTTCCCAGTTTAGGGAAAGTCCAAGAGATATCCCACCACCTCCCAAAGTCCACTCAGCTCTGGGAAGGAGACAACAAAGCTCCAGGATCTTGTCAGCCTTGTGTCTTCCTCCCAAGCCCAGGAAGCAGGGAAATGTTGAATGGTTTATTTAAATATTAAGGTTCATTATTGTTTCACAAGATGTGTATCTCTTTAAAGGCCAGAATAGATATCATGACCTAGTTTTACAGCTGTGAAGCAGCATAGCAGGTGCTGTTAAGTTGTGGTAATTAAGCTGTGTCAGCAATTGGATATACTGTAGTATATAAAGAGCAGTGTGTCCCTCTCTCAGTACCTTGGTGAATGGGTCATACTTATAGATTGAATGTAAGAGGAGTTTTTGTTTTTGTAATTAAAGCCAAGCAAAATATATATTTGCATTTCTTCATTGTTCCCTGAACATGTGGCCTCCCCAGCACGCTCTCTGCAGTGCAATTAATCTGCTAAATACGCAACAGGAAGGAGGTGTGATGATCTGGTGGGGTCCAAGAGCCCTTCTGCCTCCTTCCCCAGCCCCAAAGATGGAGGTACTGAGTACTGTTGCATACTGCCAAGGGAAAAAAGCCCTGGGTGGTGAGTGTATTTAATTTGGGTGTGGGGTGTGTGTGTGAGTGAGTGGGTATGCCAGTTGTTAAGTTAATTGGCCACACTGGTGACAGTTAGGGTTTGCTGAGCACCCTTAGTCACCATTAACGGGGAAGGTTGTAGACCTGAGACCTGCCTTCAGGGCTGTGTGACTTGATGGCATGGTTAGGGAGCACCTGTAACACCTGCCTGGACTTGTGAGGCCTGGGGTGGAGTGGAACAGGAAGACCACCCTACTCACCTGCAAGGATGGGGCTTATGCAAGGGCCAGAGGATGAGCTACCCTGGTCCTTTCTGGGTTTACTCACCCACAGCTTGGTTCTTGGTTAGATCTTGCACCTTGGTCTCTGTGGTTCAGTTTGGGGTTCAAATATCTAAATTAATGTGGCCCAGTTCACCTAGCTTTGGGGTGTGTGTGTGTGTGTGTGTGTCTTTATTTCCCTGTCTGGTCAGTCACGAGGAGCTATAATAATTTTCTCCACAATCCAATATATAACTAGGAACCTCTTTTAAATTGATAAAAAATATTAACGGGACTAGATGGTACAGTCACCAGGCCTGTTTTCCTTAAGTCCTGCTTTATTCAGTGTTTGGGCATGCACAGGGGAATGAGATGAATTATTAAGATCTGTGCTGTATTCCACTGCTAAAAATAGCTCTTTTGCAGGAGGCTGCCATGCCCCTAGAGCGTCTGCTGCAAGGGAACTCGCTTAGGCAGAAGTATTTGTTCAGCCCAATTGTTCCAAGTTTCCCGTGCATTCAAAGGCATGACAGCAGAATCAATATTTACACAGTCCTGAAAATGTGCATGGTTTGGTGGAAGCAGGAAGACAGAAGGAAGACAGGTGAAATGCCTATACTTCAAAATCACAGGAAAATGCCAGCTTGGTTCTAGTTTCGAATGATTCTGAAGTATATGGTTAAAGTTTATTCCCATAGCTGACTTGACAGTCTAAAAGTTGGTGAAACAGATAACTGAGCATAGGTGACACTCATGCACAAATATTTGCTTTCTCTTCAGTCTGGGAAATTCTTAGATGCTTCCTTCTCCACTATTTCCCCCATATCATGAGCATGCAGGAGGCACTGCTGTACAGGAACTAACAAGCTTTTACTTAAAAGTTTTCTGCATGGTAGCTGATCATGTTAGTAGCATGTAGTAAGGAAGGTATCAGTTCAACATGCAGCTTGCTAAACTGTTCCTCCAGAAACATACAGCACAACTGATATAGTTTATGCTTCTGTAATGCATAAAGGGCAAAGATGGGCTGATGGGACTGAGGAATGACTGGATTACAGTCCTGTTAAGACCTAATAATTTAATTGTTTTTCAAACCAAAACATATGCAGATCCACCTTTACCACTTCTGCCAACTGTCTTCCATTTTAGCATGTATGTAGAGCAATCTTAGAAATACACTTGTATCATATGTACTTTGACCTCCAAATGACTTTAATTCCATACAGTTTCTGTATACAGTGCCTTAACAATAGTGTGCCCCTATCAGTAATCTGGCTGTCACGTTCTGCACCAGCTGGTGCTTCTGAATTAGACCCAAAGGCAGCCCCACCAAGAATGCATTACAGTAATCCAGCAATAAAGTTATCAACACATGGGCTACAATCCTCAGGCTATCACTGCCCAGCAGTGGCGTAGCGTGGGTTCTCAGCACCCGGGGCAAGGCAAGTAATTTGCGCCCCCTAACCCGTGGATTTTAGCACTCGAGTCTCTTCCGCGCGCCCCAGATGTTGCGCCAGGTGCGGCAGGCCCCCCCTGCACCCCCCACGCTACGCTACGCCACTGCTCCCACCACAAGTCTTCAGGACAGCCATCCGAAGGCTGGCGCGGGGAGAAGGTCTCTCCGCCCCACCGCCAGGCTTCGGAGGAGGTCCGAGGACAGTGGGGAAGACGCGCTGCGCTTCCCCGCTGTCCTGGAGATTTCCCTATGGACTTTTGTCTTGCGAAGGGCTGGCCAAACGCACCCCCCCCATGTTGCGCCCGGTGCGGCCGGCACCCCTGGCACCTCCCACGCTACGCCACTGCTGCCCAGGAGCAGCTATAGTTGGTGAGCGGCACTCCTGGTCACAAAGGATGCAACCTAAAAGCCATTTCCAGAAATCCAACAGAATTTAGTGGAAGTTTAGCAATATTTCCTGGTTAACTGAAGTGTAGAACTGTGCCTTGCTTATGTGGCCCAAAAATTCATCCCAGCATCTGAACGTCTGGCATACTTCTTGCATAGATAGATAGATAGATAGATAGATAGATAGATAGATAGATGATATAGATAATCCTGAACCCTTGGCCTACCTGCCAGCAAGTCAGTATGCCAAGTCCAAAGTTCAGGGGTCAATCCACACATCCAAAGGTCAGGAAAAACAGTCCAGGGTCAGTCCAAGTAGCTAAGTCCTGCAGTCAGGATACAGTCCAGAATCAGACATGAAGCACAGTCCCATAGAGGTGCAACAACATCCAAGCCAAAGTCCATCAATATAGGCAGCTAAACAGACATAGCACCTCAGCTCTGTTGCCCTTTTGTACTTTGCCAGCTGACTGCAGCATCTGTGCTTGATGAGGCATGTGACCCTCACTTGCTCCAAGCCTCCTCCAGCTGAGGAATCACACCCCTCCTCCCAGAGCTAGCGACCCCCACCTGGCCATCTAGGGAGCTGGGCTCTGGGCCCTTGCCTGCCTCAACCTCCTAGAGCAGCCCTCCTGCTGCTCGCTATGCCAGTGGTGTTTGTGGAGACAGGGGCCCTTCTGGCTCTGGTGATGGGTCCTGCTGCTCTGGTTCCTGTGCATTGATGCCCATCCCCTCACCATCCTCCTTCACTCTCTGAGTACTTCATTCCCCTTCCCCTGCTTGCCCTGGTGTGCCCCAGCTATATCCCTCGCCAGGATCATCTTCCTCCTCCCTGTCGTTCTGTTAGTTCATGACATATATAGAGGGGGGTAGAGACATTGAATTGCTGTTAGACATGGAAAACATTGAAGTTGGACCCGAAGCCCTCTAAACTCGTTTTATCAATAATTGCTAGCTTTTGAGGCAGTGTATTGCAGAAGAACATAAATTTGAAAGTGTGTGAGTATATGGATTATCTGGGTTCAGTCTACTGTTCTCGGTGAATAATTAAGGAAGAGAAAGATTTACTACAGACATTTCAAGACAAACAAAACATAAGCCTGATCAATATCCTAAACTGCTGTACAAACCATGGAAATTAATTGATCAGACATTTCCTGCCTACTGCAATGTTTTCATATGGGGTTGTAGATGGGTTTGTCTGTAAAGTTAACATGAATTGCTTGTGGCTTATTTGCTCATAGGGGAAGTCAATCGCTATCATGGCCAAAGGCTCCTTTCCGAACAAATCCAGAACTGCCAGCCACAAGTGCTTCTGAGTAGCTTTAAACATTTTGTTTTAAGCTTTGCTTAAGTCTCCTACATAGGTGGCCAACATTGTCCTGTTGTGTTCCTCCCAGCTTCCAAGACAGGGTCAGGCAAGGTGTGTGTGATTCTCTCAGGAAATGTGCACTGTTCATAAACTGCTGCCTTTCGTAGTCCAGATCACTTGGTTCTGTATATCCTAGTCCATATATAAATGAGATGGAGTGTCTAGACAAATAGATAGATATCTAGACAGATAGATAAGAATTCAATGCCGATCTCACCACATTGAACTGGGCATGGTATTGCTTAACCTCTGGTTGAGCTGGTCCCCATGTAATTTTTTTTTTTAATGCCAGATGTCCTCTAAAGCCTAATGTTATGTGGCTTCCAAGATAACATTATGTTGATACAGAAATACCTGCTGCAGTTCTGTTCTACTTTCTTACACTTCACAAAAATAAATAATGCAGAATATTGAAATATCTTTTGTTGTTTTCATTGCAACCCATTTGCTTGCAGAAGTCTTTAAACCTGTCATCATCTGGAAAGGAATAAAATACGGTTTATGTGAAGTTAGCATAAAAAGAAATATCAGTTGTTGTTGTTTTCTTCTCAATTACAATGGCAGATGGAACTTTTAAAAAAATTTACTGCACAGAACTAAAAATTGAACGTGCTAGTTTTCCAAATGAAGCAATTCATCTCCTTGCAGCTGCCTACAGGAAAAATCAAAACTGTTATTCATCTCTTGTAACCTGAGGTGGTTTTGCCCTGTGGAAATAAAGTAGTTGTTGTAGGGAGAGTGATAATCTCTCTGCTGCTGTTCCTCAGTCACATACATAGCAGATAAACTATAATGCCTGAATTTAAGGCAAAAGGGTTTTCTTAAATCAGTTCATAGATGAAACCAAGTTTCAAACAAAACATGATGAAAGTCCAAGCTGCAACGTGAACGTAATATTGATAAAAGCAGTTACTTAATTATCCCTTCCTTCTCCCTTTTCCCCACAAAGCTTTATATGTTAACATTAAATTTTTTTGGGGGGATAGAGTTCTTTTTTTTTAACTTGGGTTAATGTGGGAAGTCAGGGGGCACACCTAGGATTTTATTGGCATATTTTTGTATCTCAACCTGTGCTTTTTTATGCCATGAACTTTTTTTTAAACACCTGTTCTCATCCTCCAGCCAGGAGTGCATGAGATGGATAGGATCACAGACATATTTCTTTCTTTTTAGTAGAATGTGGCCAGTCACCACAATGCCTATATGTAGCCAGAGAGCCTAGGCCATGGGTAGACAAACTAAGGCCCAGGGGCCGGATCCGGCCCAATCGCCTTCTAGATCTGGCCCGCAGACAGTCTGGGAATCAGCGTGTTTTTACATGAGTAGAATGTGTCCTTTTATTTAAAATGCATCTCTGGGTTATTTGTGGGGCATAGGAATGCGTTCACCCCCCCAAATATAGTCTGGCCCCCAACAAGGTCTGAGGGACAGTGGACTGGCCCCCTGCTGAAAAAGTTTGCTGACCCCGGTAGGCATTGCACAAGTCAAACCCCTCACAGCCAATGCCTGCAAAAAGCAGGTTACTTTCTTGAAACCTGCTTTTTGTGGGCATAAGTTGCATGTGACCCATTTTTCTGACTAGGAGTTTTGGGTTTTGCCCTCATTACTTCATGTCCTCCAGCTGTGGTATTATTTCTGATATTGTTGAGCATGCTTTCAAGGAAGAATTTATGAAAGATCTTATGGAAGGTCATTAGAAGGGGCGAGATAAACTTCAGGATCAAGAGTTGAAGACCCTGAATGCAGCCCCCAAAATGTGCTCCCTGGTTTCAAGAAAGGTTATTAGCATAGCACTTCTTCATTTATTCGGTTATTTGGAGGCAAATCTGCAAGCGTGGTAAAGGGGATAACTCTAGAAGCTGTGCAATCTAATGAAGTTTGGTCAAGAGTGGTTTAAGCAGGCCTAAATGTCTGCTTCAAGGGCAGAAATGTCTCTGTCTTCAGACTGCAGCAAGCAGATGAAGTGATGGGCAGAGCATTATCAAGAACAGCATCTCCAGATCAGACGTCACCTGGGAGTGGAGCTGTGGCTGGGTGCGAGGAAGCTGCCTCAGCAGCTCCCTTGCACTCAGGGGCTAGGTTCCTGTGGGAGCCTGTTGTGGGGGTGCCTGGTCGTGCCCCCTCCAAAACATGTGCCCAGGGCACAGCCCCCTCAGCCCCCTCCCACTACGCCACTGGTTGGTGCCCATTGGGACTAGCAGGCATGAAGCCCAACAATAGGTGGAGCCAGAGCCAATGGCAGTTCCCATCCTCTTCCCTGTTGAGTTGTACAAGGGCAAAACTGAGACCAAAGAGGAAGAAGCTGTTAGGTGGTGCCACTCCCAGGATGAATTGCAGTTAAGAAGGTGGCTGAGGACAAACTGAGGTTGGAGGGGCAGTGCCTTATTTGCTTTAATGGGCCAGCCTCCACTGACGGCACATATGATTGATGGCACAAGTTAGAGGAGGAGTCATAGTTGACCAGGTAGTTGAGCAGATCCAGTGAACAGGATCAGGTGATGGGAAAGATTCTCTGCCTGTCACTCTGGAGAACCACTTCTAGTCAGAGAAGGTCCTACTAGATCAGTGGTTCTCAACCTGTGGGTCCCCAGATGTTGAGCTCTGGCCTTGCTAGCTAGGGGTGATGGGAGTTGTAGTTCAACAACATCTGGGGACCCACAAGTTGAGAAAGGCTGTACTAGGTGGACAAAGAGCTTGCCCTAGTATAAGATAGCTTCCTATGTAAGCCTTACTAAAAAAAAAATTAATATGTGACTTTTGAGTGTGGGTGGGTGTGGAATTCCAACCACTTCAATGCATTTTGACTCAAAACACTTCTGGGAAAATTGTGGGATAACCATAGGAGACGAATAACAAATGTCTGCTTGAAACAAAAGCCGTATCTTTAAAGTACGTAAAAACGTGCATTGTGGTATCCAGCTAACGTTTATATATTTTAAGTTAATTAATTTAATTAGCATATATGCTTACCACTCCCAGGGTGGTTCGTGATAAACTCGAAGAATGATAAAGCAACACAATATGGCAAATCAATCATTATAAAACCAGCAATAAAACAGCAGTTGATGGATGGATCATCAGAGCAGGGTGGGGGGGGGGGGGTTTGAGCCCTCAGGAGACTCCCATGTAATCACAGCTGGTCATCCAAATGAGTCCCTTCTTGTGAAGAGAAAATTAATATTAATTAGAAAGCTGTCAAAAACTCACTTGGGTAAAATGTTTGTCTAACTGACTGAGACATAAGTATATTTTCAGACAGTAAACAAATGGGGGTGCTGGGCTCCACTCCACCCGTCCTGCAAGGAGTGGAAAAGCCTGAAGGTCAAATAGAAGAATCTTAATGCATTCAGTCACTTAGAAGCCCCACCCCCACCCCTTAGACCTCACTTGATGTGCAAAGGTCAGGGATGGAGCTCATGAGGGCATTGTGGGGTGGGGGACATTGGAGGTGAGTTAGGTGCCGCCCTCAGTACTCACGTTTACATCCCCTGCTCTAGCATTTAGTTTGATTTACTTGGGAATACAATTGTTGCATGCCACCCCAATCTCAGAGCCATATGAGATTCCAGGGGATCCAGACGTTCTCAGGGTTGGGTTTCCTGGGAATGAAGAAAGTCTTTAGGATATATGGTTTATTTACACATATATACAACCTGAGGCTCCAGTGGAGGGGCTCACAGCATTCAAACTCTGAGAAGATCTTGCTTCTCCCATAGCCAGAGCCTTGGATTCCAACAGAAATCAAGCATGTCTCTACAACACAGGCTTTCACGACTCACGGTATTGTTGCTTGCTTGCAGTCATACATATAAGCAACTGATCACAAGCTGACAAACCTCAGTATGGCTTTAGGTGGGTGCAGTGGCGTAGCGTGGGGGGTGCAGGGGGGGCCGGATGCACCGGGCGCAACATCTGGGGGTTAGGGTTAGGGGGCGCAAATCCACGGGTTAGGGGGCGCAAATTACTTGCCTTGCCCCGGGTGCTGACAACCCACGCTACGCCACTGGGTGGGTGGTAAGGAACCCCAAACCATTCACCTTGTTTGTTTTTAGAAATGCTTACAGATTTATCCTCCAACCTAGTGGGTTCCAAATTTCATTCTCAGTCATAAATAAGAAGCAAATAAAAGTCATTTTACAAAACTGAGAAACTGCAGACAATTTTTTTCTTAGTATTTACCATTTATTAGTGACAAACGCTAAGTTTTACTTACATTCCATGGGGAGAAAAAATTCCAGCATAAACAATGAACTGAAGCAGTACTTAACTTGCAACTCTATCGTGCTGCAAAAACTTTATTGCACACCACTGTGTGAAATAAACACAACATCAAAAGCAACAAAGTTTATATATAAACATAGGTAATTTTTTTCAGCCCTACATGGAGATGTAATTAAACAGTATAAAGCACTCAAGGAAAATCAGTCTGAAACTGCAGACAAATTTAAATCAGCGCCACGTTTATAGTTTCAGCATTCAACAAAACTGCCAAAACGGCTCAAAGTCTATGATATCGTTCTTCCTTTCTTGACTCAAAATATTTTGGAGAGTTTGGCAAATAGTGCTATAATGTTTTTCCACCCATCCAGTTACTGCTGGAATTTCTGAGTATTATCATCCGTGTTTAGCAGCTGCTATTTTTTGCAGCATTTAATAGATATGAACCCTATAAATAATGGAAATCTCTTACTTTGTGATTTAGATAACCCAGTTGTATAACTTAGGGATCCAAAAGTAGCACAGTCAGAACTATGTTGCTGATTTCAGTTAATATTTACTCCAGTATTGGCATACTATCTTAATGATAAAACTAACATATGAGAGAAACACAATGCATAATAATCAGAAGACAATTTTATTGAGAGGTAGGCTTTGCATTTATATTTTTGGAATGACAATGTAAATGATCATATTTGCTCATCTCCTCTTTCAGATGTCATTTCCCATTTTCTTTTTCTTCCCTCCCCAAATCCTTTCCTACTTAACTTTCTTTTTTCTTGACAAGCAAGCATGTTTGATGTATAACAGTATTAGCTACCGTGTAATAATACAATGATAGTAAAATTATTTTAAATAAAAAGAAAAGAAAAAGCTGAGAGAGGAAAAGCCCTTGGCCACCTCATGCTTAAAACAAAGCAGTGGTAATTTTTAGGATCCTTCACACTTCCTGAAAGTTTCTATAACTTCCCCTCCAGTTTACAGTGGTACCTCGGGTTAAGTACTTAATTCGTTCCGGAGGTCCGTACTTAACCTGAAACTGTTCTTAACCTGAAGCACCACTTTAGCGTATGGGGCCTCCTGCTGCCGCCGTGCTGCCGGAGAACAATTTCTGTTCTCATCCTGAAGCAAAGTTCTTAACCTGAAGCACTATGTCTGGGTTAGCGGAATCTGTAACCTGAAGCGTATGTAACCCGAGGTACCACTGTATATGGGAAATAAAAATCCCCTGAAATCGGAGTAGATGGATATTTAGTCTAGCTTGACTTTATGCATGTAAAGTATATGCTCAGCAAATGAGCAACAGCTCATGCCTATGGCCTATCCTAAACATGCATGCAGATTGCAGTAATCTGGTAGGTAAAACTGGGCAATACATATGCAAATTACTGCCATCCATCACTGCAGAACTGGATTTTCCAGTTTTGAGACATGCTGTGTATATACTAATGCTCTTTTTATGCTAGGAAGAATAACTCTTAATGACGATGAAACCTTTAATATGTGTCTTATGTCTGTTACACTTTATATTTCATTGTCTTGGCATAATAGGGATTGGATTTATATTTAACCTCTATGTAATTGTTAATGTATACAAGAAGGAGCGTCTCCACCCCCATCGTTCTGCCCGGACACTGAGGTCCAGCGCCGAGGGCCTTCTGGCGGTTCCTTCATTGCGAGAAGCGAAGCTACAGGGAACCAGGCAGAGGGCCTTTTCGGTGGTGGCGCCCGCCCTGTGGAATGCCCTCCCATCGGATGTCAAGGTGATGGACAACTACCTGACATTCAGAAGACATCTTAAGGCGGCCCTATTCAGGGAAGCTTTTAATGTATGATATTTTAGTGTTTTTTGGTTTATGTGGAAGCCGCCCAGAGTGGCTGGGGAAACCCAGCCAGATGGGCGGGTTACAAATAAATTATTATTATTATTATTATTATTATTATTATTATTATTATTATTATTATATTATTATTATTATTATTATTATTATTATTATTATTATTATTATTTAAAAGAGGAACGACAAAGACTGACTTTGGATGGCCATGTGACTTATATGCGGTATTTCAAGTTATTTTCTAAAATAGTTCAAACAAAAATGTGTTTGCTCAAGGGCGCTGAAGTTTCTTATGAGTTGATAAACTGTTTTCCTCCTCAGAGGGAGAAATAGATGAATACATGAGCGGCATCAATAATTAAAAGTACTGATCTGACACTTTAAAAACATTTTGTTCTCTGTGTGTCTTGCTATTAAATAAAAAAAATAGTCATTTTATTTTCTTTGATGATGAAGAGAAGAGCTGGCTCCAGCCTTAGTAATACTAAGAACAGACCCACTGAAATGAAATGGACTTCTATCTGTTGCATTAAACAGTTTTCAAGCAAATAAGATGGCTAGGGCTGTTTAAAAACAAACCACCACTGAGAGGCCACATAGCAGCATGGCCAAGACCTCTAAAGCCTATGCTCAGAGCATGCAACATGTACATCAGGCAGTCGCTTCTTGTCCCCTCCCTGGTTGACGGCAAACATGCTCCCAGGTGCTGCATTCCATGGCTGGTGGGAGCAGAACTATTTCCAGATTTCGTGGCCCCCAGACGTCACTGGGTGCCTGCATTCTCCACCAGCTGAAGGCTCCAAACAGTCTTCAAAGGGAGCCCCAGACAGAGAGCCAGTGGCATAGCGTGGGGGTGCAGGGGGAGCCAGCCGCACCGGGCGCAACATCTGGGGGGCGCGCTCTCGCGCTCGCAGCTCTCTGCCCCTACCTGGCTCACTCACTCTCTCTCAGCGCTGTCACAGATTTCGCAAAAAAATCGCTATTGTCACACGGATCCTCCTCCTAGCCAATCAGGAAGTGGGATCCACTTCCTCATTGGCCAAAAGGCGAATGCATGCAATTGGCTGAGCTGCCGAGCAGGAGGCAGGAGGACTTGAGGAGACGCGGGGAACTGAGTAGAAGCCGCCACTGCAGGTAAGTCTCTCTGCATTGAAAGGGGGCACACTGGTCATTCTGCAATGAAAGGGGGCACGCTGGTCTCTCTGCATTGAAAGGGGGCACGCTGGTCATTCTGCATGTTGAGCTGACCAGATGGATTGAAGTTTGGTTGGTTCAATAGTGACGAGACAGATTTCGATCCATATGTAGCTGCTCCAGCTCAACATAAGTTGATGTAAGCCAGTGGGTCTAGCAACCTTTAATTTATTTTTATTTTTTGCTGAAAGAGTAAGGCAATAGGCATGAAGGTGGAAGAGACTCGAGTGGAAGAGACTCCAGCGCTAAAATCCACGGGTTAGGGGGCGCAAATTACTTGCCTTGCCCCGGGTGCTGACAACCCACGCTACGCCACTGCAGAGAGCACCTCTGTAGTCATGCAGGAGAAGGAGAAAGGAGGACCCTTGCTGTAGGAATGGAGTGAGAAGGTTTTTGCTGTCTGTGACATTTTAGCTTCTCCCGTGACAAACACATTCCTTAAATGTGCCTGCAGGCCACGTGTTTGTGACAGCTGGGTGGTCACTAATGTAATTTCTGTTTTGCCTTTCCCCAGGGGCAGGGTGTCCCATTTTGCCCCACTTTGCCTCAGCTTTTTGAGATTTCACCAGCAACCAGTGCTGCTGGTACTGCTGCTCCATTGGTGGTGGAGGTGGCAGAGCAGACAGCTTCGTCGAGGAGGGTAGTGCCTCTTGGGCTTCTGCCGTTTGAGGCAAGTGCCTCACCTAGCCTCATCAGTGGGCTGGGCCTGACTTTCGCTTGTTGAATGAAAGCAGGATCCAGAACCACAAGTAGGTGAAGATTTTAATTTGATAAGTGGGGTTATCCCTGTGTGCCTAATTAAAATCTGAATCCTGTTGCTTCTAACACATAAATTTCTCTCTCTTTCTATATTTGTAGGTTTTTATAGCTAACATGGGGGTCATGGAAATTTAAGCCGTAGTGCAGGGTTGGGAAATTGGATCTTATTCCAATCCCCGGGCCCCTCCCCCAGTTGTGTTCTTTATTGAATATAATGAAACATCTGGAAATAAGAGAAACAGGTTTGTACTTAATATAATAGGTAGGTTGATAGAAATTAAAAATTACCGTCTGCCCACAATACTTCCCCTGATAGAGATTATGTTTCAGGCAATAAGATCCGAGAATAATAATGTGCGATAAAAGGAATGACAGATTGAAGCTACACCAAAGGAGTATTATTGGAGTCTTTCACCATCAACATGAATTCTGAACATGATAAATGTTGCATGAATGGCAGTTACACTTTGCAAGGCATCATGAGACTGTGAATGAATTTTACAAAACCAGGCACATTCAATGAATGCAATTTATTCCAATCAATTTTACTCATGCCTACTGTTATCTATATTTTGCATTTTGTTTACATCTGTTCAAACACGATAGAGAAAATGTCTTTATATTAATTTACGCACAGAAGCAGGATAGACGGCGATCACTGCAACACTCATAACTACCTCAGAACACCATTACTCAACTGCAAACTTAATCCAGCAATATTCACAGCTTGCAGACATTTCAAAAGCAATTAGCATCAGCAAATGTAATCAGCAGGTATGTGCAACTGGTGCACATCAATAAACCATGTGCTAATCAATTTAGGCTGCAATGTTATACACCTTTACCTGGGAGTAACATTGAGCACAACAGGATTTACTGTACTTCTGAATAGTCAAACATAGGATTGCAATGTCAGGGCCACCCCAATTGCTCCCAAGCGGTAGCAAGATTGGTTCCAGGCGCTTACCCAGAGTTGAGTTTCCTTCTGGAAAATTGAGGCACAGTGGAGTCTGCAGGGTCTTTATTAAATATGGTTGGTTTACACATATTTAGACCCGAGTTTAGAAGGAGAGAGAGTTTGCAGCATTCACATCATTCTCAAGAGGGGCTTGTCTTTCCCAGCAGGACTACATTGGATTCAGAGGCATTTTAAGTGTGTCTGTGTTCCGGCCAGCCACCATGGCTGCTGTCCTTCCATCCTTGCATGGAATTCTGCCCAGTTCCTTATCCTCCTTCCCAGCTGCACTTTCAGAAAGCAACTCCTCCCCTTCTGTGTCAACCAGCCCACCAAGAAGTTCTGCTCACCTGCCTTATTCTCCAAGTCTCATATAAAAAGGACAACATGACCCCACAACTCCCGTTGGCCTAGACTCCAAGGATCTTCCTTTGATTAGCCCCTTCATTCGCCTTAACTGCTTCTTCCCAGGTGATGCCCTGAACTGGAAAAGAAGCTTAGCCTGCCTTTTCTTTTTACACTGCTAAATCCAGGTGAGCCTGTTAGCTCACCTTAATTCTCAAAACACTGATTAAACCCCAGCTCCCAGGAATCTAGTGGGGGGTCAGGCCACCCACAAACCCATAACAATATATACTTAATGAATTCCAAAGTTGTTATCTGAGCAGGCTGGTATATCTATATCTATATATCTATATCTATATCTATATCTATATCTATATCTATGGGCAGATACATATAAACAATTCCCCCCCCCCCAGATGCAAAAAGTTATCTACATTACCTTCACCATAGCAATATAGAAGTTTACGAGATTACTGCAGCAGAAGTACATGAGGAGGCAGTGGCACTGATTTGACAGGAACAGAGTGGGGTGAGTTCTGGGGAGTTCTGGGTTGGCAGAGTTGGTTGGTACCCAGCAGATGTATGTGCACCTGCTGTTTGCCAATCCCACCAACCTGGATCTCCCTCTACTTCACTGTAAGAATGCATAGATTAGGAGCATCATACAATGATACCTAAGAACTCCATTTTTAAAAATGTGGTATAAGTAGTTAAAGTTGTGCAATGGCTCTCAAAACTCTCGAGTGGTCTTGGCATGTCTTGGCAAAGTTCCATTTTATTCCAGAATCCCAGATTAAACATGGTTGAAGCATGCCACATTGAATTTGTCCATTTACCTACTGCATGATCTAACCATGGATGAACTTAGCCGTGAACCCTGTGATTTATCCTTTGGCTGATTCAAACCAATCTTTGAGTAAGTAGGAATTCCACTTTAAGGAATGTAATGCTGGAACTCATGACTGTAGAAGAACCAGTTCTACTCTGAAGCTGTCAGCTGGCAAAGAGCTGTGATTCAAGTTAAGCCACTATAATTGTAGAGTACATGTTAGCAGAAGTCAAATGTATGGGCTTTCAGATTTGCACCTCTATTTATCTTGGCACATTTGGCGTTGTTAGTTAATTATGAAAGGTTTATATATATATATAAGCAATTTTCACAGTTCTTAATTCCATGACCTTGAAGAGGTGCTATCAAGTGACGACTCAAATAATCATTATGATAATAGGTGAGACTGAGAAGAAAATGAATTATTCAGTGGGGAAAGAAGTTACTTTTTGCTTCAGATTGCATTGCATTTCCTTATTCTGAGTCTTGAAGAGAAATGGATACAGCTAAACTACCTGCACGAGAGCTTAACTAATGAAACTTAAGGGCCAAACTAGACTTTAGCTCAGCATTTGCCAACCTAAAGCCCTCTACAGTTTTGGACTAAGCATCATGCCCTAAGCATCAGCCCTAAGCATCATGACTGTGCTAGCTAGGAGTGGTGGGAGTTGTAGTCCAAAACATCAGGCAGGCACCAGGCCAGAGAAAACTGCATTACCTAAATATTGTTACAAAAGTTGGTTGCTTCCCCCTCTCTCTGCCGAGAAGTAGGCAATAGTCCAAGGAGGTTCCAGGCACTCGCCCAGGGTCCTTTGGAGAACTGAGACATGGCAGAGACTGTCCTGGCTTTAAGAAACATGTTTTATTCACCTATTTACACCTTCAGTCTGCAAGGAGGGAGTCCAGATCTTACAGCCTGGTCATTTCAAAAGGGGCTTGTCCCCTACAGCAGTACACTCCTGAAGTCCAAGGCATCTCTCCCAGCCAGCCTTCAGCCAGCCTACCCAAGATGGATCCCAGTCTTCTTCCTCCCCTTCTCCTTCTTAGCAAACCTTGCTAAAAACTCTCTTTTCCTGTCACTTCAAACCCACACCCCATCACCATGGCAACCTCTGTCCAGGCCCAGGCTCTCAGATGAGCCAACAACTTCCTTTGTCCTGGGAGGTCACCTCTATCCCAGTTGAGGCCCTGGCTCAGAAAAGAATCTTAACCTGTACTTAACCTGTACTCCATCGTCCCTTCAATACACTAAATAATCAAAATCCTACCATTTATTGATTTCTAGGGTGTGTGGTTTTTTTGGGGGGGGGTTGCCCAATCTATAGCAATGCACAACAGACAGCCGCCCATCTAAATTGTTCTTAATGACAGGCATGGGGAGATAATTATCAGGAAGCCATAAGAAGGGTAGGGGAAGCATGAACAGAATCTGCCCTCTGCCCACTCCACAAAAAAATATCTGCTGCTAGAAGCCTTAGGAGAAAAATCCCCCCTGGAGCCAGTGGGGTTCCTCCCCCACCAAGCTGCAGGCCAAATTTCCAGCAAACATCTAGTCTGGATGCTCAGAATAGACATGATTTTCTCAGGGGAACGAATGGCCCAACCTCAGTAAAAAGTAATTTCTAGGTCGAAGTGTCTTTCCCACTTGTAAGGGAAGGCAACTAGGCATTGTTTACACATTAAATGAAAAGTGATCCTGTGTTTAGCTTGAATGTATGTTAGGTCAAATTTCATGATATGTATTTAGTAGAATCACACTATGGATATGATATTTATTGCTTATTTTTGTGGAGCCAATTTAATGAAGCAGTTACCGTCTTGCTCTGTGTTTACCGCATGTGCAAATCACGAGGTTGCAGCTTTATTGAGTAGGGTCTAGGGACCAAGTCTCCATTTTGGGGAGTTCAGAGAATGTAATTAGCTTCCTCCGCTATAAGCCATTTTCTGTACATAAGTTTCTAATCTCCAGCTCAGGAAAAAAGCCAATAAAATATGTGTCAGATGACTGTTGAACTGAAATGGTACGTGGGAGAAAAACATGTTTTGTTTTCCACTTTCTTTTGAAAATGTTGTGTAGGAGGAATATATTATATACTAATTTTCCCCTCAAGTGCCAGCTACTCACAAGAGATTTAAGAATTGAACATGCTTCTTAGCAGCTATTCAGCAGAGATGAGTTGAAGAGATGAGTGAAATCATCCTTTTAGTACCCACACATTGGGGAGTGTTTAGATCTTGGTATAGTTTAGTCCATTACAGAGCATTTTTATCTTCCAATTAAGCCTGCTTGGATTTAGGGACCGGATTGCTATTAAATTCCTTGCTACAAAACAGTGTGGGCTTTGAATGGTGAAGCATTAATGTTTCACCTGTTTCATAACCATTATGCCCCCAGCACACTGCCACATGAGAATTGATGGCGTTGTGCATTATAGCAGGGAGAAAAGGCCAGCTGTATAAAAACCCTCTGTTTGCTCAGAAGTTGGTCCCATCGTCAAAACAAGAGGTGGCAAAATTATACACATGCCCATTGGAGTCAATGGAGAACTCTAGATAACTGTCCCTCATCATATCCGTCTCTGCTTCCCAAATCCACAATGGAGAAGAAGATTACAACTATCTTAGCAGCAAATCACCCCACACCATCTTATATAAAACCTTAAATAGCTTAGAACCAGGATACCCCAAAAAAGTACCTCTCTGTCATGAGCAATCTGCTGATGAGGCCTTCATGGTTGTGACACAAGCTATGGAACTATGGTTGGCAGCCACTTAAGAGAGGGTCTTTTCTGCAGTGTCACCCTTCCCTTTGAGCCTCGGTAAAGTTGTTAGCCAGGTTGGGTGCATGATAGGGGCCCCAGGGATTCAGAAACCCCTCACTAGACTGACATGGACTGACGTTGCCACTTACGGCTTTCATTGCTGAGCTCCTGGATAGCCCTGGTACCTGCTTGTATCATAGGCATCCAAGATGGCAGCCATCATTTTATACTGATGAGGAAACAGGAAACACATAGCAACAGAAAATTCCAGCTTAGTCCAAACATAAGCAGCAAGGACGGCATCACTAGGTGATTAAAATATGCAACAATATTTTATGCAAATAGCCATCATTTCATCTATAATCCTCGCTATCATTTTCTCTTGGTCTTTACAGTCCTTCCTCCAAATATGGTTGAGTCAGCTGATGACTCTGGGCTTGGAAGGCCCATTCCATAAAAATACCATGTCCATGGATGCATTTTACCACAGTTACCTGGCTAACATCCCGAGGAGCCTTGTGACATGAAATTTATGCTATTTAAGCATACAGCTTATGAACTTTAATGGTAAAATTTAAGGCCAACCAAATGCTTTTGGTCAATTATTAAAAACAGCCCTCTATCATAAACAAACAGCATTTATGTGAACTTGTAATATTAAAACATGCTGTTTGTTATTTTGAGGGCCTTGGTCTCTGTTCCTTCTGCAACAAGTAATAACTAAAAGGCTTGTTTCCATTTTCAGTTAACGTTTTTCATAAGCTTTCCATTTGGACACTGATTCCTGTGGTATTAGGGAAGGGAATCAGAGGACTCCCCCCATATGTTCACAGGACCATGATTCCCCCTCACATGATGCAGGATCTTGATGTGGGTCCATTGGTGTGCCCCTATACTCTTCACCTGGGAATGGGGTCATGAAAGGGGTCTCTCCTGTTGGTTGTAGGTTTCCTTCAAGTATTTGGACTTATGGTTGTTTAGGGCTTTATATGTCATCACCAACATCTTGAATTGGGCTAGTAAACACATAGGTAACCAGGGCAAATCTCTCAGGACTGGTGTTATATGACGCTGTGGTCTAACCCACTGAGCTTCTTGGGCTTGCCGATTGGAAGGTCAGTGGTTCAAATCCACGCAACACATTGAGCTCCCTTTGCTCTGTCCCAGCTTCTGCCAATCTAGCAGTTTGAAAGCACACCAGTGCAAGCAGATAAATAGGTACCACCAGTGCTTTTTCTTCTTTAAAAATATGTTTAGGGGTGCTCTCATTTTCCTACTCATATTGAAATACTGCCCCTCAATGAGGCCAAAAGTAGATTCACAAAATGTTTAGGGGTATGCGTACCCCTGCATCTCCCCTGAAAAAAAAGCACTGGGTACCACTGTAGCAGGAAGGAAAGCGGCCTTTCTAGGTGCTCTGGCTTCTGTCACGGTGTTCTGTTGCACCAGAAGTGGTTTAGTCATGTTGGTCACATGACCTGGAAAGCTGTCTATGGACAAATGCCAGCTCCCTCGGCCTGAAAGCGAGATGAGCACCGCAACCCCATAGTCGCCTTTGACTGGACTTAACTGTCCACAGGTTCTTTACCTTTTACCAGTTAACACCCTGCAGACATATTCTTCACTGGCTGCAATTTCTGAACTGTCTTCAAGGACAGTTCCATAAAGAGCTCATTATAGTAATCAATTCGGGATATTATCAGAGCATATATTACAATGGCAAAGCAATCTGTGCCCATGAGCAGCTGTAGCTGGCACAGCCACCTAAGTAAGCAAACTAAGAAAAATGTCACACCTAGGTAACAATGTACCAGGCTTAGAAATGAATGTGTAATATATTGTGACAGCGTTTTTATTTCTTCCTCATTAACCATGTAGATGCGTCTGTGGGAGACAGGATAAATAATCAGTGGTAGTCCCTGCTGTTCTAATTAGTCAATAACAAAGTAAGACACACAGTTCTTCGTAACATTAATTATTCTTTAGCTGTTGGTTAAACAGGATTCGTTCTATGACATTGGATAATGGAACAATCTGTACAGACAAATGCCCCCAAATCCCGGAGATTTGATTTGTACTCGGAATAATATAAAAATGATCTGAATAATCTATTGCTGAACTCTAAAGCAGAGATCATACCTTGTACTGGTTGGAAGTACGCTAAGCATATTTATAACTGCATACGGGTAAAACAGAATGTTCCAAAATCTCCCCAGACCCTTCAGAATTAATTACAGCTGGAAGTTTGAATGGAGCTGACTTTCCCTTTTCTAATGCACAGCTCAGCATCAAAAGGTGGCAGGATGCTAAGTTTATCCCTCATTTATCTTTCTGTCCTGGCTGTCTTTCTGTGGTAGCCGTGCCTGCCCCCCCCCCATGTAACAACCGTGAGGCAGAAAGCACACAATGTTGCTGATAAAAATAACTGGAATTTCTGGGTTATTGAAAAAAGGCTGCAAAAAAAGCCAATTTTTCACCAGGTTGAGTCATGCCTGATCAATGTGAAGACATAATTCTTAGATTTTAAAAACAATCCCCAAATATTTCAAGCCTGGAGGGAGCCGCTTACAAATAAAAACGCATTTAACGCCTGCTAAATAAGGTCAGCACCTGGACATAAGGTTTCTCTATGGTTAGGAAGTGTTAAGTTTCTTGCTGTCTAATGCTACACATACACACCAGGCATGCCTACTCTAGGGGGCTGAGGTGTCCCTAGATATTTGTTTGAAGGGAGCCTGGCCCTCTCAAAGTTGAAGGGGCCAGGTGTGGGTCGCAGCTTCAGAGGAGGAGGGAGAGTTAGAGGGCTGGACCCACTGCCAACAACACAGGCATGAACAGACCCAGACCCTACCACAACCATGGGAGATCACACTTGCAAGCTCAGTCTTCTTGCTTGGGATGGGAACCCTGCAAATGACAGGCCCCAATCCTTTAAAAGTAGAGCAGGAGAGATGTGTCAAGTTTTGTTACAGCATCTCTGCTGGTGTCTAGCTATGTATCCTAGACTCTGTGTGCCTTTTGAACCTTGTAACCTTTAGGGAAGCTTTTAATCTTTGATGTATTATAGTATTTTAATTTTTTTGGAAGCCGCCCAGAGTGGCTGGGGAAGCCCAGCCAGATGGGTGCGGTATAAATAAATAAATAGATAAATAAATAAATAAATAATAATTGTAAGCTGTATTCTGACCTGATGCAAAGATCAGGTACTGAATTCTTCAATAAGACATTTGAGATTTTCCAACCTGAGAATTCAAGGGTGGTAGCCAGGACACCTTCCTCACATCCCCACTTAAAATGAAAATGAATGAAATATTTTTAAAGCTGCAAAACCGAAAGGGGATGAGTTCAATTAGTGTCCACGGGAGAAACATCCATATTAAAGCTCCACCATGTTTTAAGCACAACAGCTGTTTGTTTTTTTAAAGCTCTCATCTTGCAATAGTAGAAATAGATCTGTTTGCAAAGTAGAGAAACTGCCGCTGTCACTCTCATGGGGGAACCTCTGTATACATTCCACATGGCCAAGGGTGTGTGCGCATATGTTTCACATGACATGTCACACCAGGAAACAGCAAACACAGGAACTGATTGTGAGAATCTCTCGTATGCTACCAAGTCCTTGGGAGTTTTGGATTTTAAGAAATGCCATTTTTAACCAAAACAGCAAACCTTGCAGTTATGACGTACTTCAAATTATTGCACTGATTTAAAGAGAAAGCCTGATTGCACCCCGAATGGGTGGACAACAGCTGCACATAATCATCTCTTGTGTTACAAACCAGGATGAGTCGATGTTAGGAAAGGATAAAAATTCTGCAAATTGTTGCTGGACTACAGTAATGTACAAGAGCAACGACCTCTCACATTAAAGGCGGATCTTTCAGAGTTCTCTTTCAGTGCAAATATAATCCTGTAATAAGGAGCAATGCCAAATGAGAAATGGTCAAAGAAAGGAGTGTTTGGAAAATTCAAGGTTATTCTTGATGAGAGAGCAAAGCAGAAAGATACAGTAAGATGGGCTGTCAGCATATTGTTGCTTGCAGCTCAAAACAGAGACTCTCTCTTTTTTTACCTTGATAAACTGTTAGAATAGGTCAGTCAGCTGCTCCCTGTAGTACCACCAGGAGCTTAAATGTCAGTGATTAAGCGTTTCCATGGAGATCTATCCGAGTTCCACAAATGGCCCATTATTTACGCCCACACTTCTCAGGATAAGTGATAATGACAGTGTGTTTTGTTGTGCCCTATGATATCTGAAGCTGGTGGTGCAGATGGACTATGAAATGCAATATCAGAGGACAGGGTCAGCTCTCTAAAAAGCAAAGCAAGCCTGCTGTTTGATTTGTGGTTTCCTGAAAAGGTGGCCATGTTTGTAGCTGTCGATTTCTCAGATAGGCAGCTCCCAAATTCAGGGATGAATCACAGCAACAGAACATTAAAACACACACACAAAATTGTTTCAGAACAAAGTGGTAATGATGCATCTGCTGTATGGCTTGTAGGCTGCAAATACATCAGACAGGGGTTGCCAACAGGGCAACCAGAGAGCCAGTGTGGTGTAGTGGTTAAGAGCGGTAGTCTTGTAATCTGGGGAACCAGGTTTGCGTCTCCGCTCCTCCACATGCAGCTGCTGGGTGACCTTGGGCCAGTCACACATCTCTGAAGTCTCTCAGCCCCACTCACCTCACAGAGTGTTTGTTATGGGGAGGAAGGGAAAGGAGAATGTTAGCCGCTTTGAGACTCCTTTGGGTAGTGATAAAGCGGGATATCAAATCCAAACTCTTCTTCCCCTGGCACCTACAAAGCCTCTGAGCCCCCTTCACTTTTCCCTTAGTCATGAAGTCGTGAGGGCTGTTATCATTTTCTCCCCCAAAAGTATGTTGAACTGATGGAGGAACTAGGGAAGCTGATGCTCTGGAACCTTGAATAGGAGCATTCCATGTGCAGTAGGTTTCAAAGATATTTTTGAGGGGGACAGGCATGCTGGAATAGTGACACCTGCTTTTAAACTGCCATTGTATAACCAGATACACACCTCAGAATTGCAGCCCAAACAAGCATACTATATGCTTGGGACAGGAGATGTGGAGAATATTTACAGTTCTTCCCTAACTTCAACTATAGCAATTGGCAATTCTTTTTGTCGTTTTCAGTTTAGCCTTTAAATCCAGGTCTTTCCTTCTTTGTTTCTTTTTTAACCTCACAGCTTGGCTAGAGCTGTGTTCTCTGATTCAATTCCTAGAATGGCCACGCTGTACGCTGGCATTTCTGGGAACGATATCTCCCTGCGATAAACTCTGATTTTGTGTTCTGCTGAAGTGAAATCCTTCCAGGAAGCCTGTCTTAACTCTCAGAAGATCCGTCCATCAAACATTCACGACCCTTTCGTATATCTGATCTGCTGAAGTTGTTTGTTTATAGTGCCGGAAGAGAGAGAAACCTCTTGGGTGAAGGCAGCCCCTGCTGAATGTAGTCATATTGAGTTCTTCTCATCCAGAGGAGCCGAGAAGGCCAGATGCAATCAATGCTGCCCTTGGCATATCTGCTGCGGGATCATCTTTAAGGTATGTGGGCTCATTTTAATCTGATCTTGAACGAATGCCAGGCAGAGTTGCTCTCAAAACAGTTGTTAAATTAATTACTTTTCCACTGCCTGTAAGATGAACCTGATCATACGTGTAACAAGGTTAACATTACCGCTGGTTGATAAGGTAGGTTGGAGGAATGAGCTCAACTAGTTCCCTAGCTCAAGGGCAAAGTACTAATAATCCATGGTCAGGATAATGGCAGAGGTGCCATCTTCTCAAGCTGATTGTCCTGAATCATGGGGTACCTGGCGGCAAGACCTGGCAGGGTGCGCAAATCCCATGGCAAATGCTAGTGCATAATCTGGCAAGCCAATGAGTCCAAAGTCTAGCCAGGCCAGGTTTCCACCTCTGCAGCTGGGGAAACCCAGCCAGATGGGTGGGGTAATAATAATAATAATAATAATAATAATAATAATAATAATAATAAATTAATTAATTACCTGGGGGTCAGGGCACCCGGAGGTCAGCCCCGCACAAGCACAGTCCCAATGAGATCTCAGGACCATCCAAGCTGTGGTCCAACCACTGTGGGAAGGTGATCAGAAACAGCATCTCTGCTCTGCTTCCTTTTTGTACTTTGCATATAAGAAAAAATTGTTGTTGTTGTTATTGTTGTTGTTGTTGTTGTTGTTATATCCCGCCCATCTGGCTGGGTTTCCACAGCCACTCTGGGCTGCTCCCAACGGAACATTAAAAACATGATAAAAGATCAAACATTAAAGACTTCCCTAAACAGGGCTGCTTTCAGGTGTCTTCTGAAAGTCAGATAGTTGTTTATTTCCTTGACATCTGATGGGAGGGCGTTCCACAGGGTGGATGCCATTACTGAGAAGACCCACTGCCTGGTTCTCTGTAGCTTCACTTCTCGCAGTGAGAAAACTGCCAGAAGGCCCTTGGAGCTGGACCTCAGTGTCCGGGCAGAATGTTGGGGGGTGGAGATGCTCCTTCAAGTATACTGGGCCGAGGCATACCGATTGCGACATCTGGGCTTGACGAGGCATGTGACCCTCACCTGTTCTGAGCCTTTTCCAGCTGAGGACTCACAACCCCCTCTCAGAGCTAGCAAGCCCCACCTGGCCAGCTAAGGATCTGGGCTGCGGTCCCTTGCCTACCTCAGCTTCCTAGAGCTTACCTCCCACTGCTCCCTATGCCTCAGTGCCCACCGTGTTCATGGAGACAGGGCCCCCTCTGGCTCTAGTGATGGGTCCTGCTGCTCTGGTTCCTGGGCATTGACCCCCACCTCCTTGCCATCCTCCATCACCCTGTGAGTACTTCCTGCCACACCAATCCTCTTCCTCTTTGTCCTGACAATTCATGACATTGAGGGGGCCCTGACACGACATCATATGATGTCTGGACATTGCCCGTGCGATGTTGCGTAATGTCATGAGGAGCCAGGCGGCATGAATGCAATATATGCCATGGTATAATATGAAGAAGTAAGGGGGGAAAGTTACAGAGTCATAAATCTCAGGTATTTTCTTCACTATGGTAAGTGTTTGAATTCCTGCGGTGTTGATTATGTGACAGAAGCAACGGCAAGGAGACTGAAGAACAATAGAAAGTCTGTTTTCGGAGAGCAAATGTCTAGCACCTGGCTGAACTACAGTTCTTGGACTTGCTTCTGAGAAGCAGAAGAGCAACACCTGAGTGAAAATTAAGTTGACTGAGGCCATCCTCTACAACTAAGAAAAATGCAGCTTGGTCAATGCTTCTAATTTACCACTGTCAAACACTTTACAGTAGGAGCTTGAAGTAATGGAAGCAGCTTGCATTACATCACCCCAATGTAAGATCAGAGCCCTATTAACAGGAGACATGTCTGACTGATCTTGATGGAGGTGACTTCCTTAGGTTTGGTGTTGAGGTGCAACTTTAAATTTGCTTCTTCTGAGTGTCAAGGATTTAGCAATGAGACTTTGGCTTGCTGACTGATTCTGTGACCCTTGAAGTGTCTGCGTCCAACTACTTAGAGAGACAAGACTGAGCAGTAGCAGGTCTCTGATGCCCTCAGATGTCTGGGGCTGCATGTGCATGACACTGGCTGACATTGAGCAACCTGTGACCAAGCCTGATCACAGGAGAGCAAAGAATACACTCAAACCTATCCAGAAACAACAGAGGAACATAACCAAGCTTCTATCATAATTTAATTTTGCATTTCTGTACGGGAAAAGAACCCAGTTTTAGCGGCAGACAAAGTGCCTAGGATTGTATTGGTTGTTTTTCTTCATTAAATGCTATTTATCTTCAGTATTGATTGGACAGGATAATAACAAGACAGACAGACGTGAGTGATACAAGAAAGATGTTTCCCCTCTTGAGAATATGCTTGATACGGGAGGGCCATTAAGATATTTCTGTTATCTCGACCTCTTTGATATGAGGAGGTGTCCAATAGCAGGGTCCATTTTACAAGCTGCTAATTTTCTGCCTTTGAAACCTTAAGTGCTGTAATTTTTCTTTCCTCTAATGATTTTTGAAAAAGACCATGGCTTCTTACAGGATTGGTAAATACTCATGTATCTCTGTGCTTGACTGTAATGATGGGACTGTTAAAAATATTGAAATTTTGCTGATTGCTTCAGAGAACACACAGAACTTTTTTGGGAGGGGACGATAAGAAAAGGAAATACAATACAAAGCAGCTGGGATACTGCCTTGAAAAATAAATCTGTGAGCGCCCATTAAATGAATACTGTACTTGCATATTAATGAGAAGGCTGTTGTCAATTTGATCAATCTTAGTTTCTCATTTTCACTGTCTTTCAGACACCCTGTAACATCAAACTTGAGTTGTTGTGCGAGTGCAAAATAGATTTTTCATGTAATTTCTTTTAGCACATGCAAAAATGAGAGAAGTTATACGGATGAATAACATGGGAAAATGCCTCTCACTTTTAAAGAGCATATCCTTTATTCAAATGCAGGTTCCAAGGCGAAGGTACAGAAGATCAGCTCATTACAGCCAAATACAACTGCTCCCATATTTATTTTAGCCACTGAACAAGAATGCTGAATTACCAATCATTACTCCGAATCTGGGTCCAAGCCAGCTAACAAGAAAAACAATCAGCAAGCCTTAAAAATCTTTAATTGGATTCCATTGTTGGCTGAAAGTATACAGTTAGTTTACAGAACTGATAAAGTGGAGGCAGGGAAGGTCTTGCTACAAGGCCCATCCTACATCAATGAGCTCCCTCCCAGTGGTGGTGGATTTACCTGAGGGTAACAGCAGCATCTGCAGCAGGCATTAGCATTCTTTTAATCTGGAAGCTTCCATTTTAAGTCTGGAAGCTTCCATTTTAAGATTTCACAATGCCTTGGAAAGAATCTGTGTCAGGGCCATTGTGAGGAATTAAAATGGTGGTTCTCTGACCCACACTGGGTACTACTCAGAGATGATGGGGGGGGGTTACACATAGAATACCGAAACAATATGAAGGCATGACATTGTCTTACTGCAAAAAACACACAAAACACTGCCTCCACAAACCATTTTCAGATTCTTGAAGGAAGATAGAAATTCAAAAAATAAATAGGCTTCTGAAAGGTCCGCCTTTTGGCCTTGAGAGTGGGACATTTCTTCCTTCCATGGTTAACACACCATGGTTCAATGCAAGGATTGCTAGGAAAAGAGCAAGAGTATTGGGGAAGGAGCGGAGAAGGGTCAAAAGCCCCCCAAGAAAAGCCGAATGTGGTAGAAACAAAGCCAGAGGTCAGACTGTGGCTTGTTTGTTCTGCAGAGGTGGAATGGAAAAGGTGCATGAAAAAAGCATCACCTCCCAGAATGGGAATGCTGTCACAGTGAGAGCTGGTATGGGCAGATATCCTTTCCTACCTTACCGTGAAGGTGTTCTGTGTCAGTGACATATAAGAGTTACAAAGTTCTTCTTGGGTCTAGGTTTGTGGGACAGTAGCAGTCGCACACTTTGCTTTATGTGTGTGTGCAACTATGATTTGTCGTGACTAGTATCAAACTTCAGCTTGAGTTATTTTTTATCTGGCTGCTTCCCACTAGAGGGGTGTTATAAAAAAGTCATTGTTTTTTGGAGGAAGCTAGGAATATTGTGAACAGCTGCATGGAATTTAATTGGAGCTTGCAGGTGACAGTCATGGATGTGAAGTGACCAAGGCTGAACACAGACAGATATATGTAATGCTTCACTGGAAATGTTTTCCATATTCAGACTCTTGCCTTTTCTTTCTTGAAGTAAACACATTCATAACTTATCCATCACTGCAAGGTGAGTAAAGCTTCCCCACTTTTGGAAGGGTGTGAAGTAGATCGATGATAGAATATCGGGATTTGAATCCAAACTGTACCAGACAGTGTCCTCAGATCCATCAATCCATTTAGTCACCCACTTGCAGGTTTCTACTCTGCTCTTGACAAAAAATGATGCTATACAGTGGTACCTCGGGTTACATACGGCTTCAGGTTACATACGCTTCAGGTTACACACTCCGCTAACCTAGAAATAGTGCTTCAGGTTAAGAACTTTGCTTCAGGATAAGAACAGAAATTGGGCTCCGGTGGCGCAGCGGCAACAGGAGGCCCCATTAGCTAAAGTGGTGCTTCAGGTTAAGAACAGTTTCAAGTTAAGTACGGACCTCCGGAACGAATTAAGTACTTAACTTGAGGTACCACTGTACTTTATATTGCAGTTTTAAGATGCCGGTGAATTGTTCTTCTGTGTTCACCTTACCGGTTTTCTTAGCTCTGCTCCCTGTGGCCATTTCATCACATGGCAGCTGACTCTACTATTTCTCATGCTGAACTATTGGTGTGCATGTTACAAACTAGATTTGGCTTCAGATTTGTACTGACACGACAAGCCACAGTTTGTCTTAAATCACAGTTTAATCATGATGATGCCTCTCTGCTGCTGCGTGGGTTTTTACATGTAACACCCCACCCCATTCCTGTACTGCTCAGCCCTGGGCCTCTGCTGGATGACATTGGGTTCTACTATACTGAGAGAGTGAGGAAATCTTCCACTTTATTCATGCCATTGCATTATTTCATACATCTTTGTCATGTCCCCCCCCCACTTGCCATTTTCCTAAACTCAAAAGCCTCAAATGTTGAAACCATACCTCCTAGGGGAGTTGCTTCAGCCCCTTGGCCATTTTGGTTTCCCTTTTCTGAAATTTTCTAGAGTACTGCAGGGCAGGGCGTCCAAGCGGGCAGGGCACTGGGATTCTTGTTCCTTGCCACAAGTAGTGAGTACAAGGGTGTGTGGAATGTACCGTATTTTCTGCTCTGTAAGACGCACCAGACCATAATATGCACCTAGTTTTTGGAGGAGGAAAACAAGAAAAAAAATAGTCTGAATCTCAGAAGCCAGAACAGCAAGGGGGATCGCTGCGCAGTGAAAGCAGCAATCCCTCTTGCTGTTCTGGCTTCTGGGATAGCTGCACAGCCTGCATTCGCTCCATAAGACACACACACATTTCCCCTTACTTTTTAGGAGAGAAAAAGTGAGTCTTATAGAGCAAAAAATACGGTAAGTCCAGCCCTATGTGCAGATATCTGGTGGACAACCTTAGCATAATCAGACCCTTCAGGTTTCCTTATATTCCAGGATTTACAGAAGCCTTTCCGGTTTCTGATTTGATCCCAGAATGTCCCACTTTCCCTTAAGGTGCCCCTATTGTCATCAGACAAATATTGGAGGGTATGGAGTTATGTGACCCCCTGAGTCAAGGAGATAAGTAACTATAGAATCTTTAGAAGATATCTGAAGGCAGCCCTGTATAGGGAAGCTTTTTTTAAAAAAAAATTTTCAATGTTTTATTATTTTAATACATGTATTGGAAGCTGCCCAGAGTGGCTGGGGCAACCCAGTCAGATGGGTAGGGTATTTTCTTCTTCTTCTTCTTCTTCTTCTTCTTCTTCTTCTTCTTCTTCTTCTTCTTCTGGAATAGGTTGTCCCTATTTTTATTGGAGAAATGTTGGAGAGTATGATTGTTACATTATCCTAATAACGGACCGGGAGTGGCGGTGCTTTTAGGCTTCCATGAGGGCTCTAGAATGAATCAAATTACAAAGTGTATTCAATGACTCAATTAGGTTAGAGGTTAGGCAGCTTTTAAAAATGGCATTTGAGTCTTCCGGAGCTCCCAGCCTGGTGTGCATACCTGATGTGAGTACCTCATCATCCATTTAAATCGAGGTCAGCAAAGTTTTGCTGTGTGTGCTACACTTCTTTTTTTCACATTCTGCCAGGTCAATATGGGGGCTTCTGGAGTCAAGAGGCTAGTGGCATATTTAACAGGGTTATGAATCTGAGGTTCTAAATAAGAGTGCTGTTTATTTGGATAATTATTTTTAAAACGTGCTCAGGTTTTTTGATCAGTCTGTGGTGATAACCCAGTTTAGGAATGGGCCTCAGGAAACAATGCTGCAACCATTAGATAGTTGACTCTCTTAATGGAAATCCAGATACCTATAACTGCAAGTGAAATGGAGTATAGTTTCACAGACTGAGTGGGGGAAAACAGACACACACCCCTTTTATTTTAACCTCAAAAGCCACTGTGTTTCGCTTGGGTCCTTGGAACCATCCTAAAGGAACAGACTCTTCAGTGCTTGAGTAATATTTATGGATTTGGAACAGATTAACAGCAAGTCAGCAAAACCAAATGCAGCAACAAAGCTGTCCCGGGATTTTTATTTTGCAGGGGTGGACAAATAATATTGCTTACAATGCTGGGTGCATCGTGGAATACTGGTAAGCAGTGATCTTATTTCTAGGGATATACTGTACATTCCTTCGCTTGGCTGTTGGCTCTAAAGTCGATGGGGGATTTAACAGCTGTTCTCATTTCCTGAAAAACAAAAGTGCATTGGATTCATTTACTCTTAAGCTTCAGTGCCTAAAGGTGTACCCAGTTTGATACACTGTTTGCAAATGAACAAAATTCAACATGGTTTTTAGCCAATAGGTAGGGTTGACTGCAACATGGTTTGCAACATAATCCATAGTTTGTATTCATGAATATTTGCTATAATTCCAACTCAAGGTTTCCTCTTCTCCTTTTCTTCACATCATACTAAATATATTGGGGTAGGTATGAGTATATAAAGTGGTATTGAATTAGGTTTTACACAGCATAGACCCATTAGAATTAATGAACTTGACCAAGCTAGGTCCATTAATTTCAATGGGTCTGGTCTGAGTAAAATTTTGTAGAATAACACCCATTGTAGACAGCTTCACTTGGATTAAATCTGCATTATTTAAAGCAAACAAACAAGTCTAGAGGGTTAAGAAAATGTACAGAAAATACCAAAGGATTAGTGCCAGACAGTGATGGACAAAATGAACAGAATTGAAATATGTATTATATTATTATTTCTTTATTTACTAATTTCCATTTATGAATTACTCTCTATAAATCGTTTCAAAATGAATATATCAAAGGATCTTGCTTGAATGCAACCTGTCGTAAGGCTAGTTTTGCACATTTTTCAGTATGTAGGAGTGTTGTGGGAAAGTTTATTGATAACATTTGACACATTCTGAGGTTAGCTTTTAGTATGGATTTTCTTGTTTTACAACCTTTAAATGATGCATTAAATAATGTGGCAAAACAATGTAGCAAAAGCAAACAAGCTTTTGAAAAGGGGGGGCAGCTAGTTATCTTTGATTCCATGACTGCACAATCAGTACATGACTGGTTGCCATGCAAATTGCCCCAGGGTAGTGGGTAAGGCAAAACACAAGCTAATTACCAGCTTAATGAGAGATTAATTTGAAAAACATGAGGCTCAGACACAACAGGAGTCAATTCCATGGACTGTTCAGCAGCTTACATTCCCTGTTTGCTACAGGTGAGAGGCTATCACTTGGAGAACTCTTAAAACATTCAGGTAGGTAGCCGTGCTGGTCTGACGCAGTCGATACATAAAAAATAAAAAAAATGTCCAGTAGCACCTTAGAGAAGGGTCTGGTGACTTCTGTTTCAGTGTCTCTGAAGAAGTGTGCATGCACACGAAAGCTTATACCAAGAACAAACATAGTCGGTCTCTAAGGTGCTACTGGACAATTTTTTTATTTCTTAAAACATTGTGAACATAAATGGCAAACTTGTACCTAACATAGTTTTGCCATAGACTGTAATTTCTGTATTGGGCAACTTCCAGCACATGTGCCTAATTAGACCTGGCAGCAGTATGAATTTGGATCATGAAACCATTTCCCTCAAACCACTTCCACCAACATGTGTGAAGTCAGGTGTGGGCCAGTTAAAGGTATAGAGGAACAATTGGGAGCTTAGCGCATGCGCCCAATTATTCTGCGGCAAGTGGGGCTACTTGGTAACCAGCTGACTGGCCTGACAGGGAGTCCCAATGGAACTGGCTGCCTGCATACCCTCCAATACTTTGAAACCAACATCTTTGACGCCATCTTCCCAATTTTTTCTTCGCCAGAGATGGACATCTGTCTTAAACCTCACAGCCCCTCATTTCTAAAGTTGCTGGGCCCCATGTGTAGCAGGAGACGAGGTGACTCTCTCGTGCAACCCGCATCCTTGATCGTTTCAAACTCAAATGCACTGTGGCAGGCAAATCTTAAAAATAACACGGTGAATATCAATGTCCTGCTTAGTAACTGGCAGTAGTTCTACACCTGGGCAGTGGGCCATGTCCAGTGTTTGGTATTCAAAGTATGGATCCCGTCCAGGAGAATGCAATTTACTCTGTGTCTGCTGGATTACCTTACATAAGCACACCCTTCGTCTTCTGAAGGGATTTATTTTTGTTTTAATCTTCCATTGAGCAAACAAATGACCTTTGAAAGGATCTGGGGGAAAGTTTGACTTCGAAGGTATGCTGGGACTAAGCTGGAGGAATTTCTGGAATGGAGATCTTGCTAAGCGATTGAAGAGAGAGTAAGAAAAGAGGCTTGTGTTTCTTCACTGAAAAGCTGAGGAGCAGTTTGCCAGAGAAGCCCCCTCTTCTTGTCTGGCGGTGCCATTTCATATTATATTGTGTTACAGTCCTTTTCAGAGACTGATGCTGGCAAACTAGGCAGAAGTATCATGTGGAAAGTGGCATATATGTTACCATGTGTGTATGATACGGATACCACACAAAGACTGTTCTGAATGACATCCATGTGGTAAACCATAAAGTGTAGGGCTGTGCTTCTCTGGTGGTGCAGAAATGAGGCATCCACGGTTGAGGAGATACTGCTGAAAACAAAATGAATGTTTGGAGATAATAATAATAACAACAATAACAACAACAACAACAACAACAACAACAACAACAACAACAACAACAATAATAATTAATAATAACCTGAGGTACTATTTCTGGGTTAGGGGAGTCTGTAACCTGAAACGTCTGTAACCCGAGGTACCACTGTATAATAATTGTTGTCTGTTCTTGTTGTTGCAATTTTGCTCTTAGCCCATAAGCCCCCTTCAGAATTACCGTATTTTTTGCTCTATAGCACGCACCAGACCATAACACGCACGTAGTTTTTAGAGAAGGAAAACAAGAAAAAAAAATATTCTAAACGAAATAGTGGATATATGATTTTTGTGGTTCATGCTGTGGCCACAGACATGTGATCTGACTGAGTTTGGAGTAGCCCAATTCAAAAATTCTGAGGATCCATGTGGATCCATGCTTTGTAACCACGGAGGAGGGAAGGAAGGGGAACCATGGATCCTCTGCTCATGACTGCAGCAGATCCCCCCCGCCACCCGCAGGCATTCGCGCCATAACACACACAGACATTTCCCCTTACTTTCTAGGAGGAAAAAAGTGAGTGTTACGGTGCAAAAAATACGGTATGTATGTTTTCATTTTGTATGGAGCTGTTTTCCCTACCCCCACACATCTTGAATACAGTGCATTGTAGTGCCATCTAGTGCTGAAAGATATTATTCTGTAGAAGGCGAAATAGAAGGTGTGAGGGAGTACGACTTAAGATGGGAGATTATATAATACAATACAAAATTCTCTTCCGACTTGGCAGAAGACTACCTTCACTTGACATCTTTTCCTGTCACTTCAGTAATTCACCTCTGTGTTACATTTGGCTCTTCTGTTCTTTTCTTTTCTAGATGTTGTCATTCAATAATGGCACTTGCACATCTGTCCTTTATATGGATACCCTCCAGGAAATATAACATGGCTTACCGGTATATTGGCATAGTTATGATCTTGTGGGCATCATCATTTCTATTGTAAAATCTAACCACTAAAATGTGGTGATGAAAGGACATTAGGCAGTAGAAGTTCAAAGGAAAAAAAGTTATATACCATCTCAGCTTCTAAGATTTGTGGCTAGGACTAGGATGCGGGTGGCACTGTGGTCTAAACCACTGAGCCTCTTGGACATGCTAATTAGAAGGTCAGCGGTTCAAATCCACATGACAGTGAGCTCCTGTTGTTCTGTCCCAGCTCCTGCCAAACTAGCAGTTTGAAAGCACACCAGTGCAAGTAGATAAACAGGTACTGATGCAGCAGGAAGGTAAATGGCATTTCCATACCCTCTGGTTTCCATCACGATGTCCTGTTGCGCCAGAAGCGGTTTAGTCATGCTGGCCACATGACCTGGAAAGTTATCTGTGGACAAACGCCGGCTCTCTTGGCCTGAAAGCGAGATGAGGGCCGCAGCCCATAGTCACCTTTGACTGGACTTAACCGTCCAGGGGTCCTTTACCTTTTAATGGTTTTCTCAATGACCCCAAGGGTGCACCGGCCCCCAAGGGTGGTACAGGGCAGAGCCTTCTTGGTGGCAGCACCCTGGTTTTGGAATTCCCTCTCAAAGAAGATCTGGTTATCCACCATGCTTTGTTTCCTTTAGATGACAGTGTTGTCTGGGCCACTGGCACATAGTGGGACCTTGAATGTCTGAATGTTCTGTGCACACTATGCACTATCTTATTGGTTTTTTGGTGTGTTTTAATTGTTATTTTCATGCTGATTTTAGCTGTATGATTGTTGTTAGCTGCTCTGAGCTCCTTCAGGAGGGAGGGTGGGATGTTAGTATTATTTTATTACCATACTATACATTTCTTGTTACTTTTAGCCAGGGTTTTTTTTTTTCCAGCTGGAACTCAGTTCCAGAGCCTCTCAGGTGGGTGCCATTGCCAGTATAAGAGAACAAAGGAGTTTTTCATGGTGAGTTCTGGCACCCCTTTTTGTAGAAATATAGCATTGCTTTTAGCTGACAGAACAGGATGCCACTACCCATATCACTGCTAGAAAATTAAGTAAGGAAGTAAGGAAGTACTTGAGAACAAGGACATTTAAATGTGGCAAGCTAAACAGTCACCCATATTATTAAGTACCCATATTATGGATAATTAAGTTGCCACCAAGAATAGTTTGTTATATTACAATTTAGATTTTATTAGACAATGTTTTTTCCCAGTGTATATCCTGCAATTTATATTGGTTTTTCTTTTTTCTTTTGGTACCAGTATAGTTTTGGTTTAATGTATCTAATTTATCTTACACAGTATCAGACAGGAAAAATAAAACCCCCAAGATAAACACCATCAATTCTATTTATATTCCATGCCATACATTCAACACTAGATGGCATTGTTCAGCTAAGCCAGTTTCTATCTAAACCCTTGGTGGAGTGTTTGCCCGGATTATTTTCTTTCCTAGGTCGTTCTTGTGGCATTTGATATTGTATTGTGGCGTATTGATATTGTATTCCCTGTAAACAAGAGTTGCCTTATATAATGATGGCTTCTGCCCTTGAACCCACCTGCACCTCTTCTGTAAATGTCAGCTGAGCCACCAATTCCTTCCAACATCTTGGTTATACAAAATACATGAATCATCCTCAGTATTTTCAACAACTGGCTAAGTAAAACAGAGAGAGCAAAGCCACAAACTGCCCTATGGCATCCTGCCCTTGACTGGCCCTTCTCTGAAGGTTGCAAAGTAGAAAGGTCTTCTTGACTGTATTTCCATGCAAGATCATATCAAAGACTGTTGTTGTTGTTGTTTCAACTTATATTTTACTTTTTCATTAAAACTGTATGCCCAGAAAAGAACAGAAAACACAGACAAGTGCTCACTAAAATAAATAAAAACCTAACAAACATAAAAACCAGTAAAAAGAGCAGGATCAGCAAATTAAAGGTAAAGGTAATGGGACCCCTGACCATTAGGTCCAGTTGTGGCCGATTCTGGGGTTGTGGCGCTCATCTTGCTTTACTGGCTGAGGGAGCCGGCATACAGCTTCTGGGTCATGTAGCGGCACCTATTTATCTACTTGCACTTTGACGTGCTTTCAACCTGCTAGGTTGGCAGGAGCTGGGACCGAGCAACGGGAGCTCACCCCGTCACGGGGATTTGAACTGCTGACCTTCTGATTGGCAAGTCCTAGGCTCCCGCATCCCATGATCAGCAAATTATTAGGCATAAAAAGCCCAACTATACTAATAAGTTATCAGAGTTCACCTGAACTCGTAGGAAAAAATGGAACCTGATGGATCTAAATAAGAATGGCATTCCAAAGTTTTGGTGAAAAAGCAGCGTGTGTCCATTCACCAGCTGAATCTCTAATGGTAGTGGAATAGAGAGCCTTTGACACCGATTAAGTCTTGAGAAGTTTTATAAAGGGGGAGGCACTTAGTGAGATATCCTGACCCCAAGCAGTTTCAGAGCCCAATTAGCCATCCTAGGTGCCATATGATTGCAGGGTCCAGGCCATATTCCAAATTCATCCTGTAGGAAACAAAACCATTTCAATGTGATAAACCTCCCTGCTGATGGAGTAATATCATATTGGATTTACTTATATGGTAAAAGAACCATTATAAAATACATCTGGAGTAACAGACCCCAAACAGCATGGAGTATAGCATGCAGTATAATGCAAACAAAACATACAAAACTTTGCATCCATCCCAAACACACTTCAAGATCATCTGAGCTCTCCTCTTTATTACCAAACTTCTTTTAACAGAACAACACACAACATAGAGATTCTTGACAGCCCTTTCCAATGGAGCCCAGTTAGCTCAAGTCTCCATTTATGCTTCTGGCAGAGAATTACAGCATAAACATATTTTCAAAATTTAGGAAGGCTAAGTAAGTTTAACTCCTTATTCATCTGATAGTATTTCCAATTATCCAAACAGGGATAGTAGGCAAGTTACCCGATAACTTGGGATTGGGTCTCCCTCCCTCTGAAGGAGCAGGCAGGTAGCTTGGGGTTTTTCCTGGATATGTCTCTGTCACTAGAAACTCAGTTGTCCCCTGTGACTAGCAGTGCCTTTTCTCAGCTTTGGAAAGGAGGTGGGAGGGCTCTGGGACACTGACAGAAGCCTGACAGCTTCTTCCCACAGCCTGGTGCCTTGCTTAGCTGGGTTTGGGAAGGCAGCGCAAAGGCGGCGGCGGGGGGGGGGGGGACGGACACAAAATGTTAGCTTTGCCCACAGTGTCTTAATACCCAAGTCTGCCACTGCCCAAGGAATGCTCTACCAATAAAGATTCACGGGTTCCTTTTGTTTTAGTCTTTGAAAACTGGTTTGCTAAAAACTTTTCTATTCCACCAAGTTTATGCAGGCAATTAAGCATAACCTGTACATTAACCTGTAACAGTAGATCTCTGGCATTTTTTGGGGGGTGGGGGAATTTTTGTATGTTGTTGTAAACCACTATGATCTTTTCAATGAATAGTGGTATACAAACATTTTTATAAATAAAATAAATACAGAAACCCAAGCATACCAGGGAACATGATGAAGAAGGAAGAGGCTTTTAACTATTGAAAAACACGCCTCCTCAGTTCTTTGCCTGATGCATGCTTTAGCTTTCTCGTTTATCTTTCCACATAAAAAATCTCAAAAAATCTCCATCTGTAAAAAAAAAAATGAATCAATCAACTGTGTAGATTTCCTAAAATGGATACAAAGCCAATAATTGAGACTAGTGTCCGAGGCATGAGCTTGGAGGGAGCTCAAAGAGACTTCAGGGTTTAGAACTGTTCTCAGCACACAAATATTCTCCAAAAACTCTATTGTGTCCTCTCCAGAGTGCCACCAATACTCCTTGCTCAAATAAGAATGCCAAGCAACAGTTGGGCTACAGTTTTAGCTCTATGGACCTGGCTGGGTTCTGGAACAAACTGTTCAGATGCTTTTTCACTGATGCTGCGGTCAGAGGTGGAGCTAGCTGCTCCATCACCCAGAGTGGCACACATACTGTGCACCTAGAGGTGGGGCCATGGGGGCAGGGCGAGTGTCCCATGGGGGTGAGATGGCCATGGTGGGTGGGGAGTGGAGCAAGCTGCCCTTGGAGGGCTGCTTCCTGGGCGTGTGTGTGTGTGGGGGGTCGCACTGCTTTGCCAGCAGCCTTCCTCCCTTCCCTCTTCCTTTTGACAGCTCAGGGGAGGCTCACCCCCCCCCGGAAGCAGCCTGGGAGTGGGGGGCAACGGTGTGCCACATGCCTGCGACTCCCAAGCCTCCCCCGAGCTGTCAAAACACAGGGGGAAGGCTCAGAGTAGGCTTGGGAGTCGCGGGCGGACGGCCCGCCAAATGTCACCCCCCTCAGTGATGACACCCGGGGCGGCCCGCCCCCCTTCCTCCACCCCTGGCTGCGGTACAAAGATAATTGAGAGAACAAAGCTTGATTTTTCATCAGCAAGCAATAAAATGTGATAAATATGTTACACAGACTGGCAAATGTTAGAATTAATAAGCTGAAATGTTGACGAATTACTGTTTGCATCCTTGACATATAATAATTGCTTCATTTGTCATGGAAATCTGGGGAACTTAAAATAGCGAGCACTTGCAATGGATTTCTCTTTCTCTTCAAATTGCAACTCATTCCACACCCAGGAGATCCAGGATGAATGTCTTTTCTATCAGCCGCAGGCAATAACTTATAGCCTTTAAGCCCCCCCCCCGAATCCTCAACATTTAAAATAAGAGTCTAATCAAATTATTTCTGTTATTACTTCCAGCAGAAAGCATGCAGTTCTTCAGCAGATAATCAGTCACTGCTATAGACACAGCTCTATTTTCTTCAGCAATCTGTACCTGCCCACTTGGCAGTCTTAATTTGTCAATATGAGAAATTCACTTTTCTGCAGAGAGGAACACTATTGAGTGGCTGGATATGTGCAACTTTAAATGGAAATGGCACCACAAATTGATTAAACTATAAATACCTTCTCGAGATGACAGCTTTTCTTTATTCCGGAGAAGATGAAATGCCTTTCCATTCATTGGCTACCACTCTTTCCCATGTGTTCAACAATTGCATGCCAAGAGGAGGAGCATCACAGAAGCATCAGGCTCCGCTTCCAATCTCTGCGCATTTTCTGGAAGAGGAAGGGGGCTGCTTCAGGCAGCAAATGCTGGGGGGTTGGAAAGAGACCAATGTGTGGCATGCAGCTTTCCCTTCACCTTCTAAGCTATCCTTAGATGGAAGGTAATCTTCTTCTTCTTTGGTGATCACTCATAGCCGAGTAAGATTGTCTTCCATAAACACGGTTTTAACAATGAGTCTGTAAGTGATTGTGGAGTCCAATTCTGGATCCACACATCCTTCCACAGTGGGGACATTGCCAGCATCCAACTTGTTAGGCCAGTCAGCTTCTGTACATGGAATAGGGAATGCATCTAGACCTTCACCTCAGGAAACAAAATGTCTTGGGCTGGTTATGTGACTGTACATATGGAGGGCCCTGTTCAGGCACTGGAAGAACCTAGGTCTGCTACCCACCACAGAACAAGAGAACAGCTCCATAAGTTATGAAAAGTATATAAGTGCAATTGATAGGTAATACCAAATTAAGGGTCTAGTTTGAATGCAATATCCAATTCTGGTTTGGAGGGCAAGTATGAATGATAGTGCTCAGCAGCCAGCATTTCTGATATTTTGAACTACCGTGAGTTTATACTGAATTGTATTAATGGTTTGATGATGATGATGATGATGATGATGATGACTGTGATTGTTGTTATTGTTGGCATGCATCTGTCTTAGGAGACAATGAAGGAGTGCACCATTGGGGGGGGGGTGAAGTAAAGCTGTTAGACCAATGCGGGAGAGACATGTTTTGTTGCAGCTGGGGCAGGCAAAGGCGTCTGGTTGTGCTGCTTCAGATACACCATGGCGTTTCTTCTCTCTATGGTCTTCCCAGTGGTTATTTCTCCTCTGGTCACTGCTGTGGATTTTGTTGTCTTCCTTCCTTCCTTCCTTCCTTCCTTCTTTTATAATAAATATATTCTTAATAAAGTGACCTTAGTTCAACCCAACCTCTGTGTCTGTTTCTTCATTTGGCTATCCGGTCCCAATAAAGTGACTTCTTTTACTATTGGTAGAAATGACTGATAGGCACATACCCTCCAAACATTTCTCTGATGAAAATAGGGATGTCCCATTCCATAATGATAATTTATACCCCACACATCTTATTGGGTTGCCCCAGCCACTCAGGGCAGCTTTCAACTTATATAAAAAATAATAATAAAACATTAAACATTGAAAAAACCTTCTCTGTACAGGACTGCCTTCAGATGGCTCGGGGGTCAGATAACTCCATACCCTCCAACATTTCTCCAATGAAAATAATAATAACAATAATTTATTATTTATACCCCGCCCATCTGGCTGGGCCTCCCCAGCCACTCTGGGCGGCTTCCATAAAAACCAAAAATACAGTAAAATATCACACGTTAAAAACTTCCCTGAACAGGGCCGCCTTAAGATGTCTTCTGAATGTCAGGTAGTTGTTTATAGGGACATTCTAAGGAAAACTGGGACATTCTGGGATCAAATCAGAAACCAGGACAGATCCTCTAAATCAGGGATGTCCCTGGAAAAGAAGGACACTTGAAGGGTCTGTAGTCATCTTTTTGGCCACTGTAAGAAACAGGATGCTGGAGGAGATAGGCTTCTGGTCTGATCCACCGGGATTCTTCTCATGTCCTTAATTCAGTGGCAGAGCACATGCTTGGAATGTAGAAGGGCCCAGTTTCAATCCAGCGCACTTCCAGTTAAAGGACCAGGATGATCAAGCCTTAAAACACTGCAGAACTGTTTCCCTGACAAAGTAGACAGCATTTGGCTACTACTGCTTGATGGACCAATAGCCTGACTTGGAATTATACAGTTCCATATGTTCAAACTATCTGCTTTTACTGCTTTTTCCCTTTGCTAGGTGCTCTGTTTGGATTTATGCAGCATTATCGCAGGAATCTCTCTAGTCTGTTATTTCGATCCTGAAAGTTAACGAAGAAGAAGAAGATGGCCCTGGGCTGAGATAATAGTTGTGGAATGATCACTGGAAAAGCACTGCTTTGAGCATTCCTTGGCAAGGAAAGACTCTGAATAAGAGCTGAAGAACTGCAGGGGGGAAATGTCATCCCACTGACTCATGGGAAGTGCCTGATGATCATAAAAAGCCGTTGTGTGTTGGGATCAATTCCTAAGCAAACTGGAAGAGGAAGACAACTGCAGCAGATGCCCTTGTCACATGTTCTGGCTTTTATGAACTCTGAACCCTTTGGCACTTTCCCAGGTGATTGATATATTACTTGGCCATTAAGTAATTTTCATAGTAACTCCTTAAGTCTTCATGAAATTGGTGCAAGTCCCTTCATTGCACCCCAAATGCACAAATAATTACATTCATGCCTCCTTATCTATTCTCCCAAATCAGAACACAAAAGACAATAGCTTATGTGTGAACTAGGGTCAATTTATCCTGAAGTTTTAAACCACTCTCTCTCTCTCTCTCTCTCTCTCTCTTTCTGTGTGTGTGTGTACACACACACACACACACACACACACACACACACACAGTGCTTCCCCCCCAAATAATGTTTAGGGGTACTCTCATTTTCCTACTCATATTGAAATACTGCCCCCCAATGAGGCCAAACTTAGATTTACAAAATGTTTAGGGGTATGCATCCCCCTGCATCCCCCCAGAAAAAGCACTGTATATATATCTTATAGAAAAGTGGTATATAAATATTTTAAATACAAATACAAAATACAAATAGCTTCAGCCTAATCCTCTCCCCCCATAAAATTGCTTTTTATATGTAGGTTTTTCATTTTCATTTTAGACCTCTCATTCTCATATATGTTTAGAAACCGCTGCAAATGTATTTCTCAAAATCAAAATTCATGAAAAATTCATTTGCCGGAGATGTAGCCAATATTAGTCATACTTAGAGTAGATACTCTGAAATGAATGGATATGACTATCCTAGACCCATTAATTTCAGTGAGTCTAGTCTACATATAATTTAGTGGGAAACGAGGGTATAATCCTACATACACACACACCTGCCAGCAAAGCTGTGTGGAGCAACCCTGCTGCTCATAATGCCCATGGTGGAAGGTAGGTGGGGAACAGGATTATTGGACCCAATCCAGGTTCATTTCTGCGACAGGTCCAGGCTGAGCCCAGTGGCCCAACCCAAATTGGGTCTGATGGTGCTATGTAGTTGGCAGTGAGACTGTCTTAGGATCCAGTGCATCTTGGCTCAGCCATGCTTCCTCCCTGCCCTCAGAATGCCTCATTTGGAGGATTTTCACTGCCTCACAATCACCCACATGATCAGTGGACGGCAGGCAGCTGGCTTAGCTGGGAGAGCTGAACAGAGGAATACCTCTGCTCATTCAAATGCCTGCCCCCTCTGCCTGGTATAAGGGGTGTGCATGTTGCTCTGTACAGCAATAAATCCAGCATCTACAAAGTCAGACCAAAAATGTTTTAAATAGATATTAAAAAACAACCAGGCATCAATGGCAGCGAAGGCCTTGGAGGAGAAATGAGTTATGAATTCTTCTTTTATACATTATCCCCATACATTCTCTTTTCCATCTTACCATTGTGTCAGTCTCAATGGAATTTCATGATCTTTGACAGACAGGAGATAGGGAGGGAAAGGTCATTAAATGTCTATGAAATAAAATGTACAACGTGTGAGTTGAATGAAAAGAGGAATATTTAACATCTATGGATGTGGAAATGCAAATCCTGTTCTCAATTGCTCTGGTGACTTAAATGGCATTCAGTACTATTACATCCAATTTTTCATAGCTCAGAACTAGAATTACAGAGCAATTGTGGAAGAATTCAGCAAGGAGCAATAAAGTTAATGAGATATACAGTGAGTTAAAAAGCAAAGATAAACAGCTGCTAATTTACCGAATTCGATGAAGCAAAAACCAAGGTTAAAATGCATTTCTAAAATTATTTCAGAAGAACAAATAGAACAGATGTAATTACATCTCATTTACGTGCAAATTAAGGTTACTGTGTGCATGCAGATTGTATAGAGGCATATAGATTTAAACTAAGGTGTGGGTGAAAGGCAAGGCAGTGGCAAACAGACTTGGAGGAAAATAAGAACAAGAATGCAATGCTGACATTTCAAAACCTTGACATTTACCATAAGATTTTGGCCATAAGATTTCAAACTGTAGTACTAGAGGGAATCCTGGTGGGATTGCTGTCAATCTGGGATGTGAAAAAAAGAGAACGATGGCTTCATATTCCATCTTTTCAGCTGTTGTTCACTAAATGTACTGTAAAGTTTGAGTCAAACAGAGAGTGTGCCAGGGGTGTCTTGAGTTGTGTGCAGTGATGGGAGTGAAATCTGATTCGGTTTGCATCTTAATATCAACCTGAGGGTAGCCTGCAAAAAAAAAAGGGGGGGGGGGCTGAGAATATTGCAAAGAAGCGAGGAATGCCAGGGCAGTAATTGATAGTGTTGCAGATCCAAGTTCCAGCTCCAACCACAATATAGCTATTTCTTTGCAGATTCGATGAATACGTCTTAATTGAAACACCCCACAGTACGTCTGCAGGTGGGACACTCCACATTGATACTCCTTACAAAGGAGAATTCTCTGTGTTTGACCTCTCCCACTAAACATATCAAAAATCCTCCCAGCAGAACTTTTATGGGTAGTGAGGTGTCTCCTGCATGTAGGACCATCTGGTGATATTTGAAGGCCTTTGGTAACCAGCTACAACTTTTTGTGTGTGGATAAAGATGCTCCTATCTGATCCAGCTCCATCTTTGAGACAATGGAAGGGCAGAATCCTTCTTTGTCAATGTCACCTTACAAGGGCTTGTAGCATAGGTTTGTATGATTTGGAAGGGGCTTACAGGTCATCCATTTCAACACCTACTTAATAGAAGAAATTCAAAGGTATAGCATACCCAGAAGATGACTGATCACCCTCTGCTTGAAAAACTGCAACAAGGAAGAACGCACCACCCCTCTAGGTAATTGAGTCTACCACTGAACTGTTCTTACAGAGCTACCGTTTCCCCCTTTATGATGGTTATTTTAATGACATTTTTGCTAAGCCACACCATTTGGCACCAATAAGGCATATAAATATTTTAAATAACACACCAAAATGTATATTGAAGCAAAGGCCTCCCTTTGATTGGCTTAATGGAATGAAAACAGCCTTTGATTTAATTCAGGTTTTGTTACATTTGGTTTAGGCGAACTCTGCTGTCGTATCTGTGGATATATTGGTGAGAAACTTCAAGAGGATTGAAAAGCTGGTCTCAAGATAAGAGCATATCAAATGCTCTTATGAACAACCAGATAAATATTTTTGCCACATACAATCCTAATCCTTAGAAGCGAAGGAGCAATATTGTTTGATACAAGTTGGAGGGAAAAGATTTGATCCATCCTCTTCAAGTTCTAATACTGGGATTTTGGATAAAGTGAATGAGTTTCATCTTGTGAAAAATAAAAGTAGATTTTATTGAGTGGAGGAAAAGTTTTATAACAGAGCTGCATTAAGAGTTGTCAACTTTTCACTCTAAACTTTGTATAAAAAAGGTAGATGCTTTAGATAACAAGAGCCTCTTACTTTTATGAAAGGAGAGATTACTGAGGAATGGGGCCACATTCCTAGCCCTGCTCCTAGTGTTGAGTATCCTGCTCGCTCTGCCTCTGATCTCCACACATTAGTCCACCCACCATTAAGAAGCTGCTCATGTGTTTGGTTCTATGTGACTGAGACATGGGCACAATGGAATCACATGGCCTTTTCTCTTTCCTTTTAATGAGCAAGAAGATAACCCCATATGGGAAATTTATAGTTTAGATCAGGGGTTGTCAACCTGGTCCCTACCGCCCACTAGTGGGCGTTTCAGGATTCTAGGTGGGCGGCAGGGGGTTCTACGGCACAAGCTGAATCCTCCTTCCCTCAAGCACTGGTGGGCAGTAAGGAAATTTCACCATCAAGAAAGATGCATTAATGGGCAGTAGGTATATACTACCCCTGGACCTAATGGTCAGGGGTCCCTTTACCTTTACCTTTACTCCTGGTTTAGATGGTAAAACTGGAATGTTAGTAGCATGGATAACAGTTACATCTAAGTTTGGAAACTTTTTCACATGTGATTCTCAAAGATTACTCATGCTATTTATTCGTTTATTTTCAAATGCAGGAGTGAATACTAAGAACGTAAGTACATAAGACAAGCCCTGCTGGTTCAGGCCAAATAATAATAATAATAATAATAATAATAATAATAATAATAATAATAATTTATTTGTACCCCGCCCATCTGGCTGGGTTTCCCCAGCCACTCTGGGCGGCTTCCATAGAAACCAAAAAACACTAAAATATCATACATTAAAAACTTCCCTGAATAGGGCTGTCTTAAGATGTCTTCTGAATGTCAGGTAGTTGTTTATCATTTTGACATCTGATGGGAGGGCGTTCCACAGGGCGGGCGCCACTACCGAAAAGGACCTCTGCCTGGTTCCCTGTAGCTTTGCTTCTCGCAACGAGGGAACCGCCAGAAGGCCCTCGGCGCTGGACCTCAGCGTCCGGGCAGAACCATGGGGGTGGAGACGCTCCTTCAGGTATACCGGGCCAAAGCCATTTAGGGCTTTAAAGGTCAACACCAGCACTTTGAATTGTGCTTGGAAACATACTGGGAGCCAATGTAGGTCTTTCAAGACCGGTGTTATGTGGTCTCGGCGGCCGCCCCCAGTCACCAGTCTAGCTGCCGCATTCTGGATTAGCTGTAGTTTCCGAGTCACCTTCAAAGGTAGCCCCACGTAGAGCTCATTGCAGTAGTCCAAGCGGGAGATAACCAGAGCATGCACCACTCTGGCGAGACAATCCGCAGGCAGGTAGGGTCTCAGCCTGCGTACCAGGTGGAGTTGGTAGACAGCTGCCCTGGATACAGTATTGACCTGGGCCTCCATGGACAGCTGTGAGTCCAAAATGACTCCCAGGCTGCACACCTGGTCCTTCAGGGACACAGTTACCCTATTCAGGACCAGGGAGTCCTCCACACCAGCCCACCCCCTGTCCCCCAAAAACAGTACTTCTGTCTTGTCAGGATTCAACTTCAATCCAGACCCATCTCGTCTGGCACTCAGTTTTCACAGTGGCCAATCTGCTGGGGCAGCATGACCCATTTCGCTACTTGAAGCGAAACAGGAAGTGCTGCCTTGCCTTGCTGCTGATGCCACTCCTGCCACTCTTGCCATTCCCATACCTGCTGCTGCCACCACACGCCCTGCTGCATCAATTGCTGGCAGAGAAAAGGTGCCACTATCTCTCTCTCTCACTCTCTCTCTATCTCTCTCTCTACACACACACACACACACACACACACACACACACACACACATACAAACATTTTGAGGAATTGAACCTTTACTACATGTTAGCTTGTTTTTGTAACTTTAATACAGTGGTACCTCGGGTTAAGAACTTAATTTGTTCTGGAGGTCTATTCTTAACCTGAAACTGTTCTTAACCTGAGGTACCACTTTAGCTAATGGGGCCTCCCGCCACCGTGCGGTTTCTGTTCTCATCCTGAAGCAAAGTTCTGAACCTGAGGTACTACTTCTGGGTTAGCGGAGTCTGTAACCTGAAGTGTATGTAACCTGAGGCGTCTGTAACCAGAGGTACCACTGTATGTGATAAATACACTGTATGTTTGTTTGATCGTCTACTTATGCGATTTATTTCTTGTGAAAATTTCCAGAAGTTGTTCTGTTTATTCTTTTCAGTTTATTCCATTCTGCTTGCTGCCTGTTTTCTGTGAGGAGTGGATGTGACCGTGTACTTGATACGTGACGCTACTTTTGTGTGTGTGAGAGGGGGAATTAAACGGAATGCTTTTAAAAACCATGTCGAAAAATGTCTCCTTTGAAATGGCAAAAAAGAAGAAAGCATTCCGGATAGATAATGGCGCTGAAGGGAAGGATCAGGGATGGAGAGCTTCTAATGGGGAAAGGAAGCCTTCAGTCTGTGCAGTGTGAGCTCTTGCTGGCACTCCAGCGTTGTAATTAGGCCTTCTTGTAATTATTCTGGAATCCCTCACAGGGTTCTTATATCAAAGAGAACTCATGTGTCTCTGCAAGTGCTTTCTCACTCATGGAAACACAATGGAAACACTGCCACCTGGCGTCTCAGTTGACACAACAGTCCAGCTGGCTTTGTATCATCATCATCATCATCACCCAAAAAAAAATAGTGTACATTATTTGCTCTAATGTAAAATAACACATATTTTCACAGTTTTCCCCAAACTGTTAAGTTCTGCATCGTATTTGAGCTTTCACATGATGTAAAAACTACTTCTGGAACTTTGGTGGAATACAGCACAAGTTTAATGCTCGTTTACATATTATTTGCAAATTGATTTTTCTGGAAGCAAATAACACAGAAACAAGCTGTAAACTTGTGTGATATTTCACTATAGTTCCATAATTGTTAGGGAAACGTTGGGGAACCGTAATGAACTGCCTTGTGAATGCAGCCCTAATTTCTTTCTACATTACCAAATACAGTCACAATCAAATACAGAGAGTGAAGCACATTTGATCGTATTCATTTCAGTGGACTTAAGAATGCAGCTGCAGTTTGGGGTTTTCTTCGGGAGTCAATTTCTGCTGCATTTATTCAGACAGTGTTGCCACATCCCTTTCTTCAACTCATGGATACTCTTACTAAGCAAACACTTGCTATAGTTATTTTCTTTTTAACTTTTTTCAAATTCCACAGACACCTCCTTGAATAAAGCTTATAGGTCTTCTGGGGATCTTTCCAATTTACCTGACAGGAAATCTTTCAGCATGGTGATTTTTTTTTCTGAGCAAACACTATCTGCACTCCTGAATCTGAGCTGGGATTTATGTTGTCCAATTTACTTTTGGGTTTAACTCTTTGATTATTCTCCAACGTCCCTCACCCCTGCCTTCCTGTTATTGATTTTGGTTGAGCACAGTTTCATTGTGAAGAAACCTTTAATATATCCAGCAAAGTTTGCAGTTGCAGCTTTCGGTTGTTACAGAGTGTTTCATCACGTACTGTTGTGCACCGAGTGTCAGCCTATCCGGAGGACAGGGCGCACCTGTGAAGAAATCACAAATTGGCCGCTACAGAGCTTCTAATGATGCATTTTCTGGTTAATCTTTAGGATTGTGATTGGGCATATGGAAAGAGGTGGTCTTTCAGGATAGAGGAAGCAGAGGATAACACACACAACCTTGAGCTCCTGAGTGGAAAAGCAAGATACAAAGATATGTCAAACAGCGCTTACTTAACCTGTGGAATCTGGGGTGACGTTTTGGTGAGGATGACAACATGTGAAAACAGTGAAGAACACAGAAAGTCCCAAGTCAGACCCACTGCTCCATGTAGCTCAGTACACTGATGTCAGGGAATGGTCTGGATCTGAAGACTGGGGAATAAATATTTGCCCTCCCCCATCTCCAGTGTTTTCAGAAGCAGAGAGAGAGGCAGACACAGACACAGAAGCTGAACAGCTTAGGGAGGAGTTACCTAGCTACGAGATAATGACAAGGGAATCAGAAGGGAGGGGGCAGCTAGGAGAGACATCAATTGAGAGTGTGGGGGACCCCCCCCCCACAACGGACTTGGTGGTCTGAATGAATAAGAGAACAAAGGAGGCAGAGGGAGGGGAATAACTTCCTGTTGGCACCTTTCTTGCTGTGGAAATCAGAAGTAGGCAACTGCCCTCCTTGCAAAAAGCTGTATATTGTGCTTGCAACACGATGCTGTAATAAAAGGACTATACTAGCTGCTCCATAATTCTTATATGTGAAGTTACCGAAGGGAGGGGGAGGACTTGCCATGCTTGACAGCTGACCAGCTGTGGTCTCCAGGGTTCTGGACAGAAGTCAATCCCAGTCCTACTGAGAACTGAGCCTGGCATCTTCTGCTGTGTGGAACAGCCCCTATCTCCATCACCCAAATGCATCTTCTTCCACCCCTTTGCTTCTCCCCACCTCAGTTTTGGTTTCTGCTTTCGTTGCCCCTCCTTTGCACCCTCATGTAAACTATCTCTGCACCTGCCTCATCCACCCCACATTTCCTTATGTATCTCTTCCCCACTTTCTCTCCTGGTTCCTGCTCCTGGCTCCTCGATCGCATGTCTCTAGGTGCATCTCTTTCTCTCCCTTCTCCTATTTCTCCTAGCTAAAAGTCTGCACAACAGCCTGCTATGTGAGTCCAACAGTTTTGTTTTTACTGGCAATTGACATGGGTGAATTAGGCATCCACTGTACATGAATATTTGTTTCCTAGCCCCCCCTTTTTTGGGGGGGAGCATGATTATTGCTTCCCTTGTCCTCCGATTTTTGTGACTTTGCAAACCTCAGAGTTCAGCTAAGCATGCTTGCATACCCTTCAACTGCCCTGGAAAATACAGGACATCCCATTTCCCCCTGCGAGAGTATGGCAACCATTTTGGGCTGAGACCTTTCCCTGTAAAGCATTTTTTGGGGGGTCCACGAACTGGTGCGAGTTGCATGAGTCGCATGGGATTCGGTGTCCCAGATTTAGGCTGTGTTGTGTTGAAGGGTATGTACCTGCTATCTCCTTTTTGTGGGCAGGTGCTGCTGCTTTGGCTCCATAAGCTTTGGTGCACCATAAACATTGGGGGGGGGAGGGGAGCGAGCAGCTGAAACCGTAATGAAAAAATAAAATTATGCAGGGATCTAGTATCAAGGTTAAAGCTCACAAATTCCAAAGGACCAAGGCTAAGCTCACTGTTAGTTCTGAGGAAACTGGACCAGGCCTGAAGACAGCCTGAGAGGCACTAGAGTGGTCTTTGAGGGAATTGTGGTTAAAGTCCTGTTGGTAGTCAGATAAACACAGGTGGGAGGTCTCGTTCATGTGTGCATGGATGGCTTTGAATTCTGGCCGCCTAAGGGATTCTAGCAAAAGTATGCAATGACACTGAAAACAGGCTTCCTGTTTTGAACATTCTCACCTCAGTAGTAGGACAAGAATTACATATTCATATATAAACATTAATGAGGAACAGAAACATAAGGAAGGTGGGCTGGATTTGTCAGCATGTCTTTAAAGTTCATTTTTATGATAAATATTTAATTTTTTCTGTAGGATTGCCTGGCTGACATCTGTCTAGTTCAGAATATTCTGGGATTGAAGAATATTATTTCATGGGCTGACATCCTTATTTAGAAATGGTGGTATAGACCATTAATTTTAATAAGCCTTGTATTGGCTTTGTCAGGGACCGGGCAAATGTATTTGCTTACATGTACTCTTTCTGTTTTCCCTTAAAGAAATTTGAGATTAATTTCCCTCTTGTAAAATTAATTGCATGAGGTATTTATTGCATTTTCACAGGGTGAAACTTCCCTGGAATTATACTGTTCTTGAGTTATATTGGACAGGATTGATCCAGCAGCACAAAACATGATACTGGTGGAGAAGAACATCACATCAACGTAATGATGTCCCTGCATCTGCAGGATGCTACAGACAGCAAAATCTTTAAGCGGGTGGGAAATTGCAGGGGAAAGTGGCCGAAAAGGAGCAGGGACATAGTGAAGGAGGAGAGGAGTTTAGGAGGGATCATATGCTTTCTTGTGATTTGCAGGTATCATGTGATGGCATAGCTATCCTTGCAAAACAGGGTGCAAGGTTAGGAGGCAAGATATAGCTAATCATATTCCAGTAATATCCTGGTAAGATTATTACAATGTGTTGTATCTGCAATTGCTTTTGAAGACTTGTACACCTTGGCTGCCATATTATGTACCAGCTGAAGTTGATGCAGTTGATGAATCTGTCATTCAGGACATATTATTCCTGTCTTAAAATACTTCCACGGGCTTCCAGTTTGTTTCTGGGTACAATTCAAAGAACTGTCTTTGATGTATAAAGTTCTAAACAACTGCAACCAGGGCATGGGAAATGTTGCCTGCTCACCCTCTGAGGCCCACCTTCAGAGGTGGGTGGTGACCAGGGATAGGGCCTTGGTTGTGGAACATCTCCCCCAGACAGCTTAATCCTCCAGCGCCAAGTAAAAAAAAAGTTTCATTTGCCCAACCAATTGACTATTATGCTTCTACTGCTTTTTTGGTCTATTCATTTATTTGAAGAGTTTTTACTTGTTTTCCTGGTGGAATTTTGCATTTTATGGGTTGGATCTAGACAGGCAGCACAATCGAAACGATTGGAAGCCATCACATTTTATGGCCAGGGTAAAGTATGCCAATGTATGCCACACTGTGCCTGAACCTGGCCACCATTTTGCCAGTGTAACATCTGCTGGGTTGCTAGGTCATGTGACTGAGCTGAACAGACCTTGGAATAAGGGTCAGCCTCCCCCTGCTAGGGCTTACCCCAACCTCAACTCAGCCAGCTTCAGCTGAACTCTGACTAAATCCCGACTGACCTTGGATGGAGAACTTCAACTGGTGTATTTCCAGCTGAGCTGGTATGTTGAACTTCAGCAAATGTAGCCACAGCTGAGTGCAAGCTCACTTGGAAATCCAGCTATTCCAGACACCAAACCCTGGCAGATCTAGGGTGCAGATTTCTCCCTAGGTTAGTTGAAATCAATGGGACTTGGTTTTAAGTTCAACTAACTACCTGGATCCAACGCTGTGTGTAAATGTATTAATTATGCAAACAACGTTGAAGACTTATTGCATGGAATGGTGAGATACAAATATTTTAAGTAGGTTAATAAATCAGTTAAAACATGCCCACTGAAGTCAGTGGGCAACACTCAACCATTGATACCTGTCACCTCCTTTTGCCCAGCACAGTTGCATAACTCCTGTGATGTGTGAAACGATCACTTGCTTTCCCTGCCCCATCCCCACCCCAGAATTCTTCCACGGGAACTTCACTTGTCAGTTGTCACATCCTGGATCACAACTATCGTATGATGATGGCTTCAATCTTGGATGTCAGTGGAATTATTGAAGATAAATCAAGTTATTACCATCTCAGTATCTCATCTCTAGTTTGGCCAAAGTTAATTCTTACTCATGTTCACATTTGCAATGGAAAGGAATTATTCCAAGCAAACGACACCGCTGTGGTATTTGTGATGTTAAGGTAGTTTCGACCTGCCTACAGCTGTCAGAATCTGAGCCAAAGAAAGCAACTATATGAGGAACAAAGCACTTTTTGAGAAGGTGTCGTTTTCATGGCGGCACTTCTGAAAAAAACAACACATTAATTGGACACTGCAAAGCTAGACTAAATTAGACCCAACAGCTGTGTTTTGGTTTGCAGACAGGTGTGCCTACAGGACTATATTCTCCCACTGAGCCTCTTCATTTGTCAACAGGCAAAATGCTGAAGGTATATATAAATGCACATACTTTGGTGAACATCTTTTAGGCTGCTCCTTCCCTGGTTTATGACTGTAAAGCAAAGTGTTATTGCAAGGCAAACCTGGGTTCTATGTACGTAATTTATGACGTAGTTTGGAATTGCTGTGGTTGGCATTATTGCGAGTCTGCAAATAATTTCTGGGCTTCTGATCTCCCCCCTGGCAGTTTGCTAAATAAGTTTGGCTGGGAGAATGCTAAGCTGTTTGCTCAAAAGCACCATCCTCACTGGTGCTTCGATAACAAAAATAAAATAAAAATAATAGTAGTTATTATTTGGTTATTGGTTTGTTTTTGGTTGGTTATGTATTTTGTATTCTTATTTTGTATTTTTTCTGTTGTGAACCAGCCTGGGATCTTTGAATAAAGAACGGTATACAAATTAAAAGACAGACAGACAAGCAGATAGAAAATTAGTGAGGTAGTTCTATCAACCACATCTCTGGGACAGGCAACTTTCATTTTGATCCCTGAGGAGGCGAATTGAAGCCAACAAGTCAATACCAGAAACAGGGGGAATCCAAGTCACTGACACTTGTATGGGAAAGAGATAACAGCAAATTTTAGAATTCTAGGAGGGAGGGAAGGAATATGGTCTGAACACCAGGTTCCTGGCCATTATTGGGACTGGTGGTTGTGAACAGGGTTAGCCATTCACTATATTTGTTCTATTCTCTACCCTACTTCAGGTGTTCCTCGTGTGAAGAGGAAACTGCTGCAGGGCCGTACACTTAGCCCCACCCCAAAGTCACATCGAATATACATAAGTCTATTTTGCATAACTCTCTCTCTCCATCTTGGAAACCTGATGCGATATAATGCAAGATGTGTATACTTCAAGTAGTTGTATAGAAATGGAATTTTTGTCACGCAGGGCAAGAGACATTCCCTCATCTACAGGATGTTTTCTTTTTAACTGAAAATTTTTACTGCATATTTATTAAAGAAATTAAAAATAAGAAATAAAAACACAAAAAGGGGAAAGCAAAACAACAGTAACAAAGAATTGTCAGCCCACATCCACAACAGACACCAATAGATCCATCTTAATTTACACATACAGGTTGATATATTCCATCCAAATGTCCAAATAGGTATCCAGTTGAAGCTGGTGTTTATAGGAAGTATGTGGCAAGGGCATTAAGTTCTTCAGGCTGTTGCGTTATAGATGGAGGGTATTTATACTTCCAGGCTCAAAGTATCAGTCCCTTGGCGACCATAAGGGCTTGTAAAAACCAATTTTTGCTGTCCCTCTTCTATGCTGAATTTCTCCCTTGTATTTATTAAAGGTGCAGAGATGCCTTATTGTCCTTTGCACATGGTCACCTTAAAATTTACCCATGTATTTGAAACATAATTAAGTTTCCCTCTCTTTCTGCTAATAAATGTATTTGACTGCCATGCACACTTTTCTCACCAAAGCAAGTTCAAGGCTTGCAAAATAAACATGTCAAGGATTACAGTGCTATTACTTTAATGGGTTCTTCTGTCATGAACCTGCTGGTTTTCTGACTTCCTGGCTAAAATCTTGGTGTGAATATTGATTTGGGGCTGGTGATTATTGTAAATATTGCTTGGAAATGATTATTTAAACCTCAACCAGAATTCCTTTTAAATGATCTTTTTTATGCACTGTTAATTACTCCACATTACCAGCATGTGGCAGTGTTTTCTGTAGAAAAACAACCAATGACCTTCATAAAGCTGATATTCAGGAAAGGTGGCTTATAGTTTCAGAGTTTCTAGCACTAGAGACTAGTTTCATATTATTGAACATCCATCTTTGTACTCCAGATTTTGCGCTGGCTTGTTTGGGGACTGTATAACTGTTGTTTCTGTTAGCATTACCTTCTGTACTGAGCTCAGAAATACCTTTTCCGTCTATCAACAAGAACATGAGAATGCTATGATGCAAAACTTTCTAACATATTATCCATTTCAAAATGGATGGTGAGAAGGAGGAGAATTTCTAATATCAAAACGCAAAATGAAACCATGGCTAATGGTTGCTAAAAAGATAGTTCAAAAGGATACGTTTGTTTGCTTAGTGTGTGACTAATTCTATTATTTGTGGCTTCAAAAGGTCAAGCGTACTTCTGTGAGAAACTCAAATAATCATTCCTCTTAGGATTGCAAAAAATGTGAAAACTGTACATTTGACTTGCTTCCAAAACTGTGTTCTGTTAACCATGTAGTTTAATCCCTTTCACTGCAATGAAGGTATACATAGATACTTATAAATGTGCTGTTATGTTTTATTGGGTGTTTCCCTGACTACTTTATTTACAGAAGGATTGAACTAGTATCTGCTGTCTAGAGCTGCAGTCCCAAGCTTGCTTGCTTATAAGTGAGCAGGGTTTTATAAGACATTCCTGAGCTCCAGCTAGCCTGGGAAATCACATTGTGATTCAGACATTATTCCAAATAATGACTAACAAAGTTTAATTGTGGGTTTTTGTAATGTTTCTGTTGACAAACCATAGTTACGTCTTTGCATTCACCCTTCAAAGCTTCTTTGCATTTGAGACAGGTATGTTAAAGCAGAGAAGCAGTTCTGAAACATGCCTTGCCTGTACATTTATGGCTCATATTATGGTTTGGTTCATAAGCTACATTCAGTACAGTCTGTGGTTTCAGGTGTCATGCAAACCATGGTTCATAGCTATGCAAACAAGCAACAAATCTTAGACATATACATTATGTACCTTTTCCTGTCATGAGTGATGGTTCCCTTTTCTGGTCTGAGGCAAACCACAGGTTGCCATTTCATGTAAAATGGCAAAGTATAGCTTGCATTTGTTCTGAAAATCAGAACTCAACACTAGAATGAAACCATAGTTAGGGCAAGCACATACCATAGTTGCTGGTTCATAAAAAATAGGAAACGGGGAAAGATTTAGGGAATCACTGTGGGGTTGGGCAGTGAAAAGAACAAATGTATAAACCAGAGGCTGTTTGTGCAGTCTCATACCACTGAAACAACAGGTTGGCATTTTCTCTCTATGATCTCCTTCTTGGAAGGGGGTGGATGCAGAATACCATTTACCTTGAGGCGAGAGGTAACCTTTCACCATATACATATGCACACTAGTTAAATGCTCACTTTTTTACATCTTCATATGATTTACTTCCTTTACCTCTACCGTTTCCTAGGGGTAAAGCGGTAGAGGAATATTCCTCATGTGCCATGTTTCTTTTTAGATTATAAGGACTGTGCCATTTTAATTTTTGTAAAATGGCTTGGCTGCAATCCTAACCTCACTTACCCAGGAGTAAGGAAGCAATAGGACTTCCTATTGTCGTATTATGTCCTTCCTATTATGTGTTTTTAGCTAAACAACATATCAAACTGGTGATCTAGAATATCTTCTTGCCAAACGGCATTCTCCTGATTTCTTGATAGTTCAAGCTGCATTCTGAGGACTGGTAATGTTTTTCTCATTATTTGACATGATGCTACAGGTCACTGGTTATATGCATAGTTACATGTACTGTAATAAGTTGTCACTTGGTAAATAGCCATCTGTATTCACTCAGAGTATAAAACAGATGTGTAGTGTCTGAAAATGATTACACCGAGCTATTTCACTTGTTAAATGTCAACAAATACAGTTTTTGTCAGTTTATGTACTTAAGACAGGGAGCTACAGCCCATCCCAGCTCTCTGTGTAAATGTTTGCTACATGCACACATAATACACATGTGAAATATTCTTAAGTGAACTGCACTCTGTACATGCCCAGATGATTTCTGTCCTTTAGTATTACTACTAATTTCCCAAGATGGAGCTCTGTCACTGAAAAGAAATTCCCAGACGTCAGTCATGGCTCAAATCAAGCCTTTCAAGTAATTTCCCTTGGAATTGAGGGGACTTGTACCTAGATGAATGTACAACCAAGGATTGAGTGCAAGTAGTGTTCACTCTTTATTATAGCCTGATCCTGCACGCATCTAAGTTCAATTGAAATCAATAGACTTATTTCCATGTAAATGTATTTTAGGGCCGGGTTGGGTGTTCCTGCTCCTTGGAGGACAACATTTTATGTGGGAATCCAATTTTACTGGCATAGAACAGCCAGCCTTTTGTCTGAACAACCAAGCTCCCACTTAAAAGGAATTCAAAGCAAGACTGATGATCTTGGTAACTATGACCTTTCTAACACAACCAACTGCATAATCTCTGTAACTACTCACTTTCAAATGAATAAGGGCTTTATGTCCTTTCTGCAGCTTTTTAATCTAAGGAAAGCAGAATTGATAGATTTTTTTTTTAAAATGTGATCATGTTATACAAACATATGTTGATAATATTATTAGACATTAAAGTGAACAATGGAAAGTAGGAGAATTTTCAAACTTTCTTAAAATAAAAAATACATTTTAAAGTGAGTTGGTATGTATAACACCTGGCCACAGATTGCAAATATAAAAATTACTGAATCTTGTCAAAGTCATTTATTGTTTCTTTCTAGACTTGGCTCTGCCAGAAAGTAAATGTGGAAATCCTTCTGTGAATCTATACTATATCCCCCCCACCCACTATTGTCCACCAGCAAAGCTTTATTTTTATTTATTTATTGCAACTGAATGACACTCTCAGTGCAATCTTGTACATATCCCCACTAAGCCCCTTTGAACTAAACGTGCCTCACAGCATTTGTATTGTCATGCTGTAGATGCCATAGTGTGTTGAAATTCTATGTTTGCTCTGTGTTGGTGCTTCAATCCAAAAGGACAATAATAAATTCATCTTTTAGTCACAGGAGTGCCAACAAGTCCTGAAGCAGAGCCCAAGTTGTGTCAGTTCCTGATGGGTTTCATACAAATCAGTAAAATAAAAATATGCATTAACTACTAAAGTGAACACATTGATCTAGGGAGGTACTGGTGAGCAGTGCTCCCCCCCCCCCAGGGGTTATGAAAGGGTATCCAGTATCATTGTAAGAGGCTTCCAGGAACAGCAAAGGGACCCTGACTTTCTAGGTGCATGCTTGCTACAGAAGACTGCTCATTTTAGGTTCGGCAGAACAATAAGATGTTTTATTATACAGTGGTACCTCAGGTTACATACGCTTCAGGTTACAGATGCTTCAGGTTACAGACTCCGCTAACCCAGAAATAGTACCTCAGGTTAAGAACTTTGCTTCAGGATGAGAACAGAAATCGCATGGCTGTGGAGCGGCGGCAGCGGGAGGCCCCATTAGCTAAAGTGGTGTTTCAGGTTAAGAACAGTTTCAGGTTAAGAACGGACCTCCAGAACGAATTAAGTTCTTAACCCGAGGCACCGTTGTATTTTATTATATTTTGGCAGGCCAGTAAGCTGTCTTTCTTATGTTTCCCTTTATATTCTTATATAAATTCTTTATATTCTTATTTAATTAATTTGGAACCTGGAGCTTAATTGGATTCTTGCTCCACCCAAGTAATAAAAATTTAAAAAAATTCACACGAAAGCTTATACCAAGAACAAACTGGTCTCTAAGGTGCTACTGGACAACACACACACACACACACACACACACACACACACACACACACATTTCGACTGTGTCAGACCAACACAGCTACCTACCTGAATCTAGAACCAAGTAAAATTTCCCTACAGGCTTTTTTTTTTTTGGTGGGGAGGGGGGGTACTCAGGGATTACACAGTACCAGCACCTCTTTTTGTTGTTGTAAAATAGTGTGGCGCTTACTGTAACAACTTCATGGTGAGCACCTATTTCTCTAGGGGGGAAAAGCACTGCTTGTGAGGCTGGTCATCTGTAGTGGCTAGCATGGCTTGGCTGGACACCTTTCTTGACTTGCTGATGCTAGGGGTATCTGCTGGTTATGGAGAAAAAGGATTAAGAATTAAGGTGGCAATGAGATCAGCACGGTGCAGGCTCGGCAGCAGGAATGGTAGACTGACTCTGTTGCTGTGCCTGCACCATACTGACCTCTCCCTTGCTCACTCCCACTCTCGGTAACTGGCAGTGACCCCAGTATTCGGAAGCCAGGTAAGCAGTGCTGCCCCAAACAAGTGACCACTACTGGTAATTGTTCCAGATTTGTATAGGTATACCGAATACATTCACCCAATTTTAAAAAGCAGCATTTTTGACAGTTCTACACCTATAGGAAGAGGTAACATTGTTGTTTGGGGCTTCAGCGATCAATGTTTTGTTGTTGTCATCTTCCTGGAAATGGGCTTTCAAATTTGCTGGGAGGCTACAGTATGTCAAAACCAGTAATAAGCATTTTCTGGTCTACATGTCATGGTCATCCAAACTATGGTTTACGGGTACTAGGCAAATGTATGTGCTCTCAAGGAGGAGGTCCCAGCTGCTTTCCTCCTCCCCAGTCTTCTTTTACTCAACTACACGGTGACTGGAGGCAGAAAAAATGGCAATCCTCTGGAATCTGTGGTTGTTATATGTAACCTCATGGTAAGGCTGAGTCTAAAGTTTAACAGAACTAAGAGGGAAGTAGCATTTAACTTATATTTCTTACTGATAATATATAATCCTGAGCCAAAATATTCTGCCCTTTCTTACCATTTAAAGGTTAAATTCACAGCATTATGGTTTAAATTAGGCTGCAGTATCTCTCCCCCTGTTCCACTGCCATCTCACATGGTGTTGCTATTGAGGTAAAGCTAAACAGCAGCAGCAGCAACAAAAGTGAGATGAAAAACAAGGCATGAATCCAGATTACAGTTAGTCAGGTTAGTTTGTTGACAGAACATAGGGGGTTCTTGTGACAGTGAGCCAGAACAGGAGGGAAGAATTTGTTAGTTTTTGCTAATTTCCAGAAAAAAATATAAAAGAATGAATAACTTTTTTGAGGAGCAGAATAGGCCCATTAGGGGCTGTGATGATTCTTCACATCTTTTGAAGTAGCCTGTTGGGTCCAAATTCTCCAGTAAATGAAATGCTATTTTATAAGTAATCTGCCTATTTCAGTGCAATAGGTCCCACTGAAATTACTGGGATTTACTTTTGAGTGGAGATGTATTGGTGTGCCCTGCATATAAAACCACAGTAGCAAACCAAGTATCACACAAAGGTGGATATAATTTATGGCACAATCCTAAGCACGTTTATTCAGAAGTCCTACCAAATTCAAAAGTGCAGCGGTGAATGTGACTCACAGGTTAGGTATATATGGGGTGGTTTTAGATCTTAACTGAAAGCAAAAACATGGACACAATACTTAAAGCATAAGCGTGACCAGCTAACCAGTATTCTACTGATTCAACCAATAAAACACTTTTCTCTCAGCATACAAGTACAGAGGCTTAAAAAGCCAATATACAAACCCTTGAACACACACACACACACTACAGAATGGAATAGAATTGTTTCATTCCCCAAGTGGCCTATAGATGAAATTCATATACACACCTTTGTGAATTGGAGGTGGGAGCAGAAAACCTCTGTGTGCATACTGAACAGGGCAGAGGCCACTTTAGAACCCAGAACCAAACATGGTTTATCAGAGTCATAACTGGGGGGTGGGTAGCCAGGTGTTTTGCCCCAGGTGAAGTCTCCAGAGGGGTGCCATTGAGGCTCTGAGCCTGTGTGTGTGTGTGTGTGTGTGTGTTTACGTAAATGCATGTGGGTGTGCGGGTGTGCCAAACTGGGTCTTTGACCTGGGTGAAATAAAGTCTAGTTTCGCCCCTGGGTTTATATTGATTACTTGAATATCTGTTAACGCTAGTGATTTGAGCACTCTGAAGCCCAATCCCGCGCACTTTTACTTGGAGATATGTCCCACTAGTGAATTGATGGAATGCATATTTGTTCAATGGGATTTACTCTTAGGTAAATTGACATAAGAGGGTAGCCACTGTGGGACTTATTTCTGAGTAAAGTTACATAGGATTGGGCTGCAAATTTATTGTGTCATGCTTATCTTCATGGAATGGAATGTGTGCTTAGCTGCATATTTAATACAAGTTAAATTCTTTCAATTCCCTGGCATTTACCTCTTAAGTACCTTTAATCTTAAGTACATCTAATGGAGGTTGGCAATGGAGTCCCCTGCTAATATATTATAAAAATGAGTCTAATAGGGACAGATCAGTTAAATATAAACAGAGTATGTTAGGTAGAAGTGATACACTTTGCAACACTTTGTATCATTTATTTCTTTTTGTTTCTCTTAATAACATGCATCTCTATTGAAAAGGAACATACTGATGTAGCATATGCACTCTTCAGGTGTTCCTTCCATGAAGAGGCAAGGGTGGTAAAATGGGGGCAGTGGGACTATGCTTATTGTCAGACCCCCCCAAAGTCTCATGGTTCCTTCTGCCCATGCCATGTTGGGGCCCAGTTCTACGCATGGAGACTGATGGCATGGTTTAGGAACCCTCATCTCCCAGGCTTCTAAATTGTCTGGAGCAGCTCCACTGCTACAGGAGAGGTGTATGCCCATTGGGTGAGAATGGCAAGGCGTATGACTTTGGGAAGTATTGCTAAATATGCACTTCCGCAGCCCCCTTACACTTTACATGAAAGTAATGCCTGAGGAAGGCTAAAGTCAGTCAAACGTATATTATAAACAGTGTGAGTATAAGGACATTGTGATGGAAATTTGAACTCAGAAAGCCTGTCACTTTTAAGACTCCAATATCCTCCAATAACACCTTCCTTTCTTCAGATATAGAATCATAGTAGAGATGGAAGGGACTCTGAGGGTCACCCTGTGCAATGCAGGAATCTCAACTAAACCTCTGCTTAAAAGCATTCAAGGAATCAGCTCTTCCTGATGTTAAGTTGGAATCTCCTTTCTTGTGACTTGAAGCCATTGGTTCAGGTCCTACGCTCCAGAGCAAGAGAAAACAAGCTTGCTCCATCTTCATGTGACAGCCCTTAAGATATTTGAAGATGGCTGTTACTGGTATATCTCCTCTCTGTTTCCTCTTTTCCAGGCTGAACTCCCTCAACTGTTCCTCATAAGGCTTGGTTGCCATACCCTTGATCATCTTGGTTTACATGTCTACACGCAGGCTCACACCCCAGTCAATTGCCCTTTGGCTGCCACTCAAGAGCTTTCTGATTAAGATAGCAGACAATACTGAAATTTCCTTTTATGCTTTTATGCTTCCCAACTATTGTAAGAGGCTGCTGGGAACAGCAAAGTGACCCTGACTTTCTAGGTGCATGCTTGCTACAGAAGACTGCTTATTTTAGGTTTTGGCAGAACAGTAAGCTGTTTTATTATATTTAATTATATTTTGGCAGGCCAATAAGCTGCCTTTCTTATGTTTCCCTTAATATTCTTATTTAATTAATAAAACTTAATTAATTTGGAACCTGGAGCTTGATTGGATTCTTGCTCCACCTGTGATATAGTTCTCTTCAGGGCTTTTTTTCAGGGGGCACACAATACCGGCACCTCTTTTTATTGTTGTTAAAAAGTGTGGCACTTACTGTAGCAACTTCATGATGAATATGGTGGGTGGAAAGCTGTGCTTTTCTACAGGCTTTCATTTAAGAGGGGAAGATGGGCTGATGCTTGAGTGGTATGGACTGAGAACTTAGCTGGTAGTTGTGTTTCTGGGTTATTAACAATAAGTCATGGGGTGCTCAGTAGCCGTATATAGGCTGTCTAGCTGTATATCCACCCTGGTGTGTGTGTGTGTGTGTGTGTGTGTGTGTGTGAGAGAGAGAGAGAGAGAGAGAGAGACAGACAGAGAAAATTACCGTATTTTTGCACCATAACACTCACTTTTTTCCTCCTAGAAAGTAAGGGGAAATGTCTGTGCGTGTTATGGAGCGAATGCCTGCGGGTGGTGGTGGGGATCTGCTGCAGTCATGAGCAGAGGATCCATGGTTCCCCTTCCCTCCCTCCTCCGTGGTTACAAACATGGATCCACATGGATCCTCAGGATTTTTGCATTGGGCTTCTCCAAACTCACTGTCAGATCACATGTCTGTGGCCACAGCATGAACCACAAAAATCATATATCCACTATTTCGTTTAGAATATTTTTTTTCTTGTTTTCCTCCTCTAAAAACTATGTGTGTGTTATGGTCTGGTGCGTGTTATAGAGCGAAAAATACGGTATATCAGAAGTTTGAAGACTGTGTGACTCCAAGAATTAAGGCTTTCATGGAATTGTAGAGTTGGAGGGGACAATGAGGATCATTTAGTCCAACAGCTATGTCTTGAGAGGAGTTGAGAAATGGAAATGTTAGGATTTACAAAACGAATTGGGGAGTGATGGGGAGGTCTTGGATATTGCTTCAAGTCTCATATGGAAGTACTCACTCTTGTTCTATTCAGTTTACTTGCATCCCTACCTTTTCAAACGCTGGTTTTTATATTTGTTTTTGGAAGTTGCTTTGAGTTCCTTTTTTTCGGGGGGGGGGGGGAAGACTAATAATACTAATATATAATGCGTAATACTTTGAGGATTCAATCTACAGTGGTACCTCGGGTTACATACGCTTCAGGTTACGTATGCTTCAGGTTACATACGCTTCAGGTTACAGACCACGCTAACCCAGAAATTGTACCCCGGGTTAAGAACTTTGCTTCAGGATGAGAACAAAAATGGTGCAGCTGCAGCACGGCGGCAGCAGGAGGCCCCATTAGCTAAAGTAGTGCTTCAGGTTAAGAACAGTTTCAGGTTAAAAAAGGACCTCTGGAACGAATTAAGTACTTAACCTGAGGTACCACTGTACATGCTACAGTTAGAAATGTATGCTCACACCAAGGCATATTTTCATAATACATATAGCCCAGCATGTACATGTCAGGGCCAGCCTGGTCTCTAGCTAGCAACAGCCTTAGACACATCCAGTCTCTGGATTCCTGCTGATGACTGAAGTGCAGCTGAGAGAGGTTACTTGAACAAGCAAGGGCAGATGGCCAGGCTTCTCCTGTTTATGCCAGGCCTTGCCAATCCAGAGGCTTCATACTGCCTGCCAATTGCCTGGTCTCGTCTTGCACATCCCTTATTCCCTTCTGCACTTGAAAGAGTGTTATAAGCTGGATAAGCAAACACACTAACTTCCAGGTAGCTTTAGGCTGCAATCCTACACCCAGTTACCCAAGCCTCATTGAACTCAATGGATCTTATAGAATTGCTCTGTTACTAGATTAGGGTTCCAGCACTAGGCTGAGAAGTATCTCTACTACAGTACTTTCAATTTACAGAGTTTGAGGTCGTGTGAATGCCAGTTATAATAGCTAAAAATAAAAAAAGAAAGTAGTTCATACCCATAACTTCAGCAAACTTTTAACAGCTCAAGATGTTTGGCATTTTAAAATGTTGCAGTTTTTACCTAAGGGTACTGGACTTAATGATTTCAAAACTTCATGTTTAAACAACGCACTGAGGTTTTCTACAAGCTTCACCTGCTGCATTCAGCATGAAATTGGAATAAGCACAGCTATTTGGAAACAAGTCTCACTTTAAACAGAAAGGCTTAGTTCCAAATAAATATGTTAAAGATTAGGTTGCCAAGCTATTATCTCTTGACACTTTTTTTTTTACAGCCTTAGGAAAAGTAAGGTTTGTAGTTCAGTTGTGCCAAGCTATGGTAGCTGGAGGTGCAAGAAGGGCTGAAGTTTCTGCTGTTGCCACAACATGAAATCACTGCCAAATTCCAGGCAAAGCCACTGGCAAGACTCAGTGCAGAACCATGCAAAAATTCCAGGAACCTTCGGAGCTGGAAAGACCTTTAGCATGGTGCTGCATAAACAGAACGTTCTTGCCAAGGTTTCTTCCAATCTCCTAGTGATATTGCCAAGATGCAAATTTATGTTCATCTTTGATCTTGGATGTCAGAGCTGCCCTCTTGTTGCAGCATTGCCCCAAGTGATACATATGTCCTCTTTTCTGTTTTGATGGTAGTTCAAAAGGAAAAAAAGCAATTGCCCCTTTGCTGAATTTCTAAGGCAAAATGATATGTTTAGTTAAAAAACAACAACCCATGAAATATTCTGGCAACCAAAGAAATATGAAATTTGAACGAAGAAAATGCAACAGGACCTACAAGAATTGAAAAATGTCTGTTCTTATGTCACTAGGCTTAGTGTGCTTGTGCAGTGTTTATATGCACACCAGCTAATTTTATAGGAGAACATATTTGTCTGCTCTTACTTACTCTGTTTAAAGAGTAAAACAGTTTTAAGTAAAGAGGTAACACCACAACTCTAAATATTCTGCTTCCATAACTGTCTTTTCTAAGAATTTGTGAACATTTATAAATATATTACCTAAGTGGCTGTATCTGAACTTTGCCTTAGGCCGCAGTTTCAGTTTCAATAACTCCTGTTTTTCCATTGTCAGGTTTGGAAATTCCTTCAGTGCCAGAATGTTACATTTGAGGAAAGAGGCAAGATTACGTACTGAAAAGAGTTTGTGCCAGCATTAAGACTGGTGCTTTTAAAGTCAGCACCTAACTTAAAGGTGTCCTCTTAAGGCGTAGCCTTAAAGTCTGTGTCTGGGTACAGTGGACATTGTCCTGATGTGGGGCAGTTGTCCCTCTCTCTGATTAGTCCTCTGCCCCAGACCATAGGAGGCAACTCCTAGGGACTGAGGTCCCTTTGCCCCCCCATAAAATATTTGAGGGGGCCAGACCACCCCAAAGTTACTGGGTATTACCATTCAAATGGTGTGTGTGTGCCATGTTATGTGATTGATGGGGCTTACCTGCCCCCCTATATTTTATTCAAGATGGCACCCCTGCCCCCGACAATACCAGCCCTACCATTAGGTAGGAGGCGGTGGATGCCTCAGGCTGCTTGTTTAGAGCAGGGGTCAGCAAACCTTTTCAGCCGGGGGCCGGTCCACTGTCCCTCAGACCTTGTGGGATGATTTTGCAAAGTTTTTTGCAGATAAAATCACTCATATTCGGAAGGAGCTAGACACCACCGTGGGAGCAGGGCTGGGGCGGGAGAGTGCTAGAGCCCTGTCTGGTCAAGTTGCATGGAATCAATTTCAATCCGTTACCCCCGAGGATGTGGACAGGCTGCTTGGACGAGTGAAACCAACCACCTGTCTCCTTGATCCTTGCCCATCCTGGCTAATAAAAGCAAGCCGGGAAGGGCTGGGCGATGGGCTCTGCGGGGTGGTGAATGCTTCCCTCTGTGAGGGAACATTCCCAGATCCGCTGAAAGAGGCGGTCATTAAACCGCTTCTTAAAAAAACATCTTTAGACCCGGCCAATATGGCCAACTATTGCCCAGTCTCAAATCTTCCATTCTTGGGCAAGGTGATTGAGCGCGTGGTTGCTGAACAACTCCAGGCACGCCTGGAGGATGCGGACCATTTGGATCCCTTCCAATCGGGATTCAGGCCTCACCGTGGAACTGAAACAGCCTTGGTCGCGCTGGTTGATGATCTCCGGCGAGCTAGGGACAAAGGTGAGAGTTGTTTCCTGGTTCTGCTGGACCTCTCAGCGACCTTTGATACAATCGACCATAACATCCTTCTGGACCGTCTAGAGGGGCTGGGAGCTGGGGGCACTGTTATACAGTGGTTTCGCTCCTTCCTCCTGGGCCGTGTTCAGAAAGTGTTGGGGGGGGGATGAGTGTTCAGACCCCTGGGCTCTCACTTGTGGGGTGCCTCAGGGTTCCGTCCTCTCCCCCATGCTTTTTAATATCTATATGAAGCCGCTGGGAGAGATCATCAGGGGGTTTGGACTGGGTGTTCATCAGTATGCAGATGACACCCAGCTCTACCTCTCCTTTAAATCAGAACCAGTGAAGGCGGTGAAGGTCCTGTGTGAGTGCCTGGAGGCGGTTGGAGGATGGATGGCGGCTAATGGATTGAGGTTGAAACCTGACAAGACAGAAGTACTGTTTTTGGGGGACAGGGGACGGGCTGGTGTGGAGGACTCCCTGGTCCTGAATAGGGTAACTGTGCCCCTGAAGGACCAGGTGTGCAGCCTGGGAGTCATTTTGGACTCACAGCTGTCCATGGAGGCCCAGGTCAATACTGTATCCAGGGCAGCTGTCTACCAGCTCCACCTGGTACGCAGGCTGAGACCCTACCTGCCTGCGGATTGTCTCGCCAGAGTGGTGCATGCTCTGGTTATCTCCCGCTTGGACTACTGCAATGAGCTCTACGTGGGGCTACCTTTGAAGGTGACCCTCATCCCTTCGAGCCTTTGCCCCTTTGCCCGCGCGCTGCACTTGGCGAAGGTGCTCCGTCAGGTGTTTTGCGCGCGGCAGATGCACGATTCCCGCCCGCCTGGCTGGAGAGGGGCGCCCGTCTTCGCGGGAGCTTCGCAACGCTTCAGCCCACGCCGTGTGCAGCACGGCAGAAAGTTCTTCACCCGAAGCCTCCCGCCTTTTCAACAACGCCAAGCCCCCCCCCTCCCCAACCCATCCCCTCGCTTCAGCAGCACCGCCGCTCGCGCGACCTGCCTGCGGTCAGACACCCCGCCCCCTCCCGCCGCGCTTGCCACTCAGGCCTCCCGCAGCCAATCGCGCCGCCTTCTGTCACCCCTCTCCCCACCCCCTCCTGGGAGTGAGGGGAGGGCGGCGAGCTCGGCGGAGACTGGCGGGGGGTTGAAGAGAGTTGGAGGGTTGAACTTTTTCTCTCGCCCCCCCCCTCCTCGCCGAGTTTGCTCCCCGCGCCGAGGCTGCCTCGTCTCGCCTCCTTTCGCCTCAGTGGCGCGCGCCCAGCGTCCTGAAGGCGGCTGCTGTCGGGGCTTCGCTGCTGCTCCTCCTCCCGCGCTTCCTTCTGGCCGGCGCGCGTTATACACAAAGCCATGGGGTTTCAGGAGCCCGGCGTGCCTTTGACCCTTCTCCTCTGGATTACGGCTTCTGCCTGGGGCTGCTTGCCCGGCGTGGCGGCCGGCGGCGGAGGCGGCGCTGCTGCTGCTGCCGCCGCAGGAGAGGCGGCTCGCAGGCAGGACGACTCCTTCTCGGCGGCCAGCGTCTACGGAGCGAGGTGCACCTCCAGGTGCCTCAGCCTGCAGATCACGCGCATCTCCGCCTTCTTCAAGCATTTCCAGGTACGGGCGGCGGCGGCGGGGGGGGGGGGGGAGCGAGAAGCTTCCCGGGCGGGAGGGCAGGGCGAAGCCTCTCTCCCTCAGCACTTCGCTCGCACCTGGCTTGCTCCAACTCGCGCGCTCCTCTCCGTGGGAAGGAAGCGCCAGGCTGGGCGGCTTCAGCCGGGAGAGAGGGAGCGGGAGGAAGGGGACGAGGGGACGTGAGGGGTCGCGGGCGGCACCTGCGCGCAAGGCTGAGGAGCCTCCTTCGCGTTTTGCGCGAGTCCCGTGGAAGGCGGCGGGATTTGCTCCCCGGGAGACACGCGTAAAGCTGGGGGGGGGGCTCGGGAGGCGTTAAGCGTAGTGAGCGGAGAGCGGCAGTTGCCCCCCGATTTACACAAACCCAAGGGTCACACACACACACACGTCTCTGTGATTCTAAGGGAGAAGTGGATTCGTGTTTGCACTGAGCAGAAGGTGGTCACTTACTCCGGATCAAGCCACGCAGATCTTGAAGTGGGGCGACAGGGGTGCCTGGTCTGACAGGGCGATCGCCGAACCTCTGAAAGCAGATTATTTACTCCTAAACAGTCACTCGCAACCCTACTAGCAACACACACAATTTTAAAAACAAATAAATAAGGGCTGACGTCCCCTTTCCTTTCCGCGATGCCTGTTCACGTGTGGGACATATTTCCCATCTACGTTAGTACAGTAATTATTATTTTATCCGAGTGGCAAAGAGGTCTCTATTCTTTCTAGTGAGTGCGAGTAACTAGAGAGAGGTGGTTATTCTGGATTCACCAACCCATGATAAAAGTTTGTGATTTCCAGTCAGCTTCTTTCTTACTGGAAAGCGTTATGGCATGTCTATATTGCTTGCCTCCTGAAATTGCTGAAAAGGTAGAAGAAGGTACACAGGGGAACCCCTCCCTTGCCCAGTAAAACATTCAGTTCATTCTTACTGGTCCCTTTCAGTACAAGCCTGCAAGTGTCTGCATGTGTGAATGAGAGAGTCCTGGTAGATGCTGAAGTTGTTCTTACATTTCGCTGTGGTTGAATGCAGCCCTGCATTCTACAGTTGTGTCTTTGCAATAAGGCTCGCAACCAGTTTGCTAGTTGATTGGCCAAGAACAGCTTAGCACACAAGCTGCTTGATTCTTTTCAGAATTCAGGCTGCCTGACTCTACTAAAATCACGGGCTTTAGATGTTCCAGCCTGCCTAACGCTGCGTAGGGTTGGGCTGTAAAAGTTCAGAAAACAGGGCACTTTGAAAAAAGGTGACCCCTGAAGGCAGGGAGGGAAGAAGTTAATTTCTTATGTGGATCTCTGCAGGTGTCCCATTTACTTTGCATTTCTTTCTCTGGCAGTTATTTTGATAGCACAGAGTGTGTAACGTAGCTTCTGTGCTTCCTGCCAAAGGCAATGTGCTGGAGCAATTTTCCCTGATCACTCACGTGCAGATCGTGTTTTGATTTTGCCTGGAAAAAGAAGCAGGAGACGATAATGGCTCAATTTTCCACCAGTGCTTTTGAATCCAAAAGCAACTGAATGGGTGGTGGTGATGTGATAATCAATAACTGTGTTTTCTGTTACCCACCCTAAGCATTTTTGCAGCATATAGTATCTTGTTTCTTATTAATGCACTCCTTTAAAAAGTAGGCAGATTTGATGGTACTGTGTTTTAGGTTGATATTCTGAAAGTATGAAGTGGTAAGATGATGGGACCATAAGCTACTTTGTATTCAGAATTCATGTGTGTTGGGGAATAGTTTTTCCTTCTGCAAAGGTTTTCTTGATTTTCATTGTTTCAGAAATCCATTTATATAAATGTCCATTGTCAGACCAGAAGAAAAAAGATGCAGCAAAACATCCCTCTATGCTGCCTCTTAGAATATGGATGTTACATGCAACCATGGTTTTATTGCATAGAATTACAAACACCTTGTACAGAATAGGTACTGATTTCCTGAGTGAGGGGGTTATTCTTGTAGCCTTCTGATCAGGCTTTTTTTAATTAATAGAAAAAAATTAATCCAGGCTTTTCCTGTCATCACTTTCTATGCTTAAACTAGAGTTACTCTAAAAATCCAGATGAACACAGAGAGAATATTATGAAAATGATTTACAGGTGGTACATGACACCAGTCAAGCTTGCAAAAATCTATCATTTGCCCGATAATAAATGTTGGAAATGTAAAGAAACTGAAGGTACATTATTTCACCTTTGGTGGACATGCCCAAGGATTAAGGCTTTCTGGGAGATGATTTATAATGAAATGAAAAGGGTATTTAAATTTACATTTCTGAAGAAACCAGAGGCCTTTCTCCTGGGCATGGTTGGCCAATTGGTGCTAAAGAAGGATAGAACTTTCTTTATGTATGCTACAACAGCAGCAAGAATACTTATTACAAAGTATTGGAAGACACAAGATTTACCCACTCTGGAAGAATGGCAGATGAAGGTGATGGACTATATGGAACTGGCGGAAATGACTGGCAGAATCCGAGACCAGGGATAAGAGTCGGTGGAAGAAGATTGGAAGAAATTAAAAGACTATTTACAGAAATACTGCAAAATTAATGAATGTTAGAATGATGTTGGATTCAAGTTAAGTGGTTTTTAGCAGCAATGTTAAAAGGAATATGTAAAAATGGATTGTTAACAGGTGAAAATTTAAAGTTATTATATTTTAAGATAAGAGATTAAGATAAAATCAAAGAGGGAAAGGATTTGCTGAATTAACTAATTTGAACTGGAATACAAAAAGGGAGGTGTGAGGAGGTCGGGGAAACAAGCCAATGAAAGATAAGACATGGAAAGACTAATCTGTTTTTTTAATTGTTTTTATCTTGTATTTTCATTTTCTATTTTTTCTCTTTATTTCTTTTTTCTTTTTTTGCATATTTTGTGATATGTTGAAACCGTAATAAATATCTTTTAAAAAAAATCCAGATGAGCACAACCTCTGTGATCATGTGAGGCTAACAGCATAAGCCTTTATCTTGGCACCTACTCAGAAGTAAGTCTCATTTTGCCCAATGAGGCTTCCTCTTATGTAATAGAATATAGGACTGTGGCCTAATTGTATTTTTTCCCCAGTCCAAAGCTTGCTATCTAAATGCACATCTGTGTCTCATAATTATATTCCTTGGACCTTTGAACCTTGCTTCTTGTATGGGTATGCATGAATCTATTAATGTTCTTTACTTCCTGGCAATTCACACCATGGAACAGAATCATCCAGGTATCTGTTCTGCCAGTGCAGCTTGCATGAGTAGTTCTGGGATAACCAAGGCAGGGATAAAGGGCACCTTGTTTAACAAGGAGGCTATTTGTGTGCATCTCTTGCTTATTGCAAAGCATTCAATCAACAGCGTGGGAAGCTGCCGGGTGGGAGGGTTGCAGTATGTCCCCTAAGGCTACAATCCTATGTCCAGTTAAGTGTGCTTAAGCCTTGCTGAAATAAATAGGATGTAGGTGTGTTACAGGGTACAGAGTTGTAGTCTAGTTGTAGAGGGCACCTGCTGTTACATTTATACAGATGTGGCCTCTCCAGATTCTACAACAGAACATAGCATATCTTGTGCCACGGAGTTCTACTTTCATTAATTCGAGTAGATTTTATTTCAAAGATAAGAGCAAGCTGGCTACTGGTAACTCCAATATGGACATATTTATCATATCCATAAGTTCTTCATTTTAAAATTCAGCACATATTGCTGACACAGTGACTCAGGAAGTCTGATAAATTAAAAGACTCTTGATACATCACGGTTGCTTGGTTTTTAAATAAACCCACTTTAAATACTTTCTCTGTTCACATGTGCTGGTATCCACTTTGTGGGGAGGAGAGTGTAATAATTGGAGTGGGCAGAGGTAAGTTCCTGTGCTCATTTTGAAGGGTTTGGAGGAAAGCTATTGTATATAATTGAGCCTTGCTAACTGGTGGTGGGGAACATCAACATTTGTAGGGTATTTCTCGATGAGCTAAGCACTCATTAAATACATGCATAATGCACAGCACAATGTGTATATGATTACTTATATTCCATGAAGTAGGCAAGAATTACAATACAGACTAGTCAGCAAAGATATGGCATGAGAGTACTCTCACCTACTACCTGTGACAAAATCCTGCTGACTCAATGAGAGATCGTACTAAGCAAATGTATACTGTATAGGATTGACTGCACCTGTTTGTATGGTGCTCTCTGTAGCACACTTTTAAAGGTTGAAGTAGACTTTGGTCCATTCAAGTTTATGCCATAGTGAGTTTTTTTAGGCTATAAAATGCTACAAGACCTTATGGTTCTTACTAAAGAATGGTCATGAAAGGTGCTATTCATCTACTTTTGCATTTTTCCCCCTTTTTGCATTCATGGGAGAGATACCCAATGTTAGTCCTACTCAGAGGAGATGTAATGAAATCAATGGGTCTACTTCTATTACTCTTAGTTTTCATTCACTTTCATGTTTTCACTTATTCTGTTTCTAGGTCTCAACAACCAAGTAAAGAATAAGATCTCAACCATGAACTGAATGAATTATAATAATTTCCCAGCATCCCATTTGCAAGTGAAAACTAACACATTCACTTTTTAGACAAGCTCTTCATTTGAATGCACAATGTATGTATGATGATTCCAAAGCACAGCAAAGCAAGACAAACAAAATCAAATCCAGACTAGGTGATGAAAAAGTAAAGAGATAGAGCTTGATTGTCATCCTTTTTATCCTATGGAGCTCTTGGACTTCACATTCAAGGAACAATCTGTGGTAGGGCAAGAACATTTCACCTGTCTATGAAAATGCCTACTTTTGTACTCAATGTATTAATCTTCACCCAGGTGAACCAGAAAGAAGAAGAATCAGAAGTGCACTCTGTTGTTTCAAAAATGCAGGGTGTATAGAGCATGCACGCACCCCACCCCCCATACTGTAACCCATCTGCATTCATGATTAGTATAGTTAAGTATTGATTAGATAAAGATACACTAGATAAAAATTCAAACCAAAAACTGCCTTCTATGAACATGTCTTTTCTTCAAGAGATATATCAAAAGCTGGAAAGTGTTAAACCCAGTTAATTATCCTGAAAGGGGATTAGTTAACCCCCCCTTTTTTTTACTGTTGTCAGTTGGTTGTAACTCTTTTTGTTTTACAGTTTCACTGGCTAAAGGAAGCAATTTACACCAGCCAGTTCTTAGTGAAAGGCCTTTTTATGTGCGTGCTTTCTTGGCATGATTTCTTTCTGAAGTAAAAACTGCTGACAGAATGCACATTGCCAAACAATAGTGATTACATTTTAATTAGCTGGGGTGAAATAAGCTGCAAATTACTCAGTTAGGACTTAATAACTGGTTGGTCTCTCCCCCCCATGCAAATCAATTGCAAATCAGTGGCTTTAATCCTAACCTGTGAAAGAAAAAAAATCAATCCATCTAAATTATAGGGGATTAAATACTTCTAAAACTTGAAGCAGTGGTAATATACAAAAGGTGAAGTGATCTTGTTAATAAAGGTTAAACTTTCTGTTCTCTTTTAATTGAGAAAAGAGAGGAAGTGAAGAGGTATATGGCAAACATAACATTGTCCTTACTACGGTACTTGTGATATACAGGTGATATCCTGGTCAAGCAGGTGTGTACAGCATTGTTCTGTCATGCAAACAAAGGTAGCTTTGCACTGTTACTTTACCATAGCCATTTCAGAAGGACATTTAAAGTGTAAATGATGCTGCAGTGCAATAATCCACTACCTGTCTTCAGACTTTAAAAGAAGCAAAAACTGCTATAGCTTGAAGAGCATGACCAATTGTCTTATAGCAAGAAATACAAGACTTGCATGTTTCGTCCTAAGAGATCTCTGATTCATCTGCACCAGTCTTTGATTTACTGTATGGAGACATTGCTTTGATGGCAGTTACTAAGCTGGTCTCAAAGGAAGTAAAGTAGGTTAAATGATGCTTTTTACTGGGCCACAATCTGTAGGGAATAGTATACAAGCTTTGGAGTTTTGTCAGAGCTGTTTTTTTTTTAAAAAAATAGTTCCATACATACACACTTTTTCTCTACATAAAATGCTCCGGAGGAATGGGATTGAACTGTTTGTGTGTTTTGTAATTGGTAAAAAAAGAATAGTTCAACTCAAGTAGTAAAATACCCCTGTGCACTTGTGAATAGCAATAGATGTGTGGCGCTGCAGGGCAGAGTATGGCAGATTACAGTTGGGAGAAAACATAGCTAAATCTTTGTCGCGTGAAGATGGAAATAGGTCGTGTTCTATTGTATTAGACATCCACATTGTGCAGAGAAAACTTCTGTTCACCTTGCATGGTCCAGTTGTTGTTCACATTCAGTTAGGTAGTTGGCATCGGGCCAAGGAGAATTGGGTAATTTCCCCTCTCAGTCCTGAAGCTCACTAGGAAATCTGAGGCCCAACCTGTGGAAGAAAGTTGTTCTGAGGCTAAAGTGGGATAATAATCTCCATGTGTGCCACTTTGAGCTCCTTGGAGAAAGATCAGGATTTGAGATACAGTGGTACCTCAGGTTACATACGCTTCAGGTTACATACGCTTCAGGTTACAGACTCCGCTAAGCCAGAAATAGTGCTTCAGGTTAAGAACTTTGCTTCAGGATGAGAACAGAAATTGTGCTCTGGCGGCGCGGCGGCAGCAGGAGGCCCCATTAGCTAAAGTGGTGCTTCAGGTTAAGAACAGTTTCAGGTTAAGTATGGACCTCTGGAACGAATTAAGTACTTAACCCGAGGTACCACTGTATATCTACATGACAAATACAAGGCTATTAAGAACACAGCCATAGCCATAGTTTTCAGCCATAGTTGTTGAAATTGAGTCTCTTCTAAGATGTGAATGGCTTGTACTCTTCTTTAAGGGGTGAGATAAAACCAGGGGTCAGCAAGGCTTACTGGGCATGGGCTGGATCACTCCCGAGGAGATCCTCCATGGGCTGGACTAGTGCAGCGTGATGCTGGAAATCGCATCTGCACATGTCCACTGCATCGGAAATTGCTTCTGCGCATGCCCAGACGCTGGAAATCACGGCTGCGCAAATGCGATTTCCGGTGCCTGGGCATGGGCAGACGCAATTTCCGGAGCCACGGAAGAGAGTCCCATGCCGCACTGTGCCAGTTTAGCACAGCGTGCGGGGACTCACCAAGCAGGCAGCTCAATTTGGGGGTGGCTCATGGGCCAGTTAAGCGACCCTCATGGTTGCCGACCTCTGGATAAAACCTCTTAATCCCTGCTTGGCTGTGAACCATATTGTAGTGTTTCTTGTGTCTCATCACTCCATATATCATTTTTGTGTCATACACTTCATAAATTGCTATAATCTTGGGAGCATGGCAATGAAATTCTAATTTGGATTGAGCTGCCTGGTTCTCTGTCATGCATGAAAACTGCACTAACTGTAGAGAAGCTTAAAGACACATGGTACTTTAGCACAACAGAACTTTCTGAATTTGTGGTTGGATGTTGTGTCTTTGTGGTGGTGGTGTTGCTGCTGCTGCTGTTCTACAGCACTTTTAGCTTTTGGGGAAAATATTATAGAAATATCTTAATAAATGAAATAAAGGAGAGGTGTGTGGGTGTGTTTCTTAACTTTTAACAATTCGTTAATGTTTTCCTGTGTAATCCTGTGTAATCTCTCCAGGCCCAAGACAGTAAAAAAAAAAAAAAAGCCTTGAAGGGAAGCAATGAAAAGGAAAATGGACAAGCAACATACTTGCATTTCATGCTTAGTGTTTTTGTTGCTTTTGTAAATGTAGTCACTCTGGCAAGAATGAAACTATTTCACTTCCTGCCATGTATAGATCTCTGTAACTGTGTAACTGTGATATGCTTTGTGGTATCCATATGTAACTTAGCCAGTGTCATGCATAGTTCTGTTGGTAGAGAATCAGACTCTTAATCTCAGAGCCATAGCTTTGAGCCACACATTGGGCAAAAGATCCCTGCATTGCAGGGGTTGGACTAGATGACCCTTGTGGTCCCTTCCAACCCTACAATTCTAGAAAAAATTAGTTCGCTACATGGAAAAATTACTACAATTTACCCACGTGTTCTAGATCAGGGATGGGCAGCCTGTGGCCTTCTGGATGTTGCTAAACTATAAATCGCACCATCCCTTACCATTGGCTATGTTGGCTGAGGCTGATAGTAATTGGAGCCCAACAACAGCTCAGCAACAGCTGGAGGGCCATAGGTTCTCCACCCCTGTTTTAGACAAATTGAAAAGTCTGTGTGTCTGTCTAGAAGAGATGCCTCTGGAGAACCTTCAGATTTCAGTGTATTAGGCTTTTATAGGAATCTCTAGAGCCATGTAGTCTGCAGAGCATTGCTTATAATGTGATAAAATAGGAAAGACAGTATTCTTAGCCCATATGCACAGGTGTGATCCAGTTCCTATTCCTGTGTTCTTTAGTCCATTAGAGGAAAACCAGACTTTTTGAGAGTGGCAAAGTGCAGATGGATAGACATAGGCAGAAGAATGCTACCTAATAAATTACATTGTGTGTTATGTTGATTAAGTGCTAGGCATGCAGATGTTTCCATATAGAGTTTAGTTGTGTAGGTGGATTTCAAGGTTCTGGAGATAATCCAAAATAGATTTCTAAGATGAAACCTTGGATATATAAACTTGTTTGTTTAGGACAGACATCAGGGAATCCCTGACTGACTAATGTGAATTTGCTTCTTAGTATTTTTTGGAAATTCCATACCTCCCTTGAATCTCATTTGTGTGATATTTTTTTCATTTTGTGTTGATGCTCATTGGGAGTCTGTGTAAGCTTTTACAAGAATGATCTTGGAAAAAGCAAACTTACAGAAGATAATAATTTCACTTGCAAGTGAACCTTGATGCCCCATCCCAAAATGTATGCATGTATTTATGTTTATTTCAACAAGTTATATATCCCTTAATATTGTAGTTTTTAAGTGGTGTACAATATATTTTACAAAAGAGACACCCTAGATAAAATCAGTCAAAATGAATCATAAATCAGAATAACATGTAAAGTGCCTGCTAATATTTATTTCAACAATGCATTGTGATTAAGGCTTCACTTCTTCAAACAAATTTTTAGGATGCAGAGTGGAATCTGGACCTGCACAGTACTACATCAGAATATGTACTTAAATTCTCCCATGTTTATGTGAATTTGGGTGAAGAATTGGGAGTGGTCAAGCTGTAGAAGGAGACTATTTCAGGGGGAAATTTTATGAATGTATGAAGCTATCTTATAGCGAATTAGACCTTCCAACCTAATAGTGCCTGCTCTGACTAGCAGTGGGCTCCCAGGGTATTTTTCAGTCCTGCTACCTGAATCCTTTTCAATGGAGATGCCAAGGACTTAACCTGGGAACTTCTACATGCATGCTCTCTACCACTGAGGGTGTGTGCATGTTTGCAGATGTGTATAGTATGTATGTGTACATGACTAAAGGACTTCTCTGAGCTCTATAGCATGTGCCACACTGCTCATGTGCTATATGTAAGATGCAGTTGCAACTCTGAAAATTGTAGCCTTGGTTTTAGATAGTCTTGGCCAGTGTTTCAAGGTAGTTTGAGGTAGTAATGATAAATGCAATAGTTAGCATTGTGCTCCCTTGTGCAAGGGAATGGGTTGCATTTTGTTGGGATCCTTGGTGCCCTAAATGATGCAGAAGAATTAAACACTTTATATTCTTATACTGTAAATCAGGCATCCCCAACCTGCAGCCATCCAGATGTTTTGGACAACAGTTCCCATCATCCCTGACCACTGGTCCTGTTAGCTAGGGATCGTGGGAGTTGTAAGCCAAAACATCTAGAGGGCTGCAGGTTGGGGATGCCTGCTGTAAATAGTTAACAAGCAAGTATGCACTTTCTTAGACTTAAAGTGCTTCTGAACAGGATTTTCCCTATTGTATAAGTTGTTAAAAGTTCTCGTAAAATGAGGGAGAGTGCCATTTCCATGATATCATTTATCTGAATTCTATTTTTCTTCTTCTTTCACCACATTTCTGGTATTGAATGAAAGGCAGTTTTCCTAAAAAAAAAAAGGATAACAACTTTGGTTGGCCCTCATGGCCCTTCACTTCATCAAATCTGGCCCTCCTTGAAAAAAGTTTGGACACCACTGACTTAAGGATTTGGAAGGGCATTAAAAAGGTGCTAAATGAACGGTGAATGATATTGAATGCCATGATTGCATTGCGGTATAATTCTACATCTAATATACACAGGCTAATTGAAAAATTAGCCCTGAGTGCTCACTGGAAGGACAGATCGTGAAGCTGAGGCTCCAATACTTTGGCCACCTCATGAGAAGAGAGGACTCCCTGGAAAAGACCCTGATGTTGGGAAAGATGGAGGGCACAAGGAGAAGGGGACGACAGAGAATGAGATGGTTGGATGGTGTTCTTGAAGCCACTAGCATGAGTTTGATCAAACTGCGGGAGGCAGTGGAGGACAGAAGTGCCTGGCGTGCTCTGGTCCATGGGGTCACGAAGAGTCGGACACGACTAAACGACTAAACAACAACAACAACAATTGAAAAATAGTAATTTATTTATCTGGAACATTTGTACCCTACTCTTCCACCAGAAAGGTCTCCCAGAGTGGCTTAAAGGTAAAGGTAAAGGGACCCCTGACTTTAGGTCTAGTCATGGACGACTCTGGGGTTGCGGCGCTCATCTCGCTTTATTGGCCGAGGGAGCCGGCATACAGTTTCCAGGTCATGTGGCCAGGATGACTAAGCTGCTTCTGGTGAACCAGAGCAGCGCACGGAAACACCGTGAGTGGTACCTATTTATCTACTTGCACTTTGATGTGCTTTCGAACTGCTAGGTGGGCAGGTGCTGGGACCGAACAATGGGAGCTTACCCCTTCACGGGGATTCGAACTGCCGACCTTCCGAATGGCAAGCCCTAGGCTCTATGGTTCAGACCACAGCACCACCCGTGTCCCTCCCAAAGTGGTTTGCATACAATCAAATAGGATAAGACAGGTCCCTGCCCACAGCCTTACAATTTAAAAATCCACGGCACACAAGGCAAAGGGACAGGGAGGGAAGAGGGGGATGTCACAATTTTCCTTGCCCTGATTTCCTCTTGTTGGTCATGGATGTCTGGAGTAGGGAAGCCTATATGTACATGTATGTCCAGTGTGATGAATCTGTCAAGGAAGCTAGGGAGAAGGACCATTCAAGAATTATTCAGCCATTTACTGTAAGTTCTAAGCTTGCATTCTGAAGTGGTTCCAACCAAGCACATATAACTTTATTGCCAGGAAATGTAAGAATGGAGGGACACTGTTAGATTGGCATTTTATTGGGCATGAATAGTTCTTATATAAATCAATTCCTCCAAGACACTTTCTGATAATTATACCATGTGTTTTAAATTTGATTCATCCACCAATAAATAACCTTAAATGCATGAAATGCATCAGTATTGTTCATCATTTGTATGTGCAATAAATATCTCTACCTACCTTTGTGCTTTAGCTCAAGATTTAGATGCTCTACCTTTTCCATTTGCAGCGATCAATTTTGTCAAATACCATCAAATCATCACATGCCTGCAAAAAGCATACTTCATGATCTTGCAATTTAAATCTTTGTCCTTGGGCACTGTGATGAAACAAAACAGATGAGAAGAAGGTTGCTTCTTGTTCAAAAGGATTTTCTTCCATATTCCTGCAGATAGATTTTCTGTCATTCTTGGTTATGAAAAGAAAGGTATTGGAAAAGAACTTGAATGAATTTTTAAACTACTTGCACATTGCCCGGAGGCCTGTAGATATACCATGTATGCATCTGTGGGCAGTAACACTGTTGTGGATTTGGCTGGCTTCATCATGGTGAATGAGTGGCTAGGGCCTTTGTTTTCTCAGGGTTATGTTTTTAATGACTGTGGATGGTCCCCTGAATGGGCAATTCATTTTACAGGATTAGGGTCTCAGACCAGTGCTTTCCAGAGTTTGTGCATGAGTGAGCTGAGTGTGTCTGGCTGGAGCTAGCTGAAAGTGAGAGAGAGACCTGCACAAGTTGCTTTCTGATGTTTGCATATAAAAGTATACAATTTGGGATTTGCAACAATATTCCTCTTGCATAAACAGAAGTGTTCTTGAAACAGAAACTATAGCACTGCAGGGCAGGGAGGAGAAAGATTTTAGGAGGGGGGAAATGTACACATTTGTCTCTTCCCACACTTCTGAAGTCTTTCCTGTTGTGCTGTGTCAGGGATGAGGATGTTGGATTTCACTTGCATCAGCCCACAGACAGTGGCAGAGCTTCATGCTCTGGCACCGGGGGGGTGGGAGCAGGTGGGGGCATGGCTGGCACGCATCCTGGGAGTGTGGTGCGTGTCTTGGGGGCGTGACGTGCCATCTGCAGGGGTGTGGTGCCCAGCACGGGGGGGGGGAGGCAGCCGTGATGGCACCCCACTGGGATCGCGCTGTCGGGGGGCAGTGCGCTCCCTCCGCACTCCTCTTCCTCCGCCAATGCCCATAGATAGCATGACCAATGGTCATGGATGATTGTAGTCCAGTAATATCCGAAGGACAACAGATTTCACATCCTTGTGCTAAATACTACTAAAGTGCACAGACTCAGGCGCAGAAAACTTAATAGCTATATAAAGAGATAGGAGTTCCCTGAATTTGCAGAAGCCAGTACTTTTTATGACAGTGGCCCATTTCACAGCCAAAGTGATACACATACCAACTTTGATATTAGAAGGAATGTGGGGGCACAACACATGTTTGCATATTCCATGGCTGTATCTCAGATATACATTTGGTGTTCATTTGAAAGTCCCATTCCTCATTTTGAAAGAAGTGGAAAAAGACTTACATGGGTGGTGAAAATTTGATTAAACCACAGAGACCTCAGAAAGAAAAATAATTGCATGAGTGATAATTGGCTTGTAAATCTTACTCCCATTTTGGCTATACATACTAAATAATTTTGCAGGCAAGCAACTTTTGTAGGCTGTTTTAATTTAGGGGTGCCAACTTGAATAAAATATTGGGGGAGCAGGTAAGCCCCACCCCACAAGACGCAGCACATACACACCATTTGAATGGCAATGCCCATCAACTTGGGTGGGGCAGCCCCCTCAATATCTTATTGGGGGAAGCTAAAGGAACCTTGGCCCCTAGAAGTTGGCTCCTATGACCTCCTCCCAGTTTTCATTTTTTGCACTTTACATTAAAAGTTAAAATGCACCCATACTGTGAACAGAAATATTTTCAGAAGGAGAGGGGATAGAAAATGGGAAATTTACTCTAAATGTAACAAAAAGCTAGTCTTCTATTATATTGCTTATAATACTAAGAATACTAAGAATACTAAGACAGCAATGACAGATTCTGAAAGGAAAGAGTTCTACTTTGCCATAGCAAAAGTCTTGCCACTTGATGCATTAGGCTGCAGTCCTAACCCCACTTTCCTGGGAGTATGTCCATTGAATTCAGCAGGGTTCCTTTGAAGTAGACATTGTTAGAACTGAAGCCTGCCTGTGGTATTTATGAAGAACCCATTCCCTGATTCTTCTTAGTATTCCAAAGAAGCCTGAATAATTGCAGTCACACCTATCCCAAACATTGGGATTTGAAAGAAATGGCTACAAATATTGGACTATGTGCAGAGGTTACGCTCTGACTGAGGCTACAATCCTATGAATCCTTACCTGGGATTTTGAACACTGTGGGACTTGTGTTGGAGGAAATATGTATAGACATGTACTGCAAATGTATCTGGCATATGAGCGCACACAGTTAGCAGGTCCGCCACTTACACAAGGGTTTGACTCCAAAGGTCCATGTACAAAGGCAAAATCATGCAAAGTCAGGAACCCCTGGAACCACTTCCCTGAGAGGTGTAGTCCTACTTATTGGGTTCTGGGAAGTTTGTAGGAGGGCCCTGGGACCCTCCGAGAGCATGGCAAGCAAGGAAAACCTGGGTGTGCAGGTGGAAGAAAAACAAGTAAATGGAGAACAAGGAATGGCAAGTTTCCCCTGCTCTCCATTTATTTATGTATTTTCTCCCTGCACAAGTTTGCATTCGCATATGTAAAGGGAATGCCAGTTGTGGGCCCACTGTAGCATTTTAGTTTAGCAATTTATAAGCAGATGACTTTGCTACATATTTTGTTTGTGTTTTGAAATTGTGTTTGAAGCCTCTAGTGTGGCAGCTTTCAAGGCAAGAAGAAGCAGCCTCTGCATTTGGATATTTATCGTGGTAGAATGTTCCAGGTGACCAGCATATTCCAAAAGCAGGAGTGCTTCATCTGATTTAGTGAAAAGAGGCCACCGAGTTGTAAAACTATGCAGCTAGTTGCTACTAATCTGCAGCTGCAATCATTGTTCTCTTCTGTCATTCCTTTATAGGGAGAATAAAGGATTGAAAGCAGTCCATGAGATATTAGTTTAACATTACTACTGGCTAGGTTTTGGAAAAGGAAATAATAAATTCTTAGCTGGCACGGGGACTGCTAAAGTACTTCTGTTAACTGTATGTTATTTATGACATCCTCCTAAACTTTTATGTCTTCTGTTCCTGTCCATTCACAAGCGTTTGCATGAGTCTTATGTTTCACATTTATTTATATGTGTGCTTTAGTATATTTAAGATAATTTTATGGGTAGTTGCTGCTAACCAAAGAGCATTAGATTTTAAGATGACACGGTTTTAAGAGTTGAAGATGTAATGTGCTAATGAGGATAAGATCAGGGGAGGCAGAAATGTTTATGTTTCTAAATATTTTGGGAGGAAGAATCTCCACCTTTAATGTATTTGGGAAGGTATTTACTTGACCATCCTGACTAGTCTGAGGCATGGTAATGACTCAAGAAGCACCTTTCCAAAGCACCACATGTGCTAGGGATAGTGCACACAATGTCAAGAGCTACAGCACCCTGTCTCTTATCAGTTACGCTTCAAAAAAGAAGATAAAAAGATCAAAGGAACTGGGTGGATGAACATATGGATTTTGCCTGCTAGTGCTCCTACCCATGTTATTTTACATCTGCTGTGAGGTGTATGTCCAGAATTGTATATATCATTTTTTAAAATAAAATAAAAGCTATATACTAATTATTAGGACTTCACACAACTCTGCCAGTCTACTCTCTGGTTCCAGTCTGCAGACCCCAGTCAAGATGAACTGCCCTGGGCCAACCTGGGACCACCCTCTGCACCTTGGATATAGTCCCAAATTACTTTGTGGGCAGGGACTAATGTTTAATAAGGGAGGGGGGAAACCTAATTAAACACACAACCATGATGGAGTGGGAAAGGAGTCATAGAATCATAGAATCATAGAGTTGGAATAGACCACAAGGGCCATCGAGTCCAACCCCCTGCCAAGCAGGAAACACCATCAGAGCACTCCTGACATATGGTTGTCAAGCCTCTGCTTAAAGACCTCCAAAGAAGGAGACTCCACCACACTCCTTGGCATCGTTCCTCACCCTTGACTGAGCAGGGGGTTCAATTCTCCAGGATGTTCTTCACAAGTGGCTTATCTGTGGGGAATAAGCTTGCGACTGAGCACCCTTGTTATCACCTTGTTGGTCAAGTCAGCAAGGGAAGTTGGCATCACAAAAAATTCTTAGAAAGTCACCAACCTAACCAGAAATGGAAACAAATTCTTGTTTTGTTTTCAGAGTGGGAAAGAGGTACTGTGGGAATGCACAGGAAATATTGGCCTAGCTTGAGATATGTCATTAATACTTCTACTTTTCTCTCTCTCCCCCAGAATAATGGTTCCTTAGTCTGGTGCCAGAATCACAAACAGTGTTCAAAGGTATGAAACTTCCTCTCTCTCTCTCTCTCAAAGATACAGTACAAAAATGTTATCCTTCATTGTACTTTATTGTTTATGGATTGCTATACATTTCATTTTGTCCTAAGCACTACAATGCATTTATTTCCATATTCTTCGCATACAACAAAACTCTTAAAATCTTGTTAACAATGAATATATGTATGTAATCACTTGCTGTATATTAAAACTTTGTGGCAGCTTCTTCTTCTTCTTCTTCTTCTTCTTCTTCTTCTTCTTCTTCTTCTTCTTCTTCTTCTTCTTCTTCTTCTTCTTCTTCTTCTTCTTCTATCCTGCCCCGTAAGAACTTCCCTGCAGTGGCATAGCAAGCCCATGTGGTACCTGGTGCGAAATTTTTTTTTGTCACCCCCTCCCCCCCCATCGACAGCTCAGGGTAGGCTTGGAAGTCTTGGGTGGGTGCAGAATGTCTGGTCTCTTTCCTACGCCTCTGCGCCCCACCCCCACAACTCTAAAGTAACCTAAGGCATTGGAGGAAGTGGGGAGCTATGCCGCTTTGCTGGGGCACTGGCAAAGCTGTGCAGCTTGTCCTCTCGGGAGCCATGACTCCCGTCCGTCCGTCCTTCCTCCTCCCTCCCTCCCTGGCTTGCTGTAAAGTGGCAAAGTGAGAGCCACCTACGGCGAGCCAGGGAGGGAGGGAGGCTGGGAGGGGGGCCCATGGCTTGCCGTAAGCGGCTCCCACTTTGCCGCTCAGCAAACCCAGAGGGAGGGATGGGGAGCCGTGGTTCCCATCCACCCCTCCCTGGCTCACTGTAAAGCAGCAAAGCAGGAGCCGCTTATGGCGAGTCAGGGAAGAGGGATCCCACCATGGTCCGTATGGTGCTCCAGCGGTGCCAGTGGCAAACCCCTATGTACAGTGCATGTGTGGCATCACTACGTACAGCACATGCATGCGACACTGCACATGTGTTGTACGTAGCTGTTTGCCGCCAGCGCCGCTCGGACGGTGGTGGGAACTTCTGCTCGCGGCTACAGTCGTAAACAGAGGATCTTTCACATGCGGCTGGGGCGGCAGGGCAAGCACCGCATGGGGTGCCTTCTTGTCACCCTCCCAGACATGGTACTCGGGGTGAATCACCCCCTCACCCCCACCTTGTGATGCAACTGCTTCCCTGTTCCATTTACTTCAATTAAACATCTTGGCTCTGTTCTGTTTGTAATTAATGGGCAATAGTCAGTGTTAGTTATACTCAGAGTAGACCCATTAATATAACAGAGCTCAATAGCTCACATTTCATACTAAGCCCAAACTATGGCTTAGTGCAAAAAGGCTGGCCTCGTGAGGAGGAGATAGCAGCCCCTTTGGGCAATGTTTTGCTTGGTGTAACATCTGAACCCAATTACAAATGATGGTTAAGGAGGAAATAGCCTAGGCTTGGACAACACACCGCGTCTTAGCTGCTGCATGGAGCTCAAAAGGCCAGGGAGAAGCAAAGCTCCAGGAGCTATCTTATTTGTGCTGAACGGTAAGACAACATGCAAACCAAGTCATTGAGCATATTCTGAGTATGACTTAGTAGTTGGATACCACCCCGTGGGGTTTTACAGTTGCTTTATTAGAGCTGGATTGTGCCAGTTAATTTTACATGACCTAAAATGTACTTAATATTTATTCTACAAGCAATTCTTGTTCAAGAAAGGAGAAGTGCTTTTCCCTGAGATTATATATTTTATGCTATTCTTTAATTTAATTTCTTTGGTGCTTTCAGCTAGTCTTACTGTTGTCTTTGTGTGTGTGTGTTGACTCTTTGACCCTTGAAAGATTAGAGTGCAAGTGAGCTAATAACTATTTGATTCTACTGGAAAACCATCTTGCTAAGTTGCCTGGAGAGAAGCAACAATTATTATTCAGCTTTAGAGGGTCAGAGTGGAACCACAGGGCTTAGCCACTGACTGCTCTTTTCATTCCCATACAATGCCGAGTGCGTCTATTCCCTGCTTTAGAATTTTACCTTCTAAACTATTAAACCAGTGTTGTAGAAAAATGGTAGGTAAAACAGTATTTAGCCAAAATTTCCATGATTTCATAATGGTACAAGGACATGCACTGCAGTTTGCTGAGATCTATATTTAATACGTAGTTGACATTCTGTAGAATTTATATTAAGTGGGGACCAAAATCTCAGAAGCTCTGAGGTGCTGTAAGGAGTGATATTCAGTGAAGAACTGCCGTGTTTTATGAATTGAGACATTCCATTTGAAACAAAAAGGTACATGGATTTCTCAACAACAATGAATCTCTCACAAGCTGGTGTGTGTGTCTGTGCGTGCAACTGAAATACCTTTTCTGTGATGTTTTCTTTGAGAGTTCCTGACCAGCAGGAAGACTTCAGTTGAGACTTCTATGAGTGCTAACTGGAGGAGAAGTTGGGAGAAGGGCTATTTGTTTTGATTAGAAGAGGAACTGGTTTAACAGAATAGCTACTATACAAGCAAGAATGCAAGTATCGTAATTCTATCTAACCCGCTAAATCATATAAATCATGTAAATACATTTCAGCAGTGGACAGCTGGGTGGCATGACTGTGCTCACCTGTCTTCTGGAAGATTTTGCTGCTGCTTATAGGGAGATAGAGGAGGAGGGGCAAGGTTGGTGCGGTGCAAATGCACTTGTGGGATCAGTGGATTGGCTACACAGTCCATTTCCACTGCGCTGTTCTGTTGCTCCTGCTGTTGCACTTGTATTGCACTGACCTTGTTCCTTCCACCACCTAGTGAGCAGCAGTGACATGACTGACTGGAGGTCAGGTGAACACCACTTCCTCACCAAGCTGTCTGCTACTAGTATTGATTGAATAAATAATATATTTGCTTAACCTTTAAAGTAAGCCTTCTTGTTTATCTGTCTTACGCCTGCTACTGTTTATGTGTCATTTGGGGAATAAGATATTACCAGAAATGGCTGGTAGCAGCAGAAATTAGGGGATTAAGGAAGCAGTTATAGGCCTCATGTAAGATGGATGTTGGTGGGAGTCCTCCACATAAAGGGTCAGTTAGGGAGGTAATCCTCCAAATTTCACAATTACTTAGTTTAGTTAGGGATTAGTTGTCATGTCCTTTATAGAATTTCTGTACAGATACAGGATTTCTTTTAAGAAATAATGTTTAACCCTGGTGTCTCCTCCATTGATTGAGTGATGCAGTTGTGCTGTGAAATTAGGAACATCCATCAAGCTATTTCCCATGTGATGTTCACAAGCGACTCTTTAAATTAGGACTACTAAACTTCATAAAAACCAACGAAGGGCAACAAAGCCTGTCACTGTCTCATGATTGCTGCTGGTAATTAATGTTGACATGAATAGGTTGTTATGACCCAAAGTAAGCTACCTGAAAACAAAACCGTAATGAAACAATGAAAACAATTTCATACATTCATCTGTTCTTCAATATTGTTCTGTTCTGAATGTTCTCTCTCACTCCACCCCCTCTATGTTTCTGTCCCTCTCTCTGACACACACACACACACACACAACTTTCTCTCTTTAGGTTAAATTGCCACAAAATTGGTTCAAATGTGAGGGGCAGACTACATTAAATGTTAAGCATATTCATTGCCCCTGAATTCATTATTTTCCATTCAGAAATAACCATTACTGAATGCCCAATCAGAATTGGTACTTGTTTGTGTATGGGGTGTGTGTAGGAGAGCTTTAGCCCTTTACCCTCTTCTGTGCTATATATCTATGTATATGGGTTGGTATCTAGTTAGGAAATAACAAGAATGCTGGTGTCTGGCAATTGCTAGCTCTTGTGACACACATGTTTCATGGTTAATCACGGAATAGGACATTTTATCAAGGTGCCTATACATGCCAACTCTGTCCTGGAAAGGAACCATTGCTAGGAGTGGGGTGAACAGTACACCTTAAACAACATAGCCATAGAGCTGTTGCCAAAGGAAGTTGTTATGTGGTGAGTGATTTGTGGCTGAAACAAATAGAACAATGTATGGTGGGGTTGTCCTCCATAATGTTGTGCATCTCGGACTTGGAATGTGTTTCTGGTGCCTAATTTGAGAATCTGAAGATTTGCAGTATCACAGTTCTTAATGCCACAAGTAGGTTCACGTGGTATTGCTGGGTTTGCTTGCCACGGGGAAGTCCAGTTTTAGTATACCGTAATTTATTGACCAAGAAAGGATAAGGAGGCAATAGCTGTAGAGAGGGGCAGCATGGTAGAAGACACAGAAGAGAGTAGGAAGCAAATGCTCATGGAAATCTATTCATTAAATTCGACTTCAACATGAATTTTGGTTCTAAGATATTTATTTATTCAGATTCTGCATTGGAGGAGAAAAGTGGTGACTGACTCATGCTACGGTCCATGTGAGGCTATGCTATTCTGCTATTTTTTGTAAACTGCTTTGAGGTTTTTCGCAATCAAACAGTGTATAAATTTTAGGAAATATATAATGTGCATTGAAGCTCCCTTTTTCCTTCTGTTATATTGGTTCCAGACTCTTGGCAAGTCTTAGTTAAGGCAGTTGACAATGCCTAGGGGAAAAAAGGGACAGAATTTAACTTCTATACCAGCATGGTCTACTATTTCAGGTTTCCCAAATTTCTCCATTAACAGCAAATATCAGAACCCTGAAGTTGTTGCTGTTGGATTGTTTGTGGAATATGATAGGCTGCTGAATGTTCTCAAGGATATCTGTATCTTGTCGAATGAAACATCAACTGAAAAAGAGTTAATTAAATCTAAACTTTGTTCCATTGAGTCTTGTCTTTGATTTTTCTTCTTCCTTGAATCCGGCCATTCATTCACAATTATGTACCGCAGTTGATTTAATCTTCTTGTCATCACCTTCAAAGATCTGCATAACCATCATCCCTCCTTAATTATCCATTGCCTGACAAGTGTCAAGTTGTGCTGATTCTGTCCACTCCATTAATACGTCTAAGTGTGCACCCCTGTTTGTCAGTTTCTAATAAGATACCTTTGTGCTGCATGATTGTCTACAGGCTTCTGTACACAAGCACATTTGGATCCCCCAAAGCCCCCTATATGTCAACAGAAGAAATCACTTCTTCCTCAGCACAATAAGCTGGTTATATATAAACTTCATATAATTTCATGCTGTTGTAATTTGTAATCAGTGTAACAACATGGATGGGAAGGACCCCAACTGCTTTTAAATACTGCTAATTATTTGTTATTAAATAGTATTCATTACTACTAAGGGCTGGTTCATAGTGGGCTAACTTACTTATTTTAGCACTAGCAAGGGTTGCTCATTCCTTTCAGCAATGTAATTTATGAGCCTATAGTTTAGAATTGCAGCTGCAAGAACTTTCTCTGGCACTTTGAAATGTGCATAGGAGACAGAAGTAGCTGAGAACTGTAAACTTCCAGCTCATATATTAAGTTGATCATATGAATGAATGACTTCTGTGAAGGCAACAGGCTACTGCAAGAAGGCCACCCTACTGTGTGAAACAGGCCATTATAGTGAATAAACACTGATGATATGTTTCTGATGGGATGAATTACTTCTAACATAATTAAGCATGCAAGCGTTTTATGAGAAAGGAAATTCTACTTTGAGGTAATTTTTGAACATTGATAATTCTACACATTTGAATTCTAGTACTGCAGTTTGAGCACAGTTGAAAACTAAGTGACCAGAGAGCATAATTTAGGGATGCCTATTCAGTGGCATTTACAAGGGCTGGAAATAAGTGGTGATACATCATGACGCACCATGAATCTCAATCTGGTATTCTTTTCTTTTTTCTTCTCTGTGCCGACAATACATTGACAATAGTCATTGATTGATTGACCCAATGGCAAGGCCAAAAGGCCATCTGTAGTCTTCAGAACAGAGAGGATTTCGTGAAAGAAAAGCTAACTAAGGATACAAACGCAGCAGCCAGATAAACATCATGTTTCAGGGGGAAAAAAACCAATTTATTTGTAGAATAGCTCACACTCCAAAATGCTGCTGTGAGCTGTTCTTCAGGCTTCCAACTGGGTTCTTCCCAGAGAGAATGCAGGTGGAAAGATGAGTTAATGATCTAAACAATTAGAGATTTGCTGCACCCTTCCATCTGTCAAAGTCCGCTGAAATAAAAGTGCACAGTTTTCATTTGTGCCTCCAGCATCAAACTCAGCCTGAAATCATGTTGTGATTTGCCCTGCCCCATGGTACTGTCATTCTTACGGTAGGTGTTCTATGTTTTCATGCTGGGAGACTTCTATCAAACATATTAGTGTGCATTTGAGGACTAATGGGAACATTTCATTACAAAAAATACAAATATAATTCTACGAGCAGCCCTTTCTTTTGGAAAGTATGCTGAGTTACTGTTGTATGGTTTATAAAATTGCATCACAGCTCTAAATTTTTTTTAAAAAAACATGCAAGGTTGTAACTTTATAGTAGAGCAATGGTTTTAAGTATTACCTGTGAGAGAATAGGATAAGTTATTTTTGAAATCAGGCTTTATACCAACAGAGAAGAAAGAGAATGGCTTCCTCTACTGGTGTATCTTAATAAAAATAAACATGCTGATTTATTTTAAAATGTGGCATATTCACAAAATATGTATGAAAATTATGGTAATATGGATGATATTTGAAATTGGGGCACATTTTACTTCGAATATCTTGGGGTATATTTGCTTAGAATGTGTTTTAGCTTTAAAAATATACCTAAGAAAGCATGTTGCTTACCTTTCCCATACATGTGATGACCTTAAATCAGGCACGTCCAAAATCTATTTTGGGGGCCTAATCTGGCCCGTCAGTCAGTCGGTCAATCAATTTAATCTGGCCCCCGTGGCAGTATATGCCCTGGTGTAAAATCCTAAAAAAAAGCTCAACAACTTTGGGCGGCTCTGACGCATGTTCACTTCATTAAATCTGGCCCTCTTTGAAAAAAGTTTGGGCACCCCTGCATAAAGGAAAACAGCATTCTACAAGCCTATCTTCACTTGTCACTGCTTATGAAATTTGCTATATAGGGATTTCTTATCTGTAATAGTTAAAATGTTTTGGGGTGCTTATAAATTACAAAGTAGCAGAGCTGGATTTATAATGCAGCAAATGATATAGATCCTGTGCATATTCCTACTAACAAAATGGCCAAATGCACACAGTAGTTGACTCATTCAACTGTTGCTACCAAGTGTCATGGATTGGCTGGATGCAGGGGTGTGGAGGGAGGCACCAGTTGAGGAACCCCCAAGAAGGCTCAGAGCCAGGAGATTGGTGGTATGATGACAATGAATGATCAGAGGGAGAAGAGGAAGCAGATGGTGAGGAGGAGGTGCTGGAAGCTGAAAAGGCAACATGGTTTAGTGAGCAGGAAGAGTCTGTGGCATAGAGCAGTCTAGAAGCAGAGGCTGGAGAGGAGGGAGACCAAGAGGCAGCGATGAATCAGGTTAGTGTCCCTCTGGCAGTGGCGAGGGCTGGGTGGGTGTGGTGGAGTCTGTTCATCCTATGTGCCTTGCCCCGCCCCAGGCACCATGGAAACACACTCCATCATTGCCCTAGTCTAGAATGATGGGAGCAATGGTCCATCAGCATCTGGAGCTGAAGAAGTTTCCCATTCCTGCCTTACCTTTGACAAAACACATTACAGAATTCCTTTTGTACAAGTAGCCAGCGTTTAGAATCCTGTCCATATCAATAAGTATTAAGATTCCTGCATTTTTCTTAAAGAATCTCTCCACTTTGGAAACAATTGCTAACAAAGAAGTTACCATCAAGCCCCTTCAATGGATGGCTGACTTCAAAAGTGGAAGCATGTTTCCTGTTGATGTGATTAGAACACTTGTTTGCTTAACAGTTTCAAACCCTTCTGCCTTGTGCCTATCTATCAAAAGACAATAGCTGGCCATGCTGAAAAACAGCTGCTTTAAACTACCCTTTAAAAGCTGTTCTTTTCCAGTTCTAAATGCTCTTTGTTTCAGACATTATTTTCTTTTGCGTTAAACACGCCTTGTTAAATGCAGATGCAATCTATGCTTTCAAGTGTACTTTCTTGCAGTAAATACACAGGAACGTGCTTCAGATGTATTGAAGGATAGGGTATTCTAACATTACGGTGTGTCTGTCTGTCAGAATTGAGCTAGTTGTATGTAATGCCCTTTATACTTGCAGTTTCTGTAACCATTGAGGAGAGAAGGAGCCATTTCTCAGTAAGAAGGATTTGCGTTTCATGTTTAGTGACACCCTGCATTTACTCACTGATACAAATTTCCACTAAGATTATATTTTGCAGAGGAAACCACTGGGTGTCTTGCTTCTCTCTTCTACTGAATTATTTGCCCCTGTTTTGATCACTGTATTCTTGGTCTGTAACTGAATTGTTGAACTTAACTTGCCAAGGATAAAGTATTCATTGCTGAGTACTGCTTTCCCCTCGCTCCAAAGGACACAGAATCATTGCTAACTTCTGAATTGTGCCACTGTTGAGGACTAGTAATGTAAACCTCATAGCTTTTTCCTAATGAAACATTTGAGGCTTAGTTTTACATCTCCAGCTATAGTATATGTGTGTCTGCTCAATAAAGGGATGTGGGGAAAAGTGGTGTACCAAGGCTTTTAAAAAAGCACACACAAAAAGATACTTATTAAGGCTGGCATTTTGAAGCAGTAAATTCTCCTTTAATGTGGCTTTATCTGCTTCAGTGAGCACTGTGTTGAGAATCTGGGATATTCACACTGCAGATTCTAACCAAGCCCCTTTTCCATTCTTTTGAGCAATTTGGGCACAAAAACAATCCTTTCCTAGAACTTTTAGCAAAAGCAGCTGAACTATGCAGGCTAATCAGCTGTAAATCTTTGCCATCTATAAAGCAGTTGATTAAGTGCCATGTAACAGTAGTTCAATCAGTGCCGAAGCAGAGTTGATCAAACAGATTTAAAGACAGACAGTGCTTTGAGACAGTAGACAAATTAACAGTCAAGTCTATTTCAAAGTAAGTAACAGATTTACTGCGTAAAACTTTTAAACAGCATTCCCATGTCTCTAGTCGCACAGTTTTCCGTAACCTTTGTATGTCTTGCTCTCCGTAATTGGGATTGGAGAAAAGGTATGAAATCAATGCCTCTAGGACTTACAGATGTAAAACTTGCAGAAATTTTGAAGCCATGTAAAAGCAGTGTGTGTGTGTGTGTGTGTGTGTGTGTGTGTGTGTGTTCCGCCCCTAGGGAAAAAGTGGAAATTTGGGAAAACATTGAAATATTTTGTTTTGTTTGTCAAACATTTTCATATCACAGAAGAAGTATGATGTATAACTTTGAAGACTGTCTTCAGAGGGGGTAGCAATATTAGACTAGTTTTTGTTGCAAGGGACTAACAACTTCATGTCACAAGCATTCTTGAACTACAGCCCACTTCCTCAGATTCATGAAACAAGCCACACTGAACAGTGAGTCTCACTTTTGAGGAAACATGGATAATATTGTTATTTGATTTCATCGAGTGGACCAAAATTCTAGTATTATGAGAGAGAAATTTCTCTTAATGGTGAATTATTTCATAAAGTCATATTATGTCCCAGTTGCCTTTTACCTAAATAAAGAAGTCCTAATACCTTAGCTTTTCCTTATAATCTGGAACTTCATGAAAGTTTTAGATACTTTTCTACACCTTTTCCAGCTCTACAAATAAGCTTTTTTTGAGGTTGAGTTGAGCAAGAACTGTATGCAGTATTTTACATACAGTTGTCCTATACATTTGTATAAAGGTTTTATAATACCAAAAGACTTAATTTAAATACTTGATAATTTTTAACATGTCCTTTTCACCATTACTATACTTGGTTGATATTTTTATTGAAAATTTCACCTTGATATCTTTTCTGATTATTACTATAATTTCAGACCTCATTAGTTTATAGGTGAAATTAGAACCCCATCCCCTGCCATGGCTATAACTTTATATTTACCTAACAATGAACTTCTTTTCAGCATATTGTTGCCTGTTGAGCCCAGATTGGAGAAATCCTTTGGAGTTACTTGATTTTTCCATTTTTTAAAACCATATTGAATATTTTGGTGCTGTCCACCAACTTTGCTACCTTTGATTCAAACCTACTTATAAATACATGAAATAGAACATTTATTCCAAGTACAGGTAGGGGACCTCACTACTTTTTTGTTTAAATTGTGAAAATTGTTGTTTTACTCCTACCCTTCACATCATGATCTTTAATCACTTACTGATCTAGAAGAAACCCAGTCCTGCAAAGGATTGGTGAAGCAGGATTTCTGCTTGCAGAAGCCTTTCTGACTCCTCCTATCAGCAGTGCTTGTTCTTCTATATGATTAACAGTTCTAGCACTGAATAATGCTTTCAACTAATGTGCCTTGACAGATCCCTGTTACAATATCTACCTTCTAGTCATTTGGTTAGAAGGCTGACTTTTAGTGGTGAGTTGCATATTTGTATTACAAGATAGACAATTTTATTTGACAACATTAAGAACTCTCATTGTGTGCCATTTGGACCTAAAGATGTATTAATTTGTAATGTGTAACTAATCCTAGAGTCCTGTTGCTCAGTGATTTAGTAGGTGGCGGAAGATGTTATAGCACAGTTTAGATGAAGGACACTAAACTTTGACTAGCAAAAACCAATAACAACCCTACTTGACAGGGCCTTTATCCAGAAGCCTTGTTTTCACTTTTACTGAAAATATTTTCAGTGGAGGATCAATGGCTTCTCAGCAGTGCACTAGGGGAGGAAAGAGCACATGTTTGCTGCAATCCTGATAATTATGAGCCCCGGTACTGATGCTATCCGCATTTTAAAAATATTTTGTGTCAAACAAAAATGCATTTAACCATTTCTGATTTGGTCCTGCGATGTAAATGAAGAAGACATTTCTGGTTTGAAAAAGCGACACCAGGCTCCGTTCATCATTTGGTATATAATTCTCTTGAAATTTCAAACTAGCCCACAGGTTCACTATTTTAGTCCTTTCTTTCTTTTTGTCTGAGAAAAACAAGTCAAAACAAATGCAGAATTTATTTTGGAGCCTTTACCATGTTTGTCTCTTCTCCAGTCATTACCTGGAAAATATATACTCTTTTGCTTGCCTCTCTATCCTTATATTTACTCCTACAGGGCAAACTGCAGCTTTGCTGAGGGGTGGAAGAGGGAAAGGAAGTATATTGAACAGGGAAGCTGTATATTTACAGGATTAAATCCCCTTCCTTCATAATTGGGTCATAATCAACTTGGAAACCCTCACAGCTGCTTTTAAGGGGAAAACGTTGGGATTCCAGATCATGGATCATCTGAATTTCAGTTGGTTTGGTCCTAATGTTGGAGGGATAGAATGAGTGGACAGCCTTTCTTATCAACTCCCCAAAGAGAGACTCTCTTGAACTTCTGTTTCTTGAATGACTTGTTTTGACCGGGTTACTGGTTTTATGTATTCAGGGGGTTGACATTTACAGTTAAATCTAAGTTTTGTTTCATTGCAAAAGCATCTCATTAAAAGAGCTTCTGGTTTCAGTTTTGGCTTGACTTCCTCCTCCCAAGAAGTAAAGATACAAGGGGCAATATAAAACCTTTTACACAAGTGTCAAGCTACTCACTGTTCATTAAGGTTAGTCATCAATGCAAATACTGATTTTACAGGACTTGATGGATGAAAAAGAACATACAGATGATCATTTCACCATGTGCTTTTCCATAGACCTGCATTTCATATGTGGCAAAGTACTATATTTTTCCCTCTTGGGAAAATGATATAGATGACCAACTACTCTGGAATGAGACAGTGCTCTCTGCAGGGTTGTTGCCATCTGTATGGGCTCAGTGTCTTAAGAGACACATACCCATCACTTCTCCCCTTAAAAGATGGGTCTTGATCCAGTGCGTCTCTGTGAGCTAGATATTTTTGTTCTTGGGTGGCAAAAGTGCTGATTTGGAGTTTGGCTGTGCTCAGCAGGAAGGGAGCTGTCCGCTTAACGGTTGTTAATATTTGTTTGGTTCTGGACTATACTGCTGTCTGATATCTGTAACTCTCATTATTCACTCACTGGGTGGCAGTTACGGATGTAAAGTTCATTAAAAGCATTTGCTGAGAAAAAATTTAGGCAGGGTCAGAAAACTTGCTTGAAAACTTGCACAAGATGGACAGCTGACACCTACTATTTAAGCCTCTGAAAACAAATATCCACCCATTTTTAGCTATCTGTGAGGAAATTACAGATTTGCTAAGTATTTCTTAAATTACAGCTGGCAACTAAATGGGAGGTAAACATTTCCTCCCCTTTGGTGGTGTTGGAGTAAACTTCACGTTTGTTTACATTTTCTGGTATCCTTATTTTGGTTAAGTATATCTACATGACAATGGCATCGGGTAATTGAATAATATCGCTGTGGTTGCTGGACATTCTCTAACTAAAGTTATTAATATCTTTTTAAAGATTTGAAAATCAGTATTTTTTAAATACCGCCACTTGTAAAATTTGCTATAGAGATGTGAATTTAACATCGAAAAGATGAAGAAATGTTATGAACTAGTACCACATCCCCACATAGCACAACACCGTGTAACCTGAACATAAAGTTTTATTCCTTGTAATGTTTCATCCTTAGCAACAGTAAAGACCTAAGCTTTATGTGGGATCATATAATTTATCTACTCTGAGCATCCTCCTGTGTAAGCATTGGTTGTAAACTTTTGGTACTTGCGGTCATTGCTTCTGTACAGATGGGATTCTCAGGACAAATTGGCTATTGTTGTTGCTTATTTTGTTTATGAATTGCTTACCATGAGGTTTCTTGAAGTTATTTGCAATAAAAATGACATATAAAACTGTTACATATATAAAAACAGTTAAATACAATTGCATATAAAAACAATTGCAAGAACGGTAAATATAAAAACAGTTTAAAACATCAAAACATACATAAAATCAATTCAGATCCAGGACAGATACCAACTGCAATAAATATTTTAGATGCGTTGCTAAAAGGCAATTCTAGCTAGTGAGGTTACCTGGGCCTAGAGTGACAGAGATGGATCTAAGAGCATATCCGGTTTATAAACCTGCTCCTTCAGGGGGAATACAACCTTATCCAAAGCAGGCAGTTGACCAATTGCCTGGACTCAGGAGTAGCCCACCCACAGCACCTCCAGCTTGCCAGGATTGAATGTCGATTTATTGGCCCTCATCCAGCCCACAACTAAGTCCAGGCTCCAGTCCAGGGCTTGCACAGTCTCTAATCACACCTCACCCCAAATCTAATGAGTGCTCTCAATGGCCTCATGTAGATGTTAAATAGAGGCATCTTGTGGTGCAGTTGCCAGGGGGCAACACTTAATCACCCAGTGCTATTATCTGAAACCAATCCTTTTTTAAAGGCAGGCTGAACTTCAGGAGGACCACTAAGAATGCCCCATCAGAAGATCTTGATGGTCTGGTGGAGCACAGCCCTTAAGTACTTTAGGCTCAAGTTGTTTAGGGTTTTTCAAACTAGCACAAGAACCTTAAACCTGGCCCGGTACCAAAGTGGCAAATGTTGTAAAGAATACAAGAAGACCTTTACATAAAATGATAAATAGTAGTGTAACATTTGTATCCTACTCTCCCCTTTAAGGAATTTAGGGGAGTTTATCCCCATTTTATCCTCCCACAAGCCTGCAGGGTAGGTGAAGGTGAGCGTGAAGTACTTAGCCAAGGTTATCCTTGTATCTTTTCTGTGACAAAAAGATCTGTAACACTAATAATAATAATAATAAATTTATTTATACCCTGCCCATTTGGTTTGTTTCCAGCATTATCTCAGGTAAAACTCAAAGATACACGCAGCTTCGTGAAGTGTTAAATTCTGAGTTTCACAATTTCTTTTAAAATAAAAAAGCAACATTTGTATTTAGTTTTGATGGGTGAACAATTTCAGCTTGTTGGATATAGAGCTGTTTAACACCTTAATTAGAAACCAGGATGAAACTTGTGTCACTTGGAACAAGAAGCTTAGTTTTGTTTGGGACATCTGTCATGGCAAAGTCAAGACTATAAAGTTGTCAGACCTTCTTTGACCTTTTTGCTTCTTTATTTACTCTGATGATTTCGGTTTAGCACCTATTTTCACACTTGATATTTAAATTGCTACATGATACACTGCTTTATTTGATAAGAAGGCATCCTAATTGTTGTTTACTATGTGGAACAATTAATCCATTTTTTTTTATTTAACAGTCACAGACCTTTTAAAAGTATATGTGTTTAATGCCTGCTTTCTTACTTCTTCAAATACAAATGATTCTCATGGTTAGGAAATTTTAGGATCATGGCCAGTCCTTCTTCATGACCTCATTGAAGCAGAACATTATGTGCATCAGCAGTTACATGAGCTCCACTATTGTACCCAATTTGCACATTGAGTTATATTCTATCAAGCTTGTGGATAACATGATACTGTGTCCTTGTTTGATTATGGATCACAGTTACTGTGAATGCTGCAAGAACAGTAAATAGAGCCTGGAAGAGCTGTCAAGTCCCCACTCCCCCTTGCCATGACTTTTCAAGGCAATGTCATGTAATTTTATCTTTGCCTTGTAGTAAGAATAGATTTAACTGTGTTACATTGAGCTTTTATTGCTCACAACCTAAAAATGCCACTTGCTGTATACAATACAAGTGAAAAGACACTAGCTACATTCTTAGAATCATAGAATCATAGAATCATAGAATCATAGAATCATAGAGTTGGAAGAGACCACAAGGGCCATCGAGTCCAACCCCCTGCCAAGCAGGAAACACCATCAGAGCACTCCTGACATATGGTTGTCAAGCCTCTGCTTAAAGACCTCCAAAGTAGGAGACTCCACCACTCTCCTTGGCAGCAAATTCCACTGTCGAACAGCTCTTACTGTCAGGAAGTTCTTCCTAATGTTTAGGTGGAATCTTCTTTCTTGTAGTTTGGATCCATTGCTCCGTGTCCGCTTCTCTGGAGCAGTAGAAAACAACCTTTCTCCCTCCTCTATGTGACATCCTTTTATATATTTGAACATGGCTATCATATCACCCCTTAACCTCCTCTTCTCCAGGCTAAACATGCCCAGCTCCCTTAGCCGTTCCTCATAAGGCATCGTTTCCAGGCCTTTGACCATTTTGGTTGCCCTCTTCTGGACACGTTCCAGTTTGTCAGTGTCCTTCTTGAATTGTGGTGCCCAGAACTGGACACAGTACTCCAGGTGTGGTCTGACCAGAGCAGAATACAGTGGCACTATTACTTCCCTTGATCTAGATGCTATACTCCTATTGATGCAGCCCAGAATTGCATTGGCTTTTTTAGCTGCCGCGTCACACTGTTGGCTCATGTCAAGTTTGTGGTCAACCAAGACTCAAACTTCTTAAGAACTTTAAAGAAAATAAAATCAATGGATGCCCCTTCTTTGTTCTTGGTAATGGACAGAATTAACCCAGTTACTTGTTTCTTAATGCTGGTTGAAGCATTAGCATTCAGAGTCTTTGGAGATCCCTATTTGGCTGAACATTAAATAATTTTAGTTTGGACTTGTCTATTTTTGCCTTTTGAAATATTCTAATATTCAGATATCCACAATTTATGTAGCAGGGATCTGTTGTTAGCAATTTTCTATACACATATGGCTGTTCTCCAGAAGTCTTTTGATCTTGTGGCGCAAGGCAAAACTCATGGCATCTGAATTGTCTGATTAATTTTCTGTTAGCTCATGTCAGCATTTTTCATGCCATCATTAAAAGTACTTACAGTATTTCATATTTTGTTGATTAAAGGCATATCAACACTATTAGTAATACTCTCATCCACAGCGAATGGTTGATCATGCTCATGCTCAGAAGCTACTTGGAGAGGTGTATGTGTAGTATTCACAACATTTCTTTTCACATATTTGCCTCCCTATGTGATTACAAATATGCATTTGAGTCTTTACAAATTGCCTTGGGGAATATCTCTTGGAGAGAGATGTACTGAATGCTATTGAGCTTGTCAGATTTGAAGTCCAAGGCCTGATTTGTTCTCCAGTTAACTTATTCATACATAGCACCTTTTTCTGAGCCTTCTGGGCCAAGGTCCATATGCATGGTAACCTTTTAAGGGGAAGTGATGTGTGTAAGTTGAATTATAACAGATCAGTAGTGATGATGTGAAGTGTGTGCTCTATGTGGAGGTGATCATGGGCCTTGGAGGTGGAACATTTCCTTAACATGTGATGCCGTATGAATGGGAAATGAGTGTGCCTTTCCTCCATGTTTTTGACTCAAACTGCTAGCCCAGTGAGCACATAAACTGGACCTTGGAGTTGTGTTTCAATTTACAGTAGAAATTATTTATTTGTATTATTCAGAAGATATTTGGGGAAGCTCAGTGGCAGAGCACATCCTTTTCATGCCAAAGATCCCATATTCAATCCCCAGCATCTCTAGGTGGAGATTGGAAAGACTCTTGCCTAACACAACATACTGGGGAGCTGCCACTACCAGTCAATGTGGACAATGTTGAGCTGGATGGGGCCCACTGTCTGACTCAGTAGAAGGTACCGTCCTTTGTTCTTGGCCCCATTTTTACATGTTTGGCTAGAATACTGAATTTTCATAAAATAGCATAATTAATAGCATATGCTTACGTTAGCATGATAATATCTGCCCACAGTAATATCTGATGGTAACAATATGACTCTGCTTCTAAAAAGGATCTGCAGAGATATAAAATTTTCCAGTTGTTCAGTATGTCCCAGTAATTGAACTTGGGGAATGCAATTTCCATGGGTTTTGTTCTCACTTGTGCTTCTGGATCAGTACCAGGTAAAATCCGTTAGAAAAGTGTTAGGTCCATGCCATACACTCTTAGGGGCAAGAAAGGGGAACCATTTTATTATGTCCTGCTTGGTCCCCTGTTCCCATCTTTGCTTTTTTCATATGAGATCAACTGTTTGAATCTAGCTTCACTTTTGTCTTGCTATTTTAACATTTTCTGGCTTGCAAATGTTCTTTTTTCAACATTTACTCAATAGAACAAAAGGATCTGCCATTGAGAAGATACTCTCATTTCTATATTTAAACCTTCAGTCATATGGGGGGGGGAAGGTGAAATAGATGTGTATCTTTAAAAAGTACTACTTTGGTTTGTGTTCTGTGACTCAACTGTTTTTAAAATGCCCTCCCCCATCCACTCGAATAACTATTCCTTTGCTGAAAACATGTGTGCTCCTGATGAATGTCCCAACTGTAATACCCACATATTTTCTCTCTGCTTCAGAGAAACCCATACGTCTTCCATTCGCAAGTTTGTAAATTTAAAATTAGGCTGAAACAAACAGAAATGTAAAGAAAGTATAATTTATTTGCCCCTGACCACCTGGAACAGCAATTGTGCTGATAAAGAGACTCAAAGGATTCATGAAATAAAATCCCTAAATGCCAAATGCTTTAAAGCTTTGCTTTTTTTTCTTGTTGCAAATCTTTCATTGTAGTCAGTGTGAGTTCTTAGTGTGAAAAGGAAGTTATGACCTGGCAAACGTTTACTGCTCTGTAGATATTCTCATGGAAGCTTTCCACAAATCCAAGCAAGGTGAAATTATTTAAGTAAGAAATTGAACTGGATTAGAAGGCTATAAAAATCAGAGCATATTACTCCTGAGATGATATTGTGTTTCATGTGTTTCATGTTTTATTTTCCAATTTGGCTAAGGGATACTGACTTTCAAGAATCTGAACATTATATTTGGTAACGTCGTGTGTGGGAAGCAGTGGTGTTTTTCTAGAAAAAGTGGTGTCAGAACTCACCATGAACATCTCCCTTGTTCTCTTAGAATGACAATGGTCCCCACCTAAGAGGTGCCATAACTGAGTTCATGTGAGTTCTCCCTGAATAAAAGCCCTGGTGAGAAATATTGGAGAACAGAAGTTAAACATATGGTGCACCTATATTATAAGGAGTCTGTACTCTGGCTTTACATGCTTGTGTAAGGTGCAAGATCTGCCTAATAAATAGGTAAGGCAAAGTAGAGTTCTAAGGTGGAAAGGAAGTTCATCTAGTAGAAGGAAGAACTGGGAAAACTGAAACTGGTTCTCACCTCAGCCCAGGGCAGGAGGGCTCAGAGAAGCTCTTGAAAGACTTCTCTATGAGGGAACATCATAGCTTGGATTCAGCATCAGGAAGGTTGAAATAGGTCTTGTGGAAGTTTCCTAGTGAGAACGAGAGGAGTTTGATTTTTGATTCTAGCGTTGCACTAGAAGCAAGGCTTGGCTACTGCTAAGGAAAATCAAGGAGTGGCAGTTTCCATCAGCAGAAGTTTGTGAGGCAGGTGGTACTGTTGCTATTTACCCAGCAAGGCCAGGGGAGCTATGGTTGGCAGCAGTGGTTGGCCTGCAGGTATGTGCACACTTGTGGGGAAGCCATCAAACTAGAACTCCCCCAACCTCTGTGTGCTGTGTCCTGGTGAGTGGCAGTGCTACTGCCCATAGGAGGACACCATTGCCACTCCCTCATACCCCACTGATTCCCCACATGTCCCTCTTTCTTCATTTGTATTTCTAAACATTCAATTTCCCACCTTCATCTACCCCTTAACTCTTTATGGCTTGGTGGCCTCCCCCCCTAAAATTATGACAGTGATAGTTTAAAAATGTTATGGCAGTACATGTTATCAGGCTTATTAGTAATGGTTCTCTCAGCTTGATGTGGTGTTATGATGCTTTGGGGTGTGTGTATGTGTAGTGTTGTTTTTTAATAAAAACACAAGTTATCCCATATACCTTTTTCTTAATTCCTTCCCTCCCCTGTGCTCAAAGCACATATCAAGATGGCGGCCAAGTGATAGATAAAATGCTTATGTTTTCTTTGCTAAAATCCCTGTGGTGCAAATCTGGATTTTGCTTTTTTTATTTGGAATGGGACTTGGAAGCTTTCAGACAACTGATAAATTTTGGACACAAATTTTCTAAGAATGGAAATTGGATATAGTATTCCATGAATAACAGGAAATGTGCAGCCAGCAGAAGAGCATTAGAATAGATCTTTCTTTGTGGTGGGTGGCTTTTTATTTATTTTTCCAAATATTAGTGCCAAGCAGAAGTTTGTATGACTCTTACAATTCCAAAAGATGCTTAATGCTGGTATATGTTTCTCTAAGCTGTGTTGGCTTTGCAGTGCATAAAAACCTTCTGATTATTAGCTTCAAGCTAACTTGGATGAGGTGAATCTGTCAATTTTGGTTTCTCATTTTACAATCTTAAGTTCTTCATATTTCCAAATCAGTTTGTGATTTTTTAAAAAATAAAACCCCTCATAAAAACTTGGGATTTTAGTGCAAATTTCCCCAACAGAATATATAGTGTACATTTTTGTATGCAATGTTGCCTTTATATAATTTCTGCAAAGCAATTTCCATAATAGAATGCATTTTTGTATGTGAACTGTGGTTTAAGTGTGCATAAAATGCATGTATTAGCAAAGCATTACATTTTTGAGCACATTACTTGCCTGGAAAACTGCTCTGCAAAATCCAGGAATTTTAAAAGATCAGTGTGTTTTAGTTTGTGTATTGCAGTGATGGCCAAACTTGGCCCTCCAGCTGTTTTGGGACTACAACTCCCATAAGCCCTAGCTAACAGGACCAGTGGTCAGGGATGATGGGAACTGTAGTCCCGAAACAGCTGGAGGGCCAAGTTTGGCCATCACTGGTGTATTGGTTCGAAGGGTGCAAATTAGGTAGTTTCTCACTGAAATGCAAATAAGATCCAATTTGTCCCCCAAACCTGAAGCACTACTTTAGCTAATGGGGCCTCCTGCTGCTGCCACGCCGCTGCTGCGCAATTTCTGTTCTCATCTTGAAGCAAAGTTCTTAACCTGAGGTACTATTTCTGGGTTAGCAGAGTCTGTAACCCAAGGTACCACTGTTTAATTGGATTTAATCTTCATACTTAAAAGAGAACTTTCTAAAGGGCTGAGCATACGATTGGCAACATCCCTTGTGCCTCACTTCCCAAGCACTTGACAGTCAAGTCGAGTGATAATGACTTCATGTGATTGACAGGTGGGTTGACCCACCCTTGGGGTCCCTTTCAACTCTACGGTTCTATGATTCCATTGTTCACTGAAGACCTGTACACCTGTGAAGGTGGGGGGAAGGAACATTAATGGTGGAAGATTTCTTAAGCAGGAATGAAGCATATAGCTCAAAGCATGACAACTTTTTGATAAATCTCTGTTTTATGTACTGTGACCATTTTTAATTCTAGAGCAGTCAGTAGTAGTTTTAGTACACTCTTTTGGGAGCCACAGTTATGCTCTATGAAAGATCCACTTGTTAACAAATGCCAGAGGTTAAATTTACAATCCCACAGTGGAGTGCATAGGCCGAGTGCCATTTAAATTCTGCATGCATAATAATTTATGGTTTTAAATTGAATTTATTCTAACATTTCTGCAGAGTAGAATTTCGTTCCACTAATATTGATTCTATTGCATTTGTTAACAAAAGGCTGTGAAATTCAGAATCCAATACCTGTTGTTTGATTTAAGGTTGTAAGCACACCTACCTGGACAAATATGTCATGGAAGGATTAGAGAGCACATCAGTCAATATGCTAAAGAGGAGTTTACGGTAATTGTCTCTCTGAAATAAGAACAGAGCAGACACAGGAAATTTCTGACTCCTTTCAGTTTCAGCTAAGTCCAGTTGCATTGTAAGCCTCATTGAAGTAAGCTTACTTCTGAGCAAACTTTTGTATGTCATACAATCATGCAAACTTACATGTAATCAGGTCAACTTAATCTAATGAGTTCCATGTAAACATGCATAAAAAGGTAAAGGACCCCTGACAGTTAAGTCCAGTTGCAAACGACTCTGGGGTTGCGGCACTTATCTCACTTTACTGGCCGAGGGAGCCGACATTTGTCTGCAGTTTTTCCGGGTCATGTGGCCAGCATGACTAAGCCGCTTTGAATCCTGCCATGTGAAATTTTGTGCATCATGTCAGTATATTGATCAAAAAGCCACAGTTCCATAATACAACAAGGCGCTGCAGTGTAAAAGTCCAGACAGAAGGTTAATACGTATTATACCTAGTGAAACTAACCCTGTGGTTTGTATTGTGTTGGATTCCAGCTAATTACATTTAGTTATATCTTAAATTGTGATTGCTTAAATCAACAAATTTATGGTTTGATGTACATATAACATCCCTGCCAGTGTATTTTTTTTTTTAATGTCAAGAACACACAAGATATTGAGTAGATATTTGGAGATAACTTAAGCAAAAGTGATACCATCTAATTGACACACATGAATTTACTGCTTGAGATTAATCCCTAACTTCTTGCTGATTGTACAACTATTTTAATAGTTTTTCAGTAGCTGATAGAACATGAAAACTAATACTTTGTGTGTTCAACAGGTCTTGGATTTCTTAAGTGCAAAACATGTTTCACATGCTCAGTCTATTGACCATAGACCTTTTTTGAATTACAAATTATTTGCAGCTTGAAAGGCTGTTGTTTGTGAAACAAGGCAGGGAATGCTAATTTGAATCTGTGTAAGCAGCTCGCTACTGCAGATTGTGTAGCCTGTTTTTACTTCACCAGTTTGTTATAAAATGTATATATGCACATGAAAAGTATGCGCTGTAGATTGAGACGGCTTTATATCTTGTTAAAGAACTAAAGCAGAAATTAGATTCTGTTTTCACTGTAGCTCAAACAGTGCTTAGCTAATCAACTGGCTTGTATGCAAATGTGCCTAGAAATAATTTCCTTGTGCAAAGAGAAGTAAAGGAGCTTACTTTCTTTATTCTTATGCAAATAAGTGGGCTGCTGTTACACAGGCCATCCTGTAACTACTTTGAGAAGACTGATAAATCTATTACAGTAGCTGTCAACAACAGTATCTGCAACAGGCACAGTTCAGCCAGGCAAGTAACAACTTTGTTGCTGTACAGTTGCTATTGTCTCTTTAGAGCATGCACCATGCTCTTCCAGTTAGAGATGGTACCCCATCTTGTTTCTATGAGCTTGAATGTCACTTGTGAATTTTGTCCCTCTGTAGAATCTTGTGTCTAGGGAAAAAGGCATCTTCAGATGTTCTGTTACAAAATGTTTGCTTCCGCTGTAGTCTTATGTTTTTGGTACAATCGTTACCCTTACCTGGTGGTTCAAAATCTGGTTTGCTTTTCCTGCACATTCATGCTTATACATGGTCTATCATATTCCAGCATTATCATGCTAATAAGAAGTAAAATAAATAATATGGGGTGGGATTTAGATTTAGATCTAAATCTAGATGATTAGAACCATGTCAGAACATTTTGAAAGAGGAACAGCAAGAGAGAAATGGGGTGGAAAATTTTGGATCCCACCCCCACTCCAGAGTATTGATAGATTCAGGTTGTGTAGATCCAAGTGAAAATTATCTTCCATTTGCATGGAAGCTGTGGTAGAACCATCTGGATCCACATCGTTTCCAAAATCTGGTCCAGTGATTTGGAGTCCTAACAGAGTGGCATCTGAGGAGAAGACAGTTGGAGAGAAGCTGGTTAGTTAGTGTTCAGTGAAAATGTTCGTGCAGAAGGGTCTTTGGATTAAAGCACTTCTCCTCTCCAGTTCTTTGTGACTTGTTATTCACTGAAACTGTTAGCATGCTACACCAAACTATGTGATCCCGTGATCCCATGTGCTCCTGGATAAGATATTGCAGCTGCTTTCCTCCTGTCCTTCTGTGCGCTGTGAGGTAAATTATAGTTTAGCTTAGCATGTCATCCAGACCTGGCCTCATGGTTTGTACCACTCCAGACAAAGCTTGAGCTGTGAACCAAGAGCCTTGGTTTTTCGCTTAGTAGTACGTGTGAACTCTGCCCATGTTTCTATTTTAATGATATTGCTGCAACTGATCCCGAGTTCATGATATAGTGACGGTTGACAACATAAATGAATAAGTCACATGGTCATTGAGGATGTGGTTTGTTTTGGCTCCGTATGCATGATGTGCACCATCTGCTTACAGTTTTAGGCTTTTTGCACATTATTGGAAAAATGTATTAAATATAGGGTTTTAATCTGGCCTGGTTAAAAGCATGGCTTTGCAAGAAACGTTTTATTTACCACTTGTGGGCAGCCAATGCTTACAGTAAGTGGAAACACCTCTTGTTATTATGTCAGTTGGAGAACTATTTTAAACATCTGAGCAGGAATGTTTAAACCAGGGGGTTCCCAAACTATGGCTGCAAGCTTCATTCATATGGTCTGTGGCATACCTATAGATTTGTTATTGAAAATGGGAGATGGCACACCAGTCACATTAAATATATTGATTCCCCCCAATAAATAAGCAATAAAATTACAAATTAAAAAATCATAGAATGCCCACTACAATTGCTATGTTAGGCCATGGTCAGCCAAGACACTTAGAATTTTTAAAGTGGTGCATGGGGGGGGGGAGGTTTGGGGACCACTGGTCTAAATCATTAAAATAAAAAAGCTTGAAAGTAACTCTGCAGAGCATGTATTTCTAGCAATATTTAGGAAAGATTGTGCTTTTGAATGGAACATTAGAGACGATAGAGCTTCTGAAATATTACATTGGACCCCCCCCAAAACACACACTACATGGAATCCCACCTTAAATTCTATTCACTGTGCTGAAAATAACAAGATGTTTGTTACAGTTTGGTATCTTTCCCCCCATGCTTTTCGTTTTAAGAATAATTTTTATTAACCGACCAATCACATCAAATCAAACCAAATTACATAAATTCCAAATTGCACAGCCGAATTTTAAATTTTTGTTGGGGGTACCCATATTTCAAGTTCCGAAGGGATCCAATCAACTTCTTGCTTCTTACTGCTGTTTTAATGTCCACAAATCTAACCTTATGATGTTCACAGTACTATCCAGTCCTTTCTTATTATTTTTCCACATCTCTTGTTGTTATTTTCATATATTTTTCCTTTCTCTTTGTGACCTCTGATAGTCTCCACAAGCTGGTTAGAACAGTTTGTAATCTTGCGTGGATATTATTTTTTTAATCCAGTAGCCATATCCAGACGTTTTCCATATAACATCACTTCCATACATCAAAACAGTCTTAGCGTCATTAATCTTCACCAATCTGCCTCCTTTCTCAAAACCTCTGAGGAGATTCACTAGGAATGCAGTCTGAAAACAAATCCGTTATTCCTCCCGGCTATAAATCCTTTGGCAAGATGGCGACTCCGAATTAATTGCTGCGCCATTCCCAAAAGCTCTTATTGCTTCTCGGTCTCCATAAAGCATACTTTTGGTTAAAGTTTATCTCCACACAGACCTTAATCATCCTGCTTGGGTCAGTTCAACCGACGGTTCTAATGAGGAGGGGTTCTTGTAAATCACATAGAAAGAAAGTAAAAAAGGTTCCCCCATTCAGCCTTGTTGTCAACATACCCCGCCTTTGGTGTATCTTCATCGTAAAATATTCCTGTTTCTCCAGCCCGTCGTCTTCTTTCGCAGAGGTCACTTAAATTAGCAGACTTCACTCCCCTTCTTCACTTGAAATATGTGCATTTGCTTCTTTTGTAATTAATTATTCCAAATTGCTGCAACTAGTGCGCGATCAGAGACAGCGTCCAGGAGAGCCGAGGTCCACACGGGGGCATTCTGCCTAGGGCCCTCACCCCTTTCTTTCGAATTAGGGGGTGATTTATGGGCACAGCAGGCAAGGGCAGTGTTCCCCATTTCCTTGGCCTACTCCCATAACAGCCTCTTAATTACCTCGTGTGGGTCGGAGAGATGGTATTGTCGGCCATCTTCCAATGCGCCCCCCTAGTGGCCCCCCTTGTTACAGTTTGGTTTCATTTGAAATGACATTTATAGCCAACCTGGCATGGATACTTTGGAAAATTAGCTTAATTCTGTAAAGAGATTTATTAAATTATAAGGCAAAAATATGATCAATGGACACGTTCCATAATCTGATAGATATATTACATTTTAAGGAGAGATTGCTTGTTACTTTTATAAAAGATATATTTATAACCTGAAAGAAGGGAGGACAGTCTTATTTTTATAAATATAAACTTAATATTTATGAAAATAAAATTTACCCTCCCTTTTAATGCTTAGCATATTTTCACCCGTGCCTTGGCCAGCAAAGTAATTGTGGAAGCATACAACACAGTTAAGGGTTTTGTTTATATTCCTGCGTGGAAAAATATTGGCCTCTTAGATTTTTCTCTGTGATAAATTTGTCCTAATGTCTTTGAAACTTGGCAGTTTGTATAAGTAAGTACAAACATTGTAGCCTGTAAAGTTGAGCATCATTCTTTTGGGTTAGCGGTAACAGAATTAGTTATGGATATTATATCTCATGACTCTTCCATGGTATCCTTTTGAGTGGCTTTTGAAATGTTTTTAGCAATTATTCTTATGGATTGTAACTCCTATTTAGATAATTCTAGCTTTCTAATGTGAGTATTTTTTATGACAAATCTTATTTCCAACCATAATGGGTAAGAGCTGTTGTTAATTTTTTAAAATAAAAATAATACACTGGGTTGTAGTATATTTAAAGAGATGCAGAGGTTTTTAAAAGAGCCTAGAGAGAATACGCATTAACTGTTGAATAATTATTAGTGTATTCCGTTTCTTCTCCCTGAATATTTGTTAACGAGACTTGGTGCCCAAGTTTGAACAAGACTTAAACTTGGCTGTTTATAGAGCAGATTCAAAGTTGGCTATTGCTGCTGTTGCCATTGTTACTGTAACTTTCCATGCTTGGTCTTACTGCAGCAAGCATCGGTGCTCTGTCCCTCTCTCCCTTTAATCTTTCATGGTCTACAAAATGCTTTTGGTTAGTGAATCTTAATTGGCCACTAGAGTTAAGATTCTGTGATTTTTTTTGTGTGTGGTTAATTGTAGGACTTATTCCCAATGCTAGGCCCAAAGTCAAATGCATGGCTTTTCTCACAGGCTAATATTAAACAAACAGCTCTGGGCCTGATGGGCAGGCTAGTCAGAGCCTACTGATGCCTTTGACATATTCATTGACTGTTGCTGAATACGGAAATTGTCCATAGCCATTTGTTTTGGGAGTAAATTTAGGAGAAACCAAGTAGTTCTGAATTTTTTTCACCCTGCTTTTTTACAATACCTGATACATCTGACAGTGGGCAGGTTTGCACAAAACGCTAAGCCTAAGGAATGATAGAAGTTTGTCAGCTTGTCTGGAATTAAGATTTCGCCCCGCATCCCTAAGAACTGGTGAGGCAGGCTGAGAACTAGAAGAGGTTCCAGAAGGCAGAGAAGGGAAAGGAAGGGAAGGGAAGGAAGACCAGTCAAATGGTGGGGCAGAGTAGTGATAGCAGGGACACCAACTATAGGGGGCTCTGGGTACCTGAACACCCACAAAATTTTTATTGCGGGTGCTCAGCACCCACACTTCAGGGCCCCCAAGGTCTCTCAAGGCTTCGGAACTTGATTTCCAGTGCACCGGAAGTCAGGTTCTGAGGTGGGGTGGTGGTGGTGGTACATGATGTTATGATGTCACATGCACTGGGCACCCATAACTGGGGGCTCAAGTTGGCTCCCCTGAGCAGTAGTCTTAAAGCAAACACCAGAGAAAGTGATTAGTGGTGAATACCTACTTGGCCATAGAGTCATAGAATTGCAGAGTTTGAAGGGATCCCGAGGGTTATCTAGTCCAGCTCTGCCACAAATATCAACTAAATCATCCATGACAGATGGTAATTTATATGTTTAATTTAAGAAATGCTGCTTATTATTGAATCCTTAATGTGAGGTGATGGTTTATTGTTGTTATTATTTTTTCAAAATAATAATAATAATAATATTTTTATTTTATTCTTTATTAAAGTTGGGAATAAAAAAAAAAGAAACATTGAGAACCACCTTACAGATAGGTAGCCGTGTTGGTCTGCCATGGTCAAAATAAAAAAATTCCTTCCAGTAGCACCTTAAAGACCAACTAAGTTAGTTCTTGGTATGAACTTTCATGTGTATCTGAAGAAGTGTGCATGCACATGAAAGCTCATACCAAGAACTAACTTAGTTGGTCTTTAAGGTGCTACTGGAAGGAATTTTTTTATTGAGAACCACCTTGTGAGAGCTTTCCTTAAAAGGCAGCTTAAACGTTTTCCCAGTAAATGAACTCCTGATAATATTCTGAGGAATCTCAGGGGTTGTTGCTTTGGGAAAGCAGTATTAATATGAACTGTAATTGTCTTCACCTACAGCACTTTCCTGCCATTTCCTCTATAATGTAGTAGCCACAATGCAGTATGCTGCTTTCCTACACTGCAAATGTCAGAAAATGTCATTTTGAAAACCCAAAGAGTTCACAGCATGGTTCTTGTCCATACCAGCATTGCTCCAGTTTTTGGGAGGGCCAGTGTTGGTGTGACAAGAAGCTACATTGTGGCCTCCTCCCACATGATCTATGGCTTTTGATCTTGCCTTCATAGCAGTGGAAAAAACCTGCTATGCAGTGCCTGCCAAACCATGGAAGTAACATGAGTCAGGGCCCTTAGTAAAGGACTGTGTGATTTTAACCGTGATCCTTCTAAGCAAGAACCATATCAACCCTTAAAGTAAAGCAACGTTTGTAGTGCTAAGTGTGTTTAAAATGCATCTAGCTGAAATAGTTTCACAGTAGACTCTAATAATTAGGGCCTAATTGATTTGTGCACCCCAAGGGAGAACCTAAATTGATCTGTACTTCACTTATATTGGTATAATGGGAACAGAATAGGCCTAATTTCTTTAGTGAGGAAGATCATTATTAAGAACCTTGCATCGCTTTCCTTGTTTACACTTTCTCTTTCCCACCGCCATCCCAGCTTGGAGAAGTACAGATGCCTAATGCCGGAATGTGGTAACCTGGCCATCAAATGGGCCTCACAAAGAAAGCCCTTTCAGGTCTTTCAGCGAAACAACTACTGCATCTTATTATAGCGTGAAATTAGAAGTGAAAAGCCCTACAGTTTTTTTTGCTATTTAGTAATGCGGAATATGTCGCCGTGGATGGCAATGGTAGTGCTAGAAAGAGAAGCCAGAAGCCAAAAAGAGAAACCTAGTAGCAGTTCAGACAAAGACAGTCCCTTCTCTCCCTGTTTCTGACTGTTCGGTGGTCTGTAAAACTCAAGTTCTGTAGTAGAAACTGAGCAAAAGTATTTTGTTGCATCTCCTTCAATAAGGTGCACAAATGTGAGTTTGCAATAGAGTGTAAGAAGAGGAATAATCTGATGGCAGTTCAATTCTAATAACTAAAATATAAGTTGGTTGCAGTTTTACAAGTTAAGCAACCACTTTTACAAAAAAACGGAGATTTGATGTTCTGACCATCTAATGCTATAACTAGATGGGGTTTTCAAGAGGCAGAATGAAGTTATCTGAAGCCACCTTGTAACAGCTAGAAATGGAAAACTTGCCAAGTCACTATCCTTCAATAGCTTTAAAGTACCATTTTCATTTCCAAAAAAAAGCTAGATAAATTTGTTTTCTGTGCGTTTTTTGTAGAATGCCAATAATGTTCCCTGAGGACTTAATTAAATGTAGTAAAGTAATTGTAACTTTAAATAACTGAATTATGTGGTAACTGAAGGCTTTTGGAAGTTGGCGGAGTGGGGGGAGAGAGATTATTGTGGTATCTTCTTATGTTTGTTTTGCAGATCATGAAAAATAACCTCAAATGTTTTAAATATACACTTAATAAAAATACTGACTAAAACAGATCTAGGACATAAGCTCTCTCTTGCACGGATCATGTGGAAAGGCATTCTAAGGTTTGTGGTATCACACTGCTGGCTATGTCTTTTGGTTTTGCCTGTTAGCAGAGTAAAGAAATAGATTTCAGAGAAATCTGAATAAAGAAAATAGATTTCAGAGAGGAATGAAACTGAGATAACTGAACAAGAACCTGGTATAACTTAGCTAACCTGTGTGGTGATTAGATTAAGTGTGAAGAGACTTGGGTTCAAATTCCCACTCAGCCTTTATTTATTTATTTATTTCTAACTAAATTTATATAGCTGCCCCCCTAAGACATTATATGATTGGCCCAAGAAACAATCTCCTCCTAAGCTGCCTCACAAGATTGCTGTGAGAATAAACTGGGAGATGAGCACTGTGAATTCTTCCTTGAAGACCTTAGAGACAGGGCCAGCCCGCCCATGAGGCAAGGTGAGGTGATTGTTTCAGGCAGCAGGTTCCACAGGGGCAGCAGACCCTGATGTAGATATTTATTTCCTCCTCTCCCTGATGTAGAATTTCTCCCTCAACTTCTTCCCTGGTTGGGAGCAGGCTCCGTTTTGCAATTCACCTGAGGTGCCAACATATCTTCGGCTGGCCTTACTTTGAGGAAATATGACATGCAAATAAATTATGTGCAAGCAAGAAGAGCCATGGAATTTGTAGAAAGTGTATTATTTATAGGAAGTTGTAGCCCCTCCGATTGTGAAAAATGGCATTTTAAATTATTGTTCCTTAATCAATGCTTGCCTTTTGCTTTGATATGCACCGGGGCATGCCTTCTATGGATATCAACAACTTGACAGGCAATAAAAACAGTAGATAGTGGATTATAACAAATTCAATAAAAGGGTTTCTTTCCAACTAGCTTACCACCAAGACTCTCACTCTGCATCCTTTTTGTGTTTATGTCAATACTTGCACACACATTATATATATATATATATATATATATATGCTTTCGTAGATTTTCACGGGTACAGGAATGCAGGTTTTGGTGTCTTCGGGTGTCTTCCCGTGTAAGAGTCGGGGTGTCTGTGCGACGTTTCGACGAGGTCTCACTCGTCATCTTCAGGCTGGTGCTTTCGGCTTCTTGTTACTGGAACAGAGCAGAGTCTGTTCAGAAGATGACGAGTGAGACCTCGTCGAAACGTCGCACAGACACCCCGACTCTTACACGGGAAGACACCCGAAGACACCAAAACCTGCATATATATATATATATATATATATATATATATATATATATATATATATATATCTAACCCACGAATAAAAACAATGTAAATCTAATCATATGTCTCACCCTTCAAATTTAATGACCATTGCAAATCCAAGGCCTGGCTTTCTTTCAAAAGTGGCATTTCAGTCATCAAATGGTTTCAAGCAGCATTGCCTGTTTTCCCAGTATACAAGACAGTGTTGCCAAGTAAACCTTAGCTGGAACTAATTGACTTAAGGCTCTAGGCTTTGATTGAAAATTTCCCCTTCCCACCAAAGGGTGGTGCTCACTAACCAAAAGTCGCTTAAACACAGTCAGATCAGATTTGCACCCACTAACTGTTATTTCACTTAATTGACTCCCCCCCCTTCCCCATTTACAGCTGTTAGAGTTTGCTATTTCCTTAAAAACATATTCAAAATGGATGCTGGAAAAATCTGGAAAACAGTCTCACAAAGCTCCTACTTTGAGCTTTATCAGAGGCTTCTTAACCACCACATGGCTTTTACAGAGAAAAATGTTAAGGTGATGAGGTTATAATCAGGAAGGATTTTCTTTTCCCTCCAGGAAGGGTTCACAATCATTTGTTAATGTTATTAAGGAACAATTGGAGTTGTAGAGGAACTGGTAATGGGAAAGTATCTCCAAAAGTTTGTATCATGTACTTGTGACTACTACAAGTGTTTTGTATTAGAAGGTGCAAAATATCTAGATGGGAAAACTTATAGCCCTCTATATGTTTTTGGACTACAAATCTGCAACCATTGGCAATGCTGGCCAGTGCTAATGGAGCTGGAGTCCAACAAGATCTGGAGGGCCACAGTTTCTTCACTGCTGATCAAGAAAACTCTGTTCTGATCCTGGAAACAATGTTGAATTTAAGTTGAACCACAGGTAACTTGGGCTTTTGCTGCAAGAATGGGTGAAAGAAAAAGCTGTCTCTGACCCCCTAAGGGTCAAAAGCTGCTGGGAGCTTGCACTTCCTTTTTCATCCTCAGCTGCTAGGTAGCCTGAAAAATTAGAGAAGGAATCTTTGACAGATCAGAAAGGTGAACAGGGACAGTTCAGAGTAGGAATATCAGAAAAGCCCTGCTGGATCAGACCAAAGACCTATCTAGTTCTGTATCCTTTTCTTGCAGCAACCAACCCAATGCCTATGTCATGCCTTCTAGTACTGTGTGACTGGAAAAATTGCTTCCATCTCCTCTCCCATTTCAGTTCAGGACATATGGGCTCTATTGCAAACTGGTAGCCTTGGGTGAAATAAATAGGTTTTTACACATGGAACACTTGCCTCCTATATAAATGGAATATGTGACTGAGGTGGAACTTTTATAGAAGAAAGTACAATTTGATATCATGGGTAGGCAAAGTACTATCATACTATTTCATCTGTTAATACTCTGTAGAAATGATTTTCTCTATCTTCCTCTGATGTCTCTAAGCTCTGTAGAATAATCAAGGGCAATGGAGCTATAATTGGAATCCTTGTTAAGCAAGCATGTTAATGGAACGTGGGCATAAGAAACAGATGCTACTATAGAGGAAGAGTATTGGAAATGTTAATCTAATAATGGTTCAGAATAACTTCGGTTATGTGACAGATGTAACGTAAAGTATTCTGAATGTGCTGCTAGTTCTCTTTAATATGAAAAGAATGTTGACAGCACATTCACAGTGCTGAGCTCCTTTTAGATTACATCTATCTTTAGTCTTTGCTCGGTAGCTATGGAACATGCCTTGTCTTCCTGATAAACTCTGTTCAAAATTTCTTTTATTAATGCTTCCAATAAACAGGCTTGTCCTGTAGGCTGAACAAGTTGAGACATATATATATTCCTGACAGTTTATTTATTAATTTTTCCTTCTTTTTAGTGTCTGGAGCCCTGCAAAGAATCCTGGGACTTGAAGAAAAACCATTGCCAAAGTTTCTGTGAGGTATGCCATTTCTAAAGACCTCTTTTTAAAATTCTGTCCTGTATATTTCATTCACACTATTAAATGAGTTTGTTTGATGACAGCGAACTAACAAATAGGATATGTTCTCTATTTCCAGTAGCTGAACAGGACTACAACTGATCGATGACCATAAGCATTTTGAAATGGTCTTCAGAGTCTTTGAAATAATTGCTGTTGTATCATTCTATAAGTTTCCTATCAAGTTGTTATGTGTCAATTAACTTTTCTTTCTTGGGCTGCTGTCTTATATGTACAATTGCTGTATACATGAGTCATCAGTGTCCTTTTTCCTTTCGTTGCTGCAACAGCAAGATGTCTTCCACATTTGTTTGTTTATTTAAATGCATAAAGTAACCCACCAACTTTTGATTGACCAATTCAAATGTGCACACAGTCATGTGATACAATCATCCATACAGCACATGCGGAATTGTTTGAAAGCAACTGTACCTCAAAATCACTTGCAGGTGTTGAAGTCCTACGTTATGGTTATGTTGGAAGTTGGCTTACTGATATGGAAGCTGTCCACATGCAAGAGGACTTCAGCATGAGTGTACTTTCAAACAAGTGGCTTTTCATGTGCTTTTTGAGGTGGCCTAGGCCTGTGAGGAGGGGTTGTGCAGTGTCAGAAGGATCTAGACTCTAGGAATTGGCTACAATGCACATCTTTCTGCTACTCCTTAGCACAGTTTCATTCAGTGGTAAATGCAAAATACATGTCAGTTATTGATGATACACATGTGTAAATTGTCATCCTTCTTAGCAAAAGCGGTGATTATGTGGGCACAGATCTTTTCCTAAGAGAAATCTCTGAGACATGAACAACTGTGTTTGGCCTATATTAGAGCTATAGTACTATGTGAAAAGACCATCCCAAAATAGGTATGATGGATATGACCTTCTTATCATGTGAGCACTGTACTTGTTCATGGGAAACAAGCTGTAATGTCATAAGCTCACCACCTCTATATTCCTCATAAACTGGTTGCACAAGTCCACTCCCATAACATTGTTTACCTTGAGGCATTATGCCAGGTTCCACTGTGGAACCTAATTATATTCAACATTGTTCACCAGTACTGTAGTTAAATAGCACTAAATATGATTTCAGCATGTCTCTGTTGAACTATATTACATTATTGGGCTGAACACAGCATGAATTTGCAATGGCTTAGTCTCTGTTGTTTTTGCTTCTGTCCCTTGGGTTTAAGGAAATGGCACTGAGCTTTATTTTATACATTTGTGCTCCACTTTTCCCATAGTTCAAGATGGTTAACAAAGCACTACAAAAATGCATATAAAAATAGGGGAATGATAATCTTAAAACTCTTAAAGTAATATATAAAACCAGATCCATAAGACCAACTAAAATTCCAACTAAAATTTGCAAGCTTGATGTTTACAACTTCATCAAGTTTTAGGTTTCTTTGACATACACTGTAAATTGTTTTTAAATTATGGCAACTCATTTTTAACAGGGCCTAATGCACAGCTTTTAGTAGCAACATCCAAGCTACATTGACTTGGTTTCATTTAAACTAAGTGGGATCTTGTGTTCTTTAACTCCCTTTTTATCAGTGTAAACAATAACAGATAGGTTTTTTTTTTTTTAAAAAAAATAGTTATTCCTAGCTGCTTCTTGTGCCTTAGCTTCTGCATGAAAATTATGTAGCCAAAGTGCATAGCAATAGAGGCATCTGCCACATGTGTCTTGATTATCATACTTCAGTAGAAGGGAATTAAAAAGCACTTTGCTTGTGTCTTAGCTTGGGTAAAAAGTGACTGAGGTGCATAACTGTACATTGGCAGGGATAGTGCAGAAGATTCCTTGAGATTGGTGCTTTTGTAAACTACGTTGGTTGGATTCAATCCCAGATATCCAATTGGCTATCGCATATTGTATGTAGATCACCCTGCTGGACATATCTAATGTTTATGTAAAATGTGGATCCTATTTCTGTCCACTGAATGATAAGGAACATCATGCTATATTTCTGGTAAAATCTGAAGCAGAAATGTAGTAGACTTTGGAACTATAAGACAGAAATAAGTTGAGACTTCCGGTTCGGCGCCAGCGCTAATGGCTGCTCTCTCTCCGAGCTCCGGAGAGAGGACGGCTCTGCGAGTTCGGGTCTGACCCGCTTCGGCAAGCGGGGGACCCCTAAAATCACAGGAACGGATCCTGTGAACAAGGAGATTCGGTGGGCACCCGAAGCGCCCCCTCTTTACCGCAGAAAGAGCCTTTTTAAAGGCTCCGGAACGACAACGGGGGAGCGCGGTGCTGAGAATCGCTACCCAGCCCGCAGAGTGAAGCCGCGTCGCCATTAGTGGAGAGCGCCGATTCCCTTCCTGAAAAATCTGGACAAAAAAGACCCGTGAGTAAGACTGAACCTCTATTCGAATTAAAACTACCTGAAATTAGGCTGAAAACGGGAAAGGCAAAAATTAAGGAAGTCTGCCTTCCCCCGACTGCATGATAATTAAAGCAACGAAAGTTACTAAGCTGCATCCGTAAGGGAAAATCGTTTTTAAATGCTTGAATCCGACATTTGGACTTTGACTATCCCCTCCAGCTTGCAGGGCAGAGGGGAGGAAAAAGTGACTTTACAAGCTGCATGACTAATTTAAAGGAAAAGGAAACCTTCTGCAGCCTCCAACCTGGTACGAACTGCTCATAAAACAAAAGGAACACTGAACTGACTTCAGATTCCTGTGAAAGCAACAAAGTGGAAGCTTTACTGTTTATTTGTTACAAAGTTTTGGGACTTTGTGGATACATTATATCAGGGAAGGCTGGGACTCTATTTACTAGGAAAGTGTTGCATTATACTTATAGAAGCCTCCTGATAAATTTGCTTTTTAACACTCTTTATTTCGGTTTGCGGACATTCTGATTTGCTCCCTCTAGAGGGTAAACTAAAAGTTGCTACGCTTTGGGACAGTGGAATTTTCTTAGGAGAAGGCTCTTGTGGGAAACGACCTTGGGATATGAGTGGCCCAGCAGACGAGATAAGCACGAGAGCCAAGACAAGGCAATATCAACAACAGCTGCAGCAACACAAGAAAAGAGGCTCGATCTCAGGAATAACTTCTACAGTGACAACAGGACAAGAAAGAGGCACAGCAGTCTCCATGGATGCAGTATCGCAAGCCCTTCTTAAGATAAATCAATCCCTGGAGAATTTAACAAAGCAAACGGCAGAGAACACTAAGAAATTGACAGAGAACTCACAGAAATTGACAGATTTGACAGCAAGACTTGATTTGAATACAGAATCTATAAATAAGCTTACGCAAGAGAACTCTGCCACACGTCAAATTGCGGAGGAAGCCAGAACTATTGCTGGAGAGACTCAGGAAAAATTAGAACCGATTGCCAGGAAGGTCTATGACCACGATGCAACTCTGGCACTGTGGGAACTACAAAGAAAAGAAAGGAATCTGAAATTACGATCAATTCCAGAGGACGAAGGAGACAACCTCACGGACTTTTTAACGAACGAGTTTGCTGATGCTTGGGAAGACTTAGAGGAAGACGAAATCAAAATCACAACGGCATTCAGACTGGGCAGAAGACAGAATAGAAAGGTACCGAGAGACTGCTTGATCACCTTGAGATCGAAGGAGGAAAGAGACAAAATATTAAGACTGCATTTTGAAAAGGCCTTACAAATTGGGAATTCACCGATACAGATCTTTAAAGATATCCCTAAACATATTCTGGACTTGAGAGCTTCTTATAAGGACCTGGTTTACCTGCTCAAGAAGAACAACATTCGTTTTAGGTGGGAATTTCCACAGGGACTGTCCTTTGACTATAGAGGGAAGAAGGTGAAAATAAAGACGACACAGGATAAAGACAGCTTCCTGCATAAAAATCAAGAAGATCTACAGAAAGGAACTGTAGACCCAATTGCTGAGCAAAGGAGTGTATTAGATATCTTGAACCTCTCATTTGGACAGAACCTTCCACCACCAACAGAGGAGGAACAACAATTGGGAGCAGTGGGAGGAATACCAGAAAAATAACAAGATGGCCCTGCAATTCCTTAGCTGGAATTGTAATGGGATGAACATGCCTTTGAAGAGACGACAAGTATTCCACATTTTGTACAGAGAACAACTGGACGTGATTTGTTTACAGGAAACTCACATAACCAGAGCCCACAGGAGACTGCTTATGAATAAAAAATTGGGACAAGAATTTATCTCGTCAGACAAAGTGAAAAAAAGAGGAGTTGTGATTTATGTAAAAGAGAAGTGGGCCCCAAAAATGATTTTTAAAGATGAAGAAGGAAGATATTTAGCGGTGGAGATTCAAGCACAAGGAGAAAAATTTTTGATAATTGGGATTTATGCACCAAATGAAGGTAAAGCAGAATTCTTCAAAAAACTTCATGAAACCCTGATGGACTATTTGGAATATAATATGATAATTATGGGAGATATGAATGGTGTAGTTTCTACAAACATGGACAAGACACAAAGGCTGATACTCACTAAAGAAGGGAGACTCCCGAAGACTTTTTTTGAAATGACTGAAAATATGGACTTAATAGACATTTGGAGAACAAGGAACCCTCTTGAAAGAGAGGGAACCTTTTTCTCCCAAGCAAAGATGACCTGGACCAGAATCGACCAAATCTGGATTACTAGTGGAATGGCTCCGAGGATTAAGAAGGTAGAAATCTGCCCAAAAACCTGCTCCGACCATAACGCCGTGAAGATGGAAATGAAACTTACAACAACTGGTCAGTTTAGATGGAGAATGAATGACACCCTGTTTCGAGATAGAGAGTTCCACTTGAAGGCCCAAAAAACCTTAAAGGACTATTTTGAAATCAATCTAAGGGGCGATGTGGAAAGAAGAGTGATCTGGGACGCAAGTAAAGCTGTGATGCGAGGGTTTTTGATTCAACAAAACTCAATAAAGAAGAGAAAGCAGAAGGAGAAAAGAGAAATTTTTTTGGAAAAGATAAAAGAAGGAGAGAAAAAATTAAGGTCAAAACCAAAGTCCCAGGAGATTTTGAGGGAGATTAAATTGTATCAAACACAATATATGGAATTGATGAACCAAGAGATAGAGTGGAAAATAAAGCAAATGAGACAAAAGACATTTGAGTCGGCAGATAAATGTGGCAAACTTTTGGCATGGCAACTCAAAAAAAGACAGAAATTAAATACAGTTTCAAGTTTGGAAGTGGATGGAAGGACCATATCTAAACCAAATGAGATAAGAAACTGTTTTGTGAGTTATTTCAAAAAACTTTATTCCCAAGGATTACAAAATGAAGAAGACATAGATAAATTCCTTAATAAACATGGATTACAAAAAATCTCTCCTCAAAGTAGGGTGGATCTAAACCAGAGAATAACAGAACAAGAGATAGAGGGTGCCATTCAGGACATGCAATTGGGCAAATCTCCAGGGCCAGATGGACTGACTTCCAGATATTACAAATCGTTAAAGGAATGGTTGATACAACCGCTAAAGGATGTCTGTAATGAGATCTTAGAGGGGAAAAAGGCACCTGAATCGTGGAAAGAAGCATATATTTCACTCATACCAAAGACAGAGACTGAAAAGACTCAATTGAAGAACTACCGCCCAATCTCGTTACTCAATGTGGATTACAAAATTTTTGCAGACATTTTAGCAAAAAGATTCAAAAGAGTATTGATGGAAAGGATTCATAGAGACCAAGCAGGCTTTCTCCCAAAGAGACACCTCTCAGACAATGTTAGGAATATAATAGACATTCTGGAAAAGTTAGAGGTGAATATAAATACTAGAGCAGTTTTGATATTTGTGGATGCGGAGAAAGCCTTTGACAACATTTCTTGGAGTTTTATGAAAAAGAACCTTCATGGGATGGGGGTAGGACAAGGTTTTGAGAATGGTATAGGTGCAATATATTCCGAACAAAAAGCTAAGTTGATTGTAAACAATGTAATAACTGAGGAACTTAAGATAGAAAAAGGAACACGACAGGGGTGCCCAATTTCCCCATTGCTTTTTATTTCGGTCCTGGAGGTGTTGCTGAATATGATTAGAGAGGACCAGCAAGTTAAAGGTGTACAGGTCGGAGCAAAACATTACAAGTTAAGGGCTTTCGCAGATGACTTAGTTCTGACTTTACAAGAGCCATACACTAGCACGAAAAAGGTGTTGGAGATAATTCAACAATTTGGCCAGGTAGCTGGATTTAAACTGAATAAACAAAAAACTAAAGTCTTAGGGAAAAACCTGACAGATATGGAGAAGAATAAGTTTCAAGAAGAGACGGGTTTGATGGTGGTTAAGAAGGTGAAATACCTAGGGGTTAATTTAACATCTAAAAATTTGAATTTATATAAGGACAATTATGAAAAATGTTGGTTAGAAATTAAAAAAGACTTAGAAATATGGTCAAATTTGAGATTATCAATGTTAGGCCGAATTGCAGTAATTAAGATGAATGTATTGCCTAGAATGTTATTTTTGTTTCAAACTTTGCAGATTATTGACAAGATGGACTGTTTCAAGAGGTGGCAGAAAGATATTGCGAAATTTGTCTGGCAGGGCAAAAAGCCCAGAATAAAATATAAAATACTAACAGATGCAAGAGAAAGAGGGGGATTTGCCCTGCCGGACTTAAAATTGTACTATGAGGCAGCAGCATTCTGCTGGCTGAAAGAGTGGATGCTCCTCGAGAATACAGATATCTTGGACTTAGAAGGTTTCAATAACGCATTCGGTTGGCATGCATATTTATGGTATGACAAAATCAAAGTGCATAGTGCCTTTAAAAATCACATTGTAAGGAAAGCGTTGTTCAATGTTTGGATGAGATATAAAGACCTGTTGGAAAACAAAACCCCTAGATGGTTGTCACCCTTAGAGGCGAAGGCCCATAAGAAAGTTAATATGGAGGTCGGATGGCCAAAGTATTGTGAGATTTTAGAACAGGATGGAGAGAAACTGAAATTAAAGAGCCATGAAAAACTAAAACCCAAAGTACAAGATTGGCTCCACTATTATCAAATAATGGAGGTTTTTAAACAAGACAGGAAAATTGGCTTCCAGGTGGAAAAATCAAAACTTGAGACAGAACTGCTAGAACCCAATATTAAGAATTTGTCAAGAATGTATAACTTGCTGTTGAAATGGAACACACAAGATGAAATAGTTAAATCAGCTATGATTAAGTGGGCACAGGACATTGGTCATAATATTATGTCTGCTGACTGGGAAAGGTTGTGGAACACCGGAATTAAATTTACGGCATGTAGTGCCTTAAAGGAAAATGTGATGAAAATGGTATACAGGTGGTACATGACCCCAGTTAAGCTAGCAAAAATTTACCATTTGCCTGACAATAAATGCTGGAAATGTAAGGAAACTGAAGGTACTTTTTATCATCTTTGGTGGACATGCCCGAAGATTAAGGTCTTCTGGGAGATGATATATAATGAAATGAAAAAGGTATTTAAATATACCTTTCTTAAGAAACCAGAGGCCTTTCTCTTGGGCATTGTCGGCCAATTGGTGCAAAAAAAGGATAGAACATTCTTTATGTACGCAACAACAGCAGCAAGAATATTGATCGCAAAGTATTGGAAGACACAAGATCTACCCACCGTGGAAGAATGGCAGATGAAAGTGATTGACTATATGACATTGGCGGAAATGACGAGCAGAATTCGAGACCAGGGAAAGGAGACTGCGGAAGAAGATTGGAAGAAATTCAAGATTTATCTTAAGGACTATTATAAACTTGATGAAGCTTAGAATGTCGAGATTCTATAGAGAGAAAGGGCTGCAGTAATATAAGATTAGAATAAGAAAGGACTATGATGAATTAGAGTTGGAAAAAACATTTATAAGTTGCTATAAAATTTGGACATGAGGATGCAGAAAGGGGAGGTATGGGGAAGTCCGAGGAAAGAAGTTTATGAAATGACATTATGAAATTATACTTGTTTGTTTGTCTGTTTTCTTTTTTGTGTTTGTCTGTTATAAAAACTTTTGTAAAACTAATAAAAAATATTATAAAAAAAAAAATATAAGACAGAAATAAGTTGCACTAGGTTTTTAATTTAAGAGCAGATGTTTGGATTTATTTTTAAGTACACTTGCACTCACAGGATAAGAGGAATCTTAATTTTTTTCTTTATTGATTCAGATGTCTGGATGTGCACCAGTAGGGAAGGTTTGTTGTGTAGAAAGTGGGCTTCAGATTTTGTAACTTGGAAATTACTTATATGTCTTTAAAAAACAAAATAAAGTATCAACACACCCCTTCTAGAATCAAATCACAAGAATAATGATGAGCTTGACAAGGATGAGCTATAAGTATAATATGAAGTTGTTATGTTTGTGAGATGTTTATTGAGTAAAAGGAGTTGGCTGACTGGGAGAATAAACACTTCCCACTTGTAGTTAGGAACTGCTAATATCCCTGTTTAATTAGTGATTTTGAGTTTGAAACTAAGCTTGAAACTTAAAAGGCTGGAAGTAAAAAGTTGCACATTTAACAGTTCACTGAAAAAATAAGTTGTGAACTAGGGTGAAGAACAGAAGCTTCAAAGGCATATTATGCCTCAAGGGACTAGAAAAGATTTTTAATTAAGTAGCTGAAAATTTGTGATGTTTTATATAGGCACATACCCAGACATGTACACCTGCCCATTTCTGATCACAGACATAAATCACAAAAGCAGGTGCATTTTGTTTCTATTAACCTCTGCCCTTGTCAGCTACAATCACAAATCACAATCTCCTTACCCAGCATTATATTTGAAAGCAACCATTTAGCTATGATCATGGTTCCAAAAGAGAGAATAAGTTAAGCAAGCTTAGAGAGCTCTTCCCCAGGCTCTGTTTTCCATGGATGGTCATTCTAGACTTTCTAGCTCTGCCAGGCACTGTAGCCCATGGCTGCCATAGAAAGGCAACCAGACTGCAGTCTCTGATGATATATGGTGAAATAGTGATTCAATTAATGTAGCTCTTTCTCTCTCTCCATATAATCAAAATGGAGGCATTCTGAGCTATACTGTAAGAACAAATGCTGTACATTTAAGGTTGAGTGATATTTCACTAAAGCACAAAATGTGTTGTGTAAAGTGGGTGTGAGTGTGAATGTAAGAAATGATGGGATAGAATGTGCAAAACAGCAAACACTGAACTAAGGACACATTATGGACAAAGCATCTGTATCACAAACTTGATTGCTGCTTTTTTCACAGGGAAGAGCTGCAGTGGATGAGGGTTGGAACATAGAAATGATTTTTCATCCTTTTCTTACTCATTTCTGGTCCTCCCCCTCTTCAGAGTTTCAAAGACATGTTTGTGACAGGAGCCACAGTGAGTGGGTAGCAGGAAGTGGCTTAGGGGGCAGAGCAGATCAAGGATTAAGCACTTTCTGTTCCTCCTGCTATTTTTCTGCTCCTGAAGCTCCCTTTTCATAGGAAAAGCAGTTGGATTTTTCCTTCTTGTATATGGATGCGACACAAAGATTTGGCCTAAGAAGAATGAAATAAATTTGCATATACTTATTTGCAAATACAGTACTTTGCAATGTAGCCATCAGTTCTGCAGTGATTTGTGGCTATGGAAAGCTTTATATGGAAGACCTGGCAGAGGCAAATGATTTAATTTAGTAAGGGATGATGACACAGCTTCAGAGACATCACCATTCTGTATTTTGCAGCTATTGTTCAGAAGCTATAAATGTATATGAATTATCAAGGCTAGACCTGTAACTGGTAGCAGTTCGTTTGGGGGGGGGGTAGGGCAGTGGTGCTCACCTGACCCTCCCATGCCACTGCTTACCAGAAGATGTAGGGGGATGTTGATGTGGTATATTTGCACTGGTGGTAGTGCCATATTAGCTCCACTGTTGTATTCGCCCCATGCCAACCTTGTTGCTGCCACTCCCCTATGCTTTCTGTCCAGCAGCAGAAATGCAAGCAACAGCAGGTCAGGAGACCTCTGCTGGACAGCTACTGCCTGTAATCTGAATGATCTTTTCAGCAACATCTTGGAAATATTTCAGCAATATTTTGATATTCCTACTGAAGGCTTTGTACAATTTTCTTGTTTTCCCTTTAGCCTCTTTTCCCCAAGAAGAACTACGAATGCTTAACTAGCTGTGAATTCCTCAAATACATCTTGTCGGTCAAGCAAGGAGACTGCCCAGCACCTGAGAAGGCCAGTGGCTTTGCGGCTGCCTGTGTTGAAAGCTGTGAGGCTGACAGCGAATGCTCTGGCGTGAAAAAATGCTGTTCCAATGGATGTGGACATACATGCCAAGTACCAAAAAACTTATACAAAGGTAGAGATTGTTTGTAGGCATTTATTTTGGAGCCCGTGGCAAATAAAAGGAGTCTATTGCATATTGTAGCAGGAGTGCAAAGTGTGTTGGAGAATGGGAAAAGGGGAAGGGGTTGGGGGAAATGAAACAGGGGTTCATAATTCTCCCAGCCCCATAAGTCTGCCTACAGAATACAATTTAGTACATGGAATTTCATACTCCCTGTCCCATCTAAGCACTTCCAGTCCATCAATCCCACCCCCCTTTTTCTCTGTTGCTAGAAGCATGATTAGTCATTGTGTGCAAACTTGGAGGGTTAAATCAGGGACTGACACATAAGTCCAAAGGTGATTTTAAAAAAAGAAGATGAAGAGTGAACATTAGTTTGTGTTAACAAGGGTTAACATTGGTGGGGCCGTTATGACAATCTATTAAAGCTAGCAAGGCTAATTCATGCATGTGGTGGTAGGAGTTGGAGAAAGAGAGTGTGAAAGCAGCTATTCTGGATCATTTGACAGTAGTTAAGGGGTGGATGTGGTTACTTCTGCACCTCCCCAAAAAACAACTGAAGAGTTTTTAAAGTGCTTAGTGGAATAGAAGTTTGATGGCTTCCAATGTTCAGTTGAGCCTTGTTCATATTTTGTCAAAAGGTTTCTTCAGGCTAATGCTGGAATTACCGGTACTTTATACCAGAGGTTTTCAACCTTTCTGAGTCCACAACTTCCTTGACCAACTACATTCTTTCTGTGGCACCCCTGTGGGGATCAGGAGCCCAATTATGTCACCCCTTCCCTGCAGAGCTGGCAGCCTCTCACCCTTTTTCGAACACCCGCCCATGTGGAGTGTTCCCTCAGACTCCTCTCTGCTTTTCTTTCCTTGTGAGTCCTCCGGGCAGCAGCTGCTGCAGCCCCTGGTCTCTGAGATTCTCCCACCCCAAAAAGAGGTGCCTCCCAGAGGCACCATTTGCCTGTGGAGCTTATAGCCAGGGCTGCTGCAATAAACAGCTGTGCAAGCCTTTGGGAGGCAGAGATGCAAAAGGGCATCACAGAAGGGAGGGAAAGAAAGAGGGACATAAGCTAATCTTGCCCGCAGCATCCCTGACCATCATTCAAGGCACCCCAGGGTGCCATGGCACACTGGCTGAAAACTACTGCTTTATACCTTCTAACATTTTAGGTTACAACAGTTGTGTTTTCTTCCTCATAAATACTTTCGAAGTCAGATTTTACATGACTGCACTTCCTGCTTTTAAGTTTATTGCATCAGAAGATTATAGTTCCCATGATTTCTTACAGGAAGTTGTAGCAGACAAACTTTCTTAAGAACAATGTTATGCTCTGAAAAATTGTACTGTAGAAGAAATTTGTATTGTTATAAAAAAATATAATACAGAAATGATACATCGCTATTACTTTAGTTAGGTTAAGATAAAAAATAGAACCCCCCCAAGGAAAATACTTTTTGAAATTTCAGTTGATTAAAGCTGAATGAATTAATTTGGCTTTAAAAGCAGAAAGATATTTCAAATGAATAATTCACTTATTTCACTAGATTTAATGGACATGGGATTAGATCCTCTGTAATAATGAAAAATGATTAACCTTGGTTGACCTTCTTCTCCATTCCCACCTTAGTGACTCTTAGATATATCCTCACAGGAAAGGGATGGCAGAACAGACAGTATTGGTAACACCCAGTTATTGGGTGTGGCATGTTTGAATGCACTCCTACATTTATTTTAAAAATCCTGACTCTAATCAGAGTTGTTGCTTGTAGGTGATTACATGATTAGCTCTTCTGCCAGAAACTGGAACATGCTGGAAGTGTACTGGAAGTTTTTTGGGGTGGGGAGAGGGGCAGAGGTAAGCTGTGCTTGAGAAAAACAATTCATACACTACAGCAAATGCCCTTAATTTAGCGAGAATTGACATACATGGGGGAATGCTGATGATCGGAGATGAATTTTTTTTTTTTTTTTTAAAAATTTTAGCTTTATTATATTCCAACGGTTAAAAGAAGCATATATACATCTTCCATAAAAAACAAAAACAAGAAGTAAAGTAAGCATATACATACCAAATTGAGTTCCTTACAGCTTAAATACGTAAACCTTATACAAATCCATTACACTGTTTAACTTCCCACCACCACGTTGAGAGCCATAACTCAACAATATATTCAGCAGTGTCTTCATCCAATCGTTATTGCTACCTCGCGGTTTTTATATCATACCGACTGAGACTTTAACATTTCCTAAAATCGATTCCATGTATGAGAGAAATTTATTCCAATCGCTTATAAATTTATTATTTCTTTGTTGCCTGATCTTCTGAGTCATCATTGCTATGTCTATGTATTCGATTAATTTATTCTGCCAGTCACTAATCGTTGGAATGTTAGGTGTTTTCCAACTCTGAGCTAACAGTATCCTTGCGGATACTGTTGCGTATTGGAAGAGGATTTGGTCGTCTTTTTTAATTTCTTCTCCCACCATTCCTAAAAGGAATGCCTCGGTCTTTTTAGGGAATGTGTATTTTAGGACCTTTTTTAACTCATCGTAAACCAGCCCCCAAAACCTTTTTACTTCTTCACAGGACCACCACATATGAAAGAAGTCTCCCTCTTTCTTCCTGCACTTCCAACACGTCTTTTCCCCGGTTTTATACAATTTGGCTAATTTTACTGGGGTGATGTACCACCTGTACATCATCTTCGCTATGTTTTCTCGGATTCTGACGCAAGCTGAAAATTTCATGTCTTTAGTCCAGAGTTTTGTCCATCTTTCATATTCTATGGGGTGTCCTAAGTCTATGGCCCATTTAATCATAACGTCTTTGATTTCCTCGTCCATTGTATCCCACTCTAATAGCTGGTCGTACATTTTAGAGAGGAGTTTAGACTTTCCTTCTATTATTTCTAATTGGAATTTAGATTTGTTCTTGCTCATTCCAGCTTTTTTATGTTCCCTCCAAACAGCATTGATTTGGTGGTATTGTATCCATCCCGTTAATTTGTCTTTTAATTCTTCATAGGGTCTAATTTCCCATCCTTTATCCGATCTTCTTAGGAGGTCAGCATATGTCCACCTTTTACCTTCCATATTTAGTTTCTTAGTTACTAAAATATCAACGGGTGACAGCCACCATGGGGTATCTTTTTCTACTAATCTTTTACACCTGTTCCACACCTCCAACAACGCTCCTCTTATAATATGATTAGAAAATCCTTTGTGTGTTTTCCCCTTATCCTGCCACAGATACGCATGCCACCCATGTCTAACATCAAAACCCTCCAAATCCAATAGGTCGGTGTTGTCCAAAACTATCCATTCCTTGGTCCAGCAGAGGCACGAAGCCTCATAATATAGTTGTAGGTTAGGGACCGCGAACCCTCCTCTGTCCCTCTTGTCGGTGAGCAACTTATACTTAATTCTGGCTCGTTTACCCTGCCAGATAAATCTGGAAAGGGTCCTCTGCCAATCTTTGAACATGGTTGTGCCCCTGACTACTGGGATATTTTGGAATAGGAATATCATTTTTGGGAGGATACTCATTTTAATGGCAGCCATTCTCCCCTCCCAAGAAAGTTTTAATCTACTCCAGCTTTCCAGGTCTCTTTTGCACTCTCTCCAAGTTCTATTGTAATTATCTTCCACCAGATTTATATTTTTTGGGGTGATCCAGATACCCAGATATTTAACCTTTTTTGATACCATTATCCCGGATTCCAACTCGATTTTATTTTTTACTTGTTCGTCTACATTTTTTACCAACATCTTCGTTTTAGTTCTGTTCAGTCTAAAACCAGAAAGTCTGCCAAACGCTTCCATCAGCTCAATCACTGTATTAATCCCTTTTGCGGGGTCTTCTAATGAAACTACTAAGTCATCGGCATAAGCCTTAACTTTGTACTCTTTGGTGCCTATTCTAATCCCTCTTATTTCCGATGTATCTCTTATCTTGTTTAGTATAACTTCCAAGACCAAAATAAATAGCAGGGGTGATAAAGGACACCCCTGTCTTGTGCCTTTGGTAATCTTGAATGAGTTAGTCAGGTTACTATTGATAATTAGTTTCGCTCTCTGGTCTGAGTAGATCGATTTTATACCTCTTAGGAATGGCCCTCTTATTCCTACTTTCTCCATACACTTTATGATGAAGTGCCAGGATACATTATCGAAGGCCTTCTCGGCGTCTATAAAGACTAAGGCTGCGGGGATATCGATTCTGATGTCCAAGTATTCAATTATATTAATTATATGCCTTACATTATCTTTAATCTGCCTACCGGGCAGAAATCCGGTTTGATCCCTGTGGATCGCTCTATTCAAGTATTTTTTTAATCTGCTCGCCATTATTCCTGCAAAGATCTTATAGTCGACATTGAGCAGTGATATTGGTCTATAATTCTTTATATCGAGCGTATCCAAGTCTGATTTCGGAATTACCGTAATATACGCCTCTCTCCATGAATCGGAGATGAATTTTGAGCAGCCCCATACAGAATTCATTGCAGGAATCCAAGCTGAGGCTCATCAGTGTATGTACAGTAGTGGACTAGTATTCCAGTCCAGAAACAGATGTTATCTGTCTTGTGCTCCGAGCTCCAAAAGCCACTCCCCACGGTAATAAAGACATAGTGGAGACAGAATTTAGTTTTAATGTTAATGGGCAAATTTTGGCCACAACTTTATTAAATACACAAATGTGACTGGTATTGGCTTAGGCATTGGTATCAAAACTATAACTGGCTCCTGCCCCACCCTGCAGGAAGCCTGGAAGGGTAAACTACCAGCAAGGGGAGCTCCATCAATGTATATGACTGGTGCTCATCCCTGGGGTTCCCGGGGGTCCTGGCATGGCCCTAGCCCCTCTCTGGGCTTCGGACAAGATCCAGACCCCCGGATTCCTTTAATGGAATACCCTATTAATTGGAGGGGCAGGTGATGGCCGCACCTCCCCCCCCCCACATTCCCCTAAAGCAATGCCTAACTACCAAATCTTACAAAGTTGTGACAATTGCTAAGAGGTAGGCAAAAACCAAGTGGCCACAGCCAATCTGCCACATGGGAAAAAATTCCTACCCGGCCCCCGTTCCAAAACAGGTGACCAACTGAAGTCCAAAGCAAGGCGGAACATAACCTAATTAACGGGTGGGCGGGCGGGTGTTTGGCAGTGCAAAGCAAGAGGGGGTCCCCACGTCGTGCTGCCAAATAAATACCCCCAACCCCCAAACTTGCCAACGCTGCCGATTGGCTAAAGGCCAGTGGCATAAGTGTGGCATCACCGGCTGGAGCGGGGCAAACCCTGCCCACAAGCCGGTTGGGGAAGAGTTCCAGGGCTGAGCACAACATGGACCTTCTGTTAGGAGGATCCAACTTGCCAGCCATAGCTGGTAAAGATATTCCTAGCCGCTGAGGTCACCCGAGCCTCTAGTGACAGAGATTGAGGAGCACCCCGCCAAAATATGAACCTGCTCCTTCAGGGGGAGTATGACCTCTTCCAAAGCAGGCATTTGACCATTTATCCAGGCTTGAGAGCCACCCATTCACAGGACCATCTTTGGGGAGTTATAGTAATGAATGCTGGCAATCACATTTTGATTATAATTTTTTCCTGATGTATCTGGATATTGATACACACTGGGTGTGAAGGCTAACTTTCACCATACTTCAGATATTCACTGTAACTTACAAAGGCATTACAATTCTTGCTAATATGTGCTGTGGGTAAAAGGAGATTTATTTATTTGTTGTTGGAGAACCTGACTTAACAACTCTTAATGCATCAAATCTATATTTGTTCTTATAATTTACTAAGGAGCACTGGTGTGTTGAACTTGATTTGTGTTCCATGTGCTGCTACTCAAGCTGCCACACAGGTTTGTAGGATCTAAATTTAGAATCTAAGCTAGTAAGCCTTTGATGTTCTTTTGAATGCTGCCTACTGTGGAAGTTCAGCCCAACCTGTCACCATTTAATGCTAAGTCTACATGGTGGACAACAGCGGTTCTACAACGGCAGCTCTGCATGGAAAAAAATGAAATAAATAATGGCAGGGGGAAGATAAGAAATAAAACCTGTCTGGTATTAACCCAGTAAAAGGCCAAGAGGTACACATATTTCTAAAAGCCAAGAAATCTGGAGTTCAGAGGACTAATTTGTGCTTCAACGATGGATACAAATCTTTTTATCTAATAAAAAGCACATTTCTAAATGACTGCAAATGTACATCTGGACTTGAAATTGATTATTCTGGTTGTATTGGAATATTCCAAAATGCACTTGTGCTATGTTCTGCTTGCACTCATAAGAACCATCTGAACACAATTACAGCCACCAGGGGGGCTAAGTTAGTTCCAATCAAGTGAATCCAACGAGCCCTAATGTAAAACAGATGGAAGGTTTCTCAGCATTCAGATTGGAGGGTTATTATACATAATAATTAAGCATGGATTTTCAAATGCATAAAGCTGAAATATCATTCTTAGCAATATTAGTTACAGTGTATGAAGACAGGTGGCTATCTAGTGATATCCAAAAATAATGTATGAGCTTTTGATGATATGCTTTATTCCTGGCAATTTTAGGACGCACTCTCTCTCTCTCTCTCGTGTGTGTAATACACTGGAACACTTGGAGAAAGGGTCTGTTTTTCGATCACTAGGAAAGGTGGTTTGTTTATCCATAGAAGTGAAGAAGTTGAAACAATAAACCTCAGATTTTGCCAAAGTCATAAACTAAGCTGGGAATTTATGTAAATCTCAAACAGTCCTCTAAATCTGCAGTCACTTCAAAAAAATGGGAGAGGAGGAGAGAGAGAAATTCCAGCTTGACCTCTCTGGAAGCAGAACTGCCTATTATGATAAATGTGGAGCAGCTGCTAAAACCAGTACAGTGGTACCTCGGGTTAAGAACTTAATTCGTTCTGGAGGTCCGTTCTTAACCTGAAACTGTTCTTAACCTGAGGAACCACTTTAGCTAATGGGGCCTCCTGCTGCCGCCATGCTCCCGCCACATGATTTCTGTTCTCATCCTGAAGCAAAGTTCTTAACCCGAGGTACTATTTCTGGGGTAGTGGCGTCTGTAACCTGAAGCGTCCATAACCTGATGTACCACTATAACTGTTAAGGTATTCTCATTTTTTTGCAAGATGTAAGTACACTTACCTGTGAACTTACAGCACAGTGTGCCCTTCCTCACAAATGGCAGCCAATCATGTGGAAAGTGGGCAGGGATCCATATTACGTGTGGGATAAGGGTGTGCAAAGAATGATGATGAGAATTTTATGACAAACATAGAGCAGTCAGTGAAAACAGTAATCTTGTTTCAATTATAGTTTTCACTGATTTGGCTTCTATGTTTGCTGTACTGAATGCGCAGTCCATTTTAGAACTCCATACTCTGAAGTCAAGGCTGAGCCTTTGGTTTTCTCTAAAGATGATGTATCATTTAACAATATTACATAGAAATTTGTTAAGACTTGTGGGGCTCTCAATATGTGAGTTCTGCCACCGTCCCCCATTTAACCTGTATATTAGCTCATCACACAGATGTTGGCTTTATTCCACCCCAATGCCTTGAAAACCCTTCTACAGGTACCATATTCTGAAGATAATTCCCAATGTGAAACAGTATGTAATAGCTAGCAGCTGCTTTCCTAGTATAGTGATGCCTTTTGCAACCACCGTGGTCACAGAAATGGCTGCTTGCTGCTATAAATGGCTGCATCTGCAAAGAGCTTGGTTCAGTCTTGACTTTCTTTGCAGAAAGGATCACCTGGAGGAATTAAATAGCTGGTTTCATTTTGTAAACTCACCAGTACTACTAATCAAACAAATGTAATGGAATAAGGGTCACCAATGGGAACATTTTGATTTTTCAACAAGTTTTGGGGGTGCCACCCCTGTTTGGTCACTACTTTCCCCTCCCCTGGCTCAGCCCCACCACCCCAAGACACAGGAAGAGAAACTGTGTGCGCGCAGTTCACTGCTTCCCAAGCCATCTGGGTAAAAGTCGGATTCAGTAGAATTAATCCGAGCCTTGAAATCACAGAGTGCTACAAGAGGAAGTGGGAAAGAAAAAGCATTTATCTTAAAGCTTCCTCCTTAAGCTCTACATACTTCTTGGGGGGGGGAGAGGCAGGGACAGGTAACCACCTTGGCCACCTCATGACCATGTGAAGTGGCTCAGAGGCTTTGTGGGCACTAATGGAAGCTTTTGAAGATGTCATTGCAACCACAGGCACTGTTTGCAACTCTTGGGATGGCTTGTGGTTGAATAGTGTGACTCATCAATATGCTTCTGTTCTGATTCAGTCACTGGAGAAGAACAGTAAGGTAAAGTGCATGATAATGAGGATAGATCTCTTTGGGCTGTAAATTTAGTGGTACTAAATATATAGTTGATCTACAAATTTACTTACACACAGCTTCTTTGCATGCATTGCTTATGTTTCAGGTGTCCCTTTGAAACCCAGAAAAGAATTAAAATTCAGTGAACTTCAATCTGGACAGCTGGAAGTGAAGTGGTCTTCAAAATTCAATATCTCTATTGAGCCTGTGCTTTATGTGGTGCAAAGGAGATGGAACTATGGGATTCATCCCAGCGAAGATGATGCTACCAGTTGGCAAACTGTAGCCCAGGTTAGTCCTTTCTACATAAAATCTGCATTATTTTCAGGCCATTCATCCTGAGTATCAGGCAGTGAAATAGTTTTGGCTAGTCTTGGTGGCCAGCTATGAATTTGTTGTCCCCGAGACTCACTTCCTCCAAAGTGCAGCCTTTAATCTAGACTTTTGCTGCACCAAGAAGTGAAGCGAGGTCCATAAAAATTGCTGCTCCTCTTTCCAGGGTTAAGCGTAGATGACTGATTCTGCCAATTTAAAAAGAAGCCCCTGGTCCCCTTAAGCTCAGGGTAAGACAGGAGTCAGTGGTTTCTTGACTCTGTGCTTTCTGGGGACTCTGAAGACTCACCAGGTGTGGGGGCAAGCCATGGAACTCCTGACTTCAGCTCCAAGGTGGGGAAACATTGGCTTGCTCTGTGCCTGTTAGGTGTCAAATATCAGACACAGAGGGAAGCCTGCAGCTGGAGACAGGAGCTGGAGGCTTGATATGTCTGACAAGCACAGAGCCAATAAAAATTCCAGACTTCTGCTGAGCTTTTGGGCTTTGAGGGGTGGAGATCATCTCCAGTTCTGTTTCACGGCTCCGGGGTTGAGAGAGCGCTTCTCTTACTTGCCAGAAACAAGTATAGCAAAAATCTTGATCCCTGGTATTCATTCATAGATGCATTGTTCAATGTTGTGTTGCTTGGGCTTGCATACAGAGGCATATCTTTGTTAATCTGTTGCATCAAATACTGGGATAGGTTCCATTTTACAGTTGATGGACTGAAGGTAGTGTCGAGAAAAAACTTTTTTCATCCACTATACAGGGAAACTCTAAAAGAAGCTAAGTTAAATTCCCATCTATGGCAAATAAATGTTCTTGGTGTTGCGCCGGGTTGCCATCCGTCCAGAATTTCCCGGACACAGCTGGTATTTAGCCCTTATAAACAGCGTCCGGGCAGAAATTGCTTACATATCTGGGAAAATCTGGCCATATGGCAGCCCATGTTGGTAGCATAGATTTTGGCGACTTTCATTAAAAATAGCTCAAAAACTCAATTTTTAAAAAAAGATTTCACAAAAAAAGCTCAACTGATTTTTTTGTCTGGATTTTCACTTTTTGAAAGATGGCAACCCAAGTGCTGCATTACCAAAGGAACACATTCCATGAAGGAGTGAAATACAGCTAGTCATACAAAATGGTGCAGTATGAAATTACTAATGAAGATCCAACCTACATCTGTGGTTCACAAGTTCATATGGTGGTAGTTCACTTGCTCTACATGCAGACTGTCCCAGATTCAGTCTGTAGAAACTTTAGTTACCGTATTTTTCGCCCTATAGGACGCACCGTCCCATAAGACGCACCTAGTTTTTTTGGGGGGAAATAAAGGGAAAAATTATTTTCCCCCCAGGCGCGGGGCTGGGGCAGCCCGAGCTTCCCCCGACCCCAGCCCCCAAACAGGCAGCTTTCTGCAAGCTGTGGGAGCCCAGCGGTGGTTCCCACTGCTTGAGGAGAGATCCGCGAAGCCTGGACGCGCTGAGATCAGCGCGCGCAGGCTTCGGGATGCCGGCAACTCTCCCCAAGCAGCGGGAACGTTCCCGCTGCTTGGGGAGAGATCCGCGAAGCCTGGACGCGCTGAGATCAGCGCGCGCAGGCTTCGGGATGCCGGCAACTCTCCCCAAGCAGCGGGAACGTTCCCGCTGCTTGCGGAGAGATCCGCGAAGCCTGGACGCGCTGAGATCAGCGCGCGCAGGCTTCGGGATGCCGGCAACTCTCCCCAAGCAGCGGGAGCGTTCCCGCTGCTTGAGGAGAGGTCCGCGAAGCCTGGAGAGCGAGAGGGGTCGGTGCGCACCTACCGCTCTCGCTCTCCAGGCTTCAGCGAAAGCCTGCATTCGCCCCATAAGACGCACCCACATTTCCCCTTCATTTTTGGAGGGGAAAAAGTGCGTCTTATAGGGCGAAAAATACGGTAAATTAAGGCCCTGATTCAACTAAATCATTGCACTAATGGGAGCCAGAGCAGCAAGTCCTTCTAGCACAATAGGGCTCCCTCCCTCTTTCCTGCTATGCCTCCCCAAATTGGCACTGCAAGGTCAGGAGAACCTTCAGAACAGCACATGTGTGTGGGGTGGGGTGGAGGAGAATGGAAATTGGTCCATGTGGCAAGTATGTGCTGACAGTGATCTCCTTAGTGCTACTTTGAATTCCACCCTTTATCAGGTAGCACAGGAAAGACTCAATAAACAAAGAGTTGCTTGACATAAGGCCATTTTCTGTGCACCTAAGGATATGAAGAAGGAGAAAAAGATGACCCAAGGCTTCCGCCTTCCTGAATAAATAAAGTATAAGTGATTACAGGATTCACTCACTCAGAGTAAACTAAGTCTCTGTGTTAACCTGGTTTCCTACTGCAGACTACAGAGGAGAGAATACAACTGTCCGACATCAGGCCAAGCAGGTGGTACCAATTCCGAGTGGCTGCCATTAATGTGCATGGAACTAGAGGCTTCACAGCTCCTAGCAAACACTTCCGCTCTTCAAAAGGTTGGTGTCAACATTGAGCATATCACATCTGTCTTTACCTGGAATGCAACCCAACCCTCTACGTTTCTGTGGTTGCAACTTCCCAACAGGTGATTCTTCGTGTATTGAATCATTGCCTTTATGAATGGCTTCAAGGTAGTTTATCATTTTCTTTTTGAAGGTGCCATTGATCCTTCAAGCAATGCTGTAACAAATAGGCCCCCCATTTCAATTTCTTTGAACATTATCATTAGTAATAACAACTGAGATTTCTCTATGTATTTGTGCAACATCAAATGTGAAAATAATCTGAGACTGTTTATCTGCTGGCACGGTCAGCGTCTAATACAGTTTGGCTTATTTTTGAGCTTTACTAGTGATGCTGACTTCTTGCCATTTTAAGAAAACAGTTTTTGAACATTTAGAATTTTATTTCCGTCTCTTATTTGCTTCAGTTTGTGCTGTTACTAGGACGCAGCATTTCTATCTCATTGTATGTTGTATTTATTTTCCAATCACGTTTCATGACATAATCATGATTTCACACATAAACAATTGCTCTGAAAAAAAATAAATTAAGACATACTTTCTTTAGTGTGTGTAAATTCTGGCTTTCTTTTCTTTTAAATTAGGAACATTTAATAATCCACTAAGCTTTAAAAATACTAGAGTTACTGGATTAGTCTAGTCCTTTACAAGAGCCACCCAGCTTCCTCTAGTTTCTAAAAGGAAAAGCCCCAATGTCTCTCTGCAAATAATACCTTAATGCTTATATAAAATCCAAAAATACACTAAAAAGACCTGTTTCATTTAAGGTGTACTGCTACAAATGTTCTGATAGGGCAATAGCGCTATTATGTGAAACCCTTATTATATTCAATTTAGTGTTACACTAAACTCAAAGTGTTGTGTGACTGTGCTGGTGGTCCAACAAGATGTTTTCTGATCCACTCAACACATTTAAAGTGTTTTTAATGCAAACATTATTAAAACCCTGCAAACAACAAGCAATAATTATTGGACAAAGTTGTGATTACTTCCTCAGTTATAGTATCTTAGAGTGGCTCCATTCTTACAATTTATAGTTATTAGCTGCTATTAATTTTTAACTTCTCAAAGGAAGCAAATTTTCATAGAATCATAGAATCATAGAATTGGAATAGACCACAAGGGCCATCGAGTCCAACCCCCTGCCAAGCAGGAAACACCATCAGAGCACTCCTGACATATGGTTGTCAAGCCTCTGCTTTAAAGACCTCCAAAGTAGGAGACTCCACCACACCCCTTGGCAGCAAATTCCACTGTTGAACAGCTCTTACTGTCAGGAAGTTCTTCCTAATGTTTAGGTGGAATATTCTTTCTTGTAGTTTGGATCCATTGCTCCGTGTCCGCTTCTCTGGAGCAGCAGAAAACAACCTTTCTCCCTCCTCTATATGACATCCTTTTATATATTTGAACATGGCTATCATATCACCCCTTAACCTCCTCTTCTCCAGGCTAAACATGCCCAGCTCCCTTAGCCGTTCCTCATAAGGCATCGTTTCCAGACCTTTGACCATTTTGGTTGCCCTCCTCTGGACACGTTCCAGTTTGTCAGTGTCCTTCTTGAACTGTGGTGCCCAGAACTGGACACAGTACTCCAGGTGAGGTCTGACCAGAGCAGAATACAGTGGCACTATTACTTCCCTTGATCTAGATGCTATACTCCTATTGATGCAGCCCAGAATTGCATTGGCTTTTTTAGCTGCCGCGTCACACTGTTGGCTCATGTCAAGTTTGTGGTCAACCAAGACTCCTAGATCCTTTTCACATGTACTGCTCTCAAGCCAGGTGTCACCCATCTTGTATTTGTGCCTCTCATTTTTTTTTGCCCAAGTGCAATACTTTACATTTCTCCCTGTTAAAGTTCATCTTGTTTGTTTTGGCCCAGTTCTCTAATCTGTCAAGGTCGTTTTGAAGTGTGATCCTGTCCTCTGGGGTGTTAGCCACCCCTCCCAGTTTGGTGTCATCTGCAAATATGATCAGGATGCCCTTGAGTCCATCATCCAAGTCGTTGATAAAGATGTTGAATAAGACCGGGCCCAAGACAGAACCCTGTGGCACCCCACTAGTCACTCTTCTCCAGGATGAAGAGGAACCATTGATGAGCACCCTTTGGGTTCGGTCAGTCAGCCAGTTACAAATCCACTGAGTGGTAGCATAGTCAAGACCGCATTTTACCAGCTTCTTTACAAGAATATAATGGGGCACCTTGTCAAATGCCTTGCCAAAATTAAGGTAGGCTACATCCACTGCGTTCCCTTCATCTACCAGGCTTGTAATTCTGTCAAAAAACGAGATCAGGTTAGTCTGACATGACTTATTTTTCAGAAATCCATGCTGACTATTGGTGATCACAGCATTCCTTTCTAGGTGCTCACAGACTGTTTGCTTAATGATCTGCTCCAGAATCTTCCCTGGTATTGATGTCAGACTGACTGGGTGATAATTATTTGGGTCTTCTCTTTCCCCCTTTTTGAAAATAGGGACAACATTTGCCCTCCTCCAGTCTGCCAGGACTTCGCCTGTTCTCCAGGAATTCTCAAAGATGACTGCCAGTGGTTCTGAGATCACATCTGCCAGTTCTTTTAATACTCTTGGATGCAGTTCATATGGCCCTGGAGACTTGAATACATCTAAACTAGCCAAGTATTCTTGTACTATCTTTTTAGTTATTCTGGGCTGTGTTTCCTCTGCTGAATCATTTGCTCCAAATTCTTCAGGTCAGGCATTGTTTTCTTTATTGGAGAAGACTGAGGCAAAGAAGGCATTGAGGAGTTCAGCCCTTTCTGTGTCCCCTGTTTGTATTTCACCATCTTCTCCTCTGAGTGACCCCACTGTTTCTTTGTTCTTCCTTTTGCTACAGACATACCCATAAAAGCCTTTTTTTGTTGCTTTTAACCTCTCTAGCAAGCCTGAGTTCATTCTGTGTTTTAGCTTTTCTGACTTTGTGTCTACATGTGCTGGAGGTATTTGTTTGAATTCCTCTTTGGTGGTTTCTCCCCCTTTCCATTTTTTGTACACATCCTTTTTTAATCTTAACTCAGTTAAAAGTTCTTTAGATAGCCACCCTGGCTTCTTTAGGCATCTTCCATGTTTCCGTCTCATTGGTATTGCCTGAAGTTGTGCTTTTACTATCTCCCTCTTAACAAACTCCCAGCCATCATGAACTCCCTTTCCTTTTAGTATTACTGTCCATGGGATCTCACCCAGCACTTCCCTAAGTTTTATGTATTAAAAAAAAACCATTGGTGTCAATACTATTTGAAGGCTGACGTTTTATAATCTATTTCCTCTTTCCCAACTGCAAAATGATTTATTTTTTGAAAACCTGGAAGCATAATCCTGCTGTCCCATAGTAGATTTATTTTCATGTAGTGAATATCACATTCTGAAAAGCATGTGAGAACCTATCAATAGACACTAGGAAGTGTTAATAGGTTTCTCATTCTTTTGGTGTTGGCAGGCTCTGTTGTCGCAGAATGGGATGCAATACAAATGAACAGATTCCCTTCCTGCTGCCTCAACCAGGATAAAATTTAGGCAAAGTTTAGTGGGAGCAATAAAGGCTTGCACTGTCAGCAAAATTTGATGTTACCGTGTTCCTTTAATGATTCCCACACTGTCTTGTTTGCTTTTTAAACTGGCCTCAGACAGATTAAACAGTCTCTTAAAAAATACCCCTATAAAAAACTTGTTAAAATAAATGAATTTATTCAGCCATATACCTTAACGAGAACATAACAGTATATGCTGAAGTATCAGCATGGAATAGAATCCTAAATCAACAATGCTTGCATAATTACTGGGATGTGCAATCTGACTCAAAGATGAAATATCCCATTCATATTTCATTTGGATTTAATAAATATGAGTGCTTTGTTTGAAGAGAACACCTTCACACATATAGTGATATTTGAAAAGGTTTCCTTGGAAAATGGATCAGTAAACAATTGGGGGCCCCTCCCCAAGAGGTTCACAAAATACATGCTGGTGTCAAGAGAGTGTCCTGGTGTCCTCCATTGTCTTCAAACACAGGAGTTATTAATTCCCAAATAGAGCTTAAATACCTCTTAGTCAACTGGAGATGAAAAGCAATCTGAATTCTACAACTGCAACAAACAATTGCTTTTTACTTGTTCATCTCATTCACAGGTACATTAACTTAGCCAGTTTTGTAATACAGCTTTTAGATCTACAAGAGTTATATTTAGTAAGATTGACAGAGATAAACTTGTGTGTTCTATCATAAGTTGCTTTCAACATAGGCTTTATATACTGATACCAACTTGAGTCAGGCCAGAACTTGTTTTTCTAGTTTAATGACAGCTTGGAACTCATCAAATAAGGGAAATAAACAGGGTTGTGTTTTAGTTTACATTTTGTTTAATCTTTACTAAATGATACAGCTGCTCTTAATGACAGTTGACAGGCACAGACTATCAGTATTGTGTGTGAGCAACATAGCGCTTCATTCTCATGAATACAGGTGTATGTAGGCTACCAGTGTGTGTTGGTATTTATTGCATGTATATTGTACTTTGAGAAGTAGTAGTAGCAGCTGTGTTTTTGCAAACCCATCTCCTTTGCAGAATTATATATTGCTCTAATATGAGCTTAATTTTCAGAAATTGCAAGTTCAAGTGCTCCAGCAGTTGAAAGTCACAAGCCCTATCAAAATTTCAGGATTTATATATATATATTTTCTAAATTAAGACACAAAGAGGTATAACATGTAGGAAGGGCTGTTCATTGGTTTGCTTCATTAAAGTTAACCTAATCTTTCATAAAAATAAAAAAAATTCCTTCCAGTAGCACCTTAAAGACCAACTAAGTTAGTTCTTGGTATGAGCTTTCGTGTGCATGCACACTTCTTCAGATACAATAACATTTCATAAAAATGTTATTGACAGCTTTTTCATTGTCACTGAAATACTTGACGTTTTTCTTCATAGGTGAAGGTGAACTTGGCAAATTTAAACAAAATGAATCTTAGCAGTTTGTTTCCTATACAATATGGTTAAGAGGTTCAGAAATTCATTACAATACTTTTTATGCAATGCTAGTATGCTTTTTGTTGTTGTTGCTAAATTTGTATTTTATGGTCTTGGGTGCAATCTAGATAGAGTTAAGCTTGCAGTCATTGGGGTTCAAGCTCTTAACTGTGTACTTAAGCACCATTGACTGAAACCTAATGGAATCTAAGCATTCTTAAATTTCTGGATAACACTGCATTGCTCTTATCTCAAGAACCATAGGTGCAGCAAAAGGCAGTGAACACTCTACTGTACTTGAGGTTAACAGTATCCAGTTGACATTGATATATTTGCATGTATTTCTTCTTGAATGAAATATGTTGTCCCTCACATTTTGGATGCAAACTGTTTTGGGTTATATCTGAATCTGTACAGGAGTTCTGGATCAGGACATTTAAGTCTATATACTCAAGTAGCAACCACCTCTTCATTCTGTTTCAATTGATGCAAGAGGGAAGACATATCTTCTCACAGCTGACACAATAAGCTCCTAGAAGATTTACTTTACATCTACCTGTCTCAGATTTTTATTTACTTATGCCACATTTCTTTCAAAGCGGCATACATGGTGCGTCATCACCTCACCCCATTCACATCTAGTGAATTGCCTTTAGTCACTGCTTTTGAGAACAGCTTTCAGCTACCTGGAAATAAATCTGGGAATACAGCACTTGTTGAAGAATGACGAGAAACATAATGGATAGAATGAAGAGGAAGATGTGCATGCTTTAATGCTAGTTAAGACAGCACAATTTTTGTACATGGTTTTTGGGACTTGAGTACCGACTTGAATAAAAAGCTGGTGGGGATGTCGAAAAAGCAACCCCATCCCAGAAATCAGGCCTGAGTTTTGCCATTTGGCAAGATTACTTTTATAATAAGAAAAGGACACGTGCCACTGAGAGTTGAGTACATACCTGCAGATTAGTTGTAAGATTGAATGTGACCTTAAATCTGTTTAGTGTTCTCTGCACTATGTTGAACGCCTGTACAATGCCATGGTAGCAGAACCAAAATTAGGTCCTATCAACAAACAGATATGTATTCTTGTCCAAAGGTTGGAAACAGATTTTCTTCCCTAAGGTGAATGGTGTTAGCATTTCCTACAAAATCAGGAGTAAGTGAAGCGGGCAATATTGTTTTCACAGGACATAAGTGCCCATGCTGTATTGTGATTTCATGCATACACATACACAGAGTGTTTGTAAAAGCAGAACAGACTCCCACTGGTAGCAATAAAATTCTCTCTGCTGTTCCTTTGGGGCCAATGATTTTTTTTTATATTGTTGCACAGCTGGTTTGTATGTGCCAATTCCAGTGGGCAAAGCATATCCCTTTGTATATGCCATAAGCTGTTTAATAATTGGAAACTTGTCTGTGGTTCAGGTTCAATGGTCCTTTAAAGAGTTACATTTTTTTTAAAAAGAGAGAGCCGTGGGTGATCCCACCTTAAATTAGAAGAGAAAAGCACTCTCATCTAAAGTGTAAAAGGATTTTGAATTTATAGCTAAACCTGCAGTTACACACACAGTTGAAAATGAGTTTTCCAGATTCTTATGTACTTTCCCCCTATGGCACACATTGTGGAATGAATTCATTTATTCTCTTTCTTTTCTCTCACCATTTAAGTATGCTCACCAGTTAAATATGCAACACTAATGTTCATCCAGATGTGATACATTTTCAATGGTAATTTTAGTGGCCTCGGGCAGGTTATGGATTCTCAGGGCAGCCTGGGCCAGGAACCAGGGGTGACTCTGCTTTATATCATTTTCTTCCGCAACCTGCCTTCCGCAACATGTCAAGACCTCACACCTGGATGTCAAATCTACCTAATCCTCTATGTCTTTTTACCTATTGCCTGTGTTGAGAGTTCAGTTTAAACTATCAGACAACTTGCCACAGCTCTGTCCAGCCACTGTGGAGACCTACTCAGCAATTATTGCAAGCAAACTGAACTACAAGCTATACTTACCTGACCAAATGGGGGTAATGTTGCCTCATTACCTCTATAGCCATAGTTGTGGCCCGTTGAGACATTACCAGATGTTTTTATTTGGTTACTTACTAGACACTCTAGCAAATGAGAAGGTAAAAAACCCCTGGATTGGGATTCCCTAACACTGACTGCATCTGGCTGTGTAGGCTACTTAGTCTGCACTGTTGTCTCTGTCAGTTGTCTGCAACTAGAGGATTAGCATAGACTAAAACACCTTGTATGCCTGCACCTATTCATGCAGAGATCACTCCATCTTCACCCTAACTGAATCCACTGAATCCACACCAAGAGGAATCCCAACAGTAAAATTTGGGGTCAGGGCTATCCCTTGGATAGTATGTTTTTTTGCTAAATAATCAGTATCCAACTGTTGATCTTTAATAAAACTAAACCATGGCTCAAGAAAAAACCCTGTAGTCAGAGTTTGGCTTTGCTTTTGGAAAGGCTCTTTGTCTAGACTGATCAGCTTTAATTTGCAAACCACACTGCCTTAGGTTTCTGTTTGAAGGAGAAGTTTCCCATAGACTTGGTGGAGCTGTGTTCAAACTTGAAATCTAGGTTGGAAAAGGAACTGGAATCATGATTTAAAGTTGTAATGAAGCTTTCTGATTAAGGACAGAAACAAATACCTCATGGGCATAGTTTGTCTGGTGCTTGTTAGCCAATTGCTGTATTTGCAGTGCTTTGCAAGTGTGATGTTAATCTTGACTCAGAGGCTATTGCTTTCTGGGAGTGAAAGGTGTTATATCTGTCACATTGTTTAGTCCAAGGCTTGTTCACAATAAGGATAGCTCTGTGAGCTAAACCAAAACCCATCTGTTTATTGTTGGCCTTGACTACATAACTGACCACCAAGGACTGAATTTAAAAGAGACAAATATCCATCTGTGAACACCCAAACATATTCAGTATAATTCCTTCACATAGAATAGGTATGCTGAATAGCCTCATAACTTGATGGTAACGTAACATGCAACAGTAGCATTCAAACTAACATTGTGCATGCTTTTCATCTTCTAATGACAGGGCTTTACCTCACACAAATATGCCCATCCATATTTGGTTTAGAGATGGTGAATGAAGGGACAGATTTGTGGACTGGAAAGCTGATACATTATTACAGAATGTCAAGACTGTAAGATTAGGTATTCAAGTTTTATAGAAGGTACGGTCTACCAACAACTACACATGACAGACTCTAGTATTGTCTTGGCACAGGTGAAACAGGTGTTGGCAACTTGAATAAAATATTAGTGGGGGCAGGCAAGCCCCACTCCAAATAATCAATTACAAGATACGGCACACGCACACCATTTGAATGGCAATATCCATCAATTGGGGGGGCTGTCCCCCTCAAATATTTTTTTGGGGGAAAAGGGACCTCAGGCCTAAGGAGTTGGCTTCTATGGAAATGTCTAACCACACTGCTCTTGCCAGATCAGTAAACCTCTTATCAGTGCAGCCCTTTCCTAATGGTGGGCATGGTCTTGGCTATTTCAGAAGTCATTCTGTGCCTTGCCTTGCTTGTCTTCCCTCTATGCTTTCTGCAGGCTATGAGGAGAGAAAAACAAAGCAGGATGTGCTGGGAAAATCAAAAGGCATATACCCATTTTACCCTTCAACAGAAGTGCAGGCAAATGAAAGGAAACTAGAGGTAAGGCAACAATTGCCTGTCTCCTCTTTCCAAAATATAGCAGTTTGCCTGAGGAAAAAAAGAGAATACTATCGTAAGACAGCTAAACTGTTCCGAGAAGTAAGCATTTCCCCCCATCATGCAAGTAATGTTTACATTGCTCAGAATTGTTGAGCAAAACACAACAATAAATTTGCTGTGTTTACAGCCCAGGACTTTGACTGGTATGTGTCAAGATGGAAGCACATACAATTCAAATTTCTCCCATGATAATTATTTCATATCTACTAATCCCTAAATAGGAAGTCCTGTCTTCCTTAACTGTAGTTGTGTCAGTTTGTATACCACAAATGAGAGGATTTTTCAGTGAACTCGTTAATCTTGGAGTTTATTTGATGAACTTAATGTGTCTGGCCATGGACAGTGCATTTGGCATCTTATTTACCGTTACAAAAACAATTAAGTGAACTGTGCATTAAATGAGCAAATGTCAATGTCTATTTTTAAATGTTCAGTTAAATACAATAACTTTTCTTCTGGCTTGAATTGGGTTCATTTGGCTTACACTTTTGAGAAAATGTTCACTTTCAATTCTATTTTTAATAACTCTGCAGAAAACAGTTAATATCTGCTACAGTGATGATTCACTCGGTGCCAAGTAGTAGCTCAAAAAGAAGGATGTACACACACACATACACGCGCGCACACACACACACACACAAACTGTGTGAATTATATGCAGGACGTTTTATCATTCTTCTGTTCATTTGTTTCCTATTGTTTAACATTGTTTCTAATTTTCTGGGACACATTTTTATTTGTAAATCAATCCGAGTAAGATTGATCATATAAAGGTTGGGATATAAATGAATAATAATAATAAAACATCAGGAGTATCGAAAGATTTCTTCTAGTAAATGCATTTTTAAACAATGTGGCACTCCACTGTTACCATAATATTAGTATACACACTGCTTTGGAGCCACTATCTTCCTTTGAATTTGACAAAATGTGCAAAGGGTGGATTCTTCTTCTATTAAAGGCAGATAAATATTCAGCACCTTCAGAAGAAAACCATTCCCATGCTTCCTTGCCATTAAACTGGTTTTTTAAAAAGTTCACCTCTCACAAATATTTTCTTCTGTTGTGTACAGTAGCCATTCTTTTCTCTTTTTTATCTCTAGCATAATACATCACTGAAATTTTAAAATACTGGAGAGTGTGCTAATGTTACTTCATTTAGGCTAAATGCTAAAGAAACTAGTCCTAGAGAATTTGAGTTCTCTTTGTATTTTCAAAGCAAATGCATTTTTTGTATAGTGAATATGCAGTGGCGGAGCTTCATGCTCTGGCATGGGGGGGCGTGGCACGGCACACCACCTGCAGGGGCGTGACACGTGTCTTGGGGCATGGCACGCCACCTGTGGGGGCGTGGCGCCCAGAAGGGGCGGGGGAGCAGCTGCGATTGCACACCACCGGGATCGCGCTGCCAGGGACAGTGCACTCCCCCTGCACCCTTCTTCCTCCGCCAGTGTGAATACGGTATGTTGATGTCATAGTGAATATGACATTCAAAATGAAGTGTGGTTTGCAAAATACTATAGCAGCATTTTAGTATGGCATAGTAGACATGTGGTTTCTCTCTCAGCTCAATTGGCTGGGGCAACCAAACCGGATAGGAAGGGTACAAATAAAACAACAACAACAACAACAACAACAACAACAACAACAACAAGTCTATCAATAGCTATGCCCTTCTTGCCTTCTCAAGATAAAGCTACTATATCATATGCTAAATTACAACTCCTAGTTCAATCTGGCGGATTAAATTTTCTGAATCTAATACTGCATCATCGGGCATTTGTCATTCCTTAAGCAGTGAGGGGCTGAAGTCGAACTGATGTTAACAATCCTAAACTAGGCTAGTTTCTGTTGAGTGGTTAGATTGCATTAACCTCATCTTATCTGGCTAAGGCAGATAGGCCACTTATTACTGTGGCTGATATAGATATCTTTTTACAGAAGGGGTAGCAAAATCCTACAGTTTGGGTATGCTCCCTAAAGCACCCCCTCCTTGTGCCATGGACTGGCTGGATGCAGAAGAGTGGTGGGAGGCAGCAGCTGGGGAACCCTCAAGGGAATGCCATGGGAAAGAAGGTGAAGAGCTAGGGAAGTGGTGGTTGGATGACAGTGCGTGGTCAGAGGAAGCAGACTTGGGAGAGGAGGATGTGTTGGAAGTAGAAGAGGTAACAGGGTTTAGTTAGCAGGAAGAGGCTGTGCTAGAGGGCAGTTCAAACTTTGTCTGAAGCAGAGGCTGGAGAGGAGAGGGGCCAGGAGGCAGAGTTGAAATAGGCTGCTGAAGAATCCAGGGAGTCTCTCCCTCCTGCTGCGACTAGATCCCCTGCCTGCTGGTCTCCCAGACCACACAGAGAAATGAACAGAGCAGAGAAGAGATTGGTTGTGCACAGACACAGTTCGTGACTGTTTGGGAAAGACACTGGAAAGGAGGAGCCTTAGAGAGTGGTGCGAAGGCAGGGACCTTCATCCTCACAACTGCCTCACTGGGAAAAGCCCTACTGGGATGAGTTGCTAGGATCACTAGACCCGTGCTGTTTCGGCTTATTTGAATAAAGAGTTAACTTCACTGACGCCATGTTTTTTTAATTGCCGACCTACCCTTGACTCCAGCTCTGATACCCTGTGAGACCTACTAGTTTGGTCTGCAGTGCAGGGGTGAATTCTCTGGCAGTAGGGGCTATAAAATTGCAGTGCAAATTGTGCTGCATGTAAGTTGCATTACTAGACAGAGGGCCTTCTCAGTAGTGGCGCCCGCCCTGTGGGACAGCCTCCCATCAGATGTCAAGGAAATAAGCAGCTATCCTATTTTTAAAAGACATCTGAAGGCAGCCCTGTTTAAGGAAGTTTTTAATATTTAGTGCTGTATTGTTTTTAACACTTGATTGGGAGCCACACAGAATGGCTGGGGAAACTCAGCCAGATGGGCGGGGTATGTATAAATAAATAAATAAATATAATTAGGCTAATCTAAGGCTAAAAGCTAGTTGCACAAAAATAATCAGAAAGTGAACTTTGAACTATCAGCTTTGGCCTAACAGCAAAAATGTGTATTCTGCAAATGGATAATTCTGGCATCTTAGATTTTTAAAAATATTGAACATTTTCCATTATGATACTTGGTTCCTGTAGTACATTTCTCTGGATTATTGACTTAATTTTTTATATAAGGACCTAATTATTACATGGTTGTAATTCATTTTTTGGTAAATTTTCATACTGTGTAGGTTAATTTTATTTTCAAATAAATATTTAATTGAGTTTTCAGTTTATATCAATACAGCACACATCAGAAGCAGCAAAAAACAAAAAACAAAAACAAAAAAAACAGGTTGTGGTTGTGCTGCCTGATACTCAACGTATCTTGTAGCACATTTGGATGTTTGTTGTTGTTGTTGTTTAGTCGTTTAGTCGTGTCCGACTCTTCATGACCCCATGGACCAGAGCATGCCAGGCACTTCTGTCTTCCACTGTCTCCCGCAGTTTGGTCAGACTCATGTTTGTAGCTTTGAGAACACTGTCCAACCATCTCGTCCTCTGCCGTCCCCTTCTCCTTGTGCCCTCCATCTTTCCCAACATCAGGGTCTTTTCCAGGGAGTCTTCTCTTCTCATGAGGTGGCCAAAGTATTGGAGCCTCAGCTTCATGATCTGTCCTTCCAGTGAGCACTCAGGGCTAATTTCCTTAAGAATGGATGCGTTTGATCTTCTTGCAGTCCATGGGACTCTCAAGAGTCTCCTCCAGCACCATAATTCAAAACCATCAAAAGCATCAATTCTTCGGCGATGATTTGGATTTGGATGTTTACATATGTGCAAAGCAACACAAATTGCCATCTTAACTTTACTTCTCCCCCACCAGACCCATCAGCTCCACCTGCACCATCTAATCTCCGAATTGCCAACTCAACAGTGAACAGTGATGGAAGTGTAAGTGTCAAGATTATTTGGGATCTTCCAGAGGAACCTGACATTCCAGTCCATCACTACAAAGTCTTCTGGAGTTGGACAGTCAACAGCAAGTCTTTTGTACCAGCTAAAAAGAAGAGAAGGAAGACTACAGATGGGGTAATTAAATTTAAAAATGTGACATTGTAGATTCCTTGTTAACTTTGACTTAAGTCAAAGATACTTAACACCTTGATTTAAGATGATACTTAAAAGGAAACAGAGAGAATATTAAGGTGTTGGCTATAATCAAAGGGGAACATAAAAACTTTAAAGAAGGCTATTAAATGATGACATATTTATTTTTGTTGTGTGTGGAAAATAATAAAACAATGTTTGATTTCACACCATTGGCAACTTGTGGTTCATTCACTGAAGTAGCAAACACTAAGCCCCCTTCCTATATAACTGTAATTTACTGTGTTCAGACATTTCCACAGTTGCTGCACAGAAACCTGTGTAGGCTACCTTTGACTACATTCACATTGTAGTAATAGAAAAGGCAATACAGTGGTACTTCAGGTTACGTATGCTTCAGGTTACATACGCTTCAGGTTACATACTCCGCTAACCCAGAAATAGTGCTTCAGGTTAAGAACTTTGCTTCAGGTTGAGAACAGAAATTGTGCTCCGGTGGCATGGCAGCAGCAGGAGGCCCCATTAGCTAAAGTGGTGCTTCAGGTTAAGAACAGTTTCAGGTTAAGTACGGACCTCCGGAATGAATTAAGTACTTAACCCAAGGTACTACTGTATAATAGTTTAAGGTAGTATCTAGTGCCATTTAAACCAAAGCTGATTGTGTTTAGTGTGAGAATAACAATAAAGAACACTATAGTCTTGTAACACCCCCAAAACACATTTGGACAATGATTTTCATATGCTCCACTGATTTGGGTTTTTAAAACTAAAACTACAGCAAGGGCAAAAGGCAAAAAAATGGTAAGAGACAGTGTGGGTATGCCCCACTACTTTGCTGAACACAGATGAATTCATGATTTACTGGGACTGTCTGTGCCCTGCTGCAACTAAGCCCATAGGGTGCACTAACTGATTGGCAACTAGTCTTCAGTCTGCATACCTGTAAAGAAAGATTTGACACCCCAGCACATACGGATACATGCTGTAGTAAGCTAATTGTTGCCAAATCTGATACAGCTCAAGTACAATAGTGTCAAATGTACTACAGTGTGATGTAGCCAAATGTTGCTAACTCAACAAAAGAAACGAAGGAAGAGGAGATGGTTCTAGTTGCTCCAGCTCTGAGTGCTAAAATCTAACTACTTTCCAATCCCGTTTTTTTAAAAAAATCAAAATCTCAGTTTTTACAAATTTTTATTTGGCAAGTCCCCTTGTTGGATCAATGCAATGGCCAGCTTTGTGACTGGTAAATGTTTCCTAACCGTCATACACAAAACAATAAAATGTGCCTATATTGTAGGCAAAATGGTTGCTTTATTGAATTTAAGTTGAAGTAGAAGACAGCAACAGTTTATCTACTTTCACCTGTTCATTTGATAGAACACACAACTTCTAATGTGATTGTGTTTTAGGAAATCCATCACTGAACTGTGCATATATTTTATTTTTTAATTATAGTCCCAGAATTATGTAGTTCTCGAAGGCCTACAGCCGAACAGTAACTTCATGGTGGAACTGCAGGCAGTTACATACTGGGGTCAAGTACGCCTGAAAAGTGTCAAAGTGTCTCTTTACTTCAGTTCCACTCAGACAGCTATTAACAGTAAGTACCGTTTTTAGAAAGAAACCTAACATCTCATAACATTTGCTGAAGGGTATATCTGTCTATACGAATGTTCTAGGTGACACCTTTGCTACATGTCCAATTCATAGTTTATGCTCTCTGCTCTCCCACTTCATTAGCAATCTACTTGCAGCACAACCTTCCTGTGTGTAGAGAATAGTTTGACTGATATAGCTTGAAAATCGCCTCCTCCTTTCATTCAGGGATGTGTGAGTCCAGAGGTGCATTGAAAATGAGTGCCACAGAGGTTAGTGCTAAATATGGTTGCATTTGAAAGAGACTGAAAAAAGGTCCTTTGTTTCTTCTGAATTGGGTGCCCTTAGACACTCACCCAGACATGTGGGAGTTGCTGCTGCTTGTTCATGAGCACTTCCCACATGGCTGGGACCGTATTTAAGTGACTAACTACATGGGCAAGACCCAGTCATGTTACACAGTCAGAACCTTCTCCCACGGCAGTGCTGATTCTGTGGTAAAGTCTGGAATCTGGTCTGCCTGTGTGGTTCTTCTAGATTCTTTGGAGTTCCAGCAAGAATCTCTGCGTTGGGTAAAAATTATGTGTGTTATATGTCTAGCTCACATTATGTATCTGGCTCATAGATTATATGTTGTCCAGTGTTAGCTAAATGGAAGGCACTAAGAAGTACTTACACATGGGAATATGTGAAATATTATTCTCTTTTTATAGTTTGTGGTTGTCCCATGAGAGCCAGTATCGGTCTTCAGTTCCTATAGCATGTACACATGCGGAGCCAATTTAAATGCTGCAAGGAGGCAGGAGATAATTAATAATTATCTACAGTGTACAGACAGCAAAAGCATGAGCATAACTGTTATGTATTATGAGAGACACTGTGAGGACACATGTTATACAAAGAGTTCCATAATGCTAATTTCTATAATTTATGAAGCAGCCCTGGGTGATGTACGGCAGGGAGTTCATTTCTGTATGTGTCTTGTCTCCCAGTCAATATATTGAGGACATTCTTTTGTAAAGCACCAGTCTCAGTTCTATTTATTTATTGAGGGATTTCAGGAAATACATTATGTAAGGTTAAATAGCTGAAATCGAATTGCTTTGTTCATCTTCTTGGCTAAAATGTTTGATGTTTAGGTGGTCACCATCAATACAGTTTCTTTTTGTACATGTTAAGTGTGTCCAACTTCTGAAACTTCATCTAGTTTCCCTACGCACATTAGAAGTGATGGAGAAAAAGAGTAGTTGTTACATTTTTACTTTTTGATAGTTAGCTTCCGTTCTCTGCTGCATATCATATTCAATTTGCAGTGTACAAAATCTTTGCCAGTCTAGCTTCAGTTACCCTAATCTGCTCATGTGAATTTTGTGGTTTCAGCAGTTTATATTCACTCGCTCTTTCCGTTACCACAGCTAGTTTTAAATTCACACCTTCAGCTACTTTGGGACTTTTAATATTTTCTTGACTTTCCTTCTTCCTCTTTTGTAGATCATATTTCTGAGAAATGTGTTATCTGTCCCATCAACCCCCAATTGATTTTTATATTTTGTATTGGCAGTTTAGAAGCAGAGGTCTAATCTTTGTAGTCTTGACACTAACAGTGTGCTTTATATTGCAAACAGCCCTGTGAAGGTAGTCTAGAATTATTATTATTATTATTATTATTATTATTATTATTATTATTATTAAACAACTTTTGTGTGACACAATCTTGGCAGGTGGTGGTACTGATGGGTTTAAGGTGACCTTCTTTGTAAAGCTTCATTTTAATAGTTAGCTCATGAGAAACTGGCATGTCCACTGTCCTAGATTAGCTTAACTAGGATTTTTTTTTGTAACTCGTTTAAAGGGATTCTACCTTAAAATGTGTTCGTGAATCACATTCTCCTATGTAACACATTCTCCTATGTAATCTACAGAACTGATAGAGTTATCACTACAACTCACTTTAAAAACACTGCTTTAGGGCTGTCTAATATTTCCTGTTTCTTCAGCAAATAGCAGAGAATGTAGTTATGTGAGGTCTGCTGTCCATTTCACCTTTGAGGTTTCCCCCCACATATTCTGTTCCAGTTTAGTTAATTTATATTTTTTGGATTGGCTCTTGTATATACAACTTATCGTTTTACTAACTACTGCTTTGGTTGGCTCTATATAAGGCCTAGCCAAATATTGCATTTATTTGAATGTTCAACTATTCGAATAATATGAATTCATAATGGCTGCAATTCATTTTGATTCACTTTGGCTATGAATATATTTCATGATCTTCCAAGGGAATTTTTGGCTTCTTTGAGAAAGAAGCAGAAAATAAGTGAATCTGAGAGGAGAAAAAAGTGATTTATTTTTTCCAGTTCATTATTTATGTGAAAAGGAAGGACTGGCAATAAATAGTAGTACTGTTTGATCATAGTCTTGTGTGTTTATATTTAATCTACATTTGTAGAGATTCCTCCCCAAAATATTGGGTCTGAAGTGGGGGCATGCCCCGCCCCAAATGTGCATGTTCTCAGGCATGCTCCAACAATGTCTTTATGTGGCTGAGCAGCTTTTAAAAGTGGTTGCATGTAGTTTTCAGTTGTGGCTCATGCCAGATCTTGACCTCTTCAAATATGATAAGCCCTGAATGGGACCGAAGCTGTCTAAAAAAGTTAAATCCAGATGCTTAAGAAAGGGGCAATTTCTGATTCTTAGGATATAGCTACACCACATTTTTATACCATTTTTAACCACAACTCTCTACATCATTCCTCTTCCCCAAGGAACTCGGGAATTGTAATTTAATGGGATGTCTTACAGTATGTGTACTTTTCTTTTTTTAAAAACCCTACACTTATGGAATAATTTGCAATATCCTGTGAATTCAATGAAATCAAAGCAATGCCCTTCACCAATGAAAACACAAATTTCCCACTGACGTTTGTTTTGCAGAAGAACAGGTATCTATAGCTGAGAAAGCAACTGATGCTGCCCCATCCTTTAAAGGAAGAAGACCCACTCGTCTTCTTGAAATCGGAGTGCCTTTTTATCAAGACGATCAACTTCAGGTGAAAGTCTATTGGAAGAAAACAGAAGGTGGGTAAAAATCTATTTGAAATCCAGATAGGTTCATGGTGACCCAACTACAGAAGGACTTCTGCTAGATGTACAAAGTTTGATTGGCATTTTAGGAGAAGGATAATAAAATCTTCTGGGAATTTGTGATGAGAGCAGTTGTGGACTAAATATACTCTTCGTTACATGTGAAGAAACTGAATTACAAGTCACAGAACCACATTTTAACTACAGTACCCTTTTGAATTATTTATATTTGCATTGTCCCCGCCTTTTCAGTGGGCTGGGTACTAATCCAGCTGTCCGACCTGCCATATTTTCCAGCAATTTAGTGCAAATTTAGTGACTGAGATGTTGTATTGAGACCAATCATAGGACCTTTTGTGGAAACCCCTTTGCAGCCTACAACAAAGCTTTGTCCTGCCTCAACAGAAAGAAAGGTTCTGTGTTTTGATGTGATTCTTTACGGAGTTAACTAGGGTATATGTTTAGTTGTAAAACTCAGAATAGAAAACTAAGCGTTGTAGCCAACTAAGTTCTACTCAGAGTAAACCCACTAAAATTAATGAACCTCACTTAGTCATGTCCATTAACTTCAATGGATTTTCTCTGAGTAGGACTGGCATTGGGCAGAACCCAATACATTTCTATCAAAATACAGTATAATTGGAGGCATGTTTAATGTGCTTCCTCCTTGAATGCTATCTGTACTATCGAATATGCACTATAAAAGCTAAAGCTGTTATAAAGTGATGCAAACTAAAATGCAGATTTAATTAAGCAGTAGAACAATTCTACTCGGTGATTGAATTATAGAAGCGTTTTAAAACTACCGTATTTTCCCCTCTATAACACGCAGATTTTTTCTCCTAAAAAGGAAGGGGAAATGTCTGTGCGTGTTATTGAGCGAATGTGTGGTCCCTGGAGCCGAAAAATCAGGCAAAAATCAAATCGCGCTTCACGGAGAAGGGAAACCTGAAAAGAGGAAGCGGCTGCTTTCCTGCATTCTGCCTCAGGGTCTTACTGCCCACCCTTCCCTGTTTCCTTGCTGTGTTTGCTGAAACGGAACAAAGAGCAGGGAAAGCCCCTCCCCTCCAGGCAAGCAGAGGGGAAAGCAGAGTTCTAATTCCTCTCGGTGCTGCTGGGGGAGAGGGAGAGAGAGAGGGGGAGGGAGAGAGAGAGAGAGAGAGAGAGAGAGAGAGAGAGATATGGCTGGCTTGGGTGGGGAGAAACTTTTGCCTTTCTTTCCTCCCTCCTGTTAAATCCCTCTCCTGCATTCTTAGCCAGCTGCTTCTCTGCACACCCCTCTCATGTCCCTTCTTTGTTTTTCCTTCGCTCCCCACTTAAAATGTGGTTACAAAGCATAGATCCATATGGATCCTTAGGATCTTTGCATTGGGTCACCCCAAATTCACCATCAGATCACATAGCATGTCCATGGCTACAGCCTGCACCAAAAAAATCACGCACCCACTGTCGCCTGGGGCTGCAATGGTGCAAAAACGTGGTTACAAAGCATGGATCCACAGGAATTCTCAGGATTTTTGCATTGGGTCACCCCAAATTCACCATCAGATCACATGTCTGTGGCCACAGCACGAAGCACAAAAATGATACATCCACTGTTTCATTCAGAATGCTTTTTCCCTTGTTTTCCTCCTCTAAAAACGATGTGCGTGTTATGGTCAGGTGCGTGTTATAGAGCGAAAAATACGGTAAGTTGTGGATTTAGCCAAGCAGTGCCAGATTTAGGGTGGTGCGGGTGGTTCCTATATTTATACAAGTACCTATTGAGAGTACAGAAAATACTATGTAAATAAGAAATATGAGGTGGGGCATATTTTGTCATCACCCAGGGTGCCACATTACCAAAGTCTGCCCCTGAGCCAAGCCAAAGTGGACCAGCACTGTGTTCCTTGACTTTGATTCATTCTTACTGTTTACATGCTTTGATAAGTGCTGTTCATCTGGTAGCTGGTTCTTGGAAAAAAGTTCTTTTAAGATTAAGGTGGCTGAATTGGAGAAATATGATAACGGGCTAAGCATACACCTCTGTCTGTTGTGTGGGAGATTTTATAACTTGGAAACATAATGGTGGGTTTGCGATGCTTGTCTTGACTTGCCTGCCTGCTTAAAATCCATTTCACAACAATGAATTTTGCCATCTTCCTAGCTTTAAATATATATATATATATTATATTTCCCTAAAAACAAAATAAAAACTTAATTAGAATATTATTCCTTATTCCTGTCATTTTAGGTTAATCCGTTAGTGATGTTTGAAGAGCAAGGCTATTTTCCCTCGGGATAATCTTCCTTTTTATGTGACTTCACTGAGTATATTGTAATAGACAACATCCTTTTTTCTTTTTTTAAAGAAACTATTTCCCCCTTATATGAGCTGTAAGTGACTAATGTTGTTGCTATTCACATACAGGGATCTAGGAGTATGTCACTTATTCAGGGCCACCCAGCGAGTTAATTATTGAGCTGGGATTTAAATCTCTGGAAGCCAGGTTCACATATATAGTGCTCTATCCAGTATGCCACACTGCCTGAAAGCATTTGTGGAATGCAAAGAATGCAGTATCTGGAATAGTTTGTTAAAATCTTAATCACATTTTAAAATGAAATTAAGCCTGAAATACTGTTTTTATGATAGCAATACTGTAATACATTCACTTTGGGATGCGTATTAACATGAATAGACACATGCCTGAGGTAGTATAAAAAGTTTAGGAAATATTCATGATTTACTTAGGTATAATTGTCACTGAAGTATATAGCAATTAGGTGAGGACAATGGGTTTCTGTTTTGGAAAAATAAAAGATGTCTTTCATTTGCTCCTTTTGACACAGAGCCGGGATTAGAGAAATGCTGGAGATCCCACAAACAGCCTGAATTCAACCCTTGTCAATGAGGGGGTGGGTGGGTGGGGGGTGCTTGCGGCTGCATTTTTTTGGCCATTTTAGCTGTGTGAAATTAGAAATTATGTGCTATTTATGTAACACAGGGGAACTTACTCAAATGCTTTTAACTCTTTGGCACTGGGAGCTGACAACTCTGGGAGTATGTTGCCAGGAACAGATGCATACTCAACTCTCATCCTGAGATGATTAACTGCATGTGACAATTAGGGTCATGTGCAGTACTGAAATTGCTAAAATTAAAGTTTCTCATGTCACCCTCTCTGCTCCACTGTTTGATGAATATAGAATTGGGAGTTTCACATTTGTATGAGAAGCCTCTAAGTCCTTTCAGTGTCAATATCCGCAAGCTTTTAAAGTAAAACGTTTCTTCCCCTAATTTTTAAAGGCTTTAATCGGTTCGTACTTACTGCAGTAATTGTGATCACTTTGCCATTTAAAGTAAGAAGCTTTCTCACCCTTGGCCCTCTGATCTCATTGGTGCTGGGCTAGGTGGAAGGAAGTGGCATGAGAAATCTAGTGCTTATGAAAGCCATGAGATTTTGGAGGCAGTCTGGAGAATTGGGTAGCTATTGGGGATGCACAAGCAAAAAACGGGATCAAGTATTTCTGAAAGGACAGTTCTGATGTGCACAAAAAACTTGAAGGTACTTGTGGATCACCAATTCTGCTTCCTTCACTTCACTCTTTGATTGTTTCCTGAGAGCCCAGCAACTTATGTGCAGCAGCAAGGATGGTGGAGAGAGCACTCCCAGAATATTTTTGGTCATTTTGCCATAAGGACTCTGAGACTAGTAGCCACAGCCCCTGTGGGAGAAGACACATGCTGAGGTTATGGGAGTATCTGCTGCTACTACCACCTTCTTTTTCTGCCCTGCTCACCTTGATACTGCTCTCAAGTATTCAATAGGGATGTTCAGTTTTGTGAGTACTTATATTCAAACACTCTAGGAGCTATTTAGCTCCCCCCCCCCCCAGTCACCATGAGGTTAGCCAAGTTACGTCAAATGTGGGATGCATATTTTCGTTTTGTGCTGATTATTTTATTATCCTTTGGGTCATTCACTGTTTTCCCCAAAGGCTGCACATGGAGTGTCTGGGGCAACACAATTACCTTTTAATGATAAGTGTTGCTCACACTTAATATGAAACTGTGTACTATACTCAGGCACACCCCGGGTGATTTGTTATATATGAGTATCTCAGAATGATTGCAGTTTCTCAGTGTAGCATACAATGTCTGCTCTTCCCATCTGAATACTTGTAGTGGTTGGATGGTAAACTTTATCTCTGGGTTTTTAATGAAGCAAAATCCACCATAGATCAGCACTGTACCACAACCATCATGCATACATGTAGAGAATCTCCTGTCCTACACTCAACTTGTCCAGTCTTATTTTCAGCAAATGGAAAGGGTGCTAGCTAATAAATAAACCTTGGTTCAACAGTAAGGACTGCACTGGAAATATATAACAAGCTAGAGAGCAAGCATTGCTTGTTGATTGATGTGCATGATTTACACATGGCTTTCATTGATGTGGCAGATTCCAAACCACAGTGGAACAAGCAGTACTTAGTCTGCTGTTTACTAAGAACCTGTTCATGGGCAACTGTGCCTGTGTCATAGGCAGCTTTCTTATACTGAATAAGACAAAATAGATCATCTAATGCTGTCTTGAGCTGAGCTCACCCCATCATTATGCAACTGAAGTCTACCTTAATATGGCCTATAGTGCAACAAGTTGAATTTGATGCTTGGCCACACATGCAGAACATGCACAAATCACTGTGCCATCTAAGACTAGAAACACCTAGAGGTCATCATGGGCAGGCTGTTTTTATGGTCACCTCATGTAGAAGTAATTGTAATAACAGGACCTAATACAGAAATGATTATGTTTGTGAAATCTTGCATTGAAATAAATGTCCAACTAACAATAATAAAAAACACTGAAAAACAGGAATAAAGTATTACACCTTTGGTTTATTGGTTAATTTTTTTTGAGCTGTTGGTACACATATATTGGGTGTGCACCAGCACAAAATGAGGGTGCCATTGTAAAATAGCAGCAAAAAAGAGGTAGACATTTAAAAAATGGGTGTTAGTATTCCATACCAGTGAGTGTCATCACAAGAAAGTTCTCTCTCTCTCTCTCTCTCTCTCTCTCTCTCTCTCTCTCTCTCTCCCTATTTCATGCAGCTGATACTGATCTTAATTAAAGTATTCCCTTAAGCAAGGATTGCTGACTCAGGCCTTCTTAAGGTTTTTGCTTTTGTAGAATCAATAGGAATGCTCATTCATTCATATTGTTCTCTACTAATGAGATATAAAAGCAGTATTCTTTTTAGAATGTCCTCCACACCAAGAAATTGAAATATGTTTCTTTCTTGGGTATAACATGGGTGCATGCAACCTTTCAATGAGAACATGAAGCAAATGGTTCCTTCTCACTATCTGTTTAGGTCTTGTGTGGAGCTGCATCGCAATGCTCTGAATGTATAACAAGTTAGAAAGTTTGCACAGACTCCCTTTGATTATTCACCAAATATTTTGCAAGAGAAGGCTATTCTGTCTTCTGTGGAAATAACAACTGATTCTTACATTTCTGCTATATTATGTATTGGCTTAGCTGTGTCCTTTTTACTTGCTTATGTTTTCCTTTTTTGTACTTGAGATTATGAAATACTTATGAATGATGAGGGACTGGCAGTGATTTTTTAAAAGTTGCAAGTTATTTTAACGTGTAAATAGTATTTTCCTATTTTGTTCCATTAAGATGCCAGCAGCAGGAGCAGATATCATGTCCAATGGTTCCCAGAGTCTTGTTTGCACAATGATACAAAAGGGTCTGAAAAATCCAGTGGTATAACATATGTAAGTAGAACTTTAGTAATCAAAAATTGAAAATAGAAAGAGGGGTATCTTAATAAAGAACATATGGGGGTATGGAAACAATCTTTATAAAAAATCCATTGCATCCAATTCTTCTCGCTGTTTTCAGAGGAGCCACAACAGAGGAAACCTACCTCTCCTGTTATCGCACTTATCATCCTATACCTATTCCCTTCCATATCTAGCACAGACTCCTTGTCCTTACCTTTTGAAACCTCACACTATCTTATGGTCCTTGTTTGTCATTATGCTCGCATCCATGAAATCCTCCATCTCTAGCACCTGAGTCAGCCAAAGATCTCCTACATTAAATGACACTGCTGTTCTTCCTTGCTGCTTTTATGTCTTGAACGTCCCCCCTAATAGATGATGCCTCCTCAGCCCTCCCATCTTCAAAGCACACCTCAAAAGCTACCTATTCTGTGTGGCATGTGACTTATATTCTTCATCTTTATTCCCAACTGTAAGCAAGCAGTAAGAAAATGTAATTGCATTCTTCCCCCCTGTCCATTTGGCCTATGTAAGGTTAGTAGTGGTGTGTAGTAGTGGTTGCATGGAAACTCCTTCCTGACACTGGCAGGACTGCATAGCTGTACTGGTGCAATCACATCGCCCTGATCTCACTACACCCCCACCATGCCCCAGCCATTTCCAGATAAGCGTTAGTGATGCTGGTGTTGGGATGGCAGCTCCGCCACACATGCTGCTACTGTGTAAGACATCAGAAAGAACAAGACTTGCTGATTTGTGATGGCTCCCATAAATTCTAGATGGTCAAGTAGTTTGAGGACTACTCTTCCACTCTGTGTCCTTTGGTTTTAGAGTGCTGTGATGCCATCAAGTAGCTTGGATTTGAATTGCTACCATTATGCTGATGCCACGTAGCCATAACTTTCATTTCCATAACCAGATGCTAGGTGGGTGGTGTAAACTCTGAACTGGGGTTTGGAGATAGTTTGTATCTGGATGATGGTAAGCATACGTTGACTAGGATAGGACAGCAGAAGATGACTTAACTGCATGCTAAGGAAACTAGCCATTTAATTTTTGTAATCTTGTTTTCTAAATCAAAACCACTTTGGCATAGATAGCTTGATGTAGGGGTGGAAGTAAAGATTTAATCTGAAGCAAGGTACCTCAAATGAAAGATAAGAAACTGATTTATATGTAAACTATCTTTTTGTAGGAAAACTATATAATTCTTCAAGACCTGTTATTTTCCTGCAAATACAAAGTTACAGTCCAGCCAGCAAGATCCAAAGGCCAATTAAAGGCTGAAAGTATTTTCTTTACTACTCCGCCTTGTTCTGATCTTAAAGGAAAGAAGCACAAGCACATCAGTTGCCCCACTGAAGGAGGTAAGCAGAGATCTGGAAAACTGGCAGAATTTTTATTTTTATTATTATGTATTGAATTTGTATCACTCCTAATACCTGCAGATCTCAGGACGGCTCACAACATAAAATCACAATATACACAATCTGGTTGCTCTTGAAAACCATTATGAAAGATTAGAATAAAATAAAATTATGAGAGAGTTCATTGTAAATAGGTGTGTTGGCAAGTCAAAGCAGGTGGAACTCTGGGGTGGTGGAGAGTTCTGCAAGCAGTCAGTTCAGAACCCTGAGAAGAATGAACTGTCCCTTACCTATAACCCTCTAGGGAGGGATGCAGGGAGGAAAAGTGAGAATCAGAAAAATAGAGAGGGGCAGAACAAGTAAAAGAATTCTGTGTGTCTATATTTTTTATGTGTCTATGTTTTTAAGCTCGAAAGAAATGCTAATATATTGTTTCTTCTTGTTGTGATGGTGATTTTTGCAGTTCCAGTTGTCCCTAAAGTGTTGGCCAAGCCCGAGAATCTTTCTGCCTCTTTCATTGTCCAGGACATCAACATTACTGGGCACTTTTCCTGGAAAATATCAAAAGTAAATCTTCACCAACCCATGACAGGGTTCCAGGTCACTTGGGCAGAGGTTACAACTGAGAGCAGACAAAACAGCTTGCCCAACAGCATTATTTCCCAGTCACAAATACTGCCAGTAGTAAGTATCTGCTACTTCTGTGTTGTGGGATAGGAGGGAAGACTTGAGGGGACAATAACATATGCACCATTGTAATGAACATCTTTGATCTAGCTAATGCTTTTTTTTTTTTTTTACTGCTCCTATTTTCTTTTAAGGATCATTATGTACTGACAGTTCCCAACCTGAGGCCATCAACCCTCTACCGTTTAGAAGTACAAGTTCTGACAACAGGTGGAGAGGGACCGGCTACAATAAAATCATTCCGAACACCTGACTTGCTGATGTCTCCACACAGTGAGTATTGACAATTTATGGTGAAGTATTCTGAAAGATGTCCAGGTAGTATATCTGTTTACTAGAAGATTATTTGTCCTTCTGAGGTACAAATCACACCTGGCAGGTACTTTGATGCCCATACAAACCTTGATGGAATACCCACTCGAGGTTATTTTTGTTTGTTTCATTTAAACATGGTGGAACCAAACCCTGTTGCCAGAATTCACCATACACCGTGGCCTTGATTCAGTGGCTCAGGTTTGTGCACCAGACTTCTAAGAAGCAGGAGAACTATCGGTGCCGCAATGAGCAGCTTACATGTCTGCCAGCCTTCCACCGCCCAGAAACCTCCCCCCCGCTTATTTAATCTTCAGAGTAATGCAAAAGAAAATATTTTTTTCTTCTACCAACATTAATACAGATTTGTATCAGTCATAGTTGATTTATAATGTTTTCCTTTATAGGACCTCATCTGAAGCAACACCACTCACATCATTATAAGCCACCACCTGAAAAGTACTAAATTGCATTGGATTATTAACTAACTGGAAAAGAACATAACAGAGCTCTTGCGAAAATATCAGAAAAATGCATCTATACTGGACTATGAAATGGTCTGTGCTTTCAGTGGATGCTCATCATTTGAAAAAAATGTTTTATGAACTCCAGGATGAAGTATGCCAGGCAAGGATCACGGTATTCAAGTAAATAGAAACATCCAATGTCTATGAAAATTTAAAGAGTATATGAATATAGTGATTTACCAGCATCATAGCGTACACTGTTTGACATTCACACTCTTCTGTCTTTATTACTGTCTATGTGCATGGTGGTTTTTTTGTATTATAGAGAGTTTTAAATGTATAGATGTAAACAAACATTTATCTGTTATCAATTTACTATATCTCAGATCCTGTAACTATTTGTCAAGAGAAGCAGAATCTGTTGACAGGGCAGTCTCCAGCTACAATACAAGCACAACCACTTTTAGCTGCACAGTATAAATTCCCTTCCCACTTCTATTTCTGTGGGCCGGAGTAACTGTTTAGATGGCTACCACCCACAAATCTCATATTTTGATTGGTTTAATGAAGACCCTTGATGCACTGTGGCAGATGGGAACCCAACCCCCCAGCTAAAGTATTATCATTCATTTGTAAATGCTGCCAATCCCAGATGATCTTGGCAGAAATGTGTGTGCATTAGGAGAAATATACAAGAGGTTTGTTGGCATCCATCTGTCCCAAGAGACAATGGCAGAAGTTGCTGGAATGAGGGGTACAAGGTGCCATCCAAACATCTTAGGGACTCTCCTCCAGATTTGTGTATGGTTTACTCCTTAGCCTTTTCTTCTCCCAAAGATAGCCTGCAAGGCAGTGGAGGTTTATGATCAGAGTTTTCCTTTTCCTAGATGGGCTACCTTCCCAGGTTGATGATCCCCATTTGCCTCTCACTTCCATCTACAACATGTGCAGAAACTGCCTTTTGGACCATTAGATCCATTATTGGTCTTATCTGCTCAATCCACTGGAGCCTGTCTCTGCATGCAGGGGCAATCCCTAACTTACAGAGGCTTTGAGACCCATTGGCTACCATCACCTGGTTTAGCTGGCCAGTTGAAGCCATTTCTGAGGTGTGGCTGCTATCACATGCTGACAGCTTCTAGGACCTACAGGTAAGAGCTGAGTGCAGAGTGAGGACCAAAGTTGGACAAACTACCCCAGAAGGAGCATGGCGTGTCCCACAGCAGAGGTACTACACCTCCCCCAAACAAGAGGTTTAATATCTAAATAATAGTGCATTTTGTGTGCATGCACAAGAATGCTTGTTGCAATCTGTTCTCTTGCCATAAATCAGAGAAAGGAAAACCCTGTTCACTCTGAAGGACATATTTTCACATGGGGAGCTTTCCAGGCCACCTGATAGTGGTTGGATAGACTAGAGGAAAAAAGTGGACTAGGCAACTTGTACCTTTGTACAGGCTACATTCCTGTTATGAAAAAGTCAGAAGTCCACTCCGCCAATATCTCCATCTCTCGGGCAAGCAAGAGACATTATTACAGTTCAAGAACACATTCCAGCCAGGCAAATGCATTTGAGGAGGGTGCAGAGCAAGGACAGTGAGGGGTGTTAACTTTGGGAAGATTTGTGACTTATTGAGAGTTCTGAGGGCTGGATAGAGAGGCCTGAGGTTTTCCACCTCTAATGTAAATGAACATAGAAGCAGATACAGAGAGAGCTTTATGTAGAAATTCCAATACACATGATCCTCAGGATGAAGCTGTTAGAATTACATGTGTTCTTAAATATTCAAATATTGATGTCATTTTATTGAACTAAGCAACACCTCAGAGGATTTTGAATATATTTTTTTAAACGAAACCTCCTTTACTGTGTTATGAAGCACCACAGCCAAACTTTATTAGCCTAAATAATTTCCACATGTTTTCAGCAAAATAGTACAGGGTGACGCCTTCAGATTTACAGTTAATCATTTTTCTCTTGCCCATTTTGCTTTGTAAGCATAAATCAACATGCTTGATAGAAAGTTTCTAGATATCCTGCATGTTAATGAATGCGCAGTTCTGATTTTGGTGATAAGCCCTAGAAGACATTTTCCTTCATATTTTTATGTTTTATCTTCTAAAAAAATAAAATCTAAGCACACATGTTTTTTTTTGTTTTTTTGTTTTTAAAGAGTCTTCATTAGCCCTTCATTTTAAGCTCTGTATTCATAGAGAAGAATAAAAATCTAGGGAAAGGGAAAAGACCCATGGATGGTTAAGTCCAGTCAAACTTGATTATGGGGTGTCGCTTTCCAGTACTTATAAATAAAGAATATCTGAACTACATCTGAAAGTAGTTCCCATAATTTGGGCTTGCCATACGTCAGGAAAATTCCTGACATATTCTGGTTTTTGGGTGTAAAAATGACAGCAGGGAAAATTTTGTGGGTGCCAGGAATGTTACTTTTTGAAATATGGCAACCCTACCATAATTGCCAGGGGATCCGAAAGTGGATTAAGTTCATGGGAGGGTGTAGAATTCTGAACAATGCCTAGTTCATCTTCATGTTCATTCTCTCATCCCACCCTCAGCAGCAGGCCTGGATTTTTAGCTTTCTTTTTCTTTTCTTTTTTTAAAGTAAGCCACTCTATAAAGAAAGCTAGAAAACAAAGTGTGGAGGCAACATTCTAAGGCTTACTAGGCAGATGTCCTTGAATTATTCCTTAGGCATTTATGGACTTGAGCAACAACTCTGTACTTGTTGTTGCAAATACAATTCATTGTTTCAGAGAGGTTACATGTGTTCATCACTTCACCACAGTACCAGGAGAAGATTTTAACACCTATGAAGCAGCCATTACATTTCAAGCATTGCAATCATATATAGCTTTTGTGCCATTTCATATCACCTGGATGGTGAACACAGTTATATGGAGACAGCTTCCAAATATTGAGGGACTGAGAACAGCTTGTATGCATTCAGTTTTCATGTAATGCTTTTTCTTTCTGTTCAATAGATAGAACAAAAACCCACATACATGCTGAGTCCTAATCTCTCCAGTTTGGATTTTAGCCCTAAACTATGGTAGAGTGTTGGATGTGAATGTGGCCAATGCTGTTCAATAGCATCAGTTTATGTAATCAGTTGCAAGTAATCAAGTTAATCACATGTATCAGTGAACATCCATGAGCATGGAGAGTAAAACTTCAGCTGATATCTGTGCAGTTCTGACAGTTAAATAGATACTTAAACGGCATTGAAATCACTGAGTTATATCATTATGCCAGGGCTTGTCTGTGTAGGGATGAGTTTAGCTACAAGAATATCATCTGCCTTCAACCAGATCTTGAAGAATATAGGGTCAGGGCCCAAATAGTTTTATTCCAATGTATTGCCCTTGACAAAAAAGGTGATATACCAGTAAATACTAACTTATTTATTTTCAGAATACATATCCTTTTCCTTAATCCTTTTGTTGTGGCTGTTAAGTGTTCTTAAACCTTTGATTGATACCTGTGGACATGCAAGTTGCTATAAATGTCATATACACTTGCACATTGTAACCAGGAATATGATGCTTATATGTTGTTGCATGTTTTTTATTATAAAAAAATTAAAACTTTATTTAAATTAGTAAATTAATACCTACAGATGTTGATGGCTCTATATGGTTTGCATGCCAAAACTCATAATTCAGTTATAGGCATGAAGTCTATAGCTGTATTACCTCTCTTGAATATATTGGTAAGGTACAATTTGAAAAGTAATTAATAGAGGTTCTATATGTAAAAATATTTTTCTGTTTTATGTAATTATATTGTAGTGTGGAGATAACAAAACTACTTATCTGTTAACTAAATTGGCTGTAGAAATCATGTTTTTACAACAGTCATTTAAAAGTCAGTATTTATTTATATATGTTTTACAAAAGATGGTTCATTTGTGTGTGTCAATGTTACTTAGAATAATCCTTGTAAAAACATTTTGTAAAAAGAAATGTAAATAGGCTGCTGTTTCCTCATTATTTTAATGTTTAGATTTTGTACATAAGTTTAAGTAATAAACTACCCTTCTATATAGAAATTTAGTCTCATGTAATTGTTAATTCATTGAGTCAAAGTTCCTATAACCACAGTTCTCTAGAGAGAGTGGTTGCGATTATGACCTATGCATGGGGCTGGTCATTCATAGCCCCTGTTTTATACTCTAGTCTAATGCATCTAGGGTAGAGAGGGAGGATTAAATTCAGCATACCCACACCCTGCTCTAAACAACTGTGCAGCACTAGGCAGAAGGCATTCTTGCTCTCACTTGGTTTGCTGTTTTCTTAAAGAAACTTGAAAGGTGGTGTGCATGGGCTACACACATTCTTTGCTTCTCAGGAAACTCCCGCTAACCAGTTTGCAATTTATGTGTCTTCCACGGCAGTTTATGTTTCTTCTATTGTATGGTTACCAGATTTTTTTCAATGAATCCGGGGACACTTTTTTTTTTTTAATTACATGTTTTATCATCCATAATTACATCTATATATCAGTTGTTTTGCTGTCTCGAGAAGTCCGGAGGAGGAGAGAAACCTGGGGGATGGAGTTGGAAGCAGAGTTTGAGAATATGACTGTGGGATGATCACAGAATCACAGATTTGGAAAGGACCTCAGAGGGGCATCTAGGCCAACCCCCTGCAATGGAGGTACCTCAACTCAAGCAGCCTCGGCTTAAAAGAACATAAGGCTTCCCTGCTCCATTTACAGCTATTGTGACACAGAAGGTACCCCCCAAGCCCCATCCCACCAATATCTCCCTTTTTATCAAAGGGGAGGGAGGCAAGCAAGCAGAGGTAGCCTCCTTTAATATTTTTAAAGGTTCCTTTTAATTTTTCAAGGTTCATTTTTAATAAGGAGGGAACGGGAGAGACCCCCCAAAATAAAGACCCCCCAAAATAAACACAAAACATTCCTCCCCTTTTATTTTTTGCTAGTGGGGGTGGGTGCAAGGGAAGAAAAATGAAGAAGCAGCGCATACATGCAGCACATAATGATGTATAGGGTTGGGGAACCAAATGTGTGAAAAGACTACGGGAGAATTGGGAAGAGTTTATGAGTGAGGAGGAAAAAATGGGGTGACAGTAACACAGAGAGGAGGGAGGGAGGGAAGGCAGTCCAATGTAGCTCACAAACACGCAAAATGGAACAAAAGAGGCAAGACAATTCTCTCCCCCCCCCCTTAACTTTGAAGCAACAGCCTCTGTCTTCTTTATGCAGGCTTGGTAGCTCAGCTCCCAAGCAGGCAGAATGCAGCAAAGGGGGCTTTAAAGGCATGAAAAAGTGCTCCTTCTTCCTCTTGAGCAAGCAGCAGAGACCCAGCTCAAGCAAGCAAGCAGGAGGAGCAGGGCTGTTTAAGAGGGAGCTGAGGGAGAGGGAGGTTTCTTTTCCCACCTCAGCTGTTAGACAGGAGAGTTGCAGCAAAGCCTGACTGCACCTCCGGCTCCTGAGGAGACCCTCTCTGGAGTTGTACTGGATAACTTCTTCGGGCTCTGAGAGGGTCTCCTCGTGAGCCAGAGGTGCATCGAGGTTTTGTTGAGGCTGCCACTGAGCCTGCATGTGCCCGCCATGTTCCCTCTCTGGAAGTCCTCAGGCATATGATTAATCTGGGGACATTACATTAAATCCGGGGACATTCCGGGGGGGGCAGGATTCTGCCCGGGGATAGATTGGTGGATCTAGGGGCTGTCCCCAGGAACCGGGGACATCTGGTAACCATATTCTATTGCCTCTGTTATTAAAGTTCTCAATGCTAAGATAATTTTTCAGGTCCTTTATGGAGCTGTTAGTTGAATCAAGGTGGCATCTTTGGATTTAAATGGTGTTTCTTACAAGCGCTTTCCCCCCATACATGTTTCTAATGCAGCTATGCTATTGGAAACAGAGGGGACTAACCCTTTGAAGCAAGAGCCAGGTAGGCAGTCCTGCTTAAAATTTATACCTTTAGGATGGCAGCAGGGGTTGTTGTGTCTTCTTGATGGCAGTGATGGTAGTGTTTGGACAAACATGTCACCCCTAAAACCTTGTAGCATTGGACTTCCACCCTCCATTGTCCTTCAGTTGGGAATATCACTCAGCATCAACTTTGGTAAAGCAAAGATTATGGGATATTTTTCTGGACTGTTTTGCTCATTCTTTTCTGGACCGTTTTGCTCATTCTTTTCTGGACCGTTTTGCTTGCTTGCCTTGTACCTTAGTCATTTCTAACATTGATCCTTTTCAGTTAGCTGCTTGTTTTAGGGATTTGCATGTAGTTAAATAGCAAAAAGCTTTTACTGTGGACAGATTTAAGTTATTGCCTTCTCAAAATTGCTTTTTGGTAGATGTGCTGGTGTTCTTTCCTCCTTGTAAGAGCCCAAAGGTAGAATCTGTGGTATATGTTCTGTTTCCTAATTTTTAGGCTGAAACTTCCAACGATTGTCCTTTCACTGGCCAAACTATCAGGAAGGTCAGCTCAATTGTATTTTAAATACTTGCTGGGAAATAAAATGCCATAGGTGTCATTGATAGGGGCCAATTTTTTTACCAGCGGCTGTGAAAGCAGGAGGCAATTAACCATCTCAAGTTGGAAGTCTATTTTTGGGAGGGGGAGCCTACATATATCAAATACAATACTATGTGGCACCAAACCAAATTGAATCTGATTTAGTGATGGTTTATTGCTCTTCAAATATGCTACCGGTATTACACTATTCAAGGTGCATTATTTGGCAAAGGGGGAGGAATGTCTATGTCTTTTGTTTACAGGTGATATAATTTTATTACCTGGAATGAACCCAATCTCCTCAAGAAAGGCCTGAAGCCAAAATACTGGCTTTTCTCCAATGACAATACAACATAAGGAAAATCAAAGGAACCAGACTGTGGATTGCAGACAGATATGAGCTTTGGAAAATGTATAACTGCAGGTGATACGACAGAGAATTAATCTTGCCAGTAAGACACTGGATTTCCCCACCTTTGTTCCTGCTGTCAAGGTAACACTTCTTGGTGTCTTCTTAACATTTGGGGCTGGTTTGTAGCCATCATTCTTGAACCTGCAGAAGTAAAGGGTAATAATATCCCAAAGATAACACATTCTACTTTCCCATAAATTCTGGAGGAGATACATTTATTTTAGCCTTATGCAGACTGGAAAGGGCATAGTGAAAGTCCACTGGAGAGATTGATTTTTTTGTTTTTGTTTTACTATGCATGTAGGTTTCAATGAGGGCATAACTTGCTAGGTAGTAAGGTGGGGGAAAGGATGGAATTTATGTACTAAAATATTTGTTTCTGGCCTAATGTTTACACTCAAAAGGGAAAGGAGCAGATCCCCCATGGTAGGGTCTAATTTAGGTTGAAGGGAAGACTCCCTGGAAAAGACTGATGTTGGGAAAGACTGAGGGCACAAGGAGAAGGGGACAACAGAAGACAAGATGGTTGGACAGTGTTCTCAAAGCTACCAACATGAGTTTGACCAAACTGCAGGAGGCAGTGGAAGACAGGAGTGCCTGGCATGCTCTGGTCCATGGGGTCATGAAGAGTCGGACACAACTAAACGACTAAACAACAGCAATGAACTGCATCTCTTTTCTAATAGAGAATGATATTCTTTCCAAAGTCTAGTAGCCGGTTTGCTGCCTCTTTGAACATGAAATCATGTTATGCAATCATCAGGGTGACTAAAGTCAATCACCTTCTGGGGTCATGATCAACACAAAATGAACAGTATGATTCGCTGAAAAGAAGCTAAGTGGGCTGAACCTAACTGGAAGAGAAAATAGGTTAACAGCAATTAAAGTTTGCAAAAAAAGAAAAAAATCTCACTGCATATATACCCACATACTTGGGAGTTGATCTCACTGATCTGATCTGAATAACTGCATTCAGAGCTGAATTTCTGCTTAAGTACTTCAACTCTGAGATCATTCTAACAATTGAAAGCAGAATGTGACATCTTAAACCAATACAGGTTGTGATATCTGCACACCTGCTTTATGAATTTATCTCTGCCAGAAAGCCAGAGAAAAACAAAGGACAGACCACTCCTCATTTTAATAACCTTGGCTGTGATTAATTAGATACTTTCCCAACGGTAAAGGCCTACTGGATTACTCTTGAGATTTTTACTTTATTTTGCCCATGTCAAATATGCATCATCTTTTGAAATACTTGGCTGCAGTGATCTCAAGAAGTAGCGTAATTTATACGTTGTTTGGTGCAGCTGCTTATCAGTTCCATCAGACTACTTTGTAACTTGCCCAGATATATTGCTTCAAACGTGTTTGCCAAATACTTTTGCTAAAAAAAAAAGGTTGAATTGTCACCTATAGCTTGGCAAATTCTGCAAGGCGTACAAATTATGCTAGAGTTACATGACCTAGATTGTAGAAGAACCCACTTTCTGTTAGTTGGCTTAAACAGATGTGAATGAATAGCAGAGACGGTCTGATAACCGGATAGCCAGAAAGAGCAATTTAAGTTCCCTATGTCTGGATAATATCATGCAGCACAAAGCTGACACTACTTTAAATCTTTGCTGTATGTTTGTCCCTCAGGAACTACAAATGTGTATCCATTTCATACCTTTATTGGGGGGCGGGCGGGTATCTCACTTGAATGATTTGCATTTTGTTTTCATATGTAGTCTCAGCAGTGCGAAAAGAGACTTTTGTTTCAGAGTTTACTGATAATAATTATCCTAAAGTGAGCTAGGGAATGTAGCAATACATGTGCAGGTTAAATACGAAATACTACTTAAAAGAGAGGCTATTTTAGATTCTATTTGGTTTATTTTGACTTTGGATTCGTTCTCTTCCTGAAATCCAAGCTAAGGTTTCAGCTTAAGTTTCTGTTCTTGGGGCTACTAGAGCACTTTTATTTTTTTACAGTCATGGTTTCTAGAAGCCCTTATTCGATTATTTAAGACAGTATATTTTTTCATAGATAATTTTTATCAGAATTCTTTGAGGGTATTTATTTTTGTATGTTAGCTTATCTCTACAGCTGTAAAATTATTTCTCACCCACAAAGTTACCATATTTGTGATGGAAAAAAAAAAGCTACTTGCAAAATAAAATCTCTGCATTTAAAATCCACGTTTGGTTACGGGATAATTAAACACCCATTTTGACATTAACTGGCTAATAAAAACCTCATGTGAAAAAATGTGTCTGAATGCCATGGATAATTTAGTTAGACAAATCAAATCATACAGAAGTCAAAACAATTGCCTTCGCACAAAGATTAAGAGTTATTTTGCTCCCAACATGAACTCGAACAGTGACAAAGTTAGCAGGGATTTGTTCTCTCTGAATGCAGGCTGAAACAGTATTTGTGCTCCTCTGTAATTTGCAGTGCATGTGCTCCTGGAAATCCTGATCTTCAAAGTACACCACAGGATTAATTAATTTAAATGTGGCTTGCTACAGTTCAGATTTTAGGCTGTTCTGTCAGTAGGGCTCTCACCCCACATTGAAACTATGCAATACAATATGGAGTGAAAGGGCAATAGAAAACTTGGATAGAAATTCCAGACCTTGTTGGCCAACTTTGTTGGCCTAGCATTGAAGCTGCTTTAGGTCTATATACCACTGGAAAAGGGATTTGCTTCCATCAGCAAAAAAAAATCCATATTTGGGGGGATTTTCTCTCTAGTGCAGTAAGAGTTACAGTAGGAGCAATCCCATCTCTCATCATCTGTCAGATAGAACTTGATAACTTGATTTGCAGTGAAATCCTTTTAACTGATATGAAAATGTTATGTTAGACTTCCCCGATGCTCAGATAGCAGGCGAAATTATTCCACAATAAGCAGTTGATTTTATCATCACATAATAAACTATACCCGACATATTCAAAGAATGACTTGTTTTCTTATCTCATTGAAATAGAAGCCCCACTTGTTTAAAATGGCAATAATATGTGTGAGAGAGGTCTGCATTTCCTTCGAAGACATATATTCTCCATGTGTGTTTTTCTACACAGAAAGGAATGTGGTAATAATATATTTTTTTAAAAGCATTACTGAGCCTCAAATCCTGTTTATGGATTCTTGCCATTGGTGTCTTGCTACTACAGAAACCACTTTATTGCTGAAGCACTGGTTCATATTATCTTGATCCTTATGTTGTCAAATGGGCAGCATTTACACCCAAAAGGGAGGTATCAGCAATCTAAGAGAGACCCAAGGTTTGCAGAAGTTCAACAACAACAAAATCTTTGGAAAGTAGGAAAAAATCTAAAAGAGGCAGCAGCAGCAGCGGTGGCGGTGGGGGGAACGGGACTCAGAGCAGGCCAGTGCATACTGAGCATGCTCAGTGGCACAAGAAGTTGACTAACCATCAAGGGACTGGCTAGATGCTGAACAGTGGTGGCTAGATACTGATCAACCACCTGTCTCCAACCAGCTACTGACACAACAACCTTTCAAGGAGGCTTTCTAATTAAAGTGTTGTGTGTTGTTCCTAAAAAATACATTTTAGCTGAGCTTTTGATGACAAAGGAACCAATATTGACAATGCCTCTTCCTGCACCTGCTTCCTGCTGTTGACCACAGAGGACTACCATCAACTAGAAAGAAGACAAAAGTCTCAGAGCTCCAATAAGCTTAAACTATTCCTTTCGCTTATTTTATTTAAATAAGAACCCTGTTTTATTTTAAATGCAAGGATTGGTTAATGGTGGTTTTAAAATTTAAATTAACTTAATAATCTGCTATTAGAATAAAATTACAGTGCCATAGCCTACTAGTTTGATTCACTCCTTAAATACAGCCATATATTTTTTTGAAAGTGGTTTCAGTACTTCCCAAAGATACTAAATGAGAACAGCAGCAACCATGGAAATGGGTGTCCATAAACTGAACATGGCCCACTCACCCCTTCACAAAATTTGAAGACATGATGAGTTAGTCATCTGTAGGATTACCCCATGATAACTTAAACATAACTACTCATATACATGGAAAGTGGTGTGTGTGTGAGAGTGTGTCTGTATCTAACATAAGACTCCAAGAGCAGGTTCTTCCATATTTGTTTTCTCCTTGCAGGCCCACGCAAACACACTGATTATAAATATTTTAGAAAGCATCCTTCAGTGTCAACGCAATGGACTGCTTTAACAACCTTTGGGATATATCAACTATTAGTGCTTCTAGAGCCCTACACCTTGAAGCAATGAGTGAGCTCTTTATAGGAGGGAACTAACCCTGGTGAAAAAGGGATGCAGCTGGCGTTGTGGTCTGAGCTCCTGTTGCTTGGTTCCTGCTCGTGCCAACCTAGCAGTTCAAAAGCATGTCAATGTGCAAGTATATAAATAGGTACCGCTCCAACGGGAAGGTAAACGGCGTTTCCATGTGCTGCTCTGGTTCGCCAGAAGCGGCTTAGTCATGCTGGCCACATGACCCAGAAGCTGTACGCCGGCTCCCTTGGCCAGTAAAGCGAGATGAGCACCGCAACCCCAGAGTCATCCGTGCCTGGACCTAATGGTCAGGGGGTCCCTTTACCTTTAACCCTGTTGAAGTCAAACTTCTAGCCATTATAGTTACTAATCCAACCAGATATGCTCAGGGCAGAGTTTGGTCCTCACCTGCTATTGTATGCCTGCCACCTGACTGAGTGAACTTTCCTCTTCGTTCTGAGGCCTGGTCAACCTGTCAGCACACCTGTGAAGTCAAGTCAAGTCAAAGGTTCAAAGTCCGGGAGTCAATCCAAGCAAGCAAAGTCCAAAGGTCAGGAAAAATAGTCCAGTGTCAGTCCAAGTAAGCCAAGTCTGAAGTCCATCAGTCAGGATGCAGAGTCAAACCCAAAGAACAGTTCCATAGAGGTCCAGGAGCATCCAATCCAAACTCCATCAACATGGACAGTTAAGCAGACACAGCACCTTAGCCCTGCTTCGCTTAGATACTTTGCATGCTGATTGCAGCATCTGGGCTTAACGAGACTTGTGGCCTTCACCTGTTCTGAGCCTACTCCAGCTGAGGAATCACATACTTTCTCCCAGAGCTAGCAAACCCCACCAGCTAAGGAGCGGAGCTGTGGCCCGTTACCCGCCTCAGCATCCTAGAACCCTCCTCCTGATGCTCCCTACATCTCAGAGCCTACTGTGTTCGTGGAGGCCGCTCTGGTGATGGGTCCTGCTGCTCTGCTTCCTGTGCATTGAGCCCATGAGCCCCATGGCCTTGCCATGCTCTGTCACTCTGTGAGTACTTCCTTCCCCATCCCCTGCTTGCCTTGGAACTTAATTCAGGAATTCTGTTCTTGCATTCATTGTCACCTCTCTTTGCCACATGAAATGCTCCTCTCCATCTCAGCTACAGAGAAAGGGTCAGAGGGGAATAGTTTGCCAGGACCAGTAATCAGCTTCCATGATGAGGCTGTCAGGAGTTTAGCCTACACTTGAGTAGGACCCTGGCAGAGACACATGCCCAACTGGAATGTTCCCTCCCTCCTGGTTGATCGTTTGGGAGCTTCATAAGCTTTCTTCAGCCTGAACATCACAGCGACCAATGCCAACCGACACCAGCACACTTAGGGATCCGCAGACTTTGCGCATCATGCGTAACAGACTTCAGCAGTCAGCATTTTGGCTAATCTACTTTAGTTACATATAAACACACACGGAGCACTGCAACATGGCTCCCTCTCTCTCTAGCATCAAACAGCAAAGAAAAAAAAGAACAAAGGACAATAGTCCCACTTCATGGAACATAGTAATACAAACATTCTGTCTCCGTCACATCCCACTCTGTGGAGTCAAAACATACACCGTCATGTGATAGATAAAAACCCTATGACTGCAATCATAGATCAGGAATTCTAACAGAGGCATGCATGCATGCAGATACTTAGACATTATTACAATGCTAAAAATAATTGCACACTTATTTAGGAAAATCACTGTTCATTTCTTCTGCGAAGGCTGAGCTTCAAGATTTAAATGGATTAAACATTTCTTTCAGATTCAAAATGTGATTTTACAGCCCGCAGAACTTAAACCACATACATTATAGAATAATTCAACTGATTTCAATAGCATGATTCCAACGTAAGCAGTCTAAAGTTTGTAGCTTAACCCCTTTTTAGGAGCATGGCTTTACAATGAGATACTAAACATTTTTGCTTGGGAATAAATTCCATTGGGTGGTTTTCAATACCTGTCTTACTCCGAGTAGACCCATTGAAGTTAATGGAAAGGGCTAACTTAATGTCATTAATTTCAATGGGTCTACCTTGAGAAGGACTTTGATTTTTTTTTAAAAAAACCCTAAATCCGTTGGTATCAGAAATATTGATCAGCAATTTAAATAATACGCCATTTATAAGTCATTTGAACCTTGAAATGAATGTGTGATTAGAAGAACCTATGGGAGACGGAAATCAGAAATAGGTTACACTGAACAAAGGAAATGTCCTCTAGTCCCATCAGAAATGTTAATCAGAACGCATCTGCATCCAAGCGGGTTAAAATTCAAATGACCCCATGCTTCAGCTTAGGGCTTTAAATGTATGCAGTTAGTGCTTGTTATGACACCATAGCAGAATGGTGGGCACGTCAGCATTGCTCGTGGTTCCACTGAATATCAAACACAGTCAAGTATATACAAACATAAAGTATAATTGTAACTGAGGACTGAGCCTGGCAATTGTCTATGAGGTCGTGGAAAATTCCTAGTGAAATTCTAAAGCCTGCAGGTGGTAGATTCAAGATGAAATCGCAAAAGAGCACTATCACTTAAGAGCATATGTTGTGCTTTACTTCTTGCTCATAATTACCAGAGAGGCAGAGGTGCATCTGAGGAATACATGTGGTCTGAAACATAGACCACATTGTGTCTGTGTCTCTGTGTTTGAGAGAATCAGTCAGTCCTACATATTTTCTTCCTTCTCTAAACGGTGCCCGTGGGATTATCTCTTATTCCAAGACCTTTCTGTTTCGTGGTACAAAGCAGATGTTCTTTATTTTAAAACCCATAGGTTTAATAAAGTCCCACATTTTTGAAATGTTGACGTTGCATCACCTCATCCCAAAGCCCACTTAGAGTGGGGGATGACAGAATATTACATGCTTACCTCGAGGGACCGCCTGGTGCAAAAAACAGCGATTCCATTGGTTGTTGATGGCAATTAGTACCATTGCAGGTTTCTGTAGAGGGGGAAAGGTTCGCAGAAAGGCTCAAATACTTCTTCTGAGATATATTCAAGATTAAATTCCAGAAAACCAATGCATTTTTAGAACATGTGTCATAATAACCTGAAACATAGTTACCTCTGGGGGGGGGAATCAGAAATCAAGCTAACAAACTTTTCACAAAAGAATGGAAATGGTTTATTGAATATTTACAAGCAAACTGTAAACAGATAAGAACATTGGCAGGATTACTGTAATAACCTGCAGTTTGATAAGAGTATATATTTAAAATAGATGAATAAATGAACAAATTATGATCAAGGTTTCTCCCCTGCCAGGATTCTGGGTTTCTGGGGTTTTTCCTGTTGTTATTCTGTCTCTCACAGCTACAATAAACCTACCATTAAAATTATGGACTAGTCATTTCTTCATCAGAGGGCAAATGGGCAAATTTAGCAGGGGATCAAATACTCTCTCCCCCCCCCTCACTGTATAGCCACCCTGGCTGAGAACAGTAGGAAGTCGCATAAAGTCTATTGTGATTTGTGATCCTGAAATCAGAATCCCAATTTGATAACTAGAATATCCCACAAGCTGGACCTATGGTTAAGGAAGAATACTGTCATGCACCATGGAAAGGTAGAGTTCTGTACTTTGAAAAATGAAGGCTTCCTTTATGCTAAATATCAGACTGCCTGGTTCCTCCCCCCTTCATTGTCACAATCTACAAATAAAAAAATCTAGGAAATAAACTATCACCAAGCAATCCCAATACTCTCTTATCAGGTGCTATATTAAACAGCTAGCACAGAATTTAAATAAGCTTCAGTAGTTTTGAACTTGTATAAAACCTGAGCTTTTGAAAAATCATCTATTATTACAAAGCATTGCAATGTGAATTGTGCTTCTAAAATGGATGTAAATTGCATTGTTGTAATCAATTTTCTATCATTAAGGAAAGTAGATGTTTAAGCATAAGGCACTAATCACATCTCAGTGCACGTCAAAACCACCAACTTCATATACACCTATAGTATAGTATGATCCTCTAGAGAATAACATTTCCCTTTTTCTCCAATAATGCCCCATTTGACTTCAAATCTTTGTCTATCTTCTCCTCTTGAACTAGTGCTTTGACATTTCTGCAGGAGACTTACTGCTGGAAATCTGAGGAGAGAATGCTTAATAAACAGTGTTTGAAGAACCTGCAGTCTTTCTCCTTGAGGAGAGCTTCCCACATGACCATTCTCTGTTAGGAATTACCTAGGTGAATTGCACAATTTTACTGCTTTAGGTTGGGTGCATAGCTGCCTTTATAATACAGGATGCCAGTACCCCAAGTCCTACTTCCAACTGCATTCCTAGCAACCACATAGAACACCAAGGATAGGAAGAAATTTGAGCATATTAAGATACAAGACTGAACATGAGACTACTAGCGCCACACACAATCTTCTGTTAGCTTTAATTCAGCAACAAAAGTCTACTACTGCACTCATGTTGAGTTACAGTGCACAATTGCAATTGTATGTTTGGTAGAAAGGGGAAATAGCGTAGAAAATGAGGCCCAAATCCAGATTTAGTGCCCTCCTTTTCTATCCATTTACCTTTGATGACTGCTGAAAAGGCTTCATTAGAAGCCATTTAGAGCATCTGTTCCCTGCTAGGCAGGGGAAGAAGGAGACAATGCGACTGAATCCAGGCAGGCAATTGGACTAAGTCTAGTTCCTTTCTAAGAGCAGATAAAGTTCCTCACAGTTCTAATCTGACATGGGTGGAATTTACAACCACATAAAAATGCTATGAGAAAGCTTTTTTAAAAAAGTTTTGAAAAATATGTTGAATTTGCCATAGCTCACTGTCGCCATCTAGTGTCACATTTGTATATTTCACTTTACAACACACTTATGACGTTTTATTTGCAGCTGCATAGCTGTGTCCAGGGAGCCACTAGATGTGCAAGCAAGTTGTTTGAGACTTTCTTTCCCTCCCTCTTTACATTGTAGGTATGTTCTACACCTGGTGACCATGTCCACGCTGAAATGTTTGGGATTCAAGTATTCTATTGTAATATCTTTTGGCATTCTGGGAAGCTTCATAGTTCACCTCTGGGGTATATTTCCTGTCACAATCTTTTTGTAGCTGACATCACATGAAATTTTAAACTTAGCTTCTCCTCAAAAAGATCTGGTAGGTTTCTCGCCCAAATTTCCAGTGCATTGCACTTCAAAGAAATACTTCCCCTTAGCAGAACATGAAAGTATGTCAAAGGTACATAAATTCAAGGCCGATTAATTAGCAGACTCATTTCAAGGGCAGAACAGAAAGCTGTTCCTACCTGTTGTCAAACTGAAAGGACAGCTTTGGCAGCCTGACCCAACAAAGACCCTATTTTCATACTTAACCTGTGATTTCTTGGGCATCACATGTACCATAATCTTGTTTCTTTTGACATTTTTTCACACCCACTAATCCTATCCACCCTGTGACATGCAAACCTTTCTAATATGCAACAGTGCACAAGAACATGAGAGCTTTCAGTTTCAGCTACTTAGATTTGCCATTGTAGTTCAGTCATTGGCACCAAGACTTGGCATATGGGATGGCTGAAGGTCACGTCAAAGAGTTGTGCTTGTTTTTTAAAATCTGGTCTTTCAGATGTCAAAGCTTTACAAGACCCCTATTGAAGATTTTGGAACAATCTTTCCAAATGGAGGCCTAGACAGTAGATAGTCCAGTGGTCTAACTCAGGAGAAGTGTCAAATGTTCAGTGATCTGCTGGGTGGTATTTTCAAGGGAAAACATGGATGCCACTGCAGACCTACTTGTTGGTGAGACTTAAACAGTGTATTATTTGTCTTCCAGCTTTATGTACCATTTCTTTCTTTGAAATTCTCCCTAGGTTCCGAACTACTTTATTATACTCTGTGGGCTAACATTTCACCTAACATGTCACAGTGTTCCATATATATCTACTATCCATTGGACCCACCAAGCTCTATGTTTGGGACGTTTCTTCGAAGGTTTGGCATTTTGGGAAGTCTATATTGACCTATTACTGCTACCACGCGAATGACTGATTGTTTCCAGAAAGAAAGGCGCGCGGGGGGGGGGGGGAAACGGACGGAACATAAAGCAGAATCATTAAGCCTTCTAGACATGAAGCACGTTCCAAACAGTGGACTTGTTTTCATAAATTAGCTAAATGGCTTCCAGAGAATTATGTACTCACCTAAAAAAATGTGTTCGGGCCACACTCGTAAAGAAATAAAGATGAAAAGAATCTCTGAGTACTTCCAAATGGAGCCTATTGGTTTCAATTAAATAGAGAGCGAGAGAGTGAGAGTGGTCACCTGGACAATGTCTGTAGAAACGAGAAAGTGACAAAGTATAACGAACTTACTATAAAATTTAACCACTTTTGATCCCTAGCATTTTTTAAAACAGTAACATGCCACTTACTGAATGCTGAAAGAAATTCTTTAAAAGTAGCATATGGTAATGAAGTCATGGATTACCCTTTAGTCCCCAAAATTTACCAAAGCAAAGCTGACACTGCAATATGTCTACTCAGAAGTACGGATGGGAGAGAAATCTGCTTTGAATTGTATTTTAATGCAAACCTACCTAATTTGTGTTGGTATTTTGTTAAAAGCGGAAATACTTAGTATGGTAAAATCAAATGGGAATTCCCTGGATGTCTAGATCCAGGTGTGGTGCAGGTACTCTTTGGTGAGAGCCCCAGCAGAGATTTAAAATCACAAAACATGCAGCAAAGTAAAACATGGAAATTTGGGTTGTGTTCGACCTTTAAAATATTCTCTTCTAAATTGCTTCTAAATTTCCCCACTTCCCTTAGCATAGAAAGAGACCACACATTTGGGAAGTTAAAAATGGTTTACTTACAAACTCTCTAAAGGTCAGATTCATGTGGTTTTCCATACAGCAGCAAGAAAAGGCAGACAGTTTAACTTAGGTTACAAAATGTTAATGTTTCTTTATTATGTGCATAGAAACACAAAGATGGAGCATCCAACTTAGACCTCCTTCCTGGTAGGGTTCACATGGAAGTGAGGAGGTGTGACCTTGCTAAGCCTGGAAGGACTGCTTAGCCCTTCATGCATTAATTAGAGTCAAGCACCTTAGCTATATGAAGCACCTTAGCTATATGAGACATACCCCACAATCTGCATTTTTCAAAACCATGTGCAAACTGACAAGCACTTACCCTTTGAAATTCAGCCTATTCCAATTTTTGCAATGTAGTTCTCAAAGAAATGTATAAACTGCATATATTGGAGGAAAGTGTACACAACAATGCATATATTAGAGAAAACAAAAAAAATGCATTATTTCAGGGGAAACAGCATGCAAAAATGTGTCTGTGTGCACTACAATGCTGATTAATTTTAACAAGGACTTTTAAAAATGGCAAACTGATGATGAAATGTACTGAACTGAAATGGGGGAAAATGAGAAATTGAGAAAAACTCAGATTTGTCCATTCCTACTTAGAAGTTTGTTTCGATGAGTGTGTACAGGATTACAGCCATAGTACACATGTAAATAATCAATAAGCATATTCTTTTTTCTGTTCCCTCCCTGGTTTTTCTGTCTCCTCTGTGCAAATATTTTTATCATGAGTTCCTCTTGCACCTTGTACAATGTCAAGCACATTGATGGTGAAATTATCATTGCAATATTAAGGAGATGTGTAGAGAACAAAGAAACAACATTTCAGTAGCTATGCATTATCAGAACGACAGAGAGCAAACAAACAGAATTGTGTGGCAAAGTAGAAACTACCAGGTTCAAATGTTCATACATTTTTCGAGTGTTTTCTGAACTTTCTTCCAAGTTGCGCTAAATGTTAAATATAACTGCCACCAAATGATTTAATCTGGTTGAACAAATACGTGCAGCACCAGAGATATATTTCTTAGCTTAATCGAGCCTAGAAGGCAGTAATGACCCAATATCTTTTCCAGGCATGTAGCCTTACTTCAGGAGAGAAGAAACTTTGGGATGTTTACACACATTCTTTTGAGAACATTCTTAGTGACAGATGCTGCATCACTGGACATAGCATGTGGCACAGCTCACTTAGTGGCTGAACAGGGTTAGGTTGTTTTACTGAAGCCAAGTGGAAGAGACCATAGTTTATTGCTGAAGTGCATATTTTGCATGCCAAAGGTCTTATTTCAGTTCCTGGCATCTCCAGCTAAAGGATCTCAGGTAGCAGTACTTGTAAAGAATTATGTCTCTGGGGCCTTGAAAGGGCTGCCAATCACTGTATACAATGTAGACCACTGGTCTGAAGTCAGCTTCCATGTATTCAAGCAGAGTAATGGGCAAAATCCTGCAGAAATTACTGCTGGAAGGACATTCAACAGTAATGAAAGCTGAACAAGTATATTATTCCAAGCACAACTCAATTTTTAAAAAAACAAAGAGCTTCAAGTCTATTTTCTCTCTACTAAGTTTTTTAGCAGCATCATAATAAACATTTTATTTGTATACCGCTTTATATTTTAAAGAAAAAAATCTCAATGCGGTGTACAACACATTAACCATCGAATAAAGCAGTCCAGAACAAAAAAATACGGAAGAAAGTCAAATATCAAGTATACATTCAAAGTTACATAATTAACAGGAAACTAAAATATTATCTTAAAGATTTCAAAAATAAAACATTACAAAGGTCAACTACAAAAGACACATATTATGCAGCAAAGTTGACAAAGAATTCCAATATTTCAAAAGAAAACCTTTCTAAAGGAAGCCAAATATAAAATGCACATTTAAAACCACATAACTGATGAGAGAATAAAATATTATCCTAAGCATACAGCGCATCTGCTGCTGACAGTCCTGCCAATGGTGGTTTGTGGTGGCCAGTGGCTGTTGAAGCTCAGGCTCGATATGAGCTAAGAGACAGCCAAAATGGCATAAGAGACTCCACTACTAGTATTGTACTAGATAGTACAGTGGTACCTTGGTTTAAGTACTTAATTTGTTCTGGAGGTCCGTTCTTAACCTGAAACTGTTCTTAACCTGAAGCACATCTTTAGCTAATGGGGCCTCCCACTGCCGTTGCGCCGCCAGAGCACCATTTCTGTTCTCATCCTAAAGCAAAGTTCTTAACCTGAAGCACTATTTCTGGGTTAACAGAGTCTGTAACCTGAAGCGTATGTAACCTGAAGCATATGTAACCTGAGGTACCACTGTACACTAATCTCTGTAGTTGCTCACCTGGCTCTAGCTCAGTTGGTAGAGGATGAGGCTCATCTCAGAGTTGTGGGTTTGAGCCCCACATTGGGCAAAAGGTTCCTGCATTGCAGGGGCTTGGATTAGATTACCCTTGCAGTCCCTTCAAACTCTACAGTTCTAAAATTCTCTGGTGTCTGTGCTGTTCCCACAATAAAAACTGCACGATCATTAGAGTCCTTTTTAAAAGAGATTTTTTTTTAACCCCCCATCCCCCGCAGCAATGGTCAATGAGCTAGATTAACTCCATATCCCAGCGAAATTTGGATTCAGCGAGGATCAAAAATCCATAGGAATGTGAAAGGTACATTGGTAGAAAGCTAGGAAGAAAATGATATGCACTTGGTGGTTTGTGTGAGTAAAAGAAGAGGGGTTGCTTTGGCTTGTTTCTGTGTCTTTCTTAATAATAATAATAATAATAATAATAATAATAATAATAATAATAATTTATTATTTGTACCCCGCCCATCTGGCTGGGTTTCCCCAGCCACTCTGGGCGGCTTCCAAAAAAGATTAAAAATACATTAAAGTGTCACACATTAAAAGCTTTCCTAAACAGGGCTGCAATGGTGCAAGCACGCAGCCCTACATGCTACAGATTACAGTAGTCTAGCCTAGATGAGAACAGAACATGGATGACAGTGACCATGCCTTCTCTATCCAGAAAGTGTTGCAGCTGCCCCTTCTCTGATTCATGGAAGTGTCACATAAGAAAAACAATATTATATTATGCCCCAGCAAACTAATGTATCATTTTAAGCTATGCAACTGTTACTGATGTGAACATTCTGCGTGGGACCACAACAATAATTCATACACGATCAGTCTCTCGGCAGGATTCATTAGAGGAAACAACCTGATTGCTGTGATTGATCTTAGCCATGAGTTTGAACAAAGGAAGGATCAACACAGTACATTATAAATGAGCATAAAATGTGTGTAAAATATGCCAAAGTGCATGATTTAAATGAACTGACACAGCAGTGTATCAGCCTTGAAAATACACAACCACAAAACCTCTCCTACTTCAGTGGTGTAGGAGGTCTTTTGCAAAGCTTCTGACAAATATTATTGCTGAGAATCTACTTCCTTTATTAAAGTGAAGAGATAAATGATCTCTAATTTGATCTCAGGGAGGAAACCTTTCACACATTCATTTTAGAACCCAAAGCTCCAGGGAATTGTTGATGTCATGGCAAACAGCCTTAGGTTCCAGGCTGAAAGTGCCAACTATAGACAATGTAGCTGCGTACATAAGGCTGCTTTGCTGTACACACTTACTCTCATGTAAGTTCCACTGAACTCAGTGGGACATATTTCTGAATGCACAGGATTGTGCTATCATCAGCTTTGGCTGGGGAGGTCTTGCTCTATGTATCAAAAACAACCAGTGGTCCAAGGGAGGGAGAAATGGCCAGCCTCCTTTATATATTGTGTGAAGGCCCTCCTTCTAGAAGGTTCCAGGGAAGAGCTACAATTTGACTCAAATGGGATGAAACTAAAAGGTGTCACAAGTTTGTGGCCTTCATTAAGGGCCCTCCTATATCTCCCGCTTCAGTAATTTGAACTCTGAAAGCAACAACCCATCAAATCCGTTCATGTCATTGGTCTTACTTGCAGAACCATGGTGTTGGGAGGCCTGAAGTGGACATGAAACGGGCTCTCTGGCAACACAGTCAACACCAACAAGCACTGAATGAGATAGCACTCACAAGACAATACAGGGAGATGGGAGTGTTGCCTGCTGGCCTTGAAGCAATGAAGTGGTACATTCCATTTCAGTAAGATCTTGAGGCCTAAGTCTTTTGGCAGGTACTCTGACAATTTATGCAAGACTGATCAGAAGGAGCATAATATAACAGACCAGTAAATGCATACAAGAGTCAATAAACACTGGACCTGGCCTTCACTCAGCTGTAAAAGAACTTTTAACAGTTGTGTGTGTGTGTGTGTGTGTGTGTGTGTATGTATATATATATATATGGCAGGACGCGGGTGGTGCTGTGAGTAAAACCTCAGCGCCTAGGACATGCCAATCGCATGGTTGGCGGTTCGAATCCCCACGGCGGGGTGCGCTCCCGTTGTTCAGTCCCAGCGCCTGCCAACCTATCAGTTCGAAAGCACCCCCGGGTGCAAGTAGATAAATAGGGACCGCTTACCAGCGGGATGGTAAACGGCGTTCCGTGTGCTGTGCTGGCTCGCCAGATGCAGCTTGTCACGCTGGCCATGTGACCCGGAAGTGTCTGCGGACAGCGCTGGCTCCCGGCCTATAGAATGAGATGAGCGCACAACCCTAGAGTCTGTCAAGACTGGCCCGTACGGGCAGGGGTACCTTTACCTTTACCTATATATATATGGTAAATATGAGGCATAGAATGATTAAGAATACAGTTGCAATTTAATGTATTTTCTCCTATGAAATCAAGGCCATTTTGCTTACCATAGAAGACAAGACACACAGCCAAACAGACTGATAGACAAAGCTGACACATCGTTAAATGATTTGTAACTTCTGGCAAAACACTATAAAACACTGTCTGGACTCGTCCTTTGAAAAACCTTCCCTGTATAAAATAGGTGTGTTTTCTCTCATTATTTGAAGCAATATTTATGGGCATGCTCATCAAGCTGTTAACTAAAATGTGCACAGACGGAGTTAGTGACAAATCACAATGTTAGCATATTTAATAAATGTATGACATGCTAGATTATTGCATTATTGGTTCTCTGGTTAAAGAAAGTGCACTTCAGACATTCAGTAGGAGTGCGAGGAATTATACAGGGGAAGGGGTCATAAATTTATGGGATTTTGTGCTACCCAGGAGCCAGTAGCTGGCACTGGAGGAAGGGGAAGAGTCTGAGCAGTTGGAGAGACAGGGAAGGAGATGCAGGACCCATCAGAAGTGCAGGAAAAGCCTGTCCCTGAGAGGGCCAGGCTGGTAGAATCCCCTCTGTCCCTTTCTCCTCTGTCACTTTCTCCACTGACTCCAAGGACCAGGAGGGGCTTGAAGAACCAGGTAAAGGCCTGGGAAGGGGACGCTAGCTACCACCATGTGTGTGTGTGTGTGTGTGTGTGTGTGTGTGTGTGTGTGTGTGCACGCGCGCTTAGTGCACCTTAGGAGCTACTGTAAGTGTGTGCTTTGTCAATAAAGAATTAAACTACTGGCTGTCTGATTGCCTTGGGCTGGGTGTGCTAAGGACACCTAATACAGGTATTGCCCTAATATTGATTATGGAAGAAAGTGGGTCTCTTTTATATAACTCACTACAACGCTATTTGTCAGGAATGTGGTAGGTTTAACCCACTCTTGGAAGGCTTATGTGCCTACAAATTTCTTCTGCTTTTGCCAACAGGGAAAAATATCTTAGCCATTTTTAGAATCCCAATAAGAGTGAATGGGGATCACAAAGCTTCATTTTATACAGAAGAATTCTGAACCAAAATCACTAATCGAAGCACAGGACATTTTAGATATGGATAAAACACACCCACTGACCCCTACCATTTCCTACAACATTGGAAAATGCCCTGTATGCTCTTAACACTTGGTGTGGTGTCCTGGTTACAGTGCTGGTATAGAATTGCAAATCCCTGCTGAGTTTTGACGTTTACTGGGGGATCTTGGGCCAGTCACTCTCTCTCAGCCTAACCTACATCACAGGTGATATGAGAATAAAGAAGTACTGAGATGGTAAAAAGGTAACTCACTGAACTGACTGGGATTTACTTCCGAATAGAGATAGATAGGAATGCATTGCTTGCCACAAAAGTCGCTTATGTGCACTGAAATCACTGTACAGCAGTGAAACATGTTTTAAAAGAAATTTTTATAGCAAAATATCTGCTAAATATCAGCTAAAACAAAATGAATTATAGTTGTACGGTTTTTCAAATTTTCATCTCAATAAGGATTAATTTGGGATTGTCCTCCCTCCTCCTATATCCAGATGGTATGCTGAGACAATAGCAATAAAGTTCATTTTGAGAAGATTAATCAGATCTAATGGATCGAGATACTAATACTAATACTGTTTTAATGTTTAATTTCATCCCCCTCCGCCCAACCAGATTTATAAGCATGATGTTGTTCCTCAACATGTAGGTCATCTAATGTTTTCAGATTTTCTTGGGACTAAAGCTGATGGTACTAAAAATATGTACAGTACATCCACAATCAGAAACCTCAATTTAATTATAATTGCCCTTTTCTCATAAAAATAAATACATTGTATTGCATATATAAACGGTGTTTGCTCAGAAAACTGGTTAGGAGCTTAAAGTAAACCATGTAATGATTTGGGACCTTGCCTTGAAAGCCAGAAAACATTGCTGGTATCATTTTGTTTTTGTTGTAAATTTGAGCATTTGTGATGTGCAGGATCACTCAATGGATCTTTAACAAAATTCTTGTAGTGTGTCTCAATGTTTCATGGCAAAGAGTAGTTTGTTGTTTTAATTAATATATCCAAAATGTGATGTGGTGTCCCTTAAATGCTTTGCCTTTGATGACTTCATTTATTGGTCAGCTGTTACTGAGGGCATGATCCTGGATGAAGAGTGAAGGCTTGCATCATCAAGCCTTGGGTGACCAGGAAGAGGGGTGCTGACTTCTTGCAGCTTCATCCATCTTCACAGTACAGTTTTAGCATACGTTTAAAGGCCAAAGGAGGGTGGGGGGAAAGCCATAGCTCAGTAGTAGAGCACATTACTGGCATGGGAAAGGTCCCAGGTATCTCCACGTAGGGTTAGGAAATCTTGCTTCAAATTCTGAACAGCCACTGTTAGTCAGTGTAGACAGAATTAGATGGCCTAACTCAGTATCAGGTATCTTCCAGTTCTCACATTGTTTCAGGGCCCACGTTGGTGCATCAGATCAAGCCTCTATTCACTTTGGATCACTTCAGGATATGTGTGAGCATCCTCCCATTGACTTGCATTGGAAAACCAAAATGGCCATAACTTTGATTTTTCACCTAGGTGCATGAAACCTGCTGACACAATAGCTCCATCAGAGGGGATTAATTCTGCCAAATTTTTTTACAGATAGATAGAGGGTGTTTTGTGCTTAGTCACCTTTAAAGTTTGCTTATCTCAATATATTTTCAAATGTAAAATGGCCATTGTACTTCCAGTTTCTTTCATGTAAGTATGAAATTGCAGACATCTGGAGAAACACTGATAACACAGGCAAATCGAAAAACCTACCAACAGCAACATCTATTAGATATTGTTTTGGGACAAAATAAGAAGGAAATTTGTTACACCAGTTCTGGGTCTGGCATAGATTTATTCATTTTTTTTGGGGGGGAGATCCATTGCCTCCTTTGCTATTCCTGCTCCCCACCCAATAAAAGTTCCAGTGTCAGAGGGCAAATGGTCATGGAGGTTTCTGTGACCACAAGGAGATATCTGAGGACAGTCCTTCCTCCCCTTTAGACCTGTAGAGAGGAAAATGTCCACAATACTTTATGCCCCCTGAGACACCTTTAAACTCTTCCCACGTGGAATTGACTCCCATTTCACTAGTGCTGTGTGAACAAAACTTTTTTCACCACTAACTTTTACTGGATGGTGCATACAACTGAGCTGTAAATTTGGCCTTTTCTCATATCTTGGGTGAAGTTGGGTAATGGGATCTTCTTAGACATGGGTCCTGCTTGCATGTGGGTCGCGCTCCACCCCCCACCTGGCAGGGGCCGGGCTTTGTCCCAACCCTGCTGGGATGGCCCCATGATCATGCCAGGCTCTTGCAGCCAATGGTGTTTGGGTGGTGTGATTCGGGGGGGGGGCTGTGTGTCGTGAGACTAGTGCTTGCTTCTCGCAGATGAACACCCACCCACCCGCCCTGTAGTTGGATTTTCCTTTGGCCTTGCTTCTCAGGAGAGAGAGCCAGTGTGGTGTAGTGGTTAAGAGTGGTAGACTCGTAATCTGGGGAACCGGGTTCGCGTCTCCACTCTTCCACATGCAGCTGCTGGGTGACCTTGGGCCAGTCACACCTCTTTGAATTCTCTCAGCCCCACTCACCTCACAGAGTGTTGTGGGGGAGGAAGGGAAAGGAGAAGGTTAGCTGCTTTGAGACTCCTTCGGGTAGTGATAAAGCAGGATATAAAATCCAAACTCTTCCAAACTCTTCTTTGGACTTTGGTTGCTCATCTGTTTTGGAACAGGGGCTGGGTAGGAATTTTATTTCATTTGGAAGATTGGCAGTGGCCACTTGGGTTTTGCCTACCTCTTAGCAATCGTCACAACTTTGCAAGGTTTGGCGGTTAGGCATTGGTTTAGTGATGTGGGTGGGAGGGGAGGTGTGGCCATCACCTGACCCTCCACGAATAAGAGTATTCCATTAAAGGAATCCAGGGGTCCGGATCTAGTCCGAAGTCCAAGGGGGGCTAGGGCCATGCCAGAACCCAGTGGGACCCTGTGGGTGAGCTTCAGTTGGTCGCTATCAACAGAGCTCCCTCTTTTGGTGGTTTACCCTGCAGGGTGGGCAGGAGTCCAATATAGTCTGTTGCCAATGCCTAAGCCAATACCGCTCACATTGCTGTAATCAATACAGTTGTGGCCAAAATTTGCCCAGTAACATTTAAACTAAAATTACGTGTCAGTGTGAATTTATTTCCTTGGGGGTGGCTTGGGACCTAGATGTGCAAAAAGTATGCAGAAACATACTTCTGTAGTCAAGGAAGCTAAGGTAAACTGGACTGCGATTTATATCTGCTGTTTCTATTGCATGTAGTTGAGGAAAAAAAATTAGTTTTAGCAAAGTCTACATGAACTGATTTTACACAACTGTTTGTACCTTAAATATACTTGCAAAACTTAAAATATACCTGGGAGTTTAGAGGAAAAAAATAGATCATCTCATTATCTGTATCTGTGTAAATTGTATTTCAGCTCTACATTTCCCAGCTTGGGATAATTATGCTCTCAATAGTTTAGCCATTTTCATTTAAACTTAAACTTACATTATTACTTATTTCCCACTGAGGGATTTAGGATTGCTGCCTTGGGAATTATATGTATGTGGGTTAATACTTAAAGTAGATGAGAACTTAATAAGCCAAGAAACCTGAAATATTTAGATAGGAATTAAATTGATTAGCTGTCCAAAGATAATTAGCTGTTGATAGATGTTCTAGGATTATTTCACAATGTGTGGAGACTCTAGGACTTCAGCATTCCTTGGCAGATAGGTTTTTTTTTTTGTTGGTAAGGCTGCAATCTTAACTACGGCTACTGTTGAATTCAGTGGGAATTACTTGCAGGTAGGTGGGGTCAGGATTACAGCCTTAACTATCAACTCATCATTGCTCTATCTAGTGGAGTAGGAGAAAATTTCGTGTCTCCTCTCATGTTATTTATATTGTTATAAAGCCAGTGTCTTTGAAGAGACAGTTTTCCCAGTTCTTTTTTTTTTTAAAAAAAGAAAACCACACATTCAAAGAAAATGCTGTGGGAGAGCCAAATGTCATCTGCCTTGATAAAATAGCCACTACAGAAATCTAGATTCTGTCTTCCAGCTTGAACATCAGTTTCTGGAGAAGGGTATTTCCCCCTATTAGCTGGGAAGACTCACTTTCTTCAGTGGCCCAAATTTTACCTCACCCCTTCAGCCTGGTAGGAGGCAGTGTAGCAGAAAATAAGTTTTCCACCATGACCTTGCGAACTTTCTGTTAGAAATGTCGCTTCTGGGCTTAAATCCAGTTGCTCTTTGTGGTAACTTTTTATTTTATTTGAAAGAAAGCACTTTCTAAAGATGGAACGCCCTCCCATCAGATGTCAAGGAGATAAACAGCTATATGACATCTGAAGGCAGCCCTTTATAGGGAAGTTTTTAATGTTTTATTGTGTTTTTATTTTCTCTTGGAAACCTCCCAGAGTGGTTGGGGCAACCCAGTCAGGTGGGCAGGGTACAATTATTATTATTATTATTATTTCCCTGAAGAGAGTTTATATTGTGGCTGTATAACCAGAGAGTAGAAATGATATGTTAGAATAATGGATGGTGTTTATTCAAATGTGCAGAGTTCACCACATGTCTGCATTTTCTTCCCCTTTGATTACTTACAAATAATGTAATTTATAAAAGAAATATATATATATATTCTATAAAAATAATAAAAAGATGGGTGCTGTTGATTTTTTTTTTAAAAAACACACATTTTGAAAACTTCCAATTGAAGCATAGGGCTTCTTTGCTTTTGTTTTTGTTAGAAAAATGAGAGTTGGCGTGTGCAAAGATAATCTTTAGTTAAAATTGCATGATAGTACAGCAGCTTGCTAATATAATCTTTCACTGATTAAAATTATTAACATCTCCACTTCAGACAAGCAAATCATAGACTCTGCAATATTCTTATCACAAATACCGATAATTCAATTCATGTCTCATCCTATCTGATGATTAAACACCACATCCCATTTTGGCATCATCTCAATAGCTTGTACAGCATTAACTAGCCTATAAAGTTGGATCTGAATTGCATAAGGTCATAGGGCTCAGTCACATTAAAAATACATTGATTTTGGTGTGTGCATGTGTAGAGCTAAAAAGATAACCCTGTGCATACATATTCAGAAGCAATCTCATTATTTTCAAAGGTGCTTACTGGGGGTAAGTTTCTTTATGTCTCTTTGAGTTGCCTGTAGCAAGAAAAAAATGACTAATAGATTTAATAAATAGTAATAATAAGAGCACATCAGAAAAATGTTTCAAAACAATGATTCATTGTCCCAACACCTATGCATTAAATTTAAACAGGCTACAATATTGTACTGGAACTTTCAGTTGTTTGTGAATATTTGGATGGGGTTATTAAATGGGGCAGCTTGAAGTAATATCAGTAACTCCATGACGTGCATGTTCTTGTTCCAGACTGTCCTTTGGCAACATGGACAGTCTGGAACAAGAACATTCAGGTCCTTGACATCTGGCAGACAACAGACATGACACCACCAATTTACATCTTGGAGTCTGATTCTGTCAGAACTGCATATTTTTACCCTTTGCAAAAATGAATCTCCCAGGACAGCTCTATCTTTACGCTGAAACCATGACGGCTGTATATTCTGCACAAATATCATGCTGGTGTTTCTGTGTGAGATGTTGTTGTATACCAATGTGCAACGGGCTATATCAAATGAAGTTATCTTAGTGCAAGGACTTCCGCTTTCACAGCAGAAATTCCTCTCCATCTCTTTCCCTGAACTCTACCTCAAATCTGCTCCAAACCCTCTGGAGCATACTGAGGAGTATGGGGAGGCATGGAGACAGGAAAGGGAGTTCCATTGTACAAGTGGAAGTCCTTGCTCTAGCAGGACAGCTTTGTTAGATACACGCCAATATGTCTTCAGATATACATAGACTTAGAAAACTTGGCTCAGTCAAAGGATATGTGTCAGGAGTAGGAAGCCCATGGATCTCCAGATGTTGTTGGACTCTACCTCCTATCAGTTAAAGTCCAGCAACATCTGAAGGACCTTACCCTGGTCCTCCACACTTTGCAAGTTTATAGTGGGAAGCACAGATGAAATGTAGGTGTGTGCTGCAACAGTCATTTATGTTTAGAATCAAGAAGATTTAGGCTCCAAATCATACTAAGATCTGAAGTTCTCTTGGCTAATTACTATCTCAAAGCCTAACCCATGGATAGGCAAACTAAGGCCCGGGGGCCGGATCCTGCCCAATCGCCTTCTGAATCCGGCCTGCAGATGGTCTGGGAATCAGTGTGTTTGTACATGAGTAGAATGTGTGCTTTTATTTAAAATGCATCTCTGGGTTATTTGTGGGGCATAGGAATTCGTTCATCCCCCACAAAAAAATATAGCTTGGCCCCCCACAAGGTCTGAGGGACAGTGGACCGGCCCCCTGCTGAAAAGGTTTGCTGACCCCTGGCCTAACCTGTGTCACAAGGATGTTGTAAGGATAAAGCAGGGTTGGGAATAAGAACATGGTGCACATGGGAAAGTGAAGTATAAGAAAATGTAATAAACAAATAAAAGCAATCTGATATTTATTAAAGGCCAATCTCTGCAAAGACTACCAGGAAAAGCTCTATTTTTACTCACTGAATAAAGTCAAACAAGAAATTTTATAGGATGTAAAAGCCATCTGTTGATTTCTCTTCAGCAGCCTGAAAACACAGATTAAAACCTGGAGATAGACGTCATTTGCTTCTTTACACTTGTTGGAGGGAAATGAAGCCTAATTGTCATGTTACTAATTGATGTGATAAAGCTACCATGAAATAATTTCATATGGGAAATATTCTGAATGTGTCTTATGAGGTGAAGAATGAGATATGTACCACACAAGAGAAAAAATGTTTACACTCAAACTTGTCTGAAATGAAGTAAATAAAAGGATCTTTTCAGAAGATTCCTGATTATTTGAGGAAAGTTTTTTGCATGCAGAACAGTAAATGCCGAGAGGATTTTCAGATTACATATGAATGTATGAAGACCAGCCATGTGTAGTTTCATTCCCCTTCCTTCCACACCATCATATAACATATGAAAATGGACATGCTTAGTCCCAGACGAAAAGGGGCTAAAATTGAACTGTCAGTTATTTCGAGCCTTGAAACTGGTTTTGAAGCTTTGGAAATGGAGATCAGAAAAAAAAATTCAAATGTTTTTAGTGGAAAGGTTGGTGTTCACTTATCATACTGATAAGTGGCAGAGGCCAACAGGTGTGAAAAAGAGGATACTACCACCCACTGCTGCGATAGGCACCCTGTAAACCAAAATTATCTAGCCAATTTCAGCTCCCTTATCCCCACACGTTTGCTACCTGTAAACAAAATGGTGAATTTTGGAGACGTCTTTCTTTCAGTATCAGATATATATGAAAGCATATATATGGCGGTGATTTGCCCCATTTAAAGCTAATGTGAGAATTAACTGGAGAGCTAATTTTGTGTATTGTGGATATGGTAGCTTGCCCCTGAACTGATAGCTTGCTTGCATCCACCAATGGGATGTTATGCTTATTTGCTCTATGGACGAAAGCTAGATGTTTTATTCAGCCATGCTACCTCACAATAATTACTGTTACCTAAATGTTCTTGAATTGGGTCCAGATGGCCAGTCTAGAGGAAGACACTAGACATCATGTAAAGTGGAATGTTCTTGAATTGGGTCCAGATGGCCAGTCTTGAATTGGGTCCAGATGGCCAGTCTAGAGGAAGACACTAGACATCATGTAAAGTGACACAGCTCTGCAGCATGAAGCCCAAACACCATCTTTTTGTGCTTGTCGGTTTCTTCTGATCTGGAAAGCAGGAAAATAATTGAGATTCCCTGGATGATGTGTCCTTCCCCCTGTTGCTGCAATTCTTCAACCTCTGGTGGCTACAAATCAGATTGCGAGTACATTATTGATGAGGCATCTGCTAATATTTCATTTGCGGGTTTTGTTGTTTCTGTGGCATTGGAGGGAAAACCTGACTCCCATTTCTCAGCCATGTCAGCGACTGGAGAAACTTCTGCAGCCTTTAGTTATTGTTATTCATAAACTGACTCATAACGTTATCATAAAACGAATACGTGCCCAAGGTAACTAAATCTACACTTCCCAACCATGCGGAAGGAAAAGCATTTATTACTTGATGTGATTGCACATGTGGGCTGTGATCCTGTGTGTGTGTGTGTGTGCGTGCACCTACTTCTTCTGAGAATTTTCATGTTAAATGAATTTCCCAGGCAGACCCTGATCTTCTTTTTAAATAATCTAAAAATATTTTGATATTTCCTGCAATAGCTTTAAAAAAAGCATAAATATGCTGATATTGACCAGCCTGTTTGTTTCCTCCCAGAGATGTGGACATAAATTGTGGCAATTCACAAAGCCCAAATCTCCTGGGTTTAACATGACCTGACTGTCCCATGGGATAAGGTGAAGAGAATAACATCCAAATGCAGTCATGGTTGGATTTTTGGAACAGATTATCCTTTGAATAAATAAATTCAAAACATTTAATAAGTGCTCCTGTAATCATTGAAAGTGCTGCAGCAAGGAGTCTGCTCTTCCAGCCTGTCCCAGAAAGGAAATCAGGCAATTCAAACATTCCAAAGAATGCTCAAGTAGGTGCACAGATTTTAAAAGAGTGTTTGACAGAGCACTTCAACAGCCCAGTTTAGCCACTGCTCCTGCTTCCATGTTGTCCCATCCCAACAGGAGAGGCTGGGGTGCATCTGTTGTAGTCATGCATCATGGGGTTCTGGGTCAGCCTGCCCAAGGCATTTTGCTGCCTGAAGCAAAGGACAAGATGACACTTCCTACCATTCCATGTATCAAAGTTGACCAGAATGACAGTTGAATCATACTTACTGGGACACTGTCTTTGACTGAACCAGAGAGCAGAGGCTGGCTTAGGAAGCACAATGCAGGCCAGTCTACGTACAGTTCTGTCTTCAAACATCTTCCTGCTGTTCTCCACTCACCAACATCTGCCACCTGAAGCAACAGTCTCACTTTGCTTAATGGTAGACCCTACCCTAGTGGGGTCTGTGGTCAAGCCAACACTCTGATCTGTGGCTGAAAAATCCTGTCTAAGGAGGCCACCATGTGGGGCCTCTACTGTTGGTATAATTGGGAACTGTTGGTTACCAATCTGTTGATATGGTTGGTAATGCTGTCTGTTACTTTTCACAAGTGGGGACTTGTGAAAAGAGTAACAGAGGGAAAATCAGGGGGTTGAAGGCATGATAGAGTCCCAATCTGAGTTGAGCCATTTGTGAAGGGAACTTTATCCAACACAAAATGGGTTCACATTTCAAGCTACCTCTCTTTAGTAGATTACAGGGGAGTGAGGGGAAAGCTAAATACTGGAAGGTGCCAAGTCTCACATTATGTCTTCTACATGATGGCAAGCTTCAAGCATGGCTTTGTAGTGATTGGTACACATTGCCTAAAGGTGCCGTAGGTCCTGTAATTTTACCCTATGGCTATTTGGGAGATGGAATTTGGAAAGCAAAGCTCTTGGGAAGAAGTAAGCTATGAACCAGGAAAATGTCAGTGACAATATATCAGCCAGCTTTCCTTTTCCTCCCTCTCCCCTTCCCCCTCATTTGCTGTGATTTAAAATGAGTAGTGATTAGCACAGTGACCCTGAAAGGTGATTACTCTGAAGAGGCCATAAACTACATTGTTTAAACACATGGTGTGATATATGCTCAAGCCAAGACCCACCTTTTAGCGTTGGGAAAGGAGCAAACCTAAGAGACACATGACTTTATTTTAGCACTCTTACTAATTGCCATATTGGCTGGCACTTTGCGAATGTGCCTGAGACAGGTCCCAGCACTTTAACGCTATAAAAAGAGGAAAACACAGGAGACATAGCCAGGTGTTTGTTACTTGCATTGGGTGGAATGAACTGTGCATCTCACTTCACTGCCTGCTTGCAATCGCTGTCTCATCTCTTTCCACTTGAGAGTGTGTGCTCCTGTCAGTTTTCTCGCTCTTGTTTTTATAATCCCGTTTTATATTGTGTGTATTGATTTCAATTATGCAGTCACCAAGTCATAGCTTGTAAAGCTTTAAATAGTATTTTAGGTGTTCCTGATGAATAATCACATGTGAAAAATGGAAGCCAAGAGGGAAACTGGAACCCTAGAACGAATACCATAATGACTTACGTTTGCCAGCTTGGCTTCACTAGCATCCAACCTCATTTTATAAGCTAGTAATATTTGAAAAGCTTCTGGTCATAACAAGTTTCTATATGTTTCTGTTGAGTAATCTAGTCCTGAACGCCACCAGTGGTGAAGTAATATTCAACTGCCAGTTGAATCATGTGATGTGGAAGGCACATCACCTTGTCTTTCACCTTAGGCAGCAAAATGTCGTGGCAAGTCTGGTTGATTATATAAGAACACACAAAAGTCATTTTTAAATGTGAGTAATGGAACAAGAAACAAGTAATGGAACAAGAAACTTCCACTACAGTTTTAAGATAGCTTTGCTCCTGAATTATGTTGGGGTGTGTGTGTAGCAGGACAGTTTACTCTATTGTGTTAACTCTTTCATGCATTAATTAGACTTAAGCACGTTGGTTATGTGAGGTTGGTCATCCCACAAATTATACATTTCTTCAATACTTGGCTATAACTGAGGGTTATTGTATGGGTTGGAAGGGAAATGAACATTCTTGATTTATTTTATCCACAGTGCCAGAGATAGAGGACACAAATGTTTTAGTGCTGAATCATCAAATATGAATGAAAGAAATGTCTGAATGGGAAAAAAAAAACTTGGAAGAATATTGTGCTTTTTTGTCTGTTTTTTTACCTACAGACCTAAATAGGTATTGCTCTGCTGGCAAAGAATAAAGAAAGTCTCAGGTATCTGTGAAATCCCCATAGGTTAAAATGGAATTTTCCAATTTTTTGGTTTGCTCATGCTGGTGCATTATTATTTTTATTACTATCATTTTTATTATGATGCTTCCTCTGTGCAAAGCCTTTAGAAATAATTCTGTCCTTTAGTAGTACAGAAAATATGAACATATTTAATGGTTTTGATGAATAGGGTTGATTTGCTGAACGAAAGTTTCCTGTAAACCTTGGCAGGTTCCTGCGTTCTGTGGATGGTACTTTCCAGACCAATATTCTTTGTAGGTGGAAGGTGGGAGGCAAAAAATCAAAACCACAGTCTTTCAAGATGGAGGGAAAGTCCACATCCTGTAATACCATGAAGATGAATAGCAACCTAATGATCAGTAGAAATGCTTTGATCTTTTTGCATATAAGAATAGTAGCATAAACCACTTCCTGTACTAATAATACAGTCTGTGTGTTGCCAGAGCCAATAAAGAGGAAAATGATTACGGAGCCAAAATATCTAAGGAAGCAGACTTAAAGGAGACAGCTACGATTTAAGCTAGATTTAGTAAAATATGACACGATGCTAGAAGTTGAAATCACTACTAAATAATTTATTTAATTCACATATATATATATTCATCAGTGAGTTTCTCTAAACATATACATTTTGGCAAAGCAGTTTCCCACAATATAATGCACTAATATACCATGGAGGCTGGTCAACTAGCCTAAGTAATATAAACATCACCATATCAAAATTTGAGATATACTTATACAGTAAGCCCACAACTTACACACATTTAACTTGTGCACATTCAACTTTACGTACATGGCAATCTATTTTTAAAAAATAAAAAGGGGACAGAAGGAGGTGCGGTTCTGGGAAAAATGACTTTGGCGATCCCACCCACCATTGAACTCAATGAGTTTTGACTATATGCGATTTTGGCCCTAGGTGCAATTCCTGGAATGTAAACCCACATAAATTGTGGGCTTATTGTATACAGCCAGCAAGATTGGGTCACTAAACCTACAGTCCTTACACAGAGGTAAGTTTCTTTGCACTCAATAGCTCACCCATCTGAGTAGGCATGTATAGGACCTCCACTGTTGCTTTTCTTGCAGAGGTCAATCTAGCAAAGGGCATAATCCTATATGTGAAGATCTGCCAGCATGGGGTTAAGGGATTCAGCACAAGCCCTGTGATTTTAAGGAAGCTCCAAATACAATGGAACACCTTCAGATACACTGGCAGAATGGTGAACCAACAGAGCTGCTCTATCAGCAAAGATACGGATGAAACAGAGTATGTGTGGGAATTGGGCAGCACAGGAGAGGAGCACACAAACACCACATTCTACACTTCTTCAATCCATGCTTGGACTTCAATGGAACGGGGGTGGGGATTGAAAATATGGTCACCCCTAACTCAGGGGAGGGCATCATATAACAAGATGTAAAGGATATAACTAAAGCATAGCTGGAGAATTTCAGGATGGCAGCAGATGAGGTCATGTGCAGTAAACAGGATTCAAGCATGAATGAGAATACTTATTTTCAGTGCTTTTTTTGGGGGGTACAGGGGTACGCTTACCCTAATCCTTTTGTGAATCTACGTTTGGTCTCATTGAGAGGCAGTATTTCAATATGAGTAGGAAAATGAGAGCACCCCTAAACATATTTGTCAGGGGTTCAGGAGCAGAGGCGAGGGCAAGGGAGGAAACAGAGAGTGAAGGGGAGGAGTCCGAAGGAAAGATGAGCGATGACAACGACCCGAGATCTCCGAGTCTTTCCAGTGAATCGGAAGATTCACAGAAAGGAGCGCCAGTGACCAGAGCAAGGGGGGAGCTTAGGGGGACACCCCAGGAAGAAGGGACAAAAGGGGGTTCAGAGAGCAGCAGTTGGAAATTGGGGCCAACATCCCCAACAGAGCGCAGTGGGGAGGAAGGGCGCCAGGCATCGGGATCAGGCGGCTCGCCGCAGGGGGGAGGACATGAGTCAGGAGTGGCCACACCTCCATCGGAGAGAGAAGAAACGGTCAAACGGAAAGTGGGAGGTTGGGCGCGCGCGCCAAGTTCAAATGCACAGGAAGGCGGCACAGTAAGCAGCCCGGAAAGGGAGCCAGGTCCTAAAGCCTGCCGCAAGGAGACAGAAGGGTCCGGGGGGTCAGCGTCAGAAGAGTCCCGGAAGGAAGAGACCACGGGGGGCAGAGGGACCCAGAGAAGAACGGTCAGGAGGAAAAGGTGGAGTAAGGCTAGGGTATTAAGTTGGTGTACAGGAGGCGGGGACTCAGACGGAGCTTCGCCGGTCTAGCTTATAAGACGTAGAGTTGCGCGCTACAGCTTGAAAATGGAAACTGTAAATCAATAAAGACTTTTATACAGTGAATGCTGGCTAGTGTGATCCTCTGTGAGCTCGGATCTGGAAGCAGCTCTGACAATATTTTTACAAAAAAAGCACTGCTTATTTTATAATATAATTTCATCTACCTGTCGTGCCCCCCCCCCCAGCATAAAAACATCAACCCTGTCTTTTTTTGAGGTGTGACTAATTCTTTCATGGTGCTCCTTGGTAATATGGGAAGTATTTTAGGGGTTCTATTTAAGTTTATTCAAAACAGCTTTTGAGCAAGAATATCAAGGTTTGGGAAGTATGTGTCATGCAACACTTCTTGATTAAATGTTTTAAAAATAGTCAATCCGTCGTTAATTAAAATTTACTGACAAGCATTGGCTCATACCAGTGCAGTGCTTTGAAGAGCACAGTAAATGTGTTTTGAAAAAAGAGATGCCACATCAAATGTAAAAAATTGTTCATTATGTTCAGTTCCAGAAACACGTGTCTTAATGGAAAGCACATGCCCTGTTCATTTTGCTTATCAAAATGTCACAGTCAAGTGTAATGTAGATAAACCATTAAGAAGTCTATTCATTTGGGATAAATTGAAAGAAACATATCTGGGCCTCCTGCAACTGTGATATAAATTTATTTGTGCTGTGATTCTAAGTGCACTTGGAAATAAGTTCTACTGAAACCATCCCAACAATTGTGACCAAATGGACAAGTTGACAATGAAAAATAATTATCAGCTGGGGTAGCACTTGTGGTGATTAGTACTTTCTGCTGAGCAGTCACGTATCCTGTGCTCAAGGCCTAACTACATGGGACTTTAATGATACAATCGACAATAAATTCATGTCTTTTAAAAGACTAAATACTACTGTGTCCATAATTGTTATCAAAGTCAAAGCGCCAATGGGAGCTTTCTCCCCTAATGCTATTTGCTGCTGCTGCAAAGGAGCAGATTGTGACTGGGAAGAGAAGGCTTTAATCTCCCTCATAAGTAAGACATTTGCAGAAGATAGCCTTGTGAATAAGAATTGGCGGTGGAAGTTGCAGGTGTGGGGAAAGAAGCAATGCGCACCACCCCTACCTCGTCTCCGAAGCGTACAGCAATGTTCAAATGTGACTTGAAATATGGGGTGGGGAAATTGATCTCGCTGTGTTTTGAGCCACTGATGTGTACATAGCTGAAAGCCAGATTTGCGCAAGGGACGTTGGCAACCTATCTCTGTGAAGCCAATTACTAGGTGGCCTAGTACAGTGGTACCTTGGTTTACAAACTTAATCCGTTCCAGAAGTCCGTTCTTAAACCAAAGTGTTCTTAAACCAAGGCACGCTTTCCCATAGCAGTGGTGGACTCAATTTACAAATGGAACCCACTCGACAGGAAGCGAAACATGTTCTTATTCCAAGACAAAGTTCACAAACCAAAACACCTACTTCTGGGTTTGCAGCGTTCTTAATCCAAGTTGTTCATAAACTATAAAGGTAAAGGTAAAGGGACCCCTGACCATTAGGTCCAGTCGTCGCCGACTCTGGGGTTGCGGCGCTCATCTCGCTTTATTGGCTGAGGGAGCCGGTGTACAGCTTCTGGGTCATGTGGCCAGCATGACTAAGCCGCTTCTGGTGAACCAGAGCAGCACACGGAAATGCTGTTTACCTTCCCGATGGAGCGGTACCTATTTATCTACTTGCACTTTGACGTGCTTTCAAACTGCTAGGTTGGCAGGAGCAGGGACTGAGCAACGGGAGCTCACCCCATTGTGGGGATTCGAACCACCGACCTTCTGATCGGCAAGTCCTAGTCTCTGTGGTTTAACCCACAGCGCCAAACTAAGCTGTTCTTAAACCAAGGTACCACTGTAATTTAACCAGATTGCGTGATTGAAATCAGTCAAAATGTAAGGGGACCTCATTGATACAAATAACCGACACATGAGATACTATCCACGCGGTTCATTAAAGCCATGAAGGTGTCTGTGCGCCTGAACTTGGCTTCTTTAGATACTGCCAAAATCCTTTCCTTTTCTGGTTCCCATTCACTTGACCACCCAAGAGAGAAGGCAACTCATCCAACCTATGCATTTCAGAAAATAACAATTGCACAACAAAATAGGGCATTTTCAAAATAGAGTGACATATTGAATTTCTGCATAACTAATGCACAACATGGAACAAGAACCCTTTAATCAGACTTTTGTCCATACAGCGGAACTATTGGATCATTGCTTTCTTTCACTGAACATACTGTACCTAAGGGTGTGGTTTGTTTGCACCAGCTGTTGTGCATCAGATTTCCCAGAACATGCCCCAGACAGTTGAGTAAATCTGCAGCACCTCATTGTGTTTGCTGTCCCTGATGGGTGGCTCCTCTCTGGGTTTTATTTCAAGTAAGTTAATATCATGATAAGTGGTACCAATTTCCTGAACTGTTCTACACAATGTTGGAGACTAATCACATTTTGCTGGTTGGAAACACATGCTGATGTGCTTACCCACAAGTAATTTTACTTGCAAATAGGCTTTCCAGCAGGTAATTTACTTATCAACAGGCACACTGACTTACAAGAAGTCCTAGACATGTTTATTCACAAGACCCATTGATTTCAGTTGAATTTATTCCCAGGTTAGGGTGCATAGGACCCCAGCAGGCAGCCAATTGGCTGTTATGTTTCATCTCTGAACTTTGTATATCCAAAGAGAAGCCCAATGTATAAAGTGCAGTCCAAAAGCAAGTGATGGGCAAATTAAAATACTTCTGTTTCATTTAAAACATGATTCTTTAAAAAATATATATATAGAGGGAAGAGTCACCTGGATTTTTTCTTGAGAATTGGTGGATTCCCACTACATATTCTACTAAGGGCAAAAACGGAAAATGTTCTGTACTGGGTGACAAGGAGTTAACAGGGCATGATATAACAAGTACAAGCTAGTAGCTGCAGCACCTGGGAAAGCTCCAAATGGACAATTTTCCCATCTTCTTCTCAGGATTTAATGACATGGCAAGACCTAGAAGGGGACAACTTGCTCCAACAAAATCCCTGGGTTAGATTTCCCTTCTAGGCATGTTGACTGGGTGACCTGGGGATGTGGTTAACTGCAGTGGTGTAGCGTGGGGGGTGCAGGGGGGCCCGGCCGCACCGGGCGCAACATCTGGGGGGGGGACGCGCTCGCACTCGCAGCTCTCTGCCCCTACCTGGCTCACTCACTCTCTCTCACTGCAGTGCTGGCTGTGCGAATCCGATCCCAGCCGCTGGGCCGCCGCCCACTGTGGAGGGGGTGGGTGCCAGGCCTGCGGTGCGGAGAGAGAGTGAGGGACTATCTGGGGGAGGGACAGTGCAGCAGCTGCCCAGCGCAGCACTGAGCGCGGGAGAGAACCACACCAGACCAGACAGCAGCAAGAAGAAGCTGGCAGTGGCGGCAGGTTAGGGGTTAGGGGGCGCAAATTACTTGCCTTGCCCCGGGTTAGGGGGCACAAATTACTTGCCTTGCCCCGGGTGCTGACAACCCACGCTACGCCGCTGGTTAACTGACATGGAGGGGCTTGGTTTCTGAACGGTGAAGCCTCAGAGGGTTAAGACTCTGGTAGTCCTGACTTTAAGGTCTCAGGTTCCAGAGCCCCTGACCTACTAGGTTTGGGTGGTGATAACAATGGGGTTTGGGTGGTCCTCTGATGGCTATGCACTGCCTCCGCGGCCAGAGGCACTTTCCTTCTGATAATCAGTTGCTGAAAAATGCAGGAAGAGCGAGTTCTCTTGTGCTCAGGCTCTTCTTGTGGGTTCTCACAGGCACCTGGTTGGCCACGGTGAGAACAGGATGCTGGATAAAGATGGGCCATTGGCCTTTTCCAGAAGGCTCTTCTTAGGTTCTTGTGGTGCTAACAGACTTGATAGTTCCGTGAGATCTCTCAGAGCCGGCTGCACTGGTGGATCCGGACCAGCTTCTCATTCTCCATGTTATAGCCCAGGCTGCTGCTTTGGGCAGCAGTACTGATGCAAAGTAATGGGTACCTGTCTTTCAGTGATATTTCCCCATATTGAAAACAAGTGACAAGGACAAAAGGCCTGACCTTCTCCGTGTCTGTAAACTGCAGCTTGATGTGCAGAAATCAGCAGGTGATTAACATGGTCCTCTGCCACCCTCTGTGTGTGAAGCTGCCATTAAAGGTGCAGCTACAATGGCTGATTGAAACTCCTAATGAATCTCAATGTGCACCTGAATCTAAAAATAAACAGGAGTCTTGCCATTTCCCCCTGATGTCTTAATTAAAATAATGGGAGGGAAATCTCATTACATACATACATCCCAAGCTAAGCTGATTGGAGTTACAGCAGGGAACAAGCCCTGTTAAAATTTGTGTGATTTGGGCTTCTATCTAGGCATAATCTTCCATGCGGCTTGCAAACGATCCCATTTAATATTCCCCCCACTGGCATACTTTCTTAAAAAAAAAAAATCTGTTGCCACTCTCAAAGTATTATGGCAAACCATTTTGCCCATCCTAGTCAGGAAATCTTTACAATGCACTGACAGCATTTTTAAGTGCGTTGGACTTTCCCCAAAGTTGTGGTCTCCAGATATATTTGGTAGAATTTACCCAGCTGCTACCTAGGCATTTAATGTATCCCTGTCTGCAGTATTTAATAAGGTAATTATAACCACTAATGATTACTCTTCCTTAACCACCCAAGAAGGGGAAAAGAGCCCTTGATGTGACCAAGACTGTAGCCATTCCTTTACTTTGCATAAGGAGGAAATTGCCCAACAGCCATGCAAATCACTGCAGTGCTTTCTGTCAGAAACTACATCTATTTGATTGCTGTAGTTGTTGTCAGGACAGAAACAGCTGTTCAGTAAATGAGGCAGAGCTGAAAAGAGGGTCAATTAATTGGATGTATTTCTTTACCAGGGCTTTTTCCACAGTTGTCATTGGATAACTTCAGGGCAAGTTAGCGGTTGTGTGGTTTTCTGTGAAGTTCATTCCAAAATGAACCCACCCCTCCCCCCTCCTCTCTGTGTGTGCATTATAGCAGAATCAAGTATTTCATCTGATTTCCTGTCTATTGAACCTGGGAAAGCAAGCGAGCCCAAAGCAAGAACTTTCCATTACCACTCCAATTGGGAATGTTCAGGAGGAATTTGTTGTTTAAATAGGAAAGAGCAGTCAGGTGAAAAAGGAGCCAGGACTCCTGTGCCCTTAATAATTGTGTGGAAGAGGGAAGGTCAACAGGTGTAGCATGCATGACAGACTGCACCTGCTGACATTTACTCTTCTACAAAGATATTACAGGTCTACACCTGTACCTTTAAAGAACCACAAAAGCTGAATGAATGGCTTATTCTAGCTATTCTTCTACAGTGTACTCTACCAGTTGTTCAGGACAAGGAAGTACCTTGACTTAAAAAAACAGGGATGTAGGGTCTGTTCCAAAAATAAAGGCTGATAGGGCACTCTTATTCAAGTCTACTCAGAAATAAGTAGTTGAACAGAAAATAACATAGCGAAATTGACTTGTGAGGTGGTGTGTTGTTCGATAAGAGATTGAGTGTTTGTGGGGGAGGGAGGCTCATTTAATTTCATTGTACACAGCTTGCACAATGACAATAAAGGTATTATTATTAAATAAGTCCCATGGAATTCGATAGACCTCCCTGCAGAGAAGTGGATATAGGGCAGTAGCCTGAAAGAACAAATGGACATAGATGTGCTCTATTTTTTTAAAAAAAGATATTTATTAAAGTTTCAGCATATTAAAAAAGTAAAAGAAAACAAAAAAGAAAATTAAAATACAAAGTAAAAAGAGTTAAAAACAAATCAGTCTTTCCATATCTTATCTTTCATTTGCTTGTTTCCCCGACCTCCTCACACCTCCCTTTTTTGTATTCCAGTTCAATTAGTTAATTCAGCAAATCCTTTCCCTCTTTGATTTTATCTTAATCATTTATCTGTTAACAATCCATTTTTACATATTCCTGCTAAAAACCACTTAACTTCAATCCAACATCATTCTAACATTCATTAATTTTGCAGTATTTCTGTAGATAATCTTTAAATTTCTTCTAATCTTCTTCCACCGACTCTTCTCCCTGGTCTCGGATTCTGCCAGTCATTTCCGCCAGTTCCATGTAGTCTGGACATAGATGTGCTCTAAATAGGGAGTGCGGAACATTTGCCGCTCATGATGTTGCAGAACTACAGCTCCCATCAACCCTAGCAAGCACAGAAAATGACCAAAGATGATAAGAGTTGTAGTTCATCAATGTCTAAAGAGCCAAAGCTTCCTCACACCTGCACTAAGTAGACAAAGTTATTAATGACTAGTTGACCATCAAGCTGGAATGGGTACCAAAAAGAATAACAGTACAGTCATTTGTAAATCTACTCAGATGTCACACCCATTGTGTTCATTCAGTTTCATTCAAAGTACATGGTTATAAGATTGCTGCCTAAAATGATGAAGGTTAGAATAAAATAGTTCTTCCATTTTATGTTTGGAAATGGGGCTTCTTAGCTAAGGCAGAATAGTCAACATAGTGCCCTCCATAAGGTGTTGGAATGCAGCTCCCAGCATCCTTCAATATTGGCCATCCTAACTTTGGCTGATGGGAAGTTGGCATTCAGTGGCATCTGGGGTGAACAACATTGGCTATCTCAGTACAGTGGTACCTTGGGTTACATACGCTTCAGGTTACAGACTCTGCTAACCCAGAAATAGTACCTTGGGTTAAGAACTTTGCTTCAGGATGAGAACAGAAATTGTGCTCTGGTGGTGCGGCAACAGCAGGAGGCCCCATTAGCTAAAGTGGTGCTTCAGGTTAAGAATGGACCTCCGGAACGAATTAAGTACTTAACCCGAGGAACCCCTGTACTAAGAAAGCAGGGCATAAAGGGGTTTATGAAGATGAAGATAATGGGTGGAGAGAGCTATCATTTTGTTTTCCCTTTTTGTAATATTCAGGGTCACTCTGAAGAAGTTTGGCAGCAGGCTCAGGAGAAACAAAAGGAAATAACTAACAAATATATTCTGGAACATACTTTATTTCATTAATACTGGCACATAGTTGAGGAAACACAGCAAGGATTGCTTGCTTAACTCTAGCTAAAATCTTCTAAAACTAGGGAACAGCTTTGAATTTGATCTCTTGATAAAGTGTGCACTGAAGCTTTGGAATAATGGCATTATTTATGGCTGTTTAATTTCCCCCAAAAGATTGAAAGGCTTTGCTGTCTAGCATTCTTGCCCATAGTCTTGGAAAAATTACAAAGTTGGACTAAATCTCCAAATGTTCTCATATAGCCCTGTTTACCCATGCCAAAGCATTGTTAGAAACCCAAAAATTCCACTCAGTGTTCACATCTAAAAACCATGTATTTCAGAAACCCACCCTAGACTTGCAGAAATTTTAGGATTGCAAACTATTTTCTTACTGCTTAGGAGGTAATGTCCTAGCAAGCCACAAATTAAAATGGGATTTAAAATATTTTTAATGGACTGTCTGGCAATCCCTTAGAAGACAACAACACACCACTTAAACATCACAGAATCATTGGATTGTAGAGTTGGAAGGGACCCAAGGGTCATCTAGTCCAACCCCCTCTGGTGCAGGGATTTCAACTAAAGCATCCATGGCAGATGGCCATCTAACTGCTGCTTAAAAACCTCCAGTGAAGGAGAATCCACAACCTTCCTAGGGAGACCATTCCAATGTCTTACTGTTCATGCAGTATCAGCCCTTGCCACATTCCAAAACACATAGAAATCTTCAAGAATAAATTATTTGATATGCCCTCCCCATCTCCTGTTCAAAGTAGGGAGGAAAGGAAATAAAGATGGTAGTGAATGGAAAGACATTAATTCATTAAGTTGCTGTTTTTCAAACTAATCTTTCAACGTGTCTTACATTAAAAGAAGCACAATAAGACACTGTATTAAAAACACAAAGCATTAAAATACAAAGCAGCATAAATAGTTGAGGCCATCATCAAATATATTCTGAGATGGGTGAAGAAATAAATAAAATGCCATTAAAAAATTGAAGGAACAGAGCTCACTAGTCTTTCCCAGGGAGAAAATTCCACAAGTGTGCTGCCACCAATGAGAAAATGTATTAATCAAATATTTTCTGTTTTCTCTTTAGTGTTGAAAAGAGATTCCATCAAACTTTTGCCAGACAAATATTTTCCATAATTTGATATTGCCAATGACTTAATGAACTATGGTTTAATCAAGTAGGGATGAGCTGTCTTCAACATTGTTCTAATTAAGCAATTCTTCCACTTGTTCCGGTTTCTCCCGCTGATTAAAAGGCAAAAGAGTTAATTTGATTTTGAAACCTTCATGTGATTTTCTGGAGCATGGCTCATGCACAGTTTAATTGCTCCTAAATCTATTTCACTAATATTTGTTCTTACTATTTTCAGAGGAGTAATAGTTGCAGGAAAAATTTAGTGCCTAAGAAAATAAAGAACAAGGTAGCAAATTTAGGAAATATGTAGAAGCAAATTTAGCAAAGCACTAAAAGCAAAAGGTTTTGAATGTAAATTCTGATGCCAGTGTAGAAAGTATTAAAACAGTTCCAAAAATACTCTAGCTTTAAGGAGCCTCTAAAAGAAGTTGTTCTATGATTCACACATAGTTAAATAATTGAATTAACTACACAATATATATTGATGGCCACTAAATTAACGAAATTCACAAAGGAATTCATAGGAATGGCTACTAATCATGATGACTATTCACTACCTCCTGGATCAGAGACAGTATGCCTCTGAATCAGGGGCAGGGAACCTAAGGCCTGGGGGCCGAATCGCCTTCTCAATCTGGCCCACAGACAGTCTGGAAATCAGCGTGTTTTTACATGAGTAGAATGTGTCCTTTTATTTAAAATGCATCTCTGGGTTATTTGTTGGGCCTGCCTGGTGTTTTTACATGAGGAGAATGTGTCCTTTTATTTAAAATGCATCTCTGGGTTATTTGTGGGGCATAGGAATTTGTTCACCCCCCCCACACAAAATATAGTTCGGTCCACCACATGGTCTGAGGGATGGTGGACTGGCCCACAGCTGAAAAAGGTTGCTGACCCCTGCTCTGAATATTAGTTTCTTCAAAGACAGCAAAAGAGGACTTGTGTCCCACATATAGATTTCCCAAGGATATCTGGTTGGTCAATGTGAGAAACAGGATGCTGAACTCCATAGGCCTTTGGTCTGGTTCAGCAGCACTTTTTATGTTCTTAACCAATTACAATGTGTCTATGTGACTGATCAGAAGTGTCTAGAAGGCACTCATGTATCTTAACTTGGGAAATAGATAGAAACTGAAGAATGGGGATTAGAGGGGCACTGGATATAGAACGATAGTTCCAAGGTGCTGAATCTTACACATCGTGTCAAATCACAGAGTTCACGTTGGCCTGTGGAGTTATAGTGTATGTTGGTGGATGAAAGAGTAAGTATTGGATTGAAGCTGTTCTTAGCCAAAAAAAAAAGCCCACAGTCAGATAGGAAAGATGTTGATTCAGGGGTGTGCTGTCTCTTTCCTGCAGGAATTCAGTGAGGGTGATTAGCAAAGCCATTACTAGGTTTGAATTCAAGGATCTCTGCCTTTTGAGCCAGGAAAATGAATAACAGTGGCTGCTTTCATGGGCACCTCTCATGATACCTAACCAAAGACAATAGAAAATTGAGGTAGATTTTGGTCAGTTCTGACACCTTGTGCTAATGTCAAAAGCGCACAGCAATGAGAAAATTAGTAAACAACATCATCTTCATTGTTGCCTTAGGAAAAATACTTCTTAATTGTTTTAACATTGTCTGGATTCTTGTCTCATTACACATGCTAAAGCTATTTTTGTTCATCTGCATACTATCCTTTGCTTTTTCCTGTAGGACTAATTGCAGTCGTCAACAGGTTTACCATACCTATTGAGTAAATCACCCATCTCCTACTACCCTCCTGAGAAAAACCCCACCCCACCCTCCCACTGTATATAAGGGTCTGCAGTTTCAGTGTATCTGAAGAAGTGTGCATGCACACAAAAGCTTATACCCAGAACAAACTTAGTTGGTCTCTAAGGAGCTAAGGGTCACGGGTGGCGCTGTGGTGTAAACCACTGAGCCTTGGGTTTGCTGATTGGAAGGTATGAACTGTTGACGGTTTGAATCCCCGTGATGGAGTGAGCTCCCGTTGTTCGGTCCCAGCTCCTGCCAACCTAGCAGTTTGAAAGCACATCAAAGTGCAAGTAGATAAATAGGTACTGCTCCGGCGGGAAGGTAAACGGCGTTTCCATGCTATTAGCAGTATAATATAATATAGTAGTATTATATTGTTTCCTCTTCATTAATCTTTAGTTTTTAAACTTTCAGAAAATTAGATAATTTTTCAGCACGTGAAGCTTAATGTATATAAAAAGGGTTGCATATACATATGCAATAAAAGAAGGTTATCTCTCATGGAAGTTTCTGTAATGTAAAACAGATGTGTTCAAATCTCTCTTTATCCAGTAAATTCCAATAGGATTTTTAAAGTATATATCCTTAATACTGTGCATTAAAGTGTATGTTGTATTACACAGTATGTTGCCTTTCCTGTACCATTCTTTCAAAAAAACAAAACAACCCCCCCTTAAATTACTAGGTTTCATAAGAATTTTGGGTGTGTGCAAAAATTGATTCCTATTTGTGTATCTTAGAAATGAATGCCAAATGTGCTAGTATTACACGCAAGCAATATTTCAATATATGGTTTCTAATGTAAAATGTTCATATTTGGGGGGCTCATTCAATTATTGCCAAATTCTGGAGCAGAATCCTATGATTAGGATAATCTTGGGTGTCAATCTTCCTGGAATCCTGAAATGGTTTTATTGGCTTCTTTAAATACTGAGGAAGGGAAGAAGGTCAAATAGTTGCTTAATGTTCACTGAGGCTATTCCCCCTCCCAGAAACAAATGAATGCATTCTCCTCTAGCCATCAGACTTTATAGGAGAGCCCCTGCTAAATGCGGTAGATTCGATACTATAGAATCCTCAGCTCATGTCTGTCTACCCTCTGCTTGAAGACCTCCAGTGAGAGGCATTCCATCATCCCTGTAGATTTGATCCCATTGCTGAACTGCTCTTAATGTCAAAGAAATTATCTGAATGTTCAACTGCCTGCAACACCCGCCCTCCAGGTGTTAGTTATATATGCAGGAAATCCAGAGCCAGAGCAGGCATGTTGTTCAGCTGTTGCTTGAAGACCTCAAATGAGAGGCAGCCCACCAGCCCTCTAGGTTGGTTTCTATTATTGCGATCAAGAAGTTTCTTCTAATGTTCGTTCAACTGCCCAGAACACATCACTTCCAGGTGCTTCATCTACACCTGCATATTTTTCCATGGTTGTACTAGGGCAGGGATATAGCTCATCAGATGATACTCCAATTCCCATAAGTTCTGACAAGCACAGCCAGTGGCCACACATGGTGGGAGTTTTGGTCCAAAACATCTGAAAGGGACCAGGTTGGAGAAACTTGCCCCAACTTATGTGTTTAGGAATGCAGCCTAAATTATTTCATGGCCCAATTTGTCTTTCTTTGAATCTCTGTGTTCTGCAATGTGTTCTGTGTTCCACAATGAGGAAATGACCCAAATGGATATGATGTTGCAAGTTACTTCTTTTTGGAAAGACTTGGGACTGAAATCAATAGGAAGTTCCATGAGTAATGGATTGTTTTTCAGTGGACTGCGTGTGGGCTTATGATGAAATTGTTGGTATTATGGGAGGAGATAGACAAGCAGTGTCGCAATGTTTTCAGGTCAAGCATATAACATTTATACTCATTAGGAAATATGGCAATGATTTAAGAGAGAAACTTCCTGTTAAATCATCAATTAGTATAGAGACCTCTAGAGATTTGGTAATCAGGGTATATTTGTTGCTGCTTAATTCATCTGATTCAGCTTGTCATTTATGAAGAAGTAGGAGACAGATTTAGCTTACCCAATAATACAAGAAGAATGAAATTTCCCCATTAGATTTATTTCACTTGATTTAAAGGTTGTTTTTTAAAAATAGACTAACTTCCCACAGGGTCTATATTGGCATCGTTTTTGGACACATCCAATCATTCAACAACTTGGAAATTATTATTGCATTGAAAGATGTAATAACACTTTATGGGTAATTTTGTTATGTTACCTTAAGGCTTATTGTTGTGTTTGGAATGGACTTAGAAGTGGGAATTAATCTTCTGACTACTGCAAAATGGTGTATTTCAAGTCGCTGGAGAAAAATAGACACTTCTTTAGCTTCAGAACAGTACGTGATGATGTGGGCTAAGACTATTGCTTAAGTTGTTTAAGGTGGCTCACCTGTTGAAAGACCCTAATGGACCACAAATTGAGAGGAGAGAGAAACGATGTTATTCATATGTTTTGGAGCAAGCGGTTTCAAGGTTCTCCATTTCTCTTCCTTCTTTTGACTATGTTGTAGATGTGATGACTGCATATGGATCACAAAGGAGGGGATACTGTATTCTGCCTTGCTCTATGGATGACCTATAGTTCCAGAGGTTGTCCCATCAGCTTCAGCCAACATCCAGTCATCAGAGATTATGGGAGTTGCTGTCCTAGAACATCTGGAAGTCCACATTTCCTATTCCTGCCCTCCAGGAGTCTCCATTCCCTACTCCATTTACAGACACTGCATCTGCATATAGGTGTTATTAAGGGTCTAGTAATATTGTGCTTGTCACAATATTAGAGTAATGTGAATTGGTTTTTGAAAGCTTTAAAAATAATTTCAGTTTAGGGGGTCCTTCATTATCAGAGTAGAATGCATTTAACTTTAATTTGGCAAACGATGTTATTTTTAATGGTTATCTGAAAATAATAAGTGTGTGGTAATGAACTCTATAGGTATAACTTCTGAGTAGCAGGTCACAAAGGTTTCCAGCACTCAGAAGAAAAAATAATAGTTGTGATTTGGCAGCTATTCAACACCTCTTGCTTTGCCTCAGGACTGACAATGTACAAAGCACAAAATGTACTATTGATGCCAGGAAGAGCTTATCTTACACAAAGCTTGCCACTGTGGGCGTGGAAATTTCAAAATTTAGAAGAGATAATTTAGAAGAGATAAAAATGTACAGATGTGCAGGCACAATAGATCAGTGGGATCCAATCTATTTCAGCTTGCATTACAGGCCAAATTTAATAATACAAATTGTTTAACATTTGTATAGTATTTCAAATAACTTCACACGCATTCTCTTTGTGATCTTGCAGTCTTTACAACAGTCATGCAAGGTAAGGCCCCACCACACCTTACATTATAGCACTATTAGACCACATGGCTTCCCCCATAAATCCTGGGAGCTGTAGTAAGTTAATAATAAATAAATAAATAAAATAAATCTCCTACATGGACCACTGCCTTGTCGTGTGTGAAGGGGCTTGAATCCCATGGACTGCAAGAAGATCAAACTTATCCATTCTTAAGTAAATCAGCCCTGAGTGCTCACTGGAAGGACAGATCCTGAAGCTGAGGCTCCAATACTTTGGCCACCTCATGAGAAGAGAAGACTCCCTGGAAAAGATCCTGATGTTGTAAAAGATTGAGGGCACAAGGAGAAGGGGATGGCAGAGGACGAGATGGTTGGACAGTGTTTGCGAAGCTACGAACATGAGTTTGACCAAACTGCGGGAGGCAGTGGAAGACAGGAGTGTCTGGTGTGCTCTGGTCCATGGGGGTCACAAAGAGTCAGACACAACTAAACAACTAAACAACAACAACTAAATAAATAAATAAATATTTCCCCAGCTACTCTGGGCGGCTCCCAACAGATTAAAAACAGAGGAAAACATCAAATATTAAAAATATTAAGGATCCTGAGAGTTGTTAGGTGACCTCCTAACATAACTACGAATCCTGGAGTAGCTTAACAATCAACTCCTCTTCCCAGGGAACTCTGGCATAGAAGCCAGTAGGCATAGACTATTCAGATATTCATATACCTTGTGTTGACATTGAGAGCCATTGTCTTTTCTATATGTGGAGCCTAGTTCCCATGATAGGGTCCTTGAGTCCCAGTCAGACTACCTTTTGACCTTGCACACCACAATGAAACTCCACTTGTAAACTGAACTTCACCAGAAAATAAATAGGGCCCTCTGTTGTAGGTCCAGGGGCAGTGAGCCCACTGCTGATGGGGTCAAGACATGAAATATGAAATAATCACATGACATGCATCTTGGGATTAAACAGGCTGCAACTTTTTTTTTATTACAGATGTCAGGTTTTGGCGTAGGCATTTGGGTGTGTATCCTGAATTACCCTGCCCGACTGCTGAATGATTGAATTGCTAGGATCAATCCCGTGTTAAGGATCGGCTCCTGACATATATCAAGTAAGGTAATCCCCTAGGTTCACCACCATGGGGGAGTGCTATGGCCCATCATCCCCCATCTGGGTGTCTGGACAAAAGCACAGCCCTCTGGACCCCTTTAATGGGGCCTGTTCAACAAAACTTGAGGCCTGTTTAATCCCAAAATGTATGTTGTGTGATTATTTAATCTTTCGTTTCTTGACCCCCTCCCTGGCAGCAGGCTCACTGTGCCTAGACCCCTTTAATGGGGTACTGAGATGTCCTGGAGTAGGGGTTGGGGCTCCCAATCGACCCCTACACTAAGGTCTAACCCAATGCCTGAACTGCCACCTGAGTTGGCATAAAATGGAATAATCCAAGTAATATAATCAGTTTTTGGTCGGAGAGTCATCGTAGTTCTTTTCTTTGGCAGTGTAGTAATCTTATGAAAATAAATCCATTTACATTGTTGAAGGGTCATTTGAGCTGGAAAAGGGTAGGAAGGAGCTCAGAGTATAACAGTTATTTCATACAAGAGGATCTTTTTATTGTTGGCCAGCTTAAACTCTTCAAGCTCCTCAAACAAAACATGAAAGCTGTATCAAAGCCAGGAGTAGATTCAGTGAATTTCTCAGCCATTATGCTTCTCTCTTAGTGTAAGGGCGAGAAAATAATAGATAAAATGTTGTTTTTGGAGCACCCTCTCATGGTTACAGCCCTTGTTTCCTGTAATAAGAAACTGGAGAGGAGGGGGACTCAGCAAAAGGCTATCCTTCATGAAAGACTTGAATGGAGTCTTTCTCCAGAAGCTTTTGTTTAATGTTTCCTGAAATAACCAATAATATCATTTTATTCATTGTATTTTTCTAGGTACAGTATACCTAAAATTACACTTAATGTAAGAATTCTGAAAAATAGCTCAATGTGTGATTTTAGTGTGAAACAAACTGTAATTCTGACATTTTGCAGACATTAATGGCAAAGAGAGAATTTAATTCTCCATTCCAATTAATACTCCTTTGAGTTGGGTGGTAGGGCTAAGCTATATGCCCTTTCTAATTCCTGAATCTAGCATGAATTCAATTCCTGGATTTCCAGAATAAACTTCATGGTGAGATAATGGCCCTCTAAGGGATGCAGGTGGCACTGTGGATTAAATCACAGAGCCTAGAGCTTGCTGATCAGAAGGTCGGCGTTTCAATTCCCCGCGATGGGGTGAGCTCCCGTTGCTCGGTCCCAGCTCCTGCCAACCTAGCAGTTTGAAAGCACGTCAAAGTGCAAGTAGATAAATAGGTACCACTCTGGTGGGAAGGTAAACGGCGTTTCCGTGCACTGCTTTGATTTGCCAGAAGCGGCTTAGTCATGCTGGCCACATGACCCGGAAGCTGTACACCAGCTCCCTTGGCCAATAAAGTGAGATGAGCACCGCAACCCCAGAGTCGGCCATGATTGGAGCTAATGGTCAGGGGTCCCTTTACCTTTAAGTATGGGTCATTAAGGTAACAAAGGTCTGCAAGTGAGTAGGCCCAGCTCACTCAACTCACTGGTAGTTAGAAAGACAAAGCTTATAGGAGAGTAGAGTTATATGAGGTAGAAGCAAGGATTCAGGCTGGGCAGCTGTGAGGCATTTCTACTGGAATCCAAGGCTGTGGCTATGGGAGAAGCAATACCATATGGGGGTGGGGTGGGGGTTAATGCTGTGAACTCCATCATCATGGGCTCAGGCTGTATATATGTGTAAATAAACCATAAATCATAAAGACACCACAGTTTCCCCTGTCACTCACTCCGAAGGAAAATGAACCCATGGTGAGCACCTGGAACTGCTCCGAGACTGGGGTTGTGTGGAACAATATATTGTTGTTGGTTTTTTTTTTTTAAAATGTGACCACCAGGAACTACAGATTTGAAAAGGCTCCACTATCCTTTTAATGTTCCCTCATTTATAATGCTTTACATTACCAAAGCAATATAACTCTTCAAGCCGATGAGCTATAGAGATGAGCTAAATCTTCTTACATGGTCCTGAAATAAATGACAGATTGACAAGAATATGAAATGGTTCTTTAATGAACTCTTGAAACTCAGTTCAACGGAGACCTTCAGGCGACTGACATATACATCCCTTTTATGCTGTCTGAGCAATTACAGTGGATTTGTGACTGATAACTGACTGCCATGGATTAAATTCCCAGCCAGTAATGCGGTCAGACTTCAAATTTGCCCTTGTTGAATCCATTCCACATCACTTTCCTCTGCTGTTGTTTTCCTTCCTTCCTTGAGTAGCGGGTTAAGGGCCGGATTTATGAAAGAATCAGACATGCTTTGGATACCATTAATGCTGCAAATTGCACCAGCATGACAATATCATAATATTACAACCACCTGGCTTGCCCTTGTTTCATTTTGTTTACAGTTAGGTTGTTATTGCCTATGTTTTCTCATTTTTTTGTTTTGAAAATGCATGGAGGAAAACATAAGAATTGTCTGCTATTATGATTATGTGTAATGTTGAAACAGACCAATGCAGCTATGAATTGTATGAACAGAGAAGAAAGCTTTTAGAAATTGGATTTTGTGTTTTATCCTGTTTTTATACTGAGCAGTTTATAAATTTCTTAAATGAATAAGCAAAATAAGATTCTGAGTGACTTAGAGGAAGACAGTGGAATTGTCTTATACCTTTATGCTCTAATAGGCCTGCCCCTTTAATAACATGGGAGCCACAATTTGGACCAACTGTAGTTCTCAAGCACTCTTAAAAGATATCCTTATTTAGAATATATTGCAATTGTGTAGTACTATGAAGGAAAATCACTGAGGTGACTCAATGCTGCTATCATGCCTGAATGTAAAGGGAAGAATTTAAGGGACCAGACTCGGTTATTTAAGAATCCAAATAATTTCCACATCACAACCCATCTGCATTGTAAAAATCCCTTGTACAAGAGAACAACATTTCTTGTCTTTCAACTTAAATCCATAGCATTTCTGAAAAGTGACAAGATCGTCCTTTCTTCCCCACCTCCCTTCTAATATCATGACACCTAAACCTCACTTCCTTTCACTAAGCATCATCAAACTCCCTTCCACACGTGATGTCATTCTGCAAAAATGTGTGCTCCAGCTGATAGTTAAATAACTAATGCTGGTGGAAACATCTAATCTGCAATAACTCTTCTCCCCTAACTGAACTCACCTTCTCTAACTACAGGTGCAGCTATAGGTTGCATGCACAACACAAGTGATGCTTCTATGTTAATTAGGAGGCATGGGACTAATGAGGAGGTATGACTCTGTCATATCTAACTTGACCCATATTTTAGAGGCTGTTACCATGGGGTAAATGCTTTTGTAGGGCATGTGCCCTTTTATATGTCTATGAGACCTTACTTTGCTTATTTTTTAAGGATGCAGTGGTATCTCAGAGATGGCAGTTTAGCCAATGCACTCCCTATTAGCAGTAACATCTTCGTTCTACACTGAAGGCAGATAGTCTTTCCCCTCTCCCTTTCATTCTTGATCATATAAATGAGTACACTGCTCAGCAGCACAGCAATAAATTCAGCCTTATTAGTGCTGGCTTGGCCGTTGATATCCCAGGCCTCAGGGATTTATTTTATTGAGCAAATCTCTGCCTGCATAAATCCTTAGTCAGACATTTAAACTAAAACCCTCCCTTCAAGTTGTAATAATGCAGATAGTTTATTGAATGGCAAAAATGTCAAGTCTATAGAAAATACATTTGTGCCTTAGATTAGGGGAGGGGGATGTTTACTGGGCAAAGTAATGACATCCTATCCAGCTTGTGGGGATCTGTGGCCTTTAGTTTCTTGCCTGTGCCATAGCTTTTAATCAAGGAGCATTTCTCTATGTACCTTAGCCGTACGTTATTGCCATATTTATCTCAGATAATGAAAAAAAGAGAAAGTAAATAAGCAGGGGCTGCTTTACATGGTACATTTCCCCCTCTGTGCAAACAATGCCACCTTATTTAGACTTGTGTTGGAGTAGATAAATATAATAACTTATGAACTATGCAATGACAGAGATGGAAACCCCACCTTATGGCTTGGCTTGAGTCACATGTTCCATTTGTTTATGTAAATGCATTAGCAGGGCCAATATAGACTGTTGATGAATGTGTATATAAATTTCAACCAGCCCCAAGGAATAGCTTTCATTAGTCTAGCTTCTCTTGGTAACAAATTGTTATGGCTTTCAGGATATCAGAGAGTTTTCATCAGCCAGTATTTGAAGCAAAGTTTGATACCTGTGTATCCCATACACATAAAAGCAGCATCCTATGGCTCTTTGTTTAGAAGTAAGAAGTAAGAGGATGGTCCAAATGCAATAGCAGATGGTGAGGTAGGGTCATGGCACTATATAACCTCCTGACAGCCAAGTCACTGGTGCTTAAAGAGAGGGGGGACAGGAGATGCGGCAGGGAGGTAAGTGCACTGCGAACACCAGCAGAAGTGCCAGATTCACTCTGCTGAAGCTTTTGCACCATGCCAACCTCCTTGTTGCCTCAACCTTCCTACTTTCTCTCCTCATAAACAGCAGTGACTCAGTGTTTAGAGGTCACATAAACATCCCACCCTACCATGTGGTACCGTCCAAATCCTTGGCAATGGAGAGGCTTAATAGAACAGGGGATCTACAACCTTGCTGTTCACAGGGTGGAAGGTGGCCCTCCTAAAAATATCTCCTTGTTCACAGCAGCACATCCCTAGCTGGCACACAAAAAGACCCAGGTTTGGTCCATTGCTGTCATGTGACAGCTGTTGGGTTTCCTAAACCCAGCACCTCCCCAAAATGTTTAGATCTGAGGAGAGCTGTGTGGAGGGACACCTACATCTCTTCTAGACTCCCTCTATGGATTGGAGGGTTGGATTGTTCTGCCCATCTCATTGAGCTCAACAAAAAATACTCCTTGGTTTGTGTGTTCAGGATTGCAGCCTTAACAGAGATAAGGGAGTTTAAGCTCCAAAAGTTAGTCATTATATTTTTTGGCAACATATTTTGATCTTTGAACTGGATATCTAACATATTTTATTAGAAGGTAATAACAAAAAGCAGGTTTTTTTTTATTTGAAAAACAAACTTTAACTTTTAAAGAATACATTGGATTGTGTTTTTAATCTCTCATGTCCCATGGAGAATTACTGTATTATATGCAGTTTCTTCAGAGTTTCAGTAGACGTAATATGCTTTTCAGTGATCAAAAATTGCTGAAAATTTGATTGCATTTTGCTAAGTCACAAATCAAAAATTCCAAAGGCACATTCCACTCATTTTACATATTAAAGGATAACCATGGTTCCAATTATGTTACTCGGCCTAGTATCCAAGGTATGCCACATTGGTTCTCATTAGAAGCGCATTTTAGTGATCTTTCTTCATTCTCTGAAATGAATGTTTTACATTATGGCGAATCCAAGAATTCTGAAAGAGGCATTAGTGCTGCATGGATTAAGCAAAAATATGAAAGGTTCTCATACATAATTATAAGGCGGCATATTTCCGAGACACAGCTGAGAACTGGAGCACTTTCACACAAGATCAGACAAGTTTGTTAAATCACAGTTTATTTTTCTGTGAACTTAAATCATCCCTTGGGCTGTTCTGGCAGTAGCTGGTTTATTTTCACCCTTGAAGTTTAAGCCCTTCTATTTCTATGACATTTGAAAGCGGCTAAGGAAACTGAATAGATCATATGGCCCAGAAAAGGATACTGAACTTCTTATAGCAAATCAGTAGTAACAATAATAAGCAGGGGTCCATCATGTGTCACTGTCTACGTAAACAGTAGGCATGAATTTATCTTGGTCTATTTTTTGTGAAACTGGAAATGAGGTCACGATCTCATGTGATGTAATCCTCTTTCAGACACATATTTTCCTTGTGGTCCTTGCCTTATGAGTGATTTTCCTCATAAGTATCAGCTGGGGGGATCTTGAGAAAAAGCCTTTTTCATATCGTTTCATAAAACAACATTTTCTTTCCCATTTACAGTGGATCATTTCCTGACATTTTTTATATAGTTTGGTATGAACACATGGGGAAAAGGCAGTGTCTATGAAGACAGTTCCCAAACCTTTTCCGAAAACTATTCAGGTAGCTTTGCTTAGAAAGTAAATCTGGGAATGGGAATATTCAGCTGTTTATTTAGAGCTGTATCCTTACCAATGAGTTCCTGACCAGACATAAAACTTTAGGTTTCCACATCTACCGGTATATTGTGAGAGCCATCTGGGGAGGAATTAGAAAAAAGAAAACTGACAACTGCTTTTCATTAGAGATATGAGCTAATTTAAACAAACAGCAGCTTCGTTAACTACAACTTTAAGCAAGAAGCAAAAATTTAACACCTAACCCGTTAAATTGTATCTTATTATGTAAATAAATTTGACATCAAGAATAGTATACTTGTTTTGTCTTTAGAGGAAGGTTGTGTACATATTATCGACTTAAAATGCAGCTAATTCATTCTTTTCCTTAATTTGGATTGAAGCTGGTTTGGGTGGAAATGCGCCAAAGTATAGTAGTCAAACCTCGGCTGTCGAATGTAATCTGTTCCGGATGCCCGTTCGGCTTCTGAAATGTTCGAGAACCGAGGCACGGCTTCCAATTGCTTGCAAGAGCTTCCTGCACTCAAGCCGCGTCGAACGTTCAGCTTCCGAAAAACATTTGAAGACCGGAGCATTTACTTCCAGGTTTTCGGCATTTGGGAGCCGGAACGTTCGAAAATGGAGATGTTCAGGAGCCAAGGCTTGACTGTATTTCAAAATAAATTATTGGATACATGCAGTAGATATGGATTGTGGCAAATATCATGTGTACGCTACTTCCCAAATCAGTGGTGGGCGCACATTGGATGCAAAGTTAACAGGATTTAAAGTTAACTCTCCTAGTCCTGCAACATATAGCCTAAATGAGGGAACATTTTTCAGCCCAAAGGACAGATCCAGAACTACCATCAGTGGGCCATTTCCCACAGGTAAGTTGGGCATCAAGTGGTTCAAAGTTCAGGCTGAGAGCAAGCATAGACTTATCTCTGACCATAGTGCTTTAGTGCTTCAGAATGTTAAGATCAGAGATAAGTCTTTGGGCTTTAGAAGGTAGCAGATAGAGGCTTCTCTCTGTTGTTAGCACTGATTAGTATTTGATTGTGAAAGGCAGCAACAGAGATTTCTCTCCAGTGTTAGCGCTGTGATCACAGATTTCTGATAGGAGAGGAGCCTCTGCCCATTGCCATTTAAAGAGCAAGCAGAGAGAGGCTTATCTTTGATCTTAGCACTTTGGTGCTTAGTGAGAGCCAGTGTGGTGTAGTGGTTAAGAGCGGTAGTCTCGTAATCTCGGGAACCGGGTTTGCGTCTCCGCTCCTCTACATGCAGCTGCTGGGTGACCTTGGGCCAGTCACACTTCTTTGAAGTCTCTCAGCCCCACTCACCTCACAGAGTGTTTGTTGTGGGGGAGGAAGGAAAAGGAGAATGTTAGCCGCTTTGAGACTCCTTAAAGGGAGTGAAAGGCGGGATATAAAATCCAAACTCTTCTTCTTCTTCTGATAAGATGGAAATAAGCAATCCCTTATCATGCTTCATAGTAATTGGCACTTCGATCAGAGATAACAGAGTCAGCATGCCTTATTACATCAGGTGACTGACAGGTGAGCATGGCTTTGCCAAAATGGCCTTGTGGACCAAATACAGGAGCCTGGTGACCCATGGGTCTAGAGGTTTCACACCATTGACATAACCACAGCTACTGGATAAATAAGTGATAATAAAAATAAGCAATTAAGAAATGAATGGTGGTAGCAGAAGTTAAGGGATAAGTAGAGCAGGCCATTATATAGTGCTATTGGATGGATTATAAGAACCATTCAGCAACTTTTCATTCATCTGTGGACCTAGTTCTACTATATGACATGCCAGTATAAGACGATCACTTTAGCATATTCATAGACCTCTGGTTTGTAGAGTATAAGGAAGAACAGAGACAGACTTTATATGAGATCAATGTCTAATTTCCATCTTTTGGGTCAATTCTTTTATAAGGTATTTGCATATTATTCATGTGGGATGAGGGTTTGCATGCTTACATTTTATACACAGGAGAAGACACAACTATGTTGTGTGAGTAAGACAGCATTTGTTGCCATAGCTTTCTCTAGACTTGAGCAGCCAGCTAAACTCATTCTGTTTGTCACCTTGATAGGGAATTGGCTTTTGTTTCAGCACGTCAGCATTCTTCCTGATTTTAGAACATTCAGCACGGTGTTTTTTTTTTAATGAAGCAAAACAAAAACATTAATAAAATGAGGGCACAGCTGGCTGGACTAATTCTATCAAATCTATTCCCCAAAGGTATAATGAATAATATTCTTTAAAAATGCTTGCATCCTTATGAAAAAAATATTTGAAAGTCCTTTGCAGGCCAGTTCTGGTTTTGGGCATGAAAGTCTGCAGAGGGCCTATTTTACTTGTGGAGTTCAGAATTCCAGTTTCGCAGCCTTCATGAGGAGGCTTCCTGTTTCAGTTTGCTCTCCAACTCATGGAGTATAAAGGGCATAGAAGCATAGGAGCTTAGTGCAGGCATAGGCACACTCAGCCCTCCAGATGTTGGGGGACTACAATTTCCATAATACCTGACCACTGGTCCTGCTAGCTAGGGATCATGAGAGTTGTAGTTCCAAAACATCTGGAGGGCCGAGTTTGCCAATGCCTAGTTTAGTGCATTCATCCCTGCTCACTCTGCTTTCATGTAGCCTTTGCATTCAAGCAATAAGCCAAAGGTAAGTAAGGAGCCCAATGAGCCTATAACTCAAAGGAGAAAGGAGGGGTTGCTTTTCCAAGACATGGGAGCTAAGCTTCAGCAGGGGCTTATAGGAGCAGTTCTGAGAATAACTAGTGAGGATCCTGTTGTATTGATGTTTTCTGGCTATGTTTCCCGACTCTTCATTTTCCTAATAATTGTCTCTCTCTGTATGTTTGTGTGCCCCCCCCCGTATATTAAAAATACTTGACCCAAACTTTTAAGTTGCTTTGCAATGCAATTGATGCACATTCATTTCTGGCCAAGGTATAACCTAGGAAACAGCCCTCCGATTTAAATATTTTAGACATTGCTGGAGCTTGGAGTTTTGTGGAAATAATTCATGTTAACAAAAGGCACCAGGTAGTTTCTTGGCCATAGCTACATCCACTTTCCATCTGCTTTATGTGAGGAGTTATCTTACCTTTGTTAGCAAAGTCATTTGAATAACAGAGAGTCCAGAGAGAAAAGTCCTGAAAACATTTTACTGAACAAACTGCACAAAAACAGTGCATAACTTGGGAAGGAAGGAAAAGCGAGGTTTTGTTCTTCTTAGTTCAGGCCTTGAAAAAAAAACAGTGAGATATTCAACCAAACATACAGAGAAAAATTCCTTTGCAACTACACAACCAATCAGGTCACAACCTACCTTAGTGTGGATCAATCCACTCTACCTGGTTGCTAAGCAACAGCTCGCCCTCTTGGCAAGTTGACTTCAACATTTAACAGAATTAACACTTCAGCTACAAACTGAATGATCCCTGGTCTTACACTCTGAACAGTTTTCATGTCAATGGCTGTTCACTTTTGGGATTACTGCTTTTGTTTTTAATATTTCATTTTCTGTTTTTCCATTTTACAACATTCAACAATGAATATAAATCTACACAAATCAAATAATGTTTTCTGCGACTTCCCTCCCCCTCTTCTGTGGTTTCTTATTTTTCTGTCATTTTCTTACTGCATATCCAAATTTATCCCTTTTACAAATTTATCCTTTATAATTCCTTTAACATTTTTAATGCTCGTGTTTATATCACTCCTGCTTACAATTTGTTTTAATATGTTAAAAAAAAAATCCCCCTTTCTGTTACAAAAAGTCTATCATCTTGATCTCTTGATTTTCCAGTAAGCTTCGCCATCTCTGCGTATTCCATCAGTTTTAATTGCCAGTTGTCTCTTTTTGGGGCCAATTCCTCTTTCCAGTTTTGGGCATATATCATTCGAGTAGTTGTGGTTGCATACATAAATATATATTTTTTCCTGGTCTATCGGTGCCTCTTCTCTGAGTATACCTAGAAGAAAACCTTCTGGGTTGTTAAACAAAGGTTATTTTCAACATCCCCCCTCCCCCTGATTCATTATGGATCATTTTCCAGAAGGCTTTTGCAATCTTACAGGACCACCACATATGAAAAAAGGTACCTTCTTTCTCTTTACATTTCCATCAAATATTGGATTCAGAATTATACATTTTAGCTAGCTTACTAGGCATCAAGTACCATCTTTTTAAAAACAGAGGAATTCCTGCTTTCACAGATTATACTTCACAATTACCTTTGTCTTGACTTTTGCTGGGTTCAGCATTTTGACTCATCTTGGCTTCTTGCTGATTTTACAAAAGTGGAGCCTCAGCACTTCCTGGGTAGATTTAAGTACCATTGAGTTAGCTGTCTTCTCTTAGCAAATATTAATTTATGTCCAAAATGGAGGTGAACTTTTCGAGCTGCTCAAATACAGTATGTTTCAAAGGAATAATGACTAATATGTAATATATTGTGTAATACTCTTTAAACATTGTGTGTGTGTGTGTGTGTGTGTGTGTGTGTGTTGGGGGCGTGGGTGGCACTGTAATCTAAACCACTGAGCCTTGGGCTTGCCGATCGAAAGGTTGGTGGTTCGAATCCTCGTGATGGGGTGAGCTCCCGTTGCTCGGTCCCTGCTCCTGCCAACCTAGCAGTTCGAAAGCACGTCAAAGTGCAAGTAGATAAATAGGTACTGCTCTGGCAGGAAGGTAAACTGCGTTTCCGTGCACTGCTCTGGTTCGCCAGAAGCGGCTTAGTCATGCTGGCCACATGACCTGGAAGCTATACGCTGGCTCCCTTGACCAATAAAGCAAGATGAGTGCCGCAACCCCAGAGTTGTTCGTGACTGGACTTAACACACACACACACACCTTCAGTGTCCCCCCTGCCACCCCCTTTCCTCTTAGCACCACCCCCACCCAAGGTAATCCCACTGCCCCCCGGAGGTACTTTGGGAGCAACTGCTCTAGATTGCTTTTAAATTTTGGGTGAAAACAGCAGAGTTTCCTTATCCCACCCCTCCCCTCTTCAGCCTGACATATCAGATTTTTGTGAAATATACCATAAGGACTATTACGCTTCTTTTCAACATGCCAGAAATCACCAGAGAGGAACCTCTGGTATTCATGGCAGGAAAGTCATCTAGGCAGCAGTGCTTGTTAGCCAGCGCTGTGTCTACTGCTCCCCTGCACCACCACAACGTGGGTGTTCTACTCATCAAACCCTAGATGTTCATTCTATTGGTTTGATTCATCATCCAGCTTTTCTTTTTCTTTTTGGGAGTGTTGGTGGTGTTCGACATATTAGTCCTTTATAGATTCTGGGTTGGGGAAATTTGCTCAAGGAGTCACAAGTCAATTTTGTTACTACTAGTGGGATTTTCCAAGAAACTGTCTTCAGATCTGAAAACGAGAAGAAATTTTGCAAAAAATATAGCCTCAGTGCATGATAAAACCATTCTTCTTTGGTTTACAAAGTCATCATAAGATGGTACATCTGTTAAATATCATGAAGATATTTAAGACTGAGAGTATGGTTATTTCCAAGCTAATTTTCCATAAAGGCTTTTTCATTTGCTTTTATTGTTACTCAGACATGGACTTTCTGTAAATAACAGAAGCTTTATAGATTTTGTGTTTGTTTGCCTATGGCTACAAGAACTGAAAAGTGCTTCTATTTACTTGCTACTATAAATCAGGCAAGAAGCTTTCTACCAGAGCAATTCTAAGGATGTTGAGAAACATCAGTGGAAGAGCAACAAGCATCCTAAGTCCTGCTGAGCTGCTGCCAGGCAGCACAGGATGTATTCTGTATGGGATTCTGCCCCCCTTCCTATCCAACAACCTTTTAAACTTTCCCCTCCTTCTCTTGGTTTTAATGGGGGGAGGGGGAGGGGAAGTATGCCATCACCAAAGCTATTTGTCTGTCTTGTTGTGGGTTGTCAGGGGTTCAGGGACAGAGGCACAGCGGAGACAGGAGATGGAGAGCGAATGGGAAGGATCTGAGGACAGCGGGGGGGGGGAGATGACAGTGATCCGAGGGATTCCATGAGCCCCTCCAGCAAATCAGAGGATTCCCAGAAGGGGGCGCCGGTGGTCAGGACAAGGGGGGTCCCAGGGGGGATGCACCAGAAACAAGGGGCCAGCGGGGACTCCCAAAGCGGCAGCTGGAGATCAGGACCAGCTTCCCCACCAGAGAGTAGCAGGAGGGGGGAAGGTTCCCGTGTGTCAGGGCCAGCGTCTCTTCCAGCAGGGAGAGGAGATGAGTCAGGGCTGACCACGCCTCCATCGGAGAAGGGGGGAATGGAGGAGAGGTCAGAACCAGCTAACCTCCTGGAAGAGGAGGAAAGCAGTGACAGGAGCAGTGTAACGATCAGAAGGAAGGTTGGGAGCTGGGCGCGCGCGCCAAGTTCAAATGTACAGGCGCGCGGGACAGCAGAGAGCCCGGATTGGGAACCAGGTCCTAAAGCCCGCTGGAGGGAGGGAGAACAATCCGGGGAATCAGCGTCGGAAGAGTCTAGGAAGGGCGAAACCCCAGCGGGCAGGAGGACCCAGCGGAAGAGAGAGCAAAGAAGGAGGTGGAGCAAGGCAAGGGTCTTAAACTGGTGTCGGGGAGGGACGGACTCAGACGGAGCTTCAACGGTCTAGGGTTACAGACGTAGGGCTGCGTGCTGTGGCTGTCAAACCGAAAATGAACTTCAATAAAGACTTTTGTATATAAAGAGAAACTGGCGTTGGTCCTTTGTGAGCTGGGACCTGAGGCAGCCCTGACATGGGTGTTAGTGAAATCCAGGTCCTTCACATGCCCATGTCAGGTCCCTTTTCAGCTTTGACTGCAATCACACAATGGCAGAGTGACAGTAATAAAAGGACTTGGAGATCTGGAGATCTCCTTTTCTGACTGTGGACCTCACCATCTGTTCATGAAGAGGGAGGTACGCAAGATCCAGTTGTCCCTCAGTCCTTCCTGGGAGCATAGTATTGCTTCCTAAGGCCAGCATAGCCTTTACTTAGTAATATGGAAGTGATAGTGCCTGTTCCAAAATATGGCATCTCCAAACCCTCCAACAGTTTCATCCCCAAAATTGGACATCAGCACAGGCATGCTTTCTAGTCTGGTGCTCGGGTGAATGTCAGGATGGTTGCATCAAAGTGCTTTCTAATCCAGCACTTTGTTAATGAATATCGCCAGAGTACCGGACCAAAAACCAGGACATTCCAGGATCCAAACAGAAGGTGCAATTGGCTTTTGCAATCCAAAATGTCCTGCTTAAACTGGGGCACTTTGAAGGTATGGAATCTCTAAGGGCTCTTCCCAATGGTCTATTTATTGAGCATTCATTCTCATTTGCTTGCACAAGGCTTACCTGGAGCTTAGGTAATTTCTGGTTATTGTGCTGGTTTACTTTCAGTGTATTTATGCATCCTTTTCACACATTTCAAAGCATTTTCCAATCGCCTTCCTAATCACAAAAACTATATTTCTTTTTAAAAGTGGATTTTTGTGTGTGTTAACACAACAGAGGGCTCTAACCGACTTTAATGATGCAATCCTAAATTTCCCTATATGCGTTTGGGTCCTTCCTGCAAAGTACTGACAGTCTGAAGGCACTCCAAGTCAACAGTCTTTTAAAAAAACTTAATTAAAATAAGATTTTAAGGCCGTGTGCTGTGCTAAAATTGGAAAAATAAAATAATCCCATCAACAAAAGAAAATAGAAAAGCATTAATAAGAGCAAACAAAACTAGGTAGCTGAATTAACAGCCACTCGGAAGGGATGGATTTTGAATCTCCTTTGGACAATCTGTAAAAAGGAGAGCTGCAGAATTCAGAGCTGGGGAAAGTTTATTAAATAGCCTAGGAACAAATGATGTAAAGGCCTGATAATCTTCATTTCACACAAGGATGGCACCTGCATATACGCCTGCACAGAAGATCAAAAGTGTCTGAGCAGCAAGATAAATAGAGGAACTCTCGAAGCGAAAGAAAAACTTGGCTACTGTTGGTCCTGAAGTGGACTAGTTTATGTTTATGCCAGGGCATTCTGACATCCTAGTCTGGATCATGTAATCCACACTTATCTGAGAAAAAGTTCCATTGAATTCAATGGGGTCTGCTTTTGAGTAGATGTGAGTAGTCAGTCATTAAAAGAATTGAATTGTTAAATAGGAGAACATATTTGCCCATTTGGGTCCTGAAACCTAATTAAAGATTTTTTGTGTCTGCCTTATTTCTGAAACCAGTTTTCTCTTCTGATCTCCATTGCTGTGCCGATGCTCTGACAAGCAAAGCACCATCATGAATAGCGGTTAGTAGATATGCAATAGGTTTCCCCACCTAGCTGCTGTTGGACTCCAAATACAAGAACAGCATGGCCAAAGGTCAGGAATGATGGGATTTGGAGTCCAACATCTTCCAGAGGCCACCAGGTTGGAAAAGGCAGTACCAGAGCAGCCATCATAGTTGATAAAATTGAAAAGGTGAGCGAAGGCAAGTTGAAGAAGGCAAAAGCCACATGATTTTATGTACATAAACCAGTTATGTCATCCCGGAACAATTTGTTCCCAGCCGTGAAGCAAAATTACTGTAAGCAGCCAAAGCTCATCAGACCAGGTTTAAGTGTGGGAGTGGTGGGAGTTTGGACACAATCCCCAAATGATGCAGAGGAGGTGGAAAGAGAGGCAGAAAATGCGGAGAAAAATCACAACTTCCAAGCCACGGGTAGACAAAGAATATATTTCCCAAATGGCCACTTTGGTGTCAGTGTGAGATTAACATCCTGTGCCAAAACCCAATTAGTTTTCCTTCCAGCCCACCAAAAGGGCTCAAACCTTCCAAAATTAGCCCTCCCACATGCCACAGGCTTATGCACCAATTGAAGCCAAAAAGGCATTTAAATTTCCTTTAATGATGCCTCCTCCTTAGCAGCTGAGTCATTAGTCTCTTGCTTTTTATTGCCCTACACTATACCATTGCCCTTTCCAATAATAATTTTAATGCTCCCAAGCCCCATCTTGCTTTTCAAAATGGGCAAGAATCAGCCTTGGACTTGTATGGTATGAAGCTGCGCCTGCAGAGGCTGCCTTTAAACTGGTGTTAGGTTTAGTATTTTGGCTATATGTGAGGCAATAGATGCCACGAAGCGTTACAGAAATATTGCATCTGATATATAATGAACTCCTGGCTCACGAGCTAAGTGCACACACCTCACAAAAAGACTTGAGTTCTCGGCTAAGGCCTCTCGAGGAAAATCACCTTAAGCCAGATTAAATGGATCTTTACCAAAACCAGAGAAATGAAACTGTTGTGTACATCAGTTAGTATGTTTTGGGGCAAACAGGTTGAAATAACTTCAGGGGTCCCTCGGACCTGACATTTGAGTTGTGGGGAGGCTACAGAATAACATTTGGGGGGCTGAATTAAGGGTGTTGCTCTGGCCCTGTGGAATGCCCTTCCATCAAATGTCAAGGAAATAAACAACTGACTTTTAGAAGACACCTGAAGGCAGATCTGTATAGGGATTTTTTTAATGTCTGGTGTTTTACAGTTTTTATATGTGTTGTAAGCTGCCCAGAGTGGCTGGGGAAACCCAGCCAGATGGGTGGGATATAAATAATAAAATTATTATTAGCAGTAGTATCTGTTGTGAGAATTCTTGCAGTTAGCCTTGTGCTGTGCTGTGGCATGGAGTTCCAGAGGTGAACTCTGTGCCTAAAACTCTCATTGCACCTCTTTGATTGCAGGGATCTTTTGCTGCCACACTACCCTGCAAAATTATTATTTTTCTCTGATGCACTGCTGGACGAATCACCTGGTCTGGTACCATGGCGGCAAAAAAAACCAGGTGCCTAGACATTTTATTTGGGTGCCCACAACCCAGGTCCCAGGAGCCACATGGCTCCTACCTTTCCTATCCCAGTTTCTAACACTGTCTGGACATTCTGAGAGGGATAGTTAGCATATTCTTGTATCCAGTAGAAGAGATGGGAGGGCGTTCCACAGGGCGGGCACCACTACCGAGAAGGCCCTCTGTCTGGTTCCCTGTAGCTTCACTTCTTGCAATGAGGGAACCGCCAGAAGGCCCTTGGCGCTAGATCTCAGTGTCCGGGCTGAACGATGGGGATGGAGACGCTCCTTCAGGTATAATAATAATAATAATAATAAATTTTATTTATATCCCGCCCTCCCCAGCCGAAGCCGGGCTCAGGGCGGCTAACAACAATAAAACAGTACAAAGGTACAACATAAACAACATTCTAAAATCATTCATTATAAAAATTAATTAATTCAAGCCACTAGCAACCATTGGGCCAGAGCTCTGCGAAGATTGCCGAGGGAGGGAGTCAGGCTGTGCCCTGGCCAAAGGCCTGGTGGAACAGCTCTGTCTTGCAGGCCCTGCGGAAGGATGTCAAGTCCCGCAGGGCCCTGGTCTCTTGTGACAGAGTGTTCCACCAGATCGGAGCCACAGCCGAAAAAGCCCTGGCTCTAGTTGAGGCCAGCCTAACTTCTCTGTGGCCTGGGACCTTCAAGATGTTTTTATTTGAAGACCGTAGGTTTCTCTGTGGGGCATACCAGGAGAGGCGGTCCCGTAGGTACGAGGGTCCTAGGCCATATAGGGCTTTAAAGGTTAAAACCAGCACCTTAAACCTGATCCTGTACTCCACCGGGAGCCAGTGCAGCTGGTATAGCACCGGGTGAATGTGATCTCGCAGCGAAGACCTCGTAAGGAGTCTCGCTGCAGCATTCTGCACCCGCTGGAGTTTCTGGGTCAGTCTCAAGGGCAGCCCCACGTAGAGCGAGTTACAATAATCCAGTCTGGAGGTGACCGTCGCGTGGATCACAGTGGCTAGGTCAGGGCGAGAGAGGTAAGGAGCCAACTGCTTAGCTTGGCGGAGATGGAAAAATGCCGCCTTTGTTATAGCTGCAATCTGCGCCTCCATGGAAAGGGAGGTGTCGAAGATTACACCCAAACTCTTAACGGACGGTGCTGGCACTAATTGCGCCCCCGCAAGAGATGGGAGTTGCCCCCCCAATCCCATATCGCCCCGTCCCAGCCACAGGACCTCTGTCTTCGAAGGATTTAGCTTCAACCGGCTCCCACGTAACCATCCAGCCACAGCTTCCAAACATCTGGTCAGTGTGTCTGGGGCCGAGTCAGGATGGCCATCCATCAACAGATAGAGTTGGGTGTCATCGGCATACTGATGACAACCCAGCCCAAAACTCCGAACAAGCTGGGCGAGGGGGCGCATAAAGATGTTGAAAAGCATCGGGGAGAGTATCGCGCCCTGAGGTACTCCACACACCAAGGAGTGGCGCGATGACAATTCCCCCCCAAGCGCCACCCTCTGTCCCCGACCAGAGAGAAACGAGCGCAGCCATTGAAGGACTGTGCCCTGGATCCCCACGTCGGTACAGGACCGAGGCTGTTTAGGGCTTTAAAGGTCAGCACTAAAACTTTGAATCGTGCTCGGAAACGTACTGGGAGCCAATGCAGATCTCTCAGAACCGGTGTTATGTGGTCCCGGCGGCCACTCCCAGCCACCAGTCTAGCTGCCGCATTCTGGATTAATTGCAGTTTCCGGGTCACCTTCAAAGGTAGCCCCACGTAGAGCGCATTGCAGTAGTCCAAGCGTGAGATAACTAGAGCATGGACCACTCTGGCGAGACAGTTCGCGGGCAGGAAGGGTCTTAGCCTGCGTACCAGGTGGAGCTGGTAGACAGCTGCCCTGGACACAGAGTTAACCAGCGCCTCCATGGACAGCTGTGAGTCCAAAATGACTCCCAGGCTGCGCACCTGGTCCTTCAGGGGCACCTACCCCATTCAAGACCAGGGAATCCCCCACACCAACCCGCTCCCTGTCCCCCAGAAACAGTACTTCTGTCTTGTCAGGATTCAACCTCAATCTGTTAGCCGCCATCCATCCTCCAACCGCCTCCAGGCACTCACACAGGACCTTCACTACAGGACCTCCAAACTACAAGAAAGAAGATTCCACCTAAACATTAGGAAGAACTTCCTGACAGTAAGAGCTGTTCGACAGTGGAATTTGCTGCCAAGGAGTGTGGTGGAGTCTCCTACTTTGGAGGTCTTTAAGCAGAGGCTTGACAACCATATGTCAGGAGTGCTCTGATGGTGTTTCCTGCTTGGCAGGGGGTTGGACTCGATGGCCCTTGTGGTCTCTTCCAACTCTATGATTCTATGATTCTATGATTCTATGATTCACTGGTTCTGATTTAAAGGAGAGGTAGAGCTGGGTGTCATCTGGGTGTCATCTAAAGCAAGAAAATACTTATTTGTAAGGAAAGATTTATCTGCAAATATGTTTCCTTTTTAAGGCAACTTAAACCTGACACGATTTTAGCAGGTTTCCCCCAAATGCTGCCTCCATAAGCCATGGTGAATTGTAAGTCAAGTTCTGCAGAAATTGCATGGACATCTTGTAAAACTTAATCTCAGGAAAGTAGATTCTCCCATAGAAGTTGAATTATAATTAAAATAAAATGAATTTACATTTATGCATTGAAAGCAAAGGTCATAATAATGCTGTACAAGTCCAATAAAAATATTGTATGGAAACATTACTCTGCAAAAAATCTATTTCTTTTTATAACTTATTGAAGAGGAAAGCGTGCAAATGGTTAGTCACATTATCATTGTCAGATTGCTCTTGCATGAAAAGGGCTGTTAGAATTTTAGAAAACACTTTAAGAAACCACCCAAGAAATGTAACCAATGTCCTTATTAGTTCCATGTGTAACTATGAAGGAATCATTAATAAAATTGCAATCAGTTGATTTTATATGAGACCACAGATTATATGTGGGGTTTCTAGTTACTATTTTGGAAGAATCTTTATATGGTTCAACCTTGATTGCTTAATAAGCCACTAATTTTTCAGCTAACAAAAGTAAACAAGAACTATCTGAAAGAAAAACAGAGTTACAGTGTTTGGGGATGGGAATCAGATACTAGTGAAGTTTCAAAGCTCTGAAACTTGTATTTAGCACAAAAGCACCCAACCAAAGGCAAATATTCACATACGACTTTGGGATTTCAACCATATGAAGTAGTTTAATTCTGATTTCAGAACTCAAGCACATTTGTCCATTTTGAAAGCTATTTTTAAAACGCACACCACAAAGGTATGATTCAAATGTTTGGTGCAGTCCTCATGTCATCAGGCAAAGCATATATGGTATAGTCCTACATCACCCTGGAACCCATGAATTTACTTATTTGAATGAGAAAATTCCACTACATGTGGAATGCCTCAGGAAAAATACTTTCAGGCCTTATCTTCTTCCTGATATATAAACATTTGAACAGGAGAACTTTGCTATGAAGCTCCTTCAAACAACCCACCACATGTATTTTGAGATGGAGATGCCATGAAATATGTGGATTTCCCATGTGAAAATGTGAATATGGAAGTGGTCCTGGCCTATGTGAGGACATCATCCTATTAGAAACAGCACATTTTAATCTACTCTTAGGCAGAGGGTTGTATTCAATAGCTGTGAGAACCGAAGGTGCTTGCACAACCTATCTCTATCTCCCCTTCCTCTCTGCAACCCTTACAACCCCTAAAATCATCTCTGGGTGATTTTGGGGTTTCCTCTTGAACCTTGTGAGCTGTATGGACATCAGTGGAATTGTCAGAAATTGAACAGAGGAACATGATTCAAGTCCAGGGAGGGTAGAACCATCCAGTTTTAGATACCGGTAATTCCTCTTTCCCTTTGGAAAGCTGTGTACAACACAGCTCACACTGCTCAAAAGACACCCCCCATTTTTCCTCCATAGAGGCTTTCTGGGGGCAAGGTTGCAAAAAGGAAGGAGGGAAAAGAAAGATGTAATTATATAATAATAATTTATTATTTGTATCCCACCCATCTGGCTAGGTTTCCCCAGCCACTCCGGGCGGCTTCCAACAAAGACCAAAAATACACTAAAATGTCACACATTAAAAACTTCCCAGATGTCTTCTGAATGTCAGGTAGTTGTTTATCTCTCTGACATCTGATGGGAGGGTGTTCCACAGGGTGGGCGCCACTACTGAGGAGGCCCTCTGCCTGGTTCCCTGTAACCTTGCAGGGAGGGAACCATCAGAAGGCCCTCAGAGCTGGACCTCAGCGTCTGGGCAGAACGATGGAGGTGGAGATGCTCCTTCAGGTATACTGGGCCAAGGCCATTTGTGCAAGCTGCCTTCTACTTTTGCAAACCTTATTCATTGCAGGGCGATAGTTATAAAAATGTTTCAGACACCTGCCAAAACTTGAACCTTCAGAGGCCCTTAACCTTAGTAGATTTTCTGGGGGCTCATGCAAATAGGAAGCTGCCTTCATTGGCATCTGGCTGGCCACTGTGAGAACAGAACGCTGGATTCGATGGACCATTGGCCTCATCTAGTAGGCTCTTATGTTCTTACCAAGTCAGACAATTGGTCCATCTAGTTTACAACTGGTGACATTATCTGGCAGTGGCTTTTCAAGGTCTCAGACAGTAAAGTCTTCCTCAGTCCTTCCTGGAGATGTCACCTGGGATGCTCTACATCTAATAATGTGTTCCACCAGTGAACTGTGGCTCTTCACTTATGATTCTGCCATGATATCCTAGATCTAGTGTGGACAGCTCTGTGCTTCCCATCTTATAGGAAAGAGGAATGAAAACTGTTAAAAATTAAAAAAAGACAAATAAATGCATTCTAATTTGAAGAGCTATTTAGCCATGGAAACCAATAGTCTTGTTTGTTTCCTAATGAAATACTTTGCATTACTTGAATACCAGACGCAATACTTGGTTTGGATGCACAACATGAGAGGCCACTGCAGGGTGTGCCATGGCAGAGGAAGAGGTTCTAGGAAAGAGACACCAGCGGGTATCATTTAACTCAACTGGCAGAAAGCAGGATTCCAATGTAGACGGAAGAGACTGTCAAGCAAAACTGTGGCTCAGCTACACACTTCAGCATTCCAAAGTGATCTTCATGCTCCTTCCAGCTGTCATCATGCCAAAGACATACACTTTGTTGTGGAAGCGTGCTCTGATCCTTCTCAAAACTGCCTTTCCTTTCACAGTGCCAATATGCCAGGTATTTGTTCCCATATATTTCAAACATCTTTCAGCGGACTAAAAAAAATGTGGACATACTCAGAATATGGAAAGACTGTCAAATTATATTCATTAGTCTATGGTGAAAAGAGGCAAAAACTGAGTCTGAGAAACACTTTATTAAAAAAACCACAACCCTACTGTTATATACTCAATTTCTACTTATTTTTGAAAAGTCTAGATTAATTAGAAAAAGCTGTGTTAAATACAAGTTTAAGACATTTTGTAGAACTCCTACATGCATGTTAATTGCCAATTTGACATGGTTTTTTGATCTGTTGTTTCAGTTATTTGTCATCTGATCTTTAATATGCACAATTCCGTATGTGTAACAGTTTTTATCATTGCTTTTTCTAACTTGTGGAATACTTGCAGAGTTGGACACTCCCTCCCTTCTACTTTTGCTTCTATAGCACACTTTCAAGAGCTCAGAGTATTTCTAAAAATGTAACTCAAGGGAAATACTTCCTGGAAACACTGTTCTCTCTCATTATAAAATGTGATGGAAAGATTATTCTCTCTTGGGAGTGTTTGTGAAAGTGCTACTAAGAAGAATTAGGAGAGAGACATTTTCTAATTATGTTTCTTGTGTGCATAATCCAGAGCTTGGAAAGTTCATTTTTTAAATGAATTAGATCCAGTTCAGCCCCTCCAAAAAGGAACCATTTCCACTCCAGTTCAATTCACATGGGTAGTCCAATTGCACTAGTGGGAATCCTTGAAGTGACTTCCGCTTGTGCAATAACTTATTTAAATATAACCCACTGATTCAAAGTTAAACAGTATTTGAATCAGTGGGTTGTATTTAAATAAGCAGTATTCTGATACAGGCACATAAATGGGATCTGGGTGGGATGTTCCTTTTTGTCCATCATTGGGGAAAGCACTATATCCCAGGGCTGGGCACCAGCCAAAAGAAATGACTTGTATATGTGTTCAGAGCTGTTCCCGGGTCTTCCCAGTTTGACTCAATATTCAAACCTGAATTGGATCTTTTAAAACTGAAGTTCTAATACCTATCTCCATTTACTATAACAGGAAATCTAAAAACGGCTATAACACACACCCTTCCAACAGAACTGGATGCAATTTGCAGGCATAGACGTCCCTGCAGAGAGGATCAAATCAGCCAACTTGAAAGCAGACACATTTAGGGATTTTTGTGCAGTAATTTACAAGGTTTGATTTTTTTTTTAAAGGGAGAGCTCTATAACGTTTTCATTTTCTTCCAGAACTGGATGCAATTTGCAGGTACGGCCACCCCTCTGATGGAAAGAAGCATGCCAAATTTCAGAATGGGGTAGCTACTATAGGAAACTTAGGGGCAGGGGGTAGAAAAAAGGGCATGGGTCCCCAGAAAAAATGGGGTGGGTGAAATGTCACCACTAATAAATAACTTTTTCGCCTGGAGGGTCGTTGATGGCTTCTGCTCCCTACTGATATTGTGAGGGGATACCATCCCTTGTCTCTGTGAAAGAGAGAGGACTCTGTTGACTTGCATGGGAGAAGAGTCTGGTGGACAAAAGACCGTGGATCTCCAGAAAAGACTGAGATTGGGGAAAATGCCATCCTCTCAGAAAGGGCCCTGTTACTCCAAGGGTCACTGGTGCAGGTCGCTTCTGCCTTTCACAGATTTTTGGAATACAGTGAAGATCACTCCAGTGACTTGCACAAGGGAAGGAATTGTCAGGCTTCAAGGAATCAGCTTCCTCCCCCCTTTGGCAGTAGATAAGCAGAACAAAGGAAAAGGAGTCTTCTTACCTGAAACTTTAATGATCACAGCGAGAGAACAAAGAATCCCTTCTTAGGAATGGCGGCAGTGGCGTAGCGTGGGGGGTGCAGGGGGGCCGGCCGCACCGGGCGCAACATCTGGGGGTTAAGGTTAGGGGGTGCAAATCCACGGGTTAGGGGGCGCAAATTACTTGCCTTGCCCCGGGTGCTGACAACCCACGCTACACCACTGAATGGCGGTGCTCCCAATTAAGGGTTCCACCCACTTCCTCCCTAGTCACCCATGTCACTACCGCATCTTGCAACCTGATCTTGTAACCACTGTGCTGTCTATGCTGCCACCTTATCAGCTCTTCTTGACCTTGGGCTGAGCAGATGGATGCTTTCCAGAGACATTTAATCTGTTAACCCTCTCTCTCCTAGTGCATCTTCTCCTAGCTGTTCCCTGTCCGGTATTTCCCCACTTTTGCCTTCTGAACTATGTCCCTCTGCAATCCACTGTTCCAAATCTATACTGTCCTCCTGCTCCTGGGAAGATTCAGGATCCTCCTCAGGAGCAGGGGGAGAGGGAGGCTCCCATCATTCCTCCTAAGTGCGGCCCTCCTTGGCACGGTCCCTGACAGGAATTGCTTTACGTGAGGGCGAGGGGACAGTTTAAAATCCTTTATTCAAATCACTCTATTGGAGTGTCCTGGGGAAATAATTCAGTGTGATACAAAGCTAGACCTGTCCATCAAAATGAAAAATCCCCCCCTCTCCACCCTCCCATCTTAAACTTTGTGTGCTTCTCTATTCTACTTGGTCTCATTTCTTGGATTGGCTGGGTGAAATGGCTGTGTATGTTTTGGACAGCTAAGGCCACAGAAGCTCAGGGAGTCCCTGAACTACCTTGATCCACTTCGTTCATGGTATTACCCAACTTGGAAACATAAGAACCTACCCAAATCACTCTGATTCTCTTTGTAATTTGGAGTATATCCCTAGAACGTATGGATCCCTACTGTGTGTCTTGTAGTTTTCCTGACATTGGTAAACCAGAGGTAGAATGTGCTTGTGTGGTCTTATGTAAGCATTATAACCCTTGTTTGTGTCCTAGAGCTAAATGCCATCTTATGAGTATGCTTAATAGACGCTATTGTACTGCAGAGCCCCATATTTTTTCTACATTGCATTATCATGTATTTTCTCAGTATGATATATATGGAATGTCTGGATGTATGAACCATCACAATAGCTAACTCACAATTATTGAGTGACAGTGATCGGAATCTTAAGGAAGCTTTCTTATTTTCTATTACAGCCCCAGTTCGGTATGTTTCTGGTTTAATTTAGTGTTTTTCTACTGAACAAATCTGTTGAGACTAATACAAATACATGTAACAGTTCGGAATTAATACTAATTATATCAAATCATTTTTTCATGAGTAAGTTTTGAAACTTGCACTCAAAAAATAAAAAATCTTATTTCATAAAGAGCCCCATGAATCAAATAACTTAAAATGATTCTCAGGTCATATTTAGTTTGAAAAATTAATGAGGAGACATTATCCACATATAAAATAGACTATGAACTGTAATTCTGACTGCAGAGAAATGGAATTCTTTGAATTTAAAGTATATGCCATTAAAAAAAATAATCAACTCACCAGATGCATTTGACTCTACATCGATATAAGTGTGTATTATTTTATCTCAGCAGGCTCAAGAAGCCCATAAAAAAGATATTAAACTTTAAAACTGTTTTTGGAGACCTGTAATTAATGACTGATTCTGAGCTGTTAGGAAGAAAATATGGTTTTGTAGACTAATTTGGATACCTGCTCCAGAAGTGAATTGCTCCATTTTATTCATTGTACAGCCCACTGTACTATTAAGCTCCTGACAAATAACAGCAACAATGGTAGTAATATCAGACCAGCTCACACTTATCAGAATATCCCCTCCATTTGTCATAGTGGTGAATGCAAATATTTAGAAGCAAGGATCATGCATATATGAAGAAGAAACTGCATCACATGCTACATTCCAAATGTGATGGGTGCCCGCAAATGTCCACACTTTTCTGCCGTGTATATGGAGGGGAGGCCCTTTTCTAGTATGTGTATGAACCATCCAACACTAGCCTATTACGCAACCTCTAGGATATCCATATATCTTGAACCAGGGAAGGGAAACGTGTAGCCTTCCAGATGTTGTTGGATTCCAGTTCCCATGACCCCCAACCAGTATGGCAAACGGTCAGGGATGACAGGGAGATGTTGTAGTCCCACAACATCTGGAGGGTCTCAGGTTCCCCATCCCCTAACACTGATAATAGATAAGTAATCAGCTATTTGATTTGTCTAATTCCAGCTTGGAGGACCTTCAGCTATTTGGGAAAAAGTCTGTTTACAAACTGAGGATTTCCTTCCCCTGCTTTAAAGAAACAGATGATGGAGCTCCTAGCTTGTCCGGAAGTTACTGCATCACAGATGTGGGTGATGCAGCCCAGATGTTGTAGCTCGGCAATGTGAGTAAAGCACACTTAATATGTTTAGGGCAACTTTCTTCTTTATTAAAAGCTCTTTATGAAATGGGTACCTGGGTTCAGTCCGGGCTCAAGTAGTCCAAGAAGCAGAGGCTACACAGCCACAAAATAAATTTACTTTTGTTCTGAGCCATGTCACTGAGTTCAACAGGATTACCCATGAAAGATCTTTACAGCTGCAGTACTTAACTTGATGTATATTGGTTTCTAGTATTACATTATGAGCCTTTGAGGAAAACACCATCAGTATCTATCAAAATCACCTAAGGTCAACAGAAACAAGTTTCACTTTGTTTTCCTTTTCATTTCCAAGGCTATTTGGAATTTGATCATGCCAGGTGAATGAATGCTACATACAGGAATGAGCAACAACAGATTGGATCCAGTGATCCTTCTGAAGTATCAGAGTTTCCCCCAGGTGCTTTTGACTCAAGTGTTTCCAACTTGGGGAGGGGGGAGAGAGAATATGGATTTAAAATGAGATTTAAGTTAATCAGTTTCAAACTGAATGGTTGCATTATTTCCAAACCAATCTGGTGGGTTGAACACAGTCCAAACCCACTTCATACAACACAGTGCCTAATATTTCTGCTGGTTGTAGGAGATAATGGTTAAAACGTCAGAAACAGATGCTAGTACTGGATCTGCTAATGTCTCCTGTGGTTCTGCCTCCATCATAGGAGCCAACTTAGGGGCTGTGGGGGCTTCGGCCCCCACAATGGAATATTTGAGGAGGCCAAGCCCCCACAAAGTTGATGGTGTGTGCGCACTGCGTCATGTGATCGATTATGTGGGGTGAGACCCCACAATATTTTATTCAAGTTGGCACGCCTGGCCTCCATTGTTAATGGAGATGGGGGAGAAATAAGTAACAGACAAAAGTACAGTAGTGTGGAGCATATCCACTGAGCTCCAATGGGGTCCAAAGAATAAAGACTTATCCTCCAGTCAAGGGATGGATTGGGGAGTCTGTAAAGCAGTTGATCTTGTTGCCAGGGCCACACACCAAGATGGCGCTTTCCCCTAACATTTAAGGGTTGCCAGTTCACAATCTGGACAGCATTCTCCTGTCTCCATATGAACAAATGCAACAGACGATGGGTCTGTGGAGGAAACATAGCTCAGCGGTACACCACATGTGTTACATGCAAAAAGGTCCTTTTTTAGTCCCTGACATCTCCTTGTAGGTCTGGGAAATTCTGGAAAGCTGCTGCCGCCAGTCATTGTTGCTAATATTGGGGTACACAGCCCAATTGTCTGAATCAGGGTACTTTCCCCTGTTTGCCTGCATATTGCCATTCCACTTCCCACTACTCCATTTCCACTGCCGCTGCAGCAATATCCTTCCAGTTTATAAATCTTTTTTTTTTTTTTTGTGGGAAAGAATTAAGATATGGGTTCCTCACATCCTTGTTGGACTTCAAAGCTTATTTGTTGTTGCTGGGCTTCTCCTGGATAGGAACTTAATGTTGTAAATGGGTCAATGAGATGTCCTAAATGGATTTTTGGCAACCGAGGTTTTTAAAGAAACTTCTTACATATTTTCCAGAATTTATTTTATCCAGTTTCTCATGTTACATGTATTTCCTCCACCATGCTATCAGCTAGGATTGCCATCTTACATCACAAACTTTGTGCCAAACCCTCTAAGTCTTCCATCAAAGGCAGCTAGGTCTTCTCCCCCATCTGCTTCCTTTGTGTCCTTTCATCCTCTCCTTCCCTTATCCACTGTGCAGCACACCCTGCCATTATGCTATCTAGTTTTCTCTATTTTATTTTCTTCTCTATGGCCACCTCCAAACTGTTGCTATTTGGGGGCAGAATTAAATCACATTCCTGCGAATTCAGGTTGTCCTAACTCGCTTTCTCATGAGATCAGATTTTTGCTATGGGTGGTGGGGGAAATTCACTGAAAAGCATGTTCTGATGCAGGGTTATTGAACATCCTTGCAAACAAATCATAATGAATGCTTATCAAATAGCCCATGTAGTTTTGTATCTCCCAAAACAAATTAGGATTAATGTTCAATAAACAGGTCATTTGGAAGCTCCCTATCTCTTTTTCTTTTTTCTTCATGAAGGGGTATTTGGGATTGGGGCAGGATTTTTCCTTGATGGGAATATGCTTGACCCTTGCATCCATAGTTGTGCTGTAATAGTGTCATAAAACCAACATGAATGCAAAAATCTACATAAAAGAGAATTAAGTATGGAAAGGGAGGCTGCTAGCTAATGAAACCTTCCACAGGAAACCTAGCCAATTCATGCAACTCTTTTTGATGTGTTAAACCTGATAGCAATTGGCTTTTTTGGTAGCTTTTGGAATGCTTTAACCAGACAAATGCTTCACCGTTTGTCCAGGTCGCAACTGCGATGTACTGAATTTGCAAATCATCAAACTGGTTCTTCTAGATGCTTGTGTGTTGTGCTGATCCTGGACCAGTTTCTCAGTCACTGAACCTTATGTGAACTGAGTGCCTCTACAGTCGCATGACATTCCTGAAAAAGAAAACAGGGTGAGTTGCTTTGATAGATGGATCCCCAAATTTCAGTGAAATGTATCTCAGCCCTTGTTTTCTTTGGTACTTAGCTGCGACAATTCTTTCCTGGTTTTTTCTCCTTCCCCACCCAATCGCTCCTTAGGATGTGTTGATCATGTTATTGCTGCTATTCATGTGCCCACAAACTATTTTTTTAAAAAGTTGTATTATGGTAATGCATCTGCATCTGGGAAAGGGTGAGGCGAGCACAAAACCCCTTGAGCAATTATTCTGTGATGGTGCACAGAGTTTCTTTCCACTTTAATTGCATTGCTCACCGCATGTGTCTGGCTGTCTCCTTTAAACATTACTCTTTTTTTTTTTTAGTTTTGCATTTTTGGACCCCAACTACTCGCCTAAGCTGAGGTTTGCCTTAGCATCAGGGGCTTCGGTTCTATGTGGTGTGGATCATGTTGCACTTGGGGGGATAGAGAAATATAAAAATTAGCAACAAATCTGAAAGCACTTACTCATGATGAAAAATGTGTCTTGTATAGAAATATTTGCGGAGGGGATGTAACGCAGGGAGTGTATTAAGATTCAAAGATATCGGAGATGTGGGTTTTTATAGTTTTAATTTCATTTGCTTTTAATCTACTATCAAGTATCCTGACTGCATATTTTTATAGTGAGCAACACCAGTTTGAAGTATGCTATCTACACTGAGCAACAGAAAGGACAGATAGGGTCTGATCATGTAAAAAGACAACACCAAGATAGAGGTATCTATTTATTGCTAAGCATTGCCGGACAGCTAATCTGAAGCTGAGCACTATAGTCAACCCACAGTCTAGAGCCTGTTGCCAGAAGGCTCCCCACTCCAACCATCTCATAACCTCTAAATTCCCTCTCCTCCCTCTTGATTGTTGTTTTCTGAAGGGCTTCCTCCTGGTTTTGGCCAGCTAGATCATGTAGCATACAATGTTCCTGTTCTTGGAAGAGGGAAAGGAAAGACGGCAGAGCAGTCATCTAAACAATTTTTGCAACCGCCCCGGCTTCCTCTGTCACGGCTGTATTGAAGTATGATATATCTGGAAACATGTGTATAATAGCAGCTAAAGACACTATTTGACAGTCTCTGTCTTTGTCTTATGCTGTGATTTCCAAGTTCATTTATCATCCCTGGGTTGTTGTTTCTGCTCCACCACTTGCTACTACCTTTATCAATTCCCTCACTTCAAATCATCAAATAAAGTTTATGATGCTGGTTTGGTGATTGTGGCTCTTCCTAGCAAAGTAAATTACCTAGTTAGGAGTGTGCAATGTTTAGTGTATGATCCTCTTTAAATTCATAGCCAGCGTCTATGGGAAAGCATATATTAATTCCTGTTCATGAGAAAGTTTGGTACGTTACATTGATGTGATAACAGGCTACACCAAATATTTTCATGTTTTGCAATCCCGTTGAGTGCCATGGTTCATTCTAGCTCTTGTTTCTGTTTGCCACTTCGGTACTTTTTCCTGTTGTAAACTGCTCTGGGATCTTCAAATGAAGGGCAGTACAGTATACAAATTTTAACACAACAACAACAACAACAACAATAATAATACTATTGGTTAGGACTTCTTTCTTCTTTCTCCTACCTCCATTACTCACAGAGTGGTCACAGCTGATCAGAGACTGTACAGTGAAAATGGTGACGCCATGGTGCTACAAGCCAGTCAGCTTTGTTATCGAGGGCAAGCAAAGTCAACTTAGAGTGAAGGTAATTTTTTTCTTCATTACTTACATGAATGATCTAAGTCAATCAGGAATCAAGAGAGATTATAGTAGTACATTCCTAACCAGATTTGGCAACCTGCTAGTACTGTTAAGGGATGAAAATTAGAGTGCAGGCACCACTTTCTGAATGGATTGAGTTTTATCGAAATTGTAAATAATTGTTCAAGTCTGTGTGAATTCTTGACCTTGGCAAAAAGGTTAATGAAAAACAGCAGATACCAATTCATGCCTAGTTGATCATCACCTTCATTTTGAAAAGCCCTTTCAAACATCAAAACTCTAAAGTCTTCTGCATACCTGCTAAGAGTGTTTTAAATCAACAATGACCATCATCTCATTATCTGAGAAGACGCTTTTAACTCTTCCCAAACCTGATTGTAAGTACACATAATTGAAGCTTTCCCCCCTGGCTTTTATTGCAAGATAACTCTAAGCAAATATGGAAACCCTGAAGAAACAGAGATCAGAAAGGCATTTTAAGAATCAACATCCCATTATCTGGCTGGAAAGAGAGGTGTTTCAGATTCACCTACAGATAGGATTATGTATGCCCATGCTATGCAGTGTTTTCAAAAGAGTAGATGGGAAAATGCAGATATTTGGTGGGGGAGAAAGCTGAAACTTCAATAGCTATTTTATCCCACTTTTAGGTTGATCTCTCTCCCACCCTCTCCTACCACCTCTCTCTTGTTTTATGATATTTTTAATTGATGGAGAATGCTCAGAAACTTTGCCAGGAGCTTGTTCCTTATAAGGGACACCAGTCTGACCATATGCCCTTTGAAGTCAATTTCCGTTTTCAATGGACTTTAATGTCAAATGATTCATTCTTGGAGTCACAGTGAACCATTCTTCTCCACTGCTTGCCAGGATGGGGGAGGCAGTGAGTTCAGGATGAACAAGCACATCAGCAGACCCAATCTGGTGCTCCTATTGATGGACCTGTACAGCCCTGACCTAACCACTTCTCCTTCTCCTGGTGAGTGGCAGCTGCACTGCTGTTGGGAGGCTATTGCTCAGCTCTGTCCTTACCTGATGTCATTAATTCCTTCACAGCTTTACAGCTAAGATCAAATGTAGAATTATCTTACCACCATTCCTCGTTGCTCTCATTCATGCCGGTCTTCATAATTTCAGAATGATAGATCTGAGGCTGATCAATGGAAACAGATGGGTCAGCAATGCAATTTCCCTATGAAGTATTCTTGTTTGAGTCCTCTGTCATTAATATCTTTTGTATATTTGGTGCTTTCCATGCACATTTTAAAAATCAGGATACAGTAACAGCACCATCAGCTCCTAGTCTCAGTCTGTGGCTGAAAGCCATGAACACCAGTATATTGAGAAAACTTTTTATTAGTTTCCATGCTTGTTTCAAAACGTTAAGGGAGCCAAATCAAATTGCTCAAGGGTGACCTCTGGTCTGGCCATTTCTGTTTAGAGGGGGATTCATGGTGTTATGGTTTAGAAATAACAACTTTGCACATGATTGACCACTAAAGTATTTAAGGCGGCAGTATGGCACAAACAGAAGACAGAAATCATATGCTGTCATTTCCAAACCTTGCTAGAGCCATGCTTTTTTAATCATAAAAATGAAACAAGTGAAAGCCGTGATGAAGTAAAAGGTAAGTGAGGCCTATGTGGGGAAAAGGGTTCAATCTGCTATTCCTAAAAGCATTTCAAAATGGCAGGATCAAAAAGGGTTAGCTAAGCTATTAATCTCAGTTCAAAGAGCCATCAAGTAAACTCCCCACTGTGCTCAGAACTAGATTGAATCCTTATGAACATACCAACCTGTTGGCTCTGGACCTTGTAGAGCAAGGAAAAACAATTGGGAAGTGAGGGATTTTATTGTTCTTTCGACCAAGTTCCATGCCTGCTGGCTTTATCAGTCTGTCAATAATATTTAAAAACAATTCCAGTTTACTTAGCTAAATTGTTATTCTTCTCACTGTATAGGACCCCCCCAGCCCAGAAATGTGCTTCACCAAGAAATGTGCTTGGTTGTTATTTCTCTTTGTATGTGTTCTGAATATAGTAGATATTTCAATTTACGAGGTCAACAATAATACACTTAGTGCCTTTTTCATGCGTACTCAGAATGTTCCATGTAAGTATCTCAGTAATTTTCACAACAATCTTTTGTGATAGGCCAATATTATTCATATATGAGGAGCAGAAATTTATCTAAGGCCACCCAGTGATTTTGTGGCTATGTTGTGATTTGAAGAGGGGACTTCAAGCATCTTGCTCATTCTCTTAACTGCACTGGTATTTTCTGGAAATTAAAACTAAATATTCTTGGGGCAGGAAAAGAACTGAATAATACTTGGCTTCTGTGAGGACTAACTGTTGAGGAATGTGATAAGATGAGAATGGGCCATCTTTCAATTTCATGTTGTGAATGGTGATAAGAGATTTCTCCCAATCTCAATTTGGCATGGCCTTGTTCTTTCCAAACTTTTCTAGACAATTCTTCAGAAATGAATGGGTCCCCCCCCTGAAATTTTGAAAAGATTTGACCCACTCCAAATGCTTCCCTGCCAGTCATTCACTTACCCTGTAGCCAGATTACAAACTCTATTTTTTGAGCTCCCATCATCCCCCTCCCCTTATCAAAAAACTTGTCTTCCAACAGCCATAATAAAAAATTAAGAATGACAACGCATGAAACAAAAGAAGGCACCAGAAAGAGTGAGTGCTTTGTTTATATAATCAGCTGATCTGAGAGAACATTATGGTCTAATCTTGTGCCATGAAAACCGATATAGTTTTATTAATATTTATGAACATTAACTCCTTAATATCACAAAATCTGTATCAGTTAACAAAAAATATATTTTACCAAATCACACTCCTTATTTGCTTAAATTTGCAGCATCAAACTGAAAGAGTGTGGTACATTATGATCTGATTCACATGCACTGTAAATTATTTCCAAAGGCTGTTGCTTTTTCAAAGAGCAACAGTCTTTGGAAATTATTTAAGTATTGTACAAATGGTTCATAGAGAATGACAGAACAATTATTTTTATCACATGCACAAATCCATTGTGTTTTCAGAACATGTGAAGAATATGTGCTCTAACTGGATAAAAGTGGAGCATGAACACACACACACACTATTGTTCAAGGGGCAATCAATACCAACAATTCCATCAGTAATTTTGAAAACGCTCATGCAAGCAATGAATACCAGAAATTTGATCAGACTGAATTCAAACCACTCTTAAACATTTGCCAGTAACTGAAACTGAAACCAAACAATGTGTTTTGAGGTTTATAGAAACAACAACAAAGTATTTTTTTTAAAAAAAATTATTTAGAAATTCTCAATTGCAGACAAAGCTGACATGTGATGGTTCAATGGAAACAGAAATAGCTATGCTAAACTATCCATGGACAAGCATATATTGGGCATAGTCCAGCCAATATTTTAGCTCTCATTGAGTTCAGTGAGAGAGCTGAAACACATGCTTAAATGTCTCCCACAATGGAAAAGAACTTAAGTTAGCTAGATTATGGTCTTCATTTTCTAGACTGGATTTCAAGTATACGTGGCCAAAGAAAATAGCTAATGTGAGTACCCCATTTTTAACCAAATCACACATCTGATCATTTGTGGAATAAAATAGGCAGATGGTCGACAGATTCATTTCTCTTGGACTGGATCTGGACCAAGTAAGCCACACGTAGGTCTTATTGAAATCAATGTGGAAAGTTAGTCATTACTTGCTGAGCTCCCATTAATCAGAATGGGACTTACGCACGGCTACTTTGGTTTGGTTCCTACCCACCCGAGGAGCAGTTGGTGGGCAGGGATGCTGCTGCACACCTGGTCTCCTGTTATCGGCATCAACGTGCTTCCCCAGGGGGGAAGAGGCAGTAGTGAGTTTGGCACAACAGCGGAGCCAATCAGAGGCTCCCAGCACTGCACCTGCATTGCACCAAACTCCTCACCACCTTTCTCCTCTCAAAGTGATGTAGTTTATGGGAAGCCAGGTTGTGGTGCAGCTACTTCCTGCTGGCTGCCCTTCACCCACTGATTCCCCTCCCTTCATTTCTAACTGTAGCATAAAGTGTGCCAATCACCAGCTGCAATCCTGCATACAGTTATACTCTTTATAGGTGACAAGTTTGCTCACCACCACTCCCTGGGCTTTGAGCTTTCTTCCCTTGGGGGCAGTAGCAGAGGAAAGGGGGTGCAAGGGGTGCGGGCCGACCTGGGTGTCATCACTGAGGGGGGTGACAAAATGACAAAAAATGAGTTTCTTTTTTTAAATTTAAAAATGGGCTCATGAAACTTTTTAGTTCAGTCAACAAACGTAATGAAACATGGCTGGCACTGGGAACCACACCGCAGGGCCTGCAGCGTGCCTGAGCCATGTGTCTCTCCTGGGAGTGACGTGGTGGTTCGGGTGCCTGCAGGTTCCACGCTGCCTGAAATGGCAGCGTGGGACTTACATCTGCCCTCCGCCTCTCCCTCAGCCATCTACAGCTGAGGGGGAGGTGGTGGAGAGTCTCCATGCAGTGCCCCCTGCTCCCATGGACAGCTTGCCCTGCCCATGGCTGCAGGACGGGTGGGCCTCACCCAACACCCGAGCGGCTAGCTACACCGCTGCTTGGGGGTTCCCCAGCTGGTTCCTCCCACCATTCCTCTGCGTCCAACCAGTCCATGACAATGCATTATTTTAAACCACTGATTCCAAGGAATTTAAAGATGGACAGCAGAAAACAATGTATTTTAGCTTACCAGAACTTAAAATGGTTCCAGAACAGCACATTGTGTTTGTGTATTGTGAACAGATGTGAAAGAAGTGAGAGCCAAAGAAAAGCATGAACTTAAACTTAAATGCAAATGCCAGTATTTGAAAACAAAAGTACATACCCACTTCTTCTTTTTCAAAAAAAGTTCCCTAATAGTCCTTGGTACTCACTTTAATTTTGTCTCCAGCTGCCAAGATAATATTGGACATGAAAACTGCTACCCATCCCTGTTAATCTAGAAATGAAACACCTATCGCTATTGTTTCCAAATTATATTAATGGCTTCCATCTGATTTGCTTTTTAAAATCTAAATATACAATGACGTTGGCAAGTAGTTATGTTCTCCTATTCCACCCAGTGAAATGAACACATTCTTAGATTAACAGAAAAATAAACCCAAGAAGCAAGTCGCTATTCCCCCTCTAATATTTTCCCTCACCAGATTGTTGCAATTTGATATTTTCCCAAAGCAGAAAGCAGTTCACAAAATTAAAAAAGGGGAGACTTAATCATTTTACCTTCTCCTTGACACTTGTCACTCTGCAACTGAAGTAACGTAAAGTAGTGGCGTTTGTCCTCAGGTTTTCCTGGACGTGTTTGTCACCATAGCAGCAAAACAGACCTTTTTCTTTTTTCTTTTAACAAAAGCAGATGCAAAGTCTGCAAATCCCTGGTCTCTTCAGACCACCAGAATGCTTTGAGGTGTATTCATATAAGTCCCACCATTTAAAAGGAATGCAAATGAAATGCCTCTCTGATTCGGACTGTTAGGCGAATTGCATCTCTGCTCCCCCTGTACCTTAGCTTATATTTCCTTTGAGTGCCGGCAGATTACAGGTGGCTTTCTTTTTAATTTTTGTTTTATGTTTCTAGGGCAGACAATGGAGTCTTGTTATAGTTAAGTAGCTGCCAGTGAGAAAAAGGGTTCGGCTTTATGTGGAGCATTGCTGTGCTGTAATGAGACCCAAAGACAATATTGGCAAGCATCAGTAGCACGCTTCATTTTTAACTGTCTACACACCCAGCTGGAAGTTAAATAGGAAAGTCAAAAGATTAGATATCATAGTAGGATGTGTTAGGACAGTAACTTTCAAATTTGCTACCATCACTTTCCGCAGATATTTAACTCCTGAAGTTTCCTGTGAGTTGCAAAGACTGGTGGACCATGTTGCAGAGTCCTATGTCAATTTCTCATTTTGGGCATGCCTCCAAAGTTGTTCTGGTTTCTCCCCACATTTTTTGTTAATTCCATTTCCCCAGTTGCCACATTCAAGGATCATTGGAAGGGGAAATAAAGGTTACTGGCCCCAGTCATAAAAGAGGATTGTGGTTCAACGGAAGAGCATGGGCTTTAGATGCAGGAAAATCCAGATTTAATCTCTGGCATCTCTAGTTATAACTTCTACTCAGAGTAGTTCCATTTAAATCAGTGGAGGTAACTTAGTCATGTTTATTAATTTCAATTTCTATGGGTCTATTCTGAGTAGAACTTACTTGGGTACCATCCACTGGGAGCCTGTGCCAGTCAGTTGGTAATATCAAGCTAGATAGTCATCGGTAACCTCATCCTCCCTGGGTGTGTCTAATCCTCTTCACTACATATTCTGAGAGAGAATTCCACAGCTATATGTTGTGTGAAGTACTTTATTTTGTCTGTCCTTATCTGTATTCACTGAATGGCTCAAAATGAGCAAAACGAAAACTCAACAGCTCTAACCACGTGCTGAATGTTGTTTAAGTTGTCCCTTCATCTAGGCTCAGAAATACCTCTCCAAGCAAAGTCGAAGGGCAGAGCCACACCATACATTCGAAGCATGCAACATCCCCCCCATCCACCCCCCCGAACATCCTGTAGCATGTTAAGCAGATTGGGATGTGTTGTTCTGGGCAAGGGGAACCTACAATGCACAGAATCTTTTGGGGAAAAGGCATGTGCTTTCAATGGGTGGGGAATTTGCTTTAAATGTACAGTGTGCCCTGGTCTAAGAGACTGTCTCATTCCTGCATCCTCCTGTTTTCAGGGGGAAGCACATTGATCCAGAACACTGGAAGAAATTTGGTGGAAGAAATTGCCATTGATTCTATGGAGCTTTAGGATGATTAGTTTCTGAGCAGAACACTCTTTTGAGGATCTTCCTTTCTGACTTTTGTACTGCGTATAATTATTAAATTATATTGTTATTACTTTTGTCCCAAATGCATTGCTTCACTGTTGCATCTAGGAATGAGAGTAAATGGGGGACTGATACCTATTTGTTGATTACCATGATAACTGTCTATATAGAGAGAAACAACAGCACATTTGTTTGAGAGCTGTATAGCAACTTCCATACCTAAATGTAAATTCCATGCACTTTAGATGAGGGTTACAAAGGAATCAAATCCTTAATGGCAGGGTTAACTGCATGCTAATAAAAGTCACCTAGGGGATATATTACTTAAGCTTTTTTTTCCTGCAGGGAAAGTACAAGTGAGTGAAGATACCACATTCAGGAAATAAGATTGTCCTCTGCATAGCAAGGGCAACTATGTTTGAAGGGTATCACTAACATCAAAAGCCCTCTCTGGGGTGAAAATGAAGCCCTCCCAATAGGTCTGACCTCGATATCCATTCCAAACAAATATAGCATTCCTTTCCAGTAGTAGTGATGGGCTTGTCAAAAGAATTCTCTGTTAGATAGATAAACAACTGGTGGCTTCTGCAGCTCCGCAGATGCATTCCGACTCCCTGCTAGTTAATGGGCCTCCACCACAAGATGATGCATGAGAAACCAGACCATGAGAACAGCTTGGGTCAACATCGTACCATTGACACTTTCAGTTTAGAATGTGGAACATGTGCTGCTCTATAAAAGTTGTGCGTAGAATTCTACATGGCAACACTGCAAATGCCACCACAGGCTATGCAATGCCATCAAACTTTCCAACCTTTGAATGCTGTGGTTTCAGAAATTTACTGCATATCCCATTATTTGTCTCATATATATATATGTATTCCTTATTTCTTAGTCAACCTTCATCAGAAGATTCCAGGATGGGATACAACCCTGTAAAGAAAACTAATCACACAATTTAAGAATAAAGTATATAAACCAATAAGCCACAAGATTAAAAAGCAGAGTGAAAACATGAAATGTTCTCAGAGGAACTGAGAAGGCAATCCTAACTAAAACGTTATCTAAAATGCTGGCGCGAATAGGAAGGTCTCTGAAAATATTGTAATTAATATTGAAGCCAATCATATCTCTTTGGGGAGGGCATTCCAAAACAGAGGTGCCACCACAGAAATCTTAGGATTTAAGCATCTATTTAAAATGCTTTCCATAACAGAGATGCTATCTTATGTCTGTTTGTTAACTAATTAGAAAAGTGATTCCATCTTTATTCCATTCAGTTGTGCTTTCGGGCATAACATTACTCTCAGCATGTAAATTCTATACATTTTTTGGGTTTCTTCAGACATGATATAATAATTTAATCTCCTTATCTAAGCATGTCGGCAGTGAGGTTAGTGACTTCAGTTCCCCCAGTGCATAAATAAAGAAAAGTCAGATTATGTTGAAAAGCTTTTCCAAGTTTAGGGCATGAGATAAACTTCGCAATGGAGAGAGAGAGAGATCTCAATTGGGATTTCTAAAACGGCATTAACCCTTACTAATAAAACACAGATAATTAGCCAAAATAATGATAAAACCCCAGCAGATTTATTTTCTCACATGCTTTCCTTTTTATTGTGAGCCTTGTGGTATTACTTGGCAACCTTCAAGAAGAGTAATGGCCACACTGTTAACACATGCCCAGTCATGCTATGCAAACCCAGAGTACATTAATCTACTGACCCATGTTCTTAGAAGTTTCTACTTCACTTAATTTATGAAAGTCTAGACCCAGAATCCTGCTATTCTGCCTTTGACTGAATACTGTACATATCACTGATCTCCATGTATGGTTTATTACATCTAAGGTATAGTAAAATCATCGATCATCTACAACCTGCTGGTCACTAGGCAGGTATTTTTGTTTTAGATTTATGAGAAAGTGTATAAAGAAAATGTCCTAAAAGAATAAAGATATCTATTAAAATCTTACAGCCGGCACCATCTGGTAAAGCCATCACCAGTGTTTTACGGCTTGCATTTGCTTGAAGTTAAAGTTTATAGCGTCCAATGTGTGGTAAAAGAATTGTGTCACTTCTCACCCAGTTGTTGTCATACTATATATAGAGGGTGTGTTGCATCCATCATCACTGTGGTGACCACTTCTCAAAATATATATCTGGGATCTGTGATTTGCCTGAAGGTACAAAGGTGCTGAAGAGTGAATGAAAACAGATACACTCTAAAATTTTACTAGCTGGCTCTGCCTGAGCTCAGAAACAGGGTGTTTTCTCCTGGTCCTTTTTCTAGAGCTACATAGCCCAAAGTGCTTGGCACAAGGTTAGGAAGGACAAGGGGCGCCCCTCAGATGCAAGATATTGGGGTACCACCAAATAAAGGTTATCACAATTCAAAATTCTCAAATCAACAGTTCCTTGATTTTAAGAGCATATTGTGTGGTTGAAAACCTAGGCCCACAATCTTAATAGGACTTTATAGGGTTGTATCCAGATGTAATCATGCTTTGAGTAGACCAGCTGGGGAAAAAATGCAACTTAAATTTGAAGGATTGCCATGCCCACTTGTCCGCTTTGATCTGTGGAACTGGCACTTTTATCAGTGCCATGTTCAGTTTGCACTTGCAATACTTCATTGTGGCAGCACCTCTGGAACTCCCTGCCCATTGGTATTACACAGGCACCTTGGATGAACTTTTGGTGCTTGCTGAAAACTTTTGCTTTAGGCAAGTCTAACCAGGCATGCAATCTTAATGATTTAAAGTGTACTTTTTAGCATGCTATTTTACTATGTAGAATGATTTTCAAATTGGTGATTGTATTTCTTTTTTTTATTTATTTAAAAAACCTATTTATTTGTTTTTAGTGTTTGGTTTTATGGGTATTTTTAAGGAATTCTCTAGACCAGTGACAGCCAAACTTGGCCCTCTAGCTGTTTTGGGACTACAACTCCCATCATCCCTAGCTAAGAGGACCAGTGGTCAGGGATGATGGGAATTGTAGTCCCAAAACAGCTGGAGGGCCGAGTTTGGCCACCATTGCTTTAGACTGTAAACTGCCTAGAGGGGCTCTGCAAATGCTTGTTTGTTTCCTGTCATAGGCTGCTTTGGGAGGAAGAGCAGGATATCAATGGAATAACCAACCAACCAACCAATAACCAACCAGGACAACTGGTGGTAGATAGCGCTGTGGACGGAAGGAGGGGGCAGCCTAGCTAGATCAAGCCTTCAGGTGATATTTGCCTGCTTTTCTCACTGGCCCAGAACCTTTCCCACAGGTCAGTTGATGGTGGTCAGTAAATACATAACAAGTAATCTGGATCCATCCCACAGGACAGTTAGTAATACAAGGCCTTCTGGAAGCCAGAAGAGGGAAGTCCAACTGAAGCTGGCAAGTGGTCTTCTCCTTCACCAATCTCTTTCCCAGAATCCTCTTCAGACAATTGGTGATAGATGACTTTGTGAAAGGGCAGGGGAGTGGGGAAGGAAAGTCCAGCTGAAGCAGATTCTGAGGTGTTTCTGCCTGCTTCCTGAGGATCCTTTCCACAGGGCAGGTGGTGACAGAAATACATGATACTGTGCACATACGCGGCACCATCAACTTGCATGTGCCAACATTACAGAGAAAGGGATTCTGAGGGCGGGAAGCACATTTTCTCCGAGACCTTTGAAAAGCAGCTTGCAAATACCAAGCTGATGATAACTAACCAAGCCAAGGGAGCTTTTGCATCACTAGCTGTCAAAGCCTGTCTGCTTCAGTGATGCTCGGAAGCAGGTGTGGGGAATCTTTGGCCCTCCAGATGTTGTTGAACTGTAGCACCCATCTGGAGGGCCACTCCTGTTCTGGAGGTTTTTTGGCACCAGTTCTTTACTGGGGAGCTGTTGATACCTTGTTTCCAGCTGGCTTTGTCCCTTATTTGTTGCCGTCCTTGTTAAATCTCCTCTCTCTTCCACAGTGGCCATCATCACCTCCTGCTGACCGTAAGTCACTGTGTGTCTCCACTTTCAACTGGCAAAGGCGGGAAACAGGAAAAACATACACCCTGGCCATAAATTTCTGAGCCAAGCACTTATCTCCAAATATCGGTGTGTTGCTCTGCTTAAATTAAAATCACATTGCAGTGCCCCACCCTTAACAACTTTACTTGGAAGTAAATTCTATATGAATGCTTGCAATTAAGTGTGCTTACGATCATGACTGAAGTCATATTTTATGGAATAGCAATTCTGGAATCAGAATTGGCCCATGAGCCAGTGAATATAATTACTAATACAAGCACACAAGTGCTTTCCCTGTGTGTCTATAAGGTCCGGCATAGCGTGTTCTCACTAAAGGAGAGCACGTGTTGCGGATGGGGCCAGGCAAAGCACCCTGTAGTTGCCAGGGAAATTTGATGAAGGGGTCTGGCAAGGACTGGTGCTGTTGTTGCTGGGGCAATTTGTATGTTGCCATTTTTGGGGGTGGAGATCAGAGATTATTTAAGCAGGGCCCACAGAAAGTTGCTTTCTCTTTTGCTGTGGGCATCGGATCGAACACAGCTAAAGACGGTTGTATAAAAATATCTCATTCTCATTTTCTCCTATTTTATTTGACCTATTTATTAATTTGATCTTGGCCTTTTGTGTTATCTCCCCCCCCCCTATTCTTTATTCATACCTGGTTCTTGTCTTTAGTTTTCAATTTATTTGTTTTTCCTGACTCTTATTTCCTACTTATTAGCCTTCTCCCCCCCGATTTTTCCTTGTGGAATTTTGTCCCGTGGGGCTGCTGGGGGTGGCCGGGAGGGGGGGGCGGACCCTAGGCCTTTGGCCTGGTTCTTAGCGGAGGCGCCGGAAAAAGGGTTTGCTTGGCCTACGGGCCTTCGGAGCCTTACCCCCCCCTATTTTCCTAAGTTTACTAGTTTAAAAGCGGGTGCTTACCGTAGTCCTCCCCTGGCCTCTCCCAGCGGCGGCTCCTTTTCGCGCGCTTCGGCGCGCTCTTACTACCCGGGGTGGGCCGGCTGGCGCGGAGCCTCTGCGTAGGCGCCGTTAGAGCCGCCAATTCGTGCGTGGCGCTCGGCGCTCGTTTTTTCGGCCCGGTTTGGGCCGGGTTTGGGGAGGCTTAGCGGGGCCTCTCCTCTCTTGCCCCGGGCACAGCGGGGAGTGCCTGGGAGATTTGTTGGGGGCCGTGCGAAGTAAACTGGGCCGGGAGGCCTATTCGGGCACCCCCCCCCTCCTCACCCGGCTCCGAGCGGTAGCGGACTTCACCGCGCTTCGGCGCCTGCGGAGTTGGGCCGTTTAAGCTGCGGAGGGCCATCTCCGGACGTTCCGGCCTTTAGCCTGGTGGCGCTTAGCGTGCACAGCGGCTTTGGGGGCTGACGGCCTGCTTGCGACCTGCCGTGGCCCTTGGGTGAGGCCTTCCGCCTGATGGCAGTTGGGAGGCCTCCATTTTGAGGAATTTTTGGTGGGAGCGCCATTTTCTTTGCCTCCTCATTGCGCTGGCCGCTAGTGGCCGTTTATTGCAACGCAGTTATACTATTGGCTTTAATTACTGGCTGTGCCACCTGCTGGTGAGCTATATAGTTGCAACTGTTTTGGATTGATCTGTTTCCTGCTTGATTGACTATTCAATTATAACAGAGCACTGGTGCAGCCTTGCATTAATCTTATTATTTGTTTTACTAGTAGCAGGTATGGCTCCAAAGAAGAAGGTGTCACGGAGGTCCGATCTCGCTTCCTCGGCGAAGCGGCCTATAAAAGGCCCGTCCCAAGCCTTACGTTCCCCAGTGCCACAGCGATCTTTGAGACGCCTTCAATCCATGGTCACTGGCTTGGCCAGTGACCCTGTGGCGTTAGCACGTGTTGAGGCAGAAATGGATGGCTTGATTCAACGCTGCTCGACTCCGACGACTTCTCCTGCTAGTCCAGCTCCGCCTGTGGAAGCACCTCCTTCGGTGTCATCTTCTGCTGAAGATGAGGGGGAGGATTTGTCAGCTGGGGGTCTTTCGCGTATTACTCAATTGTCCCAGTCGTCGGTCTTACCTGTCTCCCAGGCTGCAGCGCCAAGGGTACGGGGCGGCCCCAGGGGTTCGACCAGGCGGAGGACATCCGCCCGGATTCGGGCGGCACGGGGTTCAGTTGTACAGTCCTCATCAGCGGTGAGGTCTGTTCCTGGTCATTCACCTGTGGTTTCTTCTCAGTTAGTTCCAGGCGATGTGCTGTTAGGCGACGCATCGGAGTCTTCGGTGGAGGACAGCCTTCCTCTCCCCCCAAAGGCGTCTTCGGGTGGGCTCCGTCGCCGGAAAAAGAGATCTAAGAAGCGTGCCAAGAGGAGACGGAGAGACACCTCATCCTCTTCCGCAGGTACGTCGTCTCAAACCTCCAGTAGTGATGAGGAAGCGTCACTCTCGTTATACTGGGGCTTTGGGGAGACATCAGGGCTTCCAAAATGGGCTTGGGAGCGGAGGGCAAACTCTCATAGGGCAAAGTATGGGGCGGTGCAGGACTGTCTGCACGGGGTCCTCATGCCTGATGTAAAGGTCTCCACCAACTCAGTTAGGGACATCATACCAGGTGCCCATTTAACCACAAAGCTACGATCCAGGATTCTGGATGGCCGTTACATTGATATTTTTAGCCTGGCACCCCCTCAGGAGGGCCAGGACTCCCTGGATAAGGGTTCGACAGCCACAAAAAAGAGGGCGGTTGTGCCAAAGGTGGAAAGGACCTTCGAGCGATGGCTGGATAGTTTCCAGGTGTTCGCAGGAGTGGTGGCGGCGGCTTACCCACGGAGGTCCATGCATTTATGGGTTTATTTATCCATAGTTCGCTCAGCATTTACGATGGCTGGAGCGTCGGCTGCGATTTCCTATGATGAGAATTTCAGACGCAGGGCGGCTAAGATCCCCACTGCCCGCTGGGATCGAAAGGATTTAGATGTTTGGACCACGTATGTGGCTCCACGTATTGACAATAAGCTCCCTGAATCTCAAAAAACTAGGACTGTGCCAGCTAAGACAGGTCGCAAGTTCTTTTGCTGGGATTTTAACAAAGGTACCTGTCAGCGCCAGTTCTGCAGGTATTCTCATAGTTGTGAAAAGTGTTCTGGGAACCATCCAGCATCCGCTTGTGCAGGGGTTCGACGGCCCTTTCGAAAGGGAGGGGGCTCACAGCAGCCCCCAAAAGCCGCTCCCCAGCCTGCAGCCGCCAGTGCAGGAAAATAGTGTACTTTTCTCTTTGGCTTATACCCCGGTTAAGCTGCAGCCGTTATTGTCTTTGTTACAGTTATACCCTCTTCAGGAGGCAGCATCTTACTTGCGTGATGGTTTTTCCCTGGGCTTTCGAATCCCAGTGGCGGCTAATCCTGCAGCTAGAAACCCTTCAAACCAGAAGTCCGTGAAGGATATGCCAGAGGTGGCGCGTAAGAAAATTGGGAAAGAACTGGCTTTACACCGTATGGCTGGCCCGTTTGCCTTCCCCCCCTTTCCTAATCTGCATATTTCACCCTTGGGTATAGTGCCCAAGAAAGCTCCGGGGGAATTTCGCCTGATACACAACCTTTCACACCCTAGGGGCACATCAGTAAATGATGTGATTCCCCCGGAGCTTTGTTCAGTGAAGTATGCCTCGCTTGATCAAGCGATCAAGATGATAAGGAAATTTGGAAGGGGTGCTTTGCTAGCCAAATGTGACATTGAGTCTGCATTTCGGCTGCTTCCAATTCATCCTGATGACTTCTGGTTGCTAGGATTTCAGTTTGATGGGGAATTTTACTTTGATAAGGCCATGCCCATGGGTTGTTCGGTAGCCTGTGCGGCCTTTGAGTGTTTTAGTTCATTTTTGGACTGGGCTCTACGCAAAAGAACTGGTTTGGGCGGAGTCACTCATTATTTGGATGATTATTTATTGGCCTCAGCTAGTGATACGGGGAATTGCGTGGTGTTGCTGCAGGCCTTTGCTGCCTTAACTGAGGAACTGGGCGTGCCGTTAGCTGCGGAGAAGACTGAGGGTCCTTCTACGCAGCTGACTTACCTTGGTATTTTGTTGGATACGGTGGCGCAAACTTCCAGTTTGCCGGCGGATAAGATACTCACACTGAAGGGCATCATCGCTGAACTTATTCCCATGAAAAAGGTTACCCTGCGGCAGCTACAGTCCTTGTTGGGCCACCTAAACTTTGCCTGCAGGGTGATTGCCCCAGGGCGACCTTTCTGTTCCCGTTTGGCCAGACTTATGTCAGGTTTAAAATCCCCGAGACATAGGGTACGCCTATCAGCTCAAGTGCGTGCTGACCTTCGTATTTGGTTGGAATTCCTGGAGGAATTCAATGGGGTGTCACTCTGGCAGGACACTTTGAACCTTTATACCGATTTTCAGGTGCACTCTGATGCTGCGGGGTCGTTGGGTTTTGGTTTGTATTGGGATGGCAGGTGGTGTGCCGAGCGTTGGCCTTTAGCCTGGCGTGGGGAAGCCATAACTCGGGATTTAACTTTTCTTGAGTTTTTTCCCATTGTAGTGGCAGTCCATTTGTGGGTTGAGCAATTCAAGGACCGTCGTGTGTGTTTCTGGACAGATAACCTGGCGGTGGTGAATGTGCTAGCCAAGCAGTCTTCACGTTCACCTAGGGTATCAACCCTGTTGAGGGTTTTTGTTTTGCATTGTTTACGTTTTAACATTGTATTTTCTGCTCGTTTTGTGCCTGGAGTGTCTAACGAGATTGCCGATGCTCTGTCCCGTTTTCAGATGCAGCGGTTCAGGTCCCTGGCGCCAGTGGCTCGAGACCGTCCGGAATTTTTCCCGGATCATCTCTGGAACCTTGGCAGCACTTAGTTTTACAGGGAGTAGCTGCATCCGTTGCCCCCTCCACAATGAGGTCCTATAAGAAGGCTTGGACCGATTTTTTGCATTTTACTGGGCAATCTGTTGTAGAGGGAACTTGCACACCTCAATCGACAGCGCAGGTGCTCCAATATTTGGCGCATCTATTTCAGATGCGGAGGGCAGCCAGGACGCTGAGATTGCATGCGGCTGCTATTTCTTTCTTTAGCAAAGTTTATTTTAATAATGACCCATGTGGGAAGTTCGTGGTGCGCAAGGCATTGGAAGGGTGGGGCCGGCTTTGCCCCTCCAGGCCAGCTACAAGGAGGCCTATCACGTTTGGTTTGTTGACCAAGATGCGGAGTAAACTAAGGGGCATCTGCTGGTCTAAGTTTGAGGCGCGGTTATTTTCCGCAGCCTATTCAATAGCTTTTTTCGGAGCCCTCAGACTTGGGGAGGTGGTGTGCGAACCTAAGCAGAATGGGGGTTCGAGGGGTTTGTTGCTGCAGGACGTGAGCTTATCTCAGTCTGAATTGCAAATTCTGGTTAGGAGTTCCAAAACTGATCAACTGGGCAGGGGGGCAGTTATTCGGCTCCCAGCAACTGGGCTAGGGGGCCCTTGCCCAGTCAAGGATCTCCAGAAATATATGGCATTGCGGCCTACGGGGGCGGGGGCCCTGTTTATTCATGAAGATGGGCGTCCATTGGCACGTCATCAATTCACTGGTGTTTTGCGCAAGGTCATTGCTGCTTGTGGCCAGGCAGCCTCGGAGTTTGCTCCGCATTCCTTCAGGATTGGGGCTGCAACTACAGCCGCCCATTGGGGCTTGTCGGTTAAGAGGATCAAAGACCTGGGTCGTTGGAAGTCGGATGCATACAGGGGTTATGTGCGGAAATGATCTTGATTTCATGTACTCACATCTTCTGTTTTACCCTAGGTCTACCCACTGTCCATGTTTGGATAGTGGGGCACAGTATTGTGCATTGGGCTGCTTGCAGAGCTCGGCAATCTGAATTGGGAGTTGGCCTTGGCCTTCCGCAGCACGTACGAGTGTCCTGGATCTCCAGAAGGGGGATGCGGTGGAAGGAATTCTTACCGCTGATGCAGAGGCGTGTTCTTCTGGAGGGCCCCCCTACGGCGATTGTGGTGCAGCTCGGGGAAAATGATATGGTTTCTTTTTCCTGTTATGTTTTACGTGCTATTATTTTGCAGGATTTGAGGGACCTAGCGGCCTTGGTGCCCGCTACTAAGTTAATTTGGTCACAGTGGCTCCAGCGTGTCTGGAGGGGTAGTCCCTGCCCTGCGGCCACTGAGAGAGTGAGAAAGCGTATTAATTCAGCTGCAAGCAAGCTGGTGTATGAGATGGGTGGGCTTGTGATTCCCCACCCAGATATTAATGTTAAAGCCACTGATTGCTACAGGTCTGATGGGGTTCATCTTACCTCTGTTGGGAGTGATTTATGGTTGAAGTCAGTGGTGGCTAAGTTGAAAATATGTTTAGGTTTGTGAGTGGTTGGCGGTGAGCGTAAGGGCTCAGGTGGCGGATAGGCATTGGTTTAAATTGGTTGGTGGAGGGGTATGGATTGGCTGTGCCTACCCCTCAGGTGATGCTGCTGCACGGGAATTCCGTTAAAGGAATTCAGGGGCTTACCATCCTTTTGTCCAAACCCCTGGAATCGGGTTTGGGCCGCGTAAGCCCCTAGGAGCATGCGGGGAGAAGCTGTGGGTCTGTGTCGCAGCTCCAGTTATCCCTGGTCTTGTTCCTCCACACTGGCTTCCGCTGGAATCCGGAAGTCAGTCCTGTCCCCAAGGCGGGGGGACAGATAGTCTTAACCAATGCCTAAGCAACCACTCACAATTTGTATGAAAATAAAGTTGTGGCCAAAAATTATGCCAAAAACCTTAAACAAAAATTATGTGTGAAGTGTGAGTTATTGGGATAAGGGTGTTTTGGGGGACCTCAGCACGCAAAGCGTGTTCTCACTAAAGGAGAGCACGTGTTGCGGATGGGGCCAGGCAAAGCACCCTGTAGTTGCCAGGGAAATTTGATGAAGGGGTCTGGCAAGGACTGGTGCTGTTGTTGCTGGGGCAATTTGTATGTTGCCATTTTTGGGGGTGGAGATCAGAGATTATTTAAGCAGGGCCCACAGAAAGTTGCTTTCTCTTTTGCTGTGGGCATCGGATCACCCGCCCGCCCTCCCTTGATTGGGCATTCGCTTGACCTTGCTATGCCTGTCATGGGGTCGTCCGCATTGGTGCGGGGGCCTGGTAGGAATTTTGCCATTTGGCTGATTAGTGTGTGCCATCTGGTTTTTGCCTACTACGTAGCAAATCGTCACAACTTGTAAGGTTGGCGGATAGGCATTGGTTTAAATTGGTTGGTGGAGGGGTATGGATTGGCTGTGCCTACCCCTCAGGTGATGCTGCTGCACGGGAATTCCGTTAAAGGAATTCAGGGGCTTACCATCCTTTTGTCCAAACCCCTGGAATCGGGTTTGGGCCGCGTAAGCCCCTAGGAGCATGCGGGGAGAAGCTGTGGGTCTGTGTCGCAGCTCCAGTTATCCCTGGTCTTGTTCCTCCACACTGGCTTCCGCTGGAATCCGGAAGTCAGTCCTGTCCCCAAGGCGGGGGGACAGATAGTCTTAACCAATGCCTAAGCAACCACTCACAATTTGTATGAAAATAAAGTTGTGGCCAAAAATTATGCCAAAAACCTTAAACAAAAATTATGTGTGAAGTGTGAGTTATTGGGATAAGGGTGTTTTGGGGGACCTCAGCACGCAAGTGGAACTATTTATTATCTCTCCAGCGATTTTGGAAATTATCTGGCATCACATTGGTTCCACTTGGGCTTTATGACTGCAGTTTGTCCAACTGTGTGAAAAACACATTATTTATGACAATGCAGTGTGAAGGCATGGCGTTTTAAAACAGTATCCTTGTTAGAAGGCGGATGCTTGCTTCCTGCTTGCTGTTTGGAAATGTTCGCAAAATGTGGACCATTGCTCTTTTCACACTATGATATTCTGCTTTCTCCCGCCTTTAATCTGAAGCTGCTTGAAGTTTTAGATTAGGAGTGGGAGGTTTGGGGTTATTTTAAATGATGTGGGGGAAAAAAAATCTCATTATGCTGCCAGAGAAAAAGACTATTACTGAAAATTAATGATAATGAACCAAAAGCATTAAGCTATCAGCTGTCGGAACAGCTAAGCTACTGACACATTTTAACATCAAAGCTGAGACTAAATTATGCCTATTATTGCTAGGTAATAAAGTGATATATTCTGTACATCTGCCTTAGCTGAAGAATTATGCACCCCCAACTTTATCTGTTCTCATCATGTCACTGGGATGTGCTAGAACAATCTGACTAGTTTAAAATTCACATAACTCTTTCCCTGCTAAATATATCAAATTTGTAAGGAAGGTGCATATATTAAATGCTCTTGCAGAAGTAATTATTATCCAGATTAATCTACTTTTGTCCACAGTGACAGGGCAAGGTGCCCAGACCTTTGTGTGGCTGTACACAAAAGACATTACTGCTGGCAGTGGGCCTCAAAGTCAGGGATACTGAATTAAAAAACCCCACCCACCTCTATGCTATTCTGTATTTTATCTATATATCTTAGGCGTTTATATATCAGCAAGGCAAATAAGAGCAAAATTAAAATGCATGCAACAAAGCAAGCCAATCATTAAAAATATAGAAGTAGAATAAAAGAAGGTGGCAAAGCTAAAGGTGACAATACCTGAATCAGATTAAAAAGCCTGGGAAAGTCAAAAGAAGAAGAAATTTCCTGGTGCCAAATAAACATAGCCAGAGTCCCACCACTGAGAAAGTCCTTTTCCTAGTAGCCATCAATCATACCTCACCCACAAGGGCACCCAAATAAGAATCTCATAAGATTTGGGTAGGTCCAGTTGGGACCAAGCAACCTTTCTGGCATTACGTTGAAACTCTGAGTTGTGAAGTTAGAGTAGATTTTCTCATTTATTACACTAGAGAAGACCTTCTCCAATTATGGTGCTTCTGCTCTGCATGCTTTTCAAGTGCCCTTTGTTCAGAGAGAAATCTTACATAGATTCATCCCTTGCACCCCCTCACCCTGAGAGCGGAGACCAGACCTTATGCCTGTTGTGTGCACAATGGCAAGAAGGACATCACACTGGCAAGTTCTATCCTGCCCCGTAACATTTAGGAAAGCTAACTACATGATTCAGCATTGCAGTGTAAATTTTCCCACCCAAGATTGGTACACAATAACATGGAATGAGGCTACGAAAACTTCCTAAGTGGTGGTGTTGGATCTTGTGTTAGGGATTTCTAAATGCTGTGTAATGGGAAGGAACTCGGTATAGTGTTCCTGTTTTGGTGCCATTCCCACTGTGCACATAACATCCCTTCCTTTCATACCTTACTTCTTCCCCCATCCCTCTAAACTATTGCAATTGCTCTACGCATAGAAGGTCACAGAATGTTATGAAGTTAAGAATGCGTGCAGAAGATATGCAGACCAGACTCTATCAGCCAAGCTGGGAGTATCAATAGAATTTTCTCTGAGGCTATAAAAGCATAACTTTAAAGATGATCTCCTTGTAGGTTGCTTATGTCTCAGCAAGTCACGTTTTGGAACATCTGACCCTTCTCTGGCAGAATTTTCTGTACGTATTAACATGAGTGTGGGGGTGAAACCACTTCTCACTCCTGGAGGACCAACAAATTCTCCTTACACCATCTGCATGACATTATGGGTGAAAGAACTCAACCAATTATCAGATGCTAAAGCACTTCGGTGCCCATCTAGCCAGAAGGGAAGCTGATAATTGGTAGCATCTAGTCATATTGTGCATCCTTATCAAAAAATCTAGAGAAGCAGCAGAATGGCGAAATTCTCTATAAAAGACCAGGTTGTTGTTTTTTCTTTGCAGATAGGCTGCAGTCAGGGCAAAAAGTGTCTGCCCCATCACTGATGGAAATATCAATATTATCTTTCCTTAGAAATTGCTATGGTCAAAAACTCTTGGTGGATTTTTTGGTACCACAAAATAACGTAAATCCACTCCACTTCCCAGTGGGGAGGAGTTGCGGTGGACCGCATGGCCACCCACTCCCCTCCAGGGGCTGGGGACGAAGTCCCGCGTCACCCGGAGGTTCCCAGCCATGTCATTGTCCAGCCAGCCAGTCTGCTGGCTGGGAGGGGCATGGCTGGACCCCATTTAAACTGAGGTGTGAGCTGGAGAGCTTCCTCCTCAATCTCCTGCCTGCCCTCTCTATTTTCAGGTTTCAACATTTGTCTTGCTATGGACTTCAGTTGGTTGCCGTTGAGGGGCTTGGTAGGAATTTTTCCACTTGGCAAATTGGCATGGGCCACTTGGTTTTTGTCTACCTCTTGAAAATTGTCGCAACTTTGTAAAGTTTAGCGGTTAGGCATTGGTTGATCTTATGATGGGGGAGGGGAGGTGTGGCCATCACCTGCCCCTCAAAGCTTAAGGGTATTCTGTTAAAGGAATCTGGGGGTGTGGATCTTGTCTGAAGCCTAGGGCCATGTCACAACCCCGTCAGCCACCCCCCGCCAGGGGGAGCTCGAGTTGGTTTGCATAGACGCCCCCCCCTTACTGGTGGTTGACCCTTACAGGACTCCCTGAAAGATGGGCTGGAGTCAGATATAGTTGGGTCAATTCCAATGCCTAAGCCAATACCGCTCACATTCTGTAACCAATAAAGTTGTGGCCTAAATTTGTCCAATAGCCATTAACCTAATATCTGTGTCCTTGTGCCTTATTCATCAACGAGGGGGTGGCCTTTGGGTCTCGACACACAGTAAACATCTTTCCTCAGCCCTTAAGAATTTCCTGTGTTAAGAAATGTTGCTTAATGTAGGTGACATTGTCCTGTTCTGGAAAATAGTTACTTGTGAGTATGGGAATGTTTCTTTTGAACCTTTTGGAAAAGTTAAGCGCAGTTCCATACTTTTATATGCAGCGGGCTTGGCTGGGGGTGGGGACATGTCGTCTATGCAATGCATGAAAGAGACAGATCTAGGTTGCATTTAGGAACTCCAGCATCAAAGACAATGTTCTTATTTTGTGCTCATATGCATCTCTTTCCTGACTTCCTGACGAATTCTATTAGTGCTGGGCATTCAGTTTTAAAGGATGCCTTAAAAGCATGGTTCCTCAGGTGAGCCAAGCCTGGGTACCAACAGAGTCACAAGGAAATTATACTGGGCCTTTTTATAACAAGAAAAGGGCATACTCATTCATGCATTAAAAGTACCTGTCATCTTGTACTATGTCTTTTTAATGTACTCTTGCTGTGATATAAAGGATCCTATTGAATTCATACTCACACACAAAGGCACACTTGTGACTCTAGCAAAATAAGCTGTTCAGTTTTCTTCCCTGACACACTATATATCAAAATATATAACAAAATTTGTCTTTTGTTTCATGCATTTAAGAGGAAAGTCAAAAACAGGCAACTCCTCCCTTACATGGGAGTTACATTCTGCATAAAGAAATCACGTAAAGTGGGGAGCTACCTCTAATCACCCTTTAAATGCCCTCTCTGCCACATACTATTCAAATCCATACCAAAAATACTATATCCAAAAATATCCACAACTAGAATTGAAGCTCATGGGGGGCCGGAGGAGCACGGAGGATGTGCAGGAAAGCAGGGGCTGTGCTACCCCAGACGCCAGCTGTTAGGCAGGGAGATGGAGCAGTGTAAACAAAGCCCCATTGAAAGTCTGGTCTCTTTGGGGCTTCCTCTGCCCCTCACTGACTTCCTCTTTCGGCTCTTGGGAGGGTCTCCTCATGAGTCACAAGAATTCTCTAGCTCTCTTCCGCCATTTCTGAGTTTGAATTGAATTCTTTATTTCCTGGTAACATGCATGAGTCGATCACATGTAAGTTGGGGTGTGTGTGTGTCTGTAATCTGCAAAGTTAACTTCACCAACTTTGCTCATTGAAAACAGAGACATTGCTTAGTTTACATTTTTATCCATATATTTTTTAAAACTCTGTGTCTGCTGGTGATTTGGAACTCTAACAGGAGATGGTGTCAGATATGTGGGCTGGGAGGACTTGGGAGGTGGCTGTACTGCACAGGTGGAAATATTTTGTATACTGAGTAGAACATACTGGAGGAAGCCGTAGGGTCTGTTTCCCCATCACTCTGCGATTTAAAAAACACAAACAATTTTGCATTGTTTTTGAACATATGTCTCAGTCAAATATGTTCTTTGTTGTTGTTGCGTTTTTTAGCACATTTTTAATACACAATTTTTGTACAGGTTTTGAGTCCCGAAATGTATTGCCAGAAAACTGAAGGACCACCACATTCCACCCATGTGTTAGCCTGGGAAGCTCACATTAGGTTGGTTCATTTGTGGACTGGACAAAGAAGATGAGCTTACATAGCACAGGTGCAAGCCTGAAAAAGATATGGTTTATCAACATGCGAATGAACCTTGTACCCACATGGCCCCTTTTAATCTCTTCTGCTATCACATATCCAGCTTCAGAGCTTCTCTCGTGCTTGCTTAAACCAGTTCACCATGACACCCAACCCGGGAAACATGCTTTAAACACTTTAAACAATCCAGGCTCTAAAACCAAGATCAGGTTCTAGGAAAAAGATTTTATGCATTTTTTTGTAAAATGCAGATAATAAAACATTTAAACTTATTCTCTGAGAGTATTCTTCTTATTTCTGTTATCTTTATGTTCCCATAAAACCCTCCCACCATCCCATGGACTCTCTCACATACTCACACCTATCAGGAGTACAGTAATAACTCTCAATTCCAATCGCCAAATGCAGCACTCCAGGTCTGTCTGTCTGGCCCAGGAATCTCCTCAGGTGATGGCCCTTCCTGAGACGCACTGTTCACTGACTCTATTTGAAACCCCCGGAGGCTTTTTGCCTGGCAGGACTGTGTCCTTCAACTCTGGCCTCAAGAAAGTTGTCCAGATGGGATTGCATCTGAAAAAGAGTCTTGATGTGAAGAAAGGTTCCCATCTGTTTTCAAGAAAGCTTTGGCCATCATAAATTTGTTGGTCTTTAAGGAAGAACAAGATGGCTGCTATTTTGAAAATATATGTCTACATGTATAGTGAAATAGTAAGCCTTGAAGGTGTCAGGGATCTCAGTCTCTTCTCCCTGCAAGACACTAATTTAGATCCTTCTCACCCAAACCCTTATTTGCTTTTTGAAAGACTGCAGGACCTTTAACAAAGCAATAGTGGTGCTTATATATTTGTTCATGTGGATATCATCATATACTGCTGGGAGTATGGAAGGTCTGGCTGTTGTTCACCTGTGGTTCTTATAAAGTGTTATGGCCTGTGAAAGACTTGCTGTAGGGCCCGTACCTTTCATGTGTTAACAGCCAGCATGTTTTTCTGTTTGCTTAAAACTCACACACACACCATAAAATGAAACAGTGTATTAAATACAAGAGGTAAAACAAGTCCCCAATGTAGGAAATCACTTTTACATATGGCCTATAACAAAATACAGCATGTATTGGGCAGCTGAGGAGATGCAGCAAATTCTTTTAATTATTATTTTGATTTTAACATAGCAGTCGTGATGGGACAGTATCCTCCCCTGCACCTGAGAGCAGCAGGTTAGTTTAGGCCACGGGTTAAGGATAGGTTGTGTGGCACACACACAGTTCTGTTCTCCACAGAGGGTAATAGCCGGAGGCTGCCACCCCTTCCCTCAGAACCTGCTGCCTGAGGCACCTCTGTCTAATGGAAGGGCTGGCCCTGTTAGTTTAATTACCAACCTTTGATTTCAGCACGTATTTATACAAATACAAATGCACAAACCCAGGAGTTCTCTTTTCACTCCTCAGATGCCATAAACTGGGAGAGGTTTTTGTCTGCATGTTGACTTTCTGCTGCAATCTTCTTTGCTTTCAAGTTGCTTTTGCAGCAGATGTTTCCTGAATTAATCATTTGTTACATGAGGGACTTTCTTCCACATAGACATCAGATAACACCCCTTCTCTAAGGCCATTAGTTTTCCTTGGCAGCCATACCTATACTGCATGCAGTGTATCATTTACTCACCATTGTGTCCGTAAATTGTAACATCAGGAACATTTTGATCCTGTGAATTTTGCTTTTATGCAGCTTTCTTTTACAATAGTTTTACAAACAGAGCAAATATTCATTCACTCATTATTCTGCTATCAGGGAAGAATGGATCCCCCTCAACAGAACATACTAGTTGTTCAAGTTCAGAAGGTTGCTCTGTCCCACTATGCATAAAAACCACAAGGAAAATGCCTTGTCCTATACAAAAGAGAATGCCTTCTAAAGTCAATCCACTAATTGCTTTCCTCAACATAGCTTTAGCTTAATCCGAAGCTTACCAAGTGTACCATGAAGGTTGCCTCATAGGGTAAGCTGAAATAAAATCTAGAGCATGGCAGTATTACTCCCATTATTTTTCTCACCACGTTACAAAACTGTGGCATGGAAGTACATTGAAAACTGGATTGCTCTTTCCAATTTGGCAGTTTATGAAGAATTTACATCTTTGAATTTTATAGGTAGCCAAAATGTGGGAATTAATAGGTAGCCAAAATGTGGAAATTTTCCATATAATTCTTCTGTGGCTACTTTTTCCTTTGTCGATAACACTATACAACAAAAGTGAATTCCTGAGTTGAAGAATGCCAGTGCCTCTTCTGTGTCTCTGTTTTGCTGCATGGGTTCCATGTGAGAGAGGCAAGTAATCATTTAAAAATTGGAGGTGTTTTGGTCTCGTGGTTTTTCTGTTAAAAATGGTCATATAAAACCCATCCTTAGATGCAGATCATAAAAGCACAGCCCTTACAAAGGGCTCTGAGACAAATGTGAATGTGGACCTGAGAATGACCCTGCTTGATCCCCTTCCCTTTCTTTGTCCATCTTCATTATTCCTCTATCCAGTCCTCAGGATTTCCCCCAGGCCACACTCATCACTAGCTCTGCTCTGTGGCCTTCTCAGATGCTTTTGCCTGGCTAGATTGTGTCCTTGTGAACATTCTTCCTGTTTGTTGGATGGAGAAGTGAGAGAGAGCATAGAAATGTTCAACCAGGCAGAGGGCCTTCTCAGTAGTGGCACTAACCCTGTGGAATACCCTCCCATCTCCTGTCAAGTATATTACATTCAGGAGACATCTGAAGGTAGCCCTGTACAGGGAGCCGTTTTAAGGTAAAATGTTTTACTATGTTTTTATGTATGCTGGAAGCCACCCAGAGTGGCTGGGACAACCCAGTAAGATGGGTGTGGTACAAATTATTATTATTATTAACTTTTCTATAGCTGGAAGGTAGCCTACTGCACACGTACACTATTTCTCTACCTAATCTTGCCTGCAGCTCTGCTCACCCCTTGGAAGTTTCCCCATGAGGCAGAGTTGAGTAAAGGTTATCCTCAGTTCGAAACAATTCATTGATGAAAATGGATTCTGTTTTATTCACTATTTGAATGCCCCAAACAAATGAAAGCACTGGTGTGAATCAGGCAGTTCCTTGAGTCGCATAAAGATTCAGGGCATGTCCCTATTTCATTTTTTTACAAGAGTCTGGGAATCCTAGTGGGCATGCAATTGAGTAGAAGTCATTCTTGGGCAGGTGAGAACAGATGGGAAAGAGAAAGTGAACAAAGAATGGACAGAATCTGGCACTGATTAGTATTTTCTTTCATAGGTGGGATGAACAGAAAGGAATACTTATTAAATTTATAAGTTGAACAAAAACCAAGGATGGGCTTCAAACACTAAAGGGCATGACCAGAATACACAATAATCGTGGACTATTGTGATGCAACAGAACAAGTCTGAGTAAGGAACAGTGAAATGACGCTCAGTGTTTTTACCCATAGTAAGGTCAAGTTGACTAGTACAGAATGATAACTAATTGGCTAGACAGGATAATAAAGATTCCATAGTGGTTTAGTAGCTGAAGTTTCTGAGAATTTTTCAAAGGAAGCATGTTGCAGTAATCTTAATGGCATGTAAGTAAGGCATGAGCAACCGTGGCCAGATCAGACATCTTCAGGAACAGGAGATCCAACTCTACCCCATAGAAAGAGAAGCAGAAGATTAAGGTCCATAGGCCTGGATGAAGAAGAACTTTGACTGGTGACTAAGAAACAGATAGTGATGGCACCAGACCATTAGATTATGACAGGAACTAGATTATTATTTTAGAGTATTACGGTAAACCCTAAACATTAATGTGGACAGCAAAATAAATTACACTAATTTGGTATGGTGGGTGAGGGCTCAAGGTGGGCTTCTGGTGAGGAGACTGAAACCACTTTCTCTTCCTTTATCCCTCCTGCTGCACCACTGTGAGCAAAGCCATAGTTTCATCCAAACCTGGGACAAAGCCAGAGTTTGAATTGCATTGAATTGCAGTGATGTGACCAAGAAGTAAAGCAGTGAGCTGGAGAGAGAATCAGAGCAACATTTGAGAGTAATGTTTGATTTCTGTTCTAATCCAAGGCTATGGACTTTCGGAGAAACAAGACCTTTTTGGGGTGTTAATGCTGTGAACCCCTCCCTTGTAGGCTCAGGTTGTATATATGTGTAAATAAATCATATATCATAATGACACCACAGTCTCTGTGTGACTTATTCCAAATGGAAACACGAACCCTGAGTAAGTGCCTTGGACTTCTGGAATCAAGCACCACCCAGCGATTGGGGTGGCATTCGGCAATAAGTATACAAGACAGAATTGGAACATGGAAGACATCTGAAGAGCTCTCTATGTCCAGAATGGAAATTTCACTAGCTTCAATTCCTTTAGGGAACACTTCTGTTTTCATTTTTATTCCAGGATTATTAAGTACACTGGACCTTTCTTGGTTTGATCTATGGCTCAAGTTTTCATAGTGAATGTGACTCCTTTGATGAAATTCTTCTTTGCCTTCTAAACAAAGATTATTACAGCTCGAGGTCAATTCAGGTTGCACTTCTGTTTAAAGGACTGCTGCTTCAGGGAATCATTTGGGAAGAGAATATTTTTGCAAGACATAAATCAACTCTCCTTAATTCAACTTTTAAGAAAAAAAGAAAACACAAAAAAACTTTTGGACGATGGCTCCTATAAATCCAAATGTGATTTTATTCTTGCCCTTTGGCTAATATTTAATATTGAACAGATTTATCTAGGTTTCACTGCAGGTTAAGGCCACTGCAGATTAAGTTAGAGGCCCCAGGACAGTCTGGCCTTTTGAGTAATGCCATCATATTTTACTCTGTAAGGCGACATACACACATATATACAAATGAAATATGGACTGCAGAATATTCCAAGTCAACCTCAATCACGTAGTATCTCTGTATAGAGCTGCAAGCAGTTAGCATTCTTGCTTACCAATGATGTGAGTAAGCTGGATCTAAAGTGATATAGGCAGCATTCTGTTCATGCATGGGTGTGTTCCAGTTTTCCCTCCTGTGCCAACTCCAAAGTAGCACCCTATGTACAGCAAATATCTATTGCAAGAATCAAGTATTCACCCCTCCTCCATAGACATGTGGAAGCATTTTCCACAGAGGTAGGGTTGCGAAACAGGATTGAAGCCAGTCCTAAGCCAGTAATGTTTTCTTCCATTGTGCATCAGTATGTAACCTGATCATTATTTATGAGTCACAACATTTTCTTATATTATTGTCATGAAGTGGAAGGACATTCGAAAACCTTGCAAAAGGAAACCCAGCTCCTATATTCCAGTTCAGCTGTACTGAGCATGTGAACTACAGGGAAGGGCCATTGCTGAGTAGATAGATAGATAGCTAGATAGATAGATAGATAGATAGATAGATGATATAGATAGATATAGATAACCATTGTAGATTTCTGTATGCTTCTTGAGATGTTTGTTAGTCGAGCAAGAACTACTGCCAAGGACACATGTGGATAAATGTAACATGTAATTCAATATTTATTGACTGCCCTGACTGGTGGTTTTATATGTGGCTTTTGTTTGTGTTTGTTTTAAATACGGCATCTTTTGATTAATGGAATATTTCCTTGATTTCTAGGTAAACCACTTTGTGGCCATCTATGGTGAAAAGTGGTCTATAAATATTGAAAATAAATATCATCTTCTGCCTGCTGTGGAAAAGCATTTCCTTGCTCCCTTTTTCAGATTTTGTATATATCATCACAAAGCAGTTTGTGTCACCAACTACTGCTACTTAATGTCACTGTTACATACAATGGAAATCCCAAAGCAAAGACAAGTGCAGGGCCTTCTATGATGGAAGGCAGAGCACACAGAAACGCCGTTTACCTTCCTGCTGCAGAGGTACCTATTTGTCTATTTGCACTGGTATGCTTTCGATCTGCTAGGTTGGCAGAACCACATTGTTGTTGTTGTTGTTGTTGTTGTTGTTGTTGTTGTTTTTAATCTATCGGCTAATGCACCAATATCATGTTGCAGACTATTTTAGCAAAACAGCAACCTCACCCTGTCACTGAGGAAGAAATTACATTCTGTCTTGACTGAGTAAAGTTTACTCTCTCTATTTGGCAAAGCCTAATTGAAATTTCAGGCTTGTAATGAAATACACTCATGAAAGCTTTTATTGTATAACAGGAAATTCACTCACAAGTTTTGAGTGCTGTATACTTGCTTTCTCCTGAAAATGTTTAACCAAAGAGCAGAAGAGTTCACTAAGTCCTAGCTGGTCAGTTTGGCTTTTGACACTGAACATTTGCATGTAACTGGATCAGACAGAGAGACATGTTTAAAGGCAGCTGATTTCTGTCCACAAAAAACCAGCAATAGCACCTGTTGGAACAGGCATACTTCTTCTGTAAATCTGTCAGAGGTCATCATCATACAGAAGAAAATTCTAGATAAATTCCCTTTAGACACATGGAAGTTAGCATTAAGAATCATAATGGTATTTTCTTAACAAAGAAAATAAACCAGCAACTAAATTGGAACCAACCACCAGCAAAAGGCCTTGGGATCTTGAAACAGCTTCAGCCAAAGTTTCATGAATGACTGGCTGAATATTAGTAAAATAATGGTTTTTATAAGCAGACCCCATTTAGTGTCACTCATGACTGGAAAATAGCAGAAACCTAAGAGGAACATTTTAACAGCAGGAAAAGTATCAGTGTTATTTTAAAACTGGAGCTGGGGGAGTTAGGGCAAAATTCCCTGCCAAGAAAACATAATGCTTTGGAGACCTTTGTAAGTCTCAAAGGAATTGTTAAAAAATTAAAAGGGTAACAAGAGATTTTAAAAAAGAAACAATGAGAATGAGAATTTTTAAAACATGGTTTGATGTGTCCTGGATGTCAAGGTTTATTATGCTATCAAGATAAAATCATGTAGAAATCTGCAAGATAAAATGCAAATAAAAATTAGTTAAAATAGTCCCCTCCTCAGCTGAAGGATGTGTAGTTCACTTCATGAAGGACCTCCCGGCACTGCTTACCAGTTGCCTGGTGTCTTTTTGGGCTCCTCTTTTCCACTTCATACCACAGTGAATGCTTAGTGAGGGTTGTGTTGTCAAAGAAGGCATCCTATCTGTCCTCTCCTATATGAATGTTTCTGAAATTACAATTACATGCTATATGCATCACAACCATACATCAATTTGTCAATACAAGTCTGTACTTCATCTTGGCCACTCTTGCTCTTGGTTGTGTCTCCTGTTTTATTCCCCAGCTTCCTGCAATGTCCTTTTACTATATCCAGTTTGCCTCTTTTCCCTGAAGTCTGCCTTGAAATCTCCAAGCTGTCATCCTTTGCTGCCCCACTCTTCTCCCTGAGGTGCTGTGATTCTGGCATGGTAGAGGTTTGAATCAGAAGATCTTTGGTGCCCCTTCCAACTCTGATACTGTATGAGACCTGTTTTTTATTTTGCATGCAAGTGGTATTCAATCATGTTTGCCTTCCATGTGAAGTGATATGGCCTAGACACAGGGCTACCATCTCATTGAAAAAACCATTTCCACTGAGCCAACCAAAGATCTATGAATGAACTCGTTTGGAACAAACAAAAACAAGCAAAGCAGGGCTGGTTCAAGACATTTTGCTACCTGATGGTGCCCTCTCCTTCCACATGCACAAGCTAACTAGACTTGCAGTTACATCAACATTGGAAATAGGACAGAATCCTCCACTCCATCTGAAGACAGCAGGCTAGTTTAGGGGATTGTTAGTCCCCAAGAATCTGACACCTGAGGGAATTGTCTCACTCTGCCCAATGATAGGGCTGGTCCTGAAGGAAAGATATGTCTCTCTCTGTTTTGATTTCTAGCTGAAGGTAACCTGTCAATAACTCTGTTAATATTTTAAAGCCATGCACTGAATTCTCCACACACACAGGAGTTGGCAAAAGGTTGAAAGGAATTGCTTTAGAGATGTGGAAAGTGCATTATTCCCTCTGACAGAATTTGTATCTAATAAAATAACAAATCCTCAAAATTAAAACATTCTCACTCTGCAAATGGTCTTGTTTTATTTCTGGTCCAGCCTCATCTGGCTTCGTTGTTCAGTCCCTCAGGAATAGCAAACCACTGAAACTGAAATATAAAAAATATATATGGGAGAGATGAATCCATTAAACAATCTAGCAATGCTGGATTTAATATATGGAACAAATGTATACAGCAAAACTGGCACCATGTGTCACACCCTTTGTGAGTTGAAAAGTTGAGCTCGTACTGTAATGCAATTTTTGCGATGACCAAATAAACAAAATGTGACAGTCAGACAAGGGTAAGCTAAAATAGAGCAGACAAGGAGGACCCTTGCACCCAGATGAAGGAGGATGGAATCTAGGACACAAACTAACCCTTCAAGAGCAAAAATCCTTCCATCTGTGCTGGCTGAGCTCTGGCTGGAGAGAATTGGAATAGGAAGGGGCTCTCTTTTCTTAACCATGCCACTCCTCCTATATCTATGCAACTTGGCAATAGAAGGCTGCAAGTGTCAAGTGTTCCTCCTAACAATCTTTCTTCCCTTCCCCTTCTCTTTAGTGTCATCTGTCCACCCTTTTAATAATATCACTACCTGATATGCTCTGGTGTCAGATATTGGTTGTGTACGCACCATAACTTCACACATTCAAAGCACAAGGTTGCTGGGAATTGTAACTGTGAGGCGTAAACTACAGTGCCCCGAATTCTTGGGGGTGGGGATGATGATTGTGCTTGGAATGTGCTTTTAAGGTACAGCGTGTGTGCACTAAAAAGGGTGGTCTTATGGCTTCTCTGACTGCTATTGGTTTAGCCACCAGATGTACAATAGAAGCTAAACTCCCTCAGGGCGAGCCCACACAATAAGTGTTCAGGGCAGCATTCCCCAAACTAATGTTGTCACGATGCTTTGGACCTTTAACACCCATCATCCCCTGCTAATGCTGACTGGAGTTAATGGGAGTGGTGCTGTGTGTGGTCTAAACCACTGAACCTCTTGGGCTTGCTGATCAGAAGGTTGGTGGTTCGAATCCCCATGATGGGGTGAGCTCCCGTTGTTCTGTCCCAGCTCCTGCCAACCTAGCAGTTCAAAAGCACGCCAGTGCAGGTAGATAGATAGGTACCTCTGCGGCAGGAAGGTAAACGGCGTTTCTGTGCACTCTTGCTTCCGTCACGGTGTTCCATTGCACCAGAGGCGGTTTAGTCCTGCTGGCCACATGACCCAGAAAGCTGTCTGTGGACAAACGCTGGCTCCCTTGGCCTGAAAGCAAGATGAGCGCCACAAGCCCATAGTCGCCTTTGACTGGACTTAACCGTCCAGGGGTCCTTTACCTTTTTTTACCTAATGGGAGTTGTAGTTCAGAAGAACTGGAGAACAGCAGGTTGTAGCAACATCCTCCAGCAACTTCTGATGAATTAAGCCTTCTTTTCTATGGCCGTACCATAGCTATGGACTTTAAAATTGCAGCTTTATGGGGCTCTTGATACTATGAGCATTATTCATGCAAATAATTATTAAGTGACTAGTTCCAGTTAATTAGAAGGAATACTCGTGCCTGGCTACTGTGTGACCTCAGACATAAACTATGCTGGTGAGGAAGTCATCCAAAATGGGTAATGCAAAATTAAAAGGCAACAGCAACACACCTTCCAGAAGAAAAGGGCATTTATCATTTCAGATAGTGTAACACATGTCTCTGTTTAAAAAAGCAGGCCTGTTTTATTGATAGGTATTCTACTGCACACTTTTACAGACTTGAGGAGATTGTTCTCCGAATACTGGATCTGTCTACAAACGTAAGGGCCTTGTCATGGTCTGGTTTCATGTGATGAAAATTGACTTGTGTATGGAATGGAAACCAGCTGTCTTTTGACATGCCTGGATAAGAAAGGCGCATAAGCGTCAAATTCAAAAGGATGGAAAATCAGATCGGAAGCAAAGACACCCAAGAATGAAAAGCAAAAAAGAGAAACAAAGAATTCTTTCTTTCTTTCTTTCTTTCTTTCTTTCTTTCTTTCTTTCTTTCGAAGAACAGTCAATTTAAGAGACCAAACTTGATAGAAAGATTGTATCTATTAAATATATAACTTGAGGACCTGCACCAATCTCTCAACCAACAAGTGCAGGCAGCTGTAGCCTGCGCAGGCAGAGAGGGAAGTCCTCCTGTCCTCTGCAAAGGGCCAAACCACCCCAGAATAGCTTTATCACACAAGCTGGCATGATGGGCGACCATGTTTCCATCTGTCCTTAAAGAGGAGCAAAGGAGATGCTTGACCTGACTAGTGCCAGCCACCTCCACTGTTCAGCAGGTGGTACCTGCCAAGCTGCCAGAGCACCAGACCAAGTAGCCCACCCTCAGCCTCTTGGCAATAGGAGAAATGCCCCCCACCTCCCCGTGCCTCAGGATGCTTACCCTGAGTGCTCCAAGCCATTTACCTGTCCTCCCTAAAGGCCAATTAACTCCAAACAGTCAAATTGAAAACCCAGACCTACGGTAAGTCAATCAAAATTAAGAGCAGCATGCAGTAGGTGAAAAAGGCTGCACCAAGGACCATGCGAGTCCCAGAAAGAGATCGTCAGCGTCCACAGTGCCCTAATGCTGGGAGGCTGCGATGTTGCAGGGAATTAAGAGGAAGTGTTTCAGAGCGGCATTGTCTTTTATAGCACACATCTGGAGAGACTTCCAAGAAAGAAGGATCGATTATTAAACCAATCTGGGAATTGTAGCTCTGTGAGGGGAATAGCGGTCTCCTCACAACTTTCTGCACCCTTAACCGTTCCTGGGATTCTTTGGGAGAAGCCATGTATGAACCTGCTGTAGATGTCTTGTGCAGATGAGGCTCTATGCATGATTGTCAGTGTACGCATGGTTTTCCTCCTTCCCTTTGGAAATTATTAAGGTCACCAGATTTTTTTCAATGAATCCGGGGACACTATACATACATACATACATACATACATACATACTACACGTTCGGGACGTTGATGCTGCAGCGATGGTGGTGGCAGAGGGGCAGCTGCCGCCTTGACCTTAACCGCATGTTTCCCCTTCCTCCGAGGCTTCTATCTCCTTTCTCCCTGAGCCTGGGCAGCCCCTGAGTTGTTGGTTCTTCAGTGGTGGTGGTGGTAGGGAAGCGGTGAGTGGTGGGTCAGGCATGGAAGGCGGAGAAGGAGGGCCGAGAGTGGCGGTGGTGAGGGTCGGGCAGCGCAATGCCTCCCTTCCTATTGGAGCAGCCCCAATCCCATTTCTGCTTGCGTACAAGCAGGAGGGGGGCAGGGATTCCTCAGCTGGAAAGCAAGGCTTCACGCTGCCTTTTGGAGCAGCCCCATCCCACTTGCGTGCAAGCAGGAGGGGACAGGGATCTCTCAGGCAGCGCGGTGCCTCCCTTCCCATTGGAGCAGCCCCAATCCCATTCCTACTTGCGTGCAAGCAGGAGAGGGCGGGGATCCCTCAGCTGGGAAGGGAGGCTTCCCATTTCCTATCTGAGAAATCCCTGCCCCCTCCGATAAGCAACATGAAGCCTCCCTTCACAGCTTAGTTGCTGGGGTCAGGGAAGGTGGAGGCAGCCTGCACCACCAGGGGACTTCCGAGCAGCTCCTGAAGCCAGCCAGAGCCAACTGCTCCGGGCTGCTGAGACTGCTGCTGCTGCTGCATTTCCCGGGGACATTAGATGAAATCTGGGGACATTCCGGGGATGGAATTTGTCCGGGGATTTATTCACAAATCCGGGGACTGTTCCCGGGAAACGGGGACACCTGGTAACCCTAAATTAACATCCCTCTGGTGCTCAGCAGCTCGAGATCCACACTACAAAAGACATGAAGGATGCTTCTAGACTCCAGAGCTGCAAGGAGGGGCTGCTGTCGGAGGAAGCCTTCCACAAGCTGGAAGCCTCAGTGGCACCCCCTGGAGACTTCACCCAGGACTGAGACCCCAGCTAGCCTCTGTTAGCTACAACTGTGTTGTAAGCCAAGAGGTTGATGTTTTTGGCTCCTTTGTCAAGCAGCCTGGGGTTAGAGAGACATAATCTGCGAGAAACAGCATCTTATTTTCTCCAATGTCCTTTCAGATGCTAGCTCTTCTAATTGCATGCAAATGTGCTCATTGTTCACAAGAACCCTGTAGACTCAAAAATTCATGGGGAAGCAGAGTAACTTTCTGGAATGATAACAGCCAGTGCTTTTTTTCCTGGGGGTACGCAGGGGTACGCATACCGTTAAACATTTTGTGAATCTAAGTTTGGTCTCATTGAGGGGCAGTATTTCAATATGAGTAGGGAAATGAGAGTACCCCATAACATATATATATTTTTTTAAAAGAAAAAAGTACTGATGACAGCCATGATTTTGTCACTATTGACCACCATGAAGTCACCCTCTTCTTCCCAGTCTTACATGCTCAGAGATGCGAGACAGAACATCTTCTGTCTTTTTCCCAGTATTTTCTCCGAAAACAACTGGAAACTGTGGCTCTATTAAACACAGATGTCAGAGTGCCAAGGCAAGGGAGCTGTCTGAAAACTGGCTCAAACAATTTTCCTTTTTAGAGCTCATACAGTTTGAAACAATGTTCAGTACAATGCTGCTGTAATAAATCTCCAGTTGTGAAGTTTATGGCCTCTTATTTGAGTTTTAGTCATTTTCTGCTGTTTAATCTTACTCTTGTTTTGAAAAGAATTGACAGCATTGCACATCCGCCCAGAAGAAAGAGCCAAACCCCAGAGGCTCCATGCTGTTTGACTACAACAGACAAAATAATGGACTCTTGGCCACAGTGTCAACCATAATTTGTCTGAAGGCTTACGTGGTTTCACACAAACAGGTAAATAGTCTGTGTTATGGATACTGTCTGTCATTTGACTGAAAATGCAATCTTTATATAGGGCAGTATTGCCAGAGGCAAAGTCTTCTATTGCAATAATCAGATAGTCTCCCCCTCATCCTTCTATGACTGAACTCTATGAAAAATGATAACTCTTTTATTGCTATGTGGCTGCATTAAAGATTAGAATCTATAGGAGGCCTGTGCTGGTCTACAGCCAGAATATTATAAACAGAACCAAGAGAATTGTCAATATTTATTTTATATTAATTCATACTGAGAAACCAATGGGCACTGTTAGAACTTGGTGGTACTTCATAGGTTTAGTTATGACCAAGTTCCAAACCTCTAGTTGCTGAGTTCCGTCTTGAAAGATGTACAATCTGATAATCTTCTATTTGTGTTAACGCCACATGTTTAAGGAATGCTGATTTTAAAATACAGCTTGCTTTTCCCATTAATAATAATAATAATGAAAATTTTAGGCTTGCTTCAGAGTGGCTACTGATGGATGCTGAGAATTGTAGTACACTACTTTATAGCGTCTACTGATCTTAATCCATAATTGTGGTGGCAGCCCTGGGTGGTAATCAACTTTTACTCAGTAGACCCATTGGAATTAATGAACATGATTAAGATAGGCCCATGAATTTCTACTCTGAGTAAAACTTAATTGAATACCATCATCTTTGTTTATTGCAATGTATAATTTCAGGCCTTCTTTCCAGGCAGAACTCACCAGAACTCAGTTCCAGCACCTCTCAGGTGGGCTCCATTGCCATTCTAAGAGAACGAGGGAGGTCTTCATCGTGAGTTCTGGCACCTCTTTTTCTAGAAAAATAGCACTGTATAATTGTAACAGTCTGCAGCAACATATAGGGAAGCAGGAGTACCTCAATCTACATCCTTCTCCCTCTCCACTCATGCTCACAAAAGAGGGGGAAGGCCATGAGGTTCAATCTTTTGGAAGCTCCTAATAATAAAAGCTCAGCTCCCCTTCCTGTCTGTCAATGTGCAAAACACTTTCCTTTAAAAAAAGAAATCTCTCTGCACTGGGTCCAGAAAAGTCTGGTTATGGCTCTGTTTCAGTTATTCCTTGAGCAGACTGGAGAGCAAGCCAGAAAAGGAACACTTTGAATGTTGTTAACTGAGAACTGACTATGTCTAACAGTTGAGGGAGAATGTGCTATGATGTTTTTGTCTGATATCAGTGTGCTGTGGTATGATGAACCATATGGTGCTCTGTAGTTCATCCTTGAAAATATCATAATTATAAACATCAGTGAAGTTCCAGTAACCCCTCCCCCAAAATGACTTTTCATACATCTATTTAGAAATGCATTCAAGTTATTCTTGCCAACATTTCCTTTAATTAAACAGAAAAAGAATGCCAAGACCACCTACGCTGATCACCTTAAGAATATGGAATTTAGCTCAAAAGCAGTCAGCTCAATCAGCAAATAAATAAATAAATAAATGATTTTGATTTACAACCCCCCTTTTTGTTTATTAAGGGGCAAGTCACCTGTGTACCTAAGAGAGAGAAAGCATTTCCCATGAACGAAACTTAACGGTTGAACTTCTAGTTAAACATAACTGCTGAGTAGTGGGTTCTTGTTTAAAACTGGTTTGCTTCAAGCAATCAGTTTCCTTGAGTCTTTTCTTGAGTTCAGAGAACAGATTTTCTTCCGGCTAGGAGCAGGTCTAGGAGAAAACAATGTTATCTGGAACAGAACATTTTTAGCATCTATTCTCTCAAAAGTAGAAAATCAAAGATTCTTTTTCAGTCTGTGATAGTTGCAGTAAATCACTTAATTCCACAGTGCTTAGTCCTTTGATATTTGCAGGGCATTTTCGGTGGTTTTGAATCTGTTTTCTGCAAGTCACACAGCAATTGTGCTGGTCTCTGATCAACCAAATCCCCCCACCAGTGTATGCAGATTAGAGGAATCATAGTATCAGTGCAGGTGGCACAGCCTCACAAAGGAGTACAGTCATACCTCCTCTTGCAAACGCTTCATGTTGCGTTTTTTCGGGTTAAGAATGCAGCAAACCCAGAAATGTTTAATTTTGGGTTTCACTGTGTGCGCATGCGCAGAAGCATTCTGTGCGGTTCGCACATATGCAGAAGCCTTCTGCATGCTTCATGCATATGCAGAAGTGCTCTATCGTGCTTTGCAGAAGCACTGCTCTGGTTACAGACTTTTCGGGCTGCAAATGGCACCCTGGAATGGATTGTGTCTGCAACCAGAGGTACGACTGTATTCCCGGAAATCTGAACACAACGCCTCCTGTTTTCTCTACTCTTGAACCAGAAATTTCTTAATAATAATAATAATAATAATAATAATAATAATAATAATATATATTTTTTATTTATACCCCGCCCTCCCCAGCCAAGGCCAGGCTCAGAGCAGCTTACAAGCAATAATAAAAACAAGATGAATGATTACAACTTAAAAACAAAAATAAAATACAACATTAAAATAATGGAACATTAAAATATTAAAATATAGCCTCATCACAGGAGGAGAAGGAAAAGAAAAGAGAAAGAGAGGGAGGAAGGGAATCAAATTGGCTCCGAGCCAAAGGCCAGGCAGAACAACTCTGTCTTACAGGCCCTGTGGAAAGAAATCAGATCCTGCAGGGCCCTGGTCTCATGAGGCAGAGCGTTCCACCAGGCCGGAGCCAGAGTTGAAAAGGCCCTGGCTCTGGTTGAAGCCAATCTAACTTCATTACGGCCTGGGACCACTAGGGTGTTGTTATTTATGGACCTTGAGGCTCTCCGTGGGGCATACCAGAAGAGGCGGTCCCGTAGGTACGAGGGTCCTAGGCCGTGAAGGGCTTTAAAGGTCAAAAGCAGCACCTTAAATCTGAACCTGTACTCCACCGGGAGCCAGTGCAGCTTGAAAAGCACTGGGTGGACTTCCGGGTTAGCGCGATCGACTAATGGCGGATTCCCTCCGAGCTCTGGAGGGAATCGGCTCCGCAGGAGTTGGGTCTAGCCGCTGCGGCGACGCGGGGACCCTTAAAAATCACAGGCGGTGAAGCCTGTGAACCTGGTGACTCGGCGGGCACCATTTGCGCCCCCGACCCGCAAAGGAGCCTTTTTAAAGGCTTTGGAACGGGGGACGGGGTGAGTGGCGCGGTGCTGAGAGTCGACTGCTTCTCCTGCAGAGTGAAGCCGCATGCCATGGTCGGAGAGCGCTGACTTCTTCTTATGAACAATTGGACTCTACAGCAGCAACCCGTGAGTAGTACGGAAATTGGATTTGTAAAGAAATTTTTTTTTGAATTAGGCACGATCGGGGAAGGTGCAAATAGGAAGTCCATCTCCCCATCTTATACATAATCTAAAGCAAGGACCAGTTAACTAAGGTCGAGAGGATTTTATCTTTTTTATTAGGTAAAGACATTAATTTCACGATTTGGCAGTTTAAGTACCGGTAATCTTACTGGAGGATAAGAGCTAATTTTGGGAGCTGACGGGGACGGGGTGGGGTTTGGGGATCCAAATGGCGCATAATTATAATCCATCTTTTTTCTTTTTATTCTGTTTTGTTACTAGTATGAAAAGTGGGGAATTCGTGGAAGGGAATTTGGGTCGACTTTAGAAAAAGGATTTAAGATTTAAGAATGAACATTGATGCATAAATTTTGATGTTGTAAAAATGGTCTTTTAAATTCAACTAAATATAAAAAGGTTAAAAATTGGGGATAAGAACTTGTTGAATTAACAATTTGAATTGGAATATAAGAAGGGGAGGTGTGGGGAAGTCAGAGAAATATGTTATAGAAAAAGAAGGGTTCTAAACTGTATATGTTTACTTTTTCTTTTTTTTCTTTTTGGTTTTTTTTGAAATGGAAAATTCTTAATAAATATCTATTAAAAAAAAAGAAAAGCACTGGGTGAATATGCTCCCTGGGCAGAGATCCCGTGAGGAGCCTCGCTGCAGCATTCTGTACCCGCTGGAGTTTCTGGGACAGCTTCAGGGGCAGCCCCGCGTAGAGCGAATTACAGTAGTCAAGCCTGGAGATGACCGGCGCATGGATCGCTGTGGCCAGGTCAGGGCGGGAAAGGTAAGGGACCAACTGCTTGATGCGGCGAAGGTGGAAAAATGTCGCCTTGGCTGTTGCTGTAACTTGCGCCTCCATGGAAAGGGAGGCGTCAAGGATTACACCCAAGCTCTTAACGGAAGGCAATGGCACTAATTGGGCCCCCGCAAGAGAAGGGAGTTGGTCCCTCATTCCCATGCCATCCCGACCTAGCCATAGGACCTCTGTCTTCGAAGGATTTAGTTTCAATCGGCTCCCACGAAACCATCCAGCCACAGCTTCCAAGCATCTGGTCAGTGTGTTCGGGGCCGAGTCGGTGTGGCCATCCATCAGCAGATAGAGCTGAGTGTCATCAGCATATTGGTGACAGCCCATCCCAAAGCTCCGGATAATCTGGGCAAGGGGGCGCATAAAGATGTTAAAAAGCATCGGGGAGAGAATTGCGCCCTGCGGCACTCCACACACCAAGGAGTGGTGCGATGACATTTCCCTCCCTAGTGCCACCCTCTGTCCCCGACCAGAGATAAAAGAGCACAACCCGTCACGAGCTATGCCCTGCATCCCCACGTCTGCGAGGCGGTGGTTCAGAAGATCATGATCAACCATGTCAAAAGCTGCTGACAAATCTAAAAGGATCAGCAGTCCTGACCCGCCTCGATCCAGTTGTCTACGGAGATCATCTGTTAGGGCAACCAGAGCCGTCTCGGTCCCAAAACCAGGACGGAAACCGGACTGAAATGGATCTAATGCCGATGTTTCCTCCAGAAACCTACCAAGCTGTTCAGCAACCGCTCTCTCAATTACCTTACCCAGGTATGGAAGATTTGAAACTGGGCGGTAATTGGATAGGTCTAAGGGATCTAATGAAGTTTTTGTTAAGAGTGGACACACCACTGCTTCCTTCAGTTCCCCTGGGAATGTCCCTGTGTCAAGGGACAAATTGATAATTTCAACCAGGGGGGTCCGCGCAACATCTGGACACTCCCTAATCAGCCAAGACGGGCACGGATCAAGGAGGCAGGTGGTGGGCCTACCAACTTGGAGGAATCTATCCACATCAGAGGGAGTATCCGATCGAAATGGTCCAACACTGGACCTGAAGTCAGTCAAGGGGCCTCCAGTTCAGTCACTGTATCTAAATTGGCAGGGAGGTCACGGCGGAGTAACAGGACTTTCTCCGCAAAAAAAAGCTTGCGAATGCCTCACAGCTGTGGGTGGAATTTGTGCTTAAATTTGGTTGTCCTCCTAAGGACGTTATTGACCTAATTATTCTAAAAAGTTGTGCCGGGCGAGAGCTAGCAGATGCAATGGAAGCTGCAAAGTAAGATTTCTTAGCAGCTTTCATAGCCATCTCATAGGCTTCCATAAGCGTCCTATAAGATGTTCTTGAGGCTCTGTCATGAGTCCGTCGCCATACTCGCTCTAGCCGTCTGAGATCCCGCTTCATTTTCTGGAGCTCCTCAGTAAACCAAGGGACCCGGTTTCGACGGGGTCGCAGAGGGCGCTTAGGCACAATCTCATCAATGGCTGCCAAGAGCCGGTTATTCCAGTCCTCAACAAGGTCATCTAATGAGTCTCCAGGAGGAGCAGGGTTCCGCAAGGCTTGTCGGAATCTATCAGGATCCATCAGTTTTCGCGGACGAGCCCAAATAGGTTCGCCACCCGAGATGGGGAGGAGCGGGAAGTCAATCTTGGCTTTCAGAGCATAGTGATCAGACCATGGCACTTCCACATTAAGAATGAACATGTCCTACAATTGCAGTTCTGAATACTTGCTGTTATTCAGCACCACTGCTCCATTTGCTCTAAGGTGCTTTCTTTCAGTTATTGGCTATATAGGAGCAGTGCCATAGCTAAGGTGTGCGTGTGGGTTAGCTAGGGGTCCCCCCCCCTGGGTGAAGCCTCCAGAGGGGTGCCATTGAGGCCCCCAGCCAGTGTGTGTGTGTATGCAATTGTGCATGGGTTTTGTGTGCCAAACTGGGTCTTTGACCCGGGTGAAATGAAGCCTGGTTCTGCCCTGGGAAGAGATTACACCTCTTTCCTTCCAGATTTCAGTGATGTGTGCTTGCTGACTTGTTGACACAGTCTTCCAATACAGTTAATGCCATATAGTTTGTTATGTTCTTCATAGCTAGATGTCATCCATGGCTGGAACAGGAGGGATATAAATGCAATAAATAAGTAAATTCCTCTTGCTATGTGTTGGAACATTTTTAAAGAACAAACAGATAAGCCTTTTGAACACCAAAGGGCAGTTATTATATGAGATTTTCAAGAAGTGCCTCAATACTTTGGCATATTTATCAGCACTGGATTCACCTTGTTGCTGTGCCTGTGCATATTTAAAAATTGCCTTGTAATTTGGGGTACTAGTTTCAGGGTCATACATTAAATGGAGGCCATCCTAAAGTTCTTATAATGAGGAGCACAAATAGATTTGTTTCATACATTGTCTGAGGTAAATGTAAATTTAGTATACCAATTCTATTATCTGAAGACAAAGAGGCACTGTGAAGGAGAACACTCAAATATCTCACTGCCCAGACGTAGGTGGTGCAAGCAATTAATCAGGCGAATAAGGGTGGAGACACTCAAACTGGCTAAACTACAATCCAATTGTCCAAATAAGACACCAAACTGGCAATGTGTCTGCTTCTTTCATGCACGTTTGTGGTCACAGCTGATGTATTTGCTTGCAGGGAATGTCATAACTGTGCAATGAGGCACATTACCAGTTACTATCAAAGGGAAATCAATTGATTCCAGAGGGGATCCACATAATCACTGGACAGAGCCAGAGACTCTTAAGATGTGGTTTTGTATGTTATGACAAATATTTTCCTTGATTATCATATTTAAGCTATTAGGCAAAGTCTAACATGGATGTATTTGCAATAAATTCTGGACACGGCAGGGCTGATCTCTCTCCCTTTTCTAAAGACCACCATTGTTTCAGGATTATTGCTTGATTAAAGTGTCTGCCTGATATTGAGGGTTCCAACAGATAAACGCAGGCCAAGTATTTAATCAACAAACTGCATCATATTTACATCCGTCCCATATTCTTATCTCTACTTGCTGAAAATAACAGATGCAGGCTCAGTAGGAGTCAGAAAGGAAGGAATCCACAGAGAGATACATTAGCAGAATAACTTTCTGAATGCATAATCCAACACTCAGTTATACATGCTCAGATGTTCAATTCCTTTAGCCACTGTTTTCCTAGTTCATGTTTTACTCCTTGGTGGTAACCAGTGATGTCTCCTCTGCTGTTAGTAGTTATTCATCATAGAATCATATAATTGTAGAGTTGGAAGGGGTCAATAAGATCATTTAGTCCAACCCCCTGCAATGCCGGAATCTCAGCTTAAGCATCCATGACAGATGGCCATCCAACCTCTGCTTAGAAACCTCCAGGGAAGGAGAGCCAACTATCTCCCAAGGGAGTCAGTACCACTGTCAAACAGCTCTTCCACTGTCAAACAGCTCTAGGGTTAGGGTTATCCCTAACCCTAAACCCAGCTCTTCCTGTCAGAACGTTCTTCATGATCAGAGTCACCATTCTTGTAACATGAACCCCTTGATTAGAGTCCTATCCTCCAGAGCAGGGGGCAGGAGTGCCACTGTGGTCTAAACAACTAAGCCTCTTGGTCTTGCTGATCAGAAGGTTAGCGGTTTGAATCCCCACGACGGAGTGAGCTCCCGTTGTTCTGCTCTAGCTCCTGCCAACCTAGCAGTTCAAAAGCATGCCAGTGCAAATAGATAAATAGGTACCGCTGTGGCGGGAAGGTAAACGGCATTTCCGTTTGCTCTTGTTTCTGTCACAGTGTTCCGTTGCATCAGAAGCGGTTTAGTCCTGCTGGCCACATGACCTGGAAAGCTGTCTGTGGACAATGCCGGCTTCCTCGGCCAAAAGTGAGATGAGCGCCGCAACCCCATAGTCTAGTTTGACTGGACTTAACCGTCCAGGGGTCCTTTACCTTTTACCTTTACCTCCAGAGCAGGGTTTTATCCAGTACACTCTCTCCTTGCAGATCCCCATACTACTTCTCACACTTGTCTGTCTACTACACTGGAACAGATTTTGTGTGCATGTAGGGGCTTCAGGGGGAGTTAGAAAAAAATACCCTGCCTCCCCATTCAGCTGGTGGAAGCCTCTGCTGGATCAAAGGGCCTTCCATCAGTGGAGGAAGACCACTGAATTCAAGCCACAATTTCCCCATCTGTTGCATGTGTATGTTAGAATAAGGTCCCTTAATTGGCTTCATAGCATGTTTAGCATGAAGGTTAATCTAACACTGATTTCATTTGTATGCACTTGCGGGGAAAACCCTGGATTCAATGCAGAAATCATTATGACTGCTCAGCTGTGTTCAACTAAATATGAAAAAAGAGTTTGATGGCACAGAAGTCTTGATCAAAGCTACCAGCAGTCACCTGAGAGTCAAATGGTCTGTCTTCTTTATGAAATGTGATCAGATATGTGAGCTGCAGGTTTTCCAGCTTGTTGACAGATGTGTTGGACAGCTTTTGAGAACAAGCAGACAGCGAGAGTTAATTTGTAAAGAAAAGCCGTAGAAACTAAGCAACTCTAAAAACATTGAAAAGGGGGACATTATCTTCCATAGAAGAAAGTTTAAGGCTGAAAAATCTGGAAAGATATTTTTCGACAAGTTACCAAGGAAATAACAGGAGTTATAGTACAATGGGAACAGATAATAATTTTGCTAGGTTATCTAATGTTTGTAATCATTCACATACAGAGATGGTATAGTATTTAATTTAGCAGGAAAATGGTCTAAAACAAAAGGCTGAGAGATGGAATCACTATTGCCTTCAGTTGCCATGGCTATCATAAGTATGGGGAAATTGAAAATATTGAAAATGACCTCTATCCATTTTGAACTATGCCTTGGTCTCAAGGAATGAAATCTGACAATCCATTTTGAACTATGCCTTGGTCTCAAGGAATGAAATCTGACAATGTTATTTTCCCTTCCCCCTCCTTTTCTTTTTATATTTATACCTATTAAAGAATTGCAGTCTACTCATTGTAATGAAATGATATTTTTGAAGAAAAAAATAAAAATGAAAAGGGGGAACATCAGGCTAAAGAGCAGGATCTGAAACAAATTTGTCAAATTTTCCAGAGTTTTCTTGCAAAATCCCACATTTGTATTTTCTCTATGACGTCTCCCCCTCCAATTATAAAATAAAATAGCGTGAAACAAAAGTTACAGGTAATATCCAATGCCAGACATGCCAGAATGGATGCAGATTAGATTTAAGTCCATTGATTTCAGTGAATCTACTCAGGGTGTGACTAAGGTTAGATATTATCCAGCATGTGCGTGAAATTTGTATAACTTTTGCTGAATAGTGAGCCTGCTCTAATGAAAGTTTATGGATAATAAGAAATACCAGATATTCAGAACTATAAATGTTGGATTGTATAACCTTCCATGTATGTCTGACAGATTACCAAGCACCCATGTTCTAATGCTTCCCACATCTAATTGGAGCTAATTACTTGCACTTTAACACCTCTTTAACAGTTTAACATCTTTAACTTCTAATTAACACTTATTTACAGTCTCCAGGCTCTCTTTCCTAGCCATTTTATCCTGTGAAGTGACAGAAAGGAAAGACAAATTCATACCTAACTAAATTCGAACAAACCGCCTTACATGTGCAGAGCAACTTGAGGAGGTGAAGTCCTACCAGTTTGGGAGTAATTTTTCTTTGATGGAGGCTCCTTTCTTTTCCAGGGGGAATCTAACTGCTAATGCATACGTTCCCAGTGGATCCCAGAAAAACTGTTTTGAGAAGGAAGAGGATCATATTATTCCTTTGATAATATGAACTGAGCACTGAAATTAAATGGCTGTACAGGCATTAGAAATGTTAAGTGCTCTGGCAGAATGGTGCCCTAAAGCACATTGGCTAAACCCAAATTGTTATATAGGCTATTATAAAATCCCTTGCCCTTTGTTGTTTCTGCAACATGATTTATAATGGCAGTTTAATTAGAATTTAATGCTGTTGTTGTTTTTCGTTTCTAGGAAAACAGTGCAAGTGTTTAAAATGTTTTCTATTATCGCTGACTTCAAATTACATAGATAATTTCTTTGTAAAAGAGATGAATATAAATACCTTTTTATGGCATTGCAAATACAATGGTCCCCCCCCCCCAGCTACAACCTTTTGCTTTTACGTCAGGAAATATAGGGCCAAACTAGATGAGTCTTTGGAGATCGGTAATCGGTGATCCCTGGCATATCTGGTGTAGCGATGCCAGAATTCCTTCAATGGAAAGTATGTGATCTGTCACCTTATTTTGCATAGGCTTCAAGTTAATTTAAAAATCAATTAGTCTAATTTATTATATATGACTGCATTTTCTACTTACATTTATGAAGACATTTCATAACTTACAAAAAAAAGCTATAGGCTATTTGATACATTTACCAAAATATGGATCAGTATTAGTCAGTCAGGATATATTTCTTATATGTACAAAATACTATGACATTTTATAATACTTTTAAATAATTCTGAATGTATCTTTTAAGGCCATTCTCCAAGGGTTAAGCATCTCTAAATAAGGCCTAGGGCTAAATTTTCTGAGTCAATACTTAATGATCCATAATTTGGTAAATGTTTCAAATGACCTTGCCACATGTGGTGTTTGCCTTTGCTGCATCCCATCGTGGAATGGCAACATCAGGAGGCTGGAGGAGGAACATGTTTCTACGGCAGGAGCTCCTGAGAAACATGAATTGTGTCATATGACCCTGACACCTCTTTGTTTTCAGGGGCTGAGGCTGAGAATTCAGAGTGGGAGGAGTTTCCCTCAGCACACAAGCTCTAAAATGTTCAGTAAAGACAAAAGAAGAAGAAGAAGAAGAGTTTGGATTTGATATCCCGCTTTTCACTCCCTTTAAGGAGTCTCAAAGTGGCTAACGTTCTCCTTTCCCTTCCTCCCCCACAACAAACACTCTGTGAGGTGAGTGGGGCTGAGAGACTTCAAAGAAGTGTGACTGGCCCAAGGTAACCCAGCAGCTGCATGTGGAGGAGCGGAGATGCGAACCCGGTTCCCTAGATTACGAGACTACCACTCTTAACCACTACACCACATTGGCTCTCTTTACAAAGGTCCTTTAAAGAATGTAATAATTCTAGCCTGTCTTTCAATCGAAACCTTCAACCAGCAGATTTCCCAAGCTGTCTCAAGGAGAAGCATAGGGGATAGAGGGATAAGTCAATTCCTGTCCACATCTGTTTTACATGTTTATTAATAAGTCTGCTCCAGTCTGCCTCCATATTAATCTTTCCTTTAAAAAACCTACATTACAATTTTATCACAGAATACAGATCTATTTTATATCAGTCTTCTTCTTCTCCTTCTCCTTCTCCTTCTCCTGTTTCTTTGAGTTTCTATGTCGCCCTGTACCCGGAGGTCTCAGGAAATCTTAATCTTAAAATATGTCTGTTAAGACAGTGGGATGTGTTTGTGCATTTCGCCGAGAGCTGCAAAATTTGGAGAAAAGTGCAACATCTGATGGATAATGATATTCCAATCGACACATTAGCCTGGGATGTGCACATCAGGTCGGTCCACAACGGAATTCACAGAAATCAAATTCCTCAATTCCTTTCTCTCTTTTTGAAAAGTCAAATAGAAGGAGCAGGTGTCAGCCTCCTAACTCGATGGACAATGAGCCTCAAATTGATACTCTGAAATCCCTAGATTCAATGATTTTGATTGAAATCTTTGAACAGCACTTTTCAGCAATTGATTGTTTTACGTTTCAAGCTGTAGCCTAAAAATAATATTTACTGTGTTTCTTTTGTCAGCATTTTAGTTCCAAAACAAGACTCTTGACCCTAGTGTGTTTCTTAATTTCCTGCCTTTGATCCCCAGTGCCATTGGGCTTGTGTTAGAATTAACTGCTCTGAACTCTATTTATTTGTGAAATATTTCCTCCCACCTCTCTCTAAAGCATCTTTGATTAGCTGCTTTTGGAAGCTGCCTTATATGAAGTCTGGTTTATCCATTTGGCTCAATATTGTATACACTGATGAGCAACAGTTCACCAGGGTTTCAAAGAAAGGACATTCCCAGCTCTGCCTGGATATTTGGGGACTGAACCTGCATGTAAACTAGTGCTGTCAAAAACCTGTCTTTCAGATTCTTAAAAAAAAAAGAATAAAACGTCTTTCTTTGCAGAAGGGGCTTCCATTTTTATTCTTTTTCTTAGAGTACCTGAATATTTCTTTGGAATGTTGATGGATGTAGGATTTTGAGTTCACCTTATCATGGCAAGGTGGCCAAGGTTGGCGTACTTGATTTAAATAAAATTTAAATATATTGGTGACAAATAATAGAACTTTTTGTAAAGAATTGGAAAAACAAAATAATAACAAGGCACTGTGGGTAAAACAACAAAACAAGAAACAGTACAATGAGAATAATCAGAAGTATATTTTATTTATTCTGTTGTTTGTCTTTTGTTGTTTTGTTCTTTTTCTTTTGTTTTTCTTTCTTTGTAAGATATGTGTATGTAGGTTGTATATATTATATTATTGTGCATTGATGTGTTGGTTGATGTTCTATTTTAATAATAATAAAAAAAGATTTTTAATAAATTCATTTTAATGTACAACAGAGAATTGCAAAAGTCTATATAAAACAGTGCAAAAAAATTAGACACCACAAAAAAGGTTTGATATAAAAGGCATTCAGCAAACTCCAAACTTAATAGCATCTTTCTGCAGCATTTACCTAAATGCTGCTGCAAACCCTCAAAATCAATATGTAAGCTTCTTGCTCAAGTACACTATGCATGTTAAATGTATTATACAAAATCTTCAAGAGTGCATGTAGAAGATGCAGCATAATTTGGGATGGAGACCATCATTACCAGTGCCAACATTTTACTACACTGAAGGTTTCTTTTCAATATTTATGTTTGGAGTCAGGTAATTAAACACATCCATGCAAATGATTTTTTTCTATAGAGCACAGTCAAATAATCGTTTCATTGTATAGTGGGCGATCTCACAATCTTATGAGCAGCGGCTGATGTAGGTTACTTCTCTCAGGTGTAATAAATCATTTGCAGTTTTAGTCTTTGTTTTCCCATTTGCCTATAATTAGAAAATGTACATAAAAAAGCTCCATATAGTATGGGTGCAAATACATTTCTTCTACAGGGAGAAAAGCTCCTGGGTTAAGATTTTGGGGAGCTGCTTTTGTGATTGAATTCTCTGCCAGTCCTATTCACCATCAATGAGATGCAGACAAATAGCCTGAATGGTCGCTGTCTCTCTTGCTCTGCTGTTATATTTCAGTGTGCTGTACACTTTTGTCTTCATTTGATTTTTTAAAGAGGCAACTGCCATATAGGTATGCTCTGAGCACTGCACAAGCCAACCTCGGGGGGAGGGGGGATGTTGGAAAGGTCATTTCCACAGCCAACTGCCTTCAGTCATGTTGCATTGGCCTATATGATAAAAAGCACAATAAATTAATCCCAGCTTTGCTAGCAGCGGTCTCTCTTTGGCTTTGGCTGCAAGACAGATGATGCAATGAGAAAATAATAATAGAACTCATTCTGAAGTTTATTGAAACCCTTTCTTGCATTGGGATTTTCCAGGAAGGTTTGGAGGAGAAGACCTCTTTTGAACTCAGTCCAGCCTATACAGATGGCCGTTAAGCTAGAAACATTAACATTTGAATGTTGGGTGGATGCACATTTTTACCATGTGCTAAGGAGTGTAGACCATGTTCATGCACATGGCAGCACCAAGATTCTAAGGGGCCTCCCAAAACACAAATTACTCTCCCAGATGTAAATTTAAGCAGTAGAGGCCTCACAATCCACAGCTGCGGGAAGGGGGGTGCGCTCTATGTTATGGGTCATAGGGACTGTGGAAGTGCCTTTCCTGGATTTTCCTGGACAACGTTCAAGGAGTGACTGTTTGTTGCTCAGATGTCTTATCTGATTTGGTTTTTTTCTGGGGTGACTCCAGTGAGCTGGAATGGAGCAGTAGAGATCAGTGAATCAACCTCATCAGGAATAAGGAAGAAATTGTATCCCCAATGTACTGATATCCCTTATGACAAGTATTGGCAGATGCCTTCTTTTCAGATGCAGGGGTTTGAGGGGGGTCACAGCTAAGAGGCAGATGAGGGGGAAAGTTGGGAAATAATGGGAGAGGAGGAGGAAGCACTGGGGGGGGGGAGAGACAGGTTATGGATACAGTGCCTTTAGAATACATGCAGTCCCTTCCTCTACAGACAGAGCTATCAAACCACTCAAGTGGTTTTGGGCTTCATGTTTGGGTTTGAGCCTTTCCTGGACAACATTGTCCAATGTGCTTCTGCAACCCCCTTAACTCTGACCCTCAGGCATGGCCAGACTTGGCCCTCTAGCTGTTTTGGGACTATAACTCCCATCATCCCTAGCTAACAGAACGAGTGGTCAGGAATGATGGGAATTGTAGTCCCAAAACAGCTTGAGGGCCAAGTTTGGCTATGCCTGCTCTAATTGAACACAAGTTCATCTCTAACATTTACCTATGGTTTGGTCCTGACTTTGAGATAAGTCCTTAAATAGCACTGCTGTGTATTCTACTGATTTTCTTTGTACACACACTGTACAAAGGACAACACCCACACTCAATTGTCCATTTTAGAAAAGGTTCTCTAGTGCTCTTTTAGCAGAAATTGATTTAAGATGAAGAACCTAATCTGAAGTTACAGCTAATGGTCTTTGGCTTATACATTAATAAATCTGAAATATCTTTGCATCTGAACAACTGAATCATTCTTATGACTTCATAAAAGAACCCTCCCCAAATGAGATATGGAGATCTTTGCATTTACAGACGGTGATTCATCTCACAATCCTATTCAGAGGTAAGTTCACTATAGCAGACTATGGTTTTTATTGAAGCTGATAACTGATAGCCAATGTAACTTGGAACTTCCAATTTATCCAGTGCATTCTCACCCAAGAAGACACGTTTTGAAGAGTCAGGAAACACATCTTAAAGCAACTTGAAATGTAAGCCATATTTCAGGATCTTCCAGTTTTCCATTTAGTTTGCCAAGTCTTCTGTTTCACAACTAACCAAGACAAACACTCATTCCTTCCAAATTGAGCAACTTATAGATAGAAAGGATTTCCTCCCTCATCCCATAAATAATCTGGTTCTGGAAAAAAATAATGATGGAAGAGGAAGTCTTGACAAGTTGACATTGGTTCTGACCTCAAAAAAATAATGGAAGCCAAAGCCTTGACATGATGGTGATGGTTCTGTTTTCAGTTTTTAAAAGATTTCAACATTTAGGCTTTAAAGTAAGACACATAAAGGAGATGTTGTTGTTTAGTCATTTAGTCGTGTCTGACTCTTCGTGACCCCATGGACCAGAGCACGCCAGGCACTCCTGTCTTCCACTGCCTCCCGCAGTTTGGTCAAACTCATGCTGGTAGCTTCAAGAACACTATCCAACCATCTCGTCCTTTGTCATCCCCTTCGCCTTGTGCCCTCCATCTTTCCCAACATCAGGGTCTTTTACAGGGAGTCTTCTCTTCTCATGAGGTGGCCAAAGTATTGGAGTCTCAGCTTCAGGATCTGTCCTTCCAGTGAGCACTCAGGGCTGATTTCCTTAAGAATGGATAGGTTTGATCTTCTTGCAGTCCATGGGACTCTCATGAGTTTCCTCCAGCACCATAATTCAAAAGCATCAATTCTTTGGTGATCAGCCTTCTTTATGGTCCAGCTCTCACTTCCATACATCACTACTGGGAAAACCATAGCTTTAACTATACGGACCTTTGTTGGCAAGGTGATGTCTCTGCTTTTTAAGATGCTGTCTAGGTTTGTCATTGCTTTTCTCCCAAGAAGCAGGAGTCTTTTAATTTCATGGCTGCTGTCACCATCTGCAGTGATCATGGAGCCCAAGAAAGTAAAATCTCTCACTGCCTCCATTTCTTCCCCTTCTATTTGCCAGGAGGTGATGGGACCAGTGGCCATGATCTTCGTTTTTTTGATGTTGAGCTCCAAACGATATTTTACGCTCTCCTCTTTCACCCTCATTAAAAGATTCTTTAATTCCTCCTCACTTTCTGCCATCAATGTTGTGTCATCTGCATATCTGAGGCTGTTGATATTTCTTCCGGCGATCTTAATTCCGGCTAGGGATTCATCCAGCCCAGCCTTTCGCATGATGAATTCTGCATATAAGTTAAATAAGCAGGGAGACAATATACAGCCTAATTGTACTCCTTTCCGACAAGGCTGTATATTGTCTCCCTGCTTATAGTCTGTCTTATTATACATTTCCACTACACTTAGTGACTAGTGGCAGTTGGTGCCCTTTCAGACTGGTTGGGTGGAAGACAGGGAGGCCCAGAAGTATGAATTTATTCACAGGATTTTTTTCTGATTGGCTGCAAAATGCAGAGACTTTTGTAGAGCAGTGTGTGTACCTTTTCATATTGGCGTAAGGTATTCAGATAATTGATTTGACCTATCACACTTACACTTTAAGCTTCCTTTGACTATATTTCAATTTCCCGCAGAGAACATTATTCAGTTTGGCAGTATAGTGGACAGCAAAATTTCTGGGCTGCAAACCACCTCAGTGTTTAAATGTTGTGATTGCCATTTTCTGACTCTGCTTATAACTTATTTCTGCATTAGCCCACCATTTAAAACTCGAGTAACCAAAAGCATATGTTGGGATATTCGGTATTTTTTTTCTGGCAGCCGTTATTATAGTCACTAACCTTTGTAAAACTGCATTATATAAAGGTTAGCTTTTATGCTCTGTAGGACACTTAAAAGACAACAGATTTGCTTGGATTATGCAATTTTCCAAGCAGACAGCTTAGTTTCTGTTTTTGGTCCAAATACACACTTGGGGTGCTGCTACAAGCAGCCATTCTCAATCTGATTGATGATTTTCAGATCCTAATGAGACCTCCTGAGTGCAGTATGACCTAAAAGCTCAAGGCTAATGGAATTGTAACAGCCATGTATAAAAATAATGTTCAATCTAGTAGGTGCCAGGACTTTAGTGAAACAATGCGTACTTGGAATAGAAAGTATATTGCATATATAGAGCCAAAAAAGTAAGAGCAAAAGAATCATAAAGCTACTAACAAGGAAAAGGAAAATTCTTAAAAGATGCTATGGCAGTGCCATGTGAATAATTGTCAGGCAAGAAACTTCAAGATGACAGAACTGAATGTAGCTATTCCTATGAAGTTGAAAAGCAGATGGTCACCACTTTTAAAAAATGAGCTGTTCTATTAATTTGATGTAAAGCAGACCCATTGCTAAGAGGAGACACCTTGTAAATGGCTTTGCCCCCTGATGGAATATGATACATTCCAGATTTGGCTCCGGTTTCTTAGCTTGCCTTTTTGTTTCCTGTTAGAGCTGTTTCGTGGGATCATCTTTGTGGACAGCATTTGGACACAATGTTTGACACAAGTATTCCATGCGTCATGGCCGTCCAATTATCTGTCCAAGAGCATGACACATTACATTAGATTGAACAAATGACACTGTACTTCTGATATGGAAAAAATGTAAATGTTTGGCTCTTCATATTTTATGCTGTTTTTATTTTTGTCACACTGTAACTCTGATCCATATGCTTGTGAACAGTCAAGTCTGTGTCTGTATAGCTTCAGTTAGAAAAATCAGCAATACTAATGATTTGGGAGTAGAAGGGAAATCTATACCGAGTTTTCTTTTCTTCCTGCTGAACTGCTGATTGGCACTATTACTGGTTATTTGACTGTGTTATAGAACTTGATCAGGCCATTGGGTTGAACTAAGAATCCTAGGAATACTCATGAGAGAGTCTGCTTTTGTACTTGTACGCTGGAACAGGGCAAATAGTGGCCCCATCTGGACTATATGTTTAAAGCAGTATCATACCACTTTCAACAGCCGTGGCTCCCCTCTAAGAATCCTGGGAGTTGTTGTTTAAGGGTGTTTAGACTTATTAGGAGACCCTAACATAAGCACCCTAAAAGCAACAATAGGAGGTACAATTCCCAGTCTTTATTGGGAAGAGGGATTGATTTCCCCATTACTCTGGTAACTGTAACTCTGTGAGGACCAGTTTCTTATTTAAGCTTAGTTAAGGGGGTGAGGAATGAGAGGAATTAGTTAAGGGGGTGAGGAATGAGGAACAGCAAATAGGAGTTTATTGTTAGCAATTTACATTAATCTCTTTTTCTTTTCTTGTGAAATGTGTGAAAATAATATCCTGATCAGTTATCAACTATTCTTTTTGGAAAGAAAAATCAGATAGTGGCAAAGAGTATAAGCACTGAAGTTACCTTTTCAAATTTTATCTCAGCTCTAATACGGCTAGACAAATCTGACTATTTCAGTTTCTCTCAGCTTCTCATTTTCCCAATCCTAAGTCCCCTTCTGCACATTTCTGCATCAATGTGCAAATGTTTTTCAAATAAATAGTCATTAAAATTCACCAACATTTTAATGTGAAATTCTCTGAATACATAATATTTGTATGTCATTTTGCCAAATATGCACAATTTTGCAGTCATTTCTGCTAGTATAATAGATTATCATATATTATTTTCACCAGCACATACATTTTTATGATGCTTTACTTGAATATATGAAGTTCTTTTCTGTACACATTGTTTGGAGAACCATATCACAAAATTCCGAGAAGTGTGAATCCTAAAGAACAGCGTCAGTGCATATATTGTTTCAGGAAGTGTAAATCTGTAACTATAACATCTCCAGGTGCCTTTTGTGAGCCATTGTTTCCCAGCCTTTGCCAGGTATCTCCAGTTCAGGAATAATATTGACTTCACTTATAGGTGTCATTGGAATAACACATGTGAACATGAAGTACTCCGAATATTCTAAATACAGATATAAAAATGCCTAAAGATATTAAAATTGCAACAAGCAGACCTACTCAACTAGCCACCCAGCATAGTGAAATATAGCCACATATGACACCAGGTACTTTAGGCTCTCCTCATTCCTATGCAGGCAGAATTTCGAGTTTCAGGTAGGCAGCAAAAACAGAGGTTGAGCAACTGCACGGTGGATTAAATGGCAGCTGGAGTGTTGAGGCTGAAAGCTGGAAACTCTAGTTCAAATCCTTGTTTAAGCCCTTTCTGAATCATTATGTTCTGCATGAACTCAGTTATGTGGAGGAAGAGAATAGTCACCCCATGAAACCATGGCTTAGGTTGTGTGTTGATGGCTTAGGTTGTATGTTAAGATGACAAGTTTCTCTCTGCCAGTCTGCACCATAGGAGGGGAGCCACAGAAGTACTGTGCTACTGCTGTTGGTTGTGGGGCTCCTAATGGGTAGAAATCTATTGTCAGTACTTATCCCAGCACCAGCACCAGCACCAGCAGCAAGTGGTAAAGTGGGGTGTTTGTGGGTGGGGTGGAAGGCTGGCAGCTTCAATCTGCTGGATCCAAAGCCAAAGTCAGTGGGACTGACTATTAGGCTCCTCAGCTATGCCAGCCTGGAGTTAGCATAGCAATAAAGAAAAATACTTGTGAGTCTCACCTTTGTCCCTGGTTGGTGTAAGCTGGCAGGCAAGCAGCTGTTTATCCACCACATTGCTCCTCACTGGCCTCTCATTTAAAATGCTGTAACCCTAAAGATCTGAGCTGAGATGCTTCAAATTGCAGTGGGGTAGCTGTAAGTAAATTGCTATCTTCAGCTAGGACTACCTCAAAGTGGTGTTTCAAAGACAACATAGAAGGTATGATGAGCTGCTTGGGAGAAGGGAAAGGGAATTAATTGGATAATGTATATAATGGGCAAATTTGGGGAAAGCAGACACAAATATCTATCAGGAATTTTTGTGTGTCCCCCCTTTTTTTAATAAAAAATATTTTCTGTTCCAACAATCAACTTCCATGAGCATTGGAGGCAATATGCCTCTAGATGCCACCTACTGGGAATCACAAGTGAGTAGAGTGCTGTTACACTATGGTCCTGCTTCCATACTTTCCATAGGCACCTGGCTTGCCACTGTGAAAATGGTCCTGGACAAGGTGGGCCATGGGTCCAGTTCAACAAGCTCTTCTTCTGTTGTTATGAGTACTGCTGTTCTGGTCACATTACCTATTTTCCTCTTTGAGTTCACACTTCTCTTGCAGACATATTAATGGATTGATTGATTGATTGAGTGTCCCATGCACTGAAGACAGGATCAGTGCCAGGGTTCCATTGCCAATGTACAGTATGAAAGACACCCAAGTACTGCCCTTCATTCTAAAATCTCATGGAATTTCCATTAAACATCTGCCTACAATTATGGCCACATAGGACATATATTTTAGACAGCTTTAACCAGTAATCTTTTTAAATAGTCATTAAACCTTTCAACCTTGTTGGTTTAAAAATGGCACCATAGGTTTGGCTAGCCACTCTAGATTCTGTTCTATAGGCTAGACAAACCTCAGACCATTTACTGTGAATTTGGTGGGCTAGTGGCATTGAATAACAACTATTAGTAAATGGTGCTAGAAATAAGATAGGAAAAAAGAAGTGCTTCTGTGAAATGTTTCAGAAGCTGTAAGTACTCAACAATAAGAAGCATGGATTATTATGAAAAGGGGAAAGAAAAACGGTATCAGCTCATTTTGAGATTCTGGGATATTGCCAAGTTATCCAGGTCTTGAGCTAGGAACCTAAGATTCCCCATCAAGTTGCAGAAAATAATAGTTTTGCACATTCAGCTGTGAATGGCAGGCGATATTAGGTGTTTGGATTGATCAGGCCAGGTATAAATTCTAGGTCTACCTTCTGCTTACTGCACTAAAGGGCTCAGGCTCAAACCACTAAACAGGGCCAATAAAGAATGTTGTAGGAGATACAGAGGGGATAAGCCCTTTCCATCACACCTCCATTGCCACTGTTATCATCTTCCAAATGTTGGGGACTGAACTTCTGCAGTGGGCAGTTTTCTTCCATTCTGTAGGCTCCCTGTAGGCTCTTCCAGATTCTAAACAACACATGAGGTCTGCACAAGTAGAAAAAGCTGTCATCTGGAGAAGTTCTTTTCCTAACACATGAAAGGCCATGAAACCACTGATGAGGACACAATGGACGGTGCAGAGTCAACAGGTTTGTCCTCACTCTCCCCTGCTTTAACACCTGAAGAAGGCTGTTATTGTGTAACCAAGTCTTATCACCTCCATTGTGCTGTGTGACATCATAGCAGTCACTTTCATGAGTCGTAAACATATGGTCCCACAAAATGGAGAAATCCTGACTACAGAAATGATTGGGAAAATGCACAAAACAGGAGAAGGTTGGGATATTTTGCAGACTCCTTCCTCAAACCTCATGAAAATTCACTTTGGCATTAAAATATACTTAGCTGGTCTAGATTTTGGTACAATTACTCACTGCCCATCTCATGTCTGAGAGGTGTCAGGATGAACTCTTCAAAAATGTTCATAGTCAGGGGCCATATCTGCTGATTAAATGAAAGCGCCTTTACAACTCGGTTCTTTTTCTACACTGGAAATCTGCCATTTCTAAAACTTTTCAGTTTGAAAGTATGACTGGCCACTTTCCAGGGCCTGCAAATAATATTCCCTTTATAATTCTTTCAAATTAAGCAAATTAACCAGCTTTGTTTTTAAGCAATGGTTTATTCATTATTATTTTTCTTCCCGTGTCTGACATTTCTGAAGAATAGTAGGGGGAAATTGCAAAACAGGAACAAATAATCTGGGTCAGACCATGCACTCTTCAAGCATTTTGTTTAATTAAAACAGTTAAAGGATATGTTCTATACAAATGCTGTTATTGTATGGGGGGGGGGACTAGAAGCAATAAAATCCTAGTTATATTGAAACACACTGAAAATTTGCAAATCTGTGCCAGCTGTCTACTTATGCTTTTGTAATTAGACGAATTTTATAAGATCTGGCCCAGGAACAATTCTCTGTAACCTTCTCAGATGTCTCCCAGGAAGTGTAAATGGCAACATTCAGATAATCAAAATAAGCCATTTGAAAACCACTGCATGACAGTAAAACAGTGTTGGGTAGGTGTTATTTGATAGTTATTAAACCAGGGAAAGATACTAGAAAGCTTTCCTTCCTTCCAAGGAATAAAGCTTTTGAAATGTCAGCAGAACATAAGATGTTGAATGTCAAGAAGCAATGTCAGCTTTCTTCAGATAAGGTCAGCTTGTCATTTTTTGTAGGTCTTCAGCTTGAACATGGCTCCAGCAACGGTACAAAGCTCTGTGTTTCAGACCTATGATTGCATCTTCTGTTATTCTGTTATAATATTCACAGGATTTCTCTGGTGCATATGGGATCAGGTTTGGAGATTATCATGGGGGCACATTTACTCAAAGGGCTGGATTTGGAATTGATTGATGTCATGACTAGGGACAAATCCACCCATTTCATTTGCTCTCAGTTTCTCATTTTTCCAATCTTACATTTGGGGCCTTATCCAACATTGCAGCTCCACTGGCACAAGGGATTTCCATGCATGCAACAGAACGGCCTCTCCTCCTGTTCCCTGCAGGCCCCCTGTGTACTCTCAAAATCATTTTAGGGGTTTGTGGTGGGTAGAAAAGCAAGTAGAAATCTTGTTTTGCCAGCATTCGATACTGTCTCAGTTCTTCACCTCTCTGCAACAATTTCTATGTGTCTTTAAAAAATCCTCATGCAAATTTATCAGCATTTTACTGTATTTTCCTAATGTTTGTATGCAATTTTGCCTAATATATACATTTTTTTTGCAAGCATTTCCCTTTTATATACTGCATTTTTATGTTATTTTCACTAATATATGCATTTTTATGCGCATTTCGCCATAATACAAGCATTTCTATTTATACATATTGTTTGACTGGTGAACTCCACCGCAAAATTTGGAGAAGTGTGGATTTAAAAGAATACGTGTTTTGGTTCTCATATTGATTCAGGAAGTGCAAATTAGGTAGTGCCTCATAAACTTGCAGACAAAACTTATTTTCTCCACCATGTCTACTTATGACTAACTTTTAAGTCCCATTGATTTTAGTGGGACTACTTTAAGCATGACTTAAGTCTGGCTCTAACTCAGAATTTACCTCAGAATTAGAATCCACATTATTTTCTGGGGTAAGTAGGATGTGATCGAAATCTACCATTCTGTACAGCTCTGTCTCCATGTAAATTATATGGGAACACAATAGTATTTATTAGTATTAGTATTAGTATTAGTATTAGTATTAGTATTAGTATTAGTATACCACCCTACATCCATAGATCTCAGGGAGGGTCACAGTATACAACACCAAGTGTTCTTTTTTGAAGAAATGTTTGATTGCCAGCTCAGAAATAAATCCTATCAAGTCATGGAACAGAGAACAGTTTTGCTTATTTTTTATGCCAAGAGTGGGTAAAATGCTTAAACCCTGTTTTCTTAGAGCTAGTCCCCTTTACTTTAGCAGTATTACTTGTTTTAAGCAACAACTGGACCTAATGGTTGGGGGTCCCTTTACCTTTACCTTTATAGAAGGAGGAGGAGAAATATATGAAGCCAGTGTTGTAGTGTGTGGGGTGTGTGTGTGCCACAGAAGTGGTTGCTTGCTGATCAGAAGGTCGGCAGTTCGAATCCCCTCAACGGAGTGCGCTCCCGTTGCTCGGTCCCAGCTCCTGCCTACCTAGCAGTTTGAAAGCACATCAAGTGCAAGTAGATAGTTACCACAGCGGGAAGGTAAACAGCGTTTCCATGCGCTGCTCTGGTTGGCCAGAAGCAGCTTAGTCATGCTGACCACATGACCTGGAAGCTGTACGCAGGCTCCCTCAGCCATTAAAGTGAGATGAGCGCTGCAACCCCAAAGTCATCCGTGAATGGACCTAATGGTCAGGGGTCCCTTTATCTTTACAAAATTTCAACATGCAGTGCTAGCTCAATGCAGCTGTGTGCTGCTGTCACTGGGCTCCGCTGAAAACGGCTTCTCCATGAAAACCAGGAAGAGACCACTCCAGACAACGGAACAATTATTTTCTTATTTCTGGGTGGCATGGAAGCCATTAGGCATTGAGTGTACATGCATGCTCTATCCGTTTCCCTCCCACTCCCACCCCTCTGTGTACTGGCAGCCCATGCTCTGCCACTGTGTGCAGCCTTCAAGAAATGAAAGCCTGGGGGCTTATCAGGTATGCTTCCTGCAGCTTTTGCCTCACAGAAAACCACTGTGATTTAAATATGCCGAATGACCAGAGAAGGCATCCTGAAATAAATAAAATGCCATTCAAGCCAGTTCCTATAGTGCATCTAGCGTTCTTGAGAACCTGAAGTGATGTTTCTGGAAAACCCACATGAAGTAGAAACAGATGAGGCTCTGCAGACTTTTTAGAGCTTCCTGCAGCAAAAGAGCTCTTTTCGTCTCCCTCATTGTTCTCCATCAAGTGTAAACAATGATCTTGTCAATCAAATATGTTTGCACCACTCAGGGCTGACACTGTATGCAGAAATACAGTGCCATTTCACATCAGAATGTCAGCTTCTTCCAACTCAAATGACTGCTGTCTGCATTGTCTCCCAGATCTCCACATGGGTGTATACGTGTGTTTGCAAAAGCTTGACCTTGCTTAGGCAAATACATCACTTTTGATTCATCCTTGTAACAGTTAGTTACTTGTCCACAAAAGTCTACCCTGTCAGCACATGTCTTGGTTCGTAAACTTGGATAAGTGTTGCAAAAGACAAAGACAATTTCTGCTCAAGTATGTTTGCTTTTGGGATTTAAGGGCCTAGTTTGGTTCATTTGGGTTTAATGTTTTCAAACATACACACACAGCCCTAAATAAACCTGTGACCTGACAGACCAGAAGAGAAAGAAAGCAAAGACAAGCCCATCACTGGCACGCTGCAGTTTTGTTTTCCAGTTCATAAGATATTTTTTTTTTAAAAAAAACCTGTTACGTGTGTCCTGTTGTGATTAGGAAAACCCTTCAAAGAAAAGGGCTTGCTATATCAACATTCATAACACAAAAGAACACATAAAACCTCACACACCTAATTCTTCGCTAACAACTAGTGTGATCTGTTCCAGGTTCAGGAGCCATTTGTTGAAAAAAGAGAGTTAATTAAAAAAAGGGGGGGGGCTAAATAAAATTCCAAATCTTTCTGAGAGCTTAAAAAGGTAGCATCAACAATGCAGACAAAGAACAAAGTATTTGAAATGCTTTGTTTGATGTTTTGCCAACTGGCTTATAAGTTTAACACTTCCATTTTATGGTTGCCATTTCATTATTTGAAAAAGTTGCATGGATTTCAAGGAGCCCTGAACCACCCCCCCCAAAAAAAAATCTATTTTGATGTGGTCTGCTCAGCAAAAGACTTTTTTCTGCAGAATGAATGGATCATTTGATTGTTTAATTCTAAACTTCATGAAATGAAATGTTTTAAGTAACAGCAAGTTAGGAAATAAGACTAATTAGATTTCCTTTTCCTTTCTTTTTGATTGTCCCTTCATAATGTGTAATCTGAAGCGTATGTGAACCATTAAGCACCCACTTTAAAAGAATAAAACTCATTTGCTCCAACCCACCAAAAAAAGAACATATTAACAAATAACAATTGCTTTGTGCTGTAGAAAATTGAAATGTGCCTAGTCATAATTTAACCCACTGAAAGAGTAATGTGGAGCTGAGCTAACCCAAGAGCTCGCATTTGAAAACATTTTCTCACCCCTTGAAAAGAGCCCCGTGTTTTCAACAATTCTGGAGGGAAAATGGAAAAGGCACAACAGCATTCACAGAGGGAGGAAACTCAACACTGTTGCCAAGACAACAACAGTATCTATATATATATATATATATATATTGTCTATCCACATTGTATTGCTGGGACTTAAAGTCATAGGTTGACGTGCATCTGATATCACCAGTGCTAATTTACCTTCACTGAAGTCACCAGACAATGAAATCGGGTTGCTTCTTCCATATTATGTTTATAAAATCATAGAATTGTCGAGTTGGAAGGGACCTTGGGGGTCATTTAGTCCAACCCCCTGCAAAGTTTACTAGGGATGCACATTGAATTTGGCCTAAGTTTAAGATTCAGACTGTCCTGGGCTTTGGCCAAACTGGGTTGAGGCAGCCCCAGATCTCCCTGGGTTAGGTCAGACCACTTGGAATAACTCAGGAGCTGTCAAAATGTGAGGCAAGTACCTCCTTTATCCTCCCAAATAAGCATGTGCAGTAGCAGCTGGCCGAGTGTTTATTATAATGATTTCTATTCCCTAGTTTCTGTGTTTATTGCATGGTTGAAGCTTATTCAGTATTTTGTACCCCACCCTGGTATTTTATGGATGAAGGGCAGGTTTTAGATATCTTTAATAAACATAATATATGTTAAAAAAAATAGTACTCAGTTGAACTTGTGTTGCTAAAATATCTCTCCTACCCTGAAACTACTACAAAAATACTTAGGTCAAAGTAAGGGCTTCGGGATGTCTCTCTTAATCGTGCCTCAAACTGTTTCTTCAGGGGTATGGTAAATGGCTTATAACCCAAGATAAATGACTTCAGTTGATCAGACATTTTCTCCATGAAAAGCAAAAAGGTTGCCCCAATACATACTTGATTTAAAGAAAGATGAAATACAGATACAGAAAAATTCTCCAGTTAATAGATTAAAAGTGACTATTAGGGAATGACCAGTGCAAGAGGAAGGGGTAGCAAAAGAGGATAAGACAGAAAAAGAAGCGGCGAAGAAGGCTCATTTTAAAGTAAATAAATAAATTGGTGTGGCACTTGGAACTGAATGGTTGCAACAGATTTACATTATACAAAATTGAAATCTGTTGCCAAATAAATCGCAGTCCAAGTGGGGCAACTGACTCTGAAAATAATGTTTCAGCCGATTTTTCTCAAATAACAGATGGAGCAAAGGCATCTGAATGAAATGAAGTAATAAATAAAAAAGTGAAGCATTGTTACCCCTTTCTGCAGGGACTGGAGTTTGTGCCCTGGAGCGGCAACTTCATTCATCTGGGTCCACTCCAAGGGAATAAAAAGCAGGCTGCGCTGCACTCAGCACCACAGGTCTTCCCTGGCTTTCCCCCCATGCTCCCTATTTTACTGTGGTTTCAGGGCTGTCCAAAAGGGAGGGCAACAGCCCAGTTTTTGAACCTTGCTATGGATCATTATCAGTCTCTCTTTTCAGGGCCAGGGAGGAACATTTCTATAAACAGGTTGGCTGGGTCCCAGGCAGTTCCTAAAGACAGATGGGCAGGGTCTGTGGGTTTTTTCTACCTCATAACTATCACCACAACTTCAGGGTGGAAGAGGCATTGGGCTAGATGCTCCCCCCCCGTCCTATAGTGGGACCCCCCCCTTAAGGGATCTTGGAGAGCTGCAGTGACTGTCCACATGCCCAGCTTAGGCACCGAAGGGCCACACCACTCTTTTCCATTGAATAACCATGGTTCACCAGAAGCAGTAAACCACTGCCTATGCCAAACCTGTTCCATCTGTCATCAATAAAGTTGTGGCTAATTTGAATCCAACATGCCTCCTGGTGTTTATTTGTCGCCTGAGCACTTCAACTTCACTGGTGAAACACCGTCACTGCCCCTGGGCCTGCAATAAACACATACGCTGCTTACACATAAATACACTGAACCCTGAGCTGTAGGTCAGTACATTTATTTGTGAAAAGCCACTGGCCATCACAAAAATCTCTCAATTTATTCTCCAGTATAAACTGGTAGTCTTGGTTCAGGATCTGATTTGGAAAATCTTGGGTCGGTGTGGGGAAGCCTGCTAGCTTTTCTAGGTTTTATCTGCAGAGCTATCAGTTGAAGCTGTTAACCGATCAATCAGTGGGAGCCCATTTTAATTGAGAGTTACTGAACATCATCCTTTTTGTGCGTATTTAGATTCTGTACATTACTTTCATACAAAATGAGAAAGACAGAATTAATATCCCTTCCCTCCCTTCTAATACAGGCAGTTAATATTGTTAATTAAATTGTAAGTTATTCAAGTCCTACCTTCAATATCTCAGAAAAACTGTCTGTATCAGAATTTTAAAATATATTTAAAACAGCAGTGATTACTCAACTAAAATTTTTTAATTACTTGACAGCCCAGATAAGAACTAATGTAACATTTGCTAAAACACACATTAAAATAAGTCCAGGAAATTCATTCCAAAAAAAGTTTTCATTGTCAATCAATGAAAGAATCATTGATGCACCAGTCAAAATGTAGTTAGTAGTACAACTTAATCAAATAAATTGGTTAAACAATTTTTGTCTAATGTCTTTTAAGACTGAAATGCTCTAAAACAACTAAACTAGTAAAGTGTAGCTAGCAAGAACCCTGCAGGCAATTGAGTGTGCCTTTTTCACTCCAGTTGGCTTCCTGGTCTGCCCAACATACATGAAGCTCTACTGCCGTCTGTTTCTGTCATTTTCATATCTTCTCAATTATATAACTGATCTCATTAACTTGTAAACTTCAAGGGTGACAGAAGTTCATGTATGGTTGAGGCCAGTACGATGAGAACATCTGACAATCAAGTAATGTAATTCCTGCTCCAGTTCCTGAATCTTCCTGGAAGTTGAAGATTGGGGCACACTGGGAAATTATGCATGGGTCTCAGCCGGCAGACAGGCGTTCACTGCAGGATTTGAAAAGGCAAAAACATAAAAATAAAAGGGTAGCCGTGTTGGTCTGCCATAGTCCAAATAAAAAAAATCCTTCCTGTAGCACCTTAAAGACCAACTAAGTTAGTTCTTGGTATAAGCTTTCGTGTGCATGCACACTGTGTATCTGAAGAAGTGTGCATGCACACGAAAGCTTATACCAAGAACTAACTTAGTTGGTCTTTAAGGTGCTACAGGAAGGAATTTTTTTATAAAAATAAAAGTTGAAGCACTGAGTCTAAACACTACAAAGTCTTGTTTATGAATAAGAGTGTGGAAGAGGTATGCTTTTTCCTCTTAAGCAAGTTTTCATTGCAATACAAATACATCTATTTTTGAGAAAAAACATTTCACATATGTAATTTAAAAAGGAGGATTCTAATACGGCAACACATTTTGTTCTATGGAACTGGTAAAGCGTGTTCACATCAGAAGAGAGCACGTGTTGCGGTTGGGGCCGAACAAAACCCCCATGTTAGTGACCAGGCCATAGATGGACAGAGGCCTGGGAACAGATTGGAGGATGTTGTTACTGGGGCAATTTGGTTGTTGCCAATTTAGGGGTGGGATCAATGGCTTTATAAGCAGGGTCCACAGCTTTCTCTTTCTCTTTTGCTGTGGACACCGGATCTATCTCTAGCACCGGAGCGAATCAGCAAAAGACTTTGGTCGTATACACCAATTTTACCTCTTTTCCTTCTCCTTCCCCTCTTTTGACTTAACTTAAGCTACCCTAGGGTAATTAATTTTATTCTCACCTTTTCTAGATACTCTCTCTCCTTCTCCTTGTGGCCCTTGGGGACGCCGGTGGGGGGGGGGGCGCGGGACCTCCCGGTCCTGGCTGGCTTACGGCCCGCTCTCGGCCGAGCCGTTGTCGGACGGGGGGGGTGTGATTGCCCCGAGTCTCCCTGCCGGGTCCAGCTTGGTGGCGCCGGGCCTCCCTTAACTGTGGGAGGCTCCCGGCCCTGCTTTAGTCTCCCGCGGCCTGCGGCCTGGTCGGGGGCCTGTTGGCCTCGGCCACCTCTCCGGCCTCGGGGCCTGCGGGCGCCGGCTGGGCGCGGCACCGATCGGGGGGTCGCGCGGGCTGTCGCTTCCCGGGCCCGCTCCGGCCTGCGGCTGCCTTGGGCCCGGCTGGGCCTACCGCATCGCGCCGCTCCTTCTCGGCGGCGCGGGGTCTCGCGCGGCCCGCCGCGGCCGGGTCGGGGCCTGTAGGCCTTGGCCCGCCTCCTCGGCCTTGGGGCCTGCGGGCGCCGGCTGGTCGCGGCCCCGATCTGCGGGCTGCCGCTTCCCGGGCCCGCTCCGGCTGTTGCCGCCGCGAGGGCCGCGTCTGGCGCCGGCTCCCGGGGGGCCTGCATTTTGCGGCCGTTTTCGGCCTGCCTGCGGCTGGATTGGCCGCCCCGTCGCCCCCCGCCTACCTTCGGGCCCGGCTGGGCCTGCTGCTCCGCGCTGCTTCCTTGGCGGCGCGGGGATCGGCGGCTCGCTGCGGCCTGGTTCGGGCCGGTTGAGGCCTCGGCCGCTGCTTGGCTTCAGCGGCCGCTTGCCCCGGGGGGTCGCTGCGCCCCCCCCACCCGGCACAAGCGGTTTGGGGGTGCACAGGGGGGTAGTGGAGGCTTTGGGGGGGGCTCAGAGCGGCCTGAGCCCTGGTTGCCTGCCTCCAGTCGCTGCTGGGCTGGAGGCCCCTTCATTTCGAGGATAAAATCCTCTTGCCTTTACTGTGCTTCTCTCCTGAGCAGGGGCCTCTGGTGGCCAAACTTGGTAATTACAGGGTCGGCCTGTAATTCAGGAACTTACTCGGCAGTGGCATCTAGTGGCCGTTTTGGTATTGCAGGGTGCCTTTTTTACCTGCTGTTAGAGTTCCTTTTAATACCTGTGCTTATATTTGGTTGCATAGGCCTCCTATTACGACGGCGGTGTTGGGTTATTCCCGTAACCGCTGATTCTCCTTAATTTTATTTAATTATTTGTATTTCATTTTCTATTAATTTTATTATTTATTATTTATTATTTTATTAATTTTATAATTGTCGAAATTGTTTAATTAATTAGTTTGGTCCAGAATTTAACCCCCTTTCTTCTATTGATTTTCTGTTTAAGTACATAGCAGGAATGGCGCCAAAGAAGGCAGCAAGGAAGTCTGGTCCTGCTATTACTCCAAAGCGGCCCATAAAAGGCCCATCGCAGGCTCTGCGTTCCCCGCAACCTGCCCAGTCTCTACAACGCATCCGGTCCATGGTCAACAGCCTGGCGGGTGACCCAGTGGCCTTGGCAAGGGTGGAGTCCGAGATGGATGGTCTGCTCCGCCGCTCCTCTACCCCGTCGTCATCCTCTGCAATATTGAGTCCTGCTCTAGGCGCCTCGTCCCCGGTGGCGTCATCTAGCGAAGAGGAGGGAGGAACATCGTTAGCCGGGGGGTTGCCGCCCGATAGTCAAACACCACGCACCCCGATTTTACCTGCGTCGCAGGTTACTGTGGCAAGGGGTCGTGGCCGTACCAGGCTTGGGACCAGCAGGAGAGCACCAGCTCGGGACCGCATGGGGGGTTCTCCTTCGCGGTCGTCGGTGGCAGGGTTTCAGGCGCCGGGTCATTCACATTCAGTTTCTTGTCAGTCGATCCCAGGTTCGATGCAGCAGGCTGATGTATCGGAATCCTCAGTGGAGGATAGCCTTCCTCTACCTCCAAGGTCATCTTCTGGAGGGCTCCGTCGCCGCAAGAAAAGCTCCAAGAAGCGCGCCAAGAAGAGACGTAGAGACACCTCGTCTTCTTCTTCAGGTACTTCCTCACAGAGTTCGAGTAGTGACGAGGAAGCGTCGCTTAAGCTCTACTGGGGGTTTGGGGAGACCTCAGGGCTCCCAAAATGGGTGTGGGAGCGGAGGGCCAACTCCCATAGGGCCAAGTATGGGGCGGTTCAGGATTGTCTTGATGGGGCATTGGTGCCCGACGTAAAAGTCTCCACCAATTCGGCCAGGGACATTATCCCCGGAGCCCACCTGTCTGCCAAATTGCGGTCCAGGATCCTGGATGGCCGCTATGTTGATATTTTCTGCCTTGCCCCCCCGCTTGAAGGTCAGGAGCCCTTAGACAAGGGTCTGCCGGTTTCTAGGAAGCGGACGGTCGTGTCAAAAGCGGATAGGACTTTTGAAAGGTGGCTAGATAGCTTCCAGGTTTTTGCTGGAGTCGTGTCTGCAGCTTATCCTAGGAGATCCCTGCACCTGTGGGTGTATCTGTCCATTGTCCGCTCGGCCTTTACGATGGCCGGGGAAACTGCTGCGCTGGCCTACGATCAGAACTTCAGGCGGAGGGCAGCCAAGATCCCCACAGCCCGCTGGGATCGGAAAGATTTAGATGTCTGGACCACTTATGTGGCCCCCCGTATTGATAAGAAACTGCCCGACCCGCAGAAGTTCAAGCCTGCCCTGGCTAGGTCGGGCCGCAAGCAGTGCTGCTGGGATTTCAATAAGGGTGCTTGCTCGAGGCAGCCTTGCAAATACACGCATGTGTGCGACAAGTGCTTTGGGAACCACCCTGCATCCACGTGTGCAGGGGGTCGCCGGCCCTTTCGTAAAGGGGGGGGCTCTCAGCAGCCTCCAAAAGCAGCTACCCAGGCCCCGGCTGCCGGAACAGGAAAGTAGTGTATTATCCTCCTTAGCTTATACCCCTGTAAAGTTGCAACCATTGTTATCATTGTTAGAATCCTACCCCGACTCCAAATCGGCGTCCTATTTGCGCGAGGGTTTTTCCGCGGGTTTCAGAATCCCTATAGTTTCCACCCCAGTAGCCAGGAACCCAGCAAATCAGAAGTCGATCAGGGACATGCCAGAGGTAGCACGAAAAAAAATTGGAAAAGAATTGGCTTTACGTCGCATGGCCGGTCCTTTTGCCGCTCCTCCTTTTCCCAATTTCCACATTTCACCTTTGGGTATAGTTCCCAAAAAAGCTCCGGGGGAATTCCGCCTAATTCATAACCTCTCTCATCCTACAGGCACGTCAGTAAATGACGTGATTCCCCCGGAGCTTTGCTCTGTGAAATATGCTTCTCTTGATCACGCGATCAAGATGATTCGGAGGTTCGGGACGGGCGCTTTGCTGGCAAAATGCGATATTGAATCCGCTTTTCGGCTGCTTCCAATTCATCCTGACGATTTTTGGTTGCTGGGATTTCAGTTCGAGGGTGGATTCTATTTTGATAAGGCTATGCCCATGGGCTGCTCGGTTGCATGTGCGGCTTTTGAGTGTTTCAGTTCATTTTTAGAGTGGGCCTTGCGTGAAAAGACCGGTCTGGGCGGAGTCACGCATTATCTCGATGATTTTTTGGTCGCCTCGGCTGGAAATACCGGGGACTGTGTGGCGTTATTGCAGGCCTTTGCTTCCTTAACGGAAGATCTGGGCGTCCCTTTAGCGGCTGGTAAGACCGAGGGTCCTTCTACACAGTTGACTTATTTGGGTATCTTGTTAGATACTGTAGCACAAACTTCTAGTTTACCGCCTGAGAAGATAATCAATTTGAAAAAGGTTATTAAGGATCTTCTGCCCTTAAAAAAGGTTTCCCTGCGGCAGCTCCAGTCGTTGCTGGGCCATCTAAATTTCGCATGTAGGGTGGTCTCTCCCGGACGACCATTTTGCTCCCGATTGGCCAAGCTTACCTCGGGGTTGCGAGCCCCGCATCACCGGGTACGCCTTCCTAGCCAGGTACGGGCCGACCTTGATATTTGGTTGGAGTTTCTGGAGGACTCCAGGTACATTCTGACGCTGCAGGGTCTTTGGGGTTTGGCGTGTATTGGGACGGTAGGTGGTGCGCTGAGCGCTGGCCGCCCGCTTGGCAGGGGCAGGCCATCACTAGGGACCTAACGTTCCTGGAGTTTTTTCCCATTGTAGTGGCAGTGCACTTGTGGGTTGAGCATTTCAGGGATCATCGTGTTTGTTTCTGGACTGATAACCAGGCGGTGGTGAATGTACTGGCCAAGCAGTCTTCACGCTCACCTAGAGTATCGGCCCTCCTGCGGGCCTTTGTGCTGCACTGCTTGCGTTTTAATATTGTGTTTTCTGCTCGTTTTGTCCCGGGAATTTCTAACGAAATTGCTGATGCTCTGTCCCGTTTTCAGATGCGGCGATTCAGGTCCCTGGTGCCACTGGCTCGAGACCGTCCGGAAATTTTCCCGGATCATCTCTGGAACCTTGGCAGAACTTAGTTTTACAGGGAGTAGCTGCATCTGTGGCACCCTCTACTTTGAGGTCCTATGAGAAGGCCTGGGCTGATTTCTTATCATTTAATGGGCAATCTACTGGGGAAATTACCACCTCCCATTCCACCTCTCAGGTGCTCCGTTACCTGGCGCATTTATTCCAGATCCGTCGGGCAGCTAGGACCCTTCGTCTGCACTCAGCAGCAATTTCCTTTTTTAACAAGGCGTATTTTAACAAGGACCCATGTCAGAAGTTTGTGGTCCGTAGGGCATTGGAGGGTTGGGGGCGTCTCACTCCTTCCAGATCCATCCCCAGACGCCCCATTACGTTTGAATTGCTAGCGAAAATACGCTCCAAACTCCGGAGCATCTGTTGGTCCAAATTCGAGGCTCGGCTATTTTCAGCAGCTTTTTCATTAGCCTTCTTTGGGGCTTTAAGAGTCGGTGAGGTGGTTCTTGAGCCTAAGCAGGACGGAGGCTCAAGGGGTTTGCTGATACAGGACGTTAGTGTGTCGGCGCGTGACTTGCAGGTTAATGTCAGGAATTCAAAGACAGACCAACTAGGCAGGGGCGCCATTATTACACTCCCTGCAACTGGTGAAAGTGGCCCTTGCCCAGTAAAAGACCTGACCAAGTACCTAGCTTTGCGCCCCGGCGGCGAAGGGCCCCTTTTCGTTCACGAAGATGGCCGCCCGCTGGTGAGACACCAGTTTACCAGTGTGTTGCGTAAAGCTGTTGCGGCTTGCGGCCTGCCGGCTCAGGAGTTTGCCCCTCACTCCTTTAGGATCGGAGCTGCCACAACCGCTGCCCACTGGGGTTTGTCGGTAAAAAGGATTAAGGACATGGGCCGATGGAGATCGGACGCATTCAAGGGCTATGTGCGGAAATAATTGTTGTGGTACTTACATGTGTGTGTTTTAACCCTAGGTCAGGCTGCTATCCATATCTGGGTAGTAGGGCACAGTATTGTGCACTGGGCGGCGGACAGAGCTCGCCAGTCCGGACTGGGTGAAGGCCTGGGATTCCCGCAGCACGTTCATGTCTCCTGGATCTCCAGAAGGGGGATGCTGTGGAGAGAATTTTTACCTCTCATGCGAAGGCGTGTCCTCCAGCTTGGCCCCCCTTCAGCGATTGTGGTGCAGCTCGGGGAGAATGACGTGGCTTCCTCTTCCTGCTACGGGCTGCGTGCGGCCATTTTACAGGACTTGGGGGAGCTGGCGGCACTGGTGCCGACCTCCAAGTTAATTTGGTCACAACTTCTTCAACGCCGCATTTGGCGAGGTAGCCCTTGCCCTGCTGCCACCGAACGTGCAAGGAAGCGGATTAATTCTGCAGCGAGTAAGCTGGTGGTGAATCTGGGCGGGTTTGTTATCCCGCACCCTCTGATCTCATTCAAGGCGATTGAATTTTATAGGGATGACGGGGTTCATCTCTCGCCAGTGGGGAATGATGCGTGGTTGGATGCTTTGGTGTCCAGGTTGAGGGTGTGGCTTGATTTATGAGTGGTTGGCGGCGAGCGTAAGGGCTCGATGGCGGTTAGGCATTGGTTTAAATTGATTGGTGGAGGGGTATGGATAGGCTGGGCCTGCCCCTCCAATGCTGCTGCTGACGGGTATTCCGTTAAAGGAATTCTGAAGCTTACCATCCCCTTCGTCCAAACCCTGACGGCAGGGTGCGGGCCGCGTAAGCTTCAAGGAGCAAGCGCGGAGTAGCTGAGGGCCTGTGACGCAGCTCCGGCTGACTCTGTCCCTTGTTCCTCCGGGACTGGCTAGGGAGTCAGTACTGTCCCCCATGGCGGGGGGAGACAGATAGTCATAAACCAATGCCTAAGCAACCACTCTCAATTTGTATTTAAATAAAGTTGTGGCCAAAATTATGCCAAAAACCTTAAACAAAAATTATGTGTGATGTGTGAGTTATTGGAAAGGGGGGGGGTTTTGGTGGACCTCAACACGCAAAGCGTGTTCACATCAGAAGAGAGCACGTGTTGCGGTTGGGGCCGAACAAAACCCCCATGTTAGTGACCAGGCCATAGATGGACAGAGGCCTGGGAACAGATTGGAGGATGTTGTTACTGGGGCAATTTGGTTGTTGCCAATTTAGGGGTGGGATCAATGGCTTTATAAGCAGGGTCCACAGCTTTCTCTTTCTCTTTTGCTGTGGACACCGGATCTCCCGCCCGCCCTCCCTTGCTTGGGCTTGCGCCTTGACCTTGCTCTGCCTGTCATGGGGTCGTCCGCCTTGGTGCGGGGGCCCAGTAGGAATTTACCATTTGGCTGATTAGTGCGTGCCTTTTGGGTTTTGCCTACTGCTTAGCAAATCGTCACAACTTGTAAGGTTGGCGGTTAGGCATTGGTTTAAATTGATTGGTGGAGGGGTATGGATAGGCTGGGCCTGCCCCTCCAATGCTGCTGCTGACGGGTATTCCGTTAAAGGAATTCTGAAGCTTACCATCCCCTTCGTCCAAACCCTGACGGCAGGGTGCGGGCCGCGTAAGCTTCAAGGAGCAAGCGCGGAGTAGCTGAGGGCCTGTGACGCAGCTCCGGCTGACTCTGTCCCTTGTTCCTCCGGGACTGGCTAGGGAGTCAGTACTGTCCCCCATGGCGGGGGGAGACAGATAGTCATAAACCAATGCCTAAGCAACCACTCTCAATTTGTATTTAAATAAAGTTGTGGCCAAAATTATGCCAAAACCTTAAACAAAAATTATGTGTGATGTGTGAGTTATTGGAAAGGGGGGGGGTTTGGTGGACCTCAACACGCAATGCACATTCTTAATATGTGGAGCTGCAGCGTTAGTCTAACCAGCAGTCAATCAAAGGATGACATTAAAAAGGAATGCTTTTGCCTGGTGCCTGGAAACATGCAATGATGGTGCTAGATAAGCCTCTTCAGGGAGAGCATTCCACAAGTGGGAAGCAACCACTGAAAAGACCTGTTCTCATGATGCCACCCTCCGGACCTCAGATGATGATCGCAGGGTTCAGGTTCTGCCTCAGTTTTATATCTGTTAAATAGAAATGTTGGCATGGATCCTAAACAGGGAGGAGGATGGAGACAAAACCAGTTGGTTCTGTTTGCCATTGGCTCTGGTTCTGACTTCCACCTTACCTGTACCAATGAGTCCCAGCAACCATTCACAGAAGATGTTTAGGAAGCAAGGTTAAAATCAAGCTACAAGATCCGTGCTACTTTGGAGCCATTCAGCCATCCGAACTCCCCCCACAGATATCAGTCTACAGTCGACGTTGAACAAAGAAGTCTTTATATTGCTACATGTAGCCCATATTTTTATAGAAACAATGTCAGTCTGCTTTTTCTGGCTTATATGTCGCTTTCCTTCAACCTCGCCATCTAGCCACAGATTATTTTTGGATGAGCAGAATGAATGTACAAGCAAAAGTTACACTTTATCCCCATGACGCCTCCTAAAAGAATGGTTTGTTTGTTTTTTGTTTTCCCCCACCCCAACATAAATGATTCCCAACTGCCAGGTAAAAAGGCAAATGAAGTGGCTTTCACCTGTAGGTCGGGTTTATAAATCCATTTTGAAAATGTATGACATTAGGCTCTCACTAATTCTCACAGAAGCAGTACAAAGCATTTTTAAAGAGGGCATAATATCCATTTATAAATTAAACCAAATGTTACAAGTTTGGAATAAGATACTTGGCAAAGCATGCCTTTCTGCATGTTGTCATGTCACTCCATTATTTTCAGGGTGTTTTTTTTTTTAAAGAGCAAAAGCAAACAGACAAAAATGAATTAGGAATAAGAGAAAACTATTGTATTCACAGTAACAATAGCTTTGGTGATTTCAGCAGGCTGAATGTTCACACGCAAGAGCAAAGTTCACACATGAGAGCAAAGTTTTTAACCCCCCCCATCTGTCTCAATGTGTTAAAAGTTATACAGTGGTACCTCGGGTTACAGATGCTTCAGGTTACAGACTCCACTAACCCAGAAATAGTACCTCGGGTTAAGAACTTTGCTTCAGGATGAGAACAGAAATCACGTGGCGGCGGCGGGAGGCTCCATTAGCTAAAGTGGTACCTCAGGTTAAGAACAGTTTCAGGTTAAAAACAGACCTCCAGAACGAATGAAGTTCTTAACCCGAGGTACCACTGTATGTATGTATAGAATAAATAGGGATGGAAGTGTGGGCATGTATGAAGTACATGCTATCAGAGAGTTTTCATTTTATTTTAACAGAACTGTTGATCATTCTTGGTCAAGACATCTTAGAGAATGGGCACTGTTTTGCATCTCCTTGGGCGACTTCCATAGGAGATCCTGCATTGTCTAGTTCTGACCAAGAATAATCCAATAAGATACAGAAGAGTGATGTCCATTAATTTGGTCTACTCTGAGGAGGAATAGTGTTGAATGCCACCCATTTCACTTGGTTTTACAGCAAATACACAGAGATATGAATACAAGGCAAATCTTGCCCCCCCCCAATTTATTTAATGCTTATATGTGACAATCTATCATTTGCCATTTGGCTTTTTGAGTAATCCTTTTTATGTAGATTATTTTGTGCTTTTTGATGGTGACACAACTGTTGATAATTCATATGAAATGTTATGCTGCCTGGGGTAGGGCAGTCCTTAGATCCAGGACAGAAGGAATTATGTTCCTTGACTAGCATAGCAAAATACCTTAAACCAGCCTGCATAACTGTCTACCATCTAACAAGGCTTTGTAGCTGACGGTCTATTGCATCAGTGGAGTTGCGTCCTGGATAAATTCTGATTTTGAGCTCAGCTCAACAGTATTCACTAGCAAAGCATTCATGTTTCAAAGCTGCCCCCCTCCCATTAAAAAGTAGCGCTAGCAGATCATTTTAACCAGGTATGAAATCATGTTATTTTTGAGAGGTTTTATAGATTAAGTGATCCCATCAATAGTTTTTTATTTTTTTTAAGGAATAGACGATTTGCTATGCTTACCAAAGATAAGTGGGGCTGAAAAAGAAAATTAATGTTATCGTTTAGATTCTGCAAACTCAGAATGATTCACAACCTCTTATAAAGATTACATTACAGATACTTGTTCGGGATCAAAATAACTTTTGATCCTGAACAGATGAAGAAAATGAAGACTTGAAAAGTCACATCTTCCAAAAGAACTGGAGCAAAATTTACATCCACACTCTTAAAAACCGTGCATAACCTGAGGCTCTAATTAGTATAACAAACTGGAGCTGTAATGCTGCAGAATGCTGCTCTGAAGATGTCATTTTGGCAAGATCTCTTGCTTATACATCTTGTGGTTCCTTGCATGAAAGAGGTGAAGCTTCCTGGCTTAAAGTTTTCTTAGGTCCTTATAAGAAACAGGAATGATCTGGGCCCTGAAACAGTGAAGGCTCCAGCCTGTTTCTGCTCTGCATTCTCTTCTGTTGCTTGGCAGAACAAGAAGCAAATGAATACATCCGTTAGCCACATATACACAAAAAGGAATAAGGGACTTAAAACCATCCAAGTGTGAAAACTAAACAACATTTCAAAAAGGCCTGTTCCAGACATCTCCAGACGTTGTGGGTGGATGAACAAAGACCTGTGCCAAAACTTTAATTGTCAGGCAAGCATAATTATTGGGGGGGGGGGGATAACTTCCTCTGCCCTAACGATTCCAGGTGAGCCAGAGGTCTATTACAGGCCAGTGAGTTGTTCAAAGACTATTTCAAGGAGTATAACAACAGAAACCAATGGAAGCAATTAAGTAACTCCCATGCAAGCTCCCATGCAGGGACTGAAAAATCAAAATGCCCATGAAATTGTTCCTATTGTCACAAGAAACTGCCACAAGAAATATTCCGGAAAGAGCCCCTTACATATTTAAAGGGACTTTTCACTATGAACTTTAAATAGAGCCAGCTTTTCATCAGCTCGATCCAATCCTGTATATTTAAATGGTTGTAACCTTTTACATTTACAAATGCACTTATTGGCCATCTGAAGATGCTAGGGTTTGTTTTGGATGATTGCATTAGCCATTTTATAGCCTCTTGTAAAAAAATTTCCTAATAAAGCTTGTATTTTGCTTTGTGCAAATAAACTTGATTCCTCAAGACTAATATTTGATTGATATTATCAAATTTCATCAGATGCACAAAGGTCAACAGTCAATGCAAACCTTTTCAATAGGATGTTCATAAGGTTGAAATCCTCAGAAACTATGGCTGAAATCCACAGGCAAATTGCTTCAGAATAGCCTCATTACTTTTAGGCAAAATAAGCTGCCCATCTCTTAAACAAAAGAGTTTGAAAGTTACATTGTGTCTATGCAGTTGAGATATCAGCCTACCACTGACAGAAGGAGAGACCCTGCCTCACCACATGGGGTTCCATGCTGGAGGCATTTGCCAGATGTTTGGGTGTTGCAGATGGAGCCATCAGTGGAGCAGCCCTGCTCCAATCGCTGCTGCTTCCTTTCCTCTCCTTCCTTCTTTCCCTGCTTGATGAAAGTTGAGTCACTAGCTTACTATCACCAGCAAGAAAGAGCCCACAAGAGAGAGCCCAAGAGGCAGACAAGAGGAAAAATTGGTCCAATGCAGTCTCCAGCTGGGAACTATGTAACTGTCAGGGAAAAGCAGCAATGCGAAAGCCAGCTGCAGGTGTCTGGAATCCAAAACAGGGTGTTGATGTGTGGAACTGTACTATTGGAAAAAAGGGGCAGTCTATTCACTGTACTGAGCACCGGATGTTAGCTCAGAGTGTCATCTGACCTGTACTGGAAGTACAGGGGTGGAGTTTCTCTACTCTACTGTTGGAAACTGGAGAGTGCAGACACGTTTCTCTGTACTGCTGGAATGACAGAAATAAAGCAATGTAAATAGATTTCTGTCTGTCTCTTTTCCCCTCCCTGAGGGAAGCAGGGAGGAGGGAGGAGTTGGTGTGTCCCTCTCTCGCTGAGTGGGATCGCTGATAGGACCTAGCCTGTATCCTGCCGGGAGACGCAGACGGGAAGGTCAACTAGGATCTCAAGCCGAATGCCTGGAGAATGGCCAGTTACCTCTGACTGTGGCTGAGAATCTTCAACACTCATGGGGGGGTACTGAGGGCTGTCTCTTGCTGGCAGTGGCAGGCCAGCATCTCAACTTTCTCCCAGTAGTGAAAGAAGGAAGGAGGAAAGGGGTGGCAACATCCCAATAGTAAAAGTAGCTAGAGCCAATGACAGGCAGAGTCAACTAATTCTAGTTTTGTCCCTATCCTCCTCCCTGCCAAGTTCTACAAAGGGAAACACTGGGACAAAGGAAGAGAAAGCAGAAAGGCAATCCCATCCCAAGGACTGGTTATAAGAAAGAAGGTAGGCATGTTGGAGGCTGGTTGAGGTTGTTGGGGCAGTTCCTCCTTAGCCCTAATGGACTAGCCTCCACTGTTAATTGATTTAATGTGTGGACGCGGGTGGCTCTGTGGTCTAAACCATGAGCCTAGGGCTTGCCGATCAGAAGGTTGGTGGTTCGAATCCCCATGATGGGGTGAGCTCCCATTGTTTGGTCCCAGCTCCTGCCAACCTAGCAGTTCGAAAGCACATCAAAGTGCAAGTAGATAAATAGGTACCGCTCCGGCGGGAAGGTAAATGGCATTTCTGTGTGCGGCTCTGGTTCGTGCTGGCCGCATGACCCGGAAGCTGTCTGCGGACAAACACCGGCTCCCTCAGCCTATAGAGCAAGATGAGCGAGCAACCCCAGAGTCATCTGTGACTGGACCTAATGGTCAGGGGTACCTTTACCTTTACTTTTATGGACCAATATGGACTTCAGTGGAAGACATACTTTGCAGGATTCAATTCACCATAGCCCTTTCAAAGGTGCTGGAAAAGACCTCTGCCTGAGGCCCTGGAGAGCCACTTCAGTCAGAGTAAACAATAATGGGCTCGGTGGACCCATGGGCCTAGCACAGCTTAATGGGTTCATATAAGCAGGAGAAGATGCAAACATTCTGCCTGCAATATTACATCAGTGATGGCTCACTAACAGAAACAAGTTAATCCATAGGCATGTAAACTAGGCCTTAGTTAAAAGAAAAGAAATGGAGAACCTGTCTTCCTCCAGGTGTTGCTGGGCTACAACTCCCCATCATCCTTCTCTGTTGGCTGTGCTGGCTGGGGCTGATGGGAGTTGGAGTCCAGGGACACTCAGAGGGCCACAAGTTCCCAATATTTGCTTTAAAGATTAATGACAGAATCGGCTGCCTAGGAAAGCTGTTGAAGCACTTTTCGTGATGAAGGGATATCAGTAAAAAGCTAGGGCAGACATTCTTCATGTTCAGAACGCTGGACCAGTAGCAACCTTTGGATTAGAAATATTGTGGGGAGCTTTCCAGCATGTTATTCTTCATCTCGATGATTCTGTCACTGTAATTATAAGCTGAAGTATGCATGTTGGTTCTCCCTCCTTTTTTTAATAGAAACAGCCCATATCCTAGGTAATAGTATTCATGGCTAGGAAATTATACCATCTACTTAAAAACCCCACACATAACAAGAACATGAACTCATTCAGGAAGGTGTCACATTCCCTTCACTTTGTCATACAAAGCAGAAAGGCACATGTTGACCGCCTTATTGCTTTCTCCTTCCATGCTGCCTATATGGATAGCATAATCTTTTAGATTGAATCCATGCAATATATGATGCCATAAAACCTGATATGGAAGATCATCCTTTTTATCCTTCATAATCTTTTCCCTCTCCCCCAATTCATAAAGCTTTGCTTTCTGACCCCTGAATAGCTTCTGTATGAGACCATGTTATGCTGCTGGGTTCCTGATTGTCTGAGAAACACTGCATAACAGCCAGTTATGGATGCAATCAACTGTAATTTCACTTATCTCTTGAGATTAGCATTTGGAGGTTTGCTAATGCAAATGAAATGCATGCACTGTTTTGCATTTAAACCATTTTATGAGCATTATGTCTCCAAAAAGCCCCATTCTACAGTTATGGCATACAATAGCATTTTATTTTTATTTGCATCTGCTTCATCCCAATGCGATAAGAAATAAATGCTGGATTTTACTGACTTATTTTACAAGAATATTACAGACTTCAGGAAGAAAACAATATAGAGGACATTCATAATATTAACAGTTCATGGCCTCAGAGAAGCATGGAAGAGTTGTTTTACAGGCTTATGCAGGGATGGAGTGGAAGGCTGCGTCTCATTTTTGAGTGCTACCATTACCCATTAAGCTTCGATGACAGAAACTGTAGCACAAGTTCTGCTTTGCTGTGTTTTTTTCCGTATTACATTTTATAACTTTTCCCAATATGTGATTTCCACCACTAAGAAATTGCCACCACTGCAAGATTTATGTCATTGCATAACTTGCCAAGTGCGCCTTTTAAAGCCAATCAATTTTCGTTTTTTCCTCAGATCATTAAAAATATATATAGCGCTGTTTGAAGTCTTCTGCAGGAACAAATGAACCAAACCTTAGAAGCTGCCTTTTATTGTTAGTCCAGCAAGCCCAATATTGTCTATACTTTCGCTCTCCAGAGTTTCACACAGGAGTCTTTACCCAATGCTGGAACTGGTTGAACCCGGATCACTTTGGACACAAAGCATGCATACCACTGATGTACAATCTCTTCCCACAAGTCTGTATCCATCAAGGCCCCTCAGGCTTATACACACCAGAAGCAAGAAGGTAGACCACAATCCACCAATGGGCTAATGGGCATGGCCAATTTCTGATAGGTTCCCAAGTGCCGGACTCTTGTAAAGAATGTTGGACTAGATCAGGTTGGTGCCCTCCACATAGAATCATAGAATCATAGAATCATAGAGTTGGAAGAGACCACAAGGGCCATCGAGTCCAACCCCCTGCCAAGCAGGAAACACCATCAGAGCACTCCTGACATATGGTTGTCAAGCCTCTGCTTAAAGACCTCCAAAGTAGGAGACTCCACCACACTCCTTGGCAGCAAATTCCACTGTCGAACAGCTCTTACTGTCAGGAAGTTCTTCCTAATGTTTAGGTGGAATCTTCTTTCTTGTAGTTTGGATCCATTGCTCCGTGTCCGCTTCTCCGGAGCAGCAGAAAACAACCTTTCTCCCTCCTCTATGTGACATCCTTTTATATATTTGAACATGGCTATCATATCACCCCTTAACCTCCTCTTCTCCAGGCTAAACATGCCCAGCTCCCTTAGCCGTTCCTCATAAGGCATCGTTTCCAGGCCTTTGACCATTTTGGTTGCCCTCCTCTGGACACGTTCCAGTTTGTCAGTGTCCTTCTTGAATTGTGGTGCCCAGAACTGGACACAGTACTCCAGGTGTGGTCTGACCAGAGCAGAATACATGTTTTGGACCTCAGCTCCCATCCGTAACCTCTGTACAGCTCTGTACATCTATACCTCTGCACAGTCACAGAGATGAATTTTGAAACTCTCCCCATCCCTAGAAATTTCTCCATGCATGTTGAAGTTCTGAATTACCTGGTTTTGTTTCTGAAGTAGCACTCGTGAATGAGGAATTCTTCAATACTCTGAGTTTTGTAAAATTTTGTGTCTGGATTTTGTACAAAGGCATTTGCCCCCACAGCCAGGAATAAAGAGAAGGGCACACATGGTGGGTTAATTAAAGAGCCACAGCTTTTATCCAACTTATTGAGACTTATATTTTATATGGCCAATGTATTTAAACTGGCTTACACCCTGGCGCCAATTTACCCAATTCACTCAATAAAATAGCGTAGGATAGTGGATTCCACCGTGGGTTGGATGGCTCACATAAATAAAAATAAATTAGTTGGAAATGAGAGTTTTCATAGCTTAAACCTGTGTGTTTGGTATCTGTATGGAATAATTGTGGTTCAGATAGGAGATACACAAACACACACACACACACAGAGAGAGAGAGAGAGAGAGAGAGAGAGATAGAGATAGATAAATGAATTTGAGTCCAGGATCAAAGCATACAGGTAAAGATGACACTAATCCCTTTTGTACTGTATCATGTTTCATTCTATCTTATCAACAGACTGCTTCTGAGATCACAAACTCCACCTGACTTGCTCATGCTTCCACCATCTTTGCCCATGAAAACTTTGCTGTGTTGCTATGGTGGGGCATGTAATGACACCTAGCGGTCAGAAAAATTCACTACACATGCACAGTCCCTTTGGTTCCCTTTCAGGGTGTCCTTCCTCAAATATTTTATGTGATGCAAACCTAATGAAAATTGCTGCTTTTCAAGCCAACCTCTAAACTTTCGTAGAGTCTACAGTTTGAGTCTCGGATGATTTGAGATGACTAAGATGAAAGCAGACTTTCAAAAGCTTCTGAAACAGCCTTTCAAGCCAGTGAGCCAGTGAGCATATAGTTTGGAGAGTGAGGACTATCAACAGTCATATTCATGCATCAACACAAATGAAGGATGCCAATCATTTGCCTGTGAAAGTTACAGAATATGAAGGACAGAAGGGGGAAACACAATTCTCTGGCTCTTCTAGTGATGAGGAAATGGACCAACCCATACTGGGACTTCAGAGAAGTGGCAGAGAAAAACGTTTCAGAGTTGAGGATCTGACTGGATAAAGGTGAAAGCAGAGCATCAGCAAAGGAACAATGTGTCTGAGAAGGGAATGAAACAGTTAGAGGCAAGGAGGAGCACCAAGGAGAATAAGAACAACCAAGTCTGAAGGGAAAACTCCTGGAGAAGTAGTAAAGAGTGGGGGAATGGATTACGGTAATTTCAGAAAGTCAATGCATTCACATAGTTATTTGTAAATTGCTTGTAATAATTTAACCTGTAATTGATGGAGTGATCTAGTTTTTATTTCCTTGCTGATATATTGTTGGTACTGCCTTGCATGCGAAATGGATCCATGAATTATGTTAGCTTGTTATTAGCTTGAATTCTGTTGGCTTATTATTGATTTCTTATAGGATAGCAAAGTGGTTTTTGTTGTATATTTTTCTCATTTCTACGGATTGCATATTGCTGTTGAGTACAGCGGGTGGCGCTGTGGGTAAAAGCCTCAGCGCCTAGGGCTTGCCGATCGAGAGGTTGGCGGTTCGAATCCCCGCGGCGGGGTGCGCTCCCGCTGCTCGGTCCCAGCGCCTGCCAACCTAGCAGTTCGAAAGCACCCCTGGGTGCAAGTAGATAAATAGGTACCGCTTACCAGCGGGAAGGTAAACGGCGTTCCGTGTGCTGCGCTGGCTCGCCAGATGCAGCTTTGTCACGCTGGCCACGTGACCCGGAAGTGTCTCCGGACAGCGCTGGCCCCCGGCCTATAGATGTGAGATGGGCGCACAAACCCCAGAGTCTGTCAAGACTGGCCCGTTCGGGCAGGGGTACCTTTACCTTTACCTTTACAGTATTCTTTGGATACTGAAACTTTTTGGGGAGGGGGGTCCTCACCCATTTTAGGTACAATAAAAAGTAAGAATTGGGGGAGCTTACTTAAAAAAACACCTTACTCTGCAAAATCTGGATCCTTTCTCCCTCTCTCTGTGAAGGGTGTGACAAACAATGTTTGCATTTCTCAGCTTCTATAATATACGTAAGTTGTTTTCATATTGCATGCTTTAATATAATTGTATGTTGCCTTGGGTGTTTTGTCAGCTGAAATGTGGCCTATACATTTTAATATAAATAAAGGAATTTGGTTGACAGGATTAGTGAACTAGTGACTCACAAACAGGATTCCCACCAGAACTTGTCACAGATCATCAGGAACCAGAATTACCATCCAATGTATTTCCAACACCATCATATTATCTTAAGTACCACATTCATCCATATGAACCTACCTGGGTATTGAGATTAGCATTTGAAACTCTCCTCTGGTCCATCAATAGCAAAGATTAGATTCATTCCCAGACACCTAGTGGTGGCACCAGAAAATGGTATTGTGGCACTGACTACACACAACAGCTGAAAGATACATTATGTTCCTGGATCTTTAGACAATCAGAGTTTCTGGAATGAGTGAATGAATGGATGGATGGATGGATGGATGGATGACAAGGCCAGCAGAATGAAAAGGCCTCAGCATTAGGTGTCCATTTTGCATTGTTTTAAAACATACCTTCAGTTTATTTTCACTGTATGTACTGCTTTTTAAACTATTTTAGCTGCTTTCATTGTGTGTTTGTAAAGCACCTCAAGATGTATGTAAAAGGCGACTCATAAATAAATAACCAATTTTAATCTAGAGGACAAATTAATGAAACAACATAAGGTTACTAATTATGTTTTGAAGTGAAATATCACTTTTTCTAAATTAGCAATTAGCCAAGCCAAGCAGCAGCAAAGCAAAAATAGCCTAGAAAACAATTCAAATTAAAATATAGTTTAAAACATGAGAGAGATTTTAGCATTTAAATTGCAGACTTGAGCCAAGATTGTCTACAGCTAACAAATGTACAGAGAGGTTTCCTCAAACTTGATTCGGATTCAGAAGCTGACAACGAAACCCTCCATTTTATCACATCGCCTTCTGGGCAGCCTGCTGGAAGCTGCAGGCCTGTGATGAGCAAGGACCAAAGGCAGAAGCAACTTGCTGGTGACAAATAGCTGCTGCTCTAGCTTCTCAGCAAGTAGGTCCCTGTAGTCTACTAGGAGGGAGAAAGGGAGGCCCAAGGTGGTTGTGGGGTTGGCATGGGGCAAATTCATCAACAGGGACAGTGCGGTGTTCCTGCCAATGCATTTGCACTGCACTGGCCAACTCACCACCTCTCCCCTCTCACTCCTTGTAAGCAACAGTGACCCATTTGCTAGGGAGCTAGAGTAGTAGCTCTGTCCTCCCAGTGGGTCATTTCTGGCCAGAGGCAAAAGTGGGGTAGGAAGCAAAACTGAGAAGAGCAAGAACCTCACCTTTATACAGCTGGCTGCATTCCAGACATACAAGTGCCTTACACACACACATCTTTCTATCTTCCATGCAGTCCAGAAAGAGGCATTATCCCATTTCAAGAACCTATCCCTGCCAGGAAAATCACTCATTGTGATTGTGAGCAGGAGCGGCACATCCAGCTTCGTCACCTGAAGCAGGATGCGTCACCCTGCTGCCACCGCCACTGCCACCAGAACTGCCATACCTGCCACCCCCTGCACCACCCGCTGTGCCACTGTGTGTCCTGCAGCAATTGCTGCTGGTGGAGAAGTAGCGCTGGCACCAGTGTGAATTTGGGGTGAGATCACACCAATTTGGGGCGAGGTCTCGCCCCAAATGGATATGGTATTGCCTGAAATGGATACCGACGCCACTTCTACGCCCCCTATAAGAATAGAAAGGCATTCAGTGCATGTCTGATGTTTCAAGTACAAAGCTGGGCCCACCTCAAGCAACAGTTGAAGAATTGGCTGTATAAATATAGTGTTTCTATTAAACTCTATTATTCACGTTCAGTGTTGTGGTTCTATGCCAGGGATCAGCAAAGTTTTTGTGGCTTGGGCCGGTTCACGGTCCCGCAAATGCCGTGGTGGGCTAGAGTGTGTGTGCATGCACAGATGTGCAAACGCTATTTCTGGCACTCCTTCTGGCATGGAGGAGGCATGCACAGCTTCCCATTGGCTGCAGGAGCTTCCTGCAGCCAATGGAAAGCTAGCCAGTGTCGTGGAAGGCGGTCCCTGCTCTGTTCCGCAACGGTTTAGCATGGCACATGGGAGCTGCCCAAGTGGGGGGTGGGGGTCCCCGAGTGGAAGGCGGGGGTCCATGGGCCGGTTAAACAACCCCCATGGGTCGCTTGTGGCCTTAGGTTGCCAACCCCTGTTCTATGCTATAAGAGTCTATGACTCAGTTATTCTTATTGCTGCAGCTCTCTGGAATAATCTCTTAGTGAGATTAGCACCATATGATAATGAGTTTTCCAAGTGACACACACTATGGCCCAGTCTGCACATAATGGTAAGCCAAACTCTTGCTGAGTGAATGAGCAAATGTGCGAGATCTCCCCTAGGCAGATCACAAGGGGTAATCCCATGACAAACTTTGGTTGGAGCTCATAGTTTGTTGGGAGTGAGCAGGAGCAGCAGGATGGAAGGAGGAGCTCATGTTTGTTCCTTAGCACTAAACCATGGTTTGGCTTAGTGTGGCATGCAGACCAGGTCAGTGATCAACAATGGTGATCTAAGCGATGTTGCCAAAGTTATTTTCAGCCATTTGAACTCAGTGTATTTTGGGAAGTGACTCAAAAGAAGTTTCCAGGTCTTTGGTATTTCCTTCAAGTCCTCCATGCTTCAATCTAGCTCTCATTTCCTCATTAGGCACGTCATTCATTTTAAAAATAGACTAAAATATACCCTTGCTCTTCTGGATATATTGGGCTGAATTAATATCACGACATGAATCCATAAGCACCTTTGCTTCTGACAACTTCACAGAACATAGCAAGGCAGAAGAGCAGTGGGGCGTATGATATTTTATCTTTGTAAGTTTGATTGAATGCTATGGGGAATGAGGTTGATTTAATTTTATTTGTAAATGGAAAGGCATGTTTATTGAGGAAAGTGGATAGGTTGACTGACGGGGCGCTAAGAATATGAGGTTCACAAGACTCCAATTAGTGTAATCCATATATGTGTTCAAAAGAAAAGGGCCTTTTGAAAATGTCAGTCTTGTTTGTTCTGGAGTGAAATTTAATTTGCTATGCACAAAGGAATGTAAATTTTATTCCAGTGTGAGCCTGACATTGTTTTAGAGTTTTGGAATCAAGGTATATAAAAAGAGGCAGTGAAACATCCAGTGTGTGACAGTTTTAGACCAGATGTATATTTTATGTGTGAGAAGTTCAGTAGCTCGGAGCTGAAACTGCTTTGTTTATGTGAAATGCAAGTCGGAGGACAATCTTTTACTTTGTGACTGTTTTATGTTAGAAGGAGAGGGGATTACACTTTCTTCAGGTTTAGAATGATAATGATTCAGCTGAGAAAATTATATTGCTGATTATTATTTCTTTATTTAAGGTTGTGGAACACTTGAACTAGTGCCTAGAAGTGGTTTTGGGATGGATGAGGGCAAACAAACTGAAGCTTAATCCAGGCAAGATTGAGGTACTGGTGGTAGAGAAGCTGATGGATCTAGATAAAGAATTACAACTGGTCGTGGAAGACATATAACATGCAGTAAGAATTAACTGAGCATTTTTGGTTTCAGAGCTCCTTTAATTTCCATGTCAAGAAAGTGCTTCTTTTCTCCTGTGTTCTGTGTTTTTTCTAGGGGAGAGATGTGTGCGAGTGTGCATGTGTGTGAAATGTGGCTCTTCAACTTCCCTACCCAGCCCTCAAAACTCTTCCTAGACACCACTTCTCCACTGGCTTTGCTCCATATCCTCCTTGGTTTTCGCTGGGCTGGAATTGTCGAACTGTGATTATGTCCCTTGCTTTACTGGATGGAGCTGTGGTTGTGTGGAAAGCTCTGACCCATGGCTGCTTAAATGTAGCCTACAGTACAAAGTCTACATCCATTGCTCTGCCCATTTTTTTGCCTCTGCTTCTGCCTAGTCCTTGTATCTGGCTTAGCTGACCACTGGCACATGGGCCCCTGGAAGTCACAAACATAATGGATATTGTCATGGACTGGTTGGATGCTGAGGAGTGGTGAGAGACACCAGCTGGGGAACCCCAATGGCATCCCCAGGGGAAGAAGGCTCAGAGCCAGGGGAATGGTTGTGAGACGATGATGAGTGGTCAGAGGGAAAAGATGGTGCAGACTTGGAGGAGGAGTCAGAAGCTGAAGAGGCAACAGGGATTAGTGAGCAGGGAGAGACTGTGGCAGATAGTAGTCAAGAATCAGACGCAGAAGCGGAAGCTGGAGAGGAGTGGGGCAAAGAGGCAGAGATGAGGGAGGTTGCTGAAGAAGCCAGGGGGGGTCTCCCCCTCCTGTTGTGATCAGGTCTTCTGGTCTCCCAGAACATGAAGAGGATGGAGCAAAGAGGCTGCTGGGGAAGGAAACAAGACCTACTGAGAAGAGTTGCTGTGATCACTAGGCCTGTGGTGTTTTGACTTATTGGAATAAATATTTAACTTCACTGACACCAGGTGTTCTATTGCTGACCCGCTCCTGACTCCCACACCTGACAGATATCTATTTCTGAATGAGTATTTGCAACTTTGCCATCTTGACACAGATACAAAATGTGCATCCACATCAACACAATTGATCAGATACTTCTTGTTCACAGCACCAAAGGCACCTCCAGGTTTGGGGAGCTCTCAGGCCAGCTGGCTCCATGCCTCCCCCTTTAACTGGGACCTCCTTCTACTCACCACAGTCACCACTGCCCATTCACTCACCTTTGCCCTCTGTACTCAACCAAGGTAACGACTCATGCTATTGTCCCTGTTTGCAAGCTCAGAGAGGGAAAGTAAATAGGCAGTGATAGCAAATAGGAGCAGCAGCGGGAAAAGGGGACCCTAGGAGTTGGCAGAGGTCCACCTGCTGGGATACAGGTCTCAGCAGATGCCCAACAATGACCACTGCTGGCACAGGCTCTGCATGGCATTCTTGTGCTCATGGCTGTATCTGGATCAAGTTTCATGTTTTTCTCATCGGCAAGCACCCAGATGTTTATGTTTCTTTCAAATTGAAGATTTGGCCGGATGTAACATTTCAAAATAGGAATTAAACTGGATTTTGAGGACTTCCTCAAGATTAGCCAGGATATGCCTGACATTGGGGAATATGGGAGGGGTGGGACAGAAATGTTAATATCTATAATGTGCAGTAGGGAAATCACTGGCTGCAATCCAGAGGCATATTTTAAGGGTTAGCAAGGGCCTGCGGATATGTCATGACACCTTTTGCCATTTTTCTTCATGAGACCTCCCTTCTCTATATTTCAAAATTGGATTTCTATACACTATGTATTGCAGGGTCGGGGGCTGGGGAGGACAGCTGTCAGGCATCCTTGACATACAAAGCCATTTGGGGCACATGGAGTTGATCACACAGCCTTTTGTTTTCTTCATCTATAGAGATTCCAACAAGATTTTAAAGAATGTTTTTATGTGTGACAGTTCTCTGCTTTTGCTTAAAGTCAAATGCACACCAGCAGAGTGATCCACAATATTTCCACTCCAAACACCAGGCCCTCAGGGTCCATGGGGTGACTCAAAATAGTTTTAAAAGAACAATGGCTCATTGTTCTTTTCATATTAATAACTACAAGCAAACTGTAGGCTTATACGCAAACATCCTTGATGTAGTTGTTGATAAATTACCAAGGCTCTCACAGTCTGGAATGATGGCAGGAGGCAGAAATGGGATTACTAAAGGGCCACATCTTTATTAATTCCAGGGATCCACAATGAACAGCAAAATGTGAACCATGAATGCAAATTGAATGATGCAGATCTCTCTAGCATAAAGTAAGAACTAGGCCAGTTAAGCCTCCCCCTTTCTACATCACGTGGGCATCTTCACCCAGCTTGGATCAGTCTGAACCAAAGGCTTGCCAAGGGAATCCCTGCCAATACCAGTCCCTGCACTTTTTGGTCCACTTTAGATGAGATTATATCCCCAGGGCCCAATGGTACCCTCCCCCATACGTCCCTAAGCCAATTAGAAATGAGAGGTTGGGAGAAAAGCAGCTCCTCATCCTCACAGCATCCAGTTCTATGGGAGTAGGAGGTCCAATGTTTGGTCCAAGTCAAGTCCAAGCAGAGAGCAGGACTTTGGACAGCTCCAGGGTGAGGTGGGCTGTGGGCTGAAGCATTCTTCTGCTACAGAAGATGTTCTATCTGTAGGGAGTTAGAGGCTGAGTCAGCACTAACCTAACTGGCACAAAAATGTATTTCTCCTCAATCTGCAATGTAGTTTATCCTTGCCTTCAACATGTTGCTATCTGTCTCCAGCAGCAGTTCTCAACCCGTGGGTCCCCAGATGTTGTTGGACTACAACTCCCATCATCCCTGAGCTCTGGCCTTGCTAGCTAGGGGTGATGGGAGTTGTAGTTCAACAACATCTGGGGCCCCACAGGTTGAGAAAGGCTGGTCTACAGGGTTTTGCAAACTTGGTCTCCAGCTGTTTTGGGGGACTACAACTCCCATCATCCCAAGCTAGCAGGATGAGTGGTTCGGGATATTGAGAATTGTAGTAAAAAACCAAACAGCTGGACACCCAAGTTTGGGAAACCCTGGTCTAGAATGATTCTAGACTGAAAGACTCAGAAGATGAGCATGATAGGCAGGCAGGAAGCGACTAGTAGCAGCTGAACAAGAAGAAGTCACTAGAGCACTCAACATTTTTGCTGATGCTGTGGCTGTTGTGGAAATGCAAGAGCTTAGTAACATGGGGAGCTGCCTGTCAAGTCTTTGCTCCATCTAGCCCTGTATATAGACAATATTGACAGCAGCTTTATTATTTATTAAATTTGTATACCAGCCTTCATGCGTAGATCTCTGGGTGGCTCACATGAAAATACAGGAGAGAAAACATATAATAAAAACAAGAACAAACCAATAACCCCATGTTGGGAAACTGCCAGGGAGATATAGTCCATCATGGCCCCCAAGCCGTCTGCCGGACGTCCATCGATCTCCCGTAGACAGGCAGATCCAGCAGTTAGCGACACGAAGCCTCTGGAAATTCCTAGCCACATTCCAGGGCTTGTGCACACAGTTTATCAGCAGATAAAAGCACAGCCAAAAGTTGCACCGCAGAAGAGCATATTTAGCATATTTACAGACTTTATTTAGCGTAGAACAGAACAAAGGAAAACCATGACCGTTCTGAGTCAGTGTCTTCGACCCGACTGACGAAATCGAAAGGAATATCAGAACATAAACATCCTGTGAATAGGACATGCACAGACTCTGTGACTCCCAAAGCCTGCTCCCTTTTAAGGTGGAACGGAAATATCCCAACACCCCACTCCCCTTTTAAGGTTCTCAGATGGAATCTTTCCTAACTCTACCTGGAGATGTCCAGGGATAGAACCTGTAACTTTTTGCGTTCTTTCTCATTGAGCTACAACCCTTTTACCCTTGCCACTCAGTAGACAAAATTCGATCGCTGCCACTAAGGGTCATGCTCCGTCCCCATGCCTTATAAACTGATGCCCTGAGGAAGTGGGTGGGGATGCAGAAGGTGTAGCTGAGCAGAGAGCTGGATGCTCACCCTTTCACCCATGTAATGCACAGCACTTTGTAGCATAAGCTGATGCCCTTTTCCTAGATCTAAACTAGCACAGAGTAGGGAGTCTATAGCCCTCCAAATGTTCAGCTTGCCATGCTGCTGGGGCTGCTGGGGAGTCCAATAACATGTGGAAGGCCAAAGGTTCTACATCACTCCTGCGACCAATTCCAGCATAATATGGATGCCATGTGCAAATGGTACTTGTTAAAGTGCCTTTAGCAAGTGTAACATACATGGTTTTGAATGTACATCTTCATGAGTCCTTGTATGCATACATAACACAAAAGCTGGCTGTGAGTGAATGAACACTAACAGACACACACAAACCCAACCCCCTGTAGCTTTGTTTATTCAAGCACCTCATTAAAATATACACTATTCTGACAGCTGAAAAACCCAAGTTCTCTCACTGGATAGGAGCAGGAAATTTAGTTTTCCAGTGACCCACCGCAGGGATGTTGCTGTTCTGCATCAGCACCTCCCTATTTGAATGATCTGGGTTAGGATCTAATGAAAAACAAAAGTCTGATCATCCATCTTCTTGAAATGTGATGGATGAAAGAATGACAAATTGAACAGAGACAGTTGGAGGTTCTTTATATCATTCTTGGCTGCACATTTGATCAGCTTGCCAAGTTGCAAAAGGGAAACAAAATATTTTCCTGCCAATGCTAAACTGCTTAAGTGTGTCCAGAGACAGAAAATACGAGACGTAGCAAAATGAATATCAGAATATTGTTCAAGATTGAGTGGACTGTTCAAAATCTTAATGGTGCATAATTTTTGGAAGCTTAATTTGAGTATAAATCATATCGCCACATTGTTACTTACGTATCAGAATAATTTGGCGGAAGAGTTAACCAATGCTGTGGATTCTAATGCTCTGCATATCAGTGTAATGTCTTCATACAATGCTGGAAAGAGGCTATTTTAGAAAAGAATTGCTGGCACTTAAGACAACATTACTGAGGGATCATAAATCCTATTGCTCAGGGATAAAAAAGTCATACATTATGTGGACATTAGTGGGTGTGATTGTATTTAATAACCATTTCATTAGATCTTGCACAATTGGGCTCTGAATAGTAATGTGAAGTGCGTACCAAATGCTATCCTTTGCATTACTTGAAACGTTTGGTGTCACTTTTGTTACTGAAGACATTGGTCAGTGGGCACATGCACTATGTGTATGCCCTGGAATTATATGATACTGTTAGGTTCACTCAAGAGGATGCTGTGCAATGAGAATAGATTCTTTGCAAGTACACAAAGGAATCAACCCTTCACGTAGATTGGTTATCCTCACTGGGGGAAAAACCCCATTGTGCTGGCACTAATCATTGCACTAGCACAAACATTTCATTGAATGCTGCCATTTAAGCAGAATGTGGGAGGAGATACCTAGACCTATAAAAGAGACTCCCTATTTTTATCCTTATAACAACTCTGTGATGTAGGTTGGGTTCAGAGACAGTGACTGGTCCAAGGTCACCCAGTGAGCTCCATGGATGAGTGTGGATTTGGCCTCCCAGGTCCTAGGCTAACACTCCAACCATTGCCACACACCAGTCCAGCACATCACTACCAGGCAGCACACAATCTTTAAAATGCATGACCAAAGAGAGTGCAATCTTTCCACTGTGTATCTTAACAGTTTAGCACATTTCACTCCCCAAAGCAATGCCTTTTATTAGGACAGAATGCTTGTTTACTAGGATTTCTTTTTCCACCACTCATAAGCACTTTCTAGCCAATTTAGGCAGCTCATATTGCTCACCCTTTCTGAAATGCAATGGCTTGTCAGCAAAAAGCTTGAACTTGCTCCAAAATCTAATGGCCCCATTTTTTAGTTCCATCATGTTTTGTCACCAAGCCATTGCAATAGGTGGAAAGTCACAAAAAAATGTCAGAGTGGCTATTATATGAGTGAAAGCAATCCAATTTTAACCTTATATTAGGAGTTTATATATTGTTTGATGTCAATGCCAATGTAGTTAACGGTTCCACTCCCCCTTACATTTTTCCAGACTTTTTCTTGAAATGAGTCTTGAACTGGACCCAGATGTTCTCCTCCTCAAGGATTTACCATACCTATTTGCCACCATGAGGGATTGTCAACATGTCTGAAAAACCAACTGGCACAGCTCTTTGATAAATGATACTGGCACAGAGTTACATAAGACAGTTCCATAGGGTGACAACAAGGATGATCTCACACCCACTTCAGTATGTAAATGGAATATGACCTGCAGATTACTCTGGACTTATAAGAAGCATCCACTCAGATCCACTCAGATCCACTCGTCATCACTATATGCATTATCATTTTCTATTTTAGCTACATATTTTCAGCCAGGTTCAGGTTATTTATTTTATTACATTGTTACCTTCCCTTTCCTCTTAGAAGCTCATGGTTGGCACATATGGGGGGGGGGGGTCATCCCATTTTATCCTTACATAGGTTTACCTGAGAAGCAGTGATTATCTGAAGAGTTCTCAAGCTGAAAGAGGATTTCATGACCAGGCCTCCCACTCTGAGTCCAACACCCAATCAACTACATCAGGAATGTAGTGGTGATGTCTACAGTATATGTTGTTGGGCTTCAGCTTACATCTGCACCATCTGATGGTCAGAGATGATGGGAGTTGTAGACCAACAACATCTGGAGTTGTCTACCCTATATCATATTTGGGCTGGGGAACCCATGACCATCCAGATGTTGTGGATTCAAGCTCTCATCATTCGCTCTTAGGCCTTTTCTCTAAGCTCAAGTGAACTGTAGTTATGAGGGGAGTTGTAGTCTAGCACCACCTGGAGGGCTATAGGTTCCTCAGGCCTATTCTATTTCATACTGGGTCTGCCCAGATTGAATTCTGGCTTCAAGTTGCACTGTACTACAGTACAGATCCTCTGATTCAATTAGAATCCAGTGGGTGAGAGGGAAAGTGGGGGACTCTTCAGATTCACTTTGTTGTCCGTGGAACTCAAAGACATTACAAAACATTTCGCAATTCAATATTCTTTCACAAACTAATTTGAGCTTGCAAGTGGCTCATATTGGTTTAAAGTGATAAAAGCCTCCATCCCATTTCCTGAAGATGAAGCTCAGAAAATTGGGCTGATAATTAATATACAATGAACTTGGGTACTGGACTCATTAGGCCATCTTTGAATCTGAGGGGAGTTTCAAAAGCAGTTTGTGAAATGGCTTCCTTTACTGCTATTCAAAGGAAGGAAGGAAGAAAAATCCTGTTTAAGCTGTACAAGATCTTAGCTAGACATATAGTAGTTCTTCAAATCCCTGGTTGCTCTGTTGAAATTGAAGGTTAGTCTGAAATGGAACAAGAAGTGATTTGTTAAACGATAGCGTGTACACACGCATACACGCGCTAGAGAAGCTTCCAAAGCCAATGAAAAAGGCAATTAAATATAATAGAGCTTATTCTAGAAGTCGATGAAGTATACTGTGTGCTATGACGGCTCTTCTGCAGCACAAAATTACAAAAGTGGAGCATATCAAAGGGGGAAAAAAGAGGGAAAGAAAAAGAACTGCAATGAAAGAAAAATAAAAAAATCAACACACCAACAATGCCTCTGATCTGCTTGGAATAGGAACTTTTATTATATAGTTGTATACATGATTTGTATTTTATTTTCACTAAGTACGTTTATTTTTATGATTACAGAATCTGAATAGAGAGAGATTGTTTTATCCCTTTTGGCAGAGGTGAAATGCAAACCAGACTCCATATTGTAAACTTAAGAGGGATTTGCAGCACAGTATTTCTGTTGATGCAGCTTTTGCGAGTAAGGTTATATGATACTGGCATTTCGTGTGGAGTATAAATAAGTTGTGTGTGCACACACATGCACACACACACTCTGTTCAATTCAATATTAAATTCCCATTTGGGTTTGCTGTTTCCTTTGACCTACATATTTGTAACTGTATTTAATGTTCACAAGGGACACTAGCTGGAAAGAAGAATTGTGTCAGCTTCCACCACACACAGTTCTATTTCCCCCCATAAATCTTGAGCTGTGGAAGTCCAAAAATTCTGCTTCTGGGTCCATTGTTTCTTCACAAACGTCTTTCTAGAAATGCCTTTGTTTCAAGAACCAAACTTTAGGACAACAGCTGCCTCCAGGGAGGGATATCAGATTGTCGCCTTGACACTGAAGTGTTGGACTAGACTAGAGTTATTCACCTGTGGTGGGAAAGTCTATGATGATGATGATGATGATGATGATGATGATGATGATACCGCCCTATACTTAGTTGGAGGTCTCAGGGTGGTTCACAGAATACAATCAAAATATAAAACGACAAAATACATAATCAAAATAAAAACAACCCAATAACCCCCCCCAACCCCACATTTTAAAAGGGCACCTTCCCTTGCTTGTGTTCCTAGATATGGAGAGTTTTCCTAGGGGAATTATGAAAGCAACAACAAAGGACCTTGATTTGTTTATTCCATTTCCCAAATCACCTTTCTGTGATGCACTCAAGATGATAAATACTGAAATATTTTATGAAATAGTATTTTAAAATAAGCAATAACCCACAAGTACTCATAGATGTTGATCTCCTTAAAGGTTATTCTGCTTCAGTTCATCCAAACCCCCAAACCGGTTATATTAATAATCTGCCACTGGAATAAGTTATTATAAGATTTTTGCTTGACTCCAAAATGTCAGTAATATGGAAGCCAGACTTGGCAAAGAAAGTCAAAGCATGGATATCAGAAAAGCCCTACCCAATGCTCATTTTATGCAATCTGCTGCAGTCTTGTTTACACCTATGGTGCAGAGAGTGGCCACCCCTCCATTCCATTGTTCCCTTTGTGACAATTCTTTAATTTCTAAGGCTACATTCACAGCATGCATACATTTAAAGCACTGTAATACAACTTTAAATGGTCATGGCTTCCTCCAAATAATTGTAGTTTGTTAAGGGTGCTGAGAATTGCTAAGCAATCCCTGTTCCTCTCACAAAACTACAATTCCCAGAGTTTCCTGTGAAGAGAGATGGATTGTTAAGCCCCTCTGGTTTAACAATAAAATATTAGTGAAAGAAAGAAAGAAAGAAAGAAAGAAAGAAAGAAAGAAAGAAAGAAAGAAAGAAAGAAAACCATTATAGTTCATATTTCCTAAAGTTAATATTTATATTTGACACAGTAGAGTTATTACAAACTGAGGCTAGTGAGTCTCACTGCTGAGGAACACATTGCTCTTTTGGTTTCCGTGTGTGCTGGAATTTTTGCAATGCTGATTTGGGTAGGGGAGTTATGATTTGTTTGTTTTTTTCTGAATAAATGTCATTTTATTACTACAAATTGCTAATGACCTTCCAATTCCTTCTTGTTTTTAAAGGCAGCTCAAAGAGACTACAGATGTCAAACTCCTACAGTGTTCAAAAGAAAGGGCAGTTGTGCACGAAATTATTTGTGTCAGATCATTTGACCTTGAAACTAATGAGAATTTGAGTGGCAGGTTCAACACACACTAATACAGGCATTCCTCTTAAACCTGAAACCCTTTTCAAAATTCTCACAATGGCTACTCTACGCTGCTCACCACAAGATTGTTTAAATCCTCCTGCTGATAAGTTCAAAAACTTCAATTGCCTTTATGGCAAATATATCCTCTGGGGCTGTAATGAGATTAGGAACAAATTAGAAGGTTAACTTTTAGTCTTGTTGAGTAGCTTAAACTCCCATTTTGCAATTTGCTAAGTTGAAACTATCCATCAGAGATTTCTAGCTGAGATTAAAACAACCTTTTAGTATTTATGAAGAATCAACCATCCTTTCTTCTTCTTCTTTAAAGCCTTTCTGTTAAAGATCCTTATAGGAAGCATTAATCCAGAAAAATAAAATGGCGGAATGTAGAAAAAACAAGTCAACACAGTCTATTTTGTGGCAACCACTGAGATTTCTGAATTTCTATATGAAAAGTGCCATCCTTTAAACATAGTAGCAAGTGGGATATTAGAATGAATATTCAACAAGATAATCAATATCTCGAAGCAAGAATAGAATAGTCCCGGCCAGGAAAAAGTACAGCTCCATAATTAGTTGAACAGTTAAGTACAATAAATTGGATTTGTTTCTTATATTTATGACAGATGTGCATATTCAGGTTTTTTTAAAGCTCATCTGGCCCCCAATAACTTGACGAAATAATTTATTATATTGCAAAGAATGTTGTGGTTGCTGGAACTGAGGGCTAATTCACACGCTGCATTGAGCTGTCAATAAAAATTTTCCCCAGTGGTTGCAACACAAAAATATATTGGTGGTTCTCATGACACACAAAGTGCCTTTCTGGAGAGGCAAGGGGCCTTTCCTTCATACAAGACCTGCAATGTTGGAGGTCCCTGCCCTGGCCCATTCCTATCCATGCAAGTGTTTTTCTCCCCAGCAGAAACCAGTGGGCTGTTACATAAGTAGTATATTTTGTGAGCCATTAGAAATGGATAGAAAAGTTATCACTAAGTGAGAGAAACTGAGAAGTACTTTTCCATCAGCATGGAAGTAATAATAATAATAATAATAATAATAATAATAATAATAATAGCATCCATGATGATGGAAATGTACTTCTCAGTTTCTCTCACTTGGTGATATTATTATTATTATTATTATTATTATTATTATTATTATTATTACCCCACCTATCTGGATGGGTTTCCCCAGCCACACTGGGTGGCTCCCAACAGAATTAAAAGCACAATAAAACATCAAACATTAAAAACATTAAAAGTCAGATAGTTGTTTATTTCCTTGACATCTGATGTGAGGGCGTTCCACAGGGCAGGCGCCACTACTGAGAAGGCCCTCTCCCTGGTTCTCTGTAACCTCACTTCTTGCAGGGAGGGAAATGCCAGAAGGCCCTTGGAGCTGGACCTCAGCTGAATGATGGGGGTAGAGACGCTCCTTCAGGATAATGGGCCGAGGCCGTTTAGGGCTTTAAAGGTCAGCTACTACTCTACGCACACTTCACACTTTTAAAAAAGAAAACATGTGGGTTATTGCAATGTTTGAACAGGACTTATTCCATGAAAATTCAGGAATTATAACCTCTGAAGTCTGTTTATTGAAGGGAATCTCATCTGGCCCCAGCATAGGTCACATTAGTAGGTCATTTTACCCATGCCATTTTATTGGGAATAGCAACAGTGGTTTTGCAATTCCCCCTCCATATTATTCAACTCAGTTGCTTTTCCCCATGGGGTCAAATAGTTAGGAGTCCTTCTGAGTCCTGTCCCCAACCTTCAGTTCCAATGGGGCCAATTGCTGATATCAAGCCTAACTTTAACATTGTGAGAAGGCATTTAAATGTTAAACTATCATGTTTTTGAATATTCTTGCTTTGTATTAGGAAAAATATTGAACGTTTACTTCTAACTGAAGGCCATGAGGTGCAATTGCTTAAGAAATGTTTATGCATCCTGTGAAGTTTTTCCGTTATGACAGTTGGCAGTGGAACCTAGCTTTTATATGCGTCACTAGTAGGGTTGCCATATTTCACAAAGTGAAAATCCATTAAGTTTTTGAGCTATTTTTAAGGAAATTCGCCAAAATATGGACTTCTGACATGGGTTGCCATACATCTGGATTTTCCCAGACATTTCATTGATTTCTGCCCGAACACTGTTTCTCGCTGCTGTATTCCAGATATATCTGGAAAATTCCAGACGTATGACAGCCCTAGTTACTAGAATAGGTCTGTGCACTGGATTCGGTCAAGGCCCAAATTCTGAGTCAAATTAGGCCTATTTGGAGGGTTCTGGGCATCATTAGTGATCACTGAATTGGAAACTGTCTCTCACTTAGATATGGATTTAATAAGAAATCTTGCAAGATCTTCCATAGTGGCTATATATTTTGTTCCTTAATTTTTGGAAAAAGGAAGGAAATAAGGATGTGGAATAAAACAAGGTTACAACAAAGACACTGAACTGCAGTTCTCCATGACGCTTCAACTTCTAGCAGTTTAATGCTCCTAAGACACCACCACCAAGTGCTGTCAATTATATCTGCCCTTCTCAAGCTTAAGGTTAAGTGACTACAGTAACTGAGAATCAAAGATCTTTCAATTTGCTTCCATTCTTTCCACCCTCTCCAGTTCTGTACCATTACTTATCATCAGCAGATATACAGTAAATGCCTCATGTCTTGGCATCTACGTTTTGCAACCTTAAAATCGGATGCAATGGCTATTAATCCTTACACCACAGAGTAAACCTTTCTGCAAAATATAGCATTAAGCGTTAGCAAAGAAATGTGAACATTTTCTTAAGTCAGTTTTCTTAAGTCAGTTGTATAATTTTCTTTGGTTAATTTACATGGGAATATAATTTAAAGGGAATGTGGTACAAAATGGTAGCGGGATTTCATGGAAATATGGAGTTTCTTTTCTTACAGTAATGTGGTGTAAAGAATTTAATATTCCAAATATAAAAACTTACGCATCTGTTACTTTAAATGGAACTGACAGCATAAGACTCAGGCTCCAGTATTCAGCCTGGACAATATTAATAATCTCAATGGAAAAATAAAACTGAAATTCAAAGTTAAACTTCCAAAGGGGTGAGCTGGAATAGGAGATTCTTTGCACAAATTCTTTCATCCCATGAAAAGCCTCCTCCGCTCCCACCACTTTGGTTAAACTTGCTGGGGGGGGGTGATGAAAGTGGGTGCATATGTCTACCTGCTTTAAAGAAGCCACTGTTGCTTTAAGGGGGGGCATCCACAGCTCCCAGCAATTCTGCCAATGTTAAGAGACTGTGCTCTGGCACAGTTCAAATGACTAAAATGTGCTGATAGTTTTTTTTTTATTATTATTAGACTGGGCACACATGTTTGTGGGGTCAAGGATTTAAGCATATTACAATTCCAGATCAATAAAACACTCGATGCATTTCTGTGCTTGGGGTGTTAATTCCATCGAGGAGGGAGCAGTGAATTTACTGACACAATAATATAAAGATTAATTCTGATGCAGCTATAGGGAATTATGGATTAGCCACATGGTTTTGTTGATAATGCTCTTCCTAACTTGGCAGTAATTCACTATCTAATGTCAAGGGATGTGGTTGCCGCAGCAGCCGCCTAAAATATAATTGCTTTGAGGGAGATGCATGCGGTTAACTAGGAGGCAACATGTCTGAATGTTACAAGTGGGTGTAGTACATCTGAAAACCTCCCCGAATGGGTAAGAGTTCAGCTGACTCCTGTCCAATTTCTCAGGCTGTATCAGCAGCTAGTGATAGGTGACTCCCTTCTTCTTATGGAAGATAAGAACATAATAATAGCCTGCTGAATCCGACCGAAGGCCCATTTAGTCCAGCATCCTGTTCTCACAGTGGCCAACCAAATGCTACTGGAGAAACCCTCTCTGTGGTTTCCAGCAATTGTTATTTAGAAGCATACTTAGCAAGTAGCTATCATGGCTTAACTAGATGGGCCTTTGGTCTGATTCAGCAGGCTATTCTTATGTTCTTATCTCCTATAAGAAGATAGAAGTCTAATTCTTTTTTAATGCCGTCTAGATTGGTGGCTATCAAACCTCTCCATTCTTAAGGAAATCAGGCCTGAGTGCTCACTGGAAGGACAGATCGTGAAGCTGAGGCTCAAATACTTTGGCCTCCTCATGAGAAGAGAAGACTCCCTGGAAAAGACCCTGGTGTTGGGAAAGATGGAGGGCACAAGGAGAAGGGGACAACAGAGGACGAGATGGTTGGACAGTATTCTCGAAGCTACCAGCATGAGTTTGACCAAACTGCGGGAGGCAGTGGAAGAGAGGAGTGCCTGGCGTGCTCTGGTCCATGGGGTCATGAAGAGTCGGACACGACTAAATGACTAAACAGCAACAACAGATTGTGGCAATCACTGCCTCCGGTGGGAACAAGTTCCATAGTTTGCAATACATTAAGAAGTGCTTTCTTTTACCTGTTGGCAAATTTTCATGAGGTTCCTTTTATATATATATATCCCAAACTGACAGTGACGTTGGAGATTGGAAAAATAGAAAGAAATCAATTTTTACCCATCCGTACAGAATCCAAGTGATCCTGCGTTAATTATCTCTGTTGCATAGCTGTCAACTTTTCCTTTTCTTGTGAGGAATCCTATTCGGAATAAGGGAATTTCCCTTAAAAAAAGGGAAACGTTGACAGCTATGCTCTGTTTCTGATTTCAATATAAAGCTTTCCCGGCTTTCTGATATCAGCTATATTCACCGAAATAAGAACATCCTTCAGCTGTTTCCATCCTTTATCTTAAGCCTTACTTAAGCCTTCCTATCCTAACATTTTAAATCTTTCCCCAGTCAAGCTGTAGATGCAGATCAGACTCAAATGTTTTCCATCACACCTGAGGATAAATGTAAACATAGCAGGAGAATCTTCCTTAAAATCAGTCATTCCTGCTGGTTTCACAGGAGTCAATGTCCCGGTACAACAGCAGCTGTAGTAATTAGACATGACAAGACATTTTCTACATACTGTTTTGTCTAATGATCTGTCAGAGGGTGTAGTTTTCATGACTTTTAATTACCACGCCACCCACAGTTAGAACATGCTCACCCACCTCTTCTGTTTGAGAACTAATCCATCTTTTCATCAAATATGTGGCTATTAAAGCAGCGGGTTCCTGTCTGGACTTGCCCTTCTGAAAGTACAGCAGAGAGGGAGAGAAAGAGACAGTGTGTCTTCATTGAAGGAGGCATCTTATTACACTTATGAAGAGTTTGAACTTTGAATGGAATCTATGTAGGTCAATGAGCATTCTTATTACTTCTTTCAAATTCAGTGGAACTGAAATAATGACCTAGCCATTAACTCACCTGGGAACTTCAATGGACAATTAGTGGGCAGTTTAAAAAGTCTGAGGTGGAAAGACTTATGAGGTGCATAATGGTGGGTCACTAGATGAAAATATAAGGAACTATACCATTGTTTCCAGGTTTAAGCTTTGTAGTCTATATTGGAAAGAATGGAAGGGACACACACTTTAGAACTGGGAAGTCGTATAAGGCCTTCTCCTGGTTATGATCTGGCAACCTTTCAGCCTGATTCTGTTCAGCTTTACTTAGAAGTAAGGAGTTAGCATGCACAGCAACAAACCTATTATACATTTTGCAAAAAGGTAATAATAATAATAATAATAATAATAATAATAATAATAATAATGCCCCTGGGATGTAAGTAGGATCTTGACTGCCAATATCTCAAAGCTTTTGGAGAGGAGGATGTAATTGGTTTCCTACTATTAATTCAAGTAAAAACAGAACAATGAATATATTCCCCATTATTAGGTACACAAAATGCAAGAAGGATAATAGCAGAATAATAATAATCTAAAACAAAAGTTAGATATGTGCAGGATTCTCCTGTGACTAAGCAGAGCACATATAGTAACAGTCCCAAAGGAGGTATGGTTTTCAGAGTGCTCTCCCCCAATGTTCATGCTGTTTTTAAAGTCTACTGTGTTTTCCTCATGGGTATGTGAGGTAAAAGTTAAAATGCTCTTCTGTGGGAGATTCTGGCTAAATCTCTATTGGACCACAAAACTCGCTTGGGAGCTATGTGTTCATCACTTCACTTCACAAACACAAACTTCACTTCACAAACAACTCCAATAGCTGTACTTTCAAGTTTGGACAGCAGGAGAAAATGTTTCTTTCCAAAAGCTTCAGCTGCTAAGTTCTGCACATCACAACTCTTTTTAAAGGAACAGGACAGGAGGACGCCAAGCTGCTTTGGTAACACTACTCGGAAAGTTCACTGTGAATATTAGGTAAAATACCCCTTCAATACACTGGAAAGCACTGAAGTGACTATACCAGCTATTTACTCATTTGGATGAGAAAATATTTCATGATACTATACCTACTGGTTTTCAATCACTGCCTCTCACTATAATATTATATCAAGAGATTTTTGTTCTATTTAGTTTTATTTATATACAGTGGTACCTCGGGTTACATACACTTCAGGTTACATATGCTTCAGGTTACAGACTCCGCTAACCCAGAAATAGTACCTGAGGTTAAGAACTTTGTTTCAGGATGAGAACAGAAATTCTGCTCCGGTGGCGCAGCAGCAGCAGGAGGCCCCATTAGCTAAAGTGGTGCTTCAGGTTAAGAACAGTTTCAGGTTAAGAACGGACCTCCAGAACGAATTAAGTACTTAACCCGAGGTACCACGGTACCACTATTCTTCTGCCATGGAATCCCATCTGTTCATGAAACTAGAACTCAGGGGCATTTAATGAAGCAGAATGATGGAAGATTCAGAACAGCCAAAGAAAGTTAAACTCTGCATAGCTAAACTCTGGAATTTGTTCCCATAAGATGTACTGATGGCCACCATCTTTGATGGTTTTAAAAGAGGATAAGACAAATTCATTGCGGATGGTGCTATCAATAGCTATTAGACATGATAACTATGTCCTACCTCCACTTTCATACCTCCAGTGCTAATTGCTGGGCATCAAAAGTGTGGATGGTGCTGTTATGCCCAGGTTCTTATTGCGGGTTCTGATCCATTAGCCTATGTTCCTAAGGTGGCATACACGTGGTTCCTATATTCACACATGGACCAAACCCCAGATGTACTTAGCTTCAGCAAGGCTGCCATACGTCCGGGCCTTACTGGGATTTCAAAGGCGGAATTGACCTCTGTGGGGAGTTTCTGAAATGTGGATCTTAGGCAAGGCAATCAAAAAATTGTAAAAAAATTGTAAAAAAAGAGAAGCTCAACAACTCAACAACTTGTCCTGGTTTTTACTTTTTGAAATATGGCAACCCTACCTCATGTATCATGGGATCATTTGTGCAGTCCTCTCATTAGTTATTTGATGGAAAGACTGTGGTACCTCGGGTTACAAACACCTCAGGTTACAAACACCTCGGGTTACAGACTCTGCTAACCCGGAAGTAGTACCTCGGGTTAAGAACTTTACCTCAGGATGAGAATAGAAATCGTGCACCGGCAGCATGGTGGCAGCAGGAGGCCCCATTACCTAAATTGGTACCTCAGGTTAAGAACGGTTTCAGGTTAAGAACAGACCTGCAGAACGAATTAAGTTCGTAACCAGAGGTACCACTGTACATGCATTTCATGCATGTTTCATTTGTAAATTGCTTTGAGCATTATGGGAAAGTGACATACAAATATTTTAAATAAAAAAGTGTCATTATAAAATAACTCTATACTAGAGCAACATAATGATTCACTTCACCTTCATTATATTATAAAACATGAAATGGCAAAGAAAGACAAAATAATTATTTATGCAACAATATTTCATTTGTCCTTATTAAAGACTCCCTCCACCCAGTTCCTGCTCAATAACAGCACATCATAATTTCTCCTGAATAAAGCAAACCCAGAATTCCTGCCAACACCCACTGTAACATATGTTGTTGTAGCATATCTCTGAATTTCCTCATTTTTCACATCTTGGTAATGATAGTTAATAAAGCTAAAAGTGCAGAGGGTGTAGAGGTTTGCGACACATCAACTAAACTCTAGAAACATGTCATGGCAGAATTGAAATCTGGATGAAGTTGTATAGCTTCTTTAAGTAGCTCATTTCCTCCTTCATCCACCAGTTCCAATTCTATTTTTCTGCCTTTATGCCCCAGCATGAAATGAGCAGTTGGGAATAATTAAATTCCTTTTGCATCTCCGTGAGCAGAACTCGTTGAAAGCACCCTGGGAACCCAGAACTTACGTTTGCTCCCTCCCCACATCGTATCACATTATTGTCATCTGTACAGAGAAAAACAATAAATTTCCCTAGTAGATATTTGATTATCTATGCACGTCTGTGTGCATAATTCTCAGATACAACAACGAGAGCAACTAACTTTGTTAGTTTGATGGATGTCCTCAAAATTCCCATACCAAATAAAAGTAATGTTCCTGTTTGTTTTGTTTCTTGGGAAACATGAATTGAGTTTTCTCTAAAACTTTCTCTCAAGATTTAACTGTCCTTTGAGGCAATCAGTATACTGCAGCCATCTTTAATGTATGTAAACTTGGCTACAAGAGATTACTTCAGAACTTGTAGATTTTTCTCATCACAAACGCTTAGGAGATACTTGTTAGAATTGCAGAAAATGCATTCGCAAGCTCAAGGACACTAATAATAATAATAATAATAATAATAATAATAATGATGATGATGATAATAATAATAATAATAATAATAATAATAATAATAATAATATATTATTTAAATCTCACCCATCCGACTGGGTTTCCTAGCATCTGCTGATGTGCTTTGCCATAGTTAATTATGGGCTTAACCAAGTGCTTCAGTTTTTAACTGTTTGCCAAATGGAATTAAGCTATTCCAAGGAACTGCAAATCTCTGACTAGTTTGTTATAGCATATTATATGTTTAAATTGTTTAAAAACAACACTGCTTTGTTTGTGTTAGGATGTGGCTCATTAAATTGTGGACAGTAACGATGCCAGCCTGGCAAAGTTTCTGTATACAATAATCATCTATCTCTCTCCCCGCCCCCCGCAAGATTCTACCTGACTGGTATATTTCTGCACCTGAATGCCATTTCTCACCATTTCTGGCATTTGTCACACATTTCTAAAGATCCAATGTTATTTTGGCTTTTTGGAGCACATTAAAGCAAATTCCTGGATGTGTGGGAACTGTATGGGTTCTCAAAGAAAACAAACAAAAAAGTGCATAGAGACAAGGAGGACTATGGACCCAGACACTGGAGCTGCCAAAAAATAAAGCCTTCTATGAAGGATTAAAGTATGAATATGACAAGGGTGATGGTGACAGTCCTGACTGCTGGACTGTATAAATGTCTTTTCCCAGTTTCTTCAATGGACATCACTTCCTTTCAGATGCTTTAGATATTAGAATGAGGTAGGGGTAGGGGGTGGACTGGGAGAAAGACAGGGAGAGGGGATGCATATTTGAGTTGTCAGATTTCCTTGCTGCCCTTGCAGCATGAAAAGACAAAAAGCTTCATTGCAGTGCAAACCATGCTGTCATTGTTCCATAAAGGACGACAGAATGAAAGTTAACTAATGTTTAAAACGAAGTACAATGAAAGGAAGGATCAGGCAGTGATTGGAATTACGGTTCTTTCCTTTTTTATGAGCTTTGCACTGTTTATATGGGCAGCGCTCCCAAGTCTCTCTTTATTATGGTTCAAAGCTGACACTAGAGGATTTCTTAGGATAAAGTGACAGGACTATGAGTGGGCTGGCTTTCTTCCCTTCAGCAACACATGTATCACTTCCTATGAGTTTTGCACATCGAAACCAAGGTCTTAGGGCCATTGCTTAGGAATGATTTCCGACTTTCTTTATTCATAAAGCGAACAATCCTGTGTTTCCCCACAGGCTGTCTATAGCAACTAAATCACCACCCACCAATCATAAGCACCATTTGATTTGCTGTTCCACAACTTGGCTGGCTCCTAAACTTTGCCTGTCATCTTAAATTATATTCTGTCGCCTACAGTCCAATATTGCTCTACATTCTGTTCAAGTATTCCCAGCAAGTTCCCTGATCTTTCCTTATGTTATTTCCCAAATAACTGTAACAAACTTTTATAAGCTCCTTCCAGTTTCCTCCTCCTGTGTACTTGAGGGAGAAAAGGGTAGGCACCCTCAACTTCTCATGACTGTGGGGAGAGATCAGAGGCTTTGTGGGCATTGCATAAGACCTCAAGACACCATTACATCCATGTTGGTGACCACCGGATTGGTCAGGATAAAAGCAGCTTTGTGTGCTTGTGGCTGCATTTGACTGTAGAGTTATTCAGAATCCATTCTTCAATGTGGCTATGAAGGAGGAAACAGAAGAGCCCATGGGCACAGTCTCCCTGAGCTCCCCATTGACTTTTATGGGACTGTTTCAACCAAAAGCCAAGCTAAACATGATGGTGCAGTCTTTGTTATATAAATGACAGTGGTGGGGAAACCTGAGCAGCCTTCATACCAAAAGAATGGGAAAAAGAAGTTTATTTCTATCCATGCCCCCTTCATGGATCACTGCCTTGCCGTGGCGAAGGGGCTTGAAGAACTCAGAGAAGCTATGAACTACGCCGAGCAGGGCACACAAGATGAACAGGTCATAGTGGAGAGTTTTGACCAAACGTGATCCACCTGGAGTAGGAATCGGCAAGCCACTCCAGTATCCCTGCCAAGAAAACTCCATGGACAAAGACAACAGGCATATAAAAGTTATGACACTGGAAGATGAGCCCCTCAGGTCGGAAGGTGTCCAACATGCTACTGGGGAAGAGCGGAGGACAAGTACAAGTAGATCCAGAGCTGATGAAGCCAAAGCCGAAAGGACGCTCAGTTGTGGATATGCATGGAAGCGAAAGGAAAGTCCAATGCTGTAAAGAAAAATATTGCATAGGAACCTGGAATGTAAGAACCATGAACCTGGGTAAGTTGGATGTGGTCAAAAATGAGATGGCAAGAATAAATATTGACATCCTGGGCATCAGTGAGCTAAAATGGACGGGAATGGGCGAATTCAGTTCGGATGACTACCATATCTACTACTGTGGGCAAGAAACCCGTAAGAGAAATGGAGTGGCCCTCATAGTCAACAAAAGAGTGGCGAAAGCTGTACTGGGATGCAGTCTCAAAAATGATAGAATGATCTCGATACGAATCCAAGGCAGACCTTTTAACATCACAGTAATCCAAGTTTATGCACCAACTACTGGTGCTGAAGAAACTGAAATTGACCAATTCTATGAAGACTTACAAAACCTTATCGAAGTGACACCAAAGAAGGATGTTCTGCTCATTATAGGGGATTGGAATGCTAAAGTAGGGAATCAAGAGATAAAAGGAACAACTGGCAAGTTTGGCCTTGGAGATCAAAACGAAGCAGGGCAAAGGCTAATAGAGTTCTGTCAAGAGAACAAGCTGGTCATCACAAACACGCTTTTCCAACAACACAAGAGACGACTCTACACATGGACATCCCCAGATGGGCAACATCGAAATCAGATTGATTATATTCTCTGCAGCCAAAGATGGAGAAGCTCTATACAGTCAGCAAAAACAAGACCTGGAGCTGACTGTGGCTCAGATCATCAGCTCCTTATAGCAAAATTCAAGCTTAAACTGAAGAAAGTAGGAAAAACCACTGGACAGGTAAGATACAATTTAAACCAAATCCCTTATGAATACACAGTGGAAGTGAGGAACAGGTTTAAGGATTTAGATTTGCTGGACAGAGTGCCTGAAGAACTATGGATGGAGGCTCGCAACATTATACAGGAGGCAGCAACTAAAACCATCCCAATGAAAAAGAAATGCAAGAAAGCAAAGTGGCTGTCCAACGAGGCCTTACAAATAGCGGAGGAGAGAAGGCAAGCAAAATGCGAGGGAGATAGTGAAAGATACAGGAAATTGAATGCAGATTTCCAAAGAACAGCAAGGAGAGACAAGAAGGCCTTCTTAAACGAGCAATGCAAAGAAATAGAGGAAAGCAACAGAATGGGAAGAACCAGAGATCTGTTCAAGAAAATCGGAAATATGAAAGGAACATTTCGTACAAAGATTACCATAATAAAGGACAAAAGTGGTAAAGATCTAACTGAAGCAGAAGACATCAAGAAGAGGTGGCAAGAATACACAGAGGAATTATACCAGAAAGATATGGATGTCTCGTACACCCCAGGTAGTGTGGTTGCTGACCTTGAGCCAGACATCCTGGAGAGTGAAGTCAAATGGGCCTTAGAAAGCACTGCAAATAACAAGGCCAGTGGAAGTGATGGTATTCCAGCTGAACTGTTTAAAATTTTAAAAGATGATGCTGTTAAGGTGCTACACTCAATATGCCAGCAAGTTTGGAAAACTCAGCAGTGGCCAGAGGATTGGAGAAGATCAGTCTACATTCCAATCCCAAAGAAAGGCAGTGCCAAAGAATGCTCCAACTACCGCACAATTTCACTCATTTCACATGCTAGCAAGGTTATGCTTAAAATTCTACAAGGAAGGCTCAAGCAGTATGTGGACCGAGAACTCCCAGAAGTGCAAGCTGGATTTAGAAGAGGCAGAGGAACCAGAGACCAAATTGCAAACATGCGCTGGATTATGGAGAAAGCCAGAGAGTTCCAGAAAGACATCTACTTCTGCTTCATTGACTATGCAAAAGCCTTTGACTGTGTTGACCACAGCAAACTATGGCAAGTTCTTAAAGAAATGGGAGTGCCTGATCACCTCATCTGTCTCCTGCGAAATCTCTATGTGGGACAAGAAGCTACAGTTAGAACTGGATATGGAACAACTGATTGGTTCCAAATTGGGAAAGGAGTACGGCAAGGCTGTATATTGTCTCCCTGCTTATTTAACTTATATGCAGAATTCATCATGCGAAAGGCTGGGCTGGATGAATCCCAAGCCGGAATTAAGATTGCCGGAAGAAATATCAACAACCTCAGATATGCAGATGACACAACCTTGATGGCAGAAAGTGAAGAGGAATTAAAGAACCTTTTAATGAGGGTGAAAGAGGAGAGCGCAAAATATGGTCTGAAGCTCAACATCAAAAAAACGAAGATCATGGCCACTGGGCCCATCAACTCCTGGCAAATAGATGGGGAAGAAATGGAGGCAGTGAGAGATTTTACTTTCTTGGGCTCCATGATCAGTGCAGATGGTGACAGCAGTCACGAAATTAAAAGACGCCTGCTCCTTGGGAGAAAGGCGATGGCAAACCTAGACAACATCTTAAAAAGCAGAGACATCACCTTGCCAACAAAGGTCCGTATAGTAAAAGCCATGGTTTTCCCAGTAGTGATGTATGGAAGTGAGAGCTGGACCATAAAGAAGGCTGATCGCCGAAGAATTGATGCTTTTGAATTATGGTGCTGGAGGAGACTCTTGAGAGTCCCATGGACTGCAAGAAGATCAAACCTCTCCATTCTGAAGGAAATCAGCCCTGAGTGCTCACTGGAAGGACAGATCGTGAAGCTGAGGCTCCAATACTTTGGCCACCTCATGAGAAGAGAGGACTCCCTGGAAAAGACCCTGATGTTGGGAAAGATGGAGGGCACAAGGAGAAGGGGACGACAGAGAATGAGATGGTTGGATGGTGTTCTTGAAGCTACTAGCATGAGTTTGATCAAACTGCGGGAGGCAGTGGAGGACAGAAGTGCCTGGCGTGCTCTGGTCCATGGGGTCACGAAGAGTCGGACACGACTAAACGACTAAACAACAACAACAATCTATCCATGCTGTGGCTCTGCAAATGGAGGTTTTTCCTGAAATGCAAATGGCAACCTAGGAAATGTATTATTTTGTTGTTGTTGTTGAAACTGTGGTAGAAAGAGAAAGAGTTAAACTCCTTGTCCCCCACCCCTAGCCATGAATACTCATAGTTTTCCTATTCTTTTTTCTTCTTCTTCTAGCAATGTGTTTTAACTTTGGGGTTGCGGTGAGCTTTGTTTTCTTCTTGTATTTATGTTGCTTTTGATGTTATGCTTTATTTTATATATTTATATTTTATAAAGTTTCCATACTTATCTGTTGCAAGCCACCCAGAAAACTTTATGTTATGGGGTGCTGTGCAAGCATCATCCACATAATCAATAAATAAAAATGTGGGCATTTTCACTTTCACCTGCACTCCATCTGAGCTTCTGGCACTCAGGAATGCAACAGCAGCCTGACAAAAAGGTGGACAGGCTGTAAAGTTTTTAATTATTATTATTGCCCTTCTCTCTAGTAATCCTAGAAAGCGGATATTCTTCATCTGAGCAACATAGGTCATTTGGTCAGGTCACTGCCTGTGATATATTAAACCAGTATTTTTCCAACTAACCTGCTTAACAAGGTTAACTGAAATGTGGTAGGGAAAGTTGGACACATGGCATTTATTATTCTGTTTAGAAATCAAGACTTTTTGGCTGAAGGACACCTCCTGTACATAAACACACGAAAATGCTGTTTTGACTAGAACTTGGCATCTCAATTCTGCAAGACCATCAACCCCCTTGAGAGATTTAGTAGCCTCCTCCTGTATTTCAACTGACTCATCTGGGAAAGTGCCAGTGTGAAAAACAGATTATATATTCACCATAGCAATGGAATTGTCAGCATGCCCCAAGTCATTGTTGCATTGTTGAATCTTAGTGGTTTGGCTCTGCTGTGGACACATTTTGTTGGGATTAATTGCATTACCAATGGCTTTATGGACGGTGACACTAGTGAGCATTCCCACTTATACTTTTGTATCATGGGGTGAACGCCTATCCTACATCGCTTCTATAGCAGGAATGACGGGCCTTTTGGACTCCCAATTCTCATCAGTCCTAGCCAGCATAGCCATTGGCTAGGGAGTTCAGAAAGATCTGCATTAGGTTTACGTTTAGGGGAAAATATTTGATCACCGAACTAAAACTCCTTTTCCTGTTTCAGATCACCATCAGTCCATAGGCTTCAAAGTACAAATATCCACTCTTTTCTTTGGGAATAGCATCTCTCTCTCTCTCTCTCTCTCTCTCTCTCTCTCTCTCTCACACACACACACACACACACACACACACACACTTCAAGATAACCTGTAGACTTAGAAATCACTTAAGTAATCTAGCAGAAGTCATATTTCCCATATTATTTCTGGCCTGTATGAACACTCGCTTGAATCGTATGCCCTGTAACTGCTGCAGGTCCACATTATGAAACGCCCCCTGCAGAATGCTCTTATTTCATAACCAACTACTTTATTGCATATATGCAGTACACCTGCCAATATGCTGGCTGTTTTTATGATGAAACAATGATAGGAGCTCCAAGAGTCTCACCTATCTGATTTTTTATGTTCCTCTCAAGATAATTTGCACATCTCACCATGAAGGAGATGTGGGAGATGTCTTTTTTTCAGAAGTCCAAAAAGAAGACAGATCACACATGAGCTCTTACTACAATGATGACAAGTTGAAATGCTAGCTTGAGTAAAACTGTGCATGAGTGTGCCTGTGGGGAGTGGGATCAAAAAAGGACTTTGCTACTGAATGCCTTTCAGATAAAAGTTTTCTGGTTAGCAAGAACCAAATGAAGTTTACCAAAGTGCCTAGGAAGACCATTCCTCTATTAACTTTCTAAGACACCTGTGGAAGTTAGTATAATGGAAATGGCTTTTTTTATATACTGTTTTTATTATTGTATGGTCTTTCTTTTGGAAGATCATGACTAATTTGTATTCTAAAAAAAGCTTGTTAAACTTGCTACAAATCCCCCCCCCCCATTTAATGAGACATGGACACATTGTGTTATAAAAAGTTGCAATTACTAATTTTTTATCTCTCAATATCAGCGCTAGTACACATGGATGAGCATGTGGTGACCAGGGAGTTGCAATTTGTCACAGTTCCCTGGCACACACACATTTACAGATATGCTTCTTCTCTCCACACAGTTTACTAACAAAAATGCATCTGTTGAGTACAGTGTGTATCAGATCTCAATCTACACATGTTTTCTTCAACATTTTTATATTCTGAATTTCCTCACCCATTTTGTGTATTGCAGAAGGAAGACTAAACCTTAATTCTGCAAAGCAGCTTTTGAACCATTCATTATTTCCTTGCCAGATACTAGCAGTACCTGGGCGTGGTGGTTGAAACACACATAGAGAGTTTTGTGAATAGGTATTTGTGATAAATCCTGAATTAATAAACGAACATTTGTGCATGTTTCCTGTTTCTGCCAAAAATCACAGCTGGCCGAAGAAAAAGTGGTTTGGGTACCAATGTTCCTTCTAGTGGAATATTTCTATTTTTAGCCCAGCGAGTTTTCTCTTCTAAGCCTGTGTACACATTCCAGCCTTTGAAGCACTGTGGATTGGGGTTTTCTAAAAGCACTTTTGTAGGCATTACTTTGCAAGTGTCTATACTTGCGCACAGTGAAGGCTGATGTCCATTGAAACTGGTGGGGCTACGAGTTCACAGAGGTTTGGCCAATGAGGTCACAGAGGTGTGGCCAAATTGCTCTGATTTACTCCCCATCCTATGATTTTTCAATGGGGCATCATGATTCTAAACCTGGCTACACACATACCCTACCCCACTTCAAAATCAGGACAGGCAGGCTGGAGATATACTTTTTATTGCTGTATTAACCTTCTTTAATTAACATTATTATTATTATTATTATTATTATTATTATTATTATTATTATTTAGAAGACATCTGAAGGCAGCCCTGTTTAGGGAAGTTTTTAATGACTGATGTTTTAATGTATTTTTAATCTCTGTTGGAAGCTGCCCAGAGTGGCTGGGGAAACCAGATGGACAGGGTACAAATAAATAACTACTACTACTACTACTACTACTACTACTACTACTTATTGAGTTTGTATCCATTCCACCTTTCCTTCAAGGAGCTCAGGGTGGTATTCATGGACCTCCTCTTCCCCATGTTATCCTCCCAACAACCCTGTCTGGTAGGTTAGGCTGAGAGACAGTGACTGGTCCAAGGTCACCCAGTGAACTTTATGGCAGAGTGGTGATTTTAATTTTGATCTCCCAGCTCCTAGTCCACTTAATATCCCCCCATTTTATTCCGCTTCCTGGAAAGAAGATGTAGAGGTGAATAAACTGGAGGAGGGCAGGGTAATCTTTTCCTATAGGTCTAGAAATTGTGTGTACATGGCTTAGACTGATTTTGCACAGTATACAGAGAAACCCAGGGCAAATCTGATTGACACATTTTCTTCAAGGAATGGAGAAAACACAATCATTTTCACTGTTGGGTGAAGATGTGTCTGTACATACAGTGCTAGCAGTAGTCAACTTTTTAAAGTTGGTAGACAGCGGTAGAGCTTGTATTAACTCTGACTAGGATGAAAGAGTATACTGTCAGAGAAATTACACACAGATGAAATATGGGTAAGAGAGAGAAAATTCCCACTGTTGATATCAAACGCTTCCAAGTTATTTTCCACAAGTCTTCCCCTTCAATTTTTAGACATAATATTTCCAAGCCAAAGAGCTTTCTACAAAGTCTTTGTATGTTTAACCAAGTCAGAGAATCAGCTCTGCTGCTTCATCAACACCTTTCTCCTACTGCAACTATTTCCCCACTCCCTCCACCACAGAACAGAAAAGGGAGTCCCTCTATTGCTTTCCCTAAGTGAGGTAATTCATGAAATCTGGTAGCAGTGGGCTTTCAATGCCAGCTACAGAGTGCTGCTTCTGTTTTAATTAAGTAGTGATTTAAAAGTAAAGAAATGGAAACAAAAGAAGGGGAATGCCCAGAGCTTCTCCTTGTCCCAAAGAACCCCCTCCCTTTCTTGGGTGGTCCATAAGACCAGGTGTTTCTGGGAATTTTTTTGAGATGGGACTGCCTTACACCGCCTTGCCTTGCAGCCTCCATATAAGGGCTCCCAGCTTGCCTCACTTGGCATTTGCTGGCATGTTCCTAACCTGACTATCAAGAGCAGGGCCCTTCTATAGTGGAAATCTCATTTCCCCACTCTCTGGGACTCACCTGCTGCCAGTTTCCCAGGCACTTTCTGCTGGCTCCACCCCTTGCTTTAGCGCATGAGAGGTTGGCCCACCAAACTGTGCTTGTCCTCAGGAGAAATGGGTGTGGTTGCCACAGTTGTTGCTTTTTTACTTTGTAAGTTCCAGAATGTCAGTGGCGTGGGAGTGTGCTTCAGAGACTGGTCAGTGCCATCTTGCAATGACTGCTTCAGCAATGCACTCAGAAATTCTTTCTTCTGTTCCCGAGCCTTCGTCCAGGCTTTGTCCCTTCTCTCTCCCCCAGTCTTGAGTCCCTGTGCATTTTATGATTCCACCTCCTTTTCCTTATTTTGTCTCCTTGTACTAGGCTCCCTCATTCCCAGTTTATTTGAAGTGGCAATGAGTAGCCAAATGCACTTAGCTTATGCACAGGAAAGTAGCACCTTCTATTTCTTTGCGCTTGAACTGTTCAAAAGCCACCTACATATCCTCCAACATTTCTCCAGTGAAAATAGGGACGTCCCATCCCATAATGATTATTTTATTATTTATGCCCCACACATCTTACTGGGTTGCCCCAGCCACTCTGTGCAGCTTCCAACACATATAAAAACAGAATAAAACATTAAACATTAAAAGAAATTTTCCTATACAGGATTGCCTTCAGATGGCTCAGGGGTTGGATAACTTCATACCCTCCAACATTTGTCCAGTGAAAATAGGGTCATCCTAAGGAAAAGTGGGACATTCGGGGATCAAATGAGAAACCAGGATGGCTTCTTTAAATCAGGGACATCCCTGGAAAATAGGGGCACTTGGAGCATAGCTGCCAACCTTCCCTTATTTGGTGGGAAAGTCCCTTATCCCAGCGCTGTGCCCCTAGGCTGTCCCTTATTGATGATGTACCTTAAATTTCCCGGGTTTCAAAGGAAGCAGCTCCTCTCCCTCCCTGCCTGCTGGCCAGGGAGGAGGGAAGCTCCAACTGTGTTGCTTGGCTGTGTTGCTAACCCAATAAGGAGTCTTCCCTTACTGACTTTCATTGGTGTCCGGAAGTCAGTTCTGTCCCCAGGCAGGGGGACAGATAGTCTTAACCAATGCCTAAGCAACCACTCACATTTATGTATTTCAATAAAGTTGTGGCCAAAATTATGCCAAAAACATTAAACAAAAATTATGTGTGTGTTGTGAGTTATTTGAGGGGTGGCTTGGGGACCTCGACACGCAAACCATCTTACAAGCGTTCCTGATAATGAAGAGATTTCTAAGCAAGTTCAATAGAACATGCTTAGGAAGATCTTTCAAATGTTCACACTAAAGACATGAGGATCTAATTAGGAGCTCACATGTTTTCAGGCTGAAGCTTAATTTCTCCCAGGACAGGTAACCAGGGACATTGGCTCTGTTTACTGATAGCCATCAAAGATAAAACAAAACGAAAACAACACAAAGAGGCAACATAAAAGTTCACTGGTCCTTTATTGTAATAACAAGACATGCCCTTTCTGTTCTGAACCTGTCACACTCATTGCTTTTCCAGGATGTTACCTGCTGAGGGGCAATGCTGTGTAAATCAACAAGGTTAGCCGCCCCTGACAGGCTATCATTCACAGGCCTCACTCAAACCCACTGACTTTTATAAGACAAGGCAATGGCTCAGCAGGGGAAAACAGACAAATGAGAGAATGTGGGGTCAAATATTTATAGCTGAGCACAACAGGTCTGAACTCCCATGGCAAAATGGAACATGGTGGTAAAGAAAACATAATATGGAGAAATGTGTAAACATAACACCATTCAGTCCAGAGATCAATTGAACACAGTATCAAATGGCAAAATTAGCAATGCTAATGGTGGCTAGTATGAAAGACACAGTGTCTATTGCCTTTAGAGCTTTGTGGTTTAAAGAAATTGGCCTTAAACTCGACAGGATCTTCTACGACAACTTCTCGGCATCAGGAACTGGCTTGTATTCTACCATTCAAACATATGAATGGCTATTCATTGAAGAAGAAGAAAACTGTCATAGAGGAATTTACAATGGGCATGCACAGCAATCTGTGTGAAACTGGCCAAGTTACAAGTCACATTATATTTGCAGCAAACTGCATTTTATACGTTGGAAATTATATACTGTGTCTGTGTTTGTGTTTGTGTGTATTCCTACAGATTTGTCCCCTTGGCACAACAAATAGTGTTTGGGAACAGAAAAGAAACCTTGATTTAATTGGGATTGGTCAAACTGGAGGGAAAACTCTTCCAAACTCTTGTTCCTAGGCACCTGATTCTGAGAGGAAGATACTACCAGTACAAGAGGCGGTTGTGGAGAGGAGTAACAATTAACCCACAAAAACCCAGCTCATACTTCTAGGCCAACTGAGCTAATGGATAAAATGGTTGACAAAGATTCTATGTTGAAGTAGTTGATAAACCATCCAGAAATCTTTCTCACTGACTAGGGAAGGCCTTCTGGAATTATTTGTTGACTCTTGTGGTGTCTGTAAATGATGAAGGACATAAAAAGTTATTCTATTCTGGCACTTTTTTTTTATTAGGTTGGCAGACCTAAGCCATGGCTATTAACTTGTGATATTAGAAAGAGCATTTTCGGATAAGTTTTCAAACAGGAAATTTCTGTTGCCAGCTTCCCTTTGTTATCATCACCTTGGTCTTTATCAGTTAATTGGAGCCATTCTTCTATAACTTATTCTTCCTAGACAGTGTCTCATTATTTCAGACAATTAGCTGAAGCACCTGGTAAAACCTGTCCCATTTCTGAGAAAAAATGTTCTCTTTCACAACATGGCTCTTTTTCTTAAGATGGATGAGACTTGGTTCAGGCTTTTACGAGGAGACTAATGATGGGAAACAAAAGACAGTTTTTTTTAAAAAAATATTCATATTAAAGATAATATTTGCACATGATGTGAAAGCAGATGTGTAAGTGAGTCACATATCATAGTTCTATAAACTGAGTGAAAAGGGGGATTCATGTATTTTCCCTATAGGCGATGCATGATTTTCTGTAGGGAATTGATGTGGGAGCTACTACTTCATAAGACTGGGGGAAATGATGTTTCCATAGTGCATGTAAAGTCACACAAAGATACCAAGAAACATAAATGAAGGGGGATCTGCAAACTGATTCCCAAGGTTGACTTGGGTTGCCAGAGCTGGCAAAAGCAAGCAAATCTAGGAAGGAATAATGCACTTCCATCCTGTGAGGCTTCCTCCAGGCTGATCTCCCCTGATTTGTTGAACAGCTCTCTCTGCAAACTGTTTTGAGGCTTCCTCTTTTCACCATGCTCTGTGATTTGGATCTATCCCTACCACAGTAGCCAAAGACTAGGCTAGTCAATTCAAATAATTGTGTGAAATTTAGCATCCCCAGTTCTTTGGGATTCTCACCAGCTCTGCTTTGCACCCCAGGTGTTTGGAAAAGTGTCCTTGAACTGTGAAAACACCTCTTGCTAGTCCGTTTGGAGGAGAAAGAAGGATGTGTGAGTGTGTGTCAAACTAGCTTACTGCACAAAAGTGAAATGTACATTCGTTGCTTCCTTCCCTTTTGCCTCTGTTGGCCCCCACCACTGTTGTGTGGCCCTCGGAAGGTTTCACAGGAAGCAATGTGGCCCTCAAGCCCAACCACTCTCTAGATAATATCACAGTGCATCACATGAAAATACTAAATTACAGTGCTAGAAATAAAGTGAGCATTTTATTTCAAAAATGTAATGTATATATTCATATTAAATGTATTGTTTTAAAATCCACACGGTTGGCCTGAATAGGTCCCCCCCCCTCTGTAAAACACATGCAAATAAGTATGGAAATAATAATTATCATTTTCCTTTCAACAGAGTTATCTGCTCAACTTCAGAATGACATTTGAAGATGACACTTTATTCATCATTGCCACTATTGCACACTAATTAAACTAACTGAGGACCTCTATAACTCTACATTGAATTCAACAGGAATGACTCCCCTTGATTATTAATGATCTTTTCATTTTTAGGGAAAGAACAAAGTTATCGTCAGGAAAAACTGGTGATTAATTACAAATCTATTTGCCCAGAAGCAACAGAAAAACAATAAAAGGCACCTTTGCCAGATAGCAGCAAAGCTATTCTTTTAATGGTGTCAGGAAAACTGTGAAATGAAGACTTCTGGGGCTACAGATCCTCAAATGTCCATCATTCTACTCAGCATATTATTTTTTATGCTTATATCCTAGACCTTTCAGGTTTACATGTATTTTGGCATTTCTGTTATACTGTGATACCATTTCTCCAAAAATGAAGTATTTAAATTCACTGCTGCTCTTCTAGGGTACTAATGGTTTTTGTCCATGAACAGCCAGCAGGACTGCAGACAGATGGGACATTGGAAGTAATTACATAACTTCTGAAATTCAGTTTTGCGGGAGGAATACAGAAAGGGCAGCCACATAATTCCTACTTTTTAAAAGACCCACTCCATAATAAGGTACATTGTACACGGAGAATGACCACAACCCAATATAAAATTAAGAATGTTTAAGCCCATTGTAATGAATAGACTAAAGCCTGCTTAATCCTGTATTAGACTGTGGCAAGTCCAATGCTCTGTCTCTTTTCAGTTTCCAGCTTCAGCACAGACCAAAACAAATGCTAGATTTTGGCCTGTTGTTCTCCTTCCTCCAAAAAAATGACATGGTCTCCAGACAAGTTTGGAGAGCTAGGGCAAAACCTACCTAGTCATTCTGGAAGCTAGTTATTCTTATGGCAATATGGCCAACTAATGTAGATTGGGTGCTTGGCTTGGGCTATAAATTTAACAAAGAGATGATTTGACCACTTCAGCAGTCCTTTCTTCTACAAGCTGCAGCCTTACAAGGGCACAGGCTTGGTTTGGACCTCGGGTTAAGGACTTCATTTTTTCTGGAGGATCGTTCTTAACCTGAAACTGTTCTTAACCTGAGGTACCACTTTAGCTAATGGGGCCTCCTGCTGCCGCCGTGCCGCCGGAGCACGATTTTTGTTCTCATCCTGAAGCAAAGTTCTTAACCCGAGGTACTATTTCTGGGTTAGCAGGGTCTGTAACCTGAAGCGTATGTAATCTGAAGCATATGTAACCCGAGGTACCACTGTATTATAGACAAAAGAGGGACACAAATATGGATACAAAGTGATCTCTCTCTCTCTCTCTCTCTCTCTCTCTCTCTCTCTCTCTCTAAATTTAGTAAAGCCAAAGGGAATATGCCTGCAAGATATAAATCCTGCTTGCTACTTTGTTAGAATATACCGGTAGTTTGAAGTTCTAAAACTAGCCAAACCCATTGCTTCCAGTCTGTGAATTATGTTTACTGTTTAGCGCTTTTGGATCCCACCCCTCCGCCACACAACTCAGGGTTGTATACTTTAGGGTAATCCCGGCTGCCGAATCTCATTTTATCCCCACAACAAACCTATGAGGAAGGTTGACAGTAACTTGCCCAAAGCTACCTAATGAGCTTCTTAGCTGAGGAGGAATTTAAATCCGGATTACTGAAGTCAAAGTTTAGCAGTCTATCAACTATATCACATTGTCTTGCAACATGTGACTTTGTAAAATTCTTCTGTCAGCTAATCAGCAGAAGCATGCTACAAGTGCTTTTTACCTGCATTTCCCATATCGTATTGATCTCTTCAAAATGTTGTCATACGGGTGCTGTATTTTAAGCGAAAATGCTTCATCCCTCTTCAGCCGTAGTGAAAGGCAAAACTTCATCATCACTTCATAAAGATTTGGACTGTAGGTTAGCACAAGAGTCTGAAAAGTGTTTGATTCCATTGAAATAAATACAAAATCCTTAGCATGAAATAAAACCTAGCTAGATTACTCATTCCTAGGCCTCTTCCCATGATGAACCAGTAATGAAACTTGAATCTTCACCTCATAAGAGATTAATAGAGTAGATATTTACCTAGTAGGCTTAATTTTTATATAATACAGTTTAATTGATTTTGTTTCTGTCATGTTTCAATTAAAGTGTTTATCCATGATTATTTACTTTGGTTTAATTATTCCCTTGCTCAATTTAAGGTTCTTTAAGGAGTCACATCTAGTGCACTTAAAGTGGGGTTATGGACTTCTAAGAGGTTGTTCACTGGAGATTTTCAGTAAGAGGTCTTCAAGTTGCCACGTAACCCTTTTTAATTCTCTCAAACAGTTGGGATTTCTGATAAGAAAAGATAAACTGGGAATGCGGCAGCTTTAGAAAACTATGATTTGTGTGACAGATCTAGTAGGGCAAACATGATTCTCACATCTTCAGAATACAAAATTGCTGGAAGTGAAAGGCAGTGGCATTGAGATCAAGAAAATCCTGGTCCTAGCTCAAGGAGGGATATTCTCATGTAACACAGAAGGTGTGTTCAAGTGCTTACCTGAACATGTGAAGCTGAATCAGGGGCGCACACAGAACCTTGCCCCCAACATCCTGGTGCACATCACCCTATGTGCTGAGTCTCCTGCAGGAGAAATTCTGCAAGAGACTTTGACCCATATCTGTCTACGCAACCTGAGAATCTGATAAAGTTGTGCGACATGTTCCTCTCACATTTAAGCAGAAATGAATGGGGACGCAGAAACTTAGCAAGAGATAGCTGCCTTATTCTGAGTCAGACTACTAATCTAGCTCAGGATTGTCCACAGTTATTGATCATGGTTATCCAGGGTTTCAGTTTTTCTGGAGATACTGAACCTCAAACCTGAGGCCTTCTGCATGAAAAGCAGTTGCTTGAAAAGCAGTTACTTCTGCATGCAAATCAGCTGCCAAGCTGTTGCCAAACATATTGCTCTGCTTTCCTTTGAACCACATCTGCAAGGCCAAGAGAGGGAGGTCTTGTCATCTGGGCAGCCCGGGACCTCCATTCACGCTGTCCATGCTTATGCCTGGTGTAGGTCCCTTCTGTGCTACTAACACAGCAGTTTGACGTCACCCCTGGAGGCACACTCCATTGCCTCTTGAGACAGACGGATTCCAACACCTGTAATTTCTAATGGGTGTTATTGTAAATCGCCTTGAGGTGCTTTCATAATTGGCAGCATATAATGGGACACGGATGGCGCTGTGGGTTAAACCACAGAGCCTAGGACTTGCCGATCAGAAGGTCGGTGGTTCGAAAGCACGTCAAAGTGCAAGCAGATAAATAGGTACCGCTCTGGCGGGAAGGTAAACGGCGTTTCCGTGTGCTGCTCTGGTTCGCCAGAAGTGGCTTAGTCATCCTGTCCACATGACCTGGAAGCTGTACGCCGGCTCCCTTGGCCAATAAAGCGAGATGAGCGGCGCAACCCCAGAGTCGGTCACGACTGGACCTAACGGTCAGGGGTCCCTTTACCTTTAACTTTACATAGGTAAACTAATTAATTAAATAATAGATGTGATAGCCAAAAAGTATAATCTTCATGCTCAGGAACAGTTCACACTGTTTTAGCAGAAGTTGAAATAAGCAGGGGATGAATTTTGACACTGAAGCTAAGAAGAATGCGTCAAAAAATGGTTTCCCCCTTACAAAACATGGTTGAGTTCGTTCTTTTAGGCAGTTGCTGTTCACATATCAGGATGAGACTGATGGCATTTCCCCATCCCGATGTTTTACCTGCTCAGGTGGTCTAGCATCCTCCTGAAAACAGCACAGCCACACAGTCAAGAGACAAGATCGATTCATGCTTCTCTCCAAATAGATCACAATAGATCTACTCTCCACAGAATGGAGAGTAGAAAGTAGAAAGGTCAATGGCCTCTGAGTGTCTTTTCACTACAGCTAGCAGTATAAAGTTGTGAAACAGAAAAGAACTGAGAGTCAACCCTCTACACTTCTGTGTAGTATAAAGGTATCTGGTATATTGCATAACCTGGAGAAAATTGCACTGCTTGGTCCCTGCATTCTTTTATTGTACTACACTGCCCTCTGCAGGAGAAATCCAGAATATGTGTCACTGAAAATACATCCGTTTCATAAGTGCCATCCTGAAATGTTTAATGCTACTCAGTTTATGATAAAATTATTTTTATCATATATGTGCCAGCATTTCATTTTAACTTTATTGCATTTATTTATTGCATGTTACGAAATCACATGCATAAATCAAATGATAATAGCATGTTATATAAAATTGATAGGTCTGGATTGTGTGTGTGTGTGTGTGTGACCTGTGCTGGGAAATGCAGAGTCAGACTCAGGTAGAAAATCAAATATTTTAATCACCACTGTGTTTCTTTTGGTTCTGCAAAAATAACCTAGAATTAATTAAATTATTATTGTATTTGTACAAGTATCTTATAACGGCATATTTCCCCTCGGAGTTACATGATTTAAAAATAAACAAAGAACAAGCAGTACAATTAACCATTTACCAGTTCTCACCAAACTGAAGAATCTGCGCCACTCTGAATTTTGATATTTCAAATGCTTAACTGCAGATAATGGCTCACATGATGGTTGAAACCAGGAACGGGGTCCATGGTGCCATCTTGTTTATGTAAACTATGCCCACCTGTCACCCAGATGACATCACCTAATGCCACCTGTCAATAACCATGGAGACCCCTGTTGAACTTGATGATCTACACCTCACCGCAGTACTTACCAGGCTACCTCACCCCTAGTTTAAACACTTGTCTCTGTCATTTAGCATTCTATGTGGAGAATACACACACACACACGTGTGTGTGTGGTGTGTGTGTGTGTGTGTGTGTATGTGTGTGTATGCACAGCGCTTTTTCGGGGGGGCACATTTTGTGAAGCTAAGTTTGGCCTCATTAAGGGGCAGTATTTCAATATGAGTAGGAAAATGAGAGTACCCCTAAACTTTTTTTAAATATATATATATATATATATATATATATATATATATATATATATATATATATAGAAAAAAGCACTGTATATATGCATTCTGTCATGTGAGGCCCTACCACCAACTTGTGCCAATAACTGTGCCCTACTACCAACTTGTGCCAATAACTGTGCCCTACTACCAACTTGTGCCAATAACTGTTATATGTGCAGGAATTAGAAGCAGTGGAAAGCTTCAATTGCTGGTGTCCCCCCCCCCCCCATGTTAAAATTGTGTTGAAAACACAGGAGCAAGCGAGGCCTTTTTTGTTGTCTGTTTTCTGGCCACCTGCAGTCAGACATAGCTTTCCTGCTTCATCCGTGATACCAAGCCTCCAGTATTACTTGTTCTTGTGCTGCACCATTCCTCTCAAAGGTTCCCAGGGTGGCTAACTATCGAAACAAAAGTACAGTCTTAAAAAGTAACTGTTAAAAACCCGGATCCACGATAAAATACAATCGGACAGCCAGAAGCAAAGTAGTACCACTCTCCCTAGGTCCCAAACATCTGTGAAAACAGATAAGTGGATGTAACCACTTGGCTGGCTGCATAGGATCATGTCAAGCGGTGAAGAGAATTTTACCACACAGTTGGACACAAAGTGAGGGAAGGAAGTGATAAGGTTCTCTCCACACTGGTCTTCAGCCAGTACTTGGCGGTGTTTGTTATTAAGTCAATGCTTTCTTCACAGCCCTGATTTTAAAACATGAATCACAACGTCATTTGTGATGGAACAATAATTAGCAATGGAATAACAAAACAATGGGGGGGGGGAATCAATCAACCTTGGCTTTGTTTTTGTAGAGATCAGACCCATTTCCTTCTCTCAAAGAGTTCTATGTCCCTTAAGAGCTCTTTTGTTCACGTATGTTGCACGTACACTGGTTCATTTAAACATTTTTGCTTTATTGAAAGTGTAGCCTTTAATTAGAAATTAAAACTGTACTAATACTGATCATTCTTGTTGTCTCAGGGCACAGTGTTCACCCTGTGCCACCACTGGGATCCTGGCACATGAATATATTCCTTTCTGCCTCAGGACATCCAGACTTCAGCTGTGAGGGTCTTTCTGTATCTTTCTATCTTCCTTCCCTCCTTGTTGCCTGTAGGCTCTAGCATACCAAATCAGCATTTAAAAACACTTACATCTAATCAGAATCTGAGAGGAGATAGGAGCTTTCCCCAGGGTTTTAATTTGTCTGTTAAATAACAACATACTTGGCAGCAGAAATGTACCCTTTTAATCTAAGTTTCCCTTGGTACCATGGGAAGTGTTAAAATTAGATTTTTTACATTTACAAAGCCAACAGGCCTTGACTTCAAACTTGCGAATAAGTGGTAATTAGCATGACGCCTAGCTGAATTCCTGGGAGGACGCTATTATTTTAATTCACTGTTCTAATTTTAAAGTTATTATTTGAACTCCCATATCAAGTCGTTGTAAACAATTAATTTGGAAACTTGCCTTTCAACTACAATGGTACCTTGGTTTACGAACTTAATCCATTCTGGAAGTCCATTCTTAAAGCACAGCATTCTTAAACCAAAGCGTACTTTCCTATAGCAGCTGGGGACTCAATTTACAAATGGAACACACTCAACATGTTCTGCTTCCAAGGCAAAGTTGACAAAGGAAAACATCAACTTCTGGGTTTGCAGCATTCTTAATCCAAGTTGTTCATAAACTAAGCTGTTCTTAAACCAAGGTACCACTGTACTTGACTGGTGCTCATGTGCAGACTGTATTTGTATTTCATAGAATCATAGAATTATAGAGTTGGAAGGTATGTGTGGGTCATCTAGTCCAACCCCCTTGCAATGCAGGAATCCTGGCCATAGTCTCTGGCTGGGCTCGAAGCACCAACCTCCTGGTTAACAGCCAGACACACTACCAGCCCTATCTGGTATGAGCTGGCCTTCTTCAGGCAGAAATTTCTGGGCATCATTAAAGTGCAATAAATTGTCAATTGCTGTCAATAATTGAGTAAGTTATGATAGAGTATCTTAACCCACAATGGAGGTGAAATTTGATTCCCCCCCCCCAGGCCCCAAAGTATCTTGGGCTGTCATTTCATGAAACGTAATTACATGACATTGTGCTAAAAGTTTAATACAGCAGGCAACTCCCCCAAGACGTCTATGTGTTTGTGGGATGCAGAAACATTTGCATCTGTTTTTTCTTCCCCTCTCCAGGCTCATGCAGATCCCCAAAATCTGCTCCACAGGGTCTTCTCCCAACACTCAGGTTTTAGGTTTAAGTTGCACGCTTGCACTACGTTGGACATCACAAGGAGAGTGTAAGAAACCTCCAGGAAAGATGTTTGGAAATAATGCCAGTAAATATTGAACTACAAGAGAGAATATATTTCAGGTAAAAGGCAATGTCATAAACTTTGGCAGGTAAACTGTAAGAGCAAACAGTGGCTGGATGCTCAGAGATGACAAAGAAAACAGTAAAAGCACTTCCAAAAATGATGGGGAAATAAGATAAATTTAACCTGTGTCAAGAGAACCAGCCATCATGGGGAAAAGAATAGAGTTGCAAATGTGCTGCATGAATGCTGAGGAACACATGAGTATAATGTTGTTCTAATCCTATGGCTCTGCTAACCTGGCAGGTGCTATGCCACAGGTACATCAGAATTTTGTAGTCACACACACCTAGCAGCAAAGTTGTTTTTTTTTTAAAAGGGATAAGAATATAGTAGTTGAAACAAGAGCTAATGTAACAGCGTCATGCTAACTGTGCCACCGCCTGCCAATTACATAATTGTGCATAATTATTAATAAATAAATTAATTAAATTTGTATACCACCCTCCATCCAAAGATCCTAGGGCAGTTCACAACAGAAAAAAATGCAACATGAGAATACAAAACACACAATAAAACAAAAAAACGAAAACAAACCAATAAACCCCTCCCCACAAGCACATTTTAAAAGCCATAGTATTAATCAGCCTGGCTGAAGAGAAACATTTTTACCTGGTGCCTAAAGATATGTAACAGAAGCACCAGGCGAGCCTCCCTAGGGAGAGCGTTCCACAAATGGGGAGCCACCACAGAAAAGGCCCGTTCTTGTGTTGCCCCTCCAGGCCTCTCGTGGAGGAGGCACATGAAGAAGGGCCTCAGTTGATGAGTGCAGGGTCTGGGTCAGTTCATTTGGGGAGAGGTGGTCCTTGAGGTATTGCAGTCCTGAGATCAAAACCAGCAATTTGAATTGGGCCTGGAAACTAACCACCCCTCAGACAGCCGCTCCAGACGGATAATGGTGGATGGTATTGAAAGCCATTGAGAGGTCAAGGAGAATTAGCAGGGAAATCTCCTGGGTGCTGCCCATTTGACCTCCTAGGCAATTGACCAGGTCTAGGTTCAATCAGCTTCCACTCATAATAAGTTAAGGTAGGATGTGTCATTCAGGAATGCCTGAAATGGCATGGCCACCACCTTTCAAGGAAAGGAAGAATACAGATCTAAAGTTGTCATCTTTACCATGATCTGAAGTTGCAAACAAGGCTTTTTCCATATTCTCTTTGGGCTCATCCAGGCTCGCCCTTCTCTTACTGCTTTCCCCCTCAAAACCCAATCTTTACTGCTGAATCAGTGCAAATGTCAACTGGATTTTCTCTAGATTGACATTTGCTCAGATTTATCACTAAAGAGTGGGTTTTGAGAGAGAAAGCAGTGAGACAAGGGCAAAACCGCTTGGACCCCATGTCCAGAAAGTGTGGGACAACTGCCTCGAGCCCTGCTTTCTAGCCAAGGAACGAGGACAAATCTGGATGAGCTTGTCCATGCAGATGAATGATTGGCACAAATAATTAGAGAATACCCAGTGCAGTTTTTCTAGAAAAAGAGGTGCTGGAACTCACCATGAGCATGTCCCTCGTTCTCTTATAATGGCAATGGCCACCCCCGAGAAGTGCTGGGTTCCTGTGAGTTCCACCTGAAAAAACGCCCAGGAAATATCAACACACAAAGCCGTCTCTAATTTGCAGAGGACAGTATGGGCTTCATTTGTGTGGAGCTCTAAATTGATAGTAGAGCCCCCGTATCCATCGCCTGACTCACTGTAACTGTCTTGCCGAAGCAAAAAGAACCTAGTCAACTACACTTTTAAAGAAAAATATTCTTTCAGATATTGTAAGCTGGAAGAAAATGCCTTGTTACCATCTAGAGCCAGGTGGATTAAGTGGTCTGTAAAACAATCCATCATCTTTTGCCATAAGCTTATTGTTATACTATCTCATTACCTGCCATCCTGATACTGAAACAGTGGAATAATACTGAGATGGTTTTGCTGCTTAGTTGCTTATGAAACCTCAAAGGTGAAACCTGATCTAAAAATACTTCTCTCCCTGTAAACACACATTAAAATGTCAAAGGCCTTCCAGTATAATCTGCCATTTTATAGCAGTTTTTAAGTGCGGGAAACGATGCTCGGCTACTTTTGGCAGACATTTGCATTAAGTTCATGGGACCTAAATAAGCTTAGTGCTGTAATATTTGGCCGCCAAAAGCAATGCCAAGCAGATTTTTTTATTCCAACTTAATTCCCAAGCTCTCATTCCTGCCAGGAAGTGTTAACTATAGAAACTAGGAGTGAAATAATGGCACTGTAAAATATACCATATGTGCAGACACTAAGCTCTACTGTTTGAATTATGAAAATATTTCTGTGCTGACAAGTATGGAAGGCACAAAATGAGTAGTAGTAAAATCCCATAAATAAATAAAACCAATCAAATCCTTATTTTGCAATGGCTCACCTCTCCAAAAGGTTATGGGAGAATGTGATGCTAATGACCGATACCAAGGTAAAGGTTTGAAAGGCTTGCGTGTTGAGCACTCTGCTTTATGGAAGTGAATCACGAGCAACTTATACCTGGCAGGAGTGACACCTCCATGTCTTCCACATGCACAGCATCAGGAAGATTTGAGGACAGAGTCTCAAACAAAGATGTGCTATCCCCAGCATGTTCACAATCCTGTCTCAGCGATGTTTACACTGGCTTGGTCATGTTCACAGAATGGAAGATGGCAGGATACCCAAGGATGCACTGGACAGGGAGCTGGCTTCAAGCACCAGGCCCTTTGGCCACCTTTTTATTTTAAAGTTGCTGAACTAGTAGTGGGAGAAATTCTTTCATTTCAGAACATAGGCTGGAGGCCACATGTAGAAAGCGTGAAGAACCATAGCAGCAGATTCAGAGGAAGCCTGAAATTCAGACCCAACTACCTTTCAACCTTCCCTGTCACAAAGCAGATTAAAACATTGGTTTTGCATTTCAGAGACCGAGAAGGCACCTTATTGCCAAGTGGGAACTGTGCTTTGCCAGATCTACCGTGTGCTAGATCAATGTGATGGTGATGATGATTTAAATTCAGTTACTTGGCCAAGATCATTAGATTTGTTAGAATTGTACAAAGGTGCCCGGTGGTTTAGCTAAATAAGTAGTAAATTATGATGCCTTAAATCTCGAGACTGCTGGCTCCATTTTGGGCCTTGTTAGCGATGCCTTAAGAACAAATTGTGACTGACACTAATAGGCACTTGCTGTGTACAAGAGCAAGGCATATTGGCACTAGATCTCTTTTTTTCTATATTTCTTGTCAGTCAAATACAAAAAACAATAAGGAGCAGGACCCTCAAACTTCCACCTTTCCTACACATAACACAGTAGTAAATCCCACTTCCCACAGTTTTGATAGTATTGCCACATCTTTTAGGACTGCCTTCAAACGATGTTTGGCAGGCAGAAATCTTATATATAATGAGTCCCCTATATTGTGTTTCCCTGAGGAAGTTCCCATGTTGAATGGAGCCCAGGTTTTTTGGAGGGTAGGGAGAGAGGCAAGCCAAGGTTAAGAAAAAATAATGTAATATTCTCTTTAGCATCTGTGCAGTATATTTAAAATGGCAAAAATACGCATTCCCAATTATATTGTTTATGCTGCTCACGGGAATAGTTTAGTTTTCCTTTTGTAGTTTATGATTTTTAAAGTGGTACATTCTGCTCCTGAGCAATTACCTGGAAGTAAACACCACTGTGGGTAGTAGCTTTCAGAGTAAAGTGTTAGAGCCTCTGTGGTGCATGCAATCCTTTACACACTTACCTAGTAGGAAGTCCCACTGAACTTCAGAGCACTTCTGAGTAGACCTGTCTAGATCGTACTGCATGTGGATCCTAATATTTGTGGATGCTCAGGTGTGAAGCTGTCTAAGTGGACCTTTTTTTTTTTTTCTTTCAGAGGAAGCGATCCAATAATAAATTGAGATGGATTTTAACTTTGGTCACCTCCAAGGAAGGTTGGGATACAAATGTGATAATTCCCATTCACCTCCTCCCAATGGGTGGGCGGAGTTTGCGACGCCGTGCGGGGCTTGCCTGGCTTGGTGCCACCGACCTGGGAACAGGGTGTAATTGGCCCGCCAATGGGCTGCAGGCAGGGGTGTGGCCTGGGACAGGTACCGGGCCGATCCTTCGGCCAATGCTCATTCTTCTTCCTTCTTTTTCAGGATCACCCACCCAACCCTCCCTAAATAATAAATTTGGCTTTCTTGTCACCATTTTCTTCTTTTGCAGCTTAACCTTTTGAGTTCCAGGTCAGCGGGCGCTGCTATGGTCGTAAGATGGTTGCTGTATTCAGAACTGGGAAGGAATTTTCCCTGCATTGGCAGGTTTTGCCTTCCTCGTAGCAATTCGTCACAACTTTGGTGGGTTTTTTTGGGCCTTGTTAGCAGTGGCGTAGCGTGGGGGGTGCAGGGGGGCTGGCCGCACCGGGCGCAACATCTGGGGGTTAGGGTTAGGGGGTGCAAATCCACGGGTTAGGGGGCGCAAATTACTTGCCTTGCCCCGGGTGCTGACAACCCACGCTACGCCACTGCTTGTTAGGTATCCTTTAGTCTATCTTCGAGTTTGGGGTAGAGAACATCTCATGCACCCCTATGCAGCGGCATCTGCAGGGCCCGTTAAAGGGTGATTGCGGGAGTCACTGGCCCTAGAGCGGTGGCAAGTAGGTCAAACTCCCAACTTAGGTGCAGTACGTGGGCATGCTGTGTAAGTTCATGCTTTGCAGTTCCCTCACACGGCACCTGTTTGACCCTGTACATCCTCAGCCCCAGTGGGCTGAGAGGGAAACCTTCCAAGGCCAAGGTCAAGTTTCCTACATCTGAAGTTCAATAAAGTTGTGTCCTAATTTGAACCCATACCTTGGTGTCTAGTCTCTTTCTTTGGGGGGGGGGAGGCTCCAAGGATAGGGTTTAGTGCATGGGCTCGCAAATAAAATGCTATAGCAGATGAGGCAAGTGGATTAGAAAGATGCTGAAACACATCCCAATAAAATCCCACAAAAGTGCCTGTTAATAAACATACAAGTATTGCCATCTATCAGGATTCAAAATCATTAAAATCAGCTACCTTTTATCAATGACATGTACTTGCAAATTAATGCCAGCATATCTGTGTGCATACATACCTATCTTCAGGATACTAGTATATGGATTACGATAGACTGTGTTCACCTAAATAAAATCAAATAGTATTGGGTATTTCTTATAAGAATTCTTTGTTTATGTGCAGAAAAATATTCTATTCTTATTCCGTATAATATGATAACATTTAGGACCATTGCAGGAAGATGAGATGGAAGGTATTCAGTGAACACTGATGAAAAAGTGTGTCACTTAAAAAACAAAACTGGGATGCCCAACTTTTTAAGGACCATGGATTTTTGAGCAAGTTCCATAGTTGCCACATCCTCTGCTCAGTTCCCTCTCCCTTGTTCTGAATCAGCACTCCTTCCCATCCATGTGGACACGAAAACTTTGATCTCATCTCCAGTAGAGTTAATATGTGCCATGAAAAGTGCATAGAGTTGAAAGTGGGAAGGACTGTCACTCTTTCAACTTCTTCCTTAGTCTCTGTGTACTTTTCAAGGCAGAAAAAGAGAACCACATCATGATCAGCAAAAGGGTGGGGTCACAAGTTTTGTGGGCACCAGGGAAATAGTTGGCAGCCCCACAGAGGGAGAGTTAAACAAAACAAGTGCCTCAGAATTCTGCTCCCCTGCCCCCACAAAAAGACCACATAATGGTCCAGCCTTATCAGGCATATTTGCAGCATTTTGTGTTTTAATGGCTCTGTCACGCACAACCCTACTTGGAAGTCAGTCCCAATCAGTTCAGTTAGATTTCCAGCACAATCCTATGCATGTTTACTCAGAAGTGAGTCTCCTTGAATCACTCCAGTAGAATGGGATGGGATTCTGCATGGATTGGACTGTCGGGCTTTGATCCTATACAAACTTATCTTGCAGTAAATCTAACTGAATTCTATAAGCCTTACTTCTGAAGGGCTTTAATTTCCTTTTGTATCTGCAAATTCTTTGGGTTTCCTCTAAGCTTCTTTTCTTTGTCTTTTAGTTGTTCCAAAATTTTATCTTTTTTCTCATTCTGTGTCTTTTTCCTAATTGAATTTTGTTGAATGAAGAATCCTCTCATTACTGCTTTGCTGGCATCCCCAATAACCTTAGTTTCCATTCCCTGGTTGACATTAAGTTCAAAATAATCCTTCAGGGCTTTTTGGGCTTTATTTACAATTGGAGTACTCCTCAACAAATCATCATTCATTCTCCATCTGAAGGAACCTTGTAAGAAAATTTTCAGTTCCACAAAAACTGCACTATGGTCAGAGCAAGTTTTAGGGCAAATTTCAGTTTTTAGCACTTTAGGAACCAAGTCTCTGGATATCCATAGATGGTCGATTCTCAAAAATAATTGGCTTGTCCTGAGAAAAAAGTAAAGTTTTTTTCTGTTGGATTTCTAACTCTCCATATGTCTGACAAATCAAATTTGTCAGTTATATACGTATATAAAAAAACCTTAGGTAATATAAACCTTACTTCTGAATAGATATGTATAGGATTCCAGCCTATTTCCCCACCACCATCTGCAACTTGATTTCCACCCCCAGCCGCATTTCATATTTTATTCAATTACCCTAGCCTAGGCGTTAATTGACTCTTTCATGTAAATTCTATGGAAGGAAAAAAAAAGCTGGCTCAATATGCCGGATGGGTGGTATTGAGTAACCTGTGTGGGTCATGCTTAGTTTTAAACGGTAATGCAATTGTCTTGTATTTTTAGAACTTCTTCAGAGTATGCTGAAGGCAAGAAAATTAGTCTCAATAGGTTTATTAGAAGAGCTTATGTCTTAATGCATCAACGGAGTGGAAATTCAGGTCTTTGAAGGAAAGCTGTTGGCAGGCTCTTATCAATGCTTGCCAACTTTTTCTTTTTGCTGTTTCCTAGATGTTCCTTGAAATTGATCACTATTTGGAAATCCTGGAATGTTGTCCCGATGCTGTTTACTGAACATTTTTCTTCTCAATAGACAATAGCTAGCTTTTTGTGTGTGCTCAAGGTGTTTCAAATACATAATCATCTTGCAATCATAGAATCATAGAATTGTGGAATTGGAAGGTACCTCAAGGGCTATCTAATCCAGCTCCCTGCAATGCAGGAATCTTAACTAAAGCATCCATGACAGATGGCCAGTCAACCTCTACTTAAAAACCTTCAAGGACAGAGAGTCCACAAACTTCTGAGGGAGACCATTCCACTGTCGAACAACTCTGACTGTCAGAAAGTTCTTCCTAATGTTTAGTCCAAATCTCCTGACTAAATATCAGAACAATCCTAAGTAAAGAACAATCTGCCACTTCCAAAACCTTCCTAGTATGGGAGGCCAGGTTCCCCCCTCCCCCCACACCTCTCACCTTTTAAAGAATGTTTATGTTGGCTTCAGGCTGGCACACTCAAGGAGCCCAGTACAGTTGAGGAGCAAAGGTTTGATGGATCCAGCAAACTCTAGAATGTTCCAGATTTGGCTGTGCCATGGAAGCACTGGTGGAACTATATTTTTGCCCACAGAGTTTTCATGAGAGTATTTGGAGCCTTCAGAATGACTGCTCCCGGACTTCCGGGTTAGCGCGATCGGTCAATGGCGGATTCCCTCCGAGCTCCGGAGGGAATCGGTTCTACTGAGAACGGGTCCTGCCGCGGCCGCGACACGGGGACCCTCAGAAACCACAGGCACGGAAGCCTGTGGACTTGGTGACTCGGCGGGCACCATTTGCACCCCCCGACCCACAAAGAAGCCTTTTTAAAGGCTTTGGAGAGGGTACGGAGAGCGGCACGGTGCTGTGAGTAGACCGCTACTTCAGTGGAGTGAAGCCGCGAGCCATGGCCGGAGAGCGCTGACTTTTTTCCTTGAACATTTGGACTAAAAAAGAAAGAACCCGTGAGTAGTAAGGAATTTGGATTTAAAAATCTCTTTTTTCTTGAATTTGGAACGATCGGGGGAGTGCTAAAAGGAAGTCCGCTCCCCCTTTCTGCAGACATTTAAAGCAAGAATTGGATAACTAAGGTGGAGAGACTATCTATCTCTTTGTGAGACAAAAGTTATTAATTTCACGATTGGCATTAGAAGTTTTGTGCTGGAGGATGAGAACGGAATTTTAGAAGTTGATGTGAAACCCCCCCTCCCCGGATCCGGGAGCGATCCGGGAGTGAGCCTGCTGAGAGACACAAGAAGTTTGACAGCTGTCAAAAGAGCTGTCAAACGAGTTTTTAAAGCTAGAAAAATTTGTTATTTACTATCTTTGAGACTAGATGAGTTACATTTGATCTTAAGCTGTTGGAAACAAAGAAGAAATAAATAAATAAAGTTACTGACTGTTGGAGAAGGAATACTAAGTAACCAGAATCCCTCTAGGGGGGATTCTGAGACATTACAATGGCTGCAGATGGAAAATTACAAGCAGAGTTAGAAAAAAATGTTCTTTCTCGTGGGAATGCTACAAGACCAGAACACAGCTATGGCTACAAAACTTGCGACCTTGAATTCTAAAGTAAATAATTCTGCTGACTGTGTTAAGGACTTGACAAAAAACAACTCTGCAGCTGAACCAGAAGAGATACTTTCATAACTAGAGGAAGAAGGAGTGGAAATACTGCTGGTGGAAAGGGCCAACCAGAAGCCTACAATTGTGGTATATAAAGAAAACAAGGAAATTGTGAATTACAAAGAAAATAAGATTTGGATGATGAGAATTTGGACTGAAATCGAGTATGAAGTAGGGAGTGATCCCTTTATGGAGATGAAAGGGGAAGCCTTTGGGACATTTGGATCATTGGGACTTAAAAGAAGCAAGAAATATGATTGGGGCTCCCTTTTGGAATATGGAGGACTGGTTGGAAGAAACTTGGATCCTATTGGGAAAGAGCTCCTTCGAGACCCGATGACCAACATAAAGGACTATCAACAAAATCGGCGGAGAGGGACTGATGGGGACTTGAAGGCCTCGGACGTGAGAAATCCAGGCTAAGAACTGATATTGTGGACATTTTTTTATTTTTATTTTTTGTTTTGTTTTGAGGGATCGTAACCGGGAAAGAGGGGGGGGGGAGGGTTTTGAATCCAAAAGGAGGAGAATTTTATGATGTTTAAGTTTAGGGTGTTTAGTAACTAATATTTAAAATTGGGAAATTTGTGGAAGGGAACTTAGGTCGACTTTAGAAAAGGATGTTAAGATTAGAATTGATGTATAAGTTAAAATTGGTTAATTAAGAAGAATCAAGTAAAAAAAAGAGATTATACTAATGTTTTGAAGATGAGAGTAAGAACTTGCTGAGCCAACTACTGGAATTAGGATGTATGAGGGGGTGGTGCGGGGAAGTCAGAGAATGTGGTTAAGAAAGTAAGGTTTTGAAATTATGCATGTTTGTCTTTGTCTCTGTGTGTTTGTGATGTCAATGTAAAATGTGAAAACTCAATAAAAATTTTCTTAAAAAACAACAACAGAATGACTGCTCCCTGCTGGTGGAGATGTCCCTTTGCTTCTTCATAGCTCCCCTCAGCCGACATTTGGCATGGATAGGATTGCTCTGAAAGAAAATGGTCTTGTTTAGAAATGGTGTTTTGCCAGGCAATATTGTGCTTTTTGCTGCCCCGAGTCACAGTTCAAGAGAAGTCTGCCGTTGTGGTCAAGTGATCTTTGACCTTTCTTACTCAAAAAGATTTTGTTTGACTAACTGCTCTGACTGAATTCATTGGCGGAAGTTGCACTCTAGACAAGTAAATAAATATCTTTTTGAAGATGGGAATTCTCTCTTTGATGGGTATTGCAAGAAAACAAAATTAGTCCTTTGTGTTTCTGTTTTTTGTTTCATTTCGTTTATCACCTTTCATTTTGCCATGATTTACTAAATAAATGTTGCAGTAAATCCATCCTGGTGCATTCCAAGGACAGATGGTGGACATAGTTTCTGGATTTATGATGATTTGTATGATCAAAGTATTTAGCTTCCATTTTCTAAACAAGAGCTTGAGATGCTTACTAGGAAGCAAAGGGTATTCAAATACTGGACTTGCTGGATTAGATGAAAAACCTTCAGATTCAAATGTTTCAGTTTCTCTGTCCAATGTTCTGTTTTATGTTGAAGCTGTTTTTTAATTTTATTTATGGTAATTTTATTCAATAAATGTGAGCGTACTGCAGTACCGCAGAGTTGTTGTCAGATGTCTACATTAGTTTTCAGTTTTCTTTATTAAAATACTCTGACAGTTTGAATTCCGCCCCCACTGCACCCCCTGTATCAATGAGCTTAAAATTTATATTTCGGTACCTTGTCAAAATATTGAAGATATCAGCCAGGGTACTTCTGGAGTGAATACAGACTGACAGAATGAAAATTTGTCTTGATTAATCTTTTTTAAAATTGTTCTTTGCTACATTTTTGCAACAAACTGTGGCCTAGTTCATACATCACACTAAACTGTGATTTAACATTATGAGGACAAGATGTGGTTAGCGCCCCTGCCCCACAATATGAGCACAAAGAGGCGCTTGGAAACTTTCACTTCCAATTTAGACTAATAGAAGCTTATTATAGCATCTCAAGTGGGGGTTTATATTAGCAAGGGCTGGTGAAAACTAGTCAGCTTCATTAGCTATGGTTTGATCTTGGGTTGCTTCCACCAGCCATATTTAAGACTAACTGCAGTTTTTCTGGATCTAGATATCCCAACAAGCTGCAGTTAGTCTAAAAAGTAAGCAAAAGCTTCCAAGCTCTGCTAGAGTAGAAGACAGTATGGCTGCCCTTGGTTTGCTGCGGATTGGTCCTGTAATGCTAAACCATGGTTTTACCATTACATGCAACTGCAGTATCCATATACAAGTCTTAGGCTTGCTGCGGCTCATCCCTTTAGCAAGAAAACAAGAGTGGATAAACGTTTTCAGCTTGAGGGCTACATTCCATTCTAGGAGGTCACATGCCAGAGTCTGAGGACACATTCAAACTAGGCACAAACACTCAAGGAGGGTACAGAACCCTTATGTACATTTTTAGATGTATGGTCCTTCTTTGGAATGAATAAGCACACATGTATTGTATTTCATACATTGTAAATTTGCTGTTACAGTGGTACCTCGGGTTAAGAACTTAATTTGTTCTGGAGGTCCGTTCTTAACCTGAAAGTGTTCTTAACCTGAGGTACCACTTTAGCTAATGGGGCCTCCTGCTGGCACCCCGCCGCTGCTGTGCGATTTCTGTTCTCATCCTGAAGCAAAGTTCTTAACCCAAGGTAGTTTTTCTGGGTTAGCGGAGTCTGTAACCTGAAGCGTCTGTAACCTGAAGTGTCTGTAACCCGAGGTACCACTGTATTTTTATTGATTATAATTTAGTAATGATTTATTGTAATGGTTGAAAGTGAATTTCTGTTAAATTATTATTTGCTGTTATTTTGAGAGTTAATTTAATTGTGTACTGTTATATTCTAATGGACTATTGAATATTATTTTATTTGATATAAGTAGTTTATTTAAGTTGTATTTTATTATTATCACTTATCTGTACTGGATTGGATTGTTGTAAGATGATTTACCTTTCTTGTATATTCTGTTGTTTCTTCACCTATACACAAATTGTCTTCGGCATAGCATTTTCAATTCTACAGTTCTACGATTCTTTTATTATAGAAAGGTGGTATACAAATTAAAAGCGAAATGAAAATGAACTGAAACTCTGAAGCCACTACAATCCTGATTAAGGTTGCTGCTCTTGGTTCCTCTTTTCCAGGACACCACAAAAGTATTCTCAATATTTCACTTTGCAGTGGAGAGAAAGACTATTGTAGGGACATGGTTGTATGCAGCAAAGCTACCTTGTTGTTATAGGGACTTTTGCCTGCAGAACTGGGCTTCCTCTCTTTGCATGTCCTCCCCCATTCTCCCCCTGAATTGCTCCAGAGGGTTGAGGAAACCCCAGAACAGGTTCTTTTGAGGGGAACAGGGAGGTGCATAAGGAGAGGGAGAGGAGAGGGCAAGGGAGCCTCCTACAGGCAAAAATTATTGCGCTAATGGGATGACTGTTGGACACAGCTCTATGTCCCCACCATGGCATTTCCCTCAGCTGTATCGTGAGAGAACCAGAATAGGTTTGTGTTGTCCTGTAAAAGCAGGCAGAAGAATCTGCACTCTCAGTCAGGACAGCAGTGGCTTCAGATGTGTGTTTATCCTCCCCGAGGCAGGAGTGTACAGCTAAAAATATAATGTACAAACTGAACCTTATTGACAGGTTAGCCTTTGGATATTTTTCTTAGTCTTTTTCTAACTATGGTCCGATTTACTCAGTTTGTCCGTTGACAATTCCTTTTATCTTCATAGCTTAATAGGCTGCAGTTCGCATGCAGAGCACATGAAGTTTTAATTTGTTCCCTGTGATATTTCTGCAGTCTTTGTTTTTTTTTGTTTTAAAATAGGCATTTCCAATTCCTTTTTTTGGGGGGGGGTCTTCTTTCGTTCCCCCCTTCTGTCCACATAAAATATTCATATTATTCCATTACCTCTCTCTTACATGTTGCTTTACTTGCTTGTTACATGGTTAATTTAGTCTGCAGTCTGTCTCAAGAATCATGCCTATTAACTTATAAATTATAATTTCATAAGTGTTGCTTTTCGCCCTGACTGAATATACTGCTGTTAAACGTGAGGGGTGGGGGTGGGGTGGGCAGGAGGTGATGGACTCTATCATTTCAAACTGCAGGTGGAGGAAATGAATGTTTGCATCTTCCAATTCACCACATTTTCCAAAGAAATGGTACAGCCCAGCAACAGACACTTTTTTGCATGGGGACTGACTACTTGGCTGGGTTTAATTCTAGATTTCCATAGTGCTTTATTGTACAACTCTGTTTAGAAAAGAGCATGCTTCCAAGTAATTGTAACTAATTAATGTCATATAAATATTTCATCTTAATTAAGCTAGGAAAATGGTGGAAACAAGCAGTGGTATTTTCTGCTCCCTGATCTCAACTGTGTTTACATGGAAGAGAGTAATGGTTCGTTTCCTTTTGGAAGCTGATCTTTCTTGGGTTCTTTTACAAAAATGATAAGCGATATCAGCATTCCTTTTTTCAAAAAAATCAACATCTGTGCTTATTTACAATGTTGCAATTTTTTTGGAAGGGTATGTTTGCTCATTACTTCAAGATGAAGTGTTTCCTGTGAATTTGGGGCACATTTTATTTTTTGATTGCTTGATTAACATTTATACGCTGCCTTCTTTCTGTAATGGAACCCAAGGCAGAGTACCTGAAGGTGCTTTCGATGGTTGTCAGCCATGCAGACAATGACCAGACCCGGACCCTTAGCTTCAGCTAGGTGTTAGCTTTGTTAGTTTCTGTTTGCCACTGAGCAGCTACTTAGAGTCACAGGACTCTGTTTACATTCCAGAAGCAGTCCAGGCTGTTGGAAGTCTCACAGGAGAAGGGAGACGGATGTGACGTTAGTGGGTTTCCTGTTCCTTTGTTGCTCAGTTGCTCTCTGCTTTCATAGAGAGAGGATGGATATTTATTTGCTGTCTGCGTAGTAAGAAATAAAGCATAGCGATGTAGCCATGAATCTCATCACTTCTGCTGCTTTGAAACTCTGCTGAATGGGGGAACATGCCCGAGGCCTTATCAGAGGCTCAGGTCTCTAATTATTCGTTGGAGGGCGATTCTGAAGGACTCGGCCGGAAGATGAGCTTTATCAGCTTGGCCGAGTGGAGATTCCAACAACCTTCACATACCCTCAGATCCTGATATCATATAGAATGTAATGGATCATGTCAGGATAAAGTCTGTAGGTTGGGACTCTTTGGGCTCTCCCCCTTTAAATGCCTTAGCCCCATCTGTACCCTTTTAACAGAGCTGCTGGCAAAGCTTGCCTCTCTTGGGCCTGGACATCAGCTTTGGGGTCTTATGCCTAAGCATTGCTGAAGTTAAACAGGTCTAGTCTGGTCAATGCCTGGATGAAAGGCTGCCTGGGAACCACATAGGCAACCCCCACAGGATTCCAGGTTGGAAGAAAGGTAGGCTACAAGATGTACGAAATAAATAAATAAATAAATAAATAAATGGTCTTGTGATTCCCCAACCTGGAGTACTGTGTCTAGTTCTGCACATCACAGCTTAAGAAGGATGTTGACAAGCTGGAACGTATGCTGAGGATGGTGACCAAGATGATAAACAGTCTGGAAACCAAGCCTTATGAGGAATGGTTGAGGGAGTTAGGGGTGTTTATCCTGGAGAAGACACGACTGAAAGCCATCTTCAAATATCTGAAGGGTGGCCACACAGAAGAGAGAGCAAGCTTGTTTTCTGCTGCTCCAGAGGGTAGGACCCAAACCAATAGATTCAAATTACAAGAAAGGAGATTCCAAATAAACATCAGGATGGTAAGATGGTAAGAGCTGGACTACCTTGGAAGGTGGTGGAGTGTCCTTCATTGGAAGTTTTTAAACAGAAGTTGGACGGCCATTTGCCAGGGATTCCTACATTCATCACCATTGCCTTTGACTTTATTTATGCTGGTGAGACTTGGAGAGTCATGATGTGGTTGAGCACCCATGCTTGCCTAATGTTGTTAGTGTAATTCCAGACAATTAATCTTGAAAACACAATGCAGCCCCAAATGATTAATTTCTGCATTTGTTTTATATTACTTTTGGATTGGGAAAAAAATGTGCAGAAGACAGAGCGGTAAGTGGATTACATCGGGAAAATTATATATTTTTTAAAGCTTATTATTCTAGTGGATTTTGGTAATACAAGCAGCAGCTTTCACTACAGGAAATATAAAGATATACTTAATTAGATTTACATATCTTTTGTAGACTGCTATATTCTCTGAGCTAATGGTATTTGGAGACTTAGAGAGAAGCGTAAACCAAACGCTGCCTTCCTCTCCCCCTTCCTCCCCTCTCCCATCACAGTTTATATTTTTTGCCTTAATCCAAGTTTTTTGCTGGTAATTTGAACTCACATGAATTAGAATAGGGAATGCCAACCTTTTCATCCAACTTTTTAATCTAATGAAAAAGTACACCTGCACCAATTTTTTTTATATTGTAAGTTTATGTTGAGAAATCTCTATGGGAATAGGGCAGTATACAAATTTAATTAATTAATTAATTAATAGCAATAGTAATAGAAATACAGTGGTACCTCGGGTTACATACGTTTCAGGTTACATACGCTTCAGGTTACAGACTCCGTGAACCCAGAAATATTGCTTCAGGTTAAGAACTTTGCTTCAGGATGAGAACAGAAATTGTGTGGTAGCAGCGCGGCAGCAGCAGGAGGCCCCATTAGCTAAAGTGGTGCTTCAGGTTAAGAACAGTTTCAGGTTAAGTACGGACCTCCGGAACGAATTAAGTACTTAACCCGAGGTACCACTGTAGTAAAAGGTAACCCTGCCCGTACGGGCCAGTCGTGACCGACTCTGGGGTTGCACGCCCATCTAGCTTAAGAGGCCAGGGGCCAGCGCTGTCCGGAGACACTTCCGGGTCACGTGGCCAGTGTGACAAAGCTGCTCTGGCGAGCCGGCACCAGCGCAGCACACAGAAATGCCTGTAGTACTGCAAGCAAATATAGATGCTCCAACAACCTAATACTGCATATTCCTAATTCTGGAATATGCAATGACTTTATGGAGACCTACAATACTTTTGCTCAGACATTTCAGGAAATTTTCACATTTTTTGATGAATGTGTTGTTTTTGAACTTTCTGTTATTTTGAGTTTATCTGACCCCGCCCCCACAAAATACTCCATTTCTAGCGCTTTCTGGCCAGCCATTCAATTTTTGTTCTAAGCTAAGGTAGTGGATCTTGTGCCTTAATGAAGGCCATTCTGTGACTCCTCCTCTTATCCTAATATTTTCTGATGTGAAATGCATGATGCTTTGTCATCGCACAAATGAGTTTTCCCACTGCCACTCCACACAATTTGCTGCCACTCCACACAATTTGCGGTCCCATCTTGCTGGCTGGGAATTGAAATATGACAGCGTAACATCATGCGGTTTGTATTGGTAATCACTATCAGTAGGAAGAGAGAGGTACTACTTCTGGTGGCTGCCCAAAGTCTACTTCCAGTCTGTGACTTCATTTTATTTGCTGTGATCCAACTAATGTTGACTATATGTTGGCTGCTTTTCATTCTTATGAATGAACAGCCAGTACCTGCACACAACGGCATTTCACTATTGACACAGCTGAAAAGATCAGATGTTCCATGCTGCAATGAAAATGTGAATCAAGCCTCAAATCTAGATCAGCCTTCTCAATCTGGAACCATAAAGATAAAATTCCCATCAACCCCAGAGCTAATGGCCACTGCATATGTTGTTGTTGTTTAGTCTTTTAGTCGTGTCTGACTCTTTGTGACCCCATGGACCAGAGCACGCCAGACACTCCTGTCTTCTACTGCCTCCCGCAGTTTGGTCAGGCTCATGTTTGTAGCTTCGAGAACACTGTCCAACCATCTTGTCCACTGCATATGGAGGGCCCCATATTGGGGAAGGCTGATGTAGGTGGTATCTAAAATGCAGAAACCCTAAGCTGCCTTGCAAAGATCAATACATAAAGATAGAAGTGAACCTCATTGTCTTCAGATAAGTCTCACTAAGCTCACTAGGACTTGCTTCTGAGTAAACATGCTTAGTGTCTCACTGCACTGCCAGTTATGCAATATTTAGTAGCAAGTGGGATCAGTTTTAATTGATTCTTCCAACCAACTCAGTATGTTTGATATCTTTATTAGATGAAGATTCCTCTCTTTCTAGATGGAAGTTGTTAGAAACCCTTATGTTACCATATTATCATTTTGTTGTCATACTGACAGAGACGAGAACTTTTGTGTCTTCCAGTTAATCTAAATAAGAAAAAGTTCATTATAATTTTGTACAAGATGCTGATTGTAGCATTTTTTAATTCAAAGAAACATCATGAAAATAGGGCCATGGGTGAGAAGCTACATCTCTCTATAGATGTGACATTCAGCCCCCTAATATGTATCTTTACTTGGAAGTAAGTCCCATTGCATTCAGTGGGGCTTACTCCCAGAAAATTTTATATGCGATTGCAACTTTAGTTGTTCAATATAAATGCTTAAAAGGAATTGAATGGCCAGCTGAATTACTGGAGTAGCTAGGGATTGTAAGCATTTTAGCCAGCACCAATCGTTCCGAAATATTTTGGGTAATGACTGCAAGTATTTACAATTTTTTTTGGTTTAATACACCTGCTTGAATAAGCAGCTAAGTGGTTGGAGGTATGAGTAAGAACTGGTTTAGTCTTACAGTAGAATATGAAAGTAAATTGTCAGAGTGAATTTTAAAGATAGAAAATAAAGTTACAGTTAGAGAAGTAGAAAAAAATGTAACACTTTGTTAAATTGTATTTCAAAGCACCTCTGACAAGAGCCTCAAAGGTATTAATGCAAGTTTCCAATTATTTTTGGAAGCTGAACTTAATTGTATCTTTTAAAGATGAAAAATGTCCTGATGAGTCTAAGCCTTATGTCACACATCAGAGTGGAAAATTCTTTTTTTTTTTTGGGGGGGGGGTGAAAAATCTTTCACAATCCTTTCTAAACTTTCTTTCCAGAGCAAAAATGAATGACCTCAGCTTGTTCTTTGCAGCTTATGGGTTTCTAGAGATATACCACTTGGGGGCAGCATATGCTCTTTCCAAACATGGCAAGAAATTACTGGAGGTTGTGAAGGCCTTTGCAGGAGCTTCTTCAGGATCTGTGACTGCCACTGTTCTTTTAACAGTGCCCGAAAATATAGAGGTAATTGAAAAAGAACCTGCAAATCTTTAAAAGATAGCTTAAATCTACTCATTTGGGATGCTATCAACTGAAATCATAATAATATGACCGGTATCTTGCACACCTACAGTGCAGCTACATGCTTTTGCTAGCATATTCCAAATTAAACATTTTGGAGCAGTGATAGATTTATGAAACATACTCTTATCTTTTACTGTCACCCTTTTGCCTATATTGTGTGTTGCAAGATTATATGTGGGGAAATGGGCAGTGACAGTGAATAATATTTTTTTTGACCTGTACAATTACTTTTCTAATTCTTACTTGGTTACTTTGTAGTATGTATGCAGAAGTAAGTATTTGTGACAATGGACAATGTAGGCGCAATCTGTTTGTAAAAATAATGAAAACATTATTAGTAATTAGTAATTGTAATTGCTTATTCCTGGTAATTAATGATTTGTCGTTTTCAGTTTTCCTAATTGGTAGCTAGAGATAACTAAGAAAGCAAAGCCATCTATGACATATATCTTTTGATGATGATGAATATATATATATATATATATATATATATATATATATATATATATAAAATCATCATCATCAAAAGAAGTCAGGGCGGATCACAGATCTTCACAGTGATGTGAAGTGATGTGAAGGCACTCATAGAAGTGATGTGAAGGCACTCATAGAAGTGATGTGAAGGCACTCATAGAAGCCAGGAAGATTAGAAGCAGGAATGTGTAAAACCTCTCACTTTGTTTCTGAAGATTCTTCTCATTTTCTGCCCCACAACCTTGCATATACAGTGGTACCTCGGGTTAAGAACTTAATTCGTTCTGGAGGTCCGTTCTTAACCCGAAACTGTTCTTAACCTGAAGCACCACTTTAGCTAATGGGGCCTCCCGCTGCAGCAGCAGTGCCACCGCCACACAATTTCTGTTCTCATCCTGAAGCAAAGTTCTTAACCCGAGGTCCTTTCTTTGGGTTAGCGGAGTCTGTAACCTGAAGTGTCTGTAACCTGAAGCACCTGTAACCCGAGGTACCACTGTACTTGGAAGCCAGCAGGGATGGAGAGCCTGCCGCCCATCCAATATTGTTGGATTGTGGCTCCTCTTGGGTCTGATGGGAGATGTAGTCCAACCACATCTTTAGAACCTAAGCTGTCCCACTCCTTCTCTAGTGTGAGCCACCAGCTGGGCCTGCAAACTGATGGAGATGATGGAAAGCAATCAACCTGCAACTGTATGGATGATGCCAGTGATCATAGCTATCCAGTCATCCAACTGCTCGCTTGTACACTGTGGTGTTCCATTGACCACCACACAATGCTTGTAGTAAGGGCGGACATTTTCCTCCTTGCTCAAATGCTCCGTAGCAAAGCTGCTTAACAAACTGCCCCTTTTGTATATCTTTTCCTTAAAGAACTGCGGGAAATTGCGTTTAGGCATGCCAACATGGACTCTGCCTGATAAGCTCAATGGGACGCACATCTGAAGGAACATTTCGATTCACATCCTGATAATACGACTTCTCAGTGTAAATCTACCCTAACAATCCACCAGCCCCTGGAACAGAATATAAATCTGAATGAATCTGACACGAAGTGGGTTCATGATAATTATCTGCACTAGTGGAACTTCAGTATCTGCTTCAGAAATCAGAACTGCTAAACACAGCATCTATAATTAGAAGTGTATTTTTTAACAACACAGCAATTCAGTGACTCTGTGGAACGTGCTGCTTGTAGTACGTGCTAACAATGTTTGTGACTCCGCAGTTCAAGGCAAATGCCATTTTCTTTAAATCGCAGTACAACAAAGTTTCTGTTCTTCCTCTTTCAGTTATCTCAGTGCTACTGCTGCTGGTTCTCACTGAAGCCCAACAGCAGTCTATATCTGATCAGGAGTCATCTGTTGAACCTGCCATGTGATCCGAAAAACACACTACCACCCTTGGTTCTCTGTATCATATTTTCCCCAGGCCATTGCCAGTACCCTTGGTCACACCCTTTCAAAGGCTTTTGCAAGTGGTGGGAAATCACTGCTGTTTAACTAATTTTCTCTTAAATTTCCACTGCCGTGGGTATTGCCCATATGCTACCTGCAGCTGTTTAAGCTGTTTTTGCATTTTAATGAGCATTCATCTTAGTAAATTACAACTCCTAGTCTGTGGCATTAAAAATAACTGAAAATTGTCACCCACAGCTTTCTGTGATTTAAATCTGCATGATTCTTTCAGTCTATTCAACGATGTTCTTTGCTTGTGAAGGATCCGATAAGAGTTTCCCATTCAGTACATGGTCTTTTGGCTGACTAGAATTTCAGGTGTCACTAAACATTTTATTAAAACAAAGGTAGTGATTTGTAGGTAAGCAGAAATGAAATTGTGTGTGTTTTCAGATTAATTTGATCATGAGAGTCCTAAGAAATGTGGATTCAATGGTAATAAAAACAAATACAAAAACTGCCTAATCTTTCCCACTCAACTAGCTTATTATGCTTATTATGGTACAAATGTTTTTATTTCAGAAATATGTTTTGTAGAGTTTGTAAGAAATGAATAGAAAAATAGCATTGTACATAACTATATTTTTTATGAGGGAGGGGTCTTTTTCAGGAGTGTACCAAAAATACCTATGAATTTGCAGAAGATCCTAGAAAACTATACTTTGGACCACTAACACCAAGCTATGACAAAACTTAGGTGGGTATTTCTTTTTACAAATGTCCTCTTAAATTTGGTTTCATGTAAAGCCCCAGAGAAATGCTGCTGAGAGGATTCTGTGTGGATGGCGTCTTGTAATAACTGTGGAGAAACAGCGCTTTCCATCCTTCCTAAATTATTTAGATGGTGTTTAATTATTAAGGCTGACTAATGTTTATCATTCTATTTTTCTGTAGGGGCTGCATTGATTCAATTCTTCCTCCTAATGCTCATGAGATAGCAGAAAATCGGCTCTTTGTATCAGTCACTAGTGCTAAAAATGGAAAAAAATCATTTGCTTTCAAATTTTGCCTCCAGGGAGGATCTTGTTAAGGTAGGAGAGCTGCAGATCACGTCTATAAATGGAAATGAACGACTGTCTCCAGGGTCTATGTGTTTGGTTTTTTATTAACTGTGTCCTGAGAACTCGTCATTCAGTTCAGTTGAGTAACTATGTTGCTTCAAGAAGGACTGCTGACCTGTTTAAAGTAAGAACTGTGTGATCTAAATGCTTCTGCAATGCTCACAATTGGCCCTATTTTATTTCCTTTAAAAATAATGATTCCCCCTGTGATTTTGTAAGTGCGTAAAAGAACTGGTTCTTATGTCAGAACAAAATGCTAACAAAAGGCCAAGACAGGGCTTGATAATCATTCCAAGAAAGCAAGAGACATCTACCGTATGTTTCGCTCTATAAGACGCACCAGACCATAGTTTTTGGAGGAGGAAAACAAGAAAAAAAATATTCTGAATCTCAGAAGCCAGAACAACAAGAGGGATCGCTGCACAGCGAAAGCAGGGATCCCTCTTGCTGTTCTGGCTTCTAGGATAGCTGCGCAGCCTGCATTCACTCCATAGGATGCACACACATTTCCCCTTACTTTTTAGGAGGGGAAAAAGTGAGTCTTATAGAGCAAAAAATACGGTATATGTATCACAATGCTCATCCAGCTTGTAGGACGCTCCTATTTTCATCAAAGAAATGTTGGAGGGCATGGAATAGGATGTCCTCACTGCTATTTTTCTAGAAAAAGAGATGCCGGAACTCACCATGAACATCACCCTCTTTCTCTTAGAATAGCAATGACACTAACCTGAGAGGTGCCAGAACTGAGTTCTGGTGATTTCCCACTGAAAAAAGGCCCTGGATGTCCCTATTTTTGCCGAAGAAATGCTGAAGGGAATGGAATAGGATGTTCCTATTTTCATTTGACAAATGTTGGAGAGTATTAAAAAAATTGTCCAGTAGCACCTTAGAGACCAACTAAGTTTGTTCTGGGTATAAGCTTTCGTGTGCATGCACACTTCTTCAGATACATTGAAACAGAGGTCACCAGACCCTTATATGCATCAGACCAACATAGCTACCTACCTGAATCTACAATTGTTGGAAGGTATGTTCTTCTTCCCGATTTAGTTAGGAAAAATATATAGACTACTTAATCAGAAGAGATGCCCCTTTAGCCACAGCATAACTCTTGACACCCCTGTAGCTAACCTGGCCTGCTAATCTTCAGATACGAATGGTATTTTTAAAGTAGGATTTTGTCGCAATGGTCCCCTGCAAGGCTGGAGTGCTCTGCTGAATGATGGTTTAGAGGATGAGAAAGACAGACCTTTATTCATTTACCCATCCGCTTATACTTTGTGTGGTTGATGAAGCAACACCGGGCCCTCTAAAATGAATGAGCGCAGCATAGTTACATAGATTTAGATACCTGAATTTACTTGCAGGTGTATATTCCATTAAGCTTAGTCTTCATGCTTCATGTGCCTCTTTTAAGTGGATTTTAACTACACCCTATTTCACAATATCGCTCCTGCTTGTAATATATGTGTGTGGATTACGAGAAATAATGTCTCAAAATCCAATAGCCTATGAATTATTAAGGAGTGCGTTTGAGGGTCTGGTGCAGCAAGAGAAAGCAGAGTAAATGTTATTTCTGGGGGGGATGAGAGAGCATCTTAAATGGAGAGCAAAGCTATCCCTGCTACAGGTTTTGAAACACCCAAGGCTGCTTTTCCCTTCTTGGGGGGTCACCCTGTCTAGCTTCAGCTGGATCCCTGCTGGCCCATTAATGCTCACCATCCCTTCCTGAAGACTTCTCCTCCTGCAGCTTTGGATCTTTAAACCTGCAGGAGGACTCCTTTCTCATTCTGCTCTGGAAGTTTTGTCCTTGATCACATGGATGTCAAGAAGCCACAGATTGTAAACAAAGAGAAGAGGCATTGGGGAGTTGTTAAGCAATCCTGATGTAGGAGATTCTGCCATTCAGCTTAGCTTACGGTGATGTGTGTGGGATAGACTGTTGCTTGTCTTGCTTATATACTGCTCCACCTAAGGGTATCTATTGAACTTTAAAGTCAAAATAACAATAAAATAAATATAAATACGACCACCATCTCTGGGCTCTGACCTCTGATTTGGACCTGTCTGTCAGTTCTAATTTTTGGCCGCCTAGGAAGTCAGTTATCTTGCTAAACTCATTATGCTTTATTGGCACTGTTGGCAACCATATCATAAAAGCTCTTGTTACGCTCTGATGGCTTCCAGTGAATCATTCACACAGCTTGCAGCACTCAATAGGTAATAAACACTTTCAGGGGCACCTTAAGAATGGCGTTGAGAGGATGGAGAAGGGAAAGTGGGGTAAAGAAGCAAGGTGTTCTTCACACAAAAAAAGGTTCATTTGGAAGTGCAGCAAAATCTTACATTTGATTAGCATCTCCAAAGGGAAATTTTGAAGTTTAGTGACAGCAGATCCTAGATTCATGTAATTTCAAATAAACAGTTGACTGCATGGCATGCACTTGGATGATAGATCAACAGAAGACAAGCACAAGTAGAATAATGAGACAGAGGTTGATAGAATGTATCTGGATGGTTTTTGTTTCCCACTTCAATCAATCTGGCCCTGCCCCTCTGCTTTTTTGTTTTGTTCTTGGCATGTGTGCAAGTATTCCTCTGCCTGGAGAGGCACACTTCTTTAGAAGATCCTGGAAATGTGCAATAATGAATGTTATCATTCTCAGTTATCATGCCATGCTTTTTCAGGTGGGGGAGATGGGCAGCATGGAATATTCATTTCAATTATTCCCATTTTTTTCTTTCACATTTTTTTAAAATGCTGAGATATTGTGCAAGAGTGATATCTACCTATCTGATTAAGGCTTGCACTAGAGGGATGGAGAGGTCTTCACAAGACCTCTGTATCAAAATACTTTTTGAGCCCCATGCATGTATTTTGATTGGTGTCTTAGGTAATCCCTCACTTCTACTATGTGAAGCTCTTAAGAGCACAGCTCCGCCTAACTGGATTGCTGAAATTAGAACGTGCCTTAGCAAGTTGCCATTGGCGGAAATAGACATGTTTGTATTGTTTGGGCTGCAAGAAACAAAATGGCTGCAGGGAGTTTGGGTGGAAGTAGGAGTGTAGTATAAAACACCACCCACTGGAAATATCATTATACGAAGACAATGAGCTTCCACCCCAACACTGACCTCAGATTTTATAACAGGTTATTTTTACTTACTGAATTTTCGGCAACAAGGGAAATCTGGATTTTTTTTAATGTTTATGCTGGCATTTTGATGTTGTGGTGGTGTTGTCACTGCAAAAAACAAGGGGCAGTACCAGTTCTACCTTGTTATTATTGTTTTATTTATTAGATTTGTATACAAAAAAACTTGCATACGTGAGGCAGTACTGATTCTACCATGAACTTCCATCTGGAAGCCCCTTCAGTCACTCACATGCTGGCACAAGGAAGATGCAAGGCTTGGTGTGTGGTGTTCTGAACTGTCTATATACACAGAACTGAAGTGAAATAATCCCAAAGGGTACCTAAAGCCATTAGCTGGATCAAAAAAGATCAAGAGTTTGGGCAGAAAACAATGTCTTCATCTTTGAAATATTATTGCTATATTTGCACTCTGTATGTTCATGGCATTGCAAATTTGATGTTAATTTGAAGCCAAGACGTTGCACTCACTCAAAACAACACCAGTGATTAAGGGCTGACTTTGTCTTATTAGGAACAGACTGTTCTGATTAGAAATAACAGTGACAATTAAAAAACCTAAGAGTCTAGTTATATTATAATGAAGGTTTGCCAGTATGGTACCTATGATGCTGCTAATCTTCTGAGTCCCTGCCCACCTCACTGCTCCTTTTGTTATTAGGTGGCAAGGATGGTTAGGATTTTTTTATCCCCCATTTGAAAAGTACATAGAGCTGAAAGAGACACTCAGAAGACTGATTATGTTTCCTACTTCCTCTTTCAACTCAGTGTGCTTTTCAAGGCTCAGACTGGGACCTGAGCTGCTAAATTGACAGCAGAGAGTTGGGGGGGGGGAGACGCAATCCGAGATGCTGTAGGAAGGGAAATGGTGTGACTTTGGGGAGGAAGGAAGAGGAAAGAATGACCCCACCAGTCAGGAGAAAGAATGGAATACCAGATAGATAGATAGATAGATAGATAGATAGATAGATAGGCAGGCAGACAGACAGACAGATGAGAGATAGATATAGATAGATAGATGATAGATAGATGATAGATAGATAGAGATAGATAGATAGATAGATGATAGATAGATAGATAGATAGATAGATGATAGATAGATAGATGATAAATAGATAGATGATAGATAGATAGATAGATGATAGATAGATAGATGATAGATAGATGATAGATAGATGATAGATAGATGATACATAGATATAGATAGATAGGAGATAGAGATAGAGATAGAGATAGAGATAGAGAGATAGAGAGAAAGAGAGAGAGAGAGAGAGAGAGAGAGAGAGAGAGAGAGAGAGAGAGAGAGATTAAATCCATTAAAATGTGTGGGTTGGCTTTTTTGTTTTTGTTTTTGAAATTGCATCTTTTTGCACAGATTTCACCTGCTCATCCATCATCAAATCACAGATCACATCTTCCCCCATTGACATTACTCTAAAAAGTGTAGAACTGGTGCTTTCTACCAGTGCCAAAGTGTAAAAACATGGATGTGAGACATGGACCTTTATAAATCAGAATTTTTACGTAGGACCTCCTAAAAACAGTCATCAGATTATAGTTCACTTCTGTGTCCACATTTGTATTCTTGGTGGTTTTGTTGTCCTCCTATGCAAAAATCATGATATATGAAGATCAGTGTTTGGGTTTTTTTGGTGCTGACAAGAAGCACACCTGTGGCATTTTCTTGTACTGTGTACCAGTGTAAGCTTTGATTTTATGGTGGAGAACTCTTTCTAAAATCATGCAAATTTAAGAGGATCCATTTTAATCCACCAGACCCAGCTTTTACCAAGATTCCATGGTCAAGCAAATTGTGTGTTGCAAGGTGGGGTGGGACTGAAGGGGAAGAAGTGGCCAGGGAGAGGGGCCTAAGAACCAACCAGAGGGGGGGCGGTTCTCATGGCATTCTCTTAAACATCACAAATCTTCCCATGGGCCCCCAAAGGTTAGAAATCCAGGTCCAGATTCGTTTATAGTCATGACACTGGCGGATACTGATCAATTCATTCATGAGCAGGCAAATGAGACTGTTCTGCTTTGGTCATCACTCATTGTCAGGGATCAGGCTGGGGAGTACTATTCTGATGAGGAGTGGTAGGAACCCCTCTCTCTCCCTGCTCAGAACCAGGATCCTGGGACTTCACCTGAGCAGGAGAGCAGTACTGACCTGGTCACAGTTCGGAAGACGGGAGTTGGACAGACTCGGGAGGCAAACAACAAGAAAAGACAGAACAGGAGGAGAGAGAGTTAGCTGAATCTCCCTCACTGGAAAGTATACAGCCTCTTAGTCCCAGGGCTAGAAGATTGGATAAGGTAACTTCTCAGAAGGCTAATTGTCTGAGAGATTGGGTAATATCTGGTCCTTCTTCCAAGTAGCTCAAGTCATGGCAAATGGGCTTTATCAAATATTCCCCTCTAAAAGTAAAGTGGGTGACCACTTTACTTTACTAACAGCATAGCAGTAAAATCAGGCCATCCAGAAAGATCGGAGTGGTTTCAACTTTAAGGATTGTATACTGCGGATGTTGGTTATCATTAAAAAATAATAACAATCCAGCAACCCTAAAATTAGAAGACCAAGGGCTGTGAATTTACCTCCCTCATCCAACCATAGAAGCTTGGAAGCACTAATGGACACACCATTATGACCATGTTCATCGATGGGCATATGGTCCGCTGCTGCCTCCCACTTCCCTCTAGTCACTTCTGTCTTCCCGTCTCCTATAATGATAATAAAACAGTAAGTGTTGGATACCACCCTTCACGAAAACTTACTATAGTTAAGGATATGTTACCTCAAAGGAAAACTAGCCCAAACAAAAGAAATGGTCCCGATCCTTCATTTGTCTTTTTCCTTAGAGAACTTTGCAAGACTCCACCAGGCTCTTTTCCCACCAAGCCAGGAGAAGATGGTATCGCTATACCAGGAAGGATATGATGATGCCATACATTTTTTTTACTAAAGGAAAATTGGTTTGAATAGATTATATGTGTCGGAAATTAACAAAGTCTGATGGCTGTCAGAGCAAAGCTACAAACACTCCAACAGAGCCGAAGGGATTGCTGTCACAATTTCTGTTTATCTAAAATGAATGCCATAGGAATTGCATCTGTCGCTGTCAAACAAGTGTTTATATATAGGTGTATTGGATGGAATTTGTAAACAGGTTTGGATGCAATGGAATTGTGCTTGCATAGTAAGAGAATCTGTTTAATAGGGCAGCAAGAAAGAAAGAAAATCAAAGGGTTTTTATTTTTCTTGCCATGGAAATGCTCAAAAATGATTTGCTGACATTAATTAGATTTTAAATATATGTTCAGTTTGTGGCTGGAAAATATACCCTTTCTACACAGAGTTGCAAACTCACGTTCTTTGCAAGTAATCCTGTTTGTGTGCCCATTAATTGACTTAATCATTTTCATTTTTATTGTTTTTTCCCCTGTGTACTCTGAAGCATGAACTCTAATTATAAAGAGGCAGTGGGATACAAAACAGCTTAATTGCATATCTTTTAATTGTTACGCATATGGATTTTGCTATTAGTACATCTTGTTCTTCAAATAAACTGCATAACTTTCTACATTTGGATTTGCGTAGTGCAGTGCTTCAAATGACTAATTCTTGCATTCTGTCACGTATAATTCTTTGCGGGGAAAAAGGTGGCAGTTAAATTTATTTATATTTGCTGACAAAGTTCCCCCAAAGGAGGGAATTTGCCCAAATTGAAGTAGGAGTCATGCAGGGCTTAAGTTTCCAGTGGCAATTGTTCTCCCGGTATAATGTCTGAAGACCCGGCTTCCTGTGGTTAGCAGGGAGGGAGCCAATCAGCCTTCTTAGTTGAGTGAGGCTGCCATTTTGTGACCCAGGTAGTCCTCAGGACCTGTCTCAGTGTGTTCATTGCTTCTGACCATCACATATTTGGGGCACAAAAGGAATGATTTTGCTCAGATTATATAATTTAATGGATTATGAATAAGTTTCCAAGCACAATTCAAAGTGTTGGTGCTGACCTTTAAAGCCCTAAACGACCTTGGTCCAGTATACCTGAAGGAGCATCTCAACCCCCATCGTTCAGCCCTGACACTGAGGTCCAGCTCTGAGGGCCTTCTGGCGGTTCCCCCACTGTGAGAAGCCAAGTTACAGGGGACCAGACAGAGGGCCTTCTCGGTAGTGGCACCTGCCCTGTGGAATGCCCTCCCACCAGATGTCAAAGAGAAAACAACTACCAGACATGGAAGACATCTGAAGGCAGCCTGTTTAGGGAAGCTTTTAATGTTTGATGTATTGCTGTATTTTAATATTTTGTTGGAAGCTGCCCAGAGTGGCTGGGGAAACCTAGCCAGATTGTGCTCTGTCAATCATTCAGTTGTTTCCAATACCTGGTTTGAACTTAAAGAACTCAATAAAAAGATGCTCTGTGTACACACATAGGAGAATAATGTGTACAGCCAATGAGTAGAGCTGTGGACTGTTTTTCACTTTACATTGTAGTTTGGGTCCAGGGTTGTTCCCTCTCTCTCTCTCTCTCTCTCTCACACACACACACACACACACGAGAGAGAGAGAGAGAGAGAGAGAGAGAGAGAGAGAGATTTCTTTTATAAATATGTATGTTAATTTCCCCCACAATTTAGCATTTTGGGAATGATAGAAATGGGACTTACTTTAGGGATATTTCATTCCTTTCATCTCCCTGTTGTTTGCTCTGCTTCTCTTGAATGCTCGTTTAACCAGGAGAATTTCTAAAATTAATTCTAGAATTGATGCATGCATTTTTAATTTTTATTTTTGCTTAAGCTTCACCTCTTTCTTCCTGTTCAAAATTCTTTGGGGTAGTGTTTTACTCAAGTTGTCTTGTACTAATAAAACACCACACAAAATCTTATCATCAGATTTGGTGCAGTGTTTTAACCATGCATGCAAGGGCGCATGCACACAAAAATATACTGATGCAAGCACCCATAGAAGGATTGATGAAACATTGTAAAACAGTGTGCATTGATGATTAAGAGAAAAGGAGATAGACTAAGCTAGAGGCTAGAGCAATTTCTGTAGTAAGAGCATTCAGCCCCCACCCCCTAAAAAAAAACCAAGGCAAGTTTTTTTGAGGAGGGGTATTTAAAGTTATTGTTGGAAATGGTGAATTGTTTCCATGGTAGATTTCCCACTCCCCACACACCATTTTTTTGTAGTAACTGCAAAACTGACTGCAGGTTTCCCCTGAATGCCACCTTGACCTGGAGTGACACTGCATTAAGAAGTTGCATCGTTCTTGGGGCAGGAATGCCCCAAACTCTTATCACTTTGGTTGTCGCTTTTTCCTCTGCCTTTTCCAGATATGTGCTATATATGTTTGAAATGAAACGACCCCTGCTGTATCCTGCATTCTTAAAATGGCTGAAATGAAAATTGGAACGAAGAGAATTTGATTTGATGTAAAGGGCAAATTTACAAAATGGACTTTCTGAGGTGTGGCAGCGGTGATGTATAAAACTATGACAACTTGTGTTGAATAAGCAGTCAATAATGCCTCATGCTGCTTTGTTCTTTCAGATTTCTGTTATGTAGTTGACAGTTCCATAGTTTCTAAAGAATAGTCCTAATGTGGTAGATCATGACTTCAGTGCAAGACATTCCTTTTAAGCAGCTTGGCCTCCTTTTTAAAAAGGCTGTAAAGACCTTGATTTTGACCTGATCTTCAATAGGCAGATAGCAGTGAAGGAAGATCATTGAGGTCATGCATCCTCAGTGACCTCTATTACTGAAAAGGTGACTACTGCAGTCCGAAAACAATGCTCTTCCAAGACTAGGGCATTCGTTTCAAGATGGACTGCATGGAAATGCTCACACCTGATTATTCACTGTCAAACTGCATGCAGTCTCTCACTGCTGAGAACTGATCTCATCAGGCTTTTTGTGTGCATTACCAAATTCACTTGAAAGAGTAAATAACAGATGGCTATTAACTGATTATTATTTTTTTAGAAAGAATAATCCACCAGTGATTTTATACATTTGGTACAATACCTGCTCAGTACAAAGCTTCCTGAATCCCTTCTTTTCTAGGCTGAAAAATTCCAGTTCTTTCAGCCACCTCTTTGAATTGCAGCTGCATTTTAAGTAATCACAAGAAAAGTCCTGCTGGATCAGACCAAATGCCTGTTTTTGTCCAGTTTCACACAATAACCAACCAGATGCCCCCTTTCAGGGGCTCACAAGCAGGGTGCTAATTAACTTTGTGCATGCAATTTGTACATGTTTACCTGAAAGTAACATACCCTCCAACATTTCTCTGATGAAAATAGGGATGTCCTATTCTATCATCCTCATCACCATCACCATCACCATCACCATCACCATCATCATATTTAGACCCTGCCCAGCTGATTGGGATGCCCCAGCCAATTTGGGTGGTTTCCAGCATATATGAAAACATAATAAAACATTAAACATTTAAAAACTTCCCTATACAGGGCTGGCTTCAGTTGTCTTCCAAAGGTTGTATATTCTCTTATCTCTTTGGCTCCATACACTTACCGCCTTTTTAGCTGGTAAGGGAGAAGACATTCACAACTTGTCTATAAATGGAATTGCCCATGACATGCAAAAACCTTCTCATGTAATGAAACCTCTTAGTGCAATGAACCCCAGTTTTTTGTTCAGTAACTGAACAGAATTTCAGTCCGTTTCACAAAGAAACCATGTTTCTCCACTTAACAACAGTTTTAGAAATGAAAACAAGAGGATGGATTTTCCTGACTACTTCATGAAAAGAATATTGTTTCTCAGCTTGCTGTGGTTCCTAAGAGCTAAGAGGTGGATGGGGGTATTTCTCCACTTGTGAAATAGATGACTTGTTTATTTCATAATCAGAACAATGCTGCCACCTCTTTCTCACTGAAGTATTTTGAGATATCAGAAAGAACTCTTGAAATTCCAGTTTGTTTGTGACAAGAATGAGGAGCAAACAAAATTTGTAAAAATGCACGCAACGTATAGAGAAGATGGAGAATTGCAGATGCATTTACAGAAGAACATCTATGCCTTGTTCCGGGTGACAAATCAGTTGAAATGTGATTGTAAAACATATGTGAATCAGTTTAAATAACTGATGGAAGCACATTTAAAACCACTGTCTTTCACACATGCACACCAGCCATGAGATTGTGGCTCCACATGTTTTCCCCTTTTCTTCCTAATGTAACACTAATGTCTCAACAAATGAAATTGATCTGTAGAAAATGTAACTTGAAAAAAAGAGAGATTGCACATATTTGTAAACCAAGAAATCTTTAGTAAAAAATATTTAAACAACAACAACAATGTAAGTGACATGTGTGAGATCAGTCTTGCTCTATTTGATGAGACAGGTCAAAATCCAAAGAGACGACAAGCAAATCTAGTGGCAGCTTGGATGAAACATTTTGAACTCATTCAAGATTGGCAGTCAATTGGAGCATCAAATTTAGCTTTTGTACAAAGCATAATGTTGCATTTATGCATCATTTTGGCAATAAATCAGATAGTTAAACTAAAATACGGCAAGTAATCTCTTGCTCTCGAATTGCAGGCTCTCTAATGTCTATTGTTTGCCAGAGTAGGGAGAATATAGTTATGGAGGTGGAAAAATAGAAAACAAAAACATGTTCTTAATTTGTTTCCTCTAGCTGGTTTTGCTGAAATCCTGACACTTTTACTGGGAAATTAAATTGCATAGATATCCCCCCCCCTCAATGTGCAAATAGGCCTGGATCAAATGTATAGAAAAGCATATTCCCTGAATAAACAGCCAAATCACAATCTATTTTTTCCATGAATCATGTGCTTTTAGGCCCATTCGGGGGATGTGTTCATGCAACCTTATTGGAAGATAAATTGTGTGAACATTTTTGTTGACTCTGAATCTGCAATCTTGCAAAAAAGGAAGAATTAAAAAACCCCAATTTTTTCAAAAAGCATCTCTACCTGACCCATTTCAATTTTACTGTCTTATTCTTTATAAGACATTCAAATTCCTATAAATGAACAAAGCAGTTGGAGAGACTGATCCATAGGTGCTACTGTTTTAGACAATTAAGGGCCATGTTTGAAAGGATCTGGGTCTGGTGGCCTCCAGCGATTGCCTGCTTACCCTGGTGTGCCCTACAAAGCTTACCAGGAGGTAGACACCAATGAGTGGCAGCAGGAAGCAGTGGAGATTGCTAATAAATTGGCTTACACAACTGCAGCCAATACAACTAAATATCTAAAGGACTGTTACATGGAGGACGGAACAAATTGCTTTCTCCTGCTCTGGAGACCATGGCCCAAACCATTGGATTCAAGTTAAAAGAAAGGAGATTTTGACTAAACATCAGGAATAACTTTCTGACAGTAAGAGCTGTTTGACAGTGGAATGGACTTCCTCAGTAGGTGGTAGATTCTCCTTTATTGGAGACTTTTCAGCAGAGGTTTGATGGCCATCTCCTAATGAGTTTCCTGGCTAGTTACCTTCCACTTGCTACTTCAACAGGGACCAGAACAGGGACCAGAACAATCTTGGGAACCATGTGCAGTTTCTGAGTCACAGGAAGCTCATAGGTTTTTAAGGAAGCTCTGCTTTAAAAATAATAATTAAGCAGGATGAATAAATATTTGATTTTACATCCCTTTCTTTGATGAGCATTTAAAACTCTGTGTGTCACCTTTCATCTTCCAGTCATTAATCAAGGAAGAATGTTACTTGTTGCCAGCATGATTTCTTGTCCTGGAGGAAGATGCATGCTAGCATTTTGCATAAACATATCTGAGTCTGACTCAGCAAGATGTTGGCCTCACATGCAAACAAAATCTTTAAAAAGAAAAGCAAAAACAGTAACGAGGTAAATGACATATACCGCTTATGAGGAGAAGTGTCAGGCAAATTGAAAGCTTTCTGGCCAAGTTTCAGGCCTCCTCACTATCTCCTGTCAGGTTGAACCCTCCTGCTTTGAAGTGCAAAATATATTTTCTGTCACCATTTTATGCTGTCAGAAGCTTCAGAACGCACAGTAAGGTTCCCTCCCCAAGCTTCCAGAAGGCCTCTTTCATGTAGCATAGTAGGTGACCAGCCATGTTTGTCTTGTCAAATTTGTGGATGAGACACTTGGAATATTAATGAGCGTCTTGCAGAACAAAATTAACCTCCCTCAGTTTGTGAGTATATAGCTATAAAGCAAAACTGGCAAATAATTTTCCTTCATGCCAGATGTACTTAAGCTATTGTCAGTCAACTGAAGCCAAGCACAAATGATTCACAACCTAGGAACCAACTAGAGAGTTGAGGTCCATTTAAAGTTCAAGGATGGATTTGAATGAAATGCCGCTGAAATTACTCCAGGCTCAATCTCAATATTTGCTTTGACATGAAACACAACCTTCAGATGGAGTTATTCCTCTGCAAAAGGCTAACAGTGTTGTTACTTGTTGCTTTGTATGAAAGTTATGTCAGTGCTGCAGATATACACTGTAGCATGAATCTTTAGGGCCTAATGGTTAACCTACACCTGCAATAGAAAAATAGGATTTTCCTGGACTGTGTTGTTCAGTCTACAGATGGGGCGGAGGTATAATGTGTCTGAATACTCCTTCACACACACACACAGAGAGAGAGAGAGAGAGAGAGAGAGAGAGAGAGAGAGAGAGAGAGAGATTTATTGCATATACTAGCCTGCATATACTAGCCTGCTTTGACAGAAAACTCAGAAAGACCAGAGTCTGATGATGCGGTGCAATGGGATTCCACCAGAGTAGAAGAGGTTGGAAAGTGCTGAGCTGGAAAGCTCACTCAGATTAGATAGAGCGGGTGGAGACAGCACTTTGGGAGTGAAAAGAAAAGCAGTGGAGAGTCTAGGTTAGGGTTGCCATATTTCCAAAATTGTTTGAGCTTTTTAAAGACAAAGTTGTTGAACCATGATTTTTTGATTGACCTGCCTAAGATCCAGGACAAAGCACCGCCTTTCTGAAATCCTCCCCCCCCCCCGGTCATCAATTCCGCCTTTGAAATTCCAGTAATATCCAGGAAAATGTGGACATATGGCAGGTTCTTTGTGTTCAGCTGGATAGGGATATAGCTCCTGAGTGTTGTGCATAAGATCAACTTTGAGGTAAATATCTGTAGCCAGAGAAGGAAGTCTCTGAGCTTAGTTTGAAAGACAGTGATTATTGTCTTTTGGGAGTCAGTGCCGCAGCTAGCAGTTCGGGGGCCCTGGGTGGCGTAAATGCCCTGAACCCAGGAGTGGGGCAAGCCACCCACGAGGCAGGGCAAGAGGGGAAGAGCACGCTGTGTGGAACCCCCATGGAGTCTGCAAGCCCCACATTGCTTTTTGGGGCAACGCGGAGCCTGCAAGTGCCCAAGCCACCACATCACTCCCCAGGAAAGATGTGCGGCTTGGGCGCACTGCAGGCCAGGCCCTGTGGCCACGCCCCCTCAGTGATGACACCCTGGGTGACCCGCACCCACCGCACCCCCATTTGTATGCCACCATGGGGAGTACAGTGGTACCTTGGTTTAAGAACAGCTTAGTTTATGAACCACTTGGATTAAGAACGTTGCAAACCTGGAAGTAGGTGTTTTGGTTTGTGAACTTTGCCTTGGAAGCGGAACATGTTCCGCTTCCTGTTGAGTGTGTTCCATTTGTAAATTGAGTCCCCCGCTGCTATGGGAAAGCATGCCTTGGTTTAAGAACACTTTGGTTTAAGAACGGACTTCCAGAACGGATTAAGTTCGTAAACCAAGCTACCACTGTATACAGACAAGAGAAAAACTGGAAAGCTAAATTGGAGACAGGAGAAGTAGAATTCTTTGGTAACACTCTACTTGGGTCTCATTTCAGTAAGGAGGGGATGGAACAAAAAGAAGAATCCCAAACCAGTTGGAGGGGTGTGGTGATCCCCTGGTCTGATATCTGTAAGATCCACTAAATTGTGTGTGTATACATATTATTTACACACATACACACACAGTTTCTTGCAAGTTTTCCATCTCCTGACACATCTTTTGTTTTACCAACTTTGTTCTGTAAATTAAAACCTTTTTTTCCTGTTTAACTTAAGTCTCCAAGTAACAGAGCCTTAGAAAAAGCAAAAAAACAAAACAACCCCCCCAAAAAAAACCCCAGTACAGTGGTACCTTGGGTTACATACGCTTCAGGTTACAGACTCCACTAACCCAGAAATAGTGCTTCAGGTTAAGAACTTTGCTTCAGGATGAGAACAGAAATTGTGCTCTGGCGGCGCAGCAGCAGCAGGAGGCCCCATTAGCTAAAGTGGTGCTTCAAGTTAAGAACAGTTTCAGGTTAAGAACGGACCTCCGGAACGAATTAAGTACTTAACCCAAGTTACCACTGTAGTTAAGAGGAGGCACCATCTCACCTCCATATACTAATCAGAGAGCTATATAGCCTAGAATCTTTCTCCCCAAGATGCTAGGAATCCAGTATGACTGCTTTGTTTAAGTGTGTCTTGAAAGTGAAAGATTTGTGCAAAGGTGAGAAGTAGGGCTAGTAAATAGCCACCTCAATTGAAGCAACAAGATCAGTTTTAAAGCATCAGTAACATTTAAAATGACAGTAGCAGATGTAAAGTAATAGCAATCTAATTAGTAGGGTGATGCAGAGGGTCTCTGATCTCATCTGAGGCCCAATTCATCTCTGCCTGCATTAAAGTCCTTAGGAAAATCTCATTGTCTGCATCCTTCATAAATTGTTCTGTATTTGTGGAAGCGTAAGATTAATTAATATACAGCAAGAGATAAAAAAAACACAAATCAAGTGTTTGAGAAGCAAAAGCATATTAAGTGCCTCTGTGTCCATCACTCTGCACAGAATTAGAGAACATTGGAAAAAAATTTCTAAATATGCAGCTGTAACTTAACTTATCTTGAATATCTTAACACAGGCTTATCAAGCTGGATAATTTATCATATGAATTTTGAATTGCCCAATAAAGGAGACAGAATAACAGTCAACATCATTTTTTCCTCATCTTGGAGATTTCTCTTTCCTATCCCTTATGAAAATAACCATATTTCTCTGTTAGCCTAAGGCTTCTTCTCGCACACACAGACCATTTCTCTTTTCACCACCGGCAAGCTGATGAAGAACATCTTCATTCTTTCTATTAAAAGAGGAACAGATGGATTTTTTTTTTTTAAAAAAATACAAATTAAATTGCATCTAAAAACCCTTATGTGTGTCTCCAAGGCTCTATAATTCTTTCAATCAACATAACATTTCAAGTACTGGCCCAATTTCTAAAAATTGTTACAATAACTTGTGACTGATTCATAAACAGAAATAGTGATTCACTTGATGAAAAGTGGGGGAAAGGGATGAGACTTAGAAGGAGGAATCTTGGTGTTTTAAATAGGGTTCTTTCCCTGCTCCTGCCATGCCTGGGGGAAATGGCAGGGGGGGCATAGCTTTAGTGGTGTTAACCTATCACCTTTCTTCTGCACTAAATTCAGCTTAACATAAATGAGGCCTTGAAAACTAGTATCATCCTTTCATGCATTCAACTCTATAAATATGTCCTCAGCTACAAAATCACAGATGTTCAGGAGTACCAATTGAATATCTAGTTTCTCTCTGTGTAAGGAAGCCAAGAGGAAGCTAAGAAACAGATGGTCCAGAAGCGAATGTAATTCAGATTCTTTAACATGTGTGTCAGAATTAAGTAAATTGCAAATAGCTTGGCTCTCTCTTTTTTCCTTGAGTGTATATAAGCCCATGTAAACAGCAAACTTGTTGCAATTGTTTAGTCACAGGAGTAATGCATTGGTTCTCTCGCCGTCACTAAATTAATTCTGTTTCAAGCGCACCAGACTGATGTGAATTTGTTACCAGAGTCCTTCAGCGATGCAAAAGCTCAGCTGGATTGCATGAGAGTGTGGTTTTAAATGTTTAAATGCAAATGAAACCTACACCACTAACAAAGGAGTATTTATCGCAGCAATTCAAGGTTTAAAATTATCTCCAACGACTGCTTCAGAACTGCAGTGACCCAGAACTGGATTCAAATATCGCCTGAGCAGAATTCAAAGATGCAATGGAGGAAGGTGTAATACTACAGTGGGTAATGTGTGATTCATCCTGTTATTTTGTGCAGGTATGATATATTGTCAGCTGAATCCATGATGCTGCCCAGGTGCAGCCATGGAAATCTGGACCTCTTCTGGGTGCGCCTGCTCTTAAGGAGCTGTTCATGACCAAGCAAATGAATATCAACCTATACTCTTCCTTTGCTTCAAACTTTCACTTCCCTGGTATCACAATTCATTTTGTTTACCTTTTGCTGATACTGTTACTTTATCTACTATCTCTTCTTCACCCATATTTTCTATTGTAGTCTGTGTGGCAGAGACACCTTTGTATTGTCATTCCTCAAAGGGTTCCCATTGCAGCATCAAAAGATGGACATGTCAGAGTAATACATTCGCCAAGTGACTATTTGGTACTTTATTTAACCCCAAGGGGATTATTTTCATGGACAAACCAGTGGTCTTTGTTTTGCATCATAGGATAAGTTGTTTTCTCAGAAAACAGAGGTTTTTAATTTATATTTTATAATAAAATACCTCTTTAATAATCTAATCCAAAGGACCACCTTAGACTTCTACACAGGTGTAGCTTTTTGGTTTTCTCAGTTCTGGTTTCTGTAGTAGCTTCAGACCACATGTCTTAATGTGGCAACAGATGACTTGAACATACAGTAAGCAGTATAGAGATTTATTTCTTTGCCCCCCCCCCACTTCTACCTTTAGAAAAGTCTCCGGTTTCTTGAGTTAATGAGGAGTAGCCCGGTGAAATGCAAGGTCTTCTGCAATAGTGAATGAAAAGGAGATTTCCATTCATTGCACCCAAAATGATGCACCTGACCAGTGATGACACCTGGCATAATGATGCATCAGCAGTTTAATACTCCCAAGTGGATATCCCCAAAGGGTGGCAGATGGTGCCTAAACTAGCTGTCAGATTTCAGTAAATAGAGGTCAGAACAACATCTGCCTTGGCTACTATGCTCTCGTTGACACACAATGAAGATCATTTAGGTTTTCTGTTCATTCTGTAAGATGCTGTCTTATGATGCAGATCAAAATCATTCATTGCGAGTGACTACTTCCTCGCCCAAATTGTGATTGTCATTGAGCATATGGCTTTTAAATGATAGAGTTGTGAATGCTGTTGGGATGTGCCGTGTCAAATAATCCAGTGCTTTCCTCTTGGTTTTCCTTAGCATCACCAGGGCTTTTTTTCAGGGGTATCTGATAGGAACTCAGTTCTGGAACCTCTCAGGTGGGCACCATTATAAGAGAACAAGGGTGACATCCATGGTGAGTTCCGGCACCCCTTTTTCTAGAAAACTAGCACTGAGAATCGCAAAGGAAATTCCAGAAGGGTGTTAATAGCCAATGGATTTTTTTCTTATGTATAGAAGAGCCAAGATATCCAGTAGATGTGTCAGCCAATGAAAACTTTTACAAATCATTATATAATTGATATTATAATCCAGCACAGATACAAAGAGTGTAGGGACATAGAAAGCTATATTATATTGCGTCAGAATGGAGATCCATCTTGCTTCCCTAGTTAACAGCAGCTTTCCAAGATTTCCCTCAGGAGTCTTTTCCGGCCCTCCCTGGAGATACCGGGACTTAACATGGGACCTTTAGCATTTAAATCATGTGCCGTAGCATTAAATATATGTAACTGGAGAATTAAGACTGGGCTAAGACATTTTGCTCACTGGAAGGACAGATCCTGAAGCTGAGGCTCCAATACTTTGGCCACCTCATGAGAAGAGAAACCTCTCTGGAAAAAACCTCTAGCATTGGGTAAGATTGAGGGCACAAGGAGAAGGGGATGATAGAGGACAAGATGGTTGGACAGTGTTATAGAAGCGACCAACATGAGCCTGACCAAACTGCGGGAGGCGGTGGAAGACAAGAGTGCCTGGCGTGCTCTGGTCCATGGGGTCACAAAGAGTCGGACACAACTAATCAACTAAACAACAACAAGAAAACGTTTTGGGCCAGAGGCAGATGAAATGCCCTCCCTGCAATTCCACAGACAGAAGAAAACCAGTAGAATTTTACATTATGACTGTTAATAGCATGACAGCATCCTTCACTGCACCTGAGAGCAACACACTAGCACAGAGAGAGAGTAAGGGAGGCCATTGGGCCCTTCAACATCTCACCAGTGCTCCCTGTTCTCCAGTATCTGTCATTGAGGCAGCCACCTCACTTTGCAGAATGATATGGTCAGCCCTGCTAGGGAGCAGCTTCTCACAAATGCAGTGCTCATAGAGTTCATTTTTCTGGCAGCTACCATGCCACTCAAGCTATGAACTGGGCTTTAAAGTGGTGTTGTCTAAGCTGGCGGACACCTAAATATAATTTCCAGTAGATGGGCACTTGGCACCCATTTTATGTGAACACATGGCAACTGGTGTCTTTCCTCTATAGCAGCAATTAATCAACCTCCAAAGTATTAAATGAGCAGCCATTTTATTCACTAATTGAATGTTTTGAACAATTTCCCCTGCCCAGAAGTGACACAATATCATTATATTTTTCTTCATTGTAAAATGCTTTTCAGCCATGGAAAGCACCGAACATCTGTTTCTGTGGGAAAGTTCCATACTAATCTCCAGTTAATTGCACATCAAATATTTATTTCTCATCCAATAAATTAATGAAGCAGGCTTGCAGTGAGGAGGGAAAAGTCATTGGCAAACACCTATAAATATATATTGGCGTGTATAACATTTTTTTGGCAGGAATCCTTTAAGGCGGAATTGTAGCGTTTCACTGGGGATAGCGTAATTCTTTAATTGCAACTTTATTTTGGGTTTCTTGATCGTAATAAAGAAAACAATCACTTTTCTCTAATTATTTTCATGACATGTCATGGGTGAAATATAACTTTCAAGGATTAAAGAGATTTTGGAATGCAGTCAGTGGGCCAGTGGGGTTAGGAATGATCTGTGGTGCAAATAGTATATTGGATGGGTTTGATTTTTGCTTTGAACCTAACAAAAAATTATCTTGGGAAGGCTTAAAAACAGTCTGTTTCTTTCTTCATACTAAGCTGCCCAACTGATTGCTATGGCAGGAATGTGCTTGTGTGGTCCTATCAGTCATCTGCCTTCTTTTGTTTCACAATTATGTGTATCTCCAGAAAATATATTTGGGCTGAACTAGATGTTATCCTCTCATCTCTTACTTATATGTAAATAGTCCAGACACATAAACAAGTATGGCTGCCCCAACTTGTCTTGAATGCCTCTTGGTAGAACAAAAGGCTATGGACATAGGACCCATTTGCTCTATAAAACAGTAATGTGCCATTTTGAACAGTCAAAACCCAAAACAGTCAAATCCCCAAACCCAAAATTCTGGGAACAGTAGTTTGCTAAGGGTGCTGAGTTGTTGGGAGACACATATTCACCTGAGAGCTAAAATTTCCAGAGTGGTTTAACAGATGATCCCTCTTCCTCTGTCTGCCTTGCATCTAGTATGGAAATGTTGTTCATGTCAATATCTTCCCTGAGACTCTGTGTATTCTTCAGCCAATAAAACCTTTCTTTCTTTCTTTTTTTAAAAAAGCTGCACTGATTTAATATCTGAACAGTAGCCATGAGGCTAGAAATATGAATTTTCCTGCAAAGGGAGAGATGATTTTCAGTTTCCCATTGTAACATATGACACGTGTCCTGACTTCTAAGAGGGAGAAAACGCTTAAGCTTATCAGGCTTTTAGAGGTTTGGAACTTTTATGTTGAAAGGGTACCCCCAGGTCATCTTTGGCAGTCTATTAGTTTTCATTTTTCTTTTCCTGTACAGGAGAGATAATGGTAAGTAAAGCATTTGGCATTACTCACCAAAGTAGGCCTAATATAATGGTCTCAATAAAAACCTGAGGCATGTAGCTGTGGCTTCCCTAACTGAATATTATAACTGTCCTAAAGCTACCTCAGTGAAGCCTGCAGAATACAGAAAAAGCCTACAGGAAGAAAAATGCATGTGGAATGGAGAGCACAAGTATATCGCAGGCTGTTCGTATCTGTATACGGAATGCACAGAGCAACTCTGTTTCTCCTTAGCTGAAGAGAGGTTAATATGTGAATCCTTTTCAGAGATGCTTTCCCTGAACCCTGCTTCCTTTGTAGTCCGTTGTCATGGTGATGTACTTATGAGATCTGTGCCTAATCTTACTCAGATACATGAAAACTCACTCTCGTAAAGCAGGCATTCAAGGGATATAAAGAGCAAATCAAGGCAGGCAAATAATTATATCATTACCTTTAGAAACAAAAGCGGTAGAAATCCGTGAAGTACGGAAATGTTTTCATTTTAAGAAAGCTTCTGTTTTTAATCCGAAAGCGGTTTGGCGCATTTCTCTAGGATTTATTTGCCTTTCTGTTTTAAAAAAACATTCTGTTTGGTACAACACCTATCTTTTTAAGGACAGCCTTGTTTGTTTAGTTGAATGGAGAAATGAAAGGTCTAATTGTAGAATGTATTTTCAGAAGCTTTTGAAAATATTTTAAATTTATATTTAACATTTAATAAATATTTAAAATATTATGGACAGAAGCAAGAGTAATAAGCTCATATAAGACAGTATAGGAAACTTTCTATCCTTAACCACACAAGTCCTTGTCAGTGGCAGATTTAGGGCAGTGCGAGTGGTGTAGCAGCAGTGGGTGAGCAGCTATGGAGGCACCTTCTCAAAGCCCAGTATGTATTTCCCTGGCTTCTGGAAGGAGACATGAGGGCTCTGACAGGGTGCTAAAGTCCTCCTCTCTGCTTCCCAAAGCTGGGCAAGAGCTTACCAAGCTTTGAGAAGGAGTAGGGAGGGCTCCAGGACCCTGTCAAAGCCTTGCACCTCCTCCCCAAAGCTCAACAACTTTTTTTACAAGGCTTAAGCCGGCACTGCGAGGGCTGTGGGGAGGGTGTCAAAGTTGGCCTTGCCCAACATTTCTCCCTATTCCTTGTGTCTGGCCTCCTCTAAGACAGTGGAAACCGAACCATTAAGATGAATAGAACACCAACCTCAGCCACCCTCCCACTTCTCTTCATTCTTACTTTCATTCAGTCCTGGGGGTGGAATTGGCTGTCACCTTCCTCCTTCTTAGCATTAGTGTTGCCACCGTACGACTCTACATGAAGGAGAATGGGGTCAAAATGAGAATTATTTGAGCGTTTCTTCTGCCCTACAATTCCCAGTGTGTACTGGGCAGCACTGTGTTGTGGGCCAAACTACAACGTATATTAAATGTATGATGTGTGAGAGAAGTGGGATGGGGTTAATTCTTCTCACCATGCAATAGTCTTGATAAAAATCCCCCCACTGGATCCAGATTCTTGCTATCAACCTATGATTTTAAAATCTCACAAAAAGGGGGTTCAGATTAACCCCTTCATACATTTCAAGTATGTGTATGGGGGCTGTGGGACTATGTGAGCAAGCCTCCATCCCCTGCTGGTGGCATGTCCATTGACCCTGTCACCCACCAATTGTAAATTTGACTAGTGGTGCATGCTCTAGTTATCCTTTGCTTGGACTACTGCAATGCGCTCTATGTGGGGCTACCTTTGAAGGTGACCCGGAAACTACAACTAATCCAGAACGCAGCAGCTAGACTGGTGACTGGGAGCAGCCGCCGAGACCATATAACACCGGTCTTGAAAAACCTACACTGGCTCCCAGTACGTTTCCAAGCACAATTCAAAGTGTTGGTGCTGACCTTTAAAGCCCTAAACGGCCTCAGCCCTGTATACCTGAAGGAGCATCTCCACTTCCATCGTTCTGCCCAGACACTGAGGTCCAGTTCTGAGGGCCTTCTGGCGGTTCCCTTGTTGCGAGAAGCCAAGTTACAGGGAACCAGGCAGAGGGTCTTCTCGGTAGTGGCACCCACCCTGTGGAATGTCCTCCCACCAGATGTCAAAGAGAAAAATAACTACCAAACTTTTAGAAGACATCTAAAGGCAGCCCTGTTTAGGGAAGCTTTTAATATTTAATAGGTTATTGTATTTTAGTGTTTTGTTGGAAGCCGCCCAGAGTGCGGAAACCCAGCCAGATGGGCGGGGTATAAATTATTACTATTACTATTACTATTACTATTACTATTACTATTACTATGTGACTAGTGTGATAAGGGACCCCATGAACATACTGCATGCAGATGTACACATGTAGAGCTCTTTCACATGAAGAGAATCCTGGGCCAATCTGGATCCCGTTCATGAGGAAGAGGTCTCTATCTATATATGTTGGTATGAGCATAGGGACTCTCCTCATGCTTGCTGAACACATACCTGCTTGTAATAGGGGCACAGCTAATGTACAGTAATAGAGGCTGGGGCTGATGTGCTTCCCCTTGCAATGCACATGGGTTTTTTCTTTGAGCAGCCATAAATAAGGCAAGGAGTTAAATAAAGCCACCAGACATGTAGCTTGAGTGAATCCTGCTATTAGAGCAATAATAAATGCTGTAAGAAGAAAATGGGATACTTGAATATCATTTTATATGGAAATTTGGTGCAAAGAAGAGAGGTTGAATTTTAAAGCCCAATTTAAAATGGAAGCAATCTGGATTAGCAAGAACAATGTAAACTTTCCCCTTATTTATTCTATGGTTTTGCATGCCTGGAAGAATCTATGCACTGAAATTTATCAGCTCACACTTAGCCTATTCTCCCCACTTGTTGATAGTGAAGAATGAAAGAAAATGGAAGTTTTCAGGTTTCACAGAGCTCTTCAGGCAGTAGACAAATTTAGGAATAAAAAACAACAACAGAAGATTCAGCCCCCTAACTAAAAAGCACCCAGACCACACACAACCAATGAAATAACCTCAAACATGCTTCTGTTTCCTTACTCGTAGCATGCACAACAATAGCAACAGTGCAGACAACAGAGAACAAGAATATGAGCTAGCAGTGATGTGTATTACATGGAGATTAGATGTAGCAAAACAGCAGATATGATCCTTGTCAGAAAGGTTGCGCTTGGAACCAAAACCGTAGCCCTCTTCAGGCATTCCCTGTCACATAGTTACCACTGCATGCTGAAGACATGCTCCCTGGCCCCACCACTCAGTGGCATTGCAGTTCCTCCCCCCATTGTATTCTGCATGTTGAGGACTGGACTTATTTTCTACATGTGTAGGCTGTTTCTAAATCATGCAGTGAAGCCTACATGGGTACAGCAACATCTCCAGGGCAAGCATTCACTCCCAATGGGTGGAGAGCTGTGGGGCCACAGAGTTCACCCCTCCATGTGATGGTACTCATTTTCGGGGAACAATGCCTGGATAAGGCTCTTCCTTTTTTGGGGGGGAGGATCTGCAAAACTAGGAACCTGCAGTTCACTATGCCAAACTAATTTATATTTAATGAGCACGTCCAGGATGATAAACTGTAAAAGAAGACAGGACATTACTTCATTGATTGGTCCTTTTCTTCTTTGACGGCTGAATTCCCCTGCTTTGTTGTACCAATCTGTGGATGCCCAACCCTTCCGCCACCTTCTTTTGTTACATGAGTTGGCATTCTGTTTACAGTTACATAACTAGAAAGGGGATGGAGGTGAATGCACCACTCCTGATAATGCGGAATCTCAAAGTTCGGGAACATTACATTGTGTTTTGAAACAAATGCGAGAAAGCAGAGATCTTTCCACTACAAAGGAGAATCACAGGTGGCTAATACTGGGCTTTTCCCAGGCAAAATCAATCACTTTGAAGTCCCATTGATTTTAATTGAAGAGCTTTAAGCACATGCTTAACTCTCTCTACTAAAATCAATGGGACTTGAAATTGCTTAACTTTGCCGAAGATCATATGCACTCAAGATTGCTTCCATAGCTGTGCAGGAGTCTCCAGCCCTATCCATGTCTATTCAGAAGAAAGTTCAATTAAGATAAGTGGGACTTACTTCGGAGCATACATGATCAATCTGGAAGTGGGAAAACAGTGCCACAGAAATGGGAACAAATAGGATTCGAAAATGGAAATGGGTCTTGGTTGCTAGTAGCTGAGAACTACTCCAATCTCCATTTCATTGTTAAAAGTATTGCTTTAAGATTGATGTTTTAAATCAGGGCTGGGGAACCTCAGTCCCAGAACCAATTGTAGCCCTCTGGACTCTCTATCTACCCCTTTGGATTCTCCCCAGGCCACTCACCACGTTGGTGGTGCTTCAAACTCTCCTCAAATGTTTTTGCCTGGCTGCAATGTGTCCTCAGACTCTCAGAATGCCTGGAGGGAGGATAAAGCAGGGTGTGTTTGTAGAAACTAGCCTATTGTACAAAAGTGAAGTTTAGCTTCATTGCTCCATCCACTTTTGTCTTTGGCCCCACCCGACACTGACATGTGTCCCCCTGTCCCCCCGCCCACTCTCAAAGATTGTCCAGAAAGGAATGGGATTGTTGGACTGAAAAAAGGCAAGCTCAAGATTGTGGATATTGGGGGGAAAGCTTATAATGAATATCCTGGAGCTTGCTCATACATGCTGATTCACTTGGAACAAATTGCACGAGAACACACTGCGTTGATCTATAATCACTCTAGGCAGCATGAATCATCATAAAGGAACTATGGCATGGAATATTATCTGATACCCCCTTCTGCTAATATGCAATGAAACCTGACTTTATTGCAGGCCGTCTTTTATCCTTGCTTCTGTTGTGGCACTCACTGAATTTTGCCATGGGAAAAGTCGCAGCCGAAAAGGGAACACTAAGTAGACCTACAGGAGTTTATATTTCTGAAACCAGCACTGGGCAAAATTTCCACATATAATGACTCTGCAAGAGATAGGCATAGGCAGTGCTTTCCCCCCTTAAAAACTGTTTAGGATGCTCTCATTTTGACTCAAGAAAATCACCATTTTATATTGGGAAAAATAAATACCAGTACAGTAAATTGACAAAAATACAAAGATTCATAAAATGTTTAGGGTATGGACCCCCCTGCATCCCCCCCAGGAAAAAAACAACACTGGGCATAGGGCAGAACTCATTCTAATTCAGATATCACTGACACAAAAGCAAACGAACCACTTGAGAACATAAGAGTTGACCTTAAATTAGACTGGGAGTCATCATTTTTACACACCCCTCCCTTTAAAAAGTCATGCTAATTTTATGTATGAAAACAGAGCTGAATAAATCATGCATAATAAACCCTTGCATTGAAATCTTTATTTAAAATTCACACAGATATATTTCTGCTCCCTGAATCATCTACCATGTAAGGACCCATCTTGTTCTAGAGAACAATGTGGATTACAGAGGGAATTAATAAAAGACCCTCTGTTAATAATAGTTTTACACTAATATAATAAATTCACTGGGCCAAATCATGCTCAGAGTTGCACAGTATAGTATAAGGCCATGAAAATGAAATGTGCAGTTAAAACAGCCGCAAAGGGTCTTACTATGGTCTTACTATATAATATATCAAAGAGAAATTCTTTTTTATACTATGTAATGCATTCTGAATACTAGAGATACTGGTAAGTAGAAGTACCAGCAAAAGTGAGCACACTGTTCAGGGATCACAAGCAGGCAAACTTAAGTCTGGAGAGCAATCTTGGCCTCCCCCTTTCCCTGCTCCAAAGGCCAGGAACTTAGCCAAAAAGGAAGGGAAAGAGTGGGCATGCTGCGGTTTCCAGTAGTGTCCCATTTTTTTGCATTGCCCTTGGACTATGTGTCATTTCTACCAGGAAGAAGGCCCTTGGAGGGCCTCCTTCCTGGGAGAAATGATGTGCATAGTTGCCAGCTTTCTGCTGAGGATCTTCATCCCAGTGGCAGTAAAGATCAAAGACTTGGATACACCTCTTGCCTTCCTTTACCCTGCCCAAGGTGTGTTTCTCAGCCTTGGGGAAATGGGAAGGCCCCAGCAATGGCCCGCTTTACAAGCGCTCAGTGTGATCTTGCTAAGCCTTCATTTGGAATGCTCACAAAGGCTCACAGACCATTGGGGGTCAAACAGTAGGATGCTTATGCATTCTTATTAGGAGCTTAGAGCTACGCATAACCACTGGTGTGTTGCTGTAAAAGAAAATCTGTTTGTTGATATTTTTAGCATCTCCTCCTTTCCTCCACAAGTCCCCAGGCCACTGGCAATTACCATAGTATGCATTCATCATGGCAACTTTCTTTATAGTGAGGGGAGGGGAGACTGAGGGCTGTATTCAGTTGTATTCACCAAGGTTACAATCCTATACACACTTATCTTGGAGTAAGTTCTATTGAATTTAGTAGCACTTCTGTGTAGATATATGCCTTCTTTCTTCTTCTTTTTTGGCTATTACTTGTAGCCGAGTAAGATTGTGTTCTATAAACATGGTTTTAACAATGAGTTCATAAGTGACTGTGGAGGCCAGTTCTGGATCCACACATCCTTCCACAGTGGGGACATTGGTTTCTGGGCAGGAGTTGATCGCGGTGTGGATTTGCCAAGCGTGCCTTCCTCTTAGAATGTTTCTACTTTGCATCCTGAGTTTGAGTGTCTTCAAAGCCCATGACACCTTTGGTAAAGGCTGTTCTCCAACTGGAGAGCTTGCAGGCCAGTGTTTCCCAGTTGTCAGTATTTATACTGACCCAAGGTTACCCAGTGATATATGCACACACATCACATTTCCAGTAGCTTAAAAATCAATGGGGAATTGCCTATTTAGTCATAAGCAAGAGAAGCACCTACACCTTGTTTCCAAAAACCATGTTTGTGTGTATTTGGGATGTTGAAATATAAGAACTGTAGATGCTTAATAAACACATGGGTAGTGTAGACACAGCCAGTGTGGTGTGGTGGTTCAAATGTTGGACTAGAACATGGGAGACCAGAGTTCAAATCCCCACCCAGTCAGGAAACACACTGGGTCAGTCACTCTCAGCCTAGCTTTTGCACTACAGAGTTGTTGTGAGGATAAAATGGAGAGGAGGGGAAGCATGTATACCACCTTGGAGGAGAGGTGGGATATAAATGTAATTAAGAATTGTTTTTTATGTTTTACTACCTTAAGCATTAGGGACGCGGGTGGCGCTGTGGGTTAAACCACAGAGCCTAGGACTTGCTGATCAGAAGGTCGGTGGTTCAAATCCCCGTGACGGGGTGAGCTCCTGTTGCTCGGTCCCTGCTCCTGCCAACCTAGCAGTTTGAAAGCACATCAAAGTGCAAGTAGATAAATAGATACTGCTCCGGCGGGAAGGTAAACGGCGTTTCCGTGCACTGCTCTGGTTTGCCAGAAGCGGCTGAGTCATGCTGGCCACATGACCCGGAAGCTGTACGCCGGCTCCCTCAGCCAGTAAAGCGAGATGAGTGCTGCAACCCCTGAGTCTGCCACGACTGGACCTAATGGTCAGGAGTCCCTTTATCTTTACCTTACCTTAAGCATTATAGGGATGGTAGTGCATTTAAATCCACCCAGAGTCAGGAAAAGTATTACATAGGCCGAGCTGGACCCACCAAATGAGTGGATGTTGGAAGGTGGTGGTTAGTTACCAGCTGCCACTGATGATTTAAACAAGAACATTCCCTGTTCTAAAATCAACAAACAAAAACCCCTCTCATTCTTGAAATGGAAACTGCCTTGTGAGAAATGAAAAGGCATGGTTTTTACAAAAAGCTAGAGCAAATTTTGTAAAATCGGTGCTCCGGCTTGGGTCTTGGCAGTCATGGCCCAACCCTGACACAGCCTTAGGGAATATGGAAGAAAGATAACTGCATTCTGCCTCCAGTTTTTCCAACTAGACCTCAGCCAAACCAACCCATTTCACACACACCCTGTATAATAATGGTTATGTTTGAACTACAAATTGTACTTCAATCTCTTATGCTTTTGTGCAGGATTTATTCGCAGAATAAAATATAATAGAAAATATATCTAATTCCTTGAGGAATCAGATCTATGTGCCCATTTTTAGCTCGTGAAAGATAAGGGAGATAATTTATTCCACACTGCTGCTTTTAACAATACTAATGGCTTTAATAATTCTGTCAAGCAGAAGAATTTGAAACTATATCTTGAAAATACAGAAAGTAACAGAGTTCTTTTTTCAAAGGAAAAGTAAAGACGTGTGCTAGTAAAAACAGAAAACAGGCATCTGCTGATAATATATATGTGTGAGTGTGTTTGGGTGCTCTGAATTATCAGTAATCCTCATAGCAGAATTTTTCTTAATTAGGGATGTACCAGATTCTGGGAGTTTACAATGAAGCACTTTCCAGTGAAAAAGGAGAAATAGCGGATAGTTCAGATTAATAAAGATGCCCTAAATATTTAAGTTGTTCTTTAGTCTACTGCCAGAGTGAAAAATGTTCTGTTGGATCTGACTTCACCATCTCGCTGGCCTCAGTGGAAATGGGTTGTGACCTCCAACCTGTTCTTTTGATTTCCTGTTCTAGCTGCAGAGTGTTCAGGATGAAGTGTAAATAAATTGGTGCACCAGAGCAAAGTTATACCAGCATTGAAGGACATTATGATGGTATTGCAGATAGCTTTGCTAGTTGAAATATCTAAAATATAGGATTATATGCATGTAGGATTATATGCAAGTTTAATTAAAACAAAACCGGTTATACAAAAACCCCCAACTCTTTAATTTCTTTTACTGGGAGTAAAAGAATAAAATAAATTACTGCAAGTAGATTTTTATATTGCACCAATTTTGTGCTTAACTTCAAGTCTGTGAATAACTGAACTGAACTATTCTTTATATATAAGAAGAGGCCTTCATTAAAGCCAGTGGGGAATTATGTTCACAAGTACTGAATGATAACTGTAGCAGCAGGTCTACCAGGCTTGCATGTTGAAAACACTGTTTTATGGAAGGGAGTCATGGGCAACTTACAACCGCTGGAGTGATGGCTCAACACATTCCATGTGCTCTGCATCAGGGAGACTTTGGGCATCACATGGCATGACATAGTTTCAAACAAAGCTGTGTTCTCCCAAGCTCACATTCCCAGCATGTTCATACTCCTGTCTCAGCAACATCTACTTTGGCTTGGTCATGCCCACAGAATGGAAGATGGCAAGATCCTCAAGGGCGTGGTCTCCAGGGAGCTGGCTTTAGGCACCATGCCTGTTGGCAGAGTTACAAAGATGTCTGACATCTGTTGTGTATCCATAGCAGTGACCAGAGGAGGAATGACTGTGAGAGGAGCACAGAGAGAAGAAATGCTATGGTGCATCTGCAGCAACACAAACTTCATCTGCCCCAGCTGCAACAAAACATGTCTATCCCAGATCCGTCTCTACAGCCACAGCAGTTGCTGCAACTTTCTAACACTTTGACCTCACCTCCAAAAGCACACTCTTCCATTGTCTCCTGAGACAGGTGGATGCCAAAAACAATAACCTTTTTTCTCCATGGTTGTGTTTCCTGAGTCTTCTTTTGGTGTGTTTTTGTGAGAACATTTTAAAAAAGCAAGATGAGAACTCTCAATAATGCTTATATGATATTTGTTGGGAAGAGATCTCATTCAGCTTGAAGTTGTGGAAATAAAAACTAGTTTGAGAGTTAACCTTCTCATGCATTATAAATATAACCATGGAAATGTGGTATTTTAATGTGTTGAGATGAGTTTTAGTTGCTGAAGTATTATGATCATCTTTTATGGCCTCTGAATGATGCCTTCATGATGGCTGAATCAATTTTTATGTACAGTATCTTTAACTGCCTTCATATACAAAAATGAATTACAATGTGTCAAAGAGATCGTTCCAAACAGAAAAGCAAATAGAAAAGCACTCCTCTCAACTCCCTCAAGTAAGCAGTTCCATGCCCACCTATCAATCAAGATACCACATTTTATTTGTGTGGAGCTGGTTTCATGGCATCAGGGATGGGGTGTGGGCAGCAGTCTGAGGAAGGCCAAGAAATGGGAACCAGGAACAAGCCAGAATGTGGAAGAACAAGACAGGCTTAGCGGGAAAGCAAGCTGGAAATCAAGATCCGGATCGATGCCTGGTTGACAATCATGCCAGAAGTCAGGACTGAAGGCTTGAACCAGGAGTTGTCATTTTGTTACTGTTGTTGTGGATGGAATGGGAGGATATGTAAATTGCTTCAAGATTTCTGTTGACATTTGAAGTGGCATACAAGTGTTGTTGCTGTTGCTGTTGTTTTATTTTTTTAAGCAGCCCATGAGTCAGAATCAAGGAGTAAGTCAAAAGTCAGAAACAAAGCACATACAGGGACATGCCTGAGCTCAGAGAGACCTCTGGGTATAGGGCAGTATATAAATTCAATAAATAATAATAATAATAATAATAATAATAATAATAATAATAATAAGCCCCTTATATTCTTTTCTGCACCAGTTTTTTTTTTAGAAGAGGAAATGTCCCTGTTTAGAAACATTAGTGGGAAGTGCTAATTTATTCTCCATGGTAGCATTCCAAATTCCACAATTTTGACTAGTCCAGCTCCACTGAGAGACAAGACTTTAGGCAGATTATTTTAAATTTTTGAGAGGTTTTCTAAATTTCCAACAACACAACGGTATCTAATAACGTTTCCAAATGCCCCACATGCCTTCATCAATACAATAAAAGCCCACCCCACCCCCCAATCAGCAGGGAAGTATTCAAATAATTCAGACAATCAGACATTTGTATAAATGTGCACGTTATTCCTATAGGGTTCCATTGATGTGAAGCTCCATGGGACTCTGTATGAAAAGTCAAGCAAGGATTTGGCTAACTGAGCTTTCTGACAATGAAGGCATATATATGTGGGCTTCTTACAGCTAGATTTAGAACTCGTGTCTTTCAGGAATATAAATAGCACTTGAGCCGGCATTTCCAGTTCTTCTGTGGAACTTGAAAAAAGGAATTAAAACGATTCTACATGTTTCAGTGAATCTCTTGATGCCTACAGGTCACAGCAGTAATCCTCCTGTCAGATTATGATGCACTAATTATTCTGCTTTCTAGGCTCTATTTATCATTGGGAAATAGCGCTCCAGGCACAGAAGACCATAAAATAGTCTTTTCAGCATGGCTTATAGATTAAATGTATCGCAAATGTTATTTCTAATGGCAGCTGCTGAACAACTCCATAGGGGAGGAGAAGTGCTGGGTTAAATTTATGCCAGAGGGTTAGCATGTAAATCCTAATGCTTCTGAGGACTGTGGCTTGAGCTTCTGTGTTGCTAATTGAACTGTGCAGCTCTGCCAGCAGATGAGTTTGCAAATATTTGCCATTCTGGGCAGCAACGCAAATTTTGCAGGTTGGGAGGGACAATGGCAGAGTTGCGATCTTGTAGTGTGGAGCCATCATCTCATTTAAAAAGACACATCAGAGCAGAAAGCATTTAGACACCAACCATTTTAATCACTTGGTTGATTATTCCTTTTTGGAGTGAACTAGAGGCCATTTGGCACTGTGGGTTAAACCACAGAGCCTAGAACTTGCTGATTAGAAGGTCGGTGGTTTGAATCCCCGCAATGGGGTGAGCTCCCGTTGCTCGGTCCCTGCTCCTGTCAACCTAGCAGTTCGAAAGCACCTCAAAGTGCAAGTAGATAAATAGGTACCACTCCGGTGGGAAGGTAAACGGTGTTTCCGTGCGCTGCTCTGGTTCACCAGAAGTGGCTTAGTCATGCTGGCCACATGACCCAGAAGCTGTAGGCCAGCTCCCTCAGCCAATAAAGCGAGATGAGTGCCACAACCCCAGACGGCCACGACTGGACCTAATAGTCAGTGGTCCCTTTACCTTTACCTAGAGGCCAGTTCACAATGAGGCCTTTTGCATATGCTAAGATGTTGGTGAAGTGCAGCGCACATTGCAGCAAATGCCTAGGAAAGGGTAATCTGATTACTTTTTCATGTACTCATTTATGCCATAGGCCTGATAGTCCAAGTACAGTACATAGTCCACTGATCATATATGCATCTAATCACATCACCAGTTGTAGTGTGATTTTTTTTAGGTGGGATATGTTAGGTAGGTAAAAGGTAAAGAACCCCTGGATGGTTAAGTCCAGTCATAGGCAACTATGGGGTCTGGCGCTCATCTCACTTTTCAGGCCAAGGGAGCTGGCGTTTGTCCACAAACAGCTTTCTGGGGCATGGCCAGCATGACTAAACCGCTTCTCGTGCAACAGGACACCATGATGGAAGTCAGAGTGCATGGAAATGGCATTTACCTTCCTGCTGCAGCAGTACCTACTTGCACTGGTCTGCTTTCGAATTGCTAGGTTGACAGAAGCTGGGACAGAGCAATGGGAGTTCACCTCATCGCATGGATTCAAACTGCCAACCTTCCGATCGGCAAGCCCAAGAAGCTCAGTAGTTTAGACCACAGTGCCACCCGTTGCCAGGCTGCCAGAAAAGCCCTTCCATCTGTTGGTTCAACACGGTAAGCAGAAACAGGCATGGCTTAATAGTAATTAACTGTATTGCCCAGTAACCAAGGAGACAGCTCACAACACATCCATCACCTAAGCAAATCAGTTGCAGAAGCTAAACTTCCATCCTCTCTTGCCCCTTATTTATATCTCCCTCCATGCATTTTTTTTAAAGCTGTGATTTAGCTTTCCCCTGCTCCTTGTCTGTCAGCGTCTGTGGCTACCTCAAGTCTCTCCCCTTCACCCTCACACTCTGCTGATGATTCCTTCCTGTCCCACCAGTCTGAACCTGGTTTAAAGTCCCCTTCCCCCTTAGGTCCCTTTCCCTCATTAAGCCAGTCCCTGACACCCGTAGATCTCGAAGTGTAATCCTACCATAATGCTTAGAAATGCATACTCAGAGTCCATTAAGTTTGTCCCAATAAGTAGTGAAAAAAGACAGCCATGGGTCCAGAAGTACCCCCAAGCTAAATACCTGCTTCTTCAGAAGGAGTTTAACCCCATCAAGAGTAGGCAACCTCACATCCATCTGTTCTCGGGAACCACCCACTAACAGTGCCTCAGTCCTATCTGGATGGAGCTTCAGTTTGTTGGCTCTCATGCAGTCCACCATCAAGGCAAGACAACGGTCCAGCATTTCCACTGTTATACCTCCAGATGTAAGGAGGAGTAGAACTGCATGTCATCAGCATAGTGCTGACAACAGTGTACTCCAAAACCTATATGGGTATGAGAATATTTCCATATTGTTCAAGTCCTACACACCACAACTAAGGCTCACTTGCCATTATGAAAGAAATATATTTTGAACAGGGCTCCTACAGATGGAAAACAATATATTCTTAGGTGTGTTGATATGGAGAAAGATGTGAAAGAAAGTGAGATTTGCATTATTAATCTTTACATTTATATTAATGTTCTAAATCAAGTTTGTTAATGGACTATACTTGTGTGTTAGTATTCCTAATGCAACCCACTTGTCCATGATTGTACTGATCAACTTCGTGTATCTCATGTTTGTCAAACATTGTTGCCATTAAAGACTTCAACAGCTATGAACAAAATAATTAAACATTTTACCCTTCAGTTGGTTTTCAGTAACAAAATTGCGATACCCATAAATACGATAATAATCCAGAAATCCCTTGCTACAAATTAAGCTCAGCTGCTAATGAAAATCATTAGAGCAGTGCATTATTTGTGTTATGAGATGCTGAAAAATTAAGCCTACATTTCAGAGATATTTAAAAGCAATATGCTAATTTCTTAACTTAGTTTTAAAACTTGTTGCTAAAGAAACACACTTTCTGCACATAAAAGGATCAGATTCCACCAACCACTGCTACAAGTTGACATTAGATGCTCATGCACACTCCTTTGGTTTCATTCACATTTGTTTTTTACCCTAAGGGAGCACCATCTGTTACTCATGCCATACTGAAAAATAGCTAAATTAGTACTGCAATATAGGGATTTTACTGTGTATTCTATTGTACAATATCTCTCCATCTATCTTCACAATGACTCCTTGAAACTCACCTTCGTTATCAGGCTTGTATTCCACAATTTTGTATGTGTATGCAGTGTTGCCTTTGTTAAGAATTATATCTACCCCCAAGATTGATCGATTTCGAAATTTGAAGTTACCAGTCTCTATGGCAAAAGAATGTGCCATGGAAGTGTTGGGGAAACAGCAAATGTTCAGAATTTCAAAAAAAATCAGTGCTCTACACATGATTCTCTAGGTTGGTCCAGTCAATGCCCAGCTTAGCTGATTTCAGAAGACTCTTAAACATTATACAAATTTCCCTTTCCCCTAATACATGCATTTTTGTACACAGTTTTTGAGGGGGAGGGAGCTGGAGCAGCATTCAAAACTCCCATTGTTCTAGGCGCACTTTGCGACAAGGAATTTCATTAGCGTTTCTGAGCGCTGGACACGGTACTGCACCTAAGATTTCAGATTAAAACTGCAGAGTGGAATGGGAAGAGTACCTTTCTCTGCCTCCCCACTTCCAGCCGCTGTCTGAAGACTGGAGAAGACCCCCTATTAAGAATATTAGGGGGTGGTCAGGGGGAGCATGACTTTGTTTTTCTGCAGTCTTCAGATGAGGACTAGACCATGTGAAAAATGAATATAAGATTTTAGCTGCAGCTCATTCATTTTCAGCTTTGTATTCTTGCTATTAAAAAAGTTTGCCTAGACATTCCATTGTTGCAGAACATAGCCTAGGTTTAAGGTGCCATTTAGCTCCTAGCTTTCATATCTCAGTTTCTAACACTGAGATGGAGAACTGGATTGCAAAATTCAGAGAAGGGCAAATTGTGACAGGGAGGTGCATTTTGGTTCACATATTGTTTCAGTGCATGCAAACAAGGTAGGCTTACATTAAAATTAAAATTGAATTTCTCCTCCATCCCTATGCTATAAGGCATTAGAATAATAGAACTGTAGAATTGGAAGGGACTGTGAGGGTCATCTAATCCAACCCCCTGCAATGCACAAATGTTTTGCCCAATGTGGGGCTCAAACAGATGACTCTGAGCTTAAGAGCCTCATACTCTGCCAACTAAACTATCAGACAGGCTCTTCATAGTTAAAAGTGAAGCGTTGTCAACTTGCTCATGAGTTTCCAGCTTTCAAGTTCATTGGTTTCAGGTTTTGTTAAGGACACGATGAAATTTGCTGAGTAAAAGGTTTCTATATGCAAAAAGCTGAACAATACCCCCTCCACACACACACACACACACACACACATGTTTTATTCTAAGTATTTATTAGAACTTATTTTCCACCTTGTATATCACCTTAGAATGTAACACAACTCACTCAATATTAAATCATAAATTGAATGGCTCTGAAACCCAAAGGATACATGCTGGGCGTTTACACAGATATATGCATTAGTGATATAACAGGAAAACTAGTGTTGAACTGATTCTAACACTCATCAGGGGAAATGACATTCAGTTAAAATACAGTCACAAAGTTGGGAGAGACATGTAAAATGTACGGAAGTTTCTGTGAATCAGCGAAAGAGCTGCTTACCCATAATTTCGCTCCTTCATCAATATTTATGAAGTGAGATTATAGTTATTCTCTAGTAACATAATTGTCATTTAAGACTAATCTCCTCTTTAAAGATATAAAATATGTGTAACAGCCGCATTTAATTGCACATAATGTGCTTAAATCAAGGAGAGTCGGGACAACTAGCCATTCACCTGCCTTCAAATTGGATTGTTTTTCAAAAATCAGCTGCTGCTACTGGACCTGGGTAGAGATGGTTTGAAGTGCCTTGTTCACAAATGTTCTGTTGACAGAGGAAAGTGCATTTCACAGGAACCCCTGAATCTCGGCTGTTGGCAATCGTTTGAAGCAGTACTTCATGTTCCGTACATGCTTAGAAGAACGCTTTCAGGTGTGGGTAACCCTTGGTCCTCCAGATATTTGCTAAACTTCAACTCCCATCAGCCTCAGCAAGCATTGTACTTCAGCAACATTTGGAGGGTGCAAGGTCTCCCACACCTGAACTCTTCATGTGCCAGTTCATTCGTTCTTTTTTAAAAGGTTTGTTGCTGATGTGTTTCAGGAGTGTTGTTTTGTAGCTTATTCAAACAGAGGTTAGTGCTAATGGGACAGGAAGCAAACTCCTAGAAGTACATGAGTTGTCAGGTGATTGAATGATAATGATTTGTAATCCCTGGCCAGTACAGACAGCTTGTTTGCTATGGCCTCACTTTCCACCTCAGGGTCCTTAGCCACCTGGTCAGTAGTTAGTTAACCTCTCTGTTGAGAGATCTTTGCTGCCAACACGTTGAACAGAAAGCCTGGTTTTTATTTTGATTTAGAAGTATATGATTTTTAAATATTTTACTCAAAATAATCTTCCATAAGAGTTATAAAAGCTTTGCAGAGTTTCTGATGCCTTTACGACAAGGATGGTTTTATTTAATATTGAGTTTCATTGTAATATACATATACTCAATTCAGGGCAAAGGTACAGTTTAAATACAGAAACAGAGAAAAATGCTGAAAGTAGTTCTACTCTTGTGGCTTCATAGCCTCCTATAAATCTGCCATTAGGTTGTTAAAGGAATAGGATGCACTGATGGTAAGGCACTGGTCTAATAATAATAATAATAATAATAATAATAATAATAATAATAATAATAATAATAATAATAAAGTTGGTGGGTCTCATGCATCATTGCATCAAGATTATTTTTGTAATTGGCATATTTGCTTTTGCACATTGGTTAAATACTACAAAAATCTGAAAATATTGGTAAAACACTACACCGGGGGTGGGAATCTTTTTCAAACCAAAAGCAATCTTCCCTTCTGGACAACCATTGGGGGATGGTAATGGTGGGTGAGGTTAAAGGCAAACATGAGTGGAACAATGAATGTGAATGCCATCTCTGTAGAGTAGGCAAGTTTCTGCCCAGACTCACATATCCCTATATATCCTCCATCCAGGAAAACAAGCAGCATTATCAGAGTTCAAGGATGCACCCTGGTCCAGTACAAACACACAAGGAGGTTACAAAGTAGGACAGTATCAGGAGCGATCCAACAGTAAATCACACAGAGTATGTGAAGTAGAAAAACAAGATCTTCTCAGGAGTGCCAGGGCCAATGAGTACAGCAACCCTTCTCAGTAGGTCTTGCTCCTATGAGACAGTTGTGGAGACCTTCCACAGTTGTCATAAGTCTTCTATTCTCCTGGGTCCTTCCCAAGCAATCTGAGACTATGCTGGTGCAGCTATCTTTGCTCCTCCTGCTTCATCCCTCTTCTGGTTCTTGGAGATCAGTGGAGAGGAGAGTTGTCACAATAGGAGGGGAGAGACACTCCGGTTTCTTCACCAGCTGGACTCCCTCTTCTCCTGCTTCTGGAGGTGTGGCCTGAACCAGGTAGAGAAGGTTGCATTTGAGCCGCGGCTTTTTTTCTGCTTGTGAGAGCAGGGTTTGGAGCACTGGCCAACTTGGTGAAATATTGCTTAAACTATTGGAATCTTCCTTGGTTGTGTGTTGGGAACATCCAGCTAATGCAACGTATCCTTTCCTACCCCCAGCAACAGCAAAACTGAACAATGTTAGTTTTATCATCTTGATAAGAGGTTTTTTGAAAGCTTAGAAACTATTCCATGATATGTGTAAAGGGACATGATTAAAGGACCATTTGAATGCTGTGTTTTTGTTAACTTCGGCAAATTTTGCCTAATGTTTGCAAAAAAACCCAACCCAACCAACAACCACAAACCTGTGGCAAGGGCTGGGGGTGGATAGGACTGTATTGCGCATAAATAAATGGGGACTCTCTTCTAAGTGCCTGAAATTGTTTTGTTTTGTTGCTTTGTTTTGTCTTGCTAGAAGGCACAATATGAACTTATGGCTGAACCCTATCATATAGAAATTGCTTTGAAATGCAGAAAAAAGCATACAGCCCAGAATATATCACTAAAACAAGAAATCGCTATTAATGTTGTTGGGGGGGGTTGGGTCTTTTTGTTTGTTTTGTTTTACAGGTGTGCTCTTTCTGTGCAAATAAAGCCATCAGATGTGAATGCCCGCATTTCTGGCCTCTTTTTATTCTCTCAGTTACCTCTGTTGCTGTCATGCTATCATATCTTCATTGACATTGGTGACATTACATGCAATCTGTGCTTTGGTGTGTGAGAGAAATCAAGGACAGAATTGCAAATTAAAATCATTTCAAGGAAAACAAGTGTGGGGCGGTTTATGCTGGAAGTGGTCCATCTGCCGTACTTGCATGTTAAAAATAAACACACTGTGCTGCAGTTCAAAATAAACCAGGCTGCTAAAACATTTAATTGCAGAAAGATTCTGCATGTGAATGCTCAACCATCTGCGCTAATGTAGGTTACAACAGAAACTTGTTTAAGCAAATTCTCCCAAGGGGCCTTTTCAGGTTCTTTTGAAACCTTGTTTTCCTCCCTGCTCTGCCAAATTTTAATTGTAGGAGACTAATCCCCCCCACACCTTTACATGTGCCTGATCTGTTGAGTTGCATGTGCCTATTCTGGAGCTGATGAGCATGCAGTCAAAAGATCCCAAAATACGGAGAATCAGGGCTGACTAAATAGCAGAGCAGGGCATTGGTGTAAGGCAGGAATTGAGAACCTGTGATTCTCCAGATGTCATTATACTCCAGCTTCCATCAACTTCAGTCAATATAGCCAATTATCAGGGATAATCGGGATTGCAGTCCAGTAAGATCTGGGGGAATCACAAGTTTCTCATCCTTAGCACTCCTGGATAGCTCAGCTGGTTAGAGTATGGTGCTGATAATGCCAAAGTTGCAGGTTCAAACCCCATACAGGACTGCTATATATTCCTGCATTGCAGGGGGGTGGACTAGATGATCTGCAGGGTCCTTTTCAACTCTATGATTCTGTGGTATAAGGGAAGAGGGTTAGATTGTTGATGTTCAGCCTTTTCTTTGATTTGTCTTATGGTCTATGGGAGTCTGTCCATGAAAGGAGGGAAGGGGAAGCACTAGGAAGAAGTTTAAAAATATAGAATGCCACTTTAAAATTTAGAAAACTGCAAAGCATGGGGAAGGGGAAACTTAGTTTACTCATCACTCATGTGTCAACATGTGGGTCAAGAAGTTAATCTTTAACGGAGCTGTCTGGGTGGTATAGTACTCTGTTAAATTTCTTTGTCACTTGCACAAGTTGCTGTACAGAGCCTGAAGAAAAGATTGAAAAATAGCATATAGAAAAGTTTCAGCACTTAGAGGCAACCAGATACCTGACTGTGAAGTAATGTTGCCAGGTTACAACCCGAGTTCCAGTATCAGGATAATATTTTAACACAACAGCATTGCCACAGAAATGTCACAATGCTGGAAAGAATGTCAGCTGTTGGTTGAGCTCCACAAATTGTAACCTAACACCATAATTTAAAGGCATGAGGAGCTAAGGGAGCACATAAAAACAGTAGATGTCTTTATCCTCTCAGAAAGCTTGGACATGGCTATGACACATTAAACTTCAAAATTTACCACAGATGCTCTGCTAGTTCCAAGTGTCAAAATTGCACATGGCTTTTCAGACATCATGACTTTTCAGACATCGTGTGTTATGTAATGTGCTATTTCTTTCCCATTGCCCTATTCATGTCTTTGTGATTTTAATAGAAAGCATTTTTATTGTTGCTTTTTTATGGATAATGTAGACAAATAGTTAAGCTAGTCTCTGAATTGATGGACTAAGGACCATTTTATTAATCACCACCTAACTGCAGTAGACCAGCAGAGTAGAAGATTACCTTATCCCAATATTGTCAAATCAGGCTATGGTTTCAATGGTAGCACATTTATTTTCTATATGGCTTACTTGATGGAAGCTCAAAATTAAGTTACTGTATATCTAAAAATTAACTTTAGAAGTTTGTCCTGGAGGCTTGAGGTCCCACAATCCTAATCTAGATAGCATGTCATTCCAAGTTCATGTGGGGAAACTTAAGTAAGTGGATCCTCCATTGTTTTGCTCTAACATTGCAAAGGAACTAGACACTAACCTTGTCTCTGAAGGGATAGAAGAGACATAGGGACACCACCAGTTCTGGTGAAAGGCCAACTCCATCCTGGTCATCTGGCAGCAGCCTTTTCATCTGGCTATATAGCAGAGGGAGAAAATGGAAATCTCCAAAACAAACAAACCATTCAGACACTTTGTTTATTTGAAATTAATGGACATGAATTGCTGGTGTCTGAGAAAGAGAAATGAAATGCAATGTATCGAAGTCAATTAATAATTTCCTCCATAAAAGAAGAAAAGAAAAATGCCTCTTATTAATAGTCATTAAATGCTATCACTGTGCAGAACCAAACTAAGGGTTTCCAAAAGTAACCATTATGATCAAGAAATAATTGTTTCATTTTCTTTGGACGGAGTATCCTATTGTTTCAGCTTTAAAACAACAATGGTGCTTAATCTTGACTATTTGTACTTCTTTGTATTTATTTCTGAAGGTATAATCCCAGCATACAATGTATGCTTATTAAACAATTTGGATGTAGGTGGTGCTTTTCATTCACTTCCAGTTGAATGGGGATTTTGTCATATAAATGCAATCTCCCTTTCCCATACAGTTGTATCTTAGTTTTTGAACAGATTAGTTCACAAACAACTTGGAACTCGAACGCTGCAAACCCAGAAGTAGGTGTTCTGGTTTGCGAACTTTGCCTCAGAAGCCAAACGTCCAGCAAGGCTTCCGCAGATTCTGATTGACTGCAGGATGTTCCTGCAGCCAATTGGAGCCCACACCTTGGTTTCTGAATGTTTTGGAAGTCCAATGAACTTCCGGAATGCATTCTGTTCAAAAACTAAGGTACAACAGTATAGGTTGTGTGAAAAGAATGGCCACAATTAATCTGATTCAAGTTACTTCTCGTTTTATTTAAAGACATTAAGGAGTCCTGCTCTTTATTAGATTGCCTTAAAAAAGGTTGTAGTACATATGTTGGTGTATACTAGTACATGTGAGTAGGATAACAATTTGTATTTTGGAGGTAGAGTATGAGGCATGTTTTCAATTATTCTTATAGTTTTATTTCCTTAACCATTGTTCAATATAGCTAATGACAGTGTGTTTATTATTTATGTATTTTTTTTAAAAAAACTTTATGTCCCCTACAAGAATAAAGTGTTTCATTGTCCAGTGACATATGAGAATTTAAGAAGCTTGGCAAAACAGCAAAGAAGAGTCAGAAAGTAGTGATTTCATATATACAGTAATAGTTTCTTGTATGTCTATAGAAGTATTGGGTGTGCTGGACAGAATCTGATAAGTGGTCCCTGTAGAGTTCCTCTTTTGATAATCAAAGCATTTGAAAGGAACAGAAAATACCATAGAGTGCATTAAAACAGATCTCTCTAGAGACACAGACAGCCAAAGCCTGAAAGCTTCTAGGTGGTTCAGTTCTAACTTCTTTGAAGATGTACCACAAAGTCTTGGACTCTGCAGAAAGAGGTTATTACACCATGAAGCCTAAGTTGCTCCAGCTCCACAGCTCATACATTTTTGCCATTACGTCCAGTTCAGATGCTTCCTACTTGTCCCACCCAACGCACGTCCCTTCCTCAGTGCTTACATTCTGGTTTAATGAATCCCTGTTTAACATATGAAATGGAAAGCAGAACCTGGTTAGAAAACCAGAGCCCTCCTATGAAACAGACATACCAGTAAACTGTGGTTTAATAAAACCAGACTGAAGTGTTGAGGAAGTGGGGAGGTGAAAGGGGGAGTAAAGAAAGAGAATGCAGTTCTGTTTTGGAATATGATCTGCCTTCTCTGTGGCAATGGAATGCTTGTCATGGGTGAGAATTGGACCCTGAGGGAAAGTATTACAGTTGAGAAATTAAGATGACTTGTGCAGAAGGTCTTATTAAAAGTCATGAGTGCCGTCTTTTGGACAAAATAGCCTATATGTTGACACACAGTATATTTGCTGACTGAATTTGTTCTTCATAGTTTATGTCCATAATCTGTGTCCAGATAAGCATGGTTTAGGGTTGATTTCCTGTAGCTCAAGCATAGCAAGTGAGATAAATTTGGACATGCTGCCATGCACCCAGGAGTAACCATTCCAACTGAGTGCTTTTGTGAAGCCTTTCATTGAGTAGTAAATGGCCTATTTCAAACCAAAGACCCCCTTTCTAAGCACTGAGAGTTCGTTTTCTCTCTTGGGCAATTTCTGTTCACATTATAAGCATACCCACGGAGCAACAATGTTGTAGACTAGATTGGCCTCTGAGTGCAGATATAGAATAGAGGGAAATCCAATGGCAAATAGTTAGTTCTTTTGCATCAGCTTGAAGTGGGAGGAAGGGTATGCAATTTCACAGAACTGAGGACATTCATCCTATGTCTGGCAGATCATTTGATCTTGAACACTCAGATGTAATTGGCAGACCGATTGATCAGTTTTCAGTGCAATACAGAGCTGTAAACTTGGATTGAATGAATGTACAGTACATTTGAAAAAAGGGAGCTACAGCTAATACTCTCTAAAACATGTTTGCTTTCTTCACACATTATATTTTTAGGTTTAAACATAAGCATGTAATAGGACCTCAGCTTTTCAGGTTAATATAAAAGATGGCCACCAGCTGGAATGCCAGAGTAATCTGGCAGAAATTGCCAGAGTTCACTTATTCATCTCACATTCAGAAAGGAAATCAATCCAGCAAATACGATCAGTATTCATTGTTGTTTTCAGTACACAAATGATATGCAATTGATGATGCTTCCCCTTCCCATTTTCATTGTGTTTCCTTTGCATTTCAATACATGGTGTGGAGTAACATAATAAGAATTTAATTAATTATGTAAAAAAATCCACCTCAGCAGGCAGCAAGACAAACAGTCAGAAACCAAACTGCAGGAGCAGGGAAACCACTGCATGAAATGAACCTGGGTCCGAATGGAAATCGGTGTCTACTGACAATCCGAGGCACCAGTGATACTGTTCAGCGCTTTTGTCAAGTAAACCTGACCTCTGATACAGTGGTACCTCAGTTCTTGAACATCTCCATTGACTAACATTTTGGAGCCCAAACGCCGAAAACCCGGAAGTAAATCCTTCCGTTTTGGAACACGCCTCAGAAGTCAAATGGCTTCTGCTGCTTGTTTTTCAATTTTCTCAATTGAATTTGCAGACATTGGTTTTTGAACGGTTCAGAACTCGAACAGTGTTCCAGAATGGATTACGTTCAAGAACCAAGGTACCACTGTATAGCAGTATTTCTCTCTCTCCCTATGAATTTTCATCAACCACTTCTTTACACATAGACTTTCTTAATGATCATACCTTTTTTATCTATAAGCATTTATTGTCCCGGCTTTCAGTTCCCTGAAAGGCTTCCGTGTCTGTGCTGGAGGGCATTCTTAACTTAGTGTAACCCATCTCATCAGGGTTGTTTAAGAATTTATCATCTTTGTACATTTTGCTGGGGAAAGATCTGGTTCACGCCTCCCAAACTAATGCGTGGATTGGAACTTAGTTTTTTCCACTAGCTTTTGCACCTCCCAAGTGTTCCAGCATTATTTTCTGCACAGACATAAATTCAGGATCTGTTTGAAAATGAATATTTTGACAGAAAAAAACCCCGTGTTTAGATGCAAATTTAAATGTGTGATTTTGTGAGTTAAAATGGCCGGACAATGCAAAAATGGGACAGAATGGACTTATGGGTGAAGTCATACAAAAATGATGCGGACCAGATATAGACTAAACCACCTCAATCAGAATGAGGGTGATTACGATTACAATCTGTGAGTGAACTGCATAGTAATAAATCAGACTATCAGCTTTGATTCATTTATTAGATTAGAGGCAAATGGTGGCGATATACCAGCACTGATTCCCCAGAAACAACACTGTTTATGTGCTGTACATGCACACAATTTCTGCTCCATAGATGATGATGGTAATAATAATAATAATAATAATAATAATAATAATAATAATAATAATGCATATTACTAAAATGGCAACATGAAGGGGCCAGAATGCAATTTGCAAACATACTCTGAGAAACTGTTCAAAACCCTAATCCAGCTAAGGGCTAAGATGTAAGGAAAAGCAGGCTCTAGTTTAACTGACTGGGAAATCGCATGTGCTAATGGGTGTCACCCATAAGGTTCACCTTGCCAATTTAGCTGCTGGAGCTGTGCTTTTGCAGTCATATAATAAAAGCTGGATTCTCACAAATCACCTGAGCAAGAGCTGAAGTGGATGCCTGGATTCAGTTCCGCACCCATCTTCCCCACCTGTCTGCTGATCAGTGGGAAGCTACCTTCTTTTACTTGACTTTATCCACAGTGCCCTGTCTCTGCAGCTTAGGCCTTTAACAGGACCATTAAAACAGGACCACTGACCTCCAGGAACTGCTTTTTAATATCATGGTTCAAGATAGGAACTGGGGCAGTAGCTGTACTGTGGTGGTTAATGTGGACCTCATTTACAGGAGCCAGGAAGGATGAATGAAGGATAAATTGTTAGGATGCTTCCAAACACATTCCATCATTCCCACAGTTGTTGGCCTGTCTCTCCCTTAGTTTCCTCATGCTGTAGCTGAAAAAAGTATTGCTTTCCTTTTACACCTTTTGGGTGTTTCCCCATCAAATAATGTAGACACCATGTCAGAGATGTCAAAGTGGAGCAGTCCCAGTTTTACTGCAGAAAATACTTTTGATGAGTTATTTCCTGTCAAAGATGTATTGTAGGGCTTAAAATGGTTTCCTGAAGTAAATGGCATAGATATGACCGTTAAGGCTCTGACAATATGCACAAGTAATATCCTGTTTGTTGTACTCCATGCCAGAGATTAAGCAATATGGTCTTAGCAGGAAGCAACTAGATTAGATGATGTCTAGTATTATTGTTGTTATCATCATTATTTATCAGACTTATTAGTTGCTTGTTACACAAGGTCTCCAAGCAACAGACAGCATATTTATGAATATAAAAGAAACATGCCTTAGAAGAACAACAAATTCACACAAAACACATACATTTTTTATTAAAAAAATACACAAAACACCCATCCATGCACCCCGAGAGCAGAAAGCTGTGGCAGCACACTAACAGCAAAACCTCACCATCATAGCCATCAAAAAGCCAGGGGGAAGAAAGCAAGTTTTTATGTATTAGCAAAAAGATGTCAGCAAAGGTGCCAGGCAATCAGAGACCATTCTGGAAAGAGGGAGCCACAACTGAAAAGGACCTCTCCTCTCCTTTCCTCTCCAAGAGTGATGCATGGTTAAAAATGGCTTTCCCATTGAAGAACTGACCTTACTCACTAACAACTCACATACCCATATATGTTCATGCATACAACTAAATCTGATTCTCAGTTCTCCAAAAAAATAGCTGTGTACAGTGGTACCTCAGGTTAAGTACTTAATTCGTTCCGGAGGTCCGTTCTTAACCTGAAACTGTTCTTAACCTGAAGCACCACTTTAGCTAATGGGGCCTCCTGCTGCCGCCACACCACCGGAGCACGATTTCTGTTCTCATCCTGAAGCAAAGTTCTTAACCTGAAGCACTATTTCTGGGTTAGCGGAGGCTGTAACCTGAAGCGTATATAACCTGAAGCGTATGTAACCTGAGGTACCACTGTATTTCAGACCCTGAAATAATGACTAGCATTACGCAGCAGATGTCTCATCTGGCTTTTGGCCCTACAACTCCATTTAGTTGAAGCATAAGGAGCATTTGTATCATTTTAGGATCACGTTCACCCCTGCCTGTCCCTGCCATTTACTTAATTATCAAAACAAGAAATGTAAAGGGGTGCAGAACTTTTTCAGTTTTGGTATCCCCCTTCTGGAAGTCCTGCCGTATGAGATGCCCAGTGATGCTTCCACTTACTTATTTGAGCTACCGATTAAAATGCTTTTATTCAGGATGGCTTCCGGAAACCAGAATTCAAATCTGATAGTTGTGAGTTTGATTTTCAATGTGACTGTTAATACTACTGCTGTAATTGTTGTTTTATGTATTTATTTATGTACAATTTTATACCCCTCCCTATTAGCATAGATTTCAGGGCAGCTAAGGACCATAAACTCAGTTAATGTAATAAAACCTAAAATAAATAGCAGTACCCTAATTAAAACAATAGAATTAGAAAATCCAAAAAGTCTTTTTTTAAAAACAACAACACATCACTACAAAGATGGTATTAAACTGTCAGTTTTAATTGTGTGTTTTACAACCAGTACATTCCTTTTAACATTTATTTAAGAGAGATGGGTAGCAGCACTTGTTTTGCATTCAAAATGTCTGACGTTCAGTCATCAGCATCTCTGGGTAGGGCTATGAAAGATGAAATTGGAATTGAGAGCACTATATCACATTGGTTCCGGTCCTACCTATGGGACTGAGTCCAGAGGAAATGCTTTTCAGACCCCTGGGCAGTTACTGTGTGGGGTGCTGAAGGGCACTATTCTATCCTTGATGCTATTTAATAGCTACATGGAGCCACTGGGAGTGGTCATTAGGCATACTGGGGCAAGCTGCCGTTAGTATGACGATGACACTCAGCTCTATTTCTCCATAACATCTGAATCAGGAGAAGTCATCTGGGCCTTGGGTCAATGTTGAGACACAATGGTGGGTGCATGAGGGAAAAGAAACTGATGGAGGCACTGCAAGCGAGTGGTTCCTGTGTCTGAGAAATTGGTCAGTTGCCTGTCCTGTGTGGGGTTGTACCCAGTGCTATTTTTCTAGAAAAAGAGGTGTCTGAACTCACCATGAACACCTCCCTTGTTCTCTTATAATGACAATGGTGCCCACTGAGAGGTGCCGGAACTTAGTTCCAGCAAGTTACAACTGAAAAACAAGCCCTGGTTGTACCTGAAGAAGCAGGTGTACAATCCAAGGATGATTCTGGATCCAGCTTTGTCAGTGGTGACCTGGATGGCTGGAAGCACCATTTATCAGCTACTGCTGGTACAACAGCTACATCTGTTCATTGACTGCTAGAGCTAGACTACAGTAGTTCAGGAGCTGGTGGCTTCAAGGTTGGTTCGCTGTAATGTACTCTATGTAGGGCTTCCCCTGTGCTTGATTTGGAAACTGCAGTTACAGATAGGTAGCCGTGTTGGTCTGCCATAGTCAAAATAAAAAAAATCCTTCCAGTAGCACCTTAAAGACCAACTAAGTTAGTTCTTGGTATGAGCTTTCGTGTGCATGCACACTTCTTCAGATACACTGAAACAGAAGTTGCCAGATCCTTTTATATAGAGAGAAGGTGGGGAGGGGTATTACTCAGAAGGGTGGTGGGAATGGGAGATTGGCAGATAGCTGGGAGAGCCTGTTGACGACTCTTAACGACTGCAATAGGTCTTACAGGAAAAGGCAAGGGGTGAGAAGGTGAAAAATGGCTAAGTCATGTATAATGAGATAAGAATCCAATGTCTTTGTTCAAACCAGGTCCAAACCCGGACAACACAATTACTGGCCCCAACAACATCACACATACCATCTCGGGACTATTTAATTGCTCATCATCTAACATTGTGTATGCCATCAAATGCCAACAGTGTCCTTCAGCTCTCTATATTGGACAAACAGGCCAAACCTTACGCCAAAGAATAAACGGACATAACTCTGACATTAAGAATCACAAAACAGAGAAACCAGTAGGAGAACACTTCAATCTCCCAGGACATTCTATACAAGATCTCAAAGTAGCTGTTTTACTACAAAGGAATTTCAGAAATAGACTGGAAAGAGAAGCTGCTGAATTGCAACTCATTACCAAACTTAAAACCATGGAGAGACCTGGTCTGAACAGAGACATTGGATTCTTATCTCATTATACATGACTAAGCCATTTTTCACCTTCTCACCCCTTGCCTTTTCCTGTAAGACCTATTGCAGTCGTTAAGAGTCGTCAACAGGCTCATATCAGCTATCTGCCAATCTCCCATTCCCACCACCCTTCTGAGTAATACCCTCCCCACCTTCTCTCTATATAAAAGGATCTGGCAACTTCTGTTTCAGTGTATCTGAAGAAGTGTGCATGCACACGAAAGCTCATACCAAGAACTAACTTAGTTGGTCTTTAAGGTGCTACTGGAAGGAATTTTTTTATTTTGGAAACTGCAGTTAGTGCAGAATGCTGCAACACGGTTGCTGATAGGAGTGAGATCCTGTCAGCATATAATACCCCCACTCAGAGATCTGCACTGGTTGACCATTTGCTACCAAGTCAAGTTCAAGGCTCCATGATCAGTGCAGATGGTGCCAGCAGTCACGAAATTAAAAGACGCCTGCTCCTTGGGAGAAAGGCGATGGCAAACCTAGACAACATCTTAAAAAGCAGAGACATCACCTTGCCAACAAAGGTCCGTATAGTAAAAGCCATGGTTTTCCCAATAGTGACGTATGGAAGTGAGAGCTGGACCATAAAGAAGGCTGATCGCCGAAGAATTGATGCTTTTGAATTATGGTGCTGGAGGAGACTCTTGAGAGTCCTGTGGACTGCAAGAAGATCAAACCTCTCCATTCTGAAGGAAATCAGCCCTGAGCGCTCACTGGAAGGACAGATCGTGAAGCTGAGGCTCCAATACTTTGGCCACCTCATGAGAAGAGAAGACTCCCTGGAAAAGACCCTGATGTTGGGAAAGATGGAGGGCACAAGGAGAAGGGGACGACAGAGAATGAGATGGTTGGACGGTGTTCTTGAAGCTACTAGCATGAGTTTGATCAAACTGCGGGAGGCAGTGGAGGACAGAAGTGCCTGGCGTGCTCTGGTCCATGGGGTCACAAAGAGTCGGACACGACTAAACGACTAAACAACAACAACAACAAGTTCAAGGTGGTACTATTTGTATACAAAGCCCTTAACAATTTAGAACTAGTTCGTTTGCAGGATTGTCTTACTCCCCATATGCTCAAGCACTTCAATATGCAGAACTCTCACTATTACAGGTGCCAGATAATATTAGTTCTGCACCTATAAGAAACCAATCTTTTAGCATGTTTGTTCTATTAAGCCTATCCAGACATATAGAACTTGAAATGACTTCTTAACTGTTTTTAGCTTTTTGTTAATTTTAATAATTTTGGAGATTTGAATTCCTGTTTTTAACTCTGTCTTTTATTGATAATTTTAATGTTGATATTTTTTCTTGTACCCTGCACAGATGTTCTCGCTTCAATGAAGTGGTATATGCATTTTGTTAAATAAATAAAAATAAAATAAATGATATAAAATAAGATATCAGAGCATTTACTCCTTTTCAGCTGAGCTACTATGAGGGCATCTGGTAGCCAATGTAGGATGATCTTCTGTGTATGGCTTGGGCATAGCCGGAGTAAATGGAAATGACAGATATGTGATAGGCAAACCAAAATGAGTTCAATTTGAAAGATAAATGGTTTCAGAGAAAGCCTGGTACTTCTGATTTTTCCTGGCACCTTCTGATTTAGTGCAGTACAAAGTAAAACCAACTATGGGAAAATATGCCATAACTTCTCAACCGCCTTTTCCTGTAAGTGCTTCCAGATAGGAGGTAATTGACCATTTCCCTAAGTAGCTGAGATGCTCACCCACAGAGGAACGTTACCTTATAAACATTTATACTAAGCAAATGGCTGCCAGAATCATTCATGTACACAGCTTATTCCAGCTTGGTCATAAATGCCCCAAGTGGTAGTGCTTTCAGCATTTGCTTTGTATTAATTATTCCATAGTTTAATTCAGGTTTTTTTCAAAGACAGTCTTGTGGTCAGGAAGCTTTTTCTTAAGTGAAAGTCACTGCAAGCCAAGAATGAATAAAGCGTGTAAAGCCAAGTACATGAATAACAATGCCACTTAAATTATTTACAAATGGCACTCATGGCAAAGAAGTCTCTGCATTGTTTCATTTTTATATTTACAAGGGTTTCACTTATGTGGGTCTATAACTTGTTTATGGAAGATTTGGAGTTTTTTTTGTTTTTTGTTTTTTTAAAAAACATTTTAATAATCTGAGTGTCTGGAGGTGGTTGGAGGATGGATGACGGCTAACAGATTGAGGTTGAATCCTGACAAGACAGAAGTACTGTTTTGGGGGGACAGGAGGCGGGCAGGTGTGGGGGACTCCCTGGTCCTGAATGGGGTAACTGTGCCCCTGAAGGACCAGGTGCGCAGCCTGGGATTCATTCTGGACTCACAGCTGTCCATGGAGGTGCAGGTCAATTCTGTGTCCAGGGCAGCTGTTAATCAGCTCCATCTGGTACACAGGCTGAGACCCTACCTGCCCACGGACTGTCTCGCCAGAGTGGTGCATGTGTTAATTATCTCTTGCTTTGACTACTGCAATGTGCTCTATGTGGGGCTACCTTTGAAGGTGACCCAGAAACTACAACTAATCCAGAATTTGGCAACTAGACTGGTGACAGGAAGTGGCCGCTGAGACCACATAACACCAGTCTTGAAAGACCTACACTGGCTCCCAGTACGTTTCCAAGCACAATTCAGAGTGTTGGTGCTGACCTTTAAAGCTCTAAATGGCCTCAGCCCTGTATACCTGAAGGAGCATCTCCACCTCCATTGTTCTGCCCGGACAATGCCAGGCAGTGCCAAGGGCCTTCTGGCGGTTCCCTCGCTGTGAGAAGCCAAGTTACAGGGAACCAGGCAGAGGGCCTTCTTGGTAGTGGCACCCGCCCTGTGGAACGCCCTCCCACCAGATGTCAAAGAGAAAAACAACTATCCTACTTTTAGAAGACATCTGAAGGCAGCCCTGTTTAGGGAAGCTTCCAAAGTTTAATAGATTACAGTGGTGCCCCGCAAGACAAATGCCTCGCAAGACGAAAAACTCGCTAGACGAAAGGGTTTTGCGGTTTTTGAGCTGCTTCGCAAGACGAATTTCCCTATGGGCTTGCTTCGCAAGACGAAAATGTCTTGCAAGTTTGTTTCCTTTTTCTTAACACCGTTAATACAGTTGTGACTTGACTTCGAGGAGCAACTCACAGAATGCGGTGTGGTAGCCTTTTTTGAGGTTTTTGGTGATTTTTGAAGCTTTTCCAAAACTTTTCCGACACCGTGCTTCGCAAGACGAAAAATTCGCTAGACGAAAAAACTCACGGAACGAATTAATTTCGTCTTGCGAGGCACCACTGTATTGTATTTTAATATTCTGTTAAAAGCCACCCAGAGTGGCTGGGAAAACCCAGCCGGATGTGCAGGGTATAAGTAACATATTATTATTATTATTATTATTATTATTATTATTATTATTATTATTATTAAATTGTGTGCTAACTTATGAATATGGAAAATCCATATGTCTATTCAACACCCCCCCCCAAGATTCTCAATGATACGCTTGCTGTTGACATTGCTAAGCAGCAGCTGAGGAAACACGTCTGCTGAGAAGTCAAAGATGTTCACAGATGTGTAACCCTTTCCCCGTTCCACTTTTTTCTGTAACTCCTCTCCCCAGTCACAAGTAGGAAGAGGGGCTGTGGTGGTGGGAAGCTGTAGAGAAAAAGCAGTGACTCGGTTTATTTCCAGTCCTATGTCACTTTTCCATATGTTCACTGATGATAAATCCATCCTGTCACATTCGCACATTAATCTTCAATTTTTTTAAACCTTGCACATAAACTTGCATTTAAATACATGTTCTAAGTTTGGATAGTGTGCTAGGTAAAAGAGTCATTTGAATCCATAGTGTGTTGTATTGCCTAGTGGTTGAAAGACATACAACTCTTACCTAAGAGTTTCATGCCTTCCAACCTCTAGCTACTACTACACAATTTACACACACTTTTCTTCTTCTTAGGTACCATGACACCTGCTTTTGTGTTTAAAGGTGTATTTGTGTCTCAAATTCACATTTCTAAAAGTTTCTCTCAAAATGCTCCTTTCAAAACAATCATACTGGAATTTGCAAAGATCTCATTCCTCAAGCATCTCCAGTCAAAGCATGAACTAATTAGATGGGATTTACACCCCATCCCAAAAGAGTTTACTTCTCTTTCTTACATTCTACATCTAATACAGCAGGGCCCATGTGGACTGTGGAAATGCAATATTCCTGCCATGTAACGCTCAGCTTTCCAAATGTGTCCTGGCAGCTGACTCATTATTAAAAACTACGGCCACAAACAAGGCTTGATCTGCCTGATGTCAAGCTGTTTCATAGCTGCAGCCTTTATTGGATCTCATCTGATATTCCCAAATAAGATCCACGTGCACACTATCTTTGGCTGGAGGGCAGGCCTTTGTATTCTCCACCAGTGGGCAATAATGGGCTTACTATACCTATCCTGGGATCAGAAACACTAAATATGTAGCAGCATGGGTGAGAAAAGACGGGGATCTCTGCTGTAGGTGCCTTTGCAGTCTCATAACTTACTGGCTCTATGAGCTGCTACCTAGATGAGTCACTTCCCTGTACTAGGCTGTCTACTTAGAGACAGACTCTCTCTCACACACAATCTAATAGTACATTGCACTAATATGTATCTGTTCCTTCTTAAAAGCTCTTCTCACCTCCAAAAGAAAAGAAAAGAAAAGAAAAGAAAAGAAAAGAAAAGAGGCCAGTATCTGAATGCTTTGATTGCTAGCATGAATAGCCTTTCTAGGGATTAATTACGCGACAAGATCCGCCAGGCTTTGCAGCAGGGCTAAGAGCTCTGAGCCAAAGATAGTTGCAGAGGTGTGAAATGAAATATTAAACCTGAATAATGCAAAAGGGTGTTGCATTAGAAGGCGAGGAATTGAAATTCAGCCTTGATTGTATTGTGGATCTGAACACAGGGAGAAAACCATCAAAATAAAGAAGCACTTTGAGAAGACTGATTGTAATCAGGCAGAAGCCAGCTCTCTCTCTCTCTATCAACTCTACTCTGTAAATGTTCCTCTGTCTGTTTTCACAGGAGCAAGATCAGACCGGTTTACAGCAAGTGATGTAGTCTGGCAGTGGAATAGAGAAAGAAATAATACATATTGTTGAGCGCCACCCCAATCTCTGAGCGGTGAGAGATTCCAGGAGTTCCTGGCGCTTACCTGGGGCTCGTGTTTCCTTTTGGAATGTGGCACGGCGGAGACTGTGGTGTCTTTATGATATATGGTTTATTTACACATATATTCAACCAGAGCCTGCAAGGGAAGGGCTCACAGCATTGACACTCCACAAGGGTCTTGTTTCTCCCATAGCCACAGCCTTGGATTCAAAATGAGAGAAAGAAATCAAACATTGCTCTGACTCTCTCTCTCTCTCGCTCGCTTGCTGCTTCACCTCTAGGTCACATCACTATATTCTCAACTCCCAGCAATGTTTTTGTCTTTCTAACTAACCATGTCAACCCATTTGCCATTTCACACAGAGCCCCTTTCCTTTGTTTTCCTTAATGGGCCGTCATCTCAACAGAGGAAGCTAGCCTGGCTTATATTTTAACACTTGCTGGATCCAGGGGTTAGAAGGGTCTCTGCATACACCCTACTCCCCTCACTCCCTCAGCCCATAACAATATCTCCAGGGCTGTGCAGAAGCAGAGAAGCAATGCAAGCAGGGAGGAGAGGGTGAGGATAATGGAGCCATATACTGCCTCCCAAGGGCCATTTGAATAGCCCAGAAATCTCATTTTCAGTGCAGATCTGGAGGAAGAGTGAGAGTTGTTTTATGATGTCATGCAGATCTGGACTGTTCCTATTTCTGCTTTCCAAGCTCAGGATGCCACCCAGTGTCAGTCCAAGACATTTTGCTACCTGAAGCAGGGTTTGAATTTAGAATCCAGATACTGACTTCATCTCCCCGATCTCATGATGGTGCCTGAAGCAAGTTGTTTCTCTTTGCTGTCCCTAGTGCCACTTCATGGACACATTTTGCTAGAGAGGCAGCTAAATCCATTTCAGAGGATCTGGCTGTCCCAGACTTTAGTGTCTCAATAATCATGTTGTTTTTTGGATTGATTTCTTATGCAGCAAGAATTAATTTGAATAAGGAAATATGAAGAAGAAATTATATTGGGTAACTAACAGCCATGATCAGATTTTTGAATATTGAATCGACTGTATAAATATGTTTTGTCCCTTTTTATATCTCTTGTACAGATTAATTGAACTGTTTTCATTGATTACAAACCTGGATTGAAAGCCAACCATATATGTGTGTGTGTGTAAAATCTTTATTCAAATATTCATGTGGACTTCTGATTAAAGTTATATGACCTGAATTCTATTCATTCATCTAGTTGTTAAGGATAGGAATGGTCGGCAAAAATGAGGCCAAAGCTGAAATGGGATTTGAAGTTAGATGTGCTAGGTCCATCTATCATTATCTTTCTTATAGGTAACATGTTTTTGCTTTTACCCACCAATTTGCATATCCTTTTGCGTGTTGAGTCCCACAGTGCCACCCCCCAAAAATAATTCACACTTCACACTTCAATTTTTGTTTAAGGTTTTTGGCATAATTTTATTCAATGCAAAACATGTGAGTGGTTGCTTAGGCATTGGTTATGACTATCTGTCCTTGCCCCCAAGGACAGAGCTGGCCCTTCCGGACACCACCGGAATCCAGCGTGGGAAACAAGTATTGGGTGAGAGATGAAGCTGGGACACAGTCCAACACCTCTTACCCTCATGTTCTGTTGGGGCTTGCACGGCCCAAGTCCGGCTCCACGGACAAGGACGAAGCGAATGGCAAGCCCCTGGATTCCTTTAACGGAATTCCCTTCATTTGGAGGGGTAGGCACTTACCCCTCCAAGCACCAATTTAACCAATGCCTAACCGCCAACCTTACAAGTTGTGACTATTTGCTACGCAGTAGGCAAAAACCAAATGGCACCAGCCAATCAGCCAAATGGCAAAATTCCTACCAGGCCCTCGCACCAAGGCGAACGACCCCATGACAGGCATAGCAAGGTCAAATGAACAAACCACCCTAATTAAAGGGAGGGAGGGTGGGTGATCCGGTGCAAAACGGCCAAGAGGACGTCCCATCGTCTGGTCCCTATATTTAAAACCTCTGACCCCTCCTCTGAATTGGCAACAATCAAAATTCCCCAGCAACCCAGTTAACCTCTTAAAGGCTGGGTTCCACCAAATTTGCCTAGTCATAAACGGGGTGGCCTGTTCCTCCAACCGCAACACATGCTCTCTGTTAGGGAGAACACGCTTTATGGTTGAAAACACTCTCTAGATTGTGAAACATCTGAGCTTTCACCAAGGAGTGCACACTGGGCAATATGTTCACCATAAAAAAAAGATGAGTAAAATCCGTATCATGCCTAGGTGACTTTGCCACATCAAAAATGCATTTGAGCTTTGGTCCTGGCTGGGTTTAGGTTTAGATTTTTGTTTGTTTTGTTTTCAGTTCCCAGAGCTATGTGGAGTGAACCACACATAGCATCCTTCAAACGGAAGATGCCCAAGTCATTCTGGCGCCTGATCTAACAAACGATTTCCTCCATGATGATAAACATATAACTACACTAAAAAAATAATTGACAATTCACTGCCATTTAATGGTAACCCAGAAGCTGCCACCTGAGGCAGACCACTTCACCTGACTGATGCTAAACCTGGCTCAATATACAAAAGCTGGGGGAAAGGTATGTTCCTATGTGGACCCTGAAATTGTAAGCGTTAACAATTACAAAGCAATAGAAATCCCTTTCCCCATTCTGCAGTTAGCAACAGGCACTTGACACATCAACCTAGCTGCCTTGAGGGTAAGACTTGAATGATCACCCTTCATGTCCAATAGCTGCCATCACTCTGTTGTATGAGCCTGCTATGCAAGCTCTGTCCTCTGTGCCCTGCTGAGAGCAAAGAAAGCAAGTTCTCATCTCTGTGCTGGAGCCTCATTTGATCTGATGCATCGCGGCACACGACTCTCAGTATTAAAAGAAATGCAGCTTTGAAATAAAGATGTTTGATCACCTGCTAAATATGTTTGCCTTTGCATCTGTGCCTCCAGAATTGAAAGTAGGTGATACAGAGATTATCCTCAGTGTCTCTAACAGTAAGCACATTTTGTGGGCTAAATCTCATTTGCATTCTGGTGATTTCTGCACATTACAATGAGCCTCACTGCAGGAGAGCCAAAATCCCAAGCTTGGTAATAAGCAAAAATGCATTGCCATACCAATAAAATATATTTTGACAGTTTATTGAAAATGTTCCAGTCATGAAAACCAGCTCTGCCGTTGCAGCTGAGGAGAGGTTTTTGTATTTGTTTTGGTACTTATTGTCCAATGGAGCCAAGGAAAGGATGATATTTGTGGCCACCGTCAAACTTTGTGTCTGAACAAACAACACATACAGCCATGGAAAACTTGAAGCTGGGAAGGATATCAAACTCATGATTTAGGTGGCTGAAGCCAAGCCTGCCTCCTATCAACTCTAGAAGATCTGAAAACCTGTCTAGTCCAAGGTGACACTATTACTTATGGAATTATACTCTGGGTATACAGTAGTTAATCATCTGAGCTCATGCTTGATTATATCACACCCAAACAAAAAAATAAGAAGAAAGACGATGTACATTAAAACTTGTAGGAAATGCTACAACTTTTCTTCCTGACTAAACTATAATAGTTACTTTTTTAGAATTTATTTGCAAATGAAATATATACTGGTAATAACATCTGTTGTTGTTGTTGTTGTGCTTCAAAGGAATGGTGTAGATGGAACCTGACAGATGCAGTTCATAATCCAGTCTATTGTCAGACATCAGAGGATCCAAACCCCCACGGTAGGTTGCCAGGAATAGATAAGACAAAGGAAAGTTCTTACCAATGCTTTTTATTCAATACTCACAGGGAGAGGCTTAGAAATGCAGGCTCTTGGAGTATTGGTGTTGCTCCGAGTGAAGCCCCACCCCCTCCGTCTCTCCCATTATGTATCATCACTACGGTGGCTGAGCTGTGCCTTCTGAAGAAGAAGAAGAAGAAGAGTTTGGATTTGATATCCCGCCTTTCACTCCCCTTCAGGAGTCTCAAAGCGGCTAACATTCTCCTTTCCCTTCCTCCCCCACAACAAACACTCTGTGAGGTGAGTGGGGCTGAGAGACTTCACAGAAGTGTGACTGGCCCAAGGTCACCCAGCAGCTGCATGTGGAGGAGCGGAGACACGAACCCGGTTTCCCAGATTACGTGACTACCGCTCTTAACCACTACACCACACTGGCTTTCTGCCTCTGAGCTCTCTGCTCTCCCATTTTCGATGCCCGCTGGGTTCTGGGAGAGGGCGAGTCTGGAATGCTTTCTAAAGACACTGAGTCTGTCAGCTGTCTCTCCACTGGTGCTGCTTCTTCTTCCTCCTCCTCTCCCATTATTTCCCAGTTTTCCTCCTCATCTGCCTCTGAGCTGTGACCTCCCTCAAACCCCTGTTGTAGTTCTGAACCATGTCCTCCTTCTCTGGAAGGGTCAGGCTGGAGAGGCGGTCTCCACCAGTCCTCCTTTGCCCAGTTCCTGACATCTATGTAGCAATGCAGCCTGGGCTGAACTGGAAAACAGGAACAGCAGATGAGGCAGGGAGGTGTGCCTATCTTCCTTACGTGGCATGGATTCTTCTTCTCTCATCTGAATACCCTGATGTCACATAGAGGAGGCAGATGCAGCTGATGTCCAGTTTTCCAGCACATATTTATATAGGGGCTTGATACTGGTCAAAGACAATTGACCCCAGAGCTTTTAGATGGTGCAGAGAGTGCACAGGAATAAGCGAGAGTATGGGGAGAGAAGAGTAGAGCAGCTGCCTGAGGGCCCTCTCCACCGCCACACAATATTAGGTGCGCAAACTTGTGTGCCAATCCCGAGAGATCCTTAGTCTTCAATATGCCACGTGACCCTGTCTATCTCTCTTTTTACATTTTGGGCTTCTGCTTACTCCTTTATTTCTTCCATTCAGGGCAGTGCTGGTGTTTTCTGGGTCCTGAGCAGCTTTGCTAAGAAAGGTCCTCTCAACTGTTTGGAGTGGGTGGGCTGCCGTCAGATGAAGGAGGGAAGGATATGCAGAACACTTTATCATTTCTTGACCTGTGGCTCTTTTCAGCCCAAGGAACTCTAAAAAGGCAAGAATAACTGGCCACACAATTCTGCCATAAATTCCAGGGATATATTGCCACTACAGTTTGCTACTGTTTGTGCTGAAGCAACTGAATGACCATATCAAAATATACATTTATCTGAACAAATCACCTGTTTCTTTCTATGTTCCTTTCATTTGGGAGATCTAAATTATAGAATATTATTTTTGTTGAACTTGTGGCTACAGTGTGTATATATGTGTGTGTGCAACCAAGACAGTATTCCAGTCACCAAATTCCTGACAAAGTGACCTTAAAGTTCTTCTACAACTAATCTGTTTCCTGCTCATCCATTTCCGATTTCAAGTGATAACATTTCCATTTTGTTTGAATAATGGCTATTCTTAACACATTTTATGAAATGGAGTAAAAATACTATACTTGGAGGAAAAGGAGGAGGAGAAACCCTTTCCTGGTGTTACACACACACACACACACACACACACACAGAGAGAGAGAGAGAGAGAGAGAGAGAGATTATTTTATACATTGGCAAGCCATTTATCAAGTCCATGCTATTAGTACGCATAATGGCAAAAAACAGACATATTCACATTTTTAAAGCCATTTTAACAGCTTTTTACATTATGCTGTCTCCAAAAGGGTCTGTTAACATTGGCACTTTAATTGGCACTTGAGTCATTTCCTGTATATACAGATGTATTATTTCCCCAAGTCTTTCTCTTTGGACACCTCCATCAAGTATATTTTAAAACCATCCTTTTCTCCGTTCTCTTCCTGTAGCACCTTTCCTGTTCATTGTCATGCTGCTTTGTACAGCATGAGTAATATAGGCTGTGTTTTACTAAACTTATTTCTTGTTAAGTGTGTTAAGTGACTTAAACTTCTAAAATACTTATTTTCAGGTTAACAGGGCAACCATAGATAAGTGAGGTGGAAGAGGGCATTTTTGGTGGTGGTATCCCAACTTTGAAATAGACTCCACAGAGAGCCTCACCTTGATACCAGGTGAAGGGCTTTTTGCCTCCTCATCCTTTTTAACTGGATTTCAAACTAACTATGGGATGCTATGGCTTGGGGTTATTTGAACCTGAGATGTAAACTTGTTCTGTTACAAGAAAAGTTTGGTGCCTTTTATTGTTAATTTTAATTACCATGTAAGTCATTTTTATTATGGTCTTGTTTGTAAACCATCCAGGTAACACACACACACACACACACACACACACACACACACGTAATTGAAATACTGGTTAACTACCTTACAATGCTTAAAAAGTAAAAATTGGTTAAAACTATAAAATCAGACTTTGATTAAAATTGCCCACTGGAATAAAAAATGTCTTCAGTATTTGGTTGGGAGTGATATAAATACTAACAACAACAAGAAGAAGAATTCAGAAGTAATATTCACTGAATTAAATGGGGCTTATTCACACTGCTCACCCTGATCTCTGAGTAGTGTAAGATTCCAAGGGTTCCAGAAAATATATATATCAAAGTTCTTAAGCTTGCAGTGTAGTTGTACATCTCTTTACCTTTGGGAATTGATCTTTCTCCTAGGTTAAGAAGATGAAGGAGTGTCATAAACAGTGTAATTTTATGCCTGCCTGCTCAGATGTAAGTCCCATTGAATTCAGTAGGACTTTTATCATATGTGGTGGGAGTGTAAAAAGGTGAAAGGCTACTGGGAGATGATATATAATGAACTGGAAAAAAATGTTGAAATATACATTTGTAAAGAAACCAGAAGCATTTATGTTAGGTATTGTGGGAAATGAAATAAATAAAAAGGAATGTAAGCTCTTCTTAGTATGCGGTAACAGCAGCAAGGATATTATTGGCCCAAAAATAGAAATAAGAAGAATTACCAACGATGGAAGAATGGAGAATGAAATTAATGGACTATGCAGAACTTGATAAATTAACAGGAAGAATCTGAAACCGGCGGGACCAGAAGTTCACCGAGGACTGGAGTAAATTTGTAGATTATCTGAAAAGTATATGCGATGATCAAACAACGTTTGTTGGTTTGCTAGAAGCTCTGTGAAGAATTAATATTAGAAATATTGTAAAAAAAGGGAAAAGGAGAGGGGAAAGGTTATTAATATAAGGCAATATAAAATTAAGAAATGCGTAAGAAATGATCAAAACGGAGGATTAGCAGAAGAGCTGGGGGAAGTCCAAAAAGAATGTATCTGTGAGAAAGTGTGTGTTATGTCTTTATAAATCTGTATTGTAAAATCAATAAAAATATTTATTAAAAAAAAGAATTCAGTAGGACTTCTAGGTTTACATCTTAGTGTGCTTATCAGCAGTTCTTTTTTCTGAGGAGGACACAGGGTTACGCATGCCTAAACATTTTGTGAATCTTTGTACTTTTGTCCATTTACTGTATTTATTTTTCCCGATCTGAACTATAAAAAGGTGATTTTCTTGAGTCAAAATGCAAGTACCCCTAAACATTTTTTTGAAGAAAAAAAACACTGCTTATCAGAATGCTGAAATACTTGGATCTGATACTTGGATTTGGACTTGTTTAAGAAGCCAGTGGCTCTGAAATTAAGAAAGGGACTATTAGTGGCAAAATGCTTGTCTTTGTTTCAAGCAACCTTCTAAATGGCCCACTGGTGAAACCTTTGATTCTGCTCATATGCTCCAGGAGCTGGCTGTTACTTCCTTAAAGCAGAAGATGTAATATAGTTACCTCTCAAGAGATCAATCCTCCTTCTATTACACCTGATCATGATCCCACTAAAAATCAATGAGTGCCCAGGGAGTGTGAAATAATCTGCAGAATCTGAAACAATTAGATATACTATTTATCAGTCATGCAGAACAGAATAATAAATATATTGGAGATGGAGGGGGAAGCAGACGGTTTTTAACTTGGCAGCTGTATTCTTACCCTTTGGCATCCTGCAAGCATGCAGAAGAGCAAGATGTAACACTGAAAGGCTGAACGATTTTTTAAAAACAACAACAAAAGTGGTCCAATTACATAAAATGAGCAGGATCATCTCACAAATCTATGTGGCCTGTCAGAGATCATTGACTAATGAGTAATAAATAATGAGTTTGTAAAATAAAAAATAAAAAATCTATGTGAGCTTACACAATCATAATCAGCAATCAGGTTTGTTTTGCAGAAAGGCTACTTCCTCTCAATGAGGGACTTATGTAGGAGGGGAAGAGGGCAAGGCAGTATTTTGCCAGATAAAATAAGCAGAGAATTTCAAGGTTAGAATGGCCATATTAAATTCTTGATTACGACTGCCATATCATTGTCAACATCCCTTTGAATATGAAACTCCAGTGGCTCAGTGTTTGTCAGTTTGGAAGTGATACAGGAGTACCCTCAAACTAGCTCAACTTCAAGGTACTCTTCTACAGTCTTTGGTTATCAGCTGTGGAATATTGTGAAATGTCAACTCCTACTGCTTTGTTGGTGCTGAAAAACACTTCAACATGTTAAAACTTCTTTCAGAGGTTTTTGTTAAGACTCTGTCCTGCCCCAAAGGTGAGCAGGAGTCTATGGACCACAACAGACTTCATTAGGCAAGGGACAGGTAGGGTGAAGGGACAGTAATCACAGATAGATGGAAATGTCCTACTTTCACTATCACAGATAGATGGAAATGTTCTACCTTCACTGTTCTACCTTCCCTATTGCTTTGCAATGCCAGTTTCTGGAAACTGTGAGGAGAGAGACTGTTGTTGTGCTTAGAGGGCTTCCCACAGGAACCGGGTAGCCACTGTGAGAACAAGATGCTAGACTAGACGGGTCACTTGCCTGATTCAGCAGGCTCTTTAAATGATCCCAGGACCTTGAATAGTTTCAAGCAGACTTGTTGCAACCAAATCTAGAACTCAGCGGAAGCCTTTATTCCGCTGACTGCTCCTTCAAGGCTACAAAACTTTCCAGAAGAGTAAAAAGTCATGGAATACTAGGCTCCAGGCCACAGAGCTATATCTCCTCTAGGTCAGGTCCTGACTCATCTGATAAAGAGGCCCTGGGGAGTGTGAGTGTGGTGTTCGTACGGAGCCCCCGGTAGTCTCACAGACTATTGACCCGTACACCACTAATCCGCTGCCACCAAGCAGGTCCTCCCCAGTAAATCACTGAGTCTCAGTCAGGTTCGTAAGTTAACAAAGAAGAGCGTAGTTTATTGCAGACACAAATAAACTTTAACTGCATTCAAAACGTTGTTACTCTTTACCTTCTTAGTCTTATTTTTATCCTGTGTCTAACTCTTCTACCTCCCCTCACACGAGAACCAACTGCACTAACTGTCTCTCTAATTCCAACTACCTGCCAACTGCTTTCCCAACTGCCTTTTCCCAACCAACCAACTAACTAAAAACCAACTAACCCAAACCTCAGGCTAAGCCCTTTTATAAACAGGTAGGCTCCGCCTCTGGCTTTTCTATTGGTCTACCTAGTAACTCTTTCTCTCCCCCTGTACAGAAATTTAAAAAAGAACAGGCAAACGCCACAGTGAGGCTTTTATAATAAAGGGTGTCAATACCTGGCTCAGGGAGCGCTGTCTTTTGATAGACAAATCAGGAGGCTCTGCCTTAATGACATTATGAGTGACAAGTTCTTTATTAGGCTCAGTGTAAGCACCTGGGTCTCAGTTCACTACCATGTCCACTTACATCAAGGAGGGTACCATGATAGCTGTTTCCTCCTTCTCTTCAAGAGAGTACAGTGGTACCTCTGGTTACGTACATAATTCGTTCTGAAGGTCTGTTCTTAACTTGAAACTGTTCTTAACCTGAAGCACCACTTTAGCTAAGGGGCCTCCTGTTGCTGCCGCGCCTCCGGAGCACAATTTCTGTTCTCATCCTGAAGCAAAGTTCTATTTCTGGGTTAGTGGAGTCTGTAACCTGAGGCATATGTAACCCGACGTACCACTGTACTGGTCGCATGACAGCCCCTCCCTTTACAATATGAGATGTGGGTTCTGCTTTCACATGCCAGGATCTATACATTCATACTTAGATGGTTGGGGAAAGCACTGCCTATGGTGCAATTCCTTGTTACAAGAGACTGTCAAGCTCTTTCACAGTGAGAAATAAATTGAATTTCTATATAAGTGCTCTGTGATGAGGAGGAATAATAAAAAAAAGTGAGTCTCACACCCTGGCACATAACAATAAGTAGCAAAGTGATTTCAGGGAGTTCAAAGGCAGCTTTTGTAAAAAGGTGTTTCACAAACACCAAGTAGCTTTTTATTTCCAGCAGAAGGTTTTAATGCTTTTTGTACTGCTGAGATATATACAACAAAATGCAGTAATTCTCATGGAGGTGGCTGGCGGTAACTGGTTATCACAGTAACACTTTGTAGACTATACCAGTTACTCTAAAATTCCCTGGCGCCAGTAAAATGTTGTTTTAGTGTAGCGTACACATTTTTTCAGGGACACATTAAAGGTCTTTGGGGAGATCCAGATCACTCTCCTCTGGATTGCTTTGAGGCAAAGCTACCGACTTGGGTGGCTTTAAAAGAGGATTAGACAAATTCATGGTGGATAAAGCTATCAATGGTTACCAGCCATGATGCCTATGATCTGCCTCCCCAGCTGGAGGCTATAATACATCTGAATACCAGTTGCTGGGAACCACAGGTGGAAAGACTGCTGTTGTGTTTGGGTCCTGTGAGCCAGTGTGGTGTAGTGGTTAAGAGCGGTAGTCTCATAATCTGGGGAACCGGGTTCGCGTCTCCACTCCTCCACATGCAGCTGCTGGGTGACCTTGGGCCAGTCACACTTCTCTGAAGTCTCTCAGCCTCACTCACCTCACAGAGTGTTTGTTGTGGGGGAGGAAGGGAAAGGAGAATGTTAGCCGCTTTGAGACTCCTTAAAGGGAGTGAAAGGCGGGATATCAAATCCAAACTCCTCTTCTTCTCCTCTTCTTCCCTCCCTCCTGGTCTTTCGTTTGGGAGCTTCAAAAGTTTTCTTCAGTCCGAACATCACAGCAACTGATGCCAACCGACACCGGCAAACTTAGGGATCCACAGAGTTTGTGCATCATGTGCATGACAGACCTCAGCAACTCAGCATTTTGGCCAATCTACTTTATTTACATATAAACACACACGGAGCACTACAACATGGCTCCCTCTCTCTCTAGCATCAGACAGCAAAGAGAAAAAGAACAAAGGACAATAGTCCCACTTCACGGAACACAGTAACACAAACATCCTGTCTTCGTCACTTCCCACTCTGTGGAGTCAAAACATACACCGTCATGTGATAGACAAAACTCCCGTGACTGCAATCATAGATCAGGAATTCTAACAGGCATCTGGCTGGCCACTGTGACAAAAGGATGCTGGACTAGATGAGTCATTGGCCTGTTGCAGCAGGCTAGTCTTACATTCTTAAAGCAATTAGAAGTTATGATCATGTATCTTCTTCGCTTTGTCTAGCTTAGCCCTGAGGTATTAGCACTGAAAATGTGCTCTTCATAGATGACCACTTGTTGGATAATATGTTATGCACATCAGATCCTCTGTTTGGCCCAGAACCTTTCCATATTTCCTTGCCCCTAGTCTGTACTGTACTCTGTGGGAGGAGCACACTGGAATCCTACAACTGCAGAGTTGAAAGGGACCCCAAGGAACATTTAGTTCAACCTCCTGCTGTGCAGCAATTTCAACTAAAATATCCATGGCAGATGGACATCCAACCTCTGCTTAAAAGCCTCCAATGAAGGAGAGTCCACTTCCTCCAGAGGGAGTCCCTTCCACTGATGTACAGCTCTAATGGTCAGAAAGTTCTTCCTGAGGTTTAGTCAGGTTCTCCTTTCTTGTAACTTGAATCCATTGGTTTGGGTCCCACCCTCTGGAGCAGGAGAAAACACACTTGCTCTATCTTCGTTGTGGCAGCCCTTTAGATATGTGAAAGAAATGGAATCATTACTTGCCAGAACTCAGTTAGAGAACCCCTGAGCTTTCATGGGAGCTCTGCAAGTAGCAGCAGGATAAACAGCTGGGGCAACCCACTTACATACAATCAAGAGAGTCACAAAAAGTGCATAGCATATTTCAGGGAGAAAAGGAGCAAACACTATACTACTTGTTAGATTTCTGACCAGAACTCCCACCCTAAACCTATTTTTCTCAGAGTTAACTCTCCTTGATTTTGATGGGGTTAACTTTCAAACAAGCACACTTATGATTGCAGCTGGTGCTTCTTCTCCAAATAACCACAATGGTCTTGCAAGGGAGTTGTGGTATCGGCAGTTTGCTTCTTCTTAGTGGTGCCTGTTGGAGAGATGAGCTGCTAATCAATTCCTATTATTGGAATAAATACCTATCATGGCCAAGTGGCCAAATTGCTATGCCCTGCACAGCACATCTTCCTGTTAATCCTCCTGCACATCCACCACCGGGCTGTCTTTTCAGGCATGTGGTCTATGCCAACCTTCTGTAACCTGGTGCCTTCTAGATGCTTTTGGACCACAACTCCCATCAGTCCCAGGAGTTACAGGCTGAAACAGCTGGGGGGGGCACCGTGTTGGAGAAGGCTGTTCTAGTTTGATGTCTTCCTTGACAACGGAAGCTACCCATTACATGATAAATCCATAGGTAGACCCCTTCATCCAGGGTCTTATTAGGATCATCATACCATCGCCTTTTAGTCTCTCTGTGTGCATATAACAAAAGAGACAGGAATGCCTGCACAGGAAGAACGCGTTTTTGAATTATAACTTGAATGAACTGCATTGCAATGCTTAAAGCCTCATGCCAATTTTTGAGAATATAAATAGATGTTTCCACTTTTGCAAACTGAAAGAAAAGGTTTTTTCCCCAAACACAGAGAAAGAGAAATCAATGTCCTCCAGTTATTATCACTTTTAACATTTTGCAGGCTCCCACCTAGCATGTTAACATTTTTGTATATTTCAATCAGCAGTCTCTTCACCTTTAATTAAAGTAGGTATTGCAAAAGATCTGACCCCTTTGCCATTGAGCCTTTTAATCTTATTCTATGTCTTTTCTACTGAAGTGCGATGATTAATACTGTTACAGAAGTTATGCCAGCATGAGTTCTCAGATCTTCTAATAACCCTCTAAGCATGAATATGCTTCCTTTTATAATCCATCAAATCCAGAATTTTAACGAATGTCTCGCCTTATTCAAAGCCTTTCTTCTTGCTTTGACTACTGTGTAACAAATTTTCCCTTTGCTAGGAGGGCACTAGAGGGTTGCTTTTCTTCCCAGCTGGAATAGAAACGTTGGTTGGGGGGGGGGGAATCAACAAAAGCTTCTATGCTATCAGCAGCAATTCCTACAAATCCACAATGGTGATAGAAGGTGACATTTACCTAACTGAATACATTGATTAAAAAAAATCAAAATCATTCCCTCTCTCCCACAACAGACATCTTTAACAAGATTAGAAATATGAAGAAAGCCATTAACAACTCTTCTCAAAATAGCATTCCCTTTTGGGCTGAGTTTTACCATTTCTTGCCCAGTGAAACATCGCTAATGACCTGAGCAGCAGAAGGCTTCATGGAGGGGTGATGGATGCAGCATAGTTGTAGAAAATTAATGATGAATCAGTCATTTCTGAGTAAAAGTCATATCTCTGAGCAGTGTGAGATTCCAGAGGTCCCAAGCACTTACCCAGGGTTTGTGTTTTCCTTTGGAAATGAGCCACAGTGGGGACTGTTGATATCTTTATGATATATGGCTTATTTACGCAACCTGAGCCTATGACGGAGGAGTTCACAGCATTAACACCCCAAAAGGGTCTTGTTTCTCCCATAACCAAAGCCTTGGATTAGAACAGATCATCCACTATCTCTCTCCAGCTTGCTGCTTTTCTCCTGGTCCACATCACTGCTACTCCCAACTCTAAACTCTGGCTTTGTCCTTCTACCTAACTGCAAGCTGGTGGAAGTTAGCAGAAATGAATGGGAAGACTAGGTCAGAGGGACAGAGATCATTAGAAACTTGAAGTTGAAGCATTTTGGACCCCCTGTCTACTTACACCACAATTCTATACTTCAGGATGAGGAATTTTTAGCCTTCCAGATATTGTTGGGTTCCATCATCCCCAACCAACATGACCAATGATCGGACATGATGGGAGATGTTACTAAACATCTGGAGAAGGTGGGTGGGATGCAAGCTTTACATACTGGAAGTAAGTCCTTTTAGATTCAATGGAGTTTACTTTTGAGCAGACATTGACTAATATTGCAGTACTAGTAAAATGACTCTTATTTGAACTCTCTGGCAAAGAACAGAATTTATATTCTTTAATTTATTGTAAGTCCCCGGCTTTGCACAAATGGCAGGCTGAGCCATAGGAATAACAGAAGGCACCAGATATGCATTCCTGGATGGAACTGCATCAATAGCACCCACACACACTTTTACTCCTGGTGAGCTGAAATGTTTGAAAGCGTTCTGACAACAAAGGGCACTGTTTCCTAGGCGAGAGTGAAGAATACAGGGAGGGACAAAGGCTGTCATTTTAAGATGCAGAGACTGAACTTGAGATTAACCCCAAGATGAAGGCAAATAAAACTGATGCACTGTTTGAATGAGTTTAAAATACAAGACAACACTTTAAGTTTGCTGTCAGAACAAAATGAAAGCATGTAGAAGGGCAGAGAAATGAAAAGCAATCAGAAAGCAATGAAAGCCAACCGAAAGCAATTATGAGCCACCATTCAATAATTAAGATGCGTATTTTCAGGCTTCTGTCTATGAGCCTCGTAATCATGACAAGAGCAATAAAGCATCACATCTCTGGAGCCTTTAGGAACAGCAGTGTAAATCTGCAAGCCATGCAAATGACGCATGCAATACAATCAAGTTAGTCCAAACCACTGCTGTTATCAAAGGAACATAGATTTCAATTGGTAGCAGAGCTTAAAAACCAATAACATTTCCTTGATGAGGACTGAGGTTTTCCACATGGTCTAATTATACTATATATGACTGAGAATGAGATCTATCTCCCTTTGTGTTAGATTAGATCTTAAGGGGTTGAGGTGTGGGGTTGTTATTCATTCAGTCATTCATTCATTATTAAATTTATATGACCACCCATTAACATATGTTCCCTTGAGTTCAGTGTTTAGAGTGTGTTTGTAAGTCACTTTGGGTCACTTTTGTGAGGAAAGCAAATCACAACAACCATAATAAATACCTGTCAGATCACTTCCCCCTGTTCAGACCAATATGATCTTTAAGATATTCTGAGATTTCTTTTGAATTTTATTTTTTGATTAAAGTTCTTATGTTACATCGGTAAACATTATCATATCACACCACAAAGCTTATTATACTATAATTTTCAACATGTATACAAAGTTTATATACTAAAAGAAAAAAAGAAAAAGAAAAAAAACAAGAGCAAAAAAACTATTCCAAAATCATATATAGCAACACTTTGGACTTCCTGTCTATCCCGTTGTATATTCCTTTTTTCAAATGAATGAACTCTTATTATTGTATATTTCTTTAAATTTTATCTAATACATTCCTTGGTCTTATTTCTCAACTCAGTCTCTCTCCAACATCAATCGAATGCTAGCATAGATAGTGAACCTTTACTGTATTTTTGAACATATATCTTATATCTATCCCACTTTTCCATAAATTTTTGTTTTGAATTGCCTCTCAGGTTATTTGTCAACTGCGCCATTTCAGCAAATTCTTGAAGCTTGTTATGCCAATCCATTATTGTTGGGACTACTTCTTCCTTCCACCCCTTTGCCACCAAAGTCCGAGCTGCAGCCATTGCATATAAAAATACGTCCCTAAAGGCATTTGGGATGTCCCTGCCAATAATACTTAACAGAAACAGAATAACTGTTAAGATGTTCTGAGATTTCAGGGGACATAAAATCACAAAATTATAAAGTTGGGAAGGACTCCAAGGGTCATCCAGCCCTAATTCCTGCAATGTAGGAATCACAGCTAAAGAATCCCTGGCCATCCAACCTCTGTTCGAAAACCTCCAATGAAGGAGAGTCCACCACCTTCCAATGTAGTCTGTTCTGCTGTTGAACAGCTCTGACTGTCAGAACTAGAACACAGAATTAATGATGGTTGAGCTTCCTTCAGACTGATTTGGAATGGTGATATGTTAATCAAATTGATTTGGGATTGATTCAGATAAGTCCTGGATAACACCTGGAATGTATGATATCCTACCATGAGCTGCTCATTCGGGATTCTGGCAACAGCTACAAAATGTTAAGGTTTAAAAGCTATGTTTGATTATTGTGTCAACAAAGGTCTTATCCCCTACTATGATCCAGTGGTTTGTCAAAATTCTAAAGTGATACAGCACAGAGAAGGTCATGAAAACTTCCATTTATCAGACTGAAGATGGAGAAATCTTGTTATAAACAAAGTTGAGCGTCATCTGTATCTCAAGGGCATTGCTTTCCCCCTTTCTTTTCAAAGTTTCAATAGTTATCCATAACTTAAATGGAGACAATGCAACTGTCACCTCAGTCTCTACAACATCATGATTTGCAACAAAAAATAACTTTGATTAATATATCACAGCATGAAGCTTATCAATCTTTAGCTTATGGAAGAATATTATCACAGGTAGTAATGACCACTTAACAATGACAAACTTCATTTACCACTTATGATATATGGTTCCATTAAGCTGAAGATACATTGTGAGGCCTTCTGTGAACTTAATTTCAAATGACAGCCATTTAATGTATTGTTATTTCTGTCTTGGCTGCTTCAGGAAAAAGTTCACCTTGCTAAATCATGCACAATTATTTTTAAAAAGAGAGCCCCATTTTTTAAAAAATGAAACAATCAAAATCAAAGCCTATTATAGCTAACTATGTATTTTTGTCTTCTTAGATAATGAAATACAAGCTTGGAAATTGTATTTATGTTAATCTATATTTTTATGATGCAGCATAGATTCTTTGTGGCATGTAATGTTTAGGAAGTTGGACGTCCCTGGTTAAGATCACTGGCTCGCCATCCCACAACCACCGCCTGCCTTCTTGTTGTCGCCACCACCCCACCAGCCGCTCATCACAGCAGATTCTGCCACTGTAGCCTCCACTGCCTCTGCCACTCTCCTCCGCCACCCGCTCACCTCTCTGGCATCAGATGCTGTCACCCTCCCTTCCCCCTTCCCCTTGTGTCACCAATGTGCTTCCAGAAGCAGGCGCAATACTTCTGAGGCTTCCGGAAGTGTGGTACTAGCTTCAGGGAGTATGGAGGTGGGAGCCATGGCAGTGACAGCGGAAACCATAGTGGTGGCAGCATGGAAAAGGATGAGGAGAAGAAGGTGGAGGAAGCCAAAATGGGACATCCGTGATTGGGATCAGAAGCCAGGGTGGCTTCTGACTATCTGGGATGTCCTGCTGAAAACAGGACATTTGGGTGGCATGTCTTCTGCTTGTAACCAACCACATGCTTTATTATTGAGTTATTGCCCCTGCAGTAATAATAATAAAGATTATAATTGCTATTAATAATGACAATTTATAAGTGGAAGGAAAATAATAGGCTAACTGGTACTATTGAAATAATGTCTGATTTCATATAAAGAGACTGATAATATTTAAATTGTGACCAGTTTGTGAGGGGAATAGTAAACCAATATTATGATCTGAAATGCTGGAATGTGTAAAGCGTTCTAATTCTCCCCCCCTCCCCCCATTGTATTTTATTAAGTTTCAGCATTTTATACATATATAATAAAAACACAATTTTGTCGTTTCTCTTATTTTTGTCAACTTCCCACCCCGTTTTCCATGGAGTTGTTGTTTTTTCCATTCTGCTGCACCCTACCTTCAGTCATAACCATAACCATAATATTATGGGCTGGGCAGATCTAAATATGGACCATAAAGAAGGCTGATCGCCAAAGAATTTATGCTTTTGAATTATGGTGCTGGAGGAGACTCTTGAGAGTCTCATGGACTGCAAGAAGATCAAACCTATCCATTCTTAAGGAAATCAGCCCTGAGTGCTCACTGGAAGGACAGATCGTGAAGCTGAGGCTCCAATACTTTGGCCACCTCATGAGAAGAGAAGACTTCCTGGAAAACACCCTGATGTTGGTAAAGATGGAGGGCACAAGGAGGCACAAGGAGAAGGGGACGACAGAGGATGAGATGGTTGGATAGTGTTCTCAAAGCTACCAGCATGAGTTTGACTAAACTGCGGGAGGCAGTGGAAGACAGGAGTGCCTGGCGTGCTCTGGTCCATGGGGTCACGAAGAGTCGGACACGACTAAACAACTAAACAACAACAAGATCTAAATAAAGGAGAAGCCTTCTGTGAGGGAGAAAATAATAATAATAATAATAATAATAATAATAATAATAATAATAATAATAATAATAATAAATTTTATTTATATCCCACCCTCCCCAGCCGAAGCCAGGCTCAGTATTTGTACTCTAGGAGTCTTGAATGTGACAGCCTTTTTTCCCTAAAGTATTCCTCAGTTGAGAATTTATTTATTTTTACAATTTACCAATGACTGCAAGGATGAAGCAACCTAGGGTACTCTGCAATGTCCATCCATGTCTATGGCTATAATAAAAGAAGGCTGAATCTTGGCCCATCTCTGTCCACAGCATGTATTTAAATTCAGGGGATTGACATAGGGAAGTGAGGGAGGGGATGGGAAGATGGCCCAGCCCGGTCAATCATCACTATGATGTGGGGAGGGAAAAACACAACTTGTTGCCTACTTAATTTCAGCTATGTTGGCCAGTTGGTTGGGTGTAGGCCCAGGAGGGGTCTCTCTCCCACTATGAATAGCCCACAGCTTACCATTTGAGAATGATGGTGTGGACAGTTAAAAGTGAAAATGGAGAAAGTTAAATAAAACATGTCTCTTTGATTCATTTATCCCGAAGAGGGTGACCTTGTTTGACAAGGTTGTCAGGACCCGAGTACATTCAAGCATGGGAAGTCTTAACTTACACAGAACTCATGAGACAGGTTCAAACATTATGGACTCCTTGTGGAGAGCACTTGCACTAGCGAGTGGATGCTGAGGTTTGAATTAATGCAGCAAGAGGACCAATGTGGAGTCCTGCCATTAGCCTCCGACTCAAGACTATGATGTACGAGACAATTCTCAAAGCACATCAGAATAATTCTGATTGTGGAGCCAGCTGCTTCTTGTATGTTCCTAGACAGCCAAAGGGTACACCAATTTCCTGCAATATATGAGGCATTATTTAATTATGAACATTTATTAATCATACTATATGTTGAAAAATCTGATAGCAATACACCAAAGTAAACAATCCCCATGGTATGTGTGTGAGCGCTCTCTCTCTCTCTCTCTCTCTCTCTCATGAGTCTGTAGGGGTTGGAGAAGCCACCCCATGAAACTCTCCCAAAATCTAAATGGCTCACTCAAAATACACAAATACAGCTTGCAATAAAGTTGTGGCTGATTTTAACCCATTTCCTATCGTAGCATGAATATTGCTCTCCTACTCTGACTCAGCTCTGGCTGTTGGCGCAAGTAAAAACCCAAATAAGCAAAGATCTAGCTGCTGATGGCACAGATTTGTTCTTTAATAACTCACATGACCATCATCCCCTTTAGCTGATCATCTTTGCAAAGCAATTCATATGCAGGAACCTTCTTTTGTCCACCAATTGCTGGATTGCAATGATTCTCAACTAACTGTAGACTAATGCTAATAAATTTTGTTGTAGGCCTCTCTAAGAAAATGGACTTAATACTATTCTCAATAAAATATCATATTTGAACTGGTTTACACAGCATTTCCTGCATGCAAATTTCCAGCCTAATATGGTTAGATTATTATTATTATCATTGTTGTTGTTGTTGTTGTTGTTGTTGTTGTTATTATTATTATTATTATTATTATTATTATTATTATTATTATTATTATTATTTCCCTTCAAAGGTAGGCTCATATCAGAATATTAGCCACTGTAAATAAAGGACAGCATACCTTCTACAGCAGTTCTCAGTACTTGTAAGAAGATTAGGTTCTTTTGTAAAGCATTTCATTAACAAGTCCTCAGAGAATAAAGAGCAAAGATCAGAGTGATTGGAACATCAAAGGAATCTTAAATACCTGGGGAAAAAAGTTATATTCAAACTCTCTCAAATAAATAACTTGGAGTGGTAATCACTTCAGCATCTCCCCCTTCTATTTAATAAGTCTTTTCTGATGTTATAAAACTATCCTTTTCAGTCAGCTGTGATGTCACAGTGAAAGGATAAAAAATCCCTGAAACCCCGTGAACAAAATCTACAGCTATAAATTATGCATTACATTACAAGGCTATGGCCATGGGAGGGGAGGGAATCATTGAACCGATGATTATTAAAGCAATTTGTTTCAGGGTTATTATTTTTTTAACCCATAATTTATTGAAGATATGACTACACAATACAATATTCAAGATATTCAGCACTGCATTAAAAATATTTTTAAAAATCAATATATCCAGCACTGTATCAAAGATAAAAACTCTTCAAAGACACATTTCAACAGAATCAGAATATATATTAAATATGCACCGGTTGTAATATGTTCCAACAAGTAGAGTTCACACAGTATTTGTATACATCATATCCCGTATAATGGGGATGAGAAACCTTTCTAGCCCAAGGGTCATATCCTACCATGGAAACATTCCACAGGTCATATGCCAGTGGTGGGCGGAGACAGAGGCAAAAGTGGGTGGAGTAATGGATGTGATCCTAATCCTTTGTATAGCAGACTACAATCTCTTTCCCTTTCTCGGAGAACTATACCCATTCAACAGAGCAAGAGGCATTATCACATTTCAAAGTGGCACTCAGAAAGCTGGTGCGTGAAGGGTGTGGTTTAGTGAGTGTGTGTGAGCCTAGGGGCAGCATTCTGCTACAGTGGTACCTTGGGTTACATATGCTTCAGGTTACAGACTCCGCTAACCCAGAAATAGTGCTTCAGGTTAAGAACTTTGCTTCAGGATGAAAACAGAAATTGTGTTCTGGTGGCGCGGAGGCAGCAGGAGGCCCCATTAGTTAAAGTGGTGCTTCAGGTTAAGAACGAATTAAGTACTTAACCCGAGGTACCACTGTACTGGGTTTGAGATTCTCCACACCTGTTACTGTAATACAGGATATCAGGCAGAATTCATCTATGAGAAGTTGTTTGGCTTCCTTTCCATTTCTTGCCAAATTCATTTAGTGCGGTTATATTAGTCGTCACAATATTATTCAGCTATCATCATCATCTCAGTAAATCTTAGAAGAATAGTTTAAGGTAGGCCAGTATATTATCTCCATGGGGCATGTGGAAGACTCTATCTGAGAGATCCTAACTTGGATTATGACAAGCCTAAGTGAATCAGGGACTTTGGAGTCCTCAGCTCACATCATTAACCACCACACATCTATCTATTGAAATCTTAGCACACATCATGATTAATCAAACTGGATACAGTTCATTATATCTGCCTAGATTTACTTATTTAGTTCTTCTGCGTGCTTCTCTCTCTCTCTCTCTCTCTCTCTCTCTCTCTCTCACACACACACACACACACACACACACACACACACACAAACACACACACCCCTGGCAGGCAAGGAACAAGTCTAATAAAAGAAAAGTCTGAAAAGAAGCCCTGTCTGAAACTCAATACTGACCAATGGCCAGACTCAGTGAAATAGAAGACACATAACACTGGTGCTTTACAGCTTGCACTGAGCCAATATTAAAGTTTTTGTATAAATTTATAAGGCCAATAACAAGATGGGTCCAGGATTCCTTAAAGATCCCTTACATCCTTATCCAATTACCAAGATATTTGAAGGGGGTCTTTCTTAGTGGCCCCCCAAAGCTCAGATAAACAGTTCATATCCACCGTGCATTGTGAGCCCAGTTCTGTGGACCTCCCTCTCAGCTGAGATCAGATGGCCCTCCCTTCCTTTTGCCTGACAAAAACCTTTCTACTGTATTCTAGCAGGCATTTTAAGGAAGTTTCCTGTTTCCATTATTCATTTCAACTGATTTTATCCACTGTTTGCTTTCTAGCATTTTTATGTACACTGCTTGGAAATTTTGATAATTAAGCAGTAGATAAATATTTTTTTCTGTCTTAACAAGTCCTGAGATTTGCAGGCTTGCTCTGTTGCTATAAACAGATTAAAAATAATAATAAATGCCACACCCCCGTTAAATATTATTTGGCTTAAAAAAAAAAAAACACCATTCCTTGCCGCTCATAGTTTTTTTCTAGCTGAATAACTCTCCGGTTTTGTATGTGATAATCCAGGTCTTTCGCTGCAATGGAAACAAGAAATAGGCTAGTCTTAATAATTAAAAGGATCAAACCTCAGAATTGAAGAGCAAAGGTTTCATCACCAGGAAAACCACGGCCTCCTGAGTTATTCATGAAAGAGTATGGAACATGATTGTTGCACTATGGTCAAATGGCTTGGCTTTGCCTGTCTCCCTGCCAGAGGCAGTTTTGCCCTCGGAGACACTGAGAGCATTGCCTTCCTCCGTAACAAAACCTTAATAAAACACAGTAGAAATTCAAGTATGTTTGACCCATGGGGTAATTGGAGACTTCGTTTACAAAAGTTGGCTGATCGGCAGAGTGTTTCATGTGAAGGATTCAAATGGGGGCAGCTGCTGCTTTGTAACACAGTGCTTCAAAAAGAGCAGCTGTAGCTCAGAAAACTAATAGGCTTGGAGGGCACTAAGGAGGTACTTTGAAAACCTACCTTGAATCAATATTTCATGCACTCACCATTTAAGTCTTTTGTTCCTCAGACTTTTGCTCATAGCACAAGTACCGAGGGAAGAAATGTCAGCATTCCCTTGAGCATCTAATGTCCAGATCCTAGGGATGGCGGAGAGATTAGATTCAGTTCACATTTAAAGGCAAACTCTCACAATTCAGTTTCCGACACAATACACAAACTGGAACACAGGCATCCTTCAAAATTCGCACTTCTCCAAAGTTCTCCAGACAAGTAATGCGTACAAAAGTGCATCTACTAGGGTATTCTCTAAGAGTGTGCCAGCAGTAAATCACACCGCTCAAATTGGAGTTAACTCTTTATTAACAAAAACATGATCTTCATAGACTTGGCTGAGTATCAGGTCTATTGAGCACAGCAGCTTATCCTTGATACATCTTACTCTATGAATCAGATGCAAAGACTGAAAGTTCCCAGCTCCTCTCCTCTCCAGGGAAATGGAAATGATGAAATTGCTGTAATTTGCAAGTTCATCAGCTGTCATGAATGGAAATCACACTATCAAATATGAGTGTTATTCATTACCTTATTTTAAGTTCACAAATGTTATTTAAATTGTTACATTATTGTTTCTAACATTTCCCTTCCACTGAAATGTCCTGAAACTGATTATGTACCGTAGTTAAGTATGCAATTATGTTAGTTTTAGCCACAGGTGAGTGAGATGAACAAGGTCAGTTTAATGGAAGACAAACCATAGTGGAAAGGAACCAGCTTCCTCACCAAACCTTTATTAAGCATTACAAATATAGGTCATCATAAAACATCCATATGCACAATTTAAAAATATATACAAGAAGGAACCAGCTCTGACTGAGGTAAACCCAGGATGGGATGAAAATCACTGCTTCCTTACATTGTTGGCCCCAGCCAACATGGCCTGTGGTTACGGATGATGGGAGTTGTGATCACACGATATCTGGAGAACCAAAGGTTCCCTACCCTTGAGTTGGTTAGTATCACTGCCAAAATAAAAGGGACTCAAACATTTTCAAAAGGAAATGTTTAATAAAATCTAAAACAACCACGATGCAATGCAGAAAATATCCATTTTGGTTTTCTGCAGTCTGCTTCAAACATTTAAGGGTGACTTGAACCTGTGTAGAAATTTCCTTGTTTTGTTTCATTTTGTTTCCAAATCATGGCCTCTCTTTCAAATCCTAAATAGCTTCCTGTTGGCACTGGCTTTACACAAGTACTGCCAGAAATGCTTTCTTCTGCATCCACATTAATAATATTTTAAACTCTTCCCTTCATGCTGTCATCTGGATCTTTAAATGAGGTTCCAAAGTGGACCATTGTCTACTTACTGTGTTCTCTTTCTCCAACTGTTTTTCCAAGTAACCTAGCAAAGAACTGTTCAGAATAAATGAATCTGCCAAGTGTTGGCAGTTTGCAGTTACAGGGGTTATAAAAGGAACATTTCAAGCTTGAACTTGGATTGTGTGAACCTCCCTCCCCGCCTCCACTTTCTGACACTGTCTATCACAGCGGAGTTCACATGGTTCCTGACTAGGTCAGAGAGCTGTTCACAGTAGTCTGAGTGAAAAATATTCTCAAGATTACGTTAACAAATGGTTTCTTTTGTTTTAGGAGTGGCACCTAACCCATGGGCTCCATTATTAGCCTGCTCTTGGCTATGTGTGGAAGTAATGAATTTCTCTTCAGGGCCTCTTGTTGAGAGAAATGTTCTGCTGAGGATGCTTTGGTTTCAGGGCTGGGTTTCCAGGGTTTGATCACTGTACAAAATGAATAGACTATAATTTGAGCAGAAGACAGACAAATAAAAACTGTTCCGTCTATTAGTTCCCAGTTGTTGCACCAGCGTCAATTATATATTGATTGATTGGAGAGGCTTCAATTTCTCTCAGTCTACTTCATTCTAACTCACCCTTCAGATTCTGATAGGCTTTACTGAGGGGGAAAAAGATGGCAACCGCAGCATGTTATTATCTGTCAACCCTATCTGCACACTGTAATCCAGCTGTATTAGTGAGGTGCTGTCAGGAGATTTGAAGAAAGGTTCCAAAAAAGTTTCACAACACACAGAGTTGTCTATGTATACTCTTCAGTTTTAAAATAAATTGGCAATCTCTACCAAGGTGATCTTACAAAACCATAAAATCCTGAGCACTTCAGCTTGGAGCACATTATACAACTTCAAGACACATGCATGTTGTTGTTTAGTCATTTAGTTGTGTTCGACTCTTCGTGACCCTATGGACCAGAGCACGCCAGGCACTTCTGTCCTCCACTGCCTCCCGCAGTTTGATCAAACTCATGTTGGTAGCTTCAAGAACACCATCCAACCATCTCGTCCTCTGTCGACCCCTTCTCCTTGTGCCCTCCATCTTTCCCAACATCAGGGTCTTTTCCAGGGAGTCTTCTCTTCTCATGAGGTGGCCAAAGTATTGGAGCCTCAGGGAAAGAAATTGCTGAACGAAAGAAATTTGAATTGGAATACAAAAAAGGGAGGTATGAGGAGGTCCGGGAAATAAGTTAATGAAAGACAAGTGACAAAAAGTTGGAATTGTTTTTAACTGTTTTTTATTTTTGTATTTTTTCTTTTTCTTTTTCATTTTGTAATAATATGAAAATTTCAATAAATATTTATATAAAAAAACAAAGTATTGGAGCCTCAGCTTCACGATCTGTCCTTCCAGTGAGCACTCAGGGCTGATTTCCTTAAGAATGGATACGTTTGATCTTCTTGCAGTCCATGGGACTCTCAAGAGTCTCCTCCAGCACCATAATTCAAAAGCATCAATTCTCCGGCGATCAACCTTCTTTATGGTCCAGCTCTCACTTCCATACATCACTACTGGGAAAACCATAGCTTTTACTATACGGACCTTTGTTGGCAAGGTGATGTCTCTACTTTTTAAGATGCTGTCTAGGTTTGTCATTGCAGGCGTCTTTTAATTTCGTGACTGCTGTCACCATCTGCAGTGATCATGGAGCCCAAGAAAGTAAAATCTCTTACTGCCTCCATTTCTTCCCCTTCTATTTGCCAGGAGGTGATGGGACCAGTGGCCATGATCTTCGTTTTTTTGATGTTGAGCTTCAGACCATATTTTGCGCTCTCCTCTTTCACCCTCAATAAAAGGTTCTTTAATTCCTCCTCACTTTCTGCCATCAAGGTTGTGTCATCTGCATATCTGATGTTGTTGATATTTCTTCCGGCGATCTTAATTCTGGCTTGGGATTCATCCAGCCCAGCCTTTTGCATGATGAATTCTGCATATAAGTTAAATAAGCAGGGAGACAATATATAGCCTTGTCGTGCTCCTTTCCCAATTTTGAACCAATCAGTTGTTCCATATCCAGTTCTAACTGTAGCTTCTTGTCCCACATAGAGATTTCTCAGGAGACAGATGAGGTGATCAGGCACTCCCATTTCTTTAAGAACTTGCCATAGTTTGCTGTGGTCGACACAGTCAAAGGCTTTTGCATAGTCAATGAAGCAGAAGTAGATGCCTTTCTGGAACTCTCTAGCTTTCTCCATAATCCAGCGCATGTTTGCAATTTGGTCTCTTGTTCCTCTGCCTCTTCTAAATCCAGCTTGCACTTCTGGGAGTTCTCGGTCCACATACTGCTTGAGCCTTCCTTGTAGAATTTTAAGCATAACCTTGTTAGCGTGTGAAATGAGTGCAATTGTGCGGTAGTTGGAGCATTCTTTGGCACTGCCTTTCTTTGGGATTGGGATGTAGACTGATCTTCTCCAATCCTCTGACCACTGCTGAGTTTTTCCAACTTGCTGGCATATTGAGTGTAGCACCTTAACAGCATCATCTTTTACAATTTTAAATAGTTCAGCTGGAATACCATCACTTCCACTGGCCTTGTTATTTGCAGTGCTTTCTAAGGCCCATTTGACTTCACTCTCCAGGATGTCTGGCTCAAGGTCAGCAACCACACTACCTGGGGTGTACGAGACATCCATATCTTTCTGGTATAATTCCTCTGTGTATTCTTGCCACCTCTTCTTGATGTCTTCTGCTTCTGTTAGGTCTTTACCACTTTTGTCCTTTATTATGGTAATCTTTTCATATTTCTGATTTTCTTGAACAGATCTCTGGTTCTTCCCATTCTTTTGTTTTCCTCTATTTCTTTGCATTGCTCGTTTAAGAAGGCCTTCTTGTCTCTCCTTGCTATTCTTTGGAAATCTGCATTCAATTTCCTGTATCTTTCACTATCTCCCTCTCATTTTGCTTGCCTTCTCTCCCCCGCTATTTGTAAGGCCTCGTTGGACAGCCACTTTGCTTTCTTGCATTTCTTTTTCATTGGGATGGTTTTAGTTGCTGCCTCCTGTATAATGTTGCGAGCCTCCACCCATAGTCCTTCAGGCACTCTGTCCAGCAAATCTAAATCCTTAAACCTGTTCCTCACTTCCACTGTGTATTCATAAGGGATTTGGTTTAGATTGTATCTTACCGGCCCAGCGGTTGTTCCTACTTTCTCCAGTTTAAGCTTGAATTTTGCTATAAGAAGCTGATGATCTGAGCCACAGTCAGCTCCAGGTCTTGTTTTTGCTGACTGTATAGAACTCCTCCATCTTTGGCTGCAGAGAATATAATCAATCTGATTTCGATGTTGCCCATCTGGTGATGTCCATGTGTAGAGTCGTCTCTTGTGTTGTTGGAAAAGTGTGTTTGTGATGACCAGCTTGTTCTCTTGACAGACCTCTATTAGCCTTTGCCCTGCTTCATTTTGATCTCCAAGGCCAAACTTGCCAGTTGTTCCTTTTATCTCTTAGGTTCATGCATAGTTTTCCATATTTACTTACTTCATTCTGCTTCAACGAGCCATGGGGAGGAACTGCAGCCATACCCATTGTGAAAGGACAGCACAGCCCTACCATTAGGCAGAGTGCTGAATCTGCTCAGGATGGGTGGCTATGCCAGTTCTGGTTTGTCTCAGTTTCTCAATTTTATAATCTTAAATTCAATTCTCCACAGTTCCACATCAGTGCATAAAAAAGTCCTCCTGAAAAGTTATCAGCATTCTTGCACGAATTTCTCTGACACATTTTTATATACAATTTTGAGTGATATACAGATTTTTGCAAATCCATTCTCCCCGACATAATGAACTTTTAATGTTTTTTTCACTAGTAAGGTAAAGGTAAAGAACCCCTGGATGAATATTAACATCTTAGCTCACAGTGTTCATCTGGAGTTATGCATTGCAAAATTCAGAGAATAAATGTAAGTTATTGCATTTTTACTGCTGGGGATGGGGAATGGTGCTGGTAGCATTATTTTCCTCATGTGTCAAATAACTTGGCTAGCTTAATGAGACTTAGTTCTCAGTAAATATGCATAGGATTGTGCTGCAAGTCCCATTGGTTTCAAAGAAATGCAGATCTAGTTGTCAAGTGAGTAGTGAAAAACAACAACCCTGTGTTTGGGATCCCACTGCAGGGGGGATCTTATGTGACAGTATGAATCACCAAACAAAAAGATTTAATGCACATTGAAAACAGTGGTGTCAGGAAAAAGCTAGACTAGAATCCTTCTTTCTCCCAGCTACTTTTCTATGCCGGAAGGGTTTGTGCAGTGGCGTAGCATGGGTTGTCAGCACCCGGGGCAAGGCAAGTAATTTGCGCCCCCTAACCCATGGATTTGCACCCCCTAACCTGTGGATTTGTGCCCCCTAACCCGTGGATTTGCACCCCCTAACCCTAACCCCCAGATGTTGCGCCCGGTGCGGCCGGCCCCCCCTGCACCCCCCACGCTACGCCACTGGGTTTGTGTCATTATTTTTTTGTTTGTTTGTTACTGGATGGAGGGATGTTAAATAATATCAGTTCCCAGCTGTAGTTCCATGTGGTATAGCCCTGAAACTTGTTTACCTTCTTGGTGAGGACCAGGCCTTAGTTCCGCTGAATTGTGCCTTTTGCCTTATAATACAATGATTAGGACGATTCCATGGCAGACAAAAAAATGGCTGCCGAATTGAGCACCTGAGAACCACATCTTTCATTTTCAGTCCTTAAAGCTTTTTCTGACTTGATTCATTTCCGAAGGCAGACATTAGCTCTACATTGTTTATACGTGAACCCCAAGAACAAGGTGCCTCTGAGCACATTTTGAGCCTAGGAATATACTTCCATTACCAAAACGGAACTGGGCTGCCAGTCCTTGCACATGAAGTCTACTTCTGGCTAGCTTTCTTCATTTCAGCAACCTCATTTAGGTGGGGGAAACCATTTTGGGGCTCAGAAACCCATTTTGCCCTATTGCAAATCACTCAGATATCTACCAGTAGATTCTCACTTTCCGCTATTTATTTGCTTGGGTGCAACACACTAAGCTGATGTTTTCAGTCGGCTAATCACAACAACTGCAAGATTTCTTTCCAGAGTAGCAACAGCTCATTAAGAAACATCAAGAGATACATAGTACTAAAATTATATCATGTATGGAGAAGTACAGCCTAAAAGCTAAAGATTATCTTGCCAAAGGCTGCGTTTCTTCTGTGTGTGATCACACAGATTTCAATTGTTTACCATAGAAGGGGAAAGGAACACAAAACACTGCCCTCAAAATTCAGAACAGTGCTGCCAGCACTGCTGTTATCTGGAGACTGGAGTTCACATTGTAATAGCAGCGGTTCATGTTAAAATAGCTTGACACCACTCTGACAGACTGGAAAAGGGACTTTAACAGGGGTAAACGGTGCTGCGGAAAAGCAAGGGTTGCATGTGGGGAATGCTCATTAAGATGCCAAGAAAGGGATGAGAAATAAGAGCTGCATGTTTTTTTTTGTTTTTTTTTAAAGACCACAAACCTAAGGCTTCATAACCAACCTCTGCCCTCTCTTTGATTTACAAATGCAGTGAGTATTCGGCAACCAGCAATGACCTCATTTTAAAACGATCTTAGTTTAGCAAAAAAAAAGTTTTAAGAAATAGAGTTGGAAAGTATTCAATAAGGGGAACCCGATTGGATACTAAGAGTGATATATGTTGGCACGGGCGTAAATTCTATTCTAATGTCTGGTAGGACCTCAGCTGGGTTTAGGAAGATACATACAAATATTTTATTGGATTATTGTAATTGAAAACTAATAAAAATTATTTTCAGAAAGAAAGAAATGGAAGATACATACGAAGATGTTGGGCCGTATGCATCTAAATTGTTGTGCTAATAGAAGCCAGCATAATTATTCCCACTAGTGCAATGATATGTCCCCCCTCTCCCCCACCACACGCTCCCCAAATCTGCCCCAGAGGGGTTGGGCAACCCCCAGAAAAGCATGTGTGGGAAGCAACAGGGAAATCATTCCATCGGGCAATAAGAAATGCTTGGATTGAGAGAACAATCTCCTTAGTGCTACGCTGAATACAATCCACTGGCATATTATGGATGGGTGTCCAATGGCTCTAACCTTGGGATGAGTAGTTATGCCAATTTAAGTTTCTCTTGGTTTCTTCTTTTCCCAGTCTTAAATTCAGTTTGACAAAGTTTGCAAGTGGGTGGAGGGAAAGTTTCACCACCTCTGCCCACCTACCAAGCCCTTGCGGGAATGTTAAGAATGGTAAGGAAGGATATACTGAATAAGTATTATCCTTTGCAAACTAGCTTCCAGCTATATTGAGGGGAATTTGCTCTGCTGCATCACTCACTAGCGTGAGGGAGGGAAGGATAATACTTATTCAGGATAATGCTTATTCAGAAAGACACAAGAGTCTTTCTGAGTAAAGTAACAAAAAGTTTACTCCCATTTCAGTTCACAATATGATCCCTGAAAGGCAGGCTTTACTTGGTAGTTACATAAACAAACTGTAAGTTCATCTCATATGGAGACTGAACTCATGTGCTGCTGGCTGAGAGCCAGCAGACAGCAAATTTGCATAAAGATAAAATGTTTGCAGAAGAGCAGCATGGCAGTAAAAGAATAGCAAGCAAGAGCAGTATCAAGATGAGCAAGACTGAGAGAATGGCTGCATGACTTGGCTCTTTTATGGAGTCAGCCAGGGCCACACCCATCTCCCAGGTCACATGAAAGGGGAGGAAGTTCTAGACCAGTGGAACAGGAAGTTATACTGACTGGATGTCCCCCTGCCTGTGCCCACTCTAGGGAAATCAGGAATGTTGCATTTGACTGCACCAATGGATTACATCCCACAGCCCTCGTATGATGCTAGGCCCAGTACATAGTGGAGCATCCCAAATGGTGGCCAGGCTGCCACCACAGACATTGCTGTTTCTGTGGCTGCTACTCACAGAGACAGAAAAGAAGGCTCCAACATGAGAGAGAAGCTGTGCTATTGGCACTGCTAATGGCGAGCCCTACCGTTGAGAAATTGTTTGGGATTCCCTCCCCCCTTCCCCCTGGAAAAATCAAGTGAACTGGTTGCTTCCCAGTTCTCAGCCCGCAAACTGGGTGGATATGTTTGGGAGGCCATTTCCACACAGCTCTAAAATGCAATCACTGGAGCAAACTTACAGCCGATATGTTGTCTCCTTTTGAGAAGCGATCTTGTTCATCAGTTCCCATCTCTTTAAGTATATGTATTAACCTTTGCTCGTGAATTGATGGCTCCACTTTGATGCTAGAAAGCCCTTTATTATCTGCTTCTTCCAAGCAGAAGGTCTCAGAAAAGCTTCTGACCACTGTAGTGCAGTGTTGCAAGTAATGTTATAAGATCAACCTATCTAATGTCACTTTGAGCTGTAGAGAACAGGATGGGAAGTGTTAGAGCCATTACCAGTGAATCCACCCCTTATCTCTTTTAAGTGCTGTGTTACTTATGTAAGGCCGCCAAAAAACTAAGAAATCTCTGTAATGCAGTTGGGAGCTTTGCCCTCTGTGCATTCAGCATTGCCCCTTAATTTTTTTAAAAGGATATGAGCTGGATAGGATTTTGCCATGCATGGAATTTCAGAGTGGTGAGATGGCCATGAGTGAGTAGAACAGGTAGCTACATAAAGCTGGTAAGGAGAGATGTGCCAAGAGAATTTGACAACCTGCTTCACATTTGATGCAAGTTTGTCTGTGTGAATGTACAGAATCAAGATTGTGCTACTTTCTCTGAGTTCAGTCACACACACATGCACAAAATACTGGGGTAAATTAAAAAGCCATTGAATATACTTTGCACATCATATTAAACTCTCGTCGAAATCCTTGGGGGATGACATGTTCAGAAACTTCCATCATATTTTTAAAGTAAGTTTTTCTACCTGAGCTTTTCCTGCTGCTATATGCAAAAGTACATGAATCCAACCTTTGATGAGTTTGTAAATAAACTTCCTTTAAACTTACCAAACTGTGTGATCTCATCACTGCAAAGGGGGTAGAAAGGGGAAGCCACTGTGACATAAAACAGGATATTAAAAAGATCTAACAGTCTATATTCAGTTTGCTGCATGTTTCTGTGTTTTCAAAACCTCTGCTCTCTCTTACCAGAGAGTATTCTGTCCTGTGTTTAGATCTAGGGATCCATCCACTTTCTCATATATAATGTGCAAATAATTCCATATAAAATACTAAATTTTATTCACTAGCCCTGATTTCTCCTCACACACAAAAAAAGAGGACTGCTAAATGAAGGCTTAGTCCACAAGTGAGTGACACAACAGTGACACCTAAGTAAGCCCAGGACATTAAACATTGGCACATCAGAAGCCCAAGGATACCTGTAAGAGATGTTGCTTTTCTGCTTTTTGGTGTCTAAGATCAGGAAACCAGCAATAGTGAATGAAACCTAAATCCAGCAGTACCTCTGGGACAAGGAAGCCTTGGGTAAAGGGCTGGAAAAGAGCAAACTGCATTGCCCTAGTGGTAAATGTGAGTTCTCGCTCTCCTTTATCTCTTAGAGGACAAGTTCCATCTGACATTTGAGGAGCCACCCTCCTAGCATCTAAATGGTCACATCATCCTCTTGGGATTTTAAATGTCAAGTAGATGCCACTAACTGTTACTTTCCGTTTTCAACAAAAATGACAGGTTTTGTGGCAGCACCAGCTACAGTGGTCAGCTATGCAGTGGAATATTTCCCCTCGCTTTGACCGTTGATGACAAGACTGAAACAAGAAACAAAACTATGCTTAATTTAAATTAATTTTTATAATGAAATGTTTTTAGAATGTTGTACTATTTTATTGTTGTTAGCCGCCCTGAGCCCGGCTTCGGCTGGGGAGGGCGGGATATAAATAAAATTTATTTTTATTATTATTAAAAAGCAAACAAAGCATGGTGCTCTGTTGTGTGGTTAAGTTTTACTAGGGGTCCAATTTCAAGAGCTGATGCCAATTTAAAGGGAGCACCAGAAACTAGGAGACTATTCAAAAGTATGGGCATATAGAAATCAGAGAATTGAGGAATGTAAAGGGCATAGGCACAATCATGGAGTTAAAGGGAACAAAAAGGTGAGTCAGAACAACTCCCAGAGAAAAAAGCAACAATTCTCAGCAAACAGTCCTCCCACCCACCCCCTCAATAAATCAACTCCAACAGTAAACCACAAAGAGATAACAAGTAGTTGCTCCAGGTGATCAACACAAAGAAGCCAAGTGGAACACTGCAGCATAAAACAAACATCTCCCTTTTATAGAACAGCATGGCCAGTACTAATATTCTCCTCCAAGAGAAATCAGCTCCATTCTCAAAGTACAACATCAATGCCAGAATTCATAAAGAGCAAGCGTCTCAGCTTCCAGTTAGAAAGAGCACCACTATCATGTGTCCTTTATAAAAGATGGGAGTAGGAGCATGTGAGTGATGCTGTTTTTTATGGAACCATCCTGGCTTCTGGTCAGCCTATGCTGATTTCTAGCCACATTGTTCCATGTCAAGTTGCGTCCTTCACCTTGGACGAAATCCAGCTCAACTTGGCTTTCTGAGTATTTCCCCCAAACAAAAACTAGAAGCAACTTTGCCCCACCCTAAAAGAGGCAGAAGCCTGCCCAAGGCTTCTCATGAGGTTGAGATTGGCCTGTAGGCTTGGGGATGCAGGTTGCCTATAAATGGTGGCTTCTCCCCCAAACTCTTCCTCCTTGCGCATCTCATCCCCTGACTCTTTGGGTTTTGCTGAATAGGATTTTTGGAGCACACCTTTCCCCCACTTTCTTCACAGTGTTCTTAATTCAGTTGTATTCTGGTGGGCTTGGGTTTCGATCTGGCTGTTTGCTTATTGGCATTTAGTGTGGGCAGCTAAGTGGTTTACAGCATGGCCTCTGAGGCATGCTGGGTGGAGGGCACGTCACTAACAATCCCTATCATGGTTGCAGCTTGGTTTGGTGTCTTCAGGGCCTGGCATATGCCACAGCATGAGTGGCTAGCCCTGGTCAGGTCACACACACATAGTTTCCCAATAAGAGAAAAGGGCATTTGCTTTCCATCATGCCAGCCTACATGATGAAGGTTTGTTTTTCCTTAGGGAGGTTGGGCCCTTTTCAGCAGGCAGGATATTTGTTTTTACCTGTCCACAGTTGTTGAGTGAGATGGGAACAAGCTCTTCCTTGTTATTTTAATATATATAAACTGATACTGATTCCTGTTGTTCAGTCTTCATGCTGGATGTAGAGCAAATCAGGGCCAGCCTGCTCATGAGGCAGGTGGAGGTGCTTGCTTCAGAGTGGCAGGCTCTGGAAAGCTGGAAAAGCCAGAAGATGCTGGCCTCCAGGAGCCTGACATTCCCTATCTAACCTCTAACCTAGCACCCTTTTGTTATTGTTGTTGTTTAGTTGTTTAGTCGTGTGCCACTCTTCATGACCCCATGGACCAGAGCACGCCAGGCACTTCTGTCTTCCACTGCCTCCCGCAGTTTGGTCAAACTCATGCTGGTAGCTTCAAGAACACTGCCCAACCATCTCGTCCTCTGTCATCCCCTTCTCCTTGTCCCCTCCATCTTTCCCAACATCAGGATCTTTTCCAGGGAGTCTTCTCTTCTCATGAGGTGGCCAAAGTATTGGAGCCTCAGCTTCACGATCTGTCCTTCCAGTGAGCACTCAGGGCTGATAAACTACAATTCCCAGAAGGCCAGTGCTGTATTGAGCCACCATTGACACTAAGCAACTGTTGGGGCAAATGTCAGCATGGGATTGCCTTTTCTTACAGCTACCACAGGCTGAGGTGATCAAACAAGCCAGCCAGTTGATGGCTTTCAAAGAAATGCTAAAAACAAGTTTTGCTTTTGCATTCTGCTTGACGCATCTGCTTTATGATGTGCCGATTAGAATGACTTTGGTTTTGTTGTTTACAGCTTCTTCTTTTTTGCTTGAACCCAAGTTCCTTAAGTAACCTCCTGATCCTACCCTTATAGTCTTCTCATTGCTTTATAAATACCGAGGACACTTTTTGCTTGGTTATCATGGACAGACACTGATGTATAATTCATACTGGAAGCTAGTTACAATGTGACAGATTGTCATTATGCAGCAGCCCCGGCAAGCGCAAACATATATCTAAGGAAGTTCAGTCAGACTTCACAGATTTGTTCTGAAAACAAAAGCTCATCAACAGATGTGAGGATGTGCCAAAGTGTGGTCAATGGTCACTAGAGAAGCACTTGAGCACAACTCTTTTATTATAAGATATGCAGCATATTAAAGGAATGAGTGTGCAGATGGGCACCCAAAACATTTAATTTAAGTGTAGCATTATGTCCTGGTCTCTCTCAGCACTTCTTCAGAGCTTATTAAACAGCTCATTCACTTCTTATGCCATAGGTATGGCTTTATGCAGTTAAGTAAATATAAATAAAGCCTACTGTCATGGTTTCAGGCCAGAAATCCTCAGGTTCAGAGACTCTGACAAGAGAAGCTCCACGGAGGAGGTGGATCTACTCCAGCGTGCATCTCTGAATGGAGCTCACATCTGCTCCTCTGAATCCAAAGATCTACCTCTGCTACTAGCCTCTAATGACTGGTCTATAGACTCATTGGAGAATCAGGCAGGCCAAATTGTTCTGTGCTCAAATAACATTCTACTTCCTCTTCCTATCTCAAGGCTCCTTTCCCTTGTGCATGATGATTCATGCCCATCTTTTCTGGTTTGAAGCAATTCCTAATTTGATATTTCATCTACATTTGGCACACAATGATTTCTGTTTGCCTTGCAAATCTGGAATGGAACCCATCTGGCAAGCTACAACATCTGGTGTACTTATGGAGGAGCTTCGGCTGGTAGTATAATTGTGCACTGGGCATGAGAAAGTTTTTCTGCACATGATTTAGGGTGCTTTGGGTGGTTCCTCCACACAGGGTGCTGGACTGAGGGAGCACAAAATTGAGAAGAACCACAAATGAGAAGATCCATCTGGGGGTGCCAAATTTTGGCTTCGCATGGGGTGCCATATTGGGAAAAATAACCAACGTCTGCCCCAGGGTCTGTAATGAGTTTAGTAGTGACATGAAGTCATTTCCCAACATCATAACTTACTGACTGGTGCATTTGATATATGGGCAACACAGGGTCTCAACAAGAACAATTGTATGATTGGTAGGTGGTGAGAGTGTTGCTAGGGCTTTGGTGGGAGTGGCTATCTTCATTGGTCTGTTGACTCTCCTTCTACTACCTTTCTGCTTTGAACATTGCTTCTGGGAGAGCATAGAATACTGACTAGTTACGCCAATCTGAAATCCAGTGTACCACCATCTTTCTTAGGCTGGCCCAGAAAACTGGCCTGCTGTCTCTTAATTCCTAGATACATGAGTGGAAGTATGAATTAATCTAGGTTAATGCTTTGAAGATATTTCAGCTGAATTTAACAGATGGAGATCAGTTCTTTAAAAATAAGTTGATAGGGCAAGATACACACGTTCACCACAAATGTTCTAATATTACAAATCAAAACAAATCTACTTTGATATGATGTATATTATCTTTAGAATCTTTTTTCTTTACAAGGAGACCTAATCTTGCCTCTATAATAGGTAAAAAAATTGATTCCCCCCCCCCAGACCACAGTGACCTTAATTTGTACAAGGGTTTATCAACACTTTTCTATTAGAAAGTGTTAGACATGGGACTTTTAGGCAGCTACCTTATGCTGGAAGGAAGGGTAAACCTCAGATTAACAAAGATATTCCCCCCTTACAGATGTTCATGCCACTTAAATTACTGAAATATGCATAACTGTATCAGAAAAGTCATCATCACTATAATAGCAACTGTAATTGACCTTCCTCTAGCTCTAGCCCATTGTAACAGCTCTCTTATTAATCAAATGGAAATAAAAGCGAAATGTATCACCAACATGTCTATCTCCCTCTCCAAAAGAACCCAAAACAGGGAGCAGTAAAGAGAGAAACTTGCTTTTTAAAATGTGGCCTTCTAGGCATATTTATCTGGCCCTCGGGACTTTCTTCAGGCCACACCTCCTCATCCTTCTTTCCCCAGATCACACTCTTCACTTGTTATACTTTATATCCTCTTTTAGTGTGTGTGTTTGTGTTTTTTTGTCTGGCTGGAAAAAAATACCCTTGGAGTCTTGTTGACTGACTGGATGGTAGTGTGTAAGTTTATGTAAGAACTAGACTGCTGCACAGAGGTGAAATTGACTCTCTTTTTTCCTCTGCCCCTTTTGCTTCTGGCCCTGCCCACCATTGACATGAGCCCCCAGAAAAATGGTTCCCCATCATTAAACACGAAACCAACCCCATGTGCAACCATGTGGATGGAATTCTGCATTTGAATAAGCATCACTTCCTGCACTTTGGATGCATTTTAAGCATACCAATGCAAATCTTCTTTTTTTGAAAGGGTTATGTGTTGGTCTAGTTAGCATCTTCCAGGTTTGCAATGGAAGGTCTTCATCCCACCCAGACCCACTCCAGTTTATATGCTGCCAATGAAAGTGTCAGGAAAAACTGATCAGTTGTCTGCTCTGAATGAGTAGGTATAAAGCCTTTGGATCCAAGTCTGTTCCTGGAGGCCCAAGAGGCCTCAGTGACTAGTAAAGAGTATTGAATTGTTCGTTGTAGACATTCACTCCTAATTAAGGTAGGATGTATGGCCATACCCAGGTGACTAACACTGCAGGTGGGGTCTCAATCTTTGATTATAAATGCAAAAGTGTAACAACATAAACAAATAACTTTGGTTTAAGGAAAACCTGAGCATTTGAGTATGATTTCCAAGCACCCTTATTTCCCACTTAAACTGCATGAAAGGATTTAAGTTGAGCACCCATATGTTACATAAAATGTACGTTGAAATATCCTGCAGGGAAAGAAACGTGACTTTAAAAAAAAAGTGTTACATCTTCAGTCATTTAAACTAGTTTTACACAGTTTGATTTATAACTATGAATTACTGTTGCTCTGTGGGCTAAGAAAAGCATTAGATGTATCAAGCAATTGCTTTTTATGTTCCCCCATTTGTAATGTCAGCTTTGACGGAAAGACTACAGAATGCTCTGGAATTGAGGTATTTCTTTGAGTTGCCTTATGCTCAGAGATGAAAAATAATTCAAGAATACGCTCAGAGAGCCAAAAATCTACAGAAGCTAACAGCTGGCACAAATGTCACTGGTTCATTTCGTAGAGCTAAGCCGATTGGGCAAATTGCTACATCTTGATTCTGTTTTGCCTTTTCACAATTGCAGACAGTCAAATAAATCAAACATGGAGTTACAGCAATGACACGTTATCCTTCCTTCCATATTATCAGAGGATAATGTTGCTGTGTTCCATTAATGCAATGCAGCCTGTCATTCATGGCTGTTACATGTAAATCTTGCCAAAGAATGGTTTGTCACGGAACTGTGAACACACTGTATGAAAACAAGTGCAAGTTCTAGGTCTTGCCCCATCCCCCTCGGTGGCGTGCTGTCGTAATATTTGTTAATCTTATCCTACTGACATGAGCAGCAAATCTTACAAGTCTTTCATTGCATGTGTTTGCTGCAGTACCAAACATTTGCATCTCTAGATATTATATCTCATATAAATAAATAGATTGAAGGCATCAGGTTATGCACCTTAGCTTAAAGGAAAGCAGCGTTGCTCCAGATTTTGAGTTACATTTTCTGTTGCTTCTTTCCTGCCCACAGCCCTTGAAAAGGGCTGAGGAGAACAAGCAATTGGTCCTTTGTAAAGCAAGACACACAGGGAGCAATCTAAACCTGTGTGGATTAATGAGCAGAGTTTGGAATAGGCAGGTCTCTGGATGAGCCTGAGGTCAGTTGAGGCTATGCCGGCTGAAGTGCCTCATCCTGGCTGGGTGCGGTAAATCCTGAGAAAGGAGCATGACTGGAAACTTACCCCATTCCAAACTCTGCTCAATTCAGGGATGCGGCTAGCAGTACTGGCAAAGGGTGGTGTATGCAAAATTCTATTTTGAATTTTGTTATTGCTGGTTGAGCCAGCTCGAATCTGGCAAAGAAATATCAGCATTCTTGAAGAGAGTTACCGGTAAATAGGGGGAAATTATACTGTGATAATTTGCCCCAGTATAAACTATGCTGGCTACCTAGAGTCTGGATTGTTCTCATCGGCACCAGATATCTGAGCAACCACATCATTATGCAGGATTCAAACCAGTTTAGAACCTAGAATGTGACCTATTTGGACCACCTTATAAAGTATACACCTCAATAAATGTTGCACTTTTAAGACTCCTTGCAATGCCTTTCTACTAGAAACTATAAATCATCTCAAGCTCTGGTGCTGAAAGCTAGTAACAGGTAGTGCTAAGGACAGCTGAACCCTCACTCAGGTCAAACCCTGATGGGATTCTCCCAGTGGATGTGAGTTTTTGTATTGCTCTGAGCCAGCCTCACGGTAGTTAGAAAAAGGGTACCACAATAAAGATTAATATTCCTGATGATACCATACATTAGTGCTTACTGAAGAGAAAATATAGTTACTGATTCTCTGCTCCTGCCCCCACAACACATGAATTTTCTGAGGACCCACCTTAGAAAATGACCTTTACAAAACATATAATACCAGCTATCATGAATATCATGAACGCTGTTCCTGACCTTCAGTTTCAAGGTATCTCCTACCAACCATCAGAAATACCATTTCAGAGGTCCATTGAACATGCCCTGACATTTCCAAAAGACACAGGTTGCTCCAACAAACAAGAAGCTGGGCTAGATGAAGAGTTAATTTATTTTAAGCTCTTAATTGCCCACAGTTAGGTTTAAATCATTGTTCTTCCTCCCATCTGTGGAAGGAATAGCTTGCATTGCACATGTTGCAAGAAGGAAATTCAAAGTGATCGATACAAGAGTAAATTAGAGTGCTGCCCTTAATTGCAATGCAAGCAAATCATGTTTTCAGGAGCTCTGAATCCTGTCAATGTTGGAGCTGCTGGAATGGGCGAAGCACCAGCTACTCAACTCTGCATCAGTGTCTGAAGAAAAGGGAAGTGCCACAGGCCTAGAGAAGCCCATTTATAAACTAAGGAAGTCATGGTTCTTTGAAGGAGCTGCAAAAAAAATGGTGGCGGGGTTAGTTTTCAGCAGAAAAGATTTTCCATTTGTATCTAAAGCAAGGATAGGGAACCTGTGTCATTGTTGTGGGACTCCAACAACCATCGGCCTCAGTCAACATGGCCAATCAGTCAATACGATGATTGTTGTTGTTACTAAGCAACATCTGGTGGTCCACAGATTGGGATGAATGGTAGTGATGAATGGATCAGCCTATTACTGTTCCTTTTCAGTTCTGAATGTGCTGAATCATAGGTTCATTGTCCCCATTTTTGTGGAGTTTTTTAAAGGTGCATGGAAAATTTGCATTTAAATTGTACACACTTGAATTGTGTAAATCGCTCATGTAAATTGTATGCATTCTTCCCTTAAAATATGGGTTTTTTGTATGCTTTATCATAGAACTCCCCCAAATTAAGCATTTTTGTATTCATTTACCCCCCGTAAAATATGGTTTTTATGTGCCATTTTAAAAAAATAACTGAAAGCATACCACAAAATCTGGAAAAGTATGGTATTCAGCTGATTGCTTTGATAAACACACAGGAGCTAATTGCCGGGGGGGGGGGCAGAAATCTGCAATGCTAGCTTCCCAGAAATGTGACACTGCCACCTACCTAGCAGAAGAAGAAGAAGAAGAGTTTGGATTTGATATCCCGCCTTTCACTCCCCTTCAGGAGTCTCAAAGCGGCTAACATTCTCCTTTCCCTTCCTCCCCCACAACAAACACTCTGTGAGGTGAGTGGGGCTGAGAGACTTCACAGAAGTGTGACTGGCCCAAGGTCACCCAGTAGCTGCATGTGGAGGAGCAGAGACGCGAACCCGGTTCCCCAGATTACGTGACTACCGCTCTTAACCACTACACCACACTAGCAGGAGAGAGGAAGGTGCAAGGTGCTGTCAGGTTGCATGGGTACAATGGCAGGAGTGCTGGATTGGCTCTGCTAATGTTTCTCGGTAGCCCTGACCTCTCCCTCCCCCTCTTGGTAAGATATTGTGCTGTCCCTGCCGACAACCTTGCATTGCGACACCACCCCACCAGGTTATAAATACAGGATTGGTGAATTAGGCCAGTTCACTTTAAAATACAGACCTAATGAATTTATCCTGCAAAACTGAAAGCCATGAATAGTCACGAGAACCTGCTGGTATAGTATTAGTGAAACTAAGCAAGCGTCGCCTTGAGCAGCACGTTAGAGGAGCTGCTCTAAACTGTCTAAAATGGAAGAAGGAGATGAGTACAATAAAAGCAACACACAATAACATAGGTTAACAATCCAGGTGGGCCTCTAGCGACCTATCGCTGTCTCCCAAGCAATGTAACAGAAAGTGGATTCAGACAGAGGCTCAATAGAAAGCATGTTGTTACTGTTTTAATCTCTTGAGTTTGACCTTCCCTTGATGGTATCGGGATTCAGCTCTGTGATCGTGGGATGTTGTATATCCACCCTCAGGATATTTTGTTTAACTTCAACAGGGATTTCAGAGTACTTGGTAAATTCTGCATTGCAAACTCCAGCTCCACATATCCCTGAATGTATTGCAGTTCCGGGGCGGGGGGGGGGAGGCTGCTGCTTAGAAGCAAATGGAGGAAATGACCCTTTGCAATCATTTGAATGGGGCGAAATGCCTGTCAGACTAGAAATTACAGGTGAGGCTGATGTGAAAACGTCTTGCTGGAATACGGAAAGACATCAAGGTTGTCATCCCTACTGTTGCAAACACTGGCACATGAACTTCAATCATGAGAGGTGGGCTGGACCTAATTTCTATCTGACTTGAAAAATTGAACATGAAAGATGATACATGAAGGTGATTTCTACAAAGTCACAGCAGAGTCTCTGCCTGGTCATTTCCCATTTATTGGGTAACTCTAGGAACGATTCTTAAAAGAATGACAGAGTGGACACTGGCAGCTTTAGCAAATCCTTTAACAGACACTTTTGATTTAGAAAGTACTCTTCTCTGAAGGGTACTTGACAGCCCCTGGCATGACATTCTTGGATTTAGACTGTCAAAGCAGCAGCTCAGATGGTTTGCTTGTTGTGTGTCATGCCGCCTCAAATATTTTATGTATGCTGCTTAAAAAACAACAACCACACACACACACACATAAAAGGAATGAAACAACTGGAGAACTGTTTCCCCACACAACTTCAGGGCAAATCCTTTGATATAGAATTCACTTAGCAGCTCTGAAGTTTGCATGGCAATTTATGCAGTGGAGGAGGGGGTGGAAAGGGGAAGGGACAACAGAAAATATCTCATTGGAAAAAGGATCAATAATTGTAAACCTTGGTGCCAAGAACAAGGAAAAGATTAATGGCTTAAGGTCCCTGCTTTTGGGTGAATTAACAAGTTGAAAGAACATGGTTCAAGCAAGTAGGAAATAAATAAATAACACAGCTCTCTGATTTACCTTCGTGCCTATAGGGCAGTCCCTTTCAAAGACAAGATCTCTTCCCTCAAAGGAGCAATTCTGTTTTGGAGATGTCACACTCTTCCAACAAACTCCAATACAGCACTGCTGGGAAAATACAACTTCCCTTCCCCAAAGTATCAGAGCCATTGGCCATAGTCACATGTTCTATGGATGTGTAGATACCACAGAGTTAGTGGATGAATTAAAGTTCAGCATAGGGGCAACAGCCTTAAAGTGCAGTCTGCAGCCCCACATGGGCCCCACTTTCCAAATTCAGCTTCAGAGGCAATTTCTTCTGCAAAGCATTTTCTGGAACTACGGCAGACCTCCTTTTGGTTAAGCCAAATAATTAAGTAACTTCGTCCTGCTTAGATCAGATGTGCTATGAAGAGTGGCCATGTTTATGCAGGCACGTCATCCTTCAGAACACATGCAAGAGCAGGCATGTGATGAATGCGTGTAGCCCACCTAAAGTATCAGGATCCAGCTAACCAGCAATTTAGTGAGGGAGTCCTGATGAATGAAGTTGCTGATTGACAGGGTTTCATCTTCCATTAAGGAGCTATTTATGTACAGTCTCAGCTGCTTGGCTGGGCTGGGAAATTGTCAGAGCTGGATTTTGGTTTGATGAGGCCCTAAGCTACTGAAGATAATGGGGCCCTTTATATGTCCAGCTGTCCTTTGTCAACAAATTGTCACTGTTTTTTGTTGTTGAATATATGCTATATGGTAATTTATGGACCTAATAGGTATCTAAAGCCATTTGCACATAACAAAATAGGTATTTTATCAAAGTAATTGTTGAACTGAAATACAATTAAGAAGAAGTATATTAATAATGAAATTTGGTGGGGGGGGCAAGAGAGTGGGACCCTAAGCAGTAGCTTGTTTAGCTTATATGTAAATCTGGCACCTGTAATTGTACATAGAACCCCCCACTTCTAGACACAATACCCCATGCAGTTCAGGAAAAGTGGACCAAAGTCGACTCTTGCATGAGCACAGCCGCTAAATGGAGCTACTGTCAAATAGAACACTGCTGACATTAAATAAACCTTAAGTACTTGTAGGATTAAGGGAATGCAAAATTAAATCGATGATGTGCTTTTACATGACTAAAACTCTTACCGCTTAGTAACGGGAGCCCTGAGTGACACTGATGATTAGGTATGTGTCTGCAAGAGAGATGATATTAACCAGAAGAAGTTGTTTTAAAGATGTACAAAGCTCCGAGTGCTGCTCACACATAATTCTCCCTGAGGTTATTCAGAAACAGTGATAAGAACAACCCTGTTGGATTAAGCCAAAGATCAATATAGTCCTGCATCTGATTCTTACAGTGGTCAGCCAGATGGCTAAGAGAAGCTCACAAGCAGGATTTGAGTGCAACAACACTCTGTCAGCTGTAATGCTCAGCAGCTGGTCTTGAGATGCAAACTTCTTTTGACATTGGAGGCAGAACATTATCCTCTTTTGAAACCATTCAAAATGGTGGCCATCCCTACCTCCTATGGGGATGAATTGCCATGGGCTGTGCAAAAGGTGAGTGGGGCTTTCCAACCCTACACTGTATGAATTGAGCTAGTGCTACAGTGTGTGTCTAGGGCCTGGCTGTGTGTCCTGGTTCCTCTCCTTGGTTGCTCGTTTGGTCTTTCCCTCTCTGGGTGAGCCCTGAATCTTCACCACATGAGAGGTGCGTGTGCTCTGTGCAGGCTCCTTGCTCAGGGAGCTATGCGAGTACTGTGTTGTGGTGTCTTCACCCTTTGACCCATTGGGTGTGTTCTGCTCACAGAACAGCAGTTGAAAGGAGCATAAGGGAAATTAAACCTTCTACCTGCCTGAGAACTAGTAGTAGGGGAGTCATTGCTAATTGAAGTGGCATCTTCTGGCATGTTATGGGGGGTGGAGGTGCAGGGGTGAACATTTCCTCATCACAGTGACTTCATTGGCTCTCTCCATGCATGGGTTACATCGCTGGCTCAGTCTCTGATTGGAGGGATATGCTTGTGATTTATATACAATGTATGTCTTTCATGATTGTATCTTTTTATCCTCCTAGGCTGAATGCAGCAAATACAGAAGCTAGTCCACTGGTGCGGTCAGGTTCTGGCATAATCTTCCAACCGTCACTCAGCAAAGAGCCATTTATTAGTGCTTTCCCCAAATTAAACATATTTTAAGTAGCTTTTCTACAGGCGGAGTCAGCTTTTGGACGATGCAGGATGGTTGTTTTTACTGAAAAGCTTGCTATAGAGTCTCTTAATTGATGGCTGCTGACATTCAACATCATGATAGTATCCTAAAAATCCTTTAAAGTCTTCATTAAGGTTCATTGTGCTTGAGTTATAAATAAATTCCAGGGACTGTCATGATTAAAATGCCTTGCTTAATCAATCTAGGCCTGTTTACCGCTTCTCATTTAGAGATTGATTTCACTGAGGTTAGTCATGCAGCCTAAAAAGTGCACATTTAAGTAGAGCTAGGATGCTAACTTCAGCCCAGGGGCTTGATCTGCCCCACATTACCACCCCAGCAAATTTTTCAGCTCCCAAACCAATACTCCATTGGTGTTGATTCTGACAGCTGGAGCAAAAAAAGGGGGGATTAGTAGATTATGCTGGGGTGGGCCCAGTGGTTTTAACCTCTTGGCCCATCCCACTGCCCTGATGGGGATGCAAATCAGTCAGCAGGCTTGGGGACAGCCCACTCATGAGTCCTGCTGAAGCAGTTGCCTCAGGTGACAGGCCGGGAACAGTTGGGGGGGGGGCAGATCCAGGAGCCTCAACAGCTCTCTGCATGTCAAGTCTCGCCTGCTCCTCCTTGGCTCTGAAGAGCATGCCACTCACTGCCACCTGGAAAAAAGCCTTTTAAGTTGAGATTTTTGTAACAGATCTTTGTTGGATTGAAATTTGTTTTTATATATGTCATGGCTTTTAATTATTTTTATATATGCAGTTGTTTTACACATGTTGTTATTGCGTTGTGGAATCATTTTCAGATTCTTCACAGGAGGTGCAAATGAAATAATTGTAGTAATAATGAATAATACAACTGGATGGTAGAAAAATGGGGATTGTGAGGGGAAGAGAGGGAGAGGGTATACTAGATAGGTACTGTAATGCAGGCAGGAAGGAAGGTATTTTATCTAAAATCCAGCTATTCTGAAGTGCCTTCTAATTGACATGTTTAAGATATCTGTGTGTGTGTCATTTATAATTCTTCAATGATGGCATCTTCAAAAAACAAATCAACCACTTTTGTGTGTGCATTATTGCAGCATATTATTGCCAATAAAATTTTATTGCATATTTCAACACATCCAGAAAAGACAAGACAAAGGATTCCTAGAGCACCCATGCAATATCTAGCAGCACAGCCTAAATATAACTTTGCAAATAGGTTGTGAAAAATCCGCAAACAGCATTCATGGGGCTGTTTGATGGTGCTGACATAAAGAGAGTATGATGTGTCCCTGGGGTATATATTTTTTATCAATTATTTGGTAGGAGACATGAAATCATTGCTTACACCATTTGCAGCTGACACATTTCACAAACGTGAGTCTCCTTCAGTTCACCAAGCCCTTTTTTTTGTCAGAAATCTGTCACACGCCAGTCTGTTTCTTTCTATCCACTTTCTTCATCCATGGTGGTGGGAGGCCTGTTAAGTCTGATCTAACTACCATGGCAGTCTAGTCACTGGGACCATCTCTTTCCCATGTCAAAAGAATGTCAGTGTTTTAAAACACTATCCTGAAGTGAAATTCTTTCTACACCAGCTCCATTTGCCAGTTGATCTTTAATGCAGCTACTACTTCCTGAAACTTCAGCAGCAACGTTGCCAAGTGAGGCCAGGTGGATAGCAGTGGAATCCAAGTAACTACCGAGATACTGGTATGTTTGGCCTTCATATTTATGTCTACTACCAAATTTACATTCATTCAAGATGTTGGGCTGCAAGAAAAATCTTTAAAACCCTTCAGGGTTGGTTGGTAGGTATGTGGAGAAACCATCTTCTTGACCATTGGACCCATTACTGGTCTCGTCCGCTCAATCTGCCAGAGCCTGTCTTTGTGTGCAGGGGAAGTCCCTAATTCACCGAGGGCTTTGAGACCCATTGGCTACTCTTGTCAGGCTTACCCATCCAGTCGAAGCCATTTCCCAGGGTGTGGCTACTGTCACATGCTGACAGCTTCTAGGGCCCACATGTGAGAGCTGAGTGCAGGGTGAGAACAAAAGGTGGACAAATACCAGAGGTACCACCTGCACATAGATCCCTATTTGACTTACATGCTTAAACACTTTTTAGTTGCCCTCTCACCAAAGTTCTCAAATGTCTTCACCTTGTAGGGCTGAAGAACCTCAGACCCAGGGGCCAAGTGAGGCCCTTCAGGCTTCTCTATCTGGTCCTTGGGACTCTACCTTTGCCATGCCCCCTCTCCAGGCTACGCCTCTCACGAGTCCTACTCAGCTTTTCCTGCATGCTTTTGCCTGGTTGCAATGTATCCTCAAACTGTGATGCCTTCATCCATTGCTTGCCTACTGCACAAAGCTAAGTGTCACATCTGTTGCTCCATCCATCTATGCCTCTGACTCCATTCGCCACTGGCATGCACCCCTAGAAGCTTCCCCACAAAGGAATTGTGTTCCTCAGGCTGAGAAAGCTTCCACACCTGTCCTACAGCTCTTTCGAAGCCACTGATAACTAACATTTTTGATTGTGTGAGAGAAAAGTATTGGGGTGTGGGGTTGTGCCTCAGACTGAGAGCTCTGAAAACCAGTTTTGAGTAGTTGCTCTTTGTTCCCCCTGTGGTATTTTTCCTTAGGTAAATAAATGAGAGGTAAAGTTCCACCACTCTGAAGGACCTAATGAAGCCCTAGGAAAGATAGGATGGACAGATGGCCAAATGTCAAAGAAAAGTTGATACTCTGCAGTCCCTTTTTTCTTGAGGAGGGCACAGGGAGCTGCAGATATCAATTCATTCATTTCAACAGTCCCACCATCCAGTCCTCATCCTTCTCACAGCAATCTAGAGCAGTTATCAGACCTTCTTCCAAGCCTTAGTTCTGTCAGTGTCTCTAATTTCCCTTCTTTTCCCAGCTTCTCTTCCCTTCAGAAGGGAAACTCCTTTTTCCAGACCTGAAACCCAGCTCACAGATGGGCCTGTTTTTAGACGTAGTTCCTAGACTCAGGAATCCTATTACAAAACAACCCTGAATTTTAAGAGGACTTTCATAGTTATTTCAGACACACCAAATTTCACAAAAACACATTACTGTAGAAGAATCAAAGTTTCATCTGAAAACTGAACAAGCAGGAGCCAGTCTCTCAAGTATGGCACTGACAGAATGTTTCTGACTATGTTTATTTACACCCTGAGGTACTAAGTCTTTAAATTGAAAGAAAAAGAAGGAGATATCCACATACTCTAGCGAAAGCTGCAGGATGCCAGGATTAAAATATTATATTTCATAAGGCAACTGCCAGAAGTCATTTACCTGGACACTTTTCCACATCGTTGTTAGGAGATATGGTGGCATGTACATTCCCCTGTTCTTTTTGCACTAAGCTCTTTTTTGTCGTGCAGAGAAAAGGCATATTTAGCCACTGTCTCACCAGGCAGATTACACTCACAAATACATTTTTGAGGCCAGATGCGCTAGCAGATCGGGCATCTGGGGGAGCTGTGTCTTTCTGAGATGCACACATGGGCTTGTGGGAGGCAGACAGAGAATATCTTATCACTGATCCATTGCCAGGATACTTCACTATAATTTTAAAATGTTAAAAGCATCGAACATTTTCTCCATTTACTGAGGGGAAGAAAATCTCTATTGCTTCACCCTGCCACTGAGTTAATTTAAGTAGTTTAGGTGACTTTTTAAATAAAACTCTTAATTTTTTAGACCACAGTCAAACACAGAATTCAATGAGCCTAAGTTCACAGACATTAATGGCCTTACATGTATTGCATTCTGGTGTTAGAGGGTTAGGGCAGTGCATTTTTATCTAGTGTGGTTGATAAATTCTGTTTTCTGACAGTATCACATTGCTGGGAATTCTGACAGAATCTGCTCTTACTTGTACCACCCAGTCTCATGTGTGTGTCAGAATATAGTTACATATCTCATTTCATATTTCCTGAACGTTCTAGTGTAAACCCTAGTACTCGAGCATCTAGGGGGGGGAATCTGGCACCCAGGGATCTGGGGGAATCCCTGTTCCCCCACTAACCCATAATGCTAGGATTCTGCTTTGCTGAATCACCATTTGAAGTTTTAATCCTTAAAATAGCATAAGTGTATTTTTGTTGGTATTACAGATTAGCTTCCTATGGCGAAAGGGGTGTCGTGATTAAATTTTCCATTTGCAGTATCAGCTATAATATTTAACAGAAATTGTGTGTTGACTTCCTAAGGCTGCGGTGGTATGCCAATTCACATTAAATGCATTAGAAATTACATTTCAAAGGAAATATGCTTATTACATTTACAAAGGAATATGTGGAGGTTACATTTCAAAGAAATGTGCATGCTACATTTACATTTACAGTATGAAGGAATATGAAGAAGTTACATTTTGAAGAAATATGCTTAGGGTTGGGCAATAAGGGTTACACTTTTTAAAAAAGAATGAGTCAGCCTACCATGTAACCAAGCGCTGTTATGAGAAAAATGAGAGCCATGTTTAAGAGCTACTGTTTGGGATTTGGGATTACAGTGACAAAGGTAATTGACACTTGATGGTGCTGTAGGTCTGTGCACTCTCGTTTTATCCATCTCTTCCCAAGTTACCATATTTAGAAGCAGGTTGTAAATTATCCCTGACAAAAACAGATCTTAAAAGCTCAGACCATTACATCAGGAATCTTTGTTCCTAGAATGGAGCCAGCAGCAGCAGCAGCAGCAGCAAAACAAGTGTTTCTGATGCCAAATGCCAAGTGAGCTGAAGGCTTCTTAAGAAGGAGTGTCTTTAACCACTTTTTAATACCACCGTCATAAAACAGAAAATTTGGGAGGCAAAAAACAATGTTGTCTACTCTACAGTCATCAAAATTCACAAGCATTTATTCCTTTGATTCAGGCACAGAATTTTCGGCTCACAATATTGGTTATGACATTCCACAATGTATGGCTCAGGTTATGCCTCACAATATTTTCTCAACCGACCATAAATATGGGAAATTTGCAAGTGAAGATTTTCTTGGGAAAACAAAACTTTGATTTGGCTAAATCTGTACAGATTTAGCTGAATAGGTTATTTTTGTCTTTTGATCCTAATTTTAAAGAGCTGGGTGGAGAAGGAGGAGGCTGTCAGTTGCCCATCCCCAAATGTAAAATCTTATTTCTGATTGGATGTTTTGAAGTTAGGAAAGAAAGAACCTTCCCCCACATACTTCTTTACCCCAAGTAAAGAGACTAAGGGGTCTTTATTGCTTTGAATTGGTAGAGGAGCTGAAAGCAGTGCAACAGCTGCTGCAAGGCAGCTCAGCTGTGCCAAGTGGCATACAAGAGGACAATGGACACAGGCAACCAAGGACAGTGATCCAAGTGGAGGACTGTGTGTGGCTTTCGACCCACGCTCTGCCTTGGAAAGCGTGGTGCCAAAAGTTGGACCTGAAGTGTATCGATCCCTTCAAGGTGGAGTAACAGATCAACCCAGTGGCATTCCACCTATATCTCCTCCCCTCCATGGAGAGCCATCAAATAACTTTGAGCCTATTCCAAAATTTGGAGCAGAAGTTGCTACAACACACCCTGACAGCATCAACCAGTTGAATGTTAGGTTATCGGGAAATACTGACATTGCCTTTCACTTGGCTCCTGGTAGCCTTAAGATGATCAATAGGGTATCAGGAGCCATAGGAATTATAATCCCCACAGCTCCTGGCAGGGAACTAGTAGGGGTATCACAAACCTCAGAAACTATTTCCAACCCTGACAGCCCTGTATCTTGTGTTAACACTCAGGACTGATTCAAAGCTGCTGAAGAACAAGTGGATCGCACAGATCTGAGCTACACAGATCAATTTTCCATATATGCCATCCTGAATTCCTAAAAAAAATAAATAAATCAGGATGAGCTTTGAATAAAGTATTAGGGATGACATAGGTGAAACACATTTCTAAACCTAGGTAAGCGCTGCCTTTCTAGAACCTTTTTGTTCTTCCGTTTGAGAAAGTTGGGCCTACATAACAGTTTTGTTAAGATGGTTGCCCCTCCCAGTGTGGTGCCAGTGTGGTGTAGTGGTTAAGAGTGATAGACTCGTAACCTGGGGAACTAGGTTCGCGTCTCCGCTCCTCCACATGCAGCTGCTGGGTGACCTTGGGCTAGTCACACTTCTCTGAAGTCTCTCAGCCTCACTCACCTCACAGAGTGTTTGTTGTGGGGGAGGAAGGGAAAGGAGAATGTTAGCTGCTTTGAGACTCCTTTGGGTAGTGATAAAGCGGGATATCAAATCCAAACTCTTCTTATTCTTCTTCTTCCCACAAGAACATAATGAGAGTCCCACTGAATCATTCCAGTGGCCCATCTAGTCCACCACAGTGGCAAACCAGTTGCTTGTGGGAAGCAGGACATGAGCACAACAACGCTCCCCCCCCTTTTGTGGTTTCCAACATCTGGTACTCAAGAAGTATATTGCCTTCAACAGTAGAGGTAGAACATAGCCACCATTGTTGATTGCCTTGCCCCAAACATCAAAAAGTTTCACATTATGATGAATTGCACTGCATCGATGATTCCCTATAAAGTACTACTGAAGCCATAGTTCCCAAAGTGTTCAGTTTAAAGATTTAACATAGTGACAGAACTGTTAGAAATGCAAACTCGAGTGAAGCCGAGGAAACAGCTATCCCAGTGCAGAACTGTAACAGCTTTTATGCTTAATCAATTCTATTGAGCCAGAACAATATTTTACAAGACGTCTCTTTTCTATAACAAAGGGACATTAACTCTGAGAATGGCATTGATTAGTGATGAGCTGACATGTAAATTCCTGACTGAAAGGGCATATTATTATAATAGGCACATGGTTATAAGTGTAAAGACATTATAAGGCTGCTGCTTGACAGTTATTTTCCGTTTCATTACAAACACAGCACCTAGGGCCAATCATTGTAACACTACTTAGGCACTTGACGACTGAGGGGCATGCAAACATGTTTAGTAGAACACATCTAATTTATTATAACTGGACACTCACAAGATTCTAGTAACAGGAGATATATCCCAAACTAGATCATGCTTAGCAGTTAGTTTGTTCCCTGCATTTCTATATTCTATATTTATAAACGTAACGAAGATCATGGCCACTGGTCCCATCACCTCCTGGCAAATAGAAGGGGAAGAAATGGAGGCAGTGAGAGATTTTACTTTCTTGGGCTCCATGATCACTGCAGATGGTGACAGCAGTCACGAAATTAAAATACGCCTGCTTCTTGGGAGAAAGGTGATGGCAAACCTAGACAGCATCTTAAAAAGCAGAGACATCACCTTACCAACAAAGGTCCGTATAGTTAAAGCCATGGTTTTCCCAGTAGTGATGTATGGAAGTGAGAGCTGGACCGTCAAGAAGGCTGATCGCTGAAGAATTGATGCTTTTGAATTATGGTGTTGGAGGAGACTCTTGAGAGTCCCATGGACTGCAAGAAGATCAAACATATCCATTCTGAAGGAAATCAGCCCCGAGTGCTCATTGGAAGGACAGATTGTGAAGCTGAGGCTCCAATACTTTGGCCACCTCATGAGAAGAGAAGACTCCCTGGGAAAGACCCTGATGTTGGGAAAGATGGAGGGCATAAGGAGAAGGGGACGACAGAGGACAAGATGATTGGACGGTGTTCTCAGAGCTACAAACATGAGTCTGACCAAACTGCGGGAGGCAGTGGAAGACAGGAGGGCCTGGTGTGCTCTGGTCCATGGGGTCACGAAGAGTCGGACACGACTAAACGACTAAACAAACAAACAAAAGATTTATAAATAAATAAATTATACAGTACTTCTGCTAGTTTGGACAAGGGGGAAGTAAACTACTGTTGTTAGAACAGCTTCTAAGCCCATTTTCATGTAAAAAGCAATATTGTTGTAAAGTACATCATAAAAGGGGCAGGGACGCGGGTGGCGCTGTGGGCTAAAGCCTCAGCGCCTAGGGCTTGCCGATCGAAAGGTCGGCGGTTCGAATCCCCGCGGCGGGGTGCGCTCCCGCTGCTCGGTCCCAGCGCCTGCCAACCTAGCAGTTCGAAAGCACCCCCGGGGCAAGTAGATAAATAGGTACCGCTTACCAGCGGGAAGGTAAACGGCGTTCCGTGTGCGGCTCTGGCTCGCCAGAGCAGCGTTGTCACGCTGGCCACGTGACCCGGAAGTGTCTCCGGACAGCGCTGGCCCCCGGCCTCTAGATGTGAGATGGGCGCACAAACCCCAGAGTCTGTCAAGACTGGCCCGTTCGGGCAGGGGTACCTTTACCTTTACCTTTACATCATAAAAGGGATGCAGTCAGTGGTTTGAATCCCTGTGACAGGGTGAGCTCCCATTGCTCGGTCCCAGCTTCTGCCCACCTAGCAGTTGGAAAGAACAAAGTGCAAGTAGATAAATAGGTACTGCTCCGGCGGGAAGGTAAACGGCGTTTCTGTACGTGGCTGTGGTTCACCAGAAGTGGCTTAGTCATGCTGGCCACATGACCCGGAAGCTGTATGCCAGCTCCCTCGGCCACGAAAGCGAGATGAGCGCCACAACCCCAGAGTCATCTGCAACTGGGCCTAATGGTCAGGGGCCCCTTTACCCTTTCCCTTTACATCATAAAAGTATCTCTCAATGAAATAGTATTTCATCGGTATATTTCTTTTTGAGTTCTGTGCCCCATTTCTTTCCTGTCTACCTTCCCATGACTCAACAGCACAGAAGAATCTTGCTCAGTTGTCTAAGCCCTGTGTATAGGTCTTTCAGAATTTATCCTTCAAAATAGTATTCCTTTTAGCTAGCAAACATAAGTTTAGGTCACCAACGGTCTCTAGAGCTAATAATTTTCCTCCTTGTGACCACCTATTCAATTAGAAATAGTTACTGGATGTGTTTGAGTTGCAACTATTATAACCAGTCTATTTTCAGTTGTCAAATGATGGAGAAAATGGATTCCATACAAACCTGAATTATGTCGGAAGTGAAATTTGAGGGAAAGGTGGTTTATCTCTGGTTGTGTTCCTGTATTCATCCACCAAGTGTTATAGTGTTTGACTAGTTGGTGTGTTTTTAAAATGTGTCCTGCTTTTAAAAAGTTATATTTTTACTGTTATTTCAACACTATTGGATTATAAGTTTATTAAAACAGAAACACAAGGAATATTGCAGCATCAACATAACAGTTTTTAAAAGGGCTGGAGATAAAAAGAAAGGTCTTTGCCATACGGTTGAAAGCCATTACAAGGGGATTAAGATGATCCACCCTCAAGAGGAAGTTCCAGAGTCTAGGCACATTAAGACTACAGAAATCATGATGCATTGTGACTGTGAGCAAAATAAGCATGCATTCAAACATCTTGGGCCTTTAACTGAAACAAGCAAGCAACGCTAACAGCAGAAACATGAAGGGCAAATGGATTTTTAACAGGGGAAAAAAGTCTCTTGACTGAGGAAATGTTCTTGATGATGGAATTCCTCCTAGGGGCTTTGCATATCACTAGTTGACAAGTTGCCGTGAACTCCCAAGAGCTCAGGCATGAGGAAGTGAGGCACCCCACCCTGATGCTCCCTGATCATAGAACCAAATGGCCAAGTCACGAGAGATGCTCTGAATTTGAACCAGGGGAATGGTGGAAAGAACACTTTTAAAGTTCCATTTCTGTAAGTCGGCTTGAGATGAAAAATGATGTGTTTTTAACTTGCAGCAACAGCTTTTCACAAGCTGTTCCTCCCTAGATATTGTCAGCTTGATGAATCATGACATTTGTGTCATGCCTGGTTACATTAGTCGAAAGGCAGGATGTTTGTGTATGTGTGTCTAAGGGAAGGGGTTAGCTTCTGTTATGTGACTGCTCATTGGATTTGAACAGGAAGACCTCAAGCCCACAAAACATGTGCTGTCAACCAAAGAGCCTGCTGGAATGATCCAACGTAGCTACAAAATCTTTTGAAGGAACAGCACAAAGGGTCACTTTAATGTGATGGGAATGACAAGCTCTTTATTTTTATTTATAAACTTAAATAGCAGGAGGTGTAAAGAACACTTTGTACATTATAATTTTTTCTTTGTCTCACTTTGAATCATTCATGTGTTTGGTCGCATTCCTGTTCTTGTTGCACAGTGGGGTATGGTGTTACCTGATACTGGGTTTGTATGAAACACCACACAAATTGTTACAGCAGTCACCTCTTGGGAAACATTTGCCAGCTTCAATGGAAAATAATGTTCTTGGTATAGATTCTTATTTGCTTGTTAGCATGAGATCAGAACATTTAAAAATAATGAACCACAAGTTAGAGTTTTACTTTGTGTTCATGCAATTTATGGGTGCTTTTTTAATCTTATTTTTGTGTGATGACGATTCTAGGGTCCTTGTACATTACATGTTCAAAAAGTGACTGATAGATGGCAGGTAAATTATTCTACAAAGGATACATGGAGTAACTTACAAAGGATTCAGATATGTCTTCTGGCATTCAAGGTGGTTCACCTTTATCCATCTGATCCTTTATGCTCTGCCTCAATTGTTTTTATGTAAATCCACCAGATATTCCCTTCCTAAACCAACATGCAAACCAAACACAGCTCTTCTTAAGAATGTGCACTTCCCTGAATTTTGTGATGCAATTCTCCAAAATGCATTCTGTTAGGGGGAAATTGCGTGTAAAAATGCATATAATAGGCAAAGTTGCATCCAAAAATGTGTGCGTTATGAAAAAGGCACAAAAAATTGTACAAATTTTCATGTAGATCTTTCCCTACTAATCTGCAAACCCATGTGGAAAGGGGATGAACCAATCTTAAGGTTAGGATAAAACAAAGAGAAACTGAATTTGACAGATTTATCAACACCTGCTATGTACCACCCAACACCACCCGTTACTCAGACTGGAGGACAGTTTCACATATAATTATCAAGTCATCCCTTCTTCCACAGAGTCCCATCCCAAATATTTCTCTCTGCCATCCAGGAGCAACTTGAATACTGGGCTCTTGGCAGGAAAGAGGTGGACCGGTAGCATACAGTGGCTTCACATTTTTAATAATGGCCAACAGACATACCTATGATGAAAGGGCTCTGGTGAAGAAAGCTGATCTTCTTCCATGATCATGCCTCAAATCTCATTGTCAGAAGACGTTTTCAAAGGGAAAAATGGCAATGTGCATATGTGCATGAATCTCATTGTTTCATTTTTTTTTAACTAGAAGAAATTAGAGGTCTTCATCTTATACATCTCCAAACTTGATTTCACATTATGCAGGCACGTTTTCAAAATCTTTGTATGGAAAATGCCTAGGAAATGACCACAATTTATATTGGAAGACTCCTCTGGTGTGTTAAAAGCATGCATGAGAGGGGTGTAGAAAAACTCGGGCTAGTCCCCACCCACAACACACACACCAGACGTGTCTGCCTGCTGGCACAATTTACATCCTTATAGTATAAGAAAGTGACTTGTGTCAAACAAAGCAGCTGATTCTTCCCCTTGGAGTTCATGCAACTCATCTCTTTTTCAGATTCCACAGCCCCTTTCTTACTCCTTCCCTGTTGTTCTCCTTGACACCACAGCTGAGACAGAGTAGTTTGGAATACATCTATAACAATATATATTACACATATCTAAGATTGCACATTTCATCTACCAGTGCTGAGAACTGGAGGGGAGAAATGTGAGTTGATGAAAGGGATGGAAAAGTGCTTGTTGGTGGATCCTAAATTAAGCCTGTTTGCTGCACTGTTACCAGTTCAATATGTTTTCTCCTGAACAGATGTGGCTACTATTAAAAACCCTTAAAGAGCATATAGCAATCTTGTAAGAAATGGCACTGGGAACTTGGATATATATGTGCATGTGTGTGTATGCCTGTGTAAAGCAGCCTTCAGCTATAGGCAGCAGAAGCAAATTGAGTGCTTTCTTCCTAGTGCCCCAGCTTAAGTGTATTTCAGAATTTAATTAAAGCATCATAAGTGGGGAAGCATATATTAATTAAGAATATTTACTAATGGTATAAAGAAAGTTGAGCATGATCTCCTGATTAAGGACAACAGTGTTGCTGGGTTGGTTGGGGGTTTTTTTACGTAATTGTCTGTGTAAGGCGGATACACATTTTATTTTGCCAGTATTGATGTTTCTCAGTTGCTGCTTTTCCTGCCTTTGATTTACTGCTTGTTTTTGAAACCAGCTGAATTCATTTCGAGAGAAGACTGTCTGGTGAACAATGATCAAAGTGTAAATTTATGCAAATGCAATGCTTCACCTTAATTACCTTGATAGCACTTGTCAGCAGCCTTTTCCAAGGTTTCCCTGATTAGCAAGCTATCACAAATAATTATTATTTCATCTGCAATTAAAATGATGCTGCAAACTGGCTTGTTGCCCAGCCACAGTATTGCATCCCCACCCTCAGCCGGCTCCTCTGGAGTTATGCCACATTGCACATCATAAATTAGCAGTCTGATTTCGTTCCATCATTCTACATAAATCCCTGAACTTTATTATCCTATAAGGCAGGTCCTCTTCTTCACCTTCTAGAGATGAGGATGACTACATTAAAACATTAAATATAGCCCCAGATGGAGTGCTAAGTGTTGTTTTTTGCATATTACTTCCACTGTCTCTCAGAATAAAATTATTTTCTTCTACTGGTGTAGAATGCTTTATTGTTATTATTTTTCAAAAACACATGCATAAGTTTGAGCTTTGTGCGCATTAAAATGTAAAAAGCCACAAAAAAGCAGGATTTTAAGGTTCTATTTTGCTTCAAAATGAACACTGAGCAAAGTTCTCTAATAGTGAAGACCTTTTGGGGTCTGAAAAGACAATCCTTGTCACCCCATTAGTCACCCAAGCTCAACTGTCATTGGACTGCAATTTCCGCCATCCCCGACTATTGGTTGTGCTGGCTGGTGCTGATGAAAGATGGAGTCCAACAAGATCTGGAGTAGTGCTGGACTTCCGGTTCGGCGCCAGCGCTAATGGCTGCTCCCTCTCCGAGCTCCGGAGAGAGGACGGCTCTGCGAGTTCGGGTCTGACCCGCTACGGCAAGCGGGGGACCCCTAAAATCACAGGAACGGAGCCTGTGAACAAGGAGATTCGGTGGGCACCTGAAGCGCCCCCCTTTACCGCAGAAAGAGCCTTTTTAAAGGCTCCGGAACGACAACGGGGAGCGCGGTGCTGAGAATCGCTACCCAGCCCGCAGGGTGAAGCCGCGTCGCCATTAGTGGAGAGCGCCGATTCCCTTCCTGAACAATTTGGACAAAAAAGACCCGTGAGTAAGATTGAATCTCTATTCGTGCCAAAACTATCTGAAATTAGGCTGAAAACGGGAAAGGCGAAAATTAAGGAAGTCTGCCTTCCCCCGACTGCATGACAATTAAAGCAACGAAAGTTACTGAGCTGCATCCGTATGGGATATTGTTTTTAACTGCTTGAATCCGACATTTGGACTTTGACTATCCCCTCTAGCTTGCAGGGCAGAGGGGAGGAATAAGTGACCTTATAAGCTGCATGACCAACTTAAAGGAAAGGGAACTCTCTGCAGCCTTCAACCTGGCACAAACTGCTATTAGAACAAAGGAACACTGAACTGACTTTAGACTCTTGTGAAAGTAACAAAGTGGAAGTCTCATTGCTTATTTGATACAAAATTTTGGGACTTTGTGGACACAGTATATCAGGGAAGGCTGGGACTTTATTTAATGAGAAAGTGTTGCAATATACATATAGAAGCCTCCCGATAAATTTGCTTTTCAAATACTCCTTGCCTTTGTTTGCGGACATTTTGATTTGCTCCCTCTAGAGGGTAAATTAAAAGTTGCTACGCTTCGGGACAGTGGAACTTTCCTTTAGGAGAAGGCTCTCGTGGGAAACGACCTTGGGATATGAGTGGCCCAGCAGACGAGATAAGCACGAGAGCCAAGACAAGGCAATATCAACAACAGCTACAGCAACACAAGAAAAGAGGCTCGATCTCAGGCATAACTCCTACAGTGACAACAGGACAAGAAAAAGGTACAGCAGTCTCCATGGATGCAGTGTCGCAAGCCCTTCTTAAGATAAACCAGTCTCTGGAGAATCTAACAAAGCAGACGGCAGAAAATACCAAGAAATTGACAGAGAATTCACAGAAATTGACAGATTTAACAACAAGACTTGACCTGAATACAGAATCTATAAATAGGCTTACGCAAGAAAATTCTGCCACACGACAAATTGCGGAGGAAGCCAGAACTATTGCTGGAGAGACCCAGGAAAAATTAGAACCGATTGCCAGGAAGGTCTATGACCACGACACAACTCTGGCATTGTGGGAACTACAAAGAAAAGAAAGGAATTTGAAATTACGATCAATTCCAGAGGACGAAGGAGACAATCTTACGGACTTTTTAACGAAAGAGTTTGCTGATTTCTGGGAAGACCTAGAGGAAGACGAATTTAAAATCACAACAGCATTTAGACTGGGCAGAAGACAGAACAGAAAGGCGCCGAGAGACTGTCTGATTACCTTGAGATCGAAGGAGGAAAGAGACAAAATTCTAAGATTGCACTTTGAAAAGGTCTTACAAATTGGGAACTCTCCGATACAGATCTTTAAAGATATTCCTAAACATATTTTGGACTTGAGAGCTTCTTATAAGGATTTGGTCTACCTGTTGAAGAAGAACACCATTCTCTTCAGGTGGGAATTTCCACAGGGACTGTCTTTTGACTATAGAGGGAAGAAGGTGAAAATAAAGACGATACAGGATAAAGACAGGTTCCTGCAAAGAAATCAGGAAGACCTACAGAAAGGAACTGTAGACCCAATTGCTGAGCAAAGGAGTGTAATTGACATCCTGAACCTTTCGTTTGGACAGAACCTTCCACCACCAACAGAGGAGGAACAACTGGGAGCTGTTGGAGGAATACCAGAAAAATAACAAGATGGCCCTGCAATTCCTTAGTTGGAATTGTAATGGGATGAACAGCCCTTTGAAGAGACGACAAATATTCCATATTTTGAACAGAGAACAACTGGACTTGATTTGCTTACAGGAAACCCATATAACCAGAGCACACAGGAGACTGCTTATGAATAAAAAATTGGGACAAGAATTTATTTCGTCGGACAAAGTTAAAAAAAGAGGAGTTGTGATTTATGTAAAAGAGAAGTGGGCTCCAAAAATGATGTTTAAAGATGAACAAGGAAGATATTTAGCGGTGGAGATTCAGGTACAAGGAGAAAAATTTTTGATAATTGGGATCTATGCGCCAAATGAAGGTAAAGCAGAATTTTTCAAAAAACTTCATGAAGCTTTGACGGATTATTTGGAATACAATATGATAATTATGGGAGATATGAATGGTGTAGTTTCTACAAACATGGACAAGACACAAAGACTGACTCTTACTAAAGAAGGGAGACTCCCGAAGACTTTTTTCGAAATGACTGAAAATATGGACTTAATAGACATTTGGAGAACAAGGAACCCTCTTGAAAGAGAGGGAACCTTTTTCTCCCATGCAAAGATGACCTGGACCAGAATCGACCAAATCTGGGTTACTAGTGGAATGGCTCCGAAGATTAAGAAGGTAGAAATCTGCCCAAAAACCTGTTCCGACCATAACGCCGTGAAGATGGAAATGAAATCTACAACAACTGGTCAGTTTAGATGGAGAATGAATGACACCCTATTTCGAGATAGAGAGATCCACATGAAGGCCCAAAAAACTCTAAAGGACTATTTTGAAATCAATCTAAAGGGCGATGTGGAAAAAAGAGTGATCTGGGACGCAAGTAAAGCTGTGATGCGAGGATTTTTGATTCAACAAAACTCAATAAAGAAGAGAAAACAGAATGAGAAAAAGGAAAAAATTTTGGAAAAGATAAAAGAAGGAGAGAAAAAATTAAGATCAAAACCAAAGTCCCAGGAGATCTTGAGGGAGATTAAGTTGTATCAAACACAATATATGGAATTGATGAACCAAGAGATAGAATGGAAAATAAAGCAAATGAAACAAAAGACATTTGAGTCGGCAGACAAATGTGGTAAACTTCTGGCATGGCAACTTAAGAAAAGACAGAAATTAAATACAGTCACAAGTCTAGAAGTGGATGGAAAAAATATATCTAAACCCAACGAGATAAGAAATTGCTTTGTGAGTTATTTTAAAAAACTCTATTCCCAAGGATTACAAAATGAAGAGGACATAGATAAATTCCTTAATAAATATGGATTACAAAAAATCTCTCATCATAGCAAGGTGGAGCTAAACCAGAGAATAACAGAACAAGAGATAGAGGGTGCCATTCAGGATATGCAATTGGGCAAATCTCCAGGGCCAGATGGACTGACTTCCAGATATTACAAATCTTTAAAGGAATGGCTAATACAACCGTTGAAGGAAGTTTGTAACGAGATCTTAGAGGGAAAAAAGGCACCCGAATCGTGGAAAGAAGCATATATCTCACTCATACCAAAGACAGAGACTGAAAAGACTCAACTGAAGAACTACCGCCCAATTTCGTTATTGAATGTGGATTACAAAATTTTTGCAGACATTTTAGCAAAAAGATTTAAAAGAGTATTGATGGAGAAGATTCACAGAGACCAAGCAGGCTTTCTCCCAAAAAGACACCTCTCAGACAATGTTAGGAACATAATAGACATTTTGGAAAAGTTAGAGGTGAATATAAATACTAAAGCAGTTTTGATATTTGTGGATGCGGAGAAAGCCTTTGACAATATTTCGTGGAGTTTTATGAAAAAGAATCTTCATGGGATGGGGGTAGGACAAGGATTTGAGAATGGTATGGGTGCAATATATTCTGAACAAAAAGCTAAGCTAATTGTAAACAATGTAATAACTGAGGAACTTAAGATAGAAAAAGGAACACGACAGGGGTGCCCAATTTCCCCATTGCTTTTTATTTCGGTCCTGGAGGTGTTGCTGAACATGATTAGAGATGACCAGCAAGTTAAAGGTGTACAGGTCGGAACTAAACACTATAAGTTAAGAGCGTTCGCAGATGACCTTGTATTGACTTTGCAGGAGCCAAACACTAGTACAAAAAGAGTGTTGGAAATAATCCAACAATTTGGGCAGGTAGCCGGATTTAAATTGAATAAACAAAAAACTAAAGTCTTAGGGAAAAACCTAACAGATATGGAAAAGAATAAGTTTCAAGAAGAGACAGGTCTGACGGTGGTTAAGAAGGTGAAATATCTAGGGGTTAATTTAACATCTAAAAATTTGAATCTGTATAAGGACAATTATGAAAAATGCTGGTCAGAAATTAAAAAAGATCTAGAAATATGGTCAAATTTGAGATTGTCAATGTTAGGCCGAATTGCAGTGATTAAGATGAATGTATTGCCTAGAATGTTATTTTTATTTCAAACTTTGCAGATTATTGACAAGATGGACTGTTTCAAGAGGTGGCAGAAAGATATTGCGAAATTTGTCTGGCAGGGCAAAAAGCCCAGAATAAAATATAAAATATTAACAGATGCAAAAGAAAGAGGGGGATTTGCCCTGCCGGACTTAAAATTGTACTATGAAGCAGCAGCATTCTGCTGGCTGAAAGAGTGGATGCTCCTCGAGAATACAGATATCTTGGACTTAGAAGGTTTCAATAATGCATTTGGCTGGCATGCATATCTATGGTATGACAAAATCAAAGTGCATAGTGCCTTTAAAAATCATATTGTAAGGAAAGTGTTGTTCAATGTTTGGATGAGATATAAAGATCTGTTGGAAAACAAAACCCCTAGATGGTTGTCACCCTTAGAGGCTAAGGCCTACAAGAAAGTTAATATGGAGGACGGATGGCCAAAGTATTGTGAGATCTTAGAACAGGATGGAGAGAAACTGAAATTAAAGAGCCATGAAAAACTAAAACCCAAAGTACAAGATTGGCTCCACTATTATCAAATAATGGAGGTTTTCAAACAAGACAGGAAAATTGGCTTCCAGGTGGAAAAATCAAAACTTGAGACAGAATTGTTAGAACCCAATACTAAGAACTTGTCAAGAATGTATAACTTGCTGTTGAAATGGAATACACAAGACGAAACAGTTAAATCAGTTATGATTAAGTGGGCACAGGATATTGGTCATAATATTATGTCTGCTGACTGGGAAAGGTTGTGGAACACTGGTATTAAATTTACGGCATGTAGTGCTTTAAAGGAAAATGTTATGAAAATGGTCTATAGGTGGTACATGACCCCAGTTAAGCTAGCAAAAATTTACCATTTGCCTGATAACAAATGTTGGAAATGTAAGGAAACTGAAGGTACTTTTTATCATCTTTGGTGGACATGCCCGAAGATTAAGGCTTTCTGGGAGATGATATATAATGAAATGAAAAAGGTATTTAAATATACCTTCCTTAAGAAACCAGAGGCCTTTCTCTTGGGCATTGTCGGCCAATTGGTGCCAAAAAAGGATAGAACTTTTTTCATGTATGCAACAACAGCAGCAAGAATACTGATCGCAAAGTATTGGAAGACACAAGATTTACCCACCTTGGAAGAATGGCAGATGAAAGTGATTGACTATATGACATTGGCGGAAATGACGAGCAGAATTCGTGACCAGGGAAAGGAGACTGCGGAAGAAGACTGGAAGAAATTTAAGATTTATCTTAAGAACTATTATAAACTTGATGAAGCTTAGAATGTCGAGATTTTACAGAGAGAAAGGGTTGCAGTAATATAAGATCAGATTAAGAAAGGACTATGATGAATTAGGATGGGAAAGAATATTTATAAGTTGCTATAAAATTTGGACATGAGGATGCAGAAAGGGGAGGTATGGGGAAGTCCGAGGAAAGAAGTCTATGAAAGGACATTTTGAAATTATATTTGTTTGTTTGTCTGTTTTTCTTTTATGTTTGTTTGTTATAAAAACTTTTGTAAAACTAATAAAAATTTTATAAAAAAAAAAAGATCTGGAGTAGTGCTTGCTTTGTTTCTCATACTTCCCATCTTAAATTCAGTTCTCCACAATTCTGATGCAATTTGTGATTTTTTGTAATAATAAAAAAACCTCCTCTTGAATACTAGTGCAAATATATACAATTTTGATTATCTACACATTTTTGCAAGCAATTTCCCCTGATAGATTGCATTTTTATGTAATTTTCACTAAAATTTGCATTTTTATGCACACATTACTCTAATACATGCATTTTTGTAAATATTGGTTCATTGGACAACTGCATCACAAAATTCAGATAAGTGTGAATTTTGAAGAATGGTTATGTTTCGGTTATCATATTTTTTTCAGAAAGTGAGGATCTGAAAACTGCAACTTTCAAATGTGAATTGAATCAAATCTCTCTCCCATCCCTAATTTGGAGAACAACACCTTCTTTATGCCTCAGTCGTATAGAAAGTGACATGAGAAAATTCTTTGTTTTTTCTCTACATCAGGCTAGTCGGCAATCCTATGCGTATCTACGTGGAAGGCGGTCCTAGAGAGTGCAATAGGATTTTCTTCTAGGTGAGTGTGTTTAGGACTGCAACTTTAGAAAGACAGGCAGTCACAACAGTAGAACTTGGGGACATCTGACAAAATTGAGATACAGGAGATTCATGACAGATGAAAGAAAGCACTCTTTCAGGCACCATGTATGCCCCCCAACTTAGCAAAAAAAAAAAAAAAAAAAGGAAGGAACTCCAGGCTCTGTAAAATAGCATATATGTGAGCCCAACATGTTTCAGATAATGTATAACCAGACTATATCTCACACTATTTTCTACCTATTATCCTTTTTCTTATTTTCTTATTTTCTTATTTATGTACATATGTACATTTATAATGCTCTTCATAAAACAATTTTCTAAAATGCATTGAGATCACAAAAAATGCTATTTTGTAGCCTCTGGAATTTCTTCCTTCTCCCCACCCTCTGGTGCCACCAGCCCGATTTAATGGTTCGTTTCCCACAAGCTTAGATGACTTCAAAAGCAATGAGAGAGATTCGTGGAGGTAAAGTCTATCAATGGCTTCTAGCCACAATGGGTACATGCAGCCTAATGGTTCTGGGCAGCAGGCTTCTTCTGACTCCCAGTTTCTTGGGAGAAATGATGGTAGAGGCCTATTGCCTTCATGTCCTGCTTGTGGGGATCTCAGAGCTATCTGATTGGCCACTGTGATAGAGGGCAGAGGTTGGGGGACCTTTCATTTTCTCCATCAAGTATCTTCTTATGTTCTTAGATGAGTGAAATAGACTCCTGGAAAGGGTGGGCTTTAGAAAGGTCTTTGGCTTCTCACAAGTTCTGTTTTTGTCAGTGGCAGTCTTTTGTTTTTCTTATACAGTCATACCTTGGATCCCAAATGCCTTGGTCCCTGAACAATTCAGCTCCCGAACAATCGAAACCTGGAAGTGAGTGTTCTGGTTTTCCAACGTTCTTATGGAAGCCGAATGTCCAACAGGGCTTCCGCGGCTTCTGATTGGCTACAGGAGCTTCCTGCAGCCAATCAGAAGCCGTGCTTTGGTTTCTGAATGTTTTGGAAGTTGAACGGACTTCCAGAATGGATTCCATTCGACTTCCAAGGCACGACTATATATATTTCTTGTATCATATGGCCAATAATTTCTCTTCGCTTTGTAGTATAATTAATTTCTCATATCCTTCTATTGTCATCTTTGGACATTAGCTTAATGACCTTTCTAGCAGCACTTTCCACTGGCCTTAGTTACATGCTTAGGCTTTTCCAATTAATACCCAAGAAGGATGGGAAGTGACAGCTTCCCCAATGCTTCCCCACTGAGCTGTTTGCCTATGAACACAATAATAATTTATGCATATAACTAGTACATAACGATTCAGTCACTGAAGACAAAATTAGAACTCAGATATCCAGAAATAGCCATCTGTCACAAACAGCACATTGCAAGCCATATAAATTATGCTAATCCCAAACACCCTCCTGCAGAATCCATGATATTCCAGCATTTTATATTGTGAATACCAGGATATTCCAACTAGCATACAAACAGAGCCAAACATAATTATAATTAATAAAGTTTTTATCATGCATGATCAGGAATTAAAACAGACTCCATAAAGGCATGCATAATAACAGAACACAGAAAAAATCCACAACTAACTTCCTTTAGTGCAGTTGCCTTTCTAAAGGTTGCTGGGTAAAACTATACAAACCAGAACACAAGCTGTGCTTCTTGGCTTCTGCCTTGGGCATACATGATAATGTGCCTCCCCAACACATTGTGAATGCAAATACACCATTGGTTCAGGACCATTACAAACCACCTCTCTCGCTCTCCACCCACCCTCTGCCCACATCCCACGATAACTCTTGCTCTCCTCCTCATGGACTCACCCACACAAACTCCTGCTCAGACTCTTTCTCCTCCTCCCACCCTCTTTCCATAAAGTTTTGAGGACAAGAAGATGCTCAAATACATGAAAAAATGTCTGGTTTGAAGTCCAAACAGGACAGGGGACACCCCCCCCAAAAAAAAGGACGATCACATTTTTCTAGGTACAGGTGGCAACCCTAATGACGACTGCAGCGGGGAAGTCTCCTGCACTTGTGGAGGCTCCCACATGTTTTGGAATCCTGGAAAACCCTGTGGGAGGTGATCAACCTTTGAACATGCAAAGAGTGACAGAGATGGGGGTGGAGGTGGCCCACTTACACGGCTGTCCCCTGGGCAGTGCATTGAACCCTACAATGTGTCCCTGATGAGGGCATGTATCCACACACATGCACGTTCCACAGATAAGATTCTCACATGAAGATAGCGGGGACATCAACCATTAGATCCACAGCTTGCTCCTCTGCTAAAACAGCCAAATTTCACAATATTGTGTCATATGCAAGGTGGGGTTTGGGTAGAAACAAATTAATTTCATTTTGGTGTTTAAAAATTTGAAAGGCAAATGTCAGGTCTTATATCAAAAGCCCTGTCACAAAATATATTTGTATGTCAATTAACTACCTAGGCAAAGGGAACTTGATTGTGCATAAATTTAGGACCTGCCAACCATTATAGCCATCATTAAAATATAAGGCATCTGCAGAGAATATTTGTCAATAGAAGAAACCATAAAAGGGCTGTCTCAATGGTTTAACATTTGTGAAGTAATAATAAACGGCACATTACAGACTAGTAAATTCTGAAAACAAAATGCAAACCTAAGACATAAAAATACTGTTAATATCAGCAACTCTGAAATACTAGAACACAAAATAGATTAAAAACTTCATTTAGAAAAATTAATGAATGTATGCATAACGTTAAAGCAGAGACGGATGGTAAGATCAGGCTGATTCACATTTAAGTGAACTGGTCTAGCAGAAAAGATTAATAAAAGTACAAAAGCCTACAACATCTTGATCACACTGGCCATTAAATTTATCCTCCTTTAATGTTGCTGCCAATTCCAAGAAGAGCATTAGGACTCATTTGTTCCATTTAAATTTGAAAAGGCAGTGTCATTTAGAGTAAGACTGAATCCTGTAAATCAATTACTTCCAAAAGAATTCAGGGAAGAATTATGCATAACTTTAATTAATGTCATGATCAAGTCAAAGTTAAGCACTTTTTAGGTACCATAGATTTCTCACTGACATCAACAGGGCATAAAAGTGCTTAACTTTCGGCATGGCTATGCAAACTCTATCTGTGGATGGTGGTGCAGATGCAAACCCTGCCTACAACCACTTCATACATGTCGTTCTGCATGCTTAGTCCCCAATCAGCAGTTTGCTGAGCAGGGAAGGTCTTCAGGGGGGTTGTACACACATTCTCCAAATGTTTGTAGTACCCTCTGAATGACTGAGGTCCCTGTTAAAGCAAGGTCCTTGATTTGTGTGAGGCACTCTACACATGTTCCAGCAAACGTAAGTCGAAGCCCCATGAGGGATGGTGACGCCACAATGTATGGCTGATGTGTCAAAGTAAGGGTAGCAAAAACACAGCTAGGAAGCTCAAATCATATATATGACTGCCACTCTTCTTTGGAAATAAAGCCAATGCCCAGACTTTAACATTCAAAAGCTTTACTTGCAGAAACTTATAGATAATAATAATAATAATAATAATAATAATAATAATAATAATAATTTATTTGTACCCTGCCCATCTGGCTGGGTTTCCCCAGACACTCTGGGAGGCTTCCAACAAAGATGAAAAATACACTAAAATGTCACATATTAAAAACGTCCCTGAACAGGGCTGCCTTCAGATGTCTTCCGAATGTCAGGTAGTTGTTTATTGCTTTGACATCTGATGGGAGGGCGTTCCACAGGGCGGGCGCCACTACCGAGAAGGCCCTCTGCCTGGTTCCCTGTAACTTGGCCTCTCACAGTGAGGGAACCGCCAGAAGGCCCTCGGAGCTGGACCTCACCGTCCGGGCAGAATGATGGGGGTGGAGATGCTCCTTCAGATATACTGGACCGAGGCCGTTTAGGGCTTTAAAGGTCAGCACCAACACTTTGAATTGTGCTCGGAAACGTACTGGGAGCCAATGTAGGTCTTTCAAGACTGGTGTTATATGGTCTTGGCGGCCGCTCCCAGTCACCAGTCTAGCTGCCACATTCTGGATTAATTGCAGTTTCCAGGTCACCTTCAAAGGTAGCCCCACGTAGAGCGCATTGCAGTAGCCGAAGCAGGAGATAACCAGAGCATGCACCACTCTGGCGAGACAGTCCGCAGGCAGATAGGGTCTCAGCCTACGTACCAGATGGAGCTGGTAAACCGCTGCCCTGGATACAGATTTGACCTGTGCCTCCATGGACAGCTGTGAGTCCAAAATGACTCCCAGGCTGCGCACCTGGTCCTTCAGGGGCACAGTTACCCCATTCAGGACCAGGGAATCCTCCACACCTGCCCGCCTCCTGTCCCCCAAAAACAGTACTTCTGTCTTGTCAGGATTCAACCTCAATCTGTTAGATGAATTAAAATATAATATTTACAGTCACAAGCTCATCCAAGCATAGACTTACTGTCTCTTCTAAGTTTCAAGCAACTGTAGCTCCAAAGAGAAATTTCCTCTCTTACCTTCTCATGCTACTTTGCTTTCTTTTGGCAGAGAAGAAGCACTCCAACACTCTATTCAACTTAGCAGTGTTCACAGTGGATTCTAAAACACACTCATCTTGCGTCACATAAAATGGATTTTCTCCTTCACATAAAATGGATTTTCTCCTCCCATGTTATCAACGTTATCCAATCACATGAGAACTACTAGAGAACTCTCTAGAACTCAGTTACCAACTTATCAAATTCAAACACATAGTAATGCATACAAGCATTTACAATTTCAGTTAATTAAATTACTATACTTAAAATGATGGGCATTGTTTAAGTTTTTGAGGCATAGGTTTGGCCAGTCTGCTGCCATTGCAGCTGAGTAATAAGAAAAATAAAGTGAAATGGATCAGCCTGTATCACCACATGGTGTGTTTTGTCTTTAATTACAACACTCACTTCTCCCTAGAGGGGCCTCTTAATTAGCGATTGGGGTTTCAAAAATTTTACAACATTCCTGCACCAGAGCATATTTTATAATTAGACGATGATGATGATGAAGATGATGATGACGATAAGAAAGAATCTCCTAAGATGCTGATATGGCAATCTAACCTTGCATGGGAAAATTTACAAGAATAGATAAAGGGGGGGGGGAGTGAAGAAGGAAGCTGCAAGCGATTTTGATCGCCAAGAAAAAATGCTATGTGATGAGATGTCTTTGAACATTACCAAGGACAATGGTTATGTTAATTTGTCTGTGCCAGAAAATGGAGTTATTTACAGCCTTGGGCTACTGGTTTACGTTCATGTTGTTGCTTCTGAGATTGCTTGAATGAGACAATCAAACAACTTCATAGAGCTGATAACAGAAAGATTTATACCGCTGCAGTAGAAACATAAAGGGGGGAAGGCGTCTGTTATTTTGTGATGGAAAACATAAGGAGATGTAGTAAGTGTGGGGAAGTGGGGAAGAAGGAGACTGGCATTAAGTCTTAAGGGAAAGTAACTGAACTTCCTTAATTAAGAATGAGACATATGATAAATCGCATTGAATTGACTGAGGAACATGAATGGACTGAAAAAGTACCACCATATCAGTTTTGAGCTTTCACTCCTACTTTGTTTTATGACGCCATCAGCAAGCAAGGGGACATCTGTGTGTGTCTATATGAGAAACTCAGATGTTTAAAACCCAGCCTTGACCTTGCACTATATAAATGAATGGGGAGGCCCATGCATTAGGGAAGTGATGGCCAAAGGAGATGAGAATAAAATTGCCCTTCCTAACTTTCTATCATCTTCATATGGGCTTTTCTTCTCAGGGATCATTTTCAGTCCCTGTCGGGAGTTCTAAATATTGACATAAATGTAACTGCTTGGGGAAAATGTCTCTGAAACATGACAGGATTATGATGCTGGTTTTTAAAATCATGGGTGTTTAAACATGGGTGTTATAAAGAAAGTGTATATGGAAAAGAAATTGGAACTCACAAGGAATTACAGGCAAAGGAAGAGAGGGGAATGGATTCTATAGATTTCCTTTTTTTCTCTCCACTCCCTCCCCAAGCCAATTGCTTATTAAAGAGAATAGTTAGGTACAGGTTTGGGTTTTTTTAACCCTTCTGCTGAGGGAAATGTTACCCCAAAATTCTTAACTGAGAACTTTCAGCTCAAATTTGAGTGTGGCTAGATGTGAAAGTGGATGGCCAAAAAAAAGAGTGAAATTACTCCAGCCGCTGCAAAACACTGCAATTAGACTTGGAAGAATGGCAGATGCAACTAATAGACTATATGGAGATGGTGGAAATGACTGGCAGAATCCGAGACCAGGGAGAAGAGTTGGTGGAAGAAGATTGGAATTTGCTGAACCAATTTTTAAAAGGGATACAAAAATGGGAGACGTGAGGAAGTCAGGAAAATAAGTTAACTAAAGATGAGAAATTAAGAAAGAGGGAATTTTTGTTTTCTTTTATATGTGTTTTTTCTTTTTCTTTCTTTGTGTTTAATGTCTGTATTTTTGTATTTTGTATCTTTTTCGTTTTTGTATTTTTCTAAACTTTTCTATTGATAAAACCTAATAAAATATCAAACTGGGGGGAAAAGAACAAAAACCCAAAACACTGCAACTAGACTCTTGATGCAGGCATACAGTGGCCAACACATAACTCTGGTGCTCAAAAACTTCCACTGGCTGGCCATATGCTACTGAACCAGATTCAGGTTCTTGTATTAATTTTCAGCCCCTTAACAAATACCTCAGGACCTCCTGATCCTTTATATCCTTGATTGGTCACTGATGTCCACCATGGCTCAGGTATATACCTCAAATTCACAAGGATATGTTAAGGTCAGACAGGCCTCCTCCCTGTTGAAGTGCTCATTATAAGAGGCTGTTGTTGTTGTTGTTGTTCTTCTTTTTCTTCTTCTTCTTCTTCTTCTTCTTCTTCTTCTTCTTCTTCTTCTTCTTCTTCTTCTTCCCCTTCCTCTTCCTCTTCTTCTTCTTCTTCTTCTTCCAGCAGATTGTTTAATTGAAATTTGATTTTATATATTTAACTAATTTTTAGCCATATTGTATTCAGTCTCCTATAGAGGCAACTATCATAAAGCAGTAAACAAATTGTTGAAGTAATGCTAATGATAATAAATAACATCAAATGACTCAAAGCTGTACCCATTCCAACATTCACTGCAGCTAAACTTTCTGACTCTGGATCTTCTTATCATCACTTACAAGCAGTTTATTTCTTGGTGTGAGCTTGATTTCCCCTGCCTTTCTTTCATCAACCACAAGGCAGCTTCCAGACGTCTTCAACTCACACAGGGACATGTAAGTGTTGTCCCATGTTCTAAATGCTAGCATATTTCTTCCTCTCACGGAACATTGACTTCTTTTTATTGAATCTGAAGAAACCTGGATACAACTTTGGTGTGTACAAGAAATACATGGTATCCAGAATGCTGCTTCATACATTTTTAATTTTTACTATTCCACTAGGACAGCTTGCAAGCATACGCTACAACTGCTCATAAAACTCAACTTTCCCTTTCCAAGATTAATATTAATGAAAGGTCAATGGAAAAAATTCTCGTATTTACAACTATGATAAATAGGCAATTTTCTAGCAAAGAAAAGGAATCTCAACTAGTTCTCAGGCATAAGGGGGGGGACTCTGCAGAAAGCAGTATGTTTACATGACAGAAATATGACTGAACTTTTTGGTTTTATGATATTAGATATTGATACAGTAGGAATATCATTACAAATGCCTTTATAGAGTCATGGAAAACAAAAGTTTTACTCAATGCTTTTTTTTCTTAAAAATGTTTAGGGGAACTCTCATTTTCCTACTCATATTGAAACACTGCCCCTCAATGAGGGCAAACTTAGATTCACAAAATGTTTAGGGGTATGCGTACTGAATGTTTTACTGAATGTTCCATCAGTTTGCTTTTCAACACAAAGGCAGCAATATCAGTGTAAGGGATTCCTCACTCTTAAAAAAAACACCCCTTCTTAACCATACATTTTGGTGGCTATTTGCAAATATTACTCCTTCCCACTGGATTTTGCAGTGCTATTTTTTCTTTGTTTCAATAGCAAGCACAGCTAATCAGGGGCCATGTCTTTAACATGATGCTATCAAAATGTGACCTAAGCTATCAGATTTGGTTATGTGCATCTCCTCTTTTCTCACCCCTGTCCCACTCAGAGGTGGGGGAAAGTCCACCCTGTTTCAGATTTTCTACCAGACGAAAGCCTCCCTGGTGTTGACATGTTCTGCCAGCATCTTTTGGCAATATATTGGGCATTCTGTGGGCACCCGGTGATTCCTACGGCCCCTCCACCAGCAGATCTCTACTGTGTAATTGCACTCTTAAAGTATTTATACTACCTCATGTTTTGGGGACGGGCGACTGAAAACATTTGGTTTTATGGTAGTTCGAAAGCACGTCAAAGTGCAAGTAGATAAATAGGTACCACTCTGGCGGGAAGGTAAACGGCGTTTCCGTGCGCTGCTCTGGTTCACCAGAAGCAGCTTAGTCATGCTGGCCACATGACCCGGAAGTTATATGCCGGCTCCCTTGGCCAGTAAAGCGAGATGAGCGCCGCAACCCCAGAGTCAGCCACGACTGCACCTAATGGTCAGGGGTCCTTTTACCTTTACCTTAACCTTTTTAAAATACTTAAACACTTCCCTGTAAGTATTTTTCCTTCCTCACGAATAATAAAATGTTGTGCCTCGAAGATTCAAGCAGGTTTGACTTCTGCAACATAAACATTCAGTCCCAAGGAATGCATTTCTCTAACTTAACAAGGGTGGGGGAGATGCCTGAAATAATTTTGCTCCCCCGTGACAAAGGAGTGAGAATAACATAAGAAAGTGATTGCCAAGGCTCCATGCTGTTGGTTCCAGCTGGTACAGTGACGTAACTTGGGATGTTGTGCCATTCTAAGACTCACCCCTCAACCTCATCACCTTCACAGCAGCAGCTTGATGTTGCTTGGAATATTTTACTGTGGCCTGCAATTTACTAAGCTCTAATGGCTCACATGACTCCATTTGGAGAAAAATCCATATTGGGAGGGAGAGAAAGCTTTGCATTCATGCCTTGCTGAATATTTACTTTTCAGCCATGCCATAGACTGAAGGGCAGCCTTCAAATCATGAATTTGAACAAAAGACTGCTCTCCAGTGGTCATAAGAACATGCTCTATTATAGTACAGAACAGTCAACCGGAAATCAATCTGGCAGGGTACTTATTGCTAAGGAAATCAAAACAAGTGAAGTAATAAAAGTCTAGGGACAATTTCTCTTGAGACTTTGCTAGTGGAAATGACAGGTGTTTGGGGATAACTATTCTATTGGCATCTAAGCCATTACAGTATGATCACTGGCCAGAGCAAAACTTAACAACAACAACAACAACAACAACAACAACAACAACAATTTATTATTTATACCGCACCCATCTGGCTGAGTTTCCCCAGCCACTCTGGGCGGCTCCCAATCAGTGTTAAAAACAGTACAGTGTTACATATTAAAAACTTCCCTGAACAGGGCTGCCTTAAGATGTCTTCTGAATGTCAGCTAATTATTTATCTCTTTGACATCTGATGGGAGGGCGTTCCACAGGGCGGGCGCCACTACCGAGAAGGCCCTCTGTCTGGTTCCCTGTAGCCTCACTTCTCGCAATGAGGGAACCGCCAGAAGGCCCTCGGCGCTGGATCTCAGTGTCTGGGCTGAACGATGGGGGTGGAGACGCTCCTTCAAGTATACTGGACCGAGGCCGTTTAGGGCTTTAAAGGTCAGTACCAACACTTTGAATCATGCTCGGAAACGTACTGGGAGCCAATGCAGATCTCTCAGAACCGGTGTTATGTTGTCCCGGCGGCCACTCCCAGTCACCAGTCTAGCTGTCACATTCTGGATTAATTGCAGTTTCCGGGTCACCTTAAAAGGTAGCCCCACGTAGAGCGCATTGCAGTAGTCCAAGCGTGAGATAACTAGAGCATGCACCACTCTGGCGATACAGTTCGCAGGTAGGTAGGGTCTTAGCCTGCGTACCAGGTGGAGCTGGTAGACAGCTGCCCTGGACACAGAGTTAACCTGCGCCTCCATGGACAGCTGTGAGTCCAAAATGACTCCCAGGCTGTGCACCTGCTCCTTCAGGGGCACAGTTACCCCATTCAAGACCAGGGAATCCCCCACAACAACCCGCTCCCTGTCCCCCAAAAACAGTACTTCTGTCTTGTCAGGATTCAACCTCAATCTGTTAGCCGCCATCCATCCTCCAACCGCCTCTAGGCACTCACACAGGACCTTCACCGCCTTCACTGGTTCTGATTTAAAGGAGAGGTAGAGCTGGGTGTCATCTGCATACTGATGAACACCCAGTCCAAACCCCCTGATGATCTCTCCCAGCGGCTTCATTTAGATATTAAAAAGCATGGGGGAGAGAACAGAACCCTGAGGCACCCCACAAGTGAGAGCCCAGGGGTCTGAACACTCATCCCCCCCCACCACTTTCTGGACACGGCCCAGGAGGAAGGAGTGGAACCACTGTATGACAGTGCCCCCAGCTCCCAGCCCCTCTAGACGGTCCAGAAGGATGTTATGGTTGATGGTGTCAAAGGCCGCTGAGAGATCCAGCAGAACTAGGAAACAGCTCTCACCTTTGTCCCTAGCCCACCGGAGATCATCAACCAGCGCGACCAAGGCAGTTTCAGTCCCATGGTGAGGCCTGAATCCCGATTGGAAGGGATCCAAATGGTCCGTTTCCTCTAGGCGTGCTTGGAGTTGTTCAGCAACCACCCACTCAATCACCTTGCCCAAGAATGGCAGATTTGAGACTGGGCAATAGTTGGCCAAATTGGCCGGGTCTAAAGATGTTTTTTTAAGAAGCGGTTTAATGACCGCCTCTTTCAGCGGGTCTGGGAATGTTCCCTCACAGAGGGAAGCATTCACCACCCCGCAGAGCCCATCGCCCAGCCCTTCCTGGCTCACTTTTATCAGCCAGGATGGGCAAGGATCAAGGAGACAGGTGGTCGGTTTCACTTGTCCAAGCAGCCTGTCCACATCCTCGGAGGTAACAGATTGGAATTGATCCCATGTAACAGGACCAGACAGAACTCTAGCACTCTCCCGCCCGGGCCCTGCTCCCACGGTGGAGTCTACCTCCTTCTGAATCTGAGCGATTTTATCTGCAAAAAACTTTGCAAAAGCATTGCAGGAGATCTTGGGGTCCCTACCAGGCCCCAGTGGTACAGGTGGTTCCAATAGATTGCAAACCACCCGAAAAAGTCTCCTGCTGCTGTTTTCTGCAGATGCAATGGAGGCGGTGAAAAAGGCCCTCTTCGCCGTCGCCATTGCCACTTGGTAGGCTCGACGTTGAGCTCTAACCCGTGTCCGGTCTGATTCAGAATGAGTTTTCCACCACCGGCACTCTAGCCGTCTCAACAATTGTTTCATCACCCTCAGCTCCAGGGAAAACCACGGGGCTGTCCGGGCTCCATGCAATCGGAGAGGGCTCTTCGGAGCCAGACAGTCAATAGCCCTGGTTAACTCTGCATTCCAGCGGGCCACCAGGGAATCAGCTGAAAGGCCATCAACTTGGGATAAAGCATCCCCTACCACTCTCTGGAAGCCAATTGGATCCATTAAGTGGCGGGGGCGGACCATCTGAATCGGCCCCACCTCCCTGCAGAGGGAAAGGGTTGCGGAGAAGTCCAGTTGCACCAGGAAGTGATCTGACCATGGAACTTCTTTTGTTTCACTTTTAGTTAGTGTCAGATCACCAACATCCATAGAGGTGAACACCAAGTCTAAGGCATGTCCACGGCTATGAGTTGGGCCAAACCTATTCAGGGACAGCCCCATGGAGGCCATGCTTTCCATGAAGTCCTGAGCGGCCCCTTGTAAGTTCGTGTCGGCATGGATGTTAAAATCCCCCAGGACAACCAAGCTAGGTGTCTCCAGGAGCATATCCGCCACAACCTGAAGCAGCTCGGGCAGGGAATCCTTGGTGCAGCGGGGAGGTCGGTACACCAGTAGGAATCCTGTACCACCCCTATTGCCCAACTTCCAGAACATGCACTCAGAAAACTGGGTCTTCCCAATAGGATGCCTGGTGCAGACTAAAGACTTCCTAAAAATCACTGCAACCCCCCCTCCCCGCCCGCATGACCTGGGTTGCTGTGCGTAAGAGAAACCTGGTGGGCAAGCAGCGGCAAGGACAGGCCCATCTGCTTCATCCAATCAGGTCTCTGTCACACATGCCAAGTCAAATCCTCCATCCACAATCAGGTCGTGGATGGCAGTGGTTTTATTTATCATTGACCTGGCATTCATTGCACAGCAACACTTTCAGGTCATGTGGGTTTCCCTTGCTGATTCCAGTATCCTTCCGGTCAGGACCAGACCTGGAGGCAGGGAAGTACCTAGGAACAGCCTAGGTGACCTAGTTTGTCATGGAGACAGCAATATGTGTGATCAATAACCACACTTTAACTGGTGGTTGACTGGTATTGGCAATCCCAACTCTACAGAGATGGTGTGCCATGTTCAGGAATAATGACAGAATTGGGATCTATTCCGTCCTTCTTGCTTTATTTATATGAAGACACATTTCTGCAAGAATGAGTAGCCTCACATTCAGGAGGTCAGAGGAGATATCATTGTTCTTTTTTCAAAGTGTGGTTGAAAGGCAGCTATAATTTAGGGGGCAGTGTTGCTGAAGTGTCCAGTTAAATGCTTTATGGTGTCCCGGTGTTTGGTACATTTCTTTTATCAGTATGTTAACAATACACACATTTCAATTCATGCTTCATCTTTTTTTTTATCACCATTACCTCTAGAAGGAAAATGCCACATAAGTGATAGTTGGGAGGCATGACTATCTCAGTGTGTTCCCAGAAGATGAAGGTGGTTTGGAAATAAGAAAAGAACTAAGAAACAGCAAGAGCAAATTCCAATAATAGCAAGCCTTGAAGTTTCTATGAATCTTTCAAGGACTTTGGATGCTGTTTTTCTCTTCTTTAATAAACTGTCCGTCTGCATTTTCCATCTTGAATCTTTCTATAAAGGACAGTTTCCCAACACCCCATAATACTCTTGTGTGAGCAAGCAACTCAAATGTCTCATGTAGTTGAGAGGGTGCTGAACCTGTCTTTCATTTGGCACGGGAGACAGATATAGCTCCATCTCTGTTGTCCTACTAAGTATGCCTTTTAAAATCTTTCACTTATAAATGAATAGCTCTAGCCTTCTTGAAGTATTCCAAACTGGCAACAAAAAATACATGAGGGGGCAGTGGGGGACAAGTGTGAGCTCCACTGCCCATACCATTTCTGTTTCAACACCTTCCAGCTCACTGAAGGTGACTATCCACAATGGACTGCCTTTTTTTAATCTGTGGAGGCTCCTCACTGTTTCAGACCCGGGAGATTGTCAGTATCTCAGCTCACAGTCAGAGGTAACTGGCCTCCCCCGGGGCAAACTGAGTGAGATACTTGTTTACCTTCCGTCTGCGTCTCCCGGCAGGCTAGGTCATAAATCGGCGATTCTCCTCGTCAGACGTGAGAAGAACACGCCCTCTGCTTCTCTCTCCCAGCTTTCCCCCCCAGGGAGGGGAAATGAGACAGACAGAGTCTATTTACATGTCTTTTATTCCTGTCATTCAGCAGTACATAGAAACGTGACTGCACCCTCCAGACTCCAGCAGAAGAGTCACTACTCCACCCCTGTACTTCCAGCACAGGTCAGATGACACACTGAGCTAACATCCGGTGCTCAGTAGAGAGAATAGACTCCCCCTTTTTCCCAACAGTACAGTTCGAGACAACAACATCCTGTTTTGCTTTCCAGCCACCTGCAGCTGGCTTTTGCATTGCTGCTTTTATCCAACATACCATTTCATAGAATCATAGAATCATAGAATCATAGAGTTGGAAGAGACCACAAGGGCCATCGAGTCCAACCCCCTGCCAAGCAGGAGGTTTCAACACCTTCCAGCTCACTGAAGGTGACTATCCACAATGGACTGCCTTTTTTTTAATCTGTGGAGGCTCCTCATGTGTTTCAGACCCGGGAGATATCAGGTTCCAGAGCACGTGGTGAATGCAAAAGACTTGTCTCTCTCTCACACACACACACACACACACACAACCACCTTCCACAAGTTAGCTGAAAACAGCAGTGGTGGTGGGTAGCTAGTATGCTCACTACTTTAGAATAACTGGGGTAAAGAGATGTGGTGCCACAGTTGGGGATACTGTAGCTAATACGGCTTTCCCCTCTGTAGTCTTGACATCGGCTGACCTATCCCTCCCGTGACCCTTGGCAGGTACCCAATGATGCCGACCTCTCACCCTGGCTCTGAAATTGAAACAGGGAGGGCTGTTTACTGGGCAGATTACTGGGCAAAACCATTGACAGCTCTGATATGATATAGGGGAGGAGGCTTCTTGCTTTCTACCCTGGTGTTGCAGTGGTGAAGGCAGAGAGCGACTTCTCAGGTGGGCGCCATTGTCATTATAAGAGAATATGGTGAGTTCCGGCACCTTTTTTCTAGAAAAATAGCACTGGTGGTCACTATTGGATTGACAGGCCTCCTGAGCCAACCTGGAGTCTCCAAGTTTGTCTGCCTTCCTCCAGGTGACAGGTGGAGGGCTTGAATTGCCAGCTGGGTGAGAGAGCTTTTGGTTGTTGTTGTTGGTGATGATGATGATGATGACGGTGCAGGCAGCTTGTAACCTGCAAATTATTACACTGAATCTCTGGGGGTCTACCCTTCCCCCCTCCCAATTAACCTTCAGGATGAAGTAGTGTGAGGAAATGTAGAGGAAGAAAAAGAACTGGGTTGGGCTCAAGAGGAGGAGGGGGTTATGAGTACCTGGAGGTCTACATTTGGCCCTCAGTTCAGAGTTTCAGAGGCTCCAGAGCTCACTGGGAAGTGGGCTGAGGATGCAGGAAGTACTCTAGTCTGTATTGTATTCCGGTGTATAAGACGACTTATTAACCCCAAAAAGAGGTTAACAAGTCAGGGATCATCTTATACGCCGGGCACGGCTTTCTACCGGTGCGGAGCCCGCCCACTGCTGTTTCAGAAGCAGCAGCGAGCGGCGGGCTCCACTCAGTGCTGCGTGGCTTTCTCCACCCAGTGTATTAGGCGACTGGGCTTATAAGATGAACCCCCAAATTGGCAGCTGCCAATTTGGGGGGTCGTCTAATATGCCCAGTCGCCTAATATGCCGGAATCTACGTTAATTGTGTGATAGTGAAGGAATTCACAATATAGTCAGCCTTGATGATCCATGTCATTTTTTTTTTTTTTTTAGGTTCCTCTTATTTCATCTCATCCTGCAACAAAAACAGTTGTGTTGAGCATGCATTAAGAAATGCATCTTTTTTCCTGTGGAAATGGTTATCCATTCACCATGCTCTTTTTCACCATTTTCAGCAATGCAACCTAGTCTTAACATAGTTCATATCAAACTTCCATTGAATAAAGGAAGGGGGACATAGCTGAAGTTACCAAATACTAAAGGGGAGAGAATTTTCCAGATTAAAAATGGTGATGTTACAGCTGAGAAGGATAAATCTGAGTGTTCATTTTTTACGAATTCACAAAGTTCACCTTGTTGCTTGTTGGGTAACAGCTCTAGAAAAGACATGACAGCACCAAGGTAACAAAGACTACTAACAGTTGGAAATGACAAAGGCTACTCTTTGCTTTTGTTTCATTTTAAAGATGCTCTGCTACCAGCTGTGAAGGATGACCTCCTAAGAGCAGTGTGAAAGATTTGTCTGCTGCGTATGTGTGCAGAAAATAATAATAATTTAATGCAGGTCACGCGGGAAGACCAGAAGGGGAAACTATTGAACTGTTGTGATTCCGAGCGTGTTTATCTGGCCATAAGTTTTATTTATTTCAACAGAACTTACTTAGAAGCAAGTGTTCTTAAGGACAAAAAGCCGAAGACAAAAGAACATTTCGTTACTTATTTCAATCCCACTCTTCCCTGCAAAGAAAGGTAGATACAAGCCACACAGTGAAAGCACATCCAATACACATTTAAAGCATATGTTAAAGGTAGTGGTAATTGTGGTTCTATGAGGGGGGAACTAAAGTTGCCAGGATTCCCAGGGTGTGCTTTCAATACATTTTAAAACAATACATTTTAAAATAAAGGAAAATATATTTAAAGCATTTTTAAATAATTAAGAACATCTAAAAACAAATTCAGACAAAAAGCCATCTTAAGAAATAACTAATCTCATAAAACAATAGAGCCAATAATATAGAGAAGCAAAACTCACCCAATATTTTAACAAGAGAAGGGGAATGTGAGGTATTAAAAAACAAAAAGGGAAAGGAAAGGAAATTGAGTCAATCACACCTATAGGTTCCTTTTCGCAGAATAATTTTTATTAATTTTTAGTAAACATACATACATTCATATATTACATATATAAGTTACATATTTAAACTAGGTATTAAAAAGCAAAAAGGGAAAGGAAAGGAAATTGAGTCAATCACACCTACAGGTTCCTTTTCATACTCCAGAACAAAGGTACAGGAACAGGGGGAGACATAGTAACTATATTTTTTAGGAAAGCATTTGCTGTGTTCCCATGATACTCTTAATCTCTGGGTCATGGATTCAAGCCCCACATTGGGCAAAAAGATTCCTCCACTGCAGGGGCTTGGACTAGATAACCCTCAGGGTCCCTTCCAATTCTATGATCCTATGAAGGAGACTCCACCACCTCTCTTGGGAATCCGTTCCTGTGGCTTTGTCTCCGGAAAGCTATCATTTCATTTAAAACAGGGCTAGGGATGAGAAAAAGCCAAAGAGGGGTAGTGGAGTGAATCTCTGCCCACCCACATTCAAAAACTACTCCAAGCAAAATAAAGAACAGCATATGCAATTCTTAGCAGGCAGGATAGCAAACTTGTAGGTTTCTGTTTGTTCAAAGTGGCATGCTTGGAGTTTATTACTATTCATCTCTTGCTCTTCAAGTGCTGTGCTCAACAACTAGGTATGAAGGTGATAATTACCTCCCTGTTGCAGGCAGAAGCTGATTTGCATATCTACCCAAGGGAAGCAGGATGGCTCTAAATGTGTATCGGAAACACTCCCTTATTTTGAATCTGAAGTGTATTCCTCCCCGCCACACAAAGAGAAAGTGGTAAAATAAAGGCAAAAGGCTGGTTCAATAGTAATTATTTTATACTCTCTTGTTTATCCCTTATGCAACAGGTATAAATGCCATGCTTTGCCTCAAGTTGATATATTGAAGGTTTCTGAATGCTTCTTACTGTGTTAATCGTAAATCAGTAGTAGTAGATTAAGCTTCTCCCTGTGCAATCCTATGCGTTGTCAGCTCAGAAATAAGTCCCATTGCATTTAATGGGGTTTACTCCCAGGTTACCATCTAAATTCTTTGCTGGCTTGTTTATGGGTGTTGCAGCACAGCAGTCTATGTCTCTGTTTTCATAAGCTAGAGATAGATGAGAGGGCCATTCAAAACATATGAAAAGTTGCACTCCTGTATCCAGGCAACCTGACTTATGCCCAATCATGGAGAATATTGTGTATCCTTAAGGATTCACATATCGTAAGAGTTTGGACTCACATGTTGGAAGAGGGGGCCCAAGCAGCCACAGTCTTGTTGTTTTGCTTTACTGCACATGGCGTAAAGAATGCACAGCAGCAATACTCGAGTTGTGGGAGTAGTTATGTCATGGTGAAACCAGCTTTAGTGACATCTTCACTAACTCTTCATATAAAACAGCTTTATGAATCCATGCAAGCTATTCAAGAAGAGCAACATGACAAATATTTCAGAAATCAAAAGATTTGCTTTTGTTAATTCAACGTCTATAAATTCCGTATAGAGGAAAAAATACAATGAAATTATGCAAGGAGATGGCCCATCATGGGCTATATTTTTCTATACCATAGAAACCATGGAAAACCATGAAAAACTATTGCACCTTTTTCCTAATGCCAGATATCTATCATCATCATCATCATCATCCTCTCTCTCTCTCTCTCTCTCTCTTTCTCTCTTTCTCTCTCTCTCTCCTATCTAGATCTATCTAGATCTATCTATCATCTATCTATCATCTATCTATCTATCTATATCTATCTATCTATCTATCTATCTATCTATCTATCTATCTATCTATCATCTATCTATCTATCATCTATCATCTATCTATCTATCATCTATTATCTACTGTATCTATCTATCATCTATCTGGGTTGGGAGGGTGACTCTGCAGTACCGCCCCCCACCCCGCCCAACACCAGCTACCCCTGACGCAATGTAATGGGGAAAGGGTACTTTTCTCTTCTGCTGATGACCAGAGATTTGGCTGTACAGGCAAAGACATTGCATGAAAAGCATAAATTGTTCACCGGAAGCCTAAAGAATTCTAACTGGTGAGAGTCTACTCATCATTTATGAATCAGCACAGACCACGGCTCTTGGCTCAGCCATTCCCAGTACACCTTAACTTAGATATTCTCTCAAATGGATAGTTAGTTATAGGCTTCACCTTGTTTGTGAAAAAGCATGATGTGTGGAGAATGGGCCCTGACAGTTTTATTACAAAGGCTACTGACTTGCAATGATGTGCTTATGTTGCATGAACACGAGTCCAGCATGTCCGGGAACTCACAGACCTGATTGCCAGCATGACCAAAATAAGGCCAATGGGCAGGTACAGATGTCTTGCAATATCAACATGGAAATTGACCAGCCAAGGTACAGAATTTGCTCGGTCACCCTTACCATGATAATGAAAAACTAATGAGATTTTAATTGCTCATCAAAATAAATTATTCCCCTCCAGCCAGAGCAGCCTTTTCAGGACTGATATACAGTATACTATGTTAGGAAATAAATTCACAACTGCATACTGGAATGTCAGAAGGATGCTTGAGTCCCGATACCAACCTAGAACTGACCTTAAAGTCATCTTGCCTGACCTCTGCAATGAAACCAATTCCTTCCTACCCAGGAGACTGATGCTAATCTACTCTTTCTAACCCTGGTTCTTCCATCTATAGATACACTGCAGCCTCCATTGTGTTAACAGCAGCACAGCTGCCTGTTTCAAGTATAGTGTTGTTGTAAAAACAGGGTGGAATTCAACTAATGTTGACTCAGTGTGGTCTCACTGGAATTAATCGATCCAATTTAGTCATGTACCTTAATTTTGGTGTCTCTACTCTGAGTAGGCCTAGTATTGAATTCCACACACTGTATATACCGGTAGATTTTGCACAGATCGCCATTCTGGCCTATTTTTCTGCCTGTTAGAAATGCCTGAGGAAGTACATTAACATCAAAGACCTTACGATTAGAGTACCAGATGTTTCTCCTCTACTGGGAACACTCCAGAAATGCATCTTAGAGCCAAGAAATGAAGTTTGTTGCCTGAGGTGTGGTGCACAAATATTTAGTTTATTTGACTGAATGTCCTTATTAAACTTGCCTTGCTCTATAATTGTAGTCATTTCATGGATCTAGGACAACGTGAATGCCACCAAAACGGCAACTTTGGTTTCATGTGTGCCACCAGTGTGGAGGACACCTACGAGTATTTGAATAAACAGAAATAACTCTTTGCTTTGGCAGAATAACTCTGTGTTCATTTTACTCTAATGCATTTTCTTCTCAAGTTAGATCCAGACTTTGTCATGGTTAGAATAGACCCACTGAAACCAGTGGATGTGACAGGTGTCTGGATCAACCTATTTTCTTTATAGGCTTTTTCTATATAGCACTTCAAGAAGAGTTACCGCTGATTTTGCTTAAATATATGTCAAATCAAATGTGTGGGTTCTGACTTGGGAAAATAATGAAAATTCTGAGTGAATCAAAAAAGCATTTCAATAGGACTAGTGAATTTTCTCAGAAGACTCCCTCCCATTCTAAGCAAGAGGCTATGGATGAACTGTCTTCAACTCTTTAATAAGCCAAAATAGCTGATGGTAAGTCACTGTTCATTAAACTAATTTACTTCACAACAATTTCAGGATAAACTGCCTATCAGAACCTTGAGGGAAGGATGGTTTAAAATGCAATGAATAAATGTGAGCAGGTCCAATGATGTCGTTAATATGTGAAGTGGATTGCCATCATATAACAAGGGACAAGTGTTCTGTGATGTTGGAATTCTTGGATTGTATCTTCAGTATTGAGTTTATCTTGAGGGATGCCACCTTAAAAAATGAATAGTCAAAACCAGCCAAATGTTACTTTTCTCCTACTATTTTATCATTTGATTACAATGGTTGTTGAAGAATGGGGAGGGGAGGAAACTGAAATGTACCTTGAGCCTTAAGTAAACAAGTGAAGAGACTGATGCCACACTAGACTTTATCTGCAAGGTATCTATTTGTCAGGGTGTGTGTTTTGACAGCCACATATATCCATTTGCTTAAGTTCTTTTATGTGCCCCTGTGAAAGGACAGTACATCTTAATTTGTTAAACTGAGGGAATTAATGAGAGCTGAGATAGTTACTCAGCAGCCATGAAGACTTGACGGACTGTTTGCATTTTTAACTCATGTCACGTGATTGCAATAAGTCATTTGCTTGTATATTACCTTTCTGCAGAATAGTTATTTAGGAAGTTATTTCTTGTTCTATCCACCAAACACAAAGTTTGGGAATTGCTGCATGTATCTATGCTGCACAATTGAACTTCTCCTCAGTGGGTTAGGCTGAGAGGCCCAAGATAGATCTAATGTTTAATCATGATCTAATGTTTAATCGTGATCAAACGACAGCTATCAAATCATAACTTGCTCATGATTAGCTGCAACCGAGGTCATGCTCTAACATCAACACGGCCAGCAGAGGAGGAAGTAACATCTTCCCTTGCCCACACTGAAGCTGCAGCTGTGCCAGACCACAACCAGCACTCCCTTCCAGCTGGAAGATAAGCAGCCATTTCTGGAGATGGTTTAGGTCAGGGTGACCAACTCTGAAGAGACTGCAATCTACTTACAGGATTAAAAACTGGCAGTGAACTACCCCCCCCCCCCCGCAGGGTTCAGGTCAAAGCTTTTTTTAAGGAGGAGGAAAAACCTGTTTTCTGTTTTTAAGGATTTTTTTTTGGGGGGGAGAAACAGCCACTCACCAACAAATCACCGGGGAAACAAGCAGCCCCACTCTGTCTTCTGTTCTGCAGGTCATGCAACAATGGAGGGCGGGGTGAAGGGGCAGGGCCAGATTCGATTTTACCAGCGCTAAGGAAAGGGAGCCAGCGATCAACCACAATCTACCAAAACCTCCCGGGGATCTACCAGTAGATCGCAATCAACCTGTTGGACATCCCCGGTTTAGGTGACTTCTGAAATTTAGCGTTTACTTTGGTGTGTGACACAATTTGTTCTGGGTGACCTCTTCTACCGACAATAGCTAAAGCAGCTTCCTGGCTTTCTTGGGAGCTAAATGCAATAACTCAGATGGTTCCTCCATTTCTGTAAACTATAAACTTGATGAATAAACTGTGTAATATGTTCAGTCTGCTTAGTAAAGTGAGTCTGCTATGCACTAGGGCTGCATTAAATGTTATCCCATTTCAGTTTTGGAGCTGAAAGAAACAACAACAAAAAATCCTATTGCGAGAATATTCTCATTGACTGATCCTGTTCACAGCTACCATTTACTTTATCTGTTGCCAAATGTGAGGAAAGCTGAAAGAGCTTTGATAAGATTATCAAATTTCTCCTGGGCTTTTGAGCATCTCCATTTGATTGCCTTTCAAACTATCCACAACTACAATGATATCAAAATTAAAGGAGAAAAGTTCGTGTTGACAACCTTGCCCATCTTGGGCCCATTAATGAACTGGTTTAGAGATAAACAATGTGGTGGCTTGTTTTTTCCCCAAAGTCTGTTTTCAATCTTATTGTTACAAGCCACTGCAGTCTCCCGCGAGCCATGCAGGGGCTTGGCATTCAACCTGGGTGTTTTCAGGGAGAAATAAGGCATGGGGGAGTCAGCAGTGTCTTTGAAATATGGTTTATTAACACATCTGTACAAACTGAGTGTAGATGAAGGAAGTGCAACATTCCCATCTCAGGAGCGGCTTAGCCTTCCCTGCCACCTAGCATTGCATTCAAAGCCATCCTATTCACTATCTCTTTGTTTCTGCTTCTCACCTCCACAGCAGCCCATGGAATTCTGCCCCAGCCTTCCCAACAAACCTTTAGATTTGAAAAGGACTTTTTCCCCTGTGACATCACGCTCCCTTGTCATCTTGGCAACCTGCCAACTCTCCTGTCTCTGTCCACTGCTCAGAGCAGGTTGACAGTTCTTTTGCATTCTCAATGGCCCTTAAAAGCTCAGTGCTTGGTTCCCCATTGTTCCTTAATGGCTCTGCACTTAGCTAACTTGCTCAGGCTGGTTTTCATAAGCTAAACCAAGTATTTATTATCTGGCATAGTTCTGCAGCTTGTATTTTCCCTTCATATCTCAAATATTATCTAAATGCTACCATTTATTAGTTTCTAATATTCACTCTGGTACCCCAGTTATAACATTATAGTTCTAAAAATGAATGTGCATATGTTTTTATGTTCTTTGAGAGTAGCCTAAAAGGAATGTATTTCACATACATTATTTGATGCAGTATTGACCCAAAGTATCGGCTCATATTTAGGATGTTAAGCATCAACAGAGGTGTATAACTGCCTCTCCTGTTTCATCACAATATAGAAATAGTTCAGTGTCAATTGGTAAGAAGTGGGCTTCATACTGCTATTAAAATGCTATAGTAACATTCCGCGGCATTTGGGAGAATTAAAAGGGGAAGATAATATCCACGAGGAGCCACGTAAGTCCTGAATTTAATGCTCCCCATCCTCAAAATGTCCCCTTGATTATTGAAAATATCTGCAGTAGGAGAGCATTTTCTCTCTTTACTAAATCATAGTGGTCCTTATGACAAATTAGTATGCCTACATTGTTGTACTGCACTGCAATTGAAAACCAAGGCCAATAGTGGCTTTCTGAAAGCCATCCCAGAGCTTCATGGCTGACATGAGTGTTGAAACAAGGATATCAAAACTTGCATCTCACAATTGTAGATGTTACATCTAAACAAGCTCACCTCTTACCTTCTCTCTTCATCTCTGCCTCTGCCAACAACAATAATAATATTTTTGTGTTGAGTCTCTTCTTTCTTAAATTTCTCTAAATTCTATGCAATGCTGTTGTTGAGTCATACAGTGCTATAAAAAGAGATCCGGTGAACTATCTTCTTCTGATAGAAGGAAGAATCATTGAAGTAGCCATGTTAAGGCACTGCCAGCATTTAAACTCCATTTACAGTGTGTCAGACGTCACCACACTAAGAGCACCACATTTAACATATTTAAAGGCAAGCTTTCAGAATAATTGGATACCTCTCATTCCCTTTTTAGTCACAAAGTTTTTCATCCCTCTTCTCATTTACTAAGGGAATTCTCCCCCCCCCCAGAGTGATTTTTGCTCCCAACAAGTATTTGGTTTAGTAAGAATGTTATTTTACAGTAGTTCATTTATTTTTTAAAATGTGTTTATTCAATAAATGAAATAAGATAAAACAGAATGCACAAAAGAAAAATACAGTTAATGTCCTTTGCATGCACCTGGGCTAAAATTCACAAATTGCAAAACAAATATTAATAAATTAAAGCCTTAAAGGTAAGTCAGAAGTATACTGTCGAGTTGGAAAATCAATGAGAATTCACAGGTATACTTTTATCTTTCTTACCTGGGTATTTGGAGGTCTTTTGGAAAAGCAAATGTAACATGCAAATTGTTTGTGCATTATTGAGAGATGGTTATGAGTTCCAGATGTTGGCATATTGTACTGGAATAATGTGAACATTTGTTCAGCATTTACATGAAATATAAAGTATTGCAAAGTAGTCAGAATATATATATATTCATTTGGCCTCTGCTGAATCTGGGCTTATAGGTAAATTTCTCTGCATCCATGCAGGAACTCCCTTTGTTTACACCTTCTAAATATTTCCAATGTTTCACTACTAGCTTTCTTGTAGCTATGGTATCTTATAGGTTCTTTACTTAACTACAAGCTGTGGGACTGCCCCAAATGCTCCAAAGAGCCAAGGATCCTGTTATGATCAGATTTATTTCTGCAAACAGTGTTTCCTCAACTTGAGTCTGACACTTCCATCATAGGTGATTCCCCTCCCCCAACCACCACCACCTATTCCGAAAATAAAAATTCTGAGATTTCAGGAGGATTTGTGGTATGATATTCATTAAAAATGTGCATCTTTTTGCAATATTGTGAGCTACATTGTGTAGGTGATTGCTACGTCTTCATAAAGTAGAATGATTTATTCCATCAAGTCATAACACTCCAGCCTTAACTCTTGAATTCAAACAGGTGGACTTGGCCTTTTTGTTTTTTACGAAAGCTAATAAATAAATATGGCATTTTAAACTTTGCCTTTTTGATATACCCTTTAAACCAGTGTGATGCGCTTTGTTTCCTGTCACCTTGATTCTTCTTGTTTCGATTGACCTTTTGCTAATAATTCCACATATATTCACCGGCATGATAACACATGGAAGAATGTATTCTGTTTGTGAAAAGGAAATTACTAGATAGTGGAAGGGTAGCTCACTATATTTGTAAACAGAGTCAGCCCAAGATATTTTGCTCCCTGAGGCAAAGCAACAACTACAACCTTCCCCAGCCAGTTATGGTCCATGGTAGTACCTAGTGCACCTGAGACAGAATAATCCACAAGTGTGTTTCCACATCTATGGCATTAAAAATATACTGATAATACAGTAACTATCTAACCATTTGCTGGCTTTTCATGACTGGAAATCATCAGCCTGAGGGAGTTGCCTCACTCTGTCTAACTTCAGAGTAAACCCTACTCAGAAATCACCCCTACACCTTATGTCGTCATTGTACAATTCATAATCATAATATAGGCCTATATGGAAGCTTTCACCAGGTTTATAGATCATGTGTAAAAGTAGACCCATTAAAACAGTGGTTTTCAACCTTTTCGAGTCCAGAGTGCCTTTGACCAACCACATTCTTTCTGCAGCTCCTCTGTACCTTCACCATCAAGGTGAAGGCCACATGAAGCTGAAAGTCCTCAAAGTGCCTCCAGCAGTAAAAATACAGCAATAATTAGTTAAACAATTACAATATTTGCTGCCCTTGCATGACACTCAAAATCATTTGCCTGTGTTAGCCTTCTTACTCTGCTGAATAGTTAGGCCAACTTTTCTACCATCTTGATGATAGTAAAAAAACAAAAAAAATTTTTTAGAAGAGACTTGCTGTAACTGCTTCTATCAACAGTAAGCCTTCCCTGAGGTCTTAAGAAATATCACCATTCCCATGGTGATGCCTCCCAAAGCCACCACCCAGGTTTGCCCCTTCACCCCCGCTAATCCACCCCATAGTGATTATCAAGCAAAATATCAGTATTTGAAAAGTGTTGATTCAGCTTTAACCAAAACAGAGGGCTTCTCTAGACCATGTGCTGTCTGAGAATTCATTCCGATTTGCTTGCACAAAGTTACACAGTTTAGAGTATGGACAGTTTTTATTGAGCATTCATTCACTGAGAGTTGTGGGAAGGTTATAGGACAATGAGAACACACCCTGATATGCTTGTGTGTGTTTATACATCTTTCTGTTCATCCAACACCTTTCAGTACATTTCCCCAACCCTTTCCTAATTGCATGCATTTGGGTGTCCTTGTGAACCTCTTGCATCTTAGCCTGTGTTCTGTGGATGATGAGGGATAATCAGATGACCCTCCTTGAAAGAACATGTATGGGCATTACAGACTGTGTGGACTACCTGCCTTTTCATATATCTCCTGGCAGGTGGCTACACATCTTCATATTTGTCTGGTGTGCAAAGGTGTGCTTAGGACTCCTCTACTCAAATTGTCTGATTGGGCCAGGGTCAGCACCTCACATGGGGAGGGCTTCTTGAATGTAGGTTAATATGCAAGTAAAGGCCACCCAGATGTAGTCTGAACAGAAAATAGTGTGGCTGTGGTTCACAGCAATGGGGTCCTGCTACTGCCTTTATGTGTCTCATGGTGCGTGGCGGGTGGTGGTGGTCAGGTATCATCTGTATCTCCCTGTAAATGGGAAAACTCATGCAACAAAGCAACTGGGTGGAATTCAGTAGCAGCAGCAGCTACCAGATGCTCCTAACAATTTTTCTTAATGAAAGAAACCTGCCCTTGAACATGTCTGTCTCCAGTTCATTTCTCAGATGTCTTTTACTTTCATTTACCCCCTTCCCCATTGTTCCTTGTGTACAGCTGTTTAAGCTATTTTTAGATACAGAGATTGTCTGCAGCCCTGAGTAAATGAATCTGTCACATTGAAAACCAGCAGTTGCAGACATACAATGGCGAGTGAATTCTGGGGCATTTCAGGATATGTCATCATTAGCTCATTCTGTGTGTGTGTGTGTGTGTGTGTGTGTGTGTGAGAGAGAGAGAGAGAGAGAGAGAGAGAGAGAGAGAGATATTTGTGAAAATAGTGTGAGAACCTATTGCATCCTGCCCTGGATATTGTTTCATATTACTAATTTTCCTCAATTGTAGTTTTACCCCCCTGGTTTGTTAGTGTACAATGTTAGCACTAACTTTCCTGTGATATTTTCAGAATACTAGTTATTTGCAAAGAAAGGTAATATTTGAGGGTTTATAAACCACTGTCTTCCCACTTCATTGTTTAGCACCCTATCTGCACAGTATATGATGTTCACAACCTTCCCACCAAGCAGGAAAGTTACCATGTTGTTAACATCCCAATCACAAACATTCCATTTAGCTCTGGCACCGGGGGGTAGAGAGCAGGCGGGGGCAGGGTTGGCACGTGTCCTGGGGGTGTGGCGCCCAGCACAGGCGGGGGGAATGCCACGATGGCACCCCACCAGGATCGTGCTGCTGGGGGCAGTGTGTTCCCCCTGCACTCCTCTTCCTCCACCAGTGCATATAGCTAACAAATTTTCCATGGCCAGAACCCATTAAACTGTTTCTCACCTTTGGGATGTAATGATATCTGTTCCTCAACCACACACACACACAGACACACACTGATACATTGGTTTAAGAACAGCTTACTTTATGAATAACTTGGATTAAGAACACTGCAAACCCAGAAGTAGGTGTTTTGGTTTGTAAACTTTGCCTTGAAATAAGAACAGCTTCCTGTTGAGCGTGTGTATGTGGTGTGTGTGTGTGTGTGTATAGGTTGTGTGTGTGTATATATATATATATGTGTGTGTGTGTGTAGGTTGTGTGTGTGTATATATATATATGTGTGTGTGTGTGTGTGTGTATGGTTTTTTTGAGTCAAAACTCACCCGTGAGAATCAGTTCTGGCACCTCTAAGGTGGGCACCATTGCCATTATAAGAGAACAAGGATGTGTTCCAGTCTTTTTCTAGGGTTTTTATTTTCAAAGTGGTTTTATTTAAATGATGTGAAGTTCAGATATTGTGGTTTTTCCAATTACCTGTTGAGAATCACAAGAGTTGTGATGCCTTGTTGCTGAGGTTCTCTCGTGCAAGCGGTGAGTTAGCTAATTTGACTGTATTCATGGGAGATTGCCACCGGGATGTCACTGATGATCTATTGGTTTTATTTGGAGCTTGGAGAAGTGGTATATTTGGGACGTAGCAGCATGAATATTTAATTTCTAATATTCCTGTTTTATGACAAAGTTATTTGAGTTTCGATAAAACTGTAATATAGTTCAGTACTGTAATGGGGATGGTTTAATACAAGCTATTTTTACACATTAAATTTAGAGAACTCTAATGGCATTATAATGTGGAGAGAACAGACTGGATTTTCCCATCAAGCAGGGTAGAATGCTGGTCTTTTAATTTCATGGAAATGGAACAAAGAGGACTTTGTTTTCCCTTCCACTTACGAAAACACATATTCATATTCCATTGTCACTGTGGAGAAGAACAGTTGTATGCCTTTGAACACTTACGGTGGGAAGTTCAATCTCCTCTCCAGGGTGGCATAATCAAACCAACACGAATTAATACTGACAGCCAATGTGGCATATCAGTTAGAGTGTTGGACTAGGACCTGGGAAACCAGGGTTCAAATCCCCACTTGGCCATGAAGCTCACTGGATGAAGCAAGTCCAGTTAATGTGATTAACTTCTGAGGTAACATACCTAGGATTCGAATTTAACATAAATTGCAGCAAAGTGTGCATGGGCTTCCCAATATGGCTTGCAAGTGGTTTGCCCAAGCTGTGCCCACTTGCTATACATTTGACATAATTTACAATCAGTTGTAAGGGTTTCCAAAATGTTGTACGAGTGGCTTTGCAAGCCCCACTGATCAACAGGGCTTACATAGCACCATGAATGGGGCCATTGTGACATCACCATTAGAATGGGGGAGATAAAGATCTAGCCCACCAGTCAGATCCAGTTCCCTACCCCTGGCATCGCTGGTAGCACCATTTACACACCATATTAACTTCTGGCAGGCTTCTGTGTAGATGGTGCTATGTTATACACAATTCAGTCCAAAAAGCATATAATATTGGGCCAGATTCAACTAATGGGTCCCACTAGTGGAAGCCCAAGCAAGGACTTCTGCTGGAGCAGTGGGGCTTTCTCCCCCATGACACCCCCCATTGCTTTGGCAGGGGAGGATGGGGTATCCTTATGAATGTGGGGAAGGGGGGGGAATTGTTCCATCAGGGAAGCAGAAATGATGCTCCTTCGCACTATGCTGAATTCCTCCTATTGTGTATATTATACACAATGCAGCTCATGATGCACCACTAACAGGAAGCAGGAGTTAAATAAATAATGTGCATTGCATCAAAGTGTGTACAGATCAGCAGATGGCAGGGCCAGCTCCAGGTCTGCTAACACCTGATTTTGCCAGGAAGCTGAGATCAGATGGAGATGATTCTCTTACTGTTTGGGTGTGGCGATGGTGTGGCGATGGAGCTACAAACAAAGCCTATCGTTGATTATATTCAGATAACTAAAGTAAAGTTTGAAGGGTTGGATAAGCAGATGTGATTTCAAGAATACCTACATATTATTATGTTTGATGCAGATATCCCCTTCCCCATCCACCATGTGTTTCTGGCAATGGAACTGATAAAAGTGTCATGGGTTCCAGTACAAAATGGCTGCCATGGGCAGAGAGAGAGAGAGGAAGGGATGGAGGGAGGCTGGATCTAGACACATCAAAGAAGCATTTCAGTTTAAAGCATTGTAAATTTAAACGGGGAAAACAGGTAGAGAAAAATGGGACTCCACGTCATCATCTGGTGGCACAACGTTATATCACACATACAATACATATAAATCGTTGTTTTTTTAACCAGTCTAGCTGAATCCAGAGAAAGAGAGGGAGGGAGGCCAGTACTTTGTATCAGTGAGTATTGTCACAAAAAAGGCCCTTGTTTTCTCAGATTAAGTCATACTCAGAGCAAACCTTCTGAAATAAGTGGATTTAGTCATTTATTTCAGTAGGTTCACTCTGAGCAAGACTAAGTGAAAGACAAGCCAGGTTTAATATACTAAATACTTGCCATTAAGTCAGGGAAGGCTGATAGCTCTTCAGATATTGTTAGATTTCAAGTCCTGTAAGTCCCAGACAGCATGGCTGTCAGCGGTGGTGGGAGTTGGAGTCCAGCAACATCTGGAGGGCACAGGTTAGTCAGCCTTGTGTTAAGTCCTGTTGATAGTAGCTTTACCTGGCTGTGTAGAAAACAGGACAGGATATAGGCTATCAAGGTACATCCTGAAGATTGACACTAAAATAAAATATACTGCTATCCTAGGGACAGGCTGGCTCCAATCATCAAGTTATGCCAGTCTCCTGTTAAATTTGCCTTGAACAATTAGGTTTTTTGTTCCATAGAAATCACGGCACCATAATTTTCTTCCTTTATTTTGAGCTAAATCGAGGATTAAGAATAGTAGCAGAATACCAGAACTGAAGGGAAACAAAGATGTGCTTGCTCTAATTTGTATGAAATAATCATTAAAGCCTCTTTGGAGCAGGTGGGGGGATAATCAACTCAAACTTACAGTCCAATGCATATATTAGCAATGGCTAGTTATTAATCTTATAACCTTTTCTAATTAACAGTGTAAACTCTAAAATGAATACAAATGGAAACTATCCAAGGACAAAATCTACTTTAGGCAAGCTTCTGTTTGGAAACATTTATTCCACTTATCTCTAAATAATAGCTTTCAAAGGGGGGGAAGCCTGATTGCAAAAGAGCAAAGGCTGTAAACCTAACCCCATATACCTGGGAATAAGCCCCATTGAATTCCAATAGGACTTCTCAGTAGACATGGTTAGGATTGTGCTGTAGTCTTAAAACTTGCTTCAGGGATTGCTTGTCAAATCTGAATTTATTGTTTTAGCAATACATGTTTCAAACACACAAAGTCAAGAAACAAATCACTACGTTTTGTTAGAATGGAGGTAACTGGCAGACCTAGCTGGTAACTGTGGTATACCCATACCAGGCCCTCTTTTTTGGGGGGGGCAGATCTTTCTTGATATTACTGCTGAGCAGTGGCATAGCATGGGGCAGAGCCACAGGGGCAGTTGTCACGGGTGCAAAATTGTTAGGGGCACAAAAATTAAACTCCCGGTACTGCCTCAATACAGCTGTGCACTTCTGTTGCCAGGCTTCTTTGAACATGGCTTCTCAATGTGAACTAGGAAGTGACCTCTCCAGACAACAGACTCTTTTTTTGTTAATTCTTCAGCTGCAATCTCCTGGGTGATGCAGAAAGTGTTTGGCAGTTAAATGTGCATGTGTACTCTGTTTTCCTCCCTCCACTCAGCCCTGGGCAGTGGCAACACACGCTACGCCACTGCTACTGAGTAACAGCAGGTTGTTAGGCCAGTACAGTTTTATTTCCTCTAGAGAAGAATGGACCAATTAAAGTCCATTCTGTTCTGTTTCTGAGTGACGTTTCAATGGAAAATCCTCAACAACCAGCCCAAAAACACACACTTTAAAAAAACTGAAATAGAACAAGGGTTAATGCCGCCACTGTTTTACAAGGAAAGCTCCCTTTATCTTCTAACAAGTGATTAGCAATGCCAGAACTGGGACTGACTCATTTTGTGATCCAAAATTTGAAACTGCACATGTAGACTTCTGTGAATGGGGGGGGGGGGGTTCCAGCACTAGAAGCTGTGTGTGTACACCTGTTCACATTCCTGATCCCATCTCAGATGTGTCCATGGAAACCTGCTTCCATATGTGCATCATATTTGCTGCTTGGCTAAAAAACGTGGTTTTGGGGGAGATAAATACTTTGAGACATTTGTGACATGCAAAATATTATGTCAACCCTAATTGATTCAAGTAAATTGTAGTCAGTTGGGGAGAGGGTCACAGCTGATTCATCAGTGTGCGGCTTTGGAAAACACAGGCTTTCAGTATAATAAACCTCAGGTTTGGCACAGGGAGTTGATTAAAAACAATTATCTGCTTTATATACTATCAGCGATAAGGGGCGATAATGAAAATGACATCGTCAGAAGACAGTTATGCTGAATAAAAATTATCCCACTTCCTTATATACATTGTTAATCTCAATGGATGCAAAGGGAAATTTCGCTTTGTGCCAAAATGTCATCTAAGTGCAACTTGAATGGAGTAGCTGTATTTGTCTATTGCAGGAAAATAAGGAGTCTTGTGGCTCTTTAAGTAAAAAAGAAAGAAATAATATTTCCATGCTTGTTCCAGATTAGATTTCATACATCACAAACACATCACCGTTTCTCACACTGATCACTTCTGAAAGGTTGAAACAAAGTTAACATAGGATATTTTAATGTACTGTTCCAGAATCCAAGCAGTGGGTGGCACTGTGGAATGCTTACACAAGGGATTATACACTCAGAATTCTGTTACCCACCCACATTTTTTGAGGAAGTCAGGCTGATACCATCAATAATATGTGGGCGGTTTTGTGGCGCAGGGTCACTATTTTACTGAATCAGATGGAAGGAATGGCTCACAACTCTTAAACTATGTCTAGGAACCATTATCTATTGCACTTGTGTCTTGATGGCTACTGCAGGGATGCGGCTGGCTACTGCAGAAAACTGAATGATGACCTGGATGGTCAGATCTAATATGGCTGATCTTCAGTTCCTAATAACTGCAACAGGTATGCAGAAACTTAGTTGTATTAAGCCGTCAATGCTGTGAAATCTCTCTCACTTCAAAGCTTCTGGTATAAATATGTGTAAATAAATCATATTTCAAAGACACTGCAGACTCCACCATGCCTCATTTCCCCCAAAGGAACACAGACCTTGGTTGAGTGCTGAGACCCCTCGTAATCTTGTGCACCGCTTGGCAGAGATTGGAGTGTTCATATGTTTTGTTCTGGAAGAATACCTGGGAGAACTGTACTTACAGAGAAGTTTCTGAAAAAGAAGAGTTTCCCATCAATATGCCAGAAACAAACGATATAACCAGTGTGACGTCCTTCGAATATGTTAGTTGATGCCTTGCCCCCAGGGGAAAGTATGCAAACCTTTCATTCTGGGTGTCATGGCAACTAGAGGTGCAAAATCAATTACAGACTCAGCTCAAAGGATCGGGTTGTCATGCGGCATTTTTAAGAACACTTGGATGGCTTCTCAGATGTAGACATAGATGTTAAATTGAGGCTGGTGTTTCTTGTTTTCTTAGGGTGTTCCAGGTGGGCCTTAGAACTCCCCTCTCTCTTTAACACTATACCACGTTACTCAGGAAATCATGTTAATTCTTTATGGTAAGAATGCTGCACAGTTAGTGGTAGCAGCTGATGATGCTACTTGCCACAGAGTCTGTGCAATTATATGGGGGAACTATCTAGTGAATCGCTGGGACACGGGTGGCGCTGTGGGTTAAACCACAGAGCCTAGGACTTGCTGATCAGAAGGTTGGCGGTTCAAATCCCCTCAACGGGGTGACCTCCTGTTGCTCGGTCCCTGCTCCTGCCAACCTAGCAGTTCGAAAGCATGTCAAAGTGCAAGTAGATAAACAGGTACCGCTCTGGTGGGAAGGTAAACGGCGTTTCCATGTGCTGCTCTGGTTCGCCAGAAGCGGCTTAGTCATGCTGGGCACATGACCCGGAAGCTGTACGCCGGCTCCCTCAGCCAATAAAGCGAGATGAGCGCTGCAACCCCAGAATCGGTCACGACTGGACCTAATGGTCAGGGGTCCCTTTACCTTTACCTATCTGGTGATTCACAAGCACCAGTCCATTAGTGCCAACCTCCCCCTTCCAGCTGCATTCTGCCAGCCACAAGTGAAGTGGCTCACCAGGTAAGGCAAAGCCACAACACTAGCTTCCTGTCTGGTGGGTCCCAATGCAGTGCAGAGGTTGGCACAATGCAAATAAACCAATGGAGGCAATCTGGCCACCACCACAGCGACCTCCCCATCTTCCCTCCCTGCCCCGCTCTTCTCAGTAAGCAGTAGTAACCCACCTGTTGGGAAGTTAACAAAGTGGCTCCAGCAGAGCAAGGGAACATTTCAAGGAACACCCCAATGCTCATTATTGTTCCCATCACTGAGGAAAACAATGTGCATATTGTTGCTAAAGGAAACGAATGCATTGATAATAGAACAAAGGCATTTATTTTTTGCAAAATGCCCCAGACTTCTAGAACATGGGGCAGGGGAGGACCTTTCTTTTATGCCCTGCTTACCACCCGCTCCTTTTGTAAGAAATACCTGTTTTCAGATACATTAACTCTGCAACGTTTCTGGTCAATCAAACTGACAATGACAAAAATAACCTCTCATTTCAAGCATACAAAGTCATATCAATCAACTTCATTTTTTTCCATGGTTCTTTAAGAATTTGAATCCTGCCGACATGAACACAAAAGCTATTTCTAGGGCACTCTGATTACAGAGAACTCAACGTTTTTGACATGCTGAGCACAAAGTTGAGAGAATAAATCCTCTTCAAATGCTTGCCGAATCTTTGCAATCCATATGCATTTAAAGATATTGAACAATTTATTGACAGCCACTGCATCAGGGCTGACAGTTTTAAGGACATAATTCCAAACATATAAAAGACGACTTCTCCAGGAACAACTGTGGAAGAAGTACAAATTGAAGAGAAGGCTCTGCACTGGCGTGTTTAAACATTTCTAGAAAGCGGAATTGTTTGAGGTGAAATATGACTAGAATGCTTTCGTTGTTACTGCAGTTCTGTGGGGTACACCAACTTTTCCTCTGCTCGCAACTCAGGTTTTCCCCAAGAGACTCACATTGGCACGTTTTACAATATGAGTCTGCTTGAGAATCAACAGTGCTGCCCCAATACATTTGACTGCCTGAAGCGACACATCAGATTGCTAATGGGCAGAGGTGTCTCTTTGCCCAGCTTTTCCAACTAAGCTGACCTTCTGCCAGCCGCTGCCAATGGAGTGACACAAGAATTACTTCATTGGTGCCAACCTCTCCTTTCCACCTAGCAATAATGCAGGTGGCATGTAGTTCTGCTGATGGGATTCTTGCTGATGGGATTCAGCAGAAAGCCCCCAAATGGTGTGTTCAAAAGACAGGGAGTGGCCAGGGCTGATCTGGCCCAGAATCTGTTGGGATCTGAGCTGGTCTCATTGCCCATGTGTGATGGCAAGGGATTTGATCTGGGCATCAAGTCCAGCCTAGCCCATTCATCTGCTTACTGTCTTCTCACACCTTCCACCCTGGAAGCCATCTGCAGTGGCGGACCTTGGAATCTCAAAATTCAGCGCCACCAAAATTCAGTGCCCTCCCCACCTGCTGCTTTCCATTCTTAATTATAGTTGTGGGGTCTCCTGCAGGGACCCTGAAGCTCTGCACCCAGTCCTACAGAACCAGTCACAATCACCTAAATCTGCCTCTGACCTTCTGTGGCATCACCACTCCATACAGTCCTGTCAGTGGAAAGGAAATGTTTGGAATGTATTCAAAAGCTGGTTCCAGTCCCCATATTGTGAATATGACTACTAATGTAAAACTCATGTAATCATTTCTATCGGAACCTTTCTCTTTCCCTTTCGGAGGTGGAGGAAAGCTTTACTTACTACATAGCAAGGTTTCCAGTTCCCACATTCTAGGAAGCATTTCATTTTCACAAGAGAGAGCTTGTGACCAATTGCCTGATTCTATGTGCTCTATGATGAGGCCATGGTACGAAAAAAAAGGACAATTGTTTCTGTATGCATGGCGGCTGGAACCTTCTGCTGGAATCAGGGTGCTGGCAGCTTCACAGTTTGACACATTTACTACAATTAATTTCAATTAGGAGCAGCAAATGTAAATGAATGTTGAAACACAGTCAACGTACCCATGTGCTGTGTCTCTCATCATTAGACATGATTTTCATTCGAGGCAATTAGTAGAACTTGTAGACAGTGAATTATCTCTTCTAAACAATCAGATACATTGGGTAAGCTTCATGGTATGACAATCTTTAAATAAATTAATATGCTGCTAAACTTTATAATGAAACTTGATGTGCCCGTGTTATTATTGTTAAGATAATTAGTAATGCATAAGAAAGAGGGAACTTCAACTTTCCTTGTGTGTCCATGTTCTCCATTTCAGGGCTTATGAAAAAGTGATTACACACACACACACACATTTTGAGCATATTATTTCAAGGCTCCCATCTTGCAGGTTCTCCATCTGCATTTACTATCTGTAGGATTGATTAGTGAGGAAAGCAGCTAGTTTATGTGGTTAATTAGGGCTAAATGGTCCTTCCAGCATCATTTATCTGGGTCAGGTTGCAACCTCAAAGCCGCAGTGCTATCCCTTGTTAAATTCACTGTCCTCTGCAATGAAAATAATGCAGGCAATGAAAAAATACGACACGTGATGTTATTGCTGCTCTGTGCCAGCTTTTAGAATTATGCAGGGTGTCCCCCCTTCCCTGGTGAATGTAAGTTATGTGCCAGAACTGACTTCAGCTTATAAATATAGATGAACTCTTGACACAATAGACACTAATGTGGACTAATATAAATAGAATTTCATTCTTTTTTTTAATAAATGAAATGGATTTTACCTCTTCTTGAGTAAAAAGCAGAGGAAAGGCTCTACAGTGATTACAATACAAACTCTTGTTTAATCCAGCTATCCCAGCTAAAATCATGGTCTGTATTTACATAATTTAAAAAAAATGTCACAGGAAAGCTTTATATATTTTTGCAAGGGTTATACCTCACCTTTCTGAGCAGAAGTCCTCCCAGAATAGTCTCAAGTGCAGTTTTTTTTAAACCAACCAATCAATACACCTATACAACATATAGAACAGTTAAATATCAGATTACACAAAAGCAGCAATGATTTGGTGGTGGTGGTGGGGAATATGTCATCATGAACCATCATGAACCATTGCATTGTCTTAACAATGTACAATATTTGTTTGGCCATTATAAATTAGTCATTTTCTATATCATGGGTGGCCAATGTGTGGGGTACGTGTGTGGTTGTGGTTCCAGATCTACTGCTACTCTAGCATGCACTCAATTAACTTATGCAGTCCGTTGTGTCTTGAACTGGTTGTGCCTCTAGCCTAGTTAGCCAGGGAGAATACGAACAGTAGACTTGTGCAAGGATTTTTTTTTCTTGGAGTGCTACACATTTTTCATAATATTCATTTTGTTATTAATTTACTAAAGCTTCATTTGTTTTATTATTCATTTATTCATTCATTCATTCGTTGACACTGCATTCATTCTCGTACTTCCATTTGTCTTACTTTCACAGTTTTCTGGCTGTCATGTGTAACAGTGTTGGCAAAAGAATGCAATGTATTACCTTATTTATTTAGTTAGACATATATATACCATTTAATTGCAGTCATCTCGAAGCAAAGTACAGCTCCAGTCTATAACTGGGTGGTGGATTCTCAGCAGCACGGTTTTTCTCCCGAATGCCCCAGAAATGGTGTTTGCCAGGAAAAAAATGATAGTTTGTTGTCTGATCAATATTTCCAAGTAACCTATGCCACAGAATACCACTAGGTGTGAGGCATTTCAGATCAAAAATGGCAGCCACCACAAAAATAGTGACTGCTAGTGGGACTAACATATTTCCTCAACAAAATGCCACAGAACAATGAAAGGCCCATTTTTATTATGGGGGAAGGGGATGGCAGCCTCCAGAAATGGCTGCCAAAGTTAGTATTATTACCTCTACCAAAATAAGGGAGGTCCTTCAGTTCTTAAATTGTATGACTGGAAATCCTTGACAGAAGTCCCATATTATTTCTTAATTCTTCCCTGCATTCATTTTGGAATGGATAGAAATGAAACTGTGAGCACACCTATACAAAGGTGTGCAATACCTTAGAGGAGGTACTGTAGGTAGTACATGTTATGTACTGAAGTTCTCACCCTGGGCCAGCAGGGGATACTGTAAATAGTTATGCAAATGAAGGATCGAAAGTGATGTTCAGTGATTGGATAGTTTTAGAAAGTTGCTACAGTAACGTTGTACTGGAGCTCTATATAAGCAGGCTGACTGAGCCCTTCAGTTCAGTTCTGTTCTGGCCTCTGAATAAACAAGAGCTGTTTGAAGAATCACTGTGTCGTATGATATGTTCACCCACAACTTAACAGTACAGGTTTCACTTTAAAGCATAGCTCTTGATCAGGGGTCAGCAACCTTTTTCAGCTGTGGGCCAGTCCACCATCACTCAGACCATGTGGTGGGCCGGACTATATTTTGAAAAAAATAATGAACGAATTCCTATGCCCCACAAATAAAACAGAGATGAATTTTAAATAAAAGCACACATTCTACTCATGTAAAAACACGCTGATTTCCGGACTATCCAGGGGCCGGATTGAGAAGGTGATTGGGCCGCATCCGGCCCCTGGGCCTTAGGTTGCCTACCCCTGCTCTAGATCTTCTGCAGGGGTTGCCATGAATGTGACACTCTCACTGCTTATGACATCATTGCCACATGGTGTTCATGGATGGTGTTCACATGTTTTAAGCGATCAGGATGCTTGCCAGCTATAGCCTTATATCCTTTAAATGTAACACGGAAAAATGTTCTGGATCTTATTTCTCATGCTTAATTACCAAATTCTATAAATATTCTATTGTAATGCGCTAACAAACAACGTCTTCATTTTCTTGGCAGTTCTTCAACGATCCTCCATAATGTTCTCAGTAACATGGAAGCATAACAAACCACAAGCAAGAGTTGTGAATGTGTGGCTTGTACAAGAAGATAATGAAGAGTTGTGCCTGGGATGTCAGAGCGGATACTACATGCATCTCTCTCCTCACCCTGCTCTTCTGCTTTGCTTTCTCAATAAATCTAGATCATTTTTTGCATACAGAAGTCCGTATGGCTTGGCTTATATTTTATTCTAAGTTGTCTCTCTTCATTCATATAAATATATGTTTTCTTCCTTGCTTGTTCAGGTCTCTGGCCATTTGGGGGGGTATTTTTATCTTCCTGGTGTTGATGTCCTTATCTTTCCACCATAAAGTCAAATATGCTTTGTTTTCATGGAACAAGGATTTATTCTGATGGTGGCAAATGCTCATCTTAGCAAGTTTCTTACTGTGTATATAAAAGAATTCTCTTTTCATTTTTCATTTCACCCTTTGTTTTCCTTGGGTGATTTGTTTCAATGAGCTGGCGCTCCTTTTTCTTACTCTCCTTTTGAAAGCATTTTTTTGTATACAGGTAGAGTACTGATTGGCAGTGCCATCCCTTAGACAGTTTGTGAGGAAGGAGGCAGACAGATGGGGCGGGGGTCTGACTGAGGGTGAACTGGCATTAGTGGGGCAGCAACTGCTTATAAGAACTCCTTGGGCAAGGGGTGGCATCGCTGGAAACACCTCTCCAGTGGTGGTGTAGTAATCTGTGGTGTAGTGGTTAAGAGCGGTAGTCTCGTAATCTGGTGAACCGGGTTCTCGTCTCCGCTCCTCCACATGCAGCTGCTGGGTGACCTTGGGCCAGTCACACTTCTTTGAAGTCTCTCAGCCCCACTCACCTCACAGAGTGTTTGTTGTGAGGGAGGAAGGGAAAGGACAATGTTAGCCGCTTTGAGACTCCTGAAGGGGAGTGAAAGGCAGGATATCAAATCCAAACTCTTCTTCTTCTTCCTATTATGTTGCTTTAACAATATTCTCTAAGTCCTGACTTGCTCCCTGGATCTCAGTGACAAACAGTGCTTTTTTCTGGGGGGTATGCAGGGGTACGCATACCCCTAAACATTTTGTGAATCCTTGTACTTTTGTCCATTGACTATATTTATTTTTCCCAATTTGAACTATAAAATGGTGATTTTCTCGAGTCAAAATGAGAGTAGCTCTAAACATCTTTTTTAAAAGCACTGGTGACAAATATGTTGTTTCCTTTACCTCTGAAAATACTAAGATAGAACTGAAGACCCACCTAGCACCACATCCTGTTATTATACTAGCCAGCCAGCTACAGATAGGGAGCCTAGCAACAGAACTCTACGAAATTGTGATTTCCAGCAACTGGTATTCAGAAACATTCTGCCTCTAACAGTGGATGTAGAAATTAGCCATTATGGCTAGTAGCCAGCTTTATCCCCCATGGATTTGTATAACAACAACAACAACAACAACAACAACAACAACAACAACAACAACAACAACTGTTGTTGTTGTTGTTGTTGTTGTTGTTGTTGTTGTTGTTGTTGTTGTTGTTATTTCTTATTTATACCCCACCCATCTGGATGGGCTTCCCCAGCCACTCTGGGCGGCTTCCAACAAAATATTAAAATACAGCAGTGCATCAAACATTAAAAGCTTCCCTAAACAGGGCTGCCTTCAGATGTCTTCTAAAAGTTTGGTAGTTATTTTTCTCTTTGACATCTGGTGGGAGGGCGTTCCACAGGGTGGGTGCCAATACCTACAAGGCCCTCTGCCTGGTTCCATGTAACTTGGCTTCTCACAGTGAGGGAACCGCCAGAAGGCCCTTGGCACTGGACCTCAGTGTCAGGGTAGAACGATGGGGGTGCTCTTTTAAAGCAAAGTCGCAAATAATTAAATAAATACAGGGGTGGATTTGGCAGTGTGAAACAGACACTCAGGTTTTTTGTATCTGGAGCTACTTACTCGTATCAGACAGTCAGCTATATAAATTATATCTTGGTGATAATTTCAGTTAGGTTTCATCACTTGCTCCTTACAATAAGCTATTCCTTCCCTGAGGCCTCCTTTCTAAGCAATGCATAGAGTGCTTTTTCTGATAGTAATCCTGATTTTGACTCCCCCTCCACTTAGTCCTACAGAGTAGACCGACTCAGGCATCGCATTGAAACAGAAATTCTAGAAGTGGAAATCTTTCATGTTTCTGAATCCCTGCTTACAACATAATGTCTGAATTGCAGGCACCTGGATCTTCTTACAGACCACTCAAGATCTATTGATCTGTTCACTTTGCACCTCTTGTTTTGACCTCAAAGTGGCTCATTACATTCATAAAGAACAACAGATACGTTAAAAATCCTGACATTTTAAAAATAAAACCATCAAAGAAACAGAGGTGCCAGGGCAAATTGGATCAAGAAGTTAGACATTCTGAATGTTAAGAGGTACAGATAAATAAATGCCTGTAACAAATAAATAAGGTGTTTTCTTTGCACCATTTCCTGATTTTAATTCCCAGAAGTTGCTCTTTGCTCTGTCAAGCCCAGCTCTACCTTTAAGGGAAAAGTGAGGCAGCCACTTCAGGCATCGGATACTAGATGGTTGAGAGCAGCAGCAAGGGGTTTGAGGACAATGATTGGTTTGCCAAGGCAGCCTGCTCCGTACTAGCCTACCGCCCTCAGGTGCAATGGACATTCTCCTGACACCAGTGTTGAATTTGATTGAAGTGAAATTCCACTCTTGGTATAGTTAGCTTTTATACATGTGCCCTAAGGGGCTAGATCTTGTTTTTAGGCAGGTGATCTATTGAGAAAAGCATATAGACTCCTTCTGGGTATATCTGTTTCTGTTCTGAATGAGGCAAAAATATACGCAGGATGAAACAGTTAAGTCAGCTATGATAAAGTGGGCACAAGATATTGGTCATAACATTATGTTTGCTGACTGGGAGCAGTTGTGGACCACCGGTATGAAATTTACGGCATGTAATGCCTTAAAGGAAAATATTATGAAAATGATTTATAGGTGGTACATGACCCCAGTCAAGCTTGCAAAAATTTACCACTTGCCTGACAATAAGTGTTGGAAATGTAAAGAAACTGAAGGTACTTTCTTTCACCTTTGGTGGACATGCCCAAGGATTAAGGCTTTCTGGGAAATGATATATAATGAAATGAAAAAGGTATTTAAGTATACCTTTCTTAAGAAACCAGAGGCCTTTCTCCTGGGCATTGTCGGCCAATTGGTGCCAAAGAAAGACAGAACATTATTTATGTATGCCACAACAGCAGCAAGAATACTCATCACAAAGTATTGGAAGACACAAGATCTACCCACCTTGGAAGAATGGCAGATGAAGGTGATTGACTTTATGGGACTGGCGGAAATGACTGGCAGAATCCGAGACCAGGGAAGAGAGACGGCGGAAGAAGATTGGAAAAATTTAAGGACTATCTTAAGAAATACTGTAAAATTTATGAATGTTAGAATGACGTTGGTTCTAAAAAGTGCGGTTTACAGCTGTAAGGGTTAAGTTAAAGAAAAAGAAGGGTTATAAACTAGATAAAAGTAAGAATAAGGATTTGTTGAATTAAATTTTGAAATTGGAATGTAGAAAGGGGAGGTACGGGGAAGTCGGCGAACTAAGGTTTAAGAAAATATGGCTTTTAAGTTATACTTGTTTATTATGTTTGTCTTTGTTTGTGATATATGTTTATAAAAATTTGTGAAACCCTAATAAAAATTTAGATAAAAAAAATGAAAAAAGGGAATGAGGCAAAAATAATATGGATCATTACTTTCAGTTGTGAAAAGTAAGAGGAAAGGTTTTTTTAGAAACCAGGGTGCTCGAACCTCAGTCTGCACCACACTGCCCCTCCGATGCCTTGTGCTTTTACCTTAGTTTTTTTTTTAAAAAACACCAACCCTATTAATTGCAAACACACACACACACACCCAACAACAACAAACCCACCCCCACAAAACAGGCGACAAATACAAAGAAAAATGACTGTTTGATTTGTGATTGTTGATTGTCTGGGGTAGCAATAAAGTGGAAAGCAAAATATGCTATAAGTCAAGTATGTGCTTATTTGCTTGACATATCAAAAATTTAATGCCACAGATTTAACAGAAATATATGAGACCAATTTAGCCAGCCCTAAAGAGGAAAAGACACAGTAAAATATTGTAACACAAATCCTGTTGTACTATGTCAAGTGAAAATAAATATTCAATCTTAGACTCACTTTCTTGGGAGCAAATTCCATTGAATCCAATGGGCCTTCCTTCTGAGTAGACATGATTAAGATTCAGTATTAACCGCTCACTAAAATTCAGTTGAAATGTTTGTTTTTGATGGCTTGAAGTTATTATATGGTGGCATCTATCTAAGGTTACACCCACGCATACTTGAGTAAAGATTGGAGAGAGAGACTGACAGGAAGTTGTAATGTACTGAATGAAAGACACAGAATTCTGAGTTTTATACTTGACTTTCAAGAAGGTACATTGATGGGCTCTAAGCACATGTGTTCTGTTTTTCTCACTCCTTTTTAGGTGCAAGTTCAACAGATGCTGATTCAAAGTATAGTCCACTGTCTGTCAGATGTTTTAATGCTTCCCCATGCTCACAACTTGTATATTTATATAAAACATGCCTGTTTCATAAAATGAAGCATTTGCATGCACAGGCACAGCAGAAGAACCAGTAAAAAAACTATTAAAAAATGGATGATTGTTCAGTGAGGTTGATTCTGGATTAAGGACCGTCCTATAGCATGCATTAAATAGGTGTGACCAACCAGGATCATCACAGTGGGGATTGCTATGGCCCATCAACCCCTGTGTGGGCATCCAGACAGAAGCTTGTTCCTTCTAGACCCCTTTAGCAGGATAACCCATTCTTTGGGGGTTTGAGGCTTCTGAGTCCCTCCTCACTGCCTTGACTAAATCCATCCCAATGCTTTATCTGCCAACTGAGCTGCCAAGACCTCATGTGCTCATTATTTATGTCCCGGATGGGAAATCTCCTGTCAGATTCGTTCTCAAAGTTTGTTCACAAAGACACCACCACCATCTCCTGTGATTGGCTAAAGCTGCATGGTGGCCCCATAATCCCTAGGGCCAGCATAGGAGGGCATGATACCCCACCAGCCATTTTAATCCCTTGCCCTGCCCTGGTGGCAAGTCTTACCATACCACAATAGCCACTTCCTCGAGAGAAGGTAGTAAGCGGTCTTTTGAATTTATAAAGTAGTTTCTGGGTGCTCAAACCTCTTCACAGATATTGTCTTAGTCATCCTTACAACTCTATCACTGTGTTCTGCTGTGTGAGGACCTCCAGCATCTATTGCCTTATTAGGAGGTTTTTTGTGTGAAATATAGGAATCAGGCCTTTAGGGTTGTGGCACCTACCCCTTGGAATTCCTTCCCATTCAACATTAGACAGGCACCATCTCAGTTTTCTTTTCAGCGTCTAATGAAGACTTTTATCTTCCATCATTAAATCAAATTATCATAGTGGATGACATCTATATTTTACTTTACCACAAGCGTAGAGACTTTGAGCCCTAAAATAGAAATGTGAAATGAGTCCTTGGGTTTTGTCACAGCACATCTAGTCGATGGCTGAAAACATAAATCTCCCTTTCTATGATAAGAATAAAAAATTAAAATAGTCAGCTAAGGAACAAAATGTCTGTTTGCATGGATGAATGGATGGCATCACTATGACTCCTGTTTATAATTAATGTTAACAGCTAATGTAAATTTGAAAAGATCTTAATTTACTACTGGCCAAACTCTATTCTGTCTGAAATAACTCATCTTAGTGCCCCAATTAAAATGTTGGCATACTGAATGATTAGAATGACCTTAAAAACAAATTGCTTGACCTACATAATTGCAGCCCTTCTTTAAAATTCTGTCAATAATATCTTCTATAATGATTTCAAAGGCACACGAGCTAGTATAATTTCTTAGATCCTTAAGCAGCTAAGCACAACAAATTTACTCTATGCTAGTGCCACTGAAGTTAATAATACTATGATTATTTGAACACAGTGGTACCTCGGGTTACATACGCTTCAGGTTACAGACTCCACTAACCCAGAAATGGTACCTTGGGTTAAGAACTTTGCTTCAGGATGAGAACAGAAATCATGCTCCGGTGGTGCAGTGGCAGCAGGAGGCCCCATTAGCTAAAGTGGTGCTTCAGGATAAGAACAGTGTCAGGTTAAGAATGGACCTCTGGAACGAATTAAGTACTTAACCCGAGGTACCACTGTAGTGGGTTGAGTCCTTTCTGTTCCACCATGCCAGGTTCTGCCAATATATTCTGGTGTATTTATCTTCTTCTCCATAAACAGTATTTTGAACATATCATACTGGGAAAGTCCCCGATTTCTTATTCAAAGATATAGCATATTTTTTGTCAAGTTGCTGCCACTTACATTCTTCAAGCTGTATCTGACAGTCTTCTTGTTAGTCCAAAGAGTTATGTCTTCCTCTTCTCTCTGTGTGTAACCTGAAATCCTTTCTGGGAGTTCCCTCAACACTCTGGAGCAGATTGTGGGCATTGGGGAGAGCTCATGGGGCATGTGGAGAGAGAAAAGCAAGAGGAAGTCCCATTGATAGACAGAAGTCCCTGCAGTAAAGGGACAACTCTGTTGGATAAAAACCCATTGTTTATTCCAATTGCAACATGGCCAAAATGCAGAAGAGATTATCCATTTCTCCGGTGAATACTCATGCAAGCGGAATGAGTTGATCCTATGAAAGGCCTCACTCCCTGATGGTCCTTTAATTCTACAAGCATTAATTTCCCCATTTGAGCTCTCCACTTCAAAAGGGTGGCCAGAGAAACACTGACTGTGGAGCTAAAGGCCACATTGAGGGGTGCACATGCACAGGGACAACTGGAAACCATGTTCCTTTATCATTGTGCGGCAGATACTGAAGCTTCCAAGACCTAATCCTCAGGGATAGCATTGCTATGCCTAGGCCAGACGCAGGAATCTGTGAATCTCTTTGTGCTGCTGGCTACAAATCCCATCATCCCTGACCACTGGCCATGTTTCCAGTGGAAGTACAACAACGTTGGGTGGATTACAGGTTCCTCATCTCTGCTAGGGTTTAAGAAGAAGAGGAGTTTGGACTTGATATCCCACCTTTCACTCCCCTTAAGGAGTCTCAAAGCAGTTAACAATCTCCTTTCCCCTCCTCCCCCACAATAAACACTCTGTGAGGTGAGTGAGGCTGAGAGACTTCAGAGAAGTGTGACTGGCCCAAGGTCACCCAGCATTTAAGAGTCTGACTATAAAATTTAAGGTATGGATGTTCAATCAGCTTAGTCCAAATTATTTCACAGGAAACTGATAAGAACGGATACAGCCAGAAAACAAAACTGGAGAAGGAAAGGCTAAGCCAACTTGTGTTATGTTTTCATTCATTAGGATATCAAATACCGTACTATTACTGTTCCAATTTTATATAGTGAAGGCCCGATGAGTGTATTTCCACTGTTCCCCTCATGCAATGGTATTTGTGGGGGAACACTTTAACAAATTATGCATATTTCTTCATATTATTTCTTATGAAGATGAACAGTCAACTGAAGTTGCTTTTTTCAATATAATTTGTTTGTTGATACATTGAGGTTTTGCGCCTGGAAGTAAAAGAACTATCCAGGATATCTATCTATCTATCTATCTATCTATCTATCTATCTATCTATGGTATAGAACCCTTGTATATTCCAGCAATTGTTGATTTAAACAGTGAAGTGGGGGGAACGAAATATAATTCACTGCTTGCACAGTTCACATGAAAGCAGTTGTTTGGTCTTTGGGAAAACACTTTTGTCATTGTCATGAATTTCCAGAGAGGGCAGGATGCCATCTAGCTTCCAGGGACGCCTGCTCATGACAGCATCTCATTGAAAGATAATCAAAGAGGGTTGCCGTTCAGCTGCATAAATCTCAGCGCCTCAGAAAGGATCACCATTCATTTTTAGCAATCATCAGAATGAAGACGGCTGGAACACCGAGATGGTCCTTCGGCAAAGTAATATGTCTCTTAAAAGCCCAGTGAATGATGAGATGACAATGAATTGCTGCACTTTTCATATGTAGCTGACAGAGGGGTGCTATGGCCTGGATTTCCTATTCCTAACCATCTCTCCGGAGCTTAAACACTTAACATGGACAAGGGCATTTATCAAATGTTCCCAACATGTTATCTAAGATCGACTCTTGCAGACTCTTGCCAAGTAGCAATAGATTGTGTTCATTTTCTTAGCCTCCACTACAATTCTTCCTTTTCTAAAAATGAAAAGGAACTGCTGAAGACATAAACATTTGCATATCAAAAACCCTTAGAATAATCATTTTATTCATATCAAACCAGGCAACACATATGCAAACATACACATCCTTTTAAAAATTTGGATTTATTCAACAGTGGCGAAGCATGAAACCGTTATCGTTATTCTTTTTGACTAATTAATATTTAATTTATTTCTTCCCTTCATCTTTCCATGTTGAATGTCACCACAGCACAAATCCACACCACTTGCTCTTTAAAATATTGATATTGTGTTTTGCATTTGCTTTATTGTCTAGTTCTTCGTAATACTTGTATTATATTGGTATGTCGGCGCAAGGGAGGGCATTAGACATGGAAGGTTTTGAATTATTTGAGTGTATGGGAGAAAAATCATTCCAATAAAATGGCAATTAAATTTATTTTATAAGTTTGCATTTCACAAGGTGAGAAAAAAAAGTATTTATAATAGCAATGAAGAAGAAATTGAGGTTTCTGAAGAATATTATTTAGTCACTTGAGTGATATCTAACTAAGTCCTACTTGGAATAGCTTAAATCAATTGATTTCAATGGCCCTGCTGTATGGCTAAGTTTGGTTCTCACCCATTATTTATTTGCTTTCAAAGTTCTATGTGGAAAAAGAAATGTCACTTGGTTGGCTGCATAAGCTCATTGTAGAAGTGGTTGCAGTCCTCTACAGAAAAAAGCAACAACTTCATCCAAATTCCCATGACCATGATAACCCTTTAGAAGAAGCAGGACCCCTCAGCCTATATTATTATTATTATTATTACCCCACCCATTTGGCTGGGTTTCCCCAGCCACTCTGGGTGGCGCCCAGCCAAATATTAAAAACATGATATAGCATTAAACATTAAAAACTTCCCTAAACAGGTGTGCTAGTCTGGGGGGGGGGAGGTTACCGGGAGGCGAGGTCAGGGTCCTGGGTCGAGGGTCTGTAGTCTGTCCTCCAAGGGCAGAGTGGGGTCCGAAGTGAGGAGCCAGGCAAGGATGGGAACTCTGGAGGTACAGGTCTGGGTACTGGCCGAAACAGCTCTTCAACGACGTTGCTCCCGCAACCTGGGACCTGGCTGACTGGCCTTTATCTTCTCTGAGGTCAGGGGCGGTCCCGGCCCCCAGGAGACCTGCCTCTCCTGGCCTTAAGGCAAGCACTCCTCCTGGGAGAAACCAGTTCCCTCCGCCTCTCTGCCCTGAGCCTCTGCAGCTCAGGAGAGGCTGGAGGGTTACTGGACCCAGGGGAAGGCTCACCTTCCCCTGACAGGGCTGGGAGAGGCGCACCTGCAGGCAATGGGTCCTCAACCACCTCCAGAGCCAGAGTGGATTCATCTGGTGTCTGCTCCTGAGGATCCGGCACAGGTGCAGGCGCTTCAGAAACAAGGCCCTGCTCCAGTTCAGTTGGCCCTGGAAGCGGGGACTCCTGTGCAGGCTGGGATTCCTCCGGTTCAGCCTCTGAATCGGATTCCCAGGCCATCACACCAGGGCTGCCTTCAGATATCTTCTAAAAGTAAGAGAGTTGTTTATTTCCTTGACTTCTGATGGGAGGGCATTCCACAGGGTGGGCGAGAAGGCCCTCTGCCTGGTTCCCTGTAACCTCACTTCTCACAGTGAGGGAACCGCTAGAAGGCCCTCGGAGCTGGACCTCAGTGTTTGAAGGATGGGGGGTGGAGATGCTCCTTCAGGTATACAGGCCCGAAGCTGTTTAGGGCTTTAAAGGTCAGCACTATCATGGTTCTCTCAGCATAACAAGAATTTCTTTCTTCTTGGCTTAGAATCTCTAGCATGGAGCTGGGAAGACTATTCAGGACAGGTTGCTGCAGAGGCCTTTGAAAACAATGCTTAAGAAATGCTATTCCATGTAGGATGTCAGGAAGACCACAGGGAGAATCCACAAAACGTTTGTTTTTTGCCTAAACAAGTGCAAGTGGGTTTTCCAAAGATATACAGCTTTTGTTGTTGTTTACTTTTGTTGGATGTAAGCACAATAAGCTAAGAAGGTGCACAATGCCTTTTTTAAACACCTACTGCATCTATAGACATATAACAGCAGGAAAGCACTTACAATTCTGGCAAGAAGAGAAAACAAACATCAAGGCTGCATGTAGTCAATGGATCCTGTGATTAAATAAAGCACTCAAGCAAGCTGAATGGTCGTCACCTATGTTTCAGTAGCAATATGTAAAAAGACTGCATTGGTTATCCCAGAATTATTTTGTGATATTATACATACCTGCTTGGTATGCATCTGGAACAACAAGGGTTTAGATCAGAGCTTTCCAAACTTTTTATGTTGGTGCCACACTTTTTAGACATGCATAATTTCGCGACACAGTAATTCAGTTTTCCTAGCAAACCAGAGGTTAAACAAACCCGTTTCCAGCACCAGGAGGAGCGCGGGGAGTATTTGTACAACACACCTACACCCTGTAGCTGACACACTAACATGTTATGACACACAGTTTGGAAAGCTTTGGTTTAGGTTAAGGCAGTGGTTCTCAAAAGTGTGACACACCACACTGATGTGGTGGGAGAAGATGACAAGTATGGTGGTATGATTTAAGGACAATCAAACAAACATTTAAACATTCCAGTATAGCACGGGTGTCAAACACAAGGCCCGCGGGCCGAATCCGGCCCGCCAGACCTCGTCATGTGGCCCGTGGCGTCAAGGGCGAGGAAGCCTTCCCTGCCTGCTTGCAGACAGGGCTCCAATCGACACACCCCGTCGGCCCTGCCTATCGGCCGGTCCCTCAACTTTCGCCTGCCTCGCGGGCCGGGCAAAGAGGCTTTCTGCTCGCTCGGTCCAGTCCGGGGCTCGCTGTGGAGGAGGCGGGCCCGCGAGGCCGAGCTTGGAGCCGGCTGCCTCAGCCCCTCGGAGCCTCCCAGGCGCGGCTGCTCGAGGGGGCAGGTCGCGCGCGCGGCAACTTTTGGAGCCTGAGGGAGCTGCAGAGGCTGGCAGTGAGGGCAGGGAGCGAGAGCCACGCTTGGGACGCCGCTCGCTCGGGCCGCAAGAAGAGGCCACTGCGGTGCTGCAGCTGGTGAGAAGATGGCCGGGGGCGCGGGCGGCGGGGCCAGGGGCTGGCTGGGGTCGCCCTGGTGGGCGGGGCCAGCAGGCAGGGAAGGGAACGGCGGAGGCAAGTGGAGAGTGGGGACCCGGCGCAGGTCTTGCCGCAGGCGGCGTGCCCTGGCTGGGCTGGGAGAGGCGAAGCTGCTGCCGGTTCAGCTGCGCAGAGTGGGGTGGAGGGAGCCGGGCGAGCGGGCGGTGTGCCACACCGCAAAGCAGGGGTGCCTCCCACCCCGAAGAGGACCGCGCCAGCATCTGGGCAGCTGGAGCAAAGTGGGAGCCTGCCAGCAACTTGGCTGCGGGAGCCTGGCTACGAAACACCGCCCCCCTCCCCACGCCAACACATCGGCTTTCTCCGCGCCGGAGGACTTGGTGGATAGCCCCCTCCCCAGGAGCAACTGCAGCAGCTCGGGGCCCCAGCAGGACATCCTGGCCACCCGCGCCCGCAGTGCCGCTGGGGCTCCCTTGCAAGGAAGAAACTGCTGCTGTCCAAACTGCAGCTCCGTATCCTCTGACTCCTGAGTGCGGCGGCAAGGCAGGGGGAGGCAAGATTTGCTTCTGCTCTGCTCTGTTGGGACAGGCTCCTGTCTCCTCCTCGTTGGAGCTCCAGTCTGCCTGGAAGCCCATCTCGTCATCTTTTTAAAAAATCATTATTATTTCTTCTTCTATTCTTATTTAAAATCGTGCTGGATTAGGTATATTAAATAGTGTATAGGTTCAAGACAACACACACCAGTGCCTAAGGAAAAATAACTTTGATAAAGTCCTACAGATACAACTGGCCCTTTGAGGGTGACCAAACTGCTGATGTGGCCCCCCGATGAATTTGAGTTTGACACCCCTGCGTATAGTATAGTATAGTATAGTATAGTATAGTATAGTATAGTATAGTATGATACACAGGTGGCGCTGTGGTCTAAACCACTGGGCCTCTTGGGCTTCCTGATTAGAAGGTCGGCAGTTCAAATCCACACAACAGGGTTAGCTCCCGTTGCTCTGTCCCAACCTAGCAGTTTGAAAGAAAACCAGTGCAAGTAGATAACTAGGTACCGCTGTAGCCGGAAGGTAACTGGCATTTCCAAGTGCTCTGGTTTCCGTCACGGTGTTCCATTGTGCCTCAGGCAGTTTAGTCATGCTGGCCACATGACCCAGAAAGCTGTCTATGGACAAACATCGGCTCCCTCAGCCTGAAAGCAGAAATAAGTGCTGCCCTTGGCAGTCACCTTTGACTGGACTTAACCATCCAGGGGTCCTTTACTTTTACCTACTTTACTGGTATGGTATGGTGGGGGGGGGCAGTATCCATGCATCTCTTTAATAGCATTGGCTATTTTTCTACAATTCTCCATATTGTTTTGAACAGGGATTTTCAACACTGACAAACATGCAAGATCAGAAAAGAGAAAGGCTTCTTTGTGTTGAAGAAATGAGAATTCGTTTGTCTCAAATAAGACCAAATATACATGAGATTACACAGCAAAAGTCAGCTCTTCGAGCATGTATACATACTTAAGGTATGTAAGAGACTCATTTATATTTTGGGAATGATTCATGTTCTCATGTAGCTGCATTGCTTTCTATTTTTTTATGGATGTCCCATGAGAAAACTATAAAGTAGTTGTGTTCTGTGTTATAAATCAAGCACTGCTAGGAGTTGATTCTTTTTGTTTTCCAATTTCTTATCAATAAAAAAAGTTGGTGTAGTGCGAGAAAATTTTTCTTCTGGAAGTGTGGCACAGAGAAAAAAAGCTTGAAAACCACTGGGTTAAGGGATACTACACAAGGGCAAAAATGCACTGGGTTTTTGATGAGCAAATTGGCCTCTGTACATAACACTGTTTACTGGAAGCCCAAAGGCACAGATTTGTAGCCAGAGCAGGCACAAGACACAAGTATGTGAGGATGAACTAGGCCCATGGTTTATTAAATACAGATCTCAGCAAAGGTTTAGGCTATGAAGGAGCAGCAATGACTCTGCTCAACTTGGATGAGCCACTCACCTGCATCAAACCCCTTACCAGTCTCACTTTCTTAGGCCTTTCTGCTCTCTTTTGCAACCACTTTCTCAGCTATTACTTCCTTTTCTCCTATCCTCTCCCATCCTTTATCTTGGATAAGAACTCATCCAATAGCAACCTGTTTGTCTACCATGATATTTCTCTGTAAACTATTAAGAGAGGCTTCATAATCACAGCATCTGTCAAATTATTATGATATGGCCATTATTTAATTTCAACAAAATGAGCAGTTTTACGTTTAGACTTTTAAAAAATAAGTGCTTATTAATTTTGCCTTTCCCTCAGGCTGAATTCCTAGGTGCACTTATTTGGGAGCAAGTTCCACTGAACTCCATAGCACTTACTTCTGAGTAGGCACTGTCCATGCCCTGAGAATTTCATTCCCAAAAGCCACTGAATAGGACCCAATAGTCTGAATAATTTACATTAGTTAGGTAAGAGATTTACAAATAGCTATGCGTTTTGGCACTCTGCACTACAAAATAATTAAAAAGCCTCGTGTTGTAACATAAAGTGCTTCAGTATTATTATAACGCTGTTCAGAGATGATTGTGAATAATTAATATTATCAGCCATTCTCCAACAGCGCCAATCATCTAATGAGATATTATTCATCCTAGTCATAAGTTGATGCTTTCCCCTATTTTGTTTTCAAACTGTGAAGGAAGTATGTATGTTCATTTTCAAGTTACAAAGCCAACCCTAAAATTAGGTAGAATGAGGTGGCCACCTTCGGGGGCAAATCCTGGCTGGTGGGTCTATGTGTGCCACACAGCCTGCTCTGCTCACCCTAAACTGTCCTGTTACCTTCAAGTTCAGTGAAGGATGCTCTCCGCTTTCACCACTGTGGAAATAAAATTCTGCTGCCTGTGTAATCAGGAATTAGGGAGACAAAGCATCTTGTCCATTGCCTCAGGTAAAAAATGTTTTTTGGCAAGCCCTTGTCTTTATATAAGATGCCATTGGGTGGCGTGACACAGAAGTTAGTAGAAGGGATATGGTAACAAGGGAATAGGAATCTGGGTGACTCATCTATGAACATCCCTTCAAGTAATTCGGCCACCACAAAGACAGTCGCATTGACCCTTTGAACCTAATGCTTGATAATAGCATGCCCATTGCAGTTGATGGTCCTTAAAGGGGGCTGTGGGGAGAATGCTGTTGCACACAGGTCCTGCTTCCCAAAGGCATCTGGTTGCCTACGGTGAAAACAGGATACTGGACTAAATGGGCCATGGGCCTAATTCAGCAGGCTGCTCTGATGCTGTTATATACTTGCCCAATCTTCCAGTCACAAGATGTCCATCTAGGTAGTGCAACTGCAGTGATGTCTGAACATTCCCTTTGTTCCTGACATGTCAATGTCTTTGTCATCCGAAACCCTGAAGAACAATAATGGGTGTAAACCGCTATGTGCCATGTATATCTGTAGCATGTGGGATGAGCTGTGTTGAAAAAGCTGTGCCGCAAAGTAAGCTCTGAAAAGAGGTGCTCAAGACAACACTTCCTCCCAATCGTTGGACATGACAGTTGTGTGGAGCTGTGAGCACTAGCCCACAACCTCACAATGATAATGACATTGGTGGTCATGTCTGACAGTACTGTAAGAAGAGTTCTTACATGTGTACATCTGTTTGCACACATAGTGCAAACATGTAGGGCCTCGTCCTGCTAGCATTGAACACGTGGCTGCGGGAGGTGCAGCTAGCAAATATCAGCATTTAGGGGCCTCCACCCTCACACTTTCTATAAACACATGAAGGGGAAATATAGATGTGTCCCAAACCTAGCTTAAATTGAGGGGTGGGGTAGTATTCAACTAGATACTTAAAATAAAAGTAATGTCTCTGTGAAGTTAGTAACCTACAAGTGTTCTGAAACTAAACTATAATATGTTTGCAGAACATGGTATCATTTAGAGCAGGGGTCGGAAAGGCAAGGTTAACCTTGCCTGGGCCAGTTCACTCCAGTGGAGATCCCTCTGTGCCAGCACCCACGATTTTCGGCATCTGCACAGACACGATTTCTGGCACTGCAGAAGAAAGTCCCCACGCCGCACTGCACCAATTTAGCACAGCCGGGGACTCGCCGAGCAGGCGGCTCAGATTGGGGGTGGCTTGTGGGCCAGTTAAACAACCCCTGGCCCAGGGGCTGCCTGTGGCCCCTGGGCCTTAGGTTATCGACCCCTGATTTAGAGCTTGAAGCATCATTGTGCATTTTTTCCCCTGAGGGCCCAACAAAAGTGTATACATTTTCAGAGTAAGAGGGGGTTTATCAGCATCTTCCTTTAATTGCCCAGCAACTTCCCCTCAACCAATGTCTTGGCCATTTTAATAGGGTGGAAGCAGCTGTGCCCTGCAGCCAGTCAGCCAGGCTGCCATATATTCCTATAAGAACTTGTTGGGAATGATGCTACATCATGACATGACACCAAAGCATTGTGGATAAAAAAAGATGGTGTCCCCACTGTGTTAATAATGATGCTGCTGCTTGCTCCATTCCTTAGAAACCTGCTTTTCTCTGAAAACATATACCCTTTCATCAGTCCCTCTGCAAGCATCCTTGAAAATGCACGGCCTGTTTATGGAACTGTGAATCTGAGAGAATAATCTTTGCACAGCACTAGTATCACTGAACATCACTGACTATTTGAGCAAAACCACCGAGGAGGCTCAGGAAAGGCCATATCCTTACATTTTTTTAGGCCAAAGTATGATCGGCTGCCCACCCTCATCTTGTTTATCCCTAAAGCATCGGTGTGATTGTACATTAGTGATGTCATGCTTCTGGCAATTTCTTGTTTTCTTTTGACTCATGGTCACAATAGCAAAACTGGAGGAAGGAAGAACAACAGGGCTGAAGCCAGGGCTTCCACAACATATTTTCCAGGGAAAGCTGGTTCGGAACCACGACCAGTGACTTGTTGTGGTTGCTCACTGCCTGTTGAATGACTTGAATGATTTCATGGAAATGACTCTCAGTTTCTGGTGTCAGTGGGTTTTTTTCTTCTGGGTCCTTGGAAAGATCAAAAAGCAATGGTGGGTCATGGTACGTGACTGATTTTCCATAGCAAAAACAAACATGATCATCATGGCAGCCATTGGAATCTTCTGGACTGAAATTTGGAGTGAAAAAAAATGCTTTCCAGATAGATTTACCTGTAAGAATGGAGGAAGGGGAAAGAGAAATAACCATAGAAGATATGTCACAAAGTTATATTCAGAAATGTGAATTATCAGAAATGAAAGAACACACACAGTAACCATTTATAAAATTCTCTGGTGTGTGCATCTTTCACACAAACAAACAATGATTTTCAATGTGAAGCTATGATTTGGTTATCACCAGTTCTTGAAAATACTCAAGGGATGTGTGTTTGGCAGATTTTAAGTTTGACACATGAAAGCAAGCTGTGTGGACTATCCCTTCAACCTCCCCTTCAAACCTCTTTGTGTGTTTTCACCTTCACAACCTGTGAGAACAGGATACTGAACTAGACAGGCATTTGGTCTGAACAAGCTACTATTCATATTTATGAATATCACATTTTAATCACAGCTTCTCCAATCTCCCCAAGTAACTGTTTTTGTGTTTCAAGATCTCCAAAGAGTAAGGTTACTTGTGTAAATTATACAGACAGGAATCTAGCACCACAGATAATGGATTCTTTTTTCCTAAATGGTTTTGTTCAAAAATTATGATTCACTATGCAACACACAAAATGGGAGAGAAAAGCAAATAGGAAATTGGGAGTTTCCTTCAGGTGCTCCGACCACTTGAGAGGATCTAGATGGTGACTAGAAAGAGAATGGCTGCATTCCATTTATGAAACTTCCTCCCCAAAGAAGTGTGCCTGGGCATCAACATTACTATCTTTTTAGTATCAGGTGAATATGGTTTTGACTTTCCAGTTAATCTATTGTTATTTTAATATGTTTTTGTTGTACTTGAGGCATTTTAGATGGATTTTTATATTTTGTATATTTATATCAGAAATCAAAACAAATGCATTGTTTAAGCTGTTCCTTCAACTATTTATACAACTGGGAACATCACAACACTACGTCTCCACCTTTCCCAACAGATGAAGTGGATTAAGCTGGAGCTGGTTTTAACATTAGACTTGCAAACTGCCTTCTTCTTTTTTAATCAAATGAAAACGTGAGCTCCGAATACTGGCAGTGAATGTATTTCAAGAGTTAATTCCACATGAGACATTTTTCTATCATACATCATTGCTCTCAATATAAGCTATGGGAAAGTTATTCAGTGACAAGCTGACAGAGCTTGGAAATTTCTCGTTGACTCGCTCTGCACTTACACTCAATAATCAAGGTCTTGTGGGTGAGAGGGCTACAGGAGATGAGGGAACAAAAGCCCTGGGTGCAGCTCGGATTTCTGAAAATGCAGAGGATCTCTGAGACTGAATTGCCTGTGCAGACAATAAATCACACTTTTAAAATCCTAAGGGGCATTAGCAAGGTTTCAGTTGTTGCCTTGCTGGAACAAATGTAAGCAGCATTCTCTTCTGCCCTACTATTCTGAAAAAGCATACCAGGCCATCGAGATAGACTATTTCCCACGTATTAATTCATCTTCTTTCTTTGTTCAAGAGACTTTCAGAATAACAGGAGGCAGAGGAAATAAATGTCTATGGAGAAAAGTGTATTTTAGGTGCTGCTTTGTGCCTTTAAAACTATGCTAAGAAGGAAAACTGGGTGATTTTTGTATTCCTGCCCATGCAGACACTAAGAAGTTGGTACTAAGGTGAAGCAGACAGTGGTCCAGAAACAGTGACCCTCACATGCAATGCAGCGCCAAATAAATGATTGGGATTGTAAACTTCAAAAACAATGCTCACTTATTAGATGGTTAAGTGGGGAAGGTGGACCAAGTTTCAAGTTTTATTGCAGCCAAAGCCAGTGACACTAAACACAAGATCAGACAACAAGAAATCAGCAACAACCTCAGAAAAGAAAAAAGGTTACACAAGGGAACTTCGCAGTGTGCCATTCAACAGAAGAGATTTACGCTTCCTAATTACTAAAGTGCAAAATTTAGCCACCTCATATGATATTGAGCTTGAGGAATCTTCCAGGAGGTATTTTCGAAGAATTTCAGGGGAGGATTCCAAATAATATTGAAGGGGTATAAATTTTGATAGAAGCGGTAAAATAAGTTGAAGGGGAAGGTGGACCCTAAATCCTAAATCCTAAAACAGGACTGCCAGTAAGGTCAGCTTTGACAATAACAGCCATTTTAAGGAAGGGGTGGGGAACTGATAGTGTGTTGGGGCTGATGCAGTACTGGTGCCTCTCCAACCAGCTACACAGCACCAGCTTCTTTTTCTGCCCCTGTGCAGATTTTAGTCTTGGGGTGTGTGGTGGGGGGAAGCCATATAGGAAGGTTTTTGCAAGCCTAACTGAAGTGTGGGGGAATTTTGGAGTTGGGGGGTCACATCTGGGAAGGGAAGGGTTAATGTCCCCCATTAAACCCTCCACTAGAAACATTCTCCCACTGTAATTAGGTCCGGAAACAGCCTATCTACAAATAAAAGGCCACCCCTTTATCCTGTTCTTATCTTCCTGTGCCAAGCAAGCCTGTTCCTTTTCAAGGAGCCGATTCTGAAGGCTCAGACCCCTTTATGGCAACTCAAAAGGTATGAGTGGGGTTTGTGGGTGCTGGAGAATCCTTCACTGAATGGCAATTCATGCTGCTTCTCAACCTGTCGTTTGTACAGTACTTGCTATAGACCCTTAAAACATCTAGATGGTCAATGACAAAGATATGGCAATGCATTGAAAATTACTGTTGTGTTGGACAAGCAGTGTTATTCTGAGTTTTCTCTTCTCCAGAGTTCGAACTGTCTTCAAAATCCAGACAGTTCTAAAGCAGGTTGAGCATGCCCGTAAGTGGAGTCAAAGGAAGCAGCAAACAATCTATAAAGCTTCATAAGGGATTCAAGAGGGAAGGTAAGAAGCATGCTAAAAGCCCAGAGAAAGTGGTTTAGGAAGAAGCTGCAGCAAAACAGAGTAAGACCTGGACAAGGAGTGTGAGGGGGAAATAAACTTCAGCTCCACAGCAATGTCATAATGCTCCACTGCATTATGTGACTGTGAAATGCTGCTGTGATGCTTGACAACAGCAACAGAGCATTAATAGATGCCTTTCTCGTCATTATAGAAAAGTAAAATGCATTAGCTGGATGCTACTTTAGTGGAATGACCAATATAATACGCTGTCAGACACAAAGAGCTGTCAGAATTGTAATCTGTAAATTTGATGAACTGTTATAAGGCTGGTCATTAAAAGGAAGGCTGCTCTCTGTACGTCTCCCAGCTGGTATATAATCTCATTGTGTCAGAAGATCATTGCAAGGATTGAATTAATCTTTCAGCAATTAATAATCCCTTTGTTCTGGTAAATTCCTGTTAAGAGTGAGGCTTCATTAGATACTGGAATTGTTCAATGCCATTATTTAATGAAATCTGCAATCGTAAATGAAGAATCAAACTATTTTAACACATAGACTTCCTTCCTAGTGTGCCATTGCAGTCTGCAAAAAAGAAATAGAAAAACGTCTCAGTTTTGAAAATGGGATCAGGTGCATCAGGGCATCGCTGGCTTTCAGTAGGTTGTTCCATAAGAGTCTTAAACCAGCATGTTAAGTCGAAGACTTGGGGCTGAAGGCCCATGACACAAATTTGCACATACAACATACAGTAAAGTAGTTCCATTAGTGTAAGGACTTATTGATGTGCTAAAGAGTACTGAAGGAGCCATCTAGTGGGGCGGGGGACCATACCTCCCAATTTTCAAGAAGGGGACCAGCGCCCCCATAAAATTTCACGGTGGTTGTGCACACGACATGTCAGGATGCCATGCAGTGTGCACGAGTTATGTCAGCATGTACAGCATGCATACAGCCCCGACCCCCTCAATTGTGGGTGCAAGCTGGCACCCTTGTCTCCCTGTGTGCTCCCTAAAAGTGTTCTGTGCTTTTTCCAGAGAAAATTTGGGGAGGGTGCAGGGCTTCACAGAGAGAAGAAAGGGAGGGGAAGCTCTATTGCACAAATGAAAACCCTTGTACAAATGGAACTACTTCATTGAGCACCGCATTAAATGAATAGGTGCAAAACTGACTACACAATCCTAGCCACATTACTCAGAAATAAGTCCTGTTCAGTTCAATGGGGCCTACTCCCAGGCAAGACTTAGGCAGACTTTCAGGAAAGAAAAAACAAAACCAGGCTTGCTCTAACCTATGTGATGTCAGCAAAATTTTCTGGGTCTATCCTATCCACTTCTCTCGTCACTCATTAATAGTATTCACACATTACTGTGGTACCTCAGGATAACATACGCTTCAGGTTACAGACTCCGCTAACCCAGAAATATTACCTCGGGTTAAGAACTTTGCTTCAGGATGAGAACAGAAATCGTGCTCTGGTGGCGCAGTGACAGTAGGAGGCCCCATTAGCTAAAGTGGTGCTTGAGGTTAAGAAGAGTTTCAGGTTAAGAACGGACCTCAGGGACAAATTAAGTACTTAACCCAAGGCACCACTGTATATTGAGCATCCAAAGATCAGCAAATGGAAAGCAGGAAAATGCCTTTCATTTGCTTGTTTGAAGTTGAAGATGGTAATAAACAGCATTAGTGTGGAGGAAAAAAATACATTTATTTGAGGTCTGCTAATTTTTTTAATATAACTGGCACCCACATAATTAAACTACAATTTAATTATTTTTAGGTAGGCTACTTTCCTGAAACAGAGGGAAGATGACCAGCAGTCAAACAAGACCAGAATGCATCAGGATATAAATAAGTCTTCCTCAAGGCTGAACAATTGCAATGCCTCTGATAACACAGAGCAAAGTCAATAAACTATCATATGACGGCTTTTCATGCTTGTCAAGATATTAGGGGATGATTAGCTGCTTGTGCTTAAAATGGTGCCCCTTCAGAGTTTGTGCGGCCCCACAAACCTCTGTGTGTGACAGAGCTCCTCAGACATGTCTGCTCTAGTCACTGTTAGAGTCCGACAGTGGCTGTTTGCGGAAACGCCTCCAACAAAGAAGTTCCTTAACGGAAACACGTCTCCTGGACTCACGACGTGACAGCTTCCGACGAAGCATGGGTCTCCCTGCAATTGCTTCTGACACCTCCCCACTATTTTCACTGGACGTGTCTCTCACCCCTTTCTCCCCCCTGCTTCCTGCCTGCGCTGCTGCATCTCTCTCAGTATCCCTGAGATCCTCCTCCAGAGACCCCGCGCTCCCCCTGCTGGTCCCTGCCTTGGCTGTTGAGTCTCTCCCAGTCTCTGGGAGCCCTATCACCTCCTTTCCCTCTGATGTCAGTTCCCTGACATCCACCTCCCCTCCAGGGCCCCCTTCCCCCCCGCCCCCTCCCTCTCCTCTGGGCGGTGAGGAGCTGAAACCCCGAAACGAATCCTCTTCATCTTCCGACGTCTCGAACATCTCCCTCCATCGGTCTTTGTTCCGACTCGCTGAATCCTCCTCCACCTCGGAATCAGAGAACCCCTCCAACTCCTCTTCTTCGTCTGTGGTGGCGAAGTATTCCCTCCGGAACCTCGCCACTGGCTGGGGTTTTCGAGGGAATCTCTGATGAAAAGTTTCAATTAGAACCTCGTCATCTACATCCTCTGCTCTGACCCAGGTGTTTTCCGACTCCGGTTCCCCTTCCCACATTACCAAATACTCTACTTGCTCTCCTTTCCACCTGGAATCTAGGATCTCCGCTGCATGGTAGCTGTGTTCTTTTTCCTCCATCGCTGGTCCCCTATTGACCCTCCCCTCTCTGTCCCCTATATACGGTGACAGCAACGATCTGTGGAACACTGGGTGCAACTTCATGTGGTTCGGTAACCGGAGTCTGAAAGCCACTGGGTTGACCTGTTGCGTGACTTCAAATGGGCCCAGTCTTTTGGGTCTTAACTTCTTACAACCTCCTTTAAATGGTAACCCTTGGGTGGACAGCCACACCTGGTCTCCCACCCTAAGGCTTTCCCCTTCCCTTCTGGTTTTGTCTGCCTGCCTCTTATATTCCTCCTTCGCCCGGTTTAAATTAAGTTGGAGTTGGCGATGGATCGCTTCCATTTCTTCAACGAACTGTTCTGCTGCTGGAACGCTCCAGTTCTCCCCCTCCCCCCCTGGGAAGGCTCGGGGATGACACCCGTGATTGGCCAAAAAAGGGCTCATTCCCGTGGACACGTTCTCTGCATTGTTGTAAGCAAATTCTGCCAACGCCAGCTTCTCCACCCAATCATTCTCTCTGTCATTAACATAACACCTCAAATATTGCTGGAGGACACCATTAGCTCTTTCCGCCTGCCCGTTGGTCTCTGGATGACGGGCAGTAGAGAAATTAACCTCTACATGCAGTAAGCTCATGAGCTTCCTCCAGAACCTGGAAGTAAATTGTTTCCCTCGGTCCGAAACCACCCTCAAGGGGGCGCCATGCAACCTAAACACATTTTCCACAAACAATTTGGCGGTTTCTTCTGCTGTGACCGCATGTGAGCAGGCTATAAAGTGTGCCATCTTGGTTAACAGATCTACCACCACCATAATGGCTGTTTTCCCTTTGGACCTGGGCAAATCCGTCATAAAATCTATTGCCACTGCCTCCCACGGTCTTTCCGGCGTGGGTAGTGGTTCTAATAAACCTGCCGGTGCCCGCCTCTCCCCCTTGGCTCGTTGGCAACGGTCACACCCTCTCACATATTCACGCACATCTTCCCTGACCTTGGGCCACCAGAATTCCCTGGTAACCAGCCACATGGTTTTGTGTTGCCCAAAATGCCCTGCTGTGGGGTTATCGTGCAGTTGCTTGAGTACCTTTTCCCTCAATTCCCCTTCAGGTATGTATAACGCTCCCTTGTAGTACAACGCCCCATTTCTCTCCTCAAAACCCCCGGGTTTGTCTCCCTCCCTCCTAAGACTCCTGAGTTTGTCCTGGGCGTATACATCCTGCCCCGTTCCCTCTACCAGTTCCCTTTGCCCCACCAATGCCGCCCCACACACCCAGCGGTCCTCGGGAATGACATGGGTCTCTTCGGGTACACCCTCTCCCTCCAAATATTCAGGTTTGCGTGAGAGAGCGTCCGCCCTAACGTTCTCCGGGCCTGGTACGTAACAAATCTCAAAGTTAAATTTGGAGAACTCCTGGGCCCATCTCAACTGCCGTTGGTTGAGCACTCGCGCAGTTCTCCAATACTCTAGATTCTTATGGTCCGTGCACACTTGCACCTTCTGTTGTGCACCAATTAGTAGGTGCCTCCATCTCCGGAAGGCCTCATAAATTGCAAGAAGTTCCCGGTCGTACACCGTGTAGTTCCTCTCAGACTTGTTCAGCTTCCGCGAAAAGAAGGCACACGGTCGCCACTCCGACCCCTCCTTCCCCGGCTGCAGAAGAAGCACCGCCCCTATGGCTCGGTCCGACGCGTCTGTTTCGACCCTCAGCTTTTTTTGTAAATCCACATGTAGAAGTTGTTCGCCAGAGGCGAAGGCCCTTTTCAGTTCCTCAAACGCTCGCTCCGCCTCCCCCGTCCAAACAAACTTCTTTTTGCTGCTGAGACAGTCCGTGATGGGCGCCGTCAGGTGGGCGAAGTTGCGGATGAACTTACGATAAAAGTTTCCAAACCCTAGGAACCTCTGCACATCCTTCTTGGTCTTGGGTGTTTTCCATTCCAGCACCGCTTGAACCTTGCCGGGGTCCATGGCCAACCCTTTGTCTGACAAGCGGTACCCCAGGAATTCCACCTCCTTGGTATGAAACTGACACTTCTCCAGTTTCACCCACAGTCGGTTGGCTTGCAGCCTGCTCAACACTTCTCTGACGTCTCTCACATGTTGCTCCTCATTCTCCGAATACACCAACACGTCATCTAAGAAGGCCACGCAATTCTTGTAGAGCAAAGGCCCCAGTACGTGGTTCATGAAAGCTTGAAAACACGCGGAGCCTGTTTGTAATCCAAAAGGCATAACTAAGTATTCAAATGCCCCCAAAGGGGTGAACATGGTGGTCTTCCATTCATCCCCTTTCCTTATACGTATCAGGTTGTACGCCCCCCTTAGGTCCAGCTTTGTAAAAATCTTTCCCTTCCGCACCCTGGTCAAAATATCATCAATCCTGGGCATGGGAAAAGCCGCCGGCTCTGTCACTGCATTTAAGGCCCGAAAGTCACATACCAGCCTCGGCTTGTCCGTGTTTTTTTTGTCCACAAAAAACACTGGGCTACCCCCCGCTGCCTTGGACTCTCTGATGAAGCCCCTCTTCAGGTTCTTGTCAATGAACGCTCGCAACTCCTGCATTTCCCTGTCTGACATGGCATACAACTTGCCTACAGGAAGCTGTGCTCCAGGGAGTAAATTGATCTGGCAATCAAAGGGTCTATGCGGAGGTAGTTGGTCAGCTTCCTTCTCGCTGAACACGTCGCTGAGATCAGCATACTGTGGTGGCACCTTCCCCTTCTCCACTACTTCAGTCCCTGCCAGGGTGGCTTGGGCCCCTGCTGACCCCTTTTCCCCCCTGCAGTGTTCTAAGCAATGTGCGGAACCGAAGGAAACCACTCTTTGATGCCAGCCCACCAGCGGATCATGTAGGGCTAGCCAGCTCATTCCCAAAATAATGGGAGCACCTCCCAAGGTGGCCACATTAAACGCTATCAGTTCTGTGTGCCTTGCCACCCTCATTATCATTGGGATGGTCTGCAAGCTGACTCCTCCTCCCAACAGTTCCCTGCCATCGATCGTGGTCACCTGCAGGGGGTTGCTTAAAGGGATAGTCTGTATCTGGTGTTCAGCAGCAAACTCCTTGCTCATAAAATTGCAGGAGCTGCCTGAGTCCAACAGTGCCTTTATTTTTAGGGGGTGTCCATTTTGCAGCTCTAGCGACACTTCAATCACTAGAGCCGGTCGAGGAGCTTCTGGTACTGGCACTTGGGGAAGGGGCACTTTCACTGCTCTTTGGCCTGGCTGCAGTGCCCTGATGGCAACCAGGCGTTGGCTTTTACCTGCTCCGTTTCTCCCTGCTCTTCCCCCTCAACAGTTCCCACCATCCCTTGCCATTCCTTCCTCTGGGGGCAGACTCTGGCAAAGTGGCCTGGCTGTTGGCAGAGATAGCATTTCCGGGCTCCCTTTCCCTCCTTCTTCGCCCCCTCACTGGGCTTTGAAACTGCGCGCGCGCGGGCTGTTCCGATTTCCATCGGCTCTGCCGGCGGGAAAGCTGGCTCAGGAATGTCTGGAATGCGTAACTCCTTCCAACGTTCCCCTCTCCCTTCCCGCCTCTCCAAGGCTCTTGCCTCCTGGCGCGCTCCAATGGTCAGCGCAGATTTGGTCAGCTGATCCATAGACACCGCCCTGGGGCTCCTGGCCAGCTCGTCTTTCACAGCTGAAGAAAGACCTTCTTCAAATAGCATCTGAATGGGTGCTGCCGATAAATCCCACCCCAATCTGTGAATCAGCATGGTAAATTCAGTCCAGTACTCACGGACAGATCTGCTTCCCTGCTTGCAAGCCATTAACTGTCTGCGCACCGCCCCTTCCTCAACGTCGCTGGAAAACATGATATCCATTGCACGAAAAAATTTCATAGTGTCCTTGAGGATATCGTTGTGCGTTGCCATCAGGGGTCGAACCCAGTCTCGCGCGCCCTTCTCAAGATGCCCAATTACAAAAGCAACTCGAGATTCCTCATCAGGGAACTCATCAAACTGGACATTCAGGGCATATTGCATTTCAGTCCTAAAGGCATGGTAATCCTTGGGGTCCCCCCCAAACTTCTGCACCAATCCTGGTACCTTTCTGGGGAACTGAGTGGTTCTCCCCTTCTTGTCTGCATCTTGAGCCCTCCTCTCCTCGAGCCTCGCCGTCTGCAGCGCCAGTTGGACCTCCAATGCTCGGCATCTTTCTTCCAAGCTTGGATCAGCTCCTCCCCCTGCTCCGGCTGGGTCGCTCATGATGCTTTCTCCTGCACAGGCAGCGTACAGAGACTGTCGGACTGCTATTAGGGGATGATTAGCTGCTTGTGCTTAAAATGGTGCCCCTTCAGAGTTTGTGCGGCCCCACAAACCTCTGTGTGTGACAGAGCTCCTCAGACATGTCTGCTCTAGTCACTGTTAGAGTCCGACAGTGGCTGTTTGCGGAAACGCCTCCAACAAAGAAGTTCCTTAACGGAAACACGTCTCCTGGACTCACGACGTGACAGCTTCCGACGAAGCATGGGTCTCCCTGCAATTGCTTCTGACACCTCCCCACTATTTTCACTGGACGTGTCTCTCACCCCTTTCTCCCCCCTGCTTCCTGCCTGCGCTGCTGCATCTCTCTCAGTATCCCTGAGATCCTCCTCCAGAGACCCCGCGCTCCCCCTGCTGGTCCCTGCCTTGGCTGTTGAGTCTCTCCCAGTCTCTGGGAGCCCTATCACCTCCTTTCCCTCTGATGTCAGTTCCCTGACACAAGAGAAACACATTTCCACAGAAAATAGCGTGAGAAGAAGTATGCATCAGTTGATTAGAGGAAATTTTTCTTAGACTCCATCTCAGCAGTTTGACAATATCTGCTTAACTAGAAATGCTCTCCTCCCCTTTGACAGTTATGTAATTTCACAGTTACCAAGTCAAATATCCAAAATGTGTCACACAAATTCCTCCATGGCTGCTTCACGGTGGCCATTAAATGGAAAAATTAAAAAGCATAATAAGGAATCTTAGCTGAGCTGCACTCCCATTTGCTTTGCCTCCTTTAGCTGTTCTGACAGTCAGGGTCATGCTTGGGTTTTCTGATACTTATGCCAACTTTTCTGTTTTCTAGACATGTTTAGGCTGAGGTCAAGGTCCAGAGCACAGATGGGTAACCTGTGGTCCCCCAGATGTTGTTGTACTACAACTCCCATAATCCCTGACTCTTTGCCATGCTGGCTGGAGCTGATGGGAGCTGGACTGCAACATTTGGAGAGCTACGGGTCCTCATCTCTCACGCAGAGGAAAACTAAAACTAATCTCCTGTGGGGTCAAGGAAAGAATTCAAAAAGAAAAGAAAACAAGAGAAGAATATGTTTCTAAGAAAAATATTGACCAGACATGCCTGCAGAGGTGGAACAAAAGCTTTGGAACTCGTTTATCCCCAAATAGCCCATAGGATAACCAGACATTCAGAAATAAGAAACTTCCAATTATATAAGGTTACACTGGCATAGCTCTTCACAGAACACACACACACACACACACACACACAGAGAGAGAGAGAGAGAGAGAGAGAGAGAGAGTCTTTTAAGTCCATTGCCAAACCTTCAACCATTAAATCTCTGTATAGTCGTACCTTGGTTGACAAAAGCCTTGTGAATCAAACGTTTTGGCTCCCAAAAGCCGCAAACCTGGAAGTGAGTGTTCCGGTTTGTGAACGTTCTTTGGAACCCGAATGTCCAGCGTGGCTTCCACGGCTTCCTATGGGCTGCAGGAGCTTCCAATCGGGAGCCTCCACAGCCAATCAGAAGCCACACCTTGGTTTCTGAACGTTTTGGAAGTTGAGCACATTTCCAGAACAGATTTTGTTCGACTTCCGAGGTATGACTGTATTCAGTTTAAAGTACAATAAAAATCAATTGGAGAATGAGTGGTGCCCAAGTGACTCAAGCAACTGAAGGCAAACACAGTAGGCACCCAAAGACTCATTTGTTTCTTTGTGTGGCTGTGGTAAAGGGATATTACACAATCTCTAAGTTTCTTCATTCCATAGTTTACTAACTATGCTGTTGAATGTGTATCCAGACATTCTGTAATTCAGTCAATCTTTTCTTTTAAACAATAATGTTGCACTAAAGAAGTTTATAAGGGACGCGGGTGGCGCTGTGGGTTAAACCACAGAGCCTAGGACTTGCCGATCAGAAGGTCGGCAGTTCGAATCCCCGCAACGGGGTGAGCTCCCATTGCTCAGTCCCTGCTCCTGCCAACCTAGCAGTTTGAAAGCATGTCAAGGTGCAAGTAGATAAATAGGTACCGCTCTGGCAGGAAGGTAAACGGCGTTTCCGTGCACTGCTCTAGTTTACCAGAAGCAGCTTAGTCATGCTGGCCACATGACCCAGAAGCTGTACGCCGGCTCCCTTGGCCAATAAAGCGAGATGAGCGCCGCAACCCCAGAGTCGGTCACGACTGGACCTAATGGTCAGGGGTCCCTTTACCTTTACCTTTACCTTTAAAGAAGTTTATATAAGCATTTACGTCCATGATTTCCCTAATATATGAATATTATTTGAAGCCATGAAAGATGCTTTAATTTTTGAACGCGAGACCATTAGGAGGCAAGGCAGATGCTCTGCCATTCAGCTACAGCCTCTCCCTAACTTTTTACTATTTACCCACCCCAATAGGTTAAATGAATTGCCTGACATTAAATGCTACTGTCCCTTTTGCAATTCTTAAGCAGCATTCAACTAAGTGTTACTCAGAGTAGACCCACTGACATGAGTGGACCTAACTTAGTCATGTTTGTTAATTTCAATGGGTCTATACCGATTGAAACTTAGTTGAACCTGACACTCTCAACATAACCCACCCCAAAAATGAAAATTTGCATGCAAGAATCCATTCCTTGGACAGCCTTCTCTGCCCCCATTCCCCACTGTCTGTTATGTTCTACTAGTTTATTAAAATTATGCATGTAAATAAAATACACTTTACATTTTCTAAGGGTTACAGAACTGGAACACACTATTATTTTCTTGGTAAATCCCACTTGCAGTTCTCATACTACATTGCCTAGTCCTCTGCCTTGATGGATGGAGATTTCTAATAAAACTTTCAGGTTACTATATTTCTTTTCCTTTTATTGTGGAAGACAGTGGTGCTTACATTTTATTGGCAGAGTTCTTTCATTTCACTTTAATCTCATAAATGCTCAAAGTGGACTTCCTCATCTCCATGAATTCCTGCAGCACTTTTAGAAAAACCCACCCGGCCAATATAGCAACTAAAAGCCATTTGGTTAATTTAGTATCTCGTAAGTTCCAAATTAGTAGATTTGAGAAGCAAGGCTTGGGAAGAATTTATAGGTTTAACTAAAACTCTGTTTAATTCAACTGTTAGACCATGGAGAAGATATTCATCTATAGTAACTCCATCCTCTGTTCACAAAAGTGGATTGTGCACAAATCTATTTTTTGAAGCAGGGGAGGCTGAATTGAACAATTTTATTTTTTCATATTTTTTCATCTAGATTTGGATCTCCACATTTTTTTTATTTTAAAATATACATCAAATTCATCAGCATGTAATTTTCTCCTAAAATATATAGGTTTTGATGTATACTTTGTGGCAGTTGTGACAACCTGGTGGAAATAGAACAATTTTTCCAAAATCAACAGCTACATAGAACTTGTTTTTATATATAAAAGTATTTAGGTATTAGATAAGGTTTTATAGAAAAAATATTAAATATATTTTGGAAAAGTTTAAAAATGGTTATAATAGAGTTAATTCAGATAATTAGGGAAGAACTGTACACAGAGCAATATGTCAAGTTAAACGTATCTGTATTGGGAAAGAGGAACGAGTGGGATCTCCGCTTGTAAATATCTGCATCACAAATGCCTGAACTGAACTCTGCTGTTAATAAGGCGCTGTATTTAACCTACCAGCATATTGTTCCTGGGGAACTCAGAGAGGAAAGTGGTATATAAATTGTTCAAGTAATAATGTAACAATGATATAATTATTAGTGTAAAATAAATAATTTACACAGTTATTAATTATGTCTGTTGTCCCTTCTGGTTTGCAACAAACATGTGTGAATGACTTACTTTATTTTAAACTCTATTATGTAAATCCATAATTCAACAGGCTGGACGTAGAAAGAAAGAAAAAAGATTTCACAAATATATTTTACAGTGCCAGTGTTATTCTTTTTAAAAAAATGAATTAGCCTCCTTAAAACATCTGTGTTGATATATGGTAATTCAGACCTGTCAACATTTCTCTCTCCTCACAGACATTCCTAATTTAGCTCTGGATGGTTTTAGCTCAGGATGGTTTTAATTCAAACTGATGCTAGAAACAGTATTTAGTTCTAACGCACTTCCCCACTGCGTTAAACTTTAATCAATTAATTATGCTGTTTTAATTCAGAACCCATTCAGTGCCTCAGTAAATATCGCTAATAAATGAATTTTAAAGCAGTGCTGTATGGCTGTCTTCAAGAACCCTGCCAGGTTCTATATAATATGTTCCACTTTGTTTCTCCAATGTGTTAGTTCCTCTTCATATTATTGAGGTACATCTCCACCTTCATTATTCTTACTTGTTTCTAATTGTTGAGAAATAGCATGGCACAGTGGGAGTATCTCAGGCCATTTCCAGACTACCTGTATTTTAAATTATAGATATGCTCTCTTGGCCATGTGGAACAGACACTGGGAAGTCTGAACACCTTCCAGGTTAGCTTCTCCAGGCCAGCTGCAAAGTCAGCCTGTAGCTACCCAGGAGAAAAACATCTCCTGGAAGCTCCTTAGAGTATATCCAGATGGCAACTTTGAAGGGGAATGTGAATTTACACAGTCTGGAGTATCATTATACTATTGCAAGTGAAGCATACCTGCATTTTGTAGGTACTTCCAGGAAGTACACAGCCAGATGAAACATGCAAAGGCCCCTAAACAATGTGCTACCATACAGGAACAACTCACGCCAACAGAAATTTTCTGCTACAAAACTTAAAAGCCAAGGGTTCTGTTGTTCTCACCCACGCAGAAGATCCAGAAGTGGAATGGAAAATCCATAGTCTTTTCCCTTTCCTTTCCTGTCTTCACCTGCTAGCTTATCTCTGGCTTCACGTGGAGCCCTAACCGACACCCAAAAACCGAATAAGCTCTATAGTTTGTGTGCTTCATCCCCAGTGGGCCAGCATCAGTGTAACAAGAATCCTGTTTATCTAAACAGCAGAGGGTTCGCATGCAATTCCACTGGTTTAGGTTGTACTACAGTGTATCCTGAGCTAGGGGAGTGAGAAGTTGCTTCTCCAAAAGAGATTAATGAAAACTGAAAGAAAGAGAGAGAGAGGCAATATCCATTCTGAGAAGCCTGTTGCTCCGTTCTGCTGTGTTGTGTAGTAATGTAAGCATAATGAATACATTTGACATTTCACATATGAAACTACTGTAGCATTCATTTGCCAGATGACAGCGAGTACAATTAACAACCTTTTGGTATATCATATGCTTAGAACTTCATCTATTTTTTGTGAATCAAATGTACTGCTTCCTTATTTCTTACTCCTGCATTTGAAGGACCAAAATATTAGATCAAGTTCAAGGAAGCAAAAGTATGCTCTAGTAACTGTGTTTTTCCTATCAAGATGAAAAGTCAGCCGGAAGGGCTGAACTGGACTAGACAGAAATGGGAATTTGTCAGCTTGCTGCAACCAGTACTACTAGCAGTTACCAGTGACTGCTGGTAATCGAAAACAGCTAACATGCCTAGCTATAGTGTACGGGCTGAATATTTCTTGGCCATACTTGCATGTGTATGTCTCTATACAATCTATACAGATTGAGGCCAAGGTACTTGAAGGACCCTCTCCCCTTCAAGGAATCTGTCATTTAAGATCAGCTGTTGTGCCCTGCTCATGTGTGCCTTTGCTTTGTAAAGTACAGTTGGTGGCAATGCATGAGAAGTCTTTCTTTGTGGTGGCACCTGGTATGTCAGGTGTCTTTAATCGTTTTGGACCAGTGAGAATATTTCAAGTTTTGGCAGAAGGTTGTGAGGGAGGGAGTCCCAAAATGGCTGCCATGCAGTGTGTGGCCTAAGCTAAGGCTGCTATGGGGGCATGGTATAACCCAAAATTGCTGCCAGGGAGAACATGGCATAACACAAAATTAGAGAGACAACCAAACCTGACAACCATCTGTTTACCATAGGATGTCAGCTATGTCCTGATTGTGGAAATCACATAATATTGATTACACAGAGGGAGAGAGATGGCGTTGCTATCTAATAACAACAGGGAGCATTCCTCAGTTGTGTTGGCATCCATCTGTCTTGAGAGACAATGGAGTGTGCCTCCAGGGGAGAAGTCAAACTGCTGCATTAGCAGCAACCAAGTGACCTCCCTGGGGCACAAGTCTGGGCAGTGTGTATGGAGTATGGTCCTGGGCTTCCCATATGGCTTCACTGATGTGGTTCCACTTTGGCTGGAATGTCCACTTTCTTTCCTATCCCCCTGAGCCCCTTCTGCACACTCCATATTTTAACTGATTGTTTGATGGATGGATGGATGGATGGATTGAATGAATTTATATACCGCCCTATACCTGAAGGTCTCAGGGTGGTTCATAGCAGCTCCATAACATGACCCCTCCAAAACAGGGGAAGGAAAGGAAATTGAAGTCCCACTGTGCACAGCATTGCATACAACCAGTGCTATTTTTCTAGAAAAAGAGGTGCAAGAGCTCACCATGAACACCTCCCTTGTTGTCTTATACAGTGGACGCTCGGGTTGCGAATGTGATCCGTGCAGGATGCACGTTCGCAACCCACAGTGTTCGCAACCCGCATCTGCACATCTGTGGGTTGCGATTCAGTGCTTCTGCACATGTGCAAAGCGTGATTCAGTGTTTCTGTGCATGCGCGACTGCCAAAAGCCAGAAGTAACCCGTTCTGGTACTTCCGGGTGTTGGCGGTCTGCAACCTGAAAAGACGTAACCTGAAGCGGCTGTAACACGAGGTATGACTGTAATGGCAATGGCGCTCACCTGAGAGTTCTGAAAGTTGCAGCTGAAAAAAAGCCCTGAATACAACCCAATCCTATTCAAACAAGGTGTTGATTCTGTTACTGCTTAATGTACTGGTTGTAAATGCTGCAATTTGTGTTCCTGTGTTACACTGCTGTTCTTAGTTTGATAATTTATGTTTTATTGGGTGGAATTAGGGTTGTTTTTACACTTCCATTTATGTCTTTAAGCCACTTTGAGCAACTCCTTTCTGGAAGGGGAAAACAGAGTATAATTCTTTTAAATAAATCACACACACATACACACACAGTTTTGTGACTGAGTAGGAATTTGAACCAAAGCTTCCCAATTCTGTTTTGGCACTAATGATTACATTATGCTGGATTTTTAAAAAATATTTGTGTTGCTTGTTTTCCCCCAAAAGGATATAAGCATGTGCTATAAAAGAGAAATATATTTATTTCTTCTTAATAAAATAGAAGTTTATAGTATAGAAAAGGAATCTTGATAGGTAACATAAACCCAGATATACTGTTGTTGATGAATCAATTGTCTTGGCATTTATCAGCATTACAATAATGCTTTTCTTATGAATACTAAACCAACGTTAGACTTATTAAATCTTTTTGATGCATACTTCCAAAGAATGTTTACAAGACACAAAGGAATTATTGGGTATATCTGTTTATGTTAACTTTGTTTGTCTTCAGTGAGAAAAAAATACCTTAGAAAATGAGATTCAGCGGCCATACACATTAGTATAGACTCATTTGCTCCAATATGACTACAACTCTGTAAATGGCCATTAAACGATCCCCTGAGTTTGAGTGATGCAAATGTCCCACGTAACCACAGATCTGCTCCTTATCGGGTGACTGCTCTCCTTGTAATGAAGTTGTCAAAGCAATACATTTTTAATAACTCTGATTCATAGGCCAATAAAGTTCCAGAGCTTTTGCTCATGGTATTTTAAAACCCTACTCCTTTATTTTAATTTTTCCAACCATAACATAAAAATCGCATCTGAGAACAGAGAAATGCAGACCTTGAAAAGGATCGGGTACAAAAAAAGGCTGAAAAAATAGGTATGGGGGAATTACCACATGCAGTTTCTCCTTTCATTGAGGCACTAGGAAGAAGAAAAAGCTATATATGACATTACATTCCACATTGAGTGTACATGAATATCTTCTTCTACCTAGTCCACACACAATCTGGACCTGTTGCACATTTTATGCCCCTGAATAGCATGTTTAAAAAAAAGTTTTGTTCCAAAAATAAAATTTCAGTGCAGATTGATTCCCAGTGGGTCTATTTGAAAATAGATGGAGGAGTATATCCAGACTGCCCACTGGCATTGTGGGTGGGTGTATACCACGGTCGCAGTTACGAATTCCTTCCTCATTCATCTGGGGGATGTGCAGGGAGGAAGTGGTGTGGAGAACTTAATCAAAGGGAGGGTTTTCACATGAGTATCAAGTAACCACAGCCATCATTGGTAGATGCCAGGATCTAAAACCAAACTAGATTAAAAGCAGCATGTTGAAGATCCGCAGGCACAATTCCATACTAAGGAAAACGATTTCTTTGCACTGCAAATGGAAAGGCGCACACAGCCTTGGGCACCCTATATTATACCACAAGAGGAAAAGATTGTCTGAGTTTCTGATACACGAGGAGCACAGCATATACAACAATGGCGCAATCTGCACTGAAGAGAGAACAATGAAAATGGGGGAAGCATTCTCATCTTAGAACAAGCTGAATCATTCAGGCAGATTTGCGCTAACAACTTATTATTGTATTCCTTATTTGGTAGCCCCAGCACTGTTCTAATAGGAACTCTGAAATTCTCCCGTTGTGGCTCTGAACTGTTACAGCCTAAAGCATCTGCGTCATCCAGGCGGGGTGGGGTGGGGAAGAAGCTGGTGCAGATATTAGCAACCTCCTATGAATGGTGTCGTTCGGTCCCAGTGCCTGCCAACCTAGCAGTTCGAACGCACCCCCGGGTGCAAGTAGATAAATAGGGACCGCTGACAAGCGGGAAGGTAAATGGCGTTTCCGTGTGCGGCTCTGGTTCGCCAGAGCAGCGATGTCACGCTGGCCACGTGACCCGGAAGTGTCTTCGGACAGCGCTGGCCCCGGCCTCTTGAGTGAGATGGGCACACAACCCTAGAGTCTGGCAAGACTGGCCCGTACGGGCAGGGGTACCTTTACCTTTACCTATGAATGGTGAACATGAGTGTAGCCTAAGGAACATGTGTTCTCAGTACCCTGTGAAAGGAATCCTGAGCAAGCTTGGTATGACACACATACTGTGATTACTAGATATGATAAATGACCATGCCTAAAAGCAAGATCTGGTGGAAGATGTATCTGTTGTCAGTCACTTTTGAAAGCTTACCATAACATTATGAAATTTGATGTAATATATGAAAGTCGTAAGTTGCCCAGAAAGTCCACTGTGTTCACAGTTAACTTAAAAAAAATAATATGAAACTTAGGGGGGAAATAGATAAATTAAAAGTTACATTTCAAGGGAGAATGAGGAGGGTCAAATGTTTCTAGGATGCTTGGATAATTTTCAAAACCATTATCATATACAGAATGCATACCACACATTTGGTAAGTTACAAAAAAATAAAACCTGAAGGCTGAAATTCTATACATGCTTATCTGGGAAAGTCCTGTTCAATGGGTCTTTTTAAAATTATTATTATTATTAGTAGTAGTATTAGTATTAGTATTTATTTATTATCCTTCATTTGATATGCTGCCTGTTAGCCACTTGGGATGTAACATAATTTTTTAGGGATGTAACATACAAATAAACAGATGGTGCTGAAATAAACAGATGATGATGATTGACTTGTACATCACAAAAGTTAAGTGTATGTGTTTCTAAACATACTTCAGCTGGACGTAACATCTGCTGATATCAGTGTAAGGTTTACTTTGATGTAAATGTGTTTAGAGGTTGGGGGGGGGGAATGAGATGCTAAATGTATGGCCCCTAACAAAAACCACCAGAAAGGCAATGTATTGATGTTCAGTTTTTAAAGAGAGTTGGGAGAAGGAAGTGCATGGCTGCCATTTTGACAGCAACAACAGATTTGGTACCATATCTATTCAGTGCCTTTACCTGCTAGCAATGCATTTCCTTGACCAAAATTTTATGCTGCGATTTTCTTATTATTTACCAACAACATTTGGCAGCATGAGAGCGGTGTTGTACAGAGGAGCTGAAAAACTGGAAAGGCAGAGAGATGACAACAAAACCATCACAAAGAGCAATTCTGTGAATGCCCAGCCTGATAAAATCAACCACACATCAGAATAAGAGAGCTAAAGAACTGCAGAGATATTTTCTTTGTATAACTGTAGTGTGCTGGAAGGAGATAAGCCCACATGGAGGACCTTTTGGTATCTTGAGAATGTTCTCTGTGAACATTTTTCTATTGTGTCCACAGGGGAAATGGTTTTTTTTTTAAAAAAAAATGAAGATCGGTACTGGACAAGAGACCAGTTGCTCAAGTTCTCTCTGGAGGCTAGCAGCTTGAAAGAGGCATGAACAATGTTTTACCGCTTGCCTCTACTCCCAAGATAAAGCAATGTGAAAATATCAGGGCTGCAATCAGCCAGGCATCTATCTGTTACACAGTGTGAAGAAGCTCAAGCGGACGATGCAACAGGAGTGAAGAATAGCAGGTTCTGCACTTGGGAACATGCTGGGAGGAAATCTGCTATGTCTTTCCAAAAGACCTGAGACGAGGCCAAGGAAAGGCTCTTTCCCCCACTGTGGCTTTTCAAAGGAAGCATCTCATTCTTCCTAGAAACATATTACTGAACTCAGAAGGATGTCTGAAGAACCCTCTCTCTCATGCAGCAAATGGTACTTATGGTGAAATCATTCAGAGGAATAAATAAGGGAAGTGAAGGAGAATGATTGAATCCTGAATCTGTTTGTTGTGTTCTTTTAAGAGGCTAAATCTCTACCCCTAAACATGCCGCCATTTCCCTCTTCCTAGGTCCCTGTACTTCTCCCAGTCTCTGTGAACTTGTGAGAACTAGTGCCCTGGCTCTGCCTACTGACAAGTTTGGATTTGGAGTGAGATGTCATTAGCATGCTTGTTGATATTCATGACATCTCACTTCCAAGCTTGCACAACTCTCTCACTCCTTTTCATCCAACACATGTGTGGCTATAGAAGTGCTAAGCAGATGCCTAGGATCAATAATGCATTTATTTGTTCAGTTTTTAAACCACACTTCAACTTTTAAGAATCCAGGGTAGTTTACAAAATACAGTTAATACTATACATTCATTTATTTTTTAAAAAAGTTTAAACCTTGATCATTACTGTAAAGCAGTGTCTAAACCACTACAGCAGAAGGCAACATAGATATAGCTGACCTAAAATACTTCCAAAGGGTAGAGTGAAGAGATATGTCTTAAGGTACCATTGAACACTCAGTAGTGAGGGTGACAACCAAACTTTCAAGAGGAGAGAATCCCACAGGTGTCAAGAAGACCCTAACTGGCATAAGGGGGGGGGAATGTAACTCAGTCTAGAATTGGCCATCTCCCTCATCTCTGGTCCATCTAATCCGCCATCCTGTTCTCACAGTGGCCAGTCAGATGCTTATGAAAATATGCAAAGAGTATGGAAATACAGCACTGAGTGTCATCCACATTTTGGGGACACCGTGTTCCAAATTCCCTAGCTGACATCTCTCAGCAGCTTTATATAGATGCTAAAATGCAATAAACTGGAGAAGGAGTGATTAACCCAGACAACAGTAGATAATTCAATGGACCTGGAAAGTAGTATTCTGGGTGGGCTTCAGCCCCCCATAAAGATCAAATTTGCAGCATGAGCATCATGTTAGAACTGGTCTTAATATTGGAAGTCAAGCAACACCTTTGATACAAAGTAGTTTTCAACAGTTTTTAAACACCAGCTGCAGTCCCCCCCTGGGCAGAAGTAGGGTTGCCACAATTATCCACACCCTGGCAATGTCCAGATGATTATTGAAATGGATTGCACATAGGATGGCCATTCACGACTTATGTACAATACAGTCAAACCACCAACTGAGTAAGAATATGGTGCCAGCACTTTCGCTTAAGCAGTAATTGGAATATTTTATTATTATTATTATTATTATTATTATTATTATTATTATTATTATTATTTTCTAGACACAATTCAATGTGCTAGCTTTGACTGAAAAGCCCTTTATTCATTCATTCATTCATTCACCCTCCTTCTCAAAGAAGCCTAGGGCAGTAAAACACAAGTGATAAAACAATAAGAAACAACTTAAAAATAATTACAGTACAGATGCAGAATTGGTAAGAACATGAGTTAAAAGGCTTGTTGTGTAACAACTTGAGTTAAAAGGCTTCAGTAAGCACCAGAAATACAATGGAAGATTCCAAAGGCTGGTGCCACAACACTAAAGGCACGATTCCTACATTGTGCAGAATGGAGATCTTCAACTCCTCAAGTGCAGAGTGCAGAGATGGATTGAGTACATAAGTGGAGTGATTATCTTTCAGATATCCTGATCCCAAGCTGTACAGTCGTACCTCCACTTACATATCCCTCCAGTGACGTAAACCTCGGGATACGTAAGCAGCAAACCCGGAAGTATATTTCCGGGTTTTTGCCAGTCACGCATGCACAGAATGGTCCCTCCGGTTGCAGAAACTTTGGGATTCCACCAGAGCTCCAGAACGGATCCCATCTGCAACTGGAGGTACCACTGTATAGGGGTTTATATGGCAAAAATAGCACACTGAACTAAGCCCGTTAGCTACCGTATTTTTCGCCCTATAGGACGCACTTTTTCCCCTCCAAAAATGAAGGGGAAATGTGTGTGCATCCTATGGGGTGAATGCAGGCTTTCACTGAAGAGGCTTCAGGAAAGCCCCACCCAGCGCCAGCCCCACAAGGTCGGGGGACAGAGGGAGGCAGAACGCCGCCATCCCGCTGTCTCCCGAAGTGGTTTGGAGGCTGACGGCGGGGAGACCCTGCCGCCAGCCCCGCTGTCCCTGGACCTAATCTGAAGGCGGGTGGCAGGGAGAAGAGCGCTTCTCCCCGCTGCCTGCCCCACAAGCTCCGGGGACAGCAGGGAGACGCAGCGCTTCTCCCCGCTGCCTGCCCCACAAGCGCCTGGCAGGGAAATAATTTTTGTTTCCCTTTATTTCCCCCCAAAAAAACTTGATGCGTCCTATGGGCCGGTGCGTCCTATGGGGCGAAAAATATGGTAATTGGCATGCAGTGCAATTATTTCAATGGTGGGTCGATGTGTTCCTGACCCAACAAGCAGTCAAGCCACCATATTTTGCACCAGTTGCAACTTCCAGACTAACCTCAAGGGCATCCCAACATAGAACACATTGCAATAATCCATCCTCGATGCTTTACCAGTCCAGAAACAGCTGTAGCTGTCTTACCATCTGAAGCTGGTGGAAGGCATTCCTTGGGTATGTGAAGGATCACTTGCCCTCATGCAAACCTGCCCACCTCTTATGATAATCTTCTCAGGATCTTCTGAGGATCCTATCACCTTTGGTGGTTAGGCAGATGCTGACTGAATATAGACCTTTCAATGTTGTGGAACCCAGAGAAATAATTCTCTGCCCAGGAACATCCAGCTGGTGCTCACCATGTTGGCTGCCAGCTAAAATTAAATCCCATTCTCTTTTAATGCATGATATTTTATATGCTGCCTTGTGCTTTGATTGCTCTTACTGTTGTTATTGTCATTGTAGTCTTCTGCGTTTATGGCTATTGTTTTGCTGCTCTGCTGTTTTTGCTTTTATTTCATTGTAATTTAAAGTTTTTAACTATGATTAGGTTTTACCCTTTTTTATTATTTGCTACTACCTCTGTTTTATTTTGTTGTTAGCCATGGAAGCCTCTGGGTTGAAAGGCAGAGGTCAAAATAAACCAGACTAAAAAGAACATCACACCTAGCGGGCCTTTAGGGATATACTAGAAAGGAACCAAAATTTCCAGGTGGAGAAGGCCTCTTCATTGCTGAGATAGCATAGGGCGGCTTCCCATATTCCCATGTAACAGACTCTGCCCAAAGTTTTAAAATTTATTCTGATACTAGAGGCTTTAGCACAGTGACAATGTTAAACTTTGTTATACTGCATGAAATTAATTATCCAATACCAAATTGTTTCCTTTATAGAAACTGGCTTTTTCACTAAGATAAAAGAATAGCAGAGATAAAGGAAATAAGGAGAAGGGTTAGGCACTTCAAGCAATTTATTTGTAACCGTAGCCCAAGGCCTTCCTTCTCTCCCGCCCCCAATTCTTTTCAAGTTGCAATAAAAATTGCATAAAATATTTAAAATGGGATCAGACAATTTTACTTACTGTTTCCTGGATGCCAGCGCACTGCATTTAAATATGCATTACAGTAATGGAAGAGAAATTCATGCTTGGATCGGAGAGCAATACCTCGAAGCAAGGGCATCAGATCATGTCCATCAATAATTCTGAATGAGAAAGCATTTCAAAATCAGGGAGCAGAACCCATAGGCTGCCTGCCTGAAAAGGAATTCTAACTATGCAATTCCATTTCTTAACAAAAACTTTTCACAGATACCATTACACCAAGAGTGTTATGACCAGTTATCACATTACATGAAAGCAAACCTGAGTTTCATGCACCAAGTTAGGTCACCTCCAGTCTATCAGGATTATGTGATTCAGATGCAAACAAGAACTCTCAGTTCCCACATTTCAAGTGGATTAAACAAGTCCACTTTTTAAAAATAAGCAAAAAAACTCCAGACATTTTCCAGTTTGTAAAATGAAAGGGAAATGTAGTCAAAAGTGTGGGGTCGATGAATGACTAATGGGAAGATGTCAGCAATTCCCCCCCCCCCCCGATTTTTTTTATTGGTTTTCCAAATTTATAACAAACAAATAAAATGAAAACATCAAATACAAACAAACAAACAAACAAACATTTATCTTAACTATAATAATTCCACTTTTGTTAACATTGTTAAGTGACTTCCTCGAATCCTCCCAGCTGAGTTTCCATATCAATCATTATAGTTTTCCAAAACTATTTTCACATAAAATTTACTTAGTCAATTAACATCTTTCTTTCTTTTCATATTGACTTCTATCCTTAATATTATACAATTTCACGTATTTAAATCCTAGGCCAATCTATAACTCACAAGTATTTCTATTTAAAGATGTCAGCAGTTCTGGAGGGAAGTTCCCCCCAAAATTCCCCTATTATCAATGCAAATGTCCCTGCTCATGTCCTTATCTATTGCTCTTTTTTATAATGAGATACATAAGATTTTTATTGAACTATTTTTATGGAAATTCCCAGATGCATTTTGTGGGGTTTTGTTGTTGTTGTTCCTTTCACATCAGAACATATTCATTTCTTCCAGGCTAGCTAAATTTGGTGCTGCTGCATGTAAAAAAAAAACTCACCAAGGACTAATTTTAGCAAACTTGTAATTTTGTTTTATATTCCTGGCATTCTATAGTATAATGTGGTTATTAGCCATTTTATTGTTGTGGCACTCTATTTTGTTTTGCTTGATATTGTTTATGCATTTATACAAACTTTCTTTGTATAAAGACTGATAATAAAGAGACTGATTGATAGGAAGATATGAAAACATCCCACAAGCAAATCAGGATGAATGCATAACCACCTCTCAAACAAATGAGAATGAATGCTCAATAAAGTCCAAATATAATCTAACCTCTCTGTAAGAAAATCAGGATGGCTGCTAAATAAATGGGTATCTTATAATTTGTAGGGACTGTTAGCCAAGCCCGACTCTTTTTGATCAGTATAATTCATGTGTTTCCAGAGATGCATCTGTCCCATTCATAGGATACATTTGAGGTGTACATTTTAAAATATTGGCTATGTCTTCCTTTCATATTCCTGACTATAGGGCTCATTTTGTCTTTTAAAAAAACAACCCATACACATGCATAAGCCCCATGCAATTCATAACATAACAAATTGCTTCATGCATTCAATAAGAGAGTACAGCATTCAATTTGTTGGCAGAGAAGGTAGGAGTTGAAGTTATAAGCTAACCAAACATGTTTCCATTCATTAAATTCTCAAATATCTCATATTTACTCACAGGGCGGAAATGAAGCTACAGTTTTGGCATGGTGCGAATCACAACATTTACAACTGTTTACAGAGAATTAACTCAATCTGGAGCATGTTTTGATTGAAGCGTATTGTATATTAAAAGTCTGAAGAAGCTCTGAAGCATATTGGATGCAAATTGTGCACTCAGGGCTTGCACCCTAGGACCAGTGTAATAGATTTCATATATATATGTGGTGTTGGCTCCGGGTTTGGGTGACCTTGGCCAAATTCCCCCAGTGGGCCAAGATCCATCCCACTGTCACTGATGGTTGCCCATTTGATAGCATAGTTACCCAGAGAAGAGCAAGAGGAGCCTTCTCCATCTCCTTACTTTTGCAATGACCGCTCCCCATATTAAATGGAAGGCGCCCTTTGCGTGGTCGCCTGCAGCCCCTGGACCCTATGCGGCACCATTAGCACAGGCTTGGCTTCGCCTCCCCCCGGTGGGATACCTGGAGGTCTCTGCCTACCTCAGTCAGTTGCCCAGTCCCACCTGGGGAGGCGTTGCCAAGGTGATCAGGCCAGGTAGGGGGAGGGACCACCTGCCCACACAATAGAGGGAGGATCTTACCTGGGAATTGTCAGTTGGCTCCAGAGCTTCTCCCACCCTACCCACCCTCAGTTCAGACTTCTTTTGCAGGTACCTTTTCTCCACAGGTACGCGGGTACTGCTACATCAAGGTCGCTGTTGAAGGGCCGGAAAGGAATTCTCCTGCATTGGCAGGTTTGCCTTTCCCGTAGCAAAACGTCACAACATTGCTGGTATCAGGCCTTGGACGGAATCCTTTACTCTATCTTGCCTGAATGGGGGTGGCGTGCAGCAGTGACCCACGCCCCCTCCTCTCTGCAGTGGCGATACCAGGGTTCCCCGTTAAACGGGTTGTTTGAGGGGAGGCTTTGGCCGTATGCCTAGAGGTCGTCATTGCTCTCCCCTGCAACGGTGGCATAATGGGGGCAGGCTCTCTCTGCTTGAACATATGTTCTCCAGAGCCAGCCCATCCCCCCCCACTGGATAACCCTGATGTTCCCCAGATCCCTGGCGGGGGACTGGGAGGGATAAAACGCCCAATGCCTGAGCCAAGGTCTACCCACATCTGAAACATAATAAAGTTGTGGCCAATTTTAATCCCATAGCACGTTGTCTTGAGTCGTTATTCCACACAGGGGCCGCCTAGGGTTTGGGGGACTCCACCTGTCCACGCAAATGAAGGTTCTGAGAGTCAACAGTGGGCATCCTGCAGGGGTGTGGGCCTTTTCAGGTGTCCAAGAATGCCTACTCCCAATGCCAGCCCTGCCCAAATGTCTCAAATTAAATCACTGCATTCTTAACAAATGCATGGAACAAAGAATAGGGAAAGCACTTTCTTCTAGTGCTGCGACTGCCTCTTTTTTAAAAAAACTAGAGTGATGACTACAGTGTTGCAGCATAAAGAAGAAAGACATTCCAAAGGGTTGTATTTCCATGAAATCTGTACACATCGAGACGACTGGACAAATGGAAGCATGACAGAATTACTATTTTTATTGGATGTCCCAAGGCAATGATGGATCTAATCTTTCACATCCTGTACCCTTCCAGCCCTGTCTTTTCCCACAGGCATTTGATAAATCATCAGTTGTACCAGAGTGTCTCTTGACTGCAGTTCTGCTGAAATGCCACTGTCTGGTCTGTAAGCTGGTGCTATGTATATGTGTGTGTTGCATAAAAGTAAAAGTGACCTTGCCTTTTTTGCCCTCAGTATAGTTTGATACCCTAGCAAAATGGGATGGACTAGGTCGCTTGAAAGCTAATTGGCTGCTGAAGTGGGCATCTTATACTGTAATTGGCAAGCAGCCTTTGGAGCAGTCACATTTGAGAGGGGGATGAAGAAGGACTGCCAATGCTTGGATAATTTGTCTGGAGTCGTTAAAACTGTGTTATGAATAAATCAACACTGAAAGAAGTAAACCATCACAAAGGATTGTACTCTGCAATGATCAGGTGCTTAAGCATCAGCAAGAATTCTTTATGTGGTTTAGGTAAAGGTAAAGGTAAAGGTAAAGGGACTCCTGACCATTAGGTCCAGTTGTAGCCAACTCTGGGGTTGCGGCGCTCATCTCGCTTTATTGGCTGAGGGAGCCAGCGTACAGCTTCCGGGTCATGTGGCCAGCATGACTAAGCCACTTCTGGTGAACCAGAGCAGCGCACAGAAACTCCGTTTACCTTCCCGCCGGAGCAGTGCCTGTTTATCTACTTGCACTTTGACGTGCTTTCGAACTGCTAGGTTGGCAGGTTTAGCACAGTCTATATTATCAAATAATAGAATTGTAGAATCATAAGGGACCCAATGGTCATATAGTTCAACCCATTGCAATGCTGGATTGGAATCAATATTTCAATCTGTTAAATGGGAAGAAGAGGGGTGATTCAAAGCTTATTATCTCAAAAAGCAATGGGAGAAAACGCTCAGAATGCTAGGTTGAACATGTCACCAACAGTAGGTGAGAATACAAGTCAGTGATTGGCAAAAAGGGAAATAAGCAAGTGTAAAGAATGGCCCTAACCAATTTAACATAAACCCTGAAAATATCACATAGTGGTGCATCAACCCACTTCTTCACTGTGAGCTAGTAACTTCAAGAATACTGTGTTCAACTCCATAATGGATTTTGCAATATCCCCTGTGTGTGTGTTTTATGCTTCATTTAGTCATTATATTTATTATCTCACTTTTTAGCCAAGATTTCAGACAAAACAGCTTGCAATTATAATCCACAAACGGGAGCACTATACAGTGGTGCCCTGCAAGATGAATGCCTCGCAAGATGGAAAACTCGCTAGACGAAAGAGTTTTCCGTTTTGGAGGTGCTTCGCAAAACGAATTTCCTATGGGCTTGCTTCGCAAGATGACAATGTCTTGCGAGTTCCTGCTGGTTTTTTCCCTTCCCCCCTTTTTCTAAGCCGCTAAGCCGATCAGCAGATAAGCCGCTAAAAGCCGCTAATAGCGCTAATCCGCTAATCCTTCAATGGGCTTGCTTCGCAAGACGAAAAAACCGCTAGACAGAGAGAATCACAGAACGGATTCTTTTCGTCTTGTGAGGCACCACTGTATGTTAAAAGAATATGAAGGTTTGTGTGGCAGCCTATTCTAGTTTCTGGCAATATGGTCCAGATTCCAGGCTGCGCCCTCTAGACAGAGAAAGCAAAAGAGCGGCAGATGGACTTGGGGGCAGCTGGTGGTACAGATACTGTCTAGGAGCAGCCTGCTATGCATCAGGTTGAAATGGTCTGATTCAGGTGATACCATGAAGGGAGATTAATTGGTGCCTAAACAGTGGAGCACTCTCAGAGCAATTGTATTAGCCCTGAAGGTGAGCATCCTATGGACTCTGCTTCAGGCAGCTCAATTATTAGAGCCAAGACCAATGGTAGCCCAAAGAAATGGTCCCTAAATTCTGTAGGATTCTGTTCACATAGAATAGAATGGTACATGAATCTTTAGCACCATGTTCTAGAAACTAAAAGGGCATTAAAGTAATATGAAGACTGAGTCTTAATATGCAAACATGCATAGAATTGTAATCTTCTATATTTTGGGGCTGATCTTGCTACATTATAGAAAAACTAGGCTTATCCAGCTTAACTTAGTGGGCATGCTTAACTCCCAGTGGCTCTGGTAGAACAAGGAAGCCTAACTTTCACTGAGTGGCATCCTTCACCTATATTACTATACTCCTAAGTAAAAGCGAACTAAAGTCAGTGTACTGAAAGAAGCAAAGATCAATAGTGTTGAAGCAATGATTCTTCAACATCAACTTTGTTGGACTGGTCATGTTGTTCAGATGCCTGATTATCATCTTCCAAAGCAACTACTCTATTCCCAACTTAAGAATAGAAAGAGAAATACTAGTGGAAAACTAAGAGGTTTAAAGACACATGGGATTTCAAAAAGAGAATGTGCCAGATATGTGCAGATTTCCATTCCTCATCAGTGGAATTCACCTAAGACCCATTGAAATTATTCAATATTACCAAGTCAGGTGTAATAATTTTAAAAGTTTACTTAGTTGAATAGCACCCAATAAGTTTTAGGCCCAAATATGTCAATGTCAGGCAGGACAATGGGTTCATCACAAGAGCAAACTAACTTTTCAAACACATTTTTTCTCACTTTTCACCTACCATCATAAGAGCTACATTTCTACCCTCTTGACAAAGCTTTCATTGCTGGGATTCCCAGGACTCTGCCATGAACTATTAGAGCCCTAACCAAATGTCGCCTATCTGTGCACTGGTAATTGGAGAAATGACTGAACCCGAAAACGGCCTAGAGCAGCATATGGCAAGTCTGCTTTGAAAGAGCTTGCTAGCTGAAGCAAAGAGTAGAAAAGATATTCTGAATTTAGATCAGGGGAGTGGGGTGACTTTTAAATTTGCATGATGTAAATGAACACCAGTTGTCAGGCTAGTATTACTTTAGATCTGCAGGGGAAAAGTTCACAGCTGGTGATTTATTGCGTGTATATAAGAAAGAGCAGAATGATGCTGGTGTCACGCCCAAGCATCTATGACTTGATCAAAAGGAACGTGTACGGTAGGTATAGAGTACTGTCAGGAAGAAAAACCCATCTTCTTCAGCCACGAAGAGAAAAAGTAATTAAAACACTCCTACTGATGCTATTATGGAACTCAAAGATCAAAGCACCTGAAGGGCTTATGGAGAAACTGAAAGTTCAGCTATTTAGCATGCTGTGGAAATTACAAATCATTGCAGTCGCCAAGAACAGCTTTAAAAATAGTGTTACGTATGATATGGTCATAGCAAAGTTAAAGGCAGGTCTAATGCAGCATGTTCTCATTTGATGTCCTGTACAAAAGGTTCAGGTAACATTATGGCATACCTAACCTTATTGCATTTTATCTTCACATCAACCCTATAACATAGTTTGGACTGAGATAGTGACTTGTTCAATGTTTACTCCTTCTATTTAATGATTAAATATGAATTTTCAAATGCAACCTAAGCACTTGACGAGAGCAAAATCAAGCAAATGGTCTGCATGAAAGAGCCATCAGAGAGAATACAGTACAGATAGAAGCTTCATGTCAACCTTATTTTTCAATGTTCGTAAAATCATCAAATGATGCCCTGGAAAAGACCCTGATGTTAGGAAAGATTGAGGGCACAAGGAGAAGGGGAAGACAGAGGACGAGATGGCTGGACAGTGTTCTTGAAGCTACTAACATGTGTTTGACCAAACTGTGGGAGGCAGTGGAAGACAGGAGTGTCTGGTGTGCTCTGGTCCATAGGGTCATGAGGAGTCGGACACAACTAAACAACAACAACAACAACAACAACCAGTGGTAGACCTGCATGTGTGATCCAGAATCAGGAAGCATTTGAACCTAAACCACTAAAATTAAACCCAACATCCTAGGCATTACATCATGTATTAAGAGTATGCACTACAACATGCTTATTGACAGAGCAATCGTATGCATGACTGCTCAGATCTGAGTCCCAAAGAGCTCAACGGGGCTTCTTCCCATGTAAGTGAATATAGGACTGCAGCTTAAACATACTAATAATGCAGCAGTAGATAACCTTTCACTCTAGAATAGCCCTGCAGCATTCAAAAAGACTTCAGTGGGGAAAAGCTGGGTTAATTAGATGAGTGACTGCTCCCTTAGGAAAATCCTACTACTACTACCACCACCAATAAAATAAAATATGGAAACGGGCTTTACTTTACTCATCATAGCCCCAGTGAGGAAACTATAGTTATAATAAAGTAATGACTTGACTGCTACGTTCTGCAAATACTAGTAAAAGACATAAGACAGTAAAATGTATATACAATTTCCATAGAAATTCAACACATCATAGAGAAAGGTAAACTGCAATTCTTGTCCTTGACTTCCCATGCTAAATGTGCAGGAAGTTATATGGAGGAATTTCAGCAATACCTGCTTGCTGAAGCCCAGAAAAAGTTTTACTGTCTGATTGTATTTATTTGTTTAATAAAATTTATAGGCAGCTTGACTGTAACACCCCCAAACCCTTTGAAGCAGTTATGATGACCTATGTGCATAGAACATCCCACAGGGCCATTCAGCCCGCTTTACGAATATGGAGATATTCACACATTATATATGACCACTTGCCTCACAGGATACATCATCTTCTGTTAGTAGTGAGACATTTAAGGTGAGCAATTGATTTGGGGTCATTTTAAGTAAAGCAATTGTTATGTAGCTGAAACAATGAAGTTCAGAATGAGACAATGGAGAAGGTTTCAAAACAATATGAAGAAAGAAGTGGCAACTATGAACCAGTTATTATTTGAAGAAATGCCTGACATATACTGGTTTAAGACATGATAAATATTACTGAGAACAAGTTATTCTTAGGACTGTTGAAAGTGCCTTCAAAGGCAGCAGAGGTTTGTTATTTTTGGATGTTACGTCTTTTATGACAAATGAAACAACATTCCATACCTGTCACTGGGCAGTGATGCTCCAGCAAGTTTAACTATTGTGGGGAATATATCCATATTACTTGTAGGCTCATCGATATGTGTGCCAGGCTTAAACACTCCAGGCCAGCGGAGAAGACCAGGTACTCGAATCCCTCCTTCCCAACTAGTAGACTTTCCACCTAGAGAAAAAGGATTACAAAAATTAGGGATGAGCAACTTGAAGATATCCAGATGTTATAGGACTCCAACTCCCATCATACTCAGAGAGCATGGGCAATGGTCAGGGGTGATGGGAGCGGTAGTCCAACAACATCTGGCAGGCCACAGATTCTCCATCCCTGTAATAGTCCAATCAAACAATTTGCCAGATTGATCCATTAACCTTGTTATCAACCCAAATGGTGCCCCATTTGTTAACTTTGTAGGCAGTCTACCTTTAGCACAACTGGGAGCCTCACCAGTTTAAGGACAGGATTATGAAACACTGTTTAGACCAAGGAAGTAAGTCTTGCTGTTGTTGCTGTCTTTGAGCTTTTACAGTAAAATGTTTGATGTCTTACTCTTGTCTCAATTATTAGATACAGCACCATGATTAATCATGGAGCAGATCTTTTAAAAAACAGAATTGTTTTTAATAACAGTCCTTGGAAACTTGAAGATGCAAGCACCACAATAAAGAGACATTCTCCCACACACTCACACAAAGGAAGAAAATGTTTCCTGTACACCGCCTAATAACAAAGGATGTACACTTTTGGCTTCACAGTGATTATTTTTGCTTGCATAAATTTAATCAACAGACAAATCAGCCCAAACTCACATGAATTATAAATTCATGATTTATTAAATCAGGTTGCACTCTTATACATCTCTTCTGAAAAGATAACACATGCAGCTTGCCCAATCTGCAAGTGGGCACAAAAGATGGTAGTCAACTAAGTTTTATTTAATGTGGACCCACTGATATTGTAATAATTGTAGTAGAAAGCTGAAATTTCAAGGGAAAACTAGGATTCTGGTTTTTTTATTGTTTCCTAATTGATAAATCTTTCTCGGACTAGCCATAGTGAGACATACTTCAAAACAACAACATCACCATGTAGAGAGAAGTCTAAGTACCAGAAAAGGATGGGTCGGTTTTTCATGTCCATCCCTCATGATGGCTATAAGATCCAAATTTCTGTTCACATAAGTAAGGCCACCATTCTGGCAGCATCTTGAACAAAAATATTTCAGATAATGGATTCCACCACCTTACGAGCTAGATAGTTTTTCATCATTACTGCAACTCTGATTGGTCATTTTTGCCAAAGAACACAAGCCTATGTATCAGAAGCAAGGAAGCAATGGCAAGATTATGTCCTTTAAAAAGTGGAAGTTTTGCCCAGCTGAAGAATTATTTTTTTTTAAAGTATAAACTCCAGCTTATTTTGCATCTCTCCCAAAAGGGCCACAAAATGCTTATTTAACTTAAATAAAGTTGTGAACTGAATTGTCCGTGACCCCACACAAAAATAATCCTAGGGTTGTGATGCTATTAGCTCACCAAAAATTACCTCTCCATGTGCTGCAGCACTGAAAATGTTGGGAAATATTAGAGTGGTTTGGAAAAATAAAGCAGCGAGTATTGTAATTGCATTCTATAAATCTATGCTGCAGCAACACTTGGAACACTAAACTGTGTGCAGTTATGGCCACCTGGTTTTCTTTTCTTTTTTAAGGATATAATAGAATGAGAAGATGATTGTTGTGGGGAGGAGACAGAGATCTTTTCCTGCCAAGAAATTGCGGCTCTTTAGAATAAAGATGACCATGAGGCGAGGCAAGCTCAATATGTTTTGCTGACTGCGTTGCAGGAAAAGATGGAGTCTGCCCTCTCCCACACACTACATAAACAAGCCAATTGGACTGTTAATTGAACCTTAATTCAGCATTGATGATGGGACAGTGTTCTCCAAGACAGTTCAGTGAGCAAACAACTCAGGGGCAGCAAGGCAGCTCTGTTCTTCAACCCTTCATGGCTGCTGCCCACTTCCCAGTATCTGACCCCCAAGGTGCTTCACTCTGCCTAATGTTAAGCCGGGGTCCTGCTCAAAGATGGTATTTGATGGCTGTGTATCCTTCTTTCCCCTTCCTTCCTCTGGAACACCTTCTCCGGAGGTTTTCCCCCCATCCACATTCAAGAAAGTAGCTGCCAGGGAAGGGTACCACATCAACAGCAGTGCTGTGCTTATCAGGAGAGAGGCTGAGACTGTAATACAAGGAGAGCATTGCCTGAAATAGGGAAAAGGCATCTTACTCTAGTTGTCTACTGACACAAGATCCCTTTGTCCAGTGTTCAGTGATTCCCACTGCAGCTCTGTATGATGCACTTCTGGGTGGGTGAGGAACTGACCTTGGAGAGTGTCGGGGACTGGGCAGAGGAGGAATGGTGGAGACTGCCTCTCCATCCTAACTCTTCCAGGGAGTTACAGATAGGTAGCCGTGTTGGTCTGCCATAGCAAAATAAAAAAATTCCTTCCAGTAGCACCTTAAAGACCAACTAAGTTAGTTCTTGGTATGAGCTTTCGTGTGCATGCACACTTCTTCAGATACCTTCTTCGGGTATTTTTTTATTTCTTCCAGGGAGGAGGAAGAGGAAGACAGTATAGATTTACAACAGGGGGTTGAGGGAGGTAGCAGCTCAGAGGCAGATGAGGGGAAAAGCTGGGAAATCATGGGACAGCTGGAACAACACCCAGCTGACACGTTATTAAAAAGTATTCGAGACCTTCCATCTCCCAGAACCTGGCGAGCCTTAAAAGTAAGAGAGCAAAGAACTCAAAGACAGAGGGCACATAGCACCACTCGTATAGGAGACGATAAGAATGATGAACGAGGAAGTGGGAGAGAAGGGGGGGGGGTGGAGATTCACTCGGGACAACACCATTATCCAAGAGGCTGGGTTCTATAGCCTCTTTCTGTAAAGACTGAAATAAAAAAGGATGGTAAGAAAGTTTTCCTTGTCTTTATAATTTCCTGGGCTACCAGCCAGGAGCTGCTGACAGCATCCTGACAGAGAGAGTGGGGTTTTTTTTTGGGGGGGGTATAGTGTACTTTAGAGATGACTGCAATAAAAGAGTAGTTTCATGAGCTGCCTTCTGCCAGTTAACTCACAGGCAATATAGTAGAGATTTATTAAAATTATGGATGGTTTGGAAAGAGTAAACACAACTTAAACCACCTTGAAAGGGGATTAGAAAGAACTCTGTCCATGTTTACAGAGCTACTATACTTCTTAATTCCATATGTTAGTGTCAGACTCTGACCTTCCAAAACCAACTAGATGTCTGATAGTTTCACTGATAGTGGACTATCAGTGAAATCCTACTTATGTGTACTCGAATGTATGCACCATTGATTTCAATAGGACTTAGGAACATGAGTACAGTCATACCTGATGTTACGTTTGCTTCCGGTTGAGCGTTTTCAGGTTGCGTCCTGCGGCGACCCGGAAGTACCAGAAAGGGTTACTTCCGGGTTTTGCCACTCGCGCATGCACGCAAAATGATGTCACGCGCATGTGCAGAAGCGGCGAATCGTGACCCGTGAACACAGGTTGCATTCTGCTCATCTTGCGAATGGGCCTCCAGAACAGATCCCATTCACAACCAGAGGTACCACTGTATAGGATTGCAGCCTAAATGGACCTTTGGTCTGAACCAGTAAGGCAGTTAATTAATTGTCTCCAAAAATACTGGCAAATGCATTTTGCACACTTAACATTATTTAATGCTTCTCTTTCTTCATCTGGTGTGTGATTGCAGTCAACAGCTTTGTTTGCTGTGTTTCTGTACCTTAGCAAACATTCCTTGAGCATGTCACCTTCAGTGCCAACACCCCATGAGGGGTGAAGAGAGAAAGAAGCAAAACTGAAAATCCCCACTTCATGAGTGAGAATGAATAGCAAGCATGCTTTTGTGAGGCAGACAACAACACAGTATGAAAATGTAGAATGGACATGGAATATGCATTATTTCAAAGACCCCAAATATATATATATTATCTGTTTGGAATGTGTTGGCCAGAAAAAATCTGAACAGAATTTCACGAAAGGCAACCAAAGAACTGGTAGAAAGATCTATTATTTCAGGAAATGAAAAGGCCATATTTTTCAGCAAGTGATAGCAACAATAGGTGTATCCTCTTGACAGTATAATATGAATTAAATTTAAAATCAATATGCTAGTAGTTTGTGTTTCTTTCTGCTGCGGCTGAATGTGAGGTTAGGAATGCAATATTCTTCAGTGAATTAAAATGTTGGATCAAGGGCAGTCTTTCATTTCATGTCAATATAGCAATTATCATAAGTGGAAACAGCTGAGATGTTTAGGAGTTAAAACCACACTAAAAAAAAGTTCAAAGCAATGCTCAACTACTCTATTATCTAGCCCAGTAGAAATGAACAGGGAAATTTAAAAGAATAAATCAGGGCTGATGAAGTCCACACGTTATTTCATTTCAGCTGTGTTGTTATATTTTGATCACAAATAGTATACTGTGTGCAGTTTGAAGATGACAACTATGTTAAGGATCAAACCCATAAAAATGGCTTTAAAAATCTAAACTAATTTTAAAAGGGAAAAAAAATCCCAACATGAAAATATCAGCTGCTTTCAATCTCTCTTAGTGGACAGTTAAAGCACTGAATATTTAGTAGTTTCAATTTGAATTTCAGTGTGAACCTTCCTGTCTGATAACGGAGAAGCTATTGTTGAACAGCTATACAAGCCGTATCAGAATCAAGCTGTGCTTTTTTTCTCTTGCCAAAGTCCTGAAGACCAATCATAGCTCAGACAAAAATGTTCAAAGGTTGGTTCCAATGGTTGAATCCAACTAAATCATTGTGTGCATTGAGCAACTTCCACAAGCACAACAGAATTTCCATCCCCTACACTGCCCCAGCCTTCCGCCCCCCCACTTGCAACTGCTAAAATTTGCTCTGGGGTTTCCCCCAAGTATCTGGAGGATATTTAGGAGTAGTGGAGGTTCACAGGAAGAGGAGAGGGAGCGGATGTTTCATTGTGCTTGAAGAAGTTGTCCCATGTGCACCATGATTTAGCTCAGGCTTCCTTAACCTTGGCCCTCCAGATGCTTTTGGCCTACAACTCCCATGATCCTTAGCTAGCAGGACCAGTGATCAGGGATGATGGGAACTGTAGTCTCAAAACATCTGGAGGGCCGAGGTTGAGGAAGCCTGATTTAGCTGAACACAACCCTGTTGCTCTGGGAACTGTGGAATCCTGACACAGTCCAAAGCCCACAGCCCAAAGAAGCTGCCATGTTTTCAGGACAAATGAGCTATGTAATTCCAGAGTTTTTCTGGAAGAGTTTAGGCACTCTGTAACACGCCTCAGCCCAGCCTTAGTGTCAGGGTAAGGCAAAACTGTTAGCAGGGCCAGGTTTACATAATACATAAATATGATATCTGTCATAATTTTAGTTCCATGGTTTGGAGATTTTATCGCTGTGCTGACTGAAGGTATATAATGCTTTAAATGGCTGCTGGTGCAATTGTGTGTTTATGTGTGCTGTTCTGTAGATGGTGACCCTTACTGTTCTGCTGAGTTTTATAGTTTTAATATGTTGCGAGCTGCACTGGCAGGGTCAGATGTGAAAGACAGCACACTAATGTTGAAATACATAAATCTACCCTGAGCGTGGCCTGAGAAGCTCATGGAATGCCAAACTGCTTTCCTCACAAGTCTCAGGAATGCCCTTGAGCTGTGTCAGGGTGGCCCAAGACATATTGCTGCCTGAGGCAAAAAGCAAGATCGTTTCCCTGCATTCCACATCCAAAAGCCCACTGGAGTGGTAGTGAAATATTACTTCAGCACTGGTGACATGAGAGGGCTCTTTGGTGTGCTTGTGACAGCAGCCTAGCACATATGGGTCATTTAACATCCCCAGCTCTTTCCTCCAACAGACCGGCATCTGACACAGTTTTACCTGATGGGAGGGTCATCCCTGAGCTATGTCAGGGAATTCATGAAACCCAGAAGTCCTGCCATTGGGCCTTTTGAACACTTAATTCTAGTGTACAGAACGTGAAAGATAATGCAAGGCATTCAAAAGAATACAGGGACAGGGGCAGCTGGAGTTGCTCTTCAGTCACAAAGTAAGCGAAAATAAAATGTAAAATACTATTTTAACTAAGCTCTAACGATCTGATCAGGTTCAATGAACCTTGATTGGATTCAACAGAATGGAAATAAAATTGGCAATAATTGTGTTTATGACCAGGTTATGTCTAAATAACCTCTGACTCAACTAACATAGAGATACTTCGGATATCCGGTCTCATGAGCAAGTACTAGAATAACCATGAAAGAGAACAAAGATGATAATGCCATGATATTCACAGCAGCAATAAAAACGGCACTTGCAACAGCAGCAGCATTGAAACTAAACTAACCAGACTTTGAAAGAGAGACTGAGCAGACTAGAGAGTATTCAAGGTATCCCAAATGTGCAAAACAGAAATTCAAGATGAACAAACACAGGAGGAATTCATTTTTAAGTAATGTCCATAAGTTCTTGTTTTGCTGGGCTTTGGACCTCTGCTGATGTTATTATATTAAAAAGGTAAAGGTACCCCTATTAACCATGTATAAATTACATTTTTAATTGCACGCCTCCTTGGACCCTTTGGGAGCCAAATGGCAAGATATAATTGATTTTACAAATAAATCAATTCAGCTGAAAATGTTCTGTTGAGACTATCCTCACAACCAGAGTTTTCAGTCCACACAGCTGATGCCATTTCGTTTTATCCGATTCCCACTAGCTGCAGCCAGGCACTTTATTTCCAAAAGCTCTTATGCTTCATTATTGGTTCTGATCTGGCTGTGCATGATGATAAATGATTGAGTTCAAATTGTGAAGATACACTGTGAGCTTTCGAGTTAGTCTAGTGCCAATTACTGTTGAGCAGATAGTGGCATCTCCGATGAGAGGGTTAATTGCTTGGATTGATCTTCACATGTTCATATATGGAAGATACATTATTGAGAATCCTCATCGCAAACACTATATTTATAGAAAATTATGCTACAATTTCTGTTTAGACAAACCGATAACCACATGGTTCAACTCACGAACAATACATATGAAATATTTTATTTTATTTTCTCTTCTGGTTTTCTATAGTCCAGAGTAGAAAATGTTTGATATGTTGGACCTTAGGTCTTAATAATCGTTATTTCCAAAGGAAAACATATCAGGATAAACTTGGGCATACTTAGTTAAACATTTAACTACACGCAGAGACCTTTCTGAAATCAATCTTCTTAATCTAAACATTGAAGATCAAATTATATTTTGATATTGAGCAAACGGTACAAGACAAAGGAAAAGGTAAATATGGTTCTGAATATTTAAACAGAAATGTGTGGTGAGAGACTATCCCCAGGATTGGTGAACATCATTCAAAGCAAAGAAAATAGAATGAGTAGCTAAACGGCTCCCAGCAGTCTTCCTCATCCTAGCATGACCAAGAAAAATAACTCAGAATGGGATAAATTGCTGGCTTATGTGATCATCAGCTGAGGACCTCCTATATGTCCCTCCTTCACAAGAGTTCTGGAGGATGGAAACACAAGAATGAGCCTTTTCTGTGGTGCCTCCTCACTTATGGAATGCTCTCCTCAGGGTGAGTCATCTGGCACCATCTTAGGTGCCAGGCAAAAACATTCTTCTTCTCCCAGCTAATTAAATAATCTATGCCTTTTTAAACTGCTGGGAGTGTGTGTGTTTCGTTTGTTACTATGTTATGTATTTTTCTGTCTTTCTGTTGAAAACTGCTGTGTGATCCTTGGATGAAGGGTGGTAGATAAATTTAATGAATAATAATATAGCAGCAGATTTGGAGTCACCAGGGGCAAAGATCAGCTTTAAGCCCCAACCGAATAGTGTGCAAACCTTTAATTTCTCCTGTAAAAGGAATGGGTGGCAGTCATATCTTCATGGAAAAGTAAAGTCATGTACTTTACATGACTGCAAAACCTGCCCTCTATGCCTGACTCTGGCTGGCCAGAAAATGTACAGAAGAATAGATGCCTGTGGATGATAGAGGTCAGGAGTTCCAATGACTGTGGGTGCCCTGGGCTGTGGGTGCCATACAGCGTGCATTGCCCTGGCACCAAAATTTGTGGGTGCCCGGCCCCTTCATGGGGAATTTTGCAGGTGCTCGGGTACCCAGGGCCCCAGGCACTAGCACCTATAATAGAGGTGATGAAGCTATAGGCCTCCATATGTTTGTTGGACTCAATACACATCAGCCCCAGCCAGCAAGGCCAATCAATGATCAGGGATATTGGGGCTTTAGGGTGGATTCAATTAAGCAGTTGCACTAGCAGGAGTCAGCACAATGAGCTCCACTAGTTCAATGGGGCTTCCCTGCCACCCCACCCCAAATAATCTCTCAAGGGTTGAGGGAACCCCCAGAACAGCACAAGGGGAGAGGTGAGTGGAGATTGTTTCATCATCATTGGAACAGTGATAATGCAGTGCTGAATTCCACTCTAGTCATCCAACAACACATTGGGCATATTACTTCCAGTAACAGAGGCAATGTGACCCTTTAATTACCAGATGCCAGAAACCTGACTGGGAGAGTGCTTTGAGTTAATGTTCTGATTGTGGGCTTCCCATAGTCATATGGTTGGCCACTGTGAGACCAACATGCTGGAAAAGATAGGCATTTGTTCTGATCTATCATGGGCCTTCTTATGTTATTCTGGCAGCTGTTATCATGATATCCAAAATTCTATAGGGCTAACTCACTTGTTGTTAGAGGAGCAAAGCTAGTATAGAAAGGAATAGTGTAATTCATCCAACTCATGTTCTTATTTATTTATAGACATTAACAGAGCAGTGCTGTTTCCACAGGGAAACAGCAACCGTGTCACTATGGTAACATACAAATCCACACTTAAGAGATGGGACCCTCTGTTTTACTTTTCTAGCAGCAATTAGCAATTTTATTCAAACATTTGGATCACATTTTCCAAAATGCCCTTTTTAATTACCCAATCATACAAACTTTGGATCATATGGAGTTACACAGCCATTCATTTGTTTAATTTTTTAATAAAATTAAATTCCAAAAATACTCTATAAACAGGCACAACCAGATTTTTATATAGCTTTCTAAACTTTCTCTCGAGCTTGGGAAGCTCATTAAACTAATTAGGTACTCAATTTAGATGCTGATGTAGTTCTGCTTCTTCTGATAAGAAAGAAAAAACAAGCCTTACATTAATTTATGAATTTAAAAGTATGACATGTTACAGTAAAAAAATAATGTAAGAAGTGAAAAGGGAAATTATAGTAGTGGATGAACGTGTGTGGTTTACTGTGATTTTTGTATGCTTCTTAAATATCAAATAGACATGCTGTATACAGTTCTGGTTGTGTCACTACAAAAAGGATAAGTTGGGAAATGTTCAGAAAAGGGTGGTCAAAATTATCAAGGTGCTGAAGCAACTCCCCTATGAAGATTGCCCTGTTTGGAACTTTTTAGTTCGAGAAAAAGAGAGGAAGAGTTGACAAAATAGAAGTTAATAAAATTATGCCCGACATGGAGAAGGTGGATAGAGAAAAATGTTTGTCCCTCTTTCATAACACTAGAGCTCGTGGGCATCCAAGGAAGTGGAATGTTGGAAGACTCAAGACAGGTGGAAGAAAATACTTCTTTATGTAAGGTAAAGGTAAAGGGACCCCTAACCATTAGGTCCAGTTGTTACCGACTCTGGGGTTGCGGCACTCATCTCACTTTATTGGCCGAGGGAGCCGGCGTACAGCTTCCAGGTCATGTGGCCAGCATGACTAAGCCACTTCTGGCGAACCAGAGCAGCACGTGGAAGTGCCGTTTACCTTCCCGCCGGAGCGGTACCTATTTATCTACTTGCACTTTGACGTGCTTTCGAACTGCTAGGTTGGCAGAAGCAGGGACTGAGCAACAGGAGTTCACCCCATCGCAGGGATTCAAACCGCTGACCTTCTGATTGGCAAGTCCTAGGCTCAGTGGTTTAACCCACTGCGCCACCCGCGTCCCTTGTACTTCATAGTTAAAGTATGGAACTCATTCCTATGGGAAGCAGTGATTGCCATCAATCTAGATTGTCTTAAAGAAGTTTTAGAAAAATAGATGGAGGAGAGGGCTATCAAAGGCTACTAGCCAAGATGACTATGTCCTGCTTCCCTGGTTGGAGGCAGTAATGCTTTTGAGTACCAATTGCTGGATACCACAGGAGGGGAGAGTGCCCTTTTGCTTAAATCCTGCTTGCAGGTTTCCCAAGCTCCATCTGGTTGGCCATTGTGAGAACAGGATGCTGGACTTGATGGGCTATTGGCTGGCCACAGTCCTCTCAAGTCAAGAGTTTTTGTTACTGATGATGTTTTTTGCAATGTGAGTCTGTTTCATTATATGCGAATTCATGCTACTATCTTGATAAGCCTTTCCCAACCATGAGTCTCCAGATCCTGTTGGACTATAACTCCTATCATGCCTAGCCAGTAGAGGCAGTAGTCAGGAACAATGGGAGTTGTAGTCCAACAACATTTATGGGCCTGAAGTTAGGAAAAGGCTGTTCAAGACTGCAGTTCTTTGGGCAGCCGATCTCATTAGGCAAGGCATTCTCCCCAAATAACGCAGAATTTGCATCACTATTTCCTTCCTGTAGAATGAGATTTGGATGGATAAGTGAGATACAAACAAATAAAGCTAAACTTCTACCCCCACTCATATGGTTGTAAGCCCCATTGAATTTAATAGGATTTATTTCTGAGTGGAGGTCATTAGGAATACACTGTAAGAGAGCATGTGCTTATTCTGAGAGAAAGTAAATCTAATGGGTGTCTTTTTAGGATTTTATGCATGTTAATAGAAGCTACACCATAAGATTACTAGAAGCTGGGTTAAAATAAACAACACTGTATAAAATTTATCACTTGAATATCAGTGATAAATGTGTTACTTAAATGCACATACTTAATATATGTTCTTCAAATTTTACAACCATTACTTATATGTCTGTGACATCCCAAAAGCAAAAACATTCACAGTCTTATACTAAATGTATATTCACTTTCATGAAAAAAACATAGAGCATTCGAGTACGGTTATAATCCTCGAAAAATTCCACCAACGGTGTCTCCAAAAAAATTTACATGTCACTTGGGAAGGCAGGCGAACTTCCAGTATACTGGAAGAAGCAAAGATAACCAGTGTCAAAGCAATGATTCTTCAACATCAACTTTGTTGGACTGGTCATGTTATTTGGATGCCTGATTATCGTCTTCCAAAGCAACTACTCCATTCCGAACTTAAAAATGGAAAGCGTAATGCTCGTGGTCAACAAAAGAGTTTTAAAGACTCTCTCAAGGCAAATCTAAAAAAATGTAGTATAAACACTGACAATTGGGAAACACTGGCCTGCAAGCACTCCAACTGAAGAATAGCCTTTACCAAAGGTGTCATGGAGTTTGAAGACGCTCAAATTCAGGACAAAAGGGAGAAATGTGCTAAGAGGAAAGCACGTTTGGCAAACCCTGACCACGATCAACTCCTGCCCAGAAACCCATGTCCCCACTGTGGAAGGATATATGGATCCAAAATTGGCCTCCACAGTCACCTATGGACACACCATTAAGACTGTGTTCATGGAAGACAATCTTACTCGGCTACAAGTGATCACCAAAGAAGAAGAAGAAGGTTATAATCGTACATTTCCCCCCAGCTCTTGTAAAACACAATAGTAAGAACAGTAAATGGCTCATACCTTTATATATTCCATTGTAACCACCCTGGACTTCTCCTTTGGCTGATATTTCTTCCACATGTGCCCCATGATCAGATGTGAAGTACACAAGAGTCTGCTCACGTAGGTGCCATTGATCTAATGCATGGAGAATCTGCCCTTTAAAAATATAAGGAAAAGGAGGGGGGGATGATAAAAACTTATCAAATCCCTCTGTCAGTGGAAGAACATAACCATCATCACTAGTAGCCATGGAAAACCTGAAAATTAATGAATTTGTCTAATCCACTTTTAAAGCCATCCAAATTGATAGCATCAATACATCTTAGAATCATGGAATCAGAGTTGGAAGGGAGCCTAATGATAATCTAGTCCAACCCCCTAAAATGCAGGAATATGCAGCTGTCCCTTATGGGGATTGAACCTGCATCCTTGGTGCTATCAGTACCACGCTGTAACCAACTGAGCAAATCCCATAGTTTAACCATGCACTACCTTCTTTTGTCAGTCCTGAGTGTTTCAACATTCAGCGTCATTGGATGACCCTGGATTCTAGTATCCTGAAAGAGGTAATAAAATCTCAGGAAATTTAGAGATGGGTGGATTCAGTATCTGGTGTCTGGTTTGGGGGCTTCAGCATTTGCTCAAACATCCCAGTCCCAAACACCAGCCCAAACACCATCTCAGGATAAAGCTCCATATTTTAGATTTCAATGTTTAAGATGAAGAATGTAGATGAATGCTTTTGTAACAAGCTGATTAGAAATAAAATAGCCAAAAAGATATCCCATGAAGTAAATAAGTGCTAGATATCTAAGAAGACATTTGAACCTTGCTATAAAGCCCGCATTCTAGGCACTACAACATGTAGCCAGAAAATAAAGATATTATGTTATATATCTGATGGAGAGAGCAGCCTTTTTATGCACCTGCTCTTTCCAGCCAATGGTTACTTCTAATACATGGGGGGAGGGAATCAAATCTATTTAATTTTTAGTCTTTCTTGTAATCTATGTTTAGGCTACAACCCCATTACTTGGGAATAATCTCCATGGAACACAATGAGACTTACTTTTAAATAGATATACAGTCGTACCTTGGAAGTCGAACGGAATCCACTCCGGAAGTTCATTCGACTTCCAAAACGTTTGAATACCAAAATGTGGTTTCTGATTGGCTGCAGGAAGCTCCTGCAGCCAATCAGAAGGTGCAGAAGCCCCATCATATGTTCGGCTTCCTAAAGAACGTTCAAAAACCTGAACAGTCACTTCCGGGTTTCGATTGTTCGAGAGCCAAAACGTTCAAGAACTAGGCTGTTCGACTTCCAAAGTACGGCTGTATATAGTATTTCATTGTGTGTGTATCTTTTTGCATGCCGAGACAAGATCCTTCCCTTTTTTCCCCTGCATTCACCACTACATTCACAATTCTATTAATTGTTTCAGCTTAAACGTAGTGCATCTTCAGACTTCTCAGGATTCATCATGACCTTTCCATTTGCACTCCATTTCAAGCCAGTTCCCATCCAACTTCAGAGCCCAGCGTTCTTCCTCACAGAAGAGTGCAGACCTAATAGCTATTTCACTTTTTATTCTGCCAGGCAGTTCCTTGTCACATAGACTTGTTACATTCCTCTCTCTTCACCCATTTCCTTGTTTTGTGGAACTATGCATCTCCGGTGGAGACCGGTAACACTTATCTTACCATAGATTTTATTTTTTAAAAAAACAAAAACCAAGTACTCCATAAATGAGCAATAAGAGATACTTTCCACATCAGCTTTTTCATATATATATATGTGTGTGTGTGTGTGTGTGTGTGTGTGTGTGAAACACTTTGTAGCAGATTTGATATTTGGAAGTGTATCTTGCTCCCATTAGTGTTCAGTCAAATTCAGGCTTGTATGCATTAGACCTGTCATTTATATGTATGTAATTTACCTATTTATGTAGGTTTTTATTCTGCTCTGGTTTCTTATAATTGGTTTTAATGTTTATACTATTGTGTAAGTCACTTTGGGTTACTTTGTGGGAAAGGTGATGAATAAAGACGATAAATAACAAATAATAATCCAGGTGCTGAGGAAAAGGTGTAGGATTGAATTCCTTCCCTGAACGGAGATCATTACATCTCCTTAGCAGCGATGCTGTTGCCAATACAGTGGTACCTTGGGTTAAGTACTTAATTTGTTCTGGAGGTCCGTACTTAACCTGAAACTGTTCTTAACCTGAAGCACCACTTTAGCTAATGGAGCTTCCTGCTGCTGCCGCGCCGCCAGAGCACAATTTCTGTTCTCATCCTGAAGCAAAGTTCTTAACCTGAAGCAATATTTCTGGGTCAGCGGAGTCTGTAACCTGAAGCGTATGTAACCTGAAGCGTATGTAACCTGAAGTGTATGTAACCTGAGGTACCACTGTATTGGCTTGGCTATAACATACTTGTAGGGATGGGAGAAACTGTCAATTTTGGTTTCTCTTTGTTCTCATTCTTCAAATCTTAAATTCAGTTCTCCACATTTGCATAGCTTATTCTTTTCTAAGTCCTTATGAACATTCATCAGCATTTTAGCACAATTTTGTGCTAAAATGCTGGTGAATATTCATGAGGACTATTGTTTCAGAAAGTGTGAATTAGGCAGATTTACCCTGAGGTACAAACTGACACAAATTTCTGCCACATCTCTACATTCTAGATATGCTACAGATGCGGAAAGAATATATTGGTGAAGTATGACCTGTTCCGGACCTCAGTATTTCATGAAAAACAATCAAAGGGGAATTTATTGGCTTCTATATTTGTTTTAGCAATGGCCCCAGTAACACAAGAAAGAAACAAGTGAACTGGTTATGATGCAGTAGAGTGAAGAATAAAAAAAAACCCCTGATAAAATGACAAGTTATTTTTAGAAGCAATCATTTCTCATCTGTATTTGACATGTGACGACATTCAAAACTGCACATTTTGTTGCTCTTCAGAAATAGGTGTCATGAAAATAAGATAGAACTTGCCTCTCTGTTTCCTTTGTGGACATTGGGATGGATGAACGAAGGACAAATAAGACAATGTCTGCGTCTTGTAAGTGAAAATAAATCTAATGTGTGTTTTTATGATGATACTATATACAATGAGCTCAGAAGTATTGAGAGGTGACAGGTGGAATGAGCAACATTATAGAAATGTAATACATGAGCCTCTGTGATAAATGCATTACAAACACACACACACTAAATAGGAATGCCCTTTAAGTGCTTTTACAACTCTTACTTACGTGGCTGTGATCCACTATCAGTAACAATATTCATAGTCCTATTGTAAATGTTTTATGTTCACTTAAAAATAAAAATAAAGTCATTTTACAACATTTACAATTGTGTAGATTTTAATGTATTTTTCTTCCTATGGCTCTTTCTCAAGAATAAATAGTTAAGGAAGCTCTCTGTCAGCGATAGCAAAATCTATACAGGTTACTAAGAAGTAATTCCCACTGACTTCAGTTGGGCTTGCCCCCAGGGTAGTGGGCATGGATTGTTTGCAGTCTAAGAGAAATTGTCACATTTCAAATCACAAAGGAATTGCTTCCTGAAAAAGTACAGTCACACACTCTTCCTGTCACTATGAAGATGTCAAAATAGGTTTGAAGTGGGTCCAACCCAGAAGCTTCTCTCCAAAGCCTGGTACGTCACTTCTACCTGGCTTTGTAACTGGCTGACTGACCGAACCCAAAGGGTGCTCATCAATAGTTCCTCTTCATCCTGGAGAAGAGTGACTAGTGGGGTGCCACAGGGTTCTGTCTTGGGCCCGGTCTTATTCAACATCTTTATCAACGACTTGGATGATGGACTCAAGGGCATCCTGATCAAATTTGCAGATGACACCAAACTGGGAGGGGTGGCTAACACACCAGAGGACAGGATCACACTTCAAAACGACCTTGACAGATTAGAGAACTGGGCCAAAACAAACAAGATGAACTTTAACAGGGAGAAATGTAAAGTATTGCACTTGGGCAAAAAAAAATGAGAGGCACAAATACAAGATGGGTGACACCTGGCTTGAGAGCAGTACATGTGAAAAGGATCTAGGAGTCTTGGTTGACCACAAACTTGACATGAGCCAACAGTGTGACACGGCAGCTAAAAAAAGCCAATGCAATTCTGGGCTGCATCAATAGGAATATAGCATCTAGATCAAGGGAAGTAATAGTGCCACTGTATTCTGCTCTGGTCAGACCTCACCTGGAGTACTGTGTCCAGTTCTGGGCACCACAGTTCAAGAAGGACACTGACAAACTGGAACGTGTCAGAGGAGGGCAACCAAAATGGTCAAAGGCCTGGAAACGATGCCTTATGAGGAACGGCTAAGGGAGCTGGGCATGTTTAGCCTGGAGAAGAGGAGGTTAAGGGGTGATATGATAGCCATGTTCAAATATATAAAAGGATGTCATATAGAGGAGGGAGAAACGTTGTTTTCTGCTGCTCCAGAGAAGCGGACACGGAGCAATGGATCCAAACTACAAGAAAGAAGATTCCACCTAAACATTAGGAAGAACTTCCTGACAGTAAGAGCTGTTTGACAGTGGAATTTGCTGCCAAGGAGTGTGGTGGAGTCTCCTCCTTTGGAGGTCTTTAAGCAGAGGCTTGACAACCATATGTCAGGAGTGCTCTGATGGTGTTTCCTGCTTGGCAGGGGGTTGGACTCAGTGGCCCTTGTGGTCTATTCCAACTCTATGATTCTATGATTCTACCTGCTGAAGTAAAGAGGACTATAGTTTTGCCCAACCACGGGAGAGAAAAGAGACTATCCTGCATGGGGAAAAACATATAGGAAAAGCTGTGGCCAGTGGTAGCTGGTGTTTGTTGAAACTAGTAGGGTAGAAGGCAGATAGCCCAACAAAACACACACAAAAAACCAGTTTCAGCAAAGAAAAATAGCAGAAATGGGTTCAACACAGAAGCTAGAACCAAAAAGCTCATGCAACAGAGCTTTTCATAACTTCCATATTGCTGTACTCAAACCTCTTCCCCCTCAGTGTCTTCCCCTGTTCACTCTGCTCAAACCTCTGTCATTGTTTTAAATTGCCACTTATTTCTGCTCAATTTCCCCAATCCCTCCTTTAGTCGAACATCTACTGATGTTTAAAGCTGCCACTTTCTTTTCAATTTCCTCCACCCGTTTTAATTAAACTTCTGCCATTGTTTTAAACCAGCACTTTCCCCCTCTATGGCTCTCCCTCCTCACTCCCATACCATTACCACTAGTGTTGTGCAGTCTGCCTTCCCTTTTGCTCCCTTATCCCATCCTGACTTCATGCAAATTCAGGATTGTGATGCAGTATAACAAATTGTCCATTGAGAGCTGTTCAATGACAGCTTTGCATTTTTCCATATTATGGTGGTAGTGGTGGTGGGGACCATCAAGGATATATTTATGAATATATATGATACTAACATAAAATGCTCACCCCTGTCTTTTCTTTGTTTTCATCTTGTTTTTCTTTCCTTGTTTTTATTAATTAACACCTTTTTAGTTACAAATGCTATGTTCTAAAGTATAAAACTTAAAATGAATATAGATAAGACCAAATGCAAATTTGAATGAATAAGTGTTAGATGTGGCAGTTGTGTTATTTCATCCTTGAATAGCACTTATTCTTCAGCAAAAGTTCTGAAAACAAAAAAGTTGCAAATCTCTCTCCCCCTCCTCACACACACACCCTATGTGAGCAAGGCACACATCATGAAGGACACAATTCACTGAGTAAACAAGTTGTGACGTTGAGATTTTCCTTTGAGTAGTTAGGTAATGATTTAAATATCTCATACTGGAGCACAGTCTACTAAATTATGGTTCTATTAATTAGTAGATACATTAGTGGAGTGGGTTGATTATTTAAAAGTTTGACGTCAGTAATAGCAGTAAGCGTTAAAGTCCACTTACATCCCTTCTCAAAGCGCTGAAGGAGAAAATATCATTCCTGCAGTCTCTTTAAATCCTACTTCACATTTGCTTAAATTATGACGAGGTGGCAGACCTGCAGGAGCTGTTTCATGAAAAGTCTCTTTGTGCCCGAATTTCATTAGTTTTTAGAGTGAAGAACTGTGACACAATAGAACCTAAAGAGGCCTCTGGGATGGCTTGGAGAATGTTTCACTTTTACATTATTATCCAAGGAAGAAATGTAATACACTCAAAAATACACCTAGAAAAATAGATACATTCAAAGATTGGACTGGAGGAAGAAAACACCACAGAGTCCAACATTCTGCTGCAAGCCCAGATCATCTAACCACTGACCCTTCTCACAACAATATATATCCAAAGATGTTGGCACAAAGGTAGAGTGGGTGCAATTCAGAAAGGTGCCCATAGGCCAAGTTACTCTATGGCCTCATTCTGAGTTAATGATAAACAATGATCTAACCTTAATGGATTGTGAGTGAGCTTCAGATTCTTGCACTCACACCTACTCTCTCCGCCTCTGGTGCAGCTCTAAGTGGGAGGTCAGAATGTTTTGCTGCAATCTTCAGTTCACATTAGCTTAGGGTTTGTACATAGTGCTAAACTATGTGAAATATACTCAGAGTCGCAAAGTGATTTCATGCTCTTTATTCAGCTCATAGTGGTGAGGAGGAATGAATGAAAGTCCCCTCACAGTATCTGCTTTATATACATTATTTACACAATGGGCTGCACATGATTGGCTAATCCCGGAATTCTACTGTAAGCCAATCAGGTTGTGGATTCACTTCTATCTGGAGCAGGATTGGGTGGTTCCTGCCAACCAATCATACTGCTGCATTGTTCTAGGACCAATCAGACTGCTGCATTCTGAATCCTATTGTTCTAGGACCAATCAGACTGCTGCAGTTTGGATCCTATTCAACTCAGTACATAACACTATGACTAGTTTAAACTAGATTCTGTTGATACAAGCTAGCTTTATATAAACCATGGTTTGAAGTTGGCTTCCTTCAACCACAGGTAAGAGTAACCACAGTTTGTCCAGATTCTGATATAATGCTACGAAAGCCCTGCTCTGTTATTGTAATAGTTTTAAAACAATTGAGCAATAACTACATTAGTCTTCTTAACACAGTGCTTAAGTGCAAAGTGCACAGTTTTCTTTGTGGGCAAAATGATTAATGCATTTATGATTCCTTCCAGTAGCACCTTAGAGACCAACTAAGTTTCTTATTGGTATGAGTTTTGGTTTCTAAGGTGTTACTGGAAGGATTTTTTTTATTTTGTTTCGACTACGGCAGACCAACACGGCTACCTACCTGTAACTAAAACTATGGAAGGCACCACATTGAGCCGCATGAAATGGAAGTCCATGGTATTTGAAGAAGTGTGCATGCACACAAAAGCTCATACCAATAACAAACTTAATTGGTCTCTAAGGTGCTACTGGAAGGTATTTTTTTACTTTGTTTTGACTATGGCAGACCAACACGGCCACCTACCTGCATTTAGGATTCATTGTGTGTCGAATCAATGAACAATAGATTTGAAAGGGCTCCTGATGATCATCTGGTCCAACCCCCGTAGTGTAGGAAAATGCAGCTTCCCCATATGGGGATCGAACCTGCAACCTTGACATTATCAGCACCATGTTCTGACCAACTGAGCTATTTTGTTGCCCCATTTAAATCCTTACTATCATTATGCACTTAGTTTGTGGAACTGCCTAGAGATTGGGGCGCTCCTGGGAAATAACCGCCCACAGACCTAAGACTATGACACAGTGACAGGATGAAGAAATGGGAGGAAAGGCTGCCTTTCTAAATGGCACCTCTATTTGCATGCTAAGAATAAGAAAGGCAAAATTCCTTAAGCCCAGTACTGATACAAAAGAACTACTGACGTTTAAATACTTCATTTTCATGCAAGAACTTTCTACCTAAAAATGTGTTGAGGAATCAGCTGCTGTAAACAAAAACTTAACATATTCAGATGTATGCACTTGAAGCAGAGGGGAAAGATGAATATGTGCCAAAGATGAGGAACCTCTGGCCCCTAAGATGTTGTAGGACTGAAATTTCTAGCATCCCTGACCACTGGAACTGTTGGAGTCCTGGAGTCCAACAACATCTGGAAGGCATTTTCCTCATCCCTGATATATACAGATGAGTTCAGTCTTGTGCATATGGAAGGGGGAAGGATATACCAAGCAAAGTTAAAATACCAGGGCTTGGAATTATTGCCGGTACGGTTTTTCAATGCACCATAGCACTGGAAGTTGATGAGAAGCACATACTAAAATTATTTCTTCTTCAATGCTATTTGATGCACATAAGCTCTAGTACTGATCCCCCCCCTCAGTGGAAAGCTTTGCGATTTCATCTACTCTGAAGTATCTATTGAAGAATCAAGAGGAATTACAGGGGGAAGATGGACAGTGCTTTTGAAAGGAAAGTACAGTGAAGAAATGCCCTTGAGTATGGCAATCTCCTTATGAGATTGGAAGACGGTGGGATAATTGCAACACAGAGGCAGTTCACTGAGACTTTTCTCAAGGGAGACACTGGCTCCAATAGCAGAACCAGTATCATGGATCTCCTTTTCTGCAACTGGACCAATGGCTTCAAGTGACAAGAAAGGAGATTCCGACTAAACATCAGGAGGAACTTCCTGACAGTAAGAGATGTTGGAAAGTGGAACAGATTCCTGTGAGAGGTGGTGGACTCTCCTTCCTTGGAGGTTTTTATGGTTTTTAAGCTGAGGATGGATGGCCATCTGTCATGTATGATCTACTTGACCTTCCTGCATTGCAGGGAGATGGAATCGATGATGCTTGGGGTCCCTTCCAACTCCACAGTTCTGTGATTCAGCACAATTTCTTGTAAACTGGCAGTGTTTTAGCAGGCCAAAGTTTACACCACTCTTCCCCTCACTGTCCTCTTGAGAAGGCACATAAAGGCTCCCCTACACATAAGTCAAAATTAGTTGTTCTTAAGATTTGTCCCCAAAGACATGACCTTCCCAGCTTAGGTTGTCCATTTCTTCCATGATTAGAACCTGTCAAGGAACAGAAACCCCAACTACAACACAAACCTCTGGAAGATACAACCCTTTCTTCGGTGGTTGCTTTTCAGGTTTCTAAATCATAAACGTCAGCATCTTTGCATGCAAATCACTGATAAACAGAAGAAATCAGTTTAGCAAAGCTTCCTCTGCCTCCAGCCTATATAATTCTGTATAAGAATCAATGGAGAAAGTGCTGGCTGTTCCTGTGTTTCCATGAATGTGTCATGGCTCCTTGCGTATTAGAGCAGGGATGGGGAACCTATTAGCCTCCAGGTGGACTACAACTCTATCATACCTGGTTATGGTGAGAAAGGTGAATTCAAGAAGATCTTACATTAATTTCTTGTTAAGTCACGACAACACTGAGCCTACTGACATAATGAAGGCATCCTCTGCACGTCACAGTTATTAATTTAGGAGGTCATCTATTACAATCCTTATTTATCTCAAAGCAAGCAGCATGCACTGAGCAGTCCTCCATAGGTCTAATATGTGGTCTTATATGTGGCCTAATGCACAGTGGCACCCAAACTGACTATCAATATGCAACAGAAAACACCCACAGGGGATGTTCACCGATGAGGATACCCACAGTCTTACAAGGTAATACAGAGATGGGGAAGCAGGTTGAATATTTATTGTTGCGATCGCTGTGTAATACATATTTGTTGTGTGTATATCTAGAAATAAGATTCTGCTGTGAATATGCAAACAACTTATCCAATATTTATACAATTTATGGAATCTTGCTGCTAGTTTACATCCCACCTCCCTATTTCTCCTTATCACTTTCGTTACCATCAATGTGTAACTCTGGTGAAGAAACTGTGGCCAGCTTTTGTGTTTCCCTCCCTTAATTTGCCCTTCTGTTCACAAAGGTGCCGGCACTGTTGCATCTCTGCCTTGCACTACACTGCCCTATTAGCTTTGTATATCTTAATGCTGTTAGACACTTGAAGCTTGTTCTGTACTTGCCATCTGTATACAATGCAAGCTGTGAATGAATCTCTTTGCAGACATTGTTAAGAAGAAGAAGAAAACGGAGCCTAATTATGAATTCCCCTCTGGGGAGTCTCACGTTGCTGAAGGTAAACTTTGCTCTCTGTCTTTCTGGTTGACATTTGGATTTAGGAAGAAGCAAGAAGCAGCAATAGATTTAGCTGCATTCAGTTTCTTATCTGCCAAAGCACTCCAACATATGTGCTAAAGCATTTGGTTGCAGTAGTGATGGTGACACTCCAGCAGATATTGGCCAAGCTTCTCTACCATCGCAGAGGGCAGCCAATATGATCTAGGGAAGACGGAGTAGGAAAGAAATGGACTTCATAAAGAAGACAGCAGAAGTCTAGGTAGGCAGAAGCATGCCTTCCACATATTTTCCAGATAGAAATAGGGAGATGCTTGTTGTACCACATTTATCTGTATACCAAGAGTCGCTTTGCATACTCCAACTGCTCCAGATTGCTCCCAGGAGATCTTTCAGGACAACACTACTCACCTTAGGGGAACATGGCAGCTACTGCTATGTGGATGTTGGGTGAGTATGCGTGTTGGCGGGTCACAACATCAGGATTGTGTGGGAAAATAACAGAAAGATACTTCAGTTGCTGAAGTAGCAGCGAACCAACAACAACAACAACAACAACAACAACAACAACAACAATAATAATATATTATTATTTATACCCTACCCATCTGGCTAGGCTTCCCCAGCCACTCTGGGCAGCTTCCAACAAAATATTAAAATACAGCAATGCATCAAACATTAAAAACTTCCCTAAACAGGGCTGCCTTCAGATGTCTTCTAGAAGTCTGGTAGTTATTTTTCTCTTTGACATCTGGTGGTAGGGCATTCCACAGGGCGGGTGACACTACCATGAAGGCCCTCTGACGGCTTCTCACAGAGAGGGGACCGCCAGAAGGCCCTCGGTGCTGGACCTCAGTGTCTGGGTAGAATGATGGGGGTGGAGACACTCCTTCAGATATACTGGACTGAGGCCGTTTAGGGCTTTAAAGGTCAGCACCAACACTTTAAATTGTGCTTGGAAACGTACTGGGAGCCAATGTAGGTCTTTCAAGACCGGTGTTATGTGGTATTGGCAGCCTCTCCCAGTCACCAGTCTAGCTGCCGCATTCTGGATTAGTTGTAGTTTCCGGGTCACCTTCAAAGGTAGCCCCACACAGAGTGCATTTCAGTAGTCCAGGCGAGAGATAACCAGAGCATGCACCTCTCTGGCGAGGCAGTCCGCGGGCAGATAGGTCTCAGCCTGCGTACCAGATGGAGCTGGTAAACAGCTGCCCTGGACACAGAATTGACCTGTGCCTCCATGGACAGCTGTGAGTCCAAAGTGACTCCCAGGCTGCACACCTGGTCCTTTAGGGGCACAGCTACCCCATTCAGGACCAGGGATAACCGCTTCTTTCAGTGAATCTGGGAAGGTTCCCTCACAGAGAGAAGCATTCAGCACCCTGTGAAGCCCATCGCCCAGCCCTTCCCAGCTAGCTTTTATAAGCCAGGATGGGCAAGGATCAAGGAGACAGGTGGTTGGTTTCACTCGTCGAAGCAGCCTGTCCACATCCTTGGAGGCTCTGCTCCCACGGTGGAGTCTACCTCTTCCCGAATCTGAGCTGGGGGTTGGAGGAGGTGCCACTACTGCTCCCATCACTTTGAAGTGAATGAGGGGTGGCAGGGGGAGAGATGAAGGCCCCCACACAGTATGATTCCCCCCACCAAGCACAGAAGCCCACTCCTAAGGCCAAGATCCCTCCCCCCATAAAATGTTTGAGGGGGCTGCCCTCCCAAAGTTGATGGGCACTGCAATTCAAATGGTACCATGTCTTGTGATTATGTGGGGTGGAGCTTACCTGCCCCCTGCCAATATTTTATTCATGCTGGCATCCTTGCCACCAAGGATAGGCCTGCAGGATGAGTTGTAACCTATGGCGTGATTTAAGTGTTAATTGCTTTTGCCTTGGATCCCTACAGCAAGAATAGAATAATGGCATCTCCAACTCTATGACTTTTTGCTCCTCTGATCTCAGTTTTCTATTTCATAGAATCATAGAATAGAATCATAGAGTTGGAATAGACCACAAGGGCCATCGAGTCCAACCCCCTGCCAAGCAGGAAAATTTTCCCCCTTTCAAACTTATGTGAAGCTGCTAAACTCTGTCTGAACCATCAACTCTGACTGACAGCACTGGCCAATCAAGTTCTGCCCCTGCCCTCCCACAAAATACCTTTTGAAATGGTGATGCTGGAGATTTGAACCTGTGACCTTCTGTATGCAAAGCACATACTTCTCCATAGAGCTAAGCAGCATACTTTCATCCTCTAATGACAAGGGATTTGGCAGCTATATGTATGTTGCTTCTTGCAAACTATCCACAAAAAGCTGCTCTTGTATTGCTTTATCTTCCTCGCCAATCCTTGACAGAAATAGACCTTGCACAATCTTGGACATATTTTTTGGAAGGTCACATTACTTGGTTGTCACACCGCTGACTTTATTGCTGTACCTCGAAGCCAAATATGCACCACTCATGCCTCATGCATTTCAAAGCTCTCTTAAAGGAATGCTGTGCATTTTACAAGACAGCCAGATTTGAGATGGGACAAGTCATCCCAAATCACTGGTGTTATATTAGTTTTATGTGATCTGATCATTTTGCTTTAAGGCATATAGTTCAAATACATCTTACTCTTTTCCCCAATAAACATCTATGCATGAACAGATTGATTACTATAGTTGGTTCTCTGTACAGGGCACAATTTGCTCAGATGGGCAATGAGTAGCCTACAGGATGTACCATAGAACACATAGGTGTTCTCCGCAATCTGAAGAATCCCTGTGTGCTGACTGAAAGGGGAAAGAGCTTTTCTGAGTAAAAATCCTCAGCAATGGGAATGGAGCAATCGGAATCTAATTTTCCAGAGATGGCAACAACTAGTTCTACAGATGTCAGCAACAAACCTATATTTGCAAAAATTTGTCCAATACACGCATTATTGTTTTCCTAGTTCAACATATACGTACATCCAATTCATGCTAACAGAATCAGATTTAGAAATGGAGGCAGTGAGAGATTTTACTTTCTTGGGCTCCATGATCACTGCAGATGGAGACAGCACTCACAAAATTAAAAGATGCCTGCTTCTTGGGAGAAAAGCAATGACAAACCTAGACAGCATCTTAAAAAGCAGAGACATCACCTTGCCAACAAAGGTCCGTATAGTTAAAGCTATGGTTTTCTCAGTAGTGATGTATGGAAGTGAGAGCTGGACCATAAAGAAGGCTGATCGCTGAAGAATTGATGCTTTTGAATTATGGTGCTGGAGGAGTCTCTTGAGAGTCCCATGGACTGCAAGAAGATCAACCCTATCCATTCTTTATTTATTTATTTATTAAATAATTTCTTGTTTTACAGAAGTGTGTGTAATCTCTCTCGTATTTTTTCCATGTAACATTTTTACAAATCAGTTTCATTTGTTGAGACATTAGGTGGGGAAGGGGGGTGGGAGATGGGGGGGTGGGGTCGGGGGGTGATGTTTCTATTTTGCTTAATGTATGTAGGGTTTGGTGTCAGCATTGCTCGTGCAGGTTCTCTGCTGTTCATTTGTGTTTCTTTGGTGGTGAGAGAGGTTGGGGTTGGCCTAGGATGTGGTTGTTTGTTTGTGATTGGCTGTGGTGATCTTTTTTTCGTGTGTGAGTGAGGTGGGTGGGTGTTTTTTTTTTTTAATATTTTATTAAGGATTTTCTTAACCATATTGATTTGTATGCTATTGGTGGATTATTGTCATTGTCTTGTTGGGCTGTGTATGTGATAAAGGGGAGCGATTCTTAAGGAAATCAGCCCTGACTGTCGACTAGAAGGACAGATCGTGAAGCTGAGGCTCCAATACTTTGGCCACCTCATGAGAAGAGAAGACTTCCTGGAAAAGACCCTGATGTTGGGAAAGATTGAGGGCACAAGGAGAAGGGGACGACAGAGGACAAGATGGTTGGACAGTGTTCTTGAAGCTACGAACATGAGTTTGACCAAACTGCGGGAGGCAGTGGAAGACAGGAGTGCCTGGCATGCTCTGGTCCATGGGGTCACGAAGAGTCAGACACAACTAAACGACTAAACAAGAACAACAAAACCTGCCGAGTACAGAGTCTCACGGGTGCCACAACTATGATGTAGAAGGGAAGGTGGGGGTGGGCACCAAATTTGACTGTTGCACAGGGCACCACTGAAATTTGAGCTATGAACATATGCAAATAATGCTGGGGGAAATGTAAGAGCAACGAGTTTTCAGAACACATCCTCCCCACCCTCGTGAAGCACATAAAGATTTTCCAGGAAATGCTCACTGAACCATTCAGTGCAGTCCAAAGAAGCATCAGGTTCTGGAAGCATGCACAGGACTGCAAAGGTTCTGTATTTTTTTATTTAAAAAAATGACCCATGCTTTTACATTATCGATGCAGCAAAGTGAAGATTCAGTTTGTCCACTGTTTACAGATTAACTCAATTAACAAAAGCAAAGCTGTGTCAAGAAAGAATCTTAAATACAATCCTCCACCCCCAAGCTCTGGTTCTTACAAACAGCTTTGATGTTTTTGGCAGTATCATAATAGCTTGCTTTGATTCCCTTTACATGTCCTTAAAAAAAACTCCAACTTTTAAAAGCAAATGTATTAATATATTTGTTAGGACATCATCACTGATGCAACCTGTCAGGAAAAAAATAGCCTTGTATATCAAACTAGTTGACAGGCAAATTCTAACTTCAAGTTTCTGACGTTCAGAACTAAGATATCATTGGCTGTCCAAAGTTTATCCTTTTCTGCTGACTTGGATGCATGATGAATAAAGCCCTTAATGGTCTACAAGAATAGCTTTTGTTTCCCTTGAAAGGGATTCCACCAATTCACTTTTTCTGTACGTGGAACCATTGTTTATGTTCACTATTAAGTTGATGCTGTGGAAAGGACTATCTCATGACTGCATGATCCCTAGAATTCTTTAAATGTATGTGGGTGTTGTTGTTTGGAAAAAATCATTTTAAAAATGTAACTGTCAAATATCTTATGGTGTAAAGGTTCAAATGCTTTAAATAAAACAACAGGCCACAAATATTCAGAGGACCAATACCATATTGCACAACCCAGAGGTGTAACTGCCACTGAAACAGTAGGAACAACTATAACATTGTCATATCTGCAATCCTGTCTGTCTATGACTTGCAGATTACATATCAGGTGGACAGCTGGCCTTCACAACGGATTCTACATGATGTACTGTTTTAGGTGGTTGATGGTACATCGGACCTGTAGCTGTGCACTGCTTCTGACCCCGGTACAAAAATCAGCATTCACAACATTTACAGATTGCACTCACTTGAATTTGGTCATTGCTATTCTTTGGGAAAAACTGAGCATGCTTGAGCAAAGGCGTTCAAGCTGACAGCTTTGGAATGGATACCACTGGGGCTGTCACAGACTTTAGCACTTTTAGAATAGATTATCACCATCAGAGACTGCTTAATCCTCTAGTTTCTCTCAGGGAATGAAAAGGAGGAAAAACGTATACCAGCAGAACAATGTCATGAGTGCTGCTACATAGTATACATGTACGCTCATTTCTAGCAATAGAAATGTGGGTTTTTAGAGAAACAGATCTACAATCAATGAAAGTTTTAACCAAATATTAATACAATGATGAATGGCGGTATTGAGCAATAGTTATATTCAAGTTACTTGCTCTTCAGTAGTCTTACAAGCAGGGCCAGATTTAGGTTTGATGAGGCCCTAAGCTACTGAAGGCAAGGTAAAGGTAAAGGGACCCCTGACCATTAGGTCCAGTCGTGGCCGACTCTGGGGTTGCGGCGCTCATCTCGCTTTATTGGCCGAGGGAGCCGGCGTACAGCTTCTGGGTCATGTGGCCAGCATGACTAAGCCACTTCTGGCGAACCAGAGCAGTGCACGGAAACGCCGTTTACCTTCCCGCTGGAGCGGTACCTATTTATCTACTTGCACTTTGACGTGCTTTTGAACTGCTAGGTTGGCAGAAGTAGGGATCAAGCAATGGGAGCTCACCCTGTTGTGGGGATTCGAACTGCCGACCTTCTAATCGGAAAGTCCTAGGCTCTGTGGTTTAACTCATAGCGCCACCCGCGTCCCATACTGAAGGTAATGGGGCCCTTTATATGTCCAGCTGTCCTTGGTCAACAACAAATTGTCACTGTTTTTTGTGTTGAATATATGCTATATGGTAATTTATGGACCTAATATATAAAGCCATTTGCACATGCAGAATGTAGGCACCCTATATATAGAAATGAGCAAACCAGTGATATTTTAGAGAACAGGCAAGCAGCGGGGCCCATTACTTACATCATAGGAGCCAACACAACACAAAACACTGTTGCTGTACAGTGGTACCTCGGGTTACATACGCTTCAGGTTACATACGCTTCAGGTTACAGACTCTGCTAACCCAGAAATAGTGCTTCAGGTTAAGAACTTTGCTTCAGGATGAGAACAGAAATTGTGCTCCGACGACGTGGCGGCAGCAGGAGGCCCCATTAGCTAAAGTGGTGCTTCAGGTTAAGAGCAGTTTCAGGTTAAGTACAGACCTCCAGAAAGAATTAAATACTTAACCCGAGGTACCACTGTATGTAGGTTTTATTTTATTTGTTTTTTTATCTTATATTTTGGAAATGTACATCCAGGTTTTTTTTACTTTGATTTTTTTTGTGGTCCCCAAGAGAGTGGGGCCCTGAGCTACAGCTTGTTTAGCTTATACATAAATCCGGCACTGCTTACAAGAGTCATTGTTTGATGACTATAGCCTCACTTTTCAAACTATTTCAAATAGCAATCCATAAATGCCTTAACAGTCAGGGAGTGGGAACATCCATCATAGCTTTGGATATGTTGGTTTATTCCCTTCCAATTTATTGGTCATCTCATCACTCACTGGCTGTTTTCAATTGTATCAAAAAGTCTGAGCATGTCTCTTGATTTGATAAATGACTATGCAAACAAAAAAGTGCCTCCCATTGTTTTCTGAACAATACAACTATTTGTTGGATTTGTTCAAGATTAATTGCTACCCCAGTACTCAGTGATGGTATCAAATCTTCCCAGTATACATTTTTTACTATCACACATGCTACAGAGGAATTTCAAAATAAAAATAAAAATCAGTAAGCCTGAATGTTCGTGAGTGATATATTTCCACAATGAACTGGTATCATTACAATTTTTATGCAAAAACTGTAGCTTGATTTTACAATGAAATGAAAGAATGCACACAGGTCCCTGTATTCAAAACCTTGCAGTATAGTTATGGGTTTACCTGAAAAACTGGATAATGAGTGCCACTGCTTTCCTGACTAAAAAAGAATGAGCACCATAAACATATGAGTTAGGAGAAGATCTATGGTATTAGCCAACTAATCCTGGAGAAATTATTGGTAAAATTACTGAATTCTGAGTGGTAGACCACTATTTCCTGTGTTTCAATAAAGATTACACAGTAATTTTGGGTAGAGCATCAATCCTCGTCATCTCCTACGTTCCTGCAGCTTCCTACATTCCTATATTAATACTAGTTGCCATGAGAAAACTACATTCTGGGGAGGGGGGCATCACTGTAGCCTTGTATTGCTCTTGCAATTCATAAGCGGAAGTTTGGTGCTAAATTTGGACTAGAAATGTGAATGAGGTTGAACTCTGTACACTTGCAATCAGAGCGTGCCGTTTCAGCGTTCCTTATAAAGCAGGCATCTACTGCAGAGGTGAAAGTCAGTTTGCGGTAATTTAATAAATATGGCATTGTTTACTGAAAATAATTTTGTACTTTGCTTTATTGAACCAGAAATGAGTTGGAGGTGAACGGGTGGGAGGAATGAAAGGTGAATATTATCTTTTAGTGTTGCTGCTCTTCAGCTTGATTGTTTCAAGCACGAACTTGTTTTCACAGATGATTACCTCTAGAAATGGAGAGTCGTTCCAATATGCTGACAAATAAATCAGGACCCTTTGCAGAAACGGGTAGATTAGCACTCCTCGGAAGCCTGGGCATTGCGAGACTCGGTGCCCGGAGCAATTTCTTGCTCTTTCTTGTTTGTCTTATGCCATCCTTTGTGAAAATTCACCACTTTGTATGTTAGAATTCAAAATAATAACTAGCATTAACTAATGGATACAGTCTAGCAGAAGGAGAAGCACACTTAGCTGCCATTGATTTCAAAAGGGAGCGAAGGCTGACAGTAGGTTTAGATGCTGCAAGTGCCGGCAGAGACCCGTGCAGTCTCTACCAGCTGATTGCCAGTGTTTCATTTGTATGTGTGAAAAGGGATAAAGTTGGGAAGGCTGTAACAAATAGACCTTTTAGTGTGCAGGACAGGAACTTTGGAACTTCCTGCCTGTGGACATCAGGCAGGCCCCTTTTCTGTACCTGCTTAAGATTTTTGTTCAGGTGAGCCTGTTCAGACAAGTTCAGAAGCAGTCCTGTGTTTCTATCGGGTTTTAGTTTATTATTGATTTTAATTATTTTTCTAATATTCTGAATACTTGTTTTAACTGCTTTTTACTGATAATTTTATTGTTTTACTCTTTTCGTAAAAGCACTCTGACGTTTTATTACGACCAAGGGCTGTATACATGTTGTGAAATAAATACCGCTTGGAGAATTCTGACATATTAAGCAATTTAGCAACTGCTTAATAAAATAATTTTAAAAATAAATAAATAAAAAGCTACATATATTTCTAAAAGGCAATTAACTCAGGTGACGTAAAGCCACATAACATACCTACACTCCAGTCCATTTCTTCCAGGGCATCTCCATATAATCCGTGTTTGCTTTTTCCTCTGAAAGCTTGGGATGCATAAAGAGCTGTATGGACCTGAGTGTAAGCCACAAAAAGAAGAAATGGTGCATTGGTGTTCCTGAACAGAAAAAAGAGAGAGGAGAGAATATAATATGCAGTGAATTGCAATGCAAGGCATACATAAAAACCATTGCCAACCTTATACAAATAAAAGACAGCTTTTGGAGTTTTTCTCTTGGTCACCTTCTCTAGAGCAACCTTCTTGGGTCATTCTGGTTCCACCATTCAGATATGTTCAAGGTCATTTCTCTGTGACTTGACTCCCATTTACTTATTAATTTATATCCAACCTTTCCTCCCAAAGGAACCCAAAACAACAAGTTCCGTGCAACAAAATAAATGGCTTTCCCATTGTAAAACCATGCCCTCTAAAGTGTCAGGAGTGAGAACAATGATTCGTAACATATCCGTTCACTTGCACCGAGGATCAAGACCTGAATTTCTCACACTAGCCACCAGTGGAAGGGTTTCTTGCCTTGAGATGCAGGGCATACAATTTGAAAATAAGTACATTTTATTAATTGATAAAGATTCCAATCCTATGCCCATAAACCTTAGTGAAACCTGTTTCTGAGTAGACCTGTGTAGGATTGCACTATAAATCATAATAAACACAATACACAAAGAATTACATATTGCGTAATTTGCCTTGTACAAAAAAAATCATTTTATACACATTATCCAGACAGCGATGTTCCTGCCATCTTCCTTCCCATGTAAGAAGTTGTGACTGGGAATGGAAATGCTTAACTCTTGTCATCTACCACATAGTAATGAATCAAACAGAGATCTTGAGAGCCCAAAGCTAAAATTGCAAGACAGCAATCCCATTTCCCATGTAGTAGGACCAAATAACTAAGGCAGGTTGATTAAAAACAGTAGCAAAGGAGAACTTATATCTCTTGCAACAGGCATCTAATGGGAACATGGGATTAGAGCGATAAATACAGGACAGGTACAAGTCACCACTTCTATTACAAATGCCCATTTTCAGGAGATAACAACCCCAGAAGCAATATAAAGGATGCCACTACAACACAGAGTTCTTACTCCAAGAACAGGTATCTAATCAATGGTTCATACCAATGGATTTAAAATCATTCACTGCTTTTGCTTTTTCAGTCTACCAGCACTGATTGACAGCTAGCTTTCAGGTGAAGAATCTCACCTATTAATATCCTTTATATTAGAAAATCAGAGATGGCTATTTTTCTTACACCAAACCCTGGTGGGGATCATAACTGATTACCTCTTCTGTAACCTTGAAAATAGAATGGCAAACCGGCTTGTAAGTGGGAGGGAGATTTGACAATAACAGTTAAAGTCCTGTTTTATTAACTGAAACACTTCAGCAAACAGCTCCTTTGAAAATTTATTGCCATTCCCTTCTACACAATTTACCAAGACCTTCTTTTCTCAACACACCTTAAGTTTTATTCATTGAGGGGACAATAAAGTAAACTCTGAGCTTGAATAAAGAAAACATCATACACATTCATATGGCCATGAAACCTTAGAAGCCCAATGCAACATTGTTTAACATATGAATAATTCTTCTTCTTGGTGGTTAAATATATTCCTCTCTCTGTGTGTGTCACATTTTTTGAGATAAAAAGAACCTGAGTAACCCCCCATCCTCCTTTCTCATGTATGTCTTGTTTTATGGAAAGAAAAGAAGCACCAATAAGCTTGAAATGGAGTGGCCTCCATTAGCAATTCTTTACATTTGCACCATACCTTTAAAGCACATTTAAAGTGCATTGCGTCCCTTAAAGAATCCCGAGAACTGTGTTTATTAAGGGTTCTGAGAATCGTACCATTCTGGTGTCCAACATGGCTCCTATTATTACCATCCCAAAGCTTGAATGGAGGAAAGGAGCCTTCAAGCTCCTGTTTCAGCAAGTAGACCAGTAAAAGAATTGGCAGCATAGGTTCATTTCTTCAGCTGTTGCAGCAAGTAGCTGTAGTTACTCTCCCTCATACTGCTTATGCCTAGTGAGTGCCAGGCCTGTTGAAATTGGCGCCAGGCTTCCTTGAACCAAATAAAGGTGGCGTTACAACAGAGATTAGCAACAATTCTTCTGTTGAGACCTGCATTCCCTCAGGCATAGTCTGCCGGGAGCCATATTGCTATCCTTATTAATATTACATTTCAATCTAGCATATTTCCTAAGGATACCAGGCTGGTGAACAGCAAAGCAACAAAACAATACAAATAAATATAAAATAAGAGCAGTAAAAAATATCCTGTTAATTTTTCTCAAAAATTCCAAAATTTGCAGATACATTCTGAATTCCACCTTGAATTGAATTTAAAGGTCAAACTTTAAAGTTTGACCATTTCCCTTTTGATAAAATGTGAATTGGCTTAAAATGCCTCGTGATAAATATTTGGAGGCCTTGCAAGGGATGGAAGCACGTACCTGGAAAAATGGATTATGGATCCACTGGTTATGGGTTAATGCAGATTTGTAGACTTATGGAATGCCTCTACCATGCCAACTGGAGGGTACCATAGGATGCTGTTGGTACACCTTCTCCTTGTTTGGACTCCTCCTCTTCCTTACTGCTCCCCCCTCTCTTTATTTCTTTGCAAATGGGCTCAGTTGTCACCATGTCACATAGTAAGAAAATACATGGGGATCCTACTGCTCTCTCTGTTTCTTTCTCTCCCAGGTGAATAGGCAGAAATAGCAAAGCAGAAGAACAGCAGACCAGGATATGGGACTTGCCAGGTTCCAATAATGCCCTCTCTGCATACCTATGTACTCATTTTGCACTCTTTAACTATGGAATTGCTTGTTATATCCTATTATTTTTAAAATCTCATACCTCAAAAAGAAACACTTTATGGCCTTCTCACTAGTAAACTACATATACTTATAAGCAGTGCTATTTTTCTAGAAAAAGAGGCACTGGAACCAGTGGCGTAGCGTGGGGGGTGCAGGGGGGGCGGGCTGCACCAGGCACAACATCTGGGGGTTAGGGTTAGGGGGCGCAAATCCACGGGTTAGGGGGGTGCAAATCCACAGGTTAGGGGGCACAAATTACTTGCCTTGCCCCGGGTGCTGACAACCCACGCTACGCCACTGACTGGAACTCAAAATGGATGCCTCCCTTGTTCTCCTACAATGGCAATGGTGCCCACCTGAGAGATCCGGCTGCTTGTAATGCCCTGCTTGTAACTATAAAACTGAAAAGTGTGCCATTTAAACAAAATATTATTTAAGCCAAAGAGAGTTTGATGTTGGTACAGCTCCCATTTTATAGCTTTAAGTGTGTCATATCAAAATGGCATTTAAAAGTAGGACTAAATTTAAACATGAGTGTAAAATAAAAACCTGACGTGTCAGGAACAAATAAAGGCTGAGTTCTACTGTCTTGTTCAAATATAGAATAGAAATGAGAAGAGCTTGGCTTCCATTCAAAGGTTAAGATTTATATATTTTTAAACAAAATAATTGTATGTCTCAGTTATCTATTCCTATGCAGAGTCATTTTTCTATGCCCTCAAACAGCTACATACATTTTTGACATTTACTTTTTCATCCCTATTTCACAGCCTTAAATCTTCAGATATACAGCATCAGAGAATGATATATGCTTTGCTATCCATGAGACTATAAACAGGCTTTGTCAGTCTCAAGCAAATGTCCAACTTTTCTTCTTCTTGCAAATGCACACACACTCCATTCTCTATTATCCTAAATCTAAAACAGATGTTTTACTCATAATTCTTGTGGGCTACCCCACAGATGGTTTTCTAAGCTTTTGCCACACAAAATTTCAGAGAAATCAGAAGCTTGACCATTTTTTTTTTAAGTGCTTAAGAAGCATTCTTTTTTTCTATTTAGAGTTAGGTGAATGTGATTTTGTTTCTTTTTCTCCAACAGTAGTGGCTCGTCACCCCAGTGCAGAAATGCACTGAGAAAACAATAGCTTCTAGACTAATTTGAAAGAAGTAAATTCCCTTTAAATGTGGTAACATCTCCTAAAGACTGCTCTAGTAAGGCATGAGTGTCAAATACACTGACTATAGTGTTAATTAAAATAATTAACACATGAGGGCTGCTGCCTTTACACCATTAACCACTTGTAAATTGAAATTAATGTGCTATATAGAAGGAAAATAATAAGTTCTGTTGGATATAACTGGGACTCATGTATATTTCGTTTGTCTTCCTTTTTAGAGAGGTGCTCACTTTAGCAAAATGCATCTTCACCGTGCTAGTTTTTAGCAGCTACCCCAGCGTAGGGCCATACCTGGGAGTATATGCTTTGCATGCAGAAGACCCCTAGGTTCAATGCTTAGCAAAACAGGTGATACAAAAGACCAGCCATGGTGCATGAGGCTGGGTGCAGCAGTGCTGCTGCTTACAGGACTGGGATGGCAAGTCAGGATGGTGGCGAAGACATAGGAGATTTAGGTTGATGACTGTGGACACAAATGTGTAGGTAGAAGACACGTAGAAGACACCTCCCAGAAACCCAGAGCTGTGAAGTCAAATCCCAGAAGTCCTTTCCTCTAATTGCAGATGTGTGAGGGTTGACTGTTGTTCTGTAGTACAGAGGGAAAAGTACTCTGCACAGGCTCAGAGGCACCTCATTGGTTTTTTTCCAGTGCCAGAGTCAAAGCCAAGATATCAAACACAACTTCCAGGGTGGAATGCTATTCCAAATTATAGTTTTCTTGCAGAGTAGAGTGCAACGCTTACTTCCTAGACAAGGCATAGGCAAATTCAGCCCTCCAGATGTTTTGGGACTACAACTCCCATCATCCCCAACCACTGGTCCTGTTAGCTAGGGATGATGGGAGTTGTAGTCCCAAAACATCTGGAGGGCCGAGTTTGCCTACGCCTGTCCTAGACCTCTTTTCCTTCCGTAAATAAAAATGACAAGCCTACTGGTGACCTACACCTGTATACCTAAACAGGGGGTTGCTCCTCCTCAGGGTATTTCCCCTCATATTGCATTCCCATGAAATTTTGGAGGAAGTCTGGGTTGGCCCTCAAAGTCTGGTTCACTGCACCATCAAATTAACATTAGCAACACTTCCAATTATGAAAAGAAGAGTGAGCACCTTCCTGAGCCACTGCCAACCTGGCACTCTCCTCACCACTTCACTAAACCACATGATCCTTACCCACCTTCCTGAGCCACTGCCAACCTGGCACTCTCCTCACCACTTCACTAAACCATCCTGGTCCTGGCAAGTAGCAGAACCTCCACAGCTGTGAGGGTGACACTCACCCAGCCCCTACCTCATGCACTGTGACTACAAAAGACCTCTGCTGGAGAAAATGGACAGCTGCTGACAGTCAAGAGTGGACAATACTTGGCAATGTGGACAAATAGATTAGTATTCAGTACATCTTTCTATATTATATAGAGCAAGCGGCAAAATTTGTGAGTCACCACCATTAACACTAACTACCAGCCATGTGCTGAGGCCTGCCAGGATCTTGACAGCCCATTTGTGGTGTTACACAGACAGCAGATCCAGGAGATTTTCTGCGTCCCTGGTAAGCTGATGGCTGCCATTTGACTTCATGACAACAAGCTGAGCAGCGATCCTGAGCTGTAGAATGTGTAGGCAGGGCCTAGAGATCAGAGCAGGAATTCAAGAAAAGGACTGGGACTTTGGTCAGTAGTTTGTAGGAAGGATGGGGAGAGACCAGTAAGAATTCATGCAAGGAGCTGAACCTCAGAGATTTCTGAATGAACACAGATGAAGTTCTGGGCTGAATTAGAGGGTGTCTACAAACATATGGCTCTTTCCTGTCTTCACACTCAATTTGTTACCTTTCAACAATACTGCCACAAATGGATGGGAAATGAGTAGTGCTTTGTTCACCTGCCAAATCACAGGCACCTCTGTAAACAAGCTATCACTCTGAAATTCGAACACTTTAAAACTGAACACCCTTACCTTCCTATGAATCTTTTGGCTTCCTCTGTGAATCTCTGAGTGAGGTTCTCATAGTTCCAGGGTTGTTGGATAATACTGTGATTTCGCATCAAGAAGCAGTTAAGGTTCCGGAAGTTATAAAAGAAGAGCAGCAAAACTCCAACTATCACTGCAGCTATTAAGAAGAAGTAGCCCAGTACTCTGCGGGGAACTCTGACAAGGCCAATGTAATTCAGAACCGCCAAAGAGATCAGAGCAATCCCCGTGCTCTGGAGCGCTGCACGAGTGTGCATCTTCAGTCCAGCACCAAACACGCTTCCGTGACCAGGTTTACAGTCCCTAAGATTGTTCACAGGCACCCCGTAGAAGTAATCAAATCCATGATTTAAAGGGTGGTGGCAGAAGTCATCACTGCTGTTGCAGTTAATCCCCAGATGCCATTTTCCTAAATTCAGGGGAAAGACACATATTTCAAACAGGTATTTAAATAAAATGTAGACTTGTATCTTTTCCACTGTATGTATATATCTATACAATTGATACACCTCCTTCCTCTTTTGTGCAAATTTTGTGCAATTTTTGCCTCGGTCCAGTATACCTGAAGGAGCGTCTCCACCCCCATCGTTCTGCCCGGACACTGAGGTCCAGAACCGAGGGCCTTCTGGCGGTTCCCTCACTGTGACAAGTCAAGTTACGGGAACCAATCAGAGGGCCTTCTTGGTAGTGGCACCCGCCCTGTGGAACGTCCTCCCAAAGATGTCAAACTACCAAACTTTTAGAAGACATCTGAAGGCAGCTTTCTTTAGGGAAGCTTTTAATGTTTAACAGACTACTGTATTTTAATACTTTGTTGGAAGCCGCCCAGAGCGGCTGGGGAAACCCAGCCAGATGGGCAGGGAAATAATAATAATAATAATAATAATAATAATGCATCTTTTGTGCACATTTTCATCACTCTACTGGACATTGCAGAGCTGCTGTGCTCAGGTCCTGGCTTCCCACAGGCATCTAGTTTGCAACTGTGAGAACAGGATGCTGAGGTAGATCGCTTTGGCCTGATTCAGCAGGGCTCTTCTCACGCTCCTGTTCTTTGTTCTTACTCTTCAGAGAATTTTCCAATTCTTACGATTAATTTGGAATTTCACAGGGTGTCAGGCAGAGCGGTAAGGCCTCATATCATCAAAGTGCAGCGCTATATCAACATTACATTTCAAGTTAAAATGACTGCTTTTGTGCGAGCAAATTTAAAGCCGGCTAGATAGCAAGGTGAGTTGTAAGCTGCTTCCATGAATAAGTTAATTGAAGTGAATGTAGATGACTGCAATAATGAAATTAACAGAGCTTTCAAGATCCGTACTATAGTTTTCCCATCAAGAAAGCACACATGATTTAATAACCCAAGGACAACTCGAGCATTACATCTATTTAGCTTCCAGAGAGTAAATTAGAATATTCTGGGGAAAATTCTACTTGCAGTACAGCACCCTACAGAACATCATAGGGCAGTTATAAAAAATGAGCAATTCCTGCTGTTTCCCTGATAGTATGGAATGCCCTTCCATCTTCTCTATGTGATACATTTGGGTTCTATGGGCTGCAATCAAGCTGTGTGTATATGTGTATATTACAATTAGTTGCTTCAAAAATCTTGTAAAGGCATACATTTTGCCCAGGCTTTTGCTGACCCACTAGATCAGGCCCTGTGTATGCATTATTTTTCTTTGTTTTTATACTACTGTTTTACTGCTTTTATGCTGCACATTTGTTTTAATGATATTGCGTTTTTCATGTTGCATACTGAGTAGGGATTTTAAAACATTGAGCAGTTTGTAAATGCTTTAGAAAAGATTCATAAATAAAATAGGATAAATTATAGATATTTATCTAATATTGTAGCAAGAAACAACCATTCTTTTAATCTTGCTATTATTATTCTCTGGTTCTTCTGTTTTATTTTTAAGTGAGCGATCAATGTTTTATTGTTGTCATGTTGACTGAGAGGTATGTTAGCCAGGCTAAACGACTACTGTTTGGAGAGCAATGTATAAACTCTTCAAATGAAGGGGGGGGAAGCAAACAAATCATATGGGATCTTGAAACAGTGACTCAAGATTAGGGCTACGAACATATGGATCCAATACCTTTATATCTGCAGTGCCCCCCCCACTTTTTTATTCCATGACCATAATATCCATGGAAACTGCAGAATGTATTAAGCATCTTGTTTTCAAGAACTGCACTTTTGAATCCACAAGCAAATGCAAAGTCTATCAATTGTTTTCAGTGAACATTCTCATTTTTAAATTTGTGCCTAGTTTCCTCAAAAGCGTTTGGAAATGCAGATGCCATTATTTTGTTTTTATTTTTACACTCATGGTGGAAAGTAAATCAGGTTGGATAAGTTAGGCCAGTATTTTTGGTTGCCAGTGTATCTGATCCTACAAAAGGGGGCACAGCCACTAGGTGGATTTGTCATCCCTCTGAATGTTCTGTTTCCCGTTAAGCTTAGTTTTGGCTTAGATATCTGATCACAGTGGGGTGTGATGCTTCTTATCTTCTTTTCAGCTGGACTATAATAATCTCACAGATCCAATGCTGCCATTTCCTGTTTAGGCAAGGTGTGGGGCTGCTGTTACTACTAATGGCTAAGGTAAAGGTAAAGGACCCCTGACAGTTAAGTCCAGTCAGGAATGACACTGGGGTTGCGTGCTCATCTCACTCTATATGCTGAGGGAGCCGGCCTTTATCAACAGACAGTTTTTCCGGGTCATGTAGCCAGCATGACTAAGCCGCTTCTGACAAAACCAGAGCAGTGTATGGAAATGCCATTTACCTTCCCGCCGGAGCGGTACCTATTTATCTACTTGCACTTTTGGGGCATGCTTTCAAACTGCTAGGTTGACAGGAGCTGGGACTGAGCAATGGGAGCTCACCTCGTCACGGGGATTCGAACCGCTGACCTTCTGATTAGCAAGCCCAAGAGGCTCAGTGGTTTAGACCACAGTGCCACCCGTGTCCCTACACTAATGGCTAACCCCGCCCCAAAGAATTGTCTCCTGCATTGAAAAGTCATTTTCCAAAAAAGAGTTATTTCAGAAAGTCTCAGTGACTATATTTTATTGTTTGGAATTTCTGTAGGCATTTCCATTTTTTTCTCTTAATTGCTTCATTTACTTAGTTGATAGCCCATCTTTAGCATGTAGATTACATTGAGGGACAAGTCTGGGTCAGAAAAGCAGGATATAAATTTCTTAAGAGCAATAGATAAAGGAAGCATGTTAATCAGCCATACCTATGAGAGCTGTAGAATAACCCCTCTGCTGGAGAAGTTTAGCAAATGTTATTTCTTCCATAGGGAGTCCACCAGAAGAAGCAGAAAACAAGAAGACCCCAACTTTGTGCAGGCTAGCCACTCCTGAAGGAATAAAAAAAATACTTTCAAATAGGAGGCAAACCAGTTACACACTTTGGGTGACATAACGTTGGTCATAGTCAGATGAGGAGACGCACTGAAACCAATGGATGAATGTCTAAGGTAAAAGTAAAGGACCCCTGAATGGTTAAGTTCAGCCAAAGGCGGCTATGGGGATGCAACACCCATCTTGCTTTCAGGCCACAGACAGCTTTCCGGTCATGTGGCTGGCATGAGTAAACTGCTTCTGGCGCAACAGAACACCATGACGGAAACCAGAGCGCATGGAAATGCTGTTTACCTTCCCGCTGCAATGGTACCTATTTATCTACTTGCACTGGCATGCTTTCGAACTGCTATGTTGGCAGGAGCTGGGACCGAGCAACGGGAGCTCACCCCGTTGCTGAGATTTGAACTGCCAACCTTCTGATCAGCAAGCCCAAGAAGCTCAGTGGTTTAGACCACAGCACCACCCATGTAGATGCATGCCTACTAGTGAGGAGCACCAGTACTGGTAAGGACTCTTTCACATCAGAAGCCCCAACTGTGCCAGGCCAGAAAGCTACCACTGACAGCCCCAAAACAAGGTGTTCTGGGCTGGGGGCAGGGCAAGGGCAACTTAGGATGTGCTGGGTCCAGAGCCCTGCAGATCCCCCAAGGGACTGATCATCAGACTCCACAGCTATGCCAGCCTGGAGCTGGTGTGGTGGACAAGTTACAATGCCCTTGCATTCTGTGTAGGCCAATACCCAGCAGTACAAGGGATGCAGTGGTGGGTCTTCTGCTTTGTTCCTCTCCATCCTTACTTTGAATTGCTGTGCCCTGATATCTAATAATGGCGTAAGAACATCCTTTACCTGATCTGACAGAATAGCGGCCTGTCAAGAAAGATGCCCTGCTTGGGGTGCATAGTGGTGAGGCTGCTATGTGTTGAGTCAATTTTGCTCCTTCTTTAGATAACTTGTCAATGTTAGGAGTCCTGGAGGGAAAAAAGAAGACAAATTCTAGGGCATGTATTCTGAACATGTAAACACGAGTGAGTTCAGACTATTTAAAGTTCTCGTTATGGCTTATAGTGCATCAGTTGGTGTCATACAAATCCAACATGAAGCCAAATTTTATGGTGAACTGAGTGCACCTTTGATCATTGGAGTTAATGCAATTAGGTGTATCTACATTTGTCTAGGGTTGCAGCCAGAGTTATAGGTGGAATCTACACACATATAAAAAACACTGTGAAAATGCTTTTTTTTTAAAAAAAAAAAAATACATTTTGAAAAATACATTGAATTTGGCATAGCTCACTGTCTCCATCTAGTTTCACATTTGTATACTGAAATTTACAACACACTTTGAATTTTTTTATTTGCGGCTTTATAGCTGAGTCCATAGTCCTTTTTTCTTGTAACATTTCAATCATCAAATCAAAATCAATACACTAAGAACCAACATGTCTGTGTTTTAATCTTGCACCCTGATGCATGAAGTGAGTCTAATTTTTAAGGGCTATATGTTCTGAAACAAACTGTAACTCATATTTCCCAATCCATTGTATTTCTTCATTCTTCATTCAAATACTGGGGAGAGAAAGATGTATTTTCATGATAGTTTTGTTCTCTCAGTCTATATGTGTGTTTGTGCTCTGACTACTGTAATGTACATGGGGTTATCTTTGAGGACTGTTTGGAATTTCTGCATTTAGTTCAAAATCCAGCTGCTAGATTGAATATGGAAACATATTATATTGCCAGAACGTAAACAGCTGCACTGCCTTCCAATCCATTTCTGGGCATGATTCAAACTCCTAATGCTTAGAAATGTTGGTGTGAATTTTTATCTGTTTTAGAATTTTAACTCTTGCACGTTTTGATGTATTGTAAATTTTCCCTGGTTTTATCTTTTTGTCAACTGCTTTGAGCTTTTGGGTTGTTGTTTTTAACAATCAAGCAGTGTATAAATTTTTATGAACAAATAAATAAAACCATGCTTACTTTTGAAATCCAAAACAGCTTGGGGCCTGGGTACCTGACAGATCACCTCCAACACAAGCCTGCCTAAGCACTGAAATAATATTTTGTGGCCTTTCCTTAGGTGAGATAGGTAGCATTGGGAGAATGGACCATCTTAGTGGTGGCAGCTGTCTTGTAAGATGTGCTCACCAGGGAAGCTTACCTGGGGCCTACGCTCATGCATTTTGCAGCTACGTAAAGCTGCTTTTTAATTGACTACATACGCTCCAACATTTCTCCAATGAAAATTGGGATTTCGTATTCCATTATTATTATTATTATTATTATTATTATTATTATTATTCCCCACCCATCTGACTGGGTTGGCACAACCATTCTCGGCAGCTTCCTACATGTAAAAACATTAAACTTTAAACAAACTTCCCTATACAGGGCTGTCTTCAGATGTCTTCTAAAGGTTGTATAGTCTCCTTGGCTCAGGGGTCACATAACTCCATACCCTCCAACATTTCTCCAACATTTCTAAGGAAAAGCGGGACATTCTAGGATCAAATCAGAAACCAGGGTGGGTTTTATAAGTTCAGGACTGTCCTTGGGAAATAGGGACACTTGGAGGGTCTGTTGCTACACCTTTAAATAAAATATTGTGCTGTTTTCTGCTGCTTAGGTAGCTGCCCTTTGGATTTTTACTGTTGTTTTCTTATCAGTAGTGGCACGAGTGGTGGGAAAGAGATATAAAGCCACCCACTTGAGATCAGTATCACTAATGCTTACTTGGATTAGGATGGGACTACCACCACCAATCCAGCACTTGCATGAATCAGGCATAGTTAACCAAACCATGGGACATGTTTCTATATCCAAATACAATTGTGGTTGTGATCTTCCACAAGTTCTCTGCCCAGAACAATCTCTTTTGAAGCTAAAGCCAAATGTACATATATATTATCAAGTGTGTTGGCAAACCTTGAAGTTGTGTTTCCATAGCATCCCAGGTCTCCAATGCCAAGATCATCAGCCATGAATAATACAATATTGGGCTTTGAAATCCTTTCGTTAATAGCATTGCTTACAGGCCACAGATAAAGCATCACAGGAAGAAGGATCATCATTCTGCTGCTTTAGGGCAAGGATGCTTCAAAAAGTTACCTGCTTGATAAAAGAACGTTGTTTTATACATTTGTTATTTATATAAAACGTTACTTTATATTTATTTTCATAATCGGCATAATAATTGACCTTGCCATTACAATGAGAACACCATGAAAAGGAAATACAGTTCTTAATAGTTCTAGCAATTACTCGTGTTATTAAAGTTTAGAAGCAGCCTGTTGAGTCCGACCTTTTGCATTTTAAAACATTTTAATATATTTCCTTTCATAGTTTCGCTGAAAGAGAAAAGCTGAAATATAGCAAACAAGAGGAGTCAATCTTTCACATATTAGATGACGTTCAAGGACTTTTGAATATTTTTTCCCCAAAATGTTCTTTCTTGGCAAAAAAAAATTCTGTGGAATTACCATCTGACATAAAGTAGTATTAAGGTATGTTCACATTTTCCATCTAGGCAAAGGTGAGGACATGATTTTAGGATACCTAAAGAACCCAATAGTTGTTTATGCTGGTGAAACTGACAGTCTATTTAAGGAAGCTGAGAAGGCCTCTCCACTTCCCTGTGGTACGGTGTTCCGGGCAGGCCACATGCTCTCCCTGTACACAGTGGGGGCTTGGAAGTGCCCCCGCATCATAGAGGGGTTCCAGCCACGTCCCGGCTCCCAGCTGACCAATCTGGTTGGCCAGGGTGAGGGTGGCTTACAGCATTTAAGCAGCCATCTGGCCAGGGAATTTCCTCTTGGTTCCTGCTTCCGTGGATCAACCACCCTCCCACCCTCTTTTCATGCGTTCGACACCTTGGCCTTGCTATGGACCTCAGCTGGTCACCTGTTGAGGGGGCCTGATAGGAATTTTTCCACTTGGCAAATTGCCACCAGCCATTTGGTTTTTGCCTACCTCGTAGCAATTGTCACAACTTTGTTTGGCGGTTTAGGAATTGGTAAAACCTGGTTCATGGGAGGAGAGGTTGTGGCCATCGCCTGCCCCTCCTCTTTAAGGGTATTCCATTAAAGGGATCTGCGGGTGTGGCTCTCATCCGAAGCCCTGGTATGGGCTAGGGCCATGCCACGACCCCAGCAGGGACGCTGGAGGAGCTCTCAGTTGATGAACATCAACAGAGCTCCCCCTACTGGTGATTGACCCTTACTGGACTACCCGCATGGCAGGCTGGAGTCAGATATAGTTGGTTCAATTCCAATGCCTAAGCCAATACCACTCACATTCTGTAACCAATAAAGTTGTGGCCTTACTTCACCCATTAACCTAAAATACTGGTGTCCATGTGTTTTATTATTCAGCAGATGGGGGGAGTTCTCGGGGCCTTGACATGCAAGGCATTGCCCAAGCCCAAAGTAGTGCAGTCCAAACTAGTGAACAAACAGCTTCTTGAGAGCGCCATAAAATTGTGAAACCCCAAACACAGGAGCGGGATATGAAGACCTAAACAGACCATTCTCTTGGAGTGGAAGAGTAGGGAGCACACGGCAGTCGAAAAAACTTACACTGTGCACTGAACTTGTACTAAAAATGTGATCGGGGTCACATGTGTGAGACAGATAGAGGGCTTGCAAAATTAAACAGAGGGGCATTAAGGGGGAAAAAAACCCTACATGTGTCAGCTTCCATGTGAACTGGGCTCCACTTACAGTATGTAGCGTTTCAGATCACATGAAAGTTTATGTGCCTACAGCTGTATGCTTGCAGATTTTCCCTAGTCAAACATCCATGCATAAATTCAGGCTGAAGCAAGGAAGGCACAGGATAGATGGATAACATAATAAACAAGCACCTGAAGGGGGTTCAGGTTTGGGTGTGTTTTGTGCCTGAAGAAAGGGGATGAAAAGCTTGAAATGCTCTTGGCAGTGAGCGTTGATTCAGCAAGAAGCAATTGCTTCACCTCCTTTTTCCTTTCATATTTTCTGGGGAAGAAAACTGCAGTCCTGAAGACCAGCCAGTTCTTTTGAAGAGTACAGTTTGCACAGTACTGCACAATGTTCCATAACAATAAACCAATGTGCATACTTGATGACAGCAAAGAATGCCTCTGTTTGAGAAGCACAATATTCCTCGTAGGTGTCATTGTGTCAGCCTCAAGGAAATGGGCTTGCCAGTCTAATTAAAAATAATTGACATCTGCCACACTCTAAGCAAAATGAAACATTCACAAGCAAGCAAAAGCATTAGCTGCTATCTTATCCTGTAACGAAACCGACTTAAATGTTCAGCTTCACTTTTAGTGTAAGACTTTCACCAGAAGCAATGCCCTTTTCTGTTGGTGGACAGGATTCCCAGTTTTAATAAAATGTTACCGGGGGGGGGGGGGAGAATGCCACAGCTGAAGGCAGACTGTGCTGCTGTTTCACACATGTGTCAGCGCATGGGATAGCTATTCTTTGTAGTACTATCCCACCATTCAGGTTTAGGCGTGCAGATAACATGAACACATAGAAGGGGCTGATTGCGTGGGTCTTTTTCATGCAATATGGACCCTGCAGAGAAGGGATGCAGGAAAGGAAGTTGCCAATCAAGTGGGAAAGAGCCACATGATCTGTCCTGTTCATGTGGTTGCATAACATTATTCACACAGCATCCCTGCAAAGCAGGATCATATTGTTCAAATATGGTTCCCATGATATTCTATATTTTTCTAAAAAAAATGTTGTTGTTATGCAAAGCTTGAGTTTTCTCCAAGCCTGTTGCTATCTCTCCCTTGTGTGTAGAGGTTGGCTTGATAAGGCTCAGTACTCAGAGAATGGGTCTGCTATTAGTATAAAGGATATTGATATCCCAAACAGATTTATGAGCCCAGGGATAAGGGCAGGAGAGATCAATGTTATTGCAACCTGTTGAATATGCATTTGACATCGGAGATAGTAAACCTGCTTTCAAACGAATCTTACTATATAGTCCCAGCATCAGTTACTGAAATACTCCCATTGATAGAAACCACCCTTGAGCCAACAGAGCACAAACAATACAAGATGCTACACTGGAAATGTTATGTTCAACCTGTCTGGGAATGAACAGTATAAACCTATAATACAAAACCTTTCTCCCCCTCTCCTGTGCCTAAGAATGCTCAGAGATTGATTCCATCACACCACACTATATTATTCTTTTCCTTTACAATGATCTCTCTAATATTTGCTATCTTCCCACTCCCCTCTGGTCTTCTACACAATAAATTGACACTTCATTAGTATCTGCAATCCTGTACACATACTTTCACAGGCTGAGAAAGTAGTAAGCTCAGTCTTCTCACCTATTAGCTGCTTGTCATCACTTGATCATTCCAGAAACACATAGCAGATGCAGCCCACTTTGTTTTGAAGAACCTTCAAATCCATTTTCACCCCCTAACACATTTTTCAAAGCAATGAATAACTGCCTGATTTTTACAATGTTTCTTTAATTCAATATTCCGCAGAAGTGTTTTAGATGTGTTGCTCCTGGCTTTCTTGTTTAGCATGTAAGATGTTATTACTAAGAGAATCAATATTCAGAGGAATACATCAACATATAAATACAGAAGGAGCCGTGAGAAATTAATTGGTTCAAGGAGTTATCAAGAGTATCTAGGAAAGGCAAGTATTAAGCTTGTCAGATTTGACAAAATAAAATATTCCATACTACACTAGGAACGCCTATAACTAACGATCACATATAATTAATTTTTGAATTTAAAAATGTACATGGAGTGACATGGAGTGAATAAGAATTGGGCCACACACACAACAATGGGCATTTGTGTGTTTGAACAAATATGCTTATTATGCTCTGCCCATTGGGACATGTGAAGCTAGGTTCTGGGTATCCTGGGTAGTTCATTTTATTATTTTTGTGGGGTGGTGAAGGAAGCAATTAGAAGACAGTCTCGCATACATGATCTGTGGCAGGATCCCTGAGACATCTGGCTGTGCTGTAACTCAAAGTCACCTCAAATGCCAATCACATGACACAGATAGCATCCTGGGGCAGGACGTAGAGGGACCATTCTCTCACTGGTCTACTCCTTCAAGATTCACATGTGGCTTCAACCAATGTCATCACCATAATACAAACACAGCTTTTTTCTTTTCCTGATAGAGAAGGCATTGGGGCAAAACCATGTCAGAGGGGAGTGATGTGAGCATCTCCTTCCACAGGAGGCCACACTGAGGTAAGCCTTGACCTATAAACATCATACTCAGGGAAGCATGGAGCACATAACAATATAAGGTAACAAATGTAGAAAGCATTCGGGCGAGTGTACATTTGTGTATGTGTTTTAATCCATCCCACAAAACAAATGAGCATCAGCAATTTTTCAAAATACCTGTACCTTGTCACTTCTCTCTGAACTGAGTCGAAAAGATCAGATCAGCCAGTGTCAGGGATAGCTGTTGGACTACAATTCCCATCAACACCAGCCAGCATGGCCAAAGGTCAGGGAAAGTGGGAATTGTAGTCTAACATCTGGAGAGCAGCATGTTGTCCACCCCTCAGTAAGTCTTGGCTGAGAAGGAGCCGGTTTCATTCATTTTCTGGCTCCAGTGAGTATAGGGATGGTGAAAATTCAATCCTTCAGAATTCTAGAATAGGAGCTGATCAATCCTACCTTTAGAAGGCTCTGTCCGTATCCGGCATGTCATCCAGTCCTAAAAATACTACGGGCAGGAAAGAGTTTAAATTCTGGATATAGCCAGTCTCTGAGCTTATCCTCACAGTCTCTATCCTTGTATGAGACTACCTGCTGCTCTCAAGGATATTCTTCTCCAGTGTAATTTCCTCAGCACCTGGATGAAATTAATAACCTTCTTATTCTAGCCCTGCCCTATTTCTCCGGGCTGTTGGCCACCTCTCACTCATGACAGTCTGGTTCCAGTGTCTGTCTGAATACAAGGTTTGGACACTAGCCTTGAGGAGAGTCCTAAAAGTGCTTATGTCAGGCTTGTGACAGCTAAAGGACAGAATTCCATGATAAAAGAAGAATCTTATGAAAATACTAAATTACTCTTAGGGCAAAGGAGAAGAATCCATGATGAAGAAGCCAAATGAAATTCCATGCACCTACTGAACTTCCAGGCTATATGGAATGTCTTAGATCTGATTTACAGTTGTACAACAACACTGTGGTATCAAGAAAGACAAGAGTGAACATTTATTATATAAATAAATCAACAAATGCTCATTTAATCAGATATATGGAGCAGCCTCAGATTTTATATCTTCCCCAACCTTGTTTGAACTAAAACTGCCACCATTCCTGTCTATTGCTTTTGCTGGGTGAAGATGATGGAAGTTGTCCAACGTACATTGAGAGCACCAGCTTGGGAAAGGCAGATTTATATGAATAACAAGGGACTCATACTACCTTGACGTTCTGGGAATTTTAATGTTTGCCAGAGTAGATGGGTGTATAGTCAAAGCAATGGCATCAACTGGCTTGCATAATTCTACAATAATACAGAATATTGTAATCTGTCTAGACATTTAATGTTTGCATGCTTCCATTAAAGGAGATGCATCATTAATTCAAGACACAAGTGGACATGTTTTGCTGGTGCTCCACTTTGATTCAAAATGCAAAAGAAACAAAACCAACAAAAACCTGTTCATGGAAAAAAACAAATACATTAATTCAAATATGTTTATTTGCTGTGCAAATTAGTCCTGGGTTGAAAAACTGGAGACTCAACCTCTGCCTTCCACAAGCAAAGAATCATTTGTTGTGTTGCCCAAATAAAATGTGAATTTGATATTCATCAAAGCACAATTTAATTAAAAGTCCTGTTAATATCCTGATACTACAAACAAAGCTACTAAAAGAATGTTTCAGTAGACAGTATGACACCCAATTAACATAGACACTATTAATTACCTGTAAACTACAGCAATAATTACATATATACATTAGGAAAGAGATTGTGGCTGTTTTATATTATGGAAAATATCCAAGGAAGAAATCGTTGTCAGCTTTTAAACCAATCTTTAATTAAACAAATGTTAAACTACACAAGACATATATATTTCAACCTGCCAATTGCAAAGAGCTCAACAAAACTGTGGGTAGAAAGAATTTCAAAACACCACCACCAATAACAACACATTTAATTTCTTAGTCACTTGTTACAAAATTTTAAGAGCATGAAGTATAACAGATATAAGGAACATTTAAAGGTTATGAAGCAGAATTGTAAATCTCTATTGTTGTTGTTGTTGTTGTTGTTATTATTTTCATGTGTATAATGACTTTCTGCTAAAACACAATAAACTGACTTGACCTGTCTTGCCAATATTGCTCAACTACAACTCCCATAGTCCTAGCAAGCATAGCTAATGGCTAGGAATGTTGGGAGTTGAAGTTCAGCAATATTTGCATGGCCAAAGATTTCCCACACCTGAAATATAACTTAAAATCGGGGGGGGGGGGAGACTTACAAAGAAAGCCACACAAGAATCCATAAAACTGTAGCAATTAATTTGAGTCTGCCATCTAAGAAACACAATGTATGTTTGAGAATGTAAAATTGTTCTATTACCTAGGACTTGCCTGGATATTTAAACTAGGGATTTGTTACCCCCTCTGCCCACCCCACCCCCAACCCCCAGATGGCAGCATTGCTTTTTGGAAAATAAGTTTGAAAGCAGTGGTCCTTGTTGGTTGTGACTAACTTAAGCCCCTTGAGATGAGAATAAACACACTGGGCTGAATCCAATCATGACTGACAAGACCCATTGCTTTCAGTGGATCTACGCTGGGCGTGAATGGATCCAACCCATTTAAGATCACAATCCTATACATGCCTGCTCAGATGTAAATCCTCTTGAATTCAGTGTGGCTTTCTCTGGAGATAAGTACAGGTGTGCCGTCCCCGTCCCCCGTCCCCCCACTTACACACGATTGACTTGCGTATGACCACATATATGTGCTGTGCCATGAAATAATTTAATCATTCAATTCCCCCCTGCCCCAAATGGTGGGAGAGAGCTGGAGAGTCCTCATGGCTCACGAGTAGACCCTCCATGGAGCCCAAAGAGGACATCAGTGAGGGTGAAGGGAGCCCCAAAGAGACTAGAAGCACAGTGGGGCTTTACTTAGGCTGCTCAGCCTCTCTGCCTAACAGCAGCCCTACTTTCCCGTGCATCCTCCAGCCTTCTGCCAGCCTCAGAGCTTCAATTCTAGTTGCGGATATTAATGGATGCCGTATTTTTGTTATGGATTGAAGACAGAATAGCAGCTGGGGTGTTTAAAGCATGTTTAGAGTGTCCTCCCCACATTATGCAATTTTACTTATGTGCACAGAGGCCTGGAATGTAACCCCTGTGTAACTTGGGGGGTGCCTGTATATGCAGGATTGCCACCTAAATGAACTCCATATTCCCAAGCTATAGAACCATAGCTGTCAACCTTCCCTTTTTCTGCGGGAAATTCCCTTATTCCAGCGCTCTTTCCTGCTGCTATCCCGGATTGTTAGATAGCCCGTAGACTGTCCCTGGGACAGGTGAGGCTGCTGATCCCTTATTTTCAAGGCTGCTGATCCCTTATTTTCAAATCTGAAAGTTGACAGCTATGTATAGAACACTGGAGAAAAAATGAATTCATAGGCTTACTCTCTTATTTATGAATAATAAAATGACTGAATATGTTTAACTAGGCAAACTATTAAGTAAATAAAAATGAAAACATAATAGGATTAGGAAAAGAAACCCAAGAATTAAAGTATTAAGGTCTTTAAGATAATAAATAAGTTCCATAAGTAAAGAATCAGAAGAAAGGCCAAATAGGCCTTACAAAGCCTGAAAGAAATAAGCCATAATAAAACATATTAAAAACAAAACAAAATCAATTCTATCTAGAAATGAACAATATCTTTATGGTATTAAGATTTACATATTTCTTTGGAAGATTCAAGAGTGAAAATGCATTGCTTCACTTCTCTCATTAAGAAGTGTGACAGAGTCAACAGAGAGTTTTATCAGTTCTTTATGGCACAAATAGGCCTTTACGTATGTAATGGGAATTGGGGGTTGCTTGTGCGTACGTTGCCGCCACTCTTGGTGAGGTTGCCTGGATAAACCTTTCCCTGGCTGGACAGTCCTGATTCCGCGTCTGTCTCAGTCGCTGGCAGAATCCGTCAGTGGGCGTTTCCTGAACTTCTTCCAACATAAAAGTTCCTTGACGGATAGTCTCCACCTAGCCTCACTGCGCGGAAGTCTTCTGCGCAGGGTGGGTGTGGGCAGTGGAGGACCAATGCTCTCCCCGCTGGTCTCTGGCGAAGAGTCCTGGAGCCATCCCTCCGAAACCCGCCTCTGCCCGCCTTTCTCCCTGGTGTAACGCTGATTTCCTTCCCCGGTCACTGAGTCCCCTCTTTTCCTGCTGGGACCTTCTCCGGCATTGCTCGGGAGCCCTTCCACCACTCCTGACTGTGATGGCAGCTCCCTGACAACATATATTGAAACGATAGTTCAGAAATAGTAAGGAAAAAAATTGGCTATGGTGCCACTGTGAATAAATGTATGTTTGAGAGAGGGATTAATTGGAAGCTAGCCACAGGCAGCAAAATCTCGGGGTGGTGGGTGGCGTGGCATCCTCATTGAAAATTTGGGGAGCGCTCGGCTCCTCACCCCCCATGGCACCTATTTTGATTAGTGTCATTCTAGATACATCCTAGAGCTGTTGCTGCTGCTGGTTTTACTACTACAACAACAACAAGGTTAAACAATTTTTGTAATTTTATGTTGTGAATCACCCTGGGGTCTATGGGTATGGTATAGCATACAAATTCAATAATTAATAATCAAAATAATAAATAATAATAAACAAAACCAAGTAATATAGTCCCATTCTGAAAATACCTACATGCATTATTATGTCATTTTTGTGTCTAAGATCTTGATTACATCATGGGAGTCACTCTCCTTGAAATGACAAAATGTTGGTTCCACTTTTCCCTAAAGATGATAAAATACACTGTGCTTTCTTTTAGAACTTCTTTCTCCATTTTGATGAAAGATATATGAAAGTATTTTTGGTATTTTTGCATGTGTACTAAAACATCCTCTCTCTTTTTATCTATTTATCTTTTCCTCTTCTGCTCTATTAACACATTTTATGGACAATTTCCCAATACAGTTACTTATCTTGCTTTGACCTGTAAGAGAAAGAACAGTCCAAATTCCAAAACCATGCACATAATGTAACAGTGTTAAGTCTGTTTTTTATTTCCAGTTCATGACCAGACAGCCTTGGGTAGGTCAAATTACACATTAACTTTGTTATATAACATACGTTGTCAAAGAACATTACATATTTCACAACTTAAGGCTTGTGACAGAGCATATCTTAAGAAAGCACATTATAACCTACTAGTTTTCACTCTGAGGAAAATCAATCTCCAGGTAAAAATTACAAATTTCTTGAATTTAACTTTTCTCCCCCCCCCTTTTTTAACGATATTTATTAAAATTTCAGAGAAAAGAATTACATCAAATCAAGAAATACAAGAATAAAAAAATAAAAATAAAAATACAAGAAAAATGTAAAATACAAAATACAGAATAAAAAAGTAAAAACACTTACAAAGGAAAAGGGAAAAAAAGAAAAATAATGAATCAATCTTTCCATACCTTACATTCATATCCTTATTTCCCTGACCTCCTCATACCTCCCTTTTTTGTGTTCCTATTCAATTAGTTAATTCAGCAATTTCTTTCCTTCCTTATTATACTGATCTTTAATCTTAATATATTGTAGCATTAAATTTTTACCTATTAAAAATCCAATTTTTCCATATTCTTTTATATCATTACAGCTAGAAACCACTTAACTTCAATCAAACATCATTCTAACATTCATTAATTTTACAATATTTCTGTAAATAGTTTCTTCCAATCTTCTTCCACTGACTCTTCTTCCTGGTCTCGGATTCTGCCAGTCATTTCCACCAATTCCATGTAGTCCATAATTTTCATCTGCCATTCTTCCAGAGTGGGTAAATCTTGTGTCTTCCAATACTTTGCAATAAGTATTCTTGCTGCTGTTGTAGCATACATAAAGAAAGTTCTGTCCTTCTTTAACACCGATTGGCCGACTATGCCCAGGAGAAAGGCCTCTGGTTTCTTCAAGAAGGTATATTTAAATACCTTTTTCAGTTCATTATATATCATCTCCCAGAAAGCCTTAATCCTTGGGCACATCCACCAAAGGTGAAAGAATGTACCTTCAGTTTCTTTCCAACATTTGTTATCGGGCAAATGGTAGATTTTTGCAAGCTTGCCTGGGGTTATGTACCACCTGTATATCATTTTCATAATATTCTCTCTTAAGGCATTGCATGCCGTAAACTTCATACCTGTGGTCCATAACTGTTCCCAGTCAGCCATCATTATATTATGTCCAACGTCTTGTGCTCATTTAATCATCACAGATTTCACTGTTTCATCCTGAGTATTCCATTTCAACAGCAAGTTATACATCTTTGACAGAGTCTTAGTTTTGGGTTCTAACAATTCTGTTTCCAATTTTGATTTTTCCACCTGGAAACCGATTTTCTTGTCCAAATTGTATGCCTCCATTATCTGATAATAATGAAGCCAATCACACACTTTTTTTAGTTTTTCAAAACTCTGCAATTTCAATCTATCTCCATCTTGTTCCAAAATTTCCCAATATTTCGGCCATTTGACCTCCATATTGAGCTTTTTCAGAGCTTTCGCTTCGATCGGTGACAGCCACCTTGGGGTTTTATTTTCCAATAAGTCCTTGTATCTGATCCAAACATTAAACACTGCTTTCCTGACAATATGGTTTTTAAATGCTTTATGCGCTTTGACCTTATCATACCACTAATATGCATGCCATCCAAATACGTTGTTAAAACCTTCTAAATCCAAAATGTCTGCGTTTTCAAGAAGCAGCCATTCTTTCAACCAGCAAAAAGCCGCTGATTCATAGTAAAGTTTCAAATCTGGCAGGGCAAATCCACCTCTTTCCTTTGAATCTGTTAGTATTTTAAATTTTATTCTAGGCTTCTTGCCCTGCCAGACAAATCTATAAATATCTCTCTGCCACTTCTTGAAACAGTCCATTTTGTCCACAATTTGCAATGTTTGAAACAAAAACAACATTCTAGGCAATACATTCATTTTTATCGCAGTAATACGGCCTAGCAGTGAAAGCTTCAAATTTGACCAGATTTCTAAATCTTTTTTCACTTCAACCCAGCATTTTTCATAGTTGTCTTTGAATAAATAAATTTTTTGCTGTCATGTTAATCCCCAAGTATTTGACTTTCTTAACCACTGTTAAACCTTTTTCTCTAAAACCTTGGTTTTTGACTTATTCAGCTTAAACCCTGCAACCTGACCAAATTCTTGAATCAGTTCTAAAACTCTTTTAGTACTAGATTCTGGCTCCTGTAACATCAATACTAAGTCATCTGCAAATGCTCTCAATTTGTACTGTTTGGCTCCGACCTGTATACCTTTAACCAACTGGTCCCTTCTTATCATATTCAGCAAAACCTCCAGGACCGATATAAAAAGCAATGGGGAGATTGGGCAACCTTTTCGTGTCCCTTTTTCTATCTTAACTTCCTCCGTCACCACATTATTTACAATCAATTTAGCCTTTTGTTCAGAATATATTGCACTCATACCATTTTCAAAGCCTTGGCCTACCCCCATACCCTGTAAGTTTTTTCTCATAAAAATCCAAGAAATTTTGTCAAAGGTTTTCTCCGCGTCCACAAAGATTAAAACTGCCTTAGTGTTTATATTCACTTGTAATTTTTCTAAAATATTAATTATGTTTCTCACATTATCAGATAAAGAGAAAGCCTGCTTGGTCCTTATGTATCTCTTCCACTAACACTCTTTTTAGTCTTTTAGCTAAAATATCTGCAAAAATTTTGTAATCCACATTAAGCAATGATATGGGGCAATAGTTCTTAAGCTGCGTCTTTTCAGTCTCTATTTTCGGTACAAGTGTGATATATGCTTCTTTCCACGACTTTGGTGCCCTTTCCCCCTCCATTATTTCATTACAGACCTCTTTCAAAGGTTGTACTAGCCATTCTTTTAAAGATCTGTAATATCTAGAAGTCAGTCCATCCGGTCCTGGAGATTTACCCAATTTCATATTCTGAATGGCACCTTCTACCTCCTGTTCAGTTATTTTGTAATTCAACATTAATTTATTTTCTTGAGAGATTTTTTGTAATCCATTTGTTTTCTTCCCCCCTTTTTTGAGCATACAATGGTATAAATGCTGGAAAGAAATCAGTGTCTCACAGCAGGCAAAGGCTGTTCTTAGGAATCCCACTGCTTTTTCCATACCATCAGGCTAAAAAGTTATGAAAGGGTTTTGTGCCTTTTGTAACACAAAACACACAATAAACTGAATACTGTTTTGTATTGGAATTTTCCCCGGTTACCTTATTTTGCTCTAGAACAACCAACTTGAGCATGCATAATTCTGCACAAGAATGGGCTGTTAGAATCTCTTTTTATTTGGGAAAGTTACTTTGATGATCAATGCTTTTTATGATGTGACTTTTTGAAGGGAACATGGGAATTATTTCCATTTTGACACTTTACCAATAGAAAACCTTTGAAATAATTATTCTTTATTTGTTGCCCTTCACCATAAGGTCCCAGGGCAAGCCAAGGTAACTTAAAAAGTAACTTACCAATAATAATAATAATTGACCCTCACATTCTAACTGCCAAAACTGAGTTTCACCACAAAATTAATGTAAAATGAAATTTTACAGGGCGCATATCAGAGGCAATGCGTCTCTGAATGCCAGTCATTGAAATGAGTACAACTGGGCCCTGCTTTTAAGCTTCTATAGGCTTTTAGTTGGCCACTGTAACAGAGTGTTGGATTAGAAGGAGCATGGCATGATCCAGCAAGCTCTTCCTACATTCTTAAGTTGTTGTTTTTTTACATGCTAGTTTTCCAAACTGTTTCCATTGTCCCTTAAATAAGAAAAAGTCCAGAAACATGATTTAAATGGAAATAAAGTTATAATGTTCAAAGTTTTAATTACAGATAGGTAGCCGTGTTGGTCTGCCATAGTCAAAATAAAAAAAATTCCTTCCAGTAGCACCTTAAAGACCAACTAAGTTAGTTCTTGGTATGAGCTTTCGTGTGCATGCATGAAAAGTGGATGGAAAGTTTTAATTGTTTCTTTAAAACATTTGTATTTTGCCTTGCCACAAATGGTACCCAAGACAGCAACAGAAACCTCCCCCCCCCCATATTTTAGCAGTATCAAAAAAACAAAAACAAAACGTAAACCAATCCCTCAAAGCCCCATTAGTTAACAATTAGCCAAATTTGGCCTGAAAATGCAGCAGGTTGTAGCTTATTGACAGTTATCTCTTCACCACCCTTTTCTAAAGGCCTGATAAAATTTTATAGGACCACTCACCTTTCAAGCTGGGCAGCATTGAGGCTGGGCATCCAGGCCCTTGCGGTGATCCGGCTCAGGGGCGGGGGATTGATGCCCCCCTTGCGCCAACTCCCAGCCGTGTCATGCCCACCCAGCCAATCTATGCTGGCATGGGGCATAGCCAGGAGGGCTTCCCTCTCTTGCCTCCTCACCAAATCTCCCAAGCCACCCACCCTCTTTTTAAGCTTTGGTATGACACAACCTTGCTATGGAAAAATGTCAGCTACCTTATTGGTGGGAGTGGGTAGGAATTTTTCGCCTACCTAGCAATCGTCACAACTTTGTAAGGTTAGGCATTGGGTAAGCCTTTGTTTAAGGGAGGGGAGGTTGTAGCCTCTGCCCGCACCTCCTCAATAAGGGTATCCTATTATCGAGGATCTGGGTGTGTGGATCTTGTCCAAAGCCCGGACATGGGCTAGGGCCATGCCACGACCCCAACGGGAACCCCTCGGGGTGCCCCTTTGATGTAAGTCTTAGGGCTCACCCTTCTGGATGTTTACCCTTAGTTCAATTCCCTGCAGATGGGCAGGAGTCAAGATATACCCTGGCTTCACCCAATGCCGAAGCCACACCACTCACATCTGTAACCAATAAAGTTGTGGCCTGTGTTATTAATCAATAGTGCAGGTCACAGGACCTTGGCACGCAATCTTATCGTATTGTTGGATGGAGAGAAAGGAGGTGCCTTTGGTACACCTCTAGGAAGTAACTTCTATCCAGACACTGAGAAAGCTGTATCACTATCCCCCTCACTTTTGATGTCAGGTGAATATTTTCTAAAGGCCTCCAGTGACAAATTTAACACACCAGTAGATTTATATGGTGATTCTTCAAGCACCTGGGCCCACTCCGCTTAGGGTAGGCATCAATTGAAATGTGCCTGGAAACAAATTCAGATCTTTGAGCACTATTGCAATATGTTCAAAGCAATGATTCCTCCCTGTTCTACCCTGGCTGCCACATTCTGGACCAGGTGTGTAGAAGCTTTGAAGGCAGACTCACAGAAAGCATGTTGTTGTATTCTAACCTAGAGTTACTAAGGCATTGATGACTATTTTCTTTTCCCAGAAGAGGACACAGCTGGTGAATCAACAAAAGCTGATTAAAATCACACCTGGTCACGGATGCCACCTGAACAACATGGAGCAGGGTCCAGAAGCACTCACAAACTACAAAACCCAATCCTTAAAGGGAGGAGCAAAACCCATCCAGAAGTGAAAACAAAAATCCAGAACTGTTGAACTACTTACCAATGCCTCTGTCTTGTTTGGGTTATGCTTCAGTTTATTTTCTCACCCAGTTCATTACTGACTCCAAATACCTGCTCAGAATGTCAGCTGCTATGCCTGGATTAGATGAAAAAGATTAACAGAGCATGGTGTTATTAGCATACTGATGACACTTCAGAATGCCACACATTTCCCCAAGCAGTTTCATATAGATGCTAAATAGCTTTGGAGACAAGATGGGAAATTGTGGCATTCCATATACCAATATACCATATACCAATTGCCATGGGGTATAGGAGAAGTTTCTGAGATGATAATTTGAAAACTTCCCAACAGATGGATCTACTGGAATGTACTCAGTGCTTTTCTTCTAGACATTTTTCTATGGGTTTTTATTATTATTAATGTACAATTTAAAATAATAAACAAAACAAAAATCTAGAGATACTATTTATTATCCCAAACCTGATTTTTCACAAGGTGAAGTCTTTTACTATAATTACTCTTATTTAATTTTAGATAACTGTCCACAAATACAATTATCTAGGTGGCCTACAAAAGGATGGATCCATGATGTTTCATGGAACTTGTTCCCAAACTGTATCTGATTTGATCTGATCTAGGATTTGCAAGTTACCTGTAGGATTAGAACTAAGTGAAAGCAGGAAAAAAATAGTTTGTAAACATAAAAGCAGGGATGAATTGTATCATACATTTTTGCTTTGTAGACATTTTATGCTTGTCTATTCAAAGGTGAGTACAACAGAGTTCCATAGGACTTATTCTTAGACAATTAAGTATAAGAATAAAGCTGTAATCAATAACAAAATGCAATGTTTGCACAAATTCTATAAGCCATATTTTTTATACCAGTGGCTTTGGTTAGGAATGATAGTGAAGGCTGGTGCTTCTAGAGACTGAGAGAAGTGGTCCCCCCCACCCCCTGCTAAGCATTAGGACCACTAGTCAAAAAAGGAAGCTTACTCTCAGTGGCCTATACTTGCCTCAGTTTAGCTGAGCCCTCTCTTTGAATTCTCACAATACTCATTGTTGCCTTGTCTGCTTAATTTTTGTCTCAGACTTTGATTCTAAGGTTCTGAACAGGTTCTGACACACATGGCTTTTTCACTCATGGAACTAGTGTTATGGAATGTGTTCCCTGCTGAAATATGGGGGATCCCATTTGTAGTTGTACTCTAACAGCTTTTGAAGATGTATCTGTTTACACATGCATTTCGTGATCTCACAACCCAGGTCTCCTGTTTTAATTACAGTGTTGTTTTAATGAGTCTACATTACACAGGACTTAGGATGGCCCTGAGGAAATGAAAGACAGGTTGTGCTACATCTGCGCCCCTCCCTTTGTCCCGAGCGCCAACAGATTTGGAAATCTTACATAAGACTCCAGTACAGAAAGCTGAAAATTCTCCCAGTTTATTCAGAAGCTGAGATGCGCTACAACTCCCATTGAGCCACCTGTGTCCAGTAGGAGTAAATATGGCAAAAGCTTAGATTCCACCGTAATCTCCAGACTTGTTGTCTTTTTCTGTGGAGAGACATCACTTGCACCTACAGGATAGTCACATAAATTTGCTTTTGAGCATGAAGCTAAGAACTTTCATGGAAATTTCAGGTATGGGAAAATACTGTCAGCTGGATGCTGAGGGCTATGGATAAAGGGAATAATGCTTTATCTTGAAAGTTCCTGTGTTCACCTTGACAGCTGTATCCTACTTTTGCTTATGTGCTCGAGTACTTATGGTGACTTTATTCAGAGCCTTAAGGTAGGATTGTCAAGCTTTTCTTCTTTTATAGAGACTTCGTGAATTTAAGAAGAGCATGTTGGGCAAAAATTCAGCTAGTGTAAGATTTGTTGCACCTACAAGTTGCACCTGTTGAATTTGTGTCATGCAGCAATTAACCTTGGCCAGAAAGGCATTTGAAATAATCCAAACAGGGAGCATTTCTCCAATGATTTTAACCTCATGAATTGTACCAGATTACATGTGTTTTCCCCTCACGTTAGTGAGTGACAAGAGAAGTCACACATTGAAATTTTACCTTCTGTTCAATTCTTCTTTGGGAAAATTTCCAATGATAAGTACATTTTAAAGCAAAATATTGTTGTTTTTATTTTATAAAAGCCCTTTATAATGCAGGCTAAAAAGCTATTCAAAAAAGCACATACTTTCTGCATGTATGGGCAAGAATTCCACCACTGCAGGCTGAATGATCTCTTGCTTTTCTCTCCCTGTACACTTTTCTGGGAGTTCTCCCACCCACCCAGACCCCAGCCAATTGGGGGGGCATGCAGGGGGAGCCCCACTGCAAAAGTGGAATCTTTGAGCAGGGCTTCTATGGATGGGAATTATTTTGTGAATCCTGCCCATAGAAATTCACATTGTGGAATGTACAGTTAATTGTGTATACTGTCTTGACCTGCTGGGAACTGCAAGATTGATTGACTATTTACAGTAACTTCCATACCATCTAATAAATTAAAATAGCTCTAAGCAGTATATAGAAAATTGAAGGGACAACAGAGAACTGAAACAAAATATTACAAAAATATGTGGTTACATATAAAATGGTTACATTAATACAGTAGTATCTTGGATCCTGAACGCTCTGGAACTCGGACGTTTTGGCTCCCAAACACCGCAAACTCAGAAGTGATTGTTCCGGTTTGCAAATGTTCTTTTGTAACCCAAATGTCTGATGGGGCTTCCACAGCTTCTGATTGGCTGCAGGACCTTCCTGCAGCCAATCAGAAGCCACAATTTGGTTTTGGAAGTTGAACAGACTTCCGGAACGGATTCCGTTCGACTTCCAAGGTACGACTGTACAAAGTTACTAAATGTCTATAAATATCAATTCATTATCTTCTGATGCACCCTCCCTCTCAGCCTGCAGGTTGTCACCCAGGGTCCAACATACCCTTGGGTCACTCACAAAAGTCTCACAAGAAGAATAGTTCATGAGAACAGTGGCTATCACCTTAGGCTCTCACTCTAGACTTGTTTTTTATGGGCAGGCCCAAGGTGGATGGTACTTCCTTAGGTTGCACACTCCACACCCAGTTCCAGGTACAACAGGCTTGTTGAATTTCCCAGCGAGCCAAAGGATGGGAAGAGGGTCCTCTTCCACTCACAGTGAAGGAGTTTAAGGGAGGTCCAGAGACATGGAGGGTGAGGGAGCTGCTCCAGTGACCTGCAACACCTATGCTATGTTTGTCTTTCTGCTGGAGAACATGCAACAGCACACTTGCAGCAAGTGCAAGCTGGTTGTCTTGCTGGAAGAGAAGGTACAGCAACTTGAGGCCTGCCTAGTCACACTTGGAGCTACAGGACAACATGCAGCGTTTCTCAAGAGCTGAGCTGACTGTGATGGAACAACACCACAGATGGGGTGCCCCCTAGGCAGGAGGAGGAAGATTGCAAGAGACTAACCTCACTGGAGGAATGTGATGCACAGAAGGACAGTCATGAGCCACACTTTATCTTTGGAGCTGCAAAATCACTTCCATATCCTAGCTCCTCTGGCCCAGAATCAGTGTCCAAGATGAGAGCATGGAAGATAAAACTGTCCAGCTCCTTTGTTATTTTTGCTACTGCTTGGAGGTCTAATGTTACCTTTATATTACTGAACTATCTCTGTATGTTGTTATGCGTGTGGCTATTATGTTCTAGTCTTACTATTGCTCTTTTGTAAGCCATTTTGAGCACCGTTCTTTGGTGTAAAGATGGCATACAGATAAAACAATTAGTAACCTTCCTAGCTAAACATAACCATCTGCTTATATTCTCAGTTAATCAATAATAACATACAACTTACATTTTTGTTGTGCTTTATACTGGGCCTGCCTGTAGTGTTTTGTACCACAGTTAATCATAGCCCACGGTGAGTTTATTATTGGATGGTATTTTAAATATATGGAGGCAGTGGAGAAATAGTATCGAACATAATAAGCAATACATAACGGTAGCTATAATAGCCTTCCACATTTGGTGGCAGCGTTAGTGGGATAATAAAGGGGATTGTTCACATCACATAACATTACTAGTTGAAAGAAATAAAGAAAGGAGGCAAAGAAATGGGTTTCTTGCTTTCCCCCCAAAGCTACCTATCTGACACAGAACTGCAGAGTTGGAAGCAATGCCAAGAGTCATCTAGTCCAACCCTCTGCAGTGCAGGATACTCATCTGCTCAAGGCTGATCAGGATTCCTGAACTTAGTCCTTATGGATACCAGATATAAAAACAAAATGAAGAAACACAGAGTCACATAAAACCTCCCCACAGCTTCATTTATGACTGATTCACAGAAATAATGACCCCATTCGGGATCATATAGAATCACAGCAAGACACATAGAATCATAGCAAGGTAATAGTACACAGTTGGCAACATGGTTTCATAAAGTGTTTCTGTACTGCAGTGTCACCATACCATGGCATAATCACCTTTGGGGGAAAGTGCAAGTGGTGTCATAAAACCATGAGTAAGTAAGGAGAAGCTGATGATATGCCTCATGGAGCAGCCTCTGATGGACTGTGTTGCACCTAGCCACTTTCATGATGGTTGCACATGTGGAAGGAAGCATCAGATCCACAAGACTGAACTGGGTTGTTTCCAATATGAGTTTAATAATCCATGAAGATTTTGGCCTGTTGCTCTGAACCCATCTTTACAACACGTAGCCTTTTCCAATGGCTGTCATATTCATATTGTTTATTGTCATATCCAATTGTTAATTCAAACTTAATTCTATTGTGTTTTATGTTCGCTTAGTACGGTATGTGAATCTGGTCTGGAACCATAATAAATTTCATTTCATTTCATATTTACAACACGGTTGCAAGATTACCAAAACTGGTTTGAGAGAAGAAGAAAAAGGCTAGTAAATATGGCTGAGTTGGAAACTGAACATGTGAAATGATGAAATAATCATAGACCTTTCACCATCATCATCATTTCTTTATATGCCACCCATCTGACTGGGTTGCCCCTGCCACTCTAGTAAGCATCCAAATAATTAAAACATCAAACACAGTAAATCATCAAACATTAAAAACTTCCCTATACAGGGATGCCTTCAGATGTCTTTTATCTCCTTGGCTTCTGATGGGAGGGCGTTCCACAGGGTGGTTGCAACTACTGAGAAGGCCCTCAGAACTGGACTTCAGTGCCTGGGCTAAATGATGGGGGTGAAGACATTCCTTCAGGTATACAAGGCCAAAGCCATTTATGGCTTCAAAGGTCAACACCAACACTTTTAATTGTGTTCAGAAACGTACTGGGAGTCAATGTAGATCTTTTAGGACCAGTGTTATATGGTCCTGGCAGCAGCTGAACTCTTCCTGGCAGGGGGTTGGACTCGATGGCCCTTGTGGTCTCTTCCAACTCTATGATTCTATGATTCTATGAATTCAAAACAAACCATCAGCATGACAATTTGGTCATTGTGTTGGGCAGGAGACAGAGAGTTCCTGTGCTTCCACAGCCAATGACTGAAGACAATATGAAACATAGATTGCTGCTTCTGGCAGATCTATTCATTTTTAATATATATATATATATATATATATATTCCCACAATCAAACATTATCTTCACATACATTAATAAGCAAATGCAATAAAAATAAAAAATAAGACATTTACATACCATATTAAATCCATATTTTGGGATTCCTCCAATCCCTTGATTTCCCTCCATTCCCTTCCTCAGCTCTTTTGTGTTATTTTATGTTATACATGTCTATAATTTTCTTACCTTTAAATATTTCAAAAATCAAACATTGTACTTAGTATTACAAGTGATTTTAAAAAGCCTGCTACTGTGTTAACTTCTTTACAATGCTTTTGTAAATATGCAATAAACATTCCCCATTCTATTTTATATTTGCTGTCCTCTTGATTTCTTAGTCTTCCAGTTAATTTGGCCATTTCAGCATATTCCATTAATTTACGTTGCCAATCTTCCTTAGTTGGGACTTGTTCTTTTTTCCATTGTTGGGCTATCAATGTCCATGTGGATGTTGCTGCATACATAAATAAAGCTTTATATTCTTTTGGTATATCTGTTCCAATTATACCTATTAAAATGCTTCTGGTTTTTTAACAAAGGTTATTTTAAACATTTTTTTCAATTCGTTATAAATCATTTCCGAAAAGCCTTTTATGACCTTACATTGCCACTACATATGGTAAAATGTACCTTCTACCTCTTTACACTTCCAACATCTTTTGTTTTGTACATTATTGATAGTTTAGCCGGTGTTAAATACCATCTATACATCATTTTCATATAGTTCTCCTTAAGTGCCGTACATGCTGTGAATACTATATCATTTCTCCATAATCTGCCTGTCAACTGTATATTGTGTCCCACATCTTTTGCCCACTTTATCATTACACATTTGACATCTTCATCCTTTGTCTCCCATTCCAACAGTATATTATACATTTTTGATAATAATTTATAATCACTTTCTATTATTTCCCTCTGAAATTTTGAGATTTCATATGCAAATCCTTTCTTTTTATCATTTTTAAATGTTTCACGTAATTGAAAATATTGTAACCAATCTGTTACCTCTTCTTTTATTTCATTATATTGTTTTAATTTTAATTTATTATCCATTTCCATTAACAGCTCTCTATATGTTCCTCAGTTGGGTTTCATATTTACATTTTCCAATGCTATTGCTTCCAGTGGCGAAAGCCACAATGGGGTTTTTTGTTCTAGTAGATATTTATATTTTCCCCAAACTTTAAAGATTGTCTTTCTTATTATATGATTCTGGAAGCTTCTGTGTACCTCGGCCTTCTGATACCACAGATATGCATGCCATCCAAATCTATTGTCATGTCCTTCTAAATCTAGTAAATCTACATTCTTCAATGTTATCCAATCCCGTACCCAGCACAGACAAGAGGCTTCATAGTATAGTTTTATATCTGGTAGAGAGAAGCCTCCTCTTTCTTTAAGATCCGTTAATAACTTTTATTTTATTATTGGCTTCTTGCCTCTCTAGATAAATCTTGAAATGTCTCTCTGCCAATCCTTAAAACAATTCGTTACTTATTACTGGGATTGATTGAAATAAAGATAACATTGTAGGCAATACATTCATCTTAATCTGGCAGATGTATTCAAACTACCTTTACTCTGGTAAACAGTTTTGAATTGTGACAAAACCCTAAAAAAAATCTTTTTAACCAAAGTCAACAGCTGGACAAAACAATTGTGCATTTTAAATTATAGGAGGTGATGCCTCTTCTCAAACTACTTCTCTGTAAAAAACAATGTCTACCTCCTACCTAAAATGAACCACCAAGATTTTACTGCTGCTGCTGTTGACAGATCATATGCATCAGTAACAATTTCTGACAAGGAAATATCTTTAACGACAGTATGAGAGACATAGATTTGATGTGTAAAACATTCTCCAGCATGGATAGACAGTAACTGGGAAAGCATGATGTTTTTGTTGGTTTTATAGCTTCTGAAGGAATAGGATGTCTGCCAGAAAACGTCTGGTAACACTGATAGAAGAGCCTGTTTTTAGGTTTGAAATTTCCTTTTCAAAATATCTCATTTTCCTACTTTCTAAGCAGTTCACAATATAAGAAAGGATAATCATAATACAGGAAGTTGGCCTCGGGATGTTGGTCTTCCTGCTTCATTAGAACATATATCAATATTAATGTTGAACATCTTGCTATTTAATTCATCTTTTTAAAATTACATTAAGCTAATTTGTTTCTGCTCCAGACAAGGGCAAAGTTGTTAGGCTAAAATGTTCCACTGAAAACTATTATGTTAGAATGTGAAAGAAAGCTGTCAAATATAGTTGTTAAACACAACACTAATTTGTTACAGCTTCTGGTAAGGACTGGTTTAAATGGCATGTCTAACAATTATGAAATAATTATACAACAAATCATTATTGTAGCAGCTCTGGGTATGAGAGAGATAGCTACATCATGATATTGATGATAAATTCATCAATCATATTTGATGCTTAAACATATTATTTTATATTTCACATTAAGTGCTTGGTTAACTGTGATCACTTTTAACAAGGGGCAATATTCAATTAATAATCTTAATGACCATGGTAGTTAGCCATCAGCATTTGCAACATCAGCAGAGCCTATGTCGTGCACAATAGTAATTTGTTGAAGTATGAGCACTTGGTAAAGAGAATGTCCAGCTTGTGTTGGAAGCCTCTAGTCTCAGACATTTGTCTTCCTTAAGGAGCTTTGGATCTGCTCCAAAGAGGAAACTACCACTTGATATGCCATAATTCTAGGCTTGTTCACATGTTACACTGAACACAGATCCAAACTGCCTCTGCACACCCAAAAACCTGTGTTAGCCCATCAGTACATACAGAAGTTCTTGAAAGTTTGTCCACCTTTGGCTTCTCAACATGCACTCAGTTCTCACCTTTGGCTCCTAGAAGCTGTCGGCATGTGACAGCAACCACACCCTGGGAATGGCTTTGACTGGATAGCCAATGGGTCTCAAACTCTCGGTGAGTTAAGAACTTCCTCTTGCATGTGAAGACAGTAGAAGACTAACAGTGCCTCCAAAAGTCAAGAAGGCGGTTGATGCATGTGCTGTAAAGGGAAATGAAGGGCAGATGGGGCTTGTAAACCTGGGAAGGTAGCCCAGGAAACGGAAAACTCTGATTCTAAGCCTCCATTGCCTTGTGGCTATAGTCTTTCGTGAGAATGGCTTTGGGAGTAAACTCAAGGAAAAATTTGTACCCACTGCCTTGTGGGACATACTTGGAAGAAGAAAAAGCAAAGGAGTAAACCCTACACAAGGGTGGAGTCCCTAAGATGGTTGGGTGGTGTCTTGTATGCCTCTTTCTGGCAACTCCTTCAGCCAACCTGGTGCCAAATGTAATGTCTGTAATTGTCATCTGGGCAGTCCAGGAGCTCCATACAGCAAAAGCAACATGGGAGCCAGCAGTTATGACTTATGGGTCTCTGCAGCCATGGTGGGTGCTGTGATTCTACAGCGGTTTGACTTTGCCCCCAGAAGCACACTCCATTTGTCTTTTGAGACAGATGGATGCCAACATGTATTTTGTGTTCTCGTTTTGTATTTTTGTGTTGCGATCATCATCATCATCATCATCATCATCATAATCAAAATCATTATCTTATAGAGGACCTCTTCCAAAATAAGTCTGCATCTCTGCTCCATTAAATAGTGTAAGATGACGCTGTTCCCTTAAGTCACCTTCACCCTGTGTCATCTTCATTGTCTTTATCATCTGTTAGACAGATGCACGTTCAGCGCATGTCGTACTGCAGAGATAGCTCCCATCACCCCGATCATTGACTATGCTGGTCAATTGACCATGCTGGTCAAGTTGAGTCCAACCACTAGTGAGACCATGTTGTGTACCCATGTCCTATTGTGATGAAACCACAGCTATGGGAATTTCTAGGGAATGTCTCTCTAGTAGGGTCTACCAAGAATAGTATCTTAGAATCTTTAGAAGGCTTATTCAGACTGTAATTTTAACTAGGCGTATGGCCTCATTGGGCATAGTAGGAACACATAATATTGTACTGCAAGACATTTTTATTTAGCTAAATTCATAGACATGGAAGATTATGTTATTCCTGGTGTTGTTTTTCCTCTCCTTGTCCTCTGATTTAATTATCTGCCTTGATTATTTTGAATTTATTAGAAGCTTTTTTTTGGAAGATTTTTTTTGAAAAAAAGAAAAATCTTCCATTTCTTTCAAAACTGCCTGGCTGGTGGGGTTTTTTTTGGCCATTAAAAGGTGGTATCTAAATGCCAAGTAGGGTTTCAATCCTCTTACTGCAGGAAAATGCCACTCAACACAGTGGGACTTACTTCCAAGTAAACATGCATAGGATCGGGTTGCACATTACATGTTGAAAGCTGATGACATAAAACTTAAATGCTTTAAAGCAAGATACTTCTAAAGCATTGCACATATGGGGCAAAATATAAATGAGTTTCCAGATGTGACCTGCCAATAGAGAATAAATACAAGATTATATTTCTGTAGCTCATGTCCATCTATCTCACTGAGCACACAACAGGTAAAGGGGTATGGCTCATTAGCTATAGCTCATTAGATGTTATTCTACTTCTCTCCCTACACTGAATGTTCCCACAACTGTTATTGAAACAGGTCATGCCTCATTATATCCTAAGGAAAAGTTTTCTGTATTCGTGCCATGCTATCAAGTTGTAGGCAGTGCTCCGATAAAAGCTAGATGACATATTCAGGATTGCTTGGACATAAAAGAATTTTCTAGCAATAACCTCCAGGTCTGGGGCTCATTTGCTGGGCAGCTGCATTTACTTCACCCTGAGGGCTGTTTTCTGTGAAAGCAGCAAATACTAAACATGCTTTCAGTGGTGCCATCAAGGGAAGACCTGGGTAGGAGATGTCCTGGGCCTCACTCAGCAGAATGAGGAGGGCCCCAAAACAAAGCATTTTGAAGAACAAAAAAGTAATATACATTACCACTTAGAGACTCCCCTATCCTACTCCCTGCCCAGTAAGACCATTAAGTCCAGAATCTGAAATGACAGAACAGCACATGGCACACTTTGAAGCTTCATTGATGTAATTATCTTACCTCTTCTGTGAAAACAGCCCCACACAGCCAACCTGAACTAGTGGAAACCAATTTAATCTCCCCTTCTCTCTCTATGGCAAGCCATGCCCATACTCAAAGCAATGACTGGCATTCTTCCAGAGGAAAACAAACACATTTTAAAACATTTCCCTCTGAAAAAGGGAAGCAAGAAGAATACAGTGGTTAAAGTCCACAGTCCAATTTGACTGTTCCACAAATGAAGCTAGTAGTTACCTATAAATGTTACTACTATGCAACAGCAGGCACTCGTGATTTTTTGTTTCCTGGAGGCAGCAATTGCCCATAAATATGTTCCTTGTTCTCTGGATCAAAGCCAAGATCCAAAACATATAATTATTATGTAGCAAACACTCAATAAGATATTTTGGTGAGGGAGAGGGTGCTACATTATAACCTATTATATTCCATTTCTATTTAACAGAATGATGCAGAAAGGAGTTGTTTCCCCAAGCAATTTTATAAAGAAGACACCTTCTAAAAGGACCAGCTGCATGTAGAAAATTCATTCACATCCATTTAATTTTCTACGTGCATCGTTTTCAGCCACTCCTTTGCTACATTCATGCCATACATTCAAAGCACCATGATACCACATAAAGTCTTGATAGAAATACATCTGGGAGCTGTTGTTTGTCAAGGATGCTGAGAGTTGTTAGGAGACCCTAAAAGACCTGCAATTCCCAGAGTGGTTTAACCATCAATCCCTCTTCATAGTAAATTGTGGGACTTGTAGTTCTGGGAGGGCAACAGTGTTACGATATAGAAGCAATGCGGCCGCGAGCTGCTGGATTGAAAGCAAAACATAAATGGGAATGTTGGGACTGTTCCGTGGGAAACAGAGGGACAGTCTATTCACAGTGTGAAGCACCGGAATTAGCTCAGAGTGTAATATGAGCTGTACAGGAAGTACAGGAGGAGTTTGTCTCTCGGCTGCAGGAGTTTGAAGAGAGCAGACGTGTTTTCTGTAACGCTGCAAAGACAGAAATAAAGGCATGTAAATACGTTTCTGTCTATCTCTTTCCCCTGCCTGGGGGGGGATAGGAAAGTGTGGTGTGTTCTTCTCACACTGAGGAGGATCGCCGATCGCGACCTCTGCCTGGATCCTGCCGGAGAATGCAGACAGGGAGGTCAACCGGTGATTCAAGCTGGGTGCCTGGAGAGTGGCCAGTTTCTCCTGATAATGGCTTGAATCCCAACAAACAGGAGGTCTCCTAAAAACCCTCATCACTCCTAACAAACTAGAGTTCATATATTTTTTTGGGGGGAAGCTATGGCTAAATGGTATCATAGTGCTTTAAATGCACTCATGAGTTCCACCCAAGGAGCTCATGACTTCCGCCCATTTTATTATCACAATGTAATCACAATTATCACAGTAACTAGGGGTTGCCAGTGAGGCACCTGCAGGCACTCAAATACCCACAGAAGTCTTCCCTGCTTCTTGAGGGGCCCTCTCCCACCACTAAAATCAGACTTGAAACAAACATTTCATTGGAGTCAGAATAGGTTGCAGTGTGTCCTTGGTTGTAGTGGGGTGTGGTGTTCATCATGGCAGTTTCTTCAGTATGCAATGGTGCCCCAAGGGCCCCAAAAGCTGCTCAATCCACCACACAATGTGCCTCTCAAAATAAAAGACCATCCTTCTGTAAAGACAGATGTGGTGCTGGGTGTGGGTGTGTACACAAATCCAAGGTTTAAGTTCCTGATCAGCTCTAAAACTCACTGGGTAGCTTAAGAGTTCATTCGGAAAGGAGCATCACTGAAGAGACTTACTGATGAGGTCTTTTAGGACTGCAGCCTTACAGTTCATTTCACAATCTTTCAACCTATCTCAGTATTTAGCTGTTGTGTGGATAAATGAAACACCCCTTTATAAATGCCTTGAATTACTTGGGGGCAAAGATGGGATTCAGACGATAGTGAGGTAATGAAATGGAGCATCTGCAGGGGTGGGTGGGGGGAGCTGCTGGCTGTGTGTGTGAAATTAGGCAACTTTATTTTTGAGCAGATTGCACGTTTGCTCCTAAGGACATATCCCTGTGTTCAACTCAGTTCCTGAGAAGTGTATTTAGGACTGCAACCTTGGAAGTCTTTTATCATTAATTTCTGACATGCAACATTGAAATCCTAAGCTTGCTGACCTGGGTTTTACTGCTAAACTGACATGTATAGGATTGCACTGTTAGGTAGCAACTCTGCACCCAAAGAAAAGCACATAGTTCAAACCACATTAGCACTCCTGGTTAGAGAGCTCCACCTGCCCACACTTAAGCAGCCGCGGCTCTCACCCTTTGCATACTACTACTTTTGGAACACGCAGCCTTCACGCTGACCTGAAAACACCCCGAAGTTAAACGCCATTGTGCCTTAGCGCTGCGTTCCCAAATTCATTTACTTGGGATTAAAACCTGTGGGACCTAAAACCCCGTTTACTAATTCCCTGTATCCATGCCCTAGCGTCGACCTGTTAGCGTCGACCTCCTTGGGCTGCTTCTGGTTTATACGACGCAACTCCATTTCAGGCGTGCATTACGCATTTGTGCATTGTGTGTCCATGACGAAGCCCCCCTTTCCCCCTCCTCCAGCGCAGCATTTATTCATCTATCCCCCTCCCCCGCAGCCTCGCCTCCCAAAGGCGCGTTTGCAGCAGCGGCCGCCGAAATGCTAATAGTCCCCATCCTGTGCGCACGCGCGCAGCGAAACCGGACGCCCTTCCAGTTCCTCCCCATCTTGAAATTGCCACCGCGACGCTTAAGCTCCTCGTCTCGGAAAAAGCCGACCCGCCGGGCAGCGCAGGCACGCATGCGCAGCAAGCCGGCAAACCACCGCTCGGCGTTCACTTATCCCCCGCTCCCTCCCCACAATCTGCGGGATGCGAGTGGAACCGCCAGAGGCGCACGCGCACTTCAGAGCCTCTCCGGCCGCCCATCTCCTCGCCGCAGCGCTCCGCCCCCTTTCCCTGGCACTGTCTTTTATCGCTCTGCTGTTGGCGGGGGTCGCTGTTGCAGCGCTATGGCCTCGCCCGCTTGCCCTCCTCCTCCGACGTCGCCTCAGCCCGTCACTCACCTCATCTTTGACATGGACGGTCTCCTCCTGGGTGTGTAGCGCGCCGCCCTCCGCTCCCTTTCCCCCTCCACTCTTGCTGCCGGGTATAGTAACTGGGACTTAAGCAGTGCGCGCTTCCTCTCGCCGCCGCGGGGCTTGTGGAGAGCTCGGGCGCGTGGCTTTCGGGCTGCCCTCGGCGGCGGGGTCACGGAGCAAAAGTGCAAAGAAGGGCGGCGATATCCCTCCTCATGTGGTGCTTCAGTTCCCCACCCCGCACCCACTTCCCATTTCTTAGGCGCTGGTCTGAAAATGCAGATGAGTAGTGTGTGGACATGCTCCCTCCCCCCCCCCCAGCGCGCGTGCCCAAGTCCAGGAATTTTAATGCATTCGCCCAGGCTGTCGTCGTCCCACTGCATTTATTTACGGGCTGTGCAAATGCCTCTTGTGCGCGCGCCTATCTAGAGCGTGACTTCCGCAAACAGGAAATCAAAGGAAGGGCAGGTTTTGGAGAACGGTGCTGACAGGGGTGTGTGTGTGGATGGGGATCGCGATAACCCGGTTTGGTCACTTGGGGTGCTTCTTGCATGGTGTTTTTTTTTTTATGGGATTCGGTCACGTATCCACAAAAGCAGCTTGCACGATTGAACTGGAATGAAAGGGAGCTGCTCTCTCTTTCCTGCTCCTCGCCTCCCTCTCCAAATCGATCTTTTTATAGCAAAGAAAGGTGATGGGGGTGGGTGGGGAGGGTGCTACCAGTGATTCATGAAGCAGTGTCCTCTCACCTCCCTGCAGACCCTCAGAATGGAGGCTCAACAAAGAGCTGATTTAACGCAAGGTTTGACAAATTCATAAATGCATGATAAACTGGATCCGGAAAGGTGCCACATAGTACTTGTTCTGCATTTATAAGAAATCGGCCTTTTAGTGTGTCGGCTCTCACACTTTGGAATTCACTTCCTATTGACATCAGGCAGCTACCTTCACTATAATCTTTTCAGCACCTGCTAAAACATTATTGTTTATATAGACCTACTCATAAATGTAGATTGTTGACAAGTGTTTTAATTTGTTTTTAGCTTATTTTCTTTTCTTTATTTTTTAATGTTTTAAACGCTTTTTATTGATAATTTTATTCCTTTTGTAAACTCTTTTTGAGGTTTTTTAAACAATCTAGCAGCATCTAAATTTTATGAAATAAAATAATAAATAAATGAGTCATCTGGAGGCGACTTTAGACTTTAAATATGGTAGTTTTAGTTCTGCTGAAACGAACAGGACTTTTGATAGCAATTACGTGTCTAGGATTGCAATTCTAAAGGGATACTGTAATCGTATACTGTATTCACTTGTTCACATAAGGTTGTGAAGTAGGCAGCAATGGCAGCTTGTTTCCTATTATTTGATTATAGAGTTGTAAACAGAAGGATAGTCTTGCATTTGTTTGGTATTGATCACAATGAGAGCGCTTGCTTGAAAAATTTGCAGTTGCGATTAAATGGCCTTCAGTGTTGTTGTTGTTGTTTAGTCGTTTAGTCGTGTCCGACTCTTCGTGACCCCATGGACCAGAGCACGCCAGGCACTTCTGTCCTCCACTGCCTCCCGCAGTTTGATCAAACTCATGCTAGTAGCTTCAAGAACACCATCCAACCATCTCATTCTCTGTCGTCCCCTTCTCCTTGTGCCCTCCATCTTTCCCAACATCAGGGTCTTTTCCAGGGAGTCCTCTCTTCTCATGAGGTGGCCAAAGTATTGGAGCCTCAGCTTCACGATCTGTCCTTCCAGTGAGCACTCAGGGCTGATTTCCTTCAGAATGGAGAGGTTTGATCTTCTTGCAGTCCATGGGACTCTCAAGAGTCTCCTCCAGCACCATAATTCAAAAGCATCAATTCTTCGGCGATCAGCCTTCTTTATGGTCCAGCTCTCACTTCCATACATCACTACTGGGAAAACCATGGCTTTTACTATACGGACCTTTGTTGGCAAGGTGATGTCTCTGCTTTTTAAGATGTTGTCTAGGTTTGCCATCGCCTTTCTCCCAAGGAGCAGGCGTCTTCAGTATTGCAATGCTAACCAAGGCATTGGTTCACATTGGGAATAGAATATTAGTGTAATTGTTTGCTGGATGGGACTCCTGTAGTAAGTATGTTGTGCCCATAGAATACAGTGAAAACAAGTTTCTCCCCATAAATACTTAACATGGAAATATTAGCAAGGCTGTTTGCGGAAGATAGAAATTTTGTATGGCCGATACTTGTCAGTATGGTATTAACAGGTTATTTAATTAGGTAATTTATTGACCCGCTCTGCCTTAAAATCTCAAAGTGGGGAAGCAGCAGTATTGCAACAAAGGAAAATTTATTGTACTTGATCATTCATAATTACTACAAGATTTTTACACATTGCATCTGGTTTGAAGGCTGCAGCACATGGTTTACAGATATGGCTTAAAGTTCTCTAAAGTGGTAAATTATAGGGCTAATTCTTGCTGTCCTTTGAAAGACCAGCTGCATTTGGAGCCGGTTTTCCCTTTTGTACATTCTACAATGTATGTTTGTTTTGTGCTTGAGGATATCTCCTCAAGTCCAAATAAAAAGCCTTGGGTAATCCCATGTTGGGTATATAATTACTAGTGATTTGTGAGTACTATTGAAAGACACACATAAATTAATTGGATTGTAATGGGAAACAGTTTTTATTAATTGAATTAAATAGGCACAATATAATTACACAATATTTGCCCAAACAATTTAGGCCATTGATGGAGCTCTTGCCCCTGTGGCCTGGCGGTCCCACCAAAAATGGCCTCCAGGGGCTGGCACAGAGCTGAGCTGCTCCTGTTGACAAGCCTGCTAACATTCTGTGAGCATATGACAGCCACCCAGCAATGCTACCTGTCTGACATTTTCCCCACTATCAAAGCAACAACAGGTCAGCTAGCTGTCCTAACTTCTTCTATATGCCACAAGTGATACTTCCTGCCTTTTAATCAGCTCCCTGGCTCTTCATCCACCACCAGCACATCTGCCAAGTTGTGATGAATTATTAGGCAACCAAATGCAACTGAATCCTCCTTGGCCCTGGGAAAGGTGAAAAATGTGATGTGTCCAGTGCTAATTAGCTGGTTGATTTTTTTAAAAAAATCCTTCCAGGTTCCAAATGATATGTCATCTTCATTGCCAGAGATACAAACACAAGGTGGGTGCAAAACTTAAGACAGTAGAAGCAAACAAACAACTTGAAATCTCCCCCTCCTCCTCAGATTTTAATAGCAAAAAGGAGAGTGTCTGTTATTGCCAGACTCTTGCTATAATATAATAATACTCAGTTAAAGTTGTACAAAAAGTGTAGTACTGTACCACCTAAGAATGTCCACAAAATTGACAGCATTGGACCTCAAATATTGCCCCCTCCCCTGCAAAAGTCTTAAAGGTTAATGTATAATGCCCAAGCCATTCAGCTTCCAGGGGAGAGGCTTCTTCTCATCCCCTGTATCTCAAGCAATCCCATACCACATGGTCAACTGTTCCTTCCAACTCACAGATGTCACAAGAAAAGTGTCAATCTATCCGACATTGAATAAATTACTCCAAAAATGTACAGTGCCATGCCAAAATCCTAAACAGGCCCACTTGTTTCATCTTTAGCTGCTGGTTAAATATCCGGAAAACTCCCCAAAGAAAATTACCTCTCACTTGTGAGATCTGCTTTCCATAATTTTTGATCATCACTCATCCGCTTGACCCAACATTTTACTTTCAGAGAGGACAAAGGCAACACAGTGTCAAGTCTTTATACCCCAAAGTGTCCTTGGCTGTCTGATCTGCTATCTCATTACTAGCAAATGCTACGTGAGTTAGAATTTAACAGAAGTTTAACAGACTCAAAGACCCATTAACTGTAATTTTGAATTTGGCAAACATATTTCCTTTCCCAGATTGCACTTGCATCCCGTACTCCTATTCTCAATCGCCAACAACCAAGACAAGGTGTGGCTTAAGCCCAGTGCCCTACTGGGTCTCACATCCTTAGATTACCAAAAAGCCAACTTTTTCTTTGAAAGGTAATATTGTGTTTCAGAATCTCTCCACCCCCCAAAAAGTCACAAATTATATTTCATAACTACCACCCTCACCATTGCTATTGAAACTCAATTGGATAGTCGAATCCTAAACATTGGGACATAGAAAAGCTATGCTCACCTGTGCATGCTATGGATTCCAGGACCCATCTGTATATGTTAAACACCATTCATCCAACCGGGAAAAAACATTCTTTATGGTTATTCTTGGACCCTACTTGTCTACAATGACTTTTGACCTCTCAAGTCACAACTCAAATCAAAAGCACCCATTCCCACACATAAAGCAAACAACCAGGCATCTAAAGAGCAATCTGATTTTGCACCGCATTATATCACACCTATACCACAGTCTTTGTATGAATAGCATTAAGTTTCCACAGTAAGGACCCTGAGGCAGATACATGTGCCTGACAGCAGTACTCCTTAATAGATATAATAAATGCACACTAGAACATCAATAGTGTTTTCCTATCCACCATCATGTACTACCTAAACAGCTCTTCATTGGATTCGGTAACACTTTACATCTGTTTATTGTATACAAAATACGCTGCTTCCAAGTGTGTGTTTGTGTATATATATGAGACTTAGAAATTTGTAACTTGAGACTGTATGTATCTGTTTTCCAAAAAAGATTCAATGTAATCTCCCTAGAATGTAATCTCCCTAGAAAGCACCATACCCACAGTTTTGTGCAGATAAAATTAGAATCCCACAACCCTCCCAATTTCTCCTAACTTACTTAAATCTTCAATTTAATTTCCTCTTGGTCACTTTATCCATCTTGCTATGAACACATTCCTATTGAGTGTGTATGCAGACATTTGTGCATTCTAGCAGCCACCAGCACCTCAGTTTTCTCTACATTCGCTTTATGCAGTTTCTTATCCTCAGTAATCAAAGCTAAAATACTGGATAACATTCAGTTTCCTTATCTGCCTGTAAAGCAACACAATTGGTGTATCTATAAAGAGGTTTCCACAAACTTGCCTCCAGCTATATTGTTTAGCCTTCTTGAGAACACTTTTAACTATAGCTGTTTGTCATTGGTATTCCATTAAAACTTCCCCTCCAACATATGCCTGACCTTTTAGAAGGCTGCTTTGTGCTCCTTACTGCATTAATCTGTCCACCATGGAATTGTATTCCAGTTACTTCTCCTATTCAGGAGTAGCCTGAAAAGCTGCTTCTAGTATACCTTGTACCAGCGTTTTCAGAAATCTGCTCAGGACCATGAAACTCAACTCAAGACCCAATAGTGCCTGGTTATTTATGCCTAAATGGTTCTGAACCAGCCTTTTTAAAAATCCACAGAGAAACCATGTCTATGCCAATCCTGGATCCCAAACAATGATCATTATTCATATTGTTTTCTTCCATAACTTCCCAAACACACTGAGCCACAATAAACCTTGACACTTTCCTGCTCATTCATTGTATGAATTAACACAGGCTTCTTCAACCTCAGCCCTCCAGATGTTTTGAAACTACAATTCCGATCATCCCTGACCACTGGTCCTGCTAGCTAGGGATCATGGGAGTTGTAGGCCAAAAACATCTGGAGGGCCGAGGTTGAGGAAGCCTGAATTAACACATAGGTTAGGTTGAAATAGTGTTCTGTCTTCCTTTTGTTTGGGTGGTTCTTTGTTTGAGGAACTAATTCACTAGTTTTTCCATTTTTATTTACCAAAAATACATTATAAACATAATTAAACCAATATTTATGATGGAGAAATGAGAGTGTTCATAACTGGGGTTAGAATATACCACATGATTCCAAATACACAGACAAAATGTTATGCTGTGATAATGACTTAAATATATACCCAAGCAGGTACCGAATAACATATGAATTATTTCAGCCTCTGTTTTGAGTTCTTTGACAACTTCAACCAAATATTTATTTGTAAGTAGGTAAGATAAGGATTTGATGTTTCTGCAAAATGCGGCACATCCTGGACACTGCCAGTGTTGTGAAAACTTGTTTTATCCAGTTGTTCGGATGTTATAGAGAGCTGATTTCTAGTGAATCTTATATTGGTGCAAGTGTTGCAGCATATTCTTCCATAAAGAATGTACATTTAATGAAAATATTTGCATACATTAATTAAACAATATGTTCAGTGGTTAAAAACAACAACCCCATTGTTTAAATCCACTGTTGAAGAGAGTGCTATATTGTCAGAGAATGAGATATGCTTTTCACAGATGTTTCCCTTGTGGTTGTGGGAGTGCAGTTTGGATACATGAGTTATTTAATTTCCTAATATCACTTAATCTTTCTTACTGAATTATGCAGACCCAGTGCTTCTCAACTATGATGCTGATTGAACAGTCCATGTTTTCCATCTTCTCAGTAGCTGGTGTTTGCTTCCCTTTCCCTTCTCTTCAAGCTCAGTCTGCTAGGGGTTCCATAACTGTTTGGCATTTGGTTGCTCTCTGTATTTAAGCTAGCACCTCTCTTTTTCATTCAAACTGATTTCTGATCTTTCCATACTTTTGGAATTATTTTCCAGACTTGGTGCTGCTCTGTGTTTACATGGGCTTCTTTTCGTTATAGGGTTTTCTTCCTGAATACCCTGGATAAATATTACAGTTCTTATTCTTTGGATACAGGAGGAAAATGTTGTGACCACATTCAAATCAGGAAAAGCCAGATCTCTCTCTCTCTCTCTCCCTCCCTCCCTCCCTTGGATGAGGCACACTACCCCTAAGATATCGGATTGCACCCTTCTCATTATAAGCAATAAGAAGGAACACTGGATTAAATGATTAAAAACCCTTAAACTTTTAGAGCTAAGAAAACATGCTAAATCAGCTTCCCACTTTTTGTAAGATTATTAGTGTTTTATTACTAGTGGAAACCTGAATAGTTCTATAATTGCAGAACAAGTCTATCTGAATTCTAATATGCTGTTTTAAAATTCTGTTCAAAGTCTAATTTCTATAATGCATATGCAACAAGATTTAGCTAGGCAGCTTAAAAGCAGAGCACACTTTACTGTGTAGCACAACGCCAGGGGAGTAGGAATAACTGAATTAAAATTTTGATGTACTGCTGAATAATTTTAAAGAAGAGAAGCTGATCTTTATGTATGTGTGGGCAGGGGAGAAGGGGCGGAAGAAGAAAGGCAAACATTCCGATTCTTAGTAAATACTTGTAGCATAGGTGGTAAGTTACATTTACAAGAGCAGCCCCCCAACAGAGGAAAAAATTGTTAGGCTGTACTACAATTAAATTTAACAGCATATCTGTATGTTCACTTTTACTCTGTGGGCTGGCTGGATAAAATGGAATCCCAAGTAAGTGCTGGAGCTTTCCAAAGCTTGCAGCAACATATTTTTGTATAGCACTTGGGGTTTATAGAATCTCTGGCTAATCTAGACATTTGAATGGGTCTGTGAAACTGACATTGAAGATTTGGATAGAAGGTAGTATGATGAAATTAGCACTTGCTATATGTGTCTGGCTGCACAGACCAACATAATGATGCACAGCAACTGTTCTTCAAAATCTAAATGAAGTGAATGGAAATCTAAATTTCATTTTTTTAATGTTATGAAACATGCTGTCGTTCAATCCCATGACAAATTGGAGGGAATAGTTCTGTCAGTGGTATCAGTGTCAAGCGTCTAGTGGTGAGTAAGTACTAATTACATTTGTTTAGCTATAAACCTCAGCAAAATAGGAAGCAAAATAAACAAACCGGAGTTGAGTCTCAAATTTAGGTCTTAATTTCCTGGCTGTCAGTGTAAATTAAGAAGCACAAAATGGTAATATAATGAAAACTATCAAAACATCAAAGACATGCAAAGTTCTTCCTGCAACTATAAACTCCGGCCAGTATTTTTCATAGGGACCTTTGTAAAGTGGACTCTGAATAATATAATGGATAACATCTTCTGTGCCAGTTTTACAAAAGGCACAACAATGCTGTTCCAAGGGTAATTTCGTATAGCGGCTATCCAAAAAGCAGAGGGCATGATATTAAATGTTGGTTCTGTGAACACCTTTCTACGTAGAGCTAGAGTAATCAGAACCAGTTTTCTGCTGTCCGCAGTTAATGCTTGCATACAAACTAGAGAATCTTGAGGAATTAATGAGAAAACCTATTTAGTGCTGGGATAGACAACATGGTGCCCTCTAGATGTTGGAATCCCAGTTTCTGTCAGCCATAGCTAGCATAAACAATGGGATGATGGGAGTTGGACTCCACCAACATCTGGAAGGAACCACATTGGCTACCCTAATCTAGCATAAAGACTCACTTGGAGTTCTTCAAAGTATTTAGTGTGAAATAGAAACACTGTGGGGAGATGTTATATATTTATTAGTAGTTTTACTGTCTGGCAGTGGTGACTGAAAATTGTTTTGAATGGAGCTATATGCCCCGCCAATATACAAAGATCTACCTGTAAAGTAACAGTCTCTGGCAGCATCAATAGTAAATCATTTTTGGAGTCCTGATGAGGACAGGTGGGACCATTTGCTTTTAATGTATATTTGAACAATACAAAAGAAAGGTAATTTTGCAAACGTGTTACTTTAGGAATACAGCTGGACCCCAATAGGTTCAGGTAATATCTGACTAATTCATACTGTGAATATACTTGTTAAAATCAAAGTTAGTCATTGCTCACTTATCCAATGATTTTAGCAGGTCGAGTGAGTATAACTTAGTTGGCCAATCTCTAATGAAGCTGATAAAAGGATTGTAGCAGGAGTAATAGAGCACCTGATCAAGTTCTTCTAGTTTCCTGCTTAGAGCTACTTATTCTTAATTGATGTGTCTTTAATGAGCGTCAGGAACTCCCCAAGTTCCTTGCCTTCTCAAGTTAAAGAAGACCATACCTATTTCCAAGCCCTCTGCATGTTCTGATGGGCATTGCAGAATAGAGGAGTTAGCTTTAAACAATCAGCTGGTAAACCAAGTCAACATTTCTGTACTCCCTAGGGTGGAGAAGAAATTCTGGGCATTAAGAGCTGCTTTGCTTATTGAGCTATTGTGTCTTTCGGTGAAATGTGTAAGTGCTCTATGGTTAAGCTTAGATCTCAGCCTGGCCTTCAAGTTATTAGCTCACTTTTGTTGCCATAGATAATACAAAAAGAACCAGAATGGGAAAAAATTACAGCAGTCTTGTTTACAGAAATAGCTCTCTTCTGCATGTATACTTAATTTGAATTATCCATTTTCTTTTTCTTTTATCAATACACTTACCCTACTTGACTCAAACGAATAAATTTCATTAGGCCTCTTACTTCTACGAAACTTGTGCTGGAGGCTGTTTAAAAAGGAAATGGATAGCAGACTTATTGTGTATCGAGTTAGTATGCGTTTCTATGTGGGAGTTTGGTTCCTAGGTGAATTTTCTCCTGCAGCATAGCAAATAGTACCAATTCAGTTTAAGTTCAGCTTTCTGTGTAAATTCCTCTTTATTATGCAATTAATCTTGTTAAGCTTTAAAGGAGCAGTCTTCATAAATTGTGTTCCTCATTGTCCTGTTCAGGTGGCTGAATAACATAACTGTGTCCCTTTTCCTTATCTTGGAGTGAGGACCCTCTGATCCACAGGCCAGTGTGATGTACCATATTTTTTGTTTTCAAGGCCTTTTTGCTCTTCTGCAAAGGGCAGGATTCTTTCCAGATCTGGAGCAATAAGCACACCAGTGGATGAAGAATAAGTAATGCTTTATTTGCATAAGGTTAACAGATAGCAGCAGGCATACAAAACACAAGTTATAGCATACCAGACAGAAGTCACACACAATCTCCCCTTCAGCTGCCCGGAGCTCCAGCTAGAGCAGTGAGAAAGACCCCAGCCAACAGTCTCACAGCATCTGGTACCTCCATCTGTGAAGAAGCTCTCTGAGCCCCTTCGGCCTACAGCTTTTATAGCCCACTTTAATCTGATTGGTTGCACCTGGTTAGCAGGCATCATTCATGATCAGCCCAGGACAAGGGATGTGACTCAAGAGGAATGCGGAGCAGCTGAGTGTCTCCAACTCAATTCACTACACCTGGGTATCTTCCCCATTAGCCAACCAGCACTTAGAACACAGGGGACCCAGGAAACTCCTGACACAGGTGTGTGAAAAACAAATTATACTACAGTAGTACCTCGGGTTACATACACTTTAGGTTACAGACTCCGCTAACTCAGAGATAGTACCTTGGGTTAAGATCTTTGCTTCAGGATGAGAACAGAAATCGTGCTCCGGTGGCGTGGCAGCAGCAGGAGGCCCCATTAGCTAAAGTGGTGCTTCAGGTTAAGAACAGTTTTAGGTTAAGAACGGACCTCCGGAACTAATTAAGTACTTAACCCGAGGTACCACTGTATCATGAATCGGCAAACCTTAAACCAGGGATGTAAAAGGGAAAGAGACATGTCATCTAACTCCTCAAAATTACAATGGTCTCCCGTGTTTCCTCTACATTTGCTATCTCGAAACAGTTCCTATTTCTCTTAATTGTAAGGGATTCCCTTACTTGAAAAAACAGCCATATTATGCTATGTAGCCTTTATTTTCTGAAGAGCAACCAGGTAGTTCTGTATCAGAAGTAGAGATGGGAAGGCCTGGAAAACCCCCAGAATTCCCCCCCCCCAATTTTTCTGTTTTTTCCCCAAGCCTCCCCATCTCTAATCAGAAGATAGTTCTGGTATTTTCCATAAGCATGGCAAATGGAGTTAGTTGACTTTCTGTACTTGTAGCAGAAAATCCAGAGTTACTTTTTAAGCAATGACTGACAAAAACAAAACAAAATTATCCAAAACGTTAGCAGTTTATCCGTCCATGCTGACCTATTTATCAGAGAATGATAGTCCTGGCATGCTGCTTGCCTTGCTGATAACCCTGGGCAAGTGACTTGCTGGAATGGATACAGTGTTTAATGTTCTGAAGAGGCAAACCTTTGTTGCTAATGAGTAACAGCAGCACAACTTGAAATCCCCGATAGCAGTTGGCCCTGCGGCAATGGGGATATATGTAGGGACAAGTAATGTCCAAAGCTTCCACTGAAATAAAGTGTCAGCCATTGAAAGGGTCGTGACTGCATCAATTTAAGGGGTTTGTAAATCATAGTTTCGCTTTCCTCTGATTTGATTTTGGACTAAGAGGCATATTTCTATACTTCGTGAAGATTTGACAGATTGCCTTACCTGTTTGTTTTTTTAAAGAAATCCGTTGAAGGGTATAGATTTGCAAAGAGACTGTAGTCAGCAGGTGAAAAGAATCAAACAGTAGAAAGTGCTGTAATGTAGTATTACAGCAAATGAAAGGGAATGAACCTAAGCCCCAATCAATAAATAATCTGACCCTCTTCAGTTATGCACTCATGGGCTCTCTTTTTGCTGTAGTTTTTACATTTTGATTTAATCTGAATACATCTCTGAGGGACTTTTCACACATTGCTTTTTTCTTTCTGGTGATTTTAAGCTTACCTTCACTGTGACAATCAAAGGCATTAAAACTGACAGTGAAGTTTAACTTGTCCTAACTACAAACATCGACCCTGTACTTAACAAAGTTCTTTGTAACTGAATAAGCCCTTGATTTTCTCTTGGTGTTTACAAATGATGCAATTAAACAGCATAGGTAATTATTTTCAGGTGAGGCATTTTCATTTAATATGATCCAGAATGGGCTATTCAGTCCTTTCACACACACCTTTTCCATCCATAATTGTAATTATCTGCCCCCCTTTACTGTACAGAAAATGCAGTGCATTGCATGTTTCCATAGTTCTCCACCTTGCCATTATGCATATATTTCAGGAAGTAAATAATAAAGTTGCTAATGACCACCCTGCTATGTTTGCCCACATTGCCACTCTTTTTACACTTTCAGTCCTAAGTTGTGGGTATAGCTATCTCTTTATTTCTTCTAGCTTGTAAAGGGTAGACCTGAGAAATTTGCTTTGTATGGAGAAGTTACATTTGTGTGGTTCTACCCTGAGAAACCCTTTCTTTTCCTGGCTTCATGGTTCTGAAACAATACATAGAATCATTGAACCATGGAATCTTGGAGTTGGAAGGGACAACAAGCATTTAGTTCAACCCCTGCAATGCCAGAATCTCAGCTAAAGCATCCATGACAGATGGCCATCCAATCTCTGCTTAAAAACTTCCAAGGAAGTGGAGTCCACTATCTCTCATAACAGTCTATTCCACTACTGAATAGTGGTCAGAAATACAGTCAGAAAGTTTTTACAAATGTTTAGTCAGAATCTCCTTTCTTGCAATTTGAAACCATTGGTTTGAGTCCTACCCTCCAGAGCAGGAGAAAACAAGCATGCTCCCTCCTCCATGTGACAGCCCTTAAGATATTTGAAGGTGGCTATCATATCTCCTCTCACTCTCCTCTTTTCCAGGCTAAACATACCCAGCTCCTTCAAGCGCTTCTCAAAAGGCTTTGTTTTGAGACCCTTGATCATCTTGGTTACCCTCCTCTGCACACGTTCCGGCTTGTCAACATCCTTCTTAAATTGTGGTGCCCAGAATTGAACACAGTATTCCAAGTGTGGTCTGACTAAGGCAGAATACTGTGCTACTTTTACTTTCCTTGATCTGGACACTAAGTTTCTGTTCATGCAACCTAGAATAGCATTAGCTCCCCCCCCCCCTTTGCTGCTGCATCACACTGTTGACTCATGTTAAGCTTGTGGTCCACCAAGACCCCTAGATCCTTTTCACATGCACTGCTAGCCCCCCCCCCAATATTTGTGCATCTGGTTCTTCCTGCCTAAGTGCAGAACCATACATTTGTCCGTATTGAAATTCATTTTGTTAGCTTGTGTCCAGTTCTCCAATCTGTTAATGTCATTTTGGATTCTGGTTCTCTCTTCTGTAGCATTAGCTACCCCTCCCAGTTCGGTGTCATCTGCAAATTTAATGAGCATCCCCTCAATTCCTTCATGCAAGTGATTTATAAAGAACCCTGCGGCACCCCACTTGTCACTTTTTTTCAGGATAATGAGGAACCATTAGTGAGTACTCTGGGTTTGGTCAGTCAGCCAAATTAACATTAACAATAGTCTAGCCCACGTTTTACCTATCATAGAGGCAGGCAGTCACTCCTGTTGTCATAAATGTGTGAATAGCCTCTTATTATTATTCGATAAATTGGTATACTGCCCTATACCTCTAGATCTCAGAGTGGTTCACAACATAAAATGACAATATAAAAACCAAAAAAATGCACAATAAGAATAAGGACAAAGACAACCCAATTATTTCTCATTCCACAACACATTTAAAAGGGCATCAGATGTTAATTAGCCAAAGACCTGGTTAAAGAGGAATGTTAGTTCTGATCTGAACTTTTCATTATCATCATGTTCAATGCATTAATGTTTTATGGTATACGTTAATTTGTTGTTGTTTGATTGAATTTTTAATTGTTCTATTGTTTTGCTGAATTATTTTATTTTACTCTGGTACCCTAGGATGAAGAGTGGGTTAGAAATGCGCCTAACAGATATTTGTGTAGTTGGTTTTTTTTTTTTTTAATGGACCTTCCAACCTCCATAGGTTAGGCTGAAAGTGAGAGTAGGCTGCGTATACTACTAAATGCACAATTAGGAACAGTGACATGTGTATATCTTTTTCTAACCTTCAACCCTGAATTGTGCAGGTTGGGAATACAAGGCCATATGACTCAATCCCACTTCCTTGAAAGAAAAGTTAAGACTAGGGCTTCTGTCTCTTAACTTTTCAGAAGTAAGAAGCTTCTGCTTTCCAAAGCACGTATTTGGTAGCAAAAACTAATTGTAATGTAAACCTGGAGACAGTTTTAAGACTTTAACCACTGTGTTGAATGGATAAAAAGGTTCACATCTTTTTGTCACTGTTGCAGTCTTTTTGTTTGGGTAGCTCTAATTTTATGATGTGGTAAATTGAAAGGGGCATAGTAGTACTGCAAGAACCAAGCACATATTCTCTGCTGGCTTTAAAGGGCAAAGGTGCTCTCTCCACTGGCTCATTACAGCAAGCAACAATAATGCTTCTGTTTCCACAGCCTTCTCAAATACCTGTCTTGGCTTGATGGGTTTGGAACTGTTGGGCTGACAGTCTGCATTGTGTGGTGGGAAGGGAAGGCAGAAGTTCACGTTGACAATAGGCTAATTATCTGTGGGCAATTACATTTCATCTCATGCAAGGAGGGATTTTGAATAAATTCTTGAAACAGAATGAGTTGGGTTTAGGCTTAGCCATGCTTAGGAAAGACCCACAGAAATCAGTAGGACTTTAGTTAGTTGTGAGTAACACACTGTTAAGACCATATTCATGAAAGACAATCTTACTCGGATACGAATGATCGCCAGAGAAGAATATGTCATAAGCCACATTGATTTCAAAGGGAATGAATTAGTGCCACACACTTTGAATTGTCCCACCAACACAAACATTTCATGTTCTCCGATTGCTTAGGGGGAGGGGGGGAGGCTTCATTTTACTGGCTCCTGCTAGCACACCTAAATAGTTGAATTCAGCCCCAAAAGTCTACTCTATACATAACCAACCCTATAACAAAACATCTGATGATCTGAACTTCATCGGTGAAAAGTATCCTCTGGAGCAGGGGTGTGGAATCTCCAGACTAACGCCTAATTGGACCTCCCAGTCCTCCCCATTTGGCCTGCAAGGCTATTTTGGCCAAGCCACATCCATCTGCCCTGCTTATGTCACCAGTTGTCCAAAGGGGGTTTACAAACACTGTCACTAAGTGGCTCAGGAACCCCTCTTACCATATAAACCAACCAGGACTCTGCATTCATCATCTGAGGCCCTTTGTGTGTCTCCTCCACATGAGGTCCAGAGGGTGGTAACACGAGAACAGGAATGTAGAATTGTGGGGTGCTTTCCCCAGGGAGGTTCGTCTGGCGCCTTCCTTATATATCTTAAGGACTTCCTGCCTGTTATGTATAAAGGATAAAGGTGCAGGAATTTCAAAGGACTATCACAGTGGACGGTTGCTGAAGTAGGAAATTATAGAGTTATGTCTTAAGTTGTTTTGAAATTGTATTTGACACACACTGAGAAATTCTGGTGGTTTGAAATGTCCCCCAGAGTAGAATTACGTAGTTCTTGACAGTAGCAGACAAGCAGAGCTCCACCAGTCTAGTAAATGCAGATAACTTCAGAAGCTGTTTGTTGGGAGTATATCTGATAGAGAGTTGCTATAGTAAAGCAAAGCCATAAGGGTTATTCAGCTGGCTGGCTAAAATGAAGCTTATTGATCAGTTACGCTGCCCAGTAAATTTTTCTTTGAAGGTTGTTGAACGGTACAGTGTAATGGTTTTGTCTATTGTGGCGATCCAGCTATCATCCATTGAGCCCTTAATCGGACTCCCATTGTAATAAGTACCAGTTAAATCAGATCTATCAATTGGATCCTTTCCCCCCTTTTTCTATACAAAAAAAATGCAGTGATGGCAGAATAATACACCTTTCTGAATTAACTAGCTTGTTTTAAATGCCTCCTCGTACTCTTAAAAATGTTGTTTTGCTTCTTATTACCAAGTGATAAACATCTTAATACAATAGCAGTTTATAAAGGACTTGCTGACACAACATCAAGGATAACCACATGAAACTGTCTGTATTGTAAAAGAAAAAAATGCCTTTAGAAGCTTTGAACGAAAATGGTGATTAAAATTATCCTTTATATAGCAGTAGGGAGAACAAAGTAGAAGGTTTTTCCATAATGTTCAGGTATTCTTTCTTTGTATTGTAGACATTTGTTCCTTAGAGTATACTAATATCATCTAGAGCTGCAGCTGGAAAAAGCCCTCACACTGAACAATTTTGTTAATGGAATTTGTTATAATTATTTTGTGCTTCAGTTTCCCATCTCTCTCTGAGAACTGCTGCCTAGAGGCCTAATTAATGGAAATAGATGGCCTATGAGACTCTCATCTTGTTAAGGTTAGGCCAGTAAAAGCTCTGCGTGCCTGTTTTTGAAGCAAAAAAGGTGCCTGCTGCAATATTTTTCTCTTATTTCATTGAGTAATTTTTTGTACTGACTGTTCCCCTCAGGTTATGTTTGCATGCAGATACTAGAGTGGGGCCTCCTTGAAATGGTGGGTATATGCAAAATATTTCTAGAACATTCATTTAGTTTCTGCAAAGTAATGTAGTGCATAATTTGAACTTAGTTGATGGGACCTTTGATCCAACAGGGATTATTGGTAGTAGTATTCAATTTATTACCTGCCCTTCACTAGCAGGTTCCAGGGCAGGTTACCACAATTTAAAAATCAGTATTGAAACACAGCTAAAAATAATTGCAGTCACGGGGATAGTGTAGTTCATAAAAACGCACATGCTGGGAGTCAAAGGCCAGAATGAAGATTTATATCTTCCATCATTTGCTGAAAACTGTAGTAAAGGTGCCAGACACACCTGTGAGGAAGGAATTCCACAATTTAGAAGCTTTCATAGACAATGCCCTCTTATGAGCCACCACCCACCCTGAACCTCTAAGAACAGCAGAGCTACCAAGAAGGCCTTCTCTGCCTTCTCTTAATACCTGGTGTGGTCAGTACAGAAAGAAGTGGTATTTCAAATATTTGGGGCCTAAGTTGTTTAGGGTCTTAAACACTAGTGTGTTTAATGTAACTGTATGTGAGGCTGTGTGAAACAATTGCAATGGTCACTTACTCACTCACATACCCAGAAAAAAGGAAGCCCTTTGCTTCTTGTTCATTATCCAGTTTTCTCTCCTCTTATCCCATGCCTGAGTGCTAAGTCTTCTTAGGAGTGTTTGGTGAAGGACTCTCTGCAAGTATATATTGTATACCACATTGTCCTTCCATACATACATGTTGACACTCAAAAGAATATCAACATGTTAGTAATATGGGATAACTTGTTCTTTTGTTTGCGATCCATTTAAACTGTGTCAAGCACATTTTAAAAGTACGTTTTCCTTAAGCTAACTTCCAATCATGTAGTAAGTTAGCTGGCTAAAACCTTCCCTTTTTAAAATCACAAGTAATTTCATCTCTCCTTTAAGAATGTATGAATATCATTCATTTATTTTATATATTAAATTTGGGGGAATAGCCTTCCCATTTGGCTAACACATTTTTTAAAAAAACAAAACATTAGAATAACAAAATTCAGCAATGTCAAATAACTTTCCTGCTGCTCTTTGTTAATACTTAAGCGCCAGGTAAAAATACTTCAAATAAAGCTCATCTAAAAGGCTTGGACAAATGAAAAGAACAAATGTCATATGGGTCTGGAAATGTATTGATATGGTTTTGTCACAAGTTCTTTTTCATCTTAGCTTGATATAATCCCTCCATTGCCTTCCCCAACAACAGTTATTAATATGGGTATTTCTCCAACCTCTGTCAAAATGAAGATAAACATTGAATTTTTGTCCATTCACTCTATCCTCCTTTGTGCATTGTTATCCAGTGGTTCAAGTGGCTATTTGGTTGGTTTCTGGCTTTTGGTATAGAGTAAGCCTGCAATCTGTGCACATTTAATTTGTGCACATTCAGCTTTACAATAGCTCCCCAGTGTGCTTTGGGCTAGGGCAAATCAGCGCGGTAAACCTAGCTTTTGAGACTTCTCACAGTTCTTCTCCTTGTCTTACAGCACCACCGTCTGAATCTAAGTGTTAATATATATCTGTAAAAACTGTGGTCTTGCTTTCCTTTTTCTCACTTGGCTCTTTTTACTTCTGCGTGAAGGTGGATGAATCATTGGTTCCCATTAATCTGAAACTGGTTGTTTTGGCTTGCAGGGTGTGGGGATTGGGTAAGACGATTTCGAAGCAGCCCGTTATACATGGGTGGAATGTGCTTCACATTTTATTATTTGAAACCTTGTTACACTGCCCTTCAGTAAAAGAATTTGAGGGTAGCAATCATTGTACAATTAAAGTGATAACTAAATCAAAAGCACCACTGAGGCATTATAGATCTTTTAAAATGACTAATAATCACAGCTTACTATTGGAATCATAGCATTATAGAGTGGGAAAAGGACCACAAGGCTGATCTAGTTCACCTCCCAGCAGTGCTAAAGAATCCATGATGACTCATCCCCAAAAACCTGAGCTGCAGATCAACTTGAAATCAGAGGCGGCTAGTAACGGAAAAGGTCTGCAATGATGAACAAGCTTAGGATCTCTCTCTGGGACCAGAGAGAGGAAAGATACCAAACTGCATAAAGGATTTAAGGGACTGAAGCACATGGCTTGTTTGCAATGTGTTACTTTGTAACCAGTATTGTCATTGTTGGGGGTGTGGTGGTAAATTTTTTATCCTACTGAAAATATTTTTTTTGTGTGTGTGATTTTGTCCCAACCCTCAGATATAAGCTCATCAGTTTATAACTGTGGTGCAGATAGACTTAAGGGTTAAAAGTTGAACCTTCATGGTACCAGAATCATGACTATCCTTTACCAATACCCCCTTCCGGAGATGCAAGTAGGAAAAATGATGACTAGTCACCATTCTGCCTTTTAAGAGACCTGACTATTCAAAAAGCTGCCTGGTTGAAAAATTCTTAAATTTACAAACTTCCTTAGCCAGTAAAAATTGTTAAATGAATTAGTTTGAGTATGCTTCAAATTTGTGTGATTTTGCTTCATATTTTAAGGATTAACTATATAAGAATAATAATTCTCTGCTTGAGCCTTCTTGGGACAATACTACACTGTTTGAACAACCAAACTCTTGCAGTAATTAATTACATTTTTAATAAATCAAGAAGCAAACTACAAGCATTTTTTACTTCCAACCAACAGTAAACATAATGTGCATACAGTAGCGTCCATTTATAGCAAGTACTTATGCTGTCTTGAATAATATGGCAAAAAACTTGTTTGCAGCAGCTAAAGCCTAAAAGAATAGAATACCTGCTCCCCATTAGGATGAGTTATAGATACTTTCATTGAATTATGTTAAGTGGTAATCAAAAAACTTAATTTCAAATCATTGCTTGATTAAATTAGTTGCAATCCTTAGTTGTTGGCAATCACATTATTATTTTTATTTCAGAAGAGATTTATCAAAAAAAAAAAAGTGCTGCAATATGTGTAGCTTGCACCTGTCTTTTAATATATTGTTGGAGAATTTTGACTCATCATTCAAAGGTTGCTAATTGTTTTGAGGTTCCAGCCAGTTTAATTGTTTAAACTACACTCCCAATATACGTGTAGCATGTGCTATAGGAACTTTGAAACAATATTCAGAATTCAGATATGCTTGTTACACTGGAGACAGTTTATCACACTTATCACACAACCCAACTGAGGAAATTAGTGTTAATCATTGTGCCTATTGGGTCTCTCTGGTGTAATTGTTTTAATCTAGCAGAAGATGCTTCTGAACAAATTTCCAAAATTATAGCCCACCTATTTTCAAGCCCAGATTCAGGAGATTTTTCTTCTTCTTTTCATTATGGGAATTTTGCTTCTATGAATAGGCCTGCATCTAGACTTAATATGAAATCTAGGTTTTATTGTCATTTCTCTGTGATCATTATTTCTACAATATTTTGGTATATTATTGAAGGGTATAAGAATAGAAAGGAGTCATCCTCAATCTCTTGGTAGATCAGTGATTCCCTGCAACCAAGATAGAAGCCGAACTTTTTCAGCACTAAAAATAACGATATACATCTTAATTATGTTGCCAATTCCTTTTCACATAAGCTTGCTGATTGTGCCAAATGAACAGGGTATGAGTTTGTTTGTTTGTTTGTTTGTGTATTGCATGCATCATCAGGCTATCAGTCATGGCATCTTTTCAAGCCTAGTCACTGGAATAGTGCTGACTGAGACTTTGTGAGCTTTTGAGGAATCCATGATTCTGATCGCAAAAGTTGGAAAAGTTAAGGGAAGAGGATTCAAGAGTTGCTGGCTTTTCAGCTGTGATGATAGAGTGAGGCTGCATCCCTTCTCTTCCTCCCTCTGCTGCAGCCTGATGTAATGTCTGCTGCCAGATGACAGCTTCTCAGCAGAGCTGATGGTAGCCCTGCACTTCTGTCTTTTCACTCCTCTATCACAGTCTGATGTAATGGCTTCTGTGAGGTATATGGATCACCCTTCCATTGGGCACTAGCAAACTGACCTGCTGAAATGACCTCAAATGCTTACTGCATGAAATTACTGCAGCTAAAGTCAGGTTCATGATAAGAATGCAGAATCTAGAAATGTTGAGTTGCGAGCCACTTGGGAGTTGGAAACTCGCATGAAATAAATAGGTGGTGCTCATGCACTGTTTGTTGTTGTTGCTTATTGTAGATTTTTGATAAATGGATTATAATACAGCAGAGGTGAGGGGAAGATGGGAGGGAAACAGGAAGACAAGCAAATTCAAGAACTAATACTTGTTGAATTTATATGGCCATTGAGGGAGACAGTTTGAGAAGAGGAAGAGCCAAATGACACCTCATATAAGATGGTCTTCAGCTCTACTGCAGCCAAATGGAATGACTGTTAATGGATTAGTTGGACATGCTTTTTGGGGAAACTATCTTTTTTTTCTCCAAGGAAGTATAAGAAATGGTCTACATTGTCAGCATTCAAGGTGATGCTGAAGGTAATGAGATCCTTTGGCATCTAGTGATGTCATTTCATATTTCAAGAACTGGAAACTGACGACTGCCCATTGCAGTGGTATAACTGAACCCTTACTGGTACATTAAGGCAATGCTAAAAAGAAGTCAAGAATGCTATGGCCAAATGTGCCATGATGATTGACTAATGGATAGCAATGAATCTTCATCATGTGAACCAGCGGTGTCAACCTATCTTTGTATTTTTGTGTAGTAGGCCTCAAATTCAAAAAATTAGACCCCTTAACCTTACTGGGGGACAAGTGCTCAACAACTTTGCTTTTAAGAGCCGCAATAAAACTGTACCATAATGGCTATGTTTGCTTGTCTTTTTTGAAACTAATGAATTCAGGAGAAGGTTGGTTCCTTGGGCTGAAACTTTATATGCATGAGTGTGGCCTGAAGAGAACTTACTTGCTCTTAAACTCCCTTGATTATAGGTTATAGGGTTGTAATTGAAATCTAGTCAGATGTAAATGTAACAGTGCCACTGGCAATATAATGCAGACTGTGGCATCTTTTGAAGAACTTTTAAAGTCCTGTTCAAAGGCTTGCAAAATAAATTACTTTATAGTTTAAATAGAATAAGTAATGACATCCCTTGAGTACTGGATTTCCTTCTTCATTTGTTATCTTCAGTTCCAAGATAAAGATTACCTCCCAATTAAGGCATTCCTTTTCTTCCACAAATATGTTCCAAACACGTAATGGTGCATTGCAGCCCGCAATAGTGTGTTTTGAAAATATGAGGGTTTGCCTTCTATAGCAGTGTGAATGTGAATTTATAATCTTGTTGCCATGTATTTAATGTTAAAGGTTATGTGGCACCCTGATTTGGGTGGCCTGGCTGTGACCTTAAGTCAGAAGTTATTAGTTTTGCCTGTCAGAAAAGGCTTACATGATGTTCAAGATGAATTTCTTATGGTCAAGAGTTCAAGACCCTATTGTATTGTCTTTTATTCTTGCCAACATGTTCACCAATAGGAGCGCTGTCTTTTCCCTCCAAGAATGCAATTTAATTTGTAATTACGCACCATTCTGACATCATGCCACTAATACTGTGTGTGGTTTTTTCCTCAGATACTGAACGTCTTTATACTAATGTGTTCCAAGAAATCTGCAACCGCTTTGGAAAAACCTATACCTGGGATGTAAAATCCTTAGCAATGGGTAAAAAGACATTGGAGGGATTAACCATTATGCGAGATGCCCTGGACCTCCCGATAACCATAGAAGAACTACTTCATGAAAGTAAAACGAAGCAAGAAAAAGTGTTCCCCACAGCTGCATTGATGCCAGGTTGTATTTCCTCTAATCAAATGTGTGCATATCCAATTAAATCTTGCAGTTTGAATTTGAATAGTTACATTCACAAAATGCTTTTCTCTGGTGCCTGGTTCTTTCCTCATCACCTTGGAAGATTGAACGATTTTTTTTATTTCTCAAAAAACCCACTGAGGTGTCTTCTAAGAATAAATATGATGCACTTTTCAGCAATGCCATCTGTCTCTTGCATATGAGAGGGAGAGAACATGTGATATTGTTCTACTTGACAGCTCTGAATGTGTGTATGGTTAGTTGCCGTGTGTTTTTAAGCTGTTGATAGCTGTTTTCACAGGCCTCTCCACACCTTCTGTAGTGTCCCATGGATGCCCAGAAACAAAGTTACCCTACCCTCTACCTATTAAAGGGAATACTGTCTTTAGGATGTGTGTCTGTGTTCATTTCCCACATTGTCAGGCATGAACCCCCCCTGTCAAGTGTTTTGGCATGTGCATTGGGAGGTGTGACTATTGTTGTACTGCTGGGGCACTCTTACTCCCAAAGGAATCTGGGGGGGGGGGCCCTGCAAAACAGCAAACAGCACAATAAAAGCATTTTTAAAACTTTTAACAACATGTTGTACATTCTCACAATTTATAATCTCAAAGTTACCAGGAACAGTGTCTATTTCAGCCACCAAATGCCTGGGTGAAAAAGAATGTTTTTAAATTTGCCCTGAATGTTAACAGTGAGGGGTGCAGCTCACCACAAATGGGAAACCACCAATGAGAAAGTCCTTTTAAGGGTCAGTGCCAACCGGGCAGAGTACAGCAGTGACACAACAAATGTTGGCTGGGTTTTTTTGCAGAAGCAACAAGAGTGACTTGCATCATTCCTGCTTTCTTAAAAGCACAGCACAAACATGGGGGGGCGGGGGGAGAACTTCAGAGAAGGAGAGTGCCTATTCTTTCTCTTTGTGCTGGGCGTTGGAGAAGACAAGTGGTGTAGGTCTTCTTGCCCCTGCCTTCTGCCTCCTGCCATAATATGAGAGACCCGAGCTTTCCTTGCACAAGCTCTCTGCTTATGCCAGAGGACTTGGAAGAAGGAAGGCATCAGTAGTGAGTAAAAATAATGCACAGCTAGTATGCCATACTCAAGTTTCTAGACCTTTGAATCCTCACCATGCATTAATTAGGGGTTGAATAGCTATATTAAGCAAATAAACTATTGCCCTTTCATTAAAAAAATCAATTTATATATAAAATGAATGCAGATATATTAAGTGTATGTTAAGAAAGTTGATGGAATGGGAGCTGCTTCTGTTCTCCCTTTCTGCATGTTTTCCAGTTCATGAAAATGGCTGCATTTGTTTCACTCAGATGTTTCCCCATTCAGCCATGCACTCACATGCATAATCATCACATGGACAAAAATAGGCCATACAGCCTGTCTGTGGATTGACCCCTACATACAAATAATTAACTCTTGTCATATCCAAGAGCCACTCTTCATTACAGAAGAATTGGGAAATCAACAGTATGGAGCATTTATTCTTCTTAATTCCCCATTTATGCAAAGTTTCTACATGCCAGAATCTGAAAGCCAGTGCTATGGGCATTGCTTGCCTTCACTTAAAGAGTCATGCATAATAAAGTAATGCTTTTTGAAAGATGCAAAAAAGACAATATGCAATAATATCCCTATATTTGACTTTTTAATGGGAGTTTGTGATGATGATGATGACGACGACGATAATAATAGCAGAAAATACAGAATTTCTGGAATGGTTATTTAAGGCCATTGCGCATTCCAAATAGTTTTAAGCTTATTTTACCTTGGTGATGGGAAACCAATATGCAACTCAGCACCTACTAATCTGCCTCTCTCCAAAATGATGGGAACCTATGTGCCCCCCCCCCAGCTTGAACCTGTAATTGTCCTATAAAGTGGTGTTTGGCAAACTACGGGATATAGCAGAGAGCTATACCACAATACTGCCATCATTTCCATGTTTTCTGTTGCTGCTGTTTATTGTGTTCTACTTCCTAAGCTAGTTAAAAAGACAATTGCTGCTTACTGGATTTTCCACTGGGAATAATGCTTTAATTTATATTGCTTGTTGAAATGTGAGTAACTTTCCAAATGGATGTTTTAATGATTTTCCAAGAACTGCTTTGTGCTACTTTGTCACACATTTAAAAATGGTGGCTCTCTGCTTTGAGCCTGCAGTTCTAGGGATTTGCATAGAATTGTTGTAGATGAAGACTTTTATTTTTTACTTTAAAAGAAACAGAAGAAATAGATAATTGATTGCGTTCCTGTTGAGAATCCATCTCTGGTACATCTGTTTCTATTTAAGACCAAAACATAACAGATTCTACAGTTTTTACATTTTCTGCTATACTGATGTCTAAATCCCTGGGAGCTATTGCACCACCAAGACACAGTTTTTAATCATCTGTCTTAAGCAGCAGAAAATGACTAAGTGCCTCTTACACGATATTCTCTAGATTGCTAATTTTAGCCTATCAGCCCTATCGGATAGGAAATGCAGAGAGACAGAGACAGAAAGAGAAAGTAAGTCTGATTGGTCAACAAATAAGAACATGATGGAAGTTCAATGTTCCCATATTTTGTATAAAAAGGTAAAGGGACCCCTGACCATTAGGTCCAGTCGTGACTGACTCTGGGGTTGCGGCACTCATCTTGCTTTATTGGCCGAGGGAGCCGGCGTACAGCTTCTGGGTCCTGTGGCCAACATGACTAAGCCGCTTCTGGCAAACCAGAGCAGCGCACGGAAACACCGTTTACCTTCCTGCCAGAGAGGTACCTATTTATCTACTTGCACTCTGACGTGCTTTTGAACTGCTAGGTTGGCAGGAGCAGGGACCGAGCAACGGAAGCTCACCCCTTCGCGGGGATTCGAGCCGCCGACCTTCTGATCGGCAAGTCCTAGGCTCTGTGGTTTAACTCACAGCACCACCCGCGTCCCCATATTTTGTATAAGCCTTCATATATAGGTATTGTTATTGAACTTATATCCTTCCCTTCCAAAGGAGCCCAGGGCAGCAAACACATCCATGTTTTTGTTTTTTAAAAACTTACTAAAACAGTTAACAGATTTAAAATCCTTTCATACCCACCCCGTCGCGGAGCTCACCCCGTCGCGGGGATTTGAACTGCTGACCTTCTGATCGGCAACTCCTAGGCTCTGCGGTTTAACCCACAGTGCCACCCGCGTCCCTTATGGACCTTATAGGTATATAAATGTCATTTGCACATAACAAAATATGTATTTTATCAAAGTAAATGTTGAACTGAAATACAATTAAGAAGTATATTAATATTAAAAAATGGGGGGGGGGGCACCCAAGAGCTAAGCTATAGCGTGTTTAGCTTATACATAAATCTGGCACTGGAAATCAGAATTGCTTTTGTAAAAGCAAAACAAAACCTGCTTTTCTTATTTAAAAAACCCACTGTGTCCGTCCCCCCCCCCCCCGCAGTGAAATTTAAATTTAATGGAAACATGTTGAAGTCTATTTTGAATCATTGACACATTATAAAAGAAAGTTGGTCAAAACCAGGTTTTTTAAGAAAATGAAAGAGAAACCTGGAAGATCCATGTAAATAGATGAGGTCTGCAATATAATCAGTTTTGATTATTTGTGACTGCTAAGCAAACAAGGCAGCTATTGATTGTTGATCTCATGTTATGCCCAATAACTACAAGCCCTTTCTAGAAATCTCTTGGCACTTGCGTGCTGCTGGATTTGCTCAGAAATCCACGCATTTCAGAATTCAGCTGCCCCCAACTACCCAGATAGTGCAAAAGGCAGATGGGGCCGTATGATAAAAGTTCTGCATTATGTTCCTAGGTAGTATACAGGATATATTTAGTTGCATACCAATATTCTAAAATTGCTACAGGAGCTAATTAGTATCCATATTTGGTTGAAAAATAATATTGTGGAAAACTTGACTGGAATCATTTATTTAAACGGGCATGATTTAAATCAACCCACCCTGGCATTAATCAGTTATGTTTTATCCCCAACAGCTTCACAGATACCACAGTATTTGAGAATACCTTAAATGTTTAACACAGACCCGCTTGACAAGAAAAAAGGTGGAAGGGTTTAAATAAATTCTAAGTGATGTGCAGACTGCATCATTTTTCATGTATGTATCCTGAGGCTTTATGTAGTAATTCTTTTATCCTTTCACCTGGGTTTGTGAAGTCCCAAGTGGAAAGACTGGTAAACATTTGCTAAACTATTGCTGTTTTGAATAAAAGTGATAGTTTTTCTTTCAAAATAACGGTTGGCAAGGAAGTTTAATGACCTCTGTATAGTGTCACTGCATTAATTATAGTCTGCAGAGAGGGTGAAATGCCTCCTAAACATTCCCCTCCTCCTTTTTAAACAAAAGGGACCGACCTGGATTTTCTACTGTCAAGACATGCAATTGGATTTAAACTTATCTTGCTGTTTTGGAGGGCCCCAGAAAGCATACTGATATGCATTGCAACATTAAAAACAAGGACAGACCAGTTGCTAGAAAAAAGCTTATAATACTAGCATTTCAATAAATTTATGTCATATTGTTGAGTAGAAGTGGTATATGAATATGCTGGCTAGTTGACAGACATAATGTATGAAGCAGTGAGTGATTGTAGTGGTTGTGCGAAAGTAGTGGTGAATGAGATTGCGTGAGTGGTTGTGCAAAAAGTTGGTTTGTTGGAATTTTACATTTTGTTGCTGTGTAAAGCTCTTCGACCTTATAGTGATATTGTGTTTAAGTATACGATTATATTTCAGTTTTTTATGTGAATAATTTGACACGTTTTTTATTGTGCGTACTGTGTTTATATATGTATTTTATCAATTGCGAACTGCTTCAAGATTTTCAGGTAGCAAGCTGTCTGTATATGGAAATAATACATAAATGAACACACATTTTTTGTGCATGCTTTGCAGTGTAATGCTGTGCATTCCAAATCAAAAGAAAGCCCCACTGAATTGAGGAGCCCCATATGTATCCTTAATATCAGAGGATAAATGCAAATACATTGTGGAAAGCAAAATATGTAAATATGAGAAGCGTTCTCACCAAAATAATTGCTGCTATTTGAGTTTCAGTGGACTAGAAAGAGCAGAAGCACCAGGGGAAAAATAAAGCCACAAGAAAAAGTTTAATTTGTGTTATTTTATGTATTTTTCAGAGCTGTCAAATGGAAAATGCTGAATTATTCCTTTCTGAAAGCTTCTATTGTCCCATGATAAATACTTCAATTCTGTCAGGATTTTTTTTTTTTAAATACATCTGTGTTCAGAGTTCTAAATTTGGCATGTGACTAATTATTGTTTAAAGTTCTTGAGGTTTATATATTTTGATCCTTTCAGCTTTATTAACTACATCAGACCTACTAAATATGCATTACGTCCCTTCCTTTTATTTGGTTTTTTTGGCCAGAAGTTCATGTATTACAGCACAGTTCCTCTTATTCTACATATGTCCTCTCTGCATACTATCTTGATTTTATGTAGTATGATGCACTTCGTGGTTTCTGTACACCTGCAAGGATGTGCAGTAGAAAACTTTCCTTTTTTACTTTCCTGTTTCATATTCAAAATTGTTTTTGCTATTTCTTTTTTCATAAAAAAATCCATCACCTTTTTTAAAAAGTTCAGATTTAGTTCATTTGTACTGTGTATTTCTACTTGCTAAACAGAAGCAATACTATACTGCTGAAATCAGCTTGTAGGGACGAAAGTTTCTGTTGCTTTAAAGGTCCTTGGGGGCATTTGCTCCATCAATTTTTGGGCTACGAACTCCCTCCCCCTGTGCAAGTTTATTGAGACAGACTCTCCATTGACTTAGGGATTAACTGATGTATGAGAAATGTAGCCCACCAGGGATTCTTTCTGTGGAGGGGGCATTTTTCCACCACTAGCAGCCCTGGGGACTACAAAATTTTTTTTAAAAGCCTATGCAAGACTAGAGAGATGGAACTTCAATGGACAAGGACTAAAATAGATGGGCGAAGGGTGGTACAGCCAGTGAGGATGTAATGTCAGTGGCAGAAGGTGCAGCCACATGTTCCCCCTCACACAGTTAAAATCCACACAAGGTTGTTGTCGTTTAGTTGTGTCCAACTCTTTGTGACCCCATGGACCAGAGCACGCCAAGCACTCCTGTCTTCCACTGTCTCCCGCAGTTTGGTCAAACACATGTTAGTAGCTTCGAGAACACTTTCCAACCATCTCGTCCTCTGTTGTCCCCTTCTCCTTGTACCCTCCATCTTTCCCAACATCAGGGTCTTTTCCAGGGAGTCTTCTCTTCTCATGAGGTGGCCAAAGTATTGGAGCCTCAGCTCCTTCCAGTGAGCACTCAGGGCTGATTTCCTTCAGAATGGATAGGTTTGATCTTCTTGCAATCCATGGGACTCTCAAGAGTTATACAGAGTTATACAGGAGGCAGCAATGAAAACCATCCCACACAAGGTACAAACACCCAAATTATCAACCATTAGTCTTTTGATGAAGGCAGGAAAGAGAACTAACTAAATCAAGTTCAGAAGGTGGGGTGAACAACTCCAGTAAATCTAGCTCCTCTGTTTTTGCTCAAACAAGTGTATTTTAACACTTTCATATATATATTTTTCTGTTTCACAGGTGTTGAAAAACTAATCCGCCATCTACATCAACACAACATACCCATAGCTGTTGCCACCAGCTCATCTCGGGTGACATTTGAAATGAAAACAAGTCGACACAAAGACTTCTTTAATTTATTTCATCATATTGTGTTGGGAGATGACCCTGAAGTGAAGGCTGGCAAGCCAGAGCCTGATGTGTTTTTAGTCTGTGCAAAGAGATTTAACCCTCCTCCGCCTCCAGAAAAGGTAGGAATAATCATAGTAATAAAAGCGGCAGTGTATAATCCCAGGTCATGCTTTGATTTTCATTCTTTATATAATATAGTAAGTTCTATGTGAGATTTGATAGCAACTATAAAAAAAATAACAAGTGGGAAAGTATTGGCAAATATTCTATTTCTTCATTGTGTATAATGGTTTGCAATGCAAATGTGTATCGATTTGCTGCTGTACACTACAAATGAACAGGAGTGTTTTAAGTGTGTCCAATATATTTATAAATCTGGGTGCTAACTGTTTGGACACCAAGTTTTCCACCTGCAACATTTGAGCTCTTGTGTATGAGTGCAAGCAATCTCTTCTAAATGTTCAGAATAGGACATTTTGTAACACGTTTCATGATGTTTCTGTTTTGAGTGTTGAACGTGACATGATTTCTGTATGTCCTATATCTGAAACAGAGTAAAGACATTTGCCTCCTGAGCCCAGCAGTAAAGAAGCAAAATGTAAAATTGGGTTTTCAAATGGGCAACAACTTCATTAGCTGTAACTTTTAAAAGTATTTGTGATTGATTAGATGATAGATACTAAATTTCTGTTCTACAGTGTAGGTTTCAGTTGGCTGAAGGCAATATAGTGCTTTCAACATGGTGGACTCAAAAATCTAATCAGCCCCTTACCAGCAGGGCCGGTAGTCAGGGATTGGGGTATCTAGAGGGCACCAGACTGGCTGCCACTAATTCAAGATGTCGAACCAAGTCTCCTCACCCCTTTCTAGGCAAGTGTTGTCCCTGGTTTGGGGCTTCTTATAGTTGGAACAAGGTAGCCCTGGGCATGTCAACCCTGCCCCACGGTGCTTGAAACAGTATGAAGCTTAAGTCTAAAACTCATTTTACTTATTTATATAATCCCTTGAATAGATTGCTTTAAACTAGGGTTTCCCCAAACATGGATCTCCATTTGTTTTTGGACCACAACCCCCACCATCCCTAGCTAGCAGAACCAGTGGTTAGGGATGATGAGAACAGCTGGAGACCCAAGTTTGGGAAACTGCATTAGACCAGAGAGCTGAACTGAACCACTGAATGCAAATGGGCACTAAATAAAGGCATGTTCTCCATTCCAAACCTTTTTATTTGTATGCCTCTGGATGCATGTTTTGCAAGCTGTGTGTAATGGGCTAACTTGTGCTGCCCTAATGCAACTCTCGTTAGTTGTATCCATTAAAACTTCCTTACAAATACATTTCCCACTTTAAATTTTAAATCGAGTGCAAGGCTTGGTTTGTAATATGGAAGGTTTTCCTCCAATATTTTTCACTGCCTCAGTTTCACAAGAGCTTGTCACTATTGAGTACTAAGAATTAGCAGAAACTGGCAAATCGTAAACCTAATGCAGGGCACTGCAAGGAAGAAGCAGTTGTCTAACATGGTAGCAGAACTGAAAACTGCATTTTCATGTGCTCCTTCACTATTTTTACCTTATTCATATTCAGCATAAAACTGTACAATTTGTTGTATTCATTCCCATTTTAAAGATAAGAATTGAGGCACTTGGGCTTAAACCACATGAATATCAGAGTTCTGGATACTCTACTCCAACCCAAAGCAACCTGGAGTATGCTGTGTATGAGCTGAAGAAAATGGCTTTTGAACCATTTTGTGTCCTTTTTCAACTTAAAATTTCCCACTTCAAGCGGTTTTTTTACCTATAGGGAATTAATATGAAAGCCCCATGTCTTTTCCCCTTGGAGAAAAAACCCTACCAGTTTTGAGCTGTCAGTGCAAAGTTTCTCTCCCTAGTTTGAGACTTATTTCCCTTTTCCAATGCAACGCCTCATTCCACAACTAAATGCCCAACAGAAGAGTTATTCAAAGCTTTGTAGGTTATCTTTGTACCTGGCACTGACTTGTGTTTTAAAGCTTGTGTTCATCATCATGCTCATGCCTCATTCCCAAAGCCCAGCAGCTCACTTACCCAGCTTGGGAAGACAGTGTGAGGGCATCGAATGTTGCCAAGGGCCACCAAAAAAGGTCTCAAGGGTCATGTGTTGGACCACCCTGATCTAAACTGACTCTGGAGGCATTTGCAATTTATTTCGATTATAAGACTTTCAGCTACAAAATTCCTCACCTCCAGCTGGCCTGCTTTTTATTTATTTGAGTGGTTGGATGAGATATTGCCTGTATTGAAAGCAATTTAACCATTGGCCTAGGTTCTGTTATATATCCACAATACGTCAGCCATTGTTAAAGCGAAAATATGGTCAACATTGCCATTCTCTTAGGTACTAGTGGTGATGTAAGGAAAGAGTTACAATTTGCTTATATTCTTTGGGGTGCCCCTGTCAAGGGGGGCGAATGTGCTTGCGCTCGTCTTGATAATATATCAAGCAGCTGGTAAGGGACTTGATGAAATATGAGGCAGAATACTAAATTACATTTTGTAACCCTCTTCCCCCTCTACGTGATGTGGGTGTGAAAGCATGCAGTGGTTGGTATAAAACATTACATTCAGATTAGCAGGTCGCTGGAGATATGCTACTAATTGTTTTAGGGAGCTCATTACATGTATTATCGCATATTATCCATAGGAAGCTGTGGAGGGAGGGTGGGGAAAGAAAAAAAGAGAGAGAACTTTATTTCATGATAAACTACTCACTGAGTTGTGTTTTTCCTCTTTCCAAGGCCCTTAGCACTTCTGGCATTGCCAACAGAACAATCATTGAATAGTTAGGTTTAATTTACAGGAATTCTCTCATAAAATGTTTTAAGAGGTGCTCTGGGTTGTGGCAAGCAATGAATTAATCCTCTTCTTAAAAAGATTCAGGGTATTGATCTTCCCTCAATAGCTGAAGTTGCTTTTTTAATTGCCCCAGTGCTTGTCATAACTGCGCATCTCCACAAGTTTAGAACAAAGGCCGACTAAAACAAGGAATTGCTCTGTAAGCGTTATTTTTATTGTTCTCTTAATTTATTATTCCAGAGGGGTCTGCAGAAAACTCAGAAAGGCCAAATGCATTTTGTTTTGTTGCCGTAGCCTTTATTTTAAGACCTTTTTTAAAAAAAGGGATTTCATATTGCAAAAATTTGCTTTTAAAAGTATCCTGATATTTGGGTTTCCGTGTTTCTCTCTTACTTGTCTGCAGTTTATGAGGTGCCAAGGCTATATTTATTATTATTGTTCTATATTACTGTCTCTCAGTTGGCAACAAAGCCGCATACACGGTATAGTTTATTAACACTAACAAACTATTTATTGCGTAAAGAGGGCAAAGTATCTTATCTTATATTAGTTCAGTAGACAGCAGCCATGAATATAGTGCAATTATAAGCTGATTGTAAATTTGTAATTTATAAAGTACTGTTTGATGGCCAAATGTGTCCTAGGCTTCAGTTTTATGAAACCTGGGAAATTCTCTTTGCTATGTACTGTATATATGGGGAAAGCCTGAAATTTTTCATAATGGGATTTGAATAATAATAATAACAATAATAATAATTTGAATAGTTGTAATAATAATCACCGAAGAGCCCAGAGATTTTCCTTGTTCCCATTTGTGTAATAATACCTGATCCATCAAACCCTTCACCTTAATACTATTATCTGTGAATCAGATTCAAGCATGAGGTCATAAGTAATATGTTTTGGGTGGCTGGTCCCCAGTTATGGAACCTCCTCCTATTCTGGGGCCACCAAAATCCAAGCTAGAGAAACCTGCTTGTTTGGCCAGGGTTAAATCAGGGAATAAATATCATGGATTTTAAATTATATTAAACTTTATTTAGTTTTGCTGACAGCGTAGAGGCATTTGTTTTCCCACCCGAACAATTCTTTTGTGTTAGATGAGTTCTAAATATAAAAAAATAAATAACAGCACAGTTTAAACCATGCCTATGCAGGGGTCCCTTTACCTTTATGCAGACCTAAATCCTATTGAATTCAATGGGGTTTAATCCCAGTAACTGGGATTAGGATTGGAGCCCCCTTCCCTAAGACTAAACCCTACTTTATTCTGCTTGCATTGTTACACATTATTCAGTTTTTGTGTTTGTATATAGATGTATATATAAATATCTGGATCTGTATAGTTGTATATGCAAAATATTTGTACAAATCCTGAATCAAGATCTGAAGCAGGGCCACTTAGGAAAGATTTGGGGCTTATCTGAGCTGAAGTGGGATCTTGAGGCAAAGTCCTGCAGAGATTTGTATGTTTTAAAAACGCTGTGTATCGTGAGTCTGAAAAACCGAAACATTTTTTTCAATCTTACTTTATAAGGAAAACACAAGAGTGAAGGGAGGGAATGCTTTTTAGTGACCTAGCATCTAATTGAAGGGACCATATCTTGAACTTTCCCACTACAGAACTTTGAGGAAGGGATGTTAAAGTATCAACTTGTTCTTGTCTGTTCTGTGCTTTTTTCTTTTTTCTAGTTATGCTGCTTGTTTGGCAAATGCTAGATCAGGCTTCCTCAACCTCGGCCCTCCAGATGTTTTGAGACTACAATTCCCATCATCCCTGACCACTGGTCCTGGTAGCTAGGGATCATGGGAGTTGTATGCCAAAAACATCTGGAGGGCAGAGGTTGAGGAAGCTTGCCTCCTGCCTCTGTGTCACATGCCTCTATATCCCCTTGAGTCAAATTAGCTTTGGGCTTCTCCTCAACTGGCACCAAGAGTCACAACTAAGTCTAGTCCTTGCTCCCATTCTTCTGAAAATTTACAGATTATTTGGATCCTCAGCTGTTGAGCAGAGGGTTGATTCCGAGCAGGGAGGCACCCCTGATCTTGGTTGGGAGAGGAGATACAAGGAACAGGATCCAGGGTGGGGTTGGTTCCCAGGTCAACCCAGGGCGGGTTAACCCCCCTCCACCCCCACTCTCTGTTGGAGCCATGAGACGGATTGTTGCAGCGGGGAGCTGTGCACAGCCTATTAAATTCTGTTTCTCTCTGACTTTGGTGACTTGAAGGGTTAATTTTGTGACTTTTCCTGTTGATGTCTGTTGTTGATTTTGTGCATAATTGAACATAACTTTGTGGCCATGATTGATTTGATTGATTTTATACTTTTGGAGGAAGGTCAAGTTACAAAATGCCTCAACGAATATTTGCAAGACTTCTATTTGCAAATAGAAAGCCTCTACCAATTCCTAGCCCTGGCCTGTTGACTCCCTGAATTGCCTTATGTCATGCTGTGCTTTGGAGCTAACAGAGGTGCAGCTGCTACCTGCCCCCAAAGCCCAGCAGAATACAAAAAACACCCCTCTAAGTATCACAGAGCATGAAAGACCTCTCTCAGTCAGCAATCATGCATGTCAGGGAATGTGGGGGCTGGGTGGGTGGCAACCAAAAAACGTTGGTTATTGAAACAAGCAAAAATATGTGGATTTTGGTTATGTTGGGTCGTATTTGTGTTGCGTATTTTAGATATATTTTTTCTAAAATTCTATCAATCTGTTGCTTTCCTAGCAGAGTTGTTAAGATACACACAAGGAAGAAGAGAGACGTGAAATGGTTTAAACCACCTCTTTCTAAACAATAAATGTTTTTGAGCAAGGAAAGTGTTGTTTCTCAAAACAGTTTTTAAAAGATCTAAAGTTCCTCTTTCACCCAGTTGTTAAAAACAGAAGCAATCGCTATGACTGATCCTTCGATTCACCATGCGAGACTAGTATGTGATTTTTTGCTTTGCGTAAAGCGATTACTGGGAAAGCACTTCAGGCTCAATGCCACTCCAAGGATGAAGAAATTCATCTGTGAAAGTTTTATATTCTAATAAAAGGATTTTGGTGTCGGTACAGAACAAAACCTTGGTGTATAAGAATAGTAGCTTTAGGAGCAGAGCAGGTGTTGGAAGAACAAGGGATACCTGTACTTCAATATAGTTGATATACATGTTCATTATTCAAAATACTGTGCATGATGTTCTTTAATTGCTGCATGATGACCTAGGGATGGCCTACGGGTACCTATTTCAATATATCGTCTCAATCCTCTGCATGCTTACATAGAAGCAAGAACTTGGGTTGCTTCTGTGATGTAAGAATTGCTACCACTTGGCTTTTTCCCATACTCTGAAAGTTATATGACACAGATTCCCTGGTTCTATTGATTTCTCTTCCAAATAGGTATGTTTAGGATTACGTTGTTAATATGCCCTGAAAGCAGGCCTCTAAAATCAGAGTGGATGCTGTATTAGAAATTCTGAAAAATATAATTCAATTTATTTTAATATGTACCTTGTGCATTGCATTGCTTTTGTGTTTGCCATCCCTCTCAGAACTTTCCTATTATAGAAATTGCTTGTTTCAAGAAGAGAAACCTGAGTTTAGCCCCCTTAAAAGACAAGACTGGATGTACTGTTTATAGAGCAATAAATGTGCTAAAATGAACTGCAATTGTGTATGTTCTAAAATTGCTTTTTGTTTTGACAGGTTAATAAATCTAAATTGAAAGTCTGAATGACTAGAGATATTAAAAGCTTGCATAGCCTGACAAAACAACAATGTTTGCTACTCTTTTTGTGTTTCTTAATAAATACACCACACAATAACATTTCCATTACTATTTGCAGAGCTTCCGCCTGATTTGCAGTTTTGGTACAGAACACCAGATGACATTAATTGGCAAACTCTCTTAAAAATACTGCTGTTCTTGAACACCCAGATCACACATATTCAGTACAGATGTTCAAATGCTGACCTTCTGTTGACATTATAAGGTCTTTCCAGGATCAGTTGTGTTGTGAACTGTAAAAAAAATTAACTCTACCAACCTTTCAGAATTTGACATTACCTGTTCCAAAGGATTTGTTTTTGTCACTGTGTATGCATCTGTAGGAATGGAATTGTAACACATTTCGAGTGGAACAGAAGAATAGATCAGGAGTTTTTATTATTATTAAGGGGGAGGTTGCACCAGTGTTATAAAGTTTGCTTCCATTTATGCTTTGCAACAAGTTGTTTTGTTTGGGGTTTTTTTTTGTTTTGTTTTTTAGCTACAAACACTTCATTTCCACCAGAAATAGAGCAGCTTGAAAAGGTGAAATAAGAAATGCTATATGTAAGTGGTTTATAGGGTTGTACTGCTGATGATTGCATGCTTAAATTGATTAGATTAATCCAAAGCTTTTTTAAAAAAATTAAATAGTGGCGGTGACTAATTGAGAAAAAAGTACTGTTCACACAGTGCTGCATGATTGCTACTAATCTAATATAGCTTTAAAGGAATTAACAGTGCAATTCTGTACATATCTACTCACAGTTCAATAGACTTTATCCAAGGTGAGTGTGCATAGGATTTCACCCTTAGCCCAAGGTGTTAAACCAGTATAAGTTTTTCCCATGATTTAGGCACCTCGTATTAAAAAGTGTGATCTAATCACTTGCTTTAACAAGGCCAGTTTCTGTTGCTGCTGTTATTTAGAGCATGAGTATACAATCGGTTTCCCCCAGGGGAAATCTTTCTTTGAGATGACATTGCACTGCAGAATATCTGGGGCTGGGAAATGAAACAGATTTATATGTTGGAGACAGAAGTACAGGAAATGCAAAGTTGGTGTTCAGTAAATGTTTCTCCTGTGGTTTTATATTTCCTTGCATAGTGGTACATTTATAAGAATGTGTAATTACAGGACAATGCTGCCTTGTGGTCACCTTGCTCTTAGTCATTTTTGTATCAATTCTGGCCATAGAAGAAATCCTAGACAACTGATGTTGTCACTGTGGTCAAAGCTCATGTATCGTTACTATGAAGAATATTGCTGAATTAACGTATTTTTCGCTCTATAGGATGCACTTTTTCCCTCCTTAAAAGTAAGAGGAAATGTGTGTATGTCTTATGGAGTGAATGCAGGCTGCGCAGCTATCCCAGAAGCCAGAACAGTGAGAGGCTTCACTGTGCAGTGATCCTTCTTGTTGTTCTGGCTTCTGGGATTCAGAATATTTTTTTTCTGTTTTCCTCCTCCAAAAACTAGGTGTGTCTTATGGTCTGCTGCGTCTTAGTCTTATAGAGTGAAAAATATGGTACTTTGTAGGTAAACTGCACAGTGATACTAGGTTGTGTCATTCTTGTGGAGGACTGTAGCTTTGGTGGTGGGAAACCTCTGCTGGGTTAGCTCAAACAGTGTAAACATCCCTTCTTACACAAAGCAAACCTCACAAAAAAGCTTCCACATGTGAATCATAGAATCATAGAGTTGGAAGGGATCCTGAGAATAATCTGCAATGCTGGAACTCCCTGCAGTGCTGGAATATGCAGTTGTCCCATAGGGGATTCAAACCAGCAACCTTGGTGTTATCTGCACCAAGCTCTAACCAACTGAGCTTTCCAGCTCATGCTTTGCTTTCTCCTTGAAAAAGCTTATACATAATTTTATTTGCTACAAGCTTTAATTGTTTTGTTTCATGTATCGGATTAAATGCACTGCAGCTGGAAAAGTTTGTTATAAAATGATAAAAATTCCGCCCTTAAATGCTGCTAGAATAACATTTGTTTTTTTTAAAAAAAACAGAAACACTAGCACTGCTCTTTACCTGTATGTAATCATTTTTGTTAGCCAAAGAATATTTCATTTACTTTGTAAATGTTTTTGAAAACAAGCCTTTTCTGCCCTTTAAAATGGCTAGACACGGTGGTAGAATTAATATATTTCAAGCTTTTGGGGAAAATCTTCCTAGTCGTCTACCTAAAGTGACTGATAATCAAGGCCTGCTTCAGTATTCTCCCCTTGTGTGTTTGAAAGTTCCTATCTTTTTTATTATTGGTTAAGAATTTTCATCTTAAATTCTTTTGCACTGTTCAGTTACTTGATATCAAGGGGCATGATTTAGTTTGCTACCCAGACTCATACATGGGACTTGCATATTCGCTGCTTTTGAAGACTCCCCTTAGATTCAAAACACATGGCTATTTAATTTTGGGATTGCTATATCAGAAATGTAAAGCCTCATTGATCTCAGAACTGTTTTTGTAGTTCCAGGGAATCACGTGCCTAATTTCTTTTTTCTCATCCCCTTTTCCACAGCTATTCCTATAATGCTATTGGGAGTAAGAATATTTCCTTGGCAACCTCACGTTTTTGAGGGCTTAAAAAAATAAGGCTAGTCATGTTAATTTTTCCGTCACAGTTTGTTTCAGCAGCTTTTGCACGAACCTGTCAACTCTGATATTTGAGTTTTAATTTGCTCTTCAGAAAATAGTGCTAGTAAAACAGCCTCTCTTGCAACTTCTAATATTTATTCTACCGTTTCCTGCCCAGTTTTCTGCTTGCAATTCAAGATTGTTGAGTTAAAACTTTGTATGATAAGTAGGGTTTTAAATAATGAAAGAAATCATATGCTTTCTTTGTTCCTGGACAGCTTCTCATATTCAACAACATGTCATTTCCTTAATATGTCCTTCTTGAACCCAGACCATCTTCCTTATTGTTGAATTTTCTGGCCTTTGCTGCTACTTCAGTGAATGCTAGTCATCAAGCATCAAACATTCCTTATCTAAGATAGCTTTTCCCCACCTATATTCGGGAAAATATCCTATCTATATTTGACCACCATGGGTGGGCATCCTGTATTGGAAGAATGACAATGAGAATATGTCTATGTTGATTTTGTATCTCTCTGAGTAGTTTTCGACACAATTCTAGTATCTTCTGGACATAGCTGTCAACTTTTCCCTTTTCTTGCAAGGAATCCTATTCAGAATAAGGGAATTTCCCTTTTAAAAAAGTGAAAAGCTATGCTTCTAGATTAAGATAGAAGCTGGGGCCACTGCACTTCACTTCCATTCCAGCCTACAGGAATATTCCTATAGGAGTCCTACTCGTCTTCTCCCACAAGATTTTGGTTGTCACAAGATTGACTTCTATCATAATCCTGTTTAGCATCTACATGAAACCAGAGATGGCGTCTTCCTAGGGATTTTAACTGAGGTACCATTTCCACACTGATAAACTCTACTTCGCTTTTCCATCTAATTTACATGAAGCTGCGGGTGTTGTGGACAGGTACCTGGAGTCACTAATGAACTGAATCATGTGACTTAATAAACTGATACTCAGTCCAAACAAGACAGAAGTGTTCTTGGTTGGGAGTATATATGACTGCTAGATTCAGCTTTGCTTATGGCAGGTGGCAAGTGTCTTTCTTTCATTTTTCTTGTTTATGGATTGCTAACTTCCCTTGCTGGGTAAGATAATTCTGGGGGTAGCTTTCCAACTCAAAGCACAGCTGAACCTGTTCTTTGGAGATGAGCAAACATTCACCTCTTCTCAAGAAGGATCCATCAGGTCCTCTTTTTGACAGTGACAAGCAAGATGCCTTCAAGAAGAGTGGCATGACAACAGTTCTTCCCCATAGTTTGTTTCCAGTACCTGATATTCACATGTCTCTGAATGCTTCCATTTCACCTCAACAAATGGCACGACACCCATTGCTTTAAGAGTTAAGACCTTTTATCTCCTATTCATTTTGTCCCTTTCGGTAGCTTGCCCTTGTAAATGTTTAAGGAAACTTGTGTCCTTGATCCTGAAAGAAATGCACTTTGTGCCCTCTGTTAATGGCTCACTGACTTCAAACTGGCCGTAAAGGCAGCATAAAATAAATGCACCTATAAAAGAGAATAAGAATTTAATAATCCCCGGCAAGGAAGCAAATCTCTTTTGAGACAAGCAGCTGGGAAGGTCAATAAATAGACTTCGTAATAAGAAAACCCAAAACATTGAAGACTGAACATAATTGTCGTCTAAATGCTAGAGGAGGAAACTAATGAAAATTACACTGCTTTTTAGCACCATGACATTAAAAAGATATAAGAATGAATGGAGAAATATGTGAAGGTCAGTCAATATATCTGCAGGAAATCCCATGACTTCCTTGCTGCAAATTTAGATCCAGGCTCCTGGTTCTTCAAGGCCACTGTCCTCATGGACAATAAAATCGTATCTAAAAATAAATAAATAATGAAATGCCATAGCTTGGTGTAGTTATGGAAAGGCATTTTGATGCATCTGTTTCAAGGATGAGAAAATAAAATTTTAGAGGGATATAACTTTCTGTATGCACACAACTTTATGTACTTCTTAAACAATATTTCTTTCTGTGTAATAGATTCTAATTATGTCTGCAGGCTTGGTGTGTCAAGCATAAGAGCTGATATACTTAACAGTAAGCATTTTCTGAAGAGCAAGATGTGAATGATGGAGAGTAACATTTGTTTATAAATCTCATACTAATATCAGCATGTATTTGTTCTAATCTAATTTCCTGCAGGCATTGGAAGGATTCATCTATGACAGTTTTTATATGTGCCAGTTCTGTGAATGCTTCATATTTTAAGAATGTTACACTGTCGTTGAATTAGTTCCCACAAAGCAAGCAGAATGTGTGAAGCAGTTGTCACCATGCAAACATCGAAAATTTATTCACCTAAACCAGTGGTACTGTCTCTATGCCATCACGCTCGAAGGTGCTAACAGTCTTGCAAATTCTGTAAGTGAATTCGGAACTTAAAATAATAGAAACCCAGGGGAGGGGAAAATTCCCATAAAATGTTAATTATCAGAGGGAAATGTGCAAATTATTTTAAATCAAGGCATATTTTGTACTGTGTACAGTCTGTCTTTTACTGAAAGTTTCCTCCACCGAAAACCAGAAAGGGGGCAGGGGAGAGAGAGAATAAGAGGTTGATCATGGAGGGAGCTTACCCCAAATGCAGACTTCTGAACACACACACACACTGAACAATGGGAGATGTTTCTTGTGAGAGCTTGAGGTTTTCTGGGAAAGCTGTCAATGTTCTGCTCAAAATTGCAGTGAAGCAAGAGACTAAAAAGGAACGGTACCTTGGACAGCTCCATAGGGCCATGCTAAGGTAGCTACAGGATATGCTTTCTCTGTGTAGAAATGGAAACTTGATGTAGGCAGACAAGACCTGGAATGTGGAAGGTTCTGTTTCCTTTGAGAAGCTTGGTTGGCTTGTTAAGGGGCCTTTGCCTTATTCTGTAATCTTTCCCTTCTTAAGGCCAGGGAGACTGAAGTACTGCATCAAGCTGTGTTATCTGGCAGGGAGAGCCCTGCAGACAAGACAGTTCCCCCATTCACCCATGCTAGCAGCCTGAACCTTGTCTTGATCAGAGTTTTCAGTTCCTCACTTCAGGGTCCCTGGGTTGTGACATACGTTTTCCAGTATCTTTGTAAGTGGAACAAATGCCATGATCTAGAGCCCAGGGAGATTTATTAATTCTTCTTCAGGCCTTCCACACAGTCATCACAAAGTGGTCTTCAAATCTCCCCTCGGTTTTAAAAGTAGCTTTTCATCAGCACTCATTTAAAGCAGCACCGTGCCACTTTAAACAGTTAAGGCTTCTCCCAAAGAATCCTGGGAACTGGTAGGTTATCAAGAGAGCTGAGAGTTGTTAGGATATCCCTATTCCCCTCACAGAGTAGCAATTGTCAGAGTGAACACCATTGATCATTTGCTGAAGAGGCTCGCCCATCTTTCAGACAAGTCTAAACTTAATTCTCTCCTCTTAGGCAAAGATCACAAGACGACCTGACTGGTGGCCAGATTCTGCGCCCAGATTTGTAGGCATAGATCATCCTCTAGAATAAAATAGCTTATTAGGGAAATGTTGAAGTAACCCTTTGGGGCGCCTCAGGGTCAATTTTTTATGGTAGCCCAAATCTCAGTTATATGGGTGTATTAGTTACAGATGGGTAGCCGTGTTGGTCTGCCATAGTCAAAATAAAAAAATTCCTTCCTGTAGCACCTTAAAGACCAACTAAGTTAGTTCTTGGTATAAGCTTTCGTGTGCATGCACACTTCTTCAGATACACTGAAACAGAAGTTGCCAGATCCTTCTATATATAGAGAAGGTGGGGAGGGGTATTACTCAGAAGGGTGGTGGGAATCGGAGATTGGCAGATAGCTGAGATGAGCCTGATGAGCCTGTTGACGACTCTTAACGACTGTAGTAGGTCTTACAGGAAAAGGCAAGGGGTGAGAAGGTGAGAAGTGGCTTTTAGTCATATATAATGAGATAAGAATCCAATGTCTCTGTTCAGACCAGGTGTCTCCATTGTTTTAAGTTTGGTAATGAGTTGCAATTCAGCAGCTTCTCTTTCCAGTCTATTTCTGAAATTCCTTTGTAGTAAAACAGCTACTTTGAGATCTTGTATAGAATGTCCTGGGAGATTGAAGTGTTCTCCTACTGGTTTCTCTGTTTTGTGATTCTTGATGTCAGATTTATGTCCATTTATTCTTTGGCGTAAGGTTTGGCCTGTTTGTCCAATATAGAGAGCTGAACAGAGACATTGGATTCTTATCTCATTATATATGACTAAAAGCCACTTCTCACCTTCTCACCCCTTGCCTTTTCCTGTAAGACCTACTACAGTCGTTAAGAGTCGTCAACAGGCTCATCAGGCTCATCTCAGCTATCTGCCAATCTCCGATTCCCACCACCCTTCTGAGTAATACCCCTCCCCACCTTCTCTATATATAGAAGGATCTGGCAACTTCTGTTTCAGTGTATCTGAAGAAGTGTGCATGCACACGAAAGCTTATACCAAGAACTAACTTAGTTGGTCTTTAAGGTGCTACAGGAAGGAATTTTTTTATATGGGTGTATGTATATATCTCAATTTTAACTCATGAGCTATTGCTGCAATCTGCTCCGATTGTATATTTTATCTTTAAGAACGCTGTTTTTATTGCGTTATGTTATGTGAGCTGGTCTTTGACTGTAATAAATTATCTAGTAATCAAGTCCCCTTTTCAGAAGAAACTGGGAAATGTAGCTTTGTGAAGGGATAAGAGTAGCTATGACTGGTTTCAGCTGGTGTATCTAACACTGGGTTATATTCTTATCCCCTTTTCAATTCATTTAGGGCATAGCCATTACCATTGGACCTCATTGTAGTTATTCATGAACTGGTCATAAACACTGCCCTGCAGATGCGAATTCCAGGGAAAGAGCAATAGCAAGGCACCTTTCAAAGAAACATATCTGCCCCATATGCTCCTGAGAAACCCCTTTGTTTCCTGAAAGAGTTTGGAAAGCTACTGGCATAATTAAATGTTGACCCAAAAAGTCATAGCAGGGTCTCCTCACACGCAATGTCTCAAATAAATTTGAGAGTGCTGTCTTCTAAGCAATACATGCCAACCATCTGGAAGAACTGGGATAACCTCGTTTGTAATATGACCTCGTTACTTTAGAATCACATCATTTCTATCCAACTGCCACTCAAGAAATACATCCTTTCACTTGATTACATCCCAAATAGACACAATAAAATTATCATTTCTTCTCCCTCCCTACACCTTTGTAAAAATACATTCTGTGAATTCCTCTGTACCAAAAAAAAAAAAGCTGCTTATTTTCCCCTCAAAATGGAGTAGTGTTTATGCAACAGCGAATGTTGCCGAGTATTCTAATTAACAGCTCACTGAAGGGCATTCAAGACATGCAAATGTAAAGATTTCTATTTCTGTGCTGCTGACTTGTTTTCTTCAAATGATGCTCACCTTAACCTTGCATCTGTGCTACTGCTTAGTTTGTTTTCATGGAGTTTCCCCATTGTATAGTGGCAGTAACTCAGTATAGACATCAAAAGAACAATGTGCCTGTGTGCAGTTACCTAAATATCACCTTTATGTAAACATCTGAATATCAGAGTAATCCAGCAGTTATGAAACAGTTTTACCTTTCTATGTTTACACATTATGAGATGATTATAGGAATTCCTCATTTTTTACTATTGAGCTGTGCATTTTGATAAATTGGACTTGGATAAATTGCTGGCTGAAAGGATTGGCTGTATTCCTGGAGATAAGAGAGCGCAGCAGCTCCAATGGATGGTCAAAAGGGCAGTGTCACAACAATGGTTCTGTGCAATCTGTGGAGCCCCAAATGCACAACAAAAATGTCCTGATTCAGCCAGGCTACATTTTATACATACATGACGACTATGACATGGTATAGAAAATATCCCCTCACAGTCACATAGGCTTCAGCAATAACTTAACAGAGCACAGTGGTACCTCGGGTTAAGTACTTAATTCGTTCCAGAGATCCATACTTAACCTGAAACTGTTCTTAACCTCAAGCACCACTTTAGCTAATGGGGCCTGCTGCTGCTGCTGCGCCGCCGGAGCACGATTTCTGTTCTCATCCTGAAGCAAAGTTCTTAACCTGAAGCACTATTTCTGGGTTAGCGGAGTCTGTAACCTGAAGCGTATGTAACCTGAAGCGTATGTAACCCAAGGTACCACTGTATATGAAAGAAACAGGTTGAATTCCTGTAGCCAACTCAAGGTTTCCACAGCTTACTGTTCTTCAAACTTTAAGCCGTTAAGGTGAAGCCTTCACCTTCTAAGTTGACTCAAGGACTCCACTTACTCCCATGTTCAACCTTCCACTTTGGGGTTGTTTTAGTGGAGCACACAGCTTCTTTATAGATTCTCTTGGAATCTGACAGGTACCTTGGCAGTTCTGTGGAAATTGGCTTCCACCTCCAAAGTCTATAGGATTATTCCCACAAACTCAATAGAGTGGTTCTGTCCATCTGTATATGAAATTCTATTTGGGTGGCTCTTGCTATTCCTTCCTTCCTAATATTCAATCCCTTGTTCGAATGTTCAGGAACACACATTTAGTTTTACAGTGGTACCTTTGGTTACGTACTTAATTCATTCCGGAGGTCCGTTCTTAACCTGAAACTGTTCTTAACCTGAAGCACCACTTTAGCTAATGGGGCCTCCTGCTGCCGCCGCGCCGCCGCCACCCAATTTCTGTTCTCATCCTGAAGCAAAGTTCTTAACCCGAGGTACTATTTCTGGGTTAGCGGAGTCTGTAACCTGAAGCGTATATAACCTGGAGCGTATGTAACCCGAGGTACCACTGTATTCAATCCCTTGTTAGAATGTTCAGGAACACACATTTAATTTTATGTGGGTTTACAAACTCCTCTTGGACAGGGAGAAATTCAGAAACAAACACACACACACATATATACACACACAAACAGAGAGACGCACCCTTTGGGGAACCAAAATAAGCAGCATTTTTGTTCTTTTAAAACCTAATTCTTCAGACGCTTTACACAGCAGGAGCCCCAAATTGCAAATATTGTAGCTATTTAAAATTCATTTATTCGTTAGTACTTCAATAGGACTGCTGTTAAGTGGGTCACTCAAACACATTCTCCCTTTTTTCTAGATATTCTGTACATCAAAAGCAGAACTTGAATAATACAAAAGGTTTATCATGACATTACTAAAACTGTGCACTTCGAATTTCCATTTTGTATCTTCTTAAATAATGTACAAATAACTATTTTTGCACATCTTGGCAGCACACAGCTCTTTATTTTTAAATTATCTCAAAGCTATCTTAACAGTAACCCAAAGCTCATTCAAATAGCATTTTAATCTATTGTCATATGTCTAGGATTACATAGCCTCCAGCTCCAAAATCATGTGTTGCATCTTTTAGGTTGAAATTTGACCAAATGGAACTGGGCCAAGCATTTTTCTAGTTGCTCTTGAGGAATGAAAAGATACCCAGGCACATGTCTGTACCTTTTGAATAGCAAAACATTGCAAGCAGTTAAAGGAACAAACTTGCACAGCTCTAGATTGAAACAGATTGTATAGGCTCATTTTGAAATTGCTGTTTCCAAAGTCGTCTTTTTTTAAAAAAAGAATTTTTTAGAGAATATTAAACTTCAAACTCCTGATTCTATTTTAGGTAGGAATGCTCTGAACTATCTCCTCACCAAATATCAAATATAGTCTGTATGTGCGTGGGAGCTTATGGTTTTAACTAGTCATTTAATTGCCCATAGGTTACAGAGCACTGGCATTAAAAAAATGGTTTTCACAGTGAATATGTGATAAGAAAAGGGCGCTGAATAATTTTCTGCAGGAAGATTGTGACTTTGGTGTAATGGCTGGTATCCACAAACTATTTGAGGGGAGATGATCAATAGCTATACCCACAAATGGTGGTGTATCCACAACGTATATACTGGGTGTTCTACAACTGTGCGCCCATATGAAGTCATACTGTGATGCCTTGCCTGTTGATGTAGTCTTATTTACAGGATCTAGGCAGCTGATTATTTCTGTCTTAATGGAATCCTTGATTTAAAAGGTAAAAAATGCATTTCGACCCTTCCCCTTTTACTTCTCCGGAGCTGGACCCAGCAGAAGATCAAAAAAGTGCTTTGATGACTAGATTGTAGCAGCCCACCTCACGGAGCTCAAGGTGGTATACATGGTTCTTTGTAGAACTGCAGGTGACATAGTAGTCAACTGGTAGGGTACTGCGCTAGTAGAATTCACCAATTCCCCACACTTCACTATTTATACAGCTCTTGTTGTAAAGGACTTCAGTGATTAATAGAAAATTATACATACCATACTATTAGTGTGCTATCATGGTTGGTGAACAAGCTGTATTTTTGATGTTGTGTCCTTGTCAACATATCCTTAGGTCTTTGTATCAGTATAGCAAGTTTATATTGGTGATGTATGAAATGTACAATTTTTACCTGTTAATCCATGAACTGCAAGGCAGATTGTGGAGTTTATCTGTGAATGGCACCAGGTGCTTTGTCAGTAGGCAGCTAAATGCTAATTTTATTCTCTTTGGACAGTGTTAAAAATTCATAAGGGATAACTTTTTATGCTAAAAGATTACACTATTTGATGCTGTTTTGAACAGGGATGGAAACAGATTATTATTATTTTTATAGCAGCAGCAACAAGAACAAATGTGTCTGGGTGCGGCTTTTTTGTTTGTTTCCATGATCACAAATGGTATAAAATTAATGAAAGAAGCTAGGAACTTTTAAAAATTCATTCCCACTGTTTGTGCCAGTCCAGTGCTTAAATTCATCTTTTTCCAAAATGTCTTTAAAACTTCTTCAGGTTTAAAAACAATTTTCAGATATGAATCAGCTGGAAGAATTTTCCCCACTGCAAAATTGCTTTGATGCAGTACTTCCAAATTATTGTCATAGCTACATAGAGATGTTCATTGTGTCTACACTCTTATCAAAAGTTTAATGAAATGTCTACTATACCTTCTCAGTGTTTATTGGGCCATTCATAAATGGCTTTAAAGACTTGAAGCAGAACAATCTTACTTCCTTAGTAATCTCACTCTTAATTTATTTTAATGCTTTCTAGACAAAAGCTATTCATATCCAGTATCAAGAACAATCTTAGCTTTCATAGCCATCAAACCATGTTATTGAGCTTAATATATATCAGCAGTGTAGCTCTATAGAAAGTAGCTACTAGGCTTATTGAAAAAAGCTGTATGCTCTGTACCTAATTTATGATATCAAGAGTAGTAGTAATAATAAAATGTAAAAATACATTTTTCACTTTTTGAGCGAATAAGCCTGATTTCTATAGATCCACGATCCCACAATTATTGCAGTATATAGTACAATTGCATCTTCGGCAGAGTTAACTTGCATGATTTCAACCTTGTGCAGTTGAAAACCAGCTGGTTGAAATTGGGCAAATTAAATGCTTGCAAGGTGGTGAGCTTACAAGCTCTGAAAAATTGGAGTAAATTTTGGAAATATATTGGAATAAATGCTTAAAGTGAATTGACGGGGTTAGAACAATACTGTTAGTTTCAGCTCTCTTCACTGTGCAGCGAAGTGCTTGTCACGAGACAATGTTTACATTCCACAGTCAGAGTACTGTTGGGTTTTCACACGGGAATGGGAAGCTGGATGTGACGTACACTGGTTTCCTGTTTTTCACTGTTTCTCTCGGTGTTCTTCATTCCGAGAAGAAGGACGGTTGCTTCTCTGCTCCAGCAGAGGCAAGATGCATGTTTGTAATTTCTCAACAATGAACTGAAAATAAAGCAACTTTAAGCATGTGGCACGTACTGTTCATCATTCCGTTGTGCACAGGACTCTGCAATATCAAAATTTTGGTTATCGGGCCCAGAAAGACGTAAATCAAACTGAGGAATGCCGGCAGAGGTACAGAGGAACGGATCGCGTTATCTGCTCTGCGCGTCAAGTTTGATTGATGAAGGTATGTGCTCATGCTGCCCGGAGCAGCCTGGCAGCCTGCCAGTTTCTAATTTATGGTTTTATGGCTGGACTTTGTACTTTTAAAGCCGTTTTGCCGCGATATAGATAAAGGCACAAGCTCACAGGCTTGGATGGCTGGAAAAGTGAAAGTACTTTTTACAAGTGCTTTTGGAAGCTGTACTGTGACGCAGCTCGATTAAAGCAGCAATGATGGCAAATGCAAAGCTGGCTGAAGCTTTTGGGATTCCTAAGCTCAATAAGAAAAATTACACGGAGTGGGTGCTTAATGCAGAGGCAATTCTGCGGAAAGAAGGTCTGTTTAATGTTATTACAGACAACCCCCCAGCTCCAATTACAGCTGATTGGACTGCTAAGGATTCCAAAGCACGGGGAACGCTTACGTTGATAGTATCCCCAGAAGAGCTCTGTCTGTTGCGTGGAAAGACCACAGCCAGAGAAGTTTGGAACTCTTTAAGAGAGGCTCACTTGAGGACAGAAGCTGGTTCCTCAATGTACTACTATGCCAAGCTGCATGGTATGGCTCTTGCTGAAGGTGGAGATGTGCGTACACACCTGATGGAGATGCAGAATCTGAGACATGAGTTGCAACAGAGAGGTCTCAACTTTCCAGAGGCTGTGTATTCCTTCATGATACTACATTCTTTGGGTCCAAGTTGGGAGTCCGTTGCCACTCAGATTGCTGTTCAGCCAACTGCTCAGCTCACAGTAGCCTATGTTACTGCCGTGATCCAGAATGAAGCAGATCGCCGGGGTGCTAGCTGCATGGATAAGGGGGAGTCTTCACAGACGTCATCCCAGAGTGCAGTGGAACCACCAGAGGGCGCCAAAGCTTTGAAGGCAGTGAAATGCTACTCGTGTGGACGTCTAGGCCATATGAAGAGGGAATGTAAATATCCCAGGGCCAAGACAGAGCAGCGCAGCGGAAACTCATCGCGTGGAAAAGGCCAAAGCAAAGGCAAAGGTCCGGTGTCCAGGACAACGCAGCACAAGGCAATGGTCTCACGCTTCACTCCAAAGCTTGCAAAGGTCCAGAAGACGTCTAGATCTTTCTTCGTTGTTGATTCAGCAGCTACCCACCACATGTGCAACGATAAGCGACTGTTTGTATCTTTTACACCGCAGGAAGGTGCGATTCACCAGGCGGATGACCACACGATTCCCAGTCAAGGCTACGGAACTGTTGTTCTTCACAGTTTGGACTTATCGATACAGGATGTACTTTACGTTCCAGATGCCACACACAATCTTCTAAGTGTGATGCAGCTGAATGAACGGAACATTGACGTTTCCTTCAAGAACAAGAGATGCACCATCACAAAGAAAGACGATTATGTATTGCATGCTGAATGTGTTGATCGTTTGTTTGTTTTGTATTATGATGATGTTGTGCAGAATGATACTTGTTGCATTGCAGGTTCTAACAAAAGTTTGCATGCAGGATGTATTCATGATTTTCACAGGAAATTTGGTCATTTGCATTTTGAGGCACTATCTAAAATGCCTGCCTTGGTTGAAGGTATGACTATTAAACCCTGCAGGTACCACATGAAGTGCAAAGCATGCGCAGCAAACAAGGTGAAAATGGCTGCGAAAGGTAAGGTGTCTAGTAGGCAAGCTACAGAACCATACCAGATTGTTCATGCTGATTTAGTTGGTCCACTATCGCCCTCTTTGGGTGAAAATAGGTTCTTCATGGTTCTCATTGATGCATTTTCCAGGTATATTTACGTGTATAATCTCAAGCAGAAATCAGAGGCTTTTCCAAGGTTCAAGGAATTCTGTGCTTGGTTGGAAAATGTGCATGGTAAGAAGATAAAGATTCTTTTCACAGATCGCGGGGGAGAATTCACTTCTCAGCAGTTTGAAACTTTTCTGACTGAGAAAGGAATTCAGCACGATTTGTCCAGTCCTCGCTCGCCATGGCAGAATGGGCTTTGCGAAAGGGCAAATCAGACATTGCTTCAAGGGTTAAAAACCTTGCTGCATGATGCCAATCTTCCAGAGAGTTATTGGGCCGAAGCTCTCTCGTGTTTTATTTACAGTTACAATCGCAGGTTATCTTCAGCGATTGGTTGTACCCCGTATGAGAAGATGTTTGGCAAGAAACCATACATCAAACACATGAAAATTTTTGGTTCTGACATGTGGATTCACTCACCACAAAGCTCCAAGTTAGGCAAACGTGGATTGCATGGTATCTTTCTAGGTTATCAGAAAGGTTCTTACAGAATAATGATGACTGACTCTAAGACAATTAAGCTCACAAGAAGTGTTGAGTACAATGCCAAGTGGGGGGAGAATGTGGGAATTTTCCAATGTTATCCTGATGACAGTGATGAGACTGAGGATAAGCAACAGCAACCCACACCCACTGATGAAGGTTCTGATTCTGAGTCTGAAACTGAATCGGATAATTCAGAGGATTTCAAGAGTGCGAAAGCCTCTATGCGACCCTCTGAAAGCTCTGATCAGGAATTGGAAGAACCATTGTTCACAATAGGTCACTTTTCTCCTAAGAAGGAAGAGGAGAGTGTTGAAGACCAAAGGCTGATTCGCAGGTCACAAAGAGCCACAAAAGGCAGACCTCCAAAGAGATTTGCTGATGAATTTGCTAAGACAGCAGTAGCAGCTGTTAAAAGCTCCAAGAAGGTATTTGAACCTTCAAGTTTCCAAGAAATCCAGGATTTGGATTCTAAGGAAGCTGAGCCATGGTTAAATGCCATGAAGGCTGAGCTTGATTCCTTAGAAAGGAACACAACTTGGGAGCTAGTTCCAGTAGTTCCAGGAATGAAACTGCTTGGAAGCAAATGGGTCTTCAAAGCGAAGACTGATCAAAATGGCAAGATAGTCAGACACAAAGCCAGATTGGTAGCCAGAGGTTTTGCACAGATACCAGGTGAAGACTATCACGAGACCTACTCACCCACAGTGAGATATGAGAGCATTAGGCTTATGCTCAAGAAAGCTGCAGAGGAGAATCTACACATTAGTCACCACGATGTGAATACAGCGTTTTTGTACGGATCTCTAGGTGAATCACTTTATATGCTTCCACCTGATGGCGTACAGGTAAAACAGGGATTTGTTTGTGCTCTGAAGAAGTCCCTTTATGGTCTCAAACAAAGTGCACGGTGTTGGCACACAAAATTCACTGAAGCATTGTTTTCTCTAGGTTTTCAGCAAGGGAAAGCTGATCCATGTGTGTTTGTCAAAGAGGAGGGGCAAAAGAAGCTGTACTGTTTGTTTTATGTTGATGATATTTTATTCTTTTGGAAAGATGTCACAATGTACAATAACGCCCTAGCTCAACTGAAAGAGCACTTTGACATGAAAGATCTTGGTGAGGTAAACAACTACCTATCTCTGGAAATAGAGAGAGATCAAAGTGGTAACATTCTAGTACACCAGTCACGGAAAATTGCTGATGTGTTAAGCAAACTGAACCTGATGGATGCTAACCCTGTAGACACACCGATGACAACAGGTTATCAGGTAGAAGACACTGAAGAAGCATTTTCTGACACTACACTGTACAGAAGTGTGCTAGGTAAGCTAAACTTCATTGCCAGATGTTCAAGACCTGACATTGCTGTTAGCTGTAATTTGCTAAGCAGACAAGTTAACAATCCTACTGTTAAGGATTGGAAAGCTCTGAAACGCATAGCACGCTATTTGAAAGGCACTATGCATTACAGACTGAGATTTAACAATCAGAAGTCTGGTGGTCTTGAGATTTTTGCAGATGCAAGTTTTGGAAGTGACACTACAGACAGGAAAAGTACGTCTGGAGTTTGCTACATGTACAATCAGAGTCTTTTTGATTGGTCATGCAAGAAGCAAACAACAATTAGCTTAAGTACTTGTGAAGCTGAACTGAATGCACTGTCTTATTCACTTAAGGATTGTGAATGGTTGTTACAATTGTGCAAAGACATGAAAATTCCTGTCAAATGTCCAATCCAGGTTTACCAGGACAACAAAGCATGTTTGGCTTTGCTGAATTCGGAAGGTTGTAAGCAAAGCACGAAGCACTTGCAGTTGAAGGTGCAACATGCTAGGGAACATATTCAGAAGGGACTCGTAACGGTGTCCTATATGCCAGGTAATGAAATTCCTGCTGATGTATTGTCCAAGATTGTATCAAGGGATCAACACTGTACCTATGTACAGAAGTTGGGTTTGTACTGATATTGTACGAACACGCTGCCCAGTGATGTTCACAGAAAGGGGGAGGATGTTAGTTTCAGCTCTCTTCACTGTGCAGCGAAGTGCTTGTCACGAGACAATGTTTACATTCCACAGTCAGAGTACTGTTGGGTTTTCACACGGGAATGGGAAGCTGGATGTGACGTACACTGGTTTCCTGTTTTTCACTGTTTCTCTCGGTGTTCTTCATTCCGAGAAGAAGGACGGTTGCTTCTCTGCTCCAGCAGAGGCAAGATGCATGTTTGTAATTTCTCAACAATGAACTGAAAATAAAGCAACTTTAAGCATGTGGCACGTACTGTTCATCATTCCGTTGTGCACAGGACTCTGCAATATCAAAAAATACAACCAGCGAGTGAATTTAAGACTATAGATTGAAAATCAAATACGTAATGGAAGGAGATATTTGATACTTATCAAAAGGATGGAGGGAAGTTCAGATTGTGTGTTGTTGTTTTTTTCGGATGTGTGGTTTTTCTTTTTTTTCTTTTTTTGTAATTTTTTCTCTGTATTTTCATATATGTCTGTTTTTTGTGTATAACTTTAATAAAAATGCATTAAAAAAAACCAAACAAGCTCTTTTGGGGCTGGGTTTTCCCAGCACAGAAAGAGCGTCCAAGTTTTCTTCCTTGCTTACAAAGCAAGTCTTGCTCAGAGTGCGGTCTCTGGAATGCTCTTGTGAGATTCTATGGGAACTCGGATGACCCTGTGAGATCTTGTGAGAGCATCCCCAAGCCTGCTTGGTATGCCAGCTCCAGAAAATAAGGATGCTCACATGGGGGCAGTTCTAAGGGGCACTTCAAGTATATGTGTTTTGGCATATATGCACCATGCCCTTGCATAAGATGCAATCATATTGTATTCAGTATACCAAAACCATTTCCCCCACCCATTCCCTGGCTTTACATTTACATTTCTAGGCATCTCCTATTGCTTTTTTCAAATTATGAAAAATAATAGCTGTTAATTGTAGCACTCAAGCAGGGCTAGATGAAATCCAGTTAAACTACTGCAGTATTCTTTCCCTCCACAGTGAAGAACAGCACTGAAAGCTAAGATTGTTCTTGATACTAGATATGAATAACTTGTCTAGAAAGCACTAAAATAAAATTAAAGAGTCAGATTACTAAGAAAGTAAGATTACTAAGAAAGTAAGATTGTTCTGTTTAAGAGTCTCTTTAGCCATTTATGAATGTCCCAACATCAACTTTTTCTCATTTTGTTTTCTGTACAGACATCCCATGCATCCCAGTGCTGGAAAGAGTTAGTATACAGCCTAGCAAAATATTTTTTTAAAGGAAAATAGTGTTTATAAATTGCTGTGGGAAGGAACTAACCTTGCTAGGTTTCACTAGTCATTTTTCCTTCCTTATATCCTCCTGCAGTTGTAAAATGGGAGGTACATAGCTACTAAATTAAATACCTATTTCCGAGTATGCTTTAGCTGCATAATATATACATTCAAACTCTGTCAATGGTCAGTGATTCTCTTTAGGATTTTACTCTAATTGTCTCACAACTTTATTACAGTGGACCCTCAAGTTATGTTACCTTCGGGTAACGTAACTTTCAGGTTGCGAACATGGCACACCCGGAAGTGTATACTTCCAGGTTTAGCTGCATGCGCAGAAGCATCCTATTGCACCGCGCATGTGCAGAAGCAGCACCTCATGTTGCAGACTTTTCAGGGTACGTAAGGATCCCCAGAACGAATTAGGCTTGTATCCAGAGGGTCCACTGTAATGTTATACTAAGATCTGTAATCAGTGGGTTTACATTCTTGCTTAATCAGTGGCCCTATTGTACTGTCACGTATTTTTCTTCTTTTATTTTTGTTGTAATTATTTTAGTTCCATTTCAGAATCAAATTCCATGTTTTAAAAACAGGTGTGGGGGATTGCCACTTGTCACCTGTGAGTGCCAGTGTGCCACCAGTATTTCCTGTGAGAGTTCTCAGTAAATATCATCTCAGAATTCACAGTTGCGTGAGAGACTGTTTGCTCCTGCTGAGGTCCCATTTGCACAGGCTCAGTCTCTTCCACATGTCTCAAACCTCTTTAAACATGCTCTCATTTCATTGGATGCTAAATCAGACACCCACCTCCCTTCCATTCTGAGCAAAGGCTGGGCGAATCAGTGCAGCAGTGGTTTATGTAGGCAACTTTTTGCTGCTAATGAAAAACAACAACCACAAACAGCATTTTGCTTTCTTGACTTTCTTCTGCTCTTTTTGACGTGGCAGCTGTTTTGTGTTACGCCACACCCGTAACACTTTCTTAAAATTCTAAATGTGCTCACTGGCCCAGAAAGCTTGGGGACTCCTACTTTAATCAATAGATGCTTTACTCGTGTCAGGGGTTCAGGAGCAGAGGCGAGGGCAAGGGAGGAAACAGAGAGCGAGGGGGAGGAGGCAGAAGAAAAGATGAGTGATGACGACGACCCGAGATCTCCGAGTCTTTCCAGTGAATCAGAAGATTCACAAAAAGGAGCACCAGTGGCCAGGGCAAGGGGGGAGACTAGGGGGACACCCCAGGAAGATAGAGCCAGAGGGGACTCAGAGGGGAGCAGTTGGAAATCGGGACCAGCGTCACCGCCAGAGAGCAGGGAAGAGGAAGGGCGCCAGGGATCAAGCGCTGGCAGCTCACAACAGGAGGGAGGGCACGAGTCAGGAGTGGCCACACCTCCATCGGGGAGCGAAGAGACGGTTAGACGGAAGGTGGAAGGTTGGGCGTGCGCGCCAAGTTCAAATGCGCAGGAAGGTGGCGCAGTAGGCAGCCCGGAAAGGGAGCCAGGTCCTAAAGCCCGGCGCAAGGAGACAGGAGGGTCCGGGGGGTCAGCGTCAGAAGAATCCCGGAAGGAAGAGACCCCGGGGGGCAGAGGGACCCAGAGGAGAACTGTCAGGCGGAAAAGGTGGAGCAGGGCTAGGATATTAAGTTGGTGCACAAGGGGCGGAGTCTCAGACGGAGCTTCGCCGATCTAAGCATAAGACGTAGAGTTGCACGCAGCAGCTTGAGAATGGAGACTGTAACTCAATAAAGACTTTTATTTAATGATCGCTGGCTAGCGTGATCCTCTGTGAGCTAGGATCTGGAAGCAACCCTGACAACTCGTTTTATAGCCCCACTAGATGTTGCATTTTCAACTGCAATAGAATCTGCTTTGGAGGTGGGAAGATTTTATCAACAAGAAAAACTCAGAACATATAGACTAGCCGAGAAAAAGATAGGCGGCTGTATACACACTTAAAGCACTCTGTCCTGAACCCCTGGCCTACCTGGCAGCAAGTCGGTATGCTAAATCCAAAGTTCAAAATCTGAGATTTGATCCAAAGTCAAAAGGTCAGGGAACAAGGTTCAGGGTCAGTTCAAGTAAACAAGTCTGAAGTCCAGCAGACAGGATACAGTTCAGAGTCAAACCTGAAACGCCTAACTTTTGTGTAGATTGAACGTTGTGGCACACAACAGGACTGGACAAATCTATGATAAAGTGTCAGGGATGGAATTAGCTGCTCAACACACCTTCTGTCTCCTCAAATTCTGTTCCAGGAAGCATTGGAGGTGCTGCAGTGGCAGCAGGGAGAATTGGCAGAACTTGTTCCCTCTCCATTCCAGTGACAGAAGCCTCAGTTGGAGCAAAGAACCAGTGTGGGGAAATATTTGATACCACATAATGATGCTCAATTGTCTTGGCTCTGTGCTTTGTTGTTATAAGAAAAAATGTTATTAGACCCAACGGTTATACTTACAATAGACAAAGGAGTCATCTTGGATTCAGGTACAGAGAAAGAAAACAACAACAAACAAAATATAAGTGTATCAGTCTTTTTGAGAGGCAAAGTGGCATTCCAGCTTGCACTCTTAATAACTGCTGGAGTATTCTCATATCCTTGGATTTAGTATATTAATAGGGAGGGGGAAAGGGCAGTTGGTCATCATTGTGAGTCCATTTTTTTTTAGTGACCTCTGCAAGACTCCCATCATTTGATTCAAAATACTGCTGGGATGTTGACAATAGGTGTCAGTACCAATAAAAACTGAAGGAAGATTAGGTACATTTATTTGTTGCAGCATTAAAACCACCGTAATTATGGGTCATTTTCCCAGCTTATTGGTAATTAAGTGTTTTAATTGCCTCCGGTTCCAAAGAATTAGTTAAGCTTTTCCATTATGCATATTGCATTCCACAGTCATTGTCGTTTTTCATACAATAAGCTTAATGACATCATGGAAGTCAATTAGATCTTTCAAGGGGACGTACTGAAGTATATTTATTTATACTGTGTGGATTAAAGAAAAAGTTTCTGAACAGCCTTGATAATGGTGTTTTGTGCAACGCAGAAGGATCTAAAGGCCAAGTATGTCAGAGTTGTTCCCTTTTCTGCTTTCTGAATGCAGTGGGAAATAGAAGAGTGTGGATTTATGTCTCAGACTAGCTAGATTGTTCACAAAGCCCACAGACAGGAGAGCTCTTCCAGAATTTTACAGCAGCTGTTCAGAGCCTAGCAATGTTGTTGGGTTCTTATTACTGGCAATACCAACAGTCAGTAGTCTCTGACTGAAAGAATATTAAGGCATTATCACAAGGAATTCTTCCGTTATTTCCAGGGGTGTTGGTAGGGAGGGTTGGCATTTGTAATTCAAATTAAAACCCTACATTACCCAGAATGTATGTTAATATTTTAAAATTAATATTTGCCAGTGGCTAATTTGAGATATTTTAAAAGCATTCTTAGTATCTCTTGTGAAAATGTCTTTAATCTTCAACTTGAAATGAAAACTAAGTAAGAGAATTTAGTGAAAATGAAAAGATGCTTTGTGAAGGGAGAAGTTAAGAAGTTGAAAAGAATTCATATTAGCAGATTGTAAGGTATTGTGTCTCAGGTGTATTTTTTAAAAAGACTTCTTTAGAAATCAATTTCATTTCATTGTTGTTCGCTGATATATTGATGGACACAAGAGGCCAGGCCCTAGATGGATAAGGCACAAATAAATGTGCTGTGTGCAGTTTTGGGGCTGATAACCACTGTTGGAATAGCTCAGTCAGTAGAGAATGAGTCTTAATCTCTGATTATTCTTAATCTCTGGGTTTTGGGTTCCAGCCCCATGTTGGACAAAAGATTATTGAATTGCAGAGTGTTGGACTAGTTGACCCTTGTGGTTCATTCCAGCCCTACAATTATATAACTCTACGACTCTATAGCATTTATATCCATTTAGATGCATACTTTTGAAACCTGATGATTAAGAAATGTGTCGGTATGGGTCTGGCCTTTTTCTTCTGTTTCTCATATTGTAATCTGAGCATGAACAAAAGAAGCACTTGTCCGAGAGTGCCAAGTTATGGCAGGGAACAGGAAATGCCTGGAGAAGAGATGTGATGGTCTTGGGTTCTGCTTAGAAACAGGTGACATTAAATAATTTCCTGAGAGTTTTGTCAACAGAGACTAATAGCAAGAGCACCTAGAGCACCCTTCTGCAACATGATGTCTTCCAGATGTTTTGGACTTCAACCTCCATCATAAGAGCATAAGAAGAACCTGCTGCATCCGGCCAGTGACCCATCTAGTCCAAAAACATCCTGTTTTCACAGTGGCCAACCAGATGCTTGTAGGAAACCTACAAGCACAAGAGCAATTTCGATAACTGGTATTCAGAGGCAGAACATAGTCCTCACCGCTAGTATCCATTGATAGCCTATTCCTCCATGAATTTTCCCAGTCCTCTTTTAAAGCCATCCAAGTTGGTGGCCATCATTGTCTCCTGTGGGAAGGGGCTCCACCATCCCTGACTGTTGGACACATTGGCCGGTGGCTGAAGGGAGCTGAAATTCAAATCTCAAAGGTACCAGATTGCGGAAGACTGGCTTAGATACTTGAGAGTTCCTGGGGAACACCTTAGCAAGACTGAACCTTGATAAGTCCATGTAAAAAGATTGGGCATTAAATAAAGTGGTTGTAAATAGTATGAGGACATCTCCATCCATATCCTTCAAACTTCACTTCTTTTATGCCTCTCTCGTTCCCCCTCAGCAGCTCCAGTTGTACTTTCCACAGGTTTTCTAGAAGTTGGGCTAAAACCATGTTTGAGCAATATGGGAGATATATATTTTATGGTCATGGCTGGGTCAGAAATTCATGCACCTTTTAAGTGAAACTCTGCCATACTATGGCTTGATTAAGTAGACATAGCCACCATATGGTAACCACTGGTGGGGCAGGGGGAGCACACCGCCCCAGCACCATTGGGGAGGGGGGTACCATCGCAGCTGCCCCCCCCCCGGACATGCACCGTGCACCCCCCACTGCGCCGGACCACGCAGCTTCACCACTGATGGTAACCTCACCAACTGGAGGATAAAGTATTATTTCCAAAGATGGTGAACTAAAATCCTCTTTATTCTCTATTCAGTATCTTTGGCTGTTTGGAGTGCATGCTTCTAAATTCCTTTGTGCTTTTCTGATTAGCCACCTCCTTGGTATGTTTCATTACTTAAAGCCATGTCCTTGTATTTTCGACATGTGCTCAGATTTGTATTGCCAGCCAAACTCAGAGACAAGTCAGTATTGAGTCGTCCTCAAAGTTTGCATGGAAATTCATCAGTTTTGATTTGCAAAATTCTGTTTCCCCTAGTGTCGCTGCCAGGAATCACCCTTATACTTTAAAATCAAATAGATTTATAGCTGCAGTTTTGTTTAACTGTATGCTTCTGTTCCCAGTTACTGAGCATATTCTACTCCTAGTTTGAACCTCTGGAAATTTTAGACCTGGGTGGTAGAAGCAAAGCTTCCTTCCTTCCTTCCAACATGTTTACATGAGCACAAGCTTAAGGGCCAGATTCTAGCTGGATAGACTCTGATATGCATCCAGCTTAGAGGAATTGAATTTTGTCCAGTGCTGCCCCTGCCTTATTATGGTCTGCAAATGAACAGATTGCTGCATCCCTACAGCAGGCTGCACAATCACTGGAGCTAGGTTGTTGCAGGTTCACCTGTGATACAGCATTCATGAAAACAGAAGATTCATTGTGCCGTGGCTTTGTAGACGCATAAGGAATCTTTTAATGGCAGGGGGCATGATTGTTCCTTCAGACATCCTATTACCCGTTTATCAATGCCGTTCAGAAGTGTGGCTTCCCTGTTGGGGAGAATGCTTGCCCCGAATACATATGGATTCTAATCAGTGTCCCAGATGTCCTCTTCCTTTTCTCCAAGAATTTTTTATATGAATAATTAGTCACAATGGGGACAATTTACAGTCTGCAAGGAAAACACTTCTTACATTTATTCACAAAGGAGTCAATTTAAAGTCTGTGAGGGAAATGCCGTGTTTCTTAATTTTGATCCAGGACTAAAATACTTTCATGTATCAGTATTTTGCATCCTTAAGGGTACTGTTGACTGTGCCACATTAGGCTGCGGAAAGGAAAAGGCAAATAGAGTTATCAATGAGAACAGAACACCCTTTTAGCAATGCACAGATACAGACAAACATCCCACCAAACCACTAAATGGGCAAGCTTGAATTCTAGATGTTGGTTTGATTACTAATTTATTAAGGAATTCAGTATTTAAGGGAATATTATAAAGCTTTTAGAAACTTCCTCATTTAAGTGAAATTAATTACTGCTTAATATATTACACCTTCCTGTACTGACATATTTAACACCTGACATAATTAATTTGCTCTATAAAATCAATGTGAGGCGAACCACCAGAGTTCCTTAGATGCCTTCTGAACAAGGTTATCAATTTATCTATCATCTCATGCATTACTTGCCTTCCAACTAGGAGCTCAGAGCAGTGTACTTGGAGCTAGCCTATTTTTCTCAGCAGCCCTGCACAATAGGTAAGGCTGAGGGATGCTGACTATAGATGTTCAAAGCGTTCGTGCATGCCCCCCCCCCCAGTTTGCTTTCTCTTTTTGTGCTGTTTTCTTGCAAGCACTGAAACCAGAATTGGGAAACTGAAACCAATGCCCCCCCCCCAACAAAAATTCATTTCAACACATGAAGAAATGGTTTCTGATGGACTTCTACATCTTATGCAAACCTTCCACAAGATGGTTGACCAAATGCATTTGTTGGTTTCTATTATATATTTTTTCAGAAAATCAGAAGAAAAATAGGCACTGAAATTTTGTCGCATTGAGATGAAACGTCTATTAATATGGAATGTTTTGCTTCAGATTGTAATATGCAATGGTAGCTAAACTGTTGTATTAAAAAACCATAAGTATGTACTAGGTTTACTGAAATATTTGCCTTGCATTTTCAATTTATAAATTCAGAGTTAGCACTTAAATTGTTTTATTCTGACCTTTTATTTCTACAGTTCTAACGCATCATTTGAGACAAACTGTAGACCAAGAGATTCTGTTCTCTTATGGTGATATAAATCTCCAATATTTACAACTCAACTGAAGGGGGAGGATACAGAACAGTGATATTTTAGTAACAAAATGAGCTCATTTAATTTTCACAATACAGGTCTGATGTGTATTTATTGCTTAATAAAGAATTGGTTCCCTATTAAAGAATAAGAATGACTGAAATAAAATGTTGTGTCATCCCCCCCCCTTAAAATTTGTATCTGGTTGAGAACTGAGGAATACATAAGCAAACGAATAAGAAATATTTCGGCTATAATGTTCTTGTTTTGTAATGACAACAATAATGCACAGTTCTAGCCACAGCACTGCAATAATGTTTTGTGAAATAGCTGCTTGTCTTGCTGGATCAAATGTTTTTATGGTGAAATCTGTCATAATTGTCCATGGACACCATTGAGTGTGGAGGCTGCAGTCAGAGTCAGCAACGTAATTGGCACAAGAGCCTGTAGAGAAATGGGTCAGGGCTTCTGACTGTTAACCAGAAGGTTGGTGGTTTGAGCCCACCCAGGGATAGCTGTGGGCAGTGGCGTAGCGTGGGGGTGCAGGGGGGGCCGGCCGCACCGGGCGCAACATCTGGGGGTTAGGGTTAGGGGGCACAAATCCACAGGTTAGGGGGCGCAAATCCACAGGTTAGGGGGCGCAAATTACTTGCCTTGCCCCGGGTGCTGACAACCCACGCTACGCCACTGGCTGTGGGCAGGATTGCCATATTGCAGCTGGTTGGGCTAGATGACCCTTAAGGTCCTTCCATCTCTACAATTCTATAAGGAACTGGCATGTAGGCACATTAGTGAGGTATGTAGGAACTGGCATGCTGGCATATTAGTGAGCTTTGAAGGAAACTGTTTACCCAAATGAGTCTTAAGGACTTTACTCGCTGCCTTTCCCTGCTTCTGCTGGAACATTGCCTGCAGCTGAGAACAGAAGGAGAGCCTGTTGGATTGGGCCGATGGCCCCTCTAGTCCTGCATCCTGTTCTAACGATGACCAGCCACATTCCTTTGAGAAATCTATAAGCAGGACCTGAGCACAACATCACTATCCCCTCCTACAATTTTCAGCCACTGATATTCGAAAACATGCTGCCTCTGACCATGAAGGCAAAGCTTAGCCATCATGACTAGTAGCCAATGATAGCTTTATGCTCCATGATTTTGTCCAATCCTCTTTTAAAGCCATCCAAGTGGGTGGCCATCATTACGACTGCATTCAGACACCATTTTCCCAATGTTTCCTTAGCGGATAATTTCCATTTCTGGAAATCTGGAAAGTTTAGTTCTCGTTTCCATGTTAATTGTTTCCCAAAGGAATCTGTTTGCAACCCATTTAAGAAGGAAAATTGCAGGATGAAATTGGGGGCAGTATCTTGGCATATAGTTCTTTCCTGCCATTTTCATGGGTGAATCATAGGGAAAGAAGAAGCACAGAAAAGGAAGTGGTGACTTTTTGAATGATGTCTGCTTTTGTGTCACACTACGGCCACTAAACGTTAATGAAATTAAGTATGACATTGCGGTATGTTGATCAAAAAGCCACAGTTCCACAATTCAACAGGCAATTCCATAGGTTAAATATGCACTTGTGTGAAGAAGTCTCTTTTGGTGTATATGCATATGTTTAAAAATGCATTCTTAAACTACCGGCATTTTCTAAGTAAAGTATTCCCCGAAGACTGTAAAAAAATGTCTATATGACCTAGGAATTAAAGCCAAATAATTTCATTTGCTGGATATACGCAGAATCAATTTTCTGATTATGGTACTCTGTTTTCTTTCTACTTCTCAGTGTCTTGTCTTTGAAGATGCCCCCAATGGAGTCAAGGCATCACTGACAGCGGGAATGCAAGTGGTGATGATTCCAGATGAAAACCTGAACAAAGATCTTACGAAAGAAGCAACTCTAGTACTCAAGTCAATGGCTGATTTCAAACCAGAATTGTTTGGTTTACCACCATTTGATTGAGAATAGTTTAACTTTTAAAACATTTTAATTTAGCCATATTGATTTCAGGAAAAAAAGGCTTTTTAGATTATTGTAAACATGTGTTCCACTTTTATTATTAGACTTTACTGAAAATCTCCTTTATTTAAATTGCACAGGTGGAAAGATTGTACACCAGACCCCTTGAAACATATATCCACTTAGATGGGAACTCAAAAGGCCCACCCAGTACTAAACACAGGAGGTAGATTTTCATAGGGATTGCAGCATATCAGCTGTGATCGCAAAGAAATGTATCCGACCCAGACAGCAGTTAGCCTTAGGCACAAAGCTCTCATTGGTGCCAGTCATTGGGATCTTGAAAATCCTCATAGGCCTTCATGGAGTTAGGGATTGACTGAGCAACTATTTCCATTTTGTTTAGGTCTCATTGGCACTCAGTTATTGGTCTAGCCCATCTGTTCAGACTCATTCTGTCCCATTGTGTGCTCTTTTTACATTAAGTGCACATTTTTCAGTGCTCTTCATCTGTAAAATATGCAGTTTGTACACATCTTTTACATAAATTATGTATTTTTGTGCACAGAAAATGTATTGCAAAATCTGGAGAAGTGCATAATCTGACCGGGCATTCCGATCCACCCGCAAGCTCAGGTGTGTCAGGTTGGGTTGGACCATTCCAAAAAACAAAACAAGAAACCAAATCAATTACTCCCTCATCCCTAAAAGCAGTATAAGGAAAAGCAGTATATGCAGGCTCCTTTACTGTCTCTAAATGGGCCTTGAATTCTGTCTTGGTTTTTTTCTGCCTTGCTTGAAATTCCGCATTTCTATAATGTTCTGGCTCATCTTGATTGGGGGATATCATGTACTATGATACAAAATCTGTTGCAAAATTCTTACTTGCCTGGATCAAAGCCAGACAAACAGGTTGTAAGACTGCAGGCAGGACTCTGCTAATTTGAGCGTTTCTTTCAAAGTAATTGTTTTAGTTGTGTGGTTATAATTCCTTTATACAGTTGCTACCAGCCCAACAGAATATTCTCTAGTTGTTGTCTTTGCTTGCACAGACTGGCCATGTTCTTTTGCTGTTCTGTTTTTATTTTCATTGTGCTCTTTCCTTTCCCAGCAGTGCCAATGGTAGAGAAAGTGTCTCTTGCTAGCTTCAGAATCCCTCTGCTAAGTGCCAAAACAGTTCTATTTCTCCTCCTCCCTGTTTATCTTGATTAACCTTATTTGGTGACTTCGTGATTGCATCATTTGTTCAGATTCAGTTTGCTGGGTGATGTTTTCATTGTTGCCTTTTCTGACGCTTTGATCAGAACTGCACCATCCTCACATGTCTTGAGATGGCATCTGCAATGTTGCCCATGGAAAACAGAATTGTATCTACCTAGCACTGACCCATATTCAAATTCTTTATCAGGAAAAAGCAAATTATTGGATTTAAATAAATTCTGCTAATCAAAGTGTTTGCAATTTTTTCTTTTCTTTTCTGTAATTCCATTTCTGCTATCCTGGAGAGAATAAACAGTGAACCAGGTAGAGTGGTGAGGGGCACTTCCTGGATATCCTGCTCTGGCTTCTTAAAAGTTCACCTGATACCACCCACATGTTCTCAAGCTTATTGCTAAAGAAAAGGAGGCATTTTTTTTTAAAGAGGGGGGAAGGATTGTGGATTTTATGATGTTACAATATTGTGCCTTATACCAAATCACAAAGTGTGATCACCTCAACTGAAAACTTATACCTAAAGTACCCTAAAGCTTATACATTTGTTTTTTCACCTACATGATTATAGGCTACTTGGTCAGTACTATTTGGAGAGAGTCTTTAAAGACTCCCTCAAGGCAAATCTAAAAAAAAATGTACCGTATTTTTCGCTCTGTAAAACGCACCAGACCACAAGACACACCTGGTTTTTGGAGGAGGAAAACAAGAAAAAAAATATTCTGAATTTCAGAAGCCAGAGCAGCAAGAGGGATCGCAGCGCAGTGAAAGCAGCAATCCCTCCTGCTGTTCTGGCTTCTGGGATAGCTGCGCAGCCTGCATTCACTCAATAAGACGCACACACATTTTCCCTTACTTTTTAGGAGGGAAAAAGTGAGTCTTATAGAGCAAAAAATGTGGTACTTTAAACACCGACAATTGGGAAACACTGGTCTGCAAGCACTCCAGTTGGAGGATAGCCTTTACCAAAAGTGTCATGGGCTTTGAAGAAGCACAAACTCAGGATGTAAGGGACAAACGTACTAAGAGGAAGGCACGCTTGGCAAACCCTCACTGTGATCAACTCCCACCCAGAAACCTATGTCCCCACTGTGGAAGGACATGCGGATCCAGAATTGGCCTGCACAGTCTCTTATGGACTCACTGTTAAAACCATGTTCATGGAAGGCAATCCTACTCAGCTACGAGTGATCGCCAAAGAAGAAGAAGACTATTTGGAATGGTGCACCCAATGCCACTCTGAGTCCACAGAGCTGAGATTTGTAGCACAGTGAAACTCAAGTGTTATCCATTAGACCAGTGGTTCCCAAACCTTTTAAGTGGTCTTACTAATTTTTCTGTTCGTTGCAGCAATTATAGCACACTGTGCTAGATGCTGTATGATTTAACACTATTTTTACACCCATAATATGGACCACTTGAATGAAGCTCCTGCACTAGGCTGTAGTTCAGGAGGATGTATCTTGAGTGCTATTTTTATAGAAAAAAAGGGTGCTGGAACTCACCATGAACACCTCCCTTGTTCTCTTATAATAGCAATGGCTGCCACCTCAGAGATGCTAGAACTGAGTTCTTGTGAGTTCCATCTTGGGGGGGGGGAGTCCTGGGTATCTTCATGTTGGAATGTTTTGTACTGCTTGATGCTTAATGGACATCAGTCCCTCAGTTTTTCAGAAATTCTTGAATTCAAATTTTCTTTTGGGCCCATTAACCATGCATTACCTAGGACAATTTGCCTTTAATGGAGCTATTTATATCACACCTTTATGTAGCTATTTATATAGCTTTACACAGCCTTCTGCATCTTAATTCCTCCAAGTCTGGTAAAGACTCTCCTCCCTGAAAGAGAGGGGAGGGGTTGTGGTCGGGAGCCCGAGCTCCGCCTGGCAGGGGGCGTAGCCCCCTGCCTCCTGCTCACCTGGCTGGCGCTCACGCCCCCTCGGTGGCCATCCAACCAGGTGCCGCGGAGGGGGCGTGTTCAGCAGCTTTTTGCTGCAGCGCCAGCCTTTCCCCGGCCTCATTCCCTCGTCGTCGCCGCTGCGTGAAGTCAGGAGTCAGGAGGTCTCCGCAAGCAGAAGCCAGGGAAGTATTCTGGGTCGCGTGGTTTATTCGCTAGGCAGAGTTGAGGGTGTGAGTTTAGGGGGTGAGTGTTTTTCAGTACGAGTTTAGCCTGTCCGTTTCCCCTGCTTTTCCCTGGGCTTTGCAGCGGCTCCTTGTTATTCTGTGTCTCCGTTTCGGTGATCGCCCGCCCAACAGCTGACGCGCGCGTTCGGCTTCCCCAGTGTTCTTCTCTCTCCCTTCCCACCCTCTTTCCCATTCCCTCCAAAGAGGGGTGACCTTAGGGGTAGCGTCACTTTTGAGCGGGGTGTGTGAGCGTCCGCTGATTTGTGTGTGTCCGCTAATTGAACATTGGGAAGCCCAGAGCTGGGGCGGAAGTTTAAGAGTGTAAAAGGACGTCGCCGGGGGGTTTTCTCCCTGCAGCGGTAGAATTAAGTTCTGTTCACGCGGCTTTGAGTGACTAAATTTCAATTCGCCGTGCAATTCTTGCTGCCCACGTGCGATAGCCCACGTGTGGCTGCCGCGGCTACCGTGCGAGATTTCTGCGGCTCCTCCTCACCTGGCTTGGGGGATCCCCGTCATCGCAGCCTACCAAGGCTGCTGCCCACGTGCTTTGGCCTCACGGGGCTCCTCACTGTTGGTGGCCTTGTTGATAACGCTTGCCTTATCCGGCGCTTGCCTTATCCGGCGGGTCCTTCCTTTCTGTATTTCTGGCCATTTTTGTGTTGCGCTTCTCCGCCCCCCCCCAATCTGGCTGGCTGTAATTTCGCTCTCCTTCGCTTGGCTGGCAGGTATTTGTTGTTACCTAGTATCTTCTCCTCTTGCTGTTGACCTATAACGCGGAAGAGAAGGTTGTTTTTCTTGTTGGTTTAAAGCAGCGGAGCTGGGTGCGCTCCCCATGTGCTAGCCAAACCCAGCAAGTTTTGCGTTCCCCCCCTCTTTTCTTGGGGCTAGTTCGTGAGTCTTTGTTTAGTTTAAAAGGGGATCAGTGGTTTCTGTGTTGCTGGGGGCCTCCTATTTCACCTAGTTTCAATCCTTTTAAATGCTTTGAGCCCTTTCCCCCTTTTCTCCCCCCCCCTTTTCTTTTGTTGTTGTTAAAGGCTGGTTGGCTTAGATCCAAAGGTGCTTGCTTATTTCCTGGTCTGCCCTGCCGTTGTTTAAAAGGTGTTTGCTTATGTAAAAGGTGCTTGCTTATTTCGGTCTGCCTTTCGGTTGCTTAAAAGGTGCTGGCTTATTTCCTGGTCTGCCCTGCCGTTGTTTAAAAGGTGTTTGCGTATTTCCTGGTCTACCATTCTGGCGTTTAAGGGTGTTTGCTTATTTCCTTGTATGCCCTGCTGTTGTTAAAGGTGTTTGCTTATTTACTGGTCTGCCTTTCTGTTGTTTAAAGGGGACCCCGTTAGGGGGTTGCATAAAAACGCGGTTAGGCATTGGAATAATGTGTTGTGGTGTGTCGAAGTGCTAGGTACGGCCATCGCCTATGCCTTCAATTCTGTAGGGGTATTCCGTTAAAGGAATCTGGGGGTCGTGTATTCCGTCCGATGCCTGCTTGGCGGGAGGCCTTGGCACGTCCCTCGGTGACAACAGGGGTGAGCCTATAGTCGGATTAGCATCGACAGGCTCCATCTACTGGTGAATAACCCACTTGCTTCGATCCAATGCCTAAGCCAATACCTTTTCCATTGCTGTAATCAATAAAGTTGTGGCCTTTTCTTGCCCATTAACCATATTTCACGTGTCCTAGTGTCTTTATTCCCCTACACGGGGGTCGGGTCCTCGAACCACAATGGAATCCTTTGCAATGTGTGCATCCATACCGTTTTCAACTGAGGAGGGTCCTTTCAGATCTGCTAGGTGCAAGAATGCAAAGAAAGTCACCCCTTGCTCCTAACTTCACATCCTGAAGGAAAAAGAAGTACTCACAGCCCTAAGAACACTCCTGTTTTTTAAACAAGGCTGCATTTAGGAAGTGGCATGCAAAACAGCACCTTCTTTGCAGCATAGAATAAAGAAGTACACCTGAAATGGAGAATGTGAGTTGAAAAAGCCTCAGTGAAAAAGAAACATCCCTTAAATAGGTTCTATTGTTTCATAGTATTATTGTACAATCTTAAGGATTTCCTAAGTGCGGCCAGTCCCAAAAGCAAGGTTTTCAGTCAGTACTGATGGGCAGCTTGAGTTCATGCTGGGCTGCAAATGAAGAATGGAAAGAATTGGGAGTACGGTCGTACCTTGGTTTTCAAGCAGCTTAGTTCTCAAACATTTCGGCTCCCAAATGCCGCAAACCTGTAAGTGACTGTTCTGGTTTGCGAACTATTTTTGGAAGCCGAACACCAACGGGGCTTCTGCAGCTTCCAATTGGATGTAGGAACTTCCTGCAGCCAATCAGAAGCCACGCTTTTATTTTCAAACATTTGGGAAGTTGAACGGACTTCCGGAACGGATTACGTTCAGCTTCCAAGGTACGACTGTACACGCAAGTGGACTGCTAATTCTTTCCTTTGAATTTGGGTTATCTGACACCATGGTGATGTCAGGTGATTGGAGGTGGGAGGCCCAAGCCACCTACAAAAGAGGTCTGTGGTGGGGGATGAGGGCGTGAGCTCAGGATGTGGCCTGCTGGCTGTATTCTGTTCCCTACCCCTGATACAGGTGACGAAATCCTGCCTCTTCTGCCCCCCGTACAAATTTGCTTTCTTATGGAATAGTGGACCTTTCTTACTGATATTAAAATACAGTGGTACCTCGGTTTAAGAACAGTCCTGTTTACGAACTATTCAGTTTATGAACTCCACAAAACTGGAAGTAGTGTTCCTGTTTGTGAACTTTACCTCGGTCTACAAACAGAAGCTGAACAGTGGAAGGGCACCGGTGGCAGGAGGCCTCATTAGGGAAAGCGCAGATTTGGGGAAAGAACAGATTTGGTTTAAGAACGGACTTCAGAAATGGATTAAGTTTGTTAACCGAGGTACCACTGTAATTTTATAATCCTAATGTCCTTCCCAGTAGTAATTATCCACAATCTGATTATTCCAACAAAACAGTCTTTGAGTTCCTCAAAAGATTCTCTCTCTCTCTCTCTCTCTCTCTCTCTCTCTCTCTCTCTCTCTTTCTTTCTCTTTCTTTCTCATCCCCCGACACATCCTAATCAATTGGGAACAATTCTTGTTCACTGTATGTGACCAGCTAAGTATTTGCAAGGCTGATTTCACATAGAGGGATTCTTGTTTTAGCCAATATTATTTCAAAGAAAGCATTCCACTCAAATTTCAACTTTTTGTGTTGCCAGACACAGGAATTGAATCACACTTTTCATCCATTAGCAAATGTCACTATCTGGAGAAAGCTTTCAAGTGTAAAACAGGTGCCTCTTGGGATCCCTTTCCTCCAGAATTGCTTGAGTCCAACTGGGGACTTATTAAGTGGAACAAACTCTAATAAGTCAGAATTAATAACTTTTTCAAAGTATATTTACTATTTACTATGACTGGAATGCAACAGCCAGGGCATGTCTCATTTATGAACTTTTCCCAAAGGAATGATTACAAAGGTATTGTAAATCTTTAGCAAATACATTCTCAATTTGTTAAATATTAGTTGTTACACACAAGAATTGCAAGGTCACCACCATACACTGCCTACAGTCAGTGTGTTCTGAATTGACCCTTGAAATGTAACAATAACTTCTTTCTTCCCTAACATGATACACATGACAGGTATGAGGAAATCTCTTCTACCGTCGTACCTTGTTTTGTAGCTGGGATCTGTTCCGGAACCCCGGCCACTAGCCAAAAAGTACACAGGGCAAAGCACTGTGTCTGCGAACGCGCGGAGTGGTTTGCACTTTTACGCATGTGTGAAGCGCAGTTTAGCACTTCTGCGCATGTGCAAGCAGCAAACGGAAGTAACCCGTTCCGGTAGTTCCAGGTTTACTGTGAACGCTAGACAAGGCGGACGTTCGCGGAGGTATTACTTTACTTGGAGCTATCTCTTACTCTGTTCTTTATAAGCTAATTATTTATATAACTCCGTAATCAAATTCAAAGGCAGTTTACAATATTTTATTAGGTTTTCCTTAAAGGTCATGATGTGTGGAGCACAGTTTGTGGAGCACAATCTAGGGGGGAAATGGATTCATTACTTGGGCATTTGAGAATCTTCTGAATAAATTCTCAATGAACCTGACCTTCAGACCTCTCAGCATACTCATTCACATAAGGGTGACAGCCTCATAAAATTAGAAATGGTGTCACTTCTGCTTATACATATGATATAGTCTAGAGCAGGGCTGGGGAACCTGCGGCCCCCAATGTTAGTTGGCGTTCAGCATCCATCAACACCACTCAACAGAGTCAATAGTGGTAATGGGAATTGTAGTTCAACAACATCTGGAGGGCCACAGATTCCACCATTCCTGGTCTAGGGGGTCATATTGGGAAAGGGGTTTCTGTCCGTTGCCTTTCAACAGAAAACCCCCCTGAACGTTGTAGGGCTTGGCAGTTCCTCTGCTCTACTTTCTGCTCTGTTAAATAGTTGTGAGAAATTGGCACCCAAAGAATAGCTTCTATGTGAGAAGACTAATAATATTGTTGGCCTTAAGATACAAGAGTGGGCATGCAATAGGTTAAGATGCAGCCAACACAAGACCATCCCTGACAAGCTCATAATGATTACGATGATGATTGTGGGCTGCTCTGTACTATAATCTCTTGTATCAACAGAGAAACCTAATCCTATTAAAGCCTGTGGATCCAAACCCGACCTGTGAATCCAGATGGCAAGCAAACACATTGCCCATATGTTTGATTTCACTACTTTTCCATGAAAAAATCTTTCAGAGAATGAGCTGCCAGTTACAGCGAAACATTGGGGAGTTATTCTCTAGGAAGATTCTACCTTGACACATGGAAACCTGTAATATTTCATAAACTAGCTTTTACGAAAGGAGTGTCATCACCACATATATATTTTCTACCTCCATGAAAATGTGGGGCCAGGGCAGGGATAGACACTACATTCTAAGTCCAGGTGCTCCAAAATGTTTGCAGCGAAGGAGCCACACAGCATATTAGCTACAGAATCTAGTTTTCTGCAGGTAATCCCATTCCTTGTGCAGGAACTTAAATAACGTCTGAGACCCTCCTGGTGGTCCCTGTGTAGGGCGAAGTATGTAGTGAGGGGGTCTGGAAAAGGGCCTTTTTGGTTATGGCTCCACTTCTGTGAAATTCTCTCTCCACCAAGGTATCTCTGGACTCATATAGACACACATATAAATTATATATATTCTCATAGGAGGAGTGGGGGGTGAAGATTTGCTAATTGATTTATTTTCACAGATACATACAGAAGTGAGGAACTTTTCTTGAGTAGCCAGTCATCTTCACAATTCTGTTGAACTGCAATTAATGATTTTTAGGTTTTAAACTGCTGTACAACTGCCATGATATTTTATGAGGGATGGTCTATAAATACTTTTATAAATAAAAGTAATGCAGCATTTTTCTGTTTGTTGGAGTTGCAGAACTGTGGTGCTTTTTAAAAGTCATACTTGATTTTAATTGTATTATATTTTTATTGATGTAAACCAGTGTTGGCCTTATTAGCGAAGGGCAATATATAAAACTTAGTGATTTAATTAAATAGTTTGCTGCCAGGGGTCCCTTCTAATTCTATTCTATTCTAATTCTATTCTTAAATAGTGTATTACAATGGCTTTACACTGGATTAAAGCCCTGATCTTTCAGGTCTGAGGTCCACACTCCAACCATTACATCACACTGCCTCACACTGGTTGCAGAGTTTGTGTATGGTGCCCAGACAGTTTCTCTGGTTTGCAAATGTGACCTATAGGCACAGAAAGGTTTCTGCCCCCCTGAGGGTGATGTGCTGAGTTTGGAAGTGGGAAAACCAGGTTAAAATCCCTTAAAGCATAGTTGGTGGCCTTGGGCATGGATCAGTTTCTTTCCACTCACATCATTGCAGAATTGAAATGCTCCTCTCCTAGTGTCTTCTTGAAGGATCAGGCTGAAGCAGGCCATCAAAACGCCTCTTGAGTTGCGACGGGGATTCCCACCCCCAGCTGCTCCACCCGGAAGCGTAAGGGCTGCCAGTAAAAGCAGATGAGTTTGCCCGCCACTGTTCTGAACCAAGCTCGTCAATTGTAGGACAAGAGTTCAACAGCTAGACTCAGAATTTAATTTCATATTTCAAAAGAAATGGCAAGGAAGGAATCCTGAAGGGAGTCATCTAAAGGTCAGAACCATATATATACTTTTACCACTGAACCATCAGTGATGAGGTGGGGGTTGAGGATCTTCTTGTTCATTCTTCGAGAGCCTGCCTTTCTGGGAAAATAGCATTTAGAAATCACAGCAGACAGTTGCCACCGCTTTCTTCCCATCTAGGCTTCACTGGCTTATATTGCTAGGTATTTGCTTCAGTTATGAAGTAGAGCAGGGCTGGAAAGTAAGCAAGTTATCCCACCCCCATTCCACAACAGCCCATCTTCCACCAATACTACCCCAATCTGAAATTAAGTTTGCAAAAAGCAAGAAAAGAGTGATGAGGACCAAATTATGGCTTGAAATATAGACCATATAGATTTTGAATTAAAATATTTTTTAAATAAAAATATTTTCTGTATCTATATGCTTTGAACCATATGTTCAAAGTTGCATCATTAATGAGTTACTGTTAGGGAGACTGGGAATTCTTTGGAAGTACAATATTTCTAAGCAGAATAGATGTACTAATCATTTTGGAGCATTATGGATTTGGGTTTTTTCTCTTGGCACAGGAAGGGAGGGCTATTATGTAAAGGCATGCTTTTAGGGTGTGTGTTCAGGTTGAAATCTAATTATATGTCTCCATTTTTATTTTTTATTTTTTTGGGCGGAGAGGGGTAGAAAGATGAGTAAAAGGGAGCTTGTACAATGAGCTAAAATGCACCTGAGCTGTAATCTAAATTGCTTGTCCTGTATCATATGATAGCCTCCCATATGATAACCTTTTGGAACATGCAGGGCAATTATGTCTTCAAGCCTCTCCACTGATGCCATGGGCAATATCCAGAACACTGTCTGTGGCCATGAGTGATGTGCTGCACTGGGTTATTGACTTTCCGAAGTTTGACTGAAACAGCAGAAATTTGCAGGCTGTGACATGTAGTCATTCTTCTACATATAAACATTCCCAACAGGCTTCAAGCATGGAAGTGAGAGACAAGAATTTTGGAACATGAGATGCTACTTTTAATATTTCATTTATCTTTGATTCTGTGCCGATTCAATAGGAAGGGCTATTTGCCAGTTTATGCTATTTTAACATCATCTGAATTGGTAATGTGATGATTGCTGGTTGGTGGGTTGTGAAGTTCACATGAGACCTTTCTATTGGGACTCTAACTACCTGTTCATCAAACCTTGGTGGCCGTGATGTGCCTTTCTGAAGACACAGACAGATACATTGAAGGCAGCAGAAAATGTATGCAGGTAAATGACCCCCACTCCTCCAAAAAATCCCGTGGAAGCTGCATAGCTGAGCACACATACTGCACCGCATTCTCATTTAAAGTTCTAAATGAACCGTCTGAGAACATCCTGTGAATTTGCTACCCTCTAGGGAGGACTTCAGGTTCTTTAGACTAATTGATGATTTATGAGACGTATGAAACATACATAGTGCATTATATCTGTGACGGATTAGCTTTTTCATCACTAATGATCCTTCTGCCTGGGCTAACAGCTGAGGTTTGTCATTGAATATATTCAGAGGAAGGGAGAAATGCAATGCAGATCATAAGGAATGAATAAGAGAGTTGGGAGAAATGTGTTCAATAAATAGGAATAACAGCTGCAAAACGAGAGACGCAAAAACAAATAAACAAACTCCAAAATAAGTGCTGCCAACTTGTAAGAGGCGTACTTATGAATATGGAAACAAAAACTCAAGATTGCTTGCTAATAGATGTAGAAAAAAGAAATCAGAAACAAAAGTACATAGAATCACAAAAAAAGATGGTAGCAAAACATTTTCATCAAAAGATATATGTTCTGAATGTTCTGCTTTTTATTTCAATCATTATACTTCACATAGTCAAAATAGTTAAGACAATCAATTCTTAGCAGACTTATCTCTGGCAACTTAGTCAAAGTTGTCAGCAGTGAACAACAATTTCTTGATAGCCCTATTTACCTAAAAGAAATTGAGGCCACCTTTAAAAACCTGAAACTACACAAAACCCCTTGACCTGATAGTTTTAGCTCCGGATTCTACAAAAGATTCAAGGATATATTAATGCCTTACATACTCCATCTCTTTAATGATAGATTAAAAGAAACTCAATTCCCAGAACCTGGTTTTTCTCTAGAATAGGTACTATACTTATAAAGTCCTCAAAAAGATGTTATCCTTTCAACCATCAAGAAGGATGATTACAAGGATAATTACAAATCAGGATTACAAGATATTTATTTTTCTGCTAGCCAATCGTATAAAACACTTCTTGAAGAAATCGGTTGCCCTGCATGAGGCTGGCTTTGTTTCACGGCAATACATAATGGACCCAATTAGATATTGTTAAATGTCATTGAAAATAGAAAAGAAAAAAAAGGGTCCTCTATGACAGACATTCTCAAGGCCTTTGACTGCCTTGAGTGGAATTATTTAGATACCAGGGTGTATTGATAACAAGAAATCTCAGTAAGTTGTATCGTTAAAATTACCCCCTAGTCTGGCAAACAAGATCTTAGGTGGGGTAAAATCACTTTTGCTCTCTTACCATAGTCAAATTGACAATTCCTCCAAAGCTAATGTACCTATTCCAAACCTTTCCAGTCTGCTTTGTTTTTAAAACTGAATGGAAAATATAACAACAGACAAGCAAAACTTGTAAGAGGCCTTGAATATTGCCTTGACTTCAGCTATCTTCATATTATAGGTCTCTGTACTCTTGAGTCACCATAGACAGAGGTTGTTCTATGGCACATACCTAAAGTTGCATAAGTGGTTGACAACTGTGAATAAATATGAGCTTGTAAAACTTTATATTTTAGTAAGCATGGAAGAAATAATGGCCCTTCAAGATCAATAGGACAGAGAGAATGGAGTAGTATGCTTACAAACCGTGTTTCCATGATGACGATTGTGCTGTTATCTACCTACATGAATGTAGGTGCCTCCACTAGCTCTTATTGTTGGTTAAGATTCCTTGTCCTCATGTGTTATTTTGCTTTGCTTTTATTTGGAAGTCTCTGTGAAATAATTTTAAGAGTGTGCTTCAAAGGCTAATATGAGTCATCTCCACCTTCTTATACACAATCATGTGAACTTATCAGCACCCATGCTTGAGCGCAGAAGCCAAGTAACCTATCCCTTGTCTTGCCAATCAAATCACAGGTACATGATATCAAGAGGTTTCATCAAGGACACTTTGCAGGATTTCAGAGAAGATTTTCTCTTATACTTTTCATCAGGACCCCAAAGGTGTTGGCTAAACTGAAACAAATAGTGACTCTACGGCATATAGGACTCCAAGATCTCCAAGTCTACCTCACGGGTTATCTCACAGAAATGTAATTTGCCACATCCACATTTAAGTTATGTTGGAGTCGTGGTGGTGGAAATGAAGTTGCTCGGTTTATTAGCTATCACATCATCTGATGCTTTTTCATAACTTACAATAGGGAAGATGAGGAAAGGAATAGTGAAGAGAGTGTTCAAGAGATTTTGCAACTTCTGGAGCAGAATTTATTTTTGTCTTTATTTGCAGGTGCAGGAGCCCCCCCCCCCCTTTCTAGCTGGAAAAATGGTGTGAAATAAGCCTGCTGGGGATGCGGGTGGCACTGTGGTCTAAACCACAGAGCCTAGGGCTTGCCAATCAGAAGGTCAGTGGTTCGAATCCCTGTGACAGGGTGAGCTCCTGTTGCTTGGTCCCAGCTCCTGCCCACCTAGCAGTTCAAAAAAGCACGTCAAAGTGCAAGTAGATAGAGAGGTACGACTGCAGTGGGAAGGTAAACGCCGTTTCCGTGCACTGCTCTGGTTCGCCAGAAGCGGCTTAGTCATGCTGGCCACATGACCCGGAAGCTGTCTGCGGACAAACCCCGGCTCCCTTGGCCTATAGAGTGAGATGAGTGCCGCAACCCCAGAGTCGTCCGTGACTAGACCTAACGGTCAGGGGTACCTTTACCTTTACCTTTAAGCCTGCTTCACGTGTTAGGGTTCTTCTATGAACGTTCAAAAAAATGTGTGGACTACAGCAATGTTCTTGCCATCTTTTGATTGATACATACATCTGCAGTGCATGCCTGTACATTTGATGGGTTCCACATGAAATGGATGAAAGGATAAACCTGCTATTGGTTATGGGTGAAGAAAGAAGATGTCCTGGGAAGTAATTATTGGCTCTGTAGTCAAGATAAGGAGGGGGCTTTCTCTTTAGTATGCGGCCTGCATTTAGTGAAGGGGCATGGTGCCTAAAGAATGTCCTGTATCCATGGTAAATATATAGTTCAAATATAACTTGGGGTAACTGAGACGCTTTGTTGGTTCATTATAGAAAGGAGAGAATTACCATGCTTGTCATATCTCAGCAAGATTCATGGGATGTCTGATTGTGCAGTTTGTAACATAAGGCATGACAGTGTGGGCTGGTGGAGCTGATTACTGGGGAATTTATACTAGTGATTTCCTTTTTTCCTCTTCTTGCTAAGATACTAATTTGGAAGGATTAAAAATAGCCATTTTCTTCGCATGCATGGTCTTTCCATTTTGGTATCCTTGAGAGAGGATTCCCCTTTTTGCTTGAACCTTTTCAAGTAGCAAAGATTTCGCCTCCTCCTTTTGCTAATTAACAACTGGTAATGATGGTGCAACACATGTACACATTAGCATTTCTAGCCTACTTTTTCCTCCTCATTATTAAAAAAAATAAAAATAAAAGGAGGTATCTTAAGTTAATTGAATGTTTACACTATATTTTGGACATGTTAAGTACTTAAGAAGTGCTAAGTATTATTTTCCTTGATCTCCCTTTTTCTCAAACAGTGGGCTTACAGCTACTTGATTTCTTTCTGTGACTACAACTTTGCATGTGTGTCTACTAGTAGGTGGTGGGGAGAAGAGGGTGTAAATGAACAAGACAAGGTCTAATGAACAAGAAATTCAGAGCCCCAGAAATTTAATTTCTCACTTGCTAGCCCTTCAGTTATACTTTGCCATATTGTGACAAATCTAATTTACAGTATTCATAATTTTTATCATGTACACCCTCCAAAGATCTCAAGGTGGCCTAGGTGAGTCACTCCAACCCCTTTCATTTTTTTCATATAATTTTTTATTGAGGTTTTTAAAATTAGAAGAAAATGAAAGATTTATGAAAATAAAATAAGAAAGTGAAGAGGGGGGGAGAAGCGACCAGAAGAAAAGCATTATGAAGCATCAGTGCAGACATGGAACACGATGAGAGCATAAACATTGTTGTGGTTTCACAAATTCTATGTATTTGAAAAAGAAAATACCACAGCTGTTACCAATACACCGAATGCATGGTGGATCAAACAAAAATGTTGATCTTAATTCCCCTGCTTTCTTATCATTTGTACCACATATGAATAGAGATATAGTAAGAATAAAATCTGATAACAGAAGAGAAAATAAAAAAGCATGGGTGTTTTGTATCTTGGTGATGATCTTTTCATATAACCCATACTGTAGCATAAGGTGGAGGGCCTACCACCCACCATTTGTGTCCTTATTCATAAACTCTCATCCCTTGTCATTTTATCCTGACAACAGTTTATTGAAATAGGTTAGGTTAAGTGACAGTGGGCATCATGGCTGATGGTCAGGAGTGGTTGGTGGTGCAGCAGCCTCCTGCCCATGCTCTCAGTCCAACAGTCAGCTGTGGAAGTGAGCCAAACAGACTGGAAAAGGCTGGGCTGAGAACTGTACTAGAAAGAACACACTCAACTAGCAGTAGTATAAAGGTGTGGAGGGCAGAGTATTCAGTATGGGTTCCAAGCAGGAAGGGAACAAAGGGCAGGGAAGGAACAGCAGAAGAATGGGTAAAGAGATAGGCCATGGGCAAGACTTACTGCAGTGGGAGAGGAAGAAAAAGGCAGCAATTCTGGGGCTAGCTACTGCAGTGGCAAATCAAGGAGGGAAAGGGTTAACTGAAGAAAGAACAAGGTCACTTAGCATCTGGTGAGGCCACTTCACATCTAATAGTAGGCATCAGGCTCATCATTTAAGCTCATAACTAGTTACAGATGGGTAGCCGTGTTGGTCTGCCATAGTCAAAATAAAAAAATTCCTTCCTGTAGCACCTTAAAGACCAACTAAGTTAGTTCTTGGTATAAGCTTTCGTGTGCATGCACATTGTGTATCTGAAGAAGTGTGCATGCACACGAAAGCTTATACCAAGAACTAACTTAGTTGGTCTTTAAGGTGCTACAGGAAGGAATTTTTTTATTTTGCTCATAACTAGCTAGAACAATTTTTCGGAAGGGTGCTACCAATAGATGCTATTGTTTTAAATAAGAAGCGAGGATGAAGTAATCACACTCAAAACCCAACATGACTGTTTCTGGGAAGGTTCAGATAATAAGTCTTTATGACTCCTTTTGAAATGGTTTATATTGTTGTTATTGTATACAGAGGTTTGTTCACAGTGCAGCTGTAAACTTACTTAAAAGCCCAAACTTTCCCATTATTTCCTCCTTGACTAAAATTCAGATAGCTCAATCATTCTCCTGAGGTGTTCATCCAATATGGTTGTTTCCCTATCTCAATTTACTGTGGAAACCAGGCTTCTTGTTGTTTCTCTTTATTTTCTAAAATAAGCATGCCCTCCAAATACATAAATCATGCCAGTGGTTCTCTTCTCTGTAATATCTTGTCAGAGCAGAGGAAGAGAGAAGTATATTCCAAAGATGGAAGCAAAAGTCCTTTTTGAAATGCTCAAATTTCCATTGGCATCAGCTTATGCTGTGCATAACCAAGTATTTTTATGTTTCTACTTCTAGAGTGTGTGAGAAAAATACTGCTATTCCTTCCAGTTTTGAGTACATCCATATTTATCAGATCTGTGCCTTCTTTTATGTAGCATGTTATTTTTGAGAAGCACATCATTGTTTTTCTTTACTTGTTCATTTTCTGTTGAAGAACAGAATTGCATCAAGATCCTAATTGGCTCATGATTCTTGCTTGTTAATAAACCCAAATCTTCCCGTATTCTGAAGTTCCAAAAGCTTCTTTTTTCACATCTGACTTACCACATTTTTCTCTTTCTATGGTATGGTGATAGTGCGTAAACAAGGCCTTCTAAGGACCTCTTCATTGTTCTCCCAGGAGTTTCTCACAATGGTTACACAAATAAAATCCCATCTGTCCCTGAGCATGCAGACCTCTTCATGTTATTAATAATACCTTTCTATTTACTGCTGATCAAATTGGCTTATACTCAATAGGATGCCTTTCTCTTCTTTGTATGTGCTAAAGTGTTTTTAAACATTTCCCAGCAACAATGGGGGAATCTAAATATAATGTTGAGGTTGATGCACTCTACTTCCCAAACTCAATACTGTATAAGTGTTCCATCAATTTCAGAGTTTTGTTCTTTGTCTTTATTTTCTATTTCTATTTTGACTTCTTTTTTAGATTCTAAACTACTTTGGAAGGGATTCTACAGAATTTGATTATGGATTTTCCCAATAAATCCGTTCTGTGATAGTTTATGATACATGTACACTTTGACTCAAGTGGTAATGTCTATGCCCATAGTAGGCGTGTGGTCACCAAAATACACATTTTTCTAACTCCCCAAATATGCATTTTTGTCTGTTATTTTCACCAAAATATTCAGCTTTAATGTAGACTTTCCCCTAATATACACATTTTTTTGGTACATATTATTTGGAGAACAGCACCACAAATTCAGAGAAAAGTGAATTTCAAAGGATAGCTGTGTGCCAGTTTACATATTGTATTAGAAAGTGTGAATTAGGATGTTTGAATTACAATGTGAACCGAACAAAATTCCTCTCCTATTTCTCATTGTTAGTGTTGTGCTTGTTATAATCTAGGCTGCATCCTTTGTTTTAGCATTATTTCTTCCGAGAGCATTTCTTCCAAGCAGTTCCATAAAATGCAAAGCAAGTTATTGGAGCTGTAATATGCTTTAAGGTCATGCCATTGCCCAGGGCAGTGTTTAAAGAGATTTCACTCTATGGGTCAGCTTGCATATAACTTTCAAGTGCATTCTAGGACACAATTTCTCCAGGGTAAACATCTTTATGATTTGTGTCTACATTACAGTGCTTCTTATATCAAGTACTTTGGCAATTTAATTTTCTGATGTACATCATTCAGTCAGCGACGAACAGCAGAGGGAGAGCAGTGGATGATATTCAGATGCATATGAATAGATAAGTTTTTGTGTTGTTTAATTAGTCTTTGTCAGAAGTTCAGCAAATTAAAATTAAACTGTGATCTTGAAAGCACTGTAGGCTGGAACTAAACATGATGGTATACAAGCATCTGGCACCAAAAATAGCAGCTGTGTGTTTGGTTTCCCCATTCTTCCATAATGTCTGGTACACATACTCATGTTCAGATTTCATGACATTGTGTGCTGTGCCACATTCTGTTAGTAGCCAATGATTTAAAATGGGCCAGAGAAGCACATAAACAAGGATAATTTGTATTAGAGAAAACGAGTGGGGAGACACAGCTTATGTTTCCATCACCAGCTGCATGTAGATGTCATATCTAATTCTGCCTTCAAAATATAAGCAAATCACAAATCTGGGATTCGGTTTTGTCTTTGCACATACATGTGCTTTTCTCTCTTCTTTCCTTGTTAAAATAAAAGGAAGAAATCTTACCCAAATGTCCATAGAATGTCTGTGAACGAATGTTCAATAGACTTTATTTATGTATAAGAAATATTTGTATTTTGCTATTCATAGAAATGTATCATGACAATAGAACTTTAAATCTTACAATAAAGAAGTTAAAACCAGACATCGGTAAACCATTGTGGAGAGATGTTTTCTTAATTGCCTGCCTAGGCCTGGCAGAATAGAAAGGTTTCCTGCACTGGCAGAATAGAAATGTTTTCAGCAGGTGTTTAAAGGGCAGTCCCAGATAGAGCACATCACAACAGTCCAGCTTTTAAGTTATCAACATACGTACCACAGCAGTTAGGCTATCCCTGTTCAGGAATGGCCACAGTTGGTGAACCAGATGGAGCTGGTAAAAGGCACACAAACTACATTTCTACATCTGTCCAATGAGAATTTGTTGTGGAGTCCAATGGGCATCCCATCATTCTCATTATATATATATTTTTAAATCTGTGTTTAATTCTTTCTGAATGTTGATAGTGACACTTAAACAGTTCTCTCTATTGGTTTTTAAGTATGTAACTTCTGGAAGATCACGTCTCAAAGTGGGACGAATGGTACCAAAATAGAATAGCTTCTTTTCTTTTCTCAGTCCATGGAATACTAGGGTTCTTCAGCCTCAAGCAAAATTTAAAACTATTTCAGAATTGAAGAGAAAACATCTATGTTCACCTTTACTAATCCTTCACAACATGTGTTTAGTTGAACAGTAAGCCTGACCTATAAGGGAAACTTAGTAACACCTTTCTTGTTAAAGCATGGATTTTGGTTCAAATAAAACCTCTAAAACTCCTTGCACTTCCAGAAAAGGTTTGTTATGTGTTTTATTGCCTGTAAAAGGCCAAGGAAGAGTAGAAGAAATAAAAATAAATGTGAAAAAGGGACCATTCTTCCTCTGCTTTATCAGAGTGGCCCATTAGCTCACTCTGTTTTGACAGCTGAAAATGGGGGATGATTTTTTATGCGTAAGGGAGGCCTCTTTGCTCCAAAAGCAGATCAGCAGGGATGCTTACACTACAAAATAGAGGCTCTAAAATGTTAGCTGCTACTTCTGTTACTATTAACATCCACCATCAATGGCGGATGAAGACAGTAAAAAGATTTCTTGAGAAATGTTGTTTCCCAAAGCAAAAATGTCAGAACTTGGGTAGGCAGTCCTTTAGACTCTAAAGCAAAGTTCAAAATGCATGAAACAGACAGGAATGTATAGTATCTGAGGCACTGAGAAAAACCTGTCTGGCTCTTTCTGTATATTATCTGATACTTTGAGTATTCTTTTAATAATAGATTCTGCAGCCAGCAGTGATACTTTTTAACTATAGTGATGTTTGCAATTGATGTCATATTCTGCTTAGTCATGAAGATAACTGCCAATGTAGAAATGAAATACAGAGCACAATTCAGATGGGTCAAGTGCTGTTTATTTACCTTGAAGAGTTAGGCACACATTTCTCCCATTGAAACCAGCAAAACTTTAAAAGAGGTTAACTTTGGTTGGATTTAGCCCTCATTGGTCTATTTAGCCAAATACAGTCTATACTTACTAGGAATGGATCTCTGGGGTTTCGGGCATGGGGCATGCAAAGCAAGTGCTCTCCCACTGAGCTACAACTGTTCCCTTATGAGAGATAATCCATTACTTGCTTGCACAATCACTACATGTAGTGATGTGTGAAATCTGCATAAATGGAAAAGCACTTTTGCATTACTATAGTTAAATAAAACATTAAAACTATTCAGATACAAGACAGGTGTTATCTCATCATGATCCACTGCTTCAGAAATGACTAGCACACAAATCAATGAATTTGATGTGCACATTTCAGCAACATGCAGAATAGGTCACAAGGTTTAAAGGGGAGCCTAAGAAGAAATGGAGGCAGTGAGAGATTTTACTTTCTTGGGCTCCATGATCACTGCAGGTGGTGACAGCAGTCACGAAATTAAAAGACGCCTGCTTCTTAGGAGAAAAGCAATGACAAACCTAGACAGCATCTTAAAAAGCAGACATCACCTTGCCAACAAAGGTCCGTATAGTTAAAACTATGGTTTTCCCAGTAGTGATGTATGGAAGTGAGAGCTGGACCATCAAGAAGGCTGATCGCTAAAGAATTGATGCTTTTGAATTATGGTGCTGGAGGAAACTCTTGAGAGTCCTGTGGACTGCAAGAAGATCAAACCTATCTATTCTTAAGGTAATCAGTCCTGAGTGCTCACTGGAAGGACAGATCATGAAGCTGAGGCTCCAATACTTTGGCTACATCATGAGAAGAGAAGACACCGCTGGAAAAGACCCTGATGTTGGAAAAGATTGAGGGCACATGGAGAAGGGGACGACAGAGGATGAGATGGTTGGACAGTGTTCTCGAAGCTACGAACATGAGTGACCAAACTGCAGGAGGCAGTGGAAGACAGGAGTGTCTGGTGTGCTCTGGTCCATGGGGTCACAAAGAGTCGGACACGACTAAACGACAACAAAAGTGATACATCAGATATAGAGAAAAAGGCTGAGTGCATTGGTTTTCTCCACAGCCTAACAATATTTAGACTACAGTGTTGTTGCTATAGTAATGGAAACAGCAGTGGCCCTTTTTCATTTCAGATTTGGCACTGTGTTGTTTTCTTCTGGCTGGGCAAGATGAAAAATGATTTTGGCAACAGATTTCAGCATGCACACCCAGTATGATTGTCCTGCAGTTCTAATCTTCCACACAAGAAAACCAGGAGGAGGTTCACATAGCAATGAAGCATGTCACCACCTGCTTCTCATTCTGTGGCCATGGCAAGTGCGCAGTGGTGCCCTAGGCTTTCCCACACCAATGTTCTGCTCCACCCCACATTTACTCCTGCTCCAAGTGACAGTTGCCTGTGGATGGAGGCTTGAATACAAGGAAGTTGCAGGAAGAAGTGGACCTTGGCTTGTAATATCTAACCATAGGCATAATTGAACCCATAAGCTGCCATCCCTGGAAGAGGGGCAATTTTATTAGTCTGGCCAAGATTTGCAACATGTTTTCAGACCTTGGAATCTACAGGAATTTCCTAACTCGGAGCAGAGGCGCATTTAGGGGAGTGCAACCAATTCACCCACACTGGGTGCTGAGTTAAGAAAGTGCCACAGGGGGCACTACAACAAAGATGTAGAATGGAAGGCAAGAGGTGGTGGGGCGCCAAATTTTGGCTTCACATGGGGCACCGCTGGAACTGGAGAGCCCAAAGTCCGCCACAGTTTAGAGACACCAGGTTCTCAAAAGGAGATGGTACTGGGAAGCAACAAGGTCCTGGGCGGCACTTCCACTTAGTATTCTGTTATCACTGGCATGGATCCAGAAAATATTGGAGATCAAATGGAAATAATTCAAGGAGATCAAAGATGGGAATGCTATTTCAGTCCTTCCCTCACACTATGGCTCTATTGCATTGCTGGCAGCGGGGATGGGATGTTGGGCTAGATCAGCCTTTCTCAACCTGTGGGTCCCCAGATGTTGTTGAACTACAACTCCCATCACCCCTAGCTAGCAAGGCCAGAGCTCAGGGATGATGGGAGTTGTAGTCGAACAACATCTGGGGACCCACAGGTTGAGAACCGCTGGACTAGATGATCCTTGAGGTCCCTTCCAACTCTACTGTTCTATAAATCTATACTCTAAAGAAGAATGCAACTGAAGATTGAGCTACTTGGAGGTGCCTATGCAGGTGTCTTTACAGCATTAAGGGACTGTTTGGTCATTTGACTATTCTGCAATGCCTTGCATTTGTAAATAAAGTAACACCTCATTTATCTGGACTTCCCACAACTATATTCCTTTTATGTACCAGATGTGGGCTTATGTACACCTACTTCTGTTTAGCTCTGTAGTTTTTATGTCCTTATGCACTGTTGACATACTTGGGTACCGAAATTAGAGATTCTGCTCTACTGTTTTTATTGTCCTACCATTTTATTTTATATTTGTAGATTAAATAGAGATGGAGGGAACACTGCATCAGAATACGGCAAGGCTGAGCTAACACATAATTTTAACTTTATGGAAGGGGAAAAAATGTTTCATGAACAGGGAATGCAGGTCTTCATTTTCATTATTCACCAGAAGCAGGTTTCAGTGGTAAACAAGCTGTGTGCATCCCATGTGTGACTTCCCTCAAATAATCCTGGGAACTGTAGCTCTGTGAGAGGTAAACTATAGTTCCCAGGATTTTTCTTTAAATGTGCTATTTATATATCATCCTACGCTGCATTATAAGAAAGGGAGGGGTATGAGATTTATTATTAATAATAAGAAATAATAATAACTGAATAATTAATGCATTGTGTGTACGCAGCCATAGTCTATCATGTTAGCCTGTATAGTAGCACATAAAACACTGGGCTGGATCCAGAAATTAGTCACACTTCTGTCCTCTTGAAATAAATTAGTCATGTCTAATGTACAGATCATTTATTACAGTGGGGACTTGATGCAGTTAATGGACAGAGCAATCCACAGGTCCTGGAACAGAGATTATGTGGTAGAGAAAATTGCCGCTTCCTATAGTCTACTGGTTTTTAGTCCCCTGCTTCGCTTTCTTGCCAAGGTTGTTTAAGGTGCACTGGGTTTGGAACTGGCCTTTTATTTCTTTGGAGTGTGGAAGAACAAAGAGGTGCAGGATTCTCTGGATCCATGGCCTCCTCTAGAATTGTCCCATTTCAGGGTCCACCACAGTTCATGTTTCCCTTCATGAAGAGAACAACAGTGGTGGAGATTTCTGCTGCCTGTCATGGGCCAGGAGTCAGCTTCGCCTGCTGAACAGCATCCTGAAGGGGAAGAAGGCTGTGCCTGCAGCTGTTTGGCCTTCAAGGACACAGAGGAGAAGGAGCTGATGAGAACCAGCTGGCTCCAGCCTCCTAAAGAAGAGCTTCCAGCAGTAGCCAAGTAATAAGGCTTGTAGTTCCTGGTGCTACCTTGCTGCTTCCTACTCGGTCTTGACCCCATGATCATTGGATTCCCTGACCCTTGGACCATCTGACCATGTGGATTGCTGTTCGCCTGACCCTAGGACTGGACCTGACTTTGGATGCAGATTGTGCCTCCAGGCAAATACACCTCAGAGACTGGTTGGCTGGCCTCCCACTCCACTGAGTTCTGCACATTGTGGCTCAGCAATGAGACTATGACACTGCCCCTCCAGGGCACTTATGAAAGTGGACCTCATCTTTTGCACACAAAGAAGGTCACCCACAGGCTCTAGGAGCCCCTCAGCCACACTACCTAGGGACCGTTAAACTTTTGAACTGTGAAACTTATTTGCTCTCACCTTTTAGTTCAGCATTGCGATTCCAGTTAGTAACCATTCAGTAGCGCCTGGGAAACTACAAATCAGGTGATGATGGTGGCAGCCAATGTCACTTGCCAAGTGCCTTTTCAGTGGTAGCACCTTACGTGAGGAAATCTTTCCCTACTGCCAAGTGTCCAGTTCCATCTCTCTATAGTTTTAGGCTGCTGGTTAAGATGCACCTTTCCTTATGAGATTTGAAGGGGCAGAGACATGATGAGATAATTGGATTGGTTGCTAGTACAACTATTAGGAAATTGCTATTGTGTTTGAGTCATTGTGTTGTTATTTTATTGTGTTATTTTTATGTTAGCTGCCTTTGTTGTAAACCGCCTGCAGTTATTTCACAGGACAGTATATGATTCATCTAAATAAATGAATATACAAAGAGGTTCTATTTTTAGCCATCATGGCCAAGACTCCTGAGTTCTATGAGCATAAGGGTATACTTCTGCTCATGTTCTGAACATAGAGTAATCCAATAACATTCATTTATGCTAAGTTCCAGTGTTTTGAGACAGGAAAGAGAGAAAATATTTTCTCTCTGTTGTAAATAGAGCAATTTGCTGGTTTGCAGTCAGCTTCATTGTGATCTGGGGCTTGGTACTTCCTGCAACATGAATGAATTTCACTTGAATTACATACACAATATGACACATGGGTGTCATTGCCTAAGGATAATTTAGAACATGTGAACTGCGCAACATAATATTAGGCGACGAGTAGAAGAGAAGCAGTGCTTATAGACATTATACACTAGACCAAAATATCCAGAGCAGCGATATCATGAATATTCTTCTTTTCTTTTTTAAAATTCTTTTATTTTTAACCTTCTCCACTTAGAATTTAGGCAACATTTCAGCTAAAAATCCAGTTTATTTCCTTATGTGTTTTTTTAAAAAAATTCTTTCTGGAGTTTTGATTTTTGTGGAGAGGATAAAATGACCTAATTCAATGTAGAAGCAAGTGGCTGGTCCCAAGAGACTGTGATAAGATTATATCCTGCCTTCCTGGAAACTTACTGATCCCAATCCAAAGAATGGAATTCCTACTGAAGTCAGTGTAAAATATAGTTGTGAGTAACATTCATTTCAATATTTCATATAATTTTGATGGAGCATTATGTTGCTTAATACTGCAGCCAAAATGTAAATGACTTCCACAAGAAGATTTCCAAAGACTTGGGCTGCATTCAGATAGCATTTCATTCCATTTTCCTGATGCCTCCTTGCTTGATAATGTCAACATTTTATGTTATCCTTCACACAACGTAAAAGCTACTTCTGGAAAACTAGTGGAATCTAGCGGAAGCTTAGCATTCATTTCTGTATTATTTGCTTCCAGAAAAAATCCATTTGCAGCCCCATTAACCCAGAAAATTGCAGGAGTTTTGCATTGTAATTTCAATTGATGAAATTTGGGGTGGTATCCCGGCATACAGTTCCTTCCCACTATTTAAATTTTAGCACAATATGGCAGTATATCGATCAAAAAGCCACGGTCACACAAATAATGCAATGTAAAAGGAATGTCGGAATGTGGCATAGAAGCACTAGCATTATAACTGGGAGAACTGATACAGTAATCCTCAAATCTGAATACACTCTCAGATTTCAATTCCATACCAATGGCAACTCTCTAACTAAGGTGAAAGAATGGGAGGCATTATTGATGTTCAGAAAAGCAAAACTCAGCATAGGGATGGACCATGAATATGGCACCCTGTCCAAGGTCGAAATTTGACGTGCCCCCCAATAATTTCTGGTTTTTATGCTATGCTTCATGTTTTTAAGATTCTGTAAGCCACAGAGATATGTTTTACATAGCACACAATAAATAAATTGAAGACATAGTGATTGTGCAGTTATGTGTTAAACCCCAACACCATAAAGAAGAATTTTAAATTTCCCAAAATGTACAGTAGCTGTAATCTCATATTCCTTGTTTTCAAAGTATGAATGGAGGTACAATTGACTCCCTTTGGTGTTCACATGCAGAGCTACTTGTGGGGCAGCAGCGGCAGGATTTGAATAACTGTCCTACGCTTGCTTTTTACATCCGTATCCAGGCTTCTCCCATGAATTCAAGTAGTAACACAAGCTCCAATGTGAAAAAGGCAATAAGGTTAATGAATGTAGATTTTGCTGCCTTTGAAAGCAGGAGTGAATTGGACCTATCAAGGGTTCTGTGTGTAAATTACCCTTATGCATATTCAATATAGTTGCAAAGACTAGCCATGGTGTCTCACAAGTTGTGTTAAGAATAGATGCCTGACTAGCTTCACACAACTTCAAACTATGTATAAATTGCATATTCAAATCCATAATCTGATTCACTTAATTTAAGTGGGGTTTTTTAAGTGTTGGGTTGTGCATGTGCTTCCGTTTTTATGCTACCTATTAATAATGTCATTTGAACTACTGTTATTAAGATGTTACTCTACACTGCAGAGTCTACCAGCTAAATAAGAAATTGGTAGGTGAAATAATTACTAATTTTAGTCTTCAGACTGACATGACTAATTTTAAACTGGTAATCAAATTCTAAAAATTTCTACAAATTATATAGCTAGTACATTTAATGGGGTAAATGCCCTTCCTTGGGTGGGGAATGTATTGTAGGGCTTTAAACAAACAAACAAACAAATGTTCCCTTTCTGTACTAAATAGGTGGAAGGAAGTTGCTACCATTTTTAAATTTTCAGTTTGTGACTATGTCGTTTGCGAACTTACTGTGTGGTTTTTGGGATTTTTCTCAGTTTCTATGTGACAAGGTATGCGACGTCAGCGATTTTTAGTGACAATTCAGTATATTCAAGTACATGTGGAACTGAAATTGTGGTGCAGATCATCACTGAACCCCATTTAGATAAAAGGTGGTCATTTTTCTCGGGAGATAATACCAGCCAATCAGGAATCATGTAGCCAGCATGTCGTGTGGCCACACAGCCAGTCATATTTGGCTATTTGATGACTTCTCTGATGGCAGCTGTGTTCAGTTATCTGCCCATACACAGTGTGGGGAAGAAAAAGCATATCCCAGATACCAGTACAGTGGTACTTCGGGTTAAGTACTTAATTCGTTCCAGAGGTCTGTACTTAACCTGAAACTGTTCTTAACCTGAAGCACCATTTTAGCTAATGGGGCCTCCTGCTGCCGCTGCACCGCCGGAGCACGATTTCTGTTCTTATCCTGAAGCAAAGTTCTTAACCTGAAGCACTATTTCTGGGTTAGCGGAGTGTGTAACCTGAAGTGTATGTAACCTGAAGCATATGTAACCTGAGGTACCACTGTATAAACAAGCCAACATTCCCTGTTTCATTGAGCACTGTGTTTTAGCTCTGTTAAAACTGGAGAAATGTTTCCTCTTCCACAAACATTTTCATACTTTGAGTAATTGCAGAGAAGTGGGATGCTTGATAGGAGTTTGTAAAAATGTCAGCAAACATCAGGCCCCCATTTGGGCTCTCCTTTATGCCCCAACTAGAGCTATTTGACTTATTACCACAAGTTCTTTCAGGAAGTAATCTGTTGTTTTGCCAGAGCAAAATGATTACATGCAACGCATATTCATTTCATTTACTGCCTAAGCAATTTAGCACAGCTCTGGTTAAAGAGTTTTTCCTATTCAGACCAAATTTAATCTTGTACTTTTATGCAAGTTTAATCACACATCAGTTACTATGAGCTGCCGTCCTCTTTTAATGAATATCAAACACCTTTTAGACACTGAGTGCTACTACCTAAAAATGAAACCGTTCTCTCCCACCTCCCCTGGCATTTTCCTTTGGATGATACCTTTTATTATCATCCCTGAAAAATGCTTCCAAAAAACAAAATAAAAAATCAACCTTCAATAATTAGTTCTCCCTTTAAATAAATTGATTCAGATTTGACTCTGCTATTCACTTTGACTCTTTTCAGGCAGCTCTTATGAGAGTGAAGAGGGGGGTGGGGAGAACCTGAGCATAGAATACATTTAATTTTCTTTTTATCAGCATGAGAACAGACCTCAGCGCAGTGCAAAGCATATGGAAGGCACGTAGTTTGATGGCTCTGGGTCGGAGGATATTTTTAAAGTATGTTATGACAGACATGCAAAAATAGACTGCTCTAAATTCAGCCCTTCGAATGGCCTCTGTGCTATAACTGACATAAGGGAGGCCTTTCTTTAATTGCTATCCATCACGCCGCCATTGATTAAGCAGTTTATTTTTCATCCTATGGGAGCACATAGATGAACATTTGCATTTTAATGCCTGCAGGAAACAATCATGAATGTAACTAGTTACCTGGAGACATGCACACATTTGGTGTGACACTACTTCGCATGCATTAATTGGGAAAGCTCCTGCCTAGAAATGCTCTTGTATCAATCGAAGGTAAGAAGTGAGGAACATTGCTGACTTGTGTCCCGGGCATAGGAGCAGTGGCCGGTTTCCCTTTTGCATTGCAATTAAAGCTCCCCAGAATAATTTGCCAGAAATCTCAGCGCTGTCAAGCTACATCCTTCTAGACATTCATCTGCTTGGGGAAATGAAGGGCGAGGGGTGGGGGGTGGAGAACCCCTTCTAATCCAAAGCCGAATACAGAGAAAGGAGGTAGTTTTACTGTCTATCAAAAGAACCAAGATAGTTTGGGAATTAGAGAGGGGTTTTTTTTTTAAAAAAAAATCTTGTCTATTTTGTGAATTCTTCATCAAAATAGCACCATTTAGCACTGGGAGCTGCTGCACTGGTTAGGAAACACATGTGTTCCTAGGAAATCTAGCCTATGGTGCATTTGGATGTGATGTATACACAGACTTGGTTCTTCTGGAGACCTTTTGCGGCAGGTACCTCAGAATGATTTCTGCCCTCAGGTTGCATAAAGGAGAGGGTAATGTTTTTCTCTGACAAATGCATTACCTTTCTTTGTTGTGTTTTGCTAAATGCCCCATTTCTCCTTTCCGTGAACCTTTCATATGACCTGGTTCTTAGTAAACAGAAGAGTAGAATGATTTATTTTAGCCCTATTTGGGAGTTCAAATTCCCCATGTGATTGGCATTGTGTGCAAGGATAATCCTGCCAGCTCCACTCCTCTGTCAGCAGTCCCCTCGTCCCCCATGAGATGGAGGGCTGAATGTAGAAGTAGGCCCCTTTTTGTATGCCTCACATGATTTATAAACACTGATATGTTTCCGGGGTTTTCAATTGTATATGAAGGCTCCATGAAGAGAAAAAGCTCTCTTCTCAACACATGGAGACCAGAGGGCTTATCACTGCACTCCTCTTAATGCTTGAAGCTGAACACCTGAAGAGGATTATCATTGTAATCAGGGCATAAAGCTTTAATTGTATTCACCAGGCCAGGGAAGGGCAACTGGATCTGGTGGGCAGGCTGGGCCCCAGGTCTCCCTACCCCCACCTTGTGAGTCAGGTTTGACAAGTGGATAGGGCTGCCCACCTGTAGGTCCCCCGATTTTACAATAATGGCATTTTCATCTGCACAATTTGACATTAAACTGTGTGGAATGAACAGCACTTTGAAGCCCCAGCAACCAAATTGCCGGGGCTTCAAAGCACTGCACAGGTACTTATCAGCTGATTGCTGGGGTGCGAAAAGAGGACGGAGAGCTATGCATAGGAATGTGCAGGTGTAACCCCTTTTTTTTGGCTCAAACACATCTTTATCTGCCTGGTATCCTAATATCTCAGGCATAGGGCATGTGGGCAAGGCTTGGCCAAAATAACCTCTTTGGCCAAATTGGGAGGCATTTTGTTAGCTGGCTTTCTGCAAAAGTTGTTGCCTGTGTTTAATCTTTGAAAGTTTTGCTTCAAAATTGTAGCATATCAGGGTCTAACCTCTTGACAACACCATTAGAGAAGTGAACTTAGAATGGACATGGTCTGAAGCATCTTTGACATATATTTGCAAAACACTTATTTAAGAAAAAGCTGATTGTTCACATTTTCCCACCAAGCAAACTCGATGTGAAAAAGACTTTGTTCTACTTTGTTTATTACTCTGAATGAGGTAATTGGTGTGACCTTCTTGGAATTGTGGTTAGGCAGCATCAAACATACTTCAGAATATTTATGCTTTGTGACACTTAAAATACAAGGCTACGACTTGAGGAAGCAGCAGACTCACATGCAATTGGTACCTTTTATGAGTAAGATTGAAAAGGATGCATGAAATGTGGGGGAAAGTAATCATTTTTATCTGTCAGGAAAGAGACAGTTAACAAAATCATCTCAGGATTCCTAGTCCCCCCCTCTATTACACGAGAAAGAGTAAATTGTTATTTCAAAGCTTTTTCTTGAAAAGGCCAAGCTAAACAACAACAACAAACCAATCGCTGCTTGGTTTCAAATATTCCTATTCAAATTAGGCTTGAACTTTTGGCTTTGTTATTGTCATTGGATATGAGGGGGACATTTCTATCCCTCCTCCCAATGTATTTTCTACAGCCTTCTCAGCCATTTTAATAGGTTTGGCTAGGAGTGGGTCATGAACATGTCTGCTTCTAGATACATGAACTAGGAGATAGAGATAAAGTGGTAAGATCAGTGGAAGTGCAGATTAAAATATGGATCAGGATCAGGAACAGAAGCTGTTGCTTCAACAAGAAGCTTCTCAGACTGGGAGTTAAGTATAGAATCTGAAGGCTCCACCCCTTCCTTCTTCGCTCTTGGCCAGGATCTGGGCAGGTACTTCCATGTGCTTCTATCTCCTCCTGAGGAGCCAGACATGCAGCTGGTCACTTCAGCTGTGGTGCTGAAGCTCCTACCCCACTTGTCTCCTCCTTTGCTCCTGTGTGCCTGGGGAGACAAGGGGAGCAGTGTATGGGCTAGCCAGTAATGGGTAGCTGGTGTGGTAAGGCCCAATGCTAGGAGGGGCGCCTGTCTTTTCAGGGTCACTGGCAATGTGGAGATGTGTTGCAGTGTCCTCTTCCCTCTGCTTCTCCCCCTCCTCCAATGAGATCTCAGGTTCCCAGTGTGGGAAGGACTAAATTATAAATTCTAACCAGTTTTTATATACAGCATTTCTCTTGTGGAGGGAGGAATGCCTACTTTCATTGCAGCTTCACACATAGAAGTGGAAATTTATGCCTTGCTCGCTTGCATACCTTTAAATGGCCACAAACAACCCATGTCTGGGGCCCACAACCTCTAGGGCCTGCCTAGAGGTCGACATCTGCTTTGAACTTGGGTTGTTTGAGCTCCCTGAGTTCAAATCTGAGCCAGGTTCAGGCAGAGTCTCGTGCCATCTCTATCCCTAACCAATTTAGGCTGTAACCACACATATGCTTAAAGAGCCACCTCTTCGCCTCTGCTGATTTTCAGACAACCCAGCTGACCCCTACTTCCATTTTCCTGCATATTTATTGCTTTGCCCCACAGAAAAGCAAACCACCGAAGTCTGCTTTTCATGATCCTTTGGGGTACTGAGGGAGAGGTGCGTGTTAAAAAGCAAACTCTCTAATTTTCCACTTCTCTGCTAAAAGGTTCACACAGTGCTGACTTAGCAGCCATTAGCAAACCAAGATGACGATTTAACATAAGGACCCCTATTCAGAGAGTGACTGACAAAAGTGATTCTCCATCCACCGCCCCCATTTTTCAAAGAACCAAAGGGTATCTTGAGGAGAGAAATAATTCAAGCTTAGGTTACAATTGATGCATTTCAAAAGTAGTGCTTTGTATGATGAGAGAACAGCAGAACTATTTTTCATTAGGTCTCGGGTCTGATCCATCATTTCCATTTGCCCCATAATAGTGGGAGAAGGTTCTCATGAGCCACTGCTTTAGATTTCTCCGTTTTCTTTCACTACATAAGTTCTCAACTGAAACAGCAGCAAAAGGACAGATATCACACACAAACACGCAAGCGCAATCCTATGTTTGCAGTAAGACTTATTCCATAGTAGATGTGTTTTAAAATTGCACCCAAAGTTTAAAAGTGGCATTCATAATAAACTTTCATTTTGAAGTGAAACTGCTGTTTCTTTGCTTACCAAATTAATAACCTGTTTTTAAAGAGACAACCTTAATACAACGGCTTGCAAATATACGTCGAAACATAACCAATAACATATTTAATTCAAAGCATCTAGTTCATGATGATTCTAACAGCTGGGACAACAAATTGCTCAAAAATTCATTCATCCAGTTCGTTTTGTAAATCATTAGCTTTGAGTATTCAAAGCATTTTACAACCATGTTTATTAACATTGTTTCTTAATAAACACTTTAAATTATATATATTTAAACTGAAAACACTCCACTGAAGTGAGCATGCAGAATAAGCTCTATATCCTGCCTTTGCAAACATAACTTTATCAAATTTTGAGCATTTAAAGAACCAGATGCAAATATAAGTTAGAATAACTTCAAAATTCAAAGTCACCAAATTTGTTCAGGGAAGGAGAAATTTTTCAACAATTTTTCATGGGTGAGGCTCATCATCGGCAAGGGAACAGCTGCAGTTTCTTTTACCCCAAGACCTTTGTCGATTTTTGTTGCTGCTGCTACTTCAGATTTGTGCTATTCCAGGACACGGCAGTAGTAGGAGTGGTGGAGGAGGAAGAGGTCGTTTTTACCACCATCACCCCAATACACACTTCCCCCAAAAAAGTGATAGAGAAATATTAGATAATATGCTGCAAAGTGGCTGGTTCTTTCTAGCAGGGCTGAGGGAAAAAAATTAAAATCTCAAAACATTTTCCAGTAAAGAGAAAAAAAAGACTTCTGAGAAGTTTTAGCTCATTTCTACTTAAAAATCTAGGAAGTTAATGGAGTGCTAAAAAAGAAAGAATGATTCAGCACCAGCAAGCTGTGTGAGAGAGGCGCATGCACACACACACACACACACACACACACACACACACTGACCTGTTAAATGTCTCCTTGCTTAGATAATTAGAAAATTGCCATTGGAATATTAAATAGCCAATGTTCCACCATTACCACTTAGTCAACAGTTAATCTCACCATTAGTTTCTAAAAGGGATAGTTCTTCACATCAATTTAGCCTGTACTTTGGTGCAGGGTTGGGAAGGAAATAATATTAGCTGATATTCTTAAGTGGCAAGCCTCAGCTTTTGAAGCGTTACTTAAAGAACACCTCTTCGTTCCGTTAAGTGTCTTGCGCTGCCATAGCTGCTCCACAATCAGTCTGGCACTGCCCTTGGTCCCCCCCCCCTTTTAGTGTATTGTTAGATGATGTTAATGTGGGATGGCTTCATCCTTGCCAGAGCATAAAGCCCCATCTTCAAGTGGTTTGTGAAAGGATTGAGGCAAACAGTGCTGCCAGTGGGACTTTGTGCTTTTGCATCACTGAAATACCCCTAACTGGTGCACTGTGCAGTCTTTGGAACCATATAAGCTCAGACCCTTTTGCATTTATTTTCATGTGACTGGCTGAAAAGACTCAATATTGTGTTTCTCTTCATAAATGTGGGCTAGTCCTATGATTTCAAATGGCTGTCATACCATCATGTCCTGTTTTTGTGCTATCAATTTTAACTGGCAGATGTTGCATCTAACGGGGCTCCGTCTTGCAACTGTCTCAGGGTTCTTTTCCTTTGATTCCATTGCTGCCCTTGCTTAAGGTCTCAGGGTTGACAACTTTATGGTGAAATGGATCCTTATTCCCCAAAGGTGTGGTCAATTTCTAGACATTATTTTTCTTGTTGTTGTTTAGTCATTTAGTTGTGTCCAACTCTTCGTGACCCCATGGACCAGAGCACGCTAGGCCCTCCTGTCTTCCACTGCCTCCCGCAGTTTGGTCAAACGCATGCTGGTAGCTTTGAGAACACTGTCCAACCATCTCATCCTCTGTTGTCCCCTTCTCCTTGTGCCCTCCATCTTTCCCAACATCAGGGTCTTTTCCAGGGTGTCTTCTCTACTCATGAGGTGGCCAAAGTATTGGAGCCTCAGCTTCACGATCTGTCCTTCCAGTGAGCACTCACTTCTAGTGAGCACTCAGGTATTTTCCTTAGCTGATACTTATTTCCAAGGCCAAGATTTGGCTTGGTTATTCTCCTAAATTGGTTTGATTTTTGTAGTAATGATAGAAAACATCTGAATCATGGTGGTGTTGGTTGTAGTAGTGCTGCTGATGTTAATCGTCTTATTCTCTTTGACAAAAGGTTTTTGGCCAGTGTGTAGTGCACATATAGGTTTTTTCCCTGCTGTTGTTTCAGCTGGCACCATCCTAGAACACTCATATGACAGCTCTGATAATTTGCTTTTGCCCATAGTGATTACGTATGACTCCAGATGAGAATTAATGAACATTTATTCGGTTCCAATCATTTTTGTTTCCAAAGGTGACAGCATGTGTGCTGTGCACACCTTGTTGAATCTAAAGATATTTTAAAGTGAGGCAAAATAGGGTGCAAGAGGCCTCATGCTAAATTTCTCATTAACTGCCTGGTGTGAAAACAGCCTTAAGGATGCTTCAAAGAAGTGGGTACCTCTTGGAATGCAAGCTGGGCAACAGGTTCTCCTAAGTTCCACCATCTATCACAATCCATGTCTAGCAGATGATAGATTGCTCTCACCCAAAGGGCTCCTGTTCCTGATTAAATGTGTGATGTGCATGTTTCAACAGCATGTAATTGTTCAGGAAGGAGCTTAGGAACTGACTCGGGGTTTCCACCATCTCCTGCCTCTATTCTCATTCTGCTCAAAAAATCATAAACAGACTCTGGATGTGGTTTCAAAGCTTCCTGTTCCATCTTTAGGTCTCCAGTGGCCTCCTTTCAAGTGTATTATAGTATATTACTCAATGGAGGCAACTGTCACAGAATTACAATTACACAGAGTTTGCATTCTAGTACAAGGCGACAAGCTATCCATCAGAAGTCAAAGGTTACTTGATTTATTCCACCATCAGACATGCCCTCATTAAAAGCCACTTTGCTTTCCAGGTGCCTTTCTCCATTAGACTGAAACTCAGCAGCGTGGAGGTGAAAGCAAGTTAAAAAGGAAACCTTTATGCAAATGCCACATTTTACTTGCAAATTCTTAAGGACAATTATCTATCATGTGTCAGGAAAAAAGGAGATTACTTATGCACAAAAAGCAAATAATGAATAATTACTATATCCAACTATCATGAGAAATGCTAAGAATTATTTCTCTATAAAATGGATTCCAGGCTTTCTCCCTGGTTCTTATCTAAAAATCCAAAGGTGCCAATCAAAACAACACATTCCATGTCTTTTTTGGAATACCCCAATAATAGCTTGGACATTAAAGACAGTGAAGGGAATTGACTTTCTTGTATTTCAAACGTATTTAACCTTGCTTTCCCAGCACAGGTTTGAAAGAGTGATTTTAGGTACCCTGCAAACTGCATGCCCCATGGCTCCTTAAGTTTGGGGTGCTGCTGTTTGTCCTCATGACAGCATCCTGCAGGAAAGGACAAATGGAACATGTAGCTTCCAGGAGTTTGACATCCTTACCAAGTACTCAGGTGCCATGGAAAACTCTGTGTCCCAGGGTCCCTGGCAACCTGAGATGCTGCAGATTCCAGTGTTCTTTGACCCTGAAAGTAGTGGAACTGCTGCAGACAGGCCTGCCCATCCCTGCTACCACCAACCAACTGTGGCAGATGAATTGGCAAGTAATGTGGATCAATGTGAGCTCTTTACAAGACAGGCCTGAGCTTCAGGTTGTCACAAATTCTCCAGTTTACCATGACAAGCCTCCAGTTTTGATCTTCGGTGTTGCCGCTTTTTGGTAGTTGGCTAGAGTTATGACTCTTTGTTGCTGGTTGACGAACAAAAGTATAGTCATTCTGGTTTTTTTTTATAAAATTTTTATTGGTTTTACAAAAGTTTTTATAACAAACAAACATTAAAAGAAAAAAAGAAAAGACAAACAAACAAGTATAATTTCATAATGTCCTTTCATAAACTTCTTTCCTCGGACTTCCCCATACCTCCCCTTTCTGCATCCTCATGTCCAAATTTTTATAGCAACTTGTAAATGTTTTTTCCCGTCCTAATTCATCATAGTCCTTTCTTAATCTAATCTTATATTACTGCAACCCTTTCTCTCTGTAAAATCTCGACATTCTAAGATTCATCAAGTTTATAATAGTCCTTAAGGTAAATCTTAAATTTCTTCCAGTCTTCTTCCGCAGTCTCCTTTCCCTGGTCACGAATTCTGCTCGTCATTTCCGCCAATGTCATATAGTCAATCACTTTCATCTGCCATTCTTCCAAGGTGGGTAGGTCTTGTGTCTTCCAATACTTTGCGATCAGTATTCTTGCTGCTGTTGTTGCATACATGAAAAAAGTTCTATCCTTCTTTGGCACCAATTGGCCGACAATGCCCAAGAGAAAGGCCTCTGGTTTCTTGAGGAAGGTATATTTAAATACCTTTTTCATTTCATTATATATCATTTCCCAGAAAGCCTTAATCTTCGGGCATGTCCACCAAAGATGATAAAAAGTACCTTCAGTTTCCTTACATTTACAACATTTGTTATCAGGCAAATGGTAAATTTTTGCTAGCTTAACTGGGGTCATGTACCACCTATAGATCATTTTCATCACGTTTTCCTTTAAGGCATTACATGCCGTGAATTTAATACCGGTGTTCCACAACCTTTCCCAGTCAGCAAACATAATATTATGACCAATGTCCTGTGCCCACTTAATCATAGCTGATTTAACTGTTTCATCTTGTGTATTCCATTTCAACAGCAGGTTATACATTCTTGACAAATTTTTAGTATTGGGTTCTAACAATTCTGTCTCAAGTTTTGATTTTTCCACCTGGAAGCCAATTTTCCTGTCTTGTTTAAAAACCTCCATTATTTGATAATAGTGGAGCCAATCTTGTACTTTGGGTTTTAGTTTTTCATGGCTCTTTAATTTCAATTTCTCTCCATCCTGTTCTAAAATCTCACAATACTTTGGCCATCCGACCTCCATATTGACTTTCTTGTGTGCCTTAGCCTCTAAAGGTGACAACCATCTAGGGGTTTTGTTTTCCAACAGATCTTTATATCTCATCCAAACATTAAACAACGCTTTCCTAACAATATGATTTTTAAAGGCACTATGCACTTTAATTTTGTCATACCATAGATATGCATGCCAACCAAATGCATTATTGAAACCTTCTAAGTCCAAGATATCTGTATTCTCGAGGAGCATCCATTCTTTCAGCCAGCAGAATGCTGCTGCTTCATAGTACAATTTTAAGTCCGGCAGGGCAAATCCCCCTCTTTCTTTTGCATCTGTTAGTATTTTATATTTTATTCTGGGCTTTTTGCCCTGCCAGACAAATTTCGCAATGTCTTTCTGCCACCTCTTGAAACAGTCCATCTTGTCAATAATCTGCAAAGTTTGAAATAAAAATAACATTCTAGGCAATACATTCATCTTAATCACTGCAATTCGGCCTAACATTGACAATCTCAAATTTGACCATATTTCTAGATCTTTTTTAATTTCTGACCAACATTTTTCATAGTTGTCCTTATACAAATTCAAATTTTTAGATGTTAAATTAACCCCTAGATATTTCACCTTCTTAACCACCATCAAACCTGTCTCTTCTTGAAACTTATTCTTCTCCATGTCTGTTAGGTTTTTCCCTAAGACTTTAGTTTTTTGTTTATTCAATTTAAATCCAGCTACCTGTCCAAATTGTTGGATTATTTCCAACACTCTTTTTGTACTAGTGTTTGGCTCTTGCAAGGTCAATACCAGGTCATCTGCAAACGCTCTTAACTTATAATGTTTAGCTCTGACCTTTACACCTTTAACTTGCTGGTCCTCTCTAATCATGTTCAGCAACACCTCCAGGACCGAAATAAAAAGCAATGGAGAAATTGGGCACCCCTGTCGTGTTCCTTTTTCTATCTTAAGTTCCTCAGTTATTACATTATTTACAACCAACTTAGCTTTTTGTTCGGAATATATTGCACCCATACCATTCTCAAATCCTTGTCCTACCCCCATCCCATGAAGATTCTTTTTCATAAAGCTCCAAGAAATATTGTCAAAGGCTTTCTCCGCATCCACAAATATCAAAACTACTTTAGTGTTTATGTTCACCTCTAACTTTTCCAAAATGTCTATTATATTCCTAACATTGTCTGAGAGGTGTCTCTTTGGGAGAAAGCCTGCTTGGTCTCTGTGAATCTTCTCCATCAGTACTCTTTTAAATCTTTTTGCTAAAATGTCTGCAAAAATTTTGTAATCCACATTGAGTAACGAAATTGGGCGGTAGTTCTTCAGTTGAGTCTTTTCAGTCTCTGTCTTTGGTATGAGTGAAATATATGCTTCTTTCCACGATTCGGGTGCCCTCTTTCCCTCTAAGATCTCGTTACAGACGTCCTTTAACGGTTGTATCAGCCATTCCTTTAAAGATTTGTAATATCTGGAAGTCAGTCCGTCTGGCCCTGGAGATTTGCCCAATTGCATGTCCTGAATGGCACCCTCTATCTCTTGTTCTGTAATTCTCTGGTTTAGATCCATCTTGCTTTGATGAGAGATTTTCTGTAATCCAAATTTATTAAGGAATTTATCTATGTCCTCTTCATTTTGTAATCCTTGAGAATAAAGTTTTTTAAACTTTAAAAATCTGTATCGGTGAGTTCCCGATTTGTAAGGTTTTTTCAAAATGCAGTCTTAAAATTTTGTCTCTTTCCTCCTTCGATCTCAAGGTAATCAAACAGTCTCTCGGTGCCTTTCTGTTCTGTCTTTTGCCCAGTCTAAATGCTGTTGTGATTTTAAATTCGTCTTCCTCTAGATCTTCCCAGGCGTCAGCAAACTCTTGCGTTAAGAAGTCCGTAAGATTATCTCCTTCGTCCTCTGGAATTGATCGTAATTTCAAATTCCTTTCTTTTCTTTGTAGTTCCCACAATGCCAGAGTTGCGTCGTGGTCATAGACCTTCCTGGCAATCGGTTCTAATTTTTCTTGGGTCTCTCCAGCAATAGTTCTGGCTTCCTCCGCAATTTGACGTGTGGCAGAATTTTCTTGCGTAAGCCTGTTTATAGATTCTGTATTCAGGTCAAGTCTTGTTGTTAAATCTGTCAATTTCTGTGAATTCTCTGTCAATTTCTTGGTGTTTTCTGCCGTCTGCTTTGTTAGATTCTCCAGAGATTGGTTTATCTTAAGAAGGGCTTGCGACACTGCATCCATGGAGACTGCTGTACCTTTTTCTTGTCCTGTTGTCACTGTAGGGGTTATGCCTGAGATCGAGCCTCTTTTCTTTTGTTGCTGTAGCTGTTGTTGATGTTGCCTTGTCTTGGCTCTCGTGCTTATCTCGTCTGCTGGGCCACTCATATCCCAAGGTCGTTTCTCACGGGAGCCTTCTCCTAAAGGGAAATTCCACTGTCCCAAGGTATAGCAACTTTTAATTTACCCTCTAGAGGGAGCAAATCAAAATGTCCACAAACAAAGACAAAGAGTATTTAAAAAGCAAATATATCAGGAGGCTTCTATATGTATATTGCAACACTTTCCCAATAGATACAGTCCCAGCCTTCCCTGATATATTGTAGCCACAGAGTCCCAAGACTTTGTAACAAGTAAGCAGTAGGACTTCCACTTTGTTACTTTCACAGGAATCTAGAGTCAGTTCAGTGTTCCTTTATCTTATAAGCAGTTTGTGCCAGGTTGGAGGCTGCAGAGAATTTCCTTTTCCTTTAAATTGATCATGCAGCTTATAAAGTCGCTTTTTCCTCCCCTCTGCCCTGCAAGCTAGAGGGGATAGTCAAAGTCCAGATGTCGGATTCAAGCAGTTAAAAACAATATCCCATACGGATGCAGCTTAGTAACTTTCGTTGCTTTAATTGTCATGCAGTCGGAGGAAGGCAGACTTCCTTAATTTTCGCCTTTCCCGTTTTCAGCCTAATTTCAAGTAGTTTTTGACACGAATAGAGGTTCGATCTTACTCACGGGTCTTTTTTGTCCAAATTATTCAGGAAGGAATCGGCGCTCTCCACTAATGGCGACGCGGCTTCACCCTGCGGGCTGGGTAGCGATTCTCAGCACCGCGCTCCCCGTTGTCGTTCCGGAGCCTTTAAAAAGGCTCTTTCTGCGGTAAAGGGGGGCGCTTCAGGTGCCCACCGAATCTCCTTGTTCACAGGCTCCGTTCCTGTGATTTTAGGGGTCCCCCGCTTGCCATAGCGGGTCAGACCCGAACTCGCAGAGCCGTCCTCTCTCCGGAGCTCGGAGAGGGAGCAGCCATTAGCGCTGGCGCCGAACCGGAAGTCCCAAAAAGGATGGATGTGAGGGCGATCTGGCTGCGACATCTGTCACCCCATTGATCGCCAGGGTTGATTCGGCTGATCTGGCTGGCTAGGCGGGTGTCCCCTTCCTCCCTCACCGCTCCATGTGTGTCCCTCCCGAAGCTGCGCGCTCGGTGGAAGAGGACGACCATCCCAGATAGAAGGAGTGTACCGTTCTTCGGTCAAGGGTATACGATAGCTGCGCTCCCCTGCTAGAACCTCCAAACAAGCAAAAGTATAGTCATTCTGTACAGCGTTACACGATTGGCATCTCTTACTTAACCAGTTTGAAGCATGGAGCCCCAAAGGCCCTCGACACAGTGACTAATTTTTACGCTGTACTATTGTGATGAATACCATGGTTAAGGATCCTTTAGGGTAGCAAATATACTGTTAAGCTCAGGAATGGTATGCTTAGTGCAAACAGGAGCCAAGTATCTCTTACTGTCAACATAATCAATTCCAGTCTAGACGATGACGCATCTCCTACCTATACTGATCTTTGGATCTAGTTTCAGAACTGCACCTTTGCTTCCAGTAGGAGGCTTAGTTTTACCTTGTCCTTTGTTTGGAGGTGGATCATGCTATTAGACTTGGAGGATTACTGTCAGAAGCAGACAGTGGTACAAGGCGAGGAAGATTAGGTAGCAAACGGTTTATTTCACTTTTTGACATTTTCTGAGAGGGAAGCTGTGAACGGCTAGTGTTAGGTGATGTTAAATCACTCTCAGTAACACAGAGCTTACTTCTGTCTTTTTTTAAAAAAAGACTTGTCTTTCAGAACCTCTCATCCTCTTTTGCGTAAATTAACATGCATAATTATCATCAGTGGCACCTAATGACTGATTGTGCTATTTTCCCCAATTCCAGAAAATATGCTTCATTTTAAAAGTAAAGGGTAAAGGGACCCCTGACAATTAAGTCCAGTCGTGAACGACTCTGGGGTTGTGGTGCTCGTCTCGCTTTACTGGCCGAGGGAGCCACCGTTTGTCCGCTTCTGCAGACAGTTTTTCTGGGTCATGTGGCCAGCATAACTAAGCTGCTTCTGGCAAAACCAGAGCAGCACACGGAAACACCATTTACCTTCCCGCCAGAGTGGTACCTATTTATCTACTTGCACTGGCATTCTTTCGAACTGCTAGGTTGGCAGGAGCTGGGACAGAGGAACGGGAGCTCACCCCATCGTGGGGATTTGAACCACTGACCTTTCGATCGGCAAGCCCAAGAGGCTCAGTGGTTTAACCCACAGCACCACCCGTGTCCCTTATGCATCATTTTAGATCAAGTTTAAAGTTGTAAAGGTTCTCACTGTAAATCCATATTATGTGTCCAGCATGTTTTCCTCACTGCATTACAATAAATGGTCAGGGATAAAGATGACCTTAAGTGGAAATACTTATTAAACTACGGATTCCCCACCCCTTCCTAGTACAGCATCCTTTCAAATGCAATATTTTCTCTGGATTTATGCTATGATTGTTTTAAGTAATAGCCGAAGCTGTTTAAATAGGATTTATTGTGTCTGCATGTTTTGCCATTTCACGTGCAAACAGTACTGGTTATTGACACGTGGAAATGTTTTTAACCCACAGAAAGTGAGATCCTCGTTGGGTTTATGACAGAGATTTCTGCCTCTTATAAGACTATGTGATAGAATTATGTTAATAAAGCTTGGAGACAAAGAAAGAAAGAAAAAAGGGAAATCCATTCCTAGTCACACATGCTGGATATCCTGCTGGGTTGTACTAGATAGGATTTTTAGAGCTTGTCACTAAGTAATCCTATCGGTTTGCTTCCCTAGGACCATGACAGAGCACTCTAATGTTCAATTGCCATTCACTCGGCATGTGGCTAAGGAACCTGAATGTAGGCAGCAGTAGAATTAAAATGTCAGTCTTGAAACCTCTATGTGTGTCAATAGACACAGAATAAAATCCCCCAGAATCATCGTGATGACTCTTGCATCATTCCATGCTTTCAGCAGAGAATGCATGAAATACTATCCACCAGTTGCTTCACATGTCTTGTAAAGACCCATCTTTCCCTGACTCATAAATTTGGACCTCAGTATTACTGGATTTTTGTTTTTACAGCACAAATTTGTTGTTTTAGAATGCTGTATTTTTGTACACCAGGTTGAGATTTTTTATTTATGTGTGTATTGCGTTTATACCCAACCTTTGCACTTCTGCCTGCTGTGCTTTCAGCAGGTAGAAGAAGGTGTTCTGCATTACAGTGGTACCTCAGGTTATGTACTTAATTTGTTCCGGAGGTCCGTTCTTAACCTGAAACTGTTCTTAACCTGAAGCACCACTTTAGCTAATGAGGCCTCCCGCTGCTGCTGCGCCGCCGGAGCACAATTTCTGTTCTCATCCTGAAGCAAAGTTCTTAACCCAAGGTACTATTTCTGGGTTAACGGACTCTGTAACCTGAAGCATATGTAACCTGAAGCGTATGTAACCCGAGGTACCACTGTACAGTATGGTGGCAATCTGTAGTTAAGTTGTTTGGGTGTTTTTTTTAAAGATATTTTTATTGGGTCTAATAATACACAAGAATTAACAGAACAGGAAAGGGGTAACTTATTTTGGGTGGAAACAGTTTTGGAGTTTGATAATATTCACTTCAAATTTATGTTTTCCATAACCTCTGCCACATGAAATGATTAGGAAATGTATTGATGGGAGTTATGATGTGACCCTGCAGCTCAGCAAATCTCAGTGACCATTGTGACTAGCCAAATGGACAATCATTGCATAAAGGAGTGAAAATCCTGGCAGTTTTCCAGGCACCACACAGCTTGATAATGCATAAGTTGCAGAAATATGCAGTGCTGTGCATTCACAGGAGCCGTGACAACGACCATGTTCCAATGTGTGCATCTTACCATTGATTTTGCGTTAGGGAAGATGATAGCAAACACAATGCATTTCACAATATATTCCAGCTTGAACATGAGATAAAAAATAGGTTAGTAGAGACAGTTGCTGTCTTGATTTTAAAAAATAAACTGCAATGTTGATGGAATATAAAGGTCAGAACTGCACAGTCTGCCATCCTACACAACTTCTGAAACCTACATTTCTTGGTGGTGCAACACAAAGGAATGTGCGGGCAATTGTAAATGACCTTTACAGGTGGACTTCAAAGGAGTGAAGGGATTCCTAAAGGAGGATGGTGAGATTACAGGTAGGCTGAACAATTTCTATCTCTCTTTGCTCCAGAAGGAGTAGTGGGCATGAGTGAGTGGGATGGAACCTGCCAATATGCCACCAAATGCCAATTCCCAGGGAGAAAAAGCAGGAGAGGGCTGTCATCTGTATGCCTTGTTTGTGGGCTTGCTATGGTATTTGGTTGAGCAGCATGGCCAGTAACTATTACTATTGTTGTTGTTGTTTAGTCATTTAGTCATGTTCGACTCTTCATGACCCCATGGACCAGAGCACGCCAGGCACTCCTGTATTTCACTGCTTCCCGCAGTTTGGTCAAACTCATGTTGGTAGCTTCGAGAACACTGTCCAACCATCTCGTCCTCTGTCGTCCCCTTCTTCTTGTGCTCTCCATCTTTCCCAACATCAGGGTCTTTTCCAGGGAGTCTTCTCTTCTCATGAGGTGGCCAAAGTATTGGAGTCTCAGCTTCACGATCTGTCCTTCCAGTGAGCACTCAGGGCTGATTTCCTTCAGAATGGATATTCTTAAGGATATTCCATTACTATTACCGATAACCTATTTTTTTCAGATGGACATTGGAGGAACTGAATCTAATAGAGGTGGTAAGGCATAAGTTATAGTTAAGAAATCACTTAATACTTGAGTGCTTAAAGAACTCAGAAGTGAAGTACTGTTGCCACTAAAATTTATCTCTTTAACAGAGTACAAAGTAGCAAACATAACTCTGGAATCAGCAGGGGGAAGTTAGAGGCCAGTTAGCTAAATGTGTTTCAGGTAACTTGTTAGAAAATATTAATAAAGATGGAATTATTGGGCATATTTAGCTTAGATCCAGTGCTGAATGTGAATCCAATGTCAAAAGCAAGCCCTGCTAGCAGCAGGACCTGGCTGCAATGGGAGGCTCCCAAGAGAAACCATAAATGGCAAGGTTCTGTTGGCTATTTGCAGTTTAGTTACACTGCAGAAAGCTTGCTGGGGAGACCACGCATTACAAGGAACTAAAAAATAACTTTAACAAGCTTTTAATAACAAAAACAAAAACTCCTTTTACACTAAATATAGCAACAAGCATGACCCAACCACCAACCCATCCCCCAGGGTACTGAGAGAGCTAGGTGCTGCTCTTTATATACTATACCCAATTGCTGACACAGCTTAACTAACACAACTTAGCAGCACCTGCTCTACTGTTTCGCAGCTGTAAAACTGGGTCTCATTATTTGCTCTGGCCCTTAAAGACATACACATCTTGTGGAACAATAATGAACCTTCACATTTAAAGAGACCATTCAACAGGTTCCTAGTTGGTGCCTAATTTAAAAGTCACTGAACATAAGCCCTGCTTACAGAGGAATAATTGGGAGTGCACTTTAATGCTACTGATTGTTCCTTTGCAGCTATGGCTGTACCTGGTTATATAGGCAGAAACAATATGCCTCTGAATATTAGTTGCTTAGGGAAGTTTATGGCTTCCATTCTATGCTTGTGGACTTCTCAAAGGCATCTGACTGGACCAGGTAGTTTTCATTCTAATCTATATACTAAGGACTTCTGGACTGTTTACTCTCCTTGTTTGCCTTTAAGATTGGAGCTCTATTTTTTAAAAAAAATATATCATTTGTTTTAAAGGTTTAAACATTATTTTCCCCCAAAGCAGAAAAGAATACAATATAGAAAAACAATCTCTGACACCCGCCTTTACTAATAGCAACATTAGAAAACCTAAAACTAACAGAAATCCACTAACGTCATTATTTTTTAAAAATCAACACTTTTTGGAAACAGCTGCCAACATGAAAACAGCATTAAAAAATAAGCCGGCAAAGGAAAGATCCAGCCAAGTTTTGCTTGCTGCCTTAAAACAATAGAGCAGGGATGGGGAATATGTGGCCCTCCATTTGTTGCCGGCCTACAACTCCCATCAGCCCCTGGGTTTCATGGCCAGTGGTCAGGGAGGATGGGAGCAGCATCTGGAGAGTCACAGCATACTAATCTCTTCAGTAGAGTATTCTGGCCTGATGGAACTCGGTTGGTAGAATGTTCATATCATGCTCAATCCAACAAGAAAACCTGCAGATGATCCAGATATTAAAGTAAATGGCTTTCCTCAGGTCAGCCTTCATTTTGGGCACCCTTCACCAACCTGGAAGTCTCTAAATGTTTTGGACTACATCTCCCATCAGCCCCAGCCAGCAAAGGCTGATCTTGGGAAACAACTTTCCTTTCTACTGGCTGCACTGCTGTTGATTCTCAGGAGGCCAACACATCTGTGATGAGTAGAAGAAGGACTTCTTGTGCACTAGTGCTAGACTCTGCAAGCAATTTAAATCATCACAGTGAGTTCTGCAACCAAACGTGCGCCCATCTAGTGGCACTCCTACATGCACTGGGAAATATCTCCTTTTAATAATCTGAGAATCAAGTGGCTAACAATTCACTGCTCCTTTGCAGCATCTAAAATCAGCTGCCTGAGGTGGTGGCCTCACTCTGCCTAATGGTAGAGCTGGACCTGAGGGTCAGAATAGTATTTCCCACTGAACTTTCCAAGAGCAATGCAAGGTGCACTTTTCATCAAAGTATTCAAGGCTAGCTAAAGTGGAGCTAGTTAGTTTTATCAGCTGTGGCAATTTTCAGTGCTCAGATAAACTTCATATAGGATCTTTGTTTAAAGTAATAATAATAATTATGAGATGTTTGTTTCCTTTGTTGTTTATATGGTTGTATATGGTGGCGTTGCTTTCACAAGCACGTGAAAAGATGACATACAAATTGAGGTTTGACAGAAGGGGATTCAATGATTCTCATAGTATGCTTCACTATGTAACCAGAAAGTACTAAACTAAAGAAGACTCTACAATAGGGGATGAAGAGCATCAGCTCTGCATGCAGAAGACTCCAGGTTCAATCCCTGGCATCTCTAGGTGGGGCTGGACAACCCTAGAGAGATGCTGCCAGGCCTTGTAAACAGTACCGAGCTGAATGGAACAGTGGTTTATGGAATGGTGTCCTATTTTCCTATGAGGTTAGGTTCATTATCTCATTTCAATCCACCTCTCAGGCATCAAAGCAGCTTACAGGAAGATTGATATGACCATCAGATGTTGTACACATGGGGAGAAAATGGCAGCCCTCTTGATCTCTGCTCATTAGGCTTTCATATTGTCACTAATCTCTTCAGCCTTCTATACTTAATTGAGACAATCACTCACTCCAATAAGCAAGGCATATGTCTCATTCCCATGCCCCCTTAGCAGGTATCTGTGACAACTCTTGCTCCAGTAAATGATGCTGCAATTAGGACACTGCTGAGGAAACTAGTTGTGGCTGAAGACCTTTGGACAAGTAGAGCTCAGGCCACACAGCAGAGAGGTTGGACATCAACAGCTGTGATTTCTGAGGGTTTCAAAATGTGCAGGCGCTTCCATGAGTACAGGAGGGTTCCCTGCTGCAGACAATAACCCTGTAACACCTAGTGAACAATGGAGATGGGTAGGGTGGGTTTATTATCTCCTCACAAGCCCTGTTGAACTTGAATAGGTTCAAACGAGTCCAAGTTCAGTTCTTTCAAGTTATGCTCCTCTAAACTGAAGTGTTCCACACCCAAGGGAATGTCAAGATTATTTCATCTGCTTTATTTACTAGATTATTTATTCCACAAAATTCATCCACCTCTTGACCGTAAAAGAAACCTTTTGAAGAGGTTTACGAAAAGATCAGACTTGAAAATTACAACCATCTTTTAAAACATACAAAAGTTAAAATACTAAAACAGATCTTCTTTAGACTAAGCTAAGCCGAAATCCCTGAAACTGAATCCAGGATTTTTCTCTGGTCTCTTATAAATGGCTTTACTGGAATCCTCCCAAGACTCTCTCAAAATGAAATGCCCTTTATAACATACCTAGGACATGTTGCTGGATTCCAGCTCACATCAGCCCCAGCCAGCATGGCCAATAGTCAGGGATGGTAGCAGTGGTAGTTCAACAACATCTGGAAGATACCAGGTTAACCATTCCTAGAGTAGATTGTCTTCTGGTCTGAAATGGGTTGGGCAGCAGTGGCAAGGATTCTCTTCTAAGACTGTGTGATTTAATGGTCGTTCCTGGAAAGGGGCACCAATAGCTCTTAAATAAAATGCTCTCCATAATTAATTTATTAGTAGTAGTATTAATTAGCATTATTATTTAATTTATATACTGCTTAATGCCAAAATAAGCTTCTAAGCAGTTTACAAGTGTGGCCTTAAATGTACCTTCCCATTACTCTGAGACTATACCATTAATGTCATTTCATTGTTAGGGATGATGAGGAAGCCAAGCCAATATTCAAAGGAGCTGCCTGTCCGTAGGCTAAGGGAGTAGGGGGGAAACAACTGACTTCACACAAGCATCTTGTGGGTCACTGCAATAGAATGTTGAACAAGATGGGCTACAGCAGGCTCTTCTTATGTTACTGCCTTACTGCTGTTACTAGGACTTTACACTTGTAAACTGCTTAGAACCTTATTGTGGCAATAAGCAGTATATAAATTAAATAATGCCAACTAACAACAACAATAATAGTTAATAACTAACTATTATTAACAATAACAAACATTTTATTTGAGATCTATTCTCTAGAAGAGAAACTGTTTTATGGATCAAGAACGTATCAAAACCAATCCAGATGGCTTTTTGTGTGCCTTGATTAACTTCCTTCTATCTGCATTTCCTGTTTGTCTTCTCAAGCCGCAGTAGTGTTCCATTTAAAGAAAATGACAGGGCAGCCTACAAATGATAAACGTTTTGAGGCAAACTATCAAGACATACCTACTGATTTTCCTGTCATATAAGCAGCATTTGCTTAATACTAATAAACTGATTTATCTGATCAGGCTCCAAGTTCCACAAAGTGGAATGTTAACAGCATGCCTGTGGTTTGCTCCTGTTTACGAGAGAGCAGCAGGTGTTTCTAATCCGGTTCATTATTACATCCTGTACAACCTCCTCAGACCTCCTATGTCATTGCAAAAAAACCCCCACACAAAACACACACACACACACACACACACACACACACACACACACACAAAACAGGCTACAGAGTGTACTGAAAACTTTTCAATGTTATCCTATTTGGCACTCCATGTGGATTAATACAAAAGGTTGCCCTTGTCAGACTTCAGCAGCACAATGTACCACAGTGCGTTAGGGAACGGAATATACTGAACACCCTGGTGCATGATTTCCCCCTTCTCATCACAGCAAAAGCTGCAAATTCTATTGTTTAATCAGCGGGACAGGTATAATAGCTTTAAATGATGCAGAATCATCCCCTTGTATATCTAACGTTGAAGCTGGGGATGTATCCAAGTGGCAATTTTAGGATTTTGATCTCAAACCCAATTCATGTTCCCTGGTGTTCAAAGCTCTCTGAATTGCTACTTTCCCCTCAGCCTGTGGTTAGAGCCTAGTTGACAAAAGTTTTGGCTTCAACTTCTAGACACTAAAAACGCTTAGGAATATTTGGGTCTGAAATACTGATCTGCATTCATTTGCTGTTCCTAGGTTGTTGTTTCTTGGTTTTTTAGGGGGGGGGGGTTGGATTATTGAAATCTCCCAGCAGAGCAGGGATAAATAAAAACTTGTGGTGATCTAGCAAGGTTGAGCACTTGCTCATTTGTTCAGATGACTCTTTGTTGAGGTGCTTTGGTATAAAGGATGTTTGTCCTCTCCTTAGGATTCCTAGTAGAAAAGGCTTCTCATTGGGGGCGGGGGGTGGGAATTGTCTTAGTTGCTAAAGTTCACACCATATTTTGTATCTCTGCCTTGACATGGCTAGGAGGTGGGGGGAGGAGAGGAGAAACATTCACTTATTAGGAGTCAAATATGAATGCCAAGATTCTCTCCCAGAGGGGGGAAGATAGATATGGCTCTGTTTCCCATTGTTTAGATGGTGGGACGCCTAGGTGGAACGGGGAGAGGAACTGATGGTAGTGAATCCTTGGAGGAACTAGTCTGGAGGTTAAGGAGATCTGTGTGGTTGTGAGAAATGCACATGAGGTTTTAAGTATGCATTTTTGTATATGCTAGGTTGAATCTTCTGTATCCTTACAATTCTGGCTCCCCTGCAACAATTTGTGATGTGCCTGAGAGGAAAAGCTGGAGCAGAGAAGTGGGGTTTGGTCTGATGAGTGAATTGTCTTTGCACTATCCCAATTTTGGACCTGATCTTTGGAATCCATTTCTCAAGCCTCCCCACCCCCCGTTTCATAGCAGTTATGCCAAAATGTATAGGTGCAAGTTAGCAGTAAGCATCCCAGAAGTCTGCAGTCTCAAACACCCCTTGGCCACCTTGAAAGTTAGGCAAGCACAACAAAAACCATGCAACCCATCCTTGAAAATTTCATTATATTTTTTTCCTTCCCTTTCACAACTTTTGAATGTGATTTCTTTCCTTATGAATTGATGGCAAATGGTTGTGTTAAGTACTACTACTATTGATGATGATGATATTTCAGCACAGTACTAAATCCATGGTACTTTCAATGTGTCCTGATTCCAAGTTGTTTGTTCAAATGGGTAACATACGTATTCTTTGTTTGTTCTTATGATACTTCAATCTGACGGAAAAGTTTGGTTGTGCTTGCAGTTCAATGAGAAACTACTTAATTTTTAAACTAGCTGTCCTTGAAAATTTACACTTCTTTGAATTTTTTTCCATAAAGTTCTCAAATCAAACAATATGTACAAAATGCATATGTTAGGGGGAAATGTGCAAAAAATGCATATATTGCTGAAAATAATATACAGAAATGCAACAAATTTTCCACATTAATGAATGCAAAAATATATTAGGAAAAATGCTTGCAAAAATGTATACATTAGTCAAAATAACATAAATGTGTAAATTAGGAGAAATTCACACTAAAATGCTGACAAAGGTTCTTGAAGATATTTTTAAAATTGAAAATTGCTGTGGAAATGTGGAGTATTGAATTTAAGATTGGAAAAATGACCTCAACCCTAATCATAGCATTTCCATTTCTATTCGCAATATTTACATTGTTGATGCAGCAATACAACCAGAAGTGAAAGATGCATGTGAGAAAGTAATGATTTATGTAGCCTTAAAAAAATCAAAGCCTGTGTTACATTTTTACTACAAGAGAAACACAAATGAATAATTAAAGGAAATTGATAATATTGAATGCATTGACACACACCAAACTAAGCAAAAAAAGTTAATTGTCAGCTGGATTTCCATTCACTGCTTAGGAAAGGGAAGGGGAAATTAAAGACTGTAGTTAAGCTTTTATAAACTCAGCAGCCCAAAATTGTGCTTTGTAACATTGAGAACCTTGTTATTTGAAGGTATTCATGAGCTGTTTTTTTAAAATGCACCCTAGAAAGACACACACACAAAATCCATTCACCATCAATTCAATTAACTGCTTTAAATGCTTGTTGCTTGGAAACAATGTTTGATTATGGTTCATTCCTAAAATACCTAACATATGTGACAATATTCTGCTGCTGCCTATCTTGTAAATGTGGTCTTGCAAAAAATACTTTCTTTTGAGTTTTGAGCTGGTACTATGTAGATTTTCTTAGATGTACACCTTTAATACCCGTCATTAAAATGTGAGGTAAACATTTATGGGTTAGATTTTCTTTTGCATTGACAAACAATTCCTTCTTTTTGAAATATTATCTAAGAAATATTTAAACAATAAAAATATATTTACAATTGAATTGGGTATATTTAAATATTATAATTTATTGTCAGGATTTATAGCCTGCTATTCAGCATGTTCCCAGGGTGGGGTCATGGCCTGACTATGTCTCCCCTATCTCTGGCACATTCTGTTCCATTTCAACAAATCCAGCAGGGTTTTTTTTGGTAGTTTTTTGGCCCTGTGGCAGCGTGATAAACTTATTGACCCTGAAGTAACAAAAATAAAAAGCTGACAACAAAGCCATGACTATGTTATAGTTAAGATATTCTGAGGAATCAGAAAGACTTGGAGTTAACCTTGTTAAGAAGAAAGTGTTAAGAATAAGATAACCAATTGGACCTGTTCCCAGAATAGAAAGTCAAAGGAAGCAAAGAGCTGTATAAGTGGGAGATGAGGGACCGAAGGTAGATGACAATTGGAACTGTCAAAATGGAGGAGACATGAGGCATTGCTTTGAGCATAGGCTGGTTTGACCGATTGAAAAATGGACTATATATGTATTGTTCTGAATTGAGGGGTGTCAGTCTGGTTGACACCTTGTTTCCACTTCCAAAGCTGGGATCTTGGTTCCGTGAGGGTGGAATCTAAAAGGAGAAGCTTGCCAAACCAGTTCCTCTTTCAGGTTAATGGCCTGGACTGGCTAGTTAAGTAGCATGATTTAGCCTAACCCATTAAGTTGCTCTGTCCCATAGAACAAATGGGTGGGCCTTTCCCTCACCCCTCTCACCCAGCTGCTACATAGGAGAACAACAGCAGAGATATGTGCGAGTGAGCTGGAAGTAGCGTAGAAGCTGAAGACACAGACACAGCTCTGCTCTGTGCTGAACTTTTGGGTTCTCCTGGAAATCTAAGGAGACGCAGGATCTATGGAGGTTTTGATGGAGGCCTCTCCATCCTATTGCCAAGTTGTGTATATGTGTAAATAAAGCCATTCATCTTAAAGACACCACAGTATCTTCTGACCTCCATTCTAAGGAAACCAAACCTGGAAAAATGCATGGAACCCCTGTGATCTCTTACTGCTCAGAGACTTGTGTGGCATGTAGCAGGATCTTTCAGATCTATTAGAGGGGTTCTGGGTAAGAGCATGTGAATTACAAGAAGAATAGATTCAAATATCTTTGAACACCTGTGAATTATTTTCAGTTTTGTTTTGGCACTGAAGCACAGCATATCCATATGCCTGTAGGCATGCATGGATGTGTGTGTGTGTGTGTGTGTGTTTAAGTAAGGGTAAAAGAACCCCTGACCATTAGGTCCAGTTGCGGACTACTCTGGGGTTGCGGCACTCATCTTGCTTTACTGGCCGAGGGAGCCGGTGTACAGCTTCCAGGTCATGTGGCCAGCATGGCTAAGCCGCTTCTGGCGAACCAGAGCAGCTCACAGAAATGCCATTTACCTTCCCGCTGGAGCGGTTCCTATTTATCTACTTGCACTTTGACGTGCTTTAGAACTGCTAGGTTGGCAGGAGCAGGGACCGAACAACGGGAGCTCACTCCGTTGTGGGGATTCATACTGCCGACCTTCTGATCTGCAAGCCCTAGGCTCTGTGGTTTAGACCACAGCGCCACCCGCCTCTCTCTCTCTCTCTCTCTCTCTCTCTCTCTCTCTCTCTCTCTCACACACACACACACACACACACACACAAATGAAATAAGGGTTTGTTAAGATCTTTTGTTTGCATCCTGCCTCTCACTTTCTAAAATTTATCTGGGGATGAAACCTCATGGAGAAGTTTCCTGTGTCTCAGAGAATGCAGCTTCTCATGGGCAAAATTTGTATCGACTCTGGGCTCCTGAGGGCCTTTTCCTTCTCAGTTTCAGCTTCCAGTATCAGATTGAATAGAGGTCTTGAAAGCAGAATACGAAGAATGATGCTACAGTGACCAAGAAGAAAAATGTCTGTTTATGTGATTGGTTTAACTGTGAATGTAAAAACTGACAGAACAATGACTGGAAAAACCCATTAAAATCACCACAACCAGGTTGGCTGATTCCAAACACAAGCGACAAAGGTGCCAACCTGCAGAAAATCTTGGAGGTGCCCCCCCCCAAATATTTTATCGGGGCAAAGGGCCCAGGGCCCAGAGAGGTAGTACCTATGGTGCAAAGTTACTTCTACAAACTGTCAAGCCATATATTTGGATCGATCTGATTAAACCTCTGTCACACTATGGTTGTAGTAGAAATGGAAACGCTTTGGTGCAAAGGTGAAACACAAATGCTTTGTTACATAGTATTTTAGTGAAAGATACTAGGAGCTGTATGAGATTTACTTTTAGTCCGTTAACTTCGAAGTTAGATGAAAGGATAGCAAACAAGTATTAATCTGTTTTTGCAGTCTTGCAGTCTTCTTCTCTGCCAGGTTGTGTCTTTTGGGTGTCATTTATAAAGCAAGGAAGACAGTGAAAAATGAAAACTTTACAATTGGTCCTTCCTGGCCCTCTTGAATGCTATTATTTCTGTCTTGGAATGATCCACTATGTATCTGCTGAAAGATGATCTTGAGCTGAAAAGTAGAAAAAGAATGAAATTTCAGGCATGGCTGAAGATGAATCTAAATTCCAGCTGTTTTATCATAATGCAACACATGTTCAGGAGTATGGGCAAGGTGACCATTGCAGCAGCCATAGCAGGAACATTCTTCAGGTTTTGAAGGTAGCAAAAATGGAGGCACACGGCTTACAGACTATTTTATTTCCCTATGAAAAGCACCTCATTTGGGGTAATTTTTCACACTACCATGAAACAGCATTGGGGCAGATGTTAAGGCAATGGGGTCAAAGACAATACACCCCCATTGCCATAACAACTGGAAGAACCTTCTCTTGCCTGTGTGCATTTCGTTCTGAAAGAATGTGGATGAGCTTCACAGAAAGGATTTTTCACTTAGCAGTGCTCAAGGTTAGTCTTAATGGAGTCTCAAAAGTTTTCACTGATGCAGAATCAGTACAGTAATTTCTTTTGGCTAATGAAACTAAGGAAATGGAAACCTTCACCTCATGCATCAGTGAGGAAAAAGGAAATAACAATTAGAGTTCTGCAGAGCAGAAGACACTTGTTATCTGTCTAGTTGGTAAGTACTTTGGATTCTGCCAGATATGCCATTATTTCTGAAGGAAGGGGGACAATGTTTTATCTGCCCTTATTTTGGGTAGAACATCTCAGTATTGATCATATATGAAATCATTTTCTCACTGTGGATACATATAGTCAAAGTCCATACAGAAGTGGGAGGTGTTAGGAGGCTTGAGGAAACCATGAGCTTTTTAGATGAATGAAAAAATCTTTAAGGGGGGAACTAAGAGGAGACACCCCCCAACACAGCCCAATAAACATTGTACATGTTCAGTGGATATGGAATACAGTGGTACCTCAGGTTACATATGCTTCAGGTTACATACGCTTCAGGTTACAGACTCCGCTATCCCAGAAATATTACCTCGGGTTAAGAACTTTGCTTCAGGGTGAGAACAGAAATCGTGCTCTGGCGGTGCAGCGGCAGCAGGAGGCCCCATTAGCTAAAGTGGTGCTTCAGGTTAAGAACAGTTTCAGGTTAAGAACGGACCTCCAGAACGAATTAACTACTTAACCTGAGGTACCACTGTACTGAATGTTTGTAGAGTGGGATGACAGAAAATTGGGGGGAGGGGAAATTTAATGGAACATCTTGGAGATTAATGGCTGCTGTCTTGGAACCCTAAACAGAACTTCACACTTCAACATTTTGTTGCATATCCCAATGGTTTATTAATTCATATATGGACTCAAGAACAGGAATTTGCCAATTATAAGATTCTGGGTTTTTTGGCCATTTTGTTTGCTAAAAGTACAATATCTGGCAACATTTTCTCAATCTGGGAAATATTTGTTCTGGACTGCATAAAACTGGGAGGAGGGGGGAACGAAACATGATATAAATAACCAGTTTTAGGGAGCAAGTAGTGTGAACTACACTGTAACAAGTACTACTTACATGAATTATACTGTGAATTTTAAAATAGAAAATAATTGGTGTATGGTTGAAGTGTTTGGTGATTATGCAAAAGTCACAATACATTATCTCCAGTATCAGAGAGACTGTGTCTCAGAATGCCAGTTGCTGAGAATCACAGGTGAGGGAGACTGAGAGAGTGCTGTTGCACCCACAGCCTGCTTGTGGGCCCTCCATAGCCTTTTGGTTGGCCAGTGTGGGAACAAGTTGCTGGGCTTGATGGGCATTTGGTGTGATCTAGCAGAGCTCTTCTTAGATTCTTATGTTCACCGTATGACTGGCTTTGCATAAATACGACAGGGAAACACACGGAGCTTGTTCTGAATGCACTTCAGGTGCCCTGATAAGATGTACAAGCTGTGTTCCCATTCAGTACCTGTGAACCCTGTAATATTGTTTCTGCAAATGTCACTAGAAGGATGGCAAGGACAAATCCAGATTGCTTGACTTCCTGTGAACCTGGTTCATTATAGCTCCTGAGCCTACCTGCTAAATCTTTTGTTTAAGGGGTTTCTGATAAATGTAAAACTTAGATCAGGGTCTCTGAAGGCAAACGCCTGAATTGGAAACTGAAGGAAAAGGCACATGCAGTGGTGGGAACAGACTGGGAATACTTTAGTAAGTTTGACCAAAATGAATGGCTAGTTTGATCAGTTATGGGCAGCCATGCCATGAAGGGCTGTCATAGAATATTTGTGAGTGCTACAGAGTCATTTTTGAAGATGGTAATTGACTCACTGATTTGTAGAGATGGGAGAATCTGTCATTTTCGGTTTCACTTGGTATCCCATTTCTCTACTCTTAAGTTCATTTCTTTATATTTTCACAATAGTTTTCTTTTTTTCTTTTTTTTGAAAACCTCATGAAAATTCATTAGCATTTTAGTTCTATTTTTCCTAATTACATATTTTTGTATGCATTTTTGCATAATATATACAATTTTTTGCAAGCAATTCCCCCTAATATAATAAAGTTTTGGATGTTATTTTTACCAATATGTGCATTTTTAGGCACACATTACTTAGCATATACAATTTTTGTCCACTAGTGCTTGAGAGAAGAGCTGCATTGCAAAATTCAGAAAGTGTGAATTTTGAAGGGCAACTGTGTTTTGATGTGTCTATTGTTTCACAAACCATAAATTAGGTAGATTCCCTACTGATGTAGCCAGCAGAGGAAAGGAAAGAACTTGCAGTAAGTATAGCACAACAGAATATTGTCATGTATGAGTTGGGTGCAGTCACCTGAGGACACAGACTAAATGCATAGCAAAGCTCAAGAGAAAGGGACTCCCTTGGAGAAATCGTGTAACTCCCATTGTAGTCCTTTCTTCAGACATACAGTTGGTTTTGTCACCTTATGAGGGGATAGCAGCTGGAATGAACATGCTAGCTCCACCCCCATTGCTGTTCCGCTCAGCTTCCAACTCATGAAAGATGAACCTCTGCAGGCAGGAGGTTTTGTACCTTCAGTTTCTGATTTTCCAGGGTCTCCAATGCATGGGGTGTCTCCATAGTTACAAAAAGCTGCTCCTTGCAGATGGCCCCCTTCCACCAGAAACAGTGGCACTGGTTGGAGTTTGTGCACACAGCCCCACTGACCACCTTGTGGTTTAATTAACCTTTCAGTGTCACACCAAAGAAGGGTTTCCGTTTGCTACATTTTAAGTATCCATTCATGTTGTCTGATCCAGATGCTATTAACACCCCTTCCAGGTAAGTCCATTGGATTTTGAAACATAATCTGCTCCCTTACAGAAGAGCAAAGCATCTTAGGGGGAGAAAATCATCTGAAGGACAAGCATTTCAATGCTTAATGGGTAATAAGCATTATTCAGTCTCTCTCTTCCCTTAAGGACATGGAGAGCCCTTTGCTTGTCTGGTTGTACATTTCTCTGAAGTATGCAATTTATGGAATGAATGTCAGATCTAATGACTACAAACCTAAGCAAACATGATGGAAAAGGGCAACCAAGAGGTTATCTGAGAAGTAAACGATCAAGGCTAAGCAGCAAAGACTGTATTTTAATATATGGTGCTTAGTTGCAATATATACTTGAAACATCTTTCTGCCAGTAACAAGTCACTAGGTTAGTGGCAGGTCATAAGGAAATGATGCACATAATGCTAAAGCTATCAGTGACTGTTACCCATGATGACTATGCTTCGTCTCCATGGTTGGAAGTGTACACTTCTGAATACCACTTGCTGGAAACTGCAGGGGAGGGAGAGCGTTGTTATGCTCAGGTCTTGCTTGCGGGTTTCCCACAGGCATCATGCTGGCCATAGTGAGAAGAAGACTCTGGACTAAATGGGCCATTTGCCTGATCCACCAGGCTCTTCTTATGTTCCATTGTTAGTTTTTAGTTGATCTCTCCACTCTCCCTTTTTGCCCAAGCACCTGTGTCTACATCTGAAAAGTTATTTATAATTAATTGATGTCATAATAGGATTTATGCTTCTGAAAAAAATATTTGGGCAGAGTTTTGTATAGGTTCCAAAATCAGAATGGCATTTGGTTGAGTGATGTTGGTCCTATTGCATTGGTACTTTAGGTAGAAACACTAGTTGTTGTGAAGCAAGTAAGACATCAACGCATTCCTGAATGCGTTGTCTCTGGTTTCCTTTGTAATAAGTTCGCTCATCTTTCCTGGTGGGCTGCATTGAGGCTAGGCTTCCAGGCCCCTGCACTGATCTGGCAGGAGATGGGAATTGATGTCCCCCTCGTTGCCATCCTGGCCACATCACCAGCGCTGGGTGGGGCTCCAATCAATGCCGATCAATGCTGACCAATGCCAGTTGGTAGCATGGCCATGGGAGATTTAAACCACGGTGCAGCCGGAGAGCCCTCCTTTGTCACACTTTGACAGATCTCCCAACCACACCCACCTTCTTTTTCTGCTTTGCTTCAAAACGACCTTGCTATGAACAAACATCATACTGCCATATTGTTGGTGCTGGGTAGGCATTTTTTCCATTTGGCAAATTGGCACCAGCCATTTGGTTTTTGCCTACCTTGTAGCAATCGTCACAACTTTGTGAGTTTAGGCATTGGGTAAGCCTTTGTTTGGATGGAGGGAAGTTTGTAGCCTCTACCTGCCCCTCCTCTTTAAGGGTATTCTGTTAAAGGGATCTGGGGTGTGTGGATTCTGTCCGATGCCCAGACATAGGCTAGGGCCATGCCACAACCCCAAAAGGGATCCCTCAGGGGGGGGGGCTGATTTGATGTAAATCATATTGGTAATTTACCCTTAGATGGACTCCCTGCAGGCGGGCATAAGTTGAGATACAGCCTGGCTTCACTCAATGCCTAAGCCAAACAGCTCACATCTATAACCAATAAAGCTGTGCTCTATTTGAAACCATAAACTTAAATACTCGCATTTGTGTGTTTATTATCCACTAGGGAACTGCAGGTCACAGGACCTTGGCATGCAACTTTAAAGGAATGCAAAATAAGTCAGACATATAAGCCCAAGCCCATGCTGTCAAAAATGATGAGAATTTTACACTTTGAGATTGGTATTAGCCTTCTTTAATTTATGAAGTTACATCTAGAAATTAAATATAAAAATGGCTTGTATTTATTTAAATGACATTTGTGTTACTTTTTAGGATCACAGAACCCCTCAAAGCAGCTGTTAATAGAAGAATCACTGACAAAACCGATAAAGCAATGTGTACTAACTCCATGGTTAAAATCAATGCATAATTTAAAGTTCTTTAAATGTAAAAGCAAATGTCGCAACAGATGGTGATATCCGTATAAAATCACCAAACCAGCTCCACCAGTTCCCAACACAAGACCAGTATCCACATTAACAGGCAGTCCCAATGTGCCTTACCTAAAGCAGATAGAAAAAGATACTGCATTTTTTACTCCATAACACTCACTTTTTTCCTCCTAGAAAGTAAAGGGAAATGTCTGTGCGTGTTATGGAGCGAATGCCTACGGATGGCGGGGGGATCTGCTGCAGTCGTGAGCAGAGGATCCATGGTTCCCCTTCCTTCCCTCCTCCGTGGCTCGCTTTGCTCGCTTTGAAACAGCAAAGCGGGAGAAGAGCCACTGAGTGGGGAGAAGAGAGGGACAGAGAGCCTGGTTACAAAGCACGGATCCACATGGATCCTCAGGATTTTTGCATTGGGCTACCCCAAACTCACCATCAGATCACATGTCTGTGGCCACAGCATGAACCACAAAAATCATACATCCACTGTTTCATTTAGAATATTTTTTTTTCTTGTTTTCCTCCTCTAAAAACTATGTGCGTGTTATGGTCGGGTGCGTGTTATAGAGTGAAAAATATGGTATATCTTTAGGACTTGCTCAAAAGAAATCCCGGAGCAAGCTACATTCTTGAGGGAATAAGTTCCATATTCTCTTTAGCAGGAAATATTTTGAGCTAAGGAACTAGCCTATATTAGAAGTTTTGGGAGCTAAGGAACTAGCCTATATTAGAAGTTTTGGGGTTTTTTTGGTATAGATTTCATAGATATCTCTCTCTGTAAAGGAGGAAACCCTAGGCCAGCTAGTAGCTATGATCTGTAAGGAAGCCAAGTGCTTATCACTGCGGGGGGGGGGGGGGGAGACACCTCTTATTAAAAATTGATTCAAGTATATATTGGAGGCTTTACTGCTCCTTAGAGAGAATACCTAAAGCAGGTTTTAAAGTGGTTTGTTGCATAATTGAGAACTTACCTAGCAATCTTCAGGGTTGGTTTGCTCTTTTAAGATGTCAAATGGCAGAAACCTGAGTGCTAAAACCAGATGCCCCACTATTGAGGAGACTGTTTCGCTTCCACAGTTAGTAAGGACCAGAGATTGCATTGTTATTTTTGTATGAAATATTGTGCATACAACCCAGCCAGCATGGCCAGCATGAAATGTCTTCCAATGAAAAATGGTTAGTCAACCAAATTATTATGCTATGCATGCATACGTGCATGCTCCATAATGATTTAGAAAATATCCAACATGGCTCGCATAATCTTCAAATGCAAGCAACAATTTAAAGCAGGGTTGAAGCATTACCAAATCACCTCATTATAGCAGGGTTGGTTTTTTTCCAGACAGAACTTGCTGGAACCTCTCAGGTGGGTGCCACTGTAAGAGAACAAGGGAGGTGTTCATGGTGAGCTGCTATTATTATTATTATTATTGTTATTGTTATTATTGGTATACCACCCTATACCCACAAGTCTCAGGGCGGCTCACAAGATAAAATCAGAATATAAAACCACAAAACACACAATCAAAATAAAAACAAACCCAATAACCCCACTGTGGCGTTTGCCTCCGAGGTGGGTCATAAGGAAAGGGTTAAAATGAGTGTGATGTGATTGGACAGGGGAAACTGATAGGAGGAGTTAGGGTTAGAGGAAGAGTTGTGTAAAAGTTAGTTGAGAGTTGGGAGTTGAAGAAGGAAAAGGGAGGAATAGGCTGTGGGTTGGTCGAGTTGTGTGGTGAAAGAGTGAGAGGAACTATTAGGTGGAGCAGATAGATAGATAGTTGGGATAATCAGTTTGAAGTTGTTAGGAATGAATAGGACAGTTAAGGAACTAAGAATAAGAAACGCCAAGAAAAAATAACTGAAACCATAAGCTTGTTCATGCCTATAAAATAAACTTGATATTTTGTTATGTTAACAACTGTCTGGACTCCGTATGTACCCGTTAGAAATGGATTGGTGGCAGTGAAGAAAGCAACTACAGTGGTGGCACATGGTCAATAGACCGTCAAATGTCTGGGGGCCCTGTGTGATCGCCACACCCCCCAACACATTTTAAAAGGGCATATGAAATCCACCAACCAAAGGCCTGGTTAAAGAGGAATGTTTTTGCCTAAGGATATACAGTGAAGGTGCCAGGCAAACGTCCCTGCAGAGAACATCCCACAGTTGAGGAGCCATGCAGAAAAGGCCCGTTCTCATGTGACACCCTCCGGACCACTCATGGAGTTCTGGCATCTCTTTTTCTAGAAGAATTGACTTGCGAGGTGGTGTGTTGTTCAATAAGAGATTGAGTGTTTGGGTGGGGAGGGAGGTTCGTTTAATTTCATTGTACACAGCTTGCACAATGACAATAAAGGTATTATTATTATTATTTTATTATTATTATTGTCAGGGTTACTTCCAGATCCTAGCTCACAGAGGATCACGCTAGCCAGCGGTTGTTGATTAAAAGTCTTTATTGAGTTACAGTCTCCATTCTTGAGCTGCTGCGTGCAACCCTACGCCTTATGCTTAGGTCGGCGAAGCTCCTTCTGAGTCTCCGCCCCTTGCGCACCAACTTAATATCCTAGCCCTGCTCCACCTTTTCCGCCTGACAGTTCTCCTCTGGGTCCCTCTGCCCCCCTGGGTCTCTCCCTTCCGGGATTCTTCTGACGCTGACCCCCCTGACTCCCCTGTCTCCTTGCGCCGGGCTTTAGGACCTGGCTCTCTTTCCGGGCTGCCTACTGCGCCACCTTCCTGTGCATTTGAACTTGGCGCGCGCGCCCAACCTTCCACTTTCCGTCTAACCGTCACTTCGCTCCCCGATGAAGGTGTGGCCACTCCTGACTCGTGCCCTCCCTCCTGTTGTGAGCTGCCAGCGCTAGTTCCCAGGCGCTCTTCCTCTTCCCTACTCTCTGGCGGTGACGTAGGTCCCGATCTCCAACTGCTCCCCTCTGAGTCCCCTCTGGCTCTTTCTTCCTGGGGTGTCCCCCTAGTCTCCCCCCTTGCCCTTGCCACTGGTGCTCCTCTTTGTGAATCTTCTGATTCACTGGACAGACTCGGAGATCTCGGGTCGTCGTCGTCACTCATCCTTTCTTCTGCCTCCTCCCCCTCGCTCTCTGTTTCCTCCCTTGCCCTCGCCTCTGCTCCTGAACCCCTGACATCCATCCCCCCTCAAAGCCCCCCCTTCCCCCTCCCCTCCCTCCGGTGCGGGAACTGGGTGCTGCAGTGTCAAAGGGACGAATGTCGGGTACAGTTCGCTTCCCGTGGCCGGCCTCCATCCGCAGACTCCCGGTTCTTCCTCCCTGCTCTCGTCAACGACGGTCACCTCTGCTTCCATCTCCGTGCCGCCGTGCTCGAGACCCTGGTTGTCCCCGAAAAAGTCCATGTCGGTCTCTCCCTCGCTTCCTTCTGTAGGCGTAGCTCGTCCTGGACCCTCCAGCCACTTCCTGCGCCACTGCTCCTCTGGTCGATCATCCCACCAATACGAGGGTTCTGAGGCAGATCCCGAGGGTGACCCCTCCGGGGAACGGGCGTCTCGTGTCGGTTCCTCATCCGAGTCGAACCCCCGGAACGTGCTGGCTGAAAGCGTGGGCGTGAAAAGCCAGTCGTCGAAAAAGTCCGCCGGCATTGGCCTATGGGGAAAGAGGGCATGAAACTCTTCCTTGAGCAGAGGTTCATCTAGAGCGTAGCCCGGCACCCAGCTGTTGGCATTGGCCGGGGTGCCCTCCTTAGCGAGAAGGTATTCTACCCCCCCTTCCCCCCATCTGGAGTCCAAAATCTCCGTGACTTCGTTGAGGCGCACCTCCTGTGCCACTCCCCGTTGCCTGGTTCCCTCTCGGAGCGGACTCGGCGCCGTGCCGGGTTCCTGAAACCTGTGCGGTGCCTTGTAGGGAGTGAGCACCGATCTGTGGAACACCGGATGCATTCTGGAACCCTCCGGAAGCGCCAGCCTGAAAGCCACCGGGTTGACCTGCTCTTCGACTTGGTAGGGCCCCAGTTGCTTATGCCCTAGTTTCTTCTTGGCCAACGACCTGGCCGGCACTGCGTGGGCTGCTAACCAGACCCAGTCTCCCACATGGATCTCTTCGCCAACCCTTCTGTGTTTGTCTGCCTGCACCTTGTATGCGTGTTTGGCCAGCTCCAGGTGCCGCCGCAGCTGATCGTGAACCTCTTGCAACTCCGACGCGAACGCATCTGCTGTCTGCGGCTCCCCCTCCACCAGTCTTTCCAGTCCCGGGAAGGTTCTGGGGTGCCTCCCGTTGTTGGCGAAGAACGGCGTGACCCCCGTGGACACGTGCTTCGTGTTGTTGTAGGCGAACTCGGCGAGCGGCAGGTAATCCACCCACGTCGCAGGCTGTTGATTCGCATAGCATCTCAGGTACTGCTGCATGATGGCATTGACCCGCTCCGCTTGCCCGTTGGTCTGCGGGTGTCTCGCCGACGCCAGGTTGATCTTGACGTTTAGGAAGCCCATCAGCTTCTGCCAGAAGTTCGAGATGAACTGCCGCCCGCGGTCGGACAGAATAGACCGTGGCAGACCGTGAACCTTGAACACGTGGTCTATGAACAGTTTGGCGGTTTGTTCCGCCGTGGCCACCTTCGCACACGGGATGAAATGCGCCATCTTGGAGAACAAGTCCACCACCACCAGCACGGCCGTCTTGCCCCTCGAGCTGGGCAGATCCGTGACGAAGTCCAGGGCGACTCTCTCCCATGGCTCGACCGGAGTTTGCAGCGGTTCCAACAGTCCGGCCGGCGGTCTGTGCACTGGTTTGGCCCTCTGGCAGGTGTCGCACCTCGCCACGTAGTCCGCGACCTCCCCTCTCATTCCGGGCCACCAGAAATCCCTGGCGACTAATTCCACCGTCTTCTCCTTGCCAAAGTGCCCGGCAGTGGGCGCGTCGTGCAGCTGATGCAGTACCTTGGCGCGAAGTTCGTCTCCCGGCACGTAGATGGCCCCTTTGCGGATGAGCAATCCATCTCTCAGCTGGAACCCGTTGGTCGCTGCCGTGCCCCTTCGCATCTCAGCCATCTTTGCTTGCGCGAAAGAGTCATTCTGCAACGCTTGTCGCACCGCCTCCAGGTCCACTGTCGCCGCAGCGCACGCCCACACTGTTGGCGCGAAGATGTGCATGGCGGCCGCTGGCGTGGCGTCCTCCAGATACTGTGGCTTACGGGATAGCGCGTCCGCCATGATGTTGGTGTCCCCCGGGACATACTCTATTCGGAAGTCGAAATTCGCAAAGAACTCAGCCCAACGTATCTGCCTCTGGTTCAGGAACTGTGCCGTGCGCCAGTGCTCCAGATTCTTGTGGTCCGTGCAGACCTGCACCGTGTGCTTGGCTCCAATCAGGAAGTGCCTCCATGCTTTGAACGCTGCATGAATAGCCAGCAACTCCCTGTCCCAGATGGTGTAATTCTGTTCGGACTTGCTGAGCTTCCTGGAGTAAAACGCTCCGGGCCTCCAAACCCCCTGCGGGTCCTTCTGCAGCAGGACTGCTCCGACGGCCCTGTCCGAGGCGTCTGTTTCAACTCTCATCGGCCTGCTAGGATCGACATGAAGCAGCTGTTCCTCCGAGGCGAAAAGACGCTTGAGTGCCTGAAAGGACTGCTCCGCCTGCGCTGTCCAGATGAACTTCTTTTTCTTGGAACTGAGCGTGTCTGTAATGGCTGCAGTCTGCATAGCGAAGCCTTTGATGAACTTGCGATAGAAGTTCGCGAAGCCGACAAATCGGTGGACCTCCTTCCGGTTGCGTGGGCTTTTCCAATCCAACACCGCTCGAACCTTGGCGCTGTCCATGGCGAGCCCCTTGTCAGACAACCTGTATCCCAGGAAATCCACCTCCGTCACGTCGAATTGGCACTTCTCCAGCTTGGCGTAAAGCCTATGTTGCTGGAGCCTGCTCAGCACTTCCCTGACGTGTCTGTCATGCTCCTGCTGCGATTCCGAAAAGATCAGGATGTCATCCAAGAAACAGACGCACGTCTTGTAGAGGAGCCCCGCCAACACGTGATGCATGAAAGCTTGAAAAACGTGGGAGCCATTTTGCAATCCAAAAGGCATAACTCTATATTCGTAGGTGCCCAGGGGTGTGAACATGGCTGTCTTCCACTCATCTCCTTCCCGCATGCGAATCAGGTTGTACGCCCCTCGCAGGTCCAACTTGGTGAACACGCTGCCCTTGCGTACTTTCGCGAGGAGGTCGTCGATTCGGGGCATGGGGAAGTCCGACGGCTTGGTGACACTGTTCAAAATGCGGTAGTCCACCACGAGCCTTTTCTGGGGCGTGTGTCGCTTCTTCACAAAGAATACAGGACTGCCCCCCGCTGCCTGGGACTCTCGGATGAAACCGCGTTTCAAATTATGATCAATGAACTCCTTGAGTTCCTGCAGTTCGTCTTCAGACATGGAATACAGCTTCCCTTTGGGCAGCGCCGCCCCCGGCAGCAGGTCAATCTTGCAGTCATATGGTCTGTGGGGGGGTAGCTTGTCTGCCTCCTTCTCGCAGAAAACCTCCAAAAATTCTGCGTACTTGTGGGGAATCGCTTGCAGCGTGCCGAGCAGCAGCTGTGACTCCTCTTGCTCCCCTTCTTGCTGGGGCATGATGCAGTGTTCAGCACAAAAGGAAGAGCCGAAGGTCAGCTGCCTCTGGTACCAAGCCAGTGCCGGGCTGTGCCTGTCCAGCCAACTCATGCCCAATACGATAGGCGTGTCTGAGAGTTGAGTGACGTTGAAGCTGATAATCTCCTTGTGATTTCCAAGCCGCAGCACCATAGGTGGCGTCTGCTTCACCACTTGCCCCCCTAACAGCTCCCTGCCATCCACCGTGACAACCTGCAGTGGCAGCGCGGCAGGCAGCAACTGTATAGCGTGCCGGTCGACAAAGTCCTGCCCTATGAAGTCTGCATTGCTTCCCGAGTCGACGGTGATTGGCACGTCCATGGTGATTCCATTGGGTAGCTGGAGCGATGCGGTGAGCCTCACTACTGGCTTGGGCGGGAGGGGGTCCATGGGCGGTAAAATCTCTGGGGACTGCTTCACTGACACGTCTGGCTGGGCCCCAGTGCCTCTTCCTCCAGCCAGACATCGTCGTTTCCCTGCTGTGGTTCTCCGTGCTGCGTTGCTGCAGTCACCATTGCTGAGGCTGCAGTGTGCTTGTGGAGCCTCCGGGGACACTCTTTCGCCATATGCCCTGGATCCTCGCAGATATAACACTTCCTGTTCCCTCTAGGAGGCTTCGCTTTCACTGCTGCCGGTGCTAGGGCTCTGGCTGCTGACTGAGCCCTTGCACTCCCAACCTCCATCGGTTCCACCCCTCCCCCTGTTGGAGGCGTGGATTGCGCACGCGCTGCTTCTCTGGGAAGGAAGGAGGAGCCCCTGGCTGGTTCGCGCCCGCTGCGCCCTTCGTCCCTGCTCCACGGACGTTCTTCCAGCCGCACTCCCACCGCCAGCGCCCTCTGAACGATCTCCTGCGTGGTCCGGGGTCTCTCCCCCCTCGCAATCTCATCTTTCACCGAGCTGTTCAAGCCCTCCCAAAAAAGGTCTCTGACGGGAGCCGAATCTCTGTCCCATTCCAGGGCACTGACCAAAGCGAAAAAGCGGGCATGATATTGCCGTACGCTGGCCCTCCCTTGTCTTAGTCCGTGCACCTCCCTTCGGGCAAGATCCACGTCAATGCTTGATAAAAAACAGCCATCCATCGCTTTAATAAAGGCGTCCGCATTTTGGAGCGCAGGATCCTTATCCCTCCACAAATTGCGCAGCCATGCTTTAGCGTCTCCATGCAAATGGGACATGATGAACCCCACTTTCTCTTGTTCATCTCTAAAGTCTTTGTGCAGTAGTTGTAGTGCACACATTACGTCTGCTCTAAAATTGGGGTACTGTTGCAAATTCCCATCGAAGTGCGAGACCAGACTGCCTGTGCGTCTCCCCAACCCAATCCCCTCTGATTTGGGTGTCTGTTGCCCCTGCTTCGTAAGCACGTCCAACCTGACCTGGAGATCCCTGTAGGCGGCCGCTGCGTCCTCCTCTCTCTTCCTGGACGCCACCGCCTCGGCAGTCAGTCGTGAAACCGCGTCTCTGAGTTCCGTTATTTGCTGTTCGGCCGTCATATTGTCTACCGTTCGTGAGCTTTCTTGTAGGCACCCGCTTTCCCTCCTCTCCGCGAGGTCGTGGATGTCCACAATTTGAAGAGAAGGAGCTTACTGTCAGGGTTACTTCCAGATCCTAGCTCACAGAGGATCACGCTAGCCAGCGGTTGTTGATTAAAAGTCTTTATTGAGTTACAGTCTCCATTCTTGAGCTGCTGCGTGCAACCCTACGCCTTATGCTTAGGTCGGCGAAGCTCCTTCTGAGTCTCCGCCCCTTGCACACCAACTTAATATCCTAGCCCTGCTCCACCTTTTCCGCCTGACAGTTCTCCTCTGGGTCCCTCTGCCCCCCTGGGTCTCTCCCTTCCGGGATTCTTCTGACGCTGACCCCCCTGACTCCCCTGTCTCCTTGCGCCGGGCTTTAGGACCTGGCTCTCTTTCCGGGCTGCCTACTGCGCCACCTTCCTGTGCATTTGAACTTGGCGCGCGCGCCCAACCTTCCACTTTCCGTCTAACCGTCACTTCGCTCCCCGATGAAGGTGTGGCCACTCCTGACTCGTGCCCTCCCTCCTGTTGTGAGCTGCCAGCGCTAGTTCCCAGGCGCTCTTCCTCTTCCCTACTCTCTGGCGGTGACGTAGGTCCCGATCTCCAACTGCTCCCCTCTGAGTCCCCTCTGGCTCTTTCTTCCTGGGGTGTCCCCCTAGTCTCCCCCCTTGCCCTTGCCACTGGTGCTCCTCTTTGTGAATCTTCTGATTCACTGGACAGACTCGGAGATCTCGGGTCGTCGTCGTCACTCATCCTTTCTTCTGCCTCCTCCCCCTCGCTCTCTGTTTCCTCCCTTGCCCTCGCCTCTGCTCCTGAACCCCTGACAATTATTATTATTATTATTATTAAGAATAGCACTGCATTATAGTATCATTAAACTATAACCCAATCAACTAAAATACATTTCAAAAGTACACTGGAGTAGGTATTTGTCAAAATGCTGGCAAATATTTTCAAATGGTTTTCAAAGCTAGGACATTTTATGTGAATATTACAGAGCAGAGTAAATTTTGTGCAACACCCCCCCCCCCGGTCATTCCTTCTTAATGTATTCTCCCTTTCTCTAAAATGGATCTTCCTTCACACTGGGAGCGGAAGGCAAAAAGGAGAGATAAGAGAGGGGGAGCCTTTTTTCTTGTTGACAGTATTATACGGTACTGTATTTCACCAGCTAGCTGGTTGTCATGCAGCAGTGTTATTGTTTTTTTTAAATCAAAAAGCATAAGCAAGGGGGAAAGGGCTAGCTCTATAAAAAGATGTCCCTATATAAATAAGGCTGGTGACTAATACTTAAAAGTACATAGAAAATGAAATGAATGGAAAACAAACAATTGCTATTACATAAAAGGTTGACATTATTACCCATGGCAACGTATTAGTGCCAAGCATAAAAGATTCCAGAACTGCTTGACATCTTCTCTACATCTGTCTTGTTCCTAAAACTTGTTGGCTTTCACTTCATAATTTGGTTTTGAACATAAGCACTAGTTTTGATAATGGTTACAGTCTTATAAGCATTTCCTTTGAATTTATGGTGTGGATATGACCTTTGAGTACTGGGCCTACCAGATGCCAATCTGGAGATCTTACCTGTAGCATTAAATGAATTTTGAGAGAACTAATTGCAAGAAAAGAAAGAATTAAGCAGCCTTCCTTCTCTTCTATGCCCTGTTGCAGTCTCAGGCTGTTCTTTGCTGTTTGTTTTAAGGCTTCAGGTTACAGACTCCACTAACCCAGAAATAGTACCTCGGGTTAAGAACTTTGCTTCAGGATGAGAACGGAAATCACTCAGCAGCAGTGGGAGGCCCCATTAGCTAAAGTGGTACCTCAGGTTAAGAACAGTGTCAGGTTAAGAACGGACCTCTGGAACAAATTAAGTTCTTAACCCGAGGTACCACTGTATAGTTGTTATATTCCCATGTGCTTTGGGCACCCCATCATACTAGAAGAAGTCAGGGGCATGTGGGCAACCCTCACCCACTGTGAATTTTGTCACGTGCTTGAAGGGTAATGAATTATGTACATAGTAATGAATTAGTAATGTATGTACAAGTAATGAATTATGTACATAGAGTCTCTGCAAACATGATCCCATCTCACATAAAAGACTGGTATGTTGGCATGCATGTAGAGCCTGTTGTGTGCCAAATGAACAGATGGTGGCATAGCAGCCACAGGGAATGTCATCAAACAAGGTGGTGATAGTTCACAAGGTCCTGGGACTGAATGAATGTGTGAGGAAGCTCAGCTGAACCCCCAACAGCAGGAATGGTGAACCTCAGGCCAGGGGGTCACATATGGTCAACCAGACCTCCTGTTTGGCTCTTGGTCCTCTTTCTAGGCCACGTCCCTCACCAGCCCTATACTGCATCCACCTTGAGTGTTTTTGCCCGGCTGGGATGTGTATTGAACTCTGGCAATTCTTCTTGCTTGTCTGAATGAAGGATAGAAGGCTGTGCTAGTGGGAAGAAACTAGGCTACTGCAGAAAGGTAAAATTTGCATTTGGCATTTCTGCTTTTGGCTCTGGCCCTGCCTACCAGTGGCATATGACCCCCGACAGATTACATGTGAGAGAATGTGGTCGTTGGTTTAAAAAAAAAAAAACGTTTCCCTCCCCTACTCTACAGTTATGTACCAAACTGGTAATACATATTCCAATTCAGTGGTAAGGAATGTTCCCTCAAGAGTATTCTGTCAAGAGTTATATGCTGACAGCAGGACGGGCACAGAGTCAAGTGTGGCTGTGATGACACATCCACTCTCTCTGTCTTCCTCACCCACCCAGCAGTCTGCCAGAGGAGAGGCAGATTGCTTTTGTTAGGGGTCTGAACTGGTTACTGGCAGAGGATTTACCCCCTTTCCATCTTACACCACCCCATCCATCTTGGCTTACTGAATTTCCCACCCACCTTAACTCCATCCAGTTCCCCCATCCATATGAAACTCAGACAAAGACCACAGGTTCCTCTTAATGGGTGCATTAAGAGGATTTTCATGTACCCATGCTACTGTCCTTACGGTATAACCAGAGTCTGGTATGAGTTTAATATGGCCACCCTTGCACCATTTCTGAAGCTCTCATCTGGAGCAATCAAGTTAAATGTTTTAGATTGAGCTACACAATGTGAATTTTTCGCAGGCGGCTTGCTTCCCAAAATATACTTCTGCTGCTGTTTTGCAGCCTTCAGAAATGTTTTTATTCACATAGCTGAGTGAATATGTTTACTTATACTTGCGGAGAGCCATAGTAGGTATGGGGATAATATATTAAAAAGTAGCAGAAGCAGATGCAGAGCTGGCATGGCTTATTATGTTTCCTGCAATTATATGTGATGGTTCTGCAACATGATTATATCTGGTTGTCCTCTTCTGAGTTACTTTGGTTTGCATAATTTTATTTGTCTCCCAGTTCCAAAGGTTGCTATCAGATTACAGTACATCCCACGAGCATCTTGTAATTAATTTATCATAAAACCAAAGACTTTCCACAAGCATCTGATTTCCAAAGTGAATCATGCAGCGCTTATACGGAAGTAAAAGGGTGGAATGAAGAGCCAACGAATCCCTGATTTTCCTCCTGCTCTTGTTTGTTGGCAGTCTTATTCTTGCCACTATTAAAATTATTCAGGTGAAAGCTCTTCAGATTACATATGAGGTAATGGTCTATTTCTATTCTATGTCACTTTGGCATGTGTATTCTAGTGAGTCTATCCTGTCTTGTTTCTACCTTAATTTGTTATTTGAAATATATATTTTTAAATCCCCACAGAAATGGCATTTAAATAAACATTTAAATTGCATGCACAAGTATTTTGAAATGCATTTGTGTGTGTGCACCAAGAGCACCCAGGAAGTGTGGAAGATGGTGGATAAAACTGAACTGTCATTCACACATTCATCTAGGATGTGTGGATCAGACTACGTAGTAACAGAATTTACAACGATAGATTTCTTCAAGCATCTATTGTTATATAGGGACCAAAATCTGAGGTGATGAGCTGTCCAAAACATCTCCTGAGAGCTATTTCTTGCTCATTGACCTCACTATCCTCCAGCATTAGGACAGGGTAAACACGGATGCTTTATGGTAGGGATGGCGAATTTTGTGTGTCTCCAGATGTTGGGCTCCAACTCCCATCAGCCCCAGCCAACATATAGCTAGTGGTCAAGGATGAGGGGAGTTGAAGTGCAACAACATATGGCATGGGCAAGAGTTTCTCCGTTTCTGCTTTGTGACCCTCAAATTTATCATTCCACTTTGAAGATGGATTTTCAATATTATTTTTTGATCTTTATCAAATGTATGAGAAGATATTCAAGTTGACTTTGCTAACATGGGAGTGATGTAATAAAGGGCTATTGTCAGGTCCTGTCTCATGCACAGACTGTTTGCCTCAAATTATTTGTGTAAGGAATGCACTTCTGTCTCAGTACTGTTTTAATATTGGCAGTGAATAAAATTGCTTCATATTGAAAGACAATAGCAGTTCACTTACACTCTACAAATAATATATTCATCCCCCAGTCCCTAGTTTAAACTGGAAATAATTTCCTGTTGATTACAAAAACAAATAGCCCAAAAAGTTGTTATCTTATTTCCTGGTGCTAAATCATACAGGCAGCTAATAAATCTCTGTTCTATGTTAAATGGAACAGGATTATTTATGAAGCAACAGAAGTTGGACCTTTCTTCTAATAATTGCCAGTTCTGAAACTCCTCTGGTATGGAAGAAGCAATGAATAGAGCTGTGCTTTTTGTGATATGAGCATTTATATGGTGATATATGTGTGTGTTGCTTGATTTTGTAAAAATGACAGGTGCTGAGACTTACGTCGCCTTAGACATCATGTCCTCTGACCCAGGCGATATGATGGAAATGGCTGTAGACCATCAGCAATGCTAGAAGGCATTCAGCGTATGTGCAAAGGCACTTGCTTTACTTCACACATCCTGGAGTTTGTCGGAAGTGCAACAGCACATTCAGTTTGTAACTTAAGGGTTAATTCAGTTGTCAGTAAGTGAACCTGCCAGGACAGGGTGATAGATGTGCAGCTTGAGAGCCAGTGTGGTGTAGTGGTTAAGAGTAGTAGTCTCGTAATCCGGTGAACCAGGTTCACTTCTCTGCTCCTCCACATGCAGCTGCTGGGTGACCTTGGGCTAGTCACACTTCTCTGAAGTCTCTCAGCTTCACTCACCTCACAGAGTGTTTGTTGTGGGGGAGGAAGGGAAAGGAGAATGTTAGCCACTTTGAGACTCCTTAGGGTAGTGATAAAGCAGGATATCAAATCCAAACTCCTCCTCCTCCTCTTCTTCTTTTTCTTCTTCGAAGTCGGTAAAATGACAAGACCCTTAGCAAGATAGCATATGCTCTGCCTGTGTAGCGCAAGGAAGTCTTCCTCTAGTTGTTTGATTGAATCTAATCTTGTTTTCAACAAGACCTGCCCCTAAAAGATAACCACATATGTTTCTTTCAGCTCAAGTTATATACTATGTTGTTTAGTTTGTTCAGTAAAGTGTTATCGGTGTCAAGGGAGTGGCTCGTTTCACAAACTCAGTTTGCTTCTAGGTAGGGAGTTTCTTGAATGAAAACAAAACCAAGGAATATTTGGTGAAAGGCAGACCAAAATGGGCACCTTTCTTTATTTCTGCTGTGCAGCAGGACAGCACCTCAAGTGAAAACCCAAAGGTACTCCCCTGAACAAGGGAATTAACAAGTTTTTTGTATACATTTCCATAACTAGCAAATAATTAACAAACTGTATCAAAGCCTGGGACATCTTGAGACATTGTATTTGTTATAAATCAGCTTAACGTCGGCTACATATCTGCCTCTTCCAAATTTACCTATGCACATAGCACATATGGATCAAGCTGCATATAGATCAAGTTGACTGGGCAAGTAAACAACCTTCAGTCAGTCAGTCAGTGGGCGCATTCGGTTGATTATGTTCTCATAAAATCCGATTACGTTTCCTGTTTCTAACAACATTTTCCCCTTTAATAAAGCAAATTCATGGGAATCCAGGATCTGAATCATTTTTTCTTGGACCTGTGCATTCCATTTTAACCTCCTATTTCCAAGTATCAGATATTCCGTTTTATCCAATAATTTAGGAAAGGCAAGAGAAACGAACGATGTCAGAGATAACTCAAGTGGAAAGTGGTCACTTTCAGCTCTGGGAATTATCCTAAAGGTGTCTCAGTTGATTGGCACATTATTACATGTTAGGATACAATCTATGGTGCTAGTAAATCCTCTGGGGGAAATAAACCCTCTTGATCCCCTTGACTGTGCCTATTGCATAACAAAAGGTTATGCTTAATTATAAGTTCACAGAGATATTTCCCAGGTGGTGTCCACTGCTGCCCTCTGACAGATTTCAGGTTCATCCTCCAAGTTTAGTCCAGATAATATTGTATTTTGTGGGATATAAGGCCGATCCAGGCATTGAAGTCGCCTCCCAAGACAAGCCGAGGATTGGGAGAAAGATAGTCTATACTTTCGAGTAGTTGGTCAAGTTTTCCCCAATATGATCTCAGTTCCCCACAAGACTTTACTGGAGGTATGTACACACAGATACAGTAAGTATTTCTCCAGAGACTATCAGAAAGGGACAATACTAAAAAATTAGAGGTGGTCAGTGAGGGACACTATTGAATTGATACATTAAGAGATGTTGACAACAGCACCGCCAGCCCCCTGCTAGGCCTTCCATACTTTACAGTTTTAAGAGCTGGTTGAGTGTAACTTGCAAAACCCTGTAATTCAACCATAGTGCCCTCTTTTGCCTAAGTTTCCTGAAGAAAGATGATATCATGTGTTTGTAGATAGGAACAGAAATCACTGTCTTGGATCTTGTTTGGCCACCACATTACATTCCATGAGAGAAGTTTAATTGTTTTACAGTTATTTACTCTTGTTGTCGCCATTTCACTTTGGTATTTTGGTGTTCTGTTAGGGCCAGCTTGTTATTAACTGATAAACTGTGGACCTCTTTGGATAATTGGGTTATTTGAGAAGAAGAGTTTGGATTTGATATCCTGCTTTATTTTTAAAAATATATAGGTTCAGCCTTTCATGGACTTAAATCACAAAGTTGTCATTCACTGTATTCTGGGAAGGAGGAATTATACATGTCCTTTTATGTGTAAAATAATTGTTCACTTTTTAACTATAGGGTTCCTACAAATAGATTTTCTTTTGCCCATTCCCCAGTGAAAGACAGATACAGTGTTCTTTTCCTTGAATACAGAATGCACAAATAACCAGACTACTGGAAAGATTTATGATTAAAATATAAATTTTTCATAATGCTTGATAATCTCTCCACTGAACCTCTTCTCCCAAGAGAGTAAGGTATCACGCTGAGATAAGTGGTCTGCTTACTTTTGTAACAATGGCATATAGCCAGTGGCTAACCCTTGCAATTCCTTTACCCCAGCTCATTTTGAAACTTTCAGCCAGTTTTGGAAGAGGGTGGATATCTATAGCATCCAGCATGGAAGAAAGAGAAAAATGCACTATGGCCACAGCACACACTCAGTTACTCTTTATGTTCCCATCTGGGTTCTGCTTGTTAGAAGAGGCCATCTGCCTGCCTCTGGAACTCAGCTAGAACTCAAGGAAATGAGTCTCCTACCTCTTCCATGCAGGATACTGTCTAGAGGCTGCCCCTAACTTGCCACCTGGTGCATGTGCTCCTTCTTGTCCCTCTCCCCTTAATCTGAGCCTCGAAATATGGGCAAACATTAGTATTTATCAAATTCACAAATTTAGAGCAGCACTAAGGGATTGGTAATGTATGCAAAACCACAAAGATATCCCGAAGTACAAAATTCACCACTTTCTGCAAAGTTGAGATGGACCATTACCCCCCTCAGCCTCACAGTTAATCCAATGGTGCAGTTAGCTGTGTGCTCCACACAGAGGCAAATCTTTGTAGAGCACTGCAATATTTACTTCTTCAGCAGCTGGGTGCATTGCAGTCCTCCTACCAGATGGTGGCAGTGAAAGAGTTCCTTTTGTCTTCTGCAGCTTCAGTGAATAGGAAGTTCAATCCAAGATTGTTGGATAGGAAGTTCAAGACCCAATTTTGGTGCCCTCAACTCTCACCTTCTCTTCTGCTGAATTCAATATGTCATAGTTGCAACACCTTGCATGATTGAGGACTACAGGAGCAGGCCAAGAAGTTCAGAAGAGGACAGAAGCGATGACGTCCCAATAAGTTTTGCCATCCCTCCTGGCAAGCTTCAAAGATGAGGCATGGTGACATACTTGTGAGACTTTCTTGCATTGCTGGAGTGTCGAGCTTGCAAACATACATTTTGTTGGGAAGGTGGATCTGCTCCCTTTTGCATGAGAGGACTCTCATCTCTGCCACTGGTCTTCCCATTCCCAAAATTGACTTGGATGAAGAGGAATGAGCATTGGTGTGAAGAGCTTTAGCAGTGAAAGAGATATTATTTTCATAGCCTAAACATGCCTGGATTCTTACAAGCATGCCTAGAAGGTTCCATTGCCACCAGGGAGTACAGGAAATCATATAATGCCCTTTTTCCGCTTACCCTGATGGGAATGATAAGTAAGTCTCAGCATTTTTCTTTTGAGCAAACTGGCTTATTATAATTTCCACTCGAAAAGACAGAAGTATGTCATAGATAGCCATAGAATGCCGAGATGCTTAGAATAATTCCAAGTAGCTCTCTCACTTGCATTTCATTTCTTCGCTGGTCGAAAATAGCAAAAAGAACATTTATTGATGTAACATTGCAGAGAATATTTGTGCATTTGTGAAGCTCTTTGATAGCTTTTTCTTTTTCTTTAGGAAAGGTGTTGTAAGGGCACCTTACAATACACAGGTTTTTTATGCTAGAAAGCAAGGACACTGCAATGAAAAGAAACTGTAAATGAGGTCAGCTTTCAGATAATGTTTTCAAGACCTTTCTTAGTTCTTCCAACCTTATTTAGAATTTGCTCACTGTGTGCATCTTGAACTGCTGAGTTTAAAGAAAATTCAACGTAATATAGTAGATGCTCCACTGTGGGAATCTACGGAACTGTGCTGCTTTTTTACTTTTTTTTTACTTCAGTAATATAATATTTGAGAACAAAGGTCTCTGCTTCAGAGAGATGATAAAAAAATCCCTCAAGAGCCATCTGAAACACAAATTGGCTAAAATGGAAAGCAAATAAAAATATATTGGTGCATTACTAATGCCAAAAAATGCACAGGAGTCTGATATGGGGCAACTCTCCTGCTCAAACCCACTGGTGGCTGAAAGATAACTGTTCCTGGCAACCTTGAGATTATTACCTGTGAGAATATGTGATTGTCTTAACATGTATTCAACGGTTTTAAATAGGTTTATTCTATTTTTAATTGTATTGTTTTCATGTTTTCCACCTTGGGTTCCTTTGGGAAGGAAGGGCTAGAAATATAATAAATAAATATATAACAAAATAAAATAAATGCTAAATTTCACAAGACACAATGCCTGATGAAAATAAATTTTGAACATTGCATTTTGGGGACTCTAACATGGTAACCAGTTGCCTGCCATGCTGCTCCACCAATCAGCATGGGGAGAGCAGGGAGCGGTAATAGTGGGTGTTGCTTCTGACTGGACAGGGTCCCATCACCAGCACCATGCTGAGGGCCTGCTAAAATCTTCTGGAATTCATGATTCCAGCTGTGTCTGTCATCATATGTAGTTCAACTTTCATCTTCCATAGCACATGGTATAATACCCGAAGGATTAAAGTTAGTCCATTAGCAATGTTTCTTATTTGCTTCTCTTTTTGCTCCCAAATTGGACAAAGGCAAGTTTAAACCACACGTAAACAGAAACAGACGGGGCGAGGATCTGCTATGACCTCTGAGTGGAATCTCTCGCACACAAACTAAACAATAGAAATGATACCGTCTTGCATCATGCAATGTTCGCTGCCACAAACTGTGCTGCACATTCGGATCTTTTCATTCTTTAATGACAATTTCCCAGCTGACAATCTTTTTCTCGGATGACAAACTGTTTCAGCTGGCTTCTCAACCAATAAAATAATGGTGCAATTCCTTTACAGAAACAATATAGCCACAAAGTGTGCCTGCAATTTTCTCCCTCTTTTTTAAAAAAAGAGGAAAGGAGAGAGACTGATTCAGTTAGTGAAGCATAAAAGAAGGAAACACAATGGCAGAACACATGCAGAAAGAGCCTGAAAGGAAACAGTTGTGTTATAGTTTGTGGGTGCTAGACACCCCACATTCCTGGATTGAGCAAACTGTAGAATTTAATGAATGCTCAGAGGGTGAAAACTAAATGTCAGACACTGGATTTAGCAAGTATTAAAATATAAGCCAGGCTAGCTTCCTGTGTCAGGAAATTGCCTGGGAGAGGAGCCATTAAGAAAGAGCAAGGGAAGGTAATGAGCCATTTGGAAAGCCAAAGAGAGGGGGCTCTCTGCAAGACAGCAAATGGAAGGGGCCCCTCCCTCAACTCAGAGTTTAGTTTGGAAGACAAAACAAAGTTTAAAAGTAGAGTTTAAAAGTTGGTTGTGAGGTGACCTAGGGGGAAAGGTTGCAGTCTGTAAAAGTCAGCAAGCTGCAAAGAGTCAGAACCATGGTTGGTGTTTGTTTGAATCCAAGGCTTCAGCTATGGAAAAAGCAAGACCTTCTTGGGGTGTCAGTGCTGTGACCCCCTCCATCATAGGCTCAGCTTGTATATACAGTGGAACTTTGGTTTTCAAACGTCTCAGCTGTCGAACATCTCGGAAGCCAAACACCGAAAACCTGGAAGTGAATGCTTCCGTTTTCAAACGTGCCTTGCAAGTCAAATGGCTTCCAAGGTGCAGTTCTTAATTTTCACCATAGACTTTGCCGATAGCCCTTTGATCCTTGGCTTTTTGACGTTTGGGAAGTTGAGCGGTCTTCCAGAATGGATTACATTCAAAAACTGAGGCTCCACTGTATGTATAAATCAACCATATGTCATAAAGATACCACAGTCTCCGCTGTGCCTCATTCCCAAAAGGAAACATAGACCTTGCGTAAGTGCACCTGGAACCCCTGGAAAAATCTTGCTCAAGGGGCTGGATTCTGCACCACTCACTCAGGGAGTCAGTTTAACCCCTAATGCTTAGTCAACCACACCACAGTGGGACCTTTCTTGGCTACTTCCTGGAGGGGCCCCAGCAGCTGGGCTGGGGGGGGGGAGAGAGAGAGAGCATTGGACAGCAGCTGTGCTCTCAGATCACTGATCCGTGTTCCATGCTTAGGGAACCCCGCAAAAATTCCTGTAGCCAATAAATTTGTTGCCTCTCTTCACCCATTTCTGCTCTGTGGCACCCATTATTCTGTTCCTGAGGTCACAGCATCTTGTGTGGGGTGCAGAATAAAAGCCGTAACTATTGTCACAACATTGAAATGTTTACATAGATGCTTAACAGTTTCAAGACCTAAAGTTTAGTCATAAACAGTAAACTAATGAAAACTTGTCTTATTAATAAATATACAATAAAACACTCCACTGATACTTCATAATAATGTCCAACAATAAATAATAATCCAGATAAAAGCAAAAGCAATACATCTCCAAAACTAAATCTTGATCCTAGCAGCAAGCCTTAAACAATCCTGCAACCTGCTTAAATGCTCCTCAGCTTGTGAATATGTATATATACATATTGTACTGTATCCATTTGGAATGAATTGCTTGCTTTTAACTTAGCATCACATAGACATCCATTAAAAATTCCATACAAAGTTTATCAGCATGTTATTGTTAAGTTTGCAAATGGCAATCTTATAATTTGCATGACAATGGCACTGTGCATCTGCATTTGTTCAAAACAAGAATTTACTTCATTTCAGATGGTGAAGCATTTGAAACTTGTCAAAGCTTCTATTCATTGACATCAGAAGTGTGTGCGAGTGCACATATTTAAACTTTGTGTTTTCACATTGCTCAGAGATCCTGTGTTAAAGTTTGGTTGTCAAACTATTCTCTGTCTTGCAGTGGGCTTATAGGCATATGTTTCTGTGGTGGTGATGGCTTTTTTTCTAGGATAAGTTTCAACCAAAGTCTTATCCAGAAATATCTCAAACAGTACAGCGCTGGCACATTTATAGCCATCTTGACTAGCACTGGATTTCTTGTGACCTGTGCATTTTTTCATTAAGGCCTTGTTGAAATAAATTAAAACTGTAACTAACTTTCTTTGATTGCAACCCTATGGACACACTACTTAGGAGTCAAACCCATTGACCTCAGTAAAACATACTTCTGTCTAGATAAGAATGGAATTGCCCTGTTGTGAAAATCCCAATTATCTCAATGGGAAAGCATGAAACTTCTAAGTATCTTCAGTATCTATGCTTCCTGGTTTGCTATGGCATATGTTTCCCTTGAACTCAGGGGTGGGGTATCTTTCTAAGCTCAAAGGCTGAGTTTCCTTCTTAGTAATCTTCTGAGAGTCATATGCAAGTGGTGGGCAGGGCCAGAGAGGAAGTGAGTGGAGTTGCAAGTGTAGATGTTACCTTTGTTTAGTAGGCTAGTTTCTACACACCCCTCTCTTCTTGTCATCGAGACAAGCAAAAGGCATTATCCAAGATCAAGGACATATTTCAGCCAGGAAGGCAAACATGTTTGGGATATGAAGTAGGGTGAGTGATAATGTATAGCCTGGTTAGAGCGGTGTGGCTTGGGGAAGAGGCCCATGTGCCTGATAGAAATAATTGGAATTGGCTCCAGGATTTGGGGTTGCCTACTCCTGCATGTAAAACAGGAGTCTTCCTTCTTGTTTATATGTGTAGAAGCTGATTTTTACAGCTGCACAAACTGGGGAGGAAATGGAAGGGTTTGTTGCTTTGGTGATATATCAGCCTCATATAACCAACATGCTGAACTTGAATTGATACATGAAGGGGTTAAGACTATAGAGTAAGCTGTGCTGCCAGGCTTAAGTAGGTGGCACCCCGTCACCTTGGGAGGAAAGGTTACCAAACACTTTGCCCTTCCTCTTTCCCATCGTGTAACCAACCAGTTAGGATGTCTAGGCTGGTTGCTTCAAGCCCAGACCATGTGGTTTCAGCAAGCCATCTTTGTGTTTCTACAGATAATTTCTACAAATTTCTACAAATAATTTAGAAACACTTGCCAGTTTTGAAACTGTTGTCCTTGCTGCTCTATGGTAAAGCACACAAATCTGACCTTTGAAGAGTTTGTAAGTAAACCATTTTTAACTTACCAAACTTAGGGTCCCTTTCTATGCTAAGGAAAAGTGAAAAATTTTGAAGCAACTTAGAAGGGAATATTTTAAAGGTCTAATGGACTATATTTCCATGCTTTGCTTTGCTGCATGTTTTGTGATTTTAAATCTTTGCTGGGGCTCTCTCAACAAAGAGTATGTGCCCCAGGAATTCTCCTTTTATTCTTTTAACCAAATTACCCCAAAACACCAACAAAAGTGACAGACAAATCTTCTCTCTCTCTCTCTCTCTCTCTCTGTGTGTGTGTGTGTGTGTGAAGGAAAACACGATAGCCCAAATTCTTCATTCCTTTTCCTAGAGAGTGTGCTTTAGAAATTGCTCAAATGGAAGTTGTTTACTATGTGTCACAGCAGTGCTATATTTAACCTGGGGTGGCTGGCTTTTGTTTTGTTGTCAAATAAAAATCGAAGACATGAAAGCTTAGAAAAGTGGGCAGAATCTTGTTAAAAAGTGTCCTCCACAGTGGCAGATGCAGAGGTGGAGAAAGGTCTAGGTGGCTTACTTGTTTATATACACAAGGCCATTAAATGTCCACGGAACAAAAGGTTTTCCTTTTTTCTCTCCCCCCCCCATCACACTCTGAAGCATTGCAGGGCAGCATTACATTAAATTAGCTTTCGTGTACATATTCTTCTGGGGACTAATCAAACAGAGCCCATGTCTCTAGGATCAAACAACTAATCTTTGCAGCTTTGTCAGACTGCTGACTCTCCCATCAATCACACCACAGACTTCGGAAAAGTGTGAGATTCTGCTGAATAGCAATCTGTTCTGGACTGCGATGAACCTCTTTTGCTAGCAAACCTACAGTAGGAATACAGGAGACAGACCTTAAAGTGTTGCTTTCATGCAGCAGTTGAAACTGATGAGTGCAAAACAAAACCGGGGACAGGGGTGTTAGATATTTTAGAAAAGTAGAAAATGCTAATCATTTTTTTATTCTTTTTCAGAAACCAAAGTAATTGACTGCTGGAACTGCTTGTGTTGTGAGTATTGATCAGTGACAGTTAGAGGCGTTCTTCACTATCTCTCGTCCTGTGAGGCCTAATTAACAAAGGCTGGCTTGCTGAATTAGATAAAGCTCAGTGTCCACTGAAATTAATGTGATGCTGTCTGAGCATCCTTCACCTAATAGGGGAAAATCAAGTTTAAGTGGAGGAAAAGAGGAAAGTCCTGTTAAGAGCTAAAACAATTGTGACTAGAATAGAAGTGGATTAATACAAGAGCTTTGCATGGGCAAACTTTTTTTTTTAAAAAAAGAGGAATGTGGGATGCTCTGTTTTGTCTCCTGATACTTCTAATGATGCCTTTATTATTAGGAAGTAGGAAGACATCCTTTCTACCTTTCTAAACTAGCTTCTTCGTGCAAATGCATCTTTTCAATGTTAAACCTTTGCAGTATGTTTACGGATAGAAGTTAAAGGAAGTAGAAGAGAGAATTGGCATTCTCTGCACCATCTTGCATTATGCAGTGGATAGACCAGGCCACCGGGCTGCAAATTTGTAACTGTGCTTTCAATGCATTAAAGGTCTACTTTGTGCATTGCTAGTGGGATACGAAGATCAAAGAACTTTGGCATTAAGGATCAGCAGTGATGCAGGGATGGGAAAAATAAGTTTATTTCCAGTCCTTGTCCCTTTTGCCTGAAGTCACCCAGAAATCCGTTTCATCTCATTTCTTCAAACAAATTTAATCTGCACCAAAAATAGCATTTAAATGCATGTTTCTAAATGTGTAGATGCATTTATTTATTTATTTAGAGCTGGGAACTGCAACAGAACTTTTAGGAAGTGCCAAAGCCAGTATTCCATTCCATACATTGCTTTGGGAGGTACAGATCAGGTCAGTTGGTCTGAGGTCATGGAGCCCCATCAAGTTTACAGAAGTTCAGATATGAGGTTGCTCACAGTTATTACACTGGGGGTGTAAATCAGAATTCTAATTTCATACACACATCAAAACTGCTATCTTCTCAGTATGGCAACAAATATATATATATAAAATAACACCATATGCCACTGCTAAAAAACCAAAAACCCAACGAGACAAAATTAAGTAATAAGAATTGAGAGAAAGAATTAACGATAATGAGTCATGAAAATAGCACTCCTATACAAGTTGTTCTATAATCATCATTTGGTTATGTAAAATACCTACTAAGTGTTTTTTAGTCCTGAATTATTTGAATATCACCTTGTTTAAAATATTTCTCACAGTTCAGATTCTGATTTGTTTAAGGGGTGGAATTCTATCATTGGCTGCAGCAATGACACATTGGCTGTCACAAGAAGTGGAGATGGTTTTCAAAGGGGAGTAGAAAAAATATCGGAGGATGAATGTATCATGACTGTAATACTACCTCCTAGATCTGAGATAACATGAATTCTAGTTGCTGGGGAACAACAGTAGAAGAGAGCTATATTGTACTCTATATTGCTGGACTAGATAGATCAAGTGAGGAACTTTTTTTTCCAATCTGGGGGCCACATTTCCTTCTGGGCAACATTCTGAGGTGGGTGGTGGGTGAGGCCAGAGCCACAAGCAAAGCAGCAAATGGTGGAATAGGCTAGTTTCTCCACACACTCGCCCTTCCCTCTTATCTGTCAGAAATCCAAAAAAGCAAGAGGTGTTTAATAGTTTAGGGATCCATTCCAAAAACACTTAGGGGGCAAAGCAGAGCCAGTGAAGGGAATGGCCTGAGGAGAGTCCCATAGAGAGGCCTTTACTTTGTCCCATCTTTTTGCATTTTCATGATTACTTTATACAATTCTAAAGACTTTCAGAAATAGACCACCATCTGGAGGACTGCAAGGAGATAAAACCTCAAAGTTCCTCATGTGAATGCTCAAGCTGCTGCTTGAATTATGTGCAGTTGGTTCTGTGAAACACATTTCTGCAGGTGGACCATCCCTTTTCTTGTACTTTCAATTTTTCCTTATATAAGTTTCCTGAATTTTTTTTTGCAGAAAGAAAGGAGCAGTTCCTTATTCAGAAGTCTTTCCCTTCAAGCAGAATAGATTATCTAGTTTATGGCCAAAACAAATCCCTAGTTATCCCAGGACAGCATCGTAAAAGGGGAAAAAATTGCATATCATGGAACATTTGGTTCTTTTGAGAGTACCTGGTAATGAGGCAAGTTACATAGATGTTTAACTTCGGCTAATACCATGGGAGTCATTCAGGTTCTGTTCCTTGAAAAATATACTACATTGATGCATTGGCATAGGAACGATCCAGATGTCAGCTACCAAATGATCACAATTATCACATAAACTTCATTTTTGTGCGATCATTTATCAGCATTGCGTTTCTGTGGGATGCGAAGTGGGTTTTGATCAATATGAAGAGATCAGCTTGCTTAGCATTGATTGATTAAACAAATCGTTAGGATGATGATAAGAAGTTACAGCTGACACCAATCACTCTGTAATTGCCTGATGGAGTTAAGATTTTTCTGATAGGGCCACTAACACACCACAGGACGGTAATGTATAGCTTCTGTGATCACTAGATGACATATGATTATAGAGGTATTTAAGCCATGTGTCTAGAAGGCACAAGTAAGGGTGGGGGAGAGAATGGAAGATTTCTTTTCACACACACCCCGTATGAATGCAGGTAAAACCAAACATGTACAGCAAAAATTATTGTGGTAAAATGCACTTAGTTCACTTTTAAAAAACCATTTTCATTGGCTTTTCCTCCTTTAAAAAGGAGCCAGTTCCTCCTTTATTGCCACTGAACAATAAAGAGGACATAGATTCAGACTTATTCAGCAATCTGTTGTGATATACTCTCCATTTAGGGGGAAATATTCACGTTTCATTCCAGTTCACATTTTTCGCAGGACCTCCTCCCCTTTGGAAAGGTAGTTTCCCTCCTAACATAGAATGCTATCATCTTGTGCTGAATTTGGTAGCTTTTTAGGTACTGACACCTAGGCAGTGGTTCATAAAAAGCACTGGTAGTTTAGGGGAAAGGCATTGTGTTTATATTCTCCAATACGAGATTACAGTGTTCAAATGAGAATTTGATACTGGCTTTGTATTTGCTGGATGGTGTATTTTTTCCTTCATTTTGAACCAAGGCCTTCTCTACAAATTATGATGAAAAATAGAGAATTTTGGCTTCAGACCAGTAACTCTAGGTCACTGGTCAAGCACCTGTTTTGCATGCAGAAGGTCCCTGGTTTAATCCCTGGGTGTCAGGGACTGGCTGGATGAAGAAGAGTGGTGGGAGCTGCCCACTCGAGGGCACAGAAGATGACGATTGAGATCCTGGATCCTGGTGGTGGGATACTGGCCACACCTCAGAGGAGGGGACAAGTTGGGAGGTCCTAGAAGCAGGAAGCAGAAGGGATCATGGAGAGGCAGAAGCAGGCCGGTGGCCCAGCACAAGGCAGGGTGAGGAGGTTTCCAGTTGGGATGCAGGCTCTGATAGAGGCAACAGAGAGGGGCAGGACCCTGCATCTCCCCCACAGCACCAACAGCCTCTCAGCTGAAGGCTCTCCAACACCACTGACTCACAGAAGGATGTTACATGTAGCTGAGCAATGGGCCATATGGGCACAGAGAGAGGCTCCAGCTGCTTACCGTAGCAGAAGATTACAGGGGAGGTGCTCTGACTCAGATAGCTAGAGAGTGAAGGAGTGGCTGTACACCAGTTCAAGCAACTTCTTCATGAGGGGGGTTGCCTTTATGAGCCTCCTTGTATTTTCCCCCCTTTCCCTAATAAAGAAACTAACTGTGTTAGCCTCGCTTCTCCATCTCAGATCTGTGAATAACCTGATCATCATGTCAGGCCCTTGACACTGGCATCTCCAGGTATGGCTGGGAAAGACATGCATTATGAAATCTTGGAGAGCTGTTGTCATTCAGCATCAGTCAGTACTGAGCTAGATGGACTAATTAAACAGCTGCCTATGTTCCACGTAGAATATTCTCTTTTTATTTATTTATTTAAATTTTATTAACATATAAAACACATACATATACATTTACACAATACACAGACACAACACACTACCTTATTTTCATAACATAAAACATACCTACATTACTCTATATAATACCTACCTATACTGTACATATCAACATATCAACCCACCTGCCCCACATGGACACCCACCAAGTGACTTGACTTCCAGCCGTTCTTGTTATGCTACTTTATTTTTCCAACTAGCTTAAATGCATTTAATTATTTCTTTAATCTCTTCTTCTTTCTTGACTTTACTCTTCTTTTACTTGAATCATTTTCTGGATTCACTCAGTATCTGTCAGAAATTCTACTTTTTCCACATAAATTTTGATGTATTCCTTAAAGATGGCCCACTCCTTACTCACTTTTTGTACCATATCTCCTCTTATCCTCCCTGTTAGTTCGGCAATATGGAAGTATTCCATCATTTTAGATAACCAGTCTGTTTTAGTTGGGGCGCTGCTACTTTTCCAATTTTTGGCAGTCAATAACCTTGCCGCCGTAGTTGCATACATAAAGATTGGTCTGACCATTCTTTTTATTTCCTCTGACATGATACCTAGGAGAAAGGATTCTGGGTTTTTTTCAAATGAAAATCTAAACATCTTTTTCAGTTCATTATATTATCCCAGAGTCCCACTATCTCTTTGCACTCCCACCACATATGTAGAAAGGTTCCTACCCCATTGTTGCATCTCCAACAGATATCACTACAGTTTTTATACATTTTTGCCAGTCTGACTGGGGTCATTTACCATCTGTATTGCATTTTCATTACATTCTCTCTTAAATTATAGCATGCCTTAAATTTGATATTTCTTTTCCACAGCCTTTCCCATTGGCTCATCATAATATTTTCCCCTAAATCCTGGGTCCACTTTACCATCACTGTCTTCACTTGTTCCTTCCACATTGAATATTTTCATGTGGCAGGAGCGGATGAGGCCCTTGAATGCAAATGGCATCAAAATCCATATACGTGAACTCATGACTGTTCAAGTTTTATTGGCACCTGGTTGGGAAATCCCACAAGCACTTGTTCCCACTCCAACTGCAAATATGTAACTGATGAAGCCAGGCTGCGTCATCAGTTATTGCAGCTGTAATCTGCCGCTATGCTGCTCTCAGTTACATCTGCATGGAGGAATGTTTCTTCCCACACCAACATGGCCTCTCCTGCTTACCAAGACCAGTGATGTTGGACTGGGTAGACTGAATTATTTTTAGCAACTTGTGCAGTGCCCTGAGATCGAAAGGCAGGATGAAATGATTTTATAAACACGTAAAGTGTCATCATGCAGATGGTGGTGGTGTCTGTTACTTACAAACAGCTATGAATTTCGCAAGGGAGAACAAGATACATGTATGTATATCAATATATAAATGATTATCCATAGTATAATGTCGGGGTTCCTCTGTGTCATATCACCCATTCTTTTCCCAGAACTCTCTGCTTGGTGGTAACTTGCCAAAACAGGGCTGATGGAGATATCTCCGCAGAACACCCTTATTAATGAGTGAATAAGAATAATTTGGCGGTTTCAATTCAGCGATGCATGATTTCACAGGATCAAGCCAATATTCAGATATAAACAGGAGCCCTTGTTGTAAGCATGTGAGAATGAAATTCTGGAGCCTTCCCTATGGAAATGAGAGTAGGAGGCTGGTGAGTAAACAGCCAAAGAATGCCAGCCTTGGCCTAATCTCTCCCCCTCCCCCTTATATTTTTTTAGTTCAACTTAAGTTCACTGATTTGTGTGGGGAGCGGCTAAGAGGGGGTGCTAATACTCTTATGACACAGTGACATCCAAAGCAGTAGGAAAGTGCTTCGAGTGACAGGTGGCATTCTCTTTGTTACCCTGCCTTGCACATGTCTCTGACATCTCTTCATGGACACAGCAGGGCTTTGATTCCTCAGTGTTTTGTATTCATGCCCTTTCCACAGCGCTGCCACAGATCTCCAGAATGCTTGGAATTGCAGAAATTCAAAGCATCTAGTTACAAGGGAAAATGATAAATTGTTGATTAAAAAAATGGATGTGGTCAGGCAGTGGAAACAATACATCTCTCTCTTGGGTTCTGGGAAGAATGCAGAAACTCACATGGGATTTTTTATTTTATTTTTCTTAATGATTTTGGTGCTGTTTGTCTTCCAGTTTTTCCGACTCTTCTAGGGACATTTCCTGCACTTAAGAGTAGTCTTCAAAAAGAAAAGAGGAGATTGTAATGAGCAGAGGTCACAAACATACTCTTTCCCCAGCCCAGTGATATCGCTTAATACTGCAAGTGTCATTGTGCCACACTCTAGTTCAGGAGCTGGTTTTAGTATTCAGAGCGCTAATTCATTTTGTTGCTGGCAGCGCTGCATTAATGATCAAGCTACGACAATGAACACTGTCTGCATAACAAATGTGCCTTTCTCAAGCTGCAGTAAATACAAAGTGATTAACATGGAATCGCTGCTCATGCAAACTGCCTCTCTCTGCCTTTTAGAAAGATACCAGGTGCTTTTTTTAAAAAAAATAAAAAATAAAAATTAACCCCCTGCAAATTGTCACATTTCCTTGGGAGCAGGCTGGTATTCTTCTCTTTGCTTTCCACTAAAAGAATAAAATAAATGCATCCATTATTTCAATGGAGTTACCTTCCGGTCTTCTTTCGTCGACTCTGGTATGCTCTCTTTGGAAGGCTGCCTTTACTACATTGGATGCAAATGATTATTAATACTCTGTTCCTTGCTTCTGACATTTACCAAGGCAGAATCATCAAACAGAACTAAATCACGTCATGCTCCTTCTGGCTAGCCTAATCCTGCCCTTCTATTTGAGCTAATGGGAGGATGGGGCGGAGGCGGCCGGGGGTGGGGGAGAGAAATCAGAGCAGGTCCATGTTGCCGTTTTTAAAAGCCTTTACATTTAAGGATCACCAGGTGGTGGTCGTGATGGCGATGCACTTTTAGCACGCGCCAAGCAAGCTCCGATTTTGGATGCTTGGACCTGAAGGAAGCAAATATGTGGCGAGAGTCAGCCGCATCTCCCCCTTCTTTCCTCTCTTAATCATGCCATTGAAGTTCTGGGCAATGTCAGTGTATTATGAAAAGATGGGATTATGCTATTCTTAGAGGCAGAGACACAGTGACGGTTCACTTGTCAGGCAGTTTTCCCTTCCACATCATTTCTAGCGAATCTTTATTGAGGAAGCCCCCCCCCATTTGAAACGTAAAAGATGGCTGCGGGGAGGGGGAGGGGAGGGGGAGGGGACAGTAACCCTCTATTAAGCAGTTGGATATGGCTGTCTCTCAGCCACTCTATGCTCTGAAGCAATGCTGTTCACATCCTTATTGCCATCTCATTATAATGTGCCAAAAGCTTAGTCTCTCTGCTCCAGAGCAGCCTTTTAAAGACAGAGCTTTATTGGAAGAAGCGTCATTCAAAAAAGAAAAGGGGAGGGGGGGAAGCTCTAGTATTTTTCTTTTTTCTTTTCCCTTCCTTTTATTCTACCAAGGCACTGCTGAAGGGATTTATTACTTATATGTGCTTTTTAAGGTCTGGAATCTTTCCTCATTTAGACATAAATATAAGGCACTTTTTAATAAGCTGGCAATCAAGCTAGAAGGGTTGCCTAGATGGTAGAACTCCTTTGCCTTCATCCCAGCCAGTTGAATGAAATTTCACTTAAAGATGTATTACAGACCAAACTGTCAGCACCAAGCAAACAGCCTAAACGGAATAGATTTACCTCTAACAATGAGAGGTTCTGAATTCCTGTGAGCTTGTGCATCACACGCATCATGGACGTATTTGGGGATTCCCACACCCACGAGGAAGAATTGTCAAACCAAAACAAGAAGAAAGGGTGTTCAGTTCCATGGATTTGCAAACCGTGCAGTGTCAGTCAGGAAGTTCACGGGTGATTCACAAATGTGTGTGCTTATTCATTTAAAGGCTTGTGAGAAAGAAGTTTTAGCGCATGTGTGAATGAAATTGTGTGGTTCAATAATCCCATAATCCCAAGCAGACATTTCATAACACATCACTTCATGCATGCTACTTTTTAGCAACGGGTCCACTTGCTCACGTTTGTCGATGGTGAGCTTTCCTCACAAAAGTGTCCCAAAGCATCCCACAAAAACAACAAAATGCTAAAACAATGGTATCAGACTTCTCTGTGTCCTTGGCTGCTATGCCTCACCACTAGCCCTTCTACCACTATCATTTGCTACCACCAGTCACTCATTTCACTTTGGACCAGACTGACCTGGGTGGGTGGCGCCAAGGTACTGTTCAGTTCCAGTCCACAGTGCAATATCCATTCTCCACATTTGATTCCCTCAAATGCAGTGCCAAACCCAATCTGGATGTTGGCTTGTCTCCCATTCTAAAGTGCTGCTGCTGGCCATAAAAGCCCAGATGGGCAGTGGGGGATAAGGTGAGGGAGCAAAAGCGTCATGTCCCGGCTCACTGGTGGCAGGGGTAGCCAGGATTGCTAACTGTGCTAACATAAGTGCTAACTGACCGGGGACCATAAATTATATGACAAAAGGGTGTGATATAACTTACATAAACAAATGAATGCTTATTTGTATTAATGGGGGATCCCACAAAAACGTGAAGGCCTCACATTGCCAATCCTTCTTTTTCAAGAGAATGAAAGGGGGGGGGAAGATAGCGTCAGGGCAGAATGGTGGGGACGATCTGCATGCTAATGCTGCAGACTATAGAGTTTATTCTAAACAGGACCAGAGTTTCAGAGTGGTTTGGGCCAGCCTGTGCCTTGGCTTTTCAAAACAGTACACATACATTGATGTAAGCCATTAACTGATGAGACATTCAATGTTGGGTGTATAAATGAGCCACTGGTAGTGGTAGTAGTAGTAGTAATAATAATAATAATAATAATAATAATAATAATAATAATTTATACCCCACCCATCTGGCTGGGTTTCCCCAGCTACTCTGGTTGACTGTATATGTGTGTGAGAGAGAGATTTTTGGTGGAGGCTTATGCTCATTTTGTTCTGACTGATGAGTGCGCCTGGGTTCAGGGATGAATGTGTTTTTGCCTTTTCCTGTGGTTCTTGGCTCAGTTACCTGGGGCTGCTTGCTCTGCAGAATTCCTGCTCTCTGCTTGTGGCACGCAATAAGATAGATGGTATGGGATCCTCTTTGGTGGATGGATGGCCCTGCCTCACTGGAGCTTGGACTACACAACCTTTTAGTTTCTTCCAACTGCTCTGTGGCCCCGTCATGGAATAAGGAACAGATACATAAATTAGCCTTGCATACAATGCATGGATCACTAGGTGTCCAATTAGGGTAGCATGCAGCAAGTTTAAAACAAAGGGAAATGTTTGGTTTGAGCACACACACACACACACACACACATTGTGAAACTTACTGCCTCAGGATATGCTGAAGATTAATAGTGTAAGATTTCAAAGGCGGTGAGGTTAAATTAACACAGAGTAGGTCCAGCCTTGGCTATTAATTAAGAAGATCACAGTCAGGTTCTTCTGATTTACCATAGCAGCTGCTCAGTTTGCTGAAAACAATGAGTTGTTGCATATTTTAGTTTTGCTATGCAGAGAGGTTATTCAGTTGAAAGCAACATTGTGGAGGGGAGTTTCATTCATGATCTTCATTAGCAGAGATGGCACTAAATTTGTCGTACACTTTGTTGTTTAGGGGCTTTCTAAGCTGTGAGAAAATGATAAGGACAAGGACAGAGCATGAACTTAAAAAAAAATAAAGGCTGAGCAGAGCACCAGCATATTAAGTGACCTTGAACAGTTTTAACCCAAGAGTCTACAATGGTTCATGAGAAGGTTTGATGGAAGCTACCAGTATTCGTTGCTGAGCACTTCTGCATCAAGGTGTAGGGAGTGGCACCCTTGTTGGGAAGCATCACAAGATGGCAGCAGAGGCACAAGTGAAGTGTTTTCTAGGGTGCCCAGTACAGGCAAGAGCACTGATTTGCACTTGGAAGTTGCAGAGCACGGGCCTATGACATATTTTGCATATGTTACTTTATATGCATAGACTTGTGTACATGATTTTCAGAGGGAAGCAAGCAGACTCCAACCCTTGCTCTCTGAGTTTATTCTTAGGTTAGGGATGCCAAGAGGATTTTCTGAGCCCAGGATAAAATGGGATATTAATTTGTCTTTGGGAGCAAATTAAGATGGTGGGGGATTGGGTCTCTCACAGTGCTGTGCTTTCCAGTCTGCCAGCCATCCTGTAAGCCAGATGTGGGGAGCCTATGACATGGCTGGTGGCCAGGGATGATGGGAGCTGTAGTCCAGCAACATCTGGAGGGCCAAAGGGTTCCCATACCTGCTATAAGCAAATGTGGTTTTCAAAGTTTGTTTAAAAAAGGGGAGTTGGATGAGGGAATCCTTGGTCCATGGGATAGGACTCAAGTCCTAGACCCACCTTAGCTACCTCAACACCACTTCTGAGTACAGGCCTCTGATGCCATGGACTGTGCCTTAGTAGGCTCTGCAAAACTTTCAGTGTCTCTGCTGAGCTAGGAGACCTTCTATCTCTGCAGGCACACCAACTCTGCCCACTTCCTTCACTGTGGGTGCTGATAGATTCCAGAGAAGTGGTCCAAGCATCTGGAGGTTTAGTTTGATGTTATGACAAGAATAATGCTTCCTTACTCTTCACAACAACAACAACAACAACAACAACAACAACAAAAGACCCCTACCTGTTGAATTCATTGTTGCCATTCCTTGAACTTTCCCACAAAGACTCTACTAACGAACTTTGGCTCGATTATCAAAGTTACAAAGCTCCAGTGCTGTTAGAGAAATTTGTCCTTGCAAAATAGTCCAGTTTTTTAAATACTACAACAGCTTTTGTATATCTGAAAGCTTCTCACTGAAACATCAGCCTTTGTATATAGATTATCTCAAGTGATATTTTGCTCAAAACCAGGAACAATAAATGCTACTTTCCTGATAACACACTGCTGAGATTACAGACTATAAATGTAAAATTTGGGAAGAAAGAAAAATTATCTTCAGCTTGTTTTCCTTATAAATCTTCCATTACTCACAATGTCGTAGCAGGACTGAAGTTACACTACTGGACAATGAAATGGTTTTAACACACCTCTAATTGTTCTGAGCTATGAAATCCCACAAGAACCGCAAAATATCTTGCCTGTTTGCTTAGTGGGATGAAGTTCCAAGAAGAAAAGCCTCGAGGAGTGTCAAGGCAGAAGACTGAGTGTGACCGAAATGTGAAAGAAACCAAAGCAGTGTTTTTTTTGTTATGCAAGAACAAAGCAAGAAACATTCAGCAGGGAGCTCAATTTCCTGACAGCGTGCTATGAGAAGGATTGTCCTCTTACCAAGCCTTCAAAAAAGAAAAAGGAAAATCCCAGCCAGCATTGTCCCTCATTAGAACTGTTTGTCAAGGAGGCTTTGATTGTTAAGTGCAAGTGACTGATAATGCAAAGTGGGGGCTGGGGTTTAAATTCAGGCATAACAGATATCCTGGCTCTTCAATTATTATTTTGAACAAACAACTCTGGGAATGGTAATCACTTTGGTTCTATGGAGAATGCCTTAACCCTTTTCCATGCTGCTTTCCCGACATAACCTCCCACCTCCCAGGTACTATTTGCACTGTGAATACGAGGTTGGGGAGTTGGGCTTAAGCCTCTCCACTCATGCCACAGTAGTCCTGATCCACCTGCCCCTGCAGCTTCCTTTTAAAATAAACAAGCAAAATTTATTTGCTTATTATATGATCATACACCTCCAGTAGCTTGTCTGATTTGTTCCTCCCTGTGCATGAGATCATCTTTTGGATACAGGCAACTCCATGAAAATAGCAACCTGCATACTCATTTTTCGTTTTCATATGTATAGTTAACATGTTTTATATCATTTTAAAGATGACTTTCCAAAGTTTCATTATCTGGCAACAGTTTTTCAAAATGGCATTTTGCACATGAAAAGAGCCACCAGAAGTGTGGAATGTAAAGTGATTCAAAATTTCTCCCTCTGAGACTGCAGAGCTTTGAAAAACTAAAGGATAAGGTGCAAAATTGGCTGCATTATGCCCAAATTAATGAGGTTTTTAAGTTAGACAAAAAAACAGGTTTCCAGGTGGAAAAATCGAAACTTGAGACAGAATTGCTTGAACCAAAGACCAAGTTATTATCGAGAATGTATAACTTGCTGCTTAAATGGAACACTCAGGATGAGACAGTTAAATCAGCAATGATAAAATGGGCCCAGGACATTGGTTATAATATTATGTCTGAAGACTGGGAAAGGTTATGGACCACCGGTATGAAATTTACTGCATGTAATGCTTTGAAAGAAAACATTATGAAGATGGTATACAGGTGGTACATGACCCCGGTTAAGCTAGCTAAGATTTACCATTTGTCCGATAACAAATGTTGGAAATGCAAGGAAGCTGAGGGGACATTCTTTCACCTCTGGTGGACTTGCCCAAGACTGAAGGCCTTCTGGGAAACGATCTACAATGAGTTAAAAAAGGTGTTTAAGTACACCTTTCCCAAGAAACCAGAGGCCTTCCTTCTGGGCATTGTCGGCCAGAAGGTGTTTAAAAAGGATAGAACCTTTTTTATGTACGCTACAACAGCAGCAAGAATTCTTATCGCCAAGCATTGGAAGACCCAAGATTTGCCCACACTGGAGGACTGGCACTCGCAATTGATGAACTACATGGAACTAGCCGAGATGACTGCAAGGATCCGGGACTTGGGAGAAGAAGCAATGGAGGAGGACTGGAAAAAATTTAAAGACTATTTGCAAAAGTATTATAAGTTATATGAAACATAAGATGTCGTATGATTGGGAACTTAGCTCCAGTAATGAAACTTGAATATTTATGAAATTTGATAAGATTTATGAAAGAACCAAGATTTAAATGGGTAAAAACGATATTATGGTATATTTTTAGAGTATATGGTGATCAAGAGATTTAAATCTAAATTGCAATTGAAAATATAAAGAAATACACGAAATAAGGGTATAATTTGCTGATAAATTTATTGTTAAGAATGCATTGTGCGGGGGACGGGGGAAGTCCAATGGAAATTTGAAATAAGTCATTGAAGTGGTCGTGTTTCTTTTCTTTTTTATTTCCTTTCTTCTTGTCTTTTCTTTTTATTCTTTGATTGTTCTGTTATTTCTGTAAAAAATGTAATAAAAATTATTATATAAAAAAACAAAATTTCTCCCTCTGTCTCTTTTAATGAGGTTCAGTTAAAAATTTCACACTATATTATATTGGTAGTTTTGCTTTCCCACCTGGTGAACTGGGAAGAAATTTTATGTTAAGAACAAAATCAGATGAGGTTAAGACAATAAAATTTATGCTGATTGCATGTGTTACATTGATCACAAAACACCCACTCCCCCATGCCAAAAAATAGGAAGAAAAATCTGTAGTTTTAATTTTATTCTCTTTTTGAGGTTCCATGTATTGAAAAACTGTTCTGAGATCTGTATTTTGCACACCTTTCTTGTGACTAACATAACACCACAGCAGTGCAATGTACATAGCATAAATGTGTGGCATTTAAATCTCCTATTTTCTTCTCAGATAAATTAATAATTATTAAGGAATCAATATTATCCACAAGGAACTGGCCTAAAGCAATCCAGTGTAAATTAAACTGCCCCAGTACATGCAGTGTTGTATACATTACTGGGCTGGAGAACCACCAATGTCAAAATTCAAATTTCAAAGGTTGTGTGTGATTCAGTTCTCACATTGTTTTGGAAACTATAAATTAAGCACATTTGCCTTTAGATGTGAACTAGACTGGATTTCTACACCTTCTCTAGCAAAGCCTCTGTTTTGGGTCATGCTGCATCCAACAAGATTGGGTGCAAGAATGCAATAGCTTACATTATATTCTCAATTAAGTAGGATTCTACTATATCTGCACAAATTAGGTATGAACACACAATATATCTCCAAGTGTTCTGCCTGTACAACCACGAGGAGAAGTGCATTCAGTAACATACAAGCTTCCTTTAGACTTTCATGCCAAATCAGTTGGGGTTGGGGTGAAGTAGGTATGCCCATATACATTGAAAGCGGGAGCATTTCTCATCCCTTTATACACTTTTGCCCATGTGTCCATTATAAACTCCCGAAGAAGGCTAGACTCTTCCAACCATCTGAACCTGCATACAGTACATATAATGTGGGCACACATTCATTGTAACAAGTGAATGCCCTTGACAATAACACTGTTCTTCCAGCTGACAGAATTTCTTTTGATAGGTAGAATGATACTGGGGCATTATCTAGAAAATCCCTGTATGCTCCATTGCATGTGAATAAAAGCCACATGCATTCAGATCAACAAGTCTGTGTCCACAGCCCCTTTCAAGAAAATGAAGTACATGTTTACAGAAATGCACAGCAATTTGTATCAAGACAATAAGGAGCATTATGAAAGGACATGAGACCTACACTTACTCTGCTTCTTGGTTTGGCTGCCAAGGGGAACAGTGTGGCAGGCTAGATGCCACTGTTGGTTAGACCTTGGTCTCCTGCACGTAGATGTTGACAAAAGGGCATGTTAGAATAAAATTGGGCTGATGAGACTTTTGCTTAAATGCACAAAATCAGGGGGAAAATAAAATAAAATAACAATTTGTCTTAAGATGATGTCTGCACTCAACCCATCACCATACAAACCCCATCAGAAAAGAAGGGAGAAGCTCCTCTGGGTTGTCTTTAAAAAATCAATTTCATTTCTCAGCTTGCTCATTGTTAAGTGTAGGTCAGGTTTATGAGACCTTGACTCAAAGGAAACAAAAATATTTCTACTGTGGCAAAACCTTTGGGGTGGGTTCAGTGTTTGTTTTTGTTTGTTTAAGTAGAAGCTCTCTGTTGCTGGCAAGGTCTCTGAAGAACTGGAGCAATGTGTGGCAATATTAAGAGAGGAGAGAGTTCTAAGTTGGTATCATCTCCATCCTGCTAGGAAGATGACATGTGCTGCTCAGCAGTGTCAAGTTAGATGCTGCCCAGAGCACTGTGAGATGGAGATCGCAAGATGTGAAGTACTCATTGGAGAACAAGCCCTTAAAGTTCTGGCCCTCCAGCCAGTATAGCTCTGCAAAGCCCATTAGCCTTTGTGGTGCTTCACTGATTTATACTAGCTGAGGATCCACTAAGGGTGAACAGGGGATAAAGCTAATGCTCTCTTTAAGCCACCAAGATCGACAGGAATCTCTTAATAATGCACAACTCTTCATCCAAGGGACTCAGAGTTCCTTTTTGAAACAACTGAGCACAGCCTTCTCTCTCCTCCTGTCTTAATATAATATCCCACCCAGGATATTAATAAGACGAAGTCTGTGAGTGAACTGCTATGGAAGCAGAACTCAAGCAGTACCAGAAGCGTACAAATGAGGCAAGAGCACTGCAAAATAAAGCTGCTCTCATTTAAATTATATCAACTAGAAATAAATATTGTGCCAGTTAGCTGGACTCAGTATGTAAAATTCAGCCCAGCTTCTCCAGCTGCCCCTTCAACCCAGTCTTTCCTTGTTCCTTCAATTCATTGATGACTGAAAATCACTCCATCTAAAGCTCACTTGCTGATAACTCTCCTTCTCCTGCCAACAGCATAGAAACCCTTCTGTCATAGAATGATAGAATTATAGAGTTGGAAGGGACTCTGAAGTCCATGTAGTCCAAGCCCCTGCAATGCACAAATCCTAACTAAGATTGGCCATCTAATCCCTGCTTAAAAACCTCCAAGGAAGGAGATTTCACCATCTCTTGAGGGAATCTGTTCCACTGTTGAACAGCTCTTATATCAGAAAGTTATTCCTGATGATTAGTTGAAATCTCCTTTCTTGTAACTTGAATTCATTTGTTTAGGTCCTACCCTCCAGAGCAGGAGAAAACAAGCTTGTTCCATCCTCCATGTGACGGACTTCAAGATATTTGAAGATGGCTATCATATCTTTCTCATTCTCCTCTTTTCCAGGTTAAACATACCCAGCTCCTTCAAGTGTTCCTCATAAGGCTTGGTTTCCAGACCCTTGATCATCTTGATTGCCCTCCTCTGCAAACATTTGTCAACATCCTTCTTAAATTGTGGCACCCAGCGCTGGGCCATGTATGGTCTGACAAAGGCAGAATAGAGAAGTACCATACTATGACTTCACTTGATCTGGACACTATACTTCTGTTGATGCAGCCTAGGATAGCATTAGCTTTTGTTCTTGCTGCATCACACTGATGTTAAGCTTGTGGTCTACTAAGATCCCTAGATCCTTTTCACATGTGCTAAAGGTAAGCTGGGTTTCTTCCACCTTATATTTGTGCAGCTAGTTCTTGCTGCCTAAGTGTAGAACCTGACATTTGTCCCTATTAAAATTCATTTTGTTAGTTTTGGCCCAGTTCTCTAATCTGTTTAAGGTTATCTTGAATCCCGATTTTGTCTTCAGCAGCACTGATTACCCCTCTGTAGTTTGGTGTCATCTGCAAATTCGATGAGTATCCCCTCAATACCTTCATTCAACAAGTTTATAAAGATGTTGAACAACAACCAGCCCAGGACAGAACCATGTGGTACTCCACTTGTCACTTTTTTCCAGAATCATGAGGAAGAAGAAGAAGAAGAGGAGGAGGAGGAGGAGGAGGAGTTTGGATTTGATATCCCACTTTATCACTACCCTAAGGAGTCTCAAAGTGGCTAACAATTTCCCTTCCTCCCCCACAACAAACACTCTGAAGAGAGTGAGGCTGAGAGACTTCAGAGAAGTGTAACTAGCCCAAGGTCACCCAGCAGCTGCATGTGGAGGAGAAGGGAATCGAACCCGGTTCACTAGATTACGAGTCCACTGCTCTTAACCACTATACCACACTGGAGCCATTAGTTGGCACACTTTGGATTCAGTCAGTCAACTAACTACAAATCCTCCATGCCATCTGTGTCACCCCCTGTTTCTCCCCTCCCCTGATCATTTACTAGCTTCCCTTGTTCTTCTGACCTTAGGTCTTGTCACTTTATTCCTTCCATCCTTTAATTTCTATTTCTTACTTTTGAGATTTTTTTGTCCCGTGTCCTTCCTGCCTTTCTCTGGTGTCATGTTAATAGCACATAGCAGATTGTTTCCCAGCCAAAATGACCTTTCATTTTACTCACAGAAACAGCATATTTCATAACTATGTTATCTTCTTGAAAGCTTCCTCTTGAGAAAATGGAATTTTTTACAACTTTTTGATTCCAACATAGCAGTTTACCCAATGGATAAGAGATGTCTAAGAAAGTGGGCAGAAACTGCCAGTAACTTGTTTACCATATTTCTGTTACTAATGTTTGTAAAAACTGTATAATGAACATGATACCAGCTAGTGAAGTGAAACCACCACCCTGGAAAATTGTATGTTTCTTTTTGTAAGAGTTCCTTTTGAAAGCCTGGAAAACACAAAAATACCGAAATGGGTGTTTGTTTATGTATCTTTCTTTACACTCAGGATTACGTGGAGAATTTTAACATAACAGGCCAGTGATAGACAGCATATAATAGATTAAAAATAAAACTTTAATGAAAAATAATATCATTCCATGCCAGCAAAGCAAGAATTTTGATTCAGCTCCATGGCTCTGAAGTCTGTTAAACTTATTTCAATTGATTTGTCAATTAAATAAAGTAACTTGCTATCTGTGAGACTGAATGAATAAATAAAAGGCAAAAAACGAACAAACAAATAATGGGAAGGCCGAGGTAAGGTGCTTAAACAACAGTTAATGTCAGTCTATTGAGATGCAATGGTTTACTCACAGAAAAATAACTCAAATTGCGGTGATCTTTGCTATAATTTCTATAGTGTGATGTGTTATGAGAAACACGGGTTATATAACATATTACTAGGCAGGTTACATGTTATGCGAAACATGGAGCTTGACACTATTGCCCTGTGTCAAGTCCTTACACTTACCACCATAATATATAGCAAAACGTACTCCATGTCTTCCTGACATCATCATATTGTGTGTTTCTCTGCATCTCCTTCCATATACTGCTATTCCTGTGCAATAGCAACATTGCACACCCCACCAGCCTGTCTTTGTTTGAAGGGAGTTTTAGCAAGGCCTGAGTGGACGACAAGGTCCCATTCAAGTGGTCTCATATTCCAGGGCAATGACAAAAGGTCAAGCCGCATGCCTGGCTGCTCTTTACCACACTGCTGCTTCACCCCTCCAACCCATAATTGCCTGCCATAAAAGCCAATAGTTGAGCATGAATGCAAGCTCAAATTTATCAAGGAAATGTGCTATTCTCGTAAGTACTGTTATCACACGTTTCCCTTTGATTTGTATAAGAAACACACAGGAAATATCAATGTGCTATTAATTGCATAGATTTTGCTGACCACTCCAAGGGGCGCCTGAGGCACAAACAACACATCATTAATGGCAGTCCAAACCATTTCCTTTCTTAATAATGCAGCGTGTTCTCTCCAGTTCTACCATTCATGAAGCTTTTTTCCAGTAAATAAAGAAGTCCCTGCTGAGAAGTACTGGTAAAAGAAAAGAAAAGAAAAGCAGTAATCAGAAAACAGACAATTTATAACTATATCAATATAAACCCCATGGCTTCAATCCTAAAATAATTTCATTTAAGGAAGTTCATGGAAGGAAAGTTTCTCATTCTCTCTTGTCTGCAACTCACCCCCCACCCCCATTCACAGAAACTTCCCTTGACAGTTGGACACCCTCCTCAGCAATGTGTCATGGCGTGGTGGGGTGGTGGTGGCTGGAAAATGTTTCTCCAGATCTTAGGGTTAAAACAATAGTCTTGGAGATGGTTCAGACATGAGTGGAGGAAAGATGTGGTTGAATACAGTTCTGCACTGGTGGGGGCTTATATCAAGCCTACCTAGTGATAGTGAAGGCATTTTTGCTGCCTCCATTGCATCCTCATTAGGTCATCTGGCATAGCTTTTCTGGTTTGTGCAAGGCCTCTTACAATCTGATATGAAGGAGGTGGTGGAACCAAAGGTAGCTCACTGTGAATTCTTTGCAAAGCATTTTGAGGACAAAATCGCTTGCCTCCACCAGGAACTTGACTCTGCTGTTATAGCAGATGAATCTCAAGGGGGATCCAGAGCACTGTCTGGTTTCTGGGCCCAGTTCAAAGTGCTGGTTTTGAGCTATAAAGTATTAAACGGCTCAGGACCACAGTACCTCAAGATCTGCATCTCTCCATATGAACTTACCTGGACCCTGCAACCATCATCCTAGGCCCTTCTTCATGTGCCACCTCCATGAGAGGTTTGGAGGGCAGCAACATGAGAATGGCCCTTTTTCACAGTGGCTCCCCATTTGTGGAATTTTTTTGCCCAGAGAGGCTCACCTGGTGCCTTCATTATACACCAATAGGTGCCAAGTGAAAATGTTTTCCAGGCCTTTGGCTGATTAACATCCTATACCCTTTTAAATCTGTTTGTGTGAGGGGTTTACTGGTTTCTTTTGTTTTTGTTTTTATTATATGTTTTGTGTTTTTATCTTGTATTTCTGAGCCGCCCTGAGATCTATGGATGAAGGAAAGTATACAAATTTAATGAATAAAAATAAATGGCAATCTGTACTAATTCAATGATTTTAATGCCATGTTTACCATGTTCATTGTCTCACTTCAAAACATAGTAAGCTAGCTCTATAGTATATGGGGGCTGAGGTTGAATGGAGCTGGATTCTAGAGGGCTACAGGTCCCCCACTCCTGAGTTAAGGGATCAAACATAAATGCTTTTCTCAATTTTATTTTAGAAAATTCTTCCTGTTAATCTTTCCATGGCGGTTTCCCTCACCCTCTCTTCCAGCAAAGCTATAACTACAGACCTGCAATCAAAATAAATAAATAACGATAGACTAAATATTTCACAGCAACAGTGATCAGAAAATAAGGGAAACCAAGAGGGGTTAGAGAGAGCACAAGCGCACACTGATTGTTTTCTGACTTGCATGGAATTTCAAATGAGCCCTTGACAGTCTTCTTTGATACTGCCTTCTATAGCAGTGATGAAGAGCCACCAGCTTCTTTCTAGTTACCCCCATGGCTTAATGAAGAGGAGAGGCAGAAATTGCATACTGCCATGCAGAATGACCTTGTCTGATAAGTCTGTTTCGCCTTCTCTGCAATAGGTGGCAAGGGCACGCAGGATACAGCAGCCTGTTTTTCCTGCACCTTAATGAGAAAAATTGACCTGTTTGTCCACCAGCTGCCTTCTTTTGTTTCAAATGCAAGTCATTTCTGGAGGATCCTTGTTCTGTGCTTCAGCTTAGAAATCAAGCAGAATCCCCTGTAGAATGGCTTGTGGCTGGCAACATATTTCTGCTCTGCACAAGTGGCAGGGAAATGGGCCTTCAAACTGGCACATGAATAGCATAGCATGACACAATGCCCCACTATTAGTTTGGATAATGTTGAGGATGGAATTGAGCCAGTTCAGAAGATATAGCAGAAGTAGGGCACGTGGAGAAGATGAATGCAACAAGTTTGGACGATAGCAGCCAGTTTAGGTGATTGTGGCTGGACACATGGTCAAAGGTAAAATCACAGAAGAAGTTACTGGATCAAAGCTGAGTTAGAAGTCCATAAGGACAAGACAAATGGTTTGCAGGTAGGTAATTGAACACTACTTTGTCACTTACAAGGGAAATAAGCAACAGGTTCTGAGGGAGATATGCCTCGCTTTCTGGAAGCAGTCTAGAAGCGAATTCAGAAAGGTCCCTTCATAATAATCAAAGCCACACACCCTCACAGCCATGCCCCCTTCTAAGTTTATATAACCTTCTAAAATTATTATTGTTGTATAATTATGAGATTATTGGATAATCAGAGACGAGTTTCAATAATTAATGTGGATCTCTGTGTGTTTCCTTTCAGATAGACCTCCTGTTTTCTGTGCATTTACATGGGCAAATGATTTGGACTCTTCAAGTATCTTCTTTCAGAGTGACTTGTGCTGTGTTTTCCTTGAGGTTCCAGTGTATGCTACAGAACACACACACCATTCTCTTGAAACTGAAGCACCCTGTGTTTTTGGTGTTCCTAAATGCTTAGATATGGCGCATGCAGGACAACTCCTTTCCAGGGTTTTCCCCACATGCTTTCTCCAGAGTGGCAGTGGGAGTCCATTCTCAGTAGTTGATTCACCTTTTATTCTGATTGGCTTTGATCAACACACATGATGTGAAGTCTTATTCTCAGTGGCTAAAATGCTCCCCTTTTGTGCTGATTGGGCAGCTCTAGGAAGCTGGAGACCCTGCTTCAGAAATAGTAGTTTCAGGCTTTCTACCCAATGGCATGTAGGAAATTCTATATGCCAAAGCCAAAATATTTCCGAACATCATTAGAGGGGAAAGGCAACCATCTTCTTGCTGCTACTTATTTAAAACAAATGGCAATGTTGTTTAAAGTTGCTTCACGTCAAACTGGAAATTGACTGCAGAGCATTCAATATGAGGGACTGCTTCATTATTAAAAGGGCTTCATGCAAATTTAAAATTTCCATAAAATCTTTCTAGTGTTCGTAGGTATACCCACATGGAAAAGTGTTGAGTGTGAATTTGCATATTGCAGATTATCGCAAAATGAGAGTGGGGCAATCAACGATTATATTAAAACTCTGCTACGCCTGCAGATTTGATATTGTCCTGTGGCTTCATTAAAGGGAAGGTAGCAGATAAAAAAGATGTTATGGTTTCCATCTGGCCTCGTATACAGCCATAATAGTCTTCCTAATGAAGGAAATAAAAGGAAAACAAAATCCTGCCCGCAATCTACTTCATTCACTAATATGAAAATGTCTCATTAAACAAATGGCTACCAAGTACAAGTGTTTCATGACCTCTAGCAAATTAATGTTAAAATAAAAAAGCACGTGAAACTGTTTTGAGGTTTGCACCGCTGTTAACATGTCCTGTTAATAGGAGTGCTGGAAATGTTAGTTTTGCAGTTAAAAATTAAGGACTTGCTTCCAGTAAACAATGCAAGGCTCATTACTTACTTAGTATCTTGTCAGCAACATTAGGGGTGGGTAACTCATTTAGCACTGAATTCTGCCTTCAAATTATAATGCAAGCTGAAGAACCGAATGAAATGTTCATATGTTTCATTTACATGCATTTTGTATAGATTTATAGAAACCTGGCAGGCATCAACCAAAGGCTATGGCAGGTGGCAGACATTAGAGTCCATTCACTACAATTCTGTCTATGCTATTTATGTTCACCTAGTATTAATGCATACACAATATATATGACTGGTTGTAGTGTAGTCTAAGCATATTAATATTCAGAATGAGGTCCCATTGCTTACTTTTTCATATTGAAAGAGGAATAGGCAAATTCATAGAAGATAGTGGTATGTTCTTCCTCCATTTCTGAAGGCACTGTGCATGTGCTACTAGTTTTTGGAAATCACAGTCGGGGAGACAACATTTGGGCTTTCCAAAGGCATCTGACTGGCCATTGTGATAACAAGATGTTGGACTGGATCGGGCCTTTGGCCCGATCCAGCAGGCCTTTTCTTGTGATCATTTATTGGTCCCTAGTAACCTTCAGTCCTAACATGCCATTTGTCCATTGTTCACAAACACTTACTAAACTAAGAGTTGCATGATGGTAGTTATCTAAAAGGATTAAGAGCCCATCATCCTTACCTGAAAATGTAAATCCCATGGAACCCAATTGGACTTATTTCTGAGAAAAGATGCTTAGGATCCTTCTGACAGCACATTAAATTCAGTGGAATATGTTAGTCCTAACTAACTTAGGAGTTCGAAAGCACATCAAAGTGCAAGTAGATAAATAGGTTCCACTCTGGTGGGAAGGTAAATGGCATTTCTGTGTGCTGCTCTGGTTCGCCAGAAGCGGCTTAGTCATGCTGGCCACATGACCCGGAAGCTGTATGCCGGCTCCCTCAGCCAATAAAGCAAGATGAGCGCTGCAACCCCAGAGTCGGCCACGACTGGACCTAATGGTCAGGGGTCCCTTTACCTTTAACTAACTTAAATCCTATTGGCTTCAATGGGACTTACCTGTAAATAACTTCAGCTGGATTGGCGGCAATGGTTTATGATATTAGTAGAGCATATTCTCTTTCATTGTCCATTGTACAGTACGCTCCGTCAACGCGTGCTGTCCCCTCTTCTGGGTGGCCTGGAACCCCAACAAGGTGAATGTGTGGGATTCTGCCTATCCGACGTTGACCAAAGGGTAACGGCGGGGGTAGCTGAGTTTTTGGTAGCAGCCCTCCAAGGAGCAGGTTAACAAGGAAAATCACTGACTCTATATGTGTATATATATATATGTTTGTAGCCAACCGCTGCCTTCTTACATATACTTCAAGTCACTTATATGTTACTTTTTCTTTTATGGTTTTATCTGTACAATGCCTAATAAAGGTTTGATTTCAACGATATTAGTAGTTTTAAACCTCTTCATTATCAAGTACTAACTTTCATTTACTTATATCTAAAAAAAAAAAGATCAATTGAACTCAGTAGGATTTACTTCCAAGCAACTACATTGATAAATATAATAATATAATAATAATAATAATAATAATAATAATAATAATAATAATAATAAGGTGGTACAGTTCAACAGAAATGACAATTCCAAGATTATATATTAATATATATATATATATATTAATATATATATATATATATATATATATATATATATATATATATATATATATAATATTATGTGAGCAAGTCTGTTAGTCTGTTCTGTGAAAGCTTATGCCAAACAGAGCATGGTCACCTGACTTTGCCCACTAGTTTTCAATGCAACTGTTTTACACCAACCCAACTGTCCTACACCAAGAGCAGGACTAAAACAAACTCTCCTGAACTAAAGAGTGATTTAATACTCTGTTGACCCTACACTAGGCATAGGCAAAGTCGGCCCTCCAGATGTTTTGGGACTACAACTCCCATCATCCCTAGCTAACAGGACAAGTGGTAAGGGATGATGGGAGCTGTAGTCCCAAACATCTGGAGGGCTGAGTTTGCCTATGCCTGCCCTACACCTATTAACAAAATCAAAATGATTACTCGAGTGAATGTAGCCTAATGCTTAGAGCAGAAGACTAGAAATGAGAGACCTGGGTTTCAATCCACACTCACCCACTCTTGCGCCGTAACTTCACAAACCCATTGTGACCCCCCCCCCCCGGAATGGGCAGTAGGGGAGTGGTGTACATTACTTGGGGCTCCTTGAAGAAAAGGCTGGATATAAATACTTATTTATAACTAGCACATCCTGAGGGAAATAAATGCGTTTGGGAATCCTTTAGAATATCTTAAATATACAGTTGCAGCACTGAAAAGCTGAAATACACACACATGGTTTTCTCTCACCAATCTTGATGCACTATTTTTTTATATTTTTTATGTTTGCATCTCTTTTCCAAAACAAGATGTAAATCAGACCATATACAAAGAAGAGGAAGGGGAATAAAACCCCAGAAATTTCAATGATTTCAACTTGGCTCCAAAGAGCTTCTCTGTTCCTACTGAGACTTTACACAAGATGCTGTTTTCTATCTAAAGGAAGACATTTCATTTTTCTTGTTTTGTTTTTTTCTTACTAAACTATTGATGAACAGGCTGTTTTCTAAGTAAATTCATAAGAAATGGAAGACAGAGCTCGAGGAGGTAATTACAAAAGCATGACAAGGGACAGAAATCTGCCTGCCTCTCCTGCTGCAATTATTTCTTTATTGGAAACTAGAGGCTTTGCATTGGCTGTTTCCCCCCTGTGCTTCCCAGTGAATTATTTGGAAAAAGAGCAAAATATTGGAAATTATAAGAGCTGAGACAGGAAAAAACCCCAACTCGATTTTTTGGTTTTTGGCAGAATAAATCTTTCCCTATGATTGCCAACATCGGCCGGGGAGGTGGGGGGGCAGACTTTGGTAACCTTACTGTGATTTCTTGACAAGATAATATTCTTTCTATGCATTTACACACTTTAGCTTGGAGAATCAGGGGAGATAGGTGTTTGGAACATGAACTGCAATAGACACCAAAATGGCAGTGGCTCCCGTGCTTGCATCCAGAAAGCAGTAAAATCCTCTAACATCCGAGAATCTCCCCCTCGGGCAAAGCTTGAACAGTAAACATTTAACAAACGCAACTCCCATCTTGTCTTTCCTCTCCCCGTGTGTCATCTGTTTCATTTTATTGTTTGTTTCAGTTGTTGTTTTTACACAGCACTAGTCAAGAACTGTGGGCTAATCAAACTATCAACCTTCTGGGTATAAACTGGATCACTGCAGGGATCCATAAGGGAGAGGTTTTGCTTTGTATTTCAATGCATTGGTAGGGAGTTCATGATAGGTTGTTGTTGTTGTTTTTTTTTTTTTTGGTGTCTGTGTGTGTGTTTTAATCACAGCCGCCTCTGTTATCTTCTTCTACATGTGGGAATAGCAGCAGCTGGCAGGATACAGCAGCTGGCAAGTTAGGTACTCAAGGATCAAAAGAACCAGAGCCCCTGAGGAAAAGAGTTGATCCGCCTGCCTGAAGTTCAAGATGATGGCCACAACTGGAAAAAAGAAGAAGAAAGGATATAGACTCCCACCCCCCACATACAAAACAGTGGGATGGGTGATAAGAGGCATTTTTGCTTCTTGTGGGATTTTGCTTATGGGTGTAGCGTGGGTTGTCAGCACCCGGGGCAAGGCAAGTAATTTGCGCCCCCTAACCCGTGGATTTGCACCCCCTAACCCGTGGATTTGCGCCCCCTAACCCTAACCCCCAGATGTTGCGCCCGGTGCGGCCGGCCCCCCCTGCACCCCCCACGCTACGCCACTGGGGCTGAGATGGACTACTTTACCATTGTATATGGGAGTTGGCTCTTGCCACCTAGGTAATGTTGAAGAAGAAGTAGAAGTAGAAGTAGAAGTAGTAGTAGTAGTAGAAGAAGAAGAAGAAGAAGAAGAAGAAGAAGAAGAAGAAGAAGAGGAGGAGGAGGAGTTTGGATTTGATATCCCGCCTTTCACTCTCTTTAAGGAGTCTCAAAGCGGCTAACATTCTCCTTTCCCTTCCTCCCCCACAACAAACACTCTGTGAGGTGAGTGGGGCTGAGAGACTTCAAAGAAGCGTGACTGGCCCAAGGTCACCCAGCAGCTGCATGTGGAGGAGCGGAGACGCGAACCCGGTTCCCCAGATTACGAGACTACCGCTCTTAACCACTACACCACACTGGCTCTTGGACAGGCCTGAATAACGGTGGTCACAACAACCTCTCTGGTACCCTGCCGCCTCTTTGAGGGTGAATTGTACAGTGAGGAAGGGAGCCTGTGGCATTCTTTGCAAGACCACAACTCTCAGAATATTCTTAGCCTCCTCTTACACCAGAAGAGAGGACTTAGAGCTACCCTTAGTGCCTGCTCATCATAGCATAGCAGCTGCTTCTTCCCTTATGGCTGCATTCTACACATACATCAGTCTTCCCCCAATCTTCCTTGGAGATCTCTTTTTGAGCCTCCCTTGGCTCTATCCTTGGTCCTCTCTCATTCTCTGCGGTTTTATAAAGGACTCCTCCTGTGACGCTTTTCTTCCATCCCGCCCTCCTGCAGGGCACCTGAGCTTGATTCCATTTAGGGTTCATGAGTAGGAAAGCAAATAGGCTCAGCGTCCCCTTCACTTTCAGCACAGCTCACTAAAGTTTTCAGGAGGAAAGGTATACACTTGGGGCCCCATATAACTTACCCTTTTGATGTTGTTGCTGCTGCTGCTTCTGCTGTTGCTGTTAAGATTTCTTCACTGTGAGGTGCCAGGGTAGTTTACAGCCATTTTAAAATGCAATGTTAAACTCAGCCAAAGTATTATTGGTATGATAGAACCATACCAGCAGGGAAGCCAATGATGGGTTCCAAACTTCTGGGAGTATCATGTGGGCATCATAAGAGCTCTGCAGAATTCAGAAGGGTCAGAGTATGTACATCCACACAAATGAGCTTAGGAGGTCCAATAGTGCCACATACCAGAGATCTTGAAACGAAGTTCCAGGTGTTTTTCCCTTGGCCATCCCACAAGAAAAGTAAATGTGTGCATAATCCATGGAGGCTATCCATTACTGGAAGAGTTGCAAGTCATTGTTGACCAACTGCCTTACTGAATTCCATGTTGTCTTTCCATCAGTTGAAATTTAGATTGACAACACCTCAGGGCAGACCTCATGCTGCTCTTTAAAGTGCCATCCGCATTGATGGCAGTGACAGGCAAACTCCCCTCAGTTCATTTGGACAGTTCATTTTGGTACTCAGTGAGCATTCGTAAACAAACAAACAAACAAACCACATTTGTTTTCCAAGAGAGTTTTCTCCATGCTTGTAATGTTGGGGAGAGGCCACAGCTCAGCAATGGAATACATGCTTTGCATACAGAAGGCCCAGGTCCAATCCTTGCCATCTCCAGCTATGGTAAATAATTAGAAAGGCCCTCAGCTTGAATGCTGGAGAGCCACTTTCAGTCTGATAGACAGCACTGGACTAGTGGTGTGATCAATTATAGCTTCTTGTGTACTGCATGAATTAACGTATTGCCTCCCTGGGAATTGCAGCTTGATTTCACCAGCTCTGAATCCACTCCTTAACACCAACTGTTACGGAGACCCACTTGGAAATTTAGGTGCTTCCTCTCCCTAGCTAACACTTCCAGGGACATAAGAAGGTTTTAGAGATGGAGTACGAATCAATAGTTATGCAAAGCATTTGCAAGGATCAAATAAAATTCATTGACCCAAACTGAGATGACTCTCACCAGACAAAAGACTGCTTGCTCAAGTAGTCCGATCATGTAGTCCATGGCAACCAATAAAGTTTCACAGAGAATAATATGTTAACTTAGGTTCATGCATTTCCTAGGGCAACTGACATGTTGAATTCTGACCATACATCTATGCATAAATAATATCATTGATGTTACTGTGTAGAACACCTTCAATTGGGCGGAACCATAATTTGGGTAAGGATCCCTCATAATGCCATTGTGCTGGTCCAGGGGGGGAGGTTACCGTGGGGCGAGGTCCAGGACCTGAGTCGAGGGTTGGCAGATAGTCCTCCACGGGCGAAGCGGGGTCCACAGCAAGGAGCCGGGCAAGGACAGGAACTCTGGGGGAACCGGACTGGGTGCTGACCGAAACAACTCTTCAACGACGTTGCTCCTGCAACCTGGGACTGGGCTGATTGGCCTTTATCTTCTCTGAGGCCAGGGGTGGTCCTGGCCCCCAGGAGACCCGCCTCTCCTGGCCTTAAGGCGAGCACTCCTCCTGGGAGAAACCAGTTCCCTCCACCTCTCTGCCCTGAGCCTCTGCAGTTCAGGAGAGGCTGAAGGGTTACTGGACCCAGGGGGAGACTCACCTGTAGGCACTGAGTCCTCAACTACCTCCGGAGCCAGAGTGGATTCACCTGGTGCCTGCTCCTGAGGATCCGTCACAGGTGCAGGTGCTTCAGAATCAAGGCCCTGCCCCAGTTCAGCCGGCCCTGGAGGTGGGGACTCCTGTGCAGGCTGGGATTCCTCCGGTTCAGCCTCTGAATCGGATTCCCAGGCCATCACAGCCATTGACCTCTGCATACACAGAAAAGTATGCTCTAGCTCAATGTGCAGCACATGCTCTGCCCTTCCCCCACTTCCCGCAAAAGCCAGGGATAGCCGTGCTCCCTTTAAAGAGCGCACGGCTCTTGTGGGAGGTGGGGGAAGGGACAGAGTGAGGCTCTCTCACTTCCCCCACCTCCCGCAAAAGCCCCCAAGAGCTGCACTCCCTTTCAAGAGCCGCCCTGCAGTAAGTGCCAGCCCCTGTGGTGTGGCACCCAGTGCCAGCCAAATTTCATTATGTTTGTTGATTGAACTAATAAGTTTTGTGAGCCCATTTTTTAAATTTCTTTTTTAAAGCTCATATTTTTGTCGTTTTGTCACTCCCCTCAGTGATGACACCTGGGGCAGTCCGCACCCCCTGTACCCCCCTTCCTCTGTCACTGCTCAGTGGTTTAGACCACAGCACCACCCAGATGAAAGCAGCTGAATGGGCATATATGGGGAAGGCGATCCTACAAGTAAACTGGTCCCAAGCTGCTAAGGGCTTTATATACGAATAGTAACAACTTGAATTGACCTGGTAGAAAATAGGCAACCAGTGCAGATCTCCAAGAAGAGATGTTATATGCTGCAGTTAGTGTTTAAATGATTGAAATGAAACCTAGAGAAACTCTTCCCTGCCGGGAAAAGTTGCATTGTTTGATATTGGTTCAGTAGTGAAATTGTTTGAAACTGGAGTGGGGAAAACTGCAGCCCTCCTAAAGTTGCTGTATTCCAGTTCCCATCAATCCCAGCTCATACAACCCAGTGTTCAGGGGTGATGGGAGTTGGAGTCCCAGAACATCTGGTGGGCCACAGGTCCCTCACTCCTAGTTTCAAGGAATTTGATGGTGAACAAAAATGGTGGCAACCTTAGTTACTTACAAAGGGTTCTATGCCTTGCTTTGGCAAGGAAAAGTGCCCCAATTTTCAGTCCTACTCAGAAGCAATAAATGCCTACAGCAAATCTCAGATGCGTCACAATTCTCTGAATCACTTGGTTAAACTTATACTGTTGTTTTGGTATAATTTCCATTTAAAGGCCAGTAGAGGTCTTCTGGCCTGCTGCTTTTGTGTTGCAATTTTCTCTCTTCGCTGTGAAGCTAATGAATTTTTACATACTCAGTCAAAAGGTTTCCCAAGGTCCTCTATTATTCATTTACATTAAACGGAATGAACTTGCACTTTAATTGCAGAGCATTAAATTACAGGTTGTTGGAAGTACTTTCTGTTTTTCTTTCTTTGCCTATACTGTTGATGCTCCTCCTGTATTAATGAATTCATTTGCAGCACCATAAACAAATGTTGAGTAAGGGTAATCCTTAACTGTTCCCTCCCCCTTCCTCTAATTTTGGTTTAATATTACAATATTATTCTGGATGCAAGCATGTATGCATGTGATCATCTCTCCTCCTCTTGATTTAAAATTCTTAAGACGAATTCTTATTTGTCAAAAACTGGCAAGGCTAGAATGTAATGATAGTGTAGTGTAGTGGTTAAGGCTGCAGTCCTGTGGGCATTTTTTGGAGGAAGGAGAGGGCATGAATCATAGTCAGTTGACTGTTGTTTGTCTTCAGAAGAATTACCAAGCAAATATTTTAGTTAAGAATATCTCTTGAACTCTCAAATATTTCTAGATCTCCTGTTGCTGCTGCCACCACCTTTATAGCAAGGGTTGAGAAACCTTGGTACCTGGCTTAATTTCCTTACTTTTCCTAATTTAATATGGGTGGTAATAGTCCAGAGGCAGAGGAAAGGCATGGGAAGGAAAAACAGAGGAGCTGTTGGTCCACCTGCAAATCTGGACTTGCCTGGATATGGTCCCCAAAAGATTATCCCTGAGGGAATATGGTTTCCAACAGATAGAAGGCTCTGTGCCCCTGCTTGATGGGATGTTATGTGGTCAGTGTAGTTTTTTGCTTTATAAAATGGGATACCCAACACTCCAACCCTATGATCTTTGCTTTGCTGATAAAACACTATGGTGGTTTTCCTTTTCCTTTTTTTTGCCATTTCACTGATTTATGTGGCGCAAACCCAGGCCTATCACTGAATGAGAACTCAACAGGGAGCTGCAACTAATCATGGTGCCCTGATGAGCGCATCTATTTCAAAATTGTGCTTATTATATTTACGCCCACATGAAATCACATCTTACATGCAGCCTGAGGTTGATTTCCCTTATTGCTCCTTTAAAACAACAACAGCAGCAGACATTCTGAGTTAGGGACTGCAGGGGCTGCTTAGTTTCTTACCTTCTTCCAAAAGTTGCTCCCATCAAGTTTGTCATGAGTTTGAGCAGAAGCTAGGAGTTGGATATGGAGGCAGAAGAACCATCTTATGTACAGTGCTGTAGTGAGCTCAGTCTGTGCTAGTGGGCCACAGTTCCCAAAAACAGTGACCTTGAGGCAGCTCCTTCAGATCTAACCCCCCAGCAAATGGAGCTCCAGCATGCCAGGCCCCAACTTGTTCCCAGTGGCTGCTCATTGGTGCAGGGAGTGCATCATGTGAGAGCTAACTTAACTCTTGGCTCCAGGCGGCTTTTGAGGGCTACCTTGTGAAGTAGCTCAAAAAGGGGCATAGGGTCTCGATGGGGTAATCAGTGCTTGCAGGTATACAAGGAACCATTTGGAACTGGAAATCTCTTAGAACACATATATAACTTCTTGTCATCTGTCCATGGTTCTGAAAGCTTTGTGTCCTGACATTCTTCTCCACCAGATTCTGGGCCAAGGGTTATATATGCTTTCTCTCTCCAGATCACCCTTCTCCCTGGTTGTCTGTTGGTTCTGCCTGCCCCAAAGCAGGATGCAGCTGTTTTCACAGCCATGTGGAAATTTTAGACAGACAAATGGCAGGAAGAGGAAAAGTTGAACACCCCTTCCTTCATATCACTCTCTCATCAGATGCAGTCCTCTGCGAGGATTAGGATATTGTCCCTCAGTATGTTTGCCTAGGTCTTTGCTTGAACTTATAAAGGCTCTTAGTCAATATCCCTGTTCCACTTGAGATTTGTGTGAGCATGCATATTCCAAGCAATGACCTAGTTCTTAGAGCTGTATAATTTCAAAATCATGATATTTAATTCAGAAATGTTAAAAAATTGATTATGTCTCATATTTCCTATTCATATTGAGCAGAATCTGATATGCTATTTGGCAGAACAGCAACATAATTACTGCCGGACTGTCAGCTGCTGGGGGACCCTTTTCACACACACACACACACACTGGCTGATATAAATAGGCATGTATTTGGCTAGGCAGGCACATTTATCCCATGTTGTTGTTGTTGTTGTTTAGTCGTTTAGTCGTGTCCGACTCTTCGTGACCCCATGGACCAGAGCACGCCAGGCACTTCTGTCCTCCACTGCCTCCCGCAGTTTGATCAAACTCATGCTAGTAGCTTCAAGAACACCATCCAACCATCTCATTCTCTGTCGTCCCCTTCTCCTTGTGCCCTCCATCTTTCCCAACATCAGGGTCTTTTCCAGGGAGTCTTCTCTTCTCATGAGGTGGCCAAAGTATTGGAGCCTCAGCTTCACGATCTGTCCTTCCAGTGAGCACTCAGGGCTGATTTCCTTCAGAATGGAGAGGTTTGATCTTCTTGCAGTCCATGGGACTCTCAAGAGTCTCCTCCAGCACCATAATTCAAAAGCATCAATTCTTCGGCGATCAGCCTTCTTTATGGTCCAGCTCTCACTTCCATACATCACTACTGGGAAAACCATGGCTTTTACTATACGGACCTTTGTTGGCAAGGTGATATCTCTGCTTTTTAAGATGTTGTCTAGGTTTGCCATCGCCCTTCTCCCAAGGAGCAGGCGTCTTTTAATTTCGTGACTGCTGTCACCATCTGCACTGATCATGGAGCCCAAGAAAGTAAAATCTCTCACTGCCTCCATTTCTTCCCCATCTATTTGCCAGGAGGTGATGGGCCCAGTGGCCATGATCTTCGTTTTTTTGATGTTGAGCTTCAGACCATATTTTGCGCTCTCCTCTTTCACCCTCATTAAAAGGTTCTTTAATTCCTCTTCACTTTCTGCCATCAAGGTTGTGTCATCTGCATATCTGAGGTTGTTGATATTTCTTCCGGCAATCTTAATTCCGGCTTGGGATTCATCCAGCCCAGCCTTTCGCATGATGAATTCTGCATATAAGTTAAATAAGCAGGGAGACAATATACAGCCTTGCCGTACTCCTTTCCCAATTTGGAACCAATCAGTTGTTCCATATCCAGTTCTAACTGTAGCTTCTTGTCCCACATAGAGATTTCGCAGGAGACAGATGAGGTGATCAGGCACTCCCATTTCTTTAAGAACTTGCCATAGTTTGCTGTGGTCGACACAGTCAAAGGCTTTTGCATAGTCAATGAAGCAGAAGTAGATGTCTTTCTGGAACTCTCTAGCTTTCTCCATAATCCAGCGCATGTTTGCAATTTGGTCTCTGGTTCCTCTGCCTCTTCTAAATCCAGCTTGCACTTCTGGGAGTTCTCGGTCCACATACTGCTTGAGCCTTCCTTGTAGAATTTTAAGCATAACCTTGCTAGCGTGTGAAATGAGTGCAATTGTGCGGTAGTTGGAGCATTCTTTGGCACTGCCCTTCTTTGGGATTGGGATGTAGACTGATCTTCTCCAATCCTCTGGCCACTGCTGAGTTTTCCAAACTTGCTGGCATATTGAGTGTAGCACCTTAACAGCATCATCTTTTAAAATTTTAAACAGTTCAGCTGGAATACCATCACTTCCACTGGCCTTGTTATTTGCAGTGCTTTCTAAGGCCCATTTGACTTCACTCTCCAGGATGTCTGGCTCAAGGTCAGCAACCACACTACCTGGGGTGTACGAGACATCCATATCTTTCTGGTATAATTCCTCTGTGTATTCTTGCCACCTCTTCTTGATGTCTTCTGCTTCAGTTAGATCTTTACCACTTTTGTCCTTTATTATGGTAATCTTTGTACGAAATGTTCCTTTCATATTTCCGATTTTCTTGAACAGTTCTCTGGTTCTTCCCATTCTGTTGCTTTCCTCTATTTCTTTGCATTGCTCGTTTAAGAAGGCCTTCTTGTCTCTCCTTGCTGTTCTTTGGAAATCTGCATTCAATTTCCTGTATCTTTCACTATCCCATGGATAACCCTTAACTGCACCACTGGTTATCAGTGAGCTGAACCAAGATGCAAACTGAATCTTGCCTTTTTCCCACCTGGAAATAACAGACTGGACTTCTTGGACAAATGTCTACATAGAGTAATTCACAATCATATAGAGGAACCATGTGAAGATGGGAGGCAGATGGCCATGCAGATATTGTTCATGAAGCACTTGTTAGTGCATGCAGTTGCTTATCCAATTTGGGATGTACACAAAGAAGCTTGTCTCGGAACTTGAAATATGGGTCCCCCCAACAAAAATTTAAAATTCGGCTTTGTAATTCGGAATTTATGTGATGTGATGTGATTTGATTTGATTGGTCGGTTAATAAAAATTATTAAAAAACAACAACAAAGAAGCTTGTCTCCATACTTGTATGGACGCAAGATGGATTTGTATGTGGGCATGAGTGCATTCTCCCACTGGGCTCCCACAGAACTGACTGAATGCAATGGGGGTGTGTGTGTTGATGACAGATTTAGCCATTTAGAGGCGGTGTGGTGTGGTAGATATAACATTGGACAGAGAAGACATTTGCGCACTTTTCTGCAGAGTCGCAAAGCTCAGGAGTTGATCCTGGACCAGTTTATGAAGCAGGCTATCCTATTTCACAAGGTTGTTATAAGAATAACTTGGGAGGGGGCTCTGGCCTCATTGCTGGAAAGATGGACTAAATATATTATAAATTATAAATAAATGTCTTTGTCAATTCCTTAATGTAAATTTCTTTGAGACTATTAGAAATCTAACAAAGTGAATCATCATTATTAAGGATAATTAATTAAAATGCATGTGATTTTTGTGAGTTTTCTTCTCCAATCTATAAATATATAGCCTAAAGAAAAAAAAATGAACATTATATTTTAAATCAAAATTAAATTACATTTCTGAAAGAAGAAACATTTCTAAAACTATGTAGATGCTATGATCCTTAAACTGGAAATACTGCATTGGAAGCAGACTTCCCATGTTTAAAAGTAAGCCCACTGAAAGCATGACTATTCTATTTTTTTTCCAGTGGGTCTACTCAAAGTATGACTACCTCTGGATGTAGCCCATTGCCACAGGTGTACTGGGACTTGTTGTGGTTACTCAGTAATGAACACAAGGCATTATGCATATGCTCAGAAGCATTTTATAATTGTTTCTGTTCAGCACTGAGCCACTGGAAATAACACTGGTGCTCTATTTTACTGTGTTCTGCCTACAGTTAGCTCCTACTCCTAATTCATATTCTAATAGCATTATGTCTGCGATCCACAGGTTACTTTAAGGCAATCTTACTGAGATTGCATCAGGAGAGGCAGAAGAACAGTTACTTGCTCACCTGAAGCCTCGCAGCACAATTTACTGTAATTGTAGATTGTAGAGAAAATTGTAGTTATCATAAGCATCTTGAACATAAGCTAGTATATCTGGAAGGCCCACATGTAAGTAAGCAAGTAAGTAGGGCTGCAACTTTAGTTGGACAGCAGGACTGGCACATGACATTAGTTACAGGAGATATCACTTATTTAAATGAGACTTAGCCTGGTGCTAACCCTTTTATACTTGGAAGTGTTTCCTATTGACTATGCATAATATTGTAGCAGCAAGCCCCTCCACCTTCCTCTGAATTGTGCCCATCTAAATTTATTAGCTCTTCTGGATAGGGTTTTCATGTGATCATGTGATTAATTGGTTAGAAACAATGTAATTGGCAATGACTAATTTTTAAAAAGTGGCTTTTAAAAGATAAAAAGTACAGTGCAATTGGGAGTCATGCAGGATAAATGAAAGAAATCTTGCACTCATTTCTCTCTGTCTTTTGTTTTCTGTTTCACAGGTTTTTAGTTCTGGGGTGAGAAATGGTGCAATAACTCTTCTGGAAATGTATGTCAGGCCTGTAAGATTATCTGTGTCCTCAAACTGCCTCTTGTCTACTCTCCGGGCATGTGGCATCACTCTTGAACTGTCTTGCAAGGGTGTTCAGTGCTAGTCTAAGATGACCTCTTTATTTTTCATTTGTCGATAATTTGCCAATAGCTTAGCGTGCATCTGCTTAATGAGAAGTTTGAAGAAGAGCTAGATTGCCAGATGGCCAGTTTGCTTAAAAGCTGTTTCCATCTGATTAAGGCCAAGGACGGCTGGCAAAACAAAGGAGAGGATTGTTGACATTGAATGAATGGGCAGATGCCAGACGAAGAATATAAGATGCCATTTCTGAAACAAGGAGAACACTAAGGTCAAATTATGGGGGTAATCAGCACTAAAACAATGAAAGTGGCAAACAAATGGCTTAATTTATGGCGGCTCTGTTTTGAGATGCTGTGAAATTGACAGTTTCCATCTTCTGACCTAGTTGGCCACTTGTGCAAACAATAGGTAACGTTGTCATCTTTGAGAAGTGGTCAGATGGCACTAATGATCAGACATTCATTTTAGCAGTTCATGGCAATCATGAAAGAGAAACAAGCAACTGAGATATTAAAAACTTCTGCTGAAAGTTTTGCGTCTTAGAAAACACATCATTTTATTTCTTATTATATTCATTAATATTTTTCTTTCACTTTTCTTTCATGGAGTTCAGGGGATGTGCACTCCATTTTATCCCTGCAGCAAGCCTGTTGAAAATTTGGAGTGAGTTCATTCACGAGCAATTTCATACACAAAATAAGCACATCACACATAAATGTCTCCATGTAGAGTACAGCTTTACATTTGCATTTGAGATGTGTAGGGAAGGGTGACATACTATTTGAATGGATTGCGTCCAAAATGGGCCTTTAGCCTTCCTTTAGCATTCTATGTGGTAAGCAGGCTTTTGTAAATCCTCTGCTAATGTCTCCCCAACTTCCCAGGGAAGGAAGTTCTGGATTTACACAGAACCATCCGGACATTATTCTGCTTTATTAGTTGTTCTGAGATGGTTCCCCAACATTACCACTTCAGTGCTATCTGCAGAGGCACCTTTGCACTATAGAACAACAAAGGAAGAGGGAAATAACCTGAACTTTCAATACCCCTAAGACTTTTGTGGTGTAAAAACAGGATTTCAGCAGGAAGCTATGGAACATGCACTGGTTGGAAATGAAGCTGTGGCCCCCCAACCTTTGCAAATGCAAACAACATTGCAAGTGATATGGCATACAACTGGCTTGCTAGCATCCTGAACACAAACCATCATGAATGCACAATTCCAAGGCTGTCTGGGGATGCCCTATACTTCCTTACATATCACTAATGTTTTCTTTTGCAATGCTGTAGCACTAAATACATATTTGCTCCTATAACAGTCTTAGGATTTCATCAAAAGGCCATACACCTATGCTTGCTTGAGTTCCGCTGAAATCAATAGGACTTCCTTCAAACAAATTTATATAAGATTGCAGCATAAGTGCCATTGACTTCAGCTGGACTAAAATGGCCTTAAATACAAGCCCTCCAGTTGTATGGTTTGTTGATTGCAACCTTAGGCAGGGGAGAGAAATGATAATGACACAGTTATTCATAGGCAAGTGCTTTTAAGATTTCAGCCCGTAGACTAAATGTTGTTGCAGAGTACTTCATAAAGTACTAATTCCCCAGTGCAGAACTATAGCAAGAACCTTTCTCCTGTTAAATTAATTGCCTGCTTAATAAACACATCAAGTGAACAGAGAGGGTTGTTTTTTAATTGATTCACTTCCTGGAAGTCCAGCTATTGACAAAGGCTATTCCCAGCCAATCTATATGCTAACATTGATTTTGGTAATGATGAAAGAAATACACTTTAACAGGACGTAATGTCATGGGTGAATTTTAATGAACCAAACAAACTGTCCTTTAGTTTTATTAAGGACAGTCATCTCCTTCTTTTCTCCCACGAGTGTTTATTAACAATATAGAAAACATCTTCTATTATAATGTCTGACACATTTGCAAGTCTCTCTGCCGGCCTGTTTGCCTTCTCCTCCTGAACTGTTGTGCTGATGGATGTGATAGAGATGCTTTAGAAAAGCAGAGAGGGGTGGAAGGTAATTAATAATGTTTTGGGAGGCTGCAAACTTTCACTTAGGAAAAAGCTCTCAAATGTCCTTCCCTCCTAGGCCCTCCATAAGGCAATTGGACTAGGGAAGGTTGAGATATCTCCCACCTGTTCAAGTAATGCATTAGGTGCGAACACCACTCCTGCTGGTCACATCTTACTTTTCATCTGCATTGTAGCATGTGTGTGGAGGGGCTCTACACCATTATCAACTCCCCACACAAGGGGGCATTCTGACTGGGTCAGGTTTCCTCTTATGTGGAGGTTCTCTACACACAATGCACCTAGAGCCCGTCCTCACATGTGCTTTAATGCATGGATGGCAAGCTAGTTTATGTGGCCCTGTGACCTCCACTCACACATTCCTTGAACACAGATCAAGAAGGAAATGTATGAACCCTCTTTCAGTGCCACTTTTCCATGCCAAGGTTGCTGTACCCCCTTTGTCCAAATTTGCATCAGGGATGCAATGATGGCTCTGTGGAGATTTCCTAGGTTCCAGTTGAATATCATGTGGGGATTATTGGTTTGTTTTATTCTATATTTTGTGCTTTCATTTTGTATTTTTATGTGGTGAACTGGCCTGTGATCTTCGGATGAAGGGTGGTATGCAAATTTAACTAACAACAACAGCAACATAAGCAGCCATTACTCCAATCACCACAAACTTTTCAGACCTAATTTCAAGACAACAGTGTGGTGAAGGTTCTAGGTTCAATGCTGGGCATCTCCAAGTATGAAAAGAAGAGTCAGTGTAGCTAATATTGTGCTAGATGGCCCAGTGGTCTGACTCCGTTCAAGACAGCTTCCGATGTACCCAGAACTCATTCCCTGCTCTTCTATACCTCATCATGATGGCCATAACTACATACATTTTCCCAGGTTTGGGTGGCCAACTGCCTAGTTAACAAATAAATTACAAAGGTTAGCCAACCCTATTCTAGTTTTTACAAAAATTCAAGGATCTGCTCCTCACGACTTGCCCCTCCCCAACAAAGCTTTGTAAAAGAAGAAGAAGAAGAAGCAGTTAATAAACTAGCAGACTCTGAGGCTCGAAGTAAAGCTTAGGAGTGCAATTCCACACATAACAGCTGTGAAGAAGATATAAACGAGCACAGACGTCTGCAGAAGGAATTTCACACATTTGTACAATGGATCAAATTGTTAACCTGCTAGATTAGGTGCAGCAAAGCAACAAAGATTTCACATTTCTAATGTGTTTATGTCTGTGGCAGATTTCTGATGTTTCTAATGTTCTAGGGTTTTAGAACCATGTCCAAAACCAGGAATTGGATACTACTTCCAATTTCTATGGGCTTTTATTTTTATTCCCCCCCCCAAAGCATGCTGGTTGTTGCTTTTCCCCCAGGAGCTGGGGGTTGGTTGGTTTATGATCTTTGGATGAGAGATCATCAGCTTGGTGGCCTTCGAGCCAAGTCTCTCCCACTGGGCTTTGACCCTTGGCTGTGAGCCTGGAGGAAAAAGCGAATTGTGTAAAAAGGCATGGAACTGATGCAAGAGAGATGGTGGTCTCACCCTCTTCCACATCCACCTTAAAAGTGTAATCCATGTAAAATAAGGCTGCATATACTCCATACTTTTAGAGCACCCCCTCCCAAAATCCTGAGAAGCGTAGTTTACCCCTTGCAAAGCTACCATTCCCAGCACCCTCAACAAGCTTTCCCCAGTATTCTTTGGAGGGGTATGTTTTTGTTTTAAATGCTTTTAAACGTATGGTATTTATGGACCTTGAGCTGCTGACCTCTAAGTTACTTAGAGGATAAGTACAGTGGTACCTCGGGTTACATACGCTTCAGGTTACATACACTTCAGGTTACAGACTCTGCTAACCCAGAAATAGTGCTTCAGGTTAAGAACTTTGCTTCAGGATAAGAACAGGAATTGTGCTCTGGCAGCACGGCAGCAGCAGGAGGCCCCATTAGCTAAAGTGGTGCTTCAGGTTAAGAACAGTTTCAGGTTAAGAACGGACCTCCGGAATGAATTAAGTACTTAACCCGAGGTACCACTATATGTCTAAGATACTTAAATCCATTATTATTTTAATATAGGCACTAAAAGTTGCTGTGCAGCAGCACATTGTATCCTCTGTGCCTTGATGAACACCAGCTTCTGTGGGCCTAAAGAAATTGTTCAGTCATGTCATGAATGGCAGCAGGCTACCTAAGCCCTGGAATTAAGTAAGTGTTAGAAAATGTCAGGCCAACTATTGACTACTGGGTGTTGTGTTTTTCCTGAAAAATCTACCCAACTCTGAGAAAGGGAGGGGCAAGAAGAGAAGAAAGGGGCTTGTGCAACCAAATAATATTTCATTGTTGAAAAAAACAACCTGCAGGGCTTGGAAATGCTCTTTCCCAACCCCAGATTTTATGCACGCCACAATTCTTTTTAAGATAGTTGTTTCTTGTTGCAGCCTATGGCGGAAGGAAGGAAGGAAGGGACGGAGGGACTACTGAAATAGTTATGAACTTATGATGATCTCCTATGCTGGGTCCAGGGAATAGCATCTCCTCTGTGAAAGATCCTACAACAATGGCTGAAGAATGCACAATGAACTTATATTTCTCTCAGCTGCAAATGCAAGCCAGGAGATTCCATTATTCTTCCCCCCCCCAACAGTGACCAGCCAGATGCCCCTTAGAATTTCATAAGCAGGGAATATAGGCAATTATCCCAATTGGCATTAGTATTTGATGCTCAGGGCTACCTCTAAACTAAACCAATGACATTCATCTTGTTATTTCATTGGCTTTCACTATTAAATGTCTTCACTTTTTAGCTCATTGGTTAAGATTGTATTTGTTTGGTTACTGAGCCGAAGCTAGTTTGTTACAAAGCAGGCCACACCATGTCTACTCAGAAGTAAGTCCAGTTGAATTCACTCTCAGGTAAGGGGGCTAGGAGTGTAGTCTTAAGTTATTGTGAGTCGCCTGGTTTTCATTTGCCACTGAATTCAATTGGAAATTCAATCCTGTTTTCTAATGTTTCTTTCACACAGCAGGACCTAATGTTTTATGGAATTGTGGCTTTTAGACCAATATACTGGCATGTCATGCTAGATTTCATCGACACCTATCAATGTCTTAACCACTTAAAATTGTCATGCAAATATTCTTTATTCTAGAACCTTAGAAAGCACACTGAAGGCAATCCACAGGCTGCTTCTCCTGGTTTCTTAGTTGTTTCAGTAGGATAACTGCTAAAGGCAGTGCTTTATTCCTAAAAAACATGTTTAGGGGTACTGTCATTTGGACTCAGGAAAATCACCATTTTATAGTTCAAATACAGTAAATGGACAAAAGATTCACAAAATGTTTAGGGGTATGTGTACCCCTAGAAAAAAGCACTGGCTAAAGGTATTCACAGGATATATGTGCAGTCTCAAGAACAAGGATTGGAGGTGATTAGGGTGAAATTTTCATATGTCCAAGTCACTCTACGCCACTAACAAGGTATCTCAAGATTTCATAGGGTCCCGACTTGCTCTGTGGACTAGGATGCCTTAAAATGCTACATTTTTAAAAAGTAAACACTGCATTTTGGTGGGGTTTTTTTGTTGTTGTTAAAAAATGAAACTAGGGAGATGCCCTGTGCTTGAATGGGGGAAGGAGTGGAAAGGCAGCAGATCTTTGCCAAGTAATAAGTTTTAATCACAGTGAATTATTTCTCCCAGGGCACTCCAATCACAGTGATTTGGAGGAAAGGATGTTCACAAACGTTTAAGAGAACTCCTAGGTTCATTCTACGTTGCTTTTCCTCAGTTCAGCTGTAGGGCTTTCATGTGACTTGTTTGCTCCTATTTATTTTGTTGCAGGCTCCGCTCGTAGCATACTGGATCAAGCACTGTGGATGTATATTGAATGCTCAGCTAAAGAGAGATGTTGTCTATTCTCACTGTGCTACTCTCAGCTGGATCCACAACTAGCCACACTGGACGAAGGTAAAAGTGTCTCTGTGAAATGTCAAGTAATGGTTGTAATCAGCATGACCTGAGAAGAAATTCAGAGCTGCTTTAAAGGGTCTGATTATCCTTTTCAGCACCGGGGGGCGAGAGAAGGATTTAGCTCTTACAGTACATCTCATTGTGCTTTATTGGGGAGAAAGGAAGAGTCAGAGATAGTGGTGGTAACTTAGAAATTCTGGCCCATGGGGAAGCTTTTTTGAATCTCCTTGGAACCTACTTACAACGCCTGCTGAAAATAGATTTGCCCTTTTCCAGTGACAACAATAAAAGTGAGCACTAGGACATGGTTGCGTGGAAAGGAAATCTTACACTTCCCTTTGTTTGTCAGCTCCACATTGTGCCTGATGACTCCAAGACATGACAACTGTGCATTTTATATCTACGGGATATCTTCTCTGTGAAGGGTGATTATTATGTAGCTTTTGTGGTGCTCATGACTTACTGAAGTCTTTCTCCGGAGTGAAAGAGAAATAATCATCACCCTTCACTGGAGATATTTTATTTGTTCTGTGAGAGACTGCTTCTTCATATTAAAAAAAAAAGTATAAAAAAGCCCACATCTTAGGTTTGGAATTAGTAAGCACATCAGCTTCAATCAGTCAAGTTTTATTTCATACTAACTAAATCTGAAATGTGAATGCTAGCCTTTCATAAGAAGATTTGCTTCTTTTAAAATGCGGACTGCTTTAGTCAGAAAGAGAGCTAAAAGGAGGAGCTGAATGATAATCAGAGAAATTTAAAAGGCTTTATACACCTGAAAATCTACTAGCCTATAGTGCGTTTGGAGTTGGATCCATTATGCTCCTGCTCCCTGACATATATACCCCTTAACTGGGAGTAAGTCCCAATGAATTCAGTGGAACTGAGTGCAAAAACAAAAAAAATACTTGCATATATTTCAAAGAAGGTTCAAAATGTTTTCCCTAACATTTTCTTTAAAAGGGGAAAAAGATGCAAGTCCCCTGCCCCGCCCCGTTCTCATGTAGTGTGCTTCTGGCCAACTCCAACATGACCAAATTGACATGGGAAAGGCGTAGTGCAGGAATATGGGATGAGGGGTAGATATAGGTGGCAGAAATCACTGCCACAGAATCTTTATTTCTTGTAGTCCCTCCTACATAGACCAGCTGCCAGAACAGCCCCGAAGAGGCAGGACTCCAGCATTTCTACCCTGCCCTTTTGCCAATAAGAGTCAGAGAGGCTTGCAAAAACCAGTTCTTAGACAGTCCCTGCCCTCAGACAAATAATTTGAGAAGTCATGTCACAAACAGGAAAAAAAATGGGAGAGAGGAGGGGAAAGGAAGCATAAACACAAGTTAATAAAGATACAGTTACATATATTATTAGATTACTGTTCACTAGTATCACCTTATGTAACATAAGCCTCCTCTTTTCCCTGTCCCTGTAGCTTGTTATCCTGCCCAGGGCAGCTCATTCTCCTCCTTGCCCTCCATGTACACAATGAGGGAGCAACAGAAAGCACACACCACTTTCAGTCTACCCTTGATGGCTTTCCCTTCCCTCATATGCTTAAGAAACCCATTGGCACTGTTCCCATCTGACGCAGCATCTTGTCCTAGCAATGTGTTAAGCCTTCCACCCTTCAACTTAAATCTTGAGCTTGAGCCCAGGTATATGAATTTCAGGAGTCCACCGCTCCTTGTGTTGCTGGAATCTGGCCCTCCATCTCAGAAGGGAAGAGACAGAGAGGCCCCATGAGCTAGTCAGAAACAAGCCACAAAGCAAAGTTGCTCAGTACATGAGATTGCAGAGTAATGCTGTCAGGGTAAAGTGAACTTTGCACTGCCCATCTTTTCACCAATCCCCATATGGTCTTGAAAACTCCCGTTGCCGGTTTTATTTTTCATGATTGTGGGAAGCTTGGCTTTAAAAGACTTTAATGTTACCAACATTGTTTTCTGCTAGCTTGCTATGTGAACACAATGGAAGAGGCTGCATTTTATAAGTATCTTCATTCTTCAGGACTTCATTTTTTTAAAATTAAAAAAGTGAGGGAAATAATTCAAAATGCTTTTGAATTATGGTGCTGGAGGAAACTCTTGAGAGTCCCATGGACTGCAAGAAGATCAAACCTATCCATTCTGAAGGAAATCAGCCCTGAGTGCTCACTGGAAGGACAGATCGTGAAGCTGAGGCTCCAGTACTTTGGCCACCTCATGAGAAGAGAAGACTCCCTGGAAAATACCCTGATGTTGGGAAAGATGGAGGGCACAAGGAGAAGGAGATGGTTGGATAGTGTTCTCGAAGCTACCAACATGAGTTTGAACAAACTGTGAGAGGCAGTGGAAGACGGGAGTGCTCTGGTCCATGGGGTCACAAAGAGTTGGACACAACTAAACGACTAAACAACAACGAGGGAAATGTAAAGAGCAGGAAAAAACCTTTAGATTATTGTGTGAGATAATAGAGATTGCCAGAATAAAACAAGAATGTACAAACAGCCTGATGGATCCAGCCCATTTAGTCCAGCATCTCAGTCTCCCAGTGGCCAACCAAATGCACAAAGGAAACTCACCCCCTCTTGTCCAATCCAAATCTTTATTATGGTCATAGACCAGCATTATCTCCCTGCTTGTAATTCCCAGCAGCTGTTTGAGAGGCATACTGCATCTGACAGTAGAGGAATAACATAGTTAAGAGCCATTGACAGCCTTATTCTCCATGAATGTTTATTGTGAGATTTGTCCTGGACCACTTTGCTGCCCCTTTCCAAACTTCTTAAAAAATATAGTTATGGAACTTGCCTTTAAACCAGGAGCTTTTCAGAACAGATTTACAATCTGAAACACCACGAGAAACTTTCTTTTGCTTCTGACTGACAAGGATTAACAACATGCAGAGCACACCAATCTACTTTAAGGATAAAACAAAAAGCTAATATTGATCTCATAACACTTCAGGCAATTAGGGCCTACTGATACATTCAGAGTATTTGCTAATGTTGTGAAAACTGCAGTTAATGTGGCTATAGTTGTAATAAGTTCAAAGCGTTGCTACAGTTATAAGCATGTATGCCTTAATATATATATAGATTCAGGTAGGTAGCTGTGTTGGTCTGACACAGTCGAAATAAATTTAAAAATTGTCCAGTAGCACCTTAGAGACCAATGCACGAAAACAACCCAGAACAAACTTAGTTGGTCTCTAAGGTGCTACTGGACTATATCTATCTATCATCTATCTATCATCTATCTATCTATCATCTATCTATCTATCTATCTATCTATCTATCATCTATCATCTATCTATCTATCTATCTATCTATCTATCATCTATCATCTATCATCTATCATCTATCTATCTATCTATCTATCTATCTATCTATCTATCTATCTATCATCTATCTATCTATCATCTGCTGCATTTTAAAGGTTGTTTAGGTGGTATCCCCCACATTAGCTCTTGACTTGTACATATATCCTGGAGACTACCACTGTAATGTTTGCTCTTTTGCTCTCATACTTCAACCCATCTCAGTTTTTTCAGATAAATTCTGAATGGCATCTGTTGTGAAATGATGTCACAAGGAAATCAAGGGAAGCAATGCTCCAAAAATATAAAGTAAGAATCAGTGATTTCTTCAGGGCAAACCACTAGGTATAGCTTTTAACTTCCCTTCAAATTATCAAATGTATGATGGCATACTTTACTTCTAATGACATTACCCAACAGAGGACATGTTGAACTTCCCTCAGGCTACACTTCTGAGAACTTGGCTGCCTAGAAATTGGTATGTTAGATATTGATGTATTAAAGAAAAAGAGACATGATATGGAGCATTTTGAAGCTCAATATTAAAAAGCACTATTGGTCCACAACATTATAAAATATTATTAAGAAGAATGATGATGCCCATTTCTAGACTCAAATGCACAAGGGATGTCTGTATAGGACTTGGATGCACTGACTCATTGATCCTGAAATGTTGCTGCCACCAGTGCCCTTTCCCATTTCCACTCCTCCCTTTGCCATTTTACTGCATTTTCTAGGAAAGAGTTGGGGAGTGGCAGAGAAGGCGTGATGGCAATGTCTCCCCTGCTTAGTCTTTTCCTACAGCTTTCAGAAATACTGCACCCCATGCTTTCTCCAAGAGAGCTTAGAAAAACCAAGCTGATTGCGCAGCAAGCCAGAGAGAGCTCAGCTTACCTAGCATGAGCTATAATTCATTTACGTGTGGTTCTTTTTTCAGTTCCTAAGTCAGCCTACCCCCAACATAGCATCCATAGATGTTTTGGACTACAAGTTTGGACTGCAACTCAGCAAAGACTGAGCTGGCTAGGAATGACAACAATTGTAGTCCAAAACATCTGGAGAAATGAGGTTCGAGAAGGCTTTGTTGGGTAATCTGGGCAAGATAGAGTCATAGACTGTAATCAGCTGCCGTACACATGCTGGGTAGATAATGAAAGACCCTAGTTGTATATTTTTATGCTTAAGATTAAAATTTATAGTGTATGAGAACAGCAAACAGACAGGATATGTTTAATCAGGGGATATCTCCTTTCATGGTTTTTTTGCAGCCAGAAAGAGAAATCTAGCTTATGCATCTATTATTAGGTTGTTTCAATCTGCCAGATACCATTCAGAAGTCCTACCTAGAAATTTTGAGAGAATAGGAATTCCTAATATGATTTGGTCATCTTTATAGAGATTACAGGCAAGAATCACATAAGCCAAAAATTCTATAACTCCCTAACCACAGGGACAGAGATATTCAGTGTAAGGGATAGCCTTAAGCCAGCCATCAAATACAGTGGAAAGTAAGTAAAAATCAAACAGTATTTGGGAATAGTTAACTCTTCCAAGTATCTAGCATGGCTTTAAAACCCGGGGGGGGGGGAAACAAACCCTCTGGGCCGAGAACCCAGAATATTGAATATCAATGTCCTTAATTTGACAAGCAAGAGTGGATTTTGCCTGGCGATAGCCCAGGGTAAGCAAAAGGTTTGAAGATAAACCTAGAAATTGCCATTGGTTAAGGGTTTTATACCACCTGCTGACATACTGATCCTGTTGGAGGAGAAACAGTAGTTCCATGGGAGAGATCCAACCACCTCTATTTCTGATGATGCCATCAGCTATTTGGGTTGACGCCTGAGAATGTTGTAGGCTGGTATTTACACATACACATGTCAAATTTTGTGAGACCAGACAGAGCTCAATAGATGCACCTGCAGCTGTATTGCTTTCTTGGTCTCACAGGGGACACTTACCATGCACTCTGTCGGAAAATGTATATCCCTCTTGAGAATCCTGAAAGATGGTTCTGTTGTCATGTCAAGCCCCATGATCCCTGAAAGAAGGGCATCATTGGAGCTCTGTTCCCATTTTTTTTTTTTGTTTTAATCAACGTTGAAAATTAACTCCACTGTAATTCAAAAGAATGTACCCAGTGACCCGTTAGAGACTTCTTTTATCCTAAATTCTCCTTTGTAAGACAGAAAACTATGACCCAGAAGTGTATGCAGCTTAATGCCTGGCTAAAATTAATCACAATCATCTTCATTTGACAAGCAGGTGTTCTAATTAGCTGCACTTGGAAGTAAGCCTTAGACAGAGAAGTCAAAGCTGATCATATCTGCTACACGTTATTTTTCAATCCTCAATACACTATGGGCTGATTCTTGTGGCGGAATGGGTGTAAGAATAGGAAAAAATAGCATTAAAGAGTAAAATCTGTGTGGAATAAAATAATACTCACTCTTACTGTGAGTTCTTCCATGTATTATCTACAGGGATTTTTAAGCGCCACATGATGTTTATTAAAAGAATCCCTAGCAAGAAGAAAAGTGGCATGTTAGAATTAGTCCTTTGAGGGGAAAAGCCATTTGGATTAAATAGAAAACAAGCGTTCCATTGATATTTCAAACAAAAGCCTATATTCATCTGGTTCACCTTTCCACAGATGATAATCCATTGGTCCCTGGATATGTTCAGTGTTTGCCTCTCCTATTGGTGCTTGCCATACGTATACGTGTGTATGTATGTCAGAGTTATGAATGACTCTGATGTATGTCAGTTGTCTGAAATGTTTCTGAACTTCCTTCCTGCTCTGTTGCATACTCAGAGAATTCCCTGATTCAAGGGTGGACCCACTTTTATGTCTAGGGCAGCATTCCCTTGGGAGGTAGTCTACTGGATGCTACTTGCTGGTTCTAGGTGGGACAAAAGGGAGTGATGGTCAGGAGGCAGATCTAGAAGGGGTCAGGACATTGCCTTCTCTTTCTCTGTGTCAGCACTGGCGAAGGAAGGTGGGTGAGGTGGGTGCGGTCCGCCCTGGGTGTCATCCCTGTGGGAGGGTGATATTGCCCCCCGGGACACTCACCACAGGCGGTGCTCCCCCGGGATGCTCACCCCGCCCCTGCGGGAGGCTAGCCCTGCCCACGGGTGCACAGCATGTTGCTCCCTAGCTCCGCCTCTGTGTGTCAGCTACTTTTCCTTCTGCTCCTCTCCAGCATTGCTACTCCTTGAAATTGAGACGAAGGTAGCATATCAGCCCTGATTCATGGAAAGGATACTTGTGGAGTTTCAAGTCATTGCTTGGATATCTGGTACATTTATTTCATTGTTTGGGGTGGGGAACTAAAACACTGAAAGGGTAGAACAGGGTTATTACTCTCACCCACACACAAAAGAGAAGAATGTTGGTACATTTTACCTCATATCTCAGGTTCAAAAAATGGTAGAAGCTTACTTTTTCTAAAACATAGCAATCCAGGAACACTAAAAAGCAGTTGCCAGGTAGTTGACCTCTTGTCTACTGCACAACTCTCCACACTGGACTTTTTGGGGCAATCACCCCTTGGCTTTATAGGATGAGTTTTTCCCCCCTTGCACACAGTTTGCTCCTTCCTTCACAGCATGGCCTGGTAAGTAAGACAAGATGTCTTCAGTTATAACCAGGATCTTCTGTTTTGATGAAACCAGGAAACTATGGTTACCAACCTCTGGAGAAGCCAGGAGCTTAAACTAGCTGATAATTGTAGTTTCCAGGTTCAAATGAAGTTAGAGACTTCCTGACTTGGAGCAAGCAGCCAAAGGAGAAGCAGAAGGGCATTGTGCATGGGTAAAAGACTAGTTAATATTTTGGCTTATTAAGGTTAGAAAAGATAATCTGAATGCAGTCTCTATTTCAGAAGAAAGAGCAAAAACTGCATTATTTCATAGTGTTAATGCTCCTTACAGAGAAGCTTGCACCACTTTGACTCATATAGCAGTTGTGAACTGGTGTATTTTTTATTATACTAAAGTACCCTAGAATGGGGCATGCTAAACAATCAAATGAATAGTAAATGTAGTTAGCCATTGATGTTAACTATCCGTGGTTCCAAAGCATTCCATAACTTAGCCCTCTTTGCATATATTCTGTGCATGATTTCATAACACAACTTCTATAAAAATAAATATATTCTGCCTGCTTAACCATTTTCTTCAGACTTATTATTATTAAATTTTCTTTGTTTTTAATTTTTCGTAGGACATCATTTCATTTAAAGTACTTTATATATCAAGAATAAATCATAGCCTCAATTAAATTAGCCATAAATTCTAGCCTCAATTAAATAAATCCAAAGAATGGAAAACTTAATGTTGAATTATATGTACCCGTACATGGGCAGGCAATCTCTGAAGATCTGATGAAAAGAAATTATATTTAAATCTCTGTGGAAACATTGCTGTCTATGATCTTAATTTAACTAGCAGCCTAAAAGTAGCAATTTTTCATTCTTTCTCTCTAACTTAAAATGCTAAACTTGTCAGTGTGACATTTAAGAATGGATTTAGTTAAAGAGTGCGCTCTCTCGCTCTCTCTCTCTCTCTCTCTCTCTCTCTCTCACACACACACACACACTTAATTCTTCTAAGTGGGACTATCAGAGACCAAGCAAATATTCCCATCCTACAGGGGAAGTTATAGCAAAGGCCTCACATGCATTTAACAACAAATAACTTGGTGCACACTGTCCAATAACAGGCCAAACAACCATGGGAGGTGGGAGAACTGCTGGCGGTGGCTCTATCTGTAGCATACTCAATAACAGTTGAATCATTAGCACAAGCTCTGTTTTAGCATTATCAAAACATTGATGATGTGAAAAGTCCTGAATATTAGAAATTCATTCTCTCCTGCTTTCAAAATTAATGTCTTAATTATCAAACTGCTCATTTGTAACTTGTTTTCTTTTACCACCACTGTAAAATTCCATTCATTACAACCCCTCTTAGTCCTGGTTTGTGAACAGCAGTGAAACCATAGTTTCTTAGTTTAGATGTGACATGGAACTGTGGCTTCAGAAACCGGAATGTAAGTGTGTGTTGGAAGGGGAGGAGGTGAGTGCACAGACTCATTCCTTGGCCAATAAACCATGATTTATTAGCCTAATATCATTATGTCAGAACTGGCCTTGTGTGCTTCCCTTAACAATCAATGCTGAGTAACAGCATCTACTATAAATTCTAGCTGCAGAATATCTGATTGTAAAACACCAACAGCTAGATAACTGAGTGAAAAGATTTTAAGGAAACATTAACTGTCCATTGAAAAGTACACATTCAGATTAGTTTTCAATTATGTAGTTGCCAATACAAGTTAAAAACAATTGGGGTTTTGTGCTTTCCCCCCAAAGGAAAGCTCTTTTTTAAAAAAAGAAGAAAAGTGCTGTGTTTTGAAATCTTGTTCAGTCAGCTCAAAAGAATAATAAATGTATGGGCCAATATTCCTAAGAAATCATAGGAAAGAATGTTAAACTGTTGACGTTTACCCACAAAATAAACTACAGTCCTATTCATGTGTTACTTGAGCCTAGGACTTGAGATGGTGACATTGTGGCACAGCCACTTTCAAGTCTTTCTGCAAGAATTGCTTGTTGTTCATGACTGAAATTGAAATGCCTCTACTTGTGTGTAGAGACTCCACATGACTGGGACACCTGGCTGTTTTGCAGGTCTTCCAGTGGCATTGAGCTCTTACAAGTCAACAAAGACATGCCCTAAATAACAACAGAAACAAAAACTTATATGCCACCCATTTGATTGCCACTCCTCATGCACACTATATTTACAGTGGGAAAACTCATGGAACATACTGTACACCTGTAATCTGATTAACCAAAAAAGAAGATGTATCTGCAAGCAGTGTGATAAGTAAGTCTCTCCAAACATTGACTTTGCTGGCTGGGCTGATTGGAATCCAGCGACCTCTGAAGGATCACAGGTTCCCCACCCCTGCCCTTTAGCACAAGACACAGTTGTGGATTTAAAGCTATAGTGATGCATCTCAATTCATTACTTCTGCTTGTTATTCCAGTGCACTGGGAATCGTGTGGTTATATTAAGTGCAAGGACAATGTGGAAAAGGGGAAGGAAGATTTGCAAAGGGTAAAGTGCTTTCTGCATCATATACATTATCTTCTTACACTACCTTTGTCAATACCTTTTGTGCTGAGCTTTAGTTTTATAAACACTGTGCAAACCTTTCTACCTATTCTTATTGATCCTCTTTAATTACGGCATTGCATGAAACACTGTGTCCTTCTACTTTCTATACACATAATTCCTTCATTTACGGCCATTTATTTGCACACTGCCAAAAATTGTTCAATTATTATTTTACTGACTTTATCTTTTCTTGAAAAGGGGACAGAAGATCTTCAAAAGGAGATTGAGAGGAAACATACAAATAGCATATCTTTGTTAGATTCAATCCTGTCACATAACATTTCCCCTAAAGTTGCATGTTTATATATTCAATCCATGATTTTAGTTGTTTAAAAAGAAGGGGGGCATGCAAAGACTCAATTGTAAATTATATTGGCAATCATGATGGTTTCTTTAACGTTTTCACTCACTTGAGTTAACTAGGCTCCCAGTTTATTGACAGTGGGACTTCAATGGGACATTGATTGTGTGGGTCAGTATTGTAATGCAACAGTGTTAAGACCTTGTTCATGGAAAACAATCTTACTCATGAGTGATCGCCAAAGAAGGAGTAGAAGCAACAGCTTGACCAGTCCTGAGTAGAGATGGAGAAGTTCCAAATTTGCACTAAAATGCTGATGAAATTTCATGAGGTAGCCACTGCAGAAAAGGCCCATTCTCATGTTGCCACCCTCCAACCCTCTCATGGTGGGGGCAGACAAAGAAGAGCCTAAAATCATGATTGTAGGGATCAGGTCAGACTAAATAGATTTTCCCATTTATTTCTATTTGAACGTTTAAGTCATTGAGTACATCCTGCATCCTTGCCAAGAATAATAATTCCGCTAATGCGAAGTTTAAATTTTTGCATAATATTTTCACTTCTAATAATTATTATTCTGTGTTATATACTAAAATGTTGCCTGCAGTTTTGAGGGACAGGTTGGAGGGTGTGTGTGTGTAGTAGTAGTTGGTTCCATAATTGTAATTCCTTCTAATTGCAAACCGTGTTGCACTTAGCAACTTGGTTCATTTTAATGCTTCCAGTGTTGCCTCCTTTTGAGACTGATTTAGTGGTAATGAAGCAATCTATATTTAGATATCTTCCACTGGATTTTTTTCCTTTTCTTTTTAGCTAAATGTTAAGTACATGGGACTCAGGTAGTACATGAATTATACTGTGAACAGGCAGGGAGCACACAGCATGTTTTTAAAGAAGCATCTAAGACATGAGTTATTTTTAATATGACATCTTTCACATTCGGCTTTAAACATCTCTGTGGTGCATATGAAATTAAAAAGTGCCCAAATATGGCAGATCTGTTCAGGCAGGAAAGTCACTTGGATGCCCACTTTGTTTTTACAACTTAGTGCTTAGGTTGATATTCATGAGGGGCTGAGAGGCCTGAATAAATAAATATAACAAATACTATTCAATGTATTTGATTTGGAATTTTAAGATAAAATATAATGTGAATGTCAGATTTTAGACTTCACCCCCCCTCACTATTATTATTATTCTCTTCCATAATAATTCCTCTTTCAACTGTGCTTTTCAAATTTAAAACATGAGTGTAACCCAGTCCCTTCCAGTGTTGCTGTTTCAGTGTAACTAGTATTGTCTGGATATACAACAAGGTCACAGACCACACTTTTGTAATTTATCACAGAAATTATATGTACACTTGGACAGGTGATGAATGAGCTGTAGAAAAGAATTGTCTGTGGATAATTCAAACACTTGTTTCAGCCAGATATCCAATCTAGTAATTATCTTTCTTAACAGTAAATTGATTACCCATACTTCCTATCTGACAAAGGTGAATAAGCTGACCTCTTACATAACCCTGGTATTATTGTGTGATGAGGCTGTCTTCAAGTGAGACAAAAGAGGCTAAAAAGGCAACACAAAAGGATGGTTTATTGTTCTATCTTCAGTCCAAAGCAGCAAGCTGCAGAAGATCTTAGAAAGGGGAAAAGGAAGAAGCAAAAACACTCAGTGAGATCCAATTGTTGCAGCCCAATAGCACAACAGCCATTCAGCTAATGGAAGCCCCATTCTTATACAGCATAACATCCAAATCCAATGGGAAGCTTGGGCTAGTGGAAGTGTTGCATGGCATTAACCTATTATATGCTGTTTCTGCAATGTTTTGTATTGTTATACTACTACTCCTTGCACTACCACTTGTACAATGAAAACATTTTGTGCCACAATTGCAAATTACCCACTTATTGTGCCAACATTATATTGGATCTCATCTACTATGTGCCATCTCTTCCTGAATAATGCATTCTAGATCTCAAATATTTAGTCATTTTCCATCCCAATGTCCAAAGTATAAGAATAATTATTAGTAGACTAATAATCCTATACCCGTTTTTTGGGGGGTGTTATTGGGTTATTGTTCTTATTTTGATTTTATATATTGTGATCTTTTCTGTGATATCCACTAAGACTCCAGGTATAGGGCGGTATATAAATTCAATCAATCAATCAATCAATCAATCAATCAATTTGTCTCCATTACATTTCTCAAGAAACCAAGGCCTCTGAGCATTGTTTGAGCTGCACTTTCGGTGCATATTGAATCCTTTTTGAGATGAGGACAGTGTGTGCACTTTTCTAATCAGTGTGTTTGAGTTTCTAACCATAACTGAGAAAGCAAAACTGACACAACTGAGCAGAGTTTTGAAACCAAGTCTTCCTACTACAGGCAATAGCATACTGTGCATGACTTATTTTTTGTGTGTGCAAATGGTAAATATTTGGGAGAAATAAATGAAGTAAGTGAGTCACTTGACACAACTTCACAGTTCCTAAAGGAGCAAATTTCAGATGGAATGCATAACCACTTATTCCTTGTTTTCAAAAAGGTGACAGTTTGGCAAAGATGATGTGCAATGTGGACAAATTGGAGTCTAAAATTTGTGTATATATATATATATATGTGTGTGTGTGTGTGTGTGTGTGTGTGTATATATATATATATGCAGGTTTTGGTGTCTTCGGGTGTCTTCCCGTGTAAGAGTCGGGGTGTCTGTGCGACGTTTCGACGAGGTCTCACTCGTCATCTTCAGGCTGGTGCTTTCGGCTTCTTGTTACTGGAACAGAGCAGAGTCTGGTGTTTGAGTTTCTATAAATACTGTTGAGGGGTGTGGTGTATAGCCTCCAACGTTCTGGGCAGAGAGGAAGTTCCTAGATTAGTGTGCCTTTTCTTCTTTTGTTCCTTAATTACTTGAGGGATATCTTGAGTGATTTCATTTCAACATTGTGGAGGCTGTCTGGGCATTTTAATTTTGCATTGCTACAATATTGCATGCTGAGGCTTTTTATGCTCTCGTTGAAAAGAATGCATAGGGGACGATTCAAAGTATTGCATGGTCAGGGGCTTCTTGTTATCATTTTGGCTAAGAAAAACTCTCCATGAGCATGCCTCCCTGCTCATAAATGAGAACAAGGAAGCTCTTGTTCATTGGAACTGTTGATCCAGGCCATGGTGTGATAAGGATAGCAAAAATAGGATTGTAAAGGATTTTTCCACTCTGTGCAATAGCTGTAGAAATAATAAAAAGGAATAACAGCTGTGAATAATAACTGGGTTTTTACTGTACTTAACAAGTTATGGATATAGAACATTTCTCAAAGCGCAGCCCTAATTGAATGTGCTTTTTACATGTCAATCGCATCAGGACAGCACCCACTTTTCAGGAAGAGACAATACCAGTTGAGGTAACACAGTCTGCAACAAGCCTGTTCACTATTATTATATGAACATTGCTCCCAGGGACACCCTGACAAGACATTTCAATTACCAATTTCAGCTGCAAGACATTTCAGCTGTGGAGGCAAAGTACAGAAATACCTGCCTATTAGCACCATGGGCCCTTTCACAGATTTTCATGCTCCTTATTCTCCTCCTTTTGACCTTGGTTGACTTAAGGCAGCCAAATGAGATGATACAGGACTCTCTAGTTGAATGTGAACCACCAGTTTGCCACCTTTTCTACTGTATGTGTGGAACTAGTCCTCAGGCTTCACTTCCAGGACGTGATGGTGTCATTAAGATATATAAGCTATATTAACTTCCCTACAATATTCCTTACAATGCTTGGAAAGAACTCTGGTCTTCAAAAAACTGGCTGCTTATAAGGGCTTAAGTACCTACTCACAAGAAGATTCATTCACAGTTAGGTGCTCCAGTCTGCTGTTTTAAGCAGCAAGTTGATCACTAATTGTAAGTAAATCAACTCAAGAGGAAATGAAAAAGTTCAAAAGCAACTCTATATTATTTCTTGAATTCCACAGATAAGCCCTGATAGCCAAGTCGTAGGACTACCATTGTGTTCCTGACTATACACATTATGTTGTATTGCATTTTAGCCCCCTTTTCAAGTTGGGTCAACCTTAGCATATCAACCCATGAATTGCAATAATCCGCAGTTATACCCTAATCCAGTGTCACAAAGAAGACACCTATTACATTTACACGAAATGTATGCAGCAGAACTGAGCCCTTAACCATATGTCAGCAGGAAGATGACTATGTGTCCTCCTTTACAAAGGATACTCCCCTATTTGAAGTGATGTCCAATGTAAATAAAGTTTACAGTTTTCCATCAGTAGTTAGCACCTGAACAACACACTGAACAGGCACATAGGGTCATTCCTCAGTATGATAATGTATTAAATTTCCACTTAAGTAATAGTAGTATTTTCTAAATTGGCATCTCTGTACATAAAAGCATATGCAAATCATATGCAAATATGCACTGTCTTTTGTCCTCTTTTTTTGCATAATGCACAAGCGGCCACCCTAGTCTTGAAAAGCGGCCATACTAAAAGAAAAATAATCATTTACAAAGGGCACCCAGATCGTTTCCAGATCTGGTAATGAGGAAGAAAAGGCTAAGAAGGTGATATCAGAAGCCTGAACATTAAAGAACAAGTTCTTTGGCTCTCGCTGTGCACTGGAATAGTCACACTGCAGCATGCAACATTTGAAAATCTTTGATTCTTAGATCACCATAGAGGGAGGTTTACTTAAGGAAGTACAAATGCTTAGTAGCAAACAGCAACTTGAGATCCAGCTTCTTGTTGGAACTCTGGCTTGAGCTCGCCAGATTCTGACATCACTTGACAGCTCGCACTTGAAGTTTATCCCACCAACTGTCCATCTGCCCTAAGCTACACGCACGTCCAAAATTCAACTCACAAACAGAACAGGCAAATCATTTTTTATTTAGATCAGGTTTTCTTTTGTGACAGCAGCTCTTTTGAAGGCTGGAATTGAAAAACTGAGTGCTTCATTTCAGGAAACAGGTTGTACAAGGGACCTTAAAAAATATACCCATCCCCCTTGTGCTTTTTAGCTGCCACATTGCATTACCAGAAAAAAGTGCCAAGGATAGAAAAAGCAGAAGTTGAAAAAACTGAGTTGCATGGGAGCCTTTGCTCGTGTGTGGACTGAGTAAAATGAAGAAACGTCAACAGAATCCTAAACACAGTGGCAAGTGGATATGTTTGTTTTTGGTCCTTTCACATGTTTTAGTCCTAGTTTCATTCCACTCTAGTTCCATATTAATCGGGTGGTTAAAAAACAAACAAACCCCCCCTTTGAAATACATGTTTAACTAAGGGGTTGGTGGAAACAGTTATAGCTGAACCATTTCAGCCCTGAAATGGCATAGTTTGTGAGTCAAAACAGTGCTGAGATGAATGGATCCCCCCCCCGGCATACCTGAAATGCTTGGAAGACATTTATCTTTGATCTGACGGCCACAGAGCAAAGAACAAAACAAAAACCCATCACCTTCTTTTTGCACAGAAAGGATACACTTAGATGGTAGCATTATAGCAGTATTTTTACATTTACAAAACCATACATGGGTTTTCATACAATCGTAGAGCCATAGAATTGTAGAATTCGAAGGAACCATGAGGACCAACTAGTCCAACCCTCTGCAGTGCAGGAAACCTTTACCCAATGTGAGCCCCAAACCCACAACCCTGGGATCAAGTCTACTGACTGAGCAATTGTGACCTGTTCCCACTACTTGTTTTTATTCCGCTTCTTTTCCATGAGATTTGTGGTTATTTTCATTCACAGCAGCAGGCATGCACCCCCCATGGTGGAACTTAGCTCTCCTTTCTCCTCCCATCCATGTTCTCTGCAATCTTCCCACCACCTTCACTGTTGCTAATATGCATGCTGGCTTTGAGCCATTGGAAGACAGTGTTATTCCGAGCATGAACTCTTTGAAAAATTTCAAAGTCAAGGCAATATGCAGAAAGGTTTTTCAAGTGTGAAATGACCCTGTTGCCTTTTTATTTCTTAGCACAATGGATACCATACTTTTGATTCATTTGCTATTGCTCTATCTGGAGATATATGTCATACTTCTGGGTGGGGTTTTTCATCAGCTACATAGGTACCTGGGCTCTCTTCAGAAGCAGCTCCAAAGACAGTTCCTGGTGATGGGCCTAAATCTACACCCACCACCACAATTGATGGTTATTACTGACTAGGAAGAGGGTCAGCAGAAGTGAGAAACTTCCACCCAATGCTCTATCCATGGTCCTGAACAACTCTACCTATCATTAACCCAATTCTTCATTATGTGTTAAATTCAGTCCTTGCTCACCAAGACTCTGTCCAAGTTTTCTTTCAGTTTACCATCCAAAGCCTGATGACACTGCCACTACACCACCCAGTGAATAGGCATCGCAACTGTAATTCATCATGGGAGCTCAGAGTCTAGCCAGAACAGGACTGGAGTACTGGAGTTAATGGACTCTGGAATCTCCATTTCAAATATCAGTTTAGCTTTCATTGGGTAGCTTTTGGCAAACCAGTATACTCTCAGCTTCCTCAGCTGTGATATAAGTCCCTTCCAGGTCTGTGATTCTGTATCCAGTGAGACTTAGAATCTAGTAGAAAAAATTGTTGAAACGATCAGACCAGGGTTTTTTTTTGTAAGATAATGACCTTAGCTGGCTATTTACATGTCTAAAGAGATTGCCCTCATACAGACAAATTGGGGTAGCCCTCTTCCCCCACCTCACCTAGTTGGAGTGACATTACCTTGTATGGTAGAATAAAACTAGCTAAACTTGTGTGCATATGTTTTCACTAATGGTGGAACCTGGAGATATAGAGACTTGTATTGTCTGTGCTTGTCCCAGAGTTGTGGCTTGGGGCTTCCCTGGAAATCTGATGGGGAGACAAGAACCATTGGTATGTTAATGCTGTGAGCCCCTCCATCCTATGCTCACATTGTAAATAGGGTAAATAAATTCATATATCCAAAAGTCACCACAGTTTCCATTGTCCTTCGTTCCAAGGAATCCAAACCACGGGTAAGGGCTAGAACTGCTAGAATCTCTCACTGCTCAGCTATCGAGTGCAGCAATAAAATAGTATATATATTATATAATTACCAGGGTTGCAGCTGTCTGCATAGCAGGTTGGTAGTAAGCTCCATGGAAGTTCTGTTGAATCGTATTTAGAAACACAGATACAAATGAGAAGCTTCTCTGTTGCAGTCAGGACCACAGAGAAAGATTGTGATGGGAAGGCATTCTGCTGAGAACAAAGAGTTCAGAGTTCAGAACAGATGCTCTGTCTCATTAGTGCTGTGATTTTCAATTTGGACCTCAATGGCGATGCTAAAATGGAGAGGAAGATCCAACAGAACAACCTGCTTTGTAATAAGGCACTCTGACTTCTTGGATGGCTGTTCAGAACATATTTGAAGACTCAATGCAATTATTCCACTTCATAACCCGTGCAGGGGATCACATTTGTTTCAAAGTGACACTGCACAATTAATATAAACCCAGTTCCCTTCCTGTTGTGATAGCTTTTCGGAGGCAGGGGAAGGGAAAAATATATATTTTACACTAGCATTCTGAGGTTGCATGGAGAACTGTGTTGTGTGCTCATCTGAAGGGCTTCTTTAACTCATCACCCATTTTCTACATGGAAAGATTTCTATGACTGGACAGCAGGCTGCTTAATACTAGTTGTTGGAAACCTATTTCACCCAGGTGCTGCTTGCAGACTTCCCACAAGCACCTGGGTGGCTACTGTGAGAAGAGGATGTAGGAAAATACACTCATGTACATCAGCTACCATTGGGGTATCTCTCTTGTGCTGATGGAGATTTCTGCCACCTGCTATTACCTCATCCTTCTTCAGGGTTAGGTTCCCCTGGCATATGAATGGAGGAGATGGGTGATAATAAGCAGTGATAGCAGCCAGCATGTGATGGAGAACCATTGCCAATTTGGGGAAAAGGTTTGCTCATGAAGAGTTTGTGTCCATCTGGAATTGGGGCTATTCGAAATCAAGCAGGTGTGCTTGAGTATTTAACCACTCCATCTCAAATGTTCAGAATGAATAGAATCATTATTGTCTCATAGCCAGGAAGAATGGCAATATGAGGGGAAAGTGGTTAGTCATTGCATAGGCTTTAGTGGGACCCTCCCCCCAGCTTGCATCAGTTGATTTCCCCCTTTCTGTCTGTAGGTCCCTGTGCTACTTGGTACGTGACACACACACCTGCCAAGAAATTGGCATGTTGCATTTATTTAAGGCATATAAAGCCACATTGCATTTGCAAAGGTAATATTGCATTTACTGCGAATTGTTTGAAAAGCTAGAAGCCAGGTTCCCAGTGCCAATTAAAAATGAAGGATAGCCTCGTATTTCCGCTTGCAAACATCCAGAGACATCAACTACTTTTAGGGAAAGAGAAAATACTTTTCAGTGAGCCCCTAGCCACTGGGGGAAGGTGAAAAAAACCACCAGAGTAAGTTTTACTTAATATATTAAACACAGTGAATCAGATTGTATATGACACCTATCCTGCGTGACAAATGGGTTTATAAAGTATTACTCACATAGCATAATGGTAATTTGTCTGCTAGGTAGCTGGAACATATGCATTACATTTTTGCTTAACAGTTATAATTCATCATTTCAATACACAAAATACTAGGAAATACCTCTTTTCTCAACAGGGGATAAATAGGATGTCAACACTCAAGTTACAATGGTTTCCCCAAAGCAGCATCAGTAATTTATTCTTGTGTTTGCCCATAAGTAGCAAAAGAGATGGTAGCTGTGGGACTGCAGCATTTAGGAGCAATATATCAAGACCTGCATCTGAATCATCATTTTTACAATATGGTAGCATCATGCTGTCTCATTTTGTGGAGGTGTCATGAAATACAGTTAGCACACTTCTCTCAAAGGGTAAAAGCGACATTTTCTTCTAAATACCTCAATTGAAATAAATATCATTACTATATTAAAACTGCCATTAACACCCCTCCCTCAAATTGATCATTCCTTCCCATCTTTCTTGCCCCATTTCCCAAAATGTTCAGGATTTCTGCTCTCCTATCTTCAACTTGGTGGCCCAGTGAACATGAAAATACTAAATAAAACAACACCTTATAGATACAATATTGCAAAAATGTTCAAGGATGTTCTGCATTTTGGCCTATTTTGCCCCTCATAGTAATGTGCTTGCAGTCAAAGACAGTTGCTCTGGGTCCATGGAAAAATGTACCCATTCTCACCCCACCATTGCTGGGCACTGGGCATTATGGCTTCCATGTGGTGACTTCCAAAACATACTAACATGTGGTGACAGCTATGTGCATCCTCTTAATTGTTTGGAAATTTTCCATCCTGGTGTCACAAAGCAATAGCTAGATTTAAAGGAAGCACTGATTCATGGAAAGCCACTTCAGATTACAGAATATTGGTGCTCTATTATGTCATAGTTCTCAAAAGTGTAATATTCTGATGACCCATCAGCTTCAAATCCAATCAGATGGGTGATGTCCACAATTCAATTTGTTTTGCTTGACTTGCTTTCATTTCCTGTTGAATTAGCATCTTGACTGAACCATGCAATGCTTTCAACAATCAACATTTCATAGCTTTGTTCCATAGGGCAGATTCTTACCAGAGATTCAGCTGATGTTCCTCTACTTCCAGAAATAATGCTGCAATCTGTGATGGATTTGGGGTCAGGGATTTTCCCCCTGGCTTTTTCCTTTTTGCGTAAGGGTTCTCCCCAAAAATAATTAGGATAGACTGCTACCAGGGAGGCAGAAGCTCCTGACGCACCATAAGCTGTCCTGAATTTTGAGGTGTTTTCTGAACCCGACTAGCAAAGACCCATCCCTTCAGCCCAGCTCTAGGAAAAATAAATGGATAGAGGGAATCATTGAATTTACTTTCCCAATGCCTTGTGTACACAAATCTTAACAAAACTTTATGAAATATCCTCAGAACAGATGGTATCATTATTATTATTTACATGTCCTTCATCAGCAGGTCCCAGGGTGGGTTACAACAGTTTAAAATTTGGAATTAAAAACAGTTAAATTACAAAAGCAGGAATCTGTGGGTTCTGAAAACACATCTCAAGTGTCTGAAAAAGACGTGTCTTCATTATTTGCTGAAAGCTATATAATAAGTGTCAGATGCATGTATATGGGAAGGGAGCTTAACAATCATGCAGTCTTCATACACGGGGAAGTTTTTAGTGAGGAATTTAGTGAGGAAATGGAACACACTAATTGCACCAGAGATTATGAAATAAAAAAACCCCAGTCAAACTTAGCTAGTTACATGTTGCCCATCTGAGCTGAATTCTGGGTTTCAGAGCCTATACAGAGTTCTGCAAGGTTCTAAAAAGATAGTGTGAAGCCTCATATTTTTATGCGAATCTGAGACTTTTTTTTAAAAAAAAAAAGTCCCTTCATGGTGATAAATTGTTGTATGGACCAAAAGTGAGGACAGTTCCATTTCTAATGTCAGTGCTCTAGGTAGCCAATTAGAAATTTATTTAGAGGCCATGTCCACGTCCTTAACATCTCTAAACTTATATGTCAAAAGAGCTAGCCAGTTCTCAACAGTTCTATAGCACAGGTGCTTCCATAGGAAACACCATGCTACTCATACTTTGTGCAGGTGGACAACCGTGTTGAGCATCCTAACACCACAACCACATATAAGCTACATAAATGATATGATCAATATGATGATATATTAGTCAGTTTGCTTTATTGTCACTAGATGCACTCTTGATAAATATTTGAAGCTGCTCCAAAGGAAGTCTCAGTTAAAACATGCAGCTAAAAATCAATGCCCCTCTCTTTTTCGAACATGAAGACACATGAAAGAGTTAACTGTAGAAATCCACATTCTATACACAAATAAATCCCCAAGTAAAGAACTTTGTGCCTGTTAGAAAATGTATAGCATTAGCCGTGCTGAATAGTTATGATGTAAAACTTTAAGGCACTGATAAAATTTATCATGGGATGTAAATGAAGTTAATGAACCATTATTGCAGGGAGAAAAGTGCTTGAATATCTTAGCAGGAAGAAATATAAAACCTGTGTTAAGAAGAACCATTGCAAAATGAAAGATTTTTTAAAAATCTATGATTGATTGTTCAGAGCTATCATTCTTCTTGCAGCTCTGAGGAGTGGCTTATTTTTATGCGTGGTGCGTTTAGATCCAATACATGAGTTAAGTGGAAAGGTGGATTTGTGCTGGATGAGGGCGTTTCACTCCCTGTGTGAGAGAAATGGGTATGCAGGACATTCTGCATTCCAGGGAATGAAGGTGATACAACATAAATCTTATTGGTGACAGCAGAGACAAAATAGCAAAGAACCAAAGGGGGGGGGAATGGAGACAGCTGAAAATTCATATTTAAATTTGAGCCAAATTCCAAACATATGATATCTGGCCATGAAAAGAGACTGTCTTCATATTAACATTACTGATCAAACTGATGTGGAAATGTGGAAAACTAATCTGAAAACTTGTGGTGGGGAATCCTATTCTATAAAACAAACTATAAAACAGGCACAGGAACTTTGTCCTCCTTTTCGTTTAGGAAGGAGACAGGAAGAACAGGAAGCTGCCTTATACTTAGACCATTTGTTCACCTAGCTCTGGGTTATCCACACTGACTGGCCTTGGTTCTCCAGGGTTTCAGGCAGAGGACATCTTTAGTCCTCTCTAGAGCAGTGTTTCCCAACCGGTGTTCCGCGGCACACTAGTGTGCCGTCGAACGTTGCCTTGTGTTCCGTGGGACGGAGGCGGGCGAGTCGGGCGGCGAGAGGCGGGGCGGCGGCGGCGGCGAGGAGAGGCCGCCCAGCGCGGGGCTCTCGCCGTCTGCCTGCCTGGCTGCCTGCGAGCTCGGCGGGCAGCGCTTCCGTCCACAGCGCCCGCCTCTCATTCATAGGCGCCCCCCCCAATAATTAAAAAAATTATCGCGCGCCTTGGCTCCCTCGTCGCGCGCCTTGGCTCCCGCGGCCGGCGAGGGGAGCCCGGGCCGCGCGCAGCTGCTGCTGCCGCCGCCGCCTCTCCGGGCGGGAACGCTGCGGGTGCGCGAGGGAGGAGGGCGGCCCCCGGGGGCTGGGAGAGCCGGGGTGCCGTGGCCGAGAGGGCTGCTCTGCCGGGCGCCTTGGCTCCCGCGGCCGGCGAGGGGAGCCCGGGCCGCGCGCGGCTGCTGCTGCCGCCGCCGCCTCTCCGGGCGGGAACGCTGCGGGTGCGCGAGGGAGGAGGGCGGCCCCCGGGGGCTGGGAGAGCCGGGCTGCCGTGGCCGAGAGGGCTGCTCTGCCGGGCGCCGCTGACATAATTTAAGAAAATTATCGCGCGCCTTGGCTCCCTCGTCGCGCGCCTTGGCTCCCGCGGCCGGCGAGGGGAGCCCCGGCCGCGCGCGGCTGCTGCTGCCGCCGCCGTTTGTGGTCATGGCGGAGCTGCCGCCTAGGGAGGAGGGGAGAGGGGGCTGGCGGGGGGGCAGGCGGTGAAGGGGGCTTGGCTGCCCCTTGCAGGCTCAGGTGTGCACAGGTGGGTCCCTGGCCACCTGCATCTCTGTGTGTTGATCAATTGGAGGGGGGAAGGCAGGTAGAATTTGCAGCCTCTCAGGCCAGGAAGGGGGAAAGATTTGGGGTCTGGTGAATGTCTGGTGCGGTTCTTGTGACGCTCTGGCCATCCTGGGGTGTCCCTGGAGAAGAAGGAGGCGAGAGCTGAGCTGCCGGTTCTTAGGAATGTCCTCCTCCTCTCTCTCTCTCTCTCTCTCTCTCTCTCTCTCTCTCTCTGGCTCTTCCCGCCCAGGGCTTGTGGGCATCTGCTCTGAGAGGAAGATGGAGGTGACTTCCCTTAAAGGTCATGGAATCATAGAGGTGGAAGGAACCCAAAGGTCATCCAGTCCAACCCCCAACAATTCAGGACTCACAGCTAAAGCATCCCTGGCAGATGCCCCCCCCCCGACCTATCCCTAAAAGCCCCTTCCCCTGTCTGACTGCTCTCACCACCAGAAAGCCTTTCTAATGTTTTGTGGGAATCTCCTTTCTTGTTTCTTTATATTTTATTGAGAGTATTACAAGGAGTTAAATTGGCGGGGGGGAGGGGGAATAAAAAGGTTACATGCATTAAAAATAAATAGAAGCAGAGGAAAAGAGCAATAACAAAATAGCAATGGAATATAATTAAGCCTACAGAGCTATATATGCAAATGGATCTACTTATTCTTTCCCTTGAAGATACATTGATTCGTTTGTTACTGTGGTTTCGATCAATACTTTCCAAAGATCTTTACATTTGTCCATGCATGATCTTTGTCTGAAAGCTCATGGGTTGCAGGAGTTGTCATAGGAGGTTATATTTTTGACCTTCCAACTGTTATGGAAATTACAGGGGGGGGCACATCTTTAAAGTTGTTAAATGTTGCAAATATGCCTGAATGTACCCTTTCAACTTGACAGCTCAGGGAAGTTACCTAGATAAAATCCTGTAACACAATGTATCAGCCTTAATCATTTTGCAGATGTTAAGGGGGGGCAGAGCCTGCAGCCACCATCCCTTTCCGGTGGGGAGGGGGCAGAGGAAAGACAGGAAGCTTTTCCCTGCAGAGTTAGACCCCTTGGCTGCGTGGCCCTGTGGCAAGTGCCTTTACTTAGCAGAGTGCATTCCCCTTTACACAGGAGGGGAGGGAAAAAAATTGAAACTTACACTTTCGTGCGTCCCTCCCGGCGCGACGCTGCGCGCTGACGTCACGGGGCTGTAATGGTGGTGTGCCTTGAGATTTTTTTCATCAAACAAGTGTGCCTTTGCCCAAAAAAGGTTGGGAAACACTGCTCTAGAGACCACACTGAATCAGGTACCTTCTGCATGCAACTGAACTCTAGCCATTTCCCTTCCGATTAGCATCCTTCTGACTGGTGGAAATCAATGCCCACTTACAGTTAGGCCCTTTTCTTCCATGCTCTTGCATTAGTTTGTCAATATTAACTATGTTAAAATTACTTTATCCATTGGCTTGTGACCATATTCATACACGTACCAATGCTAGTAGCAGTAGGGCAGTCCTAGGTAGTGACTGCTTACCTGCTTGGGACAAGGTGGTGGCAAGGTCAGTGCCATGTGGCACCAATCTGATGTCAGGTGGGTGATTCTGCTGCTCTGCCCCACCATACACACTGTGAACATTAACATTCTTAATCAGAACAGTTTTGCATATTTACTTTTCCTTTGTTCTTCCCATAGGCTTCAGAATGCACTGCATTTCACTGCAGTTTCATCTTACGCCATCTCTATCTTGCTATTGCAGTATTTCATTTACCGCTGCAGCACATTCCATAAAGCTTTCAAATTCTGTTGCAGTTCATTGTTGTGTCTATCGGCTCTCATCCTGGTTAAAATTAAGTAATTGTAGCAGGCTCTCTTAGCCAGGGGAATAGTGTTTATTGCACCTATTTCATCTATTCAGGCCTTTATTTACAGGACCCAAGAGACCTTTTATTTGTTGTGCAATTCCAGCCCATAAATTAAATCTATTGTACCAGAATGCTGCTGATGGCAAGCTATTAGCCACTAAAGTAAGAACAGGTAAATTCTTAACCATCATTTCCTTTCTTTCAAATGAGTACTAATTAGTTGGCTGCGGGAAATTAATAATCCTTCCATTTCCCCTTTCCTCTAACTAGATACACATGAAAGGACTTTATAATTCTCTCACCTTGAAAGTCTGCTGGTGGTAGTTTAATCTCCCCCAAATTAGCAAAAATCAAAGACTAATTTAGGATTTGGTGTGATTTAACTAGAGACCTCTATTGGATGCTTGTTTTAAAGAGAACATTTAAGCATTTACCTGATACAAATTCAGGATGAAACACTCATTCCCGGGAACTAATGACAAGCAAGATTGTTGGACTGAAACATTGTAGAGAAAATGGTGGGGAAGACAGCATGGGAAGACGAAAGAGGGAACTTGGGTTTATGTAACTTCATTAAGAATTGTCAGTAACATTTGTGGAGAAAAGATTGTAAAACACAGTCCCTGACCATTGACCATGCTGGCCAAAACGGATAGGAATTCAAGTCCAACTAAATCTGGAGGGAGCCCAGTTCTACACACCTGCAGCAAAATGTTGCATAAGCCAATTGGGGGGAACATCCTGAATGCATAGATTCCTGTACACCCTCCCCCCCCAAAAAAAATCAGGCTAAGATAAATTGCTTGTGTGACAGAAGATGACAGATCAGTAAATACTCTATCACCCTATTGTCAGGTGGTTTTGGCAAACAGGGGCTCCGGTCTCTCCCCTCCCCCATACAAGGACAATTACTGTATAAGGCAATAATTATTCCTTTATATAGACCCCTTATGTATTGGTGTTAGAACTGCAACACACAGCTGCTCCAGGAAGCTGTTGGAGGGCAGAGTAAAAAAATCCATGAACAAAGAAAGACACAATTTTTCTCTGTGTATACTTCTTGGGGAAGTTAGGGGAAGAGGTATACAGTGGTACCTCTGGTTACGTACTTAATTTGTTCCGGAGGTCTGTTCTTAGCCTGAAACTGTTCTTAACCTGAAGCACCACTTTAGCTAATGGGGCCTCCCGCTGCTGCCGTGCCACCACCGCACGATTTCTGTTCTCATCCTGAAGCAAAGTTCTGAACCCGAGGTACTATTTCTGGGTTAGCGAAGTCTGTAACCTGAAGCATATGCAACCCGAAGTGTATGTAACCCGAGGTTCCACTGTAATTATATCCTGTTCCTCACCAGGCCAAAAATCTATTTTCCCCACTCAACCATAGGAGATTCCTTGGGTCCTCTTGCTTATAGCTAATTCTATATTGGCCACTTCCAAGACCAATAACCTACTTCTGTGGACCTGCTGTGGGTGGTTCTCTGCTGAAACATGTAAGTTTGTAAGCCTATATGCCTGGAATAGGATGTCCTCAACAACCTAAGTGTTTATATATTTTTCATCTAATATAAAGTCCCTCTGAACCTCCCCCCCCAAAAAAAACAACACTTCCGTTTTCAGTTATAGAGGGTATTCAGGTCAAGAGCATTCCATGTTCCTGAATGGGTGAATAGGCGATCAGGTTCACTCCCGCTAGCTATGTCCCCCAACACTCCATCTGCATGCTAGCCACACACCCCACAAAGATGTCTTCACATCAGTGTGAAAGGTCCCTCCATATGTATTGATGGAAAGGTGTATGGAATCCTCCATCCCCATGCACATATGGTTCTTTCACACTGATGCCTGATGAACAATTGGCAGAGGAACATAGGAAGGTTCTTCCTACTGAGGTAGCCCATTGGTCCATCCAACTGACTATTTTCTACATTGACTGGAAGCACCTCTCCAGGATTTCAGAAATGATTCTTTCCCAGCCCAACCTGAAGATGCCAAGTATCAACTTTAAGCCTTCTGATACTCTACAGCTTGAGCCACTATGGCCTTTCTGGGCACGACTGGTGTTCATACTGGTGTCAAGGGTTGAGATATGCAATACTGGGGCAGGGTTAAGAGGTGCAATCCTACTGGCCCTTCCACATATACATGCAATGTGTGGAGGGGTCTTGAGGGGCCCATCCAGTGATCTCTCTCTCTCTCTCTCTCTCTCTCTCTCTCTCTCTCTCTCTCTCTTTCTCTCATATCCTGCCCTTATAAAATAAACACAGGACCAGAGGAGGCAATGGGTTGAAGTATTTCAGATTTTGGGGCGCCAGTAACTACTTAAGAGTATATGTGCCTTTATACGTAATACTTTCTAGCACATTCAAGTGCCCTTTTATGGGACCTTCAGTTTAATGTTAGCTATTCTCGCTACACAACCCAGTGTTATAATTGATTTTTACATTTCAATGCGAAAAGGCCATCTCTAGCAGCATTATAAATCCAAATTTCATGTGAAGTTATTGGTTTAAAATTAGCTTTCTGGTGTAAATGTTAACTTAGCCTGAACCAACTCAGGTTACGGAAACCGACATGTTCATAGTGTTTTGACCAAAATATCTCAACTCATTGTGTGACACTGTTTTTGTGGAGGGTTTATTTTTTATTTTTTATTGCAATGAAAGGCATTCTATATTTATCAAGTAGCTGAGAGAAGGAATATGCACAGAAGGGGAAGATTTCTAAGAATGAGTGACACTTCATGGGGTGCCCATGTCACCAGTCATTCTTGTAATGGTTTCCTAATAAAAGAAAGTATTTTGAGACATGCCAAGTGAATTTCAAGGGTGGTTTTTTTGGCAAGTTATGCCAAAAAAGTGGATTTTCTTTCTCTGGATGTTTTTCCCTTCTCTCTTTTTGTAACTTGCTGACTGATGAGGTGCTGCCAGGGGGTCTTAACAGGTGCAAAGGGTAGTACATGATGCAGCTACCCTTTATTGCATTTCCAATGTTCATAACATATATATCTCCCTTTAACTGAATTCTAAGTTCAAGACCATATTGCAGATCACCACAGTCTACTTGCAGGGCATCTTTCTGCAAAATGCGACAGCACTAAAAAACTATTATGCCATCAGCTCTGGCAGATGGCTGTGGGCATGCCGAGTGAGGTATACTGCTGCTGTTGCCATCTTTTGTAATGTAATTTCTATAGCACTGACAGAGTTGTAAGTATATAATACCTGTCAAAGAACAACTTAAGGCAGGCAAAAAAGACAAAAAGGGAAGCCCATAGAGATTTGGATTGATACCTTTGCCTGAGAAAAAGAAGAGGGGTAGTATTAGATTTGCATATGTTCATTGTTCTTAAACGGTGGCAGGGGGAGAGAGGTGGAGGCAAATTTGAGATTGCTCTTGGTCTAATATTTAGGCTGCTATAAGAAGGCCTGTTCAAAGGGAAACAGATCAAGTTTCTTTTAAAACTAAATGACATTCCATACACACACGTGTCATAGCTGTCAACTTTCAGATTTGAAAATAAGGGATCAGCAGCCTCACCTGTCCCAGGCACTCCTGTCTTCCACTGCCTTCCACAGTTTGGTCAAACTCATGCTGGTAGCTTCGAGAACACTCGTCCTCATAGTTCAATGTTACTAGTGAGCAAAGTTACCCAGTCAGGATTTGAATCTTGGTCTGAATCTTGGTCCTAACTTTTGGGGTTAAGTTTCTATTTAGCTGTCCATTAATACTGACAAACCGTATCTCCCATTCATCTCTCAGATCCCCTTGTAAATCTAAAGTACTGACCTCACCACATCCTGCGGTAAGAAAAATTCCCCAAGTTAATTACACATTGTGTGAAGGTAAGTGTATGAAGCTACAGCATTCCTACTATCAGCTTAAGTGACACATTCTCTCTCTCTCTCTCTCTCTCTCTCTCTCTCTCTCACACACACACACACACACAGAGAGAGAGAGAGAGAGAGAGAGAGAGAGAGAGAGACAGTACAGTCCCTCTGAGCCAAAGGCCCAAAGGCAGAAAGCCCAGCCAGCAGCCAAATGAAGCCTCAAGCGGTGGTTCCCACAGCACAGCGATCCGGCAAAGGGATACAGCAGCAAGGAAACCACCACACCACTGGGAAGCGCTGAAGCAAAGGTGAGTCCCCAGGCAATGCGGCTGATTTGATCGGCACAAGGCATGCAAGCTCCACCCCCCCAGTCGTTCTCAGACTCCTTATTGGGCAGCAAGAGCAACGCAGTTGAGGAGCCTCCCTGGTGGGCAGGGAGGGAGAGGAGCTGCTTCCTTTGAAATCTGGGAAATTTGCGGGATATCAACAATTTGGGATAGCAGCGGGAAATGGTGCTGGAATAAGGGATTTTCCCACCAAATAAGGGAAAGTTGACAGCTATGATACATATATACCTCACACAGCCTTTTTCACCTTGGTTCCTACCAGACATTTTGAAATGCAACTCCCATCATTCCTGACCATTGGCCATGCTGTCTGAGGCTGAAGGGAGTTGTAGTCCAAGCTGAAGGATGCATTCAGGAGACATTCACTCTCCCCACCTTCTATAATTTCCTGTTCAACCAAAAAACATTGATCTGAAGCATGGATAAAGCCCAAGATAAGCAAAGGCGAGAGAGGGCTAATAGCACATGGCAGCTATGATAGTTGAATATCATGTTGTACACAAGCAGAAAGAGTTCCCCCTCTTCAAAGTGATGTGCTGATGTATTGTGGGAACATAGCTTCTGATGATTCTGGCTCCAAGACCAAGCTTTTTCAATATATATGCTGTAAACCAGCTGCTGATTAAATCACCCTCAGTGCCACAATGTCTCATGGGAAATTGGTAGTGTAGACATGCCACTATTGTCTGCTTACCCAAATGTCTTAGATAGCCTCAGGCATAAGAATTAATGAGGCTGTTTTATACTTCTAAGGGATATGGTGACGCCCCCTCCCTGCTCTCGCTCTCTTCGTTTTGAAATAGCTTTGTCTACTGTCATTACAAATCACAGTCAACAAAGCAGAGAAGAAAAACAGATCTATATTTTTCAAGATGGTTTGGCATTAGCTAGTATTTTCAGCTCTTTGTTCTGTCTGCGCACCTCATTAGTAAGCCCCTTCATTTTCTTGCATTCCCTACAAAAGAAAAGGACAACATTGCTTTAATAACAGAGTAAAATGTTAAGCCACATAAAGAGCTGGTTTTCAGATGCCACTTATTGGAAACTTTTATTTTACCACTACTGTTAAGTTTCAGATCAGATGATGTGTAGAAGTCAATTAACAGAACTAAATTGGCACGCTGATGCTGTGGATTGATGGGGGCCTATGAAAAGTTTGGCACACAGTGAAGCAGTAATATGATTGTTTCACCATATTTTCAGATTACCACGCAGCTCAGTGAATCATATTATATCACACTGCACATGACATAGAGCATTATGAAATCTCCAAAACCTGAATTTTTGAATTCAGCTTGGGCCCCATCACAAATTCATTACAAAAGAGAGAAAGAAGGTTGCAGGAAACCTGAATGAATTCTTTGTGTCTGCCTTTTCTGTGGAAAGTACATGGCAGATTCCTACATCTGTATTAACTTTCTCAGAAAGAGAATTTGAAGAACTGAGACAAATAGTGGTGATGAGAGATGAAGCTCTCCGAGCTATTGGCAAATTAAAAAGAAACAAATCACCAGGTTCAGATGACATGCACCCGGGAGTTCTTATAAAGAACTCAAATGTGAAATTGCTGCTCTTTTAGCAGAAATTAAATATGTAACTCCCCCCTTTAGTTTCTCTAGTTGAGGAAACACTATTTTAAATACGGGAGGGGATGGGTTACAGGCTGTACAGTGTAATGTCTATTCCAGGAAACTGGTGGAAAACATTATTAAAAATTAAATTACCAAAAGTATAGAAAGGACAAGTGTTGCTGTAGAAGAACTAGCATCGCTTCTGAAAAGGTAAGTCCTGTCTAACTAACCTTTTAAAGTTCTTTGAGAGTGTCAAAGAACTCACTACAGAGAAATGTAACAAGTGGAGTTCCCAAGGAACTGCACTTTTCAACTTGTTCATAAATTATCCAGAGTAAGGGGTGAGCAGTGAGGTGGCAGGTTTGTTCAGAAACAAAAAGGAGAGAGAGAGAGAGAGAGAGAGAGAGAGAGAGAGAGATTGTGAGCAACTGCATAAAGATCTCTCCACACTGGGTGAATGGGCATTAAAACGGCAAAGGGAATCAAATGCAAAGTGATGTATGCTGGATCAAAAAAGTATGATTCCAAGGTCTAAACTTGCAGCTAGGAAATACATTTTCAAGTTATGGTGGGTAGCTCTATGATGATGTCAACCCAGGGTATGCCATTTGTGAAAACAGCAAATTCCATAGTTGGGAAAATGGCATGGCCATCCAGTTCTGGTCACCACTCTAAAAAAATGCCTTTGTGTTCTGATTGCAGGTTTCCCACAGGCATCTGTTTGGCCAGCTCCATATTTGATCTGATCCTTCTGGGCTTCCCTTGTGTCATTAAGTATCGTCAACTCTAAGAACTATTTACAGTGGTACTTCGGGTTAAGTACTTAATTCGTTCCAGAGGTCCGTTCTTAACCTGAAACTGTTCTTAACCACTTTAGCTAATGGGGCCTCCTGCTGCCGCCGCGATGCCAAAGCATGATTTCTGTTCTCATCCTGAAGCAAAGTTCTTAACCCGAAGCAATATTTCTGGGTTAGTGGAGTCTGTAACCTGAAGCGTATGTAACCTGAAGCATCTGTAACTCGAGGTACCACTGTATTGATAATTTCAATGCTAGCTTTCTCACTGGGGAAAAAAATGAGTGGGTAAACACATTATCTTCAGAGTGTGATGAAATTACAGAGAAAATAATGGAAGAGAAAATTAGGAGTGAGAAAAGATTTTGATGGGACACCTGTATTTTCAATGGTAGGTAGATCAGTACTCCTGTCACCTTCACCACAGAACAGCTTTTGTATTTGTAACGAGTCTTAGATGAATTCAGTGTATCATTATTTTTCCCAACACAGAGTCTGAGCTATATAGATATAGAAAAGGGTTAGAGTTTTCATGTAGAAATGCAATTTAAAACCCTTTGGCCAATTTAAATGAATACCAGTCCTGCACACACCACACAACTTGTGGCCCATCAAACATATGAAGCAATCCTTCATGCACAATATGGAAAGCAAACATATGTACAGATGAGAAATATGCATATGTACAGGTTTTTTTTTTTAGCTGGAACTCACTAGAACTCTGTTCTGGTACCTCTCTGGTGGGTGCCATTGCCATTCTAAGAGAATGAGGGAGGTGTTCGTGGTGAGTTCTGGCACCTCTTTTAAATAATAATAATAATTTATTTATACCCCACTCATCTCACTGGATTTCCCCCACCACTCTTGGCGGCTTCCAACCAAATATTCAAAACAGTACAGCATCAGATATTAAAAACTTCCCTAAACAGGACCGTCTTCAGTTGTCTTTTAAAAGTAAAATAGTATTGCAAGGAGCAGAATTGTATAATTAGAATATGCAGATTAGAAATTTTAGGCTTCTGTTTTTGAATCTGGTGACAGCCAGAGTTATTGGAGCAACAGAAGTAGCTGCCTCGAGGTTCACACTGAAGTTCAAATTCCAAACTCAAAATGAGATTGCATGCCTCAACTCAGGCAATTGACCTCAGCTTCATGCCCAATCTACTTTAAATTACCAAAGCAATTGACTAATAAAGTGGCAGGCTGAATGCTGCTTTCTCCCTTCTCCCCTAATAAATGCTCCCTCACCTAAAAGGTGGTTGTATACTAGCTAAGCATAAGTTTTGCATTTCACCAGAAACCCTTTGGTAAAATGCCAGAGCTCTTCCAGTAATTGTCAGAAAGCTGCGTAGCATCCACTGTGTTGCATGGATGGACTGTGAAATTTACTGAAGCCCAAATGAGGGGTGAGGCAAATTTATGCAAAAAATTCATTCACCTTCTCAGTACACCCACACCCACCCACACACCCACACACACCAATGCCATTGAGATGACACTGTTTGTGCAGTTTCCATGCAAACATCAATGGCTTTTATAGACTATTAAGTTTGCTTATAGGCATGACTCAAGGAGATGGCTGTAATTTATAAAGCTTAAAAGAGACTGTGTCCAACGTACTCAAAAGTATGTCTCCTTCTAAATGAGCCTCAACAGCAATGAGGTCCATGCTTTGCATTGGGCAGGTCTGCAAAGGACAATGTTCACTGAGGCTACAACAAAATTACGGAATGTGTTACTGAAAGGAAGGCTTCAGATGCCATACCCCTCTATGACTTTTAATAAGATAGTGAAGACTTATTGATTCTTCCAGGTATTTGGGGGGCTCTGATTAGCAGAACTGACTGGACAGTGTTCAATATATGGATTTTGGCTGTTGTTTTTATCTCAATTTGACTGTAGTCCATTTTTAATTGCTGTGTGCTTCTGTGTTGTTGTTTTAATGGCTTTAGCTGCCAGCTACCTTGGGTATTTTGGTTGAAGGATGGGATATTAAACATTTGAAGTAAATACATCTGCCTAAAGACAGACTACTACTGTTTAGGGAAGTTTTTAAGGATTGGTGCTTTTATTATGTTTTTATGTATGCTGCAAGCTGCCCAGAGTGGCTGGGGAAACCCAGCCAGATGGGTGGGGTATAAATAATAATAATAATAATAATAATAATTACTGGTATCAGATTATTTTTCATTATATATAATTGTCTCAAAGACTATGCTACATAACTCTACCAAACTTTGGAGAGTGGTTTACCTTAGAGGCCATAAAATGGCAACCACACCTCACATTATTTCCCCTGAAGTGTAATGTCATCATGTTTTGCATTTCCCTGCTCCTACTTATTGTTATTGTTCACTAATTTATTAAATTTCTATACTGCCCTTCATCCAAAAATCACAAGGTGGTTTACAACATAAAAACAAGCAAACAAACAAACAACAACAACCCACATTTTAAAAAAAAAATCTGAGGAAAGGGGAAATGGCCATAATTTAGTGGCAGAACAATTGATCTGCATGAAGAAGGTAATCTTTGCTGCAAACATGCCTTCAAGCAGCCTCAGTACTTTTTTTTCTTAACATTCTAGCTTTGGTAGCTCTATTGCAGAATCACTGACAAGAGTAAGCTAGGTGTTGTTTTCCTTGGACTTACCCTTTCCCCTGGTTCATGAGCTAACATTAGTCCATCAGAACAAAGTCAATTTAATGTTTAGTGCTTAGATGTCCCCATTCTTTCAGTGACAAGTCTGGAAAGTCTCAAAAGGCTCTTCTCTAAAGTGAACAAAGATTAGACATTACCGGAGCAAGTCCATAGTGAGCTTGACCTCTTACTGATGTCTGATTACCACTTAACGTGTTTCACACCATTAGTTGCCTAGGATTTAGTGATCATTAGTGGGCTTGAAAATGAACAAGATAAAAAGAAGTTTAATGTTCAATTCCAAGGATGGTTTACTTTTTCCATGCAGCATCATTTACAGCCAAAGAGGTGTGTGATGTTGATTAAAATTTAGCTTCACGCATTTCTTTGAAAAACAAATCACTCCAAGGATGGTGTTGTGTAGAATTTGACTGTTGCCCCATATTATCTTACACTGCAAGGGATATCTGCATTTCTTACATCAGTGATGTCCTTTGTACTAAAATAAACTTGCACACTTTCATTTTTGGACCAAAAGATGCCAGTAAGGATGTGTAGATGGCTTACAGCTATAGTAAAATGAACCCCAGATATATATGCTGAAAAATACGGGAAGTCAAAATGCACCTGCCTTTTGACCCAGCTGCTGCCCCCAAACTGGTGGGAGTTGCATATAAATGCTTTCCTTGTGCTACCAAGAAAACTTGAAAGCAGAGAACAGCGTACAGACTAGATCCAGCTTGCTTTTCCTTACAGCCAATCCCATGCCTCTGTGATCATTTTGGGGTCTGGGGAGAAAAAGGAGAAGCTTACCACTTTGCACTAATTGATGGAAGCCACAGGAGATAAGAGCACTCTTGTGCTTGGGTCCTGCAGCCATCTGGTTGGCCAATGTGAGAACAAGATGCTGGACTAGGCAGACAATGTTCACATGTAGCTCTTAAAGCCGTAATGATATCTCCACTTTCTTGAGTTCATGTAAGGGCTGCCGCTCAGTTGTGGAACACACTTTGCAGGAGATCCTGGGTTCAATCCCTCCCAAATCCAGGTAGGGGTGAGAAAGACTTCCGTCTCAGACCCTAGAGAGCTGCTAGTGGTCAGTGTGGACAATTCTGAACCAATGTTCTGACTTAGTATAAAACACTCCAAAGAGAGCTCTTCCCTGAGCCTAGATTAGAGCTTCATTCTTTCTCTGTACGCAGAAGGAGTTCAGGAAGAGAAGGAGTAACTCTCCCCCCACGAACCCTTCTGCCCCAAAGCCCTTGGGTCAATTGGCTGCCTGGGATCTTTCTAAACTGCTCTAAAGACTATCACTGCTGCCCATCTGCTTGGCTTGCAAAGTACCCAGATGGGTAGTGACTGGCCTCAGATATTTTCCTTCCATTTAATGTCCCTCTGTGCTTTCTTTTATGAAAATATCGTCCATGCTTCCCCACTTGTATTTACATAATATTAGTGTATGTTGCTTCTCCCCCTGCCAGCTTTTTACAAAGGAAGGTCATCAGTTTCCTCATCTTGTAAGTAGGGAAATCTGGGCAGGGAATAAAATAGCCTGGCTCTGGTTAAACAGAAAGTCAATATTAGCAGTAGGGTGCTGCTCCCTCCATCCAGTATAATTTCAGTTCAATCATATATATTAACAATGCCTCGGGAGTCAAATAGTTCTGTTTTTACAATATATTCTTTTTTTTAGGAATAGGGCATAAGATCTATTGTTACAATTGCTACTAATAATACACATAGTTTTCCTGAAAGACTTTAAAAGCACCTTTGAGTCTCTTTCATGCTATTTGTGTGTGCTTGTGGTTGTTATTATTGTGGGGCTGAAAGCAGGAATGAGCAATTTTCAAATTTGAATACATGCTTTTGCCAGTGTACTACTGCAGAAAAATGACAGACATGGAATGTGCAAACAGACAGACACACTTAATCCCTGTTCGTCATGAGAAGGCATCTTTGCTTGGCTTAAGTGTTCAGATTAATAGTGTAGTAGATGCTACTGGGCTAACTCTACTTCTTGGTCCTGCTGAGCAACAACCAAGGGCAAAACACAGCAACCACATTTAATGTTAGACCAAGTTGCCCAATGACCACTTCTCCATTGAAATGTGGCTTTTGGGAGCGGGTGATGTGCTGCGGAGCAGAGTGCCAAACCCATCAGCCAACATTAATGTGGGCAACACATTTTCTTATTATACAAGCTTTCAGCAGCAGCAACAGCAGCAACAGCAGCAAAAACACTCTGTTGGAGCTTCCATTGGGCTGGGCAGTTTCTACAGTAGATCCAGTAGGGACAACAATCCATCACCACTGTATATAGGAAACCAGGGTGTTGGTGTGATTTGTTCAAGGGATCTGGGGAATGATTGTTCAGTAATTGGAAGGTGTTGCAGAAAGGTCTGACATGTTAGGATTACTGCAGGGTACTTCTGCTTCTTTATTAATATTGTCAGTCCTCTAGAGGAAAACTGTGAAACATTTTAGGAGACAAGTTAATGTGTTGGGATTAATACAACCCCCCCCCCCTCTGGGATTATAGGAAGAAAGTGTATGCTTCAGATCTCAGCTGTCATGCAGGGCGTATGTGTCTTCTTCTGCCCCTCTACAGTTGTGCAATGAAAGGAAGATCCCATGCACAATTTTCCTGTAAAAGGTGCCATCTTTCAGAAGGTGGCTGAGGTCAATTGCAAAAGCTTTAAGCTGATTATTCCCATAAGCACTCTAAATGCTTCTTCTTATTAAAGGGACCTGAAAGCAAAAGATAATTCATGCCCTTATGAAACATGTTAACATGCTGCTTTGTCATTTGATCAATATGTGCGGCTTGCTGAGAAGCAAGGTACTGAGGATTCCCCAGGAAAGAAGGTGGGAGGGAAGTGAAACTAATTATGAAAATGCAATGAATGAAATATGAATGTGGGCAGCTAAATTGCCACTTTGAACTTTAGATCAAGAGCCACCCTCTGTGTTATAGCTAACACCTACCTCTATAGTAGTCTTGAGGATGGATCAAGCCAAACAGAACCTACAAGGAGTGTAAGGCAGCCCAGCAGTAATTCAATAAAATTTCTAAATTTGCTTCATGCTTTGCAGTGAACAATCAAGAAAGGGGTATTGCCAAGCACTGGCAGGCACTATATGTGCCTTGGGGGCTGCATTTGGTTTGATTTACCTTCATGTTTATTTAGAAGCAAAAGGGAACCCTGTCCAGCATAGTGGTACCTTGGTCCTTGAACGTAATCCATTCCAGAAGTCTGTTTGACTTCCGAAATGTTCGAAAACCAAGGCGTGGCTTTCAATTGGCTCAGACGCCCCAAAAACAATAGCCGACAACTGCATCGGACGTTCAGTTTCCAAAAAACATTCAAAAAATGGAATAATTATTTCTGGGTTTCTGGCGTTTGGGAACCGATTTGTTCGTCAGCTAAGCAGAGGCCTATGAAAAGCCTACAACCAAGCCCTGAGTGCAACAATGTTCTCCCCAGCCCAGCTAACATTCCCAGCAAGTGGTATTCAGAGCTGTGGTGCCTCTGAATTTATCTATATATTTATTTGCAAATATTTTAATCCTACCAACATTAAGAAGGAATATCTTGGCAGTGGACAGCATAAAAACAACCATAATATGACTTTCAAAAGTAAGAACAAAATACATCACTCATCAGTAGGTTTGTGCCAGCCTGCTCCATAATGTTTATTAGTCATTGCCTGTTTCATTTTGCCTGCTTTCATGTTTCTGAAGTGATGGTGATGATTTTGACTATTTTGGGTATTTTGGATTTAAGCAGAAAGGTGGGCTGTAAATATTAACAACAACATTTCACCACCATCTTCAAGGATGCTTGCCGCTATTGTGTTCTCTTGCCACAATCCTCAGACCGGCTCAGAAGAGAAAGAAGAAGCCATTGCTTCCACTCCAAAGCATCTAGACCAGAGGATGTGGCCTTTCTGTACTCCCCCAGATCAAGTGATATGCATCCAGTTCATCAATTGCTCCATCTAAACTGTAGGATGCAGTAGGAGCTAGTCATAGAACAGGGCAATGGCATGTTGCTGAGGCACCAGATCTCTTTCTGTGTGTCCTAGCTAGCACTATCCACTGTGAGCTTTCTAGGGTACTGAAGAAATGCCTTGTGCTCTGCTGAAGAGGAACAGACAATAAGGCTGGTGAACAAGGTAAGAATTATTGGAACAATTTACTTAGATATATAAATTGTTTTTCTAGTCTTTATTAAATGACATCATGTTCATGGTTGTTATTTTTCTTTTGTAAATACAATAGCTTGTTTGAATACAACCAATAGTTGGTTTATGTGTTGATGCTCACCCCTTACTGTCTTTTGATTTATTTGCAAAATCATGCATTTTTGCAGTGGGTACTACCACTCTTTAGTCCGGTTAGGGATGGCAACAGTTTACTTTTAGTAGGTTGATGGTGAGTCTGGATCCAGTGGATAGGCTGAACCATTTGACATGAAGCTACTCTAGCTTACTCAGTGACCTCTAGAATCTGCAGTTTTGTGTTTGTCCCAGGGACCATCATGGATGTTTTATTTTTTAACCACTGATTAGGCTATTGGCTTCAAAGAAAAAGTGGTCTAGGGAAAATGCTTCCAGATCGGAGGATATATTACTTTTAACATGGAAGCTATAATTCACCAAAGAACCTGAAGAACTAATGAATAATTGGGGAGTGAATTCGATAATCAACCAGTAGTGTCTATTAACAATGCAAGATTCAATGAACTGCATATGAACAAGAACTAATTTATACTTGGTTCAGGATAGCAAGCCAGAAATGGCCACCTCTGATCCTGGAAATAGGAACATGGAATAGTAACAGAGCTTTTGACATGCCCTTTGAAGTAATTGAGACAATATATATCTATACATAATTGCTATGAGATGATACTGAAACTCTTTTAATTTTCTCCAAAAGGTAGAAAGCTTCAACTAGTCTTAAAGTTATATTGCATACCATAGCACTGAGACATATCCTTGAAAGTATAGGCTATAATTAATTCGTTAGTTTCATAAAGTCTGAAAACTGAGTTAAGGAGCAGAAGCCTATCTGTGATAAAGGTTATCCACTTGTATTTGAAGATAATTTTCACTTCCTAATTTTACTTTGTACAGCATCATTATAATATGAGCTACTGAGCAAAACCTTCTATTAAAGATAATGTTTGATGGGGACAGATGCCACAATGTCTCCTCTGCAAATTTCTTTTATAATTGTTGAGCAGGGTTTGGTAATTAAATCTTGAACTTAGGATTCTCAATTTTTAATATGTTTATTAAAAGAAAAGGTTGGCGAATTACAGAGAAGAATAATTAACCATTTCCTTTTAATGCTAATTGTGCTCCCTCATCACCCTTTTAAACATTCCAGACAGATAGATCTCACAGGATCAAAACATCACTGAGAGAATGGTTACCTGTTGAAAGGTAAATTTGAGAACTACCTCAGTTTAGCTGTTTGCTTTTGATTCAAAGTATAAATAAGTGGATGTGCTCAGATGGGCGTTGCCTCCCCCTTTTTCACCCCAGTGCTTAACTTAAGTGAACTATGGGACTTATATCCTGGGACACACACACAAGTCCCTAAAGAAGTATGTGCTAATAAAAATTGCACATCTGGCCAATACCATGCCTCTGCACCTATATCCTTCTTTTCCTCTGTGTTCTCTAGGATAAGAGCTCTGTTATTTTGTTGAGGGGCTGCAAAATCTGCAGATGGCTTCCATCCGGTGTTGGCCACAAGAACCAATTGCTGCCAGTGCCTACCTATAAAACACTGCCGCATAATAGCACTGAACTTGGGATAACCTTGTGTATGTGAGGCCAATGTTCTCCCACTGATCTATGACCCTTCCCAGAGGTTGAGGCAGTTATTTCTGGACCCCGTAGTGGGTCCTCACTCTAGCTGCTGTGATCTATGCTGTGATCTATCAAGAGGCAAATGAAACAAAGAATGCAGGAGAACATGGATGTTTAAGCTTGACAAGGCAGGGAAGAAAAGTGCAGTATGTGAGAGGCTGATATGGGACCTAGTAAGGATGGATGGATGAATCAGACTATTTACAGTTTGTGTCAGCTTCACATGTGTTCGTTCATAACTCCATCCTATCCCATCCCATCTCCAAATCATTCTGCAATTTCTTTTCAAATAAACTATGGCAATTTGCATTCTTTAACATTTCTTCACAAAATACACCTTCTCCACATATTCTCCTAAAATACACATTTTTCTATGCATTTAACTCAATACACACAGTTCATATGCATTTTAATATGCACCACAAAATTCCAAGAAATGTTAAAACATGGATAATGGTGTTCCAGTCTATGCATTAGTCCAGGAGCTGTGAGTTGTGTAGGCTCACTTAAAAATGGAGGCTGGATTAATCTTTGAGCAACCCTTGGTCTGCATATGGATTGTAACATCCTTTAAGACATTACTAGAATAATCTAGACACATATCTCAGAAACTTTGCTGTGTTATGTTGTACTATGTTAACAAAACCTTTAAACAGAATATGCCTAATGACTGTGTGGTTGTAATATTCAGGTTATTTACCAAATCAGTCATAATCTGTTTTGATGTTCACCTCACTGTGAAAAAACAACAACAGAGTAATGTTCTCAGTGTTGGTTATAGGAAACCGAACTGTTTCTTTGCAATTAAAATGGTCAGCCCTCCGCATTATTTTATGCAGGTTCATTAGCATAATGAACAGTCAGTTCCTGACATTGTATACTAACTAGATGAGGCACTTGTAAATGCTACAGGCTGACCTGCTCCGCCTTTGAATACCCACTGTGAGGAACACTCTAACAGGAATATGTGATCTGAAAAATGCTGAACACAATTTGCACAGAGGCATGTTTCAGGTGAAATAGGAAAGAATCGAGCCAAAGTACAGTGGACCTGAAAATGTGCTTTTCTCTGCCTAATGGTATCTTTATCCACCTGAATTAAACTAGTGACCCTTATTGCTAGGCTCAATAAAAACATGGGGTGGCTAGGTCTGCATATGTTACTGCTTCAGACACTTTTCCATACCAGCTGGGGTTATGGAATGGATCCTTTACAAGCACCATGTCTAGTACATTTTGAGTGAGCTATAAAAGAAAAAGAGGGGAAATTATGAGGAATATATTTTTCAATGCTTATCCCCCACCCCTCCACCAAATGACCCAGAAAACCATCTAGGTGCAATTTTGATCCTATGAGATCTTCGTTGTTGTTTAGTTGTTTAGTCATGTCTGACTCTTTGTGACCTCGTGGACCAGAGCACGCTAGGCACTCTTATCTTCCACTGCCTCCCACAGTTTGCTCAAACTCATGTTAGTAGCTTCGAGAACACTGTCCAACCAACTCGTCCTCTGTCATCCCCTTCTCCTTGTGCCCTCCATCTTTCCCAACATCAGGGTCTTTTCCAGGGAGTCTTCTCTTCTCATGAGGAGGCCAAAGTATTGGAGCCTCAGCTTCAGGATCTGTCCTTCCAGTGAGCACTCAGGGCTGATTTTCTTCAGAATGGATAGGTTTGATCCTCTTGCAGTCCATGGGACTCTCAAGAGTCTCCTCCAGCACCATAATTCAAAAATGAGATCTTCACTGAAAGTTAAATTCTAGAACTACTTCCATTTAGCTGTTTGCTTTTGAATCAATCTCATGGCTACAAACCCCCCCCCCAAGCACCACCTTCTGGAGTTTGCAAAGCAGGGCCTCCAACTCCCAGCCTGACTGGTCACTCCAGAAGGATGTCATGGTTGATGGCACTGGCAGCCTTCAAATTGTTGAGAAGTATCAAAAGGGGGCACACCCCCTTCACATACAAGGCAATCAAGGCAGTCTCAGTGCTGAAAACCAGGCTGAAACCCAGATTGAAATGGATCTAGAATCCCCTTCTCAACCAAGAATGTCTGCAGTTGGCCAGTGACCACCCACTCAAGAACATTGTCAAAGAAGGAGATATTTGTAATTGGCTTATTCTTAATTCAGGTCTTCCTAAGAGCTGTTCAGTCTCTCCCAAACTGCTCCACTCCTTATTCGGAAGTCTAAAATATAGATGAAAATGGTGTCAGTTGGTTAAGATATAGCTGCACAAAGCTATATCTGTATGCAGGTGAAAATGTAAGAGGGAAAATTAACCATTTTATTTCTTCACATATATGAAGCCTTTCTCCCTAGGCAAGATTACACCAGTTGGATAATCCAAACCCTGTAACCTCCAGTCTCACTCCTGAAAGTCAGAAACTCATGCTTGAAAATCAGCTCCACTCACATAACCATGGCGAGAGGGAACCCCTTTTTGTATGGCTATGAAGCAAAAGTATCTGAGAGGTCTATCCATTTATATGCCAAAAAAAAAATTTCAACAGCGTGAGAACATTCAAGTAACTTTGAGGCTTATTTGAGCTTTCTACTACTATAGCTATATCGCAAAGTGGTTTGTGAAGGCTTTTCGCTTGAAAGCAGAGATATAAATACTTGAATGAATGAATGAATAAAACAAAATAAATAAAGATGAAGAGAAGGTATTTAGAACAGACTGAAGGACACAGATGCTTGTAACAATTGTTCCTGTGTCCACTCTGTTTTCTCTTACTCAGTGTGTATATATAAGCATGAAAGGATGGGTAAATTGAAATATGGTTCTTTCCCATCTTGTTATTTGCTTTACAACCTGTAAAATATAACTAAACAGTTCATTTTTAAAAGTCTGAAATCTAAACTGTTGCATGTTCATTGCATCTCTAGTCATCTTTTCTTTGCACAATTTTAAGGCAGGAAAAGGTTTTGGAAATGGATTTATTATTTGTTTTTAAGTAGTCAGAATTGAATATAGACCAGGAGGGAAGCAATATCATGGATGGGAATGCACAAGTAAATTCCATTTTCCCCCTTCCCTCCATGCACATTCCGGGGGAAACTTCATTATTGAATTATCTATAGAAGCTATCAATCATCAATTGCAACTGTATATAACTGTGTTATAAGATGTAATAGAGAACAAAAAGTCCATTGACTAAAGGAAAACTGATTTAACAAAGATTTCTATCAAGGTGTCTAAGCATTTCATTTAATACTAAGAGCAAGGGAATGGCATGGTCCATATTTTACTGTCATCTATCTCTGTCCTCAGATTTCTCTAGTTTTCTTCTCCTGCAAAAGAGACTTTCATCCCCCCCCCCCCGCATTCACTCCATTGATGCAGCACACCCACTTCTACCCAGGCCAGCTCCACTCTTCCCAACCTTTGGAGCACCACATTTTGGGAGTTTACGCTAGCAAGCATAGAGCCATAGAGCATAGAGCCAGCATAGAGCCAGCACCACTCTTGTTGGTATGATCAGCAGGCAGAAAGAGGTGTGCCACACTGAAACATTTCAGTAACCATTTCCATCACTCCAGGGTCAGCTAGTGCAAGGTCCAAGAGAGCTGAGTGGACTGGCACCTCTGTCCAATACAGTGGTACCTCTGGTTATGTACTTAATTTGTTCTGGAGGTCCGTTCTTAATCTGAAACCGTTCTTAACCTGAGGCACCACTTTAGCTAATGGGGCCTCCCACTGCCGCCGCACCGCCGGCGTGTGATTTCTGTTCTCATCCTGAGGTAAAGTTCTTAACCTGAGGTACTACTTCCGGGTTAGCAGAGTCTCTAACCCGCGGTGTTTGTAATCCGAGGCACCACTGTACACACATACACACAGAGAGAGACAGACACTGTAAAATAATTAACTACTGAAAATCTAGGGCAGGACACTCTGAAAGCTGTTGAGCCTTATTTAAGGAAACCACCAAAATTGTTGAGGGTTTTTTAGAGGAAAACCCCAATGTTGTTGAGATTTTACAAAAACACACAAAAAAGCCCCTCCCCTTTTCAATTTATTTGCCTAAGATCCAGGACAAAGGGCCACCTTTTGGAAATCCCACCCCCCCCCCGGACATAAATTCCATCTTTGAAATCCTGGTAATGTCTGGGAAAATCCAGACATAGGGCAGCCCTAGAAAATCCCCAGGATGGGATTTTTAGGAACATTTCTTCATTAACGTTTGAATTTTCCAAAATAAAGTTGGTGGCTAGCATTTTAGCATTAAAAAAATATCGCTGCTAGCACTTATGCACACATCCTCTTCAGCTCCTGGCAATTATTTGCAATATGTACCTGCCAGCTTGTATTTTTTAGTGATAACCCAATTAAGGAACACATTGCTCTTCTCTAATTGCAGTCCTTTCCTTTGGAAATGCTGAGTAGTGAATTTGGTTTCCATTTTTTTCCCCGCTCTCTCTCTCTCATTTTTATTTTTTCAAACCATAGCCATGGTTGTCACTGCTAATAAAACAACAGGTGAGACTTCGCACCGGCTGCTGTGACTTACACAGTAATGACCTAAATTCTTTCCAAAGTGATACATTAATCCAGTAATACTATTTTATACTCCCTCCCATCATGAGTAAGGCATAGCCAAAGGAGAGAAAATGTATGTGTTGCACATTGATCTAACAAACTAATTGGATTATCAGGGATGAGAGGATCTAATACCTGCTCTCTTGGCTTATCCAAGTATGTGCAATAAAGACCTTGTAAGGATGGACAAACTGCTGTGAGAGAATGCATTCAAGAGCCAATTAAGACATGCAGCTTAAGAACATGAGTTTATACCTGGTCACACTACTTGTTTGTCTAACTCAGCCATAAAATGATGCAAGCAACACAGCACAGTCCACTTGCAACAGCACAAATCTGTCCATATATTATGATGGAAGCCAAACCTTAACTCTTGAAGACCTGGTGGTGTCAAAAAATAAAGCTCAATAGGGGGAGTGAATTCTATAATCAGGGTGCAATTTTTGGCAGTTAATAAACCATATTGATATTAATTCTGCTGTATGCTCTGCTCTCAGCATGAATTCAACTGAAGTTCCCAACATAGCTGCTTAAAAGCTTAGCACATTGTGTTGTAATTCATTGGAGAGGTAATTAGTTGTAGCCTCTAGGTGGTTAAATACAGTACTACGATGCCTCCATTTGCCAGATTTCTAAGCAACTATTTGGGATGGGAGGAGAGGGGCAGTGGTAATGCTAAAATTAATTGCGTCATTGGGTCTGTAAATATCTGTTTCCTTATGCCATTAGATGTGACTTAACAATATACACGCCTCTTGGGTTTTCTGGTTGTCTGAAAATATCCTCAGAGTACAGCCCATAAGAGTAAAGGGAATTAAGGACTCACTGTGCATAAGGACTTTAGAACAAAAGTGAATGTTTTTGTGTGGATAGTGTCATTATATGGTTAAGTCACTAGATGGCACTGGCCATACTTGTACTTGTGTGGAGTCATGAGTTTCTGGTGTCTGTTCTCATCATGTATGAAATATCCCATAAAAGTTACCTGCAGGGTTGGGGAACCTCTGGACAGGTATTACTGGACTCCCATCATCCCCAGACAGCATTACCAATGGTCAGAATTACGGTTTCTGTATTCCAACAAATATCAGGAGAGTCACAGATTTCCCATGCCTGCTGTATAGCTCTCATGACATGGTACCCAAAGTCAAGTTTTAAACTCACAAATCCTTTTTTTGAAAAACAAAGAAAATGGTGCTGCTCTTTGCACTAGGACCCTTTAGTTTTAATAATCCAGCAGCATGACCTGAATTGAAGGGAAAGTTTGCTTCATTTTGGCTGGCTACCAAGCTCCACCAGGAGGAAAGAACAGTGCAAGGAAGCTCACTCCTTCATGCTATGTATGCTAGATTCCTGTTTCGTCCCCAAGAGGAATGTCAGTAATGAGAGGACTTGCTTCTATCAAAGAGCTAAGAAGCCTTGAGAAACTGTTGATTCATTTGTTAAGGCCTTGCATGAACATGTCAACTTTACATTTAACTGTAGCATATTATTTATGACTGCTGGTTTTAGCTAGCATTATTTTTATTTATTTATTGTGTTTATATATTCTCTTTCCTCTGGAAAGAACCTAGGGCAGTGCTCAGCATGCTAACAATACAGCCATTTTCACATTATAGCTAAAACTTGGCATTTAAAATCATCTCATCTGGGAGTCCTGGAAGACCTGCTCCCTGCCTCCCTGGCCTTTTCCCACTTGGCCTGGGAAGAAGGGGCCCTGACTGACTCCAGTTACAAAAGCTGAGACTGCTGAACAGTCTCTTTGGATGGGGTATCATGAAGAAGAAGAAGAAGAAGAAGAAGAAGAAGAGGAGGAGGAGGAGGAGGAGGAGGAGGAGGAGTTTGGATTTGATATCCTGCTTTATCATTACCCTAAGGAGTCTCAAAGTGGCAAACAATCTCCTTTCCCTTCCTCTCCCACAACAAACACTCTGTGAGGTGAGTGGGGCTGAGAGACTTCAGAGAAGTGTGACTAGCCCAAGGTCACCCAGCAGCTGCATGTGGAGGAGCGGGGAAGCGAACCCAGTTCACCAGATTAAAAGTCTACCACTCTTAACCACTACACCACACTGGACTGTTGTTGCTGTTTTTGAACCCCCCCCCCCGTATCTTTATTTTAGATGTTATTAAGATTTATATGGAAATTGTTTCAACTTGGTTGTGTGCTTTTTAATTATTGTTTATGGCTACTTTTGTTAGTTTGTAATTATGTATTTTTACATGTTGTAAAAGGCACCTTAAGCAAGGTTTTAACGATTAAAAGTCAGCATACAAATAAAATTCTGTATGTATGTATGCATTAGATATCTATGTAAAAATGAAGCCATATAACTGCTATATTCAAGCATTTCCTCGAAGTTGTGGCCATAGAAAGGTGCAGCAAATGCTCTAGGAATTCATTCAAGGTACATTTTTTCTGTCCTCTCAGCCTTTCACCACTTTCTCTTACTTTTTTTGTCCAGTTCTATGTGTGGTCTTCAATGTTGATCAGAGCTGCATTGCCAGGAGGGTTAGCTATCCTAACCCGGCTCTTTTGGCATTCTTCCACATTATTTTGATTGCTAATAGAATAATAATTTTATATTTTAATAAGTTGGCACATTGCTAAAATGATCTAATTTCATCTCAAGCACCCAGATTATGGTAATTAAACTGCATTTGTGTTGTCATCGTTAAAGATCAATAGTGGACTTAATTGCTAAATTTATTAACAGAAAACATTAGGAGATTTTAAATGAATGTTAAGTAATGCAAATCAATCTAAATTAGTTTTGCTCATTCAAGGAAACTGCAGCTCCATTTTTAAATCATGAGTTCAAGAATAGGATGATGTACTCAGGAATAGGATCTCCACCCCCTATTTTGTTGATAGTGCAATTTCAGAAGATCACTTGTTTACGTGTTCATCCGCAAAAGTACATGTTGATGTACATTGGGCTTTTTCAGCTAGAACTCACTGGAACTGAGTTCCGGCACCTCTGTGGTGAGTTCCTCTTTAGCATTTCATCCCTTTCTTGGGGCTGCAAGGCTGGTGGCATGGTGCTTGTAGATGCGCAATGGAGGTGACAATGATGGTGCCAAAAGCAACTGCTGTTGCCCCCTTTGGTGCTCCCACTGAGAGCCAGTGTGGTGTAGTGGTTAAGAGCGATAGACTCGTAATCTGGGGAACTGGGTTTGCGTCTCTGCTCCTCCACATGCAGCTGCTGGGTGACCTTGGGCTAGTCACACTTCTCTGAAGTCTCTCAGCCCCACTCACCTCACAGTTTGTTGTGGGGGAGGAAGGGAAAGGAGAATGTTAGCCGCTTTGAGACTCCTTCGGGTAGTGATAAAGCGGGATATCAAATCCAAACTCTTCTTCTTCTTCTCCTCCCCCCTAAAAAAAAGAGTTGTCCATCCAAAACAGGTGGTAGTTCCTGCACTTCTTTTTCTGGAAAAAAACACTGCTTAGAGACATACTTTTTGTTTACAGCAGACCCTTTTCTGCAGCAATTTTTTTAAATGTTTGGATTATCGTCTCCACAAAGTGTTTCAGGAAACCTTGATTTGACTCATGCCACCTCAAATAGATCCTTCTTCACCTCTGACGAGCTGAAAATAGCTCCAAGGCACCTTCATTTAAAACATATATTCAAATTTGCTCCCTGCTTAATGGCAGAAGAGACAACAATAAAAAAAATCATTGCGACTTGGATCTTTTGAACAAAGACTACTATAACGCAGGACAAGGACTTATGTGTTAGCTCCCACCTTCATGCACCAGAGTAATGAAACATCAAGATAACATTTCCTTCCAGACTATGCAAAGCTAGCACACAGACATTCTGTCATGGTAAAATCATGCCCCTTTCTTTTAAACAACAGACATTTGAAACAGACAGTGCTCAGGGCCTGTGCCTTTTTTCAAATATGAATATTTCACAGTACCATCAGACGTTCAGTGCATTCATTATTGAAGCAATGATAATGTGTTGCTATAATGGCAATACCCCACATTCTCAAATTATATATTCAAACATGTTTAAAATGGATTCTCTTTTACCAATAAGTGGTAGCTTTAAATTGCTTACTTAAATTATACACAAGAGAAATTGTCTTCAAAGATCTTCACGTAAGCACCTCAACTGTTTTTGAAGCATGTAAATTTATTTAAATTTAATCAAGTAAGGCATAAACTGTCTGCATACTATTCAACTAAAGCTGCCCTAATTAAAACCCATCTATAATTTGTAATTTGGAAAGTATTTTTGTGCCATTTACTTCTAAGGAGTATAGTAGCAGATTTATAAGAAAATGCTATTTTCTGTTTTGAACCTACTAATATAATGTTTATGTTTTTTTCAATTTCAGTGGTACAATTAGGTAATTCTAGATAGGTATAGTCTTATGGAGGCTCACTCTACATATGGTAATGTGCTTTAACTTCACTTACTTCAAAATATGGTGTTTAATATGCTTCTTTAAGCCATATAATGCTAATGTTAGGTAAAGGTAAAGGGACCCCTGACCATTAGGTCCAGTCGTGACCGACTCTGGGGTTGCGGTGCTCATCTCGCTTTATTGACCGAGGGAGCCGGCGTACAGCTTCCGGGTCATGTGGCCAGCATGACTAAGCCACTTCTGGTGAATCAGAGCAGCGCACGGAAACGCCGTTTACCTTCCCGCCGGAGCGGTACCTATTTATCTACTTGCACTTTGACGTGCTATCGAACTGCTAGGTTGGCAGGAGCAGGGACCAAGCAATGGGAGCTCACCCCGTCGCGGGGATTCGAACCGCCGACCTTCTGATTGGCAAGTCCTAGGCTCTGTGGTTTAACCCACAGCGCCACCCGTGTCCCTTAATGCTAATGTATTGCTTTGCAAAAATTTATTTAATTGCATTACTTTATTATTCTATAGCCACATCAGCAGTCCAGGGGGCACTTGTGGTTCTGTAAGGCCATTGGTAATTAGTGCTCAGGCTCAGAATGCCACATAAGAAGCAAATGAAGTCATCATCTCCATTTGTGATTTCTTTCTACTGGTTTTAGAATGTGTCCGGAACTCAAGGATCCCAAATAATGATAGTCAGTTGTTAGAAATTTTAAAGACACTGCTAGGGAAGAAGGAGAATTTAATTCACTCTGTATTTTAAAGTGAAAAAAATAATTGGCAGTTCTTGGACTTATATGTGGAAGGGAACACGGTTAACAATCCGATTATGCACTTTCCTGAATTTTGCGAAGTAGTTGTGCTTGAAAAAAAAAAGCATATTAGAATTCGTATTTTATGGTTCATGCTGGGCCTCTAGATTTTGTTCAACTGCATCGGCCCCAGCTGAAATGATCAAACTTCTGGAATGATGGGAGTTGTAGTCTCGCAAATCTGGAAGATCAGAAGTTCCTCATCCCTGCAGTAGTTGGTACCACGACCCCTACTGCAAACATCATCTAGGACTGACACAACCTCTTAGGAGCTAGCTAGATCAGAAGGGCCAGTAGCACAAGCTACAGAGGGCCCCAACAGAAACTGAGCACGTTGGCTAAGAACACACCAAACTCAAGCCTGTATTCACCTGAGGGGCTGGCTTTATGACTCCCAACATTCCACACTCTATGGAGCCGCCTAGCCAACACAGACAATAGACCCAGTGAGAAATAACAGAAATAAGTGTGCAAAGGCTCCAGCCCACATGACTGCTCCATTAAGGTGTTCTAGAGGACTAGTTAGCCCCCCAAATATGAAAAGTTCACATGGCACCACACACATTACAACATGTCTGCCTTCTGGCATCTGTTCATGGTCCTGAAATGCTTCAAATTATTTTCAAGTTTGTGGGGCTCACAGAGAGCAGAATATAACCAGAAGAACTAACTATTGCGAAACTACCAGCTACTGTTATCCCTAGGCTGCTTTCACCATGCAAATAAAATTGAAAACTCACTAAACAAAAACTGCAGGAGGGTAATACCAACATATCAAGAAAGTTTAATAAACTGCTGTAAATGTTACCATGAATAATCAGATTTCTATTACTCGTGACTGGTTTTTAAGCTTTCTCCAATTTGAAATGATTGCATATTGGGATCAGTAATAGAAGGATTTTTCAAGTGGAAAATTAGCCAATTTTGTTTTTTTTTTAAAAAAAAAACCAAACTGAGCAAGCAAGATTGAAAGCAGAATGGAATTATTAAGTGTAAAGCAGTGACTTTTAAACTGTGGTCTGTAGACAACAGCCCACAAGCAAGATTGAAAGCAGAATTAGTGATGGCTGAACTGATTGTGTTATAATTTGAAACTGGGTAGCCAAATTACGAATCCAGTGTTATAAAACATGGATGAAAGTTATAAACACTGATGAAAGTTCTGTATTTCAATCTTGCAAAGCATTTTCTTTTCATATGCATTTCATTCATGTACATTGTAGAAATACGTTATGTGAAACATGACAATATTTTATAAACCCCATGTATCATCAGTGTGATTGGTTGATGTATGGTTTCAGATCCAAACTTTGAAATTGATTGGTTCCTTTGACAAAGAGTAACTTAATGGTTAAAATAAAATTCTGATGAGATGCAAGCAGTGGGTTTTTCCATTTTATTTGGTAACTAAGGGGCTACAGTAGGCAACATCTGAGCATGCACAAAATGTAGCAGAATTTAGTGCTTAGTTATGCCAAGTGGGTAGATGCAGAAAAGAGACATTTGCTTGCAATAAATATTGGCTTTAATTATGAAAATGTTACACAGTTTTATTGAAACAATGAGGATAAAGGCAGGTTTTGTTATACATTTGGGAGTTTTGACCAGGTGAGACATGGACTGATTAATTAGGAGTTTCAGCAGCACCACTAAGCACAATAGAATGATTAAGTAAAAAGTAGGGATTCTTAAATGACACAACTATTGCACTCATGTCTTTCTTATGGGCTTCCTTTAGCCATCTAGTTAGCCACTGTGCAACAGAATGCAGGATTAGACATGTCCTTGTGAATGGAGACCCACATTTGCAGATAGTCATCACAACTATGACAAGGCAAATAGAGAGGAACACTGAAAATCTTCTCCAGAGCAAGATAAACAAATACTGTAAGGAACTAAAACTCATCATCTTCTAGACCTCTTATTATGGCAGTATATAACCAGAAGAACTAACTATGACCAAACGATCAACTACTGTTATCTCTAGGCTGCTTTCACCATGCTAATGAAATTGCAAACCCACTAAACAAGAGTTGTAGGAGGGTACTACCAACACATCTAGAAAGTTGAATAAACTGTTGTGTTACCATGAATAATCAGATTTATATCACTCACAATACTTCTAATCCTAGTAAGATGATAGACTTTTGCTACCTTCGAGTCCAGGAAAGAAATTCTCCTAGTTGCATTCTTTCTAGAATTTTTCTCAAATACTTGCTCAGTTCCAATCTGATCCCTGAGCTCCTTTGCTCAGAACAGCATCTACCTTGTTGCATTTTCAGAATAAAGGTAAACGGACCCCTGACCATTAGGTCCAGTCGTGGCCGACTCTGGGGTTGCAGTGCTCATCTCCCTTAATTGGCCGAGGGAGCCGGCATACAGCTTGACTAAGCCGCTTCTGGCGAACCAGAGCAGCGCACGGAAACACCATTTACCTTCCCACTGGTGTGGTACCTATTTATCTACTTGCACTTTGATGTGCTTTCGAACTGCTAGGTGGGCAGGAGCAGGGACCAAGCAATGGGAGCTCACCCCGTCATGGGGATTCGAACCACCGGCCTTCTGACTGGCAAGCCCTAGGCTCTGTGGTTTAACTCACAGCCCCACCCGTGTCCCCATTTTCAGAATATATTACAGCTAATTTCTGCTTTTATTATTGCTATTGGTACTGTGGGTTGAGGAGCAAATAGTTGTAATAGCACTCCTTACGTTAAGTAAGGGCTGTTTATTCTGCTGTGTAGAAGTTGAATATGAGGTCACTGATGCATCATTAAAGATATTGTGCTGGGTGTTAAAATTAGTTATTGAGCCACCTGCAGGCTAATGCTATCTATTTTAAAGGTAAATGGACACAGACTGACAATTGTATACATTCATATATCACACCAGAGCTGGGTCAATACCTCAAGGATATAGACTCTATTGTATGTGAAGAATAATTAGAATGTACTGAAGGTGAAAATGGTTATAGTTTTATGACAAATAATCATGTTAATCTTACTTTCAGGGAAATTGTTGCAGGAGCTATGCTGAGGAGACAGTCTAAATAACCACATGTTTGGGTAACATAAGAAGTGTGATTTATTTCTGATGTTTTCAGCTACATGGACAGAAGGTTGATTTAAATGTGTTATACAGCTGTCTACTTCATATGCCTAGAACTGACAGTTCAACTAACAGATTGCACTTTAAACATGCATATCTTTGTTAATTAAGTATTTTGCATACCCTATTCCCCCCAAAGTGCTGATGTAAGGTTGCAACTGATGTTAAGTCTCTGCTGCTAACAGTTGTGATAAGATATTCCAAAACAGCTAACAAGAAAATTGTGATAGTGTGTCAACACAACACCTATAGCAAACCTTTCAGTATAGGTTTCCAGACAACTTTTATGACAAAAAAAAGGATATAGATTTTACCCTGCAATAAAGGATTTATAGGATTGACTTTTCTCCAGTAAATAACTATTAGGTTTAAAGGCATTTGTCAAGATAGCATATTTTCCTATCATTTTTTTATGCTATCAGTTATTAAAAGATAGTTGCTATATGTCAGAGGTAGGGAACATATGGCCTTCCAAACATTGTTGGCTTAAGGGTTCCATCAACCCTTTAAATGTATGGGCATACAATTATGGAGAAAAGATTCACCTGCTGAGCCTCAGTCTATTAAGAACATAAGAGAAACCTTTTGTTCAGTGGGTTGATTGATAGAGGATGCACACCCTATGACTGCACCAAAACCTACTGACATCTGTAATCAATAAAGTTATGGCCTGCTTAATCCCCAAATGTTTGCACCGTGTTTACTGCAACTTCACCAAGCATTGATCCCACCACCCACAGCTTCGCTGCACCTGGACCCGCAGGGAGGCTATTTCTACAATATGCTGGTCCTAGGCCATTTAGAGCTTTAAAAGATCAAGTCCATCCCTTTAAGCTGAGCTGGTAAAGCTGTTACAGGAGAAAAAGCTCCAAATCTCTCCCCTGCTTCAAATGATTATATCTGCCAAAGACACTTTCCTTCCATAACAACAAGGCAGATGAACCATATAGACATGAGCGTAACAATAGGAAGATAACGGATTAAAAAAAAGAGCAAAGGGAGACATTTTCTCAAGTTTATACCTCTTAAGCTGCTTCATTTTCATGAGTGAAACAAGGTGTTAAGATTGTTGCCCTGTATTCAGGACATGGCCCTGAACTTCACCCACTTCCTTTCTCACAGACAGCCCTTCTGGAATACCATAAAACAGGGAGGGGGGAGTTGAGTATGCCTTTGTCTCCAATTACCCTGAAGATTGCTGCAGGCTGTCTTCACCCTCGAGAGAAGTCCCAGGTAACAATGCACATTAAAGATGCTCTTTCCTTTCTTATTTTAAGTGCTGAACTTGCTTAAAACTAGTAACTACCGTATGTGTGGTTAGTTATAAAATTACTGCCAATGTTCTTTTTATGCAACCTGATATTTCTCACTACTTTACCTTGACCCATTTAATAATTATCTTAAATTAGAAACCTGAATTCGCTTCCAGAGCTTTTTTCCTCAGACTTCCCTGCCAAAATCTGCTCAAGTACCAGAAGGGAGTTAAGGGGTGTCTCTTCCCCTAGATGTCTAATATGATTTTGTGGACATTTAAAGGTGGGAGAGGATACTTTATCAGCATACAGGAAAGTAGATACACAAGAGTGCCTGTCTATTAATTACAGAAGCACAAAAGCTAGCACAAAATTAGCCTCATGTTGTCCTTTGTGCCAATCTTGGGTATGAGGCCAGCCACAACATTACATAAAATGTCATCATATAGGTACATAAAATGTCATCATATGCATAAAGCCATCATTAAAAGTAAATATAAAATCCATGAACAAATTTAACTAAATCATGTGTCTAGATAGGCTTGCTGAAACACAAAAGTTTTCAGCAGGCGACTGAAATGTGGTATTTTGTAAAGCAGTTCGGTATAGAAGACAGAATAATTTAAAAAGGAAATGTGTTGTTTCACATTTGCATTGACTTAGTTTTAGTTTTAATGAAGTTTTTTTGGAAAGACTTTTTCCCTGAGCAATTAGCATTTCCCCATATCCTAAGAACAAAGAAGGTCACATTCCCATATCTTCATGTCAAACCAAAAATGATCCCAAACGATTGATCTGTGCAGTGTGAGGTATAATCCTATGCATAGTTACTCAGGAGCCCAGACTTTCAAATCGGCTTCCTCCTTTCAAAACATGCATAGAAAATGTGGTTGGTTTTCTTTATATATTCATTCATTTATATATTAAAGCTTATTGGTTGCAATACGTACAAGAAATTTCTGACACAATTATTTCCAGGATATAGTGACTTTTTTGCTTTGTGAAAGAGAGAGAGAGAGAGAGAGAGAGAGAGAGAGAGAGAGAAAGTGTAAAGAAATTCACCTACAGGAAATAACAAGTGACAGTGATGTTGAAGTCTCCAGCCCCCACCCTAGTTAGAATTTAAGGTGAAAACATAGGCTCAATTTATAATTCCTCTGATTTACTTCAGAAGCTGCCTTTTAAAAATAATGACAGAACACAAGAAAAAATAATAATGCTCCTAGCTGCCAACTTTTGCATACTTATGCTACTGGAAGCAAGGTTAAAGATATAAATAGTGATCTTTTGCAGAATGCCAGTTCTATAAATACAGGAGAGGAGAGACAACTTTACATTTTCTCCTGTCAAGAATAGTTCTTAAATGGATGACAGTATATTAGGCCGATTTTTAAATGCAACAGCAATATGCTTGAATGGGCAACAATTTCCCTATTCTTGGGGAGATATTGAACCAAGACCCAATTATGTCATCGGACTGTTAATAGCACCACTGTTCTCAGAATGATGTGGTCTCCTGAATTATCTTAAATGGGACAGATGATTGGTTTAATGTCCCATGCAGAGCAGCAAACAGCAGCACAATGACCATTCTAAGGGCTGTATCACTGAAGCATTTTCATAGCCTCTTGATGGAAGTGGAACAAAGACTCAGTCATAGGATTTTGACCAGCTCACTGGCTACAGACAGAACAAAATGAAGTTGGACGTTAGCAGCAAGGAAAGGCATTCCTTCCCGGCATGTCAAGCATCTGAGGATAGTTTGCACAGACCCAAAATTCAACAGACAGCTTTTGGAGGGCTGGAATGTTTCTCTGTGGGTTCCCCCCTCCCCTTCTCAACCTTCCTATTTCGGTTTGGCCAATTAGCCTTGTTGTGGTTACATAAATTTGTATACAAGTACCATGTTTTACCATTATGCAATGCTGTGTGACTGTTGCAGAAATGGCAAAAAGCTTGACTTTTCATATGAACACATCCAAATAGTGACAATAGTTACCATAAAAGTTTTGTATAGGGAGTTGAAGAAGAGTTTGGATTTGATATCCCGCTTTATCACTACCCGAAGGAGTCTCAAAGCGGCTAACATTCTCCTTTCTCTTCCTCCCCCACAACAAACACTCTGTGATGTGAGTGGGGCTGAGAGACTTCAGAGAAGTGTGACTAGCCCAAGGTCACCCAGCAGCTGCATGTGGAGGAGCAGAGAAGCGAACCCGGTTCCCCAGATTAAAAGTCTACTGCTCTTAACCACTACACCACACTGAAGAGAGGTTATTCTAATGCAGAATGGTGGGTTGTCTTAAGGAGCATAGGTAGCAATCCAACTCCAACTCCCTCAGCTTGGTGGGGCAATGCAGGGCAGCTGGGCCAGCAGCAGTCCTGTGGTTTGTAGTATAGCAACTGGGCTTGTATTGGCCCAATGCAATCATATGATGACATGGATGGGCAGGATCTAATAGATTCTGGGGTGTGTCAGCCCTGTCCTCTGCACACCCCCAGAAAGCCCCATTTTAAAGCTTTCCACCAGCTGCAATTTGTGACCTCTTTAGCAGGAGGAAGGAGGAATTGCATGCCAGTGATGCTATTGTCTCTCTGCAGGTGGCAGCCAGTGGGAGGGCAGCAGGGCTGGTGGAGAAACATCTCTGAGCTATCCAATCCCCCTGCTTCCCCAACCCTGTGCAAATGAGCTTTGTATTGTTCTGCTAAACCACTCCTGAAGCGTGTGAAGGTGAACATTGGCACTAGACAGTCAAAATATAACAGATAGTGACAGGCAATAGTCTTACAAAAGTAGCCATAGGAAAGGACATCAAACAGAAGGTACAAACCTGGTATATTTACATTTGCAACAACCCTGCACCAGATGTTTGGTGCCAATGGAGAGGAAGAAATGACCAGACCTTTCTTAATCAGCACATGGTTTCTATTCTGCCTATAATTCAGTAGAAGTTCTAAACAGGGGACTTGAGTAAAGGTCTTAGTTGGTTTTGGAAACACATCAAAATAAGTGGCAGGCAAGGAAATCCATATACAGAACACCAGAACTGAAAAGGCCAATCACCACCCACTTTGCTCTGAGAAGGGCTTCCGATAATGGCCTTGGTAACGAAGTAGGCTTACTCACTTGGGAAAAGGTACGCTGAGATCATCTGAGTTGCAAACATTTTAACACAAAAACTTTGTGTTTCACCCAGAAATGGACAAGCAGCCAGTGCATTTGCTTAAGTATGGGAAAGAAGTGTTCCTACAACTGGCCCTAGTTAGTCTTGCATCTGCTGAAATGGGCTCTGCTCAACAAAAGCTTGAGCCTCAATAAATCTTGACGTCATTAAGGTGTCAAAGGAATCTTTTTCTGTATTTAGAGCGGAGATGTGATGCCAGGTTTGTATGCAGTCATTTGCCTAGCAAAAAGGAAAGGAAAGAAACACTTCCTCTGAACAATCAGGTTTTTTAAAATACCCTTTTTAAAAAAGAAAAAAGAAAAGGGAGGGAGGATTCCCTCCCCTTTCAGCCTAAAATAGCTAATATATGTTGGAGCAGGTTAGCAAATGTATCTGAGAGCTAGTAACCTTTGGGGGACACAGGTGGCGCTGTGGTCTAAACCACTGAGCCTAGGGCTTGCCGATCGGAAGGTTGGCGGTTCGAATCCCCACGACGGGGTGAGCTCCCATTGCTCGGTCCCGGCTCCTGCACACCTAGCAATTCAAAAGCACATCAAAGTGCAAGTAGATAAATAGGTACCACTCCGGAAAGAAGGTAAATGGCATTTCCGTGTGCTGCTCTGGTTTTGCCAGAAATGGCTTAGTCATGCTGGCCACATGACCCGGAAAAACTGTCTGCAGACAAACACCAGCTCCTTCGGTCTGTAAAGCGAGATGAGCGCCACAACCCCAGAGTTGTCCATGACTGGACTTAACTGTCAGGGGTCCTTTACCTTTTTTAACCTTTGGGGGCCATTGCCCACCCATCGGAACTGAAAGGGTAAAAGGCAAGGAGATAAATCAGCTAGGACCCTCATACCTATGGGACCACCTCTCCTGGTATGTCCCACAGAGGAACTTACGATCCTCAAACAAAAACATCTTGGAGGTCCCAGGCCTCAGAGAGGTTAGGCTGGCCTCAACCAGAGCCAGGGCTTTTTCGGCTGTGGCTCTGATCTGGTGGAACGCTCTGCCATAAGAGATTAGGGCCCTGCGAGACTTGACATCTTTCCTCAGGGCCTGCAAGACAGAGCTGTTCCGCCAAGCCTTTGGCCAGGGCACAGCCTGACTCCCTCCTTTGGCAATCTACACAGAACTCTACCCAATGGTTGCCATCAATTTGATTTGAAGTATTTTTTTAATGAAATGATTTTAAAATGTTGTCTTATTTTATTGTTGTTAGCTGCCCTGAGCCCCGCTTCGGCTGGGGAGGGCGCGATAATAATAATAATAATAATAATAATAATAATAATAATAATAATAATAGGCCTTGAGATCAGTCCTCAAGGAATAGAAAGAACCACCATTGCTGTTCAACACCTTGCCAACCTCAGCTTGAACTAGTATAGCTAATACTAGTTATAAAATACACATTAGCTTATAAACACATTCAAAATAGAACTAAAAAAAAATAAGCAACATAGCATATCATGGAATATTTGGTGCACCAAGGGATAAATTCTTTGGAAATTCTTCTCCATGGAGCCTCATGATGGGCCCCTGCATCAGCCCTGGGTCCCTAGGCAGATGGCCAGCAGTGCTTTTTGCATAACCTAAATGCAGACTCTCGGCTCGTCTGGAGAAAATCTTCAGCAACAGATAAAATAATTATGTTGCAATGAAGCTGAAATTGTTGGCATATGTCTTACTTTATTTTTAAAATCTCCTCCTTTGATCCCATTAGTATAATTGGTTTGCATAATTTAAAACACATGCAGTGTTCCATTTGCTAAAAAAATGTACTATTAATGGAAGGAATATTAATATTTGTTTAAAAAGGCTCACTGTATCACTGCACAGGGAAAACCTCAAGGGCCGTCTGCCGATAACTTCTCCCTCCCTCAGATGCTTAGGGGTCAAATGACCAAACCCTCCACAGATGTGGCCTCTGATCCTTCTGGACTAGTGTCATTTCTAATTACTCTAATACTCACAGGCCCCACTTCATATTTCCTGATGACATTGGCATTGCTGGATTCCTCCGCAGAGATTGTGAGAACTGCCCTAGCAAGAGGCAGTCTCTTTGGTGGTAGATCCATCATTGACTTTGATGGTTTAGAACAGGAATTGGGAGCCTTTTTCAGCATGAAGGCCACCTTCCCCAATAGGAAATCTTCTGGAGGGCACATGCCAGTGGTGGTCAGAGCCAAAGGCAAAAATGGATCAGACTCTTCCTTTGGCACAATAGGCAAACCTCTGCAAAGCAAAGACATACACACCTTTCTCTCCATTTAGGGAAGCAAGAGGCACCATTACTGTTCAAGAACACATTCTAGATAGGAAATAAAACAAGCAGTTGAGGAGAGCACAGGGCAGGGTTGTTGAAGGGTGTGGACTGAGGAATGGGTGTGGTCTGAGGATAGAGTTGAGGGCCAGAAGAAGAAGAGGAGGAGGAGGAGTTTGGATCTGATATCCTGCTTTATCACTACCCTAAGGAGGATGCGGGTGGCGCTGTGGGTTAAACCACAGAGCCTAGGACTTGCCGATCAGAAGGTCGGAGGTTTGAATTCCCGCGACGGGATGAGCTCTGGTTGCTCGGTCCCTGCTCCTGCCAACCTAGCAGTTCAAAAGCACCTCAAAGTGCAAGTAGATAAATAGGTACCGCTCCAGCGGGAAGGTAAACGGTGTTTCCGTGCGCTGCTCTGGTTCGCCAGAAGTGGCTTAGTCATGCTGGCCACATGACCTGGAAACTGTATGCTGGCTCCCTCAGCCAGTAAAGTGAGATGAGCGCCGCAACCCCAGAGTCGGTCACGACTGGACCTAATGATCAGGGGTCCCTTTACCTTTTTAAGGAGTCTCAAAGAGGCTAACAATTTCCTTTCCCTTCCTCCCCCACAACAAACACTCTGTGGGGTGGCTGAGGCTGATAGACTTCAGAGAAGTGTGACTAGCCCAAGGTCACCCAGCAGCTGCATGTGGAGGAGCTGAGAAGTGAACCCGGTTCACCAGATTGTGAGTCCACTGCTCTTAACCACTACACCACACTGGCTCCAGAGAGAGGGGTGGAAGGCTGCATTTGGCCCTTAGGTCTGAGGTTCCCCACCTCTGGTTCAGAAGAATGCATGGTGTGGGTTGCCAGTGCCCAGGGCTGCATGAAGGGGAAGGTGGGGAGAGGGGGAAACAGACAGAGTATGCATGTGCATTCAACTGCCTAAAAGAAGAGTAGTCCCATTGTTTGGAGAGGTCACTTCCTGTTTTGCATGGAGAAGCTGTTTACAACAGAGCCCAGAAATGCAGCTGTATTGAGGTAGCACCAGGTGTTGAAATTTTGCACTCCTAACAATTTGCGCCCAGGGCAACTGTCTCTGTGCCCCCCCCACCTACACCACTGGCTCACACTGCTTTCTATGATCAGCTGTCTTCAATGCCATAACAAGTATCCTCAAGTCATACAAAAATACACCAATACCTTGCATTCACATTGCAGATTTTTGACTTTGATCAAGCTCAGCTTTTCCATTGTGAGGAATTTTGATGGGCTGTTGGGATCCCTGGCTGTCCTTAGAAAAGGTGTGCATGTAAAGAACTTAATACTTTCTCTATTAAAAGTTAGTTTGTGGCCTTAAATAACCATCTGCTCTTCTGTTTCACCTTCTCTAAACTCATTGCTAGCAATATATATATTGATCTAGCACTACCCATCTGCTACCATGAACAGTTAAAGAAGCTAACACTGTTTGAAGACGATGATTTTGTATTAAAGACCTAGTTTTGGAAATAGATTGGAGAAAAAGTAAAAGAAAAGAAAAGCTTTCTTGTACCCTGCATCAAGGTCATTTTGCAGAACTGGTTAAACCTTCTCAAGCATCTGATCAATACATAGCTGAAACTTAGCATGGGTGGATATTTTTTTTAACTTCAGTTGAGCTGCATCAGTTATAAATAGATGAAGATCTAAGAAACATGGGATCCTGAAAAGGGATGGGCATAGGGGAAGACAATTCTCGTGATGAAGTAACTCTTCATTAAATTCTAAAAACACAGCTTGTGTGATTTGTGTTTTCTGCTAAGCTTGGAGAAAGATTTATTTAACGTTTCCCCTCTGAGTTCTATTTGCTTTTGGCTGGAAGGCACAAGTCTCTACATTGTACAAACACTTCATACAATGTAGTGATTTGTGTTCTTGGTGTGGGAATGTTAAAATGACAGGGACACCAGTGCAAATATTCAGAAGCCCTCCAATGTAAACTCATACGTTCTCTGATCAAGAGTACCATGGTGACACAGAGTTCCTCTTACCTTTTGTCAATAATAATAATAATAATAATAATAATAATAATTTATTTATACCCCGCCCATCTGGCTGAGTTTCCCCAGCCGCTCTGGATGGCTCCCAATCAAGTATTAAAAACAATACAGCATTAAATATTAAAAACTTCCCTGAACAGGGCTGCCTTCAGATGTTTTTTTAAAAATAGGATAGATACTTATTTCCTTCACATCTGGAGGGAGGGTGTTCCACAGGGTGGGCGCCACTACCGAGAAGGCCCTCTGTCTGGTTCCCTGTAGCCTCACTTCTCGCAATGAGGGAACCGCCAGAAGGCCCTCAGCGCTGGATCTCAGTGTCCGGGCTGAACGATAGGGGTGGAGATGTTCCTTCAGGTATACAGGACCGAGGCCGTTTAGGGCTTTAAAGGTCAGCACCAACACTTTGAATTGTGCTTGGAATGTACTGGGAGCCAATGCAGATCTCTCAGAACTGGTGTTATGTGGTCCCGGCGGACTTCAAAAGAAGAAAAGAAAGTACTTCATGCAGCACACAGTCAAACTATGAAACTCCTCCCCCAGGAGCCAGCAATGACCACCAACTTGGATGGCTTTAAATGAGGATTACAAAAATTCATGGAGGAGAGGGCTATTGATGGCTGATATCCATGATGGCTATGCTCCATGGTCAGAGGCAGTTGTTGTTGTTGACATCTGTCTGTCTCAAAAGACAATGGAGTACACCTCACAGAAAGTCAAATTGCTGGAGAATCACAGAACTCGCTGTGGCTGCAGAGACAAGTAGCTGGTGCCTCTTGTGTTGATTTTGCTGTGTTAACAGCAGCAAAGTGACTTCTCTGGGGTGCAAGCCTGGGCAGTGTGTTTTTATCTTGTATTTTTATGTTGTAAAATGACCTGGAATCTATGGGTGACTGGCAGTATACAAATCAATCAATCAATCAATCAATCAATCAAACAATCAAACAAACAAACAAACAAACATTGTCTTAATATGGAATTTTTCTTATGAATCAAAACAGATCCCTTCCCTTGTTCTCCTGCTTCTAATCTTGTTTAAACCTCATCTTCTTCTTGTCCTTCCCCTTACTTACCCATTTTCTGTTTTTGGCACTTCATATCTGCCCTATCCTGGACAGCTGCCATGCTTCATTCCTAACCAACGTAAGACTTGCCTTTCCACCCTTTTTTACCAAATAGAAATGGCTTCTGCAACATTTGTCATTTACTTAGCAGAGCAAGACTTCACAAGGGATACTTGAAATAGATAAACAGCAATATATAATTAGAAGCAGTACTATCTTTATTCAAGTTTCATGCCCTGTTATTCTGTTGATAATTATGACCACAACCCAGCACTTCAGTTGTGTAAGATTCAGGCTGATATATTTAAAGCATACTCAACACAGGCAGAAATTGGTGGGAGATTGTGGCCTAAACACATGTAGCTTTCTGGTTTTAAGAGTTTCAATGCTGCTGTTATGTCCAGTTATGTCTGTGTTCCTCCAGAAGTGTACTATGGGTTTCAGCAACAAAAGTTCAAACCTGATTATGATGCTACATTTCTACATGATCATGAACACTCTTTGCTCCTTTCTGCTCTTATTCCTAATGCAGAAGTTATGAAACCAGCAAAGATGGCCTCCACAGTGAAAATCCCAAATGCAAGACTCCACAAATAGAGGCAAATGTGAAATGAGCAGAGATTCATCCGTTCCATACTGATTGTATGGACAACAGTCCTTATCATAATGGGTAGTGAACAAAAACCCAACTCATATTTCCATTAATTTTTGTTTCTGTTTATAATGTGACCTTTTACAGGAAACCATGTATATAGTGACATGGATCCAAAGGGCTCAGAAGGAAAGTTCAAATCTGCAATGGAGTTCCCCTTTCTGGTTGCAACCTTCCACATAAAATGGGCAAACCACTCGCAAAACTCTAGTGGCTTGGGAAGGGTGGTATGAAAAGAACACAGCAGCCATGCGCCCTACAATCCCAACCACTCATGGCCAAGGCTGGGATTGAAGGGCACATGGCATCCTTCTCACACCACCCTCCCCGAGCCCCGGGTGCACCCCAGGCATCAGGAAAGTTTGCTTCGCTGCTGGGTAACTAATCTTTTTTAAAGTGATCTGGGTATTGCTTCATTCCCACCAGATGCTTTTGCTAAGAAAAGTGATACCCTATTGCAGAAGCCTACCAAAACACCCTTCTGTAAGCAAATAGATTTGCTACCTTGGTGGTTTGATCTTCAACTCTGTAAAGTATATTATTATTTTCAATGTCCTTTTCCCTTTTTTTTTAATGCACAATTCTTACTAGTATCATAGGCTTCACTTGATCCTTTCCTGAAAGGCAATTCACTTCAAGGACTTACGGAAATTAAGGGCTTATTACAGTAATATCCCTGCTGATATGCACCTGATGACATATAATGCTATAGTGCTTGAAACAGTGTTCACCATTTTATAATCTTTCCTGAGAGTGGCATTGCAATGCTCAGGCCCATTCTGAAGCATTTTCATTAAGAATGTCTGCAGCATGTTTCAGTCTGCAAATGGTTTTTTAATTCTTCTTCTCCCATTATTTGCAGGAAGACTGTGAGATAGGTTTGGTTGACAGAGTAACCTTGAAGGCCTTTCAGAACTTTGGGGACATCCTCACCATATTTGCCCAAAGCTGGTCCCCTGAAGACCCAAGGTTAGCACCTGCACACTTCTCTTTGCAGCCTCATATATTTGTTGCTGCAAAAAGAAAGCTTGTATGTTTGACCCTAGAACCTGACTTATGTGTTTTAGAAGAGATGTATATTTAGTAATTTTATTTATGTATTTAAGCTGCTTATATACTACTTATCTACAATAGCTTCTAGGTGGTTTACAGAGACACGGTACAGAAAATAAAATAAAATAAAATAAAATAAAATAAAATAAAATAAAATAAAATAAAATAAGAATAAATTTATACCCCACCCTCCCTGGCCAGAGCCAGGCTCATGGCAGCTAACACCAGTAAAATCACAATAAAAACATAATAGGGGAGGGGAAAAAAACACAATTTAAAATACGGGTTCAAATACAATTGAAAATGCAGCCTCATTTTAATAGTAGCCCATAGTTCAAAACCATAAGGGGACGGAAACATAAGGGTCCAAACCGAAGGCCAGGCAGAACAGCTCTGTCTTGTAGGCCCTGTGGAAAGATGTCAATAATAATATATATTTTTAAAAAATTGTATCCCACCCTCCCCGGCCAAAGCTGGGCTCAGAGCGGCTAACAACAAGTAAAAATAGCACAGTGTACATAAAATAACACAGTCAATTAATTAAAATACATTCTAAAATCAATTCAGAATCAAATTAATGGCAACCATTGGGTTAGAGTTCTATGAGGATTACAGAAGGAGAGAGGGGGGTCAGACTGTGCTTTGGCCAAAGGCCTGGCAAAACAGCTCCATCTTGCAGGCCCTGCAGAAAGATGTTGAGTCCTGCAGGGCCCTAGTCTCTTGTGACAGAGCGTTCTGCCAGATCGGGACTACTGAGGAAAAAGCCCTGGCTCTGGTCAAGACCAGCCTAACTTCCCTGTGGCCCAGGATCTAATAATAAATCAGTTAAAGCTATAAAAGGAAACTTCAATTAAAATGCCCGCTAGAATTAAAAAAAAAATCTTTAGTAGGTGTCAGATGTTCAATATGAAGTTCCATAAAATTGGGCCCACTATGTTACATGCATGATTCCTGGTAGCTATAGGTCATGCATCTGAGGCATGGGGAACCGCAAACAGTGAGCCACCTGAAGACCTTGATGGTCGAGCAGGAAATACAATGGATTAGGTGGTCCTTGAGGTACTCTGGACTCAAATTACTAAGGGCCTTGTAAATTAGTGATCATGTTAGTTGAAATCTAAATAAAATCAAACCCAAAACCTATCCTTCCCCAATCAGAGTCTTGGCTTGTTAGATCACGCATTCATTCAATGATCATTATGGGGCTACCTACACAGAGAGCCTTCATACAAGGGAGAACTTGATTGGAGCAGGAGACTCTCTTATAAGGAGAATTCGTTCTCCTGTACAGACCCTTCTCATGCATGCTGAATGCATGGACAGGAGATGGGGGCATTCTGGGCATACCAACAGCGGAGGCCAGAGTCCCTTATGCATTTATTGATCCCACATGGTAGGGTCTTTGGAACGCCTTATTGCGAATGGTGCAAGGCTGTTTTTCAAAAGGCAGGATAATTGCACATTCATCTCCCTTACGTGACAATGGCTTAATAGTGAAACAAATCACAACTTTATTCCCCTTCCCCCAGATCTGTGCTAACTGTCCAGAAACTTGCCATACTTTATTTGTAACTCTTATCTACAGCTGCAAGTGTGCAATTTTCACTCCTCGGTACAAGAATCTGAGAAGTGATTTGTGCCCTACACCGTGTAAGTAAGATGTTTGGTTTTCTCAGTGCTGAAATCTCTGAAGTTAAATGACATTTCCAAAACCTGATGAAGATAACACTATGTAAATTTGAATCTTTGTCACTTCTCCTTCTAACCATCTCACTAAATGTTCAGAGAATAAAGTGTCCTATATATGACTTGCCTGAAATATAAAAGGGAGATTTCTTGTTAAATTCAAATAGAAACATATTTATTGTGTTTGAAAATAGGATGCAAATTAATACATTTAGCCTATGGTGAAACATCTGATATCAAAGGACTGTGGAGTGCTCAGGCAGTAAGCAATGTTTATAACATTAGAAAGGAAAGGAAGATTGAATACTTAATGCTCCCAGCATGTAGAAAGCAAAGGCTACAGTCCTATACACACTTCCCTGGAGTAAATCTCACTGAGAACTAAATGGGTCTTACTTTTGAGTACAGCATTAATATAATTGCATTGTCAGTAATCTTAGCAGTGTGCTTACATCAACATTATAGATTCAGGCCACCTTTTCAGGCCCCAGTCTTAAATAAAAATATGTATATACCTATCTAATTCATAGATGGTAAACTAAATTAGAGCTCTCAAAAGCACACACACACAAGATCCACAACAGATGAAATAAAGGGTTCATCCAGTTGGGCTTCCATCAGTAACTATTCAGATTTCTCTGGGAAGCTTTCAGGTAATGCACATTGGGCAGCTATGTTAATATATCTGGACTAAGACCTGGGAGACCAGGGTTCAAATCCACTTAGCCATAAAGCTCATTTTGAAGTTGCTTTTACGGTATATCCTGCCAAGTTGTAAACGACGTTTCCGTGCACTGCTCTGGTTTCACCAGAAGCAGCTTAGTCATGCTGGCCACATGACCCAGAAAAACTGTCTGTGGACAAATGTCCGCTCCCTCAGCCAATAAAGCGAGATGAGTGCAGCAACCCCAGAGTCGTTCGTGACTGGACTTAACTGTCAGGGGTCCTTGACCTTTTTAAAGATGTATTCCATACAAAGTTTTCACTACCCTTTGATTTTAAATGTCACCAATGTACAAATTCTTTGTGGTATATTATCATTGAAGCTTACCTGCTAAGATAAATGTGTTTATGGTACTCAACCTCTGTTTTATGGATATTATAGCTGATAGCTTTCTATGTTATGATTACCTCCAGATATAATAATAATAATAATAATAATAATAATAATAATAATAATAATAATTTATTTATTTACACCCTGAGCATCTGATACAGTTTCCCCAGCCACTCTGGGCAGCTTCCAACAAAATATTAAAAATACATTTAAACATCAGTTGTTAAAACCTTCCCTAAACAGGGCTGCCTTCAGGCTGTCTTCTAAAGGTCAGGTAGTTGTTTATTTCCTTGACATCTGATGGGATGGTGTTCCACAATCCATAATAAAAATGAACAACAGAATTGACTGTGGCCATGCGTCACTAAGGTCCTTTGGGGGCTGGAAAAGATAGATAAAGAGAGATCAGACTTTGAGCCCCACATTGGGCAAAGGATTGCAGGGGGTTGGACTAGGTGACTCTCATAGGTGACTAGGTGGACTAGGTGGACTAGGTGACTCTTCCAACTCTACAATTCTATGAGTCTATGAGAGTTTAAGAAGGTGAGGAGCTTAGAGTTCCTAATTGTTCCTTTGCTGGAGCAAGGCCTGCTTGCACCACACATCAGCAGCAGCTCACCGGGGTTTCAGGCAGGAGTTCATCTCAACTTACCTGCAGATGCCAAGAATTCCTACTGGAGCAACAGGGTAGGCCTAGTACATACTCAACTCCACATGCTCCCACAACTCAAAGGAATTATTAGGTTAGGCAACACAAGTCTATTATTTTACAGTTTCCTTCTATTCCAATTATTTTGGTGTAGCGATATTTCCCAACATTTGCATCTCCTGCAGCAAATTGTGTTGTAAACAACTGGGTTATATCAGCATATTTTAATTCACATTCTTCTCCCAGGTGAACAATGTTGCATACAGTGTTTCTATTCCTATTTAATTTTGGAATGTATTATGGAAGAATACCTAAGGTAATTACAAGTCATGATTAAGAGTCTCCAGTATGGTTCTTATTACAAACTGTTTCTACTTAGTCTACTTCCCTAGACTAGGACTAGGGCCCTGCAGGACCTGACATCCTTCCGCAGGGCCTGCAAGACAGAGCTGTTCCACCAGGCCTTTTGTCAGGGCGCAGCCTGACCCCCTCCTCTGGCAATCTGCATAAAATTTTGCTTGATGGTTGCCATTAATTTGATTTTAATTTGATTTAATTAATTTTATAATGAATGTTTTAGAATGTTGGATTATTTTGATTGTTGTTAGCCGCCCTGAGCCCAGCTTCAGCTGGGGAGGGCAGGATATAAAAATTTATTATTATTATTATTATTACTTATTGTGGAGCAAAAGTGAATGATACCATGGAAAAGTTAAAGGACCTTTTAATTTATCATCCTAAAGGAATGTGATCAAGCTTTGGATTAAACATAGCTTCACCTTCTGTGATTTAAAAATTATATCAAGTTGATAAATATATAGAAGGAGAAGATTAGACTTCCTAATAATCAAATCTTAAATCTTAACATTCTTACAAAAGAGTAGATTGAAAATTTTGTTGGATTTTATTGGATTCAGTAGGGCTTATTCCCAGGAAAATGAGGTTTGGCTTACAACCTGAAAATCATATGCCACCTTGTGAAGGCTTTCATATGCTGAAAGGCAATTCAGAAATCTCTTAAATAATAATGAAAAATTGATTGTTTAATTACTATTTTGAACAATGAGGCATGTGGCAAAAGAGAAGGGCATATTTACAGTCAACTCAATGATGGGAAGATGCCTGATAACCTCTTGATGTATGAGGCTGGCCTAAATTAAATAAAACCATGCAACAGCTGGTTGATCGCCAATTTCCCCCCACTATGATTTTCTTTCAAATAAGCTAGTTGCAGGCTGGCCATGGTGATGATAAATACCACCCAACTGGTATGTTCCAGTTACTATATTTGTGTGTTTTTGCCAAGCTTTTGCCAGAACCACACTACTTCAGAATTACATTTCAGAAATAGTTCTAGGTGGGCGGATAGAGGTGATTTTAAACTCAACCATTATTATTTCAAATACTATTAAATAAAGCAATGTGGGAAGAGGTAAGGATGCTTCACACAATAATTTTTTCACAACAACTGTGGAGGAACACCGATCTAGGGCTAGGTCTGATTTCTGTAATTGAAGCCAAATATATGTGGGAAGGATGGGATCTAAGCCTGCCATACAGGTGGTGAGTGATGCTTTGTTTTATGAGGACCTGGGAATTAACTGTTAATGAATATGAAATTAAAAATAGCTAGGGACCTATAAGCATTATACTCAGTTATTGCTGTTAATTTTATCTTCCATGTAGCTATTCCTAGGCACATTGACGTTAAAGGCTACGCTTTAGGGAAGCAGTCAATGAAATAAAATCTAACTTATCCCAATGGCTGAAGGGAGGCAGCCAACATCATTTGGATAATCAGAAGTTCAAATAATAGATTAAAGCAGCACACATGAGATTAGCCTGACCTGCAACTTTGTGGAAAACATACAGTGACTCTGGATAACTGAGACTTGAATAATGGGTGCTCTTTTGTATAGTTTAGTTTGATGGGAGACTGTAGAAACTTGTCATGTCAAGATGCCGTGGATATATGAGTATATTTTATTGAATAAGTGTGCTATCCAAATCCTGCAGAACAGCTGCCAGCATACTTTTCTTTGCTATTCCTAGATAGCTATGGATGAGCTCTTTTTGGCGCTTCCTGGCATTTAGTGAGTGGGCAGCTTCTCTGGGAATGCGCACAGAGGCTTTCTGGCATCCTTAATTGCAATTTTATTTCTTTCACCGGTATAATATTGAATGGCGTTATTTAAGAGCAACAATCCACAATGAGCAATCAACCTAAAAGACACTTAATCCATTTTTCCCTTAATTTCCTCGCTGTGAGAGTAAAGAGATAGCAATGTCCTGAATAGTCAATGTGTTATTGCTACCAAGGATAGAAACCCCTGAAAAGACCAATTTGTAAAGCTAGCCTGTGTTTGGTGCCTGCATTCACATATGTCCCAACATTTTTCTTCTTCTCCTCTGACGGTTTATGGTATCCTCTGATCTGAATCAGTGTTAAATGCATGGCCACCATTGTCCATGCATTTGTAACCCCAGGGTTGGATTTGCAAGGTGCTTTATCATTCTAGGGCTACCCTTAAGGTTGGTCAGGAAGCTGCTTCAAATCACGTACACGTAAAAGACAATAAATAAATATCAATAATAAAGATGCAAGTAATTTCATCACCTTGTCTCCCACACCAAGAGTCAAAATGTTTCCCCACCTCCAAACAGAGATGCATTGAAAAATTCAGTCTTTTTACTTCTGACATGCTGAAGTCTCTGACTCATTAATTCAAGATGCTAATCTTTCCGAGACAGTAGATGATTATTCTGTACTGTTTTGTGCTATATTTGAATAGCTTGAATTGATTGATTAACACCCAACTCTAACTTTGTTTTGAAATGTGCTTTGTAACAGTGCACGATGTAAGGTATATTGTACGTAAAAAATGTAAAGGCAAAGGACCCCTGGATGGTTAAGTCCTGTCAAAGGTGACTATGGGGTGCGGTGCTCATCTTGTTTCAGGCCGAAGAAGCCAGCATTTGTCCACAGATAGCTTTCTGGGTCATATACCTATATATCTACTGGCACAGGCATGCTTTTGAACTGCTAGGTTGGCAGGAGCAGGGACAAAGCAATGGGAGTTTACCCTGTCACGAACATTCGAACCGCTGACCTTCTGATTGGCAAGCCCAAGTGGCTCAATGGTTTAGACCACAGCACTACCTGCGTCCCTTTGTATGTAGGAAGTTTCAACCAGCACGGTATGATTGACATTTCCCCCCCTTCTCTTATATCCTCCAATTGAATCATTTACCCACCCCAGAATAGAACTGATGGTATTGATATGCAGTTGTATTTGAGGAATAAAAGATTTCATTTTGTAGACATGGGTGGGATTTAGTTGCTGTGTTTTTATGAGGATTCTACAGATATGGTCAAAAGGATTCCAGTTGGGATAATTCCAAGCTTCACTGGATTAATTGCATGAAATTTCTGATATGCAGTTCAGACATTTTAAGTACTCTGCAGCCTGGGTACCTTCACTTTCTTACCATACAAAAGGCATATTCCACCACTGCTTGGGGGGTGCCTCTCTCCCCAAATCATGTGAGACCCTGGTCCTAATAACAGTTCTCATGAGATTTCTGGCAATTTAACCAAGAAATCTTATTGTTCCAAACAGAAACTTGCCACCTCATCCACACCTGCCTCTTTTCACACTTTGCTGCAGATAATCTGGCAACTTTTCTTTGCCCTTTTCTTATTGTATAAGTACTGGAAATAGCGAAAAATTCTGCCTCATTTTGTTGTCCACCATCATCAGTGGTTTCCCAACTGTGCACAATGCCAGCTGTGCAAATCTTCACATCAAAAGTTAGCAATTAAAATATTTGGACGGACTGGAGCTTGGTTTGTGTGTTTTTTTTAAATGACAAACAGAGATGGAGACTGGAACCAGAAAAATGGTGTTCTCCACTTGAATATGTTGCTTGTGGCAACTTCTTGACAGTTTTCTCATCTGATCAGCACAGATTGGACAGGTGTAGCAAGGCACCATAACAAAGCGTTTCATGCATTCAGATAAACGCAATCACCATTCGCTTTATGTTTAGACATTCTTGAAAGTATAGACCAGACATAAACCTCACTCAAGCCAAATCCTACTAAATATTGGACTCTTCTGCTGTCGAGGTGTAGCAATACTTCAGTCAGTGCAGCTAGCAGCTGTCTGGCACATAAATCTAAGCTTTAACACTTGGCATATATTGAAATCCATCAAGAGGTGGTTGTTGCTGCCACTGCCGCCAGAATAGAAGTATGTCATGAATTATTTTCTTATTCCTTCTTGCTGTTGTATATTATACAAAACTGTAGTATTTTAGTTGCCAAGTGATATTTTAATTACAGACAACAGAGATGATATCACTTTAATAATATATAGAATTTTTGTTGACTAAAATGCATGCCACTTCTAATGGCCCCTATGATCTAGTGCAAGGCTGAGGGACTTCCAGCCTGGGGACCAAATGCAGCCCTCTAAATCTTTTTTACACCACATCCTCTTTTTAGGCTCCACCCCTCGGTGGCCCACCCTCACACCTGGAATGCTTTTGCCTGGAAATAATGTGTCCTTGAATTCTGATAATGCATCTTGCTTGCCTTTATAGGGAATAGAACAGAGCACATGATTACATGTAACAAAATAGCCTATTGTGTAAAGGTAACCATTTCATATGTTGTTCCACCCACGAATGGCATGTGGACACTGGAAGTCTCCCAGTCCCAGTTATGGTCCATTAGCAGCTTCTATTTATGAGTGTTGTGTTTTGAGTGGTGCTGCAATATGTTTGGGTATTTTGCATTTTGAAACATTTTGCACCATCCAAATAAATTAAGCCGAAGAAAGGGTGATATGACTCAGAGAGCATCATAGTCCATTGTCTAAGCATAGCTCTAGGCGAGGTTATAACAGTTCAAACTCATAATAAGAACAAAAAGGTAACATACGTCCCCTATCTAGGCTGAGTGAAGATTCTGTATTTATAGACTGTGTAATAAATTGCAAGTCTTCACGCTGTGGTAATCTGTTCAATACAGTTTAGATATCTGAAGTGGTATTATCAGCTACAAGTAACATTATTTCCTCCAGTGTGCCTTTCCAACTTTAAGATGGCCAGCTTTGATATCTTATATATGTAATGACTTTTACAGCCAGATGGGCAGGGTATAAATAAAATTATTATTATTATTATTATTATTATTATTATTATTTATTTTATTGGTTTTTATATAAATAGAACAACATATAACTACAGTGACTTGTTCAGTGGTACATTCTTATTGAGTTTCATATGCAGTACACAATACACAAGCAAAATGTTTATTTATGCATTGTCAATTCAAGTATCCTCTCCACAGAGATTATTGTGTTGTGGGTGGAATAAAAGTATTTTCTGTCTTGTTTATAAAGGAAAAGAATGGAAGCCAAGTCTCACCAAAAGTGTCTATATCCGAAGTGCCTTTGTTTCTGACTTTTAAAAGATGCCTTATATAGGAAGACAGGAAGATGCCTTATGCTGAGTTAGATATTGTTATTGTTCCATCTAACTCAGTATTGTCTCTACCAGAGCCAGCCCACCCATGATACAGGTTGAAGCAGCTGCCTCAGATGGTGGGAACAGAACAGGCAGCACTCCCGTGAACGCCCTGCCCACCCCACCACCACCACAGAAACAACATAGGTAAGGGAGGCTCTGGCAGGGACAAAACAGCACAGAGTTCCACCACCCAGGTTTCCCACCAGTCTTCCCTGCCCCAAGGGGCAGAGGGCAGGAGGCAGTGGCAAAGTTCTGGGGCACCTCTCCCATCTCCCCAAGTCAGAGAGAAAGGAACGATTCTACCATCCAGCTTTCTTGACAGATGGGAAGGAAGCTTTGGAAACTGCTTCTCCCTTGGAAAGTCTTTCTTTGAACTGCTTATCAAAAATAGGATAATATTAGATTAGATAATAAGGAGACTAGGGTAGCTTGTAGTTAATAACTAAGCAGAGAAGACTCTATGTTTATATGCCACAGTTACTAATTTGAAGTGATGCCATTACTTCAAATCCTGAAAGGAAGTGTTGGCAATATTTTAATCACTACATGGTGTGAGGAACCTTTGGCCCTTGAGATGTTGTTGAACTAAAATTCCCATCATCCCTGGCTATTGACCATGATTGTTGGGGCTGATGGGAGTTATTGTTCAGCAACACCCAGAGGGTCAGAGGTTACCTACACCTGCCTTAGCCCAAAATCATTCTGTGGGTGTCTTCCTGTTCTAGTTTTAATGGCTTTCAAAAGCAAAATACGTTTTGTGGTTGAGATGTTATCCCTAGTAGCAGACTGAGCTATGGGATTTGGGGGGGAAGCCAAATTCTACATCTCCTCAAAGGAGGTCAAAATAGTGGATTTAACAAAGGTTCTGGATTAATAGCGATGCCATTTTCAGTATATGGCACAGTTAGAATATCTCAGAATGTGATTTTATTATGCAAAGTATGTTGATTACGGGTCATATCATTGCAAAGATACCTGAATTGGGAGTAAAAAAATTAGAGTTGGCTTTTCCAAAGAAACCAGCCTTTAACAAAAAAAAATCCTCAGTCTTTTCATTGCCACGTAATTTAAATATTACTGACACAGATGTTTGTATATATAATTGAAACATTAATTTGGCTTTAGATTTCCCAGGAGAGTTTATAGAAGGCTCAGACACTTGAAAGAAGAGAAACTATGCTACAAAGTGATTACAAAGAAGCAGCACAAGCAATTAAACGATCTGAAACTTTGTTAAATTGTTTGTGAGTCTTTTAGATCCTTAATTGATTCCTGGCTCATTTATTAAAGAGAGGAGTGTCTCTTTCATGTTGAATAAAGGTCCTACAAAGATATAACAAAACTAATCTCTCATCACAGAAGGTTCACTTGAACGTATACAGACTTGGCATTCTTTCATTTCTCATCCTCATATTCCTATCAGATTTATTGATATTGATCAAGTATCTTTAGCTGGGAACAAGATTCATTCCTTTGGTTCTCAGTCGCACAACATCAAACCCAGAGACCTGTTGCACATTTACTCCTAAGGCAAAGGTCCAGTTCAACCAATTTAAACAGTTTTCTTTGTTTTAGTTGCGTTGGTGTATTGCATAATGAACAAACAGAATTTCCAGTGTTTTTTCATATTGCACACAGCAATCACAATAAAGACCAGTGCAGCACCAGCCTGCCTGCCCTGCCTCCCACTTGCCCATCCATTCCCAAGAGCAAGGGCTGACAGACTAGCTGGCTGGGGTCCCTCACCCACTTGCTTGTGTACTCCGAGGTCACCTCAGTTCCCCCAGCCAGCCCCAGAGGCACCATTTGTCTGGGGATCTTGTAGCCAGGGCTGCTAGAACAAACTGCTGCACAAGCCTTTGGGAGGCAGAGACCTGAGAAGTCATCAGAGGAGTGAGGGAAGGAAAGAAAGAGGAACAAAGGCCAGTGTTGCCTGCAGCACCCCTGAGCATTATTCAAGGCACCTCAGGGTGCCATGGCATGCTGGTTGAAAACCACTGCCTTAATATGTTATGAGCTAGAAGGGGTGTCAGAAGAAGAAATTAACAAGATTCCTTTATCTATTTGAATTTTGAGTGCCTGTACTTCTTACTTATAATGTCTATGTTAATTCCCACATATTCTATTCATGAAAGAGCTGGGTTGATTAGCAAGATTGGGGGATGTTTGAGGGAGAGATGTTTTTCTCAGCTTTATTTACCAGCCATTTAAGACTTTGCATGACATAGCTAATGAGTCAGAAAGAACATTACCTTTGCATGTCATGTCTGGCATTTGAGGTTCTCAAGAGGAAACACTGTTTATTGCTTGAAGCCATGGCCAATCAGGTAAGACTAAAAATGTCATTGGTGTTTTTGTTTTCTTTTTAAGTCATAGCTTCTTCTTCTTCTTTTTTAAATCCACATCTCTTAGGTGCCAGGAGCAATATTTTAGCTAACTATGTGGCTGATGCCATCCATGCGTCTAGATGGGAAACTGACAACCTAATCACACATTTGACTGCATTTTGAACCTTCCTTTTTTAAACAACGACAACAACAAGGACCTCAATCTTTGAACCATGATGAGCACAGCAAGTGCCTTAGTGATGCCAGCCTATTTAATGGGTTTCAAACTGCACGCAGTGAGCATACACCAATTATGTATTTAATGTTTTCGTTTTGCCACTATCTCTCAAATCTAAGAGTTTGATCTGGTGCTTTGCTGTGTAAAAGGTACACCAAACCAACAGCTTATTGAGCCAAACAATGCAGTTTCTGATCACTTAAAAACACATGCTAAAGGATTAATCCTGGACTCCAAAGGCTGGCACCTTTGGTTGTCTATACAGTGGTACCTCGGGTTAAGAACTTAATTCGTTCTGGAGGTCCGTTCTTAACCTGAAACTGTTCTTAACCTGAAGCACCACTTTAGCTAATGGGGCCTCCCGCTGCCGCCACGCCAGAGCACGATTTCTGTTCTCATCCTGAAGCAAAGTTCTTAATCTGAGGTACTATTTCTGGGTTAGCGCAGTCTGTAACCTGAAGCATCTGTAACCTGAAGTGTCCGTAACCTTAGGTACTACTGTATACTGTTAGACTCCATCTCCCATCAACCCCAGGCATCATGGACAGTAGTTGTAGTTATGGTAGTTGTAGTCCTGCAACATCTGGGGCAGAGTTTCTCCACCTCTTCTGTACATTGCAGCAGATGATGCACAACTAGCCATTGGCCCAGATATTCAAGTTGTTTCCTGATCGCTATCGTGCGAGAAATGATCATGTACATTATTGTAAATGCAATTCAAGCTGGCTGTAAATGAAATTTAGGGATGGAATTTATTTCCCACTGTAGATCGCCTACCAAGAGGACTAATGCTATCTCAGTCCCAAAACAACATCTAAACCCAAAGGGGTAAAGATAATCCATTTCTTCCATGAACCACTGACGCCTAGATGCGAATCTAGTGCAAAACCATTCATTCATTTCCAAAGCTAGAGCAATTCTGCAGATAATACTGAAGTTATTGTGGGAAACTTCAAATAATTTAGAATTTGATGGCATTTCTGGAAGTCATTGCAGCTGAATAAACTTAAGGGTGCTAGGTTTGCAGAAGAGGTGATATACGCTTGAGAACCCATGTATGTTCAAGTCAGAAGCTTTGCAGTAGGCATTTTAACAGTATGGAAAGAACAGTAAGCACAGTAATTTTCCCAGGCAGGAGCACTCAAGAGGTTTTGCCCTGTGGTTACATCTTTATGAAGGCCACAGTTGTGGCTAGAAAGGGTTTCCAAAAGCAGTTGCAGTCACATTACCTTTGTCCCTTAGGATATTTTTGGCTGTACTTTTGGGGCATAGATATCTATTTAACTTGCTACAGTGAAGAAGCCTTCCCTTGGGTCCAGCGGTTTCTAATTTTGAACAGGTGGACCCATTAAAGTGAATGTGGCTTACTTGGGGGAGCATATCCTGTAACATGAGGTCAGCAATCTGTGATGGGTGCAACCAATTTGAAAGAAGTTATCCATTTCCTGGAACAGGAGAGGCAGTCCTTAAACTAAAGATCTGACTATGCAGGGAGACGGATGGGCTCTTAACAGCACAGAGTACAAATTCACCCTCCAGAAAGGCTTCTGAGACTTATGTGGCTGCCAAATGTATAACTGCTTCTAGGCTGGAGGCACTTGACAGTTCAGTCCTCCATATTTGAAGCATTCTGGCAGTGAGATCGGCTTCTGAGCATATTGCATTCCTTATTCATGAGGGAGAAGTGGAGAAACTGTTGTACGCCTTGCATTAATGTATTACTAATGACACATTGGGGAAAGGAGCACCAAGCACTGAGCAGTTACGAATGGAACCCTGTAGAATGCATGGATTATATAAAGCTTGTGAGGCAAGGTATAATGTTCTGTGAGGTTTTGTTCAATAACCCTACATGTTTTCGTGTACAAAAGTTACCCACCTTTTTCTAGGTTTCCTGTCCTCAGTGATTACATAGAAATTCTCTTTTAAAAAAAGAGACAAAAGTGAAAAGTCCTAAATATACAGGTCTAGGTAAAGGCAAATAATCATGGGATCGTACCTGGAAAACCTCAAGACCTCTGCAAAAGCCACAGGATTTTAATCTAACTTGGACAATTTTTTTTGCACTGGTAAAGGGACAATTACATACTTGTATGTCTGCTATTGTGGTGCTGGTTTTTTTTAAAGGTATTTTCCCTGAATAAAATTAAATCCCCAAAGGCGAGTCCCCTTGTTAAGCCAAAGACAGCTGCAGCCCTTTTTGTTAAACAGCAACCCAGGAGAATAAAACATAACCAGCCAGTTCAAACATTATTATAAACCATGGTATATGTATGTAATGCAGCACCCTATTTTGCTTCCCGGATACCTCTCAGAAGTCCATATACAGGGTATAAACGTTATAAAAGCAACAGGGCTTTCCTGCTGTTGTTTTCTGTGGTAACTGTGCATAAAGGTAAAGGGACCCCTGACCGTTGTGTCCAGTTGCAGATAACTCTGGGGTTGCGGCACTCATTTCGCTTTACTGGCCGAGGGAGCCGGCATACAGCTTCCGGGTCATGTGGCCAGCTCACTAAGCCGCTTCTGGCAAACAAGAGCAGCACACAGAAATGCCGTTTACCTTCCTGCTGGAGTGGTACCTATTTATCTACTTGCACTTTGTGCTTTTGAACTGCTAGGTTGGCAGGAGCAGGGACCGAGCAATGAGAGCTCACCCAATCGCAGGGATTTGAACCGCCGACCTTCTGATCAGCAAGCCCTAGGATCTGTGGTTTAACCCACAGCACCACCCGCATCCTATTGCCATGCATAGAAATGCACATATTGTTGAAAATGTCATGCAAAATGCATTTGATGGGGGCAATGAGCTTTGCAAAAATGTGTATAAAGGAGAAACTCAAAATAAAATGCTGCTGAATTCTCACAAGTTTATTGTTTGTTTCATGTTCTTTAAATGCACAAACTGATGTGGAAACGTGGAGAACTACACTGAACCTAGCAATGGGAAAATAAGAAACTGAGAGAATCCGAAAGTGACAGATTTGGACATCCCTACACTGTGATCACCATAAGTTCTGCAGCTCCCCACACCATGCAGAACCCTAAAGGTGATTAGGGTTTTATTGCCATGCACAGTGACAAGCAAACTGCGGTGCCTGAATGTGGTGGCAGTGTTAAGTGCATGGTCCTGCAGCCCTCACCAGTGGACCCATCCTATTCATGTAAGTACAGTGGTACCTCAGGTTACATACGCTTCAGGTTACATATGATTCAGGTTATAGACCCCGCTAACCTAGAAATAGTACCTCGGATTAAGAACTTTGCTTCAGGATGAGAACAGAAATTGTGCTCTGGTGGCGCGGCGGCAGCAGGAGGCCCGATTAGCTAAAGTGGTGCTTCATGTTAAAAACAGTTTCAGGTTAAGAACGGACCTCCGGAACAAATTAAGTACTTAACCCAAGGTACCACTGTAATGTAATCACCAAATCCTCTGGCAACAAATACACCTTGTTACAAAATACTTCATTTTGTCATTCCCAAATCTCCTTACTTTCAGCTTCAGTAGATGCCCCTGTGTTCTAGTATCATGAGAGATTTTCTGCACATCCTGCACCCACCTCCACCCTTCTTTCTCACTTTCCCTCCTAAACTAAAAAATGTTGTCAAAACCCAATTAGGGGAGTGGTTCCAACTTAAATCTGTTCTTTGTCTTTAAATGTTTCTGCAGATGCCTGGCTGCTACTTTTACATGAGCTGATACAACGTGGCCAGCAATGTGTTAAAACCTTTACGACAAATATTGCGACTTAATGCAGTAGTCCAGAATTTTATATTCCCTTAATCTCAGGATCTCCTTTTCTGCTTCTGTAATCCTGCATTAATCCTTTCACAGCTAAAAGAAACACACCATTGTACTGCAGAGATCAGTGTCAGGCTCAGTTGCATTTAACATCTTTATTAATGAACTGGAAGAAAGTGTAAGCAGCACATCAACAGCAGTTGGAGACCATAATAAATTAGTTTACCGCAAAACACCACTAAAGACAAATAATGCTATTAATATAAGAAGACCTAGAAGGTAACAAACAGAAATTTAACCTGGAAAACAGGCTGTTATGCAGAAGATACCAGTGTTGCATTCCAAATATCCTCCTTTTGAATAGCCAGAATCAATAAGAGAACCCAAAGTGCTGTATCTTCTTACCCAAGAGTAAGCCCCATTTAGTGCAGTGGGATTTCTCAGTAAGCTGTAGAGCTCCATTGGAAAGACACTTTTGATGCCTGTTTACTCAAAATCCTGTTTACCATGTCATTTAATGGGACTTTCTGCCATGAACTGGTGGGATGTAGAAAAATGGTGGGAGGAACCAGCTGAAGAACCACCAAGCAAAGAGTTAGAGAATGGTGAGATGACGATGAGGGAGAAGAGGAGGAGCAGGAGGTGTCAGAAGCTGAAGAGGTAACTGGGCTTCATGAGCTGAGAAAGTCTGTGGCAGAGATCAGTCCAGAATCAGTGGCAGAAACTGAAGCAAGCGAGTGGGGTAAAGGAGACCAGGAGGCAGAGATGAGTCAGGCTGGTGAAGAGTCCTGCTGTGACAATCTCCCCTTTCCCTGTCTCCCAGAACCAGAGGAGGCATAAAGAGGGTGGAAGAGAGGTTGGCATCACACAGGTGCAGTCTCCATTTGCTTGGGGGGAAACCCTGGAGAGGTGGGGACTTTCAGTCTTGGCAAAGCATCCACGGGTCAAGACCTACCAAGAATGAGCTGCTGGGCTCATTATACCTGACACTCCGCCAAGTCTGTGTGGTGTTACCTCCAACTTGAATGGTGTGATCTACTGCCTGCTCGCTTTTGTCACTTACATTCTAGTAGGCGAGTAACAATCTGAAAAGTATTTCCACCCGGCCAAGATCAGCCCTAGGAGGAACTATTGACACATGTATGCTGAAAAGATAGGGAAAGATGACTATTGAGCACTGCATAACAGACCACTCATAATCTGATTGCAATTGTTTAGCAGAATAATGGACTGCATATCTGGATTTTGACTGTGTAATATCAGTTGCTCAGTAGCAGCCAACCTTACAGGACTACAAGGGACACTACAGCTGATGTTGTGCTTCCTCTTATTGCCCTGCATTTAATTTATTTATTTTTGTTGATGTCATCAGTGGCAGTAAAGGCAGCCACACTCTTCTTCTTTCCCTCCCACTCCCCCTCGCAGGCAGAAGTGCCTTTCATGCTCTGCTGCTGGCTCTTGGTTCCTGGAGCCCCTTAGCAGTATGGATGTACTGCCCTCACATTAAGTTTTTTATATACAATACACAACATAGCAAGAAAATAGCATTCGGTTCACAGCGTCAATGATAAAGCATCATAACACATGGAGAGAACAGCTGACTCCTGTAAAGTTAATGAAGCCAGTCACATTCAGGTATCCCACTTGGACAAATATTTACTTGGAATCATCCACCATTCTTTTTATGCTTGCATAGTGGTTGGATGACAATACCTGTAACTCTGTACCTAGATATCCGCATTAGCTCCACATTAAATCATTTAATTGTATCACCTCTCTCTGTCTTGGACCATTTGTGTGCAGGGAGGAAAAAGAAGCTCCATACTAAAATTTCTCCTGAGTTTCTTACTGGGCAGCAATTTGTGTGACCATTCCAGGTGTCCCCTTGATAATTTTCAGTTGCTTTGTTTACTGAGGTATCATCAGCATCTTTGTTTTCATTTCGGTCACCATCTTTCTCTAGTGTGTATCCCTCCTCGTAAGTGATTTGTGAGTTCTGAGTTTAAATAATAATGTACTTAAGGCTATTTATTTTCTAATACCCAATGGCACATATGGCTTACAACATTGCATTATATTTCTATTTCATTGTGTTGACATAATTAACATTTTAATAACATTTCAATCAGAACAATCTGTCAGCGAAACACACACTGATTTAATTTCTGCTGAATTTCTCTTAGGCTTGCTAATGTGTCATACCAGCAGTAAAACTCTGTAGTAGATTACAGGATTGTGTTATGACTGTGCTGCGGCAGAAATGACTGCATCCTTCAACTTAAGTGTAATTCTGAAAGCCTAATACTGGGGGTGGTGGGGGTGGTATGTGGGTACACACACACACACACTCAAACACACACCCTGATCCTCAGCACCTTTGTGTGGATGTAAGACCCATTGACCTCAGTGGAGCTTGCTTCAGAGTAAAAATGCATAGGAAGGCAAGTCTTCTTGAAATCAATAGGGCTTTTTGCCACACAAAAAATATGGCTTAGGTCCTGGACCTAAGTGGATAGTGCATGAATCATTATGGCAGAACTCATAGCTTCAACCCTATGGCTTCCTCAGCGTGCTGGGGGGGGTGACCTTTATGAAGTGGCAGATACAATCATTATCTGAAACCTGAAGAAATGTATCTCCCAATACCAGCCTGGCCATGGGGGAAGCTTTCCTTGTTGTCTTCTCACCAGGTGAAGTGCCTAGTGTGGTGATGTGTGAAAGGACCTTCTCTGGGATGTAGAGATGGGCATATATGTCAATTTTGGTTTCTATCAGTTTCTCATTTTTCCAGTCTGAAATTCAGCTCTCCACATTTTCACAAGGTCATAATGAAAATAGTCAACATTTTAGTAGGAATTTCTCCTAATGTGCAGATTTCTAGCACAATTTCCCCCCCTGATATAATGCATTTCTATATGCTGTTTTAACTAAAACAGGGCTTTTTTCAGCTGTAACTCACAGGGGATTAAGTTCTGGCACCTCTCAGGTGGGCTCCATTGCTATTATAAGAGAACGGGGAAGGTGTTGATGGTGAGTTCTGGCACCTCTTTTTCTAGAAAAATAGCACTGCACTAAAATATACATTTTAATGCACAACTTTACCCTGGGTTAAGCATTGTGTACACATTAGGCATTTGAACAAAGGACAGTTACTTTGATTCACTTCTTTCCCAGGCACCAGCACTCTGATAACATACAAGATATTTGTGACATGAAACTGGAAATGAGAAATAAATTGCCAAATTTCCCCTCTGAGTTTTACTCATAGAATTAAAGCACGAGTCACCATCGCTTATGAATGCAATCAGATGCACACTTACCTATGGGGAAGTAATCCCCAGTGAGCACATTATAACTTACTTCTAAGTAAACATCACACTGACACATCCTGTCAAATTAAATGTAATTCCAAAGGTAAGCTGACAAAAAGTATAAATATAACCAAAAGAATAAAACAAGGATGCGTCCTGGCACCTCACCTATTCAATCTATTCTTAAATGACATGGCTCACTATCTCGAGGACGTAAATGGGCATCCTTCATCATTAGGAGACCATAAAATAAAACTGCTTCGGTACATGGATGATACTACAATCCTCTCTCAGACACAGGTCAGTCTCAGAAGTCTTTTGAAATCGTTCTCTTCTTTTGGCAGATCAACTCCCTGGGAATTAACTATGGAAAAACCAAAATCATGATTTTTCCCTCAAAGCCGTCAAATTGCCAAATAGAGGCTAGACAATTACCCCATTGATCAGGTCAAATACTTCAAATACTTAGGAATATTCTACCAGCCAAATTTAAATTGGACAACATACAGATGCCAAATGATCATTCAAGCAAAATGTACCTCTTCTGCTATTCTTCATTTTTTCTTCTGTAGAGGCAACCAGCTGGTCTCTGCTGCAATAAAAAGCTTTAATGCCAAGGTTCTCTCTCAGTTATTGTATGGCATTCCAATTTGGATACAGGCATTTAATAGAGAAGTTGAACAAATTCAAGCTACTTTCCTTTGCAAGATCCTTGGTGCCCCTAAATGCATAAGCTATCTAACCTTATGCGTCGATACCGGCCAGCGCCTGGTGGAAACCAACGCGTGGCTCATTATAATCAAGGCCTGGCTGAAAATACATTACAGAACAACATCAAATTCCCTTTCAACTTCTATGCTTGAAGACCGTACATCAGCTGGATGGTATTATACAGTAGAGCAATTCAGCACAAAATACAGAGTTTGGGTATTGCTCTGGAGAACCTCGAAGTATGTGATGAGGGCTACATACTCCAAACAATCAAGCAGTGGCTTTATGACCATGAAAAACAGTGTTTGTCTCCTCACACTCTGAGACTCTGTTCTCCAGAGGCTCTAAGCATTACTACTACTTAAGGATTTTGTACCAGTTACCTAAGGGACCTACTACTTCCTTCCCAACAAAGAGATTTTATGCTCGCAAGACTAAATACTTTCCCCTCCGCAGTGATTACAGGTAGATACTTGCAAATTCTTTATCAAGCCCACCTGTGTGCCTGGAAACAGGGAGTGCCAGATTCACTGGACCATTTTCTTTTGGACTGCCCTTTGCACAGCAGACTCTGCAAACAGATGCTGAGCAAGATGCTGGACCTGCGACCCATGGCTCTGAGAGAAAGCCAAATGAGGTTCCTCCTAGCGGACAGGGACAAGGACGTTACTGCCTCAGTGGCTTCCTTTTTAATCTGCATATCACTCGAAAGGGTTCTTAATGAATCATCCCTGGAATAGACAGGATGAAGCAGAACAACTGAGTGTCTTGTGACCCTCGACAGCCTCACTCCTGTCCCTTTTAAATTTTCCCCACAGATTTGAAATGTCTTAACTTGTAATGCTAAGAAAGGTATTTGCATTGTATTGTAAGTAAACATTCCTGCTACGCGGTGAGTCTTTTAAAAGAGGCCCCATGGAACATGTATACTCTGTATCCACAGGGCCTCTTTTAAAAGACTCACCCTGTATTACATTGCTCATTTCATTGGGTTAAGCGGGACCTTATAAGTGCTTCTTCTTCTTTCTTTCTTTTTTGCTTTTGAAAGGGACATCTAATGTGTTGCTCCAAAGATGTTGGACCCCCATCATATAATCCATCAGCCTACATGGTCAGTAAAATAAGGACACCATATTGACTTATGGTCATCAATTTGTTCAACCCAGGAATTTATGAACAGCAGCATTGCTAATATTCTCACTAAGGACTAAATATCATCTTCTCTCTAATTTTTCTAGAATGTCTGCCCACCTTCAAAAGTTGCATTTTGGCCTTTTCTGCTATGCACACATAGTCCCGGCATCAAACAATGTGGGCTCTTGTCATTGATGTTGAGTCTCTAGTGCTGGAGGAAAGACATTACATAAGCACACGATTAATATTAAGGAGCTTATGTACAAATATTCTTATTTTTCTCCAAATGTTAGGTGTCATTAGTCCCCTAGAGAATTATACTTTTAGAACTCATCCTGTCTCTATTATCATCATTGCTAGTGCAAGCAAGAAAAGATGCTGGTTTGTACCATTAAAGCAATTCTACTAAAATAAACAAACCATTTGGATTTTATATAATGGTTGAGGGTAATGAGATGTCTGGGGAAAAATAATACTGACAATGAATCATAGAATCTCAGAATTATGTAGTTGGAAGGGACTCAATGGGTCATCTAGTCCAACCCCCCTGCAACGCAGGAATCCTTTGCCCGATGCTGGGCTCAAACCTGCGACCCTGAGATTAAGAGTCTCGTGCTCTACCAACTGAACTGCATCTTTCATTTGGTTAATTTTGTGGAAGATGGGGAGAGGGCTACATTTTATTTATTCTGATAAATCTTTTCCTTTATTCATTCAGAAAACTAAAATGTATGGCCTTGCAATTATGGAAGTCAGAGGAAATTGTATTTGCCAGCGGATATTTTGATTCATTAAACATGTCCAGTAATTAATGATTACTCTCTGGAGGGCTAACCTTTGAATGCATTCATTATTCCTTTCTTCCCATCTTTGCCTTTAGCTGTCCTAGCTTTTAGGATTGGATGTCCTTCAACTTTGGCTCCTCTGCTGCTTTCTCCCAAGAGGCTTTTCTGTAGTCGTGCTTTGATTTTCTCCAGCTCTTTAAGTCATCTGGCATATAACCCGTCTATCCTTCTCCTTTTGTTCATCTGGGAACTGATGGCTCTCTACCAAAGTGTTGAATTCTCCAGAGAACCTTGCAGCCGCTACTCTGTAAATAACTACAGTGTACAATGGTTTGCAGGCTTTTTTTATAAAAAAAATCTAGAATAAGCTTGCAGTGAATTTTGTAAAGCATCTATAGGGTTTCATGCCTTCCCTAGAGTAGAAAGGCTGTAGTTGTTCAGTTGTTGTTGTGTGGCTTTTTTCCATTTTTTAATAGTAGTGTCTGACTTTCCCCAGTTGACCTTTAAAATTTATGTCAGTTTAAACAATCAACTTACATGGACTTGCTCTAGCTATTCAAAAGCTTTTACATGCATGCAATTTTCAAATAGAGCAGATACCTTTACCACAACTGATATGGTTTTGTTGTTGAACATGCAATTAAAAGTCTCTATCAGACTACAAATACGTACACTATGTGTTTCAGAGGAGGAGGGAAAAATTGGTGTACATTTTGCTTTGTTAGAACCCTACTTTCTTATTGAATTTAGAACCTAATGAGACTTCACTAGAACACTAATAGATACCGTCCATCTCTATTCCTGTGTGCCGGAGCATCTTCCTTGTCGGTGGTGATGCTATTCCCACACTGGTAGAGCTTTAGAACCGCTTATAGTGGAAGTCTCTGTTGTATTTTTTCTTTTCAGGCAGCATTTGTTTTGTTTTATTTCTTAGGCTCTTTACTGCCTTAACATTACTATGGACTTCTCTGGATTGCACATTTTCCCTGCAGGAAATGGACTAATCTTTTTCCCTCTCAAGGTCAAATTTCTGTTGAATCTTGAAGACTAACGGTGCACATTCAGAAGGGCTTTAAATTTACAAAGCGCTGCGTAAACCGTAACTAATCCTTGCCATGCCCAAGGGAGACGAGTAAATTTTCTGGAGCAGATGGTACCCATTCCTCATAGAAATGTTGATTAATAAGGAACAGGGTTTTTTTCTTTTGCAGAAATACCTGTAACTAGATACTTCTAACTTACCCACTTCACACCCCAGATTCAATACATGCCTACTTCTGAGGGAAATGCTACTGTTGTGGGACTAGCCCTCTGATCAACAGGAGTGAAATCACAGTTGACTGAAGATGGTGAAAGCACAGTGGGAGGAAATCGAAGGCACGGATGCTCTGAACTGCTCTCATGGCACAAAAATGTGCTGACTGTCAAAAGAAGGAATTGCTCAGTGTTGCATATTTTTCTCTGTTTTTGTGTGTGTCTCCAAAGCCTGAATCGGGTGCCTCGGGGTCTGGGACTAGCCTGATGAACTACTGTGAACTTTCTGGACAACCCTCTCCAGGCAAGAAGGGACAAGGGATATACAGCATTACCTTCCACATGACTAGAAGGGACTATGAAGCCTTTGCCCGGCCACCTGCTCAAATGCACTTCAGGCTCCAACTTAAGCTCAGGTGCCTCAAGCTAGAGTTGGTTATGGCTGCATGTGAACATAAGAATAAAGGAAACCGTCTCATACTGGGTTGATTGTTTGCTCTGACTGACAGCAGAATTTCATGGTCTCTGGGTGAGGTCTTTCCAATCACCTGCTACTTTCCAATCTCAACTGTCCATAGAGGTGCGGACCAATTCTGTGTCCAGGGCAGCTGTCTACCAGTTGCATCTGGTACGCAAGCTGAGACCCTACCTGCCCGTAGACTGTCTTGCCAGAGTGGTGCATGCTCTGGTTATCTCCCACTTTGCCTACTGCAATGCACTCTACATGGGGCTACCTTTAAAGGTGACTCAGAAACTACAACTAATCCAGAATGTGGCAGCTAGACTGCTGACTGGGAGTGGCTGCCGAGACCATATAACACCAGTCCTGAAAGACCTAAATTAGCTCCCAGTACATTTCCGAGCACAATTCAAAGTGTTGGTGCTGACCTTTAAAGCCATAAACAGCCTCTGCCCAGTATACCTGAAGGAGTGTCTCTACTCCCATCATTCAACCTGGACACTGAGGCCTTCTGGTGGTTCCCTCACTGTGAGAAGTGAGGTTACAGGGAACCAGGCAGAGGGCCTTCTCGGTAGTGGTGCTCATCCTGTGGAATGCCCTCCCACCAGATGTCAAGGAAATAAACAACTATCTGACTTTTAGAAGACATCTGAAGGCAGCCCTGTTTAGGGAAGTTTTTAATGTTTGATGTTTTATTGTGTTTTTAATATCCTGTTGGAAGCTGCCCAGAGTGGCTGGGGAGGCCCAGCCAGATGGGAAGGGTATAAGTAATAAATAAATAAATAATAATAATAATAATAATTATAATTATTATTATTATTATTATTATTATTATTGATGCTTTTAACTGAAGATGCCATATCTGGGACCATCTGGAGGCAAAGCCAGTGCTTCTGTCGCAGAGCAACAGCCTCTCCTCACATCTCTACCCAGTGTTCGTCCCAATGTTATACTTTTTACTCAGAAGAAGAAAAAGAGTGTTGTCATTAGATAAACATATCAAACTGTTATGTACTAAGCTTGGATCCTAGAACAATTGGCAAGTAGGATCCTAGAATGCAACAACTGATTGGCTTGCAGCAGCAGCCCAATCAGACCCCAGGAGGAAGCTATTCAGCCTATTAGGCTGGTAGGATCATAGAATGCAACAACTGATTGGCTTGCAGCAGCAGCCCAATCAGGCTCCAGGAAGGAAGCAGAATCAGCCAATCAGATGGGACTCATTGTGTAAAGAATGTATATAAAAGCCTGAAGTTTGGGGGGAAACCAATCACTGTTTTACAAGCTGCAATAAAGAGCATGAAATCATTGCAGGACTCCGAGTATATTTCACAAACCTTGTCAGCTAGAATGTCTAAGTCAAGAGTGGGAGACCTCAGGACCAGGATCCAAATGAGGCCCCTTAGAAGTCTCTCTTGACCACACCTCTCACTAGACCTGTTTTGCCTTTCTCTCAAGTGGCATTGCCTGGCTGGAATGTGCCACTGAATTCTGATGGATGCCTCTTGCTTGTCTGGATCGAGAATAGAAAGAGAGAACAGGTCACCATCTCGTAGAATCCTCACCTGCTTCCACTTACATGTTCCCAATGTCCCTGGTCTATCACTACCAGACTTCCCTTTTCTTAGCTGACTCAAAATGAGAACAATAATTTTGATTCTGGTTCACATGCTACAAATTGGGTTGTTCCAATATACTGGCAGAATGGCCCCATGCTCCCAGCTGAATGCCTCCCTGGACTAGCATCCCAGGACTCAGAAAGTGCCTCCCTGGACTAGCATCCCAGGACTCAGAAAGTGCCTCCCTGGACTAGCATCCCAGGACTCAGAAAGAGCAGAATCAAGGACTGGTAAGAGTCCCCTTTCTCCTGAAATAATTTATAGAATCATAGAATTGTAGAGCTTGAAAGGATCCTGAGGATCTTCTAGTCAAACCCTTTCCTTCCTTTCTCAGCTTTACTGTAAAAATGCCCCATCCCCTCCTCCCCTTCCTCAGACTTTGTATTTTATTGTGCCACTGTGCTTCAACCCCTTCAACTTCTTCTCCATCCACTTGTGGGAAGCCAGTGCTTAATCATTTAATTGCTGTTTTGTTATTCTTTCACACAAAAAAATCTCAATTTCTCAAAAAAGAAATGGCAGTGATTGAAATCGTCTTGTAAAAAACACAAAGCCACAGTGTCTCATCCCATGCACCCTGCCTTTTAAACCATCTTTACACTGAGATTTCTCTCTCCCCTTCCTATAAAATCAGATTCTTATTTTTTTGAAAAGCAAACACCAAAGATGCCTTATATGAAATCAGTCCCCAAGATTTATATAGTTTATAAGTTATCTCATGCTGTGCTGTTGTTGTTTGTTGGCCTATCAGAGATTAACAGTGCAATCCTACGCATGTCTAATCAGAAGTAAACATCATCGGGACTTTCTCCCAAGTAAATGTGCTGATTTGAATTACTAGGACAATTTAACACATATTTCAGTTCCTTACCATCCCTAAGGAACACAAGATGCAGAATTAATCATGTGACTTCCAATATTCCCTGGCAAGCGTAGGGAGCGTTACTGGAGTGGGGACCCCCCCAACTTCCCCATGTTTTGCACATCTTCCTTTTCAACTGATTCTGCACTCCCCCTGTTATAAACCTGATCAACAAAACAAAGTACTAGGTGATCACTGTGAAGTCAGCATGACTTCCCTGTGGCTTGAAAAGGGTGATTGGGCTAAATCAGCGCAACCTGTGTGGTCATTAAAAACCTGTTAATAAAAGATCTGGGAACCCTCACCACAGACCTCTTCACATAATGTTGTTAAGTGCATAGGCTGCCATGTTTTTCTGTATACAAAAATTACCATGAGCCTAGCTGAAGAGAGAGTGCTGATGAAAATAATTAAGCCCATGCCTTTGATATTATCACGTTGCTTCAGGGTATTCAAATTATCTATGAATGCAAAGCATGAACCTTATTCCTTGGTGAAAATAGATTTCCTTGTCCCCAAGCTGTTGTGAAAACATCAGGACATTCTTATTTGGTGCTTGTGCAAAATGGCATGTAATAAAATAGTTTTGATGGAAATGGGGTCAGCTCAGCCAGTAGCAAAGTACAGATCCTCCCACTATCACCAGAGCAATGCATCAGTTTGGATTGAAATATGCATGGCATCACTGCTCTCCTGAGTAATTAGAAGTACACTGTAATTGCCTATTCTGCTTTTTACAGAGTTATCAGCCTGGCTCCTTAATAGAAGCTGCATAAATAATATCTCAGAAATAGCCAAAAGTGGTTCTGTGGGTAGGACTGCATATTTTGAAGATAACATGTTATGTTAGAAATACTTCAAAGGCAGAAATTCCATCTTTCAGGAGGGCAACAATGGTGGAACTGGAAAATTAATGCTTCTACGTTCTTTAAATACTGACTATACAAGTTATCTTCTGGTTCAAGTCAAAGAGACCACTTTCCTTTTTTTAAAAAAAATACCACTGACTCCTACCTATTCATACATTTATATATCATTTTATTTGTATTCCACCTTCCCATAGTTAAAATCATTCTAAAGGTGGCTTACAACATGAAAAAATACATAATTACAAATGAAGGAACAGGTTACCCAAACCTGACTATGCAGTCACCCGAACCGGGCCCCCAAATTCCCAAATTCTTTCTTCAAGGATCCATTAGCTAAAATCCATTAGCTTGAGCTGTATAGCACTGACCCAGCTGTATAAACAAAGCCTTCTCCTTTATCAGTCCATGACGGCTTAATGGATGGCCTTGTCAGTTCCGAGTGGAGACGGGATGGCGGATCTGGGTCTTATCTTATCGATTGTAACTATCCTGACCACGCTGATGCACAGACCTTGCAAGACAGGCCAGTCAGCCCCCGTGCCCGGGGATGGCGCCATGAGTACTATAGTTGGGTGACCTTTGTACCCCAAGATAAGAGTACAGAAACAGGAAGGTCTGTTCATGCTCAAGGATGTAAACTTATGTGTACAAACTCATGAGGCTGGATTCCTGGGGAGGGGGAAAGGGAACCTGAAGGGGATATAAGCTGTATGTAACTGCTCTTTAATTGTACTTGCTGTGACTGATCATGCAGTGCCTTTCTGCTATGCGGAAAGTAGAAATAAACTCTTTCTCTGAACCAACCCTCGGTGTCTATTGACTCCTTCCTTCTTCCTGGGAGCAACGCACACCCAACCAATGGGAAAGGTCTGAAAGGCTACACAAACAAAACAAAGGTAGATAAATAAAACATCAAAAAGTATGCAACCAGATTGAAACAATTTCCACATAAATCATAAGATCTAAAATAAGGAATAATAATAATAATAATAATAATAATAATAATAATAATATCAAGAGCAGCAACAACCTCTCCAACAAGCCTACCCCAAAAAACAATATCCCAGCCCAAGAGTCTGTTCATCAGCCTCAGCTTTTGTAGCTGGAGTCAGTCAAGGCCCCTTCCTCCTAGCCAAGTTGAAAAAGTCCTACAAGGAAGGAAGCAGATCTTTCAGGACTTACAGCCAAGGGAGGAATCCAGTGTCACATGCTTCTGATCATTCCACCAGCACAAGCATTTCTGCTTGCCAGATGAAATGATTTTCCCTTTCCTGTCCTCATTCATTATTCTGAGGCTTCTCCTAAAGCACCCTTCCTCAGTGGATTTGGGGAGGCATGGGAAGGAGAGAGGGGAAGAGAGAGGGGCACCACCTTGCACTAACGGAAGCCCTTCTGCTACTTTTCACTGTCATGCCAAGTTAGTTGAATCCAGGCCTAAATAGATTTGATAAGGACTAAACCCCATTGAGCACAGTGGGATTTCCTTCCAGGTTTCTGAGCTTAGGGACTGTCCTGTGAAAAGCAATAAGTGCTTGCTTGCTTTTTGTGGGCCTGGTTCAGACACTTATTTGACCTAGAGTTTCAACTGTCATGCATAAAGCATCTACACAACACAGTAGCCCTCTTCTTACTCACAGAAGGTGGCTTTCTGAACTTGGGAGCCTCCTGTACTCATGGAACTTCTCCATACATTTTAGAACCCTGATTTCTCAGGGTTCCAAAACAAGTACAGAAAGCTTTCTGCTTCGGATAGTTGTCTTCTATGAGCTGGAAGGCACCAGTAAATAAGACTAGTCCAGAGGGTGGGGAGGAGAAGCTATCATGCCTTTTCCCACTATCGCCATCATCTGTTTATTTTGCAGTATTTGTGATGTCTGAAAATGACTAATATGCAGGTATTTCATATGGAAGCCTTATAGATAGGATGGCTAAGTATCAGTGCCTGAAGTGTTGGTTATTCTTACCTTTTTAATGAAGTCTGCTACATCTGTTTTATCACAACACAGAATGCCGAGGGTGGTCCAGAGGGAATTCCCCCCCCCCACAGTGCATGCACAACAGTTTTCCAGTAAAGAGTTTCTGAGAAAAACCTAAAGAAAACTACAGCAGATCCAAGAATGATTTATAGAAGTTTCTCTATCATGAAGGATGAGCAGGTAGTTCGGAGAGCCGTATCCTTGACTCAGAAGGAAACACGATTTCTCTTGGAGCAGAAATGATAGGTACATAATGCCAGTTCATCACAGGACAAGCTTGTAGAGCCTTACTAATGCTGGGCCACCAGGATTTCAGAAAGCTATTTGTACGACTGTTTAGTTAATTCTACTGTTTAATACAAAGCTTTGATTTATAAGTTCTTACTTGACACTCAAGATGAACATGGCAGCTTTATCAGTCAGGAACCGTTGCACTCCATGTTATAAACACTTACCTTAATTTAAGCAGGACTCCAGAAAACCCACAAGAACTCTCTCTAGTGCAGCAAAGTAAGGAGGAAGCTATTTTTAAAAACACTTAAACACCTGTGTTTAGGTGAGCACTCTATGACTACTCTGTATCCATAAATCCAAGCATTAAAAACCTCTTTGGGAGTGAATTGTTTCCGTTCCAACTTGCTGTCTTTAACTGTACACAAACAGACCTAAGAACTCTTTAGTATGCAGTGTATTGTACATTACTACTTCCCAACTCTCAGCAGTTGGCTTCAGTGAAGACGGCAACTTTAGAATCATTTACAGCTCTCTCGGGGACGGTTTTTAATCATGCTAGGTTGGAGTAATTTTTCGGCAATATTTCTCTTAAGCCAGTTTATCAGATGCTACGGAGAGGTGCTGCATCACTATTAGGCAGGTCATATTGTGGCAAGTGATTCCTATGGTTGGGTAGATTAAATGCTCTTTATGGCTTCCTGAGCATAGCCTTCAATGATGAGGCAAGTGCATGGATGCATACAGATGATCCAGCTCTTCCAGGGTGATCTCTTTCATTCTACTGGAGGCCAGAAATGATTCTTGGGATGAGGTACAGATCCTTGTTGTTTACCCTAATAGCTTATATTCATAAAATCATGTAATTGTAGAGTTGGGAGGGATCCCGAGGGTCATATAGTCCAACCCCCTGAAATTCAGGAATCAGAGCCAAAGAATCCCTGACAGATGACCACTCAATCTCTGGCTAAAAACCTCCAGTGAAGGAGAGTCCACCACTTCCCGAAGGAGTCCATTCTACTATCAAACAGCTCTTACCATCAGAAAGTTCTTCCTAACATTTGGTTGGAATCTCCTTTCATGTTCAGTCATACCTTGTTTTTCAACCAGGATCCATTCTGGAGCCCTGGCTGTTAGCCGAAAAGGACACAGGGCAAAGCGTTGCATCTGCGCATGTGCACGGAGTGGTTTGCACTTTTGCGCATGTGCGAAATGTGATTTAGTGCTTCTGCGCATGTGGAGCGGCAAAACTGGAAGTAACCCGTTCTGGTGCTTCTGGGTTTGCCGAAGCGGACGCTAGACGAGGTGGACGTTTGCTGAGATATTACAGTGATTTGAATCCATTGGTGCTACCCTCTGGAGTAGCAGAAAACAAGTTTGTTCATCTTCCTTGTGACAACCTTTCAGATATTTGAATATAGCTATCCTATCCTTTCTCAGTCTTTTCTAGGTTAAATATACCCAATGTTCCAGCTTGTCAATATCCTTATTAAACTTATTAAACTATGGTGTCTAGAACTGGACACAGTGCTCTAGGTAGGGTCTGAGAAAGCAAAACAAAGTAGTACTATTACTTCCCTTAATACTTCTGTTAATACAGCCTAGAACTGGTACAAAAAGAAGATATATATGAATGCATATAAGAATGCATATATTATCCAAGAATTGTTTGGATTTTTTACAGAAATTCAGGAAAAAAACTTGCTTCTTTTTGAAAATAAGGAATTAGAAAAAAATATCTGTGGATAAGCTTGACATCAAAATTTTAAGAAACTTCCAACCATATAACTTTGGATATACGAAGTAGCAACACAGATCCTTCAAGACTGAACTGTACTTTACTGTCTCTTTTCTAGCTGGTGAAATTGTTGATGACCATTGTGACTGTAAAATCTTTTTATTGTTCTTCAGCTGTTCCAGATTATATGAAAGAAAGCAAAAAGTAGGGGAAAACACAACCTATTTTCCCCAGCCTTAAGTTGCATTCATCATGTTGGCAGTCAGAAAGTAAAATTTGACGCGAATTCATCATTCCTTTGGAAGCTGTGAAGAGAGGAGAGGAGTTTTAACACTGGAAAACAGGAATCTCCAAGGCACGATTCTTATATTATTAGGCAGGGTGCTTCCTGTGGCTTCTACAGATTTGGGCCATATAGGATTAATACAGAAAACAAATAAACCTACAGTGGCTTTTAGTTCCAGTAATCAAGACCAATAAGACCAGAACTTGGTTATCTGCAGAAATATTTGTGAATTCTAAAATGGGCAGCTATAGCAGGAATTTAAATTGAATTAGTTAACCAGCTACAAAACCATAGTGTGAAGATAGGAGCTCATATTGTCCAATTTATTGCTCAATCCAGTGTCTGAAATGCACACTATACACAACTGGAGTATCCCTGACAATTGACTTTCCAGGCAGAAAGTTTCCCATGAGAAAGTATAGCTCTCAGAGTCAAAAGCAAGGTTTGTCATGCAGCACTTAGACATTGAAAACCTTCAGATGACACCAGTGGAGACTTTTAAAAGCCAGATTGATCATGTTGTGTGGTTTTCATTGCATTATAATTGTAAACCGCTTTGCTATTTTTAATAATAATAATAATAATAATAATAATAATAATAATAATAATAATAATTTATTATTATTTGTACCCCGCCCATCTGGCTGGGTTTCCCCAGCCACTCTGAGCGGCTTCCATAGAAACCAAAAATACACTAAAATATCACAGATTAAAAACTGTGGTATTCTTTCTTTCTTTCTTTCTTTCTTTCTTTCTTTCTTTCTTTCATACCACCATCTCTTGAGGACCAAGGTAAAATCTACAAAGATAATGTAAGAGTTGTTGGTTATGTCTGTTGGTGGGGCTTTTTGTTAGATATATGCTATTTATCTCTGTCCTTCCAATGCCTCACCACACCTTTTCAGTTGGAGGCTGTAGATCATTCAGACAAAACAAAAACTTATATCCTTAGCTTCCTGTCTGTTTTCTTTTCTTCCTTTGCATAGATTTTTTGTAATAGCATTTGTGCTACTCATCCTTCAAGTCAATGAAGGCTAGTTTCACTTGACACAATCACCTAGTAACAAAATTCAATATTTTTATTATTAGTTTTTAATGATTTCTTCTGTTTATGGTTACTAGTAAAACATACACGGGTCACCAAAACATGTTTAACTAACTGCTGTGAAACATTTACTTTGCTTGAAGAGTTAGGAGCTTTTACAATAAATTACTTTCAGAAGGGTCAATAAATCATTTATAAGGCAATAAACAACCTTTAAAATATCAAATGAGTTTGTAGTGGTCATTGACTGGTGAGAGCTGCTTAGTGAGCCATCCATGGGAAAATAAAATAAATGTCAACTTATATGCTGCATAAATATCAATTTTATGTTAATTCAATAATCTTTATAATTACAGATCCAATCCTGTAAGCATAATGGGGGGGGGGGAATTGTATATAGAGCTTTTTGATGTTTAAATGACCTATAGCTACAGTATTCCTATTTCTGTTATATCTTTAATTTGCAAATTCATTAGGAGCAGAGTTGTTATTTACTAGCAAAGCCTGGCTGCCATTAAACTTTGCTTTTTCCTCCAATTCATGTACTTGCTTGGGCACACCATATGGGTGCCTTTTCTAGCTGATTGGAATACCTAAAGTGGGACTTGTCCATTGGCTGTTAAAAGGTCGTTGATGCCTCATTCAGAGAGGGTGTTATTTCAGCAGCAGCAAAGGAGGCTGTGATTTGTCTACTCACCCCTAGCGACTTGACAAAGTCTCTGAACCTAGGTTGGTCAGGACCCAGGCATACTCTTTATGTCTATTGGATTATATTGGACTCTCAGAACCTTCTCTATAAAATGCCATGTCTGGAGCTTTTGTTTTTCAGTTATGAAACTACATTTTCTGTTGCAAATATTCATTTGATGATTGCTGGCCATTTGCCGCACCAAGAATATACTACGAATTAGAAATTTGATAGCGTTCTTCCATCATTTTTGCCATAAACACAGTGATGCACAGTCTTTGTGTAAGCAAATGAACATGATTTAGTTTTTCCGCTTCTAAGGGCAAAAAATCATCAAGCAAAGATTTAGAAAACAAAGCACCATTAAGTGTGCTCATCTAAATGATAATAGAGCTGACTGGAACATGTCCTTCCTTTTTTTTTAAAAAAAAGGTTTGCCTCAAATTGGATGCCAATTTCTATGGAGCTATAAATAAACTAATGGGAGATTTGAGAGGGAGAAACAAACTTCTGATTGTGTATTGTTTACTCTCTTTTTTTTTAAGGAGCAATGAATTTTATTTCACATTTTCCTCAAAGAATGAATGACTGGTAGTGCTCTTCAGGTCTTATGCATTAAAATAACGTAAACAGGTGGTGGAGGGCAGTGGGGATGAGTATGCTGGCTCTGCCCCTGTCACCATTCCAGTCACCCTGAAAAGGTGCCTGAAAAGGCCTAGCATGCTTTGGTCAACCCAAGTCTGTTCCCACACCACAGTCAGGTACTCATAGGCATGGAGGAGAGATTTAATTCCATGTGCGTTTCAAGCTGAATATCGTAAATCCACACTTTTTGAAACAATAGGCAAACCAAGACCCACTAATGTGTGAAAGGTGGGCCCAGGCATTGAGGGACCTGCCCAAAGTGCTTGCTTTTGGCTTGATCAAGCTCACAGGCAGCTTGTCTTTCTTCAGAGGTACCATGCAGTACTGCTGGAATGCAGAAGATGTGGTGCTCGAGATGCTGGTGCTCTAGACTCTACCTATGTGCCTTGGCCAGCGTGGCCAAAGGTCAGGAAAGATGAGATCTGTAGTCCACTACTCTTCATGGTTCACAATCATTAAGTGAGGGACAACAGTAACAGAAAATAAGGCTGTGTTTCATTGAAATTCAACTTAAACTAAAAACAGACAGTATGGTAAGAGCATATTATGCATAACCCCCGGAGAACATGCAAACCTCTGCTGAGATAACAACATTTCCCAAGGTTTGCTGGAAATAATGCACAATCCCTGGAGAATGTACAACAACCTGTTAACATATACAGAACTGTCTAAGTACCAGCGGCAGGGGAAAAGATTCTGAGCTTTCTCCCGCCTCCACAGGACTCACAATGCTGGAAACTGAATTGTGGCTCATAATATTGTCACCTATATTAGGAATGGGCTAAATTGGTGTGTTTTGTATTTTCATATGAACCTCGCTCATTCCTAAAAACAAACAAACATGTGAACTGAAATATAGCTGTCATTTACAATGTACATTATTCTGAATTTTGCTTTGCTGTTCTCCAACTGAAACATGCATGCAAAAGAGCATATAATATGGGAAGATGTGCATTAAAACTAATGGAAAATGGGGAAAAAATGCCCAATATTGGGCAGTATGGGCATACAAAAATCTCTCTATAATTTTTGTGAATTTTTGGTGAATAGGTGAAGTCCCTGAAGAGGATGGAGCAAGCTCATTTTCTCCTGTTACAGAGGCTAGGATCTAAACCAAAGTTACAAGAAAGGAGATTTTGACTAAGAGCTGGAAGAACTTTCTGAAGAGCTGTTTGACAGTGGAACGGACTCCCCTGGAAAGGTGGTGGACTCTCCTTCCTTGGAGATTTTTAAGAAGAGGTTGGATGGCCCCCTTTCATGGATGCTTTAGCTAAGATTCCTGCATTACAGAGGGTTGGATTATATGACCCTCAAGGTACCTTCCAACTCTATTATTTTTATTGTTGTTAGCCGCCCTGAGCCCGTCTTTGGCTGGGGAGGGCGGGATATAAATAAAATTTATTATTATTATTATTATTATTATTATTATTATTATTATTATTATTATTACAATTCTATGATTATATGAAATGCGTGCTCAAATTCTTAAATATATATATATATTATTATCACTCTTAAATAAATGAATAATTGATGCAGAAACTTCAAACTGGAAACTGAGAGAAACCAAAACTGGCAGATTCATTTCCCATCATCTATATCAGGGATGTCCAACTGTTCAACCACGATCAACAGGTTGATCCCTGAGTGCTAGTGGTCAATCACTGTTGATTGCGGGTTCATTTTCCTCCGGGGGGGGGGAGAGAACATCCGCCCCCGCCCCCTTGCTCCGTCGGAGTTAACACTGTGCGGTTTATTGTTGGTGAGCGACTTTTTGCTGCCCCCCCTAAAAAAGGCAAAGAAGCTCAATAACTTTGGGTCATCCCCACAAAGAAATGGGTAGATCAGTGCCAGTTTTCCCCCCTGAGAGTTAATCACAGACACTTGGGAGTTGGATGTCCCTGATCTATATAAACATGATGTTTCATGGTACCTCCTCTTTTCTGTTACCAAAGGGTTGTTTGGTAATCCCTATTCACCTAACCAAGCTACAGTGCTCAAAGTGGTGTAACAATCATTCTCTCTTCCTAGGGAGCTCAGGGAATGTAACTCTGTGAGGGACATAGGGGCCACTTAACATGTCTCTGGACCCTTAAAAGACCATACTTCCCAGGAAGCCATGACTGCTTAAAGTCATATGATACTTCTTAAAATGTATAGTGCAAAGGGGGCATTAGGAAAGTGTCAGATGGAGATGCATTCCTTCAGATACTTGGGACGCTAACTGCATGCTTGAAAAAGCATGTTTCTCATCCATGCTTTATACATTTCCTGGAGAAAGCACCTATGTGTTACCACAGTAGCTTCAGCAAAATGATTACGGCTTGAGGCAGCCTGCAGTAAGCCACGGCTGGAGGGAAAGAGTAACATTTCTTTCCCACCTCCTTGGGTGCACACAATAAAACAACTTTGTCAAGATTAAATGCTGTGTACAGAAATGGGAATGAATAGAAATGAAATGTCACAAAAATATTTTTTTGCTAGGAGGAAGGTAATTTTATTAGGAAAGCTTTGACAAATGCAAAATACTAGCTCCAGTAGTTCATAAACAGTGCAAATGTCTTTATCGCACAAGTTATACATTGTGTTAGTTGTAAAGTTCCATTTATAGATATATCTTTAATCAATTCTTCTTTTACTAGACTTAAGTATATGACTTCCAGGAATAGATGTTTAGCTCAGTAACACCTCTGATTTTCTGAAGCCTCTTGTGCACTAATATTTTTAGATAGCAAGAAAAGAAATAAACGGCTCATATCTATTCAGTTGCCAACATTGCTTCAGTCTACTGCCATTGTCCCTGTATTTTAATCCTTTAAAATCCCCCAAGTTTTTTCCTCTTCATATATTGCCTGCATGCTGGAATTTGCTGTATACTTTGCAGCTCTGTGAAATAGGTGAAAAGGGAGGGATCTTAGGACCAATCAAGAACTCCTTTGAAAAAAGTCCAACTCAGCCCATTGGGATAGGGGACTAGCAAGAACCCACACCACATATCAGGAGAGAGGGAGGGTGCAACAAAGTGATGTGCACAAGGCCATCCCTCACCTTCCCTCCAGGAGCCCTGAGTCATATTTGTAGAATGGGAAAGGGTAGAGGGAAATTTGCAGCAAGAGTAGAAACACGTTTTGAAAAGCACTATGTGGCTTTCTCTGCAGCTTCCTGTCAGATGTAGGTTCCATAATTTCTTGGGAACAAGGCCACATTTCATTGAAATGCCTCACTTTCAAGGCATTCTGGGACGTGTGGAATTGGTGTGAGGGTATCTCCATCCCTTTCCCTCAGCTGCTGTCCTCCAAGGCATATAGCTTTGGCCAGTGATTTCAAATAGTTGTACCTCAAGGCCCCCCAAACCCACTTCCCAGAATAAAGACAACACAGTAATTAAGGTTAATGTTAATGGGCATAATTTAGGCTGCAACTTTATTGATTACAGAATGTGAGCAGTATTGGCAAACAAGACTATATCTGACTTCCAGCCTGCTTTGCTGGAAGTCCACTAAGGGTAAACCCCAAAGGGGGAGTCCTGCTGACGTGAACTGACTTGAGCATCCCCTGGGTTCCCTGGGGACGTGGAATAGCCATAGCCCCTCCACAGGCTTTGGACGAGATCCAGACCCCCAGATTCCTTTAATGAAATACCCTAGAACATGGAGGGACAGTTGATGGCCGCACCTCCCCTCTCCCACACTTCGCTATACTGGCAAAAGGGAATGAAATGACATCGTGCCGAAGTTTAAATTGTCCCAGCCACTCCCTCAAGCCTCCTGATTGGGCGCTCGGTGCTGTGACATGGCTGGGACACCTCGCCATGGCGTGGGACATTGTCCCACCCATGCCAAGGTGGGAGGAGGTGTGCCAGGGAAGCCAGAGCACAACATGCCCCCACTGTGAGGCGGAAGCGACTTGCCTTATACAGATAAAAATACACAGGAAAGGAAAATGGGGTGAAGAATATGTTATGATTGATTTAGTATTTTCCTTGGTCACAACCTGTAGTTCAATTTGCTTTGATTCAGAAATATTCTACAAGTGGGTTTTCCAATCTGAAATCTTCACAAAAGCATTCATGGGAGCATTTGTGGACATTTCCTCTTCTCATCCTCCATGTTTCCAGTGCTTCCACATATTCCAAGTTTAGTAAGCTTGTCCCTGAGGGACTTTTATTTTTAAAAGGACCTCAGGAAATGGCAGCACATTATGGTTTCATATCTCTCTCCACTCCATGCTCCCCATGTCCTCGCTTTTAGAAAAAATAATAATTCTAATGACTTTTTCTCCAGGATATTAGAAAAGCTTCATCTGTACTTCCTTTCTTTTTGTAATTCTATTTGAAGCCAGAAGACTTGCATTCATTTTGTAATGTCTTGAAATCATTGGTGTACTCCATTGCTTATCTGGGAGTCCCTGCCATAGCTTAATTGCTTTATTGGTTTACAGTCCCAAAGGAGACAATTCCCAGTTGTTCAATCCCAAATTTGTGTTTGCATAGAGAGATTTAATTTAAACTCATGTTAATTGTTATGCCTATGAAGAGCTCTGCATGTTGCAAGATAAAACTCGACAGTGCGTAAATATATGCCCATTTTGAACACATTGCCAAAAATGAAAAAAACAAAAAACTGTGTGTTTTGATAATAACCTCAAAATACAGTCAGGAGCAGCAAGCCCATTTTGGTAAAAAAATGCTATTGACTTATGGGGGTGAGAAATCACTTTTATTATTAATGCTGTAATTGCTAACATTTCTCTTTTGTTAACAATTTGCAGATATATTGTCCTGCTCAAGGGAAGTCATAGTACCACTCTGTTCTGCCTTGGTCAGACCACACCTAAAGTATTGTGCCCAGTTCTGCACAACACAATTTAAGAAGGATACTGACAAACTAGATCATGTTCAGAGGAGGGCAACCAAGATGAACAAGGGACTGGAAACCAATCCTTATAAGGAATAGTTGAGGGAGCTGGGTATGTTTTCCCTGGACAAGATGAGACTGAGAGGAGATAACCATCTTCAAATAGCTAAAGTGCTCTTGGTCCATCATATGAAACCAAAACAGTAAACTGGAATATAAGCTTTAACCCACTGCATAGGTTGCAAAACACCTTCAAATACAGTTACTGTGAAGGCCCTTGTGTTCTCATTCTTTTCCCAGAATTCTTTGTCAGCAGGATTTATCTGACAGCCTGTTATCTGATGTAAACCCATGCAAACAATAAGCAATGGTGGCATATATACAGCATCAATGGCACTGTAGAGCCGAGGATGGTAAACAATGCCTGATATTGAACAGAATGTCTGAGAAACAGTCTAGAGATTGCCATGCAGTGTTATACCTGCTTTCACTTCTTTCTCTTAATAAAATAAAAGGAGAAATCATTTATTTGATAGGGTGTGTCAGCTTTATTTCCCCAGATGTGTAAATGGAGTAGTTCCACCTCCCTCAGCCTTGGTTCCCAGATTTGTAGGAGTTTCATGTGCAATGTTTTTGACTGGCACGCAAAGTAGAGCTATACTGTGTACCCATTAGAGAAAGCCATGTGGGTGCTTCAAATATTTGATTCATGAGAAACAGAACATGGGGCCTGGATCCAACAAATCTGTGGCAGAACACTGTTCATATCATGCTGCAGAAGGGGTAAGACTATTATTTCTGCTTCTCGCTTCCCCCTGCAGGTTCCTGCACTCTGAATCTACTTCTTCTGGACCACCATGAAAGGTGGCACGGGGGGCATCAGAGGGAAGGAGGACCTGGCAAAACTACTACTCCCCTTCTTTCCTTTAGGATGCTCCGCTAGCTCAATGAACTTTGTACAAATGGAAAGAGCCCTTCTGTTAAATGAAAGCAAGTCTAGATCCAAGCCTAAATGTATTAAAAGTTGCCAAAATCTGCATATAAAAAAAATAAGAAATGGAAGTAAAAATGTGAGCATAATTAGGGACCAGATAGAGGAGAAACATAAAACTCAAGTGCCCAATGTGAAAATACAAAATGAAAAGCTGAGTGTGACTGTTAGCTTACATGCACAAATGTGACTTGTGCAGGTATCTCATATTGAATGAAAAGCTAATTTTAATCGCAAGATCTTTATTCAAAAAGTAAGGAAAAAATATTGGTTGAAAAATAGAAACAGGAGTCAATACCATGCAACATTACTATCAAAACTCAAATAAATAAGCATTTATTGTATCTCCTCTTGATGTGAATAGAGGAAGCAAAAAAATCATCAAGGCAAAGCCTCCCAGAACAGTCTACATCATTCATCCTTCCTGTGAACTGGAACATGGACAGAATATTAAGAAGAACAACACTGTCATTAATAAACAACAAGGAAAATGCATGTTTTCCAAGGCCTTTTACGCTCCCTGTTGTGCCATCAGGATACAAAGGCCGGTGGGATGAGATTACATCAGAATCTATCTATGGATGCAGTGTGGAAATCATAACAGTGAACATCTGGAGGTAACTTTTCACTGTGTAACTGCTAAAGCCCTTCGGAGTGCTTTGAAAATGCACCTGCTATTAGCTAACAAAGTGCTCAAGTGGGATTCTGGTATCGCTTAAACCAAACTAGCATTGAGCACAAGCCTGTATGAATACTATGGCAAAAGTATGGTAGAAACCACTTTACAGAGACCAGCTTCCATGCTGTTTGTAAACTGTATACTTGTAATTCAGCTCAAGCCAATGATGCCAAGAGTTTTAAACTCAGGAACATCAATCCATAAAGAAGTCTTTGGTTGGTGTTTGTTTTTAGGCCTCAAAAAGGTGAATAGTAGCTGGTGTTATGGGCAAAGTGCGTTAATTCAATTATTAATTTTACTTAGGCTGAGATGCAGTCCATTCTGACTTTACCAAAGGGCAAAACTGTGTTGTTGTTGTTGGTCTATCATGGGTCACTTTGCCCACAAGTCCCTCATAAAATGTTGCTCTAAAACCCTTTAGGGAAGGGAAGACTTACTTCAATGAGATTCTCTGAATGGAGAATGGCTGAACCACATCCATGACCATTTCTGACTTCTGATTATCTCCTCCCAGTTCCAAGGAGGTTAACGGGGAAGAAGTCTACAATTGCATGCAGCACATACCATTTGCATCCTTTTATTAATGGATAGGTCATGTATTTCCAATTCAATAACCTCTTTCAGTGACACAGGAGAAACACAATGGCCACAAAAACAAGAGTATCTCTCATAGTTAAAGTTTGGAAATGTTTTCACCAAAGTTTAATAGGCCATTGATTGTAATGATGATGTCAAGGGTCCAGTTTGTCACTGAAACCGATACGTTTTATGAAAGTTTAACTTTGGCTGAATTGTAGTGTAATATTTTATATTTTGAAACAAATGTTTGTTGTTTCACAGTCCCCTAATGAAAATCCCTAGGGTTTTAAATATATCAGATTGATCATTGTTTAAAAAAGTATTTTCAAGAGCACTTTTGGGAAGAGCATTTTAAAAGATGCCTACATTTTCGACATCAAGATAGTTCAGGGGTGATGAACATGGTACCCACTAGAAGTTGCTGGAATCTCTGACCATTGGCCATACAAGCTGGGATTGATGGAAGTTGTAATCCAATAAGACTATGTCGGCTATCTCTGATGTAGCCAGTATTCCTGTGTATTTCACATTTGTTGCTTCTTTCAGCAGCAGGGAATATAATCTCCCATTGCAATGTTGTTCAGTGTGGTGTAACAAATTTAGAAAAAGCTCTGAACAGTGCTATAGTATGTTTGTATTGAAGAAATCAGTGGTTTTTTGGTAGAAAAGGTAATGTTTTGCTTAAGTCAACCTTAGAGACTCAGCCTTTCTGAGGATCACTGGTAAATGCTACCTCCCTCTATTCCACTCACCAAAGGGCAGGAATGCTAATAAAAAAGAAATTCAAAGAAATACATTGCAGCCTGCAGTCCTGAACATTGACAAAAGTGTTGGCTTGGAAATGCTAATATGGCACCTGATATGTTGTACTCAGAGGTTCTGAAGTAAATATACAGTTGTTTAATCAAAGCTCCAAATGTGCTCCGATGCACACAGAGAGCTCTCCTGCCAAGAGGAACATTCTCATTGACTTCCTATCCTTTCACATGCACAGAACTTTACCCTTCATCCAAGTGGATAGAACAGCTGATCCTTAAGGAATCACTTGGTAGGAAGCATTTTATGTGTTGTGAATACGTATAAGAAAAAAATATCTCATAGACCCTGGGTAGGCAAACTGAGGCCTGGGGCCGGATCCGGCCCAATTGCCTTCTAAATCCAGCCCATGGACGGTTGGGGAATCAGCGTGTTTTTACATGAGTAGAATGTGTCCTTTTATTTAAAATGCATCTCTAGGTTATTTGTGGGGCATGGGAATTCGTTCATCCCCCCAAAAATATATATATATAGTCTGACCTTCCACAAGGTCTGAGGGACAGTGGACCAGCCCCCTGCTGAAAAAGTTTGCTGACCCCTGTCATAGACCAAATGGTAACAATCATATTGCGAATAATTGCTGCATTGGCTGCACACTTCTGTGCTATTTTCCTAAACTTGCAATAGTTCTACTACTGCAAAACCTGGCATAATACCCATGATAGCCATTGCCACACTTCTTGGCCAGTGACACAGAGCCATCCAGTTCAGAACTACCACGTTGGATTTGGGGAAAGTTTCTATTCATTTGGATGGCTTGAGGAGGCCTTCTCCAAGGTCTTGTCCCCTTTTCATGTTGCCTCCACAAGCTGCTGTGATGCTGTTCTTCCATGGACCATCAGTGCCACCAACAATGATTATTTGTTTACAGTCCACTGCAGCGCTCCTGGTGACCTCAAATGCTTGGAATACTTCTAACTTATTTGTTGGTAAGCTAAAAACCTCATACAGATGAGTGAATTTTATCTTTTTGAGGATAGGTATGGAACATTCCTAAAAAGCTGTCTGGAAACCACAGATAGTACCATCCTATGGTGGTGGGAAGCAACCACAACAGCCATAGTCTTGCTGTAGCGATTGCAAGAGGCTTGAACTGCATCCAAGAGTATTAAAAGAACTGGCAGATGTGATCTCAGAACCACTGGCAGTCATCTTTGAGAATTCCTGGAGAACAGGCGAAGTCCCGGCAGACTGGAGGAGGGCAAATGTTGTTCCTATTTTCAAAAAGGGGAAAAGAGAGGACCCAAATAATTACCGCCCAGTCAGTCTGACATCAATAGCAGGGAAGATTCTGGAGCAGATCATTAAGCAAACAGTCTGTGAGCACCTAGAAAGGAATGCTGTGATCACCAATAGTCAGCATGGATTTCTGAAAAAATAAGTCATGTCAGACTAACCTGATCTCGTTTTTTGACAGAATTACAAGCCTGGTAGATGAAGGGAACGCAGTGGATGTAGCCTACCTTGATTTCAGCAAAGCATTTGACAAGGTGCCCCATGATATTCTTGTAAAGAAGCTGGTAAAATGCGGTCTTGACTATGCTACCACTCAGTGGATTTGTAACTGGCTGACTGACCAAACCCAAAGGGTGCTCATCAATGGTTCCTCTTCATCCTGGAGAAGAGTGACTAGTGGGGTGCCACAGGGTTCTGTCTTGGGCCCGGTCTTATTCAACATCTTTATCAACGACTTGGATGATGGACTCAAGGGCATCCTGATCAAATTTGCAGATGACACCAAACTGGGAGGGGTGGCTAACACCCCAGAGGACAGGATCACACTCCAAAACCACCTTGACAGATTAGAGAACTGGGCAAAAACAAACAAGATGAATTTTAACAGGGAGAAATGTAAAGTATTGCACTTGGGCAAAAAAAAATGAGAGGCACAAATACAAGATGGGTGACACCTGGCTTGAGAGCAGTACATGTGAAAAGGATCTAGGAGTCTTGGTTGACCACAAACTTGACATGAGCCAACAGTGTGACGCGGCAGCTAAAAAAGCCAATGCAATTCTGGGCTGCATCAATAGGAGTATAGCATCTAGATCAAGGGAAGTAATAGTGCCACTGTATTCTGCTCTGGTCAGACCACACCTGGAGTACTGTGTCCAGTTCTGGGCACCACAATTCAAGAAGGACACTGACAAACTGGAACGTGTCCAGAAGAGGGCAACCAAAATGGTCAAAGGCCTGGAAATGATGCCTTATGAGGAACGGCTAAGGGAGCTGGGCATGTTTAGCCTGGAGAAGAGGAGGTTAAGGGGTGATATGATAGCCATGTTCAAATATATAAAAGGATGTCACATAGAGGAGGGAGAAAGGTTGTTTTCTACTGCTCCAGAGAAGCGGACACGGAGCAATGGATCCAAACTACAAGAAAGAAGATTCCACCTAAACATTAGGAAGAACTTCCTGACAGTAAGAGCTGTTCGACAGTGGAATTTGCTGCCAAGGAGTGTGGTGGAGTCTCCTACTTTGGAGGTCTTTAAGCAGAGGCTTGACAACCATATGTCAGGAGTGCTCTGATGGTGTTTCCTGCTTGGCAGGGGGTTGGACTCGATGGCCCTTGTGGTCTCTTCCAACTCTATGATTCTATGATTCTATGATTCTATGATTCTGCCTCTTTCCCTCCTCTGGAAGTTATTTTATTTCCTCCCTCCCATTGCAGCCAATGGGAATTACTTGTGCCAGGAATGGAGTAGTTTGGGACCCATTAGAGGATGTGCCATTTCAGCTGCCCCCAGCATGCCTATTACCTCTGGGATATCTACACCCACAGGACCTTCTATGGGCACACTGGGAAGGATGACACGAGTGTTGTCCTGCTGGTGGACCTCCTACTCCAATGACAGAGTGAGCCTTGCACCACTTTCCAGTGACCCTTTAGCTGGACTTTGGGTGGCATTGGAATTGTTCCCTCCATAATACATTAAGCAGCAGGTGCTTGTTCGAAATGGACACAGGATATGTGCACGGATTGAGAGTTCAGTTCCTGGCCTGAAGCCTCCAGGGTGAAATCAATCACCTTCAGAGGAGTTGTAGCAATGAATGGTTTCACTTTCTCCTTTGTTTCCTTCTCCTTTCTCTTTTCGTTCTATTTCTCTTTCACATTCCCAATCCCAATGTTTGATATGTTTGTATTCTAACCATGAGCTTTGCTCTGTAGAATAATTTGAGGCTATTATCTCTTATTTTGATACTTCTTAAACTATTGATCATGACCCAGCACCATGACCCTCTCTTCTCAGATGTGTCATTATGAGAAATTGGAAAAGCACAGAAACTCCATCAATGACACACAATATGGGAAGTGCTGGTTATGAGAAAATTGGCATGCGACTTACTAGATAAATGTAGCAACTCTTCTGCCACCTGGGCCCCATCTATTTCTCTCTTCTCATTTTTATAAGTTATTTTCACTGAACTGCCATCACATCTGCAACAATCCTAATTTCTTGAAATGCATTCGTAATGGAACTTCTCCATGGCTAGAGGGGAAAGGAGCATATATGGCTAGAAAAAAATTATTATCAAAACAAACCTTGTGGCTGCCATTAAGGATTGCTAGTCTAGGGATGGGATGACTCAGATTTCCTCCAGTTTCATATCTTGTGGCTTGGGGACAAGCTGGATACTTTAAGAGGCAGGGAGAGGCTGTCGCTTTAAGTTTGTTTCCTTTTACCTCCTTGTAGCATGTAACACAAGGGACACGGGTGGCGCTGTGGGTTAAACCACAGAGCCTAGGACTTGCCGATCAGAAGGTGGCGGTTTGAATCCCCGCGACGGGGTGAGCTCCCATTGCTCAGTCCCAGCTCCTGCCAACCTAACAGTTCAAAAGTATGCCAGTGCAAGTAGATAAATAGGTACTGCTCTGGCGGAAAGGTAAACGGCATTTCCGTGCGTTGCTCTGGTTCGCCAGAAGCGGCTTAGTCATGCTGGCCACATGACCCGGAAGCTGTACGCCGGCTCCCTCAGCCAATAAAGCGAGATGAGCGCTGCAACCCCAGAGTCGGTCATGACTGGACCTAATGGTCTGGGGTCCCTTTACCTTTACCTAGCATGTAACACATAACAATGCATGGCATGACAGCACCACCCCCTATCTCCTCACATCCTGCCTTGCCAGCCACTGTGGGGTTCTGATTCAGTTGTTCCACAAAATGTGCTTTGGGATGAAAAACAAGCAACCCAAGTCAGAATTTCCTTCTCCTGCCCTGCCGCCAACCAGATTTAACAGTTACCTAAAGGTCAGGAGAGAAGGGATTCTGAACAACACCTTGACAATTATCTTCTGTTCCTTGGTTGTTTGGCAGGAAAATGGAAACTGTGCAAACAAATGCTCTGGGTGGCACAGGAGATCGTCTAGAGAGAAAGGATTTTTATTGTCAAAAATGAACAAATGAAAGAGAGATGTGCATAAAAGTGTGTATAATTCACGTTTACCCAAGGAAGATATCCACAAGCTAAATACATTACACAATTCATTTGATCTGCACTTGTAAACAATGAATCAGATTTGCTACATGTCAGGAATTATGCACTTTTTCATCCATTTATTAGAAATTGTTTTCATTTAATTCTTTTAAAAACAAATGTACATAGAAATCTAATCTTGCTGCAAGGAACAGCATATCCTTCTACTCTGGTGACAGAGGGGAAACAAAAGGCAGTGGATTCCAGTACTTAGAAGAAAAGCTACAGAGGCATTCTGCAGGTAAGATGTGTGATTTTGGAGGTAGAAGAGGGGTTGCTCAAGGACTTGAATTGCCTATTCTCAAGGACTAAGGATCTTTTGGAAGGGGTGACACTCAAGAACTTGTTGAGTTTTGCAGGAGGACTAAATACCTCTTCCTTGCACTGTGCTTTTAGGTATAAACCTAACCATATTTTAAGTGTACAACAAAAAATGCAAAGCATGGATGGGATAAACAGATATTTACAAACATGCCTGTAATAGAGGAACACTCACTGTGCAATGTATGAAATAGCCTCAACTGCTCACCATCTTGGGGGGGGGGGTTTCACCTGCCATTCCCTCAGCTGTGTGGCTTGCCCATTGCAGCCATTTGCTTGGCCAACAAATCCCTGCAGTCCAGCTGCTCTCTGCTAGACTGCGTGGATCTGCAGAGGGCCTAATAGAGGTGGGGAAGAAGGACATGTTTAGGCAAGGCTTCAGCCATGGTAATGCCAGGCTTGAAGTCGGCCCTGGGCAATATGTTCTGTCAGAGGACTCAACCTGGGTCGCTGCACCACCCTGACTGTTCCACCACTGCTGCCTCACTTTCTTTCCCCTGGATGCCTTGCTATTATCCCAGTTTCTCTGCTCTCTCCCCACCAACTTACCAGGAAGTAGGCTCAGCAGGAAGCACTTTGCTGCACAATGTGGCCATTACACTAAGAAGGGGAGCCCTGTCATGAAATAGTGATTCTGTAAGCAAGTATCGTTGGGTGGGGCCCTTCAGGCAGGTGCTAACAATTAGTCCCCAAAGTGGGAGCAGGCGATGGGAATTGCTGGCTGCCAGCATTCCCCAGCCCCTATAAATCTTCGAGTTAACCTGCTGAGGGAGGAGAGAACACGCTGTGTATGAGACAGATGTTTGATGTTCTGTAGCTGGTGCCAGAGAAGACACAAATAAATCCTGATAACCCGTTTGGTGCCTGTGTGTGAGTGAGTAGTAGCTTGGAGGGAGGACTCAGAAAGTGACCCCCTCCTTGACAGGCCATTCCCATTTGGTCATCACCCTGGGCAGTCTACTCCTTCTCTGCACTTACCATATCAGGTGGCAGTGGGGAGCAGGCAGAGGGATGGACAAGTCGCCTTGTGGGCAACTTTCTTGGGGGGTGCTTTCCACTGGTGGATGTAGCAGAAGTAGATGTGGCTACAGAAATCTCCACCCTCCATCCAAGCAAACAAGAGATAGCATCAAGGACATATTCCAGCCAGGTAAAATCACTAGAAGACAGTGAAGAAAGTGTCCAGTGAGGACTTCAGTCTGGGAAGGAGACATGGCCTGGGCAGAGGCTTGGAGGGCCCCATTTGGCCCCCTGGGGTCTGGACTCCCAACATTCAAACCTGCAGTCTGGTCCTAGTGGGCCATCTGGGCTTAAGGGGTTTTGTCTCTTTTGGCTCTTGTGGCTCAGGCCTCCTGTTGTCCTACATGGAGATGATTCATTTTTATTTCAATTTTCTGTTAGTCTGATTTCTCCAGCCTTTCCCCTTTATATTTACTGGGTACAAGAAAACACAGTGCAGAAATCAACCGACTCCCCCTTTTGTAGCAGAACGCTATGGCTGTGATAGAGGGTCTCTATATCAATGGCCCATAAACTCTTCATTGGCGAAGTCGGGTGATGCAAATCAAGAGCCAAGACACCCAAGGTCCTGCCCTTGCTAGTGTAACAAACAGCATTCAATTAGCTTCCCTGGTTTGCTATTGGCAGCCTATGTGTTTTGCCTTATTTTAAATCCTGGACTCCCTTTACAGTAGGGATATTACTGCCACGGATCATAGTCATTGCTTGCTGTTCTCCTGGAAGAATTATACTTAAGCAGTGGTTTCAAATAAGCCACTTTCTGACTTAGATGGATTTATTCTATCAAAGCTATCCATTCTTCATCAGGGGTAGCCTCTTTTATGTCCACAAATGCTGGCAGCAAAGAACGTCCAGAACTGCATTAAAGCTATGGGGATGTGGGCAAAGACAGCAGGAGTTTTGACAAAGGCAGCAATTCAGTTGGTTTGCTGTGGTTGAATCAATCAATTTGGGAGCAGCACACTCTCTCATCACTCCATATTACGGGAGAAGAACCAAAGAGCCTAATTCTTTTGAGGCCATCCTTCCAGAGTTGGGGATGGGGGTGCATTCCTGTGGTGGGTATGGATGAGCTTATCTCCATTTCATATTTTTCCAACTGTTAATCTTCCACATTTCCTGGTCATTTTACATTAGAAAAAGCAGTCTTTGGGGGGGGGGACCACAATTCTATTGTGAACTTCTCCTGATACGCATATTTTTGCATGCAATTATATTTTGCATGCAGAATATTATATATATAATATTCTGATGCACACTTTATCTAGCTAGCAGATGATTTTTTGTACATGTTGCTTGACTGGAGTTCCCAACATGCATTAAAAATTCAAAGAAGTGTGAATTTCGAAGGCTGACTATTGCTTTGGATTGCATAGTATTTCAGAAAATGCAAATTTGGTAGGTTCACCTTTAAATGCAAACCACAGGTGCCGGGTTGACCTAAGGCTGAAGGGGCCCAGCTCATGCATGTGATGTCATATATGTGGCATGTGACATCACACACATCTCCCAATCCTGCACAGGGCGGTGCAGCTTTCTGCTAGATGCGGGCAGGCCCGATGGGGCCCAACGCAGGCCACAGAATACTGAGGGGGGCCTTCTCCTTGAAAATTTTGGGGGGCCCTCAGCCCCCTTCCAATGGTGCCTCTGATGCAAACTGAGACTACATTTGTCCACAAAGCACTATGTTCCCACTTTAAACTGTCATGACTTCCCCCAAATAATACTGGAAGCTGCAGTTTGGGTTAGGGTACTGAGAGTTGTTAGGAGACTCCCATTTCCCTCCCAGAGCTACCATTCCCAGAGTGGTTTAAGAATCAATCCCACCTCCCTGGCATTGTAACTGTTTAAGGACAATTGAAGCCCAAGAAAAGCAATGGAGGAGAGTGTGCAGGAAAGGCTGCAAAGGTGTGTGGTCTGGGGAGAGTCCCAGGGGCGTGACAGAAAGTCCTGAAGGGCTGCATCCAACTCCCAAGCCTGAAACTCTCCATTCCTGCTCCATGTTATTGATCTCAGAACAATATTTTATCCCTAGCACTTCCTCATAATTATTTCCACCACCACTTGCCTTCCCCTAAATCTCTAAAGCAGCTGCTAGGTTTTCTTCCTCCAGTCATCTCCTGTGCCTTCAGCACTTACATCAGCAGAGCACATAAGTCTTCCCTTTTGCATATCACAGTTGAATTTCTGCATGTATTTCAACTGCTGAAGGCACAGTAGTCCCATGATTTCTTGCTAAAACCCTGTAACTTTTTATACCACAAATGTTCTGGGTTATTTTTGTTGCACTTTAGCTCCTCCAGACATCGATGGTGTGGTAGCATTGGGGAAGCATTGCAGAACAAACAAAAGCAGGTAAATCCACCACTTACACACTATTATTGTTTCAAGAACATGTTGCAGAATACACCTGCAATAAAATAGCACTCTACAGGGGCCACAAATCCCTGGAGAATTATTCTTGGATTGCATTCTACATTGGATTCATGTGTTGTTCAAGATTCCCAGAGCAAATTCCCACTTTCATGCCTGCTAAATATTTTAATGGAAACCCTCGGTGTGTCACTTTTAAGCTGGGGTCATGAATATTGTGTGTAGGAGGTAAGGTGTGAACTGTGAGCTAGGAGGTCCTATTCACAAATAGCCAGTGTGATACTTGTAGTTGAAGTGGGGTGGGGTGGGGTGGAGTGGGGGGGACAATAATGGGATATATTCTGGCATCTATTTGAATGCATAGTGTGCATACAAACACACACACACAAATGGATCTCCTGTTATCTGGTTTGGGTGGAAGAAATTACTTCACACACTGATAGTCTGCTGGCCTCGTGCACTCATAAGAAAAACTGAACAGCAGCCACTTACATCGTGCGCACACTAAACGATAGTACTTGTATTTCTCCAGATAAGAGCCTGGAGAACAAGTGGCCTGAAACCATTTGCCCTACTGAGAGGATAGCCCAATTAAGATAATGGCCAAGGTGCCCTTGCTCTGTGCTGTTTTCAATTATACATGAATAAAAAAATGTTAAATCAATATGCCAATCTGCTCTTCCAGTACCCTCTAATAATAAAAAGGCTTTGAAGGAGCCCCAAAATGTCAGTAACATGGGAGATGCATAAGATGCACCAGGGCACAATCTTGCATCCTCAGAGAGTGATGGTTGAGGCTCTATCTGGCCCCAGGATCATTTACAATGTTATTAAGACCTGTAGGGTCAATTCAAAGGGCCTTAGGAATAAGACTGCTAATATATCTAGATGATATCTTAATAGCAGCTCCATCAGAGGAACCTCCATTAGTTCACATAAAGGCCACAATTCATTTATTAAAAGCCTTGGGCTTTGTAATAAAGGAGTGGAAAAATCAATCTTTTCACTTCAAAAATCAATAGCCTACTTACATTTTTGGGGGGTGGGGGTGGGGAAAACACTCGGACCATGACAATAATGATACCTTGGGAAAAGAAAAGAGTTAATACCAAAAGGAGGCGGGGGAGGGGGAGAGAAGTGTCTGCCGAGGTAAAAGACTCTCAGGTGCATTATGTGGTTAGACATTTTTCTGTCATCTCATTCTCTTTTCAACTATTTCCAGATTGTATAAAGAGCTTGTATCTGACCTGGCCTTCAAACGCCACACCTGTGCATTTGAGGCAGAGTGGAGGTGGCAGATTAGATTCCAGGAAGTTTAAAATATTCCGTAGTTGCATGGAAAGTGACCTAACATAATTATAGTGAGTTCAGCATATCATGCTTCTGGGGAGGGGTCATAGCTGATGGAGAAAAGTCATAGTTGTGGATCTAGACAGTCTCAATTCAATCCCCAGTATCTCCTGGACAGCTGCTGCCAGTCATTGCAGACTAGAGATAAACCAATGATCTGAGTCACTATAATTTTATTATTTTATTATTTATACCTCGCCCATCTGGCTGGGTTTCCCCAGTCACTTTGGGTAGTTTCCAAAACATATAAAAACAAAGCAAACCATCAAACATAAAAAACTTCCCAATACATGGCTGCCTCTTCTGCACATGTTCCAGCTTGTCAATATCCTTCTTAAACTGTGGTACCCAGAACTGGACACAGTACTCCAAGTGTGGTTTGACCAAGGCAGAATACAATGAAACTGTTTCTTCCCTTGACCGGGACAATTGACGTCTGTTGATACGTTTGTAAGGTAAATCTGTTTTGTCATATTCAAGTGGTGTTATCTTTTTACTTAGAATGACAAAAGCTAATTCTGGTGTTTTAAGTAGGTGTTTATCACCTATCATATGCACAAATCTACTTTCATTTGTATATGATTTGATTTAATGTGTCTCTCTGGTAATTGTATCTTCCTGATCCTTTTAAGTAACTTGAAGGTAATGAAGTGAGGGAGCCACTAGGAGGTATTGGGTGACTTCCAGTTATACTACAGAGAAAAGTGAGGAAATCAAATTGCAGAATTCTACTCATAGTCATTGTATAATTCAATAACATTGCAGCAGTCATTGCAGCAAAGGTTTACAATGCTATGAATTATCCGCTGCTTTCTGTTGGCATTGCTTCCTAAGAATAACTTAGTTCAGAGTTTGGGCAATCTTTATCTAAGCTTTCCATAATTTATAGCTTTGTGGACCAGTTATGTCATCCTACCTTTGTAAAAACTTTGTGAATTATATATTGGTTGCAAGAATAACTGTGATATGTGATTTTTTTTTAAGGTTTCCTGATAATGAGATTGGAGGAAAACTACTAATCTGCTAAATATTTTGAAAAGTGCATTAGTCTATCAATTTCTTTCTTTGTTCTCTATACATTCGGACACCTCTCAAGAGATCATTGACAAACATGGTGTGAAAGTTTCATTAACATTCAGACACCATTTTGAATAAATATGGTGGACCAAAATGAGACTTTGCTCATTTTTTGGGCATAGGTTTGGCTGCCTCTTGAGATAATGTTCCTAAATATGGCATGAGAGTTCTTGAGGTGGGAGTGTTTGGACAATGGATGCCATTTTTAACAAAGGTGGCAGACTGAAACATGGCTTTCATGTGACTTTGCTATGTATGGTTTTTGGCATAGTTTTGGACAGCTCTTAAGATATTGCTACCAAACTTGGGACAAGGATTCCTGAGATGTGATGAGAGTCTACTTCAATGTTTCGTTGCCAGACACCATTCTGAATCCAGATGGTGGACCAAAATGTGACTTTAGATTGACTTCAAGCAATTTTTAAAATACAGTTCTCCTCAAAAAGTGAGTTCTTGTCAAAAAGCAATTTTACTCAGCTGTTTCACATTAAACACCCTAAACTCAGACATTTGCTATTGTCATCACAATTTATTATTTGGGGAACATGCTTATAAACTTCAGATCATAATTTAAGAAGTATTAAGAGAGTCATCTGCCTTTTTGTTCAAAACCGATCAAGCTTCAGCTTGACAAATGAAGTTTTTGCCTGCAGATATATCTACGCCAAATTATACCTGACATTAAATGCATATTTGCATTTAATTTTTGAAAACCACAGGTTTCAAAGATCATTGACCAACAGACAAGATAATCATGGGGGGTCATGTAAGATGTGGAGGGAGTAACTTAACCCTTTAATCTTCTGCTATGATCCTTAGGTGAATCCGTCTTCTGAAGCTAGTACTATCTTTGGGGGGGGGGTAAATATCCCATTGCAAATCTCTCCCGAATGCAAAAAACACTTTTAGAAATTTTCCTAAAGATCATAGCAGTTTGCAGTTATTTTTGTGAATCAAGAAGGAGGCTTGGAAGAAGAAATGAGAGGTGGCTTCTCTGTGTTGCGACTTTCCATATTTGTGTGTTATTGGAACTGTAGAGTTTGTGAGTGTGTGCCTAGATTTTGAGAGAAGTATTGAGGTTTTGCATTCCTGTTTTCCTTTCGGTTTCAACAATGCTGTGTGTGAGTTTGTGCGTTTTTGACTGCTGTGAGAACAGGATGTTAGACTAAATGAGTCTTTGTTCTGATTCAGCAGGATGTTCTACCTTGGTGATTATAGCATGGGCTTTCTATACAAGGATACCTGTTGTGGAATCATCTTATTAAATACAAGCAGAGGGTTCTCGTTGTTAAGGCAGATGCACTCAGTGCACTCCCAAGCAGTTTACTCCTGATGCTTGTAGTTTCTAGTTATGTCTCCTCTGTGAGAGGAGGCTGTAGTATGTGAGGAGAAGTTGGTGGTCCCAATAGTTAAACTCCTTAGGCTGCATCACACTTTGATTGCTAGAATATTGCCTGTACATTTTCCTTCCCCCGAAACCAATTGGCAAGAACATCCTTGTCTTCATACCTTATAAAAACAAGCACATTATAGGATCTGGAGACTTAACTTAAAAATCCTCCTCTCTATGCTTCCAACAGTGGAGGTAGAACTTAAGAGATCAGGGTTGTGTTATGAATGTGTCTAATCCCTTTTGCTATATCAGTATATTAACCACTGGTCTTTAGGTATTCGGTAACTCCTTATTAAACAGACATCATGCAAATGCAAAACATTTCCTCCCAATACAGAAGTTGTTACCTTGAATTACTAAGTGCAAAAGTCTAAATATTTGGATGCCATGACAGTATTTGTTTGAGATGCATGACCTTTTGCAGAAGTTACTTCACTTCATGAGCAGGTATTACTGAGCTTATGTTAATGTACCTGTGAACACGCTATACTGTCAAGATTGTTGTTGCTGGTGACTCTGGGATAAGAACTCAGGATTAGGCATTAGAAACCATTTACGGATGTACTAATCCACTTTGCAAATTTCCACTCTTATTTCTGACGAAGAGGCAGGCCAACTGTATCTTCTATTTCCTTGTGATTTCTGCACATTTAAAGCATTAACAACAACCTCGTATATTATATATTATAAAAAGGCACTAAGGTACAATGCCGTCAATAGAATGTTGTATCAAATGTAAGGAGTGGGAGTTTTCAGTTGAATGTGTTTTGGTAAAAAGTGTCAAGCTGCAGAATTCTGTATTATGTGTGCAAAAAAACAGAGAATGACATTATTACATGAACTTTATCACAGAATGAGCTGACTTTTATTTGTCTTCTTTTCTGAGTTTTAGAAAAATGCACGGTGCTTTTGTTAGGAATACCAAAGCTATTACACAGATTGCAAAATATAACAAATCCTCAATGAAGAAAAAGGTCAGTTGTATTTGCTTCAGGACTAAGAATAGCCAATGGAAGATGTTTATATGTCTACCCTGAGTTCCAGAAACATTTAGCAGAGGACGTCATAAAGAGCCATTCAGCATTTCCTAATTTCTCTTTTTTTATAATATATATTTATTAGCATTTTCTATAATGAAACAAAAACAAAAATGAATAACCACAACAAAAAAACAAAAAACAAGAAAAATATAACAAACATACAAAAATGTAAAACTTAAAAACAATTAAAAACACCTAAAGTTTCAATTGCTTATTTCTTTTAACTTATTTCTCAGACCTCCTCACACCTTCCCTTCTTGTATTCCAATTCAAATTATTAGCTCAGCAAATCCTTATTACTTATTTCTCAACTTTAACTTAATAATTTAATTTAACATATTATTATTTTACTTTTTCTCTTTCATCCATTTCTTCAATTTATTTTTGCTAACCTTATTTTCATTTAATTTAGTTCATTAAAAAAACAACCAATTTTACCTTATCCAAACTTAAACATCAATACTTATACATCAATACTCATTCTTAAAACATTTTTTCTAAAGTCGATCCAAATTCCCTTCTACGAATTTCCCAATTTTCATACAAATAACAAAACAAAATAAAAACAAAACAAATTATAATTATGTACCCTTTGGATTCCCAAACTCCACCCCTCCCCTTTCCCGGTTTCAGTCCCCAATAAATGTCTATCAGTCAATCTACTATCAGCCTGGAGATCTCACATCCGAGGCTCTTAATTCTCTCTCAATTCCTCTCTGTCGGTTTTTTTTTATAGTCCTTAATATTGAACACCAAATCTCGGAGAAGCTCTGGCCCAACGGGATCCATGTTTCTTCCAGCCAGACCTCCATACTTAAAAGTGGAGCCCAAATCTTGTTTCTTACTCCTTTCAAGTCCAAATGTCCCCAAAGCTCCAACTTCCACCTTAAGCAAGTTTGTAATCCTTAGGTCTTCGGATCTCCACATAAGGAGATCTCTCCATTTTTCAATCTCCAATTCAGGCCAGATTTTCCACATCAAGTTTTTATTTTCCTTTATTGCTATCATGTCTGGCCTCAAGCTCTCCTTTGTCATCTGCAAAATTACACCTCCTCCATCCTTTTCTTCAGGGACAACATATATCTCCTTCTCCAAATTCTCAAAGCTCTCAAGTTTCTCTTTTTGTCCAGTTGAATAGACTTCCTGATTCAAATCCTTATCAAATTCAATAATGTTATTTACTGTTAAGTCCAGAGTTGTAACATTTGTAGCCAAAACATCAATTTGGCCTTGTAACTTTCCCAAGAGAACAAAAACTCTGTCCAGTTCAGCCTGAATTTTCCCTCCTCCAGCCATTCTTGTAATGTCCCAGAACCCCCTCTAGAGGGATTTTGGTTCCTTGATATTCCTTCCAGTTCAAATCCAAAAATCAAGTTAGTTTGTATCAGCTCTTCCTTGTTTTCAACAAATTGTAGGGAAATTGTAACAAATATAACCAGCAGGAGCAACAGAAACAAAGTTATCTTTTTCCGTCTTGACAGCCAATTTGATAACTGTCAAACTCTTCAGTACCTCATCAACAGGCTTTCTCACGGAGCACTCCCGGGTCCGGGGGGGGGCACATCAGCTCCCCAAATTAGCTCTTTATCCTCCAGTAAAATTTCTTAAACTGCCAAACCGTGAAATTAAAATCTTTTACCAAAAAAAGGGGGGGAAAGGGTTCACTTGACCTTAGTTAGCAGGTGCTTGCTTTAAATTATTTACAAGGAGAGGAGGTGGACTTCCTGTTTACACCTTCCCCGATCGTGCCTAATTCATAAAAATTTTCTTTACAATTCCAATTTCCATACTACTCACGGGTTGTTACTTTAAAGTCCAATTGCTCACAAGAAGAAATGAGCGCTCTCCGACAACGGCAGTGCGGCTTCACTCCGCAGGAGAAGCAGTCGACTCTCAGCACCACGCCGCTCACCCCGTCCCCGTTCCAAAGCCTTTAAAAAGGCTCCTTCACAGCTCGGGGGGGCGCAAATGGTGCCTGCCGAGTCACCACACTCACAGGCTTCATCGCCTGTGATTTTTGAGGGTCCCCGCATTGCCGCAGCGGCAAGACCCGATCCTGCGGAGCCGATTCCCTCCAGAGCTCAGAGGGAATCCGCCAGTAGTTGATCGCGCTAACCCGGAAGTCTTCCAGCATTTCCTAATTTCTCGATACTTTGGCAGTGACATTTGAAAACATGGAAACTGTTAGTAGAATTCCAGTAGCAGTAATGACTGATTTATCTCTATAAATGTGTCCTATTTTATGCTTAAGATTAGGATGCTAAGAGCCAAAGCAGATGTAGGAGAATAAACAACCACAATGATAATACTATGCAAACAGATGATAAATGTAGTTTATGAATTCTTTCTTCTTCAGGACATTAAGACAACCAGAGAAATGGGGGAACGATGGTGAAAGGGACTTTTTATCCAGATTCAGAGGCAGAATAATTCTGACTACTAGATGGTGGACAAATCCCAAGGAATGGCAATAACTTTCTTGCTCTGCTGTTAATTTCTCCAAATATCCAGGGGGGAAAAGCACTGGACAAGGACCTTTCATACTCCCACACAGATACCATCATATGACTGACCAGAAAGCTGCCTGCTGAGCACTGAAAGAGAGTATTGGAGAATGTTTTTTAAAATGAAAAGTTTCATTTAACTTATTTAAAACACTGGGGAGGGAAATCCTCTGCTGCTGTCATTTAATCTGAGTGGGTGGAGAGATTTCTCAGAACTATTCAGGTTTCCGGTCAGCCATTCAGGTTTCTGTATGAAGGTAATTTTGGAGTAGCCTTCTCTAAGCAGGCATTCTTTGAAAGAAGGAGACAGAGAAACTAGCTGAAAGTGACTGTGAATAATGGCTAAAAGCAGAAAGAGACACCACTCAGAAACTCCATAATGTTTTTTTTTTTGGTAGGAACAAGAGCAAGGCCATCCCCATACACAAATGTTTCTTCGATAGTCTCCTGATGACCTTTACACAGGGATTATTCCCCCCCCCCGACATTTCCCCACATGAATGGTTGAGGGTGGGGAAACAGGTAAAAATATTAGCACAGCGCTAATTCTGACCAGGTTGCATAAGGTATGTCTTATGAATGCCCAAGACACAACTAAAATTGTCTTACTTCAATGACTGAAATTGTCATCTCCACCTATAGTTGAAAACATTAGACTTTCAATACTGGACAAAAAGGAAGGAGGTACCATTTGTAATTGTCAGACTGGAAATAAAAAAGGCAGGACAAAAAGTATGGAATTAAACAAGGCCACTAGCTACTACTTAAGTAAAAAAAAGCTAAAGGACCCCTGGACCGTTACATCCAGTCAAAGGTGACTATGGGGTTGTGGCACTCATCTCGCTTTCAGGCTGAGGGAGCCAGCGTTTGTCCACAGACAGCTTTCCAGGTCATGAGGCCAGCATGACTAAACCACTTCTGGCGCAACAGAACACCGTAACGGAAGCCAGAGCGCACAGGAATGCTATTTACCTTCCCACCACAGCGGTACATATTTATCTACTTCCACTGGCATGCTTTTGAACTGCTAGGTTGGCAGAAGCTGGGACAGAGCAACAGGAGCTCACTCCGTCGTGGGTATTTGAACCGCTGACCTTCTGACTGACAAGCCCAAGAGGCTCAGTGGTTTAGACCATAGTGTCCCAGCTGTGTCCCAGATACTACTTAAGAACCTCAAAACTCAAGAGCTTACCAACTTATAAACTTAGTAGGAGAAATGAGACCAACTGTGGGAAATATGCAAATCCTTCATCAGGCTCCTAAGCCTGGGTAAGGGAAGTTAGCTGGTTCTAATTCCAGCTCACTCCCCCGATATTCATTAAGAGGAGAAAGGTGGTTTTACCCACTCAAAGCCCCACAACTCTTAGGTGACTGACAGAGGTTAACCTCAATTGTGATCCATACGCCCTCAAAGCAAATTTCTGGAATCTCAATTCAGCTGAAAAGTGCCTCTGGGTAATTAGAATTTCTGTTAGCATCTTCCCTTGCCTGCACACACCTGCCAAGTGATCAAGACCAATCAAGTCAATCAAATCGGTCTCATCATCCAACACCCACTACTAACTGCTCCTTTCCAGCAGTACAGTATGGAGCAGGTGAACAAAAATTTCTCCTGCCAGCCAAACAAAGCAAGAGAAGAAAATAATTATTCTCAGCCCCAACTATGGTGACCTGTTCTATTTACACTGCATACTGGGAGGGAAGGCTGTGTGCCATATCTTGTGAAGGAGGAGGAAGCCAGCAGGAAGTCCTGTATTCTCTGCCTTCTTCTCCTGTGTCTTGATCCTAGCATCCTTTTCAAACTGGAAGTGGCTTATTGCCAGTCTTCTGGTTCCTTCACAAAGGTGCTCTTGAGTAGAATCCTTTCAGAGATGGAACAGGAGCTAAGTCGTCCAGGAAATGGACAAACAAGATGGCTATTCCTTTTCCAGTGAAGGCTATTATTTATTCTGTTTTGGAATATACACTGTGACACTGAAAATTTGAATCACATTATATTAATATAAAACATCTTAAATTAAAAACAACAACCAAGCAACCATCTAAACAGAATTCCAGCAGAAGTTGGCTCCCAGAAACAAGTAAAATAGAGATCCCAGTGCTTCAACTTCATCCTTCAAACTTGTTGATGCATGGATTCCCATAAACTGAGTCCTATGGCAAAAAAGAAATGATGGCAGTGGTGAGGGAGTGGTGTGTTTGTAAGACATGGAGGTACCATTTCATTATTCCTTCTAACATACCAAATGCTGGACATAGTATCTTGTTAACCTGAGGTCGTCTCTCAGATTTCAGTTTCAGTGGGATTTGAATGAGGTTATTGAAAGCAGTCATTCTTAAAAGAGAAGGGCCTTCCAAAATTAATCATAAGATATGCATTCATTCTGTGTTATCGACATGTTTTTTCAGATACATTCTAATTTTAATTTTAACAGGGCCATTTCTTATTAAACGAGTTCTGTTTGGCATTGTTATATCAAAAGCAATTTCATAGATGTTTATGCATAATATAACTTTACTGATTGAACCAATGTTAATAGCAGGGTTTCAGAAGTCCTCTGGTTTCCCTCCCAACATTCTTACCTTACTGAAAGGGAAACATAATGAACTACTTTAATAATAAAACCTTAAAATGAGGTGAACACATTAAAATTGAATTACAATAAGTACAAAGGATTCACATCCAGTCAATGAGCAACAGATCTCCAAAGGGATGATCTTGCTTTCTTCTCCTTGGATCTCTGTACCTTTTAACTAATAAGGCTATATGTTTAGGAATTTGTTGTATTAGTTTTGAAAAAAACTGTACAGACTCTATGGGTTTTCTGAGGCATGACCTATGAACAGCAGTGTCCCTATTGCCTGGAAATCTAACATTTTCTAGCTGACTGCCCATTGCTGCATCGCTGCTTCTTACTATACATTAACAAGGGAAACATTGCAGATTTCCACATAGTATTTATCACTCCCAGTACCTCTTAAAGCTATGTGTCTATGGACCATAGCGCCAGTATTTCAAGAAATCAGAAAACTAGCATACCTGATCACATACTACCCCAAAATGGTAAAACGCTAGATTAGCAGAACACGTCCTCCCTAGATATAATCCTTGTTGACATATGATCCCACAAACAGGTGAAGCCTTATTGCATCACCTCTATCTAATCATAGGGCTGTGACTTGAAAGCAACATTTTGGACCCATGGAGCTAATGGCAGAAGCAACAGTTTACATCTGTTGGATCCAGACTTAGTCATGCTCAGAGCCGAACATTTGAAATCAATGGGATTTAAGTCAGTCAGGACTTACAGAGCAATCATAATAATAATAATAATAATAATAAATTTTATTTATATCCCGCCCTCCCCAGCCGAAGCCGGGCTCAGGGCGGCTAACAACACTAAAATAGTGCAACATTATAAAAACATCATAAGAATTAATTAAAATCAAAATTGATGGCAACCATAAACTAAAGTATTGTAAAGATTGCCAAAGGAGGGAGTCAGGCTGTGCCCTAACCAAAGGCCTGGTGGAACAGCTCTGTCTTGCATGTCTACTTAGAAGTCCTACTGAATTCAATGGGACTTACTCTTGAAGATGTGAAGTTAGGATTGCAGTCCCATTGATTTCAGTAGGTTTACTCTAAGCATGACTAAATCTGGATGCAACCCTATGTGGGCTTCTACAAAAAGAAACACCGAGTTCTGAGACTGCTTCAGCTGTGAGATCTAAATTGCCCGAATAAAATTTGACTAGAAAGCCAGGAGGAGCGGCCTCTGAATTGGCTTCCAAAGATTGTCTTCAGTTGTCGGTGGTATAGAAGGCAATGAATTCCCTTCATTTATTTCAACAGTGCACTGCCCTGCCATCCTGAGGGCAACCTCCACCCACAATTATCAGCATGGATTGTTTTTTAATATATTTCTGCCCTCAAGGGTGGCTGTAAATAAGGGTTATGAGAATCTGGTGTCAGAGGCAGTTTTAGGGAAGTGCAACCAGTTCGGCTGCAGGGGGAACCACAACAGTGCTATAGTGCAAGAGGCACAAGAGGCAGGGGGTGCTGAATTTTAGTGTTGTACCTGGTGCCACTGACATTTGAGATCCCAAAGTCTGCCAATGCTGGTGTTAGTGTAGGAGCACAAATATGATTTGCAGCATCCACACACTGCCTGTCTCTGTAAATTGTGCTGGAGAGTTTCAAGAACACTGGTGCTTTGGGGGCACCAGACTGTGGCAGAAGAACAAATGAAGGAACCTCATGTGCCATCAGTGGTCTTGTTAGGTAGCTAGCAGATGACTAGACAGCTGCCTTCTTTTCAGTATACATTGCCAATGTATCCCCACTTCTGGTATCCTGTCTTGTCACCTCATTTCACCTGCAGAAGGTGAGGTCATATTGATAAGAAACAGTTGCCCATTTCTAGATGAGAGCATATCCCTGGACAGTGAAAGCTAGACCACTGGGTCTTTTCAGGCATTGCCTCACCAACCTCACAGCTCCACCTGCTTGTATTCTGACTTACAGGCAATCCAGGGGATATCACTGCAAGTCAGCTTCTGCTTCCTTAGTGTCAGAGTCATCCCTGTAGAACTCAGGAAGGAAGAGTACAGGGATAAAAATATAAATAGTTGACTCTGCCTTTGATGGCTTCTGCCTCCATTGACAGTTGTTAACACTGCCTTCTGCCCTCTCGGTGCCAATGGGCACCAGCTAACACTGTCCCTGGGTACCACATTTTGACCCACCAGACCCAGCCACTGCCAGGCTCCTCTGTTGAGAGTTGCTTGACCAAGTGGGGGGGGGGGAGTAGCTCCCATCCATGCGTACTTTGAGACAACCTAGTCACATCTGAATGGAATATTTTTACTCTCCTATTCCAAGCAATGGGGGAAAACTTTAGTTCACCATCTCCTAGCAGTGCACTGCCCTCTCCTCCGGGAATAAGAAGTTGATAATATACACAAAAATGTTGATTCTCTTACTTTTAAGGAAGATACACCTTTGTGGTATTTTGTTAGTGGCTTATGCCTGTAGAGGAGCTTTGTATTTATGAAGAAATACAAAGATTTCATGTTTTATTCTATATTATGTATATATTATGTTTCTATAGTGTCAAAAATGTAGTAAGATTTCTATTCTCACTTGGCGCTAGTAACACCAACCATACCTTTGCTTCATAATCTTTTATTTTTTGCCTCAAGGAAAATAGACTGAGGCTATGTACACCATATACCTGTAAAACACATTTGAATCACATTATTTCCCTCAAATGATAATGGGCACTACAGACCCATTTGTCAGGACACTGACAAACTGGAACGTGTCCAGAGGAGGGCAACCAAAATGGTCAAAGGCCTGGAAATGATGCCTTATGAGGAACGGCTAAGGGAGCTGGGCATGTTTAGCCTGGAGAAGAGGAGGTTAAGGGGTGATATGATAGCCATGTTCAAATATATAAAAGGATGCCATATAGAGGAGGGAGAAAGGTTGTTTTCTGCTGCTCCAGAGAAGCAGACACGGAGCAATGGATCCAAACTACAAGAAAGAAGATTCCACCTAAACATTAGGAAGAACTTCCTGACAGTAAGAGCTGTTTGACAGTGGAATTTGCTGCCAAGGAGTGTGGTGGAGTCTCCTACTTTGGAGGTCTTTAAGCAGAGGCTTGACAACCATATGTCAGGAGTGCTCTGATGGTGTTTCCTGCTTGGCAAGGGGTTGGACTCGATGGCCCTTGTGGTCTCTTCCAACTCTATGATTGTATGATTCTATGACCCTCCAAGTGTCCCTATTTTCCAAGGACGTCCCTCATTTAGAGAAGCCATCCCGGTTTCTGATTTGATCCCGGAATATCCCACTTTTCCTTAGGATGTCCCTATTTTCACTGGAAATATGTTGGAGGGTATGGAGTTATCTGACCCCCGAGACATCTGAAGGCAATGCTGTACAGGGAAGGATTTTTGCTGTTTTTAAAAAATGTTTACTGTTTTATTATCGTTTTATATATGTTGGAAGCTGCCTACAGTGGCTGGGGCAACCGAGTAAGATGTGTGGAGGTATAAATAGTAAAACTATCATTATGGGACGGGCCATCCCTATTTTCATTGAAAAAATGTTGGCGGTATGGTACTGTAGTTTATCCATCACAGAGTTACAATTAGCAGCAACCCCTAACAAACACTAAATGGCCAAAATTTGCTGCAGGGGACCACGTGCTTCAGAAGTGCTTTAACACTTAAAGAATATGCCACCTTATTCAAAGTGATCCACCTTATATACGAGAGCCAGTGTGGTGTAGTGGTTAAGAGCGGTGGACTCGTAATCTGGTGAACCGGGTTTGCATCTCCGCTCCTCCACATGCAGCTGCTGGGTGACCTTGGGCCAGTCACACTTCTTTGAAGTCTCTCAGCCTCACACGCCTCAGAGTTTTTGTTGTGGGGGAGGAAGGGAAAGGAGATTGCTGGCCACTTTGAGACTCCTTCGGGTAGTGATAAAGCGGGATATCAAATCCAAACTCTTCTTCTTCTTATATGCCACCTTATTCAAAGTGATCTAAACATTGGATTAGAAATGGTGGTTCTTTCTTCTGTGACCTTATCAAATCACACCTCACTTCATACTCCCAAATATCTTCAGGTTACCACTGTGCATAAGCTTCCTTGTGCTTTTCTTCTATCTGGGCCCATAGACACCTTAAAGATCACTGCACTGAGATTGCCAAGGAGCATAAACTGAAGTAATAGGTGACTCTACTAGGAGCTAAGCACTTCCCCATCATAAAATACAATTCCTTACTTCCATGAAATGATTATATACTTCTAAATCTTTGGCATTATGGTTATTTCTGAGCCTCCCTATGTATCAAAAGTTGTGACGTTACTTGGAGGAAGATAATGGAGATTCAATTACTTTCATAGTTTATCATCCTGAAAAAGAACATGGCCACACAGTAAAATGGATATTTTCTTTATATGTGAATCCTGTGCTGCTGAATTACTTAAAATACATAAGAAAAGTCAGGTGCTCTTTTAGTCTTTAATCAGAATGCCACATAATTCTTTCTCTCCTCTCCCTTTATCTCACCCCACTCCCTCCCTCTTTTTCATATGCTAGATTAACCCCGGTTTAATTGGGGGGGGAGGTGCAAATTGCAATTTGTGTATCTTTGGATGCAGTGATGTACAGGACTTTTCAAATCACATGAAAAGTGCAGCACCTGCAGTTTGCTTGATAGAAAATATTTACAGTAACTATCTCTGGGGTAGAGAAGGGGAACATAATTACACTACTGCAGATTCTCATGCTTAGTTTAGAGAAAATGCATAACATGTTAATGGAAGGGTTTTAAGTGAAGCAGAGTGAAATAACACAAATAAAAACACTTCCTTCAACTAATACCAAATGTTAATCAAGGGCATGAGCCTGCATGGGTGAAGCAAGCACTTTTGAGTCCTATTTATTTTAATAGGAGTGAATTAGGTGCACACTTAGAAGTCCCGCTAATTTCAGCCGGAGACTTTAGTGTATCAGTTTAGCAGGATCAGGCTCAACCTAAAAGTACATAATGCATTTCAAAATCCTAACCATAAGGGTAGCTATATTTCTTTCCACCAAGCCTAGTTTATCTCATAAGAACTATGAAGCCCAGAAACGATCAGGACAAAGTTAAGAGTTATTCCTCACTGAGTAAGGAATGTTGCAATCCTCACCACTTATATGGTATGGGAGGAAGCCCCATTGAAGTAAAAGAGAGTAAATATTCATAGAATTGGGCAATAAAGCTCTTCCACTGAAATCAAAAAGCTAAATTATACCCATCCTTTTATATTGGATTCCTATGTTTATTTTGTAATTTAGACAGCACTTAATATCCAGTGGCGTAGCGTGGGTTGTCAGCACCCGGGGCAAGGCAAGTAATTTGTGCCCCCTAACCCGTGGATTTGCACCCCTAACCCGTGGATTTGCGCCCCCTAACCCCCAGATGTTGCGCCCAGTGCGGCCGGCCCCCCTGCACCCCCACGCTACGCCACTGTTAATATCACAGCTACTGCTGGAACCAACCACCCTTCCTTAATTTCCTTTTTCTCTTATAGCATAGAAGACAAGGGCTAGCAGTGTAAGACACAGGGTGGAATTCAAAATTGCACTGATATGGATACTAGCCATAGTATGGTATAAGCCATGATGGTTTTGCTCTGCCTTGGTGGTCGGAGACAGTAAATGCTTTTGAACTGCAGTTGCTAGAAACTAACTAGAAGGGATAGTTCTTTTGAGCTGATGGCTCGATTGCTGTCTTCCCATAGGCATCTAAGTGGTCACTGTGAGAACAGGGTACGGGAAGAGATGGGGCATGGCCTGATCTAGCAGAGTATTCTTATGTGAATACGGTTATTCCATCAGCACAAACACTCTTGCTTGTAAGACAGAGCGATCTCCCCTGTCCTCATTGCCTCCACTCATTGTTACATGGAAAACTATATATCCAAAGGCAACCAAATTAGTGCAGTTTAGAATGTTTAGGTCTGCCATCTTGATTCAAATTGGTGTCCGACCATGTCCAAACATAAACAAAAAAGGGTTCCTATACATCAGGAATCATCATACCAAATTGGGTGGTGGTATCTCCAGAAGCGTCCAAATGTAAAGAGAACAGACAAGAAGACAAAACACATTCCAACATACGTTGTAGAAGTTGTCATTATTGCACCTCCCCAAGTGACTAAAGCCCCAAATAGCCTGTTTGAAATCAGATTGGTATTTGTGGTCTTTTCAGCTGCTCACACAATACATCCTTTTTAATGTAGATGCTACAAAGCTTATAAACAAAAACTCCTTCCAGTTTAAATTGTCCTTATGAAGGAATGAAAGTAAAAGCACAGATAAACATGATTATGAATGACACCCGTTTATTTGCTGTATTTATGACAGAAATCCCATTATGCAGACACTTTGATGGATGTGATAAAAGAGAAGTTTCCTGAATACAGGCCGAAGGATTGTTTGTAAATCTGAGCATTCTAAAACGTTTCTCTGTGTCTGTAGCCATTGAAATGCCTTCAACTTCAGATAAAATGGGAAAGAATAGATTTGAATCCTTTCAATGTGGTTCCTATTGAAACCAGACAGGCACTTACAATTTTGATATTTTGCTACCACTTGAAAACATTCCTGTTATGCCAAGTGTTTTCAGATAATTAATTTGTTTCAGTGCGGATCATTTGTTCTGTATTTTACAAATTTATGATTTTGTGATGCCTTAATTATTTTATTGTACACTATTGTGATATTTATGATTTATAAAAAGCCAACTCATAGAAAGTAAATAAATCTACTATATATTTTGGAAAGTGGTTTGCCTGCCTGTTTTCTTTGCATTTGGATAGCTCTTACGATATCATAACCAAATTTTGCATGATGGTTCCTGAGCAGATTTTTGTCTTATGTTTGGATACAATTGGATGCCATTTTGACTCAAGAAGCACTCTTTCAAAATGACATGGACTTTCCCCCTAAAAATTCATGAACAACACTGGGTACAAGGCTGCTAGTACTTTTATAAAATAAATAAAATGAATCATGTCACCAACTGGAGCAACAAACCCAGAGTGAGCAAGCACACTTTGCGTTGTTTGAAGCATTTACCCCGCTTGTCTGTCTAAAACATCTTAATCACATAACATTGGAAACAAACCCCTGAACACCCAAGGCATGGCTTGAAGACACTTGCTGAGGTAACCTTCCTGAAATGAAGGATGCATCATATTAGTCCATCCCTGGAAGGAAGGTACTAGAAAGTCACTCCGGGAATCATGCTCATGCTAACCTGAGTACCATATATATATATGCAAAGAAGAAACATATCACAGATGATAAAACAGCAAGAGTACCACAAAGCCAAATTAAGCAGGAGAAACTCAGAACCATGCCATGGACGCCCTGTTCCCCTTGCTCTCCTATGGTAGTGGTAAGTTAGGTGTCTCAAGCAGGGGGGTGTTCCTCACCTGCCTTCTCAATGATGAACATCACTTCCGGTTCCCGAGAGGAGGAGGGTGCAGTGCGGAGAGCTCCATGCAGAATGGATTCAATGGCAGAAGCATTTGATTGGCTCCGCCACTGCACCCATGTCATGCTGATCTCCCTGGGCCTCACCCCTCCCACTCTTGGAAACTGGAAGCAACACTCAGCATTGGAACAATGCACTGCACGACCAATCACTATCGTTTTCTGGAGTCAATGTCCGACGGGCAATGTAGTGGGTTTGGTACTTTTGAGTGGAGGCAGCTAAGCATCTTCAAGCAGCAGTGTCAATGTCTCCAGCCCACAGATACACAGTGGCCTTTCACAAAGGAAGGTCCAGTGAAGAGAATTGCACCATTGATTGATGATGATGATGATGCTCAAAGCATCTTCAAGTAGTCTTTGTCTTCTTTCTTCAAGTAAGATTGTCTTCCATACACATGGTTTTAACAATGTGTCCATATGTGTTTGTAGCAGAGGTGGGGGGTTTATAGGGTTTTGTTTTTGTTGTTCTGGTTTTTATTATATATTTTGTGTTTTTATCTTGTATTTTTATTCCATGCACAGCCCTAAGATTTAGGGGTGAAGGGCTGTATACAAATTTAATAATAATAATTGCAGTGTCCAGCACTTCCCCTTCCACATTTCCTTCTCCACAAAAGAAAAGCCTGAGTGAGAGTGCTAATTTTGAGATAACACAAGCACCTTCTCCCCAGCTTTGGAGCTGCAGAGGCAGTAGTGATCACTGCATTACTTCTGGGTCAATCTCTGCCCTCTGCCCACACTGCACTTTTGATATCAAGATGGATACACTATGACCTTTGATGTTGATTTAAGTGCTCTGATAGTCACATATGTTCCAATCCCACACCATTTCAAGCTTTAAAAGTCAGGTTCAGTTGCTTGTAAAGGCCCCAGACACAATTTCATGACCAGTATAGATGGTATAGGGTTGGGCCAATATCTTTACCCCTCATCAGCAGTCTGAACCAGATGAAGTTCCAAAGCAGTTTCCAAAACCAGTCCAATATTGACAGCAATGCACTAATTCTGTCTGGAATTCAAAAGCATGAATTCCTTTGGTTGTGTTAGTCTTCTCCAGAGAGAGAGATGCACTTGGCAGGCTAAGGTGGCAAAAAGCATGGCAAGCCACCAGCAGATCATCTAATTGCATCTCCCCCCTCTGCCCAGGATGGCATCAGAATATTTTTTTTAATCAAAAGCATCCTTAGAGCACTGGGCACAGCTATTGCATCTTTATGTAATTTGTATTGAGTTTTGTTGAGATGTAAACCTCTTACGAGATTCTTGAAATATAAAGCAGCATATAAGTTCATTAATAAATAAATATTGCAAAAAAGAGGAAAAGAATAGAGGGATTCATTCTGTTGTCTCCTAAATTTGGGCAACAAGGATTCTAGAAAATCTAAATGGCTTGGCTGCTGGTTCACTACATACTACTACTAATACTATTATTATTATTATTATTATTATTATTATTATTATTATTATTATTAAACTTCTTTTAAAACCTGCCTCTTTACTTGTTCTGAAATGTGTTGTTTTGGATACAAAGCATAATCACCCTCTTTTTCTTTTTTTAATGTCCTAAAAATCAAAACAGCTAGCAACCCTGAGGAAAGTCTGCTTCACCTAGGATTGAATGAGTTTGTTGATTATAAATGGGAATGCATCAATAAATAATCCTGCCTGAAACATTGTGCCTCCTGCTTTTCAACTGTATTTGGGTAAGTTATCTCAGAAACGCAGCAGGTGCAGAGAGACTTTCTCATTTCTAGCGCTGTCATCACAAGCAGCAAATTTTATGGTTTTTGACGATTGACAAATGATGTTTTTTTATGGGATTGACACTAAATAAGAATTTAATTTAGTGGGCCTGCCTTGCACTAGAGAGCCCAGCTCAAGGCCTGAGCTTATTTAGGGCATTGTAACACACAGAGAGAGATGTTGTAGTTTTAAAATTTATTTTTAAATGTATGTATTGTTTTCCCACATGGGCATAGTGAATATTGCTGCATAGTACAGATTGGGATGTGGGTGGCGCTGTGGGTTGAACCGCAGAGCCCAGGGCTTGCCAATCAGAAGGTCGGCGGTTCGAATCCCCACAACGGGGTGAGCTCCCGTTGCTCAGTCCCTGCTCCTGCCAACCTAGCAGTTCGAAAGCACATCAAAGTGCAAGTAGATAAATAGGTACCGCTCTGGCGGGAAGGTAAACGGCGTTTCTGTGTGCTGCTCTCGTTCGCCAGCAGCTGTACGCCGGCTCCCTTGGCCAATAAAATGAGATGAGTGCTGCAACCCCAGAGTCATCCGTAACTGGACCTAACGGTCAGGGGTCCCTTTACCTTTACAGATTGAATGGCTATAGGGCAGAGCTGGAGGGCTCCACAGAGAGATTCCCTCAAGTAACCTGTCTACCCACAGTTCTCCTCCATCTAACTGTTCCACTTTGCTCATGGTTCCCCACTTCTTGCAGTTCGACAGTAATAAAAGTGTGAAAGGAGATTAAATGTGGTGGAATGTAGGACAGAGTTAGAGTGAGTGGCAGGTGGAGAGTGTTGAGAATGACAGTCGCTGGGAGAATGAGAGGGAATGAGGTGGAAAAGACAATGGTTGCACAGAAGAAAAGTTAACTGTTTAGGAGGTTAGGATATTGCCTCTCAGTCATGTTGATTTTTGCTTAGCTGAGGGACAGGACAAAGTTGGAATGAGCAACTGTTCAGTGTGTCCTGAGGTAGCTTAGGGATGCATTCCTGAGTCCCTCCTGTACAAGCACCCACCACTGGCGGAGGAAGAGGAGTGCGGGGGGAGTGTACCGCCCCCGGCAGCGCGATACTGGCAGGGTGCCATCACGGCTGCCCCACCCCCAGGACATGCACCAGCCCCACCCCTGCCTGCTCTCCACCCCCCGGTGAAGCTCCACCACTGGCACCCACAAGCCGCAAGTTGCAAAATCAGTGTGGGAGAGCCAACTGCATATCATCTGAAAACAGAGAAGAATGAAGCAATGGTTCTGCAATGGTTCAATGCAATGGTATCAATGCAAAGAGGAAACAATGCCACTGATTTGGAGAGGGGATTTATCAAGTATAAGAGTTTTTTAAGGCACCATAATCCTAATAACTGCAGATGATTTTGGCTTTTAATTTGTTCTTATTGCCACAGCTCTCCCAGAGTTCATGTTGAAAGGCTTTCAATAAAAACTAAACAACTTAAACAAACATATCCTCAGCCTATATGAAGGTTAAAACTCTGTAAGAAATTTACAATTAGTGAAATGTTTTCCAAAGTGACCACATTTTAACAGTCAAGTCATAATGTAAGTCCACCTGAGCCTACATGGATAATTATTATTATTATTATTATTATTATTATTATTATTATTATTATTATTAAATATTTGTACCCTGCCCACCTGACCGGGTTGACAAAACAGTTCATTTGTATCTGTCCTGGTAGGAAAAGGTGCAAAAGCTACACTCAGCCTTGTAACATATTCGAAGTGAGATCCTCTTTAATAGCTGAGGAGATAAATGGAACACATTTTATCGCTGGATTCCGTACTCTCTATAAAATTGCCAATAAACATCCCCTCTCAGACTGAAGGTTTCGATAAAAGTGGTAGTGGGTTATTCTCAAGCTGATGTTAATATTTCCCTTCTCAATTGGGTATTGGCTGTTAGGGAAGAGATAGTAGAAGATTTCCAGTGCTCTCCATTGCTGTCACTCTTCTTTGCCCCAAACCAAGTGATATTTGAGGATTTTTCTATATCAATATCTTTTTAACACCTCCACACCTTGTGTCTGCTGTCCTTAGCATTCACATCAGGGGATATATGTATATATTTAAAATGTTTGCAAATATTGAGCATTTGTGCCTGTTTAAAGATAAAGGCATTATGCACAGTCAGTACTGTCTGCCTTGGAAATAATCTATCTCCAATATAAGAGAGAAACATAGGCGCCGACTCCATGGGGCTTGAGGGGGCTCGAGCCCCCTCAAAAAAATTTTTGGGGGGGCTCAGCCCCCCCAATAATCTCGGGCACCCTTCCAGCAGAGCGCCACCATCGTCCCCCGCCTCCTCCCCACCTGCTCCTTCGCCAGCCAGCCAGCCAGCCGCGCGCCCTAATGGCGGGGGCTCCTGCCTTGCTGCTTCGCAGCACCACCGCCACTGCCGGAAATCCCGCGAGAACAGGGGAATCCCGACTGGCCACACCTCCCAGCCAGCCAATCGGCTGGCTGGGGGGCGTGGCTTGCCCTATTTAGGGCCGGAGCCGCTTTATTTGCATATTCATGAGCTTATTTATTATTCATGAGCTTTCCCGGGGCCCCCCCAATATTTTTTATAAGTCCGCGTCCCTGGAGAGAAACGATGTAGGAATGTGTAATTAGCCTCTGATTATTTCAGTCTTCAGCAGCAGTGTGTGTTGTTGGCATCCATCTGTCTCAAAAGACAATGGAGTGTGCCTTTGGGGGTGAAATTAAGCTGCTGGAGAATCACAGTGCCTGCTGTGGCTGCAGGGACCGGTAACTCGTAACTACAGCCTCCCACATTTTTGCTGCATTATCAGCAATGAAGCCTTCACAGTGTGGATGGAGGTCCTGGGCTGCCCAGATAACAAGACCTCCCTCTTGACCACACTGATGTGGTCCAAAGGGAAGCAGAGCAATACATTTTGTACCAGTTTGGCTACTGGAATTGATGGAATTTGACCGACAAGAACTGGTCCAATGGTAAAGAACTTTACATTTTACATGATGTATTTGTTTTCATATTTTAATATTCTATTCTGCCTTGGGAGAAAGATGGTATATAAATGCAATAAATACATGTTTTAAAAGGATGACAGAACATCATTTTGAAGCCTATTTACCATTGCCAAGATTGCCTCCACATTGTAAGCTGTTTTGTCTCTAATTGCAATTACTTGGATGGAAGGGAGGGTGAGATCTCGCTCATCCGTGGATACAGCTGTAGTTATCTGGCAAGGATTTCTGCAACCATGATAGCACCTTTTGAAGGTGGCATGTTCAGAAGAATTGTCTCTAGGTCTCTTGCACTGTATCTAGGGATGTGCCAAGTCATACATATCCTCCATATTGTATGCTATTACTCAAGAGATAATGTGGCTAAATTTTTGACCATGTGAGTGACTTGCAGCAATGTGGTAGGAAATCATATGACCCATGTGAATTTCCAGATCCATTTGGCATCAGATATTGAAATGTCATTATCTACTTTATTTAACCAGAAATTCAGAAACTATCTCTGCCTAAGCTGACAACTACTTCTGGCTAGCCTTCTCTGCCTTAAAAGTAGAAAGGAGTGAAGCTTTTTCTATCAATAAAATTATTGGGAAAAGCTTCAGCATATGACATTCTCCTTCTCATTCAGTTCTTAAAGCCCAGATTTCTGAAAGACTCCTTTAATCAACGCTAGCAAGAGGAACAAAGACTTCTGATTTCAAGAATCGTTAGTGAAGTGGGTATTGACATTTCAGTATTTTGATGTGAAATGTATCCATACTCCACCTTTGCTTTGCTATTTCATATGCTTTGATTTGCTTTTGCAGGCCTGCCTGATATTGTTTCCTCCCAAACTAAAAAGCATGAAGGTTTTTTGAAAAGGTCTTCCTTCTTCCCAAAGAAACCAGCTTCTTCAAGGTTTGCTTTTCCTTTCTTACAGGATATGGCTTCCACTGTGTTTCAGGTCAGGTGTTGGATTAATAAGCAGCAGTGCTGATGTCAAAGGGCAAACAAAATGAGTGACTTCAACCAAGGCTAAATGGAAGTGGAGTAGTTAAGATATAGACTTGCTTCTTGTGGTCCTTCCTAATGCCAGGAAGCCTGATGCAGGAACAGTCTCATGAGTGAAATCAAATGGAAGAAGAAGTCCAAAGTGTCCATAACAGTATCCCCCACTTCTCCATGAAGTTATGTCACATGACTTCCTGCTTCTATAAGTTCCTAATTTCATATGTTGCCAAGACCAGCATGAGATAAAGGCTAATGAGATGCTATTTCTGAAACATTTTGGGGGTTGTTTTTTAACAGATTTATTTTTAAAAAAACTTCTATCAGCACGTAAGAAAAATACAAATCAAAGCTTAATGAATAAAATATAAATTAAAATAATTAAAATATCCACCTAGCAATATCCTAAATGTAGAAAACTAGACCATAGCACCATTTCTATATCTAAGAGTACCATAAGTAACTGAAGGCTGCAGTAAAAAAAAAAAAAGGGTCTCTTAACACCAATATGGAATTAGGTTGACATCATGAAGTCTTGCTGTACTGTCATGGAAAGCTTCCCTCTGGTACTCCTACAAGTCACCAGAGACCAACCTTCCAAACTGCTTCTCACTTCTTGCCTCAGCACTGCAGACAGGTTCTCCCTTTGTCTTTGCAGCCTAAGCCAAATGATTCAGCTATCCCCAGCAAGCCTTTGGGCACCAAGGCACTCCACCTGCCTGCCTCTCAGGTCTTCCTTTCGTGGTAGAGCATCTGTCTTGCATACAGAAGGTCCCAGCTTCAATCCCTTGCATATCCAGGTAGGGTTGTTATATGTCAGGGACCATGCTGAGGAAGACTGCACTGAGGAGGAATGTTGGGAGCCGCCCCTCCCCCTCCCCTGAATCTTCCCAGAAGCAGGAGGACAGTATAGATTTAGAACAGTGGTTTGCAGAGAGGCATAGTTCAGAAGGCAAAAGCTGGGAAATACTGGATGGGGAACAGCAAACAGAAGAAACACTGGAAGAGAGAGGGTTAACAGATTCACAGTCTCTGGACAGCATCCCCCCCCCCATCCCCAAGTACACAGAGAGCTCAGAGAGTGTTAGAACAGAAAGTGCAGAGGGTACAAGATCAGTTTACAAGACTTAAGAGTGACGTAGATTAACAGGGATGGAGGGGGGTGAGCCTTAATTGGGAGCACCACCATTGTAGTGAGACTCTTTTGTCTCTCACTGTGTTTATTAAAGAAACTACAGTGGTACCTAGGGTTACAAACACCTCAGGTTACAAACACCTCGGGTTACAGACTCTGCTAACCTGGAAGTAGTACCTTGGGTTAAGAACTTTACCTCAGGATAAGAACAGAAATCGTGCAGCGGTGGCAGCGGAAGGCCCCATTAGCTAAAGTGGTACCTCAGGTTAAGAATGGTTTCAGGTTAAGAACAGACCTCCAGAACAAATTAAGTTCGTAACCAGAGCTACCACTGGTAAGACCACTGGTAACTGGTAAGACTTTCCTTTCGTTTGATCTGTTTATTTACTACCATGGGGGAGGAAGCCGATTCCCTGAAACCTGACATCATCATTATATCCCACCCATCTGACTGGATTGCCCCAGCCGCTCTGGGTCGTTTCCAGCATATACAGAAACATAACAAAACATCACTGAAACTCTGAAAAAATCCCTTTAGAAGGCTGCCTTCAGATGTCTTCTAAAAGTTGCATAGTTATCTATGTCCTTGACATCTGATGGGAGGGAGTTCCACAGGATGGGTGCCACTACTGAGAAGGCCCTCTGTCTGGTTCCCTGTAAATGTTAGTGAGCCACTCCCAATGAGTGTAGACCGTGCTGAGCTAGGTGAACTGATGGTTCAGGCTCTGTGTAAGACAGCTCCCTGTATTCCTGTGCCATTGGCTGTCCTTCTCCTTCCTAACTCAGCAAGCACCAAGCACCAACAACCTGAACTCTAACTCCAGCACCCCTCTCTGATGCCTGGACCTATCATGCCTACACTTCTATTGGCCCCTGTAGTCCAGCTGCAGCCAATCACACTGTCTAACTGAAAATTCCAAACCTGCACCTACCAGTAGAAATATGCATATCTTTTTTACCTTTCTTTTGCATGTTGAGAATTCTGACACCAACCCTGTCAGTTAAGGCCCCAAGTGACAGTCAAACTAACTTTCACCAGACCAGACAGAAAACTTCCCACATCAAACACATTACTATGTACGTTGCAATACAAATGCCAGAATGCATTACACGATACCCATTAAACCTTAATTCAAATAAACAGGTTTTCTTCACAATGTCATTTGTACATTTAACTCTGGAAGGTTGTAGATGCCACATATTAGAGAGAAACCAGTGTCTACAAGACTGGATCAGAAAGTCATAGGTTCAAACATTGTCTCTGCCATGACCTCATTATGTGGCCTTAGGCAAGGTACCCTTCCCCATTCTCAGTTCCCCAGTCTGCACTACGGAGATACAGTCATACCTCATGTTACGGATGCTTCAGGTTATGTGTTTTGGGGTTGTGGACTGCAGAGAACCCAGAAGTACTGGAATGGGTTATTTTTGGGTTTCGCCACTCACTCCTGCGCAGAAGCACTAAATTGCGCTTTGCGCCTGCGCAGAAGCGCCAAATTGCGCCGGTGCCTGCGCAGACGCAGCACTTCAGGATGCGAATGCTGCAGGTTGCAGACGTGCCTCCATCACAGGATTACGTCCTCAACCCGAGGTTCCACTTTAATAATACTGACTTGCCATATTGGGTTGTTGCTGTTGTCAAACGCTTTTATAGGCTGTTTCACAGCATAAGGCCTTTGAAGTGATGTACAAGATAAAAAGAGAATGAAACACAAAGTCTAAAAAATAACAAAACCATCCCTACAGACTCCCCAAACCACAAAACAATGTCATCAGATATGGAACAGATATACCATAAGTGACTGGGTTACAGCGTGGAATGTGACTGCTGATGCTGCCATTGCTGCAACACTGGTAAAAGAACGCCTGAAGTCTTGCACCCATGTGGCTTGCTCTGAGGTTCTGGCTGCAACCTCTTAAGCAACCTGGTTGCTAACCGTGATGTCACAGCAAACAACAAATGTGGAAGATTTTAGTGATTTTCTTCTCTCTGTGGGAGCTACGATGCTGCAATAAGTATGTAGGAGGAGCTTTGGTTGGAGGAGGAAGCGAAAAGGCTTCAGGGCTTCCAGTGCCAAAGAACAGACCTAAGCAATGGTGATGTGGTGCAAGAGCTGGGGAGAGGAGTGAGGATGTCCAGAGTAGTTGACAGACCTTCCTGTGAATGAGGTGATAATGAAGCTTTCAAGATTTATTGTTTGTGACAGATTAGCATTGTTGTTGTTTAGTCGTTTAGTCGTGTCCGACTCTTCGTGACCCCATGGACCAGAGCACGCCAGGCACTTCTGTCCTCCACTGCCTCCCGCAGTTTGATCAAACTCATGCTAGTAGCTTCAAGAACACCATCCAACCATCTCATTCTCTGTCGTCCCCTTCTCCTTGTGCCCTCCATCTTTCCCAACATCAGGGTCTTTTCCAGGGAGTCTTCTCTTCTCATGAGGTGGCCAAAGTATTGGAGCCTCAGCTTCACAATCTGTCCTTCCAGTGAGCGCTCAGGGCTGATTTCCTTCAGAATGGAAAGGTTTGATCTTCTTGCAGTCCATGGGACTCTCAAGAGTCTCCTCCAGCACCATAATTCAAAAGCATCAATTCTTCGGCGATCAGCCTTCTTTATGGTCCAGCTCTCACTTCCATACATCACTACAGGAAAAACCATGGCTTTTACTATACGGACCTTTGTTGGCAAGGTGATATCTCTGCTTTTTAAGATGTTGTCTAGGTTTGCCATCGCCTTTCTCCCAAGGAGCAGGCGTCTTTTAATTTCGTGACTGCTGTCACCATCTGCACTGATCATGGAGCCCAAGAAAGTAAAATCTCTCACTGCCTCCATTTCTTCCCCATCTATTTGCCAGGAGGTGATGGGCCCAGTGGCCATGATCTTCGTTTTTTTGATGTTGAGCTTCAGACCATATTTTGCACTCTCCTCTTTCACCCTCATTAACAGGTTCTTTAATTCCTCTTCACTTTCTGCCATCAAGGTTGTGTCATAGAGGAAGTCAAAGAATGAGGAATATAAGCAGAGGAGTGAGGCTGAAGATTCTTTCCTTGGATGGAGTCCCTACTTCATTAGCAGTCTAAATGTTAACACTCTTTCCTGGATTGTTTGCATTTCTAATTAAGGGCACCTCAGCTGGCTGATGATTTTGTGTTAAACATCTATGTGTTGAACCTTTGCAATCAAAAGTAAGCACCCCAAGTTCAACAGAGTTTATTTGTTTAATTCCATGGATTTGGCATAGGATTGCAGTTATGCAACATGGCTGATCAGCGATGTGAAACCAGGTCTCCTCAGCCAAGTTCTAACATCTTACCACTGCACCCTCCTTCGCCAGATCCCTATTCTGTGCCTGTCAGCTGACACCATCTATTGCAGCTGTTCTTTGGGAGTATCTCTCTATACTATATTTGCACTAGTCTGTCATCACACTATTTTCATTGGCTTTTAAAGGTAAAGGTGGCAATGAAGAAGGATGGTGCAGGAAGAAAAAGGAAAGGACTCTTAAGAGAAGGCCTTGGTGGAGGGAAGAAGGGTCCTTCTCTGTGTGGGAGTTTTCATCCTCTGATAACAAGTGGAACAGAAAGAAGAAATTATGGAAGGGGCAGATGGAAGTGGATGGGTTTAAAGGAGACATTTGCAGTGCTGTGGAGGAGCAATAGGAGGCATTGTTAAAAATAAAGGGGTTATGTCAGGGTCCTTCCCTTCTCAATGTACTCAAATTTGATATTTCATTCTTCTGCTGCCTCAGATGAGAGACATAAAGAACGTGGAACCACCAAATATTCCATAATAGTTTCACACAATGTCTTTCATTCCTGGTACCATATGTGGTCTTCAACATGAAGTTCCAGATTCAGTTTACAGTGGTACCTGTATGCTTCAGGTTACATACGCTTCAGGTTACAGACTCCGCTAACCCATAAATAGTACTTTGGGTTAAGAACTTTCCTTCAGGATGAGAACAGAAATCATGCTCCAGCGGCGCAGCAGCAGCAGGAGGCCCTATTAGCTAAAGTGGTGCTTCAGGTTAAGAACAGTTTCAGGTTAAAAACCGACCTCCAGAACGAATTAAGTACTTAACCTGAGGTACCAATGTAGTTATTTAAAGCAGCTATCTCATTGATGAGCAACATCCATTAACTGAACTTGCTCTTGAACACATAGTACCATATGTCATCATGGTGCGTACATGCAAAGGGGGCTGCAAAAGAGGGAGGCATGGAAATGGGGTGAAGATAGAAGTGGGGGTACAAAAGGGGTTTCAAAACATGAGGGGATGGTGGCTTCATAATTGGGCAGAAGGTGAAAGTGTGGTTTAGAAGTTGCAATATGTGGGAGGACAAAGAGGATGTTATCGTGGGGGTGATGTATGAGCATGAGAGGGTTTCAGAGAAGTAAGGGGAGATATAGGGTGAAGGTGAAACTTGGGGTTGCAAAACAGAAGAGAAAAGTGGCTTCAAAAATAGGGTTGGGAAGATGGAAAGGGGGTTTAGAAGTTGCATGGTGTGGGAAAGGGTAAATTTGAGAAGGTCAGTGGGGGAGAAGGGATTGCTATGTGTAGCAAGAAGGTTGCAGAGCTCCCTTAGTATGCGTATGCACATACAGCATCCTGAACCTTTGGATTCTCCTTAGGCATGGAGCTAGATGGCTGTCATGATGAGTAGACATATCAGGATTTGGCACAAATGAGTGGTCTTAAATCCATCTACTCAGAATAACCCTCCCATCTGTGGTTTGATGGTCTATTGAAGTAAAACGGGTTCAAATAACCCTGATCCCAGTCCTTATTGCTACCTATCATAACCCGAGTCTTAGTTTTGATACATTATTATTTTCACTAGCATTTATATCCCACCTTTTACCTGAAGAATTCAAGGTGGCACACATGGTTCTCCCCCCATTTAATCTCCACAACAACCCTGTGAGAGAGGTTGGTTTGATATTCAAATTCAAACCAAACGTGGAGCCATTATATTGTATTAGAAAAAGCACCTGCAACTTTTATGAGAAGTGTGTGTGAGAGAGATACTCATGTGTCCATCACAGCATTTCTCAGGCATCCTATCAGGTGCAGCAATTTCCTATGATTTGTTACTACAGGAACAAGTTTGCAGGCGTTCACTGCTGGCAGTGGAAACACCATTTCAGCAGGCATGGTGGCACGAAAGGGTTAAGAGCGTGCACTGAGTAAAAAAGAAGCTAGACCAAAAAGAAGGCAGGGACTCAAGAGAGGAGAAGGAGGAGGAGTCTTTCCTTCTAGATACCTCCGCTTTTTTCTTTTCTTTTCTATTCCTACATGTGTAAAATGCCCACCTGTTCAACCACTACAGCCACCCTTGATCCTTCTGTTCCAGCTGGTTTGCACTAGGCTTCGATGCTCTTTGCATGCGGTTGTAGATGTAGGTATGCTTCCTGTAGCGATGGGGCCGGCTGCGGAGATCTATTGGCTGCCGGCTTTGTAAATTCCATTCAGTTTGGTCCAATCGCGGGAGGAGACAGCCTGGCACAGCCTGGACCGCTCGCTCGCTCTTCAATCTCGCTCTGCCTTGCCGATCAGTCTCGCTCTCCCTCTCGCTGTCGCTTGTCTCCCTGCAATAGGCAAGCGGAGCTCCCACTCCCAGACCCAACGCGCCTTCTTCTTCTTCCGCCGCTGCCGCCGCCGATTGCAACGCATTTGCCGCTTGAATGTAGGTCATTTACAACAGAAAGCGCCGGGTTCTTTCAAACCTAGTGCTGTTGTGTTGCTGCCGGTTTGGGGTTGTTGGTTGGTTTGTTTGTTTGGTCGCTCTCCACCACCAAGATTTTCTGCCTTTTTTTTGCGAGGGGCTGTTGCATTCCTCTGGACTAAAGGGGGGGAAAAACAACCCAAAACAAAACCGTGTTGGATTTCACACGCACACCACGCGAGCTAGGGGGTGGGGGGGAGGAAAAGAAGCTGGACCCCGGCGAAGCCTGCTGTGTGCTGCGATTCTGCTGGAAGTCGCCTGGGAAGACATAGGCTGCCAAGGACCCCTAAAACACAGAGACAGCTTCCTCCGCCGAGGTAGGTACAAACCAGAGCTCTGTCCTTTTTCCTTTTCCTTCCCAAACTCCCCCCCCACCTCTTCGTTTGCAGCTGGTACTCCAGAGGGGGGACTGGTTTGCTGCAGTCGTCTCTGCACTGTTTTCGGGGGGGGGGAGCATTGCCACACTCTTATTGGGAAAAAGAAAATACTTCCCGTTTCTCAGCACTGGAGATGATTTCCAGGTCTCATGTATGTAATGCATCTCTGTATCTCTTTGCCCAGGCACCCTCCTATGTCCCTGGACCACCGCTCTTAAGTGATGGGGGGGGCACTTTGCTGCAGTCAGCTCTTTAGGAAGACTCCGGAGCTCTGTGTGAGATGTTTACAAAGTAGCTCTGCCTTTACAGGCAAATAAACAGAAGAGTGTGGCGGAGAGGGAACCGGGGGGGGGGCGGCTCATATCTGCAGTACACAGAGAGAGATAGAGAGAGCATTGCTACAGTTTCAGCAAACGGGGGGAGGTATAGCTTGGGAAAGGAAACAGCACCCCGGTGCCCTGTTCTTTGCCACGGGGGTGGGCGTTGAGAGAATTGCAAAAGAGGCACGCTAAGCTTTGATTTAACCTCCCCCCCCCATCTCTTTTCCTAAGAAGGAACGGTTTTGGAGGCTCTCTGGAGGCATTAAGCAAGTCCTTTTCTTTCTCTTCATCTGCCGGAGGCTGCCTGTTGTTTTTTAAACCCACGTGATTGATTTCCAGGGTGGCATTTGGGTGGGTTCTTCTCTCCCCCCCCCGCCTCTATCGGCCCTCTTTATTATTTGTATGGTGGAGGGGTGGTGGTAAAATAAATCGCTTATTCTACAAAGAAGCGGGGCAGGACTCCCGGGGAGGGGTGGGGGGTGGGAATGAAGAGAGCAGGATTGCAGGGACGGGAGGGGATTTGTCTGTCCAGAGATTTCTGCACCTTCCTGGAAACTGGCTTGGGGGGGGGGCGGGGAGAGAGAGACGCGGACGCTGCCTCATCTCTTGCCTTGAATGGTTTATCAAAGCTGCCAACTCTTGACTTTCTAGTGGAAAGTTAAGAAGCCTAGGACTGATCCTCTCCCCCCACACCCACTTCTGCCTAAATGCCCAGAATCCAGGGGCTGCCTCTGCTCATTGCTGCCTCCCCCTCCTTCTCTGCACTGCAGCTGCTTTCATTTTCCGACCCCCCCTCCCCGCGCGTGCTTTTCACTCTGCAGGGCGCTGTGAATGATGCTCTGTCCCTTCTGCAGCCACCCATGAAGGGGGTCAGAAGAGCGGCCGCCTAACTTGTTACCCTCTCCTCTCCCCCACACCTTTTGCTTAAGCAGTTTCCTTATCCTCACCCCCACACAACCCCCCCCCTTTCCCAGCCTGCGTGGTGGGACCTCTGTGACGTGTTTAAGATTGCAAGAAAGGAAGACCCTAGTTGTGGGGGCGGGAGGGGAAAAGAAGCAGAGCTTTTCCCGCACCCACCCTCTGTCAAACCACTGCAGACACGTCCAAGTCCCTGATGCAGACAGGTCTCCTCCATCTGCTGTCCCTCTTTGGCACCAAAAGGGTTCAGCTACACACACACACATCCACTTTCAGCCTGTCAGGCTAACCCATCGAGTTTCTCTAACCATGAGAGATGCCAGACAGTTTTGGACATCCTCTTGCTTTCCTCTCAGTGACCAACTTTGCCGCCTCTTGGTTTGCCAGACCCATTTCTGTGGGGTTTGTTTTTTCAGGTTAACTTGCCTATCCCATTGCTTCCGCAAGTTTCCCAGCCATTTGCCAGGTGATCACGGCTGCCACTGCTGCAGCCAGCCCCCAAGGGTAAAGTGAAGTGAAGTCACCAACCACGCAGGCAACCCCCCACCATCTTGCAGCAACAGTTAGTGATCCTGCTTGATAGGATCTGTGCCTCAGGGTTGACAAGAACCAGGCACAAGAAAGGAAATCCTAGAGGTCAAGAATACCCACCTAGGGGGTATATTCTCTGCTTTGAGTATCCTGTAAGTAGCTACGGTAAGAGATGGAAGAAGGAAAGGGGATTTCCTAGTCTGGCCATCATGCTCCCTAGCTGGCTTTCCGGTTAGTGGAGATTTACAGGTTGTGGTTCCCTGGTTTCCATTTTGAGTGCAGAGAGGGATGCATTGAAAGTGGCTGCATTCAGCGACTGGTTAATTATGATCCTTACAGTTCAAAGCTATGACAGTGAGTTATTTCAAGGGGAGGAGATGGTGGTGGTAGAAATAAAGCAAAGCTAATTGTCTCAGTAAAACATTTCCATTCTGAAAACCAGCAAGGCAACCATCTCTATCAGTCCTTTTGCTATCCATACTGGATAAAGAGAAGAAGAGGAATATAACTTTATTTCTTTTCTTCTTGCGCCTTTTTCTTTTTTTGGTAGAAAGAAGCAGGTGTTGCTCTTGCGAGAAGATTCCACAAGGTGGTGGTGTGGACACTTCTTAATGATGTGTATTTTATTTATTTTTTGAAGGAGGTTTGGTCAATTGCTTGAATGGCTTTGCTTCCATGCACTTCTCTCTGTATCTTAAAAAGACTCATTGTGTGTCTGTTTTGCAAATGACAAAAGCAGGATTGTTGTACAAATCATGGGATATATTCAGCCGGGCCTACTCTCCTTTCCGTTGATAGTGTCTTCTTGGGAAAGAGAAGGGCTTAATGGGATCTCGAAGTTATATCTATTTTTATATATATGAAAATTTCAATAAGGGCAGGAACTGGTTGTCTTTACGATGAGATGTAGCAATGGTGTTAAATGATATGCAATAGAAGAAACAATTCTTGGTTGTGTTCAATAAATCAAGTGTTCTGGATTAAACTGTAACAGGTCTGGCGATTCAGTAACCAGAGGCAAAGACTTGATGTGGCTATTGAATCCATTACACTAGCTGTCTTTGATTTTGCTGCCAAGTTCTTGCTTTGGGGTGTGTGTGTGTGTGTGTGTGTGTGTGTGTGTTGTGGAGAGCATTGCAGTCCCTGAGATGTAAACAATTTCTCTTCTTGAGATACATTATTTTATTTTATTGTTAATGGAGTAAAAGAAGTAAGAAGAGAAGATATACCCTTGCTGTAACTTTCACTGAGGGAAGAGGGGAAAGGTCTTCCTCTAAGCTGAAAAAATGTTTTGAATCTGTATGTTTAAGGTGGGGCATATAGGACAATATAGAGATAGTGTGGCTTGAAAGGAAAGGGCAAAAGGGCGTAGCAATTTGGCAGCATTTTCATGTGGACATAACTTGGATTGCTACTTTCTTATCATTTTTAGGAATCTCTGCAATATGGAGCTTAGTGCAAATTTGAAACTCGGATTTATGGAAGGCCAGAAGTATTTTTCTTACGTAATACAGAGAGATATTGAGACATAAATGGTTTTCTTGCTATTTTGGGAACAGGATATGGTTGATGGTATCATTCTGTTTTATTCACTGGATGGAAACCTTTCCTTCCTATTTGAATTTATTGGTTTATAGATGATTGTTTCCAGTGACAGAGTGGCCCTTGATCTGGTATAGGAGTGTATGTTACTGGTTTTAATCATGTAAAACTCATCATATATAAAAGTGCTGTCTATAATTACCTATCAATAATTTACACAAGCATAAGCATTTTGGTGGTATACCAATGAAATTAATAACCAAAGAAGTTATTTAATGTTAAAATTTATTCTGAAATGATTCAGTAAAAAATTGCCTTTCCTTTCTTCATAACTATGGGGAATAAATGCAAATGTAATTTCATTTGTTCCTTGGATCATAATTGCATTGGGTCTCTCATGCTGTTTCTTTCTAGTAGTTTCTCATTAATTCTATAATACTTCCAGGCCCTAATATGGTCTAGACATATGAGGGAAATGGCTGGTTTATTACCCTACAAATACAGTTACCTTTAAATCTATGTGTTGCATGTGTCAGAACATTTCATTTCCAGAGTGAATAGGAAATGTGTTGGCAAATAAGAATAATAATTCAATTAAACTAGTGCAAATAAAAACTGTCTGTCATATATGATAGGTAAAATGAAAGTAATTTCTTTTATACACTGTATATATTGTCATCTCAGCAGAATTAACTATTTTTATTGAATTTTGACTGTATTATGAAGTAAAAAAAACAAAACCAACTCCATGTGTCCACTTCACTGCACAAATTCTCTCTTGAATCTGTTCACTGAACTTCATGTTCTTTAACAGCCAGTTTGTCTCCAAAAGAACAATGATAAAAGGTTTGTCAAAAATGGCTGTCTTAATACGAGGATGCCAAGCTGAAGTTCATCAGTAGTCAGCGAGACGAAGCTGTGAATCACAAGGAAGAGGCACTTGCTTGCAGTCTTTAAATGGAAACGGCTTTAAAATGACCATTTCTTGCATGGGGGCAGGAAAGCGTGCACTGCTGTTTTTGATGGGCCCACAGTACAGCTGCTACTTGTCTTTTAAAGGTGAGGGCCTGTTCTCTGAGGAGTTCAAAACACCCACTGTGTGGCACAGATCCACTTGTGTGGAACAGCAGCTGTGTTTAAACCGCGTAGAAGGTGCTGTCATTCTGCCATTTTATGACCTTCTGTGTAGGGGGGGGGGGGGACAACAACAACAACAGAGTGACAGGAGGCTTTTGTGTGCCCAAGGTTCATTAGCAATGCATATGCCTAAGTACCTGGAAACCAAGGAAGAAAGAAAAAAGTGATGTTATAAAACCAGGCCAAATGCACAAAACTATCACTAAGCCATTCAGAGCCACAGTGGGGCTTTCCGTCCAACCTGCATCTGTTCTTTGTCACCATGCAGCTCAGGTGTACTGAAGCGATGTTTGTAAAGCATTTATGTTATGAGCCATTTTGATCCCCACATCTGACAGGGTTATGTATTCAGCTCTCTCACCTTTTAATGGGCCTCGTTCTGTTTGCTTTAGTAGTCTCCTGATATGAATTCCAAGGGAGGGGGAAATGCTTGTTGTCTGATAGAAATGAGATTTCATTGGCACTATTCCTGGAAATAATGGGTAGTGAAAGCCCTCTCAGTAGATCCGAAGGTGAGGAAGAAAAGCAGGAGGTGGGGGTGGGAAATGAAAATTGTGTGCGCACAATGGAAAATTCCTAAATATAACAAGTTGCCATTTATCTTTAGGAATATTAGGAACAACAATCTTTGATGTTCACGGTTTTTAAGTGGTGGTTTTTTTGGCAGTTCTTCTTATTCCATCCTATCTTCACAACTCATCAGCTTAGGCTAAAATGTATGACTTGCCCAAAGCCATATGGTGAGTTTCATGACTTACACTTCTCTCCTTCAACCTCAAAATTTTGTTCAGGGGACCATGTGAATTTGTGAGGGAAATGGTTGAGAATTTTTCTAAAAGAAAATTGGTACTTTTTTTTTAAAAAAAAGAAATATTGAAAAGTAAGAATGGGATGCAAATTCCCCCCTCTGCAATCAGCTTTGACAGTTTCTTGTTCCTAATTCACATTTACATAAATTAAAAAGTAATTTAATTTGTGATTCCAAGACTCTGGAGTGGAAAAACAGCAGGGCAGCATAAAGAAAAGAGCTATCTTCAGAACGAAGGGTTTGCCAAAAGGCCCAATTTGGAAAACAAAAAGTTTGGAGTTGTGGGTTATGACCCTTGATAATCAGCTTTATTTCACCTTATCTGATCTGCCTGTTCCATAACAAAATGCATATATTGGGGGTGGCAAACCCGTGGCCCTCGGTTAATGTTGCACTACAATAGTGGTAAGAAACCTTTTAGCTTGAGGGCTGCACTGCTACATGAGTAACCTTGGGGACGACCTGCTGGTGGTGGGTGGGGCCAGCACCGAAGTGAATGGATTAACAGGTGTGATGTTTACCTTTGTGGAGAAGACCACATTCCAGCCATGCAAAAGCCAGAGGTTTCTACAAACACATTACTCTATCCAGGAAAATAAGAGGCATTATCATTGTTCATGTACACATTCCAGCCAAGCAAAAGCACTTGAGGTCATGGAGGTGTGTTGTATGGGGAGAGGTGTTACCTTGAGAGAGGGGGGTGAGGTAGAGAAGCCTGAAGCATTGCATTCAGCTGCTGTGCCTTAGGTCACCTCCTCCATCACCCCAGCTCTACACCTACCACTACCATCATCCTTGCCCATTGGCCTTGCTCGCTGTGGCTAATAGGAACTGGAGTCTAATAATATTGGCAGTGGCGTAGTGGTGGTGGAGGTGCGCAGGTTCTTCATCCTTGGCACAAACAGAACCTGTGAAACATTTTACTATATATACTTATTGAGGCCATAGCCCATTGAAACATTGTCCCGAACCCATGTGGGCTCAAAGTGAAGACATGGAAGGACTGCACATGTAAGACTGGCATCCAATGTCCTTTTTGGACCTTATGTTTTGGTTGCACGCACTTAGAAACATCTGCATGGTAATCAGTCTTTAAGAACGATTCAAAATTGTCAATGAAAATGGAGATAGGGGCTATTTAGTAAATACTTGAAGCTCCAGAAAGCTTCTGATAAAGCCATGAGTCCTCACCAAACTTTGGATACACATGATATGTGGCTTTGTCTTTGTATGGATCAGAAAATGATTAAAGAACAGGAAGGAGATGGCCAGAATAAGCAATGGACTTCCCCAAGTATTTTTGTTGGGAGGAACTGATGCTGCTTAACTTACTAATAAATGATCTGGAGTCAGGACTGAGTGATAAGGTTATTAAGTTTATGGATGCCACCCAATTATTCAGGAGGGTGAAATTCAAAGCAGGCAGAAGAATTTCAGAAGCATTTCTCCAAAATGCTGAAAGGGCAACAAAATGGCAAATGATATTCATTGCAAATAAGAGCAGGTGATATCATTGCTCTTGCAGCAAAGTATTCTAAGTTAATGCATTTGCTGATGAAATTTGAATTGGCTGTGATTACCCAGGACTAAAAAGATCATGGGATGTGGTGGACTGTTCACTGCAAATGTCAGCTTGGTATGCCTCAAGTGTTTCAAATTATTAGGAAATGGCCTGAAAATAAAACAGTTGGTATAATGCCTTTATATAAATTGATGGTTGAGCCTTATTTGGAATGCTGGTTTGTATCACTGATAATGGAAGAAAAGTATAGGTAGGACAGGCCAAGATTTGTAACCAAAGGATCTACTGAAAAGAGGTGGGTAGGAAGAAGGAGCAGAATGCCAGCATCGGAGGTAGATGGACCAAGGGTGCTGTAGGCAGGTGTGAAGGAGTGGAAGGGATGGGCAGCAAACATGAAGAAGAGTTTGGATTTGATATCCCACTTTATCACTAACCGAAGGAGTCTCAAAGCAGCTAACATTCTCCTTTGCCTTCCTCCCTCACAACAAACACTCTGTGAGATGAGTGGGGCTGAGAGACTTCAGAGAAGTGTGACTAGCCCAAGGTCACCCAGCAGCTGCATGTGGAGGAGTGGAGACGCGAACCCGGTTCCCCAGATTACGAATCGACCGCTCTTAACCACTAAACCCCACTGGCATGAAGTCAGGCAAGGAGTCAGCAGAGCATGAGAAGTTCTAATTGTTTTTTGGCCAGCCAAATGACTGTATGCTGCCCTAGAAATATTTATATACTGGCAAATTGCATCCTCAAAAGTGGAATCAGGTTAGACCTTGCTGTCTGAGTGAAGCAACCATCTCAGACATCAGATGCTGGGGACATTGAGTGACCATGAGGTGTTGGGAGACAGCCTGCCCTGTGCCCTCTAAGCTAGGTTGCTGCTCCCTGGAATGTGTCTCATCACCAATCTCAAAACAAGATTACATTTTCAGTCCGTTGGCATCTGTATGTGAAATGGGGGTGCCATCTTGTCCTTTACCTCAGGCAAAAAAGAAAAAAAAATGTCTTGAAGGCTCTTGGTGGAATTATGCCTAGAGATAATGCCAATGCATCAGACCTTTTTCACGGATGAAGTCTCTAGCTGGAGCGTTGTGGTAGAATCCATAACAACCTACCAAAGGGTAGCTGGCCTTGAAAGTGTTAGCCTTGAAAGGGGTCTAAATGCAGAACTATATAATTTTCCTTCCTGCTACATTTTTGAATAATATTGAACTCATTTTTAAATGCTTTGTTCTCCCCTTAACTGTTCATTGCTGAGATAACAACCTCTGAAGTCATTTCAACCTCTTGATTTGTTTACAGATTCAGGATGTGTATCAAAGACTAATCTGAGCTGAAAGACACCTCCAAATTCTTTTCATTAATTCCTATAATTGTAGGCCATGACAGCGCTGACAGAATCAGATATTTGCACTCTCTGTAAAGGATGGCTTCATCACACTGAACACATCTGTGCACTTTAACTGTAATGTGCTCACATTCCAACCCTGTCTTTAATGTACTTGGAGTGTGATTCATTTGAGTAATGTGGTGAGATTTCCAAGGTTCCTCTCTCCCACAGTATTTTGTGAATGCTCTTCTTCTTGATGGAGATGTTAAAACTTTTAAGAGAGTCAGGCTTTGAAAATTACTGTAACTCTTATTAGAAGCACATGATAGAAAATATCACAATGAGCTGATTAAAAGACCTGGCCCAGGGAAGAGCAAAATGCACTATCACTCATTATTAAAATAAGTTGGTTTTTTAAAAGCACCAATTTATTCAAGGGCAGAATGGGACTATTTTGTTGGATTCATGTAAGAAGATCATATCTGAGAGTGACTGACAGAGTAAATGGAAAAATTGGAAATTTGTAATGACACTATTGAAGTCCTGAAAAGTATAAATCTATATATTATTTAAATTAAATGCCTGAGTGAAGTATAAATTTATAATTGTTCATTACAGATTCTGTTATATCTTATCCAATGTGGACTACACACTTACAGCAATGTGTTTGCCCCTGGATAAAGTTTCCACATCTTCTCAGGCAGCAGCCATAGATCACTGCATTCGGAAGGTTCCATCCCTGCTATCTCTGGTTAACAGGATTAAGTATAACAGGGCTAGAAAATATCTCCATTTTGAGACCCCAGATTGCAGGTCTCTCCCCCCAAAACAGCATTGAGCTGGACATGGGTGTCACATTCTGTCAGATTTTGATAACAGGCTATGGAGCTAACTAGTTGTTAAGTTTTATTGTACTGCATTAGTGTTGGATTACATGTAACAATTAGACCTAATATCTGCTTTACCAAAGATTTTTCACTTTTATTTGTTCCGCCATTCAGAAATTATTTTGCTGTTGTTAACTTTTCAGTGTGCTATGCACTCCTTAAGGTAATGAAGATTAAAGTGAAACCCATGGTGATGGGATAGTTTTGGTTTGGTTTATTTAGGTGAATAAATCCATTCCAGAAGTAGCCTTATTGGATTCCCATTGGTGCCCTTGTGCTCATGGATTCCCACAGCCCCCTGGGAGGTGGTGTTAAGGGGATACAGGCGGCACCTGCCCAAATCACCCTCCCCATCTCTTCTGTGATCATTTGTCTCCTTTGGATCAAAAACCCTGCTGTGAGTGCAAGGAACCAGTTGAGTTCTACCCTCTGTCTATTGTCCCATGTTTTGATGGTATCTTCAAGACAATACAGTGGTACCTTGGTTCTCAAACTTAATCCATTCCAGGAGTCCATTTGACTCCCGAAACCCTTCGAAAACCAAGGTGCAGCTTCCGATTGGCTGCAGAAGCTTCCTGCATTCAAATGGAAGCCATGTCGGACATCTAGCTTCCAAAAAAGTTCGCAAACCAGAACACTTACTTCCAGGTTTGCGGCATTCGGGAGCCAATTTGTTCATCAACTAAGCCGTTTGATAACCAAGGTAACCAAGGTACCACTGTACCTTTTAATGTGATACAAACTTTCATGGGCACTTTGCAAAATTTATTTATTTATTATTATTAATTTATTGTATTTATATCCCACATTTTTCTCCAGGGACCTCAGGATGGTGTACATAGTTCTCCCCTTCCTCATTTACTCCCCAAAATAACCTTGTTATGTAGGTTACATTGAAAGACAGTGACTGGCCCAAAGCAAACCAGTTCAAGTCCTGAGTGGGGATTTCACAAATGAAGCCCCCCAATGCTTGTCTGACATTGTATCTGCAGGGCCTCACATGCTTGCTTGGTGACGGACTGCTTTTGAACGAGGAGTGCACCTGTGTATAGATGGGACAACTCAGTAGACATTGTATAGCTAATGAGGTTTTGGGTATAATATTTGCTGCTGGTCTCCTTTAGATGAAAGGAAAATAAGTAGCTTGTACTATCCCTTGGAGTGCTGAATCAGTAGAACATGGTTTAAATTATGCACAGCTGGAGAGACAAGCTGCAGCACTGGAGGCTGTAAATTAGATAATGCAACCTCTCTGCAGAAGGTATGTAGCCCAAATTTGTGTGTGTTGTGTTTGTAGACATTCATAGGGCATGCATGAAATTGGAAGGTATTATGCAGCTCTGAAGTTCAGTAATCTCTGAATAAACTGGCACTTATTCTATCCTTGCATTGTTGCTTGTATGGTATTAACCAGTCTGTATCATACCAGTTTTGGAATCGGTCCACCTTCCTTCCTTATGTGGAAAACTGTACGCTGATGATACTAAACCAGTTCCTTCACCATTGGGTTTCTTATTAGCAATATCAGCAGTCATTGGAACCCAATAGTAAATGGTGGTTGGTAAGCAGCCCTGGTTTTCTGGTGGCATCTTGCTCACCTCCCATGAAGTGTTTTTAAAGATGTTACACATAAAGCCATTTGGTGACCAGACAGTGGGCTCTGTTATCTCTTTTAGAATGTATATCAGCCTTGATCTCTTTCGTTCTCCTACCCCACTGGTACCATAAGTAAATATTATACAATAGACAGAATGTTGAGTTTTGAGCATGGAACCTCCTCATCTGTATCACTTTTTGTTGGCCAATTTTGAGCCTTCTCTTTTTGGAAGGTTTTAAAGCAGGCATAGGAAGGAAATCTTATTTGACAAAATGGCTTCCTGCAAAAGAAAAATACTGGCCATGAGCTGAACACACTTAGAATCCCAGTCTTTTGGAAGGGTTCAACACTTCTTATTCTGAAAATTCATACTTCAGCGCTTCCTACTGAATCCATGATGATCAGAGTGGAGCCTTTGAGGGTTGGATTAGGGTTCCCCTTCTATATGGAAAACGCTGCTTTCATGAAAAGAGGCTCCCAAAAACTAGGAGTCCAAGCTATTATCTCTTACTCCAGATTCCTATTTCTGCTTGCTACAGAAATGTATCAGTTATCATTTTCTTGCTCTTGGGCCAAAGAATCAGGGGATAAAATTAACACCTACTGTGTAAATATTTTTATCTGTAATCAGACCCATTACTGAAAGAGATAAATTTAAAAGTTGATGATTCATTGTGGTTTTCCTAACCAGTGTTCCATGTAATCTTATTGCATACTCAAGGGAAACAAATGATCATATACAATGTATTGTGCACTTTAGAAAGTTTCATATAGAATGATTGCTGAGTATGTAATATTCACCAGAACTGGTAGGGTTTCATGTGATAGATTTTTGAAAATATGTCTAGCGTATTGTTAGTTTCTGATAGGACTACTGCATTCTTGTTCTCAGCAGTGCAATGGGGGGGGGAGATGCTTAGGAATTTTTAATATTCCATTTCTGGGGATGATACAGATCTCATCTCCCCTGTCATAAAAGTATCAGTCAGCTATTACTGGCTGTCATTATTTTAATATCCTTTCCTCCTGATGCAGCATAGCATTTTGCACTGAACTCTGCTGCTTGTTTAGAAAGTAGATAGCCATGAAACAGACTGGAATTGGAATTTCTCTACCGCTGGAATGTAATACGGACACACAGAATGACTGAGATTGCATTTGAAAGCACACTTCTAGTGCAACCCAAAGTGTGTTTCCTGAGAAATAAGCTCTACTGAGATCCAAATATGCATGCACATGGTTTATTTTAGTCTGACTTTGGAGCAGTAGTGGTTGGTTTGGTGAGGCTTTGGTGCTTAAACAACCTCTTATAACTGGTGCCTTCACCTCACAGGAAAGGACCTGGTGATGGGTAAGTCAGCATGCTGTAAAAGCACTGGCAGGATTATCAGAAATGAGGTTGTCAAAGCTGTTTCCCAATCCCTAATTTTTATATTTGTACATCACAATAGTAAAGACATTTTAATAGTGCTCCTAGAACGATTGCAGCCACTTGAGGCCCAAGTGACTCCAGCAACTAGAAGTGCCTACACTGAGCTTCAGGCTGGTTTATCATCTATGGCCTTTTCTGAACAGGAATAGTCTGTCTACAGTTATCTATGTTCTGGTAACTTCCTGGATGGACTAATTTAATAGCCTTTATGCTCTTGAAGATGATCCAAAGGTGCAAAATGCAGTGACCAGGGTGTTGATGGAGCAATGAGCTTGTTGCATATAATTCCTGTTCTCTGTTACGTTGGTTGCCACTTATCTTCCAGGTTCAATTCAATGTGCTAATGTTGACATTCAAAATCCTAAAAGACCTGAGGTCCACATATATGAGGGAAGGCGTTCTTTCATATCAGTTTGTTTCTCATTAAGGTCAACAGATGAGCCTCTCATGTTGGTCCCTACATTAAATGAGGTGTGTACTGTAGCTTTTACAGTAGTGGCTCCATCACATCACTGAGATGATTCTTTCACCCACTTCATCTTCATTTAGACACTAGGTTAAGAACCTCATTTTTGTCAGGCTTTCAGAAAGGCAACTTTGCATTTGATCCTGCTGTATTTATGCTCTCTATTAGAATTATTCAATGCTTATTATGTTTTGTATTGCCTTATTCTGATATAAACCTCGCTGTGAGCATTTTTGTTTAAAGGCATTATGGAGGTGTCTTAATAAATAAATAATTTCACACCCGAAGTCATGCTAAATGGTTACTCAGTTCAGTTCAAAGTTCTGCATGTGTGCTTCTTATAAGAAACAGCTATATGTGGACAAGTGTAAACATTCATGATTACCCAGAAGTGGCTGAGCCACAGCAGTGTGTTGCAAACAGTTATTCTGAGCTTGCTGTGTTTAAATGTTATGCCTAATGTGAAATGGTTGGGAAATGCTTTGGTAAAGTCAGGATGGGGTCTATTAGAAATTGCCATAATGTATATGTTCTGCTACGACGTTGACAGGAGTGCCTGAGGGTTGAGAGATCAAATTTCTCCATCTGTTAACAAGATATTTTGTATGCCAAATAGTAGGCAAACACTTGATTAGATTTAAATGTCTAATGGATTCTGCTGTCTGGCTGGAACTGCATGACGTCCAGAAGCAAACAGAGTGATGCAATCATTTCGGCACTTATGATTCAATACCTGATATGTGTCCTGAGATATCTCAATTTTGTCTGAGCAAGTCTGTCAAACCTTTATTTTCAAATATAGACACCTGATGATATTATGAAAACATTCCCATTCAAACAAAGTGCCTCATTGAATGTATTCATATATCCTTTTTAATGCATCTTCTTTCAGCATTGAAACACTATTTTTATTTATTTCAACAATCTGCATATCACTTAATCACAGTCATCTCCAAATATTGTACAGGAGACCCAATACAATATGACTAAGTTACAATCAGAATTCATTTAAAAACTCTACTGGGAAAAAGTATTCAGTAAGTGCTGGATATATAAGAAGAGGCTCTGGTCAGGCCGGTGGCCCATCTAGTCCAGCTTCCTGTTCTCACATTGGCCAACCAGATTCCCATGGGAAACCCAGAAACAGGTTTCCAGCACAAGAGCAGCATCCCCTTCTGTGGTTTATACCAACTGGGATTCAGAGGCATTATTGCCTCTAGTTCTGGAAGGAGAGCATAGCCATCATGGCTAATAGCCATCAGTAGTCCTCTTCTGCATGAATATATCTAATACGCTTTTAAAACCATCTTGATTGGTGGCCACCACTGCCTTCCCTGGGACGCAGGTGGCGCTGTGGGTTAAACCACAGAGCCTAGGACTTGCCAATCAGAAGGTTGGTGGTTCAAATCCCCGCGATGGGGTGAGCTCCTGTTGCTCGGTCCCAGTTCCTGCAGTTCAAAAGCACGTCAAAGTACAAGTAGATAAATAGGTACCGCTCTGGCAGGAAGGTAAACGGCATTTCCGTGCGCTGCTCTGGTTCATCAGAAGTGGCTTAGTCGTGATGTCCACATGACCTGGAAGCTGTACGCTGGCTCCCTCGGCTAATAAAGCGAGATGAGCGCTGCAACCTCAGAGTCGGTCACAACTGGACCTAATGGTCAGGGGTCCCTTTACCTTTACCTTACTGCCTTCCCTGGGAACAAGCACCCCTATACCCTGAACCTCTTCATTCAGATGGAGTGCAATACCATTCAGAACAAGCAGTTGGCCAGTTTTCCTGACACAGGAACCACCATCCCACAATGCCTCCATCTTCTGAAGGTTTGACTTTTGTGACAATTTATCATACTCTTTATTGTCATTGCCACCATGATGATGATTTAAATGTATGATGAACCATTTTGTCACAGCAGTAAACAAATGTTAGGTGCCTGGGTGTTCTCAGCTTTTCAGGAACATTTTCCTGGTGCCAGGTTTTGTTTCAGATGCTCATAGCCATCTTGGCCTCATATACACCTGGCACCATGATGGTATGAGAAAGTAACCAGTGAACTGGGCTATTCAGGGGTGGCCAGGGAGATACAAGGCTCAAATACATAGAGTACAGCTCAGAACTGCCCTTTCCACGCTGAACAGATGAGGGTGGTGGTATGCATTTACCTGAGACAAATATTCACTTACATATTTTATGAGAACAGAATGAATTACAACTTTAAGGCTCAAGCACCTGTTTTTATTTTTTATATGAATCATAGGAATTCTGTGCTGCTTCCATTTTTCATTTTAATTAAAAGTGTGTCAATGCTACATTTTTAATAATGGGTTGCAAAACTGAACAATGGACTGATGAGATGGGAGTAGGATTTTTCTAATCATGGAATGCATATTTATAAAATCTCAAGTGCTGTATTCATTTTATAGTGATTAAAGGATCTATGTAATGAAGATTCATAACTTTTTTAGTTTTATCTAAACTATATTAGTATGTGCAGATATTCTGCAATTCATCTAGCCTTTAGACACCACTTTTCTAATATTCTAGTGGAGTTTTAAAAATAGAAATGGACAAAGTTAGTCACACATATTCTGCAAAAAACCTACTAAATATCAATTATAATTTCTCATATTGAATTGACAAGCAGTGGTATTCTCAGTTCAAAGTTGGTGTTAAATAGTCGTTATAATTTTTATTTTGTTGTTGCTGACATTTGTCTGTCTCAAGAGACAATGGAGTACACCTCCGGTAGTTAAGTCAAACCACTGTTAGCAGCACCCAAGTGACCTCCTTGCAGCACAAGCCTAGGCACTGTGTGTGGAGGTCCTGGGTTACCCAGACAACCAGGCCCCCCTCTTAGCCTCACTGATATGGTCCAAAGAAAAACATTACAATACATCTGGCACCAGCTTGGCACCATCCACCCGTCTTAGGGACTCCATTCTAGATTTGTGTAGGCTTCTTCCAAAGATATCCTGCAAGGCAGTGGACATTTTGGATCAGCGTTTTGCTTCTCCTATATAGACTACCTTCCCAGTTTGATGAGCCCCATCTGCCCCTCACTTTCGTCTCTCCCACATACAGAAACCAACCTCTTGACTGTTGGACCCACTATTGGTCTCAAGATTATTCAGGTGAGATTTATTTGCAGGAAATATTCTTCTGGTGGTAGGAGGGGAGGGGATCTAAACACAAGAGCATCAAAACATTTCCTGGAGTAGATACTGGCTAGTTTTGCTTTGGACACCACCATTTTCCCTCAAAACATTAAAACAAGAGTGAGAAGCACTTGTGAGATCTTCTGAATCAGCTAAAAAGATACTTACCAGTGGAATGTGGTCATTCACCAATAAGCCATTGTGCTGTGCTGATCACAACCTTTCATTCTGCAAGTGTGGGTCCATATTTGTGTTTGACCTGGGAGGTGCATTTTTAACCCAGGTGTAGGGAAGAAATCAGGACAAATCTTTATTGACTGCAGCAGGCAGGTTAAGTGTTGGCATGGCAGTAGGGCCAGGAGCAGTTCATCATTCTACTCACTCCTTTCTGGGGTTGGATTGTGCCAAACCCATTCCATGGGAGTAGCCTAGTGTTTCACCCTGTTGTGGTGCAAGCCAATCTGGCAAGGTCTCACTAGGCAACCAGGGTGAGGGTTCCAGCCAAGCTTGGACCAATCCTTCCCACAGGCTCCTCACAACATCCCCCCTTCACTAAACTGCTGCTGCCCAATGCCATTTCCACACAGCATTAATCCACCTAACAAAAGACCGCATGCTGCACATTGACGGTAACAATAATGATTTGATCCGATTTCAACACGAACCTGCTTTGGAACTTCACCTTCCAGCAGAGCCACTGGTGAAACTAAAGGAAGTTTGAAAAAATATAGTTTCTGAGATGGGATGCTGTTAAAAGCAGGGAAAAGCTTTTCAAACCCAACTTGGCTGTGTTCAAGTCCCTGGATGTCCTTAAGAATTTCAGTTAAAGGAACATGGGCATGCATGGGCAAGCCTTATTACTGGAATGTCATTTGTTTAAATAACTTTGGTAGCATTCTGATTCAAAATTATTGTGCTGGCACATCTTTCTGTAGTACTGACATGATAACCTTGCAGCACTGGTACAGTGTTATGCTTTGCAGTGGTAGTTCCAGTGCATCTGTTGGAACATCCTTTCTTAGACATTTATCTGCTTCTGCAGCCATTCTTAGGATCAAACTGAAGTCCCTTTGGGGATTCCTGTACCCTTTTGAAGTCAAAGATACAAATCTACACTTCTTCACCAAAGATGGTTTGATTTGTTTCCTTATCTATGTCATTTTAAGGACGTGTTCACTCACTCACATACATAGACACATATTGCATGTTAGCCACAGGAAAAGGGCTTAGGTGATGTAGATTTTCTGGTTCCCTGTTTATAGCTAGCTTGCCATGGGCACAGTAGCAATCTCTATCCCATTCTGCAGGCTATACAACAGCTTTCTCAACGGTATCACCACAGTTATAGAAGCATAGCTGTCAACTTTCCCCTTTTCTTGCGAGGAATCCTATTCGGAATAAAGGAATTTCCCTTTTAAAAAGGGAAAAGTTGACAGCTATGTATAGAAGTGCATTCTGATGGAAGGAAGTTTGGCTACATTCTTGCTTGCTTTTAGGTGTCAAGTAAAAATTAGTGATATATAGTGTTGGGGCCAGGTTTCCAAAACTCACCTTGTAGGATGCCCTTGACATGAACACTCCCTCCTTTAGGTTGTCCAAGTCACCATTGTAAAGCAGAGGTCCATGAACAGTAGCCTTTCTATTCTGCTTAATACTTCTATTGCCTATTCCCTATTCTTTCAGAACAGCAATAAGTATTGAACAAGAACTCTGAGTTATCTTGATGGTAACACAGGAGTCCATAGTGGTTGTAAGTCTTCTGTTAAACAGTTTCTCACTAAAGTGTTTTCAGTTTGGATTTTGATCTACCTACAAAGTTAACTATGCCTAGAAACCATGATGTTAATATTCTGTCTTGGAGAGGAGGCATGCTTTTGATGGTTGATGCCCTCTATGGAGCTCTCTGTAGCCCTTGGTCTGGTAATGTTTCTTTGAGGTAACATATTAAAAAGCCAAAGAACTTTGCAAGGGGTTATTTGGCTCTATTATTTGGATTTTATACACTGTCTATCTTACATATACCCTCAAAATCTTTTTTAAAAATATATTCAGTTTTGTGTTCACTTGGCTTACCATGGCAGTCTTCTAATTAGTCCCAGAGCAAGGCATGTTTATAGCCCCAGCACTGGTTCTATGTTTCCATATACTGCCACAAAATGACCCCTGATCTTGGCATATCATCTCCAACTCACAGATATCTCTGTGTGGAATTACTGTCTCATTGTAAGTTCTCAGTCTTACATTTTTGGTTATAACCCTCACAGGTTTTTCCTCACATTTTCTCTCTCTCTCTCTTGAAGGACATTTTGAGAAACTACATCTGAGATCACATTTGCCTTGGCTCTAATATCCAACTTGTATTGCACTCCAGTCCCATTTGTTTCTAAGGGAATTGTCTATTTCTCTGGTCTGTTGATACCAAGGTACAGATGTAGAATTCTTCCTGTTGGTAGCCTGCTTTTGCTACAGTTTCATTTTCTGTATACATTGCAACACTTACCTATGGCTAGACACTTTCTAGATCTGTGACTGCCTACACGCTGTGTTCACTTATCTTTATGGACTCTGGATCCAGAGATGTGTGGTGGTCACATTCTTCTAAATTCCTTTACTCTGGGAATGCTCCTTCTGCAAAAGCCTGACCCTGCCATGCTTGGGTGACTTTGGGCTTCCACCTGCACTTACTGCTTCAATTGAAACATTTGGAATTCATTCCCTCTTAAATCTTGCATCCTGCTCTCTACTATAAAAGTAAATCATTCAAGTTGATTATCGTTTCTGAAATCAGATCATGGTCTCCCAGGAGTTATATATTTTTAAAGTTTACAGTCTGAAAGTCCCAACACAATCAAATACTTAATTAGTGACCTAGGGCCTCAAAGTTTCATGGCTGGCCCACCAGTTTAAGGTTCGTAAGGAATTCTATTTGTTTCTCTTCTTGTTGGGCCCTGAGGTGCCACTTAAATTTGTTTAGAACTACTGAAAATTAGCCTGTTCCTACCAGCTTAACGGCATGCTATGGTGCTATGGTATCTCTCTCTCTCTCTCTCTCTCTCTCTCTCTCTCTCTCTCTCGGAACATCTTTTTCACCCATTAAGAACATAAGAAGAGCCCTGCTGGTTTAGACCAGTGGCCAATCTAGCCCAGGATCCTGCTCTCACAGTGGCCAACCAGATGCCTATGAGAAACTTGCTTTCTCTGGCTTTTATATAGATAATGAATTTCTGCCCCCCCCCCCCCGTATTCTGCTGCATTGCCAATGAGTTTCAGCTTTCCTGGGGCCTTGAGACATTCCATCTTTTTGCCACAGTTTCCCATCCCTTATATTTCTTTTTCATTTTCTCTGTAATGAGGAGCTGGTCACTGTAGATATAAAATGATTTATTAAGGAACTACATATATGCAAAAGGTTTATGCTCTTTGAACTGCTTTCCCATTCCCTATAGCCCTGTCCTTTCTTTTTTATCCAAACCTCTTAATCCGGCTAAGGTGGATTTCCCATTTCCCATTGTGTAATCACTGGTTCTCAAACCACTTGAAAATTTCCAATAGTCTTGATGGGTCATGTATTATTTTTCTCCCTGTGGTAGCAATTGTAATACAGTGTGCTAGATGCCATGGTTTTTCATTGTATGTTTAATGTTTCGTATATTTCTTATATTGCATTTTACTGTATTACAATTTGTATTCCATAGAATTCAAATTATATTAAATAAAACACTGCCAAAAGATTGCATGTGGAAGGGGGAGTTAGCAGAAATTGTCCCCCAACCCACTCCTGAACAGGGGAACAACTCAGAGCTATGCTTTTATCTAAAACACTAGCTTAGCACCAAATCTTAAATCTCAAAGTCACGATTCATCTGCAGTGCGTTTCTCCGTGCTGAACCAACATTACACTTCCGGCTTATAAGGTCCTTGATCTGCCAGTCAAGCTATATTGATCCGAAGGAAAAATATGTGAAAAATCTAAGGTGCTTTCCCTTAAATTAGTTTTGTTGTGTATACCGTTGCTTTGAATTGCTATGGTATCGATTGATCTTCAGGTTGTTGACACAACAATTGCGTGTGCTCAGAGGAGTCACGAGCTAATCCTGTCAACTTGCTTCTGATACTTGTTTAGCTATTACAGGTGATACTCCTTAATTCATCTGCAGTTTTGGGCTCTGCCACTTAAGTGCTTATCTTCCCAAATTAATCAAAAAAGGAAGAAACTGTGGCAGAAACCAGGTTCAGGTTAAGCACTGAGCAATCAACACCACAAATCTGTCCTACAGTGCTGGAAATTTCACTAAAAAACTTCTAAAAGAATGAAGGGTATCCATCAGTTTTGAAAGCTACTTTAATAATTTTAAATTATCTGTCCCAGAATAGGAGAACCCCAGAGGATCTTTTATCAAATAATCTTACAATACTTGCTTGTAGATGTACAAATTTTCCTCTTTTTTGTTTTGTTGACTGTAGGAAAGTATAGTAACGTACTAACTACATGTGGTATTTAGTTAAAGTTTGGGATATGCTTATTTTATGGCAAAATTGACCCACTAATGATTAGTTGCTCTAGTTAAGGAGTTAAGGCAGGAGGACTTAAAACTGTTTGGTTCTGACTTGTAACTCATGTAGATCGCCTGAACATTTGTAAACCAACAAATACTGGTGTGTGTTTGTGTGTTAGTTAGTTGTAATATTTTAGCATTTGCTGTGATTAGGCTAATTGCATCTATTTCAATATTCATCAACTATAAAAACTGAAGATAATGGCTTGTTATTGGATTAATCTGCAAGGTAATAGGGTCTTGGTTGTTAATTTATTCTTGCTAAATTATTGTTGTTTTGAGTAACCTTTTATTTTGTCTTTACTATTGATCTGCTGTGTTATTTAGTTACATTTTTATATTGCTTGCTAAAACAATATAATCAATTGTGTGGGGTAGGGAGCTGTCCAAAGTAGTGAAGTCTAGCTACATGGAAAGGATTTTTCCAGTTGTTTTATTGTCATTGATGTGACTTCTCAAATAGGCCTCTGAAAGAACAGGCTAATATTTAGTGTCTTAAAAACAAAACAACCCCCCCAAACCCCCCAAACCCCATATTAGTGTATTTGGGTTGTGTTTGGCTGTTTATGTGGCTCTCAAGGGCACTTGCAGAAACTAGCTCAACATCTTTAGACGTGAAAAGCTGGTTAGAAATTTTTAAACTTGGATCATATAGGATTTTTATTCCTCAGAGATAACTGGGATAACTATGTACAAAAAAGAAGATAACATTGTGGCAAACTAGCTTTCCATAGTGGAGGTTTGGATAGCTTAAGTCAAAGGCTCCTGCAATTTATTTTATTTATTTAACAGCTAAATACATAAAATAAATTTCACTGACCTTGTCGTTGACTTAGATTACTTAAATCTTATCCCAATTTAATAACTGAGGAGAAAACCTAGTCTGTTTCCCCTTGTGCACACAGCTCTGTGTGCTTTGGATTGGGGCCTGTTGCCTTCAACATATAAGTGAGCTACTAAATGCTTCATATTTATAGCCTCAGTAATTCAGATCCTAGTTTCCTTTGTTAGTTGGCAACCCAAGATTAGAGTACAGTTTCCTGGTTTTAATATAATTATAATTTCAAGAAAGCAAGGCTGCAGAGTTGAAGCTGGCACATAAAAGAAAGGGGGAACAAGTGAGAGAGAGTATGTTTGCCTGATTCTCATGTTAATAAGCCCTGATTGATTAAACTATGATTGATGTATGAACTGGCCCATTGGTTTGGTTAAGCATAGTGTGCTAATCAACTTCATTGGTTTCCTTCAAAAATGTAAAATGGACAATAAATCTCTTCTACTTTTTAGCATTTTGTACAATTCTTAGAATATGAGAATTCAACCCCACTTTGTCACTTGACATAGAATTTTTCTTTGTGCATATGTATGCTTCTTATGTATGCTTATCATGTTGAGATTGTTAAGAAGAGAGCAATTGAAACTCACGCAGATTAAGTCTAAATAAATACTGCAAATGGTCAGCAAAGGTCAATTTGGTTAAGTAGGGATGTGCAGATTAAATAAAAGTCAGAAAGCTTAAAAATTACAAGCTGATGATCAAGAAGAGTTCAGAAAAAGCAGAAATAATATAAAACAATGACAAAGTAAGTTGTCACAGTGTCTCGAGTTATGTATGTCTAATGCGTCTCTTCAGACAAACATTGCTTGAATAAGCATAAGTTTAAACTACATATAACAGTTTAATTTGTTACTGTCTATAGATCTGCTTTGGGCTATGCGGCTTGAATAATCTACACTGGGAACCTTAAAGCACATAGGATATAAGAACCAAGAGCTTCAGGCATACTGTCTTCCGAGGATTAAAAAACAACCTGGAAGTTAGGAACAGAATATTATGTATGATTACAAGGAAATCACTTTGGCTTAGAAACCATATGCCTGCATGCTTATAGCATGCATGCCTTACACAAAATGCTGTAGAGCAAGGAACCTGTTAAACTCAACTTCCATCAGCATCAACTAGCATGGGCAATGGCAGGAATGGTGGGAGGACTACAGGTTCTCTTAAGGTCCAGGTATTCTGAGAGAATACCTGGACCAGGTATTCTGGTCCAGGTATTCTGAGAGAAAGGAAGAGTGAAATGAAATTAAAAAGCATGATCATGATTGAGTCCTTGATAAATAACATTTGGAGACACCTTGACCTTCATAGAAAGTTTTTTAAAATGGAGAAAAAGTAGTGTGGGTATATTGATTTAAGATGGCGTGTTGTCATTTCTTTTACTGAAGGGCAATCTCTACCTCTTTCTGTTTCCGACAGGGGAAAAATGTGTTAACATCTAAAATGGCATCATGCAACCTCACACAGATAGAATTTGAAGGCTTCTAAAGCTGCAATGCTGTTGGTAAGCATTTTTATAGTAGTCCTCCTTAAAACCCAGTTAACATTTTAATCATTTTCACTTATTCAGGAGTCAAAGCAGATCAGACATAACTGAATATTCTACCTCTTTGATTTGGTAAAAAGTGCCTCTGGATGGTGCTGAGAGTGGCAGGATCATGGTATAGAGATGTTAGGGGATTTCTGATTTTTTGGGTGTGTGTGTGTGTAAATAATCATGGATACTATATATCTGGCAACATTTCCCTTTGGTTATTTACACTTACTCTGTAATATAATAAAAGAAACTTGACTCAAAATCCTCTACTTGGCTCTGAACTTTTTATATCAGAGATTATGCCTTTGATTCTTTTTCATATGGTTTTTGTAAGGCACTGTTTCAATGACTAGTATCTGGTCATAGATGCTGCAGTGCAACACCGTTGAACTGGACATTCCATGGAAATAGTGTAGGATTGTAGATTAAACCACTATATAATTCAGGCCCTTGATCTCATTGTGGACTAGTTCCTTCTCTGAAGTTTTTAGGTTGTTTTATCTAAAGGATGAAAAAGGTCAAGATATTGTGTGTGCCCCCCCCTTATTTTCTCCTCCTCTTTTCCAATGGTTTTGTTGTTGTTATCATTTTATTGTTTTTATGATACTGTGCAATAAAAGAAAATTGAGGTAGTCCTATTCCTTGTTTAGCTAAGCTCAAACAAACAAAAAATAATGCCCATGAGAACATTTGGTATTAGTGTATTATTATGGTGGCTGTGAGTAAAGCTTTTGATTTTGATAGGTCTATATATTGGTGACACAGATGGGGGTGATATGTTCTGAGACATAGCTGCTATTATTGCTAGTGACAGGGCTTCCATTAATAGATGCAGTGGCTCAGAGGCTGTGAGCGTGAAATGAACTGATCTAAGCAGAAAAGAGAGCAAAACAAGCTGAATTGTGCATTTAAAAATTTACGGTGGGTCAGTGAGACCAGGATACAACTCTGAACTTCTTTTTTCAAAAAAGAAGCAGCAGCAATAATAAATGAGGGCATCAGGGCAAATTACAACTATTAATTGAATGCTGTTGCTTAGACATAGAATATACTTGGTTGTGGTTCCTTAAATTATAAATTAATGGCTGCCAAAGAGAACCTGCCCTATCAAGAGTGTGTAGTCTCATGAATTACTTGTAAGCTATGTAAGATAATGATCTTTTTCAAGGCAAAGATGAGGCTGGGTGGGCTTATAAAAACTAGAATTATGGAGTGCTGGTATAATGTATGAATGGTGAAATCTGTGAGTCAAATCTCATCTTACCCACAAACTCACTAGGTGGTCTTCAGACAAGGCATTATTATACTTTTTTTTCATTTGCCCCCTATGGTGATCATAAGATTGGCCTATCTTATGGTATGATTATTACTCTCATGGCTCTCACCATGCTTGACCATTGGCTCTGATACCTGGGTGATGAAAGCTGTAGTTTGGCAACATCTGGAGTTTCCCCCAGTTGGTATATGAAGCAGTTTGAAATATTTATCGGTGCTTTTAACGCTATTGGGTTGTCCTTTATGGTGACATTGCCTTGGTGAAAATCACTTCCACAAGCTGCTTTTGGGTGGACAACCCCTCCTATCTACAGTGGCTCCCACTGCCAGATATCACTTCCAGAAGAACCCTGCTCCCCACTCTCAGAAAAAGCTTTCATGAGGTGGTGAAAGGCTTAAGTCAATATGGTAATTGGCAAAAATGGTGGTGTGATTTGAATGAATGAATGAATGAATGAATTTTCTACTAAGGTAAAGCCACATTACACATAATAATATTTTGTTTGCTTGTTTTTTAAGGAGATGATGGATTGGGGATGGTTGGATCCAAACATGCTCTTCCACTCATGGAACAGCCATTTCCATCAGCAACAGTACATTCCCATAAACAGCAAATCCCTTTTGTGAGTGGAGGGTTTCCATGAGCAAAGACTGGTTTTAGGATCCATCCAAGTATCCTCTCTAAACTCTAGAAATTTAATTCAAATTTCTCTGATGGTCTATGCACCCAGATTTCTAATATCTCTATAGTTTAGTGTGTCTCTGTTACTCAGAGACTTTACAGTAGCCTCATTTCATTTGTGGGCACGTGGAGCACATAGCAATAGTGACAGAAAATTCTAATCACTAAAGACAGTGTTATGAAACTGGTTGGTGATGGTGACTGTCACAATGAATCCATTATAGGCAAAGGACTTGCCGATCAGAAGGTCGGCGGTTCGAATCCCCGCGATGGGGTGAGCTTCCATTGCTCGGTCCCTGCTTCTGCCAACCTAGCAGTTTGAAAGCATATCAAAGTGCAAGTAGATAAATAGGTACCGCTCCGGCAGGAAGGTAAACGGTGTTTCTGTGTGCTGCTCTGGTTCACCAGAAGCGGCTTAGTCATGTTGGCCACATGACCCGGAAGCTGTACGCCAGCTCCCTCAGCCAGTAAAGCGAGATGAGCGCCGCAACCCTAGAGTCAGCCACGACTGGACCTAATGATCAGGGGTCCCTTTACCTTTACTAAGTTTCTATATATAGAGTCCTGCATTTGCTAGATAAATGTGGCTGCCTCTTTCAGTGTCCAAAGAAATTCTAAGGCAAATGCATGAAGGCAAATGCCTTGATGCATGGAAGCAGCCTTTCATATGTGGATTCCTTTTCTACTCTGGATTGGCTTTCTAGACTTGGTTCTATGCATTGAAAGGAAAATCTACCATCCAGTGTTCACAATAATTCATAGCAGATGGGTCCTGCAGAAATGGTTTATGTAACTTTGGAAGTACTGATCACTGTTCTTTTGGTGTGAAGGTGGATTAAATTAAGGTATATCCTCAAACAGGTAATCTAAGTTGACCTTAATGTTGTTGGAAATCACTTATGTTAGGGATGGAAGGGAAATGTGGAATATAGTCATGTTTTATTGGTACTGATAAAACTGTGACAAATACTTAAGAATTAAAACTTTGCAGGCTGTGGCTTCCCCACCCGCAACACTGTAAAATGTTGATAACATTTATCTTCACTGAGGGCGATGATGTTTGGTGGGGGGATAATGTGAGTAATTTAAAAATTGTTCAGTTTACTTAGAGAAGTTCATAAACATTGATTTGTCACATCATGTATGACAAAATGTTTTTTGATCTCCAAACTTGGAGTGCTTCTGGAACAATGCAGTGCAATAAAATGATTTTAACTGATGAGACATAACTGCATCAGTCTATTTCCATGCCAAATGTAAGCAATCCACCTCAATTATGTTAATTGGTGCCCTAAAAGAAAATGTTACAGCTGTTTGGTAAATCAGGAAGGTAGAGAGTTTCTTTTTCAGCAAAAAAACATTCCACAGTGTTCTTGCAATATAACAGTCAAACTGTTTGTATTTACATTTTTTAAAAAATAAATCATATAATTGGCATCTCATTCTCATCATCAAAGTTGCCTATGTTTGCAGAGGTTGTGCATATTTTCAGATCCTGGTGAATCTGAAGGTCTATATTTGGTCTGTTTGAAGAATTCTGCTTCATCAGTTTTGCCTCATTTGTCCAAAACAAATGGACAGGTTGCAGTAGTAAGAGGAAGACAGAAATTGTGACCAGTACTATATCTCTTAATAAAGATCTTCATGTTGTTGTTTTTGGAATTTATGTCCAACACAGGCTTTCAGACTGCTCAGACATATCTCTACCCTCCTAATAATTTTAAATAAGTAAATGCAACACACCAATAAAATATTTATTTTTATGAAAAGCACACTCTCTATTCAGCTTTGCAATATTGATTAAAAACCTTTGGTCCCCAGCCTGCCTTCCCATCAGTGAAGGAATTGACAGAAGTATGCCATAGCTCCTCTGGGAAATGCTAAATTCTAGATGGATCCTAGAACAGTACTATCCCTGAGATTAGGTGGTTTCATTCCCCTCCCTTTTGTCTAAGAAGCATCAGGAATGGGAATGTGTAGGTTTTATTATCAAATGTTGCAATACAATTCCTTACAGCTAACAGACATTACTGAATTTTCATTTAATGCATTTAAGTCAAATCAAATACCACATATAGGTTGTTTCTGCCATGAAATACAGTGCCAGCAATGAGATGTATAATTGAAGATAGCAAGGGAAAGCCACTCCACATGCCATCAAGTGCAGTGCAGAGTCTGGAAAGCCTATTTTACTGGATATCAAAACCTATTTTACTGGCCTATTTTACTGGATATCAAAACATTTCATTTGGGAATTAATTAACACTGGAAACACATTGTGGCAAGCTCTTTAGGCATATCTGAGCCTAGCTTGAGTTCATGTTGTCCGAAGAACACCGCCGTTAGTTGGATACCCTGCTGTTGGCAACCTATAAACACATGTGGTCACTTTCATGATCCAAATGTCTGTAGGAATTAGTTGCACTCCTAGGGGCCCCAGTAGCAAACTTGTCAGTTCTCCTGAATTCTGTGTTGATGGCAGAAATAATTGTCCTCCAGCTTGACTGTGGGAAAGCATAGAGGGAAATGACCCTAACAAATGGTGCTTCAGCCATTTTGTGACCAGTAACATGCTGGGATTCCAGAAATTATTGGAGCAATAACAGCTAACAAGAAGAAGACTTTCCAAGCTTTGAGGAACCTGATTAAAACTTGTGCAACCGATTCTCACCCCCACTCCCCCATGCTGCAAAGCACATGACAGCATAGCAACTGAGAAGCAGGGAGGCAGGAGCCAAATGGGCACCACCTCCCCATCGCAGGCAATTCTGTACAAATGCCACATCCTGGCTGGTCTGTTAGTTATGAAGCAGGATCTGTATGATGATGAGGCCAAATGAAACTCAAAGAGTAAGAACACAGAACACATGATGAGCAGGCCCAGAAACCTACCAACCAACCTGGAGCTAAGCCCAAATTTCTCTGAGGTTATTTTTCCTGAGAATGTTTCTGATATCTTGCTTTTTCTCACTGTCCCCGAAAGGCCACTTTGCTGAATATACAGCAACATTTTTTGTGGTGACCACAATTTCACCCCCACCCCCAATACCCCAGAAGAACACCAGGCTTTGTGGCTTATGGAAAATGATTGCCAGCATGTCAAAACATTTGCAGCAGCCAACCAAACAAAAAACAACAACAATGGAGGGTGGGGGACAACTAAGCCGTTCCACTGTCAGTGTTGATTTTGACCTTATTTACTGTGAGAAACTGTTGAAGAATTTATCCACACACCTCAGGAAAAATTGGCTGAAATGGTGCCCCAATTTCTCTGCCCAAAATAGGCTTCAAAATGTTGCAGGGTCTTCTACCATACTATTTCCCAAATGTACCTTTGCTAACTGATTAATATACTGGGGATGTCTGTTTATGATTGCCAAGTATAATTACTTTCTCTGCCACCAATTTGTTTTGATTGTGCCATAAAAGAGCATTCTCTTGGCATTTAGAGTATGATAATTCAGGGAAAACCAATCAGAACAACCAGCACTTATCTATGTGACTATATTGCCTTTGCATAACTTATCAGCATTCTAGCTGAGTGATGCATGACAGCCGTGTTTTCTGTCCTGAATCAGACAAATTGTTCTTAGCTAGAGGTACCTAGCACAACACCTTCCCTTGGAACGTGGTTAAGCCTTATGTCCACACAGCACCCTATGTGACTTTTGCAACCATTGCTGGACAGAGATAACTTGCTCACTGTGATCCTTATACTGGTAACCTTTCAATTGCAATGTGCTCTATGGGACTTCCCTTGAAATTGATCTGGAAGCTGCAACTGATGCAGAATGCTTCAGCCAGGTTGCTGAGATGTCCACATATCTTACCTGTGCTGAGGTAACTGAATTGGTTGCCAACCAGCTACCTAGTCAGGTTTACAGTACTCTTGTTAACATAAAAACCCTGAACAACTTGGGACCAGGTTACCTAAAATAATTCATGCATAGACCTTTAATATCACTTAGATCATCTGTGGAAAATTCTACTCATGGCACTGGGCCCTTCATAATATCACAGAGCACTGATCTGAAAACAGGCAATTTCTGCTGTTGCCCCTCTTCTGTGGAATACCCATCCCTCCTCCATACACAAAGTAACAACCACGTCAGCTGTGTCCCATTGTTGACAGAAGGGGAGAGTGTGGAGAGACAGGTGGAGGGGGAGGAGGAGCCAATTTGCAGTAGCAGCCTGAGAACAAGGAGAGTGCTGAGAACAGGGAGAAGGGGAGGGGGAGGTCAAAGGAGAAGATGCAGACTGACAGCTGTAGCTCAGACTCAGAGGGAGCGCTACAGGGAATTGCCCATCCCCAGGTGTGTAGGCTTGCAAAGATTAATAAAAGGTGTGAACAGGAAAAGAAGCGTAAGTGGGGCTTTAAAAGTGGGAGGAGGAAGGGGCATACCTCAGACTCAGCATCAGCAAACTTGGAAGCCGACACTGAGTGACTGAGCTCCAGAGTGATTTGTGTTTTGAGCAATAACACCTGAGTTAATTGCTGCCAGCGTTGTCTTGCTTCTGTGGGAAAGACCCAACCAGAACAAATCATCAGTTGCTGCAGATGTGTTGTGAAGACTTATCTCTGCCCAAGCTTTCCTTGACCCGTATTATCAGACCTGTTTTATTATTTTACGTGGTTTTATGTTGCTGCTTTATTGGTTATGGGCTCCATTTCTTATTGATACGTCTTAACATAAATGTACTCGACTTAGATTTTTGAAATATTAAGCAATTTATAAATGCCTTTAAAGATGCTAGAAATACTTGGGACTATGGTAACCTGGGTTCAAGTTCCTGCTCAGCCATGATGCATATTGAATTATTTTGAGCTTGTTATTATCTCTCAGTTGAAGCTATTTCATAAGAATGTTGTATGTTTAAAATGGGACAAACACAAATCATTTGCCCTTAGGGGAAACATGATATGCAAATATGATGAATTAAAAAGAGTAAGAGCTCTTCCAGACAAACTGTTTGTTCAGCACTCATCCTGACTTGCTAGCACAATAAATTTGGTCTTTATTAAACATTCATTCTGATTTGTTTGCAGGGTAGTTATATGACAATGAATATTCATTCCGCACCCATCCTGGTTGGGATCCTATTAATTATTTCTTCATCCCACACTTTTAAATTCATTTCCCTATCACTTTCCAAACCACAAAAAGTTGCACTGGGTAACAACCACTTAATCCACTTCAATTGAAAAAATCTAAAGCTGCAGTATGCCATTGAATCCTTCCTGAAAAGGACTTCCGGGTTAGCGCCTCCGGCAATGGCGGATTTCCTCTGACCGGGAGGAATCTGCTTCGTGAAACTAGGGTCTGGACTGCCACGGCGAGGCGGACACCCACTAAAAACCACAGGCGGGAGAAGCCTGTGGATGTGGGATTCGGATGGCACCTTTAGCGCCTCCCCTACTCACGGGGAAACCCGGTTTCGGGGATCCGGAGCGACGTGGGGTGAGCGGCGCAGTGCTTCGAATCGACTGCTCTTTTCACGGAGTGAAGCCGCATTGCTGTTGCCGGAGAGCGCTGACTTTTTCCTGTGGACAATTGGACTTTAAACAACTACCCGTGAGTAGAACGGAAAATTGGATTATGAAACATCTTAATTTGGCACCGAAGCGGGAAGGTCTAAACAGGAAGTCCGCCTTCTGCTTTTGTAAATAGATTGAAGCAAAGACATTGCAAGCTAAAGTCTGGAAAGTCGTTTGTAAAGGATTAAATTTCCATCACTTAAAACTACCAAACCCCCTTGGAAGCAGGAGAAGAGGGGGAAAATCTTAGACTGTTTAAACCTGCAGGAGAGAGAGTAAAGAAAGATAAATTTCCACCGTCTTGAACGCTTTGGGGAAGTTCATCGACTGTGAAGAAAACACTTTTTTGACAGATATTTAACAAGAGAAACATATTGATTCCAATGTTTCCTTTTGCACTTAAAAGGAACAAAATATCTGAAAAATGAAAGGAATTTTGTTGCTGGATCTGCTTTTAAAAGACGGATACAAACAGAAATTGTTTCCTCTAGAGGGAGCTTGTGAAACTGTTGCTGGAGTCGATCTGGGGAATTCTACAGCTGTGGAGATTAAGATCGTGAGAACCAGACATTTGACCTTGAATAAGAATGTGCCCAGAAGAAGCTTTAGTGCTTGCTTTTTGCAAGACAAGTGCTTTACTGGAACAGCTACATGAGAAGATGGATTTGATGACTGTTGCAGTTAGCAATTTTGGACAAACAGTGAATATCTATATAGAAACCACGCAGGAACCAATCCAGGAATCTGCTTTGACAGGGCAAGATGTGCAGGAGACAAAGGAGGAGGTTGTGGCTGAACCTCAAGTAACAGAAATGGAGAGAGTCGCAGCCTTGCAGGAACATAAGTTGTTCTCTGACGACTGAACCTGGAGAAAGTCAGATTTGGAGAGATGGAGTACTGTTTGGTTTGGAGATGGGAAGCTGGATAGATCCACCTATGCAGGGATGTTTTGACTTTTGGGATCTGGTTTTGGGCCAGGGGGAGTTTGGAGTTGTGGGGGCCCTTAACCTTGGAGGGACTTTGAAATATGCCTTCAAATATCTTTTGGATTTCAGTGCTGACTATGGAGAATGGGCTGACCTGTCGAGAAGGGATAAAGATACTGTCAAGTTGGAGTCTCCCCGAGCTCTACCCCTCAGTGAGAAAGGAAGGAAATTAAGAATAAGATCAGCAGAAGACAAAGTAAAGTGCAGGTATAAATATGAAGAAGACCTGCAGAAGGGACATGGAAAAGACTTAAGAGCCTCGGATAGAAGGTCACCAGGTTGATGGACTAGATGGAAGGGATTGAAAGGACTGACAAAACCCGAGACCAGGAAGAAGAGACGATGGATGAAGATTAGAAGAAAGTTTAAAAATTCATTTAGAGAATTTTTGTAAAATTAATGAGTGTTAGAAAAACGTTGGAATGAAACTATTTGGCTTTAGTAGAAATGCTTTAAGGAATTAGGTATAAATAAGTTTTAAGTTTTAAGCTTTAGGGCTTTTTATGGTAAGATAAGGTTAAAATAAATTAAGGTAAATTAATGACAGAATATAGTGAAAGATGGAAAGGATTTGCTGAGATAATTAAGCCTCAGCGCCTAGGGCTTGCCGATCGAAAGGTCGGCGGTTCGAATCCCCGCGGCGGGGTGCGCTCCCGCTGCTCGGTCCCAGCGCCTGCCAACCTAGCAGTTCGAAAGCACCCCCGGGGGCAAGTAGATAAATAGGTACCGCTTACCAGCGGGAAGGTAAACGGTGTTCCGTGTGCGGCTCTGGCTCGCCAGAGCAGCGTTGTCACGCTGGCCACGTGACCCGGAAGTGTCTCCGGACAGCGCTGGCCCCCGGCCAATAAATGTGAGATGGGCGCACAAACCCCAGAGTCTGGCAAGACTGGCCCGTTTGGGCAGGGGTACCTTTACCTTTAAGTTTTAAGTTTTAAGCTTTAGGGCTTTTTATGGTAAGATAAGGTTAAAATAAATTAAGGTAAATTAATGACAGAATATAGTGAAAGATGGAAAGGATTTGCTGAGATAATTAATAACTAGAATACAAAAAAGGGAGGCGTGAGGAGGTTGATGAAACAAGTTAATGAAAGATAAAGATTTGGGAATATCGGATTTGGTTTTCAAATTTTTTGTTTGCTTTTTGTTTTGTTGTATTGTGTGTTTTGTTTTTTCCTTTTTTCTTTTTATTGACTTGTATTGTTGAATTCCTTTTCTTATTCTTTTTTTTTTTGATGTATTGTAACTCTTTATTGTCTTCTTCTTTCGCTTTTTTTGTAATTGTTACACTTTTAATAAATATCATTTTTAAAAAAAATGAATCCTTCCTGAAAAATAGGAATGGTTTGGAGGCACCCTAAGTGAATAAAATTCAGAAATGTGCACACAGAGCTCCTGTGCTAAACTACCCATTTACATAGGCACCTATGTGCAAAGATTCCATTGCATAAGCGTAGCTGCCCTAAACAACAAAGAGAATAGGAAAATAGGCACCCATTAGAATTCTGTGTGTACGCTTGACCTCTTTGTATCGGAGCCATATTGTGCCACTCATGCGCCTATGAGTCATGTACTTTGTTCATACCAGCTTTGGAGATTAATGTAAGTGTTATTTTTGTCCACTGCCTAGTTTCAGCCAACTGCTACGGGCTATTGGATTTAGTGACACTGAGCAATGAAGAAAATAAATATTATTGCCTAGAGCACTGTGTTACAGGGCATGCCAAGAAAAAAAAAAGTTATAAGGCTTTGTTAGATTATAAAGAATCCTAAAGGATGCTGGGAAGGGGCCAGAAACCTAAAGCACTAAATAGTATAGAAAAACGATGCCAGATCATTTCATTTTTTCTTTTTCTTTTAATCCACCACTTAAAATGTCCTAGTTCAGGACTGCAGAGCTTCTGATATTCCTAGTGAATGCATTCTGCCAGGCGTCTATTGTGGCTAGGGATGGATGGACCTGTCACTTTCAGTTCTCTTTTTATCATCCCCCCCCCCAATTATGAATTCAGTTCTCCAAATTTCCAATTTGGGATTACGATTATGATTATTTTTAAAAAATCTAATGAAAATTCATCAGCATTTTAGTGCAGATTTCTCCTAATAAACACAGATTTGTATGCAGTTTTGACTAAAGTACATAATTTTTGCAAGTAATTTCCCCTGGTATAATGCATTATCGGTATGTTACCTTTCGCTAAAATATTTCTTTTTGTGCACACTTCCCTATAATATATGCATTTTTGTAAACATTGCTTTGTTGGAGAACTGCACTGCAAAATTCAGATAGGTGTGAATTTCAAAACGGTTTCAGAAAGTGATAATTCAGTAGACTTGTCTAGTAAAGAAAATGCCACAGTCTACTGCATCTGGTCCAACTGACTCCTTCTGAATTAGGCCCTGGAGCATAATAAAACTTAAAAAAGATGACACATGAAAACAAAATAAGATGCCTAAACATGCTCAGTGTTTTGTTTATATAATCAGTTGATCTCTGAGGAAATATTCATCCAGGTCTAACCTTGTGCCATCACAACAAATATATTTTTATTAGTACTTATGAACATTTAAAACTCTTTACAATCACAAACTCTATTATCAGTTAACAAAATCAAGTCTTTTACCAAATCACTTGGGACTGAACCTGGTACCTTCAGCTTTTTGTTACTAAGGAGGGTGGTTGGCTGCAGAAGTGCTGTTAACTGGAATGCTACCAAAAGCTGTCTGTGTGATCCTTATTGTAGGAATGTTTCTTCTGGATAGCACTTGCTGAAAGTTTCAACAAATGGGAGCATGTGTGTGTGTACATGTGCATGGGCACATGTGCTTGTTTTTTTGTGGGGAAAGAGAATATTTTCCTCCTGAATATTATTTTTGTTTTCTGACTCCTTCTTCTTCTGGAACAAAGATGCTGAATTGAGTTAAAATTCTGAAAGCTCATTGATGTGCAAAAATGTAATTAAGCACTGGAAGACATTTTTAAATTTTATGTGTTTGGCTGGATGATAGGGGCTGTCAAGCAAATCATTTTAACAGGTTTAGCTCTGTTATTACAGAAAAGCACTGAGACAGCATGTTTTCTTACTAGGGACTTGCCATGAATAATAAAATTCTGTCTTACTTCCCTTATTATCTGTTTTCCTTTCCTGTAGGGGGAATAAGACAGGATTCTAAGCCTCTGCTCATCTAATTAAATTGCATTTCTACTGTATTTTCCATTTTGTAGTGAAATATATCATACAGAAAAGACCCATTCTCATTTTGGCACCACTTCTGAAATACTGGATTTCATTCTGTAATTGATCATTTTTAGTCTTTCATCCATTCTAGATTGAAAAGGATAAAGAACCGGATCTTCTGTCAGTGAAATGACAATGCCTTAATCTCCTTTCTCTGCTTGCTATTTGAATAGTAACCTGGGAGCAGCCTTACTGGGAAAACTATGAGTCCATTTAACTTCCTATTCTTACTCAGACTGATTGTAGAAAAGTATATGGGTATACAGAAGAGTAATAATAACTCATTCCTACCAGTCAGTTCCTGTAGTCTAAGCTTTAAGTACATTGCTATCAAGGAGATCTGCACCTAATTCACAAATGACCCCACACTTGTGTGAGCTTCAGACTTTCCTAAGTAATCATTATGTGTGCTTGGAATCTACAGATCTTGAATTCAGTCTCAGAAAAGTCTGAGAGAAGGGTAAAGTGAATAAGTCAGCCTGTTTTGCTCACACAAAATCCAGTGTCAGCGTCATTATCCCACAGGGTTTTGGATGGAGGCAAACTGTTTTGTCTAGTATCCAAATGAATGATAAGGGTGGTGTTAACTTGGCTTGACACTGGAATGCAACACACACACACACACACACGCGCGCGCACACACACACACACACACACACACAGACACACACAGCTTAGCTCATGGATCAAATGGAAATTAAGATGTGTGTATGTGTGTGTGTGTGCATGTGTGTGTGTGTGTAAATAAAAGTAAATAGCAAAGACAAACCAACCAACCAGACATTCTTAAATGAAAAATTATAGCAGAAGTGTTAAATGAGAAGAGGACTATGCCTTGTCTGATCAGTACTCGGGACTCATAAGTACTGGGTCTGCCTATAGCATTTAGTGGAAGTCCCCTACCCTTATTTCCAAAGGGAATGTTGTTTTCTACTTTGAAAGTTGAGAGGTTACAGCTGTGTAAAGGACTGTATGCATGGACAGAATTCAGACAGGGGCCTTCTTGTATGGGAGATGTTACTACCTTGATTCTGCCCATAGCAGTTAAAGTACAACTGTTCTCATCATTGAGCATCCCTGCTCCAATTCTTATAGTTGTGCACTGTATCCCCCCAATAATCAGGACAAGTAACACTGGGACAAATTCCACATGTTGTGTGTCCTACCTTCTCCCAGCCATCTATTCCTTTCCTTGTCCACAGCTGTTGCCCTGTGAAAAGGGAGAGGCAGACACAGGAAGCCACAGGCTCTCTGTAAGACCACCAATTGGCAAACATAGCCTTAGAGGATGCAAACAAAGCAAAGCTAATCTGTGTGTCATGCAAAGTCTTTGGTGAGGTTGGGAAAGGAAGATTGTTGTTGCTGTCATTCTGCCATTTATGCATGGTAATCTAGGAAAGGATGCTCTCCTGAACAAACTCAGAAGGTATAACAATCATTTAAAACAAGGCTGTAAAAAGCTCTGGAGTAGTTTAGAAATGTTTTCCCCTCACTGTTAAGTAAATACAAGCAACAGAGCTGCTAGCATAATTGCAAAAGGTCAACATTTTCATGACCTGTCACGGGTGACTCTAAGGCCCTGTTCTAAAAAACAACAGATGGTAATGAAACTCTGCCTGGGATGCACTTCAGGCTGCAGAAATAGCTCACATCATTAAGTAGGAAAGATTTGGAGCGGTAGAGCTCTTGCTTTGCATTCAAAAGATGTCAGGTTCAACCACTGGTATCTCCAGGTAGGACTGTCAAAGACTTCAGTCTGAATCCCTATATTCAGGGTCAGTGTATTTGCGTACCACATTTTCCGCAAATACGTCTGTGCCCAAAGCATTTCACAGGATAGGCAACTGAAATGCCATAACTGTGATTTGAATGCATTGCAATGCAACATGATAAATCCATCATTTAATTCAAAACAGTGGCAAATGTTTAAATGAACATAAAACATACCAGTTGGTCAGTTAGCAATATCCAATGCCAGTAATATTACAGTGGTACCTCAGGTTAAGAAATTAATTCGTTCTGGAGGTCTGTTCTTAACCTGAAACTGTTCTTAACCTGAAGCACCACTTTAGTTAATGGGGCCTCCTGCTGCTGCCACACCACCGGCACACTATTTCTGTTCTCATCCTGAAGCAAAGTTCTTAACCCGAGGTACTATTTCTGGGTTAGCAGAGTCTGTAACCTGAAGTGTCTGTAACCCGAGGTACCACTGTATTATAATACCCACAGTATCCAATGCATTCCAGTGGTTCATTATGAAACCTAAGAGATCTCACTCATATGAAACTCGAGGGAAAAGATGAAAACATAAAGCAAAATAACCACCAGGTGCTTCAGGCAGCCCACCATTACAGTAAATACCATTCTCTCACCTGGACTTCAAATTTTGGTCCTAAAGGTGCATGCTCATCCTTGTGGCAACTCCCCTATTGGCTGACTCTAGAAAGCAGAGCACCAAGAGAGGCAAGATGTCCCCATTAAAGGTTATGGTTCTAAAGAGAGCATAATAGCCTTTGCATACTGCAAGAACCATTGTCTGCTGGTTTAGACAATACTGGGCTAGAGATACTCTGGCCAAATTCTGTGCGACAGCCATAAAACTTAGGGAACAAGCTGTGCTACCAAAATGATTAAGGTTTTAAATGATAACTTTAGGTTATATTTTAGTGATCAAGATTTAATATATTTGTTTAACAGTCGCTATATCTGAATTGTCTCTGTTATAACCAATTGCAATTCAATGTATTCCTGTTGTGTTTTATGATTTTCCTGATATTGTAAGTGACCTGGAACTGGTCTGTGACCGTAATAATAAAATTCTATTCTCTACTGAGCTACAGACCAGTGACATAATTCAGTATCCGTGAATCCTAAGAACCCTACTCCACAATCTTCCACACAGAAGCAAGCCATAAGATATATAAACAAATAATGCCAATAATCTTGTGTGTGTGCTTGTGTACTTGTGTGCATACGTGTTTACTGTTAGAGGAAGTCAAGTACCTCCCAGCAGATGGGAAAATTTGCTCCAATGTGCTCAGTGATCTAACTCTTAAGAGTTTAGTTTCAATGAATTTCTGTATGAGAATGTGGTTAATACAGTTTAGTTTTAGCTGGAGTTGGGGTGCTGTCCCTAGTGGAGTGGAATCACTCGTGTTTTCTTTTCCTTTGACTGGAAATGTTTCTCATATTACATTTTTGTGTATTCCATGATGCAACATTCATACAATTCAGCCGACATTTTCCTTTAGGTTAGCTTGATATGAGTCTATATGCTACGGAAACTTCTTGTCACTGTCCTGACATTTAACAGTGTAAGCAAAGTCCTACATTAAAATTAGGCCACTTCCTCAGGGCAAATGTGGGGGAGGGAGTTATCTAGATAGAGAGTGCTGAGTGCTCACTTCTTTAAAGAACCCTGGCATGGATTTGTTGAATATTTTGGACCTTATGTGGAAAATTGCATCTTAATGAGGAACTTGAAAGGACACTTCTGTGTTGAGTACATTTTATAGCTAAAATAATGTAGCTATGACAACATGTTCCTTGACAATGGAAAAATTAACACATTTCACGTTTGCTTTAGTTATTTATTTTTTAGTAGATTTTCTTTCAGCTTTCTCATTCCAAAGTCCCATGGTAGGGTTATACATAAAAATGTGCAGAGAGGCAGGCAGGGATAGAAATAATCAGGGAAGGTCTGTGGCTCAGTGATAGAGCACATGCTTAGCTTTGGAAAAGGCCCCTGTTTGGAATCCTGGGGAGCTGATTCCGATCAATGGAGACTATACAGAGCAAGATGAACCAGAATAAGGCTGCTTCTGCCTATGTCCCTGTCAGGGAACTGCCATCAGCTCAGAGACGACAGATGGAAGGGCAGTTGTGTTATAGAGAGCCTCCCAAAATCTTGTGAAGCAGTTCCTCTTCTAGTGAGGAGGAAAGCCCTACCTCCAGTGGAGAAGAAGTGCAGGGGCAAGGGGATGCTAGGGAGAGCCTTAACACTGAGCCTGAGCAAGCTAGAGAGGTGGGAAGCACGCCCTTGCCAGCGTCCATTCTGCGCAGTAGTTTTCGGCACAGGGAGGGTCGGAAAAGGCTGGGGGTGACGGGACTTTTGTGCTGGGGGAGGTACAAAAACCGACCACTCCCAGATTCTGCTAGCGATTGAGACAGACATGAATTTATGACACTCTTCACTGTAAATAGTTTGCACCAAGAATAAAGCCTGTAAAAGACAGGTCAGAGTCCTGCCTGGTTACTCTCGAGCAACCACCATAGCCACTGAGAGTCCCAATTAAAATGTTAGGCAAATAGCCAAGCCTAACAAGTATAAATAAGTCATCTCAAACTGTTCTGAAAGATACTCAGATTTGAGCTTGACTCTGCATGGGACAAGAGGAGGAGGAGGAGGAGTTTGGATTTGATATCCCGCCTTTCACTCCCCTTCGGGAGTCTCAAAGCGGCTAACATTCTCCTTTCCCTTCCTCCCCCACAACAAACACTCTATGCATTTTCACACATGTGACTAAAACCACCTTTGACCTCTTTCACTAGTACTGTATGCATGTGAATGATGTTAGTGAGAAGTAAGAGAACTTTTTTTCAACACCACATCTACATTTTAGTTAGCAACAGTTCTGCATTTGCTTGAAACAAGCCAAGGAAAGGGGGAGAAATGCACAAAAACACCCTAAATTCCAACCCACTGTGCTGAAGTAGATACTCATTGGACTTCAAATGTTGGACTACAGCATCCTGGAGTCAAATCTGTTCTAGTCACACTCAGCATAATGCTTCTGGCTTAAAATGGGGAGGAGACACAATATATGCTGCTCTGAGCCCCTTAGAAGCAGTGATGTAAATAAATAGTCAATGCACAAAATAGTAATCAAAGCTAGTCCCCTCTGTTCAATGCCACTGAAATTTTCTCTAAGTTAAAATTTATTTTTTCACATACACAGACAGCAGATGGTTCTGCAGCTAGTTATATAGCTGCTGAGAAATGAAATGTGCAGTGTCACTGCCCAGTGGAGATAGCAGCTACCGTTTAATGGTGTGCTACTCAAGCATTTCTCATTAGCTGTATGTCCCACTGGACTGATAGGCATTGGAGAATTCCTATATCCTTAAATGGCAGCATGATGTTAATCTAGCAGAAATGGATGAAGGTGATGAAATGGCAGGGAAACAAATTGAAGATTTATTTTAAAATATTGTCAGCAGCAGAGTGTATGTTAATTCTCCCTTCTTTGTTTATTGCACAGGTTGATTCATCATGCTGGAGTTAACTGGAAGGAGCCACCGTGCCAACGTAGCAGAGTAAATGTTGAACATCTTGCCACTTCTGATTCTTGGATTGTGATATCAGCACTGAAAGAGAAGCAGACCCAAGGGATGGGCTTTAAGCAAAAGAACTCCCTTGCTTTTTGTGCCACGGGGATCTGTCTATGGTCATTCTGCTGAGACACATACGACACTCATTTTGGGGGCTTCTTTCTGCCTTGGCAAGATTGTTTTTGCCCCTTATTTTATTTTCCTTGGTCAACTCCTCCCTCCCCCTCCCCCCCACTTGCACACTCCCCTCCCTCCTCACTTTTTTGCCCTTTCCCGACTAATTTGATTCTCCATCTGGGTGTGGAAGACAGAGGCCTGCGAATGTTGATGTAAATCATGTCAAGGCCAATGGGACTCTTATGGCTGCCTTTGATCTTTACTCCTGTTTGTGTCATGTTGAATTCTAATTTCCTCTTCTGGATAACTGCTCTAGCGATACGGTTTACGCTTATCGATGGACAAGCACAATACCCAGTCGTAACCACGAATTATGGCAAAATACGTGGTGTAAGAACACCTTTGCCCAATGAAATACTTGGTCCTGTGGAGCAATACCTGGGAGTTCCTTATGCTGCTCCTCCAACTGGGGAAAGACGATTCCAGCCCCCGGAGCCTCCTTCCTCCTGGACCGGCACACGGAATGCCACACAATTTGCTGCTGTCTGCCCACAGTATCTGGATGAGAGATCACTGCTCAACGACATGCTGCCTGTTTGGTTTACTGCCAACTTGGATACTGTGATGACGTATGTTCAAGATCAAAACGAAGACTGCCTGTATCTGAATATTTATGTGCCCACTGAGGATGGTAAGTACATTATTCAGCCATAAGCTGGCCAGCTAGCCTGCCTACTACAAATAAGTGAGACTAGGGTATCCAACTGTAGAACATGCTATAGTCACCTTTCAGCTTTCTCCTTGACTCTTGTTAGACAAAAATGTTATAAAACACAGTAGCTTGTTTATATTAATGCTGTTGTGTGTGTCCGCTGTGCATATTTTGCTATCAGAATGCAATTCTATTTTCAGATGTATATCAATCCCCACCACAATGGTTGTTCATGGAGGAAAAGTCAATAAATAATAATAAAAAGAAGAAGAACCTTAAACCCATTGAAATAGGAAATAAGTTGCTTTGGTTATTAGTGTACTATATAAGCCCTCTGAACAGAAAATAGGTATAGTGTATTTTATTTTGTAGAAGACTTCTGAAATGTCATTGTTTATGTAGGAACTCGTTATACTTCACATTTCTTCGAACTTGTTTGATGAAGGTGTTTGCAGTATAAAGACCTCATCATTTTTAGAAGATTCACCATTTTAATAATGCTGTACATATATCATTCATGCTGGCAATTAAAAATGGGTTAGTCAACAGCTATTGCACAGCAATGAGGAATCACCATCATTTCTGCCCCACCTCCCACCTTCTGGAACATCCTTCTCTAATAATTTCTCTGTTGATACCTTTTATTGCAAATCTTAATGACATACTTTTCCTGTAACAGGAACAATCTTTTAAACAACATTTTTCTGTAACATACTAACAATGTACTTTGAAAAAGACACCATCGGAGGTATTGATTTCTGGCTTGCAGGCCATGCCTTATTCGGAAAATAACTTGCTGGTTCTACTTCACAGAATAATGGAGAATTGTACTACGTAACGATGTTGGTAAACACTCCAAAGCAGACCATTTCTGTTAATGTCTAATTTTAATAGCTGTATGATTTGTCCCCAGTCTTGTAACCTGTGCCAATGTAGGTATGGAAGACTGAATGCCATTAAGTGCTTCATTTTCAATAGCTAAACACTTATGTATTTGAGTATCCAAACTGTTGTAATTCCCTTGCTTTGACTGCTGCTTGGATCCGAGTACGTATTGTTGCTGGCTTAATCATTTTTCACTTCAGATGTGGGAATGCAGAAAGTGTAGTAGATGGAATATAATATAGGACACTTAAGCCACCACAAATCATTCTCCCCCACATCAAGGGTGGAGATTCTACAGCTCTAATGGACTTCAGCATAATATCCTTCAGGCTGCCACCTGCTTCTTCTGTCACACTGCAGCACAGCAAAAACATTTGTATCAAACTGAGATCCTCCTCTCACTTTACCTCGGAAAAAGTCAGTGCATTGATCTCCCACAGGTCATCTTGCTCGGCAATGTTTCCCCTGTCCTGGCAGTAATCTAGGATCCTGGGGTTTTCATGAGTTACGGGGAGCTCCGAGGTAAGGTATGAGACAGCCTTAGTTTAAATGACCTAGCCAAATTGCAGCTAGCTTTGTGGGAGAACAGCAGGGAAGAGTTCAGTGCAGTTTCTCTGTTCTTCTGGTTCAGAGAGAAGGCTGCAGCATAGACTTTCTGTCTCCTTTCTTTTCTTTTGCATGTTAAAACAAAGGAGATCTCACCTAGCTGTTCTTGGACACATAGGAATTCAAATAAGTGTCAGGGGTTCTCCTTTTACTTAAATATTCAAAAAAGCTCCATGACATGGTGTACACAATGCAGGGTGCTACATTGTAGGGAGCAGAGATGGGAAAACTGTGGTCCTCTACTGATGACATTGGACTCCTACTCCCATCAACCACAGCCATCACAGCCAATGTTCAAAGAAGATGGAAATTGTAGCCCAATAATATCTGGAGCGCCAAAGGTTCTCTGCTGGTGACCTGTGGAGCTCCCTGTGTGCATTTGAATGCTCATCAGAAGCATTCTTTGTAGAGCAACTCCTGGTTGATACTTCATCTTGAAGCTTTCCCCTTATGAACTCTGTGCACAGCTTTAGACCAAACTTATTATTATTATTTGGAATGGGAGACTTTCATATCATTAGTGGCATATGATTTTGGAAAATATGATCTAGGACAATGCTTAATCACAACTAATCTGAAAAGCTCCTGTTTGTAGGTAACTAGAAGGAAATATTTAAAAGTGTGAGTATTGTGTGCGGGTGGGGGAGGGGATTCAATGCAAATTTTAAAATGGATACATATATTTTTCCTATGTTGTTCTTGCAGGAAACTGATGGCAGATTGATTCAGTTCCTTCTTGGTAACTTGAAATCTCTGAGCTAAGCCCTTTGTAAAGTAATTAGCATGACAGTTTTGTTCTAAAGAGCAGCAAACTAATTCAAGTAACAACAGCTTGGGCATGTAACAAAAGTGTTTTAACACCAGCTGTTGTTGTTTTTCCTGAACATGTATGCCTGGGGGAAAAATATTCCTTCCAAAGCTTGCTTCATGCACTTTTAATTAAGAGGTGACCCCACAGAAATTATTGTCTCTCCCACCTTCTTCTTCCTCTTACCATGAACAATCACTGAAATTTTTGAAAGGTTGTACTTAGTCAAGAAACCAACAGAGGGCTCTTCAAGACTTTGAGATGCAGGTGATCTGTGATGGAAGCTTGAGAGCTTTCCAAATCATTGGTTTCCTAGTTCTGGGAATTCCTTCTTTGTAGCAGGCAACAACTTTTTGTTTTGTTAAGTATGGGGGAGGCAATTGGAGGTGTGCAAAGGTATTAAGAGTAGGGCAGCTGGATGTTTGATTCAGGCATATTTTAAACTAATGACTCATCTTTAATTTTATCAGGTGATATCCAGCATTAATCATACTCAGAGTAGACTTGTTGAAACCAAGTTCATAGCTTTTAATGGGTTGACTCCGAGTTGGATAGCACCCATTCTCTCTCTTTTTGGCATGCAGAAGGGACCATGCAGTAAGGGCACAATTTGGGGGAGCAGCTTTAAGGACAGAAATTGTGGGGAAATAGCAGAACTCATTGTACAATGACAAAAGTAATTATAACTACTACAAATGGGTAAAAGGGACGCAGGTGGCGCTGTGGTATAAACCACTGAGCCTTAGGTTTCCAGGGATTAGCAAACTTTTTCAGCAGGGGGCTGGTCCACTGTCCCTCAGACCTTGTGGCGGGCTGGACTATTTGGAAAACAAATAATGAACAGATTCCTGTGCCCCACAAATAACCCAGAGATGCATTTTAAATAAAAGGACACATTCTATTCATTTAAAAACATGCTCATTGCTGGACCATCCGTGGGCCTTATTGAGAAGGTGATTGGGCCGCATCTGTCCCCGGGCCTTAGTTTGCCTACCCATGGGCTTGCCAATCGGAAGGTCGGCAGTTTGAATCCCCGCGATGGAGTGAGCTCCCATTGTTTGGTCCCAGCCCCTGCCAACCTAGCAGTTTGAAAGCACGTCAAAGTGCAAGTAGATAAATAGGTACCACTCCAGCGGGAAGGTAAACAGTGTTTCCGTGCGCTGCTCTGGTTCGCCAGAAGCGGCTTAGTCGTGCTGGCCACATGACTCGGAAACACTGTCTGCGGACAAACGTTGGCTCCCTCGGCCAATAAAGCGAGATGAGCACCGCAACCCCAGAGTCGTTCACGACTGGGGTCAGGGGTCCTTTGCCTTTACCTTTTACAAATGGGTAATGTGCCCGATCATCCTTGAAGGTGTGGGAGAGGAGGGGGATATGACATGAAACAGTTTTTCTGCTCTGCAGGTTTCTCTATTTCATAGTTTGATGTTTTACACCATACTCGGTCTGGAGCTGTGTATCTTTGTGTTGTTTGTTTGTTTTCCTTTTTTATATTTATAAAATACTGAGATGGTAAACTGTGCTTAATTTATGGGCAATAGCGTTCTGTGTGACATGACATCCTTCTTGGTCTTTCTCTCTCCATCTGATCTTTTAAAATATATTGGACAAAATTGGTATTGTGCATTGAAAAAGCTATGACTGTAACATTCAGCTGGAGTGGCTTGAGAGGGATTATTCGGAGTCAGGAGAACACTATGTATAGGGGGAGAGATACCTAAAATAAGTTGAAGGATCCAAGATGTCTCACTTACTTTCTGGTCAGATACCATGACACTATGGTCAGGACTTTGACCTGCTGTTATACAAAATGAAGAAGAGAGAGAACTGCTGGGGGAGGAAACGAAAGGACAAGTGCAACTTTTCCACCCCCAACAGCAGCTCAATATACCATTCTCGTAGATTACTGGTGATATCAGGCAATACTGCTGCTTTGGGACAGATTGTAAGTAATTCCTCACAGATCTCTAGCCCAATGGTTGCCATTAATTTGATCTGAACTGATTTTATAATGAATTGATTTTAGAATGCTGTATTAATTTACTGTTGTTAACCGCTCTAAGCCTGGCTTCAGTTGGGGAGGGCGGGATATAAATATTTTTTTTTTAATTATTATTATTATTAAGTGAATATAGAAGCACTGGTGTGATCACCTTTCCTTTATCTGATGCCACTCTTGTAACCTGTGCCAATGTAGGTATGGAAGACTGAATGCCATTAAGTGCTTCATTTTCAATAGCTAAACACTTATGTATTTGAGTATCTATTCTCTTCCTCATTTCTTTCCTTGTTGTTATGCAAAATATTTTGTTGCATTTTACGGTTAATTGAAAATAGAAAAAGACCCTGCAATCCTACTTTTGTGACTCTGGAAGCTAAGGACAAATTGACACTATTGAAGAAGACAATGACCTCCTTTTACCTCCACAATATACATCTGTCTGTAGACCACATGTTTGGATGTTTGGCATATTGACCCAATGAGAAATCTGCTTCTTTCAACTGAGAAAATACAACTACACATTGATAGTTATTGTATTTTCTGTCCAGTTATTCTACATGGAAGGATGCTGTCACCTTTTCATCTGCACTTTGGATTTGGCTGCCAGAATTTTTGACCCTATGAGACTCCTTTTTTCCCTCAGGGTGGACAGTTCTCTCTTTCCCATAATAGCCTTCTTGCTTTGGAGAGTTGCCTGAGCTTCTGTTTATAGTGTGGTGTCCTCTATATGTCACAGCAGAGTAGATTCGCCCTCCCAGATGTAATCTGCTTTATCATTTTCACCTCAGCTGACTCTGGATTTAGTGTTTCTGTACACTGCACTCTGGCAACAAAACGCTTAGTCATTTGAGCCCTGGCCCAGGCCTTCAGATGAATTATTTAACAATGGCCTCAACCTTACTTAACAATCTGTAGTGTGAAATTTCTATAAACTAAATTGCAAAGCATAGAATGAAGTGGGTCAATAATAATAGGAATTATTAACTCATCCAGATCGCCCGACAGTGTGTTCAGATGAGTGAAAACAACTGCTTGAGGCATGGGCCTGGAGAACAGTAGCTGTTATTTTATTGTCATCCTGCTCTTTCCCTAAGGAGTTTAAGCAGGTGATCGTTGTGCTCCTCTGCCCATTTAATCCTCATGTAAGGTAAGGTTAGCAAAGAAATAGTGACCTAGTTTGAGCCAGATTGGAAACCATGTGCATTGCTCTGGCTTTCATTCTTTTAAAAATATAAGATGTTTTTTATTCTGCTTTTAAACAAACCAAAGTTACATCTGAGGGATGGCTATTTTTATTTTTTTACATTTTTGTTAGTTTAGTCAATGAATTTTTCCGTAGTTTTAACTTGATAGGTCTCCCAATACCCAAATGCCACAAGTTCAACCCACCGTGGATGGTTGCTTCATTGTCAGGAGAATCATTTTCATTTTACTTGGAAGTCTCCTATATTACTAGGTGCTCTGCAATAGCATTTTAGAAGCTAATTCCCTGGCCACAGGTTCATAATCTTACCCCAGTCATTACAATTTGGGAAAAGCCATAGCTCAGTGGTAGAGCACTGTATGCCTTGTATGCAGATGGTCCCAGGTTCAGTCTCAGGTCTGAAACCCTGCAGAGCTGCTGCCAGTCTGAATAGGCATTACTTGAGCCAGAAGGACTAATGCTCTGACTCAGTATAAGGCAGCTTCCTATATTCTTAACTGGAAGTTTAAGGCAGTAGGTGAAAAAGCCCCAGAGGAAACAGGAACAACAACAATGTCCCAAAATCTAGAAGATCTTTAAAGTGCGTATAAAAGAAAATGCAGTGTTTTAAACAGAGTATTGAAAAAAGAAGAAGAAGAAAGGTAAGAGGAATGTTGGCTATTCAAAGAAGGGAGTTCCAAATCAGAGGAAGAACCCAAAGTGAATCTTCAAAGATGCCAAGAAAAAGAAGATCTAGGCAAGAAGATTAGTTGAGCAAATCATACATAATATTTCTCATCTTAGTCTTGTCTTATATTGGCCATTTCATTTCAGTCTTATGGGAATGCCTCTGCTATATACAGCTTCTTCCCTCAGTCTCTAAACCTGTCCCAAATTGGCCTCCACTAAAATAAAATATAATTTAATTTCCGGTAATAGTGCTCCATACTAGCATAGATACTCTGCACCTGCCATTACAGAGATGAGGCATGTGAGAAGGTTCTCTCAGGGATGGAGTAGAATTCAGCTGTCTTGCTGAATTTGTAATAAAAAGAGGAAATGTTTTACTTCTTCTTACCACATGGATATTTTATGATGCATCCCTTTCTCTTAGGGATCAATGATACATACATATAGTTTGTGCAACATTTTTTTTAAAAAAACTAAAAGCTGCACAAGGATGCAAACTTGAGTGCAGCACTAGCTGGGGAAGGGGCTGCTCATTTCCCCCCTCTTTCTCCTCCTTGTCATTTTTAACCTCTTCCTTGGGAGCAAAGCTGCAGGTTCTACTGTCTTTTCCTTCATGTAAGAATTGATTTGGAGTGAGAAACAGTTCAGGAGAAAGGCGTTAAGCAGCTACTGACCCGCTCAACATTGAAAGCTGACCACAGTTCCATGGAACCACACATAACATGTAATCTGGTTGCCAGCAGCAGTGGAGTTTTACCTTACTTTGGCACTATCAGAAACCCTGAACAACACAGCACAGTGCATTTTAAAATATGGAATGTCTTCCTTCTTTCCATGTCTCCAATCTGTTCAGTGACTGATGAGACACTGATGGCGGGGAGGGCTATAGCCTTGATTCTCCATGATCTGACACTTGTAGAAGACTGTTCTACCCTTCCAGACAACACAGATGAGAATTCTAAGTCAATCGTGGGATACCACAGTGTCAGGGAACTGACATCGGAGGAAAGGGAAGTGGTAGGGCTCCCAGAGACTGGGAGAGAGTCAACAGCCAAAGCAGGGACCAGCAGGGGGAGCGCGGGGTCTCTGGAGGAGGATCTCAGTAATGCTGAGAGAGACGCAGCAGCCCAGGCAGGAAGCAGCAGGGGAGAGAAAGGGGTGAGAGACACTTCGAGCGAAAATAGCGGGGAGGTGTCAGAAGCAACTGCAGGGAGACCTATGCTTCGCCGGAAGCTGTCACGTCGTGAGTCCAGGAGACGCGTTTCCGTTAAGGAACTTCTTTGCTGGAAGCGCTTCCGCAGACAGCCACTGTCGGACTCTACAAGTGACTAGAGCAGACATGTCTGAGGAGCTCTGTCACACACAGAGGTTTGTGGGGTCGCACAAACTCTGAAGGGGCACTATTTTAAGCACAAGCAGCTAATCATCCCCTGATAGCAGTCCGACAGTCTCTGTACGCTGCCTGTGCAGGAGAAAGCATCATGAGCGACCCAGCAGGAGCCGGAGCCGCAGGGGGTGGAGCTGGTCCAAGCTTGGAAGACAGATACCGAGCATTGGAGGTCCAACTTGCGCTGCAGACGGCGAGGCTCGAGGAGAGGAGGGCTCAAGATGCAGACAAGAAGGGGAGAACCACTCAGTTCCCCAGAAAGGTACCAGGATTAGTGCAGAAGTTTGGGGGGGACCCCAAGGATTACCATGCCTTTAGGACTGAAATGCAATATGCCCTGAATGTGCAGTTTGATGAGTTCCCTGATGAGGAATCCCGAGTTGCTTTCGTAATTGGGCATCTTGAGAAGGGGGCGCGAGATTGGGTTCGACCCCTGATGGCAACGCACAACGATATCCTGAAGGACACTATGAAATTCTTTCGTGCAATGGATATCATGTTTTCCAGCGATATTGAGGAAGGGGTGGTGCGCAGACAGCTAATGGCTTGCAAGCAGGGAAGCAGATCTGTCCGTGAGTACTGGACTGAATTTACCATGCTGATTCACAGATTGGGGTGGGATTTATCGGCAGCACCCATTCAGATGCTATTTGAAGAAGGTCTTTCTTCAGCTGTGAAAGACGAGCTGGCCAGGAGCCCCAGGGCGGTGTCTATGGATCAGCTGACCAAATCTGCGCTGACCATTGGAGCGCGCCAGGAGGCAAGAGCCTTGGAGAGGCGGGAAGGGAGAGGGGAACGTTGGAAGGAGTTACGCATTCCAGACATTCCTGAGCCAGCTTTCCCGCCGGCAGAGCCGATGGAAATCGGAACAGCCCGCGCGCGCGCAGTTTCAAAGCCCAGTGAGGGGGCGAAGAAGGAGGGAAAGGGAGCCCGGAAATGCTATCTCTGCCAACAGCCAGGCCACTTTGCCAGAGTCTGCCCCCAGAGGAAGGAATGGCAAGGGATGGTGGGAACTGTTGAGGGGGAAGAGCAGGGAGAAACGGAGCAGGTAAAAGCCAACGCCTGGTTGCCAGCAGGGCACTGCAGCCAGGCCAAAGAGCAGTGAAAGTGCCCCTTCCCCAAGTGCCAGTGCCAGAAGCTCCTCGACCTGCTCTAGTGATTGAAGTGTCGCTAGAGTTGCAAAATGGACACCCCCTAAAAATAAAGGCGCTGTTGGACTCAGGCAGCTCCTGCAATTTCATGAGCAAGGAGTTTGCTGCTGAACACCAGATACAGACTATCCCCTTAAGCAACCCCCTGCAGGTGACCACGATCGATGGCAGGGAACTGTTGGGAGGAGGCGTCAGCTTGCAGACCATCCCAATGATAATGAGGGTGGCAAGGCACACAGAACTGATAGCGTTTAATGTGGCCACCTTGGGAGGCGCTCCCATTATTTTGGGAATGAGCTGGCTAGCCCTACATGATCCGCTGGTGGGCTGGCATCAAAGAGTGGTTTCCTTCGGTTCCGCACATTGCTTAGAACACTGCAGGGGGGAAAAGGGGTCAGCAGGGGCCCAAGCCACCTTAGCAGGGACGGAAGTGATGGAGAAGGGGAAGGTGCCATCACAGTATGCTGATCTCAGCGACGTGTTCAGCGAGAAGGAAGCTGACCAACTACCCCCGCATAGGCCCTTTGATTGCCAGATCAATTTACTCCCTGGAGCACAGCTTCCTGTAGGCAGGTTGTATGCCATGTCAGACAGGGAGATGCAGGAGTTGCGAGCGTTCATTGACAAGAACCTGAAGAGAGGCTTCATCAGAGAGTCCAAGGCAGCGGGGGGTAGCCCAGTGTTTTTTGTGGACAAAAAAAACACGGACAAGCCGAGGCTGGTATGTGACTTTCGGGCCCTAAATGCAGTGACAGAGCCGGTGGCTTTTCCTATGCCCAGGATTGATGATATTTTGACCAGGGTGCGAAAAGGAAAGATTTTTACAAAGCTGGACCTAAGGGGGGCGTACAACCTGATACGTATAAGGAAAGGGGATGAATGGAAGACCACCATGTTCACCCCTTTGGGGGCATTTGAATATCTCGTTATGCCTTTTGGATTACAAGCAGGCTCCGCGTGTTTTCAAGCCTTTATGAACCATGTACTGGGGCCTTTGCTCTACAAGAATTGCGTGGCCTTCTTAGATGACGTGTTGATGTATTCGGAGAATGAGGAGCAACATGTGAGAGACGTCAGAGAAGTGTTGAGCAGGCTGCAAGCCAACAGACTGTGGGTGAAACTGGAGAAGTGTCAGTTTCATACCAAGGAGGTGGAATTCCTGGGGTACCGCTTGTCAGACAAGGGGTTGGCCATGGACCCCGGCAAGGTTCAAGCGGTGCTGGAATGGAAAACACCCAAGACTAAGAAGGATGTGCAGAGGTTCCTAGGGTTTGGAAACTTTTATCGTAAGTTCATCCGAAACTTCGCTCACCTGACGGCGCCCATCACGGACTGTCTCAGCAGCAAAAAGAAGTTTGTTTGGACGGGGGAGGCGGAGCGAGCGTTTGAGGAACTGAAAAGGGCCTTCGCCTCTGACGAACAACTTCTACATGTGGATTTACAAAAAAAGCTGAGGGTCGAAACAGACGCTTCTGACAGAGCCATAGGGGCGGTGCTTCTTCTGCAGCCGGGGAAGGAGGGGTCCGAGTGGCGACCGTGTGCCTTCTTTTCGCGAAAGCTGAACAAATCTGAGAGAAACTACACGGTGTACGACCGGGAACTTCTTGCGATTTATGAGGCCTTCCGGAGATGGAGGCACCTACTAATTGGTGCACAACAGAAGGTGCAAGTGCGCACGGACCATAAGAATCTAGAGTATTGGAGAACTGCGCGAGTGCTCAACCAACGGCAGTTGAGATGGGCCCAGGAGTTCTCCAAATTTAACTTTGAGATTTGTTACGTACCAGGCCCGGAGAACGTTAGGGCGGACGCTCTCTCACGCAAACCTGAATATTTGGAGGGAGAGGGTGCACCCGAAGAGACCCATGTCATTCCCGAGGACCGCTGGGTGTGTGGGGCGGCATTGGTGGGGCTAAGGGAACTGATAGAGGGAACGGTGCAGGATGAATATGCCCAGGACAAACTCAGGGGTCTCAGGAGGGAGGGAGACAAACCCGGGGGTTTTGAGGAGAGAAACGGGGCGTTGTACTACAAGGGAGCGTTATACGTACCTGAAGGGGAATTGAGGGAAAAGGTACTCAAGCAACTGCACGATAGCCCCACAGCAGGGCATTTTGGGCAACACAAAACTATGTGGCTGGTTACCAGGGAATTCTGGTGGCCCAAGGTCAGGGAAGATGTGCGGGAGTATGTGAGAGGGTGTGACCGATGTCAACGAGCCAAGGGGGAGAGGCGGGCACCGGCAGGTTTATTAGAACCACTACCCACGCCGGAAAGACCATGGGAGGCAGTGGCAATAGATTTTATGACTGATCTGCCCAGGTCCAAAGGGAAGACAGCCATTATGGTTGTGGTAGACCTGTTAACCAAGATGGCCCACTTTATAGCCTGCTCACATGCGGTCACAGCAGAAGAAACCGCTAAATTGTTTGTGGAAAATGTGTTTAGATTGCATGGTGCCCCCTTGAGGGTGGTTTCGGACCGAGGGAAACAATTTACTTCCAGGTTCTGGAGGAAGCTCATGAGCTTATTGCATGTAGAGGTGAATTTTTCCACTGCCCGCCATCCAGAAACCAACGGGCAGGCGGAAAGAGCTAATGGTGTCCTCCAGCAATATTTGAGGTGTTATGTGAATGACAGAGAGAATGATTGGGTGGAGAAGCTGGCGTTGGCAGAATTTGCCTATAACAATGCAGAGAACGTGTCCACGGGAATGAGCCCTTTTTTGGCCAATCACGGGTGTCATCCCCGAGCCTTCCCAGGGGGGGAGGGGGAGAACTGGAGCGTTCCAGCCGCAGAACAGTTCGTTGAAGAAATGGAAGCGATCCATCGCCAGCTCCAACTTAATTTAAACAGGGCGAAGGAGGAATATAAGAGGCAGGCAGACAAAACCAGAAGGGAAGGAGAAAGCATTAGGGTGGGGGACCAGGTGTGGTTGTCCACCCAAGGGTTACCATTTAAAGGAGGTTGTAAGAAGTTAAGACCCAAAAGGCTGGGCCCATTTGAAGTCACGCAACAGGTCAACCCAGTGGCTTTCAGACTCCGGTTACTGAACCACATGAAGTTGCACCCAGTGTTCCACAGATCATTGCTGTCACCGTATATAGGGGACAGAGAGGGGAGGGTCAATAGGGGACCAGCTATGGAGGAAAAAGAACACAGCTACCATGTAGCGGAGATTCTCGATTCCAGGTGGAGGGGAGAGCAAGTAGAGTATTTGGTAATGTGGGAAGGGGAGCCGGAGTCGGAAAACACCTGGGTCAGGGCAGAGGATGTAGATGACGAGGTTTTGATTGAAACTTTTCATCAGAGATTCCCTCGGAAACCCCAGCCAGTGGCGAGGTTCCGGAGGGAATACTTCGCCACCACCGACGAAGAAGAAGAGTTGGAGGGGTTCGCTGATTCCGAGGTGGAGGAGGATTCAGCGAGTCGGAACGAGGACCGATGGAGGGAAATGTTCGAGACGTCTGAAGATGAAGAGGATTCTTTTAGGGGTTTCAGCTCCTCACCGCCCAGAGGAGAGAGTAGGGGCGGGGGAGAGGGGGGCCCTGGAGGGGAGGTGGATGTCAGGGAACTGACATCGGAGGAAAGGGAAGTGGTAGGGCTCCCAGAGACTGGGAGAGAGTCAACAGCCAAAGCAGGGACCAGCAGGGGGAGCGCGGGGTCTCTGGAGGAGGATCTCAGTAATGCTGAGAGAGACGCAGCAGCCCAGGCAGGAAGCAGCAGGGGAGAGAAAGGGGTGAGAGACACTTCGAGCGAAAATAGCGGGGAGGTGTCAGAAGCAACTGCAGGGAGACCTATGCTTCGCCGGAAGCTGTCACGTCGTGAGTCCAGGAGACGCGTTTCCGTTAAGGAACTTCTTTGCTGGAAGCGCTTCCGCAGACAGCCACTGTCGGACTCTACAAGTGACTAGAGCAGACATGTCTGAGGAGCTCTGTCACACACAGAGGTTTGTGGGGTCGCACAAACTCTGAAGGGGCACTATTTTAAGCACAAGCAGCTAATCATCCCCTGATACACAGCTATCAGCTGGATGCTCTACCCAATAGCCCTCTAGAATCTTAAGAGTATTGCTGCTCTATCCCTCCTGGTCATTGCAAAACTTATCTGTAAGATTAATTAAAATGAGCTTCACTTCAGTTACTTGACTACAAGGTTTTAGGAGTTAAAACACTGTATAGGGAATTTAGAGATGTGAGTTATAAGTCTGCCTTAGGTGAGCTTTTGCCATTTATTCTTTTTTAGCTCCTAGACTCTCTAGGATTAATGCTTTCAATGCAATTGAAGAGATTCGTTTATAACTACGCTCAGTTTTGCTTCTTCTTTTTAAAAGGGCTCTCAGTAAGAAACAAATCACTCTGGATATGACAACAAAGGCTAGTTTTGCAGCAACATCTAATTTTGAGGGACTCAGCAAAATCCAAAAAGCAGTGTTATTAAACCTAGGACTAGTGTTTCATTGAAACATGTAAGGGAAAGAGTGAAAAGGACAGAGTGAGACTTGGTACTGCATTTTCCCACTTGCTTGTATCTGAATAATGAAAAAGAAATCGCCATAATAATACAATTAATTTTTTTAAAAAAAAACAGCTCAGATAATACAAACTACTGGGTATTTTTAAATTTTTTTTTTTTGGCTAAAGGAAGGTGCATGCAACTCCATGAAAACCTCTGTACTGTTCTCATCAGGTAGGACTTGTGCTATCAGGAGTAGATAGAGCACAACATAATTACATTTCTCAGTTACTTCTGCCCATCAGGTACAAATTTCAAAATTGCTTCCCAGCCAACAAAATATCTACTCGTAATAATAACATACAGAATTCTGATTTCCCCACTCCCACTCCTAAACATAATGTTGCTTTAGATTGGGGAGGGGGATTCCCCCCTAAATGCTAAAAATTAATAAATAGTAGAATTTTGGTTATTTGGAGTATTGAAGGGAAGATTGCAGGCCAGTGGGAAAATACAGGCAAAGCTTTCGTTCCAAGCCAGGGCCTCGCCTGGGATAGAGGCATCAATATGAAGAAGCTGTTGATGGCCCATCTGAGAGCCTGGGCAGACAGAGGTTGCCAGAGGTGATGGGGTGTGGGTTTGTAGTGGCAGAAAAAGAGGGTCTTTTAGGAAGGTGTATTGGGAAAAAGGATTGGGAGAAAAAAGACTGAGATTCACGTTGAGCAGGCTGACAGAAGACTGGCTGGGAAAGATGCCTGTAAACTTGCTACCCTCAGCAGAGAGTGGGGGGTGGCACCCAACTTCTGTAACCATATTAAAAATATTCAACAGGTTAAGGAACCATAGCACAACTGAAACCAACCAACGTTCCATTTTGCCACAACCTGTGATAATTATGTGAAGAGTTTAGGAATGACTGAATGTTCTATTCCTTGAAAGATTTCTTCCTCAAGTGACTCTAGTTGGATGCAGATAAGTTTTGCGAACGGGCAACTTACAACATTAGAAACAAATTGACATACACTGCATGTTTACAGGTGACCCAGTTTCCATATGGTGGCATGTCTGTTGCACCAAATTTATTTGTTTTTCAGTATTATTATTTTATGCTAAAACTTTTGGCCAGGTACTGTTCTCTGACATAGTAGAAATCTCTTTATGAGCCAGGAAGTCAGTGAGTTTTCTGGAGCATCTAACTATATGCTTTGATTGTCTAGAAGAAATCTAGATGAGGATCTCTCCCCCTCCCAACAATTTGGAGAAGTTCTCTTTCTGTGAAGATCCACTCACATGATTGCTGTTTAGCTGTTTTTCCCATGGTTGTTTGTGTCTGTTTTCCCACATCCAAACAATGGAATTGTTTGCTGCGCACTACCATAGAGAATGATGGAAGGAGAAGCTGTTTTGGTCTGGATGCCTAATTATTACCGTTTTATTCTGTATTGTTCCACTAGGTGCTGCACTGTAGTGGGATCTAGTGTCATCATGCAGGCATTTATCAATGTAAGAATGGCAGCCCAAAATGGGGACACCCCATATGTTCCCATCTGAAAAGAAAATACACTGATAAATAGAACTTGTGGTGTCTATTCAAGTAACCAACCAGATTATATAACCCATATTGATTGTATGAACTTATTCTTAGAATCCATTTTATATAGATAGAACTATAAACTAAATGGCATGTGCCAGCTGTGCGTTTCAAGCATAAGCTTGAGACTTCATAATATGAGCATATAAGACACTGGAACAAGGTATATTTTGATTGGATGAGAGTTGGCCAATTTAATCCTACGTTGGTGATTTTCAAATGAGAGAGATTCAATGTCCTACCTAGCAACATAGCTTCTCCTCTCTATCAGGTTTTTTCTAATGCCCCTATAAATCTCATATGCAAAGCAGCTCTGTTTACTTCTTCTGTCTGGATGGTATGGCAAACCGATCTGGATAGCATCCATTCCATTCTTCTAGTTTATATAACATCAAAGGATTGTCTACTTTGACATTAATATTCTTTTAAATATTGGTATTTATACAGGGGCTACTGTGGAAGAGACAGTTCTTGTTTTTTTGTTCATTCCTGAATAATAATAATAATAATAATAAATTTCTTAAGTACTACCTAATGCCAAAATAGGTTTACGCCATTTAGAAATTATAAAAACCAATTGCACAGACATTAAAATAATAGCCCCACCCCTTTCATATGGAGCTACAGAATTGGCAGTTACTTCCAAAGTGAATTTGGAAGCGCCTAGGGCTTGCCGATCGAAAGGTCGGCGGTTCGAATCCCCGCGGCGGGGTGCGCTCCCGCTGCTCGGTCCCAGCGCCTGCCCACCTAGCAGTTCGAAAGCACCCCCGGGGGCAAGTAGATAAATAGGTACCGCTTACCAGCGGGAAGGTAAACGGCGTTCCGTGTGCGGCTCTGGCTCGCCAGAGCAGCGTTGTCACGCTGGCCACGTGACCCGGAAGTGTCTTCGGACAGCGCTGGCCCCCGGCCAATAGATGTGAGATGGGCGCACAAACCCCAGAGTCTGTCAAGACTGGCCCGTTCGGGCAGGGGTACCTTTACCTTTACCTTTTATCATAGCTATCCTAATACTCGTAACTCTAACCCTCTCTCTTTTGTCAGTAAATCCTGGATGGGCTGCTAAAAAATATGATTAACATGGAAAGGCCAGTACTTTGAAATCTTTAAACTAGTGTGGCGCCCAAATCATGCCAAAGGTAAATTGCTTTGCATTTGAGTCTGTGGAATCAGATTAAATACATTACACTATATCATATGACTCCAGGCTGGCAGAAATAAGCAATGTTGTTATGGAGACAGACCATGAAATTAGGTTTGAAGGAGAAGTCTAAAAGTGAGGGACTCTGTGAGCTAAAAATTAATATTGGCCATTCCTATTCAAATGCAGGTCTTTTGTGAGCTCCCTGAGTAAAGAAATGAACAACATCACTCAATAAAATGAATGTTGAGCTCGGAAACCTATACAAATAATGTTATTATAGTTTCCTTTTTCAAACTCATATAGCCCTTCTTTGTTTTTGAATACTGCATCAGCTTTCAGCTGTTTGCTTTGCCTTAAAAACAAACTGTGGAACAGCTAATTGATTGTTGTTGAGCATTTCCCGACTAGCTATATTAGTCATGCAGTGCTACCAATACTCTTTCTTTCCTAGCCAGTTCTGGAACCACCACAGCTGAGGAAAAGCTGAGGCTAAGATGGCATGATAGGTGTGAGGTGAGCTGCTCTGGGAGCTGTAGATCAGGATGTCTTCTGGGGAGTCGCCCTGACCTGTCCTGTCAATTCCTCTATGGATTGCAGGGATCACCTGCTACCTACCTCTGTTTCTCTCCAGTGGAGGCTGGTACACCTGCCCCATAAACCTCAGTCTGCCCTCAGCCAGCCCACCTGCCTGCCTTCTTTCTTACAAACTGCCCAGAGGTGGCACTGTCTATAATTTTAGAAGTTGCCCTTCTAAAATTCAGAAGATAAAAGAATGGAGACAAAAGTAGAATTAGTTAGCTCTACCTGTTAGGGACACGGGTGGCGCTGTGGGTTAAACACAGAGCCTAGGACTTGCCAATCAGAGGGTCGGCGGTTCGAATCCCCACGACGGGGGTGAGCTCCCGTTGCTCGTTCCCAGCTCCTGCCAACCTAGTAGTTCGAAAGCACATCAAAGTGCAAGTAGATAAATAGGTACCGCTCCAGCGGGAAGGTAAACGGCGTTTCCATGTGCTGCTCTGGTTTGCCAGAAGCAGCTTTGTCATGCTGGTCATATGACCCGGAAGCTGTACACCGGCTCCCTCGGCCAATAAAGCGAGATGAGCGCCGCAACCCCAGAGTCGGTCACGACTGGACCTAATGGTCAGGGGTCCCTTTACCTTTACCTGTTAGTTGCTGGTTCACCTACTGTTGGTCTCCATGCCTTCCACCTTACGTGTTCCAATGGGCACTAGCTACTATTAGGCAGTTCTCAAATTCTGAAAGCTTTTATCAGAAGTTTGTAATATGATGTGGGTTCTTGGTGGTTTTTCCTTCTTTTTTAATAAGCATCAAATCCCACGAGGCTCACCCAAACCGTTCAATATGCCTAAGTAGCTCTCTCAATTCCAGCTTCAGCAAAGAAGGTAGGAAGCAGATGGGAGAGAATCTGTGAAGGAACACAGTGCATGTGAAATTATTCTAACCATCAGCCCCCGTTAATAACAGTGCCTAAAACGTAATGAGAATATGAGGCTGTACAGCTTGCTACCTTTCTGCCAGTTCACCCAGAATTGCATAATTTTGCCCATTTCTCCATCAGATATTCAGTTGTGCATGTTACATTTCATGTTGGAATAACCGATTATTTGTGTGCCTTATTTGCACCTAAAATCGAAAATGCTACACTGTGGAATTGTAGATTTGGGGGAGAAGACTGTCAATGATGGCTAGCCATTATGACTAGTTTCCACCTCCACTGTTGGAGGAAGGGTATCTCTGAATGCTAGGTGTTGGGTACCACAGGTGAGGAGTGTGCCATTGTGTTGAGGTCCTGCTTTGAGGCTTCCCATAGGCAACTGGTTGGCTACTGTGAAAGCAGGATGCTTGACTAGATGAGCAATTAGCCTTATCCAGCAGGGCTTAATGAGGATGTAAGAGTCTGATTGTTCCAACCAAATTCTGTGAACCGAATACTGTATTATCCAGTCTTGCCTTATTATCCTGTTTTCATTTTAAGAACAATCACATTCTTACATCCTCTTGTCAATAAAGGTATCACAGAAATGTACTACCAAAAAGAAACCAAACGATTAAGTCTAGGTCACAGCTTCCATTAGCACCTGTCTATTTTTAACTGCTTCCAATCAATTCTTCATTTGCTTCAGAGGGGAAGAAAAGACTAGTCTGATGGTCCCAGTATCTTCTTGACTTAGATTACGCATCAATAAAACACATAGGGAACCATCCGGCAAAAGTTATTTGTGACTCAAGTCCTATTTAAATCAATAGAACCTGTTAGTCAAGAGTGAAGCTAGATTGTGTATTTGCTTTTTGCACATGTATTTATGTGTTGTTAAAATGGTAGCCATAGGGCTGTGATCCAGATGGGGACTGTGATATTGATAGAGCTGGTGGTTATTTTTTAATCCTCCCCCCTGCTTGTTATTCTGGAGAGAAAAAAAACACTTTCCCTGAAGCTATTTGTACTATAGCATGGTGGGAAAGAGTAGAACTGTGCTCGTTCTGTAGTTTCATTGTGGGTTGGGACACTCTTCACACATACAACTTCTATTTAGTATAGAATAGTATACTAAATAGTATACAGTGGTACCTCGCAAGACGAATGCCTCGCAAGATGAAAAACGCGTAAGATGAAAGAGTTTTCTGTTTTTTGAGTCGTTCCGCAAGACGAATTTCCCTATGGGCTTGCTTCGCAAGACGAAATGTCTTGCGAGTTCTTGTGAGTTTGTTTCCTTTTTCTTAAGGCCGCTAAACCGCTAAGCCGTTAATAGCCGCTAAGCCGCTAATAGCTGCTAAGCCACTAATAGCCGTGATTCGCAAGACGAAAAAAACCGCAAGACGAAGAGACTCGTGGAACGGATTAATTTTGTCTTGCGAGGCACCACTGTACAAACAAATGTGTAAATACACAATTGACATAACTTGCAGTTTGGCTCCCAGTCTTATGCAGTGACTATAAATTTCTCATACATTCCAAGGATATAAATAGCAGATAGTGTGTACAACACAAAAGAAAAGACTGAGTTTCTGATTCCTGTTAAATAATACAATAACTTTAGTTAACGTTGCCTTTACCAACCTGGTGTCTTCCATATTTTTGGAACTACAATGCCCATCAGCCTCTGCCAGCCTTGGGGACTGATATGAGGTGTAGTCTCAAACACCTAGTGCTCAAGTAGCCAATGTGGTGTCCTCGAGATGTTGTTGGACTCCAACTTCCATCAGCTCCAGACATCAGAGACAATGGCCAAGGATGATGGGAGTTGTAGTCCAACAACTTCTGTAGGGCACCACATTGGCTACCCCTAATCTTGAGGGCACCAGGTTGGTTAAAAACAACCATAGTTTGAATATGCCCTGTTTGAAGAAGTACTTTTGTTTGTCCTGAATCTTCTAGTGTTCAACTTTTCTAGATAGCCAAGAGGTCTAGCAGAGGCAGATATAAGACAGCGCAACCAGTTCCACCACACTGCCAAGCCTAGGGAGTGCTGCAACGCATCACAATTATGACGTAATAAAAAAATTCCTTCCAGTAGCACCTTAAAGACCAACTAAGTTAGTTCTTGGTATGAGCTTTCGTGTGCATGCACACTTCTTCAGATACACTGAAACAGAAGTTGCCAGATCCTTCTATATAGTGAGAAGGTGGGGAGGCCTTTTCCTGTAAGACCTATTGCAGTCGTTAAGAGTCGTCAAGAGGCTCATCTCAGCTACCTGCCAATCTCCCATTCCCACCACCCTTCTGAGTAATACCCCTCCCCACCTTCTCACTATATAGAAGGATCTGGCAACTTCTGTTTCAGTGTATCTGAAGAAGTGTGCATGCACACAAAAGCTCATACCAAGAACTAACTTAGTTGGTCTTTAAGGTGCTACTGGAAGGAATTTTTTTATTTTGACTATGACAGACCAACACGGCTACCTATCTGTAACTGGAATTATGACGTAGTTAACTGAGCAGAATGGGAGGTGGCAGGGGGTTCCAAACTTTGGTCCCGCACAGGGCGCTGCTGAAATTTAAAAGACCAAAGTCCACCCCTGGTTTTAGGGTTATGCGAAGAGAGTAGAGACATGTATTTTAGTTAGTATGACTAATTTGATATCTCTCAGTATTTCCCTTGTCCCCATGCTCATCTTCAGATAGTTCCTTTCTTGTGTTTGAGGCTTATTTGCTAAACAATGCTCACAATGCACAATTGTGCCATGTATTGATCAACAAGCTTGATTGTGAAAAAAATGTAGGTATGCATTAACCTGTTTCAGAAATTTAATGTGAATGCAATGAACCTGCATTGACTAGTGGCAGTGACATTGAAGTAGCACCCTGCTCTCACTGATATAATATGTACATTATACAGTATCAAAAAGACCCCTGCATGTATATGCACAACTCTTCTCTGTAAGTTTGGGAACTGTGCATTTCCAGTATTCTTTCTGTGTGCAAAAAAAGAGCCCAACATGCATAAAGTTGTACTTCTGGACCTTTTGTCAGACAGTACAGCGAGAGCAGTACTTTGGGAACTATGTGGTTACTGGACTGAAAAGGACTCTTGAAACCTCTCTTTGGGATTTCAGAGTGAGTGGCCAATTCCAATTCAACTTGACATAAAATTTTGATGAGGTACCTAGCTGCAAAATGATTTCAATATTTTAAAAGTGAACAGGATTCTGAAAGTGCCATTGTCTTGCTCATCTGCAGCATGACCTTGGCTTCGGAGAATGGATTGACTAGTGTTTTATTTTCCATTCTGTATTTTTCTTTCCCTCCTGCACCAGAAACTTTAATTTAATACTGTATCTCAAAAAGCATTGCAAATCAACTCTCATTTATTAGGAAGTCGATTTAAAATGTGCCATGTGCTCATTTTATACAGATGATGCTTGATTTAAGCATATCTTATTCTCCTTAATTTGGCGAGCTACCAGCAGTTTGGCTTTTCTTCTTTCTGGGTTTTTTGCTGACATATTTTTCCCTGTCAGCTTTTTCCGATTTTCAGCAAGGTTTGTTTCCCTTCTTCTGCTTTACCCCTGAGTAGAAAGCAGCAGTGATGCATTCATGTTCTTGACATTTCCTTTACTCTTCCTGAGATGTCTTTATAATGATATATTTTAAGAACCTCTTAGCTGCCTTTCACATTTGGATTTAAATACTTTTTCTTCCTTCCCCATTTCTATGCATACATTATTTGCTTTTGTCTCACATACTTTTAATGATACCATCATCTTCACATCGAGCAAATTCACATTAGCTCAATTAGACCGCCAGCAACCTGGAGCTTTCCCAGGGCTGCCGTATGTCTGGATTGCCTTAAAAAAAGCTCCACCATTTTGGGGTGTCCTGGTTTCTACTTTTTGAAATATGGCAACCCTTTCCCGACCTTGCCACTGCCCCACCCTGCTGAGTGCAGCACTACCACCACTGGGGGGGGGGGCGCATCACTGCCTCTCTGTTCTCCCTTCATGCAGGCTGATGTAAAAAAAGTGACATCTCATAACTACACTCTTTCTTAATCTTTCTCAGCTTCATTTTCCACCTCTAACATAACAGCATCACTTCTCAAAGCCTCCGGTCCAAAAGTGTGGAATTGTTGAAATCATTTTATAGAAAGGCAGGGATTGGGCCTGCCAACATTGTTGGGCTCCAACACCCATCGGACACAACAGCATGGTCCATTGTTATGGGTGATGAGAGTTATAATCCAACAGCATCTAGAGGAACACAAGTCCCCTATTCCTGCAGCAAAGGAACAGGTCATATTTTAAAATCTGGCACACATGTGTTAAGGTCACCGTTTCTGTGTCAGTTTAGGGAATCCCACTTTTGACGTACAAGGGTGTTGGCTTAAGTGTGAAGTCTGACAATTTTAATTTGTTAATTAATTGCATTTATAATCTCGATTTGCATAATTTGCACAACTGTTAGAACAGGAAATGCTCTTTGGGGACATATAATGGTGGTACATTTGATCTTTATGCCATCAGTGCCAAGGAGATTACAAGTGTAGCTGTCAAACTAAGCCACTGCATTTCAGTGTTTTTCCAGCTCCTCTAATAACTCTTGATATTTCCTTTGGTCAAACGTGCTTGGCTTCTTTGATATTATTGCATGCCACCCCAATATCTGAGTGGTGCATGATTCCAGATGTTCCAGATGCTTACCCAGATTTGTGTTTCCTTTGGAGTGACATACAGCGGAGAATGTGGTGTCTTTATGGTATATGGTTTATTTACACACATATACAACCTGAGCCTATGATGGATAGGTTCACAGCACTACCACCCCAAGAGGCCCTTGCTTTTTCCATAGCTGCAGCCTTGAATTCAAAAAAGAGATCAGGCATCAATCTGATCCTCTCACTTCCCAGCCTGTGGTTTCCCAGTCTCCAGTTTTTCCTCCTCTTTCTAGCTTCGAGCTCCCAACTATCTTCTCTTTCAACTCTGGCCTTTTTCTTTCTAACTACCAGTGAGTTTGACCTTTATGTGAATATTCCTTGGTCCTTTGTGTCAAAAGATTTAGAAGTCAAAGTTCCACACAGAAGAAATGAAAGCGTTCAGCAATAATGCTGAGGGTGATCTGACTGGCAGGCCACATCTTGCTAAACACACACACACACCCCTCTGGATTCCCCCCCCATATAACACAGATGACAGGCATATTTTTCTCTAAAGAGAAAACACAGAGGCATAAATGAAATCTCCAGTTATTCATAACATTTCCGGACCACCCCAAGCCTGCATTGTTGTGCACTGCTGTTCTGTGCTGCTGTTTTGTGATTTTATTTTTATTTTGTGATTGTTGGCATCCGTATGTCTCAAGAGACAATGGTGTGCACCTCTGGGGGTGAAGCCAAACCTCTGCATTAGTGGGATGTAAGCCTTGACAGTGTGTATGGAGGTTCTGGGTGGTCCACACGACAAGACCTCCTTCTCGGCCACACTGATGTGTTCCAAAGGAAAGCAGAGCAATACATTTGACACCAGCTTGGCTGCAGAAATTGGAAGGAGGCATACAGTGCACCATGCAACCATCATAGGAACTCCACTCCGGATTTGCGTAGGGCTTATTCCTTAGCCGTTTCTTCTCCCAGAACTGTTCCGCAAGCCATCAGAATTTTCTAGAAGGGCTACCTTCCGAGGTTGACGAGCCTGATTGTTGGACCCACTATTGGTGTCATTCACTCAATTTGCTGGAGTGTGTCTTCACTTGTCAGGGAACTCTTTAACTCACAGAGGGTTTGAGACCTATCAGATACCCTCACCTGACTTAGCTGGCCAGTTGAAGCTGTTTCTTGGGGTGTGGCCACTGTCATATGCTGACAGCTTCTTGGAGTCGCAGGTGAGAGCTGACTGCAGGGCATGGACCAAAGGTGGACAAGGCGGAAGGAGCATGATGTATCCCCCTCCCCTAATACTCCATATACCCCAGTGGACTTGTAAGCACAAGTAATACATACATAATAAGTTTGTCAGGGAAATATTAGAAAATTCATGAATTATTCTGATGTCGGGAGATGGCAGAAGACCATGGGCTTCTCATTTGTTCATAGCAGAGCTAGGTTCTCCACTCCTGTCAGAAACAGGATGCATCTCCATGGCAAAGGTAAAGGGACCCCTGACCATTAGGTCCAGTCGTGGCCAACTCAGGGGTTGCGGTGCTCATCTCGCTTTATTGGCCAAGGGAGCCGGCGCACAGCTTCCAGGCCATGTGGCCAGCATGACTGAGCTGCTTCTGGCAAGACAGAGCAGCGCACGGAAACACTGTTTACCTTCCCCGCAGGAGCGGTACCTATTTATCTACTTGCACTTTGACGTGCTTTCAAACTGCTAGGTTGGCAGGAGCAGGGACCGAGCAACGGGAGCTCACCCCATTGCAGGGATTCGAACCGCCGACCTTCTGATCGGCAAGCCCTAGACTCTGTGGTTTAACCCACAGCGCCACCTGCATCCCTATCTCCATGGTAGGTGGTAGCTATTTTCTGAGGATTCAGCAGCCTTTTCCAAACTCATGACCTCCAGAATTTTTTGGGGGATGACAACTCCCATTAGGAAACATCACCTGGTTGCTAGAAACATTGGATTCCTGTTTTTCTATCTATTGCCACAGATCCTATTCTATAAATAAGGATATAGCATTTGAAGCCAGGAGGTATTATGATCCTGATCCTGCTTGTTTGTATGATAAACAAAATGTGTGCACCCATTTAAATTATCATATCCCAATTTAATCTTTACCATGTAGCAAATTCTTTGGATGAATATGCTTCTGCTTCTGTTGACTGAATTTCTATATTTGGATTTACTAACTATCCTTTAAGATAGCAAGGTTTAAATTTGCATGCATATTACTAGTTTATAGGCCTCAGGAAAAACAAGGAGCAGTCAACTCAGATATGTTTTCATATTACTTGATTATCACCATCTGGGAAATTACTCAAATCAAATACTTTTGACAACATTGCAGATTAAACTTCAGCCCTGACATCTTTATTGCATGAACACTTAAGCTTTATTGCACATTCATAAAATTTTGTTGTTTTTCTTCCATATTTAAAAGGTGAAAGCAACTGTATTGTCTTGGTTAAAACAGTCTATTATATGATTATATATTTATTTGTTTTTTTGCCTACTCCAGAAGTGTAAAAACTGCCTGATAGACTGTGAATATAATTTTGTAAAACATCAATTTCCAGATCAACTTGTGTCTGTTCTTCTTGCTAGCTCTCTCTTACTATTTTTTATTACTCTTACTATTCCTTTATAAATCTAATAGATCAATAAATGAAATAACTTATTCTTCATCTTCTTAGTACTTTTTGCATATCTTTAATTTACTGGCAATGCAACCCTATACATAGACCTATTCAGAAATTAACCCCATTGAGTTCATTGGAACTTACTCCCAGGTAACTGTGTTTAGGATTGTAGTCTGATTGTCTTTCTGCAAATACCAAGAAATAGTCTAAAAGCACATAGGCCAATAATGCTGGGACAGGAGATGCTATACTTAACATTCAACCATGTCATTTCTGACTTGCATTCTGCAGTGGTGCTGTTCTGGGAATTCTGCATCATGTTATGCCCTTGAACCTTTTGTTCATTTCCTATCTACTTGCTGTTAAGCTTCACTATCTCCACTATCTTCACTATCAGCTGGCTTCTGCTGACCCTGGCTACCTATAAATGCTTCCAGATCACATTCTAGCTCTTGCTCAAACGAAAGGCAAACTCTGGGTCAGTGACTCTTGATCTCCACTCCTGTAATTTCTCCCTACTGTTCGCCTCTTATCCTGCCTGAGCCTGATTGCTTGCTTTTGTTTCAATTCTTTAATAGCCACTGAGACATCTTTGCTGCAACTATATTGCCTCTTTCACTTTGGCACCATTGTTATTTGTTTCCTCTTCATCTGATCACCTTGGTCTAAACCACTGAGCCTCCTGGGCTTACCAACTGCAATGTCGGCAGTTTAAATCCACGTGACAGGGTGAGCTCCCATTGCCCTGTCCCAGCTCCTGCCAACCTAGCAGTTCCAAAGCATATAAATGCGAGTAGATAAACAGGTACTGCTGCGGCAGGAAGGTAAATGGTGTTTCCGTGTGCCCTGGCTTCCATCACAGTGTCCTGTTGCACCAGAAGTAGTTTAGTCATGCTGGCCACATGCTGTCTGTGAACAAACATCAGCTCCCGCGGCCTGAAAGTATAGATGAGCGCTGCACCTCATAGTTAAATTGACTGGACTTAACCATCCAGGGGTCCTTTACCTTTTACTTTGCCTGTTATAAATGTTTTATATTCCAAATGGCTAAGTGTCAACAGTTCTGAGAAGTGCCTTTCATTTACTCACACCCTGGTGAGCCCATCAAAGCTCTTGGCTGATTTGTGGTGTGGTGTGGCAGCTACCTTGGCCAAGAAGGACGGACAACCTTCCCATGAAATCTCAGGGGCCCCTCCCTTTTATGTGATCTAGCTTGATCTCAGGGTGGGGGAGGATCTCCCTTTAAAAATACTGGCCACCATCTCTCCCAGTCTCCTACAGCAGGAATATATTTGTAATTGGACATGTAATCAGTTCCAGCTGTATTTTTTCAGTCAAAAAATAGTCAATTGTTTATTGGAACTAAACCCTTTTTAAAAGCTTTTAATACTGGTTAACACTTGTACTTTTACACTTAAATAAGGGAATTAAAAAGAACACCAATAGTTTTGATGGTTGCAAGAAGAGTTCCATCCATGGCCTACATTAATATCAGAGTTCATGGTAGTAAAAAGCAAGGACTTTGCCTCTAGGTTTGGGCAGAAATGTGTAGCTATAAATGAGAACGTCTTGCAGTGCCTTAGCTTGTATGGTAGATTAAACTAAATACTTCCGTCAAAAGAGCTGTCAATGTGACATGTTTTAATGAGTTCTAAATGCACTTAAAGCATTTTAAATCAGAGGAGCAGTTACCATAGCAGCCACTGTGTCATATGAGAATTAAGAAACCTGTTAAGACTTTCTTTTGCTAATTTGAGATGGGGAACATTAACACACACAAAAGGCAATATTCTTGGCTTGTCATTTCCACAGTCTCTTCACTTTGTAAGATATTGGGGTATGAATATTTGCTTCATTATTTCACCACTATGTTCTGTTTGATTAACAATTTATGTGTAATGCTTTTAAAAATATAGCAATGTAAATTGATTGTCTAAATTTAGCTTCACCAGAAGAACAAAAAGACAAAACAAAAAAGAGTAGCCTGGGAGGAAAGCTTCCCTAGCATTCCTCATATAACCACAAATGATGAATCCATTAGTTATTTGGATATCTTAACCTCCCTCTGTAGCTGGCTCAGGGGAATTAGCATAAAAAAATTATAAAGCGTGCCCAAAAGATATAAAATATATTTCTACTTTCCCTTTGCTCATTAGATTTATTTTTTAACGTTTTCCTTCCACTCCACTCCCCTTAATAGATCACATACATTTCTGCTTCTCTTGACCTTGTGAGTGCTTTTTATTCTGTGGTTCCTGTTTTTCTTTGACTCATTTCTGAAACTCACTCCTCACTCTCACTTTCATTCATATGTCTGCTCTTTCTGTGTATCCTTGCTACAGGGGCTTTGAGTTTTAAACCTGAAGCTGCCCTCTCTCTTAATCTTCTTCCAATATCTGTTCTTCCCACTCCTCTTCCCAGTTCTCATTCACCTTGTCACTGCCTCATTTTCATCAAAACAGTCCTTTTCTCTAGTAAGTCTTAGCTCAAATAGTTTCAGCAGCTTGAAAAAGTGCCTGATTGCAAGTTGGAGTGGGAACTCAAGCTTTGAAATCATTGTTGTCCCATCAAGAGTGAGGGCAATGCTCCCCTTTCTCTGAAGAAGAAGAGTTGGATTTGATATCCCACTTTATCACTTCCCTAAGGAGTCTCAAGGGACGCGGGTGGCGCTGTGGGTTAAACCACAGAGTCTAGGACTTGCCGATCAGAAGGTTGGTGGTTCGAATCCCCGCGATGGGGTGAGCTCCCGTTGCTCAGTCCCTGCTTCTGCCAACCTAGCAGTTCGAAAGCATGTCAAAGTGCAAGTAGATAAATAGGTACCACTCCAGCGGGAAGGTAAACGGTGTTTCCGTGCGCTGCTATGGTTCGCCAGAAGCGGCTTAGTCATGCTGGCCACATGACCTGGAAGCTGTACGGCTGCTCCCTCAGCCAATAAAACGAGATGAGCGCCACAACCTCAGAGTCGGCCACGACTGGACCTAATGGTCAGGGGTCTCTTTACCTTTAAGGAGTATCAAAGCGGCTAACAATCTCCTTCCCCTTCCTCCCCCACAACAAACACTCTGTGAGGTGAGTGAAGCTGAGAGACTTCATAGAAGTGTGACTAGCCCAAGGTCACCCAGCAGCTGGATGTGGAGGAGCAGGGAATCGAACCCAGTTCACCAGATTACGACTCCACTGCTCTTACAGCACACTGAATTGGCTTTGTGACATATGATTGGCTTTGTAATGCCACTGAATGACTATAGTTAGGAAGGAGAGGTAGGAGAAGCCTGGGTGCTGTTGTTTAAATGGTACTGAAGCAGTTGAATAAGCTGTGAATTTCAGCAAAGTGTGTGTGTGTGTGTGTGTGTGTGTGTGTGTGAGAGAGAGAGAGAGAGAGAGAGAGAGAGAGAGAGATATTATGGACCTTTCAGCTTCCCCCATCCCATCCCCAGTACTAATTTAATGCTGAAAACATTCACTGGTGAATATTTGGCACAGTACTCATCTCTTATCTACCTGACAGATAACAAACTGTTTGTCAACACTGTATGGATTAATACTTTCTGCTCAATAGCTGGAGCCTTGATTTCCATTTCACAGCAATGCAATTCTGCTAGTGACTGGAAAGGAACATTGGCAGGTGATACGCAACTGAGGTTTTAGTGATAAATATGCACACATATTCACCTTTTTTAACCAATAGTTTGCAGTGCACTTTCACTGAAAAACCTGTTGGCTCTTAATTTACTGCACTCTAGAAGTTAGCTTGTATTTAGGAGTCACAGAATTCCATATAAAGCATTATATGGGAAGCGTTATCAGCTCTGTGCCTATTTGCCCATGGGAAAATAAATCAAGAAAGGGAGGTTAAGTGAGTCTAAACATTCTACAGTCTCATGCTGAATGGACAGCAGGGTTAGCTACACATCCTGCATCTCTTGACTTCCATCCCTTGTGCAGCTACTACACAGATGGCTTCCTTCTGTATGTTTTTATTTTTACATGAAATAAGAAAGAAAGAAAAGAAAAAGGAAGAAACCATCCATGCACAGATAGTCTACTACTTTCATATTGCTTCCTTGATTAAGAATCATGGCCTCTAAATAGACATTGAAGTATGGATGCTGTGAGTTGCCTTCAAGGCTGCTTGAACAGAGTTCTACTCTCACAATGAGACACACACACATACAGAGAGAGAGAGAGAGAGAGATTTTCAGCAGGAGCTCACTGGAGCTCAGGTTGACATTCTTAGAAAACAAGGGAGAAGTTCATGATGAGCTCCAGCTCATCTTTTTCTAGAAAAATAGCTCTGTCTCCCTCTCCCTCTCCCCCATATATCCAAGATGCACTGCCTTTCCATTGAAAGTACACTTGAATATGTTTTCAAATGGAGAGGTTATCTGATATGAGGCCGCCACATTGGCAATGGTTTTGGCAGATAGTACAGATAAGAAAAGGAAGGTCTTGGAAATGTAAATGGAAGAAGCAATAGTCATGGGGGGGGCAGATAGGGAGAAATCAAGAAGTAGCAATGGATGATACTGGGAAGTTTTTAGAGATAACTCGGGTGCAGATGGAGAAACATGAGCGGATCATGTTTCGTATTTAATTTCCACAAAGCAGCTTGTGTGGGAAAGATAGGCAAGCTGGGTTTTGCATACCCATCCCATGCAATTTTTTTTTTCAGTGTCATACTAAACACAAAAACACAACCATGATTTAGTCATCCCTTTATCCCAGCTGTGGCTATCAAGTAAAATGAGTCCCATAGTTGCCCCAATGTATAGTCCGAAGGCACAGGAAGCCACCACCTTGCTGAAGCTAAGCAGATGAGGGTCTGGTCAGTGCCTGGTTGAGAGACCACGTGGGAACTACATCTATATCATCTATATTCTATGGTGGAAGAAACACAGGGTAATAAATGTAACAAAATGTATAAATAGTTCTTCTGGCACAGGGTAAGCCAAAGCTGGAGTATGCTGGGCACCAAATGAGAAATGTGGAGAGTACAGTGGTGCCCCGGAAGACGAATGCCTCACAAGACGAAAAACTCGCTAGACGAAAGGGTTTTTCGGTTTTGCGTTGCTTCGCTAGACGAATTTCCCTATGGGCTTGCTTCACAAGATGAAAACGTCTTGCGTTTTTTAAAAAAAAGCTGCTTGAAGAGGCGCAGTTGCGACGGACCGTGCTTCACAAGACGAAAAACATCGCAAGACGAAAAGACTCGCGGAACGAATTCTTTTCGTCTTGCGAGGTGCCACTGTATTTGGATTAAAATAACATAAAATATTTTATTGGATTTGTTTTGATTGTATACTATTCTTTGCTGATGTTATAAGCTTTCTTGGGGGTCCCCTAATGCAGTGTTTCCCAAACGTTTTTGGGCAACGGCACACCTGTTTACCGGAAAAAAAATTCGCGGCACACCACCATTAAAGCCCCGCCCCGTGACGTCAGCGCGCAGCGTCACGCCGGGAGGGACGCACAAAAGTGAACGTTTTTTCCCTTCCCCTTGCCGGGGTGGGAGGAGGCAGCAGAGCGAGGGACTGAGGGACGGCGGCAGCTGAGGCGGCGGCGGCTGTTGTGGTGGTGGCGGCGATAGCGGGCGGAGGAGGAGCCGTCGCCGGGAGTTGCTGCTGCTGCTGTTGCTGCTGCTGCCCGGACATGCCGGCCTCCTCCTCCTCCGCTGTCTCGCGCTCCTCCCTTTTGCGCGCACTGCCCCGCCGCTCGGCACCACCACCGCGGAGCCGCCCCCGGCTCGACGCGGATCCTCGCCGCCGCCGCCTCTCGCCGCCCGACTCGCCCGCCTCCCTCCCACGGCACACCAGCCGGTGTCTCATGGCACACTAGTGTGCCGCGGAACACCGGTTGGGAAACACTGCCCTAATGGAGCCCAAAGGCACAGCATAAATGCTATAAATAAGTTTTGCTATGCCCAACTTGAGATGTTGATGAGATAACCAGGAGAAGGTATCAGAAAGGCAGCGGATCTCAGATTAGGGTTAGAAAATGTATATTGAGAGAGGCCTTGGCACAAAAATGGCAGTGGAGCTGTGAGAACAAATGTGATCACATAGGAAGGAATGCGTAGAGACCACAGAGTAGAAGACCAAAGACTGAGCCCTGTGAGACTGCTATAGGGAGATGGAGAAATGACAGCTGAGAAAGAAGGAAGAAGAAGAAGAAATATGCACTTTGATGTAAGGCATTTGCACAGAGCAAGGAATTATTGATAGCTTAGGTATATTTCTTTTCTTCTGATCCTAGCTGTGCCTTTCCTTTAAATGCAAGCCCCATTTATACCACATGCAGTGCAAGCAAGCAGGCAAGCACTTCCAGAATTTTAACGAGTGGATATAAATTAATATTGTCACACCAGTGGAAGAAAAAAATTGGAATGGAGAGCACTTGCAACTTAGATTGATCATACAAATATTGATGGAACATAAAACCAAAAGAATGTGTTTAGTTTTAGAGCCATGGTGGTACAAATATTTTTTATTGCAGGCTGACAGTATTAATTTGCATGGTGAAGGAAAGGTGGGATAAATGCAGTAAATCAATGAATTGGCTTTAAAAATATATCCATTTTCCTCCAAACAGTTTGCAGCGCTTCCCATTTTCTTTTGATCACACATTTCTGCTTAACTTCATAACTCCCCTCTCTATTATTCCTTCTTGCAAAACCCCATCTCTACTGTGCCGCTAGCATGAATTCCTGATTTCACCTGTCCTTTAAGTTACCTAGCTCAGTGCATAGAACATTTCATGGTCATCTAGAGTGGCTATGTTCTCTGTTAAAAATATTATTGATAGCATCTTATTATGTCACATACAGTTGAATTACCGTATTTTTTGCTCTATAAGACTCACTTTTTCCCTCCTAAAAAGTAAGGGGAAATGTGTCTGCGTCTTATGGAGTGAATGCAGGCTGCAAAGCTATCCCAGAAGCCATAACAGCATGAGGGATTGCTGCTTTCACTGCGCAGCGATCCCTCTTGCTGTTCTGGCTTCTGAGATTCAGAATATTTTTTTCTTGTTTTCCTCCTCCAAAAACCAAGTGTGTCTTGTGGTCTGGTGCGTCTTATAGAGCGAAAAATACGGTACTCTAAATTGCTTGAGCAATGATGGCCCCCTTTGAGAGTCTGCTTAAGTTGAAGGCGATGTCAAGGAGACAGAAACATTGTTCTTCATTCTGAGGCACTTATGAAGTAGCATTTAGTTATATATCTGTTCAGCTGAAGAGAGGTGTGGCTAGAATAAAATACTATGCCCATCTCAGCAGTGCTTATATCAGGGTTCAGGCAGCATGTCTGATGTATACAGTCTAAGCGTGCTGGAATTCCAAGGTCAACAAGGTTCTAAGCCATCTATGTGGCTAATGGAGATGATTATGAAGTCAGGGTGCGCCATGCATTTTGCATAGCTGCTTTCCTAACATTTGGCACAGGCCAGCCATAGACAATAGGCTCCTGCTTTTCTAGATTCATCAGGGCACATTTTGAGGGGTAAAGTAATTTGCAAGTAATTTGCAAGTAATTTTAATGTCAGGACCCTGCAATTGCTCTAAAGGCTTGCATTCCCTTCCCTCATGCATTTCCTTCTGCAGCAAAATTTTGTGAACCATCTTCTAATGCTTGTCCCATCTTATGATTTAAAGCGAATCATGAATAGAATATTAGTGGGCACGCTGACCATAGTTAAAAATGAGAAGGGAAGAGAATGGATATTCATGTTAGACAGATGAGGGAAAGTAATGGAGTACCTGCTTCTCATATTTTCAATATGATTCACTGCAACTGCATTGGGTTCTTACAGAACTTTTAGACGTTTGATTAAGACACAACATCCTTTTGGTACTTAATGAGTGTGTATTTATTTTGACTGATGACTTATGCATTGATTATTTAATTCATTCTAATGACATTAAAAAACCCCCAAAACTTTAAAATCTGCCATTTTCTGCTTCTTTCCCACTAGTAGTTCTACTGAGATAAATAGAACTGTGAAAAGGGGGGGGGGACTTGATTCAAGAATGAATTCCCTAGGGAACGTTCATTATTCCATCTTTCCAGTGAAATTACTTTATGCCATTCTGTGACGATAACAAATGAATATGCAATATTGGAGTGCTGGTGTATATGAATACACAAGTAGCCATTTGCAATAATGAATCCCTCTGGTGCTCTTGCTATTTTTAAGGTACATTTTAACACTTCTGAATAAATTCCTTCATTTTAATGTTCAAAACATCACGACAGATTGTAGCAGAACTTTTCCAAGGTGCCATGCCCAAGCAATTAGCAATGGTCTCTACAGAGAGTCTCCACAGCATGGCGGCAGTTCACACAAACCTGCAATCCCCCTGGTAGATTATCAGAATTACACTTCTGATAATCTTTAGTAGGAAACTGTCAGCTATTGTGACCTTGCTGAATTTTCTTTTTTTCATTCTTGGATAGTTGTGTCTGTTTTTTAATCCATTGGGGTACTTTGGAAAAATATGTGTCTCAGAGTGCATTCTTGGCATTAGTAATAATCAGCTGATGCATATGCTAAAAGACTACATATGGAAACCTTGCCTAATGTAACACCTTATTTGTAAGGGTTGTGTCGAACTGATTACAGGACACACGGGCCTTGTGGAAGTGAATTTCTATAGGATTTGTGGGATTCCTTCTTTGATATGGACAACACACTCTTACTGCCTGACTGGCCATTATTTGATCCTACCAATGTATTTGATTCTTCTTTCCAATTTAGACCTTTATAATATAGAATCCCCCCTTTTAGTTTATTCCTAATTATTATATTCCTAATTGTTATATTGGCCTAGACTGTGTACATATCCATATTTTTAGAAGGCACATCTACACACCTTTTCATCTTATTAAAAGTATGCCCTACACAGTGGGAAAGGCCTACTGGACATTTTCAAGTGGGTCTGGGAAAGCTATTGTTCATACTTGAACAAGTTACATCATTGGAATCATATATAATGTTCAGCTCAATGATAAAGTCAATTCAAATTGAGAAAAATACCCTTAAAATACCCTTAAAGTGGTGGTTCCAAAACATTTTTATTCCTTGATTTAATTTCATTTCCCTCCATCTTTCTTCCAAGGAAATTGGTGTGCATGATTCCATTTTTTTAAAAGAATTCTCATAGCAATATTGTGATGAAGGTTAGGCTGAGAGTAACCCCAGTGTTGCTGAGAAAGTGGTGAGATCCTTCTGAGCTGACAGTGGGATCGGGATTGGAGGCACTGAATCACAATGGCTCTGATCCTATCTCCAGGGTCATTTTCACATAATAGCACTGGGTGATTGCCTTTTAGTCACATGGCTAAAAGCTGGGCTGTGAACTGCCACAGTGTACTATCTTAACCCCAGTTCAACATCTATAGGAAGTAATGGGAGCATTCATTATCATATCTGTGGCATGGTGTCATCTGTGCAATGATGATATCCAGTTCTATTTCTGTAACCTCTGAATCAGGAGAGGCAATGCAAACCCTTGCCCGGTGGTTGAACTCTGTGGTGGGCTAGATGAGAGCCAATAAACCAACTCTGAATCTTGGCAACATGAAAGCACTGTGGGTGAACATTTCCCAAATCCAGATAATTGGTGAATTGCCTAATTTGGATGGGGCAAAAGAAGATGTTTGTAGTCTGGGGGGCTCCTGGGTCCATTGTTATCATTAGAAGCCCAGGTGACCTCAATGGCTAGGAGTTCCTTCTACCAGCTTGAGCTGCTAAGACAGCTACAGTCATCTCTGGACCAGAATAGCAGGACCACTGTTGCCCATGTGTTTGGTAACCTTCAGGCTCTATGTGCTCTATAGGGCTGCCCTTGAGATTGGTCTAGAAGCTGTAGCTGGTATAAAATGTAACAACTCAACTACCCATTGGAGTGAAATATTGCAAAAATGTTGCACCACTGCTAAGTTTAAGGTGCTGGTTTGGGGACCCAACCGATCACTGTAAACGAGGGCCTTCTGTGGATACCAGCTTATCAGGAGGTCTGTTCCACACAAAGTAGGAATTGGGCATTTAGTGTGGCACCTACATTTGGAGTTTCCCCCTCTTGAACATTAGACAGGAGTTGTCTCTGTGGTCTTTTTTGTGCCTACTGAAGATTTGTTATCCAATAAGCCTTTTAAGTTGAGATCTTTCCCAGTCTGTATCTGTAGTGGAATGATTTTTGATAGGTTTTCAATATGTCATTTTTGTATTATCACCTGTTGCTTGCCACCATGAGCTCCTTTGGGAGGAAGAACATGGTACAAGTTAAACAAACATACAAACAAATATTCAGAACATTGACCCATTCATCTCACTATTGCTTACACTGATTGGCAGTGGCTCTTAAGGGTTTCAGTTGGTAGTCTCTCCAAACCCAACTTGGAGATTTCAAGTCCCTTCTGCATGTAAATCAGATGATCTTCCAGTGAACCACAGCTGTAGTCTTGTTAGAACTCTACAACTAACAACATAAATTTTGGTAAAAGAGTGTTTTTGTACATCTATTCTTCTCAGTAACACAACAATTTGCAATTTGAGATTCACTAAGAATGTAATTAAACTATGTTCTCAGAATGACCAACTGGACATGTTGACAACAACCTAAGTATGCTATTCCTTTAACTCACTGACAAACTGCGATGTGTGCATTGCATTGCGACGGGTTACATCACTGGTCATGACATGATGTAACCCAACGCAGCATGATGTAAGCGTCGTGATACATTGGAGATTTAAAGAAACAGCAATGTTTCATATTTAAAATTTAGCTTGGGGAATTTCCTTCTGTCCTGTCTTTTTGACCTTAATGATGATCTTTTAAAATATATGCATTATTTGATTGTGTTATTAAAGGAATAATAAACAGTGAAGTGTAGGAAAAATATGGTACAAAATGGTGACAAGTTTGAATGTTCCTGACTTCTACGTGTTTCCTAATGGTTAGTTGACTATTGGGGTATCCTGCATTAAACTGATAACTGCTTGTAGCATACTCTGGTCTGGATAGTGGCAATTATTCTTTAGGAACGGCCCAGGCTTGCAGTAGGGTGTTGGGTTGTGGCAGGTTTTTATCTTAATGTGGTTTAAATTATTCACCATGCAGTTAAATATAAGTGATTGCAACTTGGTGGTGAAAAAGTACCCTAAGGATGTTATTCTATGCTCCCTTCATGCATTGAACCTAATAGGACTGCTGTGTATGGGATCAGACTGGAAGTGACACATCTCATCCTTTTGATCCTTGGTATGTCTATTCTGATGTTTTAAAAGTGGCCTGAACTTACTTAAATAAAGTATTTCACTTCTTAATTAACTTTGGAGTAGCCTCTTGAGTCTAGACTTTTAGCTGCACTACTTTTGCCCTTCTTGTTTATTCTGGGTTATACAGTTTTTCTGTCTTCCTGCTATGGCCCATTTAAATATTCTCCATGCTGTGTCTAGAAAGATTTTTCACTGCAGATTGTGTTTATGGAAGAGAGACTCAAAATAAGATAAGTGGAATCCACAGGGAGAAATTGCAGCAGTTAACATAAAAACTAATCAGATCATGACAAGAGGATTATGGACAGAAGAGTGTGTTTTAAATAGTAAAGGAGAAACCTGCAATATTGGCTTGTAGACTGGATGTTGAGCATAATGAACTGAGCACAACAGTGAAATTGTAAACCTAGGAGCCTGAGCAAAGAGGGAATATCTAAGATTTTCAAACTGATGAAAATTAATTACCCTCGGGTATAAGTAAATGGAAGATTTTCTTTCTTTGTGGTCTAAAAAGACACATTACTATGAAATTTTGTGGTACAATTATTTAATACTTCCCATTTCTGGACCTTGCTTTGCAAAGGATTGCACAGATTAATATTACTATGAACTAGTCTTTACAGCAGCCTTTGTTAGTTTGGTGCCCTCCAAATGTTTTGAACTACAACTCCTCACTAGTCCCAGCCAGCACAGCCCCAGTTTTATACAATGTACCCTGCCAAATCCATCCGTCATTTTCATGAGCAAAGCCACTGGGAAAAAGTGCTGAAGTAGTTACTGCTAGACTCATCAATAGCAGATTACTGTGGACCACAGGGGATCCTGACACAAGGTGGAAAACCCTGGGGTGATGTAAGTGAAAATATTAAAGAGGAGGAGGTTGAGGTAATGAAAATAAGACACTCAAAAGAACCTGGAAACAAAGGCAGGAAGAAAGTTAAGCGAACACATAAGAAGAAAGAACCATTCTGAACTTTGCTGAAGTGTAGTGAGAAAAAGGAGATAAAAACCAAAGGAGTGAGATATGTATTAAATTATGGGAGAATAGGGAAATGAATAGTGGCTGACAACTAGCAGTTAGTTAGAGATAGACAAGTCTGCCTATTCCAGGCCAGTGGAACTCTTTTGGATGTGTGCACTCATAAGTCTGTTCTGTCTTCTTTCTCTATTAAACTGTAGTTTTAATATAGCTACATGAAAATTCACATTCAAATCATATTTTCTAACATATATTTTGCTCAAAACGTGCATTTTGAAATGTATTTTGATAGCTTTCTGGAGGAGACTTGCATCAAGGTTCAGGATTCATGGAAGCCAACAGTGCTATCTGAACCATTTCTACTTAGACGTAAGTCCTGCTGAAATCAATGGGAGTAAGGTTAGGATTATAGCTAGAATTTTGCTCGGCATATTTGTCCAGAAGGTATGCATCGGATCAGTTCATATTAGAGGCCACATCAAATTCTGAGGGACTAAAAATGGAATGATGTTTATGAAGAAGAAAGCCAAATTATATTTTGATCATATTACAGATTTTTGCATACAGAAAAGTCAATGTATGTAGCTTGGGGTGAGGTATCAAAGTACTTAAGTAAGTGAGAACACAAAGACAGAACCTTTGTCCACCAATACTGTACGGAATCCAGAAACAAAAATGACAAAAGCTCAGTTGTGATGGGCTTCAAGGGCTGGCCAGTACTTTGCCCACACTTTGCCATTTCAGTAGGTCCCAATCCACACTACTATGTACCAGCCAGGAATGCATTTTTAAACAAACAAAAACAAAACAAAAATATATTCAGTAGGTTCCAAACCATAATGATGTTAGCCACCTGTATAATGTCAGCTGGTAATGGAGCTCAAAGGGCTGGAGCTGCAGCAGTAAAAGTCTGGTTTCTGATACAAACTGAGCATACCTCTAGGGCATGTGGTATTCTCAACAGCCCCATCTGAGCAACACAGTTGCCAGACAGGGATACAGGGGGTGAAATGGTTACTTCAGTAATCTGAGTTAACACCAAAAAACAAATGGGAAGTAGAACTGCACAAAGTAGCTCTTGCCTGTGGTATCTGTGCATAGAATGGAAACATCTGAAAAGCAGGGAGCAGCTTGGGCATGTGCAGCCTTCCATGCAACCTGGAATCCCAATTACTCAGGTGTCCAGATCGACATACAAGGCTGAACATGTGAAGGCTTCACCCCATTTTAGCCATTCACATTCTATGAATGGACACCAGGGGCTGGTTGCGGCCTTGCTGCCTACTTGCAAGTTGGTATTAACCATGAGCAGTATCCCTGGATATGGCTAAAAGTCTTCATATGAATACAGGTCATCATACTGTAAAAGAAATGCAACAGAGAGACTGGAAATGTTTCTTGTGGTGTGTATATAAGCTGCACAGGGAGAACCATGTTGTGTTAAAAGTCAGATGAAGTGGCCTCTACTCTCTTCATCTACATTTACCGTATTTATTGCCTTTGTTGGTGTGATTTACTAGGGAACATCCTTCCACAGTCAGAAAAGCAGACAGGTCCCGGGGTCAAATGCAACCTTCCAGGACTCTCTATGTGGCCCTTGGGACTTTCCCCAGGTGACACGCTTTCTCAGCTCTGCTTTGTGCCTGGCTGAAAAGTTTCCTTGAGCTTGGATAATGTCTCTTTGTTGTTTGGATGTAGAGAGGTAAATGAGAGCATGTATAGAAACTATCCTAGTGTATAAAGGTAAAAATTGCATTTATTGCCCATTTTTTGTCTCTGGCCTCCATATGCCATTGGCTTATGGATCCTGGAAAATTGTCCAGCTGGAATATATTGTCTGCTCCTAATGTACGGTAAACTAAACATCCTTTGGATTTGTGGCCCTGATGTTTTACCTCAGTAGCTTTCACGGTACCATCTGGTTCAACCCATGTCAACACAACTTTTTTGGCTGGTCTCTCTCTCTCTCTCTCTCTCTCTCTCTCTCTCTCTCTCTGCATATCCCACTAAATGAGAAAACTCAACATGGCAAAATTATACGCAACAGAAGGGGGAGCCTTATAAAGAATGAATAATATCACTCATAGTTTAGAGAAATGTCACACCAAGCTTATATGAATCAGTTTTTCCCACATGCACAGAACACCATCTGTGCGAGGGATTGTACATACTGTACTACTCTCTTCCCCTGTGGCTCCCCTCATAGTCACTCAAGACTGGAAATGGATTTTCCCCAAAGATCTTAGCCCTATGAGAGTTCCTGCATGTTATATCTCAATATATACAGATCTATGGGGAATTCTTGATTCTAAATAAGAGCTGTAATACTGTTTCTTACTTCTGTTTTTGCTCTCATGGTAAGTAAAATGTTGTGTATAACTATGGCAGGTATAATGTGCCTGGAACTGAATGTGTAATCCACATATAGGCCTGAATCTTTCACACTCAGATGATTCTCAGTTAAATGTTTTAAGTTCATTGTTGCTGATGGTGGAAATGTGTATTCAGTGAAACAAATATCCTGACTTCTCTGTGTTGCGTAATATTTTCCATGTGTGCTATCTGTGTTAATTATTTTGTTTGTATTAATAATAATTACATTAAATTCATTTCAAATACTACAGTGATTTTTGTCAGAAGACGAGCTACGTTTGGCATGTCCAAGATGTTGGGTGTGCCCTGTAGGATTTTTGACTTTTCCACTCTGAACAGCAACAGACCCAAATTTCTATTTGCCATGTCACAAAAGTGTATACCTCTCCTTGGTGTACAGAATAGTTGTGTAGTTCTTTGGATCCAAACCATAATGACTTGGGAACAGAGACAATGGCACAACTTAGGCAGGCATCTGAAACAGAATTTCATATTCATTTCCCACCACTAATCCCCAATCTTTTAAAATCTTTGCTAATTAAAAAGTCTTATTTGATGAATATTGTACTATGATAGTGCACTGAAAATTGGACTGTCAACTGAATTACAAAGAATTCATGTATACAGAATGTATTTTTTTCTTATCAATTTTGAATGCAAAATAAGCAATCATTTTAAATAAAATTAATTGCATTGTCACAACATTTGATTTTTTCCTACCAGTTTTTTCTGATTTGTTGTCTTTAGCATTTATGTTAGTGTGCAATTTGCATCCTTTTTTTCAGATTCAAATTTTGACTTTTTGTGTTACTTTTTTTTCTTTTTTCCACTTTTTGGATAGTTTTTTTTCCTTTAAATTTTTGGGAACCTGCTGTTTTTGAATTCTCTTTTTTCCCTTTATTCTCCTGCTCACTCTGATCCCAGGAGCCAACACAAAGAAAAGCGCAGATGATATAACCAGTAATGATCGTGGGGAAGACGAAGGTATTTTTTGTTTTTGTTTTCCCAAAAACTGAAACGTGATATGCATGAACATTAACTTTCCCCCTCCTTTATTTAATCACACACATTTCAGTGTGCTGCTTTATTTTCTTCTTATCTGGAATCAACTTTCCTTTCCACCTGTTTTTTTTCTTCTTCCAAAAATAAGACACAAATTAGCATTTAGATGACTGCAATTCCCCTTTGAGATAAGTGTACAGGTTATCTGTAAATATGTGTGAAGTGAGTAACATAAATATTATTTACAACCAAAAATGCTTCCTTATTCCCAGTCCGAATTTTTGCCTAGGAAAAGGGAAAAAAATATGGAATTGAAACCTTGCATGTGTATCTTTTCCTTTATCCCTTTTAGTACATTTTGTAAATTCACCTTCACCTTATCTCCCTCTTTCTCTTCCCCATATAGTGGATGCAATTACTTTGTCTCCAGTTTCAGTCCCCGCTCCCCTGATATTTCAAAGGAAACTGTTTAATTTCTTTTATTCTTTAAAGCTTTCTTCCTTTGCATGTATCCGGGACAACGTTAACACTACCATTTACTCCCATATTGCTTCCAGGAATATGGTTTGTGTGTTTATATATTATATATAGCACACTAGTGATACCCATCCTTTTGGGATGTCCATCACTTCCATGTTATTGTAAACATGCACGGAAGCATAATCATGTGGGTATATGTTTTATATATTTATATATATATAAAGTCTGTGAAGTGTCATGGATACAACTACTTAGGTTGTAGCAACTGCATTATTCTGTATGTGTAAAGGAAGCCTAACTGTGGTGGGGACTTTTTTTTGGGGGGGGGGGGTTTGCAGGATTCAAGATTTTTAAAATTTTCCCCATAAGGATGGAGGCAAGTACCTTAATAATATGACATGACGATGTTTCTCTTTCTCTGTTTAATAATAAGCACATATACTATAAGAATACACTATCAGCGTTTGGTTAGATTCAGATTAATCACAAACTCTTACGAATTTCAGAGAAAATCTTAATTTACTTCTAAACCTCTTTATTGTTCCACATTTAATAACAGCTGTAATAACAGACCACTATGCTTTGAACCCTTTTCAGACAAAAATTACACCTAGCTTGTTTCTTAATGTTACACATCCTGACAAAGGTTTGCATAAACAGATGAATTATCTGAGTCTGGCACTTTCATGCATTCTGGATTTGAACCTCACATCCTTGGTGTCTGGTCTTTTCTTAGCCTTATTTCACTTCTTTTCTGTGTTTTGAAATTTGACACTATTTCAACTAGCATGGTAACATTTGCCCTTTCTGTTCCCCTCAGAAATCTTTATAGTTATGGTGCGGTCACCTCTTAATCTCCTTCTTTCTCGAGAGTTTAGAATTATGGTGGCTTTTCTGACCTTTTCAAGTACAGCTGCTGAGATCTCTGCTTCCTTGTTATTGCGACTGTTCACCTTTTCCCCATTGCTCTGCTGCTGTAATAATGCCTTTCCAAATAAAGTAATTAGACATTTAGTTCATACACAGCAAATAGATTCTGTCATGCAAGGGCTGAGCTCAGAAATTAGTTTTTCTGTAAAGTACGTCTACCCTTCCTCCCTCCCTAAGTTTGATTATTTGATTTCTATACCACTTAATATATTAAATAACATTTTCTGTTCCTCTTATGGGGACAGATCTGAAGGAGGGCTGCCCGTTGCTGCCCCCCATGCTAGAGTCTATATCTTCCATTTATGCTAGGTAAAGGAAGGTATTATATTCCATATTGGTATCTTGAACAGCACTACAAATGTGATTCTTAGCAGAAAATATATTTTATTTATCTTGCCAAGGATACGTGAAAATATACTTCTTTCTTAGTTGCAAGTCTGTTGGTTGTTAGCTAGCGCATACCTACCATAGGGGCAGACCTTCGTAATATGCTGCCCTGTGCAAGGCCATTTGATGCCATCCCCACAGCTGTCACAGTGCTTGCTTAAGCTGGGCATTGAGAAGGAGATGTGAGGCTCTGACAGGTTCCTAGTGCTCTCCTCGGCTGCATGCTTGGTGCAACCACACCGCAAACACTGCCCTAAATTCTCCTCTGCCTACCATGTGTTCTAGAACCAATACAGATACATTGGTGAGTCAATATTTTTCTCCATCAACCTCTGGATTCAAATCAAGAAAATGTGGGAGTATAAAACACCACATATTGGTTTCATAAGGAGAGGTAGATTATGGACTAAAGGGAAATACTATTTCCCATTAACATAGAACTATTAATTGCCTGGCAATTTATTAAATAGAATATGCAACTATCAGCACCAACTAGTTTAGGAGAGCTTTTCTGAAGGGTGGTTGAAAGGTACTGTGGCCCTACGCCCTACCTCCAAATAAAGTCACTTATAGCTATATCCACCACTTTTATACATATGGTACCTTTAGTTGGCTAAATGGGAGACTCTTCTAATGGGTGAGCAAAATTGGCTGCTCCCAAGATACTACCCTTTTTTCAGCTGACAAATTGGGGGAAAGCCATTTTGCTTCTGTTTTGGAAATCACAGTTCAGCCCCACAGATGCCTCTAAAAGTGGTTTCAATGGCAGGGAGGCTTCTTACAATAATGGGAGGGAAAGGTTACTTATTTTTGCATCTTTCTCCTCCTTTTTCTGTGAAACATTTTGGTCTTTTTAAGTATTTTTGAAGCAAGCAATGGGATGGCAAATTGCGAATGTCATTCCTAGCGGTCCTCCGTTGATTCAATTTAATTAGTTTAGACAAAGCAGAATGCAGATATGAAACTCTTTTTGTCTCCCTAATATCTGTCAAGATATTTTGCCCGAAGATTTTCCCCACCCACTTCACATCTTAATGTGAATGATAATTTTTGGTGGTGATAGTTTGTTGAATATGCTTCAAGAACTGCAACATTATCAGTTTCAGAAATTGAGGAAGTCAGAAAGACATGGGACGGTGATGCTATTTATGTTAATAAACCTATTAAAAGTTTGCTATTTAAAAATAATGTTTATGTTATAAACCACCTCATAATGACACTTTCTGTACATTACTTACTTCAACTTATGTATTTTACATGTGAGATTCCTACATTAACTTGAGGCCTAGTATTGTGTGATACATATTCCAAAAGCAACACAGCTCTGTTTCAAGTTGTGATCCTGGTGAGAATCAGCAGATATACTTCCCTGCCTCCACCACCATTCCAGTTGTGCAATGAGAGATGCTGTCACCTGTGGTACTTTTGGCCCTTTCCGAGCTTATCTACAAGCCCTATCTCCTTTTTTATTCTGGTCCTAACTGAAGATAAGCAGACTAGTAGATAAGAAAAATAGATGAAGTGAGAAAATATGCAAAAATTATTAACACTTTGTGGGGGCGGGGATAGGCAACAGTTTTCCTTTAATACTTGTATTACTTTCTTGTGTTTTCCTTACTTGTGTTCTTTTCAGACATACATGATCAGAACAGCAAGAAGCCAGTGATGGTCTACATCCATGGTGGATCATATATGGAAGGTACAGGGAATATTGTTGACGGCAGCATACTGGCCAGCTATGGAAATGTCATTGTTGTAACCATCAACTACAGGCTAGGGGTTCTAGGTAAGTTCCCCCCTTTTTTCTTTCTTAAATCAATGAGCTAATAACAGTAATTCAGAGCCACTTCTGATTTATTTCTTTTAATCCATTTAATGGTTGGTACATTCTGTATGTTGGTTCATGCTGGAAAATCCCAGTGGGTGTAATGGAAAGATACCCTCCTCCATGCAGTGCTTTCAGAATCTCTGGTTCTAATTTGATGGATGCATTTTATAATGAACTATGCCTATTAGTCTCTTCCATCTTCTGGGAAAGAGCACTGAGGCAAGGCTTTGTATAATCAATTCGATTTCCTTTTAGTCAACTCTTGCCACATTGGTTATTGCTTGTGTTGCTGCGTGAGGTTTTTCAGATAACATATATTAGATTGGAGAAACTGAATTATATTAGTAGGCAATGTTTTTTTCTTGAATGTAACCACGTCTGCTGTTGCCTAAATCACTGCCTGGGTCATGATAGTATGAATTCAAGGCAGCCAAGATAAGTTTTCTTTGTGACTCAGTGACTTCCTTGCCTTGGGCTGAAATGTCTTACAAACACACTCTTATAACAACCTTCCTTGCCAATAATGAGCTGGTAACAACAAACAATGAAACTACATTTGAATATAAATATTAAATTTGCCAACATATTAGCAGATGCATGTGGATTTTGTTTTGTAATGATTTGCTGGGTGGTGAGGAATGCAAACTGTGGCTACTATTCGTTTCAAAATCTCGTGCTATATAAAGAATGAGTCACCTGAAGGTCACCATTATTTTCTCCTGGCACTTGACTGAATTATGCCTGCTTTTAAGCTTCCTCATGAAAGTTAGAGGCTTCTGGTTGTTAAAATGTGGTGAAACATAGACCAGAAAATTAGTTTGCCTTATATTACTTAGCTAATAAAATAGCTATGTTTTTTATTTAAAAAAACTAATTCTTGTCTCAATAATATATTTTTATTCCCTTGCTTTTGCAAAAACAACAACAACAAAACCATCAAGCAGGAGTGCTTTTTTTAGCTTTCTGTAGTGCATCTTCATTTCCTTAAATGAACCATTACTAAAGCACTGTGATTTTGTCTATCAATAAATAAGGCACTCAACATGGAGCTGGTCATGAAAGCAGTCAGGAATGCAACTGGCGGAAGGGGCTGTGGCCAAATTGCTGACAAGAGCTAAGAATTCAAAAGCATTAGGCCTCTTTTGTCTGGCATGCACTAGTTGAGAGTTTGTTTTCAGGCTCAGTTCAAGGTGCTGGTTTTAACCTTTAAGCCCTACATGGCTTGGGAGCTGGTTATTTTAAGGACCACTGTATTTTCCTCACATCTGAGCCATTGTTCCAGAACCCTTGATCCTATGAAGGATGGTGGGTAGATACTAGGATTAGAGCCTTTTCTGTTGTGGCACCCACCTTGCAGAATATCCACCTGAGATTCATCATACTCCAACACTTTAATGTTTTACATAGTTAGTTGAAACATGGCTATTTATTAAAGTGTTTGGCTAAGTGCCCTTTTTGTTTACTTCATTGCCTTCTGTTCCCACTTTGATCCTTACTTTTTACAAATGATTTTATCGTTTCTCTAGTCTGTTACATTAATGTTGGTTCACTGTGATTGAAGTTGTGGTTTTAGGACTGTTGCATATGTTATAAAATATTGTGTATTTTTTTTAAGCAGCTTTGAGTGGGATACAAGTTTTTTCAAAAATAAAATTAAATACATTAAATATATTTCATCCCCTATCCAATACTGACCTCTCAGAATTATAACAGTGAAATTTTAACTACTGAGATGTAAGTATTGAATCCAATGGATTTATTCCCAGGTAAGGGGGTTAGGATCATGGTCTTGATGTGCTGGTTCTCTCATATGATATTGCGATTAACATAAAAAAGAATAAGAAAAAATGGTTCAGCTGATGCATTGATGTTGAAGGCTGTAAGGAGCAAAAACAAACTGGCACTTGTGAGCCATGTTCATAGTTCCCACTTCTGTACTTTGTTTGGTAGCATGGGGTTAGTTCTTAAGCAGTGTCTGCTGGGCTAAGCTGGCAGTGGTGATGATCTCTCTTCACACTTGCAGCTTAGCCTGACCAGATGAGAACACCTGGGCAGTTCAGGGTTATTAGTACTTGTCTGCAATCTGGCTGTACCACAATTATGCATCTTGGTCAATCTCCACCTTTTGGCTCTCTGGCTGCCTGACACCTGGATGTGCCTCCTCCATTCCCCTCCTCTGCACTGCAGACATATCCAAGCATATGAGACAGTTAAGCGCATCATTGAGGGAGGGAGGCAGCTCACCCTTGCTTTAACCTGCCTCCACTTCTTGGAAGTGATGGGTGACACATAACAGCAATTTTAAATGCCACGACCCACCTCCATGCAAAATATCCTTCTGCTACCAAGTCTGTCCTCTGTCCCTGTCCCTTCTCCCACTCAGAGGCATGAGAAAACATTGGCTCCTTGCCCGTTTCCTGTTCATGTTCCTGATTAATAAACTGGCATCTCCTGTGCATGTTGGACATTAAAAATACCTTATGGTTGGATTATTCTTGTTTGACAATGTCGCTGTTAATGCTAGCTGCCTTGAGCACTTTTTTGGATGTCGGAAGCAATATGCTAATTTCTTAACAAATAATAAAAAATGTGTTTCCTTTAATACTATCAATCACGGATGTCAGAGTAACTTGTAGGTTCAGTTTCTAGCGTGGGTAGTCATTCCACAATTGTAGTGCAAACAATTATCCTAGACTCTGCCTTCAGTCCAATTTTATAATTTTCTTTGCAGGATGAATTGTTGGGGAGATAGATGTGCAGACATCTGTGCAAGCTAGCCAGGGGTTGAATAGTGGAGAATGCATATATAAATTTTTATTGAACTCATAGGAGACCACCTGTTTCCAAATGTGCATTCTGTTAAAAGCAGTGCCTAGCATCCATATTTGGATATTCCTTCAGATGGTCTTCCAGTTTATACCTGCTGTTCCTAGATTTCTGTAGTTCTTCTAAAGCATGGGGCAGAAACTCAAAGTTGTTGAGCTTTTTGCCGATTTCCCAAAATTTCCCGGGACATATGGCAACCCTACTCTATGACTGCAGTCCTAAATGCACATATTCAATAGGGTTTACAGACAAAATGTAATTATGCAATCTAATAGTATATTACTAGTCCCAATAATACATTTCAGTATCTAATTGTACAATACACAAATATTTACAAATTTAACAATGGTCACTTAGACCATTTAATATCAATGATGAAGCATGTGAACTATAACAATTTAAGTTTTGCTCTAAAGCCATCAGGCAAAGACGGGGGATGGGTCACATGCAAACACGTCACTAAAATGCAGCAGTTATGATTCATTTAAGTTAAAAGTCTGAAAACATGTTGAATTTCTGTTATAAGCAACCTGCTAACTGAAAACAAAATTGTTGTTAAAAGCAACACATTAGGCTGTTTGCGGTTTTTTGTCTTCAGGAATGATTTTTCCTATCCCCACCCATTTGTGACGTTTAAAATGTCATACCCATCTCTGCTCAGCAAGACTCCACCCTCCTCTTAGTCTAGAGATTATTTAATTATATCTATTCACCTGATCCATGTTCAAGCAGTTAATAAAACTCAGCAAGAAAAGACGCCTCATATATGCCTTTCTTCTCAGAGAAAGCTAACTAAGCCAGTCTCAAGATTTTGTAACATTTCACTTGCACATTGAGCCTTTGTGTAGATCTGAAATTCTGATATAACTTTGTATAAGGATCTATTGAGTATATTGGTTGAGTCATGCACTGAACTACACTAGAGTGACATGCATATATATCCGTACCCAGGCTAGGGTATCAGTTATAGGGGAAGTACTGAAGAAGGCAAAGACTGAATTGAGGGCCTTTCTTTCCTTCTATACTACGAATAAAACCATCACCACTAGCCAGGTCCCGTACTTTCACAAATAGCAAAGCATGCACCAGAATAAGACTGTGGGTAGTTATAGAGGTGGACTTGAAATGAGGGATGGAAGAGAAATGAGGTTTGGTTCATATTTTAATGCAAACCTGCCTTATTTGCACTTCCTGAAACAACACCTAAACTGAAACACAGCTATCTTGACAAATGCACACTTTTGTGGTGTATCTCCAACTAAATATGCATGTATTGGGGATAAAAAGTGCATATGCATGCGACATACAAAGAATCATTATATTAGAGGGAACTGCTTGCAAAAAACATGTATATTAGCCAGAATTGCATACGAAACTTAAGAGAAATATAAGCATATTTTCAGGATGTACCTTAGGCACAAGCTGCTAATACCCAATTCAAGTTATACTACCTGTTGTGGCATGTACTACACAGTCCCATTTAATTTATTACTCTCTTGGATTTTGATAATAAAATTTGCTAGTTAAATTTGCTCCTTAGGAAAAAATGCAGCGCTTTCATGGGCAGAGGAATGGATTAACTAGAGACTAGCAGAGAAAGCTCAGATAAAAAGGCATTTTGATACAAATGGTTTCTTTGAAAGGTTGGGAGAGATTGCTTCTTCCTCCTCCTCCCCCGCCCCCAAATTGCAGCTGCAAGTGAAAGGATTATATATACAACTGATTATTAAAGTCTTCTCAGATAAACCTTCTTTAAAGTGCCAATAAGCCTGATAAAGAATATCAGCAATTTAGTATGAAATGCTGCTCAAAGCAGCTGTACTTATCACCTCCCAAAAGGCAATGGATTAAATGTTGAAAAACTTATATATATTTAGACCTGAAAACCAACCAGAAGTACACCCAAACAGCTTGGATTATATTCCAGCAGCTAATTATGGACAGCTCAAGTGGGGACTGGAGTGGGAACCATAGCCATGCGTAGATATGTTCAGATAATCAAAGTCTCCAAAGGTGGGCACTTGGAGAAGAAATTTGTCTCACACCTTCTGAGCTTCATGCATCCATGTTTTCTGAGTGCTATGTGCATAGACCAGGCTTCCTCAACCTCGGACCTCCAGATGTTTTTGGCCTACAACTCCCATGATCCCTAGCTAGCAGGACCAGTGGTTAGGGATGCTGGGAATTGTAGTCTCAAAACATCTGGAGGGCTGAGGTTGAGGAAGCCTGGCATAGACTTTCTAGGCACAAATTGTATCTCTTTCTTGGGAGGGTACAGATCAGTCTGTTGGATATGGGCTCAATGCAGACGAGGCTGAAATGCACATAAGTCAGGCTGGTCCAACTGGTTGCAATCTGGCTACCTCAAGCCGAGTGCTCATTTGTACCACATCAATCTGTGGAATAGGCACTTGCTCATTCAAATGTTCATTCTGCACCTCTAAGGCATTGCTCTTTTAGTTTGGCAGTGCCTGAAATGTCCCACCCATTGACATTAGGCAGGGGTCTTCAATGTACTGTATTCTTTTCAGCGTCTGATGAAAATGTCTCTACTTTGGTAAACTTAACCAGACATATACAGCTGACATATATTTTAATCTGATTATAAGTGTTAATAGTGCCACCTCAACATTCTATGCATCTGGATAGGCTTGTCTAAACAGAAATGTTTTTAGCAGGTGCTGAAAAGAGTACAGGGAATGCACCTGCTTGATGTCAATGGACAGGTTGTTCCAAAGTGAAGGCGCTGCAACATTAAACAACTGTGTTATTACAAATGCAGAACATGTATTATGTAGCACCTGTAGTAGTGCCAAATCCTCTGATCATCTTGGCTGGTTGGGCACATGTGGAGTAAGATGCTCTTGTAAGTACAGTGGTACCTCGGGTTACATACGCTTCAGGTTACATACGCTTCAGGTTACAGACTCTGCTAACCCAGAAATAGTACCTCAGGTTAAGAACTTTGCTTCAGGATGAGAACAGAAATCGTGCTCCGGTGGCACAGCAGCAGCAGGAGGCCCCATTAGCTAAAGTGGTGCTTCAGGTTAAGAACAATTTCAGGTTAAGAACAGACGTCAGGAACAAATTAAGTACTTAACCCGAGGTACCACTGTAAACTGGAGTCAAGTTGTTAGGGTTTTATATACTAATAGTGTTGTAAGCAATTACTTGCTCTGTCTCACGCACAGCCAAAAACCACAAGACAGCAAGTGAAAAAGCAGGCCAGAGTATTTATTTCTTTTTTGTGCAGAAAGGACCAGCAGGGCTTTCTTTGTCCCAAATCAACTGGCCACTGGACAAAGCATTCCAAACAGTTTTATACATTTGGCACAAATTCCACACATTCCATGAAGTTACAATTTCCTATCCAATTCCTATCCAATCCAAATACCAAGTTTCCCTTACCCCATTTCCATGATTGGTCCAAATTACAAACAGTGTGAGCATGCATACTATCCTCTTTAACAGAGAGCACCGTGTGATTGGCCAATACCACACAAAGGGAGCATCGTGAGATTGGTCACCTTTACCAAATTCTTTGGGCAAGCTCAGTACGCCAGGATCTTATTTCGTAATTCCACTACAAGAGTAACACCTTGAACTTGGTGCGGAAACAGATTGATGACGTGCAGAGGCGTTATGTGCTGACAAGGCCTCACCGCTGTCAGCAGTTATGCTGCAACGTCAAGAACTCTTTGTTGGAGTCTCTTCGCTAGCTGCTACACACTCTCCTCCAAGTTGATGATAATAAAACAGTAACAACAAAGCAAACAAGAGTATACAATATTCAACTGTAGGGTATCTAACCTTAAAAAACAGGGGAAATGTGCATTTCATGTGAAGAGAAGAGAAGAGTTTGGATTTGATATCCTGCTTTATCACCACCCTAAGGAGTCTCAAAGCGGCTAACATTCTCCTTTCCCTTCTTCCCTCACAACAAACACTCTGAGGTGAGTGGGGCTGAGAGACTTCAGAGAAGTGTGACTAGCCCAAGGTCACCCAGCAGCTGCATGTGGAGGAGCGGGGAATCAAACCTGGTTCACCAGATTACAAGTCCACTGCTCTGAACTACTACACCACACTGGCTCTCACATTTCCTATCTCCTTCTGGGAGATGGATTTAAAATTGGAGCAATGCATGCAGTTTTTAAAAGCACAGGAGGACATTTCTGGGTTGGAAGTGAAAGTGGACGTGCTCCTGCTTCCGAGAATATTCTGGTCTGCTTTTCAGTATCTTTCAAAAATGTAATCTTGCAAAAAAGAACAACTTTATAAATTATCCAGTTGTCAATTTTCCTTTCACAGTTATCTAAGCTTGAGATGACCAGAAGGCAGCTGTGTGGCAGGCACTTAGAACGTATTGACCATATCGCTCTCTGTGCATGTCTTTCCTTCTTGCTTTATGTTACTGTCCTTTTCTTTTCGGTAGAAGATGTAATACCTGATAAAAATATACATTTATAATTCGAGGGGGAGGGGGAGGAATTGTTCCAGCAGGATTTTGAAAGGCAAGGCAGAGAACAAAAATACTGTGCATGCCATGAGGCATATAAAGTAGATTGCTTGTTGGAAGTGACAAGTAGCTCATAGCAAATTTCATGTAAGCATATTTCCAGCTACAGTTTTTAAAGCCTATGTGGCAGCTGTCAGTTTCTTATTAAAGTTTTTATTTTAATCAGATGTTGCTGGGGGGGGCGGTGCTGGGAATTTTCACTTAGTTGCATTGTGGCATAAAAGCCCAATTCACCACAATGTATTACGCATATTCTGCTCATAAACTGGGGCTTATAGCTGTCAATGGGCAAAGCCTCCCCAATTCTCAGTTTGGAATAGGATCAACTAAAATGATTTATTCATCACTCCTGGAAACTACCCCCTCCTCCCCAAAAAGGTAATACTCAGAAAATAAATGGTATTATTTCTGTGCCGATTATGAAGGTTGAGCCCTATCATGCTCCCAGTGACACCATCAAAAGCATAATAGAGCCTGAATGCTTGCATAATAAGATTTGATTGAAACTGTTGGATTCACACTTGATTTCATTCAACTGTCAAAGGAAGTGGAAAGGTTTAAAGAAAAAAATCATTTCCATGACAAAAGCCTGGCAGAGAAATATGCAAACCAGCAAGATTTTCTGTGCACTTTTTATTGACATCACTGTAACCAGGGAAGATCCATCTTCGTAGTGGTGTCCGGCTTTCTCCAGGGAGACTCCCCTGTTACCTAATCTGATGTTACATCGGTACTGAGCAAAAGATCTTCCTCCATACCATTTCTCCCAATACTTATGAGTTTCCATGTGCTGCTTTTAGACATTGTCACTGTTTCGTTGGATGATTCTAAAATCATTTTTGTGTATGAGTGTTTCCGTGTGCTGCTCTGGTTCTCCAGAAGTGGCTTAGTCATGCTGGCCACATGACCCAGAAGCTGTACGCTGGCTCCCTTGGCCAATAAAGCGAGATGAGCACTGCAACCCCAGAGTCGGTCATGACTGGACCTTAATGGTCAGGGGTCCCTTTACCTTTACCTATTTGAAGAAAAGCCTAAATGGTCAAAAGTCTGGAGCAAAGCTTCCTCAGTGATTTCCCTGGCTTCATATTATGACTGCCTCCATAAGATTTTCATATGGTTTCAGGATGCTGCCATTTTAGTATATAGCAGTTATAGTTAAATCTTTGTTGTTGTTGTTATCAAGGCAGTGTTGTAAAAACTCATGTAAAACACTTTTGTACACTACAAAATATTTTAAATCAATGAAGCACCCAGGCTTTAGTTGATGTCGTCAGCCACACTGAATATTTGTAGAAAGCTGATTTTTCAGCAAGTGAACACACATAAAAATGAAGTTATACTAAAAAATACGTAAAATTGGTAGTAAATGCAGGTTGCACCATGCGAAAATGTATATGTTTCTGGTCATAAACTCTGCCTCAATTCTTAAAGCATTTGAAAGTGAAACCCTTTCATTTTCCCAGTATCACTTGTGTGCCTGCTCCATTTTCACACATAAACTTTTGCCTGCATCTTTCTAGTATGAGACTAGTTCAGGGGTGATTCCTGCATCCCACTGTGTGCAGGGCATGGCACACTCTCTACTGATCTGTTGGCCAGTTATATATAGTGAATTTGCCGGACATGTTCTGACAGTCAGAGCCAGTGTAATGGTTAGAGTGCTGGGCTAATACTGAAGAAACCAGGCTTTACATCTGCCATCAGCCATGAAGCTCGCTGAGTGACTCTGGACCAATTATCTGTCAGTCTAGGGGTGTGATAGGGTTAAAAACAGAAGGGGGATTAATTATAAGGAAAACAGGGTATAAATGTCATAATCAATCAATCAATCAATGAATCAATCAATCAATCCTCCTTGAAAGCTACTAGTTTGTATAACAGTATGTTTGTGCCAGAATTCAGCTTTTGAATATCTTTTCTGCAAATGCTCTTATCAGAGACAAGGTCAAAGAATGGAACCCAAAACATGGATCAGATTGTTCTGTTCTGGAGCTAAGCTTGTATTTTGTGTTTTTTAATCTGGTATTTTTATGCTGTGAACTGCCCAGAGATCTATGGATGGAGGGCAGAATACAAGTTTTAATTATGACAACAACAACAACAACAACAACAACAACAACAACAACAACAACAACAACACAAACTCCATATTTCATGCTTCCAAAAGCTGTGCTTAATGCTACCATTTTCCTTTTGAGGGAAAAGCAGCGGAATGGATCCCGTTCCAGTGCCATGACCCAATCCTGACTTGCTCCAGTTTCTTACTGAAGATCATCTGTCCCTCCCTCCAGTTGTTTACAGTCCCCTGAACCTGATACTTGCAATAATACAAGGCTGGATTGGAGCCCTTCTGGCTGCTTTCCTTTCAAAATAAACGTGGCAGCATTAAGCACACTTTTAGAAAATGTGATTAATGAAGTGTGTAGTTTGGCCATTAAGGTCCGGTGGGTTGATCATATAATCGGGAATCAATCAGTGTGCATGCAACATCTAAATGAAACTCAATGTTAAATGGTGTTGGTATGTGAGTCGAATGTGTCACCAGAGGGCTAAAGAGCTAGCATAGTTTACGGAAGTTGTATGCGGCATGCTTAATCAAAGCAATCACCTCTAGAATCTTACCTGATAAAGTTAAAACACTTTAGCCCTACTTGTTTTGTTTCCCCCTCTGCCCTTGATCATGCTCTTGTAGTGGGTAAAGTGAAAGCTGTTCTGTGGTTCTAACATCAACAGACATTAAGGCATAAGGAGAACGACTCTACTGAGAGAAGCCTTGATTAATTCTATTTATTAGTGGCATGTGCCATTGATAAAACAGTGTAATTTAAACAGGCAGGCTCAGCAGGAAGTTACTATGCTCCTGGGTATAATCGCCAAATTTAAGATCTAATCAGCCTTCTGGCTGGCAAGTTGTAGTTTTCTCAAGTGAGTTTTCTCTCCAGACGAAATTGCAAGGTCAGCTTCTGCTACAGAGATATTCAAGCAATGATGCACTGACGAATGTATGATATTCTGTATATTAAGCAATTTCCCCTTGATTCAGTGAACATATAGTGATGACCTTTCTGCTATTAAAATGGGGGGGGGGGGGAATCCTTGTAAATTATATTTTTTCCAGATCTGCTAAGGCTAAGGAAATTCACAATCAGAAGCTTTTTTCTGTTGTGTTTATCACTTGCTGGGTCAGCAACCACAGCTGCAAATTGAATATATGTTTAAAAGTGCATTTGAATTCACATCTGCATATGACTGCTGTCTATCTTCATTGCATTGCTTTCAATATACTATGCATTCTGATTCACATTCTGGCACAACTGGCCATCACGAGTCATTCACACCCTTTTGCGTTATTTAATCTACTACTACAGGATGTTCTATTCTTCTGCCTTTTCCTTCTGCTCCGTAAAATTACTTAAAAAATGATTTGTATCATACAGAAAGCTATTTTGTACCAAAATAGCTCTTCATAATTTTACAAAATATAAATTTAGTCAAATTATCGTATATTGAATATTCAGAATGGATCCAGTGAAATCCATTTATATAAGTCTAGTTTTTTCAATGGGCCTTCTTTGAGTATGATTTAGTTGGATATCACCCATAGGACCTGGAGTAAATAATCCAAACTTATTTCAACATATCTTCAGTAAAGACTTTGTATATGTCCTGGTACAAGTCTATAAATTGTTTCTCCTGAGTATATTTTGAAACACATGGAGAAAAATACATGGCGGTCTTGGTTTTTCTACTCCCTATTTTGTAAAAGTATTCTCCCAAAAGCTTTAGTATGAGATCAGCGGATGTTATATGGAGTTCCAAATTTTTCAGAATTGTTACACTTATCTACAATCAAGCCCATCTGGGCCCATCACCTCCTGGCAAATAGAAGGGGAAGAAATGGAGGCAGTGAGAGATTTTACTTTCTTGGGCTCCATGATCACTGCAGATGGTGACAGCAGTCACGAAATTAAAAGACACCTGCTCCTTAGGAGAAAGGCAATGGCAAATCTAGACAGTATCTTAAAAAGCAGAGACATCACCTTGCCAACAAAGGTTTGTATAGTTAAAGCCATGGTTTTCCCAGTAGTGATGTATGGAAGTGAGAGCTGGACCATAAAGAAGGCTGATCGCCGAAGAATTGATGCTTTTGAATTATGGTGCTGGAGGAGACTTTTGAGAGTCCCATGGACTGCAAGAAGATCAAACGCATCCATTCTTAAGGAAATCAGCCCTGAGTGCTCACTGGAAGGACAGATCATGAAGCTGAGGCTCCAATACTTTGGCCACCTCATGAGAAGAGAAGACTCCCTGGAAAAGACCCTGATGTTGGGAAAGATTGAGGGCACAAGGAGAAGGGGACGACAGAGGACAAGATGGTTGGGCAGTGTTCTTGAAGCTACAAACATGAGTCTGACCAAATTGTGGGAGGCAGTGGAAGACAGGAATGCCTGGCGTGCTCTGGTCCATGGGGTCACGAAGAGTCAAACACGACTAAATGACTAAACAACAACAACACAATCAAGTAAATTCTACTCACTGTAGACTCATTGAAATTAATATGCCTAAATTAGTTATATCCTTTAGTTTCAATGGGTCTGCTCTATCTTACATTGACTAAACATTTCAATTCGCCTTAGACTGAGTCTGCATCTATACCTCATACAGGGATTCTTGCTTGATACACTTTCTTTCAAGTTTAAGCTGGCTGTTTAGAAGACCACAACAGAAAAGGCAAGATATTGTAATCATTGTTATTGATAATCCATAGTTATTTAAAACATAGCAGAATGTAAAAATGGGCATCTTGTTTCTTTTATGTCCAAGCCAAACACCTGATTAACTATCTCTTGCTGATTCTCAAAACCAACTGCTATTGATCCTTACCACCTATGATGTCCCCTCAATATATTCTCCCAAGAGACAATTATATAGCTTCTTTGTTCCCCTGAAAGTAAAGATGTAACAAACAGGATTAATGGAATCAATATTTCCAAACAAGCCAAATGAGACAATTGAAACATTAGATCTTAGACGACATTAGATCAGGACAATTTACCACAACTGTTCAAAACAAATGAAAGGTGAGACCGTGTGAAAGCACTTCTCATCTTCTCACATTTGCAAATGTTGCTGGTAAAAGGAAATTAGCTTAGCTAGCACGTGTTGATATTTCCAGGTTTTAGTTTTTATTTTTAAACCGTGTAATGCCATAAATGTTTCAAATAGGGTTGCACAGGCTGGAACCCCATACCTAATATCTCCATGTGAGTAGCAGGAGCCTGTGGTATGTTGTTAAGTCGGTGGTTTAACAATAATTTTCTTTTCCCACGGAACTCTGGGAGTTTTAGCTTGTAAGCGGAATAAGGGAAGGGGAGGGGAAGCGATGACTGTTTGAAGTGGTACACTACCGCTTTAAATGTATAGCGCCTTAAATGGGTTTAAAGTGTGGAGTGGACCTATTCAAGGTTGTTGTGATTCTCTTGCTGTGATACTGTCCCCTGCCATTTTGTTAAATAAATCCTGATTTGGATCTAGAGGCAGATGAGCACTTGTGTTATGGGTTCTTCAGTTGTAGCTGCATCTGCTGTGTATGCGGGAGGTTCCAGGTTCAATTTTCAGCATACCTTTCCTCTAACCCTGGAGATCTGCTGTCACTCAGTGAAAACAGCAATCTGAAAACAGTCTGGCTCAGCATAAGGCAACTTCCTGTATTCCTATACCACCCCACTACATCACCTGTGCCTCCACAAAACTACTCTTAAGGGATGGGGGATTCTCTAGAACAGCATGTGATAGGGCACTGGGAGATGATAGGTGATACAGGACAGGGAAACTATGAGGCTGCCTTGAATGAACGGCATATTTCTGTTCATGCAATAAATCTCTGGATCCAGGTTCATGTTTCTTGTATAATCCATGTGAAAAAGGAGAAAACCGGATAGGCAGCTTACTTCCTGAGGATGCCCAAGATCATGACAGCTACTTCAGCACAGTGCTTTCCCACACTGTGAATAGGAACATGTATGTGAATTTTGTAACCACATAGGTGGAGAAGGTCACGAGGGCTTTTACTGCAGAATGAGAAGTGTAGTTCTGGATGCATGTAAGTTTAAAATCAGGGAAAAAAATACATTCTGAAAAAGCCTTGTTACTGCATTAGCACTAAATTACATTGGGCCATTATTGCTTTTTTGTGGAGAGCATCATCCAAATGCAATTTATGTGATAGATAAGGTGATTCTCTTTCAAGTGAAAAAGTGTAGCCACAGAAATTTACAGGGTGTAACTATGCATTTAGCTTTCCATGCCTTCTATCTCTTCAGTGTGAGTGCTTTTCTTTGCTTCATATGTGGAACACTAACCTGGTGTTAAAGAAGGCAGTGAATCCCCTCATCATGGACAGCTCCTTGTATGTGTTAGATTTCAGTGTGTGAATAGGAGCCTCCAGATGAGAGTGAAATGCACACATTTAATGATCTGATATTCTTCACCAATCAAGGTACGACTGAATATTCTATTACTGGACAGCATCAAGCAAATAAGAATACTTCAATGAAGGTAATTTTAGGACACTAGCAGAGTGGCAGTCCCTCCCACCCCTAAAAATGCATAACACAAATTGTAATGTTGACAGTTTTCACATTAGCATTTTTATTTGTTGTACCTGATCTCCCCCGCAAAGAAAAACATATTCAAACCTGATTTGAATCTTTGCAAAGCATCAATCTGATGTGCATTTTCTCCCAGTAGGGTTAGTCAGTACATAGAAGCACTGTCAAATAATTTTTAGACACATCAGTTTGTGAAGTATTTGTTTTCTTTAATTGGCTGCTGTCAGGAAGAAGCCAGCAGTAAATCACATGAAGTACATGAAGTTATCTCTTTATTAGAGAGGAGAGGGGGACAGGATCTGCACAGTTGTGCCAATGCCTAATGAGCATAGCAACTCTTCTTCAGTAGGTCTTGGCCCCATGAAGCAGTTGTGGAGACTGAAGGTCCCTGTCTTCTCACAGCTACCTAAGCCTCCGTCCTCTCCAGGGTTTCCCCCCAAACAATTTGAGAATGTGCCTGCATGCCTGTCAATGCTCTATCCTTTTTGTGCTTCTCTTGGTTCTGGGAGACCAGGAGGGAAGGGAGCTTGTCACAGGAGTAGGATGCCTCTTCATCATCTTGCTTCATCTCTGCTTCTTGGCCTCCTTCATCCTACTCTCCTGCTGCAGCTTCTCGCTCTCGTTCTGAACCGCTCTCTGCCACAGGCTCCTCCCACTCACTAAGCCTTCTTACCTCTTCAGCTTCTGGCACCTTCTCCCATTCTTCTCCCTCTGACCACTCAATGTCGCACCACCACCAATCCCCTGACTTTGAGCCTTCTTCCCTTGCAGGTTCCCCTGCTGGTTCCTCCTACCATTCCTCTTCCTCTGTGTCCAACCAGTCCAGGACAGCTGCTTCAGTTTTGCTTTGTTTTAGAACAGTCTCTCCTCAGTTTCAGATTTTTCTGGGTTCTCCAGGGGAGGGTTGAGGCAGGGCACAATATGGCAACTGTGGTTCTCTCAGGGGTGTCTGAAATTTTCCAAGCCCCTGAACTTCTTCTCCCAGCCGTAATACTCTGGTTATGAACTTAATTTGTTCTGGAGGTCCGTTCTTAAACTGAAACCATTCTTAACCTGAAGTAGCACTTTAGCTGATGGGGCCTCCCGCTGCCACCATACCGCTGCTGCACGATTTCTGTTCTCATCCTGGGGCAAAGTTCTTAACCCGAGGTACTACTTCCGGGTTAGCAGAGTCTGTAACTTGAAGTGTTTGTAACCTGAGGTGTTTGTAACCCGAGGTACCACAGTACTTTATTGCATTTGCATCACTGTATGTTGGGGCATTTGGTAATGAACATTGTATGCACAGACACCAGCCATTCCTTGAGCACCACTCTGACATGGCTGGATGTGCATAATACCCAAAGAAATTGTATCAGTGTAATTGCTTATGACAGCAGGTGAGTGAGCATAGAAAAGGAAGCAAATGTGACTTTTGTTGCTGGAAAAAATATCCAAAAGACAGGTGAAAGGAAAGACAGGCAGAAAAACAACAACAACAACCCCCAGGGTTGTAGCATTCTCCTGATGGTGATGATAATAATGGCTTGATTTTGTATGAATTTCTGTTTAGGATGATATCCAAGTAAGTCATACAGAGTAGACCCATTGAAATCAACAGACTTAAGAAACTTAAATAAACTCTTTTCAATGGATCTACTGTTCAGTATGACAAAACATTAACTATTGCCCACAGTGCTTTATTTGACAAAAACTATAGAACTATTTACTTATTTAATTACTGACAGATTAATTTAAAGTTAACACAATGTTTCATGCAGCAGCACCTTGTTTCAATTTAGCAATGCTTGAGTAAGCACTGTAGCTAAGTACAGCATGCCTGCTTTGTTTCTGTCTGCCTTTTATTTCACCTGCCCTGTGGGTAGCTAAATACTACAATTTTAAGAGTTGATCATTTGTGAATAAATGTGGCCTGACACTGAGGTGGCACAGAGAAGACCTCTTAACTAGAGTTAAAAATAAGCTAGAGTTGTGATGGACAAAGTGGCCCACCAAACAAAAGAGCCTGTCATTGCTGTTTTAGAATAATCCACTATGTTAAGGATTGCCACACCAAATACTTGAGGGCAGAAATTGCATATATGTAAATTTCATGCCTAAATCCTAAAACATACGGAATCTTGAGCTCTTCTTGCATCTTCACTGTCTGCTGTTTGGTTGAAGTTGGTATTCCAGTTCTTTAGCCAACATTGAAAGTTAAAAACATTTGCTTGTGATCTTGTTTTGGTCAAATGAAAAATAATTGGATTTGAATGTACTGAACCCGAAATGTGCTCTTTTCAATCAATAAGCAGTTAATTGATGCAGAGAATTGCCACATTAAATCTTTGTATAATGTGCATTTTATAATCACTCACACTCAGTAAGAATAATTTTGTAAAATTCAATACCAAATCTTATTACCAATCACAGTAGCCTTCTGCAAATATTTACCAGTGGGGCAGTGTGCACCAAAAAACAACAAACACCAGGAGAGGACTGCATATCATGTTGTTCTTACATGTAAAATGTATGGTCAGAAACTGGAGTCTCATGGGCTACCAATTAAACTATCATTTGTCTTAGAGCAGATGAAGAAGCCCTTTAACTCTGGGGAATATCTCCATAATTGGCTTCAAGAAGGAGGAAAGATTGCTGGCAATATGTCCAGAACAGTATACTGGTATGGTATGTGCTTTCACTTTCAGCCAGCTACTGGTAGGAGCACGTGAGCAAAAGAGAGGATAGAAGGGACTTGGTGCCTCTCATTGCCCTAAACAGATACACTTGCCATTGTAGTTTCTCACAATTAGCCTAAGTCTGGTTTTCCCAGTAAATTAATCCATTTCTACCTGATTGCTAATGATAAAGGTTTGTTTAAATTAAACCTTTTAAGAAGTTTTAAAAATAATTAGACATCACTACAGTGGTGCCCCGCAAGACGAATGCCTCGCAAGACGAAAAACTCGCTAGACGAAAGAGTTTTCCGTTTTTTGAGTCATTCCGCAAGACGAATTTCCCTATGGGCTTGCTTCGCAAGACGAAATGTCTTGTGAGTTCTTGCAAGTTTGTTTCCTTTTTCTTAAAGCCGCTAAGCCGCTAAGCCATTAATAGCCGCTAAGCCGTTAATAGCCACTAAGCTGCAAATAGCCGTGCTTCGCAAGACGAAGAAACCGCAAGACGAAGAGACTCGTGGAACAGATTAATTTCGTCTTGCGAGGCACCACTGTATTATCTTGAAGACAGAGCCAAGAGTAATAACAGAATGGTTGCAAAAAATGAAGCAAATAACCATTTAAGCCCTCTGGAAAAGTCTGGGTGGTTAAACCAAAATAATTTTGTAAATTAAGTTTTGGATAATAAAGTCCAACAAATGAAATTCTAATTACAATTGGTGCAGAATAAGTTGCAGAATAAGTATGCAGGATTTTCCATCTCCATAGGAGTTTTTCATTAAACCAAATGTAAAATACCATATGTCAAAATGTAAAATAAAAATTATGCACATGGGGCATAATTTATAGTCCCTTATTCTATGGCGCATACAGTTCCTTATTACAAGCAAGGATTTATCTGTATTAAATTAGTAAATTTCCATGATGGGAAATTTTCGTATTAAAATACTGTTTAGATATTTAAGAGATTTGATACTTTTCCATTTGCCTTTTGATGTGGGGATTCTTTAATATCTATCTGCACTTACTGCATAGTACTATTTGTAGAAAATAACTTATTGGGAGTAAATCATCTCAAACAAACCCACCACAGGAAAGATGCCTACTGGTTACTGGGGGCGGGGGGAAAGGAAGGGAAAACAATGGAAACTTCAAGGACTATTAGAAAATGCCACAGAATCAGAAAAAGTGCACTGAAGGGGAGAGGAAACAGCAGGCCTTTAGTATCCAAAGGGTTCCTATTGCTTGGTGTCCAAACAGCTCATTTCTCAGCTGCAACTCTCACTTCCCTAAAAAACACTTACAGGTGGGAGCAACCAGGCTGGCTAATTGCTTAGAATGTTACCTGCACATTTTGCTTCATAACTTTCTTAATAGGAGAACTAGAAACCTATTTTTCTCCATCAGTGTAGAATCGACTCATCTCCTTCAGACCTGGTTACAAATTATATGAAAAGTTTCCCCAAGCCATAAAAGTATTTTGATGATCAATGTGGAAATCTAGTATAATTTCACTTGCTACTTGCAAATTCTTCTAGAACTCAATAGTTCTATAGGTCAAATTTATTCACGATAGCATTTAGGTGAAATGCCCCAACACAACATTAGACTTGTTTTATATGCATACCAGAGAGCATGTGTTACAGTGCAAGCTTTGCAAGACAAGGGAAAAGTTGACATCAAACCCATAGGGAACAATTTATACAGCCTATTACAGGAGCTGTACCTCAAACTCAAGCACAAGGAGGAGACCTGACAACACTAATCGGCTTGAGAGCAGAAGACACTGCCTCAGTGACAGGCTTTTGACCTTTAACAAAAATCAATCTCTGTGATTATGAAAGACACTAAGCCTACTATAACAAACCCAAGTGCATGAGTAGCCTTTGCTAAAAGAGTAAGTGGTACCCTTCTCTCAAAAGAGAGTCTCCAAAACTAATGGAGAAAGGTAACCGTACTGTGAGAGATTTCTCAGCTGCCGAATAAGAAATATGTTGCTTGTAAACGTTTGGAGATAAGGGAATAAGTTCCACTTCGACAGGAAATCATTCTTGCTAAATGAATTTCTACTATTTAATTGTTCATAATCTCAAGAGCATGGGGCTGGGTAGAGGGGAGTGTAAGAAATGTATGGAGGCTATAGCCGAACTATCTTGAAACTAGCCATCAGTGGTAACAGCATTTGGAATGAGGCCTGCTGTTTCAGCACAGGAAACATGATGGATTTGTGGCTTTCAAGCAATCAGACACATTCTGCCACAGACCTTTGAAATATACATCATTTCATGAACCTCCATCTCCAAATTCCCCAATCAGTAGGAAGTTTTGGGGGCAACTCTTTATTTAGTCCACTTTCTTCCTCTGGTGACTTTCACAATATGACACTGTGTTTGCTCGATCACACTTCCCAAAGGGTATTTTCTGTAATTATGAAGAATTTTAAAGAAAAATAAATAGATGAAACTTCTCATTGTTATTAGGAAAAGAGAAATGAATAAATTTAAATAGGCTATACCTAAGTAAGTTATACATGAAGTAGATCCATTATAATCAGTGGACTTAGTCATGACTAATGTTATGTATTGAAGTTCTCACCCTGGCCACCAGGAGTATTGTGTATATAGTTTTCATTCAGGTCCACGTCAGTTACTTTAGGCGGGAAACCCTGGGTTGTTGTTGCTACGATGTTGACAGCCAGCTGCCTATAAAAGCAGGCAGCTGAGCTGTTTATGGTTCAGTTCTGTTCCAGCTTACAAATAAAGAGCTGCTTTGGAGAAATCGCTGCGCCGTGTGCTATGTCTACCCACTATTTACTAACACTATTTAATTTATTTGTAAGCTGGAACAGAACTGAACTGCAAACAGCTCAGCAGCCAGCTGTCAACATTGTAGCAGCAACAACCCAGGGTTTCCCACTTAAAATAACTGACGTGGACCTGAGTGACAACTATATACACAATACTTCTGGTGGTCAGGGTGAGAACTTCAATACATAACACCTAACATAAATACATGAATATCAATGAATGAGCTGCAGCATCATACTAGTGGGAAATACCCTCCCTTCCTTCCTACAGCCCCCTGTCTATTCCACAGAATCCCATTGAACCTTCCATAGCAGATGGGGGGGTTCAGGGAAAGGGGAGCAAAGGTAAATACCATTCAAACAAGTGGACATTTATAACACAAGTAGGATGCCACAACTGGGTGGGTGGGGGGGAATGCAACATGTGACTTTTCTACACCATTTCACTTGAAAGCTTTAAGGGTGTTTTCTTTTTAAAATATTAATTCCAAATTTAAAATGTTTTTTAATAAAAAAAACTTTCTTACATTAGTGTGGTGTAGTGGTTAAGAGCGGTAGTCTCGTAATCTGGGGAACCGGGTTCGCGTCTCCGCTCCTCCACATGCAGCTGCTGGGTGACCTTGGGCCAGTCACACTTCTCTGAAGTCTCTCAGCCCCACTCACCTCACAGAGTGTTTGTTGTGGGGGAGGAAGGGAAAGGAGAATGTTAGCCGCTTTGAGACTCCTGAAGGGGAGTGAAAGGCGGGATATCAAATCCAAACTCCTCCTCCTCCACATTTATCAGTTAATTTCCTGTCATTTAATTCATGTATTTTAAGAGCTTTATAGTCGTTGTATAGTGGCTTACAACTGCACAGCGAAGTTGTTTTTCAAAAACGGTTTCGGTTTGTTTTGCATAATGGAACTTTATAAAAGAGGGGATTTTCTAAAATCTCTCATCATAGGAAGTCAAGTTGTTATCCTTCCCTTTATCCTTTATAATGCCGTAGCATGCTGATTTGTTGGGTTAGATAGTAGTAACAAGAAATGTAAATGAGACAAATAAGTTGCATGGAATTTATCCCATATCACTGGTATCCCATCTCTTCTTTCCATAATGAAATGGCCTCATTCTGTCAATTGCAGCTTTTCTCACCCACTGACAGATCACACTCTACATTCTATTAAAGGTTTTTGTTTTTTAAGGCTCTTGCATAGGGTTTCAAAAATGTTGCATTGGGGTTCGACGTTTTCCAGTTTTTAACTCAGAAATTATACCTCATATAGGAAAATAATTTAAGTGGAAATTATTCAGCTTGTGCTCTGGTTCTGAATTTGCTTTCCTATACTGTATGTTTCCATTCCTTCATCCCAACTGTTTTGTACATAGGCACTGTAATATATATTTATAAATTTAGATTGACACAATATTGCCTGCCCAATGCAATTTTTGATGACAGTGTGTATTCCACAGTGTTGTTGTACAATGAGTCCAACTCTACCTTTTTTAAGATGTGCTTTCACTGAACTTTTTATTTTATTTTGTATATTTTACAATTTGATCCTATACATATTTTATTTGCAGCTATTCTCTCTATATTCAATTATGCTTATATGCCAATTAATGGTGCATCAGACTGCAAGATCAGATTACAAGAAATTTATATTTGTGGGATTACATTAACCACATGGATGTGTTTAAATTAATGATGGTGATATCATTTAATATTCTAGCAAATACTCAAATATCATCTTGCAGAACCTCTTGCCTAGACATGAAATTTCACAGTTTTAAACATAATAACATATTCTGAACTAGAGCTGCAGCCCAATTAGTCTATTAATCTACTGGTTGAATTTGAATATGGACAAATAACATTTCTGAAGCAAGAAATGCATTTTATTTGTTTTATCTAAAATTAAACTCCAGTTTTGCTAATAGGTAGATTACTGTGTTTCGCTTTACATCTGTTCTGAGTTGCCCAGGGGACAATCAGGGTAGGAGACAGTCCCAAGTAATAATTACTAGATTTAAAAGTGTGTAGGAATATATTTGTCCTGGAAGCTCTGAGTGCATCCTGCAATCTGTTTTGTAAGTAGTGTGGCTAATCCAGTTATGTCTGCTTATCTCCTATACTCCATCTTTAAAATGTTTTAAACGGTTGACTAGGACAGCAACATCACACCCAGCTTTTGTTTAATGGATTATTGAAGGAAGCAAATGGTGCCAGCAATGTCATAAGTAAAAACCTTATTATGTGCCTGGCTCTCCTGACTTACTTTTAAAGAGCCCCCTGCATTTAACTTGCAATATATCTCTTTATTATTTTTTTTAAAAAAATAGGCTTTTGTTAATAGTTTCTTTTATCGACACCATCAAATTAATTTGAATTGACCTACTTTACTCCCTACAATACGTAATAGCACCTACACATATCTCTAAGTACTTTAATTGAGTTTCTTATCTGATTCCCCCCCCCCCCAATGGCTTTCGCAGAAGGATTTGGGTTAGATTGTTGCATCTCTTGCCTTAGAGCACGAAGCTCACTGTATTGTTGCTCAGTTTCCAAGTGCCATTGTATGCAAGGATGGGAAGAAAGAGTCATTATCTTAAAAAGTACGCTGCAAGGCAGCAAGGGAGAGATTAATCTTGATTGGTTTCCCCCCACATGCCCAACACAAAATTAATTGCCACCAATTGTTCTGGTGAGCAACCTTTTTGATATATGAACTACATCAGGTCCAAAGTATTAGCAGCACTACTGTTGTTTCCACTGCCGTCTGATTGTAGCTCTCAGTGCCTTAGGGTGGTTTTACTACTACTTTTTCAGGATAGGCAGCAGATAATAGCACATTGCTGCAAAAATACGTGGGGATAGACCTGGCTGCAGTTGTAGGCCTCTAAAAGCTCTACAGTTAGTTACCAGTGCTCTAAATAGGTCTCAGTATGAGTCATCTCCAAAAATAACACTGTAAAATGGGCTAGTCACTCACTCTCACTTCCAGAGTTGTTGTGAGGATAAAAGGGAGAGGAGTAGAAATATGTATGCCGTCCTGAGCTCCTTGGAAGAAAGGTCGACTATAAATGCAATAAAATATATAAGTGAATCAAGTCAATATAGATTGAACTGTTTTACCATCATATAATTTCACCTCCAGGACTGCTGAGGGTACCGTCTGCCCTTCCATCCTTGGGATGATGAATGGACTTCCCTGAAACTGGGAAGTAAATTTTCACCTACCTTTAGATAGAAGCCCAATTCTGAACCAGGTAGCCAAGCATCTGACGTAACAGGGTTCTTCTTATTTTATTATTTATACCCAGCCCCTCTGGCTGAGTTTGCCCAGCCACTCTGGGCAGCTCTCAACAGAGGATTAAAATCAGAAGAATACTTCTAACATTAAAAACCTCCCTAAACAGGGCTGCCTTCAGATGTCTTCTAAAAGTCAGATAGTTGTTTATTTCCTTGACATCTGATGGGAGGGCGTTCCACAGGGTGGGTGAAACTACTGAGAAGGCCCTCTGCCTAGTTCTCTGTAACTCCGCAGGGAGGGAACTGCCAGAAGGCCCTCGGCACTGGACCTCAGTCTCTGGGCTGAATGATGGGAGTGGAGACGCTCCTTCAGGTATACTGGGCCGAGGCTGTTTAGGGCTTTAAAGGTCAGCACCAACACTTTGAATTGTGCTGGGAAACGTACTGGGACCCAATGTAGGTATTTCAGGAACAGTGTTATATGGTCTCGGCAGCCACTCCCAGTCACCAGTCTGGCTGCTGCATTCTGGATTAGTTGTAGTTTCTGGATCACCTTCAAAAGTAGCCCCACGTAGAGCGCATTGCAGTAATCCAAGCAGGAGATACCTAGAGCATGCACCACTCTGGCGAGACCGTCTGTGGGCAGGTGGGGTCTCAGCCTGCGTAACAGATGGAGCTGTTAGATAGCTGCCCTATCTAGAATTGACCTGCGCCTCCATGGACAGCTGTGAGTCCATGTACTGATTTATGTTAGCAAATTGCAAACATGAACTCACAAGAGGCATTCACAGGAGAATTTAGGAATAACATTGCTACATTCTTAACTCTAAGTCACAATGTGATTGAATAAGACAGGCAATGGGGCAAGTAGCTGAAAGCTAGTTTCAGCACATTCCGTGAGAATGGAGAAAAGCTGCACTGGGGATTGGCCAAATTTAATTCCAGACCTTAAATTTCATTTTATACAGTTTAATAATGGTTTGTCTCAGTTTAATTCAGTTTACTGTCATAGGAGGTAATTCATACAATTACACTGAGTTACAATTTTCTCCAATGAGCCTATGCAGGGTGGGGAGGATCTACCCTGATAAAAATTAAAGGACATTTTTCAACTGTATTTGGTTAAAAATATAGAAAGTAATATTGAAAGCCAGACAGGAGAAACAAAGGCAATGTGTGGCTTTAAGAGAGGAGAAGCGATTAAAATGATCTCACTGTCAGTTTATCTTGAGACCGCATGCTAGTATCCATTCTGTAACGCATTGTTACTGCATAATATTAGATCTTCTCCCAAAGGCATTAATTTTCATGCAGTAAGATCTTGCCGTTAATCCATGTTGCTATAAATGATTTTATGCCCCCTACTTTTGCTTATGACTCAACCGTTCTTGCTGCTCCCCCCATCCCCAGTTTTATCAATAGAACCAAATTGTGTTCTTAATATATCATTACATAAAACTATGCCTCACACATACAAACAAACAAAAAAAACCAATGGTGATGTTTGGCCAAGCTAAATTATTTTGAAATAGAAACTTTAAATCCAACACTTTCCACACATCTGTAGTGGTACAGTTGATGTTTTAGCCAGTGAGTTTAAGAATGAACTTGTAGCTCATTATCTGCAAGTTTGGTCACATGTAGAGAGTGAGTGTAGGGTTTTCCTTTCCCCACAAAATTCAGGTTGTGCCCAAATTGAGAAAAGTTCTGTATCTGTAGTCACAGAAGTTGTCATGTTCCTCTAGCCAGTAAACACTGGAAACTTGAACATAGGGATAGCTCCCCCCCTCACCAAAAGAAATGAGATTCATGTATTGTGGGAATACAGGAGCATATAAGAGGGAAAATGTGTCTGCCTGAGCTATGGCAAACCTACTTATTGTGGTGAAATTTTGTCAGCAGCTAATGATTGCTGTCATTGGCGGTACTTTGACTCAGTACCACAATTCTCATCTGCCATACCACAGCTTGCACTGGACAGAGGGAAATGGCTCAAGACAATGTCTCCCACACCATTCCTACCATTCCCCACCCCTCCACACAGAAACCAAAATGATGCTTGTACACATGGCAGACAAATGAAAATATTGAGGATCCATTCTGGATCTTTCACAACAGTTGGATTTTTTTTATTTTTTTGCAGTAGAAGAAAAATGTATAATACTCTAAAACACTAGCTAAATACAGATGACATTATGTGACAGTATGCCAAACAATCAGAAAAAAACAACAACTATACCACTACAAATTGTGAGTGCCCAAGCATTCTTGGGCATGATTTAAATTTTTAAAAAAGAAAAGATAATGGTGGCTAAAGGTTTACTATATGCTTGTGAAACATGAACCACTTATAAATGCTATTTCCAACTCCACAAAAGATTCCATAAATGGTGTCTCTGAAAATTTTTACACATCACTTGGGAAGACAGGAGAACTAATATCAGTGTACTGGAAGAAGCAAAGATCACCAGTGTTGAAGCAATGATTCTTCAACATCAACTTCAATGGACTGGTCATGTTGTGTGGATGCCTGACGATCGTCTTCCAAAGCAACTACTCTATTACGAACTTAAAAATGGAAAGCATAATGCTGGTGGTCAACAAAAGAGGTTTAAAGACTGTTTCAAGGCAAATCTAAAAAAATGTAGTAAAGTGGTACCTCTGGTTACATACTTAATTCGTTCCAGAGGTCCGTTCTTAACCTGAAACTGTTTTTAACCTGAAGCACCACTTTAGCTAATGGTGCCTCCCCCTGCTGCTGCCGTGCCACTGCCGCACGATTTCTGTTCTCATCCTAAAGCAAAGTTCTTAACCCGAGGTATTATTTCTGGGTTAGCGGAGTCTGTAACCTGAAGCATATGTAACCCGAGGTAAAGGTAAAGGTACCCCTGCCCGAACGGGCCAGTCTTGACAGACTCTGGGGTTTGTGCGCCCATCTCACTCAAGAGGCCGGGGGCCAGCGCTGTCCGGAGACACTTCCGGGTCACGTGGCCAGCGTGACAAAGCTGCATCTGGCGAGCCAGCGCAGCACACGGAATGCCGTTTACCTTCCCGCTGGTACCACTGTATAAACACCGACAACTGGGAAACACTGGCCTGCGAGTGCTCCAGTTGGAGAACAGCCTTTACCAAAGGTGTGATGGGCTTTGAAAACACTTGAACTCAGGACACAAGGGAGAAATGTGGTAAGAGGAAGGCACGCTTGGCAAATCCACACCATGATCAACTCTCACCCGGAAACCAATGTCCCCACTGTGAAAGGACATGTGGCTCCAGAATTGGCCTCTACAGTTACCTACGAACTCATTGTTAAAACCGTGTTTATGGAAGACAATCTTACTTGGCTACGAGTCATCGCCAAAGAAGAAGAAGGAGACTGCACAAGGCTCCTGCCCTCCACAAATTCACAGCACTTTAACTCTTAAAAAAGGAGAAGCACACTTTTTCTTTTCCTTTTTTTTCAAAATAACATCTCCACAGAAGTAAAAAGGTACTCCCTGCCTGTACGGGCCAGTCGTGTCCGACTCTAGGGTTGTGCGCCCATCTCACTTAAGAGGCCGGGGGCCAGCGCTGTCCGGAGACACTTCCGGGTCACGTGGCCAGCGTGATGAAGCTGCTCTGGCGAGCCAGCACCAGCGCAGCACACGGAAATGCCGTTTACCTTCCCGCTATAAAGCGGTACCTATTTATCTACTTGCACTTAAGGGTGCTTTCGAACTGCCAGGTGGGCAGGAGCTGGGACCGAAAGACGGGAGCTCACTCCGCTGCGGAGATTCGAAGCGCCGACCATGCGATCGGCAAGTCCTAGGCACTGAGGTTTTACCCACAGCACCACCCGCGTCCCATCTCCACAGAAGTAAGAACACAGAAATCTAATTTAGCACATAAAAGTAGCTAGTTGAATTTGCATGGGTTTTGCCAAAATTGCAATGGTGTGGGGTTTTTTGGGGGGGAAGCAAAGTGTGGGATTCCCACTCAGTCTTTCATTGGATACTGGTCAGATTTAGGTTCAGAGATGGATGGAACATTGAACTTTTTGAAATGTGTTTTCTCTTTTTGTTGTTGTCCATTTAAATCTGTAATCTTATGAATCTTAATTTCAGAGTAATCACTATTAGATTTAGCAGGGCTGACTCTCAATTAAGTGTGCAAACTTTCTACACATAGTACATACGAGCAAATAAATATCTGTTTATTATAAAACTTACTATCTGGCCAGGTATGTCAATACAGTCATACCTCGGGTTGTGGACGTGATCTGTGCGGGAGGCACGTTTGCAACCCTCAGCGCCACATCTGCGCATGCGCATGACACGATTTGGCACTTCTGCGCATTCTGGTTCTTCCAGGTTTGGCGCGGTCCGCAACCCAAAAACATGCAACCTGCAGTGTTCGCAACCCAAGGTATACTGTGGAGAGATATAAATCTATGTTCTTCTGTGCAGTTTAGAGAGGAAGATTATATTACATTTACACAGAGGTTGTATAGATTCAAAACAACTTTAAGTACTAGGGAGAGGAACAAAGTATCGCTTGCTGGCTTCACAATTACCTCTGTCTGCAGTGGAGATGGGCAGGGGACTGAAGAATACAGCACTGAGATAATTTATGGTAAGCTCGGAAAGGATTGAATACCTTTGTCCTTAAAGTGTGGCTAAAACTACAAGCCACATTCATTTTGAAAGATCCAACATTCTGATCCTGGTCCATGTGCTGAAAATATGCCTGGTATTTTCCCCACAAGGTTGTAGTAAAAAGCACCTTCTGAGGCAAATAGCAGCTGGGAAGGGGTGATTTTGGTCAGTGGGAAACAGTCATTGGGCCCTGATCCAAATTTGAAGTGCAGAGCCACATCAGCTCAAGGTCTCCTGGCATCTACAGTGGTACCTCAGGTTACATATGCTTCAGGTTACATACGCTTCAGGTTACAGACTCTGCTAACCCAGAAATATTGCTTCAGGTAAATAACTTTGCTTCAGGATGAGAACAGAAATTGTGCTCCGGCAGCACGGCAGCAGCAGGAGGCCCCATTAGCTACAGTGGTGCTTCAGGTTAAGAACAGTTTCAGGTTAAGTACGGACCTCCGGAACGAATTAAGTACTTAACCCGAGGTACCACTGTATTCCTTCAAAATGAAAGTAGCTGCATTGAGCACATTTTCATTTTCTTTCTTTCTTTTTTAAAGCACCATTAATGTTGCATGTAGTCTGGTCCTAGCTTGCACTTTTTTGTTGCGGTTCCTTCTGTAAATGATGTTTCTTCTTACTGCTTCTTCTGTTGTTGGCTTAGCTTCAAATTCTCATTGAGGTTCAGTTTTGGAATGTTTGTTCTTATTCAGGATTTCATTCATAATTTGAACGGGCATGGGCTTTTGCAGCATAACAAGATTGCTGTCTTCAGTTCTTTACAAGTGTGAGTTTTATTAATTTTATTGAGTTCAACTCAGAAGTAGGTTTGTACAGAATTGGAGCAATCGGTTCTGGTGGTCAGTAATTATCAGTAATATTGCAAAGGCTAATGGTTCATTATTTCAAACATGCTCCTTTCCCTTGTGATGAGTTCGGTATGCTAAAGTAAATACATGAGACACAAATGACATGAGGGTAGACATATCCAGATGTTTGTATTGCGCTAAGTGCCCAGCTGGAGCAAAGATGCGGTTGAATGGGGGCTTGTCAGGAAGATTTGCAGCCAGGGACTGTGGAGCTTTTGCTCCAGATGGACATTGTGCAATCCAAATATCCAAATTTGTGTTATTTGTGTTTCATGTATTTACTTTTGCTTACTGCTGCCACAAGGGAAAGAAGCGTTTTGATCTCTGGGCTAAAATGGAAATGACACGCCACGAAGTCATGGAGTTCCCATGAAGCAATATTTGCAGCCAGGACTTGTGGGACTTCATCAAGTGAAACCTCAGCAGAAAATGATGAGCCAGTGTCGTATAGTGGTTAAGAGTGATAGACTCGTAATCTGGTGAACCGGGTTTGCGTCTCCGCTCCTCCACATGCAGCTGCTGGGTGACCTTGGGCTAGTCACACTTCTCTGAAGTCTCTCAGCCCCACTCATCTCACAGAGTGTTTGTTGTGGGGGAGGAAGGGAAAGGAGAATGTTAGCTGCTTTGAGACTCCTTCGGGTAGTGATAAAGTGGGATATCTAATCCAAACTCTTCTCTGCTGCCTACTGTCTCCTCCTCCCTATAAGGAAGAGTTTTTTGAGGAAAGGGGAAGGGGTTACAGGGAAGAGTGGAATGTAGATTGGCCTGCTCAAGTTTGTCACCAGGAAGAACAAAAAATGAGTGCTGTGCCAAAACCTGTCCTTTGATTCCTCATCCAAAATATATACTATTTCTCAGGGCACTTTAGAATTTTAGTGGGGTTGAGCTTACCTTATCACTGGGTTTTTTTTAAAAAAAAAACATTTCTTTGTCAAATCTTCCAGTGTTCTGCAATCCTCCCAACTGCCTGTGCTTCCTGATCTGGAAAAGACTCATGTGGGAAGTTACCTCATCATGATAGCTTTTAACTGAAGCATGGGAAACCAGGGGAGGGGCAGCCAACCAAATACTTGAGATTATGATATACTATTTTGTTTTCAAAGCCAGCCCCACTTCCAGCTTTTTTTTAATGTACTAATTACTTTCTGTCTTCTTTTATAAAAGTGTTTCTGCACCACCCTATCATAAAATATTGTAGCACCCTGCTTGTGGTTAACGCTTAGCTGGAATGAAATATTCAACGCAGCAATAGAGAAATTAAAATAATAATTTATTTGTCAGACAAATAAATGAGAGACATAGTGGTATACGGATACCAAAGCTCTGCCCACTCCAGCCCTGATGGCCAGCATTTATATTCCCTCAGCCCAGCCCCCTTGCTCCTCCTTTGGCTGCATCTGTCCAATCAGCCTGGTTGAAATTCCTATTGGCTGTTTGCTAGAACCAGTCATAAAAGATACACCCATTTCCTATTACCTTTTATGGGAGACAAAGAGCTATATTTCCTTCTATCCATAAATGGCAGACAAGTAGCCATATATCTTACATTTGCCTCGACCAGGCACCTTAATTACCAGATAATCTTTGCCCTATTGCCCTATTGCCCTATTCACTCCAAAACAGATGGCTAATGGTTTAAATTTTTATCTTAAACAGAGATCTTGGGTTCACCTTCTCACACACCATCAATGAAATAAGAATCTAACATAAGAATCTAACATTTCTTACTTTCTAAATCCTTTGCATAATTACATTTAAGCCAATATATTTCATACATAACATAGATAGATTTTTAGAAGGAAAGGCCTTTTCAAAGTAAAAAGGAACTTTAATAAAAACAGTTTTGAAAGCAGCCTCTTTAGTTTACAACTCCTTTTCCTAGCCAGCTGCTGTTCCTATTAGCTCTTGCTCTTTAACCTTATGAAAATATGGCTCGAGTCTTCTGTTAAACAATAAAACTTACTATTTACCAACTCTTAATTTGGGTTTTTTTGCAGCTTGATTGTATTCTGTAATTTGTATGGTCAATATGACCTTTTGCTCCCAGCCTGTAATTTCCTTTTACAACCCTGTAGCACTGCTATAGATCAGAGGGGCCCTGTTTAGGAAGATAAACATCTGCCAAAGCACCCAGCCAGCTGCTTTCTGCCTGGCATGAGAGATACAAAACATTTGCAAATATATTTTTTAAGCTCACTTTAAAATGCAGGTCTTGATCAGATGCCTCAATATCAGGATGGCGTGCATCTATAAAAACACAAAACACCATTAGTATCAATACAGATAGCCATTACAGTGACTGGTTAATCAATTAAACATCTGTAAACTAAGGCCTGTCTACATAAAAATATCTTCAAGAGATGCCTGTAGTCAAAAGGGAGGATACCTGTCTAATCTCTTCTAAAAGAGTGTTCCACAGTTTGGGACCAGTGACACAGCATGCCATCATCTAGTGAAAACCCTGTCAGACCTGAGTTTTTAGTATGCTAAAAATAAAAAAGACAACTACAATTACCCAAAAGCCCAGATGAGTATGTCATGAGTTTTTCAGGAAATACTGACACTCAAGAAGGGTGCAGAGTGCAGATTATGAGAAGGATTATTTGAAGAATGAAAGAAAGGACACCCCAGACATGTTTTGGGCACCTTGAACATAGGAGCCAACTCCTAGGTTCAAGGAGCTTTCAACATTTTGCTCAAAACCAAATTGGGTAAATTTAATCAAAATGGCAACAGAACCTTTTTACTCAACTCCCCTTGCAAAAATAAAAATAAAAATCGTAATTGAATGGACTCAATAACCCAATTACAAAACTATTGGGTAACTTGTCATGAAATGGCATGAGAGTAAAGGAAATCCCATAAAATCCTGCATCCGTTGAGACCCCAGAAATTCTCAATATGCATATTGGTACAAAAAGAGTTATTGTCGTGGACAAAAAGTAACTTGCTGTGATTCATATCTATGATGTGATAGTAGTATGTACAGAGAACATGTCTCTGTATGTGACACACATATTTTCAGGCAAACTAATTAACTAAATTATTATCTTCAGAAATTATCTAGACTATTGACATTGTAAAGTGCATTATCTCTTAATGTTGGTTTCATATTGCTTCTGCATTTTTTACTGTTTTACAAATGAAATAAAAATAAGAAACGTGCTTATCTCAAATAAAAAATAGGCAGTTTCTGAAGATGGATTTATTATTCTTGCCTTTCAGAAGCAGCTCTCATTGTAGTTATTCATATTGTGTAACTGATGGGCTACATTTTTTGTAATAGCTTTTATTTAGAGTTAATCTTAAACACTCAGAAACATAAGCTAGTGCAGGACACGCCTTTATTTTGATAAAATGCAGCATATTATTTATTACATTTCCATCCTGCTCTCTCCGCAATGAGCTAAGAACATCATACACAGGGCTGTCATAATTCCCTCTAATACAAAAATGTTCTAATGGAGATCAGTTTGGCAATGAATTGAGGCTTCCCCTCCTCAAAAAAGGTACCGTAGTTGTTTCTGCATACAGAAATATATAGGTTTGCAAGACTTTTGTAAATATATAAATAAAAATCCTGGGTAGCTCTGTTATCCTGGATAGCTCAGATGGTTAGAGCACGGTGCTGATAATGTCAAGGTTACAGGTTCAATCCCTGTATGGGACAACTGCATATTCCTACATTGCAGGAGGTTGGACTAGATCAGGCATGGCCAAACTTGGCCCTCCAGATGTTTTGGGACTATAATTCCCATCATCCCTGACCACTGGTCCTGTTAGCTTGTGATGATGGGAGATGTAGTCCCAAAACATCTGGCAGGCCAAGCTTGGCCATGCCTGGACTAGATGATTCTCAGGGTACTTTCCAACTCTACAACTCTATGATTGAAATGACATAGACTTATCAGGACTTGTGGTCTGTGAGCTTCTAGGAGCTATTGGATACTGACAGCCATTAAAACATTGAAAGTTGAGGGTGTCAGTTGGAAATAAAGGTAAGGGGAAAGGAATTAGGCTGCTTGAGGAGTATCCTTGGAGGAGAGGATTAAGGTTGGATAGGTTGCATCATTAGGTTAATAGCCTCCCATCCTCATCCTATATGGAAGGAATTCATGGGGGATGAAATAAAAAGGACATTTTTTCATTTGCCAACTCTCTAGAAGCCTCTCTTGCTCTTTAAAAATAAACACTCAGGTTCAGGGCTAGCCTTTAAAGCTGTATAGAACAGCAGTGGAAGCTTCCAGAAGGGGTGGGAAAGTAAAAAAAGGGGGGTAGGGGGCTTTCTTTCTTCCAGTTTGTTGAAACCTTTTCCCAGTCTGAGAGTCCCCAACAGTATGTGGTTGATCCATTTCCAGGTTCTATTGTGCCTCAATCAGTAATACTCCTGTCAGGGATTGGTGGAACCATGTAATGTGTTCATGACAACTCTGGAAAGTAGGTTAAACTGGCAAGAGGTCACCTAGTGGGATTTACCCCTGAGCGGAGCTGAAACATGGTCTCCAGTACATGTCTCACACTATCCACAGCAGCAGATGTGGTCTCCTCTCTTTCACCTGAGCACCATTTAAAAGTCTCTCCATTGTGAAGAATCAAAGTTCCCAGATTTCAATGGATGCAAGGGTGGAGATGGAAGGAATATGCTGAATCTACTTTATCTTCACAAATTATCTAAAATTATGGATAGCAGATGGGTTTTTAGCTGTCTAGACAGTTGCCACTTCGTATTTTTAGTTCCTTTAAATGCATATCATGAGACTGAATGTGTGTTGTTTTCTAATTCTACCTATGCCTCTACTGAAATGCTTCCTCCGGTAACAATGGCATTACAACAAATGTCGGCCTTAATGAGTCCAGACTATTCCTTATCTCCCGATGTGATGGAATATGCTGGTGAATTCTATAGTAGTAATAATTTTATCTTTGTCAAGAGTTCTGAACTTCCTGCTAATGGCCTTTCTGAAACATCATAGATCTCTGAGATCCCATAATGACTTCAGAACATAATCAACACTGTCAGCTGGAGCCACTGCTCTTTTCAGTTTCAGTACAACATGCTATTTCACCCTGAAACACAGCTGATAAGAAACACGCCAGCATCTGTTGGAGACTGCCTTGTTTTGCTCATATATGTTGTTTTTGCAAAAACTACATAATTGCTAAATGGCAGAAAGGGGAACCTGCATGATTTTACTAGCATAGCTAGCAAATCCTCAGGCTCATTTTCCTAATGTTATCTTTAAAAATAAAATAAAAATAAAATCTTTCAATGATTTGAGAAGCCCAGAGGCAGGAAAAAATATCAAAAATGCCTGCTTTGTTATTGTGATGCAGTTTGATCTCTGCTGAAAGAAGCAAATTTTGCAAAGACATTATCAGCTATAAAGAATTGCTTAAACAGACATGTCTTGCTTGAGTAACTAAACTCAAGTTGCGGGTGGAAGGAGAGAAACGTAGTCTCCTTTATAGGAGAGGTAGTCTAGTAGCAAATTGAAACTTTTGTTATTGTTTGAATCAGGAAATGTAGTAATAATTATCCCAAAACCCTTATGGCTGTTTGCTGGCTTTTGGTGCCAGCTACTGGCATCTGAAACCAGCTGCTTGGTTTTAAGATATAATAGATTGGGCCTTTGCTCAGTGATAAAGCATTTGCTTTACTTTCAGATGTCACAATCCTCACTGCACGCACATGCTCGTATATTGAGCATAGAAATCTGACTCAAGCTACAAAAGCTGAGGCTGCTGAAGAGGCCAGAGACCATCTTGGTTGTGGCTTCTGGAAGACCTGTTCCTGCTGGCCTTTTCCCACCTGACCTGGGAGGGTGGGGTACTGACTGACCCCATCTATAAAAGCTGAGGCTGCTGAACAGACTCTTGGCCTGGGGTGTTCTTTAGGGGGCAGTTGTTGTGGGGGGTGTTGTTGCTGTTACAGCCATACTTCATGTTACATTTGCTTTAAGTTGCGCGTTTTCAGGTTGCGTCCCACGGCGACCCGGAAGTACCGGAAAGGGTTTCTTCCAGGTTTCGCCACTCGCGCATGCGCAGATGCACAAAATGACAGTACGCACATGCGCAGAAGTGGCGAATCGCAACACGCGGGTTGCATTCTTTTCAGGTTGCAAACGGGCCTCCAGAACGGATCCCATTCACAACCAGAGATAGCACTATATTGATATTATTTTTTATCATTATTTTGTGATTTATGTGGAAATTGTTCAGTTTTTGTGTGTACTTTTTGATATTTTATTTCTTTTTTATGACTATTTTTGATTTTGTTTGTTTGTTTCCTATTGTAAGCCAATCCTTGATAATGGCCTACAAATAAAATGATGCATGTTCTCACATACGTTTAACAACAAAAGCCTGCCAGTGAACTCTTAAGATTGAAGAAGGGAATCTCAACTTTGCTCATGTTTGCAACAATGGAACAAATGGGGATATTTCTTTAATGCAGTGGTACCTCAGGTTACATACGCTTCAGGTTACAGATGCTTCAGGTTACAGACTCCGCTAACCCAGAAATAGTACCTTGGGTTAAGAACTTTGCTTCAGGATGAGAACAGAAATCGTGCAGCGGTGTGGTGGCAGCAGGAGGCCCCATTAGCTAAAGTGGTGCTTCAGGTTAAGAACAGTTTCAGGTTAAGAACGGACCTCCAGAACGAATTAAATACTTAACCTGAGGTACCACTGTACCTAGTTTTTCCATAAGTAAAAACTGCAGTGTACTATCACAATCATGGGGTACAGTTAACAACAGGACATAAGAAATTGATTCGACTTTATCACAATATGCTAGGACGGTTAAAATTCTACAAGGAAGGCTCAAGCAGTATGTGGACCGAGAACTCCCAGAAGTGCAAGCTGGATTTAGAAGAGGCAGAGGAACCAGAGACCAAATTGCAAACATGCGCTGGATTATGGAGAAAGCCAGAGAGTTCCAGAAAGACATCTATTTCTGCTTCATTGACTATGCAAAAGCCTTTGACTGTGTTGACCACAGCAAACTATGGCAAGTTCTTAAAGAAATGGGAGTGCCTGATCACCTCATCTGTCTCCTGCGAAATCTCTATGTGGGACAAGAAGCTACAGTTAGAACTGGACATGGAACAACTGATTGGTTCCAAATTGGGAAAGGAGTACGGCAAGGCTGTATATTGTCTCCCTGCTTATTTAACTTATATGCAGAATTCATCATGCGAAAGGCTGGGCTGGATGAATCCCAAGCCGGAATTAAGATTGCCGGAAGAAATATCAACAACCTCAGATATGCAGATGACACAACCTTGATGGCAGAAAGTGAAGAGGAATTAAAGAACCTTTTAATGAGGGTGAAAGAGGAGAGCGCAAAATATGGTCTGAAGCTCAACATCAAAAAAACGAAGATCATGGCCACTGGGCCCATCACCTCCTGGCAAATAGATGGGGAAGAAATGGAGGCAGTGAGAGATTTTACTTTCTTGGGCTCCATGATCAGTGCAGATGGTGACAGCAGTCACGAAATTAAAAGACGCCTGCTCCTTGGGAGAAAGGCGATGGCAAACCTAGACAACATCTTAAAAAGCAGAGACATCACCTTGCCAACAAAGGTCCGTATAGTAAAAGCTATGGTTTTCCCAGTAGTGATGTATGGAAGTGAGAGCTGGACCATAAAGAAGGCTGATCGCCGAAGAATTGATGCTTTTGAATTATGGTGCTGGAGGAGACTCTTGAGAGTCCCATGGACTGCAAGAAGATCAAACCTCTCCATTCTGAAGGAAATCAGCCCTGAGTGCTCACTGGAAGGACAGATCGTGAAGCTGAGGCTCCAATACTTTGGCCACCTCATGAGAAGAGAGGACTCCCTGGAAAAGACCCTGATGTTGGGAAAGATGGAGGGCACAAGGAGAAGGGGACGACAGAGAATGAGATGGTTGGATGGTGTTCTTGAAGCTACTAGCATGAGTTGATCAAACTGCGGGAGGCAGTGGAGGACAGAAGTGCCTGGCGTGCTCTGGTCCATGGGGTCACGAAGAGTCGGACACGACTAAACGACTAAACAACAACAACAGGACGGTTATTTCAACCCCTTGTTTTGTGTGAATCTGAACCCATTTTGATTTATTCAAACTTGATACCTAGCTTGCAGGTGTTTAGCATACCAATGTTTCTTCATGCCAGCTACCAGCAGATACACTGTAGCTGCTGCAGTAAGCCAGTGTCGAGAAGTGGCTTTACAAGCACCTTGGATTGCCACTGATTAAGTTTATTAATCACAATATACTGAGGACTGTATTCACTTAATCACAGACTATGCTGAAAATAGTGTTGGAAAATGTGCAGTGATTACTTGATGAGAATTCTTAAAACTCTCAGGGAAAACCATAATTAAGGCAATTAATACCTAGTGATTAGTACCCATTCTAACTCACAAACTTTGTGTACTGGAATAATCAGATAAAGAGTTTCACCATCTGGATGTACTTAACATAAATACATTATACTCTTGCAACAGAAAGGTTCTGCATCAGAACTGCTTTCTGTGGAAAAGTACAGGAAGCTCTCCAATAAACACATGAAATCTCTCTTTTTATTGGAAAGAAACAAAATGTACCATTACCTACATAGCTCAAATAATCCTGCTTCACAAGGAATTATGAATCCAAACAACACTCCATACCTTTAGACTTTTTTTGCCACCCTTGCTCAGGAAATGTCTCTCTCTACACAATCCTAAACTACGCCTCTGTGTTCAGGGAATGATCACAGTGGCCCTTTCCAATTCTGTCCTCCTACATGTTCATGTAAGGGACACGGGTGGAGCTGTGGGTTAAACCACAGAGCCTAGGGCTTGCTGATCAGAAGGTCGGCGGTTCGAATCCCCGTGACGGGGTGAGCTCTGTTGCTCAGTTCCTGCTCCTGCCAACCTAGCAGTTCAAAAGCACGTCAAAGTGCAAGTAGATAAATAGGTACCACTCCGGCAGGAAGGTAAACGACATTTCCGTGCGCTGCTCTGGTTTTGCCAGAAATGGCTTAGTCATGCTGGCCACATGACCCGGAAGCTGTACGCCGGCTCCCTCGGCCAATAAAGCAAGATGAGCGCAGCAACCCCAGACCCACGACTGGACTAATGGTCAGGGGTCCCTTTACCTTTACATGTTCAGAAGAACTAAATGTTCTCCCCGTGAGCAGGCTTTTAAAATTATTTTTTTAAGATGTATGTTCTTATCAATAGAACTCTTCATTTTATTGTAAGCTGCTTGAGTATTCCAGTTCAAATCTGGAATCCAAATCTAAACATCTGTCTGTCCATCTGATCTCAAGTGGCTTCAACACAAAAATTATCTGCACAACTCACTCACTTCAGTAGCAATTGATGAGACAAATCAGATAGTAGATAGTGTCCAATCTAACCTGATGCTACAGTACTGCCTTGTGTAATTATGATCTGAACTTATCCCCAATACTTATTAGTATGAAGTTTATTATACTTTTAGAATAAATGATAGTGGTGGGCAAAGGTAATTCGACAGCCCTTTAAAAATAATTAGAACTACTCATTCAGAATATTCCAGGAAGACAAACTGATTAAGTGGAGAGTCTTGCAGAAATGAAAATTAAAGCACAATATTTATATCCTATTATAATTCATAGGGGATTTGTGATGTCAGGAAACCCATCCTAATATCTGTTACAGGCAATGTGCAGCAAGGAATGCAAAATGATAGTGGTCCCCCCCACCCCCAGAAAATTAGTGTAAGGAAAGGTTTCTCCCCATTATAAGGCAAAAGAGAGAAAAATAGCTACTTTTAAAAGCATATAAAAATCTGCAAGTCTAATTGTTGCAGCTGTGAATGATATTGAATTCTACTCCAAATGGAACTTGAGCTGAATTTCCAGGTTGCCGTTGGAGCAGCTTACCGGTAATTTCTAGACTAGACATTGGCTGATTTTTAGTGGATTTTAATATTCAGCATGGAAGTAGTTTGAAAGACAAGAGTCAGCACAGTCCCGAAAGTCCATAGGCTATGCTAGGCTTTTTCTCACATGCACAGAGACAGGCATGCATCCTAGGTTTTTTGGAAGGTTAGAGTACATTGCTTTCAAAATCTACTACCGCAATCTGGAACAGAACTCAGAGGTTTCATTTATTCCAGTGCCCTACATTTCCCAAGCTAATCTTGAATTTCAAGCATACCCTTTTCAACTGGTGGGAGTCCCATTTGTGGAACACTCTCTCGACGGAGGCTTGACTGGCACAGTCATTATCTAGCATTCATCATCAGCTTCATAAAATAAAATAAAATTCATCTTCCTGCAGGCTTTCTGAGCCTGCTAGATGTTTTATGTGGGCTGACAGTTCTATTTTATTGAATTGTATTTTAAACTATTTTGTGGATGTATGTGATGTTTTAACTTTTTAACTCAACCTGGGATGATAATGAAGGGTGGGATATAAATTCTTGTAATAAATATATACAAAAATCAATGACTTCTAGAATATCTGTGTACCCCAAATCACTTAAGCCCTTGTCCATGTGATTAAACCATGTTAGGGTTTGGGGGGGAAATCATTGACAAGGTTTTATTAAACAAGGAGGGAGAAAGAGGGAAGAAGCAATAGGAATAATTCAGATAACCACTGTATACAATGTAATTAAATCTCTAATCAGATAAAAACTAAAAACAAGAGAGAATGGAATCCAATTAACCAATTTTCCAACAGTGAGCAATTAAATTGTTGCTGAGCTGACTGTGGTCCTAGGCTGTGAGGCAGCTTTAGGCATCGCAGGCTCTGTGACTTTGTGGAGCTGCCTCTGGGTGAATGCTGAGTGAGGACAAAAGACTCCACTGTCTTCCCTGGATGGTGCTTTTTATTCACTTGCCCTGTGGTCTCTGCAGCCTTTTCCCTTCCTCAAATCTTCCGCTCTTCATCAGAATGTCACTCACGCACAACAACAACAACAAGCATCCTCCTCAGAATGTCAAGGCATCTCTTTGGGTGAATTCACCCCGTGAGGTTACATAAAATTGCAATGGGTTTCTCGGTTACTACTGCTATATGTGCAGTTATCCATGTACAGTGGTACCTCGGGTTACATATGCTTCAGGTTACATCTGTTTCAGGTTATACACTCCGCTAACCCAGAAATAGTGCTTCAGGTTAAGAACAGAAATTGCATGGCGGCGGCGTGGCGGCAGCGGGAGGCCCCATTAGCTAAACTGGTGCTTCAGGTTAAGAACAGTTTCAGGTTAAGAACAGACCTTCGGAACGAATTAAGTACTTAACCTGAGGTACCACTGTATAGATCTTTTCATGATCTGTAACCTGGATTAAGTCGAATTCTGATATGTGTAGAAATCAGATAGGAATACACATAGACAAAAGCCCCCTTCAGGTGTTCTAATCAGGTAGATGAAGAGAGTGGGGCAATGCCCAATTTCCCTCCTTTCAGCATTCCTGAATTCGGAGGCAAGGTCTGACAAGGATAGCCTACTACTCCTCACTCTACCCCGTGATTTACAATACAACCCTGATCATCATCCATTCTCCTCACTTTTCTGTTGAGCAATAATCAGAATAATTTAAATACCTCTGCACAGTGCTTTCCCCCCTAGAAAAATAGGTGCCGGTACTCACCATGAAGTTGTTACAGTACAGTAACAGCCACACTTTTTAGCAATAACCAAAGAAGAGGAGCTAGTACTGCATACCTTGAGTACTCCCTTTAAAAACCCACCCACTGCTTCTGCAGCTTGTAGTCCAGGGGGAATCTAAGTGTGTAGAGCAGCCGTCTCTCTTCAGACTTCTCCATGTGTAGGGGTGGGGGCAGCAGGCATCGCCCTGTTTACTTCTTCCACATTATTATGATCACTTGGAAAATACTGGGTGATAGCTATCTTCAAAAGTCTGAAGGGCAGTCAGATGGATGATGGAGCAAGCTTGTCTTCTGCTGCTTGAGGAGCTAAGACAAGAAAGGAGATTATGACTAAACATTAGGAAGAACTTTCTGATGGTAAGAGTTGTTTGATGATGGAACAGACTGCCTTGGATTGTGGTGAAAAACTTTGTTAGAAGTTTCTGAACAGAGGTTGGATTCTTACAACTGTCTTAACATGGCTGCATAAAGCATGAATGCTTGTTCTTTTGTATATTTGGGTGCTCTTTGCATGATTAAGTACCCTGGAAAACTGCATTTTTAATTCTATTTTGAAGTACTCACCAGTTTTCAAATCAGTTCCTCCTCTATCGAGCGATATTTAGAATAATTCAAATCCTTCTGTAGCTTGTAACACAGGTTTCAAAAGTATCACACAAAGCAACATAAGATTGGGTGGAGATTTAAAGGCAGGATATTATTTTACTTTTCCACAGAAAGCATTAAGCTCAAAATGATTCCTCTTTCAGTCAGGCTAATGTACGGTACATCATTGTAAATAGATTTTGATATGATACCTGTCAGCTGCAGGTAGAGTAGCAAGAAATTGCTGTCTAAAAGCCTGGATAGCAGTCACTAGTGACCAATGCTCTTGTTAGGTATAGGGAAACTATTCCTGTGACTTGAATCAGTTTTAACCATTCTAAATGTTGAATATTAGATCGTCGTAACATGCCATGGAAACTGCTGGTGAAGGGTAGGAAGATAGGAAGCTGCCTTATAACAATTGAGACCATTGGCCTATGTTGATCAGTATTTTCTACACTTACTGGAAGCAGGTCTCCAGGGTTTCAGGCAGGACTCTCTCCCAGCCCTACCTGAAGAGGCTGGAGATTGAACCTGAAACCTTCTGCATGCAAATCAGATGGTCTATCACTGAGGTACAGGCCTCCCCTGCAGTTTGTGGGTAGTAAATTTATGAGTAATAAAATTGATAATAACTAGAATGACCAGTGCTCTCATTAACCAACGCTGGATCAACCAGTGCTATTATTAGATACAGAGGAATTTCCTATGTTCCTACAAGGTGGCCATCTTCTGTTTCTGACAGCAAAGGATGGGGTGTAAAAGTAAGGCCTGATCGTGGTACAATGGTGCTTTAAATATATGCAGTGTTAAACACGGAATATTTCAATATATAACATATAAACCTGTGGGCTATGAATCATTTACCTTGTCTTCATGCTCGCATAAAGAATGGTATACTTCTAAGGTATTCTTTAATGAAGTGCCATGTTCATAAAAGCTGAGGAAGGATCTTAAATGGTTATATATTTTATATGCTACATCTGTCAAAAATATATTTTTAACAGAGCACCCAGAATTAGAAAAGAAGGGGAGGTGTTAAAGAGAAAGTCTGTGAACCATTTACTTTAATTGGAAGCCATTTATGTAGTAACTTCTCAGAGGGTCTTGCATGCAATTCCTATTAATCATCATCACAAGAAGTCCCCGGAGTATGCAATGGGAGAAAAAAGAGAGCTAGTAACAGGGTCTCTTTTAAGGTTTATTTTTGGCTGCTGGGATTTTCATCAAAGTCATTGTTAAGGCTAGCGATCAGTCAACGTCAGGCTGAGATGGTGCCGATGACTAGGCTCAGATAGCTCCTTGTCAAGGAGGCAAATGTTTAGGATGGTACCTTTTGAATTAAGCAATTCAGTCAGGTACTCACAATAGACCTGATAAACTTCATGTACAGCTCATGGAAATGACCATAATGCCAAGAGACAGACAGAAAAGGCTGAACTTTGATGCACTGTCACACACATTTCCATAGATGACATATGGAATTCTGATAAAAAGAGTTTCATATTCCTAAAGTTGCACTTTTTAGAAAAAAAGTTTTAATATTTAACTACTAACATGAGTTTGACCAAACTGCAGGAGGCAGTGGAAGATAGGAGTGCCTGGCGTGCTCTGGTCCATGGGGTCGCAAAGAGTCAGACATGAATAAATGACTAAACAACAACAAATGTAACTAATTTATATTATGTGTTTACCTATTTTATCTCTGCTGTGATATTTGTGTAGAGTTTCAAAGTCTCTGCAGTGATGGTGAACTGATTGTTGTAGTCTGTATACTGCAGGGAACAGATGAATCCAGATGGATTTTTTGAAGTACCTGGAGTGACTTCTTGCAGTTCAGGCCAGCAGCTTTGTCAAGGGCATGGTACATTTGGAATGAGAGCAATACTCAGGTCATAGATATAATTTCTCCCAAACAACCTCGGACTAACCACAAAGCCGCTCCAGCACCTTGGTATGCAGAGGAGCTGAAGACAATGAGACAGCTAGTTTAATGCATAAAATCAAGAGGCAGAAATCTCAGGATGTGTTTGACTGAACACAGTTAATAATCCACCGTATATCTTATTCTGTGGTTATGGTGGTGGCAATGAGGGAACAGGCGCAATAGACAGGAGAGATTTGTTCAAGATGTAGAACCAGGTAGGATATTGTTTTCTCACATATTTTGTAATTAAAATCTGTGTCCTGTTAATACTTCAAGAGAAATAGTGTGTCTCAGGGAACTCTGGCATTGGTTAGCCCATGTTCTATATGATTTTGAAAGCAGTAGTGTCAAATTAGATGCTCAATTTTATGTGGTTATAAGTTTACAGTCCAGTCGTTCACTGTTCTGCTACTGCAGCAAAGTCAGGGTTGTGGCTGTGGGGCTTCAGACATAGTTGCAAAGGAACATCTTGCTGAAGTGATGTGAGCAGCCACATACCTCCATATACTGCTTTGTTATCTTTTTGCCGACTGGAAGAGCATCCATAGCAGCCTTGCAGATAAACCACAGGGATAAACAAAACAGGCAGTTTACAGGGGGAAATAAGCTTGTGAGATTGTTTTCTTGTCATGTTCCTTGCGAGATTGTTCTCTATTAGTTTGACTCCTTTTCTTTAGGTGAAATAATAAGTGTGTGAGCACTAGAGGTAGTAATCTTCACACCATACTTTCCCTCTTGGGAGGCCATAATAGAATATTGAGAACTTATCGATTATACCCAGTGTGGAACACAAAACTTTCAAATGTACAATGCAATGAAAAATACAAATGCATTAGTATGGACTGCCCCTTTAGACCTGAATATCACTATTATATTGCTGAATACACGCTAAACATTCAAAGCACACCTGCCCCAAATAATTATGGGAACTGTAGCTTACGCCTCACAGAACCTACAGTTTCCAGCACCCTTAACAGTTTTCAGCAATCTTCTGAAGATGTCCGTGTTTTAAGTGTATGTTTTATGCACAGCCTTGAGCTACATTCATATGCCTAAGTACAAATATAAACTTGGTCTTAAACCTACAAGAAGTTGATGCATGCAATTGTATTCTGCCCCTCCCCAAATCAGATATTTCATTTTACTTTCCATTTAGAAGCAACATTAAGATCGTCTGAGAAAATCCTCTAGTCTTTATCTTTCTAGATTATACTATAATAAAAAAGAGGGCCTTCTCTGTGGTAGCCTCATTGCCTCAGAACTCTGTCCTAATGTTCCTTTAACCTCCTCCCTGTTATCTTTTCAGGGATAGCAGAAAACTATTCTTTTTTAGATAGCCTTGCCTTGTTCTTTTTATTGTGCAAGTTCTGCTGCTGTTTGTCGAGACAGTTTATTGAGTTCATCTGTGTGTTTTATTGGGCATTGTTTTTTATTGTTTTATCTTGTATACCTCTATGAAATTTTATGGATAGCAGTATACAAAAATCAAATAAATAATAAACAATAACTGAAAGTTATGTACCATCTACAGAGAGGATGTTATATTCACACTGTTGTAACTGTTGGTTACTGGGCAGAATACATGGCAGTACAGCAAAAGAAGCACTCAGCCTCATTTCATTGGAATTTCTTCTTTGTAGCCGCAAACAGAGTTACTTCAAATTCTGTCATTGAACTTTCAGCAAAAGAAGGCCTGTGTTTATTCATGGAAACAAAGTATGGAAAATCAGAATTTCAAAAAAATGATATGTCTGTTTTATTCTTGGGCTCTTTGAGCAGAATCTCAAAGATCTGCAGGTCTTGAATTTCAGAGGATCAAGAACCATAATTCTTAGGAAAATAGAAAGCTGGTTCATTCCTAGTCACATCATTAGTCAGTCTAGCTCTGCCATAGTAGCTGTCCAGAGTTTCAGACAGAGTCTTTCCCAAGTTGGGGATAAAAGGTAAAGGTAAAAGGTAAAGGACCCCTGGATGGTTAAGTCCAGTCAAAGGTGACTATGGGGTTGCAGCGCTCTTATTGCTTTCAAGCCGAGGGAGCCGGCGTTTGTCCACAGACAGCCTTCCGGGTCATGTTGGCCAGCAGGACTAAACCACTTCTGGCACAACGGGACACTGTGACAGAAACCAGAGCGCATGGAAACACCATTTACCTTCCTGCCGCAGTGGTACCTGTTTATCCACTTGCACTGGCATGCTTTCAAACTGCTAGGTTGACAGCAGCTGGGACATAGCAATGGGAGCTCACCCCGTCATGGGGATTCAAACCACTGACCTTCTGATTGGCAAGCCCAAGAGGCTCAGTGGTTTAGACCACAGTGCCACACACATCCCTCAAGTTAGGGATACCAGTGATTAAGCCCAGGGCCTTTAAACTAAAAAGAATGTGTTTTCTGCCACTGAACGAAGTCTCTTCTTGCAGCTTTGCAGAAAGAAATTTTGTTACTGATAACCATTCAGGACTATTATTCAATAGCTAGAGATTGATGCTACCTTTAGATGTTAAAGAATTATTTAGAGAGTGTTGGTTGGTTGTTGTTTTTAAAAGTGAAACTGAATAATAGTAGTTGATTTCTGATAACGTCACTGCAATAAAAATAGCTGATGGAAGGTCCCGATAGCCCTCGCTTTATTTTTCATTTTAAGCATCAGTGCTGTCAGTTGGCAGTTATTAAAGTGATAGCATTGCCTTGCTTGGCCAATTAAGGTGCTTTTCTCAAAAGAAACCTGTGATTTGGCAATATGATTAAATTTACATAATTCTTTAATTCAAAGGATCCCATCTCATAAGTAGGGTTGCCATAATCGGGATTTTCCTGGACATGTATGGGATTCAAAGGACAAAAATAGCATCCTGGGGAATTTTTTTTTAAAAAATTGCAACATGTCCAGAAGCCTTTTCGTTTGGGGTGAAGAGAGCATGTGTGCGTGAGAACTGCCATTCTGGGGTCACAAAAAACTGTGCTCTGGAAGTGGAAGTGTCGCTTCCTTTCCTGCTGGAGAGTAAGGCCGTTGCTAGCCAAGCGTATGCAGGATGGGGTGGGGTTGTGCGGTGTGTGTGCAGTGGAGCACTTAGAGAGAGGTAGGATGTGTACCTGCCCCTGTCTCCTTGGTTCCTTGCCCCACACTTGCCTCTCCAGGTGCATAATGCCAAGCTCTCCTGTGCTAGGAAGCTCCTTGAACCCTGATGCCTGCTTCATGGCGAGGGAAGTGCAGGCTGGATCTCTGCCGCTGCCAGTGCTGTGAGGGCTGCCTCAGAGGGGGTGGGGAGGCTTCCCTGCAGTAGCGTAGTTAGGAGGGGCATAGGAGGAGGACCCAAAGCTCCGTCACTACCAGTGTGGTGTAGTGGTTAAGAGCGATAGACTCATAATCTGGTGAACTGGGTTTGTGTCTCCGCTCCTCCACATGCAGCTGCTGGGTGACCTTGGGCTAGTCACACTTCTCTGAAGTCTCCTCACTCACCTCACAGAATGTTTGTTGTGGGGGAGGAAGGGAAAGGAGAATGTTAGCTGCTTTGAGACTCCTTAGGGTAGTGATAAAGTGGGATATCAAATCCAAACTCTTCTTCATGCACGGTTGCCTGGCTGACCCCCAATCATTTCACCTGAGGGCAATTGCTATTCCTCCTCCACCAGACTAAAGCCCCTCGGGTGGCAGCTTGCACCTTTCCTGCCCAGCCTGCGCAGGTGAGTGAGGGAAGGGCGGCGAGGGGCAGGGGCCGTGCCTCACCTCAGCCCACCAGGCACAGCGAAGGGACCTGCCTCACTTTCCCCACAAACCGAGCCCTTCAGGCAGCGTCCCCTATTTTCCTGTGCTATCTCAGTATTCAGTGCCGAGGATATCCCAGTAAATTCCTTACTACAGCATTAAAAAGTCAGAGCAGAACACCATCCTGTTGGTTTTGTTGTTGTTTTGTTAGGAGTGGATGCAGTCCTTTCTTTATTCAAAGGATTTAAGCTACTTCTTTAGATGATTACTTCCCAAAACAGCTAGCAAAGTCTAAACAAACAAATTTAAATCCCAACAACCCCAATAAAGCTAACATTTAACAAGATGCAGAAGTAAAAACATATGGATGAATTGAATTGCACATGAAACTAGATCTAAAAGGCTTTGTCAAATAAATACATCCATCTGGTACCAATAACCAATAACCTGCTGGTGTCAGGCAAGTTTCACTTTGGGAACGCCATGTCAAGACTGCGGGAACATCCACAAGCCCTTACGGCACCTTCTCAAAATCAGACAGACTTTGAGAAGGTGGCAGGGAAGGTGCTAATCGTCCACGGGCAAAGGTTTTTGCACAGAAGGGGCCCAGATCAAGGCTTGGATGGCTTAAGGTGGTTCTGGGGATTGTGCAAAGAATACATAAGCATCCCTTTCCTTACCTGGGCATGCTAACTCATGAGAGAGAGAGAGACAGAGAGAGAGACAGAGAGAGTGTTACCCCTATGCCATATTTTCAACAGCTTTGGGGTTTGTATAAAAAAGGCTTTCAGGGTGTCCTGGTTTTTACTTTTTGAAATTTGGCAACACTATCATAATAAAAGTTAAACTATCCGGTCTCTCCTAGCATTTGCAGGACTTGCTCCTTGTGGCTAATACACTATCTTTCCTGAATATTCATTTTTGGTTTTTTAAAAGTAAATTGAGTATTTACGAACAGTTCATTATAATACACTTGAGAAATCTAATTAATCACCTAAGATGCTCCTTCCAGGGACACCTTTTAATTCCTTTTTCTTCCTGCTAGATTGAATGGGACTGAAACTAATGAAACTGGGTGGTCATTATCCAAAGAACAAAAATGGGAAAATTCAAAATGGTGCAGACTGGTATTTGTAAAAAGCGTCCCAATGCAACTCCAGTAGTCCCCAGGATAATAATCTTCATTCACAAACAGACATGTGAAAAGTCTATCTATTGGCCATGCTGACTGGGGCTTATGGGAATTGAAGTCCAGAAAGCTCAGGAGAGCCACAGGTTCCCCATTCCTGCATTAACTCCCCACTCTGCCCTCCTGTTGCTGGGAAAGTTTAAAGGTGACTTGCTTCCGACTTCACTCACCACTGGCATGAATATACCCAGAAGGGAATATGGACTTCTGACTGAAAACAGTTCCCATTCCTGCAGTAAACAAATGCAATCTGTGTGTCAGAAAGATACGATGGAAGAGGGCAAGGGGACGGGTGGAGAAAATGGAAAGAAGGGGTGAAGATGAGAATTGAAGACAGAGAAGCAAAGACAGGAAATGGATATACAGGACAAGATTTTTTAAAGGAGTGATGCCAAGTGGAAAGATGGCATAAACTATATAAGTGGTATTTGTAGCATAACCAAAGTGTTAAAACACCATTAGGCTTTGTTGAAACCCTTTTCAATTACACCAGTACAATAGCTGAGCCACCCTGCAAACTTCTTTTTATAAGAGGACAGCCCATAAATAATGTAAATAAAAGATCAAGAGGTACCCAAGCCTGGGGTTTGGCATACTGTGTCCACTTTACATAAGACGTTTCAAAAAGTACAGCAATACAATTTTCCTTTTCTACACTTTTCCTTTTCTATGACTATTTTAATAAGCATAATGCAAGTAAGAAGACAACTCTGGTTGTCTTTCAGCACTGGAAGGCGAAATATTTTGTCAGTCTGTCACAGTGTGGGTCTGGCTCTGTAGGAAAGCTAAAAACCAACACCTGCTATGTCTAATTTGCCTGCTTTTCAATACCAACAATTTTCGCTAACTTCTCCACTGAGAACTAAAACTGGTATCTGACTGCAAGCTGTGAATGCAAGGAATTGTGAAAAATGAATGTCATTTTCCTTGCAAGCCAGATGCAGTCAGACAATTTGAGGTGGGGACTCTGAGCTACCGTGGCCTTTTGTAGAACTTTTTTAGACCCATTCCCATTCTTTATGATCTCCTGCAAACACATACCCCTCCCAGTCCCTTTTTGTAGGGTATGATATTTGCTAAGTAAATAGTAGAATCAACTAAGTCTCTTCTGAAAGGAGACTGTGGAAGTTATGTACAAAAAATAAATAAAACCCAATGTATTGATAGTGAAAACAGTCAATTTTTTTGTTCCTTCCACCCCCCCATTATTATGTTCAGTTTTCCCTGTTTTCACAATTTTCAAAATAGTTAACGTGAAAATTTGTATGCACCTAATATGCACATTTCGTATTCAATTTTATCCAATATACCACATTTTGCACATAAATTTCACTATAAGGATTTTTTGGTACATACTTTCTACTAATGTATCGTGTGTTTTTTATTTGCACTTTTTGAATGGAGACCAACATCTCTAAATTTGAACAAGTATAAAATTCAAATGATAGCTGTGTTTGGGTTTGTATATTGCTCCAGAAAGTGTAAATTGAATTGTTTCCCCATTCCAACTCACAAGGAAATGTCTGTGAGGATATGTGGTGATTTTTGATTTTGTAGCTCCCACAAGGTCAGAATTTATCATTTTGGGGTGCGTACAATAGGACTTGTAAGAGGGCAAGTGGTAGTAGTGGGGGGGAAAGAGCATGATCCCCAGGAAAGACTAGAGTTGGGAAAATGGCACCTGTCCAACAAGGACCCTTTGTGGGACACTGATAAGGGAAAGGATCATTGGTGGGTTGAGTTTTGACTCCCCCCTGCTCTCCTCTAAATGTTTTGCTTCTCTTGAGCACTTGGTGCTCCACGGCCAGCTTGGTTTTGTTTATTGAGGGGGAAACACAGTTGTGCATTGTTTGGACAGTTAAGACTACAGAGCATCTCAGTAGCTTAGGGACTCCCTTATCTACCTCAGGATGCCTTCCTAGCAGCACAAACCAACTCATGAGAACCTTCCTCAAATGACCCTTATTTGCCTTGTAATTTAGGGTATAATAAGAGCTGATTCAGGCCTCTGGTGCATTAGAATCCTCACTTTCTTCATGCTTCTCTGTCATTTTTCTCCTCAGGTCTTAAATATACTAAGTCTTTTTTTGTGAGACTTTTGTTCTTTGAGGAGGAAAAAAATGTTTAACAGATTGCAGCAGATTTAGGCAGGTCTGGGCAGCAGGTGTGAAGAGACATAGAACTAATACAAAACTGAAACAAATATAGCAGTGACTTAAAAGCAAGACGGATATAGACTAAAGAACATTAACCTCTTTCCTTCCTCCTGGTGTTTGCTGCTGATAGCTTTCATACCAGGATGTCTTAGGTCTTTGATGTGCACTATTAAGTTGCGTATCACCCTTTTGTAAGATGCATGTCCCAGACTTCACCCTCATAAAATACTTGTATTATTAGAAAACCATAAGGCAGGGCTTTTTGTTTTGTTTTCAGTAATTAAAGAAATACTTTAAGTATGGTTGATCTGTTTACTCTTGATTAGATCAGTAACCTCACCATTTTTTGTCAGTATCGTTCTTATTTTATGCTATATTTATTTCAAGGTCTATTTCCTTAGGGCTATTTTAATGAGGGGAAAGTATTACTGTAGTCCTCTTTCTGGCAAGATATAATTTTTAGGGCAGTCTTTCCCAACCTGTTGTCTTGTGGATGTGAAACTCCCATCATCCCGGAACATTGGCCATGTTGTCAGGGGAGCTGAAGTGAATCCAGCACAACTGGACCAGGAAGGGATGGAGGAGAGAGGGAGAGATATTAGGTTTGATTAACACTTTAGAAGCTAATTGATTTGCCCTTCCAAACTGAAACACATCTCTTCCTCTAAATTCATACTTCTCTGAATTTGCAGATGCAGTTCTCCAAACAAATGATGTGTACAAAATGGATATATTAGGAAAGAGTGTGCATAAAAACACATACATTGGAGAAGATAACATAAAAAATACATTATATACAGGGGGAATTGTAAATATGGAAAATTGCTAGGCACAGCTGCATACAAAGATGCTTGTTCTACCCCACTTCCTGCCATGCCCTACTTTTCAATATTAACTTTTCGGAGAAATCAGAAGTCATCATGCTTAGGCCTGTGCTACACAGAAGGATCAGTTTCCTGACTCTCATGCACACCATTCAAAACAAATTGTAGTAATTACACGTAGAGAACTAAACCAAACAAGGTGTTCTGTGTCGTAAAGAAGATTGCGACGGATAGCCCAAGAAAGTGAACTGAGCCATTTATCACAGAGAGAGGATGACTGATAGAGGACACATTCCTGCCCTTGGATGCAAAGAGAGGAAAGTGTAGGTAAATAGCGGCATCCACAGTCTCAGCAATGATTCCATCCCTCTTCAGGGGCAAAGCACCCTTTGCCAGGGGATATTCACACCAGCATCAGTTGGGTACTGATTGCTGGGAGCTGGCCTGCCCTTTCATCCTTGTAGCACATTTAGCCCTAGATCAAGGCTTCCCAAACTGTGGTCCATGGACCTCTGATGGTTGGTGAGCATCGTATGGTTGTTCCACAAATAGGGCACATGCAGTTTGAATTTTACAGAATTCTGTGGAATTCCAAATGCAAATACAATAAAATACAATATGAGAAATAAAAGAAGCAATCAAAATATAATTAAATATCATACAGACCTAACATAGCATGTTACTATTGCTACAGCAGACGGGGGGGGGGGGAGCAACACCATTAAGTGTTCTGCAAGACCCTCAGCAATTTTCAAGTGGGTAAGGGCAAGGAGTTGGAGAATCCTTACAACATGGGAAATTGCAAGGGTGAATGTGCTAAGCTCCATCCCATCCAAAATGGGGAATCACCTGTACTTAGGAAAGTTCCGGTGTAATATAGAACTCTAGTACACAAAGCTCCCACCTTCAGAAGCTCCAAATGATGGAGGAGAGCTTAACTCACTCATCCCAGCTGTTCACTACATGATGCTCTCCATGTGCTTGTGTGCATGTGGAGTGACTGTGATGCCTTAAGAGGGCTGTTGCAATGGTACACTGTATGTTTCCTTTGCAATGGTTCTGAAACCTAAACAGCAATGCTAGTTTAAGATTTTTCAGAAACTTCTATTTAATATATTTATTGCTGTTCCAATTTGAACTATTTGGTATTAGTAATAAAAAGAGTGAACCTGGAACACCAAGTAGCCTTCAGCTACTATGTAGTTTGGGGAACATACCGTATTTTTTGCACCATAACACTCACTTTTTTCCTCCTAGAAAGTAAGGGGAAATTTCTGTGCGTGTTATGGAGCGAATGCCTGCGGGTGGCGGGGGGGGGATCTGCTGCAGTCGTGAGCAGAGGATCCATGGTTCCCCTTCCTTCCCTCCTCCGTGGTTACAAAGCATGGATCCACATGGATCCTCAGGATTTTTGCATTGGGCTACTCCAAACTCACTGTCAGATCACATGTCTGTGGCCACAGCATGAACCACAAAAATCATATATCCACTATTTCATTTAGAATATTTTTTTTCTTGCTTTCTTCCTCTAAAAACTATGTGCGTGTTATGGTCTGGTGCGTGTTATAGAGCGAAAAATACGGTAATTTGTTTGGTGGAAATGAAGGAGAAAACACACACACAATGTGTGTTTTTCATACTCAAAAAGAAGAAGCATAAGAGTGATATCTGCAACTGAATTTCTGCCAGACTGAAAATGGATTTGATATGGAGTCAGCCCTTGAGCTATAGTGTGAAGAAAAACAATAGGTTCTTCCACCGTGATGTAATTCTAGATAATTTTGTTTTGGAAATTGATAGTAGGGATTGTTACAGTTCTTTGTTCCTGAAATAAATCATTTTAAAAGAATGAGGATTAAAATACATGCAAAAAATGTACCAGAATTATAGGTTTCAACTTTCAAAAAAATATATTTTCTTCTTAGACAAAGGCTACACTGCCAACAGCCTTTAGTTACCTTTTTTCCAGGAATTTTCACAGATTATACCATGAACTGGAGTTTGCATTACTAAGTAAGATAAAATGAAATTATAAATTTGATAATTTATTGCTTGCACAGTGAGAAAGCAGGCCTATTGACACCAGGTGGCACCCACAGGCAGCTGTTGAGGGTTCACAACTACCAACACCACTGCTGGCCTCCCTCTCTGCTGCTCTGCAGATAACTGCAAGCCAGTTATGCATTCAATATTGTGATTGTATACAATGCGTGAATGATCATTACAATTAATAGACAGCCAGTGCTAAAATAGAGCTATATGTTTGCTCCATCTGATTCGAGTCAAAGTTCTGGCAGCCATATTTGGGGCTAACAGAAGTTTCTCAACACTTTTCAAAGGGAGCCCCAAGTTGGTAAAGTGCACAACAGTAGTTTAATCTGGCTGTTACAAAGACCTAACTCACTGTGGTAAGATCTGCCCTATCCAGGAAGTGGACACAGGAAGAAGAAGGAGGAGGAGGAGGAGGAGGAGCTGCTGCTGTTGTTCTGGGCACAGTTGCCACATGGTTGTATAGATGGGTGCTAGAGAGTAACATTGGGCCTAGGATATATATTCTGTCTGATTGTTAAAAGGTACTTCAACCCCAGCCCAGGCTGAATGGATCAGAAGGTTGTATTTCCATCCAATTCAATTCATTGTAGACTCCAGACACTGTTCTAGAATCTCCACTGCCTTCATAGGACATGAAGAACAAGAGAGCTAGAGCTGGGTGCCACCAGCATACTAATGGTAACTCAGCCCAAACATTTGAATGACTTGATCTGGTGGCTTCATGTATATGTTAAAAAGCATTGAAAGCAGATGGAACCCTGACACACTCTTTAAGCCCCAACCACCTTCTGAAACCTAAACGTCAGGGAATTTCAAAACCAGTTGAGCTTGGTACCTCCCGGCCTGATACTACCAATGTGACATAGTAGGATACCATGGTCAATGATGTCATATCACCATGTGAAGTCCAGGAGAACCAAGATTGTTGTATACACCCATGTATCTTTTGAAGCACATCATCCAGTGACTTGAGCAAGCAAAAGTGGTTTCAGTCTCAAAACCAGGTTGGACACCAGGCAGAAATTGAACTAATTTAATCAGGAAATGCTGGGCTTGAGGTTTTATTGCATGCTCAAACTTCTTACCCATGATTAGAATATTCAAAATGGGCTGAGAGTTGTTTAAATTTGAGGGTTCAAACAAAAAATTACTTTACTAAGAGACATACTCCAGCCTACTTAAACACAGTTATACACAGTTATAAAAATATCCTCCCTCAGTGAAGCATTAATTACTTTGACTGCCCAACAGACTAGCCGCCATCTGACTGCTCAAATGAGCCAGAAGGAGCAAAGGTTGAATATGCAAATGATAGGTCTCACATTTCCAAGATTTCTCTCCATATCCTCAGGCTTCACAAACTGAAAGGTATCCATGGAAACCTGCTAAGAGGGAGCTGTAGATACATCCAGCACTGACTCTGTATACAAGTAGTTCAAATCAGAATAAATATAATTGATTTTATCCACAAAAACTTTTGCAGACTAATCACACTGGCCTTCTTCTAACTCCCTTCAAGGGCTAAACTATAGAAGTCCCCTCACCTTTTGGAAAAGCTTATCTGGATGACATTGCAGAGATTTGATGGTGGCAAAGCATAAGACTTATTTGCCATTAACAGTGCCTCAGAATATGTTCTAAAATGGGCTCTAGCCCATGTTTTACTAGATGTGCCATGAGATTTTCTGCACCGACAATCACTCTAGCCATTTCATCACAAATAGTTCAGCAGTAAACTGCGGTGCCAACTGGGCTGCACTAATAAAGAAAGAACAGCTGCAAACTTGTGTTTGGATTCATCACCTGACTGCAAACATCATCAGAACCACTAGTCACAGTAAAGAAAACTCATTAGACAGCTATCTGGAGCCATCAGATTGCATATACCAATTTAAAAGGTCCCTACAGAATTCTGATTCAAACTTTAAACAGGTAATGAACTATCCATAGCAAGAGAATTACATCAAATTCCCTCATCCATAGCCCATCTTCCTTCCTGGTGCAGAACACATAGATGAAAACAGGGCTGAACAAAAATGGTACAAGCCTTGAATTCACTATTCTGTTAGCATAAAGGAAAATTGGGGAGGGCCATTTATATATTTTTGATCAAAGAGGGAGGGGTATCCCAGAGGTTCAAGGGTGCCTAGTCTTTACTTTTGCAGCATGTTATTCTTTTTCTTCCCCTCGCTCTCTCTTTTTTTAAAAAAATCCTTTAACTCTGCCACCTATCGTACTGACAGTGGCACACCTGAGAGGACTGCTGCCACTATTGCCGCAGGCAGGAAAAAAAGCAGTGTATTGACCATCCAACAGAAAATGGTAATGCCTTTGAACCTGAGATCACTTTCATTAAGTCATACTGCAGCAGGGAGCTGTTATATGGTCTTCCAGGGTACAGTAGCAGTGCTAGATTTATGTATAAGTTAAACAAGCTATAGCTTAGGGCCCCAAACTCTTGGGCTCCCCAGAAGAATTTAAAGGGAAAAAACTGGATGTACATTTCCAAAATATAAGATAAAAAGCAAATAAAATAAAACCTACATACAGCAAGTGCTTTGTGTTGTGTAGGCTCCTATGATGTAAGTAATGGGCTTCGCCTGCTATCCTGCTCCCTAAAACATCACTATATATAGGGTGCCTTTATTCTGCATGTGCAAATGGCTTTAGGCCCATAAATTATCATATAACATATATTCAACACAAAAAACAGCAACAATTTGTTGTTGACAAAGGACAGCTGGACATATAAAGGGCCACATTACCTTCAGTAGCTTAGGGTCTCATCAAACCTAAATCTGGCCCTGTACGGTAGGCAGGATTAGTTAACGCCTTGGGGCCCATGGGGTCATTTGTGACCCGGAGAAATGCATACCACAACCTATCATACTACTGTAGCTGCAACTGAATTTCTCCTCCAGTAGGGGAAAGGGAACTCTGTGAGTGCCAGGGAAAGCTTCTGCAGGCGCATGCAGACTTGCACACACTAAGTTGGTGAGCCCTGCAGTACAGTTATGGAACCCCTGTGTTATTTCGAGACCACAGTAAATATTAACTTGATAGCTTAGTTTGCTGATCAAAGCCAGAAGCCCCTCTAAAAGCAAACTGAGATGGTGAGCGCTGGGGAAAACCCTGAGGTTGCAGAAATTATTATTTAAATACAAATGTTTTAAAACAGAAACATAAAGGGGAAAGACACACTCAAATCAGACCAATGAAGATTAAACACATTCTGTGGCTACAGAAAGTTGAGTGTCTGTTAGAAAAGAAGGGGCTGTATTCAGGGTTTGACATGAACCCTGAACAAAAGCATTTCTGTTAGGAAGTGAGCATGCACTGCGATATTTTGTTGTAGGTCCCACTTATTTCTTAATGAATGCTTAAAAGATATGACATAGCAAATAAAACATTGTCTAACAGAATGGCTTTCTTTTAAAAAAAGAAAATCACCCATAGTATGTTGCAGTCTCTAAGTATTTATAAATCTTCCCATTTCTTAATACAAGTAGGAAGCCTTCCAGTTCTGTATGTTTAAGTTTGAAAAGATAATCCTTGTCGTGACTCTAAAATGGCTTTTGGCCAATATTATGATCTAGTATTCAAAGCATGAAAGGATACATAGTCTCATCAAGAGGAAAAATATTTGTTCATTCATTTGATGTCAGGTGAGACTGACTGCTTTTGCCTTGATGATTAGTTTTTAAATTAAGAAAACTTGCTCTTGCAGTTAATGAGGATCAGCAGAGAACTATGGAAGACGAAAAAGAGAAACCTTAATTTCTTAAACATGAGATAGTCATTGATGGTGATCTCTGTCACCTTTCAGTGTATTTGATAGGAACTGAAAATCACAAGATTAAAAATTCAGGGATCAAAACATGTTCCTGCTCCCAGTGCTAATTATAACACTATGCTAAAGTTATCTTGGGTCAATCTCTCCCAGTGCAGACATTGTTCCCATCTCTCACATGGTTTCTGGGTTCTCAGAATACATTGTTGTAACAGATTTGGCAGCCAGATTGTATCACCTCCTCCCTTACTTGAAATGGATTCATGTAACAAAGAGAAGCTCCTTTATACAAAGAACCTTTCATTTTTTGAATTAATAAAGGTTGGATTCATCTGATCTGTTAATGATAGATTTGGGTTATAAAAATAAATTTAAAAATAAAATGCAAAACTTTATCACACAAAGGTTGACTCTCATTATGTATTCACAAAACCCTGGTTTCAATATCATCCTTGCAGTTGTTTCCTGTCCATTTTCTCTGCATGCACACACCTGCAGCATATGAAGGCTGTATGCAACAATGGGAGGGAGAAGTGCTCATATGAAATGGAACAGAGTGAATCCATTCTCTGATGAGAAAAGACTATGCATCATAGCACACATACAGTGGTACCTTGGGTTACAAACGCTTCAGGTTACAGACGCTTCAGGTTACAGATTCCGTTAACTCAGAAATAGTACCTCGGGTTAAGAACTTTGCTTCAGGATGAGAACAGAAATTGTGCTCCAGCGGCGCAGCGGCAGGAGGCCCCATTAGCTAAAGTGGTGCTTCAGGTTAAGAACAGTTTCAGGTTTAGTACGGACCTCCAGAACAAATTAAGTTCTTAACCTGAGGTACCGCTGTATTGGAAATCTCAACACCTTTGCATGTGTTTAGAGATAGATATATATATTCCCCTAAGGAAAATATCATGGTCAAAGTCCAGCAAATAAAAAAATAGGCTTAAATGCATTTAAGTTTGTGGCCAGTGCCAGTCTTCTCACTACCATATTTTAATTCCCAAGACAATATCTACAACTTATTGAGGTTTTGTGTTTCTGTTTATTAAAACATTTGAGTACTGCGTGCAGCCACTTAAGTTTACTACCAAGAAAGTTTGGAAAAACAGCTTTTGTTGGTACAGCTCATTTTTGACATATTTAATGTGGGGGGAGGAGAAATGGCTGCTTTTGAGGGGAAATAGTGCTCACTTGCCTGCTTTATAACTCACCTACAAAAGTTGCAAGCTACCTGACAACCCCACTATACATGTGCAGCTATTTTACACTTTCATCATTTAAATTGTGCTTCTGGATAAATCTTATTGAGTCTGTTTTAATTACCAGGACAATGTCCATAATTCACCTATTTCTTTGTGTTTCAGTATGTGAAAGTATTGCATGTGTTACACACAGACACTTAAGAAAAGCAACTGATAAAGTCTTGATACATTGTTGTTGTTGTTGTTTTAGAGCTAGTATACCTCAGTTTTAATATATTTAATGCTGAAAAAATGGGGAGAGCTCTTTTCTTTTATTATTTTCTGGTTGGGCTTGAGAAGTGGGAATGTTGGGTAAGTAGGGTGGCCTTACAGAGGACAATCTTCTGTTTGAAGCTGTCCTCTGAAAGGCTGCCTGGTCCAAATCCAGTTTAAAGATAATGTGTCATTAGAAGGGAAAGCAGGGACCTTCAATTTACCCATCCACAGAAACCGCATGGACAGCACAATAAGCAGGCACACAGCTCGCCTGACCATACTCTTTACCACTGTAGTGAGAAGCCCTCCTCTAATTTACATCTATATATGACCATTTGCATATGCTTTTTTTATTGCAAATCTGCATCCTCTTTTGTCCTCTTGTTTTGCGATGGGTTTCTCTTTTTGGGGGGCACTGTGCAATTGGCCACCCTATGGGCAAAGGACACATTGGAGGCAGTATGTAGATGGTGCGTTATAGAATAATGACAGCAGACATGGCTGGTCCAAGCCTTTCCTCAGACTGATGCATCCTGCTTCAGGTGGCTTGATGTAAAGAGGAGGAAATCTTTGCAAGGGACCAGCTCAAACAAAATGTCAACCAACAGTGACAGCAGGATTAGCAGGGATGACAATTGTTGCTAGGTAAATACCATATGACATTAGATTAATGGCACTGCTTGTAGGAATCTGGAGATTGGATTTCTCTGCTACATTTTATAAAATAAAATAAAATAAAATAAAATAAAGCTTTGAATCTCATTACAGAGGTCTGCCTCTTTTATTCATATTGCTGTTAACGACTAGAATGAGATTACTAAGAGATAATCTTCAAAATAATTGGCATACATAGATTCTTACAAAATAAATAAATTAGGATTTTAACTAAATCCCATGGTTTTGGGGTCCTTGATCATGATTCCAAATGCAAGCAGCTTTGCTCTCCAGTATCTGAGAAACAGGAATACCTTCTCACTAGCCCCCAAAACCCTATAAGTAGCTACTGGCAGACAATGTGTTCTGCCCTTGCCTTGCTGATCATTTGCAGATGCTAATGGCAAGCCTGCTTTCAATGTAGAACTATTCTGTGCTTATAAATCTTCAAGTGGGAGTTTGATATACTATGGATCTTTGTACAAGTGCAACATTCTTAAATAATTTGCTGAGATAAGGTCTGTGCAGTTAAAATCAAGCTTGAAGATGGGAGACTCAAAATGGCAAATTTGGACATTGTGAGCTGTGCAGAATTGCTCCAGTCAATGTGAACTAATGTAATGTTTCAGGTGTGCTGATTCCAGCGGAACAAAGCAAATCATACACACTCAGGTAATTGATGGCATTCTGAGTTGCAAGACCACCTGCAAACATGGCACATTTTGTTTCTAAAATCTGATAACCAGATAAAAGAGGCCATGGAGGAGAGGGGGGAAGCAGTATAACATTTTGTACTTATCTTGATGCCAACAGCAAAATAGCTAATATTCACTTTTCTCATAAAATCTGTTGTACTATATTGCATTTTGTGCATTATTTCATAATTATGTATATGAATTCTTATTGTTGTCATGCATTACTGCCATTATGCTTGCTTTGTCAATTGACAATTTATTTGTTCTCATTATAAGTGTCTTTCTGCACCCATGTGGCAACAAACTTGGATTTGCAGCCACATTTACTTAATATTCTACAGTGACCTGCAGCCAGTCTTGGCATATGGATTAACATACAAGTATGATACACTCGGGACGCGGGTGGTGCTGTGGGTTAAACCACAGAGCCTAGGACTTGCCAATCAGAAGGTCAGCGGTTCGAATCCCCCCGACGGGGTGAGCTCCCATTGCTCGGTCCCTGCTCCTGCCCACCTAGCAGTTCAAAAACACGTCAAAGTGCAAGTAGATAAATAGGTACCACTCCAGCGGGAAGGTAAACACCGTTTCCGTGTGCTGCTCTGGTTCGCCAGAAGTGGCTTAGTCATGCTGGCCACATGATCCTGAAACTGTATGCCGGCTCCCTCGGCCAATAAAGCAAGATGAGCACCGCAACTCCAGAGTTGGCCACGACTGGACCTAATGGTCAGGGGTCCCTTTACCTTTACCTTATGATACACTCACTATTCACAAACATTTGCTAGCCTCACATCCTTCACACACTACATGTTAAGTATGCACTGAAAACCATGAGTACACCTAAGAAAATGTAATGGACAATGTCAGGGCACTGCCATCAGCTCACAGCCGAGAGGTGGAAGGACAGTTGTGTTATAGGGAACCTCCCAAAATCTTGCGAAGGAGGGAAGCCCCACCTCCAGTGGAGAGGAAGTGGTGGGAGCAGGGGATGCTAGGGAGAGACCTCAACACTGAGCCTGAGAGAAAAGGAATTTGGATTACCTCATCCCCCACCCTGTACAATCCAGGGGCAGCAGGAAATCCCATTATTATCTTGACTTCCAGGCTTCTATGGGGCATTTTAAAATGTTACTGACCTTTAATCAGATTTAGCAGATTTCTAAGACTAAAAGGGGGGAAGAATCTGTATTACTTTTTATTATTACTATTGGAGGTTATGAAAAAAGAAGAGATGATAATTCCCATATCTATGCAATCCTCTGCAACTGGGAGGGGATCACTGTGTTCTCAAAGTTTGTGTTAAATATATTTAACTACATCTGTGGCCTTTCAAAAACTGGAAGAAAGAAGGAAATATGTGTTGTGAAATATGTGCATGGCCTATAGCAAATTCTGTGACTGGTGAGCTAAAATTATCCCCCTCCCCTTTCTTTTCTTTTTTTGCCTTATAGGTTTTCTAAGCACTGGAGACCAAGCTGCAAAAGGCAATTATGGATTGCTTGACCAAATCCAAGCTTTACGATGGATTGAAGAAAATATTGGATCGTTTGGAGGAGACCCAAAAAGAGTTACTATTTTTGGATCTGGGGCCGGAGCCTCCTGTGTCAGTCTGTTGACATTGTCTCACTATTCAGAAGGTAACAAACCACCTAGCTAAATACCAGAAATTTTAAAAGGGATAATTTAATGTGAGTTGCAAAGGTCATTTGGAGCCTCAGATAATATCCCAGTATTCCATTCTTTTTTTTGGGGGGGGGGAGAACTAGATTATTTTCATGAGAGCCAGCATGGTGTAGTGGTTAAGAGCGGTAGTCTCATAATCTGGGGAACCGGGTTCGCGTCTCCGCTCCTCCACATGCAGCTGCTGGGTGACCTTGGGCCAGTCACACTTCTGTGAAGTCTCTCAGCCCCACTCACCTCACAGAGTGTTTGTTGTGGGGGAGGAAGGGAAAGGAGAATGTTAGCCGCTTTGAGACTCCTGAAGGGGAGTGAAAGGCGGGATATCAAATCCAAACTCTTCTTCTTCTTCTTCTTCTTCATGTGGCATGCAACCCAAGCAGCCGATCAGGGAGAGCAAACATTTTGCAGAAAATACAAGCATACTCCCAGAAGCATAAATAGTATTTTGTCATGTAAAAAGTTACCCTGCTAGATCAGTATTTATGTAAAAATATAATAGGGGTGCTTTTTTTAGGGGGTGGCACTGTTAAAACATGTATTATTTTTGTTATGTTTGGATAAAATGGGGGGTGGGCTGCTGAATGGAAAAAAATAGTGGTATAATTGACTTCCAACAAGCATACAGAGCGCGAACAAGACTGAATGTATGGGGGGGGAGGGCTCATTTAATTTCACTGCACACAGGTGGTGTAGTGACAATAAAGGTTTATTATTATTATTATTATTATTATTATTATTATTAATGCCAAATGTATCCACATCCCCTCACTGATAAAGATCTAGCTTGCTATGTAACTAGCTAGCTTTCCCCCTTATTTGAGAAGTCAATATATACTTTGCGGATCACAGTCAAACAGAATTCATTGCTAATTATGTTACAATTTGATGGGTAGTTGTTGTTGTTTTAAAAAAGATTGATCACATTCTGATATTTTTTTCTGGAGCATTCCCAAAACAAGGCGTCATGCCTGTATTGTGGTTTTGTTTTTGTTTTTTTTAGAGCATATAGTTTTCTCACCTGAAATTCACCTGGGAAAGACATTTTTTTATCCAGCTGCTAGGCTATGCTCAAGTGAAGCAGAGCAGCTTTAGGTCAGCTTCGAGTTGCTTCACATCACTGGAGCATAGCAAAAAAAAAAAAAAAAAGGCACGCTGGGCCATTGAATCTTTTAGGGGTGGGGAATGCAGATACATTTTAAGTTATTGATCTGGCCAGTGTTTAAATGAAGAGATGTCCATTCAAAAAAATGAGGATTATGTTTTCAGAATTAAACTCTTGGAATTCATACCTATTACATTGATTTTAGCCTCACATTTCTTCTTCTTCAAATTACATGATGTATAGCTTCTGTGAGACAGAAGAAAACGTATGATTTTCCTCTGACCTTTCTGCTGGTGAAGCACTTATTTGTGCAAGTCATTCACAGAAAATGGAAATGATTGCTGGCGGCTGTCATTCCCGCAAAGTCCTTGGGCTCCATTCAGTTCAGGGAAGTAACTGATACATAGAGATGCCAGCAAAGCTCACATAGGCAAAGGTTCAGGCCCAGACAGATACGACCTCTCAAAGAGAGGCGGCAGCAGGACTCCTGGCTTCCTTCTATTGGCACCATGTGCCACATACAGAATGAGAGCCTCACATAGCCACTGTGCCCTCTCCAATCTACACAAACCCAACAAAATGACCTGTTCTAGTCCCAAGACGGAGCCAACAGGACAGAGTAGGCATGAGTGATCATAGTTAACAACTGCTGGGACCAGGTTGAAATCTTGCATGCCTTGACATCCACAACCTTGTTTCCTCATTGACAAGTGGAATGCCTTAAAGGATCAGGCCTCTTGCCTGGAATCCAGCAGTCTATCATCTCTCTGGGAATTTGTAGCAAGCATGCTGCCTGTGTCAGTGCATCGCCTCTGTGGAGGCAAGTATGGTGGCGCCTTACTGGAACTGTGCTCATGGGCTGCAGTCTCTAGACCTGACTTGGGGGTTTCAGCCATTTCATTCTCAGATGTCTCTGACATCTGAGCCTTGGGTGCCCCCAAGCTTCAGGGGTGATGCGCAGAGAGGGTCCTTCCTTTGCTGACACTAGAAGTCCCCCATTCTCTGAAATTGCTGGAATCCAGAGTCATGACACCAAGGGAGCAGGGAGACTTGAACCCACATAGAACCATTAGATGGGGGAAGTCCACCTCTTGCCAAAAGATTATTGGGAGAAGAAAGTTGTCTGTGGGGAGGATTCAACTTCAACAGAGGTTTTCATGGATGCGGCTCCTTATCATAGCTGTCAACGTTTCCCTTTTTTAAAGGGAAATTCCCTTATTCCGAATAGGATTCCTCGCAAGAAGAAGGAAAAGTTGACAGCTATGCTCCATATGCCTCTGTTTCATCCAATGGATGTATGTGTCCCTGTTAAATTGGAATCAGGACTGCAAACAGACTGTACCTGCAATTAGGGGTGGGGTGGGGTGAAATCCTGCCCCTGCAGAAGGACACATTGCCCTAAGGACATTCTGCGGAGGGTAGACACCCACACCCTAGCAGTTCTAGCAGGTTTTACCTCAGATGCTTTGCAGGGCCAGAAGAGATTTTCTTAGCAGCCCCAAATAAGTCATTTGACAGCCAGAGTTGGGAGAATCTAAAATGCAAGAGTAGGACTGAAAAAGGCAAAGCCGGAACAACTGGTCTTCAAGTAGGATTGGAAAAGGAGTTCATTCAACATCACTGAAGATAGCCGAGCTGAGCATGGCTAGTGGATTTGTTGCCCCTTCCCCCAAAGGCCTGGGCTTTTGCTGGAAAATATGCAACAGATTGAGGCAATGACCAAGTCACTTAGGAACAAGTTGAAATTGTCAATGGCTAGGAATCATCTTAATGACAACTCTGATGTTATATCTATTGATATAATTTTAGACAATACACAGAAGAATTGGTATTCATTCCCCACTATTTTAAATTATTAATTTAGGCTTTCTACATTTGATATTATAGTAGCATGTCACTATATTAGAAATACCCCCAGCTGATGCTGTTCTCCTCCTCCTCCTCCTAATCACAGAACTATTTTTTGACATTCCTGTAAGAGAGACGGTTTTTTAAAATAAAAAAACAAAACAAAAATCACACACAGCCACCAAACTAGCTTAAATTTTAATTTGCATTTTGGTATGTTATTTTTGCTTCGGTATGCACTGTACTTCGGTGTACAGTGAAAGGGGCAAACTGTAAGGACGCAATGTTTGGTTACATAGATATGATGCAGGCTATTCTCCAGATTGTGGCTCTCATCCATACGAAAATATGTGGATGTTTACTACAATGTACTGAATATTTATGGATATTTGTGAAGCATTTCATCCCTAGACATTTGCACTGGATTCATTGTATGAATATGTATGAATATTAAGTACTAGGAATAATTTAGCTAGCCATAGATTAGTGACAGAGGGGGAAGAGCTAAATTAAGAGCAATAATTTCTTGTGGTTTTTTCTTCTTCATGGAATGGAAATGGAATGAAACTTGCTCTTCACTAGAATGTATTTCCTGTAAGTGATGCACAAAAGGTTCTTTTGCTTGGTGGTCAATGCTGCTTGTTCATGTATTTTAATTTTTAACTTCTGCACCTGCAGGTCTGTTCCAAAAGGCAATCATACAAAGTGGAACAGCCCTGTCCAGCTGGGCAGTGAACTACCAGCCTGCCAAGTACACTGCAATTTTGGCAGAAAAAGTAGGCTGCAACACGCTGGACACTACAGACTTAGTTGAATGCTTTCGGAATAAGAACTACAAAGAACTCATTCAGCAAACTATCACACCAGCTACATACCACATTGCCTTTGGGCCTGTGATTGATGGGGATGTAATTCCAGATGATCCTCAGATCCTGATGGAGCAGGGAGAATTTCTCAACTATGACATAATGCTGGGCGTAAACCAAGGGGAAGGCTTGAAATTTGTAGATGGAATTGTAGATAATGAAGAGGGCGTTTCTCCAAACGATTTTGATTTCTCCGTATCCAATTTTGTGGACAATCTGTATGGCTATCCGGAAGGGAAAGACACGCTACGAGAGACCATTAAGTTCATGTACACAGACTGGGCAGATAAGGAGAATCCCGAAACACGAAGAAAGACCCTGGTGGCTTTGTTTACTGACCACCAGTGGGTTGCTCCAGCTGTCGCCACAGCTGACCTGCATGCCCAATATGGCTCCCCAACGTACTTCTATGCATTTTATCACCACTGCCAGAGCGAAATGAAACCCAGCTGGGCTGACTCAGCACACGGCGATGAAGTCCCTTATGTCTTTGGCATTCCTATGATTGGCCCTACGGAACTGTTCAACTGCAACTTTTCAAAGAACGATGTCATGCTCAGTGCGGTAGTTATGACGTACTGGACAAACTTCGCCAAAACCGGGTAGGTTTTGACACTTCCTGGCTTTTCCCCTGTGCTGTCTTTCCCAAATTCTAGCCATGAGTATTGGGTCCAATTAAGTGCTGCTGCTTTTGGCAGCCGCTGTTTCACAGAGTGCTTCTTTGCAAGAGAATTAAAGCAATATTTTCAGAATGCTGGCAGGCAAGGCTAAATTAAAGGGCTTTGGAGGTGTTGCCTGTACAATCACAAAAGCACAGGGAGACAGTGGGATGGTCTTTTAGGCAGTGCAAAAAAGAAGAGTCCAAAAAACAAACATTTGCGTATACACTAATTAGGCTATTCTGATTTTATATGGGAAAGTGCAAATTTACAACTATTATACTGTAAAATGTCCTGTGATCTTCAAATGATGGTGTTATATAAATTTAATAAATAATAATAACTAATTCCTATAATTTAAATAGAAATATAGTACATCTCACCAAAGTGTGGCTGACCTGTGTGTTTGTTCAGTCTGTACTGTCCGGGTGCTATCTGTTGATTTGCAACTTCAAGGCCCCTACATTATAATCAAAGTGGATTTGGATTTGGACAGCCCCTCACATAGAGGACACCTGCAAATAGAGGACAGCCCTCTGCGAAGTAGGACACACAGCCACCCTAGCCATATAGACATCCTTCTCTGATCCTGAAAACTCTCTCTGGTATAGCATTCTTGTACATTTTTATTGTGCTGTGCAGATGGTTTTTGCCAGTAGTGAGAACATGCCCAGTGCCAGGTTTGAAGGGACCCTGAGCAAGCTATGCACTCCGTGTTCACTCCCAAAGCCACCTTACCAGGGATCAGCTGCAGCGTGGAAAGGATCAGTAGCCCACCTCTGGTAGCCTGGTAGTCCTTCTGTCAAGTACTGAGAGAGAAGGACCAGACCAGGCAAGTGCAGCCACCACAATCAATTCCCCCCAAATGACTCTGTGACCCAGTGTAGTACACTCTGTAAACTAGTCCCAAGGGCACTTAGGTAATGAGAATGACAGTATTTTCAGTCACTTGACTCAGCACTTTTCTTCTTAGTGTCAGGTTCTAGTTTTTTTAAAAATAAAGGAATGTCATGGCTGGCCTTTCAGTGCCCTGGCAAATTTCTAGCCATGACATGTTTCAACTCCAGGCCTGCCACTGTCTCCCTGTCTTGTGAGGGGGGGGGGGAAGTCTTCTTTATTTACTGTGCAGAATTATAAATGAGATTCAGAAAGACAGAGTCACTCACCATACAGAGGCACTTGCTGATATAAAGGACTCTAAAATAGCTTTAATCATCATTCCTTTTAAGGAAGCTGTAGGTAAACCATAGCTCTTTGGCAGGGAAATGGTAAAGTTTTAAAGTGGATTCTCAGTAATTCTGTTGTGAGTAAACAAAGCACAAGTGTGTGTGTGTGTGTGTGTGTGTGTGTGTGTGTAGTGTTGTGGGAAAATGATTGCTTGTACATGAAAGCATGAGCAAAGTTCTTATTGTTGCAGGGTGATTTCATAGCTAGAAGCATCCTTGGAGCATGAACAGCGCGTGAACAGCTCGTGCTGTCCCATATGATTGGCTAACGTAGCATGGCCTGATGCTCGAACGGTCTAGTGCGAAGGTCTTTATCTGCTGGCTAGAAACAAATTGCTTGGCTTGTATTTTGTATCTTTCTGATTTCACACAATAAAAGCTGTGCTGCATTAGCCCTATGAGCAGCCATATTTCGGAACCCATCATGGTGCGAGACTGATTTTTCTTTGGATGCCGAGCTGCAACTCGACATAGTGTAGATATGCCCTTCTCTTTTGAGCCAATGGGCATATTTGGAATTTTCAGAAAGCGTTGTGGGGATGTGGCATAACACAAAATATCTGCTGTGGAGCATGGCATAGCACAAAACAGCTTTTTGTGGGGATGTGTGTCATAGCACAAAGTAGCACAAAGTAGCTGCTACATCTAAAAGAACAGAAAAAGACAGAAAACCAAAATGGTGTGGGAATGCCTCTCCCCTCAACCAAGAGAGAAAAGTCACCCACATTAGCCAAAACCACATCACTCATGAAGAAAACCTCTTTGCACCTCTTCTCTATTCAGAAAGGAGGGTAGGTGTCCAGTACTGGCATGCAATGAAATGTGGGCATGTTTAAGAGGGTGTGTTCAGTGTAATAATAATAATAATAATAATAATAATAATAATAATAATAATAAAATTTTATTTATATCCCTCCCTTCCCAGCCGAAGCCGGGTTCAGAGTGGCTAACAACAGTAAAAGTAATGCAATTTGCATAAAATCACAATCAATTAATAGAAATACATTCTAAAATCAATTCATTCTAAAACCAATTCAGAATCAAATTAATGGCAACCATTGGACTAGAGTTCTATGAGGAATACGATAGGAGGGGGTCAGACTGTGCCTCTGCCAAAGGCCTGGTGGAACAGCTCTGTCTTGCAGGCCCTGTGGAAAGATGTCAAGTCCCACAGGGCCCTAGTCTCTTGTGGCAGAGGAGAGGCCAAGCCATGAACAGAGCAGAAAGGGCAAACAAGCTCTCATACATTGTGACTTTTTGCAGGATACTTGCTGAGACATTTCACAGGCACCATAGGAATGCTGGACACATTGCTTCCCTCAGGCCCTGCACTAGTGCCCCCAGTACAAACTCTGTACTGTGCAAAGCCTCCTAGATAATCCACCTTTGCTTCATAAGTAATGATTGTTTAGTTTCCTTTTAAAAAACAACCTTTTTTTGGTCTGTTGGAAACAGTTCTTTCTCTCCATTGCGTTCTCTCACTACCTGGTGTGAAAAATGATGCATTGCAGTTTCACATAAAAACAATGCAGTTATTAAGGCATGAATGTTCTTGAAAGCCATAGTCCTCAGGTTAAGGTTGTAAAATACACTGAAGGAAAAGGAAAGTATGGTATAGATCAAACAAGCCCATTGTGCCTCCTCCACAGAATTACCTAGCTGACTTTCAAAAGATATCAAGGGAACACGGTGAAAAGAGAGATCTCGAAAGAACAGTGTTTCCTTTCCTCATCCAATGAATTATATTAATGTGTAGCCCCTTAAGACAAAGAAGAAACTTCTTGTATATGTTTTGCAAAGGCAAATAAGGAAGCATAACAGTGAAGGTGGATGTAAGATGCTCATTAATAAAGCTGAGGAAGTACCATTTCTTAAGGAATGTTGCAACGTTTTCCCCTCCAAAAAGCAAGCAGAGTTTGTTGTTCTGATTTTTGCTTTTGAAATTTGCTTTTTTTTCCCCTCCTCTTTTTTCTTGCCTCAGTATTGAATTAAAATAAATGTCCTTGTGGCACACTAAAGGTCCATAAATCTTTCCAATGAACATTTAATGGCGGAACTGGGCTTTTAGAACTGCAGCTCGACTGCAGTGCAGAGAACAGTATGCAGCAATATCGGAGAATTCAAAGAAATGTGTAGCATCCTCCCGACACATTTCAGGAGTAAGCAGATCTTTTAGTACTTAAGAAAGCCAGGATTGCATTGTGTGATGTATTTTCCGCAGTCACCCCCCCCCCAACCCAAGCAATTAATTGTATAAATCAAAGAAACTGGGAGCAAATACATCCTTCTCTGAATTGTGAGTGGACTGCCACTGCTTTCTCTGGAATTGCATAAAAAGGTAAAGGGGACCCCTGACCATTAGGTCCAGTCGTGACCGACTCTGGGGTTGCACGCTCATCTCGCTCTATAGGCCGAGGGACAGCCCATGTGACCAGCATGACTAAGCTGCTTCTGGCGAACCAGAGCAGCGCATGGAAACACTGTTTACCTTCCCGCCGGAGCAGTACCTATTTATCTACTTGCACTTTGACGTGCTTTTGAACTGCTAGGTTGGCAGGAGCAGGGACTGAGCAACGGGAGCTCACCCCATCATGGGGATTTGAACCGCCAACATTCTGGTCGGCAAGCCCTAGGCTCTGTGGCTTAACCCACAGCGCCACCCGCGTCCCTTCTGGAATTGCATAGGGGAGCCCCAAATCCTAAACTAAATTGTCACCTCTTTAAAGCCATGATAAGAACACCCCTCTGTAGGCCACACAGGGAGAGACCAAAACTGTCCAACCCAGAAGAGGTCTTCTCAATCAAGGCTTTTGAATGGAATTTGCATCATGATAGAGCCCCGCATAGAGGGAGTGTGGTGTCAAAGTCTGAATAGGGCAAACAATGCTCTTTCAGATTTCCTTTCCAATTGATATTTGCCATGGTTGATGCTTGGTGCAATGACATTATCCTATTTGAAGATTAGAGTGTAATTAAATTACTACCCATAACTTTGACTGCAGATAAGCATTGCTGTATGTCATCCGTGTACACTATGGCGGTGAGATCAAGTAGGGAATGAGTGAACTGTTCAACCAATGATGAACATTTGTGCATCTGGACTTCCAGTTTCACTTCTTCTCCTTCCAGCCACACACACACACACACACACACACACACACCTGCTTCAGAGGGGAGGGGGGAGCCTTGTTATGTGAGCCAATGCCTGTTCATGCTACAATTGGATCTCACCCAATTTTTACCCATATCTGTTCAGTCCAATGAGGCCATTCCCACGGAATTGCATGGAGGAATTAAACTTAAAGGCTTCTTTGAAAGTGGGAAATGTCTCTGAGCCAGAAAGGCTAAACAGGTCAGGAGACAAGAGACAAGAGACTTGAGTGTTCTGGGTTGTTGTTGTTTTTTTCAAAAAAATTAAATTAATTTTAAATAGAGATTGTACACAACAAACATAACAATTTACCGGTATTTATTTTTATATATAAAAAAAGGTTCTCTCAAACCTTCTGACCTCCCTCCTTCCTTCCATGGGTTCCGTTTCTAAATTTTATTCGTGCATCTTTTGCTGTAATCTATCTATTATATATTCACAGTATCCATTTATGGATAAAAATAACATTTATGCTATTTACAAGTGTCATTGTATTCCTGTCAATGATTTCAACGGTTGACAGTGGTCTCTCAGATATTCCTGTCTTTCGCAAATATTTGGTCTTCCTGCTTTCTGATCTTTCCCATCAGTCTTGCCATTTTGGCATATTCCATCAGCTTGGTCTGCCACTCTTCTCTGGTCAGTACTTTTTCTTCTTTCCATCTCTGGGCTAAGAGCATCTTTGCTGCTGCCGTTGCATACATAAACAGTCTTTTATTTTCCACACAGTCTTTTATAGTTCCACACCTATAATTCCTAACATAAAAGCCTCTGTTTCCTTAACAAAGGTTATCTTAAACATTTTTTTTTCAATTCATTATATATCATTTCCCAGAATGTTGTTAAAACTCCACATAGCCACCACATATGATAAAAGGTACCTTCTTTCCTTTTACATTTCCAGCACACATTTTTGCTATTTTACTAGGTGTCAAATACCAACGGTACATCATTTTCATATAATTTTCTTTCAGCGAACAGCAAGCTGTAAATTTCAAATCCTCTTTCCATAGCTTTTCCCATGATGAAAACTGTGTATTATAAGCAAAATCTCTTGCCCAGTGTATCATTACAGATTTAACTTCTCCATCTTTAGTAAACCATTCTAAAACTAATTGATACATTTTCAAAAGTAATTTCACATTATTTTACAACAGATCTTTTTCAAACCTTGATATCTCTTTACCAAAACCCTTCTATTTATCCAATTTGAAGACATCATTTAATAGATTATACTGTTACTAGTATTTTAACAGCTCTCTGATGTCTTCAACCTTTTTCAATTTTAATTGATCTTCCACTTCTGTTAGCAGCTCTTTATAGGTTGCCCAATCACCTCTCATATTTAGTTTTTTAACAGATATTGCTTAAACTGGGTTCCTCTCTTCCCAACAATAATGATGTATTATTGTTAATAAACAGTGCTTGTAGAATCAAACATGTAGGTGTTTGAAATATATGGAGAACAATTCCCAGGATGTCACAACCTTCTGTATCTGCTTATTATTTATATTACTGTTATTATTATTCCTGCAGGGTGTTAACAAGTTAGGCTTCAGCATTTATCTAAGGATTACAAAAGCTCCCCATGATCCCATCTGTCAGTATTACTCATAATTTCAAGCAGTTTTGCACAGGCTGCCTGCTCAAGAGCTAATTTCAGCAGGGTGTACATAAAATTGTACACTCTCCTGGGTCTGGATTTATACCATACTTCCTAAAGACAGCAAAAATCTTTAGGAAGGGCCATTAATCATTTTACCATGCACCCAACTGTTAATATGATTACTAGGTCGAAATGAGACTGACTATAACAAATATTCCCTATTTGGATTTGCTCTAAATTGACAATAAGCTTTTGGAACTGTGTGACCTTGAAATCCCACCTGTTCTGTTGAAAAGTGAAGTATTTTCAGTTTTGCTAACCTTTTAGTACTCATAATAATATCATAGCCATTGGAGAAAATCACAAAATATGGAATCAATAAGAGAGAATGAATAGAATCTAATGGTGGTGTTCTGCAATTGCACTGTATATTTTGTGTTCTTTTCTTTTTTTTTACTAAAAACCAAACTATCTGTACTTAAAAAAATACATTTTCTTACAAAAATGATGGTCACAGTTCTACACCATTCACAAGCAAAGATGAAGATATGCAAAACTCCAGTTTAACTTGTGCTCACTGAACACACTGCAGTCCAGTTCCTTAAAAGAGATTTTCCCAACCTCTTGGCCTTCAGATTTTTCAGACTGTGAGGAACACAAGAGCCTTGGTGAATGCTTGCCATGTGGCAACATTTCTGGCAAAGCAATAACACTCTGAGTAGAGGTTAAGCTGGAGTCTTATAAAGAGTAATGCAGCACCCCGCACTGATAACACCGATGTAGAATTGAAGGAGAGGATAGTGTGCCACTTCTGAAAAAGCCCAACCTATACCCCATGGTAATTAACAACTACTGCCTTGTCACAAATACTCTCTTTGGGGCAAGGTACATGAGAGGCAGATACAAGTGGCAATACCACTGCAGGTCACTCCTAAAGGAGACTGAATATCTAGACCAGTGTTTCCCAAACTTGGGTCTCCAGCTGTTTTTGGACTACAACTCCCATCATCCCCGGCTAGGGGTCAGGGATGATGGGAATTGTAGTCCAAAAACAGCTGGAGACCCAAATTTGGGAAACACTGACCTAGACCCATTCTAGTCTGGGTTCATAACTAGTTTGGGGACTGAAATTGCCATAGTCACCTTTGTCAGGAGAAGGGTGTGTGAATGGAAACCTGTTGGTCTTACTATACAGCTTTTAATACCATCCTCTTAGACCCCTCGACAGGAGATAAGTATTTGGGGCAGTGTTCTGCAGTGGTTCCAGTCTTCTCTCCAGGAATGGTTCCAGAAGGTAGCATTGGATAAGTGCTTCTTGGCCCCCTGAAACATTTCAGCTATTGGTTGCTGCAGGGCACTATATTGTTTTCAGACCTATTTTAACATCTAGATTACATTGTTGGGAATCATTATTAGGAGTTTTGGAGCCAGATGTCATAAGTATGCTGATGTCCTGAGCATGCCCAGCCCAAGGAGGACAAATGGTTGATAGTTTAGATTCTTTATTGAGAAACCACACACTTTCTGGTAGCTCAGAACATGAACATGACTAAGTAGATGGCATCCCTTCCCCAGGCTTGTGCTCTTGGCTGGACTGCTGGAGCAATGGCACGGCCACGCTTCCACCCTCATTTGATGTGGGCGCACAAACAACCTGCAATTTCTTGTGTTACTATGCCTGTCTCTCCAAGCCCATCCTGGTTCTGGAGTACAACGAGGAAGGTAATGGAGCAGATTCTACTGCCCCACTCTCAGACACTGTCTCTTCCTCTGCTTCTTCCTCTGCTCTTAGTTCATTCTGTCCTTCCTCTGGTCCCAGCTGCTGCCCCACATCCTGCACCTCCTCCGTCATATCCAACTGCACAGACTATTCTTCCTACAGCCCTGGCTCCAGCTTCACAGTAGGCACAAAACTCCATATATCACTCTCCCTTTCCCCTGGATCAGCCTCCAGCCCCACAACCTCAGCCACACACACCAGCAAGTCCTGCCAGCTGATGATATCCAACTCAATTTCTCTGTAACATCTGAATTGGGAATGGGTCTGAATGCAGTCATGGGCTAGATGAGGGCTAATCAACTGTCTGAATCCTAGTGGGTGAGTGCTTCCTGGATCTCAGAAGTCAGTATGTTGTGTGCCCGGGATGGGATCATACTCTCCCTGAAGGAGGAAGTTCATAGCAAGCATTGATCTGACTGCACACCAAGTGGAGGGCCCTGCATTTGCAATTCTCAGGGTCAGATAATGAGTGATAGCACCAATCAACTTTTGACCATCACTACTGCTAGTACAGCCCTTTTAGGGGTGTCAGATACGAACAGCATACCGGTTGAATCGAGTGCATATTTCCATATACAGAATATGTGTGCAGACGTCTGTTCCTGTATATGTGTCTCTTTAGCTTTCCTGGAAGTTGTGCTCCTGGTATTGAAAGGACCCCTTCCTCATCATAGTCCCTGTTGTCCCCCCCCCCAATAGTATAATTAGCTTTCTCTGGTTTGCTGTCTCTAACATAGTGGACATTGTCTGCTATGAGACTGAAATATGGCCACTTTCTCTCAAGCAGGGTCTTGAAAACTTAATGAGCTTGCAACCTGGAGTGTTTAAGCAAGTATTCCACTGGGACTCTTGTACTGTTTATGTTTGTAAGAAATAACTGGTGTAGCTGACTAGCCTCCCAGTAAAACCTAAGACCAGGAATACCTAGCCCCTCATGTTGCGCGCACACGCACACACACACACACACAATCTGACATGTTTTCAATTCCTAAATAAGGAAGCAACATCCAGAATCTTACTGTACAATTAATACTTAGTGCATCATTTGGAGGTTCTGCGCTATTCCTCTAATTGGCACAGACCTCAGACTTCCTATGCTTACAAACTGCACACTATTTGATGGGCCCACTACAAGATCTAGGTTTTGAGGAGAGGGCAGTGCTGCAAAACCACTAAGTGTCAAAAGACATGACTGCAAAAGGCATTTTGTGTTCCAGCCTGTAACTGGAGCTAGCATATGAAATGTGACAAAGGGCAGTGGCTGTTGAAAGCGGGAGAACATTAGGAATCAAAAGCAGCTATTTACTGATGCAGTATTTCCAGTTCCGCCAGCTTTATTCTTCAGTGTGCTCACAGAAATGAGACTGAAACGCTTGCGTGCAATCCCCTCTAAACAGTACTGTTTAAAATGTCATTAAGTGAGCAGAGAAGGCACTGTATAAATGTTTGTGGCATACACTTTGCTGTGCCACCCTCATCACTAAATCTCAAGTGGCTTTGTACATGATGGGTTAACTCCTTTTGCCTCTATTTGGAAGCAAATTGGTAATTGCAAGCTTCTCATAGGAGGGGGCACTACTACTCTTCTTTCCAAGAGTTTTCTTTCCACTTGTACCATTGGCAAGTGCATGCACACACGTTATCATCATATACCTCATTGGTAGAGCATCTGCATAGTATGCAAAAGGTCTCAGAGCTGGAAAATATCCCAGGTGTGAAACTGGGCAGCCATTAACAGTCAGTGAATATAATACTGAGCTAGATGCTCCAGTCATTTCATAGAATCATAGAATCATAGAATCATAGAGTTGGAAGAGACCACAAGGGCCATCGAGTCCAACCCCCTGCCAAGCAAGAAACAAACACTCTGTGAGGTGAGTGGGGCTGAGAGACTTCAAAGAAGTGTGACTGGCCCAAGGTCACCCAGCAGCTGCATGTGGAGGAGCGGAGACACGAACCCGGTTCCCCAGATTACGAGACTACCGCTCTTAACCACTACACCACACTGGCTCAAGTGTGACTGGCTCACCACATTTGACTCAGTATAACTTGACAGCTTCCCCTGTGTCTGTAGTGGAGAACTGCTTGAGAAATCTCCCACCAACATACACAGCCAAAAGTACAAAGGCATTCACTTTAGATCTGGATGTGGAGGAAACAAGCATAGGAAATGATAAAAGAATCAGCTCAAAGACAGAAGATATGCCCCACACTCGAGCCTATTTGTTTGGATGGTCCGAGAGGGGCTGTTGCCCAGTGATAGAGTACAGTTATACCTTGGGTTGCGAACGTGATCCATGCGGAAGGCACATTCGCAACCCACAGCACCACATCTGCGCATGCACGTGATGCAATTTGGTTCTTCTGCACATGCGCATGACACCATTTTGCACTTCTGCGCATGTGCAAGTGCCAAAACCCAGAAGTAAACCTGTTTCGGTACTTCCAGGTTCAGCGCGGTCTGCAACCTGAAAACACGCAACCCGCAATGTTCGTAACCCAAGGTATGACTGTACTTGCTTTGTATGGAGATGGCCCCAGGTTCAGTCCCTGAGCACTCCAGTTAGAGTTGGAAAAGACCCCTGTCCATGGTGCTGGAGAGTTGCTTCAAATTTAGTGTGGACAGTACTGTGCTAGATTAACAAACTTAGTCCGGTTTAGTAAAGGGCAGCTTCCAGTATGCAGCAGGTCATGTAGTACAAACTTCACAGCATTCTGCAGAAATGGATTAAACATTAAAGGAAGCCTTTGCATACTAATGCACAGTTCCATGGTGATCAACAAAAGCTGTAGTGAGAGGAAGGCAGTTAATTTCAAAGAAATGCTGTACATGTACTGAATCTTGCTGACATTTTGAACCAGAGAAGAATTTTGGGGGGAAATAGCATTTGACTTCTAATGCAGCCAAGGATTACTAGCTGCAAAAGCTCACATTCCGAGCTAAGTTATATCAAACTTTTGTAACGTTTCTATATTATAGAAACATATCCCCCCCCCTCCTTACCAGAAGGCTACATTTTCCTATTACTCTCCCAATATTGCTTGAATATTTTCCCACATGGATGATACTGAACTATAACCACCAGAAATACACCGCAAGCTATTTAATTTGATGCATTTCTTAAGACAGCATCCCTCACGTGGGGATCTACTTCTCAGAAAAAGTAAAAATTGAGGATGACAATTGAGGATGGTACTTGAGGATGGCACTTCGCCCCATCCTGTACCTTAGGAGCACATTTTATCCCTCCATTTCATTTCAAATTTCAGGTTGAATAAGATTCAACAAACTCCAGCTTCTTAGGTCTTAGCTTCTGCAGAAATTCAAATATGAGCATCAAAATGAATTAAAACAGGTTTTGACAGTATTATCATTTGAGAGGTGGGATTGGTATTGTAGTACATAGATTAATGGTTTAAACAACCAGCATACCTTTCATGATGCAAAATGTGTTGTCGGCATCATTTTTGGACTCTAGTGAATATTGGCATCTCATGTTTTGACATTATGAGTCCCTGGTCAAGTACCATATTGTCAAAATCATAGTTATTTAGGTGTACACCTGGTTCTGTGCAGCTCCTGATCTAGCAAGTCTACTTTGAAGTGAAGTGAAGTCTACCTTAGCTGAATTGGGATCATATTATCCCACTGCTTACTCTTCAGGATTTACCAGATCTTCCCTTCCCTTCCCTTCCCTTCCCTTCCCTTCCCTTCCCTATTTGTAAAACAACTAATACTGTGGCATTCTTTACAAACAAAATTAATAGGTTTTGCCGAAGATGTTGAAGTCCTGCAGAATGGCAACAATAGTGTTTTAAACATGGATATTGCAACATAAGGTTTGCTAATAATATTAAAAATAATAATACAGTATCAAATTATTTCCTTAGAACTAAGCACACAATATGCAAAATTCATAAATTATATAAGCTAGTGTTCTCCCCACATTGGGCTATTCAGAAGTTTTAATGCTGCATTGAATGGCAAGAGAATTTCCCTTTCGTTAAAAATAGTAATAATGAAAGGCTAATTCTGTCAAAGGAACAGAAGGATATTATTAAGCTTAAATAATACTTTTGCCTGCTGTAATAACCAGCAGCTCTGTTTGAACAATGAAGGAACCTTTGGAGCATTTAATTGTGCTTATGGATATTTTGAATATATTTTGAAAAGTTGTAGCATTCTGCGAAAAGCAATACTGTAATGCTCGTTTCTAAAATAAATGAATGTAACATGTTTGGAAATAAAAATGAGAAACCTTGGTGTAATGCATTCTGCACTCTGGAGCAATATTGAAAAAGCACTAATTCGTCAAACAGAACCTGAGGAAAAAACGTAGCTTGTAACAAAAGACAGAATGCTGAGCTCAGCCATTGCAGTGCAACAAAGATATTCACATATTTGTCTTATTTCGGGGAAAGAATGCATAACTGCTGTTGAAGCATGAAGCAAGGCTCCGTATCTCATAAATATTATCCCCCCACCATTTCTGTTTTGAAAGCAATGTGAGTCCTTTGTTGCAGTGTCTAATAAGGACGCCTAATAATCAGAGTAATGATAATCACTCTGATGCAACAAGACGATCTCTCGGTGTGGAAACAGATTTCCACCCATGGACCTTTGCTTTTGTATGCATAAAAAGGCTACTGGCAAGAAATGGGCATTGATTGCCCATGGGTGAGCAGGCAGGGCTTTCCCTTCCCCCTGGTGCTACTGATGATCAAAGCTGACAGCAATGGCTATTTGGGTGAAACAGAGATTGCTCACTGCAGCATGCCTTCCTGTGTTTGCAGTTCCTTGATATGCACTGGGCATGTGCAGCAAAACTCTGGGCACCTGCTGCATTCTCCCAGCTGTCTTTGCCACTGATTAGGCTGTTAGCAGAACTTGCAAGAGCCCATGTGGTGTAGTGGTTAGAGTGTTGGCCATAGCTGTCAACTTTCCCCCCTTTTTAAAGGAAATTCCCTTATTCCGAATAGGATTCCTCACAAGAAAAGGGAAAAGTTGACAGCTATGTGCTGGGCTAAGACCTGGCAGACTAGGGTTCAAATCCCCACTCTGTCACGAAGCTCACTGGGTGACCTTGGGCCGGTCACAGCGTCTCAGCCTAACCTACCTCACAGGGATGTTGTGGGAATTAAATGTATACCACCTTGAGCTTCTTAGAGAAAAAAAGTACAATATAAATGCACTAAATAAATAAATAAATGCTCCCTTAGATTTTCTTCACTATTTCAATTACCCACATTTCTGTAATACTGTTTGCTCATGGCTGTGGATGAGTCCCTTCCAACTCATCCAGAACATTATTCAGACTTTTCTAGCGTCCACACTTAATATTTAACAACAGGGGGGGGGGGCTGTAGGGACTTTTTAAGAATATAACTTGAACACTCAAAAACCATAATTTCCTGCCACTCACTTGCCTTCCATGCCACCTTCTCCTCTTACTATGTAGGTATGTGGGGAGTGGAAAATGGCAGAGGTCTCCTTTGGAGGAAAGGATGTACCAGGTTCAATCCCTGGTATCTCCAGGTAGGGTTGAGAAAGACTCCTGCTGGAGAACCAGCGGTAGCCAGTATTTGCAATTTGAGCCACATGGACCAGTGGTCTGGCGCACAATAAGGCAGCTTCTTATATTGTGTGTGGGGGGGGAATCTTCATGGGGTCTCCCCTTGGCTGCACATGCCTCACAGAAGGTAGTTTTCCTTCTGAAATTCTTAGTCAAGTGTCATAATTCCTAGCAAGGAATGATGTTCTGCATGTAATTTTCAGCTGATAATGCATTTGAAGGGAGTGATCTCTGCCGTTTTGCCCTCTCCACATTTCCCCATGGTAACACCTATTCCTTGTGGGAGGTGGTTGTGTTTTTGGAGGATAAGGGAGAAACAGAAGCATGGGGTTGGATCTGACTTGAAAAGGAGGAACCTGTTCAGGCTGGTGGGGGCAGTACTTTCTGCATAGTTCTAGTTAGAAGTACATTGGGAAGGGAATTCAGTACAAAGGCTTAGGAGTAAAACAAATTATAGATCACAATTTCGCTATCCCATTTGTGAGAAGTGAAATCAGAATAGCACCCATATAAGCCAATTTGCCAGTTTATAGTGTTTGTTCAAATCACCCCTTTTGAAGAAACAGCCTCGTCTAAACATAATACAGAAAACTAGCTCTGATTATATATATGAACTTGAAGAACCAAAACCTAGCATCAATATCCTGAAATAAACATTGTTAAAGCTTGTAGTAGTATATCCGAGCATGTAATTATTTTCCAGGTTTGGGGCTGCTTTGTAATATTGTTTTGTTTGCATATTTACAGGGATCCGAACCAACCCGTTCCCCAGGATACAAAGTTTATCCATACGAAACCCAATCGTTTTGAAGAAGTAGCCTGGTCTAAATATAATCCAAAGGACCAACTTTATTTACACATTGGCTTGAAACCCAGAGTCCGGGATCACTACCGAGCAACGAAAGTTGCTTTCTGGCTAGAACTTGTTCCGCATTTACACAACCTGAATGAAATATTCCAGTACGTCTCCACAACCACAAAGGTGCCGCCTCCTGATATGACATCATTCCCTTACGTCACCAGGCGTTCTCCTGGCGGGAAGTTCACCACCAAGCGCCCACTGATGACACCGAGCAACAATCCGAAGCATTCGAAAGACACACAGAAAACGTCTCCAGATGATGCAAGTGTCCTGATAGAAAACAAGAGAGATTATTCCACAGAGCTGAGTGTTACCATTGCCGTAGGCGCATCTCTGTTATTCCTCAACATATTAGCATTTGCCGCGTTGTACTATAAAAAAGACAAGCGACGTCATGAGACGCACAGACGCCCCAGTCCACAGCGGAACACCACCAACGATATTGCCCACATACAGAACGAAGAGATAATGTCATTGCAGATGAAGCAGCTGGAGCACGACCACGAGTGTGAGTCACTACAGGCACACGACACCCTGAGACTCACCTGTCCACCTGATTATACCCTCACTCTTAGAAGATCTCCGGATGACATTCCACTCATGACGCCCAACACCATAACCATGATTCCAAACACATTAACAGGAATGCAGCCTTTGCATACTTTCAACACTTTCAGCGGAGGACAAAACAGTACTAATTTGCCCCATGGACATTCCACCACTAGGGTATAGCTCTGTTATTCGCCCCACCCCATGCCACCCGGAAGATTAAAAATAAGGAAAAAAGGGGGGGAAAGCAAAGAAAATAAATCATACTCTCCATCAAGCAACTTGTCTAAACAAAACAAAAAGATATAGAGAAAGAGAGAAAGGCAGACACAATTTTCTTACAGATCCTTTTCATAGGAACTCTGATATTCTATTAAAAAAAAAAAGATCACCTTCTCAAACCCTGTGAAATGTGAAATGTGTACATTGCTATTAGGATACTGCTTTAATATCTCAACCACTCTGATTGAAAGTTAAGAGTTGAGGTCTGAAGAGAATCACTTAGAAAGGATATGTATTGAGTGTAACAAACAGAAGCAGAAACTTCTGGAAACACAGAGCCAGTGACTGTACAGTTTTTTAATAAATAAAATTTTAAAAAAATGTTCTATATGTGCCATACCATGAATGGCCCTTGTTATACAAAAGACATCACCATGGGCTTTTACCCATCATAAGAAGCTGTAATCCAGAATGGGGAAATAAGATTTTATTATTAAAAAAAATAGGACTGACTATGCAGTAAATACGTATAGTTCTGTGCAAAGAGATGACTTGCCAGCCTGAACTATATTTAAGAAACTTTGTAAAAAAAAATGTACATAGCTGTGAGTTTTAAAAAGAAGAAGCTTTTATTGGTGTTTTCAGTTTGAAAAGAGCTTTTAGAAAGATTGTGCTTTCAGTTGTGATCTATGTGTATAAACATTAATCATACCACCTCTGTTTCCTCCCAGACCAAAAGGAGGATTTTCTTCTTAATTACTAGTGGTAAACCAACACACGAGGGTTTCTTTTTTTCTCCCTAATGTTTCATTTCTAGGAGAACATGATGTCATGCCGAGGATACAGATGACTGTGTGGCCTGCCAGATTTTCTTTTACAGGTTACACACATGCATGTTAAGGCGTTCATAGATAGGAAACAGTTGGGTTTGTTTTCCTAAAATATATAAATATATAAATATATAAATCCTTTTTTTCCTTTCCTTTCCTATTTTTGTGTTAGCCTTCATATACTGCAACACAGAGAAACAGATTTGAAGAATTACAAAAAAGCTTGTTAAAATTGAGCTATGAGTCCATATTTTTGCTTTTGTTTTTATTTCTTTTGGGTATCCGCTATGCCATGAATCGTTGCTTTCCAAATTGTGAGTGCCCTGATGCGTATTAAGAAGGCCTGCCTCTCTGGCCAGTCTTTTTCTGAGGAAGATTAGTTCTGCCTGCACCAGCAGTCTACAGAAGAGGTTGATCTGAGAAGCAACTGCTCTGCTATTTTGAACAAGGGAAACACATGAAGTGGAAGATGGGGAAGAAATAGTTTCTATTTGCTGTTCGTTTAATAAAGTATGAGGGAAGATCTGGACGGAACAGTCTATAAAGAGCTTTTGGCCCAGTAGTAATTTGTAACCAAGCCCACAGTCTTTTGTTGCACCACAGAAAGGATGGGTGGCCTGGAGAGCTAGAAGAAAACCATATCAAATGTACAATAGGTGAGTTGCCTTGAAGAAGCTGGATCATTTTACTGTGCAAAAGCATCAAACCTTTTTCTTAATTCCTCGCTCTATTCCCGTTAACAGGGGAGTTTGGTATGAAAGGCAGCTGTTCCAACAAGATACTTGGCACCTCTGTATAAAGTTTTTAAAAAATATCAACTGTTATAAAGGTAGAATTGAGTTATTAATAAGTGAAGAATGGTTTATATTTTGTCTTTAGAAAACTGAAGTTAAAGTTGGTAACCAAAGATATTTGAACAGAGTTGCTCTGCACATGATCATATCTTTCCCAGGATGTATATTGTATTTTTTATTTCCCTGTCTTAAAAAGGGCACAACGCTGTATTATCATCCCCAGATAATCATATCTGACACAAGATGCCTTCTGCCTTTAGACTAGACAGCTTGCAACATACTAACTTACAGCTACTTTGACATCTTCTCATCTAGCTGTGTTATAGGCGCAGCTCCGTACTGTTTCTGGCAAAGAAAGCAGGTCCTGACATTGAGAATCGCAAAAAGTGGGTTGGCAGTCCAGCAAATTGACTAATGTGGCCCATACTGAAGTCTTGTTGGAAATTGAAAACTTGTATATGCTTTCTGCTTCTTGGCGAGGGTTTACATGAGCTTAGAGCTCGGTTTGTCACCCAATATTAAATGGGGATGAAGGAAAAAAACAATTGCCTTCCATGATCTTTACTGTAATCTTAATTAAAGCTGGGCCTATTCTACGCCATTCTCACAATTGACGCATTGCCTCCACTAAGACACAACAATTCTTCACGACTTGTGGGATTAAAGAGAAAGGGATGTGATGGCATCTTAGTTGGGTATGTTTGTTATGTGAATTATGGTATTTGTTTAGTATTTCCAGTTGTCTTCTGCTAGCAACATGTACAGTACTGTGTCAGGCTTGTGACATTTGGGTAAAACCGTTTCTGTAAGTGAATGATTTTAGCTTTTAAAAACGATGACAATGACGTCACTTTAATAATCTAATACGTCTGGACAGATGTATGATTTATAAATGGAAATTTTTAGGCTCTTCATAGGATTCTATAATAATAACAACAAAGTATACTTTAAAAGAAAAAAAAACTATAAAAGGAAAGAAAAAAGAACTTTCCCAGGCTTTTCTTCTTGACCTTAAGAGGCACGCAGGGTTTCTTTTTATTATTGTTTCTGCATTTTTCTTTTCTTTTTTGGTTCTGCCTTAAGTAAGGATAGAAGATATATATGGCTGGACACATATGTATAAACTTTTCAGCAGCATTTTTAATAATAAAATATCACAGTATTTTCTAATGCTTTGTTCAAAGAATTATGTGTTTATCCTTTTTGTAAAGAAAACAATCATTTTAAAAACCTGACACCTCTACTTAAGCTCTCGGGTCTCCATAGAGGCTTGTCATGTATGGCAGCGGGTTCAACTGGTAGGTTGGATTTGGGTTCATATTATAATTAGCATTGCTGTAAGCCTATTGCCAAGGGAAATCCATGCCTGATGCTGAACTACCAAACAGCAAGTACTATTTGTTATTGCATATGAATTCCATCACTTTTCTGAAGCTGTTGTTGGGGCCAAATGAAAATGAAATGCTTGAACAACAACATGTGCCCAAATTTTCATAATTAGCAATCAGTCCAATGAGGTTGGAGTGATGTCTTGTCTAGTTTTGTTTCTGAAGTTGACCCGTAAAGTCTGCAACTCAAATTTAAGAACATATGAAGATGCCTTATATTGTATTAGACTGTTGGTATCTAACTCAATATCATTTAAACTACATCTCAATAGCATCTCCAACGTTTCAGGCTGGGGTCTTTCCTAGCCCATTAGCAGCCCATATGACAGTATCCTTGGGACGTTCCAAACAGACCATGTCATTGGTGCTTACCTGAGGGGGGGGCAAGAGGTGGGGAGTTGGGTGCTGTCCCACACAGCACTGAGCTCCCTGCACCTTGCCCTGCTCCATCTCCTGCTGGTAAGCACCAGTGAAATGCTGTGTTCAGAAGCTAGGAGAGCAGTGATGCCCCACCTACGTCACCACACAGCCTGCCACGGTCCCGGCCCTATCTGGAAATGCCACAAATGGAACCTAGGAACATCTGCATGGGCTTTGGTGAGACTCAAACTGGGTGTCCTGCAGATAGGGATGTGGGATAAATTCAATTCAGTTCAGATGTTAAGGTAATCTTAGCTGATTAGATCTTTTCAAAACCATACAGAAACTGAAACACAGCCTTCCTTCAGAATCTACATTTCTCTGAATTTTGCAATGCAGCTTTCTAAGCAAGCATTGTGTGTTTGTTTTTAAAGCCATATTCTAGCACAAAGTGCATCTAATGACATATATCAGTGAAAATCGCTTACAAAATGCATTATATTAGGGGATATGTGCATATTAGGCAAAAATGCATACAAAAATGTATGCATTAGGAAACATTTTCATGAAGACTCTAAACCAAAGGGGATCACAAAGTGTTATGAAAATATGGATAACTGAATTTAATACTGGAAAGATGAGAAACAGAGATAGAGAGGAAACATTATACTAGGCCACGTCTTCTTGCAGATCAGGAATTAGCTGTCTGTTGCCTGTACTACTAGGCTAAAAGGTTAGACTTTCAATTAAAGCTCACTATTTCTCTAAAATATTGAAACAGCTATTATTGATAACTACAGCATATGGAAACCTTGAATGCAGCCCTAAGAATTGCAGCCTTCCTGGTGTGACCAGGAAGTGTGTCCAGTCCCAACAAACATGTTGAGAACAAATACTTAGATCACTTCTTTTAGCGTACAGTTAGCACCGTCAAGCATAGATTTCAAGTGCAGGGAAGCATTCATGCAAGCCAAATGCAAGACCTGGGAATCTATTCACTACAACAAACACTCAAAAGATAGTGGTTCAGGTTGAGAGAAAAGATAAAATGGGAGAAGCTTGTCTCTCTGGGTAAGTAAGTTCCAGTTGATTTATTTTAATGTATTGTCCCCTTCTCCCTCAAGGCTCAAGATGGTAAAAACAATGTGTGTTTGTGTGTGATTTTCATTTTACAGATACAGTGGTACTTTGGGTTAAGAACTTAATTTGTTCTGGAGGTCCGTTCTTAACCTGAAACCGTTCTTAACCTGAGGTACCACATTAGCTAATAATAATAATAATAATAATAATAATAATAATAATAATAATTCATTATTTATACCCCGCCCATCTGGCTGGGCTTCCCCAGCCACTCTGGGCGGCTTCCAAAGGAATATTAAAATACTATAATACATCAAACATTAAAAGCTTCCCGAAACAGGGCTGCCTTCAGATGTCTTCTAAAAGCCTGGTAGTTGTTGTTCTCTTTGACATCTGGTGGGAGGGTGTTCCACAGGGAAGGCCTCCCACTGCCCCCACACTGCCGCCGCACGATTTCTGTTCTCATCCTGAAGCAAAGTTCTTAACCCGAGGTGCTATTTCTGGGTTAGCGGAGTCTGTAACCTGAAGTGTCTGTAACCCAAGGTACTACTGTATGGCTTTTTATTTAAAGCACTTAATATTTGAAATTATTTTAAAGATTTATGCGTTTTCTTAAAATACCTTCATCAAATTTGGTTTCAGTGCAATTTACATGCCGGATTCCAGTCCGTACTTCAACTTTTGCAAACAAAAGAATGTAAGAAAAGTCCAACTGGATCAGGCCAATGGTCCGCCTACTCCAGCATCTTGTTCTCACAGTGGCCAACCCGATGCTTACATGAAACTCACCAATAGGACCTTAACACAACAATGCTGTTCCCCCCAATTGTGATTCCTAGCAACTGACATACAAAGGTATGCTCCCTCTGAGAATGGAGGTAGAACACAGCCATTGTGGTCAGATGGCAACTTGTATCCACAGAAGGCTTTTGATTCAACAGAAAGGTTCCTTTGGTAGATGAGGACACAATTGCTTTTGCTGATTCCTTGCTCTCCCAACTTCCTCCCTGCCGCACATTCCATGATATATCTGTGATCAGAAGGTGCACTTCCATTTGCCAAAGGGGAAGCCTTGCTCCATCCCCAAATAAGTGCTCTTTGGAACAAAAGCAGATTTTCTTGGAGGATTTGTTTCTGTGTTTGCATATGGAACAGGTACACTTATGCGCTCCTGTGGGAAGAAAATAGATATATACATAAAAGCAGATATTGTGAAGTTGTTTTGGAGGTTGCTGTTTGAATTATTGGGGGCTTTGCTTCATCCTGAGCAGTAACTAGTACATTCATGTGAGAAGGCTACTTTTTAAATTTTCTTTTGGGATACAGATCCCTCTTTTTAAAAACTATAAATCTCAAAGAAATAAATACTTTTTCTTGTACACAATCCATTATTAACATTCCAAATTTCTTGTATCTTGCCAACAGGCTACTTGAGCAGAGTCTAAGGCGTAAGAGAACTGCGGAGTAATTATGAGTGGAACTGAAGGAATGTACTCACCCCTATAATTATAATCTACTCATCCCTAGAATTATAAAAGAGTCCAGATTGTCTAAACTTCAGCTATTTAAATGTTAGCCATTTAACCATTGATACAACTGTATGTGCTGAATGTTTAATCACACATTTGCATATCTGAACATTTGGGATGTTCCTCAGATCATTTCTGTGAAAAGAGGTTATACTGTATAGCCATAATTTTGTTCACAAAATCTACTAAGGGATGGGGAGAAAATTATTTGGTTTGCATTTTGATGCAAACTGACCTAATTTTCCAGTCCTGGATGTACATGCAGGTTGGAATGTACTTCTTTGAATTTTGTGACACCATTTCAATTAGGGGGGAAAAATGCACACATGGATGTGTATTTTATGAGGGAAATGCATTTGAGGTATGCATTGAAAAGTATACAAAATGTGCATTTTAAAGGAATAATGTGTATCAAGTATGCATTAGAGCATGGGTAGGCAAACTAAGGCCCGGGGGCCAGATCTTGCCCAATCGCCTTCTAAATCTGGCCCGCGGATGGTCTGGGAATCAGCGTGTTTTTACATGAGTAGAATGTGCCCTTTTATTTAAAATGCATCTCTGGGTTATTTGTGGGGCATAGGAATTCATTCTCTCCCCCCCCTTCAAAATATAGTCCAGCCCCCCCACAAGGTCTGAGGGACAGTGGACTTGCCCCCTGCATTAGAGGGAAAAGTTGAAATGTGAATTTTTCACTTTTTAAAAAAATCTACAGAAGGGTATAGAAGAGAAACGACCTGTCATTAAGTGCATGCAAACTGGTCATGAAACAGAAACATCTCTACTTCCACTCTAATAATATGTGTCCATCCCTTCTACTCCAATTAAAATCTTGCACATAGTTTTCAGATTCAGTTTTAGTCAAGTCTCTCACACGACTTCAGAAAATGTCCACATCCAAACTGAAGTATCTGGTCTGTGATGGGAACTTAAGTCTTTGGAATCAGCTGCCTGAATGTTCAGCCAGGTGGCCCAGTTCATATTGTAGCCCAAGTGGTACCTCTGGGGAACACAGCTCTATCTGCAAGAGTTTTTGCAGAAATCAGTTATGGGAGTAGAGATGCTAAGGTTCTGGGGCCTGGTTCTATATCAAGATTTCCCCAGTCACCTTATACTTCTCTAATTATGCACTAATGTGTGAAAGACTACTGTTAACTGGTACAGTCAGGCACAGTGTGTCTAATTGTGTGACAGCATTTTGCTTAGCCTGTAACATCAAGGGAATTGCAGCTGATTATATTTGTAGTCAGCTAGTTAATGTGTAGTCATCCATATATATATTTCTGTATACAAAGTGAATATCTCGCTGTTCATGCAGATTAAATAAGACAGTAGAGGCAAGTACATGGGAACACAGCAGCAACCTTTTTTTGGATATCACCCAGAAGTCCACCTGCCAGACACAGATCCTTTCTAAAAAGCCAACCATAAACAAAATGTTTTTAACTCCTTATGCAAGCTTCAGGTAATAATTCAAGGTCTGAATTATGTTGCTTTGTAGAATAGAGATATGTGTCCCCTTTCTTTCATATTTTTAACTGACCATTATAGCTCTAAATAGGTAGCTCTTTTGGTCTGCTAGAATAAAGCACACATGGACCACATGCTACAAACATTTTAAAGCATTCTGTTATTTTCAGAAATTATCAGACTGAGTTCAAACTTTTGCTGCTAACAGTGTTCTAACAAGAGCCCTAAGTCATACAAAATGTACCTAAAGGGATAAGTGCCACTTGTGGTTTTTTGTTTTATGCCATCGTGTATTGTACATAGCAAATTATGGATAACATCACAGAACTGGATAACATTATAGAGGACATCTTACAATTTTGGAAGTTTCAGTTTGGGTACATTTAGAATATATATATATATATATATATATATTTGCTTGAGAGACTTATTCAAGATCTGCTATAACTAAATTATGATTGATGATTGGTAGCATGAAGGTAAAATATTATTGGTAATACCTCTGTGGATTAATTCTCATGCTCAGGATCTAATCAATCATCTTTGAAGAAGGAGAGAGATTTCTTTAGAAAGAACTAAAATTACACCTTTCAAAGTTGTTTCTCATATGAAAAGGAAATGCATCAGACCTCGCTACTTTTCACCAATTCTCTTGAGCATGTCATACTCAATGATGTTCACTGACCATGTGCAAAGACATTCTGATTGCTGTGTGGGATGTGACTAGGTTAGTTGACTCACGGTTTTTTGCTTTTTTTTATTAGCTGGAGTTCTCTGGTATCTCTAATGTAATTCTCTTTGCCCCTGCAAAGCTTCTACATTTTGCTTTTCTCACTTGATCTGCGATTATTTGCTTGTCACCTACCACTGATAATGATCATGGCACATCCACAAGACTCCACTCATTTATAGTGTGTGGTAGAAGAATTTGGCCTAATTCAGTCACACTGACCTCAAGCAGAGAGTTTCAGAAATTTGAATTAGGGAGGAAGAGGGGAGGAACAAAGATGGAAGGGTTTAATGCAAAGGGTATAGCTCCATGCAGCCCCATGCAGAGCGGAGGACAGCCAGACACACTTGCCCTGGGCTTCAGAGGGCTAGGTTGGCTGGGGTGCCCTTCCAGTGGCCTGTTGGACTTAAGTGGTTATGACAACAACTTTATCCTAACAAGACTCTCAACCCAGGCCTCAGACAAACTGTGCAGAGGCCTGGGTGGTCATAGTAATGCTACCATCTCCTAGAGGTGGGATCTGTGCTTTTAAGGAAGATGTTCAGAAGGTTTTGTTTCCACAGATGAGTGTTCCAAGAGTTATTTGGTCTTTATTCTCTCCTGCTACTCTCTTCCTCTGTTCTTACAACAGCCAGACTAGCAGAAATTAGGGCCCAGACCAATGGCACAGAAGATGCTGAAATGCATTCCTCTTCTCCAGAGCTGCAATCTGGAAAGTCGAAGTAATCACCCCTAGTCACTGAGTACATTTTTCATCTTCTGCTGCTTTTCTTGGCTCTGTCTAGTCTCTCAGCATGACAGGTTTTGAGTGACTGAGGTCTGCCATACAGTGGATATTCATCTGTGGAGGTTTCATGTCCTTCATGTCTAGATCCTCCATTTTCGCCCTTTATCTTTTTCTCCCCAAGGGCAGCAGTGACAGGCATTGATCTACCTGACTTTTCTCCTTTTATCCTGCCAACTACCAACACTTATTAGCAATAATCTCTGCCCCGTTTAGTGTTTGCTGTCTTTGGTGAGTGCAGGTGTATTTAACCCCCAGATGCCCCTACACACTCCCTAGTATCTAGCCTACTCAACCTTAGCTCCTTATCTTATGCTTTTGACCATTTGATCTGTGTTACTTCTTGCTGAATGTCTGCAATATTTAGTGGATTCAGTCCTGGATAAAACAAGAGCTGGTGCTACTGACGCTACTCATCAACACAAGGTGAACTGGACATTTGTCCTAGACAGTATTGGTGGAAATCAATTGCTTCATGCTGGTAGTCATGTTAGTGCCAGTGCAACTCCTGGAGAAGGTAATATTGTTCAGCTTCTAAAACTTAAGTTTCAATATCGGAAATATCTGTGTTTAGGGTGTAGGCTATGTGTAGGCTGATTTTGGCTGGTATTGCCACCATCCTCATTATGGTGATATGTAGTAGTTATGTGGTCAAATTCAAATATCCCTGCTAAATGTTGTGTACATTTGAAAAATATGGGAAGACCATTATTTTTTGGTTCGTCTCAGGTGTCACAATGGGTTGGCCCCAGTTTTGTGCCAACATCAATGAGCCTCACCTACTTTGGGGGAACCAGTGACACGCCCAACAGATTTACATGGGACTTCTGATATGAATGATTTTGGAAGGATAAGAAGTTGAAGGTTTCAAAAAGGTAGGTATGAGGAACGCCTGAGATAATTTTGCATGTTTTATCAAAATTCATTCATCCTATCTGGAACTTCTCTTCATGATTTGCCTGAGCAAATGCAACCGTCTTTGCATCCATGGAAGTGAAAACGTAGGCATGTATAGAATGCCTTTCCCACCCTGACTTCTGATAAAGTCCACACATTATCAACATTTTAATAGGCTCCTTTGATATTTCTCTGATCTTTCCACCTGAAGAGGAATCTCTACATTCACTACAAATTTTGCTTTAAGACTCATGTCCATGGCAATCCTAGATCAAAGAAATAATAAATCAAAAACATCTACATAAGGAAGAAAAGTGTGTGTGGTGTACTACTGCAAACTGCTGCTGCATAAGCACTTAAGAGTTAAGGATCCCGTAGAATAACTTCTGTGGCAGTCTGGTGTCTCAAGCTGTGACCTTCTGTTGTCATTGGGAACACAGGGTGTCTTAAGTTAAAAAGCAGTAGTGAGTGTTGTGTGATCAACCCTTCATTGTCCTTGACATTCTTTTTCATTCCTGCTGAATACTTGGAAAACCTCAGAGAGGAGAATTATGAATGTTTGACAGAAGATTTCTAAAAACCCATATGCATATTTTGCAGGCCCTTTCTCACAACTTGTGAGCATAGGAGCCAACTCCTGGGGGTCGAGGTCCCTTCACCCCGCCTAAAATATTTGAGAGTCCTGGGCCCCCCAAAGTTGATGGGCATTGCCATTCAAATGGTGTCTGTGTGCCATGTCATGTGATTGATTATGCAGTGTGGGACTTACCCCCCCCATATTTTACTCAAGTTGGCACCCCGCTTATGAGTTTCTCCACTTTCAAAGCAAAATCTCTCTTACCTTTAAAAAGGGAGATAATCTTATCAATAGCAAAAAGCAGGGCCCAAGCATAGGAGAAAAGACATATATCCGGATATCTGAGGTGGCAGGGAGACCAAGTTACAATCCCATTTGGGGGTGAGGCGTTGAGTCTAAATTATAAATCATGTGTGATGAAATTTAAATAAATATATTTGTATTTATGTAGCTATTGTCCAGATCTTGCAAATGGGGCCATTCAGAAGCAGTGTTAGATCAAAACAAGCATTATGAACATTGAATTCCTGGCCCAGGCCTGTCTCTAGAGCAGAAAGAGGATGTTCATGCATTCAGTTTAAGTTTGAGAAGCAGATATTTGTGCTTTTTGATATGGCTTGCTGGTCAGATGCATGGCATTTTAGTAGTAGTAGTAGTAGTAGTAGTAGTAGTAGTAGTAGTAAGAACTACCTGTCCCATAGATCCATGTTCAGAGACAGAAGGAAGGGACAGCTGATAGAAGATACAAAGAAACACAATAATTAGGGGCATTGATTTCAGGTACAATAAGAACCACTGCTGCTGATTAGATTACGAGCCCAAAATATATGACACCAAATGTTTAGTTCACACACATACCCCACTGTACCATCACATCTAGCTATATATAATGTTGTGAAATGTTGAATCTGAAAAAAATAATCTCAACCTACTTTGGAATTACTTATCTTATACAATAGGAGAGAAAAAGAAAGATAGAAAGAAAAAGAAAGAAAGAAAGAGAGAGAGAGAGAGAGAGAGAGAGAGAGAAGCAATCTTATATGCAGAATGCATAGCCCTATGCAGTCGTTTTGCAGAAGCTGAAAGAAATTTCAGTAAACAAGTCCTAACAAACAAACAAACAAACAAACACCTATTCAGGTTATGACAAGAAAAGTTAAGCCACCCATTTGGACTACCACATGCAAATTAGCAAGTAAAATAATAGTATTAAAGAAGAACAGACAAAAATTGACACCACAAAAATTGACAAACACATTGTGGCAATGGAACTTAGGAAAGAATTTCCCATTGTAGCCCTTCACAGGGTAACTATATGGATAGGCTTTTGTGTTCTTGGAATCCATTTGTGATAGGGTTCCAGAAGGTATGGAAAGCCCATGAACACTGGGGCCAGGGCTGAAGACCTGTGCAACCTCAGGGTCCTCCTCTTAAAATAGGAAGTGATGCATCATGGAGAACTTTGTTTGACACTGCATGAAACAGACACTGAAAATATGATGAAAACCTGTCAAGGGGTACAGAGAAGCATTACATCTGAACTGCTTAGAACTTATTAATGTGGTTCTGAATTTACAAGGAGCAAAAGGATGTAATTAAGGAGTAAGCTTTTTTCTACACATGATGCACCTCCATATGACACTTGTCTAAAGGCTGTTATTCTTTCAGCCTTAACCCCAATGCTATGAACACATTCCAAATGCATGCACCAGTTCTGTCAAATGTGGCATCATCTGGTTTTTCGATAGGTGGAGGGAAGAACCTACATTGCGCTGCTGCTGTTGATTTGCTCTGTTGTGTTCTTTTCTTATATTTTCTGCTGTTGTTTTGGTGGTTTTGCTTTCATATACATAGCACCTTGAGCTACTTTTGGAAACAAGTGATGCAAATGTTTTAACAGCTAATTGCTACATAAACCAGACAGAATATAGATGCTGAAGTATCTCCTGAAGCTGGCTAATCCTGACCGGGGTGGGGGTGAGGGGTGGGGCAGCAACAAGGATATTGTAGTAAATCAAAGTGATTTCTATAGAGAGAGAAAATTCATTTCTGTATCATAGCTGTGATCCAGCAAGGACAGGAAAAACATGGAATGTAACTCAATCAAACATGAAGATGCACCTGTATTTTCCTCCATCCCAATTAAATCAGAAGTTTAAGGACTGTGCAGAGGCACATCTGGTGTATGTGAAATTATAGAATGTGGCCAATGGAGTTTTTGACTGTTTGATTTTTAAATCCATCATTCGAACCTCAGTTGCATTTGAGATGGATGTTTTTGCTTGCACTGTTGATGGTTTGACTTCCAGGAGCAATGGAGTAGAATCACTACCTTCCTGGCCTTCAGTCTGCATTTATTGCTATGGGGAGGGAACATAGTTAAATGCCAAAGCACTTGGTTTGATGCTTAGTATATTAAAATGGCTCTCCAAGATGCAGCTTCCTTTGCAATGCTACAGCTGACTCGAATAGGCAGCAGTACTGGGCCAGACCTGACTCATTATAAGGCAGTGTTTAGGTGAGAAGAAAGATGGCAAAAGGAAGACTTGAGTGCTTTCAACTCTTTGCTCTGGAGCAACAGGTGAAGTGATACTGGTTTTGTGCTCAGGTCATGCTTGCCATAGATATGTTTATTGTGGGAACAGGATTCTGGACCATTGGCCTAACCCAGCAGTCTCTATTTCATTATGTTCTGCTTTCTGGAGGGGGACAACTTCTTTTGTTGTTAGTTGGATTGGATGGGCGTGTGTGTGTTGGAATCTAATGGAAGATCCTATTGTCCAAGTAGCTGGGCCAGGGCCATAATGGCCCAAGTATGGGTTGTTAGTATAAGAAAGGAAGCTGCTGTGTGCCAGAAGGGAAATGGTTGGACCCCCTCCCTCACTTGGCTGGTAGTGAGACAGACAATAGTGTGTGATAAAGCTGGGCTTGGGAGCAAGCAGAAGCCTGAGAGTGATAGCCAGGATAGATTTCTCCTTGAATTCAAGGCTATGGGAGAAGCAAAGCCTTCTAAGGTGTTAATGCTGAGAGCTCCCACATCATAGGCTCAGGTTTTATATATTCATAGATAAACCATATATTAGAAAGCCATCATAGTCTCCACTGCCCTTCATTCCAAGGAAACCAACCCCTGGGTAAATATCTGGAACTTCTGGAATCTCATACCACATGGAGACTGAGGTGACGTGCAACAATATTATCAGCTATTTGAAGTTATTACATTCCCTTCTCTACAGGAAAAAGCCTTCCCTAACCATTAGGAGAGTTCTCTTCCTGTCTTTCATAACAAGGAAGAGTTTAGGTGAACTGATGTTCTTCAGAGAGAGGAGGGGGAACCTTAGCAAGTCCAAGGAAGCCCCTTTCTACGGAGCTTCTCTTCTCTTTGCCAAGGAAGAAAAATAGACAGAACAAACTTTCCCCCAAGAGAACTACCAGGACATGGTACAAAACCTGACAAGACACATTGGCTGTCTTCTTTCCCCCCACTAAAACAGGTGAGTTGCTTCCAAACTCATATTCGATTTGAAAAGGTAAGGTGTGTACATAGTGGATAGTTGACGTCAGTCACACAGTTGTAGTACTGTATAGTATAACCAGAAGTACCACAAATCAAGAGAGCATAATAAAGTAGTGCTATCTTGCTCTTCCTTGGAAATACCAGTAGTTACACTCTTTGATCAGACGTATTAAAGTGTGCCGACTTAAATGTCAGAGCTCCAGCACAGTGCCATAGAGAGAGTTGTTCAAAGGCAAGAAATGGCACTCAGGTTCTAACACAGATTGATTCCCCCCTCAATGACCTAGAAAACCTATTCCCTGCTTCTTCTTCATCCCCCTTCCTCTCCATCTTTTGTTAGTGATTAGGCAAAGGAGCTGGCATTTTTGTTTCACCTCCTCTAAGCTCTAGCCATAGAAAGAGTTGTAAAGTTCAAATTATGGTGTACTCTCTAAGGAAATGTATAGCATGAAATCTTTAGTGCCTCTGCATCAGGAGAACTTTCATTTAAAGGGCAGCCAGTCAGAACAAGGAGACTGGTGGGTTTTGAAATTCTATAAAGGGTGACTCTTTAGTAGGAGGACAGAGCCTCCATCAGCTATATGACGGTTGTGTCATCTCCATATTTTTTTTAAACCAAACAAACCAATGAAGGTCAGTCTCCTAGGATTGTGGCTGGAATCCAGAAGGTTCCCTTGTTGTATGAGGATAAGGAGCTTCCACTTGCACGAAGTTTTCCCTCCCAGATTCTCTTCCCCTTGTGCAACACCCTATACTAGTCTGGAGGACCCCACCTCCCCAAGCTTCAGGATTGGCTTTTCAATGGGAGGCAAGAAAGCTTGTTGTACAAGCCAGGAATGCCAACTTGGTTCTGTGACTGTGGGTGTCCAGGGTCCTGTGTGCCAAGCAGCATGCATGGCCCTGACACCAAAAATTGTGGGTGCCCGGGCCATTCGTGGAGAATTTTGTGGGGGCTCGGGCACCCAGGGGGTTGGAAACTATGGCACAAGCAGAATCCTGCTCATGCTTCTATTCAGGATTCTGGATTCAGCCCTCCATGATAGAGGAGGAGAGCAGGAAGATAAACACTCAACAAAACATCTGTTTGCTAAAATGCATTTGTACACACACAAATCTGGAAGGCAGAAAGCTGTATCCTACCATGCTGCATTTGGAAGTTTCTGTTGTTGTCAAATGTTTAGGATTTGCCAGGAGAAATATTGTTTACCCTTGAAACATTGGTTTATCACAGATTCAAAGTAATATCTAGGCCAGTTTATGCAAGCAAATAAATAGTTTTGAGACTTTGAAAGGATGAACAGTTGCCGTTTCCATCTACAGCAAAATGCAAAGCAGGCTTGTAGGTTTCTGGTCTCTCAAAATTAGGAATTGTGGTGGGAGCTTTAAAAGATAGTAAAATTACTCAAGAGTGGTGGTCCTTTTATCCATAGAACGAAGCTAATTGCACATAATGTGAAAATCCAAGTGGATTTTGAAATTATTATTCAGGTGAAGAGAAGCTAAAACAATTTAGGTGGTAAAGTCTGCATAATTTCCTTTGTGAAAGGGATCATTGCCATATATTCCTAAACCAACCCATTATTCATTACAACATAAAAACACAGGGTGGTATTTAGCTATGGCTTACTCAATCTCAGTGGACCTACTCTGAGTAAAACTTAGTTTGAATAGAGCCCACAGTAATTATGATATTTCATACCATGTTATCAAGTTGGCATGAACATTGTAGAAAGATCACTTTAATACCTTTTGAGATTACTGGGCTAATTTAATTGAAAGAGAACTTCCGGACTACAGTCTCTTTCCAGACTACAGTCTCTCTACCCACATATCAAGTTTCTAATCTGAATGGCCCTCCCTTCTACTTGTAGGAGCACCACTCCCTATATACAGTGGTACCTCGCAAGACGAATGCCTTGCAAGACAAAAAACTCGCTAGACGAAAGGGTTTTTTGTTTTTTGAGCTGCTTCGCAAGACGATTTTCCCTATGGGCTTGCTTTGCAAGACGGAAACGTCTTGCAAGTTTGTTTCCTTTTTCTTAACACCGCTAATACAGTTGCGACTTGACTTCGAGGAGCAACTCATAGAACGCGGTGTGCTAGCCTTTTTGAGGTTTTTAAAGACTTTGGTGATTTTTGAAGCTTTTCCAAAACTTTCCCGACACCGTGCTTTGCAAGACGAAAAAAATCGCAAGACGACAAAACTCGCGGAACAAATTAATTTCGTCTTGCGAGGCACCACTGTATACTGACCCAGACCTTGCTGCCTCCATCACCAGGGCCTTCTTGTGGTCCCACTGATGGCTATGACTCGAAACAGAGCCTTCTCTGTTGTGGTATCTCATTTATGCAATTCCCTCTTCTCAGAGGTGCCGCAAGTCAGTCAGTCTCATTATTGAAGTTTCATCACCAAGGCTCCTGGGTGATATCAATATTTATATTTTGGTGGAAGCATCTCTACTGCTTTAGCCATCTCTTGATTTTATCTAATATTCATTCGCAAATTGTTTTATAGCAAGCATTTTAATTATTCAGCTATTGAATTCTGAATGGCCCTGCCATCCTAACTGGCTGAAGGGTAGAATATAAAGGAATGAAATAAATAACATAAATTTGTGAATGAAAAATTTTGCCCTCAAGGGCAAAATGTGTGATTAATGTCATGCCTAATTTAATGCTGCCCATGGAAAGTTTCCTGAAACTTTATGTTATTTCCCATAGACTTGCAGAAGTGTGTGGTCTGGAGAGAAAGAGTGGCTAAGTAGAGTCCTGAAGGCCAAATGATGAGGTCTGGAGAATTGTGTTTGGCTTCCAAACCTTCAAGTCCACACCCCTGTGATAAAGGGTTGTTAGATTATTATTATTATTATTATTATTATTATTATTATTATTATTATTATTATTTTGCCAGTGCTGTTCTGAAGTCTTTCTAAGAAGAGTTTGCATTTGATATCCCACTTTATCACTACCCTAAGGAGTCTCAAAGTGGCTAACAATCTCCTTTCGCTTCCTCCCCCACAACAAACACTCTGTGAGGTGAGTGGGGCTGAGAGACTTCAGAGAAGTGTGACTAGCCCAAGGTCACCCAGCAGCTGCATGTGGAGGAGCGGGGAATCAAACCCGGTTCACCAGATTACGAGTCCACCGCTCTGAACCACTACACCACACTGGCCTCTAAGCCACTGGCTCTCTAAGCATGGGGTTGAGTGTTCCTTTGCTATATTATTCCTTTGCTGTTGTTTGGGAGGCTAGGCCTGAGAGTGCTTAGGATCAGGAATAATGCCAAATAGGTGATGAGGCGAAATGGCTGATGTTCTCACAGCTGAAGAAAGACGCAGACTGTGAAAGGCTACAGATCTGCAGAGGAAAGCACACTTGGCATTCTATGGAGCTAGGGGATGAGTGGGTGGGTGTAAATAAATGTTTAATGTATTTTCAATTCTCTTCTTTTTTTAGCAAGCAAAGCCATCAGCAATATTTTATTTTATTAGGCGTCCACACGTCTCATTGTTATGATAATTTCATTTTTACCTAAGAACAAAGTAGCTGATCAATCCTGGAGAGAGAGAGAGAGAGAGAGAGAGAAAGAGAAATCATACTTCCAGTACCGCTGAAAGGTCAAAGCAGAATTGTAAGAGGCTATATTGGGAGCCACTGTGCTCTCAAAAGAGTGCAATGATATTACGGATCTACAGACAAGTACTATACATCTAAATTGAGCCCTAAGCAGGAGATTGATTGCTCCAGTGACAGCTGGCTAAAAAAAGAAGCTGTGATTTGAAAAGTGAAATATAGGAAGATTTATCTCATACTTATGCATCTCCAGCTAAAGAGAGATATACGGCATGACAAGATCCTATAACCGTCTGTAACTGGCCATGTAGAATTAGAATTAAAGTGCATTGGAGAAAGGGAGGGAGAGAGAAGCTTCCCTGAATTAATGATCATTGGAGAGGCTCAGTAGGACCTCATTTCTCTTTTTACCTATATTGCCCATTTATGTAAAATACCTTATGAATTTTACTTGGTATTAAGGATTATCATTCCAAAGAAGGCTGTTTATTCTGGCAGCTTGGATGATGAACACACACACACACAAAACACAATATTATAGACAGTGTATGATTTTAAAGAAATACAGCGAGGTTTCTTTTATAATTGGCCAATCTTTTTTTTAAAACACCTTTGAATAATGGATGAAGCTATATAATATGCTAGAAATCATTAAGGACCTATCCTAGTCATTTGAGGTATTAGTGCAATGTCAGTCACTGAATACGCACACACACACATATATTGGTTTAAACAGCCCTGTCTTTCTTGCCCTGTGGAATGCAGCTGTTAAGAACTGAAACAAAACAACAACAACAACAACAACAACAGGAGGAGGAGGAGGAATGTCAATATTTTCAGCAGTCCTCAGCATGTTTGCTCAGGAGTAAGTCCAGCTGTGTTCAATGGGGCCTGCTCCCAGATAAGTGTGAATTTAAAGCTGCAGCCTCAGTTTGTATAATAATTCAAGAGGTGCCAACATGTGTCTTCCTGCAGACACATGTAACTACTGGCTGCTCTCTTCCTCCTGAAATTAGGCCTGAAAGAAGCAGTCTATTGTAGCCAGTACCATAGTTTACAATCTGTGGTTACTTGCAGTGTGCGTTGTGTGTGTGTGGTACCCACAAAAGTTTCTTTGGTGTGTAAAATTTGTAAATGATGGTTGATGACCTCTGTAAAAATGAGGTTTATTTCCAGGCTCAGAATCAAAAGCTGTGGTTTGTGAGAACCATTTGGAGAGGTCCTTGTGGATGCTGCCATCTGGGTGTGGGTGGCACCAAAAACCATTGGACATAATCATGCATATCTCAGTGTCCATATGCCTATGATCTCAAGTAGTGTGCTTGTTATGATGCAAGGCCAGGCCTCGTGTGGGGATTAGACAAAAGGCTAGGCCATACCCATGCTTTTTTCTAAAAAGATGTTTAGGGGTACTCTCATCTTGACTCAAGAAAATCACAATTTTTATAGTTCAAATTGGGAAAAATAAATACAATACAGTGGTACCTCATGTTAAGTACTTAATTCGTTCCGGAGGTCCGTACTTAACCTGAAACTGTTCTTAACCTGAAGCACCACTTTAGCTAATGGGGTCTCCTGCCGCCGCTGCACCACCAGAGCACGATTTCTGTTCTCATCCTGAAGCAAAGTTCTTAACCTGAAGCACTATTTCTGGGTTAGCGGAGTCTGTAACCTGAAGCATATGTAACCTGAAGCGTATGTAACCCGAGGTACCACTGTAAATGGACAAAAGTACAAAGATTCACAAAATGTTTAGGGGTATGTGCACCCTCCCAGGAAAAAGCACTGGCCATACCATATAAAAGACTCTGGCTGTGCTATAATCAGTAGTGATTGACAGGCAGAGCAGGTGGGGCTGCATTGCCAGCCTGACTTCAGAGCACCATGCAACACTGCTGGTTATGAGAGGCAGAGGAGCATCAGGAGCTCAGCATGGTGCATGCACAGTGGCAGAGACAGTCAAATGCTGCTGATCCTGTACCTGCACCGTGCCGAGCTCCTCACTGCCACGTCTTCCCCTCTCAGGAGCCAGCAGTGACATAGGGCACTGGGAAAGGTCTGAAGGCCTGTGTGTTTGGCTGAAATCACAGTCTTCCCCATGCTCTGGGTTCCTGCTCATGAGAGGATAGTAATCATGTTCAAAGCAGGAAGGTTATGGTGAGGGAGCCATGTTCCCCTGAACATCACCTTCAGGTGCAGAATTTGTGAATGCTTGAATGCTGACTTCCAGAAAGTCAGACTTCACTTCTCTATATAGAGCCTCATTTCATATTATAAGAGAAGTAGAATGTATATTGTAAACCTACCAGTAAGTACAGGGCAGTAAATAATAATAATAATAATAATAATAATAATAATAATAATAATAAATAATAATAAATGCAGTTCCCCTTCAAAGTCTCTCAGTCCCTCCCTCCCTCCCACTCCCTCCTTCTCTCACATTACTTTACTTTTTCATAAAGTTTTCAGCACTGACTGACAGCCATCACACTCTTTATCAGAGGTGTCTAAACTTTTTTTAAAGAGGGCTAGATTTGATGAAGTGAACATGCATGAGGGTTGACCAAAGTTGTTGAACTTTTTAAAGGATTTTACCCCAGGAAGTAAACTGCCACAAGGGCCAGATTAAACTGACTGGCGGACCAGATTAGGCCCCCAGGCTAGACTTTGGACATGCCTTCTCTTGACATGCATATACAGCAGCAACTGCAACTGTTGAATGGACAATGTGTTCTGATTCCTTGTATGCCCTCTCCTGAAAAGTAGTCCACCAAGCCAGATGGATAAGACTTCATGAATCTAAAACTTTTTGAAATTAAATTAAAATTCTGCTAATCAGGGCAATGGTTGGTGGAGCAGCAGCTAAATGACAGTGTTAACTTATCCACAGTGTCATCTTTGTAAATTCTAGTAAGAAGAATCAGTTACTATTTTCACCACATTGTTCCTGGAAGATCAATTTATATATATTTTAATTTGTTCTCAGTGGCAATATTTATTTTCTATTGTTTAATCTCTCAAATTCCCCCCTCCAACACACACACACACATTTTCTTTTCCATTCTGCTTCTAATTAACATTTTACATCTCTTAATTTATTTCCCGGATTTCAGTAATTTAGTCCCATGAACACTTCAAAGGGGGGGGGGAGAAAAAACTAGTGCAAATTTTGAGCAGATTGCTTAATTGCTTAAGTAGTTAATTTGCTATTACACAGAAGCTCATACATAGCGAGCGGTCTTTAACCTTTTAAAATTCCATCTGAAGATATCTGAAGATTAGAGCTCAGAAGTATTGAAAATCTTTTAATACCCAATTGTTTGTTGGGCTGTTATGAGATGCATTAAAAGAAAGAGGTAACTCATGTATTTATGTACTTTATTTTTTTTTTTGCCATATAATTTTTATTAAAGGTTTTTTTTATGATCTCAAAACATTCCATTTACACATCCCATAGTTCACTTAATGGACCTCCCTCAATTCTCCTGGTAATCATCCGTAATTATTTCTTCGTCTACGCATTCCTAATTATTGTATCACCTTTAAATAATTTTTTCTATCTACCATTTCTTTCTTGCAATATTCCTTAATTTTTTCACAAAGCTTCCTTAAAACATACTAGCGTTGTATGATCCTCACATACAGTTTCCAAATACTCCTTAAATTTTCCCCAGTCCTCCAAAAACTTGTGATCTCTTTGAAATCTGATCTTTCCCGTTAACTTGTCCAGTTCCGCGTAATCTGTTAGTTTTGCTCTCCATTCTTCCAAAGTCGGTGTCTCCTCTTTTTTCCATCTCTGGGCCAGTAGGGGTATTTATGTACTTTAGTTCCAGCTTTGTGTACTGCTAATGTGCGACAGCTCCCTAAAGGCAGTGTCTTTTCATCTAATACACTCTGAAATCATAGCTATCTATCAGCATCTTAGTTTGACAAAAGAAGAACTACTCTGCATGGCTCTTTGGAGGCAATTCATAAGCATAGCAGCACCCATTTCGTACCTTGGGGGAAGAACCTTGTCAGATGTTTAATCTAATCTGTATAACAAATTACAGGTTGAATTTTCTTTATGTTTTTCTTGCTTTCATTCAAGCCTTTTCTCTTCATAACTTCACAGAGGCATTGGGATAAAAGTCTTCTAAAAAAACTCCCACTTTCTATACAACCAAAGGAAAGACACTCTGTTTTCCTTTGTATCTGCCCAATCTTCGGCACCTCCAATGGGTCCTTTAATAGAAGAAGAAGATTCTCATCTCTTTTATCCTGACAACAACCTAACTAGATTAGGCTGAGGTCATCCAGTGAACCTCATGGCTTGAGCTGGGATTTTAACCCTAATCTTTCCCTTCCTAGCCCTGCTCACCACTGCAGCAGTTATCACAACAAATTATCACAGCGAGCAAAATACAGGCAACCCCCCCCCCATTAATGTATGTTCAGTGTGTGTTTACATGCACCACTCAGAACCCAGAAGTGACCCAGAAATGTCATAAAGACGTCACTGAAATGTCGCTAAAAGAGCGGAACGGGGTGTTTGCAGGTATCAGGGACTGGGTTGAAGAGGAGGAGGAAGGGTGGCGATCAGCAGTGGTTTGAGGAAGGTCAAAGCACAGAGACAAATGAACAGAAAAGTTGGGAGATGTTGGGAGAAGAGAGGGGAGCCAGCTGACATGTTATCACTGGAGAGTATTTCTGACATCCCTTTTCCTAGAACTCGTCGTTCATTGAGGGTACAAGAGCAAAGGACTCAGAGACAATTAGGCCCTGGCAGCCACCGTAAGGGGAAGTGCTGTTGCTAAAAAGGGAGGAGGGATGAGCTCAGTTGGAACAACACAATTATGGGAGAGTGACTGGATTTCTTTGTCTCTCCCCATGATGTTTGAATAAACTCATTAATAAGAACTCTCTTTGTTTTTTTCTGCTTTGCACTGCCACCGGGGGATGGATAGCATTCCCTGAGCCTGACAGCAGGCTTTTGAGAGAGTTTCAGTTATATACGATTTCACTGACACGTGCAGTGCCTTGGAACGTAACCCCCATGTAAATGGGGGGGGGTGATGTCTGTACAAAAACTCAAGACAAGTCAGCTTCAAATCATTGTTGGTTTGCTAATATTGTTTCAGTTAACATGCTAATCAAACAGCAACTTCTCAGAATTGGGTTTGCAAGAACAGCAATATTTTGCAGACTTGAGAGAGGCAGTTTAGGTTCTTAGAGCCCAATGTTCTAATGACGAAGGTGAGTTCACCCCTATTGTGTGTGTGTGTGTTTATCTGCCAATGAGGATAAATCTTCATGTATCAGACCAAGCAACCCCTGAGGGATTGCTCAGGTGGTACAGCATAAGCCTCTTAATCTCAGGTTTCCGGGTTCGAACCCCATGTTGGGTGAAAGATTTCTGAATTGCAAGGAATTGAACTAGCTGATCCTTGTGGTCCCTGCCAACTCTACAATACCATGATTCCACAAAGTGGCTTTAGTCCATGAAAATGTATGCCAAAATAAATCTGTCATAACTTTAAGATGCTACAAGACTTGGTTCTTTTCATAGAATCATAGAATCATAGAGTTGGAAGAGACCACAAGGGCCATCGAGTCCAACCCCCTGCCAAGCATATTATACCCCCTGCTAAGCATCGTTATACCTGTGTTTCATTCCGATTTTGTAGGTAATTTCTGCCATGTCCTATACTTTTAATTAATAGACATGATGGTGCAAAATGCAGCCAATGGCATGAAGTTGCATGCCAAGATTGATGTCAACATAAATGGGCCAGTTGGTTCCTTACTAGAGCAATAAACACAAATAAATAGAATGTTGTCTACTACTGAAGCTATGTGAAAAACACACAATTCTCCTGATGTATCAGGATCCCCCAAATTGCTTCAAAATGCCAATTTCCCAAGAGGCATTAATTTACCAGGTTTGTTCAACTGGCCTTTTTTATGAAATAAACTTATAAATATAATAATAATAATAATCCTTTATTGTCACTATATTGTCACTATACCACCTGTGTGCAGTGAAATTAAATGAGCCCCCCATACACTCAGTCTTGTTCGCTCTCTGTGTGCTTGTCAGAAGTCAATTACACCACTATTTTTTTCTATTCAGCAGCCCAACAGCCCACGGATAAAAACTGTTCTTTAACCTGTTGATGTGGCTGACTATACTTCTGTATTTCCTGCCTGAAGGTAGAAGATTAAAGAAGTGCTGGCCAGGGTCTGAGTCGTCCCTAAGAATTTTCCTTGCTCTCCTGAGGCAGCAGTCTCCCGCGATGTCATCTAGCGAACTCCGGGGACAGCCCATGATGTCATGGACTGTACTCGCCACCCTCTGTAGGGACTTCCTGTCCGTGGCTGTCAAACCAGCGTACCACACTGTAATACAGTATGAGAGGACACTTTCTATTGTGGCCCTGTAGAAGGAGATCATAAATTTTTGTTTGACATTGTTCTTTCGCAAGACCCTGAGGAAATGGAGTCTCTGTTGGGCCGACCTAACCACCTGGGTTAGCACAGGACTCTATAGTGCTCTTGAGATAAACAGGGTATGGTTTTCACATTGTGTTGTTCAGAATACTGAATCAATTAGCCTTTTATTGTTCTTCTTATTTTATAAGATGGATGGATTCTCTTTGAGTTTGTACTTTTACAGGGAAAGTGGCCGGGTTGTAGCTCATGAACTATGGGTGACTCCCAGGTGAGAATCTGCTAGTCTTATCAGAGTTTGGTCACTGTGGAAATGGGATGCTAGGCTAGATGGGCTTTTGGGTTGATCCAGTAGGGTTCTTCTAATGTTCTCCAGCACATCTGAAGGCAGCAGGCTAGTGTAGAGGGTACAAGACTAGCAGCATGGCACATTGTACAATAGCAGGTGATGGCCATAGGGCTGTTGCCACCTCACCCAGAATCTGCCACCTGAGGTGGTTGCTTCATTCTATCTAATAGTCGCTTTACATATAGATCTTTCCAAGTTTATTGTGTGCAAATCTGGAGGAATTTCTTCTTCTTCTTCTTCTTCTTCTTCTTCTTCTTCTTCTTCTTCTTCTTTGTGTGGGTGACCTATATCAATGCTTCTAGTCAATTTCCAACATACAAAATAAAAGAATCCAGCTGAAATTCAATAAATACTGTCACAGAAGAACACCAGCAACCCACCTTTCTATTATACAAAACTATATATAAAAAGTGTCTCTGTCCAAAATAAGTGAAATAGTAACCACAACAAATAACATTAAAAATCCTCAGCAGGAAGAAGATGTCGACTCTAACACCAATGGTACTATTGTTAAAAGTAATGAAATTGCTAAAATGTTTTAAAAAGCTTGGAGAAATATATTTGCCTGATGCTGAAAAGATTGTACAGAGGGTGCCGACAAGCTTCTCTGGAAGAATAAGTCTATTTCTGGCTATATCTTTCTCTTCCTTCTCCTCTCAAGTATAAATGCTCTCCTGCTTCTCTTTTTGGTGAAACCATCATACAACATCCTATCTGCACCAGTATCAACTCTAACTGTGTTTAGAATGCCAGAAACCTTAGGTCTTTACCAGGCCAAAAAATCAAAGCTGAATTTCTGAAATGCGTCAGGTTCAATAAAGTTTCTTCTTTCTCCTCTATTATTTTAGCTAGGTTGTACTCTTAATTTTTATGGTATGGCCCATTATAAGTGTGTAGTTCAGCACAGGGTTTCTCCACATTGCAAAGGGCATGGCTCAGCTGTATAGCAGTAACTGGTGAATTATATTAAAGATGCGGTTTTCCAGCCAAATCTGGTGGTGCTTTGGCCAAAGTTATATTTTCCTTTCATTATTGCTATTCTCCCATTTAATTTACTTCTGGAATTTATTAATTTTATGTAAATGTTTGATCTCTCAATCTTTTCCAATTTTACCCACTTTAAAGATCACATGGAAAGATGCAAACATACATTCAAACCAGCCTGTGAGCAGACTTTATGCAAAAAAGAGAGAGGCTTATGTAAATATTAGCTGACGGGTTCCAAAGGACAGGCCTTTGAAATCCTAGGGGTTTGAGGAGGGGGAGACTAGAAAATTAAGCAGCACTTGGCTAAATGTAAATATATTTCCCCCTTCCTGTGTATGGCTTTTTCAGTAATTACTTTTATGACCTTTCGGCAGCATCACACAAAAGCAAGGCCCACTTCTTAGTGCAACAAAACTGCCTTTTTTCAAAATGTTGTCATAAAAATTTCACAGCGTCTTTCTCCCTCCCTCGCCCTTTCTCTCTCTCTCTTCCAATGAATGAATTGCTTGGACTGCTTCCCATTTCAACATGACTCATGTTTTCTAATAACTTCCATGGCTTAAAAGGAATAAAGAAATAGGCTAGATCATCCCTAAGGTTTATTGTGCTGGAGCTCCAGAGACTAATTTGAGCCGAAGAGCAGAAGGGATTGGCCTTGGGATGTATTGCTTGTTTCTGGAACATGGCAAGAAATAATGAAGTACTTTGGAGATTGTGCAGAGTGCCTTTTATCTCTGACAAAGCACCCACAGCTCCTCTCTCTTTATCTGTGGCAAGGGATATGGGCCTCCTTCCAGGACCAAGGTGCTAAGTTCCAGTGTACTGGTTCCGTGGGTTTCCATGAGGCGAGGTCCGAGTCCAGTCTGAGGTCGAGGGTGCAGTATAGAGGCTGTCCGTCAAAGCTGAAGCTGGGTCCAAGGCAGGGAGTCGGGTGAGGTCAAGAGGACAGGGTGCAGGGTGCAGGCAGGAACTGGCTACCAACAACGTTGCTCCCGCAACTTGGGACTGGGGATGGCTGGCTTTTATCTGCCCCGAGGCATAGGGCAGCCCCAGTCCACAGGTGATTCGCCTCTCCTGGCCTGGAGGCGAGCACTCCTCCTGCGGGAACTTAGTTCCTTCCGCCTCTCTGCCCTGAGTCTCTGCAGCTCAGGAGAGGCTGGAGGGTTACCGGACCCAGAGGCAACCTCAGCCTCCCCTGACAGGGCTGAGAGTGGAGCACCTGCAGGCAATGGGTCCTCCATCACATCAGGAGCCAGAGCAGACTCAGCTGGTGCCTGCACCTGAGGATCCAGTGCTGAGGACCCTTCAGGCTCAAGCCCCAGCCCCGGCTCAGCTGGTTCTGGAGGATGGGAATCCTGTGCAGGCTGGGATTCCTCAGGTTCAGCCTCCGAGTCGGAATCCCAGGCCATCACATCCAGCCAGGTTTCACCCCGTCATCTCATACTATGAATAACAATGCACTCGGGTTCCACTATCCAATCATGAAGAATTAGTAGCTGAACATTACTATATGCCCATTATATTCATGTTGACTGTACTGGCTACCAATTAGTTTCCAGGCCCAATTCAAAGTGCTATAAAGCATTAAACAGCCCAGGACCATAATATCTCAAGGACCACCTCTCTCCATAGACTCTGCAATCATCATCTGAGGTACCTCTTAATATGCCTGCACTGTGAGATGTCTGGAGGGCAGCAACACAAGAACAAGCCTTTTCTGTGGAGGCTCCTCATGTGAGAAATGCTCTTCCCAGGGAGGCCTGCCTGCTGCCTTCATTACATATCTTTGTGCACCAGGCAAAACACTACACTTCTCCTAGGCCTTTAGCTAATTTAACAATAAACAGCCTTTTAAACTGGGATGGGGTATTGTTGTTGTTTGTTAATTTGGTATGTAATTTTGTGTTTTTATATTGTAAACTGCCCCATGATCCTTGGGCAGTATAAAAATTAATAATAATAATAATAATAATAATAATAATAATAATAATAATAGACATCCAAGCAGCTGGATGGACCTGCATGAGGTACTGTAAACAGATAAGCAGCCTTTAAAAATCCTTACTTTTTTGTTGGTCCACAGCAGCTATTTTATCAGAAACTATGGTGGGAGGAAGCAAGAGAGATTGGGCAAATAAGAGAGCATTCCCCCCCTTCCTTTTATGCCCTTTTGCAGGGTCCCAGAGGGGTTTCCTGGGGTTTCCCAGGTAAAAATTCTGTAGTTGGGAACACATTAGAAATTTCTCTGTAGGAGTCAATGGAAATCACTGACTCGTTATATGGACGCTTGCATAACAAATGATTTCCAACATTCACATTATGGTTGGATAATGAGCCCTGTGTGTACAAGAAAATAGTACTAATAACTATATACCCCCCAGTTGTTTTGTTTGCTTGTTTCCATTTCTTTAATTCTTTAATTTCTTTAATTTAATCTGCTTTCATTCCATTGCTTTTATTTACTGGCAATTTGTCACAATGCACTAGATGCTGCTATGTATTGCATATTATATCATCTCAATATTGCCAGTTAACAATTTTCATATTGCCTTTACTCTACTGTTATTTCATTGCCTTTTTCATGCCCATTTCACCTTCATTTTCTTTTTTTCTTTCTTTAAATTAATTTTTTATTAATTTTTCATGAATAAGAATCCAATGGAGGCTACATTAATACAATGCCAAATCACAATACAATCAAAAGAGCCAATTAAACAGTTCCGAATTAAACATTTTTGGATGACTTCCCTGGTTCCGGCTACTAGGAGTTGATGTTATTGCTTGATCCTGCACCAGTTTTCTTAATTAATCCAAGTTCCACAATTCCGATCTTAATCCTTTGTTCTAGCAGCCGCTGTGTTTAATAAATCCAAATCCATTAGCTTGCATAGGGGATTTATATCCTGTAGCTGTGTGGAATATTTCTTTACCTTCTTCATTTCCTACATGTTGTAATCAGTCAATTTTTCTTCAACATTGCCCCTCCTTCGAAAGCTCTTTACTAGGTGTGTCACAAGTCCATTTTGCCTGTCTGAAACCGAAAGCAGAAAAGTCCAGCCGCGACTTCTGGCTTATTTTCAGTGTTCATCTCCTTGTTTCTTCTAGCGAGCTGGCGTCTCACCAAAACCATCATAAATCAGAACTAGAGCTCTCTACAAATAATCACAGTATTTCACACAGTCTATTCTTTCAAGCACTCCGTAAAGAACATTATAAGTCCTTCTTGCATTCCATATATAGTTGTAATCCATTAATAATTTCCTTCCATTAATAATTGATTCTTTTTCAGTGAAGGCTTGCCAATTCATAGCACAGCAAAAATAATGTATAAAGAGAACAAAGGCTCCCTCACTTACGTAGCATTCCAATTACAATGACGAGGGTCCTCTCCAGATCAAAACCTTGGCACTCAGTGGCTGCTTATCTTTCTCCTTCCAAAACATGTCTGTTTCTGAAGTCCATATTCAGATACATCTTAAAAGAAACAGAGATACCTCTGCTCATGGCGACTGCATTGGGAGGTTCCAATACATGCAGTGCTATGCCCTCTGTGTCTCGCATTCCATCGGAGCAAGAAGCAGTTATGATCCGTGAGAGAAAGCTCCCTCCGACCCAGGGGTGGGAGGCTTGCAAGGATAATTACTCCCAATTTAACTGCACGGCTGGCATCCACTACCATGGGATCAGCAGTTCGCCATGGTGACTGCACCGGAAGTCCCCATTTCATCTTCATTTTCCCTAGTTTGTGTCCTCCCTTTCTCCAACTTTTAATATCTGATCATGCTATCATTATTTGGCAGGAATTAGTGACAAATAATCCCGGCCAAGAGTGCAAATAGATGAGAGAGAGAGGGAGAGAGAGAGAGAGAGAGAAGAAGAAGAAGAGGAAGATGATGACAAATATGTTTGGCCACGGATGATGATCTGGCACCTAGTTGGAAAGAAAGCATAGGCAATAGATTACAAATCTATTTGTTGCTGGGGGAAGGGGAATAACCTGTTGTGTACACCTACAGTGACTGGAGTGAGTGTCATGATGTGGTTCTGTGAAAACAGGAGGATATTAGGATTTCAGGGAAAACAGAGATTCCAGCCAAAAAACTAAATCAATATTCATGGGTAGAGTTTTTCATGCCTTTGCTGAGACTCTCCCAATTCAGATGTGCACACCTATCTCAGGGACATGGGAATGGGTGAATCTGTAGAGTTAAGTGATTTACGGGTCAGGGCCTCTTGCCTTTTCTGTGCATGGGGACCCCTTCACATGGATAGCACATGATGTGGTCTTTCTTATAAGCAAGGACCAGACTACATCCTAGACACAGAAGCACATGTAGTGCTTCTTCCTCTTTTGGCTGAAAAAGCTTCTTGAAATGCTGGAGGAGAGGAAACTTCACTGCTTTGGCGGCCATTGCAGACATACACTTGAAACATTGTGAAGTGAAATCTGTTTCAGAGGGGATTTCCATCCGCTCTCAGCTCCCTTTATCTCTCCTGAATGGCGTACACAATTTAAATAAGACAAGTCCAACATTTCTAGGTGGACCAGTGGGGATATTTAGCAATTCCAAAAACTGATTGTATGAAGCATATCTAGCTGTTTCAAGATGAGTTTCAGAGTGTTCTGCCCAGCATCTCTCTTTCAAAATCTTGGTCACAGTGATTTTGGATTTACCATATTTAATAAGCATGACTCCACGCTTTCAGACCAATTCCCAGCTCATGGTTTTACATTTCACACTGTGTAAACAAGCAAAGCAACATGATCCACACTTTCCTCTCTTTTTTTCTATTGATCTCCAAGGATGATCACAACTCACAACTATCGTTGTTTTCATTATATACACCCTAAGCATCCCTTTGACCTCCATGTTAAACAAAAGTGGATCTTCCATAGTTCAGTATTTACAATACGTGTCATTTGAAGTTAACATATTCTTATGAGTTTGGGGTGGGGGAAAGCTGTATGCCAGAACCCTTCCAACCCCTGGATACAGCAGGTCTTAAGCCAGGCTGACTTCCTAATGAGGAGATCGCCTGGGTGATGGGCCATTAAAGGGAACAAAGGGTGTAGATCTGTGTGAGATTGCAAATGTGTAGGGTCCCCTCCCCTAACTTGTGGATAATTCTGTAGAAGGGCAAAGCCAGAATTGAGAGCAGGGAGTTTGAAGTGATGTGAGTGGCAAGCAAAGCAGGAAACTGGGAGCTGAGAGAGACAGAGCAATGATTGATTTCTGTTTGAATCCAAGGCTGTGGCTATGGGGGAAGCAAGGCCCTCTTGGGGAGTTAATACTGTGAACCCCTCCATCATAGGCTAAGGTTGCATATATATCTGTAAACAAACCATATATCATAAAGATACCACTATGCCTCATTCTGAAGGAAAAAAATGAACTCCTGGCAAGGCTGGATCTCCTGAAATCTCACACTGCTCAAATATTGGGGTGGCATGCAACAATATCTTATAATCTCAACCTTCTGGCTTGCCCTTGTGGGCTTGCAGCCTGGGAGCCCAGTTCTTTCCTTTGTGATGAAGGTAATTTCAGAAGACCCGGAGCACGTCGGAAGAGCCCACACTGTGGCTTATTCCTACACCAGCTTTATTCTGCCTAGAAACTGAAGCAATGCTGGTATGATACACATGCCCCATGGGCTTCTTACTTTTCAGCTTGGGAAGGAACCCTTAGCTTATAAATGATGTGGACAACCTTAGATGTCAGTCTAATTTCAGATACTCTAGCAGAGACAATGCCTCCCATAGATCTGGCAGCGGTGCTGGAGGTGAGGGGTTTTCCTGGGCTTGATATAATAATAATAATAATAATAATAATAATAATAATAATAATAATAATAATTTATTTATTACCCACCTGTCTGGCTGGGCCTCCCCAGCCACTCTGGGCAGCTTCCAACAGGATATTAAAAACACAATAAAACACCAAACATTAAAAACTTCCCTAAACATGGCTGCCTTCAGATATCTTCTAAAAGTCAAATAGTTGTTGATTTCCTTGACATCTGGTGGGAGGGAGTTCCACAGGGCAGGCACGACTACCAAGAAGGCCCTCTGCCTGGTTCCCTTGAGGCTGGACCTCAATGTCTGGGGTTAATGCTTTTCGACTTTCCCCAGAGTCAGGAAGTAGATCACAGCTTGCCTGCCTATTTGACCAATGGCAGGTGGACTGTGGCACTGCTCCCCTCCCCCAGGGCAGATCAGGCTTCACTCTGGTCCACCCCATGGGTTTTTAATCCCAGGGCCTAGTCCACCACCTCGTCCAGTTTTGAAAAACTGTTTGTACATGTTTCAATTGTTGTGTAATAATGCTTACTGATGTAACATAGAGTTAAAGTCATTAATTTATTTTCCAAATAAACACACAAAACCAATAGTACATCCTTAAATAGCAGTAATTAATAAAGGGAAAGGTTATTTTTTTAAAAAGTATGGTTTATTGCGAAAAGTATTATTATCTACTTTAAAGATTAAAGAAAACCCAAATCATTGGAAAGATGAATAATACTTCCCTGCCTCCGTGCTCCCCTCCCTGCCGGTCATTTTTAGTCAAGAGATTGAGCCCCAGTGTATGTGTGCATTTGTGTTCTTATTTACCTGGAAGCATCAAAAGCACATGCAACAAGGTCGTTATGGAAGGTGGTGGTGGGGAGTCTTGCAATTATTCCCCACGACTGTCATTAATTCCTAAGCAGAACAGCCTTCCTTGAGATAAGCAAAGAGCAGCCTTTCAAAAATAGAACGCTGGTGCTTCTTGTGTAATATCAAAGGATACGGGTGAGTGGGTAGTTCTGGATGTGAAAACATCAGATCCCAGGTGTCAATCAACATTTCCATGCAGACAAGCTTTGACAGTGTTACGGCTGTGGAAATAAGGAGGTCTGAAACCTAGTGGCAAATATTGAAGTAGAGTTTCTTGATGCAGAACTGGATAACAATATGCTGCCAAAAAAAGCAGACACATGCCTTTCAAAAAGGTAGGGTGGTCTATGGAATTCCTTCTCTGCCATCCACCCCCCAATTAAAGTAAGAATAGCTCTCTCTCTCATAAATGTCGATATCATGAGCGACGATTATACCACCTGTGAGTGTTTAGGGCAGTGAGGTAGGGACCTGTAGCCCTCCAGAATTTCTTGGACTACAACTCTCACCATCCCTGATCACTTGTCATACTGATCAGGGCTAATGGGACTAGGAGTCTAACGATCTCTGGAGGGTCACACATCCTCCACCCCAGTTTAGAGGGGGGTGTCTCTCTGTCAGCAAGCAAGCCGTTACTATGCTTGTAGAGCTACTTGACACATTTTGTTTTCCGTGGAAGTATGGCACATGGGAAATGTCAATGTTTGGATTTTCTGAGGTGCTGTAATATAATAATAATAATAATAATTTATTTATTATTTATACCCCGCCCATCTGGCTGAGTTTCCCCAGCCACTCTGTTTTTTTTTTATAATAATTTTTATTACATTTTTCCAAATTACAGAAAGAGCAGAAAAAAAAGCAGAACAAAAGAAAAAAATAAAAAAGAACAAAAAATCACATCCATTTCAACAGCTTATTTCAAATTTCCATTGGACTTCCCCACATCTCCCGCATAATGCATTCTTGATAATAAAGTCATCAGCAAATTATACCCTTATTTCATGTGTTTCTGTATATTTTCAGTTGCAATTTAAGTTTAAATCTCTTATTCTCCATTTACTCTAAAAATATAACATGATATCATTTTTACCCATTTAAACTTTGATTCTTTCACAAATGTTAGCAATTTCATAGATAATTAAATTTCATTGCTGGGGCTAACGTTCCAAATCATACGACGTCTTATGTTTCATACAACTTATAATACTTTTGCAAATAGTCTTTAAATTTTTTCCAGTCCTCCTCCATTGCCTCTTCTCCCAGGTCTCGGATTCTTGCAGTCATCTCGGCCAGTTCCATGTAGTTCATCAATTGCGTCTGCCACTCCTCCAGTGTGGGCAAATCTTGGGTCTTCCAATGCTTGGCGATAAGAATTCTTGCTGCAGTTGTAGCATACAGAAAAAAAGTTCTATCCTTTTTTAACACCTTCTGGCCGACAATGCCCAGAAGGAAGGCCTCTGGTTTCTTGGGAAAGGTGTACTTAAACACCTTTTTTAACTCGTTATAGATCATTTCCCAAAAGGCCTTCAATCTTGGACAAGTCCACCAGAGGTGAAAGAATGTCCCTTCAGCCTCCTTACATTTCCAACATTTATTATCAGACAAATGGTATATCTTAGCGAGCTTGACTGGGGTCATGTACCACCTGTATACCATTTTCATAATGTTTTCTTTCAAGGCATTACATGCCGTAAACTTCATACCGGTGGTCCATAACCTTTCCCAGTCCTCAGACATAATATTGTAACCAATGTCTTGAGCCCATTTTATCATGGCTGATTTAACTGTCTCATCCTGAGTGTTCCATTTAAGCAGAAAGTTGTACATTCTCGATATTACCTTGGTCTTTGGTTCTAACAACTCTGTCTCAAGTTTCGATTTTTCCACCTGGAATCCTATTTTTTTATCTAGCTTAAAAACCTCATTAATTTGGGCATAATGTAGCCAATTTTGCACCTTATCCTTTAATTTTTCAAAGCTCTGCAACCTCCAATTACCTCCAATGTTTTCTATTATTTCCCAATATTTCGGCCAATATGCCTCCATATTGGATGTTTTCCGAGCTTTGGCCTCTATTGGTGAAATCCACCTCGGGGTTTTACTTTCCAATAAGTCTTTGTATTTTTTCCAGACCATAAATATTGCTTTTCTGACAATATGGTTTTTAAACATTCCATGTGTTTTCCCCTTGTCATACCACAAATACGCATGCCAACCTAACGAATTATTAAAGCCTTCCAGATCTAGGACATCAGTGTTTTCCAATAAAATCCAATCTTTCATCCAGCAGAAGGCCGCAGCTTCATAGTATAACCTTAAGTCCGGCAGGGCAAACCCCCCTCTCTCCTTTGCATCAGTTAGTATTTTAAACTTTATTCGGGGCTTTTTGCCCTGCCAGACAAATTTAGAGATGTCCTTCTGCCACTTTCCGAAACAATCCACTCTGTCCACAATCTGCAAGGCCTGGAACAAAAACAACATTTTTGGCAAAACGTTCATTTTTATAGCTGCAATTCGGCCTAACAAGGATAGTTTCAATCTTGACCAAATTTCTAGATCTTTTTTAACTTCTGACCAACATTTTTCATAATTATCTTTAAATAAATTCAAATTCTTGGAGGACAGATTGACCCCCAGGTATTTCACTTTTTTTACAATGTTTAGTTCTGTTTCCTTCTGAAACCCCTCTGTTTCAGTAACCGTCAAGTTTTTCCCTAACACCTTAGTTTTTTGTTTGTTCAGCTTAAAACCCGCCACCCGACCAAATTTCTGAATCAATTCCAAAACTCTTTTTGTACTAGGTTCTGGCTCCTGTAATGTTAAAACCAAGTCATCTGCAAATGCTTTCAGTTTATATTGTTTCGCTCCGACCCGTATTCCTTGTACCTGCCGATCCTCCCTTATCATATTCAGCAAAACCTCCAGGACTGAAATAAACAACAGAGGGGATAGGGGGCACCCCTGGCGTGTTCCTTTTTCAATATGAAGTTCTTCTGTCACCACATTGTTCACTATCAACTTAGCTTTTTGTTCTGAATAGATTGCCTCTATTCCATTCTCAAACCCCCTTCCCACTCCCATCCCTTCCAAGTTTTTCTTCATAAATTTCCAAGAAATGTTGTCAAAGGCCTTCTCCGCATCAATAAAAATTAACACTGCTTTGGTGTTAATATTTGTTTGTAAAAGTTCCAGAATATCGATAATGTTCCTGGTATTATCATACAAATGTCTACCTGGGAGAAAGCCTGCTTGGTCCTTATGGATTACTTCATTTAGTACTTTTTTAAATCTGTTAGCCAAAACATCCGCAAATATTTTGTAATCCACGTTTAGGAGTGAGATGGGGCGGTAGTTCTTGAGTTGAGTCTTTTCAGTTTCCACCTTAGGTATCAGTGTGATGAATGCTTCTTTCCACGTATCCGGTGCCCTCCCTCCCCCCATAATCTGGTTGCAAACCTCCATTAATGGTTGTATCAAATAGTCTTTTAAAATCCTGTAGTACTTGGAGGTGAGTCCATCAGGGCCCGGAGATTTGCCTAGTTGCATATTCTGAATGGCATCCTCGATTTCCTGTTGTGTTATTTTACAATTCAAGATTGATCTCTTCTCTTGAGATAATTTTGGTAGGCCGTTATCTTTCAAGAATTGTTCTATCTCAGTTGCTTCCTCGGATTCTTGTGTATACAGTTTTTTAAAGTATTTCTGGAAACACCTTCTAATTTCTCCCGGTTTCTGAATGTTTTTCCCTTCAACTTCTAAGTTGGTGACATAATTTAATTTTTGTCTCTTTTTCAACTGCCAAGCAAGCAGTTTCCCACATTTGTTCGCAGATTCAAAGGATCTTTGTTTCATTTGTTTGATTTTCCATTCCACTTCTTGGTTAATCAATTTCGCATATTGTGACTGGTGAAATTTGATTTCTCTTAAAGTCTCTTTTGATTTTGGATTCACTCTTAATTTTTTCTCTCCATCACTTATCTTCTCCAATATCTTGTCTTTTTTACTATTCCAAAGTTTTTTCTTGATTGTATTCTGTTGTATCAGAAACCCTCTCATAACAGCTTTGCTTGCGTCCCAGATAATTCTTTTTTCCACCGAGGTATTCAAATTAATTTCAAAATAATCCTTTAAAGTTTTTTGGGCCTTCTTTACGATCTCTTGATCTCTTAACAGGTTGTCATTCATTTTCCATCTGAAGGAGTCGGCAGTATTAAATCTCATTTCCATTTTCAAAGCGTTATGGTCGGAGCAAGTCTTTGGGCAGATTTCTATTTTTGTAGTCTTAGGTGCCAGCCCTCTAGTTGCCCAGATTTGGTCGATTCTTGTCCATGACAGGTGGGCCTCAGAAAAGAAAGTTCCTTCTTTACCTAGGGGGTTTCTCGTCCTCCATAAATCAATTAGGTCCATATTGTCAGTTAGTTCAAAGAAAGTTTTTGGTAGTCTTCCATCTTTAGTCAGATTCTGATTCTGTGACTTATCCATCAAAGTAGAGACGACCCCATTCATATCTCCCATCATAATGATGTTGGAATAGTCCAGATAGTCCAGTAGTGTCTCATGCAGCTTCTTATAAAATTCTGATTTCCCCTCATTTGGTGCATAGATTCCTAATATCAAAACTTTTTCTCCTTGGGTCGAAATTTCAATAGCCAGGATTCTTCCTTGTTCATCTTTAAACAAAAATTTTGGTGATAGATTCTCTTTGGCGTAAATCACCACGCCTCTCTTCTTGACTCTGTCTGATGAAATAAATTCTTGGCCTAATCTTTTATTTGTTAGCACCTTCCTGTATAACCTGGTCACAGTTTCCCCAGCCACTCTGGGTGGCTCCCAATCAAGTGTTAAAAACAGTACACATGATGACTCTGTCCCAATACAGCTGTGAAAGTCTACCTAAATGCTACAGTATTCTTTGTGGATATTTTCATCCCAATTCAGGCTGTGTAACTGTGTGCAAGAATAAAGTGGGGCACATTGTTGCTATCGAGGCTGGCCCAAGACATTTTGCTGCCTGAGGCAAAGGATGAGGTGGCCTCTCGCCCCCTTCTATGTACAGAAGCTAATGGAAGATCTTCTTCTCCACCACAGCAATAAGTAGCAAGTCTGCTGAAACTGTAGCCGCTTTGTTAGAGGAGCAGAGCAACACAGACACCAAGCTTTGTGCAGAAATGTATTTGTAGAAAGATGGGGCATATACATAAACTATGGACTCAGCTACACTCGTCAATTATAATTGTGTTATAAACATGTAGAGCAGTGATCCATGACCAATGGGGTTTTTCCATTAAGAGCATATTTTTTCTATGGTCCAGGAGCAGTCAACCTTTTCATACCTACTGCCCACTAATGCATCTTTCTTGATGGTAAAATTTCCTTACCACCCACCAGTGCTCGATGGAAGGAGGATTCAGCTTGTACCACAGAACCCCCTACCACCCACCTAGAATCCCGAAACACCCACTAGTGGGTGGTAGGGACCAGGTTGACAACCCCTGCTATAGCATTTTTTAAATCTGTATACAGTGGTGCCCCGCAAGATGAAATTAATTCGTTCCGCAATTTTTGCCGTCTAACGAATTTTTCTTCTTGCGAAGCACGGTTTAAACGGCTTAACAAAGTCGCAAGACGTTTTCGTCTTGCGAAGCAAGCGCATAGGGGAATTCGTCTTGTGAGGCAAATCGCGAATGAAAAAACCTTTCGTCTAGCGAGTTTTTTGTCTTGCGAGGCATTCGTCTTGCGGGGCACCACTGTAGATCTAGCCTATGCCTACTGTGACTATGTCTGCTGGAATGCTTTGCTTGGCAAAGGTCCTTTCCCAGTGATGCTATGATGATGCATTGGGAGAGCAGGCAACTAGATAAGACAGCTGGCCATCTAATTCACAAGCACAGGTCATCAAGAAGCAGCACTACAGATGTGCACAGACTTAGGATAATAAGAATGGCTGTGGGTTGTGGTGGTGGGTAGAAGGAGGGGCTGGGAGGGGCTGGTGCAACTGTTCTCACGTCCCCCAGTGTATACTCCCTGATGTGTCTAGCTAGCTCTAATGATAGGACAGCCGTTCTTCCTCCAGAGCTTTGCCTAAAGCGAAATGGGGAGGCTGTTTTGGTTCAGTTCTAATGAGATTCAGATTGCTAGGAGTGAAAGGGTTGACCCCTTTCCCCAGCACATTTTTTCCCCCACCGAAGAGTGACAGCCCTTCTATTTTCTCTGCAAATGAAAAGTTAGATAACTGTATGCCTCTTGTGCAATTTCCTGTAATGAGGCAAATATCAGCTTTCAGGAGGGGCACAATTTTTATTGGGGGAAAATGCCATTATCCTGACCTGAATCAGGGGTCCCCCATGGCAGTTACTTCCTAAAAAGTGAAGAGGTAGAAGATTCGATCACAAATTTATGCCCTTTCTCACAGGGCAGGCAATGAATGCAGGGAACAGGGTTAAATACAGTGGTACCTTGGTTTTCAAACATCTCCATTGATGAACGTTTCGGAACTCGAATGCCGTAAACCCGGAAGTAAATGCTGCCGTTTTCAAACACGCCTCAAAAGTCGATTGGCTTCCACTGAGTGTATATGTTATTTTTCTCAATTTTATCTATTAAATTTGCATACCACCCTTTGCACCTCGGTTTTCGAACGTTTCAAAACTTGAACGGTCTTCTGGAACAGATTACGTTCGAAAACCGAGGTACCACTGTAGTCCTTAATGCCTCAGATTATGGATTTGTACTGAAATTGTGACAAATTAATCCTAGGTTTCTTTCTTTGTTTGTTTTTAAAAAATAAGAATCTGTGGTCCAGAAACAGGGACATCAACAGTGCAATCCATGTCTACTTAGAAGTCCTAGTCTTACTGATTTAAATAGGGTTTCATTCTCTGATAAGTGTGTTTACGATTGCAGCCTAAATCTGTAATATTATTCCTACATACTAGGGGAAAAACCCTACTGGGATTTATTTATTAGTAGGCGTGGATAGTGCTGTAAGTGTGCTCTATGTATTCATTTTCTGTCATTTTTGGATTTATGGGCAGGAGACTGATTTGTGGGTTGTTGTTTTTTTTAATAAAGAAGAGTATTGACAACCCTTTATGCAACTCTGGCTTGTATGGAAGATAGTATTTCTTCTGGGGAAACTCTGTCAGGAAATTCTTACCAAATGTAATGGTGAACTTCCTGTGTAATCTCTTTATTGTTAAAGTCCTCAGGATAGCTCTAAGCTTCTTTCTATAGAATAGTCACCCTTCTCTGTTAAATTATGTAAGCAATTCCTGTGCACAGTCTATAGAACTTTATCCCAGGTAAAACTGTGAAAGAATTGCCTAGAAAGGGAAGCTTTTATAACTATTGTACTAGATCTTCTATAAAGCAAGGATAACCTCTCAAGAATCACCTCCTCCTACTGTTCCTTTCTACTTTGCCAACACCTGAAAATTACAGCGATTTACAGCCATTTTTCAGCGCACCTGTTTAGCTATATTTTGGACGATTTCTTAGAGTTGACATTCTCATTCTGTGCTTTAATCTTTCATATTCTAAAGACTATTCATCATAATTGACACATTTATCTCAATCCAGCTAGGGGGGGGGGTGATGCTAGCGGTACTATTCCGTAATGGAATCTACCAGCCAAGGCGCTTCTCATGCAGCCGCAGTGAGAGTCTCTGATCAGTGCCGTTCAGCTAATACAGAGAGAAGTCTTGGTTCATTATTAACTTTCCTCTCCCCTACCTAAAATCTGATCCTCTCTGTTCAGGGTTTCTAATGAAAGATAGGTTAATTTTGCCATAGTTCATGTAGGTTTGGGCTGATGCCAACAGTTGTCCTAGATTGTCTGAATATGAGTTCACCAGTTATTGCTGGAATACATTTCCCATCACCACAGACCAATGGCCTTCCTGTCTGTGGCTGATGGGAGCTGGAGTCCAGCAAAATCTGAAGACTACTGCACTGACTATACACATTTTAGTCGATAGACTTTGAAATGCTACAGTTTGCATCAGTGCCTTTCCCTCTCCCATCCCAAGGACTGTACAAATACAACTCCAAAAGATATAATTTATTAACCTTTCTACAACCCTTTCTTTTATAGCAAATGATTAGAATAATCATAATTAGTGAAGTGCAAAGCATCCCAAAATAATTTGAATAATCAATGTCTTGAAATTTGCAGCAGCCCATGAAATATATGAATAATTCAAACTTCACGCCTTGTCTCAAACTCTTCAGATTTAGATAAGATAATGGCACTCTGCTACACATGATCATCCCTTCTGAAATTAGAAGTGCTCTTTGCTTTAAGTGAGTGGGCCATTGTGCTATGTTGCTCGAATCAGTAGTTTCACTGCAAAACAGGAAGCTGTTTCAGAAGGTGCTAATGCTGAGTTATAGATAGGAAGGTGTCACATTTGTCCCATCCTGTATACTAATGCTGATAAATAAATTGCTCTTCTGGTGATAAACTTGAAAATCAGCTGTGTGGAAAATGATTTATATTTGCATAATTCAATAGTCTAAAAGCCGTTTTCTTTTATAGATGATCTGTGCTGAGAGCCAGATATGATTCACCTCCTTTTTATATCCATTGAGCCAATACAGTCCCTATACAACAAAGCACCATAATATCAGATTAATTTTACATAAGCATCGATAGGGTATTAATACAGCATTGACAACATTTTGTGCATTCTCAGTTAACTGAAGTGGTTCCAGCTTGGGTCTGCATTAACTGGGTGAATTCAGTGATGCTTCCTTAAGAGGTACCATCTATAGCTTTGTAACTAGTGGTCTAATCAAAACTACACACATTCAGTAGTACAAATCTAAAAGGATTTTTTTAAAGAAAAAAATCAATGTTGAAGAAAATCATAAAACCTAAAAGCAAACCATTTCAATCTATGCAAAACGATTTACAAAATAGAAGACAGGCTCAAGGATTGCTACAAATAAATAATATATTATTACATAATCAATTGGAGCAACTGAGCAGACAAATATAAGTCCCCCCATCCCCTTCTCTGAAGCCCTTAGGAAAACTCCAGCATGTCGTACATTAGAAGAAAAAACCCATTCCTTTCTTTGTTCTCCCTCTGGCTGGCTTGCTTGCTTACCACTTAGCCTAGTAAGTGAGACGTAAGGGAAGTGTACTTGTTAAGTGGGTAGGAAGCAGTGGGGACTCAAGGGGATGAACTTGGATGGGCTTGAAAATAAGTGACTCTTTCTGGGGGGTTTGGATATAGTTTGGCTTATTGCTAAGCATGGCTGATGGAAGCTGGCACAGTAATGCCTGACACTTTGCTAATTATAAGACCTCTGACAAGAGAAATCTGTCCTTTTACCAGCATTCCAGAAGGGGAAAGGAAAAGGGGTGGCAGAGAGACAGAGCGAGAGACAGAAGGGGTGGCTCTCATCACTTTTGGCTCCACCCACCAGCAACATGTAGCTCCTTAGAGATTAGTTCCAAGGCAATGCGGCTCTTAACTGAAAAGATTTCCCCTCTACTTGCCTACATCCATATGAATCTTCCCAAGCACTGAGGTCAGCATCAAGGACCTTTCTCACACATTGGCAATGAAGTTCTCCAAGATTAGCAGATGCTACAGAGGGGCTCTTCTCACTGGTTGCTCCTAATCTGTGGAAATCCCTTCCAAGGGGTGCACAGTTGATCCCATCAGTTTTGGACTTCAAAAGAGTGTTGAAGACAAATCTCTTTTGAATATCATTCAACTGAATCACCTTAAGCATTAGGCTACTGGATTATTGCCTTTTAGACTTTTAATTCTCTTGGCTTGAACTGTTTTCTTTTTTTAAAAAAAAAACTGTAGGTATAGTCAGTTGTTTGGGTTTTTGAAAAATGTTGCATTATTGAAATTGTTATGTTGTGTTTCATATTTGTTGTAAGCTGCATTGAGAGGACTATGTCCTCGACCTAAATAGTCTAAGGCAGGGGTCTGTAAACTTTTTCAGCAGGGGTCCGGTCCACTGTTCCTCAGACCTTGTGGGGGGGCGGACTATATTTTGGGGAAAAATATGAACTAATTATTATGCCCCACAAATAACCCAGAGATGCATTTTTAATAAAAGCATACCTTCTACTCATATAAAAACACCAGGCAGGCCCCACAAATAACCCAGAAATGCATTTTAAATAAAAGGACACATTCTACTCATGGAAAAACACACTGATTCCCAGACAGTCCGGGGGCTGGATTTAGAAGGCAATTTGCCCAGATCTGGCCCTCGGGCCTTAGTTTGCCTACCCATGGTCTAAGGTGACCTAAATATTTTTTTAAAAAATAAATGAAGAAGAAGAAGAATGATTTGCTTGTTCTGACCCTGCTGGACCTTATAGCACCATATGATGCTTCTGCTGAAATCTTTTCTACATTTTTTTTAAAAAAATGTTGCCTGCAAGACAGGCTTTTGTTGTTTTGCATCACTTCCAAGGTCCTTTAGAACTTCTTTAGGATTTTGATATGTGCAGGGTGAAGCTTAACTTAGCACTGTGGTGCGGCAGAGCGTTATGAAGCATTTTTACAACACTTTTCTTTCGATTCAGCATTTTTACAACATGCTGCAGCCTCCTCAGGTGCTTGCACTTCCTGAACTAATAGAAAGCCCCACGAGAGAACTTGCCTCCTGATATCTTCTCTTAATTTAAAGAAGCTGCCTGAGATCTGTGTGCCCGCTGGTTTTGCTTTTAAGGAATTTTTTCCCTTTTAACTTCTTGGAAAAGTATATTTCTCTGCATTAATTTATTTAAAAGTAAAAGAAGACTTCACTATTTTTAAAATGCCAATTTACAGCTGCTAGGAATGTAGCAAATGAGCCTGTACTTCCCAAGCTTGACGAGAAGTTCAGAAGGAAACATGGTCACAAGGGAAGGCTGTAAAATGAAGACAATTGAGGGGGTGATTTGTAAAAAGAAGATGTACTTGCAGACTCTTAGCCACCTCTTAAGGAGGGTAAGCACACACCCCACACAAAAATCCCCTTTACACCCACTCATAAGAACTTCACAGACTTTGTCTCTTCTCAGATATGTTAAATGCGATTTCTTTTTGTGTTAGCTGATGGGTAATGGTAAGGGGGGAAATGCAGAAGAAATATTAGACAGCACTATTTGATGCAAATAACCACAGTCAATGCTTTGATTATTGAAGGGCATTACATTAGTTCTTCCATTCAATGGTTTGAGTATTAGGCACAAAATTGGAGTCAGTCATTAGTGATGAATAGACACCAAATGACTTGAACAGGGCTAACAAAAAAGACAATTTAGAGTTTGGAAGAGAAATAATATCTGCAATCATTCCCACAGATGCAGATTTCATATTAGCATTATTGAACAATTTAAGGAAAAACTACCGTATGTATGCCCAACAGGTCAAAACATCCTATAGTCAAGTGTATTTAAGGGACGATCTTTGTGTATTTTAAAAGCTATTTCTACCAGCAACCCCTTTCATGTTTGCTGAGCTCTGACATTTGAATGTTGCATTATTGGGTAGATTTATTATTTTAATCAAAGAAAGAAAGCATTGATCAATAAATGGAACCTTTTTGCATTAATAATAATTGATCGCATATAACAAAACATGGATCTTCCTAGCTCTCCTAATGCTAACATTTTCTTTTGATGCACAGCAAAAAGCAAATTAAGTAATTTTGCTGCAATTAAAATGAAGATTAAAATGGATTGGTGTACTAGGGTGTTTTGTTTGGGTTTTTTTAAAAGCCTATCTACAGTATAATTTTTGCCTACTTAAAGAACAGGGTAATGTTGTATCAGAACTGTTTGACTCTGTCTTCATTGTATTTTTTAAAAAATAATATTTATTGGTTTTCCAACAAATTAGACACAGCATTACAAAAAAACCAAAAAAGAAAAAATGAAAAAACACACACAATACAATACATTACAAAAAATGACACTACAAAACACTAACATACAACTAACAAAACAAAACAAAAACCATTTAAAACACAATCCAATTTCAACATCTTATCATTCTTTCCCTTATTTCCACGACCTCCTCACACCTCCTTTTTTGTATTCCACTTCTATTAATTGTTCCAGCAATTCCTTTCCATCTTCCTCTGTTTTCTAACCTATATTTGTCTTAACACATTCTAACCTTATTTTTCCCTTTAATACTCTATTAATCTATTTATACTTAATTCCTTATAACATTTCTACCAAAGCCATATAACTTCATTCCAACATTTTTCTAACATTCATTAATATCTTCAGCGAGAAGGAGGCAGATAGACTGCCACCCCATAGGCCCTTTGACTGCCGGATCAACTTGCTCCCGGGGGCTCAGCTGCCAGTGGGTAAGCTGTATGCCATGTCGGACAGGGAGATGAAGGAGTTGCGGGAATTTATTGGCAAGAACCTGAAAAGAGGCTTCATAAGAGAATCAAAAGCAGTGGGGCGCTTTTGAGGCTCATTGTGGACTATAGGGCCGTCAATTTGGTGTCGGAACCCGTGGCTTTCCCAATGCCCAGGATTGAAGACATTTTAACGCGAGTGAGGAAAGGGAAAATTTTTACCAAGCTGGACCTGAGGGGTGCATACAATTTGATCAGGATGAGGGAGGGGGACGAATGAAAAACCACAATGTTCACACCCCTAGGGGCCTTTGAGTACTTAGTTATGCCTTTTGGATTACAGTCAGGCTCCGCCTGTTTTCAAGCTTTCATGCACCACGTGTTGGGTTCTCTGCTGTACAAGAACTGTGTAGCCTTCTTGGACGACGTCTTAATTTATTCGGACAACGAGGAGCAACATGTTAGAGACATCAGGGAAGTGCTACAATGGCTGCAGAAGCACCAGTTGTGGGTCAAGCTGGAAAAATGTCAGTTTCACACCAGAGAAGTCGAGTTTCTGGGGTACAAGTTGTCTGACAAGGGCCTAGCGATGGACCCAAGCAAGGTGTAGGCAGTGCTGGAGTGGAAGGCTCCCAAAACACGGAAGGACGTGCAGAGGTTCCTAGGGTTCAGCAACTTTTACAGGAAGTTCATCAAGAACTTCGCCCACTTGACAGCACCCATCACGGATTGTCTCAGTAGCAAAAGGAAGTTGTGTGGACAGAAGAGGCCCAGCAATCCTTTGAAAAACTGAAGAAGGCGTTCGCATCGGAAGAGCAACTCCTACACGTAAATCTGGAGAAACCCATGAGGCTACAGACCGACGCGTCCGACAGAGCCATCGGGGCGGTCCTTTTGCAGCCAGGGAGGAGCGAGGAGGAATGGAAACCGTGTGCCTTTTTCTCGAAAAAACTGAACAAGTCGGAGCAAAACTATACCGTGTATGACCGCGAACTGCTGGCGATCTACACGGCCTTTCGTCGTTGGCGTCATCTGCTGATAGGGGCGCAACAACAGATCCAGGTTTGCACAGATCACAAGAACTTGGAGTACTGGAGGACAGCACGAGTACTCAACCAGAGACAGATTCGATGGGCACAGGAGTTCTCCAAGTTTTTCTTTGAAATCCGATACGTGCCCGGAGAGGAAAACGTAAGAGCAGATGCTCTCTCGCGTAAACCAGAGTATTTGGAAGGAGAGGGGCCGCCGGAGAAACGACACGTGATCCCCGAGGACTGATGGGTGTGTGGGGAAACTTTGGTGGGGAAACGAGAACTAGCTGGGCTGACCAGAGACGACGTGTTCACACAAACTAAAATCCGGGAGCTCCGAGACGGAAGGGGGACCCAAGAAAGGTTTGAGAAGGAAGGGGTACTGTACTATAGGGGAGTGCTGTACGTACCGGGGGAGAACCTAAGGGGATGGGTACTCAAACAACTCCACAACAACCCCACAGCGGGGCACTTTGGACAGCACAAAACCATGATACTGGTGACCAGGCAGTTCTGGTGGCCCAGGGTGAGGGAGGATGTACGGGAATATGTACGGGGTGCGACCGCTGCCAAAGGGCAAAGGGGGAGAGGGCTGCCCCCGCAGGATTACTGGAACCCTTACCCATGCCGGGAAAATCCTGGGAGGTGGTGTCCATTTATTTCATGACAGATTTGCCCAAGTCCCGGGGAAAGACAGCAGTCATGGTAGTGGTCGATCTACTGACAAAAATGTGCCACTTTATAGCTTGCTTTATAGCTAGCCCGTTTGTTTGTGGAGCACATCTTCAGGCTGCATGGCGCCCCCTTGAGGGTTCTCTCCGACCGCGGAAAACAATTTACTTCCCGGTTCTGGAGGAAGCTCATGAGCTTGTTGCAGGTCGAAGTGGGTTTCTCGACGGCGAGACACCCGGAGACCAACGGGCAAGCAGAAAGAGCGAACAGTATACTCCAGCAATACCTACGCTCCTACGTCAGCGAGAGGCAGAACGATTGGGTAGAGAAACTAGTGCTGGCTGAATTCGCGTACAATAACACGGAACACGTGTCCACGGGAATGAGCCCATTCATGGCCAACCATGGGTGTCATCCCAGGGCCTTCCCGGGGAGTGGGGAGGAAAACTGGAGCGTACCCGCGGCAGAGCAGTTTGTGGAAGAAATGGAGGCCCTGCACCAACAACTTAAGATGAACTTGGAACGGGCCAAGGAAACTTACAAGAGGCAGGCAGACAAGCACTGCCGGGAAGGGGAGACCATACGGGTGGGGGACCGGGTGTGGTTGTCCACCCAAGGACTACCTTTCAAAGGGGGGTGCAAGAAGTTGCAACCCAGACGGCTGGGACTTTTTGAGATAACAAAGCAAGTCAATCCAGTCGCATTTAAGCTCAGGTTGCCTGATAGCATGAAAATACACCCGGTTTTCCACAGGTCCCTGCTCTCACCGCATAGGTAGGGGCGGGGATTCCAGGGGCAAGAGGGAGAAGTCACCACACACCCGCAGGTAGAAGAAAGGGAACACCATCACAGGGCCATGGAAATGCTGGACTGAAGGTGGCGAGGGCACCAGGTGGAGTATTTGGTAGCTTGGGAGGGGGAACCCGGATCCGAAAACACGTGGGTTCCCACAGGAGCCTTCAATGACAGCTATCTGGTGGAGGTATTCCACCGCCGGTTCCCGGACAAACCCAAACCCCTAGAGAGGTTCTGGGAGGAGCAATTTGGACCCACAGATGATGAAGAGGGGTTTGAGGGATTTTCTGACTCCGATGAGGAGGGAGGAGAGGTTTTTTCTGAAGAATCAGAATCAGATGGGGAGGACCACCCAGTTGGCAGGTATAAGAGCGGGTGGGAAGCGGGTTTCGAATCCACAGAAGATGGTGACAGTTCCTTCCGGGGGTTCCCTGCCTCGTCGGCCGGCGAAGGGGATGAAGTTGATTCCACAGGTCGGTCCAGGGGTGGAGGGGGTCCTGGGGAGGAGGTGGATGTCAGGGAACTGACATCGGAGTGAGAGGCGAAGGGGAGGCTCCCAGATGATGCTGACGAAGGACCCAGCAGCAGGGGGAGAAACAGCTCAGTAGAGGGGGAAGCCAATCAGCGCAACACCGGGGATAAAGGGAGGCAGACGGGGGAATTGGAGAGAGGGCTCCAGGACTCTTCACTGGACATCAGTGAGGAGAGCCCAGGTCCTCCGCTACCCACGCCTTCCCTGCGCAGAAGACTCCCGCGCAGTGAGAGGAGGAGGAGACTGGGTGTCAAACAACTTTTATGTTGGAAGAGGGTCAAGAAACGCCCACTGACGTATTCTGCCAGTGACTGAGGCAGCCACGATGAGAAGGGGCTGTGCAGTCAGAAAGGTTTAACAAGGCAAATTAACCGAGAAAGGCACCAGTTTACACACAAGTAACTCATACCTATTACAAATAATAATAATAATAATTTATTATTTATACCCCGCCCGTCTGACTGAGTTTCCCCAGCCACTCTGGGAGGCTCCCAATCGAGTGTTAAAAACAATACATTATTAAATATTAAAAACTTCCCTAAACAGGGCTGCCTTCAGATGTCTTTTAAAAATAGGATAGCTGCTTATTTCCTTGACATCTGATGGGAGGGTGTTCCACAGAGTGGGAGCCATTACTGAGAAGGCCCTCTGTCTGGTTCCCTGCAACCTCACTTCTCGTAATGAGGGAACTGCCAGAAGGACCTCGGCACTGGACCTCAGTGCCTGGGCTGAATGATGGGAGTGGAGACACACCTTCAGTGTCATGGTACTGCCAGAGAATGCAGGGGAGGAGAGGAACAGGCAGAGGGAGGTGGGCAGGAAGTGGCGATTGAGGAATAAGGGGGAAGCCAGGAGGCGGGAACACTCTTACATGTTGAACCGGAGCCACAGCAACACACAAGAAGCTCTGGCACAGATAGTGAGACAATGCCTATTCCATCTGCCAGGGAAAGGATAGGGTTAAAGAGGATGAAACTTCCCCGCCTTTTCTGTTGGAGGAGAAGCCGGTGTAGGCTACTCCCAGAATCTGAACTGGAGAATTCAGATGCATTATTGTAATGTGCTGTCTGTACATATGTAAAATAAAGACTGTATATATATCTCTGAGTGAACAGAGGTACTTACTGCGAAGAGCATTCAAAAGCCATCACATTCAGGTATACAGGACTGAGGCCATTTAGGGCTTTACAGGTCAGCACCAACACTTTGAATTGTGCTCGGAAATGTACTGGGAGCCAATGCAGATCTCTCAGTACCGGTGTTATATGGTCCCAGCAGCCACTCCCAGTCACCAGTCTAGCTAACACATTCTGGATTAATTGCAGCTTCAAAGGTGGCCCCACGTAGAGCACATTGCAGTAGTCCAAGCGGGAGATAACCAGAGCACCACTCTGGCAAGACTGTCCGCGGGCAGATAGGGTCTCAGCCTGCGTACTAGACGGAGCTGGTAGACAGCCGCCCTGGACACCGTTCTAAGTTGTATTCAGAGTAGACCCACCTAAACTGATGGACCCAACTTAGGTTTATTTATTCCACTGGATCTACTCTGAGTAAAACTTAACTGAACCTCAGCTATTGAAATCTGCCTTATACCAAGTCCTTATATATTGGTCCATCGAGTTCAGTGTTATCTCTGCTAACTGGCAGTGGCTTGGCAGGATTTCAGACCAGGTTCTCTCCCAGCCATACCTGGGATACTTCTGCATGCAAAGGAGATGCTCAATCTGTGAGCTATGACCCCATCCCCAGGGAAACATCATGGTAAATATGAGATATGTTTCAGTTTATTAGCAGTTAGTAAAATGTCTTTGGGTGTGCACATTAAAAAATAGCATATCAAACACTTGTAGGAAAACAGAGCAGCACAGTGTACTAGGCTGGTGAAACAGAACCAAGATTAGTAATCGGGGCAATCTAGCGACTATGTAGAGCCAGCAAAGTAAATTCAGCAAAAAATACTACAAATCACTAGCTTCATGCGGGGAGGGGGGATTTCCTAGAGGGGGATGACATGAGATCAAAGGAAACATTATTTGATTTGGTGGTGAAATATGACATTAGAGACATATAGTAAGGCAGCAGGGGCTACATTTTCATTATGTCTGCTTACTTGATGCCCACACAATAGTACTTTAGTTGAGTTCAACTATAGTTCATGCAGCACTGTAAAAATCACAGGGAAGAAAATCCAATCATCACAAAAGAGGAAGACTGTTAGTAGATCTGTCATTAGATATGTGAATGATGGCACAATATCCATTCGTAAACTTGAGGCACTCAGAAGCTTTTTAGTTTTTATTTCATCTTGAGTTTAAGCATCGAGTTTAAGACTCCCAGAAGTGGAAGGCATTAGGACAGGTGTGGAGAACCTTTGGTCCTCAAGAAGCTTCATGGGCTTTGGGAAGGAGACACCAGGGGAACATTTAGGGGACTAGCTTAGTTCCCCTGGTCCACTCACCACACACCTGAAACCTGGTGGGATAAGTCCCATGATTGGAATGTAATAATGGAGGGATACAATCTATTTCAGAGAAACAGACCAGACAAGAAAGGAGGAGGAGTGGCGTTATATGTCAGGGATGTGTATACCTGTGAAGAGATCCAAGATTTAGAACCTCAAAGCCAAAGTGAGAGCATTTGGGTCAAAATTAAGGGAGAGAAGAATAGCAGAGACCTCATTGTGGGAGTTTACTATAGATCCCCAAGCCAAACGGAGGACATAGATGATGCCTTCCTGGAACAGATGGCCAAGCATGCAAAAGGAAGGGAGAAAGTAGTAATGGGGGACTTCAATTACCCGGATATTTGTTGGGTGTCAAACTCAGCCAAGAGCATAAGGCCAAACAGATTCCTCACTAGCCTTGCAGACAACTTCATTGTCCAGAAAGTGGGAGAAGCAACAAGAGGAACAGCCATTTTAGATCTGGTCCTAACCAATGTTGATGACTTGGTTAGTGGGGTAGAAGTGGAAGGATCATTAGGCACGGGTGATCATGCTCTTCTGAAGTTTACTATACAGGGGAAAGGAGCAGCCAAGCATACTAGGACTCAATTTCTTGACTTTAAGAAAGCCGACTTCATAAAACTTAGGGAAGTGCTGGGTGAGATCCCATGGACAGTAATACTAAAAGGAAAGGGAGTTCATGATGGCTGGGAGTTTGTTAAGAGGGAGATAGTAAAAGCACAACTTCAGGCAATACCAATGAGACGGAAACCTGGAAGGTGCCAAAAGAAGCCAGGGTGGCTATCTAAGGAACTTTTAACTGAGTTAAGATTAAAAAAGGATGTGTACAAAAAATGGAAAAGGGAAACCACCAAAGAGGAATTCAAACAAATAGCCAGCACATGTAGACACAAAGTCAGAAAAGCTAAAGCACAGAATGAACTCAGGCTTGCTAGAGAGGTTAAAAGCAACAAGAAAGGCTTTTATGGGTATGTCCGTAGCAAAAGGAAGAACAAAGAAACAGTGGGGTCACTCAGAGGAGAAGATGGTGAAATACAAACAGGGGACACAGAAAGGGCTGAACTCCTCAATGCCTTCTTTGCCTCAGTCTTCTCCGATAAATAAAACAATGCCCGACCTGAAGAATTTGGAGCGAATGATTCAGCAGAGGAAACACAGCCCAGAATAACTAAGGAGATAGTACAAGAATACTTGGCTAGTTTAGATGTATTCAAGTCTCCAGGGCCAGATGAACTGCATCCAAAAGTATTAAAAGAACTGGCAGATGTGATCTCAGAACCACTGGCAGTCATCTTTGAGAATTCCTGGAGAACAGGCGAAGTCCCGGCAGACTGGAGGAGGGCAAATGTTGTCCCTATTTTCAAAAAGGGGAAAAGAGAGGACCCAAATAATTATCGCCCAGTCAGTCTGACATCAATACCAGGGAAGATTCTGGAGCAGATCATTAAGCAAACAGTCTGTGAGCACCTAGAAAGGAATGCTGTGATCACCAATAGTCAGCATGGATTTCTGAAAAATAAGTCATGTCAGACTAACCTGATCTTGTTTTGGTTGACCACAAACTTGACATGAGCCAACAGTGCGACACGGCAGCTAAAAAAGCCAATGCAATTCTGGGCTGCATCAATAGGAGTATAGCATCTAAATCAAGGGAAGTAATAGTGTCACTGTATTCTGCTCTGGTCAGACCTCACCTGGAGTACTGTGTCCAGTTCTGGGCACCACAGTTCAAGAAGGACACTGACAAACTGGAGCGTGTCCAGAGGAGGGCAACCAAAATGGTCCAAGGTCTGGAAATGATGCCTTAATGGGAACGGCTAAGGGAGCTGGGCATGTTTAGCCTGGAGAAGAGGAGGTTAAGGGGTGATATGATAGCCATGTTCAAATATATAAAAGGATGTCATATAGAGGAGGGAGAAAGGTTGTTTTCCGCTGCTCCAGAGAAGCGGATAAGGAGCAATGGATCTAAACTACAAGAAAGAAGATTCCACCTAAACATTAGGAAGAACTTCCTGGCAGTAAGAGCTGTTCAATAGTGGAATTTGCTGCCAAGGAGTGTGGTGGAGTCTCCTACTTTGGAGGTCTTTAAGCAGAGGCTTGACAACCATATGTCAGGAGTGCTCTGATGGTGTTTCCTGCTTGGCAGGGGGTTGGACTCGATGGCCCTTGTGGTCTATTCCAACTCTATGATTCTATGATTCTATGATTCTATGACCACTGGTTTGTGCATTGTTTTGGAAAGTGCAAGAAAGATAGCTCCAACTTTCAATGTGAAGTGAATTTGATTTCCTCCGCCATCCATATCTGTTACTGATACTTTTGTCCTGATATTGTTAAAACATACAGGAGCACCATTAATGCAACCAGTGTGTATTCATGTTCTTTAATTAAAAAGATAATATTTATGCTGGAACCAATTGTATCAAGTTAATTTACAGTGGAGTTTGTAGCTGTGTTTGCACTGGATCAAGTGAACTATGAAATAACTTTTTAAGGTTATAGTACATCAGGGTTTTTTTATATATATACCATCACAGCAGTTTAACCATCCATTGAGATCTGCTCCAGAACAATTTCTATTGCTGTGAGACTCTGCTTCTTTATTATGTAGTTGGATACAAACCGTGTGTGTACCTAATGCAGACAAAATACTGAGCAGTAGATAAATATATATTTCACATGCCAACATTTCAGTAATGCTGGACATGTTTCATGATCTGATGTAAGGTGAAAGTGGTGGAGATGAGGCAGCAAATGGGGTGAAGCTGTAGATCCATAGTAGATGGCGTGATGTACCTGCAGAAAGTTTCAGCTTTGATTCTTGGCATCTTTCATTAAAGCCCCTTGGGTTGATGGTCTGAGAAAGATGCCTAGCCCCACAGAGAGCTGTTCCTAGAGCAACCACCCTCCTACCACACCTAAAGCCAAAATAACCAAATAAAAACAACAAACCAACATAACAGAGCTGAAATATAATAAAGAAAGGCTCTATAAGATTAAATGAACTCTCCAAGCAAAAGAGGGGGAATGGGGAAGAATGATCAAGGTGGGTGGGAGGGGTAGTTGACTGAAGGAAAGATCAGGGACATGGGTCAGATGGCAGAACGTAAGGCTGGAAATAAGAGTGGAATAAGAGGAAGGCAGGGAAGGAAGGAAGTTCCAAGGCAATAAACACTACGCAGAGGGTAAGCAACTTGTGGCACCACGAGACAGTCCAGCAATGTCCTGTTCGGCAGCGCAAAGCAAGTGTCCCCAGTCACATCACGCTGCTGCTTTTATAGGCCCTGGGAATCACGCTGCTCGCCCTGATTGGCCAAAACAGCCTGGCATGATCCGAGGGCCTAACGGTTAAGGCTTGGGCCACACCTAGCTACAACCCACCCTGCGGGGGTGTCCCGGGGGCCCAAGCGCAACCAGGACCCTCGTTATGGAGGATCCCACTTACCACACATTGCAATATAAAGGGCCTCTCTTCCCCCACAATACCTTTAAGCACAGAGCCTAAAATTGCCTATCTGCACCACTGAAGTGCATTGATGGACCAATGAACTGGTTTATTATATGCTCAATTAAATAAAATCTAGAACTGGGTGGAATCCAAACACTTCTTTACCAGAACTGTGGAGCAGGAATGCTGAGCTTTCAAACACCACAGGTCTTTCTTATGTGCAGTTCAAGTAACTTTCAAAACACCAAATGCGAGCGAAATCTTCAACTGGGTATTTGTATTGCTGCATTCAGGACTACTTTGCGTTTTCTTGCTGGGCAGCTTTGCTGCATTAATTATTGGGAGATGCGGATAATGAACAGGATGCCAGGAAAAGGGGCAGCGAAAGCAGTCAAAGACACAAGGAAATGCCATGTATCTATCTCACCAATATTCCCTAGTATTCCACATAAAAACCTTTGGGCAGATTCCTTGGACTTTTCCTTGCCAAAATGGGTTCCAGATAAGCAACAATCTGGAAACCTGCTATTTTGGCACTTGTTTGTTAGGTGGTTAATGAAACTGGCTTGGCAGTAGCTCTGCATTGGATGCATTTCAGACATGGGAAAGCACCATCTGATATTCTGAATTGGTGGTAGCAAATCAAACAGGCATCACTGGCATGGGGGCAGCTTGCTCATTCCTGATCTCTCCTTGGCACATTAGAATATGGATGAGCTGGATTACTTTGTAGGGGGTTGATATAAAACATGGACGTAGTTCAGTCAATGCATGCAAGGTCTTGCCTTTGGAAAGGATATCAGACTAGATTATATCTGGAACTCTTTCAATCATGTGTTTCTCAGACATTTCAGGGAACCCAAAACAAGAAAACAAGTGAAATGAGATAGCATGGGGAGCGGCTGTCCTTGAGATAATTTATCTTGAATCAATATGTGTTACATAAGATAAAATCTATAAAACATAGTTTTCTTTATCATACTCTGGCTTTTTGAAGATAAAAGATGAAAGTTGTAGTTGATGTTAGTCTTACTCAGAGTAGATCCATTAAAATTATTGAATTGAATAGGACTAGCATTGCATACATTCTACAATGTAAAGCAATAATTCATATTTTTGGGGGGAGAAACACCAGTGCTAAAGCAAGTAAAGTGGATTTACAAAAGGCTAGAGGGATTATAATTAATAATAATAATATATTATTATAGCTTAAGGATGATGGAATAAAACTCTTTTTACTTGGCATCTAAACATAATTAAGGAAAATATTAACCAGATCTCCCAGAGGAAGAAGGCTCCATAGACCATTCAAGAGTCCCACAGTTTAATATATGTAACTCCTATCATCACTCCAGCTTTCTTACTTGACCTATAGTCAAATTGTGTAGCACTGGGGCAAAGAATGATGGACAGATATTGTCAGATGCCTGGTAGATCAACTGGCAAGGGGAAGAAAGTATGGTTTGTTTACTTTAATATGTTTGGAAAATCTCTCTCTTTATTCGGTAGTGGCACCCACCCTGTGGAATGCCCCCCCCATCAGATGTCAAAGAAATAAACAACTATCTGAGTTTTAGAAGACATCTGAAGGCAGCCCTGTTTAGGGAAGTTTTTAATATTTGATTAATCATTGTATTTTAATATTTTGTTGGAAGCCACCCCGAGAGGCTGGGTAAACCCAGTCAGATGGGTGGGGTATAAATAATAAATTAATATTAATTTTAAAAATACTCGGTGTGTTTCAAAGCATACAGTTTAACCGGAGAGTCATTATGCCAAGGGTATTTACTATGCCACATAGTCAAGATTTGTCTTTGAAGCGGATAAGGGCAAGAATTTCCCCGAAGGAAATTTAAAAATGACTCAGTTTCTTTCAACGAGGCAGCATGAGCAGAGAAATATAGGTCAAGGGAGAAGGCTGGAAATAGTTTGGAACTATTCCCAAGGTTGTCTGACAACAGCTAACCCTTCTGGTTTCCTGCACTTGATCCTCAAGGGCTTTGGCTTTGACTGCAACCCTAAAACAGAAATGTTCAGCCTTCTTCAATGGGTCAGCAGAAAGTCTGTGCACTGCTTAGGTCTTGCTTCAGTGAGACACAAGCCTGGCATTTTCACTGTGAAGAGCAGGGAAGGGAAGTGCTGTTCTAGATTAGATAATTTATTACATTCGGAGACCAGCTTATAAAACAGACTTGGGGGTACAGTTACAGAAGAAAAACAAACAATTAAAACAATGTACAAGAATAAATTTAAAAACAATGTACAACAATAAACTACCACAGGGAGCTGACCCAGAGTCACCCATGGAACCGAGTTTGGGGATTTTCATAACGAACTAGTTTGAGTTGGAAGATGGCCTGCACCTACAGATCTGTACACAGAATCTGGCAACCATCCAGGTCATCTTCTGATCTTTGCCTAACAGGAAAAGGTCAAATTTTTGTTTTTCCGGGAGGTCGACGAGCCTCCCCAGTAGGGGATCAATGGTCTTACTGCGTGCCTCTTCATAAAAGGGACATCTAAAGAACAAGTGCTCTGGGCTTCTTATCTCCCCCAATGAACAGGCGCAAAGTCTCTGAGCATATGGGACTTTTTTAAAGGCTCCTTCCAGGACCGGTGAGGGCAGAGCCGAGTTTCTAGTGAGTGTAAAGGCCCTTCTTGCAGGAAGTGCTGTTCCTAGATCTCCTAACTCAGAGCTGGTTTCCATTATATTCCAGGTGCAATCTGTGCAGACTTTCTCGCAAGTGTACCTCATAAAGCACAATGAAATTTGTTTCCAGGATAACCTCAAACCAAACACCACAGTGCTAAACATGCATATGTATGGATGCCAAGAGTTTCTGGGGACACTAATAGGCTTACTTCTGATAATATGTGCGTCTTTCAATACAGAACATAGATGGATTCTTTCAGCATGAAAACCTTTACACATCTTCACTGAAATGTCCTTTTCTCCAGGAACCCACTAATGCAAATTAGCATAATATATTTTACCCTTATCCTCTGATCTGTGTTAATGCTGCATTAAAACATTCCACTTTTGTGCTTGTTTCCTCAGACATGAAAAAACAAAAAAGAAAGGCAGAAAAGGTGTTTCAATAACCATCAGTAGAGGATCCCTGAAGGTGTTCAATGTAGCAAGGAAACCTAACCTTGCTAACCAGGGGCCGGGGAATATCATCTGATTCCTTTGGTGGTGGTGGTTACTGTTATTGTTGTTGTTATTTATTATAGCCTGCCTTTCTGGTCTTGTTGGTCTTCCTGCATTTTCTTTCTTTGGCCAACAGTCAAAGTTGGCAAAGAGGCTGACCATTCCTGGGTTTGGGATTCAGGAGGCTCCACTGTGTGCCAGAGACCTATGCAAAGGAGCAGACAGAGTTATGTTGAGGAATCATGGATGGGAGACTATTAAGGGAAGTTATGAAAGTGGGGAAGGGTCATCTGTATTAGGATTCTCAAGTGGAAAGGACTGTAATGAGAGTCAGAGAGCAGCAGAGACTCACAAGTATGCAATGGGAACCAATCTATGAACCTGAGAAAATGGGGACCAGTAAACAAGTCCTAGTATTAAGTAGGAATACTGCAGGATCAGGAATGTGATGGCCTTTCAGATGTTGGATTCTCTTGCAACCAGCATAGCCATATGCTATGATGTAGAAATGTGGTGAGCTGAGCTTAAGATGGGGGGGGCAATGGAAACCAGGGGAAAGCAGAATTGACAAATTTGTCCATCTCCAATTCAAGCAGACTGAAGCAGGCTTCTGATTTTCATTCTTTGATGAATCCTGCTAACAACAAATTGTTACGTTGCATGTAAAATTTTAAGATAATACAAGGGCTAAACATATGCAGGAAGACTGCAGGAAGGAAACAATTGGACATGCCACATATTAGACCATAAAGTGTCTACAGAGATCACAAAGATTACGGCAGGTAGGGAAAAACGATTCCAAAAGGCCTTGTTTCACTCCTGCAGTTGCTTTTCTGCTTTCTTTTCATTCCCTGATAATATCACGTCCAGCTGCCTGTGGCTCCTGTTTGTTAATCATATCGGGAAGTGCCTCAGAGGCAAAAATGAGTGTTAAAAAAGAGGGAAATAACACAGAGCAGTTTCATTTTCTGTCTTCCACCCCCTCTGAGCTGTCCTCTTGGTGAAGCTTCGACTAGGGAAAGTTTCATTTCTTTCAGAGTATGTACATCAGATAAAATTCAGTCCCTGGCAATAATGTCTGCTACCGCTTCGTTCTAAAGCCTCAGAAGAAGAAAATCTCAGTTATCTGAATGAACAGAGCTTTTGTTGTTTCTGCTTTTAAATTTGATACCTTGACTTCATGCACAGACAAGAAAAGCATGTTCCCAAGGCAGAAAGCTACTCCCCCCCCCCACCTCTCAATGGAACAAAGCAAAGCAAGGGGCAAGACACAAATGTTATGAACACTATTCAGGCTGATTTTCCCTTCTGATCCTTATCACATCACAATAAAGGTTAAGCTTTTCATCTCTTCCTGAGCTATTTATGTTACTTTTAAAGATCCAAATAGATACGTTCTATCCATATTTCATTCAGAACAAATTCCCCCTTGCTTTTCAGAAATGCTTCCCTCTGTGTGTGTGTGTGTGTGTGTGTGTGTTTATATTCATATCTTGTACAGAAAATCCCTTAATCTTTTTTCAAGGGCATCCTAGGGCAGCACTAAAGATGAGCCAAAAGCTTGTTTTTTCAAGGCAGTTGATGACTATTTAATTTTTTAAAAAAAACACAACAGCTACATATACACATATTTGCATATGCATATACAAATATTTGTGTTTGCTGTGTGCTGTGTGCTTCTAAGAAATGTATGCGGAGAGAGATCTATAAGCTCCTATTTTAAACAAAAAGATAAAGCTGTGGGTGAATGGTGAACTTTTGCTGCATAAACACTATAAATTTGAAATACCAGCAAACTTTCGTTTTTTCCATTCATGCTCTACTTCATTGCCCAGAGTAAGTGCAAAGGATCTTGGGGCATAAAGGCATCACATCACAGATTCTACTTCATTAGTTGTTAGTGGAGGAAAGGGAAGGACATGATTCAGACTGCTGTTTCTGGTGGAAACCCATGTCTCTTATAATGTGTAATCCAGAAGCTTGGCATATAGTCCCCATCAGATGTTGTTGGACATCCCTGGCTATTTGCCATGTTTTGGGAGGCAGATGGGAGAAAGAGTCCATCAACATTTAGACAGCACCACATTGACTATTTGCCATGTAGCCTATTCTCAGCATGGCTGTCCTCTTTCTTCCTCCATGTAGTTATGGTTTTGGGAGAAGCAGGAGGACCTTACAAATTATTGTGGGATGTGCAGATAAGACAATAATGTTTGATTAGGATAGTGATCATTAATCCATTAAGTCAAGGTGAGAATGGTGGTGAATCCCCTTCTCTGGTACTATAAAATAAGGCTTTTCTATGGTGCTTGCTATGCAGAAGTGCCAATACAATTCTTTCTGATTTCTGTTAGGCAAATGCTTCCAAATCAGTGCAGATATTTTTATCAGCTCAGCCAACTGTCAGCTAAATAAAGTACATTATGTAATGTGATGTTAGAGCACTGAAGGCAGCCAGCAGCTACGTTGCTTCTGGAATTCACAGCAGATGCACAAGAGCAAAATACTGCACTTGGAATCAAGATGAAATAAGTAGAAAGGCCATTTTAATGTACTGCTCCACAAGCAATATTGACTGTATAGTAAGGACAAGGGACAGGGGATCTGAGAGCCAAACACAGCACCCAAAAGCTTTCCGTCTTTCTCTTTTATAACTCTGTATCCCAAGGACGGCACCACCATGCACACATTTAAAGCTGAGCAAATGTGGCTCTCCCAAACCTGATGTGTGATGTATAGATGGCATATTTGGGGAGGGGCAATTCAATGATTGTGGAAGGTGAGCAACATTTGTTCCCAAAAATTTGTGCTCCGCCCCCTATTGTGTTCAGTGTTGACCCCCCCCCCATTTTTTTTATATAATGTTCTTCTTATAGTGCAACAGATACTGGCAGCAGCAATGCTCTTGGTACTGGCAATGCTCTTGGTAAAGTACACAAAAGGACTCAAGTTCAATTCCTGGCTTCTCTAGGTAGGGTCGGAGGAGGCTTCTGCCTGCAATCCTAGAGAGCTGCTGCCAGTAAGAATAGACAATACTAATGGTCTGATTATTTACTAACTGGTAAATAGCAACCCCTGTCCAGAGTGGGAGTCTGGTGGCGCTGTGGTCTAAACCACAGAGCCTAGGACTTGCCGATCAGAAGGTCGGTGGTTTGAATCCCCGTGATGGGGTGAGCTCCCATTGCTTGGTCCCTGCTCCTGCCAACCTAGCAGTTTGAAAGCACGTCAAAGTGCAAGTAGATAAATAGGTACCGCTCCGGTGGGAAGGTAAACGGCGTTTCCGTGCGCTGCTCTGGTTCGCCAGAAGCAGCTTAGTCATGCTGGCCACATGACCTGGAAGCTGTATGCTGGCTCCTTCAGCCAATAAAGCGAGATGAGCACCGCAACCCCAGAGTCGTCCCCTCAGGGGTCTTTTTACCTTTATGTCCAGAGTGTTAGCTATTTTTTGAGTTATTTAGAGTGATGGCAGTGGTTTCACCCTCAAACTTCAGTGATGAAGCAGACTGCACACATGAGACTTGAAGACGAATCTTTACTTGTCAGGATGGCAACAATTGAGCAATTTGTATTATTCATATATACCGTGTTGACCCGAATATAAGCCGCACCTGAATATAAGCTGCACCTTTAAAATTGGGCGGAGGGGGAGAGAAAAAAAAAAATCCTGAATATAAGCCGCTTCCTTCCTCGCTGCTCCTGGCTGTATACTGGGGGGGGGAGGGGTACTGCATTGTTGGCGGCCTTTCCCCTTCCTCTCTTCCTTCCCGGCCAGGGGGGAAAGAACAGGGAACTACACCTGGGGTGGGCGCAGCTTTGCCATGCTCCTGGCACTGTTTGCCCTGCCCTCCTGGCTGCATACCATAAGGTCGTGAATATAAGCTGCACTTTAACTTTTCACGGTCGGAATTTTTTTGGGGGGTGAATGTGGCTTCTATTCGGGCCAATGCGGTATTAAGTCCAATGCAATGTGTTTCCCTCCCTTGAGCCCAAGTGAGGGTTTAGTCCTTTTTCTTTCAAAACTTCTTCATAGCAGTGCATAAGTTTAATCGCTTGCCTGCCCTCACAAACTCATCCGGGCAGCGTCTGCTTGAAGTCTTCACGCTCCCATATTCTCTGCCAACAAAACAATGGCAAAACAACCAGCCAACTTCCAACCCCCCCCCCAACTCTCTAAGAGACACACACGTTTAAAAAACAAATGAGCAAGGCAATGATTCAGCGTTTCTGTGACCTTGATTGGAGTCACCTGCTTTGCAGCTGCTGCATATGTTTTCTTTTCCCCCAGTACAATTTATTCTTTGTAAAATATGTTTTCTAGCAAATGGAGTGCAAATGCTAACACAGAGTGACATTTTGTTGTCATCGATGTAACACCTTTGACAGATGCCTGTCAAGAGCTAAGGTGGCTCCCACTTGGCCCAACTATCATGCATCTTAGCCACTTATTCCAAAGCTCTGTGACACTGTCCAACTACTCTTAAAACACCCTCTCCCTTCAGTCTGAGCAGCAAGAGTTGTTTCAGCAGAGCTCTCGTCTTATTATGCACCTCAGCGGCACTCATGCACAAGCAAAGAAACACACAGGGTAGGGAACAGCTGAGGTGCATAAATTCAAGGGCTCTGCCAAAGCTTCTGTTGCTGTTTACACTGGGAAAGAGGATTTAAGCAGTCCCTTGCATGGGAATGAGTCAGCGGGCGAAGCCAATGTTGCAGGCTCTTCAGCTTTTGCATCCCTGAAACTATGGCAGTGGTTAGAAACCAGATACAGGCAGAGTAAATGAGAATTTAACAGGGGTCAGCAAACTTTTTCAGCAGGGGGCCAGTTCACTGTCCCTCAGACCTTGGCGAGGGGGGGGGCGGACTATATATTTTTTTTGGGGGGAATGAACAAATTCCTATGCCCCACAAATAACCCAGAGATGCATTTTAAATACAAGCACACATTCTATTCATGTAAAAACATGCTGGTTTATGGACTGCCCACGGGCCAGATTTAGAAGGCGATTGGGCTGGATCCGGCCCTTGGGCCTTAGTTTGCCTACCCATGATTTAGAACCTGCAATAGCTATGATCATTGCATCCTGATTCACTATAACAATGATTTGGAAATCAGACCAACCAGTTAATATTTTGCAATGTTATAAAATAGTGTGGGATATATGTCAACAAAACTCACTTATTGTAAAAGAGATTTTGAAGGCTGTGCACCAAATTCTATTAAAAATGAGCCTGTTTGAGATTTTAAATTCCAGTAGTTAACAAAGTTCAAGCTTATATTTTCTCTCTCACTTACACAAACTTCTTATAAATAAAATAACCAACAATGTTCTTGAGCCCTTAATTGACTATTTGTATTGGAGTTTATGACATGATGCTTACATTTCTCGTTTTATATGGATAACTGAAATATTTTGGTTTTTGAATGATGCTATTTTTGGCACCAAAATAAGAATAGTTATAGGTTAGGTTATCTGTGGATATATTAGGGTTTAGGTCTGCTTGGCTCATTCCGTAATGCCCTTTTAGTATTAATCCTTCACATTCTGGTACATTGTAAATGGCATGAAGTCCTTCCCATGCAATATCTTCAAGATTCCCAGACATTTAAGTGGGGACTTTTGCTGAATTTGATAAAAACCTCATCTACCACAGAAGAATTAAACACACTTTATTGAAAGCACTGTAAAAATTATGATAGAAGTAATTAAATTATTGTTAAGATTCGGTAGTATATTTGTAACTTATGCAAATTATTTCATTTGGCTATTTCTAGAGCCATCTCCCAAATTTACCTCTTCCCCATCTACATAACAACAGCAATCACAGTCATATTAGCCTTACAATGAGATAGTGGCTATATATATATATATATATATATATGCAGGTTTTGGTGTCTTCGGGTGTCTTCCCGTGTAAGAGTCGGGGTGTCTGTGCGACGTTTCGACGAGGTCTCACTCGTCATCTTCAGGCTGGTGCTTTCGGCTTCTTGTTACTGGAACAGTAACAAGAAGCCGAAAGCACCAGCCTGAAGATGACGAGTGAGACCTCGTCGAAACGTCGCACAGACACCCCGACTCTTACACGGGAAGACACCCGAAGACACCAAAACCTGCATTCCTGTACCCGTGAAAATCTACGAAAGCATATATATATATATATATATATATATATATATATATATGGGGTGAAGAGTACAAATACTTTATTTAGTTCTTGAAGCTATATTGGATGAAAAGAAGAGAGACAAGCCTGTTAGTTCAATGTGACCTTCTGTGCTGAGTGCTGGGATACTGTAGAATGGTGCATTTGAACTAGTCGAGATATACAGACACAAATTACTCCATTTTGTGAGCAGCACTTTCCTTGCAGCATTGCCTGCCAGAGGCTAGGACCTGATTAGCATTATCTTTTGGTGGACAAGTTAAATGCTGAGGCTGGCAATTTGGCCCTTCTGAATTACATACAGAGAAATTCCAACAGCGAAAAATCTGCAAGATCGTTTGCAGTTAAGAGAAATCCATTGGCATGTCAGAACAAGCCCTACAGTCTTCTAGCCCACAGTCTAAAAGTGCTTAAAAACAGAGATAAATGCTTTGCGATTTCCATTATGTGCTGGCTTTATAGAGGTTAAATATAGTGAAGAAAAAGTGCTTGTGTAGATCCATGTTCTTCAACAATAGTTTAAAGGCTTTTCCAGATAAAGCATTCCTAGCAGCCTTCAAATGTTCCCCATATAATCCATTATGTTATTCAGAGATACGCTCACCTGAATTCAAAGTCAGAAAAGAATCTGCTGCACAGTTTGAACTGCAGGAGTAGCAGCTTATAACACACATATTTCATCTTCTAAGAATGTTGGAGTTTCTGGATTCTGTAGGACAGAATTTTGTATTCTTGCTATTACTTGCTTGCCACCAAAGGCCATTTCAGGCAGATTCAGCTCCAGTTTGGGTCCAATGCTGGTAAATGATAGCTAACAGACTGGCTCAGGTTCCTGTAGATTTTGGTCCAGTTCAGTTCCATCCTCTTCTAGCATCAAAACACCATGTTTCAGGGAGCAGTTCTTCCAGGACTCACATCTAAGGTGGTTTATAGAATCATAAAATTGCAGAGTTAGAAACAGCCACAAGAGCCATCTTGCAGGAAAGGTCCTAGAAGGCAGGAATCTTTCACCCAACATGGATCTTGAACCTACGACCCTGAGATTAAGGGGCCTTATGCTCTACCAGTTGAACTATCTGTATGATTCATAGATCCATAGATCATGCAAAACTTAATATTGTTATGAGTTTGAGGGTGCCTAAATTCCTGGACCCAGTAAGTGTTAAAACTTAATCAAGCCTCTCGAATTTCAGCAAGGGTTAAAATATAAGGCAGGCTAGCTTCCTCTTGAGGTAATTGCCTGGGTAATGGGCCATTAAGATAACAAAGGGAAAGCAAGGAGCCATTATGAAAGCAATGGAGAAGAGGCTCTGTGCCATAGGGCAAGTAGGTGGGGCCCCTCTTCTCTCTCTTAGATTGCTAGTAGGACAAAACAGGAATATTGAGGTTAGAGTTGGCTATGATGTGACTGAGAGCAAGTACCTGCAGGCTGGGAAGGTAGAGAAAAGGCCATAGTTGATGTCTGTTTTGAATCAAAGGCTGCATCTATGAGAGAAGCAGGACCCTTTGGGGGTATTAATGTGGTGAACCCCTCCAACACAGGCTGAGGTTGTATATATGTTTAAATAAACCATATATCATAAAGACACCATAGTCTCCATTATACCTCATTCCCATAAGGAAACACAGACCCTAGGTGAGTGACTGGAACTCCTGCAATCTTGCACCAGTTGAAGATTGGGGTGGTGGGCAACCATATTAAGGAGAAGAGGCAAATGCAGTCCTTTGATAGTGACACAGCAATATCCATTGCCTTAAACAGGTAATGTATGTACAGTACAAAGCCACTTCATCAATGCCTGTTTTCTCTTTAAGGCGAACATAGATACCCCCCCCCCAGTGTTTCAATCTTCTGCTTAATTTAATGAAGAAGTGTTAGCTCTAACCTTTTGACACAGAATTTCCAGTTATACCTGCATGGATTTGAATGTTAGTGAATGTTACAGAATACCTTTATATCCCTGTTTTTAATGTCTGGTTTAACCTTTTAAACCACATTAACCTTTGCATTATTATTGGTGGTGTGAAACTGTACTGCATTTTGGTATTCATAAATTCCTTTCCTGCTCTCACCAGGTTTAATGGCAGTCATGGGTTACCACTACCATAAAATATTTTTAAAAGCTGTCCTCACCAATTGTAGTGATTTACTCATCCCAAATCTCAAGCCATGCTGACAAGCTGATGCTCATTAATGTGATTGTGTATTTTGTCATCCTAATTTGACATGTTGGATTTTATTGACAATGTGCATATGTGTGCGTTATGTATATATTCCTCACCAGGAAGCAATGTGATTACCAGTCTGCAGATTTCAATTGCCAGCAGCAACAAACATTTCCCCCCACAATTTTCATAAAAGAAAAGTGTTTAGATCTAAGCATTTAGTTGCTTCTCCATCAGAGAGCCTTGAGACATTTTGTTTGGGTATTGTTAGGATAGCTGGTAATAATTTGACAGTTACAAAATATAAATCCTTCCTTTTTGGGGGAAGGATGTGATAAACAATGCAACTTCAGGAAAACAAGACGGAATGCATTGTGTTCTAGATACACACTTTGACAGGCTCTGCTTAAAATGAATACAACTCAAGATAATTGGCAGAACTAAACAACACAAAGAGACTGATGTAGGTTAAAAATGGCCACAACGTTTCTGGATTAGAGTTTATTAGAGTTGGATGTGACATAGTGCAAGGATACAATCTTCTAGCAGCCAGCCTGCTGACCGATGTCTCCTTTGAGCCTGCATACTGGGACAACCTTAAAGATTTGGCCTGATTTTTAGAGCCATCATTCTAGGAATTGTTCCTTTGCTCCCCACCCCAGCAAAATGTGTGTGTGGAAGCCAGTTCTAGCCCCCCACAGCATATGGGGCTAAGGCTATAGTGCCATTCCTTTATGGGAATTCACCAGTGGTCAATGGATCCTGCCCTGTTCCTTTCCTGAGCCACAACCAAAATTGTGGCAGACTGAAGCTCTATCACTGTTCACATACAACCACTTCTACTGGTGAATTTTTAAACCTCACAGCAGAATACCAGTCGTGCTCTGTCCAGGGTGGGGATGTTGGTGATGGCAATGCCAAAGCCACAGTCTACATCTGGATTTATAATCCAGGAGTGAACCAAAGGGGGTATGTTCTCTCTCAAGTCCTCCCTCAACTCTAAGAGCTGATGGGATCCTGGGGTGAAACCAGCTAAGGCCAGGACACAACTAGCTGAAGTCAGTTTGCTGGGCTTCTCCATGCTGAGAGATTGGCTCCCTCTCTGAACTGTCATATGGGAGGCACAAAAGGGGCACCTTGTTTATAACAGGGGAACCATGACTTGTCTGGATTTATACTATGCATGTTTTAACTATTATCCCCCCCCCCATTTAAAAAAGAAGAAAACCTTCTCAGCATCACCACCAGGGTTGCCATTTAAATGACTCTGAACAGTTCCAGACCTTTCTTAGATATGCTGAACTTGGAATCATCACAGTGCAAAAGGGGCATGTGGAGGTTTTACTGAGCTTTTCTTGTGGCTGTGAAATTGTTTCTTATTCACATTTTCTAGGAATGGAGTATACTGAGAATCCTGCTAGAGGAGTATCCTTTGTGATAAATATGCCCTTTTCTGTCAGAGAGGCAAAGACTGTTTTCACCTCAACCCCACCCCACTCTGTCTCCATGAACCAGTAACCTTTTAGTATGACCAAGTCACCAATGAATTATATACATTGGGACTTCATTTGAATCTTTTAAGATGCTCTGGTTCTGACCTTTTCATGCAAGATAAGTCAAATGTGGTGACATTATCACATTGCGTATTTTATTCTTTTTATATTCATCATTTGTCAGAACTCTATAGGGGGGGAAATGATCGCAATGCCATTTTTACCTTCAAATGCAATAAAACATCATTGCATAAGGCTTTGCAGGTAATTTATTGTGCTTCAGCAAAGCATATTTCTACAGAAAAGAGACTCTGATAATGTGGGTTATTCATTCCCATTGGCTCCTTTTTATTGTCCCTTCTAATGATATTATCATTAAACACAAACGAGCCCTTCCTGCTGAATTCATTTGGATCAAATAGTAATGTTACCAATTCGTGGGGGAGGAAGTAGGCTGTATGCAAGATTCTTCTAAACACAGGATCCAGCAAGAGTTGAGCCAAGCTAGCTTCCTGTATTGAGGCAATAAGCCATTAAGGGGAAAAAAGGAAAGGGGTTCTGTGTGAGACAACAAATGTGTGGGGCCCCCTCAAGCCAACTCTCTCACATTCTTGGAATCCCGGGCACTGTAATTTACCCCTCATAGAGTTACAATTCCCAGAAACCCTTAGCAAACAACAGTGACCAGAATTCTTTAAGGGCAGCCAGAAAATATTGTTACAAAAGCTGGGTGCCTGCCCCTCTCTCTGCCGTGTGGTGGCAAGAATCCGTGGGGTCCCAGGCACTCACACAGCGTCTGTGCTCCTTTGGAGAATTGAAGACACAGTGGAGACGGTCGTGACTTTAAGAAATATGGTTTATTCACCTATTTACACCTTCAGTCTGCATGGATGGAGTCCGGATCTTACAGCATAGGCCTTTCCAGAGCTGTTGGTACCCCACGGCAGTGCAGGCAACCTTCTGCCTGGCTGCCCACCCAAGGTGGATCTCAGCTCTTCTTCCTGCTTCTTCCTCCCAGCAACCCTTGCCCACCCACCCCAGAGCAGTTACCCTGTCAACCTTCCATATCCCTAGTCTCTGGTCACACCTGGGACAAGGGGGAAGGAGTTCTCCTGTATTGTTAATGTCCCTCAATCATTCTTTTGTTAGCCGTAGGTCAGCTGGTTCTGCATAAACTAGCCCAGGAATTCCTTTGCAGGTTGCATTCTTCCTTCATATCATAAATAACCAAAATCCTAGCATTTATAAATCTCTAGAGTTTAGGGGGAGTGTCCCCCACTTAAATCTTTAACACCATGCTTTAAATGTGCTTTACAGGTATAGTGTGCATGCAGCCAGGCCAGCTGGTGAATGTAACTCTACAGCCCTCTGCGTCTGAGTCTTGGGATTCCTCCTAGCTACAATCGTTACCTGCTGTGCTCCACATCCTCCTTGGGTTTGTTTGTTTGTTTGGCTGGTACCGTCTTTTTCGCCCTATAGGACGCACTTTTCCCCCTCCAAAACTGAAGGGGAAATCTGGGTGCGTCCCAGGCTTTTGTTGAAGCTTGGAGAGCGAGAGGGGTCGGTGCTCTCCAGGCTTCAGGAACACATCCGCAGCCTACGCAGCCCTACGGGAGGTCCGGCAGGGATGTCTAGGCTGCGGATAGCAGCCTGCTGCCCAGCGCAAGGGGCGACCTGAAGCAGAGCGCCCCCCGCGCCAGGCAGACATCCGCAGCGTGGGGAGCCTTGCAGGAGTTCCCTGCAAGGCTCCCCATGCTGCGGATAGCAGCCTGCTGCCCGGCGCGAGGGACGCCCTGAAGCAGAGCGCCCCCCGCGCCAGGCAGACATCCGCAGCGTGGGGAGCCTTGCAGGAGTTCCCCGCAAGGCTCCCCATGCTGCGGATAGCAGCCTGCTGCCCCGCGGGGGGGGGGGCGCCCTGATGCAGAGCGCCCCTCACGCGGGGCAGACATCGGCCAGCCCCACAAGCTCGGGGGACAGCAGGGAGGCGCCGCGCCGCCATCCCGCTGTTCCTCAACCTGGTTCTGTTTCCCCGACCTGCTTTTGGGGGGGAAATAAAGGGAAAAATTTTTCCTTTATTTCCCCCCAAAAAAACTAGGTGCGTCCTATGGGACGGAGCGTCCTATGGGACGAAAAATACGGTATATGCTACTGAACTGTGATAATATCTATTGCTTTCCTGGAGAGAGAGAGAGAGAGAGAGAGAGAGAGAGAGAGAGAGAACCTCTGTAGTGTGGTTACTGTGCAAAAGTTACTGTGCTGCACTCCCTTTTGTCTCCATCCACCACTTGGGTCTGGTCCTCAGAAGACTGTCCATGAGGGAATGTGGTCCTCAGCTTGTGCTCTCCTGGTACAAGTAGTGATGGTGATGGGTATTAGATTAGGGCTGTATAATATTGAGCCACCAGTTATTTTTGAATCTGCAATTATATAAATGGAATCTTCTTGCTAGAATATAATTTATCTGGCACTTTGGGAACGCAAAGTGGAATCTGATGCATACCTGTTTTGAAATACATTTTAAAAGACCTACGCATCAAGCAAACAAGCTATTTCTCTGAACCTTGTAATTCACGGAGTATCAGGACTTCCTTTTGCTTTTTTTATTATCAAAAGTGGGCTGCAGCTATAAATAAGATAAGTCATCCTTGACACTTGGCATTCTATTTAGGCTTGTGTGGGCTGTGGCATTTCTCTCTGTGACTCAGAACTTTGCTATTTGTCAGCAGAATGCCTGCCGATGGAGTTAACATTTGTTTCAGTGACACGGAAGCCTGAAAATGTGCACTGATCTTTGAGTGGAGGGGCTGGTGGGCTTATTTTAAGGATCCTGTGCCAGCTTAAAAAATATTTTTTACAGGTGTTTTTTGGATGAACTAGGTAAAAAGGCTAAGAGCAAAATCTACGGAGAGGTTTTTTTGCAAGTTCCTTTATGCATACCTTGCTTTTGAAATAGCAAATAGAAAGATGTCCTTAAGGGCAGAAGGGACATGAAGACTTCCCTGGAATCTCAACTATTCAGGGTTCCATATCCTGAGGAAGTATTCTGGGTCCCCTTCCTACAGCCATCCATGAAGTACATTTGGGCTGGTGACCTTTATTCAGTTCCTTTTGGGCATCCATTTGGGGAGAGAGCATATGCCAGGAGTGGGTGAAGTGAGAAGCAGTAGGTAGAGTGGGACATGTTGCTTGTCCCCATCCAGGCGAGTTCAAGGATATGTTCAAGGATATGTTCTAGCCAGGCAAAAGCACCCAGTGAGGTGCTGCAAAGTAGGGCTGGTGAGGGCTTTGGCCTGGGGAGAGTTCCAAGGGTCTTGGCCAAGCTTTAGCTATTCATCTGAACACAAGATTTTGCAATCTGATTCTGAAGTGTGCATTCCTATCCAGGTACATGACATATTACACACATAAGTAGAGCTGGACTGGAACCATAGTATTTAGGGGTCTGTAGTTTGCATTTCTGTGGCTGCCCCTGTGCTCAAACTGGGGGGAAAGCTCTTGTGACACCTAAGCCATTTTTCATCAAGCACACAGTCATTCCTGCCAAGTGCCCCATAAAAAAACGAGATATCATGTTTCTTTGTGTGAAATTGCAGTGGCCATTTTGGGTGCCATTATCTCGCGTGCTCTTGGTCTGCACTCTCACCCCCCCCAAAAAATCACTTTTTTCAGGATGAGAGCAAAGCACAGGTAATGTGAGTTGCCTAGGAGCATGTCCCAGAAGACACACATACTGATTTTGGGTCTCCAAATGTTGGGTGGTATGCAAAGTTGTGTACATAGAAATCCTGAGTCTAGTATTATGACATGAACTCCCCCCTTCCCACTTCCTGCTGAAGATATGAAGACAGTGATGTTCATCTGTAGTTAAGATAGGAAACTATGCAAACAATCCTAGGAGTTCAATGGGGCTTCTCATTGTAGGTGTTGCTGTGAAAATACGTTTTCCATTATTGTGTTCATTCTTTCCATAGTATTTCCAACCATCCCATGCTGGCAGAACATTTTTAGGAGCTTCTTGCAAACGTCTTTGTGAGCTGTTCTGGGGAGGAGGAAAAAACCCAGGCCATTTAACGAAGTGTTCTTCTATTAAAGCGTTAAACAGTTGATTTAGGAAGAAGGAAATGGGAGGGGGAAGGAAACCTCTTCTACATTAGAGCTTCGAAGTGTGTTCTGATGAAGATGATTCTCATTTGCAGCTGCCCTCCTTGGTGAAAAGAGCTGGCAAACAAGGCAAAGGCTCCTTGCCAGGAAAGAACAAGGAAAGGGGAGGGGAAGTGGGGCAAGATTTTTTGCAGGTGTCCCTGTAGCGATTCCCGCTTGATTACATCTTAAACACTATCTGTGAAAATGACACAGGCTTGTTCTTTCTCGGTGAGCTCCTGCTATTTTTGAAGCTGGGGGAAGATGTTCACTCATGTCCACACACTCCACTAATTAGGAAAGGAGAGCATGAAGCAGGCAAAGTTATTGGCCAGGGGGAGGGGAGAGGACAGCACACAGACTGCAGTGTCCTTTTGTCATAGTTTATGACTCAGAAGGCATGTGCTACAATAGCAAGATTTCCATTTTGCTTCAGTCTCGTCCACTGTTTCTGCACTTGCATACTGGCCAAGCTGTGGTTTATGCCTTTTATCTGCTGGGAAATCTCCTATGTCTTTAGCAACTGCCTGGTAGTTGGAGATTCAACAGGGCAAGCTTTTCACAGCAGTTAGAAATAGTGGTGATTGGGTGGGATTACTGGTGGGATTTTTGCTTAGCTTTCTTTAAATAATGTAATATTAGATAACACTGAGTTAACAATTAAATAAATTTTAAAACCAAATTTCTCTCTCTCTCTCTCTCTCTCTCTCTCTCTCTCTCTCTCTCACACACACACACACACACACAGTGGTACCTCACAGTGGTTACAAACACTTCGGGTTACAAACTCCACTAACCCGGAAGTAGTACCTTGGGTTAAGAACTTTGCCCCAGGATGAGAACAGAAATCACGCGCCAGAGGCGCAAGACCCCATTAGCAAAAGCACGCCTCAGTTTAAGAACGGTTTCAGGTTAAGAACAGACCTCCGGAATGAATTAAGTTCATAACCCAAGGTACCACTGTGTGTGTGTGTGTGTGTAGTCAGCATCCACACACTTCAGAACTCCCTCAGGTGTCTTCACTGTACACTTTTTGGTGCCTGGTAAAAAATATTTTTGTTTAGGCTTACCCATCCAGCTATGCAGAATGTTGACATGTGTTTTAAGCTGGTTTTTGCTTATTGTTCATTTTAATTATTTTTAATGCTTTAAATCATTGTTTCTAACTGTTTTCACAGATAATTTTTATCGTTTTCTAAGTGTGGAGGGTTTTTTTTTACAATCAAGTGGTATGTAATTTTTCTGCAATTAACAAATATCCTTCCATATTCACGAATCAATATTATTTTTGTAATATACACTTAGCATATGGAGAACCTATTATGTTTGTCAATATCCATATCATACCTGTCTTTTCACAAAGTAAATCAACAGGAGCTATCCACATCTGATTTCCTCTCTTTTCTTTGTCTTCCATCACACGGTTGAACCAATTCTTTGAACCTATGTGTTTCTAGTTTTTCCAAACTTTTACTAGCCATTTTTAAATGAGAGGTGGTAGTTTGTCCTTCCTAATATTGAAAAAACAAGATGCTTCGTCTACTTACTTATGTATACTAAGTAAGGCAATCAGTATCTAATAGTGTTTACTCTGAAGGAAGCCTCATTGAGCTCAATAGGACTTCTTCCCAAATAAATGAGTGTAGGGTTATGACTCCCCCCCCTTTAATACATAGGGTGGACATTTTGCTGAAAGCTGCCATCTTACATCAGTATGATGAAAATATGCTCCACTAGATCAGAGGCTGCCAATTTGGGGAGAGGAGGTCTTTGGGCACACATAGAATTCTACAAATATAGTAGTTTAAATTCTGTTGCAGCATTCGAGGAACTTCAGTGATAGTTGCTAGGTAGATAGAAGAAATTAGATTTATTGAGAATAAGTTTAATTATGAAAAATAATGTGTATTGGTAATACACAATATGAATTTGAAATATGGAATAGATGGGAAGTTGGGTCTTTAGTATTAAGACCAACAGATGTTTTATTGTTTGCCAAGAAAATTATGTGTCTATGGTTATTTTTGTAATTTGTGTGTAATTTGGTATTTGTGTTTTTCTGTGTGTGTTTTTTTCTTGTTGTATGTATAAATAAATAAAATTATCTAAAAAAAAATATTCTACAAATATTTAAGGCACCAGACACACTTTATCCCCTCCCTAAATAATAAATGACCGCCCATCTACTCATATATGTTTAGTGGGACGCGGGCAGTGCTGTGGATTAAACCACTGAGCCTTGTGGGCTTGCCAATTGGAAGGTCAGTGGTTCAAATCCACATGGCGGTGGTTAGCTCCTGTTGCTCTGTCCTAGCTTCTGCCAACCTAGCAGTTTGAAAGTAGAACATTGCAAGTAGATAAATGGGTACCGCTGTGGCAGGAAGGTAAACAGCATTTCTGTGCACTCTGGCTTCTGTCACGGTGTCCCGTTGTGCCAGAAGCGGTTTAGTCATGCTGGCCACATGACTTGGAAACCTGTATGTGGACAAACACCTCGGCCTGAAGCAAGATGAGCACCACACTCCATAGTCGCCTTTGACTGGACTTAACCGTCCAGGGTCCCTAATCATTACCTTTTACATATATATAACACACTTATATACATATATGTAGCTCATAACATATACACATATGCACACACATGCATGTGAGCCTCCAGGCCTCTCTATCTGTCTACATCCCATCTCCAAATATTTGTGCCCTCCTTGAGTGTTTTGGCTTGGCTCAAATTTGTCCTTGAATTCTGATAAGGCCTCTTGCTTCTGGAATGGAGGGTAGACTGCTTTGTAAGACTGCTGTGGAGATTACCCTGCAGTAGAAAGGTAAAATTTTGGGAAAGATTGAGAGCACGAGTAGAAGGGGACGACAGAGGACAAGATGGTTGGACAGTGTTCTCAAAGCTACTAACATGAGTTTGACCAAACTGCGGGAGGAGAAGGGGACGACAGAGGACAAGATGGTTGGACAGTGTTCTCAAAGCTACTAACATGAGTTTGACCAAACTGCGGGAGGCAGTGGAAGACAGGAGGGCCTGGCGTGCTCTCGTCCATGGGGTCACGAAGCGTCGGACACGACTAAACGACTAAACAACAACAAGAAAGGTAAAATGAACATTCAGTGGGGCTTACTCCTAAGTGTGTATAGGATTTCACCCTAAATCTCAGAGATGAGTGACAGTTCAGCGGTACTTCCCTACTCCCGTCTTCCCATTTTAAGCCCAGCCAATTAAAGTGTCTAGTGGTGGGTAGCTCATTAGGCAGTCTTTAGGCATGAGAGTGATGTGTCACAAAGGAGATCCAACAGGGGGTATGCTGTGATTCAGAGGTGATGAACTGAAACGGCAGTAATGGTAGAATGGCTGACTTCTTCCCTTAATCATAGGGCTTATCTGGAAACTTCAATCCAGATGTTATGAAGTGGAAGAAACTGTGCTTTATTTCTGACTTCAGAGTCTCTTGGTGGGGTTCCTTACAACTATGGACAGCAGAAAGAAAGCAGTTTAAATCTAAATTGTAACATCTATGCAGCCCTGCGTGGCACCCTGTCAGAAAACTCAGAATGAAGCCATAAAGCGAGTGATCCCTAATCTGCAAGAATCTGCCAGGTGAGGTACTTGTCAATATTTTTCTCTCTGGGAATTGGTCTTGTACTCTTGGAGCACAGTAGGAGGTGAGCAGTTGCAGAAAGTGGAGCAACTGACAGTTGTTTATCCAAAGCTCAGAATATGACAGAGGGATTTCTCAGAAGGGTAGAAATCAAGCTGAAAGGGTTTTCTTTTAATTATTATTATCTAGAATTTGAGATCAGAATTTGGACTTCCATGGCTTTATGCTTGTCGTTTTTGTCATTTGTGCAGTCACTTCCCAAACCCACCATTATCAAATGGATAATACCACTGCATGTCTGCTGAAAAATATGGAGTGCCATTGCATGTCCAATGTGACACATTGGCTTAATAGGACTGCAAAATGAAAATAAAAAAGTTTGTTTATTTAACATCCAGAAGAACTTTCTGACAGTAAGAGCTGTTCAACAGTGGAATGGTCTCCTTAGGAAGGCTGTGAACTCTCCTTCCTTGGAGATTTTTAAGCAGAGGTTGGATGGCCATCTGTCATGGATGCATCTGAGATTCCTGCATTGCATGGGGTTGGGCTAGATGACCCTTAGGGTCCCTTCCAACGCTTATGATTTATTTAACTGTATGTTTTTTATCTGCTCTCATTCTAAATTGTTTGGAAGTCACACACACCTTTACCAGTATCAAATATATCAACAAGTATGGTTTTGGCAGATTATTTAATATTTAATGGTTATCTGTTGGTGACCAGCCACAATCCACAAGTGTAGGGAAAGTATTTTATCTCAGCAATAGACACCTTAATGTACAGAAAAGTATTTTGGATTTATTGGGTTAGATCTAGAGATCCAGTTTTGGATGAGGGTAAACAGAAAATTACTTTCCTCCTCCCCTCTGCCCCCTCAAAGGTTTCCCTAGTTAAAATTAATGGACCTAAGTTTGTCATGTCGATTAATTTAATGAGTCTGCTCTGAACAGAAAAAACATTGGGAGCAACCCCGTGTGCGTGTGTGTGTGTTGGGGTGCAATTCAACCTGCTCTTAATTTGAGCTTTGCATATACTGAGTTTCATGCTTTTTATCAGAAAATGCACGAGTCTCCCTTTAACTGTGCCTTGGCCTCCGCCCTGTTGATGTGTGATGTCAGCTGGATTGTTTGTCAGCAAATGATGCTAGGAATGGTTTCTGTTTGCCTGAACCCAATCAATGCAAATGATGGCTCTCTTGAAACACAAAGCACGATGCCCAAGAGCCATTTCACATTAAATGGGTAGGTGCCAATCATTCCACATGTATCCTCTATACAACTGTAAATTGCACACCGAGGAAATGTGTGTGTTTCTTTCATATGTGTACCTCAAAAGTACACGAGGCAGGGGGCTGGGATTGGCCGTGGCTCCCTGCTGGGTGTACACTTGGTACAAAATGCACTTTTGTCATTGTGCAATATGTGAAGTAGCCCTGAAGTTCCATTCATCACGGGCTCTTGGCACATATATCAAATGCTCATTCACTGAAATGAATTAAGCGTGTGCGGTGGCAGCGCATGATAGATTTCACCCAGCGAGTTTATCTGGATTGAACTATTCTAGCTCCATACACTTCACAGCTGGGTGATCAGTGGCCAGCAGTCAGTCTGATTATCTTCAAATCATTAATTAGCAGGATAAACCTCTTATTACTGAGCTCATTATGGGTGAAATTCTTCCCCTCTGTGCATAAGACCTTTGCAGCACTTAAGTACCTCTTGTGCATTATATTAAGGTCTTAATCACTTCTCACTTGGTGCTGAGCCTCTGCATGGGGTGAATTTCTTGGTATATAATTTATAAAACCTCTTAGATCTAAGCAGAAAAAAGGGTGGAGGGACATACAATATAGGGCAGGCAATTTACTCTGCCTTTATGCTTGTCATCAGTTTATTGTCAGAGATTACTTAGACTTAGGAAAGAAAATGCTTGAAGCAACCTATGGGTTGTGAATGCTTGAGGTCAACCATTATTGCTGCTGCATAGTTGGGCAAGTCAGCCCCTTTGGCGTCCTGTTCTCCATTTTGACATGCAGCAACATTTCTGCATTACTAGTGAGTGACTGTCTTCAGGGATATAATATGATTGCTCTTGCTGGAGTTGCCCAACCTCCCTTCAAGAAGTAATGGCTATTTTATGCTAGAAATTAGAATTTCAGCCAACATCTAAAGCAAGGATGGGAAGCCTGTGATCCTCAAGAAAGTCTTAAATTTCAGCTCTCATCATACTTGACCATTGGTCATGCTGGCTGGGGTTTATGGATGTCAGAGTCCAACCACAACTAGAAGGTCATAGGCACCCCATCTTTGACCTAAAGCAATATTTTGAGATAAAGCAGAGGTTTCCTGTTTGGATAAAACGTCTAATAAATTTTGAAGGAAACCAAAATCATTCAGATAATACTAAAGAAATTTATCAGAGTGTTTCTGGACATCCATTTTGTCAAAAGCAAAATTTCAAAATTTTGAGCAATGACAATTTCAATGTATTTTTCAAAAACTTTTTTTTAAAAAAGCATTTTCACAGCATTTTTATATGTGTGTAGATTCCACCTTGGTGTTGCTTTTAATCAGAGCAATGATTATAGTTCCTATAACGTCCTCCAGAAATGAGATAGTACTTTAATGTGAATGGCTGAAAACTCTACATGTTTCCTACAATAAAAGATGTGAAATTTCCTTTAGTCTTGCCAGTAGTAACCATCAAAGTATTTTGCATTACTTTGTACATATGAATTACTTTGCACTAAAGGTATCGCCCGCAGCACAACTCAAAAGCATCATTATCTTCTTATGTTGGAGCCTGCTCTGCTTCTATTCAACACTTTGACTGTTCCCCACTAATTGAAATGACCCCCTTAAATGTACTTTAAAAACACTGCACATAAGCATATGAATAGGGTAAGCAATTAAAACTGACTACTGCTGATAGGGTGCATGATTTGAAAGTGAAAACCAGGCAAAGTATTCTAAAATAGTTGCTGTGTCAAAGCATGCAAAAACATGTTTAGAATTCCCCCCTTTCCAGATGTTCTAAAAACAGTTGCGAAGCACAAATTGTCCGTTGCAAAGCTTGACTTTTGAGCAATCTAGAATTTTTAAATAATGCAAGAAGGTGGTTGGAAAAGTTACTGATTCATATCTAAAAAGGTTAAAGAGAAATACAACAGTGTTCTTCTTTGGAAAACAGCAAAACCAACAAATCAAACTCTTCCACTTCCCTGCTTGCTGTTTTGGTCTTCTCTGCTGCCATGGCTCCATACACTCAGTCCTCAGGCTGAGGACAAAACAGGCACACTCCACAGCTCATTGTGAGTAGAGCTATCAGCATCAGATTTTAGCCGCCAGTCAGTCTCCCAACCTTAAGGATGTGCCCTGAGGACACAGAAATGAACACTGGGCATCAAAAAAGCCCTGCAGAACTTCCACTAACCAAGTCCCCACAACACCAAACCCTGCAGTCAATAGTTGCAGCAAAGGACACTGGTCATTTACCTGGCAGGTCGCAGCACGCAGGAAGTGGGGCTTTAGTGTTGATCCTCCAGCAAGGCCTATAGAGCTGTGTTTCACCTTGAGGCTGGAGCTCAGTGAGTTTTGTTTTTGTTGCAATAATGTTGGTTTCATTTAAGTTTTTGTGCAAAATTGTCTGCATACTCATTTACTTTATGTTATGGTGTGACATACAAAATCAAAAGTTGGTACTTACCACGATAGGTTCCTTCTCTGTAGGGAGGAAGGGGATCCTGCTTAGGTTGTCTCCGCCCACCTCACCACTGACAGGAAGTAAAAAAAAAACTTTCATGAGAGAACACCTGGTGGCTGGAATAACCACCTTTCTGTTCAGCTTCCTGCCAGATCTACTGCAGGTAGATGGCTGCTCCAGGTACAGCAAAAGAGAAAAGTTGGGAATGCCACTTTGGAAGGGATTTTCCTTTGTCCTTTCACTATTGTTGATTTTTCTTCCTGGTTCCTCTTTCCACTTCCTTCTGCTTATGGCTGCAGGATTGCTAGCTGTGGTCCTCACTCTTGCTGCTGTCCAGGGTCCTGACCTCAATTCTACTGGATTGTCATGAACCACCTTATTTGAGCACTAACCTCTTCTCAGCAGCTGACATTGCTATGGGTCGAGACAAGGACATCCACACATGCAGTTAGGATGCCTGCAAATGGGAAGCTTACACACACAAAGTTGTATGTGTAGAGACTTCCATATAATTTGGAACCTTGATCACACAAGGTTCCTGAGTACATGGGAACCTATGTAAGAACACTTTCCCTTTGAAAAAATCAAAGGGAAGGAGGTCTTCTGTTAAGGGATTATTTCTTGACCTTAATAATTTTTAGTAGATATTTGCAGATAATAATAATAATAATAATAATAATAATAATAATAATAATAATTTACACCCCACCCACCTGGCTGGGTTTCCCCAGCCATTATGGGCAGCTTCCAACAAAATATTAAAAATACATTAAAACATCAGTCATTAAAAACTTCCCTAAACAGGGCTGCCTTCAAATGTCTTCTAAAAGTCGGGTAGTTGTTTATTTCCTTGACATCTGATTGGAGAGCATTCCACAAGGTGGGTGCCACTACTGAGAAGGCCCTCTGCCTGGTTCCCTGTAACTTCACTCCTTCGGGTATACTGGGCCGAGGCTGTTTAGGTCTTTAAAGGTCAGCACCAACACTTTGAATTGTGCTCGGAAACGTACTGGGAGCCAGTGTAGGTTTTTCAAGACAGGTGTTATGTGGTCTCGGGAGCCACTCCCAGTCACCAGTCTAGCTGCTGCATTCTGGATTAGTTGTAGTTTCAAAGGTGTGTACCCAAATGCATTGTTCCACCCCTACTGCTGTTTTGTATAACTAATCATGTTCAGCATCCATTGGCCCATGCTGAGGATTCATATCCCCATCTGTATCAGACTCACACTGAACTAATCTAAGAGGGCCTAGAGAAACTTTGCAATACTGCCATATAGAAAATTGTGTTCATACGAGATGTTCCTGTGGATCATATCTTCTATATGTATATCTTCCTTGCTGAATTAGGGTGTGAGTCTTAAACGAATGAAAAAGTAACGTTGTTGTCAGTGTTGGTTTCATTTGTAACAAATTATGCTCCTTTTCTTTTGTTTTAAATTCAGTTTTGTGGTGTGGTATTTGAGACTACAGCAGATTTCGGGAACCTATTACCCCCCAGATGTTGTTCAACTACAACTTTAATAATCCTTTGTCACTGGTGTTCAGCAACATCTGGTGGGCCAAAGGTTACCCACTCCTGAGCTACAGGAAATTGTCCTGTATGGCAAATGGACATAGCCAGGGCCTTTTTTTCCAGTAGTAACTCAGTTCTGGCACCTCTCAGGTGGGCACCATTGTCACTGTAAGAAAACAAGGGAGGCATTCATAGTGAGTTCAGCACCTTTTTAAAAAAGAAAAATAGCACTTGTCATAGCAGGAGAAGAGACTAAAAATTACATCTAGTTCAGCTCCCTACAGCTACACAGCACATTTTCCCTCCATACTTCACCCACACAAAGCAGAGTGAGAGAGAATCAGAAAGTGGGTATATAATGACTTGAGATATAATGCTGTATATTAAAATACCACCAGCCGTCTTTTAATGCAGTAATCAAATATTAACATTCCCAAAATTGAAGTCTTCTACAAAATCTGCAACAGCAAGTCAACATATTTTTCTAAACATGAAACCATGGCTCACTAATGAGTAAAAACAAAATACTGGCTGTGGTTAAATAGCATTTCCGAATTGCATGTATTCATCACTTTGTTGACAGTTGTAATAAATATAGCAATTATATGCACTTGTTTTTCCCAAAGTATAACTCTATTCCCAAAATTACTGATAATCATTGCCTACATGCAAGGCTTATACTTTTTAATAATCAGTTAAGCCTGCATTTATTTCTGTCTCATTCAGGTGTCTTTCAAAGTATTGGTGAGAGGTCAGTTTGCTCTGACAGCTTGCCTACCGCTGCCCATTATCTATGCATCAGCACAGCTCTTTGCAACCTTTTCCTCTTTGAAATAGCTCTTTCAGTCCAATTGGCTTTACTGTACTTTGTTCCTGCCAAGCCAGACAGCTCTTCTCAGGCTGCACCATGAATTCCCATTTAAATCAATAGAAGGCACAAACATCTAATGATGAAAAATGGCACATTTGCACATGCTGCCCATGAGTCAGGATGACATTTAAAAAACACCTAAGAACGGGAAAGGTAATGGTAAAAATTCCATGGAATTTATAGCTTCCTATCCTGGATAACATTTCTGTGGGTGGGGTGGGGATTAAACTTCCTTCCTCAAACTTCTGGCTAGCATCCATTTCACTGGGAAAATTCTAAGCAGAACAAAATGGGGATTTCATTGATTACCAATTGCATACCCTCTTCTTCTTTTCTGTTTGCCTGAGACCTTTGGCTCCTCCAATGACAAATGATAAAATTAAAGCTTGAGGTGAGCTTCCTAAAAGAGGCATAGCTAATAATTAAGTGTCATTCTGATGAAAAAACACTTCTCCAAGGCCCTCAAAAAAACAAGGGGGCTGGCTCCAGACATAGGCCCCATTTACACTATACAATTAAAGGAGTATTATACTGTTTTAAATGGTCACATCTTCCTCAGAAGAATCATAGAAACTAGTTTGTTAAGGTGGCTGCGTTAAGAGGCCCCTATTCCCATTACAGGGCTATAATCCCCAGAGTGGTTTAACAATCAACTTTCACTCTGTGGGTGAAATAGGGGCCTCCTAACCGCTCTCAGCACTCGAGAATTTTTGCCTCTTGCTACATCCACCACTGCCATGCAGCCCATGGAAGGTTGCCCAGGAAGGGCACCCCTTGAGCTGAAAAAGATTCTCCAGCCCAGCCCCAGAGGGACTGACTGAGGAAAGAGACTGAGTTCTATTATGTATGATGTAATGAAAGTTTTTAAAATATACACTCACACATACACCCTAACCCTCTTTATTTTGGTCTTTGGCCAAACTGACAATGCTTCTAGTCTCAAATAAACCACTGCCCATTTCCAGAACTGCCTATCTTACAAAGGACTCTAGATGTCTTGCTCTAAGGATGACTGTAGGTTTCTTATCTCTTGTAGTCAATGTAGCTGGGTTCATCCATGGAAAGGCAATGAATTAACTGAAGTGGAAAAACAGGGAGGAAATTATGTCACAACTCGTTTGCTTCAAGCATGCATGTTCTGAGGGACCTGACCCTGTTCGGGGGTTTTTTTCCTTCAGTTGAGGACATGGCACACCCATATTTCCTGAAACAAAAACATTACCTCTAGCAAATTTAATGTTTTTACAGTAGGAATACCTTTTGGCACCATCATATAAACAATACCATTAATGTAGGTCAACATTATCACTTGGCTGCTTATATTTGTGGATGAATCTGCTATTGGTTCATACACATACTTTTCTGTTGAAGTTTTCTAGTGGCTTCTGACAATTGTTAAAATAAAAAATTAAACAGCAATCGACAGCAATAAAAAGGTTGGTGGTGAACAAATATTCCAGTAAAAAACAACATTGATGTTAAAATTACAAACTAATAGTCATCACTAAAAACTGTCCAGCAAAATGTATTGGCTTGTTTCTAAAGGAGCATGAAAGACCTACCACTTGCACCATGGGCCTTTCTCCCTACCTCTCTGCATGCACCCTGTGCCCTCTACTCTGAAGTAGGGAGGGAACCCAGAACAGATTTGTGGGGTGTACAGGGGGAGGAGAGCAGAAATCATTGCGCTGACAGGATGGTTACTTAGCACTACATTGGATACAAGCCACCGTCCTGCTGCAGACTGGCCAAATCTTAAGCTCACCTATCCCCAAAAGCCTTGTAGTTGTAACAGCCACCAGGAATTTCTGCAATGGACTTGGCAAATTGGATATTGAAGTGACTCAGGTTTTTTGTCCCACTCAATTGAAGAGAAGATCCACAGGATTTCAGCCTCATTCTGGTTGCTGCCAGTTATCATCTCTCTCATTTCTTTCAAGTTCTTGTAGTAGGAGTGGTAATAAGCATTATTCAATGCCAGTCATACTCAAGAGGAAACTCATTGATTTTCATGGGTTTACTCTGAGGATGACTTAGTTGAATATCACTCATTGATGATGGTGATGATATTTCAGGTCTTCCGTGTAGCTTTTGCCAGCCTCATCAACACTTCAGAACTCAGAAGTGGAAATCAGAACTATCAAAATTTGTCTCATCTCATTCCACTCCCTCATAAGATTTTGTGGGAGGCAACAGAATTGAACAAACTAGTAGCAAACAAGTAGCAAACACGAAATTAAAAGACGCCTGCTCCTTGGGAGAAAGGCGATGGCAAACCTAGACAACATCTTAAAAAGCAGAGACATCACCTTGCCAACAAAGGTCCGTATAGTAAAAGCCATGGTTTTCCCAGTAGTGATGTATGGAAGTGAGAGCTGGACCATAAAGAAGGCTGATCGCCGAAGAATTGATGCTTTTGAATTATGGTGCTGGAGGAGACTCTTGAGAGTCCCATGGACTGCAAGAAGATCAAACCTCTCCATTCTGAAGGAAATCAGCCCTGAGCGCTCACTGGAAGGACAGATTGTGAAGCTGAGGCTCCAATACTTTGGCCACCTCATGAGAAGAGAAGACTCCCTGGAAAAGACCCTGATGTTGGGAAAGATGGAGGGCACAAGGAGAAGGGGACGACAGAGAATGAGATGGTTGGATGGTGTTCTTGAAGCTACCAGCATGAGTTTGATCAAACTGCGGGAGGCAGTGGAGGACAGAAGTGCCTGGCGTGCTCTGGTCCATGGGGTCACGAAGAGTCGGACACGACTAAACGACTAAACAACAACAACAACAAGTAGCAAACAAACAAACATTGGACAAAGATATATATATAAAGTTCAATGGAAAAAATGAAATGCATCAAGAATTTAAATGTCACAGTAGAGCAAAATATTTTTTTGCGGTAGCTTGGAGAATATAAAGTGTCCATTACTTATGTGGAGTGGATTTATAGGTGGAAATTTCCTATAAGACCTCCCAAATTTTCAGAATACTATTTTGAACTGGTAGAAATGTAGGGGTGTTTTTTTAAAACCAGGTTTCAATATTACCCAAACTTTCAACAGTAATCCTAATACAAAAATAGGATGATGGCAAATAAAACTAAGTGACATTTGTTCCATTTTACACATGTCACAGGTTTTTCAGATACTATATTGCTGGAGGTATATGAATATTTATAAAGTAAGTGTAAAATGGCAGGGGTGTGTGTGCATTTTACACAAAGAACAGTCTTACAAAACTGGTATGAAAATTTAATGTGAATGAACTAAGGATGAGCTGTTCACATTCTTTTGGATTTTGTATATCCAAATTTGATGACTTATGGTATGAAGACCATAGGACTCCAGTAGGATGGCTTTAGAAATGCTCTGTCCTTTGAATCACAACAATGGTACAGAGATCACCCACATGCCATAACTCATATAAGTCAGTGTATTCTCAAGGGAACCTAGTACAATATTTTATACTTCTTCGTCTGTATGTGTTTTAAACTGTCTGGAAGAGAATAGGGTGGAATCTACAACTATGCAATCAGACTTCCCTTTGCACAGTAGGAATTCTTTCCCCCTACCTTACAGCCTTCCTTGTCCCAGAAATCTGCTCTTTGAGGCTTCTTCAGGTCATGGGCAACATTGACTATTACCCATAGTGTGTCCTAGCTCTGCACAGAAATAACAACATACTGCTAGGGCGCTAATATTTGTAAAATGCCTGTGTGCCTCTATGGACACTGGCACACAGCTAAAAAAATGTATCTCTGAGATATTTCCCATTTATCTGTGAGATGTGCCTACATAGGAGAAAATTAAGAAAAAAGTTTAAATGACCAACCACAACAACAGTAGCCAATCACATGGGTCATTCCCACCAAACACTCCACCTGGAGGGATTGGCAGCTGATTCCATGGGGACACTCATGGATTAGGTAACGTAAAACATATTCTAGCTATGAGAGAGCTCTCACATGACTAGACAATATTTAATGACCACTGAAGATAAATGGCTACAGTATTTGTAAAACAAAATTATAGTGTGGCTGAGAGACAAAACCAGAGTACTTTTTACTGTGGGATGCAGGTGGCACTGTGGTATAAACCACTGAGCCTCTTTGATTTACCGACTGTAAGGTCGGTGGTTCAAATCCCAGCTTCTGCCAACCTAGCAGTTCAAAAGCATACCAGTGCAAGTAGATAAATAGGTACTACTGTGGCAGGAAGGTAAACAGTGTTTCCATGCACTCTGGCTTCCATCACAGTGTCCCATTGTGCCAGAAGTAGTTTAGTCATGCTGGCCACATGACTTGGACAGCTGTCTGTGGACAAACGCTGTCTCCCTTAGCCTGAAAAGCGAGATGAGTGCCACGTCCCATAGTCACCATTGACTGGACTTAACCATCCAGGGGCCCTTTACCTTTACCTTACCTTTACTTTTTCTTGTCACCTTTGAGATCTAGATTCAAGTCCTCCTTGTACTGTTCTCTCATGATTCATGTTTAACATAAAACAGCAGCAGAACAGGTCTGGTTGTAACATAGTTTCTTATGTGTGAGCTCAGGAAATATTACAGTTCCTCCTCTGTGGAACCACTCCATTTACTAGGAAATACAGGGTGAGTAAAATCTTGTAGATAATTCAAAACCCAAATGAATTATGTTAAAGCTTTGGAGGTGAAGAGAGTTGTATTTCATGTTTAATGAATTCATTTGTAACTTGACAGAGGGATATTATATTTTTTAAAGGCTGTGATGTCTCTAAGTTTTTTTTAATTAAAGTATTTATTGGTACAGATACAGGAACATGAGCTTTAAAATGTTGGGAAGGGTTGTGGTTTAGTGGCAGAGCAAATGCTTTGCCCACAGGGTCAAACCCTAGAATCTCCAAGTAGGACTGGGAATGTCCCCACTCTGGAACCCTGGACAGCCATTGCCAGTCACTGTAAATAATACTAAGTTAGATGGGCCAATTGTCTAATTTGATATAAGGCAGCGTCCTATGTTCCTAGAAAGTATGTTGGAGTGACTTGTTGTAGTACTTATGTGATGTATTTGACAAAACACCCAAAGAGCTATGCAGTTGTGCTGCACAGGAACCCATTTTTAAAGCCATTACTATTTAATTATCTAAACATTTGTGCCGACACATTATTGTAATAGCAGACAGCAGCTCAGATCATATAATTTTGCCATTTGTATTTTGTGTATGTGTGTAATCTTCTTCCTTATGAGACATTTTGTATGAGAGGACATAACACACAACTGTGAGCAATGAAATATAATTAATGGATCATTTTTAATTACCAAGAGGCAAATTCAAGGGTTTTTATTTGAGCAAAAACTGCCATTGGTCTCCACGGGAATACTGCTTGATTATGCATGGCAACACTGATTTGTAGCAAAATATCTCAACACGCTCCTGACACAGTATTTAATCAGTCAAATGCTTGTTGAAATCAATGGAAGCATGAAGTGCTTGAAAAGGAAACGTTTTGCCACCAAATATAGACAATATTTGCTGCAGGACTTGGCAACATCAATGAAAACAGAAATGGCTTGATACAGCCTGATTGACAGTCCCTTTGACTGCCATCTTCTGCATCCAGTATGGGGGCAGGGGTGGGAAGAGCTACAATTTGCCTAACTGGTAACTTGCTATACTGTACATCTAACCACGTGATACTGTTTTTGCAAATCGTCAGGAAAGTACTACTACTAATAATAATGATAACTTTAGTATTTGTATCCTGTCTATCTGATCGGGTTGCCTCAGCCACTCTGGTCAGCTTCCAACATATATAAAAACATAATAAAACATTGCACATTAGAAAGCTTCCCTATACAGGGCTGCCTTCAGGGCTGTCTTCTAAAGGCAATATAGTTACTCATCTCCTTGACGTCTGATGGGAGGGTGTTCCATAGGGTGGGCACTACTACCAAGAAGGCTCTCTGCCTGGTTCCCTGTCGCTTCACTTCTCACAGTGAGGGACACCAGAACATCCTCGGTGCTGCATCTCAGTGTCCACAACATTCCTATAATCCACCAAGCTTGTGACTCTTTCTAAAAAAAGAAATGAGATATGTTTGACATGACTTGTTTTTGAGAAACTCATGCTGGGTCTTAGTAATCACAGCATCCTTTTCTGAGTGCTCACAGACTGTTTAATTATCTGTTCAGGACATTTCCTGGTATCAATACCAAGCTTACTGGTCAGTAATTACCTAGATCATTGTCTTTTCCCCCTTTTGAAGACTGGGACAACATTTGCCTGTCTCCAGTCTACAGAGACCTCACCTATTCTACAAAAATTCTCAAAGATTACAGACAGAGACTCTGAGATTACTTCTGCAAGCTCCTTTAGTACCATTGGGTGTAGCTCATCAGACCCTAGAGATTTGAGTTCCTTGAGGTAACTAGGTGTTCTACTGCCATCTCCTTTCCTATCTTGGGCTGCAACTCCCTCCTTGCACTGTTTATTGTGTTATCACCAGGTTGGGCACAGCTTTCCTTTTGGGTAGAAGGCAAAGTAGATGTTGAACAGTTCCACCTTCTCTTTGTCACCCATCACTTTTGCTACATGCTTGCCCAGACTTTTTCTTTTCTTGTTTATGCCTAGATCACCAAGGCACCAGGAATAACTTTAAGGGTTCCTGCCTCAGCCTGTGCTGCCTTGTACAGATCCTGCTCTATATCCGACAAGTCTAAAATCCTGCCAAGGTATCTTGCCTAAGCTATGTGACTGTCTTAATCTCTCTCTCTCTCTCTCTCTCTCTCTCTCTCTCTCTCTCTCTTTCTCTCTCTCTCTCTGTGTTACATACTTTTTAGACACAGCACACATCTTAGCTGTAAAAGTGGGGACAAGTCTGGAGAGTCAGCAAATGAGAGGCAAGGCTTCCTTGATCTGCTAGATGCACACTGCACTTTTCTTTTTCGTTTCCTTGGAAACCACATTGTGAGTAAGCAGAAAACAGAGCTCGTCTTCTAAAATCTTGCTAATATGATTTAAAATTGTGCTTGAGATTCCTCCCATTCAGAGTGCTTTTGAAATGGGCATAGAAACTTATTCTTAAGGGTCCACACACTGAATAGCCCACTATTACCATATGTAACTTTCACAATAAATGTGTCAGAGATGGTTTCCATGAAATTAACAACAATTACAATAGCAAACCAATGAATTAGGGGTGGGAATAGATAAATTAAAACCAAAGATAATTGAAAACCAATGCTATCCCTGAAATTACCCAGAAGTTATTTCCAGCTGTTGGTTGCATGTGTTAGGCAAATGCCATTTTTATCAGTCATTTGCATATTTTAATAATTGGATGTTTACAACAGATCTGGCTGCATGGCACAACACACAAATGATTACTTTGCCATGCAGTCAGTATAATGGGTGTCTTAATAAGTTATGTGCTCATGATGAACATACAAAAAGTCTCCTAGATCAGGCCCATTTTGTACTTGTTCTTCTCTGAGAGCCAGCGTTGTGTAGTGGTTAAGAGCGGTAGTCTCGTAATCTGGGGAACCGGGTTCGCTTCCCCGCTCCTCCACATGCAGCTGCTGGGTGACCTTGGGCTAGTCACACTTCTTTGAAGTCTCTCAGCCCCACTCACCTCACAGAGTGTTTGTTGTGGGGGAGGAAGGAAAAGGAGAATGTTAGCCACTTTGACACTCCTTAAAGGGAGTGAAAGGCGGGATATCAAATCCAAACTACTACTACTACGACTATTCTTCTTCTTCTTCTTCTCCTCCTCCTCCTCCTCCTCCTCCTCCTCCTCCTCCTCCTCCTTCTTCGTGTTTTAAGCTGTCTAAGCATCCTATTCTCACAGTGGCCAACCAAATGCCTGCAGAAAACCTGCAAAGAGAACTCTCTCCTCCTGTGGCTTCCACCAACTTGTATTCAGAAGGGTACTACCTCTGACCATGGAAGCAGAGTTTAGCCATCATGGCTAGTTACCATGCAGCCAGATCAACTTTGATTTGCATTAAGTTGAATCTTCATTTGTAACATATGCATATCCAGTGTAATTATGATCTCAAGATTTACTAAAGCTACTTTTACTTTGCAAATTTAGCATGGGCCATAATCAAAGATGGGAGCCCCAGTCTCTTCCCATAGACCTATAGCAGCATACAGTTGCATTTCCTGGAGTCTGGGTCAGAACGCCTGTGTCAGCCATGTGACACATAATTTCTATGAGCATTTTTAGGACAGTAGGGAGAATACATTGAAAGCAGAGAGGGTGGGATGGGAGATGAAGCAAAATTGAAACTTACCGGTACATGTAGCTTATGGAAGGTCAAGAATCAGGAGATGGGAAGGACATCTCCTTTCAATTTATTAAATTATTATTAATAATAGTAGTTTGATATATTACCTGCCAATCATGCTAATGGTCCAGGTAAGATCACAACAATTTAGAATTCAGCCTTAAACCCAGTTTAGAACAAAGTACAAAAAGAAGGTGTGTTCTAGAAAGATACATCAGAGTTTCAATGGCCAGGGTAAAGAGTTGTGATCCAGCCCAAAATTAACCTTAAAGTTGCCTAGGAGAAAATCCTCTGGATCTATTTGTCTGCAATTTGGAAACTTCCTTCTCATGTATTGAAGTCTGGATTTCTGCCCTAATAACTGTAATTAATTCATTAAAATCAAGAACCATAGTTGCACATTATACATTGGGTGTGACATGAAGTTAGGCTATAATCCTAGTATGTGTACTTATTTGCAAACAAGCCTCATTAAACATAGTGAGACTTACTCTAAGTTAGTATGCACATGGTTCTGGCTGCATGTTGGCAAACCTGTTTGCACGTATTTCAAGTAACTTCCAAGTAAGCATTTAGAATTAGACTATAATCTGCACAGAAAGTTTCCAAAGCAAAGCCATGCAAAACTGGGAGATCTCCAGCATTTCTAAAACTGGTGCTTGCAAAAAAGAATAATAATAGACTGGTTAGGTTTCCTCCAAGGGTCTAAAATGTGGAAGCTGAATATATGGACCTCCAGAAGTTGTTGGGCTCCGAACTCCCTTCACCCCAGCCAACTGGTGAACTATCAAGTGTGATGGGAGCTGGAGTATAACATCTGAAGGACCACAGGTCCCCAACCCCCATCAATGGTCTAAAATAATGGACCTAAAAATCAATATTGAAAGAATTTGCTTTTAAAAAGTGGCACAGTTTTTTATGTTATTTTGGCAGCTCAAAGTGGGAGCAATGTGTTATTTAATTTTAAAACAAAGTATTATCTAACTGCCATTGCAGAAGTATAGATCTCCTCCTAAAGTCAGAGCTGACTTCACCCAGTATTTACTGTCATCTTCTGATAAGTTTAACATGTTAGCCTGGCAACATCAATTCTCATGTGAAAAAGTATTATGGATCATTGCTTCTCATCACATGAAGCAATTAACCAGAAATGGCAGCCATGATGGAGTATGATGGGATTAATTAAAGTATACGAATCTGTTGTCAAATATCCAATGTCAGCTGCTGCCTAAATTGAAAGTATAAACTTGCCCTAAAATGGGATTGGTGGTTGCTAATTATACATTATGTCAACAGTGGACCTGTTGCTTTTGGTTAATCATCTTTATTGCATCTTATTCATGTCCAAGGCAGATATGATCAAGGGCAATTGTAACTATAATAGCAACATAAGCCCCAAATCTTGTGGCATTAAAAGCATTAATCAAGGGTATGATGGTTGTGGGCATGGCCACTGTGCATTAATGTTCTATCTGAAACCCCCATTAATGGCAAATCTCTGAGGATTCGTTTTTTAAAAGAGCTGAACTAGAATTAACTTGGAAACTAAGGGATGATTGATTAACGGCATCAAGGCATAATAGCTTCAAGTACACTTGTCATATTCAATGCAAATTCTGGAAACAACAAATAGATGCTTGTCAACACTTGTCATTTCTCTGCCACCACATGATGACAAAATGCAAGGTGTTTTAGACTTCTCTTGTCAACAGGATGTAATTAACTGTGGCTACACTTAGGATTTTGACTGAGGAGAGCAGCAACTCCTCTTCTCCCAGTAGGGAGTGCCTGTGTTTAGAAAGGGATATCCTTTTCCTGATACAATGGCATCAAGTTTTCTCCAGTGGTTTCAAAGCAGTCCTTCTCCAAAACAGCATCATTGGGAAAGCTGCCCAAAACAGCACAATATTTTCACAATATCTGATAAACAATCTGCAATCATTATGCCTCCCCTTAAATGTGCAGTTTAGTAAGATACTGTGACACATTGTATATATCTCTCATTATCATTCTGTGTCAATAAGTGAAGGAGAAAATAAGATCTACAAATGTATTCCTTTTCGTTTCTCTTCCATGACACTGGGACTTCTGTCCTATTTGTATCTCAAACATCCAGTGTGGTCATGTTTGCAGTTAAGCTTGTTCAAGGATGGGGAATAAGGGGCAAAGACCAGAGGCACTTGGTGCATGCTTCTTATCTAAACAGACTTAGAAAATAACAGGAAGGTGATGTAAATATCTAGGAACTTTCTGGAACATTTGACTCATAGAGAGTACATGTGCTTGAATTCTGGGATGAAGGGTCAATTGAAGTACTTCATTTGATGTACACACCTTATATAGAATCCAAATCTGATGAACTATGTAAGAAAAAGGATCTTGAGGGTGCATATGATTCTTTCTAGCTGGACTACCAATCCCTTAAGCTATGAGCTGGAGATTATTGGATCTTGGGTGATGTTTAATCATCCCTATGTAAGAAAAGCCTCTTCTTTCTTGTGTGGCTTTATTCTTTTAAATGTTTGCATGAAGTTGTGTGAAGCTGTGTGGGTGTGTCTTGTGATTACAGTGGAACCTCGGGTTACGTACCGTCCTCCTTATGAACACTTCGGGTTACGAGCTCTGCTAATCCAGAATTAGTTGCTCCTTGTTGTGAGTGGATGCGAGCGGAAGTCGCATGCCAGCGGCGTGGCAGCAGTGGGAGACCCCATTAGTGAAAGAGTGCCATGTTAAGAATGGCTTTGGGCTACGAACGGACCTCTGGAATGAATTAGGTTTGTAACCGGAGGTGCCACTGTACAATAAAGGTTGTTTCAACTATTACCTCCTTTGTTCTGATAAATCCGCAAGTGACCAAGCTCCAAGCACCAGCAAAAAGTGATAGAGAAATTTTGCAAATGCTTCCAACTCAAACTCTGGTACCTAAATGAAGTCTCCTAAAAGGAAGAAAGAAAATTATATCCAAAAAAATTATTCAAGGGAAGGGAGAATTTGATGAAATTCTCATGGTATGTCTCTCTCTGTGTAAAGCTTCATTCTGCTGGAAATACACATAGCACATTACATCCTTCTCTTAAAGTTTTAAACTTGCATTGATTTCAGTTGAAACCAGCATAGGATCATTTGTTTGCTTATCATACATATTTTTTGCTCATTAATTCAAAGTGAGAACGATAAAAGTGCTGCAAAGATAGAATGCATTGTGCTGCTCTGTCACCATCACCTGAGATTATGTCAGCTCACCTCAGCATAAAGATCCCCAAAAATATCTCACCGAGGCAACGATGTCTGTTTTCTAGAAACGAGACAGTTATTATTATCAAGGGTGATTATGGGATATGATGGCACTAAAAGAGAAGGGCAAATTCTTGACCTCAATATGTCGCCTTAGTTCACCATTTACTTGTTGCAAGGTTACATAATGGGGATTTTAATGAATCACTATAGTCATCTTAACACACACACACACACACACACACACCAGGCTGCCATCAGATTTTAAGAAGACATTTGAATTCTATGCAAAACAGGAAACCCATAAATTCTATGCAACACTGAGAATTCCCTACATTATAAAAAATCATCATTCACTGACATAAAAAGTGTGTGTGGAGGGGGACCCAGTGACTCATCAAAGCAGGATGTTATTGCAAATAGATCTAGGAAAGTAACTTCACCCAACTGCCTAAAAGCCATTTGGGCATATAAGTGGTATTATAAATTAATAAAATAATAATAATGCTTCGTTTTTCAGCTAAATTTCTTGTGATGGATCTTTGGAGATACTGGGACTCGTTTGGAGTTCACAATCATCTATGCTGATGGATGTTTGTATTGGATTTATGGATTTTATTGGTGAAAAATTAAAATTCCTAGTTTCTATGTAAAAGGTAAAGGTAAAGGGACCCCTGACCATTAGGTCCAGTCATGACCGAATCTGTGGTTGTGGCGCTCACCTCACTTTCAGGCCAAGGGAGCCGCCGTTTGTCCGCAGACAGCTTCCGGGTCATGTGGCCAGCATGACTAAGCCGCTTCTGGTGAACCAGAGCAGCGCACGGAAACGCCGTTTACCTTCCCGCCGGAGCGGTACCTATTTATCTACTTGCACTTTGATGTGCTTCCGAACTGCTAGGTTGGCAGGAGCAGGGACCGAGCAACGGGAGCTCACCCCACCGCGGGGATTCAAACCACCGACCTTCTGATCGGCAAGTCCTAGACTCTGTGCTTTAACCTACAGTGCCACCCGCATCTATGTACACTATGTGTACACTATGTGCACTATGTACACTAGTGCAAAGCATCAAGGACTGAAAGGCTTTTTAATGTGCACTAGTCCTGGGAAATACAGTGGTGCCTCGCAAGACGAAAATAATTCGTTCTGCGAGTCTTTTCGTCTTGCGATGTTTTACGTCTTGCGAAGCACGGTCCGTCGCAACTGCGCCTCTTCAAGCAGCTTAAAAAAAGCGCAAGACGTTTTCATCTTGCGAAGCAAGCCCATAGGGAAATTCGTCTAGCGAAGCAATGCAAAACCGAAAAACTCTTTCGTCTAGCGAGTTTTTCGTCTTGTGAGGCATTCGTCTTGCGGGGCACCACTGTACTCTTCCCAATAAAGTTTGTCTAGTGCCGACATTGATATCTTTTCAGTAGTAGACGAAGACTTTTTGATCTAATATGATGACCTGGTTGTTACATCTAGTTGGCTCACATGCTGTTGTTGAGTTGCTAGTGACATGCTTGTTTGTTTCTTGAAGAATGGTGCTGTTTTTATATTGTTATGATGTTTAATTGTTAATGGTTGCTATGTGTACCGTATAAGGTAACTAACAATAGTAAATTATAACAATATTGCACAGCAATGAGCTTAATCATTCTTATACCCATTTATGGGTTATATGGCTGACTGGAATAAAGAGCAAGTGAGCAGGAGGGCTAAACTACTTTTTGACAAGAAAAGTACCTTTGGAGAAAGACACCATATATATGTGTTTATAATGCTAATGCTAGAAGTTTCTGAGCCATGATGGGTGAGCTAGAATTTTCAAGAAGTGCATAGAGGGATTAGATACAGAGGGCACAAGAGAAACCTGGTGGAATGGAGAGAACCAGTGGGACACAATTGTCCAACCTCTTTTAAGCATAGGTTGTAGACATCCAAGGAGGAAATATGTAGCAATGAGTGACTTCAGTTATCTCTGGGCAGATGTGTGTTCCAGTCATAACAAAGAGGTAACATTTCTAGATGTCCTAAATGACTGTCCCATGGAACACTTGGTTATCAAACTAATCAGAGGGGCAGCAACCCAGGACTTAAGTGATACCCACAACTTGGAGGGAGATGCAATTATTGTTGTCACAATGGGAAACAGTGTTTACAATCCTACCAAATTCAATATAGATGTAAGAAAATCCAGCATAAGCAAAGTTGACTTTCTCCACAAAAAGGGGGGGGGGGAGAGGGGTGGATAAAAATGAAGTTGAAAGGGAAAATCAAGAAAGTCTAATACTCCCAGAAAGTTTGGAGGTTATTAAAAATCACAGTAATAGAAGCAGTGCTACCTCAGATCACGAATGATACTATCAAGGTGAAGATTATGTGAGTGTGGTGAATGAGCAGAATCAATGAAGCTGTTGAGAAGGCTCCCCCCCCCCCCGAAAATGAAAGTCTTGAGTGGTACTGAGCAAGACCAGTGAGATGCAACTTTGGGTGATGAGGCCTATGAGGACACTATAAGCAATGGGCAATGGTGGGAGATCCATACCTCAGCCCCATAGTATGACCCTAGTGATGCTACTATCCCGTCCCCCCCCCGATTATTTGTTTTATTTTATGTGTGACAAAAGCGTCATCGTTTTTTATTTGTATGCTGCCTTTCCACAGTTTTAAAAAAACAAAGTTCAAGGCGGCTTACAGCATAACAAGATTTACATAATTACAAAAGTCATAAACAACAAATAAACCACATCAAAAAATACACAACTAAATGGGAAACAATTTCCACATAAACCAAATCTAAAACTAAGAAAACAGCATTAATATCACAGTTTAAAAGGACATAGGTAAAAAATAACAGCAATTTAAACAAAAAAACAAAACAAAACGGAGCCCTCTCTGCCCAGCAGCGGCAGTGGCAGCAGTCCTTTCTAGAGCCCATCAGGCCCCGCCCTAGGCCAGGTGTTGAGTGGCAGGACTGGGGCCCTCAGGCGCTGAGCAGGGGAGTCCTCCCGGGTATGCATGCAACTGAGCTGCATTCAAGCAATCAATGTGACATCTAGCTTGGACCTGACACATACAGTAGCAGCTTCTCAAGCTTTTGAATGAGTTCATGTTATATCTGAACCAAGCACTTCTAGATTCATAGTTCAGTGGCCTATAGTAGCTGTTAGACTGCAGTGGTCTCTGTTTTGCTTTCCAAACTCCTCACCATCTCAGGGACTTGAAAAGTGACAGCCTGGGAAACTTCATGTCTGTGACCTTTCATGAGGCATTGAATGGAAATAACAACATCTGATTTCATGTGTGTGTGCGCAATATAATATAATAATTAAAGTGACATTTAGTCCCATTTATCCATAAGCTCTATCTTGGGGAACCCATTAAACATGTGACTGCCTTTTCTTCATCAAACTATATATAAATCTCAGTCCGGTAGCACACACAGCAAGTGGATTTCAGTGCCCTTTAAAAATGTTCATCTCTTTTTGGGGAAATGTATTGATCACCAGCTAACCTGCCGACAAAGGCTGGCTTATAATAAAGATTACACCAAACCTCAAATTAAACTACTGGTATATTGATCGGAAAATCATTTTCATCTGCTCTTGATGCTGGAGCTGCCATTGGAATTATGATTCTTTTTAAAGCCACAGCCCAGCGGGAAAGGGCCTTTCCTGCAGCTGCTCTTGTTCCCTTCTCATTCATTTCAAGGGGGCTTGTGCAAAGGAAGTCATAGCATGACTGTGTCGCTTTTTAAAAATGGAGACAAACATTTATTTATTTACCCCATTCTCTCTTTTAAAAGGCCAAAAAAAAAAAAAGGTTTGTAGCTTCTTACAAAACAAAACGTGACATCATGCGCTCCTACAGGCATCTCACTCAGGAAAAAGTCCCATTAAGTTTAATGGGGCTTATTCTCAGGCCAGTGGATTTGTAGAGCGAAGGTACTAGTTTACAATGAAACCTATTTTTACATTTCTGCAAAGGCAACAATAAGGACTGGGATCTGGAGGTACACTCAGTGTTGTGGGCATGACTTATGAAATATGTGACCTTTTTCTCATTTAGCAGAAAATTCTCATGTCCATCATGGGGGAGACCCTTCAATCTCAAAGTGGTTTGTCATTATTATCATTATTATTATTATTACTATTATTATTATTATTACCTGCATGAGGATGTGAATGGTTTGATCATGTGACATGGCAACCACCTCATCTTGGTTCCTTTAATTCATTGAAATGTCCTTAGAAACAGATTTTTTAAAATTATACAGGATTTTTCACGCAGCCATTCATTTTCAGTTTAGAATTGTTTCTATTTATTTTTCTCATGATGCATCAACTGCAAACTTTAGGTTCATTTTTTTATTATTTCCTTCACAGAATCAAGGCTTACACTCTGAATAGCCAAAGAACCAGTGTGCCCTTTTAATAAACATTCAATATCTACTTTTTCAAAAGTTCAGCACTGACAAAGGAAGAAGAAAGCAGGAAAATAAATGCTCTGATATACTACCCACATTTTATATACTGTATAGATAGAACGAAAGAGATGCAGTAACTTCAATACAATACTGCAGGTCAAAAGGGATTATATATAATACACACACACACAAATCACTAATGCTTTGTGACTCCCCCCCTCCCCCGAGTGTCTAGTCCTGCCAGAGCTGTACTTGTTCCGTGTCAGACACCTGCAGCTCTCAAACAAACACTAAAGCAGAAATTCACCTGGAGTAAATCTTCACCTGACAATAGCCTTTCTCCAGTGTCATGTTACGGAAAGATCACAATTTCAAGTGTTTGTTACAAACTGAACTGAAGCAAGTGATCACAGCAACAGATCAGACTTCTACCCATCAAAATAACAGATATGGAATGTGACATCAACACTTGAACTGAGGAGTGTACTGTACAGTCTTATTATTTCCCCCCTTGTGAGACACTCTACTAACCTGAAAAGAAAATCCTATCAATAATTACCTTTTATTGCATAGTTTGGGTTGAAATACAGTTCCATTCTTCTGAAATGATATAAATTGACCCTTACATTGAACTTCTAACTGCATCCAGTGTTCTCAAATCAGAAAAGTGTGCAGTTAATTAGCCCTATTACTATCAAGTATTTCCAAGTGGCTGATTTAGTCTCTTTATCCTCTGCTGAGACCATAGCAACACCCTGAAGGACCTTGCAGAATACATGCAGGAGTCTTGATCTAATTCATACCTTCCCAATGAGAAGCAGTGAACTGGTGGAGGGTGCTCTGGTGGTTAACATGCTGGGATTTGGCGGAAGAGACCTGAGCTTTCAGTTTTGATCAGTCACTACAATCCAGAGAGGAAGAACCTTTCAGATGTTCTTGGACTGCATAGAAACAAAGCCATGCTGGTAGGGACTGATGGGAGTTGGAATCCAACAGCTGCAGAGCCTCAGATTCCCCCATCCCTGTTATATATAGTTATCTGGGAGTAAGCTCTCTTTAACTCAGTGCTACATACATGTAATGTAGCCTTCGCTTTCAATAAAAAAAGACCTAGCAAACTTGCAAAGAAGTGTTACCATGAAGTGAGTACTCCATCAAAGGGGAGAGAGTATCTTGCCTCTACTTACTGTCCTCATTCTCTGACTCAAACAATAAGAAAGCTTGAAATAATTTCTTATTGCATGTCAAGACCCTCAAGCCAACACCCCATTAGAATAAAGAAATTCACACACAGATTTTTTGTTTAAGGTTATTGGGCAAATTTTGGCCACGACTTTATTGATTACAGGAAATGTGAACAGTATTGGCTTAGGCATTGGCGAAAGACTATATTGGACTCCTGCCCCCTTTGCAGGAAGTCAGTAAGGGTAAACCACCAAAAGAGGAAGCTTCTTCGGGGGAACCCACCCGCATCTCCCCCGCTGTTCCCAGAGGCCGGGCATGGCCCTAGCCCCTCAACCGGACTTTGGACAGGATCCAGGCCCCAGATTCCTTTAACAGAATACCCTTGAAATGGAGGGGGCAGGCAATGGCCAGCCTCCCCCCCCCACTCACCAATAAGCCAATGCCTAACCACCAAGCCTTGCAAAGTTGTGACGATTTCTAAGAGGTAGGCGAAAACCCAAAGGCTAGTGCCAATCTGCCGAATGGAACAAAGTCCAAAGCAAGGCCAGAGGACACCTAAATTAAAGGGAGGGTGGGCGGGTGATCGGCAGTGCGAAGCAGGTGCTTGGCACACATCACAGTGCCGCTTTTATACTCCCCCCCAATCACCCCACTCAAATTGATTGGGCAATAGCCCTGGGTAATTGTGATGCCACCCTGGCGTGAGGGTAATGGCTCCACCCATGCCAGGGTGGGGGGACCGGGTTGAGGGCCTGCCCGCAACCAGGACCATCTATTAAGACGATCCCACATGCCTCAAACAATAAGAAAGCTTGAAATCCTCACAACCACTTCATTCACCTGCCAAAGCAAGGAAGACTTGTCCATTGTTAAATTCTAGCAATAATGATGTTACTCTTGCTCTGGAAAGTGTTCCAGAATGGGGCTGTCTCTCCCTCCTACTAGGTCCACTACACCACCAAAGTATAGACCACAACCTGCTCAGTGTGAGTTAGGCCCTTCTCCACTAATTCCTTATACGTAATGTGTAACCTGAGACTATGCAAAACACTATACCCTATGTCAAATCCTCTAGTTCTCCGTTGTATTGGGTAGGGTCACATAACAAACCATGACCATAGCATCTTGTAGAGTTTGCTGCCTCCAGGATCAGCCAAAGATGTGGAAGGTAAATGGGGAAATGTACAATGTGATGATAGCAGAGCATGAAAAATCCTCCACATTAAGCAGAAGAATTCAACTGGTGATGAGCACCATAGGCTGTTCAGTCCTAAATCCTATTCACTTCTGCAGGCCTTCTGCATCAGCCATTAGTCACAAGACTGCACCATTATTTGCCAGCACAGTGGGCAATGGGATTGATGATACAAATTGCTGTTTTAATCAGTTTGAATTTGCCTTATGATTATTTTAATAGTGAAGGTTGTTGTGAGCGCTGTAGGTTCATTGCTCAGCATCTTATGCTGTTTGTTCTGCCTGTTTAAAAATTGAAGAAAACTTTAACTGCTGTGGAAGCTGTTGTGTTGTGCTATTTTTCTCTCGCCTCCTATTATGCATTTTCCTTTTTGATAGCCTTATTGTGATATTCATTCTCTGGCGCTGGACCCTGACCTTCCCCTCTAATGAAAGATTAAAGCCTTGTAAGTGTGCATCTTTCCTCTCCTCTCTGCAGTGTGAAAGATGCACAAAAGGCCTCGACTCGCCGGATAATTATTTTCATCCTTCATCGTGATTTTAAGTTTATTTGTCTTTATTATTATTTAGCACTTCTTAATTATTTAACATGCAGAGACTTATTTATTATTTAAAACTCCCCACCACCCATGGTTATTTCTCTCTAGATTTTCGTTATGTGCCAAAAGAAGTTGTGTCTTCTCCTGTGTGCCAGCTCTTGCTGTTATGAGGCTGAGCAGAACATCTCCCATGGGCAAAGATCTAGCCTGTAAGACTATGTCACAACAAATGCAATCTGACCTTTACTTTCGGTCCCTGTTATGATGCACAGGTTTAATTTGTTCTCCTTTAATGAATACTTGTGCTTTCTTTCTGAAGCCTCCTCCTTCTTAGTCTTTGAAACCTTGTAAAATTATTGTTTCTTTCTCCCTCAGTATTCCTGGGTTTTTAATTTGTCCAAAAGCCTGGTACTCTAGCCTACTGGTTTTCAACTGGGGGCTTGGGACCCACAACCAGGTTTTGGCCTGCTCTAAAGTGGGTCACAATGACAATGACAAACCTAGACAGCATCTTAAAAAGTAGAGACATCACCTTGCCAACAAAGGCCCGTATAGTAAAAGCTATGGTTTTCCCAGTAGTGATGTATGGAAGTGAGAGCTGGACCATAAAGAAGGCTGATCGCCGAAGAATTGATGCTTTTGAATTATGGTGCTGGAGGAGACTCATGAGAGTCCCATGAACTGCAAGAAGATCAGACCTATCCATTCTTAAGGAAACCAGCCCTGAGTACTTACTGGAAGGACAGATCCTGAAGCTAGAGGCTCTAATACTTTGGCCACCTCATGAGAAGAGAAGACTCCCTGGAAAAGACCCTGATGTTGGGACGACAGAGGATGAGATGGTTGGATAGTGTTCTCGAAGCTACCAGCATGAGTTTGACGAAACTGAGGGAGGCAGTGGAAAACAGGAGTGCCTGGCGTGCTCTGGTCCATGGGGTCACGAAGAGTCGGACACGACTAAATGACTAAACAACAACAACAAAGTGGGTCACAACAGCAGCACTACCACCATACTACAAAATGGGTCTCCAAAGGGATGTTTGGGTTAAAGGAGGGTCCTGGGTCTGGAAAAAGTTGAATACTGCTCTAAGACTTCTTTACTCTCTACCCAGTCCCACATTTAATGAAAATATGAGGGAAGAAAAGAATTGCATCAGCTATGCCTTCCTCTAAGATCCATTAGCCCACTGACCTAGTGGCAATTGAAAAGGGGTTTATGTGTGTACATAGATAGGGCCCCTTCACATGAGAAGGAAAGAGAGGGCCAATGGGTGTTCCTGATCAATGGAGGAAATGTGCACACATACACTTGAATATGTATAGGCCTTCGTTCATACTTCTGCAGAATGGATGGCCGCGGGGATGATGCTGAGTGACCTAGGACCAACTCTCTTGTTATTTTGCTTTTGAATGCTGCATGTTGTTATATTTATGGTATCGGCATGTGTTTTATGTATTCTGTTAAAATTGCTATTGCTTTGCTATGTTCTTCTGAAATCGCTATTGCTTTGCTGTGTTACGAAATTGTGCTATTTTATTGTTTTGCCATGTTACGTAGTGGTTTTTGTGGTGTTTGAAATGCATCTCTGTCTCTTTGTTGTAAGCTGCTTTGAGCATAAAATGAATGAATAAAAGCTAGAGGACTTTTTAACATCAAGGGCTGTGATCACCTGACTGCATAAGGGGGTGTTTGAAGAAAGGCTCAGAAATCAGCACATTGCAATCTCAGGGTCTGGTATTAAATGGTCTGCCTGCCCCATGGTGTGAGGCAATCTTTGGGGTTGCACTCACATCATGTCACAACCCAAACCCTCAGTCAGATGATATCTCTGAAAACTCAAAGCATAGGTGTGATTGGTCTCTGATTTTTTTGAAGTGTGACATCACTAGAGGATTTCATGCCAGAGGGGTCCCAGAAGACAATGAAGCCTCTACCACTGGTTTCAGAGGAGGTAGATTGCACCCTGCTCCTTTGACTCAGACTCCGACCCCTCAGAGTCCTCCAGCCCCAATGGAAACTTCTTCTCTACCCACCAAGTACAGGAGACCCATTACATTTTACATAATAGAATGTATCTCCATAATTTCCAAGCAAGCTTCCTCCAGGGCAGCTTCACCCACACCCCTCTTTGTAAGACCCTAGAAAGTATCAGTCAGTGCTGGAACAACACAGTTAGCTCCCTACTACCTAAGAACTCTATTAATCTATGATCCAGTCCCATCCTGAATCTCCCACAGAGAACTCTCCATGGTGCTGACCATCATCTATCTAACATTGGCAGAATTCCCCTAATTCTTCACCCCTCTATTTGAAACTGAAAAGGCAGACATTTGTCTCTAAGACCCAATTTACATGTGATGGTTCCAGCTGAGATGGTTAGGAAAATAGGATAGAGACACCTGGAATGTGCTTTTAAGCATGTGAATATAAGAACAGTGTATATTGTTTCCATGTGTTTGGAATAACTGGTAACTCTGTATACATTCATGGGGCTCAACCAACTTTTGGTGAGAACCTATAAAAATGAGTTAAGATGCACATAATGACTTCGGCAAAACAAGTAAAGAGTGTCTATACTACCAGACAATTTAGTCATGAGCAAGGTGGTAGCTTCAAGAGCTAAGCTAGAATGCAACCATTCATACAGGGGTTGTCCAGAAATTTATAGCCGGGCATGATCTACTGGTATTTGTGAATTTGGCAATGTTATAGTATCCTTGTTGATTTGTATGCTGTATTTTACTGGGACTATTGTACATAGCCCTGGACACTTCGGTTAAAGGGCAGTCTAAAAATATAATCATCTTGATGCCCAACTTGCCTAATTTCTGTATGTTTAGATATGGTTGGGAGAAGGGGTGAGAACTTAAGCAAAGAAGACTTCTAAAAGCCTATTTCAGGTTCTGATGACTTCACTGCACTTATTTAGGATGCATAACTGGACAAATTCATGCATTAAAATTCTCTTACATGGAATGGGGCCATCACCACATCTATGTAAAGCAGTGTTGGCCAAACTTGGGTCGCCAGCTATTTTTGGACTACAACTCCCATCATCACTGACCCCTGGTCCTACAAGCAAGAGATTATGGGAGTTGTAGTTCAAAAACAGCTAGAGACCCAAGTATAGCCAACACTGATGTAAATGAACTGTGCATAAGCTGGACATTCCATTATATTAAGATGCTCTTCGGATGATTTCTAAATACACACACACCTTGCCAATCCCCGAATGTAAGGGAATCAGAGAATGTGAGCTTCTACGTGATTGCAGAAGCAACTCACCAGGTGAGGCTAGACAACAGTGGCTTCTTGACAGGCAGCTGCATCTTCACCATACCAAACTCCCTGCTTCCTCCCCATCTCCCTCCCAGTAAGCAATAGCAACCCTCCTGCTAGAAGCTAGCATAGCTGCTTTGTCCCACCTGCGAATTGAACATTGACATGGGGCATCTGTTGCATCCATTATGCCATCTGTAAGATGGAGGGGAGGGAAGCATGTCACCACATGAAGACCTGGTAAGAAGTGTGAGTCTGGGCCTTGTTTTCCCTTCCCAGTTGCTACAGCACTCCAAATGTTATGGTATTGCTTTGAATGGAATGGAAACAAGTTAGCCTGTTGGAAATGGAAGATGCTTATAGGATGGAACTTGTCAGCGCAGCTCTTGCTGTGAATGAAATCGATGTTGTCAGAGCTGCTACCAGGTCCCAGCTCACATAGGACCACGCCACACAGCGTCCACTTTAAAAGAGTCTTTATTGAGTTACAGGTTTCATTTCCGAACTGCAGCGTGCAGCTCTACACCTTCTGCCCTAGGTCGGCGAAGACCCATCTGAGTCCCCGCCTCTTGCACACCAGCTTAATACCCTAGCCTTGCTCCACCTCCTTCGCCTCTCCCTACGTCTCTGGGTCCTTCTGCCCCCCTGGGACTCCTCCCTTCTACTCTCCTCTGACGCTGACCCCCCTGATCCTTCCGCTTCCTTTCGGCGGGCTTTGGGACCTGGCTCACTCTCCGGGCTGCTTACTGCTCCAGCTTCCGCTGCATTTGAACTTGGCGCGCGCGCCCAACTCTCTACTTTCCTCTTGACCGTTGCCTCGCTCTCTGAGGAGGGCGTGACCACCCCTGACTCGTGCCCTCCCTCCTGCTGACGGCCTCCGGAACCCGATGCCTGGCTGCCTTCCTCCCTGCTGCTCTCAGTCTTGAGCGTGGGTCCCGACTTCCAGCTGCTGCTCTCTGAATCTCCTCTGTTCCCTTCCTCCTGGGGTGTCCCCCCGGATCCCCCCCTTGCTCTGCTCACTGGGGCTCCCTTTTGGGAGTCCTCTGACTCACTGCTTAGGCTTGGAGATCTCGGGTCGTCATCATCACTCATTCTCCCTTCGGCTTCCTCCCCCTCGCTCTCTGTTTCCACCCTTCTCTGCGTCTCTGCTTCTGAACCCCTGACATCCATCCCCCCCTCGAAGCCCCCCCTTCCCCCCTCCCCGCTGTCAGGTGTGGGTGCTGGGTGCTGCATCATCATGGGAGGGAATGCTGGATACAGGTCGCTCCCCGTGGGTGGCCGCCAACTGAAGACCTCCGAGTCTTCCCCCTCGCGGTCGTCGACGTTGACTTGTTGCTCTTCCATCTCTGTACCGCCGTGCTCGAACCCGAGGTCCTCCCCGAACACGTCCATGTCAGTCTCTGCGTCGGTCGCTCGACCTGGCATCTCCAGCCACTTCCTGCGCCATTGCTCCTCTGGTCGATCGTCCCACCAATACGAGTTGCCTGATGCCGAACCTGCCGGTGAACCTTCTGGGGAACGGGTGCTCCGTGCGGGTTCCCCTTCTGAGTCGAATCCATGGAACGTGCTGGAAGAAAGTGTGGGTGTGAACAACCAATCGTCGAAGAAGCTCGCTGGCATGGGTTTGTGTGGGAAGAGGGCATGAAACTCGTCCTTGAGCAGGGGTTCCTCCAAAGCGTAGTCTGGTACCCAGCTATTGGCGCTGGCCCGGGTGCCCTCTCTGGCTAAGAGGTATTCGACTCCCTCTTCCCCCCATCTGGAGTCCAAAATCTCCGTGACCTCGTTGATGTGGTCCTGGTGCTTCACCCCCCGCGTCTCCGTCCGTTCCCGGAGCGGACTTGGCGCCGTCCCTGGCTCCTGGAACCTGTGAGGTGCCTTGTAGGGAGTGAGCACCGACCTGTGGAACACCGGATGCATTCTGGAACCCTCCGGCAGCGCCAGTCGGAAGGCTACCGGGTTGATCTGCGCTTCGACTTGGTACGGACCGATCTGCTTGTGCCCCAACTTCTTCTTGGCAAGTGACCTGGTCGGCACTGCGTGGGCTGCCAACCAGACCCAGTCTCCCACTTGGATCACTTCGCCAACCCGCCTGTGCTTGTCAGCTTGCACCTTGTAGGCGTGCTTAGCTAGCTCCAGCTGCCGTCTGAGTTGATCGTGGACCGCCTGCAGCTCTGACGCGAACGCGTCCGCCGTCTGTGGTTCTCCTTCCCCCACTCTCTCCAGTCCCGGGAAGGTTCTGGGATGCCTCCCATTGTTGGCAAAGAACGGCGTCACTCCTGTGGACACGTGCTTCGTGTTGTTGTAAGCGAACTCGGCTAGCGGCAGGTAATCCACCCACGTCGCAGGCTGTTGATTGGCATAGCATCTCAGGTACTGCTGCATGATGGCATTGACCCTCTCTGCTTGCCCGTTGGTCTGCGGGTGTCTTGCTGATGCCAGATTGACCTTGACATTTAGAAAACCCATCAGCTTCTGCCAGAAAGACGAGATGAACTGGCGTCCGCGGTCGGACAGGATAGACCGTGGCAGGCCATGCACTTTGAACACGTGATCTATGAACAGTTTGGCGGTTTGTTCCGCCGTGGCCACCTTCGCACACGGAATGAAATGTGCCATCTTGGTGAACAAGTCCACCACCACTAGCACAGCTGTCTTGCCTCTCGAGCTGGGTAAATCCGTCACAAAGTCCAGGGCCACCCTCTCCCACGGTTCAAACGGCGTTTGCAGCGGTTCTAACAGTCCCGCCGGCGGTCTGTGTACCGGCTTGGCCCTCTGGCAGGTGTCGCACCTCGCGACGTAGTCCGCGACCTCCCCTCTCAGCCTGGGCCACCAGAAGTCTCTCGCGACTAATTCCATCGTTTTCTCTGTGCCAAAGTGACCGGCCGTGGGTGCGTCGTGCAACTGTTGCAGTACCTTGGCGCGAAGGTCGTCTCCTGGTACATAGACAGCCCCTTTGCGTAGGAGCAAGCCGTCCCGCACCTGGAACTCGTCCGTGGTAGCCGTGCCTCTGAGCAGTTCCGCCATCTTGTCTTGCGCGAATGAGTCGTCCCGCAATGCACGTCGCACCGCATCCAGGTCTACTGTAGCTGAGGCACACGCCCACGCCGTCGGTGCGAAGATGTGCATGGCCGCCGCTGGCGTCACCTCTTCTAGGTATTGCGGTTTTCGGGACAGTGCATCCGCCATGATGTTGGTGTCGCCTGGGACGTACTCTATTCGGAAATTGAAGTCAGCAAAGAACTCCGCCCAACGTATCTGCCTCTGGTTCAGGAACTGAGCCGTGCGCCAGTGCTCCAGATTCTTGTGGTCCGTGCAGACCTGCACCGTGTGCTTGGCGCCGATTAGGAAGTGCCGCCACGCCTTGAAAGCTGCATGAATGGCCAGCAACTCCCTGTCCCAGATGGTGTAGTTCTGCTCCGACTTGCTGAGCTTTCTGGAGTAGAACGCTCCCGGCCGCCACACCCCCTGCGGGTCTCTCTGCAGCAGGACAGCTCCCACGGCTCTGTCTGACGCGTCTGTCTCTACCCTCAACGGTTTACTGGGGTCGATATGCAGCAGTTGCTTCTCCGACGCGAAGAGATGCTTGAGCGCTTGAAAGGACTGTTCCGCCTGCTCCGTCCAGATGAATTTCTTTTTTTTGGAGCTGAGCGTGTCCGTAATTGCTGCCGTCTGCATCGCGAACCCCTTGATAAACTTGCGATAGAAGTTGGCGAAGCCGACAAACCGCTGGACCTCCTTCCGGTTGCGCGGGCTCTTCCAATCCAATACCGCACGAACCTTGGTGCTGTCCATGGCTATCCCCTTGTCCGACAACTTGTATCCCAGGAAATCCACCTCCGTCGTGTCGAACTGGCACTTCTCCAGCTTGGCGTACAGTCTATGTTGTTGCAACCTGCTGAGCACCTCCCTCACGTCTCGGTCGTGAGCTTGTTGCGAGTCCGAGAAAATCAGGATGTCATCCAGGAAGCAGACGCATGTCTTGTAGAGGAGTCCCTCCAACACGTGATGCATAAAAGCTTGAAAACAGTGAGAGCCATTTTGTAATCCAAAGGGCATAACTCTGTATTCGTAGGTGCCCAGCGGTGTGAACATGACCGTCTTCCACTCATCGCCCTCCCGCATGCGGATGAGATTGTACGCCCCTCGCAGGTCCAACTTGGTGAACACGCGTCCCTTGCGCACCGTCGCGAGGAGGTCGTCAATCCTGGGCATGGGGTAATCAGACGGTTTGGTCATCTGGTTCAAAAGGCGGTAGTCCACAACGAGTCTTTTTTGGGGCGTGTCTTTCTTTTTCACGAAGAAAACGGGACTGCCCCCCACTGCCTTGGACTCTCTGATGAAGCCACGCTCCAGATTACGCTCGATGAACTGTTTGAGTTCCTGCATTTCATCTTCAGACATGGAGTATAGCCGCCCCTTCGGCAGCGTCGCCCCCGGTAGGAGGTCAATCTTGCAGTCATATGGCCGGTGAGGGGGTAGCTTGTCCGCCTCCTTCTCGCAGAAGACCTCCAAAAAGCTCGCGTATTTGTGGGGGACCGCTTGCAACGTCCCCAACTGCAGTTGTGATTCCTCCTCCTCTCCCTCCAGACGGGGCAGGATGCAGTGTTCTGCGCAATAAGAGGAGCCGAAGATCAGTTGTCTCTGGTACCAAGCCAGTGTCGGACTGTGCCTGTCCAGCCAACTCATGCCCAACACAATGGGCGTGTCCGACAGTTGGGTGACATTAAAACTGATGACTTCCCTGTGGTTGCCAAGGCGCATCACCATCGGTGGCGTCTGCTTCACCACCTGCCCCCCTAGCAACTCTCTGCCATCCACTGTGACGACTTGCAGGGGCAGAGTGGCAGGCAATAGCTGTATAGCGTGCTGCTCCACAAAGCTCTGCGCTATAAAGTCTGCGTTGCTTCCAGAATCCACAGAAAGCGGCACTTCGATAGTGACGCCGTCGGGTAGCTGGAGAGACGCTGTGAGCTGCACTACTGGTTTGGGTGGGAGGGGATCCGTGGGTTGCAATATCGCTGGGGACTGCTTCACAGATGCGTCTGGCTGGGCCCCAGTGCCTCCGTCTCCAGCCAGACATCGTCGTTTCCCTGCTGTGGTTCTCCTTGCTGCGTTGCTGCAGTCACCATTGCTGAGGCTGCAGTGTGCTTGTGGAGCCTCCGGGGACACTCTTTCGCCAAATGGCCTGGATCCTCGCAGATGTAACACTTCCTGTTCCCTCTAGGAGGCTTCGCTTTCACTGCTGTCGGTGCTTGGGCTCTGGCTGCTGACTGAGCCCTTGCACCTCCAACCTCCATCGGTTCCCCTCCCCCTCCTGGCGGAGGTGTGGATTGCGCACGCGCTGCTTCCCTCGGAACGAAAGAGAAACTTCTCGCTGCTTCGCGCCCTCCACGTCCTTCATCTCTGCACCATGGACGTTCTTCCAGCCTCACCCCCACAGTCAGCGCCCTTTGGACCACCTCCTGCGTGCTTCGGGGCCTCTCCCCCCTTGCAATTTCATCCTTAACCGCAGAACTTAGACCCTCCCAGAAGAGGTCTCTGACAGGGGGCGAATCCCGATCCCATTCTAAAGCACTGACCAGCGCAAAAAATCGGGCTTGATACTGCCGGACGCTCGCCCTCCCTTGTTTTAGTCCATGAATCTCCCGTCTGGCAAGATCCACATCAATAGTAGACAAAAAACACGCATCCATCGCTTTGATAAAGGCATCTGCATTCTGAAGCGCCGGATCTTTATCCCTCCACAAATTGCGCAGCCAGGCTTTGGCATCCCCATGCAAATGGGACAATATGAACCCCACCTTCTCTTCCTCATCTCTAAAGTCTTTTGCCAGCAGTTGCAGTGCGCACATTACGTCTGCTCTAAAATTAGGGTACTGTTGCAAAGTCCCATCGAAGTGAGCCACAAGCCCTCCTGCTCTCCGTGCCAATCCCACGCCCTCCGGTCTGGGTCCCGGTTGCCCTTGCTTAACAAGCATTTCAAACCTGTCGTGTAGGTCTCTGTAGGCGGCTGTAGTCTCCTCCTCCCGTTTCTTGGAAGCCAATACCTCTGAGGACAACTGGGTCACTGCCTCTTGCAGCGCGGAGATCCTCTGTTCTTCCGTCATCTTGCTAACCTTTGTGAGCTTGCTTACAGACACCCCTCTTCCTCCCCTAGCGGCTTCTGCTCCCGCTGCGAGGTTTCAGGTTTCTGAAGCTTTGAAGAGATGGGTCTTACTGTCAGAGCTGCTACCAGGTCCCAGCTCACATAGGACCACGCCACACAGCGTCCACTTTAAAAGAGTCTTTATTGAGTTACAGGTTTCATTTCCGAACTGCAGCGTGCAGCTCTACACCTTCTGCCCTAGGTCGGCGAAGACCCATCTGAGTCCCCGCCTCTTGCACACCAGCTTAATACCCTAGCCTTGCTCCACCTCCTTCGCCTCTCCCTACGTCTCTGGGTCCTTCTGCCCCCCTGGGACTCCTCCCTTCTACTCTCCTCTGACGCTGACCCCCCTGATCCTTCCGCTTCCTTTCGGCGGGCTTTGGGACCTGGCTCACTCTCCGGGCTGCTTACTGCTCCAGCTTCCGCTGCATTTGAACTTGGCGCGCGCGCCCAACTCTCTACTTTCCTCTTGACCGTTGCCTCGCTCTCTGAGGAGGGCGTGACCACCCCTGACTCGTGCCCTCCCTCCTGCTGACGGCCTCCGGAACCCGATGCCTGGCTGCCTTCCTCCCTGCTGCTCTCAGTCTTGAGCGTGGGTCCCGACTTCCAGCTGCTGCTCTCTGAATCTCCTCTGTTCCCTTCCTCCTGGGGTGTCCCCCCGGATCCCCCCCTTGCTCTGCTCACTGGGGCTCCCTTTTGGGAGTCCTCTGACTCACTGCTTAGGCTTGGAGATCTCGGGTCGTCATCATCACTCATTCTCCCTTCGGCTTCCTCCCCCTCGCTCTCTGTTTCCACCCTTCTCTGCGTCTCTGCTTCTGAACCCCTGACAGATGTCTATCTCTCAGACTTTTTAGATTACTTGACTGAGGTGTTGATTAAACTAAGATGAGGACTGCAGTTGCAATTACCACCAGATGAGATTTGTTAATTGGCTTCTTTTGAATCAGATCAGGGTTTCCCTTCTGCTATCTTCTACCTTTGATGTGACTCGATATATGTGGAGAAGGCGCAATGAAAATTGACTGTAGAGGGGCTGCCACTTGAAAATTCAATCTGTTTAATTCATGCACATACAACACAAATTGGAATTTAAATAAATAGTTGAAGGAAATGATAAATGCTGTTTTTAATGCCACTGGTTAGCCAAAACGATGTATAATTTGTTCACTTGCTAATGCGATTAATTGAACTGGTTTCTTAGACTCTGACAACAACAACAAAGTAATGATCAAAGATAGATGATCTCTTTAGGAAAGTGAGCAAAAGCCAATATCTAATCCTTATTTCCCTACTGCCGACTACAGAAGTGTATATCCATATTTTTGCTTGCATTTACACTGTTAATTTTGTTGCTATTGTATGTTTGGAAATAACAGCTTGCCCCAATCTGAAAAACAATGATACAGTCACAGGAATATAGCATAATCCAACATAAAAACACTGACTGTTGGGATTTGTTGCATGGAAGCAGCGCTGGTGACGTGAATTGAAGGTGATATTTTGCTGAGATTCCATACTGATTACTACTGACCTCTTTACAGAATTTACTGCTGGGTTACAAACTAAGCTGCTTACCTAAGTGAAGCAAGCAGATTTTTTTGCAATATTTAGTTTTTGCTCTGTGTGATGATCCAAATCTGCTGTGGAGCCTTTGTGAGCCTCTGTTACGTAGTGTCACAATCTGCTTCAAATGTTACTACATCCTGTGCAACGGCTGCTGAGCCATTTCTCCAAAGAAGATATCCTAATGCTGGAGAATGAAGCATTGCAGGATGTGGGCAGGGGGCAGTGGGATTAATGTGAGAGAAACTGCAGCTACTACATGTTCCTTGTGCTGCCTCCATCTTAGTTGCAGGTGTGTAGGCGGAGAAGTCTAATAACAGCTAAATAATGATGGATGGAGCTTTGGAGCAGGTTCTTGCTGAATGGGCAGGGAGCTCTCGATGCAATGATTTCCATAGGGGTAGCCAATCCATCAATCAAGGCAATGATGGGTGGTGAATCTGTAACACAGAGCTTCATTTTTTAAGACCTCACCCCACAAACATTATAAATGTAGTTCATTATAGAGGTCCTTCATCTCAATCTTGAAATATCCTATGTAGTTTGCCATTCAAAAGTGTACGAATTAGTGATTCTCAAGGTTTTTTTGCAGGGTGTGTGTGTGTGTGGTGATATTTGCTCAGAGTTAGTGCAATGTTGAAATGCTGGGGGCAGTTTATGAACATTTCTCCCCCTCTAAAATGCACCTCACCTGCTGAAATTTCAAGGGGGAATATCACCCCCCCCCCAAGAAGAAGGGGGTTCTGTGAAGCGTATGTTAGCATCCTCTGACACACTTTAATACGAGAAATCCTTAGCATTCAGGCAGCAGCCCATATTGGTTGTGGCTCTGGCATCATTTTTGTTTTGCAGGGAAATGTGTTTTTTACTGGGTAGCAGTAACATTATCACACAGTTACTCCTGTTGGTTATATGATGATGTCATTGAGGACAAACAAAGCCAGGTCAGAGTCAGGGTACTGCCTACTCAGGAAGGATGGCCCTCACTCTGAACAGGCTCCATTTTACTGTCTATCCCATGATAAAATCTATTTCGCTTCATGATTTTTTAAATGAAAAAATAACATGCAGAAGCTACAGTCAATGGGTTTGCAGTCACAGAGTTAACTTACAAAATCTGCTTGCAGGAGAATAGTGACAGTCACTACTTGAGGGCTGTACAGATGCATCGGGTCAGGCACTGAGAGAGACAGCATGTTGGACTAGATAGGTCTTTGATCTGTGACCCAACAAGGCTTTTCTCCTATGAATATGCAAGATTATAGGGTCTTTTCTAAGAGAGGGGGAAATCTACTTCCCCTAAATCTTCTTTTTCACATTGAATTCACTAGATAACATTCACTTCAGCCCCATTAATTATATTACTGTGGAATAAGATATGCTGAAATATTTGTGGTAAAAGTGCCAGCCTTTGATTTAATAGCATTGAATGCTGGGTAATCCAATATTAATTGTTCTTAATCAGGGCAATATTGTGCAGGATGACCTTTTGAGGTATTCCACCTATGGCATAAGATACCATAATGTATCCTTGGCTTTTGAATAATGTCCAATATTCAGCATTATTTCGACAAACGGCTGCACAGAGCATGGAAGTGCATTTAAAACTTCACAATAAGCAGAGAAGGAGAGGCTCTTTTTGAATTCTTTTTCTTTAACAGAAAGCAATTGGTGGAGTCAATGGACTTTGGTAGTGCCAATAAGATTTGGCAGGCGGGAATGTTCCACTTTCAAGCTGGGCAGTAATTGAACAATTATTGGACAATGGATATGTTGCTGGGCATGTAAATAAAATAACCTGTGCATAGAGTCATATTTTACCTGGATAGTCAAACTGCAAAAAACAACAACACTGTGCATCCAGATTTCTGGTATGCTAATGATATATGTTTGGGCATCAGTAAGTCAATGCAGAAGTGCTATTAGCCATGTGTAATCCTGCATGAAAGTTTGTTTTATACAATAAGTGACATAGAATCAGAAAACCATAGTGTTAACAGGGAAGTCGTCAGTCCTCTGCTCAGTACAGGATCTGCAGTACAGGACACAATTACAGCATCCTTGGCAATGCAATATTCGGTATGGAAGAATCTATCTCTTTTGGTTCCTCTAAATTTTTCATTTTTTTTCCAATCTTAAGCACAGAACTCCACATTTACACATCGGCATTTTAGTGCAATTTTCTGCTTACACAATTTTGTTTGCAATTTCCCCTAATACGCACATTTTTGCAAATCAACATTCCCTTATTTAATTCATTTTTGCATATTATTTTCACCAACAATTGCGTTGTTATACAAACTTTAGCCATGTATATGCATTTTTGTACATATTATTTGACTGGAAAGCTGCATTTCAAAATTCAGAAATGCGTAAATGTTCAAAGAGGGCTCTGTTTAACTTCTGCCTGATCTGGTGCTCTTGAGGCCTGGGGCTAGCAGGGGTGGGGCATGCACATCAGATCCCACATACCCAATGCCCCACTATATTGGGAACTGGAAATCCTATGTTCTCATAACTCACTTGAATGTGATGGAGCCAAGCTAGGGTGGCTTTGCCCAGGGTGGTAGACTCTTCAGTTCTGAAAAAAATATTCAGACGTTAGGGGAAAAACTAGATTTTTGTTATTTTCATTTCCCCGCTTTACAAAGTCACCAGAGTTGCCATGCTGTACACATTCCCCCCCCAGTCCTCTGTATCTTGCAATTCTCTGTTGTTATTTTACCTTTCTGTCAGTCACACTCTGCCTTCATTCAATTAATTTTTCCTTCATTAGAATTCGAGATGCTGTTTTCAGGTGGAAGACGATTCAGAGAAAGCTGTTAGAAGCTGACAAAAAGGGGGAATGAGATTGGTATTACTAGTGAAGCAAAGAAGATGCAGAAGAATTTGGAGTGGCAACCAAATAAGATTCTTCTTAATTTATCTAGACACCCCAATCAGAACGGTTCCTCATTTTGTTGGGTAAAGGCAGAAACAAAGATGTTAATCTGTACTTCTCAAGTACTGCCTTGATAAGGACTTGTTTTATCTAAAGAAAATCAAAGCCAGTTTAACCCAACAAGGCAATTTAGATACTTGCTATAATTCCAGTCATCTTCAGAAGCAGTAAATGGGTTCAAGTATATTGACAGTGGAATTCCATAACTTCACTCCTGCCCCTTAACAATTGAGAACCATTAATCTAGCAATTTCTGGGAGTTAACATCACCCTGAAGAATTCCAGTAAGAAATAGAGACAAATGTAGTAGCGGGGGTTGTCAACATGGAGCCCACCAGACGTTGAAAGACAGCACACAGAATGGTCACATGTGATGGGAGATAGAGTCCACCATTTGGAGGGTAAGACATTGGCTAGCCCTCTGATACAGCAATTATAAGACACAAAGAGGGATGCAGATATTTGTCTATTTGGGAGTCATGACATTTTTACTCGTGCTTTCTCATAAATATGTTGCATCCTACTTCTGCATTAATCTGTGTCTTATTCTTCTTAATCTCCATGCAAATTAACAGTCAAAAGCGTATTTCTTTAACAATGCAATCTTATACATGCCTACTCAGAAGTAAGCTTTATTTCTTACAGAGAAAAAGGCCTTCAGTGGCTACTAGCCATGTTCCACTTCCACTGTCAGAGCAATATGCCTCCCAATACTGGTTTCTGAGAATCACAGCGGGGCAGAATACTGGGCATCTCACAGGCATTTGGTTGGCACTGTGAGAATAGGATGATGGACTAAAGGGCTCATTGGCTTAATTCAGCAGGCTATTCCTATGTTCATAGTGTTATCAACATAGGGGGGCAGTCTAAGTAGTACCCTGGGTCCCTCCCAGGCCTGGTCAGAATCTAGTAAAAGAGGCTGTGGAACCAGCCCAATCAGTTTCTTTGTTAAGGTAATGTCTTTGGCTGACTAGATGCGTACCCATAATCTGCATCTCAAATAACGAGCTCTGTTGCCATAGAGACAAATGGGTGGGCCTTTTCCAACTTCATCTGGTTGGATGGCACATCATTCTTGGATAGAGAACAATAGGCTGTGCATGAGAGCTGTTTTTCATTGGTAATGATGCTGGAAGCTGAAGACACAGGAATGTCTGCTCTGTGCTGGCTTCAAAGCTAGACTTCATTGAAATCTTAAAGCAGAATCAAGATATGTTGAGGTGTTAATGCTGTGAGCCCCTCCATTCTATGCACAACTAGCATATATCTGTAAATAAAACCATATGTCCAAAAGACAACACAGTCTCCACTGACCTTTATTCCAATGAAACTCAACCCTGGGATAAACACAAGAATCCCTGAAGTCTCTCACTGCTCAGTGATTGGGATTGTACTTAACAATATATTCTTAAAAACCCTGTTGAATCAGACAAAAGGCACATCTAGATAAGGATCATGTTTTCACAGCTGCGGGTGGTGCTGTGGGTTAAACCACAGAGCCTAGGACTTGCTGATCAGAAGGTCGGAGGTTCAAATCCCCGTTGCTCATTCCCTGCTCCTGCCAACCTAGCAGTTCGAAAGCACATCAAAGTGCAAGTAGGTAAATAGGGACCGCTGTGGTGGGAAGGTAAACGACATTTCCGTGCGCTGCTTTGGTTTGCCAGATGTGGCTTAGTCATGCTGGCCACATGACCCGGAAGCTGTACGCCGGCTCCCTTGGCCAATAAAGCAAGATGAGCACTGTAATCCCAGAGTTGGTCACGACTGGACCTAATGGTCAGGGGTCCCTTTACCTTTACCTTTTACTTATGGCAGGAGTGTGGAAAATGTTTGGCCTGGTGAACCAGATACCATATTTTTCACTCTATAAGACGCACCAGACCACAAGACGCACCTAGTTTTTGGAGGAGGAAAAGAAGAAGAAAAATATTCTGAATCTCAGAAGCCAGAACAGCAAGAGGGATCGCTGCACAGTGAAAGAGCAATCCCTCTTGCTGTTCTGGCTTCTGTGATAGCTGCGCAGCCTGCATTCACTCCATAAGACGCACACACATTTCCACTTACTTTTTAGGAGGGAAAAAGTGATTATCAGTAATTATCTCCCCACACTCCATGTGCCAATTTTTAAAAGGTAGGAAGAAGTCTATCAATCAACTGATGTCCTAATGGCTTTCCACAGGTTTTCCTAGAGCAGACGTAAAGCCAAAGGACCTGTAATTTCCTGAGTCCACTCTGGATCCCTTAAAAATGGTGTAAAATCAGTCACTTTCTAGACTCCAGGCACTGGGACTGATCTTAGGAACAAGTTACATATTTTTAATAGATCAGCAGTCCTCTGTGGTGGTGTACATGCATTTCTGTCTAGGTAGGAACATGATCAGACATGAATAGGTCCTTAGTATAACTGGGAAATCCTGAGCAGTTCTTCCCATCTGCTGATGAGTGGCTGATGGTGACAACTCTGAAAAGCCCTGATGTATTCTTCCTTTGAATATGCAAAAAAAAGCCTGAATCTTTTGATATACCTCCTCCTGGTTAGAAAACTATTACATGAAAGAAAGCAAAGTGATTGCCAGAAGAAATATGATTTTGCTCTACAGAGCATCACATAGAGAGGGTAATAGTGAAGGAAAATGAGAAAAGATAATAATCTTCATGAAGAAATACATCTGTCAGAGAGAAATAAGAGGGCAGGTCATGGACAGCTCTCAGCAACTGCATGCCATCTGCATGCAGTAAATCGGTTTCTCTTTGATGGAACACACTCAGGAAGGTGAATGGTGACGGAAACTGCATAAAATGGGTTCTTACAGTCTGCATCAAAGGTGTGATCCAGGCACTAGAATCAACCACATTTGTACATTAAAAACTTCAAGTACTTGTATGTGCAGTGTTGTGCATTGTTGTGTGTATGTGTATGGGGGGGGGGTATTCATGCTATACTACAATAGCAATTTCCGGCTAGCAATGTGGGCTGTCAGCAGAATCCATATCCCCCAGGTTCAAAGATGACAATGGTAGGGCTGGCTTTTGATATAAACCCCCCAATCTGAACAACGGTAACCTTGGAGATATGCCCCCCCCAGTCAAAACAACAGTCCAAACATTTTGTTACCTACATCTGCTTTCAAAGTGTTCTTGTTTTTAATTGTTTTTATGATGGTGGTTTTGTGTATATTTGTTTTTTTAGCTGTATTTTATATTCAGTTACAAGTAGGTAGCCGTATTGGTCTGCCACAGTCGAAACAAAATAAAAAAAAATCCTTCCAGTAGCACCTTAGAGACCAACTAAGTTTGTTATTGGTATGAGCTTTCGTGGGCATCTGAAGAATCTGAAGGTATCTGAAGAAGTGTGCAAAGCTCATACCAATAACAAACTTAGTTGGTCCCTAAGGTGCTACTGGAAGGATTTTTTTATATATATTCATTGTTATTTGTACACCACTCAGAGACCTCCTTGATCAAGTGGTTTATAAATAAATGATCCATTTCCCCAGTGGCCCACCACAGAGGCTGAAATATTTGACCGCATTTGATACTCCATTCCAAACTAGAGAAGGATCCCACTCCATAATGTAAAACATTCCCTCCATTTTTATCATCACAAATGTATTTATAGTCAGCTGTTCTCTTTCCACCTCCAACATTTTGTGCCTTCAAAAAGCCCAAGTAGTGGAGCATAGAAGAGCTTGCAGTGTGTGAATGTGAAGTAGCAGAAAGAGAGAAGGAAATAAGAGAGTCTTGATGCAGTTTTTCTGAGTATGTTGGTCAAAAGAGTAGGGTTTTTTGGGGCGCACTGAGAGCAATCTCAGAGACTTCAAAAGGTGGCCGCAGAAAGTAATCATAGATTGTAACATGTTTCTGTTTGGTGCTTCTCATGGAGTAACTGATTCTATTAGTGCACTTCTCCAAAGCAAGAATACACATGTGGAGAATTTAGCAATAAACACGAATGCAATGCATCAGATGGACTTCACATCTCCAAAGGCAAGAAGAGGCGGGCAAATTTCTCATGTAATTTCATTTGGAGGAGGGCCTCGGGAATGGTTTATTTTAGCTGTATTGAGCTCCAATAAGTGGTCCAATATTCCCACATTGTATGAAGAAGGAAAATACAAAAGTGGCCCATGTAGCACTACCGTATTTGGTGACTGAATTGCAATTTAACTTACACTAATAATAATCAGCGTCAAACCAGAATATCAATACAGGCACAGCTAGCTCAGTTGGTAGCACATGAGACTCTTAAACTAAGGGTCATGGGTTTGAGCCCCATGTTGAGCAAAAGATTCCTGCATTGCAGGGGGTTTGGACTAGATGGCCCCTTCCAGTTCTACAATTCCGTGAATCTATCCATCTAAGAGCCAAGTAGGCCAGGATTATTATTATCATCTAAGAAATTTAGACTGATAGAGAGCAACTTCCCAGTAAGATCATGCTTGAACTGGGATTGAATTTTGCACTTTCTGGCTCTTTTCTCATGTAAGAGAGACTTCAAGGATGCATTCTAGCCAGGAACTGGGCACTTGAATAAAATATTGGAGGGGGCCAGTTAATCGATCACATTACATGGTAAACACACGCATTCTGAATGACAATGCTCATCAACTGGGGGTGGGGTGGGTGATTGCCCTGAAATATTTTATTGGGACCTCAGCCACTAGGAGTTGCCTCCTATGTCTCCAAGGGTCAGACAGAGAAGCTTGAAGAGCCACACTGGGCCCCTGAGACTAAGCTGCCCTCCACCTCACTTTTATTAAAACAGTGCACTAACTCCCCAGAATCGTTAGAATGAATATAGAATAAAGTGTGGGTTATATTCATCACAGTGTTAAAGCAAATGTTCCATCAGTGCAATGATTTATTCTTGTACAGCAAAACATTTTCTCTGTCCCCTTCCCCCTAAATCTCCCAATGCCCCAAAGCACAATCCCATTATGTTAGTGCTAATCCTTGTCCTAGCCCAATACTTTAGTTGAATACTGCCCCAGGTCAATATTCCTTATACTTGAAATTAATTTAACATACACACAGAGAGACTATAGATTGGTTAAAAAAAAACTCAAACAATTCCAAATAAGGGCAGAGACTGGCTCTCTATTTTACAAATCCGAATGATTACTCCTCCATGATTTTCTTGCTCTGTTTTTGATCACACTCTGTGTGTTGCACTTCAAGCTTCCTTGCACGCTTCATAACAAGATATTGTGTCTCAAGAGGGTTTTGACTGATAGAACAGTAGCAGGAAAGATCAAAAGGGGGCTTCTCATTATTAATAGATCAAATGATTCTCCCTCTTTTGGGGGAAGGAAGTGCTCATCATTATCCAAATACTTCCCCACCACTACCCTCTTATCCACTGGACCTGCCAAAATGTCCTTTCTTCAAAAAAAAGGGGGGGGAGAAGATTTTGTATACTCTGCTAAGTAAATGACACACAACCAGGGATTTAATTATTTTTATGTCACAGATCTCTCTCTCTCGATCTCTCTCTCCCTCTCCCCCTCTCTCTTTCTCTCTTTCTCTATGTCTCTCTCTGTGTATCTGTCTCTGTCTCTCTCTCTCTCACACACACTTGAATTCAAATGTATTTTGCTGCTGTGTTAAAGAATCTCTGGAGCCTCTGAATCTGAATAGTTGGTTTTAATTGCTTAGTTACTGGGATTGTTCTCTGCGTTCCATTTTACAGTGGAATTCCACCTGGGCTGAAACACATTACTCTGGCAATACAATGTAAACAAGGCTTTTTGGGTTTTTTAATGCAGCAAGGGTCTGCAGAATTGAAATTGTGGGGCATTACTGTTGAGATTGCACACACAGAGAGAGAGACAGAGTCAAGGTCAACTGAACTGTGCTCCAGGGCTTAATCACTACATTTGAGAGTTCTTTCTTTGAGAGCAGGCATCTCCAAGGTATTCCTAATGGCAATTAAAAATAGAATGCTAAAAAAAAAGTCTGCACAATGCAGGCCTGTAAAGACCCTGGCTGTCCTTCCTTAGACCAGGTTTGGGATTCCTTCAGTTCTGCATAAACACATTGCAAGCATGCTCTTTCCTCCTGTGATGCACAACACAGGTCACATCCACACCGTGCACAAAGCAGTGGAGCCAATATTGCACTCCATTCCATGTGTCCATTAAGCCCCAACCTTTCCTCCCCATCCCAGTAAGTGGCAACAATGCTGCTGCTGGGAGGCTATTGGTACCCACCCCACTGGACAAGCAGCTCCTGGTTGCTTTGAAACACCCTACAGATAACCTGTGGGCTCTAGATGTTGCTCAACTACAACTGCCACCATCACTAACCATTGCCCAAGTTGAGGCTGATGGGAGTTGGAATCCAATAACATCAGGAGAGTTGCAGATTACCCACCTCTGCCCTATGGTATAATTTTCAGACTGCATGCACTAAGACAAGAAAACCAATGTGGTTCCCTTCAGAAGTTATTGTACTACAACTACCATCATCCCTGACTATGTTAGGGGGGACCAGTGGGAGTTGTTTTCCAGCTGAAGGACATTGTAATGGCTACCCTTGCTATCTGGCAAGCAGAGTCCAAAGAGGATGAGCAGATTCTGTCCTCCAGTGGAAAGAGCCTAGAGAGAGTCTGCTGGCAGCTCCCCAATTCCCAAGTCTGTTTCCCTGAAATCTACCAGCCAAGGGAATTGCATGACAGGTGGTGCCAGAAATCCCCCAAGATAGGGGTGGTCAGCTTTTTTGACTCAAGAGCCGCATTGCTCTTTTCCAAACTTCTGGGGACTGCAGGCCAGAAATGGGCATGGCTACCCCACACTCTCACATGCATGGAACACACAGTGAGAGCTCTTCAATGGATCAAATGTTCATTCTGATGACCAGAGTGAGAGGGGCAGAATAGGCCCCTGAACTGGGGGTCAGTTATCAATAGGTTCTAGAGTTGTGTGTGGTGCCACATTCCACTTGTATGATTAGTACCCCCCATGGGCTCTGGAAAAATTGGACAATATCATTAAATATATTGGTAAGAGCACACTTTAGGTAAAGGTAAAGGTAAAGGATCCCTGACAGCTAAGTCCAGTCGCAGACGACTCTGGGGTTGCAGCACTCATCTCGCTTTACAGGCTGAGGGAACCAGTGATTGTCCACAGACAGTTTTTCCGGGTCATGTGGCCAGCATGACTAAGCCACTTCTGGCAAAACTAGAGCAGCGCACAGAAACACCATTTACCTTCCCGCCGGAGTGGTACCTATTTATCTATTTGCATTTTTGGCGTGCTTTTGAACTGCTAGGTTGGCAGGAGCAGGGACCAAGCAACGGGAGCTCACCCCATCTCAGGGATTTCAACTGCCAACCTTCTGATTGGCAAGTCCAAGAAGCTCAGTGGTTTAGACCACAGCGCCACCCGCATCCTTAAGAGCACACTTTAGAAGATACCTAAAAGGATGTATTAATTATGCCAGGTTTCCCTTTCAGTTACAGCATGAGAAGCAGATCCTACATTATCAGTCACTCTACTGGTACTAGAAAGAACCAGCAGAAAAACTCTGATTCTTTAGTAGCCTTAACAGTAGATAATAAGCCTGCAGTCAAACTGCAGTATAGGTACATTCACTCTGTCTGTGACTGGCACACATTTTCTACTTCACTGTGCTTTCATATTTCCCTTTTTAATTTAATCCTGTTAATGTTCACATTTTAAACTCGGTATCCTCAAACCACAATTAAATGTCAAAGAGTATATTGAAGTACTCTAATACAAGAAGCTTGATTCAACACTTCTCAAATGGAGTGCGCTGTTCAGAGAAAGCATTTCGCAAGCTAACTGCTGTCGTGTGACACAGAGGTGCCGCCCCAGTTCCAAGGAACCGCCAGCACAGCAGAACGAACAGGAACACTGGGTTACATCTGGAAGAGGTTCCTCAAATGAAGGAAACTCCTCTGTGTCCAATCCATTGATGGTCACTTATCAAGCACTTAAGGTATGGTGAATGTAAACTATGCTTTCCACTCCTGCCCTCCCTCCAATCTGGCTTTGCAACAAAGCCATGCAGCAATGTTTTCAGTCTGTCTTTGAAAGTTTTGGTGCCCAGCGGAAGCAGGAATAGGCAGTAGAAGCAGCAAAAATGTTGACTGAGGGTCATGCACTTTCAGGAAACCTCCCTACCGACACCTGTCAAATTCAAGCTGGAAAAGTTCCTTTAAGGATGCTATATGCTGATCTGTACAAGCTCCAGGAACCTGTCACTCTTCTTTACAGACTGAGGATGCAATGTTATGATCCCTGGGAGGGATCCAGAATATTGTGGATTTTCCTCTCTTTAGACAGGGGTGGAAGTTAACTCTTGAATAGGGAGGTCCACTCCTCCCTTACTTTAGTGGTAAAGTTGGTGACGTTGGTCTGACGTCGGTGCGTTGATGTTAGTAGGGAATGAAAATGTGCTGGGGCTAGGGACAGGCTAGGGATAGTCAATTTTAGTTTTTCCCAGATTCTCAGCAGCCCTGTTCAGGGAAGTTTTTAATGTTTGATCTATTATCATGTTTTTCATGTTCTGTTGGGAGCCACCCAGAGTGGCTGGGGAAACCCAGCCAGATGGGTGGGGTATAAATACATTATTATTATTATTATTATTATTATTATTATTATTATTATTATTATTCCACTCTGAAGTTCAGTTTTCCACATTTCCACAGCAATTTGTGAATTTTCTTTCAACATCCTCACAAGAATTAATCTATATTTTAGGGCAATTTTTCCTACATTTTCCTCCAAAGCCGTTTCCCCATATAATATAATTTAATACATTTATTTAACAAAACATATGTATCACATGATTGTAACAAACCTCTCATTGTTCACAAGAAATTATCAATCAAAATAGTTAAAAACAAGTAATTAAAAGCAATTACAGCAATTACAAAAACTACAAAGAGATTAAAACACATCTATGTGTCTGGATAGGCTTGCTTAAACAAAAACGTTTCAAGCGGGCAGCAAAATGAGTAGTGACTGTGCCTGCCTTAAGACTGCCTTAATGATGTGTGCTATTCTCACTAACATTAAAAACATTAGATTGATTTTTTGCCCCATTATATGCATTTTTGCACACTTTACTTGGCTGAAGACCTGCATTGCAATATTCGGAGACCTGCAAATGTTGAAAAAACTACTATGTGTTGGTTTGTGTATTTTTTTCAGAAAGTATGAATTAGGTAAGTTTGTCTTTAAAAGTGAGCTGAGTCAATTTTCTCCTCCCATCCCTAATTATTAGTGCAGATCTGGGGAGGCCCTGGATCTGCAAGACCCACATACATCCAGTTCACTCTGTATACCTTGACAAGGGAGACAAACTGTGCTGGGGAGAGGTATTTTTCCTCCATTAGGAACTAGAGGGAGGGAAAAGAAAGAAAGAAAGAAAGAAAGAAAGAAAGAAAGAAAGAAAAGTTTTGTGGAAGAGACTTCTTCTTTGGCTGGTTTGATCTCTGCAGCTCCTCGGTTGCAAACTCTCCCACTGATGTCTGCTAACCAAGGTTGCTATCCTATACACACAATCACCTGTGAGAAGGTCCCATTGAACCTTTGAACAGGATTGGACCTGTATAGTATCTATGTATAGGACTGCACTGTAAATTCTCACTCAGTTAGAGCTTACTGCGATTTACAGCCAGCAATCGTGTTCCACTGGTCTTCATCACATTGGTGCCTGTGTGTTGCATCATTATTTTCAGGAACTAAATAGTAAAGCAGTCTTTTCTTTTCAGGCATAATTAACTTTTGTGCTCACTTGCTGCTTTCCTGGCGAGTGTATGACTCTTGGGCACCTCACTGTGGTCCTCGTTTAATGTAGTTTAACAAACCTTTGAAAATTGGCATCTGTTTGAATAAACACAGAGACCAACCAGTGCCGGGTTTATGTATAAGCTAAACAAGCTATAGCTTAGGGCCCCACTCTCTTGGTGCCCCCAAAAAATGTGAAGGGAAAAAAACTCACTGCATGTACATTTCCAAAATATAAGATAAAAATAAAATAAAATAAAACCTACATACAGCAACAGTGGTTTGTGTTGTGTAGGCTCCTATGGTGTAAGTAATGGATCCCGCCTGCTAGCCTGCTCCCTAAAATATCGCTATCACTATTAATATGCTTCTTCTTAGTTGTTTTTCAGTTTAACAATTACTTTGATAAAATACGTATTTTGTTATGTGCAAATATCTTTAGAAAACTATTAGGTCCATAAATTACCATATAGCATATATTCAGCAACAAAAAACAGTGACAATTTGTTGTTGACAAAGGACAGCTGGACATATAAAGGGCCCCATTACCTTCAGTAGCTTAGGGCCTCATCAAACCTAAATCCAGCTCTGAGACTAACACAGACACAGACACACACACAAACACACACACACACACACACACACACACACACACAGGTTTTTCTTTTCCTCCACTTTTTGTCATTTATTATGTCAACTGTGGGAGCACAAGTGATGCAACTGAAAAATTCTGCATCATGTTTCATGAAACTGCCTTGGTTAAAGCTTTTTTTAGAAGAAAAAACTCTGAAATCCTCCTCTGTTTCAGAGCCTTGTGCAAGCACTATGCACTATGGGTACCCAAGAAAAAGACATAAAGATTGCAAAATACCCTTACTGCTAAAAAGGAACACCTGCACTCTGCATATCTGCTGATTATAGAGAAAGTCTATGGTGTTGGTATCTAATTAGCTGCAAAAGGGCACTACTCATCTTTTTTGTGCACCTGAAAGCATTTTTATTTAAAGCAATAAACCTATGCGGATGCCCTTGTCATGTTGCAATCCCATCACTGTATTTCTTTTGCTAGACTTCGTCTTAATTATTGATGGTCTAAAACCTAGTTCCAGCATAATCTGGGAACAGGGCTCAGGATAGATCTTTGGCCTGGCAGAATAACCTACAGCAGATTTTCAGGGGATCTTACTGCCCCCTAGAGAACTCACTAAACCCTGACAGAGCTTTCTAGTGACTGTCACCTGCTGCTGCCACCACTAAGTGCAATCTAGACATCTCCCCTGCACATTCTAATGTCAGCCAGTGACCTGAGGTCAGTGGCCTTCTGTACAACGTTTACAGAGGTGCATTCTGGGTTGGGCTTGATATTGGAACTCCATTTCCCATAGTGCCACTTGACCTAGAACGCTTTGGGCATGAGTCTGGGTCTTGCAAAAGCTGCCAACCGCATGGGGAATGTTTGCCAACTAGCAGTTTACCTCCCCTAAACTAAGCCTGGCTGGTTTTCAGGTATCTGGGCCAGCTGCCAAAGAAGAAATAACTCTCAGATGGGGAAAAGCCAATTTTGGTCCCCACTAAAATCTATCTGTAATAAGGATACAAAACGATAAGCGAAGTCATAAAACACTGGCATAACTCCAAAACTGCAGCAGGGCATAGCCGTAGCTCAGAATATACCAGCCAGCAATTTTGTGAGGCTTTCATGGACAAGAAGTGAAGAGTCTCTTTGAACTGCTGTCTCTTTCAATGCAAGTAGCACTATAGTAAGCTTGTTTGCTTCCAAAAAGAAAGTGGGGAACGTACTTCAATAAACTAAGCATGCCTCAACATGTGTGTGAACTGTGTGTGAGAAAGAGTGTGCATGTGTGCTTCTGTCTGAATGCAAATTATTATTATTATTATTATTATTATTATTATTATTATTATTATTATTATTATTATTTTATTTATACCCCGCCCACCTGGCTGGGTTTCCCCAGCCACTCTGGGCAGCTTCCAACAAAATATTAAAAATACATTAAAACATCAGTCGTTAAAAACTTCCCTAAACAGGGCTGCCTTCAGATGTCTTCTAAACGTCAGATAGTTGTTTATCTCCTTGACATCTGCTGGGAGGGCATTCCACAGAGCTGGTGCCATTACCAAGAAGGCCCTCTGCCTGGTTCCCTCTAACCTCACCTCACTTCTCACAGGGAGGGAACTCCCAGAAGGCCCTTGGCACTGGACCTCAGTGTCTGGGTTGAATGATGGGGGTGGAGACACTCCTTCAGGTATACATGCCGAGGAAGTTTAGGGCTTTAAAGGTCAGCACCAGTACTTTGATTTGAGCTTGGAAACATACTCGGAAACGCACACAAGTGTACGTGTGCCTCTGGGTTTTGCTCTCTGACTGTGTCTCCCTGTCCTTTTCATCTGTATCTGACCTGGATTAGGTTGTATTCAAGTACCCTGCTGTAGACTCATGGATTTGTGTGAGCAATAGTCTCCAAACCTTCTAGATTGCAAGACCTGACAGCCCTTGTTTTGCGAATAAAATTAAATTGCTATGATTGGAAACTAATTTTCCTGTAGATTAGGTTGGCTGCTGGAGGTGTCACTCCTTTAGAATGCAGGATCACTGCTTTTTGTATCACTTGAGATGTATTCCTTATATTGCCGAATGGTGAACTTTGGTTTCTGCTCTGCTTACGGCTCTAATCTGGAAATCAAACCTTGGACATTTCTGCACAGCAGTTGATAGCGAGTTGAATGCTGCTCATGCATGCAAGTTTTGTTATGCATCCAAACAATGATGTCCTCATCAAAATGCTGCCTCATATTATTTCCCCATTTAATCTGTATTTACCATTTCCGCAGAAAGTCCAATAAGTAAAAGAAGCAGCAGCAAACAAACAAACTCCTAAGGAAACTAAGGTTGCCATATGGCCTGTCTTTTCTGGACATACCCGGGAAACAACTTTGCCAAATATTGGTGGGAGAATAGGAGATGGAATTTTGATGAGGATGACACCCTATTATACTGAAAATCCTATGGAAATGATTTTATTTAGTTTTTATTATTGTTTTGTTTTGAAAAGGTGATCACAGGATTAACAAATCTGCTTTAAACAAGCAAAACTGGAAACATTACTAAACACTGTGCATTCCTTATTCTTATTATTATTATTATTATTATTATTATTATTATTATTACTATTTGCTGGATATATATATATATATATATATATATATATATATATATATATAAGTTTAGCTGGTACTGTAGAACTGACCTGTCTTGGTAATTGCACTATCAACCTTCAGGAGACTATAGCCCAGCCTTTGCCAAGCTGGTGCCTTCCAGATGTTTTGGACTACAACTCTCAGCCCCAACCAACATGACTATGCTGGCTTGAGCTAATGTGAGTTGTAGTTCAATAGTTGTAGTCCAAGCTATTGGAAGGGTACCAGGTTAGCAAAAGCTGCTATAGCCACTGCTTAAACGATTGTTCTTTTGTTCTTGCGGTGATGACAGAGTGTCTAAGGCAAAATTATACTTGAGATGTAGTATAGCAAAATAAAAATGAGAGGCAGGCATGAACGAATTCCCTTTTCAAACACGATCTCCAAAGAAAATGTGTTGTTTGACTACCACCCCATTTGTCATTTCATGGAAAAACTAGAATGTGCATGGTGGTAGAATTTACCCAGTTTTCTATTGCCTTGAATTCCCTTTTTTAAATTATTAAAACCTGCTGAGGGTTTTAATACTGTTATTTTTTCTAGTTGCAGCACAACAATTTCCCACCTCCAATCATTGATTCACATCTCACTAAGTGTGGTGTTCCTGATATAAGGTAGCAGATTATACTTCTTACATGATTTTAAAGAGTTCTGTTTCTATTGTATGCTTTGAACACCTGCTATAATACAATTCTAGCTTTTTATTCTTCACCTCGCAGAACCGAAAATAAATAAATGAATAAAAATCACATACCACCTTCTGGAGGAAGTGACAGAGCAGAGGAGAAAATGCTGGAATATTTGCTCAGTGTTGCTTTTGTCCTTTGTGTTATCCTTAATCAATCTATTCAGTGGTGTCTCCTTCAACATCGTTCTGCATAATTATCCTTTCCTTGACTTTCTACCCACTTTGGAAAGCATTCTGAAAGAAAGTGAGACAAAACAAACCTCTTTACTTTAGAAGAATAAAAGCAGGAGCTTATTAAAGGTGTAACGTAATCTTTAATAAGATGTAAGTTCCTTCTTTGCTACAGAGTGAAGAATTTAAATTAGGGTCAGTGGCAATTAAAGAGAACAGTAGGTAGCAAAACTTTAATTGTTTTGCTCTTTAACAATGCAATCCTATCATCCTCATCACCATCATCATCATCATCATCATCATCATCATAGCTTTTTTCAGCCGGAACTGACCAGAACTCAGTTCCAGCACCTCTTTGATGGGCACCATCACCATTCTGAGAGAACAAGGGAGGTGTTTGTGGTGATTTGCAGCACCTCCTTTTCTAGAAAAATAGCACTGATTATTATTAAATTATTTATAGCCTGCTTTGTTGCCTGGCAGGACTCAAGGCAGCTTACAGATGAAAATAATAACCTCTCAAAACATAGAAAGACCATACATCAAAATACGATTAACATTGATAGAACTAAATACATATATAAAATGTATTTTAAACATACCACCAATTTCAATAAAATCAGCATGGCACTAGCCCTTTAATTAAAGCAATCAATCAATCAATCAATTCCCAAAATCCTATTCAAAAAATAAAGTCTTCACCTGCCAGTGGAAGGGCAGCAAGGAGGGACCTAGTCTAGCTTCACCAGGGAAGGAGTCCAAAAGTCTGGGAGCAGCCAACGAAAAGGCTCTCTTCTGCATCCCCACCAAGCATGCCCTGTGAGGTTGGTGGGACCAAGAGAAGGGCTTCCCCTGAAGACCTCAAAATCTGGGCAACGTCTTATGTGGGAACACGGTCTTTCAGATAGCTTGGACCTAAGCCATACAGGGCTTTATAGGTGATAACAAGCATTTGGAATTGTGCCTGGAAACATATCGGTAGCTGTTCTAACATGAGAGTTATATGCGCCCTATAGCCAGCCCTGGTCTACAGTGTCGCTGCCGCTCTTTGAGCCAGCTGAAGTTCCTGAGCATTTTTCAAAGGCAGCCACCCCAGAAAGAGTGTGTTACAGTAATCCAAATGGGCTGTAACTAAGACATGTGTCACTGTGGTGAAATTAGACACTTCAAGGAATGGGTGCAGCTGGTGCACTAGCTGTAACCACACAAAGGCACTCCCGGCCTCCACAGAGACCTGGGCATCCATTCTCAGGACTGAGTCTGGGTTGAACTGCAAACCTCAGTCTTCAGGGGGAGTGTTAGAGCCCTTTAAGCTGAATTCCAATTCTTTATTTTGCCTTCCAACTGACCGAGAGCACCTCTATCTTTTCTGGATTAATTTTCAATTTGTTCAGCCTCATCCACTCCATTAGTGGTGACAGACACTACAACTGAGACGGCTTCCTTGGTTTGAGAATTTTTTAGCAAAAAATCCTATGCATTTTTTATTCAGAAGTCCCACTCTGTTCAGGTAAGTGCAGCCACCATCTTAATTTCCTACAATGTCCCTAAGCAACACTATGTCATGGACATAGTATATTGAAGATGCTCTGAAGTCTGAGAGTTGGCCTGGCTTCCTTTCCTTTCCATACTGATCTTAATTTTTCAGAACCACCACCATTTGCCATGGAAGAGTCCCTGCTCCAGTCTGCATTATGAATCAGTCTGTTACACAAACGGATTCCCTTGAAGGTTTTTGCTGGAAATATGATATATTTGGCATTATAGATTGGCCTCTTAAAAAGCATGATAAAGTTATGCAGCTGCTTGTCATGAAACAATGTGGCAGGTAAAAATTACCAGGCTACTTCAGATCAGGCATTAAGCATTCACTTTATTTATCCTCCCATGAAACATTAGTGGCATGGGGGGAAATTGATGAATAAGCCCTTCTTTTATTTTAATAGAGATGGATTGATAGTTGTTGTTGCTTTACCAGAGGGTCTCTTGAATTCTGACTGTAGTTGTTGAAAGGAAATAACTCTGATAAAGCACACTGACTTGCTCTTTAGCTGGACTTAGACTGGCCAACCCTTCAAATAGAGGATTTCTTCAAATAGAAGATTGTCTTCTAGCAGTCCTCTAGCAGATAGAAAACTTCCCTCTGTAAGGTAGGATATATGAATACTTTACCTATCTCTGTGGATTGAAACATCCATGTGACAAGTTCTGCATGTACAAAGTCATTTACTTCTGCCTTCCTTACACTCCACCTCCTAAATAGCTGCTCCTGAAGATTAGGAGACTATCCAGAACTGGGCTGGATCTACACTGATCTGTAAAAACGTCAAAAAAACCCCATGTAATATAGCTCTCAATGCAATTTTCCATAGATGACAGGTTGCTGCTCTACAGAGCCCTCTGGTGTCACATTTCTATAATACATTTTAATGTTATAAATGACCAGTGTAGATTCCATGCAGGTGAAAGGGCAAGGCTGTAGTTGAAAAGGAAAGGAAAATTGACAGTGCCTCTCCACTTTCCCTGTGAGCAGAAACACTTTCCTCTCACTTAACAAAAGCATTTGGACCACTGTTTATACTGTAAGAAATTGGAGCACTAATGGTCCAGTCAAGAACATGTTGTCTGCTGGAGGGCACAATGGACTATAAAGAAGTTCCATTACCTTTGCTAGACCTTTTTTTCCAGCTACAATTGCAGATTGTAGGCACTGCTAGAAGTGGGCAAGAGCTTTATTTAAAATCGCAGGGTTCATCCAGAATTAATGGGATATATTCAAGCATTTGCTTAACTCTCATATTGAAATCAATATGGCCGAATCATGGGATTGTATCCAACCAAGTGCTACTCAGCACACACCCATTGAAATTATATGTACCTAAATTGGCCATATCCATTAATTTCAATAGGTCTTGACTAACTCTGGTTATCCATATGGATCTGAGTGTGAATTTGCTGAATTTAAGGACTTGTAAAGATATCAGCGGCAAAGAATTAATCAAGTGCGTAACTATAACACTGCAAAAAGTTTGCTTGGATTCAGCAGTGGCTTGTGTGTGGGAGGGGAAAAGGCACTGACATCATTCCAGCAGTGGTGCTGCACTCATCCAGACAATGGTTGGGTGGGCTGATGTAGGGTTGCACCAGTATTTTGAGGGGCTGTTTAAGATACTCATTTGAGGCCCTCTTAAAGCATACAATTTCACTTATTTCTGTTTATGAAGCCATAATGGAAGTACGAATAAATGTATCATAACACATTCACTGTGGTCAGTTCTTACAACAGCTGGAGTGAAGAATATGGCTTAATACATTATATCAACACTACATAGTTAATACGAATCAGAAACAAGCCATGACCTCCAAATGTGTTGTTCTAACAGAAACAGAAAAGGAATAAAAAAAATCCCTAAAAAGCATATTGTATGATAACCTTCTAGGAGAAACCTATGGTGAATTGGTGATAACCAGATCACCGATGAATGTTGATGCAGTGGTTCTTTAAGAGTAAATTATGTGGTACCCAATTTTAATGAAAGGAACCTTTCAACCTCTCCCAATTTTATGTTCAATCGAAATCAGTGCCAATCCTACCAAGCATTCTTGTGAAATGGATGAGAGCAGATAACATTTTTCATCACTTTCAACTTTGAAAATCACCTCTCATCAGACACAAAAGCTACAGGCAGAGTGAGAATAAAGTGAAGCACAACACATAAATTGTGGTTAATATCTTGAATATTATATTTATGAATGAATAGAAGGGCAGCCAATGCTGTGTATCGTTACTGAGTTTGGGTATGAAACCTAAAAACAAATCAACCAACAACCAACTGTAGATTTCAGTCAGAAAGTTGGTTAAATCAATAACCCCTTCAAAGTGCAAAGATTCATCTTTGCAGCCCTTTTCAAGATGATCACCTCCCATGTTAGCCAAAGACGTAACATCAGATATGAATCCATGCTCATTCCTAAACTGCACCATTTCGTTAAATCTGACATCTTAGGTGAGCAATTGTTCCATCTGCCATACCATTAAAGAATTATATGTGAAATTTGTCTTTTGGATCGAGAATGGGGCCATCTGATGTTTCATCTAGGGAAAGCCAATGTTTCTTTATCACACACTGCTCTGGGAATGTTCTCTCTACTCATATCCACTACTAGACTGGATGGACCTGGCTTAATGGGGAAAGCTCCAGGTCTGCTGTTTTGTTGGGATGCACTTGTTTGCCTGGAATGCATAAGGCAGATAAGGCAGACTGAGACAGACTGACTATATAAAGGTAGGCAGGATTTCTTTACTAGATTTTGGTGTCCTTTCAAATGTGGGGCCTTGGGCAATTGCCCAGTTTGCTCCCCTACCAGAAGCCATCACTGGTGATAGTGATGAGATCAGGAAAGTTCCAGGTTGTTGGTGGCCTTGCAAGTGAACCTGCATCTTCAGGGCTGTTGCCCTGGGATTCCCTGACCTTGCTGCTGCTACCATGCCACACCTCACCCCAACAAGAATAGCACCACCGCCAGGGAGATTCCACTGTCTCTGTTCCCTTTCCTCCTGAGCTACTTCTGATCAGAAAGTTTCTTGGGTGTGTAACGATATCACGATAGTGCAATATGATACTTTCCTTCTTTAAAGGATTGCAATATTGCACCAGGAGTTTAAACGATCATAATATGCATATATATGGAAAAGTTTTAGTCTGTTCTCCCCCCCTCCCCCAATGCTGATATGGATTTCTTTTTTCTTATTGAAACACTTAAAGGCAGTTTCTCTGGTTTCCAAGTACTTAACTTATGATCTAGAAGTGTCAATCCTCATTTCTAAGAAAGTGTGCAAATTGCAAGTCTGGTAATTTGGAGCAATTATACGCTTTCTTAATTACTAATTTGAGTAAATCAAGATACAGTAATTTCTGCACTGTGGGTGAGAATACACTAAACTTCAACCCAGCTGTTTCTGCTACTTTATATAACATGAATATTAATGCATTTTGATAACCAGAATAATTCATTGCTTGTCACAGATTGACATTCAATTAATAAAGAGGAATCATATTTTTTTCTGTCTCAGAATAGAACACCTAACAAAAAATTAATAGGAATGACTAGTAATAAGTCCTATATATTTAGAGGATGGATCAAACATGAAAACATTTGCCAGGATGCTTGCCATGCTCATTCTTAATTTGTTAATGTGTCAGATACCTAGAAGTATTTTGATAAACGTTCTCTCAAGATTCCCATTAGAGCTGGAAGAGGGAGATATTTTGGATGGAGAGATTAAAAAAAATGGCAAGGAGAAAGGGAAGGGAATGTAGTCAAATTTTCATTTGACAACCAGATACAACAAGTCAAAGAGTAACTTTCAACCATCTAATAAATTGTATTTTTCTCAAAATTCACATGGGATTCCCTATCATTGACTCTTGCCCTCATTTCAACTTGGACCTCCTCATTGTCAAAGTTAAACATCATGCTACCTCCAAGGAAAGGGTAACAAAATTCCCATCACAAATGGAAAATAAGTGAAATCATGATAGTTACCCTATTCAGTCTTTGGTTGAGGCTGCACTGCTTGCATCCTGTTTTGATGGGGTTGAAGAGGAGTCTATCTAGATTAAAATGCCACCTGTTCCCGCATAAATTGATCATAGGTGACATCCACTGTGGGCCATACATGTGTGGAATTGACTTCCACTCACAAAATGGGACCTTATCTTCCTTTCCCCCCACACAAGACCCCACACATGCCCCAAAATTTTGCATACACATGAACACAGATATATAATTTCCTTGAATACAGCCTACCTCAATACCAATTATTCTTCATCCAATTCTTTTCAAAGTACCCCGTATTTCATTTTATGCATCTTCATTGCACACAAACTTGAGATGCTCGCACAACATGGGGGGATAGAGGTTTAAATAAAAGACCTAGAACCTGAAAAGCACCACATGGAGCCTCAGAAATGGAACATCTTAGCTCCCCTTCCAAATTCATCACCATTGCAAAAGGCGCAGCTGACTGGGAGGGGCAATGCTGTGTATTTGGCCTCCTGGAAGCACCATTCTGGCAACGTAAGTCACAGGTGGGGGCACTGGTTTGGCTCCATTGGTGCTCCTGAGCTGTTCTGACCTCATTGCCACTCCACCTAATTTCTTTACATCCGAGTTTGTGATGCTGGTTCTGGGTGGCCTCATCACCAGACCTTCTTGCAAATGCCAGAGACAAATGAGTCTCGTGACAGAACTGGAAGGTTCTTCTGTGGCACTGCTAACCTGAAGCTATTCTCTTACTGGTCTAACAAAGTAATGACTTATTTTTTTTTCTTCCACAGATCCAGCTTCCAGGGGTGGGCAGGTTAATACTAAAAGCTTTCTCTCTCACTGATCTATTCATATGGTGCTATAATGAAAAACCATTAAGGACTGGGGAGGAATTTGGATTACTTGAAAGAAAAGCACTACAGGGCTGCAATTGCAAAATATTAATTATTATCATTATATTCTCAGCTAGATAATGTAGGTTTTGAAGAGCACGTAAAATGCTCTTTGCTCCTCTTCTCTTATGAGGCTTCAGATTCTTGTATTTTCATGGAGGTGTCTTTGTTGTTGTTGTTGTTGTTGCTGGCCACATCTTATCCATCAAGACTAAGGTTGGATGAGGACTCGGTTTTAAACAGATTTATACATAGAATTTGGCAGTTCTGGCCTAACTGAACTTTTTTAACATTGGACTGCCTCTTATAATAATTTATTATTTATACTCCGGTCATCTGACTGGGTTGCCCCAGCCACTCTGGGCAGCTTCCACCATATATAAAAATATAGTAAAAAATTAAACCTTAAAAAGCTTCCCTCAATTATTATTATTATTATTATTAGTAGTAGTGTTAGTAGCAGTAATATTATTTATTACTCTTGTACTGAGTACCCAGTTATGCCCAAGATACTTTTGCATTAACATTTCTTTAATTAAAAAGTGCTTGCTAGTTAAATTCAAACTTAAAAAGCTAAATTAAACATATTGTTTTTATATTATTTTGAACATTTGCTTACATCTAACCTCCCTGCAAACCAATAATAATCAACACTCAATAAATAGCTTGTGTCATCTAACCTCCCTTCAAACTGTGTGCAAACAAATTGGAATGGATGTTCAATAAACATGTTGTCCGGATGCGACCTTGGTTCTGCAAGTTGCAACATTGCTCTGTTGTTCAGGAACTCCTCTCCATTTTCCCATAGTAACATTGCCAAAGTCACATAGTAAAGCTGTTCAGTGACTTGAGAGTGCCAAACATTTCCAGTGCACTAGTTCAACATTTATAAGCACACTGGGGGTACTTAGGTTTGTCTGATAATTCAGAATCTCTATTGTCAGCCAACAGAATAGAGACTCGCACTTCGTATTGTTGATAGATTTCCCCAATAAAATCTGAGCACACTTAATTTCACCCCAGAGGAAAGAGTGTCACTTTACAAGTTCCACATCAGAATGTTACACAATGCTCTTCTTCCTTTCCTCTTTTTTATCCTCATTTTGTTGCATCCCCTTGGTAGCAACAAACAAGTGACACAAAGAGAAAATACAAGCACATCAGTTCCTTCACAGTCCCCTGATTCTATCATCCCCATTCCTACTATCTTTTAGCACAGATTTAAAAACACATTTGTGGCTTCCCTCCCCCAAACACCTTTGTCCTTTCAAGGACTGATGGACAAAAAGAAATCTGAGAAAGTATCTCTTAAGTTCTAACATGGTTGTGTATCTTTCAGATACGCTCACCAGGGGCAGATACATAGCACCGATTCTCAGTACTCGAGGGAAGACAGTACGGGCATCTTCCCCCCTCTCCAATGTTAAAAGTATGGCACTTAATGTAACAACTTCATTTTTTTTAAAAAAAGCACTGCCAATTCCCCAGTTCTGGTTTGGGAGTATAGCACCTAACCCAAAGCAAGGGAAATATCCCCAGAGAAGCTGGATTTGATCCTTGATGGAATATCCCACCTATTAAAAGGAAAGCCAGCTACATGGAACATGTGTACTGCCTGCTGGTTGAACTGCTGTCCATTGTACAGACAGGCTGTCTGCCTACCCTGGAGACCATGTGTCTGGATATCCCAGTGACTGTATATGCTGGTGTTGATAGGGAACTCATCTGATCCAGTCAATGACAGTGATATGGATTGCTCCAGATCTACACAAAGGAGCTTTGTATTTTTCGAATATTATAGCTTCATTTCTGGAGCAGTTGGATGACTCTTGAAGAAGAGGTGCATCTAAAAAGTAGATGTGTAATGAAAGTGATCCCAAAGACCATTGCCAGAATTCTCCTCTACAACTTGTGAACCTTCTCCAACTCCTACGCTTGTGAGATTTTGACATTTGATATTTGTCACTTGGCTACAATATTCCAACAAGAGAGTCTCCCCTGCCCATCGCTCTTTCATTCTGATGTCAAATAAAATCTGGATTGTAGAATTTAAAGTAGAATTTGGCCAGTGTTTACTAAATTTCAAACCTTCTTCCTGGATAGTGCCTTCTCACATTCTTAGAGCTCTATGGATCATTTACTGGGAGAGCCTCAGGTAAAAGCAAAAAACAGAGCACAATCCAATATGTTAAATTCTCTTGTGTACATTGAGTCTTATTTAATCCCAACTGCTAGCTCAATTGGCAGAGCATAAGACTTTTAATATCAGGATCGTGGGTTAAAAACATTGTGGGTTAAACCACATTGTCTAAAAATATTCTTACATTGCAGGAGGTTGGACTAGATAATCCTTGTAGTCCCTTCCTGCTCTAAAATTCTATGATTCCTGGTTAAATATGTTTAGGATTGCAGATGTGACCAAAGATAACTGTGTGGGTGTGTGCCATGGGCACCACTGTCTTCATCACACTACCTCCAACTCTCTCAGAAACAATAGTTGGCCTCTCGTCCAACTGGTCTCTAGGCATTAGCTCTTCTGATCTCTAGGAAACTTGAGAGTGGAAGAAATGCTATGATTGTATCTTTCTTTATTTCATGAAGGCACATTTATAGTAAGGAGTAAACATAGCAGAATTGCTTCCCTTCCCCATTTCATAAAGCTCATGGATATCTCACCACGTGTTCTGTGATTCCTCTGTAGGAAATGAGAATGCAAGTTCAGCCTCCATCACAGACTTTCTTATATGAGAATAATTTCAGGAGCCAAACTTGTATACGGGGAAGCTTCAGTGAAATTGGGTATAACTTCACATTGGGAATCATAGCAATAAGATAAATGACTGTCATGGACCTAACACATATGAATAATTCTTACAGATGTGAGTAATATCACAGGAATCAATGGGCCGTCTTATGAGTTGCAGAGAAAGAGCACTGTGTTTCGAAACCATTATAGGGGAAGCAAAGAGAACGAACATCTGTCAGTCTTGCAAACACATTTAACATCAGAGTGATTATACAGTGCTGAGCACCTTCCGTGGGTGTTAATATGCAAAATCACTGGCATTGTGGAGCTTATGATATATACCTTGCACATATGCCTTTCAGAGTGGGGTAATAAAATGTAATGTATTTGCCCTTTCATGCTTCATCAGTGTTTGAACTGTTGTGATCCTTCCAAGTTTAAATATTTCCTGTCTTCTCAGAGAACAAATTCAAGGGCATCAGATTATGTGGCAGCCATTCATTTTGAAACAAAGGCGGCTGCTTGGGATCAGAAAGATGGAAGATGCAACACACACACACAGGGAGAGAGAGAGAGACATCTTGACATTTATTGGAACATGTCAAAGCCCCTCACTGATACTCTCCTGAAAGGAATACAGCACTTCCGCACTCAATGACTCTCCCTTTAATTGAAATCAATTTGATAAAAATGCACCTCTGTTTCCTCTCACACAGTGCTTCCGCCCGATGCACACGCACACAAAAATCTAATTCTGAAAGTGAAGCAAGGCCTACTGTCAATATTATAGGCACCTCAAATCAATGCCGCTGTTTTTCTTCCATTCCAGGTGCATATGCACATGCCACAAAATATTTCCTATATACAACAAAATTAGACACAGGACTTTTTAATATATGGTCAACGGACTTTTGGTCACAGGACTTTTTAATATATTGTCAATGAAATCTTAGATCTGGGGCTGATGGAAATTGTAGTCTACACTATCTAGAGCGGGCATAGGCAAACTCAGCCTTCCAGATGTTTTGGGACTACAACTCCTATCATCCCTTGCTAACAGGACCAGTGGTCAGGGATTATGTGAGTTGTAGTCCCAAAACATCTGGAGGGCCGAGTTTGCCTATGCCTGTCTTAGATCTTCATTACAGAGTAGCTGATCAGGGTTACCATTTTGGCTCAGGGCTTGAATTGATGTGATGTTTGTCATGTTGTTTGGCTGATGCAATTCATGCAGAGCTGATTGTGGTTATATAAATAGCCAGCATGGGGGGGCAAGCCAGTTTGGGACCATAGCATGGGGTTGTGGGACCACTTCTGCTGTGGTCCTCGGTAATATTCATTTGCTTATGTGGAGCATGAGTCTGCCTGGGACCCTTCTTCCTTCTCTTCTTCTCTCTTCATCTTGGAACTCTCATAAAGATGATAGCTAGGCACAGACTCAATCAATTAATGTGTTTATTAGGACCAACCAAAATGTCACAATATGTTCCTTATCTAACATTTTGGTGGGTCCTAATAAAGATATCCATCTTCTGTGGCTTTTGGAACTCTCAGGGCTGCTTCAACTGGGCATGCTCATTTCAAGAAATTGAAGCTGGTGGTGTGGCAATCATTGGCCCTTAGGGGGACATAATTTTGTGGATTGTAGGGACAACTTTTGCTCCAGTGCTTATTTCTGTGTAAAATGTCCTGAGTGAAGTCTCTGCCACTGTAGTAAGCATCTACCACACATCCCAAGTTCAGGCTAGCATATAAATAGTTGTTCACAAGAAAATGTCTATGAACGGCAGTTCAGCAATCCCATACAGGGTTCAGTAAGTAACTGGAGAAGAATATTTTAGACCTAGGGAGGGGGAACAGCATTAACTAGTGATATGTCACCTATTTCTATTGTGCAATGGTCAAGCGTGAAGAGCTGAAGGGAATGACTTCAATGTTGCTGTTCTGAGAAGGTGGATGGTTCTAAAGGAACTCTATGCTCAGACTTCCACATACTTTTTAGTGCCTATTAATATCAATTGTTTCTGTGATCTGCTATGGGGGTAGCTGTCTCATCACCCACAGACAGCTGAGACAATCCACCTGTCAGTCAAATTATGTCATCATGAAGTCAGGTGAATGACCGATGGGTTGCCCCACCCACCTGAAAAATTTCTTTGCACAGTACTTTGCATGTGTCTGACAGCTAGTTGACAGACAATTAGGAACCCCACTACAAGAGGGATACAGGTAGCTAGCCATGTTGGTCTGACACAGTCAAAATAAATAAATAAAAATTAAAAATTGCCCAGTAGCACTGACAAGGGGGCTTGTCAGCCCTATGCTCAGGCAAAGTGGCTTTCTGCAAGGATCAACCATACAATCAAGTTGCTCACACAGCTGACCCAATAGAGTTGAATTCCATGCTCATCAGCTAATAGATGTTGACTTCAATCCTGTTTTATTCCCCTTGGGAATGTTCTTTTTTTAAAAAAAGTAATCTTTCCTGTGTTACCAGTACTGATGCCTGACAACTTGGAACATAATATGGATGGAGCTGTCATGTTCAAATGTTTATATAAGTCACAAAATCGTATCCCATTGAAAAGTAATTCAGCATGAGTAGATGACATTGGCATGTTCAACCAGATGTGGATATGCATGGTATTGCTTTCAGCCAGATGTGCATGGCGTTACTTTCGGTGGTTAGGATTCAACCCCCACTGCGCCAGCATGAAAGCAGGGAAGGACTGATACTTGCAGAAGCAACCCCTTGTGCTTCATGGAGGGCCTCTCTGGAGGGCCTGCAATCTTAAAATTGCTAGTGCTTGAATGGAATGCTGCTTCTATTTACTTATTTTAACAAACCATGTTTGAGGTTTGTGTTTGTTTGAAGGGGTGAAAGCAGATGTTGCCTGGAATATGGGCTGGTGGTGGGGATAATTTTGTCCACTGACAGATGGAAGAGGAAGAGAAGAACAGGTGCAGGACAGAGGGAATTACCTGTGTGGGGACTGGTTTGAGAGATTTCTAGTTTACTCTGCCTTTGTTTTCATTGTTGCTCAAATAAATATTCTTGTTTGCTGTTAACTCCGGGCAATTTTCAGTGAAACCCATGAGCACTTATATTCAATTATTATTTGTTGCTGGCATCCATTTCCATAACACTTTATATTTTTAAGAAAAAAATTTCGATGCAGTTTACAACCTACATTAAAACATCAAATAAAACAACCCAGAATAAAACATTACTGGAGAATGTCAAGTATACATTCAAAGCAACATAATTAACAGGAGACTAAAATATTACCTTAAAGATTTGAAAATAAAGCAAAAGCAGTCAACTTAAGAATGCACATTTAACGCAGCAAAGTTAACAACAAAATTTACCTTAAACATTTTTTTAAAAAATAAAACATTACTAAAGCAAGTCAGATATAAAATGTTCATAGCCAATGCCTACATGCACAGAGTGTAATTAGCAAAGTAAAAATGTGACACTTTGGATCCTGCCCAGTAGAATATACATCCCCCATCCATGTGACTAGTCAACAACATAGTGAAGGTGAGTTGGTTGGCATCCATCTATCTCAGGAGACAATGGAGGAGTACACCTTGCTTTCTCTCCATTTGGCCCCATCTGTCAGGTAGCCAAGGCCTTTAAGCACTCAGCTATGCAACCCACCTAGAGCTCTCACAGTGTCCTGCATCCTCCCATGTGATCTGGAGAGAGCTGGTTAGGAAGGCCTTGCCCCCTCCTGCTGCTGCCCAGAGCCACCACTCTACTACACAAATGAGGTGGCTTTTTGGAATCTAGCTTCAGTTCTCCACATTCCACAGCATATTGCAATTCATATTAGTTTCTTAAAAGTCCGAATGGAAATTTATCAACATTTTATAGTGTGAATCTCACACATCAGTATGCAATTTTGCCCAATATACATATTTTTCATAAAACTATTTCCTCTAATATAATGCATTTTTGTATTATATCACTACTTACCACTACTATTAAAATTTGCATACCACCCTTTTTATGCACACTTTACCCTAGTATATGCATTTCTGTACACATTACCTAGCCAGATAACTGCACTGAAAAAAGAAAAAGAAAAATGTGAATTTTGAAGAATGGCTGTGTTTTGGTTTTCATACTGTTTTGGAAAGCGCATATGCAGCACATTCACCCTTAAATGTTTACTGGACTGAATTTATCTTCCATCTTTAATGGTGAAAAGGGTTTGGCTCATTTGCTTTAACAACAGAGATGTCTTTTATTTTCTCCCAATTCCCTTCCTGCTTGCAAACTGTTTTGCACCCTTTCCCAGAGGGTTGTACAAAGTTATCCGAAGGGAGGCCTAATACAAAAATATCCAAGGGAAGCATGCGAGAATGTTCACAAAGTGCACCATCCATGTTGGCTTTGCTCTAGTTTCAGTTGACAGCATGAAATGGTATTGAAAAACTGAACAGCTTTGTGGATGCTTCTTTGATACATGAGCAGCTGTGCTGGAGTGAAAATACTCAGGAAGATACCTGACGAGGTCTAGTGTCTGACAGCCAATAAACAAGATATATAGACATCTTTGCCTTCTTTTTTGCCATCAACTTATCCCAAATAGAGTTCAAACACAGTTCAGAATCTGGGTCAGAATGACCTAGTTCTTTTACTAGATAGCTGGGACATCTTTCTGAATGTCCTAAAATTCTCAGAAGGAACTTTTATCAATGTAAGTAACAATTTGAAAATGATTACTGTGAAATCAAGGATAGGAGTATGTAGTATGCAACTTTCTAAAAAGTGGTCGATAGTGTTTTTGGCTGCCTGAACAGAGAGGGAAACTTTGCAAAATGACTTTCCTTTGGCTAGTAAAGAGAGAACAAAATATGCATCCTAAAAATAGCCAATTAGACAGTCACAAATAGCCAGTTAGACAATCACAAATAGCCAATTAAACAAGACAAGCACATGGTAATTTATGGAAACATCTGGGGAATGTTGATGGCTTTGCAATTTAAAGGGAGGGTTCTTTATTAAGTACAGTTGAAGTTTGTTGCGGCCAATCAAACAAAGCTTTACATGCAATGGAATGCTTCTGTAGTTGCAAATCACAAAATCAAAACTAAAATTTCCCATACAGTTCTATAGTAGCTTGGAGCAATATACTAGATGGCGTGCTACCTGGTATTATTATCAAACTTTCACAGGCATTTGCCCCTTCCCACCTATGAAGGCTCCAGCACAAGCAACAAAGCTGGCCTACAGTTGACTGGCACACTGGGTCAACATTTTCATTGAACTGTGTTACTAAGAATCCTGAGGCATGTATGACTTGTTCAAGTGCTTTAAGTCTTTCTACACTGTCAACCACAACCCCAAGATCTCTTTCCTGGTCATCCATTGCCAGGTCAGACCCCCATAAGTGTAAGAGTGAAGGTTTTTTTGCCCCAGTGTGCATTACTTCATACCTACTTACTCTGAATCACAGTTACCATTTTAATGCCCGTTCACTTAGTTTGAAGAGATTGAGTCTCAACAGATTTCAGTCCCAAGAAACGTCACAACTGACCCCTGTGACAATGATAGCTGCTGCAAACATTGTGAATTAAATAGTGATTTCTCTGATGTTTTAAAGGGTATAGTTGCTTCTAAATTATTAGTAATTAGCAATCTGCATGTTCACTATACGCTTACTGGCCCTAGGATTCACCTTACAAAAGAGCATTGTTATCGTTTTGTTTCTTGTTAATAAGCTGACATTTAATGGCAAACAAACAAACAAACAAACCTCTCTTTATTACATCTATAATTCCAGCCCTGATTGTCTTCTCATGTTACTATATTGCTTTGTAACTATAAATTAAAAATTCTTCCCAAATCACGCTTATATAATCAGGAAATTAATATAACAGAAAAAGCCATGATGCTCTTAGCCTTAAAACAATAATGTAATACTCTACAAAGGCAACTACCAGAAAGTAAGAAAAAACAAAAGCAAGGGGAAAAAATGCAAGTACAGTGGTACCTCAGGTTACATACACTTCAGGTTACATACGCTTCAAGTTACAGACTCCGCTAACCCAGAAATAGTGCTTTAGGATAAGAACTTTGCTTCAGGATGAGAACAGAAATTATGCTCCGGTGGAGGCCCCATTAGCTAAAGTGGTGCTTCAGGTTAAGAACAGTTTCAGGTTAAGAACAGACCTCCAGAACAAATTAAGTACTTAACCCAAGGTGCCACTGTAATATCAAGGAACTCCATATGATACCCCCATGTTAAAGCAATGGGTGATAGGGGTGATCATGGGGCTATGTGGACCAGCCCTGCCCCTACCGCTGATACATGCCATTCAGTGTGGAAAAGAGCTCTTTGAAAGTATTGTCAGCATTCACTCTGAAAACGGATTGATTGTTAAACTACTCTGTGAGTTGTAGCTCTGGGAGTGGAATAGGAACTTCTTAACACTTAGCAAACGAAAGCTCCCACAATTTTTGGGAGGGAAGCTATGACTGTTTAAAGTAGTATCATGTTTTCTTGATTTAAGAAGGCAGGAAAGAGGCATTGTCCTCTTAATAATCAAGCACCTTCTTCCCATAGCTTTTAAAATCAGGCCTGTGGCACCTAGAAACATGTTCAGTAAAAAGTTTATAAGTGCTAAATGAGTGTTCATGTACAATTAGCAATATGGTTCCGTCATCAGTTACATGCAGGCCAATGCTGAGGGCAATTAGGGGAAGAAGAAAAGAGATAGATCCATTTCATATTATGCGCTGCCAGGGTGGTCTTTGTTATTTGCAGACATTTCATCACTTATCTGGGGAAGAGATTAAGCTTTATGAGCTATATTCACACTTTTAATTAAAAAAGCATGCCCAAAATGGATGGTTGTGAAGGTCAGGCTATTCATTTTGAGTAGGCTGGCAAAACAATGACATTTCGCCACCAGATTTCTAGTGCTTTAGTGATATGTTTTGTGATATTTTGACAAATTAGCTCTGGAGAGACAGCAGAACAATACCTCAGATATTGCAATTATTCATTCACCAACTGGATAAACATCAGGGTTATTAAGAAATGACAAGTAATTATAGCAAATATTACTGATTCTGTGGGTGCAGGCATTCTCAAATTTGATTCTTTTAACACACGCCCGATGAGTCTTTCTCTGCAGTTGTGAGATAATTTGGGCAAGTGGGCACAGGGAATACAACTATATTTGGGAAATCATCATGTTATGTGTTGGGACCTCGTATGCATTCATCATGTAGAGGGCTTATTTTAAATCCATGGTAACTTCTTGCTTGGGTCCAGAGAAAATAAACAGCATACAATTATCTATCATTCTGCCCTGCTTCTCTGCAAGTATAAACTATCTCCGGAATGCACCATTTGTTGAATTTCATCTGTAGCAGAGGATGGTTGGGCTGAATATTATTATGCTTGGATGACAAAAACAGAATGTTTACCTGTGAGTAAGCACCATGGATAGTATTTACTTATGAGTATACATGTGTACGGGACGCAGGTGCCGCTGTGGGTTAAACCACAGAGCCTAGAACTTGCCGATCAGAAGGTCGGCGGTTCGAATCCCCATGATGGGGTGAGCTCCTGTTGCTCGGTCCCTGCTCCTGCCAACCTAGCAGTTCGAAAGCACGTCAAAGTGCAAGTAGATAAATAGGTACCACTCCGGCGGGAAGGTAAATGGCATTTCCGTGCGCTGCTCTGGTTCGCCAGCAGCAGCTTAGTCATGCTGGCCACATGACCCAGAAGCTGTACGCCGACTCCCTCGGCCAATAAAGCAAGATGAGCGCTGCAACCCCAGAGTTGGCCATGACTGGACCTAATGGTCAAGGGCCCCTTTACCTTTATGCATGTGTACGATTGAGCTATAAGTGCATTTAGAGTGATTTGTATATGTTTCCTAAAGAAGCAGGTCATGTGGGGTTTTTTATTGTTAAAAATAAACAGGGAAATATTTTATTACATATTTTTACAAATTTGTACACACATACACACACATTTTGATTCTGGGATTTGACCCGTGTGTTGGCTCAAGAGGCTTGACCAAAAGTATTTGATTAACTGATCCCCAAGCTATTGTCATGTCAAGGTCTTCTCAGACCATTAGACATAAAGTTTTAAACCAATACACTATCCAATTCTCTTCTTGCCTTGTCGCTTGACCCCCCCTTTCTCCTTCACTTCCTTCCTTATCCACTTATATAAAATGTTGCTGTCACTACTTTTTCCATTTCCTTGACTCTTATCTGACATCATACGTTCCCTCCTTTTTTATTGCAACACAAGATAAAGACCTAGAGTAGGCATGTTGAAATTAGTGGGTGTAAGGGTGCATTCAGACATGGGAATTATTGCATTAGTTTTCCTGGCTATAATGCTAGCATTTCTGTCCTTGTTTCTAATATTCCTTTTATACTTCAGTACTTGTTGCATTATGGAAATCTGGCTTTTTGATCGATATACCACCATATCGTGGTACATTTCATTCACTTGTGGAGGCGCAGTGACCCAATGGCAGATGTCACTGGACATGTCACCACCCTTGAAACACATGTACACATTCCCCATGATTCTCTCATGAAAAGAGCAATATGAGATGGAAATAATTAGTATATGAGGGTAAATCTCTCTGGGTCCTACTTCAGTAGCTAAAAATACTAAACAATAAACAAGCTAAAACCAAAGGGATATAAAATTGTCACAATTAACTTGTTCCATTGGTTTAATGACAAGCCAATATTTAGACTGGGATCAATAGTTCTAAAATCTCTCAGTGGAAAAAAATACACCCAGAGATTAACAGGACCTCAATAACCCTGATTAAAAGGTTAGTAGGGCCTCAATAATGCAAGTTTGTTGACACTTACAACTCCAAGGAGCTATTTTGTCCCTTTCATATTTTATGTTGATCAGTAATGGTCATCCCTAATCATTACACTAAATATGTTTGGTGGTTGTAACATGGGTGTAGCTCCTCAAATAGCCCCATTCACTTCAATTAAGTTATAATTATTATTTTTTAAAAAACAACAACAACAACAACAACTGTGTTGGACATTTTCTTTATTGTGGTGTTTTTTTAGTCAAGCTGAAAGGCCCAATTAAACCCATACATAAAATCCTTAAGAACCTGCTCTCCTGCTGGTTTGTTTACACAGATGAGATGAAGAATTATAGCAATGAAAGTGCTAGTTGCATTAGAAATCCCATTTAAGATCCTGTTTATTGTGTTTCCTGAACAGGAAGCCTCTTAGCCAAATTAAATACATTTTCCCATGTGAACCTATAACAGTATGACTGAAGGTGTACTTAAAAAAAAAAAGTTCATTGCTCAAGTCTTTGCTGATCTTTCAATGTGGCTTTATAGTTACAAGCACATTTAGATGTACTGCATGTATCAGCAGAATCAACAATAAACAAAAGTTCTTATTCCACATACCACTTAAAGGGATCCTGCGAAAAGAGTCTGAAACACTAAGGCCAACTTTAGCTGAAAAATTCATTTTGGTTTTATCTGCTTTGCCCACGTGCAAAAGGAAAAGTACACACTGTCTTGTATGGATGCACTTTGTGTTCTAAATCAGGGGATGGCTCAAAAATCAGCAAATACTGTTCCATTCTGGTTTGTGCTAGCTCAGTCTCTCCTGCATTGAACAGTAGCATGATTCTGATCAGGGCACAGCATACCCATATCACCTGTAGTTTGTCTCTGGGAGTTCTACCCGAGATGCCCATTTTCACACACCACAGCTGGCATAGGTTGCACACAGTGCTGTTTCCATTCTGCTGCAGTTTGGTTTCTGTCAAAAAACTTTGCTGTCTGCTATGGTGATATATGCAATTAATTAAATAAATACAGTGGTACCTCAGGTTACGAACTTAATTCATTCCGGAGGTCTGTTCTTAACCCAAAACCATTCTTAACCTGAGGTACCACTTTAGCTAATGGGGTCCCCCGCTGCTGTCGTGCCACCGGTGTGTGATTTCTGTTCATATCCTGAGGTAAAGTTCTTAACCCGAGGTACTACTTCCGGGTTAGCAGTGTCTGTAACCCGAAGTGTTTGTAACCCAAGGTGTTTGGAACCCGAGGTACCACTGTAATTATATCACTATTATGCTATTCTGGACCATTCATTTCAATTCAAAGAAAAAACAATGCATTGGGGGTGGGGGTTGTCATCAGTTGTGTATCATTTCCAAGACAGAAAACAACAACAGTGAATAATGATCACATTTGCTAGATTGATTCCCATTCTGGACATAGAACCAATGAGTAAATACCAGCAACTTTTTTACATTTTCCATTTACTCCCATTTACATTTCCATCAGAATTCTATCCCTAGTCATGATGAAGTCTTATCTAGTATACCCAGTTGCAATAAGAAGTCACTTTCCTGTGATGCTTCTGCCATGGCTTTTGGAAAGTCAAATGAATTGATGCACCTGCACAGTCAAATTACAGCCTCATTCACCAAATAACCAAAACTATAATATTTTTCCCATAATTTATTTCCCCACATCGAGGAATGATGAACACTCCTAGTCAATTAAATATGTGCACATTTTCTTTCTTCTTTCTGTGAGTTAATGATGCATTTCCCCATCATTCTTCTGACATTTATCACATATACATTCTGCGTTCAATTTAGCATGGCTTTTTCAATCCCGGTCCTTGAATTGGATTGTTCTCAAAAACACAAAATTAGTTTTGGTTAATGAGGAGATCCATTTTCTTATTAATGTAAAGAAATCCGAAACATTTTTATGAGTCCGCCTGCTAAAGAAAATCACATTAAAGAAAACACGGTGCCATTATGAATAGGTCTAATCTCTCTAAGTGAATCTTGATTTGAATATTTAAGAGGCTACAGAGGCCATTCTTCAAAGAGCTGAAAAGTATAAACAAATGTACATAAATTATATGCACAGACACAAAAATGTAATAACATATAGCATCATATTCTGTTGGACATTCTAAAATATATCTTCCTAGAATCTAGAGAGTTGAAAGAGTTTGGGGCATTATATGGCTTTTTAATTGCTTGCTTTGGTTTATACCTGGCACAGCAAAACTCTAGAATGGCTGCCAAAAGCAGCCCTCTATGCCTCTCTATGGTGAACCCCGCCCCCCGCCAGACCACATCTCTCACATGTTGCATGGGACATGGCTCCCCAATATTGTGCATTGCCATCACTCTCAAGCGCTCTTGTTAGACTGGGATGTGTCCTTGAACTATGACAATACCTCTTGCTTGCATGGATAGAGAAATGTTGCTTGTGTGTGGTGTGTGTGTGTTTATAGAAACATTTGACTTTTGTGTGGCTAGAAGGACAACCCTGCAGGGAGACTGAGAGCCCTGCTCCTGCCTCTATCCACCTGGTCCAAGGCGGGCCTGACAGGTTTTATAAGGACTGCTGCTGCTTCTGCTCAGCAGAGACAGCTTCTTCTTTTAAATTGATTTTTCAAAAAAATTATATACAGTGGTGCCTCGCAAGACGAAATTAATTCGTTCCGCAAGTTTTTTCTTCTTGCGAGTTTTTCGTCTTGCAAAGCACGGTTTCCCATAGGAATGCATTGAAAATCAATCAATGCGTTCCTATGGAAACTGCCTTCAGACCAGGTCCGGGGACAGTCGGTCCCCCGACCTCTTCTGAAGGCTGGGGGGGGGACAAGGGCTTTTCTTCCCACCGCCAGCCTTCAGAAGGCTGTTCTGAAGGCTGGCGGTGGGAAGAAAAGCCCTTCTCCCCACCCCCCGCCCCGCAAGCTCCGGGGACAGGAGGGCTTTGCTGCCGACCGCCAGCATTTTAAGATCGCCTGGGACAGCGGAGAAGTTTCCGCTGCCCCGGGGGCTTTTAAAATGCTGGGGGTCGGCAGTGAAAGCTGCGCTGCCGCCCGCCAGCATTTTAAGATCGCCTGGGACAGTGGAGACGTTTCCGCTGCCCCGGGGGCTTTTAAAATGCTGGGGGTCGGCAATGAAGGTTTCGCTGCCGCCCGTCAGCATTTTAAGATCGCCCAGGACAGCAGAGAAGTCTCCGCTGTCCCGGGAAGGAAGGCGGGGGGGAGCAAAGACTTTTGCCCCCCGCCGGCCTTCAGAAGAGGTCCAAGACCAAAAGTCTTTGCTCCCGACCACCAGTATTTTAAAAGAGGTCCCCGGAGATTTCCCTATGGCACGGGTGTCAAACACAAGGCCCGCGGGCCGAATCCGGCCCACCAGACCTTGTCATGTGTCCCTTGTAGCCACCGCCGGCCGCCAACCTTCACCTTTTATTCTCGCTTTTTTTTTTTGACACAAGAAAGCTGCCTCTTCAGCGCATGCGCGGCGGCCTACAAGCCAGAGAACGTCTGCCCTCTAGCGGTGCCGGCCATTCTACACAGGAAACCTCCACTTTACATGCATTCAGGAAACCTCCACTTGTTTTTATATTGAGCGCATGCCATCCTGTGATGTGACAGATCCAACAGCTGCCTGAACCCTTCTCTCCTGTACTGTAAATCCTACAGATACAACCGGCCCTTTGAGGGTGACCAAACTGCTGATGCGGCCCCTGATGAATTTGAGTTTGACACCCCTGCCCTATGGGCTTTCTTCTTGCGAAGCAAGCCCATAGGGAAATTCGTCTTGCGGAACGACTCAAAAACGGAAAACTCTTTCGTCTTGCAAGTTTTTCGTTTTGCGAGGCGTTCGTCTTGCGAGGTACCACTGTACAGTGGTACCTCGGGTTAAGAACTTAATTTGTTCTGGAGGTCTGTTCTTAACCTGAAACCATTCTTAACCTGAGGTACCACTTTAGCTAATGGGGCCTCCTGCTGCCGCCGAGCCGCCGCTGCACAATTTCTGTTCTCATCCTGAAGCAAAGTTCTTAACCCGAGGTACTATTTCTGGGTTAGTGGAGTCTCTAACCTGAAGTGTCTGTAACTTGAAGTGTCTGTAACCCGAGGTGCCACTGTACTTTTTAAGCATTTTAACTGCTTTTAACTGGGTTGTAAGGGCATTTTGTGGGATGTGCCTAGGAGGAAGAGGAGAGCAGGGGGACACCCAGTTATAGTGGTTCTGGGTAGGAGGAGGTATGGCATGGGGGGAGGAGCAGGCTGGGTAAGGGGCATACGGCACAGGCAGTTAGTGACTGTGGCATGTGTCAGCCCCTCCTCCAACCTGGGGAATTGTGGTTGACATATCAGCCAGCCTTCAAGTTTGTGACTGCTTCTGTTGAATGCCAGGTCAGCCCAGAATAAGATCTCCCTCATCCATGATCTGATAACGGATGAGGAGACTGGTCTGTCATGTATCACTGAAACCTCAGTTGGTGAACAGGGTGGAGTTGGTCTCACCCAGCTGTGCCCACCAAAGTACTTGAGGGTCAGGGAGGGGGAGTTGCTGTGGTCTATAGAGATTCTCTCTCCATCTCCAGGCTCTCTGTCCAGTCGGAGGCAGGGGAATCTAGAGTATGTGTTCCTGGTGTTGGGCAATCGGGACAGATTAGGGATTCTGCTTGTTTAACGCCCGCCTTGCTGCCCAGCAGTCTCCCTGCCTGAGCTGACAGAAATGGTCTCAGAGGAGTCCCAGACTGCTGGTTTTGGGAGACTTCAACATCCATGCCAATAAAATCAATTGCATCCACCAAGACCTTGACTCTCATGTTATAGCAGATAAATCTCATGGGCTGTCCAGAGCACAGTCCAGTCCTCTTCTTTGACAGCTCCTCAAATAGAGGACTGTCCTCAGTAAAGCAGAACACATGTTCACCCTGTATTTTGTCCTTTTTAATATGGAAAGAAGGGGTGACAATATTTGTAGTATATATACTGAGAGATAAAGTTCATTAAATGCCGTGCAGGATTTAATCCCAAGCATGTGTATCAATTTTCTATTCAGTATTTTAATATTTTGAAATTATTCAAAATTTTGAGGTTCTAAAGCACAGACAGTATGTAACACTCTATTAGTCCAAACTTTGAAGTTCTGCATTTCTACTTAAATCAGAATCAAAATTATGAATTCATTTAGTCAAACATAAATCATCTCAGTACTAGTGATATTGCCCTGTACACCATGCATCATATATGCAAAGTACTCTAGGCCAGAGATTTCCACTTACATCAAAATGTATAGCAAATGATGGCTTTAATACTGATCTCTTTGAAGTTACTGCAAAGTTCTTGTGAACTCAAATGAGAAAGACTCAAGTTTTCTAAGGAAAACTCTGCTGAAATGCAGTGTACCACAGATCTAGGCAAAACAAGAAATGAAAAAGGAATACGTATGTATTGGGAGTGACTTGAGCAAGACTGAAAAAATATTAAATTATTTGACAGTATTAAGATGAATAAAACAAGTTCCAATCCCAGGAGCAGCAATCATGAAAAGCTCATTCCCTGCTGTCCAGGGTCCTGCCTGGGAGAGGAGGATGTCTGAAAGTCTAGGCATGCTCTCTATGCCCAATAGTGGAAAGCACAAGGAGTTGTTATCCATATCTGATGTGAATCCTTGCTCCCGATCATAGACCAGCAGAGGCTGTCATGTAGAAATTTCTTGGAGATAATGGAAGCCTGGACCTGTAATCTAAAATTAACTGTTGCTTGGGATAGACACCATTTGTAAATTAACTGTTGCTCAGGATAGACACCATTTGTGATGGACTTCAGTTGACATACAGTGTCTCAAAGAAACAGCTCAGTTTCCCTCAGATAATTTGGAAGCTGCATGAGTTGGATCAGTGGTCCAAGGGCCCCTGAATCAATAATTCAAATCAAAATATAGCTATATCTTTACTCCTGTAAAGCTGTCGCAACCCCACCCCTCCGCAAAAAAAGTACTGTGATTGGAGAGTGCAGGTAAAATCATTCTTCCTGATTATATGCTACATGTTAATCACAATAGAGCTTTTCCTCCATGTCATATGCCCACACTGGTGTTTGTTCTTCCTTCACCCATCATTCCACCCTGGTGCTGTGACATCATGGCAAGTTTTAGAGAGTTGTTTTCTGCCTGCAATACTTTTTGATGGCCAGATTAGCAAAATGCTAGTACAAAACACTTCAGGGATTCTTGCTCCAACTTGGATCGTCTCGTAAAAATAACGATTCACCTCAGACAAAACCCCAACTCCACTCTGAGGCAGCCCATATTGCCTCTGGATTTGGGATTCATTAATAAGCTTGAGGGTAAATTTTTTCAGTACTTTTTAAAGTATAAATGTAATTTTATTCTACATTTTCTTCTGTAACACTGAGCAATGAATTTAAAAAAAGAGTCCACATTGCTCACAGTTGAATTATATAGAACCATGCTGGAAAATTGCTATTAAGGATACACAGCGGAAAAATACAAACATGATATTCTGGCCAATGTGGTTCCACTGGGAGGAGATATCTTCCCTGGTTCCATAAATTAGTGCTTAACATAGCATGTGTCATCCCTGCCAAAGTGATGATAACATGTAAATTGGAACATCACTTAGTGATATGCTTGGTGTGAAACCTCTGTTGTCACAGAACTTGATTAGCTAGTATTCAAGTATTTTGTTCTGATCAAGATAGGACTGGAGACTGTTCACATAAATAAGGGAAACCATGCATTCACAGGAGTAAAAAAAGAAAAGAAGGTAAAGGACCCCTGGACAGTTAAGTCCCGTCAAAGGCAACTATGGGATGTAGCGCTCATCTCGCTTTCAGAGCGAGGGAGCCGGTGTTTGTTCACAGATAGCTTTCCAGGTCATGTAGCCAGCATGACTAAACCTCTTCTGGTACAATGGAACACCATGATGGAAGCCAGAGTGCACGGAAATGCTGTCTACCTTCCCGTCACAGCGGTACCTATTTACCTACTTGTGCTGGCATGCTTTCAAACTGCTAGGTTGGTAGAAGCTGGGACAGAGCAATGGGAGCTCATGCCATCACAGGGATTCAAACCACTGACCTTCTGATTGGCAAGCCCAAGAGGCTCGGTGGTTTAGAGACACCTGTGTCCCCTGTCACAGGAGTATGGTATGGATGCATATGGTGCTCAGGACCAGAGATTCTTGGGGAATTTGATGTTTTTAAATTCCAAGACTAACTGACCATGTCAGACAACATTTGCATTTCTCTGAATGTTGCAAACCACTTATTAGTGCGAATCTGTATTTTGAAAGGAAGTATATTTAAAAATATGTTTAACATATATTTAAATGTGAATTTTCATGCAGATCTAAGATCTTTTTTGCTGTATGACAGATTAAAAGAAGAATGTAATGGACTTATGGGTGAATATGTATGGAAGTGGCAAATGCTAAACATACATTGATCCACTCACCCAACTCAAGTTCAAGGTGGGCAGGTGGCAGGAAGTAGACTAGTAGGCTAAAGGCTATGGTTTGGCAGGACAGAAGGAGAATCTGGTTGCTTTCTTCACCAAGTAGTGCCAAGGTGGGAATCAGCAGAGGCTGGTAGGACAGCATGGCCATGTTGCATTGGAGACCTGGCTGAAAACCAATTAATCTAACCAGATCCAATTCAACAAAACAAAACATAGTCTAAGCAGGAAAGTTCTCTGCTTGGGAGTGGGATCATTTGCCTCCCAACTTCTGAGGCGATGAAAGTCACTACCTGTGCTCTGCAGCAAGGATTGCAATAAATGATTTCTCCTTGCTACACAAGCCATGGGTCTGTGAATCAGACAAGTGCACTGTGACCCACTAAGCAGATACAGTGTAGGGCAATGCCAGAGTGTCCCTATGCCATAATGCCTCAGGATTAAAGGTCACCATAACTTAAGCCATCTGTCCTGCCTGGACTAAAGGCCACTGGAGGCGGTCATCGGTGACCTGGCCACCTTCTCCCAAGTATGAACAAACGCTCAAACATAACCTTCTACAGATCCTCCAGAAAAATGTCTGAACCCTTTTCGGACCGGTGAACTCCATCATCCCTAAAAAGAAAAGGAAGGTTATAGCGTATCCTTTCATGGGAGATGTGCACACACACACACAGGCTTCATACCTTCAGCTTCCTAACACCTAACAGCTTGTTTGTTTTCTACTGCATTGCCTTCTGAATTAGCTGTTGCACTGCAATCACAGCTCCCTGACCATTTCATAATATAGAATAGTCTATCACTTGTTGAGTAGTTTTTCAAATGTGAAATCAATTGTTATCAGGTGATCTATCCCATATAAATAGACAATTTGCCGTATTTCTCTTGTAAACTCATTTCCATCCAAAGATTATATTTCAAGTACCTGCACTTAGTGCCACCATATTGTGATTTTGGTGATTACATCATCTGGCTATTACAAGCTGACTCATTTAGAGCATATATCTGTGTGTATTTCATTTGTTTATTTTGGTGGGAGAATGGATTTCAGACTGTATAAATGAATTTCAAAGCTAAAAGGGGGGTTGCTGAGTTGTATTGATTTGACTTCACTTCTTGTGCAATGCATTAAATGTAAGCAAAGGAAGCAAATTATGCACTATAAATGACATGTCAAACAATATACTCAAACGTATCAGTCAGCAGTCCTCACTGCAGATTGCTGAATCAACAAAGAATTTCCGTACTGCCTTTCCTATATTTACTCCATACACAAGATGTTTGTGAATAAAACATTAAATGAACTAGGACTACCATTCTGAATATGTCTGTTCCGGCCTTTCCAACCAGGTACCTTCTGGATGTTTTGGACTACAACTTCCATCAATCCTAGCCAGCTCAGGGCTGATGCAAATCGTCACCCCAAACATCTAAAGGGCAGCACTTTGAAGAAGTCTGCTCTGTATAATCCAGAAAGCAGCCATACACTTTTGTCTCACATTTGTACCCATGTATCATATATATTTCTCATTGCAGGGACTTAGTGCAAGGTAGCTGGTGTCTGCAATATACAGTGGTACCTTGGTTTAAGAACAGCTTAGTTTATGAACAACTTGGATTAGGAACTCTGCAAACCCGGAAGTAGGTGTTTTGGTTTGTGAACTTTGTCTTGGAATAATAACACGTTTCGCTTCCTGTTGAGTGTGCTCCATTTGTAAATTGAGTCCCCCGCTGCTATGGGAAAGCATGCCTTGGTTTAAGAATGCTTTGGTTTAAGAATGGACTTCCAGATTAAGTTTGTAAACCAAGGTACCACTGTATATTGCAGAGACCAGCTACCTTGCACTAAGTCCCTGAAATGAGAAAGCACCATCCCTTAGCAATCTTTCCAGTGTCACCACAGCCCCAGCTTATAGAATCACACATTTGTCAAGAATATAGATTCAGTCAGGCTTAGCAAAGGTGGGCAACAGATCTGCATAGCAGAGTAATAAAGGCTGTCGTCTTGCTGCTTGCGTTACAATCAAATTCCTTCACGCAACAGCTTGAGGAAGTAGAAAGCACTTTAGATTTCATACTCCCTCTAGACTCCAGCTTAATTTGCATCACAGACTTCAAGCATTGTCACTAGCATGTTAATGTAACCTTCAGAATAACCTCTTCGCAGCCTCTAATTTTTTTTAAAAAAGAGAGATGCTAAATTCTTCATGCTAAGAAGAATGTCCCTTCGCCTAACAGAAGTAGTAATGTCTTCCTGTCTCATAAATGCCTAACTCGTGTGGCTTTGCTTTCCACAGCGAGTTATTTAAAACCTAAACTCTCGATTGCTATTTTACTGCAACTCAATGAATAAATAAAACTATAGATGTTTGACGTATGCAAAGATACACAAACATTCCATACACGATGTTCCCTGAAAGCATGAACCATTTAATACACAGTGATTCTTTTTAATAGTCATGTAGATATGGGAGCCGTGGGCAAGACTGGCTGAATCTCCCCACCAAGTCTTCACCCAAACAGTCGCAGATGTGGGTTTGCCCTGCCTAATATATGAAAAACAGTGGTACCTTGGGTTACAGACGCTTCAGGTTACAGACTCCGCTAACCTAGAAATAGTACCTCAGGTTAAGAAATTTGCTTCAGGATGAGAACAGAAATCGTGCTCCGGTGGCACGGCGGCAGTGGGAGGCCCCATAAGCTAAAGTGGTACCTCAGGTTAAGAACAGTTTCAGGTTAAGAACGGACCTCCAGAACAAATTACGTTCTTAACCCGAGGTACCACTGTAGCCTTCTGATTATGAATAGAATCTTTGTGTTGTGGATCATAGTTTGTATTACCATTAGCAACAATGGCCTTCATTTTTGAGATATTTGAGCATAGCAGAAAGCTGTGCCTGAGCGTTTATGTTCCATAAAACCAAGGCAAGCACAAATCTGGTGTTATGTATATAGTTCAGAAGCACATGGATGTGGCCCTTATCATATTGTCCCATGGGGAAATGGCTGCATTTTGATCTCTTATTGCCCTTCCTAGATTATGAATGTTGTTGTCCATGTTTGATACATTTGTGATTTCGAGGACCTGATCCCCGCTTGGAGGAATAAAGACACGTGGACACGGTATATTGGGTTAATGGGCAAGAAAAGGCCACAACTTTATTGATTACAGCATGTGAGAAGGTATTGGCTTAGGCATTGGATCACGGAAATTAGACTCCACCCACTCGGAGAGGGGTGAGTCTGAAGAGGGGTTAACCACCAGACGGGGGAGCCTGTTGATGCTAATACAACTATAAGCTCACCCCTGATGTCACCAAGGGTCGTGCCATGGCTCCCTGCCACACGGGCATCGGACAGGATCCACGACCACTGGATTCCTTTAATGGAATACCCAAAATTGAAGGGGTTGGCGATGGCCACACCTGCCCTTCCACACACCAACAACACATTCCAATGCCTAACCGCCACCCAAGCCCATCCAAGAGGCTCGCTGCCAATACCCTCACAGCTGCAACCTATTCCTAAGACTATTTGTTATGTTAGTCAACCATATGTCGTTTCCGCGATCTGAAAGATGAACACCGTCATCCCGGAATAGGGTCTGGTTGCCAATCCGAATATCATCATGAGAGATAATTGGGCCATTCATAAAACACACTTTGCGTGCTATCACACGATTTAGGAGTTTCCTGGATTTCTCAATGGCCATAATGTTATGCGCACCGCGCCAAATCCTTCTCTTCAAGAGTGAGGACCAGAACAAGGTTGTTCCGGGACACCAAGCGGCAAACTCGTCCAAGTCCTTCTTCGTGCTCCACAACAAGTCCACACTTTTCCTGTTAGCCAGGTCATTCTCCCACAACTGAATGATCAGGATGTCAGGGGGCCCAAACACGGCGACTTTTGCCTTCAGCAGAGGCATGAGTTCTTCCCATCGCATGCCACGTCTTGAAAACCAGGAAACTCGCACCCACGATGGTAGCCCCAGATTAGGACAGAGGCCGCAAACCGCTGACCGAACGCGGGCCCAATGCACGATACTGTGGCCGCAAATCCAGACTTGTCTACCAAAGACAGCTAAGAATAAAGAAAGAAAAGAGAAGACGGGTAAGCAGAGCGTTCACAGCATACTAACGAATATAACCTTTGTACGCATCAGATTTTCAGCGGCCCATTTCCTTAATTCTCTCTGCCGGGAGGCCCATGTGCGCGGCCGTTGTAGCCGTGCCGATCCTAAAAGAATGTGCCACGTAATCCTTGGAAGAGAAACCACAAACATCTATCGCTTTATGAAGTACCCTAGTGAATTGGTGCCTCATCAATCGGGATCGCGACCGCATTTGAGTGGCAAGCCACGCCCCCACTGCGCACCCCGATTGGGTGCCCAGCCAGGGCAGTGGTGCACCAGTCATAACGAAGGGGCAGGGGGCAGAATGCTTGATGCGGGAATCGTTTCCCGCTCACAACACCTCCCCTCCGGGAGGAGGAGAGGCCTTAGCACAGATCTGAGCATTATTTGAACTGAGGACAGCTTTACTATTGTCATGCTGTTGGGGAAATAACTTGCTCAGTTTTCAGAATCATGGGAAGTATAGCTGAAAGGGTTGCCATTTCACTCACTTTAGAGACAGATCAGATACATCGTGAGACAGAGCACAGGGTCATTTATTGATCTGATTTGTGCTTTGCTAATTAACAGGTTTCCAGGCCACTAAAAAACACAGTGCTTGATGGGGGTACTATTCCAGTATAGGGGTGGTGGTGGTTATTGACATCACACTTTGACTTGGAAGGATCCCACTTAATCTCAATTTACCTTATTATTGGCCCACAAATAGAGCCAGTACATACCCTTAGCATATACCACACTCACATGTTTTGACAAGACATTTAGAACATGGTCATTTATAAGCACAACATCCTTCAGCTGTATGAGGTTAAAAAAGAAGGTGGTAAAGGACCCCTGGGCAGTTAAGTGCAGTCAAAGGCGACTGTGGGGTGTGGCGCTCATCTCACTTTTCAGGCCAAGGGAGCTGGCATTTGTCCACAGACAGCTTTCCAGGTTATGTGACCAGTAGCAGACACATTACGTTTTGGTAATTTCTTTGTGGTTTATTATTGCTTGCAGCTAATTTTGAGAAATAATTCCAAGTGAGCCATCATTATAGGAACATGTGCGCTACATCCTGGGGAATTGTACCATCCATTTAATAGCAATTGGCTTTTGTGAGATTGCAACTCCCTTTTGTTCCTGTAAACATGTTCTGCTCTAAAAAATGCAGTTCAGAAATTATGTTTCTCTAATTACATTAATGCTTCGATTCTCACACTCTTAGGCCTAGGTATTAGCACTTACATAAATGGCTATTTTATGTCACATTGCCTCAGTCACTAGCCAAATATCCACAAAGAAATTATAAACAAAGCTGCTTTTAAATACTTCACTTCCTCAGAGGTGAATTTTCAACATCCTTCTGATAGAAAGACAGTGCATTTGATTCATTCAGTTAATTGTCTGCTTATGCAAACATCTCCCAAAATATTTGGTGAAAGCAACACAAGGTCATACCAAGGTCTTTTAAACTGATGCTTCAGTGTTATTGCTGCTGTAAAATGAGCCATATTTGTACATTTCTTTAAAAAACACACACACACATTTATGTATATATTTGGTATGTGAACTGACCAAATGATTTGGTTCACAACCTTGCTGGACACCCCACATTAACCAATGGGAAAACAGTTTCTAATTTCCTTAATTACATCCCATATACAAAAGGATGCACATGCAATCCTGCTGGCTTCATTGAACTGAATCATGAGTCTTAACCAAGAGAGCCTATTAGATTGTGCATGGCATTTCAGACCTTGGCAGTAAACTGACTTAAACAATGCCATGTAATGTGGGCTTTCACTGCTATCTCTTCCTCTCATCTCAATCAAAGAACTAGTATCACTCAGTTATTGTGATTTTCTGTTACATTCTTTTGAGGAATGGGTGTCTATCTCCCATCTCTCAGATGTGATTCTATTTCTCTTTCCAATTTTTTCGCTGTATACCGGTAGTTATACTTCAGTGTGTTTCATGCAATCAGCCTTCATTCACATGGCCGGTCATAAATCTAAATAAATAAGTTAAAGAAACAGGCTGTGTATTCAAACGCCTTTTCATCTTCTGCAATTGCTTCAGGAAAGCTACAGGAATAATCAACCTACTGTCAGTAGAGCCATGCAGGTTTACAATGTGGTTAATCCCAGACCTTTCATTTCATGATGACCCAACTGTTCAGTTATTCACAGCCTTAGAGTTCACTTCACTTTACTGAGTTCCCACTGGAGCAGTCAGGGAGAGTTCTATGTTCAGTGAGCACAGCACACACAGCACACAAAATACCAGCCTGCTTTAATTAAACATAACTAGAAGGCGTTAATAATGGACAGTTACAGGTTGAGCTATGCATTAGCAAATATATATGGGAACTAAAGCAAAAGAACCTAAACTCATGTTCCCTATTGGCACATTCAGAGTGGTCATTAAATGATGCAGGATGGAAATCTATAAGCAGTTCAATTTCCTCATGGCATTAGATTTTATTGAAGAGGCTGCAGAAAAATAAACCAGAGCTGCTTATGGTAAAAACCCTTCATGTTATTGTCAGCCCCAGAATCCCTGGCACATGTTTATAGAGGGTGTCACTTAATCCCATAGGCCAGAAGCCAGAAGCCAGAGAATGATATCCTTGGGGATTTTGAAGATCTTTCTTTGGAAGGCAGGCCCTAAAGCTGAGCTAGTCACATGGTCATAGTATTTCGAAATGGTCATGAAGCATAGGGTTGTCTTCATCTAACTTTTGCTCAGAGTAAACCCATAGAAATTAATCCACCAAACTTAGCAATGGTCATTAATTCCAATGTGTCTACTCTCAGTGAAAGATAGTTGAACACAACCCATAGAATCCAATTTCATGACAGCTGAACTCTTCCATGTAAGTATGTAATGAGACCCTGGGAATACAAAGAAGGAACAGGTTTGTATGAAAGTAGCCTTTCTCAACCAGGTGCGTTTAGATGTTTTGTACTCCAACTCCCATCATCCCTAACCACTGGTCCTGTTAGCTAGGGATGATGGGAGTTGTAGTCCCAAAACATCTGGAGGGTCAAGTTTGCCTATGCCTGATCTAGAGGTCACCAGATTTTGAAAATAAGCATTGGATAAGGTGAGCCAGGAGTGAGGAACCTGAGGGCCTCAATATGTTGTTTGACTCCAACTCCCATCAACCTCAGCAGGCCCCCCACCAACCCACTGCAGGTCATGTAGTCAAATCCCTGTTTGATGCAGGAAATCCAGAGCTAGAGCTATTCCAGTATTTGGCTGCCCAGCTTCTGCTTGAAGTCCTCCACTGAAGGAGAACCTACTTTCAAATTCATGCAATCTTCCTGGAACTTTCCCTCTGCAAAATTAATTGAAATAAACAAGAATTGTACAAACTCTCTTGGTGCTATTCACATTCCTGTCCATGGACGTGCACAACAACAAATATCTCTCTCCCCCCCCCATGTTTTTATAAGAAGAACTCATACCACCTAGCACCTAACTGAATGCTTCCTAGGAATCTCAAGAGGAGGACAGGGAGGAAATTGCTAGTGTGTTGACAAAGGGCAAATTTGCAATAACATGTGCATCATCCGATAACCATGACTACAAGCAATCTGCATGTGTACAATGGATGGCACGCTCAGATTTAGTCCCATTGCTTCTAGCAGGCTACTTTTCAATGGAGCCAGTTCTCGCATTGTTCAGAATGTCATTCAGTGATAAGTCATCAAGTCATGATATCTCAAGAGATGAGTCATATGTGTATGACTCAGCCCTTGGGCTGATTCTGACTTTTTCAAAATCCTGTCAAGTGATTAAAATGATGGTGAAGATAAGGACTTTGTTATGAAGTTAATATGACTTGTAATTTTTTGTTAGAAGGAAACTTCCTAATAGCATTCTTGTAAGAGTCAGCCTTAACACGAGCACGAAAACGCCAACAACCTATGGATTAAGATTAAGAACAACTCTTAATCTTAATATTCAGAAGAAGGGGGCAGAATCTAACTCAGGCTTCCTCAAACTCAGATTTTTTTTATAAGATATTTATTAAGATTTTTTAAAGATATTACAATACAAAATGAATAACAAAAAACCAAACAAAATAAAAATAATTAAAAACCACTCCATTTTTCTATTACTTATTTTCCTTAGCTTGTTTCCTGGACCTCCTCATACCTCCCTTTTTTGTATTCCAGTTCAATTTGTTGGCTCAGCAAATCCTTACTCTCTTTGTTTATCCTAATCTTTGGTCTTAAAATAGTAACATTAGATTTTTCCCTATTAACTGTTGGGAAAAAGCACCAAGGCAAAAGCCAGCTCCAGATGGCTGGAATGCAAAACAGGATGTTATGTTTTGCAGATGTACTGTTGGGGAAAAGGTGGAGCCTATTCTCTGTACTGAGCACCGGATGTTAGCTCAGAGTGTCATGTGACCTGTACTGGAAGTACAGGGGAGGAGTTGTGTCTCTTCTGATGGAGTCTGAAGGGAACAGACGTATTTCTATGTACTGCTGAGTGACAGGAATAAAACATGCAAAAAAGGACTCCTGTCTGTCTCATTTCCCCTCCCTGGGGACAATGCAGGGAGAGAGAGAAGCAGAGAAGCAGAGGGTGTGTTCTATCTCACGTCTAATGAGAAGAATCGCCGGGTTTGTTTACCTAGCCTGCCGGGGTCGCAGACGGAAGGTAAACACAGTATCTCGCTCAATTGCCTCGGGGGAGGCCAGGTACCTCTGACTGTGAGCAAAGATACTAACATATGGTAGCAGAGGATGGTTGCGATTCATCGGACATCTGCATGAGAGGCTGGTGGAAAGAGGAAAGTGTTTCCAAGCAACGGAGATCAAGGTATGCTGCTGCATTTCGGGCTATAAGTGTGAACGCAGGTTGATTAATTCCCTGGTTCATGGGAGCTGCGTTTTGGAAAAACAAAAGCTCCGGAAGGAAAGGCCTGCAGCTTCGAAGCTGAAGCCTGCATTCCACAAATTCTTGTGGTTAAGGTAAGAAGTCCTGAATGCACTCTTGCGTGGAAAGTTACTGGCAAAGGGGCTGGACTGTGTGTGTAAGTTTGGGAAAGTGAAACAAAGCCACGGTGTTTTGGCTACAAGTTTATGAGCTCTTGGAGGGACTTTCTGTAGCAGCCAGCGTTTAGCTGCCAGGTGCCAAAGAGCGTAAACAACTTGCAGTTTGCCTGCCTGAGAAAGAAAAAAAAACAACTGTTGGATTTTACAGTTTGTTTGACAGTGTAAGCTAGAGGCTTGGCTTCAAAATGGATGCCAAGAAAGGGGGAACCCTGCCCTGTTCATCTCCCCTGACCAGAGACAGTTATTCATCATGGTCTAGATGGATAACTACCCCAGAAGGGGTGAGCCAAGATGATGCTGGCCAAGTTCCTAAGAGCTCATCGAAAGCTGAGGAGAGCTTTGACCCCAGAGGGGAGAGTGCAGGAACTGTGGCTGTTGGAACTGTTGGTGTTCCTGAACAAGGTGCAATGGGTGTTGCTGACAGGGGGAGGGAAGAACAGAGTTCACATCTCCCTGCTGCTGAATCTACTGGAGAGCATGGAGTAGCATTGAGTGCTGTCCGATGCTACAATTGTGGACAGACTGGGCATCTACAGCAAAACTGTAGAAAGCCGCGCCAGTCAAGAGGAGCAAAGAGCAGCTCTACGAAGCCTGAGGCGTCAGGCAAAAGCCGTTCCAAGTACCAGGTGAAACCTGCAAAGGCTATGATGGCGAAAGGAACCACGCCAGATGTTGGGAACGCTTTCATAATCGACACAGGATGTACAAAACATTTATGCCCGCACCGAGGACTGTTTTCGACGTTGAAGAAGCAAAGCTTCACTGTGAAACAGGCCAACGATCAGGAGTTGGAAGCGACCGGAATTGGGACTGTGTATCTGTTATTGGTTTCAGAACTCACAGGGTTAAGGAGTTCTGGTGACGTCTCTTCCCTGAGGCGTGGTTAGAAACACATACGGGGAGTGGTTTGACGCCAAGTGTTTCTGTCTGGTTTCGCTCTCGCGAAGAGAGGATGAAAGATGGGTGAGCTTTCACCGGGTCGAAGTTACGCTGTTAAACTTCATGATTAAAGGCAAGAAGATAAGGAACGCCTTTGTGTCTGATTCATTACCCACATGCTGCAATTGCTTCACCGATGTGTTCACTCTGCTAACGGCAAGAGGCAGACGCCGGAAGGACTTTTGCATGAGCACGGGACAGGCAGCAGAGCTGTGCAAAGGGAAGTGTGCCGGGCTCCTACTTTGTTTTTCTTGGCACTCGTGGCAGCTTTGCCTCTGCGCCGCCATAGGTTATGGGTGGTTGCCAACGTTTTGAAGCTTTGCAGGAACGTCCCACGTGTGGAGGAGAGCCAGCAGAAAAAGATGCTGGGACCAGCTGGAGCTCTGGAGCTGTTTCTCTGAGGCTGGAAGGAGCTCGCTGGGGAGAAGCGATCTGCCGGTGCCGGGAGGCAGAGGAAGCTACTGCAGAGACGTGAGTAAGCTTACCCCGGGGGAGGAGGAGATGGCTCAGTCCCAGGAACATGGCTTTGAGCTTAAGCTGCCATGTGAAAAGTTAACAATCCAAACGTGGTTGGAGTGGAGTTATTTAGCAGAGTTGTCTCTAGTTGGAGCCAATCTCTGGGAATTGGTGGAACCGATGTCTGCGTCAGCTACGTCAGCTGGGCCATGTGCAAGCCAACGTGAAGCTGAGGAGCGTGTGCTTACGTTTCTGGCTGACAATGTAAGTGCTGATTTAAGGCCCATAGTTCTGGATGCAAGAAGGCCGGGGGTCGCTTGGCTAGCTCTACAGGAAGTGTGTGAAGCTGGGGGCGGAAGCAAGGGCTGGGAAATGGCTGCATCAGAACAGGGAAGGCCAGAGGGCACTAACCACCTTCGTGGAAGCCAGTGCACAGCTGGGAAAGGCTGTGGGACCCCTGAGGGGGGCGAAGGGACTATCACCACTGCTGCTGTTGCTGCCAGTTTTGCAGAGTCTAAAAGCTGCGTGGGTGATGCAACGTGTCTGCGTGAGGAGCTTGGAGAGAGGCAAGCTGCTGGGAGCCCTTTACCCACCACTGGGGGTGCAGGAAAGCGTCCTGGGAGCCCTGGGAGCAGTGGGGGGGCGGTACGCAGTAAAGGCACAGAGAAGCCTCTTTTTCCAAAGGCTGCCAAGAGTTGTTTGCGTCGAAAGTTGAAGCCTGGGAAACAGGGCACTGCTAGATGCCTCAAGGTTAGCCATCTGCTGCAGAGAGAGATAAGGCCTGCAGAGTTGTATGGGAACTCTGGGATAAGTCCAGTCTTCAGAGCAACGCAGGATGTTGTGGTTTCGGACTACGCTGCCAAGGACAGGAGCTGCAGCGGGACGTTTGTTGGCATGGCAACGCTACAGAACAATGCCAGCAGGGACACAGATGTGAAGTGGGTGCTGGATTCGGGTGCCAGTCATCACCTCATTGGTACGCCATCTGCTGGGGAGCTGCGGGATTGCAGGGCTGTTTTAAGTGGAACTGCTGTGACATTAGCTGACGGCACAAAACGAAAAGTCTCTAAGGCTGCAAATGTATATGTTTCTGTTTTGCAGGCGGAGCTGGAGTGCTTCATTGTACCAGGGATGAAGTGTTGCCTGTTATCGATACCTGCTCTGGCGAAGCAGGGAAGCAAAGTCTCCTCAAGAGAGAGGCGTGGCAGAGCGCAGGAGTGAAGCACTGGCTGAAGCTGTCAGGGTTTTACTGTGTGACTCTGGGCTGCCTCAGAGCTTTTGGAGTGAAGCTTGGAAGTTTGCCAGCTTTGTTTTTAACAGGTCCTACAATCACAATGTAGGTGACACACCGTATTTTCTGTTGCACAAGCAAAAGCCACAGGTGCATTTCTTCCGTTTGTTCGGTTCGAGGGCTTCAGTGCCGATACCAACAGCGCAACGGAAGGAGGGTGGTCCTAGGTGCCAGGACATGATTTTCTGTGGGTATGATCCTGCAACAAATGGGTGGAAGTTTGCATACCCAAAGGGTGATCAGACCAAGCTGCTGGTCAGCAAGCATGCTGAGTTCTTTGAGCAGGGGGGTTGGTCACGGCCTAAGGGTGGTTCTGATTTTCTCTCAGAATGTCTGTCCGATTCTGAGGGGGAGGAAAGGGAGGAAGGAGAGCCAGAGGCGGAGCCTGTTGCTGAAGACCAGGTTGCTGATGATGGTCAAGCACAGGGGTGGGTTTCTCCACAGGTTAAGAGAGAACCCAAGAGCGAGCCTTCATCTCCTGTTAGCCAAGTGCAGGAGGCCCGAAGACGCAGCAAGTCAGAGGGGGAGTCTTCTGAGCTTGCTGGAGACACACTTGCTGACCCCAGTGGGTCAGGAGGAGCGCCCGAGGTTGTGCTCCGGCGGTCAACTCGGACCACAAAGGGGATTCCACCTGAGAGGTTTCAGGCCACCAGTGCGTGGGTTGGTTTCGCACAGTGTGATTCTGGGAGTGTGGAAGGGATTCAACAATTGCCTGGGATAGATGCCAGAGGGAGGCAAAAGGTAATGGGAGGTGAGTTGAACTCAAAGAGGTCTGTAAATAGGGGTTCACAGTTTCCCTCAGGGTTCGAGACGAGAGGGGGTGTTATTGGTTTCAGAACTCACAGGGTTAAGGAGTTCTGGTGACGTCTCTTCCCTGAGGCATGGTTAGAAACACATACGGGGAGTGGTTTGACACCAAGTGTTTCTGTCTGGTTTCGCTCTCGCGAAGAGAGGATGAAAGATGGGTGAGCTTTCACCGGGTCGAAGTTACGCTGTTAAACTTCATGATTAAAGGCAAGAAGATAAGGAACGCCTTTGTGTCTGATTTATTACCCACATGCTGCAATTGCTTCACCGATGTGTTCACTCTGCTAACGGCAAGAGGCAGAGGCCGGAAGGACTTTTGCATGAGCACGGGACAGGCAGCAGAGCTGTGCAAAGGGAAGTGTGCCGGGCTCCTACTTTGTTTTTCTTGGCACTCATGGCAGCTTTGCCTCTGCGCCGCCATAGTATCTTGAGAGTCTGAACTTGACTATAAGTAATGTTTACCTGGTTCCAGAACTGAGATTTAATCTGCTGAGTGTGTCGCAGATTGCAAAGAAAGGACTGAAACTGTCCTATGATGCTAAAAGCTGCAAGATCTACAAAGATGGAGAACTGTTTCTTACTGCCAGAGAGAAAGATGGACTGTATTTGTTGACTTTTGATCAAAGTGATTACATGAAATGTAATTCTTCTGATTCTAACGTAATCTCTCTTGCAGGTGTGACCAAGAGCGCCCGGAAGGTGCCGAAGGTCGACAGAGCTTTTCAGCGGGTGTATGCTGATGTGATTGGTCCTCTAGAACCATCTAGGGGCAATGCACGATATTACCTTTTGTGTGTGGATTGTTTCACCAATTATTCTTGGGTTTATATGATGGAGAAACCGCAAAAAAACTTTAGAAAAGTTTCAGGAGTTTTGTGACAAGGTTAAAAATATGCATGATGCTAACATTGATTGTCTTTTCACAGATGAGAAGCAAATTTTTCTGTTACAGAAGTTTCAGAAGTTCCTGGATGGAAAAGGGATAGACCACAAAGTTGCTGTTTCGACCGAAGCGTGGAACAGGGGGGGTCTGTGTAAGGGTGAACAAAGAATTGCAAAAGGGGATGCATGCGCAATTGCTGAGTTCACATTTGCCACATGAATATTGGGCCGAATTGCTAGCGTCCTATCTTCATGTGTGGTTGAGAAAAGTCTCAACAGAGTTGGGATGTTCTCCTTTTGTGAAGCTGTTCAATAGAAAACCTTCTGTTGCCTATTTCAAGGTTTTCGGGTCTCGTGTGAGAACAGAAGCTCTAGGTGGAGTAAAGAATGCCAGAGGCATTTTTGTGGGATATGAAAAGGGTCTCTACAGAGTAATTTTGTCTGAATCTGGCCAGGTGATTCTCACAAAGTTTCTAGAGAGTGCTCCGGAACAAGAGCGGGTTGTAGAGCACACATTTCCCACAGGAAACGATTCAGATGACGATGATTTTTCGGATGTCACAGATTACAGTGGTACTGATGATGATGACAGTGATAGCTCAGAGAGTTCAGTTGTAACAGTCATTGAGAGAAAATCTCACACAATGGATAGACCTTCACAGGTGAAGGAAGAACCACTGGTAGCCATTGCTACTGGTTCTCAACAAAGTCCAGAGGTTGAACCAGTGAGCACAGAGGATCAGAACCTCATACGCAGGTCTGAGAGAGTTACAAAGGGTGTACCACCAAAGAGGTACGCAAAAGAGTTTGCTAACTTAGCTGTTGCATGTGTTGCTATTGTTAACAACTCAAAGCAGGTTAAAGCAGTGTCTAAGTCAGAGACAAAGACACAACAGAGAGTAGCTAGCCAAGGTAATGCAGAAGCACTCATTCCTTGGAAGCCAGACAACCAGAGAGGTACACTGGTGAAACCAGTGGTGGGGAGTTCCAAGGGTGGAACTGAAACAACAGGGGACTGTTATGTGTATAACAACTGTTTGTTCTCTTCTCTGGATCATGTTTTGCCAATTGATGCTTTTGGGGGAGTATGTTGGGAAAAAGCCCCAAGGCAAAAGCCAGCTCCAGATGGCTGGAATGCAAAACAGGATGCTGTTGTTTTGCACTCTACTGTTGGAGAAAAGGTGGAGCCTATTCTCTGTACTGAGCACCGGATGTTAGCTCAGAGTGTCATGTGACCTGTGCTGGAAGTACAGGGGAGGAGTTGAGTCTCTTCTGATGGAGTCTGAAGGGAACAGACGTATTTCTATGTACTGCTGAGTGACAGGAATAAAACATGCAAAAAAGGACTCCTGTCTGTCTCATTTCCCCTCCCTGGGGACAATGCAGGGAGAGAGAGAAGCAGAGAAGCAGAGGGTGTGTTCTATCTCACGTCTAATGAGAAGAATCGCCGGGTTTGTTTATCTAGCCTGCCGGGGTCGCAGACGGAAGGTAAACACAGTATCTCGCTCAATTGCCTCGGGGGAGGCCAGGTACCTCTGACTGTGAGCGAAGATACTAACATGTTTGTTAGTATCTTTGGTCTTAAAATAGTAATCTTTGGTCTTAAAATAGTAACATTAGATTTTTCCCTATTAACAACCCATTTTTCATATTCCCTTAAAGCATTACAGCTGGAAACCACTTAATTTCTATCCAACATCATTCTAACATTCATTAATTTTACAATATTTCTGTAGATAGTCTTTAAATTTCTTCCAATCTTCTTCCACCGACTCTTCTCCCTGGTCTCGGATTCTGCCAGTCATTTCTGCCAGTTCCATATAGTCCATCAGCTTCATCTGCCATTCTTCCAGAGTGGGTAAATCTTGTTTCTTCCAATACTTTGCAATGAGTATTCTTGCTGCTGTTGTAGCGTACATAAAAAAAGTTCTATCCTTCTTTGGCACCAATTGGCCTGGCTCTGGTTTCTCTTCAGATCGTATAAATCTTTCGCCTCAAACTCAGATGTTTTGATACCACAATTCCCATCATCCCTGACCACTGGTCCTGCTAGCTAGGAATCATGGGAGTTGTAGACCAAAAACATCTGGATGGCCGAGTTTGAGGAAGCCTGATCTAACTAATACATCCCATCAGTGCAAGGATTTACCCCTCCTCCCCACATGCACCCTCTTAATCTATTCAAGGAGTTTCCCCAACCTTCAGATTTGGGGAGGGTGCGGGGTGCTTGCAGGGAGAGAAGCAGGGGGAAAGTTCCACTAAGCAAGTATAAATCCCTCCGCTGATGGGATGCATTGTTTGGACACTGCCCAGTATCTTTGCTTTGCCATGCTGTTCTAGATTGCAACCCTATTCAAGCTTCCTGCCTGATTAGGGAAATGAAATTTATGTATTTGGTTGCTTATTGAATTTATATCTTCCCCTTCCTCCTGCAGGAGCCAAGTAAACATGGCTAGAGGGTATGTGGAAGAACACATTGCTTCAGTCTACCTATATGCAACAGCCTGTGTGCATGACACTCAGACTGTCCTGTGTTGAGCAGGAAGGAGTGGAAGGAGCTTCTAAGAACATCCAGAGTTGCTGGGGATTGAGCCTGGGACCTTTTGCAAAGCAGAGCTATGGCCCTCCTCAGATATGCTAGTAAGTGCATATATCTATATATGTAGCTACACCTACACACACACACAAACACACAGTGCCTACAACACACAGTTTTCAAATGAGACAAGGATGCCACAGTACATATTCTGCAAACAAAAACAAAGCACCTGTAGTGCATTAAGAAAAAAAATATGAGTTTTAATTAGCCATCACTGCAATGGCTTTCCACTGCTGTGTTCCTGTTTGTTTGCATTTCTTACTTTTGTGTCCCTGAGACAACGCTACATTGCTGTATGTCTCGCTTTGTAAAATCGACAAGAAAGCTGGAAACGTTAAGCGTATTGTTAGCGCAAAAAGGATTTTCTGCTGTTAACTGAATATAAATTGTAATTAAGCTAAGCAAAATGAATACATTATCTTTCATTTCTAGACATGATACAAGATTAATGCCCTAAACCAGCAGCCAAGTACTTGCTGCCAGCTAGGATTACTGCTCTCTTCCCAGTGCTGCTTTGCTTGCATTCATTTGCAGTGGGCTTTTAGGTCCAGGAATTAAATTTGTCTTAAAGAGTCAGGGATGTAGGTTTGACTACTACTTCAGACAAGCATCAAAGCAACAGAGAAAGATGAATAAAAGAACAACAGTGGGGGCAGGGCAGAAACCCTTTCAGCTCTGCACTATAAAGTAGAGATGGTTGCACACCAGCTTCCATGCCTTGAAATAAGAAAACAAAGGGGAGGACGTCAAATTTTGGCCTCATACAGGGCACCATATCACCAAGATCCAGCAACTGCAGGGTAGAACCATGGCTCTACCCAGAGATACCGTGGATTGAACCATTCACTTTCTGCCTGCAATGCATATGCTCAATGTCATGAAGTGGCAGGATGATGGGGAGGAGATAGAGGATCCTGGCGAGGGGTGTTGCTGGGACTGGGACACACCAGGGCAATTAGGGGATGGGGAAGGAAGTACTCACAGAGTGAAGGAGGATGGTGATGGGAAGGGAGTCAATGCACAGGAACCAGAGCAGCAGGGCCCATCACCAGAACCAGAGGGGGCCCTGTCTCCACAAACACGGCTGGCATAGCGAGCAGCAGGAGGGTTTCTCTAGGAGGTTGAGGCAGGCAAGGACCCAGAGCCCAGCTCCCTAGCTGGCCTGGTGGGGCTCCCTAGCTCTGGGAGGAGGGGTGTGATTCCTCAGCTGGAGGAGGCTTGGAGCACGTGAAGGTCACATGCCTCATCAAACCGTTGCTGCAAAACATGCAAAGTACAAAAGGCCAGCTGAGCTGAGATGCTATGTCTGCTGAACATCCCATGTTGTTGGACCCTGGCTTGGATGCTCACGAACCTCTACAAGACTGTATTTTGACTGCTGGACTTCAGACTTGGCTACTTGGATTGACCCTGGATTGCTTTTCTTGGACTTTGCTTGTGTGGCTTGACCCCCGGCCTTGGACTTGAGATATTGACTTGCTGCCAGGTAAGCCAGGGGTTCAGGATAGTTAAACTCCTAGCTACAGCCCTTCTGCTATCTCAGTTTTGTAAGCATTCCTTGCGCAAATACTAGCAAAACATCGGAAGATAAATGCAAAGGTTTTTACCCATCTGTTCTCCTCTCCTATCAGATCCACACACTTTCCCCCACATACAGGAAGAAAAAATACAACCCTCTTGTTGTGAAAGTACAGGTATGCAATGATGGGAGTCTGTGCTGTGTGCCCTTCTGACATGCAGGAGTTGAAACAACACATTTGGGCATGTTCAGAAATGTTTCCTTCTAAGGTTAAGAAAGTTGTAGTCCCAGAAAGTGATGTTTTGATTTCTGCAGTGGGATGGACAGGTAGACTGGCTGGCTAGACTGTCACTTAGTGAGCCAGGGTTCTTCCACCTGTCACAACAGTATGAGTTTTGTTTTCATTTTGTTGTTGGTAGGAAATGTCAGAGTGGAGGGAGATAAGAAAGGAGGAGATGCGAGTCTAATTTGCATGCCTGGGTAATTCAGACTTATGTGGGTCTGGACTGACACAAAATAGGTTGCAAGTTTTATTTTCAGCAGGGTTTACCTTTCCAATTTCATATTTCCTTTTGCTCAGTTTGAATATTTAAACCATCCTTAAATTAGACCTTTCCCATGTATAAGGATGGAGTAGTAGGAAACATGCCTATTTTATACTGTAGAGCTCAAGTTCTTAGCATCTTCTGCCACAGTGGAGGCTCTGAAGCTAGCAGGAAACCACACAGAGAGATAAATCATGCCACCAATGAGCATTCAGAGCCAATGATAGAAACCTGTACTACCAGCCAAGAGTCTAGGGCCATAAAGGGATGACTACATGTTTCTGTTTCAACCTGCATGAGCAATAGTGATTTCCTTCTGGCTCATTACCCCACCCTCCCAGTTTCTCAAGTAGAGCTTCAGACATCTGCTTTACCAACTTGACTTAGCCATCCAGTCACATGTGCAAAGTTAACCTAAGTTCTCAGGATAAGGTTCACCATCAGTCATTTGGCTATCTGTTTGAGTCATACCTCTGTACTGGCTCTACTAAGCATACACACAATTTTGAGCTTGTAGAGCTGTTCTTCAGTTCTCCTTGAAGGACCACACGAAGCTGAATGTTTGCATATTCTTGGCAATATGCTTCAACGGAAGTCACGTCCCTATAGTTTTGTCAAATTACCCTTATTCCTTGGTTTCCACTTGTGTTGTGGATAAAGCTGTCCTCAGTTCCATATGAAGACATTTTGTCAAGCAGGCCAATGAGCTGTGTAACTTATCGGATGCCAACTTTGTCACAGCTGACTATTTTGGCTGAATCCTCAATTGACCATAATGTGGCCCACAGGCTCTTTTCATCAGAATAGTTTCCAAGTGCCAGGTGTGGGCTGGTGTCCACCTTGGACCATAATCACACTCTCATACAGACATTTTGGCAGGCAGATAATGGAAATCCACAGTGTGCTTATGTCCTGCTCTAGTTTCTGGCAAGGAATACAATTGCATTACCATGGCTCCATGAGGAGATGTCATGCCAATTAACAGTGAACTGTCTTACCATCACAGTGGGCCACAAGATGATGACCTAGAACCTGCAGTGCCTGCATAGCATTTGGATAACCTTCATAAGTGCAATTTAGCACCTGCCTCCACAGAACCTCAGAGAGCCCCAGTTTCCCTTATCTCTCATATGTGAAAAGGGCAAGGAGTCAACTACCAATAATTTAACGGCAGTAGATATAGGTAATCATATCTACTGCAGGGTGAAATCATGCTTTGCTGTAGGTTGCCCAAGGAAGGCACATTCAGACCTCTAGCCATATTTCTCTTTCAGTCTATGTGTGTTTAAAATAAATTTGCTCACCTTTGGCTATTTATACATTTATCATGCGTTCCTGAAACCAAGATTGGTTTGCTTTTAGCTTGCTACACTTATGGAAGCTGCTTTTGTGAGAAAAAATGTGCAAAAGTGAGAAAAGAAAAAATAACAGAATTATGCACTAGTGCTATGAGTGTTAACCTGTGGGGGGGGCAGAGATTCTTTGGTTCTCCCTCTTTTGTACACATGCATACAGGTTTACATGTATAAATGATGCAGGCAAACAGATTGCGGGATTGCAGGGGCTCAACATGTATATCTGGTATATATTTTATTGGGAACATATAATAGTTTGTGGTTTGGTTTATGTGTTTCCCTGTTTACAGTAAATAATGATGAGTGGGATAGGAGCGCTGAAAAGAATGCTAATATATTTCACATCTGGCAACCAATGTGCCCCTTTGGTTTTCGATAGTACATGGAAAGATGAGTCTAAAATGCCTGGGACGTAAATTTTCACAGGCTATGGTGGCTCATTTATCAGAAGTAATGTATTTAGCATTAGCTCTGGAAGTGTATACTTGATTCTGACCAAACTTAGCCTCCTAGAGCAAAATACACATCAGTCAGTCTATAGTCTTACAATTTGACAGACTTTAGGCTTATGAATGCTGGTCAGTGAAATTAAAGTTACTCAAGTGTGCAAATATTTGAGGTCAAACAGCATAAAAATCATTAGGATTACCTTTCGATATTAGCAGGTGTCTAGGGGCAAATGAGATTGATATGCTTTATGTCGTAGCTGATATTGATTTAATTTGCAAATATGGCATTAGATACAAAATAGTTGGGTTTGGGTGCTTACCTCTTAATTGATAATGGGTTTTCCATAGAATAAGCTGCAGCCTTTTATAGCTATTGCAGTAAACAAGAATCATAGGTAAGGAGGGAATGAAGGTTTTACCCAGATACCCAAAGAAATGCAGTGCAATAGAATTAAGGACACAGCTGAGAAACTCTTCCAGCTTTCTCCAAAGGTTATTAATCATGACCTTAATGTTTTCCAAGTTCATGCTGGGAAGACTCAACATGTGTTGGACAAGTTTTCTCTGCAGGCAAAGAGAAATGATGTATTACATGAACAATATGAAACTAATTTTTAAGTTGATATAAAATATTTTTATTTTGTCGCTAATAGGGCTGACAGGTGTTTGCTGCCCACCTCCTCCATATAGTAACTGGCATAGTTTCTGGCTCAACATGACCTTTGGGTTGCTCGAGGACATTCCTTGACATTCCTCATGGGTGATGGGCTGTGGATGGGCTTGTTAGTAGATGAGAGACTGTAGCAACTTGTATGTGTTTGAGAGTGTTCACCAGGCATCCAAGAGAGAGATGGATTACTGGGAAGCTGCAAGGGCATGGACCCAGTTCAGACACATAGCACACACGTTTGGTGGGTACTTGGTTATTTTGCTGTTTCACATTGTTTTGATTCATTGATTATACTTGGCCTTTGATTGCACTTTTCTCTTTGAATATGTTGTTTGCTACTTTAGAGGCTTTTGAACTGAAGAGGGATATATAAATCAACCATAGCACAACACAACACAACACAGCATAATCCTAGCTGAATGAAGTGCCTCCTTCACTCTAGCAGCTAATTTTGCATAAAATCCATGTACTGTAATCCAAAAATCAGAAGTAGCAGTGTCCCAGTTCACTGTCCACAAAGAAAATGGTGGACCATTTTTAATCTCTTCTCCTGGTCTCTCTTCTCCAACAATGAATGGTGCTTTCACTGCCCAGTACATTCTTAGTTGGATTTGGGATAATATCTGGAATGGAGAACTCACAGGAACCAATTTTTTCTCTCAGCACATGATGAATAACTGGCCATAAGTGTGAATGTGCATCCTATAGGATGAAGATGATGTTTTCTCACCCAAAGTTGCATCATCATACTATCAGCTGCAGAACACTTTGAAATAACTCGGTGCTTTAGGAATTTGTTTTTTGCTATGGCATCAAATGTTACTGGGGAAATAACCCTTCCAAACTCAGCTTTTGCTCTCTTGTGCATCATAGAACATCTGGAAGTGTTGGTAGTTCATAGAGAACTTGCTCTTCTTGCTGGTTGTGGCCCATATGGGAATAGCATTTCAATGGAAAACTGTGGACAACCTCACAGTTGAGAGGTGGAAGGACTGGATATTGCCCTATCAGAAAAAACTAATGCAGTATAGCAGGGCACTACATGTTTTGTGTTGTCATGAAAAATGTGATTGTTTGGTATCCTTTTACCACACATGTTAATAGATCTCTACCCCCCCCTTTATCCCCTACTCACTCTTATCTCCCTTTGGCAGAGCTCAATAAGATACCATGAGATATAAAATTAGTTATAAGTACTAATTTATTTTGTAGTAATACATCACATGCAGCAAAATGATTTATGCTTCCTGTATGCTTGTCATATGCTGGACTCCAGGTTTGATTCTGCATTGTTTGTTCTTCTTCTTCCATTATTCTTCATAAAGCCAATAAAATACAATTTCAGATCCATAGGTGTCAACACTGGATGCTGTCTTTATGCCAAATCATGTCCCTCAAAAACCTCTGGGAATGAAGCAAATACCTTTCAGATCCCCTCCACCAAAAAATAATTTAAAAAAAATTAGATAAAGGCACCTAGCACAAAAACCCTTGGACCTGTATCTTTCTATGATTTGGTAGGTTTCTTACCTAGAGACACCTCTCTCATGTGTATTTTTGCACATAGCTTGCCAACAAACATTAGAAGAAATTAAGTGAATTGTTGTTGTTTTTTATTCCACCAAAACTGTAAACTCAGACCTTGTAGGAAAACCACTGCAGCTATCCTTCTGCAATCTGGCCCCTCAGCTGGGGCTGCCATATTTGCATGATTCATTCAATTTTGCCAAAAATATAAATGGTTATAAATGGTCCCTTGAAAAGAGGAAAAACTGGTGCCCAGCACAGCCACCTTGCGCATATGTCCCTGACACTTGACATGCTTTACTATGTCTGCAATTTTCATCCCATTGTTAAAAACAAAACAAAAAAGATTATAGCCATTTTTAAGTTTTCTCCATAATTGTGAATGGAAGAGGCATGAAGTTTTTTCCCTCTTTTTTCCAAATTGGACAGCCGCTGAAGCATTTCAGATCAAATCTGGTTGACTTTCATAGTGCCAAATCAGGGTATGAACTAAATACTAAAAAAAAGTGCAGACCCTTTTTTGCAGCCTGTCTGAATATGTCTTTGGTGGTCACGGAGGAAGCCGGGCTTTCTATCCACATCTTTATTACATGCAAAATAAACATAAGGATTTTTATTTTATTTTTTAAGCAGCCATTGGCAACCTTGTAACAAAGTAAGAACATATTAAACTTGCCATTTTCACATGCATCATAGATTAACACAGAAACAGGATGGAATGGATTTAGGAGTGAACACACATGAAGTAACATGAATCAGGAATAGATTTGTCAGCTCCTCTCTAGAGATGAAACGGTATGAAATTAATAAGCACTATGAGAAGTGTTTGACCACCAAGCTAATATATGCAAAGTGCATTGCACACTTAGGTAAAATACTTTATAAATAATGAGGCCAGGATCCAAAGATCCACTTAACTAATTCTGCCTGGACACAGATAATTTAGAGTGCAGTTTCTTTCTTGAACAGCGATTTCCATCCTCCTCTGTCTCCTATTTCCACACACACAACCCTTCATGGCACATGGCAAAATACACTTGAAAGTTTAAAGCTTGAGAAAATAGAAATGGAATGGATATTCTGTAGTACATCTTTTAAAAAACCTCTTGCCATATAAAACAACCCTTCACCTCATTTCACGTAGCTCTTTGGATCCCGGCCAATCTGTGTAGGATGATTATGATTATCAGCGGGAAATGCTTATGGGAAACTGCTGCAATAACAAAGGCTGGTTTTCAATGGAGAACGTTTAGCTCTCCAGTATAGGTAATTTTGGGGAGGGTAAGTGGTTCTTTTGATAGCTTATAGTCAAAATGATTATGTGGCATTCCACTGGTTGTTAACATAGCTGTCTTATAAGGAGTCAGCTGTCCTATACTGTGCAGCAAGCTCTATATTGTCTCCACTCTATATGCATCAAATTCTATATTGTCTCAGCAGCTCTCCAGGATTTCAGAGAGGGTCTTTCCCAGCCCTACCTGGAGATAACAGGCATTGAACCTGGGGCATTTTGCCAGCAAAGCAGATGCTCTACTGCTGAGATGCTTTACTGCTGAGACCTTCCCTAGAATCCCCATTGATTCCCCCCCCCCTCATATTTGACTTTTTGTCCAGATGTAAAGGTAAAGGGACCCCTGACCGTTAGGTCCAGTCGTGACCGACTCTGGGGTTGCGGTGCTCATCTCGCTTTATTGGCCGAGGGAGCCGGCATACAGCTTCCGGGTCATGTGGCCAGCATGACTAAGCCGCTTCTGGCGAACCAGAGCAGCACACGAAAACGCTGTTTACCTTCCTACCGGAGCGGTACCTATTTATCTACTTGCACTTTGACATGCTTTTGAACTGCTAGGTTGGCAGGAGCAGGGACTGAGCAACAGGAGCTCACCCCGTCACGGAGATTTGAACCGCCGACCTTCTGATCGGCAAGTCCTAGGCTCTGTGGTTTAACCCACAGCACCACCCACGTCCCGTCCAGATGTCATAATACTAGACACCAATTGTCTAGCACGATGGTGCATTCAGAATCCTTTTTGATGTACTGAGAAATAGATAGCTCAGTTGGTTAGAGAGTGGTGCTAATAACACCAAGGTTGCAGGTTCAATCCCCATCTGGTTCAGGGGCATATTCCTGCATTGCAGGGGGTTGGATGATCCTCAGGGTACCTTTCAACTATTTGATTCTATGTTCTATGACTACATGCTATAATAGTATGGCCATTATATTGCATGGGGCAGAAGCTACTCACCACCTTTAACAGCAGCAGTAACAAGGACAGTGGCACTTACCTTAGTGTCCACCAACCAGTGGTTACCATTTTTCCTTCAGAATGGTGTTTTGTATGGAGCATTGGGTGGGTGGGATGGCAGTCATCACATCTGTTGTCATCACAAGGAGAGACAAAAATTAAAGTCACAAAAAGTGGGGAAAGAACACGGGCCCAGTGCGAATGGGCTGTTTGTGTAAAATAAAAAATCACTAATGCCACAAACCTGCAAAATTCTCTCCAATCCTACACCTGAAAACGTGTCTGTGATTTTGGCAAGCCACTAGCAAGATCTGTTCTGTAAAATCAACACAGATGTTGACATATTAATAGGTGTGGCGGCGAGTTTCTGAAAGAAACGACTTTTGGGAAGCACACCATCTTCTCTCCTCCAGGGATATTCTTTCGCTGTATATTTTTCCCCTTCCTAAATAGTTATGAATTTCAAAATTTTAAACATCTAAACTTTGGGGAAAGGGTGTGCGGGAGAACAAAATTACATCCCTGGTTTTGAAGAGAAAGTGTGGTCTGTTGAATTACAATGTGGATGAAATAATGCATTATAAAATACTAGGAAATGATGGAAGGAGAACTAATGGGTGTTCTGAATACATTGTGAGCACAATCTGCATTGCAGATATCAGCAATGCATTCCCAGTGTGCATACGTAGGAAATTGTGCTGGTATATATTTCCCCGCATTTTGTGATTTCTTATCCATAACTGTTCCAATAAATGCTCCTTGTGGATACCAAGCACCTTCACTATGCACCAGTGCTTGATTACCAGATGCAACCCTTAACTCAGCTTTGTGCAGTTAAATATATAATGCATGGTTTAATTACTGGAGCAGAACTAGCAGGCATACATTTGCTTTTTAAAACAGTAGCTTGGATCCAACAAGATACAAGCTAAGTTTTGTTAGGTGGGATAGGACCTCATGTCTCCCTGCTGCATCTGTCCCAATCCAATTCTGAAATTTAGGGGACTGTCGGAAAGGAGGTGAGCAGGGGGCTACAGATGAAGGGGGAAGTCTGAGGAAATCAAAATGTAGCTAGCAGAAGCCATCCACTCACATCAGAGCACCTTTGGTGTCAACCCAGTATTGCCAACGGGAGTATAGCGTTCCCATCACTTAATAATGAATTGTTTTTCTTATATACTGCATCAGTTTAAATTCTATTAGTTTTCTAATAAAAAGTCAGTTCTATAAGAGGCTCCTTCACATCCAAGCTTCAGCAAGGATCAGAATCCATGGCTGAACTATGGAGATTTTAGAAGATGAAGACAAGAGAAGCAAATTTGATTCTCAGTAGAAGCATATTAGAGTTGACTCTACGTCTATCTGGAGGAATTACAGGTAGAATTATTACTTTGTTTGTACGTTTGGAGATGGTGGAGTTGTCATAGTTGAGAACAATGTCAATATATTTGCCAAAAGTAAAATCTCTCATGAGCACACACACAGACACACACGAGATGCATATATAGAATCATAGAATCATAGAGTTGGAAGAGACCACAAGGGCCATCGAGTCCAACCCCCTGCCAAGCAGGAAACACCATCAGAGCACTCCTGACATATGGTTGTCAAGCCTCTGCTTAAAGACCTCCAAAGTAGGAGACTCCACCACACTCCTTGGCAGCAAATTCCACTGTCGAACAGCTCTTACTGTCAGGAAGTTCTTCCTAATGTTTAGGTGGAATCTTCTTTCTTGTAGTTTGGATCCATTGCTCCGTGTCGGCTTCTCTGGAGCAGCAGAAAACAACCTTTCTCCCTCCTCTATATGACATCCTTTTATATATTTGAACATGGCTATCATATCACCCCTTAACCTCCTCTTCTCCAGGCGAAACATGCCCAGCTCCCTTAGCCGTTCCTCATAAGGCATCGTTTCCAGGCCTTTGACCATTTTGGTTGCCCTCCTCTGGACATGTTCCAGTTTGTCAGTGTCCTTCTTGAACTGTGGTGCCCAGAACTGGACACAGTACTCCAGGTGAGGTCTGACCAGAGCAGAATACAGTGGCACTATTACTTCCCTTGATCTAGAATATGGCTGCATTGTGAAAATTGTAAATGACTGACACTTTATTGCTGGTTGGCATCCAGCAATAGGATTGGCTGGCACAGGCCCTGTGTAGAATAGCTGAGAAGTGCCAAACGTGGTTTCCTCTTTTCATTCAGATCATTACATAGTAAGATTAGTGATTAAACAGAGCTAGTTTTCCTTTCCCAGAGTGGCCTTGGATAGCAAAGCCTGTAATTTCCTAACAGCTGCATAGAATTAGCTGAAAACAATCTTCTGCAGGCAGAGACAATTCAGATTATCAAGCAAACACAAACAAGCCATTTATGCAATCAAGAGCCTCATTCCCCAAGTTTATCTTGGCCATTTATATATGATGATCTACTTCAGTGTGAAGAGAAAGGTAACTAACATAGCCAAGAAAAGACGCACGTGCTATTTTCTAATCCATGGTCACCAGTGCATTTCTAAGTGCTTGATCCTATGGACCATCGATTGCAGCAAAAAGACTTGAGCAGCTGAAACTAAAACCCTGTTTTATACATGGGAAGCCTAATGTAGACAGAAAAAATTGGAGATTTTTGCTGAATGCATGCATGTGGGCATAAATACACAGAACCACTGAGAGGGGGGACAAGGGGTACTGTTGTACCAGGTTCAAAGCCAGCAGGGGCTTCCACAACAGAGGCAGGAAAGCACGGCATGCTCCAATATTTCCCTCATGCCTAGTATTGTCAGGGACGAACACGAGATACAGCTCTTGTTGCTGCTGTCCAAGGTACTGCATCTCCAGCCTGACTTTGCTTGACTAGGCCAGTGTTTCACAACCTTTTCCTGACCATGGCCCCCTTTTGACCTTGTTTCCTTCCTGTGCTCCCCCATGGATGTAGCTCGGGGGGGCAGAGGGGCAGCTCCCCCCCAAAGTAAGAATAATTACAAATCAATACAAATCTGAGGTTCTGTCCCCCCCCCAACATGCTCGTGATAACAGGACAGTTAATCTCCAATGGACATCTGGGTGTAAACTGTGTTTCTCTTACTTTAATAATGGCATAATAAAACACACGACATATGCCACTGAAATATTGCAGCATGTGAATGGTGGCTAAGGCACCATTTAAAGGTAAAAACTCCCTTAGTGATAGAGGGTTCAGCTATCAGGGTGAAATGTCTGTTCTTGGATATACTGTATTTAAAATTCAATTGCCAGGACAAGCGTTGTGTATTTAAGAATAAATGGTGTGAATACTTTTTAGAAATCTGTCTCCTAATAGGTACAGATGAAAACAGTCACACTTTCCCCCAGCAGAAAGTGATGCAAATAGCATCTCATTCTCACCAGGGAGACTGGAATGTTTATTCCTAGCCATCTCCCAATGTGAATGAGTGCTCTGCTGTGGAATTGAGGGGAATTGTGTGTGTGTGTGTGTGTGTGTGTGTGTGTGTGTAAGTGTGTGTGTAAGTGTGTGTAACATCTGGAATTCATATGGAACATCTTCTTCCACAACCCTTTTCTGCTTTTTTCTACTAGTCCATTTTAATCCCTCCCACTCTGCTGCTCTTAGAACAGAATCCCTTTTCTATTCGACAAGAAAAACATATCAAATTCTCCTTTCACGTCCTCACTCCATGCTTCCTGCTTTATCTGCAACACTTTAGCCTTCCCTTTCCAAGGCTTCCACTGCCTCATGCCTTCACAATCCAACACCATATGATGGGGAAAATTCAATGCACATGTAGTTTGGTCTATTTCCAGGCACATTTTTTGAATTGCCAATACAACCCCACCCTTCCCAATCACATTCTGGTTTGGCAATTCCACAAGCTAAGGGTTGGCTCAAATGCATGGGGCCATTGATGGGCTTCTAACGTGGCCAGGATCAACTGAAGTTATAGATGCATGATATATGGATAGACATCTGTTGCAATTTGCATGATCATAGTAGTTCTTCCCTCCCAAGCTTCCACAGCCATGCACATTTCAGCAGTTGTGTATCCAACTGGCACCTCCAAGAGATTCTGGACAGGTCAAAAAACTGCTAATGGAACAATGTATTTCCTCAGGCAAACAGAGAAATCCACATATCTGAAATGGCTTTAATATTGCATCCTAACTATGTCTTGGCTTCTTCTGTATTAGCTGATTTTATGAGGCAGATGTTATGTCCTAAATTTCAAGGGGGTGTGACGATAGATATGTCCAACTTTGCTATTTTTTCAAGGTACTTATAAAGCAAATTTGAATTTTATAGGTGCCGAGGAATTACCTAAACGATTTTTGGTATTCCTGTCTTGTCTGTCTGTCTGTCTGTCTGTCTATCAATCATTGATCTATCTTATATGCAATTCCCTCCCCCCCCAATGTTTTGATTAGTTTTACTATGCAAAAATTGTTTGCATGTGCCTATTTGCCAGTTGCTCAGCACCTCTGAAGACTGCACTGCAGAGCATGTCAGTTCCCCATTGGCATTTCATGTAATGATCTGGCCAACTTGCTGGTTGTGCCAAGTTGGGACAACTGTTGATCTGGATGTCACATTGTGCCAGAAATCAGCATTCTGCCATTTGCCTATAAGGAGAATGACCATCACATAAAGCAGACATATCAGTAACCAATTTCTTTTATACCCTCAAGAAATCCTGTCACCTACATACAATTCAGATTTTTAAAAGACCCCCCCTCCCCTTTATGATTTTCTAGTAATGCAGGGGCTGTAAATTTTGGTGAAATCCAATCTTTTTGGATTGCCACTCAGTTTTAAAGAACATTGCCATTCAGTTCAAAAGAACCAGAATTTCATCTTTGATTTGGGAAGCCAGAGGGAAATGTCATGCTGTCATACACTGGTAGGTGATGCTGTTGTACTGTGCAATCATACCTACAGAATGTAGAGAAAGTGATTAGTTACCTGGTCACAAAGAAATTAGCTCACTGTTATTAATTCCAACCTGCTCTGTGAAGCATGGCTTGGAACGGCAATCTTCCGAAAGCAGCTGAGTTTCCTACTACCCCAGTCACAGCTTACTGTATATGTTTTTTAACAACTGTTTAGAAAGTGATGGGATTTTCCTTTATTTTCAGTCTGCATGTTTTATTTTATTAAGCATAGTCAATGTACAGTGAAAGGCGCATGGGCAAGCATTAAAATCAAATAGATGTTTCTGTCTTCATTTATGCACTGCCTTATTTATTTATTTATAGATGTCTATACTGTCCTTCATCATAATCATCAAATTATGTCTACTTCAAGTATGTTGATTTTATTGGTATTTCCTTGTGAATATTTCATATTATATTATGCAAACCATGTTTTTGTATTAAGTGGTTTATACATCATATTTATTAAATGAGATTCAATGAATAAGATTCCAGACAGTTTCCCAGTTATCCATAGCATAAAAACTCAGTGCGTGGTATGTCCACTTATCTTTCTTGGTGGGCGGTGTTGGAGTCAAGCCCCAGACCTCACCAGTGAACTGGCAAATAGTAGGCTGGATTGTCGAGCTGCTGGCTATTGGCCAATCCTGGGAGCCCTTAGACGGGCGTTCCCCTGGCAGTGGTCCCAACCAGCCAAAGGGGATGCTTGAGCCCCACTCCCAGGAATTGTGGCCTGCCCAGCAGTCATTCCTGCCTTTTGGGGGGGGGGTGTCTTGGCACACATTATGCACTTCCTCTTCAGTTATAATACTGCTACTTCCCCTTCCCATTACACATGAATAAGACATATTTTATAGATGGTTCAGCTTCTTCTCCCACTTTCCCTAAAAGCATTAAGAAGGGAGAATCCATATTTTGACAATATTTGGATAAAAAAAGATATATCATCCAGTTTAGACTATGTGGTATCTGTCATGAACACTGTAGATGTACATGAGGAACTTTCGAGGATTGACTGTTGTGATTAGACTTATTTGCCAGGCTCATCTGGAAAGGGTCTTGGTTGTGTCAGCAGCTACACTGAAAGGAATAAATTCCCAAGCTGCATGGCAGTTCATTTACTATTTATTTCCACTCTTTGGATGGCAGCCTCTCAGCAGTGATGTGTGACCTTTCCACAAAGTTGCTGTTTGTACTGGAGTTGATTTAATTGCAGAGATGAACTTTTACTTCTGAAGAGTCTTAATCCAGTCATTTGATGCATACACCGTTAGCCTTTTTGTCCTCTATCTATTACAAAAGAGCCTATTAAAGTTCAAAGCATGCCAATTTTATTTGTAATCTGGAAATACAAGGTTTTGCATAGTATAATGTAAAAAAATAAATGGTTGGGTGACATTGCCTCGATAGAATCATAACCTCCCCTATAATAAGAGAGCTTTAAAAACAACGAAAGTGACTTCTTGACACAAGAAAAGGTCATTTTTCTCTTGGTGTCTTTCACCCTTGGCACCCAAAGACAAATCCCGTAAGTCCTAATCAACAAACATTTCTCTTTCCCTCCTGTGTTTTTTATGTGTTTTAAAGATCTCTCTGGCTAGAATAAATAACCTTTGTCAATAAACAGAACAATAAAGTCAGGCCCTGTTCCTAGGATATTTGTCAAGTGGACCTCTGTTTTCTCAAAGCCAGGAGCTTAATCAATGACTATACTCCAGAGAGTTCCTTAACTCTAGATCACACCTCATCCTTGCACTACACCAGAGATTGTTCATGAAGATCCCTTGAGCGTCATGGGAAACACAATGGATGGTGCAGTTAAGATGGTCATGTGCATGACTGGGAGCCCTATGAAAAGCGAAACCCTCAACTGCAAATTCATAGCCTGTGTGCCTGCAGTTGAATATATGTAGGGTTCTGTTTAAATCTTTGGCTAAATAAACAGAGGTTTAAGCAGGACAAGCAGGTGTGAATACTCCCCCCACTTCTCAGCTTCAGCCTGCATATACTAAAGATATGCAAAGACATGCAAAACTTTTCCATCTCCCCTCACCATAGTCAGCATGGCCAGTTTCAGGGATGATTTATTTATTTATTTATTTAAAAGCATTCCTAAACCTCTTAATAGTTCAAAAATATATAAGTAGTACACACTATGCACATCAGAGAAACAATATCCATTGAAATAAAAATTCAACCGAAAAACAGTGAAAACAACATACGGTATATAAATTGCAAACACACACAAACATACGAACATACTTAAAGCAAAAAAATAAGAGATTCTGGGGTTTCATACACATGGAACAGGGAGTTAAAGTCCAGCAAGTCTACAACACATTGAGCTCCTTGAATGTAAGCTGAATAGCTCAGCTGATTAGGGCATTGTTCTAATAACACCAAGGTCACAGATTTGATCCCCAAATGGGAGAGCTGCATATTCTTGTATTCCAAGGGGTTGGACTACATGATCCTCCGGGTCCCTTCCAACTCTACATTTCTATGAAATGGACTTTATGAAAGGTGGTGTATAAATAAATATAAATAAATCAGAAAGATCCAGAGGCTTACTCTTGCTTTCTACAATATGATTTTAATGAAGACTTTTGAGAATCTGACTATTGTAATCTGGGACAAGGTAGCGTAAGCTCTGGCCATATTGGCCTGGTATTCACTACCACCCCAAGTCCAATCAATAACTTTTTAAAATTTGTATTTATCTGTGCCTGCAGGATATTTGATAGTGCATCAAGATGTATTCCTGAGTCATATTGCTGTCATCGCAATGAGTCATTCATTATATCCAGTAGCTGTATTTTTGTTTTCCTTTGTCAAGTGTATAAATCTCAGCAGCAGATGGAAATTTATAGTCATGGCACTCATTGCTCAGCATTCATCAATTTCTGAACCTTATATCACTTTTTAGTCTACCCCATGGTAGGCTTCTTGCATTTTTATGTTACTCTTCCCCCTGTGAACTAACCATGAATCACATGGCCTTGATGAAGGCCATGTGACTTTAAACAATGGATGCTGGGAAGATAAATCTGACATTAAAATAGTACCAATCAACAAAACAGTGAGAAAGGGGCTTTGTAATGCCAGATTTAAAATGGATGTGCTGTTACAAAACCTGACTTGTACAAAAAGCTGGAGACCAACATTAAAGCTGTAAAATGTGAAAGTTTTGAGAACAAAGTGAAAACTCACTTGAGCTAAACCAACATACCTGTCTGCTAAAGTCCACAAATTCATAAAAGTGAGTTGATGTGAAAAGCTTTCAAGGCTGTCAAGATTTTCAAGCAATGCTAGATGGGCATGTGTTCAAAAACATGGTCAAACTAACTTTCACCCTACTTAGGGCTTCCTCGGACTGGAATTTTATTGCAAGTGTATTCTGCAACATGTTTTTGGCACAGTAACAGTGCATTAGTGATGGATTTATTTTGCTTTAGTTTGTTTGCGATGCTGTATTATTGCTGTCTGGAGGTATTATAGCACATCAAAAACAGAACAAAATAAAACAGAACATTGGTGGTATAAAAAGTTATAGGATTTCAACAGAAAGTTATGGGGTATGCACTAACTGGGAATGAAACACTGTGACCACTTAAGAACTTTTGCATTCACAAAAAGTATAGAAAGTGGGGTCACATGACCAGAAGGTTGTGGTGAGTTACAAAACCTAAGAGAGATCAAAGGGTTCACACATGTAATTCTCATTCGCGCCTTGTCATTGTTATTTCAGTTGAACCTGCCAGCCTGCACAGTATTTTTGAGATGTTCCTGGAGCCATGACAAATTCTGCTTGCTTGTCAAGCAACTTTTGTCACCTCCAGAAGGACTGCATTCTCTAGAGAACACATTTGCATACTGTAAATGTAAAGACACGGCTAAACGAGTCCTTAAACATGTCCTTATATTTAACCATAGCTCCTCATTCAAAGTTAAAAGCTGTGAAGGCATTATAATGTAGAAGGTACCGCACATACCCACACAATCTGCAAAAGATAAAGAGGCACAAGCTATTTGTTTGTCGGATGGAAATCCAAATTTCTTCATAATTCTGCATCAAGTACTTAAATAAAAATGAAGACGAATAGCTAAATAAGGCGGTGGAGAAAGAATGTTAATGAAGGTGGTGCTGCCCACCAAATGGTGGGAATGGATATGGAAGCAAAGCCCTAAAGGGGCTATGTAGCTGTTGGCATAGATTAGTGCTACACACAACTTATCTTCCATGTCCTCAGCAGGGTTGACAGGTGGACTTCCATTGAGCTGTGTTCTGAACCAGACACACCTGATTCAGGTTGCTTGCATCAATGACTTTGCCTATGCCTAAACATGCCACAACTCCATTGTGTCTTTCTGCCTCCCCTCCCATTGCCAGAGAATGAGGAGCATTTTCAGAGGCTATTTCCTCCCCTTCTTGCCCCAAATGAATGTACAATCATTGGAGGGGTTGGCTTTGAAATCCACACCCTTCCCTAGATTCCCACTTTCTAATGAATTTGTACACTAGGTGGACCAAACTCACTGAGAGCCACTGTGGTGTAGTGGTTAAGAGTGGTAGACTTGTAATCTGGTGAACCAGTTTCGTGTCTCCGCTCCTCCACATGCAGCTGCTGGGTGACCTTGGGCCAGTCACACTTCCTTGAAGTCTCTCAGCCCCACTCACCTCACAGAGTGTTTGTTGTGGGGGAGGAAGGGAACGGAGAAGGTTAGCCGCTTTGAGACGCCTTCGGGTAGTGATAAAGCGGGATATCAAATCCAAACTCTTCTTCTTCTTGCCTTCATTAAAAAGCAGCTCGAGTCCTCTTTTTTTTCTTCTTCTCTAAGCATCGCTGGCACTCTACACAGGTATGGGACTGGCCAGTCATGGATTGTGAGGGATCTGAATAGGAATATGGAGGGTGTCCCCCATGATTTGAGGATGCACCCTTTCTCGTCTACTCTCTAACCTTGGACATGGTAGTGTTAACTGACATGTAGTCTGGCACAACAGGCAGATAGTGTGGGTGGTGTGGAAAAGCTGAAAGGGCTGCCTAGCAAGCACCCTGAGGCACCCACGGGAGGCAATGGTGGCCACCAGCTTGGGTGGCTTTAAAAGAGGAATAGACAAATTTGTGGAGGAGAGAGCTATAGATGGATATGCTGTTCTCCACAGATGGAGGCAGAAATGCTTCTGAACACAGTGGTACCTCAGGTTAAGAACTTAATTCGTTCTGGAGGTCCATTCTTAACCTGAAACTGTTCTTAACCTGAGGTACCACTTTAGCTAATGGGGCCTCCCGCTGCCGCTGCACTGCCGCTGCACGATTTCTGTTCTCATCCTGAAGCAAAGTTCTTAACCCGAGGTACTATTTCTGGGTTAGCGACGTCTGTAACCTGAAGCATCTGTAACCTGAGGTACTACTGTACCAGATACTGGAAGTGTTGTTGTGCTCAAACCTTGCTTGCTGGTTTCCCACAGGGTGGCCATTGTGGGAACTGCTAGACTAGGCTTCCTCAACCTTGGCCTTCCAGATGTTTTTGTCCTACAACTCCCATGATCCCTTGCTAGCAGGATCAATGGTCATGGATGATGGGAATTGTAGTCTCAAAACATCTGGAGGGCAGATGTTGAGGAAGCCTGTGCTAGACTAAAGGGCAATTGACCTGATCTAGCTGGCTATTCCTATGTTCTTAATGTTGGGGTGCTCCAGTCACTACCCATCAATACTGCATCTTAGGGGGTTGGGGAAAGAGCATGCCTTGGACCTTGGATGTTTCACTCTTCTGTACACGTGATACCCAAGGAGAAGGAGAGCTGTCAGGTGCTGCCTCAGCTCACCTTTTGGTGAGCAGGCAGAAAATGGCATCAGACAGCTAATTTATGTTCCAATGCTCAGAGGTAGGATGGAGACTTGCACCTATCTGTCTCATCCAGTTAAGCATGTCCACAGGGACTGATCTAATTGATCCTGCCTCATTGTATATTCTGCATACAAACCAATAAATAAAGTCATTGTTTTTTAAACCAGATAGAGTGCTGAGTCCTATCTAGGTGTAGGGTCAAAACAGTTGCTGGCTATTGTTGATTTAGGAGGCCTTTTTAGTGATTCATGGTTTGTTATATAAGATGTACAATTAATCACAGAAGGCTGTTCTCTGTAGGCTCCATCTATAGAAGAAATACATGATGCATGCACAAAAGAGAGAGTCTTCTTTCTAGTAGTGATGCAACTCTGGAATCATCTCCCAAAGGAGGTACAATCAATGCTGTATTCTTTCTGTGGTTTCTAAGGTAAAGGTAGATGAATAATTTTTTTTACAGGATGCAGTGGTACAGTTCTTGGTCACCTTAATTTGTATCTGAGAAACTGCTTGATTCAGACTCCTCCTTATAAAAACAATCAGCTTTGGATATGTCTTTTTTTGGGGGGGGAATCACTCTCTAGGAACATAGAAAGCTGTCCAATCTTAAGTCTGATCATTGATCCATCTAACTTGGTGCTGTCAATACAGTCAAGCAGCAGTTCTCTTTCAGGCAGGTTCTATCCTAACCGCACCTGGAGATACCAGGCTTTGAATCTGAGACCTTCTATATTCAAAGAAGAATTCCCAGGATTTTTCACCCAGAATTCATTTTGAATTCCTTCATTCATATTCGGCTTGCTGTGCAGATGTTACACAAGACATCTACTGCCAGTGGCCTGGTGGTCCATTCAGAAACTAATTTTCATGTACTGACATATCATGGCTCCACACTGCAATATTGATTGATTGCTTCAAATAATGAGCACATTGTGATTTGAGAAATATTTCTAATGACCACTCCCCCCCCCCAAAAAAAAAAATATTGGAGAAAACCATAATATACAGCCTAATTGAAGACTTCCAAAGAAGGTTTACTGTGTTTACAAGTTCTTATTTTAATCTTTCTCCAAGTGCACCGGTGTCTTACAACATTTCCTCAGTTGTTGATAATCCTCCCTTTGAAGTTTTCTGCTAGATTATAAAGAGGATAACACAATGGCTGGCTACTTTGCAATGACAGCTGGGTGAAACCATTGTAAATACTGAAGATAGTTTTCCATAAGGCAAGAATTTTTGACAGCTTATATGGTAATCACCACTACGTGCTAATTAAAGACCAAGGAACATTGTTCCATTTGATTCCTTGTTTCCAAACTGAGTGGATGCCTTCACAGCAAGCTATGTCTTAACGATCAATGCAAGCCAAAATATTTCATCCTCTTATGGATTTTGAACACCACACAGCTCAACAGTATTTTAATGAGGGACTTTTTACCTACTTCATTATTGGGACCAATGATAAGACAGACATCAAAGTTGTCTTGTCTTCATTATGTTATTGAAGAACAATTTTCAATGCTTCTTTCTGGTGCATTTCACTCATTTCTCAAATACTATTATGGATTTTCCCAAATTCATAATTCCAAAAAGTTACCCTGTGTTTAACAATTTGACATATATAGAAATTAGTGTTGAACTACATTTTTATGGTGTTCAGCGTTGACTGAAAAACCTGCTGTTTCCAGAGGTGAAAATATTCACTTTTCCACACCTTTAACATTTTTATAAATATTCTTTATGAATATGAAGGCTGCAGTTTTTCTAAACTAAAAAGGCTTGAAGCATTTTAGTCTTTCTTTGTAGGAGTGATGCCATAACAACAATCATTTCAAGTGTTGTCTTCATCTTTTATACTGTTGTGAACCCTATGGGGGCATATTCAATAATAGTAATTGAATAGAATGATACATCGAATCCAGAGCATGGAACAAGAAAAGTGGGAGAGCGAGAATTACACCAAAACAGGAAATGAAGCAAGAATGGCCACAATTTTGTATTGGTTAGTTTGCACTCCGAGGACCTCAGGACACCCCCGGAAATAAATTCACACAGACACATATTTTAGTTTAAGGTTGATGGGCAAAATTTAAGCCACAACTTTATTGATTACACAATGCGAGCGGGATTGGCTTAGGCAATGACAAACTATAACCGACTCCTGTCCACCCCGCAGGAGGTCTGGAAGAGTAAGCCAAACGAGGGAGCTACATCGATGCAAATTGACTGTAGCTCACCCCGGGGTTCCCATGGTCCTGGCATGGCCCTAGCCCCTCAAGTGGACTTCAGATGAGATCTAGGACCCACAGATTCCTTTAATAGAATACCCTTTTCATGGAGGGGCAGGTGATGGCCGCACCTCGCCTCTCCCATCGACAACTAAGTCAGTGCCTAGCCGCCAAACCATTGTGACGATTGCTAGGAGGTAGGCGAAAACCAAATGCCCAGTGCCAATCTGCCAAATGGACAAAACTCCTATCAGACCCCTGCCACAAAATAGCTGACCAACTGAAGTCCCAAGCAAGGCCAAAGCACAGAAAACCAAAGAGGGTACGTGGGGAGTTGTTCAGCAGCACAAAGCAAGTGGCTCCAACACGTTGCACTGCCATTTATATATCCTCCCCCACCCTGCAAATCAACCTGATTGGGTGCCGTGACTGGCGCAGTCATGGGGCTGCCCCAGAAACAACCAGACTATGCCCAGCCTCCAGATGGTGTGTGGGGCCCCAAGGTCTGCTTGAAGAGGATGCCATTTACCGTATATAGAGTTTGGTGCAGCATAGGGCAAGGATCCAGATTTCTGACAAGCTGACGGAGATGCCTCAGAATATGTCTCTCTATTCTGATAATGTTGAGAGACTTTTAAAAAAAACCTTGTTCCATATCTTTAGTTCTAGTTGGAGTCAGTACAGTGGTACCTCAGGTTACATACGCTTCAGGTTACAGATGCTTCAGGTTACAGACCTCCACTAATCCAGAAATATTACCTCGGGTTAAGAACTTTGCTTCAGGTTGAGAACAGAAATCGCACAATGGCGGCGCGGCAGCAGTGGGAGGCCCCATTAGCTAAAGTGGTGCTTCAGGTTAAGAACAGTTTCAGGTTAAGAACAGACCTCCAGAACGAATTAAGTACGTAACCAGAGGTACCACTGTGTATGGAACTGGCAGAAAGTTCAGGACTTCATAAAGGAAGTACTTCATAAAATGCTCAGCTATTTCCTGTAGAATCTATGTACTTATATTTAAATGTTTTTAAAAATATAATAATATTTGGGCTCAATTCCTCTTTGTAAGGGATCAGTGTTATCTCGGTTGATCTCTCAAATGCATTTCTTTAAATCAGATATCCATCAGTCTCTCTGAAATATATGAGAACGCCAACATCTTACATTTCTGTTTCTAAACGTAGGGTTGACTTTGAAAATCATGATCAGTGCAGGCATTCACTATATCTTATTATTTTCATGTTTTATGCAGCAAGTATTATGAATATCAAAGAAAAGTGAGAAATGATTAATTATTCACAGTAGCACTGAACAATTTTTAATGACTATTCTCCCATTTCTGAAGGATTGCTAAAACATAAGAAGAAAGTCAAATATATAGGGGTGTATCTAATGTTAGTTCTATTCAAATTCAATGGAAATTAATGGCTGGCTTAGGTCTACACTGGGCAGAACTGAGCTGGATACAATCCATATTTTTGAATTATGATTGTCCCCACATTTCTCCTACATGTCAATAATGGAGAAAGATGTCTCACATCAGAATGGCATTCCACAAAAGTCATGGGTCAGCACCAGCTGGGCAGCAGTCAGAGGTGGCACCACCAGTAAGAACTTCCTTGCCAACTGTTCAGCCAGAGATGGTAGATCTTCTGTGAGTTGCTCTTTTAGTTCTATGAATTGTGCTGAGATCTTATCACAAAGGGTGGTATATAAACCTAGTAAAATTTAAATAAATAAATAAATCTAGTTACTTTGGTCAGAAGCCATTTAGGCCTTTGTACACGACTGGACCTAATGGTCAGGGGTCCCTTTACCTTTACCTTTTTACACTATCAATAGCACACTGAATCACATTCAGCTGCTGGCCGGCAGCCAATGCAGAGCTCTGAAGGACCAACGAGCCATGTTCTCACCAGGTTGTAAGGAGAGTCTTTGTCTGACTTACCAGCCTAACAGTCACATTCTGCACTAGCTGCAGCTTCTGGATTCCATCAATGGCAGCCCGAAGTAGAGTGCATTGCAGTAGTCTAAGCAGGAGGTCACCAGAACATGGACAACTGAAGCCAGGGTTTCCTGGTACAGGAATGGCCATAGCTGGTGAGCCAGCCTAACCTGGGCATAAACACTTCTAGCCACAGAAGTTGGGACTCTTGTTCAGTTGGGAGTCCTGAAGACTTCACAGCAAAAGAAAGTAGGTTTGAAGCAATAGACTTCACTGGGCACAGATCTATCAAAATATGTTCCCTGATAAAAAGCTGCCATAGCAGAGACTCACTCACAACCTGGCCCATATTCAGTACTATTTAAGGAATGAAAAGAAAGGAAAGGAATAAAATGAGCAGCAGTACCAGTTATACTAATGTCCCCCTAACAAAGGGAGAGTTCGAGCCTCCTGGGATGCCCAGCCCTCTGTCTAATAGCGAAGTCAGGAAGGTGACTCTCAGAAGACTAGAATTTTATTCGTACTAGCATGAAAAATCCATATAATGCCCTGTCTGTGTAAAAAAGAGCTGTAAGTAAAAAAAAGGGGGGGAGCTTTTAAATGAATTACTACTAACCTGCTCACTAAAGTTCCTTTCTAGCAATTCTTTTGTCAGTTTTCCTGCTCTTCAGGTAAAAAAGAAAAGAAAGAAAAGACAGTGTGTGATACTGAAGATTGGTCCGAGGAACATGAAGATAATGACATGGATAAACTGAATCACTCTGTCAGACACAGTGGGAGAGCTGCTTTTTGTGCCACTGATGGAATGACACAGTTTCAGAAAGAGCCCTTTTTTTTTGCTCCAGGTTCTTCTTTTATCACTTCAAAGGGTCACAATGAGCATCAGATATAGATGGAATATACCTTGAGTTGCAAATGATGGCCCATGCCATGGGGGAGGGGGCACCATGACTGGTGACCTCAAAAAGGTGAGCCGACTCTATCCCTATCCCTGAGGAGATTGCCTTTGTTCAGTAGCTGCCCACAAAAATAAACACTTGCTCCTTTAATTGCCTTGTGAAAAGAGTTATCCCTCTTGACTGGTTAAAACCCTAAGCCCAGTTAATATTGCAGACCCACCAGTGAAGGTTCCCTGGGTACTCAGGGTAAGACACTTCTTCTCAGCTCTCTCCAGCCAGCAGTAGGGCAAAATTAGAGAGCCCATCAGACGGATTGTGGTTGTGTGTTTTTTTGGGAGGGGGCAGGTATCTTCTACAACATGGCACTGGTTCAATAACTGGTTTATAATAGACCATTCACACATCCTTCCATTTTATTATATATTTATTTAAAAAATACAATCTGCACATTCACATCAAATATAACATGGCAGTATGCAACCTTAAAAACAGAGCAAAAACAAACTGGGGGGGGGGGAGTCAAGCAGATAAGTAAAAACTGGTTGGCAAAGAATGTCAGATTTGAAAGGCATTGAATGAAGATGTAAAAGCAACAACAACCAGGGTATGAACCTTTTCTGGGAAAGTTAGCCGAACTGAAGGCATATTCGGACTTTCTTCCACCAAGGAACCTAAGGCAATTTCTATCTCAAGGAACTCAGCATAACACTGAGTTTCCAGGGGGTTCCCCCTCAAGCACTGACCACACCCAGACCTCCTTAGCTTCAGCAAGGTGTTGGTATCTTTTGTTCTCAGACCACATCCTGGTCTAGGTGCCACCCAGGAGAGGCAAGCACCAGGAGTAGAGGTGTGGGTATGAAGTTTTGTACCGAAACCCTTCATTACTTATACGGCTCTACCAGATATCATGTACTGGCTGGATGCAGAAGAGTGGTGGGAGTCACCAGGGGGGAACTCTTGAGGGAAGCCTCAAGGGAAGAAGGCTCAGAGATAGGGGGCTGGTGGTAGGATGATGATGAGTGGTCAGAGGGAGAAGAGAGGATAGGCTTGGAGAAAGCAGTGTCAGAAGCAGAAGAGGTAACAAGGTTTAGTGAGCAGGAAGAAGCTGTGGCAGAGAGCAGTCCAGAACCAGAGGCAGAAGAGGAGGCAGGCTGTGGAAGAATATAGGGAGTCTCTCCTTCCTTCTGTGACCAGGTTTTCCAGAATTAGAAGAGGCATGAAGAGGGTGCAGCAAAGACAGGCAAGGCAACAGAGTCTCAGATTGCTTGGGAAGGACTTGGGGGAGGAGGGGGACTTAGGAAACCATGAGAAGGTGGGGCCCTTCAGTTCCCAAAACTCCCTCATTGGAGCAATATCTACCAGGAAGAGTAGATATGCTCAAAAAGGTTGGCCTTCTGTGCTGTCTTGTTTCTTTGAATGAATAGATAACTTTACTGGTGTTGTATAAGTAATTGCAGACCTGCTCCTGTCACCTGCTCCAGACCCTAAACAATTTTCAAAGGTCTGATTCATACCATTATCAGCAATGGTGTGGGAGCTACTCAGCGTGGAATCACAATGAACATTAGTAATGGTGTAGCACAGTTAGAGACATCTATTAAGAATCTACAGCTTGAATGATCTAAGAAATTAGAGTCTCAATTAATGACTAATACATTACATATTTTGGAAAAGTAATTGGATAATTTGCATAATAGAGCCAAAATGAAAAAGAAGACATAGGCAGATTGTGTCAATCAAAGGTTTACTCATGGTTGATGGATGCATAAAAACTCAGTCTCATTTCTAGATTTCAATTGACACTGAGTTTCATGAAAGCAATAATGATTCTGCCAATCCTTTAAGAATATTTCAAGGGGGCTATTTTAAGGTGACAGGCTCAGAAAAAGAAAAGAGTGTTCAAATGTAGAATGACCATGAATTTTACTCAGGGGTAGACTAGGCACTGCAATGAGGTCTTGACTTGACTTGATTCAGTGGAGAAATTAATTTGTTGGATGAAAGCTATCAGATTTGTTCCTACCTCTAAATACAACGGTTTTTTATGAGAGCAGATCTGTATAAATTCACGAGAATATAATGAGAGATTTTTTTAAAAAATTAAAAAATACCTCAATGAGCCCACATGCAAATACTTGTAGGTGTAGATCTAATTTTGTACCAACTCTCACATTACTGTTTTTGATTAATTAGTCCTATGAGATTTGCACTTTTTAGAACAGAAACGTATTTCTGTTTGGCATAATTTGTCTGGTAATGAATTGAGAATTCTTAACCATTTGCAAAACGATATGGAAATGATCAAACCTACTAATGAGGGAAGGACTGTTGTTAGAGGAATGCAAAAGATCATAGAAAAGAAATCAGCAGACAACTTAACATATAACTCATTTCAAATGCACGAAGCTTGATCTTATCAGAACCATTTAAATTATCACTTGCACCTGTGCAAGAAAAGTCCAAAAAGCACATACACGGAAGATAGTGGGTTGTCTCCATTGCTGCTGCTCTGTTCACACGGCAGACTTTTGCTTGCCGAATAGAACTTCCCTGTTCTCTCTTCTCCCCTTGCACCTTCAAAATCTGCTCCAGAGGGCTGATGGATCCTCTGGGACAGTTTCTTGGCAGAGCAGGTGTTGTAGGGAAAGGAAGGGAAAGTTACGCTGCATGACTAGGAAGAAGGTTAGTGGTTGGAACCCACCCCATTTCTACGTTGCAGGGAGTTGGACCCTGCAATTCTATGATTCTACGAATATATTGTATCAAAATATTTTGTTAACATATCTCCTAGAATCAGTCCTTTTCTTTCTTGAAAAAAATGTTTAGTGGTACAGTGGTACCTCTGGTTGCGAATGGGATCTGTTTCGGAGGCCCGTTCGCAACATGAAAAGAGTGCAACCCACGGCGATGTCTCTCTGCACGTACGGGTTGCGATTCACTGCTTCTGCGCATGCACGTGATGTCATTTTGTGCTTCTGCACATGCGCGAGTGGCGAAACCCGGAAGTAACCCTTTCTGGTACTTCTGGGTCGCCGCAGGACATAACCTGAAAGAACGTAACATGAATCAGACGTAACATGAGGTATGACTGTACTCTCATTTTGACTCAAGAAAATCACCATTTTATAGTTCAAATCGGGGAAAATAAATACAGTAAATAGACAAAGATTCACAGAATGTTTAGGGGTATGCTTTCCCCTGCATCTCCCCAGAAAAAGCACTGCCTAGAATACCTTATTTTCAGCAGTCCAAAGCTGGTAATATCATAATGCCCATTATACAAATATATGGTACGACCATATTTGTTCACTTCTGTGCACAGTTCTAGTTGCCTCACCTCAAAAGAGATATTGCAGAGTTGGGAAAGGTCCAGAAAAGCACGACCAAATTGATTCCTATATGAGGAAAGGTCACAGAATTTGGGACTTTGCAGTTTAGAGTAAGAGGTAGCATGATAGATGTTTATAACATGATGCATGTCATGGCGAAAGCTGATAGAGAAAAGTTTTCCACCCCAGAGGAACTTGTGGGCATCCAGTTAAGATGCTGGAAGATTCGGGACAGATAAAAAGAAAGTGCTTATTCACAGACCATGTGGTTAAAACAACAGAACTCACAACCACAGTTGGCCACCAACTTGGTTGGCTTTAAAAGTGGATTAGACAGAATGATGGAGAGGACAATGCTATCAACAGTTTTTTTGCCAGGGTGGCTATTTTCTTCCTCCATAATACCAGTTTCTGGGATTCACGGGCGGGCAGAACACTTGTCCAGTTTGCAGGCTCCCACAAACATCATGTCCTTCTTCTAAAACAGGATGGGGAAGACTTATGAGTGAATGCAAAGTGAAATGGACACCAACTAGAAACAACCGATTGTGTATTGATTGGGGCCCAAGCAAAAGAATCCAATGCAACTTTGTAGATATTCTTTGCTGAAATTCTGAATTCAAAACAGCTCTGCCAGTTTAAATGCCTCTGGGTCTTATAATGTATATCCAATGAGGCACAATTTTTAAGATGCACTTGCATTTTATTTTATTTTATTATTTGCTTCTGCTGATTCACTCCCTGAGGATTCAATCTTGCCTATCCTCACACAGAGAACTAGTGGGTTCCCACCATGTAGGAAAAGGCCTGTAGGCATAACGTCTTCTGTAATTTGGCACAGTTTGCCTACATTAAAAGATGAAGACAGGAAAAAACGACTTCACAATGCTAAGATGGAAGATGGTTTTCTCCCCTCCCCCCAAGGACCAAATGCAAATAACCTCAATTTGCTTTATGGTATACTGCCACTTCTGTATTCTAAGAAAAGGGAACAGAGAGTAAGAGAAAACAAGTGTCTGAATGGTGGGTGAGATGAATAATTTGCTGTAACACTCCGTGAAGGAGGCTGCAGTAACTGCTAAGTGAGAATTTTGTGGGTTTCCTACATGACTTTTTATGTACAGTAATGATGGGCAGGGAATGGAATTGCTCAGAGAGGCAGGCTGTCTTGCTTGCTCATTAGTTTTTATTCAGTCACTCCTGGAAGTTATTAGAGAGTGTTCAATGACCTAACATGAAACCATTTTGTGGCTTATGTCAAGATGTTCAAAGGGACTGTTATAATTTTTTTTTTTTTAAGACATCAACTTGGACATCATTTCACATCTCTGCAGGGAGATGCCAGAGATTTCTGTGTATGGACATTGTAATGTGAACCTAGTTTCAGACATCACCAGACTCCCAATTGCCGGCTGCATTGGCTGAAATGAGAGTGGATTAGCTTGGAAGATTTTTAGAGGTTATGTTTTGGCTGGAGATAATAAGATTAGTTAAAAATTATGCCTCAAGGTCACTTAAACACTGCTCCTAGAAAAGCCTGATTTGGTGACCTATATAATTTATATACCACTCAGTCGTCATAAAATCTTTAGGAAATCAGATGAAAGAAAACATTATCAATAAAAGGCAGCTAGAAACCAGTATTTAAAAACATTAAAAAATGAAGAAAAATTGAGAGTAACAAAAAATGGATTAAAAGACGTCAGCATTCTGTGAGTCTGGATAGACTTGCCTAACAAAAATATTTGGAGCAAGTACTGAAAAGAGTACAGTGAAGCTGCTTGCCTGATGTCAATAGGCAGGCACTTGATTTCTTACAAGTGTGGAATGAGTATTGTGCATGACCTCCAACAGTGCTGGTTCTGCAGAAGTAAAGCCTGTTTGCTCACTGCCGTCAAATGTATGGCTGATCAATGTGTGTGTTTGGTCAGTAGTCACATCAGTGGCAAGAGGGTAAATCTAGTCAGTGGGAGCCCACAGTCCCTTCACACATTTTTTGAGGTACGAGGAAGCTTTGGAGAACTGATTACTTTGAATTTGGAAGCGTAGGGCTGATGTATTTAGGACATCCAAGTTTGCAGTAACTTCAAGAACTGCACAGAATTCTTTGAATTTGGCCACGATTCAACAGTTTTCAAGTTATGATTACTTATTACGGTTGCTGAAGGACTGTGACCTGCCAATCCTAAAGCAGCAGTAAGGGTTGATAGGCAGCAAGTATGAGTAAATGTGCTGAACTGCACATGTTGGTTTGATCTAAGCTGCCCATTTCTTGGCTTTTCAAGGCAGACAAGCTCCCCCCTCCCATTTTTCCCCAGTTTGATGTCTCCTCCCCATTCCACCTCCTCCCCAAGCAGGCTGCATTCAACTAGGCCTTTTAATTAGCACCAAATTGAATGGTAACAAGTAGCTTGTTTGCTTCACAGACTAATTAAATTGAAAATGAATTACGCATGTTTTTCATCGAAATGCTTGATAACAGCACACTTCAAATCCTCCTGTTAGAAAAGTAGCCTGTGATGAAAACGATACCTTGAGAGTTGGTTTGGTGAAGGGTTAACATTCCTGGAAATGGGCTAAGTTCTCATGACCTGAATACTGACTTAGCCAACCTGAACACACACCCCACCTTAGATTTCCAAATTGCCATCTTGTCATTTACTATGGCTTTGTCCATTTGTCAGCGAAATTAATTTGATTCCCTATATATAGCACACGTTTCCTTGGCAACTATCTGTTATGCCCTGCAAATACAGAAGCATTTACTGCCTATTTGTGGGAGCCACAAGACTCGTCTGCTTCCTTCTTTCCTATAAGAATTGTCACAATATTGAATGGGAAAATGCAGTGAAACCTAAAGCTGTTTCAAATAACCTTTGTTGTGTTTACTTCAAGGTAAATACTTTAGAGGGCTAATCATTTTAGTTTCCATTTCGGCAAACAGGATAGATTGTGCTAATGCTGGATTGAAATAGTTGGCCTAGTAATTTATGCAATTTTTTTTCCCAGTGGGAGGGGGTTAGGAGGGTAGAAAATCCAAAGTATGGATTAATCTTTTTTTGGGATGAGGTTTTGGTGTGTTTAAGTTGATGGTTTAAGAATGAAGGAGAAATTTAATTCAGTTCATATTGAGAGGTGAATCAACCTGATTCGTACGTTCCAAAATAATACACAAACCAAAACAGACATCCTTCAAAAATTGCTCTTCTCTGAATTTTGCAATGCAGTTCTCCAGTCGAATGATCTGTATGGAAATGAAAATATTTTACTAAGGTAAAGTGTGCATCAAAACAAATGCACTAGTGAAAATAAGGTACAAAGGTGTGTTATATTAGGAAAGCTTGCCTAACAAAAACGTGTATAATAGATACAATTGTTTGCAAATTGTGTATGCTAAAAGTGTGCACTAAAATGCTGATACACTTTTATGAGGACTTTTAAAAATGAATCACAAATTGAGAACTGAGTTTAAGACTAGAAAGTGAGAAACTGAGATTGACAGATTCACCCATCTCTAGGATTACCTTACCTTTATGAGGTAGCTGAGGATTTTTCTGTATGTGACAACTGTTCATGATGTCATGTTATAATGAGACATTTCAGAAGTTTATTTGGGAGACTTCTCCACCTTGTTTTTCACTTGTAAAGATGCAGCTGTCAATATTGGAAGGATGATTTAATTCTACAGATCTTCGTTTGTAACGTAAGGCACAAGGCTTGTAGAAGTGATTAGTAGGTTTCTCTTTCTGCAAATATCCTAACATGGGTAATCTTGGAGATGATGCAGTTGGATGAATATAGAAAAAGGACAGGGCAATTTTCACCTATCATTTCAGTGACTAGGGAGGCATAGAGCATCATCTCCCATCATTTATACCTTGACTCATATGCTCATACTAAATTAACTCTTATGGGTAACCTAGATTTGACAACAGAGAGGCAGTCTTGTTTTGTAGAAGAATTGGGGTGATAGTGGGATTCTATGTTAGATCAGTTAATATGATTGGATAGAGAATTCTTGTTCTCTCCTCTATACAAAAATTCCCTCCATATAAACAGACACAAACACACACACAGAGAGAGAGAGAGAGAGAGAGAGAGAGAAGACCCTTGTAGATGTTGCAGAGAAGAGTTAATGGATTTGCCTTTACAAGAGAAAACATTCTCTTCAACTAGCTCTTTGGCTGTTGATCAATCTATGGCTTTTTAAAGGGATGTTATTCCCTTAAAAACACCCTTTATTGTGTATTTTGAGATTTATGTTATAAATCAATCCTGTGGTCTCTTGAAGAAAGGTAGCATAAAAATTTAATAAATAGAAAATAATATACCAGTTTTTTTGTGTTTATAAATATTTTCATGGAAGAACAATCTATATACAGTGGTACTTGGGTTACATACACTTCAGGTTACATACGCTTCAGGTTACAGACTCCACTAACCCAGAAATAGTGCTTCAGGTTAAGAACTTTGCTTCAGGATAAGAACAGAAATCGGGCTCCGGCAGCGCGGTAGCAGCAGGAGGCCCCATTAGCTAAAGTGGTGCTTTAGGTTAAGAACAGTTTCAGGTTAAGAACGGACCTCCGGAACGAATTAAGTACGTAACCAGAGGTACCACTGTATGAGCTCTTGCCTTGACTGGAAGACTACATGTGAAATCAGCTGTATCAGCTGAAAGTATAACTAGTAACAACAAACAAACAAACCAGATGTTGGAGACCAGATTTGCATCTGGACCAAAGCACATGGGATAATTCCAAAGCACCACTGTGCTGTTAATATCACTCCCAACCATTAGCTGGTGGTGGGTTTGCTCTACCTCAGTGATGGAGGAAGACTTGAGAAACCAGCTGGTAAGTGGAGAGTGGAAAGTGCAGTCATGCTCAGGTCTGCTTTGCTAATGCATTTCCTGCACAGTTTCCTGCACAGTAGACCCAGCAGCCAGCAGGACTGCAACCTCCATGCACCAGCCCTATTAAGGATCGCCAAACTGTATGGCAGCCGTGACCATACAGCTATCAGATTCAATCTATCTTTAAGAAGTCCAGCACTGTCACATTTAATTTCAGGAGATGAAGCTTCTTAAAAATAAAGGGATTACTTAAAAGGAAGTTGTCAGGGAGAGTCCAAAGGGTCAAATCTCTTCAGGATGCTTGAATGGCATCTAAAACCTTTGTAAGAGAAACTCAGATAAAATTTGTACCACCAGTTAGGACAGGCACCAGTCCTATTAGAGGTCAGCATGGCTAGCAAGCAGAGTCAAAGAAGCTATAAAAAGCATGAAAACTTCCTTTAAAAATGGAAGTGTTGCCCAAATGAAAAAAGCAAAAAGGAGCATGTAAAGGTAAATGTAAAGGGACCCCTGACCATTAGGTCCAGTCGTGACCGACTCTGGGGCTGCGGCGCTCATCTTGCTTTATTGGCCGAGGAAGCCCCATACAGCTTACGGGTCACGTGGCCAGCATGTCTAAGCCGCTTCTGGCGAACCAGAGCAGTGCACGGAAACGCCGTTTACCTTCCCGCCGGAGCAGTACCTATTTATCTACTTGCACTTTGACGTGCTTTCGAACTGCTAGGTTGGCAGGAGCAGGGACTGAGCAATGGGAGCTCACCCCATCACGGGGATTCGAACCACCGACCTTCTGATCGGAAAGCCCTAGGCTCTGTGGTTTAACCCACAGCACCACCCGCGTCCCTAAAAAAAAAAAAGGAGCATAATATCTGCTAAAACCAGGCATCCCCAAACTCGGCCCTCCAGATGTTTTGGGACTACAATTCCCATCACCCCTGTCCTATTAGCTAGGGATGGTGGGAGTTGTAGTCCCAAAACATCTGGAGGGCTGAGTTTGGGGATGCCTGGCTAAAACCAATGCAAATCGACACTAAAACATACAAAGCAGGATTTAGGAGTTCTCGGTGACTGCTAAAAACATTTATTTAAATACACTGCCAGCAGAGATCTAGTCAAGACAGTAGTTGGATTGTTGAAGGAGGGCAGGGAGATTTCAGAAAACCTGGTTTATTGGTGTTCATCTGCACTGCAGAAGATGTTCAGCAAAATATATGGAATATACTCATGAAGGAAGGAAAGACCATGTATATTGGAAGGCAGAATGGCCAGCTAAGGGGCTGAGGCTGCCAATGTATACCACATATCTGGGAGTAATCCCTATTGAACTCAGGGTGAGACTTCCTTCTGAACAAATATGAATAGCATTTTCTATAAGACCATATTTACTTTTTACAGTTACCTACAGCAGGAATGGGGACCCTTAGCCCTCCACATGTTGTTTGAGTCCAAGGGCAGCATTCAACTCACTCTGAGTAAACCTATTGAAATAAATAGCCCTTGGTTATGCACACGAATTTCAATGGATCCACTCAGAGTAAAATTTTGCTGAATACCAAGGCATATCTTATCACCTTTGGCCATGCTGGCTGGTGTTTATGGGAGTCCAATAATATCTAGAGGGTCACAGGTGTTGGTGTAATGTCCCTATTTCTGGCTGATAGGAATAGATTTATCCATTCTGATTCAATATCATACTGAATAGGAGAGCACTTCACCTGAGAGAACACTGCAAGCTTAAAATAAGCCATTGTAATTTTTTTATTTTGTTTTTAAGGGAAGCAGAACTTTTTGAGGGTTTTTTTAATTAAAAAAAAATCTATTATATTTTCTGGATCAGATACCCGCTAGTCACAAACTTGCTTTTTCTCCTTACCATAGGGCTTTTTCTAGTCTTAAATAAAGTTCACCAATTTCTATATCAGTTTACTTTTTTTTTAAGTCCTCAGGAAAACACATCAAAATTTAAGTAGGCATTTCTCCCAATATACGTGTTATGAGGCAAAACTGCCTGTAAAATTGCATACACATTTCTGTAAGCAATTTCTCCTGATATATTGCATGTTTATTATTTATATACACTGCCTATAGATAGATACATGCATACATACATACATACATACATACATACACAGACACATATTTGATATTTGGAAAATAGCAGCTTAAAATTCAGATAACCATGAATTTCAATGTGAATTAAGATGTGAACCAAACTGAAATCCTTTCTTATCCATACTTTATCATAAGGAACGCTAACGCTTAACCAACTCTTAAGCAAAATTGCTTTTCTGCAATAACATCTGAAAAGCTTTCACCAAAGTACTTATGTAGGTTTACTGTATATATGACTCTATAAGAAAAACGTCTCTCTTTATTCCATACTACCTTATGTGTTTTCTGTTTGGGAGGAAGCAAACAACTCGAAATTATTCCCTATATAACACTGCAGACAGAAAAATAAAACATGCCAGCACAGTTTGTTTGGGGGATACTCGAGGCTGTGCCTTTAGAGAAACCAAACCAGGTCTGCAGCTAGAAAAGACCTGGTCAGAAGTCCCAGGGGAGTGAGCAGTCATTGCAGAACAACCAGCCTGATGCATTTAAAATTATTTAATTGAATTAAATATTAATAAAATAAAATGGAATGTTACACATTTCAAATAAAGCCTGAATGCTTCTGAGTATTTATCCCAGTGCTTTTCACTTATTGCTCAGATGAAATAAAAGGATCTAGTTAACTGCCTGAAAGCTTATGTTTCCACTAGTAAGTAGCCTAGAGCAGGGATGGGAAATAGATGATGTTGGATTCCAGTGCCATCAGGATCATCCTTACTATTATGTAGGGTGAGGCAGCTGCCTCCTGTAGCAGATGCTTAGGGACAGGAAATGGACAGAGCTGTGTGTACCATGAAGTCTGCTCTGTAGACCCTAAGTTGGTTGCTGTACTCAGGTGTGGTAGAAGATAGGGATGTCAGAGAATACACATTATGTAAGTTACGCAATATTAGCAATATTAGCAAGACAAATAGCATCGTTCTTGGTGAAAGACAGCATGCAGCTGAATGGAGACAGTGCTGCATGTGATGAGTACAGGGTGGGCTGGAAAAACGGTAACTTGTTACATGTCTAGTGGAAAATATTGTCCCTTCCCCTGTAGTAAGATCCAGCTGGTCAGTGTATGGATCTGGAGTTAGGACTGCCATATTTCAAAAAGTGACAATCCGGACACAAAAGTTGTTGAAAAACCGCAAAAAAATTAGTTATTTATTTATTTATTTATTTATTTATTTATTTATTTATTTTGAAATTCACCCCCCAAAACCAACACTTTCATTACAGGCTGCCATATGCCCGGATTTTCCCAGACATTTCAACCAATTTCTGAAAATTCTGCCCAGATGCTATTTTCGGAGGACAAATTCCGGATATGTCCGGGAAATTCTGGACGCATGGCAGCCCTATCTGGAGTAAGAGAGGCACCATCTTGTTCTTCATCTGAGGTGGCAAAATGTCTTGGGCTAGTCAGGCCCAGCAAACATTATTGAAAGATGGGGAGGGATGGTTGGAGCTGGAGTCCAGTAACATTTGGAGGGACACATCCTTGAAACTTGCTTCTACTTCTTTGTGTGGTTTTTCCATTTGAAAGAAAAACTGTCATTCGACACAGATAAATGAATACAGTTTGGCACAGAAAACACCAGAGCACCCCCCACCCCCCCCCCATGGAGCACAAAGCTTGTGGTGGATTTGAATAGCTGAGTTTTGAAGGTGAAAAGAAGCAGTGAGTTGGGAATGGTGCATCATCTCTCTCCTGAGGTCACCTCATTTGTTAATTTTATTTTGGAAGATTTGTGTAAACGGGCAAGAAAAACTAAAACAACTGAACTCTTGCAGTTAAAGGTTAGTACCCATGTATTTAAATTCCACTTGTCACTATTATCAGAAGTAATAATGTTCAGGGCAGCTGGGTTGCCACATCCTACTTAAAAAGTGTGTGATGGAAGTAGTGAATTTCTAGGTAGGTGTGAGATCTGTTCTTGTTAGTTAGCCACCAAACTAACTCTGTCAACCTCTGTGGACCAAACTTAGCACTTAGGTGGTATTGGTGGGATTGTGGACCTGGTTAATCTCCAATATTGTTTCAAACATCAATGCAGGCTTCTATCTGCTTTATAATCTGAATTTGCTCTGGAAGAGTATCTATGTTTCTTGAAAAGGAATGCCATCTGTGAATACAAACTACAAACACATCAGTGTTTAGCATTGCTTGTACAATGTGAGCTTTCTTAAAATGCCCCCCATCTCGTTTTGTCCAAAGATCTACATTTTAGTCATGGACAACAACAAAAATGAGAGTTAACACTCTCATTTCTTACTGGTAAATAGAATTTACAGTAGGCTTATAAACAAGTGGCTGGCCTCTCCATTTTCTATCACCCAAGCATTTAGAGGCAAGAAGGAAGGCAGTTTTTCACCCCCCAAAAAGGTCATAAATGAAATGGAATGCAGCAGTACTGACAACAAACACTTTAAAGATCTATTGGAGGCCTGTTAAGGGCTGTTTGCTCTTGGATGAAGGATTGCCTATTAAATCCGAGAAAGGTTGCAAGCTGAATAAACACCATCTAGTAGGGTCAGTACTCTTTAAAGTCATGTAATAGAAAGCACAAAAATGCTCTGGGTAATGTACAGTATATCTACATCAGATTGAATAGTGTGGGAGGTAACGCTAGTCTTGAATGGCACTTACAGGAATTGGTTTCTGCGGATTCTCAGTTTGATTAATATATAAAAAATAAGTTGTGGTTTGCATTAATGTTTTCGGTCTAAATAGGACAAAGCCTGCTACTGCTCTGCATCTGAAGATAAGGGTTGTATTAAGTAAACCAAGTCCAGACCAAGACAATTTGCTGCCTGAAATGGATCAAGCAAATAGCATTGCTTCCCCAGTCAAGTTCCATAGTACCTAAGGCTAGCAAAATTATTTTTTCACCCGGTGCAAAATAGGGTTGCCATATTTCAAGAAAGCAAAATTCCTGACACTCACAAAGTAGTTGGGCTTTTTGTTTTTGTTTTAGGAAACCACCAAAATTGTTGAGCTTTGGGGAAACCTCCCCCCCAAGTGATTTTTAGGTTTTGGAGCTGTTTCCGCTGCTATTTCCATGACGTTGCCATACACCCGTGTTTTCCCTGGCACTTTGACGATTTGGCAAAATTCCTCCTGACGCCATTTTTACATACCAGGACATATCAGGAATTTTCATGATCTATGCAAAATATCCCACAAGTAACTCTCTGGCTCCCTGGTAGTAAAAATACTACAATAATAAATTAAATGACTGTCAGTCTGCTGCCCTTTAATGGCACTCACAGTTTCCTGAGACAGTCACCTAACTCTGGCTAACGGTAGGTCTGGTCTTGGAGTAAGTTACAGGAAAGCTGAAGGCAACTTGAAAGCTCAATATGTAGTTACTCTCAAGCTTGGTAATGAGAAGCTATTCAGTGCCTCACCAGAGAACTGGATTGCTGGCACACTATACTAACTAACTTTATGTGGCCATCAGTCATTGGGGGAATGGGGCAGAGAGGGGGGATTTTAAGCCTTAACTGGAGCGTTGAATGCTTCTGTTTTTGTGAATTCTATTCTGTTGGGGTTTTTTTTGGAAAATACTGTTGTACATTTGTAGTTTTTATTGTTGTGAGCTGCTTTAGAGGGGCTTTGCCCAGAAAAGTGGCACATGACTATTTTAAAATAAAATAAAATAAATACAGAATAACCACAAACACTATCTCCCTCCAGATCAGCCCATCTCATCCCTTTGCTGAGAAGAAGTGGCTTTAATACTCCCACATTTACATTTTCTGTCAAAAATATAGATCCGGCATGTCTACAATTTAGGATCAGCACCTGGTAATTCATATTGATGTGCCTGGGCCTGAATAGCTATGTACAGTGCACTGAATAAAAATAAAAAGTCTTTGGAGTGATAAATGGGCATGTAAATACACAGCTAGCTGTATACTTAGACTGTAATCTAGAATCCAGTTTACTCCAGAGTTGCACAGTTATGGTCAGCAGGGCTACTCAGGGGGAGTTAAACTGTGGATGGCAGAAAACTGTGGAGCTAATGAATAGCCCTAATAAACATATGCATGAATTGAAGAAGAGATGCCTCTTTTTAGCAGAATGAGAGATTTCTGCATTAGTGATAGAAATTATTAATTCCCATTCTGGTGATTTATTACTATCAGAGTGGGAGTCATTCTTCTCCCATATACACAGACCTCCAAGACCCTCTCAGGGCATACAGTCTGGAAGGAATTTATGAATGCTCCCACTGCTATTCTGATTAGCACTATAAATAATACAGGATATGCAATGATAAATATTAAAAATGAGCCCAATCTGACCTTTTGAGGAACTTCTGAAAGTCAAAGTCATGCTTTGCCTCATTCATTGCCTAAGGGAAGCAAATACTGGAGTGATAAGGGCATCAACAAATAAGGTCTTTTGTAATGTAATTCCTCCTTGAAGACAATGGTATGATTAGTTTACTTTCTGATCATAGATCAGCCGCCTCCTGCTGCTATCTATTTCTACTGGTTTGTGTGTGTTTTTCTTATCAGTGGCCCGGAAACCTAGTGGGGAAAATGGATAGTAAATAAAATATTAATTTGCTCCTCTTTGAAGAGGGATAGATGCAAAATTAGATCATTGTGATCAATGTCAGTGTGAATTATTTTACAGTTTTATATGCATTGTACTGTCACAACTGTACATTAACAATATTATGTGATTCAAAGACCATTTACAAAATTGTTTTAGAGAAATGTATGCTGGTGCAAGTTCAATGGAGGCATCCAGGGCACTGTCTGTTCCATCTGTACTGGTCATAGGTTCTTTTATTGTCCAATAACTCTTATTGGACTTCTGAGTAAATATGTATAGGTTTGCACTGTAAGAATCCTAGTATTGCCAATGTGAGGGGACTTTTTTTTACTGGTCTAGTTAGCACATAAGCTTGAAGCCGTTTTCAGTGCTCCAGCTCTTCAGCAGATCACATACAGAAGAAGAAGAAGAAGAAGAAGAAGAAGAAGAAGAAGAAGAAGAAGAGGAGGAGTTGGATTTGATATCCCGCTTTATCACTACCTGAAGGAGTCTCAAAGCGGCTAACCTTCTCCTTTCCCTTCCTCCCCCACAACAAACACTCTGTGAGGTGAGTGGGGCTGAGAGACTTCAGAGAAGTGTGACTGGCCCAAGGTCATCCAGCAGCTGCATGTAGAGGAGCGGAGACGCGAACCCGGTTCCCCAGATTACGAGGCTACCACTCTTAACCACTACACCACACTGGTACAGTGGTACCTCAGGTTAAGTACTTAATTCTATCCAGAGGTCTGTACTTAACCTGAAACTGTTCTTAACCTGAAGCACCACTTTAGCTAATGAGGCCTCCCACTGCCGCCGTGCTGCCAGAGCATGATTTCTGTTCTTAACCTGAAGCAAAGTTCTTAACCTGAAGCACTATTTCTGGGTTAGGGGAGTGTGTAACCTGACGTGTTTGTAACCTGAAGCGTATGTAACCCGAGGTACTGCTGTACATTCTGTATAAAGACTATTGTGTCACTCTTTCTGCATCTTTTTTTTTTTAAAAAAAAAACTTACACTAAACATTCAGTTTGTACATATTTTTCACAAGTGCAATTTTGTATAGTTTAACCTTAAATGCACATTTTTGTATGCTTTTTGGTGCATTTAAGTGCAAAAATAATTAAAAACCCCATTTGAACATGTGCAAATCAAGCCAGTTTGCTGAAAAATGTAGACTGGCTAAAAGCCCTGGGCATCCCTATTAGTAACATGTTCCAGATCCAGGACATTTAGAATCACAGAAGGCACCCCAAAGGTCATGTAGTCCAACTCCCTGTGACGCAGGACTCTCAACTACATGATCATACATGACAGATGGCCATCCAAACTCTGCTTAAAAACCTCTCACTGCCTCTTGTGAGAGTCTGTTCCATTGTCAAACAGCTTTTGGGATGAACTTGACTGAAAATAACAAATTTATCCCTGGTACCTAGGCAGTCATATTTAGAGTAACTCTCTATGCCCATGATTTTTTAATATGTCTCAGCTGCAAGTCTACCTCAAATAGGATCTACAGAAAATACTCAAGGAAGTGTTTCTGTCACGGCAATATAGATACACATGCATAAATTAACTCATCCCTCATGGTTTGTATAATGAGAACGGCAGTGTGAGGAACAGCAGAGAGGTTCTTTAAGGGGGAAAATCATGTGTACTTCAGCACATTTGTCACTCATAGCAGATGGGACTTTGTAACCCTGAGTGACATAATTCTCCTTAGACATTTCAAGGTCTGCCACCTCCCTTTATAGGAGCTACAAGTGACTGAGCATTGAACTTGAGGTGCAAAGGAAATAAAAGACAGGCACCAATTTCTGGGATTAATCAAACTACACCGTTAGTTAAAAAAATATGGTGAAAACATCCCCACTGTAAACTTTTTAGACAAATGTGGAATGGGTATTTATAACCAGTTCTACTAAGATAGACAGGCAACTGAGACAGGCATGTGTCAGTCAGTGCGAAAGTCACACTGAGAAGAGGTAGCTTTGAGGTGGGATTTCCAATGGAGCTGCCTGCAACTTTCCACCATTGTAGGGTGAAATCACTCTCAGCTTTAATGCATTGGCACTACGTATTAACGCCCAGGCACAGGAATGAGGTCCTAATTCTGAATCCTAAGCCTTGCAGTAGTGTGGTGGCAGAACATAGCATTTGCTTATAAGATAGTGGACCCAGTACAAAAGCAATTGTATACATAAGCAGAGCTGGCTTGAGACATTTTGCCATCTGGGGCATAGCAGGAAACGGTGTCCCCTTACAACTCAAGGTTCAGAGTACCCAAGGCAATCAAGCTGTTTTGGCACCTGCGCTGGAACATCTCACAGAATCTCTTCCACCCCAGCAGTAAAAATGCAATGGAAAGAAATTACAAAATTCATAAGACTCAAAGTCAGCATCCTTGGGTGGCCAACACATTCTGGCTAATGGTAGGGCCAGCTCTGTACACAAGACAATGAAAGGGGCACAATGCAGCTGCCGTGAAGGTGAAATAATACTACTAACAATCTATTTAAAGTACAATACACTTTGCAGTAAGTCCGCCTACCCCCTTTTAGGGGTGTGGCGGCTTTGCAGGATGGCCAGTGCCTCCTCCTGCAACTGACAATACAGAGCTGGGATGCCAGGCACTTGTCTTACCAGAGTGCGAGCTTCGACTCATGCTCCCAGCTTGAAATTTGGCACCATCTCAGCCTGCCAAATTGGCCAATGGCAGGCTGGCACGGGGAGCTGGGTTCTGTGGAGGGAACACTCAAGCTTCCCTCTGACAGCTCCTGGTGGATTTAAACAGTCCATGCCAGTCCATGCCAGCTGAGGGGGAGGCGGTGGGCAGACCATTGGAGGCAGCGCTGTCCAAGCCACCGCGTCACTCCCAGGAGAGATGTGTGGCTCAGGCACACTGCAGGACCCACAGTGAGTGCCACCCAGCATTTTGTCACCCCCCTCAGTGGCAACACCCGGGGCAGACTGCCCTCACTGCACCCTCCTTCCTCTGCCCCTGCTTGGAATGAACTAGTTTCACTTTATAAAGTTCACTAAATTAGTTTGAATATCTCTGAACTACACCCGAAAGTAATTCCCATAAGTGCTGAGTGAACTGAACTGGAATTAAATTTGTTTTGGGGAAGAACTCTGAGCAATTTCCAGTTCATCTTCAAGTTCATTCTCTTGCATTCATTCTTTACTGTTTAGACTCTTTGGGCCTTTAAGCTTAAAGATTATACTCGTTGGGGGAAAATAAACAATTCACATTCCACCGTGTGTGTATTTTGATGTTTTCTAAGTTTGATTTAGTAGTATACTTAAACTTCAGCACAGCAGCTTGTAACATTCTGTAGGCTGAAAAGAATTACTGAGGATAATTCGGATGAACTCGAACTGAACATAGTTCAGTTTGTTTTGTAAAGGAGTTTGTTTTGTAAAGGAGCAAATGTGAAATGGAATTAATTTCTTCTTGGAGATCTTGAAGTAGAACTAGTTCCTTTCTAGAATGACTTATCTATATCTACATCCATGTTATATTCCCCTAATGATTTTATAACAGAATACCTGTGTTCAAGCAAGCCACATTTCTATGGAAACAATGTTGAATATTACCAATGAATAACAGATACTGAAGCACACTTTCTGGGGAGCCAGGTACTTGCAAGTGGGGCTAACAAATTCCATCAGTGAATGGCAACATTTCCAACACAGCAATGCTGCACATGTGTTTGTGAAGGAAAAGTTTTCCCTCACACCCTAAGGCAATCATTTTAGTCCATGAAGCATGAGATTTAATTTCCCTTATCATTAGTTTCCACAACTACAACTTTTATTTGCTGTAATAATAATTACTGTAACTTTTTAAAATGAAGCTAGCTATGATGTTTGTCAAATATATTTCCTGTAATGTGGGTGAGGTTGGATAAAGAAAGCACCAGTCTGATATTTAGCTGAAAACAGATAATGATTGCTAATGATAAAATGATTTATCACCCATCATTTCTGGGCATGGACAATCTCAAATTTCTATTCAGCCAGAGGAAGAATACACTACTTCAAATGAGGGACTTTTACAAAAGGGGAAATCCTCTATCAGGCGAGGATAGCAAAGCTCTCTCAGAAGACCCACAAATTCCTTGGCTACTAAAAACCAGATTACCAATTTTATTTTAAAAAATTAGTGATTAAGGGACAATTGAACCAACCACCCCACCCTTCTCAGATTTAGCCGGTGTACCTAAGAAATTTGGGTTGCATCTGTTACTTCATGCAGTAGAAAAATAAATTCCTTTATTTGTTGTGTGAAGGGGGCAGGGAGTCAATATTTGTCCCAGAAGTGGAAAAATGCCTCGGACATGTCCCATTATTGTGTATGTGTTAATAAAAATCGATTAAAAGTTGCCAGACAATGAAGAGGTCCATTGACTTTGCTTTTCCTTTGGCTAGTTAAATGGCAAAAGTTAGCTTTTCTGCCAAGGGTGAATGCCAAGTTCAACACAGCCATTATTTGAGTGCCACATTTTTTTTTTGCCAATTGCCAGTCATTCCCTATCTCTAACTTAGTTGCCAGTAGAAGGAATGCATTAATGGGTCCTAGCTAAGGGAGAAAGGAGTACAGCTTGTTTTGTTACTGCTGTAATTTCCTTAAAAATCACAGTCCATTGACATGTTTCTTTAGGTCAACTCCAACAGACACACATATAGGACCCTCTTATCCCACATGCCTTCCAGCAATATATCATTTCAAGCCAGAAACATGGGTCAACTGTAATGGAGATATATTTCCTGTGGTAGACCCATTCCCTTTGCTGCCGCCATATGAAGAATCACCATTCCCTTTCCTGTGGCTAGTAGGAACACGCAGAGGAACCATGGATGCTCATAATTGTGTGTGTGAGAGAGAGAGAGAGAGGAGGGGGGGTTAAGCACAAAAAGTGGCTGACATAATGTGGTGTTACAGATCAAAGATCTGGTGGGTCTGCACTGCAGTTCAGTGGCTTTGAATCTCCTGAATGCTTTTGAATCATAATTCTGATGCTCTTTGTTTAATTTTCTTTGCTTTCGTATTGCTCATTATTCTGGAAAGCAAGCTACATTGGGAAAACCACAGCTGTGTACATCTCCAGATAATCGCTGTCTGCATAATACGTATATAATGAGATTGTGAGTCAGCTAACACCTCACCCTTTCCTTTTCACTTTGAATAATATTGCGTATCTTTACTCAAGAACAAACAAGGACAACATCAATATGTGGGGGGGGGGAGAGAGAGATGAAAGCATCAAACAGCACTTCACGCACACAAATGTTTACTGTGATAATTAACACAGTGCTAAATGAGAATGCATAAAAATATCAGGAATAAAAGCCACTATTCATCACCTTTTTGGTAGCACAAATTCTGTTCTATGTCCACACACAGAGAGCACCTATTGCCTTCATGAACTGTGAATTTGGGAAGTTGGCTGTCCCAGACTAATGATATGTGTCACAGGATAAAGAAGGAGATTTTATTATATTATTTAATTTATACCTTAGTTATCTTGGAGATCCTTCTGGAGCAAATGCTGGGAAAGAGATCTACATTATCTATCTATCTATCTTTCATCTATCTATCTGCAGTCTGTTTTAGTACTAAGTATATAAATATAAAAAGGAAGGGAGACAGAAAGAGAAATACCGTGGCATAGTGTAGAGGAATAGAGTGAGGAAGCATAGCTCTGGGACTTTTTCTTTTCAGAGCATGAGCAATGACATCATCTACCAGAGCACCAGGATAATCGACAGACTCTGCTTATCCATCCATCCATCCATCCATCCATTAGCTATATCCATCACATTCTGTTTAACTTCAGTTATGATTTCTGTCTCTTTATTTCCTTCACACTGAAACTGCAATTTTCTCATCAAGCTGTCAGTTTTACATTAAGAACAAACACATACAATTTCAAGAACACCCCAAACGTTTGTAAAGTGTGAGCATGTGAACAATCCTTTTTAAAGGCAGTAAAAATAAGTGGGGGGGGGAATTTGTTTGGAAGATCATCATTCTGATCAGCATCATATTCAGCTGATTCTCTTTCGACATAGAATTTTTTTTTTGTCCTGAGAGATCATACTTTTCAGTTCTATTTTTGCTAGAATGGAGTGAGTGCAATTGTTTGTCTATGAATACATGAGCATTCGTTTCTATTAAACGGTGGTTTAAAGCTTTCAGCTGCATGAAATGTATTAAAAGCAAAGAGAAATGGATAACAACCAAGGGAAAACAAACTGAACTCTGCAGCTTCCTTCTGGCATTGTGTCTTTGTTGTGCCGGTTGTGGGGCTTCTGTTTGGCAGGAGGATGCAATTTCTTAAAGCAGAACAAGTACAAATAGAATGTGCAGGATACTTACGGGTATTTATTTTATCACCATTATCTATAATGGCTTGATGAATTTTTCTTTCTTTGCGTTATTTTTCTTCTGAGTTGTAGTACAAGGCAATAAATGTCACACTCTGTTTGAATCTCTAGTAAAGGACAAAATGTGAATATTCATGAGCAGGCAATTCCCAGGGCCTGGAGCTAAGCCATGGGACAATCTCTGCTAAAGGGACACTCCTGTTTGTATTGAGCTCATAAGAAAAGCACTGCAGGATCAGATCATCAGACCGAAGGCTTCTCTGATGCGACGCCACCTTTCCCACAACAACCTGCTTTCCTTTTGCAGCTACTCCAGGAGACTTCCACTCTGCCACCTATGAGCTGATGGGCAGTAAAGAAGAAGCCAGCACAGAACTGGGAACCCATTTTAAGGTTCTTGACTGTGCATTGGCTTTTGTCCAATGTGGATGTATGCCCGTATGAGCATCCTAATGGCAGTGCCCATGCGAGCATCCCCCGCCTGCATGAGGGGAAGGGGAGAGGCGAGGCAGGAGATGAGGGCTTTAGAACACTCTTTAGAGTTCACTCCGTCTGAGGGGCTCTGAGACTTGCATGAGAGCAGCCAGGAGCCAGTGCAGAGGGAGATCTTTCTCCCTCGCACGCTCTGTCAAATTGGGACGGGGAGCTCCCGCCAAGCAATATATCTGCCTCTTACCCCAAGGCTTAGCTGCCAGATGCCCACGTGTGCCTGAAGGCTCTGAGGGAGACGTTGCCCAGAAGTAGAGGAAACAGGTCTCTTTATCCCTTGGATGAGGCTGCAAGGCTGGCAGGCAACACTTTTGGGTTTTGTTTGCAAGGCGAGGTGGCAACCTTCACTTTTGATTCAGAATAATTTTTTTCTTGCTTTCCTCCTCTAAAAACTAGGTGCGTCTTATGGTGAAAAAATACGGTAAAAGGGGTTCACCTAATTCTCTAATCTATAATCTATATTAGCACAGTCCCTAATTTCCAGAGACAGTCCCGGATTTACAGAAGCTGTCCCAGTTTCTGATTTGATACCAGAATGTCCAGTTTTTCCTTAGGACGGCCCTATTTTCATTGAAGAAATGTTGGAGGGTATGGAATTATGCAACCCCCAGCCAAGGAGATAAGTAACTATACAACCTTTAGAAGACATATAAAGGCAGCTCTATATGGGGACGTTTCTTAATGTTTTATTATTATTTTATTTATTTTGGAAGCTGCCCAGAGTAGAATTATTATGGAATAGGCTGTTCCTATTTTCATCAGATAAATGTTGGAGGATGTGTATTACTATTAGGCCAATGCATTAGGCAAACTGAAACTTCATATTACTTTCCTGTTTTTGCAGAGGAATTTTCTTTTCTTTGAAACAGAGCAAAATTCTTTCTTTTTAAGTTATATCAAACTTTTAACTTTAAAAAATCACCCACAACAATGAAATAGCATCAATGAAAAAAACCCCACAATCATCTAGAGGTCTTCAGTGTTCTTCATGACGCATTCTAGACAGCCTCACTTCATGCAAAACTCTGGATCTAGAGAAACATAAATACATAGGAAAATATAGAGATATTTTGCATATAAAAGTAGAGTTATAGAAATATAGAGCAACTGGTTGAAACGGGGCTTTGTGGGTGCCCGGATTTGACTAAGGGCATTTTTCATATTTTTTTTTTCATTTTTTACATCATAGTTTGATTCACAGAAGGTTAAAAAATCACCCTGAATCATCTCCATTAGGCTCATTATTTGGTCCCAGCACAGAGCCACTGCACATCCCTCATATTTGTCCAAAAGCAAATATGAGTCACTCGTAAGATATTTATTCTAAAAGAGCAAAGTATACAACTCCCCCAATTAGAATTATGACAAAATGGGAGTTTCTAATTCTAACTAGTTAATATGCACAAAATAGAAAAGCTGTCTCTGGCTTCTGCATGCCAGGATCTATTTCAGATTCAAGGTTCCTGAGCTAGAAGGCAAAGGAACCTTACTCTGTATTTTCACTGCATGCAACTTGCTATAGAATACTGATTCAATCTACTCTGGCAGAAAAAGACAGCCTGGTTTGAAGAAAATAGCACACCAATAATGCCAAAAAGCTGGGTGGTTCTGTGAATCATCCTTGAGTGTAACTACTAGATGCTTTCGTGAATCTGAAACTGTTTATGGTTTGTGAAATATTACATTCTGTTTTCCTTTTCAAAATCCTTCTCACATAAAATAGCATCACCAAACTCGTTAATGTTCAAGAGAGCAAAAATGCACTGCTGATTATCTCTGCGTAGACAAACAGGCATTTGGAGTTGGGTCTTAAAAATATATGTGACAGGTGTTAGAAATATAAAAGTGGATTTATCAAGAGATTAAATTAATTTCCATGATTACGCTCTCTGAAATGAAGTGTGTGTGTTGCCTTCTGAGAAATGCAGAATTGTATGCTGCTAAAAGCTTTTAACTTTTTTGCCTAAATATTGTCAGCGTTTAAAAATGCATGCTACATTTTAATTATATTTTGTTATTACTGATGAATGCATATGCCCTTGTAAGGTGGCTTATTATTATAGTCAATCACAAAACACAATAGCATTATAACAACATTCCAAATAATGAAAATAATGACAAAATAGCAGAAATATGTGGCAAAACAGAGTCCCATACAGTGGTTCAAACACTGTCCATAATTAAAATGTCTTCAAAGGGACCACATATATTTCCCTGGGGAGAGTATTTCAGAAGTGTGGTGCCACCACAGAAAAGGCTCTACCCCTGGTTCTCACCAACTTGACAGCTCTCTTAATAGCTGTAGCTACCTACTTTTATTTATCATTTGTCCTTTTTAATTTTTATTGCTTCTATGGTATGAAACAGTGTCTAAAAAGTTAATTATTTATTTGTTTGTTTGTTTGACTTCCTACCATGCAAATAAGCACGATCACTGTTATTGCAATATAAAGCAAAAGCTGATGAGCAGCAATACTGAAAAATCAGATCTGGAGTGTGCATAATCTCCAATTTAAGGCCCCTAAGGTCTGTTCCTGTGGTCTGAAGGTACTTCTCAATTTATATCAGCTAAGGGCTAAAACCCAGGCCCCTAGGATTTAACAGATCTGACAAATCTGGAGGCTTTGCGGTCTTATAGACCAAATTAAAGCCGACATATTGCCAGGACCAGATGGCATCCACCTGAGAGTTCTTAAATAACTCAAATGTGAAATAGCTGATCTTCTAACCAAAATATGTAACTTGTGCTTAAGATCTGTCTGCGTACCTAAGGCTGGAAAATGACCAATGCAGCAACAGTTTTTTAAAAAGGGATCCAGATTGGATTCTGGAAATACTAGGTCAGTTAGCTTAACATCTGCTTGGGAAAACATGTGGAAAGCATATAAAAGAACAAGCACTGCTGAAGCAGAACCAGCATGGCTTCTGCAAGGGTAATTCCTGTCTCACAGATGTATTATAGTTCTTAGAAAATGTCAGCAAGCCTATAGGCAATGGAGATCTGGTTGACACTGTGTGCTTAAACTTTCAAAAAACTTTTGATAAAGTACATCACCAAAGACCTAGTAGTCCCAGAAGCTTAGTAGTCCCAGGATAAAAGGAGCAGCCCTCTTGTGGATCAGCAGCTGGTTAAGAAACAGGAGGCCAATAATGGGAATAAATGGACAGTTGTCCCAATGGAGGCATGTAAGCAATGGATTCTCAGTATTGAAAACTGTAACTGTGCTTTTTTACTTGCTCATAAATGATCTGCAGTTGGGTGTGAGCAGTAAGGGATTGTGGGGAGCTCCAAAAGGATCTCTCCAAAAAGGTGAATAGGCAATAAAATGACAAATGCAATTCCTTCTAATCAAGTGTAATGTAAGGTGGTGTTGTTGTTTAGTTGTTTAGTCATGTCCGACTCTTCGTGACACCATGGACCAGAGCACGCCAGGAACTCCTGTGTTCCATTACCTCCTGCAGTTTAGTCAAACTCATGCTGGTAGCTTCGAGAACACTATCCATCCATCTTGTCCTCTGTCGTTCCCTTCTCCTTGTGCCCTCCATCTTTCCCAACATCAGGGTCTTTTCCAGGGAGTCTTCTCTTCTCATGAGGTGGCCAAAGTATTGGAGCCTCAGCTTCAGGCTCTGTCCTTCCAGTGAGCACTCAGGACTGATTTCCTTCAGAATGGATAGGTTTGATCTTGCAGTCCATGGGACTCTCAAGAGTCTCCTCCAGCACCATAATTCAAAAGCATGTAATGTAAGGTGCACTGAGGCAAAGAAAGTCCAAATTTGACGCATAGATTCATGGGGCTTGAGCTGGTGGTGACTGACCAGGAATGAAACTTTGGGTCATAGTGGATAGCTCAGTGAATTGTACTGATCAACTGACTTTCTGCCAAGAGCAACCAAGGTGATGTACAATTTTAAAGGACTAAAATAAATGATATAAATCCAGCACTATTTTTCTAGAAAAAGAGGGGCCAGAACTTGCAATGAATGCCTCCCTTGTTCTCTTATAATGGCAATGGCATCCACCTGAGAAGTGCCGGAACTGAGCTCTGGCTGAAAAGAAGTCCTGGATATAACGTGGAAAGTTGGCAGGGGAAGGGGGGGGGTATCACTGGAGCAGGCCCTGATGTTGTCTATGCCTCTCCCCTTAACTGTCTTCTTCCTCATCACAGTGGTGTCCATTGGCCCTGTGGGTGGGCAGAGGGAGCGGTCCAGCTAGAATTGGCCCCAATATTGTGCTCACTTGCCTCACTGGATCTCTGCTTTTTCTTACAAGGCAGATTTGAGGCAGATCCCTACTCCAACTGTTTAGCTTGTCTCTTAAGGGCAACACTGTTGCTTTAGTTTAGTTTCAATTTCACTTTTGGTTGTTAGAAGGCTCTAGTCCAGGCTAGATTTGGAAGAAGCCTTGCTTTGTTTCTACCAAAGCCTACCACTTTGAGTGTTCATGGAATTATTACCTGCAAAACACTATTATTCCCCTCTGTGCCTGAAGAAGTCCCTCAGCACGTTCAGTCCGGGTAAGCTAGATAAGACCCTGGTAGATAAGATAAGATAAGATAAGATAAGATAAGATAAGATAAGATGTCTCATAAGACCGTAAGTTCCCTGCTGAAACATTGGAGAGCCTCAAGCTTTAGGTGCTAATGCTAAACACATTTCTCTATACCCATTGACCTCAATGGGACATTCTTCTGAGTAGGCATACATAAGATTGAAGTGTTAATCTCTAGTTTCCTTAATTCCATTCACAATCCTTGCTTTACCTTTGTCAGAACATTCATCTGATGTCCTCTGCTAGTCATGTCAACTACAATTTTAAGAGAAAACTTACCCAGACTCGCTCCAGTGACAGATTTCATTTGTATGGGCTGCCACTGATATTTCAATATAAACTCAAGTTTAAAGCTGTGTTGTGTTTTGCTGTAAAATTGTGTTTCCCTTTAGTGATTGATTATGCTCTTTTACACCTCGGTGGATTTCTCATCTATTTTATTTTTAATTGTTTTTTAATTAAATGATATATTTTACTTCAGGCATGCAGGGGGATAATAAGAATTCAAGTGTGCTGCCAGATGTTCGGGTGGATTGCATATCAACAACATTTCCCTGCAGGCAGAGAACCAAGAAAGCTTGGGGAGTTTTAAAACAGCCTGTGCCGTCCGTAATGCCTACTTGTTTACACAGTTTTATTCTGTGTAAACAGTGGTGAAGCAGTATTTGTTTCTCTCCGTAATGGACTAGCTATTCCTATGGCATGCTGATCAATTGTTTACAACTTCAGAAATACCCCTTCAGCAGAGTGTGGAAGCTACAGGAATTGCTACTGGGGCAATTCACATAAAAAACTAAAACCAAAACATGCTTCTGTACACAAATGCTCTTTGAAAGCAGGAATTTTGCATGGGAAAAAATATCTCTATGATTCCTGAAGTTTATTTCAGAGTACAGTGGTACCTCAGGTTAAAGACGCTTCCGGTTACAGACTCCGCTAATCCAGAAATAGTACCTAAATTGTGTGGCGGTGGCGTGGCAGCAGTGGGAGGCCCCATTAGCTAAGGTGGTACCTCAGGTAAAGAACAGTTTCAGGTTAAGAATGGAACTCCAGAACAAATTAAGTTCTTAACCCGAGGTACCGCTGTACATTTGGTGAACACAGACCTGCTACTGTACATAAGAAGTTGAGGATCATGAACACAGTACGTTGAGAGGACAAAGGGTTGAATCCAGGGTTCTCTGTTGGTTTGTGCAAGGCCTCTTGCATTTGCAAGTGGGCAAGTTTTAATGTTGCGAAACCAAGGCATCCAGTGCAACAGTTGAGCTAGTGGAAACTCATTGCACAACAGATTGTACAATATACTGTGCAACAAAGTTACCAGCAACCTGCATATGCATGCTCTTGTGGAACAATGCAGCAGAACAAGTGTACCACTAAGTGACTTTAATTTCACACTACAGTACATTGGATGCAAACCAGTGACTGTGTTAAGGCAGGATAGCCAACATATTCTGGTGTTCTGGATTAGAACTATATGATCCTTGGCTATCCTGACTGGGGCTGTTTTGAATTGTCGTCCAAAACATCTGGATGGTTATCCCTATATTATGACACTTCAATGACTTTCTAAGTCTTCACAAAGACAGGATCAAGTTATATCATTTTGGGTTTGTTGATATATAGGTGGAGATGTGGGGAAGTTTGGTAGGAGCAGCGTCTCAGAGCATGTGGAAAGGATTAGAGAGGAGCTATAGCAGAGTGACAGAATATGTCAGGCTGCAGAAATATGGTATCTGTGAACTCCATAGTGAACTGACCTATTCCCCACCTACCAGACTAATATGCAGATTGAAACATAATTTTTTCTTCTTAAATTTTGTAATACAGTTCTTGGCTCAAACAAGATCAGAAACAGCATGCTAAAATGCATATAAAAATTGCATTTCAGAATATAAAGCATTTAGAAATGTGCACCTCCGTATAAAATATCTTTATAAGTGCATATTTTGTGATGAAAATATACATTTCATGCAGTGTTTTTCTTTTTAAACATCTGCACATTAATGTGGATTTGGGATGGAAAAGAGTTATGAATGAATATATGTGAAATTTACAGAGCCTGACTCCGCTATCACTAATATTATGCTCAATGGCATAATTGTAAGAAATTGCAGAATGCACAAAAAGTATACATTTCATACAATTATGCTCAAAGGCATAATATTAAAAGATCTTTGGTAGCAGAACCTCTACCTGAGAGCTGAAAAGAGCTTATTCTATACAAGGTTGATAACACTGATCTATTTAGACCACTGTTATGATTCAGTATAAGGAAGATTTTCATATTTAGAATGGCTTTACTGCTGACATTTGCTGTGCAGTAAATTTCAAGAGCAGAAATTCATCTAGAGATATTTGCTTTGTCTACTGTGCCCAAATAGCAACTCAACGTAGTGTGATCAATGACCTGAACATATGAAACGTGATTATAATAGGCTATAGCTGGACAAAACCTACAGAGAGCCAACCTTTTAGTAAGATTGCATTGGGGAAAGTTACACAATCAAACAGGCAGGCATATTGTAAAACGTTTGTGTGCTTTTCTAATTATAGTGCTAGTCATATACAACTCATTCTGTAGTCATCAGCCTTGCAGATTTAGGGAGTGTGAATGAGGCCACATTTGACTTTTCATTTGAAAGTATCAAATTAGTGTTAATTCTAAAGCAATTTCCATGATAGGTTAACATACTTCTTTCATTCACAGGGCAGATTGGGCAAAGAACATTAATTTTGGTTAAAACATAGGAAATCAACCTGTGTTTCATCACTAAGCTTTGACCAAAAATGGCAGTGGAATATGGGAAAATACAGTTTATTGTTGTATTATTAATGGATTTTATTATAAACCATATTTTGATGTTTTCATACTAGACAGCACATTATTTATTTATTTTTTTGAAAAATAAAATAAAAATCCATTGGCTGGAGCAAGTCACATAATAAGATACAACTTCAGGGTCAGACTGGCTTCCTTGTCTGAACAATAAAACATTTCTGCTACCATTGAACCATCTCCAACTTGGAATGATCAAGGTCCCGGAACAGGTTCTGCAATGAAAGTGTCCTCCTATAACGAGCCTCATTTTCTCAAAATAATATGACAAGTGGGACCTGCAATAAATTGTCACAATGGAATATTTCTGTTTAGAATTCTAGCCAGCCAGAACCTATTTCAGGATATTCCAATCTATTCCCATTCTCCCTTAGTTTTCCAGCACCAACAGACTTTTTGCTCCTGTAGTCCTTGAGAATGCTGACTTCTGACTTGTGTGTTTTGAGGCGCCACCCACTTCTCAGATGGGTTTCCTCCCTATTTTCCCCCCTCCTATCAAGTTGATACCTCCCTCTTCTTTGTCAGTGACCCAGGTTTGGATAGAATCCTGTCAACAGCACCAGCTGAGCATGCTCTAGCTATATCAAAAGATTTCAACCTTGCTGGATACCAGATTTTATTCAATTACACACACACACACACACACACACACACACACACACACACTATGGTTAACACTGAAGTTAACTACACTTTTCATAATACACCTGCAAATTCATATTTTGCATAAGTAGCTGGAGGCTTTAAAGAAGGTGATAACATAAAGAAACTCATAAAAACAGAAAGATTAAGTTACCATAATTTAAGTTGTACAAGCATACCAACTGAAACAGTTAATAAATAACATTAATGACAACTCAGAGAAGCAGTGGATTGTGATGGAACATTTTTAATTACATACATCAAAGAAAATTCATCAAATTAAAAAGTAACCTTTTTAAAAAACACACCACACTATGATGGTTTGGAAGACTTGGGTCAAGAAACCAGCACCACTAATATCCCCAATAATATTTTTTTCTCAACTGTGCTTTCTTTTTGATGAATATTCTATTTCAAGGTCTGGTAGAGCAATAGTCTAAGTCCTATTGAATATGTTTACATGAGTAATAAATATTGGACTGGGGAAATAGCTGGTCTTCAAAGGACACAACACAGCTGGATGCAAATTCACCAGGTTGTAGACTCTTTAGATTGTCCTGATGTTCACATCCAAACAACTAGAGCTCCAGCCCAGTTTGAGCTACCAATTGCTCAAGCCAAATTCTTAAGCAAGGCAAGGTGTTCCAAATGTATACATTATTCTCTAGGAAATGTACAAGACCCACAGAAGCAGTCCAGGTACTATGGGGAAATTATCTAAAAATACGAACTAAAGTCATGCTGTGTTAAGCTACTGTACATAGGATTGCTGTTTTATTCTTTAACTGTTCCTTCAAGGTTTCCTTTCTCTCTTCCAACATAATTCTTCCAGCAAACTTGTCCCTCATTTAGTATCCTCAACCAAGTTCCTATTTTTAGATCACTGAGAAGTGACTGAGAATAGATGAACATTTGTGATTTGATTTTCATCACAGAGTACTAGCCTCCAGCAAAAATGTATTTATAGAAACATTCTTACTTGGTATTTAATGCTAAAGAGATTTTCCCACACCTCTCTCTGTTTAAAGGGAATTGTCACCTAAATCATGAAAAATGGTGTTTTGTTATAGTTTGGGAAAGCACTCAAACAAAACTAACTATTGCTTATTTTTGCATTTTTTTTAAAAAAAGGATTTACGTATACATATACAATATATACATATAAAAGATCATGCACAGGTTGTTACAATAAAAACATCACTGCGCCAGCCGTTTCCTTAAAAGTAAGTGGCCTAAATAGAAAGTTCCAAAGGACTGATTGAATTAAGCTACTGATTCTGTAGGTTCACCCTATCTGTACTTTTCATATACAGTCATGAAAACATGAAGAATAAAATTACAACATAATAAAAGAATAATCATAATCATCATAGAAAGCTTAAACATGGATGACATAAAATATATTCCATAATGGGGTATAAGGTTCATATTTCTACCAAACATACCAAATATTCATGAATGCTGCCAAATAAACTCATATTTCGTGTGAATGTGCCAACCTTGTGATTGTTTGGTCATACAAATTACAAACTGTTCCCAAAGTTGGAGGGGTCTGCATCAAACCCTGGTGGCCTGTATCTTATTAGACAAGTGTTTCAGAAATGGGAATAAACATTACTTTTTGAAATTATTGATCCATAAAATAACAAGAAGTGTCCTTTCAGCCTTGAGAGATCACTAGATAAGCGACAAAGCGTGTTCTCCCTAGCAGAGAGCACGTGTTGCGGTTGGGAACAGGCCACCCTCCAGTGACTAGGCAAATTTAGTTGAATCCCGACCATTTAAATGGTTAAACTGGGTTGCTGGGGTGTTTTGATTGTTGCCAATTCAGAGGAGGGGTCAGAGTCTATATATACAGGGGCCAGACGTTGGCACGGCCTCTTGGCCGTTTTGCATCGGATCACCCGCCCTCCCTCCCTTGTTTAAGGGGGGTATTGAAGGATTGCTTGACCTTGCTATGCCTGTCATGGGGTCGTTCGCCTTGGTGCGAGGGCCTGGTAGGAATTTTGCCATCTGGCTGATTGGCTGGTGCCATTTGGTTTTTGCCTACTGCGTAGCAAATCGTCACAACTTGTAAGGTTGGCGGTTAGGCACTGGTTAAATTGGTGCTTGGAGGGGTAAGTGCCTACCCCTCCAAATGATGCGAATGGGAATTCCGTTAAAGGAAATCCAGGGGCTTGCCATTCTTTCGTCCTTGTCCCCGGAGTCGGACTTGGGCCGTGCAAGCCCCACAGGAACATGAGGGTGAGAAGTAATGGTCTGGTGCCCAGCTTTATTTCTCACCCAATACTTGTTTCCCACGCTGGCTTCCGCTGGTATCCGGAAGGCCAGCACTGTCCCTGAGGGCAAGGACAGATAGTCGGAACCAGTGCCTAAGCAACCACTCACATTTTTGTATTTGAATAAAGTTGTGGCCAAAATTATGCCAAAAACCTTAAACAAAAATTGATGTGTGAAGTGTGAATTATTGGGGGGCTACTGTGACTCAACACGCAACTACCAGATACAGAATTAGTAGTTGAAAATTAAGGTCAGCATTGGCAACTTAAACATAAATAAAAATAAGAGACATAGCTTAGTGTCCAAGGTGACCTGTTTGCTAACAATAATGTCAACCTCCATTGCACCTTGTCTCCAGAACTTGTGTACATAATTACATCCTTGCCACATATGCCAATATGTTCCTTGTACCTTACAACCCCACCAGCGTACAGAGGAACCAGATCTTACAATATGATCTACTTGGATTGGGGTTAAAAACCAGCAGTGGACCACCTTCACAGAATTCTCCCTAATGTTAGCAGGCAGGGACCAAAAGGGACAAGTGGACCAGATTGTAAGCCACTGAGAATCTTTCACTTCACCTATAGCAGTGGTTCCCAGTTGGTGATCCGCAGACTCTAGTGGGTCTGTGTAACCCCCTCAGGGAATCTTAGGTACCATTCACATAACAAAAATTACCATAGAGATATCAAAATTTTCTAATGTAGGACGTCCATGTCTTGGCCTTTGACAAAACAGGGGGGCTGCAATACTTAGCTAATTAGGAACTACTGGGCTATAGGCTCCATCTCCCAGGTCAATTTTAAGTTATTAGTACAGTGGTACCTCTGGTTATGTACTTAATTTGTTCCGGAGGTCCGTTCTTAACCTGAAACTGTTCTTAACCTGAAGCACCACTTTAGCTAATGGGGCCTCCCGCTGCTGCCGTGCCGCCGCCGCGCGATTTCTGTTCTCATCCTGAAGCAAAATTCCTAACCTGAGGTACTATTTCTGGGTTAGCGGAGTCTGTAACCTGAAGCATATGGAACCTGAAGCATATGTAACTGGAGGTACCACTGTAGAGAGAACTGGGATTGTATTAGTAGGAAATATATCTTAGATCTTTGCCTCTTTGGGTGCTAGCTACAGCTAGATGTTCATAAGTTTTCAGGGCTCTAGTGAGTACACTATGTACCACAGAATCATTCAAGATGATGCTAATCTGGTTGATATGTAGCCAATTTATGCCTGAATCTTCCCTTATTCACAATCCATAAAATAATTTATTGATATTCCTACTTATGGACTGGTGAACTGAGGGCTTTGACAGGGATTAGGGTTCTGAGCCCACTTTTCAAAAGCAAATGCTAGCTGTTATTTAACATTGGTTCTCTATTTAACATTGGGGAAGAATTCACATGGAAGGTTTTATCCTATGCTGACTAATCTAGGAATAAGACCAACTATGTCCAGTGAGATTTACTTTAGAGTAATAATCTGTAGGATTGGCCTGTAAGATTTTTTTAAAAATATTTTTTTCCTGTGCTCTGAATAAGGCAAAATAAATTATTTCCCTGAGAGCAAAGCTCTTGGAAAGCTTTATGCTCTAGTTGAGGCCTCTGTGAATGGAATAAATATGTGGATTTTAAAGTAGAATAAATATATTATTTCTTCTGAATCCCCTTGCCCCCATATGGTAAATCTTACACTGTTGCAAAGGACATGGCCTCAGCAATCTGGAACATGGGATGGTGCATGGGGGGCTGCAGATGGAAAGGGGAATAATGTACAAATATCCTTTCCTGCCTTCCATCCACGGAAGCTTCCATTGGTTTGCAGAGCCTTCCATGAATAGAGGGACAAAATTGGATACAATCCATTATTTGGACATGTTGCCTTAGCCAAGATAGCAGGAAAAGGTAGTTAATGGACCATTGCATGCCTCTCATTAGGGCAGTATGTTTTTCCATTGTCCTGATATATGAGTGCATCCACGAGTGGATGATGATGATTCAGTGTTTAAGATGCCATTTCTATTTTATTACCATAGATCTATATCTAGAACTGTAAGGTGCTCTAGTAATTTCACATCATTTTTATACCAGTTCAGTATTGCTTCAAATGCAAACACTTATAAAAATGACCGAAGTGTCTGAACAGTTATTTATTTCTCTAGACAACATATATCTTAGATTTCACTGCTTGCAAACTTTAATTCATTTGAACTTATTGGATTTTTTCTTTTTTTAATGGAAAGCCCCTTTTAGCAACTGGCCAACTTGACAAGGAAGAAATCAGGGCCTTCTTCCATCTGGATACAATATAGGAAGAACAATGAAGATAAATGGTGCTGTAAGCCATCAGAGAAAATATCTGCTGTTCAAGTATGGAGTTCTCTTCCTCTGGATACTTCCCAGCCTCTGAGCTTGTGTGTCCTCTAAATTTGGTGTACAGTGTTATGAGGATGTTGACTGCTGTTCATCAGAGCTGGAAAGGAGCACAGAGATGGAAAAGCCCAGAAAACCCATTGGCATATCCCTCTCTAGTGGCCCTGCCAACTGTGAGCCCCTTGAGATTTGTAAGAACTGGGAAGAGAAAAACACCAGCTTGGACACTCTTGGTGATGGCCTGAGCAGGGTCAAAGGTGTTAAGCTGCTCAAAAGCTACAGAGTGAGTCTATTGATACGGAGTGAGACCTGCTTTGTGTGAGAGACAGAGGGCGAGTCAGTGCGTTGCCTCAGATGAGAGATGGGGTAGACAGAAAATGGTACTTTAGTGGTAGGGAAGGTTTGAGTTCATTGGTAGGGAATTCAAGAGGGCTGGTGGGGAATTCCATTACAACTGTATATGTAGGGATGGAGGAGGAATTCAACTCAGTTTACATTTAAAGGTGAGCTTACTTAATTCACACAAGCATCTTTCAAAATTTGCATTTCTCTGAATATTTGCAGTAGTGTTCTCCAGTCAAGTAAAGTGTACAGAATTCCATATCTTACATGTTAGTGAAAATAACATACAAAATGCATTACACTAGTGGGAATTGCTTGCAAAATGTGTCTGTTTGTCAAAAGTAAATACATAAATGTGCTAGGGGAAATGCTGACAAATTTTCATGAATATTAAAAAAAAAATGGAAAATTGTTGCACAAATGTGGAGAACTTAATTTCACATTAGGAAAAAAATGAGAAATGGAGAGAAACCAAAATTGATAGATTTGTTCATTGTCATTTACATTATTATTATTATTATTTAAAAAAAGCCCAGTTTGGTGGTAGAACACATGTCTTGCATGAAGAAGTTTGCATGTTCAATCCCTGGCATCTCTAGTTTGGGGGTAGCATAAGGGGAACAGATCAAATAGGTTAGGTCAGAGGTCTGCAACCTTTAAGACAAAAAGAGCCACTTGGACCTGTTTCTGAAGGAAAAAAACCTGGGAGCCGCAAAACTCGTCATTATAAAAATAACTTTTTTGTCACTTTTTTATTATTTCTTTGTTTGACCCCTCAGAATTACTCCTCCTCATAGAAATAAACATTAAATTAACAAGTTACCGGGTTTTTTTGTGTGTGTGTTCTTCACTCCCCTTCAAAACAGTGACCAGCGTACATGCCCCTTACAATGTAGCGGGTGGGCGGGAAGGTGATGTCAGGACAGTGCATGACTAATGCACGCACCGCCCCCATGCGAGCCAGTACAGCGCCCACCACAGTGGGGAGTGTCGGGGTGCACAATGTGCCTCCTCCCCTCGCTAGTATCTGCCCCGGAGCTGCAGCAAAGGTGTAAAAGAGCCACATGTGGCTCCGGAGCCGCGGGTTGCAGACCCCTGGGTTAGGTGAAAGACTTCTACCAGAGACTGTAGATACTTGCTTTCAATCAAAATTAGCTATACTGGGCTACATGAACAAATAGTTTGATCTGGTATAAGAAAGATTTCCATGTTCCTGCACTTCTGTTACTATCTCCCTTATTGCTGGAGTCTTCGTCTCTGAGGGGCAACCTAATTTTAATAGCTTTCCCAGTTATCTAGTTTCTCCTAACCTGGTGATAACCAAGTGTTTTGGACTATGGAAGCGGGGGCTGATGGAAGTTTTAGTTCAACAACAATTGAGGACATCTCATGGGCATCTGCTATTCTAGAATTTGGGACATATGCCCAAATTGCTCCATTATTAGAAACAGTGGTGTACATTCCTATCATTTGGTTCTTCTCTCATCAGGGGACTTATAAAACCATTTCAGTTCTCATGTGATTTGAAGGAATAACACACCCAGCACGGGCTGTCATAATGGTTCATATAGCAGCCTTGATTGGTGAAGCTTTTGCAATTCCACAGCATCTGTAGTTGGGATTTAATGGACTTGGAATTATCTTTGTTCAGAATGAGAAGTTGGTTTCTATATTGGGCTGCACCCATTAAAGATTATGTAACACATCACTGATAACATCAGGCAATTTCTTGTCATTTTTATAATGCACTGTCAGACTTTGAGAGAAATAATGTTTAAAATGGCTTGCTTTATAATTATATCTCAGGAAAGGAAAGGAAAGAAATTACACCATTGAGGCTGCTTACTTTACAGAGTTCATCAAGCTGCACAATCTATTGGTTCCCATGGGAAATTCAAGACGTACTAGTGTGAAAATAAAAAAAGAAAGAGCTAAGTGTTATGTTTTCTTTTACAAGTGGGTTTGCCTTTCTTAAATCCTTGATGGAGGATCTCCTGAAACCTTTCCTTTTGGTAAATAATATCAGAGAACTGCTTTCTTTCTGGATACTACCCATTATTAGTGTTCTGCACTGGTTCTGTGTCCTTCCCGAGCCACTCAGGTGATGTTTTCACATTCCCCAATTGGATCTTACTATTAATGAGGTATCTTAAGTTGAATCTAAATGCTACAGTTTTAAAGCAACCTCTGCATATTTTAAAAAAGTGAAACCACCCTAACTAGGGAGATGCCCTGAGCTTAAGAGGGAAGGGGGTGGAGAGGGGGTGGTGATGATAGACCCATGTGACAGGGGGGAGCTGGGTGCACTTGCACCAGGACTTGGTGGGCTAAGTTGGCCAGAGGGCCCTGCCAGGGGCTTGCCAAACTTACATTGTCATGCTAAGAACAAGACTCCCGCCCTGGGCCTCAGACAATCTCTGCACAGGCCTGAGTGATGATGTGTGTATGTGTTTAGAGCAGTGTTTCCCAACCGGTGTTCCGCGGCACACTACTGTGCCGTGAGACATTGGCTGGTGTGCCGTGGGAGGGAGGCGGGCGAGTCGGGCGGTGAGAGGCGGTGGCGGCGAGGATCCGCGTCGAGCCGGGGGCGGCTCCGCGGTGGTGGTGCCGAGCGGCGGGGCAGCGCGTGCAAAAGGGAGGAGCGCGAGACAGCGGAGGAGGAGGAGGCCGGCATGTCCGGGCAGCAGCAGCAACAACAGCAGCAGCAACTCCCGGCGACGGCTCCTCAAGCCCCGCCGCCGCCCCCTCCTCCGCCCGCTATCGCCGCCACCACCACAACAGCCGCCGCCGCCTCAGTTGCCGCCGTCCCTCAGTCCCTCGCTCTGCTGCCTCCTCCCACCCCCAAAGCTTGGAGGTTCCCCGGCAAGGGGGAGGGAAAAAACTTTCACTTTTGTGCGTCCCTCCCGGCGTGACACTGCGCGCTGACGTCACGGGGCGGGGCTTTAATGGTGGTGTGCCGCAAGATTTTTTTTCAGTAAACAGGTGTGCCGTTGCCCAAAAAAGTTTGGGAAACACTGGTTTAGAGATCTTTCACTTTGGTGGTTTTAAATACTGCAGATTATTTCCCCAGGGCACTGCAGTCACAGTGATTGGAAGTGATTGGAAATTAATATGAAGAACCAAATCCCATACACACTTCTTTTCATATGCATCTATGCTGTGTGTTTTGCTCCTACACCCACTCCTTTCCTTATGCAAGCCAATGGACAGATCTCTCTTCCTGGAGAAAGGGTCTGCATCCCCCAAAATCCAGGTTGGAAGGTAGATGCCCATTCCTATTACTGGCCCTTGTGGTGACAGGGTCCTTGCTGCGAGGGTGATGCTTCTCTCACCACAAAACTATCACATGGGGCAACTCTGTAAGTTCAGGAGGTTCCCAAAGGGAGATAGGTAAAGGTAAATGGACCCCTGACCATTAGGTCCAGTCGTGGCCGACTCTGGGGTCATCTCGCTTTATTGGCAGAGGGAGCTGGCGTACAGCTTCTGGGTCATGTGGCCAGCATGACTAAGCCGCTTCTGGTGAACCAGAGCAGAGCACAGAAACACCGTTTACCTTCCCGCCGGAGCGGTCCCTATTTATCTACTTGCACTTTGACGTGCTTTCGAACTGCTAGGTTGGCAGGAGCAGGGACCGAATAACAGGAGCTCACCCTGTCACAGGGATTCGAACCACCAACCTTCTGATCGGCAAGTCCTAGGCTCTGTGGTTTAACCCACAGCGCCACCCGCGTCCCATCAAAGGGAGATATGTGGCCTCAAATTCATGGAAGGGTGTAAAGGAGGCTGCAGATGACGTGTGAGAAGGATGGAGGTTGGTTGCGTTTACGTGCTTCCCTTTGCACAATTGCCTATCATGAATGCCCAAATACCATTGTATAATTTGTGTTTTCCACTGTTTTTCATGACAGACTGATGGTTCCACTTTTGTGGAATTGAACTGGGTCACATGAAGAAACAACTCATATCGGAACAGAGCAGGACCTTAAGAATAAACTTAGTTGTGGTAAATCACACTAGACACGCAAGCCTGCTTTCCTTTCTCTGTGTCTATCTCTCTTGCTGTCTATATGCATGCTCTTTAAATCCTTTAAAATGTTTACCGTTGCCTGAGGCATATTGAGCCTTCATCTAGAAAGAACTAAATTGACTCTCATTTGCATGTGGCAAGGTGAAAAAGAACTCAGTATTGACTTATTTTGGCAAACAACTGATGTATACAAATGGAATCTATAACAGGTATAGACATTTGTTTTCTGAACTGTTTACTGAGAGAATTCATAAAACGCTAATACTGCACAAGTCAATGAAGGATTCATTTTGCTGTTTAGCTCGGGTCTCTTTCTATTACATTGCTGAAATAAGATTGCCTAGAATCCTGTCATGCAGCTTTAAAAAGACCCAAAACTAAACCAACAAGGGGCAGGTGCTAAATCTAAAACTGAATTAACTGAATGGGGCTTCATGTCCAGATCACATGATACACTTTTGGGTTGTTTTAGTCTGTAGAATGATCAGGTGTAGGGTTTTTTTGGGGGGCGGGGGTAGAGCATCGTGGCCAGAGGACCCATCCCAAGATGTGCAGCATTTTCCCGTTTTAGTCCTTTAGGGCCATTCAAACAACAAATTGGTCCCTTCAAAGTTCCCTTTGAAAGGGGGGTTGTGTATTAAAACAATCCAGGAATTGTAGCTCAGGGAGGGGGATAGGGGTTTTCTAACAATTCTCAGAACCCTTAACAAACTACAACTCCCAGAATTATTTGGAGGAAGCCATGACTGTTTAAAAAGTATGATAGCACTTTGGAGTAAGTTTGTTTCCTCCTGCTCTGAAGGGTGGAACCTGAACCAATGGCTTCAAGTTACAAGAAAGGAGATTTTGTGTTGTTTTTTATAAAATATTTATTAAGATTTTCAAAAAATTACAAAAGAAAAAGAAAAAAGAAAAATACAAAATAAAAATGGTTAAAAACAAGTCAATCTTTCCGTCACATATTTTTCATTTGCTTATTTCCCAGACCTCCTCCCGCCTCCCTTTTCTGTATTCCAGTTCAGATTGTTAGTTCAGCAAATCCCTCCCCTCTTTATTCATCTTAGACTTCAATTTTAAAATATTGTGACATTAAATTTTTACCTATTAATAACCATTTTCTCTTATTCCCTTATAACATTACAGCTAAAGACCACTTAGTTTCTATCCAACATCGTACTAACATTCATCAGTTTTACAATATTTCTGTAGATAATCTTTAAACTTCCAATCTTCTTCCACCGACTCTTCTCCCTGGTCTCGGATTCTGCCAGTCATTTCTGCCAATTCCATATAGTCCATCACCTTCATCTGCCATTCTTCCAAAGTGGGTAGATCTTGTGTCTTCCAATACTTTGCAATAAGTATTCTTGCTGCTGTTGTAGCGTACATAAAGAAAGTTCTATCCTTCTTTGGCACCAATTGGCTAACAATGCCCAGGAGAAAGGCCTCTGGTTTCTTCAGGAAGGTATATTTAAATACCTTTTTTATTTCATTATAGATCATTTCCCAGAAAGCCTTAATCCTTGGGCACGTCCACCAAAGGTGAAAGAATGTACCTTCAGTTTCTTTACATTTCCAACATTTATTATCGGGCAAATGATAGATTTTTGCAAGCTTGACTGGTGTCATGTACCACCTGTATATCATTTTCATAATATTCTCTCTTAGGGCATTACATGCCGTAAATTTAAGAAAGGAGCTTTTGGAGATTTTGACTCAACATCGGGAAGAACTTCAGGAAGATCTGTTCAGCAGTGAAACGTACTCCCTTGGATGCTTTAGCTGAGATTCCAGCATTGCAAGGGGTTGGACTAGAAGACCCTTGGGGTCCCTTCCAAGTCTATGATTCTATCAAATGTATAGAGTGAATATGGCCAAGTTCTGTGCACATCTACTTGGCAAAAAGATCCACTGTGGGGCTTTTAAAAAAGTAAAGGTACCCCTGCCCGAACGGGCCAGTCTTGCCAGACTCTAGGGTTGTGCACTCATCTCACTCTATAGGCCAGGAGCCAGCGCTGTCCGCAGACACTTCCGGGTCACGTGGCCAGCGTGACAAGCTGCATCTGGTGAGCCAGTGCAGCACACGAAACGCAGTTTATCTTCCTGCTAGTAAGCGGTCCCTATTTATCTACTTGCACCCGGGGGTGCTTTCGAACTGCTAGGTTGGCAGGCGCTGGGACCAAACGATGGGAGCGCACCCCGCCGCAGGGATTCGAACCACCAACCATGTGATCGGCAAGTCCTAGGCGCTGAGGTTTTACCCACAGCACCACCCGCGTCCCGTTGGGGCTTTTACTCACTGCATAAAACTGCACCCTTAAAATATAGGTCTGGTTCCTACCTGTGTTCATAATCATGTGATATCTGGAAAGACTTGGCTAATGTATTAGTTATTCACTGTGCACCAGTTGTCTCTTTGGTTTACTGGGAGTTGGGGTTGTATTATCAAGAGCATCAAAGGAGGTTTGCCTACAAATGAGTCTCCAGAAAAATGGAAAGATGGTGATAAGTTAATGAAAGTAAGGTATTTTTCAGTAGCTCTGACAGATATCTAAGTCTTTACTTCATAGTTGCAATGCCCTACAACCCATATGTGTAATACAAAAACTACAATTTATTTATCCAATTCTGTTTTAGGGGGAAATCTCCTGGGAAAATTTCCTGAAAAGTCATATTGAAATAAACTTGGGATGCCACATTTGCACAGCTCCCATTCATTTCAGTGGTCCTCATTTGGACAAACTTCCCAGTTAGATTAGGAACAGCAGTGTTGCAGAAACGTCCTTGTTAGTGAAAATGAAAGAGAAACGATGCAATTTCTAACAGTCAAGGCAACCAAACAGTTTTACTGATCAATGCTTCCTTTGCTTATAAAAGAAGAATTATTCATCTGGTTTATGAAATGAATTCCTCATTAAAGCTGAAGGCATGCAAGTTTTGAAAGAGAGGAGGACAATGACATAAAATAAATTATTCTTTATTGCCCAGAGACATCAAGGATCTTGCTGTGCTATCTTGAATGTTTTGGTCCCCTGTGAGATGATTCTCCCCTCTTCATAATAGTCATATATAGTCAAGTTGCTGTGTTAGGGACTCATTTAGGACTGCATGACCAAGCTCACAAGTAGGCTATTTAACAAATCTGAGGTGTTGCTGCCAGCTCTTCCCAGTTCCTGTTCACTAACTGCTCATCAAAGTTCAGGGCCAGGCTATGTGTGATATTCTCCTTTATGAAGTTTCAGTCTGACTTTTTCCTTTTCTTTGGTAGAATACAGCCGCAGAAGCCAATTCACACGATGGGGTTGCTCTAAAATGCTCCACGGAAAGTGCTATTTTAGTATTCTATTAACTCCCACCTCACATGTTTCAATGCTCCTGTAAACAAAATATGCACATACAGGGGAACTTGTGAGTGGGATTTGCTGGAGAGTGAATGCCTTCTGCTGCAGCCTTCTGTGTGCTGATCTTTTAGGAGAAGAAAAATGGTTGGAAAAGGTGTTAGTACTGTGTGAACATAACGCTGCAAACAAATCTGGAAGGGTCTTTGCTGTTGTTAAATATATTTGTCCCAAAGTGGAAAATGGGTTGTATCCTACTAAAGGCATATCCACATTTCCTCTTGTCCTGCTGATTCCCCTCCTCCCCGAAAACTGTTCTTTAGTGCTCAATCGGAGCAAATGGCAATCAGGTTACCACAGATTGCTGTTTGTTCCAATTTAAAGCTATAGAATGGGTTTTCCCTAGAAGAGGAGCAGGGCAAGGGAAAAACCACTCAGGCCTGTGCTTTCCAGGTATGGGACAAGCCCTAAGTTTTCCAGGTAGTGCAAGGAGCTATGGAACATTCCCTCCCTCTCTTCCCACTGAGCGTCTGCCAAATTGGTTCAGGGGATTCCCTCAGCCCTTTGGAGCACAAAACAAAATAATCATAGAGTTGGATGTGACCCTGAGGATCATATCATCCAAGCCCCCTGCAATGCAGGAATATGTAGCTATCCCATAAGGGGAGCAAACATGCAACTCTCTAACCAGCTGAGTTATCCAATATGTTAAGCAGATTTAGGTATGTTTGTAGGGGCACAGAGGAAGAGGGAGATGTTCTGTTGTGCAAGCAAAAGTCATTGTACTAAGCAGGCAACCCAACTTTATTGCTGTACCGAATGGGTAAAGCAGGGGTGGGGAACTTGTGGTCCTCCAGATGCTGTTGGACTCTAGCTCCCATCAGCCACAACCAGTATGGCTAATGGTCAGGGATGGTGGGAGTTTCCCATACCTGGTGTAAAGGTGTAAGATATCAATGTGTTGCTACTTTGGCCAGATGCCAAGAGGCAGGCACCAACTTTTATATAGTACCTGAAGAGGTGGGAGGAAATAAGCCAGTGCAAATTGCAGTCTGGGGCCCTAGCCAAGTCTCTTCTGCCAAACACACAGTGCCACACGTCGTCTCCAATACTTCCCTCCTCCAGTTCATTGTGATGGCAGCACACTTGGACAATTATCCATTGTGATTAAAAGCTAGACCTGTTCATAAAAATGGAAGATCCCCCCCCACCTCCTCCCTTTTTGACCTCACTCAGCTTGTTTTTTTTTAAAAAATGCAGTTGCTAGTTAAAAAAATGCAGTATTTATTGGGCACTGGAATCCACATAATGATTTGAAACTTTAGGGAGCTCCTGATCTGACACAAGATGCTGATGGCACAATAAGACTCAGGAATGTATCATTGTCACCAGTGCTATTTTTCTAGAAAAAGAGGTGGCAGAACTCCTCCCTTGTTCTCTTATAATGGCAATGGCAGACACTGCGTTCTAGTGAGTTTTGGCTGAAAAAAAAGCCCTGATTGTCACTTTCCGCCTCATAATTTGAGGACTAGACAGAGCTGATGCTCACTCCTAATGGAGTGAGCCTCCTCAATGCCCACTTGGGCAATACTACCCTGGCTCAAATCTAGTGGGTCAACCAGAGCCAGTCTGTGCCCTCCATCACTTGCTCACCTTAAAGGCAAGCAAATGGAGCTCAGTAATGCTCACTGCTACTTGCACAGTTCAGCATTCATCAGTGTCAAAACCCTTGAGCCAGCCAGAGATGAGAGGTAGGCAGGTTGACAGCTCATTTAGCTTCCAGATGCATGCCTCAAAGTTAATCAGGGGTGCCCAAAATTCCTAGTCAGTCCTACACAGGGCAAACAGCTCATCCTACATAGATACATGGGAGGGCAGGTAAGTTACCATGGAGAGTGCTCACGGGTGGAGTAGGCTTATAAAAGTTCATCTTATTCTCCCTGACTAACAAGATCTCTCCAATATCATGATACAACCATGGCCCATAGAAAGAAAGACCCCTCCTGCTGTAAGTGGAGAAACAAATTTGCCCCTGCCCAAGCACCATGGAGAGGTGCTTAACCGAATGGATATGAATTGCACTACTTGCGATTCATAGGATTCAGTGCTTAATTTAACACTCAAACTTTGAAACCTCACACTTTTAACAGATGTTTACCAAATCAACTGCAGGCATAACCTTGCAATATCCATGAATGTATGACCTATTGTAAATGGCCACAAGATGAAATTGTGTGGGAATATACTTGGTGTGCAAGGTCATGTGTTCAGTTTGTTGGCAATGCTGCTGAGTGACACTTTCAAATAAGATGCAAACTGCTGCATAACAGTTTGCAGCCCAAGGTTACTATGATTCTTTCCTTATGCCGTTCAATGCTTATAGAAATAGTTTTTAATATATACTGTATATATGTTATTGTAGCTGGTTGCAAGCTTGGGGCAAATTGCCCTGATTTCATGATGAATAGCATATTGGGTTTTTACTGGGACAGAATGTTCTGTGTTTGCTGAAAAAGTGGCACATTATCCTAAGGATCATTGTGTTGGTCTAGGATAATTGTAATCCATAAACCTTTGAGAAACACAAGTCAATTCTACTTTTAGAGCTCAATAGAAATATAGGTCTTCTATTTGTTGGTCTCCTATATATAGCATCACCTGTTTCTTATTTTTATAACCCCATTATTCTACAATATGACAGTGATGCATTACTGTATTGGTGATGAGACATTACACTGAGCAGTTCCATATATCAAATAACTTTTTCAGACATTGGGCATCTGACCTTTCCTTCTTTTTTAAAATGCCAACCAAGTCATATTATTCCATATTACTGCTACTGTTATCATTATACCTTTACCGAGATTACTATATCTAAGCTATTTGACTTGATAATTACTACCTCTAAGGTGCAGGAATAGCAGGCTGTGTAGCCAGCCCCTGAAATGCATTACTGCCGAGCAAAAATTGCTATCATCTTTTCCTACCCAAAATAATTGTTTGCGGACTGTCGGCCCAATCTTGTGCTCTCAGCTTGTGCTGCCATGCTTAAAATGGCAGCCATCCAACTCCTAGGAAATTTGGAAAGCTATCCATTTCTGCCTTGCATACCATTAAAAATTAATAATTTTCCTATAGCACAATAACACATGAGTAACAGAGACAGACAGTGTTGTGTGGTGTGTGGTGGTTAGAGTGTTGAACTATGTCCTGGAAAACTGGAGTTTGGAGTGATACTCAGCCAGGAAGCGCAATGGGTGACCTTGGGGCTATTGCTGTCTCTCAAGCTAACCCACCTCACAGGGTTGTTGTAAAGAGGACAGGTGGAAAGGAGAACCATTAAAGTAAGCTGAAATATAAATACTATGAATAAATGAATGTTTCTGTATGGGATAATGTTTTGATGGCTCTGTTGATCCCTGTCAGCTTCTAATAATGTTATTAATTTATTTATGAATAGAGCACCATCAGCGTACATGACACTTTACAGAACAGAAGAGCAGAGGAGAAGCTTATGTTTGAAGTTCTAATGAAGGGGAAACACAAGGGGAAGGGAAGGAAGGTGGAGGCAGGGATAAACAGAGAAACAGGGGTTTGTTGCATGCATTGGTTGGAATAGAGCATGGGGATTAGTAGGTTGAGTGGAAAAGGTGGGATTTGTGGAGGTAGTGAATGAATGAAGAGAGATGACATTATGCAAGTGGTCTGGGCATCAGTTTCACGCATATGGGGCACCAATAAAGGATGGATTCTTTTCAGGTGACAGGAAACCTTCAGGAAACTGAGGGTGTTGAAGCTGGTAGATTAAAGAATGGGTGTGTTAGGTTATAAATTAGAGAGATAAGGAAGGGCATGGCCATAAAGGGAGCTGACACGAAGCCAGAGTAGGGACTGTAGGAGGAATATCATTTGACCAAAGGGACAAGAGAGGCGAATGATTTTGGTAACAGGGTGCTGGAGAGATGGGATGATACAATGGAGCACTAGAAAGGAGAGGCTTGCAGGTAATATAGGTGAGAGATCAAATAAACTAGAGGTTTCGCCAGAAATCTTTAAGGTATCCAAGTACAAGCCTTCATCCTTGACAAAAATCTACCAATCCTGTGTTGTTGTTGTTGTTTTAAAAAAACCTTTCTTCTCATCCTCCCATCAAAGCCAGAGTTTTATCCCTGGTCCCCTGTGCCATTGCTTTAGTCCAGCAGAGCACAAAATCAGGCTGTCAGAGAGAGAGAGAGCCACTTTTCCAATCAAACTACTCATTTCCTTCCCTCCTCATTGACTGTATCTTTGATGTATAACAGTGAAGAGGCAGATTAAAATAAACACTATGAAGTACCTTTGAAAATGAATAGAACAGCTCCTCATATTGCTGAAATTGGTAGTGGTATCACTGTCTTTATGCACCGAGATTTATGCTGACAATGATTTAAGTCAACAGGGTTCTAAAATCATGATAATCCACTGTAATGAATTTAATTAGAACCGCACTGTAGCAATTGGCAATGACTTACAATGCCGCCTAGCAAAATAAACTACAATGGTGATTATGCTGTTGTGTGGTGTAAGATGAAAGTTAAGGGAAATGGAAGGCCATAATTGCTTTTCAGCTTTCTCCTAGCATTGTGTTGTAATGGATATAGTATCCTTATCGTACATAAATTGCAAGGTAATTATTTCAGATCTACACCATATATCCTTTTCAAGTAATGTGCAGGATAAAAATGTATTTAGGCAGTTGTCTTTTTATCTTTTGTTTGCTCCCAGTGTTTCTCAAATGATGGTTTGAGGACCACCGACAGGCCTCAGTCCATTTTCAGGTAGGCCTCAGTGTCTCCACCCATCTTGCCCCTGGTGAAAAGCTACAGCTTTTTCTTGGACTGATGCCAGAACCAGCAGCTCCCTTTATGCTGTTTGTCAAAGTTTACTGTAGCTGCCTTTTGGGATATCATCACCAAACTTGTCAGGATATTTTTTTTTTAAAAAAAAAGTTCCTGAGGTGTGGGCAATGGCCACAATCAATCTTTGGCTTCCAGCTGCCATTTTGAATCAAGATGGCAGACTGAAATGTGACTTTGGCTTGGCTTCACCTGTTTTCCAGCATAAGTTCAGCCACCTCTTGAAACATTATTCCCAAACTCGGCATCAAGGTGGCAATAGTGGACTTGAGTGAAGTTTGGATACTGACTGGCTACCATTTTGAATCAGGATGGTACACCAAGATGGAACTTTGACATTACTTGTCCCATTTTTGGTGTGATAGTTTCAAACTCACAAATTACCTTAATATTGAAAAATCACTCCCTCCCCAAAAAATTCCCAGGCAATGCCAGACACTCCCCTCTAGTAAAATTGTATAAAATTGCAATGTTGTAATAGTATATTTTTACATTGTTGTAACCTGGCATGGGATCTTATGGTGAAAGGTGGGTAAGATATCTAAATAATACTGTGTGTGTGTGTGTGTGTGTGTGTGTGTGTGTGTTTAAACTTTACAAAATGATACAATGGGACTATGAGCACATGGAAACCTGACATGGAATGGTGCAATCTGTCCATAGTGTTAAAAGTAGAAGACAAACAAAAAAGCAAACCCGAAAGGAGACTGTTGGAATGGTTGGTAAAGAATCCAAGAGAACTAGCTTAAGTTTAAAGTCAGGAACTAGTTTTCAATATTTCTTGTATGTAACAGGCCATACTGTTTTATATAGTTACAGGAAAATCTCATTGATTTTGACTTTTCTGTTTTAGATTTTTCATGTTTTCAAAATATCCTGCATCATTTATGTCATGCCCTTCTATGCTAGCAACTGTAATTTGTAAATCACAAAGTCATGTCAGGAAATCATCTAGACACAAAGGATTCTAGCGTATGTTTGTTTGTTTTGTTAACATTAAAAACTGCCACTAAGCATTCCAAGTGGCAGTTCTTTGATATACCAAATGCCATTACAGGAAATCATTAAGTGCACAATTAATTGGTTCAAAAATTAATATGATGCCAATGGTAAAAGGAAGCTTTCTTACAATTTTGTCATGGCAATAAGCATATTATTTGATAAAGGTAATTCAGTACTACAAAACCTCTATTATATCTCATTAAAACAAAAGGACTTCTTAACTGAAATACTGCAATGCCAGAAACTGCAAGATTTGTCTAATGATTAACAGCATAGCTTGCTGTAGTTCTGTGACAAGAAATAGGAAAAGAATCCAGGAAGTAACAGATTAAGACACCCTTGTTTTTATGCTGTCCTGATTTTTTTATATTTTGCAACTTAGATGGTTTGTTCTGGTGCTGCTGATCAAGTATTTCCTAGTGTTTTCCCATGGCCCTGCTGCTGTGCTTAATATATATCTATACTTGTTTTTAATTATGATTTGAATAAAAGAGATCTGAGGGCCATTTCTTGGGGGGGAGGTGGAAGAAATAGAGTACAAGCTTCCCATTAAAAAATGCATTGTTATAAGGTGGGTCTTCCAACATAATTATATAAGGCTCCAAATTATGTTCCTATACCCATTTTACCCTGTAGTAAGCCTCACTGAAATTAATGGGCCTCACTTCTGTAAAAAATTGCATTATAAAGGTGTCCTTTCCCCATTTTCTTCTTTAAACCACTCTACCTCCAACCTCACCTGATAATTAGTTATGTGCATTCTCTTCATCAAAATAGGGCTGTGCCAGCACACTGGATGGAATTGATTTAAAAAGCATTATCTGCACCTGTGTAAATTTGTCTAGTGAAGCAATGGGTAGATGAGAGAGAAGAGAAACTAATATCACTTCGGTCTTTCGTCATTCGACTTCTGCTTGCTCAGATATAACTGATATACATTTACAAAGCTCCTCTTTACAAATTATCCCCTGTTTTGCAATACTCTTCAGATCTTATTTTACATTATGGATTCCGGGGGTGGGATTACTCACAAATAATAAATGCAGGGATGGAAGAGGAATTACATTCACTTTTCATCATATTGGGAAATTCACACTTGGAGCAAACAACAACAACCTATTCAATAACATGGATATTTGTATTTTATTTTGTTTCATAAAATTAATATGCTGTATGCAATCTGTGATCTTTTTTTTTTAAAAAAAATATTTTAATCTTAAATTCAGTTATTCACGTTTCCACATCAAGTTGTGCATGTATGTGTGTGTGTCCTCATGAAAATTCATCAGCATTTAAGTGTGAAAGTTTCCTGATATACACATTTTAGTAAGCAGTTTTTAACTAATATACATGTTTTGTAAAACAACTTAGCTAACAGAATGCATTTGGGTATGTTATTTTCACTGCCATGTGCGTTTTTATGCACATTTCCTCTGGTACATTATTTTATTGTTCGTAAGCATCCTTGAGCTTTTATTACAATCAAGTATATAAATGTTGTTAATTCAATTCATTAAATAGCACGTGTATCTTCATGCATATTACTTGACTGGAGAAAAGTGTGAATTTTTGAAGGATGACTATGTTTCAGGTTGCATATTATTTCAAAAAGTGTGAATTATGTAGGTTTGCATACCAGGTTGAATTTCTCCCCCATCCATGCACAGAGTGTACTATGTTTTGGAATATTCTGCTGAGTGCAAAAGAGAATACAGAATTAGAAACAAAAACTTCACATTCCACAGAAATTTTACACACAAGGACCCTGCCACCTTGAACCTCTAGGCTGCATTGAATGCAGTGATTCACCCCCTCCGCCAATCAAATCTAGCTCTCCTGGTTACAGTATGCATGCGTTCTGTCCTTGCTGTGTTGCTATTCTTTAAGATGGTCACCTTCTGTGGTCATAGTTCTTCCCCCTTTTTTGTTGGTGAGCATGTTGGCTCACTAGGTAAATACATAAAACACCCACTGAGAGTGCTTGCTGTTCAGTATGGATTTATTATCTGTAAAATCCTTTCTGCAAACAATGTACTCTGCAGGATTTGTTGCCAGTGGCTTATTTCAAAACCTATTTTTGCTACTGCCTGAGGTGATTGTCTAAGGCAGATCAGAGTTCTTCATCATTTTCTTTTCTGTAATTTGTTCTGTCTTCCTTTTTCACTCGGCTACATGACATACCAATCCCTTGATATGACTGATGGAACTGGGTGTGACGTCTCACATGTCATCCTGTAATAGCTGACCGGGGAAGAAAAAAGTTGTGGCATTTTCAAAACTTCTAGGTTGTCTAAGTGGATTTGCTGAAATTCAATTTATACACCAGCACTTACACTCCCCCCAAAAAATGTATCTTAAGAGAGGAGGTGAATCCACATTGAGGATGAAGAGATGAAATGTCTTGGTAAAAATGTATAGCTAGATATGCATCTTCCACAGAAATCTAAAGTAACCCAAATTGGGCATTTGAGTTCTTCATTCTTTTTTGTAATTCTTGTGTCCCCTGTCTGTTATATGACATATCTCAAAATCTGGACCTTAAAGGGAAAACTGCTCCTTACATGCAAACACATAGACCAAATCCCTCATATGTATCCTTTAGTTCAGTGCTGAGATGCTCTAATTCTGAGTGGAGAAGTAAAGGAAAAGAAAGACTCCTTAATCATTTCCCCTTGTATTTTTTCCACCTGAAATTACTGTGCTACGAAGTAACTTTGAGCAGAAAAGTGGGATATGGGGTTAAGCACTCTATCCACACGTCAACCTCACTCAAAATTATAGCTCCTTGAGATTGCTTTTCATTAAAAACGAAAACTATCAAGACATTACCTTTACTTATAATGCCTAGGTTGCATATAATGTGCTCAGGTGTTGATTGCCATTCCTTTAATGCCTGTGGAACCATTCCCCAACTCCCCATCAGCATGTCACACCGCCATCTTGGAAATTTCACCAAGAGCTGTTGATACAATGTGTCACGATCATTACTGCCTCAAGCTATGGAGATACTTTCAGAGCACCACTCCCTTTCTAAGGTGGTGTCTGTGGGTAAGACTTGCAACAACAGAACCTGAACAGATGAAACATCTGAATATCACAAAGTGGTGCACAAAGATAAAGTGGAAATCCTTACCAGGGTTTCTATCGATTGGTAAAGAAAATGAGAACTTGTTTTGCCATCCTTGTTGCATTTCAGTATGTTACACTGTCCATCCTATGGTAACTTATGCCCATGTTATCTATTTCTTGTGGCTAAAGATGGTAGATCTTACGGCGTAAAACAGAGAAAACATTTTCAGTGAAATGCAATGGGAAATAGTCATGCCACACATATGACCCAAAATGAGTGTGACTCAATATTCTACCTCCTAATAAAGATATTTGGAGAGAATATCTAGCTAAATGTCAGGGTATGCTAACAGAACAGACTTCACTGTCACTGGAGTGAGTTACTTAAAAAGGCAAGTGCTGGAATATGGCATTTTTAAACAAAGCCATCACAGCATCAGGCTACACAAACTTAATTCAGTTAATGTTCCAAAGGCTACATCACTCCCACAAAATGATGTGTTGCATAACCCTGAGCTCCTTTTCCTGTAGGGAGAAGGCACACTGACAATGGAGTGAAAAATCATTAGGATACCTGCATTGCAGTGAGCAATTGTTGCTTCCTTGGAACTGCATGGCAGGACCCCACTTGCCACAAGGACTATATCATTCATTTCTTATGATGTATGCCAGAGTCGGTCAATTACTGCCAGAGCTCAAAGGCTGTGTTTTTTATAGAGCAAAAGATGCACTCCACTGAAAAAGTGAGGGAGGGAGAGAGAGAGAGAAAAAGGGGGAAAGCCGCAGAAAGAGAAAAAAAGCAAGAAGGCACAAGAATGCCTTATCAGCTCTTTCAACCTTAGACTAGAGAACTCACTCAATTTAGCATCCATAATATCTTCACAGTGCTATAAATAAAGATGTGGGCTTGCCATGGGAGAGGCAAGAGGGGAAAGGTGAGGAAATAAAGTTAACACACAAACACAGAAAAGGTAACAAATGTCTGGTGAAACGAGCCAATTGTTTGCTTGCTCTGTCATCCAAGCCAGAAATATGTACATGTATGTGGTGTTTGTGTGCATTTAGAGCATTTGCTTTGCATGCAGAAGGCCCCAGGCTCCATCCCCAATATCTCAAGGTATTTGCTGAGGGAGACTTCCACTGTGAATCCTGGAGAGCCATTGCCAACCAATGTAATAAAGCCTGAGGTAGATGGACCAATGGCCTGGCTCAATTCAAGGCACCTTTTTTGGGGGGGGAGGGGGGCACTCTTAAGCACCCACTTTATAATATCTGCAAAAAGGCAAGCAGCTCTCAATATATGCAAGAATAATTCTGCAAGAGAAATTATATGGCATTTCCCTCATCTACCCAGGTGTCTTTTCTGCATAGGAAGCACAATGCCCCTAGCAGCTTCGTTCTGTCTTAGGTTTCTAATGTATCAGACAGAATCGCAGGCTTAAAGTGCCAACAGCCAGCAGCTTTCTAGTGGCATCATTTTGTTTTCTGCTGTTGTTGTATTAAAAAAAAAACAGCAGCAAAAACCCAGCAAGGAAGATTCTCATGTCTCCCACCCCACCTGCAAATGGTTGTCTCATTTCTTATGGATTATCTAATTCTCACATCACCCCCTGCATCCCCCCCCCCTTTTCACAGCTTTCTATCTTTGTGAAACATTAAGGCTGATATGCCATACATGTTCATTTTGATGCCTGTACTTGAACTACTCACTCTGTTCGGCTGCTTCGCTCTGGTTTTTTTTTCTTTCTATACCAAGGCACCCGCTCTGCAACCCCCTGATACAGGAGGGCTGCCAAACCGCTGCAGGCTTTCTGAACATTACAGCCCTGCAAAATGTCAAATGATCTTCCAGTGAAGCTTGCTGGCTCAGTGGTATCTATTCATATGCTTGGAACATCTCCCTCTGGGCTTCCTCGAGCTTTCTCTTCTAATCCTTTCATTCCCTCAAGAGCCCATCACTTGGCATATTGATTTCGCAACCCCCTATTAGCTAGACCAGGCATGGTATTATCAGCTGAGCTGGTGCCACAAGCTCCTCAAGACTCCTGATGCAGCCTGCGATCCAGGAAGCAAAACCGTGCATTTGTCCCAAAAATCCTGCTTCTTCTGTGTGGGGAATGGCAGGCATTTACTGCACATTCCAAACACCTTATACAAGTTTGGATGGAACACTCATGCAAATTTGTTGATGCTACCTATAGAGATGGGGAGGGGTGGAACATAGAGACAGGGTCTTTGTTAAACATTAAGCAGAAGAAAACTAGAACAAACCACTGCAGTATTTAAATTAATTCAAATGATTAATTAATTAGTTTGACATTTGCTTTGTTCTTTAATGAATAGTTTTTCACCACCAGTGTCTACGGTTTCTTGTCCCTTCTGGGTTTGATAGCTCCTCAACCCTCATGGGAAACTTCCTGTATAATTGCACAAAACAGTGTAACCTTTATTTGAAGATCCAACTTGATATGCCGATCTGCCTCATTTCCCCAAAGATTGCTGCTGTTCTTTTGCCATGTGAAGCCACTGCTTTTCAACTACAACTTTCCCATTCTTCCTTCCCAACATTTCTTAGTTGCTTAGACATTTCCTGCTTTGACCTCTTTCTCTTGTGATTTTGATCCTTACTCCTTTAATTGTTGTTGTTGTTGTTACTATAGGCATTCTGGGTTCCTGTTCTATTTTATTTGCAAGTATAATTATTCCTTCCCAAATAAGTCTGTAATAGTTCCGTTGGAGCTGAGAACCAGAAATGGAGGCAATATGACTATCAAAAGACTGGAGTGCAATTCCAGTGACAGCGGAGATCCCTTTAAGGCAGGGAGATAGGGAGCCTCAGGTCCCAGGGGACAAATGTGGCCCTTGGGACTCTCCTAGGCCATGACCCCTCTCCTCAAGCCACGCCCTTCACTGGTCCTGCTCCATGTCCTCTTCAACTGATTGCCTAGAATTTGTCTGAATGGAGGTGTGTGTGTATGTTGCTTTGTGAATGTCAAAAAATTTGAGTTTTGTGTGGCCAGAATGTAACCTCCTGTAGAAAAGTGAGAGTCATATGTGTTTCTCAGCTCAACTTTTCCCTCTTCCTGCCAGCCCTGGCATGTGCACACACACACACACACACAAACACACACACCAGGTTGGCTATCCTGAAGTGTGGGCTTCAGATTGAAAGAGGTTCTCCAACCCTGGCTAAAGGGAGTGAGAAGCACAAGGCTTGCACCAATCAATCTAGGGGAAACTAGGGTGCCATCTACACCCGAAGCCTGGGTGTTCAGGTCATGCAGACAGGTAAAGCTGCCAGTGTCCTATGGTGCCCTTCTTCCCAATATTCTCCTAGCCAGTGCCTTTTTTCTAAAAAAAATAATATGTTTAGGGGTACTCTCATTTTGACTCAAGAAAATCACCATTTTTTAGTTCAAATTGGGAAAAATAAATACAGTAAATGGACAAAAGTACAAAGAACATGAATTACCGCATATTACACAGCTGACATCTCACAGTAACTTCCACATTGGCATGAGGTTGTGTGCACAAACATCTTCCCTCCTATTTCCATCTCCTACTTCACACATTAAATGCTCGCTTCTGTCAGACTCGGAAAACATCATGACAGGAAATGAGGCCTCCATGGGGGGTAGCAATGGAACTGATGATTCACCATGCTAGAGAAGAAACTAATTTTTTATATTTTTTTTTAGTTTCTTCTCCCATTAGATTCACAAAAAAATATTTAGGGGTATGCGTACCCCCATTTTAAAAAAAACCACTGCTCCTAGCAAACAGGCTGGTGTTGTGCATTTCAGTGAGCAATCTGGATCCATAACTGCAAGCTACAGGGTTACTTTCTGGAAGTGGGACCCAATGAAGTGATTAGCTCCTTTCCTTCTTCTCTTCCCACCTGGTTCCACCACTCCCCGCTGAGGACACAATTATTTCCTGCCACAAGATCATATAGATAGATAGATAGATAGATAGATAGATAGATAGATAGATAGATAGATATAGATAGATGATAGATATAAAACCTCTGTCACTTTTACTGATTGGTTTTATTTGCTTTGCATATTCAAAAGTTGTATCTAGGTTCAGGCAGCCTCAATCGCAGAACGCTGTCTTTTTTATTACAAAAATTAGGTTACAAATGCAATGATCACTTAGGCTTTCAAGAAGTAGAAACTGCAGTTTTGAAATTATTCTGGTGGTAGGTTAACTGCTAGCATAATTTCAGTTCACTTTTTTAGATCTGACATTCTGACATGAGCAAAGATTTTTTTGTGCAAACAACTCAAAGGGCTTTAAAGAATCTTTGACAGAAACTGGGGGTGGAGATTTATGGATTAACATTCCCTTAAAATCACTTACTAGGAATAGAACATTTGGGACATAGGAAATGGCAATATAACCATCTTCCATTCTGTCAATATCAGCATCTCATAATAATATCTGGGGAGAAAAAGAACAGTGTAATTACTTTCTTACATTTGGCAGAAGATAAATAGTGAGCTGTGTTTACTCAAATATGTTAATCAAGTATGGCAATTAATTTAAAATCAACTGATTATTTGCAAGTTATGGAAGAAACCATTCTTGTTAATAAATATCTAGTCACATAATTTATTTTTGCCAACTTCAATGTCTATTAAAATATTAGAGATCAATTATTAATGCACTTAGGCTTAAAAATGCATATATGGACATCAATTGCAAATGTTTCATTCAGTTTAAATGCATTGTGAGTTCAATTCCATGCCTAATACTTGGCTGACATTTGCGGAACTTGACTGAAGGCTGTGCAGTGGGAATGGAAATCTTCAGGAATTTTCTCCAGATGCATCATTAACATTTTATATATTTCTTTGAAATGCCTTGCTTATAAACAGTATAGCAATGACCAAAAAATATCCTTCCATGCAAACAAATGCTTGCACAGAATTTTTCACTGTATCCAGTGCTAGTCATAATAATCAAAGTAAACCCACTGAAATTAATATCAACTTAGATCTGACGAGTTCAGTGGGTCTACTTTGACTTCAGTGGGTCTACTTATTTTTGCAGTAAGTGAAAATACAGGTTCCTTCATGCAAATAACCATTGATAGAATAGTGATCATTCACTCAAAAGAGGTTTCATACTTATTTGAGGGGATGGAGCTATTTATCCCACACAACATGTGAAAAATAGAAATGAGAAGCTCCCAATGCATCACTTACGGTGTGTAAATAAAATTGGGTAATTCAGAACTCCAGAATTTGGGGAGAAACATGGATAATGAGAGTTTCTCTAGAGGTTCTCAGTGTCTAGGGAGAGATACGGAGAGTGGCAAATTATGACAGTATTCATGGAAGAAGTAATCCATATGGATCAATGGAGCCCTGCTTATAGTTAATCAGGCCATTGACATGTATAGCCTAGAGTCTACCAAGGTTCAGAGTCCAATGCTGAAGAGTCTCCAGCTAGGGACTCAAACCAGGTTTATGGTCCTGAATCTTACCCTGGAGATGAGACCAATGAGCCTGTGGCTGAGAGACAGGAGCACACACAGCAACCGACTACCAGCATCCGGAGGTCCACAGCCAGGGCCCACATGGGAACCTTCCACTAAGCCCAAGGAAACCAGTGCCTCTCACCACACTACACCCTGCCAGTCCAGTAGTTCTACCAGAAGGGAGTCATGGAATGGGGAATGCCCAACTTCAGGCCAGATTATTGATGCTTTAAGGCTCTAAAGTTATCTGCAAGGGGACAGGTAGCCCAGGGACAAATCTCAGATCAACTTTTATGGGGGTAAGTTGCTCACTTGGGTTGGATCCACACTCATCTGGTTTCTGAACATTTTTGAAGTCGAACGGACTTCCAGAATGGATTCCATTCAGCTTCCAAGGTACGACTGTATTCTGAGAGATAAATGTGTATTGTAAGAAAATATATTTAAAAATAAATAAATATTAATTTCTATGCAGATGGGGGGGAATCACAGATTGATAAAGAAATATGTTGGACTAGACTTAAAAAGCAAATACATGTGAAAGTTAATGGATCGTCCTCATCCCATCCCTAGAGGAACCATAGAGGTGTTCTAAATACATATCTTCCTGTTTTCCTTTATGTCATTTTAGAGAGTTTAAGCCTATCATGAGCCAGTTGTGCAGCTACCAAGACATCATAAATATAGTTTCTGAGCCTTCTTAGTGTTTTCTCACATAACTGGCTTTCCACAGGGCAGAAACAACATGTAGAGGCTTTTCAAGTACTTACCCTGCAGCTATCAATCGCTCAGTTGGAACTGGCCCTAATACAGAATCTATCCATCATATTACAAGTCATTAAAGGTACATTCAGCACTATGCCCTACTGCTGTTCCCGAATCATCCCTCGGCAATACCGCAAAGAGTCTTTTCAATCACACAAAGAGAAAGCATCACATTTTGCCAACACGTGGTGTGTGTGCTTTGTTTTTTTTTTGTGGGATATGTTAATATGAAATACAGTATACTTGAGTATTGCAGTAAAATTGTGTAAGCGCTGTATATCTACAGCCACTTAGGTTTACAACAAAATGCATTCCTTTTTAATAGCATCACGAACTCAATATCAAAAATTGGATTTATTTTTTAAAAATTATTTCCAAACTTTGTGCATATTCTAGCCAAAGCTCCTATTACAAACCAATTACTGTATGTGGGATGGATATGGGGATGTTTAAAGAACTCCGTGAGCAAAGGAGGAAAGATTTTGTGAACATGAGGTTTAAACACCACTAAATTGCTCTGGAGTTAGAATGTGATATGATTGTTTCCTCCAGGGAATTGAAGCACCAAATTAATATGAATGAAAATAATTCTCAAATATCAAAGTCTAATCTTCTACACTGTTGTGATTACATACTTTTTGGATTTTTGTTAATATGCCTGTGCCTGTTGAGACAAAGTGTAGTGGATTATATTTTACACCCTGTCACTTTCAGAAGCAAATGTCTCCACACTTTGCTTACACTTATGAATGTTAAGTGCAGAAATTTGCATTGATATGAAGGCATGTTTACAATATGTGTGCATGTATGTGCTCTATGTGCATGTGTGCTCTTATCATTTTAGACTGGGATGGGACACTCAAAGAAATCCAATGTTAAAATAACTGAACTAACAAGATAGTTTATCAATAAAGGGTGGCCAACGTGGTGCCCTCCAGATATTGCTAGATCCCAACACGCATCAGCCCCAGCCAACATAACAATGGCCAGAAATGATGGGAACTGTAGTCCAACAACATCTAGAGGGCCACTCACACACACACACTGCATCCCTGTCCTTGGGATGTCTGCCCCATCCCGCACCATGTTGGCTATCCCTCAATTCTCTTTCCCCTTTTCTATCTCAGCAACTCTCTCTCCACAACAAAGTTCTGCTCCAAAAATTGTCCAAGGAAACCAGTTCCCCTTTATCTTCTTTATCAGTTAGCATTTGACCATTACAACAAGCAGATCACCTGGGGTTCCAGCTCACTTTGCTTCCCCTTTTCTAGGAGCCTTGAGTGCCAGCAGAAAAGCCTATCTATACGACCCAGTCCTCCATAAAAAACAACTAAGAATCTTGTGGCACATTATTTTCTGCAACAGACCAGGGTGTTTATTCATTTGGAAATCCTCCATCAGAGGAAGAGTATATGGGTTCCTGGATGCCTCTTTTCCATGCAGGACATCATAGACAACAAAGCAGTGGAGAGCACAGAGAAAGAGGGAGAACAAGAGAAGCATCCCAAAGGACCTCTTCCTCCATTCAAGGTATAAACAGTGGAGAAACCTAGATACACACACACACTAGAACACTAGACCAACCTCAGCATGCTACACTAGTGAGAACTGAACATAAGAAGCAGTCTTATACCGAGTCAGACAACTGTAGGGTTACCATATATTGAAAAGTGAAAATCTGGACAGAAACGTTGTTCAGCTGTGGTTGGCAACCCTAGCACAACTGATCCATCTAGCAACAGCTCTCCAGAATGTAGACAGAGGACATTTCCAGCCCTAGGGCTGGCCCACCCATGAGACACACTGATAAAGCTGCTTTGAGCAGGGGAATCCAAGGGGTGCCATTGCCACAGGTGCCCCACTCGCTGCTGCCAGAGATGCAAGATGTCACCGGAACCCGGAACCGTACAACTCCAGTAAGTGAGACTATGGCAGGGGTGGGGAGGGGGGGCAGTGAAGCAGGACATAGCTCCCCTTTATTGGTGTTGGATTTTAAACCTGATACCTTCTGCATGCAATGGAAATGCTCTACCAGTGAGCTGCAGCCCTTTCTTTCAGACTGTAGCATCTATCCCAAAGGTTTCTCTGCTTTTTTCAAGATATCAATAGTGGGAGGAGGTGAAACCTTGAAATATGTACCCCAGATCACCTCTGCAGGCCACACCGGTGACAACTGAAAGTTAGGCATGTCAAGCATGTTTCTTTAAAAAGAAAACAATAGGTTCTATTTGCTAGATCCATAGATAGACTCTGTCTGAAACCTGACATGTGGATAGAAAGAAAGAAAATTCCCAGTGGGAAATGTCTGCCAGCTAACAGTACATTAGCATGGTTCTTAAGGACACTTAAAGGTGAAAAGGAACTATTCATTGCTCTCAAGAAAGTATCTAATCAGCTTTGCTGGCTGTTGTAACTCTGCATTTTCACAGTTTGAGGAGGCAACAGTAAGTGTAGCTTTTAAATCAACCATGGCATTTCCCCCCTGTATCTAACAGAAACAAATAACAATGTTCTAACCATTACAGTATTCATCATAGATGTGGAGGTAATTTCTTAAGGTGATGGCTTAAAATTCAGCCTAGGAGCTCTGAATTGGCATGTGAAAAGATGGTCAGCCACAGTCATCATTCTGGTGGTTTGACCTAATAGCAGTGGACCATACATTTGTAGCAGCATCACAAGTTTCCGGCTGAAAAATCCCGGTTTCTTATCTTGCTGATGTTTAATATTGATCAAGACACACACAATAACTCTGACAGTCTTCTTGAATAATTACGCAGTTGTGTTTGACTTTTTCTGATTGAAATTCTGGGTAAGTGCAGTGTGCACGGAATGTGCAACACTAGAGAAATATCGAAACTTTAGTGTTGTTGCTCAACCCATCATCCAGCAACTTCATAAAGTATCATTTTGACAACAGGTGCATAATCCATCAATATATAAATTTCAGTTCAAGTAATCTAAAGGCAACCTAGAAAATCTATGCCACACCCCAAAACGCTAGAAAAAAGCATTAAATATATTATCTCTATGTGTTGACTAGGGCTTCCATAGAACACCCAGCAGTGAGTTGATATAAAAAGTATCTTACAGAAAAACCTATACACGTCTACTTCAGAAGAAAGCTCAACTGACATCAATGGCGTTTACTTCCAAATAAGTGGGCACAGGATTGTAGATTTTAGGTATTCTATGGAACTTTACATTGTCAAATGGTTAGGCAATGTTTCACACCAGAGGCTCACTAAGAAATTAGTGCGGACTCTTTAAGTAAGTATTTCATTTCTATTCCATCTTTTTAACAAGGAACTAAAGGTGGCATAGGTGGCATAGTTAATGGCCGAAGGTCACTAAGTGAGCTTCATGACTGAGCAGGGATTTGAATTCTGGTCTGCAAGGTTCTAGCCCAACACTCTAACCTGGAGCCAGCCCAACCATTAGGCAGGATGAGGCCACTGCCTCAGGTGGCAGAATGCTCATGAGATCTCACCTCAAATCACTCAAGATCTTGAGGAGTATGGGAGATCTCATTCAATTTTGGGTGAGATCTCACCTCAGACTGGCACGATATTGCCTGAAATCAGTGCCAATGGTGGCAGCGCTTCTCCACCAGTGGTGGATGTAGCAAGGCGTGTGTTGACTTCAGAGCAGGCGATAGTGGCATAAGCAAGGTAGGTGGTGGTGGCAGTGGTGGAGCAAAGTGGCAGCCTCCCCTGCACTGATCACTATGCCAGACTGGCTCTTAATGATGCCATAGAGAAGAGGCAGAATGTTCTAGCTTACAAAGCTTATGTGAAACTTACACAGACTGGAAATAAGCTGCTATGTCTCTCCCTTGCCACAGTGGTAGAGCTCACACATTGCATGTGGAAGGTCCAACAGCCAGTTATAGGCATCTTTTTGGCAAGGCTAAAACCCTGGAAAGTCACTGCCAGTCAGTGAGGACAATGGTGAGCTAGATGAAATAATAGTCTGGCTTTGTTGAAGACAGTGTAGGCAATTCTCAGAACAAAAGCAATACTCAGAACAGAAGGCAGGTTTCTATCTTTCATTTCCCATGCATATTTGGAACTGCAATATTTGGGACTGCCCACTTGAAGGTCTGCTTGTGTGTGTGTGAAAGAGAGAGAGAGGGAGGGAGGAGGGAGAGGAGCCTCAACAATTTACTTCAAGACTGGCTTAATTGGAAAGGATTTCCCATAAGGAAAAGTTTCACTTGTGTTCCTGCGTGTCTCCTGTGGCTTTATCCATTTTTAAATACTTGGGTTTTCTTTTGTAGGTGCACTGAGAAAAGATGGCTATTCAGTAATGAGTTGTGAAATGCCCTATCCAGTAACTTACAGGAAGTGAATACTTACAGTAAAACTGACAAGATAATAGCCAGCATGCTGAGATAGACCTGTGCTGGTCACATTACAGATGCAGAAATTAGCTCATTATAACAATTCAACTGTTTCTTTTAAAAAACACACCAAAAAAACCTGTCTTCCCTACAAAGGCATGGAATTGAGGTTCAGGTATGTTCTGTGTGTTTATTAGGCCTGTCAGATGATTCATTGGTTGATTAATCAAATGCCTTTTTAACTGATGATTCAATAAATTAAGTAATTAAATTTAAATAGATACATATGACTGAAACCTCAGTATAGTTCCCAGTGTATGAATGCTTTAGTTCCAGAATTAGCCCTAGAAATTTCCCTTGAGTACTGGAAGACACAAGATTTACCCACTCTGGAAGAATGGCAGATGAAGGTGATGGACTATATGGAACTGGCACAAATGACTGGCAGAATCCGAGACCAGGGAGAAGAAATGGTGGAAGAAGATTGGAAGAAATTTAAAGACTATCTACAGAAATACTGTAAAATTAATGAATGTTAAAATGATGTTGGACTGAAAAGAAGTGGTTTTGGTATTAAGGTTAATAAGAATATGTAAATATAGATAGTTATTTGGATGAAAATATATAGTTATAATAGGTTAAGATTATAAAGATAAATGAAAGAGGGTAAGGATTTGCTGAAAGGACTTTGTAAACGGGAATACAAAAGGGGAGGTGTGAGGAGGTCAAGGAAATAAGCAAATGAACTTAAAGATATTGAAAAATGGATTATTTCTTTTTAAGGTATATTTCTTTCTTTTTTCTGTTCTTTTTTATTTTTTCAACTACCGGTTTTTTAGGTTTCTTTTTTGGTAACTTTCTTATTAGCTCTTGTTCTTTTTTCTTTTTTCTTTTTTTGTATGTGTAATAGTTGGTTTAATCATTTTTAACTTTTTTATAAAAAAAACTTTTGTTTTGTATGTTTTGTGTAAAATCTTAATATATATATATATATATATATATATATATATATATATATATATATAAAGAAATTTCCCTTGAGAAACTGGAATTCAGGAGGAATAGACCACAGGTGAACCAGAACAATGCAGGAATTGGGCTGGGGAAATAATCTCTTATTAAACATATGCTGACACTTGCACTACATCCCCTCTCCTCCCCAGTCACAAAATTACAAAATTCATCAAGGATGGATTGGAAAATGCCATCAGCTATACTTATTTCTCATCACAGCTTCCTGTATTAAGAGCTGTGGATAGGAAGACCAGTGCAGAATGAAGAGTGCTGTCAAAGCTTGGTAAGGAAGAGTACTGGATAAAAACAAACACCTAGTCTAGCAAATAAATCCTACTAACTTTTTTTTTACATGTAGACCCTTGAAATCAATGGGTTCTGCTCAAGAGAAATAGATCATAGTATTGGAAGGGACCATGAAGGGTCATTTAGTCCAAACCCCCTGTGATGCAGGAACATTTTGCCCAATGTGGGACTCGAACCCACAGCCTTGAGATGAAGAATCTCATGCTCTATCAACTGAGCTATACAAATGTGGAGAATCACCTGGTTACTTTCAAGCTAAAACTGCAATCCTGGGCTCAGTTACTTGGGAGAAGGTCCATTAAACTCAATGTGACTTAATTTCAAGCAGGCATATACAAGGGATTGTGCACTGTCTAAATCAAGGTATTGGCACATTTTAAAAACCAAGACAGAAAGTAATAATGCATGAAGTTTAGCACTATGAAAGACTAGAAAGCAGTGTGCTTGATTTACATACTCTGCTTATCAGTTTCCGTTAATGCAGCCATCACCATTAAACTATTAATTTTCTATTTCTTAACTCTAACAAATGATAATGCCAGTTACAATGTATAATGATAATGATAATGCCAGTGTGTATCTGAAGAAGTGTGCGTGCACACGAAAGCTCATACCAAGAACTAACTTAGTTGGTCTTTAAGGTGCTACTGGAAGGAATTTTTTTATTTTAAATGATAATGCCATTTATTCATTAACACTGGAAAGTGAAAAATACTGACCCATTAAACCTTTGATGAATCCACTCTAAGAGATAATTCTTTTCTGTAAGTTTGTTCTTAATTCTAGCTTGTCAGTGTGATTGGTTTTATTTTTGAAAGGGTTTTCTAGTCTTCAGTGCACACAACTAATATTCCCACTCTTCTACACCAGAGACCAGCGCTATACAACCATTCACATCAGGAACACATTGTGATGAGACAGAATATAGATACTGTATGCATGCTTTGAGTAACTCCTTTGGAAGAGAAAAGCAGGTGGTTGCATCCAACTAAACTATTCCAAGAAGACCCATTGAAATTAATGGATTAAAGGCAGCCATGCCCAATAATTTCAACATGCCCTCTCCAAGCAGGACTAACATAGGATCCAACCCAGAATATAAAGTTTTGCATAAATAAGTTCTAGTAGTTTTGCTAAAAGCAAATCCCATCATCAGCCACCACAGGCTGAGCCAATTCTGCATACTGTTTTCCTGCTCCAGGAAATATTACTCCAAGAGATTCAAATTATTTAGGCTAGGAAAGACTAAAGTTTCATCCAAAGATTTTTCTTTAATCTTTAACCTCACCCATAAGTCAGAACTCAACACTTAAAGCCTAAATATTCATGGAAAATAACTTAAGGAAATTGTGTTGGTTTCTGGTAGAGCTGTCAGGTTTGAGGGGGTTCCAAGAAAAATGCCACTCCACATATTCTCACACTGATTTATCTCCATTCCATACTGCCTTCTCCAAGCATTCTTTATATTGATCATTCATAATGGCTTGTGTTCATTATGCTGGTGGGGCAGTTATATGGAAACATGCTTTCAGTTCCATTTGAACCTCCCAGTCTTTTGGGGCTGTCATGCCATAGGCACCTGTCCCATAGTTTCCTGCTGTAATTCTATAAATTCTAATACCACAGATTTTCGGAGGGTTGTCCCGTTGTTGTTGCACTATGTGGAAGAGTGGCCATAATGGTGTGACACTGCTAAAACATTGCAGAACAACTAGTAAAGCATAATGGTGTGTGGTACCACTATGAAGTTTATCCGAGAAGATGTGCTGCTGGTGGAACAACCTCCAAAGAGTCACATTCATTGTCTTCAGGTCTCAGGATGCTTATGCACCAATGTGGGACATCGTGTGTGAATGTGTGTGTGTTGTTTTCTCTCTTTAAAAATGACAGATATCATGGGGGCTGCCATTGTGACAACACCAGTTGGGGCCTCTTACGGGCTGTGCAGCCTCAGAGGTTCCCCAGGCACTCTGGCTGAAATGAGGTAGTTTCTTCCATCCACAGAATGAAAAATTGGGATCCAAGCCTATATTTGCTGTTATTTCCAGATATCTGTATCTGCTATCATGGAAGATCTATCCAAAACCAAGAATGGACGATAAGCTTCCCAACAATCCAAGTTGGGGATCTACAAACTAGCCCATTCTCTTCCAAATGTGAAAACAGCTGAAAGAAGCAGCCATCATTTAGCAAGCCCCCCTGTTCTGTTTGCATCTGTTTTTGTTGCAACAGGTACAAAAAAACAACAATCAAATAAATTGGCATGAAAGATGAACATTGGCATTGCATGAGATCTCCCAAAACCCATTAATCCAGCAGTGTACTCCTTTGGTGCCCTTTCTGTATTCTTCTGGTATCATTAATAAATGCAGAGTTTGTCAAGCAGGGGAGCACTGCAAGGAAAACAATTTACAAAGACCGAGCAGGTGGTACAATTTGGTCACCATAAGCTGATTGGCATTGTAGGTGGAATACTGAGTTCTAGAAATGTGTTAGGAGCTGCTTTGTACACAACCATGGCAGATCTGTCATTTCTTTCTATCTGTCCTGCATGTTTAGGTGTGCATTTATTTTTAAAGAAAAGAATTAGCCATTCCTTTTCTGCTACAATTTAAATATGTCTTGTACCATCATCATCATCACCATCATACTCTCTCTCCAAAATCAGTGCCAACATTTCCATGGCTTGATTATTGATTGGGGCAAAACCATACACCTTTTTAAATACAAAAGTGTGCTTCAGATGCCAACTTTTTGTTTTCCATTGAATGACCTTTTTTATTAAAAAAGTAACAAAAAGTACAAAAACATTTAGTTCAATCTCTTCCCATCAAAACCAAACTAATCCAAACCCAGTTCTAGGCTTTCTCTGTCACTATTTCTCCAGGTGAACAAATTCCAATTTATATGCATTTCAGTGCGAAACTAGCAAATTCACATTTCTCCAATCAATATGTAAACTGAAACATGTCTATCGTTTGAAATCCATACTTCTCCAAAATTTGAAATGCAGCTCTCCATTCAGCCAACATGCAGGAAAATGCATATATTGCTGAGGGGGTGGGGTGGCAGTCTGCAAATTGTTGAGGAAATGTGAAAAACTGAATTTAACACTGGACAATTTAGACAACTGCTCTGTAATCCCAAGTGTGCTACTTTTGCACAGCATACTGTGGCTCTTCTTCCCAACTGGGAACAGTTCAAATAATCTCCCACCCCAACAAAAATGGTATGTACACCTCAATGCTGCCAATTAAAGATTGCACTCAAATTACAAGTGTCAAAATGCTGAAATACTGTCAAATAGGAAAATATAAAATACAGAAAGGGTAATATCAGATGACAGGTAGCAATTATTTAATATTCATCCCTGGAAATCAAAAGAGGTAGAAAATGTCAAGAAGCACAGAATCTGACCCAAACTTAATTTGATTCTGTTTTCATAATTGCCAAAATAATTCTATTTTTGGTGTTTAGAGTGCATAGATGCATAAACTTCACCAATGAAGAAATACTCTCCCAAATGTCTGTGAACTCTGCTGTTCTTGCCTGTTGGTTTTATGCTATGTTTTGACTTTTTAAAATTTCAATAACATAAGCCTTCAAATTTTTATTGCAATTCCACACAATGCTCTATCTGCCTGGAGACAGAATTTACATTTGATGCCATTTCTTCCTGGCAGGTACAATGGCAGAATCAGAATAAAAGCAAGCTCTTTGATAAGCATGAGAACTCATTTAGATACCTGGGTGACAATTCTCATTCAGATACTCTCATAAAGACCACATTTACATGCCAGCAATAGGGGACTATAAAGAGGAGAGAAATAATAACATTAAAGAAGCTCAATGAAATATTAATGTTGCCCTGTATGCGCTCCATTATGGTGCATGCAAACTCTGTAGGTTTATAGTTTTATGGGAAGGCTCCAGGCTGTTATATTTTGATCTCACTGTTGGTTTCAGACCTTTGACTTGATGGCACCATTTCGAATTCACCGTGGTGTAAAAAGCAGTGGGAGGAGACAGATTGTATCACGATGCAATGCAAAAACAAACTCGCATAATAGAAATTATCTTCAGAGAAACAATAACTGCATGAGAAATGTGGCAATTTATATTAAATTCGTTGGCAGATACAAACATCAGCTTCCTGGGCAGGGTGATACATTCTTCCTGATCCCACGCAGGATGACAAGTAGATTTTGGATGAAATGAAGCAACCAGACGTACCCTTCTGATCTTGAATGTTCTGGCCTCTAAAAGCAGGGAAGTTCAAGGATCTCTAAACAGTGCAATTCTGTGCAAGTCTGCTCAGAAATAAGTCATAGTGGGGTCTATCCTCAAGTGTTATGCTTTGCAAGCTGACTTTGTGAGGCTGTAACATTGCTTACACCAGAGTAGGAGGGAGTGGGGTGGGCTGAGACACTGCTTTGAAATGAACCTGTGAACTGCATGTGTTTTGTTAAAAATCTTGGAAATGCCAGAACTTTAAAATAGCTGCAGCCCTGCTGCCAGAAGAAGTCATGGCAGTCAGCTGAAGGGAGGACCTCAGTGTTCCACATTGACAATCTTTCCCCTCCACTGATACCCTATCTCTATCCCCATGTTGTTTGCAAAGGGTGGGAAATGCTGGCTTTGTCAATTTGGTCTGGCCAGTGGATGTTACTGGGCAATGCCCTGATCCATTTTGGAGTCATGGGGACTTGCGGTCATGGTCTGAGATGCTCCACTGCCGTGCTCTCTCTCTCTCTTTCCCTTCCTCATAAGCATCAGCTAATATTTCATCACTCAACTTGTCAGCTGAACGTAGTAGGAAAATTCTAGCCCTCTTCAGGCATTCACAATGTGAAGAGGACCATGGGGGACCATAGGCAAACTCTGAGAACCCCGTAGACCTTCCCATCTTAAGCAAGAAGATCTTAAGAGGATTGTAAGCATGTTCAGCTTCATTAAACCTATGTACAAACCTTTTTCAAACCTTTCCAGTCAAAATGGGATGGCTGGAATAGGAGTGAGTGGAGACACCACACACAGTGGGCACTGGAAGCAGGGCAGGTCTGTGTGACTCCATACCTTCTACACAATTTGAGATATATACTGTTGAGGAAAAGCACTTGAACCGGGATTCTGCTTCTTTTGTTTCATTTGTGATGCCTGTTTCACACTTCTCAGCCATTATACTTGTCTCATTGAGTGACAGTAGGGCATGTACAGACTCCCCATGACTCCCATTTCTGTAAGCGGAACTTACATTCCTAAGCTCAGAAATGAAATCTCAAGGAATGTCCAAACAGGTTCTTCTCACACCCTCCCCAAACTGACAGAAGATAATGATGACATCATAGCTCAGGAGGTCATGCCAGTTTCATTCAAAACATTTTTCTTTTTTAAAAAAGCAATTTTCTCAACCTATTTGGAATGCGCTATATGAAATATGCTATTAAATCATGTCTCTGAGTCGATGTCTGTATAACGCTAAGCCCTCAATAGGATTTCTTTATCTAGGCCTAGCAGTTCTTAGGCACCAAATGACGACAACAAAGAGGTTCTACTTCAAGCATATATTAAAGGTCTGAAAGTCAACTGGGATTCTCCATTAATGTGACTGTAAGGAAATTACCAGCTAAATTCCGATTTCTGGTGTCACACACGGGTCATGAAAAGCACCTGTCATTTGATGGGGCTGGAAGTGTAAGAACTGCCTTTAGGAACATGCATTCATAAGATAGGGATCAGGGAAAATGCTAAAATCAACAGTTTTGCAGAGGCTATATACTCTATTTGAAAAGGGGGTATCAAATAGGAGAAAACTACTGTTCCTTTACTCTCTTATGAGTATAAAGAAAGTGGTTTCTCTCATCTGAGAATGTTGCATTTCATTAAAAAAAAACACCACAATACCCATGCTTCTTGTTGATTATTTTCATTCTTTGGGGTCTTGCAAAAGAAGGTATCAAAATACAAAAATGTTCACAAAAGTACAGAAAAGGAATGCCAAGAAAGTTTAATTAAAATGAATTCCCTTCTGTGGGGTGAAAATTGCAGCTTTCTGAAATATGTAGACATGGAATTCTTTTTTTAAAGAATAATTCTGGTAGAAAGGGGGGGGACCACCAGAAGAAATGAATCTTCTGCATATTCAATGCAGTCAATCTGCATGAGAATGGCTAGGCTAAGTCATATTTAAATGAATTGTTTTGCTACTTGGATTAAAAATAAAATAGGAAAAAGCAATTTGGTTTGTCTCCGATAGCTTTCTAAATTGACTACAGACAAGCTATCATGGAGCTCCATAAGGAAATTCATTGTCTTTCAGAAATAGAGGTATTTCATTGAGAGTGGATGATCAGTTTTGAAAGCTGAATATCCAGTCCCTACACAGAAAGCTTTTCCACTCCTTAATGTTTTCCATTTTATGTGTTACTGTATCCGCTCCAAATTTCAACAGGGATTTACAGATGTAAGTGACCTATGCTCAGATTTGTGGTGCATGCAAATTTATTGCTGTGCACACTTGCCTCTCTTTAGTACCACAGGACTTAAACCAGGAGTGGACTTCAGATGTGGTTGTATTTTTATTTGTTTATTCTTTATTCACTTCAACAATCTGTATATCGCTTAACCGCAGTCGTCGCTAAGTGGTGTACAGGAGACCCAATACAGTAAGGCAAAAAAATCAGTTAAAATGATAAAATCAGATTTCAATTCAAAAGCCTGCTGGAATTCTAATAATAAGTTCAGGCATTCAACAGGGTCTTGTCTGACCTCAACTGGTTGGGAGTTCTCCCAAACTGATTACAAGCAGCTCCTAGTGGGTAGAAGATTTGTATCTCACCCAAGGGGCACAACTCACAGAGACTGCCCCAAATACCAAATAATGCAGGGATAGAAGAGATCAGATGGTCCCTGTGGTATCCTGGGCCCAAGCTAAGGACCTTGTAAATTAATGCAAGAACCTTGAACCTGACCTGGTAGTCTATGGGCAGCCACTGAAAACTTTTGAGCAATGGAGTTATGTGCTGGCAATAGACTGTCCCCATCAACAGTCTAGCCATGCCATTCTACACCAGCTGAAGGCTGCAGAACAGGCCAAGGGTGGCTCTACATTGCAGTAATTGAGTCTTGAGATGACCAATGCATGAAACATTGTAAGCAAACAATCCCTGTCCAAGAATGACCACAGTCAGTGTAGCAGATGTAGTTGGTAAAAGACACTCCTAGCCCCTGGGAGTACTTGAGCCTCTAGCAACAACTTCCAAAGCTGTTTCAGAGAGAGTGTGATCCTATCCAGGGCAGACAACTGGCCAGTCTCCCAGTCACAGGAACACCAAGCCACAGTGCCTCCATCATCCTAGGGTTCAAGGTCAGCTTACTAGCCCACTCCCATGCCACTGCTGAACTCAGACAACAGTCCAGATCATTCACAGTTTCTCCTGACTTGGATGTTATGGAGAAGTAGAGGTGTGCCTCAATATTCTGAATGACCACAGCCAGCAGCTTCAACTATATTTTAGACAGCATTGGGGGCAAGATGGTACTCTGCAGTACGCCATAGTGCAAAAGTTCATGGGTCCAGAGCATAATCTCCCGGTGCTACTCTCTGGACACAACTCTGTAGGTAGGAGCAGAACCACTGTAGAATAGTGTCCCCAAGACTTATCCTACAGACTCAGCCCAGAGTCAAAAGCCACCAAGAGAGGCAGTCACACTCCTCCTGTCTTTCTCTGTATATTGGCCATCCATCTAGATAATTTGTATCCTCCAGGAACTTCTGCAATAGAACCTCAGCCACAATCTTCTCCACCACCTTACTCCAAAAGGGGGCATCTGCAACTGGATGGTCATTGTAATAATAAACTCCCATCATCTCTAAATACTGGTTTTGTGGCAGCTGGAATTCAATAGCAACTGGAGGGCACCATATTGCCTACTCCTGCCTTAAACTAAGAAAAGCAGGCTATATTTATTTCTCATTGTCTTTCTCACCAGGGGTGAAATGAGGCTGCTGAAGTGACATAAGAAGCAGGGATGAATATTCACAGAGATTTTTGCATTCAACTTCATTTAACTGATTTGCACTGCAGGATACAAATTCTAATATTTGTTCAGAAACACATTTGAGTTCTTTCTTTGAAAACCCCTGCCTCATTCAGTGCAGAATTTCAGCTCATGCATGTTTCTTTTTAAAACAAAAACCAAAAACAAACAAACAAACAAACAAATCCAGATGTCTGAAATAAAATGTCAATATTTAATTACGTATCAGTAATTGAATATATGGAAATAAGTAAATATGAATGTTTTGGTCTCTAGATTGAGAAGTGAGTATGAGAGCAAATGACTTACCCAAGGCAAGCCAGAGATCTCACAACCAAGCAAATATTTGCATCTACGTTTTCCAAATCTAAATTTAATATGTTGCCATTGCCTTATGACAGCATCCTCAGCAATGTCTGCATACAGAAAACCACATGAAATAGGATGCTGCTATTCTCTCCACATCACTGTTTATCCCTCTCAACTCATGCCATAAGCCACCTTGAGCATGGTTTTCACCTATTGAAAGGCAGCATACAAATGAAATAATGATGACAATGATGATGAGTAGTGCCTTTGAGCTAGGGGAAAGGGATCTTTGCACCACCCTAAGCCATCCATCCTTCAATATCATAAAAGGAAATGAGTGTAGGATTACCATATATTCTTTATGTACAAAAAAATCAATCAAATGTTAATAACAAAAAAGCTGCAATTATGAAAGCATGTTTGTGTTAATGTCCTTAAAGTGTTCCATTTTGACTGCACTTAAATGTAAAAAAGGAGGGTGCCAATCAAATGAAATAAATATGCAGAATTAAATCAAGCATTATTAATCTTCCATCTGAGTAATCAGTTTGATTTAAACCCAAATAGCAACTAGCTATGAAAACAAAAAGGAAAGTTAGCTGCATTTTTTTAAAAAAATGCTCTTTTGAAAATAGCTTTTAAACATTTCCAGAAAATGAAAAACAAAAAGAACAGAGTGCCTAAGACATGCAAACACATTCCTGAATTTCTATGTGCAATTTGGCATCATCCTAGAATTTTGTTTCCCTTTTTCATAGCTCCCATTGTATACAGTTGTGGGGTTGTTGTTTTTTTGTTTTTTTTTGCCACTTCCTTACTTGTGTCTTAAAAAAACAAAGCAAAACAAAAGAACAGGCTTTTATGTCACAATTTCTTTCTCAACAGCATTTCATGGTAGACACTGGGCTTTATCTTTCTGTGCCATAGATAAGGATCCAAAATGTAACACTTGAGTCCTTAAGTCTGGTATACTCTCTGACAGTATCTGGAGAACTAAGAGCAGCCTTGTTATTGGCAATACAGCAGCAGGCTCTGTGCTGTTCGTTCTATTTCATGATACCATTTTGATTGCTATAAAATTGCTTTAAAATGGCACCGATTTATATTGTACCAGAAGAAGAAATGCTTGAGGAAAAGGAAATTCCATCCATTAAAGTCTATTTCCTTTAACTGCTCAGCTGCAAGAAGATGCAACAGGAAAGCTTGAAATAGGCACCGCTATGCTGTAATGTGTGACAATTATGCTACACAATTGCCATTTTCTGAATTCTTGTTTAAAAGGAAATGTTATTCTTGTGATATTCCTTTGGTTTCAGTCTACATTCCCCATTAGGCTGACTTTCTCGCCAATAGTTGTGTGCATTTTTCAAGAGTACCACATATTTTCAGGTTTCCCAACATAGGGACTGGTTCATGTTAACAAAAAAATGGCCTAGTTGCCTGGCCCATGAAATGAGTAAATTTTTCTACATGTTTTACTGTAGAATGGAAAGCAAATCTGTAGGCTGAAAGGCACACAACAGAGAAATCAGACAACTATAAAGAAAGTGTCTACTTGTTTGTATACATAACACACAGCCAATGCTTATGAATCCTAGATATATTAATCAATTTAAGATTTTACAAAGAGATTTTACCAAAGCCTTCCCAATGTGGCTTAAATATGAAGCTTACACATGAAATACAGATAGAAAAATAAACACATTCATATTATAATGTTAAAGCAGCAGTTTCCAAATAGTATTCTACAGTCGAACATATTTATTTTCACTCCAATACAACCTGAGAAAAGTTCTATAGGCATTTAGCAATATGACATAGCAGCTTAGGAGCCAACTCCTGGGGGCCAAGGTCCTTTTGAACCCCCCCCCATAAAACATTTCAGGGGGCCATCCCCCACAAAGTTAATGGGCATTGCCATTCAAATGGTGTGTGTAGGCCACATCATGTGATTAATTATGGACCACCTGGGAAACTCAACAAACCTGCCGTACCTGGAACTATATGTGGTGAGTACAGCGGAATGGGACACAGCCATGGGCAGTATCATTCACCTTGGGCCTATCCATAAAAGGCAAGTCTAGAATGAAAGTCTAGGGTGATGCTCTCTGTTTCCTGGAACTCTTCTCACTGTGAGACTTTTGAGAATGAGCTGAAAGTTTGTTTGGACCCTGGGTGAGAACTCAGAGGCTGAGAAGGAGGGTATATCAGATGGAAAATGAATTGGTAGTAAGATATATAGATATAGATGATATAGATATATAGTGTTTACTTTTGCTATATTTAAGTTGTTTGTTGCTGCTTCAGTTTTATTAGATATATTCTTGATATATTAAGTGGTATAGAAATAATCAATAAATCAAACAATGTGATTATCATAATTTAGGCAAAATGCCCCACGAACTGCAGACACCCACAAGGACCTCACTAAACAGATGCCTGAAAGAGCTGCATTTCAGCAATCAAAGGCAGCTGCTATATTTAGTAATTTAGTTACTTTGCATTATGCAGATTAGTATTTTTAAAATGTATCAAAGCACCTGTTATGTTATTTGAATCTATTTTCTCTCTTCCCAAGCATTCATAACTTTACTATTTAGAGACCATATCAGAGGGTTTTTATATAAAGCCTGCATCTCCTGGAAGCTAAGAATGGAAGCTTCATTCAAATTTTGACAGTGTTTTCCTCTGGCTTTTTTTTTTTAACCTGTTAAAATGCTGCTCTTGGAACTAATTACTTGTAAGCAGTCACTATAATATGATTACATTTCCCTATTAAAACTGTAACTGGGAATTGAAATATTGGCAATGGCAAGTCATTACACCTGCTGGGTGAAATGAAACTCTGTGCATTCTTTTCTGTTTGTGTTTATCTGAAAATGGAAAGAAAGAAAGGACATTTACAAAGTGGCAATGTGAACCCCAAATTGTTCAGTCAACACATAACGTATCCCTTATGCCACATTCAAGATATGGGAGCTTCTGTATTGCAGCTCCTCACACAGTGAAGTTAATAGTAAAAGTCCTGGGATATATGCAAGGAGTCCACTATGTTGTTCTTCCCTAGGCAAGTGTTTTTATAATTTCTAAAGCATTCAGAATTGGCAGGAGCAGGGGCCAAAGCACAAGTTTCATCCATGTAGCCCAGACCTTTGAAAAGTTAAGCATCATCACCACCATGAAAATGAACTACTGTATTTCAAAAAGCAATTTACAAAGCAGGGGCAGGGATTGTTACAGATGTATCATCTCCTGTTGCATTATCAAGTGGAAGAACTGAGCAGACAAATAATATTTAGCTTATTGACAATTTCAAATTAATAAGCATCTTCTTTGAAGGTTCCAGACCTTGAAAGAACTGTGGTAAGGTGGCTTTCACACCCCAAATATGTAGGGCCTTTCAGCTGCAGTGTAAAAAAATAGATACTTTGGCACTTAAAATGGTAACTTTCACAGAAGAATGTGCAGCCATCAATACATTTTGCCAAGCTAACATGCCATGTCTTGCAGGTGACCGCAGCATCTGGAGACAAACAGTCAGGTCATGTACTGGGAGGAGCACAGAAAGAAGAGATGCATCAGCACAACCAGAAACCTTCATCTGCCCCAGCTGAAACAGGTGCTGTAACTCTCCAACAGTTGACTTCACCCTCGAAGGACCACTCTACCATTTTATCAGGAGACAGATGGATGCCAGCCAATAATATGCAACCCATAAGGTCTTAAAGAGCACTTAGATATAATACCTACCAGCATGGTGTGTTCATGCTGTATTTTCATCTGAATGAATTTTAACATGGAAAAACCAACAAGAACAATATGATATAGATACATTGTTTCAAAGTGGCTACTTCTTTTTTTAATCTAATTACCAGAATGTTTTCTGCCACAGCAAAATGATTTCATGGCTGCATGATTAAGTGATCTAATAGATGTTCCAACAGCAAAAGACATCAATGTTTTACTAAGAGTGAAGGAAACCCATTTTTGTTGCCTTTTGGTCACAGGTAAGAAGCAATAGGACACTTTATGGGGTTAAATAAACAAAGAGATTTTTTCCAGTGTTGCACAAGCAGTAAGTAATGTCAAGGATATTTCTAATTCCCTGAACTAAATGTGGTATTTATCAAAGCTTTCTTTCTTGATAATGATGCCACCTCTTACAAGGTTAAAAATCTTTAAGCTCAATTTTACGCTTCTAGGATCTGATGTTAAGTTCCTCGGGTAGCTCTAGTGATTCTTTCATCCCATCGGTCAAATAAAGAAAATTGATTCAGACCCTGTACAGAAGCAGAAGCAAAAATATGCATGGTGTGCTAACACTGCTGCAAAATCTATATTCCGAGGTGAAGATCTATAAAATAGCTTTATAAAACAACAAAAGGGCAGAACTTAGGCTATACTGAGTCTTTGCAAAAGAAGTGCTTGCAACATGTTTTCCCCAATACGTTTTTTCCATCTCCTTCTTTAAATGTCCATTCCCCAAATAGCTGCTGATTTCGTGCCATTTCTTCAGACGTCGTCCTGATTTGAAGTAAACAAGGAATGTGTAGTAACTGTGATAAAGTCATGAGGATCATTAGCCAATCAGACTTGGCTATGTGATGTTGCTGGGTCACTTCAGAGTAAAGGCAGTGCTTCCTGGGTCAGCAAATACTGCATTTACATGAATATAATGTGCCATTGAATATAATGTGCACCTCAATTTTCAAAACCTTGAAACCAAAAAAGTATTTGTGGTGAATGTAAATGCACTGAATTGAATCCAATGTGTGTCATAATTTTTGTGACGTAATTTGGCTTTAAAAAGTTGCACATTACATTCATGTAAATATGGTGCTAGTACACTTTTGTTATAGTATCTTTCCTCCCCATGACTGTGAAGAAGAGGAATTTTGACAGTTGTAAAAGTTCATGAAAAATGTCCCAATTTTGTTCAGCATTTGTAGAATATTTTATATAGAGAAAGGAGCATCTTTTTTACCCAGAATTCCTTGGATCAGCTAGATCAAAAGGCTACACGTTCCATTTCGCAGTCAAAGCAACCCAAGTGTTGATTCCTATGTCTGCCAATAAGCAACTGTTTTGGCAATATGGCCAGCTGATTTCATGGACAAAGGCCCACCAGTAATGAGCTGCTGTGCTCATTATACCTTACACTCAACCAAGATTGTGGAGATTGTGTTTTTGCTTAATAAATCGTTAACTCCAACTTTGGACTGTGTGATTACTGACCGGCACACCCTGTGACAGTGTGGGCTGAATCATATTTAATATGTGGTTGAAAATGGATGGATGGATTGATTGATATAATCACTGTGGGTGAATGAGGCATCAGATTTTATTCTGTCACTAATGCAAAAAGTCCCCTTGCCACAAAATTTCCCCATGAATGTCTGTGGAGTGGGCAGCACTGGGCCAGCAAATGGATACTCACTGTAAAAGCTCTGGAGCAGGGCAACTTAACCTTACAGGACATACATCATAGGATTCTCTTCATTTCTGTTAGCTCCTATAGCCTTGGTACACTTATCTTCAATTACCATTATACCACTTGAGAATGTGGTTGTTCTATTTATTTATTTTTGCAAACCTATTTGATTTATAATTGAAATGATACTTCATAAAGATTCATACAACAGGGGTTTTGATTTAACTTTTCTTACTGTTGTGCTAAGCATAACATTTTCATTCCCAGACTTACGAGTCTCTTGATCCCCATCCTTCGTTTGTTTTTGTTAATATTCTGAGGCTGATTTTGAATTAACCAACAAGAATGCTGGGAACGCCTGCATTAACACAAGTTACTACACTGATTTTTTTTAACAGACTTCTACATTTTCCTCAAGTGGAACAATGTGCTTAATAGAGTAGATCTCATTGCTCCCATACTGCTAGATAAAATTGCCACATTTTTTCCTCTCTTTAAAAGAAGCACCCAGGGTGTAACACACCATGGGCTTCTGTGCTTTTCTTTTGTCTGTATGGAATATACACAGGTTATAAAAATTAGGGATAAGTTTCAGCTGAGTAGTTGTAATTAGAACGGAGCGAAAAGGGGAAGTGCTTTTCAATGAAATCTTCCCAAGCCAAGAAAAGCACGTCTATTGGCCATTTATCACAGCCCCTTGTAAAAGGGGGGGATAAAACGTTCATGGGAAGCAGATGTCAGTGGGTGAGAGAATACTTTGTTGTTGCCAAGACAATTGAGTCAATGTTTTGTCATTCACTGCTGTCCCTACAGTGCTGTGTAGAGAAACCTGGAGCATTTACTCAGTTGCCCTGGCAATGCGAATACACTCCCACCCTCTGTATCCCTGCCCGCAAATTGTGGACAATTTACATTCAGTGATATCACCATATAGCCAAATCTTATTGGTTACATGTTACTGGATATGATCCCACATTGACTGAGATTAGTCAAGGCAAGATCCTAGAGAAAAGGTAGGAGGTAGCAAAAGGGGGTGGGGGGGCATCAGTGGCTTCCAACAGATGGGAACCACTATGAAAAATTGTAGGATTAAATTTTGTGTCGCAGTGGTGGTGGAGCAATTTGTAAAATCTTTGCTTTCCCCTCAAAAGCTTTTCAAGACTGCAAATTTAGCACAGCCTTATCTCTCATTGCCCTTGTGAAAAAGAGGAATTGTTGCCTCCTGGATTTTGTATGTCACATTTCATACCTCTAGATATCTGCTTTCAAATCCTGAGCTATGTAGCCGTAAGAGTCAAGGGCTCTGATATAGCTGTAGGATCTTGCCTTGACTAATCTCAGCCAATGTGGGATCATATCCAGTACCATGTAGCCAATAAGATTTGAGGACAGCATGTAAAGATTGGCAGCCCCTTATGTATTAGGATTAAAAAGCAACATCCAATCAGTTTGACAGGGTTTGTTGCATAACTTTATCACCTGATTGTCTTTAAGAGTCCCAGGTGGAGATAGATGATAGATGATAGATGATAGATGATAGATGATAGATGATAGATGATAGATGATAGATGATAGATGATAGATAGATAGATAGATAGATAGATAGATAGATAGATGATAGATAGATGATAGATAGATGATAGATAGATGATAGATAGATAGATGATAGATAGATAGATGATAGATAGATAGATAGATAGATAATGGTGAGGAACTGTTTAAGTGGCTACAACCTTTAAATATGACATATTTGCCATAGGACAAACACATGGAAAAGTTGTTCTTACTATTTTGCCATGATGTGAAGGATATCAGAGGGTACTTCATATCATAAGAGGAGGTGAGGCCTGGTAACTTAGCAGTGAGTGACCAATCTTGGGTATTCCAAGTAGACAGCCTCCTGGCTCCCACACTTCAAGTAAAGCCCAGGGAAAGACATCATACGATAGCTTATGATTCAGGGGCCAGAAGACATGCAAACAAATACCATTTTCAAAAAAATAATAAAAAAAAAATGCAGAATCTAGTGCCAGGACACAAGGAGCAAAGAGTCTGCAGCAGATCTGAGTAAGGTCCAGACCAGACTATTTGGCAGTGACTCCACTGTTTTCTGAGAGGAAATTGGATGCTTCATGTGCCAGCTATGCCACTCCTCTTTTGATGCCTGGCCACTGTTGATGCAACATCTCATCCAGGTGAGCTCCCAGCAACCTGTATGGGACAGCTCTCTTGCTCTTGAAGACTCCTGGTCCCTGATAGGTTAGACTGCTCCCCAACATAGCTAGTGAGAGGAAGAGCTAAGCCACACAACTCTAGTGGCTGGAAGAGGACACTATGCAGGTCTGAAACCCTGGTAGTGCACCTTGACTTATTCTATTACATGACTGTAATGTGTTCCTTGTTGTTTTAGTAGACTTAGGAAGCGGAGGATCTTGCCTCAGTCAAAGGCCAATCATGGGGGGGGGGCGGGGTTGGGATGCTGCAGCAGCTGCCACAACTATGACATCCAATGGAAGGCGAGAGTGGGGGGGCGCCAGATTTTGGCATTGCACAAGGCACTACTGAAATTTGAGACACCAAGGTCCGCCACTGCCTCAGTGCAGGTTATGCTCCAAGCCCTAACTCTACAGTTTAATGGCATTAGCATAAAACAGCATTGAGAAGGGATTAAAGTTACATGATTCAAGTGTCATATCTCAAGACATTTTCCACATTCAGTTGCCTTCATCTTTGTTTATCATGCAGGCAGCATGATATCTAAATTTCTGTAAAACATAAACTGAAAGTAAGTTAATCTCCTCTATAGAATGAAATAATTTGCATTTAAAGCTATTTGCCAATAAATTAGAACCTATGGTAATCAATTGTTGTGTGTGTGTGTGTGTTTAAAAAAGCCTTGACAAATACTACAAATGGATATAATCCCTTGAGGGGAAAAGCTGTAGCTAATTTCTTAGTATGATTAGCTTCATATCAGCAAGCCAGCAGGGAAATAATTATGCGTGAAATGATAAGTAGGCAGTTATATTTGCTGGAGTAAGGTTTTGTCTTTAAACAAAAAATAAAAATAAAATAAATTGCTTCAAGCTCTGGTATGGAGTTCAATGAAGGTGGTTCACATATTGAAACCTTTTTCATGCAACAAAAGAGCCAATTTTAAATGGGGGACTCTGTCATAGACCAAGTCAGACCATTAGCTAAGCATTGTTTGTATTGGCTTGCAGTGGCTCTCTAGGGATTAAGTCACGAGTCATTATCAGATCTGCCTGGAGAGCAGAAAGAAGATGAAGAGGAATTAGCTCAAAACTAAACTGGACAGCTCCGTTCCTTTGTGATTGGTCACCTCACCATAGGTAACCTCCTCAACCCTTCTCTTGGGAAATTCCTTCAAGTAAGTGTGGTGATGATGCAAATCTGCCATTGCTAATGGTAGAACACCATTCTCAGATCTACTTAGATATATGCCAGGGATCAAACTTAGGACCATCCACATGCAAAAGCATGTGCTGTGCCCTTAAGGAATAGTTGAATTTAAGGGACTGCACTATTGAGCTCTGTTATGATGGAAAAAAGAACAGGCAATACTGTTCTTAAGGCTACCCTAAGCCTATATGTCTTCTCTTTATTTTATTAACTGAATCATGTTCATAGCCTCATTGGCCAGCTAATGCAGATGTACAGAAAGAGACGCACACAAAAATAGTTTCATGCCAGAGACATTAGAGATTAGGTTTCATATGTCTAGTGTTCCACCAACGCGTCCCAATTCATTTCCGCATTTTCATGACCAAAATAGATTGGACAGTCTATAAGGCAGAAAGGACATTTATCACATTACAAAGCAGTAAACCAAGGGCTGCCATCTAGCGTACAATTGATAGGAAGTCACAATCAATCCCAGCTTCCACACAAGTGTATACATAACATGTGCAGAGGTTCCATGAAATCAAAATTGGTGCTTTGCCAAGAAGTTCACCATGAAGCCTATGGATAGAGAACTATGAAATAGGCTGAAACTATGAAACCTTTTGACCACATGGCATTTTATCCTCCCACAACTCGATCACCCAAGATTTATGGTCTAAATCTTACATTCTAGCCACTTCACAATGTTCATGCAACATCCAACTGGGATATCAGCCCATGTTTATAAGTCCAGAAAAATCCAAGTTTAGATTGGACTGGCATGAGTTTATATCATAATTTTCCACAAGGAAGATTTGTCATCAGGTCTGCCATTTTTTAATGGTTACTTCTTGATAGCTACATAAAAATGAACAGGCCTTCTCAGGGGTCCAGAGAAACCCAGCCCTCTTCCAGCTTTACTATGTGCACAATTAAAAGAGAAGGCCAAACACCACAGGAATGCAGCAATAGGAACTATGTGGCTGGGGGTTGTTGTGTAGCTTTGAAATATTCATTGAGTTACAACTACTGGAAATAACAAAGTTGAAAATCATTAGGTCCCAATATCATTATGCTACTTAATAACATGTAAAATGAATTATTTCTGCAATGGCTCAATAATTATTTCAGAGAGAGAGAAAGAGAGCATGCTCTTGCTAAAGTTTCGTTAGATGTTTCAGTTCCCACTATTTCCAAGAGGAAATTAAGCACATGCACACATCTCTGTTATTGAAAGCAGTGAGTAAGTGTATTTAGGCAGGCTAGATTGTGTCCACTGCTTCTACTCTCATTGTTTCATAATTTCTTGTATCCATATAAAAAGAAGTTAGAAATCAGAGTGGGGATGAATTATGAATCCCTTTGTTCTGCTTTGTTATAAGGAAAAAAACACAAAACCATAATTCTTCAGCATGGAGGAGTCTAATAATAAGATAGGAAAAAGTACCAGCCGTGTAGTAATACAAATTTAAATTATGATGCCTATGGCTATGGTGCTTTCATTTGGCAATTATAATTATTGCTCAGTTTCTTGTAGTGGCTGAGCATGGAATTGTCCTTCCAAGGTACTGTCATTCCAATTTAGTTCAAAATATGCTGATGAACTTGAAGAAACAAAAGTATATTCTTGAAAGATTAATTTATAGGATAAATGAGTGTTGAATCTCTTTGTTCTCAGACTTGGTACACTGCGCCAATTAAATTAATTAGTAATCCATGCTTATTATGAAAACTGTATAACTCCTTGGAAGATTAGCAAATGCAAAATGTAAAAAAAAAAAAAGCATACTAGTGTAGCCTTAATTCATCTCTGCTCAGGAATGAAATGAAACAGTTAATATGTTGCACAGGAAAATAATAATCACTATTGTACGCGCCCCCCCCCCCTTTTCCACTGCAGTAGGAAGAGTTGGATAGGCTGGAAATACCATCAGCCAGGCTCAATGGTGTAAAGGTAAGAGGTAAAGGACCCTTGGATGGTTAAATCTAGTCAAAGGTAACAATAGGGTTGCGGCGCTCATCTCACTTCAGACAGAGGAGCCGGCCTTTGTCCACAGACAGTTTTCCGGGTCATGTGGCCAGCAGAACTAAACCACTTCTGGTGCAATGGAACACCATGATGGAAAACAGAGTTCACAGAAATGTCATTTACCTTCCCACTGCAGTCGTACCTCTTTATCTACTTGCACTGGCATGCTTTTGAACTGCTAGGTTGGCAGGAGCTGGGACAGAGCAACGGGAGCTCACTCCATTGCGGGGATTCGAACTGCCAACCTTCTGATTGGCAAGCCCAAGAGGCTCAGTGGTTTAGACCTGGTAGGAAGTTGTATAGGTGAGGCTAGTGAGAAGACTAAAGGATCTATGTTATAGCATTAAAATAAAAAAGACAGATGCTCTATCAGAGGCTATGGCAAAGTAACTTTAGATTATAGCCCCAGATATACACTCTACTCTCTAGTTGGTTGGTTTTTGAAATAAAAACGTAAAGAAAGATTCTTGCCAATTGACTTCCAGAGATATATTCCAATATATAGGTGGTGGCAGGGAGGCACATGGGCTCCACTTCAGTCAACAAAATATCTTGGGCCAATACTGGGCAGATAACATTGTGTTATTCCATACATAAAACCTGCACAGATAGCACTGGAATGATTATATCCTCCCCATGGATTGTCTATTTCATCTCCATTCTTTACTTGAGTTCCCTATATGCAGTTACATCACAATGACTTTTTGTTGTTGTATAGAATATAGATCTCAGGATCAGTCTAGGATTGTTTCCGTTCTGCACAGAAGGATCCGGTTTGGATTTGTGTATGTGGAACAGTTATTTGGGCCTGTCAAAACCTACTAATGTAGAGTGATAAGTCGGTTGAAACACTCAAACGTTACTAAGCAAACTATTCAAAGTATGTTTCAGGTGGATACAGCATTGAATTCAAGCGGCAAGTGAATGCAGATGAAACACCAGTGATAAGCACTCAAAATGCAATGTGAATTCAAGTTAAGTGATTTTCTTTCTCTCTCTTTTTTTAAAGGAAATGGAATGTAATAAAGTTCTTTTCTGTCTTGTTGATCCTGTTGACATCTCTTGACATTTTTTAAAAAAGGAGTGCACAAAAATCGGTATTTTTTGGCTATCAAATTTTACAAAATTGAAGAGGGCGAAAACGTAAGATGCTTTTAGAAAGATGCTGTTTGAATAGAAGGAAGAACAAAGTCCTCTTCAGTCATTCTCAAGATGAGTTAAGTGAACACATGGACAGCAGGGGTGAAAGTGCTGGTTTCACCCTCCATGGCTGTTAACAGTCTCCAACCATGAATTGGATGGTTTGGCTTTTCAAGCAGGGAGCCTCTTGTACCTATACAGAACTACTTGTGTTTTTGCAACCCTGGAAACATCATAGTTCTGATACACACAGAAGTTAAAAAGGCTTCTGATTCAGACAGTTGCCAGTAGCCACCCTCCAATGCATGATGGGTGACTGGGATGGAAATGGGGGTATAACTAGCATTTTCTTCCCCACTTCCCTTCTTCCAACATGTGTTACTGAACTTGCACATAGAATGCCAGCAGAGTGCTTATTTAAAATTCCATTGATCCATCATTGCCAGCAAACAATGAATAAAGCTTGTGACAAAATTAAATAGCAAAAAGTGGTTATATTTATGAAATATAATACATTAGAAGATCTGCAATGCAGTCAAATCAAAGGAGTTCTAGAAAGTGAGCTTATTTAATAATAATAATAATAATAATAATAATAATAATAATAATAATAAATTTTTATTTATACCCCGCCCTCCCCAGCCAAGGCCGGGCTCAGAGCGGCTTACAAGCAATAATAAAAACAAGATGAATGATTACAACTTAAAAACAAAAATAAAATACAACATTAAAATAATGGAACATTAAAATATTAAAATGTAGCCTCATTGCAGGAGAAGGAAAAGAAAAAAGAAAATGGGGGGGAGGGAATCAAATTGGCTCCAAGCCAAAGGCCAGGCGGAACAACTCTGTCTTACAGGCCCTGCGGAAAGAAATCAGTTCCTGCAGGGCCCTGGTCTCATGAGACAGAGTGTTCCACCAAGTTGGGGCCAGTGCTGAAAAGGCCCTGGCTCTGGTTGAAGCCAATCTAACTTCCTTAGGGCCTGGGACCACTAGGGTGTTGTTATTTATGGACCTTGAGGCTCTCCGTGGGGCATACCAGGCGAGGCGGTCCCATAGGTACGAGGGTCCTAGGCCGTGAAGGGCTTTAAAGGTAAAAAGCAGCACCTTAAATCTGACCCTGTACTCCACCGGGAGCCAGTGCAGCTTGTAAAGCAATGGATGAATATGCTCCCAAGGCAGAGACCCCGTGAGGAGCCTCGCTGCAGCATTCTGTACCCGCTGGAGTTTCTGGGACAGCTTCAAGGGCAGCCCCGCGTAGAGCGAATTACAGTAGTCAAGCCTGGAGATGACTGTCGCATGGATCACATAATAAGGAAGGATTAAATTTCTCCCACCTCCTGGGCACATTTACAACCATTATCTGTGGCCACACATAAAAGGCTTGGAAGTAAATTCTTCCTCCATAGATAAATTCTTTGAGCTTCTCTACTACAAAGTTGTGGCTTGTTGCAACCAAACAGTAAGCAAGAGAAGAAAGAAGCCTTCCTTATGGATCAATCCCATGAGTGCTTCAAAAATGTATCAACTCTTGTTGTCTGCAACTGTTCACATGGCATGAGAAGGGTAAAATCTAATACAAAGCCTGAATGTCAATTTGCCTTGAATATGTCATAGACTATCTGAATTTGCATATGACGTGTAGCTAACCTTTCCAGACTTAGTATCTAACACAGGAAGTACAAACTGCATAACACAGCAAATTGCTCTTCAACATTTCTTTGCATCAACAAATTAGGATTGTTTTTCCTCCACATTTTATTAGATAATCCTTGCAACAATAGATACTAATTTTGTCTCTTACCATAAAATGTTCGTTTCAGCATATACAAGACAAAGCCTCCGAATGTAAATTCGGTGGTAGAGGAACAGAGGGAAGAAATTACTCGATTGGTTATTTGTCTAGTTATGTTTGTAAAAATAAGTGCTAAGTCCGCAATTTCTGTGGCAGTAAGACTGCAGAACTGCATTGAGCTGGTTTTAATGGCAGGGACACTAGACTTTACAAATAAAGATTTCCTAATGTTTGGAGATAAGGTCCAAGTCACAACACTGATAGATGCAATGGGCAGGATCTACAGAGTCCGAAATGCATGCCAGATGTTTCTGCCAGTTGTTTGCTGCAGCCCCTCATCATACATTGAATCCAATGGTGTGGGGTGATTTTTTTAATCCCTTTTGAATTTCTCTCCCTTCCCTTAATCAAGTGTTTCAGAGAAGTCGGTTTTGAAAATGAATGGATTACTTCTAATGTATGCATTGAAATACTGTTGTGAGTCGAGGCCCTGCTCCCTGCTCTGTGATGAAATAAGACACATGGGCACAAGTATTTTAGGTTAATGGGGTAAAAAAGGCCACAACTTTATTGGTTACAGAATGTGAGCGGTATTGGCTTAGGCATTGGATCTGAACAGAATATACTTGACTCCTGCCTGCTGTGCAGGGAGTCAGGCAACGGAATGTAGGGGGAACTTGTTGATGCAAATCAACTGGAAGCTTTCCCCTAGAGTCACCAGGGGGTCGTGCGATGGCCCTAGCCACCACAGGAACCACAGCCGTTGGATTCCTTTAACGAAATACCCTTCAAGGAGAGGGGGAGGTGATGGCCACAACCTCCCTTCCAACACACAACACATTTTCCAATGCCTAACCGCCAAACCTTACAAAGTTGTGACGATTTGCTATGAGGCAGGTGAAAAACCAAGTGGCCCGTGCCAATCTGCCAAGCGGAAAAAAATTCCTACCAGGCCCCCTCAACAGATGGCCAACCGAGTCCATAGCAAGGTCAGATGTTGAGTGCAAGACCTAGAGGGAGGGTGGTCGGGAGATCCGAGGAAGCCGGAGCAAACAGGAGCAGCTCGTGGGCGCACAGCTATTTAAATGCGGCCAAACCACACACCCCAGCCAGCCAGGGGCATGGCGCGGGCCCTGGACTCCGTGACACAGGGGGTGCAGCCACACCCCCTGCAAGCACGGGATGTGATTCCCGCTCACAACCCCTCCCCTCTGGGAAGAGGAGAGGCTCTTTTTATTGGCATTCCTTTTGGAGCCTTAATTTTGATTGAAATCAACACCTGCATTTATGTACAGAGTACTGTGCAAACTGGAACACTGAGTTCTGTTCAGTGAAAAGCAAAATGCTGCTTTCTGATAAAGATGAATTGGGAAGCCTGTGGATGTGAGGTTTAGGAAGACTGCAGTCAGTTGCTTCTTCCAGGGAGCTGTGTGCACCAACTTTGGCCCTATCTGCATTGTACAGTGGTACCTCAGGTTACATACACTTCAGGTTACAGATGCTTCAGGTTACAGACTCCGCTAATCCAGAAATAGTACCTCGGGTTAAGAACTTTGATTCAGGATGAGAACAGAAATCGTGCTCTTGCGGTGCAGCAGCAGTGGGAGGCCCCATTAGCTAAAGTGGTGCTTCAGGTTAACGAACAGTTTGAGGTTAAGAACAGACCTCTGGAATGAATTAAGTACTTAACCCGAGGTACCACTGTATATCTGCACTGTATATTTAAAGTAGTGTTTTGCTTTCCCCCAAAGAATCCTGGGAACTTTAATTTGTTGAGGGTGCTGAGAGTTGTTGGGAGACCTCCATTCCCTCACAGAGGTACATTTCCCAGAGTTCTCTGGGTGGGAAGAGGGTCTGGCTGTTAAACCACTCTGAAAACTGCAGCTCTTCGGAGGGAAACAACAGTCTCCTGATAATTCTCAGCACCAAACAACAGTTCCCAGGATTCTTTGGGAGAAGCCATGAGGATTTAAAGTGGCACAAAGCTGCTTTAAATGTATAGTGGAAATGGGATATTCAGCTCTGTGGCTTGGATCTCTGGGATTTGTAGGCAGCACACCCACCTGATACCTCCTGGTGCTTCCCACAGGCTCATGATCATAACCAAAGCTGTCTGCATTGCCATGAAAATAAGTTCCCCCTCCCTTTCATTTGTGCTGCCTTATTTCACACATCTGACTCAATCTTCTGTATAGGGTTGCCACCTTTTTTCTGGCAAAATATAGGACAGGACGGAGCAGTTGAAGCATGTTTTTTCTTTCTCCATCTGGTGCTGAAGCGACTTCAAAACAATCAATTACAATCTATTGCAGCCTAACAGGATGTCTCCTCTGAAATTTGTCACGCATGTGCACACATGAATTTGTAAATCTGTCTGTGCTTGGCTACCCAGAGCTTAAATGCATGAACTTTCACACACCTTACAAACCCATACATGGTATAGTGGTTAAGAGTGGTGGACTCTTAATCTGGTGAACTGGGTTAGATTCCCTGCTCCCCCACATGCAGCTGCTGGGTGACCTTGGGCTAGTCACACTTCTCTGAAGTCTCTCAGCCTCACTTACCTCGCAGAGTGTTTGTTGTGAAGGAAGGGAAAGGAGATTTTTAGCCACTTTGAGACTCCTTAAGGGTAGTGATAAAGCGGGATATCAAATCCAAACTCTTCTTCTTCTTTGGAGAGAGAGAACCTGAAATATGAGACAAAACTGTATCAATACAGGACATACCATTTTACACTGAAATACGGGACAACCCTATATTATTCAGGACAGGTGGCAACCCTATCCTGATGGGGGCATTCCTATCAACCTTCCCTGTGCCATGGCCTGGCCATATTGCACCTGACTGGGATGGGCCTGGCACAGTATTGAGCATCCTACCTACCTCACATTTCTGAAACCTAAACACAACTATCCTTCAACATTTACATTTCTTCAACTAAACAAAGCTTATGAGGAAGCATTTATTGGGAAATGTGTGCACAAAAACGCATGATACTCATGGCTGTCCATGGAGGCACAGGTTAATTCTGTGTCCAGGGTGGCTATTTACCAGCTCCACCTGGTACGCAGGCTGAGACCCTACCTGCCCGCGGACTGTCTCGCAAGAGTGGTGCATGCTTTAGTTATCTCCTGCTTGGACTACTGCAATGCGCTCTATGTGGGGCTACCTTTGAAGGTGACCCGGAAACTGCAATTAATCCAGAATGCGGCAGCTAGATTGGTGACTGGGAGTGGCTGCCAGGACCACATAACACCGGTCCTGAGAGATCTGCACTGGCTCCCAGTACATTTCCAAGCACAATTCTGTTACAATATGAGTACAACGCAGCTGCAAACTGGCAGCTTGTTTACATCATGTGATGTGACTAGCTGTGGGAAAGAATCTTCCCGGAAATTCACAGGCTACACAAGTCTTTGTTCTGTGTGTAATATGAGACATTCCTGTTGCATTTGTGAAGGCAGTTTTTGTCACTTGCTTGGAGAGAAGTCTGAGTGATCGGACATGTTTTCTGTAGAGTTGTACAGTCAGAAATAAACAAGATGTAAAAGGACTTTCTGACTACTTCTTTTCCCCTGCTGATATGCAAGGGCAAAGGGGGTGTGCATTTTCCACACTGGGAAATGTCGCCTATCAAGGTCTGCCTGGACTGCAGGGATGGCAGCCAGAGTAGATCACCGGTAAACAAGTCCCGAGAGCAGGGAGAGGGGCTAGCCTCTCCCGAGGGGGCTAGTTTTCCAACAAATTCAAAGTGCCCTCCCTTCAGATGTGAAGGAAATAAGCAGCTATCTTATCTTTAAAAGACATCTGAAGGCAGCCCTGTTTAGGGAAGTTTTTAATATTTAATGCTGTATTGTTTTTAACACTCAATTGGGAGCCACCCAGAGTGGCTGGGGAAACTTAGCCAGATGGGCGGGGTATAAATAAATTATTATTATTATTATTATTATTATTATTATTATTAGTAGTAGTAGTAGTAGTAGTAGTATTATTAGTATTATTACCATGACATGTATGTGACCTATTTCCTTCTTTAAGGCTAGCTTTGATTACCATGGAGGCAGGGGGTAAGAAGAGAAAGTCATATGTCTGTAAGAATCAAGGCCTATGATAAAATGAAGTTGAAGAATGGATAATTCTTACTCATTTGGTAATAATACAGTGGAAGCATTTGTGACAATGCTCGCTCAAGCAAAACTCGGTATTTAGAGTTTGAAAATAGAGTCCTTTTAGCAGCTACGTGTCTTTGTGTCAAACAAGGGGGGGGGAATACTACCCAATAGTTTAAGCTTAACAGAGCCAGGGTAGCATGAATTCATTTTTGAAAAGAGAACTTGAGTTAACACCAATCCATAGTGGAAAGAAGAAAAACAAGCTTCTTCCTTCGAACAGTAGTTCCCTGGCATTATAGTCACACATTTATCTCAGGCAGATCACAGAAAGGCATAATAATCACCTCCCTCTCACTCTGTGATGTTTCTCCACTAGCTTACTGCATAAATCAATACTTCTACTGCAGCAATAGGTACATACAACTGTTCAAAGGTATAGTGAGATCCTCAAATGTTTCTGGGTCACCTTTGTGCAGAGGACAATTACAACTCTCTTTCTTAACCAGCAGCGGGGCCTTCATCGATGGGACACCATGTCACCATGCTAAATACTGGGAGGAATGAAATAAGAGTGCAGAGGAGTGGAACTAAATTTAATCTATCGAGCACAAATTTTCTTTGAAACGTTGACGATGACCCAGATATTACCAATGTCTGAAGGCACTGAGAACTAGACCAAACTGAAAAATGGTGCTGCTTCATAAAGCCATTTACACAGGACGATTTAATAGGTGGTACGGCAATAAAAACCTCAAAGATTACAGAATGATTTGTGAGTTCTCACAAGGAAGATATTATTCAAGAGGCTTCCATCTGAGTGCCCCACTCCTAGAGTCATCCCATTCATTTGTGTGTATGGCTTCATATTATTCTAATTAGCATTTCTAAAAGACTTCTGCACGACCACATTTCTCTGCTGGAATTAGTGCTTGGACAAACCTTCCGTGGTCATTTATTTCAACCATTTGAGGGGCAGGGAGCAAAGCAAACATACCTTCAAAGAGAAGTGAGTGAAATTTGAAGAATGTTTCCCTATTTTTCAAGGGTGGGGCCTCTGCTTAGTTCATTTCGTGATATGAGGAGATTTGTGGTGAGTCTTTATTCTCCTTAAACAGGATGAGTAGAATGTCACATTTGAGGACTGCCTCTTTCCATATGAACCTACCCAGACCCTGAGAACATCTTCTGAGGCTCCCCGTCTATGGAACGCTCTCCCCAGGGAAGTTTGCCTGGCGCCTCAATTAAACACCTTTAGGTTCCAGGCAAAAACATTCCTTTTTAACCAGGCCTTTGGTTGACCTGATTGACATCCTAAAACCTTTTAAGATGTGGCTCTTTTTTTGGGGGGTGTTATTGGGTTATTGTTCTTATTTTGATTTTATATATTGTGTTCTTTTCTGTGAACTGCCCTGAAACCTCCAGGTATAGGGAAGTACAGTATATAAATTAAATAAATTAAATAAAAATTCACTTGCATCTGCTTAGCAGCACTTCCTGGGACATCCATGTGACTATGTGACATTGTGCAATCACACAGGCTGCATTCACACAGCCGTGAATTCCACATCCCTGATGTTACTTTCCATATTATATTTGAGACTAAAAAAAAAAAAAAAAGCCCCTTATGGAAAACTAGTGAGATATAGTAGACGTTTAGCACTCTGTGTAAAGTTGGGGGGGGGGGAGGTACAATTAGTGATGGTGTCTAATGTCATCTGTTGTTTTGTCACATCACACCCACTGGTGTGAATGAAATTTAAAACAACATGGCCGTATATCAGTCAAAAAGCTACAGTTGCAAACACAATAGGTAAAGGTAAAGGTAAAGGTACCCCTGCCCAACACAACAGGTACTACAGTGTAAAAGGAACATTAGGGGGAAGGGAAAGGATAGAAGTGCTAGAATCAGTACTTTTCTTCTGGGGGTATTCAGGGGTACACATACCCCTAAACATTTTGTGAATCTAAGTCACAAACTTTGGCCTCATTGAGGGGCAGTGTTTCAATATGAGTAGGAAAATGAGAGTACCCATAAACATTTTTTTTTAAAGCACTGGCTAGAATTATGATAAGAAAAAACCAATTGTAATATTCCCCACATCGGAATGCACCCTTAGTGATGCCAGGAAGTGCAGCATGCAGAAAGCTTTGTGTTTCTATGAGTGCACACAGCGCTTTAAAATGCATTGAAAACAAGAGCAAACAATTCCTAATTTAAAAACTAGGATAGTTAAATATTATTTGCTTTACCTACAAGATTCCAATTTGATTCCTAAATGATGCATCTAACTTGCCACTTCTGAAGATTATAACATTACACAACAACACCATTTTATATTCCAGATATTTAGGGTGATAATATTATTTTTATTGGACCCAGCATGCAAATAGTATTAATTTTATGGATTGTTCAGAAGTATTCAGAAATTATTAGTTTCTTTATGGCATTAGTTCTTCAGTTTCCTTGCATTATTTTAGCGTGTGTATATGTGGGCATGCACATCTGTGTGCGCACACACACATACACACACACAGAGAGAGAGAATGAAATCACTGTAAATTATTTCATCCATCTTGGCAAAGGATTATGCTGTCATTAATATATTGCTTACAAAAGGAGATCAAGCTGCCATAAAATGTGATTTACGTTCTGAACACTCCATCAGCAATGTTCCTCAACTTACTTAGGTGTACTGTGGGACAAAATCCAAACTTCAAGGATGTTCTTATTTTTTCCCCTGGTGAAAATATAAGGTGTACCTCTCCTGAAATTAATATGAAATAAATGGTACTTCAAAGCAAACTTTTGAAGGTGTTTCTTAGGACATTTTAAAGCATCTGAATGTTGAGATTTTTCTTGCCTCTGTGGCCTGCCCAAGACATTTTGCTGTCCACAGCAGAACAGAAGTGGTGGTCTCATGATGCTCCCCCAATGCGGTGGTGATGCACGGGTTGCCAGAGGCCAGGGCCACAGAGACGGTGGGAGGGAAACGGACAGAATATGCAAATAATAATAATAATAATACCTTTATTGTCAATGCACAACCTGTGTACAATAAAATTAACCGAGCCTGCATAATGGCATCTGTGTCACCCAGGCGATCACAGCTGCATAGATAAGAAAAGAAGAGTTGTTCCATTGTCTGGAGAGGTCACTTCCTGGTTTGCATGGAAAAGCTGTTTCCAACAGAGCCCAGTGACGGAAGCACGTAGCTGTATTGAGGCAGCACTAGGCACTGACATTTTGTGCCCTTAACAATTTTGCGCCTGGGGCAACAACCCCTGTGGGCCCCCCCCCCCCACACTATGCCACTAACCCAATGCCTCTCAAGTTATCTTGACCCTTGTGGTGGAATATTCCACAATATCCCTGGCAGTAAAAATGCAACAATAATAAGTTAACTAGTTCATCATCATATGCTGGCCTTTTCTATCACTCAAAATCAGGCCAACTCTCTGTGCCTAATGGGGGGGTTGGCCCTGGCTTCCTCTGTGGTGAAAGAAGGAAGGCGAGTCCTTTGGGAGCAAACAGGAAAGAGAACCCCTTTTTCAAGGCTTCCATTCTAAAGCTATGGCAGTTAGACCCTGGAGATTATGGCACCCTTCCACCCTCATAAAAAAAACAATGAATAACAAAAACTCTGCCCCATTTTGTTGGTTGATTTGACCATTTGGGGACTCACTCACTCAAACCAAGCATACTTATAAGTCCCCCCCCACACACATTATCCCTTTTCTACATTCTCTCATAATTCCACTCATCAATCAAGCTTTGAGGTCAACATGCAAATATTAAATCAAATAAAACAAAGCCACAACATTCCCTCAACTCCATGCGCTGTTCCAGGTTGTTCCCAGCTTCCCATATTATTGTGGAATAGCCTGAAGAGAGAACATATGTGCAACTCCTCAGCCTTTTTCATGCAAAGAGGGGCAGTCAGTAGAGAGGGATACTATGACTTCTTAAATCAGTGGAAGTCTCTGCACAAAGGGGTAAATGCAAGAATGCTTCCACATTTCAGATGAGCATGTTAGCCCATGGAAGGTGGGGACAGGGTTGGGCTGAGTTGTGTGCCATGGGCACAGTGCCAAGTGTGGCCCCTTTGTCTCACAAATAATAACCTTCACATGGACCCTGTGACTTACTAACATCAGCATAGAGCAGCCTTTCCCAGATGTTGTTCCCATCATCCCTGACTACTGGTCCTGCTAGCTAGGGATGGTGGGAGTTGCAGTGAAACAACATCTGAGAACCCAAGGTTTAAAAAGTCTGGTACAGAGTATGACAAAACTGACTACGCATATGCTTATGTTGTTCGCATTCATATTGGGATTCATTGCTGGGTGTTTTGAAGTTAGCGCTGGTACTGCATGTTGAAAATACTTTTTGTGTCATCTTATTTATATATTTATTTATTTGATTAACTTTCAGCAGCTAGGTTTCATTTTCTGACTGGCTTTTATTACATTTGCAATTTTGTGTTTCCCAGGATGGTATTACTCAGAGAAGTGAAAATAAAAGAACCATGCAGAACTTGAGACAAATTTCTCTGGTGAATACTAAGGAAATTGCCCAAGAAATAAATAGGCACAGAGCAAAATCCTTTGCTTCTGCCAACTTTGAAACTGATATCAGCATGGATAACACTTGCAACGATAGTTAAAATTGAGACATTTCCTTACAGAGGAATTATAATGCAGAGAAGCCTATGCTGGCAATGTGAAGCTGGGCTTTACTGTATTTTGCTCTCTGTTCACACAGGCCTAACTTTCATATACAAATGGATTTTTATTTTAGCCACTGGGTGTGGCAACATGAACAAATCTTGCACAGGAATGCTCAGCTGTTCTAGGAATAAAGGAATTCCCATATGACCTCTCATTTGAAAAAGAAAGTAGCCAAACCAACTGCTGTTATCACCTACATTAAAGTTATCATTTTCTTATTCATGGGCTCAGAAAACACAGCAATGGACTCAATAAAGAGAAAAATCCATAGTCGCACTACAAATGAAAGCAGAGATAATAATATCCACAGACCATGGAAGTATCAAGCAACCTGAAGGGCTATACATATGACAAACAGCTTCCACGTGGTAGCCATTTTAAATTGCACCATATGACGGCTGTATCTGGATAGTGTCTGAACTGTTAATCTTGAATAATTCACATTGCAGACAAGAAGCCATATGACACTTCAATGGCACAAACCCAGTTTACCTCTGAGTTTGCAGGCCTCGTGTGAAGTCAAAATGATGATGATGATAGCTACAACAACAATTATACTATTTATACTTTGCCCATCTGACATTGTCACACAGGAACTTCCAGTGCTGAAGGTGTTGGGGACTGTTCCCACATTCTGCATGCCATATGTAGTGGGAGAGTTAGACTTACAGAGTTTATGAAAAGAAAAGCTCGTCTCTACATTGAACTTCCTTTCTGGGTTCCTGCATAACCAAGCTGGATTTTCTTGCCTCCCCAGCTGGCAACCTTAATAAGTGATTTCTTCCAGCTTGCACAATGAGTAAATAATATCTTATCAGTCCTAAAATGAGACCTGCTCTACAAACCCAGTATGTGTACCCAAGCCCCACCGTCAAGCATTCACCTCAAATGCACATGCCAGGCCTGAGGGGAAACCCCAGAAATCCCATCAGGCATAAAGCACTGGCAGATCTCTGAAGGGTGTCCTTAACCCAATAGTGCCTCAGCTTCCCTAATAATTTCTCTCCCAGTTTCTTAACTGCCTTGTATTCTGTGCTCCCAACAGGTTGTCATACTGTGCTGCTCTTGGAGAGGCAATCAAATTAATCCTAGCAGTGCAGAATAGGGAAAAGAAGAAGAAGAAGAAGAAGAAGAAGAAGAAGAAGAAGAAGAACCCTAAGGCCAATCAAGGAACCCCCCACCCCTGCAAGAAAACTTCCATTCAGCCCCATTCAACTGGCGAAGACCACACTGCATATAGGGAGAAATGCTGGGTGCTGAAATTTGGCAAGGGGGAATATTTCGGAGGAGGAGCCAGTTTATCAATCCATGCTCCACCACCACCACCAATTGACCCTCAGGTCTCCACCTGTCCATGTCCCCCAACCCCTTCTTTTGGGAGCTGCTAATGCGCCAAGCATGATCTTCTGAAGGAAGGGTTGAGAGCAAATATCCCCATTTTATTGGTGAGAAGAATGTTCTCTAGCAGGGTACCCTAGTCTAAATGTCTATGGTATTTTCTTAACATCTATTAATTGTTACAGTCTGAAACATATAAGCTGAATAAAAAAAGTTGTTTCCTACCAACATTGTTTCTATTCAGTGGAGTGCACTTGGTTTGCTTCTGATTCTTGCCATATATACACCATACCTGTACTGTTAACCAGCTGCACAGGAGGAACTGCATATTGCAATGAGTTACAAAGTGTATGCAGCAAATTGAGGATTGTTTAGATGCTTTAAAGTAGCAGTGATTGCCTTGCAGCTATGAGATGACTTGTCTTACTTATACATTTTATGACCTTTCAAGATTGCTTCTAGAATTGGATAATTAGATTAGCACAGCCATGCAAAAAGAGAATTCAAAATCATCAAACCATCCCCCAAATTCTAAGCTTTAAAATGGCATTTCTGTATTGTTGTTATTTTAATATAAAGTTCTGCCTTATATTCTTCCTTTGGGGAAAGTTTAACAGAGTTAGATTTAAGGAAAGCAAGAGCAAAAGAAAGAAAAATAGGGAGCTGAAAGCTCTGATACAGTATGTTGATTGTATTCAGGCTTCTATAATCTCTAGGCAGCAGCTGTTATGAGGGCAGTGCATATGAAATAATAAAGGTTGGGGAAATGGGAAATCAGCAAATGTATGTCATTCTAAAACCAAACAAACTTCAATAGCAGGTAGAGGAATATACAACAACAAAAGACTACAAGTGACACTAAAGTCCTGATAAGGGGAAATGAAAGTACAAAACACATGAACTCCGAAAAGTAACCATGTTTTAGAGAAACAAGCAAAACTGGTCACATCCAGGGCTTTCTTCCCCAGTCCGAACTCACCAGAATTCACCAGTTCTGGCACCTCTCAGGTGGGCACCATTGCCATTGTATGAGAATAAGGGAGGCGTTCATAGTGAGTTCCAGCACCTTGTTTTCTAGAAAAATAGTACTGGTCACATCCAAAAAAGAACTGAAACCATTTTAACAATGATCACCATACTTAAATTTGCTAGAGAGCAGATCGCTTCAACATCCCTCTCTGCTACTTCAAAAAATCTCATACTAAAATGAAGCCACAGATTACTTGCAAAATTAACAGCTTGAAGCCCTCTGTGACTGCCATTCAGAACTTAATTTTCAGCTCTGGGTAAGGAAAGGGATTATTCCAGCACTTCTCTTTTTAAAACCCTTCAATTAGCTCTCATGAATGGGTTGCCTCTGCTCAGTGGTCAAGTGCATGCTTTATATGTATAAGGTTCCAGCTTCAATGAGGCCTATTGAGTTCAAAGTTATTTACTTCTATGGAAATCACACTTTTCTTTTTTCACATTCGTCTACCAAATCTCTTTTAAAAAATAAAATAAAATGGAAGAGTGTGTCCTCCCTAAAAGAGGGATTGCGGTGAGACCTTGAGACTGACCTTCTGGTTGTGGGAGGATATAATGGTATATACCTGACTGGTAGGTCCCTCATTGCTGGGTTTAATCTGGCCAATGGGGTGCTGACTAAATGGATCAAGATGTCTATAAACACCCATGCACGTGACCCAGAGCTTCGTCTTTTTGCTCGTGCATCGGAACACCCACCTACCTCTCCCTATATTTAGGGAATTTTTTGCAATTGACCTTGCTATGCTGTCGTGTGTTGTCTGTCATTGGAACAGGGGCATGGCAGGAATTTTCCCAACTTGGCTGATTGGCTGTTGCCACTTGGGTTTCGCCTGCCACACAGCAGATTGTCACAACTCGTAAGGTTGAGGATAGGCACTGGTTCAGGTGATAGGGATGGGAGAATGCTCTTGCCATCCCTATGTGAAGGGTATTCTGTTAAAGGAATCCAGGGACTCAACTTGGTTTGGTCAACCCTCAAGAGGGGGTTATGCCCACGCCTGAGTCCAGGGAAGCATCTGGAGAGTGGACATAGCTTGTTCCCAGGCTTTCTACTTACCTCAGGTGTTCACCCTTGGCTGACCTATGATAGAGCCCTGGGTCAGCGCTACCTGCAAGGGTGCAGGGAGCTTGTTGAACCTAATTTTGTTGTGGCCTAATTTCTGCCTGCCAAAAACCAAAACTGAAATTTGAGTCAAATGTGTTTTTATTTAGTGGGGGAGGTCTGTGGGTCTGAACACGCAACTGAATTTAGGATGAAGCAGACGAATCCATTAAGCAAAATAAAAGCATCTACACATTCCAGAAGTGTAAACATTACTGTTGATTTGATAATGAGTACAGATAGAGAAATACTGGTAAACAAGCATGAATGGTAATATCCTCCCCTAAAATTTAAAAACATAAAAATAATAAATGCTTCTGATGTTCCTTTTTTTTAAAAAAAAAAAAAAATCATTTTCATTTATCTGAACCAGGCATTGCCCATGTTTTGGGCCGTGACGGCTTTCTGGCCCAGCCATGATGGGTACCAGTAATGGCCAAGGACAAGGAGATCTGCAGTCCACAACATCTGAATAGCGCAACATGGTCTAGCCCAATCTGCACCTTCATCATGATCATTTTCAGAGTGCAATCTCATCCACGCTTACTTAGGAGTGCGCTAAGTTGAATCCCGTGGTACTCCTGCAAAAATATGCATTGGATCAGCCTTAATTACATTCAAACTCCAATGTACAGGAAGCAAAATGCATCAATGTTTTGCAACCTTTTCTTTTCTCTTTCTCTTTTAAACATAGATATTGAGTAGTGAAGCTGCGGGACAGGCAGAAATTGCCAAATAAATAAATAAATTGATCTCCCACCATGCCCCAGCTATGGTAGCATTGCAATGGGAAAACCGCCAGGGAAATTAAATGAAAATTAAATAAATGAAAATTGGCAACCCTAAATGAACCTCCTCTGTAAAAAATAAATAAACATAAACATACTACTTTATGAGAAGCCTCCAGTGGGTTGGTTCACATATGTGACAGCTCTACAATCATCCTGATGGTTTTGCATATTTACAAATGTGCACACAAAGTAATGGTGAATGAAACAGTCTTCTAAATGCACGGGGAAAGATAAGGAACACACTTGGATTTTCATTTTTCTTCTTCTTTTTGAGGGCCTTTTCTTTTTTGAGCTTTATCACTTACTAGCTTAGAGCATACAATGCAATCAACAATTTCACTTGAGTATTCACACATACACAATCAAATTTCCACTTTCTTTCCAGTCAGGGAGTAGTCACAGACTGTAGCATATGGTGCAAAAATGTGATTTGTGATTACCGCACAAATACCTCAACTCAGTCTATGACCAAGCTCAGTAATGAAGGCTCTGCCAGCCAGAAGGAGCCTGATGTTGCTAAAGTCACCTTCTAAATGCTCTCTCTCTCTCCACAGGCTTACAGTTTTTGATGTTCTGAATGGAAACAGTTAATGCAGCAGTTAAATCTATAGTATTTAGGAAATAAATGTGTATTGCTTTTGCCTTCTTTTACATTCAGAGTTAACTAATCATGCAAGGAAGTGCCATGGGGCACTAGCTCTGCCCCCCATCCCCACCCCCAAATCACCATGTTGATCATCCTTCAGAAAAACCTTGCAAACACTTGTTTGAGCAACATTCACCTGTCAAGTTATTCTGTTTCCCGGAGTTCCCCTAATTGTTAATTTTCGCTTTATATTTGAGTTTTCTCAAAGCCACTTCCAGAAATGTTTAGTGGCGTTAGTTTAGTACTCATCTCCAGATTATTTGCTTCCAGAAACAAATCCATTGGCAAATTACACAGAAATGAGCACCAAATTTGTGCTTGTTTCCTGAAGTGGGTTTTATGTCGTTTGAATGCTGAAGCATAATGCAGAAACTATCAGTTAGGGAAACATCAGGAAATGTGAAGGCAGCCTCACAAAGTCCTCTTTTCATCACTGGATCAATGTTTCAGCTTTAGACAACTTATTTGATAGTACATAGTCCATCTCCAAGCAAGTTTAATCAAAAGCAAGTTCCACAGAGCTCAGTCTCATATTCCCGAGTAAGGCTGCATTCAGACGGCACTTGGCTTTCCCCCTCACATTTCCTACCTGACAATTTCTACCTTTTATGTGATCTTTCACACAACATAAAAGCCACTTCTGGCAATGCAGTGCAATTGCCTGGAAGTTTAGTACTCGTTTCTGCGTTCTTTTGGGAAATAAATGCACTTGCAGACCTGCTAACTCGGAGAATTGCAAGAGTTTCGCGTTGTAATTTCAGGAGATTAAATATGGGGCGGTATCACAGCATAATGCAGTTCTTTCCCACTTTTTGAAAATTAGTGTGACATGGAGGTACATCAACCCCAAAAGCCACAGCTCCATAATACAGTAAGTAATGAAGTTTAAAAGGAACATTATAGATTGGGACAGAAGTGCTGGCATTATAACCAGCAATAAACCTCACATCTGAATGCAGCCAAACTGTGCTTATGATGGTTGCTTAAGTGAAATTGATGAGTGATTGAGACAGCAATACTAAACTGTACACACTTCCCTGGGAGTAAATCCCAAATACCTCAATGAAGTTTTCTTCTGAGTAAACACATAAGTATGTATTAGATTGCGCTGTAACAATTTGTTCCTTCTAGCTGCAAAAAATAATAATAATAAAAATTGACCAGAAGACTTTTAGATTGAATTTAAATAACAGCAGTCCTTGTGAGGATGCTGCCACTGTTTATTACTATCTTCAGGTTCAGTTCTTCAGGTAGTCTCAAAACCATTTGACACAATCTTTTTCACAACTTCCTGAACAACAAACCTGAGGTAAACATTGCATTTTGTTGTTATATCTTTCCAGCGCAATATGTTATTGTGCTCGTGCTCTGATTATTTTCTCATGACAGTTTTCATCTGACTGTCTTTTCATGTAACAATTTCCAAACAAGACCTGGCGGCAATAATACAGTCATGGGTATATTCCTGTATTTGACATAGCAAAGCACAAACCTAAAATGTGGCAGTCTTCAGTTTGCGTAGCATCATGGGGAGTTTGAGCCACAACTGAGGCACAGGAATTTATAACACACCCTTCTCTCTCCTTTTTTTTAGGAGAGAGACCTGATTTCACAATCTGAATTCAGCCATTAAGGTCAACAGATGACCTTGAACCAATCTTCTCTCTTAGCTAAATCCCTAGCTTGTTGTGAGGATGAAATGCAAGAGGAGAGGAAAAGGTACTTATTGTCATCAGAAGGAAGAAAAGAGTGGCTGGGGAAACCCAGCCAGATGGGAGGGGGATAAATAATTTCTTCTTCTTTCTTCTTCTTCTTCTTCTTCTTCTTCTTCTTCTTCTTCTTCTTCTTCTTCTCCTCCTCCTCCTCCTCCTCCTCCTCCTCCTCCTCCTTCTCCTTCACACTCATTTCACTGATATGCTGTGCCAAATATTCAGATCTTGGTAGTCTGGTAGCATGATCAGTATATAGTTCAACACAACACAAGAACCAGCAGAGTGGCTCATATGTTCTTAGATATTCAGAAGATGCCCTGTTGGGTGGTTCCCTTGCTTGTGTAGGTATGAATGAGGGCAATTAGATCTTGGTTCTTTTCTGTGGTGGTATTCATTCTTTTACTCCAATTCTCCCTTCCCCTTGGGAATTTTTCACACAAGCATGTGTTGGTTTGTTAATCATTTGAACCGCAGCTTTGTGGAGGCAGCTCCATTACCAAGCAACTCAGGATGGTGAAGCAAACACTATCACAGAAATACCACCGGAAATGGCCTCCCATGGCAACCTGGTGATCACTACCTTAGTGTCCATAAGTTCTCACCACGTGGCTCATGCCCACATGCTGCAGAATAACCAAGGTGTGGTCATGAGACACATAGTGCAGCCCTGTGTCACATACCTAAGGACTAAGCCCCATTAAATTCAGCAGAGCCTGTCATTATCTCATTGCGATGAGAACTGCTGTGTGTACGCGAGAAGCTGAAATACAGTCTTGCCACACAGAACATCCTCTGCATCGCAATTAAAGCAGCTGCAATGGAATGTCTCGTTTGAGCGAATTGGGCTTTAGTGTGAACATGCACAAAAGTGAAAGGTATATATATGTAGTTGTTCTTTTCTGTTATTCTCCACAGTAACAGTTTATACTGCTAATTTGTTGTGTGCCATAATGCACACCATTTCTTTGTCATATTATATGAGCCTCTCTCCTAATAACAACTGCTTACGCAACCATTTTCAATTACCTATTTTTAAAAAGCCATTTTCACAGAAAGATTCTGTTTCCATAATGTTCAATCACCCACATCCTGGTCTCTCTCTGCTTCTCTGCAACCACTGGAAATGAATGCAAGGCGAATCTACGAGATTCAAGAAGAGATAAAGACACTGAGGCTCAGCGTGATATTCAGAATCTTTGAAACGTATTCTAAAAATAAATTCGCCAGAAATAGGTTATTTTTAAAAATGAACTGTTCTATTTCTGTCTCTAATTAAATGAATGCAATTTCACAGTAGTACTATCAATAAATTAATTCAGCACTATTCATCCATGAGAAATGCTATATAGGCTAGGGAACACAGAACACAGGAAGTTTTCTTACTCTGTGTCAGACCATTGGTCCATCTATTGTCAACGCTGACTGTTAGCCACTCTCCAGGTTTTCCCTGCTCTACCTGGACATGCTGAAGATTGAACCCAGGACCTTCTGCATGCAGAAGCAGATACTTCTCTCACAAAGCTACAGTCTTCTCATTACTGAAGATTCTGCTTCCAAAGGATAAGTGCTGTTCCTCACATTATGCAGTGAAAAAAATGTCAAATATACACTTGATGTGAAGCCACAGTATTCACCTGCATGCTGCATAGTCATTGGGTTGGCTCAAGGCTGTATTACTTAAAACAATGTCCTAGTCCAGTAAGTGTGAACAGTTTATCACGGCTACCCATTGATTCCACTGGGAACTAAGCTCAACAAAATTAGTCTGGAGCCAACCCGTTATGTTTATGGCATATATTAATGCCCTGATTCAGTAAAGAAGCAGGCCAGGTTTGCCCACACACAGCTAATGAGGACAGAGATGATGATGATGATGATGATAATAATAATAATAATAATAATAATAATAATAATAATAATAATAATAATTATTATTATTTATTTATACCCCGCCCATCTGGCTGGGTTTCCCCAGCCACTCTGAGCGGCTTCCAACAAAATATTAAAATACAATAGTCCGTCAAACCTTAAAAGCTTCCCTAAACAAGGCTGCCTTAATATGTCTTCTAAAAGTCTGGTAGTTGTTTTTCTCTTTGACATCTGGTGGGAGGGTGTTCCGCAGGGCAGGCGCCATTACAGAGAAGGCCCTCTGCCTGGTTCCCTGTAACTTCACTTCTCGCAGAGAGGGAACCGCCAGAAGGCCCTCGGCACTGGACCTCAGTGTCAGGACTGAACGATGGGGGTGGAGACGCTCCTACTGAATCGAGGCCATTTAGGGCTTTAAAGGTCAGCACCAACACTTTGAATTGTGCATCTTCATTCACACTGATATGCTTATTAATTCCCTACTTCACTAGTCAGATGTGTCTTTTAACAATCATAAGGTTGTGCAAGCCCATCCCGGGCAGCGAGTTGTTTTGCATCCTTAATCATGTGCAGCTAGAACTGGATCAGAGTCAAAATGTCTTCCATTATCCATTAGAGGCCTAATGTGGGAAGAAATTATAGCAAATTTCATTACTTGTGAGAGAGGCAGTTCCAGGCGCAGTGGCACAAACCACTTCAGCAAGACACTAACAGGTTCATCTAATCCAATGGCTTTAAATGCATTAATACATTGCATGCTACTATCTGCATGGCACTCAATATTGTTGGAATTAAAAATCCCATTCAGCACTAGTGCAGATACATGCAACATATTTATATAAATATCCTTATTGATATTCTATTATTTTGCTTCCTTATCAAATTGGACACCATTATGTCAGAGCCAGAGCTGAGAGGCAAGAACAGATTATTCAGTTGTGAAGGTGGGGCAAATTTATTCAGTAGGGCCTGATGATTAATTGCTTGGAAAAGGAATAAAGGTATATATTTTTCTCAAATTTATTTACCTCACTCTGGGTGCAAAACTGTCAAATTAAAATATATTTAATAGGATCCAGAGGGGGATATGTAATATATTTATATATATATTCATTAGATAACATGTGTAAATATGATATCAGTGCTTTTTTGCTTATGGCCAAAGTGCTGAGCTAATTAAATTCTTGTCTGTCACTTTGGTTTTGTGCAGCAATAAGACAGATCCAAATCTTTATGAGGTGGCTAATATCATAATAAATAAAATTTAACTGGCTTTAACACTGGTCATTGCTTAATAATGGGTAATTGTTTATTTGGTGTTGATTTCTGGCTACCAAGGCAGCCCTTAGTCTGGAAAAGCTATTTTCCTGATTTTTATGATGTTACAGCACCATAAATGGTCAAAGAGGCTTACTGCAGTTACTTCAGTCCACATGAACCATGTGATTTGAGCAACCATCGGAGAGCTGGTTCTATACCAGCATATTAATCTGAGGAAATGCAGTAGCTGCGGTCTTCTGGAATCAGCCTCTGCCCATGTTGGACAATGTTAACTATGTCTGGGTCTTCTGATCTTTCTCTGTCTGCCCCAAACATGCCTTTCGACTTAACCTCAGCCTGCCCTGAACTATGACATTTGCCCTTGCTTTTACCCACAGTTCTGTTTTCTCATTAATCTGCTTTAAAACACAAACACCTCCAAAATAGGCATTCAAATATGTAACTTAAACCGTATTTTCCCTCAACATAGTATATTTTCTCTCAAAAAACTTAGCTGCAGCATTTAGAGAAATGTGAAATATTGTAGAGAGATATTACTGTATAGTAATCGTCCAGAAGTGGCTTGGGCCATTTCAGGGGAAGTTGTGAAGATAAAATTCCTTAAGCATTCCTGCTTCATGAATTCTCATATAGACTGGCCTAAGCTACACCTCTCAGCTAGTGTCTAAGAAGTCTAATGTCTTGAGACAGGGCAGAAATTCAGTTTGGTTCTCTGAATTTTGTGATGCAGTTTCGTGTACATTAGGGATAAGTGCATAAAATTAATATATTAGTGAAAAATGCATTATGTTGTGGGAAATAGCTTGCAGATTAGGTATTTCAGAAGAATGTGCACAGAAATGTTGACTAAGTATCACAAGACATTCTTTATAAATATATATAGGTAGGAGACCTAAGAAACTGAATTTGGCCATGTTTACTCAGAAGCTTATTATTCAGCTAAGCCCTTACTTAAGCAAACACAAACCTCAATACAGTCAAGTGTACAGAGTGGGTCTATATATGTAGGCTCCTTCCTGTATGAATAATCAGATGCATCCATTTTCTATGGTATTGTTTGTGGGTACAAAAGCCTATGTGCATTTCTTAATACATGCTGGAATATGTGTAAGTTGTTGTTTATTACCCACTCTTCACCTCAAGGTCCTAGGACAGATCACAACTATTAAAAATATAGTAATGGGGCCAAGGGCAGCAGACATGACTATATCAACCTCCCTCTGTGGATTCATTAAATCCAAGAATGTCTGGAAAGGGCTTTAATTAAAGGGGAGATTTGTGGATGTACAAATACTAGCAACTATATGAAGAAGACCAGGATTAGATAACAAAGATAGGATTTTGAATTTAAGTCTCTTAATTTTCCAAGTGTAGTTACAGGCACCAGTGTTGCAACACAGCAAGTGTGAAGGGCTTATGGCAATAGAGTGAGTCTCTTTATTAAAAAGTCCTTTAACTAGAGGACAGAAAATTGAATTCAAGCAATGGAAGAGTAATTCTAATTCTAATGAAACATACTCAGTCAGGACTTCTAAACACTTAGATGGGGAAAGCCTTTGAATAATGATGAGCTGATTAAACACAACATGGAAGGCTGAAAGAGGAAAGGTGTAGAGAAAGGAAGAGAATGTGTTGTGTTTAAATATGCAAGACAGTCTAATTTAAAATACTAATGCTTCATATTCATCTGCTCCACAACTGAATGCAACCTGAATACTTGAAAAGCGTCATCACCATCATTATTGATTTGTTCACTTTAGCTGGAATATCCATTATGAATGCACATTTCAGAATTTCATAGAAATTCTTAATAAGGCCAAATCATAGAATCACAGAAGTGTAGAGTTGGAAGGGAGTCGGAGTTCAGGCATGGCCAAACTTGGCCCTCCAGCTGTTTTGGGACCACAACTTCCATCATCCCTAGCTAACAGGACCAGTGGTCAGGGATGATGGGAATTGTAGTTTCAAAACAGCTGGAGGGCCAAGTTTGGCCATGCCTGATCTAGTCCAACTCCCTGTGATACAGAAATCTCAACTAAAGCATTCATGACAGATGGACATCCAACCTCTGCTTAAAAATCACCAATGAAGGAGAGTCCACAACCTCCTGAGGGAGTCTGCCCCAGTGTCAAACAGCTCTTATTGTCAGAAATTTTCCTAGTGTTTCTTGTAACTTGAATCCATTGGTTTGAATCTTACCCTCCAGAACAGGAGAAAAAAAGTTTGTTCTGTCCCCTCTAGATATTTGAAGACGGCCATAATATCTCCACTTGGTCTCCTCCTTTGGTCCTCCTCCCTCAATGGTTCATCATAAGGCTTGGTTTCTAGACCTTTGATCATCTCAGCCAACATCCTATGCACACATTCCAGCTTGTCAACATCCTTCTTAAACTGTGGCATCCAGAACTGAACACAGTATTCCAGGTGTCTGACCAAGGACCAATGATTAGGACAAAGAAAGAGGTTCACAGAAGCATTCTATCTTACGTAAGGTCTTCAGATGTTGACAGCTTCAATTAAATTTACTATTTCATGCTTCTATTTATGAGATGGCTTGTCCCCCACCTCTCAACACAATAGCCTGATCCAGAGTTGGGTGGTAACATACCGTATTTTTTGCACCATAACACTCAGTTTTTTCCTCCTAGAAAGTAAGGGGAAATGTCTGTGCGTGTTATGGAGCGAATGCCTGCGGGTGGCGGGGGGGGGGAATCTGCTGCAGTCGTGAGCAGAGGATCCATGGTTCTCCTTCCTTCCCTTCTCCGTAGTTACAAAGCACGGATCCACATGGATCCTCAGGATTTTTGCATTGGGCTACTCCAAACTCACTGTCAGATCACATGTCTGTGGCCACAGCATGAACCACAAAAATCATATATCCACTATTTCGTTTAGAATATTTTTTTTCTTGTTTTCCTCTAAAAACTACATGCGTGCTATGGTCAGGTGCGTGTTATAGAGCGAAAAATACGGTAAGCAGAAGTGGCTCATGAGTATTCCCTGCTGGTGCCAATCTTCTCCCCACCTCCCCATTTCAGTAAACAATAGTGACCTCCCTGCCAGGAACCCAGTGAAGTGGCTCTGTGGCATCAGATGAGCCAGTTCTGGAGACAAGATAACAAATCATAATATCAAAACACATTTCAAATATCTAGGGTATGTGGTTGTCAGATTGTGGTGATGCTGTTGCTTCTTACCACCAGTACTATCATTGTCTACTGCTGCTGCATAGCAATGACTGAAGAGCAGTATCAATAGTCAGAGGGATGATACCAAGACAACAGCTGAGACTTTCCACTTGACTATATGGAGAGGTCCTCCCTATTTTCCTTCATTGGGACCTCAAACATCAGTGGCACCAGCAGCAGACTGGCTGATAAGTTTTCCTGTGTGTTTGCAGTCTCCCCATGAATGTGAGTCCCTGCTGTGTTCAGGCTTAATCTGATATGGTTTCCCAGCATTAAGTATTCACAAAACTGGAACGCGGCTAATTTCTTCTCTACAACGATTTATGAAGGGCTGTATTAATTCCCATTGGCCATTCATATGCTTTACAATGTTTCACACATAAGATAAATGTGATCAAGTTGGGCAGCTAATGTATCATGAATTTATTATCACCAAATAACAGTATAGTTTGTACCCAGTTCCAGCATGGCTAAACCCCACACAATTTGTAGCAGGCTTCTGAATAATGAAGAAACAGGAACTCGAACAATGTGAGAACAGATAAAAGGGCTGTATCTGCAATGGATATTATTAAAACATTATTCAACCAGACCCACTTATAACTTCAGATACCTTTTTTAAAGCGGGGGGTGGAAGCAAAATCAGATACAGGCACAGGAGAAAATAGGAACAGACAAGGAGATATATATGTATAAAATATGAATGAGACAGAATGCAATGATGTTTTAAGAAATTTCCCGCACATAAAACCCTAGCAGTAATGGAGGAAAAATGTACTACATTTTCTTTCTTCATTCCCCCCAACCCAACACATGAATATTACACATTTTCCATTGCTCAGAGTGTCAGGAACAGTGGGGATAAGGCATGTACTCTCGCAGTTTCACATAAGATGGAATAGATGTACAAAAGAAGCTCTGTGAAAGGGGGAAAATACATTGTGCAGCAGACTTTCTCTCAGAGAGCTCCTTCATCAAGTACACTCTAAGAAGTCTGCTGTTGCTTCATCTGCTCCACAGATGATTCAGAGCTGGGAAGCCTGTGCAGAATTTCATGCTACTCTATTACAATCTTAAATAACAATGCCATCTAGTGGATGTTCTGGCTCCAAAGCTTTGTGGCTCTCTCAGCACAAGAGGCATTTTAGGAAAATGTGCCCGTGGAGAGAACGTATCCCTCCTTCCTTCCCTTCCTTTAAGAAAAAACCTACTAGAGTTTTAGTATCAGCCAGCAGGATAAATATCAACCTTGGGATTTGTTTTTGATACCAGAGCTCTGGCAAATGTGAATTAATGGTAAATATTAATAAATATAGTGGTAAATGGTAAATATAATGGTGAACATGTGCAGATGTCTTTACCTTAACCTTATGTAACTTCAGGATACGTGGGTTTCGCCAGTGGTCTGTCATTCAGACACAGGCTAATACAGTGGTACCTCGGGTTACAGATGCTTCAGGTTACAGACTCCGCTAACCCAGAAACAGTACCTCGGGTTAAGAACTTTGCTTCAGGATGAGAACAGAAATCACGTGGTGGCAGCACAGCAGCAGCAGGAGGCCCCATTAGCTAAAGTGGTACCTCAGGTTAAGAACAGTTTCAGGTTAAGAACAGACCTCCAGAATGAATTAAGTTCTTAATCTGAGGTATCACTGTAAATAAGAAGCATTCTTTATTTTACTTGAATATGTGTGTGTGTGTGTGTGTGTGTGTGTGTGTGTGTGTGTGTGTTTGCATGTGAGAGCTGCGTGGATATGCGTGCCCACAGCTCATCTACGAGACTGGATAATCTACTGCAATCTCAAGAGAACAATCTTAAATGCATCTCCGTACCAAGGTCAAACCACTCAAGCACACAGTTCTTTCTGAGACAATTGCCCTGGAGCCAATTCATCTCAAGTCCAGAAACATTGTTGGGGTTGTTCACTGGATAACTTTATTTATCGGTGTGATGTATAGAGACACCCACCTAATGTTCCACCTCTCATCATTCAATTATCCATCAATGAAGCTATTGCCACAAAGGTATTTACCCAGGGGCACCGGAGGTAAACCTTCCTTGATAATCCCAGTGTCTGAATTGAGAGTAAGCTCTCACACACAAACAAAAGCAACAACCCTACACCACAGATCAGAGCCCATATTGGACAGACGTTTAAGGGAGCCACTGACAATTGAGTCCCCTCCTACCTAAAGCCCCGCCCCTTCACCTGCATAGCTCCTCCTTGGTTTCCGATTAATAGTCAGTGCAGAGCATGGTGCAAAGTTGAAAGGTTTGGAATTTCTCTTGCACTCTCCTGATCATGAAGATCTCATCATAAGAGAAATAGTACTGAGATGAGATTTAATTTGTGTGTGTGTGTGTGTGTGTGTGTGTGTGTGTGTGTGTGTTTTAAATAGACAATTGATAAAAGAATGAATTCCAATAGGCTACAAAACATTAAAGACATGCAAGAGGATGTTACATAGAGAGCTGACTAGATGTGGTTGCTTTAACCGTAGGTCATAGCAATAGAATAGGATGCAGATTTATCAAACAAATGTTTTCCTGGCTCAAAGTCGACATGTGATAATCAGATGCGAAATCCTATAAACAAGACAAGATACAGAGGAAAGAAATTGCATTAACCTTATAAACTCAAACCTAATTTTCAACACAGCCAACGAAAAGAAGCCAATAGGTGCGTAAATTTCATTATCTGCCACTAAGCATATATTCATATATTTTAAAAGAAGAAATATTCTCTATATAGGAGCTAACAAATCATTCCTAGGCCTACTCTTTAAAAAGCATAACATGCCAAATAATGGGGATGTTCTTTGGCAATACCTGACCTTCAATTGCAAAAATGATGCCCTGACCTTCAGATACTTTTCTTTCTTTCTTTCTGACCCAGTTTACCAGTGGCTGCATCAAGCCTTTGTGGGAGTGTCTAAACTGTGGGAGGGAGAGCTGAGGAAGATTTCTCTAACATGAAGAAGTATCAAAGGGGGTGAGCGAGGCAGTGGCAGGACTCTTTAAAGGTTCCTACCACCACAATTCTCTTACAAGATCCCACTGGGCCATGCAAGATGCAATGCACCCTGAGATCTCATGAGAGCAGAGGCTCCTCTCCAAACTTAGCTCATCATGGGCACCTCTTCTGTAATTGGCCTCAATTAAGTAATGGTTAAGTAGAGGTCTTCTTTCCCAGTCTGTTGCTATATGGAGTTTTGTTTTGTTTTTTAAATGTTTTATTGCTTTGTGTTTGCCATACTGGGCTCCTTGGTGAGGAAAGGTGTGGTATAAATTAAATAAAATAAATAAATGAGACACTTGCAGAATATGATTTGTTCTTAACATCCTAAGCAATTAGAACCTGTTAGGATCTGGTATCACTTGGGAGACAATTGTGAGTCATGGTCACTTTCTTTCAGTCGTTTTCTCTACATCAGAGGTGAGGAACCTCTTCCCCAGGACTAATAAGGCCAGTGAGTGCAGCTCCCCATATAATAAGGGAACAGCAAATATCATGAGTTGTCTCCACCAGTGATTTTTTTCCTTGTAGTGTAATGTATAGAAATTGGAGTACCCAATTTCCACCATGCCACCTTAACTACTACACCTGTTCATGCCACATCCTACACCATTTCAGAGGGTCTCTCAGCTCTCAGGAAAAGTTTTCAGGAGACCCCAGAAACTGCAATGGGTAGAGAAAAACAGGGGGGAAACATGTTTTTTGAGTGCGAGCATAGCAACACTCTCTGTGTGCATTATTTAAAAATTGATTGATTTGTATCCCCCCCCCAAGATATACATACAGTGGTACCTCAGGTTAAGTACTTAATTCATTCCGGAGGTCCATACTTAACCTGAAACTGTTCTTAACCTGAAGCACCACATTAGCTAATGGGGTCTCCTGCTGCTGCTGCGCCACTGGAGTATGCTTTCTGTTCTTATCCTAAAGCAAAGTTCTTAACCTGAAGCACTATTTCTGGGTTAGTGGAGTCTGTAACCTGAAGTGTATGTAACCTAAAGCGTATGTAACCCGAGGTACCACTGTATATATTTATCCCATCTATAATATACTTGGGTGAATAATAATCTTTAATTATTATTAATGTGATATTATTTTATATGGTGCAACTCTCCAAAGGTGAAAAAGCTGTTGAATCCTGTCAGCTGCCACATTAAATAAATTGAAGGCTAGCACTCCACCCAGTACTGGCTCATTGTCAGCTTTGCCATTCATTCTGGGCAAGGTTGCTTTATTAACAAAGTCAATTCCAAATGTTTGTACACTTCTAAAAATGATTTTGGTCAATCACCTGCTCTTTTTTTCCTAGGTCACTGTGCTTGCATTATCACATTCAATTACATTAGAGTGCATGATAAATGGGCAGGGAACACATTTCATCAAGTTAACGTTATAATGCACGATTGGCTCTTAGTCAAAAGTGCAACTTCTTTTAGTATGATATGGCAGTTTAAGAAGAGCCAATCTTGATAGCATATTTTCAAGCAAAGCGGGCGATCGTGCTTAGGGCTTTCAGTTATGGGCAACCTCTCCCACCAACCTTGGCTTGTGATTTTGCTCCACTAACTGAGTTATTTTCCTAAAAGGTTGGCAAATAGCTTGGCTGTCTCCAAGCACAGTTAGAAATCTCAGAACCTGTTGCACTTCTGATGTCAGATACCTTTGGGAGTGAAATAGATCTGAATCCCTGCCCCAACCCTGAAATCATTTTTGCTCAATGTCGGGCTCGATCCCATGACCCTCAAATTAAGAATCTAATGTTCTACCAACTGAGCTATCCTGGCAGAGGCTCAGAGGGAGATGGAAGAAGACTTAGAATCATAGAATCATAGAGTTGGAAGAGACCACAAGGGCCATTGAGTCCAACCCCCAAATTTGGCAATACCCTGGACCCATCTTGATCCCAACCAAATATTGTGGTCATAGTAAAGGTAAAGGTAAAGGGGCCCCTGACCATTAGGTCCAGTCGTGGCCGACTCTGGGGTTGAGGCTCTCATCTTGCTTTATTGGCCGAGGGAGCCGGCATACAGCTTCCGGGTCATGTGGCCAGCATGACTAAGCTGCTTCTGGCGAACCAGAGCAGTGCACGGAAATGCCATTTACCTTCCCTCTGGAGCGGTACCTATTTATCTACTTGCACTTTGACGTGCTTTCGAACTGCTAGGTTGGCAGGAGCAGGGACCGAGCAATGGGAGCTCACCCCACCACGGGGATCCGAACCGCCAGCCTTCTGATCAGCAAGTCCTAGGCTCTGTGGTTTAACCCACAGCGCCACCCGCGTCCCTTTTTGGTCATAGTAGATAAACTGTAATAAGTTCTGCCATGGAAATAATTATCATGATGCTTTGGAGGTAAAGAAACACAAGCAGAGTTCTGCTCATACTGTGGCAATTTCCTACCTTCTTCCCGTTACTGCCACTTACATGCAAGAGGTATTATCACAATTCAAAGATACATTACATCCATCCAAAAGCTCTTGAGAAGGGTACAGTGCAGAGACGTTGAGAAGCACAGCCTGAGGAGAAGGCATAATATGAGAAGCAGATAAGAGAGGCCTGGAGAGCTGTATTTGGCCCTCAAGCCTGAGGTTCACCATCCCTGATTTAGATAAATGAATAGCATCAAATGTCTATATTTCCTAAGTTCTTCAGTGGATTTGAACTTGAAGAAAAAAATATTCAGCATCTGGGTATCTACTTTAAAAGAAAATAGCAGTTATTATGGGACGACTAATGCATTTTTATCTGGATATCATCTTCCTAACTAGGATTTTGTGGAGTTAAGATTCCATAATGTCACTGTACTGTTTCCAGTCTAAGAAAACGCTATGGACAGTAGGGGTTATGCCATGTATTATAAGGCTCTGAGTAAGCTGTTTTATCTCTCCATTTCATTGGCACAAGAGTAATGGACACAGAGATGTCTTCAGAGGCTGAAAAGACCTTATTTGACGTGATTCATATTCCAGAGAGGATTTGGAAGTGAGCTTTGGGATAGGCACATGTTGCTGAAGTACATCAAAAAGAAACTAGCTTTGAAGAGAGCTCGTTGAGCAGTAAAAAGATGTTTCCTTGTGAAAGGTCTTATTCATGGTGACAGAGCTGATGTTTTACTTTAAGCTTAGCCCTTCAGAGACTTCCTATGATAACGCATACAAGTCTCTGCTGACAATTTGAATGTTGCTTATCTCCCCTGTACCGTATTATACTTTACTTAAAACAGAATCATGTTCTACTATGCTCTACAGAGTACTATACTAGATACACAGTGGAACATCCCATACTCTGATGTTTGTATTTTGTGCAGTGCGGGGCCCTGATTGACTCCAGTTACAAAAGCTAAGGTTGCTGAAGAGGCCAGAGAACACCTTGGCTGTCTCTTACTGCAGACCCAGATCATCAAGCCTGAGCTTCCACAACCACCATCCTCCATAAACCATCATTGGCAGGACCGGCAGCAACAGCAGTAGATATGTTCTATGCTCATGATAATATTTTATCCTCTTGGTAATTATGCTGATAGAAATGTGTGTTCCTTTAGTAATGTTTTCTTTTTAAATCTTTGACATAATATTTTAGCTTCTTGTTAATTATGTTTCTTTGAATGTATGCTTTATATTTGACTTTCTTCTGTATTTTTTTTTGAGGAGTTGTTTTATTTGATACTTAAATGTAGGCTGTAAATGGCTTTGAGATATTTGAGATATAAAGTGGTATAGACATGAAATAAAAAATAACATCCATCCCCAAAGTACATCAGAAGGGAAAGTTCCTTATTTGATTTCAATAGGCCTTACTCCGAGATACGTGTTATATGAATTGAGCTTCAGCGTGTTATGGAGAAGAACTAAGGAACTGACTTGTAATCTTGTAGAAACAAATATGAAGAAGAAAACTATTTTTAAAATACTGAGATATTTTAAAAAGCTCAATTAATATAAAATATTTTTGCACTATATTTAAAGCAAGTGTTTCTCAGTTGAATCTACATTAAAAATAAATAAATTATGGGGTCCCAGAGTTACAGTAAAGAACTCAGGTTTCCATCAATTGGGGGGAAAATCCCCATATGTGTTCTACTATAATTTCAAATATTACCTAATAGATGGGCTGTGTGAAATAGTTGTAATAGATAAGCTCCTCATAAACACATTGGCCATTTACTTAACAACTGATAAATTTGTCCCTTCATAATTATAATCACAGTTGATCACATGGACCATAAATGGGTGATGTTTTGTAGTAGCAGTAAATTACATTGTTAAAAAGGGAGTCTTCCCAATAAACATTTGTTTTATATTTAAAGCATATGTCCACAAGAGGAATTCTACTTTCATTTATGTTTTTTCAGCCATACACTAATGTATTCTGTTGGCTGGACCTTTGACTTCCATAAGTTGCTGGACTATCACTCCCATCATTCCTGACCATGAATCATGATGGCTGGTGCTGATATGATTTGGAGACCAACAAAGCACCCCTGGCCTAGTTAAGCCTCTTTCCCCTAATACTGGGAGCAACTTTGGACCTCAAGCGTCCTGCATGTTCCTAGGTCATGCTCTTTCCCCATTATTTCACATTGCCTGAATATTTTACTTTCTACCCAGACTCTTACCCAATTGCTTTTTCACCCCACCTGATCCCACCAAAAAATATGAAGGACTCATTAGATGCTTCCTTGTAGCACTGGGCACCCACAGCTTCTGTAGAGATTGACAGATGTTCCTCCGTTTTCCTTTCCACAACACCAGCTTTATTTATGCCGCCACCACTTTACTGCATTTGTTCCTGTGGTTTTTAACTTGTTGCCTACCTTGGCATTTCCCCTCCTTTAAAACTCTGATTCATGAGTCAAGAGAGTTTCTATGGCAACAAACCTATTATTGTTTGGTGGTTGCATCTTGTAATCTTACCAGAACAGTAGCAATAAGATTTAATATTTAAAGCAAGAGGGGGACAACTCATTTTGGTGTTGGAGTAATTTGTAGGAAGATAATTTGATAAGATTGGGAAACTGATTATGCCTTAAGTATAAAAATATTTTTGATGGCAAGGGTAATAGCCCAAAAGCCTTGTCAAATATTCAAGGGAACTGCATGGCAGGAATGCAAACCAATTTTAACAAAGCAAAGGAAAACTTGATTGAATGCCAGGATGCACTGTTGGGAAGCTCTGATCTTCACTGCCCAAATCAAAATCCTCTATTTTATTTACTCTTATCAGCAATACTTTTTATTGCATTCAACACTATTTGCCTCCACTGCTATTAAGACACCTTAGCTTGAACTGATTCATTTTTCCCCAGGTCTGCACCATTTGCCTTGACCCCAAAATAATTACTTCAGCAAGATTGTTGTATTAATTTCTCATATGGTAAAGTCATAAAGAAGTAACTTCTACTGAATACTCTTTGGGTGGTAATGTGCAAATTAAAGATGCGAGGAATATGCCTGAGAAGGGTCTCCATTCTTACTAAAATCCCTTTAGTTTCTCCCCCAAAGGTCTTCAGAATAGGTTTCTTTTGACCAGGAACTTCCCAATGTGCCTCAAAAATTCACAATGGCAAAAATTTAGTGAGAACTTTGATCCCAAGTCTTATCAACTTTGCCTGCTTCATGGAGAGTTGATTCAACAGCTCTGGACTCCGTGTAAGACACTCCCTGCTACAGTAGGAAGAGATGCATGATGTCCATAATATAGCTTGGCTAATAACAGGCACTCACTTTTTCTGTGGGTAAGAGGTAAGGTAGGAATGTTCAGAACTTTCTAGTGTGAAGCATCAATGAACTGGCTGTAAGAGTTCATTGATTTAAGAGTTAAGCAAGCAAAGCAGTGTAGGTAAACTTACTTCAAATGCATGTTTATTCCAGGAAATATTGGACTTAAAGCTCATTTGGTGGCTTTGGCCACATCGTTATATCCTATACTGTATTTCTAAGCATTTCTACTTTGAAGTAAGCCCCAAAGACTTCAATGGAACTCACTCACTAGTAAGTGTATAAGAGCAGTGCATCCACAGTCTAGCGGTAGAATACCAGTTGCTGCAGATCATGTCCCACTTCTCCCATAGGTATCTGGTTGGCCACAGTGAGAATGCTGGAGTAGGTTGTCATTTGGTCTGATCCAGCCAGGCTCCACTTGTGTTCACATATTCTCCTACTCCCAGGGTTTTGTGAAGATAAAAGAGACAACCTCTTGTGTGCTCCCTTTGGCCATCCAGATGTTGATGAAGTACAACTCCCAATATCCTTGGCCATTCGCCATGCCTGCAGAAGCTGATGACCATCAAGAGGACCAAAGGTTCCCCACATCTGTTTTCCTTGTATGCGGATAAGACAAGCGAGTTGCTTAAATGAAGCTAAGACAAGATAAAAAGCTGCAACTCACCAGTCAGTGCCTTCCGTATGCATCAATGCCTAAATAATTCTTAAGATAAATATCTAAGAGTTGACTAAACCACAAGAGAAGATATTGATATTGATATATTTGTTTTATTTCATTTCCCCACTACTATATGTTTTAAGTTAAAGTGGAAGGACCATTGTCAGTGACATGGATATCTATAAAATGTTGCTGGTTCATATTAATTTTTTAACAAGATAACTGTAATTATTTAAAATTTCATTGCAAATGGATCAGAATTCTCCATAGAAGATAAGGTATGGAACAGTATATTGTGTGTGGTGGGTGGGGGGTGGGACGGCCGGTTTTGAATCATAAGCCAGGTTCTTCAAGCTTTCATTTTCTCTTTGGGACTCTGGAAATTGCCTGTTTTCAAAATTGTCTCGCATTAAGTACACCCAGAACTCATGTGTGTGTTTTTTAAAAAAAATAAAATTGATTTATTTTCCTTCTGGTCTCTGTGCACAAGAGAAGCATACAAAGAAAAAGATTAAAATAAAGCAAGTCCTATCCGAATGGTCCATAGGGATATAGATAGTTCAGGCTGGAAGTTATGCAAGTCTCTGACTAGACAATAAATAAGAATAAAAAAAGTAGGGATGAGGGGAAAGAACGTATTAGAATGATATAGAAAGAAATATATTCAGTACTAGGGTTAAACCCATAGGGGAGAAAGGGAAGCAAACATTTTTGTTTGCTACAAGGCTCTTTCAGACTAGTAATAAAGCATGGAATTCTGGGCCCTCTTGACTGCAGAGAAAAGCTGAAGGGTTGAGTGTGCTAATAGCTGAAGGATTATTCTTTAAAAAATACATGTTTTCCTGTCCCCTTGTCCTTTGGTCTGTATTTAGATACCAGAGAGTTAGTCTGGTATCCTTATGTTGTTGAGCTCATCAACACCCATGTGGGGAAAGTATTGGAGCTGAAAGTGGTGTACATGGTTCACCCCCTCCATTTTATTCATGTGACGTAGGTCAGGCTGAGAAATGTTGAGTGAAATTGAGTGAGCCTTTATCTCTGCAATCCTAGTCCAATTCCAACAATGGCCCCACTACACCACACCGTATGCCAATGTTCTCTGCATACAGCTTTTGGGGACCATATATTGAGAAGATAGCAAGATCAAGGCAGAAAGCAAGGCCAGGCACAAGGGTGCAAAGCAAGTTTCATGTACAGTGGTACCTCGGGTTACATACGCTTCAGGTTACATACACTTCAGGTTACATACGCTTCAGGTTACACACTGCACTAACCCAGAAATATTACCTCGGGTTAAGAACTTTGCTTCAGGATGAGAACAGAAATTGTGCAGTGTTGGCACAGCGGCAGCGGGAGGCCCCATTAGCTAAAGTGGTGCTTCAGGTTAAGAACAGTTTCAGGTTAAGTACGGACCTCCAGAATGAATTAAGTACTTAACCTGTACCTCGGGTGGGAAACATTATCTAGTTTTAAATTAGCAACTGATAATATGCACCCATGTCATTAGTGAGTTTTATACTAGATATAGTACTTCCCAATTACTTATGTGATGAAGGTTTGAGTCAGTGGTTATTTGTGTAAGCCTTGCGATGCACATCCTGTTGCCACCTAACACGAGACATTTGAACCAGAGTCTCACTAGCCGCATAAACAGACTAGCAATTGATTGGTATATCTGTGCCTATGACTTTGTGTACATCTGAATATGACTGCATTCTTCCTTCTTCTGATTTGGTTTCTGTACCCTCTCTGTCTGGGAAATGACTTGGATCAATAATGCTTACAGTCACTTGCACATTGACTTTGCATCCATCATCTTGGGCCAATATTTGAAAAAAGTTCTGCCAAGAATCTTAGCTCATGGCACAGGAAGCTATTTGTTGTCATTGTTGTTCTCCATACACACACACACACACACACACACACATACAGTGGTACCTCGGGTTACATACGCTTCAGGTTACATACGCTTCAGGTTACACACTCCGCTAACACAGAAATAGTGCTTCAGGTTAAGAACTTTGCTTCAGGATAAGAACAGAAATCGTGCTCTGGCGGCGCGGTGGCAGCAGGAGACCCCATTAGCTAAAGTGATGCTTCAGGTTAAGAACGGACCTCCGGAACGAATTAAGTACTTAACCCGAGGTACCACTGTATAGCCCACAATTTTTATGTTTTTTTTGGGGGGGGGGGGAGGCCAGGACACCAACACTATCACAAGAAGATAAAATGCACCAAGGCATTTTCTAGGCTCTCTGTTTGTGGAGTGCTCTGCTCACCTGGTGCCATCGTTACATATCTTCAGATGCCAAGCAAAAAGCATTCCTTTTTAACCAGGCCTTTTGCTTTTAACTATTTATGGCCTTTTATGGCATGGCTTATTCCACCACCTCCATTTTCTCTATGCATGTAATTCTTTTGTACGTTGCTTCGTAAGTTGCTTTGAGTTGTCACGGCAAAAAAGTGTCTAATAAATTTAATAAATAATAATAATAGTAAGCTAACGCAAAAATAGAAATAATGGTTATGTGTAACATCTTCAGCCAATATAACCTTCCTCTTTAACACCTTTCCTAAGCCTTTTACTACTCCTTCTCACTCTCCTCTAATATCTCTGGCTGAAATCGTTCCTCTAACTATTCTAGCTTTGCTCCACTCTCCCATTGCTTGAACTGACTCTCTTCCTCACTCCAAGTCTATTCATGATTCCATCAGACTTGCCTGTTGTCAATCATTCCTCCACTCAGTCTTCTGTTACAGCTATGATCTGCATTTCTTTCCCTCAAACTATTTGGTATTTTGAGAGAGGGAGGAAAATATGCATGTGCAAAGGGAAGGTATCTTTCAGGAAAACAAGCCAGGCACTTCTCTTTTATGACAGACTGTTGCTAGGCATGTGTTGATATGGTCCAGTAGTTTACACTATTAAACTTCAAGGAAATCAGCTCCCCCCACCCCTTTCCATATACCAGTAAATGGAAAAATAACACTAAATCTTCTTGGCAATTGCTTCTCTATCTCTTGGCAGGCAGGTAGCTGCAGTTTGGACAACTTTATGTACAGTGAACCCAGATGATGCCCCGCTGACTCTTCCAAGTTAATCACACAATTTGTCGAAGAAAGCTGTGTTTGTAAAGATAAACAGAGATAAATAAAACCTTTAAAGACATGTAAAGTCTTTCTGGGTGCACCATGCTTCTTACTGGTGATGTAATATAACATTATGCACTGGTATCAGCTGAACGATCAAGATAGATTTGCCTACAGATCACTTCACTCTGTCTACACTTTTTTTGCCAGTTACTTGTGAGGATCTAAACTAAGCAACACCTTCTCCATTTAAGTAATAATATCCTTTGCTCATAACCCTCTTTCAACCCTACTATTTATCTTGTATTTGGTAAATTTAAAACGTCCAACTTCTTTGCTAGCAGTAACCTAGTGCTCTACAATTGGTGGTTCAGGATTTCAAATAAATAAGCAACATATAAGCACTTTCTTATTTTTATGGGTTTTGCATAAATCTTGTTGACTAAGGAAGCTAAGTAGATTGTTTTATCAGTTTTAATTTTATATTTTATTTACATGTTTGAAGATGAAATCCTATGTACACACATCCCAGGGAATAAGGGTAGTTGAATTCAATGGGACTTAATTTTGAGCAGACATGATTTATTCATTTATTTTGTTTAAACCATTCCTACCCACCCCCCATACTTCAGCTAAAAATGCTCCCAGAATATGCTACATATGATCCATAAAAACAAGACATCTGTTCTGGTAGACATGGGGGAGAAATTTGTTCATATTTCAGTGCAGACGTACCAGAATTATGTAACCTGAACCGATCCATAAGAAGAAACACAGGCATGTGTACACATTTTCATTTGATCCTTTAATATTTATTTTGTTTTATTGTAAAAGTATGCATAAATAGGGTGAATACTGGAAAAATGAGAAAACTAAGAGAAACAAAAATCATCGGATTCCTCCACCTCTAGTTTTGGGTGATAGCTGTTACGTTGCAGTATAGAGATCAGTCACCTTTCTGCATATTATACTGTCTTTAAGGTGATTTCCAAGTGGCCACCTTTTAAATACATGTATAGGATTGCATATATCATCTTTTTGCATTTCTGTGTTGCCATTTTTTGATTTTGACCTTGGTGGGTTATCTTTCATCTTATTCTTTTAATGTAAAATTGTGACATCTTTGTAAGTCACTCTGGGACCATTTGGTGAAAGGCAGGCTAAAAGTACATTTATTTATTTTTAACATAGATAGATTGATAGATTTGGATCTGAGTTAACCCTTTGATTTCAATCATTCTACTCTAAACAATCTAACTAATTGTTATTGGTCCAACTCTTTGGGTAGGGGTTCTTTCTAGCCATCTAAATACGTGTCAAAATACAAACACATAAATCAAGGTCTATACAAAACGAGTGAATAGCATGGCAAAATGTAAATTCCTTGATCAAATATAGTTTTATCTGTCATGTCTAGTGCTGCTTCTTTTGATAAATACAGTGGTACCTCGGGTTAAGTACTTAATTCGTTCTGGAGGTCCGTTCTTAACCTGAAACTGTTCTTAACCTGAAGCACCACTTTAGCTAATGGGGCCTCCTGCTGCCGCCACGCCTCCGGAACACAATTTCTGTTCTCATTCTGAAGCAAAGTTATTAACCCGAGGCAATATTTTTGGGTTAGCAGAGTCTGTAACCTGAAGCGTATGTAACCTGAAGCATATGTAACCCGAGGTACCACTGTATGGAAATAGACCACTGGATGACATACTGTGTTTGTTGGCACTCACCTCCTAACATCTGAGGCAGTGCAGCTTCTTGGGAAGGAGATGTGTAGGGTCAAGGAGGTGGGAAGGTGGGTGAAGCACAAATTCTCTCCACCTCTTTGTGCCACACCCTCACAGTGAACAGCAGTGATTCAGCTGTCAGGAGGTCAAGTGAGTGCTTCCACACCACCACATCATCTGCTACAGGACATAAGTGTTTAGAGCACCAGATGTGAACTATGGAGACCGGGGTTCACTTCACACCTCTGCTGAAAAGCTTACTGGGTGACCTTGACCCAATCACCATCTCTCAGCCTTATCTGCCTCACCGAATTGTGAAAATAAAAGTGAATAAGCCTAACCCCAAGCTCCTTCAAAATGTCTGGGGGAGGGGAGGGGTAAAGCAAACATGATTAATTGATGCAACCGCTGGATATTTTCTTTTCAAAAAAGATCATTTTCTTTTCTATTTTGACATTCATATTCTGCCTTCTGTGATATCAACAAGCTGAAGGCATCTTACAAATATAAATATTGAGGAGATTTCACCCCTCCCATATCCAAGAATCTGCTGATGTTCTCTGCTGATTCTCCAGAGAGGAGGGGGCGGTTTCTGCTCCCTACTTATTCCGCTCCAGCCTCACATCAAAGAGAGAGAGAGAGACTGAGTGTTAGAGACTGTGTGTGATCTCTGTATAGATAAGGTTGCTGCTAAGAGCAGCTGCAGACACTCAGTGCAGTTCAGCATTTTTCGTTTAGACCTCATTTAGCTCTGTATATAGTTGTGTATAATAGTTGTAGATAGAATAAAGAAGATATTATACAAAGCTGCTCTCCGAGTCGTCTATACTCTGCTATACTCTGCTGTGCGACGACTGTCTTCTTGTGGAAGTGAATCTGGTGCTCACAACTCTAAGCTGTGAGTCCACAGCACTTTGACCTGTTCCTGTGCAGAAGGTGGTCTCTGGAAGTGCTACCCAGCTCGCCTAGCCCAGTCCGGGCTGAAGTGAATGAGTCCAGTCCGTAGCACTGGCTCAAGGGCGATGCTGACAAATATAACTAATCACAAAAAATTAATAACAAACATAGCTTACAATAAACAGGACGACTGGCCTGACTGTGTTCTCCTTATTTTCTCCCACTATAGCAACACTCTGTGCTTTCTGAACACACATTTACCTAAACCTTTGTGCCATATTATTGACATTTTTATTTTGTCAGCCTTTCCTCCTAATCTTTCCTTTGGATCAAAAACAGAGTGTGATCAAAATTAGGCTAAATGTCAATCATGGCAAAAAGCTAATCTTTACTGCTTTCCCCCCTGCTCCATATTCCATGGCACGCTGACATCATCACTTCAGTTGCTTTATTAAGAATTTCACCAACTGACTGTTATTTCCCAATCTATCATGCTAGTTTGTTGTTGTGTATTATATGATTTCCTGAAGTCCAAGATGATTATGTCTGCTGCTCCACTGTTGTCAGCTTTCATTGTCATTTCTCTGGGAAAAATAATCAAATTAGTGATGCATGACCTTCTCTTAATAAATCAGATCTGACAAGCTGACAATCTTAAGCCACTCTGAACCTGACCAAATATTCCTCTTCCATGGCCCCAATCAATCTCTAATTTAGTTAGCGATAATGGAGCTCAGCTAGGTGGGTTTGTTTCCCCCCGCCCCCTTGTAATCTCAGACACTTTGCTGCTTAACTGCTGCAGAATGTTTTGCTCAATCGGTGCCCTCCTTCTGGAGAACCTTCTTGCGGGGGGAAGAGGAGCTGTCACCAAGAAAATGGCAGAAATGCTGACATAATAAGGTGAGGGGAGTTATCAGAAGCTGCAAGAGGGGAGGAAAGGGCGGGAAAGGAAAGATAGGAATGAACAACTGAACAGATATTCCTTTCTACAGTCTCAGAGGTTGTTGACCAAAGTTCTAAAATTCAGAGTGCTGAATTTCCTATGCTGGTGAGTGGCTTCAGCAGTAGCTCTGGCTCAACAGACATGATGATGTCCTCTGCACAAGTGTCCACACATTAATTTGCCTCGACATAGTTCATTTTACACATGAAGGAACAAGAGGAGAATGCATTGGACCAGACTGCATATTGCAGGGGGAATTAAGTTTACTTAGGAAATCCATTCACACTGTCTTCTAAAACTCAGACATGAAGAAGTACTTTGATTTAAATGGTATGTGCAGGAAAATCTGGCGTTTTAAATGCACTGGCCATGTTGACAACAGATAGTGTCATGTGGGAGTGTTTCCAATTAATTTCAAGTCCTTTTTGTACCTGAGTTTAAAAATAAGGATAGGTCCTAATTGCCATGGACATCAGTGGGAATTTTGAATACACAACTGAGCACTGAAATGATCTGCAATCAACTATTGTTTGCCCCTAAGACTGTGGTTCTGTACACACTTGTTGTTGTTTAGGCGTTTAGTCGTGTCCGACTCTTTGTGACCCCATGGACCAGAGCACGCCAGGCACTTCTGTCTTCCACTGCCTCCCGCAGTTTGGTCAAACTCATGCTGGTAGCTTCGAGAACACTATCCAACCATCTCGTCCTCTGTCATCCCCTTCTCCTTGTGCTCTCCATCTTTCCCAACATCAGGGTCCTTTCCAGGGAGTCTTCTCTTCTCATGAGGTGGCCAAAGTACTGGAGCTTCAACTTCAGGATCTGTCCTTCCAGTGAGCCCCCAGGGCTGATTTCTTTAAGAATGGATAGGTTTGATATTCTTGTAGTCCATGGGACAAGAGTCTCCTCCAGCACCCAGTGGGGCTTACTTTAGAGTATATGTGTACTTGAGTGAACTGTTTGCATGTGCAGATATATGCAATGCTGAATTTCTAAATCTAAATCATTATTCAGTGCAGCCTACCTTGTTAAAACACTAGTTTTCTGAGCCCATTTGCTAATATTAGAAGCCCTGTTTGCATTGCCCTTTTGCTCAAGTGCAAGCTATCTCCAGTTTTGGCACATTTAATGTGCATCAAGATTAAGTTTTCCTGTAAGCACATGACATCTAACTCTTTTGTTTGTGAATGGCATAATGGTTAAGAATTATCCTGAGTCCTCTTGAGAAATATGATACAACATCGCTCAAGGGCTCCTTTAAATAAAACCACAGGAAATGCCTTAAGTGGATTCATTGGTATGCCTTTATGGAAGCATCAAAGGAGAGAAGGCTAGTAACTGAGTTTTCCCAACCCTTTTTCACCGAAAGAAGGTTATTTTAATTACCTCTGAGGCTTGTGTAGGCAGTATTTTAAAAATTAATGCTCTCTGACAGAATTATGAATGGGTGATAAAAATTAGGCTGCGGGCACTTTCTCAGAAGAATATCATAGCAGAGGAAGATACGTTAGAGGAATCTCTGGGCACAAAAATTTTCCTTGTTTTGCTTGATTTTGATGGTTGTGTGTATATGCTATGTTTTAGCAAAACAAGGAAATTTTCAAAACAAGTGGAAATCTCTCTCTCTGTTTCTCTTCTGCATCTCTAGTAGCACCAGGGAGTGTGAGACATGAAGGCTCAGCATTTTCATGGGAATTCATCCTAATATGTTTTTGCATGCAGTTTTGACTGAAATACACATTTCTGCAAGCAATTCCTCCTAATATAATGCACTTTGTGTGCTGTTTTCACGGAGAAATTAATTATCATGCACCTTCCCCCCTGCATTTGTGTAAACCCTGTTTGGTTGGTTGGAGGGCTGCATCACAAAATTCAGGTCAATGTAAACCTTAAAAGCTGGCTCTGTTTTGGTTTCCATGTTGATTTGGAATGTGAACATTTGACAAATGAGGCTTTAAAAGCTAAACGGGTTGAATTTCTCCCCAGTCTGTAGTCAAAACTGTTGCTCAAAGAGGAACAGAAAAACATCCAGAGCTGAGAGAGGTGTTTGGCCTTGATGCAGAGGTCAAACATTTTCTTCTTCTTCTGGAATAGAATATGTAAAGCATATCTGCTGGATACAGAAATTATCCTTCATGAGGGCCATAGAGAATGATTTGTTTGATCACTGAGCTTGCAGGTTACTACACAACCCCTATTATACAGTGAAGAAGTGTACACTGTGTTTTCACTTGGCCACCCTATCTTTGTAAAACATGTGTGTAGCGTTCTGAGAACTGGGCTAGAGACAATATTGAATGCAGTAAATCATCACAGCTGCCACAAGGGCAAAATGGTAGCTATGGTAACATCACATATTAGTGGCAGAGAATCGCATTCAGTGTTCCCTCCTTGTTTATTCTACAGTGAATGCTAGCCAATGTGTATGAACCTGTAAGAATAGAGAGAATTACTTGTTAAATATCCTAGGTCGCCACATACATACAACTGCAATCAGAATTTCCACATGGCACTCAACACCTTCCAGGTTCAATCCTAAAAACTAGCAGCAATTCAGAGAAAGAAAATAAAATCTGAAAAACCAAGAAGAAAACCAGTTTACCGTATACTTCGGGGCACACTTGACATTTAATACATGCAGTTGAACCTAATTTCTAAATATTATACCTAAAACCTGTATCATTAAAGGCATTTTGGAAACCAAAAGTGGCAAAAGGGGAAGTGGTTAAGTGACAAAGTTATAGGAAACATCCGTATGTTTTGGGGTAGCTTTCTACACCTTTAACTCAGGATAAGGCTCCATGTATCTTATGAGGTTGGCTGTATCCATAAAAGCCTATGCCATAATACAATTTAATCTTTAAGGAGCCACTTCTGCATAGACACTACTGAAGTGAATGGTGGGTAGTATCAGTAGCTATTTTGAGTGTGTTTGGGGGTAGTTGAGGGCATATGGGGTGTTAGGGGAGGGGTAGTGCCTCTGGTAGTACCTCACATTGCTCTCCTTCTGGGGAAATTTGTCCACCTTTGGTCCCCACCCTGCAAGCAGCTCACACCTGTGGCTCCTAGAAACTGTCAGTATGTGACAGTGGCCACACCCCGGGAATGGCTTTGGCTGGCTGGCTAAGCCAGATGAGGGTAGCTGAGTTATGGACTGCCCTACATGTGAAGACAGGCTCTGGTGGATTGAGTGGAGAAGGCCAATAGTGGGTCCAACAGTCAAGAAGGTGGTTTCTATAGAGGGAAGTGAGGGCCAGATGTGGCTCAGCAACCTGGGAAAGTTGTCAGAAGGAAGACTCTGATCCTAAACCTCTGCTGCCTTGTGGGATATCTTTGGGAGAGAAAAAAGCTAAGGAGTGAACCCTACACAAATCCAGACTGGAGTTCCTAAGATGGTTGGATGGTGGTACGTACACCTCCTTCCAGTAACTTCTGCAGCCAAGCTGGTGCTGAATGTATTGTTCTGCTTTGCTTTAGACTAGATCAGCAAAGTTGAGAGGGGGGTTCTTGTCATCTGGGCAGCCCAGGACCCCCATACAAATTGCCCAGGCTTGCAAACCATGGAAGATCGCTTCTGTGTTGCTAATGCAGCAGTTTGACTTCACCCCCCAGAGGCACACTCCATTTCCTCTCTGTGCCACCCCCCTTTTCTTCTTGAAAAAAGATGCCTGCAGTAGTAAAGGTTTACAAGTTGCTATTTCCAACAGCCTGGTCAACAGAATTCAGTCCAAACTGGGAAAATGGACAAGGTGGGCCTTTAGTTGTTGCATTGGAGGGAAAGAGTGGGGGAGGAAATGGAACTCGGTTAAGAAAACATATGTCCAAATTCGCTGCAGCATCTTTAATGGCATCGTCACAGTGTTTGGAAACTTAGAAGCCAAGAAACAAAGGCAAAGATAAAAAAACAACAAAAGGGATATGATGAGAGGAAGGACTGCTGCTACATCCTTGTGGAAAGAAATGTCCTGGCACGAAACTTTCAAGGTTCAATAGTGAGCACAAGCTCAAAATACAGAAAGTTAGTGGGATGCTTCTTTAATATAAGCTAAAAAGAAATACGTGAGGATCATAGAGCTGGAAGGGACCCTGAGGATCATCTAGTCCAACCCCTTGGAATATGAAACTGTCTTATTCAGGGCTCAAACCTGCAACTTTAGCATTATCAGCACCACACTCTAACCAACTGAGCTATCCAGGATGTAACTGTATGCCTTATCCTTTGGTCCTACACATACATATTTCTTTGAGAAATTAAAATCTTCTATATATATTTACTGAAGGAAGCTTGAGAAACATGCTACCAACAGGGGCGTAGCTAGCTGCTCTGACACCCGGAGTGGTGGTGGTGGGATGATCCACCTACAGGGGTGCCATGGCGATCTGCACACAGGGGTGCTGTGGCGATCTGCCCAGGGGAGCAGCATGGCGATCCACCCAGGGGGACAGCACGGCAAGATGCCCACGGAGTCCGCCTGGTGGACGCAAGCCTCATGCTGCCATTTCAGGCAGTGTGGGGCCCAGAGCCACCGTGTCATTCCCAGGAGAGACGCTTGGCTTGGGCGCACTGCAGACCAGGCCCTGCGGTAAGTGCCGACCCCCTCGGTGTGCCATTTTGCCACTCCTCTCAAGGATGACACCCGGGGCAGTCCACACACCCCTTCCTACGCCCCTGGCTACCAGGTGGAAACATGAAGCATTTCAGCTCTTTCTTGAAATGACCATATAGATGGCTTGAAAGTGCTCCCTATCCACAAGTAGTAAATTAACCTCTATTCAGGCCCACATTGTAAAAAGAAACACTTCCACTTGCCATAATGTTCCTTTTGTCTTTCTTTGAATAGCTCAGGGTTTATTTCAATATTTTACTGGTTTCATTGCAACCCTCTTTTGTTCCCAAGGTGATGAGGAAAATGAGGCCTTTGAAGTTCTCTCACACATTCTACCAGATCATCTGCTATCAGAAACCTTAGGAATTTAATACAGGATGTATAATTGTTGGAGACTCAATTCATCAAAGTTTAAGTCAGAAAGGAGGCACATTTTGCACAGGAATTATAGGAAGTGATTTCAGAAAAGTTTAGATTCTGGGGCTTTCAAATGATCCCTTCAAATTCATTGAAAGAACGTATGTGGAGGTCCCAGAATTGTCCAATCTCAATATGGAGGTGGAGCTAGCCCCCACAGCCTAATGCACCCCCCCCCCAGTGTGTAGGAATGGCTTTCTGCAACCCTTTGCAAGTTCTTTGTTTCATAATAATTCATGTCTGTCAGCTCTTCAGAAAACTTAGAATGACCATCTTTCCATAGTTCCTCAACTAATGCAGCTTTCTCCTCCACATCACAAGTGTATTTTTTTTTGTTGTGTCATGTGTTGGTCAAGTGTGCCCACTATTCATCTCAGTTGAACTAACTTTATTTCCAAAATCTGCTAAGGGCTACAGTCTTATTTTTGTTCTATATAGTATTTGTTGCCCATCCTTTTGGTATCATTATATGCATAACCAATATAAAAAAGGGACCACATTCCCTCAAGCATAAACACAAACAAGCCACATCTACCAAGTGTTTCTAGATCAATGATTATGGCATAGTATTATATGCTCTTCTAGCCATAAAATTGAAACTGTTCATGGTGTTTCCATGCAGCTTATGCTGTGGGAAAGCATTTAGATGGGGACCATTGGTTCTGATGCCCCAGGGGTAGAATGTCCCGAATTTGAGGTTGGCATAGACTCTGGATGATATGTAGGTAATGCCTGTCTTTATAAGGAAATGGAACAGCTGTGGAAATTCTGGCAGGATGTTGTGACTGATTAAGAGTGCATGTAAAGTACAGCATTAACCTATTTTCTTACTGCTACACTCCATTCATTTAATTAATGTATGAAAAAAGAAGTGGTTTCCCAAGCCCACACTGAAGTCAGTGCCCCAGATCTTTTTTCTATATGTTGAAAATGGAAAGTTTTGGCTTCCTTTTTGCAGTTCTTTCACATGTTTTATTACATAAGATAGAGGTTTCACTTTCCATTTTTGTCTTCCTGGGAACCTTCTGATCAGCAGCTCAAAGATGCTATCATACACACCATTATTTTTAGCTGGGGAGTCAGCATAGCCTATGGGAGCTATACTCTTCCAAGCTGGTAACATGTTGGATCGTTATTTGGGGACTACCTCCTCCTTTTTCTTCCATTTCTCACATAGAAATCTTTTCTATACTTGGATGTTTAGCTTCACTGGCAATTCATGTCAAAATCCTCCTCATGTTTTAAGTTTGCTACGCTCTTGTATACTGAGAATATTTCACATGGTATTATTATGTTCTAGGTCCTCTGAGTTCTAGAAACATAAACCCCAAACTCGTGTCTTTATTTTTGTTTTTCCTTTAGTAAAGGAAGGACTTTACTAGGAGCTCAGAAGCTTTCGAAGCCTAGGGCATGACATGATGTCCATTTTATCTGGTAGCAGCCTTTTGTAATTCTTTTTGAAGGAAGCCTTACACAAAAATGGGAGCCATCAGTATGGAAAGTCTCCACCGCCATCCATCACAATCTTCCACTGGTTGTGCCTTGACTATATCTCTGATACTCCATTCCTCTTAGCTACAGATAATTTTGTGAAACACAACTACCAGTTAAACTGGAATACATCTCATATCTCTGAATAAACAAGACAAAGTGGATTGTAAACCAAATGTCTAAAATTTGTTTTCCATTTTAAAGAATAAAGAGTAGGAAAAAAAGATTGTGGTTGCTCTAGGAGCATAGTGGGTCAAAGCTTCACACACACACCCTACATGAAAATTCAGAAGCTTATGAACTGGTTCTACATGCTCAGAACAGAGTATGCCACTATTCAGAAATTCTGCCATGCACCAAATTTCCCTTCATGCAACTCCTTCACTTTTGCTGATGAGACTTATGCATGAATAATGGATCTGATGGAGAGCTGCTGCATTAATATTGAAAGGAGAGTTTCATGAAGCTGACATTCACCTGCACTATTTGCACTCAATGGCAAGCCCAGAGACGTCTGTTAGGTGCAATTTGATGAGGGGGGAAGCTCACGCAATTATTCTCAATCACCAAACTTCCTCAAACATAAGCCATGTTCTTCATTTCCATTTGCTTCCCTTTCATCCCCTGCAAAAGATAACGACCCCGAATCTCTTTTCATTTAAATAGGCATAAATCAGTTAGAATAACTCTGACCAACACGATGTTCCTCTCACTCATTAAAAGTTAAATTACTGTGGCACCAGATCTATCCAAATGGCATGAGAGAGATGAGAGTCTGGAAACCTCACTGGCTTCCTCTCCCATCTCTGAGAAACTACTAAGGCCTTATTCCTACGAAAGGAAGATGAGGTGGAAAACCTTTTCCTCACTTAACCATTCAGGAATGGCCAAGCATTTTGCTATCTGAGGCAGAGCAGCAAATGATGCTTCATTCTCTCCTGAAGCCAAGGTCTGTAGTACCTAAGGCAGACAATGTTATTTTGGCACCAGAAGCAGCCTCCCCCAAAGCAGCTCTCCCCTCTCTGTGGTAGTACAACTCCAGTAGCAAATTAAGTAACAAAATATTTGCTGCCCTTTCATGAAAACACAAATCAGCTGCCTGAGGCAGACACATAACTCACTCAAACTGTTTCAGACTCTTAATGGAAGCTCATATAGCTGTGTGTATCTCTACCACCACCACCACCACAAAGAAGCCCTAATCGCCTATAAAACTAGGTGTTCTGTTCTAACTTTATCTCTGACATATTAGTGTTCTATGTGCAGATATCCCGCCTCTACTTTGTGGGTTACCATTCAGTGTGGGAAGCCCATTTCTGCAGTCTGAAGTAGTTCCGTTGATACACAGGTTTTACGAGTTTGTGAAAAGCAAACTTTGTCATTATTGAACTTGGACAGCCTTCATGCAGAGCTGTTTAGAGGAAGTGAGATGCATGGCTTGTGTATTTATTAAGGTATTATTACTATTATTACAACTAATAATTTATACTAATAATTTATTAAGGTATTATTACTATTAAGGTCTAACACCCTTCGTGCAGATATATGATTAAAACAAACACCTTTTTCAGATTCAGTGCAACTTCAAAACCAATTCAGGTAGCAGAAAGGGTGATTCAATACCCGTTTGCATGTGTTTTTTCTTTTAACATAGCTTCCTATAGGAATAGGACACGCAGGGGGAGGAGGGGGAGAAAATTGAAAATGAAGATGGTGATGGAAAATAGAAGTGGCACTGCCAAGGGCAGATAAGGAAGCCCACCCCTTTGAATATGGCACAGATGGTTCCCCCTGGATAAACTTGAGTCCATGTAATAGCATATGAATGGTACACTTCTTAATCTATATGCTAAAGCCGCATTCATGTAGAAATCGTAATTTGCTTCTTATAATTAAATATGAATTCAATTGAGCATTTTTAATCACTAGAGCACTGTTTTATAAATTATTAACAGAAGCTTTTTATCTTTTGTATTTAAAAATTCTTTGTGCCATATTTAGCATTTTTAATCTTGGAAAAGAAAACTTTGTTCTTAAACCCAACTATCAAGACAATGGTTGTAGCACAGAGCTATACGCTTTGAACATCGGAATATAAGAAGAGCTGCTGGGTCAGACCAAAGGCCCATTTCATCCAGTATCCTTCCAGATGCTCATGGGAAGCTCATTGCTAACAGCAGACGTCTACTCTTCTCAATTACCTGTTGTTAGGTTGAGAAAAGTAGAATGAGGTTCTGTATAGAGTTTCCCTCCATCCCACAAATTACAATTATCTCCACTGTGATCTTGGAGTAAATAACACCAAACTAGGATGTTAAATGTTCAACCCTCCCCTCCGCACTTCCCTGCACATGTTCCTCTGATAAACTTAGTCATTTTCAACACATTACTATCTATCTTTCAACACCTCCCTCATCTACAATATGGGAATAATAATAATTCTGACCAATTACACTGACCTACTTCAGAGACTTGCTGAAAGGATTACAGGGATGCATATACGTGATTTTTGTTTACCCCTCCCAAGTGTTATATGTAAATGCTGTTATTTGAAAGCAAAATGCCCTTTAACCTTTTTAAAAGAAGCAGGCCAGCTTTGAAATTAGAGCTGGGAATTGTTTCATGAACCATATTATCTGTTCCTCTGTATTGACAACATTTTGTTTCTTACAGCATTGTTATCTTGCTCATTCGCATTGTCCAGGTTAGTCTTAAATGACTCATTTTACTTTCTTTAATTTCCCTTGGGAAATTGTTGCACTTTCTAATAGATTTCACTCTTAAAATGTTTCCTCATATTTAATCTTAATTTTCACTGTTCATTACATCTGATTACATCTAATTATACTTCCATATATCACCCGTAACAATACCCTCATTTCCTGTTTACATTTTGGGATTGTTCCTCTTTCTTTTAGTCCATCAGTGATCTTTTAACAAAGACATCCATAGCATGCTCTGTTTTCTTTTTGATGAAACTACATCACATGATCTAAATTAGCCCTGCACAGTTCACTATTATTCTCCGAGTCTGCAAGGAGGTAACCATTCATATAAGACTTTCCACCCTCCTTTTCCATTTCCCATTTTCTTCTTTCCATGTAAGTATTTTTCAAAATAAATATGAATTTCTTTTCTACAATGCAGACACTGAGACTAAATTAGTCGGGTTCATTAATTTTGATGAGCCTATTCTGAGTCAAATGTAACTGAATACTATCCTCTCTAATACTAAATACTGAATACTATCCTCTCTAATACTAATACTAAAAACGTTAGCATGATTACCAGGCTTTGAGCATAAAGCTAGCCATATCTACTAATCATGGTGGCTAAATATGATCTCCAGGATCATAGGCAGTATGACTCTGAATATTTGTTTGTTTGTTTGTTTGTTTGCTTCATATACAAAATAAGAAGACCAAATACATAATAAAACAAAAACAAGCCAATAACCCTCTTCCCACCAACACATTTTAAGGCCATGTAATATTAATCAGCCAAAGGTCTGGTTATTTAGAAAGGTTTTCCCTTGGCATCTAAAGATACATAATGCCAGGTGAGCCTCCCTAGGGGATGTATCCCACACATGAGGAGCCACCACAGAAGGCCTGTTCTTATATTGCCATCCTCCAGACTTCTCGTGTAAGAGTCACAGGAAGAAAGGCCTCAGGTGATGAATACTAATTGCTGAGGAATATGAGCAGCAGAGTGCTACAGTGCTCACGTCCCACTTTTGGACATCAAGTTGGTCAATGTAGGAAACAGGATGTTGGATGAGGCCTTTGGTCTACTGCAGGCCTTTGGTCTACTACAGTTGGCATTACTAAGGGGAAAGTGAAATGAAAGGATCAAGAGGAGGAGGAGGAGGAGAAGAGGAGGAGGAGGAGGAGGAGTTTGGATTTGATATCCCACTTTATCATTACCCGAAGGAGTCTCAAAGCAGCTAACATTCTCATTTCCCTTCCTCCCCCACAACAAACACTCTGTGAGGTGAGTGGGGCTGAGAGACTTCAAAGAAGTGTGACTGGCCCAAGGTCACCCAGCAGCTGCATGTGGAGGAGTGGAGACGCGAACCCGGTTCCCCGGATTACGAATATACCGCTCTTAACCACTACACCACACTGGCTTTTTTAAAAGGGCTAGTAGATTTTCCCAGAAAATATGTCATCTTCTGTTAAGGGTGGCAGGAAAGTTGACCTGAAAACAAAATTCCCCCTAAAGATTTGTCAGAGATATTTGCTTTTCCTCTCAGGTTTTAGAAATTTAGGATATGATTTATCTTCACCCTCCAGGGAGTACTAGTAATTTGCAGGTTAGGGAACTATGAATGGGCAAATGACAGGAAGCATGCCCTGTGTAGTAGCTGATCAATATAGTGATATCTGAAGTATCTGTATCTATTAAACTCATTGCGTGTTCAGACCTTTAACCCCCCCCCCCCTTAAATAAATTCAGACAAGACTCAAATTTTAGTTTGGTTTTTGGCAGAATTTAGGCCACAACATTATTGATTACAGCAAGTGAGTGGTTGCACAGGCTCTGGTTCGACTAGCTCCCTGCACCGTTGCAGGTAGCGCTGACCCAGGGCACCAGCATAGGTCAGCCTAGGGTGAACACCTGGATAAGTAGAAAGCCGGGAACAGGCTATCTCCGCCACCCAAATGCCCCCCTGGACTCAGGCATGGGCACAACCCCCTCTCGGGGGTTGACCAAACCGAGTCCCTGGATTCCTTTAACGGAATATCCTTCACATAGGGATGGCAAGTGTTCCCCCACCCCTATCACCTGAACCAGAGCTTATCCACAACCTTACAAGTTGTGACGATTTGCTACATGGCACACAAAACCCAAATGGCAACAGCCAATCAGCCAAGTGGGGGAAATTCCTGCCGTGCCCCTGTCCCAACGACAGACGACCCAAGACGGCATAGCAAAGTCAAGCACACTGCCCTAAATATAGGGAGAGGTGGGCAGGTATTCCCATGCAGGCACCAAAAGAGGAAGCTCTGGGCCACATGCATAGGTATATATAGGTCCCTTTTTCCCATTGGCCTGATTAAACCCAGCAGCAAGGGGCCTACCAATTGAGTGTTGTTGCTATTCAATCAAATCCACCCAGAACACAGGGTTTGGTTGCCAGGTTTCACTGCAACACGTGCCCTCTTTAAGGGAGGACCCAGTTTGTCCATCACTTCCCATAGATGATTTCTATTTAAATTGTGCTTCTAGTGCCCTAAAATTGCCATACTTTGTTAGAATCTCACCCATCCGTTTGCACTATGTGATTATTTTTCTCATCTGTAACTTGATTATCATGTGTGTGTACATGTTCAAATTGAAGATTTTATACCCCTGATTAGCAGGTGAGGAAGTATGTTGGTTTAGCTAATTCAATATACCCTTGAATATACACTTAAAAGACTATTAATTCCAATCCCTGGAGTAACCTATGGTTGAAACAAAATCAATATGATTAAGTAAATGACAGTAAACAACAGGGGACAACGCAATCAAGAAATTTATGAACCTTTGAAAACTATTAATCATTTGCCCAAGTATTTATGCTGCCGCGTCACACTAACGTATCATATGGCTGATCAATAATTAGAGCTGCAGTTATTAATTATGAGTGCACAGTATTTTTAAGATGCTGAATCTAAGTGCAGCCACTGACACAACTGACTTTAAATTATTGTTTTACTAAACACTGTTAAATAGAACTGGGTGGAGCGGAGGGAACTTTACCAGTAGCAAATGTTCTGTTCAGACAAATTTTGGGATGCATATATTTAATGATGGTGTTGAACTCTACACAATTCTGAGTATCACATTTTAAAGATGGGTCTGTCTTAAGAGGCAATGAATGTTTGGAAGGACACGGCGTCTCCCTTCCCCATCCAGCTTCTGGTGCTCAGTATACCTGAAGGAGCGTCTTCACCCCCATCGTTCAGCCCAGACACTGAGGTCCAGCTCCGAGGGCCTTATGGTGGTTCCCTCACTGCAAGAAGCCAAGTTGCAGGGAACCAGGCAGAGGGCCTTCTTGGTAGTGACACCCACCCTGTGGAGCGCCCTCCAACCAGATGTCAAGGAAATTAACAACTATTTGACTTTTAGAAGACATCTGAAGGCAGCCCTGTTTAGGGAAGTTTTTAATGTTTGATGTCATATCATGTTTTTAATATTCTGTTGGGAGCCGACCAGAGTGGCTGGGGAAACCCAGCCAGAAGGGTGGGATATAAATAAATTGTTGTTGATGCTGCTTTTTTCACCTTTGTGAGTGCCCAGATTCAATTTCTTGCAAAACCCATAATGAGAACTGCAACACTGAGTCCATTATTTATTTAATTTTTAATTTGCTATGAAATAAATGAATGCATATTAATGTTAAATGGACTTGTGCTTCAAAATCAAAACTCCAGTTATCAGTGTAGTTTAACTAATTGAACTTTGCAAGCAACAATTCTACAGTCTCTTGGAGGGCATCCGAGTGGCCAGAGAAAACCTCAGACCTCACTCTGTGAGGGTGGAGAGAGTGGTTCAACCTTACAGTGGGAGAGCCTATGCTGGATGCCCCCTTCTTGCCATTGCAGAAACCTCTTTGACCCTTGCTCTACCAATGTTAGAGCCCTGACATCATTCAGACTAAACAGTAGAGACTGGGACAGATTGGGAGTATGCCAGGGCAGTCATGGGGAAGGCATGAACTAGAAGCACCAATAAAGAAACCCCTAAGATATTTTTTCAGGAAGTTCACAGAGCATCTTGGCTTTATCAGATCATAGCTACTGACATTTGGCCCCTCCAATGCTTATTGTGAGTGGAGGAAGTTTTCCCATCTCCCATCAGAAAGGAAGGCTTAAGGGATTTCCCCTGGATGATAGGGAGCCTAGGCTGGGCAGGGTATAAAATAAATTATTATTATTATTATTATTATTATTATTATTATTATTATTAGGTGGAGAAAGGGAGACAGGTGGCTGTATCCCATAAAAGGGAACAATGTCTTTCTCTTCCTTGTTAGTTTAGAATCAGGAAGTAACCCACTCACCCTTTTAACAGTGCAGGATTAGTTAATCATCCTATTGGTGGCAATAAGAACTTCTCCCTTGTCTAAAGATAGGGACTGGGTTCTAGAAAGGGTGGTATTGCCAAAACATTGAGAGCAAGGCATTCGGCATTCCTCTGCTCCAGGCATCCCCAAACTCAGCCCTCCAGATGTTTTTGGGACTACAGCTTTCATCATCCCTAGCTAAGAGGACCAGTGGTCAGGGATGATGGGAATTGTAGTTCCAAAACATCTGGAGGGCCGAGTTTGGGGATGCCTGCTCTGCTCTTTGCCAAATTTCAGCCCACAGATGTTTCTGATACAGATCCTTCTGTTCTGTTAATAAAGTTGTGACCAGTTCATCTGACTGTTGTGTTTGAGCATTTTCATTCCCAGGTATGGTGGCAAACATTTTATAGGTTTTCCATAAAATTTACAAAAGTGAAAATCCCTCCTGAGGAATTTTGTCCAGTTTTATTGAACACACATTTGCTATAGTGTAATATTTTTCTGTTAAAATTCCTCACGTATTCACTCTGAGGAGACCCTCTATATTTGATTTTCAGTATGCCAGATGCAAATATCTAGTGATCCTCTGAGGTGCATTAAGTCTCTCTCTGTTCACAAGGTTTTTTAATCATATTAAAAAATGATTGACTTTCACAATTATTCAGATTTATTGGCTCCTCCAAAATTTGGTTCCAGTTTTCAGTGGCAGATGTAATACAGATGGTTAGGACTTCAAAAGTGCTTGATATACAGGTGTTCAATCAGGATACTTGATATACTTCCTTGGCTGGTTTTGTGGATCCTCTGAACCATGGGCATAGCCAGGGTGCAGTTACCCCCTCCCCCAGATCAAATAAAACAATCAAAACTAACTGACTAATCATGTCTATTCTGCCCCCCTAACAAAAGTCCTGGTTACGACCATGCTCTAAGCATTACAAATAGATAAAAGGCAACTCTACTTCGCAGTCCATTGGAGTCAAACAAAGGTTAAAATATGTTAATATTAAAACCAAAAACAGAATTAACATTTCAACATTGAAATCTGACCCCAAATATGTAAACAGCCGAACTCTAAAACCATTTATTTAAATTCCATCTTGAAGCCTACTGGAGGCTAATTAGATGTTCTAATTAATTATTTCTAGATGTACTTGGAGTGTGTTCTTATGAAGCCAGTGAGTTTGCTCCTAAATGGTTTTCATGGAGTAAAATGAATTAGTTTCCTAAAGCATAGGATACCAATCACTCTTGTTGTTTCAGTGTCAAATGACAACAAGCCACAGTATTACAAATTGATTATTAATAGGTACTAAGTACATGTTAGCAAGCCCACATTTTTGAAGCCTACTGCTAAATCTAAACACACCAAATCTGAGAGAAAATATAATAACTGGCAGCAGATTGCAATATATTAAGTCACTGGATATTATGAGTTCCACAATTTACATAAAATGGGCCTTTAAAAAGCACACTATATCATCAAATTGAAGTTTTTAGAAGTCTGATATTGAGAACTGGATTCTCACCAGTATTATTTTCGCCTTCCAGTAATTCAGCCTTAATTCTAATAATACTTGTATCATATTTGAAAGATATGTCTATAAAGTAGATATTTCACCATTGTCAAGTACATCACAAAATAATGGTTCAGACTGATCTCTACCTATCTCTTTCCTCTTTCAATCTACCACTGAAGGGCTGATGTTCTTTCTTTCGGGGAGCGTTTTATTGATTTTTTTGTGGTTGTTTTGTGTATGATTCTCTCTGATGCTGTTTAGAACATCAGCCTCAACTTTCAAACACCTGTGTAAAAAGTTTTGTTTTAAACTAACATCTAAATGGAAAAAATGTAAACATCAGACCAATTTTGAGGGTGACGCCATTCCAAAACCAGAGTGCCACCACAGAGAAGATCACTAGCAAATGTACTTGTCCTAGTTGTGGGACAGTGAGAAAGGATTCCTGATTCACTAAAAAAAATGCAGCCTTACTCCCTAAACAGCACGTTTAGGGTTGCAGCCAAAGCATTGTAAAGATAAATGAAGAAAAGGATCCTTAGTCAATCAGGAACAGAAGTGGGCAGGGGAATCTAACGTTTCTTTAAGAAACACAGAAGGCCAATGCAGACAATGTTGGTCCTAACAAAATCCTACTAGCTTATTGATACTGGAGCTTTTTTTCCTTCTTCCCAGTGATTCCTGGAGACCCCCGCCCTGCAGCTTTCTCACCCTGGTTTCCACCAGGGTAAGTGGGGGTGAAATCCTCTTCATCCCTTTTTATTTTATTTTTAAAGCCAGGGGTCTTCTAGCTGGTGTACTATAAATCAGGGTGGTAGATGAAATAGGACCTTGTGGAACACACAAGAATTCTTGGGAAATAAAAGATAGCATCCTTGGTTACTGCTTGGCTTTGCAGCATGCCACTGGCCACCTGCTGACAGAAGCTGAACAACAAGAACAAGAACAAGAACAAGAACAAGAACAAGAACAACAACAACAACAACAACAACAACAACAACTTATTATGTATACCCCGCCCATCCTCAGCCACTCTGGGTGGCTCCCAACAGAATATTAAAAACACAATAAAACGTCAAACATTAAAAACTTCCCTAAACAGGGCTGCCTTCAGATGTCTTCTAAAAGTCAGATAGTTGTTTATTTCCTTGACATACGGTGGGAGGGTGTTCCACGGGAGGAGACCGTGATGACAAGGTAGATGACAATAATGAAGGCAATGACTGGCATCAGCTCCAGACACTGGCACTAGGACAGTTTGCTGCTTTCATCTCCACAACCTGCTGCTGGACCCTGGACTTTGGCCCCATGATCAATCCTTTGTGCAGCCACTCTATCCTTTGTGTCACCTTTCCTAATTATACACGCATCATACAGATGCAGAGGTTGGCTGTCTAACTACAAGCAGCTCGTGGATGTCCCATTCCATAATCATTATTTTACTATTTATGCCCGACACATCTTTTTGGGTTGCCCCAGCACTCTGGGCAGCTTCCAAAATATATAAAAACATGTTGTTGTTGTTGTTTATTGAATTTATATACCGCCCTATACCCAGAGGTCTCAGAGTGGTTCACAGAAAAGATTATAATAAACATTAAACATTAAAAAAAAACCTTCTTTATACAGGATTGACTTCAGATGTCTTGGGCGTCGGATAACTCCATATCCTCCAACATTTCTCCAACAAAAATAGGAACATCCTATCATATCTTCCAATATTTTGCCAATGAAAATAGGGACATCCTAAGGAAAAAGTGGGATATTCCAGGATCAAATCAGAAACCGGGATGGATTCTCTAAATCAGGAACATCCCTGGAAAAGAGGGACACTTGGAGGGTCTGGCAGCTTGAATGTCTTTAGAAAGCCTTTTCTTGCAGCAGCTTACTGTGCCAAAGTAAGCTGGATGATATCACTAGCAATGGTAGTGGTGCAAAGCCTGAGATTAATTAAAAATGCTTATGCACCTTGGCTAAGCTTCTGTTATTTCATGTTACTATCTAATTTTGTATTCTTTTACTTGTAAAATCTGCCCTGCAGCTATCATCCCTAACCTCTGGATCATAGCTACCAAGTACTGGAGGTATGTTTGGCAATAGTTACAAGGTATTGGAGGTGCTGGTTGGCAATGGTGCAAGCTAAGGATATGCTTGCTCTTTTTGGTTTTGTTGATTAAATTGAATTGCTTTTATTGGATGTAGAGGATACTTATACTTGGTGCTATTTTTCTAGAAAAAGAGGTCCCAGAAATCACCACGAATACCTCCTTTGTTCTCTTATAAAGGTAACAATGCCCACTGGAGAGGTGCTAGAACTGAGTTCTGGCCAGTTCTGGCTGAAAAAATAGCCCTGCTTATACTGAGGTTTCAGCAATATGCAAACTGAAATCTATGCAAATAATATTGGTTAATCGGCAGAATATTAATAAACTAAATTCATGTCATAGGCTGATAGCCCTGTTTAATAGATGTTATCACAGAACGGGTACAACCCAATGTGAAACAGCAAACACCTCAACCACTTTGATAAGCCAACGCAAAGAATGTTGAAAACAACTGCTGGAAGTAAAACATGTAGGAGGAAGATAATTTTTGCCCCAAATGCATGAAAGAACAAGAGGAAATTACTGACTGTGGATAAGTAGCAATATAAAAGCAAAATGCTATAATTTCATCTTTATGACATGTAAGGGGGGGGCTAGAATTGAAAGCATTTTTCTTATGCTATTGAAATATGACTGTGGGGTTTCCTATCTATCCCGGCAAAAAAAACAAAAAACTTTAAAGTACAGCTGTTATAAAATGTACACCCTGGAAAAGAGTTGCATAGCTATGATGTTTATAAATAGTGAGAAATATTAAAGAGCATCAGTATACAATGGAACATCGCATTGTGCATGAAGAAATTAATGGTTCTTCTTCCGCCCCACCCCCAACTCCCAAAAATATATTGAGCACAAAATAAAGCTCAAATTGCAGTGGGAAGGAACAAAAGCCAAGAAGGGGATAACAATAACTTCATTTACATGAATCAAAACACAAGGCTGTAGCCAGAAAGGAGTCCTATTAGTGCAAGCACTTCCAGTTGCACAATGGAACTTCCTCTGCTCCTCTTCCTTCACACACCCCAAATGTGTTCTGGGTCCCCCCAAAAACAAACACCCACCCTCTGAAGCAGACTGGGACTGTGTAGAAGCATGGTGGAAGACAACAGAGTAGAAAATTTCCATTGCATGAATGGGATGATGTCATTAGATACAGCCTAATTGATGAAGACTCTCCTCCCTGGAAGAGAGGGGAGTGGTTGTGGGCGGGAGACCGAGCTCCGCCCCTGGTAGGGGGCATTAGCCCCCTCCCCTCCTACCTGGCTGGCGCCCACGCCCACCGGAGGTGGCCAACCAGGTGCCTCCGGGGGGCGTGTGTAGCAGCTTAATGCTGTGGTGCCAGCTCCGCCTCCTCCTCATTCGTCGTCGTCCCCCACCTATAGTCATCCAATCCCTAAGCCAATACCTTTTCACTGCTGTAATCAATAAAGTTGTGGCCTTTTCTTGCCCATTAACCTTATATCACGTGTCCTTGTGTATTTATTTCACATAGCGGGGTCGGGCCCTTGATCCACAACATGCATTTATATCCTTTGAATGCAGCTATTTCTATTAAATTGAATCAACTCAAAGAAAATAGGGAGAGAACCCTATGTACATTCAGCACCCTTCCTAGCTGCAGACATTTCTCTGTTTAAGGTTAGTTCCTGAATCAAGGGGAAGCAGTGGCATAGCATGCGCTGCCAGCATACGAGGCAAGGCAAGCATTGCGCCCCCTAACCTCCTTGCTGGAATCACACAGAAAGAAACAAGTGGACTTGGCTCATGGCCTCATGGAGGTTGCCCACCAGTCACCAAGTCTGCCCTTTCAGCTAGTGAGCTTCTGGTGTGAGCAGTGGCTCACACTACTTGGTGAGCTTGGCAACATCCCAGCAGCACCCGAGCCACAGCTGCAGCAGGCCTAGGAAGAGGGAAGCAGAGAGCAGGAGGAGAGACCAAGTGCAGCTTTCCCCCGGCTGCCTCTCCTTGGCCATGCAGCACAAGGACGGGCATCAGCAAGTCCCAGGAAAGTGGGCAGCTCTCATTTCCATGCTCCCACAATGGGGTGTGTGCCTCACCCAAGGAAACACGCTGAGACGCCGCCCCAGAGCTCTGGAAGGCAGTGGCTGGGAGCTCATCCACATGGCCTTTGTGAGGGAGCCTGTTGTGGGGGCATTGGGTTGTACCCTCTCAGAATTCTACACCCTGGGCCATGGCCCAAATTGCTCCCCCACAATATACTACTGTGAGGAAATACTTGATGAGAGAACTTATTGAAGATGTGTGTGTGTGGAGGAAGCCAGTGTGGAATTGGAGGCCTAGGAGTATGCAGAGCTGCTTGTCTACTATACAGTGGAACTTCTAGTTACATACCGCTTTGGATATGTAACTTTTGGGTTACGAACACAGTAAACCCAGAAGTGTATATTTCTGGGTTTCGCCACGTGTGCATGCATGGAAACGCTCTGCATGCCACGTGCGTGCATGCGCAGAAGCGCTCAATCGTGCCGCACGTTTGCGCAGAAGCGGCGCCTCTGCCTACAGACTTTTCATGTTGCAGACGGACCCCTGGAATGAATTTAATTTGTATTTGGAGGGTCCACTGTACTAAAATACAGCTGTTCATGTTTGAGTTTATCTGAAGTGCCTTGAGTCCGTTTCAAGAAAGGTAGTGCCATGTTCCCAGGTTCCCAGCTTGTTAACACAGTAAGCTTAGATAACTCAAAAGGTGGATTTATTGCAAAAACAAACAGATAGCTCCGGACGGCTCTAACGATGACCCTTCTGAAGACTGCTTCCTGTGTCTGCAGAATATATTGAACTTTCACACCTTATGTCTTTTGTTTTGCTTCATGTCTAGAAGCAACCCCATTCATTGACTCCTTGGACTGATTGGATCATCTCTAACCCCTTCCATTTCCGATAAACTCTCTCTGTGCCTGTTCATGCCTATTTGCTCCTTCAGATAGCTTTGGCTGTGTTCCAGCCAGCTCTCAGCCACTGCCTCATCGGCCGGCCCGTCAAGGTCAGGCAGAGCCAAAGTCTGCAGCTGCGGGCTCTCCCCTGTCTGACAAAGTCTTGCTGTCCCTTGCTGCTTTCTGCTGTGGATTGCAAACCTTCACTTGTAGCTGGCTCGTTCCTGACAGGTAGCCCTGCTGGGCAACCACACAATGCGTTGAGGCTGATAGGAACCAGAATGGTGATGGTGGTGATCAGACACAGCCTGGCTCTCCCCCCCCCTTCCCATGCAATTGCAATCACGTGAGTCTAAGGTGGTATTGAGAGTCTGCTTTAGATGCCAGCGTTTTTCTTAAACCATTCTTCTGTAATAGGGCATTATGCAAACATTTGATGCTATAGAATTACACAGTAATCATCTAATTTGAATGCTCTGCCTGCCTAAGAAGCATTGTGACATCCCAGTCCTGGTCTGGTCTCAATTGGCTGGGATAACCCACGTGAGTATTTACAGAGGAATGACACAGATGAGAAAATGATGGGAATGACCAGAACTGGTGGAACGTGGTGTTTTACCCACTCCTGGAAATATTTCCACATTTGAAAGCACTGCTTTTGACTTGATCAATGGCCTGTGGAAAATACAGAACACAGCCCTAATTCTGAGTCCTCATGCAGCTTCCCCCACCCATCCCTGCAAGTTGACAGAAATATTGGCTGTATATTGTCTAAACAAAGAAATAATTAATTTTCTAGGTATGTCTTCCAAAAGAAGATGGCACTGAAAAATTGACATTTTTGATGCATGTTTTCTGTCCAGATATTTGAAATATCCATGATATGCCGGGGAGTTTAATGAGAGGTGGAATCATGAAATATTATTTTGGGGATGCTATTGTTCTGAACCTCCCTCTCTTCTTTTACTGCCAGAATATTTAGAGACCTTTTGGCAGAACTGTTCCAAAGGTGATCATCACAACCAAGCTTTTTTAATGCAGTGAGAAAGCAGGTTGCAGAACATAAATATTCACGAACATGCTGGAGAGAATCCCACAACATTTATTGTCCTATGATGAGAACTTTTTACCATTATGGTCAATGCTCTGCTCTCATCCTGCCCTATATCTAGCAAGTTAATGACCAATGTTTTGCTTTGAGGTAGCTTGGCAAGACTGCAAGAAAAAAGCATCTGTCTGGATTTCTCTCTGTTTCAGAGTGATTGGCAGAATTTATCATCATTATCAACTACAAGCTCTCCCCGAGGCAGCAGATGTGATGATTGCTTGGAGTGCAAACAAGATCCCAACCTTTAAGAAGCAAAAAATACAAAATAATAATATTTGGAATGAAGAGTTGGACACAAAAGTATCATAAGTTGACCCTAAAATATGAACCTATAGGATATATAGATAGTTAATTAGCCCCAAATGAGTTCTCTCTTGTTTTCCTATTAGTTTGTCAATCAAATGATTCCTGAACCTGAAATATTCCCCCCCCAAGTGCTATATCAATAAAGCTCATTAAATAATATTGTAACAGCCTGCCAAGCAATGTGTTAGCTAGTGTCATTTTGGCCCCTTTGCATGATTGAAAAAACTAACCAACATATTTTAGCTTATTTATAGGCTGAATTTCTGTCCCGAGGGTGCTTAAAGTGATATGTAATAATATAAAATATACAAATTATAAACCTAAAAAGAAACATCAAACTGAATAGCAAGGGAAACTTCGAACTCCCATAGAAACAGGCAAGAAAGTCAAACAATTCTATACGTATAATGGAGTGGGTGAAAAATGATTTCAAAACCAACACCACTTCATGTTATTGGTCTATAATTGTACAGTGGTACCTCGGGTTAAGAACTTAGTTCATTCCGGAGGTCCGTTCTTAACCTGAAACTGTTCTTACCCTGAGGTACCACTTTAGCTAATGGGGCCTTCTGCTGCCGCCACTGTGCAATTTCTGTTCTCATCCTGCAGCAAAGTTCTTTACCCAAGGTACTATTTCTGAGTTAGCAGAGTCTGTAATCTGAAGTGCCTGTAACCTGAGGTACCTCTGTATGTCTAACGTGTAATTTAAAATGGAGCTTAGCTAAAATGTGAACCCAGAGGTAAAAGGCGTGCCTAATCCTAAAAAATCCCAAAGAGAGGGAAGGAAGCTACAACAAAGAAGGAAGAGTTTGGGGAGAGGTCACATTTTAGAGGCAACATTTTCCTAGAGCCTATTGGCTTATAAAGGCCATGTGAAATATAATTTTTTTCTTGGCAAAATAGAAATAAAGAGATTCTATTTATTAATGAGAAATTTTGCCTATGTGGCAGTAAGATACCCATAGAATAGGACCTTCCTTATATTGTTAGACTACAAATTATTACAAATATTAATATTGCCCAGCTTGAAGTGACTGGATGCATAAAGACTGGCTCCTTTTGGAATGAAACATTGTCTCTAGACCAATTAGATGGTGGAAAACTTTATTTGCAGAACTTTATTCAAAACAGAACAAATAAATCAAAGACACGTCCAAATAATTCCATACCAATATCTTGTGTGAGTCCAGCACAGGTTCATCTTCTTTGAAATAAAAGATAGTTACAAACAGAGCTATAAGCTCTCTCTCCTCCTACAAATTCCATTTTGCCTGGAGCGGTTTTCTTTCTCTTCAGGAGAGCCTCTTTTACACATATTTACTCCTACAGAGCCGGGGAACAAAGACTCAGCCACCATCCTTCCAGGGTGGAGAATTTGCAATTCAATAGTTCTCATGTGATTTAAGGTTAATCATTCACCTGTTAACTAGCAGAGAATAACAACAGTTAATTATCAACCCATCAAGGAGCTTAGAGAGCCATTCTTGCTTTTCATTAGCTTCAATGGAATCTCCCAGTTAAACACTTTTCAGCAACACACAGAGACATTTTCCATTTCCATATCAATTAAACAATTATACTTAACACAAATTCCATCATTCCTGACCAGTGGCTATGAATCCTGGGGCTGATGAGAGTTGTAGTCCAAACATCTGGAGGATACCAACGTGGGGAAAGTCTGTTATAGAGATTTAGGCTGCAGTCTTTTACATAGTATTGTTAAAAATTCAATTGAGCTCAATGGGACATACTTCTCTGAGTAAAAACAACAACCTTAAACTCTTGTAGAATGTCACTTATGAAGCAAACATTAAAAGCATTTGCTTTGTGAGATATGGGAATGACCAGCAAGCATCTTCTCTAGATAAGAGCATAAGAACAACCCTGTTGTATCAGATGAGTAGTCCAGCTTCCTGTTGTTACAATGGCCAACCAAATGCCCATGGGAAGCCCATAAACAGGAGGTGAGCACAATAGGGAATGGAGTTCCTGGTTCATTTGAAGCTGATTTTGGTCTTCTCTGATGGGTGTATTACTTGGCTGATTTTGAAGAGGCTTCCGAAATCATTTTGAATCATTTCTTTGTGGGGGACACCTCTTCGCTGGTAGAGAAGTGTTGCCCACAGAAAATAACTGAGAAATCCAGCATAGTTGTAAATGGTCAGTAGTGTGACTCAAAGGCAAAAGTTAGCAGCAAAGACAATACAGTGGTACCTCTGGTTACGTACTTAATTCGTTCTGGAGGTCCGTTCTTAACCTGAAACTGTTCTTAACCTGAAGCACCATTTTAGCTAATGGGGCTGCCGCGCCGCCAGAGCACAATTTCTGGTCTCATCCTGAAGCAAAGTTCTTAACCTGGGGTACTATTTCTGGGTTAGTGGAGTCTGTAACCTGAAGTGTATGTAACCTGAAGCATATGTAACCCGAGGTACCACTGTAGTTCATGTTCTTTGTAACTCAGGTTTAATTTCATACAAAAGTGTCAACATTTTTCTCAGTATGTAAGCATTAAAAAGTACCTTGCTAAGGCAAATGAAATCCATCATTAGTATATCCATATAGGGGAGAGCAGACGTGGGTGGTGCTGTGGTCTAAACCACAGACCTAGGGCTTGCCAATCAGAAGGTCAGCGGTTTGAATCCCCGTGACAAGGTAAGCTCCCATTGCTCGGTGCCTGCTCCTGCCAACCTAGCAGTTCGAAAGCACGTCAAAGTGCAAGTAGATAAATAGGTACCACTCCGGCAGGAAGGTAAATGGCATTTCCGTGTGCTGCTCTGGTTCGCCAGAAGCGGCTTAGTCATGCTGGCCACTTGACCCGGAAGCTGTACACTGGCTCCCTCGGCCAATAAAGCAAGATGAGTGCCGCAACCTCAGAGTCGTCTGTGTCTGGACCTAACGGTCAGAGGTCTCTTTACCTTTATAGTGGAGAGCAGGTATAATGGTTTTGAAAACATGGGTTCCATCAGCCACTTTCCCCAGTGGAGACTTCCTTTTAAAGTGCATCTCCTACAAATCTATATCAATAATTTCTTCATATTCCAAAGGCCACTGGCTTATGATTGCTCTCACTGAATTTTCTATCTATCAGAAATGATGACTGGATCTCTGGAAAAGAGGCTGGCTGGTTTTTTTTGCCCCTGCAATTCATAAACTCCTGTTAATCTCTCATAAATTTTTTTATCTAAAAGGTTTCAAATCTGTATGTAAATCCTCAAAGACATTCTTCAGTGTGGTTAATTTATTCCCCATCACCTGGGAATCCAATTTCTTGGAAAGATGAACTTGTAAATTGGGGACAGAAGAGTCCAAATGTGTCATTTCCCTATTAATTCTCTCTCTTTGGGAAAGGAGTGTTTATTTATATAGGGTGGCTGCCCATTTTGCCAACAATCCGGATTGTCCTGGAACATTACCATTATGAAATTTACTCTGGTTCAGTCTACCGCAAGAGATGTTGGGGCTGAACTTAAAAGAACATTTAAAAAAACACCCTAAAGAACCAGAAATAAATAACCAATATACAACTGGAGATTTACAAAAGTAGAAATGAACCGTGGTTTTTTTACACACCCCATTACATCTGTTGAAATTAATCCCAACTATTCTGTTGTTTTCCAAGTTGTACTACAATATATTTCCCTGCCCACTTTCCACAGCTTGCTCTTCTTAATGGCTGGAAGGTTTTTCAAACAACTGGGAATTGTGCAAAACAGATAATCGTCCCAAGCAGCCGAGAGCAGGGAACTAAATCAAGCCTGCATTTTCCCCCTCTCCAAAATAGGTGTTCGGTGCTGTTCCCAATTCTTGTTCTGACTATTTCTATGAAGACCCAGAAGGTGAAACAGGGAGCATAGCGCTACTCTTTCTTGTTCAACTAAAGATATGTACAAAGAAGCCTGCTTCTGATTCTAACAAGGCAAGACAACTGTGGGTCCAATTACGTGTGGTGTTTGTGACATAGGATGCCCTCGCATTGCTGATTTTTTTTTTTTTTTTTAAGAATTAGTAGGTGTGAGGGCTCCTAAGCCAGAGCCGGAGTGTTGCATTGAGAAGGGAGGATGTTCAAGCTTTTTACCCTTGCCTTAGTCACTTTTGAATAGCAGCCATGCAGAAAGGTGTATGATTCCTATCTAGACCATTGGGAGTGGGGAACTTAAAACCATAAGGGTACCAGGTCTCAGGAACGGCACCATAGCCACCAGTGAACCAAAGGAAGTACACCTCACCAAACAAAGGGCCAGATCAATAGTATAATTGAAAGGAGAGGTGGTGAATGAGCCTGTATTCATTCACTTGCTATCTCGCTGTGGACACTTCCCCTGTATGTTAGGCAATAGCGGTATTTGATGCAGGTAGGAGGCCTTGCCCTCCGCTTTTCCTTACAAAACTATTATACCTGCCAACATTTCTCCAATGAAAATAGGGGCATCCCATTCCATAATGATAATTTTAATATTTATACTCTGTACATCTTACTGGGTTGCCCCAGCCACTCTGGGCTGCTTCCAACGTGTATAAAAACATAATAAAATATTAAACATTTAATAAACTTCCCTATACAGGATTGCCTTCAGATGGCTTGGGGGTCAGATAACTCCATACCCTGCAATATTTCTCCAGTGAAAATAGGGATATCCTAAGGAAAAGTGGGATCAAATCGGAAACCAGGGTGGCTTGTCTAAATCAGGGACATCCCTGGAAAATAGGGACACTTGGAGGCTCTTAACTATGACCACTATCCTTCGAACCACCTTGTGATTGTCAGACTTCCTTGCCTGTTTCCCCATTTCCCAATAGATGCTTTGTCCAGGAAGATAAAAGGTAAAGGTACCCCTGACCGTTAGGTACAGTCGCAGACGACTCTGGGGTTGCGCGCTCGTCTCAATCTATAGGCCAAGGGAGCTGGCTTTTGTTCGCAGACAGCTTCCCGGTCATATGGCAGCATGACTAACCCGTTTCTGGTGAACCAAAGCAGCGCACAGAAACACTGTTTACCTTCCCACCAGAGTGGTACCTATTTATCTACTTGCACCTGACGTGCTTTTGAACTGCTAGGTGGGCAGGAGCAGGGACCGAACAACGGGCGCTCACCCCCCTGTGGGGATTCAAACTGCCAACCTTCTGATTGGCAAGCCTAGGCTCTGTGGTTTAGACCAGTGTTTCCCAACCTTGGGCCTCCAGCTGTTTTTGAACTACAATTCCCATCATCCCTGACCACTGGTCTTGCTAGCTAGGGATGATGGGAGTTGTAGTCCAAAAACAGCTGGAGGCCCAAGGTTGGGAAACACTGGTTTAGACCACAGCACCATCTGTGTCCCTGTCCAGGAAGATAGCCAACCATAATTATGGGCCTTTCCAGTTCCATTGTACAGTAGGATCATTATGATTGAATTTCTTACCCAGAAATTATAATATCAGTTAAAACAATTTACAACCCGAAAAATGCAGGCCATTCAGGAACACCCAGGAACTCTAAAATCCCAAAATGACATCCCTGGGAAGAAAACTGGAGAAAAAGAAAACACTCCACTGGCCCTTGCAAATTATCTCTATACAGCAAACTACATGGCTCAAGCAAAGGGCATATCCTCATATGATAAGTTCTACTCCCCTAACTGCACGTGTGGAACCCTTCCCATTTTATATGGGGAGGATGTGGTACAAGTTTCACTTGCCTGGGAGTGAATACAGAAAGATATGCTTGTGAGTAAACATGCATAGGATTGTGCTGACAGTCAAGTGAAGTGTCATTGAATGAAGGAGATAGTCTAATATACAAGACGATACGTTGTGAACAATGTCCTTTTCTCCATGGAAGCACTGATACAATTATGAAAGCATCTCATTGTGGGTGCTATTTTTGGCTCTTATGTACATGGAAAGCAATCATTTTCCAGTGGAAACTCAAAGCACACAATCTTGGAATGACTGTATTATCTCTCTGTCTCTTCTGCAAAAACATGATGAGCAATGATTCAGCTTAGAGAACATTGGGGGAAGAATAGACTATAGAAATAAATTACGTTTAGACCTTTAAGACGCTGTTCAGAATTTGAATTTGAATTCCAAATTTAAGGGGTGTAACATGCTGAATCCCCTCCCTCCAAGTAGTGGAATTATTTTTCTCCAATTCCCAGATAATATAAAAAGGCTTCCTCAATAAAAAGGCTGTAACTCTTTCATCCAAATACATTTGTCATCCTCTTTATGTGGATATTATATTGTGGATATTATATTACCCTTAGCCATCGTGACTTAAATGGCCATCATGACAACTAAAGGTGTGCACCTAGTATGGTTTTTCCCCAGTACAGTGGTACCTCTGGTTACGAACTTAATTCGTTCTGGAGGTCTGTTCTTAACCTGAAACCGTTCTTAACCTGAGGCATGCTTTCACTAATGGGGCCTCCCACTGCCACCGCCACCGCACGATTTCCATTCTCATCCTGGGGCAAAGTTCGTAACCAGAGGTACTACTTCCGGGTTAGTGGAATTTGTAACCTGAAGCGTTTGTAACCCGAGGTACAACACTGTATTATGCATTCAGAGAAATCACTCCCCCCCCAGCACACATTCCATTGTTCTTATTCCTTCCTTTTTTTCTGCTTCTTGTCATGTGGAGGCAGCAGAAGCAAAGATCCTCCCTAGTGTGCCCTAGTGACCATTTTGTAGCAGGAGGCTTCAGTTTGCTGCGACTGCAGAGTTCCAGCTTCTCAAGGATTACGTGCATCATCTAAACCCACTAGAATTTTGCTTCCCCCACCCTCAGTTTTGGAGCTGAAATATCGTTGGGTGCCCTGATAATCAAGTATGCTAACCTTAGTTGGCCTGGTGCAATCCAGATGCTTTGAACTACAAATCCCATCAGCTCCAGCAAGCTTGGTGGGGACCTGGCAGGCAGAAGCTGAAGTATACTGATGACACACAGCTCTGTTTTCCCTTTTCATCAGATGCAGATGACAATACCCTTCAAGTGTCCCGATTTTCCGGGCACAGTCCCAGAATTATAAAAACCATCTCATCTTCTAATTTGATCCCAGAATGTCCCCATTTTTCCCGCCAACACTGCCATGGAGCTTGGGAAGAAGAATGAGCCTGTGTTTGTCCCGAGTGGTGGTGGTGGTAAGAGAGCACCCTGTTGCCCCTCCATGGCTGCCGCTGCCAGTCTCCTCCCTTGGGAAACTCATTGGGAAACTCATAGCAGCTGATGGAAGAGGAGAGGCTGTGGCCACTGAGGCACAGCCTCATGCGATGTGCCAGCTCAGAGGGACAAGAAAATAAATTTTGGATTAAGAGGTTTTTTTCAGGATTGTGGAGGATGTGTGTGCTGTGTCCCATTGGTACAGTGATAGTGGCATTCACTCTTCTTCTGATGGTCACTCAGTAGACATCATGGCTGAGTGGGGATTTGAACCCCGGCTTCCTAGGTCCTAGTCTCTAACCACTACACCACATTTTGTTGTTTAGTCGTTTAGTCGTGTCCGACTCTTCGTGACCCCATGGACCAGAGCACGCCAGGCACTCCTGTCTTCCACTGCCTCCCGCAGTTTGGTCAAACTCATGCTGGTAGCTTCATTTTTTTTAATATAAATTTTTTATTGGTTTTACAAAATTTTTATAAACAATACAAACAAATAAAAAGACAAATAAACATGTATAATTTCAGCCAAATTTCCAAAGGGTAATTGTAAATCCAAATTAGGTCTCAGTCTTACTCACAGGTTTTAATTTGTAATCCAATTTTCAGGAAGGAATCGGCGCTCTCCAGCTATGGCGATGTGGCTTCGCTTCACAAGCTGGGTGACGACTCTCAGCACCGCTTCTCCCCCCGCTGCCGTTCCGGAGCCTTTAAAAAGGCTCCCTTGCGATTTCGGGGGGGGCGCAATGGTGCCCATCGAGTCTCCTTGTTCACAGGCTTCCGCGCCTGTAATTTTTGAGGGTCCCCGCTTCGTCGTAGCGGCAGGACCCGAACTTGTAAAGCAGACCCCCTCCGGAGCTCGGAGGGAAATCTGCCATTAACCGATGGCGCCGACCGGAAGTCTCCATGCTGGTAGCTTCAAGAACACTGTCCAACCATCTCATCCTCTGTCGTCCCCTTCTCCTTGTGCCCTCCATCTTTCCCAACATCAGGGTCTTTTCCAGGGAGTCTTCTCTTCTCATGAGGTGGCCAAAGTATTGGAGCCTCAGCTTCAGGATCTGTCCTTCCAGTGAGCACTCAGGGCTGATTTCCTTAAGAATGGATAGGTTTGAACTTCTTGCAGACCATGGGACTCTCAAGAGTCTCCTCCAGCAGCATAATTCAAAAGCATCAGTTCTTCGACAACCTTCTTTACGGTCCAGCTCTCACTCTCTGAGTTATAGTTTAGAACTATAAAGCCCTAATTTATCTTAGAGCTGAGTATCGGTCTACTTGCTCGCATATGAATTGTACATTTGTTGAGATAATTAGATAACTAGATCGAGTCCTCAATCTAGGTACCCTACCCACACATTCTGAGGCTACAATGCCTGTTCTGTGGTGGCTTCTTGGTGCCCCCCCTTCTCTATCCGCCCAGCAACTAAATTATACTTTCTGCCAAACCATGTTTCCTTCCAATTTGATCATGAAAGGTGTGGTTAAACTGAGGGTGACAACACATTCTTCAATGAACAGGAACTTGGTGTATGATAACAAATATGGCAATGGGCATGAAGTGAAGACATTGCCTCCTCCTTTCTGGTCTGTACAGCAATGTGACTTGGAAACACAGTGTCAGGAAATGACCTCACTGCATCTCAAGCCGCTAATGTGTACATAGCCATATTATCGAGAAATTTCAAACTCGAGGAAGCTTGATCTCTGATTTATTTATGGGTGTTGTAAACAAAAATATGCCCTTTTCCCTTATGTGGTATCAAAGAGCCCATCTAGAGTCCTTACATAGGTTCCCTATTGGTAGGAGAAAATAACAGAGGCCAACCAGAGAATATTGAGAAGCAAAGCAGCTAGTAAGCTTGATCTTTATTGATCTGTTGCAACAGGGTGCTCCCCTCACACACAGGAAAGGAGGAGGAAAAATGGCATGCAAGGCCTTATAAAGACTTTTGAAATTCCCATCCTGTAGATCAAGACCACCCCCAGAAATATCTACATACATCACAGAAGGGGTGTAACCTAAGACCACCCCTCAGATACATCCCACCTACATCACAGAAATTTTAATATTGTTTTTCTCCTGTTGTTGTTTATCTCCTGTCTAGCAGGTTACTTGATTGGATTTCCTGAGTAGCCTGGCCAGTCTTTTGTAATGATAAATACTTAGTTCCTGGCCAGGACAGGCTCACACCCTATTCAAACAGACATATTCTTAAGACAGGATTTGTGAGGAAAGAGACAATGGGAAGGCTTTTCCAGTTTGACCTTGCAGAGAAAACATTTGCTCAGTTTAGGAATCAAAAATGGTTCCAGGTTGGCCTTCCTGTGCTGATCTATGTATGTGCTTGGTTGGTACACTTATGAACATTACCATATACCTAAGACCATAAAATTCCTATTACATGGGCAACGTATCTCTATATTTTGCTTGCAGATTCTGTGAAGAAAGCGAGGCTTGGAATAATTCCATAGCACATTTGTGTCAGCTACATCCTGCATTCCTTCCTTCCTTCCTTCCTTCCTTCCTTCCTTCCTTCCTTCCTTCATGGTTTTCAGAGTGTAATTCCCACTACAGGGTTGCCGATACGTCAGTTTAAAATGTCACAATCCAAGGCTACTTTTAAAAAAGCAAACGTATTCTTGTGCTAGGAAAAGCCTCTAGAAAATAGATTCCAGGGCACATTAAGCCAAGCTAAAACTTTTAAATAAAACTCTAGGGTCATGCAGCAAATTCAGAAGCCCTTCAGTTACCCTGGTGTAATTTAAAGCCTCATTTGAAATGATGTCCAGATTTCCCATCTGAAAACTACTTTGCCCTTTGGACAAGGAACCAATGCTGAATTGCCATTGCTGGCGCTGCCCATTAGACAGAGATATGAAGTAGCAAAATATTCAACACATGTATTCTCTTTTCTCCAAAGGCTGCCTTACTTAAAGGAAAACATTGATTTTTGCCAAAAGATATACAGAAGGACAATCAATCAATGACAGTCTTGCAAGCAAACTAACAGCAAAACTACCCCTGGTTTCCTCAGTTCTGTTCCTTAAGGTCATGCATTTATCTTAGCAGGTTTTCTTTCCTGTATTGTAAGGATTTTTCATAATCCAAACAGGCGGCTTCTTCTTCTTCTTCTTCTTCTTCTTCTTCTTCTTCTTCTTCAAGAAAGTAAGGAATATGAATTTTAAAAATGTAGAACTGTAATGCTTTATGTAAGGAATACTTTAAAAGTTTATCGTGTTTATTAGCAATCTAATTTTCTTACCTCTCTCCAATTCCTATACAGCATTTAATGAATGAGCCAGAATTTCCGAGGAATTTTTATGGCAATACTGTATTTGATTTTATATATTTTTGCATTTTTATAGTTGATATGAAACATGTAGTCTACTAAGCCCAGGGAATGTAATTGTAACAATAAAATAAAACTGTTGAAACGATAGTGTGACTCAAAACAAGGTCAGGGTTTTGTTTTCTTTTCAAAGGAACATCTGGAAGATTGATTTAACACAATTTTTCCGAAGCCTACAGGACAAGGTGTCATGGAACCATCAGTGAACCACTATCATTTCTGTGACACATCACATTGTGGCTGTAAAAGTAGGTTGCATAAATAGACTCTGCTTTCTGATAAGGGGAGGAGAAGTTGATTAGTGACATTTGTGCAACATTGACTGATTACAAGGTATCAACTTCTTGCTTTTTCCAAATACCCAACCATTTCAATAAGGTTGTATTCTATTTGTGATTTGAATATATTAAAAGTTCCTGCTTGGAGTCATTCGCCAGCATCATCCAATAGAGGCAGAATGGTGTTTCATAAATATACCTTTGGACGGTCAGCTAAACACAGGGAAATTAGAGAACATTTAATTACCTAGAGTCAAATACATGAGTCTATTGTAGAATTCTTTGTGGGAGCATGCACACAGAAGACTGATAAAGAGTGACTATGCAATTATAGTTTATCAGAGAAAAGAAGTACAGAGAGAATTTTAAATGTACTTGAAAAGAGCAAAGTGCTCTTCTTGTGAGTCCAGAATAGGACTTGGTAGATTGCTTATACAAATCACATAAAGTACCAGAGTTTTGGGGGACAAAAGAAGAGACCTGCATGCATTACTTTACCAACAAAGGCTTGACTTAAAGCAAAGAATATGATCTCACAGAGGAAGCAGGTAGAATGGAGAGGAGTTTAATGACCTTAACCGCAGGCCAAAAGAGATGTTTTTTCAAAGCTTTCCTCTGCAATTCTTAGTTTCTGTGGTGCAGAGTTAACTCTTACACTGCTGTTTGAACTATAGGTGGCACTGTGTCCAACTGAGGAGTGTGTCATACTGCTGTTCCAAGCTATTGCAATAATGCTGTTCATCTCGTAAGCATCCATTTTGGGGCTATGTGCTTCTCTGAATTAACCTATTGCACAAAAACAAACAAAACCTCATTTAAGGACTGGAATGGGATGTGGAGCGAGAATGAGTGACAGGTAGAGGCCAGTTGGAATATGATAGAGAAATACTGGTGTGGAGAGGAGATGAGAGAGAGATGAAAATACAGGCAGTGACAATTTAGCACACATAGCTGAAGTTACCTCACGACTTCCGTTGAATAGGCTCCATGTGTCTTTTCCATTGAACGGACAAATCTGGGACTTAGGTTCACCCATCTGCCCCTGACAGTCATCCTGTTCCAAGGGAGTGGTGAAGCTTGAATTTACCACAGGATACGATACCATACAATTTCAATATTGCCTAAATAATGTGTCTATTTAGTGTGTGCCCCTTAACTGCTATAGTTTCCTGGCATTTTGGAGGTTGTTTGAATATGGAAAGCCCTTAACTCAACATGTTAAACCAAAAGGTTTTCTTCTGTTAATTGAATCTCCTTGTGCACTGTACAAATTGATCACATTAAATGAAAATCAGCCAACTGAATTCTTAAAATACTGAGAGCCCTCCTGAGGGGAGCATTATTACGGTGTCTATCATGGACTTGAGAAATAAAAATAAGGACACCTTTACAGCAGAGCCAGATGTGCTGCACAATAATTTATTGTAATGAATGCAGATGCTAATTATTAATGACATTACAAATCATTTTAGTTGCTTCTTCAATTTCCTTGATAAATAGACATAATTTGTAGGCTTGATTATGCTTACAAATTCCACCTCCCCCTTTGCATTCCGCTCACAAGAAACACAGTACATGTTTTTCGCCACCTCTTTCTCTGAACTATTTCAGGGAACAGACAGGGGGTTTCGGAATCTGGGGTGATAGAAAAGATTTGTAATTTGACCCCCAGAGGTGGAGATGGAATTGACTGAACACTGCAGCAACAGCAAAATTAGTATCCTCTACAAATGGGGGGGGGGGAGGAAGAACAGTGAAGTATTATTACTGCTGCAGCTACAACAAGCCTACACAGCTTGACATACATGCTGAACACAGCCTATGAACCCTGTGTTGTGGCCTGACATCATCATCATCATCATAGTTTATTTATACCTCACCCATCTGGCTGGGTTTCCCCAGCCACTCTGAGCGGTTTCCAACAAAATATTACAAATACAATAGTCTGTTAAAGGTTTCCCTAAACAGGGCTGCCTTCAGATGTCTTCTAAAAGTCAGGTAGCTGTTTATTTCCTTGACAACTGATGGGAGGGCATTCCATAGGGTGGGCGCCACCACCGAGAAGGCCCTCTGCCTGATTCCCTGTATGCTCACTTCTCACAGGGAGGGAACCGTCAGAAGGCCCTCGGAGCTGGACCTCAGTGTCTGGGCAGAACGATGGGGGTGGAGACGCTCCTTTAGGTATACTGGGCCGAGGCCATTTAGGGCTTTAAAGGCCAGCACCAACACTTTGAATTGTGCTTGAAAACATACCGGGAGCCAATGTAGGTCTTTCAAGACCGGTGTTATGTGGTCTCGGCGGCCACTCCCAGTCACCAGTCTAGCTGCTGCATTCTGGATTAGTTGTAGTTTCCGGGCCACCTTCAAAGGTAGCCCCAGGGATTCTAATTGAACTATCATACTTAAGACACTTTGAAGGATAGGGAATGGGTTGGCACCTCTAAGCTCTCTACACATAGATGTTCTACTCCATCTGTCCTGGTGGACCACAAGTTGTGGAATCCAGGGTTGAAGAGTGGACATAGCTAAAGCCAATTATAATCGTAGCTAAGTTATGAAATAACTATCAGCTACCAGGTCTTGTAATGTGATGTACACCACAGGTGGTCCAATGACATCTGGAGGGAATGATGTTGGCTCATACATAATAAATGTAAGATTAGGGGAAAATTCAGTATTATATTTGCTGACACTACCACCATCTGTTCATCAGAACTCCCGAACAAAGTCTATGTGCACACCAACTGTGTGAACATTAGTTTTGTGCAGGCAATTTCTACTCTTCAAGGTTCCTTTTATATGTTACGTTGTACAAACAGAGCTTATGTCCAGTAGGACATATTCTGCTGTAATTGGCCATGGGCAACTCTGTCAATTTCGGTTTCTCTCAGTTTTCAATTTTTCCAATTTTAAGTTTGGTTTTCCATATTTACACATCCGTTTTTGATTTTTTTAAAAATGCATAAGCATTTTTGTATGAATTGTTTCTACTACACACATGTTTGTGTTCAGTTCTGTCTAACATGCACATTTTTGCAAATAAATTTTCCCCAATATACTGCATCTTTGGATGTTATTTTCACTAATATATGCATGTTTAACCTTGTTTATGCATTCAGAAAGGTATGGCTGTGTTTCAGTTTGTGCATTGTTTCAGAAATCACAAAATAGCTTGGTTTACCTTTAAATACAAACTGAAATGAATTTCTCCTTTATCTCTAACTGTAGCACAGTTACCTGCAGACACTAGAGCTTCTAACTCTGAGGTTGGGGAGGAGGGATGTAGTACTTATGCAGGAACTTCAGAGTTGATCCAGGGAAAGAGATGTGTATTTCAGCAAATCCAGAGGGAGAGGTAAGTGGTTTCTGGTGGGTCCCTGAGCAAACCTCAGTGTATGATCCTTGTACTGAATATTCACATTAGGTCTGCTGCTAAAGAGAGAGAGAGAGAGAGAGAGAGAGAGAGAGAGAGAGAGAGAGAGAGAAGGGAAATAACAGCAAGAGACAGATACTATTTCCACTTTCTTTATAACCACGAATAGAAGATGACTAGGGCTTTTCCGCCCCCATTTGGTTGGTAAACCAAATGAATGCCCCAGTGTGAAGAGTGACACTTGTCTTGCACCCAAAGTATGAGGACTAGAAATGAAAATACGCCCCACCAACCACCAGTACAAAATGTTACAGCGTTTTTAAAAGCAACAACAACAAAAACACACCAAATACCCAGGTTTGGTTCCATGAACAATATAATGACACTAATAAAAAGTGGTTCAAATATTGAACAAGCCACATAGCAATATTTCTAATAATAAAACATGACATTCAGATTTAGCAAACTCAATATAACTCTCAACAGTGTTTATGGCTATACCTTATCCTGAACTTTAATATTCTAAAATGTTTTCAAAAGTACTCCCTTTCTGTTTGAAATCATTGCCCACCTGCCTCCCTTTTCAATATTAGTTAATTTGGTCCTTTTACACTGCAGACCTATGCATGTCTCCTCAGAAATAAGCCCCATTGAGTTCAGTAATACTGACTCAAAGGAGAGTCGGTATGTAATGTTAGTTTATTGCATGTCTTTATTCTTCTTCCGTAGCTTGCTATACAAAAACATGTTATAATTCTGCTAGATGAATCACTAGCTTCACCCAAGGAAGCCGCTCTTATCCAATTCTCTCAGTTTTGGGGATTGTTTTAATAAAAGCATTGTAACCACAGAACTGGTGGATGTGGAAATAACCCTTTTGGGACACAAGGCATGATGGATTCAAGAATTTGTTGATGAAGCTATCAAGAATTAATGCCTCAGTATAGGGCATCAAGGACCTTTTAAAAATTCTCACTTGTTTCATTCTGTTGTTGATTCAGTTTTTCCACAGTCCCACAGCACAGGAATTAGGGCCCCTTATTTTTATTGCAACAGGTGTCAGGGAAGCAAGGCAATTATCTTTCACAATCTCTGTGATGCCCAATACATTTTGAATGTTATCTTTTGCTGTATCAAGGGTAGCCTGGGATCAGAGGAGCTGAACTATGCAATATGTTTGCTTATTGTCAACGTCTTAGGAGAGGCAATAAATCTTCTTCCTTATAACATCAGCACCATACACAACTGCTCTATGATATACATAGTGAGTAAATATCAAGTCTGATTCCAAGAGAAGACATCATAAAACCCAGATGATTGAAGTACATAATTTGAGTTTAAACACAAACACTCACATAAGAACACAAGCCACAGCAAAAAACAACAACAAAAAACTAGGGAGAGACATTGCTTTTGCATAAAGCCAATCTTCCTAGTTTCCCCATGCAATTTTCCCTGTCTGGCTATGGCATATTTATATTATTACAATTATTTTTTGATATTTTGTCTTGTATCCAATGTAGGGCTAAGTAACTGTCCCATTGGTGCAAGGATTTTTGCTTGTGCAATGGGGTTTTGCCCCTCTCCTCCCACTGTGCATGCCTTGTGCCCTCCCCAAAGTTACTCTGGAGGCTGTGGAGAACCCCTAAAACAACCTGGGGGGGGGCTTTGTAGGGGGGGGGGAAGAGAGGGGAAAGTGCCACTAAGCAAGAGGCAATTCTTGCACTGACTGTTACTAAGCCCAACACTGGATGTAAGACTTTATTTACTGACACTTGCTTTCTTACCAGGTCTTCTCCATGAGACCCAAGGACAGTTTATGACAGCAATAGAAAAAATACAATATTAAAATCAGTTAAAACAATTTAGTGGGTGGGTATAAAGTTAAAGGGACCCCTGACCATTAGGTCCAGTCGTGACTGACTCTGGGGTTGCAGCACTCATCTTGTTTTACTGGCCGAGGGAGCCGGCGTACAGCTTCTGGGTCATGTGGCCAGCATGACTGAGCCGCTTTTGGCGAACCAGAGCAGCGCACGGAAACACCGTTTACCTTCCCGCCAGCGCGGTACCTATTTATCTGCTTGCACTTTACGTTCTTTCGAACTGCTAGGTTGGCAGGAGCAGGGACCGAGCAATGGGAGCTCACCCCGTCACGGGGATTCGGACCACCAACCTTCTAATTGGCAAGTCGTAGGCTCTGTGGTTTAACCCGCAGCGCCACCCACGGTCCACTGGGTGGGTATATCGGGTGTCAAAACCTAGAGTGAAGCAGTGTGTCTTCAGCATACAACAAAAACTAAACAACAGGGGTCTTATACAACACACTGCCTTCACCAATTGACCTGAAGGTGGTTTGTGGCATGCTAAAACAATAAGCTACAATAAAGAGTACAAATACAAGAAAACAATATCTATTTATTAAAAGCCCAACAGCATTCGCCAAGTGAATTACATATATTGGACAAGGTTAGTTGCCCCCGCCCCGGGCTCAGACTGCATGTGGCGTTGCTGAAGCAATGAGGACAAGAAAGTTATGACATCTACAAGTGATAGATGCTGCTTAGGAACAGAAAGGACTGCCTTTATCCTGTAAAATGCTGCCGGCCATGACAACTCCTCAGAAGGCGAAGGCAACGATTCTGTGGAAAGTCATGTGGACATTGCCTGCCATTTGTCAATAGCTTCCTGCATCTCTGTAGGATGTATTGAATGTTTCAGACGGTTCAGCTCCTGACTGATGTCAGTGAATAACAAAACAGTTCTTCACATTCAAGCATTACTAACACACAAACACACATGTGCACCAGAGCTATACAGAAAGTATGTGAGGTTTGTGTGTTATTGTTTCGTTTGTCATTATGTTATGCATTTTTGTGTTTTTATATTGTAAGCCTCCCTGAGATTCTAGGATGAAGGGCGGTTTATAAATTTTTAAAAAATAAAATAAGAATGGAGCAGACTTGGTTTTCAGTGACTGGTGTGACTGGGAGCAGAGTTAGTCTGTACCCCAATTATGCGCCCAACATACTGGAGACATTGTTACTTCCAAGGTAAAAGTGTTCTGCATTCTGGACATTGAGAACCTTGGCCCTAAGCTAAAAACATTGCGCTGAAGATGGGGTGTCAGAATGGAACTGTAGTCCCTCCTTCATCCTCTGCAGGCAGCCTTCATAGGAAAATGCATTTCACATTATTTTTTTGCTGCATATCTATACTACTCAATAACCAGGGTGGTTCACAATAAAGATTAAAAGAATAAAACATTGATGGCTTAAATTTAAAACTATAAAATGAGAGCAATAATTATTTGTTTGCTTGATTAGATTTATAGCTTTAGGTTTATCAGAAGATATCAGGGTAATTCACGAGATAAAAATACAAAACTATAACAAGGCTAAAAGTGGCTACTAGCCACAACTGCGATGTTCTACTTCCACTGTCAGAGCCAGTATGACTCTGAATGCTATTTGTTGGGAATCAGAAGTGGGAAGAGTGTTATTGCAGTCAGCTCCTGCTTGCAGATTTCCCCTAGGCATGCTGGGCTAGACAGCAGAGTTCTTCTCTTTGAATAAAACTAACAACAGGTGATGACACCAGTTTAGAAATACTAAGTATGGCCAAAAACATTTGTTAACCCCCCCAACCCCCCCCAAAAAAAAACTTGGAATATATTACTGGAACCAAGCTGCATAATATCTGAGTTCATAGAAGTAGCAGGCCCAAGTCATTCACCAGGATACTTGTAGAAGATTTCAGATGAAAGAAAACTTCGCTGTTGAGAACAAATGCAACACACACCACTCACAGCGCTGAAGTCCTGCAATTAAAATGCTAATTAGCACTTTTATTTATAGGAAACAAGGTTATTTGATGGTGATTATTATTTCCCTTGTTCCCTTCAGCAATATCGATTGATCAAACGCGCCAGCCAAAGCCCCCTTCCAGTTGCCTGAGGAATATTTTTTGTTCTGTTGTCTCTGGAGAAAAATCTGATATATATCACGAGGAAGACATTGAACAAATTAGGCAGCAATGATTCACAAGAAGTTTGCTTTTTTCCTCAGGAGCTAGCTCCAAAATGCAGACAAGTCCATAATCATAATTATTGGTGCACTAAACATGGTGAGACATAAATAAAAGAAAGAAAAAGAAAAAGATAAGCAATACCCATGTAAAGGGGGGAGGGAGGAAAAATCCAGGTCCACAATCATTATTCATTTCCTTTAGCACAGCACAACACAGGTTTAGGAGTTTGTCACACCCTTTCGTGAATTATTTTCAAAACACAGGTGGGTATCAATTGTGAGGCATACATTAGCTCACCCTACCTAGTTTAACTTTAACAATACGAAGACTTGTGCCGCAGCTTTTGCAAACCTCAAAATGTATTCACTGATGATTTAAGTACAAGGCAAGCCAGTGCATTTAATGGGATTCCATGTGGTGTAAATCAACATCGCTGTTTTTTGGCTTCAGTCCTATTTGCAAAGTAAAATAAAAAGCTATAGTTTGCATGCACAATTGAGCAAAGGCTGCCCAAGCAAATTGCCTTCAGCTGCGACCCATACCACTTCACCCTCTTTCAGGCTGCAATCCTGTGCAGTCTTTTATATATAAGATTTTATAATCTTATTTACTTAAATGCATATAACCTGCCTTGGGGAGGGGAGGGGGGGTCCTCACAAGGAAACACACACAAATTGAACAGCAAACAATAACAAGATTTAAATGCATGGTTTTCAACAACCAATGATGTTTAAACAACAATATAATTTCCTCATATATAATCGGAGGAAATCAGCACCAGAAATTTCTGTAGCCCAGTCAAAATCATTCCACAAAGCAGCAGATAGTCAGTTATTTTGCAAGTTCCCCTTAAAGAACTGCAGGAATGATCTCTGATCTCACTTGGAATGAAGTATCATAGATGTGGGGCCACCACCACCAAGTAATTCCTATCCCACATGCCACCTCGCCCAGCTGTTTCAGTGAGAATCCGTTGAGCCACTGTCATGTCTACTTGTGCCCCAAGGCTACAGCTGCTGGAATCTTTACTCAGATTTTCAAGATCAGATGTCAAGCTGTGAACTACTGGGCCACGCTGGTTGCCTTGCGCTATTGCTCTTCTATTTTATAACCTTGATCACAGAGCATTATTTGAATAATCTGAGTTCAATGGCTCCGCAGAAAAGCCTTACCTTCTTGCTAGTGCCAATTTTTTTCCTTTCATGATTCTTTCTATAGTTTTTTCTTTCTTAAAAAAAAGAAACAAGCAAATATAAACAAAATCTCACCGGATTCAAGAATTGTACTAATATCAAAGAGAACAGTTTCATCTCTGTACCTCGTCTCCAAAAACAAACAACCCATGTTCATTAAGAGTAACTTGGAAAAGGACACAGTTCTTTGATTTAGGTTTCCAAAGAAAACACTACTATAAATCTAGAATGACAAAAAATAATAATAATGGAAGGCTCTTCACAGAAAGTATGGTATGCGCAACCAGTGCCTTTTTAAGGGGGTAATCAGGGATATGCAGTACCTCTTTTTTTCATTGTTTTAAAGTGTGGCATTTACTGAAACAACTTCATGGTGAGTACCGGCACCTATTTTTCTAGGAAGAAAGCACTGCACGCAAGGAAGAGGAAAAGAAAACTATTTGATTGAAAAGGAAAATATACCGCTTGCCTCTGGCAAAAGCTGTAAAATACGGTGCACAATAGATGACTTCAACTCAGATGAGATGGTTACAGAGTCTGATTAAAACCACACAGGCTTTGTGGTGATACTAATTAGATTAAGGTCCTCCAGCCACAGTACAGAGACTTCTCAATCAATGTATTATCTGCAGAGCTCTGATGTTCCATCAGCATTTTAAGATTTTGGCTGCAATAAGAACTGTTCTTCCAATAAATCTAGGAGATGAATTGATTCTTGAATAGGAAAGGCCCAGATAGTTTTATAGGAGATAGATGTACTGGGTGTTGATAGGCTTGCCACCCAATCCGTCCCAGCCTCCAAGGTCTTTTCCATTATATCCTGTTCTGCTAACTGAAACTCTTAATACCTCTGTCAAAAATGTTCTCTGCATGGAAATGACAACTTGATTCTAGGAGCAATTTTATCTGCTGAAGCTATTTTCCGCATAAAAAGGGGCTCCCATTCTCTTTTATAAGATGACGTTGTCCCAATGGAAGGGCCTGTATGCATGTGGTTCTGAGGAGTTTTGTAAAGCAGAGAATGTGTATTTTAGCCATTGCAAATATGTATATAAACACAATTGTGCTAGTTGCGATGACACACTGGGAGATCTTTCTGCATTTTCCAGAAGACACCTTCCATCAGCCCCAGTGCTTTGTCTCTGTTGGAGCTGATTGACTGGGCTGAGTGGCTGGTACGTACTTCCTTTAACAAGTAAACTTATTACAGCAGAAGTAAAGCAGTTCATTGATGAGCTCATGAAATTTCCACAGTGTGCTTGTCATGCTCAGTTTATAAAGAGGTGTGTGAAGCAAGCCACAGAGACAGCAGGGAGGGTGTATACACATGAGAAAAATGAGGCCAAGAAGCAAGTCAGCGGCTGATGGCCAAGTACAAACAACAACAACCATTTATTTCTTATACCCCACCATCTCTCTCTAAGTTGTCCCAGCCACTCTGGGCAGCTTCCAGCCAATCAAACAAGACATAATGGAACTTGTTTATATTTCTTATTAACAGTAATGCTGTTTTATGATTACAATGTAACGTTGTATGCTTAGGATATGTTTTATGCAGCGAAACTACACTCATACCTTGGTTCTCGAAAGGAATCCATTCTGGAAGACTGTTCGACTTCCAAAAACTTTCAAAAACCAAGGCGCAGCTTCCGATTGGCTGTAGGAGCTTCCTGCACTCAATCAGAAGCCGTGGGAGTTGCATTAGACGTTCGGCTTCCAAATAATGTTCACAAACTGGAACGGCATTCGGGAGTCAAAACGTTCAAGTCACAAGGCATTCCAGAACAAAGGTACGACTGTACTTTTTATAGCATTCCCTAACATTCTCAAAAGGTAAAATAAAATTTCTTTGGTTTTCCAAGTGCAGTTTTTGTGCTTTGTAATCAAATGTAGATTTCCCAAGCTAAATGTTGTCCAGTCACAAAGCAGACTTGGATTCCTCACAGGCAAAAACTTATTTTTAAGACCCTTCTCTTCTCAATTCCAGGGCTGTGTGAAGTCCTCACCCCGGGTGGTTCCACCACCAAGAACTGGCTTTGAGAAAGGAGTATGTCTTTCATTTCCCTGCCTTCCTGAAGCTAGTTTCTTGAGTTCTCTGTGATGCTGCTGAATTATAAGGATGTGGGGGGGGGTGGACTGTTTTGGACATGGCTTATTTATCAGCCCCGATAATGAAAACAGATTCTGAGTTCCTTGCTGATGATGCTTGGAACAATTATGCCCTGTTTATGTTTCTAGGACCAATTCTAAATTAAAGATCCTGCTAGTAGTATATAGAATTGATTGCTTATCTTCAAATAACTGCTTACACAAGCCATTCGGCTCCTCACCTCATGGTCTTGCACACACCGAGAAAAAGAGGCGTAATATTTATACATTGTTGCTTTGACAAAGAGCGATATACTTGACCCATATAAAATTGAGATAAAGTTGTTTGGGGAAACAGGGGTCTGAATAGTAGAAATTCAACCCTACTGCGCCATTTCTACACTTGAATACTGTACCATTAGTACAGCATATATTCCACAATGCATTGCCTGCTGCAGCCTAATAGACAGTTGTCAGGGTTTTCCAAGAGGGAGGCAGCAACACTTTTTTATTATTATTACAGTAAATCTACTGTCACTTCAAGCTTGAGTAGCCAGACTGACTGCATATATTTCAGCAACTCTGCAAAATGTGAGCTGCCTGCCCTGCTTTGTTGCAGCAAATTAAACCATGAAGAGGATTCTGATCCACAAGGAAACGACAATGGGAGGAAATATGGAGAGCACGAATATCCTTGTCTTGAGCATCTGAAGTCTCTCACAACTGCCCGACTTTTCACCATAGAACAGATCATGAAACTAGAGCAGAATTTTTCATACTCTGCAGTTCTAGGGTGCATTTATCCGCTGATACATCCTGTATTGTTATTCACAGCTACAATGGAGCTGTGGCTGTCTGTCTCGTTTGTACCCCATTAAGGAAAGGGTTCTCTCTGGAAACAAGAAGAAATTCCGACGAAAGAAGAATGGCAGATGAAATTAATGGACTATGCAGAATTGGACAAAATGACAGGAAGGATTCGAAACCTGTGGGACCAGAGATTTACAAAAGATTGGAAGAAGTATATGAATTATTTGAAGAGCAACTGTAATCAACAAATTACGCTAGTAGGATTACAAGAAGTTTTGTAAGGAGAAATATATGAAGTGTTACAAAGTATATAAAGATAGAGATATTGGTTATGAGTTTGAAATGTAATAGGGAGGATAAGAAATGCATACTGAGAGATTAGATTGGAAAATTTTCAGACAGGATTGATAGAAGTCAAAAATTTGAATAAGATGTAAAAGTATGTTTAATTACTGTTGAAACTGATATGTTAAAAAAACTAATAAGGGTTCTCTCAAAGGGTTCTCTCAAAGATATTTCTCAACCGGACTTAGATCTCAATACAATATAGTGATGCTGCACACCACCCCAATCTCTGAGCAATGCGAGATTCCCGGGTTCCAGACGGTGAGCCAGGGTTTGTGTTCTATTCAAAATAAGGTACAACAGAGACTATGGTGTCTTTATGATATATGGTTTATTTACAAATACATGCAACCTACGATGGAGGCATTCACAGCATGAGCATCCCAAGAGGATATTGCTTCTCTCATTGCTGCAGCCTTGGATTCAAACAGAAATCAATCATTGCTCTCTCTCTCGTTTTCCAGTTTGCTGCTTTGCTTCTAGCTCACATCACTGCATCTCTTTGACCTCAACTCTAGCTTGGCTTTCTAACTGCCTGCAAGTTGTCGTCTCGTACCTTCCTCGGTTCCCCTTAATTTCCCATCACTCGGGCAATCACCTCACCAGGAAGATAGCCTGGTTTATATTATATATTTTAACATTGGATCCAGGGGTGAGAAGGGTCTCGGGATACAGCCCACCCCAAACTCATAACAGCATCAATTATGTTAGGGATGAGAAAGCTTTAGCATTCCATTTGATTCCTGCTCATATTGGCTGGGGCTAATGGGAGTTGGAAGCCAACACCATTTTGAAAGCCTTATTCCCCATTCCTGCATTATATACATAGTTTGTTTTGCTTTTGTTTTTTTAAGGGGGGGAAAGCTGGTTTTTTTGATTATGTAGTTGTAGCCAACACAGTATTGATTCAATTAGAGAGGGAGCAAGAGACAGAGAGATTTTTCAAGGCACTTGCAAATTTACTCACGCACCAAAACTACAACATTGTACATCAAGGCACCAGCTTTAACTTCCATGCAAACACCCTCTCTTGCCCTGAGCCTTTCAACCCAATCCTCTCCCTCCACAGGTCTTGAGACTGGGCTCAATGTTACATCAAACTTTTAAAGGATGCAGCTTTTTAAACTCTTAACTATGACAGCTAACCTTTTATATAGCTTGCTCATCTTGAGCTGCAGAGAATGGCTCTTCTCCCAGGCTTTTGGTTAATTAAACAATCTCTGGCCTTTTAAATTTTGGGTGGGTGACGGTATTGTTTTTGTTTGCTACTATGTTATGCATGTGCTTTTTATGTTTTTATATTGTAAACCACCCTGTGAACCTCAGATGAAGGGCGGCATAGAAATTTAATAAATAATAATCTCTCTGTTTACATTTTACTACAAGTAAATCCAGAAAGAAACCTCCCTGGAGCATCAGGCTTTGTAGGCTGTTCTGCTTGTAAAAGCTAAGCATTAAGTATCCACTGTTAGTCATACTGAGAGAGAGACCCATTAGAATTAATGAACACAACTAATTCAGGTCCATTAATTTCAATGGGTCTACTCTTAAGGGCTACCACCCTAAATTAATGTATCCTTCACGGAGCCAAACTGTGGCATTGTTTATTCAAGCTGTTTATTCCTGAATGGTAGGACTTCCTTCTTTCTCCTTTCTTGCAGATGTACAATTGCCTCACAATGATTCCGAAATGAACGACAATGCCCATAGGCCTCCAGTTTTTTTCCTTTTGCATCTGCATCCTTCACCTGTCAAATCGGGCCCTCTACACAGTGTGCCAGTATTACTTACAATATTATTTCTAATCAAATTAAACAAAATAGGGAAAACTACCACCTCCTTAGTGACTATCCTAATTGTTAATGTTCGCCCAATCTTAAAATGAGTTGGTGCTGAAAGACCAAAGGAAAATCTGTTTGCATGGAGCCAAAGGGGGGAATTGCACCTATGAATTGTAGCTCCCTGTTGGGATGGGACCAAGACATTCCATGAAGAGGCAAGTGTGAGGCAAGGGACAAAATTATATCCAACCACCCACCCACCCACTCTCCAGGTACAGAAGGCAACTGGAATGTCTTGCTTAAATACCAGCAACCAGACACAATCATCCATTAGCGAGTGACTCCTTACTCTTTGCCCAAAAGTAAACTGATCCAAATGAAGAAGTGTGCATGCACACAAAAGCTCATACCAATAACAAACTTAGTTGGTCTCTAAGGTGCTATTGGGACGTGGGTGGCGCTGTGGGTTAAACCACAGAGCCTAGGACTTGGCGATCAGAAGGTCGGCGGTTCGAATCCCCGCAACGGGGTGAGCTCCCATTGCTTGGTCCCTGCTCCTGCTAACCTAGCAGTTTGAAAGCATGTCAAAGTGCAAGTAGATAAATAGGCACAGCTCTGGTGTGAAGGTAATCGGCGTTTCTGTGCGCTGCTCTGGTTCGCCAGAAGCGGCTTAGTCGTGCTGGCCACATGACCCAGAAGCTGTACACCGGCTCCCTCGGCCAATAAAGTGAGATGAGCGCTGCAACCCCAGAGTCGGTCATGACTGGACCTAATGGTAAGGGGTCCCTTTACCTTTACCTTTAAGGTGCTACTGGAAGGATTTTTTAAAAAATTTGATCCAAATGAAGCTACTCTAGAACTTGCAACTGCTTAGGAAGTTAGGGAGCATAAAACAATATTCTGCATACATTATATCATTTAACCTTTGCAAATGTGAATGAAAATAAGGTGCAAAGATCAACAAGATGCAAGTTCCATTCCATTCCAAAATGGGCTTGTTCTATATCTGCAGACCAATGTAAGTGTGTGAATGTATATAAACACACACCAAACAATAGCAGCCTCCATACTTATCCCATGTGCTCTTATTCTTCTGGGTCTAGACAGCAGAACGACTTCTGGAATGAAAGCATTAATTGCTTGCCGCAGTGTCTCCAAAATGCTTTTGATTTTTGCCTTTCACACTCTTTGAATCACTGATCCTAGAGTTAATGTTTCTTTTGCATGACATAAGAATCATGAAATATGGGAACACAGATGCAGCGACAGCTGATGTACAGATAGTTCCAACCTTACCCTGATGCTTGTGCAGAAAATGTGCCACTCATTCTGTTCAGTTCTCGCTTCTCAGTCTGTTCCTGCTTCTTTGCCTTTCATGTTTCATCATCTCATTTCCCCCAGATAATATTTCAGCTATGTGATAGACAGTTGATGAAGGTTAAAATGATCATTAGATGATTTGGTTTTTGTGGCAATAGAAAATACTTTCTTTCTCTACCCACTTGCATAACAAATATACATGCTCGGTATTATACTGGTTTAATGTTGGTTTCCACTATTCCTATAATTTACTTAGGGATATAATCAACAGACAGTCAGGTCGGGGGAGGGATAGAAATTAGAAGCAATGGCATCTTTTGCTCAGTCCTTTCATTCTTTACAGGCATTTTAGAAAGTATGGGTTAGAAGCATAAAATTGTAGAGTTGGAATGGACCCTGTGGATCATCTAGTGCAGGCATAGGCAAACTCGGCCCTCCTGATGTTTTGTGACGCCAACTCCCATCATCCCTAGCTAACAGGGACCAGTGGTCAGGGATGATGGGAGTTGTAGTCCCAAAACATCTGGAGGGCCAAGTTTGCCTATGCCTGATCTAGTCCAACCCCCTGCAATGCAGGAATATGCAGTTGTCCCATACAGGGATCAAACCTGTAACCTTGACATTATCAGCACCACGCTCTAACCAACTGAGCTATCCAGGCTGGTCATCCAACTAAGCTTTATTTAGAGTAGTTCAACTGAAATTAATGGACCTAAGTTAGTCATCCCAGTTAATTTCATGGGCTCTGTGCCTGAGTATGACTAACATTACACGCAACCCTTTTTATACATCTAGTTTTTTTAAAAAAAAATGCTTGAAATTGCCCACATTCAAAGGATTATGATGCCATTTTAACAGTAACAACTTTCCCCAAAGAATCCTGGGAGCTGTAATTTGTTAAAGGTGCTGAGAGCTGTTAGGAGACTCCTCTTTTCCCAGAGCTACAGTTCAAAGGGTTCCTGGGAGGGGGGGCTTGATTATTAAACTACTTTGGGAATTGTAGCTTTGGTGGGATAGGAATCTCCAAACAACTCTCAGCACCTTTCCAAACTACAGCTCCCAGATTATTAGGGGGCGAAGCTATGACTATTTAAAGCAGCACCATAGTGCTTTAAATGCATCATGTGAACGTGGTCACTGTAGTGCACATCTATGTAGTTGACACTTCGGTCTGTATCTCTGTCAATATTGAATTAAATTCTATAGAAATCCTGTATTCTGCTTGCCTCTGTTGTTGCTGTTTAATCTATATACAAATGTCAATCTCTCGTCACGCAGAAGCAATGGTGGGATACATTTGAACCTTGCAGAAGGTTTCTTTCCAAATGAACAAACATTAAAGATGCACTGGAGGGGGGTGGGGGGTGGAAGAATCATACTGTTCAGAAAACAACTCTAAAAAATAAAATGAAAATGTTAAAAGTGATTACAATAAACAGCAGCTGACGTTGAGTCTGCAGAGAAATTAACAGTTCCTGCATATTTGAAAGAGCGGTTTTAAAGGTCAGTATCTCACTCTAGTGGCATTAGGCAAGTGTTTCTAAACTTATTTTTTTCTTTCGTTCTACTTGCATTGAGGAGTATCTGCATAGTTTCGGTACCCATATAACGGTTGCAAAAGCTATTGTCCTATTTAATCCTGTGCTGAACATTTCTATGTCTTTTTATTTATGGTTCTCCATCAAGGAGAAAAGAAATTGCATTTGAAAATTAACAAGGAGAAGACACCATATTGGGGAAGTTGTCATGGGTTGGGTTTTGTTGTACTTGCCTTGCTTTTAAGGTGGTTGATGGGTTTGGGGGGTGCCTTTTATTCTGCACATCATCTCATGGGTAGTTTGTATTCTGCAGCTTTCCCAGGTGCAGCAAAGGTTCTTGTTTCTTTCATTTTTACTTTTAAATAAATCTGTACAATAAAAGGAAGGATTTCCTTTACAAACAAAACAAAACAAAATCCATGTATGTTTAAGATGTTCAGGGCAAGCTTCTCTGACTTCCTGCACCAATTAAACCACAGGGCAAGACTTTAGGGAGCAATTTGTCCCATGGGTCCTTTTCATATTAGGGCACGTGGGTAGCTGGGAAGGAATGTTTAGTGCAAAGAAAACACACACACACACCACCACCACGCTCAGACACCTTGCATTGCTAAGGTAAGCTCAACCCTCCCCCCCCCTCAAAAGTCCAACGGTAATTGTAAGGTAACAGGAGGATAAGGAAGAAAACTGGAAGGTTTTGTTTTTTGCAGGGGGAGAAAAATTTTGAGGAATTGGAGAACAGGTTTTGGCACAATACTGATTGGTTTGTATTATTATACTGCATGATTGCTTTAACAATTATTATTTTTTCCTAGTGTTAGGGATCAATCAGCCCTTCCAGTGAGCCAGTGTGGTGTAGTGGTTAAGAGCAGTAGTCTCGTAATCTGGGGAACCGGGTTCGCATCTCCGCTCCTCCACATGCAGCTGCTGGGTGACCTTGGGCCAGTCACACTTCTGTGAAGTCTCTCAGCCCCACTCACCTCACAGAGTGTTTGTTGTGGGGGAGGAAGGGAAAGGAGGTTGTTAGCCGCTTTGAGACTCCTTAGGGTAGTGATAAAGCGGGTTCTCACTAAAAGAGAGCACGTGTTGCGGATGGGGCCAGCCTAAGCACCCTTTAGTTGCCAGCCACTTGATCCAAAGGGACTTGGATCAGATTGGTGGCTGGTGTTGCTGGGGTAAAATCGATGTTGCCAATTTAGGGGTGGGACCAGAGGTTATTTAAGCTAAGCCCGTAGAATGTTCCTTTCTCTTTTGCTGTGGACACCGGATCACCCGCCCGCCCTCCCTCCCTTGATTGGGCTTTCGATTTGACCTTGCTATGCCTGTCATGGGGTCGTTCGCATTGGTGCGGGGGCCTGGTAGGAATTTTTCCTTTTGGCTGATTAGTGCGTGCCAATTGGGTTTTGCCTACTGCGTAGCAAATCGTCACAACTTGTAAGGTTGGCGGTTAGGCATTGGTTAAATTGGTTGGTGGAGGGGTATGGATAGGCTGGGCCTGCCCCTCCAATGATGATGCTGCATGGGAATTCCGTTAAAGGAATTCTGGGGCTTACCATCCCCTTGTCCAAACCCCTGGAATCGGGTGCGGGCCGTGTAAGACCCCAAGGAGCATGCGGGGAGGAACTGAAGGGTCTGTGACGCAGCCCCAGTTGCCCTGATCTTGTTCCTCCACACTGACTTCCGCTGGAATCCGGGAGTCAGTGCTATCCCCCAAGGCGGGGGGGGGGGGGGGGTAGATAGTCATAACCAATGCCTAAGCAACCATTCACAATTTGTATACAATAAAGTTGTGGCCAAAATCATGCCAAAAACCTTAAACAAAAATTATGTGTAAAGTGTGAGTTATTTGGGAAGGGTGTTTGGGGGGACCTCAGCACGCAAAGTGGGATATCAAATCCAAACTACTACTCTTCTTCTTCTTCTTCTTCTTCTTCTTCTTCTTCTTCCACCACAGTCCTGTGTGGGATGGGCCATTGCTGCGTTGACAGAAGGTTGGTGGGGGGTAGCAAGCAGCAGGTGCAGCACTTGGGTCTGAATCAAGCCCAATGCTTGATATATATCCATTTGTTTGCACACACTCTCACTCTCCCTTGTATTGCTGAACAAATTATTCTAACTTTCATATTGATCCAAACAATTATTTTTGTTCACTTTGGGGATCCCCCTCTCTCCCCCCTCCTTTTTCCAATGATGCCTTCCCTTCTTTGGTTTCTATTCTTCCCTTCCTGGAGTGAAATACCATATTATAATTACCTATTCTTACCATTGTGCGTGTGTCCAAAAATGGGTCATGTAAAAATCCTTGGATTTTATTACCTTTTTGTTCTACATGTCTCAAAGGATTACCGTATTTTTCGCCCTATAGGATGCACTTTTTCCCCTCCAAAAATGAAGGGGAAATGTGTGTGCGTCCTATGGGGCGAATGCAGGCTTTCGCTGAAGTCTGGAGAGCGAGGGGGGTCGGTGCGCACCGACCCCTCTCGCTCTCCAGGCTTCAGGAAGCTCTGTGCAACCCTCGGGAGACTGGCTTCGAGGGTTGCGCAGAGCTGCCTGCAGTCCCCGGCTCAGCACAGCTCTGCGCGGCCATCGGGAGCAGGGCGCTAAGTCCCGCCCCACTCCAGATGGCGGCGCAGAGCTGCCTGCCGTCCCGGGATCAGCACACTTCTCCCCATCGCCAGCCCCACAAGCTCGGGGACAGCGGGGAGGCAGAGCGTGCCTTCCCATTGTTCCCCAGCCTGGTTCTTCCAGCCCCGCACCTGGGGGGGAAATAAAAAAAAATTCTTTATTTCCCCCCCAAAAAACTAGGTGCGTCCTATGGGCCGGAAAGTCCTATGGGGCGCAAAATACGGTAGATGATAGATAGATAGATAGATAGATAGATAGATAGATGATAAGATAGATGCAGGATTATTTCACAGTAGGGTAAAGGTCTAAATAAAAGTGTGTGTGTGTGTGTGTGTGTGTGTGTGTGTGTGTGGTGTGTTGATTCCATCCACTTACAACTTTCATTAAAAACAATACATTTGAAATCTAACAACCAGTGTTCCAAAGTCAGTTCCATTCATTTCAATGAACTTGAGTGCAGTAGCACAAACCCAGCTGCAGATCCATATATTTTTCATTCAAAGTAGCCTTAATAAGAACAGAAACGCCAAGAAAATGAATATAGGTTGAGCTCTCATGAATCTTTAATTGTGTATCTTACTTTCAACAGCTTAGGGGATCATTGGGAGAAAAAGGAGAGCTTGCAGAATTCGTAAACTTTCCTCTCTATCTTGCGATTTATCAGCTCCTGGTGTACAGATTTCACTGGGCGTACACTGACTGATGCTCCTGCAGTGCTAATTATGATTCATGGTGAATAAATATACACACACACAAAAAAAAATCAAGATTGCATTAAAAGTACGAGGCGAAGCAAATTCTGGACTCCAGTTAGATTTTATGGTAGCACACTGGTCAACATGCCCATCTAGTAAATTATTTTGGAGCACAAATGCCATAGAATATCATTTGTACAATGCATCTCAAGTGTTCAAAGAGCTCCATGTACTACCCAGAATTCCACACAACAGCTCTCTAAAGAAGTCAGTATTATTATTTCATATAATGGGGAGGCAGTCTGGGAGAGCCATGGCTTTACTAATGCTACTCATAGTTGGGTCAGGATTTTAAAAGACATGGTCTGACTCAAAGTTTATACATGTGTATTTAAAGTAGTTTATTTAAAATGCTTTTAGGCTGCTTTTCTGGGCAAAGGTCCGTCTAAAGTGACTTACAAGCAAAGAAAAACATAAATACAGTGCAAAATTTTAAACAGAACAAAACTCAAAACTTTAAAAGTTAATACTGAAAGCAACACTTCCGCATATCTTTGGGATGTTCTCAAAACTTACAGGGTTTGGTTGGGTTTTTTTCTTTTTCCAGGAATTCAGGAAAGAAGCTTAAGAACTAGACACAAGCAGTTTTTGCAAAGCTCTCTTTGGGAGGAGAAAACCATACCCTTTGCTTTTGCGAAGGGGTTAATGACTGGGGAAAGGGCCCCCAGTCAGAGCTGACACCAGATAGATAGATAGATAGATAGATAGATAGATAGATAGATAGATGATAGATGATAGATGATAGATGATAGATAGATGATAGATGATAGATAGATAGATAGATAGATAGATAGATAGATAGATAGATAGATGATAGATAGATAGTAGATAGATGATAGATGATACAGTAGATAGATAGATAGATGATAGATAGATAGTAGATAGATGATAGATGATACAGTAGATAGATAGATAGATAGATAGATAGATAGATAGATAGATAGTTTAGATAGATAGATGATAGATGATAGATAGATAGATAGATAGATAGATGATAGATAGATAGATAGATAGATAGATAGATAGATAGATAGATAGATGATAGATAGATAGATGACAGATAGATATGAGGCTTAACACAGTGTCTACCCAGACTATACTGTAGATATAAGAAATCAATAAATGTTATATATCTGCAGGCTAGGGCATTACATTTTGGGAAGCTTAAAATGGTAGGCAACCACCACAGATGAGAGCTGAGCTAGGCTCCCTTTCAAAAGCAACTCCACTACTGTCCACCACTGAAAAGCATCTGGGGAGAAAAGTGGATGGCAATAAATGACACCAGGGCTGGGCTGGGCTGGTGAGAGTCCCTTCCAATCCTGGGGATCCTTACCCAGTGCCTGTCATGCCCAGCCAGTGATAGCCAGTGCTACTTCAGAAGAAGTGCAACCCTATCCAGGGCAGGTAACTTGCCAGTTTCTTGACCATGGGAACCACTCACCTAAAGAGCCTTTGTCTTCCCAGGATTTAAACACAGTTTATTGGCCCTCCACTAGTCCACCAGTCCATCTAGTCTATCAGGACATCATTCCTAGCTTTTTGGGGGGGGGTATGGAGTGAAGACATTTAATCCTTCTGAATGTATTACTTTTGCCCTGTAACATTTGATGCAGCCCTGCCTTTTGGGTACAAAAATGTGTTAGAATCATAGAATCATAGAGTTGGAAGAGACCACAAGGGCCATCGAGTCCAACCCCCTGCCAAGCAGGAAACACCATCAGAGCACTCCTGACATATGGTTGTCAAGCCTCTGCTTAAAGACCTCCAAAGTAGGAGACTCCACCACACTCCTTGGCAGCAAATTCCACTGTCGAACAGCTCTTACTGTCAGGAAGTTCTTCCTAATGTTTAGGTGGAATCTTCTTTCTTGTAGTTTGGATCCATTGCTCCGTGTCCGCTTCTCCGGAGCAGCAGAAAACAACCTTTCTCCCTCCTCTATGTGACATCCTTTTATATATTTGAACATGGCTATCATATCACCCCTTAACCTCCTCTTCTCCAGGCTAAACATGCCCAGCTCCCTTAGCTGTTCCTCATAAGGCATCGTTTCCAGGCCTTTGACCATTTTGGTTGGCCTCCTCTGGACACGTTCCAGTTTGTCAGTGTCCTTCTTGAATTGTGGTGCCCAGAACTGGACACAGTACTCCAGGTGTGGTCTGACCAGAGCAGAATACAGTGGCACTATTACTTCCCTTGATCTAGATGCTATACTCCTATTGATGCAGCCCAGAATTGCATTGGCTTTTTTAGCTGCCGCGTCACACTGTTGGCTCATGTCAAGTTTGTGGTCAACCAAGACTCCTAGATCCTTTTCACATGTACTGCTCTCAAGCCAGGTGTCCCCCATTTACAGGTGAGTAAATGCAAATACACACAATATTGCTGTAAGTGCGTAGATCAAATAATTAAGTTGTTGGGGTTTTTGCTATTTTTTCTTAACCCTTTTTTATATCGCTGCTTTTTTTTTTTTACATTTGCATATGGATCAAGAAGTAATTCCCAAATTGCCCCATGTTTTGAATCCGGTAGCAAGAATTATTTCTCCATTACCTGGCATCCTAGCCCACTGTATTGTAGCCCAGGCTCCAAAGTCTCCTGGTAATCTAGATATGAAGATTCCTTTAAAAAGGATGAGGGCAGTACTGGGCAAACTCTGAGTAAAAGTAGCTTCCTATGAAAAAGAAGCAGGACCCCCCCCCCCAAAAAAAAAACACCCTTGAGTTTCTGTTTGCTCAAGTAGGTTTCAAGGCTTTTACGAGCTCTGAAATGATTTTGTTTTAGTCAGTGCATAACATCCCAAAATAGCCACATCCTTACTGGTTTGTAGGCTCTCCAGTCCCGGAAAAGCCCACCTTTTAAATCAAGTATCATCAGACAGATTTCAAAGATACACATCTTTTTTTCTTTTTAAAATGAAACCTTTCAGGATTGAACAAATAGTGTGATATGAATGAAGCAATATCTTACAAGTCAAAGAGAGATTGCCATAGAAAAGATCTGTGAAACCCCAATCAGAGCTGGGTAAGGCCTAAGTGACCTTATGTACCAGAGCCGGGTAATCACCTATTCCTGGGAACAAGGTTGATTAGCTTTGAAATTGAGATTCCAGGAGGGAAGATAGACAGACAATTCACTATGCCTTTTCTGGAGCAGCTTAGTACATGACGAAAATGGAGTGACGGACCCCTAACTATATGTGGCAGACCACACCACCCAAAGGAATTGAAAGACACAGAGGGACTTGCTAGGTATGGTTTCCTTTTGAAATTGCACTGGCACCCTAAATGGGAGTTTGGCTCATTGTGAAAAATGGCATTAGCTCCATCAAGGAAATGCAGGGTCATTGAAGAGGAGTTTGAAGTGACTAAGACACCTTAAGACATCGCCTCGTAAAATAGTCAGGAAAGGCACAAAGACAAGGCCACACTGCTGTTGATTTTCAGTCATCCTGTGGTAATTTATTATTTACAGATTGTGTAAGGTGCTGGGTATTGATTGGTTCAGGCTAGGGAAAGCAATGGCTATGAGTGAGTTTTGCTTAGGTGAGCACATTTCAGAGTTCCACACAGTATTTTATGTAATTTTTAATGATGCATCAGCAAGACCTAGATTTTTTTTCCCCCAGCAATGCCTCAGAAACCTCAGCATTATTATGTTGCCTAAAGAGCACAGTATGCTGTCCAGGAATGAGAAAGATTTATAGATAAAAGAACGTTAGCTCTGTCCGTGCATTGCAGAGCTGTATGTTGCTGGTCACACCTGGACAGAGATTTTCTGGGTTAAGGTTTAGCTTAGACCTCTATAAAATGTACAACATTATATGGTGAGATAAATCATAAGGGTGGGGTTGGATGGGAAATCAGTAGGGAATTAAGAATGGTCTACTCCAGTAGTTTTTTATTTATTTATTTTAGAGTGCTTTATTGTTCATTTTCATCAATATACAACACATAGCCATCTTCATCTCGATCAGTCTGATGATGATATCAGTGTTCACAAAAGATACTTGCAATTTCAACTGTGTGTTTTCTATACCAATCTATGACTTCCCATCCTCTCCATATCTCCTTTTATATTAAACATCTTACTTTGATTTATCATTATTGTTTTCCATAGATTTCTTTTCTATTTCAATAACATTTCCCATCAAGTATATTATTTACAGAAATCATTCAAAGGCAGTTACCGTGTTTAGATCACAGGTATTTTTAAACTAATTCTTAAATTTATCCCATTTTAGAATGAACTCCTGTCTAGACTTATTTCTAATTCTTTCCGAGAGAGAGGCTAATTCCGCATATTGTGTCAGTTTAAGTAGCCATTCAGCCCTGGTAGGAAGTTTGTCATTTTTCCAATATGTCGTGATAAGCACCCTCGGGGCTGCAGTTGCATACAAAAACATTTTCCTTTTACCCTTCTAATACCCAGAAGGAACACTTCAGCTTTTTTAGGGAAGTTTACCTTTAACATTATTTTTAATTCTAAATGTATATCATTCCAAAACCCTTTGACCTTCTTACATGTCCACCATATATGAAACAGGGTACCTTTTGTTTCACCGTATCTCCAACAGACATCTGGTATGTTTTTGTACGTTTTGGAAAGTTTATGCGGCGTCAGGTACCAATGGTACATTTTTTGTAGGTTTTCCCTTATGGAGTAACAGGCAGTAACTCCAGTAGTTTTCAGTCTTTTTGAGCCCACGGCACCCTTGACTAACCACATTCTTTTTGTGGTTCCCCTGTGGGAGCCACTTACACTGGAGTTCCATTGCAGGGTGTGTGTAAATAGGGATTCCCCTGTCCCGTCCTGCTCCTTTTGGCACAGTTTTTTTGCACACGTGCAAGTGAGAAATGCATATGTGGACTGCACACATATGAGGATCCCCTGTATCTGGTAAAAACTTGTGTTGTTAGCAGTTTTGCCAGTGCGGTGTAGTGGTTAAGAGCAGTAGACTCGTAATCTGGGGAATCGGGTTCGTGTCTCCGCTCCTCCACATGCAGTTGCTGGGTGACCTTGGGCTAGTCACACTTCTCTGAAGTCTCTCAGCCCCACTCACCTCACAGAGTGTTTGTTGTGAGGGAGGAAGGAAAAGGAGAATGTTAGCCACTTTGAGACTCCTTTGGGTAGTGGTAAAGCGGGATATCAAATCCAAAACTCTTCTCTTCTTCTATCATTTTTAAGGCTCAAAAAATGTTAAGGCTTAAAATTTAAACAGTAAAGAATGCCATTAGTGTTGACACCTGCTTTGATTTATTTCATAGGTTTGTATCTTTCTTTCTTTTTTTTTGAATCCTATTTTTTTATTTATTGCAAGATCTTTTGTTGGGCAGCATGCAAATAATGGCAGCAAATAAGCATATTGGTGACACTCCAAATATCCAGATAACCCTACTCGGCAGCTTCATGTAGATATTAAACAGCATGGAGGATAATATTGATCCCTATGAAATACCGCATTGAAGGCTCCACAAGGTAAAACAAAATCCTCGAAACACCACTCTCTGGAGGCAGCTATCCAAATAAAACTGGAACCATCACAAAGCAGTGCCACCCTGTTCCAATTCAGACAACCACTTCCGGTGGATGCTATGATTGATAGTATGATGGAAAGTTGCTGAGAGATCAACAGGTTCATTCTGCACCATCGTTCTCCCAACAGATGTTATCAAACAGGGCTATCCAGGCAGCTTCCATGTCAAAATTGGCCACAACCCCTGACTGAAATGGATCTAGATTCTTTTTTCTTTTCTTTTTATCATCCAAGAGAGCCTGGTTATCCTGTTGATTTTCTGACTGTGTTTTTATGTGATGGATTTGTTTTAATAATGGGTTTTTTTGTATTCTGATTTTTATTTGTAATATTGCATGGTATTTTTAAACTGCTTAGCAATACATTTTTTGGGGGGAAAAGGTTAAGTGGTATAAATGATCTAAATAAAGAAATAGAAGGACTTCTGATGTTTCAGTGGATCTTTGTTATGCATGCAAGTAAGATGGCTGACCAACTGCCACAAACTGGCAAGTCACAGAGTAGAGGCAGCCAATATGGTTCCCTTCAGAAGTTCTGTACTGCAGCACACACCATCTCAAACCATTGGCAGTTCTGGCTGGGGCTTATGGGATTTGGAGTCCAACAAGATATTGAGAGCACCACACTGACTGCCCCTCACACTGACTACACCTGTCATAGAGTGTAGAATTGCTGCCAAATTTCACCTAGCATGACATCTGAAGTGAATGTGGAGAATTCTCCCCTAGGCTGACTACAAATAGAAAAGGACAATAAACGTCAAAAGAATGTTGACATGGTCCACTAGTTTTGTCTATGTATATGATTTTTAAAAGCTTTAAATGGAAACCAAAGCCAAATGGAAAACAAGCTCATGCACAAATATGGAATATTACCTCCGCACATAAACCATACTTGTCTTGGGTAGAACTCAACTGACAATTTCCAAAGCCCTCTTGAAATTTTGCTCTGTGGAGCATCAGAGATGCTCCAGATGTTGGGAGATTCTGGACAGTGTGAGAGAAGGTGCAGCGGAGGGGAGGAGATATTTGAAACTTGATTCCTCACCCTTCAGGTTAATCCAGAGTTAGCAGAGTGGGGAGGGGAGGGAGGGGAGGGCAGGCAATCAAAATTATGGTTTTAAAAATTTGTGGAAGTTTTTTTTTTCTTTCTGCTGTTATATTTGAAAATTTAATAAATTGTTATTTAAAAAACCCACAGAGTTAGCACTGTGGGAGCTTCCTCAAAATTGGGAGTCCCATCTGTTGACATATAAGCCCTTCCTTTCCCAGAAGGATATATCTGGACACATCCCATTAAAGTTTAAATGGTAGCAGATGTATGATTAAATGCATTACTCCTCAACATGTCTCTGATGCCCCCACATAACTTGTTCATATTCACACAATAACACAGGGTGAGGGAAAAGTTAAGGATGTTAATCTAGGTTGGAGATCACTCAAATTCAAATCTGCAAGGAAAAACCTGGTTGTGCATCTCGTGACTTGTCATTTGTACAACCGAGGTCTCTTTGAGCCTGTTCGGTAGGTAAAAGGAGCGTTCAGGTTAATAGAAATGGAATTAATATTTACCTGAAGTCTACTTTGCACTCTGTGCCAGAGTGATTTAGAAGGACCTGACCGTGTGGAAATTCAGAATCCATGCACCATATTTTCACGTTCCAATTAGGAGGACAAGCTGGACAAAACAATGCTCTGTTAGGAAGGCTTGCCAAGTCACAACATATCAGTGCACTATACACGTCAATCTTGCAGCTGTGTTCCACAGATATCCTCCTGACACCTGGTAATGCTGAGTTTTACGTCTTAATTACAATGTGGCTTGAACACAGAGAAGCAGCATGGTGACTAGCAAAGTGCCTTGTAGAAGCTGGTCAGGCACACAAACACCTTTACAGTAGATTGCCCAAAGTAGCCAAAAATATATTGCAATATCCTTGACATGAGAAGAAAGGCGAAAGGCCACTTGTCTTTCTGCACGCTGGCAAAGAAAATCCTTGGTATTCAATGTCAAGCACAACCTTGCTAAAAGATAATTTGATAGAATGAAACAGGACCAAATTCTTCCTATCGCCAGCAATGGCATGATACACTGGAACGGTGGACCCTGTAGTGAAAAGTATTGTTTAGAAACTGGGTGTATTAACATAGTATTTCTGTTAAAAATGATGCAGGCACTTTAGAATGATAGGTTATATTTCTGGACCTTTACATTTCTGTTAAAAACCACCAAAGTTTCCAGTGGCACAAATCTCTCACCCATTCAAGTGCATGCTGGTATATGTCCTTTGTGCAACAAACTGCACCTTCATAAGCCACCTTCCAGAAAGTAGGTGCATTGCAATAATCAGGAATAGTGCTACAGCATTCTTGCTGGCTTTTACAGTAAGGAGAGCAGTGGGGGAAACCACTAGAATCTGTGGGATAGGTCCCACTTGATGGCAACGGTGCATAATGCCCCCACAAATTTTGTGCTAATAAAACAGGACAAAAGTTGAACAAACTGATTATCTAGAAGTGATTCCAGAGTTAAAAAATGTCATCCCGGCAAAGTCAAACACTTACCATTGCCTAAGTAAATGTTAAGACTCATAGCAGGATGCAGAAAAACAGCAACATTATGTATATATTTTTATTTATTCATACTAAAAAATATATGTCTTGCTTGACTTTCTAAGAGAGATGCTTGAAGTGGCTAACGGTATACAAGGAACATCAAAAGAACAATGAACTGTATCAATGAAATAATAAAATAACTAGGTTAAAAACAGCTTAAATGGAAGCATGAGTCTTACGGTTAAAGCATTTGATTTTCTTCACCACAGGCCAAGAATTTGTCAGCAATCCCATTTCTATCACTCATTCTTATACAAGGACATAGGAGTTGTTTTCAAAAAATGCTCCAGTAATATAGTCTTCTTCAGTCCATAGTAGGATAATCTTTCTTCATATGGGCAAAATGATAATGTGTACACAAGCTCGGGGGGGGGGGGGCATTCTTCATGCTAAGGACAATTACCCTTAAAGTAGCAACACTCCAAGTCCTATCTGGAGATGGAAGGGAGAGATCCTGGGACCTTCGGCATGCAAAACAGATTCTCTGCCACTGAGTTAAAAGGGGCCTCTATATACATATAGCTGTGCTCATGTAGGAGTCCCCTTAATACTTTCAGCTGAATGTAAGAGCGCCAGTCCAGTGGGGGTGCTGCAGAGCAGATCTCACAACAGCAGCAGCACTGCCACTTGCCCAAGTGGAGTTGGAGGAGATCAGGGCAGTGTGAGTGCTGGATTGGCTCCACTGATATGGTTGTTCCACCTTGACCTAGCTGCTACCCCGCCCCATCCTGCATTATATTGGCAAGCAGTCAGCATGTGGCTGTCAGGAGGCTGGTATTGGCCCCCCTCCACCAGCCACACCCGGTTGACTTAGCAAACACTCGGTATATTCACTTATTTATTTAAAATCCTTATCGATCACACTTCATCTGCAGAGATACCAGGGTGATAGGGATGGGAAGGAAATTTGATTTTGTTTTCATTTTAATAAAGATCTAGCTATAGTTCACAATCTCTAGCCAATACACGAACCGAGCCAGAGCTATGCTTCAGAATTGGCAGTTCTCTGGATTTTGTGTGATGCAGCTCTCCAACTAAAACAATGCGTAGAAAAATGCACGTATGAGAGGAAACTGTAACTAATATGCATACATCCCTGAAAAGAATATGTGTATTTTGATTCGGTGTCAAAAAGATTGTAATGATACTGTCATTCATACCCATATTCTGCAGATGGGGTACCGCTACAGAAAAAACTCCATCCATTGTTGCCACATATTGAAGTTCCCCTGGCAATGGTTATGAATAAAAGCCTCCTCTGAAGATCAGAGATGTTCGTTATTCAGTCTATGTTGGATTGAAGTTATGAAAAGGGCTACTATAAAACTGCGCTAAAGTTACTGGAGGATTAAAAAACCAAAACCAAAACCTAAGTTACTCTGTGACAAAATGGAAGTCTGTGCAACAAGTCTTTCACTTAACCTTTCTTCCAGTTGCCTACCATAGACAGATTGACACTTTTGATTGTTGCTTTCTCTTTAACAGCAAGGGCAAGGTTGAAGGTCTGCTACCTTATTACTCATCTTTTGGTTCAGAGATACAAAGCACCAAACCCCTCACTCACTCCTTCAACTCCATCCCCTTCTGCTTCTGAAGATAAATAGAAAATAGAGAGGACCAAGAATAGCCTTTGTGGTTCTTTCAGAGCAAAAGACAGGACACGAATGAAGACCTTACACTTTTGATTGAACTGAAAAAAGAATAGGAGAAGGTACATTTCTAGGCAAGAGGTAGATGAATAGCTTTGCAAACCCTGGAAGCCAAGCTTTAAAAATAAATTATAGAACCATTAACTTTAAATATAGATGTAAGGTATTCAGTGGGCATTGTAGGAGAAGATTTGAATAGGCAGTCATGGTGCGTTTAGTGGCCACCTATTGCAGGATAATTCTCTGAAGTGTTTTGAGGATAATGGATGTAAATTAGGGGTGGGTGGGATAAATCGTGATTGGGTGGTATAGCAGGATGTTGAATTTTTGAGATGAAACTGATTGTTTTCTTCCCAATTTCCTAGAAAATTATGTGCTTTCTTGTCGCACAAAGGATTAAACCATGTGTGTGCATATGTTTATAGCAGTTTACAGTAGGATCGACAACACTTCCTGAACAATGAAAAATTGTTTGCCAGATTTAAACTATGTTGTATGTTGGAACCTTTTAGTAAGATGGAGCGATTAGGAAGGGATATTTTAAAATGCAGAGCATGAGGCCCTGCGTCTGCTGCTGCTGGAACAAATTATAACGATTCTCAGTTCAGGTTCTTTCATCTGAATATAAATGTACCATTAGCTCTGTCATAAGAACTACTGAATGAATGTGGTTGCAGCAATAAGATCCATCTGCTGTTTAAGTGCCCTAGCCTGGCAGAGGGTGGTGGTTTTCCTGCAAAGCATTGACATATGGCAGTGGTTACAAACAAGGCAATGTGTTGAGAGAGCAGTTAGTACTGATTTTCTTACTATTCCTACAAGTCATGTAAAAGACAGCTTCGTGCTAAAATGCCCTTCGATTTACCCATCTGCTGTGTCCAAGACTTTTGAAATACAGCCATGGTCCTCTAGCCATGTATATTTGTACAATACTTAGCAGTATGGCTTTGAAACCTGTTTGATCTTTGGATATTGTTGGTTCAAACAGATAAAGACATGAATTCATATTTACTTTAAAAAAAAAACAAAAAAAGCTCAGCTGTAGATGCAACATACAAACCTGAGCCTAAGCAAATTTCTGTGATGTCGACAAGATACATTCTATGCAAACAGGGCATTCATAACAAGAAGTATAAGAAAGTCTATGGACAGAAAGGAATTAGAATTACTAAGAATTAAATACGTGTCTCTGTTTCCGTGGGAAATAGTTTTGCATGTGATTCACTGTGATGTCTCTCAGTGTTAATCATGTATGATTAAGGTCTGACTCTGCCCACAACTTGAATGCACCCTCCCATATGGTTCCCCTTTCAGTCAATGTGGCCCTCAGTCCCAAAATGGCTTCCCAACCCTGTTGTAAAGGGATGGTGGTCAGCTGATGTGAAGTAGACTCATAAATAATTATTCCTGGGGAATTTCTAAAGGAAAGAGAATGCAAAATATGGTATAAAACATTGAAACAGAGATAGAAGGAAAAGTGCATATTTCTCTGTTGTAATGCTCAATGAATAATATTCCAAGAGAAAACAGAAGGTTGAAATACATTTTCAGATGTGCAAGATGGATATGGTGAACATGTGTGTGTATAAATAAAAAAATTCCTTCCAGTAGCACCTTAAAGACCAACTAAGTTAGTTCTTGGTATGAGCTTTTGTGTGCATGCACACTTCTTCAGATGAAGCATACACACGAAAGCTCATACCAAGAACTAACTTAGTTGGTCTTTAAGGTGCTACTGGAAGGAAATTTTTTATTTTGACTATGGCAGACCAACACGGCTACCTATCTGTAACTGGAACCATGTGTGTGTATGTGCAGCCCAACATCCAATGTACATGCATTTAATATAGTAATTTGCCAGTAGTTGAAGCATAGGGCTTGCCACTACAATCCTACTTTAGTGTACTGACACTAAACATTCTGAAAAGGACTTGTGTTCCTACTGAGTGCTACTCACCTCCTTCTGTGACCAATAGCCCACTGCTTTCCCTACAAAACTGAAGAAATAGGCCAAAGGAAAAAAATAACAACCTGGATTGATGTTGTCTATATGATTTGCCTCCTTCTTCCTCAATCACTGCTCGCAAGAGGTGTGATACAACCACACTCCCTCTTGAGCATGACTCTTTCAGACAGAGTCTTCTTCTCCAAATTGCATTTTGTCAACCCTAAATTTAAGTGCCTGGCCAAATTGCTGAGCTCCCTACATTTCTTAGATGGCCATCCAATCCTATACATATATTTACTTCCATACATAGATTTAGTCTGTCCATGGCAATTCCCACCCCATCCCCTGCAGTGGAATGCAATTACAAGTTATAATCTCTAGTAGAGGGAAAAATTATTGCTTGGGAAAATAATGGCTTTTTACTGGACTGATGCCTAAATGTCATTGTCAATATTTGTTTAAAATTACACAGCTAAATTAGCTTGCTAAATGAATTGGTGTAATTTACCTGCCTTATAAAACATGCTTCATAAATCACATGCTTCTAATGCAGGGATGCTCAATGCAGAGATGCTCAAACACTGTATTAACTATCATTAAATGGTTTTCTAGCTTACCATTCCTCAAAACCACACTTTATATGAATCGTTGATCATCACCACAGAAGACAGTGTCCTACAGTTGTTTCTGGACTTTCATAGGATAGAGATACATTTATATGAATAATAGCCTATTAATTTTGTTTAAAATATGAAATGATATCTAAATGAACATTAAAGAATGAAAAAAGATCCCCAGTACCCCTTAGGAAATGTAGTAGCAAATGGCTATTGAAGTAAATATTTCAAGTGCTGGAAACATACTCTGAATATGAGCTTCAAAATACCTCTGCTTACAATATCCTATACAAATATACAAATATTCTACCAGTTACATCATCAGGGTGAACTCCTAAGCACACTTAGTAAAAAGGAATACCCATTAAGTTCAGTAGGCCTAGCATCTTTATCATGGAACAATATCATATTATTTTCAACACTGTAGACAGATCATTTGCACCGAGAACCAGCAATGGGACACATTGACAAAAAAATAGTAAATATAGTTAACTATTTCACCAGAAGTAATAATCACTGCTGAGGAATCCACTTTATACTTCTGTGCTCATTTTTTCACTAAACTAGTTCAGCAGAAATGGGATTTTTTTCCCCTTTATCAATTCAATTATGAAACAAGTTTGATAAAAAGTTCATGAATCCTGCCCAAAGGTATCACTTTAATGTTAGCTCCTCAAAACCATCTAGCGTATCTAAATCTTCCTGACATTTTATACCATAACCTGCAGTATATGACAAGACCTTCAAATGAGATACAATGATATATCTTTGAACTCTGTCTAGATTTTACATGAATATAGGGTAACTCTGATTAACTATGAAACATTGCTGACAGATCCCTCTAAAGCACTGAGAGAGAGTGAAAAGGAGAAGCAACAAAGCTATTGAAGAGTAACTCCCAAGGAGAAGCAGATTTAATAGACAATCTTCCAGGCCTACCTAGATATACTAAACTGCAATTTCAAACATTCCAGTAAAACATAATTCGATATAAAACCATAACTTGTCCAATTTCCCTCAAGTGGGATGGTGTTGTCACTTGCATGGCACATGTCCTTATGGATATCGGAAAAGCAGACGAGCTCTGTTAGAAAGAAGTTTGCCTGACTCACCCAATGCTCTCAACTCTACAGCTACCAAATTGCTTTCCTGTGGTCTAGCTTGTATGGCTAGATTTGTGGAAATCTGTCATATGGATTACTCCACTAGCACAGAGGAATACGCCAAATTCCAAAGCCATCTCACCTGATTTCATATGGTCTGTCATGAATCAGATTGGATCACGGCACCTCTTTTGAATCTACAGACCTGCAGATCACTTTACAAGGCACTTCAAGGGCTACAGTGTGGCCTGGTCTCTCTCTTTTACTTTTTTTTTTAAACGTACTGTTTTAATAATTTTTCAAAGCCTGTAGTTCTCCCAACACCTCCCTCTTGTGCATGGGGGCTGCTATTTTGGCCACATACATATGAAGTTCAGCCTATTATAATTGCTTCGGGTTTGTGGGTTTTAGGCATCCCCAATTCCTGGGTCTAATAGGTGTTAGAATTTAATCAATGTTTGGAGCGTTAAAAACAAAATATGGCCAGGTCCGTGTATATTAGACTCATGTGTATTAGGGCAGACCAGGGTGTATTAAGCTGTGTGCTATATACTTCTAAATTAGCATGGGTAAAGGGTCAATTAAGTCAGGCTGATCTCCTGTATGAAGTGATAGCCTGGAGATGAGCCATTAGGAAGAGAAAAGCTTTAAATAAAGTGAGTGAGATGGCAAAGAGCCCTTTCCCTCAACAGAAAAGCTAGAGATCAGAGAGGTTCAAAAGAAAGAGGCAATGTGGGCTGGGAACGTAGAGTGTGAGGTTAGGATTGAGGTAACACAGCAGGCTGGAGGGAGAGACAGAGAACACAATGACAGATACCTGTTTAAATCTAGGGCTGCAGCAATGGCAGAAGTAGGGCCCTTTTGGTGTGTGATGCGGCGAACCCCTCCATCATAGGCTGGAACCACTGGACTCTTGCCCCACTCAGAGTTTGGGGTGGCGTCTCACAATATAGGATGATGTCTGACTGTTCCATGCTTCCTCCAAGAATGTCCCGATAATGATGCTAGCACAAATTCTAGAGCACTCTGGGAAGGGAGGGATACAGGTAAAGGTAAAGGGACCCCTTACCATTAGGTCCAGTCATGGCCAACTCTGGGGTTGCGGCGCTCATCTTGCTTTATTGGCCGAGGGAGCCGGCGTACAGCTTCCGGGTCATGTGGCCAGCATGACTAAGCTGCTTCTGGCGAACCAGAGCAGCGCACATAGCCAAAAGTCCACTTCAGCTGCTGCTGTCAAAGCTGCCAGTGACCTTTAAAGTTTTTAAAGAAAGAAAGAAAGAAAGAAAGAAAGAAAGAAAGAAAGAAAGGGTCACCAAAATGCCCCCTCCCACAATTCACCACCTGCAAACAAGTTATAAATTGAGAAGCGCTGATTCATTTTCATCCTAGACCAAACATGTCACAGCAGATTTGTGAAAAGCGTCTCTTGTGTGGATCTGGACCCTGCTGCTTGGGAATATCCCTTACCCCTGTACCATTCTCTGTTAAAACCACAAGAAGACAGTGCTTGCCGTGCTGGGCAAAATTCTACAGGTACAGTCTTATATGGGACGAATACCAGTGTGGTGGAGGTTTCAGGTAAAAAAAAAAGCAAGCGGGTAAGAATTATCTCCTCTTTCAGGTCTATCGGCCTGTACAAATTGTGCCCAGTAAGAGGCAATTCAATTACAAGCCAAATATGGACTAAGTGCCATTAACCAAAATGGGACTTCATTCTGAAGCAGATTGGTGGTTAGATGGTGAGGAGGAAATTGTTTTTAATACTTAGCTTTAAAAAAAGCAAGAGTTTCTTCTTTCCAATATATATGGAAAGCAACTTGACATGAACAGAAGAAGGGGTATTATCTATAACTGTATCATCTATATCCCTATACTGTATCTATATCCATAACTATATCTATACCTATATCTATATATCCCATATGTAATTCATCTCTAGGAAAACCTGATCCTGGCGGTAAGTGACAAAATGACCAAAATAAACATTCTCAGTAAACTATCAAAAAGTAGGGCTATGAAACATGCATACAACCCAAAATGGTCTTCCTGTGAGAAAGTATACAAGCACTTGATAGATTCATACTAGTACCTAATCCTTCACTTATTTGTACCATCCCCCCCCCAAAAGTAATCTTGATAGCCCTATCATTTGAAAGGGAAGTTTATTGTGACTTAGCAACAACCTGTGATTTATGAACTTTTCTGAATAGGATTTACAAGTTAATTGTGTACCATTAAGAAACAGCTGCTTTTACTGGGTCCGTCTGAGGTCAGGGGGACTATAGAGTGTAAGTGGCTCTGTTTGCCCATCTCCAGTAAATTGCTTGCGAATGACTTCGTAAAGCAGAATTGCTTTAAAACAGACAGTTGCAATTGCTTTCCTAGAGTTGTAAGCTGTTAGCAAACCACAGAGGTTATGTAATGCATGTAAAGCAATTCCTGGGTGAACAGACATAAATTCTTGTGGCACCTTTGCAGAGCATTGAACTGTTTTTCATACTTATTGTAATCCTTTATGAAAACTACCAGGAAAACAGAGATCAGCATTACAGTCCCGAGGTTCGTTCAGCATATGCATATATTTATTTAGATTTCCAGCCCACGCTATTCTAAAAATGAAATGAAAAGAGGAAAACCAACCTCTGTGTCTCTGTGTACCTGCACAATTTACATCTGTGGGTGTATTTACATTATATTTTTGGGTTTGGGTTTGGTTTTTTTAAAACAAAACGAAACAATAGCACAAATGTTCCCGATCTCTCTCCCCCCCCGCTGCTACTACTACTATGGAGTCTACATTATTTTCCCTGTTCCAGCTGGAGAAAACATTTTCTGCTTCCACTACCTGTTGTCTTTCCAACATTGTTAGCTTTAGCCATTAACAATTGCAATTAATGCTGTTTATGCCCAGTGTATTTCATTATGTTTCTTCCTCCTACAGAAGTGCAAATGGTGGTGGTGAATATGATGGTGGTGATGCATGCATACAACCCATTACTGACATTTTGAAATCGGCAGTTCCTGGAGCAGAACCAAGTGATATTGAAAAGTTGGACCAATACAGGAGAAGAGCTGGCAGAGTCTACTCATTCTGAGATCAAAGTAGCAGATAGTTGGCTGAGAGAGCAGGACATTCTTTGCCAGGTGCCAAAATGAGAACAGAGTCAATCAGCCAATCAATCAATCAATCAATCAATCGTTTATTATGGATGATCCATCAATCATTCAATCAACAAAGTACAAAATATAAAATTCAAGATCACAGCCTCTGTAGAGCTAATAATTGATTATTAACTGTGCCAACCTAGGAACAAACAGTCACAGCAGGTTTGACAACATTCAGATATTTGGTCATCTGCTCAACAATATATTTATTAGTGCTCTCAATAAACATACTCGAAAGGATCTCTAAGGATTGACCAGGAAACACCCTCATAAGATAACTAAGATACTATCATAGCATAAATTATATGTTCTTTAACCCGTGATAGAATCTACAGAAGAATAACGTATGAGACACTGTTTCAACCCTTGAATGGTTAGAAGGACGGCACCTATCCTTGAAGGGGACTTTGGGAAACCTTCCATGTAGGATCTTAGAGGATGAAATACTAAAAGAGGGCAGCAAAATTGCTCTTCCGTTCTTAAGAAGAAAATTTAGATACTACATACATTTATTAGAGTCAAGCCCAGTGACCATGGTCTGACACGTGTAGCTCCTGCAAATTTGTATCTTTTATCCTCCACTACCAGCAAATGACAAGGGGAAAAGCCAGAGATATGCCAGAGCAATTAGAAAGGCAAAGGAGCAAATTCAGAGCCAATAATGAATAGAATATATCTGTGCCAAGAAGCTTAATGAGCTAATTCATAGAATCATACAATTGTAGAGTTGGCAGTGACCCCAGGGGTCATCCGGGGTCCAACCCCTGAAATGCAGGAGTCACAGATAAAGAATCCCCAGCAGATGGCCACCCAACCTCTGTTTAAAAGCCTCCAATGAAGGAGAGAAGTTCAGGAGTCCTTACTGTACCATCTGGGTTGGACTTGGCTAATTTTCTCTGCATCAAACAGTTTGCAGAGTCATGAAATCAGAACTCAAGGACCATGTAGGAATCAACTTACTCTAGTCTATGGCCATCCCTGATGCAAGATTGCTTGGGCCTTCTTTTTGAAAACGCCATAACCTGAATCGGAATCTGGTGAATAAGTCTGATGAGACTGGTCCATAAATTGGATGCTATTCCACCACAGGAAAGTGCCTTTCTTTAGTAACTATCCACCTGAATTCAAAAGGTGGGTTGAGCCAAAGAAGGACCTGAGAAGATCTTAACTAGCAGGCCACTTTGTATATATGAACAGACTGCATGGCTGCAATTGCATCTGGCTGCTATTCCCTAAATACCTAAACCATTGTGTGCTCTGGATCACAGATGAAAGTAAGTTAAATTCAGTCTATTAATTTCAGGGCAGGGGAATTGACTGAATTTTGCTTGTACTAATGTGCAAGTTCCCATGTGCTAACACTTTAATCCTCCATAGGCTACACAGGGTACATTAATACCAGTTATAGTGTCTCCATGTATAATTGTAGTCATTTTTTGCATGGAAAGCATATTCCTGTAGAAGTTCCAAGAAATAGGTTTTCCTTTCAGAGCCATTTCCCTCTCCCTGCTTTAATAATTTCTCTTGCTTCATACAGAGCAGTGAACAGTAAATCAAGCTGTCTCAGCGCTCAATTTCTCTCCTAGGCTATTTGACTTCCACAGCAAGCAAGAACTAATAGCAGGCTTAGGATCTCGTCTGTGTATTAGGAAACAGAGAATTGCACACAGAACTGCAAAACTTTGAAGTACTTTGCATATACCTGCCACATGTAATAGTGCTTGATTCAAGTTTGGCATAGTTACAGTGGTGCCTCGCAAGACGAAAATAATCCGTTCCGCGATTCTCTTCGTCTAGCGGTTTTTTCGTCTTGTGAAGCAACCCTATTAGCGGCTTAGTGGATTAGCGCTATTAAAGGCTTAGCGGATTAGCGGCTAAAAGGCTATTAGCGGCTTAGAAAAAGGGGGGAGCAAAAAAAATTGCAAGACTCGCAAGACGTTTTCATCTTGCGAAGCAAGCCCATAGGGAAATTCGTCTTGCAAAGCACATTGAAAAACAGAAAACCCTTTCGTCTAGCGGGTTTTTCGTCTTGCGAGGCATTCGTCTTGCGGGGCACCACTGTATTGTTTTAAAAGCAGGGTGACTTCTTTTGTCCAGTTAAATTCTTTTTGATTCTGTGCATCACCTTGTCAAGTAAAATGAAACTGGCTGAAAATGAATGTGAAACTCTTCATTTTCCACACCCGACATATTACAACAACTTACATTAAGCATAAAGAACAAAGCATTTAGTAGGGGTTATTTACTTTCATAAAAGCCCATTAAACATGGATTTGAGGGATATAGGCATAAAGAGGAATTGGCATGATGACAGTGAAAGGAAGTGGGTTTGTATCAAAATATTCCAATATGTATATTGAAATATATATCCATATTCATGGCACATGGTTGCAGTCTGTGCAGCAGCTTCTATGCTTTCAGCAGGCAAAGAAAAGTTTCCTTTTTTTAAAAAAAGTAGGCGTTTTCACCCATGTTCTGTATCTTGAATACAGCCAAAACCAAAAGGGAGCCAGCCAACAATGGGTTATTATTTTTTTGTTGGAAGCCGCCCAGAGTGGTTGGGAAACCTGGCCAGATGGGCGGGGCGTTAATTATACACACACACACACACACACACACACACATATGCAGTGGGACAGAGGCACTCACCCTCTGGTCATTTGCATTGCTACTGTTTACCAGGTGTTAGGGAGGAGTACAGTAACACTGATGCAATGAAAACACACCAGTAGGAGTACTGGATTGGCTCCACTAGTGCATTTGCAACATGCCAACCTCACTGCCACCTTCCTCCTCTCTTCTACCTCCAGAAAGCAGCAATCAGGTGAATGACCACAACACTTGTCAACAGGAAAAACAACAAACGAACCAAAACTTCTTTTTTTCCAGAAAAAAAGATACTACAGTATAACAATTTCTTTCAAATACATAAAGGTAAAGCGTGTTCTCCTTCATGGAGAGCACGTGTTGCGGTGGGGGCCACCAGGACACTCCAAAGTTGGGGGCGGGCTAACTGATCGTTGGCCACTGATGCGATTGGGGCTTCCCTCGTTGTTGGGAAGAAATTAATGTTGCCATTTATTGATTGACAGCCAGAAATGCTAAAACTCCTTGCACGAGGCTAGGGCTTCCTCTTTTCGCCCGTGCAGCGGATTGCCCATCCCTCCCTCCCTAGAATAGGGTTGTTTGCTTTGACCTTGCTAGGCCTGTCATGGGGTTGTCTGCTTTGGAGCGGGGGCCTGGTAGGAATTTTATCCATCTGGCTGATTGGCTGAGGCCATTTGGTTTTTGCCTACTGCGTAGCAAATCGTCACAACTTGTAAGGTTGCGGTTAGGCATTGGTTTATGGTTTGGTTGGTTGAGGGGCATGGATTGGCTGTGCCTGCCCCTCTAATGCTGCTGCTGCAAGGGATTCTGTTAAAGGAATTGGGGGCTAACTATTGCTTGTCCACTCTGTCAAGGGGGCTCGGGCCATAGCAATGAGCTCCTGGTTGCATTTGGGGTGAGGGCAGATTCCCTGCTCCGCGTAACCCCCAAGTGTATTCCCCCATTCTGACTTTCGCATTGTGCGGAATGTCAGTCTGTCCCCCATGGTGGGGGCAGATAGTCGCAACCAATGCCTAAGCAACCACTCACAAATTTGTATTTTAATAAAGTTGTGGCCAAAATTATGCCAAAAACCTTAAACAAAAAATTCTGTGTGATGTGTGAGTTATTGGGGTGGACCTGGGGACCTCGACACGCAAAGGCAAAGGACCCCTGACAGTTGCGAATGACTCAGGGGTTGTGGCGCTCATCTCGCTTTACTGGCTGAGGGAGCTGACGTTTATCCGCAGAGAGTTTTTCCGGGTCATGTGGCCAGAATGACCAAGCGGTACCTATTTATCTACTTGCACTTTGCCGTGCTTTTGAACTGCTAGGTTGGCAGGAGCAGGGACCGTGCAATGGGAGCTCACCCCATCGTGGGGATTCGAACAGCCGACCTTCCGATCGGCAAGCCCTAGGCTCTGTGGTTTACACCACAGCGCCAGCCCTGTCCCTTCAAATACATAGCTGCTTTAATTGAAATTTAATTTAAGCGGTTTAGTCATTTCCTTTGTAATGAAACTCTTCCTCTTTCATATCCACCCTAATTTCCACTTCATACTCCTTTTAATAATTTTCTTTAAAGTACTGAAAAGATACTGTGAAAAGGCTATAGTTGTGCTTCTGTATGACAGCGTAAAGCAACAGAATGGACTTATGCCTGAATTTCCACCATAAACACAAGTTCCTTGGCATTTTCAGAGTGTGTCAGATGCTAAATTCAATTAAAACTAAACAGTTGCTTTGTAATGTAATCTGTTCTCTAATCTATTTTCTAATCAGATCAAATACAGCTTCATATAATGTAGCCATTGGCAAAATACACTGCCAGGAACCTTTATGTTCACTATCTGTTGTTTAGAAGGCACCAGATTATGATATAATTATAAGGAAGTAAATGATCATCGGGAAGTCATTAGTGAAAGCATTTTGTAATAAGGCTCAATAATGGTACCAGAATCTGATTGGTGTTCTATTGCACAACAAACCCTGAGGCCGTGTCTGCACTGCCATGCTTCTATTACGACCCTTAACATCTTATTTATATTATTAGTTACGAAGAAGAAGGAGAGACAGAGTGGTAGCAGCAACTTGTGTTTTGTAGTTTTTAAGTCCTGAATGTCTACAGGAATGGTTTTATACCATGATAAATTGTTTAGCCTTTAAGGTGCCACAAGAGTCCTTGTTATTATATTTTTATTTTTATTTTGCTTCAAGAGACTAAGAGTGCTTCTACCTGGAAATCTACTGATCTTTCCCAGCTTCTCTTTCTGCTTTTGTCAGAATGCAGAACAGAATCTACACCTTTCAACATTAAATTTCTTTTACATCCATGGTCTCCCATCCACACCAGTGGCTGGTGCATGTCTGAAAATGCCCGTTTTGTGCATGCATCCTTACTTTTTCCCATGCTTCCCACTCACTACCTGTTGCACTTCATTGAGCAAAAACACAAACCAGGGGTGATATTTGTAATTGTCCAGCAGTAGTTTGATGTACAGTTGCTCATACATTTTACGTACATCACACCTGTGGCTCCTGCACTTGGTGTTTACATTTTTAAAGTGGTGGGGAGGCTCAGGACTGGGGGGAAGGCACTGAACGCAGCTCTCCAGCCTTTCCATCTGACCCTTGGGACTCTCTCCAAACCACACCACTCACTGGCCCTGCTCTGTATCCTCTTGAAAGGCCTGTTGTGAGAGTGCTTTTTGCTTGACTGGATGGAGTATAGAGAGGTGTGCATGTAGAAACTTTTGACTTTTATATGATTTAAATGTAACCTACTGTGCAAAGGTAAGAGTCAGAACTCCAGCCACTTTTGCTTCTTCCACAACCCACTTTGCACCTGACCCAACCTACCACAAGTATTTGCCACCCCTCCTGGAAGGCTCCTCATGAAGGAATACAACTATCTGTCTGAAAAATGTTCCCCGTCCCTGTTTTACTAATAGTTGGGTGGGACTTGTATGCCATCAACTGGCTCATACTAGGATGTTTAGTAAGGCTCCTTCCCTTTTTGCCCAGTGCAGCAGGCTAAAAGATGAACTTGGGGATGTGTGTCAGAGGATGAAGAATGGCTTGGCTATGGTATCACAAGACCGTGGGCATCACAGGCTAGGAAAGTCTTATTCCCTTCCTTGAAGGTCACTTATATTGTGGGAGATTCTATTGGTGGCCTTTTTGTGGGAGGCTGTTCAATGGCCCATGAGTCAGCCGTGGAGGAAGCTGCTCAGGCACCTGGGGCAGTACACCCAGGGGCAGGGCAAACTGCCCATAGGGGCAGGGCACACCAGAGTCTGCCTGCCTCCTCCCACTCAGCTGCTGGGGTGGAGTCAGCGGGAGGACTGTTGAGGCAGCACGGAGCCTGCGCATGCTCAAGCCACTGCGTCTCTCCCAGGAGAGACACATGGCTTGGGCGCGCTGCAGGCCCCGCGGTGAGTACTGCCTGGCATTTTATCACCCCCCTCAGTAGTGACACCCGGGGCCGCCCGCACTCACCACACACCCCTTCCTCCACTCCTACCATGTGTCACTGTGGTAAAGGCTCTTCCTGGGTCTCACACCTCTGGTCAGCTGAGGCAGGTGGCTCTTGAAAGTGCTCCATATCCAGCCCACAGTTCTCAAGGTACCTAATCAGATGGTCTCCAGAAAAGCCCATTACTTTCAATGGTGTTCACCTAATCTTATTCGTACAGCTAGGTTCTCTGTGCCTTTCTGCCACAGGAGGACAAGCCTCTGTTTAGTGCCGCTACCTCCACCTGCCCAGGATAAAATCCTGCAGATCATTAAGGAAAATGTCATTTCCAAGATCTGATAAGGAGATTCCATCAGTGCTATGCATTTCAACCCCAGCATGCTTAAACGCAGGGTGTGCAAACATGCCACTCCCAGATCCATGAAGTACCAAGTTGTTCTCTTGGTTCACCTTTTTGTCAGCCCTGTTTAACATTCTAGGGTCTAGTTTCCCTCTCCAAACTCTGTAAGGCAACATTCCCTTACGGAGATAGGTGAATCTGTCAATGTCACGTTTCATATTTTTCAAGTCTCCAATTCAGTTTTCCACATTTCCCCATCTCTTTATAATACGTCCTCATTTAAATCCATCAGCATTTTACCGCAAACTTCTCCTAATATAAACATTCTTGTGTTGTCTCCCTTTATTAGGCCATGGTGAGGCATGACTTGGTTAAGATAGAGAGGAGCGAAGATGTAGGGGTTTGGGATTTCAGTCTAGCAGGCTCTTCAGTTTTCATCATGACTGACCATTAGACACACTGGATGGGACTGAAGGGAGTTGGAGGCCAGCAACATTTGGAGGGCTGGGAAGGCTTATGCTACAACCCTACAAAAAAGTTGAAGGTGGAAACTGTATTGCTTTCCTCACTACTAGTTTGCATTTCTTCAGCCGAAGCTGGGTCCAGCATGCAGTTAATTTTTGCATTGCCCAGGGAGTTGCAGGGTAGCTTATAACTTACTCATCCTTCTGGTGCCATGTAAATGATGCTTCAAAGCCTCCCACTGCCATTTGAAGATGTTAAATGTTGTAGACATAAAAATGACAAGGTTCTGCTCTCAGGTACATTAAGGTCTGGTCCGTGTGCCTCTGCTGATATATACAAATGAATTTTGTGTAAAAAGAAAGGAGAGTTTTGATCCATTTTCTCCATCTGCAAAAGAGTGTGCATGTTAATTAGTCTCATTCCATAGAGAATTGGCATGAATTTTTCTTTGACTTACTGAGGCAGCCAGCGAAGAATTCTCGCAGGAACGCTTTGATACCAGAAGGGCATACTTGGCATGTTTGTGAAATTCCTTAAGGCCTCCTTTTTTAATTAGGTTCTGAAACTGTTCAGTCAAGGTCACAGTTGTTGCGTCCTGCTCACATTATGAGGAGACCCAGTCTGCTTTGTGATGCTACAGCTGAATGCATTCCAGTGCATAATAGTGGCTCTAATGAATGCACACCAAAACTATATTTTAAAACAGAGATTTAAGGTATCTGCTCACACAGTATCAAGGACGACATATTGTTCTGTGCTTTGCATCCCACTGCCTTTGTCCTCTTAACTTGGACATCTGAGATGCATTAGACACCATGAAACATGAAGGAATATGTATGCAAATATATACTGCAAGAATGGCTTTGGATTTTTTGTTCATAGTACCCCACATCCATGATTGCGTAAATTAATTACCGTATTGGCCTAAATATAAGCCACACTTTTTCCCAAATTCTGACCAAGAAAACTTAAAGTGTGACTTAAATTCGCAACATTACAAAAATGGGCTTTTACGATACCACTGCTAAAACAGACATATGGTAAAACGGAACAACAAAAAAATGTTTTATTGCTGATTTGCGAGCTTGAGACTGTTGCGCAATTAATTCCAATGTCATTCATTGCTTTCCCCACATTTTACAGTGCGGTATTGATTTTTTATTTGCATTTATGGTGCTACGAACAGGTGTTTAACCCACTTGCAGGTCCTCTCTAGTACCCGTAAAATTTTCTTCTACATTTACCATTTATGCCTGCAGAATTTTAAGGGAGCGGCTTATATTTGGGTGCGGCTTATATTTGGGCCAATACAGTACACTATTCATTTTACATATTACACAAGAAACTCAGTAATTTATTACTAGTAAGTTCAGCTTGTGTTCTGCAGCTATGGACACATGTTCTTAGCTGTTACTAGAAATCCGCACCAGGCTGATTCAAATGTGTGAATGAGACATGCACACAGAACAAGTCACATTCACATACACTTTTCTCCACTGACCTTTTTTTTTTGTAATCACTGCTCTTTGGGGCTGCTTCAGACAAACATTCCCAAGCATTCAATGCCTTGGATTTCCTGAGGTCCTCCCACACCCTTTATCTGTCCACGTCATCTGTCTTAGCAAGTGCAAAAACACCATAAGGTAAAGGTAAAGGGATCCCTGACCATTAGGTCCAGTCGTGTCCGACTCTGCGGTTGTGGTGCTCATCTCGCTTTATTGGCCAAGGGAGCCAGCGTACAGCTTCCGGGTGATGTGGCCAGCATGACTAAGCTGCTTCTGGCAAACCAGAGCAGCGCACGGAAATGCTGTTTACCTTCCCGCCGGAGCAGTACCTATTTATCTACTTGCACTTTGACGTGCTTTTGAACTGCTAGGCTGGCAGGAGCAGGGACCGAGCAACGGGAGCTTACCCCGTCGCAGGGATTCGAACCGCCAACCTTGTGATCAGCAAGTCCTAGGCTCTGTGGTTTAACCCACAGCGCCACCCGTGTCCCTTTTAAAAACACCATAACGACCAAGATAATATATGCTCTATTATGAAAGGTGCACAGTAGACAACTTCTGTTACTTTCCCATGCTTACAGGAAACCCCAGCCAAGGACGTTTTGTAGAGTTTCCATGAACTGCAGGCACCCGAGAATGAGGACCACCAGAAAGATAATTTGTAGAACAAAAGAAACTCATAGACCTGCTTGGCTAGCTGAAATGAGATAAGCCTTTCAGTAACATTTGGTCTCTGTTTATAATTGTCAACTGCAATTTCTTTTCACATTGTTGTCAGGGAGTGGTAAGGAACATAAACACAGATGACTCCCCCCCCCCATGTAGCAATAGCTGCGTTCTCTTCTTTGAGATGCGGTGACCAGAACAGTGCACCAGTATTTCAAATATGCCCACCCGGCAGCAGATATATGCATGCATTATGATGCCAGCTGTTCATTTTCAGATCTTGTCAGCCTAACTTCTGTCCCAGTTAAAACTGTAGAAAGTATCATTTATCTCAGACAGAAGTTGGGTCGACAGGTTTGTTTTTTCTAGTCCACCCCCAATCCCCTCTTTAAAAATGTACATTGTATTGACTACTTTCCAATCCCCTGAGAAGGAGATGGATTTTTAATGAAAACGTACCTAGTTTCCTTTAAAGATTAACCATTTAACATTTGAGATATTTAAGAAACAATGGTTCAGATGTTTGCTTCTCTCCAATATCTTCCACAGACAAGAATTCAGTGAGCCTCTCTGCAATTTCCCTGTTCTCCTCCAATAATCATTTTCACACTGCTGTCATCTCTTTCTTCTGATGTCTTTAAAGAAACATGTGCTGTTTGTTTTTATGCCTTCAGCAATCTGTTCCTCACTGTCTTTCTTTGCTTGCCCTCTCATCAACTTAACATTTGTTTGACCAGACTGAAGGTTTTGTGTTTCTTTGGTTTTTTGCTTTTGCTTTTTTAAAAATCTCTTTAAAAATAATAGAGTAATTTTCACTGGGGGGGGGGAAAGCCTTCACCTGTTGTTGTTGTTTAGTCATTTAGTCATGTCCGACTCTTTGTTACCCCATGGACCAGAGCACGCCAGGCACTCCTGTCTTCCACTGCCTCCCATAGTTTGGTCAAACTCATGCTAGTAGCTTCGAGAACACTGTCCAACCATCTCGTCCTCTGTCGTCCCCTTCTCCTTGTGCCCTCAATCTTTCCCAACATCAGGGTCTTTTCCAGGGAGTCTTCTCTTCTCATGAGGTGGCCAAAGTATTGGCGTCTCAGCTTCAGGATCTGTCCTTCCAGTGAGCTCTCAGGACTGATTTCCTTAAGAATGGATAGGTTTGATCTTCTTGCAGTCTCCTCCAGCACCATAATTCAAAAGCATCAATTCTTTGGTGATCAGCCTTCTTTATGGTCCAGCTCTCACTTCCATACATCACTATTGGGAAAACCATAGCTTTAACTACATGGACCTTTGTCGGCAAGGTGCTGTCTCTGCTTTTTAAGATGCTGTCTAGGTTTGTCATTGCTTTTCTCCCAAGGACCAGGTGTCTTTTAATTTTGTGACTGCTGTCACCATCTGCAGTGATCATGGAACAAAAAAATAATATAAAATCTCTCACTGCCTTCATTTCTTCCCCTTCTATTTGCCAGGAGGTGATGAGACCGGTGGCCATGACCTTAGGTTTTTTTTATGTTGAGCTTCAGACCATATTTTGCGCTCTCCGCTTTACCCTCATTAAAAGGTTCTTTAATTCCTCCTCACTTTCTGTCATCAAGGTTATCTCATCTGCATATCTGAGGTTGTTGATATTTCTTCCGGCAATTCTGCTTGGGATTCATCCAGTCCAGCCTTTGGCATGATAGTTGGTGTTACTTCCTGCTATTTAACATGCTGGAATCTTTTTTGATGTTTGTACCCTTTCTGTTCTGTGACATGCATTTTTCAAAGCCTCAGTGATTATTATTTCAAATAGCCTCCCAAGTTCCCAAAAGGCATCTGACCACCCTGACACTTGTCTTCTACTTCCATTTAAACAATTCCCTATTTTTTTAAAATACATTCCCTCTTTTCAAATCACAGTTAGATTGGATTGCAGTGGATGAGCCAGAGGTTCTCCACTCTTGCATAAATGTAAGAATCTTCACTTCGTTTCAGAATTACAACCTCTCCTTTAGAATGAACTTTGTAAATTAAAGAACCACATATCTTACGGTTTTGAAATCCAGTTTGCCAAATGAAAAGAGGTGGTATATCCTAAATATATAAACACAATCTCAGCACAAAATCAAGGCTGGTATAAGGGCATAACAACCAATTGTCCCCCTCTCCCTTAGGTTTACAGCAATTTTCAGCTTGGGGCCAGTTTAGACATCCAAATAGATAGTAAAATCAAGGAGTGGAAGAGTGAATCTCAGATTTCTATTCCCACCTGCACTGCTGGATATAAAATATTCTGTGTGATTGGGCCCACCACAAAGAGAGGGCACATGTCATGTGGGCATTGAATACATGTATTGGATGCATTGTCAAAATGATACAACACATTGCATGTATGGGCTGATGGGTAATTCAAGTCTTATATCGTGTTTCTATGCCTCACATAGTATGGTGTCCATATAGTATGGTGCAGTATATGGTCACTTTACATCTTCTCCTTTCTGGAGCCTACTCTTTTAATTTCTAAAGAAAAAATATTCTGCTACCTATCTCTCATTCTTCTCCTAAGTCTACCTTGCATTAATAAACAAGAATTGTGTCAAATCTGTGAAACCCTGATGGATTATTTGGAATATAACATGATAATCATGGGAGATATGAATGGTGTAGTTTCTACAAACATGGACAAGACACAAAGACTGATACTCACTAAAGAAGGGAGATTCCCGAAGACTTTTTTTGAAATGACTGAAAATATGGACTTAATAGACATTTGGAGAACAAGGAACCCTCTTGAAAGAGAGGGAACCTTTTTCTCCCAAGCAAAGATGACCTGGACCAGAATCGACCAAATCTGGATTACTAGTGGAATGGCTCCGAAGATTAAGAAGGTAGAAATCTGCCCAAAAACCTGCTCCGACCATAACGCCGTGAAGATGGAAATGAAACTTACAACAACTGGTCAGTTTAGATGGAGAATGAATGACACCCTGTTTCGAGATAGAGAGTTCCACTTGAAGGCCCAAAAAACTTTAAAGGACTATTTTGAAATCAATCTAAGGGGCGATGTGGAAAGAAGAGTGATCTGGGACGCAAGTAAAGCTGTGATGCGAGGGTTTTTGATTCAACAAAACTCAATAAAGAAGAGAAAGCAGAAGGAGAAAAGAGAAAAAATTTTGGAAAAGATAAAAGAAGGAGAGAAAAAATTAAGGTCAAAACCAAAGTCCCAGGAGATTTTGAGGGAGATTAAATTGTATCAAACACAATATATGGAATTGATGAACCAAGAGATAGAGTGGAAAATAAAGCAAATGAGACAAAAGACATTTGAGTCGGCAGATAAATGTGGCAAACTCTTGGCATGGCAACTCAAAAAAAGACAGAAATTAAATACAGTTTCAAGTTTGGAAGTGGATGGAAGGACCATATCTAAACCAAATGAGATAAGAAACTGTTTTATGAGTTATTTCAAAAAACTTTATTCCCAAGGATTACAAAATGAAGAAGACATAGATAAATTCCTTAATAAACATGGATTACAAAAAATCTCTCCTCAAAGTAAGGTGGATCTAAACCAGAGAATAACAGAACAAGAGATAGAGGGTGCCATTCAGGATATGCAATTGGGCAAATCTCCAGGGCCAGATGGACTGACTTCCAGATATTACAAATCGTTAAAGGAATGGTTGATACAACCGCTAAAGGATGTCTGTAATGAGATTTTAGAGGGAAAAAGGGCACCTGAATCGTGGAAAGAAGCATATATTTCACTCATACCAAAGACAGAGACTGAAAAGACTCAATTGAAGAACTACCGCCCAATCTCGTTACTCAATGTGGATTACAAAATTTTTGCAGACATTTTAGCAAAAAGATTCAAAAGAGTATTGATGGAAAAGATTCATGGAGACCAAGCAGGCTTTCTCCCAAAGAGACACCTCTCAGACAATGTTAGGAATATAATAGACATTCTGGAAAAGTTAGAGGTGAATATAAATACTAAAGCAGTTTTGATATTTGTGGATGCGGAGAAAGCCTTTGACAACATTTCTTGGAGTTTTATGAAAAAGAACCTTCATGGGATGGGGGTAGGACAAGGTTTTGAGAATGGTATAGGTGCAATATATTCCGAACAAAAAGCTAAGTTGATTGTAAACAATGTAATAACTGAGGAACTTAAGATAGAAAAAGGAACACGACAGGGGTGCCCAATTTCCCCATTGCTTTTTATTTCGGTCCTGGAGGTGTTGCTGAACATGATTAGAGAGGACCAGCAAGTTAAAGGTGTACAGGTCGGAGCAAAACATTACAAGTTAAGGGCTTTCGCAGATGACTTAGTTCTGACTTTACAAGAGCCATACACTAGCACGAAAAAGGTGTTGGAGATAATTCAACAATTTGGCCAGGTAGCTGGATTTAAATTGAATAAACAAAAAACTAAAGTCTTAGGGGAAAACCTGACAGATATAGAGAAGAATAAGTTTCAAGAAGAGACGGGTTTGATGGTGGTTAAGAAGGTGAAATACCTAGGGGTTAATTTAACATCTAAAAATTTGAATTTATATAAGGACAATTATGAAAAATGTTGGTTAGAAATTAAAAAAGACTTAGAAATATGGTCAAATTTGAGATTATCAATGTTAGGCCGAATTGCAGTAATTAAGATGAATGTATTGCCTAGAATGTTATTTTTGTTTCAAACTTTGCAGATTATTGACAAGATGGACTGTTTCAAGAGGTGGCAGAAAGATATTGCGAAATTTGTCTGGCAGGGCAAAAAGCCCAGAATAAAATATAAAATATTAACAGATGCAAGAGAAAGAGGGGGATTTGCCCTGCCGGACTTAAAATTGTACTATGAGGCAGCAGCATTCTGCTGGCTGAAAGAGTGGATGCTCCTCGAGAATACAGATATCTTGGACTTAGAAGGTTTCAATAACGCATTCGGTTGGCATGCATATTTATGGTATGACAAAATCAAAGTGCATAGTGCCTTTAAAAATCACATTGTAAGGAAAGCGTTGTTCAATGTTTGGATGAGATATAAAGACCTGTTGGAAAACAAAACCCCTAGATGGTTGTCACCCTTAGAGGCGAAGGCCCATAAGAAAGTTAATATGGAGGTCGGATGGCCAAAGTATTGTGAGATTTTAGAACAGGATGGAGAGAAACTGAAATTAAAGAGCCATGAAAAACTAAAACCCAAAGTACAAGATTGGCTCCACTATTATCAAATAATGGAGGTTTTTAAACAAGACAGGAAAATTGGCTTCCAGGTGGAAAAATCAAAACTCGAGACAGAACTGCTAGAACCCAATACTAAGAATTTGTCAAGAATGTATAACTTGCTGTTGAAATGGAACACACAAGATGAAATAGTTAAATCAGCTATGATTAAGTGGGCACAGGACATTGGTCATAATATTATGTCTGCTGACTGGGAAAGGTTGTGGAACACCGGAATTAAATTTACGGCATGTAGTGCCTTAAAGGAAAATGTGATGAAAATGGTATACAGGTGGTACATGACCCCAGTTAAGCTAGCAAAAATTTACCATTTGCCTGACAATAAATGCTGGAAATGTAAGGAAACTGAAGGTACTTTTTATCATCTTTGGTGGACATGCCCGAAGATTAAGGTCTTCTGGGAGATGATATATAATGAAATGAAAAAGGTATTTAAATATACCTTTCTTAAGAAACCAGAGGCCTTTCTCTTGGGCATTGTCGGCCAATTGGTGCAAAAAAAGGATAGAACATTCTTTATGTACGCAACAACAGCAGCAAGAATATTGATCGCAAAGTATTGGAAGACACAAGATCTACCCACCGTGGAAGAATGGCAGATGAAAGTGATTGACTATATGACATTGGCGGAAATGACGAGCAGAATTCGAGACCAGGGAAAGGAGACTGCGGAAGAAGATTGGAAGAAATTCAAGATTTATCTTAAGGACTACTATAAACTTGATGAAGCTTAGAATGTCGAGATTCTATAGAGAGAAAGGGTTGCAGTAATATAAGATTAGAACAAGAAAGGACTATGATGAATTAGAGTTGGAAAAAACATTTATAAGTTGCTATAAAATTTTGGACATGAGGATGCAGAAAGGGGAGGTATGGGGAAGTCCGAGGAAAGAAGTTTATGAAATGACATTATGAAATTATACTTGTTTGTTTGTTTGTTTTCTTTTTTGTGTTTGTCTGTTATAAAAACTTTTGTAAAACTAATAAAAAATATTATAAAAAAAAGAATTGTGTCAAATCTGTAGTGAAATCTCAAGCCCATCATAACCAAGAGTGGTTAAAGAAAAAGCATTTCTTTGTTGAATCTGGCTTGTAAAGGCTGGGTATCATATGCATGCAACTTAGTGCAGGAGAGAAACCCCAGACACCAAACTGAAAAAAGAGAAGCCTTCGCAAGCTCGATGGTCTCAGTATCATTACTACAGAGGACTCAGAAGGAAACGGAGAAAACTTGCCTACCCTTTCCATACGCTGCACATGGGAAATGGGGGGGGGGACTCACTAAGCAGCAACTTTGGAAGCAATTGCTCTGATAGACCACAGCAGCTATGATCAGGACAGACTTGGCTTCCATTCAGTATGTGCACAGCTGCTTGTTTGCAGGCTTGCACAAAGTGTAATTCACCAAGGGCTGGACGCAAACCAGGTATTGTAGCCTTCCAGGTGCACAACAGTCTTCCTCCCCCCCCTTTTTTTTGCAGCCCAAGGCATGCAGCAAAAACAAGAAGTTTATAAAGCATCTGTGAAGTCTCACGATAAATACATGGTTGGTAGACTCCATTCAGCTTGGTGGGTTGCTGAGCAAAAGGCAAATGTGGGACACTGATTCCCTCCCAGCTTCCAAACATGGCATATCACTGGTTCTTACTGGGTTCAGGATTTTATTGTGCTAGCTGAAGGGCACGACAAAACCATGCAAACACAATCAATAACATAACAAAACCAGTAGACCCATGTATCACAAGAAAGACTATAAATGAGGAGCCTCCACAACTACATACAGTGTATTTAAATTTAGACTTCCAAATCTCATTTTGTCCCATACCTTCTTCCTAATCTTTCTTGCCACCAGCAAAAAGGGATACCTTATGAGTCACTGAGGCATTAGAGTCACGCAACAGCTACAGAGCCCTCACTGCCAAGGAGAGAATGCTTTCGTGAACAAACAGGGGGATTTAGACAGCGTCTCCTAAGTTCTGTGTATAATGGGCAATGTAACGAATAATGAAGATTGTCTTCTACTTGTGGTTGCCCTAAAATACAGAGTCTATCTGCATATGGGCAGGCCCAGACAGGGGGTGGGCCATATGGGCCTGAGCCTCCGATTCCAAAGGGGGCCTCGGTCAGCATATTCACTATTGTATATCTATATTTTCCATTTTGTCTTTATATGCAGATATGGTTCAAGCCTTGAAATAAAATTATTTGTCAGCATAGCTTTTGTGAAAATTATTTATATACTTATTTATAAGACTTCAGTTATCCCCAGGGTAAAAAAGGGGGGGCACATTATCTACCTGGCCCGGGCCTCTGTCTGGCTCTGCAAGGCCCTGCATATGGGATCTTATTATAATGCTCATCCAGTGCAGCTGAGGGCATTGCTTGGAAACACAGCTTAATAAAGACAGATCTTAATGGAAAAGGCAATAGTTTGGACAACAAAAGGCTTTAAAATGCTCAATTTTTGATAACAGGAACCATGGAGAACATCTGGAAGATTTGATCACTTGTAGGTCCCATCTGGATGCTGCCCAGTAGAACCATTCCCTTCACTGATGCTTGTCCATATTCAAAATCTCATTCAACTTGTGGAAATGAAAGTAATCCAGGCTACATTGAATGTTTGGTTTTCATCAGCAGCTGTTTCCCAGTTCCAGTTACTGGATGGAGGGGCAATGTGTGGGGAGTTTGTCACTCTGTAGGCACTTAACGCTGCACCACACCAAATTCCCTGTGCCTCACCCCCTCCCTCTGGTAAGCACCAGCGACACACTGTGTTTGGACGTCACTGCAGTCTACTACTCCCATCCCACGAGATACAGGAGATATTCATTAGCAATCTCTACTGCCTACAGCCTTTGCTATTCTGCTCAGTGTTCACAGACTTTAGTGGGAGGCACATGACAATGCCAGCCACATGCAGAACATATTGCTTGACTCCAGTATTAAGAAGAAAAGCTAACACTTTGGCCTCCTGAAAGCCACATCGTCACAGAACATTTACTTCTTTGTTTCTAGTAGGGGATAAATAAACCCAAGCCACAACCTACAACGGTTCATCAACATATGCTTCTGCTTGGAGACGGGCTTCTGCTTCCAGGAAAACAACTAAGTCATTGTCTGTGTATAATTAAAAGACATGATAGCAAGTTTATTGATATGGTAGGGAGAGCCATCCCTTTTGTAGTGATGGATTACTTAACTTTATATTGCAACTCCCCTTGGCACAAGCGGGCAAGATTTATGTAGACGTGTGACTATCTCGTGCAACTCCTTCGGTGTGACAAGGTAAAGAATGACTTCTTCCATATCTGGCTCAGTTTTTTGTGTGTTTGATGGATTGAACCTTTCCAGTGGAAGCTATATCTAGTTTTATCCTTCTCAAGGTAAAGAAGTCAGAACTTTTTTGCCCTTGATGAGGCCAGTTTTCATTTGGTGAAAGGTTTGCCTTTCAAACAGTGCCACAAAGACAAAAGAGCCCTGACACAAAACCCATCCCTATGATATGTTAGACTTTATCTGGTGAGTGGAAGAGACAATAGGATGAGAATAGGAAATGGGCAGATGAATAGCTCTTGCTTTGACCAATACTGCCTGTTCTGAAGTGAAGAAGATAATTTAAATGATTCATGGGCTCATGAATAAAGCAGTAACAGATTATGTGTGTGTGTGTGTGTGTGTGTGTGAGAGAGAGAGAGAGAGAGAGAGAGAGAATTCTATTTTCTCACAACTGTTCCACAGCCTGGATTATCAGACTGTGTAATGAGTGAAATATTCTCAAGGTGGTAGTTGCTGGTGGGTGGTATGTCCTGGCAGTAATGGCTTGTGGTTACTGGGATTTGTGTAAGACAGGAGGCCAACAGTAGGTGGAGCCAGAGCCAATGACAGGCAAAGCCAACTTCTCCTTGTTTTGTCTCAATCTTACTTTCTGCTGAGTTATACAATGCAAACACTGAGTCTGAGGCAGAGAAACCTGAGAGGCAGTGCTGTGAAGATATATGTGTGAATCTCTGTAGATCGTGCATAAATATAAGACTGACATAACTCTAATATGACAGAAGACCCTTCATGATGAAAACAATAGACCAATGTTGGCCTGGTAAGCCTAATCCAGTTAGACATTCTGTGCATGTTGAATCAAGCTTCCATGGTCAGACCTTAGTCAATGTGGTGCCCTCTAGATTTTTAAGGACTCCTACTTCCATCATCAATGACCTTTGGCCATGCTTGTGGGGCTGCTGAGACTCCAGTTCCAACAATATTTGGAAGACGCTATATTGACAACCCTGCCTTACTGAATGGGTACTGCATGAGTAACTGAAAAGTACACATGTAGTTCCTCAACCTGACTGAATTGGCACACATGTAGTTTAGGAATAAAGCTGAAACCACACTGGTAGCTGTTTTGGAGGGGTGGGGTGGGGGTTAGAGAGCTGGATTTGGCTCCCCAGCTCCCTTGCCCTGCTAACTGATCATCAGCATTTTAACTTAATAAAAATAAAGGGCCACCTGAGTTCAACTTCAGAAGTTCCATGTGAGCTCTGTTCAACTGTAACCTTAATATATTTGGATAAAACAACTGATATTTGAGAGAAGGAAATTGCCTGTCATGGAAACAGCCGAGTCAGATATAAGAAAGAGAGAGAAAGGCAATAGTATAAAGTAAATTAAAAACAAATTGTTGAGGGAGTAAAACAAAAAGAGTTGTCATCTCAGAATTATGAAAATGTATGTCTAACTCTCCAAAATGCAGGCCAGAGAAATTACATTTACACCCACCTCGTAGAAATGAAATGAAATTTCTCTCCAGGATTCTAAGTAATCTAGAAATGTTTGTATACCATGGGGCAAGAAGTTAAAGCTCAGGATAGAGTTATGTAAACTTACTTGATAAGAGATGAAGGGAGAGAAAAAAGACTGGAGAGTCCTTTAAAATATTTACTCTTCTGACTCTTACTGCATCCATAATACTTGCAGAAGAATACCTGAACACTAGCCCTTGGTAAGCCTACACATAGATATTATCAATAAAACATGGAGACAATTGAAAAAACAGTTGGAAAAGTCTGCAAACAACCTTTAAACCTCTGGAAGCCCTTGAAAAACCCTTTTGAAAAACCAGCAGCACTTATCAGACGCCAAATTCTGCCAAACTCCACTACAATTGCTTCCTCCAAATCTCCCTACTCAAACTCAAACTCTCCACAGGCATCAATGGTTAGTGCAAGGACTCCTGGGATTGCAGACAATTGTCACCCATTTTTTGCCCTTTCTGGGTCCTTTTAGGGCCATTTTTGTCATTTTTTAAGTCACTTCTACGTTTGGCAAGATGTGCAGGTGTGTGGCCATGCATTAATTGGATGTGCAGAAATTAGTTGCTGCCTGTATGCATTTTTGTGCCCTGAAGAAATGAGGAAACAATGAGGGTCAAAGAGAAGTATGTGTGTGTGTGTGTGTGTTTCACAAATAACAGTCAAAGGAAACTATGTGCATATGTGAGAGGGTTCTACATACTGATTTGAACAAGCCAGCATGTTCTTTGCTGGAGTACAAATGTTTCATGGGAAATGATTTGTGAATGTATACTGTTTACATAAGCTGAGCACTATTGATTTTCAACTTTGTCATGTTTATGTGACTAGGAGATATTTTATGTTTCGCAGAATTTTGATTATTTTTTACGATATATACCAACTACAGCAGTTGGTATCAAAATAAAATAATGCCTTTTCTATATATAATGCCATGGGAAGGAGTGTTATTTAAGGAGGATAAGGGAAAGCTACCTCTTCCAATCTCCTGCCAACCTAGCAGTTCAAAAGCACATCTAAGTGCAAGTAGATAAATAGGGAAGGTAAACGGTGTTTCCGTGCGCTGCTCTGGTTCACCAGAAGCAGCTTAGTCATGCTGGCCATATGACCCGGAATCTGTATGCCGGCTCCCTTGGCCAATAAAGCGAGATGAGCGCCGCAACCCCAGAGTTGGCCACGACTGGACCTAATGGTCAGGGGTCCCTTTACCTTTACCTTTTTTACCTCTTCCAATGAACACGTGCTTATTCCTTGGGAGCATCTGTATCTCTCATTATCTCTCAACTCATCTGGGATAACTGCATAGGGAGAGGAAAGGGTTAGAGAAGTAACAAATACTGAAATCTGGCATGGTGATGGTAAGAGGTCATCCTCGAAATAGCAAACAATTAATAGAAATCCCCAGAGTTTTAACTTTAGTATGTTGGTATCATTTCCCTCCAGGAGATTGTCTGAATCATAGATTTGGTTGCTGCCTCTGTGATGCAATTAATTCTTCTACAAACAGCTATAATGTTTAGGGGAAAATACCTCACTGGTGGGAGTGGCCGTTTCTGTCTCATAGAATCATCAAATTTTAGAGTTAGCAGGGACACTGAGGATCATCTGGTCCAATCCCCTGCAATCCTGGAATAAGCAGCTGTCCCATATGGGGATCAAACCTGCAACCTTGACATTATCAGCACCATGCTCTAACCAACTGAGCTATCCAGGTAGAGCTTTTCTTATCCTTGCTGTGGCTAAGGAAGAGGGCTACATCTCTCCCACTATGCACTGCCATCAGAATACAGTGGTACCTCGGGTTACAGATGCTTCAGGTTACAGACTCTGCTAACCCAGAAATACTACCTCGGTGTAATGGTTGGGAGTTACTCGTGCGTAAACCTTCCCTTTTGGAAGCTTGGTTGCATGGTTTAAACCGTTTTGACTGCACAGCCCATCTCAGCGTGGCTGCCTCAGTCGCTAGCAGAATCTGTCTGTGGGCGTTTCTTAAACCTTTGCCAGCATAAAAGCTGTTTGACACCCAATCGTCTCCGCCTCTCATTGCGCGAAAGTCTTCTGCGCAGGGAGGGCGTGGGTAGTGGAGGACCAGTGCTCTCCTCACTGACTTCCAAGGAAGAATCCCGGAGCCCTTCCACCTCCTCTGCCATTTGCTCTCCTGGATCCTTGGTGTTACGCTGATTTCCTTCCCCCTCTATCAAGTTACGTCTCCCCCTTGTGCTGGTACCTTCCCCTGCAGAATCGGAGAGCCTCTCCTTCTCCTGTTGCTCTGATGTCAGTTCCCTGACACTCGGGTTAAGAACTTTGCTTCGGGATGAGAACAGAAATTGTGCGGTGGCAGCGGGAGGCCCCATTAGCTAAAGTGGTACCTCAGGTTAAGAACAATTTCAGGTTAAGAACGGACCTCCGGAATGAATTAAGTTCTTAACCTGAGGTACCATTGTAACAATGTCTCTCCCATGCTTCCATTTTTTTAAAAAAATGTATTTTATTTTACCCATAGTAAATAAACACCTGGTTTGGCAACAGCTTTTTAAAAATAAAAATAAAAAATAAAAATCCAAAACCCATAAGATATATGATGCCATTATTTAATTAAAAAAAAATGTGGCCAAGAACCGTAGGGTCACAGTTGTTGGTTGGCTGAGTCACATCCTCTCATTATAATCAAAACCAGGGGTTGGCAGTGGGGGGGGGGGAGAGATTTTTTGGTTGTTAGAAAATGACAAGGTCCGATTTGAAACTTGGCAGTGTATGAGAGGTAACTTTGTAGGATGGTCCGTGATGAATTTAAAGTAGAAAGTTAAGAAATGGTTTGTTTTGAACAAGGTAAATGTTTGATGAGAGACTTTGTCCATTTGATATGTGCAGTGTGCTGCTGTTTTTCCTGGACATTGCTGGGCTGTCTTTGTTTCTGGAAAGATTGACCAGTTCGTACTGTGCATGTTTTGAAAATAGGTTGTTGTTTTATGTCAAGGGGAACACCTAGAGGCCAGAAACCATCTTGGCTGTGAGTCCTTGAAGACCTGTTCCCTGCTTTCCAGGCTTTCCCCCTCACCTAGTTTGAGCAGGTGGGACCCTGACTGACTCCAACTACAAAAGCTGAACAGACTCTTGGACTGGGGTATTGTTTAGGAGAGGAGTTGTTACAAGGGTGGTGTTGTTTTTGTTTTTTGTGTTTTTATTTTAGATCCTGTTTTGATTTATGTGGGAATTGTTCAGTTTGTGTATTTTTAAATGTTTTATTTATTGTTGTAGGATTTCTGTGGCAAGGTGGCATACAAATAAAATTGTATATGTATGTAGTGTGTGGTTTTGTCTAACAGTGGTGCTTGTTGCTGTTCTGTTTAAAAGACATATTTGTGGTCAGTTCGATGGGATTTCATAAGGGTTTTCCCTACACATGCTCAGTAAAAACTTTTGAGAGAAGATTTAGTGGAGGAAATGAGGCGCTGGAGGAAGTGAAAATGAGTAACAGTTGGAAAGGGCCCGTTGGAAAATATCAGTGTGCGAATGTGTGGGTGATGAAAAAGGATGTGGGATGAAGTATATTCATTCATTTAATATATTTATTATTGGGCCAGCTAAGTCGCATCCCACTATTATAACGAGCAAAACTTTTAAATGCACAATAAACTTTGTGTTGCCGAGCTAACAGGTTACAGCTATTTGTAGCTGTTTATAATTAGTTACAGCTATTACAATAGGGGCAGGGCTCAGCCCCTCAGTTAGACTTCACGTAGGGAGGATGAAGTATTAAAAAATAATAGGAGACATTTGGGACTTTTTCAGATAATTTGTGAATAACCCTTTGACTTCATCATGATCCCATTATCCTGTTCACGCAGATCACAATGCTCCCAGTATTCCTTTCACAATGGGAAAAATAAACTATTATCACCCAAAATATCTCATTTTCAAGATAGGGGCATATTCCCCTGCAATTACATATTTTTCGCTCCATAAGACACAATTTTTTCCTTCTAAAAAGTAAGAGGAAATGTCTGTGCATCTTATGGAGCGAATGCACTGGATTGCATAGGGATCCCTCGGCTGCCGCTGCAGTCGCGCACTGAGGGATGCTTCCACAGCCAGAACCATGGCTCCTGTCCGTCGCTCCCTGTGAAGCAAGCAAAGCAAGAGCCGCTGACACCCTGTGCACAGCTCTTGCTCTGCTGGCTTTACACTGAGGAGGAAGGAGGGATGGACGGGAGCCATGGCTCCCATCCGCCCCTCCTCCCATCTCACTGTAAAGCAAGCAAAGCACCTGCCCCAGTGTCTCCTCCTCCTCTTTTTGCTCCGGCATTGCCTTGCTTTACAGCAAGGTGGGAGGAGGGATGAGCAAGCAAAGTGAGAGCTGAGCAAAGCAGGGCAGAAGCCATGTAAGCGGCTCTCACTTTGCTTGCTTTAAAGCAAGAAAAGTGAGAGCCGCTTACATGCTCTGCACAGAATTTTCCCCCCCTTGTTTTTCTCCTCTAAAAACTAGGTGCGTCTTATGGAGCGAAAAATATCCCAAAAATTAGAAATGTACTGCAATTCTTTTCTGTCCATATGTTTCTTCATGAAAATGGTACTTTAGAAGGTTTGCTTACTGATATGGAATTTCAGGCAGCCAAAAATATCCATATATTAGCCTTATGACACCGTGTCAGGCAGAAGCAGAATTTCGACAAATGATGTTGGCAATGGATGTACAGTGGTACTTGGTATGCACTCTGGTTGCCAATATGTGGCATTATTCATGTTGTGCATATTTGGTATTTAATGTTTTTCTACTCCATCCTCCGAGAATAAGAGCTGTGTTGAAACGTAAAGACTTTTCTTTATTTGAAAGATCCCACTTTGCATGTAGACATGCTCCAAGAAACATATTTAGCTATGCCTCTTAGAGCTTCATAATTGGCAGCTGAGGCTCACAAGTTGCTGGAGCTGTTCAAAGAGTATTTGGTAATTTAGCTCTTTTTCAGCTGCCAAATGACCTGAAAGCAGATTTTGATATTTCTTCACCATTTGATATTTTTTGGTTTTCCAAGATGTTACAGCTACATTTTGTGATTAAGGGTTATACATGTACTTGGGTGTTTGGCTTAATGAATCTATGTGGTCTTCTCACTCTTTTCTTTTGACCTGGCAAACATTCCACCATTAAGCTCCAAAACCTATTAATCAGAAGATGCACTAAACATTAGCATCCCAAGTGTCATGTAACTGGCAAAGCTCAAACAGTGTGCCCAGCTCTATCCCCATGTCATTTCCGGTTTACTGAAGCAAAATATTTTTATGCAGAAGTCTGGAATATACTGTGAAGGCATATCCATGTGAAGCACATATGATGCCTTCCACTTTAATTTCAAATCCCTCTTACCTTCATCAGGCAGAGAAAACCAATAGCAGCCTTCCCCATGCTGCTACTGCAATATGCTGTGAAAGCAGCAGTTTGCACATGTAACTGTGTCTTCAGTTAGGTTAATTGGTCACATTTGGGTGGGAAGGTGTTGGAAGATTAACAGGTAAAGGACTAGTTTAGGTGGGATTTTGAGGGGGATAGGTGCTTCTCTAGGTTTGCCACTCAAAACCCTCAGAAACACCAGCAGAGATCCAGGGACCTGGGAGTGGAGATATTGGCAAAACTTTCCAAACCACCAGAAAGGAGGAGAAGAGTCCTGTGTAGGTGCATGCTTGCCTGATACAGAAAGCCTGTACAAACCATAATAGCCACACTCTGCAGAACATATCTGAAAATTAATAAAATGTGGACCTTGTTACGACTCACATGTGTCTTGCCTCTATTTCCACCTCTATCCACAATGTGTGCAAGATACGGATTTATGTACATTTGTGTGTATAGTCTTGAGCAAATCTAGCAAAATCTCCAGCCTCTTGCTCATTTTGTTGTCTTTTTTCTGCACATATTCTAGCTCTACAATATCCTTTTTTGCCCCTGTTTATTCTGAAAAAAGCTGAGTTTTGATGGTGGAATTAGTCTATTGCCGGCCTTGTTAGAAACAACATCACACCAATACCATTTAGAATTCTCCAAGGAAACGACAACTGGTTAGTATTTTCCAGTCCAATCTAAAACACCACCGCTTGGGAAATCATATTATATACTTCTTGATATATTTTCTAAAATAAATAAATAAATTGCTTAATAGCCTATGTCCTTTGGTATCTAATTTAATTATCAGCAATTTGATTTGACATACAGAATTTATACTCTCCTAATATTTGGAACACCCTCCCTCCTTATAAGCTAAGGCTGCAAAATGAAATATGAGTTCCCTAGGCAAATAAATTAGATGAAAATCAATATGAGTAAGATCAAGATATGAAAGATGACATTTAGTAGTCAGAAGCAAATTTGCTTAACCTTATGTTGAAGTTATCAATGAATTACATCATTAGATTTGCAGAAGTGAAAAGGGATGACGTTTATCTTCTTTTAAAATGCATCTTAAGAACATGGTTGATTTACTGGATTGAGATTAAGTAAACATCCTTAGATGTTATGGTATGACGACTTAAGAGAGATGCTATCCCTGTGCCAAGTCTCTGCATTGTTTTCTTGAAGTTGGATGACTAAGGTGGCTCTCAGACTGGAGTTTGGGAACCATCAATGGTCGTTACACCTGGTCTCCAAAACTATAGTATAGTGTAAATTAACTGAAGACAATGCTGAGGAATCAGGTATTTGTTTGACATTTCCACTACAGTCATACCTCATGTTACGTTTGCTTCATGTTATGTTTTTTCAGGTTGCGTCCTGCAGCGACCCGGAAGTACTGGAAAGGGTTACTTCCGGGTTTCGCTGCCTCACACCTACGCAGATATGGCACTTCAGGTTGTGGGCTTTTCATGTTGCGAACGGGCCTCCAGAACGGATCCCGTTTGCAACCAGAGGTACCACTGTACATGTTGACGAGGAACAGCCACTTTTCTGCATAAATGTTACAACTGGAATGGAAAAACAGCTTGCCTCTTCAACAGTGCAAAATCTTTCAGATAAGTAACATATAATTGTTTGGTCCCCCTCCCCCCCCCCCGATGTAAAATAGAGCTTTTTATTCTTGGTACTTGTGTCTCTGATGGTTTCAGCTATAGGTTTATATTTCTGTATATATGTTTTTAAGTAATATATGTTACACCATCTGTATTAGTGAGAAACTGAATTCCACACTAAGTCCTCTTTCATAGCCATTGTCTCTTCTTCTATATCTTTGCAATAGCCACGTGAAGTAAATTTAAAGTTAAGAGTTTTTGACTGATCCAGGTGAGGAAGTGAGTACAAAAATGATTTATTTTTATTTTACAAACAATGAACATCGATTTTAAAATATGAAACTGCACAGGCTAAAGGGCAATTATTGTGGCCCATGGAAGCTTATATAATAATAAATGTGTCAGTCTTTAAAATACCATAATATGTGTTTTCTGGTACCTATTTGCATGTATGCATTTTGGGGGGGAAGGGGGAACTGTACCACGGTCCCCAACCACCTTAATCCAACCTTGAACACAAAAATCTCATTTTATTTTGAACAGGGGGACTTTTGAATGTTTCTATTAGAGGAGAATGATTTGGCCTCTGTAATTATCTGCAGAATATATTCAGTCAACTGTAAACAATGTCATTAATGGAAAAAGGGAGGTGGTTTCTGCACAGAGAAACTGAGGGACTGAAAGAAAAGCAACAAATGGTTTTGCAACTAATCATTCATCCAGCTCCAGAGACTGGCCTACTGTGTTTGAGATTCCATATAGAGAGCAGAGAAAGATTTTCAAAAACAAAAATGAATGAACGAACTGTGTTTCTGGCTTCTTGAAGCAGCTGCCAGTCTTTTGGTGCTAACTGAATGCTGCTTGTGAAATTTGACTGGGAAAGTGGATTTGATTGTTCTGGTGTGCCTTTCGTGGATTTATTTGTCCATTTTAACGAATATATCTGTGTCCCTTTAAATATTTGTAATCTGATTTTGTCTGCTCAGAAGTTCTTTGGGCACCTCATGCCATGCTTTAATAGGTTCTTTTCATGTGGCTGACAGGTTGAGAAATGGAATTTATTTGTGCTGTTTTCTGTTTCTTCATTTTTGGTTGATGGGAACAGAAAGGTTGCTTTCATCCATTTTCCAAAAATAGCTTTTGATCTATTTCTTTAATGGAGAGGGAGGGGGAAATGCAGGAAGGAAGCCTTCTTGGTTTTTTTTAAAAAAATATGCTTAAGACACGTAAACTGAGAAATCAAAGATAGTAGAAATGATCAAGCATCCATAATGCTTATGTAGATGTAGATCAGAGTAAACAGCTGCCAGTCATCTTAATTGGCAAAGTGAACTGGACTGTTATGCTTTAATAAGGAGGACGGTGATGGACAGGTATGATTGAGCTAATGTACTTAGTGGGGGTTTAATTTTTTTTTTTTAATGTTTATTCACTGCATGTGCCATTCACTAAACTGGTAACTATGGTACTGGCCTTTGCAGTGATATAAAGGTCTCTTTATCTTCACCTTCACACTAAGAGCATACTGATAATATGTTTGTTTAACCTCATTACATAGCAATTTTATGCCTATCAGTAAGGCATAAATCTTACCCCTCCACCTTCTGAAATAAACAAATAAGCAAGGAGAAAAGAGGGGAAGGAAGACCTCTAGCTGTAGCTTATTACACTCACTCTGAGCATGGCTGCTTTAAAAGCAATTGGTATAAAATCCTTTTCTTGAATATAATACATTCATATTCCCCCAAAGGTTGACACGTCTCTCTTCTACTTGAACCACTGTGTGATGCTTGATTCAAGGACTCCAACCTCAGCGACAGTGGCTCAGAGGTAAGATTCTGCTAGGAAATATGTCACTATCATAGACACATATAATGGTAGCATTAGAAGGGACTGCAAGGGCCATCTTGTTCAACCCCCTGCAATACAGGCATATTTTGCCCAAGGTGGGGTTTGAACTAGCAACCCTGAGATCAAGAGTCTCATAATCTACCAGTTGAGCTATCCAACAACTGTAAAATGACCCTAAATACTTTTTAAAAAAGGAAAACCTCTGGAAGTTGTTTCCTCCATGAGTATCAGCAGTCGATGTTTGTGAATTGCCAACGGAAAAAAAATTCCAGGCGTCTTAAAGATCAGAAATGGGTCAAAAAAAGAGAAGAAGAAGAAGAAGAAGAAGAAGAGTTTGGATTTGATATCCCACTTTATCACTACCCAAAGGAGTCTCAAAGTGGCTAACATTCTCCTTTCCCTTCCTCCGCCACAACAAAAACTCTGTGAGGTGAGTGGGGCTGAGAGACTTCAGAGAAGTGTGACTGGCCCAAGGTCACCCAGCAGCTGCATGTAGAGGAGCAGAGACACAAACCTGGTTCACCAGATTACGAGACTACCACTCTTAACCACTATACCACACTGGCTCTCAAGTAATTGAGATGAGCTTTCAAATTATTCTCTGAACCCACAACACAGTCCTTCTGATGAACCTTTGCGTGTTTTAGCACTGTAAACCTGCAAGGTGAGTTTATAGCCTGGGAAATGTTATGCGAGCTTTTCTGAGAAAGGGACAGAAGTGAATAACAAACAATGTCTTATTCATGTGTCTAACAGTGTAGGAACAACCATTTTAGGGATTGGACAATGATTACCTGCTGCCACTTTTTCATTGAAAATAGATCTCTTATATAGGATTTCTTCCAAAGTTCTCTTCTGAATTTATCCCTATCCTTTTTTTGGCAATCCCTGTCCCACTTCACTCAGCCCAATGACACACTGCACCTGGCTCAAGAGGTCCTCTAACTTTCTGGAAATCTTTTTTATGGGCCACAGGGATCAGTAGACCAATTTGTCAATTTCAGTTTCTCTCCCTGCTCCCTTTGTTTTCTAGTTCTCTACATCCCTGCTTCAGTTTGTGATTAAAATAAAAAGTCCTCGTGAAAATTCATCAGCATTTTAGTGTAGATCTCTCTTCTAATATACACATTTTTATTCAACTGCCTAATATCCAATTTTTGCAAGCAGCTTTCTCTACCATAATGCACATTGTATGCTATTTTCACTGGTATGTGTGTGTGTGTGTGTGTGTGTGTGTACACACACACACACACACACCTCTTAATATATGCACTGTTATATACAATATTCAGTTGGAGAATTGCACTGCAAGATTTGTAGAATTGCAATTTTCGAAGGATGGGTGCATTTCATTTTGTGTATTGTTTCTGGAAGTGCAGAATAGGTAGGTTGCATTAAAATGTGAACTGAATTTCTCACCCATCAGAGAGCAAGACTGTAAAAATGCTTGTGCAAGTAGCCTCCTCCTTGTGCAACCTTTTTACTTAAGCAACATTTGGATCAATCCCACAGTATTATTATTACAACAACAACAATAACAACAACTTTGCCTGATTTTTAAACTTTTTGATCGTAAAATGGCATGTTGTGTACTATCTCATGTGCCACTGAGCAGAGAGAGCAGCTTATAAACATATAATTTATGAATTGAGATTCATGTAAACATTAAATTATATGCTTTTTGCCCCATGTACAAGGAGTATGGATGTTAGGCACACATACACACACAAAAAAGGTTCAGCATATACTTTACTGCACTGAGATAGGGAATGGAAATCTCAACACCACCACTACCATAACTCTCTTGTAAATATATATATATTTCAGTGCACTGGATTTCCCCCTTTGACCTTTCTTGAGCAACTGCTACTGCTTTAGTTTTTGCCTCATCACATTTTATATGCTGCTCAGTGTTCAGGATTTCTGAATGACAATTTTACTGCAGTTAGCTTTTCTCCAGTGCGCGGCTTACAAGGTAAGTGTTAAGCATTTCAAAAACCTGTCTATCCTTTTACAAGAAGGCACATTAATGCCAGTATCACAGCAGCCATTTTCTGTTTATTAGACGGGAGGGTAAATATTCAACACGGTTCATGGGGATTTAGTTCACTGACTCCAATTAACATTAATGAGGGTTTGTGAGGTTAAATTCCTGCACATCAAACTGAAAAATTACCCTAGAGTATGAAGAGATGTGTCTTGTGTCTTAAGAGTCTCAAGTTCTTCAGGCTGTGTTTTTTCAGCAGGGTATGCACAAAATAAGGATGTACATCAAGGATACTTTTTTTAAAGCCACCAGGTGTACGGCATTGCTGAATGAATATCATCAGCACCAGTAATTGAACTTTATTTCTAATTATGCTTTTCTCCTTTTAATCCTAGCAATGACTTAAAAGCCTCATAGAAATGTAATGATGCGTAATTCATATATTCAGCCTGGAAGGACTAAATATGAGTTTCTAAGAAGTGAAAGCCCAGAGAGTTGTGTGGGCAGGTTTATTCTAATTATGGCTCCAATGTTTAGATGATTAATCCATTAGGTTGTTTTGTTTTCTTTTAAAAATTGAATTGACTGAAATTGTATCCCTATTTGAGTTTCTAAGGCTTTTTAATGCAAGTACCTATAAAAATCGCCAATGGAAATTGACGTGCTGTGTAAGAGAACATGCCTCTTCTGTATGACTATGCCTTCTGTGATGACACACGGATGGGTCATATAAAGCTATCAATGAAAGTTGGAGGGCCTTCCAACAACACATGGGAAGTGGCACTGGGAACTATGTGAGGAAAAGAATTAACCAGTGATTGACACCCTCAGCCTTCCTGAAGCAAGAGCCTCTGCTGGATTTGAGTCCTATCCTGAACAGCAAATCTGGGCCCAACCCAAAGTGTGCCTCCCTCCATTTTAGAACTATGTTTCTCAGATGTAGATTTAATCAATTAGTTCAGAGTTTCTGAAAATCCATCAGTGGTCCTTGTTCTGCTTTGAGATGGTTCCCTGTGACACAGTGTTCCCACTACCTCCTTACTTGCCAACCTCTCTCCTGGCTGGGCCAAAGACTCTTGATTCGACCAAAGGCAACACCAGTAACCTTTGCCCAGGAAACAGAGAAGTTAGTGATAAAATAATATGGGAAGTGGGGATAAGGACAAGTTGACAATGGGAAAGGAAATTGTGAGCGATGTGTAAAAAAGTACTTCGGGGGGCATGTGGAGATGGGAAGGGAAAAATAGAAAAGAAAAAGCCGCCTCCGTTTACAGCCTCTGGATAAGCAAATTTTGCCTAAGATGGGGATGCTGAGTCAAAATGTCTCCAGATATGTCCGAAGCAGCTTGAAGAAAGCCATTGCCACAAGGAAAATGCTATGACAAGGAATTAAGCAATTTCTATAGATGGATTAGATACCAGCAGAAAGTGATGTCAGTAATTGCCAGCTGATCTGCCTCCCTCTGCCACCATCTTGTGACCCTTATTTATTTATTTCATCAACGTTCAATACTGTTTGATGGAGGGGGTGGGGCTTCAAAGCATTCTCTGTCCTTCATTTTGGGTGGCTAGAATGTCCTTGAACTGTAATAATGGCTCTTGCTTTCCCAGACAGAGAGCATGTGTTTGTGTAGAAGCTGTAAACTTTTGTGTAGCTGCCTTATTGTACAAAGGTAAGAATTGCATTCATGACAACACCTTCAACTACCATGTGCCCCCATATAAAGTTACACATGAAGTAATGTGGCTCTTGAGATTAAAAAGCTTTCCCATCCCTTCCTTACTTTGTTCAAGCCACTCCTCCACCACTCCTCTTTCCATTGTCTTCTCCTTTTGTGGTGTAGTGGTTAAGAGCGGTAGACTCATAATTTGGTGAACCGGGTTCGCGTCTGCGCTCCTCCAGATGCAGCTACTGGGTGACCTTGGGCCAGTCACACTTCTTTGAAGTCTCTCAGCCCCACTCACCTCACAGAGTGTTTGTTGTGGGGGAGGAAGGGAAAGGAGAAGGTTAGCCGCTTTGAGACTCCTTTGGGTAGTGATAAAGTGGGATATCAAATCCAAACTCTTCTTCTTCTTTCATAGGCTCCCAATTGCGCTTCTGTATTTCAGCTGACTGTCTTGCTACCCTTCCCCGAAGCTCCCTTTTGTCCTCATATTCATGACATTCAAGCTCCTTGTCCCTTGACCCTATTTCCATCCAGCTTCCTAGCCTTCATCTTAGCTACGGCAAATGTGTCCCCAGGGTTGCATTCTGGCTCAGGAAAATCAGCCCAGAGCCAGCTTTCGCACATGTTAGCCTAGTTCTCTAAACTCATCCCTTGTAAGGAAATAGCCTGTCAGATAAAAGTAAAATAATCAGTTCCTAAGTTTCTGGAAACACCCCCCCCCCTCCGATTGAGTTCTTTATATTGCCAGTATCCATTTATTTCTGCTAATACAACAGAATTAAACCATCTGAAACTCATAAAAGAAAAGTGTTTATAGATGCGGAATATGTCACATTTCTCTGTGCCGTTCTGCAGGAATGCTGTAACAGAAGGGTAGGATTTAACTTACTATGTCTACTATAGTTTGTCAGTGAAATGGGAAGAGAAGTGCATATATAGGCTGTTTACATGCAAAGTGGATAGCTAAATGTAAGCCAGGCAGCTAATCAAACATCTTTAAAGCCTGCATTTTATCTGATTGAGTCAACATTCATACCAGTGAGTCTGGCAGGTGAAAATTAGGGAGAATAGCTAGCTATCCCAAGAAAATTGCTTTTTCAATTCCCCATAAATTGTTGTGATCTAGAACAGCATTATAGCTAAACATCCAAGCTGAATGTAAAAGAGACTTTCTGGTTTTAAAAGAGGGTGGAAAAGAGAGGAAAAGGAAAGAAACTAGAGACAAGTGTAAGACTACCCTCACAAAATTGTTCTACACAATGACACATATGAAATAATTAATTAACACACACACACCCTTGCTAAAGCAGTCATGTGATATGAATTGTTTCCTTTTTAAACAGCATTTATGTTCCGATGTGCACAAGCAAATTCTTATGCAATTCTGCTCCTAATCTGTTTTAGCAGTCATACATTAATTAATGCCTGAACCCTAATGCATCTTGAAGTTCCATCTATAAATATGCTTTTGGTCAGATGGCTGGACTGGCATCGACAATTATTGTCACTTTCCACATCCCAAAACAATAATACAACCCAGAGCAACCTTTTGCAAGGCTACATTCCTTATAAAGAGAGAGCACTGGAAACTTCCAGTGCTTTTTTCTGTCTAATAGCTGTCTAATATTTACAAGTTTAGCATGAGGCATTGGCGGCAGTAATAAACAGTGCCAGTAGTTAAAGCACTATCAGTTTCCCCATGCATCAGTTCACAGTGATAAACTCTTTTAGCCTAAGAGCTACTTTCAACGGTTTCTTCCACTTTACAGGTGGTTTATGTCCACCAGCTTATAGCCACCAACTACCAAAGCTCATTATACCCCTTTGTATGGCACCTTCATTATATACCTTTAAGTGCCAGGTGAAGAAATTCCTCTTCAATCAGTCCCTTTGGCTGATTAACATCTTATAAAAAAATAATTTTTATTAAGTTTCATCTTACCGAATTAAACACATCAAACCAATTAATCCAAATTATAACAATACAAATCATATAGTCCAATTATTTTCCAAATTATAATTTTTTGTGTGGGGTACCCATGCTTCTTGATTGGCAGGAGTCCAATCCTTGAATATTTGTGCTGCTTTCATATTAAGAATGATATTTCCAGTCCCTTCTTCTCAGTCCTTGTCGTTACTCATTTTCCTTTTCATTCACCTCCGAGTTGCTCCGCAAGTGGGTTGAAAAAACCAGTCTTATTTGTGTTTCTGTGTGGGCTTTGTACTGCTCTCTCGTAAGTCACTCTCATCCAATAGTCCAGGCATGTCCGCTCGAGCAAGCAATGGCCATTTTGTCGCTCCGATGAAATACAGTCTAAAAGCTCGCTCTTTAACTTTCCCGACCTGTTGCATCGTAAATTAGTCTTTTTCCAGGAGGGCTGCCCCTTCCAGTTCACAATCTCATCAAAATTAATAAATCTTCGGCTCACCCTCCCCAAGACCAAACCTCCTGCAACACAGGTCTTGTATCACATCTCCATTCTTACTGTGTCACAAAGAGAGCCCTTCTTCTTTCCAAATCCTTCACAGAGTAAAACCTTTAAGTTCATATTATTCCCACACAGTTCATTTTTAGTCCCATTTGCCAATTAATTACTGTGACGAATCTTCTAAGAGGGAGGGTTATTAGTTAATCACATAGAGCAAAAAAAAAAAGTCATTTCCCCCCCTCTTTCAGTTCCATTGCATTCCATATACCATGTCTGTAGTACTTTGATGTAATCTTCCGTCTCAGTCTTCTTCATTTCGATGGTAAAATTGTTAGCAAATAAAAACCTCCTGCCTCTCTTGAAGCATGTGCGTTATCTTTCACCATTTTTTTCCTTTTAAGTAACGCAACTAGTTTCGCACCTGGAAGCAGCTTCGGAGGAGTTCCGAGGCCCGCCGAGGGTTGTGCACCCAGTGCCTCACCCCCTTCTTCCAAACTCGGGGGTGATTTATGGCAACAGCGGGTGAAAACTGCATCTCTCCCCCCTGGAGAGACGAGGGAGACTGATTTACTCCCCATAATCAGCCTCTAATTACCTCTTGCGAGCTGGATAGATGTTAATATCCACCATCTTCCAAGGCGCCCCTAGTGGCCCCCAGCTGATTAACATCTTATACCCCTTTTAAATGTGTTTATGGGAGGGGGTTATTGGTTGATGTGTTTATTTTTTGTTCTCTGACATTTTGGTAAGACTAAAAGTGAGAAAGTCAGAAGATAGAGCCCAATGTGTGAATCAGATTGTTCGGCTCTGAAACAAAGTTTGTATTTTGTTTTTGTCTTTTGTGTTTTTAATCTTGTATTTTAATATTTGAATCACCTCGAAATCTGCAGATGAACGGCAGTATACAACTTTAATAAATAAATAACAATGATAAATAAATAATAATTACAGTGGTACCTTGGGTTACATACGCTTCAGGTTACATACGCTTCAGGTTACAGACTCCGCTAACCTAGAAATAATGCTTCAGGTTAAGAACTTTGCTTCAGGATGAGAACAGAAATTGTGCTCCAGCGGCACGGTGGCAGCAGGAGGCCCCATTAGCTAAAGTGGTGCTTCAGGTTAAGAACAGTTTCAGGTTAAGTACGGACCTCCGGAACGAATTAAGTACTTAACCTGAGGTACCACTGTAAATGGAATTCACCCTCTACAAAAGCCTAAAGAGATGAGTTCTTTGCATTGTCATTTAAAAAGTAAAATATTTAGGGCTAGAAGTGTCTGTTCATTAGGGATAAGAGATGCAAAAGAGGTGCATCTGCTTTGTAAAAGTATTTGTACAGAAAGGATCCCTTCTCCTTGGTTGAAACTCTGGAGTGGACTGCAGAAGGTAGACTGGATTCTATAGTTCTTTCCAATATTGTTCAGAACTCTCCAGGTGCACCTAGCTCAGAATATGCAAGGCTGGACTCTAACATAGACCAGAAAAATCCCAAGCTACCCAGAATACCATGTTGCACACTCTGAACCTCCAGCACTGATAGGAGAGCATCAGGTTGCAAAAGTTTCATCTAGGTCAATTACTTATGCGGGGGAAAACACCGGATTAAGATGGCTAGAGGCCCAGGGGCAGCTCCAAAAACAAGTTCTCCTTTCTGGACATATGGATATACCAGGAAACTGGAAGTAACTGGGGCTGGTGTGTTTGATTCACTATTGAATAAAATGAAAAGTCTTTCTTTTATCACATAATCTACTATCTTCTAAAGTTACAGCCCTTCAATTAAATCATATTTCTTCAACAACAAAACCAACAACCACATTTTGCAGCACTAGCCTATGCATGTTTACTCAGAAGTAAATATGATAACATTTCGTCCCACCTGCCTAAGGTATAAGCACACAGAACTTCAAGAGGATCAATTTATACACAATATGCACAGACTAGGAGGCAATACCAGTAGGAATTGTTTCTGTTAACCTCCCACTATCAGATGAAAATAGGGACATGCCATTCCATAATGATAGTGGTTCAAATCCCCATGACAGGGTGAGCTCCCATTGCTCTGTCCCAGCTCCTGCCAACCTAGCAGTTCGAAAGCATGCCAGTGCAAGTAGATAAATAGGTACCACTGTGGTGGGAAGGTAAACAGTGTTTCGTGAGCTCTGGTTTCCATCTCGGTCTTCCGTTGTGCCAGAAGCGGTTTAGTCCTGCTGGCCACATGACCCAGAAAGCTGTCTGTGGACAAACACCAGCTCCCTCGGCCTGAAAGTGAGATGAGCGCCACACCCCATAGTCTCCTTTGACTGGACTTATCCATCCAAGGGTCCTTTACCCTTTTTTTACCTTTTTACCTTACACTCCAAACATATTACTGGGTTGCCTAGCCACTCTGGCCTACTTCCAACATAATAATTCATTAAACATTTTTTTAAAAAAACTTTCCCTATACAGGATTGTCTTCAGATGGCTCGGGGGTTGGGTTGCATAACTCCATACCCTCCAACATTTCTCCAATGAAAATAGGGACATCCTAAGAAAAAGTGGGTCATTCCGGGATCACATCAGAAACCAGGATGGATCCTCTAAATCAGGGACATCCCTGGAAAATAGGAACACTTGGAGGGTCTGTCAGTGCCTTCTTTTGCTGTGCTGCCATCTTTTTCACCTACCAGACCAGTTGGAAGTAAAGGGAGAGCAAAGAACAGGTGGAGAAAGTGGGAGATATGGGTGGGCTTGTTAAAAGACTGGGGCAATCTATAATGGCGCAATCTTTGTTTATGGGCTCCTCAAAATTTTAAGAACTCTAGTCCCAAACTGAAGACAAGGAGAGGAAACAAAAAGTATCAATGTATATTTTTCAATCATTTCCATTTCAGAGAGCTTTTTTGAAAGCAGGCAAAGGAAGGAAACAACAACACTGCACATAAATAAAAGCTCTTTATATTACAAAAACCAACTGGCTCCTCAATAAGTGCCTATGGCTTTACAAGTTAGCAAAAGGGGGATCTCTTTAAAGCTATCATGCAAATGGCAGGAAAAAGTAATCTTCGCGCTGCTATTGAATTTACCCTTGGAGTTTCCTCAGAAACAATGCTGCGGGTTCTCATCTATGCTGAATTGCTGTAATATGCTGCTGGTAATTAGATATTGATTAAACCTGTCAATGGATATACTTCCTAGTGTCCTTCTCCCTGCCCTGAGAAATATGTCAAGTCAGAATTAATTTTGGAACCGGCTCCAAAGATACATTTTACTCAAATAGGGTCTGTTAACAAAAGAGAAAGACCTCAATTAGAAATCAAATTTGGTGGGTAGAACTTCTCACAGTAAAGTTAGGTTAGCAAGAAACTTATTATCTGTTGCTCATTGCAAGGTGTCATTTTACATTATTACTCAATATTTATCCTTGCTCACCGGAACATTTTGTGTTGTTGCCCAGCAGAGCCAGCCATCTTAGAAAGAGACTCCAGGCACTTCAGGTAAACTCAACAATGAACAGCTTTATTTCAGTCTGACAGGAAGCCCACACTGGCTTCCTCCTCCCACTCATCAATCTATATCCCATATTGACCTACCCACCCCACTTCAATCATCAGAGGAAGCCCCTCTGGTTGTATCTTGTCCTGTGGAAATCCATCTTGCAACCACTATGAGGAGAACTTCTCTATGGTGGCACCCAGATTGCCCCTTGGAAATAATGACAGCCACTAACTATTTTGTCATTTCACAGATTACTGACAGACTGCATATAAGCCCGGGCATTCCTGGCCTCCTGATGTTTTAGTACTTGTTCTTAGCAATTCATGTTTGCTATAGCTGTATTACTAAATTTTTATTATATTGTTTTATTCTGTTATGAATCACTGGAAACACGTTGAAACAGATTGCTGAGAGCCCTTCACAGTATGGAATAATGGGGTGGGAAAGCTTAGAAGAAGGGAGCCTTAGCAAGGAGAAACTGCTCTTTGATAGAACTGTACTCCTGAATAAGGAACTGAACAAATTAAGTTGTGGTAACTAATTTCATTAAGGGGTAGAATTTTCTCTTTTTGAAATAAGGGCTGGTAGCATCAGTGGCCCCATGCAGTCAACTTAGGGCACAATAGATTTGACTGCTCCTGTTGCTTTCTTTCTCTTTATCCATTTCCTTTGGATTCAGTAAAAATATATTTGTAGAATTAATTTGATGTGACTGAAGCAATATTTTATCTAAGTACAAAAAAAGCCAATGCAATTCTGGGCTGCATCAATAGGAGTATAGCATCTAGATCAAGGGAAGTAATAGTGCCACTATATTCTGCTCTGGTCAGACCTCACCTGGAGTACTGTGTCCAGTTCTGGGCACCACAATTCAAGAAGGACACTGACAAACTGGAACGTGTCCAGAGGAGGGCAACCAAAATGGTCAAAGGCCTGGAAACGATGCCTTATGAGGAACGGCTAAGGGAGCTGGGCATGTTTAGCCTGGAGAAGAGGAGGTTAAGGGGTGATATGATAGCCATGTTCAAATATATAAAAGGATGTCACATAGAGGAGGGAGAAAGGTTGTTTTCTGCTGCTCCAGAGAAGCGGACACGGAGCAATGGATCCAAACTACAAGAAAGAAGATTCCACCTAAACATTAGGAAGAACTTCCTGACAGTAAGAGCTGTTCGACAGTGGAATTTGCTGCCACGGAGTGTGGTGGAGTCTCCTTCTTTGGAGGTCTTTAAGCAGAGGCTTGACAACCATATGTCAGGAGTGCTCTGATGGTGTTTCCTGCTTGGCAGGGGGTTGGACTCGATGGCCCTTGTGGTCTCTTCCAACTCTATGATTCTATGAAAGAGGTAATGAGGCTGCAGGTTTTCACTGGGGAATCTGGTTAGGACTGGGAATGGGTTTAGCAAGGGAGATGGAAAGGGGAGTCAAGGAACTAAAGAAAAACATGCAGGAAAGGGGGTTAAAAACTACAAGGAAACAAATTGTAAGTATGATTGACAATACAGTGGTGCCCCACAAGACGAATGCCTCGCAAGACGAAAAACTCGCTAGACGAAAGGGTTTTGCAGTTTTTGAGCTGCTTCGCAAGACAAATTTCCCTATGGGCTTGCTTCGCAAGACGAAAACGTCTTGCGTTTTTTGCAAGTTTGTTTCCTTTTTCTTAACACCGTTAATACAGTTGCGACTTGACTTTGAGGAGCAACTCAGAACGCGGCGTGGTAGCCTTTTTTGAGGTTTTTGGTGATTTTTGAAGCTTTTCCAAAACTTTTCCGACACCATGCTTCGCAAGACGAAAAATTCGCTAGACGAAAAAACTCACGGAATGAATTAATTTCGTCTTGCGAGGCACCACTGTATGAAAATAATCACTTTGACCATAAAGGTCATGAGCAATGTGATAAAGTGACCGAGATTGTTTAACTGATAAAGGAGTTAAAACCAAAAATAATATTATTGCAAGAAACACATAAAACAAAAGAATCTGATGGATTTTTGAACAGCACAATGTGGGGCAATAAATTCTTTGGTCCAACATTGAATAAAACAGGAAAAGTGTGGCAGTTCAAATGGATATTCAGATGTAAACTTAGACCCGAGTAAGATTTTAAAAGTCAATGGAAATGTTTTTTTTTTTTAGAGAGTCTGTAGAATAATAACAGGGAAATCTCCCTGGCTTCAATATACATCCCTAAAGTGGGGCAAGTGGACTTCATACAGAGGTTTTTTGGAAGAAAAAAAGCTTCTGGAAATTTAGGGCCAAATTTAGACTAGAAAGAAAATTAAGTAAAAAAACGTCCAGCCCATTCCCAATGGTACCTGAAAAAAGCACTTGCAACTCCCCAATGTCTCCTGGTTACTATGGTACCAGGTACATTTATATGGCAAAAGCATTTTCAGGCTCATGGAACTAGAAATCAATCTGAAAGTTTTATTTCTGTATTTTATTTTAAATTCAGAAGATAAAAAAAGTTTGATATCTAAACTATGTGTGATTTTGATCCACATATGGATATGAGAACTAAAAACACTCCGACAAATATGGGAAATAAACTTGAAAATCACAGTAGATAAAGACAGATGAAACTCTTATGGGATAAATTCCCTTATAAAGTCATTTCAGCAAGATTTAGCAAAGTGACCATTACATTTATTCATAAATGGTCCTCACCTGCTTGTTGTAGGTGGTACCGGAAATATGTGAAAAATTTGGGGGAATCTATTTTCCTGGATATATTTTAACCGTGTTTAAACCTGTTAAACAGTGTTAAAAGGTAAAGGTAAAAGGAACCCCTGAGCATTAGGTCCAGTCGTGATCGACTCTGGGGTTGCATGACTAAGCTGCTTCTGGCGAACCAGAGCAGCTCACGGAAACACTGTTTACCTTCCCGTCAGAGCGATACCCATTTATCTACTTGCACTTTGACGTGCTTTCGAACTGCTAGGTTGGCAGGAGCAGGGACTGAGCAATGGGAGCTTGCCCCGTCGCGGGGATTCGAACCGCCAACCTTCTGATCAGCAAGTCCTAGGCTCTGTGGTTTAACCCACAGTGCCACCCGCATCCCTGTTACAAAACAGTGTTACAATTCTGTTAAAACTTCCAAACGTGACTTTTCATTATTTCTGAAGGTGAAAATTCAAGCTTCGTATACAAAGACCTAATCAGGCATCTTGTGGTAGCTGCAACAATGTTGATTCCAAGGGGATGGAAAGATGCTAAGGCATTAACTTGAAACAATTGGAACAATGTGGTTCTGGAGACTGCACTTCTTGAAAATTCACACAAAGTTTGCAAATAACTGGAGGTCAAAAAAGAGAAACTTGCCACTGACCAGTGGTTGTTTCTCCAATATATGAAACAAAGATTTTAATGGCAGGCTGGTTCCTGCTGCATTCCACTTTATGTGGTAGCAGTTATTATAAGGTTTAATTGTTTCAGAGCACAGACTGTTATTACCCTGAAGTTCTTAATGTCATCCTGATGTATTTCGCCAGATTTCTCCCTCTGTAATTGGGGGGGGGGGGTGTTTGGGAACAGCAGCGGGGGTTGAAATGTATAACTAAAAGCAATTAGAATATTTAAATAAAAAAAACAAGTAATGCTGCATACACAACAACCCATTTATAGCACAAAAATGCAGTTTTTATCAATCTGGGACAGAGCCAGCTACCCTCAGCATGCTGTTTTCAACCCAGCTTCATTCTGCTGTCCACAAGGTTGGGTGTGTACATGATGTGCGTTTCAAAACACTCCTTGATTAGGTCATCATTGCCCTTGTGCCCCATGCTCCAAGTGAATGAAGAAGAAAGTGGTGATTGCAATCTTGCTATGCACCTACACAATGTCAATGGGCGGGTGCGGATACACTTCCCATTGCTGGTACCTCCTACATTTCCTCCTGTTTTCGATTGGACACTAAGGGAACCAATCAGCAATGGGTTCTTAATTGTGGAATGAAACCAGATTCTCAAGAAGTGCTTTTCAGCAGCAAGAAGCATACAGTAGATCTAGATTGTTTGCAAACGGGGGGGGGGGACACCAAATACCCAGTGTCCAGTGATTCAAAAATATGCATCCTATATCAGTTGCAGTTTTGTTGTTGTTGTTTATTTTTTGTGACTCGTTAGTCTGGAGAGAGCGCTAAACTACAAGCTTGAGTTGCGAAGCCAAACTATTACTTAGCTCAGTGTGACACAACAGTACAACGAACCAAAAGGAGTGAAGTTCATTTGCATTAAGCAATGGTTTGGCATAGTGTGATGTGTGAATGCGGCCATGCTTCCTTGTGCCTTATAAACATGTCACTTTACTTCATTCAAGTACAGTGCTGTAGATAACTGCATGTAAATAAGAACTGGCTTTTATTACCAAGCACCAGATGTGTTTGTCTGGGCTATTTAGTTAGCACTCAGCAGTAGCAATCAACATTTAAACTGCTAGTACAACAGTTATCATAGACCACATGTTCTGCTTAGCTTTACTCTTTCATTATGCTGATTGGAGGCCAGACCTGAGCTGTAACTTATCAACATTGCCAGAATAAAGGTAGCATGTCATAGACAAGTGCTCTGGAAAATTGCTGGTGCTATAGTCTGTATTGCTATAGTTCTTATGCCCTTTGGGTGGTTTCACAGCAGTGCCATTAACTTCGATGCTGGAGATGAATAAAAATGTTTTCCTCTCCTGGGAAAATCTAATACACAAATCCTTTCTCTACCCATCAGTGCTCCCAAATGTCTGAAGTATCCCTATTTTGAGTTATATGTAGCTGATGTATTTAATCCTTTGGTAAGAAAATGATGTGCAACAGAAGTCTAAGACTTTAGATTAGATACATAGAATTAGAATGCTTAAGACTAAAGGACCTCAGGCTTTTCTTCTGAGATTAAGGCACAAAGACTCCATCAAAATACACACAAGCCTATCACTATCACGCTTGATGAGCATTCTAGACAGCTCCTAGTCTTGTGCTATGAAAAACAAACAAAACTTAAACCGCACAAAGCATTGTAATATATACAACAGGGGATATTGGCTATGGCCAATGAGATATGTGGCATGGATGCAAGACTTCCATTATTTACTGCAAGTCAGAAGAAAAGATGTATTCTTGTGTACTTCTGCACCACCAGTCCAATATCAGTGAGACTTACTCTCAGGAGAATGTGGGTAGGATTGCATTGTAAGTGGTAGTAGCAAAGGGTAAGCCCCTCAACCCATCACTACACAAAAGGTGGAAGCAAGTGGTATTAAACCCTATTTGATTTTTCATGACGAACCCCCTCCCATGAAATACTTTTGGGAAATTGAGATATTATATCGTATTTTAGCTCTACTCATGTTCTTAATTGATAAGTGATGAGGCTAGACACACTGTCCCTGTCCTCCCCAACAAACCTTCCCACACTGAACTTAAAGGTCTATAGGGTTTAGTTGCGCTCAGCTAAACAGGGTTGCAGTTGTCTGTGTGATCAGGAACTAGGATTCCCAATTATAGGATAGCCTGTAATTAAGTTGAGCTGTCTGTGCTTATAATCCTCCTTCACATTGTCCCTCTCAATGTGGGAAGGTGAAGCTGAAGCTTCTATCTATAGATATGCATGCTTTAGGGATGTTGGAAGAATACATTGAAAATCCTTCACCTGCCGGTTTGACCCTCATCAACTCTTGCTACACACACACACAGACACACACACCATCCTCACATGTTATCAAAACACACAATGTCTAAAATCAGTACCAATAAAATCCATAGAACAGGTGTTCATTACCCCCATGTTTCCCAAATTTACTGTATTTCAGAAAAATAAATAACAGCAAGCATGTGTGTGATGCATAAATATATGTGAATTCTTTGAAAGTGTTTTAGCTTACTTTAAAAGACTTTTTGGGAGTGGCATAATAAGTATCAGGACACACTGCTAATTGATTGATTTCTTTTTCTTCTCTTTCTTTCTTTCTTTCTTTCTTTCTTTCTTTTTTTACATAATAGGTTTCAGATGGATGAACCAATGGAGGCACAACAATAACCCATGATGGGCTTCTTCCTAAAATGTCTATGAATTTTAGAGTAATTGAGGCAAATTCTTTAAATGGATTTACAGAATGTAGAAGATGTATGTATCCAGTCTGCAGTCTGTAATTAGCTACTAGGTAGCTATCAGTATCTGTAAGCAATCTAATTGAGAACAAGGGGACTGATTAAAACCACACTCTTTCATTTGCTGAATATCATCATCTTATGGAAAACACACTTTCTGCTTTCTCTACTGCTTTAGAGTAGTGAGTAACATTTCATAATAAATCTCTTTCATTTTTAGAGAAAAAGCCCCTGACCTGTGACTACTTTTTCCCAGCACTTTAAAGATGTATATTAAAAGTGGATGGGCTGTTCCCTTTCATAGCTATTTCTGTATCATTGGAAGTAAAATTAAAAAGAAACAAGGAGTCCAAAACTGGCACACCACAACATAGCCTTGAGTAGGTCACTCATCCTCTTCTAAGACAGAAAGGAGCAAATCAACCACAAGAAGTTGAGATGTATGCATGACAAAGCAGCAATTATAAAAGTAATGAATACATTTGGGATAAAATTGTGAAATACGAGGAAAAAAAATACCTATGAAGATGTTTGCTTGTTTATAAATGCTAGCCCAAATTATACAATAAATATGCAAGAAGTAATAAAATCACATGCAAAAAAACCCCCCCAACAACAATAAGGCATAGAATGATCAAACTATTATTATTATTATTATTATTATTATTATTATTATTATTATTATTATTATTATTATTATTAATACCCCACCCATCTGACTGGGTTTCCCCAGCCACTCTGGGTGGCTTCCAACTGAATATTAAAAACACAATACAGCATTAAACATTAAAAACTTCCCAAAAGCCTTCAGATATCTTTTAAAAGTGAGATAGTTGCTTATTTCATTGATATCTGATGGGAGGGTGTTCCACAAGGTGGGCGCCACTACCGAGAAGGCCCTCTGCCTTATATCGAGTGGCATCATAAGGTCAGAAAAATAGAACTGAACTAGTGCCACACTTAAAAACACCACCAACTAATTAACAGTTTGAGAATATCAAAGTGCTTTGGGGAAAACAAATACTTTCCTAACCCTTCTACATTCCAACGGCTTCCTGCCTCTTCAAATCATTTCCTCTAAGAAATGTTGCATTGATCTCATGTTATTTATTTGGTGTGAGGGAAGCTTCTCTCCAAAATTATGCTGGTCAAAGGGATTTTATTTTTGGCCTACTCCATATTGTACTGCAGATTTGGAGAAGCTACTTGTGTGAGCTGGACAATTAGGTTTATTGGCTTTTGGTTACTTAGCAGGTGTATGTGCAAAATTTCCCACACACAGTCTCATTTTCCATATGTTCTAATGCTCATAAGTTGCATTCCATCAAGTGACCTCATCTTATCCCATATCATGTGTCTTGCCTCTTTATTTCTGATCTCCTAATGCGAAAGAGAGGGACGCGGGTGGTGCTGTGGGTTAAACCACAGAGCCTAGGACTTGCCGATCAGAAGGTCGGCGGTTCGAATCCCCGCGACGAGGTGAGCTCCCATTGCTCGGTCCCTGCTCCTGCCAAGCTAGCAGTTCGGAAACACGTCAAAGTGCAAGTAGAAGTATCGCTCCAGTAGGAAGTTAAACGGCGTTTCCGTGCGCTGCTCTGGTTTGCCATAAGCGGCTTAGTCATGCTGTCCACATGACCCGGAAGCTGTACGCTGGCTCCCTCGGCCAATAAAGCTAGATGAGCGCCGCAACCCCAGAGTCGGTCACGACTGAACCTAATGGTCAGGGGTCCCTTTACCTTTTTAATGCAAAAGAACAATGAAAAAATGAAGAGGAGGAGTAATATGTCTATTTAATATACTTTTTATGATTCTAGGAAAATTCATTGTCAGTTATTAATTGTACACACAAACATACATGCACATCCTGTGGCCATCAGATATTTTTCTTGCCTCACCTGCTTTCATCCTTCTCTTCTCTCTTGCCCTTTCTTTCCTTGCTTCACTGTAGATTCACACTGATGTACAAAAAGGAAAAAAAGGAGCCTCTCCCCACTAGTAAATAAATTATGAATAAAATACCATTTATTTTTAAATACCAGAAGGCCTGTGCAGCTAAACTGTAATCGTGCCCTGCTGCAAAGACTTTTGCTTAATGTATTTCTGCAGGACACCAGCATGTAAGTGATAAATTGGAAAAGTTTCAAGGGACTATTGACAGTCGCTTGTGGGTGGTTTTCACACTGCTACGGTGCTGTACCTGTTTAATTTAATGGATACATCTGTTCCTTATTGGCTTATAAATTTCAAAGTCACTCTAATGTCAAACTTAGATGCAGGTTGTGTTGTAATATGACTGTGCATGACAGGTTTATGCACTGTAGCAACAGAGTTCATTTTTTCTTACTGCCTAAGGGAAGATGATGGATGCCAACAACCTCTCCATACAGTGACAGATTCTAAAAGACATCAGTCATTCAGTAGTTAACCCTATTCAGAGTGTTCCTTGCCATTTCAAGTGTAGCCATCCAAAGGATCACTTATATTTAGTGTGTTTTTGATGATAAACGTAAGAGACGGCATCTTTTAAAAACCATCATTTTCTTTTCGCGTATCTTCACATAATGGGACGACCTCAATTTATAAAATAAAAATATGCAAAATTTATATACAGTAGGCCTGTAACTTATGTGGGGGTTATGTTCCAGGGACCATGCCTAAATTCAAAACTGTGTACAGTGGTACCTTGGGTTACAGACGCTTCAGGTTACAGATGCTTCAGGTTACAGACTCTGCTAACCCAGAAATAGTGCTTCAGGTTAAGAACTTTGCTTCAGGATGAGAACAGAAATCGTGCTCCGGCAGCAGCAGGAGGCCCCATTAGCTAAAGTGGTGCTTCAGGTTAAGAACACTTTCAGGTTAAGAACGGACCTCCAGAACGAATTAAATACTTAACCTGAGGTACCACTGTATAGTCAAAACCCATTTGGTTCAATGGTGGGTGGGATTGCCAAAGTCATTTTTCCTGGAATCCCTCCCCATTTCCACTTTTTAAAATATAATTTTTTATTCTATTTTTTGCCATGTGTAAAGCTGAATGCACAGAATTTAAATGCACACAGTTTGTGGGCTTACTGGACAAAACAAAAGAGCTATAAGCACTTTACAACACACTATATATAATATTCATTAAAATATCAATAAAAATAAAATCAACATGAAAGAATATGGATCAAAAATTGCATGCCTCACTAGGCTTGCTGGAACAAAAAGGTACTTAGCAGGCACCAAACACAATACAGTGAAGGACCTGACCACTATCAATGGGAAGGGAGCTCTGAACTGTAGGTCCTGCCAGACTAAATGATCAAGTTGTTGCAAGTATGGAGCAAACACTTGGACGAAACGACCCTTGTGGTCCCTTCCAAATCTGTGATTCCATATGGCACTTTTAAAACGGCCAGTTCCACAAATATAAGCAATCTAATGGGCACATCTTTCTGGCCACAAATTTAGCATTACAGAATTCCCCTTCCTGTTAATGAGTTTTATGCAGTCCAGGCCATTAGTCAATGCAACAGAACAGCATCAGTGTTTTGGATGGAGCGTATTAGAGGAGCCATATATTTGGCCCTCAAGAACTTACCATTCACCTGGCAATCTATGAATAAGGCACTGCCCAATTACAGGCATCCTAGCCCTACACGATATATGGTGCATGGATTTAACAAATAAAAGATGCTGGCATTGTCAGGAGCCGTCCTACTCGTGAGTAGGACCCTGGCAGAAATACATCCCCAACTGGCATGTTCTCTCCCTCCTGGTCGATCATTTGGGAGCTTCAAAAGCTTTCTTCAACCTGGACATCACAGCGACTGATGCCAACAGATATCAGCACACTTAGGGATCCTCAGAGTCTTCACAGCTGGCGTAACAGAACTTAGTAGCTCAGTATTTGGCTAATCTACTTTGATTTATATATAAACACTCAGAGCATTCTGACTTAGCTCCTTCCTCTTTCTCATCAGACAGCAAAGAGAAAGAACAAAGGACAATAATCGAACTTCACGGATCACAGTAACACAAACATCCTGTCTCCGTCACTTCCCACTCTGCGGAATGAAAACATACACCATCATGTGATAGACAACAATCCCATGACTGCAAGCACGGGGAATGAATCTTCAACAGGCATTACATTTTTTAACAAATAAAAAGCAAACTATTTTTTTTTTTTGAGGCACTAAAGACTATCACATTCATCTTGCAGTATATGGCAGGTTACATAGATAACAGCCTGCACCCCCCAAGGCATGGCTGGGACACATTAATAAATTTCATGCATCTAATTAAATAGATAGTTGCCTATATGAAAGGATATACTACAGTGGGATTTCTTTTGCATTTTTTTATTTTTAGTTTTTAAGGTTCTATACTCACTTGGGATTAAGCATCATGGAACTCAATAGCACTAATTTCTGAATAACTGTTATTGGATTACAGTGTTACCTGGGTTTAAGAACAGTCCAGTTTAAGAACGATTTGGTTTACAAACTCCGCAAAACCAGAAATTGTGTTTTGGTTTGAGAACTTTACCTCGGTCTAAGAACAGAATCCGAATGGTGGAAGGGCACCGGCGGCAGGAGGCCTCATTAGGAAAAGTGCACCTCGGTTTAATAACAATTTTGGTTTAAGAACGGACTTCCAGAACGGATTAAGTTCGTAAACCGAGGCACCACTGTACACTGTAATGCAGCAATTGCTTTTGGATGCAATGCATCCTTTTCACTGCAGAGTAGCACATATTTATAGGTGGGGGGGGGGAGAATCTGCAGAAATTTAAGATAAATTTCATGTTGCTGTTTCTAATACAGTACTTCCCAACTGCTCAGAGTTATTGATTAGCCTCTGGTTACAATGGTTTGTAAACATCAAGGAAATATAGAGGATTGATTTTTCTCTATGAAATGCATCAGCTGGTGAGCGCAGATCCTGAAACTTTCAAGAGTCTCTTTATCAAGCTGCAGGCACTTCAAAGTGTTTTCATTCAAAAGGTGCTGGTAGAGTAAACCTTTAAAAAAAGACAACCCCCCCCCAAAAAAAGCCCTTTTTCAGTTTTTGCCCCAGGATCACAACAAAATGTGATGAACGGTGTGGATGTGAAGCCAAAACAATGACTAGGAAAAGAACTTAAAGGTCTCTTGTGTCTAGCCATTTCCCCTGCATTTTCTCTAATTTCCCTATGGGGGTGGAAAAGGGTCGCACAATCTAAGTTAATTATATGGATTCTTATGTCACTTGGCCACACCCATTCATATCCTTGCCTTCCTCCAAGGAGGCCAAGGCACCAAAAATGTCACCACCAAAACACAATTAACCCTTCTAAAAACAATTTAGAAAAAATGCAATCACTTACCATCAAACTAATGATGTCAGGGTTGCCGGAGACTGGACTTTCAACCATCAAATGCTTGGGGAAACAGGTGTTTAGATTTTTCTGTAAATGTTAACAGTGAGGGAGACTGACACACCTCACAAAGGAGAGCATTTCTCAAATGGGGAGCCACCACCAGTAAAATACAAATATTTGGCGATAATGGTGGAAGATGATGTATAATGGTGGAAGATGATGATATATAAAAGGATGTCACATAGAGGAGGGAGAAAGGTTGTTTTCTATTGCTCCAGAGAAGCGGACACGGAGCAATGGATCCAAACTACAAGAAAGAAGATTCCACCTAAACATTAGGAAGAACTTCCTGACAGTAAGAGCTGTTCGACAGTGGAATTTGCTGCCAAGGAGTGTGGTGGAGTCTCCTACTTTGGAGGTTTTTAAGCAGAGGCTTGACAACCATATGTCAGGAGTGCTCTGATGGTGTTTCCTGCTTGGCAGGGGGTTGGACTCGATGGCCCTTGTGGTCTCTTCCAACTCTATGATTCTATGATTCTATGAATCAGCTGTGGTTAAATATTAAGGGGGGGTAATTTTTTACACCTGGATTTATATCTGAGATCCTTTAATCAGAGATATATGTGGAATTGATCTTGGGGCCTCAATGATATATATGTGCAACATATTGCTTTACCATTGAGCTACTGCTCCCTTCTGACTCTTTAAGAACTCATAGATGAAATTTGGTAAGCCTAAGCATATTTGATTTTAAACATAATCAGATGTTAAAGAGTTGAGATACTGTAAATCCTATCCTGTCCTTTACTGAATTATATTAAGAAAATACAGATTTCACCTTAATATAGCCTCGTGGTATATAGTTTTCACATATATGATTTGACTTGTTTGACCTATAAGTCAAACCCAAGAGACAGAAGCAAAGTGAAGGTTTCATTTATTTATTTTTAATGATTTTGCAGTTTAAAAATGAGACTGACTGGATAACACTGCATGTCTCATTAAAAATCTTGCAATGTAAACAATTTCACACAGCTTGTAAACTGTGGGTTGGAATGTTGTTGTTTTTGAGGTGATTTAAAAATAAGACCCAGTTTATAGCCTTTGGTTTATCTTTTGCAGAATTGCAATTGCATAGCACAGATTTCATCCCCGACCAAATCCTGCAGTGTCAGATGAGCATCTTACAAACACCCTAATGATTTAGTTGAAAAGCTCCCTGCTCTACAAGCTCAGCCACATCCAATCACCGACTCTGATCAAACATGCAGGTTTCAATACGCCTGACACAGACCTTGATTTCCCAGGTGACAATAGAGACACCACAAGATTTCAAATCCACAGCCATCAACATTCTAGAACTGCATGGGAATGAGCAAGTGGGTTTCCTTGCCAAAGGCTCATGAATACTTCAGAGAAAAGGGTAAAAGTAGTCCCTCTTTCTTTCTCCTAGAGAAACTTGAGCAAAACGACTTGAAATAAAATGTCAAAGGCAGAATTTTTCATCATATCACTCTGCTGTGGAGTAAATAAAAAGTGTATTTCCACTGGGTGTATAAGCTAATCACAAACAATTGGGCTTGTAATCAAAAGGCTTCGTTTTCAATTCATCAGATACCTTCATCCAAGCAAATCTCCTTTTAGCAAGCTCAAGACACATGCAGATTCATATTGAGCCCAGCAGTAATTCATGTTTTAATAGCAATTCATACAATATGCTCTCATCAACAATGCCAAAATACATTTGCCAAAGGTCTTCAAATAAAAGTGGGGAAAAAAGAAGCATGGGTTATTTTTCTAGAGACCATACGCTTTTAATATTAAAACAAAGGCTTTTTTCAGGACGTGTTCCCTTATAATGGAGTATTTGCAGTGCTCGTGGATGCCTTATATTTTGCTTCAACATTCACAAGGAAAAAAATACCCATATGCTATATAATTTCCATTTCAGCCTTCTAGCTCTTTGCTCATATTGTGAGGCACATGTTGCTTTTATTTCTGAAGACCCTTCGTGATTTGTCTCGTGGGATTAGTTGTCCACTGGATGTTTACACCTCCTCAGACTGTTGCTGATTGTCTCCCTATTTGCTTGAGTAGCAGTTTGCACATCCAGCTGCTAGTCTTGCAAAGTTCAGCACTAATAGCACACAGTACTATTTAGTCCTATACAAAGGCTGTAGAGAGGTGAAACTGACAAGCTGCAGGTTTTGTTCTCGGAGGCCAAAGAAGCTTCTTCATAGGGATGAAAATTGACATTACATTTGACTCTTCCATCTGCTTCACCTCAGCAGCTTGGGCCCAGGTGTACCAGAGCTTCCAAGAGCAATGCTGAAAGTGGGAGGAATATTTGTCAGTCTCTTCACTGTAGATGGAAAATTGATAAGGCATTGAAAACCCATTAGTTTCACCTGTACAGTGGTACCTCAGGTTAAGTACTTAATTTGTTCCGGAGGTCCGTACTTAACCTGAAACTGTTCTTAACTTGAAGCACCACTTTAGCTAATGGGGCCTCCTGCTGCTGCCGCGCCGCCGGAGCACAATTTCTGTTCTTATCCTAAAGCAAAGTTCTTAACCTGAAACACTATTTCTGGGTTAGCGGAGTCTGTAACCTGGAGCGTATGTAACCTGAAGCGTCTGTAACCCGAGGTACCACTGTACAGCTGAAATATTCCTTCAGAGTGAAGGAATAAAGAGGGGGAGAGATTGTGCATATTTCAATCTCCCTTTTGCTTCCTTTTGCAGTTTTATATAGAAATCCCTGATTTTGTGAAAAATACTTCTAATTCCCTCTAAACAGTATGTGCAAGGATTTGTGCATCCAGCCAAAGATAGCTCTGGAACTAATTTGCATAGTTCTTCCTTTAAAAACCTTGTATAGTTTCTCAAATTTTCAGGATTGTAGTTAAGCCAAAGGAAGTGTATCTTCTCAGGCCCATGTTGGCCTAACTAGTTATTAGATTTCTTATCTGCCCTTTACCGCAAGGTCTCGGGATGACTCAAAACATCAGAACACACAATTATAAAATAATTAAAAGTTGCAACCATAAAACAAGAAAGGTTTAAAAAGCAGTTTGAAACAGTCCCATATAGAAAACAATAAAGGCAAACCTTTTAAAACAAGTGCATGTATCAAAACGGTTACAAATACAGTGGCTACAAACGCTTCAGGTTACAAACACTTCGGGTTACAAACTCTGCTAACCCAGAAGAAGTACCTTGGGTTGAGAACTTGGCCCCAGGATGAGAACAGGAGGCCCCATTAGCAAAAGCCAGCCTCAGGTTAAGAACGGTTTCGGGTTAAGAACAGACCTCCAGAACAAATTAAGTTCTTAACCCGAGGTACCACTGTACAGAGACAAGACTGGAATAAAGTCTTGTTGAAAGGAGAATCTGGCGCCAAAAAGAGGACAGCCTGTTTAATATGAATTAGTAGAGAATGCTGAAGGGGAGGTCACTTTGAAGTCTGGTCAGTTTAACCTGAGGAGCTCCAACCATATATTTTGTAATGCCTGTAGTTGGCATACACATCCCCATTGTAAGCATGTGTAGGAATGGTGCAGAAATGTGAAGAACTGGATTTAAGACTGGAAGGAATGAGAGTAACTAGCTTCTCATTGAGATCCAGGAGCAAGATGGAGATTAGAAAAATCTCTGTATATAAACGTGATTAGAGAATATCTTTTTCTATAATCATTTCTATATAACAAAACTGAAGAACAAAAGGATCTGACAAAGTCATTGTTTCACTGTGTAAATAAAGTGGTTGCTTGTTTGTGGCAGCCAGGCAGGAAACCATAAAAAATCAACAAGAAGAACAAGCTTTTAAAAACAAATCTATTATCATGCTTTTTTTTTAGAAAAATAAATGCATAATGGTCTCTATTATTTGAGAAGCTTTCTTCCAATTACTGCTAGAAACAGGAATTCTTTTCAAGCCTTTTGAACTGTTAAGTATAGGGTGGTGCTTATTTTCTGCTAGCCTTGGATCTTGGATTATTTGTATTTTCTGTTTACATAAATGTTTTGTTTTGAATGCTTCCACGAAGCCCACAAAACTTTTCAGTGTACTATTAAACCAGTGATTTAGCAGGGATCATTTTAACTGACTCTGAAGATTTTTTTTTCTAAAATAGGACTTAAACGAAAGCATACATGCAAGGCAGAAACACGCACAGTTTCATTTTAGATTCAAATGCACACAAAATGGGCATGGGGCAGCCCTTTTGGGGCTACAACATTTATTGCTGAAGAGAGGGTTCCATTTGTGAATGCTCCGTAAAATGAGAAGTGCCATGCACATGGAAAGCTAGGGTGTCATGGAGAAATATTTTAGCTTAGCGTCTCAGACTGTAGCAAAGAGAAATTGTGGCAACAACAGAGGCAACCTCAACTAATCTGCAACCCCCAGGAAAGGAGGACATGATAGAGTTAGATTGCCTATAATAAAGTGTGGGCAGTCGTAATATATTTTGTGGTTGATACTAGACTTGGGATGTGTTCAGTGTTCAGTATGAGGAGGGGCTATGCACCTGAATGCTAGGCATATCTTGTTGGATATACAGTGTAGCAAGACAGTTTATAAAGGAGTAAATTTGTTAGGATTTTCAAGTACGGTTGAGAAACTGGATTTGTGATATTTGTGAATGGTGAATAATCATTTAAATTTAATCTACAAAGAAGTACCAGGCAACCAAATATATCTGTTCAAAATGTATTTGGAACCTTTTTTTGAGCAAGAGAAGGGATAACTCTACAATAAAAGGGCAAAAGATGGGAAAACATAAAGGTAAACTTTGCAGCAATGCAGATGAAGTAGCTTTAATACGTATCAGGCCTGAAAATTCATTCCTGGAATTATGAAAGTTTAACAAGGTCTTGAATTATAAAATATGTTAGTAAATAAAATAATACCTGACTTTTAATTTATTAGAGGTGCAATCAAAATATTGAAAGGAAACAAAAAAATTCTGGATCAATCTAAAACAGTAAAATATTTAGGTATTTGTTTTTCAACTGCTAGTAAATAACTCAAATGATTGAATTATCACACAGAAGAAGAAGAAGAAGAAGAAGAAGAAGAAGAAGAAGAAGAAGAAGAAGAAGAAGAATGTTTAACTGGAAAGATGGAGATTGGTAAAGTTATCCTTTGCTAGAAAAGGATGCTAGCTGTTAAAATGCTCAGTGGGGAAGGATTGGAATACGATTGGAGGACTTTCAGATTGGAGACTTTTTGGTTAAGAACTCTTAAACAAGCTTGAAAAAATAATTTGGCAGCAATTTTTATGCCACATTTTCACCATAAATATTTCCCAAGAATATATGATTATGCCTAAAACCTCAGTAACTATCAGAAACAATAAAATCAATAAAGGACAAAGTGATAAAATAAATATTTTTGGGGGTGTGTGTGTGAATTTTTCCACCAATGCACACTAAAAACCTGGACACTAACCATATTTTGCAGGCAAAGCTACCTATGTCATACTCAAGAGCACTGGAATCAATAGACTAAAGTAATTTATGCTTATATGCTTATTGATTTCAATGGACGTACTCTGGGGATGGCTAGCATTGCATATCAACCATTGACTTCAGTGAGTTCTAGATCAGGTCCTTACACATAACATTTATCTTAGGCATCCACCAAAGTTCAGATTTAGAAATTTGCTTTGCTTTTGAGTCTTTGCTGTTTGAATAGCCACTTATTTAATATTAGCAAGGCCATAGTTAAGAAAGGTTTAATAGCATGCTAAAAGGAATATCAAACACAAAGGTTAAGTGGATTGATTTCTTGATTGACTTTATTAAATTTATATGCAGCCCTTCTAACCAATAAGGCGTTCAAGGTGGTTCACATTAAAAATACAATAAATCAGCCGAGCATAAACTTTTTAAAACCATGTCATTAAAACAAATAAATCTGTGCTAACACAACAGCAAATACATTATTTGTCTAGTTCTTCAGAAGTCCTTTGTAACAACCCCATCTTTGTTGCATATTAGACGGTAACCTCCTCAGGGCAGTATCTTCTACTTGTGAGCTCACACACCATATATTATGTAGGGCTACGGGGCTTGTAATTGGACAGTGCCTGATCCATAGATTGCCAGGTAAATGGTAAGTTCTTGAGGGCCATACAACCACTATGGCTCCTCTGAGATGCTCCGTTCAAAGCACTGGTCCTGTTCTAAGTAACTCTTGCATTGACTAATGGCCTGGACTAAATAAAACTCATTAGCAGGAAGGAGAATTTTGTAATGCAGGCGGGTAGATGATGCAAAAGGAAGGAGGCTAACCTTTCGTCCTCCAAATGTTGCCAAACTACAAATCCCATCATTGGCCATATTGGCTGGGGCTCAAACAGCTGTAATAATAATAATAATAATAATAATAATAATAATAATAATAATAATAATAGATTTATACCCCGCCCTCCCCAGCCAAGACCGGGCTCTGGGCAGCTAACGCTAAATTTAAGTACAGTAAAAACATTAAAAACAAAACAAAAAACAAAACAAAAACAGTTGATTAAAATATAAGTTAGAATACAGTTCAAAATGCAGCTTTAAATAGATGTAGAATAGATGAGAGAAGCAGCTTCAGAAACAAGGATGAGAAGTTGAAAGGGGGGATAAGAAGTTGCATGGAGTGGGAAGGAGAATGTTTTAGGGGTTGTTGTGGAACGGGGGTGTTGTCAAGTGGAGCAAGCAGGGGGCAAAGCCTCTTTTGTGTCCCTCTCTCTGTCTCTGTGCACAGGCTTTTTCGCCTTGCTTCTCTTGCAGTGATGGTGGCAGCAGCAGCAGGAGTCGGGGTAGAATGGAAGGGAGAAATACTTTCTTCCCATTGTCGTCCCCCCCACCCCTGGCCATCATTGGTATTGGTTGCAGGGGGAGTGTTGGAAGGCTTGCGGATCTGACCCTGTGTGGACCCTTTCAACCTCAGACGCTGGAGGATGAAAGGATCGGTGAGGGGAAGATTACTGCTTCCCCTTTCCACCTCATGCCACCGCTGCAGAGCCCAAGGCCAGCCAGCTTGCCCTTCTGTGTGACTTCTTCATCTCAAACTGCTCCTCCTGTCTCTGTTCATGGTAATCAGAGACAGCAATGGATTCAGAGGGTGGTTGTGGAAAGGGAAGGCAGCCAGTAGTAGTGCCGGCCAGCCTAGAGGTTCGGATCACCTGGGCTGCCCACCCACTACCTGTTGACACTGCCTCCTGTTGGTGGCCAAGTGAACTGAAGCATGATGATACTCTTACCTGTTTATTATATGTAATCTATGTTATAATGTCATGCTGACTGTGTTTATTGAAATACATGGATTGAATTCTATTTACTTCAGTGGGACTACACTGAGCATGGCTATCACTATGTATCCCCTCCTCTCTCTCTCTCTCTCTCTCACACACACACACACACACAGAGAGAGAGAGAGAGAGAGAGAGAGAGAGATTCATTTCCTCTCTCATGTTTTGGTATTGTATTAAGCAGGCTTCCTCAACCTCAGCCCTCCAGATGTTTGAGACTACAATTGCCATCATCCCTGACCACTGATCCTGCTAGCTAGGGATCACAGGAGTTGTAGGCCAAAAACATCTGGAGGGCCGAGGTTGAGGAAGCCTGGTATTAAGCTTCATGGCCAGTTTTTCTGCACCCTTGGTGCACATATGCAATCTAAAGCAAAGGTTAGTACAAGATTTAGTTCTCACCTATGCCAAGTGCATGAAGCTGTGTAGGAGCAGAGATAACCCAGAGCAGGAAGCAGCTGCACAGACATTGCAATTAACAATGAAGAATGCATGTACTTATGCCAGTCCCCTCAAATGACACTTTTGTGTAACAGGGCAGAATCCTTAGTATGTAATTGAGTTGACTGTCATTGATCAACTAGCTGTGATTATATGCATGTGTGATAATTCCTGTTTAAAGGTCTTGACAGGACATTATTGGAAATTGTCATTTAAATTAAAATGCTATTAAGGAGCTGAACAGGATTCTAAAATTGCCACTTAACTTTTTTATTATTATTATTAGTATGAGATTAAAAAATGGTCACACTTCAGTTATCGTTAACTTGTTAGCATGCTCATTAAGTAATTCCATCATGAATATTCAACAAAGTTTAGCAGTAGCTGCTCTATACACAAATGAGATTCTGAATCTCACTGTTATGTTTTCAGAGCTTGACCCTAGCAGCTCAGCCCTGCCTTCTGCTAAACAGTGTGTATGTGGTTTGGGTTGAAGTCCTGTAGTCACTTACCTAGAAGTGAGCCCCAATCAACTCAGTGGGGACTTATTTGTGGCAAATAAAAGCACTGACACCAATGGCTGGGTTGAACTATGTGTCATCATTTCAATTCAATCATAAACAGAGACTGCAGAGGGAAAGCCATAGGCTGAATAACCAAAGTCCAGGGGAACACCTGCGGCTGTAGAGTGACCAGCCCCATCTAGGAAAAGAGGAAGCAATTCCTCCTACCCCAAACCCTAAATGCATCACAAACCATCAGGGCCCTAAAATTCTGAGGGGTGAGACAAATTGTCCCCAAGGTAGTCCTGCATCCTGCTCTCAGGCCCTAAACCCTTGAGTGGCAGGCCTTGGGAGCTGTCCATAACTCCCAAAGGTGCCTACGGTGGTAACCAAGCTGGCATACGTACTGGTATTTCTCTTCCTGTACCATTGGCAGCAGCAACGGGCAAAAAAATCTCAACTTAGTTCCCTTTTACTTCTCTGCCAAGAGGAACCGGAACCCAATATAGGTTGGGTTCTCTCATATTTAGCAGAGAGTGCATTTCATAACACCAGTACAAAGTCCATCAGCCTATGGAAAGACTGATATGACTCCATTTCTTGACCCTAATGCCCTTATCAAGCAATGCAGCGGAAGTCGGTATGTAATAGAAACAAGCCAACCATTATCTTTCATAGCTGCCTCAGCAGATGTAGCTTGAGGGGTGAGTAAGAGAGAAAGAATGGACCCAAGCAAAACCTTGGCTAGAGTTACTTCAACTGTTAGAAATCCACTCCCATGATCTTCTTGTAGTTCTGTGTATGGAATGGACGTCTATGATGGTTATTTATTGCTTTTATATCCTGCCTGTCCTCCAAGGAACTCAAGAAAGCATGTATGGGTCTTCACTTTTCCATTTTATCCTTTCAGCAGCCACGTAATGTGGCTTATTCTGAAAATTAGTGACGGACCCAAGCCACCATTTGCACATTTATGGCCTAGCAGGAATTTGAATGCAGATCTTCCTCCCTCCCCAGTCCAAATTCAGCACTCTGGTCATTGCACCACAGTGGCCCACCATGTCACACATGCAGAGGCCTAACTTCAAATTTTCTCTAAGACACAGGCAATCCAGTTTACTGTTCTGGGACATTGCTCTGCTTTTTATACAGAATGCTGCCAAAACAGCACAGCACATGGAGCTTCTTTACTTTCACTGAAGAAAGTATTTCCCCCTGTAACACTTAATCTAAATCTGTTCTTGTGACTCCTGAAGTCTGCTGTGTGCCAAAGGAGGACAACTATTCTTTGTCTTCCTTAAGGCCTGTTCTGCATCCTCTTAATCTTATTTTGCTCTGAATGGTATACACCTGACACCTTCATCCCCAGCCTTCTAAATTCTGTCCCCATGCCCTGAATTATATTCTCTCAATGTATTTCTTAAGAAGTTGCAGAGATTTTTGCTGTTTGTTACACAATGTTCAGCCAGATTTATAATCATCATCATCATCATCATCATCAGCAGCAGCAGCAGCAGCATGATGTTTACTTAAAACAAAATATTCATTAAAAATACTGGCTCCTTTTGCACACCTTCATCAAATGGAATGCTATTGCATTTTCTTTGGTTTTACAACAAATTGATTTGTATTTATATCTGCTTCCGACCCTCCTTTCCTTTCTATTTGTATTATTTTCAAAAAAAAAATAAGTCAACTGAATTCTGGTGCATCTTAATAAAAGATTTTTAAAACGTCAAAAACAAATTGACATAAAAAAATATTGTCAGGGGTTCAGGAGCAGAGGCACAGGGAAGGGAGGAAACAGAGAGCGAGGGGGAGGAATCCGAAGGAAATATGAGCGATGACAGCGGCCCGAGATCTCTGAGTCTTTCCAGTGAATCGGAAGATTCACAGAAAGGGGCGCCAGTGGTCAGAGCAAGGGGGGGCCTAGGGGGACACCCCAGGAAGACGGGACCAGAGGGGACTCAGAGAGCAGCAGTTGGAAATCGGGGCCAGCTTCCCCACCAGAGAGCAGTAGGGAGGAGGGGTCCCAGGTATCGGGATCAGGCGGCTCGCCACAAGCGGGAGGGCATGAGTCAGGATTGGCCACACCTCCATCGGGGAGTGAGGAAATGGTCAAAAGGAAGGTTGAAGGTTGGGTGCGCGCACCAAGTTCAAATGCACAGGAAGGCGGCACAGTAAGCAGCCCGGATAGGGAGCCAGGTCCTAAAGCCCGCCGCAAGGAGGGAGAAGAGTCCGGGGGGTCAGCGTCAGAAGAGTCCAGGAAGGAAGAGACCACGGGGGGCAGAGGGACCCAGAGGAGGAAGGAAAGACGGAAGAGGTGGAGTAAGGCTAGAGTATTAAGTTGGTGTACAGGAGGCGGAGACTCAGACAGAGCTTCGCCGGTCTAGCTTCTAAGACGTAGAGCTGCACGCTGCGGCTTGGAAATGGAAACTGTAACTCAATAAAGACTTTTGTACAGTGTTGCCGGCTAGCGTGGTCCTCTGTGAGCTGGGACCTGGAAGCAGCTCTGACAAATATGAATACAATTAGCGGGCTTAAATCAAAGAAACATAACATAATTGCATAAAAACGAATAGCTCTGCATTAGGCAAACTACAGGTCCCAGGATTCTTTCCAGGAAGCAATGACTGTTAAAGTGGTATAAATCTACATTAAATACATGGTGTGGATATGACCTAAGACATACATTGCATTGCATTGCACTGCATTACATTACATTACATTACATTACATTACATTACATGGCAGTTCACCCATTTGCTAGTTAAATTTTCAACTTGCCTCACTCTCCTTTTCAGCTGAGTACCCCAAGGACCTGCTGCTACAGGATCTGCTGCTGCTTTTTCTTCTGCAACTAAAAAGACAAGGAAAGGAAGTGGAAGAAGTGGGGAATCCCTAGAGCCTCAAATGAACAAAAAGGACACATGTCAGCCAATCAGTCCCTTTGTCCATCATAAAAAAAGAAAAAAATGCTCAACAACTTTTGTGCCTGGGTTTTCACTTTTTGAAATATGGCAACCCAGCTTCGGTGACATAGTTAGCGATGAGTGAAATTACTGGCTCTGAGTTCAGAATAGCTGCACTAAAGTTGATTTAATTTCTTCTTAACTCAACTTGGACTCAAACAAAGCTTGCTTAAGTCCAGCCCTCTTTTAGAAGCCTGCAACGCAAAGGTTCCACTTACCATTTCCAGGCATTCACCTGAATACAGAGTTTTAAACCAGGGAAGGCGGAAGGGACAGCCAGGCAAGACTGAGTCCCAATGTTTTTAGGTGCTCTTGAGACCTTTGTGCAAATAGCCGGAAGGTCAGAAGAGATATTGCCAGCGTGTTCAACCAAATGCACTCAGAAACTCCCTGCCATTGGAAATTCTGGTGAGCCAGTGGGAGATTTCTAACTGGGCTCAGTTGCACAGGCTGAAAAGGTTTCTTCAGACCCTCATGCTACTTTCACAAAGATCTCAAAGCAGTCAGCAGAGCAAATGCTGAGCACATGCGCCCTGCCTAGTGTAACCCTTCACAAATTCAGGCAAACACATGAACACAGAAACTGGAGCCAGAAGCACAACAGTACTGGGTAAAAATGCAGAGAAATAAATACATTCCGGGAGGATAACAGTGTATTTTATGCACATTATTTTTATTGCTTCATAATTCTCAGGAAAATGTGGTCCTGAGAGACAATCACGTGCATTCTGAAATATGGGATGGGGGTGGGGAAATGACTTCATAGATACATTGATAAAGGAGCTCTGATAATGTTATCGCAAGAAACATTGGGATAACCCATTCTTTTTTCTTTCTTTCTTTTTTGCTTAGCATAATACTGGATTAATGTTATGCATATTATTTATTTGTCCGCATTTTTATATTTACCATATAAATTAATTTTTGGTTATACATAATTAACCAGCCTTTTAAGGATAATAATGGAGTATGGAGAATAATAGAATACTCTGAAAATGCTCTAATTGTTTTGGGTACAATATTGGGCTGAGTAGACAGTATTAAAACAAAGACACGTACTTCTAAAGAGGGGGAGTTGGGGATATAAAAAGGCACTAGGAAAAAAGGTATTAATTAGTTTTAAAAGTCATTATAGACCATTTAAGGAGCCCATAATGCATGTTAGCTTTAATGCTATTGGAATCGCTTTAAAAATTAATTACGCAGCTTAAAAATGATGAGAGAACTAAAAGTGCTTAAAAGGAAATTGTGTAGTGCTAAAAAGATAATGGTGTGACATCCAGTTGCATTTTACCACCAACAGAATTGGCTTCTACTGACTCTCTTTCTCCCTGTAGCTCCTGTGGACCCTTCCAAGGGATTTGGAGAGGAGCAGAGGGCTGCACAGTTGGGACACCCTCAATAGAAGATTTAGGGGGGGACAGGAATCAAAGGGGGGAAAAGGAAGGGGATACCCCTGTTGTAAGCAAACACCTGCTTCTGCAGTGTTGGGTATCATCCATGGAAGTCTGGGTTGATCAAATTCAAGCAAGCCGCCGCAGCATTTTTGTGGTTGTGTTAGTGTGCTTAGTGGACCAAGGAAGATAGTGGACCAAGGTAATGCATTTTACATTGGTACCTCGGGTAACAGACGCTTCAGGTTACATACTCCAGTAACCCAGAAATAGTACCTCGGCTTAAGAACTTTGCTTCAGGATGAGAACAGAAATCGGGCTCTGGCAGCACGGCAGCAGCAGGAGGCCCCATTAGCTAAAGTGGTGCTTCAGGTTAAGAACAGTTTCAGGTTAAGAACAGACCTCCGGAATGAATTAAGTACGTAACCCGAGGTACCACTGTACTTCAAACTTGAAGAATAAGATGGACTAAATAGTTTTGGACCAGTTTATTTAAGTGATGGTTTTGTGTCATATATGCTCACTCAACCTCTCCAGTATTGGCCCTTTTATAAATGCCACATAATGTTTATTCCACATTTGCTCAACCCTCTGGAGCACATTTGGGATAGGAGGGGGGAAACGAGGAAAGCCAAGTCCCATTTGGCCAAGTAGAAGTCTGCCAAGTATATAAGACACCACAACTGCATGTCAGTCATGTTGCTTAGGTTCATAGTTCCTATTCTTCATATTCAAGCCTGCCCTTTAGGCCACACTTACTCTCAGATCTTCAGTTTGTGAATATTTATCGGGGAGATGAGCTGCTGTTTTTTCCCCTCTCCTCAAAGACTTTCCCCTTTATTTCCATTCCCAGAACAATGTAAAGCTCTTTTAATGAAACTTCAAGGCTTCCTCATTTGATCTACTAGTTAACTTGCAGCCAGCTTGGTCAAGCTGCATTAGAGAACAGAGACAAGGGAGTCGCATTAGATTTCGACCAGAGAATGAAGATAAACGACTCAGTGTGATTCATAGGGGAGTTGCTATGGAATGTGAATGTGAAATTAGGCTGGTGGTAAGAAGAGATATGGCAAACATGGTCAATACTGGAGAAATGGGAGGAAAACAAACCTTAATGCATCTTTCCCAGGGATGTACAAGATCGGCCTGCCTCCGATGTGATAAAGGTGCCATAGGCTAAAATACATGAATGCTATTGCAAACAGTTGTTTGTACTTGCATGTTTCAAGGCAACTGTAGCTATCTAAATATATATATATTTAAAAGAACTTTGATGACATGGCAAAGTCTTGGGGCAGAGTTCTGTTTGGCTTAACTCTAGTTAATTCATGTGCATCTACATTAAAATAAAATAAAATCTGATCTGTTTCTGAGTCTTTCTCATTCCAGCCTATGATTTGGGTTTTGAGTGGCTCTGTATAAAGCAAAATTTTCTGCTCACTATTTGGTATAGTGAGGAATCTAAAAAAAGCTATAGCCTTTCGCCCTTTGGGCCAAAGTGAATGAATTTTACACAGAGAGAAGGCTTACTAGAAAGGCATAAAGTTGCCAAATTTCAGACAGAAAGCACCCAGGTCCCCCCACTCCATAATCCCTCATGAGGGACAGGTTTCTGTTGGTGTTAAAGTGTACTTGTATGTTATGTGAAGCAACTGTATTTTCTTTTTATTTATTTCATAAAATTTATACACTGATTGGTTTTTAAAAGACCTCAGAGCACTTTGCATGATGATAAAACAATAAAATCATTTTTATTCTTTTGCAAATTTATTAAAGGAAAAGGGGCGAAACACAACACAATAAGAGGGGGGAAAGAAAATAGAAGAGACCAAAATAAAATAATCACTTCATATTCACAATGCAATAAACATAAATACATCCATCTTATTTATTTATTTTATTAAAAAAAAAGATCGTTATATGCCCTTGTCCAAAAAGTATCCAAATGAAGTTGGTGTTGATATAAAGTACATTCCAATGGTAAGGTATTGAGGTCTTTAAACCATAATAGATGGACAATATTCATCCTTTGAAGCTCAATGTATCAGTCTCTCAGCTAACTCAGGGACTCATAAAGTCTGTTTTTATTGTCCTACCATTAGTCCCCATCCTAAAAGAATATAAAAGTACACTGGCATTTATTTATTTATTTATTTATTCATTCATTCATTTTTCAAAAGCATCTTATTTTTATTTTATTTTATAAAAAACTATACTACCACTGCAGCCACTCCAGTATTATAATGTTTGATACTGCAGTTTCAGAGAACCAATGGCAGCTTACCTCCTTCCTGTTTGGCCGGCAGTTGTGGCCCCTCACATTCAGCTGCCATTCCCAGCAACCTGATCACACGTTGGGCTAGCATTTTGGGAATTTCCTCGGACTGCCTGCCAATAAGTTAAAGTTAATTGGGCCAATCAGAGGCCCTCCTTAGTGGGCCCGCTGAGTTTTGGCTACAGAGTGGGGTTAAGCTTCTATGCTGGTAGAGCCAGTGTGGTGTAGTGGTTAAGAGCGGTAGACTCATAATCTGGGGAACCAGGTTCGCGTCTCCGTTCCTCCACATGCAGCTGCTGGGTGACCTTGGGCCAGTCACACTTCTTTGAAGTCTCTCAGCCCCACTCACCTCACAGGGTGTTTGTTGTGGGGGAGGAAGGGAAAGGAGAATGTGAGCCTCTTTGAGACTCCTTCGGGTAGCGATAAAGCGGGGTATCAAATCCAAACTCTTCCTCATCCGCTGATGCAACTAGGAGCAGGAAGACCAACATGGTGCAGCGCTTCAATCTTCTGACATATTGCCTCTCTACCTCCCTGCAAGCAACAGCAGCCTACCTGCAGGGAAGCTTGTGAAATGACCCTGCCTCACTCGTTGAACTGTTTTTGCTAGCTCAGCTTTTTTTTTTTACGATAGGAGAAGTGATACATGGCAAAGATGCAGCAGTGAGGATACAGAATCTTTGCACAAGTTAATATTGTTAACAATAAGTTCATTAACTGAGAGGTGCCAGAGATTCCTTACATTTGCAACTATAGTTGGGAAACGATACCATTTGAACTGGGGCCGAAAATGTATACTGAAGGTGGCCGGGGTTGGGGTATGAGAGAAAATAATGAGCTTCCTGGCCCATTAGGTCCTTTTGACAATGCTTCCAAGGACGTGCTTTGCATTCTAAAACACCCAATGACTACACTGTGGCACATTGCTACAAATATGCAGATTTCAAGAGTGCAGAGAACATTCCAAGATCCTGCACAGAAACGTCTTTTATGAAAGTCACATTAACTGCTTTCTAACACAAGCTATGGCATGGGGATATCCATATTCCAAATGGAAAACATGTGTGTGTGTGTGTGTGTGTGTGTGTGTACACACAGTGGCACCCCGCAAGACGAACGCCTCGCGAGACGAAAAACTCGCAAAACGAAAGGTTTTTTCGTTTTCAAGTTGCCTCGCAAGACGAATTTCCCTGTGGGCTTGCTTCGCAAAACGAAGCTTGCCCCGGGGACAGCGGGTCTTCTCTTTTGAAGCAAGGGGCAGTGGGGAGATCGCTTCTCCCCACCGCCCCTTGCTTCAAAAGAGGTCCGGGGGCTTCCCGCTGCCCCCGGACCTCTTTTGAAGCAAGCGGCTGCGCTTCTCCCTGCAGCTGCTTGCTTCAAAAGAGGTCCCGGACCTCTTTTATTTTTTTGTTTTTTTAAATATTTTTTATTGCATTTTTTCTTTTCAGATAGAAACACAGAATCAGATATACAAAGAAATAAGAACAAAGATAGAAGAAAAAAGAAAAATACATCATTTCCAAGCTTTTTTTCAGTCCTCTATTGGACTTCCCCACATCTCCCTCACCGTGCATTCTCAACAATAAAAATATCAGCAAATTATCACCTTGTTTCATGCATTCTTTTGTACTCTCAAATAGTTGCATTATAAGTTTAAGTTGCTTATTATCAATTTACTCTGAAAACAAATATAATATCATTTTAAACATTTATCCTTTCATTAATATATCTTATTATACCATCTGTTCTTGTTGCTAAAGCTAACCTTTCCAAATCATGTGAAATCTTATAGTTCATATAATTTATAAAATTTTTGTAAATAGTCCTTAAATTTTTTCCAATCCTCCTCCGTTGCTTCTTCTTCCAAATCTCGGATCCTGGCAGTCATCTCGGCCAATTCCATATAGTCCATCAATTGCGTCTGCCACTCTTCCAGTGTGGGTAAATCTTGAGTCTTCCAATGTTTTGTGATAAGAATTCTTGCTGCTGTAGTTGCATACATAAAAAATGTTCTATCCTTTTTTAACACCTTTTGGCCGACAATGCCCAAGAGAAATGCCTCTGTTTTCTTAGGGAAGGTGTACTTAAACACCTTTTTTAACTCATTGTAGATCATTTCCCAGAAGGCCTTCACTCTTGGACAGGTCCACCAAAGGTGGAAGAATGTCCCTTCGGCCTCCTTACATTTCCAGCATTTATTATCAGACAGATGGTATATCTTAGCAAGCTTGACTGGAGTCATGTACCACCTGTATATCATTTTCATAATGTTTTCTTTCAAGGCATTACATGCCGTAAATTTCATGCCGGTGGTCCATAACCTTTCCCAGTCTTCAAACATAATATTGTACCCAATGTCTTGAGCCCACTTTATCATGGCTGATTTAACTGTCTCGTCCTGAGTGTTCCATTTAAGCAGCAAGTTATACATTCTCGATAATACCTTAGTCCTTGGTTCTAACAATTCTGTCTCTAGTTTCGATTTTTCCACCTGGAATCCTGTTTTTTTGTCCAACTTAAAAACCTCTTGAATTTGAGCATAATGAAACCAATCTTGCACCTTATTCTTTAATTTTTCATAGCTCTGTAGCCTCCAATTGTCTCCAACTTTTTCTATTATTTCCCCATATTTCAGCCAGCCGGCCTCCATATTGGGGTTTTTTCGAGCCTTGGCCTCCACTGGTGATAGCCACCTCGGAGTCTTACCTTCTAATAAGTCTTTGTATTTTATCCAGACCATAAATATTGCTTTTCTGACAATATGGTTTTTTAACATTTTATGGGTTTTACCTTGTCATACCACAAATATGCATGCCATCCTAACGAATTATTAAAACCTTCCAGATCTAGGACATCAGTGTTCTCTAGAAGTAACCAATCTTTCATCCAGCAGAAGGCTGCAGCTTCATAATATAACCTTAAGTCTGGCAGGGCAAACCCCCCTCTTTCTTTTGCATCAGTTAGTATTTTAAACTTTATTCGGGGCTTTTTGCCCTGCCAAACAAACTTTGAAATATCCTTCTGCCACTTTCCAAAACATTCCACTCTGTCCACGATCTGTAAGGTTTGAAACAAAAACAACATCTTTGGCAATACGTTCATCTTTATAGCTGCGATTCGGCCCAACAAGGAAAGTTTCAGTCTTGACCAAGTTTCTAAATCTTTTTTAACTTCTAGCCAGCATTTTTCATAATTATCTTTAAATAAATTCGAATTTTTGGAAGACAAGTTAACCCCCAGGTATTTCACTTTTTTGACCACATTTAACTCTGTTTCCCTCTGAAACCCCTCTGTTTCTAATGGTGTCAAGTTTTCCCCAAAAACTTTAGTTTTTTGTTTGTTCAACTTAAATCCCGCCACCCGACCAAACTCCTGAATCAGTTCCAGAACTCTTTTTGTACTAGATTCTGGCTCCTGTAGTGTTAAAACCAGGTCATCTGCAAAAGCTTTCAGTTTATATTGTTTCACTCCGACCCATACTCCTTGTACCAGCCGGTCCTCCCTAATCATATTCAAGAGCACCTCCAGGACTGAGATAAATAATAAGGGGGAGAGAGGGCACCCCTGTCGTGTTCCTTTTTCAATTTGAAACTCTTCTGTCACCACATTGTTCACTATCAACTTAGCTTTTTGTTCTGAATAAATTGCTTCTAAACCATTTTCAAACCCCCGTCCCACTCCCATCCCTTCCAAGTTTTTCTTCATAAACTTCCAAGAAATGTTGTCAAAGGCCTTCTCCGCATCAATAAAAATTAACACTGCTTTAGTGTTAATGTTAGTTTGCAAAAGTTCCAGAATATCAATAATATTCCTAGTGTTGTCAAACAGATGTCTGCCTGGGAGAAAGCCTGCCTGGTCCTTATGAATTACTTCATTTAATACCTTTTTAAGTCTACTTGCCAAAATGTCTGCAAATATTTTGTAATCCACATTTAGGAGTGAGATGGGACGGTAGTTCTTGAGCTGAGTCTTTTCAGTTTCCACTTTAGGTATCAATGTGATGAAAGCTTCTTTCCACATTTCCGGCGCCCTCCCTCCCTCCATAATCTGATTACAAACCTCCATTAGTGGTTGTATCAAATAGTTTTTTAATATCTTATAGTACTTGGAGGGAAGTCCATCTGGCCCTGGAGATTTGCCCAGCTGCATATTCTGAATGGCATCCTCAATTTCCTGTTGTGTTATTCTGTAGTTCAAGATTGATCTCTTCTCCTGAGATAATTTTGGTAGGCCATTAGCTTTTAAAAATTGATCCATCTCATACACTTCCTCGGGCCCTTGCGTGTACAATTTTTTAAAATATTTCTGGAAACACTTTCTAATTTCATCTGGTTTCTGAATGTTTTTCCCTTCAACCTCTAGATTGGTAACATAGTTCAATTTTTGTCTCTTTTTCAACTGCCATGCTAGCAGTTTTCCACATTTATTCGCCGATTCAAAAGATCTTTGTTTCATTTGTTTAATTTTCCATTCCACTTCTTGGTTTATCAATTTCGTATATTGTGTCTGGTGGAATTTAATTTCTCTTAGAATCTCCTTTGATTTTGGTTTTAATCTCAATTTTTTCTCTCCATCTCTTATCCTCTCTAGTATCTTGTCCTTTTTTCCATTCCAGAGTTTTTTCTTGATCGTATTCTGTTGTATCAGAAACCCTCTCATTACAGCTTTACTTGCGTCCCAGATAATTCTTTTTTCCACCGAGGTGTTCAAATTAATTTCAAAATAATCCTTTAAAGTTTTTTGGGCCTTCTTTACAATCTCTTGATCTCTTAGTAGGTTGTCATTCATTTTCCATCTGAAGGAACCAGCTGGAGTAAGTCTCAATTCCATTTTCAGAGCGTTGTGGTCGGAGCAAGTCTTTGGGCAGATTTCCACTCTTCTAGTCTTAGGTGCCAGCCCTCTAGTTGTCCAAATTTGGTCGATTCTTGTCCATGACAGGTGGGCCTCAGAGAAGAAAGTTCCTTCTTTACCTAAGGGGTTTCTTGTCCTCCAGATATCAATCAAGTCCATATTGTCGGTTAATTCAAAAAAAGTTTTTGGTAGTCTGCCATCCTTGGTTAAATTTTGATTCTGTGACTTATCCATGTAAGTAGAGACCACCCCATTCATATCTCCCATCATGATGATGTTGGAGTAGTCCAGATAGTCCAGCAATGTCTCATGCAGCTTCTTATAGAATTCTGATTTCACCTCATTTGGTGCATAAATTCCTAATATCAAAACTTTTTCACCTTGAGTTTGTATCTCAATTGCTAGGATTCTTCCTTGTTCATCTTTAAACAAAAAATTCGGTGACAAATTCTCCTTTGCATAGATCACCACACCTCTCTTTTTAACTGTCTGATGAAATGAATTCTTGGCCTAGTCTTTTATTAATTAACACTTTCCTGTGGAGTCTAGTCACATGTGTTTCCTGCAAACAAATAATGTCCAAATGTTCTTTTTTCAAAATGTGAAAAATCCTTTTTCTTTTTTCCGGGGAATTTGCTCCATGAATATTCCAACTATACAGCTGCAGAGACATCCTGAATCAATCTGTTGTTTCTCTTTATGGGGTGTCCTTCTTTTCGTCTGGATCCGAAGGTGTAGGAGTTGGTAGTGTACCAGGTTGTGGCGGTGGCCAAGGAATTGCTGATCCCTTCTGCAAGTCCTCTCCGTGGTCGTGCAGGAACTTCTCGTTGTCTTCTATTGTTTTAATTTTAACTTTCTTTCCTTTGTAGTTGAAAGATAGGCCTTGAGGAAACTCCCACCTGTAAGGAATCGCGTTGCCTCTCAATAGTCTTGCTAGATCAGTGTATGCGGTTCTAAGGTCCAAAAGTTGTTTTGGAATATCCCTGTAAATTTCCGCTCTTTTGCCTTGAATATCAAGTGATTTCTTAAAATGGAGGTCTAATATTTTGTCTCTCTTCTGTTTAGATCTCAGAATAATCAAACAGTCTCTGGGCCTGTCCCTCCCTGCAATTCTTCCCAGTCTAAACGCAGTTGTTATTTTAAAGTCCTTGTCTGCTTCTATATCCCAGAACTTAGAAAATTCTGCTGTCAAGAAGCCAATGAGATCTTCTTTCTCAAGCTCTGGAATAGCTCTAAGTCTCAAATTATTTTCCCGGTTTCTCAGTTCCACCATAGACAGGTAGGCCTGCTGGTCACTGATGTGCTTGTGGAGTGGCCTTACCTCCCCTTTTATGGCCTCAACTTTCTGGTTTGCTTGCTCTGCCTTTAAATTGGCTGCCTCAGCCAGTTTCCGATTCTCCACAGTTGCTTCTTTAAGATTCCCAATTGCTTGAGTATTTTGTGCTACTTGTTCAGACAGTTTTGTAATAGAGAATGTGGCTAGGTCTATTTTTGCCATTTGGTCATCCACCTTCTTGTTCAAAATTGCAAATTGTTCTAGCATTTCTTTTAAAATGGTATCAGATCCTCCTTCAGCCATACCCTCTGTTGTTGACTGTTCAGCTCCCTTTTCTTGTATTCCCAATACAGCTGGGACAGATGATCTACGTGACTGAGTAGTCAAAGTTGTTTGCACAAGTTGGGCTTGCTTTGCTTTCGTTTTTGCAGCTCTTGTTTTCGGTGGGCCACTCATTCCACTCCTGTCTATGAGTCAAGGTCAAATTGTGTATTATCCCATGGGAAAAGCAGTTCCCAAATGTAAATAACTGAACAGCAGAGAGTCAAAATAAAGTTTGTTCCCAGGCAATTGTAAATCCAAAACTCCACTAGGGGGAGTGTTGTTACAGTTCAGGTAATAAGGAAAGAAGTTTGTCCACCATTAAAGCCCCTGCAGTCCCTTTTCAACTTACAGAGCACTTCCCAAATTGCCACAAAGTCTCTCCTAAAAGGTGCCAGTTACAGTTTCGTTAATTGTATCCTCCAATGACACTCAACTGTAACTGTTTCTCTTGTAAATACAGTTTCCGCAATGACAGTTCTCTTTTTCTCCTGTCAGTCCGATATTTGGTGTCTTAATTCTTTATAATCCATAAAGGGAAGGAAAGTCCCCATTAAAATCCAATACAATATAAAAAAAATTTTTGTCTTTACCCTTTTTGTAAGCCAATTCCTCCAGCACACGACAGTTCCAAATTTATAATCCTTTTAAAACTGCTTCCAGCTTGTCAGTTTCTTTGCCTTTGATCTTTAAGCACTGCCGGGAGACGGACTTCCTGTTTCTCGTCCCCCGCTTTCAGCCAAATTTAAACTTTTAGTCCCGAAAATAATAGTCCTTACTCACGAGTAAGTAGTTTGGAGCCTGATGTTTCAGGAAGAAAGGTCGGCGCTCATCAGCAGCAGCCGCGCGGCTTCACTCCCGCAGAAAGAGCGATGAACTCACAGCACCGCTTCCCCTCCACGCTTCCGGAGCCCCTTACGGGGTCCCTTCTTCGTTTTGGGGGTCGCTCCAGGTGCCCGCCGAGTCCCACGGCCACGAGCTCACTCTGCTCGTGGTTTTTCTTTGTGGGTTGTTGCTGTGCCGCAGCAGACGACCCTTTTCTGCGGAGCCCCTCTTCAGAGACCGAAGAGGACCGCCATTGCTGTTTCGCGCCGCCTCCGGAAGATCGCTTCTCTCCGCAGCCGCTTCAAAAGAGGTCCGGGGGCAGCGGGAAGCACTTCCCGCTGCCCCAGGACCTCTTTTGAAGCAAGGGGCTGCGGGGAGATCACTTCTCCCGGTGCTCCGAAGCGGGGCGGGGGGCGGGAACACCTTCCCCCACCGCCCCGCTTCAGAACGGTGCTCCGAAGCGGGGCGGGGGGCGGGAACACCTTCTGAAGGCTGGTGGGGGGCAAAAGTCTTTGTCCCCCCTGCCTGCCTTCCCAGGGGCTTTTAAATCGCCCCGGACAGCGGAGAAGTCCTCCGCTGTCCCGGGGCGATTTTAAGATGCCGCCCGCCAGCATTTTAAGATTGCCCGGACAGCGGAGAAGTCCTCCGCTGTCCCAGGGTTTTTTAAAATGCTGGGGGTGGGAAGAAAAGCCCTTGTCTCCCTCCCCCCAGCCTTCAGAAGAGGTCCGGGGACAGACTGTCCCCGGACCTGGTCTGAAGGCGGTTTCCCTAGGAACGCATTAATTGATTTTCAATGCATTCCTATGGGAAACCGTGCATCGCAAGACGAAAAAACCGCAAGATGAAGAGACTTTCGGAACGAATTAATTTCGTCTTGCGAGGCACCACTGTGTATATATATATATATATATGCTTTCGTAGATTTTCACGGGTACAGGAATGCAGGTTTTGGTGTCTTCGGGTGTCTTCCCGTGTAAGAGTCGGGGTGTCTGTGCGACGTTTCGACGAGGTCTCACTCGTCATCTTCAGGCTGGTGCTTTCGGCTTCTTGTTACTGGAACAGAGCAGAATCTGGTGTTTGAGTTCCTATAAATACTGTTGAGGGGTGTGGTGTATAGCCTCCAACGTTCTGGGCAGAGAGGAAGTTCCTAGATTAGTGTGCCTTTTCTTCTTTTGTTCCTTAATTACTTGAGGGATATCTTGGGTGATTTCATGAGTGATATTCAGAATATCACTGGGTGGGTCATTAAGTGTAGATTAGTTGCTAAAGCTTTCGTGTCTTGACCTCTTGAGCTTGTGAAGAGTTTTTCTGAGAAGATGGCTGTGCTGCATTTAGTTGTGCTCTGGCTTGGCTTCGTGTATAGGGGCGAGCTATGGTTTTGTGCCTTGTGCCAGCCGGATCTGTGTAGGGATTGCAGGGGGGTGCAGCATCCGGAGGTGCCACTATAGTTTGGCTACTGGATGGAGTCTGTAATATGTCTGTGGAGAGGGTCTGGGTTTGGGTCTGGTGTGGTTGATTGGTGACGGCGTTCTGTGTGCCTCTGGTTCTGGTGTCAGTTTTTGTGGGGAGGGCTAATTTTCAGATGTCTGGCAGGCGGGACGTGTCGTCACGCTTGTTCATGTTGTGAGGGTGTTTCTCTATCTCGATGGCTTCCATGATTATTCTCTTGTGGTGATGTTCCATGTTAAAGAGCAATTTGGAATCTGCAAAATTAATTTCGTGTCCTGTTTCTTTCATGTGTTGGAAAAGAGAGGAAGTTTTTTCTTCTTTTTTGACGGCATTCTTGTGTTCTGCGATACGTGCATTTATTCGTCTGTTTGTTTGTCCAATGTACGTGGCTGGGCAGACTTTGCAGGGTATTTCATAGACCCCTTGGTTTTCCAGCTGGATTTTGTCTTTTGGGTTTCTGAGGATATTGGCTATTTTTTGGTTGGTGCAGAAGGCTGTTTTGATATTGTGTTTATGGAGGATTTTGCTAATTTTGTCTGTAGTGCCCTTGCTATAAGGAAGGAGGGCCATGCCATTGTTTTCTTCTGTGTCTTGGTTTTTGGGGGGTGTTTCTTTTTGGATTAGCTTCGTAACCCTGTTTTTCTGGTATCCATTGGCGATTAACACATTTGAGAGATTCTGTAACTCAGTTGTCAAGTGGTCTTTGTCAGCCAGGCGTTTGGTTCTGGAGATGAGAGTCTTGGCTACGGAGTTTATTTGTGCAGGGTGGTGGTGTGATTGTGCATGTAAGTAGCGGTTGGTGTGTGTTTTTTTCCGGTAGATAGTGTATATATGCAGGTTTTGGTGTCTTCGGATATATATATGCAGGTTTTGGTGTCTTCGGGTGTCTTCCCGTGTAAGAGTCGGGGTGTCTGTGCGACGTTTCGACGAGGTCTCACTCGTCATCTTCAGGCTGGTGCTTTCGGCTTCTTGTTACTGGAACAGAGCAGAATCTGGTGTTTGAGTTCCTATAAATACTGTTGAGGGGTGTGGTGTATAGCCTCCAACGTTCTGGGCAGAGAGGAAGTTCCTAGATTAGTGTGTCTTTTCTTCTTTTGTTCCTTAATTACTTGAGGGATATCTTGAGTGATTTCATGAGTGATATTCTGAATACCACTGGGTGGGTCATTAAGTGTAGATTAATTGCTAAAGCTTTCGTGTCTTGACCTCTTGAGCTTGTGAAGAGTTTTTCTGAGAAGATGGCTGTGCTGCATTTAGTTGTGCTCTGGCTTGGCTTCGTGTATAGGGGCGAGCTGTGGTTTTGTGCTTTGTGCCAGCCAGATCTGTGTAGGGATTGCAGGGGGGTGCAGCATCCGGATGGCAAAAAACCTGATGGCTCCCTAGGACACACTATCTACCGGAAAAAAACACACACCAACCGCTACTTACATGCACAATCACACCACCACCCTGCACAAATAAACTCCGTAGCCAAGACTCTCATCTCCAGAACCAAACGCCTGGCTGACAAAGACCACTTGACAACTGAGTTACAGAATCTCTCAAATGTGTTAATCGCCAATGGATACCAGAAAAACAGGGTTACGAAGCTAATCCAAAAAGAAACACCCCCCAAAAACCAAGACACAGAAGAAAACAATGGCATGGCCCTCCTTCCTTATATCAAGGGCACTACAGACAAAATCAGCAAAATCCTCCATAAACACAATATCAAAACAGCCTTCTGCACCAACCAAAAAATAGCCAATATCCTCAGAAACCCAAAAGACAAAATCCAGCTGGAAAACCAAGGGGTCTATGAAATACCCTGCAAAGTCTGCCCAGCCACGTACATTGGACAAACAAACAGACGAATAAATGCACGTATCGCAGAACACAAGAATGCCGTCAAAAAAGAAGAAAAAACTTCCTCTCTTTCCCAACACATGAAAGAAACAGGACACGAAATTAATTTTGCAGATTCCAAATTGCTCTTTAACATGGAACATCACCACAAGAGAATAATCATGGAAGCCATCGAGATAGAGAAACACCCTCACAACATGAACAAGCGTGACGACACGTCCCGCCTGCCAGACATCTGGAAATTAGCCCTCCCCACAAAAACCGACACCAGAACCAGAGGCACACAGAACGCCGTCACCAATCAACCACACCAGACCCAAACCCAGACCCTCTCCACAGACATATTACAGACTCCATCCAGTAGCCAAACTATAGTGGCACCTCCGGATGCTGCACCCCCCTGCAATATATATATATATTCCGGAGGTCCGTTCTTAACCTGAAACCGTTCTTAACCTGAGGTACCACTTTAGCTAATGGGGCCTCCTGCTGCCACCGTGCCGTCAGCGCGTGATTTCTGTTCTCATCCTGAGGTAAAGCTCTTAACCTGAGGTACTACTTATGGGTTATTGGAGTCTGTAACCAGAAGTGTTTGTAACCCGAGGTGTTTGTAACCCGAAGTACCACTGTATATATATATATATTACCAACACATACTGTCTGTACCATGATAGATACAAATTTCTGCTAGTGGCGGGCTTAAAAGTAGCTGGCCCTTCACAGCTGGATTCAAGTCGCCTCTTTTGATCAGAGCCCATCACTGATATAGCTAGACTGTTTTCATCTTACAGTGGAATCCAAGAAAATGCGTCTGAAGAAGGTGTCTTTTAAAAATATATCAGCAGGAAGTGTAACTTGTCTTAGACTTCCTTTCTTCCATATCGCATTATCTTAAGAAAATATATAAATTCTATCATCATCATTAAATGCAATACTGTATTGTTCTCAGAAAATATTGTTCCCTCTCTTCAGAGGGCCACATTTGCCCTTACCCCTTTCCTCAAGGAGAGATTGGCTCCCAAAGGGTGGGACCCAACTGTGTCAAGGGTTGAGGTGGATCACAATGGACCTGATGGCCAATCAGAATGGGATTAGGAGCCTGGTTTCATAAGCCTGCTCCTCTTCTGAGCCCTTCCCCTTTGCCTTTTTGCTTCACCCTTCCTCTATGCCAGGGGTCTGCAACCTTTAAGACAAAAAGAGCCACTTGGACCCGTTTCCGAAGAAAAAACAACAACTGGGAGCCGCAAAACCATTGCGACATTTAAAACAAATATAACACTGTGAACGGCTTACTGTGCTTGACTATTTCCTGAGCGGCTACAAAACTAGCATATGTTGTGGAATTTGCAGACTTCACCCAATTCTTGAAATTATTTTTGCTCCTATCAACCTTCCTCATACGTTCTGCAATGGCTTTTCGTCTCTCATCTCCATCTGGATATTTTTCAGCAAAGGCTGTGTGTTTATTGTGGAAATGTCTTGCAATATTTGACTTTTTGTTGTTTGCAAATTTCTCACCATATATTAAGCATACTGGTAAACCAGTCTTGTCAGTAGAGAAGGCAAATGATTCTGTCCATGTATCATTAAACATTCTGTTTTCTTCAGAAATTTTTCTTTTCTTGCCTTTATCCATGGCTGGCCTATCGGGGGTCCAAAAGAGGGACGTAACTAGAAATCAGAGGGCCCCATAGCAAAATTTGCTATGTCCAATAATCAATGCCCCAAAATGCCATAGAAAATTAATCAGGGCCCCAGTGTACCATAAATCATAATCAGTGCCTGATGTAAATAATAATTAATAATGAGGGCCCAATGTCATCCTCGTCATTTTAAAATAACTTTTTTTGACACTTTTTTATTATTATTTTGTTTGACCCCTCAGAATTACTCCTCCTCATAGAAATAAACGTTAAATTAACAAGTTACCTTTTTTTGAGTGTGTGTTCTTCACTCCCCTTCAAAACAGTGACCAGCTTACATGCCCCCTTTCAATGCAGCCTGCTTACAGCCCTCAACCAAAATGGCCGCTCCCGCGACTCCCACGTGCGCCCACAAAGATGGCGCCGACGATTTTCCCTTATCGGTGCCCTTTAAAGAAATGGCCGCCGCAGCTTCAACCCACGCCTAGAGGAGGCTAGAGAGGGAGAAAAGCGGGGGGGAGGAAAGCAGCGAGGACGGCAGAGAAGGACTGCCGGGAGTGGAATCCCACACACCGCGAGGGGAAGGAAGGGAGAGGGTGCGAGCTGGAACGGGGCAAAGAGGGCGGTCCCCGGTCGTGCCTGGCCTTAAATGGGCTAGGGCACGCCTCCCCGGCCCCGCCGATTGGCGGGCAGGGTTGCAGGGACGCCCGGGGATTCCCCTGTTCTCGCGGGGGCAAAAGGCCAGCCCCCGCAAGTGGAGTGTGGGAGGGGTTAGCTCGCAACCCCGTCTCCTCTCTAGCTCGGAAATGGCTTTGCGGAAAATGCGCCTCCTCCCCTCGCCTCCACCCCGGCAAAGGCGTTAAAGAGCCGCATGCGGCTCCGGAGCCGCAGGTTGCCGACCCCTGCTCTATGCAGTATGGGCTTTGGCTAGTTACCTGCTGAAGAGGTTAAGTAGGATTGTTTGAGGTCATGGATTCCTTTATTGTCCTTTGGCTCCCTCGTTTTACCCCCACCTACTTTACACTGCTAGAATTAATTTTATTAATTAATTTTATTGGCCATTTGTTGCTTGGAATTGTAGCTGTTCATGGAGCACTGAGTTTAGGCAGGTTGGAAAAGGTATAGACACCCACCCACCCACCCAATGACATAAACAGTTTGTTGAACATGCAAGTGGTTTTTTGTTTGTTTGTTTGTCTGTATTTGGGCATAGCTTTCTAATCCCCTGGAACATGGTCAGCTCAACAAGAACGTGTGGTAGAAAAAGCTACAGGAAGTATTAAAATATCAATGTACAGGCAATTATCATTTTAGGCACATCCAACTGACATGTAACCATGCACACAGGAATTGTGCTGACCCAGGAAGTGGCAAGAAAAAGGGGAAGAATGGGCTGAGGCGGGCTTACAGGTGCTCCACCAACATGCACGGGGGTCAGAAACACAACCCTCATGCAAAAAGATTGTTGCCTGTATTTCTTCTGAGTCAAAGCTCATAACTTTATACTTCCTCTGCTTGAAGATTTTAAGTCCAAACCTTTAGCCTCGCTATTTTATGGAGTTCAGATATGGGTTGCTTCGAGAATCCTTTTGTGTCCCAAGCTATGTTTTGAAGGCTGCTCTGAAATTCCAAGCTGGTCCCCCCTCTATTTTCACACATGCCTGAATCAGGATTTTAAACTATTGGCTCCAGTTGAATTTAGCCCCTACTGGCTTCCTTCCTTTAGTTCTGCTTGATTTGCACAAAAGCAGCTGGATGAAAGCCATGAATTTAAGGTAATGCTTTCTTGGCTTTTCAGCGCAACATTTACTAAGCTTAGGTCTCAGTAAAGCAAAAGAACTATTGAGGCAATGCCTGCATGGTATTGAACAGCTGAACAATCTGTTTGCAGTGAGAAAATGATGTCCCCAGTATGAATTATTTAGATGTTATTTTATAACAATTAAATAGCATTTACATATATTGTGCAAAAGCCGCTGGTATAATGCAATAGTCAGTTTAAATATTGCTGTATAAAACACATCTTAGTTAACTTTATCATAAATATTTCAACATTTCATTCAATCTCCTAAAGAAAAATAGGAACTGCTGACATTTCATTTATATTCTGAAAAGTGTTCCCAAATAAAACTTAAACGTTTAAATGTATATCTTAGCAGGATCGACTAATATATTTTCTAACCTCTGTATATCCCAAATCACTTAAAGTATATTATTTTCTTTTAAATGGGCAAGCAGCCCCTCCTTAAATCTATTATGCCCAGTCTTTTCTATGCATGAAATTGTTCCATTTATTCATTCCCTTCCTATTTTAATGGGCACAACATTGCCACTAAATTTATCATGTCTGGCTGTTCCCATATTTTCCTAATTAAGTCATGATTTTCTGGTGCTTAACTGTGTTTGCACGTTTTAGCAAACAATATTCCTGTAAGAGACAGAAGATACAAAATCTATGTTTGATACATTCTTATATTCACTTTGGGTGTAACAGCAGCTCCACATTTATCTGAGCCTAGAACATTTCCTTGATAATTGTTAGTAACATTTACCAATTGAATTTGGCCTTCCTATACCATGTGAAAAAGCCCTCTTTCTTCATGACATACCTAACACTTTTCATTTCATGACATACCTAACACCTAACATTATTTCCATTTTGGTTTTCCATTTTAATATTGTTCTCTTTATAGGGTTTTTTGTTTTTGTTTTTGCTATTGGAAAATGTAAACATTTCCTAAATAGGAATTTCCACAATTCTCTTGATATCTTGCTTTCTGTGTCTTTACTTCATTCAAACCTTATAAACCTTATAATATTAGTTTTCAATGTATCAAAATAGCAATTTGATATAATTAGAAAATACGAAACAGGATGGTTTTTTAAGATGCATATTGAACTCTTTCTTAGTTACTTATCCTATTTGTAAGTATAATTAAATGTGCTTCCTTCAGCACTTACATGAGGGTCATTTTATGAGAACCCCATTCCATAATTGTGCATGACCATGTGGAGATAAAGAAGGCTGATCGCCGAAGAATTGGTGCTTTTGAATTATGGTGCTGGAGGAGACTCTTGAGAGTCCCATGGACTGCAAGAAGATCAAACCTATCCATTCTGAAGGAAATCAGCCCTGAGTGCTCACTGGAAGGACAGATCCTGAAGCTGAGGCTCCAATACTTTGGCCACCTCGTGAGAAGAGAAGACACCCTGGAAAAGACCCTGATGTTGGGAAACATTGAGGGCACAAGGAGAAGGGGAAGGCAGAGGACAGGACAGTGTTCTCGAAGCTACTAACATGAATTTGACCAAACTGCGGGAGGCAGTGGAAGACAGGAGTGCCTGGCATGCTCTGGTCCATGGGGTCATGAAGAGTCGGACATGACTAAATGACTAAACAATAAACAATGTGGAGATAGTAATGCTGAAACATAGGCCCATGTATTGTCTTTTTGAGGCTGTTGTTGTTGTTGTTTACAGAGACTAATAAAAGAGTTAATCACTCTCAGCCAAGGCATTCAGCTGATCAAGATCAACTGGTGACAGCAAAGATGGAATAAGTTCTAGCAACAGACATTAAAATAAGAGTCACACCTGTGCTGTTTGAGTTTTAGAATGCATAAGCTGACATCCAACTAACATGTCCCATAAGCACAAGGATTTCCTCTTGTGCAACAGGATTTGCCATCCTCACCCCATGCTCGCCTCCTAACCTCCCCAAATTTGTTCCCTGGGGTTGGGAGAGCACTTAGAACAGAACAAGTAGGGAGAGAGGGTAATGCAGCATTGCACAAGAAGAAATCCTTACACCGGCAGTGCCATGGCTTCTCTGAATATATCCACATAGTTTACCAGTTTGCATACTCAGTCGTGTTTACACCAGCGCTATTTTCTAGAAAAAGACATGGCGGAACTCACCATGAACCAGACCCTCAAAGTGTCCCTATTTTCTGATTTGATTCTGGAATGTCCTTTAGGACATTCCTTAGGATGTTCCTATTTTCAGTGGAGAAATGTTGGAGGTTAAGGTAGGATGTCACTATTTTCATTAGAGAAATGTTGGAGGGTATGGAGTTATCCAACCCCAAGCTATCTGAAGGCAATCCTGTATTGGGATTTTTAAAAAAATGTTTAATGTTTTATTATGTTTTTATATGTGTTGGAAGCTGCACATAGTGGCTGGGGCAACCCAGTAAGATGTGTGGGGCATAAATAGTAAAATTATCATTATGGAACGGGACGTCCCTATTTTCATTGGAGAAATGTTGGAGGGTATGCATGAATATCTGGCAACAGTATTCACATTACCAGAAATTGTTGTCTTAGGATGCCAATGGCACCTACCTGAGAGGTGCCAAAACTGAGGTCTGGTGAGTTCCTGCTGAATTTTTATTTTAAATTAGTGCTGCTTTTTAATTTAGTTTTATAATTTTTGAGTTGTGCTTAGGATTGAGTTGTGCTTAGGATTTTTTTACATAATTTGCAAAGGCTAGTGAGTGATGCAAATATCTATCTATCTGCTCATACTATCAAATGGGCCCTTCTACTTGGAATGAATTAAGGCCACCACTGATGTAGTCTTATCTTTGAAAAGATCACAGACTCAAGGCACAAATAATTTTTGGCTCTGTCTGCCATATCCCAATCATAGCAACAGGCTGACGTAGTGGAAGTTCCATGATTGACCAAACATCTCTGGCTTCCTGATGTTCAAATTGCCACCAGCTGGAAGCACTCCAGCATATTAATAAGTGCAATTAAGCATGCCATTGCAAATGACATATTAGAACAGTCCCTCAAGTCAATGTAGAATAGGGGGACTAATGCTGTTTTTATTTTGCAGCAACATACATTTTTCTTTTGATTATTCCATCCAATCCATCTCTCCAATCAGTCAGAATTTACTGCTAGGATTCTGTTTCATTATCTCCTGTATATCATCCAGAGCAGTAATGGATAATGCTAGTGTTCAGGCCCAGGAAATGCAAGCCTGAAAGTACCAACAGAGCTTTTATCTTGTCAAAAGGGGGAAATCATAATAAACAGTTTCCCTGCAAATTATATTTTCAATAGGGATTCCCTTTTTAAAGCAAAATTCACGGCTGTTGTCTTTATTCTACATTTTAAATCTTCCGAAAGCTTTGAGATTTTCTTCCCCATAGATTCCCAGTCCACTGCTGAATATAAGAATGTACTCAACATACCACCCCTGGCAGAGGAAGGGCCTGTGATGCAAATTGTGACATGGCTGATAAAGAAAGAACGTGGAGAAATTAGGTGCACTTTGCATTTCATTGTGAAACTACCCAATTTGCTCTTCCCAAAACAATATATGAAATGCAGCTATCCATCAAAAGTTGCACTTCTCCGAATCTTACAAGGAAGTTCTTCAACCAAAAGAAACAATAAGGGGCAGTGTGCGGGGGGGGTCAATAAATTAATATGTGCTTGTGAGCTTCCATCACCATAGTATCAGTATTGTCCTTGAAGAACTCAGGAAGAAAGAGGATTGGGACAAAACTAGAATGAGTTGGTTTTGCAGGTCATTGCCTCTGACTCCATTTAGCATTGGCCTCCCATGTCTTCTGCAGTCCCAGTTTCAATGCACATTGGTCACCACCACAGAGCAAAGGCTTTGTACACGAGAGGCCCTGGATTCTGTCAGTTTGCATTTCTTAGTGCAGAAAGTATTGATCTGATGTGTAGAGATCTTTCCTATTCTACTTAATTCAACTCTTTCTTTCTGAGTTATGCTGACTATAAAAGTAAGGCCAGAAGGAGCCTGGGTTTCACTTTTACTATCTCTTTCCCCTGTGGTGTTCTGTACATGGTATGCTTAGTGTTAAGCTTTAGACTTATTATAAGTTATTGCAAGGATGCAGGTGGCCGATCGGAAGATTGGCGGTTCGAATCCCCACGACGGGGTGAGCGCCTGTTGCTCGGTCCCTGCTCCTGCCCACCTAGCAGTTCGAAAGCACGTCAAAGTGCAAGTAGATAAATAGGTACCGCTCCGGCGGGAAGGTAAACGGCATTTCTGTGTGCTGCTCTGGTTTGCCAGAAGTGGCTCAGTCATGCTGGCCACATGACCCGGAAGCTGTATGCCAGCTCCCTCGGCCAATAAAGCGAGATGAGCGCCACAACCCCAGAGTCAGCCACAACTGGACCTAATGGTCAGGGGTCCCTTTACATTTACCCTTTACCTAAGTTATTGCAAGTTTACTTTAAGTCTGCTGTAACTGGATTTCTTATGGACAGTGCCAATCCTGAATGGATTGGATTTGTGACCATTATGTTCATTTGCCTTCAGTAGCAGTAAAGCTCTGCTGGATGAAATATAATTGCTTCTGGTCTATTTTTGGGGAATCTTGCAACATGTTTAAGTTTTACTCTGCTAACTATGCAATGCATTGGAATCTACTCTGGATCAATAGCGAGTAGAATTCCATGACAGATTCAATCCCTGGCATCACCAGTTTATATAACCTGAGTTTCCCACACCTTCATTCACCTATGCAGGTCAGAATTTGGTTCAATAAATGAATATGCCCCAGTTATCTTTGTGTCTTGCCACTTTACTTCCCTGTGTGGTCACAGTGAACAGACAACATTGGGCTGGATAGACAAATAATTTGATATGGTGTAGCTACAGAAACCCAGACTTTCTTTGCCATTTTTTTAAACTGCATCAATCTTAATTCTTAACTAAGCCTTTAATCTTCAAAATATCCAGTTGATATCATCTCTGTTTTGTGAATCAGAGCTCCTTTATTTGGTATTAAGGAAAATAGCTTTATGATCTTCTAAGCAATTTATCAGTCAAATTGGTGTTCTGTCACACATAAAGGATGGAGCTTCTGTTCTCTTTGGAGGTATGTGGAAGAGACAGCGTCAGGAGATGTAGCTTCTCCTCACCTTTACATGGAAGGCCGTAACTGCTCTAATTCCCTATGCAATAAGAAAGGAACAGAAGCACTGTTCTCTACTTAATTTGATAGCCCTACATGGAAATGCTCAGTGACTTGTGCATAATAAAGTAGGAAAGATGGAAATGTTCCTTTAATGTCTGGTAATGTGAATACTGTTGTCAGATACTTTATGCCATAGTAAATAATCATGCCAGTGTGTTAAATATTCATCAGTGCAATAAATAAAAGTTATATAAATGAAATGAATATATTTTTCTCTTTGCAATATTCTAAAGAGGCTATCAATACTTGTTTTTTGTTTGAGGTATGACCAATCATTACAGGTGATCTGTTGTTAAATTGCCAAAGAGCCAAAAGGTGTGATTGGGCAAATGCAATTCAATGTAAGGAAACGTAGGGTGATATATGTCAGCACAAAAAAGTCTTAATTTCACATCTAACTTCATGGGGTCTCAACTGTCAGTTTCTGACCAGGAATACGATCTTGAGGCTATAGTGGACAGCTTGATGAACATGTTGACCCAGCGTTCAGCAGCTGTGGAGGGAAAGGTGAATTCCATGTTAGTGATCATTAGGAAAAGAACTGAATATAAAACTGCTCACACTATAGTGCCATTATACAAATCAATAGTGCGACCAAAGGCACTGACTCCTGGGGCTGAGGCAGTTTTGCCCCCCACCCCAAATATTTTTTTTGGGAGGGGACCAGGTACCCTCAATATTCCTAGGTCACTGCAGGCAAGATGTCAGGGTGTCGCACAACATCACATCGGGACCCCCCAATCCTCTGGAGAAGCTGGTGTCTCTGGGGGCAACTGCATTCGGAGTACTGTATACAGTTCTGGATGCCTCACCTCAGAAAGGATAATGCAGAGTTGGAAATGATATAGAAAAGAGCGACCAAAATGATTAAGGCAGTGGAGCAACTCCCCTGTGAGGAAAGGTTGCTCCTGGGGCTTTCTAGCTGAATGTTGGAAGATTCCAGAAAGACAAGAGAAAGTACTTGTTTCCTGCTTGGCAGGGGGTTGGACTCGATGGCCCTTGTGGTCTATTCCAACTCTATGATTCTATGATTCTACTTATTCACACAGCATGAGGAAGTTATGGCTACCAATTTGGAAGCCTTTGAAAGAGGACTGGGCAAATTCATGGCAAGTCTATCAGTCACTACTAGCTCTGCTCTGTCTCCACTGTCTGAGGCAATATATTGGGCTATGTGAGCCATTGGCCTGATCCAGAAGGCTGTTCTTCTGCTATGTGTGGAGGTTAGTTAAGAAGATTTGATACCAGTTAAATCAGATTCAAAATAAATCAGGAAGTTAAAACATGAGAGCAGGAACATGTCCCATACATGTGTATGTGTGAACTTGGAAGATTTGAGGAGGAGGGATTTCGAGTAAGTAAATGTGGACAGGTGAGCAGGGACTCAGCTATACAGCAGCAAATAAAACGTTTTAAGTGCAATACACAATGTGACACTAGAGAGAGTTTGGATTTGATATCCCGCTTTATCACTACCCTAAGGAGTCTCAAAGCGGCTCACATTCTCCTTTCCCTTCCTCCCCCACAACAAGCACTCTGTGAGGTGAGTGGGGCTGAGAGACTTCAGAGAAGTGTGACTAGCCCAAGGTCACCCAGCAGCTGCATGTGGAGGAGCGGGGAAGCGAACCCGGTTCACCAGATTACGAGACAACCGCTCTTAACCACTACACCACACTGGCTCTCTAGATGGTCATGGTGAACCTTATGGAACCTTATGGAAAATTCAATGTATTTTTAAAGACTCTCTCTCTCTCCCTCTCAAAAAGCATGTAGATTCCACCCAGGTGGCTGGCTCAGGTGAATAGTCCAGGCAAGCCATGGCAGTATGGTAAGCAAGCATTGGAATGTAAAGGGATGGAGGGATTGCTGAGGTGTAAAGTGAAGGGGGGAAGTTTGTTGAAGTGTAAAGGCATGGAGAAGGGGGATGTTGGTGGGTAGGCAGGGTTGAAATGGAAGGAAGCAGGGGTGCAACCCCTCGTATTTATATATATTTTAATTGTGTGCATGTGTGTAATGGAAACGAGGAAGTTATGATTGAAAACCGACATTTGATAGTGGACTGATATCAAAAGTTGTTTATTCTAATGCATTTTTCTTCTTCTTTTATATCAAGCCACATTATTTTATATCAAGCCAAATTATTAACAGAAAGAAGTCTCAAATTACCCTATCAAAAATATTACGTCCTTGGATCCCTTGAAAGTGAGTTTCCCCTGAGGGAGAATGCAGTCAGTCAAAATGCCTGCAGGGGATTTAAAAACCAATTTTCAATAATTGTTTCCTTCCCTGATTGGCATTGCCCTTTAGTTGTTGTTGTTGTTTAATTACACTACATTATGATACAAACAGGTTTGCATATCTTAACAGTTACAGTCCTAAACCAAACAGTCCTCCCACCCCACACTGTTGCTTTGAATCTACTGATATTGTCAGCCAAATATAACCCCAAGGTGCCTAAGTTATGAAGACCTAAACTTGGAGTAGAGAGCTGGTTGGACTTCAACTCCAACATACCTAACCATTGACCATGCTCATGGAACTATCAGCTTGAGGAGGGCCACATAACCCATTATCTTCTCTATGAGATCCTCATCAAGTCTGTGTGTGTTTCAAGTTATGTTCAACTATTATCTGTTTATCAACTCCCTAATAGTAGTAGTAGTGGTGGTGGCAGTAGTAGTAGTAGTAGTACAGTGGTACCTCTGGTTACGTACTTAATTCATTCCGGAGGTCCGTTCTTAACCTGAAACTGTTCTTAACCTGAAGCACCACTTTAGCTAATGGGGCCTCCTGCTGCTGCCGCGCCGCCGGAGCACGATTTTTGTTCACATCCTGAAGCAAAGTTCTTAACCCAAGGTACTATTTCTGGGTTAGCGGAGTTTGTAACCTGAAGCATCTGTAACCTGAAGCGTATGTAACCCGAGTACCACTGTAGTAGTATACCGTCCTCCATCTATTAATCTTAGGGAAGTACACAACATAAAAATACAACATAAAAACACAAAATACTTAATAAAATGAAGGGGGGAACCACAAACCAATAACACACACACACACCCCGTAGGCAACAAAATGTGAAGTGAAATAGATATAAATGTTTTTATAATTATAGAAATTAGAAAATTGCATCTCATTTATACTTCTGTTTCCCCACATGATCACCAAGAGGGTAAAGATTGAGCCAGGTTTCCAGCCATGCCTACGAGTCAATGGGGAATGTTCTTTGTAGCCCTCCAGGGGCTGCGAAGATGTTCAGGCAGGGGCAAGGGAGGAAATGAGGCAAAAATCCTCTCAATGCTTTCCACTGGAGTCTGGGAAGCTCACTGCATCCAGCAATATTTTGCAATCCCATGTCTGCCAACTTGCAAGGAAGAACGGGAGCGATCTAGGAGTCTGCCCCCGCCATGGATGTGTATATATATAAAAGATGAAATTGAGGTTGCTGTTTGTAGGTTGAAGAAGTGGAAAGCTGGAAAAAATGGCTAAACGGCAAGCGAAGGATGTCAACTAGAGACTAAATCAGAAATGAAGCAGCGATGGGGGGGAATATCTTGGGCCTATGTTGCAGCAGGAACGGAAAACCTGATGTTAAGAAATTGCAATAAATTAAAGTAATTTGGTTTGATTTGTAATAATAATAAAAAAATGTGGGGGAGAGGTAAAGATTGAGCCAGACTGAGTACATGGGGAAGATGACATTTTGTGTGCAAGCTGACATGAAAGTTCTATTCTACTAAGAAGCGGAACATTTCCCACATTCTTTTCTTTGGCCTTGCCTAAGTATCATTTGAAAGTGATATGCTTCCACATCCTCAGTGTTCTACTTGACTTTCCTATTCCAAGGACAAAACCTACCGCTGAGAGCCTCTAATCAAATAGTTCTCAATAGATGCACTATTGTGCTGAAAACCTACTCTCAAAGAAAGATGAAGCACTTCAAGAAGGGGAAAAAAACCATTGCAGCAACTGCTTTAGCTATGTGACGTCTTGAAGTGGAAGCAGCTGTCCTCTGCAATACAAGGAAGACAGTTTAACACTGAACTTTGAAAGGTTTTTGATACTTTTGTCAAATTTAGAGCAGTTACTTTTTATAAAATCTCCCGTTGGTTTAGAATTAGGTCGGAGCTGAAACTACTCACTCATTTTCATGTTCCTTTTTCATGAGTGTGAAAAATCATTTTCAGGCCCCCCCCAAGTATGTCTGAGCGGAGGTTCCAAAAGAACAGAATAAATTGTTTATGTATGGTACGACAGCTGTTCGGATATTGCTAGCCCAAAGATGGATAGAGGAAGCAGTCCCAACCAAAGAGGACTGGAAAACCAAGTTAATGGACTATGCTGAAATGGCAAAATTAACTGGAAACCTCAGAAACCAAGACAATCAGGAATTTTAAAAAGAATGGGAAATTTTTATTATATATTTACAAAAATATTGTAAACTTCTTAATACATTGACAGGATTTTAGAAGCACTTGTAATTTTAGAGGTGGTATAGGAAATTTGAGGTTAAAATAGAAATTTGGAGTAGAAATGATATGCAGGTTGTTTTTTTTTAAGAACTTTAAGGAACCAAAGGAGGGGGAGGAGGGAAATCACGGGATTAGGATAATCCCATTTTATGGATATGTTACTGTTTTGATGCAATTCCCCCTCTTTTTTGTTTTTTTTTGTTTGTTGTTGTTTATTTGTGATGTTTGCTACATTTGCAGAAAACCCAATAAAAATATTAGAAAATAGAAAAGAAAATATTTTCTAATTTGTTATCCATGCCTGCAATTCAGCAATGACTTCATGAGGGATCAACTGACATAAGGTCATACCTGTGTAACTGGAGACGGCACTGCCATGTTTCTTCATTCACTGTCCTTGCTCAGGACACAGCAGTGATATAACTATGCCATGTGTTGGCACAACACTTCATTTTTCTTTATTTTACTGGATGTGTAATAGCACATAACATACATTATAGAAGGCATTGGAGCACTAAAGATCTGGAGTCCAACAACGGCAAACAAAACGACATCATACATTTTAACTGAAGAGAAATCATTTCAACATAAAAGGTGATATCCAATGTTACCCATACACAGGATATAGTACACTTATTTATGAAAGGGCTATCTAAGATATCTAGCTGTAACAGGGACACATATGTTTTTACAATGTCCTACACTGGTAAATTTTTGGCAGAGGATAATAGTGGTGATCAACCCAACCATACGGAATAATCTTAAACTTGCTGAAGAAAATATCCTTCTGAATCAGATACCCAGTACTTGGAACTTAACAAAGTGACAATATGAATGGATTCCCCACATCCTTACTAGGGCAAAAAGACAGGTATTGATGAATCTCCGGGTTTGGGGCGGTATATAAATTAAATAAATAAATAAATAAACTGGAAAAAATAAAAATGCATCTCCCTTCAACGAATGTATAGAAGATTAGTACAAACTCACAACACAGGAACAAATCACGTATAGATTTAGAATTGCCATGGACACACACACAAAAAAAACTGAATTCAGTTTTTTAAACACTGCATTAGGTTAAATCTGGGTTAACTGCAAAAACAATCTTGTAATGTTTGTAAATTCTGTTTTTTATTGTATATGAATGTTATTTCTTACACACACACACACAATCTTTCAAAAAAGAATATATATTTTTAAAAATACACAGAATACATATGGACAAACGACTGCAATATACTGAACCAGACTATTAAACTCAATATTGTCTACACTGAGAGGCAAGGTCTAATCAGGGGTTCAGACAGAAACTTCAGAGTTGGACATACTAGAGAAGAGCTTTCCAAACTGTGTGTCATGACACGTTAGTGCAGGCATCCCCAAACTCGGCCCTCCAGACGTTTTGGGACTACAACTCCTATCATCCCTAGCTAACAGGACCAGTGGTCAGGGATGATGTGAATTGTAGTCCCAAAACATCTGGAGGGCCAAGTTTGGGGATGACTGCATTAGTGTGTCGGCTACAGTGTGTAGGTGTGTCGCACAAATGCTCCCCACGCTCCTCCTGGGGCTGAAAAGTGGTTAGTTTAACCTTCGGCTTGCTAGTGAAACTGAATTACTGTATCACGAAATGATGCACGTCTAAAAAGTGTCTCAGCAACATGAAAAATTCAGAAAGTTCCGTACTAGGGATTGAACCAGGTATCTGTTGCAAGCAAAGGACCTGCTCTACCACTGAATCATGGCCTTCCCCGATATACATGGCTCAAGAAATTGCAACAGAGCAGAACCAGTTCACAACTCTACTCTTTCTATTTAAATAAATGGTTGACTATCAATATTTATTTTTTCTTTCATAAGATGTAAACACTGCTTGATTGTACAAAAAAACCTAAAAGTGGCTTACAAAAAAGAAAAAAAGAAAAAAAGAAAAAAGAATAGAGGATGATCATCTTTCTGCAGGTCCAATATAGCAACAAATGACTGTAAGCATAATTCTGAAGACAAATAATATGCACATGACTCCAAAGTTTGTGAACTATTATATGATCTCCTAGAATACAATGTAAGAAAGATTTATATGACCTGAAGAGAATCCCGAAGAATACAATGCGGTGGCAAACTTTGGTGATACTTCTTCACTCAATGTCTTTTCCAACGCCTCTGAATCATTCGCAGGAAACACTTTGAATTTTCTGACCAAAATAGGGGGATGATGGCAGTCCATTCAAAAACTCTCTTAAAAGTTTAAGAATAGCTTCTGAGCAGTTATGAGTTAGTTTAAACTAAACTGTATATTGTCTCCCTGCTTATTTAACTTATATGCAGAATTCATCATGCGAAAGGCTGGGCTGGATGAATCCCAAGCTGGAATTAAGATTGCCGGAAGAAATATCAACAACCTCAGATATGCAGATGACACAACCTTGATGGCAGAAAGTGAAGAGGAATTAAAGAACCTTTTAATGAGGGTGAAAGAGGAGAGCGCAAAATATGGTCTGAAGCTCAACATCAAAAAAACGAAGATCATGGCCACTGGGCCCATCACCTCCTGGCAAATAGATGGGGAAGAAATGGAGGCAGTGAGAGATTTTACTTTCTTGGGCTCCATGATCACTGCAGATGGTGACAGCAGTCACGAAATTAAAAGACGCCTGCTCCTTGGGAGAAAGGCGATGGCAAACCTAGACAACATCTTAAAAAGCAGAGACATCACCTTGCCAACAAAGGTCCGTATAGTAAAAGCCATGGTTTTCCCAGTAGTGATGTATGGAAGTGAGAGCTGGACCATAAAGAAGGCTGATCGCCGAAGAATTGATGCTTTTGAATTATGGTGCTGGAGGAGACTCTTGAGAGTCCCATGGACTGCAAGAAGATCAAACCTCTCCATTCTGAAGGAAATCAGCCCTGAGTGCTCACTGGAAGGACAGATCGTGAAGCTGAGGCTCCAATACTTTGGCCACCTCATGAGAAGAGAGGACTCCCTGGAAAAGACCCTGATGTTGGGAAAGATGGAGGGCACAAGGAGAAGGGGACGACAGAGAATGAGATGGTTGGATGGTGTTCTTGAAGCTACTAGCATGAGTTTGATCAAACTGCGGGAGGCAGTGGAGGACAGAAGTGCCTGGCGTGCTCTGGTCCATGGGGTCACGAAGAGTCGGACACGACTAAACGACTAAACAACAACAAGTTACGAGGAATTTGAAACCTGCCTTATTGTAAGATGAAGTGAGAAACACTGTCAAGAACTTCTACTCTGATTCTTGTTGTTGTTGTTTAGTCATTTAGTCATGTCCGACTCTTCGTGACCCCATGGACCAGAGCACGCCAGGCACTCCTGTCTTCCACTGCCTCCCGCAGTTTGGTCAAACTCATGCTGGTAGCTTCGAGAACACTGTCCAACCATCTCGTCCTCTGTCGTCCCCTTCTCCTTGTGCCCTCCACCTTTCCCAACATCAGGGTCTTTTCCAGGGAATCTTCTCTTCTCATGAGGTGGCCAAAGTATTGGAGCCTCAGCTTCATGATCTGTCCTTCCAGTGAGCACTCAGGGCTGATTTCCTTAAGAATGGAGAGGTTTGATCTTCTTGCAGTCCATGGAACTCTCAAGAGTCTCCTCCAGCACCATAATTCAAAAGCATCACTCTGATTCTTATGTTTGTGTAAATAGTGTATATCATATAATGTGTACACTGTAAGGATATACTGTATGTTTTCTGCCGTCACAAACAAAGATCTATTCTGGGAGTTGGTGTGGTCAACATATGTGCCTTCCTTCTGTAGCAGGGGCCACAAATGTGCATCTATAGAGCCCACTGAAGACAGATGGCAATTGCAGAACCAGCCCTCCTCTGAATCTGACTTCCAATTTCATTTAGCATTCACCTCAGCATTCTAAAATCGGTTAGGATTCATAGCAAGTATGATTTGCCAGTGAAAAAAGATGTATCGTCTCCTCTAATATATGCTTGGCAAACAACAGCAACCTTAATTGTTGCCAATTGATTAATTTTCTGTAGAATTTAAACATTAAACTATGACAATCTGGCATTAGGTTTTAACGGAGCATCTCACACCGCTGGTTGCATTTGAACAGCTTGGTATTCCCTTTAAAAGAGACATATGGTATTTTCAGCGGTTCTAAAATGTAATCCAGAGAAATATCAGTAAACATTCCGTGGGTACCAGAACATGCCAATTTACCGGGGAGAACATTGCGGCTCAAGCCAATCCTTGCAAAACTGGATTCTAGTGCACCTTGGCTTCTGACCCAGTAGCTGATGTCTATTACCAGCTTCTTATGAGCCACATCAGGTGAATGTGGGCCAATGTTCAGGAAAAAGCCAAACACTAAATAGCCTTTCTCTGAGATTTACAAGAACTGTTTCTTCTTGACTTTTTCAGTGCTGTGCTATTACTCTGCCATCTCTGATCTCTTTTTCAGCAGAAAAGTACCTATTCATAGAACCGTATACATTCTATGAGGTTATTAACAATATGCACTGCGGAGGCAATTTACCACCAAAGCAAATGTTATTTACAGCATAATGGCATGTTAATGCTGAAGGCAACAAAGGCAGATTCTTTGTAAGTCTCAGAAGTAAATTTCTTGTTTATATTTGTTTGCTTATTTTTAAGATTGAGACTTGAATGCAGAATGCAATTTGGGCTGGAATCTGGAGTGGGTAACCTTTACTGATGGAAGGGATACTTTGATCCATAATTAACCATCTGGGGGCTGCATGTCAGAGTTCACACACCTGAAGTGTAAATGTGAGTGCGAATTGTTTAAAAAGAAGTATATTTGAAAACAAATCCATCTTTCTTTGAAAAAAGGGCAGGGTTTTTCTGGGGAGAGCACAAAATATTGGACACCACAGCATCACAGCAGGGCAGTTACAGACGAAGCCAGGAGGGGGAGCAGGCTTTTGGCAGCCACAAAAGAACTTTTTGCCTCATGGCATCATAGTGGGGTCCCTGTAAGAGCAGCCATAAAAAATTAATAAATGAAATGAAATTGAGCTCCCTGTGACAAATTTTGGGAGTCTTTGGGGCCACAAAAACGTCTTTGTGAGAGGATACATATATATATGGGATGTGAATTAGTCATCCTCATTAGATAACTCAATGTGTGAGAATGCATGTATAGGATTACACAGTTAAAGAGTATCTGAGGTATCTGTGACATAAATTTTTTTGATTCAGCTCCTTTCTACTGGTGATGCAATTAACTCTAGTCTTCATGGAAGGCGTGTTAGGTATGGAACTTACCTTTCCCCCTATGGCAAAGAGTGCTTACTCACTCGTTTAAACTGCTGCATTATCTGTGTCCTTTCTTAGATAAAGATAATTTGGCTGCTATGACACATATATCCATAACTTCACATTTAGACTGTTGTAATGGGCTCTACACAGTGCTATTTTTCTAGAAAAAGAGGTTCCAGAACTCACCATGAATGCCTCTCTCTTTCTTGTGGAATGGCAATGGCACCCACCTGAGACATGCCGGAACTGATTTCTGGTGAGTTCTCCCTAAAAAGCCCTGGCTTTATGTAAGGCTTTCATTATGGCTAGTCTGGAGGCTGAAGCTGGTGCAGAATGCTATGGCCCAGATCCTGAGTAGTGCTCTCATCAGGGTGGCATCATACCAGTGCTAAGATGTGGACCAGTTTTATGAACTTATTAGCTATATACAAAGCCCAAGACAACTCTGGACCTGGTAACCTTCCTCTCCATTGCTTAGTAAAGGCATTAAGATCAACAAAAAGAATCTGGTTAGTTTTGCCATGGCCTGATGATTATTGGAGGTGGGCTTCTTCATTGCTGGCACCTGTGTTGTGAAATGTTCTCCCCGTCGAAATACAAAAGACCCATCAGTATTGGCATGCTACTGGCTCTTGAAAACACACCTGTTTAGCCCAGCATTTTCCTGATTTCTGGACTTGAACCTCCTGTTGTGATTGCTGCTTTAACTGACATGCTTTTTTTACAGATCTATTTGTTTGATATGTTAATTATGCATGCATTAATACTTTGATGCAGTTTTACATTGTATTTTAAATATGGGTAGTGCTTTTATCATGCATTTTATGCTTAGTATTTTGTTTATTTGTTAACCACCTTGTTATTTTCTTCTTGAAATATAAGTGGTATATAAATGCTAACGACAGCAGCTACAAACACTGCTTTATATGCTTAGTTAACTTTATTGCAGCATTTCAGGGCTTTGGATAAAGTGGCTGAACTGCACCCAACCCTCCACCCACAGCTCTCAGGATTGCACAGTAAATTGATAAAATTAAAACAATTCTATGTGCAGCAGATAATTGTCCCAAAAATTGCATCAAAAAGACCTTTCCATGGAGAGATTAATGGCTTTGTCAATGTCCTTCGAGTCTCCCACGTGATGCACACCTCCCTCCATGGTTAAAAAGTAATCATGGCAATGCTCAGTGCAATTTGTGAAAAATTGAAGAGGTTGATATGAGCACTGCAAGAGCATCAAAGGGACATGAAAACAAAATTGAATGTGTGTGGTGTCTGTCCATCAAACACTCTGTCTTGTTGTGCATTGCTTCAGGAAATGGATCCCTTGCACAATGAGATGTCCGTTTCCCACTTGTGCGGCTGCATATTCCCCCCAAAAAACTAAGGAACACCTGTCAGAGAAGCTTGCTAAATTGGGATATACAGGAAGCATCTTGTAACGATCCACAGTTTTTCAAGGGACTACAATGAAATGCTGTCTATTCATGCATAAGTTACTGCTGGAAGTGTAAAGCTATCTGGCAAATATTTCAGCTATTGTAGTTGATAAAGGACTGAAGAACAAAAACACTGCATAGTGCTTGGGAGCGTATCTTGGGCAGGGGGAGTGGGGATCGAGGAAATGCTTTTAGCATGTATTCTCTTTGCAAACTTAAGATGGGGGCTCAGACAGAAGAGCTAAACTGTTCCGTGATGTGGTTCCTTAAGTACACACTTAACCATGGTTGAATAGATATTTTGTGGGGATATTTGGTATTCAAATTGCTTTGCGAATGTATCTGCACTGTGTTGTTGTTGTTTTTTAATAAAAAATGTTTTGTGAGGCTTAAAAGAAGACTAGGAAGGGATGACAACAGGACATGTGTGTTTGTGAAATTAAACAACAGAGAGATATATGCATTTGAAGGTGTACGATACCTTTGAAGACAGCTGAACAATTTCTCCAAAATTTGAAATGTGGTTTACGTGATTAGTCTGGCAAACCGACATTTGATTTAAAAGAATTGTCATTTGAGTATTTGATTACAGCAATAATAAAAGCTAATCGCCTGTAATCCAATAGAAAATAATTGTAGGTGAGATAAGCCATTCAAAAATACAAATGTTGCACCGAGAAAGTTTGGTGTGATCATGGCCCTGTATTAATTATTATATAACATGCAAAATGAAAAGACAAGTGATTTTGCTGCTATCCAAAGTGTAGCCATAGTATTGAATCTATAGTATAAACATCCCGAGCCAGGCTTTAATGAGAGAAAAATCTTAAAAAGAATTGGTATAGCTATGTTGGTAGGTAAGAAACTTAGCTTGCTATTGAACATTCTTTGGTCCCTACAAAAATTTCACAACCTACACTATTAAGTATAGGACTATTATTGTTCTGTGTAAGTTCACTGTGAGTGCCACCAAATTATGTTTTGAGTGGATTTTAGTGACAATTATATGGAGCATATTCAATTGTAAAATCCATAAATAAACTTTTATTGGTCAACATTTATCCTTTTATCTTTAAAGTGAAACATGAGTAGAAAGGTAAACATAAAAAGAAAATATTCCTCCAATTCTAGTTGATTTTGGAAGTTAGAAAATAGCAGGCCTAAACACACACACACAGGAGCCTGGCCTTCAAGGATATACCGATTCCAGCATAAAAATAATCACTAACTTCAGATTTTACTTGCATAGAGTTTTACATATTATTCCCTTCAATCATCTCGTTCCTAGGTAATGGGTGGCCTTTTCCCAGTGTCTTATTTCCAAGAACTGAATGCCTAGTATCAGCCAAACACCATCTTTAAGCATTCAGACAGCCCGTCAAAGCCCCAATATCAAATAGCACTGCACCAAATGACCTGTCAGAGTTCTTCTTGGAGATTCTGAAAGGTGGTGTTTGTGTTCATTACAACTGATTTAGAAGGAAGAGTTTGCAGAATTTTAATGATCCAAGAACTTAATCACAAGTTTCTACAGGAGCCATTTTGTGCAGCATACCGCTCCTTCAATCTGCCAGTTTCTAGCTGAAGAAACTGGTTGCTAAAGGACAGTCATTGCAATCACAACAAGCAACTACAGCTTAATGCTTTTACATGGTGTGATTTCTAAATGCTTGTCGAATTTGTCAAACTGTTATCCTCAGAAGAAAATGCATGCATGGAAAAAATAAAATAAAATCCATGTTTGTTGCACCTTTTCAGTGCCCTACTAATATCTTAAAACACAGCCACTTCTTGAAATGGGCTCATGGTGCTTTCATAAGCTTAATGAAATCTCTTATACAAAACCGCAGTCCTTGAGTTAACTATGTACAATAGCTACAAACATGGTGGAAATCCATTGGGTTATATCCAGTGGAGTTGTTCAGCTGACAGTGAGGCTTCTATCAATGGCAATGGAAGTGAAGCAATTTCCCCATCCCTCTGCAGCCAATGTATCTCTAAATCTGATTCAGAGGACCCACCCATCCACAGCATGATGGAGGGGATGGAGGGGATTTAGGTGATAGAGGAATGATCAAAAAATGCTTTCTCTCTCATTCCACTGATGGAAGCCTTAACATAAGCTGAGCAACACCACTGGGTAAATATATAAACCATTTTATTTTGCTTAAAGGGCATTTAGCAGAAATGTTGAGGTGCAATGATATGAACTCAGGTACTACTACTGTACTACTATTACTATTATTACTATTGAGAAGTGGAGCACCAAATGCCAGTTATTACTATTGGTCATGGCTGGGTCAGAAAACAGTCTCTGGGGGAAAAGGTGAACAATGATCATAGCTATAACGTGCTGTATCTTACCAATGAATTTTGTTGACATGATGTTGCAGTATTTGATTTAAAATAGAGACTTTCCTCGCCATTACCTAAATACAGCTGGCAAATAAATACAGGAATTATCAGTTACCTAAATATATGGGCTGTGGCTTAACGAACAAAAGTAGTTGTCCCCAGAAGAAGAAAAATGAATTGTTTTCAGAATTGGGAACTGTTTGCTAGATATCTAAAAAGATTAATGGACTATCAAACTATATGATCCTTTTTGTACAGCGTACTATTCATCATTTTGTTTTGATTATTGTGGTGAATTAATTTGAATGAAGAAAAGGAATTACCTCACATTCTGAGGTAATATGAGAACTATGTCTGTGCTGTTTTACTTGCAATCCACACAAGGCTGCCATCAGAGGTCAGCAGGTCAGCGTTGCCATTATCTGCTAAAACCATAGCTGTCAACTTACAGATTTGAAAATAAGGGACCAGCAGCCTTGAAAATAAGGGACCAGCAGCCAAAATAAGTGACCTGCAGCCTCACCTGTTCCAGGCACTCCAGTCTTCCTGCCCTCCTGCAGTCTGGTTAAACTCATGCTGGTAGCTTCGAGAACACTGTCCAACCAACTTTGTAACCAGAGGTTCAACTGAATAGAATCTGAATCACATGCACCACAAGGCCTATGCAGCCTCAACTTAAGATGGCTCCCCGGCCTGGCTTTGCACTGCAAAGTTTTCAGCAGCACGTGCAACAAAATGGCGCCAGCATTCAAAAACCCCTCAGCTTGCATTAACTAGCCACACACAAGGCATGCAAGCTCCACCCCCCCAGTCGTTCTTAGACTTCTTATTGGGTGAGCAACACAGCCAAGCAACACAGTTGGAGCCTCCCTCCTCCCTGGCCGGCAGGGAGGGAGGGAGAGGAGCTGCTTCCTTTGAAATTTGAGGGACATCATTTAAGGGACATTTAAGGGAGATCCATCAATAAGGGACAGCAGTGGGACATGGCGCTGGAATAAGGGACTGTTCCCTTCAAATAAGGGACACTTGACAGCTATGGCTAAAACATAGGCTTCTGCTGATCTCCAGAGTCCTGTGGTCCTGCTCTTCTTCCTTGTTTTTGCTTCATATTCATCTGCCCTGTGCAAGCTGTAACAATAGCAAAGAGAAGGAGGAGGAACCTCTCCATGGGCAGAGCACAGTGTGTGTGTGTGTGTGTGTGTGTGTGTGTGTGCAGTGGTGATTGTGGCAAGGAGGTAGGTTGACTCAAGGAGGTGGATGGCCCCACGGAGCAAAACTTGCCCAAGGATTACACAAAATCCAGAGCTTGCACTGCACATACATCCCTTTCTATATTATGCTAACCACCCATGGATTTTGAAGGAAAAGTTAAGAATATTCTCTCAGTTAATTAAAACAATTGTAGTGGTGTTTTTCATATCATTATTTAAAAGATGTATACCACCACCACACCACCCTTAGCTATGATTACTATCAGGCCAGGTAACAATACAAAAACTGGTTAAACAATCTCTTTCACTCTCAGTGACAATGCTCATTTCCTTTTATGCATGAGATCATTTCACAATTACTAATAGGATAAAAGTGGAGAGAGACCCTGAGTAATCAGATACAGAGGAAGAATAGGAAATTAGAAGAATACAATTCAATATACAATTCAGCATATCTCTGCTAGTCAGACATCTCTGGATCACAGCATGTGAGAGGAGGCTCAAAGAACAGTCACCAATAATTGCTCCTTCCTTAGCTTCCACATTTTCTCATAAAAATAAACAAGTATTCGGAACCTGTATCAGCATGCAATTAGCCTTACCAAAACCCCACTACAAATGTGAAGATATATTATTTGCAAGGAATATATTGTTGGCTCTCTCTCTCTCCATGCAAATGTTATGCATCCAGAATCCAATAACAGAAGTAGCACATTTTCTTGTCTGTACCTGCTCGGAGATCAATATGAATTTCCCCTTATCTTGATCTCATTTTCAGGTAGAGAAGTTGCTAAATTAAACTCAGAGGTAGAACCTGCAGTGGAACATTGGGAGATTAGAGATGTTAACCTTTGTGTCCTGCAGAAATTCTTCTGTGATAGCAAATTTTTACATTCCCTTTGAGTGCAAAGGTGCGCTTGAGACGGAATGTGTAGCATGTGCCCTTGCAAAAGGCAAGACTTAAAACATGGGAGCTCACCCCTGGGATCAGGTTTCAGTAGCACAACTAACTACATTGTGAAGTACATGAAGTGACAAAAAGGGGGGGGAAGAGTCTCAGCATGAGCAATTGCTTTCCCCTCATTGTGCATAGTGCCCTACCAGGGTATCAGGTTGGGACTGTGGAACAGGAATTACTGAAAAAAACAGGCTTGGGCACTGGATCTTCTCTGGAAATTAACTTATGTTCCTTGATTTAAGAGGAAATTCAAGGAACTGTAATTCATTGTGACGAGAAAACTGCTAGATTTTACTCCACATCCTTAGTAAAGAACAGGACCAACTTCCCACCTAACCAACTGGGTTGTTTTTTTAAAAGAAGAAGAAGAAGAAGAAGAAGAAGAAGAAGAAGAAGAAGAAGAGGAGGAGGAGGAGGAGGAGAGTTTACAATTATTCCATTTCTCTGTCACCGCCTCCCATCCCTGTCATCCCTTTTTCTCTCCTCAAACATTGATACAATCCCTGCTGATAACATCTGACTGAAAGTTTTCTCAGAACTACCACAAATTCTAACTGATTTGGACTGAAATGCTGTGTCGATATAATTCAGCCTTCATCTGTGAGAAGCCTGACATGGGACCCTGGGAGGCTGGGAGGCTGGGCAAAGCTATGGCAAGAGAAGCCATGGAAGTTAACTGCCAGGTATATTGCACCTGGGCTGATTCAAACAGTACATGGTGAGGTGGAGGAGGAAAGGGACTCCATTATGCACTATGAAGCAATCCCACCTGTACAAGCAGGTGTGTGTGTGTGTGTGTGTTCAGGTGTATGCATGTGTAGCCTGGATGCACTGGAAGGAAATGATGCCCTTAGTCATAGAATTGTAGAGTTGGAAGGGATTATGAGGGTCCCCTAGTCAATCCCCTGAAATGCAGCGATCTTTTCACCCAATGCGGGGCTGAAACCTACAACCCTGAGATTCTCCTACTCTAATGAACTTTCTCAGACAAAGAGATATAACTCCCCCACATTCTTAGTAATTTTCTTAGCAATTTTACCAGTTACCAGAATTTGTTTCTCAAAAAGGTTTCTGGATGTTTCCAAAGCCAAATGCACCTCAAATGTCACTTTACGTGAAAGTTGATGGCAATATAGATAGCAGCATATGGGGAAATAATTAACCCTATCAATTGTTCAAAATTCCACAAAAAGTTCTAGAGACATCTTCTCAGCAGCAGCCTTCAAATTCTGGAGTATCTCTCCTTGCATCATTTTTTACACTACAGTGATTATTTTGACTCCATAGAAATACTTTTGTTATACACAATGCAATATGTAGGAGACTGAGCCACTCTTTTAAAGCAGAATATATACATATATTTTAAAAGTGAGTTTGTAATAGACTTTTTTCCTTCTCATACTTTTCATTTCCCCCTTACATGGCAAAACAAATGAACAAATCAGAATTTTTGATTTATCTGTGGTATCTATATCCATCAATCTCTATGTACACCTGATTAAGGCTGTTATATACACATTCATATTTTAAATGGGGCTTAATGGGAACTCAATGAGGCTTACTTCTGGAAATGTACAGAACCTCATTGTGAGCCACCCACAGATATGTCTGCAACATTAACAGCAAGATAATGCTGTTGACATGTTTGGCTGGTGTTTCAGTTCATCCAGTAATATTATAAATTGGAATGGTAACCAGAATTCTCTAGCATCCATTAATATTTTGATGAACTATGACCTTCCTTCTAATTTCCATGCTTGCTTTTGAACAGAGTGTTTACTCCAGCTTCCCACTATTTTCAGATATCCTGGCCGGGTAAATCACAGCCTGTATTTTGCCCTTGTGTTGTACTTAGATTAGATGTGGGGGTGGAATTCCATTACAAAAATAATGTTATTGTGCATTTTTCAATGGGACTTTAGAGAGTAAACCTGACATTTTTCAGTCTTCAGCTTTTGATGTCCATTTTAAAATGTTTATTATATATTATAGGGTGATTCTGTTTTGTTCCAGTATATCCAGTATATATTTAAGAAGAAGATCTATCTAGCCCAGCAGACTGCCCACAAAGCAGAAAATAATAGAATAATAGAATTGTAGAGTTGGAAGGGACAACGAGGGTAATCTAGTTCAACCGCCTCCAGTGCAGGAATTTATTTTGCCTAACATGGGGCTCAAAGCCATGATTAAGAGTCTCATGCTCTACCAACTGAGCTATCCCATCAAAATGAGCAATCAGCCCTCTTCCACTGCTATACAACTGGTATTCAATACTGTCTCCTACGCCAGAGCTAGTACATATAGTCATCATAGTTAGTAGCCACTATACAGTGGTGCCCCGCAAGTCGAATGCCTCGCAAGACGGAAAACTCGCTAGACGAAAGGGTTTTCTGTTTTTTGAGCTACTTCGCAAGACGAATTTCCCTATGGGCTTGCTTCGCAAGATGAAAAACGAAAACGTCTTGCAAGTTTGTTTCCTTTTTCTTAACACCGTTAATACAGTTGCGACTTGACTTCGAGGAGCAACTCATAGAACGCGGTGTGGTAGTTAAACTTTTAAAACTTTATGGGGGTTTTTTGGATTTTGGGTTGGGGTGTTTGGAATTCAAGGATGTGGTGTTGGGGAGGGGTTTGCAAGAATCTGGAAGCTTGTGTGTTTTTTTCCTGCATTTTTATGATTTTCTGTGACCATTGGGCCACTCTGCTGTTTTTTTAAAAAAAATCTGGATTTGAATTTCTGTGTTGTGGGTGGCTGGGGGAACAGTCGGGGAGGGGGTTCTTCAGCAAGAAGCAAAGAGTGGAAGAGGAACCTTCTTCGAGTTGTCCCCCAGAGTCTTAGAAAATGTACTGTACACTTTGTTGATTTTTAAATGTTTTTCTGTTATGTTTAGAAACTTAATTTATTGTTCCTTCAATTTTTGAAATGCTCTTTACAGTATGTGTGACTTTAAAGAGCACTTAATAAACTCTTGTTGTACCAAATTTGGCTTTGTTTGGACTTTTTTTGACCATAGGAACGCATTAATTGAATTTCAATGCATTCCTATGGGATTTTGTGCTTCGCAAGACGAAAAATTCGCTAGACGAAAAAACTCGCAGAACGAATTAATTTTGTCTTGCGAGGCACCACTGTATTATTGGTCTTCCATTAATTTGTCTATCTCAGTTTTAAAGCCCATTTAAGTTGGTGGTCATCACTGTAACTTGCAGCAGTAAATATCATAATTTAACTATGTGCTATGCGCCAAAATCCTTTCATTTGTCTATCCTGGATCTGCCAACATTTAGCTCCAATGTATGACTCTGAGTTCTAAATATTATGAGAGAGGAAGAAAAACTACTCCCTTTTTACTCTTCACACACCATGCATAAATTTGTACCCCTTTATTATGTCCCTCTTAATTAGTTGACCCCCCCAGCTAAACAAACATTGCTGAAACACCCCTGAAACAATAATACTTTTTAGACACAATATTGCACTGTAAATGGATTTGCCACAAAATAGGCAGAAAAGAGTCTTCAGTAAGGTAAAGCAGAATGGGGGACAGCCCAATAATTTGTCTTAGGCTGTAATCCTATGCATATTTATCTAGGAGTAACTCAGTAGGACGTTCACCTGAGTAATCTTGCATAGGATTCCACTGTTATGGCCCAGTTGTGAAAATGGTGGTGTAAGCACTCAGCTCACATGCTCCAAGCTCCTACACACATTGCTCCTGTGCGCAAGAGGTGCAATAATTTTATTTGCAACATCAGACAGATTTTTAATTAGCACAACCGCAAACAGGAGAGCACACCATTAACAGTCTGAAACATGTTGCTTCAGATAATCTACGAAATCCGTCTATTTCTCAAAGTCCGCTACAAGCCAAAAGTGCACAAAGGTCACCCTTAGCAGTAAAGAGGGTTTTACTAGGCAGAGGTGAGGCTGTCCACCTGCATATGTGCCTTAGGGAATTTTGGGAAGGACTGAAAATATTACGATGCTTTTAAAAATGCAGCAAAACAATAGCGGCAACCCTGAGCTGCGGTGGTAGTTGGTACCGAAGTAGCAGTTGCTCTCACAGGGGATCCTGCTGTTGCCATCAGCAACAGTTCCTGCTGGAGCCCCAACCATACAAAGGCCCGATCTTTGCCCTTAGGAACTAAATGTGAACAGCATTACAAATTTAGAGGCTTTGCTGCTGGACAGAGTAATCCTTTGAGCCATCCTTAGTCCATGCTTCTGTTCACAATGGACTGTCTAATTTGCCTGAGCTTTGACTCCAATTTGCTGTTAACTCCATCAGTTCACAAAGGGTCCTATGGAAGGACAATCAAAGCAAACAAATAAAATAATAAGAGTGGTATGTGTATGTATTGAACCAGGATAAATCAGCAAGGTGGCAAACACAGCAGCTGCAGGGATGAATATTCAAGATGAATATTCAGCACTTTAAACTCTGCTCATGTACGCTTGATTGTGAGATGGTGAATCCTTAAAGGCATGATTAATATTTCACAGTCCTTTCTTCTTGATCCATTGTTAATATCAAACAGTTTAGTGTCAGAGGAGGAAGATAAAAAGAAGGTTAATGTTTGGTTTTCTCACTGAGCAAGAAGTAAATGGCTCACATGTATGCATTTGTAACCTGCAGAAAGCAAGGGGTGGAGGGGTAGGGATTTTGAGGTACTGGGTAGCTGAATAAAACAAATCCACCGACACACTGAAATGGAGAGCTTGTCCTAGAAGATATAGTCAGCATAGGCATTATAACAAGACGATAGCTCTTGGAAGCCTATCTACCTATAGAGGCAGTAGCAGCCTGCCTTGCTCTCCTGGCTTCCCAACACCACACACTGCTGCTGCTTACCAGGAGCCGGAGTGTAGTAAGCTAAGGGGAGCTTTGCACAGTGTGGGTGAAGCAGCAGGAGTGTCAGACCTGCCAAGCTGCATGTTGTGTTGCTTCTCCCCATCCTCTGCCCAGTAACTGGCAGTGACATGGTGTTGGGAAACCAGGAGAGCAGCCCAGATATCTCTCTCTCTCTCTCTCTCTCTCTCTCTCTCTCTCTCTCTGTGTGTGTGTGTGCGCGCACACACACACTCAATTGCTGACAAATCAAGAAATCAATCTTTGGGTGGGACAGCAGCGCCTCTTCTCTGTCTCTTAATATTAGGCAGAAACCTTCATTATATCATCTTTGCTTAAACACCTTTTTGTTAGGAAAACCTGCCCAGACATGCAATTTTATTATGTATTGTTTTTAAAGCAGTTGATTTTATCTGTATTTTGATAACATTCTTGCCTGCTGTTTTTAAAACAGCAGTTTTTACCGTTTCTTTTTAATTATTCGTTGATTGCTTTATCACTTATATGCCACAATGACTTCTGCATATAAACCATTCAGAGATATTTTTTGATTAAGCAGTATATAAATCTTGGTATCTGTATGAAAATAAATTGTCTTGAAACTGGTGTAGGGGGCGAGAGAAATTTCTAAGAAGATGAGGGTATGGAGTTTGGTGCTTTCCCTATATAGTAAGAGGTGGCCATGGATTTTTTTAAAAAATAAATTCATATTCCTTTCACCCTTTTAAAAAATCCTGGTTCATGCCACCTGCCACATAACAAGTAGCCTCTTGTCTTTTATGAGACAAACATAAGCGTAATTGTGGTTTAAACTGCATTGAAGATATTGTACAGATTTTATATTGTCTTTTATAATTCAAATATATATATTAAAAACATATATATTTATAAGGCATTGAGAGAACAATACTTGGGGCAAATTTTTGTGAGAGATGGAGATAGGTCTGGCCATGAATCTATATTTTATCTACTGGGAGGACAAGATGCAACTGTGAAAACTTAATATTTTCTGTCTGCAGACAATCTATAAGAGAGAATGCTGTGTTGTGCCAGAGCGATTCAGAATTTTAAGTTTTGTTTTAAGCTTTTATTCAATTAGGCTTTGCATAATTTCATTAAGAATTGCATACATTCATTTTATTCCATCCCATTTTATTTTGTTTCAATATTTGTTAAAAGAGGAACAAATTCTTCCTTTTAAAGAGGCATGCAGTGATCTGCCAGGGAAATTCAAGATTTTAAAGTTGTTTATGCTGGAGTTTGTCTCAGTCTGAGTTAAACTTTCTTTCATTATGATAAACCTTTGTTTTGTAACGATCCCATCATGGCTAGGTACCAATAATATAATCTGAATCTGCTTGCTCATGGACAATGTCTTCCCATGGGCCAGGAAATGTTGCAACTGCACAATGGTTGAGATGTAGCAAAAAGACTTTAAAAAGCCCTTAGCCACTTCTTACCCGAATACAAGATTTATTTACCTGCAACACAGGATATCCATTCATGTATTTTATTGAGTGGACAGCAATTCATGAACACAGATTCCACAGTAAATTTCTTAGTCATTAAGTGCCACAATACTCTTTCTGCAAGAGACAGGCATGAATGTTGTTGTTGTTTAGTCGTTTAGTCGTGTCCAACTCTTCGTGATCCCATGGACCAGAGCACGCCAAGCACTCCTGTCTTCCACTGCCTCCCGCAGTTTGGTCAAACTCATGCTGGTAGATTCAAGATCACTGTCCAACCATCTCATCCTCTGTTGTCCCCTTCTCCTTGTGCCCTCCATCTTTCCCAACATCAGGGTCTTTTCCAGGGAGTTTTCTCTTCTCATGAGGTGGCCAAAGTATTGGCGTCTCAGCTTCAGGACCTGTCCTTCCAGTGAACACTCAGGGCTGATTTCCTTAAGAATGGATGGGTTTGATCTTCTTGCAGTCCACGGGACTCTCAAGAGTCTCCTCCAGCACCATAATTCAAAAGCATCAATTCTTCGGCGATCAGCCTTCTTTATGGTCCAGCTCTCACTTCCATACATCGCTACTGGGAAAACCATAGTTTAACTATACGGACCTTTGTTGGCAAGGTGATGTCTCTGCTTTTTAAGATGCTGTCAGGCATGAATAGTCCAGTGGAAACTCTTACGCTTATTGTGCTACCCCACCCCTGCCAAAATTTCCTAGAAATTAGCCCTAATGGCAACACCCCCACAAAAGCAGCAGAACATGGCTTACGCTACAGTGGGGGACAAACTGACACACAAAAACTGTGGGGCCACTTTCTTTCTTTTTAAATATATTTTTAATAAAGTTTTATTGGTTTACAAAAGTATGTGCAATGTTTCTTTTTCAAGTTACGTTTTCTACAGGTCAGTTTCATTTGTTGTGAGAGATTAGTGTTACATTAGGAAGAAAAGGGGGAAAGAGGTGGAGGGGGGAGTGGTGAGTGGGGTCGAGTGGCAATGCTTCTATTCTACTTAGTGTATGTGTGGGGTTTTGTGTCAGCATCACTTGTGTGGGTTCTCTTTACTATTTGCTTATATTTCTTTGGTGGTGAGAGAGGTTAGGGATGGTCTAGGATGTGGTTGGTTGTCTTTGATTGGCTTTAGTGAAATTTGTTTCCATGTGTGAGTGGTGTGTGTGTGTGTGTGTGTGTGTGTTTGGATCAGGTTAGCCAGATTGATTTGTATGCTGTCGTTCGGTTCTTCTTGTTGCTTTGTTAGGCTGTGTATGTGATAAAGCGTAGCCATACCGGGATGAAGACGTCTTCTTCTATTTGTCGCCATGTCAGTTTCAGTTTGTTGGTCAGTTTTTCTAATAAGGCTGTTTCCCATACTATTTGATACCATTGGTCTATGTTTACTCCTGACAGGTCTCTCCAGTGTCTGGCTCTTTCTAGGACTGTGCACCAGATTCAACTGAGATCCAAATCAAGCATATTTGGAGGGTGTTGGCTTGGGTCTTGTGATGTTAACATATGAGAGTGCTGGAGGTGAAATAGTTAAACAGGTTACCCAATCAGAACCCAGGGGGTGGAGTCAGAGGGACTATAAAATGAGCTCTGGGAGGGGCAAAGGGAGGAGTTTGTTGGGTGGTTGGTTGGAGTGGGAGTGAATTGGGATAGAGTCTGTGGGTAGAGAAATAAGCTGAGTCAGGAACAGGAGCTAGGAAGATAAGTAAATATCTGAGAGGTGGTTTAGTGAGTGAGAGCAGGTAGCAGAAGTTATAGGTCTAGACAGGCACCCCATTATTGTAATTGACCGATACCGTTTATGAAACCTCATGCTTGTTAAACTGCAATAAATAAACAGAAGTTTATGTTCCAATTTAACCCTGACTGGACTCAGTATTGTACCAGGTAGGGCCTGGGTGGTGGCAGTGAGAAATAAAGTGGTGGCACAGGGATCAATAGATGGTGAAACATCCGGGGACCCTGTGTGATCACCACAGGTCTCAAAAGAGTTGGGTGCGCACAGCCACAGATCACTACCGATCAGGTTGGTTGGCATAGAGCAGGCATCCCCAATCTGCGGCCCTCCAGATTTCTTGGCCTACAACTCCCATGATCCATAGCTAACAGGACCAGTGGTCAGGGATGATGGGAATTGTAGTCCAAAACATCTGGTGGGCCGAAGGTTGGGGATGCCTGGCCTAGAGTGACTTGTGGCAGTCACTGGGCATGCAGCATCAGGCAAGAAGAAGAGGCAGGCACTATGTGTAAAAGTCATAAACCTCCCTGGCAGACAGCTGCGTTTTCCTGTGAGGAAAGGATCAATCCTTACGCTCAACAGCGTGAGCAGCAACCAGCACTGCACAGGATGAGATTGCTCTTTGTCACAGAATGATCCAATCATGTGAGGGTGTTGCTTTCAGAAAAGAAAGCAGCACCCACACCCCTCAGGATCTGACCCTGTACACTGCCATGCACCCTAATCATTTTAAGGGTTTAGGTAAAGGTACAGGGACCCCTGACCATTAGGTCCAGTCGTAGCTGACTCTGGGGTTGCGGCGCTCATCTTGCTTTATTGGCCAAGGGAGCCGGCATATGGCTTCCGGGTCATGTGGCCAGCATGACTAAGCCGCTTCTGGTGAACCAGAGCAGTGCATGGAAATGGCGTTTACCTTCCCGCCGGAGCAGTACCTATTTATCTACTTGCACTTTGACGTGCTTTCGAACTGCTAGATTGGCTGGAGCAGGGACCGAGCAACGGGAGCTCACCCCGTCGTGGGGATTCGAACCGCCAACCTTCTGATCGGCAAGTCCTAGGCTCTGTGGTTTAACCCACAGCGCCACCTGCATAGGAAACATAAAAAAAACCAACCTTAGCCTTGTCCTTGAATTGTTTCAGTGACAGATCCGGGGTGGGCAGCTCCCAGAGTGGTACAGGGCAAATTTCCCTGATCTGGGGCTCACAGATCTGAACCACAGGGTGGATCAGGCATCTGTGCATAGTCCTATCACTTTTGATGCACTATATATCTGATGAAGTGATTGCACTGCAATCTTGTACATGTGCATTCAAAATTAAGCACCGTTAAGTTCAATGGGACTTATTACTAAGGAAGTGTGTATAGGATTGCGGACCTTACTTTTTGGTCTCTCTCCAGTTAAAAAGAAAAGACTTAATTTAGGCTGCTGCGTTTGTAAGGGAATAACACAGTCAACTGAAATAGGTGCTGCTGAGGAGAAGAAGGAGAAAACTAAACTCTTAAAATTGGTAATGTGGTAATACCTTGCTTTCTAAACATCATTGCATAATGATGTTTTCTTGTTCCACATAAATGTATCTTTTGCAGGGCTTAAGGTCTTTGCTGTAGTGTTCTTGAATATTTGTCAAGAGTTTCTCTATGAAAGACAAGGGGAAATATAAGTGCATTCCTTTTCTGTCTATACTGAAGATAAAAAGGTGCATAAGCATGGGCTTATGGCAAATTGCAAACCACTTACACTGATATTATTCAAGATGATTTTCACATTTATAATGCTTTATTTCATTGTTCCTCTCAAACGTTTTCCTGTGTAGTATCAAGAATACAACTAGCAAGCAAGATTAAACAAACAAATCAAAAACACGTGAAAGAACTAGAAGGTAGAACTGTCTACCACAGGACTGCATCCTCATCCTGTACAACCCTCCCACCCTCCAGGCATATTCCATTCATTATTTGCAGTTTCAAGAATGCATCCAATTCACGAGTAAAATGTTATAACATCCTTCAGTTGTTCCGAAGGTTTGGGGCCTGGTCATTTCATGTTGGACTTCTTCAGAACCATGCCACGTCATATTCGGAAGCAGACTGAGTATTTCTGAAGCAAGTTGCTTCCATTAAGATTTGTCCTTCATCTGACGTCAATGTATTTCTTCAACTGGTGGATTTCCTAGTACCTATCTTTGACGTAAAAGCTATGAAACAGGGATCTCATGGTCATTTTGTGAGTTTATCACACTAGAAAGAAATCTGGGCATATTCTACCGGAGTTCAATCTTCTTCAAGCATGGTCATTTTAAACTCATTTCTTGTGTTATATGTATATGTACTGGCTTCGAAATTTATTTGGGGAAAGGGAATGAAACTCTTTCATTGGGCACATCATGGGGCCTGAATTCACAGTCTTGAACATAAGAAGACACCTGCTGGATCAGTTCAACTGTCAATGTTCTCCAGTATTAGGGTGCGTCGAATTTTTCAACTTTCAACTTCCCAAAATGAGGAGTGCTAAAAAGTTGTAACATGACTTTGGAATTCAAAAGGTATTTTTGTTGAAATAATATAATTTAATTTAGCTTCCCTTGCTAAGTAAAATGTTTGTAAAACTGCAGAGGTATCAATAGAAATTATTGCCAAGTACTTGCAGTTATGTTGTTGTTGTTGTTGTTGTTGTTGTTGTTGTTATTTAGGATTACTAGACATTTTCAGAAGGTAAAATTAAAATTCTTTGGTTTTCCAAAAGCCATTTATGTGCTTCTTTACTAAACATACCTACCAAATGTTGCCCAATTTTGCAAACCAACCAACCACAAACACAAAATAGTGGATTTGAATTCCCCACACCCAAAAACATATTTTTAAGAGCCCTCAATGAAGAAATTTGCAGAAATTAATTTTCACTCCCTAAAAGAACATGCCGTACTCCAGCACCCCACCCATTTTCCTGAGTAACTTGTATACAAAGGTCTGTTGCCTCTTATCCTGCAGGTACTATACAAGCCAACATGACTTGTGTCATAGAGAGCCTTATCTTCCGAGAATCAATAGCCTTATCTTCTACAGTTTAACAATAAGCTGCATGAAATACTAATTCCTTTTGTCTCTCCTGAATCTCTCACCACTAGTATCTTTTTCCAAGATATGTTGGTAGGCTATAGACTTCAAATATCTCTCTGAAAGTCCACTTACCTTTTCATAGAAGCAGTAATAATAAAATTACAAGACAATAATATAATCATAAAAAAGAATGGGTGGCATAAAATATATTCATATTTTTACCAAACACACCAAATAATCATTAATGTTGCCAAATGAATTCATATTTAGGGGGAATGTGCCAACCATGAGATTCTTGGTCATATAAATCGCAAACAGCCCCCAAGCAGAGGCAAAGTTTATTTATTTCTGAAATGTCTTGTTTGTTTCCATGCTGAGGAACTACTATAAGGATTGGGGTGGGTGGGATCTCTTCTGTATAGCTGACTCTACAGAAGGCACTTCTTGGCCATACAATAACTGATATAGAATTTTAATCACTTGTGCAGTTTACAATTAGCAAAGTTTCCCCTGGGAGGTACGAAACTTTTCTGGTACAGACTGTACTTCCTCTGAGCTGATTACATTCAAGTTTACAGTTACCAATTAAAGAAACCAATTACAGTTCCATACTGTGTCAACACAGGCTGACCTAATTTGATCCTGGTTAATCAGTTACACAAACAAATTCTATTTCTAGAATAAATTGAAATCGGGTTGAAGAAAACAAAAAGTGAACTTCTATGTTTATGTGATATTATTATTATTATTATTATTATTATTATTATTATTATTATTATTATTACACAGAGTGTTATAATAATTTCAATGCCATTTCAATGAATGGGATTCTGGAAAAGGCAAGTAGTTAACACTCTAACCCAAAAATGCACTTCTTCACAATCTGTAAGGAATAAATTCCTGGTAGCAAGCTTTGGGGTCATAAAACTTCACACCAGACAGCCATCTTTCTGAGCTACATTATGTTAATATGTTTATCTGAGTGATTTATGTTCACCCCTTCTAAAGTATACCACAATCACATATTGGCATGATATATCCAATTTGAAACACTTTAGAATCCCATTTCTTCCAAACATAAAGAACAACTAAAATCTAAGCAGCATATGTTCCAATAGCTCCAGTGGCTGAAGAACATATTTATGACTTTCTGCTCCCAGTAATGTTCTGAAGCTGTCTTTTCCAGTCAATGGTCAATAGGCCTTTGGGCCTATGTCAGCATTTAGTCAAATATATGGAAGCTGTTGAGGAAGTCTTAGACTGCATACATACATATATTTAAAGTACTCCCCAATGATTATGGGCATTGTAATTTCTAAGCAACTCTTTGCAAGCAACAGTGCCCAGAATTACTGGGAGGAAAGAATGTGCTTTAGGTGTATGGTGTGCATGCAACCTCAGAGACTTTTTAAAATATTAGGTGGTTTAGAAAGGTTTTGAATTGATTGAATGTAACACACTTTGAAATTGTGTTTAAAATAAACAAGAATGCAAGGTCTGTCTATGTGAGAGAGTTGCAATTCCAATGTGTGCTACGTTTACTCCATTTTCAGGGGGGATATGTCCCCTCCTAAACACCATAATATTTATTAAATATTGCCCATCCTTGTGCATCATTATACCATATCAGAATATTTTTCGATTTAGACTAGTATTGTCTGCTCTGCACTTTGAGCTGATCTCCATGGGCCTTTCATATCACATTCCATCTGTTCTAATGAGTAGAGTCCAAAGATTAAACTTGGAACCTTCTGCATCCAAAGTAGATGCTCTTCATTGTGATATGGTCCTTCCACATGACATTGCCATTGACACGCAGCGCCATTTTGTTTTCTATGCTGTCACTAGGCTGCAATGCTGGCAAAGGGCAAATCAACTCCTATAACTTTTAGCTTTTGGCAACCTCCAGCCAGAGTGATAATTCTTTAAAACCTTGTACCTTAATGATTATAAATGGCAAGGATATAAATTATAAGTTTGGTATAATGCTCCATTTAGTTACATTTTATACTACAAGGCATTTCCCTTGAACATAAAATAGCTTTTATCAATGAAAACTTAATACAGTTCAGCAATATATAGCTCATTTCCAAAGGTTCAGGCTGAAGAAGAGGCATGTGCGACATAAATCTCACCCAGCAAAATATGGTAGAAAAAGAGACAAACAAATTTGCATGACCCCAGAGCATATCAGCTGATCAATCATACGATGCCTTAGCTCACTGCTCTTTCCATCCATTAGGAATGTGAAAAATCTCTCCAGCCAATGTTAGCAATGACAAAAGTGGAAATCATATGAACTTGTACTAGGGAGTTAGCCTCCATGAACTTAGTGAGATTTACTTCCCAGTAAATAAACAGAGAATTGGAATGAAATCAATACAAGTTTATAACCAAAAGGCTTCAGCTATTGGGAGCTACAGAAATGTAGTACTCATAACAACTCTAACAACAAATCTAATTAATAGCTATCTCATTCCAGTGTCCTCAGCAAGACTAAACATAGTTTGATTCAGCATCTCCCTAGCACAGAGACACTTCTTCAGTATACCTGAAGGAGTGTTTCTACCCCCATCATTCAGCCTGGACAATGAGGTCCAGCTCTGAGAGTCTACTGCTGGTTCCCTCACTGCAAGAAGCAAAGTTACAGGGAACCAGGCAGAGGGCCTTCTCGGTGGTGGTACCCGCCCTGTGGAACACCTTCCCCTCAGATGTCAAGGAAATAAACAACTACCTGACTTTTCAAAGACATCTGAAGGCAGCCCTGTTTAGAGAAGTTTTAAATGTTTGATATTTTATTGTATTTTTAATATTCTGTTGGGAGCCACCCAGAGTGGCGGTGGAAACCCAGCCAGATGGGCAGGGTATCAATAAATTATTATTATTATTACTTGCATCTGAGTTCTTTGCTGCGTTGAGGAGTAGTATTGGCGGGGATCAGCTTCTCTAAGCACAGCATGATTATGCTTTCTGGTCCTGTCCACTGGCTCACCAGTTTAAGAGAAATATTATTTCACCAGCCTTTTAAAATTCTCTGAGTGTCAAGGAACAAGGAGACAGGTACAATCTGGTCAACATTCATGTTTCTGAGCTTCTGAATGGTTTTGGCAAAGTCCCACACCAAACATTTCTGGCTAAGCATAGTAATCAAGAGGAAATTCACTCACAGGGCATAAGTGGCATAGGTATAAAATTTTACTCATTTCACATTATATATTTGATTTATTTGTTGTTTTTATGTGCTTAGAGATTTTCTAAAAAAAATAAAATTTGGTAGCTTATAAATACTTTTAAATAAACAAACTATGCCTGGGTTCCACCCCGCAATGCCAGAAATGAGTACTGCAAGTGCTCCTGAGATTGAGAACTTCTTTTCCCCCCCAGCTGGAGGGCTATACCCTGAAGAGGAAGGAAGACTCTCAGAAGCCCTGCTGTATGCGCCAGGCACAACGAAACCTTCCCAGAGAATATTCTACCGATTTCCCATCTATTTGACACTAACAAAATCACAGTTCTTCTTTAAGAGTAAGTTGCTAAGACACATATGTAGGTCAAAATCAGGGAGGGAACCATATAATTCTATCACTTTGTCTCCTTTATCAAACATCTAATTCAGCTCGATAAGTACAGGCATGCATGTATGTTTCCAAAAGAAACAGCACATCATTCCTCATGGGTGGGGGGTGTTTGGCACATGACAGATTTTATCCTTGAGATGATGGAAGAGAATGCAAATTTCCATAGACAAGCTATTGTTCACTTTATGCAGATCTATCACTCTTGCCTCCCTTCCATGGAATCGCCAGTCTCCCAAAAGGCAATGCTTCATTGTATTACTACGTACTTACCCTGACATGATGAATACCACCAAAACATTCTCACTTTTATCTTGAGGAGGAGCAATATTCCCCATCTTAACGTCTGGGCGTTCAGAATGTTTCCCAGGGATTCAGAGCAGTGCTCTGCTCTGTGTGTACCTGCCTGCAGTGATGTGGCAAACTTTGAGCTGCAGGAACTTATCATCACAGGCTACACCGCCAAAGAGTATCCAAAAATGCATGAAGCTACACTGATCTGTACTTAAACACAGACATAGACACCAGTGCTGGATTTACTTATAAGCTAAACGAGCTATAGCTTAGGGCCCCACTCTCTTGGGGGGCCCCAAAAAAATTAAAGGGGAAAAAACTGGATGTACATTTCCAAATATAAGATAAAAAACAAATAAAATAAAACCTACATACAGCCGCAGTGTTTTGTGTTGTATAGGCTCCTGTGCTGTAAGTAATGGGCCCTGCCTGCTAGCCTGCTCCCTAAAATATTACTGGTTTGCTCATTTCTATATATAGGGCGCCTCCATTCTGCATGGACTGGTTGCATGGCAAATGGCTTTAGATACCTATTAGGTCCATAAATTACCATATAGCATATATTCAACACAAAAAAGAGTGTCAATTTGTTGTTGACAAAGGACAGCTGGACATATAAAGGGCCCCATTACCTTCAGTAGCTTAGGGATTGTTGTTGTTGTTTAGTCGTTTAGTCGTGTCCGACTCTTCGTGACCCCATGGACCAGAGCACGCCAGGCACTTCTGTCCTCCACTGCCTCCCGCAGTTTGATCAAACTCATGCTAGTAGCTTCAAGAACACCATCCAACCATCTCATTCTCTGTCGTCCCCTTCTCCTTGTGCCCTCCATCTTTCCCAACATCAGGGTCTTTTCCAGGGAGTCCTCTCTTCTCATGAGGTGGCCAAAGTATTGGAGCCTCAGCTTCACGATCTGTCCTTCCAGTGAGCACTCAGGGCTGATTTCCTTCAGAATGGAGAGGTTTGATCTTCTTGCAGTCCATGGGACTCTCAAGAGTCTCCTCCAGCACCATAATTCAAAAGCATCAATTCTTCGGCGATCAGCCTTCTTTATGGTCCAGCTCTCACTTCCATACATCACTACTGGGAAAACCATGGCTTTTACTATACGGACCTTTGTTGGCAAGGTGATGTCTCTGCTTTTTAAGATGTTGTCTAGGTTTGCCATCGCCTTTCTCCCAAGGAGCAGGCGTCTTTTAATTTCGTGACTGCTGTCACCATCTGCACTGATCATGGAGCCCAAGAAAGTAAAATCTCTCACTGCCTCCATTTCTTCCCCATCTATTTGCCAGGAGGTGATGGGCCCAGTGGCCATGATTTTCGTTTTTTTGATGTTGAGCTTCAGACCATATTTTGCGCTCTCCTCTTTCACCCTCATTAAAAGGTTCTTTAATTCCTCTTCACTTTCTGCCATCAAGGTTGTGTCATCTGCATATCTGAGGTTGTTGATATTTCTTCCGGCAATCTTAATTCCGGCTTGGGATTCATCCAGCCCAGCCTTTCGCATGATGAATTCTGCATATAAGTTAAATAAGCAGGGAGACAATATACAGCCTTGCCGTACTCCTTTCCCAATTTGGAACCAATCAGTTGTTCCATATCCAGTTCTAACTGTAGCTTCTTGTCCCACATAGAGATTTCGCAGGAGACAGATGAGGTGATCAGGCACTCCCATTTCTTTAAGAACTTGCCATAGTTTGCTGTGGTCAACACAGTCAAAGGCTTTTGCATAGTCAATGAAGCAGAAGTAGATGTCTTTCTGGAACTCTCTGGCTTTCTCCATAATCCAGCGCATGTTTGCAATTTGGTCTCTGGTTCCTCTGCCTCTTCTAAATCCAGCTTGCACTTCTGGGAGTTCTCGGTCCACATACTGCTTGAGCCTTCCTTGTAGAATTTTAAGCATAACCTTGCTAGCATGTGAAATGAGTGAAATTGTGCGGTAGTTGGAGCATTCTTTGGCACTGCCTTTCTTTGGGATTGGAATGTAGACTGATCTTCTCCAATCCTCTGGCCACTGCTGAGTTTTCCAAACTTGCTGGCATATTGAGTGTAGCACCTTAACAGCATCATCTTTTAAAATTTTAAACAGTTCAGCTGGAATACCATCACTTCCACTGGCCTTGTTATTTGCAGTGCTTTCTAAGGCCCATTTGACTTCACTCTCCAGGATGTCTGGCTCAAGGTCAGCAACCACACTACCTGGGGTGTACGAGACATCCATATCTTTCTGGTATAATTCCTCTGTGTATTCTTGCCACCTCTTCTTGATGTCTTCTGCTTCAGTTAGATCTTTACCTTAGGGATTAATCAAACCTAAATCCGGCCCTGATAAACAGTACAGTGGTACCTCAGGTTAAGTACTTAATTCGTTCCGGAGGTCTGTTCTTAACCTGAAACTGTTCTTAACCTGAAGCACCACATTAGCTAATGGGGCTTCCTGCTGCTGCCACGCCACTGAAACTCGATTTCTGTTCTTATCCTGAAGCAAAGTTCTTAACCTGAAGCACTATTTCTGGGTTAGCGGAGTCTGTAACCTGAAGCGTATGTAACCCGAGATACCACTGTACATAGCACAATTCCCAGTTAATTGGAACAGGCCACACTATGCACAGCTTCCTGTGACACATTTTTTCCCCATCCCTGGGAGTGCCTTCAGATATTTGGTGAAGTTTCTCTTCCAGTTTTCCAGGCTGATGTCATTTGTAATATATAAAAATCAGAGTAATGCCGCTTCACTTTGAGATGACATTACCAAGCCCAGTAAATAGGCTAAACACTACAAACATGATATTTTTTAAAAAATAAAGGTATAAGAGGGTCAGTTTCAAAATTGGGTAGTTTTCCCCCCTTTATTATTTTCAAACACACAAAGAATAAAAACTACTTGTCTGGAACTGAAGCTGGAGAACATCAGAGAGGCATTCTCTCTCTTGTCTTTGGGGCACCTATTGAAGATCTCCCTTTTTCTACCAGCTTTTAAAGTGCAGATCTGTATCCCAGCGTTTTTCTGTGCTGTATTTGAAATTGTTTGTATGTATGGAATTGATCTTAATTATTTCTAATCACTGGTGTCCTTATTCTAAAAGGGCTTCATGATGTTTTACCAGAAGCAGTTCCTAGATGAAAGCAAATAAATAAATGAAATGAAAAATTATTGAGGGGTAGCTCTGGGCATTGCTGAAAATGTTTAGGAGCCTCTGGCTAAGAACTGCACAGCCCAAATCATTTGTATTGTTATAATGTTATCACAACGCATGTATGCCAAATATTAGTAACTGGAAGCTGTTTTTAAACATTAAAATATGATATCACTTACAAAACAAGCTCAAGGAGTTCTTTATCGTTGGACACAAAAGTGTCACTGTCAAATCTTCAACGATTTTTCTTCCCAAGAAAATTGCTAGTTTCTGCTGGTATATGAGGGGTCTAAACTGCTTTTGCTAATGAACGCCTCAGCAATGTTATTCAGTTTAAATGGAATCATTCTAGAACTAGTACTGCTATCATTTCAGCTTGAAGCTCTGTTGTGCTCTAGAAAGGCAAAGGGGACAATAATCTAAAGTGACACAAAAATAACCACTTAGGACAAAAGCAATTATGCTTCTGAGCATGGACAAATGATATTTAGCTTATACCCTCCACTAACTGTACCACCACAGCTGTGCTATATACTCTCTAAACATTGCAGGCTATTTAGTTCTATAAACCACCATGATTGCCTGCAGCACTATAAAATAATCAGTCACAATAATAATTTACAGAAATCTTTTAGTGTTTCCGTCTACTTGAACTCTTCCATTGTGTGCATGGCTGTTTTTCGGGCGCAGGTGATCCCTTTTCACTTCTTGTGGCACTGATTTCCCCCCCCCTCCAGCTGGTTCTGGTATTCTTAAAGTCCAGTTCACAGATGGTGACACTCTTTCCCCCTGTCTATATAAGTCCTCCTGACTGTTAAGATTTCCCAGCTTGAAATGCATTGTGTGAACCCATCCTGGTTAACTGGTTCTGCTATATTGTATGAGATGGCCCTCTGTTACACTTTGCACCTCTCTTTCCCATAACCAAGGGCACTGTGTTCACCTGGGGGGGGGAGGGGGGAGGCAGTCGGCATGCATGTGCAAAATGGCCCATAAAATGATGGATCTTGTGCTTTGTACAAAGTGTTTGTGTTGCATAGTAGAGTTGCCATAATTCTGCATCAAAGTAAAGTTTCCATTTTTAAAAAAGAAAAATTATCATGAAAATTCACCTGTGCTTTACTGCAGATCTCTCCTAATAAACACATTTTTAGATGTACTTTTGACTAGGGTACACATCTTTGTGAGCAAATTTCGAGCAGAATGTAGTTTTGTATGTTCTTTCATTCATGTATTTTTATGCACAGTTTCTGTGTATAAATATATTTTTTAAAAAAACAGTGTTTGGTTGGAAAACTGTCACAAAATTCAGATAAGTGTAAATTTCAAAGGCCAGCTGTGTTTCGGTTCATATAGTGGTTTGAGAAGTCTGAACTGGGTAGTTTCTTATTAAAATGCAAAGAAAATTGAGTTTCTTCCCCATCCCTACATTCAAGTACAATACATGTTACCTTCTTTCTAAAGGTAAAAGTGTCATTGAGTTTAATGAGACTGTCCCTCAGGTAAGTACATATTTACAGGATTGCCTTGGGCACTGGTAACTTCTTTTATTCAAATGACATAGAAACTGAAGCACCCATGTAGAGATGATGAGCATTTCATGCAGGGGTTCTGTTCGCAGCCCCTGCGTGTGCCAGTGGAGTGCATATAAGTGCCCCTCACCCTGTTATACCACACTACACCTCTCTCCTGTTACGCCTTGATGTTTGTGTGTGTTTTCTCTCTCACTCTCTCATACACACTTATTCACATTCACACATACAAATACATGAACGCACACACCCTGGAGAATGATTTCTATGCAAAATTATAATAGGACACCTGTCATGCTTCATAACATTTATGCACAAAGAAAACTAAGTATATATTTTTTAAAAACCACACATTGGGTTTCAGAGTACATTGTTGTATTCAAAAAATAGCAATCTAGTTGTGTATTTGGTGTGAACAGGTGTAGGTTCTTATGGATTTAATTCCCTTTTAACAGTGCTATTAAAATGCAATATAAAATTAGAAGAAAAGAAATCCGCCCAGTGTTGTTAAATAGCAACAGTTGCATATGTACTAACTGGGGACCTGTTAACGAGATTATTGATCAAAGTATGTAAATAAGTAATAGAGGGAAACATCATTAAAATGCTTGCCTCCTGTTCAGACTTGGCAAACAGATGATCTGGTGCTTGCTTCAGATTGACAATCAAAAAATAGGGTTGTCCCCACAGTTCTATTCCTTTTTGCATTGCACAGTAAAACAACAACAACAACAACAACAACAAACACCATGGGATGTGTATCATACATATGAAATTCATGGGCAAAATCTGTGGCAAGAGTTCAATTTCCAATCTTGTTGTCCCAGTCCTGAAGAGATTGTCCCAACTGCAAATCCATCAGCCAGTTTGAATTTTGCCAGTTCTGTTTCCAGGTTGTCAATATTATGCACTCTTCGTTCTCACCAACAGAGCTGGATGTTCTCACGCAGGTGCATTTTGTCCTTGATTAAATGTCTTTGGAATGTATGAGGAAGTAAAGGAGAGGCTTAGAATAGCGAAAGCATGCTTGTGGTTTGTAGTTAAAAGCAACATAACAAAGGGATACAGACTTCAAGAGAAATTGTGAGAGAGTTTTAGAGAGTGAGTGAGAGTGTATAAGTGTCAGTGGAGAGAGGCAGAAGCACAAATCACTTCCACTTCCAGCAGTTTCTAGTTCCTATTAAAGCTGTGCACTGGATTTGGACAAAGCCGGAACCAAATCTGGCCAATCTGGGATAAATTGGGTTGGGACAGTCTGGTCAGCTTACTCACAAGAATCTGGGGAAATTCAAAGACCCTCCAAGTGTCCCTATTTTCTAGGACACCCCTGATTTAGAGAAGCTGTCCCAGTTTCTGATATGATCCTGGAATGTCCCACTTTTCCTTAGGATGTCCCTATTTTCATTGGAGAAATGTGGGAGGGTATGGCGTTATCTGATTCCCAAGCCATCTGAAGGCAATCATGTATAGCGAAGGTTTTTAAATGTTTAATTTTTTATATATGTTGGAAGCTGCCCAGAGTGGCTGGGGCAACCCAGTAAGATGTGTGGGGTATAAACAGTAACATTATCACTACGGAATGGGACGTCCCTATTTTCATTGGAGAAATGTTGGAAGAGGAGCCTTCATGCATTGTTTTCAAAGGCTCTGTACTTCAGGCCCAGCATGTGGAAGACATGGATGCAGGGCTGGCAGGGGACCTAGTGGAAGGGTGAGGCATTTGGTATTAGCCTCACTCTCCCCCTCACACAACTGTAATTGCATGAGGGAAAAGCAAATGACGGGTGCTACAGTGAATTCTACATTTCACTAGAAAGAAAGCCATGCCGGAATAATTGGTTCTTCTTTGTCTGTGCTTCAAACGTAGTTGTTTAGTGCCTTCTGAGGCTGAAATAACATGAATAATGCCCTGAAGACTTGAGAAGATTGCTTCAGGATCAGTTTTGCTTCCTCTCCTCAGGCTCTTTATTAAATGAAGCTCAAAAGGGTCTGGGCCAAGATATCTTGTTGCTATAAATCTTTTACGTTTCCACTTGGTTTAACTTGCATTGCAGAGCAGCTAAGTGGTCTCATGATGCTTGCTTGCTTGATAGCTTGACACAATTCAAGGGATTATCAATATGACTGGATTTTGAGATGCCCCCCTCATAGGTTCTTAAGCTATAAACTGGTTTATATATTTGACCTATTTCCCTGTTCTTTAGCTCATAATTATTTCATTCTTTTGTATTGTTTGCCTCAAAAAGTACATTACTCTTTCTTTAATAATAATAAAAATCTGAACAGCAGCTCACTGAAAGAGATTTCATTTCCAGAAGGAGAATCTGAAGATATATCATAGGATTTGGGTTCAAGAAGAAATCAGATTTCATTCAGAACTTCCTTCCCACTAACTACATAATAAAAAATACAGTATGGTGGTCCTGAAGAAATGAAGCTCTAGATTTATTTAATCTAAGTATAAACCAATACCAAGGTGAAATATGGCTGCATGTTTTGGGGACATTCCTAAAAAGAAGTCCCACTGAATTCAATTAGATTTGCCTTTGAGTAGATACATAGGAAGTAGTGTTAAAGATCAAAGCACTTCGGTCACTTCCCCTATTGTTATCTATCACTACCATATTCCATTGTTAATGTGGATGGGTATCGTCATAAGAATATAAAAAGAGCCTGTTGGATCAAGCTTGTGGCCCATCTAGTCCAGCTTTCTGTTCTCACAGTTGCCAACCAGATGCCTTTGGGAAGCCCACAAAGAGGATCTGAGAGCAGCTTCCATCATGTTCATTCTACCACCTATGGATTCATCCTCACCTCCTTTTGATGCATGGGTGGGTCAGGCCTGACTGCCTTCATGCTTCAGCAATGGCAAGGGAATGCAAGAGGAGCAAAGCCCTCTTGTAACCACAGAGAGGAACCAAAATTTGCTGTTGTGTCCCTTGTGTACCATTGGCAGGAAGATGTGATGCCTGCAATTGTTCTAGTGAGATTTCATGTCTAATGTGAGGTTTTCACTTTAATAGAAACTTTCAAAAAGGGGGATTTCAACAGATGTCACAGAGATTTCATATGCCTGTCCTATTTCCCCCTAGATAACAGCCTCAAGACTTGCTTTATAGGTAATGATATGATATGCTCATATTGCTAGTGCACATTATTGTATCAACAGCATCCACTGAAGATGGACAAAATAAATCATACTTGAAGCAAATGGAGATCTTTCTATTGGTCTTAATGAGTTTTAAAGTGGGCCTTTGGTCTGTAATTTCCCTCCTTTCATCCAGCTGATTAATTTGAATACACAGTGACATATGTTTAATTTTTATATAACCTTTATGATCTAATTTTGTTTCTAATGGTCAATTTCTTTCTCGCCACCCTTCAACTATCCACAATTTGCTTGCCAGCTGTACGATCCAGATGCGCTCAGGCTTTCTCTCTCTCTTTTTCTTCTGAAGTGCATATTCCAACAGTAGCATTTAGAGATGTGTATAATTTTCTGCCAGGCTCTGTAGATAGCAGGAACAGCAGATGTGGTGGAGCCGGAAGGGTCACTTTGGTATTGTTGTACTAATAAACTGTTTCACAATACTGTGTGTGTGTGTGTGTGTGTGTGTGTGTGTGTTTGTCGGGGTGATGGTCTTTTGTTTTTGGAGCTAGAGACTTTTAGGAAAAGTCAGTCCACTGTGGTGTAGTGGATATGCTGTGTTCGACTGAGGCCTAGATTCACATCCCTGCTCAATCATGAAGCTCACTGGGGGGCAAGTCACTATCTGTCTATCAAATTTATGACATGAAGATGCTGTGAGGGCCAAAAGGGGCAAACTATGTCTACGAGCTCTTTGGGGTAATAGATGTTACTATGCACAAAGAACGTTTATATGCCAGCATGGCCAAATGTAAGATCCATTTCACACTAAATATTTTAATCCCCTTTGCAGCATTTCCATGTGTGCGGTTATTTCAAAGCAGCCTGCATTTTTACAAGGTCTGTTTTTATAAAAGTCAAGTTACGCCTGCCATTTTAGGGTGGAAAAAAGAGTCAACAGGTGAAATCTAAGCATCTTCCCTGTGAGCAAGGCTCATGAAACAACATAGGACTTCCTTCTGAGCAAGCATGCATAAGATTGGATTGTACAGATAGAATCTTATGACACTTCCTTGGGAGCAAATTTTACTGAATGCAGTGGATTGTATGCAACTAAATCATGCAGAGTAGACTGATTGAAATAAATGGATATCAGCTAGTCATGAATAATCTAAGTTCATTGATTTCAGTGGGTCTGCTCTCAGTATTACCGTATTTTTTGCTCTATAAGACTCACTTTTTCCCTCCTAAAAAGTAAGGGGAAATGTGTGTGCGTCTTATGGAGTGAACGCAGGCTGCGCAGCTATCCCAGAAGCCAGAACAGCAAGAGGGATCACTGCTCCCTCTTGTTGTTCTGGCTTCTGAGATTCAGAATATTTTTTTTCTTGTTTTCCTCCTCCAAAAACTAGGTGTGTCTTATGGTCTGGTGCGTCTTATAGAGCGAAAAATACGGTAGTTAGTTGAACCTGGTGGGGGTTGTTTCTAGGTAAATGTATATTGAATTAGACTAGGAGAAACTAGGCACAAGTGTGGTGCACTGCAGGGGAAGATATGAGATTGAAGGATTAAACTGGCTGAATCTCTGCTTAACTGTACACTCACCAGGGATTGTTGACATGTCATAATCTCTAAATCCCATACCACTCCTATCTACATACACTATGGAAATCATAACTCTGCCCTATTTTATGAGGTGAAGGTGTCATCACAGGGACAGACAGCTATTGGCCTAAAAGCATCCAGGAATGTGCACATATATAGGTGAGGTCCCTCTACAGTCATTCTAATGAGTGTCTGTAGGTGGGAGAGCAGAACTGGCTGCTGTGATGCTGTTCCCCTGTCACAGATTCCCTCTCGATAGCACTTGCCTGAGATCTTCTCCATGCCAACAAATGCTAAAATTGAGTCCCCCTTACTTTAGATGATGCGTTTGAAGGGGCTAAGGCTGGGACTGCACATTTCTTCACCATCATCCAATGCATGTACATTTTATACGAACAAGCATGTGTAATGGACCAAGTTGATTCACCGTACATACAAATATAATCACACATACAAATATAATGCAACAACACACACAATTTGTGTAGAGAGAAGGGTGAAAACAGCAGCCCAAGGTGGTAAGTGGTGGGAACCTTGCGTCTGAGGTTCTAATGTGGCCCTCCAGGTCTCTCTATCTGGTCTTTGGGACTTTTCACATATCATGGCTCCTCCACAGATCAAACAGCCTACTGCCCATGCTCCAAACAGTTGCTTAAAGTGCAGCATATTTACTTGTCACCTAAAAATAGGTACTGACTTATCCCCTGTAATTTAAAGATTCATTTGCATCATCTCTTCCTCTTCTTCAGGAAGCCCACCATGCTCTATCTCACATCATCTAAAGTTTCAAAAACAGTTTTGCTTGGAGGCAGGATGTGGTGGTGGTGGGAGGAACTGCTTCTGTTTGAAAGACACTTTAAAGCCCAGAGTCCTGTCGAACGAGCCATTCTATAGATCATGATGTGATCTACAAGACTGCTCTTCAACCTTTGGCTGCTACATGTCTCTAGACCACAACTCCCACCATCCTTGTCCAGCTTCACCAATGGTCAGGAATGACAGAAGTTGTAGTCCAACAACTATGATCCACAACATTATCTCCAGCACTAGAATGTCAACATAAACATTCTCTCTCTTTTCAGGAAAGTTCAGATCCATCATAACAGTACATATTGTTGTGTCTGCTTATGTAGCATGAAGTATTTAATCCATCCATGGGGATAGGTTGACCTCAAAAATCAACACCTGGATCAAGCTAGCTTGTCTTCCAGAGAACCATCTGAAAAGATTTGCTATAACATGCCAAGGACAGTTTTCTAATTAAAGTGATGGCAGCCCATGCAACACTACATGGACTCGTTTACAATTCCTTGCATTTATGCATCGCCCTAACTGCAGCTTCCATGTTACAACTGCTGTTTGTGCAGTGGGAAACTGACAGGATTTCCCATATGAATGGGTATTCAAGTTCACACTAGAAAAAAGTATTTGCCTTGATGGATACACATTGTGATGGGCCATTATGTGGTTGTTCTTGTGATGGACCTAGACTAGATTCTTGTAAAATTCCATTTTATTTTTTTAAAAAACAAAAAATGTCACAGAATCAATGGTTGGGGAACTAATCTCAAATTTTTGGATGTCAAGTACTAAAAACATTGAAAATTTCAGATGCTACGCAGGTGGGTTCTTCTTTTGTTATACAGCAGCTCTTTAGTCATAAGGTATTAGAACTGAGTTACAGCAAGGGTAGTCCATACATATATGTTTGTCACTTGATGACTGCACTTGGTAATGAGGTCATATGCAGATGTGAGAGAGCTTTAAAAAACCAAAAACATTCACCTTCCTTCAACGTGATGCTTTTTCAGGGCAGTCATTTCACATTCTGAATATTCACAGATCCTCAGAGGAACCAAATGATTTACATCCATGTGTGAATTAGCCCTTCCTTATTTTTCAGTATTCCCATCCCAACATTCTAATAATGTGTTGCATTGCCTTAGTGTTCTGTATTCTCAAAAGCTAGGCAGGTGGTGAGTAGGGAGAGGAACTTTGAAGTTTCTGTGCAGCACATAAGGAATTATCTACCAAGGATCTATCTGGCATTGCAGGCAGATATTTTCCTGCATTGAAAGCTACAGTTCCAGTGCATTCTAGGTATGAAGCATGTTTGCTGCCACAAAAGACCCATTGGTTTCAATAGAACTTGCTGTCTAGGAATGGTCCAAAGGATTGCTAGTGTGCAAACATATAGGTGTCCTTTTTCAGTTTTTCATCTTGCTACATTCTGCGATCCCAGGAACTATCTCTGGAAGAAGGATGTTAGAGCTGTTAAAAAAATAATAATCAGATATTAAGCATATTTCAGACAATTATGTCATATATCATTTCATCTCAGATCTGCTGGCAGTTTCCCCTGGCTGTTGACCACACTTACCAACTCTGCAATGTAACCTGATTTTATCTGCCACGATTACTCAAGCATGCAACAACTTGGATCGCTGGCAATAACTTTGATAGAGCTATATCCATCAAAGAACATTAAGCCACAGTTCGACAGCCCCCTATGGGCAGGCAGTGGTACTGTGACTGCAGCTGATGGAAAGTTAGTACCATATGATCAGATAGCACCCTCCCAGTGGCAATGCATGTGTAAATGGAAGCACAGTGTTTAGCTCCTTCAGCACTGCTTGGAAACTTCATGCTCCCATCAGTTTACACGTTCTTTATTTCTTCACATGCCTACATCAATGGGACTTCGTAGCATGGATAATTTTAGTGCCTTCTGGGACGCGGGTGGCACTGTGGGTTAAACCACAGAGCCTAGGACGTGCCGATCAGAAGGTCGGCAATTCGAATCCCCACGACGGGGTGAGCTCCCGTTGCTCGGTCCCTGCTCCTGCCAACCTAGCAGTTCGAAAGCACATCAAAGTGCAAGTAGATAAATAGGTACCACTCCGGTGGGAAGGTAAACGGCATTTCCATGCACTGCTCTGGTTTGCCAGAAGTGGCTTAGTCATGCTGGCCACATGACCCGGAAGCTGTACGCTGGCTCCCTTGGCCAATAAAGCGAGATGAGCACCGCAACCCCAGAGTCGGTAATGACTGGACCTAATGGTCAGGGGTCCCTTTACCTTTACCTTTATCTGCCATTAGTGGACAAGAACAGCACACACTGGCACCAACTCCAGGGGGTCTTAAGGGCCCAGACATCCACAATTCTTTGTGGGTGCCTGGCCACCCCCAACTTCCCAGCCTTCACCCTCTCCCCACCACCACTACCACCGCACATGAAGTTAGCTTTTCCCATGCCATCTCTAGGCAGTTCAGGGCACATTGTATACACACTGGTGCAATTTTGATGTCATTCCTCCCTCCCTCCCCCTCTTTCCCCTCTCTAGGTATTACACCCATCCATCCACCCACCCACTCACTCACTCACTCACTTCCCTCTCCAGATATTACACTATTTCTGCTGGCCCAGGGTTTTCAATAAATCACTTGACCAATGTACTTCAAGTTTTCCATGCCAGGGAATTGAATTTAGTTCTCCTGCATCCTGGGATATCAACTGCCTTACATTGCATTCCATTTCAATATTTCCTATTAGACAGGAGACAAGAGGCTTTGAAATGATAACCTTAGCTTTTGAGATTTGCACTGGCTGAGAATATTGTTCAGGTTTCCTCTTGCTGTTCAGACTTGCACATCTTGAAAGCAATTTCATCCAGCATTTCTTTACAAAGAGAAAAGGAGCATTTGGTCATTTATTTCCATATTGAAGAGCAATCTACAGTCCAGTGTGCTTTGCAGGTGCTCTTTTCCAAGCATGCTGAAGCTATAAAGGGACCAGATCACTCTCTTCCTTTTTTTAACAAAATATTGAAACAGTTTGTTTGTTTGTTTTTTAAAAAAGGATTCCCCCCTTCATAAATTTTGTCAAAAACTTTGTGTGTGTATATATGGGGTATGTGTCTTATCATCTCTCCCCTGTAGGCAGAAACAGTGGCGTAGCGTGGGTTGTCAGCACCCGGGGCAAGGCAAGTAATTTGCGCCCCCTAACCCGTGGATTTGCTCCCCATAACCCTAACCCCCAGATGTTGCGCCCGGTGCGGCTGGCCCCCCCTGCACCCCCCACGCTACGCCACTGGGCAGAAAGAAGATTGCTACTTGAGAGTAAATTACACAGTTCACAGAACCGTATAGAAAGAGTTCTGCAAAATGAAAATTAAAACAGTTACATTAATTGTGTCACTGTAATGGCATGCATATGTTTTCTGCCAAAGCAAACTCTTCAGAAAAGTTTGCGCTTCTTTTCTTTTTTCTTTTCTTTTCTTTTCTTTTCTTTTCTTTTCTTTTCTTTTCTTTTCTGGAAGCTTAGATTTGGTTCGTCAATGTGAAGAGCAATACAGTGGTACCTCGGGTTAAGTACTTAATTCGTTCTGGAGGACCGTACTTAACCTGAAACTGTTCTTAAGCTGAAGCACCACTTTAGCTAATGGGGCTTCCTGCTGCTGCCGCGCCGCCGGAGCATGATTTCTGTTCTCATCCTGAAGCAAAGTTCTTAACACGAGGTACTATTTCTGGGTTAGCGGAGTCTGTAGCCTGAAGCATATGTAACCTGAAGCCTATGTAACCCGAGGTACCACTGTAATGGCTAGGGAAGGAGGAGAATTTCGATTTTGTTTGCATTTTAATGTGGAATTATCTAATTCGTTAACAAACATGGAAATCCAAAGACAGCTTTCATTTTGAATATGATAAATATTTAAGCTTTGAAAGCATGCAAAAGCAAGCATCAGATGCTAGGGCTGTGGGCATCTGTATACAATATCTGGGTTGATTTCTATGTATTCTGCATTAAAAATCCACCTGGAAATGGGATGTGGTGATCTTAGTCCTGTTCCCTTTGAGAACTGGGATGGACCAGACTTTAATGGCTCCCTCCTTCCCCACTCATAATCCAGAAGCAGAGAAATCAGCTGCAATGTTCTACTGGCACCTCCTCCTGGGTCAATAGAAGGTCAGTGTTAGAGGCATGGGAACCAGCTGTCTCTCTATTCATCCCCGCCGCCCCCCCCAAAAAATATGTCATAAGGCAATCTTAACCATAAAAAGTTATTTCACCCAACTTGCTTCTAGGAGGCAGCCGTGATGGGGAGCAAAGGGAAGCAAGTTTAAGGGACCTATCTTTGGGCTCTCCATGTGTGCTGCCATGAGCCAATTACCAAAGTCCCACTATCTATGATGTCAAAGAGAATGGCACCGATACGGAAAAAAAGAAAGAACAGTTTTAGAACAGATGAACAGTTTTAGAAATTGTTTTGATCCAGAGTACATTAAGCACATTGAAATCCCACTGACTCCTTCTGAAAGAGTAAGATTGCAAGCCTACGGTATCCCATTCATTCCAATGAATTTGCCCAAATTAAGAATAATTAGGACCACAACTTTCGAATGCTTACTTTTGGCTGGGTTGTGCTCCAAGCCATTACATTTATCACAGCACCATAGTTTTTTTCAGCCTTTGCAGTTGGAAGCATCCCTTTTTACTTTATGGCTGTTAAGCCGTGGAGTTCAAGGTTAAGTGCAAGCCACTAATATCAGGAAAAGAATAAGCAAGTGTTTCTCCCTTCTGTGAATGCTTATGCTGTATATGTGTATTGCTAAGGCAGCAGTTATTGTGCTACATGGGATATATATATATATCGTACTCCCCTCTGTTTAATGGTGCACTCTCTTCACAATGGCAATAAATTATTAATAATTGAAACACAAGAGACTTGAAAATAAGCATTCATTACGGGAGAAAACTGTCAACAGTACTGGTGGAAATTGTCTCATTGTCTCAGTTGCAAAATGGAATTGTGGTCTCTCTCTCACCCCTTCCTTTTCAGATTAAGTCCCCCAGAGCCAGTGTTGTTGTTTTTATTTTCATTGCCATGATCCTACACTTTGTCGAAGGGAAACTCCCCACTGGAATAGAAATCATATATTGAACAGATGGAAAGTTCTTCAATCTGAGCAGGCTGAAAGCAAAGAGTAAGGTTACCGTAACTTCTGTCATAGAACTTCAGTATGCTGATGACAATGTAGGGTGCACACACTCAGAGGATGACCTCCAAACGATCCTAAATATCTTTGCAGAAGTTTACAAAAAGCTTGGCCTATCACTCAACATCCAAAAAAACCAAAGTGCTGCACCAACAAGTACAAAGCAACCCCTCCGCAGCGCCACAAATCCAACTCAGTGGTGTAACGTTGGAAAATGTCATTCACTTCTCCTACCTAGGCAGCTATCTTTCCACAAGGGTCAACACTGATGCCAAAATCCAGCATCGCCTGAGCTCTGCGAGTGCGGCTTTCTCCCAATTGAACTGCAGAGTGTTTGAGGACCAGAACATTCGCAGGGAAACCAAAATGCTTGTTTACAAAGCTATTGTACTACCGACCTTACTATATGCTTGTGAAACATGGACCACTTATAAATGCCATCTCCAACTCCTCAAAAGATTCCATCAATGATGTCTCCGAAAAATTTTACACATCACTTGGGAAGACAAGCGAACTAATATCAGTGTACTGGAAGAAGCAAAGATCACCAGTGTTGAAGCAATGATTCTTCAACATCAACTTCATTGGACTGGTCATGTTGTGCAGATGCCTGATGATTGTCTTCCAAAGCAACTACTCTATTCCAAACTTAAAAATGGAAAGTGTAATGCTGGTGGTCAACAAAAGAGGTTTAAAGACTGTCTCAATGCAAATCTTAAAAAAATGTAGTATAAACACTGACAACTGGGAAGCACTGGCCTGCGAGTGCTCCAGCTGGAGAACAGCCTTTACCAAAGGTGTCATGGGCTTTGAAGACACTCGAACACAGGACCCAAGGGAGAAGCATGCTAAGAGGAAGGCACGCTTGGCAAATCCACACCATGATCAACTCCCGCCCGGAAACCAATGTCCCCACTGTGGAAGGACGTGTGGATCCAGAATTGGCCTCCACAGTCACTTACGGACTCATTGTTAAAACCGTGTTTATGGAGGACAATTTTACTTGGCTACAAGTGATCACCAAAGAAGAAGAAGAGGTACACAGTACTGGCACCTCTCCCCCCCCTTCAAATGTTAAAAGTGTGACACTTACTGTACCAACTACATGCTGAGTCCTGGCACCTTTTTTCTTTCTTAAAAAAAAAACTGCTCAAAGCCATGTATCACAATATCTGTTCAAACAATTTGCCATTGAAGAAGAGGAAGAAGAAGAGTTTGGATTTGATATCCTGCCTTTCACTCCCTTTAAGGAGTCTCAAAGCGGCTAACATTCTCCTTTCCCTTCCTCCCCCACAACAAACACTCTGTGAGGTGAGTGAGGCTGAGAGACTTCAGAGAAGTGTGACTGGCCCAAGGTCACCCAGCAGCTGCATGTGGAGGAGCGGAGATGCGAACCCGGTTCCCCAGATTACGAGACTACCGCTCTTAACGACTACACCACACTGGCTCTCTCATTGCCATGGAATGCCACAGGGAGCATGAAAGGAGTGCCCTGTTGTGACTAGACAACAATGTTGCTGGTTCAGCGTAATTCTGGTTACAAAAGCAGGTGGCATGCTAGCTATTTCCTTTTCTTTTCTTTGGAAAAAAGCAAATATTTTAAGATAAGACAGTAAGCTGATCACCAAGGGGTTTCTTATCTGACAAATAGGAGTCCTCCAAGTGCTCTCAAAAAGGATATCAAGTCTAAGCCCAACTTTGTTTGAAACACAGACAAAAGCTTATACTGCAAAAGAGAGGTTGTATGCTTTGAGTGATTGACTCTCCGTGGGGCTCATTAGTCAATGAGAGAAGGCCTTGGAAAAAAATTACACAGGCTTTAAGGGACAGAATGGACTGTGTCAGATACTAAAATGGAGCAGAACCCTGGAGCAAACATAAGCATAGCATGGAATGGATTGAGAAGATGCACAAAACTGTCCAAATATGCAGGAGCACAAGCAGAACGTGGTACTGGATAAGAACTGGGTTGCTGAAATGCGTCCCCCTATCCCACTTGGCTTTGCAGGTAACAATTGCTCAGAAATTCAGTACAGTGGTGCCTCGCAAGACAAAAAGAATCCGTTCTGTGATTCTCTTTGTCTAGCGGTTTTTTCGTCTTGCGAAGCAAGCCCATTGACGGATTAGCGGATTAGCGCTATTAGCGCTATTAGCAGCTTTTAGCGGCTTTTAGCGGCTTATCTGCTGATCGGATCAGCTGATAAGTGGCTTAGCAGCTTAGAAAAGGGGGGGAGGGGGGAAAAACCAGCAGGAACTCACAAGACATTGTCGTCTTACGAAGCAAGCCCATAGGAAATTCGTTTTGTGAAGCACCTCCAAAACGGAAAACTCTTTCGTCTAGCGAGTTTTCCGTCTTGCGAGGCACCACTGTAAGTCTTATTCCATTGATCTGTCTCTCGGTAAACAGCAGTGATATCGGTGACAGAAGGTCAGCTGAGCATTACTACCATGCTGACTGCTATTGATCTTATTTGGTTCTCTTTCATGGCAGGTGAAGATTCATGGTGACCGGATGTAAATTAATGCAGGATTCCTGTACCTGTAGAAGAGGTGTTGTCGTTGTTCCCAGCCCCTTTTCCTGCTTGACATTGCAAGCGTCATCTAAAATAATAAAACTGTAGCATGGGACTATGAGGGTCATCTAGTCCAACTCCCTGCAATGCAGGAATCTTTTGCCCAACGTGGGGCTTGAACCCATTGCTCTGAGATTAAGAATCTCATGCTCTCCAACTGAGCTATCCAAACCAAATTCCTTCCTCTATGCAACTATGAAAGGAACAGGAACTCCGCTCTCCTTTGACTATGATCATTTGGCATGTTGATCAAAGAACAGAATTACCACCTGTTGGGCTATCCTTGACTCTGTTCCTATCATTTTGTGCTTCTGACCTGATCAGACTATGCGTGCATCAGACCTCCTCTTGCGTCAAACACCTGCTTATGTCTGAACTGCTTGTGCACTTTAAATAAATAAGCAAACCATGTGGGACCATACATAAAAAAACACATGTATTATACATCTAACATGTATAAAAGAGTTAAGCCCCATGTGGTACTCTTATTTCTGCAACATCATTTTATAAGTTATTAATATGTAAGTATCTTTATATAGAGGGACGCAGGTGGCGCTGTGGTCTAAACCACTGAGCCTAGGGGTTGCTGATCGGAAGGTCAGCGGTTCGAATCCCCGTGACGGGGTGAGCTGCCGTTGCTCGGTCCCTGCTCCTACCAACCTAGCAGTTTGAAAGCACGTCAAAGTGCAAGTAGATAAAAAGGTACCGCTCTGGCGGGAAGGTAAACAGCGTTTCTGTGTGCTGCTCCAGTTTCACCAGAAGCGGCTTAGTCATGCTGGCCACATGACCCGGAAAAACTGTCTGCGGACAAATGTCGGCTCCCTCAGCAAGTAAAGCGAGATGAGCACCACAACCCCAGAGTCGTTCGCGACTGGACTTAACTGTCAGGGGTCCTTTACCTTTACCTTTTTTATCTTTATATAGTTAAATGCGTTCTTCTATTTATCTGCTAATGCCCTGATTAGTTCAGGAAACTAATAGTGAATATGCGTATAATATGCATAAAATATGCAAGTATTGTTTGTGTTTTTAGCAGTAAACAAAAGAACAACAAACAAATGAAACCTCACTTCTCATCTGTGTAACAAGAAATAGTTACAATCAAAGCTATTCCTTTCCACTGGTACCTTCTGGTCATGAATAAGACTGGATGCCCTTCAAGGGCATATCGGATAACATTTAATCAAGAGCTCTTCTGTTAGACATCAATGGTTTCTGTTGGTTCCAGCCATTTATCGTATTCTGCTAATTGAGATTATATCGTCCCATATACTTTGAGTCCCATAATTTGCTTGAATCTAAATCAGAGATAATTGGCCTGAGTAATTCCATTATTGTGTACTAGTGTGTGAGCCCATAACTGAGCAGACTTGATTAGTATCAGGCATTAGAGCCAGCTCTTTGCCAAAGCACACTGCTTCTGTTTCCTGTGATACTTGCTGCAGGTAGGGTAGCCACTTCTTACCACTTCTGATGTCAAGTCAGAGCTGTAAAATTGGATTTCAAATATATTTCATATGCCTCTTATCTTCAATAACAAGAGCATTCTGACCCAATGAAGAGTTAGGTCTACCTAACCCCTCTAAAACAGAGCTCCTCGTGTGCCCAACTCTGCACAGACAGTATTTGTTTAATTTTATTTTTTTCTTCAACAATTTGTATACTTCTTCATTACAGTCATCTCTAAATACAATAAGACTGAAAATGCAACAGAACTATAAAATCATAACTCAGTTAAAAAGATTGCTTGAAATTATAACAAAGGCCTTCAGTTTTCCACCGAATACTGAATATATAAAGTCTTGCCACCACTTTCAACATCTGCTTGGCTTCTCTCAGCAACCTAGTCACAAGCTGCTAAGAACAGTCAAATGCTGCTTGAAGCAGTGGCAAGGCTTTTGGTGTGGGTGCGTAAAAAATAGAAATAAAAATGAACCTCAGCCAGCTTGTAGTTAAAGGTAATTTGTTGTTGTTGTTTAGTTGTTTAGTCATGTCCGACTCTTCGTGACCCCATGGACCAGAGCACGCCAGGCACTCCTGTCTTCCACTGCCTCCCGCAGTTTGGTCAGACTCATGTTTGTAGCTTCGAGAACGCTGTCCAACCATCTTGTCCTCTGTTGTCCCCTTCTTCTTGTGCCCTCAATCTTTTCCAACATCAGTGTCTTTTCCAAGGAGTCTTCCTTCTCATGAGGTGGCCAACGTATTGGCATCTCAGCTTCAGGATCTGTCCTTCCAGTGAGCACTCAGGGCTGATTTTCTTAAGAATGGATAGGTTTCATCTTCTTGCAGTCCATGGGACTCTCAAGAGTCTCCTCCAGCACCATAATTCAAAAGCATTAATTCTTCGGCGATCAGCCTTCTTTATGGTCCAGCTCTCACTTCCATACATCACTACTGGGAAAACCATGGCTTTAACTATACGGACCTTTGTTGGTAAGGTGATGTCTCTGCTTTTTGAGATGCTGTCTAGGTTTGCCATCGCCTTTCTCCCAAGGAGCAGGCATCTTTTAATTTCGTGACTGCTGTCACCATCTGCAGTGATCATGGAGCCCAAGAAAGTAAAATCTCTCACTGCCTCCATTTCTTCTCCTTCTATTTGCCAGGAGGTGATGTCCATGATCTTCGTTTTTTTGATGTTGAGCTTCAGACCATATTTTGCACTCTCGTCTTTCACCCTCATTAATAGGTTCTTTAATTCCTCCTCACTTTCTGCCATCAAGGTTGTGTCATCTGCATATCTGAGGTTGTTGATATTTCTTCCGGCAATCTTAATTCCGGCTTGGGATTCATCCAGCCCAGCCTTTCGCATGATGAATTCTGCATATAAGTTAAATAAGCAGGGAGACAATATACAGCCTTGCCGTACTCCTTTCCCAATTTTGAACCAACCAGTTGTTCCATATCCAGTTCTAACTGTAGCTTCTTGTCCCACATAGAGATTTCTCAGGAGACAGATGAGGTGATCAGGCACTCCCATCTCTTTAAGAACTTGCCATAGTTTGCTGTGGTCGACATAATCTCCCCCAATTGGGAGAAAAATCCCCTCTCCACTAAAAAATGTCTCTGAAGGGATAGTCCCACAAATGTGGCACATTGAGGAGTTATTAGGCCCATCTTCAATACTAACAGCCCAGAATATTTTCTTTTAATTGTTGAATGATTCTGTGTACATTGCGGCAGCCTTTGGCTATGTGCAATAAAACTGACTGACTGACTGACTTGACTACTAACAGACCAATTGCGAGTGCAGTGTTTCAAAGTACTGTGATGTGGCTCACTTCTTGTATTTAAAACTCTTGATATAAAGTGTTAGGGTTAATGAGTGGAACAGGTGGCCACCCTAATCTCAGCCACATCTGTGATCTCTTTGTGTTGTTGTTGTTGTTGTTGTTGTTGTTGTTGTTGTTGTTATGATCTTTAATAGATTTCTTAGAGGTGCACATGATCTCTACTGCTTAACTTCAGAGAGGCAGGTCTTCTATCTGCACATTGGCAAACAAGCAAAATATTATTTGCATTTTAAAATGTGGCAAAGTGATCTTCCTGGATATTTAAATGTAACATATGCCATTGTCATCTGTGATTACCTCATGCATTAATCAGAGTGTATATTTATCACCTGAAATCTTGCAGATGCTACAAAATGGTTCAACCTGTAGCATGAACTGAGTTTGATGGGCAGCGCGCGCACACACACACATTCTGTCATTGAGAAGCTCCTAACTGGCAACTCCATGGTATTTGCGACTCTGAGTTTATGTTGTCAGTTGATTACTTACAATTTGTCTTGTCTATAGTCACAACAATAGTAACAATTGATTCCTGCACTTGAGCTTGTTTGGAGGTTCTAGCAGGGGAGCGCAGCTATCGTATACCCTTGACCGAAGAACGGTACACTCCTTCTATCTGGGATGGTCGTCCTCTTCCACTGAGCGCGCAGCTTCAGGAGGGACGCACATAGAGCGGTGAGGGAGGAAGGGGACACCCACCTAGCCAGCCAGATCAGCCGAATCAACCCTGGTGATCAATGGGGTGACAGATGTCGCAGCCAGATCGCCCTCACATTCTGTGTACATTGCGGCAGCCTTTGGCTATGTGCAATAAAACTGACTGAGACTGACTGAGATTCCTGCACTTAATTTTTAAGTGGTGCACATATCTGGTGCAAAATTTTGTTGGTTAATTTGGTTTTGTAAGGAAAGATGTATAAAAAGGAGAATTCCCTGGATGCCTAGATTCATATTTGGGGCAAGTTTTTTCCCCCATGAGTGAGTCCTAGCAGAGATTTAAAATCACGAAATACACAGCAAAGAAAAACATGGAAAAACAGGCTGCTAGACCTTTAAAATATCCCCTTCTGAGTTGCTTCCAAAGTTCTCCACTTCCCTTAGCATAGAAAGAGATCACATGTTTGGTAAGTTAAAATGGTTTACTTACAAACTCTTCAAAGGTCAGATTTATGTGCTTTTCCATACAGCAGCAAGAAAAGACAAGCAACAAAACTTAGGTTAGTTCCAAAGAAGTAAATATTTCTACATTATTTCTATATAGAAACACAAAGATGACTTGCTTAAACCACAGGGGGAGAGTGCTATCATAGTCAGGTCCTGTTTGTGGTCTATCCACTGGCATCCAGCTGTCCGCTGTGAGAAGAGCATGCCGGACTAGATAATCTAGATGACCCTTTGGCCTAATCTGGCAGGGCTCTTCTTATGTTATGTTCCTGCTTTAGCTATACGTTCCATAGATTCTTGATAATTGCATCATAGTGTCATGTCTTACTTGGTAGTTTTCTTCTTTCAACCTTCTCTGCTGTATAATTTTCAAAGCGCAATGCCAATAGTCCATGGACTACCATGATCTACCTGCCATGAGTAAATAACTGGATATATTTAAATTCAAATGAAAGATTACAGTCATACCTCGGAAATCAAATGGAATTCGTTCCGGAAGTCCGTTCGACTTCCAAAACATTCAGAAACCAAAGCGTGGCTTCTGATTGACTGCAGGAAACTCCTGCAGCCAATTGGAAGCCACGGAAGCCCCGCCAGATGTTCGGGTTCCAAAGAATGTTTGCAAACTGGGGCACTAACTTCCGGGTTTGCGGCGTTCAGGAGCCAAAATGTCTGAGTACCAAGGCATTCAGGATCCATGGTACAACTGTATTATTTAAGCAGCATGATGCGTCCAAAGTTGAGCACTTTTGCGCCTCATTAATTTGTGTGTGAGAATGGGAACTAAACTCTTGCTACATGTAGGTCTAAAGAAAAATCTGAGGTCTTGAAATATGTGATGCTTTAATTATTCAAGCTCTGATGCACCAAGTGATCTGCCCATTCATTTCAGTGGGGTATGATTTACCCAGGTAGTTTGAAGATCAGGCTGTGAAATTATTAAGTAACAGCATTTCAAGTCAAGCGAATTGAACTGATTACTGCCAGCTGCTTCTTGATGCGCCCTCCTTGAAGGAAACAGGGACAACAAAGAATAAATCTTTCAAAATCCGCCTAAGCTATAAAAGGGGCTGAATCAGTCAAATGATTATCACTGGCAAAGAGACCAAAATGGAGTAGTAGTAGTAGTAGTAGTAGTAATAATAATAATAATAATAATAATAATAATAATAATAATAATTTATTATTTATACCCCGCCCATAGGATAGTGATAGGAGCTGAAGCCTCCAGGGAAAAGGAGTTTTATAATTCATTTTCAAAAGCCTCTGAGAGGTAGCTAGAGGAGGTAAAAGTGCCATACCAGGAGGATAAAGATTAAATCGTCTTTAATTTGCAAGAAGAAGGTGACAAGCAAGAAACAAATATTAGAGGTGCTTCTTAGAGTGGAAGAACAATACAGCTATAGCAGCAGCACTTATAGATAGGCACACTAAATGAGGAAGGGCGGAGTGGGGCCAGAAATTAACAAGGGCAGGAAGAAATCATTTGGAAAAGTCTAGAAGCCTTTGGAAAACAAGTTACTATGTTTAGAAATGGCACCATAGTTACAGAAGCTGGAGGTAATGCAACACACTTTAGATTTCGTAGGTGTTTTTTTTTTAATGCACTGTCAAGGAATGCTTTAAATCTAGAAATTGGTAACAAAAACCAGATTCTTTGCATTTATGAGATTCTCATTCACAGCTCTGACTAATATTTTTAGGACCTGTAATGATATAGCCTACTCCTTTGCATGTTTTAACACAGATAAGCTCAGCAGTTATAAATACGTGTGTGTGTGTGTGTGTGTGTGTAGGTTTGTGCTAGTTAATGAGCTGATTCATCAGCAAAACAACAGCATAGCCTAGTTTTTAAAATATATATTTGGAAATAAGCTTCCATATTCTGAGAGAGACTTACTTTATGGTAAGTGTTCACAAGATTGCAGCCTTCATGGGTGTGAATTAACTTGGAGAAGGGCTGTAGATCAGAGGTAAAGCATATATTTTGTGTGGAGAAAGTTTCAGGTTCAATCCATAGCATTTCCAGCTAGGACTGGGAAAGAGATGCCCTGGAAAGCTACTGCCGGTAGGTACAGACAAAACTAGCTACATGAGAAAGTGGCATAACTCAGAGCAAACCAACTTTATGGTTCCAATTTTTATTAGAAATGGGAACAACTATTTTGGGAAGCTGCTTTGTCTCTGCTTTGTCACTGTAATGGGAATTAAGAACATGCGTCCATTTCATATCGGATGAAATTTTCAAATGAATGGGGGCTATGGCACTCAGTTTTACTCTTCAGGAAACTTAACACTAAGAGTAATGAATTGATATAGATGAGATCATTTTTATTATCTCATTTGTAAGCATTTGCCACTCATTTGGGGGTGAACGGGGTCTTATCTCCTTTAGCAGTTGCCATATTGTTTGCCCAGAATGACTTGGATAGTGCATTGTTTCATGACATATTGGGAGGAGGAATGACAGCTATAATCTTTTTTTGAAGTAGCTAACCATGGGGGGCCATCATTTATTGTGGTATCAGCTGAAACATGACTGGAAATTGGATGGGGAGTATTTGTGGCCTGTCAGATCTTGGACTCTAGCTCCCCATTCATCTGGAGGGTCACTTGTTCCCTGTCTCTAGCCTAGAATGTTCTGGAACACTGCAACATCTGAAGCATTCTGGGAAAATTAAATGGTATTCACATCGGTTTACATTGAAAACAGTCTCTGTTGCCTCTGCAATAACAGGCAGTGTCAGAAACCAAATTAAGAAACAAAGCAAAACCTGACACAAACCACAGTTGTATTCAAAATACTTCACCTGGACTGTGCACCTTAATATGATTTTGCCAAACAAAATTGCTGTCAGGATAAAATTGCAGCACAATCTTATTCAGAAATTTACTCAGATATAAATTCCACTTTGATCAATGGGGCTTACTTCCAGGCAAAGCTAGGATTGTAATATTAGATAAGGTTATATTTTAAAGCATCCTGAGGGACACAAGAGTATGGAAGGACAAAAAATTCAAAATATGAAATATCCTATTTCCTTATTGAACTTGCTAACCAGCTGTTGACCTGTCTGGCTCACAGTATCCTTTGAACCTGGATATGCAAATGTGATAATGTCTTGGATTAAATACTTGTCCTACAAAAGGAAAAGGTGTTTAGGAGTTAATTATTTTATTTTGGAGCAGGGCTGTAAGACCCTCTTTTGAGGATGTATGACTCTACGAGTTTCAAAGTTACCTGAAGCATGTATAAAAATAGGACTGTACAAGTAACCAGAGGAATAATTTCTCTGCTAGGAAAGCAAGACAAGAATAAGATAGTAGGTTATGTCAGTTCCAGAAGTTCAAACGAATGCAGAATGCGGTAGCAAACCAGACAGTTATATTATCTGCAGTAAATAACATTTTGTCCAGTGGCCTTCTGAGATTCATTGAAAGGATGGGGTATATTTTTTAAAAGTTTGTAAACATCTGGAGAACAACAGTTTCCCTATCCCTGTTGTAGCACAATCCCATACATGTCTATTATGAATCATTTGGTTCAGTGAATGTTACTCCCAGGTAAGCAGCTACAGGGTAGCAACCAGTCTCAGAAGAAATTGCACATGAATTGCATTACTGTTGGGACCTTTTGAGATTTCTAGGTATCCCAAATGCAAAGGATTATGGCCATTTGACAACAGAGAGATTTTTTTAAAAAATCTAATGATGAAGGTTTTTAAATTGAAGAATGGATGCCTTTTCTGGACTATTTAAAGAAATATTATAGTACGTTAATTCACGAGCAGGATTTGAGCTATGAGCCACAGTAATTATTAGATTATAGTACTGTGGTTATGATTTGATAGATAGAAGACAGGTGCAGCAGAAGGGGAGGGAAAAAGCTTCATGGAAAAAGGGGTGGGAAGTCAATAAAATAAGAGAAAATACAAAACTGTATATATTAAAAATGTTGAAACTTAATAAAATATAATTCAAATGATACCTTGGGTGTGCATGTTCTTATGTGTGTGCGTAATTTTTGAAGGCGTACACAGAGACTTATACTTACTACTTGTATGGAGACTTTGTTCTTCTTCTTAAAACACTGATTTGCTAAACTAGTATGAAATAGCCTTAGCATTTGTATGCATACCTCTGGGTAATGCAGCCCCTGGACTCGGGATGATTCAATTCACAGACTCATAAGGTAGGAAATGATGTGTATGAGCTATTCACACCCATTTTCATCTGCACGGATCTGCCCATGGAATAGTTTTCACTTTGTTTGTTAACATTATTCATAGTGATAACAGTTGCAACAACTTTCAGCTCTAGCATATGAATTGCATGAACAATGCAAACAATTGTGCTTATTCAAGCAGTGCTGCTTTTGAATGGTATGCTTCTGAGCCCATTCTCTGCACAAAATGCCCTTTATCTTTCCATTCGGGCCTTCTTTATCTTTATCAGGAGCCTGCTTCAGTGCAACAGTGCAGTGTTATTATTATTTTTGCACATTCTGAGACATGGGCATTTTCAGTTTGTGGCTTTGTTTATCCTGAATTCCTTGAGTGTCTTTCTGAGTTAAACAATTTTCTCCATCTGTATTTCAGAGCTGAGCCCTTGTTTCCTGAGTATGAGGAGACAATCAGATGTTAGGCCTGAAAATGGATACATAGCCTCTGGTGGTCTTCCCCTTATTAAAGTCTTGCACAGCTTGTGAGGCCACCTGTAGCGAGAAATTGAAGATTCCACAATGCAGTCTAGGAGACATATTGATATATGAATCACCTTCCATCTGACTCTAGTCTTTGCCTTTAGGGAGTGAAATATGAAGTTTAAGATGCTTTTAACACTGCCAAGATGGTGCTTTCAGAACCTTTCTTGCATGTACATTAAGGGAAGAGCTCCGACCAAACAAGAAGCTATTAGCAATCCATCTTTCACCCCTTATTCCTCTTTCAGTTTTAAGGAGGAACTCCTGTAGATATGAATGAGAACTGCTGCAAACATTTCTCCAGCCATACAAAAATATCAGGACTATTCCACACACATTGTTTGATCAGTTATAATATAGGGTTGAGGGAAGGTCCATAGCTCAGTGGTTAAGCATATGATTTGCATTCAAAAAGTCCCCGGTTCAATACCTGACATCCCCAGGTGGGACTGGGGAAAATTACTGCCTAAAAACTCTGGCGAACCGCTGCCGGTCAGTTCAGACAGTACTGGACTTGATGGAGCAGTTTTATGACTTGGTATGGAGCAGATTCCACCATCACCCCTCCCTACATAAATGACCCCATTTTACAGTGGTGCCTCGCAAGATGAAATTAATTCGTTCTGCGAGTTTTTTCGTCTTGCGAATTTTTCGTCTTGCGAAGCACCTCTTCAAGCAATGCACCCTGGGTATTAACGGTTTTAAGAAAAAGGAAACAAACTTGCAAGACATTTTCATCTTGTGAAGCAAGCCCATAGGGAAATTTGTCTTGCGAAGCAACTCAAAAAACAAAAAACTCTTTCGTCTTGCGAGTTTTTCGTCTTGTGAGGCATTCGTCTTGCGAGGTACCACTGTAATTTCTGACAAAGTCCCACATAGTGCAGCATCTTTCTGTGGCATAGATAACACCTGACCAACTATAGCTGTTAATTTCAGGGCACCTCTGGCTGAATTGTTTCTTTAAATTCTTCTTTCAATCCATCTCCACAGTTCCCTGGCTCCCTTCTTGTAGACAGGTTTTTGCAGGCTGGAAGGGATACCTCCAGCTGCCTTCACCTTTCCTGTATTGATCCTCCCTTGCACAGGCTGTTGACATGTTTGCCTAATCAGATACTACTAGCCTGCTGCAGAAAGACTTGATGACAACACATATTGGCTGCCCGATCTGCTTGTCTCCTTGCAATGAAAACAACAACACTTACGCCCCGCTTCAAAGGTTGCAGTGTTGTGTAAGCTTTTTCCTATACTGAAAGCTGATTAGGAAATTTTAACATATGAAGAAGCATCTCAGAGAAAGAGAAAGGGAGAGAGAGAGAGAGATCCATAGCTTCAGCTTTAAGAGCTAAACTGACACAGTGCCAATCCCAGAGAAGCTTCCATTACAGATAATACCTTCCGACAGGCTGCAAGACTAGGCATTGAGCTGCTGACCTCTGAGGTCAGGCAGCCACTTTTACAGCTTGAGCTACAAAGTCACTTGCTGTAGATATGCACTTGGACAGAGTCCAGAGTGGCTGGAGCATACAGCAGGACTCCCCGCCAAAACTATCTGCACGGATATCACATTTCTGTCCTTCACACTGATCTCTTATTTGCCATGATGCCTTGCAATCTCTTGTCAAGCCTTTCAAGAGAGATGATGTGCAGTTATCTGTCTGTCTTGAATGCAGATTAATATAATCCGAGGGGACATTTTATCATGGCATTCTCTCAGTTCCTAATTCAGTGCTGTATGAACATATTACTGGCTTTGCTCAGGCAGACCAAGGTCTATCTGTTCCAACATGCCATCCAATGGTAGCCAGCATGTTACCTCAACAACAGAGGTGGAGAACTGTCACCTTCTAGATGTTTCTTGGACCAACGCCTGACTGCAGTGCATGTGAGTTGGAGTCCAACATTATTTGGAGTACTACAGGTCCCTTCCCATGCTCTAGAAGGTCACCAAAAGTCAATTAATAATGACTGGTGTGCGATCCCATGTTACTTATCCCCAGTACATACTGACTCCACACAAAGGTTCTTTTTAGCTATCATGGCTCCTACTATGATCAATCTGCTCCTGCATGCATTTGTCCAAATACCTTTTTCATTTATTACTTTCATTTATTGTTATATCCTGCCTTTCCTTCAAAGATATCAAGGCAGCATACATGGCTCTGCCCTTACAATAACCCTCTTAAATAGGTTAGGCTACAAGAGAGTGTTTGTCCCGAGGTCACCCAGTGTTTGTCCCAAGGTCACTCAGTGCACTTTATGACTGAGTGGGAATTTGAACTTGAGTCTTTCTATTCCTAGTCCAGCCCTTTAACCACTCTCACCATTACATCCTGTGTCAGTGAATTACACAAGGAATTGACTGTGCTCTGCAGCACACAACTGGAAATTTGGGGAGGGGTATGTGTGTGTGTTTGTGTGTGAATGCGCACAAACACACATTCAACATAAAAACACGTGCACAACTGGCAGGGAACTAGACTGTTCAGTCTACTCTGCAAAGATCAGTGTCGTCCATATTTTCACATTGGGGAGGGGAAAACCCTGGTTGAGGACTCTGTGCAGTGTTCAACCATTGGGACTTGTAGGGCAGGAAGCAGGGAGGCAGGTAGAACCAAAGCCAATGACACCTATTTCTAGCTTTGTCTCCTCCCTGATGAGTTCCACAAGGGCAGGAGAGACTAAGGAGAAGGAAGCTGGCACACAGTGTGATCCCCTGGACTGGCTACAAGTGCAGTGGTACTTTGGTTTACGAACTAAATCCATTCCGGAAGTCCGTTCTTAAACCAAAGTGTTCTTAAACCAAGGTGTGCTTTCCCATAGCAGTGGGGGAATCAATTTACAAATGGAACACACTCAACAGGAAGCGGAACATGTTCTGCTTCCAAGGCAAAGTTCACAAACCAAAGGACCTACTTCCGGGTTTGCAGCGTTTTTAATCCAAGTTGTTCATAAACTAAGCTGTTCTTAAACCAAGGTACCACTGTAAGAGGGAAGACAGTGGAGTCTGGCTGAAGACAGAGTAGGGTTGATGGGGCAATGTGCCACTCGGCCAAAGGGACCACCCTCCACTGCGTCTAACATATCTGTTGGATGTTCTGAACGTCTGCTTGTTTTTGAAAATCTGTTGCAGCTTCCTAGCACCCAATAAGCATTAATTTGACTAAAATGTGTGCATGGGATTTTCCTTATATAATGTGTAGCAAGGGAGCTTCCTAACCTGTTACGTTCTCAATGTAAAATCACAAAAAGATGATGTGTCTGAAGAGGAGAACAAAACAGGTATCTAGAGCTTTGTCCGTTTTTTTAACCTCAGCAGTTCAGATGTCTTCATTTTATTGCCTTCTTGGATGTTTTTTACTTCTTGTATAAAAAACTTTTTTTAAAAAATAATAAGAATAATGAAACAATAAAGAAGGCTTGAAAAAGAACAGTGGGCTGCTTTGTCAGCATAAGGAATTGTTGCAGTAAAAACAAAAATTAAGCACAGGAAAAACTAACAGTTCTTCTCTTTATCACGTATAACTTTCTTTTGAATCCTGCCCTAGGCATTTGCTCCTTGCAGAGTACTTACCTGTCGCTCCTTATCCTGGAACTTAAGGGCAAGTATCACTAGGCAAAGCGACATAGATGGGTTGTCTGGTTTCTTAAGTTTTACCAATAGGATTAAATCTACCCTAAAATAGTTCAACTCTCAGTAGCTACCATCACCTACTGAACTGAAAAGTAGGAGGGCTATTGTGTATTGTTGAATGCCACCCCAATCTCTGAGCACTTACCCAAGGTTTGTGCTTCCTTTTGGAAATGAAGCACAGCGAGGACTGTGGTACCTTTAGGGTATATGGTTTGTTTAGACATATATACAAACTGAGCCTACAGTGGAATGGTTCACATCATAACTCCCCCAAAGGGTCTTGTTTCTCCCATAGCTGTAGCCTTGGATTCAAACAGAAATCAACCATTGCTCTGTGCCTCCGGATTTTCAGCTTGCTGCCTTTACTTCTGGGTCACATCATGACAAAACAACAAAATCATTTCCTGATAGGGCACGCAGTGCAGAACATCAGAAACACAGCTGAAGAGCCTTGGCAAGATTTGTCTGTGTGTGTATAGGGAAGGTGGCTGTGAAACAGGTGAAAGGGCATTGCCGAATTTAAGAAGGCTTGCCTGATTTAGGATATATGGCAGAGCAACTTCCAGCTTGTCAGGAATGGAATCTGAGGTGTGGGATCCTGGAAGGACTTTGACATGATTTTATTAGATTCCCTAACTTTTGATGACAGTGGAGAAATTCACTTCACTTCACATTAAAGATGAATCTGCCAAATTCACACTTCCACAACAATATGTGAGCCAAAATGCAAATATTCTTTGGAATTTGCATTTAGCTAAATTTGGTAATGCTGTTCTCCCACTATAAAAGTTTGCCAAAATGCATATATTGTATATATTGAAGGTAGCATACAGAAATGCATTGTAAGGGGGGGGGGGTTACTTGCAAAAATATGTACATTAGTAAAAACTGCCTACAAAAAATATGTTTAGCGGGACAGATTTGCACAAAAATGCTGATGAATTTTCATGAGGACCTTTTATTTTATTTTATTTATTTTAAAAAGCTAATTGTTGTAGAAAAGTGGAGAATTGAATTTAAGGTTGTGGGGAAAAGGGGAAACAGAGAACCCAAACTGACAGATCCCTCTATTCCTAGTGACAGTGAATACTCTTGTCTTCTCTCACTTACAACCTTGGAAAGGTCAAGACTGTTGTACTTTATCATCCAGTATTCTGGTTTTCAAAACTTGTCTCACCCCATACTTAAATATGGGTAAAGGGGGACTTTTTATCTTCCCATTTTCAGACTCTTCTCACCAATATTATATTTAATTTTTTAAAAGCTCAGCAGGTTTCAGGGAGATAATGCTTGCATGTCATTTGTCCCAAAGTATTGGCTGGCATGCCAGAATAACATGTGCAGCTACAGTAGGTGTTAGGACCTGTGCCAATCTGACACCTGCACGAAGCAGCAGACTTTCCCCCAGTGTAATTTAATAAGATGTCTTTTGTTATTAAACCCAGAATTTCGATTGCGAGCAGTCCACCAGTGAAGTGGAAAATAGGTCCCAGAGGTTGTTCTCCTTGTCTTCTACCTGCAGTTATTTTTAAAGGATTTTAATATTTAAAAGTCTTTTGCTAATTTCAGCGCTGCCCTCTCAAACCTGCTTTGTAGTACCGTTGCCAAATTATCCCTTCAAGGCAAGTGCTGTAAATAATTTCTCAGTTCTGTTCCTAGCCACTTGCCAAGGTCATTATCTAGCCTTCCCAGAATCCCTTCATTCTGCCTTTGATTGTGTGTGATAACTATGAAACAGTTATGAGATGCAGTCACAAGCTGTGGCAGTCTTATCAAAAGCTGACGACGGTCCCAGGGCTCTGCAATGAAGCCGGTGGCTCAGCTGTTCCTGTCCCTCTAACACTTCATTTATCTTTCGATTTGGTCAATCAGCAGAACAGCGGCAGAAATAAACGTAAAGCAGAGCACCTGAAGCAGGCATCATAGCTAGAGTGGAATGAGAACCCCACCTGAAAATACAAAAACCCTATGTTTATATACTGCACCAGTGCAAACTTTATGGCACTTCATCACTCAGTTATTGCTAACCGCCACTGAAATTTACATACTTGATTTTTTGTGTGTGTGTTTATAAGAGGATGTCAAACCCATCCTTCATCATATGGTCTCAGGTTGCAAGACAACAAAAAGGAAAACAACACTACAATATAATAGAGGATTTCCAGGCAGAATGAAAGGTGAGTGCACTGCATTGCAGACTGTCACCTGGAAGAATACTGGAGGAATAGGGTGGTGTTGTTGGTTTTTTTTAAAAAAATGTAGCACACTTCCTTTCTGAAGATCAGAATAATGTATGGTATTCATGGTAGTTTTGCATGTGCAGAAAACTTATGCTCACTCAAGGTGGGAACCCTGAGTTTTGCCCATCCCTACTCCAGCTTGGGCTTCTGTGGAAAACTGCTTCTGGTGGTTGGGGGAACAAGTCAGAACTTTATGTGATATAGTGCATGCTACGCGGGTGGCGCTGTGGGGTTAAACCACAGAGCCTATGGCTTGCTGATCGGAAGGTCGGCGGTTCAAATCCCCGCGATGGGGTGAGCTCCCATTGCTCGGTCCCTGCTCCTGCTAACCTAGCAGTTCAAAAGCACATCAAAGTGCAAGTAGATAAATAGGTACCGCTCCAGCAGGAAGGTAAACAGCGTTTCCGTGTGCAGCTCCAGTTTTACCAGAAGCGGCTTAGTTATGCTGGCCACATGACCCGGAAAAACTGTCTGCAGACAAATGTCTCTGCTCCTGCCCACCTAGCAGTTCAAAAGCACGTCAAAGTGCAAGTAGATAAATAGGTACCACCCCAGCGGGAAGGTAAACGGCGCTTCCATGCGCTGCTCTGGTTCGCCAGAAGCAGCTTAGTCATGCTGGCCACATGACCCAGATGGAAGCTGCACGCCGGCTCCCTCGGCCAATAAAGCAAGATGAGTGCCGCAACCCCAGAGTCGGTCACGACTGGACCTAATGGTCAGGGGTCCCTTTACCTTTACTTTTACCTTTGCCATGTGGTGGGTAAGCGCAGTCAGTGGCAATTGGGTGCCTAGCTTTGTGTGAGTAGAAGTGTTCTTTACTAGTACAAAGCTGCCAATGGATGATGATGATGATGATGATGATGTGCTGCTTGCCAAGCAAGAAAATGAGGAAAAAAGGGAGTCACTCTGCAATCTCACATTCCAATAAGTTTCTGTGTGAGGTAGATCTGATGACTAGCACAACTAGAGTTGGAAGTAGTTTCGAAGAGGCAGATTATGGTTGTTTCCTAAAGTGGATTTAATATGTCTGGTTTTCTTTGATGTCACATACCTAGATTGTCTTGGGACCCAGGCTATCTTCTCCCACTTGAATTTGTCGGTTTTCTGAAACCATCCTTTGAGGACCTTCTCTGGTAGACCAGGTAGGCACAGGGAAGGGCCTTTTTAAGAACGGCACTACATTTAGAAAACATTCTCTACAAGGAGGCTCTCCTGCAGCCAAACTTAATGGCTTTACCCTGTGAAGAGCTTTTTAAACCACTAAAGGACTTTTAATATGCCTAAGTGAGGCTCACCCTTTTTTGTTGCTTTTAGTTTTTTTACTTGCTTTTTTTGAAGTCTGTGTTTTGTTACACTACATTTGTCATTTAGATTCTAATTCATATATTTGTTCCCTGCTGCCCCATTTTAAGAAGCATGCATTTAACCAGTACTCTAGACAAAGCCATCACCATGACAAGCCTTTCAAACTATCCAGGTAAAAAAAAAAAGTTCATTGGAGGCACTATGAAAAAGCCTATTAACTATCCTTTTGAGGCAGCAGGACTATTTTCTGCCTGTAAAAGCTTATCCCACAAACAGAGATTTCTATTAACCTCAGCCCAAATTGCTTGGTAATTCTCCAGGATCTTAAAGGCCTTGCTAGAGGCCTGCAATTTTACTGGTAAATTCCAATGCACAGAGGCGTTGCCACACACCTACCTACCCACTCACTTACCACCTAGCTTGCCAAACAGCAAAGTTTAGGAAAACCTCTGTCTTTTGTACATATACATGTACAAACCACCTTCTTGTTCACAAACCCTCCAACATTTTTCCGATGAAAATGCAGATGTCCTATTCCATAATTCTAATATTATTTCTACTCCACCCATCTAACTGGGTTGCCCCAGCCACTCTGAGCATATTCCAACATATATAAAAACATAATAAAACACTAAACATTAAAAAAAAAACTTCCCTGAACAGGGCTGCCTTCAGATGTCTTCTAAAGGTTGTATAGTTACTTATTTCCTTGGCTCGGGCATCACATAACTCCATACTCTCCAACTTTTCTCCGATGAAGATAAGGATGTCCTAAGGAAAAGCAGGACATTCCAGGATCAAATCAGAAGTTGGAACAGCTTTTGTAAATCCAGAATTGTCCTTGAAAAATAGGGACACTTGGAGAATCTGTACTCATCCTTTTATCCTTGGACAGATGGGGGGGGGGGAATGTGAGAAATTAGCTCCACCATCTTGCTCTGCTCTACGTCTTTTGCTTGCATCTGTCTGCCAATTTTCATACCTTCTTTCTATATTGCCATGTTCTCACCAACACTTCTGTTACGGAGCCATTTTCCTTATGGATTTACCACCAGGAGCACAATGCATTATAAGCAGACCACGTGTACAAAACACGAGGAGTGATACATAGTATTTGCTGGTCCATTTATGCATGGATAGGAGAAGTCACCTGCCCCCCCCCCCCAAAAAAAGGACAACAAATGAGACAGGTCAGTGTGTGTAATTTCATGCATCTTATCATGAAGTGAACACTAAGCTACAAAAGCTTTTGCCAATGAATCTATCAGTCCGTACTATAATTTGTCATTCTTTGTTGCACAGCAAACATTATTATGTTCAGAATGATGTTTTGGAAACAACGAAGCTGCTGCTTTATTCAGAAAATAAGTTGGTCTTTCCTTTCTTCTTTCTAATTTGCAGAATCAAAGCTGAGCCGAAATAGTGTCCATGGTGGATTCCCCCCCTCACCGCCCTTTGCAGTGCTCTGCCTGCAATAAAGACCCCTGCTTTCACTATTGAGACTGAAAGAAATCTAAAAAGCTGTGGCATAGGAGATGGATGCCTCTTCCTGTTCTATTACTGATAATTGTTCTTTTTCACCTCCTTCTGTCCCTTGTTTTCACATTTTCTTATTTCTTGTATCAGGAGCCAAATTAAACACTACAAGCCCTTGCACGCTACTTGATTCTTACTTGCCACAGAATATGGAAGCAAAAACCAATCAGATGCCCTCTTTCCATTATAAGGCTAACAAAAGCTAGGATTGAAGATATATTGTTCTATTTAGGGTGAGACTTCTCCCCCCGACCCTGATGCTTAGATGTTTGGAGTGTTCTTCCTCTCTCCCTGGTCAAAAGAATAGAAGGGCTGTATGGAAATCCTCCCTTTCCCAAAGTAAGTTCTGTCTGCAGGCAGTAAAATGTGATTCGTGGAATATTTTCCAGAGGGAGGAGGTGAAATTACCCAACAGTTTTGTGAAGGCTACAAAAGAATGCATAGAAAACTTCTCCAGGGCAGAACCTATACTCCCATCCCACCAAAGAAGAATAGAACAGTGGCACACCAGATGTGACCTTTTGACCTAAATTAATACATGTGGGAGGGAATGAAGCAATATTTATGAAATATTTTGGCTGCAAGTGGCTGTAGGCACATCAATCACCAGCCATAGGAAACTGCTAAAAAAGCACATGAAACACTCTCAAATAGCGCTGTTCTGAGTACTGCTCCAGGTCAGCACTGCTCATTGAGGTTAGTACAGGACCTCATTCGCGAAGCTGTATGCCAGCAATCCCTTATTGATTTCATTGTCAGAATGGAGCACAGCTCGATTTGAACCAAATTGCAGCTGGACCGGTTTTGGGGGTGGAGTGGGGGAATTCATCTCAGGTTGTTTATTTTGGCCAGAATCCAATGAACCATGAAACTACTTCTGTGAGCTCAAAAGGGGCTTCAGACTTATTTCCCTGTCAACCGCAGTCCTCCCCCACCATGCCATAACTGCTGTTGAAATTGAGAGGAACATCTAAAGTAGTTTGCAATATGGCACCAGGGCCAGCTATTCAAAGAAGAAAAGCAGAGCAATTCCAGTGGGCATGGGGTGGTACTGTATGCTGAGTCTGATCATTGGTGCATCAAGCTCAGTACTGTTTACACTGATTCATACTGGATCTCCAGGGTTTCAGATGGGGGTAGGGTCTTCCTACTCCTACCTGGAGGTGCCAAGGAGGAAACGTGGGATCTTTTGCATCCACAGTATGTACTCTATTACCTGCTAGTTTTATGTGAATCTACACAATTCATTGGAAACTAGTCTTTCATCTTTTTTCTGTCCTGTAACTTTGTACATACATGGGATCTTGTCCACAAATGACACTTCCCTATATGAACACATTGAAAAACCCGGGTGGGGTGGGGGGTGGGGTCAAGTCTATCTAGTACCATATCCTTTATCTCATAGCGACAGACCAATGGGAAGCCTACAAGTCATAGCCCCCTCCTCCTTTTGTTTCCCAGTGACTGACATTCAGGATCTGATAGGTTTCATATAGCCATAATAACTAGTACCTCTTGGCAGCCCAAACCTTCATACATTACTCTAATCCCCATATAGAGTTCTATAAGATAGTGGCCATCCCTTCTCATGGTAGTGAATCTTTAAGTTTGACCATGCATTGTGTGCACTATATGCTTTTGTCTCTCTTGAATTTCTAACCATTCAGATGCATTGGGGGACTCCAGATTCTAGTGTTATCAGAGAGGGAGAAAAGCTCTCCAATTTCATCATACCCTGGAACATTTTCGAAATGTCTATCAAGTTCAGATCTTTCTGAACTAAAATGCCCCAAACTTTTCCTAACAGTGGAGTTCCTTCAGCCCCCCAATAATTTTGGCTTCTTTCTTTGGAGGTGGGGAGGGAAAGCTTTTACAGCCCTATACAAATTCTAACTTCAATAACAAGAATGTCTTTGCACAGAATTTTCAGCTTTCACCTCCTCTCCTTTAAATGCTGTGTAACCAGTACATAAGAAATGAACCAAATAATCTTTCGTCCTACTATTTTATCTGCATGCAAGCAACTTATCTTGTTAAGTCACTTTGAGACCTTTTTTGTATAAGCAACTAACAATTGTGTGTGAAGACTCCCCAAAACCACCCCCGAATGAAGACACAATAGACACAGATTTTAGTTTAAGGTTTTTGGCATTAAATTTTGGCCACAACTTTATTGATTACAGCATGTGAGTGGTTACTTAGGCCTTGGTTCCAAACTACCTGAACCTGCACGGTGACAGGAAGAGGACTGACACTGGGCACCACCATATGTCAGTAAGGGAAAGCATTCTGGGGGAGCGAGAACTCCTTTGATCTCCCAGCCCACCCCAGATGCTCCCAGGGGCTCTGGTGTGGCCCTAACCCCTTGACAGGGTTTGGAGAAAAGCAAGGCGAGCCCCTAGATTCCTTTAACAGAATTCCCTAGCAGCAGCAATGGAGGGGCAGGCACAGCCAACCACGTCCCCTCCCCAAAACATTGAACCAAATACCTAACCGCTAACCTTACAAAGTTGTGACGATTTGTTACACGGTAGGCAAAAATCAAGTGGCACTAGCCAATCAACCAAATGGCAAAATTCCTACCAGGCCCCTGCTCCAAAACAGACGACCCCTAGACAGGCATAGCAAGGCCGTAAGAACAACCCTAAATATAGGGAGAGGAGGGTGGGTGATCTGCTGCATGTCGCAAAAAAGTGAAACTCTCCAGCAATGTGCAGCAGCTTAAGTAGCCCCTCAGGAGCCAATAGCCAACCCAACTGACCAAATTTCTGCCCCAGCAACAGAGGGGCAACCTCTGTTGGCCATTCAAACGGTCCCGCCCCACAACCGGGAGGCAGTTTCTGGTGATCTCACTGCAACACGTGCCCTCCATGATGGAGGACCTGACATGTAATAAATAATAATAATGCAGGTAAAAGTATGTTCATACGGCCCACACTGAGTTCCTATGGGATTGAAGTGTTGCAAGAGAGCTCCATGAGCACTACCTTCAAAGTTTCGTAGCAAAGGTAGTATCTACAAACCTGGAATGATTCATGTGAGTTCAGTGGGGCTTATGACAATCATGGTGCATAAATCTGAGCTCCATATTGTCATAAAACAAATCTCTGCCCAGTATTTGTTTTAATGGATTAATTTTATTTTATTATTCACTCGACCTTTCTGTATTTCAGTTTGAAACATATTGCTAGTGCAGTACTGCCATGCAGAATTGATTAAAACAACAGAAGTTCAATATAAGCCATCTTAGTTTGAAGTTAAAATTTTAGTCATTGAAAACTGACATAATTTATGCATGTCACACAAAGGAACAACTGGTAACGTCGGCTGTTGTTGGAAACCAGGCATAAGAGACAGATCCGCTTTTTAAAGAGGAATAAGAATTATTGCCACTTTTTAAAGACTTGACAAAGCTCAGAATCTCCGAAGTATGACTTTAAAATATTACAAGATGTTTGTGTGCAGTGAGTTATATGGTGTCTAACTAAAGGAGACAGGTATTTGGTTTTGGAGCAAAACTACATAAATCCAGGAATGGCTTTGCCCCCAGCAATTTTCAAATGAGGAAACCACATTTTCCACACAGTTGCACTTCATCAGTGAGTTTCCATCTGATATGAGAAACACTTAAGAAGTTGCAAAAATAGTGTGAGTGAGTGAAGTTAAGGTACACTTTTAACCTCTAAGGCCTTTATTCACATTCGTTTCCTCTCATCTGCTAAACCAGGGATAGAGAACAGACAGCTGTCCAGATATTGTTAGATTCCAACTTCCATCATCCCTAAAAAGTGTGATAAGGGTTTTTAAAAAGGGAAGTTGTAATCCAACAACATTTAAAAGGCAGCAGGCTCTCCATTGCTACATTACGCAAAGCCCAACTGCATGTTCCATTCATGAGGGAGGTGACGGCTATGGTCATCAGCACTCATCAGCGGACATGTGTAAAGATCTAGAGAACCTTTCTTTTTTGGAAAGTCTTTTAGGACTTTCCCCACTCCCCCACCAGCCATAAGCCTTCTGTCTATCCACCAAATTTGGATTTGGTGGGAAAGAGAACCTGCACTGAGCAATGAATGCTTAGTGGTCCTCTGCTTCATGCACACTGACAAATTATTATTGATTTTCGGTATATTATTTTCTCTAATACATGCTTCCCTTAATATGCAGTGCGCATTTTAAAGAATAGCTGTTCTGATTTTGTTTTTGCATGGTTTTTTGTTCGTGTATTGTTTTGAGATATCAAAATTAGGTTGGTTCACATTATATTGGCATCTGAACCAAATTTATTTCCCATCCCAACTTAGCATATGACTTTATTTGGGTAAGGGAAAGGGATACTCAACTGTATCAGTAGTAATACATCCTCCTGATGCATCTCTGGATCAGCCCTATAATGCTCCTATGATGGGCAGAAATTGAATAATAGAAGTTTGTTTCATGTGCCACAGTGGCACATGAAACAAGCTGCTGTTAATGCTTTTTTATTATTAAAAAAAGGAGCTTGGAGATGGTGTACTAAATACATGACTCATGATTCTGTACATGATTCTATCCACACGTACCCTTCCCAGATGACAGAGAGCCTGTGTGTTTTATGGCTTTGTTTCTTTAGTTATTAAAACAATTATAATGTTTGACTCTCTGTGATCTAATAACATTAAAATTCCACCTGACTAAAAATCACTCCCTAGCCTTAAATTCACAGGCAACCACTCTTACATATAGCATGGATTACTCATCTGTAAAATGAGAATAATCTGGATTCCCCTAGCAGTATTTTCTGAAAATTAATATTATAAATGACCTTGCATAGTGCAAGTGTCATATATTTGACTCAAAACGGTAAAATGTTAACAGGTAGAAAAATGGACATGGTTAAAAGCATCCATTAAGAGACTATCCTGGCTTACTCTAAAACATGGGCACCTTTCCCCAGTACTATTTATTGCAGACCAGGTCTTCTAAGCTTTCTCTGAGAATTGAAGGGAGTGATGCTGGACTTTTTATGAGACCTGTCTTAAAGCTGAAAGCAGGCATCCCCAACCTTCGGCCCTCCAGATGTTTTGGACTACAATGCCCATCATCCCTGACCACTGGTCCTGTTAGCTAGGGATCATGGGAGTCGTAGGCCAAAACATCTGGAGGGCTGCAGGTTGAGGACGCCTGGCTTAAAGTAACTGGCCCCATTTGAGAGATCCCTGCCAAATCTCCACTATTCCCAGTGGGATGGAAATTTGGGAGCAATGGAAGGCTCATTTTAAATATTGATTGATTGACTGATTGATTGCTGCTTTTGTGGTGAGTGAGTGTAAGTTTAGAAGCATGTTTGGAAGTCTTCATCAGCACTGGGAATCCTGGGGTCTATAGTTTCAATCTCTCCATGCTAAATTCCATTAAGCCATATATCATCAAAAATTAAAGATGGCTTTTCCTATCTTTAAAGTGTGTTCTCCCTCATGGAGAGCGCAGGTAAAGTGCGTTCTCCCTCATGGAGAGCACAGGTTGCGGGCGGGGCTGACAAGACACCTCACTGTTACTAGGCAAATGGTTACTGGGGAAATCTAGATGTTGCCATTTGTTGATTGACAGCCCTATTTGTTAAATACAATGCTCGCAGCGAGGAACTTCCTCTTTTCACTGCTTACTTCGGATCACCCGCTCTCGCTTCCCTAATTTTAGGCTGTTTGCTTGACCTTGCTATGCCTGTCATGGGGTCGTCTGCTTTGGGGCAGGGGCCTGGTAGGAATTTTGTCCATTTGGCTGATTAGTGTGTGCCACCTGGTTTTTGCCTACTGCGTAGCAAATCGTCACAACTTGTAAGGTTTGCAGTTAGGCATTGGTCTTGGAATTGGTTGGTGGAGGGGTATGGATTCGGCTGTGCCTGCCCCTCCAAAATGCTGCTGCTGCTGCTGCTTCAAGGGTTTTCCATTAAAGGAACCCAGGGGCTCCTCATGCTTTTGTCTGAAACCTCCTGGCAAGGGGCTAGGGCGGGGGTCGGCAACCTGCGGCTCCAGAGCCGCATGCGGCTCTTTAAAGCCTTTGATGCGGCTCCGGGGTGGAGGCGCGAGGGGAGGGCGTGAGGGGAGGAGGCGAGGGAAGGAGGCGAGGGCGCGAGGGGAGGGCGCGAGGGAAGGAGGCGAGGGGCGAGGGGAGGGCGCGAGGGAAGGAGGCGAGGGGAGGGGGCGAGGAGGCGAGGGGAGGGCACGAGGGGAGGGCGCGAGGGGAGGAGGCGAGGGGCGGGTGTGAGGGAAGGAGGCGAGGGGCGAGGGTAGGGCGCGAGGGAAGGAGGCGAGGGGCGAGTCGAGGGCGCGAGGGGAGGGCGCGAGGGAAGGAGGCGAGGGGCGGGTGTGAGGGAAGGAGGTGAGGGGCGAGGGGAGGGCGCGAGGGAAGGAGGCGAGGGGCGGGCGCGAGGGGAGGAGGCGAGGGGCGGGCGTGAGGGAAGGAGGCGAGGGGCGAGGGGTGGGGGCGAGGGAAGGAGGCGAGGGGTGGGGGCGAGGGAAGGAGGCGAGGGGCGAGGCGAGGGCGTGAGGGGAGGGCACGAGGGAAGGAGGCGAGGGGCGGGTGTGAGGGAAGGAGGCGAGGGGCGAGGGGAGGGCGCGAGGGGAGGGTGTGAGGGAAGGAGGCGAGGGGCAAGGGGAGGGCGCGAGGGGAGGGCGCGAGGGAAGGAGGCGAGGGGCGGGCGCAAGGGAAGGAGGCGAGCGGCGGGGGCGAGGGGAGGGCGCGAGGGGAGGAGGTGAGGGGCGGGCGCGAGGGAAGGAGGCGAGGGGCGAGGGGAGGGCGCGAGGGAAGGAGGCGAGGGGCGGGGGCAAGGGGAGGGTGCGAGGGGAGGAGGCGGAGGAGTTAGTTGCCTGAAGCCACTGTTCAAAACTGGTCACTGTTTTGAAGGGGGTGAAGAACACACACTCAAAAAAAGGTAACTTGTTAATTTAATGTTTATTATGTTTACTGATTTGTGCTTTGTGACTGTTTGAGGTGGGATTTTTTTCTTGGGAGGCTGGGTGGCGCGAAGAGAGGGAGGCTTGTGGTAGCGTCGGGGCGTGTCTCTAGCAAAGTAAGTCCTCGCTATTTGGTCACATGCGCAGCATTGTGGCTTCGGAGCTCCAACACTTGCTTTGCCGGCTGCTTTCAAAAGCGTCGGAATCAGCTGTGCTGTTGCTGGGTAACCGGATCGTCCCAGCAGCCACCTTATCTGCCCATGTGGTCTTCTGAGGCGGCCACCATCTTACTATAGGAAATTCCACGTGGGAGTTAGTTGCCTGAAGCCCCTTTTTAAACTTAAGCAGGGGAAAGTTTTTGGGGAACGTTATGCAACAGCTTATTGCTGGTCTTTGTCGTCCCGCCTTTGTAAGCAGGCTGCATTGAAAGGGGGCATATACACTGGTCACTGTTTTGAAGGGGAGTGAAGAACACACAGTCAAAAAAAGGTAACTTGTTAATTTAATGTTTATTTCTATGAGGAGGAGTAATTCTGAGGGGTCAAACAAAGAAATAATAAAAAGTGTCAAAAAAGGTATTTTTATAATGACGAATGCCTCATTATTATATATTATTAACATCAGGCACTGATTATGATTTATGGTACACTGGGGCCCTGATTAATTTTCTATGGCATTTTGGGGCATTGGTTATTGGGCATAGCAAGTTGCGGTCACGTGGAATTTGTGCTTTGTGACCGTTTGAAGTGGGTTTTTTTCCCTTGGGAGGCTGGGCGGCGCGAAGAGAGGGATTATTTTTATAATGACAAGGCTGACATTGGGCCCTCATTATTAATTATTATTTACATCAGGCACTGATTATGATTTATGGTTCACTGGGGCCCTGGTTAATTTTCTTTGGCATTTTGTGGCATTGATTATGCAGTCGCGGTCGCGTGGAATTCCACGTGGAGTTAGTTGCCTGAAGCCCCTTTTTAAGCGAAGCCCCTTTTTAAACTTAAGCAGGGGAAAGTTTGGTGAAAGTTTGGTGAATTGCTGCCAAGGAGTGTGGTGGAGTCTCCTTCTTTGGAGGTCTTTAAGCAGAGGCTTGACAACCATATCTCAGGAGTGCTCTGATGGTGTTTCCTGCTTGGCAGGGGGTTGGACTCGATGGCCCTTGTGGTCTCTTCCACATATGTATGTGAGCAGGTCTTCTCCAACATGAACTATATTAAAAACAAACACCGATCACGCCTCACAGATGACAGCTTGCAAGCCTGTGTGAAAATGAAGGTGACGTCTTACAGCCCTGATGTGCAGACACTGAGCACTGAGGTTCAGGAGCAAAAGTCCCATTAACCTGGTTACCTGGTTGTAAATTAAATATTTTAATTAGCTATTAATTTGTCCTTTTTTCTTGAGATTGACAGCTGACTGCACAATCCTGTATATATAGCATTAAGGCGAGAAACAATATATGCAGTGTTATATTTGTTTTAAATGTTGCAATGTTTTTGCGGCTCCCAGTTGTTGTTGTTTTTTTGGAAACGGGTCCAAGTGGCTCTTTTTGTCTTAAAGGTTGCAGACCCCTGGGCTAGGGCCACGCAAGCCCCTGGGAGCATTCTGGGGAGAGGTGAGGCATGGTTCCCAGTCCCGTCTCTCTCCCAGGTGACTTACCCTTGCTGACTTTGTGGGGGGTGCGAATGTCAGAGCTGTCCCCGTGCGGGGTCAGTTAGTGCTACCAATGCCTAAGCAACCAATCACATTGCTGTAATTTGAATAAAGTTGTGGCCAAAATTATGCCAAAAACCTTAAACAAAAATTAAGTGTCGGTTGTGTTTTTCTTTGGGGGGTGTCTTGGGGACCTCGACGCGCAACTGGTACAGCTTTTCCAATCTGAGGGAGTTTATTTCCAAATTTCTCCATTCCAAAATTCAGTGTCATCCCTACTTTACAAACATATAAAGGTAAATTTCTACATCATCTTAGCACCATCCTTGACACATTTCAGTAAGCAGCAAAGAAGGGCCAAGACTTGATTGAATCGAATGCACAGAAATACAGCTTTTGGCTAAACAAAAGGGATGATTCACTCAAGATGATAAAGAAGTTTAATGTAATACCTTCAGACAATACTCTTTCAACTCTATTTCTGTAGAATTACCTTTAAAAAGGATTTCTTGCCTTGGAGTCAGATGGTAAATTATGAAGCCTTCTAAGAGATTTTGCTCAAGAAACTGTTTCATGGAGATTGTCTAGTGTGACAATTACAGCTGTTACATACAGCTGTAACAGTCTATTGACATACTCAAATTCTGTAGCAGTAGATCATGGTATTTCTGTGGAACATGAACTGAAAGCCAATAATGTGAATCCATCAATGGAATTCTTAAATCTTGCCTCTTGACTCAGGAAAATGGCAGTGTTGACTATAACCTTCCAGATTACTATGCTGGTTCATATTGTTTCCTGACAGCTGGTTGAATAAATAACCATCCGCTGAGAACTGGATATTACCTTTAGAATTGCTTATGTTCCTTTGTATTTAAGAGCCTGGTGCTGAAAAGAATTTTGGAAAGGAAGATGACTTTATTAAGCGCCACCATGTACCTTGCAGACCTTCAGAGGTCTATAGATCACAGCATGGGATTGTTTGACAGCAGAAAGAGGAGAAAATAATCCCCTTAAAATGGAAAAATGGCACCCTATTTTCCAATTTGACAAACCCACAGACCTGGCATGTATTCCCTCAATCCCCCAAATTGTAACATTTGCAGCAGTTGACCCACAAAAATACATAAATTCAGTACCTGACCTTGAAGACCTCTGGCTATGTTTCATTTGCTCTTTAATTCCTTTTATATCAGTCACAGCAGTGCATGGATTAAATAAATAAATAAGTAGGTAGGTAGATAGGAAGACTCCAGATTTTGTCTGCAAGTTCGAAAGCAGTAAACTTCATTACTTATGTAGGTCAGGTAAAGTGGAAATAATTATTCATTATCATTTGAATTAAGCTAATTGTGCTGATCTATCTGATATAAATTTGAATCACAGTATTCATTTTATTAAAGAATAGCAATGAAATGCTGTTCCTCCACATTAGAGAGTGGGCAGATTTCCCTTGTCCCCTTGAGGTCATAATGGGGATGTGTCATATAGGCCACATCAACTTCTAAGTTGCATGTGGCCTTTTGGGCCACTTGAAAGGGGAAGTGTCCTATCTGAGGTGTTCCCATCCACCTGTTTTGTTTGCTACATATTGACCCACCCCTCAAGTACAGTGTGTAATTTGCTGGATCACCCTTAGGGGGGCAACTAGGAATTTTGGGGTTGTGCTTCTAATTGCCTTTGGACTAATTAATTTTACTGTAGATTCAGGAAGGTCATGCTTACTTTGGTTTGGCCAATTGTCTTGTTAGGTAAGGAAGGTGGATTTCAGAATACCCTGGTGAACACTCGGAGGGCACCTCCTTGGTGAAGTGACACTTTATTGATCACCCCTTATTGTCAACCAGCCTAAGGGCATTTTGGAAAGGGCACTTCAGGCTTTATTCCACTTGATGCTGACTAGCAATGGTGAGGTAGAGCAAGGAAGTGCCTGTTCTGCATTTATTTAGCAATGCTGGGATAGCAAGACAGGATTCTCCTTGCAGAAGATCAGGGTAGGGATAGATTATTGGCATTATCACTTTCTCATTTTTCTGGTCTTAAATTCAGTTTTCCGCATTTCCAAATCAGTTTATAAATTCTTTTTTTCAAGAAAATCACGAAACTTCACCAGCATGCTAGTGTGAAATTTTCCTTATATGCACTTCTTTTTATGCAACTTTGCCTAATATACACACTTTTGCAAGCAAATTTCCCTAACATAACACATTTCTGCATGTTGTTTTCACTAATATATTAGTTTTACATGCACTTTACCTAGTATATGCATTTTTGTACACGCTGCATAGTTGGAGCATTGCATTGTAAAATTCAGAGAAGTGTGAATTTTGAAGTATAACAGCATTTCACTTCATCTGTTGTTTCAGGAAGTGTGAATTAAACAGATTTGCCTTTCAATGTGAAGTGAAACAAATTTATCCCCCTAGGATGGGGAGATCATGAGTTTGGTGGGGAGAGTCAATTTAATCCCATGCTGCTTCTGATGAAGTCATTGAGAGCATGATTCAGCTTGGGAGAAAAATTAACTATTTCCCCAATTTTGAACTGAGCTAATTCTCCAATTTTGAACTGAGCTAAGCACTGTGGTAAAAACTAAGATGCTAAAGCCCCCTAAGGAATTTATAAAAACCTTGATGAGTTCCATACCATTTAAAACATTTTAGAGAGAGTTGTATAAATGTAGGTTATCTAAGCAGAAAGTGTAAAGTAAATGAACAATAAACTTGGTAAATCTTTGAAACACAAACACACTAATTAATTAAATGGCTGCTGTAAAGTAATAGCTAATTGCCAGTTCCTGGTAGTTTCCAGTTAGCAGTGCCAGTTAATCCGTAATCCATCAAAACATGTTTACAGTTTTTCTACATCAGTAAGCAAGTGACGTTGTGTTGACAATTTAAGCAGTTGATAATATTTATGGACTTGTCTTTTGAGGGACACTCTTTGTAATGCTTGTTTCCAAATAAAAGCACTTTATATTAGTTGACAGCAATTATTCCCCACTATTTAAAAAACACAGAACACTCTGTGATGTCTTCAGAATTACATGGATTTATTTATTTTTATTTTTTAAACCCAGAAATAATCTACATAGCTAATGCTGTTGGCCCCTTCTCCAAAAGGTTAAGTTCACACTGGCCTTCTGTAAGCGCAGCTTTTCATAAGCTAAATAGCTGCCAAAGGGGAAGAGGTGAATGGGAGAAGATTCCCATATCCAGCAAGGTGGGAAAGGTGCAGTGGCAAAGTAGACTAGCAGTCACCAGGGTGCCCACAAAGGCCTTCATTGGCACCTGCAGAAGGGTCCCAAATCCCGCAGCTTTCCTTAAAAAAAGAAGAAGTCTCTAGTCCTCCTAGAAAGTTAGGCAGCAAAATGTTCAGGTTCCCTTCTAAGCAAATTCTGTAAAATGAAACAGCCTGGCTGCTGCCACCTGTCAAGTGTTTTTAGCCAAAGAGTAAAGTCAGAGTTGTGATTGCTAAGTGAGTTGTTTGGCAATGCAAAACTCTGGAGTCCTAAATAGATGCTGTTTCCCCTCATACTTTAGTGCTTTGTTCCTGCTTGAGTCCTATTCTCAAATGTGTGTGTGTGTGTGTGTGTGTGTGTGTGTGTTTGTGTGTGTGTGTGTAGAATCCAAAACATAGTTGTTTTTCTATAACACTTGTGTCCTATTCTCCAGTCCTTGGAATCTATGTGTCTTACCCTTCTTCTCCCCTAATAACTAGGATGCATCTATTCTATGATGGGTTCGACTGAGATCAGGTAGTACACTTGCTTACTTGATGGCCTCTAAAGTTCCAAAATAAAGGCTTTTCATCCACATAAGAGGTCCAACTTCTGACAAAAGAATTGGAAAGCCTCCGTGCTGCCTTAAGATGAATACAAGCTATCCTTATGATCAACAGGCATTGTTGTCCAATTTTCCATGATTTTCCAGATTGCCCTTCTCTTCCTATAAAAGATAACTAAAATTATGGTGTTCCAGAGGAAATGTTAAATCAAGCATTATAAGTCCTACATCATGCGGTTTTGATGTTTCACAAATTCTTATTGAGACATCCTGCAACCACTTTTTAAGCAGTCTGTGAAATTGTTTAAACTGTTTTCTCAATATATAGCAAGAAAAATAGCATGGGGGGTACTAAGAACTGCCCTACAAAAATTTAGTAAAATGAATGTTATCATTAAAGATATATTCAGTTGATACACTGACAAAACAAATGACTTTTATTCATTAACCTTTGAACTACAATGTAAATTTCTCTTGAGCTTTTTAAGAGTTATTCTCCATTATCTTGAAATGATACTGAAAAAGCTAAAGTGCTATCAAAATGGTGAAAGATTTTCAGCCCAAGTCTATAGAGAACACACTGCAGCATGAGATAGGACAATTTATTCCAAAGTACAGAGTTCCCATTAAAATGGCATTACGAGTCAAGATAAAAATGGTGAAAGGAATTCAATGCAAGTCTTTCATCTACAACACATTTTATTTATTGAAGCAAGATTAAAGGGAAAGTGTCTATGGCAATAGCAGTGAATGGTAAAAATATACAGTATATAAAATGTCAGGCTGTTTCTCCCCCCCCCCCCCGTACGATCACACAAGGTATTTCAGGTCTGTAGATATCATTCCTCAGACTGCCTACTCTTTTATGTCTTGCCTGATTTTGGCCTAATCAGAATTCCCCATTTATTTTCTATTTTTTATTTTTACTAAACTGATATATCACCCTTCATCCAAGGATCACAGGATGGTTCACACTTAACATCTCTGCCCGAAGGAGAAAAGAATATTTTGTTGATCATAAAGTTTTGAACTCTAATTAAACCCAAATTCTGAATATTGATGTTTTTTATACTTGATTTGCTGTACATATGTCTGGTGGAAATGGCTTTACATGAATAATTAAGTAAAACAATGGTCATTTCCATTACAGTAGACAAATGCAAGGAAAGCTAAGATGCTAACTTAGGGTACCTGTTGACTTTCTTTTATGAACTGTGCATAACAAAAAAGGTAACTTTCAAATATATTGTGCAAGATGAAGGAAGATGGAAGCAAACTGGTTTGGGCTCTTACATTACTTCCTAGAGGAGCTAAGTCTGTTACTCAACCTTCTCTCCCAGGCTCGGTGCTGACACTTCAGAATATATTGCTACACCACTTATTATTTGTGTTGTTTTATAAGGGGAACTGCTTAAAATCCTGTAAGGAAACCAGGAAGCAATATATTTCCCCAAGCATGGCTTCAACATTGATGTTCCATATTTTAAGAGTCTCCATGCAGACTCCTATATTTCACAGTTATAATTTAGACCCTGAGGTGTATTTGTTTGCCACCCCCTCTATTTTTCATAAAGATTCACATTCTTTTGACTTAACTTGTCAAACATTTATTATTTTACATTCTAAGTACTCATCCATGCTACGTGGGCAATTTACAATCAAAGGGAGAGCTGTAAATCTTTACATTCCAACCAGCTATATATAGTTTGAGCTAGAGATGGATGAATCTGTCCATTTCACTGAACCAAATTTCTCTCTCATCTCCACTTTGAGCTCCTTGCATTGCTACACACAGACTCTTAGGAAGTTTTATCTGGATACCAAAGGAATCGTTTCTTCTCACTACACCTATCATGAAACTGATACGTGCACTGAATTCATCATACTAGTCTTACAATCAGACACACAGTGTGTATTTAAATCTGATGCAGTATACAAACCATAATAGTGTCAGTGAGCATTGCCATAACTACTCAGATTCTGGATACTTTACAACTAAATGATTATTGTTGTTGTTTTTCCCCATACAGAAAGCTTTTTTCTTTGAATTTCTATTATTAGGATTAGGAGGACAAAATCTTTCACTGTGAGCACAGTCAAGCTTCTAGGACCTTTCAATAGTTTGGCAAGATTGTTTCTTCTCTCCAGGCTGAAGAAATGCATGCTAATGAAGACAAAATGATTGATTGTTGCACTGTGGTTTATTAGGAAACTATTTCTCTCCCAAATATTTGTCCCTCAAACTACACTCCATCCAGCAACTTACCGATTTTTCTGTCTATAAGATGCCCCAATGTATAAGACCCCCCTCCCCTATTTTGGGGACAACAACATATCACCAAAATAAAAAAAATTCCTTCCAGTAGCACCTTAAAGATCAACTAAGTTAGTTCTTGGTATGAGCTTTCGTGTGCATGCACACTTCTTCAGATACACTGAAACAGAAGGAATTCAACTGCTGCAACTTCTGTTTCAGTGTATCTGAAGAAGTGTGCATGCACATGAAAGCTCATACCAAGAACTAACTTAGTTGGTCTTTAAGGTGCTACTGGAAGGATTTTTTTTTTTTTTTTTGACTATGGCAGACCAACACGGCTACCTATCTGTAACTGGAACCTATCACCAGTCCACCTTTGGCACTATCCGTGTATAAGATGGATTTTTGACATTATTTTTTGGGGGGAAACCCTAGTCTTATCCACGAAAAAATATGGTATTTTTGAATGGAAGGGAGCAGCTGGGTGTTGAGTTATGTAGTACACATTGTTTCTCACTAGCTGGTCTACTCTCCAAGCCCAGGACAGAGGCACATCATAGAAGAAGTCCCCTTTCACTCAGCTACAGGGCATCCCTTCTGCAAGAAAGAGAATTATCCCATAGAGCCTATATGAGGCAGGAGCTTTGGAGGTGTACCCCCTTTTTTCCAAATGAATGGGCACTGGGGGGGGCATGGAAGTGCCAGTCTATTGTGTACCTTTTGGCTTTTTCAGTATCAATTCCTGGCCAAAATTGCTCTCAAAGTGGTGCTGAAATGGACCAAAACAATACACAATAATCATCCTATATTCCATGTATTACTGGGCAATGAGAATGTGGTTTTGATGGAAAGTAGGCCAAACTTGAGTTAGAATATGCAGTGGTGGCCAAACTCAGCCCTCCAGCTCTTTTAGGACTACAACTCCCATCCTCCCTAGCTAACAAGACCAGTGGCCAGGGATGATGGGAAATGTAGTCCCCAAACAGCTGGAGGGCTGAGTTTGGCCACCACTGGAATATGGCCTCTTGGACTGCAGTTGAAAGAACTGTTATCCAAGCACACAGAGAGACACATACACTGTTGCAGCACTTGCCACTACTGAATGCACTTTTACTTCCACCCCTTATGTTGCATCTCATCCCTCCAACAACATATTTGCAATATTTATTTGCAATTATTCTTTTTTTAAAAAAAAATATTTGCAATATATTTATGCCACCTGTTATAAGAATTCCAGGGGAGTTTACAGCAGTAAGAATGAAAATCAATAAAACAATACAACTCCAATAAAATACATCAAGCAATATATTAGAAGAAAATGAATATAGCAGAACCATAGTAAATTAGACAGTGATCAACAAAAGCTGGAATAAACAGATCAGTTTTCAGAAGTTGTCGAAAACATAACAGACTTTGCACCAGCCATATTATTGAGGTGAGGAGGGAGAGATCCCATGTTAGGAACCAAGGCACTTTATTGCTTCCTGTGGGGGGGGGGGAGGGGAGACATTTTATACATGATAAACACACTTTGCCATGGTAAAGTGTGAATTGGCTGATTGATGGGAAACACACTTTTTCATTCATGGGGGAAAAATGTTGTTGCCACTTCAGGTGTGTTCCAGTAGACGTTTTTCAGAATTTTAAATGCACAGCTGGCATTTGTTGTTTTTAGGGGATTGGTAATGAATACACACCTGCCCAGGCATATAAACAATTTTAAATCAATAAATATTTTGTACGTCAAATATGAAACCTGCTAAGGTTGACAGCCACAACCTACATTGCTGCTTCTGTTATTTTCCTATATATGAATGGCAGAGACTTACAGCACAACCCAAAACCAAAATCCATTGGCGTGAGAGTGTTGGGATTGGTGGATTTGTATTTGGCATAAATCCCTCATCCTAGCTAGGACAGAACTTAAGCTGGTGGGACTTATGGCAGCCTAACTCCCCCAAAAGGAGTAGTTCAGGTGTGCCATAGGACCAGTATGGGGCAAGGAGAGATTATCACTTATGTTGTGACTGATGCCCACAATACTCTCTCAAAACTGGACCCACAGGTCCAAAAAGTTTGGCATCCCCTGACCTATCTGGACAATCAGGTCTCTGTATCACGAATTTGTCCAAGAGCTCACTAGGATACCCACATTGCAAAAGATCAACATTTCTTGAAAGGTGCTATTAGTACTGTGCAGCTGGTTGGTATTCAAAAAACTAAATTTCTGCTGCCTTTGAATGAAGCCTGTCCAACTTGTCGAAAAAGGGCACATTTTAAATTGATACGGAAATGATCAATAGATGGATTCTTTCTTTTGGGGGAGATGTAGCAATCCTAGGCCAGAAAAGGGGTTGGTCCTGTAACACTGCACAATAGAATTTTGAAAGCCTCTATTAACAAATAAAGATCAGTTGTGTAGGGAAAAAATTGAATGTGACTTTGCATTAGCTTTCCTTCTGCAAGGTCAGAGGAAGCTAAAGAAAAGGTCAGCATTTTTAATGAAAGGTTTGTATTGTACTGGCTAAACTGATGTGACAAAGAATTCCATCCATTTGTGTATCCCACAATGGGGTAATTTTTAGCTGACTTGACAGCTAATTGGAGAGAAGACCTGGAGGAATAGCCACAGCTCCCATTGCCATCCCTAAATAAAAGAGAGAGAAAGTCCAAGGATGTTGGGTGAATTGTATAGCGAAGACTGTGAAAAATGCAATTTAAGAAAAGAGAAACTTTCTGTTGTGTAGTCTCTTGAAACAGATCCTTAAAAGCTGCCCTTGGGTGGACACCTATGCTTGGATTTGAATTAGAGTTTTTGAAGCCATTGTGACTAAATTGTAAAAAAAAAGCAAGCAAGCAAGCAAAAAACCAGCTACCTGGGATCATGGATGAATGGCTGTTGTTTTAGTATTTCATGTATTTTAATAATTAATAAATAATTTAAGAATTGGCAAAACCTATTTGGTGTTTCGCAACTTTCTGACTAGTTGCAAGACCTTAGCCAGACCTAGCAGAGTACACGCAGAATCCACGGAAGTAATTGGCAACTTGGCTGCAGACAGGATAGACAAAGCAGGAAGCAGGAACTTATAGTTAGGTGTTTCTTATATACAGTGGACTATTTACAGGAACAGAACATGGATCTTTTGCTAGCTCTCTCTGACACGACTCACAACTCCCACACTGACACACTGAACCTCTGAACTACCAGTTAGTAGGCCATTAATTATCACTCCCTTGGGAGAGCTTGACCAGTCAGGAAGCTGTCTCCATGCCTCTGTTATCACCAGGCAGACTTACTCCTTCAGATTGCCTTCTGGCTGTCTGCCAGACCTTAATTGACTCTGTGTGAGTAGCTGCACGTACACAGTTTCCCAACAAGCCACACCAAGAGGCCAACATTTAGTATGGAGAAGGCAAGCCTAACCTTTAACTGCCCATTGTTTCGCAGTTGTATGTCTTCTCCGCTAACCACTTCACCAGCTACTCAGGGTTTCAGACGCAGGTAGGTATTCTCTCAATGTGTATCCAGAACCTTACAAGGGGAAGAAAGAAGTCATGGTTGGGATTGTTGCATATATGTGCATTCAACACATAATATTGTCTTAAATCTTCTGCATCGTACTCGTAGGTTATGGAATCGACTTTTCAAATACATCCAGGATGTTGCCTTCAACTATTGTTTTAAAAAGATCAGAAGGAGAATTTCTACACATAAGAAGATAACTAACTGAGTACTGGAAAAGGAATCTCAATTCAATTTGCTTCCTTTGTTCTCTCCAATAGTGGCCACTGTATCACAGGAGAATACTTTTTTACATGTAAATCTTGGAACATTCTTCCTGCCAAACAAATACGCTTCATTTGGGAACGAGAACATAAACATGGTCAGATTTCAAAAGAAGCCCAACTATTTGTGTGTGAGGAGAGAGAGAGAGCTTCAGTCTTTCATCAAACACATTGTTCAGAACAAAAAAAGAAGAATCTATTCTAAAGGGGCTTGTACATGGTTTGTTCCAGCAAATGCAATGTAAAGAATGCTTTCCATTTGTTTGCACAGCAAGGGAGAGTAAATGGGGGAGGAAGGTGATACAAGAATCCCAAACTGCTTGTCTAGAAAAAGACTTCCTAGAGTCAGCAAAGTCTGAATTTCAATGTTTTTTGAAGGGAAGAAAGTGTCTTTTGTCCAAACTTCACACCACAGGAGTGCAAGTTGCAGAAAAATAAGTTCCAAATTGAAATCTAGATATCACTGATTTTTATAAATAGGATAGTACCATAAACAATAGATTTATGACTTGGTAGATTTAGCAGCTAACAAACAAACAAGACACAGTATAAAACATAACAAGATCATGGGCAAATTTCATTTAATCTGGCTTCCATTTAGGATTCAGGTCAAACTTGTTTTTGCATACAAATTGTTGGCACTTGTGCAATCTGTAGCCCATTTCAGTCACTGTGGCAAAAGCATAGAGGGGGGATGAGACAGTATCCATTGGCCTCTGACATTGCTGTCTCCCACATTAATTGGAAGGTCTGAAAGGAGTGCCTGCGCATATATAGATGCAGATGAAAACGTTCTCCTTTCAGACCTCCAGGCTAATGCAGTGTTGGGGTGAAGCCAATGGCGATGGTCCCACTGCCCACTCCATGCAGTTACTGTGCAGCAACTGGAAAGGATTGCTGAACTTCCTTTGGTGCTATACTTCTCAGAACTGTTTTACTTCTTCAGCCTTCTGATCTCTAGCCTTCTCCATCCATGATGTCATTTTAATCATCTCATCGATGGCAACCCACACAGTTTTGCTGATGATATCATCAACATTTAGGCACATTCATTAATGAAAACAACAAAGGTTGCCAATTTGATATAGGACAATGAGCCTGAGAATTCTTATGACTGGGAAAAGGAAGGTGGCAAAAGGATATTGAACATCATCCAGTAGTATTGTCTAGTGTTGTGGGGCAGCGCCTTGGAGCTGCTTTCTGACCCTGGTATCACTGCAGCTTACCTGCAAAGGGCTAAGACAGAATATGGAAGGAGCCAGATTGAGACTGAGTGGAGATACCACGCACCCCAAACTTCCTGCTACCCAGGCCCATCCATGTAAGCTGCAGCGATGCCTATGTCAGATCTTTGCTACCTCAGCAGCTGCTACTGACATCAAAACAACAGGTACTCATGCTGGTAAGTATTTATTTTCTCAGAAATTTGTTTCATAGAATCATAGAATCATAGAGTTGGAAGAGACCACAAGGGCCATCGAGTCCAACCCCCTGCCAAGCAGGAAACACCATCAGAGCACTCCTGACATATGGTTGTCAAGCCTCTGCTTAAAGACCTCCAAAGTAGGAGACTCCACCACACTCCTTGGCAGCAAATTCCACTGTCGAACAGCTCTTACTGTCAGGAAGTTCTTCCTAATGTTTAGGTGGAATCTTCTTTCTTGTAGTTTGGATCCATTGCTCCGTGTCCGCTTCTCTGGAGCAGCAGAAAACAACCTTTCTCCCTCCTCTATATGACATCCTTTTATATATTTGAACATGGCTATCATATCACCCCTCAACTTCCTCTTCTCCAGGCTAAACATGCCCAGCTCCCTTAGCCGTTCCTCATAAGGCATCGTTTCCAGGCCTTTGACCATTTTGGTTGCCCTCCTCTGGACACGTTCCAGTTTGTCAGTGTCCTTCTTGAATTGTGGTGCCCAGAACTGGACACAGTACTCCAGGTGAGGTCTGACCAGAGCAGAATACAGTGGCACTATTACTTCCCTTGATCTAGATGCTATACTCCTATTGATGCAGCCCAGAATTGCATTGGCTTTTTTAGCTGCCGCGTCACACTGTTGGCTCATGTCAAGTTTGTTGTCAACCAAGACTCCTAGATCCTTTTCACATGTACTGCTCTCAAGCCAGGTGTCACCCATCTTGTATTTGTGCCTCTCATTTTTTTTGCCCAAGTGCAATACTTTACATTTCTCCCTGTTAAAATTCATCTTGTTTGTTTGGGCCCAGTTCTCTAATCTGTCAAGGTCGTTTTGAAGTGTGATCCTGTCCTCTGGGGTGTTAGCCACCCCTCCCAGTTTGGTGTCATCTGCAAATTTGATCAGGATGCCCTTGAGTCCATCATTCAAGTCGTTGATAAAGATGTTGAATAAGACCGGGCCCAAGACAGAACCCTGTGGCACCCCACTAGTCACTCTTCTCCAGGATGAAGAGGAACCATTGATGAGCACCCTTTGGGTTCGATCAGTTTGGTTGCATTGAGTGTGCTGCTTTTAAGCAAATATCAAAAGCTGAATATTTTTGGCACAGGCCATTGTTACTAGAGCAGTGCAATCCTATAAACGTCTGAAGTAAGCCCCATTGAGCCCAGCAGGGCTTATTCCTGGGTAAATGGATATAGGATTGCAGCCAGAGCTGTATACCTTATTAGAAAATGAATAAGCTACCTTATTAGAACACTAGCACCTATTCACTGCTCTCTTTATGGCATTGGCATGTTTAATTGCAGAGGGGAGGAATCTAATGTTTGTAAGATTATTCACCTTTACTTATCTAACATTATCCTATTTCTTAATGAGAAAAAAGGAGGGGGGAGAAAAAGCGGGAAATGTGAAAACATGGATAATAGCAAAATGGTTGCAAGCTACTTAATTTAGATTTAAGACTTTAATTAAAAAGAGCTCATTCAAAAGAATAATAATAATAATAATAATAATAATAATAATAATAATAATAAATTGTTTCTACCCCACCCATCTGGCTAGGTTTCCCCAGCCACTCTAGGGGGCTTCCAAGAGAAGGTTAAAAATACATTAAAACATCAGTAATTTAAAACTTCCCTAAACAGGGCTGCCTTCAGATGTCTTCTAAATGTCATATAGTTGTTTATTTCATTGACATCTGATGGGAGGGTGTTCCACAGGGCAGGCGCCAGTACTGAGAAGGCCCTCTGCCTGGTTTCCTGTAACCTCACTTCTTGCAGTGAGGGAACTACCAGAAGGCCCTCAGAGCTGGACCTCAGTGTCCGGGCAGAATGATGGGAGTGGAGATGCACCTTCAGGTATACAGAACCGAGGCCATTTAGGGCTTGAAAGGTCAGCACCAACACTTTTAATTGTGCTCGGAAACATACTGAGAGCCAATGTAGGTTTTTCAAGATATCCATGAAAATCAAAAACAAAGATTCAGATTTAACCCAGTGATTCATAAAGGATAAGAGAAATGTTGTTGTTGTTGTTGTTGTTACAGATCAAATTCTGTTCTGGTTTAGGGATATTATTTGGAATTCAGGAGATTGAGGGTCAACATTGCCTAACAAAATGTGCCTTGAATTGGCTCCATATGTATGCTATGTAAAAGGTTAATTAGAAGAAGAAGGAGGAGGAGGAGGAGGAGGAGGAGGAGGAGGAGATGACGACTTTGGATTTGATATCCCGCTTTATCACTACCCTAAGGAGTCTCAAAGCGGCCAGCAATCTCCTCTCCCTTCCTCCCCCACAACAAACCGGTTTCCCAGTTTACGAGTCTATCGCTCTCAACCACTACACCACACTGGCTCTCAGGAAATACACATCTGGGTGCAGAAAAGCTGACACTCGGTGTAAGACAGGCAGATTTGCCATTTTCTTTCTAGATTAGTAACTGTCTTTTTGAACTAAATTTAATAATCACCTGCGTACTTATTGGAGAAAGCCCCATCAAACGCACTGAAATTAATGGCTTTAAATAAGGATTAGACAAATTCATGCACATAAGACAAGCAATGACTATTTCCCCTAATAGCCATGCTCTGTCTCCATTGCCTGAGGCAATGATGTTTCTGAATACCTGGAACCTATAGGAGGAAAGTAATCTGATGTTTTGGTCCTGCTTGTAGATTTCCCACAGGCATCTGTTTGGCCACTGTGAGAACGGGTTGCTGGACTAGATAGTGTCAGTATCTCAGCTCACAGTCAGAGGTAACTGGCCTCCCCCGGGGCAAACTGAGTGAGATACTTGTTTACCTTCCGTCTGCGTCTCCCGGCAGGCTAGGTCGTAAACCGGCGATTCTCCTCGTTAGATGTGAGGAGAACACACCCTCTGCTTCTCTCCCTGCTTTCCCCCCCAGGGAGGGGAAATGAGACAGAAAGGAGTCTATTTACATGTTTTATTCCTGTCATTCAGCAGTACATAGAAACGTGACTGCACCCTTCAGACTCCATCAGAAGAGTCACAACTCCACCCCTGTACTTCCAGCACAGGTCAGATGACACTCTGAGCTAACATCCGGTGCTCAGTACAGAGAATAGACTCCCCCTTTTCTCCAACAGTACAGTTCGAGACAACAACATCCTGTTTTGCATTCCAGCCACTTGCAGCTGGCTTTTGCATTGGTGCTTTTTCCCAACAGATAGACCATTGGCCTGAGCTAGCAGGTTATTAATTATATCATTATGGCCACACCCACTTTGTCTTTGTCCACTTTTGTCTTGGCTACGCCCACTGTTATCATGTGGCTCCCAGAGAGTTGACCAAGAAGAACAATGTGGCCCTCATGTTGAAAAAGTGTTCCGACCCTTGCCATAATGAGTATATCAAGTTTTGTTGTGAAATAAAACCATTCGTAAGACTTAAAATAGGGAACTCTACAGTCAAAACTAGTTCTAAGTATGCATTGAATGTCCCATCCCAAATCCAGACATACAAGTTTCACAAACGTGATAGGGCTTCTCCTTAATATCTCTCCAAGTCCAATGCCCTATTACCGAAATAAATGCTGTGTGTATAAAGAATCTAAGCTGCAGAGAACTGTAGCTGCTTAAATAATGCCTGTGTAAGGCCTATTTTGTAATTTAAATTGTATTGATCTTCAGTTTTATCTGAGCGAATCATGACACAGAATGTACATTACGATGCACCTGTTGAAAGTGTTACCTTCTGACAAAAACAACACCCTTCCTACTTATTATTGCTTGACACAGGCAATCCTTCTACATACGACGCAAAAAGTGTTAGGCTTATAATTTTGTGTTCCTGGCTGTGAGCAACTGGGCAACATCCAACCATTGGACAAATCCACAATAGCTTTGGCAGGATTAGAAAGTATGTCATCCCATAAATAATCTGACATGCCAATGTGCAGCTCCTGTTCCAGATTCTTTATTTTGTCCAAGAATTATTGATATTTCATTTAATAGCCAAAGAACAAACAGCTGCTGTAGTTTTCCTGACTTTTTGAAAAAACTACCAGATCTAAAAGAAAGCCACTGGAGAGGAAGGCAGATCTGCTGAGTATTTGATTGTTGTGTTATATGTTTTAGCTGCAAATGTTTCCAGACTTTGAGGACAGTAAATTGTTTTCCAAGAATCCAGTTGCAGTTCTATGAAGGATGGATCTACTGGTTGAGAAAACTCTGGCCCTCCCCCCCCCAAATCCTTTTAAGCATGATTTCTTAAAAAAAAAAAGAACACATATTGCCATCTAAAATGTGATATAATGTGGTGCAATGATTAGGGTGTGACATTGCTTATTTTGGGGCATAGGTTCAGATACCTCTTAAGATATTGCTAAGGTGGGGCAGCGGTTTTTGTCAATGTTTGAACACTGGACACCATTTTGAATCAAGATGGCAGACCAAAATGTTACCTTGGCATGAGTTTGCCCGTTTTTTGGCATAAATTTACCCCCCCTTCAAGATATTGTCACAAAACATGACATTCCTGAGGTGTGGCAGCAAACTTCAACACTGTTTGGAGGCTGGGTGCCATTTTGAAACAAGACAGCAGACCAAAATGTGACTTAGGGAATGACCGCACCATTTTTTTAGCATAGCTTTGGTTGCCTCCTGAGATATTGTTGCCAAATTCAGCATGAGGGTTCCTGAGGTGGGGGGAGGGGGTGAAAGTATTTGTTGATTCTTGGGTGCCAGGAATCAAGATGGTGGACCAACGTGATTTCACCTGATTTTTGGTATGAGAGGCCCACACTCACAAATTACACTATATATATATATATATATATATTCTAAACACTCCTTGGCAGTTAACTCCCTGTTAGTTAACTATGTGCTGTACAGCAGATTGTGCATATAAGAGTTGGAGACAGAGACAAATGGAAGGGATAATGAATAGGGAAAGTAGAGGGCTCTGGTTTTTTGAGGAGTTAAGTGGAGCAGGAAAATACATATCTACCAGAATTAGGTTCTACTTGCGCAGCATATTAAAAGTCTGGCAGTTTTAAACCTTAGAAATTATCCTCATGTCATTCTAACTTTTTCCATTTTCGACAAATCACATGTAGCAAGATTATGGGTACTTTCACACTTTAGGAGGCAACTTACGTTGAAGAAACCCATGGATGACAGATGTTGCACTTTCCCTGAAGCCTGTCAGTACAGGGACAGAATGTGCTGAATAATGTGCCCAAGGGATTGTACATGAGTGCCAGGCAGAGCGTTCTAATGTCAGAAAGAAGCAACCAATATTACCTTCACATGAATTGCCTACTGTGCTGCGATGGCACTCTTCTTTCAAATCACATTACAAAGAAAGAAAATCGCACAGCTGACAATGAATTTTCAGGTCAAATCTTTCTGTCCTAGGAAAAGTTTCCCAAAGTGGACAAGTAAAGTTCATATAACATATAAGTTATGAAATGCCCTTTCTCCCTATACCATGGTGCTGGGTATGATTAGGAGGGCACAAACATGCTAAAATGGGTTTAAAATATCCACAGTTTCACTGGTTACAACTAGTGGCGACTGGTAAAATTTGAACTTGGTAGGGCTGCCATTTTTAACCTTGCTGTTTTAGAGTGTCATTGTCTCATTCTCTCTAAAAAGAAAAAAGAAAAATATTTTCTGCACAATTAAAATGTGAGAAAATCTTAATTTCAGTTCCATGGAGTTTTCTTCTCCCAAAGAATCAGTGAAATTGTTCATTATCCAAAACACAATTTCTTAAAAAATTCAAAGAATATAAGTGTCTGAAACAACAATCAAAAGTTAATGATGCTTGCTTCCTTTGAGCCAGGACACACCAGTGCACAGCAAAAAAATATTTGCAATGTCACAGGCTGAAAACATGATGTACTAATCTCTGTTCATATGCAGAGTTCATTATACTAGACTAATCATAATAAAACTCTGTTGAATCTGACAATTTGGGGGAATAATGAGAGTTGTATGCTGCATTGCATTTCCAAATGCGACTGGATGTAGGTTGAAATAGGAGTGGGAAAATAGGAAAATTGTAGTTTAATTGTCAGGTGGAGCTGACCTGTATATAGTTCTTTGATCTATAGCAAATAGCATGCCAGTTTCTTTTTCTAGGCCACTTGGCAACTGAAAGGAGAAAGCAGAAAGAAAACAACAGAGACTCCTAGAAAACTAAATACCTAATTGCTCCATTGATGTGAAGGCATTTATTTTTTTTAAAGAAACCTCTTTGGCAAGGGAAGATCTACCAGCCAAAGTCGTCAGCAAAAGACATACAGTTAGTAATAAAGAACAGGCTGTACATTCTGAGCACCACCTGAGCCCAGGAAATTGTTTTCTCTAGCAGATGTCAACTGAGCTCATAGTTCTTTCACCCAAAAGGCCATTAGTGTTTAGTTTTCTTTATTTCAGCTGCCTAAGTTAAGTGGGAAAATTCATAGAATCATATAATTATAAAATTGTAGAGTTGGAAGAGATACTGAGGGTCATCTGGTTCAACCTCCTGCAATGCAGAAATCTCTACTAAAGCATCTGTAACAAATGACCATCCAACCTTTGCTTTTAAAAAAGCAATGAAGGTGTGTCCACTGCATTTGGAAAGCAGAAACACTCAGAGATCAGTCAGCAAATATCCATCTACCTTCTGTCTATATATAGATCCAAACGTTGGCAAGAGCCTGGGGTCAGACAGATAGAATTTTTGGTGGCCTAGCTCACTGACCAGCTGTCAGACTGAGGGAGTGCAGCAGATTTACAGCAAGGAGAGGAACAGGCAGGGGTGTGGTGTGTGGGGTACCAGGGGGGCCATGGCCTCTGGTGCACAGTTTTCGTGGAGATGCGAGCCAGGTGCCTCCACGCAGGTGACCTTAGCATGGCCCAGCCCAGTGTTCCTCTCCACCCACCAAGGGCTGCTTGGGTGGGGATGGGGTCACTCCAGTGATGGCAAGGGCTGGGCTGGTGCCCCCACCAGCCTGACACATGCCACATATGCCTGCCCTGGGCACCAACAACCAACGCTACACCCCTGGGCACAGGATTGTTTCTCTATTATCATCTGTTTTCCCAGGAGTAGGATTCTGTAGTGAGCATGGCTTGTCATTCCGCTTCAGTTTCATTCTCCAACTTGTAACTCTGATGGTGCAAACAGCTTGGGGCTGATGTCCACAGAACTCCCAGCTCAAACTCAGATGTGTCTGAAATGTGGATTGGGAAGGGAATATAAATTACTGCCTACAGTCGTACAGTGGTAGAACAGTGTATATAGTATTGCTCTATGGTAATCTTGATGCAAACCTGTGACAAGTCAATAAGGGAAAAATATAAATCTTTACTTTTCAGATTGTAGTTTTATGTCTGCTTTCTGAGCGCTTGATTGGAACTTTATCCCCGTAGAATTAATTGACAAGCAACTTGGTTCCATCTCTTCTTCCTAAGACCTTCCCTTCCCACCAGAGTTTATAACACATACTGATGTTCTGATGCTAGAAATGAATGGAACATGCATTCAAATTTATTCTAAAGCACTTAATTAATGTTACAAATGTGACACAAATGCTATGCAAATGGTATGGCAGAATACCTCTGTTCACAGCCTTTAGGCAGTATCACTTTTAGCTTTCTCTACTTCTTTGAGCTTAAACTGACGTCGGAACAAAAGGAGACCATCCCACGTGCACATCCTTCCAAAATGAATTTTTAAACAGCCCTTCAGATTTTGATGATTTCATAAAATAGGTATTTTTTAAAAGCCCTCAAGCAATATTTTAAAGTGCTGCTGCTTCTGCAACTCTTGAAACACTAATATTACATAAAAATAATTAGGACATCATTTTGTTCATAACAATGTATAATTCATTCAAGACTAAACTGAGAACAGTTTCCCAAGATATAGAATAAAAGATGAACACTTTCAGAATAAAGTTGACTTTTTTTCTATGGATGAATGTGCAGTCTGAAAACTTATCGTGTTCTACATTCTAATTCCTCAAGGATGTATCCAGCTAAACTACACTCAGAGTAGACCCACTGGAATTAATACGCCTAGCTTAGTCATGTCTATTAATTTCATGTGGTGTACTCCAGATATTTTCAACCTTTTCAGACCCAAAACCTACTTTTAACTGAAACATGAATTTCTTAATTTTTACCACATACTTACCTTGTGATAATGCTCTTGTTATGGCACATCTGGACCAAGCTATGACACACTAGCGGGTCCCAACTCACCAGCTGAAGACCAATGTCTACTCTACTAACATTGGGTACAACACTATTTTCCTCAGACATATCCAATATCATTTATTTTATCAGTGAAAATAAATGATGTCCAGATTCATAATTGCCTGATCTGGGGTCCAAGCTTGTCTAGATTGTGAATTTAACGTTAGGACATTTTTTATTATTATTTCTAAAAATACTTCCACCTGATGACCCTTTGCCAAATCAGATAGAGGGGAGTGTTTCCATCCCTACAGTTCCTTAGAATTGTGAGTGCCATGATATTTCAAACATGTTAGGTATAATGTATCTTTAAGCAGGGGAGGTGAAAACCTGTGGCCTACTCAAAGCAGCTGAACTACAACTCTCATCACCTTGGACCATTGATCATGATAGCTGGAGATGATAGGCACTGGAACACAATAGCTTTATTTACTCATAATTGTCAGGGAATGGACAGAGGAGGAATGGTGCAGACCACCTCCCCAGCCTGACCCTTTCAGAGAAGAAGACAGTTCAGAATTACAGCAGGGGTTTGAGGGAGGTCACAGGTCAGAGGAAGATGAGGGGGAAAGTTGGGATGGGAGAGGAGGAAGGGGCAGAGCTGGAGTAGCCAGCTGACATGTTATCACTAGAAAGCATTCCAGACCCACCATCTCCCAGAACCTGGTGAGCCTTAAAAGTAGGAGAGCAAAGGGCTCAGAGAAAGATGGCCCTAAGCGGCAACAGTACAAGGGGTGGTGCTGCTGACTAATGAATAAGTGGAAGAGAAGGGGGTGGAGATTTACTCGGGACAATGTCATTATTCCAAGAGGCTCCATTCCCAAGCAGATGGTAATGACTTTTCCTTGTCTTATCCGGTCCTGGCAACCTACCGTGGGGGTTGGTTCCTCTGCCGCCTGACAATTGCATCAGCAATGTAGAAGCTGCTACGAAGTCTCCTTTCTATACTAGTCAAATAATGCAGATCACATGGGAAGTCAACATCATTCACAGTTTGAAGACTAGTTTTCATGTGACAAAACTGGCCTCCTGAAGGTAAAGGCCATTCATTCTTTTTCCAAGCCTAGTGAAGTGGCAGGCAATGTGTCTGGGGGGGAGGGAGAAACCCTCCTTCCAGTGTGGCGTAGACTTGTAATCTGGTGAACCTGGTTCACGTCTCCGCTCCTGCACATGCAGCTGCTGGGTGACCTTGGGCTAGTCACACTTCTCTGAAGTCTCTCAGCCCCACTCACCTCACAGAGTGTTTGCTGTGGGGAAGGAAGGGAAATGAGAATGTTTGCCGCTTTGAGACTCATTCGGATAGTGATAAAGCAGGATATAAAATCCAAACTCTTCTTCTTCTTCAATGCTGACATCACTGCTGCTTAACTGGAGTAGGAGAGGGTGGGCAGTGGTGAGGTTGGGGCAGTGGCAGGTTTGCACTGAAAAGACCTCTTCATCCCTCTCTAGGTAAGAAGCAGCTATGCTGATGTCAGGAGATTAGTGGCTGCATTGCTCCAAGGAAAAGTGATTTCCCTTGGTTGATATTCTTGACTTTTCACTTTTAAGACTTCAGTTACCTTGAATTTAGGGTAGCAGCACAGGCCTTGATTAGTTACATGTGGCCATTCCCCACAGCTAATAGGTCTTCAAATCATAGATAAATACTGGAGCTGTGTGGCTAGAAGTGCTACATGCATCCCTTGACTGCAGACAGTTCATAGCTCAGTGGTTGAGGACTTAATTTGCATGCATAGGGACCTGAGGGGACCTGAGGAAGCAGGTCTGCTGAAATACTACTGATGGTGGCTCAGGTAGCCACACCAGCGCATATAATACTGGGCTTCAGGGACCAATGGCATGATTAACTATGGGACTGTTTCATGTGTAATACCATTTCAGAAAAGTTAAGAAATAAAATAAGCAGTATATAAATCATTTTTGTTCCTCAGTTAATCAACAGATGAATTGAAAGGGGTTTTATAAAAAAGGGAGGGGGGCAGATTTGGGGATCATGTAGTTTATTTATTCTCCCATTCAGTTATATACTAAAAGAGTCTATGAAAAAGCTCCAAACTGTATTGTTACAAGAGTGCCTGTTCTAAGTATTTAACCTTGAAAGAGATCCACAGAGATTAACCTCTTGAGAAGCGGCTATCACATACAGCATCTTTAGCCTCAGGTTAATGACATGAATAATTGAAGTGAGTGTGCTGGGTAATGAGGTGAATTTTAACATTTTAATATCATAATCTGCTTCAGCCTGCAGTCAAACTTCTCAACAAACCTAGGAACACATTCAAGGATGCAAATTAACACAAGATTATGACAACACAGGACTGAAACAGAGCACAACTTGTTTTTTAATTGTTCCTCATTCTTCCCTTTTGGTTATGCTTATCACCACCACCATTATTATCACTTGGTCCTGTAAATATTGTGTGTGTATCTGAGCAGCCCATGTCTAATATCTTCCCAATTTTGACAGAGATTGTACACTGTGCATTTGAAATAATCTGCAAACAAACATTAATGGTCCATTATTGATGAGGACTGCATGGCCATCTGTGCAGAATGCTGTATGGAATCCAATAACTGCCAAAGAATTCCCAGAATCTTAGCTTTCATTTAAAGCTAAAGTTTTGCCTCCTCATATTTATTTCTTTAGTTTTATTTCAAATGTATATAGCCAGATGACTGTACCTTTGAATAAACTCAAAGTAGCCAATTGGGGGGAAGGCATTAAAACAATAAACATCAAACTACAAACTCTCATGGATATTGGATAAAGACGGACTGATATTATGATACTAGAAGTCTCTAAACTGGTGCCTAAATGCATAATTTCACTAAGTTAAAATTAACTTTGTAAATTATTGCTGCCTTGAACAGCCTGCTGAGTATCATTTGCTTCATTATCGGATTGTTGCCTATCGTATAAAAATATTAAGTGAAAGGATGAGCATAGGATTTATATTCATTTGTATATTAAACTTCATGTAGCTAACCTTTCATCTTTGCCTTTTTCCACCTTCTTCTCTTCAACCTGCTGTTTCCATGCAACTCAATGTTTTCTTATAGTATCTGCCAACATGGTTAGATACTTGTCCATCTGCATTTCCTCTGCTTTATTCATATCTCCCAAAGAGTAAACAAAAATCCTTTAAGGGATTTAAGAGGAAGAAAATTGATGAAAGCTAGTATTACTAATAATGTTATCCAATGCAACAGATTAATACATAATGGAAATATCTTTGGAGCTTAACAGCAGTTATTTTGAATGGTGCACTACATGTAATTTTATACAGCTTTGTCATGTGAAAAATACAAATAGCCTGCAGGATCAGGTCAGTTATCCACCTGGTCCACCATCCTGCTCTAACAGTGGCCAATCAGATGCCTATGGAAAGCCCATATGCAGGATCTGACCACACCCCTCCTGCAGTTTTCAGCAATGATATTCAGAAGCATACTGCCTCCAACTTTTATTATTCCTCCAACACCTCTTACTCACCTTTTCTGTAAAATAAAAAAAGTTGCAAAGGCTGTGACCTTTTCTCAAAGGGGAATTGCTCCGCCCACAGTCAATTAAAATAACAGTTGAGTAAGGTTTTTTGATTGTTTATTTCTTAAGTAGAATAACCCCTATTTGTAGTCACAGGAAGGTAACAACATAGAAATCAATTTGTTCCAAAGGCCTTGAAAAAAGATATATATTTTTTGGACAAGGGGTCTAGTGCTGAACTCAGGAGGATGCCTCCCTGCAGAGGGCATCCTCCAGAGTTTATGCCACTAGACTTAGGGCAGGAATGGGGAACTTTTGGACCTCCATATATTGTTAAACTTAAACACCTATTAGCCTATCAATACCTACTGGGCAATGGTCATGGACCATCTGGAGTGGCAGAGGCTTCCTGCCCCTGATCTAGTGGATAACTGTTGAACTCCATGTCAACGCAGATACACAAAATAGGTTCTCAGAAATTAAATGGAACTTGCGAGAGGAGGTATATACAGTGGTGCCTCGCAAGACGAAATTAATTCGTTCCACGAGTTTTTTCGTCTAGCGAATTTTTCATCTTGCGAAGCACGAAATCCCATAGGAATGCATTGCCATTCAATTAATGCGTTCCTATGGTCAAAAAAAGTCCAAACAAAGCCAAATTTGGTACAACAAGAGTTTATTAAGTGCTCTTTAAAGTCACACATACTGTAAAGAGCATTTCAAAAACTGAAGGAACAATAAATTAAGTTTCTAAACATGACAGAAAAACATTTAAAAATCAACAAAGTGTACAGTACATTTTCTAAGACTCTGGGGGACAACTCGAAGAAGGTGCCTCTTCCACTCTTTGCTTCTTGCTGAAGAACCTGTCCATGGTCTGCTGCTTCATCCGCCTTTTCAGCACCTCCCTGAAAGGCGACATGACCCTCGTATCAAAAGTGTTCACAAGGTCATGTGCCACGTGCTTGTCAGGGTGGTGCCGCTGTGCAAAAGCCTGCACATCCTTCCACTTCAGGCAAATGTCCCTCAGTTCTTTGGAGGACAGCCGTTCCTCAGTTGCTGCCTCTCCATGCCTGACCACGCTGTGGATTCCAGATCTTGTCTTGAACCGGTCAAACCAGCCTCTGCTTGCCTTGAAGACTTCTGGCTCGCCTGAGGTTCCTGGCTGTTCCCGGACGAGGTCTGCGTGCAAGGCCTTGGCCTTCTCACAAATGACGGCCTCAGTCACTGTGTCCCCTGCATGCTGCTTCTCTTCTAACCAGATGTGCAGCAACTTCTCCACCTCCTCCAGAACAGCTGGGTGGTTCTTCACGATCCTGGTGACTCCCTTGGCTGCATCAGTCGCAAGGATCTTCTCCCTCATCTTCAGGATGGTCCCGATGGTCGATGGATTCCTCCCATACTCCCTGGCGAGGTGTGTCACACGCATTCCACCGTCGTGCTTCCGGATGATCTCCTTCTTCATTTCCAGCATAACCTGCTCCTTCTTCCCCTCGCCGGCCTTTGCAGCAGCAGTCTTCTTGGGTCCCATGGCAGCACAGCTCCTACCTTCGCAACCCCCCACCCAAAAAAAATCCGTGCTTCACATCCAAAAAATTCAAAAGCACCCAGCCACCCACCACACAGAAATTCAAACCCAGAATCAAGTCCATGAATTCCAAAAACCCCAACCCAAAATCCAAAAACCCCCCAAAAAGTTTTAAAAGTTTAACTTACCGAATGGCTGCAAAAGAAGTTTTGGAAAAGCTTCAAAAATCACCAAAGTCTTCAAAAACCTCAACTATTCCCCCAGCCACCCACCACACAGAAATTGCAAACCCCCTCAACTGTTCCCCCAGCCCCTCCCCAACTGTTGCAAACCCCTCCCCAACTGTTCCCCCAGCCACCAACCACACAGAAATTCGAATCCAGATTTTTTTTAAAAAAAAAAACAACAGAGTGGCCCAATGGTCACAAAAAATCATAAAAATGCAGAAAAAAACACACAAGCTTCCAGATTCTTGCAAACCCCTCCCCAACACCAAGTCCTTGAATTCCAAACACCCCAATCCAAAATCAAAACCCCCTAAAAAAGTTTTAAAAGTTCAACTTACCAAATGGCTGCAAAATAAGTTTTGGAAAAGCTTCAAAAATCACCAAAGTCTTCAAAAACCTCAAAAAAGGCTACCACACCGCGTGCTATGAGTTGCTCCTCGAAGTCAAGTCGCAACTGCACCTCTTCAAGCAATACGCCCTGGGTATTAACGGTTTTAAGAAAAAGGAAACAAACTTGCAAGACGTTTTCATCTTGCGAAGCAAGCCCATAGGGAAATTCGTCTTGCGAAGCAGCTCAAAAAACGCAAAGCCCTTTCGTCTAGCGAGTTTTTCGTCTTGCGAGGCATTCGTCTTGCAGGGCACCACTGTAAGTGGGATACATGAGAGGGAATGATACTTAAAGGATTCTGATCTTTAGGACTGTAAAGGTAAGAACTAGTACCTTAAATGGACCTTGCAAATGAGCAACCAAGCAGTGTAAGATTGAACAGTTCTGGACTAATACGTTCTGAATGGCCACTCCTAACTAATAATCTGATGGTAACGTTTTACACCAGTTGAAGTTTCCATCTTATTTTCAAGGACACCTCCACTTACAGCTCATGACACTGATTCAATCTTTAGGTCACTGCAGCATGAATGATTTTCAGGGTTGAATTTTCAAGGAAAGGGCATATCAGCCATAACTAGTGAAAGGTGCTTATAGTCACTGAGCCAGATTAAGGAGAACCCCAAAGCTGTGAACCTGTGAATTATCAACATAATCCACAAGTGACTGTATATTTCATGGGGAGACAATGTGGTGCTCTCCATATGTTACTGGACTCCCACCCTCAGTGAAATTATGACCTTCCTTTGTTAGGTGGAAGAGCGTTGTTTGTATGAGGGGGGAAATGGCATTCGACAGGATTAACATAGTATAAGGGGGCCCATAAGGTACCTGAGGGGGAGGATTGACTATGGCACCCCCAGGGTATCTGCCTGGCAGGAATCTGTACCCTGGTCACCCAATGAGAACTTGCCTGCTTGGCTTGCGCCACAGCAAGGTTCAACAGTGGCCGACGCCCAAGGAATGGGTTTGGGGCAGATCCATTACATCAACATGGGACTTATGGAATGATGAACTGATCCTGGGACCCAATGCCATGCCAACCCTTAACCTCCCTGCTGCTGTCAATAAAGTTTTGGTCTGATTTTATCCCACCACCATTGTACAGTCTGGTTATACTGCTGCTCTCATAGGTCACATGCCTGCCTGGGCAAATAACATTGGCTTCCCCAAAAGGAATATTTTTGACCTGAAAATTGGTGTAGAAATTATGACTAGTGGAGGTTTATATTGTATTTTATGGAAATAGTTCTCCTTTTGCCTAAAATAATAATAATAATAAAAACACATGGGCATTATCAGACAGTATGTATTGAGAACTTATGCATATATTTGGTGTTCTGTCATTTTTTCCCTACATATAAATTTATTCAAACTCAACTTTATGGGTTGTATCCAACCAAGTTATATGCAGAATAGAACTATGTTACTCAGGTCTATTCATTTCAGTGGGTATACTTTGAGTTTGACTAATGCTGGATACAACCTTTTGCAGATGAGGGGAGAATACTGAGAGTCAAAATGGCATGTTCTCATCACTTTTCTAAAAAATCAATCTTATGTTTCCTTATCTCAATGAATTTATTACTAGAACTTCCTATTATAGGGCTGAGCATCTTCTAAAAAAAAAATATTCAGCCGAACAAAAGCTATCACAATACAATAGTAATAGAACAGGGTTTTTTATTTGGTTTTGCAATTGGAGGGAAGAATTTAGCTCCTTTATTGGAAGGAGAAGTCGCTTCAGGTACAATGCACTGCACACTGTGGAGACCAATTTATCTTAGAATTACATTGAAGTCAGTTGTCTCCTGCATTGTGGGGATCTTTACGACTGTTCTTTGTTCTTGCTGGTAATCAGCCAGAAGAACACAATTTCTGTACTACCACTGTTTTAAGGAAGGATTTGTACTGCACAGTTAGACTTGTTTCTAAATCTCACCTCCAAAAGACAATCTTCAACTACGAAGAGATGTTTTTAACATGAAGCCTGGGTCTCCTAACATACGGCAGAATAAAAATTTCATTTGAAGTTCATTTTTGTCTGAGAGCGAAAGAATAACACACATCAGTTATACACCCTCCTATGAAGGCTGTAAGCCTAATAAAATAATTTAGATAGCAGGACAATTCTAAAGAAAATTTGTGTTATGGTGCCACCCCATAATCATTAATTTCATCCCTCCTACAGCATGATTAACAGACAGCTGTCTAGAGCAATCTTCCTATGCATGGGGTCCAGAGGGCAATTAAGCATTCGTGACATCAGGCCTTGGGATATGCCTTGATAATTCTAAAGATAGTACCTAGCTATCCTGCATTTAAAAGAAAGAGAGATTTGCTGCTTTAATAAACTAGCTTTAGGGATTTCACAGCTCTGTTTGGTACATCTGCAACTAGAACATTTTAGCAGCTACCGTTTTGGTTGAGATCTTTAAAAAACCAAAAAGAAAAGAATTTTGTTGCATAAATTCAACTTAATGTTTGTAGCTTAAACAGTTAATAAGCTAAGAAAATGTCAGTGAATTGGATCAGTGATTAAGTAAAATTCAATTATAAAAACAAACCATTAGATCAATCTTAACAAGATATTGACACATGCATATCATTAGGAATAGTTCATTAGCTAAGGAAAGTCACTTTCATACAGTAGCTTCTCTAAGCAAATAGGAAAATGACTGGAAAATAGAAGGTTTCTTCCTGTTTAGATTTAACTAATTCAGAACTTTCAGTATGCAACAGCCAAAAAGGAGACAGAACTGGGCCTAATTGTGCTCAGATGTTCTGTGCTGCCCACATTGCCACACAGAGGGCAGTGTGTGTGAGGTCACCCATTCACCCACAAAGAAGATGGCGGATGGAGCTTCAACCCCAAGCCATAAATCATATCCTGTGATCCAATACAAAGATCATGAGCAGAGCAGGAAATGTAGTGCCCTCAGGTATTGTTGGACTCCAACTCCCATCAGCTTCAGGTAGCCTCACCTATGATCAGGCATGATGGGAAATGTAGTCCAACAACATCTAAAGGGCAACACAATGGCTCTCTTTGGTGTACAGAAGCTTTCCACATTGCAAGTCCCACTGTTAGGTGAATAGTTACCATTCACTTGAATAGGAAATGCACTACTCTTGGGAGTAACTGTGGAGTAAGCAAAAGTTGCCATCTACCTCTGATACTGGATGGTCCAGACTTCACTGGTAGTGACATCTCTTCAAGGGTCACAACAATAAAAAATTCTTCTCTCCACACATATCCTGCCAACCATAGTACCAGTCATCATACTTGTCATGAAAGAAGAACAGTAGTTCACACAATTAACTGTGCAACATTTAATATTCACTGCAAGACTGTTACTGAATTTAAAACTGTGGGTCAAAAAAAGTGAACACCGAAGATGACAAGTGGAATGACTTAAAATAGTAATGAAGAATGTTCTATCAACAGCTTGTAATTGTGTAACTGAGCAGTTTTATTTTTTTTTTCCAGTTGACCAAGTATGGACATCATCCAGGAAGCATAACTAGAGGTCACAATGAATAAACAATTGAATGAGTGTCCTAACCTCAGTGAAACAAACAAACAAACAAACAAACAAACAGGATTATTGCACCTGAAAGCAAGTGAATGAAAATCTTTCAAGATGAAAATTCAGTTGCAATCAGGATATCTCCAATACTGGTCAGTTATTAATCCCAATAAAAGATACAGGGGGTGATGCAGAATAATCTTTCTCCTGAATATTTTGATGGATTTTTGTTAGCTGAACTGCCTCTTCAGCTGCAGATGGGGAATCCACTACAAACTCACAGAAACTCAAAGGAAAAAAATGTGAAAATGTATTTTGAACAAGTTGCCCAAAATATGCTTGATTCCAGTACAAAACCCAGACACCCCATCAGATATATTTCCCTGAAATATAGGTTTGGGGAAGGCATCTGAAGAAACAAGTCAGTTGTTGACTCTATGATAATCAAATTCAAGTTGTTATTCATTAGCCCAATGCAGGGAAGTCTGTGACCCTCTAGATATCGCTGGACTCCAAATTCCACCCAACCCAGTCAGTATGACCAATGGCAAGGGATGATGGGAGTTGTAGTCCAGCAGCATCTGGATGACCACAGGTTAATCACCTGTCAGACTCAAACACATTATTGCAGATTTAGCAGATTTATGCAGATCTAAACCCACAAATATCAGTAGGCTTATGCAAACACAGTATCACACTTAAGATCCTGTAGCATTGGCCTGTTACAGTATCATGTGGATTGGAAATCATCCATCCCAGGTAGTGTGTGTGGCTTCTCTTCTCTGTTTTCCTCTGGAAACGGAGAAGTTTTTGACATGCCAAAAAATAAGGTTGAATATTTCCATTAATGTGGGCAGGCTCTAAAAGGGATGCCAGTTCCTTATCAAACCTTGGGGAAAGGGACCATGTGCACTTGAATTGGGAAATATGTCAACTGAACAAAACACCCCCTGCCAAAGCAATAGCAATATCAGGGCTTAGAAAGGGGGCACATGTTCAACAGTGTGAATCTCAAGAGACTGGGAATGAGGGGGTTCCCCTTTCAGGTGCTTTCCCATTCATTCATTCATTCATTCATTCATTCATTCCCTCTCCTGCCTGAACCATTTATCTCATTTGTCACCTTCATTTCATGTGTTTAGTTATTCTATTCATTCTCATGCCTTCATTAATCCCTCCCTCCCACTCATTTCTCCTTGCAAAACATTTATTCCTCCGTATTATTTTTCTATAGTATTATTCATTCATTTCCTCCTTCCCCTCCTTCATCCTCCATCTCTCACATTCTTTTGTTCACCCAATTCTTTCTGTTTTCATTTTTACATCCATTCTTGGTGTCTACGCCATTCTTTCGTCACTATTAACTAATATCTTTCTTCACCTATTATTCCACTCCACCATTTGCTTCTTCCATTTTCCAAACTCTTTCACTCACATCTAAGCTATCCACACATCCTGTGCCTGTAATAATATTTATATAATATATCTGTAATAATACGCCATAGTATTCCAGACCTAATCAGGAGGGACCTTTTTGTAATACATTTATTTTGGCTTACCTCACATAACCACCATTTCACATAAACAACAGAAAATTAAAATATTCCCACCAAGATACAATTATGTGCATCCTATCCCATCGACTGACTATTGTATCTTCATTGTAAATAAAATATTGAAATCCTTTGCAAACCATATTAGTGATGCATATACTTCAATCAGTGTATTGCAATGTACTTCAAAATAACAGAATGTGTTGCTGTTAGCTCTGAAGTGATGAAAATCTTTCTTTTCTTTTTGCTATGACAACTTATTTGTTTATTCAATTATAAACATTTAAATCTTTGTTCTGCCCATTGAGTGAAAATCTGAATACACCCCCCTTTTAATATGTAATTTTCTTTTGGGAGCAAACCCACTCATCTTATGTGTTATATAGAGGCAATTTGGCATTATTCTACCTGAGAAAGTTCTGATTAATACCTTTCTTTTTCATTTCAACTATTGTAACAGCTTTAGGGTGGTTGCTCCTGTTTAATCATCATCCATTTAAATTATACTCTATTTCCCTCTTAAAAATAACCTCTGCCTGAACAGTAAACATGTTTTCTTCTATCTCTTTTTGATGTATTTGACAGCTGTAGGAGATCTCCATTTCAGGGCTGAAAGTGTAACAGAATTTGAATACAATATTAAAGACTGCATATTTAACCCCACATTGGGCAAAGGATCCCTGCACTGTAGGGCATTGAGCTAGATGACCCTTCCAGCTCTATGATTCTGTGATTTTAAGGATTCCTGAAAATGTTTTCCCCCTTCTACTGCTCTTGGAGGAGCCAGTGTGGTGTCGTGGTTCAGAGTGGTGGACTCATAATCTGGTGAACTGGGTTCGCTTCCCCACTCCTCTACATGCAGCTGCTGGATGACCTTGGGCCAGTCACACTTCTTTGAAGTCTCTCAGCCCAACTCACCTCACAGAGTGTTTGTTGTGGGGGAGGAAGGGAAAGGAGAATGTTAGCCGCTTTGAGACTCCTTAAAGGGAGTGAAAGGCGGGATATCAAATCCAAATTCTTCTTCTTCTTCTTCTTCTTCTTCTTCTTCTTCTTCTTCTTCTTCTTCAAAATATATCATTTCACTAATTTTGTTAGTTTAGCTTAGTAGGGTAAAGGTGAAATAATATGCTGGCTTTTTGCGTTACTGGAATAACAGTGCTATCCTCTGCATATCAGCTCAGAAATTGAGCTCCCCACCCCGCTTCCTTATGTCAGAGGGTTTAAAACTGCAATGTAAATTTGATATTTTGTAGAAAATTCTTCCCTGTACTGTGACAGCACAATCCTGTACATGTCTGTTCAAGAGTAAATCCTGGTGCTGTCCCTGAGAGTTCTCCCAGAAGCTTCAGGTGGTTCAAAATGCAAAGGCTCAACTGCTTACTGAGGCGGACCACAGCCTTCATGTTCCACAGCCGCTGAAAAGAACTGTGCTGGCTGCAAATGAGGCACAATTTGAATTTTTTATCTTAAACTGATCGTGTGTTGGACTTTAAATGGCTTATATATATATATGCTTTTTACTGTTAAATTGCTATGGAATGTTTTCTAGGAAGTGATAGATAGATAAATAAATAAATAGTCTCATTCTTATCTTGCCCATCATTTTAACTTACCTTTAGTCCAGCTTTCCTTTCTTGGCACAATTAGCATTGGAGCATTGGGTGGAGGAGGCAGAAGCAGAGATGAGCAAGTGGTACGGAGCCTGCTTGTATGGACTCCCCATGTGTTTCCCCTACGTAGAACACTGGAAAACCAGAATTCTGAAGCAGAATTTTGATTATTGGGTGGAAATTAAATTCTTTTGCCAAGGAGAGGCTTGATGCTATACCAAGCAATTATAAAATCAGATAATGCTTCCAAACGCATCTTCATAAAAAAACACAACCCCCTCATAACTATTCCATATCTACCACATCGTTGCCATGTAAACTGGTGCTAGCCAAACTGCTCTTAAACAAAACTCTGTACATAAATAACCTGAAATGTTGAAATAATATCAGACCATTGGCATCTGACCGGCTGATTCCTCCAGTTTTCTGCTGTTCTGTTCCTTGGCCAAGAGGACAACCAGATCATTTTGAACTCAGGGAGATGATTCTTAAAATTAGAATGATATAATATAACTTATCCCTTAAAGCCATGTAGCTTTGAAGTGTTTGTGTGAGCTGGCAAACAGGTTGATAACTATTGAGTCACTGGTATAATGATATAAAAGCCTGCATTTTGAATAGTAATATGGGCAAATATCATTTGTCAATGGCAGCAGGAAATATCAATATTATTAAATCAAGTGAGTAGTATCATGTCAATTGACATGTAAGTAAGATAATATTTGAACGTAGTGAGCTGAAGGAGGTCAGCGTCAATTGTTGGGGTCAGTATCTGGGATGGCTAACCTGTAGGCAACCAGATCCTGCTGGACCACAGTGCCCATCAACCCCAGACAGCTAGGCCAGAGGGGAGGGAGCTATAGTCTCATAACATCTGGAGAGCCACCGGTCAGTCACCTCCGATCTACATAAAAGCAGGTTTTCTATCCCGCAAAGGCCATGATATTTATTCTTCTTGAATAGTGCCATACTTCTAAAATTATATGTTGTTACAAAAGTTGGGTGTCTTCTACTCTCTCTGCTGAGCGGTGGCAAAACCCCATGGGGTTCCAGGTACTTGCCCAGGATCTGTGTTCATTTGGAGAATTGAGACACAGCAGATACTGTTGTTTTTATTTTATTTGTTTTAATCTCCTATTTACACCTTCAGTCTGCATGGAGGGAGTTCACCTCTTACAGAATGGTCATTTCAAAAGGGGCTTCTACCCCGCAGCAGTGCAGCCCTAAAGTCCAAGGTATCACTTCCAGTTAGCTCTGCAGCTAGCCTGCCTAAAGATGGATCCCAGACAACCTTCCTCCTTCTCCTTTCCAGAACCCCTTGCTATCAGACACTGGCGCAGGAAGGAGGTGTGGTCAGACCCAGGTGTCATCCCTGAGGGGGATGACATCACCGCCCCACCCCCTGGGACGCTTGACGTGGCCAGTGCTGCCCCCATGTTCGCCACATTCCCCAGGTGCTCGCCATGGGCGCTGCCAAACCTGTGCTCGCTGCACCAGCCCCTGGGATGTTCGCCATGGGTAATGTTGCCCCTGTGCTCGCCATGCCACCCCTCTGGGACGCTTGCCATGCCACCACCATGGGTGGCGTGCCCTGCCCCCAGGTGTACAGTATGTGCGTTGCTCTGCTACCAGACTCCTTTTTCCTGTCACCTCAAACACACAGTTACCCTGGCAACCTTCCAACCCCCTGTCTCTGTTTACACCTCAGGACGGGGTGGGGGGGTGGGGGGTGACAGTTCTCTTGCATTGCCAATGGCACTCAATGGCACTCTATTGTTTCTCAATGCCCCAGCTTGCGCAGGTTGTTTTTTTTCATAAGCTAGCCCCAGAATTCCTCTGCAGCTTGTATTTCTCCCTTCACATCCCAAATAATCAAAATTCTACCAATTATTAATTTCTAGGGTTTAGAGGGGCTCACCCACCCAAATCTATAACACCATAACGTCAAATAAGTGTCAAAAATATTCCCTACTGTATTTAAATGGATGAAAAATAACTTGGATGCTCAAAAGGAAAGGATACTAGCTAAAAATACCTTGCCTCACATGAAATAAAAAACAAAGTAATACTACAGGTTTTAAGTGGTTTTCAGATCAACTTGAATGAATCAAATGAATTAATGGTTGCGGCTATTGTTGTCAAAGAAGTGCATACCTGGAAGAAAGAGAGAGAAATACTCAGGCTTTTAAAAGGCTTTTTTATTTCTGTTTGGATGTCCTTAAACCTTTATTGCTTTTGGATTCTGTGCTAAAAATACATTCCCTGGTATTACCATGGGAGTCTTGAATCCAATGATGAATTTGACATGAGCCTCTAAAAGTACTGAAGTAGCATAGCAATCTCAGCTGTTGGATGTCCTTGAACAGAGTGAGAGCTCGAAAGAAAAATAGACTGGTGGGTCTCTTACTATCAGCCTCTTAAAACAGTGTCGGACATAAGATTTAGGAACAGAACAGGTCCATCTAGTCTAGTCTCTGCCTCTGATATCAGCCTGTGGTGGAGGCTTAAGAGTAAGGCATAAAATCCCCCCTCTGCTTGGAGAATTGATATTTATGCTCTAAAACGCATCTAGCCAATTCCCCGTTGACAAGGAAATGCTTGGTCATGTCCATTTGTTGTGGAAAATGGCTCGGCCAATGCTGCTTTTGCTTTAAAATGGATTTGTGGATGAAAAGAAAAGATTGGTAAGGACAGCTGAGCAAACAATTCACAAAGAGCAATTCATTTGGCCCATTGACCACACTTTCTTGTTTGGGAATTGTTTACAAATAGCAAACAAATGCCCAGAGAACAGTCTACCTGTGCACACTTGGCTGGGTTTCTGAGCAAGAAAATGCCATCCCCTCAGATGTGTATGTATGTGTGTTTTGCAGTTTGGGTTAAGTCAAATCCACTATGTTAGAGAAAAGGGACAGCTTAGAGGAGCGTTCAAGGATATGTCAACACCTGTCAATTGTCACATTTGTGAGACGGGTCTTTGGGTCACTTATGACTTTCCAAAAGACACATGAATTTGTGGATATGCTTTTGTGATTTCAGCATGCTTTTTTAAAGAGAACACACAATGAGTGAGGCATCCTATCCACCTTTTGATCATTATATTCTGTATCGCAAAAGAAAGTAAAAACAAAGAAAAACAGTAATGTCCACTGGGAATGGAGATGGGGCTGACAGATGTCCATGCTAATAAACTGCATATGGGCCATGCAAACATGACAGATAGAAGCATCATTTAAGAGGCAGGCTCCCTTGCCCAGTCCAATGTGAGTCTGTGGTGGGAGGCAGATTTTGCACAGGGGTGGAAGAAGGTAGGTATCTGATACTCTCAGGAGAGGCTGCAGGACTCTTAGGCACATCATGTCCAAAATCTTATGAGAGTAGGGTTTATGAGATCCGGTTAGATTTTTTTATGAGAACAAGGAATGGGGCCTATACATAGTATCCTTCCATCACCTTTGAGGAGTGGCGTAGCGTGGGGGGTGCAAGGGGGGCCGGTCGCACCAGGCGCAACATCTGGGGGGGGGCGCTCGCTGCCTCCGGAGTCGCCGAAGAGCCTCGGGCGCAGGCTGTAGCGGAGCTGCATGTCTCGCGGAACCGACGAGCTGTGCGCGCGTCCGGGCTGAAGGCGTCCGTCAGGCAGCGGCTCTCAGCGCTCGCCGCGGTCCCCGCGCATCAGGGCCGCGGAGGACGCGCGAGGCAGCCCCTCCTCACAGCCCCACCTCTGCCGCTGCTGCTGCTGCTGCAGCTGCTGGGCCATGTTGCATTTTCCTCGCCTCTCTGCCCCCCCTCCTCCGGGCAAGCGGCGTCGTTTGGGCGGCAGCGCCAGCGGCAACTCGCCTCAGATCACCTGACGTGGCAGGTTAGGGGGGCGCAAATTACTTGCCTTGCCCCGGGTTAGGGGGCGCAAATTACTTGCATTGTCCCGGGTGCTGACAACTCACGCTACGCCGCCGCCTTTGAGGAGAGCATTTTTTGTCAGGCAGAAGGGGAAAATCAAATACAGTACTACAATGCAAGGCAAGTTCTTGAGCTAAGGAACAATCTGTATTACAAAGGTGATGCAGATTCACAATCTGAAACACTAAGCCCTATACCCACTTACCCAGAAGTCCCATTGAACTTGATGGTGCTTACTTTGAGTAGCCATGCATAAGATTACATTCTAACATGGTATAGGATTCGTACCCCAGCAGTACGAGAGCCCTTTCTCTTTGTTTTGATCTTTCTCCATGAATTAATAGAATCACAAAGGCTAAGCCAATTGAATGACTCTTTCTCTGAACTACCTATAAATTTGCTGATGCTGACAAAGTGCATTTGAAGGTTTAGATCAGACCATCCAATTTTTTTGAATTGAATTATGCATTATTTACATTAAGTGTTCCGTGTTCGAATAGTGCTTGGTTTCAGTGAAGCTATTCTTGTTTCAGAACTTGCTGGTTCCAGTTAATTCGTTTTACTCTGTAGAATGCTCACTTGTTTAAATGTATTGATCTACATGCTGGAACATTTCCCAGGTTTCAAAATAGGTTTAACAAATATTGCAGTGTTTAGTGGGGTTTCTTCTTGGATTCCCCTAACCCTGAGACAGAAATCTTTAGCTTTCTGGTTTTAGAGGCACCATCTCCCAGTCTTCTGATGTTAGTAGCATAGAATAAAAGTCATGGAGAGGCATTGCATCAAATAGCATGCAATATTGTTTCAGTGAAACATGGGCTGTAACCAACTAAACTCATGGTAGACCCATTGAAATCAAGAGACTTAAGTTACTCATGTTCATTAATTTCAATAAGCCCTCTGAGCCACTGGCCATTGCCAATGTTAAATTGTGCAGTAACTTTGTCTGAAACTGTTGTCATTAGGATTGTCCTAGGACAGGGATTCAACATAGTGCATTCCTAATGATGGACTACAGCTAGCATCATTCTTAACCATTGGCCATGCTAGCTGGGGGTGATGGGATATGGAGTCCAAGAACATCTGGAGGGCACCACATTGACTACCCTGGCCCTAGAAGATGGCAGCCATCAACTCAAAAACCTAAGCTGAAAATGAGTCCAGCTTTTGTTTAGTAACTCAGAGGAACTATGTGAGCACATTCAAATCTCAAGGGCTCTGAAAAATTAAAAATGAATGGTGGGAACATTTTATTTTGATTTTACCTTGAAATTTTAAGCAAAAATTATTTGTTTCAGCAGGACCTGCCCAAGTAATGAGTTTCTATTTAAAAGGGGGGAAATGCTAATCAATATTCAATTCTGTTTCAGTGGTTTATTCTACCCACTAATGCAGCATTTGATTAATTAATTGACCCAGTGCCAAGCAACCATAGCATTGTGAATTTGCATTGCAACTTAAATTAAACAAAATGATTTGTTCCACTGTGTCAAATTACTTTTTGCAAGGTGGCCTTCAGTTTGCTACATTTGTCAGGTTCCAGATGCAAACAACACATGCTTAGTGGGTTATTTTCAGCACTATTTAATAGCTTTTTCTGCAATTTAAAAATGTTCCTATAATGATGTTTGAATTCTGTGTATGGCTAATGCATACTTAACAAGACTTTTGATGACAGCATGTATTAATTTCATTGCACATTATTTGGACTTTTATACCTCCCCACCCCAAAATGCAATGCAACATTTAAGTCCAAATAGAGGTTATGACATAGACAACATGGGGCTTTTCAAATACTGTGGACCACAGCTTCTATCATCCCTGACCATTGATTGTGTTGTCTGGGGCTGGTGAGTTTTGTGGTAGAACAACATTATATGGATGTTGGCTACACCTGCCTCAAGACAAGACTCCTACAAAATCACTATTATCTCCAGCTATAAGTATTTACTGGCTATTAAAAGGTAGCTAAAAGTGCAATACTTTGAAAGAAGACTGAGATTTTCACTTACAGATAAATGTGAAGCAGATATTACAACACTCGTTTGAAAATGCAGCTGATAGAAAAAGCATGTCATGAGCCTTGGGGAAAAATGAAAGGAGAAAAAAAAGCATGTGTATCTCTAATTCTGGCATATCTGTGGTTTTGGACTGTATGTTTTGCTGATCAAATCTAGAGTGCCTTCACAAAATTCAGCATGTCACATTTTTTCTTCTGGATCCAGGCCATTTGCAGAAATGTTTTAATGTTAGAATCAGTTGAAGGCCTGAACATATTTCTGTATATATTATGCAGACCTTTTGCTTGAATGGCATACTCAGTAGTATTACCTTGTTGGAGATTTTCCCCTATGACAGATTCATGTCTTGGGTTTCATTTAAAACTCATATAACCCCTATTTTGATACAAATGCACTGGTTTCCAGTTCATTTCCGGGCCCTATTCCTGGTGCTCACATTGATGTGTAAAGTCCTAGACAACGAGAAACGTGAATAATTGAAATACCAGATCTGGCTTAGTTTGCACTTCGATTTAAGTGCTACATCTAACCTGGGCTCATGGTTTGTCTCATTCCAGATAAACCAGAATCTGTGACCATTAGCAGGAGACAAAGCTTAGTGATGGCCCAACAAGGAAACCTTCAGATGACAAGACTGCCAGGAAAGCAGGGTGCTAATAGGCAAAGGCAAAGGCCAGGTTTAGAGTTTCAACTTGGAGTGATGTAGGCTGGGGGAGATCCTTGGAGTCAGTTAGCAGTGAGAAGGAGGAGGAGAGGCAGAACTCAGTGTGAACTGGGAATGAAAGGCTGGAACTAAGAGACACAGAGGTGGCCTTTTGCTGTCCATTAAATCCAGTGCTGTCCTTAATGGGGAAGCCAGACCCTCATAGGATTTGAATGCTCTGCAATACCTCCATCTAGGTGCAGGTTGTATATATGTGTAAATAAAGCCATATATCATAAAGCCACCACAGTTTCTGTTGTGCCTCCTGGTCCCAAAAGAGAACACAAGCCTGCAACCCCTGGAATCTTACACCACTTGTGGAGATAGTGGTGATGTGTAACCATAATATATTCTCCTTCGCACGATCTCTTCTGAGGACAATATTTGTAGCACAATGATGAATCCATCATTACTCAGTACAGATGGATTTTGATCACTGTGGCGAACTGATCTGTCACTAGAGAAACATCATCTCCATGTGAAGAGCCTGTTTCCTTTTCCACTTGGAGGCATTTGATGTCGGCAGCAGGACAGTTGGAGCTAAGAGCAGATGTCTACAAGTAGGTGATTTAGTTGTATGAAAGAGCTAGTGCAGGTAAGTCAAAGAAATCTCGAGTGCATAGAGCCGAGTTCATTCCAGGGTTAGCCTGAGAAAGCAACAGTAAATAGTTGCCAAGCATAAGTAAACAATTCCAAATAACTGTAGTTTTCTTCCACACTGCCTGCATTCGCCATATGGCAGTCCTGTGGACATGCTCCAGGAAAAACAACTTAATCATCCCAAAGCTTTCAGTAGCTTCCTCCTTGCCTCAGTAAAGAAAGGTGATTTCTATTTTTAACATCATTCACTGGCATGATTAAGCAGACTGAAATGTGTCCCCTGCATGGAATCTGTTGTTCTGGTGTTTTATTTAAATGTAAATTTATACAGAGCTGACTCATGTAAAAATGCTGCTCAAAGTAGTCCAGGACCGAATTTTTTTTTAAAAAAGGCATAATAAAACATAGCAAATAAGAACAATTACAAAGACACTGAAACTACACCAAACAACAATAAATGCATTGTGAAGTAACACCACTTATGAAGCTCCTTGGTGGTGGGAGGGGACAATGAAGTAGCTCAAAGAGGTACTTGGGATGAATTTTGGGAGTGGGGCTGAGGCATTTTCATGGTCCCGCCGATACAATCAGGAAAACCTCAAGAAATTGGCAATTGCACATATCAGGTGAGCCCAGGAAAATAGATATTGTTTTTACTGTACTGGCAATCTCAGGTGTCTCAGATAACCATCAGTTAGTACTGAAGTTGTTACCTTTGGGATAACCTTAGGCAGCTCTGCATGCTCTGTTGCTACTGCCTGTGAATACCAACTTCTGGGAATCTCAGCTAAACCAGCCTTTCTCAACCTTGGTTCCCCAGATGTTGTTGGACTACAACCTCATCATCCCTATCTGGCAGGACCAGTGGCGAATGATGGTGGAAGATGCAGTCCAAGAACGCCTGGAGACCCAAGGTTGAGAAAGGCTGAGGTAGCTTTCTGGTTCCAGAGGTTCCATGTTACATTTGCCATCTGCCGGAAAATATGTAGTCACTTCACTAGATGTAACACACAAACTGGTTGATTTAGTAGCAAACAAACCTAAACAACTATTATGCTCATTAGTCTATGGCTCAGAACTTTGGCTTCATCTTAAGCACTGTCTTTGTCTGATCTTCTGGCTACTCTATGTGGTCTTTCTTTCTTAGGCAGCCTTAGCTAGGATACTGGGGGGGGGGGTTACCCCTTGTTACCCACACAAGGAAGAAAATTATAATCAACATTCAAAATGTAACAAAGCACTCATTCCAGTTTGCTGTGGGGATGTGCTGCTACCAGCATTGGCTAAATCCTTGCCTGCCCATACATAGGAAAACATTTGGCGGTAAGCAATTTTTAAGGAGATATAAGTATTTGCACATGCGAGGGATGTAGGATGGAATCATTTTGTCTCTTTTGCAAACACTTGTTTCTCCCTGAAATTTGATTTGGTCTAAAGTTTGGCACAGCACCAGCAAAACTATAAATTCATTTCCTTCACGTAGGACAATTTGCATTGCACTTTGCACACCCCAAAGTTCTTCATTATAAAGGCTGAAAAATGACATTTTTGTGGCTTAAAGAAAATAATTAGAAATTGCATTCAGCCTCTGCCCGCAATCATATTATTAGCATTACCTTGATATTTAGTACTTCAGTTAGCAGGAAATTTCCACTAGCAGTCTATAGTTCATGCTGTAGCACCAAGAGATGACACAGTCTTGTTATCCTGGAGATGGATCCTGTCTACAACTAATGCATTTGAAATAATATATAAGAGGGGAGACTGCCCACTGGGGAGCAGGAGGGCTGGTGAGGCTCCCTAGATTTAGAGGCCCCAGGCTTCATCCTTCTTAAAGGTAAAGGTAAAGGTACCCCTGCCCGAACGGGCCAGTCTTGACAGACTCTGGGGTTTGTGCGCCCATCTCACATCTATTGGCCGGGGGCCAGCGCTGTCCGAAGACACTTCCGGGTCACGTGGCCAGCGTGACAACGCTGCTCTGGCGAGCCAGAGCCGCACACGGAACGCCGTTTACCTTCCCGCTGTTAAGCGGTACCTATTTATCTACTTGCCCCCGGGGGTGCTTTCGAACTGCTAGGTGGGCAGGCGCTGGGACCGAGCAGCGGGAGCGCACCCCGCCGCGGGGATTCGAACCGCCGACCTTACGATCGGCAAGCCCTAGGCGCTGAGGCTTTAGCCCACAGCGCCACCCGTGTCCTCATCCTTCTTAGCCTATACATAAATCTGGCACTGACTCAAGGTAACATTATTGTGCTTCACTTCAGATCTGAGGCAGAGGCTTGACTCACCGCATTGGTTGTTCTTCCTATTGATTGCAAAGGGAAAGCTGACAAACACCTATAGCAGTTTTCTTTTTTAGGAGAATTGATTGAAAATCACAATTGTGGCAGCCTCTTTCAGATATGGTAGCAAAATTTATAATTAATAGTAACTAAATTTCTATACCACACTTCATCCGAAGATCACAGAGTGGTTTACAATACAAAACACAAAAATAAATACGGTGGTACCTCGGTTTAAGAACTTAATTCGTTCCGGGGGTCCGTTCTTAACCCGAAACTGTTCTTAACATGAAGCACCACTTTAGCTAATGGGGCCTCCTGCTGCCACTGTGCTGCCACTGCACGATTTCTGTTCTCACCCTGAAGCAAAGTTCTTAACCCGAGGTAATATTTCTGGGTTAGCGGAGTCTGTGACCTGAAGCGTATGTAACCTGAAGCGTATGTAACCCGAGGTACCACTGTACCACACTTCATCTGAAGATCACAGAGTGGTTTACAATACAAAACACAAAAATAAATACAGTGGTACCTCAGTTTAAGAACTTAATTTGTTCTGGAGGTCCGTTCTTAACCTGAAACTGTTCTTAACCTGAAGCACCACTTTAGCTAATGGGGCCTCTCACTGCTGCTGTGCCGCCACCGCCGCACAATTTCTGTTCTCACCCTGAAGCAAAGTTCTTAACCCAAGGTACTATTTCTGGGTTAGCGGAGTCTGTAACCTGAAGCATCTGTAACCCGAGGTACCATTGTAGTGGTTTTACCCCTGCCTCCTTCAAGCAGGCAGGGATCACTCACTCTCACAAGAAGGCATTAATCACCTCCCTGGCTCAGCAAGCAATCACCTCCCTGCCTGCTAGTTTGTACCAGCCAAGAGGGGCAAGGATCCAGAGCACTGACTGATCCAAGCACCTTGTCCACATCCTCAAGCCTTATACTCATCCAAAATAACAGAACTAGCCAATGTCCTGATTCATCTGCTGTCGCAATGGAGTCAAGGTCCCGGAGGATGCAAATGAGTTAATCCTCAAAGCACTTTGCAAACAAAGCACAACAAGCTACCATCAGTTGTGCCACCTACTTCAGGACAGGACACACAGAACAACTCTATACCTCCCTGCTACTTCAAGATGAAAACCCATATGTAACATACTAAGTTGCTAGATTTTGCACTGCCATGATGCATTTTTGTCAAAGGATGGTTTGCGCCACAAACTAGGCCCAAAATGCAAAACCTATGCTCCTTCACGCTCACTCCCTTTTAGTCACTTTTAACCGTTTGTCCTAGTTGCTATCTTTTGAAGTTATGTATGATATAATCGAGGACACGGGTGGCGCTGTGGGTTAAACCACAGAGCCTAGGACTTGCTGATCAGAAAGTCAGCGGTTTGAATCCACGTGACGGGGTGAGCTCCCATTGCTTGGTCCCTGCTCCTGCCAACCTAGCAGTTTGAAAGCACGTCAAAGTGCAAGTAGATAAATAGGTACCACTCTGGTGGGAAGGTAAATGGCGTTTCCGTGCACTGCCCTGGTTCACCAGAAGCAGCTTAGTCATGCTGGCCACATGACCCAGAAGCTGTACGCCGGCTCCCTCAGCCAATAAAGCGAGATGAGCGCCGCAACACCAGAGTCGGTCAAGACTGGACACTTCAGGACAGATTGTAAAATGCCCTGCACAACCCAGAAAAGTGTTGTTGGGTGGCACAATTAGGGTGCAATGGGGGCAGCAAAGTTTGCCTTCTTTGCTACCTTCACTGCCACTAGATAGTCTTGGGTGGAAGTTGAGACAGCAGGATGGAAATGTTGCCAGTTGTGACAAATACAGGTTGCAATAGAAATTGCTGCTTTCTTACATCCATAGTCCCTCCCCAAAGCACTGTAAGGAGAGGCCAGTTGGAACTCAGGGTTGGCGAAAAGGCAAGGAAGAGTGAGCTGGCTATCCCCAGTACGGATGACGCAGCTGGCTGTGACTCTAGTAAGAACCCCTTTTTACCATTTGTTGCAGTCCCAACACACAAAAGTGTTAGGTTGTTCCTTTTCGTTGTGTATTTCTTTTGTTTAAAAATCCAAGACTTTGGAGTACACTTCCTGGGTTGTTCCAATCACAGCTTCCTTACAATATCGTAAGAAAAGGGGGGGTCCGTGCACCTTTTACGGTCTTAATTCTTCAAGGAGAACAAAACTCTCACCTTCTTGACAGAAGCAATGTTATTAAGGTACCTCCCCACCCCCCTTGCCAAGCAATCTCTCTTGCCTTTTTCAAAAGTTTAACCTGTCAGTGTGCACTAAAGTATAACATTGCATAATTGTCCTCTGTCGGGTGTTTTCAAATTGATTTCAAAGCAGCTAAATTTCCTTTGTAAGATGTATTAGATACTGTTGCCAGTTGGCCACATACATAGTGTCAGTGGAGATGTCAAATGTTCTCCTAGGATTGTCACATGTTCCTTTATTTTCCTCCTCTGTGTCCAATTATATTTGACATTTAATGTAAAATTCGCAGCCGGAATGTTATAATCTTTTGAGAGTTAATGTGAGATGGCGTTAGGAATTTAGATTGCAAAATGATTTTAATAGCATTTTGTACACTGCAGATACCATTTTTCCTAGAGCTCCTTTTGCAGGCTATATAGTATAAAACAGGCACGTCCAACAGGTAGAACGTGATCTACCAAGTAGATCACTGGACGACTGTGGTTGATTCCCCCCAAAGAAGCTCAACAACTTTGGCTCCCCCCCCCAAAAAAACAGGCCTTCCTCTTCCCTAAAAAAAGCTCAAAAACGTTGACCTGAACCCCCCCCCCCAAAGGGGGTAGATCACTGCCAGTTTTTAACTCTGTGAGTAGATTGCAATCTCTTGGGAGTTGGCTACCCCTGGTGTAAAAGTAGTGTCTCTGGAGGAAAAAAAAGTAACATATTTTGTCTGGTTTGTTTTTTGTTGCCTTAAACGTTAGTAGCCTGAATATCAAACACCATTACATTTTCACACATATTTACCCATATTTACAGGGTTGAACACAATGTTCATTTTACACTCCTATTGTAAAACAGAAAACATTTTAAAGGCACTTTGTGGGATCTGGTATGAATGTACAGTATATTTATAATGCAACACATTTTAAAGCTTTTTTAAAAATACAAAACAAAAACAAGACTCTGTCTTCTCTTTATACTAACTACAAGAAAACTTACTGCATTGTTGATTTCTGCTTAAGCTTTGCGTGCATCCAGATATATGCAATTTAAGAGGTGAATTTGCTTTGAAAGTTCAGCCACCATATTTAATTAATTATTTTTATTATTTTAGGATTAAGCTCAGGGAAAATCAATTATTCCTGTTCAGATGTGTTCAGTAGCAACAGACTGGCTCAAACTGAGAAATCCCTTGGATATTTCTTCCATTATTTCTTGGGCATTATTTTTTAAAAACTTTTAAAAATTGTGGTTTGTAAAACTGTTGTAATAAGGTAAAGCATGTGCAATCGTTTGAATGTATATGCTGCATTTAAAAAACAAAAAAGACGGATAGTTCACCTGAAGTATGTGGAGAAAAGACAGGACAGCTAACTGATCTGGTGTTTGATTTTCTCATTAACTCATCTGCCATTCACAATCTGGGAGGAAAGTGGACTTGCCCTGATTGAAAAATATACACTGTGAGCCTGTGAATTCTGATTTTCCACACATCTGCATGTGTGGGTGCAAGTATGCGTGCGTGCGCGCGCGCGCACACACACACACACACACAAACACACACACTATGTGTGTTCTGACTACAGCTGTAAGGTCTTTTGTGTTTTTAGTGTTACAAGATTCTGAGTATTGAATGATACCTTTTTCTGAGTCTCAAACTCCAAGCCCTGTTCATGTATTACTCATGTGTAGGGAATGGCCATATAGATGGTGGAATTAGGCTGTGCTTGTAGCCGTATCTCCACCATCTTGTCTTTCTCCTGCAATGATCGCCTGGTGAATAGGAAAGCCTGTGTATGATTTACCCTATGCCCACAGTTATGGTTTTGTGCAACCATAGTTCAAGGTATAAATAACTAGCTCATTTAGATACCTCGGTGTTCTCTTTAGTGAAATCCTATCTTGGAAATGTCATACGGAGGCAATGAAAGTCAAAGCACAGAAAACCACAGGGGCACTGATGACTTTCTTTTACAATAAAGGACGGCAGCTGATTGAACCTGCCCTCAAGATTTTTGGTAGCAAAATGTTTATTCAAATGTTCTATGGTGTTGAAAACTGAGGCTCTGATCTGAATTCAATTAAAGTTTTGGAAATTGTGAAAAAAGCCACCCCCCCACTCCCCAAAGCTATGCTCTGTGTCTTCAGGAATACCAGCAGTTTTTCTTTCATACAGAATCTGGATGGTCAAGAATTAAGGTGAGAGCAGCCTAAGCTCAGTTAAAGTATACTACACACACAATGGCTGCTATGCCTGAGTGTTTTCCTGCACTGTGCTATATGGAATTGGGTGAGAACCAACTCTGGAAAGCAGCTTCTCAAGATGTTTTAGACTATTTTTATTTTCCAGAACTGAGCTCTTATTTGACCGTGCAAATACAGTGGTACCTCGGGTTACATAAGCTTCAGGTTACATACGCTTCTGGTTACAGACTCCGCTAACCCAGAAATAGTGCTTCAGGTTAAGAACTTTGCTTCAGGATAAGAACAGAAATTGTGCTCCAGTGGCGTGGCGGAAGCAGGAGGCCCCATTAGCTAAAGTGGTGCTTCAGGTTAAGAACAGTTTCAGGTTAAGAACGGACTTCCGGAACGAATTAAGTACTTAACCCGAGGTACCACTGTAATCCAACAGCAACTGCCCCGATGGAACAATAACTTTTTCCTTTTTTCTTTTCTCACCATTTTTCACAGTGAAACAAATGGCCAGAAAATGGTCTGGCTAATCAAAGTTTAGGCTTCCTTGACATGTGCTGTTTTACTGATTCTAGGTCAAGTTCACACAAGCAGCAACTATGGAAACTAGTTCAGGTTCTGTAGGGCTCTGGTTTTTAAAATGTTACAAATTAGAGGTTAATGGCCTATGTTAGTTTCAATGGGATGAAGCATGAATGATTAAGTCAGATGGCCTTTCCTTAGATGCCAAAGAAACTATATAGAAAACATCTGTTTGAAGTCTCTCTCTTTTTCACTTAAAGAAAAGGCTAAAAGTGTAATTGTATATGTGCCTACTGAGGCTGCAATTCTATAAACCAGGGATGGCTGACCTGTGACTATCCAGATCACTCCCAGCCAGCATGGTCAATAGTCCAGGAAGATGGAAGCTGCAATACAACATTTGAAGGGCCACAAATTAGCCAACCCTGCAGAGCACACTTACGCCTGTTGAACCCTGGACTCAGCTATACAACTGCAAATAAAACGTACTGAGTGTGTTTTAAGTGCAATATACAATGTGACACTAGATGGCAATGGTGAGCCTTATGGAAAATTCAATGTATTTTTAAAAACACTTTTTAAAAAAGCATTTGCAGAACGGTTTTTATATTTGGGTAGATTCCACCCCTGCCAGGTTTACTCCTGGTCAGGCATTGTTAATGTCAGGTTGACTCTTTCTGGATGTGCCAAGAAGTGATGCTGCTTTTATTTAGCAGTCTGGCTTCTCTTAATTAGTGTTTGTTTCTGCTCTTTTCGTGTAGTCTATGATAGCATGATCTGACCTTTTCATTATGAAATCTCAAACAATGCTTTCACAGGAACGCGAGTGACATTTGTGTCAACTGCTGTAGATAAAAAGGAAGAGAAATGTTACTCTCTTGGTTTACATTTTGAGTTAAATGAACATTTCATAACCATCCCACGTCAATATGAGTACAATTGGACCATTTTTCCAGATGAGCAGAACTTTCTTTAAATCTAATTTGAAATGGAAGCACACGACATTATAGATTAGCGCAGTCTGGGGCAGAGAAGGCTCTGCTTGTTGAATGGGGTCATCTCTATGTGCACGTCTAATATTCAGGAACCACTTCTCACTTATGCCTCCACGCTGCTGATTCAGAAATTATTTTTATCCACCATGACCCCAAAATTTATTTCCTGGAAAGAGTGACTTTCCAGGACACTGCTAGTTCAGACCCTATTAGTGTCTATGTGAAGTTAGGATTATTTGCTCTACTGTGAATCACTTTACATTTGCTTACATTGCAATGCTTTTCACCAGTTTGCAAGGAACGGATGTTAAGCTAAGCAGTCTAATTTTCCAGATCTCCCATAGAATGAGTGTGTGTGTGTTTATTTAGGTGGATTTCATCAAGTCCTAGATATTTGTTCTCTCGGGTGCGGTATGATGGGGTATGGAGACCATGAGAACATTTAAGTCCTTCCAGTTCCCATTCCTGCTTCTTTCATAGCCAGAAAATAAAGTTAAAGGAAGGTAAGGAGAAGAGAGTTTTGGGATAGTGGGGGCAGCTTTTGAGGACAAGAGAGTCTGCAGTAAAAGGCAGTTAATTTTTCTTAGCCTATGGCTTGCCTCATCAAATTACCTGAGTTCTTCCAGTTTTTCTCAGAAGAATTTGGATGGTGAATTTGAGTGATTTTTGTTAATCTAAGATAAATTTGAGGGAGCTCGCTCTTCTCTGGTTTTGCTTCTTTCCTATAGAAATATTCCCTTCATATGCATCTCTCTCTATGTAGATGGCAGAGAGCAGGAGGGGTGTGCATTGTATGTTGTAGTAACACACACACACACACACACACACTGTTTTTTGTAGTAGCGTGTGTGTGTAGAAACTAGATAACAAAAAAAGGGCTGCCTCTGTGGTGTACACCAGACTTAGCAGTTTGGAGATTATATCCTCTGGACCACTTTCCTAATATAAATAATGTTATTGATGAGTTTCAGGCAAGGCTTGACACTTTATTTTCCTTTCAGTTTTGTGTAATCACAGCTTCTGGTAGATTTTAGCTAAAAATAATTTTCTTGTGTCTTGAAGGGGGCAAGGGATTGGGAAAACTAAGGGGGATCTTTGTTGCCCGAAGCATAGACAATAGGCTGGGGAAAGTTCAAATAAAAATTGTTTTGTCAATACTTTATGAGATGAATGAATCAATACCAACTCATCTGGCCTCCTCCTACCCCATTTTAAATGAAAAGTTAGATTTGCCTTGGATGCACTTTATGCTTTCTTCACACTATGTCAAAGAGCGAGGCATACAAAATTACTGGGGAGTGGGGAGAAATACATCTGTTACTCTTTGGCAGTTTTCAGACATCAGCTAGAGTATTCTATAAATATTTCATCTTTGGGCTGTAGGGCTTTGTGTAGTTGGGCAATTTATATGTGCAATATAATGGGTAATAACCCAGAAAGACATTTCAGAACACACGCCGGATAATTTCCTAAGGAAAGTTCTAAAGCAATGTCTTTATATGACAATACAGTGCGTTTGAATTAAAGAGACTACACTGTTTGCCAAGGCAAGGATGTTGCACACATCTGCTCTCTGTTGATGAACTAGATGGAAAGGAAGATGTGGGATATCAACTGCTGTCAAATACAAAACAGTGTTACAGATGTTGGCATTATAATGGCTTAGACTGATGTCTTGCTAATAGGCCAGAATTATTCGGTCTGTGTTCCATCATGTTTCATCAGTGAGAGCTATTGACTATAGAGGTTCTTCTGGTCACTGGGGATCTCCTGATATCTTGGAAAGGGCTAAACCCTTGCTGGTTTAGCACATGCTCTGCATGCAGCAGCTCCCAGGTTCAAGCCCTGTCATCTCCATCCACAAAGATTAACTAGCAGGGGATATGAAAGACCTCTGCCTGAGACCCCAGGTCACCACTGGCCATCAGGGTAGACAATATAAGACTGGGTGGGGAAATAGTACGACCTGGCATAAGGCAGTTCTCTATATTTCTGCAGCTTTCTCTCTTTCTCTTTCTAGCTTTAAGAATACAGTATGCAGCAGAGTTTGGAAAAGGGACATATCCCAACTGATACATCTTCAACCACTGCATTTCTTAGACATGGTATAGCTCCTTGCTAGTTGTGAGGAACTGTTCCTGCCTTGCCCCCACCCCTCTTGCAGGCCACCCAACTAATTAAATCCTTTTGCAATTTCAATAAAAGAAAATGAGACAAGGAGAGACGGGAGCTGTGTGTGTTGCCCAGTCTTGTGTCTTTGCAAACAGAGTGTCTCTCTGGGAATCTGACAATGGGCTAATGGATTTGTTACCTGTTGATAGACTACTCTATTATGCTTTGTTTGCATATGTGTAAATGCATTTCAAAAATTACAGTGGCAAATATGTTCCTGGTGTTCTCTCATTCAAAAGGAAACTAGACCCTTTCATGGTACTTATCTGGATTTCTTCATAATACCATGGCATGCCAACTGTTAACCTTTCAGATAACAGATACCATTACTTGTCGGCCATCAGCTAAAGTTAAGGCATGAGCAAAAGCCACAGAATTTGCCTTAGATCTGTACCTGTGCATTTAAAAAAGAGATACATTTCTGAGTTGCAGTCTACTGAGCTGCATTGAGAAAGTAGGTGGTGGGAAAATAGCATAAATATCAAGGAAAGAGAGGGGTGGGGCAAATTCCTCCCCCAAGGACCCTGTTGCACCAAGGGTCATTACTGGCGTGGGCTTGTCCCCATTCATGGATCTGTGTGGTGGGGGTGCAGTGGAGAACTCTTTATTGAATTGCATAGAATAAGTTACAGATCTTCAAGAAAAGCCACCAAAGATTTTAGGCCTCTGCCCAAATCATTGATAAGAACCTGAGCTCCTATTTTGCTAGTGACACGGAAGAAAAGAACTCTGCATCTGACTATAGTCTGTCTTCTTCTGCAGGGTATTCAAGGAGGGTGACTCTTATTGAACAGCACATTTATATCCCACCTTTCCTTCAAGGAGTGCAAGGTAGTGTAAATGGTTCTGCTTCTCTCTTTCATCCTCAGAACAGCCCCATGAGGCGAGTTAGACAGAGAGACAGCAAGACCATAAGAGGAGGCTCATCTCATCCATCATCCTGTTTGCACAATGGCCAATCAAATGCCCACAAGTAGGACATGAGTGCAATTGCATAGGTGGGGAGAGCAAGGAAAGGCCACAGAAGGTCCCAGTTTCATGCAGAAGGTCCCAGTTTCATTCCCCAGAATCTCCAGGTAGGGCTGGGTAATATTATTGCTTGAAATTGTGGAGCACCATTACCTATTAGTGTAGATAATATGGAGCAAGATGGATGGATGGTCTGTCTCAATATGAGGCAGCTTCCTACGATTCTTTTACAGGGTGTGGAAGGAGGCCAGCTAGCATGGAGCACTAAACTTCAGTCATTTGGGGAACTCAAAAATTAATCTCATTGTCGGAAAGTGTGTGTAAGTAGAGATGCGTGAAATGCATTTTATGAACAGAATTGCAGTGTATGAATCAGTCCTTGCCCCTCTCCTCTCATGGAGAGGTACACAATTGTGAATCCCAGGGAACCTGTTGTTCCTGAACAGCACTGCTATTCTAGCTTCACTAGAGACCGCATGAATGTCAAAAATTTGAGTTTATTGTCAAATTTAGTTTTCTCATCACTTCCCGAGATCCTAGGAAAATGTCAACTAAATCCAACACAATTAGAAGTATCCTTGACTGAAAGGCCAAAGCGTTCTCCCTCAAGAAGTTATTAAAAGAACAATTTAGAGGCAGTTTGCTCAGTACCTGTGGAAAATTGATAGCTTGTGCTTCTCTTATTCTTCAACAAAATGGAAAAAGAAGTATTTGGCAAGGGCAAAGGAGAAGCTGGTGGCAGTTTCTTGTGCAACTACTGTGCAGACTGTGTTGGGGAAAGCATACCCAAGCAACTTAACCCCATGTGGTTCTTCTATCTGGTGTTCTTCTTCTATCTAGTGTTCTTCGCAAGGAGCACAATGGTGCGATGTTAGTGCAGTGTATGAAAAGGAATTTTAAAAAGCTTGCAAGTTCAGAGGTACAAAGTCGAGTTCTAGTTTCACAGAACTTAAAAGGCTTTTGTGAGTTTGACCTGAGGTTGAAGGTTCAGAATAGTTTAATTGAACTCTGCGGGAACTGAATAGAGTGGCATGGGGACCACAGCGACTTGCTTTCATTCTTACTTCCCTGGCTGATCTTAAAATAACATCCAGGCCACAAGAGTGGTAGAAGACAATTCTGCTCCTGCTTCTCTCCTATCTTCAAGGGAGGTGCAGAGAGCTGGTAGAGAAAATGGCTTCAGATGAGTTTTGTGTTGCATCCGGGTCCTGCTCCAAGCTCTCCTGTGGAACTCAAAGACTTGTAGAGCTGCTGCTTCTGTTTTCGGTCACACAGATCTTACAGGATACCTGCTTATTACAGTTTGGTTAATGATCAGAATGCGCTGCAGTCAGTTGTTTATAGGTTCTTCATCACAAAGCAGAAAAGAGATCAGGAGAGTGGGGAATACCAGCCTCTGTGGCTGAATAAGGCCACCCAGGCCTTTCTGGGGCTCTCCCAGTCCATGCCCACTGCCCACTCCATCACACTAGGAGATAGCAGTCACTTGCCCTGCTCTCTTTTGGGGAACTTTTGCCTGTATCCTTGAATTGTGACAATGCATCTTGGTTATCTCTGTGTGTGTTCCTTGAGATAAACATCTAACTGGAAGGTAGTCTCCTACAGAAAGGTGAGAGGCACATCTATTGCTCTGCCTGTATTTGCTGCTAGGCCTGCCCATTATGGTTGTTTTTTGCTTCTTGCCCCCACCCTCCACTGACATGTGGCCCCTGGAAGATTCCCTATCATCCCTTTGTTAGTACCTGCACTCTCTGTGGCAATACTGGGATGCCTTGATTTTCCGTAATGCAAGTTATAGTGATTGCTGTTAGAGCTACTGTTAGCCTTTGGATTGGGTCAAATTGGATGAGTGTCACTTGAGCATATATGCACCAGATGCCACAGAGTTCTGTCCTGGCCCATTGTTGTTCAACATCTTTGTAAATGTTTTGGATGAAGGAATGACCGCTCCCCGCTTAAAACGGGGGGCGCCCTTTGCGTGGATTCGTGCAGCCCCTGGATCTGGAGCGGCTCCATCAGCATAGGCTTGGCTTTGCCTTCCCTCAGGTGGGATACCTGGAGGTCTCCGCCTACCTCAGTCAGTTGTCCCATCCCACCTGGGGGAAGCGTTGCCAAGGAGACCAGGCCAGGTAGGGGAGGGATTACCTGCCCACACAATAGAGGAAGGATCTTACCTGGGAATCCTCACTTGGCTCCAGAGCTTCTCCCACCCTACCCACCCTCAGTTAATGTCTTATTTTGCAGGTTAACTTTTCTTCACAGGTTTTGCAGGTTAGCTTTTCTTCACAGGTATGCGGGCGCTGCTACGTTAAGGTCACTGTTAAAGGGCCGGAAAGGAATTTCCCTGCATTGGCAGGTTTCGCCTTTCCCATAGCAAAACATCACAACTTTGGCGGTATCAGGCCTTGGGCGGAATCCTTTAGTCCATCTTCCTGTTTGCGGCGGCGATACCAGGGTTCCCCGTTAAAGGGGTTTCTGAAGGGAGGCTTTGACCGTACGCCGAAAGGTCATCATTGCTCTCCCCTGCGACGGCGGCGTAATGGGGGCGGCTATCTCTGCTTGAACATATGTTCTCCAGAGCTGGCCCATCCCCCCCCCACACTGGATAACCCTGATGCTCCCTAGGTCCCCGGCTGGGGACTGGGGAGGGAGAACGCCCAATGCCTGAGCTAAGGTCTACCCACATTTGAAATTTAATAAAGTTGTGGCCAATTTAATCCCATAGCACGTTGTCTTGAGTCGTTATTCCACATGACGGGGGGAACCGCTCGGGATCTGGGGACTCCGCCTGTCCACACAATTACTGTGTCCAGTTCTGGTTGCTACAATTTAAGAAGGATGTTGACAAGCTGGAATGTGTGCAGAGGAGGGAAACCAAGATGATCAAGGGTCTGGAACCAAGCCTTATAAGGAACGGTTGAAGGAGCTTGGTATGTTTTGTATGATAATCCCTGTTAGTGTGCTTTGTGAGCTCCTGGAGACAACTAAATGGAGACCATTGACCACTGACACATAGTACTAGCATAGGGCTTTATAGAAAATTTCATGGTGGAAATAATTTGGTTTATTGTACAACAAGCTCTACATAGACACCCTTCTATGTAATGAGATTTTAATGTGCAAAGCCCTATTTTGCCTATTGGGTCTCAGGTTCAGTATTTCAGATAGTTTTTGTGTGCATGCATTTAAATGCAATTTGCAAGGGTCTAGTTTAAAAGTACATTTCCCAGTAGAAATGTCATGCCCTGACCTATTTATCTATTTTCCTACAGCAGTTTGGCCTTCTTTGATGGGACATGAGTATTGACATTACAGCTGATGTTGATGCCTGAAATGCAGCTATCCTAAGCACAGATTTCTCAACCCACCCACAATTGGCAGATGGATGAGGCAAGCACAGCCGCGGTAAATGTGTCACATTCTGCAAACACTGGCAGAGAAGTAAGTAAGCCATGCTCCAAGGATTGTGACATATTATTATAATGGTCATGATACTTTCAGATACATCTTTGTACAATGACATTTGCCAATGAAAAGAAGCAAACAGAGACGTGGTACCAGAGAGGATCACAAAAGTATGCTGTCCTGGTGAAATCAGTGATAGCACCAAAGCAGTATTTTCAAAACTGTCTTCTGGGAAATCCACAGCTGCTTCGGATGATAATTAGGGCCTCCTCATTACGAAGATCATAGATGATGAATAAGCTTCTTTGCATGCCAGCTTTCCCATCTTGTCAACCTTTCCCTTGAGGTGTGCAATTGGTGAGTGTTGGGTGTGTTCTGGATTGCATTCTATGGTCACAGAAGGCAATGAAGAAAATCCAGTAGACCTGCCCAGGACAACATGTGAACTTACATGATGAAATGAACTTACATTATACTTATAGAATGCAAATATTTGGCAGAGGATAAATTGATTTAGAAATATTGAGCAGGGTATATGGTTTTTAAGGTACCCAGGAAAATACAGAGAAGTGCTGGAAAGCAAAGTGTTACAAATTTAACATCAACAAGTATTTCCAGAGAGACCTACCAGAATCTTTCATGGCTGCCTGACCAGGTCTAGCTTGTGGGAGGCAGGGGAGAGAGAGGCTATGACCTTAGTAAACCATGGGGGTGTCAGTAGTGGCTGGTTCAGCATCTTTGCTGACAGTCAGTCAGTTCCATGATCCATCTGGAAGTTGAGTCAGATGGGCCAGAAGGCGCTGTATGGGGTGAGATTGTGGGATAAATAGATGTGCTTAGCCAGCCAGAGAATAAATATGCAGCTGGCAGAGCATCAATGAGGGGTCCCAAGCAGGGAAACAAACAAACAGAGATGACAGGTAGTGATTTACAGTGACAGAGCAGAGTAATGGGACAAGTCCAGGGCAAAACAGATGCATCGGGAAGGCAGAAGGTGGACAGGTTGATGAAGGAAATAAGAGTGCCAGTGAGGGTAGCGAATGAACTGCAGAAAGGAGAGGTAGTGCAGAGATGGTGAAATGGAAACCCTCGCCTAAAGGAGATAGCAGAAGGGAAGAAAAGTAGATGTAAATCTGGGGCAAACCACATCAGTGGTGGGCAAAGGTGGTATAGGAGAAAAGGTGGGGATAGATAAGGGCCCTATGCTGCAAAGAACCTGTAGTCATCTGTGGGAATACCATAACAAACAAAATAAAACAAATCCATGTACAGAGGGGATAAAATGATAAGAGCCCTAATACGCGCAGAGTAAGGGATTCCCTTTTCTGGAAAGGGACATCTTAGGTTTCTGAAGATCCTTGGAACCCTTAGGTAGAATAGGAAGGAGCACCACACATGGCTTGGAAATTCTCAGGTTCTACTTCACAGGGTTGTTGTGGAGATAAGATGGGAAGGGGAGAACCATGTATGCCACCTTGGAGGAAAGGGTGGTATATAATTTTAATGAACAAACAGATATGTTCAAATGGGGTGGATGTCCACACATTTCAAATGACAACAGTGAAGTCTAGCAAGTTTGGCCAGTGAATATAGGTATAGTTGAAGATAAAGTGCCTTGAACACAACATGCTAAACACAAAGCAAAGGGGAGACCCAGGATAAGCTAAAGAAGAGAGACTTGTTTTCTTTAAGATTTATCCAGTTGTTCTGATAACTTGTAATTTGTGGCCTGTTATATACTGTGCCATCAGTGGATTGGGCTGCTCATGGGTGAATCCAGCAGTAGCTGCCATCAATTCTTTCCATGACTGAAGTGGTTAACTTGGAAAGAGTACCTTCTGGATATGCCTTACATGTTAGGTTTATGCATATGGCATAGTTAGTTGGATCAAGGCTTGATTAATAGTCATTTGATTCTAATCTGTAGAACAAATGAAGGCAATTGCCATATGTCATAAATAAATTGCGTTGAACATCTCCTCATTGATTTTGTTTCCATTTTAATTCATGTAATCCAGACAAAGGGCTTTGGTTTGAGAATATTTATGAGAGGCACATCACCAGAAAGTTACTCTCATGAGAATATGTGAGAATTCTGTATCCTTGTCTTAATGTGGAAAAGCAAGGGCAGCTCGATAATTTAAGACAGGACTAATCAAACTACATACTACAACTCTCATCACCCTTGATCATTTGCCATGTTGTCTGGGGATGATTGGGGATGTGGTCCCTAGCACCTGGAGGGGAGCATGTTGGCTACCCCTGATTTAAAGAGCTCAGAAGTTGCATAGGCAACGGGGTGAAACTTAAATTCCTAGTCCCGCATTCCACACCTGCAACTGGGCTCTGGCACCAGAAGTGAGTTCACCTGGGAGGCCGCATAGTGTCCAAAGGAAGTAATAGTACTACTCTATTCTGTAACTGCATGAAATGGATCGGGGGCTTCCATTAGGATGGTGCAAAGCAATATCAGATGTTTGGCATCTGCATGTAAACTGACAACTTGTTCACACTCCTCTGAATTCATTCCAGCTTGTCAATATCCTTCTTAAACTGTGGTGCCCAGAAATGGGCACAGTATTCTATGCATGGTCTGACCAAGGCAGAGTACAGAGGGATTATTACCTCCCTTGATCTGGACACTATACATCTGTTGATGCAGCCTAGAATAGCATTAGCTTTTTTGCTACTGCATCACAATGTTGACTCATGTTCAACTTGTGGTCTACTAAGACCCCTAGATCATTTTCATGTGTACTACTGACAAGCCAGGTGTCCTCTGTCCTATATTTGTGCAGCTGGTTCTGCCTGTCTAAGTGCAGAACCTTACATTTGTTCTGTTTGAAATTCATTTTGTTAGTTTTGGTCCAGTTCTCCAATCTGTAAAGGTCATCTTGAATCCTGAGGGGAAATGTTAAGAATATCCCCCCATGCACCTTCTCTTACATATGAGCCAACAGTTGAAATGACGGTAGATGTAAAGCTTTTGCCAAAGTTCTTAGCAAGATACTTCAGCTCTTTGTCAAGGTCATGCAGAATTTCCAGAACCGAATTTTAAATGAAGAACAGAGCTATTTTTATAGATACAAAATATATCACAGGTTAAAAAAATGGTAAGATACCAAAGATTTCTGAAGCCCTGGTTGTATTTAAAGCAAGGCTGAATAACAGACACATTTTGATAGGGATGAGAAAGGTAACATCTATACATGGACTGGACCTGGTCAGCATCAAGTCAAGAGGTCAAAACTACTTAGCAATCCTCTTTGATATTTGCTTTTTGTAAAAACAACAACCACTGAGAAAGTTCTATACTGAAGTCTCATTATTTTGTGTAGCAGTTAATCTAATGCCTAGCCTACAGCAATATTGCAGAAGACAGAGATTCCTTTCAGCACACAAAATGACTGGATTCTGAAGAACTGATGGGATAGATTAAAGAGTTGTGAAATACTGATCCATATTATCTTTCCTGTTTTCCTGTAAGGCCTGGATATACGTTTCAGCAAAGAGCTGCTGAACAGTCTGCTACTCACAAGATTTGGGCTACATAGACAAGTTAAGTAAGACAGGAGCCCATGCAGCTTCCCTTCCATGAAAAGGAAGAAAAAACTCTGAAAAGTATATTTTCTCTTATGATGGAAGGAGAGCTGCACTCCTGAGCAGACCATGCTCAGGTAGAGTCTCCATTCAGCCCCGCCCACAGCAACTCCCACCTCTGAGTCCTCCTGCTATTGGCCAGTCTGCAGGCTGGCAAATTCAAATTTCAACGACCAGTAGGAGTGGGATTACCGTATTTTTCGCCCCATAGGACACACCGGCCCATAGGACGCTGTCAGGGAACTGACATCAGAGGAAAGGGAGTTGGTAGGGCTCCCAGAGACTGGGAGCAGCCAAAGCAGGGACCAGCAGGGGGAGCGAGGGGTCTCTGGAGGAGGATCTCAGTAATGCTGAGAGAGACGCAGCAGCCCAGGCAGGAAACAGCGGGGGAGAGAAAGGGGTGAGAGACACGTCCAGCGAAAATAGCGGGGAGGTGTCAGAAGCAACTGTAGGGAGACCCATTCTTCGCCGGAAGCTGCCACGTCGTGAGTCCAGGAGACGCGTTTCCGTTAAGGAACTTCTTTGCTGGAAACGTTTCCGCAGGCAGCCACTGTCAGACTCTACTAGTGACTAGAGCAGACATGTCTGAGGAGCTCTGTCACACACAGAGGTTTGTGGAGCCGCACAAACTCTGAGGGGGCACAATTTTAAGCACAAGCAGCTAATCATCCCCTGATAGCAGTCTGACAGTCTCTGTACGCTGCCTGTGCAGGAGAAAGCATCATGAGCAACCCAGCCGGAACCGGAGAGGCAGGGGTTGGAGCTGGTCCAAGCTTGGAAGAAAGGTATCAAGCTCTGGAGGTCCAACTTGCGCTGCAGACGGCGAGGCTCGAGGAGAGAAGGGCTCAGGATGCAGACAAAAAGGGGAGAACCACTCAGTTCCCCAGAAAGGTACCAGGATTGGTGCAGAAGTTTGGGGGGGACCCCAAGGATTACCATGCCTTTAGGACAGAGATGCAATATGCCCTTAATGTGCAGTTTGATGAGTTCCCTGATGAGGAATCGCGAGTTGCTTTCGTAATTGGGCATCTTGAGAGGGGGGCGCGAGACTGGGTTCGACCCCTGATGGCAACGCACAATGATATCCTAAAGGACACTATGAAGTTCTTTCGTGCAATGGATATCATGTTTTCCAGCGATATTGAGGAAGGGGTGGTGCGCAGACAGCTAATGGCTTGCAAGCAGGGAAGCAGGTCTGTCCGTGAGTACTGGACTGAATTTACCATGCTGATTCACAGATTGGGGTGGGATTTATCGGCGGCACGCATTCAGATGCTATTTGAAGAAGGTCTTTCTTCGGCTGTGAAAGACGAGCTGTCCCGGAGCCCCAGGGCGGTGTCTATGGATCAGCTGACCAAATCTGCGCTGACCATTGGAGCGCGCCAGGAGGCAAGAGCCTTGGAGAGGCGGGAAGGGAGAGGGGAACGTTGGAAGGAGTTCCGCATTCCAGACATTCCTGAGCCAGCTTTCCCGCCGGCAGAGCCGATGGAAATCGGAACAGCCCGCGCGCGCGCAGTTTCAAAGCCCAGTGAGGGGGCTAAGAAGGAGGGAAAAGGAGCCCGGAAATGCTATCTCTGCCAACAGCCAGGCCACTTTGCCAGAGTCTGCCCCCAGAGGAAGGAATGGCAAGGGATGGTGGGAGCTGTTGAGGGGGGAGAGCAGGGAGAAACGGAGCATGTAAAAGCCAACGCCTGGTTGCCACCGTCAGGGCACTGCAGCCAGGCCAAAGAGCAGTGAAAGTGCCCATGCCAGAAGCTCCTCGACCTGCTCTAGTGATTGAAGTGTCGCTAGAGCTGCAAAATGGACACCCCCTAAAAATAAAGGCGCTGTTGGACTCAGGCAGCTCCTGCAATTTTATGAGCAAGGAGTTTGCTGCTGAACACCAGATACAGACTATCCCTTTAAGCAACCCCCTGCAGGTGACCACGATCGATGGCAGGGAACTGTTGGGAGGAGGAGTCAGCTTGCAGACCGTCCCAATGATAATGAGGGTGGCAAGGCACACAGAACTGATAGCGTTTAATGTGGCCACCTTGGGAGGCGCTCCCATTATTTTGGGAATGAGCTGGCTAGCCCTACATGATCCGCTGGTGGGCTGGCATCAAAGAGTGGTTTCCTTCGGTTCAGCACATTGCTTAGAACACTGCAGGGGGGAAAAGGGGTCAGCAGGGGCCCAAGCCACCCTGGCAGGGACTGAAGTAATGGAGAAGGGGAAGGTGCCACCACAGTATGCTGATCTTAGCGACGTGTTCAGCGAGAAGGAAGCTGACCAACTACCCCCGCATAGGCCCTTTGATTGCCAGATCAATTTACTCCCTGGAGCACAGCTTCCTGTAGGCAAGTTGTATGCCATGTCAGACAGGGAAATGCAGCAGTTGCGAGAGTTCATTGACAAGAACCTGAAGAGAGGCTTCATCAGAGAGTCCAAGGCAGCGGGGGGTAGCCCAGTGTTTTTTGTGGATAAAAAGCACACGGACAAGCCAAGACTTGTATGTGATTTCAGGCGGTTAAATGCAGTGACAGAGCCGGCGGCTTTTCCTATGCCCAGGATTGATGATATTTTGACCAGGGTGCGGAAAGGAAAGATTTTTACAAAGCTGGACCTAAGGGGGGCGTACAACCTGATACGTATAAGGAAAGGGGATGAATGGAAGACCACCATGTTCACCCCTTTGGGGGCATTTGAATACCTCGTTATGCCTTTTGGATTACAAACAGGCTCCGCGTGTTTTCAAGCCTTCATGAACCACGTACTGGGGCCTTTGCTCTACAAGAATTGCGTGGCCTTCTTAGATGACGTGTTGGTGTATTCGGAGAATGAGGAGCAACATGTGAGAGACGTCAGAGAAGTGTTGAGCAGGCTGCAAGCCAACAGGCTGTGGGTGAAACTGGAGAAGTGTCAGTTTCATACCAAGGAGGTGGAATTCCTGGGGTACCGCTTGTCAGACAAGGGGTTGGCCATGGACCCCGGCAAGGTTCAAGCAGTGCTGGAATGGAAAACACCCAAAACCAAGAAGGATGTGCAGAGGTTCCTAGGGTTTGGAAACTTTTATCGTAAGTTCATCTGAAACTTCGCCCACCTGACGGCGCCCATCACGGACTGTCTCAGCAGTAAAAAGAAGTTTGTTTGGACGGGGGAGGCGGAGCGAGCGTTTGAGGAACTGAAAAGGGCCTTCGCCTCTGATGAACAACTTCTGCATGTGGATTTACAAAAAAAGCTGAGGGTCGAAACAGACGCTTCTGACAGAGCCATAGGGGCGGTGCTTCTTCTGCAGCCGGGGAAGGAGGAGTCAGAGTGGCGACCGTGTGCCTTCTTTTCGCGAAAGCTGAACAAATCCGAGAGGAACTACACGGTGTACGACCGGGAACTTCTTGCGATTCATGAGGCTTTCCGGAGATGGAGGCACCTGCTAATTGGTGCACAACATAAGGTGCAAGTGTGCACGGACCATAAGAATCTAGAGTATTGGAGAACTGCGCGAGTGCTCAACCAACTGGAGTTGAGATGGGCCCAGGAGTTCTCCAAATTTAACTTTGAGATTTGTTACGTGCCAGGCCCAGAGAACGTTAGGGCGGACGCTCTCTCACGCAAACCTGAATATTTGGAGGGGGAGGGTGCACCCGAAGAGACCCATGTCATTCCCGAGGACCGCTGGGTGTGTGGGGCGGCATTGGTGGGGCAAAGGGAACTGGTAGAGGGAACGGTGCAGGATGAATACGCCCAGGACAAACTCAGGGGTCTCAGGAGGGAGGGAGACAAACCCGGGGGTTTTGAGGAGAGAAACGGGGCGTTGTACTACAAGGGAGCGTTATATATACCTGAAGGGGAATTGAGGGAAAAGGTACTCAAACAACTGCACGATAGCCCCACAGCAGGGCATTTTGGGCAACACAAAACCATGTGGCTGGTTACCAGGGAATTCTGGTGGCCCAAGGTCAGGGAAGATGTGCGGGAGTATGTGAGAGGGTGTGACCAATGCCAACGAGCCAAGGGGGAGAGGCGGGCACCGGCAGGTTTATTAGAACCACTACCCACGCCGGAAAGGCCATGGGAGGCAGTGGCAATAGATTTCATGACTGATCTGCCAAGGTCCAGAGGGAAAACAGCCATCATGGTTGTGGTAGACCTGTTAACCAAGATGGCCCACTTTATAGCCTGCTCACATGCGGTCACAGCGGAAGAAACCGCTAAATTGTTTGTGGAAAATGTGTTTAGGCTGCATGGCGCCCCCTTGAGGGTGGTTTCTGACCGAGGGAAACAATTTACTTCCAGGTTCTGGAGGAAGCTCATGAGCTTATTGCATGTAGAGGTGAATTTCTCAACTGCCCGTCATCCAGAAACCAACGGGCAGGCGGAAAGAGCTAATGGTGTCCTCCAGCAATATTTGAGGTGTTATGTGAATGACAGAGAGAATGATTGGGTGGAGAAGCTGGCGTTGGCAGAATTTGCCTACAACAATGCAGAGAACGTGTCCACGGGGATGAGCCCCTTTTTGGCTAATCACGGGTGTCATCCCCGAGCCTTCCCAGGGGGGGGAGGGGAGAACTGGAGCGTTCCAGCTGCAGAACAGTTCGTTGAAGAAATGGAAGCGATCCATCGCCAGCTCCAACTTAATTTAAACAGGGCGAAGGAGGAATATAAGAGGCAGGCAGACAAAACCAGAAGGGAAGGGGAAAGCATTAGGGTGGGGGACCAGGTGTGGCTGTCCACCCAAGGGTTACCATTCAAAGGGGGTTGTAAGAAGTTAAGACCCAAAAGGCTGGGCCCATTTGAAGTCACGCAGCAGGTCAACCCAGTGGCTTTCAGACTCCGGTTACCGAACCACATGAAGCTGCACCCAGTGTCCCACAGGTCGTTGCTGTCACCGTATAAAGGGGACAGAGAAGGGAGGGTCAATAGGGGACCAGCTATGGAGGAAAAAGAACACAGCTACCATGTAGCGGAGATTCTCGATTCCAGGTGGAAAGGAGATCAAGTAGAGTATTTGGTAATGTGGGAAGGGGAGCCGGAGTCGGAAAACACCTGGGTCATGGCAGAGGATGTAGATGACGAGGTTTTGATAGAAACTTTTCATCAGAGATTCCCTCGTAAACCTCAGCCAGTGGCGAGGTTCCGGAGGGAATACTTCGCCACCACCGACGAAGAAGAAGAGTTGGAGGGGTTCTCTGATTCTGAGGCGGAGGAGGATTCAGCGAGCCGGAACGAAAACCGATGGAGGGAAATGTTTGAGACGTCTGAAGATGAAGAGGATTCTTTTCGGGGTTTCAGCTCCTCACCGCCCAGAGGAGAGAGTAGGGGCGGGGGGGAAGGGGGCCCTGGAGGGGAGGTGGATGTCAGGGAACTGACATCAGAGGAAAGGGAGTTGGTAGGGCTCCCAGAGACTGGGAGAAAGTCAGCAGCCAAAGCAGGGACCAGCAGGGGGAGCGAGGGGTCTCTGGAGGAGGATCTCAGTAATGCTGAGAGAGACGCAGCAGCCCAGGCAGGAAACAGCGGGGGAGAGAAAGGGGTGAGAGACACGTCCAGCGAAAATAGCGGGGAGGTGTCAGAAGCAACTGTAGGGAGACCCATTCTTCGCCGGAAGCTGCCACGTCGTGAGTCCAGGAGACGCGTTTCCGTTAAGGAACTTCTTTGCTGGAAACGTTTCCGCAGGCAGCCACTGTCAGACTCTACTAGTGACTAGAGCAGACATGTCTGAGGAGCTCTGTCACACACAGAGGTTTGTGGAGCCGCACAAACTCTGAGGGGGCACAATTTTAAGCACAAGCAGCTAATCATCCCCTGATAGACGCATCAAGTTTTTTGGGGGGGAAATAAAGAAAAAAAAATTTATTTCCCTCCCAGGTGTTTGTGGGGCAGGCAGCGCTTCTCCCCGCCACCCGCCTTGTGATCAGGTCCAGGGACAGCAGGGAGTCGCAGCGCGTCTCCCTGCTGTCCCAGGAGTGGTGGGGCAGGCAGTGGGGAGAAGCGCTCTTCTCCGCCCCGCCTTGCGATCAGGTCCGGGGACAGCAGGGAGACGCAGTGCGTCTCCCTGCTGTCCCAGGAGTGGTGGGGCAGGCAGTGGGGAGAAGCGCTCTTCTCCCCACCGTCAGCCTCCAAACCACTTCGGGAGACAGCGGGATGGCGGTGTTCCGCCTCCCTCTGTCCCCCGACCTTGTGGGGCTGGCACTGGGGCTCTCCTGAAGCCTGGAGAGCGAGAGGGGTCGGTGCGCACCAACCCCTCTCGCTCTCCAGGCTTCAGTGAAAGCCTGCATTCGCCCCATAAGACGCATCCACATTTCCCCTTCATTTTTGGAGGGGAAAAAGTGCGTCTTATAGGGCGAAAAATACGGTATGTTGCCACTGGCCAGCAGCACCTGGATTGAGATACATGGCATGGTGGTGGGACTCTGCCATGCCACAACCACCACCACCTTTGCTCACTGCAAAGGTGGGCAAAAATTCCACCACACTCATGAGCCACAAACATGCACCTGTCTGGGCAACAATCTCCTGATTGAATTCCAAGCAGAACTAAAAACTAATGCAATGTTGGCTTTCTCTGACTATTTTGTGAGCAGTGCAAGGGTCTATATTTATGGTTATGGTTATAAAGCATATAGCTTAATGTTTACATGGATGTTTCTTGTGCCATTAACAAGTGAAGTTAGGGACTTTTTTTAAAAAGAAGAAGAAGAAGCTTTATTACTACAGATTATCTAAGGATACAAGAAATGGCTGATTGCGTTAATTAAAAATATGGCAATTGCAATGTGTTGCTAAGTATTCACACAACAGGAGGTTGCTCAGTTTCCCTCAGTCAACTTTAAATGTAGTTTTAATTAAACTGCACAACTTTACATAAGAATCAGATCTTTGAATGAGAATTGGAAAGTAAATGACACACTCAGAGCATTTCATCTCCCTGAGCAGCCTGAATTGGATATTCCTTTATTTTTCTCTAAATTCTATTGCAGCAGAGTCTAAACAGGCTTATAGAGAGTGACAAGATATAGATTACTAAACTGAAGAATCAAACTCTAAACACTATTTATAGCCCTGGATAAAGAAAGTGTATGCTTAAAACATTTTTTATTTTATTTTTAAGAAACAAAAACAGATGAAATATCATTTATCCCTTACTGTATATTTGTTAGTTAGGATTTCCATTGATGCATATATTTTGCATGAAAAAGCCCTAAATATTTATTTATAAAAAATGTAGGCTGCTTTTCACCATGGATGCAGTTTCCAACACAAAGCAGTTTCCAACACAAAATAAAAAAAAACAGCATTTGAAGCAAAATGAACACGAAAACACAAATTAGCAACAGCAATACATAATACTAACAGTCTTAACCTCCCGAGCAGACTCAACCCTGTTTTCTCTACAGATGCTTAGGTGTTTTGTTTATAAAAATAAAAAAGGCCATGTGATCCAGCCAGTCAGGAATCACATAGCAAAAGTGATGATATCATGTCACTTTGTTGTCAGTCAAGGTAGTTATTTAATGACATCAGAAAGCCAGGGGAGGTTGAACGCAATGGTTATTTTGGCATCATTCTCCACCCATTTTGATGCCCCCTCTTTCAGCTATAACTGAAGATTGTGTTCCATGTAGGAGTCGCATAGTTTTTTTGCATAACTCATAATTGTGAAATATTGTTCCGTAAATGTTTTACTATCCATTATAGACAAAATACTATACTATGGAACAATATTTCACAATTATTATGTGAGTTATGTGATTTTGCCACAGCAGATAGCAAGACAAATAAGAAAGTTTTGTGCTGGAAATAAATGACAGTGACATAGAAACAGTGTGGCATGCAAACAGGGGAGAGTGAAACATTGTCTTCCTACACCCCTGTTTTCCATGCAGATTAGCCTGTTTATGGATTGTGAATATTTGGAAGTTCCAGAGCACAGTCTGAAGGCACACAATAATACAGCAGCCTTGCTGAAGTAGGTCTGTGTCTTGCCAGACCCTGGAGGGGAGACTGTCCAGGAGTCTTATGAGTTCTGTCTTGCAATGAAAGGTGTAAACAACAACAGAACCAACAAATGTGACATTTACAGGTGATGAATAAAGACTCCCAGTGACCATTTTGCCAGTTAGATATTGCTGAGCTACATGGACAAATACTCTTGACAGTATAAGACAGCTTTCTAAAGTTTTCACTATTAAAAGTTGCCATTAATGTTTTGTCCTCTGTGTCATCGTTCAGAGAATGTTACTTATACACCCAGTTTTCTTAAGCTTCCCCACTCTCTGTCTGCTCAATATTAAATAGCAAGTAGAGAGATATTTAGAGTTAGGGTGACCTTCTTATGGCATGACGTGCTCTTTTTAAAGGGCAGTTCAGATTTGTTGCCAGAGTCATTATAACCACAGAACTGTCTTGGCTTTGACATCAGATACAGTGAACCATCTGACAAAACGTTTCCGCATCTGTAAGGTGAATGTACTCAAAGAGATATTTTTTAAAGTCTTTTTTCTTGGAAGCAGTTGCTTCCCCAACCAAAAGAGCCATTTCTTAAAGGTTTCAACACTGGTTTTGTTTGTCATAGGCAAATGTTGGTTGTTCTTCCAAGCAATGCTCTCTTTACATTGTCATGTTTTTTGTTCTTTTTAAATAAAAAAACACTCTCTGTTTTTCTCTAAAACATCACATTTAACAGTGCACTCCTGTTCTCCATGAACTCTGTGGAGTTTACTTCTGAATAGACCTGCATAAGATTGCACAACCCTCTGCATGTTGACTCAGAAGTAAGTTTCACTGTTAGGGCTGCCATATTTCCGGAAGTGACGTCCGGGGTGCTGCTTTGTCCTGCAAGTCAATCACAAAATCACGTTTCTTTGGAATTTTTTTGAGGGGAAAAGCTTGACAACTGTGGGCTTTGTTTAAAAAAAACCTCAACAACTTTTGGCACACAGGACTGCAACCTTACATAAACCTCTTTGGGTGTTCTTTTTTCAGTAAACATGCAAGCAAGGGTGCAGGTGGGGATAGGAATGGTGGAGAATCCTGACAGAAAGAGGAAATTGATGTTGCTTTCAGTCCACAAATGATGCATAATTAACTATACACACACCGATTTGCTTTGCATTTGCTTCGCATTGAAATGCGTGGGGTGGAATAACATAAAGACAATGGCCCAGTTTCAAGTATTCTCTGACTGCCAGTGAAGGGCTGTTGTGCTAGCATAGCATGAATGTGTAAAATGGAAAACTTTCTGTACTCGTATTGGTTCCCCATGCATTTTAGAACCCTGGAACACCACGGTTCTAAAATGTATGGGGAATGTCAAGAGGATGATTAGCTGCTTGTGCTTAAAATTGTGCCCCCTCAGAGTTTGTGCGGCTCCACAAACCTCTGTGTGTGACAGAGCTCCTCAGACATGTCTGCTCTAGTCACTAGTAGAGTCTGACAGTGGCTGCCTGCGGAAGCGTTTCCAGCAAAGAAGCTCCTTAACGGAAACGCGTCTCCTGGACTCACGACGTGGCAGCTTCCGGCGAAGTATGGGTCTCCCTACAGTTGCTTCTGACACCTCCCCGCTATTTTCGCTGGACGTGTCTCTCACCCCTTTCTCTCCCCTGCTGTTTCCTGCCTGGGCTGCTGCGTCTCTCTCAGCATTACTGAGATCCTCCTCCAGAGACCCCTCGCTCCCCCTGCTGGTCCCTGCTTTGGCTGCTGACTCTCTCCCAGTCTCTGGGAGCCCTACCAACTCCCTTTCCTCTGATGTCAGTTCCCTGACATCCACCTCCCCTCCAGGGCCCCCTTGCCCCCCGCCCCTACTCTCTCCTCTGGGCGGTGAGGAGCTGAAACCCCGAAAAGAATCCTCTTCATCTTCAGACGTCTCGAACATTTCCCTCCATCGGTCTTCGTTCCGGCTCACTGAATCCTCCTCCGCCTCGGAATCAGAGAACCCCTCCAACTCTTCTTCTTCGTCGGTGGTGGCGAAGTATTCCCTCCGGAACCTCGCCACTGGCTGAGGTTTACGAGGGAATCTCTGATGAAAAGTTTCTATCAAAACCTCGTCATCTACATCCTCTGCCATGACCCAGGTGTTTTCCGACTCCGGCTCCCCTTCCCACATTACCAAATACTCTACTTGATCTCCCTTCCACCTGGAATCGAGAATCTCCGCTACATGGTAGCTGTGTTCTTTTTCCTCCATAGCTGGTCCCCTATTGACCCTCCCTTCTCTGTCCCCTTTATACGGTGACAGCAACGACCTGTGGAACACTGGGTGCAGCTTCATGTGGTTCGGTAACCGGAGTCTGAAAGCCACTGGGTTGACCTGCTGCGTGACTTCAAATGGGCCCAGCCTTTTGGGTCTTAACTTCTTACAACCCCCTTTGAATGGTAACCCTTGGGTGGACAGCCACACCTGGTCCCCCACCCTAATGCTTTCCCCTTCCCTTCTGGTTTTGTCTGCCTGCCTCTTATATTCCTCCTTCGCCCTGTTTAAATTAAGTTGGAGCTGGCGATGGATCGCTTCCATTTCTTCAACGAACTGTTCTGCAGCTGGAACGCTCCAGTTCTCCCCTTCCCCCCCTGGGAAGGCTCGGGGATGACACCCGTGATTAGCCAAAAAGGGGCTCATCCCCGTGGACACGTTCTCTGCATTGTTGTAGGCAAATTCTGCCAACGCCAGCTTCTCCACCCAATCATTCTCTCTGTCATTCACATAACACCTCAAATATTGCTGGAGGACACCATTAGCTCTTTCCGCCTGCCCGTTGGTTTCTGGATGACGGGCAGTTGAGAAATTCACCTCTACATGCAATAAGCTCATGAGCTTCCTCCAGAACCTGGAAGTAAATTGTTTCCCTCGGTCAGAAACCACCCTCAAGGGGGCACCATGCAGCCTAAACACATATTCCACAAACAATTTAGCGGTTTCTTCCGCTGTGACCGCATGTGAGCAGGCTATAAAGTGGGCCATCTTGGTTAACAGGTCTACCACAACCATGATGGCTGTTTTCCCTCTGGACCTTGGCAGATCAGTCATGAAATCTATTGCCACTGCCTCCCATGGTCTTTCCGGCGTGGGTAGTGGTTCTAATAAACCTGCCGGTGCCCGCCTCTCCCCCTTGGCTCGTTGGCATTGGTCACACCCTCTCACATACTCCCGCACATCTTCCCTGACCTTGGGCCACCAGAATTCCCTGGTAACCAGCCACATGGTTTTGTGTTGCCCAAAATGCCCTGCTGTGGGGCTATCGTGCAGTTGCTTGAGTACCTTTTCCCTCAATTCCCCTTCAGGTATATATAACGCTCCCTTGTAGTACAACGCCCCGTTTCTCTCCTCAAAACCCCCGGGTTTGTCTCCCTCCCTCCTGAGACCCCTGAGTTTGTCCTGGGCGTATTCATCCTGCACCGTTCCCTCTACCAGTTCCCTTTGCCCCACCAATGCCGCCCCACACACCCAGCGGTCCTCGGGAATGACATGGGTCTCTTCGGGTGCACCCTCCCCCTCCAAATATTCAGGTTTGCGTGAGAGAGCGTCCGCCCTAACGTTCTCTGGGCCTGGCACGTAACAAATCTCAAAGTTAAATTTGGAGAACTCCTGGGCCCATCTCAACTCCAGTTGGTTGAGCACTCGCGCAGTTCTCCAATACTCTAGATTCTTATGGTCCGTGCACACTTGCACCTTATGTTGTGCACCAATTAGCAGGTGCCTCCATCTCCGGAAAGCCTCATGAATCGCAAGAAGTTCCCGGTCGTACACCGTGTAGTTCCTCTCGGATTTGTTCAGCTTTCGCGAAAAGAAGGCACACGGTCGCCACTCTGACTCCTCCTTCCCCGGCTGCAGAAGAAGCACCGCCCCTATGGCTCTGTCAGAAGCGTCTGTTTCGACCCTCAGCTTTTTTTGTAAATCCACATGCAGAAGTTGTTCATCAGAGGCGAAGGCCCTTTTCAGTTCCTCAAACGCTCGCTCCGCCTCCCCCGTCCAAACAAACTTCTTTTTACTGCTGAGACAGTCCGTGATGGGCGCCGTCAGGTGGGCGAAGTTTCGGATGAACTTACGATAAAAGTTTCCAAACCCTAGGAACCTCTGCACATCCTTCTTGGTTTTGGGTGTTTTCCATTCCAGCACTGCTTGAACCTTGCCGGGGTCCATGGCCAACCCCTTGTCTGACAAGCGGTACCCCAGGAATTCCACCTCCTTGGTATGAAACTGACACTTCTCCAGTTTCACCCACAGCCTGTTGGCTTGCAGCCTGCTCAACACTTCTCTGACGTCTCTCACATGTTGCTCCTCATTCTCCGAATACACCAACACGTCATCTAAGAAGGCCACGCAATTCTTGTAAAGCAAAGGCCCCAGTACGTGGTTCATGAAGGCTTGAAAACACGCGGAGCCTGTTTGTAATCCAAAAGGCATAACGAGGTATTCAAATGCCCCCAAAGGGGTGAACATGGTGGTCTTCCATTCATCCCCTTTCCTTATACGTATCAGGTTGTACGCCCCCCTTAGGTCCAGCTTTGTAAAAATCTTTCCTTTCCGCACCCTGGTCAAAATATCATCAATCCTGGGCATAGGAAAAGCCGCCGGCTCTGTCACTGCATTTAACTGCCGGAAATCACATACAAGTCTCGGCTTGTCCGTGTGCTTTTTATCCACAAAAAACACTGGGCTACCCCCCGCTGCCTTGGACTCTCTGATGAAGCCTCTCTTCAGGTTCTTGTCAATGAACTCTCGCAACTGCTGCATTTCCCTGTCTGACATGGCATACAACTTGCCTACAGGAAGCTGTGCTCCAGGGAGTAAATTGATCTGGCAATCAAAGGGCCTATGCGGGGGTAGTTGGTCAGCTTCCTTCTCGCTGAACACGTCGCTGAGATCAGCATACTGTGGTGGCACCTTCCCCTTCTCCATTACTTCAGTCCCTGCCAGGGTGGCTTGGGCCCCTGCTGACCCCTTTTCCCCCCTGCAGTGTTCTAAGCAATGTGCTGAACCGAAGGAAACCACTCTTTGATGCCAGCCCACCAGCGGATCATGTAGGGCTAGCCAGCTCATTCCCAAAATAATGGGAGCGCCTCCCAAGGTGGCCACATTAAATGCTATCAGTTCTGTGTGCCTTGCCACCCTCATTATCATTGGGACGGTCTGCAAGCTGACTCCTCCTCCCAACAGTTCCCTGCCATCGATCGTGGTCACCTGCAGGGGGTTGCTTAAAGGGATAGTCTGTATCTGGTGTTCAGCAGCAAACTCCTTGCTCATAAAATTGCAGGAGCTGCCTGAGTCCAACAGCGCCTTTATTTTTAGGGGGTGTCCATTTTGCAGCTCTAGCGACACTTCAATCACTAGAGCAGGTCGAGGAGCTTCTGGCACGGGCACTTTCACTGCTTTTTGGCTTGGCTGCAGTGCCCTGACGGTGGCAACCAGGCGTTGGCTTTTACCTGCTCCGTTTCTCCCTGCTCTCCCCCCTCAACAGCTCCCACCATCCCTTGCCATTCCTTCCTCTGGGGGCAGACTCTGGCAAAGTGGCCTGGCTGTTGGCAGAGATAGCATTTCCGGGCTCCTTTTCCCTCCTTCTTAGCCCCCTCACTGGGCTTTGAAACTGCGCGCGCGCGGGCTGTTCCGATTTCCATCGGCTCTGCCGGCGGGAAAGCTGGCTCAGGAATGTCTGGAATGCGGAACTCCTTCCAACGTTCCCCTCTCCCTTCCCGCCTCTCCAAGGCTCTTGCCTCCTGGCGCACTCCAATGGTCAGCGCAGATTTGGTCAGCTGATCCATAGACACCCTGGGGCTCCGGGACAGCTCGTCTTTCACAGCCGAAGAAAGACCTTCTTCAAATAGCATCTGAATGGGTGCCGCCGATAAATCCCACCCCAATCTGTGAATCAGCATGGTAAATTCAGTCCAGTACTCACGGACAGATCTGCTTCCCTGCTTGCAAGCCATTAGCTGTCTGCGCACCACCCCTTCCTCAATATCACTGGAAAACATGATATCCATTGCACGAAAGAACTTCATAGTGTCCTTTAGGATATCATTGTGCGTTGCCATCAGGGGTCGAACCCAGTCTCGCGCCCCCTTCTCAAGATGCCCAATTACGAAAACAACTCGCGATTCCTCATCAGGGAACTCATCAAACTGCACATTAAGGGCATATTGCATCTCTGTCCTAAAGGCATGGTAATCCTTGGGGTCCCCCCCAAACTTCTGCACCAATCCTGGTACCTTTCTGGGGAACTGAGTGGTTCTCCCCTTTTTGTCAGCATCCTGAGCCCTTCTCTCCTCGAGCCTCGCCGTCTGCAGCGCAAGTTGGACCTCCAGAGCTTGATACCTTTCTTCCAAGCTTGGACCAGCTCCAACCCCTGCCTCTCCGGTTCCGGCTGGGTTGCTCATGATGCTTTCTCCTGCACAGGCAGCGTACAGAGACTGTCAGACTGCTGTCAAGGGGATGATTAGCTGCTTGTGCTTAAAATTGTGCCCCCTCAGAGTTTGTGCGGCTCCACAAACCTCTGTGTGTGACAGAGCTCCTCAGACATGTCTGCTCTAGTCACTAGTAGAGTCTGACAGTGGCTGCCTGCGGAAGCGTTTCCAGCAAAGAAGCTCCTTAACGGAAACGCGTCTCCTGGACTCACGACGTGGCAGCTTCCGGCGAAGTATGGGTCTCCCTACAGTTGCTTCTGACACCTCCCCGCTATTTTCGCTGGACGTGTCTCTCACCCCTTTCTCTCCCCTGCTGTTTCCTGCCTGGGCTGCTGCGTCTCTCTCAGCATTACTGAGATCCTCCTCCAGAGACCCCTCGATCCCCCTGCTGGTCCCTGCTTTGGCTGCTGACTCTCTCCCAGTCTCTGGGAGCCCTACCAACTCCCTTTCCTCTGATGTCAGTTCCCTGACAGGGAACCTACATCTGTACAGGATGTACAGTTTCCCACTTCAGACAGTGATCCCTCCAACTTGTGAAGGGTGCCAAGAATGATGGAAGTAGCATGCTCATTTCCTCTAACCCCCTCTACATGTTTATATAAAACAGAATCAGAAGGCCTAGAAGGGTTATACATCTCTGACTGATACAAGAGTTACCTAAAACTCTTCCTGGCTCATCTTTTGGAAAAGTGGGCGCTGTACAGTTCTCAATGCCCAGCCCCCAAGTGAGGGAGCTGAATGAGGCTGAAAAATGCTTAAGTGTAGCTTAACAGTGTGTGCTAAAAACATACAGTAATCCTAAAGTAAGGTCTTTTAAGGAAAGGCCATCTCTAGAAGGTTCAAAAGTTCTACCAAACAATATGTGATGGGTTTGACCACTTCTGGGTGATGCAAGAAATCAGGCTTGGACTCTAAGAAAAGTTAATTGAAGGAAGTTTGAGGAAGAAATTGGTGCTGCCTTCTCCTCTTCCCAGAAGCACCCCATGTTCTAGCCCACATTGTTCAAGAGTCCTCTATATAGCAGTGGAGGAGAACTCTCCATCCCGTGGGCCTAATTAAGCCAGCTATCATCTCAAGGGAGGTCAAAAGTCACCACAGGAGTGAAGAGGAGATGGGAAACATTCCTTCCAGGAACTTCCTTGTGATAATTTATCTTACGATTCAGGTCAGTGTAAGAAATTGCCAGTAAAAGCAACATCAACTTTATCAGAAGCAAGTTCATGCTATCACCAAGTGCTTTACAAGTTACATAGAATGCTTATAAACTTTATAGTTCGAAGCCTTTAAGGAACTATACAAATTAACCTGTACAGTTCATAGTACTGTAGTTGTGTACATTTTTCAGCTTGCAACTCAAACTAAATAGCCTGGTGCAATTCAATTGATTATTTGTCTATTCTTCCTTCCCTTTTTCTAAATGGAGTCTGTACTTGGTTTACATCCAAACTAATGCTGTTGGGTTGCTTCACTTAAAATGCATTAATCTTTAAAACTGATGCTGGATTCCAAAACCCCATGTCCAGCAATTAATTCAAATATGGAAACTGCAGGAATTCATTGAAGGCATGTTAGACCATTTCTCTCTATATAAAGTTAAACAGAGAACACACACACTGCCTTGAACCAACAATTTGAAGCTTAAGGCTATGATCCAATGACCTGGGAGGAAGCACCATTTAGCTCAATGGGACTCACTTCTGAGTAGACATGCATAAGTTTATACTCCTAGACTGTTATCTGGTTGAGGTTGCAGGGGGGTGTCATATTTCTACTCTCTGTGATCTCAGCACTGGGAATTCCCCACCCGCACTCCCCACAACAAATTACAGTCACACGATTCAGTTTGGCCCTGACTTCCAAATAAACATGCCCAGCATTGCACTGTAGGTATATTACAAAGTGGAAGGGAGACATGCACCCCCAATATGCATTTAAATTTATGTTCCATGAAAAGCAATGCAGTGCAAATGGAAGTTATTTATCATTGGATATATATCCAATTTATGTCATTTCTTCCTCAAGCTAGTGATGTGTGTTAAAGCCTCCTCCTATTGATAGCTATGGCTAGGGTGTCTCTGTTTTGTTAATTCTGTGTTGAAGCATACTATGGGCTGTTGAATCATCACATTTTGTTTAATGTGTCTATATCCCACCCAGAAAGAAAATTATAATTCCATTTGAAAACAAAGCTGCCCCCTAGCTGTTTGTCCTATAAAATAGCTTCTGCACCATTAACAAAGCAATCTAATGAGAATCCCACAAGGAGCCATTTGCTGAGCAGAAACGCAAACAAAAATATAAAAATAGAGTATACGGAGTTCTGAATGAAACATAAATTGTGATTATACTTTACATACTATAGTTTTACATTTTTCCTGTGTTCATCTCTTGACCCCTTGCCTACTACTCTGCAACATACAACTTTCACAATGTGGTGAGATTTAGTCAGCATATTTCTGTAATAATATCAGAAATTTAAGCCTATGATGGGAAGCCACAGTATCATGGCAGGACATAATAACATGAAAATGAAGAAGAGATAATGCAGATCCGTTTAATAGGCGTACAACAAGAAGGAAATCAGTGTGCTTTTTTACTTTACTGCACAGTTTTAATAGTGCTGCACTGAAGCTTTCAGTTTCACAAAAGATACTTCAACTTAGAAAAAAGATTCCATTTTTCTTCCCCATTTTTATTCTTTAGAATTTCAGTGGGTGTGAAGATAGTGTGTGTTGTTCCTGGTCCATTCAACATGTCCCCACTCTTCTGCAGCCTCCCCAGCTGCCCATGCTTCCCAATCTGAAAAAAACTTCATGGGGGGAGTTACCTAACAAAGATTTCTCCTAGGCTTTGACTGAAGCACAAAAAGCCTGAGAAAGTAATTGATCACTGCAGTCACTGATTTTGTTTTTAAGGGAAATACTTCCATTTGATTATGCACACACACACATGCCGCCAACAACTTTCCACATTGATTTATTTAAAAGCAGTAAAGGGCTTTCTTTTTAAAAAATAAAATAGCAATGGACAGCTACCAGGGGAATGGTATACTGCTTCCCAACATCCCCTTGCTTACAGGAAAGCCCAGTTTGAGGACATCATTTGGCTTTCAGGAATCAAGGGCACCCAGAAAGGCCACGGAATGCAAGCCACAAGAGAGATGGTTAGTAGAATGGAAGAAAAGACAACCACAGCCTCATTGGCCACCTCAAAAGTAAGGTGAGTGCAACAAACCCCCACCTCACCCCAGCCAATAAATTTCACCAAAATTTGTTCTCCCTTTTGGTGACTTTCAAATACAATTTCTTTTCTCATTAATTGATGGAGAATGATTAAAATCTAGTGGGGGGATTTGCATAGCTCTAGTTTTTAATTCTGGCATAAGCAACAGGACTGTGTTGGCTCTGCTGCATGGATTTTACATCACTGCAATGTAGGCTGTGTACCAACGACGATCTTTTTGGAGCGGTAGCAGCAATTTTCTTCTCACTGGTCCCATGGCCTCTATCTAGCTCTGGAAGCTGGATAATATAATGGCGAAATAAGAGAGAGACTCTCAGTACTTGAGCATTTTCCTAATTTTAGCTATTTGTCCTCATCTCATAAGGGCAGTTGGAGTGCTCAGACGACTTACTGATGTACTATCACTGTGGAAAAGGGGAGAGGGGTTATACTCACTGACCCCCATCCCCTTCCCCTGCCCTTTATATTGATGTACTTTGGGTACTTTGGATACAGCCTACATGCCTACAAGCGCTACATATGGGGTTGGATCCAGGGGCAACTGAGTAGAACTCTGCCCAGTGAGTGTGACTTTTATAGATCTATCTTCCCACTATAGCTCCCTGTCTTCCCCCAAAAAAGGGTTTCCCCTGAGAGGCAAGTGATGCTTTTGAATGGCTTGGAATGGGGCATGGGGGGCTACAGTAGGATGGTAGAAATCAGAAGAATTTGACAGAAATGCCTTTCCACTCATTCAATATGCCTTATATATCCAAGCCAGTCTCTCCCCATTGCAGTTTTTCAGGCTACAGAGCATATGGGCAGCATCTATGCACATGAATTAATTGACACATGGAATTTTGGGAATGGGTTCAGCAAGTGGCATCCCAACCTCTCTCTCCATACATTGGTGGCATATGAGTATGGTGATGAGAGTTGGGAAATGAACTGGCAGTGATGGCCCCCAACTTGGATGGCTTTAAAAGAGGAATGGACAAATTCATTGACACATTAATAGCTACTAGCCATGATTGCTGTGCTGTGCTTCCACAGTCAGAGTCAGTAATGCTTCTGAATACCATTTGCGTGTTGAGTCCCACAGTTGCCACCCCCCAATAATTCACACTTCACACATCAATTTTTGTTTGGGTTTTTGGCATAATTTTGGCCACAACTTTATTTAAATACAAAATATGTGAGTGGTTGCTTAGGCACTGGTTATGACTATCTGTCCATGCCCTCAGGGACAGAGCTGGCATTCCGGACACCAGCGGAAGCCAGAGGCATTCCGGACACCAGCGGAAGCCTTAGTGGGAAACAAGTATTGGGTGAGCAAATGAAGCTGGGCATCAGTCCCTCACTACTCACCCTCATGTTCCTTTGGGGCTTGCACGGCCCAAGTCCGATGCCAGGGACAAGGACGAAAAGAATGGCAAGCCCCTGGATTCCTTTAACGGAATTCCCTTCGCATCATTTGGAGGGGTAGGCACTTACCCCTCCAAGAACCACCTTAACCAATGCCTAACCGCCAACCTTACAAGTTGTGACGATTTGCTACGCAGTAGGCGAAAACCAATGGCACCAGCCAATCAGCCAATGGCAAAATTCCTACTGTGCCCCCGCACCAAGGCGGACGACACCATGACAGGCAATAGCAAGGTCAAGCGATCAGGAAAACCTCCTATTAAAGGGAGGGAGGGCGGGTGATCCGAAAGCAAAACGGCCAAGAGGAAGTCCAACCCCTGGCTCCCTATATTTATAGACTCTACCCCTCCTCTGAATTTAGCAACATACAGAACTCCCCAGCAACCCAATATTAACCCTTTAACAGGCTTGGATTTTCTCAAATCTGCCTAGTCATGGCAAGGTGGCATGTTTCCCCAACCGCAACCCGTGCTCTCTGGTTATGGAGAACACGCTTTGCGTGTTGAGTCCCACAGTTGCCACCCCCCAATAATTCACACTTCACACATCAATTTTTGTTTGGGTTTTGGCATAATTTTGGCCACAACTTTATTTAAATACAAAATATGTGAGTGGTTGCTTAGGCACTGGTTATGACTATCTGTCCATGCCCTCAGGGACAGAGCTGGCATTCCGGACACCAGCGGAAGCCAGAGGCATTCCGGACACCAGCGGAAGCCTTAGTGGGAAACAAGTATTGGGTGAGCAAATGAAGCTGGGCATCAGTCCCTCACTACTCACCCTCATGTTCCTTTGGGGCTTGCACGGCCCAAGTCCGATGCCAGGGACAAGGACGAAAAGAATGGCAAGCCCCTGGATTCCTTTAACGGAATTCCCTTCGCATCATTTGGAGGGGTAGGCACTTACCCCTCCAAGAACCACCTTAACCAATGCCTAACCGCCATGGAGCCTCAAGCTCACCGCCAAACCACTCACAGCCCCAGCCAAGCCCTTAGCTTAGCCACCACTGCACCTAGCCAAGCCTCGTTCCCAGAGGCAGAAAGATGCACCCCATCAGCCCTAAAAAGGGGCGTAGCTTGAAACAGTATCGCCGGATGGGAAATCACATCACCATCCAACTCAAAAATCTTCTTAGCCACCGCAGAATTGATGCGTTTCCTGGCCCTTTCTGTGGCTGCCGGGCAACGACTGCCCAACCAAATGCGGCGTTGCAATAGCTTAGACCAAAATATCTTAGCTGACGGCACCAATGTTCGCAGCATCTCCAAGTCACTCAAAATTGCAGCACGAAGTGAAAGACAGTCCACGGATACCAGGTCGTTCTCACCCAGCTGCACCACGATAGCCGTGGGCGGCCCTTCCAAGAGCAACTGCCTCCGAATCCTTGGCAGGAACTCAGACCAGCGCATTCCCCGCCTGGACAGCCACGACAGCTGCACATGTGGAGGGAAGCCGAGACCTGGACCCAGCCTGGACTGCCGTGCTGCGACACCAGCCCAATGGATGATGCTGTGCCCTACCAACCAGATGCGAACAGCCGCCAGACCTGAGATAAACAAAAACAAACAGTATAAGAGTCCGAGAGTACTAACGAACATAGCCCCGAAAGGCATTCGACTTCCAGCGCCCCAAATCCTTTATCCTGGCGGCCAACAAACCCCAATGAGCAGCCGTTGTTGCAGCCCCAATCCTAAAGGAGTGAGGGGCGAAACCATCTGACGTGCCGTCACAAGCGAGAATCGCTTTACGCATCACCTGTGCAAACTGGCGTCTCGTTAGGGGCGACCCATTTTCATGTCTAAGCAGAGGCCCATCACCCGTGACGCGTACTGCTAAGTACTTACTGACATCCTTCACAGGGCAAGGGCCTGCCTCTCCCGTAGCAGGGAGACGAATGACGGCACCCCTACCCTTCTGATCAGTCTTAGAAGTTCTGACTGTGACTCTCAATTCTGCGGGGGTTAGCTGCACATCCCTGAGCAAAAGGCCCCTGGAACGACCATCTCTGTTGTCTTCAAATACCAGTTCACCCACTCTCATAGCTCCAAAAAAGGCAATAGAAAAGGCAGCCGAGAAAAGGCGAGCCTCGTACCCCGACCAGCACACCACCCTCAGCCTCTTGCGCATCCTGCTCAACAAATCAAAGGAAATGGGGCACCGAGAGGCTGGCTGGGATGGACGAAGTCTGCCCCAGCCTTCGAGGGCCCTGCGCACAATAAACCTCGCACATGGGTCCTTATCATAAAATGTCTTACAGAAAAAGGCAATGGCAGCCACCTGTATCTTAATAGTTCTTGCTGCCCACCCCAATTGAAATAAATGTGCTAAATAACTCAACACCTGCGAGGAGGTGGGGGGAACACCTTCTAAATTAGAGGTTGTCTGGCGCGAAAATGTCAAAAAAATCGGTCCAAGCCTTTTTGTAAGATCTAAGGGTAGAAGGGGAAACCGAAGCCGCTACTCCCTGCAAAACTAATTGCTGCCAAGGTTCCAGAGATGATCCGGGAAATATTCCAGACGTATCCGTGCCTCTGGAACCAGAAGTCTGAACCACTCCATCTGAAAACGGGACAGAGCATCAGCAATTTCGTTAGACACCCCAGGAATAAAACGTACAATGCTGTGGCTCAAATGTGCACAGCTGCTCCTATGAAAAAAGGAAATAACAGACAAGCATCAGCACAGACATCATTGTGACACTTCCTGATATAACCCTTGTCAGCGTCAGACTTCCAATGACCCGTATTCACAATCCTGTCTACTGACAGGCACCCAGTGTGCAGCCTTTGCAGCAGCACCCAATCGTAAGGAATGAGGAGTGTTCAGCGGTAAGCAAGCCGCAGGCTGTAATAACTGGTGCACGACGTAAGCACATTGATGCCGGGCTAACGGGAACCCATTTTCATGCACTAGGAGTGGGCCAGCCCCCAGGGAATAAAAAGCCAAATATTCTGTTATCCATAACGGGGCAAGGGCCCTCCTCACCTGTGGCGGGAAGCCTGATTATGGCACTCCTGCCCACTAAGTCTGTTTTAGAGTTACCAACTCTAATGACAAGCTCCAAAGGATAAGGAAAAGTCCTGAAGCAATAAGCCTCCAGACTCTCAGCCCCGTGCTGGCTCCAACAACCATTTTCCCAACCCTCAGTGCGAAAATGCAGTGGACTACTGAAAGGAGTCTCACCTTGATCTTTAACCCGCAGACAAGTTTTAACTTGTTGCAGATACTGCATAGGTAAAAATTGACCGACTTCCTGCCCACTGTCCTATGAGGTTGGAGCCTATTCCAACCTTCCAAGGCCCTGCGCACTGCAAACTTTATACAAGGGTCTCTGAAAAATAAAGCTTCAATGTAACAGACATTGCAGCGGACTGAATTCGGATAGTTATAACCGCATGCCCAATCTGCAGCAGGTGGACCAAATACTGCAGGATCTGCTCAGAGGATGGGGGCCAATTTTCCTGAATGGCCGAGAACTGCCAGCTTAAGGCTAAGAAATCCATCCAGGCCTTCCCATAAGAGGTAAAAGCAGAAGGGGAAACGGAAGCTGCCGCTCTCTGAAATTACTAATTGTTGTCAAAATGCCACAGGTCTGGAAAAGTCTGGCAATAGCTGAGTCTGGAGCCCAAGATCTGAAGCGCTTCATCTGAAAATCGGATAGTGTCAGCGTAATTTGGAGAGTAGAAAGCACAATATTAAACCTTAAGTGGCGCAGCTCGAAAGCATGAGCGGAGGAGCGGAGACTGTGCTACAGCATGAGGACTGTTTTGCCAAGACGCTCACCACTACCTGGTTATCAGACCAAAAGCAGATCTGATGGTCACTGAACTCCTCGGGCCACATGTGAACTGCTACTACAATGGGGAAAACTCAAGAAAAGTTATGTCACATGATTGCCTCACCACACCAGGCTTGAGGCCATAGCTTTGCACACCAGCAGCCCTTGAAATAAAAACCAAAGGGCAAAGATCCAGCAGCACCAGCATGAACCTGAAAATCCCTGAGCGGGTTCAAGGTATCCTGCCATGGCGAACTACTATTGCATACATTCAGGAATTGCTACCATCGTCTGATATCTGCCTTCACCACACTTGGTAGGCATACACAAAGGTAAGGGGACCTCTGTCAGCATCGCCCTTGAGCCAGTGCCACCAACTGGACTCATCCACTTCAGCCCCAACTGGGCTAGGCGAGCTGGGTGGGTAGCACTTCCAGAGACCACCTTCTGCACAGGAACAGGTCAAAGTGCTGTGGACTCACAGCTTAGAGTTGTGAGCACCAGATTCACTCCAACAAAAAGACAGTCGTCACACAGCAGAGTACAGCAGAGTATATAAACAACTCGGAGAGCAGCTCTGTAGAATATCTTCTTTATTCTATCTACAACTATACAAACTATATACAGAGCTTAATAGGTCTAAGTATAAATAAATGCTGCACTGCACTGAGTGTCTGCAGCTGCCCTTAGCAGCAACCTTATCTCTACACATGATCTCTAAGACTCAGTCTCTCTCCCTCTCCGACACTGACTGATTGACTGACTTGGTGCTGGAGCAGAATAAGTAGAGACCAGAACACGCCTCCTCCTCTCTGGAGAATCAGCAGACTCCTCAGGAGATTCTTGGATATGGGAGGGGTGAAATCTAGGCAGCCTGGCCTAGTGGGAAGATTAGTTAAGTGACCCAGCAAGATCGGATCTGGTGAAGCATCACTTGCTACAGAGGAAGTATTACAAATTAACTTCCTTCAAGGCAGACGGCTTCTCCATAGCCAAGTAGTATGTTTTAGCAACGATATCCAACTGGATCCCTAAATAAAATGGGACTATGGGCAAAAGGTATTGAGCTATTGCTTGCCAGCTTCCAGCCCCCGCTTGGGTAGGGGGCATCTTGTGCTGCCATCATGATATGTAAATTTACAGGGCCGACGCTGGCCAGAACCCCTAAAGAAGTCCCAACCAAGCTGCCGCCAAGCCAGCTTCCTTTTCAGACACACACTCTGTGCAATGCAAAAAACACACTCCGTGCAGAGCACACACTCTCCATGCAATGCAACTACACACTCCGTGCAATGGAAAAAGCACGCTCTGTGCAATGCAACTACACACTCCGTGCAATGCACACACAAACCCTCCGTGCATTGCAACTACACACCCCGTGCAATGCAAAACACACTCCCTGCAATGCACACCCTTCGTGCAATGAACTACACTCCATGCAATGCAACTACACACTCCGTGCACTGCACACCCTCTGTTCAATGCAACTACATACTCTGTGCAATGCACACACACTCCGTGCAATGCAAAAAACAACAACACACTCTGTGCAATAGAACTACACCCTCCATGCAATGCACACGCCCTTCATGCAATGCAACTACACTCCATGCAATGCAACTACACACTCCGTGCACTGCACACCCTCTGTTCAATGCAACAACAAACTCCGTGCAATGCAACTACACGCTCCGTGCAATGCAACTACACACTCCATGCAATGCACACACCCTCCGTGCAATGCAACTGCAAATCTCCTAGCAATGCAATGCAATTGCAGCCCGTGCAGCGCCGTGCTCTGCAACACACAGAGCAAACTGCAATGCGGGCACGCAAAGGTGCTTTCTCCCAGTTGCATATTGCAAACATGGCGCCCGTTACATCCCTCGCAGTGAGGTAACCACCAAAAGGACTTAAGTGTCCAGGTTAAGCAATTGGGGAGCATGCAGCTGTCCCATACAGGGACCAATCCTGCAACCTAGGCATTACTGGCACTATCCGCTGACCCAGTGAAACCAATGCTTCATGGACCACATGGGGACACTATTGAGGCCAGAAACGCTTCCAGGCCATTGAATTATAGGGCAAAGCCCTAGGATCACCTGCTAGGCCAGGCATAAATGTTTCCAGTGAAATAGCAGAGTTGAGGTAGCCCGCAGCTTGTCCAGGTACCCCTGCTTGCCCTTTTAGAGGGAAGCACCCCTTCAAGAAACCCAAAGTTCTTTTTTCACAAATGGGCCGAACTACCCAGCAACAGAATAGCCCCTAAGGAGCAGTTTGGTTTGTTTTGTTATAACAATGGCTAAGAGGGGTATATGAACCCTGTCTCCCAGGTCCTAGTCCTGCACTTTAGCCACTAAGCCACAATGGCGCATCTCTAAAATGGCAGTCGCCACTATCAGGGCAAAACAAACTTAAAGAAAATAAACTTGTTCAGAAACAGCATAGTTCAAGAGCATATACAGAGTGCTCATAGTCCTTGGAGGCACAGGGAGCCATAAAGCCAACCTTCGGGGATACTATAAACGAAAGTGATACCAGCTAAGCTGGGAACAGCCCTGACTAGCCCCACAATTTCAACAAGAGAAATGGGGGAAACCTTTTTGCAAAAGAAAGCCCCTAACGGGGGCTCTCTCCCTATTGGGAAAGGCAAGCCACAGATACAGGGAGAATCTTCCCACAGGGCAGGGTAAGGGGTGGGGTGGGAAATTGAACAGGAAAAGGGGGGAATTAAATTATTTAAGGGACTAGAGAGGATTAAAAGAAGGGGGAAATAAAGAAATAAAGGAATGTAACCAGACAATGAGAAGATTGTCCAAGTGCTCCATGTGATCCGAAAGCAAAACGGCCAAGAGGAAGTCCAACCCCTGGCTCCCTATATTTATAGACTCTACCCCTCCTCTGAATTTAGCAACATACAGAACTCCCCAGCAACCCAATCTTAACCCTTTAGAAGGCTTGGGTTCTCTCCAAATCTGCCTAGTCATGGCAAGGTGGCATGTTTCCCCAACCGCAACCCGTGCTCTCTGGTTATGGAGAACACGCTTTGCTGGAAACCACAGGAAGATAGAGTGCTCTTGTGTTTGAGTCTTCCTTGTGGGCTTCCTGTAGGCATCTCGTTGGCCCTGGGAGAACAGGATGATAGACTAGATGGGCCATTGGCCTGATCCAGCAGCCTTTTCTCATGTTCTTAACTAAAACAGACTGCACGCAGCTCTGAGCTTGTAGATTGCATGCAGCTCTGATTCGGGTTATATGTTTTATTTATTATACTATCACTTTTACTTCATTAAAAAAACTTTCTAAAGAGACAAGAAATACTGGGAATCTAAAAGTAAATAACATCCTTGTTGGCATAGCAGACTTGTTAGTTTGAAAATACCTGCAGAACAAGCAAGCAGATGTACCGTATACACAATGGCTTTGTTGGTGCTGCTTATTACCCATTTATGAGGCAGATGATTTCCTATGACAATGTCTGAAATTTAGCTTCATCGTCTTGGTTAGAGCAGAGCATAATGTTGTTTGTACTGCACTTGTGTTCCTGTTGTTTCTGCAGTGTCCTCTTGTGCACTTAGATAAGGCATGAGAGTGCAAACAAACACTGGGTGGCTAAAAAGAGGACAGTGGAGATGGTCACACGCAGAATGTGTAGAGGTGGCAAATCATTGTGTTTAACTGTTAACTTCCAACTCTTATTATGCATCTAGCGGTAAAGCTTTTAAAGTGATGTGATGCTGGTAGCTATTTTGTAATTAATATGGTGAAGAAAGAGATGTATCCTAAGAAAAGAGATGAGGGAAAATGCACATCTCCACAATTGTAAGCTGCTGTCTAATCCTTTTTTTTTTTTACACCTGAATAAGGCCTTCTACAAAATTGATATTTCTCTCATGCAGATTAAATATAAATTGAGAATACATGCCATATTGAAATTGGATTTTCATAGAGTATGAACATGCTAGGCACCCGTCACCCTGGGTGAGTGCGCTATTAATGCACGTGCATAGGAATGGTGACCCATTTTAAGTCTGATGCCAGTTATGTCTAACACTATATGACTAGGTTTCTTTGGCATAGTGTCACTTAAAGCTTTTTAATTTCTCACACACCAAATCACTTGGGTGGCTTAATTCAACTTGTGCTGCTATTTTGTTCTTGTATGTTTTAAAGTGCATGTGTGGCAAATTATGGGTATACTTGCCCAAGACCTTCAATTCTGGTCCCTGGGACTTATAGTTCTGTGAAGGGAATAGGAGTCTTCTAACAACTTGCAGTACCCTTAAAAAGCTACAGTTCCCAGGTTCCTTCATGAAAAGACATGGTGGTTAAAGGACTTTAAATGTATGCTGCAGCTGTGGCCTAAGAGTTTCTACTACATGCTACAATCTAGCCAAAAACACAGTCTTTTGGGATACATTCAAAGACCTCTTGAAGAAAAGGACTTGATGTTGGACTTGGACCACAAACAGTGGTTCACGGTATTGAGAGGAACCCCTTTCTGAATCAACAGCCTAATGCCCTTCACTTTTCCGTAAATCAGCATTTGAGGAATCAGAAGATACCACAACCAAACAACCACAACCAAACATGCCTATTGTGTCAGTACAGTCTGTGACTTGCACCATGAGAGTGAAATGAAATAAGTAAGCCAGGCCTTTATTCTTGAAAACTTTACCACTGCCACCAATTGATGTCTTCCCCCCACAACTGCCTCCCCTAAACATATGCTTACACACTCTGCAATGAAAGCCCAGAGAATGTGTGGGAAACAAAACCATACCCCACACCCTTGATGCATTGACTACCCCCTGCCTTAGTCAACTGAGCAGAGCTGCAGAGACACTAGCAAACACCAGTGCTATCATAACAGATCTCTGCAATACCATTCTTGATATAAATGGTAAATACAGGTTTCCTGACAGTTGATGCTCACATGTAAATGCAGTTCTTCTAGCTACAGCCATTGCAGAACAAGGAAGGATCTTGCAGCTGTGCTCGGTGGATCAGACTAAGCTGGAGTTCTTTTAGTCATTCAAACTCCAATACTCATTGGAACTGTGTGTTTCACAAGTGTATCTTCTATATGACTGGGGGCAAGATAACAGTGGCGTGCCAGTTGTTTTGACCGGGCTCCGAAGTAAACAACCAGAGTACGCGGAAACACTGACAAAACTGAATAAGGATCCCAGAGTCTAGGGATGCAGCTTGGTAACTTTGTTCAGCTTTCTAGCATGACAAATGGTTTACTTCGGTTCTTTCATTTCTCAATACATTATTCATATTCATCAACAATTCTCTTTTGCTCAGGTGTGCAGCGTGTTGCTTGCTTTGTACAGGTGTCTCCCAATGGATAGTCTTCTAAGCCCTAGCCACAATTCTCCCTTTCTGAGATTTGTTTACCAAAGGCATCTCAGGTATATGAAACCCCTATTCAGATGCATAAACCTATGACAGGCTGTAATGTCTCTTGATTGCTGCTATCAAGCCATTCAATCAAAAAATGCCATCATCTAGCTCAGTCTGTTGCATATGGAATAGGGGCAACAATTGCTGCCGGGACATTGGCCTAGGAAAGAGAAATTTGGTGCATTGTGTGTTCCTTCAGAAGGGTCGAAGAAATGAAAATAATTCCACATGTTCCAGATTAGCTGTATAAAAGACCATACAAAGATTCTACATTTCAAATACAAACATAAGAAGAGTCCAGATGGATCAGACCAAAGGCCCATTAGTCTAGCATTCAGTTCTCACAGTGGCCAACATAAGGGGAACTCTAAGAGAAACACTTTACATTTTGTGGTGGCAAATTCCATAGTTCTGCTATTTACTGTGCAAGTAAGTACTACCAGGATGATATGATACCATCGTAACATTTTCTTCACACTATTGCTAAATGTGTGATAAAACAAGTATCATTTACTATTTATTCAATAAATTTATTAGTCATTTTCCAGTTAAGTATATTCTCAAAGTGACTGACAGGAAAATCTCTGCTGATAGATGACGTGCTGGCCATATAGTTGTTGATGATGATGATGTTGTTCAACTGAACATGCCCAAGCATCAATACTTGGCCTGAAGGAATTGGTGAGAAAATTTGCAAAAAAAGTTAACAAAGTGCTAAAAATTGAAACTTTTAAGAGACTTAAATTTTAACGCTACAATTCACAAAATTATTTGAAATGTTTTGTATGTGAAAACATTTTCTTTTATATTTGAGAAAGATAATCAAATATGGTTGCATCACTTATTATTGCAATTTAAAATAAATTCATGTTTTGTGCTCTTCATTTTTCCTACAAGACATCTGTTTCGAAAATTGAAGTTAGCATTTTTTTTGGGGGGGGGGGGGGCTTTGCAGTGAAAGTAGTTAGCCTTGCCTAGGGCACAAAATAGCCGGGCTCTGTCGCTGTCCAAGGTTATGGATAATTATCTTCACACACAAGCAAGAATTGGTTATGATGGCTGAAAAGAAGGCAGGTGCATTAGAGCTTCGATTCAAGGCCAACATTGTTGTGCCATCCATTTTTTAAAGCAGAATCTTTCCATGGAAATGAACGCAACATTCATCTTACAAACGGATGCTTCAGTTTGGCCCAGGGGGATGTTTAGCAGAAACCTGCTTGGTAGTAACAAGCACCTCTTTATGGGAACATAGTTTGTGTCTAAGGGGGGGAAATGCATCATTTTGTTAATATTCACAGTATAAAAGCACCATTTGCCCTGAGCTATGATATTTATGTGACACACAGAGCATATGAAATGCAATTACATTTGCTATAAATAACTCTTGGATGACATTTACACACCACTGAGTCAATTCATGGTAGCCTTCCTTGGCACTCGCTCTCCAGTACCCATTGATTTCAATGGGACTTTGGAGTATGTGAGAAGATTTGTAGTGCTGTGTTTTGTCACAACACTCCACTAACAGCACAATCCTATACAGTCTTACTCAGAAGTAAGTGCCACTGAGCTCAATGTGACTTACTCCCAACTAAGTGTACATAATGATTGGTTCCGTAATCATATGAAATGGAAGGGTTCAACTTAACCCCCAGGAATGGCCAATTCCTCTCTACCCAACTTTCTAACCAACTCAAATATATGAAACTACAAAGCCTGTGGAGGCCTTGGTAAAGGAAAACTACTATCACGGAAATTGCTTTTAAAAACTCCTTTGCATTTTATGGTTAAAGGAGAAAGAAGAATAGGTATTACATATGCAGAGCATGTACTGTACTTGCAAGCAAAGCAATGGAAGCAGACTATATATTTTATTACCCACCAGAACCAAAGAAGGGAAAAGAGCTACCTGATTAGAAAATGACCTCTATTTAATACTTTTACAGTTTATTTTGTCAGCAGTAGTGTTCACACTTTATTTTTCCAAGTTACTAATTTTCATCCGGGGAAAGGGAGCATTGCAGAAAAGGTTATTTAAACTTCTGTATTCATGCAGATCCACACAGGATTTAATTCTAGTTTTCCCTCCTCATAGTGGTTCTCGATGCAAGTCTCCATCTGGGACCTTGAAAGACTATTTGTGGTTGTATCTCCTGCTAAAGGAGGAGGCATAGCTAGTCTTTTGTCCAAACAAGGCAGCTGTTAGAGATGTCCTGGGATAGCAAATGGTTTCTTATACAAACTAGTCTAGCCACAATGGCTTTGTTCTGCTCCCACCGTATAGACCATAAGCCTCTGAATACCTGTTGCTGGGAACTACTGCCATACTGAAGGATGGGTGAAGCTGTCTATCCTCCTGTTGAAAAACACTCAACAATATTGTCAAACATTTGCCACAAAACTCTTCTCCATGTTCTACATACTGACTGATTTCAAATGTAAGCCTTAAACACACCATGGGATGTGCTTCTGAGCAGACTTATCTGAGCCTGAGCTGTAAAGCTGCAGCCCTGTGCACACTTGCTTCAGAGGAAGCCCTATTGAACTCAGTGAGATTTACCTCTGAGTAGACTTACATTAGGCTTGCTGTCTGACTTGAGAGTTAATTGCTCTGGATTGCACCATATTTCCATGGGAAATAGTAATCCACTGTAGGCTCTCAGACGCATTCTGCTTTGTTCTGAAATGGACTCTGATTTAAGTTGAGCCAAGGCCAGGGATTTCCCTGCTGAGGGGTCCAAATCCTGATCTTCAAGTCACGTCCAGTTCTATATTCCCCTCATCCCCACCTTCTTAAATTAGGCAAGAACTGTGTTGCTGTTAAAGATTTAAAAAGAATATATGTATGAAACATTTGCCCTTTCACATCCAGCCACTTCTCTCCTCAGCCATGACAAGGAACGGCCTATTTTTGTGTGCAGGCATTTTTCAAGGAATACCAGTGGACCAAAGGCATTCACCATGCTGACGCAGTGACTCACTGCAAGAGCTCACTCAGAGTGCTCTAATTGGGTAGAACACTAAAGCAACTGTCTTTTATATGTTATATCCTCTAGCTTTATCCTTGTACGTTGCTATTCAATAGGATTCGGCTATCTTGTTGGAGCATTGTGCAGGGTCTTGTGGTTCACTTTAATTAAAGCTAATCTCACAGAGCAGAGCCATTTTGGCAGAGAGGACGATAGCTCTTTCATACAAAAGATCCCTGGGAACACAGTGAGCAATCTCTGCACCATAATGGGTGAAATAGAGCTAAAATGCACTGATGCAGTACAGACTTTCTAAGCTAATGCCAATTGACTGTGCTTTGGCATATAGTCTGCACAGCTTTCCAGAAATGGGTAAACATTACAGTATTTTGCTGTGCACAATGAACTAAAATGTCAGTTGTTCTGCCTGAATGTATGTGTGTGAAAGAAGAGAGGATTTAGACCAAATAATTGACTGGAGCCTTTGAAACACAAGTGTTTCTTCATTAGGAACTCCCTTCTCCACCCCCCCCACCCCCAATAACCTCTACATTATACGTTCCTATTTATTTATGTTTGAGATTTAATTTATCCTGTCCCTATGGTCCCAATCATTTTTAGATAATAATTTTATTTAGATTATGGTCAGTGTGTGTGTAAGATTTTACTATTGATTGTTTTCCTCTTTTCAAATAGTTCAATGTTTTGTGCAGGAAAGGTTGGCTTGATTTCTGGACACATAATAGATTTTGATGGTTTAGTGATGGGATAACTACTGTAAGGAACAGTCTTACAGGAAGTAGGTTTGATGCCTGGACAGTTGGCCATTAAACTGGGCACCAGTTTTGGACTGGGAATTACTTCCTTAGTTTCATTTTGAAAGGCTTTTTGGGATTAGGAATTGGTTATTTGAAGCGCTAACCATGGCAAAGTGCATTCTCAGTATTAACTGGAGCCTCATATCCTCTGTCAGTGGTTATAGGAAGTTGTCACACTGAATCACAAACAGCTAAACAGCTGTTAAATGTGAGTTGGAAACCAGGAATTACACCAGGCATCAGAAATGAGGAAGTGAAGCTCAAGACTCGGAGGACAGGCCAAGAGTTGGAACAAGCCAAGAGCCAGAATCGGGAAAGGCAACAAACAGTTGCTCAAGCAAATTCCTAGTCTGAACAGGAAGTCTTGATACCCCTCCCTGTTTAGGTAAGCCAGTGACTAGGTTCACTGTGCAGAGCCACTTCAATACCTAGAATTCTTTCACTGCTCAGGGAGATATTGTAACCTGTAGTGTGGTGGTTGACCACATGGGATAGCTGTACATAGGGTCATGGCTTCAGAGTTCTAGAAAGCAGCTCCTGACACAGTGCAGTCCAGGTTTCCAGACTTACACAAGTCCCCTCATATAGTGGACTTTGGCACTCCCTGCCCTTAACTCTCAAGCTCCAATTCATCAGCTGTGCTCTAAAGTTTAGAAGGAGACAGTGGAGTTGCATCCTTCATTGGTGCCCGGGGCATGTGCGTATGCGCATGTACCAGGTGGGACCAGGGCCTGGGCGTGGATGGTAAACAAAACCCACCATGCCAGCACAACCGTAGCTGCCCTAGGTGGATGGATGTGGGACACAGAGTTTTCATGGGACTCTGCTGCACTGAGCTGCCCACCTGCCCATGCAGAGGGGAGCCAACATGGCCCTTGGCAGAAGCATCTCCACAATGTTGGCTGGCGGGCATTTAGAGAGGGGGCTGGGGCACAGGAGCAAGGCCAGACCAGGCTTTGGGGCCAAAAAGCCCCTGGTGACAGGCAGGGCAGGAATCCCTGCATGGGGTACCTGGCTCGCAACCCGTCAATATCATGTACCCGGGGCTATGCCCCCCCCCGGATCTTCCCACACTATGGGAGACGTACATGGTGTGTGTTTTTAAGGCTAACAGTATGACAACAAAAAAGGCAAATATGATGTTAGTATGAAAATGTGAGGAACGTGGGTGGCGCTGTGGGTAAAACCTCAGTGCCTAGGACCTGCCAATCGTATGGTCAGCGGTTCGAATCCCCGCAGCGTGGTGAGCTCCCGTCGTTCGGTCCCAGCTCCTGCCCACCTAGCAGTTCAAAAGCACATCAAAGTGCAAGTAGATAAATAGGTACCGCTTTATAGCGGGAAGGTAAACGGCGTTTCCGTGCGCTGCGCTGGTGCTGGCTCACCAGAGCAGCTTCGTCACACTGGCCACGTGACCCAGAAGTGTTTTCAGACAGCGCTGGCTCCCGGCCTCTTAAGCGAGATGAGCACGCAACCCCAAAGTCGGTCACGACTGGCCCGTACGGGCAGGGGTACCTTTACTTTATGAAAATGTGACTTTATTTTTTTAAGTACCGTATTTTTCGCTCTATAACACGCAGATTTTTTCTCCTAAAAAGGAAGGGGAAATGTCTGTGCGTGTTATGCAGCGAATGTGTGGTCCCTGGAGCCGAAAAATGAGGCAAAAATCAAACCGCGCTTCAGGGAGAAGGGAAGCCTGAAGAGAGGAAGTGATTGCTTTCCTGCATTCTGCCTCAGGGTCTTACTGCCCGCCCTCTCTGTTTCGTTACTGTGTTTGCTCAAACGGAACAAAGAGCAGGGGAAGCCCCTCCCCTCCAGGCAAGAAGAGAGGAAAGCAGAGCGTCCGTCCTTCTATCCTCTCCCTGCTCCGGAGGAACAATGTTTGTGAAGGGAAGAGAGATTACAGGTTCGGCTTAAAATTCTGATTTGACTTCCTGCTTTTTGTTTTTGGAGACACACAGCATTCAAATATGCTTTCTTCCATTTAAAGAGAGAGAGAGAGAGAGAGAGAGAGCACACGCTGGCTGGCTTGTGTGGGTGGGTGGGGGGAAACCTTTGCCTTCCTTTCCTCACGTTATAGCCCTCTCCTGCATTCTTAGCCTTCTGTGTTTTTCCTTCCCTCCCCACTTAAAATGTGGTTACAAAGCATGGATCCACATGGATCCTCAGGATCTTTGCATTGTGTCACCCCAAATTCACCATCAGAGCACACAGCATGTCCATGGCTACAGCCTGCCCCCCAAAAAAAAAATCACGCACCCACTGTTGCCTGGGGCTGCAATGGTGCAAAAACGTGGTTAAAAAGTATGGGTCCACATGGATCCTCAGGATCTTTGCATTGGGTCAGCCAAAATTCCCCATCAGAGCACATAGCATGTCCATGACTACAGCCTGTCCCCCCCCAAAAAAAAAATCACGCACCCACTGTTGCCTGGGGCTGCAATGGTGCAAAAACGTGGTTAAAAAGTATGGGTCCACATGGATCCTCAGGATCTTTGCATTGGGTCAGCCAAAATTCACCATCAGAGCACATAGCATGTCCATGGCTACAGCCTGCCCCCCCCAAAAAAAAATCACGCACCCACTGTTGCCTGGGGCTGCAATGGTGCAAAAACGTGGTTACAAAGCATGGATCCACAGGGATTCTCAGGATTTTTGCATTGGGTCACCCCAAATTCACCATCAGATCACATGTCTGTGGCCACAGCATGAAGCACAAAAATGATACGTCCACTGTTTCATTCAGAATATTTTTTCCCTTCTTTTCCTCCTCTAAAAACGATGTGCGTGTTATGGTCAGGTGCGTGTTATAGAGCGAAAAATACGGTATTTAAAAGTATGTTTGTTTTGTATTTTACAAGACAGCAGCACTAATCAAGATAAATGTTGTATCTCTTAAATCAGTACTCTTAGATAAAGATGAAGATTGATCGAAATCTGCCTGTAGATGGATGAGAAGTTAATCCATATTTGCATAAGTTAATAGTAGTTAGGATTAATTATACACATGTATATTTGTAAATAAATGCATTTTAGCCTCAGGGGGAAATGCAAGTTTTCTAATTTTCTTGATCTAATATTCCAAAGAGATATGAATATTCTCTGTTGCTTTCAAAATTGGAGCTGTCTGTTGATCACCATTGTCAAGTTAGCAAAATGAAAGGGGTTAAGAAACTGTTGCTAACCTCAGTGGGGGGACTGAAAAGGACAAAAGATGGATTACACACCTGATTTGCACACCCATCCACTGCCATATGATAGGATAGAAATGATTAACTGTCCTTTCTTTTAGAAAACCTGTCTGAAAATCAGTGAAAAGAGGTTTATTTGATAAAATAGAACATTCCCTGATTAATTGATGCCAAAGCCCAGGATGGAAGCCTGTCACCTTTGGTCTCCGGGCAACTTGCTCAATAAGGCAAAAGAGGAAAATATAGGATTTCATAAGGACTGGATGGAGAAATAAGCATAAAAGCTAGAACAATACAAGAATAATAAAGCTATTCTTTAAGTTAAAATGCATAGCAGAATGGTGATGGATTTTCATGATAGCTTTTAAAAAGAAAAAAACAATGCAGATTAGTGCAAAAATGTGTCAAGGTAAACTCTGGACTGGAAAAAGGGGGAAATCTACTTGGGCACTAAACCTTCAAACTATAAGTTTAGGCAGTTCCTGAAATTATTTTTTAAAACTGGTTGCAGAGGAATTCTTTAAAAAGTTAAAAAGCAAAATGAAAAGCTGTGTACAAAATCCTCACTTGATTGTTCTGGATCCTAATGAAGAGCAACTCTTAAGGACAATGAAGATGTTTTGAGCTTGTAAACTCAACAGATTTCTGTGCTGTTTCAGTTTCCAGTTCCTGTAGATATTCACAGGAGAGTCTTAATAGGGAAAGTTCCATCAGAACTATGTTTATTGAGCTGTGGCATATTGTAAAATAGTCTCGAAAGGTAAAAATTGACAGGCAGCAGTAGTCTGAATTTCTTTAGAGCTGACTTGATAATTTTGTTACCCTTTGTATTGACAACAGGATCAATAGAATGCCCTACTTAATTAAATATCCCTGAGAATGGAGATGCATATTCTATCATGCATTTTGACCTATCTTGAAATGAAGACATTGTAGGATCAGCTGAAGACTCTTTTGGAGCTCTTCACATGGGAGATTTCAGAATAAACAAAATGAATTAGATGCCCCTGAAACCCAGAATGATCGTATGATACATATATGGAGTTAAGACTACAACTTTATTACATGTACAGATCTGCAAGATTTTTTTTTAAAAAATTCCATCCTATATTACAATAAATAAGCAGCCTAACTTGGTGAAAGTGATACGAGGAATTCCTTTACCAGGGCAACTCCACCTCACCTTGGACTGTTACCATATCCATAACCTTCATAGCCCTTGCATTTTGCATTCAACTTAAATGCAAAATGGGGGAACGGGCTTTGAGAATTGCATCTCCTGCATCCCAACTGTCAATCATTCAGAGGGGTGAATATCACAAGGCCAGTCAGCAACAAGGGGGTAGGCTGGGCAAAACATGCCTCCAGCATGCTGGTGCCCTTGACAATCCTGTCAGTTGTGACAACAAATTAGCCAATCAATTATCCAACTTAGTGAACAACAGTATGAAGTAGGCAAAATAGATAGAAGATAGATAGATAGATGATAGATAGATAGATTGATAGATGACAGATAGATAGGAGTACCTGAGTCCAATCAGAAAGCACTTTAAAATCCCTACTCAGCCCCTCCAATGTGTCTGGCTAATTTGCATATCCCGGATTATCCATCCTGCAAAAATAGATGGTATAGGCAGGATACTGTGCTACCAGAAAAGGCCCAGTCCCCATTAAGAGGCCCAATTCCCATTGGCACTAGCTTTCCAAGCCAGACCAAGTGTGCCCGTATCAACATGGACATACGAGTCTCAGAGTTTATCCTACTGCAAGAATAGCTCCAGCAAGCAGAGCTCACTTCTTTACACATCAGAGCTTTAAAAGTACGGGGTTCACTACCACAAGAGGTGGTGCTGGCCACCAATTTACAGCAGAATCCTATATTGTACATGTTTACACAGAAATAAGTCCAGCTGAGTCCAATGAGACCTAATCCCAGCTGTGTATAGCCTATGATAGCCACTCATAGGCTAATCACCCTTTAAAGCTATCAGTCATAATGATTACTATATCCCTGGAGAACAACGGTGGGAAGGGGCTATTGCCCTCATGTCATGCTTCTGGGCTATATCCAGCTAAGTCATACCCATTGAATTCAGTGGACATTACTAACACAAGTCCTTTGATTTCAACTGGTTTACTTTGACTAGGACATTTGGATACAACACTATAGCTGCATTCCTTTGCACACTTCCATGGGAAGAAGCCCCATTGATTTCAGTGCGACATTTGAGTAGACATATCTTAGATTGCACTGAACAGTCATAAACCTGGGTACTTAACTGCAAACCTTACTAAACACCTTGGGACTTTCTCCTGAGTAAGCATGCATTAGATTTCACTGTACGTATCTAACTAACAAGAAAACATTGCTTTAAGACAGAAAGAATAAAAGGACAACATTGGCTAATCAGAGTATTACTTTTCTGTTTCAACAATCTGAATATTGCTTCTTCCAAAATGTGTTTTTGACTTTCACACTCTAGTGCTCTTGCTCTGCATCAGAGGAGGACATTCATTGGTGATTCAACACAGAAACGACCCTGATATGTAATAGCACTCAAAATTAATGAGTCTTAAAATGCATTCTGATTCTAGCTTCATTCATTTCTATTACAATCCTGCTGTATAGGAAGAGTCCTCATTCTGCTCAAAAACAACTGGCTTGTGCACATATCTGCATAGCCCCACAAATGGCAGACATTCACAGGAGTATCTGAAATCTGGAGGGGGAAAGTGAAAACTCACTACAGTGCGCATCCTTCTAGTTAATCATTATTGCCAGTCTTCTGTATTTCTGTATTTCTGTATTTATTTATTTGATTTCGTTTAAGGACAATTAAGTATATCTGATTTTTTTAAAAAAAGTTGGTGCTAGTTCATTAATACATAATGGAATCTGCTGCAAATGTAGCTATGATGTAGGAAATGTTGGCCTGTACACAGAATTGCTGTAAGAAGAGGAACATAGAGTGTATTGTTTTTATGGACAGTGTATGGCAGCATTGAGATAAATAACCTACCTAAACTGCAATCACTGCTGTCACAAGAGGCTCTATCCAGCAAGCCAGATGTTCTTTTGGCCTGATCTTCATTCTTTGTGCTCTCATCATTTGTGGCCAGCGATGCAGCATCTTTCTTTCTCAAATCCTACTCGAATAAGCATTGGGAATAAGTGCTGCCAGCCCATTTCTGATCATCATCCTCACTACCACAGCTTAGGGTTCTCCCTTCTCGTCTGTAAAAACTACAAACTAATTGTGTACTGGATGTTGCTGATGCTCTGCCAACGTGTACCATAGTGCCTCTGGAACTTACCTAGCTCCTGGGTTGCGTCCACCATCTGCTGAAGGGCAGAAGTCCATTGCTCAAAATGTTGTGGACAAAAAAGGCCCTTGGAAATGCAGAAGACTTCATTCTTTTGTTTCTTAACGGTGGATCTGTCTGTGCTGTCTGATATCTTACATCTAATTTAATTTGCCATCACAGTGGTAGGACATGTCATGTTCATGTCTTGGTTCCATGAATTACTAAGCAATTACCAATACTAGTTGTCATCAGGGGGTTTCTGTTTCCCAGCTGAGCCCCCTAAATCTCAGCATTTGTGCTTCAGACTACACACTGGGTTTGCCCCACACCAGGAATGAAGACTTGGCAGAGATATGATGAAAGGTTATAGGTATCAAAATATAACAAGGAAGATCTGTGCCAAACCAAATGAAAGTGCTGGCAAGTATGACTTATGTGGAAGAAGAGAAGTTGCCTGTCCTCTGAAGGTGACCAGTGAGCCTTTCTTCTTTGGGCTGGAGCAAAATCACCCCCAACTGAAGGTAGGGAGCGACTTCATTCTGGCTCAGTGATCTGGCTCAGTGGTGCTGTCAGGAAATGGCAGCCACAGACTAGTCAGTGGAGAAGGAGAAGACTGATTTCTCTGTCATCATCAAAAGGACTGAAGTGAAAGAACTGAAGTGTTTGTTAAAATATAAAGGTCATTACTTGGAAGTGGCAAGGATCAGGGAGATTAAGGCCAGTGCTTTTCTTCTAGAAAAAAGATGACAATTCTGCAAACCTTGAGTATCCCCAGAAAAAAACACACTGGTTAAGACTGTATTCAGATGGCAATAGATCCCACATTTGAATGTGCCCTAAATGTGTGCATAAGATTATATGTAGGTCAGTTCACACACACACACACACACACACACACATGAATTTTGCTACACTGTTCATCATCTCCAGCCAGCATGGTCAATAGTGGAAGGCTTATTTAGAGGCATGGTTTGTGAGAATCAGCACTGCCAAATAGCGGAGGTTATTCATTCCCAAAATGAGATTCCTGTCACTACCACATGAGCCATGAATAGCCCTCATGTGGAGTTGCTGCATGAGGTATTGAGCTGTGATCTCAGTGACTGCCCCCATGTGGTCCCAAGATGCCTCAGTGGGAGCTTGGCATCTGTCTGAACCAGAGACATATTGGATAATGAATAGAATTAGCCCAAAGAATGACCATGCCGCTAATAGCCGCTCTTCTCCATTACTTTTGCTAAAAATACCCATCGCCGCATCTAGCTTTCAGATTTCTCACTTAATTTTTTTTCCTTGCTAATTTTCTAATTTTTGATATTAGACTCATTTATTCGGTGTAATTTTTTTTTTGTACTACAGCTTAAATTCTTGGCTTAATGAAAGAAAATTAATAAGATCAGAAACAGCTATATTATTCAATTTTTATTAAGACAGAACTTCTTGCATTAATTTATAGATGAGCTTTCATTATTACTTATGGGAACCATCAAACAGTAGATAGTCTACACTGGAAAGCTGAAATGAAAGTGCTAATAAAAGTGTGATTCAGTCATTCTGGCAACAGAAGGCAAGGTATGCTAGGTGCTTGTGTTGGGCTTCTACAGCCTTAACAAAAGAGGTGTCATCACCCACAATCCTGACAAATGCACTGCCAGAAAGCAGCCTTATGTTATCTGTATTTCCCAGTGATATGTTATCAGTGCCTGAGAACATATATTGTCCCATTCAGACATGTGTATCAGTGTATGGTATGTATTCCCTTGGAAGCAAAATTGCACAAGAATCTTCCTTTTAAAGTCCACTATAACTGAATGAATGTGCCTGGTTTAATTGTCATATTTATTATAGTTAAGTCATTGTTCCCTGCCCTCATGGAACAATATATTCATTCCTGCTCATATGTTGTTTAGGTGAACGATACAAAGAGTGAACATTCTGTAGTGATTTTAAACAGTGCAGACAGGCCCAGGAACATGCCTTCTGTTTGATCCTGATGGACTGGATTGTTGTGTACCGTAGAGATTTATTTTTTGCCTAGCAGTAACTGATCATAACTTTCTAATATCCCAAGTTTCCTAGTTTGACAGGGGATCTCCTGCTCTCTCATAGATTTGTACACTTTGCTACCCATGTGGTAATTTGAAATTAATACTTAATGAATGCCCCTTCGGCAGATAATTTTAAAATCCAAGGATTAAATGCACAAAAATATAATCTCCCCCTTAATAAGAAGCTAACTGTTATGAGGTTTTTTATGTATACGATGATGGCAATATTGTGCACAGTGGGGAGGGACGGGAGTTGGTGGAAGTGTAGATGAAAAGATGAGGCAATGGTTGAAAAGATGTGAGAGCCAGTGTGGTGTAGTGGTTAAGAGCGATAGACTCGTAATCCTGTGAACCGGGTTCGCTTCTCTGCTCCTCCACATGCAGCTGCTGGGTGACCTTGGGCCAGTCACACTTCTTTGAAGTCTCTCAGCCCCACTCACCTCACAGAGTGCTTGTAGTGGGGGAGGAAAGGAAAGGAGATTGTGAGCCGCTTTGAGACTCCTTCGGGTAGTGATAAAGCGGGATATCAAATCCAAACTCCTCCTCCTCCTCCTCTTCTTCTTCTTCTTCTTCTTCTTCTTCTTCTTCTTCTAGGCAGAGATGGGAAAACTTTTTCAGCTTAATGGTCACATGCTTCTGAACACCCTACCAGACAGCAGCAGTCATTGGGGCAATGCAGGCAGGCCAGCATGATTCACTTGGGTTTCCAGGGGCTTAGCACCATTGCTAGTTACCAAGAAGGGAGGTTTGGGGAGCTCAGCATGGCGCTGGCATCCTGCTCTGTCCTTCATCCATGCAAGCAAGAAGCATAATCAGAGTTCAAGAACACATTCTAGCAAGGCAAAAACACTCAGTGAGGATGTAAGTCAGGGACAGTGAGGGGGTGTGGCTGGGGAGAATTTCAGGGGTCAGATAGACAGGTCACATATGGTCCCCAAGCTTGAGATGCAACTGAAGGCTATTGAAGAAACTAGACTGACCTACTATATAGTGTGGGCTGTGTCATATGAGTCTGCAGTGGAAAATGGGGATCATTTCCAAATGAGGAGGAGGAATCTTGCACCAACAGAGTGCAGGTTTTCTCCACCCAATTTTGGGTGATTCTCTCTCACACAGCAGGCCCATATGACATATCTAATACATAGACTTGTCTTCCATTCACACTATTGGACACAATCTTCAGAACAGGCAGAAAGGTTTCCCTCATTTTATCCATCCTTAAAACAGTAATATCAATGCCCTGTCAACTGAAGCTTTCTTTTTTTAAGCATTGTGGCATTTTGATTTCTAGATTCAGTATATATTCTTACTTCAGAATTTCATAGAACAGGGCTTATATTTTATACTTACCCAGTTCAACATCTCATATAAACACATCATACATTCAATGAATCCAATCTATCTGCATCTGATCATTTTAATGTACGGCTCAGAGAACATTTTGTTGAGTTTGTTAGATGCTGAAGCTTTTTCTCAAGCTTAAAAATATTATCAAGAAGCCATTTTACAAAATGTTTTGAGCATAATGAGAAATGCAAGAGATTTCCATATAAATTTCAGTTACAAGATGGGTTTGGTGCATTACAGAAAGCAATAAAGGAATGATTTTTGTCTCACAGTTTGAAAAGTACTAATAGAGTTTAGAATTCATTCAGTCAAAACCAAAAAAACCCACCAGAAACACCGGAGAGTTGAAAATTGCATCTAAACATATCCATCTGATTCGATAAACAGATGAAATAATACTTCAGAATCTTATTTGCATGATAAGTGCTCAAGAATGAGAAAAAGAGGTCAAAAAGGGGTAACTAATAATCATACTGTTTCCCATTTCCTTATTCAAACCAGTGAAGAAGAACAAGATTAAGTCATAAACAGGACAAGTTGCATTCCCCCCATTGAAATGCTATAATTCCAACATATTTATTTAAACCTTTCTCCTGAATGTGTTTCATTTTTATTTGCTACATCAGATGAACAGTTATGATGATTATACCACTCCAACACAAATGCTATCTATCCATCTTTCTGATCAAATATATTAAATGGAAGAACTGTTAGCAGATATCCCTTTAAGTACAGTATTAGTAGTTTGGGATCCTATTGAGCTTAAACTTGACCATCCACACAAAACCTATATGGCAGATAGCTTGATATCAGTACATAAACAAACCATGGACAAATGATATTTGTTCTGTGCAAAGCTGATCTGAGTTCTCACCATTTCCACATCTGGTCATCTCTAGTCTTTGGCAAGACTTTAAAGTGTGACTATGGGCTCACCCAAATTATGCTGCTGCAGGTGCAACCTGTTATGTATCTCTCTTTCTTTTCAAAAGGGGTTTCTCATGGAGCATTAGGGTAAAATATGTGGAACTTAAGGAAAACAAACCCCCTTGGGTGTACAACACCTGTTTCCCCTTTCATTTTTCATGGAAATACCTTGAGTCTTGTAAAAGACAGACATAGGAAGTAGGAGATTTCTAGGGAGGCCTAAGCAAGAGGGGCTATTCTATTTTGTATGAGCTGTGGCGGATTTTGGGCTCTCAGATTTCATCAGCTCCCTGTGCACTCCCTGCGTCTCACATGCCATTCCACAACATTGTTGTGGTGCTCCCTGCAGTGGCAGCTGAACTGGTTGTATTACCCCAAAACCACATCTGGTATGAGTGAAACTTTCAATTTTGGTTTCTCTCAGTTCCTCATGTGAGGACCTAGTGTGAGCCAGTGTGGTGTAGTGCTTAGAATATGAGCCAAGGACCTGGGAGACCAGAGCCAAATCCCCACTTGACTATAAAACTCACTGGGTGACCTTGGGTCAGTTACTGCCTCTCAGCCTAACCTACCTCACAGGGTGGTGGGGGGGGGGTGAAATGAGGAAGGGAAGAATCACCTTGAAATCGTTGGAGGAAAAGGTGGGATATAAATGTAATCAATCAATCAATCAATATATTTCAAATCTGTACTTCAGTTCTCCACATTTCCACAACAGTTTGCATGTTTGTTTGTTTATAGATAAAAAGGTCCTCATGAAAATTTATCTGCAAATTCATCACAATAAACATTTTTGAATGCAATTTTGCCTCATTTACACATTTTTGCAAAGCAACTTCCCCTAATATAGTGCATTTTAAAATACTATTTTCATAAATGTATCCTTTTTTACGCACACTTTACCCTAATATGTGCATTTTTGTACACATTACTTTGCTGGAAAACCGCATTGCAAAATTCAGACAAGTGTGACTTTTGAGGGATTACTGTATTCTGGTTTTCATTTTTTCCCCCAGAAAGTGGGAATTAGGTAGGTTTGCATTTAAATGTGAATTGAATTGAATTCCCCCACTCACCCTGTTTCTGCAGTTTGAACTTTGTTGTGAACATATAGATTAATTTGGGAGAGATGGGTAATTCACAAGTCTTGGTGGAGCGATTAGTTGAGACCCCCTTTTTAAAAAAGCAAGTCTTTTGAATGAGAACAGCACCTGGGCTTTCCTGGAAGATGGCATTTTTCTTTGAGAATGGCATCATGTGGGAATCTTAGGCACCCCTAAAAATATTTCTTGGTCGAGCCACAAGTCAGAGTGGATTCACTCTATGCAAACAGTGAAAACAATATCAAGGAACATCCAAGGCAGATGTACTATATGAGTGTAGTAGCTCTGCACCCACTGCCAGTCTAGTCTCCCATTCTGGGTTTGAAAATGTACAGGGAACCCCCAGGAATGCAGACTCCCTGCTTCAGGCAGTTGCCTTCTGGCTCAGGTAGGGCAACTAGGACAGCAATTAGGGGTGGGAGGAACCAGGATATGCAAACCTGATGTCCTTCCTTCTCCTTTAAGTCATATATGGGCACCTGAATGGGATATAGGGATTCTGGGCTGTGATAGAAGAAGTTTCTGACAGAGCTGTTCAGCAGTGGAATGGTCTCCCTCAGGAAGTGGTGGATTCTTCTTCCATGGAGGCTTTTAAGCAGAAGTTGGATGGCCACCTGTCATGGGGTTGGACTTGATGATGCTCGGGGTCCCTTCCAACTCTCCTAGTCTATGATTCAGTGATTCTATGATAAATACACAGATCTCAAGTTCAACCAAGGCTATGTCTATCCTAATACTGACATTGGGGGGGGGGTGTCTCCTTACGTAGCAAGCACTCTTATTAATAAACCAGCAATGAAGTGACAAGGCACACACACCACCTTCCTTGGCTGACGTTCTTGTTTCAGGTGCAATCTGTCAAAAGGGATGAAGAAAGGGAGGGGGAAATGGCACATCTGACTACTTCTTCATGACTAACAGGCAAAGGTTGACATGTTAGGTCACTGCCACAGCTTTATAGCCTCAGTAGCTTAAAAACGTACCTCTTTCCCCCTCCTCCACTGCTCCAGATTCTTGTTTTGTTTCTCCCTGTGGCATACCAGCACTGCTTCACCCCTGGAGGAAATCACTCAGCTGCTATCTTGACAGTTCCCAAGGCGGGGGTGGGGGATACAATTTGCAACTACTGGCAAAGTTTTTTTAAAAGAGATTTCTATTCTGCTTAGCTTAAAATAGATCTCAAACTTCCTCGAAGTTTAATCCCCCCACTTAATCTGACCTCTTTAAATACAAGAGTGTTTCTGACATTTGCTGTATGCCCGGTGCCATCCAGGTGGTTTGGTCTGCAACTCCCATGAGCCACTGCCAGTTTTGCCTTGCTGGCTGCAAAGATGGGAGCTGTGGTCCAAAATATCTGGAAAGCATCAGATTGGCAAAGGCTGGAATGGAGCACTTAATGCCCCCACCTGTCTCTGAAATGTGATACAATCCCCACTAAAGTAAACATAAGGATATAATCAACAGAGTAATGTCAAGGGAAAGGTGTTTTCAGTTACCCCACCCGCTGCCTTTGGAAGAAGCTGCTGACCTGAATGGAGATGCACAAAGGGCAGAAAACCATTCAGGCAGCTGAGGCCCAAACATGTGATTGGATAGACTTGATTTTCAGATAATTTGTAGGTGGCAAATAGGTAAGGTAGAAAGGTAAATGACCCCTGGATGGTTAAGTCCAGTCTAAGTGGCTATGGGGTGCGGTGCTCATCTTGCTTTTCAGGCCAAGGGAGCCGACGTTTGTCCACAAACAGCTTTCCGGGTCACGTGGCCAGCATGACTATACCGCTTCTGGCACAGGGAAATTCCATTGAGGTGGTAAATAAGGGCACCTGTGCTCATATTTTCCATCTTTTCCTATTGTGTGGCAAAAGTTTCCTAGTTGTCAGAAAAGAGTGGGATAAGTTGGTGGGCCAGTTTGTGAAGTGCAAATGTACCGGTGGGTCAGCTAAACCTTGCCCCAGAGTGGCTGGGAAAACCTAGCCAGATGGGTGGGATAGAAATAAAACAACCACCTCACTGTTCTTGCTTCCCCCACCCTCTCCTTACCTATAAACAGCAGTGACTCAGCTGTCTGGTGGTCAGGTGAGTGACGCCAACCCAGCACACTTTCTGCTCCTGTTGAAAATTGCATAAGCAATACTATGTGTGTATGCATATATAATACAGTGGTGCCTCGCAAGACGAAATTAATTCATTCCGCAAGTTTTTTCTTCTTGCGAGTTTTTCGTCTTGCGAAGCACGGTTTCCCATAGGAATGCATGTCCCGGGGAGATTTTAAAATGCTGGGGGTCGGCAGTGAACGCTTCGCTCCCGCCCGCCAGCATTTTAAGATCGCCCGGGGCAGCGGAGAAGTCTCCGCTGTCCCGGGAAGGCAGGCGGGGGGGGAGCAAAGACTTTTGCCCCCCGCCGGCCTTCAGAAGAGGTCCATGACCTCTTCTGAAGGCCGGCTGTGGGCGAAAGTCTTTGCTCCCAACCGCCAGCAATTTAAAACAGGTCCCCGGAGATTTCCCTATTGCGAAGCAAGCCCATAGGGAAATTCGTCTTGCGAAGCGCCTCCAAAACAGAAAACCCTTTTGTCTTACGGGTTTTCCGTCTTGCGAGGCATTCGTCTTGCGGGGTACCACTGTATGTCAGAGACAATCTTCAGGCATTCTTCATGGTTCCTAAGAGAACAGATGCACCATTTGCTGCCAATTTGCTCACCTGTCCCCTGTTTATGTGGTTTTGTCAAGTCAGTGGGGAGGAATCTGAGCTGGACCAGTCATTAGACAGGGTGAGGCCGCTGCCTCAGGTGGCAGAAGACCCCCAGGCAGCACTCCTATGGGCACTACATCTGCCACACTGCCCCTGCCACTGGTAAAGAAGTGGCACCACCATCGGTGCTGATTTTGGGTGAGATCACACACAAAATGGGTGCAATTCACCTGAAATTTGCACTACCAGATAGGGTGTGCACAGACAGCATTGGCAGCGGCAAGCATGGTGATGGTGGGAGGGGATGCACCGGCAGGTTAGGCTGGCTCTTTTCGTTTCACCTCAAGCAGCAATGTGGGGTGTGCCTGGGAGGAATCCCATATCAAAAGGACACAGCATCAGCTCCATGACACTGTTTACTTATTTGTTTCCCAGAACCATTAGTGTGGCTTCACTGGTACATTTTGTTAAGTACACTTCGCTACATTTGGAAGGGTGCTTTTTTCCATTAGAAAAGTAAAGTTATAGGCATGATTCCTAATCTAGAAGGGATTACTACCCTTCTCCTTCTGCTTATGAGAATTAACTTGACTAGTTCAGGATGATTACTAGATATATAGCAGGTGTTTGTTAAAATACTGACATTTAACTTCACTGGCTGCATTTACATGTAAATCTGAGATGTGAATTGTGCTTTGTTTGAATGTCTGAAATTGCCCTGGACAGCTAATCATGCTTTTGCAATTTTGTAAATCCGAGCTTGCATCGACTGGGAATTGTTGTATATGCTCAAGTCTAAGATCCTGGATAATCACTGTGTTGTTTTTTCTTGCCCCCCCCACCTCTTGCAAAGTGACAGGAGTGCAAGGTAAAGGTGGGTAGGAAATGGAACTGCTACCCCATTCTCACTGGCACTTCTCCCCATCTTGCATGGCAACAGGCTCCTTTCCCTTTCCAATCATTCCTTTCAAGCCAACCCAACTACCTTCAGTGCTGATTTGAAAAGCGGGGACATTTTAAAGGAAATCCTGTCTGCTTACTACCATCTCTCCTGGACTGTACATTGAAAGTACAACTTGACTCTTAGCAGGCCTGCATGGCCATTAAACTTACAGAGAGAAAAATAAAATAACTCTACAGAGGAAACGGAAGAGTATTGACTTTTCTGTCCCGCCCCCCCCCCCAGCACTGTTATTGGGAAATTGTTGCTCATTTCTGCAAAGTACTTAGAACCTAATTGACCAAACAATGACCCCAGATATCTGTCTTTGTGGTGTTATGCAGTCCCTGCATCATTGGTCCAGACATGCATGTGTTGAATACAGACTATGGCTGAGGGTGCTAGGTAACAAAGCAGCAGTCACATCAATGTGTGTGAAATGTGTGGCAAGCCATCTTTGGGGAAATGATTTGGGGAAACCTCCCCTACAGTGCTTTGCTAAGTCTTGAGGACACTGGTCACTATTGTGGGGAAAGGGGCATTGGGTGACTGTCCCTCAGGATCAGTGAGGGATATTTGTGTGTCGGCTGGAAAAGTAGGCTTGTGACTTTTCCACTCTGCACATTCAGCATCTCCCTCGGCAAACAATGTCAAAAAATAATAAGGGGGAGAGAGTATCCTGTGGAGAAGAAAAATAGGTGTGCTGTGAATAAATCTGCAGCTGAAGAATACAATAGTTCTGAAGGGGGGGTGGCCCTTCTCTTTGTTTATAAGTGAGGCATTCAGATGTTGCCATCTTAACAGAATCATTTCCTTTAGTCTACAAGAGGAAGAGTGTCCCTTCAAAGATTGCAACTGCGTCATCAGTTTCCTTTTTTCAAACAAATACATGTATTCTTGGGAAGGGGAGAATTCTGCTCATGAATTGTCATAGGCACCTAGGCAATCACTCAAAATGTTTAAAATGTTTTAAATTGATTAGTTAATCAGCTAATAGTGCACATACACATCTATTGAGAACTAAGCCCTGTTGAATTCAAATGCACTTATTCCCAGGAAATGTGTATAGGATTACATCCTAATTGTTAACGGCAAGTGTCTGATAGCATACAATTTTTGTATCTATCCTTAGCTGAACTTTACAAACTTCAAAGCAAATCTATAACAGAATTAGATGGCAGGAATGTTCTGTTTTATTTGCTTGTTGTTTTTAACTTGCATGTTTGGGATGGTGTATTTTAATCTTTGTTGTAAGCCACCCTGTCAATCTATTCTGAACAGAAGAGTAGGATACAACTATTCAAACAATTAGAAATGACACAAACCAGCAAGGGTTTCAGAAAATGTGAATTTAAGAAACACATGAATTTGAGTAAAGCTTTACAATGTCAATGTACTGTTTAATGTTCAAACACTTTTGCTAAACCATGTGCAGTAACTTAATGTAGCCAATTCACATCCCTAATATGGAACCTTTGGTGGAAATTGAATGAGGTATCATCTCTGTGGTGACCCTCTGCTGAGGCTTAATAGGGCAGTCTTTAGCTTTTGTGTGGCTGGGGGGAAATGTGCTTTTCAAGGGATTGAATGTGCCTGTGGAGACTGATGGACACGTACTCATAATGCAAGAAATGGCTCAGTGACTGCCTTAGACCAAAGATTTACCCAGGCTAGGATGACATCAGCATATAGAAACCAGATCTTTCACAAAAAAACCTTTTCTTTCCTATTGCTTTTCTGAAGCTACTCAACTAATGCTTAAAATAAGAAAATCTGTTGTAAAATTCTTTAGTAGATGTGGTTCAGGATATTTCAGATTTTTTGAGATTATGGTAATGCAGAGTTTAGATCAGGCTTCCTCAACCTTAGCCGTCCAGATGTTTTTGGCCTACAAATCCCATGATCCCTAGCTTGCAGGACCAGTGGTCAGGGATGCTGGGAACTGTAGTCTCAAAACATCTGGAGGGCCAAGGTTGAGGAAGCCTGGTTTAGATCTATGTATCTAAGCAAAGAAACATGGATGGCTATTCTTCCCCATTTCTACAGTTTTCTTTACATCTCTAACTGGTTACTACTTTAACCTATCCAGGGCTTATTTAAGCCAGAGGTGTCCTGAAATTGTCAGATCCCATCTCCCATCAGCCCCATCCAACAGAGACAATGGTTGGGGATAATGGAACTGGAAGTCCAACAACATCAGGCGTTTACGTGTGTTAAGCCCTTGAATTTGTTTCCAGTATTGCAATGCAAGCCTGGAACATGTAATTACAATTACATGTGGGGGGTGGAAATTCAAAAGAGAAGGAAGGAGACCAGTCTTTCTATAGATATACAGTTTGCCATTCAAGACCCTGAAATAGAAATGACATGCTTGGAAGGATTATTTCCTATAGTGCTGAGATTGCTGGATGTAGTTTCCTCTGTTCAGAGCAGTAGGTCAACATGGAAGGAGGAGGAGAAACCTAAAAAATTTAAATCCTTAATATCTTCCACTCCACAGTGGAGAGAGAGAGACACAGTGAATATACCGTTTTGTGGCCATTCAGGAAAGAAGTCAAGAAGCTAAGCCTTACAATGTTGGGTTCCCACTATAACAGATTTTGAGGAGCACTGGTTGTTGCTGGGGGTACAAGGGAATGGGCAAAGATCTCCCCTTCCTCCTGCACCACCATTAGTGAGCACCTCCTATTGGAATTATGGTACTAGGAACACCAACTGGATGTTATTCTCTGTGTTGGTCTATGACATCTCATTTGCACTTACAAGTCGGTACCTGGTTCTGTCCTCAGCATTTGTGAACCAGCCTGATATCTAGGAATCAGATATGTGCTTCATATGGCCTCCATACTGCCCATATCTGCGAATGGTATATGTTCCCATAAAGCAAGATAACAAAGAATTTTCCCCAGATCATGGAGTCATTTTTACATACATTGTTGTGGACTTGCATTTGAAATGTCCTTGAAAACCGAACGGTTTCTTCAGTTAGCGGCAACCTGACACTGTCTCAGTGGGAATAGTCTGCAGCAGCAGGTTTTAGAGGGCTGTCTCAAATTACAGATTCTTTTTAGACTGAAATTTCGATCTTTGCGCATTATACAAAGAATGGTTGGTTTACCATAATTTCAAAAAAAAAATGAGGATATAATTGCTCCAGCCATTCTGAAAATTGTAGCAATAGGTAGAGGGTGCCACTTGAATGTCACAAGATTTAACTGGGTTTTCATGTTGCCTGTACTTTTTATCATATTTAGGCCTCATCACTTTTTTATCAGTTCATCTAAGTGCATGCCAAAAAATATAAAGTGTGAATGTAACAAATAAGTGTTTGAAAACGTGTACCTTGCACTTACTTATCAGAGAGCTGGCACTGGATACAGCTTGGGTGTGTGTGTGTGAATGTTAGGATTCTTGATCCCTAGAACACCACTCAAGCAACCTCAAAACCGCAGAACAGTTCCATAATCTAGGTTTCACTTGCAGCGTGTGTGTGTGTTTCTCTTCAAAGGATCTGTTTTGTTTTTACTATGTCAGCTTATATATCTCCTTCATACACTTTTTATTACTCCATTTTTAATTATTCCTAGAAGATATTATTTCCAAGAGCTAGCTATCATTCTGCAAATAACATATTGCCAAAAATTTTATACATCCTTTCTTCTTTATTTTAAAAAAGGCCTTTTAAGACTGTGCAAGAAAAGTAAAACCTTCACATTTTGCAAGATCTCTCTGTGTATTTGTATAGACCTGTAGATATTTGAGGGGGGGGGATGGGGACTGAACTCTCTTTGGACCCCTTCCTGATAGTCTAGAATATTCCCTTCAAAATATCAAACGTGGGGTGTATTTTCACCCAGCCAGCACAGATGCTCATTTTGTAAGAGGCCCTTCTGGAGTGTCTTCTTTTTTACTTGCTCTGCCAAGTACTTATACCATTTGTTGGGATCTCTTTCACATTATGTACCACAATTGTAATAGGCTGCCATATAGACTGCAGCAGTGGAGTTCCGTATATGGGCTCAAAAAATGATTGTTGTGGACTATTAGGGTCTGATTTGGGAGGCTTTCATGAGCTGAACAGTGACTGATCCAATGCGTGGTCAAAACGGCAGACCCTCTTGTGGCCAGAGATAAAAGTTATATCAGGAAGAGGCAGCATGTATTATGTTAGAAAGCAGAATGGATAAGAAGAGTGCCAAAACCAACTGTTAACTCCTGGGAAGCAAGAAAAGGTTTAATAAGTTTGTTTTCTTCTTCCCAATTCTATGAAGAGCAAAGAAAGAAAACTCTGGTGTTTTTTTCCAGAAAACAAAAACATTTAAGGCCAAATTTCTGCTCACTGAGGAAACAATTTTTAAGCCACACATTTCTGTTGTTGCATACAGTTCTGTTTTTTTATCATAGTAATTGTAGGGAAGTGTGTGTGTGTGTGTGTGTGTGTGTGTGTGTGTGTAAAAATCAATGCTAAGTATGCTTTTCCCAGAAATGGGGAAATGAATAGCATTTTTGAGTCAGCAATTATTTTTGAGTCTCTTTTAATCTGGCTTTCAAAGACAGCCTCCATTGTTCTGTTAAAAGCAAAGGAAGCTCTTAACAAGCAATGTAATGTCAAACTTTACTCTCCCCCACATATAGTAATGAGCAAGGAACCAAAATGTCCCAATGTGAGGAATTTGCTTAAGACATAAAACCAGGCAAAATTGCCTATCATGTGCCATAGGTGTATCTAGAGGATGACTTGAAAACTGCAAGCCCTCCTAAGCAGGGCAATATGCCCCTGTGCTCTTGCTGTGGAGAAATGGATAATCTGCTACACATGTGGACTCCTTGTCAGTGAGAGCCAGTCTGTAAATGTTCTTTGCAACACTACATCAAGTACACAGCTATGCTTTTTCACAGATGGTGAACATCACTGTTGCACTATGGGAAGCAGGACTGCAATGGGGGCCAAACCTGCTGACCACGCCTGACACTGAGGGAAAAGAGATGTTGTATTTCTCGTCATAGGACAATTGTTTCCACCTGCCTTGCCCCATCATCTAGCCTTGAGAGCCTTCAAAAGGCAGTTGCTTCCAGAAGAACTCTGATATCTGAGTCATAAAATACAGGCACCCACCCCCACTTATGCACATTCAGCGCACATGTGACCTTGTCCATGCACAGTGCCAGCAAATAAATAAATAGGATCATACCAGGCAGAGAGAAGTGGTAGGAGAAAGCTGAAGAGTCCTTGTGGCTTGTGAGGAGGCCTTCCCTGGAGCCCGAAGAAGATGTCAGTGAAGGTGGAGGAAGCCCTGAAGACACTTGAGGCTCAGTGGAGTTTTGTTTAGGCTGCTCAGCCTTCCCTGCCTAACCGCTGATGTGTGGGGTGGACCCATTGCAGCAGCCTCTTTCCTGTGCATCCTTCAGCCTCTAGCTGGCCTCTAGATATTTTGGTCTGGACTAGAGAGGGAGAGCAGGCTTTTTGGAGGCTTTTTAGAGGGTGTTCCCCACCTAAGGTGATTTCACTTATGCATGCAGGGACCCGAAAGGTAAACCCCACCTAAGTGGGGGACACCAGTATGGAACACATTGTACTCAGCACAAACGCTATCAATTTTGGGCCTACTTTTGGATGTTGAAGTTATTACATATTTTTTACTTGACATATTGTTTCGCTTTATGCTCACTTCAATTCCAATTTATGTTAAATAAACTATTAAGTGTGTGTGTGTGGTATTATGTTGTAGTGATACAACTATACTTTTTATTATGCATAGTTATTGTATCACTGTATTTAGACTGATAGATACCTTCCCCAATACTTATCAACTTGAGTCCATAATATAGTTAAGATTGTGGGTTGTATTCCATAAGGCCATGCTCTCAGTGCAAAGACTTCCACCTGTACAACGATATTTCCTTTCCCTTCCCCTTTCCCACACCCAAACTACTCAGGACAGTTGAGGGAACCCACAGAATAGATCTGGGAAGAGGAAGTCCTCTTGTACACACAGAAGTCCTTGAACCAACAGGACTATTTGGTTGCATACAATAAATCCATGTATGGATTTATTTTCTTTCCCCTGCAGTGAATTGTGGGGAGGGTGCTTAATAAATGAATGCTATTGCAAAAATTGGGATTCACTATGCCACAATCTCACCATTTCTGATGATCCCAGCCACTCAGGTTACTTTTTCAAAACTAGTAAATGCAAAGCCTTCCTTTTATTGGCTCGTCACTTCTGTGTGTCTCAATCCATCTCTTTTCGATTACTTTTTTATTACGCATTTTCTCCACCTGTATACAAGAAATCTTCCTCGGTATACACTCTGACTTTTATCACCTATATTGCTCCTTCTAATCTCTCATTTAGATTGTGTCCTAGGCTCTTGACAGATTTTGCAATCTGTATTCTTCAGCATACATTGGATGCCTGACCTTTTCCAAGGGTTTGTTTTGTTCTTCTTTTACTTCATGGCTACTTCCTCAAATATTTCATTTATTTGCCTCGGAAATCTCATAATGTGGAAAGCTTCTGTTAGGCATGATAGAATGTTGATTCTCAGAAGGTTCATTCCATTTTGAACCTTCAGTCATTGTATATTATTTGAGGTGTGCGTGTCTACCCCACCTAACAGTTGAAGTTTTCTTTAAATGTGTTATTTATTTATTTATTCTTTCTTTCTTTCTGCTGTTTTATTCCAAGGATTTTAGTTGAAGGAGACATTTTTGGCTGGAATCAAGCAACTGAAACAAAAACTCATGAAGGGCAAATGTTGAAATGTACAGTGTCAATTTTATGAGAAGCCCACCTTACCTTCTTGATCTGTGCTCACACATACCTGGAAACTGACCAGCCTGTCATTTTGCAGCTTTGTATGGAAACCAATAATTTGCAAACACATTTGCACCAGTCCAGCAAGGAAGAGCCACATGTAGAAAGATGCTTTAATGATGATGTACCTGCATATTTCCTACTGGAAGTATGCCAAGATCATTGTTTTCAGTGCCTGTTAAAACATACTTTTTGTTTAGGCAAGCCTCCCCAGACATGCAATCTTACCAAATAATTTTATTAACTATATTTGTTTTTAAAACAGATTATTCCATTTTTATAAGTTTTATGTCAACTTGTTTTTAAGGTTTGATTTTATGAGTATTTTTACTGTATGTTTTAAATTGCTTTATGTAAAGGTTTAATGTAAATTGTTTCTGATGATCAAGCAGTATAAAAATCTTCCTAAATAAATAAATTTGCACTGAATTTCTGGATCCCACCTTAATAACAGATGTGTACATTCCAATTCTGCACCACAGTTATTGGATGCTACAGGTAGACCTGGGCTGGAGTCATTAATTAAGTATCCAGGTTTTCGCCTACATGAATAATATGGAAGTTACATAAAACAAGGATTTTGATTAAATTAGCAATTCCATTATCACAATTCTATATCCTGATTCACAGTCTGACAATCATATGTTAATGATTTGCCCCATAAAAAATAGAAGCTATTGCATACAAACAGAACAGCACAAAAATTATAGAGGCAGAGGAGACGTCATTTCTGAGGACAGGAGAAGTTGTTGTGATATTTCAATCTCATCTTCCCACAGGATTTCTTTAAAATGATGGTCGTATAACCTGATCCTAATTACAGATGCAAGGCACCATTAGTGCAAACTGTTACTGAAATTAGAACGGTAAACCTATCTAGACAGCTGCACTCTAAGGGGTAGTCAGTCTGAGTTTTTTACAGGAAGCTCTCAGAGTTCACATCCTGTTTCACCTGGCTTAAAAGCTTCTGTATCCTGGTCATATTCCTCTAGAGAACCACAGGGTCCAAAAATACCCTCTTGTTAAAAATATGCAGGGCATGCTTTTAGAAAAGCTCAAGCTTGCAGCTAATGGTCCATGTTCCTATTGGCCAGAAGATTGGCGAACGGTTCAAGTAAAAATATCTTGAACCACTTGAGGGACATAGGTAAAAAGTTCATATTAGGTTGTTAATGTCAAAACGCATTGGCAGATATAAATGAAAAGTTGTGCAAGAAGCTGCAGACTTCAAAAATGTGTTATCAAATGCATTCCTGTTCCTTGAATCCTCCACCCTATCATAGTGCTGAAAGTCCATGTTTTCTTCCTAAAGACATTTACAGAGATTATCTACCTTCAAGAGAAGGGCTATTTATCAGATAGTTCATTGAAATGAAATTTGGTTTCCATAAGCATCTACTGCTGAACCCTGTTGCACAGGCAAATGGGGACAAGCTTTCCCAACAAACTTACTTAATTCATACTTTCCAAAACAATATGTGAACTGAAGCAAACCTCCTTTGAAATGTGGATTTCTCTGAATTTTGCAATGCAAAGTAATGTGTGCAAAAATGCCTAGACCTGGGTAAAATGTGCATTCAAATGCATTATCATTGTGTTAATAATATGCAAAAATGTGTTATGTTAGAGGAAATTGCTTTCCAAATTGTCTATATTAGGCAAAATTGCATACAGACATGTGTACCTTAGGAGAAATTTGCACTGATGAATTTTCATGAAATCTTTTCTTTAAACACACACACAGAGAGAGAGAGAGAGAGAGAGAGAGAGAGAGAGAGAGAGAGATACAAATGTGGAGAACTGGGGAACAGAGAAACAAAGAGAAACCACAATTGTAATAGTCACCCATCTCTAATCATAGCTCAAAAGTAGGGACTTCTGAACATTTCAGGCCAGTTTAGTGTGTAGACGAGATGGGGAAATAGAATCTCCTCCATCCCCTGCAGAAAATGGACCATCATAGGAAGTCCAATCTAACATTTTCCTGCAGGGAGGAGGGGATCCTCCAAAGGGATTTACCAAACTTACTCTGATGGGTGGAACCATCTACAGACCCTGCCCCTACTGAGGAACCACCTGCTGTAGTAATCACCTATTGAAAGAAGCTGTTGGGATATTGCCATGGAGACAAAGTCCATCCTGGCCCCACGTCGATTCCAGACGTCCATCGATCTCCCGTAGACACGCAGTATCAGCAATTAGCGACACGAGCTCCAGAAATAGCTTGCCACATTCCAAAGCCGATGCACGCTTTTATCAGCAGATAATGCACAGCGAAAGATGCACGCAGGAGAGCATTATTTACAATTTTATTCTGCGTTGGTCAGAACAAAGAAAAAAAACATGACTGCCTGCTTCAGTGTTCAGGCACCGAGAGAGAAACAAAAGCAAAGACAAAATATAAACTTCCTGTGAACAGGAAATACGCAGACTCTGTGACTCACAAAGCCTGCTCCCTTTTAAGGTGGAACGGAAATATCCTAACAGAAGCTTCGGCAGATGCATAGCCATTAATCTTGTAATGTCTCAGAAAGGTAGATGCAGAAGGCCAGGTGGCTACGCCACAGATATGTTACAGAGTTGCTGAGGTGCTGAAGGCAGTCTATTGTAAGGTTACCAGATTTTTTTCAGTGAATCCAGGTACGCTTTAAATAAATAAATACCAAATGTTCGGGACATTGATGCTGCAGAGATGGCGATGGCAGAAGGGCGGCCTGCCACCTTGACCTCAACCGCCACATTTCTCCTTTCTCCAAGGCTTCTATCTCCTTTCTCCCTGAGCCTGGGCAGCCCCTGAGTTGTTGGTTCTTCGGTGGTGGTGGGGAAGCGGTGTGCAGTGGGTCAGGCATGGAAGGCAGAGAAGGAGGGCCAAGAGTGGCAGCGGTGAGGCTCAGGCAGCGCAATGCCTCCCTTCCCATTGGAGCAGCCCCAATCCCATTCCTACTTCCCATTGCCTAACTGAGAGATCCCTGCCCCCTCCTGCTTGCGCACAAGTAGGAGTTGGGATGGAGCTGCTCCGAAAGGCAGTGTGAAGCCTCCCTTCACAGCTTAGTTGCTGGGGTCAGGGAAGGTGGAGGCAGCCTGCACCACCACACCATCATATGGGGACTTTTGAGCAGCTCCTGAAGCCAGCCAGAGCCAACTGCTCTGGGCTGCTGAGACTGCCGCCGCTGCATTTCCCGGGGACATTAGATGAAATCTGGGGACATTCCGGGGATGGAATATTTCCAGAGACTTATTCTCAAATCTGGGGACTGTCCCCAGGAAATGGGAACGTCTGGTAACTCAATTCTAGGGGAGTAAATAGTGACTCAAGCTGGCAAGGCAGAACCAAAAACCTCATAGCACTCACTGTCTTATTTCACTTTGATAAATGCAAAGACATCTTGAAAATAATGCCTTGATATTTCACTGTTACACTATGTTTTGATGAACAATGGCACTGAAATACGAAAAATAACTTCGCTTACAACTAACTTCTCAATTGAAAAATAAGCTTGTAATGACTGGTTATCCCACTCTCCAGTCTACATTTATTTGCTAATTGGCCAAAATGTGCAATTAGAACAATTACAGTTCATTTTAATCAACCCTTTGTTTTATTTCTAGGAAGCTTCATTTGTTATTTATGGGGTACAACAGATTTGCATGCTGTAATAACAATGGGTAATTAATAATACATTTTAACAATCTTTTCTCCAAAGGGTTCGATCTAAAATCTTAATTAAACAGAGCATAGCATTTGATTTTGGCTCACAAAAAGAAAAGAAAATATATGGAGAAACTTTTGGAGAAAGTGGAAGTCAAGGGCACAGTGATTTTTATGTTTTAATTACTTTGAGGTAAACAAAATAAAATGAAAATGGTTTCTTGCTTATGCCCAGGCCCATCCCTCCCCATCCAGTACAAATGAAGTTGTTTCTTTTATCACTAAGAATAGTTTCATATTTTAGTATGGGGCTTTTACAAGTTACAAAAGTATATATGGAAAGCACTTTCGTGCAGGAATTAATGTGACTTATCTCTCCCTTCTATGTAGACAGGCACCATCCAAATTTTGGCCATCTGCATGCTTTTAGACTATAATTCCCATAATCCCTCACCACTGGCCACAATAGTTAAAACTGTTGGGAGTTGGAGTCGAAAAGCATATGGAAGACCACAGGATATCCACCTTTGTGTTAATCATGTACACAAGTTTGTCACTGGTTTTGTACTTGGTAGGGAAAAATGGGGAATATTTAGCTAGTGGCTTTTTAGCAAAAGCTAAGGACTCAGCAGGAAACACTACTTTAACACAGCCCTTTCTACACGAGCTTTTCATACCAACCATTGTTTAATATATTACTTTTTTGTTCTTTGCTTTCTGTCCACAAAAATGAGAGAATAAACTGCTATCCCACTGCTTCGCACTTGTTTCTTTTTTAAAGAGCTGATTTTATAGTACCTGCTTATGACAATGGAGCTTACATATAATATCCCGCTCATCTCTCCTTTCTAGTAGCAAGGATATTCTAAGTGAGATACCTAGCCAGAAGATCTCAGTTGTTCCATTTGGTTCTGAGTTTAACACTGAATGCTGGGTGTGTATATTTTTCACACAATTTTTCAGTTCATTGAATTCACTTGTTTCTTCTCACATCATATATGTTGATTAAAATGTGTCTACTGCTGGGTGCACCCTTGGTGCTGATTCAATGATATCCCACATCTTATTTCAGGAGCCCTGAACATAGCTACAGCAACTTATATGGGAGACCTTCAGTGGCCTTCAAAATCTCATTGATGCCATTTGACTACACCCACTCCCCCAAGGAAATTAGCTGCCTATATGCTTTTATGTAAGTTGAAATAGAGAGCTATGGGGTGCGTATATTTAATTTCAAATAGCCATTCTTTCTGAGTCTTAAAGAGAGTTTTCCAAATCTGTCTTCCTCATCAAAGACCAATGGTGTCCTTAGGGAAGCCACTGCAGCATATTTTTTTCCAAGGTAAGGTTTCTGCTACATCTAATTCTGATATAACACATATTGATATATAACTTAAAGCATGTAGTAAAGTGTCCCTAAAAGCATTTAGCTGTGCTCTTTAACAAATTACTTGTGACACAATTTTGATGTGACACATACAAAGTTAATCTATTCCTGCAGGTTAATTTTGGAAAAGGAAAAGAAGTGAAGAATCAAAAGAAGATGATGTCTCAGAAGGTTGCGGCTGACAAAGTCATACTCAGAGTACACCCATTGAAATCAACAGGCTTAAATAACTAATTAATTCTATTAAATTCACTTAAACATTAAGAAGAACTTCCTGACAGTAAGAGCTGTTCGACAGTGGAATTTGCTGCCAAGGAGTGTGGTGGAGTCTCCTACTTTGGAGGTCTTTAAGCAGAGGCTTGACAACCATATGTCAGGAGTGCTCTGATGGTGTTTCCTGCTTGGCAGGGGGTTGGACTCGATGGCCCTAGTGGTCTCTTCCAACTCTATGATTCTATGATTCTATGATTCTATGATTCTATGATTCAATAGGTCTACCATGACATCCAAGCCACGGGATGGAATTGGATGAAGCAGGCATAGTGTTCTCCGCTGCTAATGGCTTTAGCGCATAAAATAAAGGAGTGACATTGACATTTTAATGTGTCACAATTGAATTTGCATTACTGGGAAAGCTGGTAATCTCTAAAAATCAGAAAGATGGGTCATAAAAATATATATGCCCAAAATAGATTGCTTTAGATCTATAATACATATCTGGAGAGCATGGCAATATTTTCAGTTTATGGTTGTAATAACATTTAAACCCAGACATTTTCACAACAAATGAAATTGACTATTCACAACTACAGTCACTGGCATATGCGAATAGTTATCCCCCCTCCAATCCCCCCCCAGGGGCATTCTGTTCCAGACTGATGAAGTGATAGCAAGGAAGGGAGTGGGCAGAAAACATAAAGGGAGAAAAACCACTTGACCACTTACTTAAAGGCAAGAAGTTAAATTTCTTAAAATTCTCCACACCCAAGACTCATCCCATCTTCAAAGAATGCTTTGTCCCATATCTGCCTAACACCCCCACAGTGGAGGAAAATGCTGGACTACAAATACTTTGAGCCCAGGAGCTTTTCATGGCAATGTGTCCAAAAACCAAAGTAAATAATTCAGTCAAAAGGCCTGAGGCTGAAGCAGAAATGTTGTGGAGTCCACATGTAATGGATAAAACCAAGAAAATTTTCTTTATAAAACAAAAGAAAATACAGTATGAAACAAGGATAAGAGAAGGTCTGATGCCGGACAGTTGTAAAGGTGCTGGAAGCAGGCCTGGGGTGAAACTGAAAACTTAGTAACCACAGAGTTTGAGTGTGCAGTAGGAATAACTTATAAAATCTGATCCTAAGCAATAATAGTAGACCAGAGCTAATGTAAAAGTTGGCCATTCAGAGGTGTTGTTGTTGTTGTTGTTGTTGGCATCTATCTTGAGAGACAATGGAGTACGCTTTGGGGGTTGAAGTCAAACTGCTACATTAGTAGCATTGAAGTAATCTTCTTTGGGGGCAAGCCTGGGCAGGGTGTATGGAGGCCCTGGGCTGCCCAGGCAACAAGACCCCTCTCTCAGCCTCGCCGGTATGGTACAGAGGAAAGCAGAGCAATATGTTTGGCTGCAGGAGTTGCCAAATGTAACAGTACAAGGTGCCATCCAACAGTTTTAGGGACTCCACTCCAGATTTGTGTAGGGTTTACTCCTGAGCCTTTTCTTCTCCCAAAGATATCACATAATACAACAGAGGTTTAGGATCAGAGTTTTCTTTCTCCTACAAGGGCTGCCTTCCCAGCTTGATGAACTCCATCTGCCCCTCACTTCTCTCTACAGCATGTGCAGAAACCACTTTTAAGATTATTGGACTCACTATTGGTCTCATCTGCTCAATCCAGAGTTAGTAGAGTGGTAACTGATAGCTGATCGCGACATAGCATAATTCTCTAAAGTTTTATGCCCAGCAACATGCAAATTATATGCTTCTCTTCATAGAGAGGGACTGTAGCCCATTGCTATTTGTGGGATCCACAAGATTCAATCTCAGCCACCTCCAGTTTAGGAGAAGTTTAGGTAGCAAAACCAGGAAAGATCTCTGCCTCTGTCACCAGTCAGAGTAGCCAGTTACTGGGCTAGATATCTGCTTCAGGATAAGTCAATTTCATACGTGTATCTAAGTGGCCGGGAGCCCTTTGTCAAAGCCAGGTGTTAAGTCATAGCCTTTGGCAACATTTCACACATTTCTTAAGTCACTGTATTAGCACTTGTGATGCACTTGGTTTCAGTCTGGTGGGGGCAACCTCCAGATGCTACTGAACTACAACTGCCATCACCCCTAAACAGCATGGCCAATGGCAAGGGATGATGGGAGCTGTAGTTCAGCACACTTAAGTCCTTGACCTCAACAGACCAAGCACAAATTCAACTGCCCATAGTCCACACTGTTTATTGTTTACAGCAGCATGTTTATTAGGTAACGAGCTAAATGCTTTATAAGTCCCTGCAACGTAAATATTTTTGTCATGTATTTTAATTGCTAATATTCATGCAACCATGAAATAAATTACAGGTTGGTCTTGTGCGATTTAAACGCAGTATGGGATCTGCCACAAACAAAAGAAATGTTTCGCTGTTGGGTTTCTTTCTGCATCATTTACTCCCTGCAGTTTAGTGCAGATTAATGTGCTTAGAGACTGATTGCCATAATTACTCTGCCCTGCTGCTCCACTATATTATGCAAACAAATGCTCAAAATGGGTCAAAAGAAAGCAGGGACCAGGTTGGGGCTGTTTAGGTAGTTCATATGAAGCCATATATTAGGATGAGAAATACTGGGGCCCCACCAGAAACGTTGCTGCATTTTAAACATTATATATGAATTGGCAGAGCTGGAGGATGTGAAGAAAGTAGGGTTTAGCAGTCTGCAACCAAGGTACTGCTGTGGTGGTGGTTCCTGACAAACCATAGTTTGCAAAGGGAGAGATGGCTTAAGAATGAATGCTCACTATCCCCCTCTCCCCTTCCCCAGGTGAATTCCTCTCCCATTGTAATTAGCTGTGGTTTTTCATTTATTCTTATCTTACAAATTTATAAACTGAAACCACAGAACTTCTGTTTTATGGGAAATTGTGCCCAACTGTATGTGCACAAACACAGCGTACAGACTAAACTTTGAAGAAGAAAAAGGCTCAAACTAGTTGAATTGTGTTGATATAAAAAGATATGAGTATGTATATAATTGAAGTGCTTCTTGAAAGTGAAATATTTTGATGTTTCCACCCCTTAGTGAGTATTGCCATCCCATCCCAGTAGTGCTGTCTGGCTTCTCTTGAATAAATCAACCTTATATACATTTAAGGTCTTTTCTAATCTGGATCGCTGTTTTCTATTCCCATTAGCTCCAGTTAAAATGATTCTAGTTAAGCTAATCTTGTTTTGTCTTCTGAGCCTCTTTTGGTGAAGCTGAGTGCTGAGGCGATCCACACTTCCATGTGTTGCTTTCAACTTTGCTTACAATCAACACTGTAAAAGAAATTAAAGGAAAATTCATATTTTATTGGGGTGCTGGTTTTTTTTAGTACTATAATGTAAACAAAGTTAAGATAAAAGTTAAGAAACATTTCGAGACTTTACTTTCCCCACTGACATGGAGATTAACCATCATGTCTAAACACACAGTTCTTTTGCAATATACCTTGCCATAAATTGATTCCCTAACATCTACCGCCAATCATAGCTATCAACGTTTCCCTTTTTTAAAGGGAAATTCCCATATTCCGAACAGGATTCCTCACAAGAAAAGGGAAAAGTTGACAGCTATGACCTCCCATGTAAGGAAGGACTGCAGAGATACCACTTTGTGCAATTTACCCACTAGTAACATTGTCATCGCCATGTTGTAATACCTGAGTGCCAGCTCACAAAAATTCAACCTTAGGGTATTGTAAAGGGAAAAGGTGCAAACCTGAGCCGGCTCTCCTCCTACTGATTAAGTTCCATTAGGCAGAAGAGTCAGCATGGGTCAGATCTTTCATGTAAAGGCTTGTTACTCAGTTCCAGGTTTCGAATTTGAGATGTTTCATAAGTGAGTCAACAGGGAAACAAATGAGATAAATATTAGATTGCATTAAAATGATAGATAAGCAATATTTCTGAAGTGTCATGCAACCATATTCATTGGATTGACTTCTGTCCCAAATATGAGATGAATAAGATAACATTAGCTTCTTCCCATTTCCCTCAGAATTCTCCAACATCCCTAGCTGAGATGCTTTGTTACTCTGACTCAAGAACACCTGAGCTTCCCCTGAATCACTCTAAGTCACCTTACAATTCAGTGCTGGTGTTAGCGGGGACATCTCCCATCAAGGCATGTTCTGCACACCTCACACCTACTTCAGAACAAAGAATGGGTCATTTTCCATGAGTAGTGTAACGATGAGTTCATTGGGGAAGCTAGCAATGCATGCCAGTCTACCTGAGTGATTCAACATAATGGTTTAATCGGGTCTACCACACATGCTGTGGTATCTTCCATATTAAAACTGTGGCTTGTTCAATTCTAGCTATTGGTGGTTGGTGTTATTTTATTTCCTTCCCCTTGCAATATATTGGTTTCAAAGAGACTGCATGTTGGCTGTGCATTACAAAGGCTCCATGCCAGTTCATTATTCCTATCTTTCAATCATAAAAAGGGTGGCTACTATTAATATGCTCTTCACACATACTGAATGCCAAAAATAATCCTTGTGTTAAATCAATCTCCTGTTTTATTCATAGGCTCTGGTTTCATATTATTTCTATGGATCAAGAAGAAGGAGGGAGGAGGGAGGAGGGGAACACAAGCATCTCTGGTACTCAGGAAAATAATCCAATATATAGTTTGTTGTTTGTTTTAAGACAACTAGGATCACTCAAATTGTGTAATCCTCTCCAATGAAATGGGGAAAATCTATATTCGCTAAAAATTAATAAGTTTTAAAATCAGAAAGCAACATCTTTAAATCCATATTAAGATGTCTGAACTGCACACTCTAAACCCTGTTTTGTACTGTGGTCAGGAATTGTAGTAAATGTGGGATGAAAGGCTGAAAATACATATATCCACAATAAGCTCTCTATGTCCATGAGATCTATATGCAACTTTAAACTGTGACCCCTAACTGTGTGTACTGTGGGTTAGTGATGTCTTGGATCTACATAAGCATGGAACTGGTTCTGTCAATCCAAAGAAGCATTAAGCCAACTCTTATGCACATTTGCTCAGAAATGAGGCTGTGTACATGGCATACCTTTAAAGCGCCCCCCCCAAAAAAAGTTTATTTGATAACAGCTTGTGCAGACCAGCCTAAGATTGCATCTTACAGCATGGCAAACCTATGCTTTTTGACTCAGAAGCCAGTACAGTGGTGCCTCGCAAGACGAAATTAATTCGTTCCGCGAGACTTTTCGTCTTACGATGTTTTTCGTCTTGTGAAGCACGGTCGGTCCATCGCAACTGCGCCTCTTCAAGCGGCTTTAAGAAAAAAGCGCAAGACGTTTTCGTCTTGCGAAGCAAGCCCATAGGGAAATTCGTCTAGCGAAGCAACGCAAAACCGAAAAACCCTTTCGTCTAGCAAGTTTTTCGTCTTGCGAGGCATTCGTCTTGCGGGGCACCACTGTATCTCCAAGTTCAGCAGAACTTACTCCCAAGTCAGTGTGCACTGGACTGTAGCCTAAGAAATTGTTCTTGAACAGCAGCCCCTGTTTCTCATTCTGCATCCAAACGGCAAACATCTTTTGGAGCCAAAATGAATTTGAGAAATAATTGTACAATAGCATGAAGGTCACCAATATCACTGAGTTTTTGAACTCTTTTCTGAGTCTAAGTAGCTATTTTAGATCCTAGCTGACCCATAGCATGTGTGTGTGTGTGTGAGAGAGAGAGAGAGAGAGAGAGAGAGAGAGAGAGAGAGAGAGAGAGAGAGATATCACGATCACACAGGTATTTCTCATATATGCATTTTCTATATTTTCTGCATTCACAGACTAGCTTTTACATGTTTGTGAGAAACAGACAAGGTTTAAATTAAACCTGGAAAGTTTGTTTTCATTAGACAGAAAAAGTTAATAACAAGGAGCAGTGGTGCAGAAAAGTGGAGAGAGGGCTTTGCTGAAAATAACTTTGATGCATGGAGCAAGGTCTCTGTTTCAATCTTTTTTCTCCCTCCCACACAAACACACCATTTTCAAATCACTGAACGGAATGAGTTATTCATATTCCTATGAAAATGTCTTCTGACATACACACAATGGCACATTTCCTAACCTTTAGCCAGCCTTTGATTGGGTGATCCCAGCCAATGCATCAAGGGAATGGCTCATCGGCAACAAAATTAAATTCTGTCATACTCGGTTGTTTGGTTCCACAATGTGATAAACTAATCAAAAACTTTATGCATTTTTATCAGAAATCAAGAAACAGTAAAATTCACAGAATCAAAGTAAATTTGAAATATGAAAAGAATAGTGAAGACTTGCCAGTAATTTTCCTCTGCATCTGTTGCGTTCCTCACATAGCAGTCATTTTCCTGATGGCATTCATTCCATTTTATTTTTTTTTTAAAAAAAATGAGAAATTGCTGCAAGCTGACAGAAAACAGGAATGTTTATGGAATACCTGTAAAGTTAGAAATGGAGAAGAGGTTGGCAAGGGAAATGAAATAAAGCTGGGAAATGGGGGCATTCATCTTTTCATCTCAAGAATGCCCCTGGGAGCAGTGGTGTACTTATGGTTTCTGCTACCCCATGGCAAAATAGATTTGCTACCCTTGCTCCAGTGATATATTCTACATCAGATGCTTTGGCCTTCATGCTCGATTAAAAACAGGAGAGACTGGGCTAGAGGGGTGCTTTGTTTGTTTACCCAACAGGAGTTGCCATTAAAAAAAGGCCCAGCCAGCATTTCCACATTTAAAAAAATGCAGTATATAATAAGATGGCTGTTAATTCTGGTGTCAAAGCAAGACACCAAATCTATATCTAGCGCACAGTAATGGCACCCTCATTTGGGCAGTGTAGTGATGGAATTTGAAGTGGGGGCAAATGCTGATACATCTCCACCCCCAGTGTCCCATTTTCAATATGGGAAATAACCCATACAGTGGTGCCTCGCAAGACGGAGAGAATCCGTTCTGTGATTCTCTTCGTCTAGCGGTTTTTTCGTCTTGCGAAGCAAGCCCATTGACGGATTAGCGCTATTAGCGCTATTAGCGGCTTTTAGCGGCTTTTAGCGGCTTATCTGCTGATCGGATCAGCTGATAAGCGGCTTAGCAGCTTAGAAAAAGGGGGGAAAGGAGAGAAAAAACCAGCAGGAACTCGCAAGACATTGTCGTCTTGCGAAGCAAGCCCATAGTAAATTCGTTTTGCGAAGCACCTCCAAAACGGAAAACTCTTTCATCTAGCGAGTTTTCCGTCTTGCGAGGCATTCGTCTTGCGGGGCACCACTGTACTAACTGTGAGGCAGAGGGTCGAACAAGGCAAGCTGATCTTGATTGAAACTGATCCAGCTGTAAACATGGCTGGTCCAGAAAGGGAATGAAGGAGAGTCATAGGAGACTTTGGGCATGTATCGTGGCTGCATTAAAAGCAGCATTCAGAGGAGCAGGCATGACTGTTGGGTTGGGAGTGAGGCAGGACTAAGAATCTAAGCAGGGCATTTATTATTTTTTAGCCAGAACTCACTGGAACCCAGTTCCAGCACCTCTCAGGTGGGCACCATTGCCATTATAAGAGAACAAGGGAGGTGTTCATGGTGAGTTCCAGGAACTCTTTTTCTAGAAAAAGAGTTAGTTCTGGATCTAAAAGGTAAAGGTAAAGGGACCCCTGACCATTAGGCCCAGTCATGGACGACTCTGGGGTTGGGGCGCTAATCTTGCTTTCTTGGCCGATTGACGGATTAGCGCTATTAGCGCTATTAGCGGCTTTTAGCGGCTTTTAGCGGCTTATCTGCTGATCGGATCAGCTGATAAGCGGCTTAGCGGCTTAGAAAAAGGGGGGAAAGGAGAGAAAAAACCAGCAGGAACTCGCAAGACATTGTCGTCTTGCGAAGCAAGCCCATAGGAAATTCGTTTTGCGAAGCACCTCCAAAACGGAAAACTCTTTCATCTAGCGAGTTTTCCGTCTTGCGAGGCATTCGTCTTGCGGGGCACCACTGTACTAACTGTGAGGCAGAGGGTCGAACAAGGCAAGCTGATCTTGATTGAAACTGATCCAGCTGTAAACATGGCTGGTCCAGAAAGGGAATGAAGGAGAGTCATAGGAGACTTTGGGCATGTATCGTGGCTGCATTAAAAGCAGCATTCAGAGGAGCAGGCATGACTGTTGGGTTGGGAGTGAGGCAGGACTAAGAATCTAAGCAGGGCATTTATTATTTTTTAGCCAGAACTCACTGGAACCCAGTTCCAGCACCTCTCAGGTGGGCACCATTGCCATTATAAGAGAACAAGGGAGGTGTTCATGGTGAGTTCCAGGAACTCTTTTTCTAGAAAAAGAGTTAGTTCTGGATCTAAAAGGTAAAGGTAAAGGGACCCCTGACCATTAGGCCCAGTCATGGACGACTCTGGGGTTGGGGCGCTAATCTTGCTTTCTTGGCCGAGGGAGCCGGCGTACAGCTTCCGGGTCATGTGGCCAGCATGACTAAGCTGCTTCTGGCAAACCAGAGCAGCACACGGAAATGCCGTTTACCTTCCTGCCAGAGCGGTACCTATTTATCTACTTGCACTTTGACATGCTTTTGAACTGCTAGGTGGCCAGGAGCAGGGACTGAGCAATGGGAGCTCACCCTGTCGCAGGGATTCGAACCGCCGACCTTCTGATCAGCAAGTCCTAGGCTCTGTGGTTTAAGGATAGATAAAAGGAATGCAAGTACAATGGAAGGAAATCTGATTCAAGCTAAAGACTGGAGAAAATGGCCAAAGAAACAGAAGAGACTTAAGCCACACAAAGGAAAGAAGGGCTGGACCCACAATTCTTTGTGTATTTTGGAATTAACTTGTATGCTGTTAAAAGAGAATAAACTTTGAGATAAGCAGGATCCTGACCTTTCTCAAAAGCTAAGGATCCAGCTGGCACACTGAAATAAGAGCACATTTTTAGGCTCTGATGGTTCTCATTTATAAGGAAATACTTTACATTAACCCTATCAGTCATGATGACTGATGCAGAATAAATGTCAGCTCCAAACAATATGCACTAATACAGGCATAGGCAAACTCAGCCCTCCGGATGTTTTGAGACTACAATTCTCATCATCCCTGACCACTGGTCCTGTTAGCTAGGGATGGTGGGAGTTGTAGTCCCAAAACATCTGGAGGGCCAAGTTTGCCTGTGCCTGCACTAAAAGGATCAAAGATATTAAAGCAGCACATACAAACTGAGAAACCATTCTCAAACCCTCTAAAATAGAAGAAGAAGGTCTCACGAGGAAAAATATATTGTGCCTCTTAAATAGGTGCAGTTGGCATGGTAAATATTCACCCATGGCACATATTGTGAAACGTCATGGCAATAGATCAGTAGCTACCTTTGACTCTTCAACGCATTTTGTGCGGCCTAAGAATTCTCTTGAAAATTGGGCAGTACAGAATGTATACTGATGAAATGAAGCCAACATCAGGTCATTGCGCACGCTCTCTCTCTCTCTCCTTTCCACACTTCATAACAAATGGGCAAGATCTTTATGGAATACAGCAATCTAGCTTGCAAATATGAATGTAAATGCCTGTGTACCAGATGGGCATTTCTGCGAAGATTCATGTACCCACCGCTGATTCGAACAATAGAAGAAAACATATGTAAAAGGCATCAGTATTTCTTCAGAGTTATTATGAAAGATCTCAGCATAGATTGCAAGGCTGGAATTTAATTGGCCTCTCTGAACAACAGCAGTGCTCAGTATTCCAGAAGTCTGGCAGGCTTGGCCTGGCATCTTTTCCCTTACCATCTGCAGCATTCTCTGCCCTGCTGTAAGAAAAACACAATTCACCTACTGAGGACATTTCCCCCCCCCTTGGTTCCTTCTGCTTACTTATGGGGTGATATAATGTATTGCCAGATCCTGGATTCCCAGCGGATGGGGGTTGCAATTTTTCAGTTTCCACTGGTACAGTGCCGAAACTTGTTTTCTGATTTCTTGAAAGCCTTCTTCCCCTGTGAAAGAGACTTCATTCCCCCCCCCCCCCGCCATGTAGAATTTTAAAAATTCTTTAGAATCTTGGTGGGTGCTCAGTTGAACTTCATAGGACCAGAACTTACCATGTTTATTTGTTCAAGGCATTTATTACCCATATCTGACTATGATCCCTGAGCTCTAGCATTCAAAATTGACACTTGATCCAGGCAAGGCAGAAATGCTCCTGGTAAGGAGAAAATCTGGAATTAGCTAGTGAAGGAGGATAGATTTATCTACATCTAATTTCTCTGAAGAAATGTTAATTATAACATCTGACTGCAGGTAGTCCTTTGGTGACCACACAGATTATACATAGTGAAACTTGCCTTACATCAGGACTGGATTACAGTAGATGCTCAGGTTGCGAATGTGATCCGTGCGGGATGCACATTCGCAACCCGCAGCAGCACATCTGTGCATGCGCAGGTTGCAATTTGGCACTTCTGTGCATGCGCAAAGCACGATTTAGCCCGTTCCAGTACATCCGGGTTTTGGCGGGTGTGTAACCTGAAAAACTCAACCTGAAGCGGCTGTAACCCAAGGTATAACTGTATTGCAGTATGGTCTCCTTTGAGGAACCATTGGAAACCAGAGTGCAGCAGCAAGGTTTACAACTGCCCTTAAAGGGATGCAATAGTTCCCAGGAAGTTCCCAGACACAATTCAAAGTGTCGATGGTTGCCTTTAACCACCAGTATACTTTAGGGACCTGCTCCACATCTACCAGGTAGATCTGGCTGATAACTCCTTCTCTGTGCCCTGAATATGGTGCAAACTTGGCTGGTGGCTAAGAGAAAGGAACTTCTCTGTGAGCTCACCTTAACTGTGGAAATCGTTGCCCCATAAGACTCCTTCACACTTCTGTCATGGATGCTTTAGTTGAGATTCCTGCATTGCAGGGGCTTGGACTAGATGACCCTCATGGTCCTTTCCAACTCTGCAATTCTATGGTTCTAAATTCCTCCATTTTTCAGGTGCACAACGCCTGTTCCTGTTTATTTCATATACCTAGCGTCTGGAAATGAAGGCTGGTTTCCCTAGGAGAAAGGAACCTCTCAACTTACCAAACATTCATGCACATTTTAGAAGTATGGATTGTAACCATGAGCACCATGAAATCAAAGATTTCAACAGTATGCACATTTTCTTAGGAGTAAGTCCCATTAAACACATTGGGAATTGCCGTATTTTTCAGTGTATAAGACACCCCCTATTTGGGGGGACTCCAAATTAAGAAAACACCCCTCAGCACTACCCGTGTATGAGATGAGCCCCAATTTTAAACCTATATTTTTGGTTTTTCAAAAAACACCCTAGTCTTATATACAGAAAAATTACGGTATTTACAAATAAGCGTGTAGAGGGTTGCTCTCTATTAAAATCAGTGGAAACGAGCCAGGAATAAAGTACTCTGGAACAGGTCTCTAATGTTAATTGTGAGTCTCTAAAGCATAGGTATTTATTGAAAGTGAACCTTTGGGTTAAATAAATTGGGCACTCTTTGTATGGTGGTATAAACCTCTCCCAGTTATGGTCAGAATACAAATGGTGCTGTAGAAAAAGCAGATCCAGAAGCTTTCTCAAAAGCAGGGGAAAGTTGTTCGTTTTTAGCCATGGATTCTTGGAAATGCAACTTCAAGCTTCTATGTATAAAAGACTGGGGGGCAAGGAGGGGAGATGAGTTTAATGTGTATCCAGCTGGCATGTGGGTTGATCCAAATCCGGTTGAAGATGGTGAAATCATTTCATTTCCTGACTCAAAACAAACTTATTTTCAGAGCTTTGAACTAATCTTTTAAAGAAAAGCTCCCAAACATGAAAAGGGTGAGTTGCAAAACATGCCTTTGGCTTATTACAAAGAGAGTTGCTAGATAAATCTTAAAGAGATTTCTCAAAAAGGGGTTTTGGACACATGCAATAAATATATGTTCAGGTGCCATGTGGAAATGTGTGCGAGATTTTCCATAGGCAAAAGAGAAGAGTATTGTGCTTTGTGAAGTATAGCCATGAATCTAAAAACACAGTTGAGCCTAGCTTACATGCTTAGCTGGTTACAGATAGGTAGCCGTGTTGGTCTGCCATAGTCAAAATAAAAAAATTCCTTCCAGTAGCACCTTAAAGACCAACTAAGTTAGTTCTTGGTATGAGCTTTCGTGTGCATGCACACTTCTTCAGATACACAGTGTGTATCTGAAGAAGTGTGCATGCACACGAAAGCTCATACCAAGAACTAACTTAGTTGGTCTTGAAGGTGCTACTGGAAGGAATTTTTTTATTGTGCTTAGCTGGGGTGAAGATCCAGGAATGGGAGGTTCTGCAATTCATTCCCTTGGAAGATACATTTGGATTATTATTATTATTATTATTATTATTATTATTATTATTATCAGTAAATACTAATTTCCCAGAGTGCTTTTTATGGCAACTGAGGATGTTATTTTTGTCCCTTGGCATTATGGTATTAGCTGACAATTATATTGCTGAATTTTATTAATGTTTTATTGGTTTTAATTTTATTTGAATATGCACTGCTTTGGGGGCCCGCAAGTCATAAAGAAAAAAATAATCATAATCATCTGTGGCTTTTGATACTATTAACCATGATATCCTCCTGGAACTGCTCCATGGAATGGGAATTGGGAGTACTGTGTTATAGTGGTTCTGGTCCTCCCTATGGAGTCCAGAGATAAGCATTGGTTTAGTGCTCCTCAGGCCCCTGGTGGTTATGTTACAATAGCACTAGATATTATATCATCAGATCAGATTAGATCAAATGTATATACTGCTTGGTTTTGTTTTTTTTTAAGTGTGAACTAGTTGAGATTCCTGCATTACAGCAGTTGGACTAAATGATCCTTGGGATCCATTTGAACTCTACAATTCTGTGATTCTAAACTCAAAGTGGTCTATACCCAATGCTATTTAATTAATACCTACATTAAAAGGACAATGGGAGCTCTGGGAGTAAGCTACCATCAGTATGCTGATGACCCTCAGCTCTATTTCTCCATAATATCTGAATCAAGAGAGGCTGTGCAGTCCCTGAACCAGTGTCTGGATGCAGTGGTAGGATGGAAAAGGGAAAATAAGTTGACCTTGAATCCTGGCAAGACAGAGGCACTGTGAGTGCGTGGTTCATGTCTCTGTGTTTTATTTTTTTAGCTACTGTCAATTTAAATATTTTTAAATATTTTAAACTTGTTTTATCTAGGATTTTAATGTTTTATTATATATTCTTGTAAACAACATAGAGGTGTGTTCTTTTTACAATCAATATATACATTTTGGTTATTATTATCCTCATAACATAACATGCAATGTGGACACTCCACATGGAGGCCTTTATGCAGATATGTTTATTTTGCATCATACATACATCTCAAAAAGGGGGTGCAGTGGGAAAGACCACAATTTGATCACATAGTTTGTTGACATACCATTTCCAGCAAACAGTCAATCACCTTCTCCATGCTGGAATCTACACACGTATAAAAACTGTTCTGAAAATGCTTTTTTAAAAGCGTTTTTTTAAAAAAATATATTGAATTTTCCATAAGGCTCACCATCATCATCTAGTGTCACATTGTATATTGCACCTAAAACACACACAAAATGTTTTATTTGTAGCTGTATAGCCGAGTCCCATCTCTCTGACAAAACCCATCACAGCTATGTGTGTATTGTACAACTGGTAGCAAAAGTCCAAAAGTCTTTGCATTCTGCAAAATGATACAAATGTTCAAGTGATTTACATTATGCAGCACTGTGGGTTATGTGCATTTAATTCTCCTCTATGTAGTTCACATTTGAGAGGAATGCAGCTGTCTTTTACTGTTCATTTTTTCAATAATCTTGTCAAGTGATAGATCTTTAATTTAAAAGACTATCCATGACAGCTGTTTGAGAATTACCTAGCTATGCTGAACTGGCAGTGAGAGGATTCACAGCAGGGGAAGAAAAATGAACACAGTCGTTGCAGTTTGAACCAGCTGTGTGGCTGAATCAACCTGGAAGAACTGACTTGTCTAAAGAATATTTGGGCACATTTTACACAAACTTTGGAAGGAGATGATTTCACATTATCTACTTGATCCACCAGTCTCTCCTATTTAGCTTTTCTCTGATTTTTCTACAGCCAGCTAGACTTCCACAAATATGTATTTACTATTTCTATTTATAAGGCATTCTATACTCCCTTTTAGCTCAAAAAAGAGACCCCCAAAACAGTTTACACTCAAACCCCAGGACACTCAAACCCCAGTAAAACAAATAATAACTGATAAAAATCAAAGCACATTAAATGCCTCTCACAGCAAAAACATCTCAATTGCCCCCCTAAAGAACGACAGAGGAGAAGCTAGTCTAACCTTTGGGAGTTTCATAATCCAGGTGCTGCCTCTGAAGAGGCTTTGGTCCTTCAGAACCAATTGCACCTTCCCTGGTGGTATAACGCCAAGCAGCCTCCAAAGATGACCACAAATGATGGGCAGGTTGACATGGGAAGAAGTGATCCTTCAAATATTCTGGTCTCACAACAGTAAGGATTTTGAAACCAGCTCAGATTTGACCCCGACTATCTCTGCCTCCATGCACTGTGCAAAGGAAAAGCCTGCAACAAAAATATGTAACCGTACAGGCATTTTTAAAACACATCCCACAATTTATGCATAGGATGAATATGAAAATAAAGAGTGAGATTAGGACTTCAGCCTTAAACTAGGGTTGCCATACGAGTAGATTTTCCAATGATGGAATTAGTGTCCAGGGGGAAATGTCTGGATTTTGAAATCTTCCCACTTTTTGGGTCCAGATTTTTACTTCTTGAAATATGGCAACCCTACTTAAGCTTTCCAGAAACTTGTTTATGGCAAAGTTCATACCATTGTGTTAAATCCAAACTTCACAGGAGTGGAAAGAGGAAGGCAGACTAGCTGCTCCAAAGGGTTGGCACCATTCAGGGAAAGCGCTGATTCCTCTAAGGATCAGTGTAGAGTTGGCAAAGAACAACAACTCTGTTTTCCCATCTCAAGCTAGTCAACATGTTAACCCCCCCCCAAAAAAAACCCTACATGGCAAAGAAACAATTGGATGCACTTGCTTTGTTATCTACTTGACAGCAGGTGGGTAGGAGCTGGGGAAAAATGCGTCAAAGAGGGTAAATGAAGGGTAGGTTTGGTTTTTACAGTGGTACCTCAGGTTAAGTACTTAATTCGTTCTGGAGGTCTGAACTTAACCTGAAACTGTTTTAACCTGAAGCACCACTTTAGCTAGTGGGGCCTCCTGCTGCTGCTGCGCCGCCGGAGCACGATTTCTGTTCTCATCTTGAAGCAAAGCTCTTAACCTGAGGTAATATTTCTGGGTTAGTGGAGTCTGTAACTTGAAGCATATGTAACCTGAAGCGTATGTAACCTGAGGTACCACTGTATATCCATTCTTGGCCCCGCTTCCCAGTGGCAACACACTTGAAGCCCCAACCAGGATGCAATGCCACCCCTCTCCTACATGTCCACTTCAGGGTGAGGGGAAATTGCATCTCTGCCTTTGTGTACAAGCAACAGAAGCATGAGATGTCACCTTTCAGCATGGAGGAAATATCCCTGAAAATCATGGCAAAGGTTTCCCCTCTCACACTACTCTAATATTATGTAATTAGCTAACTGCATCTCTTTGGGAAAATGGAAAGTTGAAGTATTGTACCACATCACTCCGCAAACAATGTCTGAGCTTGTGTGTATGCTTTTGAAAGGTCAAGCGGTGTTCCAGGTAGTAATCCGTTTCTTTTGTCAACTGCCCCTGTTTTCTGTTTTACAACACTGGCTCCTGACAGATAAAGATTATCCTTTGGAGTAAGCAATTCGGAAAAGTCTCTTCACAAACAATATAATCGGAGTGCCAAGTCACTGCAGCCGCGGTTTCTTCTAGTACTGACACATGCCCCACAGACAAGCTTTTGCTTTTATATTGCTATGCCACTTTCCCTTATTACTACTTTTTTATTCTTTGGGAAAAATAAGGAGTCCTCTAAAGCATCTTTAAAGTTACAACTCTGTCACAAGGCATAAAGCTTGGCAGGGAGATGTATGCAGGCTGATAACACAGCTGACTGTGAGAGGAGCATAAGCACGGGAGTTCAAAGCAAGGGTAGGAGACATGCAGACTGAACTGACTGTATTGTACCCAACTTTGACTGGTAGTGAATCTGAATTCCAGGGCCAGCTGACAGTCCATAGAGCTGAGGCCTATCAAATAGTCAAGTGAGGGCCAGGGTGCGCATAGCAAGAGCAGCCATATTCTCCCTTCACTACATGTTCTCCCTGCACTGCAGTATGACTCTGAAATACCAATTGTTGGGAATCTTGAGTGGGAGTTGTGCTCAGGTCCTGTTTGTGCTCTTTCCCTAAGCATTTGGCTGGCAACTATGAGCACAAGATGTGGAACTAAATGGACCTTTGGTCTGATCCAACAATGTTATTATTATGTTCTTAACCATGGGAAAATATCACACAGGAGCCAAGACCAGTGGCAATGAAGTAGGTGAGGGATGTATTCCAGATTTGTGTTTGTGTCTGTGTTTGCAATTGTGTTATTTAGTTTGGAACATTTCCCTTACAGATTTTTCAGTTTGTTAACAATATAATACTTTATTAAGTGTTCTGTTTGTGCTCAATAATATCAGCATGACATATGCTTGTGCGAAAAAGTCTGGGCACTGCTAATTTCTATATCTATTCCTAAAGGAGAAAGATGTACTAGTACTATTATAAACTGCTCTGTATATTCACATATGGTGAACCAATGAGAGGGGAATTTTTGATCTCACAGGCACTGAGGCGTAAATTCAGCCTTCAGGCAGGTTGCTATCACTGAAAAGTCAGGGGCCAAATTCTTGCATAATCTTCACAATGAACCTTGCCTACATCTAATCTTGAAATTCTCGCTGTATGATTCTATGGATGCTGATTATGATGGAAGTCCCATTGCGTGGACAGGCGGAGTCCCCAGATCCTGCACGGTCCCCCCGTCATGTGAATAACGACTCAAGACAACGTGCTATGGGATTAAATTGGCCACAACTTTATTAAATTTCAAATGTGGGTAGACCTTGGCTCAGGCATTGGGCGTTCTCCCTCCCCGGTCCCCAGCCGGGGACCTAGGGAGCATCAGGGTTATCCAGTGTGTGTGGGGGGGATGGGCCGGCTCTGGAGAACATATGTTCAAGCAGAGATGGCCGCCCCCGTAACGCCGCCGCCGCAGGAGGGAGCAATGACGACCTTTCGGTGTACGGCCAAAGCCTCCCTTCAGAAAACCCCTTTAACGGGGAACCCTGGTATCGCCGCCGCAAGAGGAAGATGGACAAAAGGATTCCGCCCAAGGCCTGATACCGCCAAAGTTGTGACGTTTTGCTACGGGAAAGGCGAAACCTGCCAATGCAGGGAAATTCCTTTCCGGCCCTTTAACAGCGACCTTAACGTAGCAGCGCCCGCATACCTGTGAAGAAAAGTTAACCTGCAAAACCTGTGAAGAAAAGTTAACCTGCAAAATAAGACCTTAACTGAGGGTGGGTAGGGTGGGAGAAGCTCTGGAGCCAAGTGTGGATTCCTAGGTAAGATCCTGCCTCTATTGTGTGGGCAGGTAATCCCTCTCCTACCTGGCCTGGTCTCCTTGGCAACGCTTCCCCCAGGTGGGATTGGACAACTGACTGAGGTAGGTGGAGACCTCCAGGTATCCCACCTGAGGGAAGGCAAAGCCAAGCCTATGCTGTTGGAGCCGCTCCAGATCTAGGGGCTGCACGCGTCCACGCAAAGGGCGCCCCCCATTTCAAGCGGGGAGCGGTCATTGCGTGGACAGGCGGAGTCCCCAGATCCTGCACGGTCCCCCCGTCATGTGAATAACGACTCAAGACAACGTGCTATGGGATTAAATTGGCCACAACTTTATTAAATTTCAAATGTGGGTAGACCTTGGCTCAGGCATTGGGCGTTCTCCCTCCCCGGTCCCCAGCCGGGGACCTAGGGAGCATCAGGGTTATCCAGTGTGTGTGGGGGGGATGGGCCGGCTCTGGAGAACATATGTTCAAGCAGAGATGGCCGCCCCCGTAACGCCGCCGCCGCAGGAGGGAGCAATGACGACCTTTCAGTGTACGGCCAAAGCCTCCCTTCAGAAAACCCCTTTAACGGGGAACCCTGGTATCGCCGCCGCAAGAGGAAGATGGACAAAAGGATTCCGCCCAAGGCCTGATACCGCCACCCGAGACCGCAATTGCGGTCTCGCCGCCAAGACTACCAACATCTGAAAGACGCCTTTGCCATCCTCCACCAATCAATCAGGCCATGCCTGATGTCGCTCAGCCAACGCTCGTTACCAAGGTCCGATAGGTGCACGCCATCGGGCTGAAATAGCTCCTGCATGTAAACTTTAATGTTGGGGTGTTTTATGACCTGACCTCCCATGCGAGTGGTTGCAGAGCGCACTGCCCTATTGATTTTTTCCACAGTGTAATTAAGTCTAGTGGGTTTGATGTTGCCACGCCAATGCAAGCGTGGTAGAGGTTCGTACCAGAAAATCGTGATATTGGGGTGAGTGGCGTGCACGCTTTCTAGGTCTGTGATCGCCGTTTTGATCAAAATTATGCTTTTGCGCACGACCAAGTCATTTTCGCAGAGGTGGAGCACAACCGCACTTGGCGGGTGGCGGAACGCAAGTTCGTGACGCAACCGAGGGAGCAGAGCATCCCACCGTGGGGCGCAAGTTCGTGACGCAACCGAGGGAGCAGGGCATCCCACCGTGGAACGCAAGTTCATGACGCAACCAAGGGAGCAGGGCATCCCACCGTGGATCGCAAGTTCATGACGCAACCGAGGGAGCAGGGCATCCCACCGTGGAACGCAAGTTCGTGACGCAACCAAGGGAGCAGGGGATCCCAACGCCTTCCCCGTTGTCCGAACCAGGCAATGGAGATCTTTGGCTGCAGACCCAGATGTTCTCCGCCTGGACCAGTGGTGGCATGGATGGCCGCCCAATGCACTATGCTGTGGCCGAAGTTTGGGGGTTGAGCCTGAAAGAAAGGATTATATGGTATCTGTCAGTGTCTGCTGGTTGTATCTAATGTAGCCTTTGAAGGCAGCTGAACGCCACCGCCCCATTGCTTTTATGTGTTCTGCCGCGAGGCCGCTTGCAGCTGCCGTGGTTGCTGCACCGATACAAAAGGAATGCCCAGAAAATTGTGCCAGGTCGCCTACACAAGCATGGATGGCCTTACGCAATATTGAAACAAATTGGCAACGGGTCATGGGGCGGCCTGATGCATGAATGGGAGGGCCTGGTCCTGGAGGACGTACCTTCAAGAATTTGCGTGTGTCCGCGACCAGGCATGGTCCAGTGTGTGGGGAGGGGGCTAGACTTAGCGTGGTACCCCTACCTAGTTGATCGGTTTTGGAGGCTCGGATTTTAACTTGTAGCATGCTTGTCAGGGTTGATATCAGCCAGACAAGCCCCTACGATGAGATGACAATGTGCCCCCAACGCACTCTCTGATACGGAGCGCACCAAGGAAGGCCAGGGAGAAGGCCGCCCTGAATAGCCTAACCTCATAGTTGGACCAGCAGATACTGGGGAGCACATCCGATATCAGCTGGAGGATCTCAATGGTTACTGTCCTCCTCTTATCTGGAATGGGCGGGTGGGAGTGACGCCACCCTGCAAAGCTTCCTTACATGGAAATTGTTACAGGGGTCTGGGAGCCAAAAACAGTTGCTGAAGTATGAGAAAGCAGCCTTGTGCAGGCTGATTGTCTTAAGGGGCCATGCCTCTACGGTTTAGGTGAACTATTAGAACATCATACTCCTTAGCTGCACGTCTGCGTCGTAAACCAAACTTATCTCTGAACCCCTCAAATTGGGACCATGCTCCGGTGTAGGATTGCAATGTTGATGGTGCAAGGGGGCTCAGTACCCCTGCTGTCACTTCTCTCGACCGAGTTCCCAGAGGTCCTCCGGAAAGGCTTCTGGGAGTTGATCGGCCTCGGGTGCTAGGTCACCAAAACGCTCCATCTGAAAGCGAGACAGGGCATCTGCAATGTCGTTATTGAGGCCCGGGATGAACCGCGCGGAAAAGGTGATGTTACCTTTCAGACATTCCAGCACGAAGAGACGGAGCACGCGAATTACCTTGTTGGATTTTGCAGATTGCTTCGCAATGATTCTTACCACCGCCTGGTTGTCTGACCAGAAGCACACCTTGGTGTCCTTGAGAAGGTCCCCCAAACCCGGAGAGCTACTAGGATTGGAAAGAACTCAAGAAAAGTTAAATCACGTGTAATGCCCTCCGCGTGCCAAGATGTCGGCCAAGGCTGCACACGCCAGTGACCCGAGGTAGACACCGAAGCCAGAGCGACCAGAGGCGTCAGAGTGCACCTGTAGCTGCTCCTTAAGCAGCAGCCAATCTCGCCAAAAGGATACCCCATTGTAACTTTTCGGAAGGTCAGCCACATTTTGAGGTCCTCCCTTATGGTATGAGTGACCCTGGTGTGGTGGTGGGGGGCAACCCGCCAGCCGTGAGACGGGCTAGGCGTGCGCAAAAGGCGCGACCGGGCGAGATAACCCTGTCTTCCAAATAGAGGTGTCCTAAGAGTGTCTGGACCTGACGCAACGTAGTCGTTTTCTGGGCCATCGTGGTGGTAACCAATTCCCTCAACGTGGCGAGTTCGGCCAGGGGCAGGCAAGAGGTTTGGCTGACAGAATCCAGTTCAATACTCAGATATGATTTTAAACCTAGCAACCAGAAGTCCCTGGGGTGGACTGGTAACAAACGGAAGGCCGATTCGATGTCACATTTTGCCATGAGTGCGCCCGAGCTGCACTCCCTAACCAGCCTGATTGCCTGATCAAGAGATGCATATTTGACTGAGCATTGTTCTTGAGGATTGGCATCATTTACTGACCCACCCTTTGGGTAAGAAAGGTTGTATATTAATCGAAACTCGCCTGGGGCCTTCTTAGGCACGATACCTGGTGGAGACACTATGAGGGTGGGAAATGGAGGTTCTGAGAAGGGACCTGCCACTCGCCCCAGCAAACGTTCTTTGGTGATCTTCTTCTCAGCAATGTGTGGCATATCTCAGACAGACTTTTGGTTGGGGGGATTGGTGCATGAAGGGCTGACTACCACTGGGATATGGAAACCTTCCCTAGAGCCCTCCTCAATGTATTTTGCTGCCTCTTTATTGGGGTACTGGAGTAAAAAGGCGACATTGCTGATATAGATACGGGTGAGGGGGCTAGGGAAAGGAGAACACTATTTGCGGGCATTGTTTTTGCTTTGCTGTGTGCCAGAGGAGCCTGTAGAGGCTCCGGCCTCTTTTGTCTTGAGATGTGCCTGCGCCTGATCCGCAGGAGCCTTGAAAAAACTTCTACCCCAAAAAACATTTTGTGGTGGGGTGAGATCCACTACAGCGCTCGCATTCATGAGCAAATCGGCATTTTTCTCTGAAGCAGGAACCGTTGTTATACTCCCAGCAAGATCTCTTGGGGGCCTTGGATTGGTATTTGGACTGTTTCACATTGTCAGACCCTTTCTTGAAGAATGGGGCAACCAACTCAGACCACACGTCATCATCTTCGATATCCCATCTAGCTGTGTCGTCCCCTGCCGCCCGCTCCCTGAATGCCTGGTCATAGGCAAGTGCCGCCTCCCCCCCCCCCTACATGGCTTCAGCCTTTAGGATGATAAGTAGGTAGCTGGTCAGGTGCCAACCCCTGTCAGGGTAACTAGCGACTATAATACCCATGTAAGTGGTGTATGCAGTGAGTCAATTACGAAAGGTACGCTCAACACTCACTTTTTTTTTTATCTTTTTTCCTCTGCTTGGCGGATTTAGAATCTAGGCATGTCGAAGAGGCAGGGGATAGCAGATCAAACAAATCCACAAACTCCCCATTAAGGATGCGTTCCCGCAACTTCTCGCGCAGGCGAAGGCCTGGGGGCTGGTCAGCTCTTTTGAAGTTGGGTTTCCTAATGCTACCTCTGGAGTTAATGTCCTCCTCGCCACACAGCGCAATAGCACCATGTTCACGCCTGTGCCTCCGGTTGCGGCACCGCCAGACCCAGTGCGGCAGCCCTGGGGCGTGGGGGCCTGTAACCCCATAGCCTTTGATGCTCCCCCCCGTGTACTATCAGTGGAGCTGGACCTACCTGAGGAACTAGATGATCCAGAAGAGTCCCTCTTGGACTTGTGGCTCTCCTCCTGGATTTGCGGTGTTTCCTCCCACGATGACGCGATCTGTGCGACTTAGGGATGATGAGCGTGATGCGCCTTCCTGGACACGGCGGTCAGCGGAGCTGCTACTGCGCCCTTGCCTGCGGCTGTGAGGTGACCCAGAGCGCCCTGTGCGCAAATCCCGCTGCTCCAGGCGGTGCCTCAGCCGGGCAATGGTCCTATCCTTACTGTCTCCACGCACCGGGTGCGAGGGACTGCTACTAAGGCAGGAGCGGGTAGAGGAGGAGCTCTCTGTACATCTCGGCTTGGCAGCCGAGCCCTTGCCGGCGCGATTCGCCATGGCTAGTGGGCTTATGGACCCAAAAGACCCTCTAGGTGCTGCTGCCCTCTTGGGCACGGTGTTCTTGGGCTGCTCCTCCCTGGTCGCACGCGCCTTACGCTGTCCAGTGGCCTGTATCTGGGCAGGCTTGGTGGACGCGCCCCTTACAGTGCCCCTTCTAATGCGGGGCGGAGAAGCAGCCTGACGCTTTGGTGGCATGGTGTGGGGCTAATAGAATAGGGTATGCTAGGGAAACCGTAGAACAAGGGGGGGGGCAATGATTGGTAGAGAATGCCCGCTATCAATTTGCAAACACACACTAGTGATAAAGGTAAGGGTTCAAATAATGGGAGGGGAGGAGATAAGGCAAGGACTGAGTCACAGCAGGGATCGCTACTAAAGGCTGCAAAATAAAACAAGCAATAGTTTAGAAAATCACTGCACAGATTTCAGTTGAGGTCCATGGGCAGTCTCCCCTCGTCGATAATGAGCGTGATGCCTGCTGTCCACTGCACCTGCTGGCAAGCTATGATAGTGAGATGCAAAACCAATACGTACCTGATGAGGCCATAGGTGCGCCTGAGGACCACCGAAGCATGACCGCCCCTGCAGCCAGATCCAGGATGGCCGCCGCCATGTAGCCACCGGCGCAATGGCTGCTGCCATGAGATCGCCATTGAAATGGCTTCAGACTTGGAGCCACCACTAAGCAGGCCCCACCACGGTTTATGGGGGGGGGAAAGCAGAGGCACACACTGTCCCCCGGGGCCATCTGGGGAGGGGGAGGCGGGTATGCCCACCGGCTGCAGAGGTCCGTCCCCCCGCCGCTGCCCAGGGGAGGTTCCAGGGTCGCCAGAGGCCTGGTGTAGGCCATACGAGGCGGCAGGGCCTCCCTGCGGCCTTAAAGGCTGACCAAAGGTGGGGGAAGGCCATGCGGTGTGGCCCACGGCCCCCCCACGGAATGGGGGGGTGGCAGGAAGGCCCCCGCCGCCCAGGGGAGGCTCCATAGCCGCTGTAGGCCCAGCTAGGCCACACTATTAAGCAGAGCCCTTCCGAGGCCCGATTAGGCCTCCCGGAGCCGGGGAGGGCACGTGCCGCAGCCCGCGCCCCCACCCCGGCGATTGTGGGTGTGGCGGGAAGGCCCCTGCCGCCCAGGAGAAGCTCCAGGGCCACCGGGGGCCCGGCTAGGCCGCAAAATGCGGCAAGGCCTCGCCGAGGCCCAGCCAGGCCTCCCTGCGGCCCAGGCAGCCCTCCGGAGCCGGGGGAGGCCGCGTGGCGGGGCCCGGCCCCCCCGGCGATCGCGGGGGCGGCGGGAAGGCCCCCGCCGCCCAGGAAAGGCCCTAGGGCCGCCGGAGGCCCTGCTAGGCCGCAAAATGCGGCACGGCCTCGCCGAGGCCCAGCCAGGCCTCCCTGCGGCCCAGGCAGCCCTCGGGAGCCGGGGGAGGCCGCGTGGCGGGGCCCGGGGGCCCCCCCGGCGATCGCGGGGGCGGCGGGAAGGCCCCCGCCGCCCAGGAAAGGCCCCAGGGCCGCCGGAGGCCCGGCTAGGCCGCAAAATGCGGCAAGGCCTCACCGAGGCCCAGCCAGGCCTCCCTGCGGCCCAGGCAGCCCTCCGGAGCCGGGGGAGGCCGCGTGGCGGGGCCCGCGGCCCCCCCGGCGATCACGGGGGCGGCGGGAATGCCCCCGCCGCCCGGGGGAGGCTCCAGGGCTGGGGGACACGGAGGAGCCCCCCCCGAGGCCTAGTAAGGCCTCACGAAACGCCGCGGGCCTCCCTGCGGCCTAAAAAGGCCGTCTGGGGGCCACCAAGGCCCTGGGAGGTGACCGGGGACCCCCCTCCACCACCCGCCGCACCCCAGGGCCGCCAGGCCTGGCGGGGGAAGGGAAGGGGCCGCGCGTGGCGTTGCCTCCCCCCCCCCCCGCGGCCCACACGCCCCCGCAGGCATGGGGGGGCAGCTATAGGGGCCACCGTGCCACCACCCAACACCCCGGGGCATCAGGGCCCACCTAAGGAAAAGGATCCCCTTTTGAAGGGGTATCCTGAAGTCCATTACCCCCCCCCTTATCCCTTGGGATCCCTCTAGTGGGGGGGGGGCAAAGGCCCCAGGCTTACCTTTTGGAGCGAGGAAGTCCAGCAACGTCCTTCCTGGAGAAGCTCTGGAGCCAAGTGTGGATTCCTAGGTAAGATCCTGCCTCTATTGTGTGGGCAGGTAATCCCTCTCCTACCTGGCCTGGTCTCCTTGGCAACGCTTCCCCCAGGTGGGATTGGACAACTGACTGATGTAGGTGGAGACCTCCAGGTATCCCACCTGAGGGAAGGCAAAGCCAAGCCTATGCTGTTGGAGCCGCTCCAGATCTAGGGGCTGCACGCGTCCACGCAAAGGGCGCCCCCCATTTCAAGCGGGGAGCGGTCATTATGTTTACTCCCAGGTAAGCATGCATAGGATCTCATTATTACAGCATTGAACTAATACAGGGTATAGAAATGGAGGGCTGGATTTAATTAATGGGACCCATGAGCAGAAGCCTGTGCAAAGCAGGCTTTCCTCTCGTCTTCCCCACATGCTCCCTGCATCCTCCACATTGGCTCAGGAGGCAGGTTGTAAGAACCCCAGGGACAGCATGGCAGGAGAAGGAGCGAGGATTGTTCTGTCTGGCAAGCAGAAACATTGATGGAATGATTGCCTTAGCACTAAGTTGATCCCTTAGGTAACATTGAAGTGAATCAGGGTACAGGATGGTAGTCAGTACTAGTCTTATGGAGAGTAAATCCACTGAAGGTCATTCACATTACTAACTCGGGTTCATTAATTTCAATTGATTTACTTTTTGTAGCATTTAGTTGAATACTATATGTATTAACTTTCATATGTAATTTATATTAATTCAAGCATATGGTATGATCTCATATCAATACATAGATTGCACCAGCCAATCATTTTTTTATTTTTTTATATTCCACTTGCCTGTTCTAAGAAAAAAAAATATATAGGCCATCAGATTCCACCTGCCTCTTAGATAGCAGATAGTGGAGGCCAGTGATCAGCTCAAATTGAAATTCCTGTCTTCAACGACTCAGAACTATTTCCTCCATCCATGCCACTTGCAATTTTATTGTTCTTCATGGTGCTTTCCCCTTTTTTGTCATGGATCTTAAGGTGTACAGAACATAGTGATGTGGTTGTGCTTTCAGTAGAAGTTTGAACAGCAAGATCTTCACTGCAGTCACAACACCCCAATTTAATGCAAAGCATGATGGCTTCCAAAAAAGCAAAATACAATTTCCACCAATGTATACAGAAAGTTATCAAAGTGCCTGATATTTATTCATAGTAATATGGTGTGTTGCCCTTGGCCCCAAAATATACAATCTGTTGTGAAAAATAAATATGCAATGGATGGGCAAATACTCCTGCTGTAAAAGACTCGGGTTTGGAATAAATGTATTGATATGGATTAAAATGCATTAGTTTTGACAATAAAGGTATTGGATTCCATAAAATATGTATTTGAAAGAAAACGTTTTAATATAAAAATAGAAATGTATTGGTTGGAACTTGGAAGAGATATGTCTATTGATTTCAGGTGCAAATGTAGATTCAGCAAAATGACACCAGTTTCGGTGAATTTATTTACAATGTATTTATTTCTCTGAAATCCCTTCCCTGAAAAACAAAATAGGCAAAAACCCAAAAACCTGAGTTAAGCATATGCCAATAAACATTTTCATTAGTCTGGAAGTTGATTGGTTAGTAAGTTAAAGTTTTCAAAGCCTATTATAGCACTATAATAGCCATTTATCCATTAAATCTCCAGTTTTGCTTTTAGGTTAGTTATTTATGCCACACCATCAGTGTGCATGGTTTTCCAACTGCCTTAGCACTTATCAAGGTTCTGCTATTGACCAAGGTCTGTTGCCTGAGTTGTGGATCCTGGGCCCTCCAGATGCTGTTGGAATATAGCTCACATTGTCCATGACAATGGCCCATTCTGGCTGGGGCTGATAGGAGTTGAAGTCCAATAACAGTTGGAAGACCACAAATGGCTACTTCATTTTGGCTCCTGTACCAGCTAACTGCTCTTGAAAGGTCATCTGTGAGTCAAAACTACATACATGAAGGTTTTTGAAATCCAAAGTAGCCTTTTATACAAGGGATATGTGATATTCTTTGCCCACTCATGTGGGAAATAAGTGTATTCAAAAACTCACCATCTTTTGTGGCCAGTTTGGAGTGGGAGATCACAGAGGGCAGGGGAGGTACTGACTATTTTTGACGTTCTGAGCATCATGTGTAGTTTGAACCATGAGAGGTTTCATTAATGAAGCTTGCAGATGAAAGACGCAGATTCATTTAACTGGCTATGTTTCAGAAGAACTTTGTGGATTTGTCTGAGCCTTTGCTCTTTAAAAAGTTGATGAATACAGAAATGCTAATGCTTCCAGCTTAGATGCCAGACATTAATGGCAAGATTTCCAGCTTGGAAGAGATCTGTTGTGGCAGGCTATGTTTTCCGAATCTACTTTTGAAAGCAAAAAAGCAGAAAGAAGGGAAATCAAATATGTGCATGGGAAATGAATAAAAAGTCAGAGTTGGAGCACAGACAGATAATGTCTGGCTCTGATCCAGAGGTCCATGTGTGCTCTGATTTTATTTCTCTCTCTCTCTCTCTCTGTGTGTGTGTGTGTGTGTGTGAGAGAGAGAGAGAGAGAGAGAGAGAGAGAGAGAGAGAGAGGAAGCATTCAGGGGAACTGAATCTGGAACTTGATGCATACAAAACATGTGGCCTCCCACTGAGCCATGGCATGGACCCTCCATTCAAGCCCAGAGACTGGCTCTCTCTCTCACTGAGTCCCTCCTGTTTACATTTAAGAATGGGGCAGGGAGAGAAGCAAAGAGATGGAAGCCAAGACTTACAAAAGGAAAGGGTTTAGGCAGTATAAAGTAAATTCATAGGGAAATAGAAGATTTCTAGCCACAATGCACATTCAGAAATACTACAATTCAGTCTCTGTCATCTTCCCACATGACTGCAGATTCATTTACCCTCCTCCAGTAAGCTGCTCCCACATCTAAACACACGACCCTCTTCTCTGTAGTCTGAAATGGCACAACTTAGAGAAAGCATTGCACCACAATATTCCTCCAGGGGTAGGTAATTTCATCTGTAACCGTTTACTCTCCACCACGAACGCTGCTTTCACAGATCTTGGCTTCCATGTCCCTGTTCTTTCCAAATAAATGTCACCATATAGAAATCCAATCATGCTTCTCTATGGTTCAGATGAGGGCTACACCACAGTTCAGTGAGAGAATCTATGAGTTGCCAGTAGTGGTCAGTGGAGCAGAGTGGGGTGGCACTGTGCTGCTTACCTGGCTTCCGAGTGATGGGCTTACTGAGAGAAGGAAGCATCAGGGCAGTACAAACACAAAGACAGACAATTTGACACTCCCCCTGCTGCTCCTACACTGCACGAACCTAACCCTCTTCCTTGCAGTAACCAGCAGTGGTCCTGGCATTAGGAAGTAGGCTAACCAAGTAGTCTCCTGCCCCACACACCAGTACTGGGTGCTGCATGTCCATATTGTCCCAGGATCATCCTCCAGTTATTGAGATTTTATGGTACATGGCAAGGAAAACCTCTCCGACCTCGGAGAACCATTGCCAGTCAGAATAGAGGTCTGGTGAAACCCTTCTCACAACTTTCAGAAGTGAGTTCTCTGATCAAATTCCAACTCCCTCATCCTTTGTTTTAAAGTACTCCCATTCAATATGGACTAGATCAACCTAAGCCCTCAGTCAATGAATGAAACATGCCCCACACCCATCCATAGTTATTATTTTTATTTTCTTATGTATCCCATCTTTCTTCCATCATGGAACTCAATACAGCATGCATGTGGTTCCCGGGAGGTCTCCTATGCAGGCACTGATCTGACCCAAACCAACTTAGGTTCAGCAAACTGGTGGCCTCATGCACCTTCGTCTCATCATTACTCATCCTTACCCAAAATACAAGAAGAAGGGAAACCAAACATTGCTTTAAAACAAAGCATTTTGGGTTTTCCTTACTCTTAAATTGATGGATTTGTCTGAGATTTATTTGTGGTTTTACTCACCACTGGTTTGTGTTGCTTTTCTTGCATAAGTACTCCAGTCCTAGAAATTCCACTGTAGCCCAATGTAGCTAGAGTCAAGTTGTTTTGACTTGATTACACAGGTAGAATCCTCACAAGTCTTGTTGGAATGCCTTTAAATTTCATTAACATTTCAACAGATTCCTTGAAATTCTTGCAGTGGTTTGACTTAATAATGACCCCCCAGTTCTGTTGCAAATTTCAGAATTTCAAATTTTCTCACACAGTTCAGTGTCGAAAAGCAGATGGACTGATGTTTTGATTCAGTTTAAGATGGCTCAGATTATTTCATATTGTTACTGCATGCATTGAATGAGAAGCTCAGCAACTGATGCCTCACCTTTCCAACAATTTAGGAAAAGTTATCTCTGGTTTATATTTGAATGAGGCTAAATCTGAAATTCTTACGTAAGCTTGGACAATGAGAGATTTGTTATGCTACGCCATCTGTCTTCCAATCCAATCAACTACTTTTTCTGCCACATCACATTATCTTTCATGCAAAATACATCTCTACAATCATTGCTCCATTATTCATATTCCACTTTATGACATTGGAAAAGATTATTCTAGTCAATAGCAAGTCATAAATTTGACTTTGGAGAAAGAATATGAAACAGTCAGACATACCATACTGCAACATATACCTGGCACTGTTCCATGTGTTGCCATTGCATCTGAGATTGTGTTCTTGCATTTTTAAGGACAAAATTAGACAAGGTTTGCAAATAATTACTTAAAGTAGGAGTGCATTCTTGTAGTTGTAGACCTTTGGATCTTTTACACATGATCAATGTCTCCACAAAAAGAAGCACAAATGAAATCAGGTTTTGTTTTTGCATAACGTCAAAACCTTTAAAATCTAGTTAGGAGTTGAACAAAAAGGTAGGACTGAGATGCTTCAAGCTGCTTGTACTAACTTGTGGGTTCCACCTGTTCAGCTCAAAGGCATTATTCAGCCACAAGAAAGCTCAAAGCTGAATTTACACTTCAGTTCCTACTTCAGTTTCATTTATTTGCTTGAGTGAGCAGAGCTCTCAGAAGGCAGAGCATGTGGGCGACAAAAAAATAATAATCAGACTGTAGTTAGCTGGAATTTTAAAGCTTGCTAGTCAGACAATTTTTCCATATTTTGATGACATACAAACTAATATTTTAAAGAAGTAATAACTAATACTAATCTCAAGCAGAATCAAGCTAGCAGGTTTAAGTAAAGTAAATAAAATGGAACTAATTTCACAGCCAGAATGCTGGTATACAGTGTTACCTCGGGTTAAGAACTTAATTCATTCTGGAGGTCCGTTCTTAAGCTGAAACTGTTCTTAACAGTGGGTCCTCCCACTACTGATGCGCCACCGCCACGCGATTTCTGTTCTCATCCTGAAGCAAAGTTCTTAACCCGAGGTACTATTTCTGGGTTAGTGGAGTCTGTAACCTGAGGCATCTGTAACCCAAGGTACCACTGTACTAGGAAGGTCAAATCCAGGAATCTATACCGGTGAAATTAAGCCATGGAATGGCGTCAGAGGGATTTCTTTTGCAATACAGCTATACTTTTCTGTTAGGGCTGACTGAGTGGTACAGAGAGCTGATTGGCATGTGGGATGTATTAATATTAGTATTGTCATCAGTGCTATTTTTCTAGCACTCACCATGAACGCTTCCCTTGTTCTCTTATAATGGCAATGGCGCCCACCTGAGAGGTGCCGGAACTGAGTTCCAGTGAGTTCCGGCTGGGGAAAAAAGCCTTGAGAATAATGATGATTAACCAACTAAAAAATCAAGGGGAAACAGTATAAGCAATCCTATTTAGATGACATATAATACAGAAATGAAGGCTGTATTACCAGGAAGGAAGTTCCATTCAAATCATCAGAAATTAGTAGACACACATAGGGTTGAGCTGTAATGTGCTGCATTTGGGTTGGTTATTTTATTTCAATTTTTTTGTAAAATAACTTTTCTGCATGCAATTCTAATGGCAGTTACAAAGCCCAATCATTTCCCCCACTTACTTGTACACTGATACTCTATAGTTCAGAGATACAACTCTTCCTAAAGCAGCAATTTCAAAATGTGTCCTGTAACCAGTTTTTCATTCTCCTTACAATTGTACCTTTCAGGAATTGAAGCTATCATGGTGGATAGTCCAACAATAATTGGTTAAACGTCAGATACTGAAATCATGCTATTAAGCTGAACATCTATCTCTTTCTCGCCACAGTTGTTGTTCTTGGTTTTATTAGAATCCAACCCACACTTTGGAAATCATTTCAGTGCACTTGTCTCTTCTTTTTCCAACCATCAGTGTTTGTGTCTAGGAAAGCTGCTGAGATTCAGAGCTATTGCTTTACTGCTGGAAGAAAAGATTATTTTGATTGCCATATATATATATATATATATATATATATATATATATATAATCGGGAAGACACCCGAAGACACCAAAACCTGCATTCCTGTACCCGTGAAAATCTACGAAAGCATATATATATATATATATATTTGATCTGATTATCAAGATGCAATTTATTGGAAAAGTTACACGACAGCCAAGAGGTAAACTAGGGATCTCATAAGCAATGAACTCATTATCAGTTCTGGGAAACCTACCCAGAATTTCAATTCCAATTAAAATTTATGACCATATATAGATTTAATTATTGATCTGGCATAGGCACTTTAGTGATACACACACAAACACACACACTGAAGTTTCCTATGGCTTGTGGACTATTTCAAGGAAGGGTGATAGAACGAACATTTATTTTCTTATTTCATGGAATTTGATTTTTTTTTTAATTCAGGAACCAACAAAAACACACATAATGCAACATGCTCACAAAAGAAATAAACTCATTGACTACAATTGCTTAGGCTGCTGTCCTATGCTCATTTTCCTGTAAAAACTCAATGGGATTTGCTTCTGAATGGACATTTATGAGATTGCCTTAAGTACGGTATACCATGGATGTACTTGTGGACACCTAATTATACATACTAGGGGTGTGCATCAGATTTGGATGAATCCTCAAGGAGAAGCAAGGTGCTTTGGGGTGATTCTGGGCTTCCAGGAAGCATAACAGGGTATGTATGATCAACCACAAATCAAAACAGGGATCTCTAAAAAGCCTTGTGGCATCTCTGCAGTCTGGGTGGAAGGGCAGATTTGCACTATTGAAATAAATGTCTTTTCCTTAAGGAAATCACTAACATCAGGAATGGGGGGGGGCAGGAGCGCCTTCACAACTGACAAATCTAGCATGTAATCAGAAGGAACGATTTCACCAACACACTTCAATCTACGTGCTTTCCAAGAGCAAATCCTATGCCCCCAAGATTAAGGAAACTGACAGACTGGAGAGTGGAGGGGAAGCCCCAGTGTGACTGACAGGCCAACAGGTGTAAACAGAGGGAATGATTTTATCTGGAAAAATGACTCTGTTAGAATTCTTCAAACACAAAGGTGGGGTGAGGGGTGGTGGATGGTGATGGGGAAAGCAATTATTTGTGGGATTGAATGTAAGTATGTTTGAACACTTTTAAGGATTGTATGAAATGTATGTTTGTATGCTTGTATATGTGTATTAATGATGAACTATTTTAACAATAAAAACTTATTTAATTATTATTATTTTTTAAAGAATTCTTCCCATCCCAAAATCAAATTATAATAATAATAATAATTTATTACGGCCGTAGGCCCATACAGATAAAAACAAAACATAAATAACAGCTTGTGCACGTGGGAAAAAACAGCCGCTAAAACACTACTATAACAATAAAATACTATAAGATGGAATGGCATACTACGCCTTAATTAGCTTGTGGTGCTCATTGGCAACGCTTTTGGGTAAGGACAGCGACCAGGAACCTAGCCACTTTCAGGGTCGTGTGGGTATCCTTATCCTGCAAGATTTGGGCAAGGTGGAATTTTGGTGGGGTACCCTCTAGTTTCTGTATGATTGATCCCAACAAATTTGCCCGTGGCACCTTGAATAAGGGGCAAGTGAACATAATGTGCTGAAGCGACTCCGGCGTCTCCTTATCACATTCGCACATGGCGGAGGCTTGGCCCTTTGAGAATCTATGTCTCAGGACATTGGAGGGAAAAACGTTAAACCTCTCTTTGGTGAAGGCCAGCCTATGGGCAACAGTCGAAAGGGAGGAGAGGTATGATGGAACGCAGTAAGTTAAAGTGATACCAATGTTCTGGGGCGAACAAACACCTCCCCCCAGCATATAATTTCGCTGTAAATCGATGTCATCCAGTCAAATTTAAATGTATGCAGCACAAAAGTGGATGTAGATCTTAGGGTGCAGACAGGCTGTGATGGGTACAGGCAGCTGAAGATGGGCAGTAGTAGAATCAGGCTCAGTGCTAGATGGGGAGAGAGAAGACATGGGGAAATGGTGAGTCCTTTGGGACATGGCCATAAGGAGAAGGGACACCAACAGCAGAAAGCTTATGGGTGGGATAAGGCCTCCCCTTGTTTGGCTTATCCAGATTTGCCCACACAGAAATTTCCCAATAAATTATAATCTTGGTAGAAAGGGCTTTATGTACAGCGACAGCTACTCCGGGGTCCCAAACCAATCTTTCCCAAAAGGTCTAGAGATATGGGGTGGATCCCTTAGGTACCCACACTGAGGCAGTGATTGGTTGATGTTTAATGAATTAGCTCCTTTGTTCATTGTAGATCGTTAAAATTATCCCCAAAGTGTTGTCACCTATTTTAACCCAGTGCATTCCTCATCCCCCCACCCAGCTATTTTTGCTGCTAAAACTGGGTGGAAATAATTTGCAGTGGAATTACATATGAGCAGAAAAATCAGAGGACACTTATTTCCCAGAACAAATTTAAGCAATAGTTGTGTTAAACAGGAAGATTATCACTTTAACTAAGATGTGTACAGTGGTACCTTGGGTTACATGTGCTTCAGGTTACATACGCTTCAGGTTACAGACTCCGCTAACCCAGAAATATTACCTCGGGTTAAGAACTTTGCTTCAAGATGAGAACAGAAATCGTGCTCTGGCGGTGTGGAGGTGTGGCGGCGTTAGCTAAAGTGGTGCTTCAGGTTAAGAACAGTTTCAGGTTAAGTACAGACCTCCGAAACGAATTAAGTACTTAACCCGAGGTACCACTGTAATGACATCAGTGGCAGCAACCTGATTTCACGGGAACTTTAAAACATCTTATTTATACCTTCCATGAGGATTGTGTCCTAATTCAATTCCTGGTCCTTTTCTTCCTTTATGTTTTCCACAGGTGATTCCCTCCCCCCCACACCACCAAGAACAGGAGCTCTCAGTTATATTTCAAGGGTTGTGAACTTTCTGGGTGCTCAACAGGAATTAAATTCTGAGAGAGCCATGTGTGTTCACGAGAGCTGCTTGTGTACTGGGGCATGTAGAATTTTCTGCCTCAGTCATCTGTATAAATTTATCTGAGCAAGGCAACTAAGTGAAACAGCTGAAGCTCTCGCTCCACTATGAATGAATGATGCTATACTTGGAGAGGCTGGCAGATTAGGGGGGGGGAAATGTTGGCAACTGTTCTAGGTTTGGAATCTTTCTTTCACAGATGGATTACACTTGAATTTGGAGGTTGAGTATTTCTATTCATGAAGGGTGAGATAAAACCTACACAGTGAAATGCATGGAAAGAAGGCTATGAAGGGCGGATAGGACTGAGGAGTGAAATATGTGTCTGCGTAGGTTTATTTGAGAAAATGCATAGAACACAAGCCTACTTGATTTTTATCTTCAGCTTTGCTTCCAGCACTAACATGGCATGCTTGCTTTATATATATAAATATATATATATGCCCCCCTTCTGTGTATCTTCCCTTTTCTCCAAGAAGCTCAAAGGGGTTTCACCCTCTTTGTATTATCCTCACAACAATCCTGTGAAGTCAGCCCAGCTGAGAGTTGGTGACTGGCCCAAGGTCACACTGTAAGCATTGTGACTGAATGAGGATTTAAACAGTAGACTTCCAAGTGCTAGTCTGATACATTAACCACTATATTACAATGGCTCTGAACTACTTCCAGATTCGTTTCTATTTATTTAAAGTGGGTCTCAATGAAGAGACAACATTGTTGAGAGAAATATAAGTACATCCAGTTAAGAACATATATAATTATATCAAGAGGAGTAACTGTGTTAGTCTACTGCAGCAAAATATATGTACCAGAGATTTAAAGTGGGAAATTAAAGATTTTAAATAGTCTGATAACAGCGGTGGATAGGGATGGGGGGGGGGAATTGATTCAGTTTGCATTTAAAGGTGAGCCTACCTAATTCATATTTTCTAAATCAATATGGGAACTGAAACACAAGCATCCTTCAAAATTCACACTTTTCTGAATTTTGTGGTGCTGTTATACAACCAATGTCTACAAAAATGCACAAATTTCAGAAAAGTGTGCATACAAACAAATATATCATTGGGGGTCAAAATACAAACATACATTATATTAGGGGAATTTACTTGCAAAAATATGTACATGCAAAGTCCCACTTACCATTACAACATTTCCCCTGGAAATTGTTTGTTAGGCAAGGGTTTGCATAATGAGTCTACAGTTTCCATTGTTTCCTATGGAAAAATTTCCAGCCATGGAATTTTAACCCCCCAAAACAAACAAAACAAAACAAAGCCACAGGAAAACCCAGAAAAAAATCTATCTGATTTGTTTGATCACTTGCAAAAGGCAAACAAGGAAGTAAAAACTGCTATTTATTTGCGTATCTGACTCTGCAATGTGTATGGCAAGGTTTGGGTACTAATCCCTCATGTTTGGATAAGTGAATTTCCACATAGTGAACGTTTGTAAAGCAGGACCAGCATGTACATTAGTCATAAGTTCACAGCAAAATGCTTTTAGTAGGCAAAATTCATGCTAAAACGAACTTTCGTGAAGAATTGTGAAGTACTGAAATTAAGGGTGGGAAATGAGAAACTGAGAGAACTGAAATTGACAGAATCTTTCATACCTAGTTGAGGTGCATGTGATGGGGCTGAGCTGCAAAGCAACCCTAGCAACTTTTTGGCTGCTTACCTAGATTGAGATGGGGCAGAACACCAATAATGTTGAAGCCACATGGTTGCATCAGCAGGAGTGCTACCACCAATTTGACACTGTCATCAGCGCAACTGCATTGTCCAGACTCACCCCAAGCCCAAGTACGCAGCAGCAACACTGGTAGCAGGAGGGCATTGCTGCCACTGTCAGATAATTCACAAAGTTGGTGTAAACCCAACCGTGATATGATAATATCACTCCAACCCCATTTTTTAAATCGTGAGTACCCTGATTTGCCTATGAGGAAATCACAAATTAACCACACTGTAAATCACTTGGATTTCATAATAGGAGGGAAGGAAGAGAGATAACACCCCATTCCAAAAATATTAACCATATGTAAATATCAATTTATTTATTTTTAACCACTGTCCAAAGCAAGCATTAGACCTCAGATGCACCAAATCAGTCCCAAAAAAATAAAGCATGAGGTTTGGGGAGAGATGTCTTTGAGAAAATGCTTTCATCCCCCCTTTTCATTTAAACAATGCCCTGACTTGATGTATTAGAAGTGTTCTTATTCCAAGAACAGCCTTCTAAGGCCTTTCCCCACAAAGCAGGTGATTAATCTGAAGAGAGAATAACATATGGCTTTTGTGTTGTGGCTTTCATCCAGAAGTCACTCATCCCTTTCTTAGCTGATATTTATGGGAAGGATAAAGGATACCTTCCTAGCTGGCTATTTCTCGCCATACCCCAAAGGGAGAAATGGCAAGGCAAGGCAAGGCAAGGCAGGCAGGCAGTCAAAGATTGGTGTGTTCTCTGATCACCCCCTCTCAATGTTTGATTTACGAAAGGGTATAATGACAGTGTTTAAAAATACTTTAAAATCATCAGGACACTTTCTTGTGCGGTGTGTGTGTGTATTTTGAAAGAATTGATCCTTAGCTATGCCTCCCGATAGCAAGCCTTCTAAATGATATAAACATCCCTAATAACACAGTGGCTGCAAAATAGCCCCTGTTATTAGTCAAGAGCGTGATTGAAATGAAATGTAAGATTTATAATGACAAATGAAATGTAAGATTTATAATGGCATTTTCTTTTGTTGGGACGTTTCTCACGCTGAGAAATGATACCCTACTTTTAAAATAGCGGCATGTTCTCAGCCCCTCCCCTCCCGTAATGGACTTACCCATCTGTGAATAATTGTTCAGGGGAGGGAGAGACTGTGTAATAAATCAGCTACCCTCATGAGCCAGTCTGAGCAGTTAGGAGTTTTAAGCCCTGTGTGACATAATGAGCACAATGGAGTGCAAAAGTAGAAGGGGGAAATGCAGCCAGCCACTAACAATTTTCTCAGCAGAGTCGGCAGAAACGCTGAAGAGGAAGAAGGCCCCCCTAATGGTACAGTTTAATGTGTTATCAGACCTCCAATGCTTCATGCAATGTGCCGCTGAGCTACAGTTAGGGTTGCATCATCTGTCGCCTGCGATAACAAGGGGCCAGAGAGAGCGCACGTTAATAAATATTGCCTAGGCTGGGCACATTTTGAAAATAGATTCATTGCAGGCTAATTGCTTGTAAGGTGTTTCAAATTACAATCTTTGAACAAAGAGGATCAATTTCAATTTAAAACAAAACATTAAGGAGATGAAGCCGCAGCCAAGGACTGACATTCGCATTGTGAATCAAACATTCAAACGCTGTGAATTTGTTTAACTCAGAATGACTGTTTAACTTTCAGCTTTCCGCTAATGCCTGCTTATTAACAGATGGGGCTGTGCTTGCAGTAAGGAAGACATGGCAAATATGTGAGGAAAGGCTTTCACAGGCTGTGTTTTAAGTGTGGCTGGCTATGTGTTTTTGGCTTTTCATCTCCAGTATATTGCTAAAGGACGGTCACCCGCTTTTACTGGGGTGCGGGTAAGGATGGGGAAAATATATATTTTTTCCATTCACATTTCATAGTGAACCTACCAAATTTGCACCTGGTGAAGCAATATGTGAACTGAAACACAGCTTTCTCTGAAAATTTGCACTTCTCCAAATTTTGCAGTGCAGTTCTATGACAAAGTTAGATGTACACAAACATATATACTGGAGTTAAGTGTGCATACAAATGCATATATTAGTAATAATAACACGAAGAATGCATTGTACAAATCTGTCAATTTCAGTTTCTCTCATTTTCTCATTTTTTTCCGGTCCTAAGTTAAGGTCTTCATATTTCATCATCAGTGTGTTTGTGTGTGTGTGTGTGTGTGCAAGTTTAAATCCTCATGGAAATTCTTCAGCATTTTAACGCAAAGTTCTCTTAAAATATACACATTTAAAAGTGAATTTGCCTAATATGCACTTTTTTGAAAAGTACCTTTCCCTAATATGAAGAAAGGAGAGAATGAGATATGTGACGATGCTTTAGCCAGTCAGACAAAACATTATGAATATTTCCTGGCCATTTCTGGCTTTCATCCATACTTCATTAATAACCCATCTTTTAGGTACATATCTCCAAGACTAATCTCATTTCTCGAAAGCTCACTAGAGACTCTATTATTTTCCTGGCTGTGCTTTAAAATCACCTAGGTGTAATTTCTTTGTCCACATTCATAATTTAACATTTATTAAAGCAATGCAGAGTGAATTTAAAGGTGCTAATGATTAATGATATTAATATATGAAGTGCAAGGAGGGGGAAACCCCTACCTACTTAAAGTAATTACGCTCAAACAACTCAAAAGAGGGGAGGAAGATCAAAAGCTAAAACAGCCATAGGGATTTAGCCACTGCAACTCAAATGAGAAATATGGGGTCATCTTGAGAAGAGTCGTGTAAGGAACTGAGCAGGGTGCTTTGTGCTGGTCTCTGTGGCATCCTGCTTTCAGCCTGGCCAGACAGAAACAGGTCTGGGCCAAAAGTGGGTCACCACAACTCTCACACATCTCACAGCTCAAAAAATGGTGGCCATTGTGAGTGGAAAAGTGAAGCAGGAGAAGCACCACAGAATGGAGATTAGGCAAAAGGGAGAAAGGGTTTTTCAAGATCTTGCAACTCACAGAAGAAAGGTGTGCGGTGGGGGGTGATTTCTTATAGGAAAAGCCTCAAGGGCAGGTTCAGAAGAAACTCAAGGACTGCAGATGCAGTGAGGAACCAGAGAAATAGAAAAGTATCAACAGGGGCTGCCTGCTGAAGGGAGACCGTGTGATGAGAAAGGTCCTTGGCTCAATGGGGACGTAAGAATCCACCAGGCAGAACCTGAAGTAAGGAACCACACCATAGAGACAAACTGTGACAAGCTGCTTCATACATGATGACATTCCTCGATGGAGGCTGCTACTGTACATGAACTGCAGGTGTGCTTATTTATGTATAATGTTGATCCTACAGCTCTACTCAAACCAAGAACATGGATTCAAAGTTCACTTATCCGGCAGTAAGCTCAGTGGGGCCTACTTCTGTGTAGAAACATATAGGATTGCACTATGAAGTACACTTATGACCATAGCTTCCAGCATATTGGCACTTAAAACTGTTAGAAAGTGGTTGCAATGTACAATGCATGCCCCAGGAAGCCACAATCAGTCACAAATTATGTGCATTGCATATCATGAGCTATATGTCATGTAAATTCTGACATGAACTGTGAACTGATCTTAAAGAAATATATGATTATAGATGTTGGGCTTTGGGATAAATTTTATTGACCTGCTGCATTATGAAATCATTATTTTAGACCATTGCTGAGGGGCACTACATTCAAAAGGGAAAAAACTAACTTATCAAAAACTTGTTCTATCAAACCATCAGCATTGCTTGAAATGTTAGTTACCCCCTATTTCCTTCTCTCTCTCTCTCTCTCTCTCTCTCTCTCTCTCTCTCATAAGAAAACCAAGCTATTGAAGGTCCCTATGCAATAGAAGAACATGACTATTCATTTCTTGAATGATCACCGCCACCTCCCACACGCAAAAGATTGAAATGTGTCATGTCTACCTTCTTCCCTTCCTGATCCCTCTTTTGGGGGGCAAACTACAGATAAAATGAATGTGGTGTGTAAATCTAATCAGTGCAATGGATTGACATCTCTGTGTTACAGGCTGTCCCAACATTGCACTGATTCAGTTTGAAAGATAATTGCACTTACTCTACTAGGCACTTAGAATTATCCTCTATATTACTTGGCATGGATGTGACTTTTTATCGTGGAATATGGTTGCTCCATAAATCTGGTGTAAAAAAGGCCAAGAGACACAAAATAAATTATCCTTTCCTGCTGACTCAGGATGTGGAGATGTTCTCACTCCATCTATATGCTGATAATGAACCACACTTTAAAATGTTGGCCACATTCCCTATCTCTCCCCTTCCTCCCCACATTGATATTGTAATCAAGAATCCTAAAACAAATTTAATAGAAGAGCAAAACCCATGGTAGGATTAACGATAACAGTATTTCTTCAGCATGTCTTCAGCATGTAAGTCAAATTTAATTATCATTAAAAGATTCCCTCTAAACATATAGTAATGCACCAATATAAACTCCTGAGCCCCAGTAGGTTGAAGATAGATTTCATGGAACATGCTGAGTACACCATCCTGTCTCTGTGTAGGGTTCCACACAGCTCATCATATAAATCCATATACTTTAAACTAAGTTTTAGAAAACCACAGTGGAAAAAACATAAAAGATATTCAACTGTATCTAAATCTCTGAGTAAACAGCTTAAAAATCAGGCACTCTGTATGCTAAAATAAGTGATGTAGCAACTAAGAAGGAACTCAATACCTCTGGGCTAAAAGCCTAACCAGAATGCTAGACTGTATTTATCAGATCACAAATCATTTCAGCAGCAGACTGTATTATATCGATTAGCCTGGAATTGATTGCATGTTACTGCAGATTCTTAGAATGTTACTGACCAACATAAATTGACTGCGTGGACATTTAAAGAAAATAAATTTAGATGTTCTGTGCTGGTTTTTAAACATATGTTTGCATTATATATTCTGTATAATATGTTGCATTGTATTGCTATCTATCAAATAAATATCAAAGAGCGGAAGGCAGGCAGGCTGGCTGCCCAGCAGGTAGGTAGGCAAACTGATATTAGCCATTGGGTGTGATACATAGTTCTCAGGGGTTCTACGGGCACCAGTGAACTGGGGAAAATAAATTCCAGAGTGCATGATGGCAGGAGTATCCATTGTCATCCAGAAGAGGATTCATGCTGTATGTACAATATGAAGTGACAGCTGAAGTGTAGAGTGTTTCCTCTAGAATTATGGGGTCTGAAGGGACCTTAAAAGTCACCCAGTTCAACCCTATGCAAATGCAAGATATCCACTGCTGCAGCATCTCGATCCAGCCTCTGCTTAAAGATCTCCAACAAAGGAGAATCCGCCACCTTCTGAGGCAGACTTCAAACAGAAAGTCCCTCCTAATATTTAACCAAAATTTTGGTTTGTTTGTATTTGTCATTTGAACCATGGGTGGGCAAACTAAGGCCTGGGGGCCAGATCCGGCCCAATCACCTTCTAAATCCAGCCCGCGGATGGTCCAGGAATCAGCCTGTTTTTACATGAGTAGAATGTGTGTGTGTTTTTTTAAAAAAATGCATCTCTGGGTTATTTGTGGGGCATAGGAATACGTTCATCCCCCCCCATATAGTCTGGCCCCCCACAAGGTCTGAGGGATAGTTGATCGGCCCCCTGCTGAAAAAGTTTGCTGACCCCTGCTCTTGACTCATGTCTTATCCTTTAGAACACAGAGCAAATGTGTTCTATGAGAGCTCTCCAAGTAGTTGAAAATAGCTATCATATTGCCTCTTAATCATCTCTTCTCCAGGCTTTAAGAATGCAGGCCATTGGATAATAGGGGCCTCAGATTTTTCTGAAACAGCTTACGTTTAACAGGATTCTACCTTTCTGTGCCAGAAAGTGCTGCCTGCTAAATTTCTGCTTGTTGTGCAGCAATTAAAAGCACAGAAGGAATGCCAGAAGGAATATCGACAATCCATTTCAGTCTCCCGTATTTTGTATAATCAGACTCTCACAAAGGTGTGTGCTGAGGACTGCATAAACCAAAAATCATAAAATTATTTCCAAGTAAGTCTATCTGGGCTGAGATGGTCTAATGTTCTATCAAAATAAAAGTAAACTACTTTAGAAATTAGTATAATGCATTTGTTGTATCTACATATCAGTTGCCAACATCATTGTTCTGTTTGTGAACAAGCAGGTTAGACTGCATTATACAAGTTAACATTTTTTCCTTTAAATATAAACAACATGAATTAATTTCTCACATTTCCTAATTACCATTTCTTACTTTAAAAATTCAGCATTTCAAAATTATACATTGTATTCAATTTTACTGACAAAGGACAAAAAAAAAACACATCTGGGTGAATGATAATTAGTGCTTATAATCATGACTAAACAACATTCATAGTGAACAGGTCCTTGCTGGAAGAATACGTATTAGAAGTCATTAATAAAGGAGGTTTAATACATATTTTCATAATTGTGCTTGTCCTTAGAATTCTGCATCAGTGGCAGGAGCAATGTTAGTAGGAATGATTTTTAAATTAGCATGGACATTTATTTCAAAGCATGTGGATGTGTAGTTGGATGGAATTAGGTCTGAACACCTGACTTTCAGGGTCATCTGAACACTGGAAACATATTGTTCCACACATCCCAATCTTTGAGCTGTGTGAGGTTCTACTTACCTGGGGCTCATATTTCCTTTTGTGAATAAGGCACAGTGGAGACTGTGGTGTCTTCATGATATATGGCTTATTTATGCCTATATACAACCTGAGCCTGCAATGGAAGGGTTCACAGCATCAACTCCCCAAAGAAGTCTTCTCCCATAGTCACAGCCTTGGAGTCAAACAGAAACCAAACTCTGACACTCTCTCCAGCTTGCTACTTTTATTCTAGTTCACAACACAGCCCCCAAAACTCTGCTCCAAACTGCCTTTGTCCTTCTGCAAGTCACCCATTTGCCATCTCACACAGAGCCTCCTTTCCTTTGTCCTCATAATGGCCCATCACCCAGGTGATTACCTCATCAGGAAGCAAACCTGGGTTATATTTTAACACTTGCTGGATCCAGGGATTGAAGGGGTCTGGCGCTCACAAACTCATAACAATATTAGAGGGGAAATACTGAAATTTGTGAAGGTGCTGGTCTGAGTTTGAGAGGATTTAAATAAGTAGACTGAAGGGTCCATCATCCAAATCCCTTCTGAATTGGGCCCTGAACAAATTAGAGCCTTCCTATCTCTCCACGTCACCATTCTTCTCTTTTCCAAACTCACCCTTTTGAGGAAGGAAAAGAGCAGGGGAGATTTCTGTACAGTGGTACCTCGGGTTACAGACGCTTCAGGTTACAGACTCCACTAACCCAGAAATAGTACCTTGGGTTAAGAACTTTGCTTCAGGATGAGAACAGAAATCGTGTGCTGGCAGTGCGGTGGCAGCGGGAGGCCCCATTAGCTAAAGTGGTACCTCAGGTTAAGAACAGTTGCAGGTTAAGAACAGACCTCCAAAACGAATTAAGTTCTTAACCTGAGGTACCACTGTATTGTGAAGGTCTCAGACTGAAGGCCTTATCAGTCATTAGATGCTTGGGAAAATCTATTGCTACTAGGAACACTGGGATATGCATTGAACCAAGAAGCAATTGGAAACTACACTTGCTATGCTTCTAGGTCTCTCTGTGTGTGGAATGGATTCTGCTTGCACAACAGAAATTTGCCATTGTCTCCTCCCCCTGTAAACTGCACTACCCAATCAGGCCTGTGACACTGGATACAACTTGATATTATTTCTCCAGCAATCTTCCACAATTGTTTTACTAAATAAGGATATTTTGTTTCAATATATTTTTCAACACCTGGCCCCCTTAACATAATGAAAATCAATTTTCTAAGAGATCGCCAAGACAGCAGCCTGGATGCAATACATCTGAGGTACTCTCTAGAACAGGAGTGGGGAATCAGCGAGAATGGGCCTTCCATATCTCATTGGACTCCAATTTCCATTAGCTCCAGCCAACATGATCAATGGTAAGAGATGATGGGAGTTGTCATACAGCAACATCCAGAGGACAACAGGCTCCTCATCCCTGCTCTAGAAAGATCAGGAAATGGAAGAATGATCTCAGGGCCATTTGATTTAAGGCTCACATTCATCCCCCCCCAATAAAAGACATAATATTATCTATATCTATGCCTCTTTTATGGGTGGAAAATGAACGTGAGCCTTAAACTGAATGAACCTTACATCATCTTAAGCAGCTAAAACCTATTTTGAAAATATGGATCATTAATTAAAAAAACCTTCTTGAGCTGAAATCAATAATGCTATGCATTCCAGGGCCAAGTTAAGGGAGCTGAAGTCTATGCAATTAGCAGCTGTTTGAATGGCTTTTCAAAAGTAAATAGAAGATGTTGAGGATCCTGGCCTTTGAGACTTTAACACCTTTGCTTGCTGTTGTAATTCTGAGATGGATTAGGCCCTCCTTACCTGCTGTTTTTGTTGGAAGAAAAGCTGCCATTTGCACCATATAGAAGTTTTCCTCTAATAACAGATAGACTCCTATTGGATTGAAGCAAGAAGCAAAAGGTTAAAACTGATTGTGCTTGGGTCCCAGCTGCCATTGTGCAAAAGGTTTCTCATCTAGTTAAGCATTCAGTTCCTTCACTTTCCAGTTCTTCAATTGCTTTTCAAAACCTTTACTTGAAGAAAAAGTATCCACAAACTGCCTTCAGAGTGTATTCAAAACCCACTCCAAACTTCAAAAATTGCAAACATATGCAAAAAATCCAGAAATAAAGAGCTGTCTTGCATCTGGGTCAAGGACTAAGCAGAATTTGTGGCAGGATAAGATCGTGAGGTGTCTTGCTTCTGCTTCACTGAATGCCACATAGATGGATCCACTGAGTCACAATAAGCTGAATTGCATATACCTCAAATCTGTTGTTATTCTTCAGGACTGTTTCTTATGTTACTTGAGATCTAGGAGTAGCTCCCAAAGAAATGAACATTAAGGTAAAGGGGGTGGAGAGGGTTTTGGCAATGCAAGGGACAGAGATGGACAAATCTATTTTCCCAATTTTAAATTCAGCTCAGCCCACTGCAATCTCCCCAAAAAAGGTCCACTCAAAAATTCATATTTACTTTCATGCAGATTTCTCTTAATATGCACATTGTGTGCACAATTTTGTCTAGTATAAGCATTTTTGCAAGCAATATTCTTTAACAGAATGTGTGTTTTGTGCATTATTTCACTAATATTCCCATTTTTGTATGCATTCTTTAGTTGGAGAACTGCATCACAACATTCAGGAAAAATTTCACAGGGGAAATTTCAGTTCACATATTGGTTCAGGAAGTGGAAATCTGGGAAGTTTGCATTACAATTAAAATGCAAACTAAATGCATTTCTCCCTTGTCCCTAAGCAAGGGGTGGACTTTGTTTCCCTAAAGCCAAGCCAAAATTTCAGGTGCAACACTGCAGCTGGTGGATACAAATTGTCTTTAATGTAGCTCTCATCGTTGTTTGTCTTTCATAGATGCTATGAAAAGAATCTGCATCTTCAATTGCCACTATTTGCCAAACACCACTGCAGAGTCTTCTGATTGTGGCTTTTCTTGGAGCAAGTTCAACAGTTGAACAGAATGAGTCATTTAGAGGGCACTGTTAATGAACTTCCCTTTGGATGGCTTACATTCTTCTAAGATAAACAAAGCATCCAATTCCAATTCTGAAACAATAGAGCTAGAAATGGCAAAGACCTAATAATGAAACCTGCCAGAAGTCTTGCCCTTTATCTACCAAAGAACTTGCATTAAAAGAAGGGATTAGAATGTGGGGAACGTGGCCAGAAGCCCTTTTTGTCTTACCCTCTTCTCTTTGCTCTTGCTTGGAAGCCAGCATTGAAGATGTATTCTCTACTATATAGGACATTAAAAAGAATCATACAATATGCTCACAGGGATTTTCAAAACATGAGAGGAAAACACTGTGAAGAGAATAATTATAGCATTTAACCTGGAGTCTGAGCTATTATAGTTGATCTCTCAATAATTTCATATCAAAGCTATTATTACATTAAGCGGCAGGGATGCTTTGATAAACTCATGCAATCAACACACACCCTGTAAGGAAAGACAGGTTGTGAACATCAATTGAAATGAGGCACAAAATAGAAAGGAGATTTGGCCTTGGTAGCATGTTTTTAAACACACACACACACAAACATACCTCAGAATATAGGGAGAAACAAAAGCTAAAGGGCCATGAATTTAAAAAACCAGGCAGCATTTGGTGACACAAATTATTGTGCTATCATTAAATCAGCAAGCAGCGTTTCTTATGAGCTAAATATTTTAGCTCTTGGGTAAAAATAAGAGCCTAAACAAAAGCAATGCAAAGATTGCTTTACCGAGTATGGTCACATTCTAAATATTTATGACGCAGTAATTCGACACACAGGAAATAATAAAGAATATCAGCGGAGATTGTAAAACAAATCAACAAACGAGAAAACCTAGATTGCCAGGGAAGACAAAGTTCAATGTGAAAATAAATCTGAAAGGACCCTCCAAAACTGCCATGATCAAAACAACTACATAAAGTACAATGTGTTTTCTCTCTCTAGGAGATCAGCTGAAGAGGAATGACTGAAGAGGAATCACTGAAATGTTATCCTATTGTACATAAAAACTTTACGATATCTCATGCTGATGGAAGCTGAAATATTCTATGCATCTAAAGTTATCTCTGAGGATCACAAATCTAGGCGTGAGTGGATTTCCATCAGTCCATTCCTTTAATGCTTGTGCGCTTCATTCAACCCTGAGTTTCATTGCTTCTGAATTGTAAAAGCAATTCTCCAACTTCAGCCCGCGCATTCTGCCACAGCTTTTGGTTCATTTTCGCCTACAGTGCATTATGAAAGTGCACAAGCACACGGATAAAACACTGTAAAAGAGTGAGATTGTACATCTCACACTGGCTTTGGTGCTGTGTTTCACAGGTGTGTGTGTGTATGCTTAATTTCTAAAACACTACCTAAATATTCATATACGGTATCACAATCGTTTATACAGTTGAATCAAGGTTTCCTTTTTGTTATGCTCTGTCAAAGGTTCAGAAAGCAGTTCCCAAATATGCTGAGTTTTCACTCAAACTGGTTCTCAACTCAAAGCATTTCTCTCTTTCTTGATTATCTTGGGGCTATGTATCAGGCATAGGGTTGATTTTTCCTATGCCAACAACTAGCATTATATCTCAGGCTATATAAGCTTGGCACCAGGACTGTAACACTCACAGTCAGATTAGCTCTGCCAGTGTGCTTGCACCATGCTACCATCCCTGCCTCCCTCTGCCCCATACCTTCCCCATACCAACTCAGTTGTCTACATGTCAGATGTCATCACCTCAACACACTGTCCAATACTGGGCTATCAATTGAAACTAGTCATGGTGGCTGTGTACTTCCTTCAAGACCAGTACCTACACATCTTCTAGGCTCCTGTTTACCTCCCCTTTCAAGAGGTAGTACAACATGCATTTAAAGCACATAAGGTAAAGGTAAAGGGATCCCTGACCATTAGGTCCAGTCATGACCAGCTCTGGGGTTGCAGTGCTCATCTCGCTTTATTGGCTGAGGGAGCTGGCGTTTGTCCACAGACAGCTTCCAGGTCATGTGACCAGCATGACTAAGCCGCTTCTGGCAAACCAGAGCAGTGCACGGAAACACCGTTTACCTTCCCGTCGGAGCAGTACCTATTTATCTACTTGCACTTCATGCTTTTGAACTGCTAGGTTGGCAGGAGCTGGGACCAAGCAATGGGAGCTCACCCCGTCGCAGGGATTCGAACCACTTATCTTCTGATTGGCAAGCCCTAGGCTCTGTGGTTTAACCCACAGCACCACCTGCACCCCATTTAAAGCACATAAGGCCTCTCAAATTATCCTGGGAACTGTAATTTACTCTTACCAGAGCTAAAATTTCTAGCACTTTTAACAAACTCCCAAGGTTCTTTGAGGAGCCTCGTGTACTTCAAATGTATCATGTATATGCAGCCCAACTTTTTTTGCAGGGGTGGCATGGCAAATAGGAAGAGAAGGGGGAAAGCACAGATTACTATTAATTTTTTGAAACAACACTCAACTTCAAACAAGAGAGGTTTAACTAGGAAAGCTTGAGAAAAGCAAACAAATTGAAAGCCAAGCTAAGAAGAATTTTCCCATCACTCATTTGAACTAACTAGGCAATTATTTTGCAGCAGGTTTCTAGTGTGTGTGTATATGTATATATATATATATATATATATATATATATATATATATATATATGCAGGTTTTGGTGTCTTCGGGTGTCTTCCCGTGTAAGAGTCGGGGTGTCTGTGCGACGTTTCGACGAGGTCTCACTCGTCATCTTCAGAGACCTCGTCTCAGAGACCTCGTCGAAACGTCGCACAGACACCCCGACTCTTACACGGGAAGACACCCGAAGACACCAAAACCTGCATTCCTATACCCGTGAAAATCTACGAAAGCAAATATATATATATATATATATATATATATATATATATATATATATTTCCAACACATGAAAGAAACAGGACACGAAATTAATTTTGCAGATTCCAAATTGCTCTTTAACATGGAACATCACCACAAGAGAATAATCATGGAAGCCATCGAGATAGAGAAACACCCTCACAACATGAACAAGCGTGACGACACGTCCCGCCTGCCAGACATCTGGAAATTAGCCCTCCCCACAAAAACCGACACCAGAACCAGAGGCACACAGAACGCCGTCACCAATCAACCACACCAGACCCAAACCCAGACCCTCTCCACAGACATATTACAGACTCCATCCAGTAGCCAAACTATAGTGGCACCTCCGGATGCTGCACCCCCCCTGCAATCCCTACACAGATCTGGCTGGCACAAGGCACAAAACCACAGCTCGCCCCTATACACGAAGCCAAGCCAGAGCACAACTAAATGCAGCACAGCCATCTTCTCAGAAAAACTCTTCACAAGCTCAAGAGGTCAAGACACGAAAGCTTTAGCAACTAATCTTCACTTAATGACCCACCCAGTGGTATTCAGAATATCACTCATGAAATCACCCAAGATATCCCTCAAGTAATTAAGGAACAAAAGAAGAAAAGGCACACTAATCTAGGAACTTCCTCTCTGCCCAGAACGTTGGAGGCTATACACCACACCCCTCAACAGTATTTATAGGAACTCAAACACCAGACTCTGCTCTGTTCCAGTAACAAGAAGCCGAAAGCACCAGCCTGAAGATGACGAGTGAGACCTCGTCGAAACGTCGCTCAGACACCCCGACTCTTACATGGGAAGACACCCGAAGACACCAAAACCTGCATTCCTGTACCCGTGAAAATCTACGAAAGCAAATATCTCACCTCTACGGGGAGGAAACCTTCCAGCTGACAAGAACCTACGAGAAACTAGAAATCCGAAGAGCCACCATCTTATGTGATCTCCTGTTCCTACGCAACTGCCGAGACAACAACTTAACTCCCACATGCTTCCAACTTAAATTCCACTCTAAAACCCCAGCTACCGAAAGGATCCTGAAACGAACTGAACTATCCCTAATCAGAAACGAAATACATAAGAAAAGATACCTACTAAACCAAACCAACAAAGATCTGCTCACTCTTCACCTCAAACTATGTAACAAAATCCACCCTGCACTCTGGGACAAATGCAAACAACTAGCCGTCTGGAGAGCTGAAACTGAGACCTCACATAAGACAGACAGACACACCAACAAACTCTACAAACTAGAGAAACGCCAGAAGCCCAGCCACCCTCCACAACAACCCATGAAACAAACAGTACATAACATATCAGACAGGATCCTCACCCCAACTGAAACCAAAGTACTCTCCAAAGGTTTCAACTTTGCAGTCGCCCCGAGACGCATCCCCACGGAAAACATCATATGCGGAGTCGAAGCTAGCCTGACCAAAATCGACCCAGATGAAGCCAATAAAATCAGACTTGAAGTCACCAACATCCTCTGCTCCAGCAAACCACCCAGAAGCAATTTACACAAAGAAGAACAGAAAGCACTCACCAACCTGAGGAAAGACAACAACATAATCATTCTCCCAGCAGACAAAGGCAACGTCACGGTTGTGATGAACACATCGGACTACCAAGCAAAACTATCAAATCTACTCCAAGACCCTACCTACCAACCTATAAAAACAGATCCCACCACCTATCTGGAAAAAACCACCAAATCCAAAATAAAAGCCTCTCCTATCAGTGAAGAAATCCAGCTAAGAATCATCCCCAGAGAAAAATCATCCAGATGCCCCAAACTCTACGGTCTCCCCAAGATACACAAAGAAGGAACACCACTCAGACCAATAGTCAGCTCCATAGGCTCACCTCTACAAAATCTCGCTAAATTTCTCGCTAAGCAACTTCAGCCCTATGCAGAATCCATCGCTTCACACGTTACTAACTCCTTCCAGTTCATAGAAACAATAAAGAAACAATACCTACATCCCGATGACCTACTTGTGAGCTTCGATGTTGTATCTCTCTTCACTCAAGTGCCCATTAATGAAGCCTTGACAGCCATTCAAAACAAATACAACCCCCCCAAATACATCCTGGACCTGACCAACCACTGCCTAACCAACATGTACTTCATCCACAATGGACAAAGATACAAACAGATAGAAGGAGCACCTATGGGATCACCCCTCTCACCGGTCATCGCAAATTTGTACATGGAACACTTTGAAACCAATGCTTTAGACAAGTCAGAACACAAACCCAAACTTTGGCTCAGATATGTTGACGACACCTTTGTAATTTGGCCACACGGGAAAGAAAAACTAGATAGCTTCCTCACACATCTCAACAGCCTACACCCCAAAATACAATTCACTATGGAAATAGAAGACAACAACCAACTCCCCTTTCTTGACGTCCTAATCTACAAAAAACCTGATGGCTCCCTAGGACACACTATCTACCGGAAAAAAACACACACCAACCGCTACTTACATGCACAATCACACCACCACCCTGCACAAATAAACTCCGTAGCCAAGACTCTCATCTCCAGAACCAAACGCCTGGCTGACAAAGACCACTTGACAACTGAGTTACAGAATCTCTCAAATGTGTTAATCGCCAATGGATACCAGAAAAACAGGGTTACGAAGCTAATCCAAAAAGAAACACCCCCCAAAAACCAAGACACAGAAGAAAACAATGGCATGGCCCTCCTTCCTTATATCAAGGGCACTACAGACAAAATCAGCAAAATCCTCCATAAACACAATATCAAAACAGCCTTCTGCACCAACCAAAAAATAGCCAATATCCTCAGAAACCCAAAAGACAAAATCCAGCTGGAAAACCAAGGGGTCTATGAAATACCCTGCAAAGTCTGCCCAGCCACGTACATTGGACAAACAAACAGACGAATAAATGCACGTATCGCAGAACACAAGAATGCCGTCAAAAAAGAAGAAAAAACTTCCTCTCTTTTCCAACACATGAAAGAAACAGGACACGAAATTAATTTTGCAGATTCCAAATTGCTCTTTAACATGGAACATCACCACAAGAGAATAATCATGGAAGCCATCGAGATAGAGAAACACCCTCACAACATGAACAAGCGTGACGACACGTCCCGCCTGCCAGACATCTGGAAATTAGCCCTCCCCACAAAAACCGACACCAGAACCAGAGGCACACAGAACGCCGTCACCAATCAACCACACCAGACCCAAACCCAGACCCTCTCCACAGACATATTACAGACTCCATCCAGTAGCCAAACTATAGTGGCACCTCCGGATGCTGCACCCCCCTGCAATCCCTACACAGATCTGGCTGGCACAAGGCACAAAACCACAGCTCGCCCCTATACACGAAGCCAAGCCAGAGCACAACTAAATGCAGCACAGCCATCTTCTCAGAAAAACTCTTCACAAGCTCAAGAGGTCAAGACACGAAAGCTTTAGCAACTAATCTACACTTAATGACCCACCCAGTGGTATTCAGAATATCACTCATGAAATCACCCAAGATATCCCTCAAGTAATTAAGGAACAAAAGAAGAAAAGGCACACTAATCTAGGAACTTCCTCTCTGCCCAGAACGTTGGAGGCTATACACCACACCCCTCAACAGTATTTATAGGAACTCAAACACCAGACTCTGCTCTGTTCCAGTAACAAGAAGCCGAAAGCACCAGCCTGAAGATGACGAGTGAGACCTCGTCGAAACGTCGCACAGACACCCCGACTCTTACACGGGAAGACACCCGAAGACACCAAAACCTGCATATATATATATATATATATATATATATATATATATATATATATGTGTGTGTGTGTGTGTGTGTGTGTGTGTGTGTGTCAGTATTTCTGAGGATTTGTTGATCTCTCGACCAGGTGACTGGGTTAACTTGATTATTTTAGTCTATGGGTTAAATTTAATTTTTTTTCTGTATAGACATTGCTGGAATGCAAAAGAAGGAAAAATCATTTACTTTAATGATCTTCATATCTAAGTGCAGTCTTTTGTGCGTGTGTATGAAAATCCCTATGATTAAATGTGGTTGTTTTTAAAGAGCTAATCAATTTTCAAAATGTGCCCCATCAGAAGGAAATTGCTTACAATATACATAATTTCATCTTGGAAGCGAGTCCCACTGAGTTTAATAGAGCTTGCCTCCTCGTCAGTATGCTTAGGATTGCAGCTTTGTAAGTTTGCCTAATGCAGCTTATGCGTTTGCTTTAGTTTAGCACAGGATCTGAGTGCATGTGTTGAGATATTTTCAAGCATGCTCCCTTCCTTTTACAGTCATAGCGGAAAATTACAAGCCACTCTTCCCCATTTAAAATGTTTCCAGGGAGCCTGCTGGAGAAAGCAACATCCTTCCCTCTTTGACTAGTCTTGCCAAGGACTATGAGAGCAGACCATGAAGCGGTACCTATTTACCTACTTGCACTTTGATGTGTTTTCGAACTGCAACTGCTAGGTTGGCAGGAGCAGGGACTGAGCAATGGGAGCTCACCCCGTCACGGGGATTCGAACCACCAACCTTCCGCTCGGCAAGTCCTAGGCTCTGTGGTTTAACCCAAAATGCCACCTGTGTGCCCGAAATGATTGATAGAAACATATTTAAAATTAAAATAGCTATGTATATACACAGAGATATGGGGGTGGGGGTGTGGATTAAAAGAATAACAGCACATGTGTAAAATAATTTCAGATCCAGTACAGATACCAGTTGAGATAAAGATTCCCATTTATAAGACTCCCATGTATTTTGTCTGAGACGTGGAAACTATGGAGCTGTGACTTGACATCGCCCTGTGGTGGGGTGGGGTAGGAAATGGAAGCAGGGGCTTCCTATCAGCAGTGGTGCTGCATTGAGCAGAATGGAGATGAGAATGGGGGTGGGAGAGGTTGTTGAAATTCTGGATTCGGGGTGGCTTCCAGCATGTGTGAAAGACATGCCACATGTATGAAACTGCCAGCTGTCTAACCAGGGATAATGTAGATAGATCATGCTTAGTAGCCACTGAAAACCTTGTTCCCCACCTTTCATATACTGAATTGTATTTGCTGCAAGGGCAGCGGGCTTTCTCAGTAGTGACGCCCTCCCTGTGGAACGCCCTTCCATCAGGTGTCAAGGAAATAAACAACTATCTGACTTTTAGAAGACATCTGAAGGCGGCCATGTAAAGCCATGTAAAGTATTGCACTTGGGCAAAAAAAAATGAGAGGCACAAATACAAGATGGGTGACACCTGGCTTGAGAGCAGTACATGTGAAAAGGATCTAGGAGTCTTGGTTGGCCACAAACTTGACATGAGCCAACAGTGTGACGCGGCAGCTAAACAAGCCAATGCAATTCTGGGCTGCATCAATAGGAGTATAGCATCTAGATCAAGGGAAGTAATAGTGCCACTGTATTCTGCTCTGGTCAGACCTCACCTGGAGTACTGTGTCCAGTTCTGGGCACCACAGTTCAAGAAGGACACTGACAAACTGGAACGTGTCCAGAGGAGGGCAACCAAAATGGTCAAAGGTCTGGAAACGATGCTTTATGAGGAACGGCTAAGGGAGCTGGGCATGTTTAGCCTGGAGAAGAGGAGGTTAAGGGGTGATATGATAGCCATGTTCAAATATATAAAAGGATGTCCAGAGAAGCAGACACGGAGCAATGGATCCAAACTACAAGAAAGAAGATTCCACCTAAACATTAGGAAGAACCTCCTGACAGTAAGAGCTGTTCGACAGTGGAATTTGCTGCGAGGGAGTGTGGTGGAGTCTCCTACTTTGGAGGTCTTTAAGCAGAGGCTTGACAACCATATGTCAGGAGTGCTCTGATGGTGTTTCCTGCTTGGCAGGGGGTTGGACTCGATGGCCCTTGTGGTCTATTCCAACTCTATGATTCTATGATTCTATGTTTAGGGGAGTTTTTAATGTCTGATGTTTTATTGTGCTTTTAATTCTGTTGGGAGCCGCCAAGAGTGACAAGGGAAACCCAGCCAGAGGGGCATGATATAAATAAATTAGTAGTAGTAGGTTACCAGATGTCCCCATTTCCCGGGGACAGTCCCTAGATTTACAAATCAGTCCCCATACAAAATCCTATCATTCCTACTGAAGTTGAAAAGTGTCCCTGGATTCATTTTAAAAAATCTGGTAACCATATATTATAGGCCACTCTCGAAAGTAGGAATGGAATAATCTAGTTATAAATAGTTCCATTTTTTTCTGTGAGACTTCTGTGAGTCCAAAGTAAACATATAAAGCAGATCTATCTATCATCTATCTATCCATCCATCTATCTATGAAAAAGAACCCTCCCTTCCTCAAACTAGATGTCAGGCCTTTGTTGCCATTACTGAGAAGGCCCTAAACGACTTTTAAAAAATGGATTTTCTATCTTGTTGTCTGGCTTTGCTTTTAACCAATGGCATTGTTTACCGTTTCATTCTCATATTTTGCTACCTAATTTTTAGCATCTGGCTGAAACATGTCTCAAGAGTGTCCAAAATAAATGAATACGTACAGGTAAATAATGTTTTGACCTCATAAATTAACCAAAAACAGTTAAGAGTGCTGATTCCTAGGAGGTCAAGGCTACTGCTGCAATTCCCATTCCTAGCCTTTGCAATTCCATTCAGGTTCACTGTTGAGTTTGCATTGTGGAGCATGCTCATTCATCAGTGCAGCTAGGTGAAAAGGGTGACCAAGTTGCTTAATAAAACTATCCTTCCATTTAGGAGCGAGAGCTCCTTTGCAATTTGCAACCTTATCACAACTCTTATTGTCATATTGAAGCACAATCAACCCCTTTCTTGATATAACTCTTGATTGCCATCTTTATAATGGCAACTAGCTGTGTGCAGTTAAAAATACTGATAACTGTGTTAATTAAAATTTTAATTGTCTTTGAATAAATTGCCAAGGGCAGAAGTAAAAAAAATAAAAATAAATCATATATAGAACTCTTATAGGTATTTCCCTCTTGTTTCCTTTCACTTTTCTTTTTCTTTTTCAAACTTGTTTGGCTAAAGTTAAAGAGTACAAGAGCATCCCCTGCAGGAACTTTCCCATCCGTGATTCCTTTCACTTTTTTTGGAGTGGTTATTTCTTCTGCTGATTTGTATTCACTCTGCATGATGCACAGTAATTGTGTCTAGAGAATTAGAAAGGGATGGCTATTGCGGTGGTAATAGAATTACTATCAGTGTTCTAAGCTGGTAAAAGGATTCTGGGTTTCAGTCAAAGGATTTAAAAATACATGCTGAAATGTATTCTGCTTCTATTTCCTCCCTTGCACTAGTTATAGGTGTGGAAGACTGGGATTTAACACCTACATAGTTAAGGGCTGTGGCATCCCATTTGGGTGACTGATGCCCCCCTTTTCAACGCTTTAGGGATGTATACATATAACATTGAAGGAGTGCACAATCTATCTACCTGTGTACATCAGTAGTTCAGCTCTGCACCCAAGCAGTGACTTGCATGTCATGTTTGAGAAGGGTGAAGTCTGTGCATGCAATAACTGAACTGCACATTCCTTCACACAAACACTTGCAGAGACAGCTTGTGCCTGTGTAGTGTGTGGAAAGGCCCTTTTAATGGCCCCGCTAAACTATTCAGGCACTGCCTCCTGAAGCACATCACTTCACCCTACTGCAATGCAGGGCTTGCCTTGCCAAACAGGACCTTCATGCAACCTGAAGGTATTAAGTGCAAGGATTGAGTGGCTCCCAATCACAGGTGATCAGATTTTTGTTCAGTAAGTCTGATTGAGGATGGCCAAACTAGCTCTCAAGTAATTTAAGAAAGATTTGTTGTTCTACCATAGTTCCAGTTTGCTCCTAATGGACAATATTGCATCTCCTATGTAATTTGAAAAATTGTTTGTTCACTATGCAATTGGACACCTCCTAATGTATTGTAACCATATCTTGCATGATGGTTTCTGGGATTAAACACCAGGTTTTTAATCTATGTTTGGACAGAACCGGGCACCAGTTTGAACCAAGATGGTAGACTGAACATTTCATTTTAGCCACTAATTTAAAAACTGCACTGGTTTCATTTTATTTTATTTTTAGAATTCCCAAACAACACCAAGGATAAGGCTGCTAGTTAGAAATAGTAAGAGGAATGTGTTTTAATAAAAAACAAAGTGAGGCACTGTATTAAATACTGTGTTTTGAAATTTTGCATATTACAGCTTTTATTCCTTGAGGACACTGTTAAGCAATTCTACGTGTTAGCTCTTCAGCTCCAAAAGGCTAGGGCACCCGTTCTCATTCAGTAATGAGGCATCTACAGCAGGTCTCTTCAGTTTATCCTATTAACTCAATAGCATTTCTTAAAATGCATGCAGCTCTTTGATTTTGTTTGCTTGCTAAACCTTGACTAGTTTCATGTCCCTTTAATCATGGCAAAAGACAGCTACCTAGGCACACTGCAATAAGACTGAATCTGCAAGTATTGGCAGGGTGAAGTCCCAGTGGAATAGGGACTGTTCTCAACAAGATAAGTGGATGATTCTGTCCAGCTGGAAGCAGTGGTGAACCAGCTCAGAGAGCACTTGAGAAGCCTGTGCCAGCTGCCTGGTGAGAAGATAATGAAGGAGCTGTGAGGAGGTTGTTGAGCTGATCAGCCAGCTTCTGTGCTGCACAATTTAAAATTTTTTTAAAAAACCCACTGTGAGTGATATCTACTTGTAAGGAATAGAGATGTGGAGTCCACTGGAAGTTCTGTATTAATGTTACTGGGAAAACAAACAGATGTTCATGCCATGGTTCACCTGTAGGAAACCTGAGATCTGTTTTTATTCTACTTTCTGGATGCAATAATAGATGTGTGAGAAATATATAGCATTTTCCTTCTATAATAAATTTCCAAAGTGCTAAACAGATTCACAAAGTGTATCTCAATAAGCCTGGCCACATTCTTGTAAATCAAGACAGTGTAATCCAAGATTGATGGGAGTGGCATACTCTGAAGCTTATAGCCGTTTTCCTAAGGCCTCCTAAAGGGCTTTTGCAGAGTGAGATCTATACTAGGCATTTCCTGGCTCACAGCTCATTGTCCAAACCACTGCACTAGTTTTTTTTAGTTTTTTTTAAGCTATTAGACTAAACTTGTAGAGCAGCCTTAATGATAGCTTTAAAAAATAGCCAAGTACATTCTGATTCTACTACTATCATATGAGCTGCTAGGAACCAGAGGTAGGCAGAGTGCTGTTGCTCACATGTCCAGCTTGCAGGTTTCCCAAAAGCATCTGGTCAGCCTCTGAGAACAAGATACTGGTCTAAGATGGTACACTGGCCTGATCCAGCAGGCTTGTCTTATATTCTTTGGCTATGAGCCTTTTCTGTTCAGCAAGCTAGTCCCTGCCCAGTTCTAACTCAGCTGCACACACACACACACACACACACACACACACACACACACACAATGGGTTACTGTCATGTTCGGTTTCTGAACCTTCTGAAGACACCTGTATGGTGGAATTTAGTTTATAAGATGTTGAACTAGATGATTCAGTGGCCTTGAGCTTAGAAATGCTTCTTTTCTTACCCTCAAACCACAGCTGATGGAAAGATACGCAAGTGAAGAGTAATTGGATTGTTTTTACAATTACGTTTAACCTGCCTTTGTTTCATGGGCACTCTCTTGGATATCTACATTAAGCAGCTGGGAAACTGCAGGCAATAGTGAAATTACCAAGCATTCACCAGCATCAACAGCTGAAGGCTATAAGTAAAAAAAAGAAAAGCAAAATGCAAATAGTCTCTTGAGTTCTTTGCAGCCAGGCAAGTAAAAGAGATTAGTCTTTCCAAACAAGTTGAGTGGAATTGTAAAACAGACAAGCAAAAGAATGAGTCTCAAATACACAGTAAGTTCAAGATTTGTCAGGGTTTATCATGAACAACATGGCCTTTCTCTTGGGCATTGTCGGCCAATTGGTGCAAAAAAAGGATAGAACTTTCTTTATGTACGCAACAACAGCAGCAAGAATACTGATCGCAAAGTATTGGAAGACACAAGATCTACCCACCGTGGAAGAATGGCAGATGAAAGTGATTGACTATATGACATTGGCGGAAATGACGAGCAGAATTCGAGACCAGGGAAAGGAGACTGCGGAAGAAGATTGGAAGAAATTCAAGATTTATCTTAAGGACTACTATAAACTTGATGAAGTTTAGAATGTCGAGATTCTATAGAGAGAAAGGGTTGCAGTAATATAAGATTAGAATAAGAAAGGACTATGACGAATTAGAGTTGGAAAAAACATTCATAAGTTGCTATAAAATTTGGACATGAGGATGCAGAAAGGGGAGGTATGGGGAAGTCCGAGGAAAGAAGTTTATGAAATGACATTATGAAATTATACTTGTTTGTTTGTTTGTTTTCTTTTTTGTGTTTGTCTGTTATAAAAACTTTTGTAAAACTAATAAAAAATATTATAAAAAAAAAAATATCATGAACAACATGGATAATCCTGAGAGAAATACACCTGAGTGGTCATGAAAAGCAGGTCACTCATACCAAATGCACACATCTATGCATATACTCAGCCACAAGGGAGGAACTGTCCATGGTAATGTCCCATGTGACTATGGTGGAGATGACCAGGTCAGTCTTTCCCACCCAATCAGCAACCTGCCAGGGGATGATGCCAACCTCAGCTGGGAAACCCAGGCAATTGGCTCTGTTCTGGTGTTCACATAAATCGTTGGGAAATCAGATGAAATTATAAAAAGTGGTTCTCATGTGATTCAGTCTCTGCATGTGTGTGTTTCTCTTCCTCATGGTGTTCATGCCCCTTGGGTTGCGAGAGGTCAGGATCCAGCTCATAAGCCAGATCCATTTCTCTGCTCCTGCCTTGTAAATCAGCTTTATATTTATCTGTATTTTAATCATGTAATATTTCAAGTCAAGCTTAAATCATATCATGTGATGGTGCCTTTTTCCAGGAAACTAAGCCATGAGTGAATGATAGGCATAATTTAATAGCAAGCCATTATTGTGTAAACTTGCCCTTAATAAAGCTCATGATCATTGTTTTTATTTTATTTTATAGCACACACCAAGAGGCTACATGTTGCTGCACGGGCAGCTATAAATTTAGCGCTTTGTAACCCACATAAAAGTGCTTTAAAATACCAATGTATATAAGTTTAGTGCTTTATAATGTGTTGGCTGAAATCCAATAAAAAAAAAAAAAAAGTGAACTGTGTGGAATCCAAAACAGTGAAAGTAGGATAAGAACCTCACCAGGGCAGATTTGTTTGTTGTGTTTCTCTTTGGAGTGACACTTCTCTCCCATAAATGACAAGCCGATGATCCATTTCTTAAAGCAGACTTGACCCTTTAATAGTGGGAACTGCTGTGCTGAAAACAACCAAGCATTTTGCAGAGTGAAATATAAACAAGGTATTTTCTGGCTCATATATCATTGTCTTAACCACGTCATTGACTTAACGACTAGGTTTGGGGGGGTTGTTTTGTTGTAAGATGAAATGTGTGGATGAACCTTAAGACAACCTTTATAAATGGTCAAATATAAGCTGATTCTGTTCAACAATCTAGTCCATGCCTAGTTCTAGCTCAGCCACACACATACACCTATTTACATGCATGGCTGTTATGCTCTCCTAAAAAAGGAAGCAAACAAATAAAAAAAAATCTTCCTTCACCATCAGTTTCAGCCTTCTTGGAAAGAATTCTACTGTACTGGGAACATCCGGTGGAATAACCACAGCAACCATTGCAGACTACAGAGAATACATTGTTTCTTCAAACTGATATCATGCTTAGTTTGGCTGCAGAAAGAAAGATGTGGTAAATCTCTGGAGCAGGCAGAAAAACAGTTAACCACCTACACAGACTATGAGTCTTAGAGAATACAGTGGTACCTCGGGTTACATACGCTTCAGGTTACATACGCTTCAGGTTACACACTCCGCTAACCCAGAAATAGTGCTTCAGGTTAAGAACTTTGCGTCAGGATGAGAAAAGAAATCGCGCAGTGGCGGTGCGGCGGTAGCGGGAGGCCCCATTAGCTAAAGTGGTGCTTCAAGTTAAGAACAGTTTCAGGTTAAGAACAGACCTCCGGAACGAATTGAGTACTTAACCCGAGGTACCACTGTACAGTATTATGATCTGCTAGGTGTATGGGCATGTCTTTCCAGATTGCTTTAGATCTGTCCGCACAGAACTACTGATTTGTTATTGTACAGTGTTGAATATCCACCCTTGTTTTCCATTTCATGTTAATCAGTTTTATGGGTTTCATGGATACTTATTACTTTTAAAATTACACAAGAAAAAAGGGGGGTAATAATTATAATTGGGAAAAAATTAAATGGAAAATATCTGTATATTAAGTTGGGCTTTGGGGAGCAATACCAAGGCTTTCAGAAGTTCATGAGATACATCCCCATTGGGAGATGAGTCTTTTCAAGTCTATTTTTAAATAATGAGGCAAGTACAGCGAGAGCAATTTCTTACACATCTATCAGATGTTAATGTTTTCGGCTGAAAGTTGAAAGCTCGTGACTCATCAGTTAAAATGCTGACACCTGTAAATTGCTCGATGAGGGCTGCATTAGCGAAGATGGCTGCAGCAGTTTTCTTTTCAGAAACCAGGAAGTTTTAAGGGCAAGTTTCCCATGATATAATAGCAAATTGAACTAACTTTGAATTTAATTGCAAGACAGTATACATGATCTATTTCTGCCATTTTAGCAAGAAGAGATCCAGCATATTTTATTAGAAACGGTCACAATTGTCAGTGTGAATTGGGCTATGCTCTGAAATATTAACTTATTATATTTTAGCAGAAATTATTCTTCAGTACCCATATTTCCAATACAAGGCCAATAAGAGAGCAGATGTTTAGATATGAGTCCCAAATGCTAATAGTAATAAATGTTGCAGTCCATTTTTTCAGCTGCCTTCCTTCCACAAATTGATGTCAGTGTTTGTGGATGAGCTGTGCCAGATTTATTCCCTTCACAAGGACTCATCCTTGAAGCTATTCCACATAGAGAAAACTCAAATACCCTAAACTGGCCTAGCATCTCAGCAGAACAGCTTCTATTATTTAGGTTATAGATCAGGGCAGCTAACCCATGAATTTCCAAATATCATTGGACTGCAATTCCCATCATCCCTGGTCATTGGCCATGCTGGTTGAGGTTGATGGGAGTTATACTCCAACAACATCTGGAGCGATGCTGGTTAACCCCCCCCCCCAATTTATATTATATTTAATATTTGGAAATGAAAGGCCTAAGCAGCTTGTTGCTCACAGTTTGAGCTTCTCTTGAGCTTCTCATCACTTCCAGCCTGCTTGAATGGCCAATTGCTTTGCAAGATGTGAAAAGATTCTGAGCAATAATATAGACCTTGTCTGAAATATTGTCAGATAGAAAAATAATTCAGAGTTCTCTACCAAGCAAACATGTGAATGTCCTCAATTCACTTGACCTGGTGATGACATTTTACTTTAAAATGCTAAAAACTCTTTTTTAAGTAAGAAAAAAATAGTTGGGTTTTTTTTAATTGTCCTGGGTACTTCTCTGTTGTCCTGGATGGCAGGAATTCCCAGACTGTCCTGGTTAGTAATTCTATCCCTAGATGTTCCCCTTTAAATACCGTATTTTTTGCCCCATAGGACGCACCTAGTTTTCTGGGGGGGGGGGAATAAAGAAAAAAAATTATTTCCCCCCCAGGTGCGGGGCTGGAAGAACCAGGTCGGGGAACAGTGGGAAGGCACGCTCTGCCTCCCCGCTGTCCCCCGAGCTTGTGGGGCTGGCGATGGGGAGAAGTGCGCTGATCCCACGACTGCAGGCAGCTCTGCACCGCCATCCGGAGCGGGGCGGGACTTAGCGGCCTGCTCGGGATGGCAGCGCAGATCTGCCTGCAGTCCCGGGACTGCAGGCAGCTTTGTGCGGCCATCTGGAGCGGGGCGGGCTTCGCCCCTGGCTCCTGGTGGCCGCGCAGAGCTGCGCTGATCCTGGCGGCAGGCAGCTCTGCACCGCCACCCGGAGCGGGGCGGGACTTAGTGCCTCGCTCCCGATGGCCACGCAGAGCTGTGCTGAGCCGGGGACTGCAGGCAGCTCTGCGCAACCCTCGGAGCCGGTCTCCCAAGGGTTGCACAGAGCTTCCTGAAGCCTGGAGAGTGAGAGGGGTCAGTGCGCACGGACCCCCCTCGCTCTCCAGGCTTCAGCGAAAGCCTGCATTCGCCCCATAGGACGCACACACATTTCCCCTTCATTTTTGGATGTAAACAGGAACGGTTTGGATTCTTAGATCACGGACTGCAGTTTCTTGAAGATGGACTTCTGGCCAGTGATGGGCTGCACCTCACAACGGTTGGGAGGAATGTTTTTGCCAAAAATCTCAGAAACCTCATCAGGAGGGCTTTAAACTGACTAATGTGGGGGAGGGAGACAGTGCTCCTGAAGGTAGGAGTCTATCAATTGATGAAGATGATCATCCAAATGTCATAGACCAAATGGAGCAAACAGCATGCGGACCTAGTGGTGGGAGGAAAAAATCCTTAAATAAGAGACACGGGGGAATGATTAATGGACTTCAATGTCTGTACACTAATGCGCAAAGCATGGGAAAGAAACAAGATGAGCTTGAGCTCTTGGTACAGCAAACTAAATATGACATCATAGGCATCACTGAAACCTGGTGGGATAAGTCCCACGATTGGAATGTAATAATGGAGGGATACAATCTATTTCAGAGAAATAGACCAGACAAGAAAGGAGGAGGAGTGGCGTTATATGTCAGGGATGTGTATACCTGTGAAGAGATCCAAGATTTAGAACCTCAAAGCCAAAGTGAGAGCATTTGGGTCAAAATTAAGGGAGAGAAGAATAACAGAGACCTCATTGTGGGAGTTTACTATAGATCCCCAAGCCAAATGGAGGACATAGATTATGCCTTCCTGGAACAGATGGCCAAGCATGCAAAAGGAAGGGAGATAGTAGTAATGGGGGACTTCAATTACCCGGATATTTGTTGGATATTTGTTGGATGTCAAACTCAGCCAAGAGCATAAGGTCAAACAGATTCCTCACTGGCCTTGCAGGCAACTTCATTGTCCAGAAAGTGGGAGAAGCAACTAGAGGAACAGCCATTTTAGATCTGGTCCTAACCAATGTTGATGACCTGGTTAGTGGGGTAGAAGTGGAAGGATCATTAGGCACGAGTGATCATGCTCTTCTGAAGTTTACTATACAGCGGAAAGGAGCAGCCAAGCATACTAGTACTCAATTTCTTGACTTTAAGAAAGCCGACTTCATAAAACTTAGGGAAGTGCTGTGTGAGATCCCATGGACAGCAATACTAAAAGGAAAGGGAGTTCATGATGGCTGGGAGTTTGTTAAGAGGGAGATAGTAAAAGCACAACGTCAGGCAATACCAATGAGACGGAAACATGGAAGGTGCCTAAAGAAGCCAGGGTGGCTATGTAAAGAACTTTTAACTGAGTTAAGATTAAAAAAGGATGTGTACAAAAAATGGAAAAGGGGGGAAACCACCAAAGAGGAATTCAAACAAATAGCCAGCACATGTAGACACAAAGACAGAAAAGCTAAAGCACAGAATGAACTCAGGCTTGCTAGAGAGGTTAAAAGCAACAAAAAAGGCTTTTATGGGTATGTCCATAGCAAAAGGAAGAACAAAGAAACAGTGGGGTCACTCAGAGGAGAAGATGGTGAAATGCAAACAGGGGACACTGAAAGGACTGAACTCCTCAATGCCTTCTTTGCCTCAGTCTTCTCCGATAAAGAAAACAATGCCCGACCTGAAGAATTTGGAGCAAATGATTCAGCAAAGGAAACACAGCCCAGAATAACTAAGGAGATAGTGCAAGAATACCTGGCTAGTTAAGATGTATTCAAGTCTCCAGGGCCAGATGAACTGCATCCAAGAGTATTAAAAGAACTGGCAGAGGTGATCTCAGAACCACTTGCAGTCATCTTTGAGAATTCCTGGAGAACAGGCGAAGTCCCGGCAGACTGGAGGGGGGCAAATGTTGTCCCTATTTTCAAAAAGGGGAAAAGAGAGGACCTAAATAATTACCGCCCAGTCAGTCTGACATCAATACCAGGGAAGATTCTGGAGCAGATCATTAAGCAAACAGTCTGTGAGCACCTAGAAAGGAATGCTGTGATCACCAATAGTCAGCATGGATTTCTGAAAAATAAGTCATGTCAGACTAACCTGATCTCATTTTTTGACAGAATTACAAGCCTGGTAGATGAAGGGAATGCAGTGGATGTAGCCTACCTTGATTTCAGCAAGGCATTTGACAAGGTGCCCTATGATATTCTTGTAAAGAAGCTGGTAAAATGCGGTCTATGCTACCACTCAGTGTAACTGGCTGACTGACCGAACCCAAAGGGTGCTCATCAATGGTTCCTCTTCATCCTGGAGAAGAGTGACTAGTGGGGTGCCACAGGGTTCTGTCTTGGGCCCGGTCTTATTCAACATCTTTATCAACGACTTGGATGATGGACTCAAGGGCATCCTGATCAAATTTGCAGATGACACCAAACTGGGAGGGGTGGCTAACACCCCAGAGGACAGGATCACACTTCAAAACGACCTTGACAGATTAGAGAACTGGGCAAAAACAAACAAGATGAATTTTAACAGGGAGAAATGTAAAGTATTGCACTTGGGCAAAAAAAATGAGAGGCACAAATACAAGATGGGTGACACCTGGCTTGAGAGCAGTACATGTGAAAAGGATCTAGGAGTCTTGGTTGACCACAAACTTGACATGAGCCAACAGTGTGATGCGGCAGCTAAAAAAGCCAATGCAATTCTGGGCTGCATCAATAGGAGTTTAGCATCTAGATCAAGGGAAGTAATAGTGCCACTGTATTCTGCTCGGGTCAGACCTTACCTGGAGTACTGTGTCCAGTTCTGGGCACCACAGTTCAAGAAGGACACTGACAAACTGGAACGTGTCCAGAGGAGGGCAACCAAAATGGTCAAAGGCCAGGAAATGATGCCTTATGAGGAACGGCTAAGGGAGCTGGGCATGTTTAGCCTGGAGAAGAGGAGGTTAAGGGGTGATATGATAGCAATGTTCAAATATATAAAAGGATGCCATATAGAGGAGGGAGAAAGGTTGTTTTCTGCTGCTCCAGAGAAGCGGACACGGAGCAATGGATCCAAACTACAAGAAAGAAGATTCCACCTAAACATTAGGAAGAACTTCCTGACAGTAAGAGCTGTTCGACAGTGGAATTTGCTGCCAAGGAGTGTGGTGGAGTCTCCTTCTTTGGGGGTCTTTAAGCAGAGGCTTGACAACCATATGTCAGGAGTGCTCTGATGGTGTTTCCTGCTTGGCAGGGGGTTGGACTCGATGGCTCTTGTAGTCTATTCCAACTCTATGATTCTATGATTCTATGATTCTATATATTCTTATAAAATGGCAGGTTATTGCAATAATCCTGCTAATGTTCTTATCTGTTTACGATTTATCTATAAATATTCAATAAACCATTTCCATTCCATTCTTTTATAAAAATTTTGATATCTTGATTTCTTATTCTTCAGTAAGTTTCACCATTTTTGCATATTCCACAACATGTTGTTGTTTCTGATTTGCCTAGACCTAATTGGCTGGAGGACATGGACAGGAAACAATGAAGCCAGCACTATTTGAAACAAACTCTTTGAAACAATGGGCTTTCAAAATGTGTGGTCTCAAATTTAAACGGCGCCCTGTGTGATGCCAAAATTTGGCGCCCCCTGCCTCTCACACTCCATTCCATATAATAGCTGAACCCTACAGTGCTGCTGAGGCTCCATGCCCACTATGACTGAACCAGTCGTGCTCCCCTAAATTCACCTCTGATGTGATTTTGGGAGTGAGCCTATTTTTACTAAGCTTGGTGAGCCTATTTTTACTAAGCTTGGTGAGCCTATTTTTACTAAGCAGCCAGAAAGCATCAACGTAGGTTATCCTGTATGTTGCACTTTTTACACTATTACTACCCACTTTCTCTTTTTAATCAGAAGCCTGTCAAAGGGTTTTCCTTTCACCATTATTCATGTGCCTCATCTGTTGGAAAATGCCCTAGGGGTGCCTGCAATCCCCCAGAACTCTGAGGGTCCTCTGGTACGCGCAGCTCTGGAAAAGACATCACCCTCCTCTTCCAGTGTGCACAGCGACATATACCAGATGGTATATGCACATTACACTTCTGGCATAACACAGCAAGAAGTGTGAGACACTGTAAAGCTAATCTACTATTTATTTTGAGACTATCCTGTGCACCATAATTTTCTAGCTATAGCAGTTTCCAGACTCTATATACACTTGGTCTGGGTGTTTTATTCCAATGCAAATGCACCTAGGATTTAAAGACAGTAAGAGAGGATTAGGAAGCCCTTTACAAAAGCAGACTCCAATAAACAGGCCGCTCTAAGCTGTATATAAAAAATCCCTTCTCTCTCAGCTAAAAGGACCTGATAAAGAATATTAGTAAGTACTCAGAGATAAGCATGGACTGCAGTATAAACATTCTAATAATAAATATTGTTTAATAAAAATGCACACACACATATTACCAGTCACAAAAAATACTTAATTAAAAATACTCCATGGGGAGAAACTAATTTTTAACAAACAGATGACACAAAGAATTGCCATGTCATAAGATTTAGAATAGTCAGCTAGCTATTGCAACTTATGTAAAGAGAGATATCAGAAAGTTTTTGATGTGTGCATATTTTTGTAGTCAAATAATTCCAATTGATTCCAATTGATTTTAATCTTATGGTCCAGATTCAACTAAATAGTTGTGCTAGCAGGAGCCAGAATAAGAAATCCTTTTAGAGCAATGGGACTTTCCCACCTCCCTCCAAATACCCCTAAATCAGATGGGGGGGGGGGTCAAGCAGATCAAAAGCAGAGCACACTGGATTTGTATGGAGAAGAGAGATTGTTCAATTAGACAACCATTGCTTTGAATTCTACCTGTATTTTCAAATTATGGCCAACCACACTGGGACAAATGATGAAGGCTGAGTAACAAATATAATGAATATTCCTCCCCCTTCTCCTCCTCCTCCTCCTACCAAGATCAACAACAACGTTTCCTTGGAGGTAAGTCTCGCTGTATTCAGTGGGGCTTACCCCCTTGGTAAATGTGGTTTGTATTGTAGCCTTTCTACTTCATTTCTGATAGCATATATGTTTTCTCTGTGGAATTGCAGCCATAAGCTTTATGATGAATTAAAATGTTTAAATGTTTTTGAAGCAATATTTTTTAAAAAGAATAAATCTAAAGAAAATTGCTTCCTACAGACTGAAATGTTGTTATAAAATAAACATACTGGTGTAGTGAGGAAATAGCACAACATTGCCACCATGCTTGCATTTTGAGATAAAAGTCTGAAAGGGGATTTTCCAAACTTAAGGAGGGTTACCAGGGAGGATTCTTAAACTATTTAGCTGAGCAGACACAAACAACATCATTTAAGTTTCCTTCATGAAAACCCCTGGATAGATCTTCGTGAAGCCTAGCAGGCTTAATCGCTTGGGGGGGGGGCCTCCCTTGCCTGCAAATTTCATCCATTTCTGTGGGGGTTGGCAAGTTTTAGATTTCTCAATATAGCTAATGGAGTCAGTGGGGAAGAGACCTTCAGGTTTAACAGATTTGAATCAGACCGTGAATCAGAAATAATTTGAGTGTATACAAACATTGCTTCCCAATGCCATGGATACGTATATGAGGCCTTTCTTGAACAGTTTCTTTACAACAATATTGTAAGGTGGGGTTATACTATTATAGTGGAATTCCAAGCAACCTTGTGCATGGTCTCACAAGGACTTGCAAGCCTATGAAGCAATGGCTCTGTACATCTATCATGCATCCCAGAGCAGTGAGCGAGCTATGAAAACATCTTCTCATTCTACAGTCCAACGTTCCAATGCAGATTTTTCAGCAGATAGTGGTGAGGTACTTAAAAAAGCTGCTTGAAACGACATGACCTTGTAATCCATTTGTTGAAGCATTTAGTGCTTCCTCTTCCAAGCAGGTAGAGCAAAACTAAATGTTGTGCAAACAAAGTTAATCTGTATGCAGAGGATTATATTGAATGATAAAGAAGGGAATAAAAGAGCAACTCTACTGCCGGCTTGTTTGCTCAGGCATGCTGTTTTCAGCGTTTGATGTTGTACAACGTATGAAAAGGTGAGATTAAATGAAAACAGAGGATGCGCTATTAAAATAGAAGTATGAACAAGAAAAGGCAATGCATTAATTGCTGCACTGAAAAGAATGGAGAGTAGGGGGTGATACAACACTGGAGGAGAAGGAGGCCAGGGAAGAAGGGGAGCAGGGCCCACTCCACCGGATTGGCACCAAATCCAGCTTCATTCGGCTCCTCCCTTCCTGCAGTTTTCATATATTCACAACCATTCTACATATCTGCTGAGTGGAGAGTGGAGGAGAGGGAAGTGTAGGGTCCTCTCTGACATCACAGCCGAGAGCCAAGCTCAATTCAGCTCCTTCTCTCCTTGAAGCCATAGCAACTGGCCAGGAAGGGCAAAGTCAAGCACCAGGTGTTCTGACAGTGGATTGGCTCTGTTGGTGCATCCACACAATATTATTATTCCCATTGCCTTGGCCCCAACTCCTCTCCCGTAAGAGGTAGTGAATCCACTGTCAGGAGGGCAGGTGCATGGAATTGCCCCTCCTCACTGGCTGCCCTGAGCTTTTCCCATTCAAGCCAGTCATTCAGGGAGTATTGAGGCACAACCGTGGGCGCAATCTTTTCATTGCATAAATGGGGACATTGCTAGACCACTATACTTTTTATAGTATACTGTTTACACAATTTGTTTATTGGTGACAATTGAAAAGGAAATCATCACCAATATATAAAGACTGCCTTCAACAAAGCAGACTTGAAAGTTTTAGTGATCATGTATCAGAGGAAACCTATAAAATGATCAAAGACAAATCCAACATTTTAATAACATCGGGGGTTGACTTTGATATTTGAGTGATCTAAAATGGTCTTGTCCGCTTATAAATCACCTGCACATTTCTATAAAGAAAGACATAATTCATCTGATTGATGCCAATGCTATATTACCTTGATTTGTAATACTGCCAAACCTAATATGGAGATAACTTGGAAAGAACTCTACATTTTATTATACACAACTGATTAGATATCTGATAACTCTAGACACAGTACCATTGATGTCGATAGCTTTTTGTTTTTGTTTGGCTGAGATCATACTGCCAAGACATAAACAGGTTTAGGAAATTATGAATATGATTGGATGAGTTGCCAACCAAACAGTATTTCAGTTTCATTTTTGAACCTTTTCCATTTAAATGGATATGACCATTCATAATTTACTTTAGATCCAGAGCTTATTTTCTGCTAACTTTACATTCTTACATTGCCTTACAGAGGGAGACAATGTGGTGCCCACCAGATGATGTTGGACTGCAACTTCCATCATCCCTTGGTCATGCTGGCTGGGATTCATGGGGGTTGGATCCGCCACAATCTGTGGAGAACAATGTTGGCAAAACCTGAGTTACAGAACTGCAGCCTGTTCCCATATTTTAACAAATACATAAACCTACTTTGTGGTTTAGCCATAAGTCAACCCTATCCCTCCTGTTCCTTTTTATGCATCATCCCTTCCAGCAGATTGTTCTTAAGAGGAACTGGAATGAGATTTGCCTCTTTCGATATCATGACTATTGGCATTTTATTCACAGCCAGATTGATGCTATACTACAATCTTTGGAATGGATGTGAAAGATTTAAAATGCATGCTGGCCCTGACCCATCTATGGTCAATCAATGTGTGGAAGCAGGCTTGCATGCAGGGAACACCTTCATATTACGAACAAGAGACTGCTGTGAAATGGGGTTGGGGAAATAGCCAGCATTCTCCAGAACAGCTTCTATGGGCAGATGGCACCCTGATCCAGGATCTGTGAGTACAGCAGCTGACTGCTTCAATCCCTGCATACTCATGAAACCTTTCTGCTTTCTACTTATGTAGGAAGATGTGACTTTTTAAAAAACAAAACAAACCCCTTCCCTCCTGCATTGATCATCTGCTTGCTCAAGGGAAAAGGAGAAATCCTCACATGCTGTTGTACTCACAAGCATACAGATTTGAGGACTTTGTGTCAGTCCCCGTGATTGTTTATATTAAGCATATTTACCTGTTGTTGCATCCCACTGAAATTATGACCCTCACAGTCCATTCCATCTTTACAGTTCTATGATTCTAAATGTGGCTCCCGAAGACTTGCAATGCTGTTGCTGACGTGTGCATAGCACATCACTGGGAAGGTTCTATAAGTCTGGGAATCTTCTTGTGAGATTTAGCCAAGCTGAAAAATTTACTGCCTTGACTTTCCTTCAATTTTCCATATAGCATGTCCTAATTCTCCAGCTATATCTTGATAGCATCACATCAAAATTCAATAGTTTTATCTTCACAGCTGTTAAGTAGTTTCATAGACTCTTTGTTATTAATCATAAAGGTATTTACTATGTACTTAGGCTACACATAAATTGTTTTATACAATCTATAGTATACTAATGTTTCATGATAAAGATTTGTTTCAGTTTCACTTTGCTTGCCAAAGGATGACACATTGGATTTGTCACCCCACAGCACCATGAGCTTCTCTGTGAATCACTTTTCTGCCTATAAACCTACCGATGGATTGCTTAACCCTCTTGGCTAGTGATGTAGAATTGCAGCCTTAAAAGCATATACCATTCTTCCACAACCAAGCACTCTTTAGACACATTTGGACTACAGCTCCCATCAGCCCTTGCCAGCATGACTAATGGCCAGTGATCATGGGACAACAACTGGAGGGTGACAAGTTCCCCATCCTTCACATACAACATTAGAAAAGAGATGTTATATTAAAGGTTTAATAATAATAATAATAATAATAATAATTTATTATTTATACCCCGCCCATCTGGCTGGGCCTCCCCAGCCACTCTGGGCGGCTTCCATAAAAACCAAAAATACAGTAAAATATCACACGTTAAAAACTTCCCTGAACAGGGCTGCCTTAAGATGTCTCCTGAATGTCAGGTAGTTGTTTATCGCTTTGACATCTGCTGGAAGGGCGTTCCACAGGGCGGGCGCCACTACCGAGAAGGCCCTCTGCCTGGTTCCCTGTAGCTTTGCTTCTCGCAATGAGGGAACCACCAGAAGGCCCTCGGCGCTGGACCTCAGCGTCCGGGCAGACTGATGGGGGTGGAGACGCTCCTTCAGGTATACTGGACCGAGGCCGTTTAGGGCTTTAAAGGTCAGCACCAACACTTTGAATTGTGCTCGGAAACGTACTGGGAGCCAATGCAGGTCTTTCAAGACCGATGTTATATGGTCTCGGCGGCCGCTCCCAGTCACCAGTCTAGCTGCCGCATTCTGGATTAGTTGTAGTTTCCGAGTCACCTTCAAAGGTAGCCCCACGTAGAGTGCATTGCAGTAGTCCAAGCGGGAGATAACCAGAGCATGCACCACTCTGGCGAGACAGTCCGCAGGCAGATAGGGTCTCAGCCTACGTACCTGTCAGGGGTTCAGGAGCAGAGACGCAGAGAAGGGAGGAAGCAGAGAGCGAGGGGGAGGAATCCGAAGGGAAAATGAGTGATGATGACGACCCGAGATCTCCAAGCCTAAGCAGTGAGTCAGAGGACTCCCAAAAGGGAGCCCCAGTGAGCAGAGCAAGGGGGGGATCCGGGGGGATACCCCAGGAGGAAGGGAACAGAGGAGATTCAGAGAGTAGCAGCTGGAAGTCGGGACCCACGCTCATAACTGAGGGCGGCAGCAGCTGGAAGTCGGGACCCACGCTCAAGACTGAGAGCAGCAGGGAGGAAGGTAGCCAGGCATCGGGTTCCGGAGGCTGTCAGCAGGAGGGAGGGCACGAGTCAGGGGTGGTCACGCCCTCCTCAGAGAGCGAGGCAACGGTTAAGAGGAAAGTAGAGAGTTGGGCGCGCGCGCCAAGTTCAAATGCAGCGGAAGCTGGAGCAGTAAGCAGCCCGGAGAGTGAGCCAGGTCCCAAAGCCCGCCGCAAGGAGGCAGAAGGATCAGGGGGGTCAGCGTCAGAGGAGAGTAGAAGGGAGGAGGCCCAGGGGGGCAGAAGGACCCAGAGACGTAGGGAGAGGCGAAGGAGGTGGAGCAAGGCTAGGGTATTAAGCTGGTGTGCAAGAGGCGGGGACTCAGACGGGTCTTCGCCGACCTAGGGCAGAAGGTGTAGAGCTGCACGCTGCAGTTCGGAAATGAAACCTGTAACTTAATAAAGACTCTTATAAAGTGAACGCTGGCGGACTTGGTCCTATGTGAGCTGGGACTGGGTGGCAGCTCTGACAGTAAGACCCGTCTCTTAAAAGCTTCGGACACCTGATATCTCGCAGCGGAGAGAGAGGCAGCTGGAGGAGGGGATCGGTGTTTGGGAGCAAGCTCACGACGGTTAGCAGAGATGACGGAAGCAGAGAAAGTTGCAGCGCTGCAACAGGCAGTTACCCAATTGAACGCGGAGGTACTGGCATCCAAGAAGAGGGAGGAGGATGCGGCAGCCGCCTACAGAGATCTCCACGCCAGGTTTGAAGCATGGGTTAAACACGGGCAGCCAGGACCCAGACCGGAGGGGGTTGGGTTGGCACGGAGAGCAGGAGGGCTTGTGGCTCACTTCGATGGGAATTTACAACAGTACCCCAATTTTCGAGCAGACGTAATGTGCGCACTGCAACTGCTGGCAAAAGACTTTAGAGATGAGGAAGAGAAAGTGGGGTTCATACTATCCCATTTGCATGGGGATGCTAAAGCGTGGCTACGCAATTTGTGGAGGGATAAAGATCCGGCGCTTCAGAATGCAGATGCCTTTATCAAAGCGATGGATGCGTGTTTTTTGTCTACTATTGATGTGGATCTTGCCCGACGGGAGATTCATGGACTGAAACAAGGGAGGGCAAGCGTCCGGCAGTACCACGCCCGCTTTTTTGCGCTGGTCAGTGCCTTAGAGTGGGACCGGGATTCGCCCCCTGTCAGAGACCTGTTCTGGGAGGGTCTAAGCTCAGCGGTCAAGGATGAAATTGCAAGGGGGGAGAGGCCCCGAAGCACGCAGGAGGTGGTCCAAAGGGCGCTGACTGTGGGGGTGAGGCTGGAAGAACGTCCCTGGTGCAGAGATGAAGGACGTGGAGGGCGCGAAGCAGCGAGAAGTTTCTCTTTCGTTCCAAGAGAAGCAGCGCGTGCGCAATCCACACCTCCGCCAGGAGGGGGAGGGGAACCGATGGAGGTTGGAGGTGCAAGGGCTCAGTCAGCAGCCAGAGCCCTAGCACCAACAGCAGTGAAAGCGAAGCCTCCTAGAGGGAACAGGAAGTGTTACATCTGCGAGGATCCAGGCCATTTGGCGAAAGAGTGTCCCCGGAGGCTCCACAAGCACACTGCAGCCTCAGCAATGGTGACTGCAGCAACGCAGCAAGGAGAACCACAGCAGGGAAACGACGATGTCTGGCTGGAGACAGAGGCACTGGGGCCCAGCCAGACGCATCAGTGAAGCAGTCCCCAGCGATCTTGCAACCCACGGACCCCCTCCCACCCAAACCAGTAGTGCAGCTCACAGCATCTCTCCAGCTACCCGATGGCGTCACTATCGAAGTACCGCTTTCTGTGGATTCTGGAAGCAACGCAGACTTTATAGCGCAGGATTTTGTGGAGCAGCACGCTATACAGCTACTGCCTGCCACTCTGCCCCTGCAAGTCGTCACAGTGGATGGCAGAGAGTTGCTAGGGGGGCAGGTGGTGAAGCAAACGCCACCGATGGTGATGCGCCTTGGCAACCACAGGGAAGTCATCAGTTTTAATGTCACCCAACTGTCGGACACGCCCATTGTGTTGGGCATGAGTTGGCTGGACAGGCACAGTCCGACACTGGCTTGGTACCAGAGACAGCTGATCTTCGGCTCCTCTTATTGCGCAGAACACTGCATCCTGCCCAGACAGGAGGGAGAGGAGGAGGAATCACAACTGCAGTTGGGAACGTTGCAAGCAGTCCCCCACAAATACGCAGACTTTCTGGAGGTCTTCTGCGAGAAAGAGGCTGACAAGCTACCACCGCACAGGCAATATGACTGCAAGATTGACCTCCTACCAGGGGCGACGCTGCCGAAAGGGAAGCTGTATTCCATGTCTGAGGACGAATTACAGGAACTCAAACAGTTCATAGATCACAATTTGCAGCGCGGTTTCATCCGGGAGTCCAGGGCAGTAGGGGGCAGTCCTGTTTTCTTCGTGAAGAAGAAGGACACGCCCCAGAAAAGACTGGTGGTGGATTTTCGCCTCTTAAACAAGATGACCAAGCCTTCTGATTTCCCCATGCCCAGGATTGACGACCTGCTAGCGACGGTGCGCAAGGAACGCGTGTTCACCAAGTTGGACCTGCGAGGTGCGTACAATCTCATCCGCATGAGGGAGGGCGATGAGTGGAAGACAGCCATGTTCACGCCTCTGGGCACCTACGAATACAGAGTGATGCCGTTTGGATTGCAAAACGGTTCTCACTGTTTCCAAGCTTTCATGCATCATGTGTTGGCGGGACTCCTTTACAAGAAGTGCGTCTGCTTTCTGGATGACATCCTGATATTCTCCGACTCGCAGCAAGCCCATGACCAAGATGTTCGGGAGGTGCTGAAGAGGCTGCAGCAGCATAGACTGTACGCCAAACTGGAGAAGTGCCAGTTCGACACGACGGAGGTGGATTTCTTGGGTTACAAGTTGTCGGACAAGGGGCTAGCCATGGACAGCGCCAAGGTTCGTGCGGTGTTGGATTGGAAGAGCCCGCGCAATCGGAAGGAGGTCCAGCGGTTTGTCGGCTTCGCCAACTTCTATCGCAAGTTTATCAAGGGGTTCGCGATGCAGACGGCGGCCATTACGGACACGCTAAGCTCCAAGAAAAAGAAATTCATCTGGACGGAGCAGGCGGAGCAGTCCTTTCAGGCACTCAAGCGTCTCTTCGCGTCGGAAGAGCAACTGCTGCATATCGACCCCAGCAAACCGATGCGGGTAGAGACAGACGCGTCCGATAGAGCAGTGGGAGCTGTCCTGCTGCAAAGGGACCCACAGGGGGTCTGGAGGCCGGGAGCGTTCTACTCCAGAAAGCTCAGCAAGTCGGAGCAGAACTACACCATCTGGGACAGGGAGTTGCTGGCCATTCATGCAGCTTTCAAGGCGTGGAGGCACTTCCTGATCGGCGCCAAGCACACGGTGCAGGTCTGCACGGATCACAAGAATCTGGAGCACTGGCGCACGGCTCAGTTCCTGAACCAGAGGCAGATACGTTGGGCGGAGTTCTTTGCTGACTTCAATTTCCGAATAGAGTACGTCCCAGGCGACACCAACGTCATGGCGGATGCACTGTCCCGCAAACCGCAATACCTCGAAGAGGCGACGCCAGCGGCAGCCATGCACATCTTCGCGCCAACAGCGTGGGCGTGCGCTTCAGCCACAGTAGACCTGGATGCGGTGCGGCGGGCGTTGCAGGACGACTCCTTCGCGCGGGCGAAGATGGCAGAGGTGCACAAGGGCACGGCGAAGGGCGACGAGTTCCAGATACGAGACGGCTTGCTCTTACGTAAAGGGGCCATCTACGTGCCGGGAGACGAACTTCGCGCCAGGGTACTGCAGCAGCTGCACGACGCACCCACGGCCGGGCACTTTGGCACGGAAAAAACGGTGGAATTAGTCGCAAGGGACTTTTGGTGGCCCAGACTGAGAGGGGAAGTCGCGGACTACGTTGCGAGGTGCGACACCTGCCAGAGGGCCAAACCGGTGCACAAACCACCGGCGGGACTGCTGGAACCGCTGCAAACGCCGTTTGAACCGTGGGAGAGAGTGGCCCTGGACTTTGTTACGGATCTACCCAGCTCGAGAGGCAAGACAGCTGTACTAGTGGTGGTGGACTTGTTCACCAAGATGGCACATTTCATTCCGTGTGCGAAGGTGGCCACGGCGGAACAAACCGCCAAACTGTTCATAGATCACGTGTTCAAAGTGCATGGTCTGCCGCGGTCTATCCTGTCCGACCGCGGGCGCCAGTTCGTCTCGAATTTCTGGCAGAAGCTGATGAGTTTTCTAAATGTCAAGGTCGATCTGGCATCAGCAAGACACCCGCAGACCAACGGGCAAGCAGAGAGGGTCAATGCCATCATGCAGCAGTACCTGAGATGCTATGCCAATCAACAACCTGCGACCTGGGTGGATTACCTGCCGCTCGCCGAGTTCGCTTACAACAACACGAAGCACGTGTCCACAGGGGTGACGCCGTTCTTCGCCAACAATGGGAGGAATCCCAGAACCTTCCCGGGACGGGAGAGAGTGGGGGACGGAGAACCACAGACGGCGGACGCGTTCGCGTCAGAGTTGCAGGCGGTACACGATCAACTCAGACGGCAGCTGGAGCTAGCTAAGCACGCCTACAAGGTGCAAGCTGACAAGCACAGGCGGGTTGGCGAAGAGATCCAAGTGGGAGACTGGGTCTGGTTGGCAGCCCACGCAGTGCCGACCAGGTCACTAGCCAAGAAGAAGTTGGGGCACAAGCAAATTGGTCCGTACCAAGTCGAAGCACAGATCAACCCGGTAGCCTTCCGACTGGTGCTGCCGGAGGGTTCCAGAATGCATCCGGTGTTCCACAGGTCGGTGCTCACTCCCTACAAGGCACCTCACAGATTCCAGGAGCCAGGGACGGCACCGAGTCCGTTCTGGGAGCGGACGGAGACGCGAGGGGTGACGCAGCAAGACCCCATCAACGAGGTCACGGAGATTTTGGACTCCAGATGGGGGGAAGAGGGAGTCGAATACCTCCTAGCCAGAGAGGGCACCCGGGCCAGCGCCAATAGCTGGGTGCCAGACTACGCTTTGGAGGAACCCCTGCTCAAGGACGAGTTTCATGCCCTTTTCCCACACAGACCCATGCCAGCGAGCTTCTTCGACGACTGGCTGTTCACGCCCACACTTTCTTCCAGCACGTTCCATGGATTCGACTCGGACGGGGAACCCGCACTGAGCACCCGTTCCCCAGAAGGATCGCCGGCGGGTGCGGCGTCAGACACCTCGTATTGGTGGGACGATCGACCGGAGGAGCAATGGCGCCGGAAGTGGCTGGAGATGCCAGGTCGAGCGACCGACGCAGAGACTGACATGGACGTGTTCGGGGAGGACCTTGGGTTCGAGCACGGCGGTACAGAGATGGAAGCGGAACAGGTCAACGTCGGCGACCGCGAGGAGGAAGACTCGGAGGTCTTCAGTTGGCGGCCAACCACGGGGAGCGAACTGTATCCGGCATTCCCTCCCGTGATGATGGAGCACCCAGCACCCACACCTGAAAGCGGGGAGGGGGGAAGGGGGGGCTTCGAGGGGGGGATGGATGTCAGGGGTTCAGGAGCAGAGACGCAGAGAAGGGAGGAAGCAGAGAGCGAGGGGGAGGAATCCGAAGGGAAAATGAGTGATGATGACGACCCGAGATCTCCAAGCCTAAGCAGTGAGTCAGAGGACTCCCAAAAGGGAGCCCCAGTGAGCAGAGCAAGGGGGGGATCCGGGGGGATACCCCAGGAGGAAGGGAACAGAGGAGATTCAGAGAGTAGCAGCTGGAAGTCGGGACCCACGCTCATAACTGAGGGCGGCAGCAGCTGGAAGTCGGGACCCACGCTCAAGACTGAGAGCAGCAGGGAGGAAGGTAGCCAGGCATCGGGTTCCGGAGGCTGTCAGCAGGAGGGAGGGCACGAGTCAGGGGTGGTCACGCCCTCCTCAGAGAGCGAGGCAACGGTTAAGAGGAAAGTAGAGAGTTGGGCGCGCGCGCCAAGTTCAAATGCAGCGGAAGCTGGAGCAGTAAGCAGCCCGGAGAGTGAGCCAGGTCCCAAAGCCCGCCGCAAGGAGGCAGAAGGATCAGGGGGGTCAGCGTCAGAGGAGAGTAGAAGGGAGGAGGCCCAGGGGGGCAGAAGGACCCAGAGACGTAGGGAGAGGCGAAGGAGGTGGAGCAAGGCTAGGGTATTAAGCTGGTGTGCAAGAGGCGGGGACTCAGACGGGTCTTCGCCGACCTAGGGCAGAAGGTGTAGAGCTGCACGCTGCAGTTCGGAAATGAAACCTGTAACTTAATAAAGACTCTTATAAAGTGAACGCTGGCGGACTTGGTCCTATGTGAGCTGGGACTGGGTGGCAGCTCTGACAGTACCAGATGGAGCTGGTAAACAGCTGCCCTGGACACAGATTTGACCTGTGCCTCCATGGACAGCTGTGAGTCCAAAATGACTCCCAGGCTGCGCACCTGGTCCTTCAGGGGCACAGTTACCCCATTCAGGACGAGGGAATCCTCCACACCTGCCCGCCTCCTGTCCCCCCAAAACAGTACTTCTGTCTTGTCAGGATTCAACCTCAATCTGTTAGCCGCCATCCATCCTCCAACCGCCTCCAGACACTCACACAGGACCTTCACCGCCTTCACTGGTTCTGATTTAAAAGAGAGGTAGAGCTGGGTGTCATCCGCATACTGATGAACACCCAGCCCAAACCTCCTGATGATCTCTCCCAGCGGCCGCATGTAGATGTTGAAAAGCATGGGGGAGAGGACAGAACCCTGAGGCACCCCACAAGTGAGAGCCCAGGGGTCTGAACACTCATCCCCCACCACCACTTTCTGAACACGGCCCAGGAGGAAGGAGCGGAACCACTGTATAACAGTGCCCCCAGCTCCCAGCCCCTCAAGACGGTCCAGAAGGATGCTATGGTCGATGGTATCAAACGCCGCTGAGAGATCCAGCAGAACTAGGAAACAGCTCTCACCTTTGTCCCTAGCCCGCCAGAGATCATCAACCAGTGCGACCAAGGCAGTTTCAGTCCCATGATGAGGCCTGAATCCCGACTGGAAGGGATCCAAATGGTCCGCTTCTTCCAGGTGTGCCTGGAGTTGTTCGGCAACCGCTCGCTCAATCACCTTGCCCAGGAATGGAAGATTTGAGACTGGGCGATAGTTGGCCATCGTGGCCGCATCTAAAGATGGTTTTTTAAGAAGCGGTTTAATAACCGCCTCTTTCAGCGGGTCTGGGAAGGCTCCCTCACGGAGGGAAGCATTCACCACCCCACGAAGCCCATCGCCCAGTCCTTCCCGGCTAGCTTTTATAAGCCAGGATGGGCAAGGATCCAGGAGACAGGTGGTTGGTTTCACTCGTCCAAGCAGCCTGTCCACATCCTCGGAGGTAACAGATTGAAATTGATCCCACTCAACTTGACTAGACAGAACTCTAGCACTCTCTCGCCCCGGCCCTGCTCCCACGGTGGAGTCTACTTCTTCCCAAATCTGGGCGATTTTATCTGCAAAAACTTTGCAAAATCATTGCAGGAGAACATGTGGCCCGTACTGGGCCCCGATGTTGCAGGTGGTTCTGCTAAATTGTGAACCACCTGAAAGAGTCTCCTGCTGCTGTTTTCTGCAGATGCAATAGAGGTGGTGAAGAAATTCTTCTTCGCCGTCGCTATCGCCACTTGGTAGGCTCGACGTTGAGCTCTAACCTGTGTCCGGTCAGATTCGGAATGAGTTATCCGCCACCGGCGCTCTAGCCGTCTCAATGATTGTTTCATTGCCCTCAGATCCGTGGAAAACCACGGGGCTGTCCGGGCTCCATGCAATCGGAGAGGGCGCTTCGGAGCCAAACAGTCAATAGCCCTGGTTAACTCCACATTCCAGCGGGCCACCAGGGAATCAGCTGAAAGGCCATTAACATGGGATAAAGCATCCCCTACCACTCTCTGGAAACCATTTGGATCCATTAAGTGGCGGGGGCGGACCATCCGAATTGGTCCCACCTCCCTGCAGAGGGGATGGGTCGCAGAGAAGTCCAGTTGCACCAGGAAGTGATCTGACCATGGCACTTCTTTCGTTTCGCTTTTGCTTAGTGTCAGATCACCAACATCCATAGAGGTAAACACCAGGTCCAAGGCATGTCCGTGGCTATGAGTTGGGCCAGACTTATTCAGGGACAGCCCCATGGAGGCCATGCTTTCCACGAAGTCCCGAGCGGCCCCTTGTAAGGTTGTGTCGGCATGGATGTTAAAATCCCCTAGGACGACCAGGCTAGGTGTCTCCAGGAGAACATCCGCCACGACCTGAAGCAGCTCGGGCAGGGAATCCTTGGTGCAGCGGGGAGGTCGGTACACCAAAAGGAATCCTGTACTGCCCCTATTGCCCAACTTCCAGAACATGCACTCAGAAAACTGGGTCTTCCCAATAGGACGCCTGGTGCAAACTAATGACTTCCTAAAAATTACTGCAACCCCCCCTCCCCGCCCACGTGACCTGGGTTGCTGTGCGTAAGAGAAACCTGGTGGACAACCAGCGGCAAGGACAGGCCCATCTGCTTCATCCAACCAAGTCTCTGTTACACATGCCAGGTCAAATCCTACATCCATGATCAAGTCATGGATGGCAGTGGTCTTATGAATCATTGACCTGGCATTGCACAGCAGCACCTTCAGGTCATGTGGGTATCCCTTGCTGATTCTAGTATCCATCCGGTCAGGACCAGACCCAGAGGCAGGGATAGTCCTCAGACAACGACTAAACCTGCCTCCTCTGTAATGACATGGTCTGGTCTTAGCGTAACTCCTCCTCCTACCCGTGATCACTGAGATCGGTTGTCCCAGTGCATCCCCCCCTGTGGAACATGCCCCAGCCATTTTGTGGGCTGGGGCCCACTCCCCAGCAGCCCTGACCCTTCCCTCTAAAAACAAAATAACACCTTAAACAAACAAACAAAACCAATAAAACAATACAAACAAAAAAATGTAAAAATTACAAAAACATCAAAATAAAAAAATAATAATTCCCCAAGCTCAACCAAACATCCATCCCACCCCCACCCCCCACATACAAAAAATCCAAAGAAAATTTTTAAAAACATTTTAAAAACACTCTGTGCCTCTCCGGCAGTAACAACTGTCCTAGTGAGGCCTGTCAGGCCCCGCCCTGGGCCAGGTGGTAAGTGGCAGGAAGGAGCAGGGCCCTCAGGCACTCACTCAGGGGAGTCTTCCTGGGCAGCAGGCAGCAAGCAGCACGCAGTCCTTATGAGGCCCCAGGCCCCGCCCCAAGCCAGATGGTAAGTGGTAAGAGCAGGGCCCTCAAGCACTCACTCAGGGAGTCCTCCTGGGCAGCAGGCAGCAAGCAGCACGCAGTCCTTATGAGGCCCCAGGCCCCGCCCCAAGCCAGATGGTAAGTGGCAAGAGCAGGGCCCTCAAGCACTCACTCAGGGAGTCCTCCTGGGCAGCAGGCAGCAAGCAGCACGCAGTCCTTATGAGGCCCCAGGCCCCGCCCCAAGCCAGATGGTAAGTGGCAAGAGCAGGGCCCTCAAGCACTCACTCAGGGGAGTCCTCCTGGGCAGCAGGCAGCAAGCAGCACACAGTCCTTATGAGGCCCCAGGCCCTGCCCCAGGCCAGGTGGTAAGTGGCAAGAGCAGGGCCCTCAAGCACTCACTCAGGGGAGTCCTCCTGGGCAGCAGGCAGCAAGCAGCACGCAGTCCTTGTGAGGCTTCAGGCCCCGCCCCAGGCCAGATGGTAAGTGGCAAGAGCAGGGCCCTCAAGCACTCACTCAGGGGAGTCCTCCTGGGCAGCAGGCAGCAAGCAGCACACAGTCCTTGTGAGGCTTCAGGCCCTGCCCCAGGCCAGATGGTAAGTGGCAAGAGCAGGGCCCTCAAGCACTCACTCAGGGGAGTCCTCCTGGGCAGCAGGCAGCATGAAGCAGGCAGTCCTTATGAGGCTTCAGGCCCCGCCCCAGGCCAGATGGTAAGTGGCAAGAGCAGGGCCCTCAAGCACTCACTCAGGGGAGTCCTCCTGGGCAGCAGGCAGCAAGCAGCACGCAGTCCTTATGAGGCCCCAGGCCCTGCCCCAGGCCAGGTGGTAAGTGGCAAGAGCAGGGCCCTCAAGCACTCACTCAGGGGAGTCCTCCTGGGCAGCAGGCAGCAAGCAGAATGCAGTCCTTATGAGGCTTCAGGCCCCGCCCCAGGCCAGATGGTAAGTGGCAAGAGCAGAGCCCTCAAGCACTCACTCAGGGGAGCTATGAAAACCTTTGTTCATCTCCTCACAAGTGAAAGTGTTGGTGAAACATGGATTATGTCTTAGAATCAACTACCTCAATGAGTAAGAATTGGTTCAGAGCAAACATTTTGGTCTTCCCTGCCTTATGCTAGTCATTGTTTCCTCTGGCACATGGCAAGGTACAAAAAAATCACAAATCATTTTGAATGTGATGGAATCACACTTGCCCCAGTACCACAATGTTGGTGTGGCATGTGTTTAATTGTCCGACGAAATGAGGGCCACATTGCTTCAGAAGTAGGCTTACCGGCAGTATTTAATCAGAAGTTATTAGATTAAGCTTTGGAAGCAGCTTCTGAATTACATGGGACTCTGATCATAATCATTTGTTCAGAAGACACATTGAGGCAATCAGTTCCCTTGAAGAAATGTAAGGCTTAAAAAAGTCATTTGGTTTGAGGTGAAGGAAGGAGATTATGGCAGCAGGTGTGTGTGTGTGTGTGTGTGTGTGTGTGTGTGTGTGTAATGTAACTTTTCTGCTTTAGTAAAATGGGATGCTATTACCATCGGCTATTGCTTTTTCATTTTTATCCTGTGGTTTCTTCATTGAAATTTCCCCAACAAGAGGGCAAGGCAAGTAGATATCTCTATTAACCATGAACTAACAATAATGTTCATATTATCAAAAGGGTAATGCATGAGCAAAAAATGGGGTTATTTTCCTATCTCAGGCCATTATCTTGAGTGAGCATGAGTCACCCCAGTTAAATGTACAGAAGTAGTGCATTTTCATCTTTGGATTTCTCTTTTCGAACCAGCATTCAAACTCTTTATGCAGATGCTGTTCCCTTGTATTTATGCTTAAGCTTTGAAAATAACAGGCACAATCCAATAACAAAAGAACATTTAACCTCATACTGGTTTCTATGGGAGAGTTGAACAAATGCTCAGTTATCTCTTGTTAATATCAGTCAGGCTTGGAAGTGCTTAACCTTGGAGAGATTCTGTCTGCTTTTGCTAGGGCAAAAACTGCCCAAAGATGGGGTTTCTTCCCTTGCTGCTCTCATGGACAGTTCCCTGTAAGAGACAATATGGAAGCATCCCTCCCATGTCATACAGCTTTGGGGATGAGGATGATTTGTTGTAATAACTGTGCAGGAAGAAAGGGGTAAGCATATGTTATGACCATTATCCCTTTACAGTGCCCATTGAAGCCAGCATATTGGCTAATTTGTGGGCAGACTGCAATCTGACTTCCCTGCCTAGTGTGAAGGCCCATCTAGGGATCTCGCCAATCAGGAAAGCCCTGAGACAATTGCCCCCTCATCGGATCCAGCCAAGGGCAGGAGGCGCAATCCCACAATGCCTCCTGACCCTGGAGCAGGTAGGTGGACCTACAGGGGTGACAGAGGAGAGGGGAGCATACAACAGTATTCCGCAAGAAGACCGGCTCTGTTAGGTAAAGTCTGCTTTACATGAGGTAAGATTTTTTATTTTTTTTTCATGGCTATGGAAAAATGTACACTATGGATGGTGGGGATATTGCCGGAAGAAATATCAACAACCTCAGATATGCAGATGACACAACTCTGATGGCAGAAAATGAGGAGGAATTAAAGAACCTTTTAATGAAGATTTGATGCTTTTGAATTATGGTGCTGGAGGAGACCCTTGAGAGTCCCATGGACTGCAAGAAGATCAAACCTATTCATTATTAAGGAAATCAGCCCTGAGAGCTCACTAGAAGGACAGATCCTGAAGCTGAGGCTCTAGTACTTTGGCCACCTCATGAGAAGAGAAGACTACCTGGAAAAGACCCTGATGCTGGGAAAGATTGAGGGCACAAGGAGAAGGGGACAACAGAGGACAAGATGGTTGGACAGTGTTCTTGAAGCTAACATGAGTTTGACCAAATTGCAGGGGCAGTGGAAGACAGGAGTGCCTGGCGTGCTCTGGTCCATGAGGTGACGAAGAGTCGGACATGACTAAACAACTAAACAACAACAAATGGGTGGGGAGGCTGTGGTCTTCCAGAAGCTGTTGGACTACAACTCCCATCATCCCTGACCATTGGCCTTGCTGGTTTGGAGTTACAATCCAAAAACGTGTTAAGGGCACCTGGATGGGGAAAGCTGGCATATGCGTTTAAGGCTGCAATTCTACAACATTAGCCAAGGTTTAGTGATCCATCGCCAGGTTTCCAAGCAGGAATGAGATTCACAAAGGAATTCATGGTGCTGTTGGATGACAAATCTAATGTGTCACCATTTGGCAAGCAAAGTGAAGCAGAAAGAAATCTCTGTTATGCAACGTATACGTATACTGTACTGTACGTATACTATAGAATACATAAAACAATTTATGTGTAAGTACATAGTAAATATCTATATGACTAATAAGACAGAATTGATGAGTCTATTCAACACCTGTGAAGAAGATAACATTATTTGAATTTTGATATGATACACAGGAACCCCACACTTTGGGAGTTCTAGATAGCAGAAGATTGCTGGGGTCAAACTATAATTGTATTTTCTTTAGAGTTCTTGCAGACCAAAGTTTCTTTTTCCAGTCATAGTGGATAACAGTTTGCGTTTACCAGTCACCACAGCCTGATGTCTCTCTGTATGTGTGCATATAGTTGAGGGGGAAGTCATGAATATGCAGAATCAATTTTGTGAAACTGCTTTACACCCACATTCTAAATACATATAAATAGAAGTCTCGTCCTTCTTTCGTACTGCAGAATTTGGGTTACCTTGGTAACATTTTGGCTTTATTTCTGAGCGTACATGTCCCAAATAATTCCTCCAAAGTGCACATAAATCTTTGTGTTACACACACAGCACACACACTACATGTGCCTTATGTAATGGAGGAACTACAGATAGACTGCCTCAACTAGAAAAGCATTAATTGATATTTTAATTATTCTGACATTTACAATACAAATAATTGGTTTGCAGCTACTCCAGAGTTTGGTTATCCACCATCCGTCATCTTCTCTGTTTGTCACATGCTTAAATAAACACAGCCCTGAATTTTTACTTGAATAATCATTTAAAACAATGCTTTGAGTTAATAGATGTCCTTTTCACCTTGCCCTTCTGCTTGAGAGTGTGCAGTCCCACACCTGTCTACTCAGAAGTCAGTCCCATTGAGTTCAGTGGAACTTGCTCCAGGGTAAATGTGTATAGGATTGCAGCCTTTGTGTCTATTTAGCTCCCTTTACTTCTTTTTCTTTCATCTCCAGAGATTTTTTTTTACCATAGAATATGAGTTAAGTATCATTTTCTCTGAGTTATGTTGCCAGCATGCAAATTGCATTTTAACAATAGAGCAAGAAAATAGGAAAGTCTTGCCAGGATTCACATCCCCTCTGCAGCATTGTGATAAATTCCTTCAGCTATCTTTTGACCTTGATAATAGCATCCCACATGCAATATAGGATGCCCTGTAGTATTAAAAGGCTGCAGGGAGGAAAGATTGGAATAAGAAAAGAAGACGCTTCAGAAATGGGAGAGAGAATATTTCTATTGTCTGCGATGTATTACTGTCTGTTTCTTGCACACAAAGAAACCGGAATGTTAATTTGCTATAATTAAGCACACAATGGGGTTAGAAGGGAGTATAAAGAACAGAATGGTATATTTCTTGATAAAAGAGAATTTCAGCTTTCAAGGTGAAAGCTTAATGGAATCTTAAACATGGAGTTCTTTGTTTTCACCAGGCCTTGTGTTTTGAGAAGTCTTAGAGGGCCCTGAGGGTCACCCGCTTCACTCTGAACCATACATGATACTTACTTATACTTTGAAATTAATTCCCTTTTTATGTATGCGCCTGTCTACAGTACCTTAGGTTAGCAAGTTTCTCAAATGTTGCTCATAAAAGGAGAAAGAGAACTCTGGCTGCACAGCCCTATATACTTCTGGTCAAAGGGAAGTGCTCCTGAGGCCTGTGGGGGTTAGTCCCAGGTAAGTGATGGCATGCCTGCAAATTTTAGCCACTTCTGTTTAAAGGGATGAGGAAGCTATAACCATTATTTTGAGGCCAGGAGGACAAAGCAAACTCAGATGGACTTCTGGTTGGTGAACACCTCAAAAATTTAATACAAAACTGAACCAGGATTTTTATTGACAAGTTCAACAAGCACTTTATAAGACCATATTAGCATGATCACACTCCTAGCCCTGTAACACACACTAGTGATTATTCGTTGTGTAAGGTATTTTTCTTTTCATAGAATAGAATCATAGAGTTGGAATAGACCACAAGGGCCATCGAGTCCAACCCCCTGCCAAGCAGGAAACATTTTGGCATATCCTGTGGTTTTGCAGAATGTTATCAAATAACAGCAGGATGTTGAAAAAGACTACTTGGAAATCCTAACCTAAACTTTAAATTATTAGATTTGAACTAGATGACCCTCAGGGTCCCTTCCAGTGCTACAGTACTATGATTCTATACTTGGGGTTCAGCTCCACTAAATTTCGTAGGATCCGCAGATGAGATTGTGCTCATAAAACATTTACCATGCAATCCTATGTATGTTCATTCAGGAATGTGTTCAGTGGAGCTTACTCCCATATAACTGTGCATAGGATCACAGCCCAAATGCTAGAGCTGCAGACAGATCCTACAGTAATATTATTCAGACTCAGACAGGACACCTCTGCATAACAAAAATCTAATTTTGACTTCACATTTACATTTGCATGGATTCATCTGATACATTTAAAGTCAATTTATCAGGATTGATGCCAGAGTAGACAACTATAAAAAAGAAAATGGAGTCTGAAACACTTTCAATCTCAGAATATGTTATATGTAATCTTTCCAGGCTATCTGCCTATCACTCTTTGAATTTTAAAAGCACCAGGTACTTTTTATATGTTCCCTGCAAAGTATTAGAACTAAAATATCTAAGAATCCTGCAAAATGAAAACCTGAAAAATGAAACAATCATTTTTAATACATAATATTAGAGTTTTGAAACTTGGGGACTACTTTTAAGTTGAATTTCATTGTGTTGTCTGCTTTCTATAAGCAAACAGGCAATAGCATTTGTATAACCTGAATATTCTTCTAGAATCTGGACTGTGTAAACATGCTTCTCATTAGGCTTTTAGAAGCAGGTTATATAAATACATATAAAAGTCTCTCAAATAATTACAGTGAACATATCCACTCCATGCAAATATTATCATAAAGCATGTAGTCAACTAAACAAACGTAAGAAAATGACTGAAGCAAATTGTGCAAATTGTGGGGTACAATATTGTTAGAAGCAAATCTGTTTTTCCACCAGATCTTTATATAGCAGACCTTTCTTACAGGTTGTTGTTGTTGTTATTTTATTAGTGATGGGAAGCATCATTTTTATTGTTACAACTCCAAAGGATGGAAGGTTTCCATTATCTTACCTGAAAGAGAAAGCAGACGTTGCAAGTTCACCCCTTCCTGAGGGTGAATGAGGGCATAAACCTGTAAGAAAGTAAAATGACAAGCTTGTCATGGTCCTAAAGTACTACAAGAGGTGCTTACAGGTTTGTTTAAGCAGGATGCCCCATCACTCCTGAGGGCAGCAGGGTAGCACAGAATCAGCCTCATGGCACAAGAAACACTGTCGTCCACCATCTCACTCCTGTTCCAGACTCCCCAACATCCACCAATTGACTAATCTGCCTCACTCTGCCTAATGATAGGACTGGCCCTGCTTTTTCAAGTGTCCACGTTCACTGAAGGTCTTGTAGACAACTACTGTCTGAGTCCATAGATTTACCTGAGAGCATCATGGTCTTAGGTTGGAACCTAGTTTGCTGATCTACTTGAGATAGTGTGTGGTCAAGCCCCAGAGCTTCTTCTGGTGAAAAGGGGAATAGAGTGAGCAATGCTGGCCATTGTGATTGAAAAAACTGAGTCAGCTAGACTAGAGATTGACCTTATGCCATTATTTTGTCAACAGAAAGTTACATCTTGGAATGCAGTAGTTACAGCTCCCTTTTCTTCTCTACAGCCTCCAGCCCTAAATTTATACACACCAACACAAAACCCAGCCTGAGTCTGACAACAGCTGTCTGTATCTCCCTATCTCCTTGGAAGTATCTATTTTGTCGTTAACATTATTTTCCAGATGATGTGAGCATTATACTCAGATTGAACTACTTTATCTCTGTGAACAACACAATAATACGTGAAGGATACAGAATGGTTCACCAGTGTCAATATTACATGGGGCATTAGCAGCCATTTCATTGTCTTTTATCTTGTTTTCTACAGTTTATATAAAATCCAATTTGGATGATCCACTGTTTCAAGGAAATCATGTCTAGGCCTAATCCCCTGTATTTGGTATTGGCATTACAAATAAAGAATTGATTGTGTGACACATTAAGTCTTTTTAATGTGCATCAAGTTAGAAGACAGGATTCACTGTAACCTCTGGAGGATAATGTGTCTAAGCCTGTCTAAACATAAAACAAATTTATATAAATGTTTCAGAGATAAGACATTTCATAATAGATTTAATTAAAATATCCCGCTCTCTATTTTATTTTCTGCTGACAATTAGATCCATTCCCCCAAACGATGTTAATGGCTACCTGTTGTCTTTATACGTTTAGTGACAAGGCAATCAAATTGCATCCAATAAGCCTCTATGCATCAGATTAGACTGAAAAACAGGGTGCAAGAATTTCAGTGGCAGTGCAGCAGATAATGCTTCCCAATTATCATTTATTTTATAGAAGTATTTATACAGCAATCAATCTCAAGGGGGTAAACAAATTAAAATGATGAAACAGCGAAATCACAATAATATAACATAAAATGTAACTAATAACCCAAGGACGTCATTTGTGAGTATCTGACATTTAACCACAATAAACCACAGTAAAAGGCTTGAGTGCACAGGTACGTTTTTAACATTGTTATGGGATTGTGTTTTGAGCCCACGATAATGTGGAGGCATAGCAACATGTATTAGTGGGCCAGGAACTGTTAACTGTTACCTTGTGGTAAGCCACAGAACCACAGTCTTTTAGGAAATAACCTACCTAGCCTGGCTACAGTCGCCTAAGATGCCCACTGGCATTTCTTTGAGCAATAAACACTAGTATGTCTTGTGCTTCTGGGCTTGCTTATTGGTGGTGCTATCGGACATGTCCTAAGTTTCTTTCTCAGTCTTGACTCTTATAGCTTGTTCTCCATTTCTGCCTTCTGGTTTGATCTCTGATCCTGGTTGCTTTTTGCTCCTGACTTCCATTTCCCAGATCCTGATTTGCTTACAGGAACATTGAAGCTGCTTTATATTGAGTCAGAATGTTGGTCCATCTAACTCAACATTGTCTATACTGATTGGTAGTGGCTCTGCAGGATTTCAGACAGGAATTTTCCCCATACCTACTTGGAGATGCTTGAGATTGAACCTAGGATGCTCCAACAATGAGATTATGGGACAGCCTTGATAATATGTCACCAAAGTGACTGGAGCAGGACTGCAGAACAACTCATTCACCATCCTTTCAACCCCTACATAGTACCTCTGATATTTAACTCTACTCACCTGTCCATGAAGTAGTAAAGCATTATAAATTACACTGAAGCTGACTGAGCAGCAAGACAAGCTTCAGGATTTTTTACACTGTCGCAGGTTGACCTGCGAGAACAGTTTATTATTCTCTTGTTTATGTATTGTTTATTGTTTTTTTAATTGTTTTATTACACCACGTAATTGTAAATAAAAACCTCTAAGCAGTTTACAAAGAATATAAGATACACACTGAAATTGTCAATAAAAGTCAAAATTAAAAATCAGTTTATAAACAGGTTATTTCAGCATTTTGCAGATAAACTGGATGTGTTGGGGTGGGTCGGGTGGGGGGAAGCAGGTGTGTCTGCTGCTTTTGCACCCAGAAGTAAACTGGTACAAACTGCATGTTCTGTGTAAACTTGCAATCCAAATTCTCTTTGTGCCTTTGGATTTGGCAAGGGTGTCCAGTCCAACTGGCCTCTGCCCATGGGGTGATTCTAGCATTGCTCTGCCACTGCAGAGATCCCTGTTGCACCCCACAAACATGTAGGGGCAGGGGATCCCCATCATCAGTAAACTGCAGAGCACCCCAAAACATGGTGTTCCAGGGGCTGGGGATTGAAGGGGCTGATTGCTGCATCAATTATAGGCTGGCATAGTACTTTGCCTGTCCCCACTACCACCTTCTGCACCCAAGCCAGCAAGGACAATGGAGCTGTGGATACTGTAGTAGCTCTGCTGATCCATCACAGCCTGCTGCTTCCTAGTCAGGGTTTGGATTGTCCTGCCGGTCTTCCAATGACTTTATCTACAGGAACCACTTTGGTCTTAAGCCTTTGTGTGAATGTGACTGGGGTGCAGATCAGAAGCTCTGTTTACCTGGCATGTGGCAACACTATGGCAGTGTAGCTCTGGGTAAGCATGGAATATTGAAGTGTTGTTGTCGCTCTGCATACCTCTAAAGCTGGCAGTGGGAAGATGTGGCAGTTCTGTTTCAGAACCTCAAATTGTGTTAAGTTTTGCTAGATGAATGCATTTCCACAGCTAAGCAAACAAGGCATTTCTCTTTTTTAAAAAAAGGAAACAGGATGCCCAGTTTGCTGAGACAATGCTATATCTTTAGCAGCAGCTCCTTCGTCGAAGCCAAAGCAAGCCAAACACATTATGTTACATACTAAAGAGATGGAGGGTTAGAAATCAATCTGCATTTTACAGTCAGGGTTCTGAAGCTGAAAATGACAGCTATTATGCAGATTTACATTTTATCCCAACCAGAATAAAGCCAATAGATCACTGAGTTTTTGACTGCTTGGATAATTGCAGTGTGAATGGCTGGCACAAGTTGTATTTGGGGTGGAGAAGGGTGGAGAAGCATTGCATTTGCACTTGGTAGAAAAGATGACATTGAGAAATGGGTTGGATTTCCATGTTAAGATGTGCACTTATAACATGCAAATCACTGCATGCTGGAAACAAATGTTGAGATGAATGTAGTGAATGCTAGACAGAATAACTCTCTGTGCCTCTAGGGACTCTATGCCTAAAGTGAACATCCTAATGTGTTTTAGTAATTGAAATTTTAATGTTTTTATAAATAGAGGTTCACCGTATTGGTCAAACAATGAATCTAATATATAGTGTAATAAAAGCAAACACAGTATTTCCACATTTGAAAGATCTTAATGATGGGCATAAATAGATATTATGAAATCTCTCCACCTATCAGCTCCTATTCTTGCTTTTCTTAATAAAATTGTCATGGTCCCCAACCAGGGATCTGCAGATGGAGAGTCCTTCTGCAACAGAAGAGGAGATAGAGCCACTTCACAGTCCTTTCCAAGTGGATCTGCTGACATCGGCACCTGCATCTGGTCCCCAGAACCCCAAGAAGACACTCTGCCACCAGATTCCAAATGGCTGGACCACGGACCCTGCAGAGGACTAAGGAAACACCTGAAGAACTTCACTCAAATAAGTCCCTGTAGCTGGAAGCCCCACTGCCTAGATAAAGTGACCACAGAAAAAAGCACTGACCACTTGAAGCACTGTGGGTGGGGGGTCATCTTGGAAACCTCTGCTAGTTGTACCACGATACTGCTGAGACAATTTGCTTTTCTCTGCCTCAGCTTTTAAGACTGCTAACCATTGTCCTGAACTATCAACTTAGCCCTTTGCCAAAGGTCCGCCTGACGCAACAAGCCTTCCCTCCTATTCTGATGCACACACTCCGATACATACATTGTAGAGCATGGAAATTGTTTAACGTCAACACAGGAAATGTTTCCCTATACCTTAGCACATCTACACATATTGTACGGATAATTGATTTACCGTGCCTAGAAATCCAATGTACTATATCACCTTTGCTATATGTGAATCCTCCTTTAGCACCTTTGCAATCTTATTGTGATCAGTAAAACAATCTATAATTACAGAGAAAACCTTTCAATGCATCATTAGAGCAATGCCTTTTTAATAAAGAGAATCCCGATGTACTGGTATAAATGCTATGATTGAATACCTTTAATGTCTCAGCTTCATTAGGCAGTGACAGGTTGTCACTGCTTTTTCTTATTCTGCTTGAGTTGCCAACCATTTCCTGTGGCTATTAATGATGACACATCATTTATTACTTCACAAGAATACAAATACTTTTCCATTTCTATCTAATACATTTCCCCCCCAAGCCCATAGGATGTAATTTAGAAAGCTGTTTGCTCTCCAGGAAACAGATCCTTATTTAGGCTACTTTGCTTTTAGTGGAAATATGTTATTCAGCTATAGAATTAATTATGGATTACTTTAGCATTGCCTTCTGTCATTCTTCTGACAACAGGAAATACCATCTTCATCCAAGTCCTTAATTATTATTATATTTTATGAGTCAGGTTGCATTTCAGATAAGGATGAACTAAAGTTGCATTTGAGCTACATTTGACTTTCTAAGTCAAGCAAAATATGAAGGTCAGAATAAATAAGGTTGCTTGGAGGCAGATTAGTGAAGGGAGAAAGATCTGTAGTGACTCATTTCTATTCAAAGCAAGGCAACCCTTCCCACTATGACCACAATGCTATTCATTAATCACTATGGAGACTGTGTTTGTGATCAGCGTAAGATCTGACATGCAAAGAAGGCCATTTCAATTTGCTGATATTATGTATTTTTTCTATCAGGGAAGATAATGCTAGGTTTGGGGGTATGAGAAATGCAAACCATCTCCTTCGTTTCGTATCATGGAAATTGCTAGCCCACAAAAACAAATTGTGGGTGATAAGAGCGGAAGGTAATGCTGATTGACTGGGAATGGGTTTTAACCAGTCACTTTGTAACTTAGATACCTTTCACTTCTGCCTTGAATTGCTCGATTGTAAACTGAGAAGGGAATGGAATGTCATCTGAGACAACCCTTTTAACTGAAACAGGAACCTCCCACCATTTCTAATGGATTAGACAATACAATAACAACCTTTGGCTTTCTAGATTATACAGTGACGAGTCTGAAGGCAGGAGGCAGCAAGGTGTGTCCCATAACATTAGTGTATGGGCAAGGAATAGATCCAATAAAACAGGAATAGGCAAACTCACCCCTCCAGATGTTTTTGGCCTACAACTACCATGATCTCTAGCTAACAGGACCAGTGGTCAGGGATGGTGGGAATTGTTGTCCCAAAACATCTGGATGGCCGAGTCTGCCTATGCCTACAATAAAACATAGATGCACATGATATATATTTCCCCTCTCACAATGGATTTAGGAGATTGAATAATAGAAACATAGAATCATAGAATTGTAGAGTTGGAAGGGCCCCCAGGACCATTTAATCCAACTCCCTGCAGTGCAGGAAACTTAGTTATATCATACATGACAGATGCCCATCCAAACTCGGCTTTAAAATCTCCACTGTCATATCTTACTATCAGAAAGTTCTTCCTCATGCTTAGTCAGAATCTCCTTTCTTGTAGCTTGAATCCATTGACTTGGGTCCTGGCCTTCAGAGCAGGAGAAAACAAGCTTGCTCCATCCTCCATGTAACAGTCCTTTAGATATTTGAAGATGGTTATCATATCTCCTCCCCCGTTTGATCAGGCTTTGACATACTCAATCCCCTCAACTGTTCCTCATATGGCTTGGTTTCAAGACCCTTTATCTTCTTGGTTGTCCACCTCTGAACATGATCTACCTTGTCAATATACTCCTTAAATAGTAATGCCCAGAACTGGACACAATATTCCAGTTGTGGTCTGACCAAAGCAGAATAGAGTGGTACTATTACGTCCCTTGATCAGGATGCTATACTTCTCTTGAGGCAGGCTAGAATAGCATTAGCTTTTTTTTGCCGCTGCATCACACTGTTGATTTGTGGTCTACCAAGACTGCTAGATCCTGTGCCACCCATCTTATATTTGTGAAGCTGATTCTACCTGCCTAAGTGCCCAATATTCCTACATACTTGGAGAACGTCCTAGATGCAAACTATATATATATATATATATTTGCAAATTAAGGGAGGGGGAGTTTTTTGTTTGTTTTTTTACAAAAAGAATCTGTGCCAATGTGGTGCAGTGATTAGAGTGTTGGACTGGAACCTCAGAAGCCAGGGTTCAAATTCCCACTTAGCCATGAAGCTCACTGGGTGACCTTGGACCAGTCACAGTCACATCAACTGATCTGCCAAAAATTTCCTCTCATCCCACCCACCACCAGCATATGGCCCTCAGAATGCAGCCCTTGTTGGTTTCTATTTCCCTCACTGAGCAGCAACTGCAGTCACAAGACATTGTTTTGCATTCCACAGTCAGAGTTACTGTTGGATTCCCATGGGAATGGGAGACTGGATGTGACGTTCACTGGTTTCCTGTTTTTCACTGTTCTCTCGGTTTCTTTGTTAGAGAGACGGTTGCTTCTCTGCTGTCGCAGAGGCAAGATGCATGTTTGTATTCTCTCAGCATAGAGTATAAATAAAGTTAAGAATGTGGTGCATACTGCTTATTCTTCTGCTGTGTGGACTACTCTGTTTGGGCTCAAGATGAGACGAGCCTGTATCAGCTTCAGATGGGCAGAAGCTGGTCAAAATCTCACAGCCCTCAGTCTGAAATATTTTTCCCCCTTCTGCACTCATTGGAGGCCACAACACTATGGCAACAGATGAGCTCTGCCTTTCTTGTTTCTTTTGGAGAAGTAAGTGCCATGAGACTTCTTCCAGTGATAAAACATTGGCAGTTATGTGCTGGAAACATTAAACAGAAAGCTGCCACTGTTACCATCCTTTGAGACGAAGGTCTTGCGCATACATTTAGGTCTCGTTAAAACATTTAACACAGCTCTCCCCACGCTGTGGAATACGTTCGCCTTCTTTTGCATATAAATTTCACCAGGTATTCTTAGACAAATCCTGCAACGACCTTAACAGGAATGTCACAGCGTCCTGAGTATCAGATCCAGGAGGTTTTTAACGACACTTAGAACCAGGAATGTATTTCACTATATTAATTAATGAACCTCAGAAACACAGTCTCTGTGTCATCCTCATTGAGCTAATTATGTGCTCTTACTGTCAGCACCTGATGTAATCATTGCTCCCTGGGTTGCTGAAAATAGCAGCCCCATCTTGCCATGCAGCGGCAGAGAGTCAGTTATGCTAACCGACTCCTTAATTGTCATGTAAGACAGGAAGTTATTGCTACACAGGTAAAGGGGAATTAATTAGAATTTGATTAGCAGGATTACAAATCAGCGAGATCCTTAGAATTTTTTACATTAGAAGGGCTGGGATAAGCTCTCATTCATTTTCAATGAGACTGGTGCAAGTGTAGACCTTGCCATTAAAGTTTTATTTTATAATCTGTTCATAAAATACTTGTATACCACAATTTCATGAATATGGAATTGTGAAATATGAAAACAGTTTACCACAAATCTCTCTTCCCCCTATCCCTACTTCTCTCTCTCTCTCTCTCCAGTAAGGACCACATACAAATTTAAAATCACATATCATCACCTATTGCAGAAGATGTTTTTTCCATTATCTACGTAAGCCCAAAAGTATAGAAAAGCTTTCAGCAAATGTATTATTATTGTTAAAATCTTTGTTGTAGACTCAGTGGCGGAGCAACATGCTGCAGCCTCTGGAGTGGAGAACAGACGTGGCGTGGCACATGTCCTGGGATGTAGCGTGTCACCTGTGGGGGCATGGCAAGCGGCGCAGGGGCATGGTGCGTGTCTGGGTTTGCACAGCGTGCGGCACACGTCCCAGGATGTGTGTGGCCATGATGGCACCCTTTCCCCAAATGGTGCCCGGGGTGGTGTGCTCCCCTGCTCCCCCTTCATACGCCAGTATGTAGACTTCTATACCTTCTAAATCAGCATCTCAAGCCAATTTACATGTAAGAAAATTTTGAAAAGGTTTAAAATATGAAAACAACAAATGCATTTAAAGCAAGACTACAACCCAAACAAGTGGACACTCATGGTAAAGACCCAGTTGCTTCCAGAGCATACTGCATTCCTGAGTTACCTTCAAGCTGGCTTCATGACCAAGCCAAAGTAGGCAGGAATTATTGTGGCTTGGAGCCCACAGCACAGCAGGATTGACAGATGGCAGGCAGTCATAATCTCCCATCAGCCCACAATGGGTATTTTGGACAGAGTGGTGCCAATGTGAGGAACTCTACCACCCATCATTAATTAAAAAAATCACCTCCTAGGGAGCAAGTCCGATTGAACCATTGATGTGTTTAGGATTAGACTGTACAGTGTGAATTTTCTTCTTCTTTTTTTTAGCAATCTGATGTATCCAGCAGCTGTACTTGGGGGTGCAGTATTTCCTGACCACACCCACAATGAAATATAGATTTTACAGATTTGACCTCTTTATCTATGAGTTACATTACCCTGATACTTTAATTAAGTTGCATTCCCATGTACCACAAATGGAAGGAAGCTTGTGGGAGCTTTTTGGTCCTCTTACCCATTACAGCTTCCCGAGGCACTTCACCTTCCAAACAGGGATGCCAACTTGAATAAAATATTTGGGGGACAGGAAAGCCCCACCCCACATAATTTAGCACAAGATCATTTGAATGGCAATGCCTATCAACTTTTTGGGGTGGTAGCCCCCTCAAATATTTCATTGGGGTGGCAAAGGGACCTCAGCCCCTAGAAGTTGGCTCCTATGCTCCCAAAACTACTCCTGAAATACAATAAGGAGCTGAGAGAGAGGGAAGGATCTGGTGTAAATTCATACAACTTGCATACATAGGGCAATCCTACCCATTTTGTGTTACTTTTTAGCATCAGACCTTTTCTTGACTATCACAAATCTGCAGACTCCCATTTGTCACTTGGATGCATATGCAAAACAGCTTGTTTGGTTTAAAATAAGTTTCACCAATATAAGAGTTGCTCTTATCTTTATTAGCATCAATTTAACTGAAAAAGAATTGAGACATGTGAAAGTCTGAATATTCCATTCAGATCACCTACTTTCTTCGCCTGGGCAACTATTAGGGTTGGGCAGTGGAGATCAGGCTTAGGACAACCTGCAACTGTGAGCCAGCATTGCTCTATTTATACTGTACCAAAGCATTTACCCACCCCATGGCTCTGATCAGGGTGACACACCTTGGGATCATCCTTGTGAATCACCTAACCCTGGATCTATTCCTGAATAGGTTCGGGAGTGCAGCTAATGTTTCCTAAGGACTTTAAAGCTTAATTAAACATATAGCCAAGAGAAGAACAATCCTACACACAATAAAATCACTCTCACTGCTCAGCCATTGAGCAAAAGAGGAACTCCAGGGTGTGAGACACTTAGAATGAATCACCCACACCCTGTAGGGTCATCTAATAATCCCCATGCTATCCGGGGGTGAAGACATCATACAGAAAGGAAGATTTTCTTGCCTTCCCTACCTCTGTTTCCTGACAGATGTCCTGCCCACTGACAGACATGGATCACTCTGGTTTCATCCAACCCAACCCATAGCAGTCCATGGCTGTCTGAACCCCATTTGTTTGACACCCGAGTCTCTCCAAAAAGAACTGATTTGGCTCAGGACTTGGCTGAATCTGATGCACAGATTATAAACACTGACATTTGGACACAGTGGTCCAAGATCTGTTAAAATAAGGCACACAAAGCATCTCCATAACCACACAATCATGCAGTGGATAAACAAATGGATGAATTACTAACCTAAGCATTTTGTTGTAAGAAAGTAGTATGTATATTAAAAAACAGAGAGATCACCTTGCCAACAAAGGTCCATATAGTTAAAGCCATGGTTTTCCCAGTAGTGATGTATGGAAGTGAGAGCTGGACCATAAAGGAGGCTGATCGCCAAAGAATTGATGCTTTTGAATTATGGTGCTGGAGGAGACTCTTGAGAGTCCCATGGACTGCAAGAAGATAAAACACATCCATTCTTAAGGAAATTAGCCCTGAATGCTCACTGGAAGGACAGATCGTGAAGCTGAGGCTCCAATACTTTGGCCACCTCATGAGAAGAGAAGACTCCCTGGAAAAGACCCTGATGTTGGGAAAGATGGAGGGCACAAGGAGAAGGGGACGACAGAGGACGAGATGGTTGGACAGTGTTACTGTTGTTGCTGTTGCTTTTTTGCATCTTAATTTTAGATCTTGTTGTAATTTATGTGACAATTGTTTAGTTTGGTTGTATATTTTCCCCATGCTTTATTTATTGTTTATGACTACTTTTGTTATGTTATGTATTTTTTCATGTTGTAAGCCAGCTTGAGCATGGCTTCAACTGTGGAAAGATGACATACAACTAAAATTATGCATGCATGCATGTCTGCATGTATGTATGTATGTATGATCTGTGTGTAAATGCAACCTGATGTGGAAAAACCTAACACTGGAAAAATGAGAAACCAAAACAGACATCACAAGCATTTCAACTTGGAGGTTATTGCTTCAGGGACTGGTTTGAGGGATTTGATCTTTTGTTTATTTGTAACAAGCAAGCCTTCATTTCTTTCCCTCCTTGCATCTGCTGCATTTTGTGCCCGGCAAGGGCTCCACTTGACTTACTTGGAAGTTATAAAGATGCTGTCCAGCTGAGAACACACACTGGGTAGTTTAATGAGGATGGAACTCAGCAAGGGCACTTGAAAATCCCAGAAATGTTCTGTGGCAACAATATTTTACACGAGGCAGTCACTTTCCAAGTGCATAATGAACTTTGGAGGCATTAGAATGCCAGTGTCCTATAACTTGCTAATGGAAAGAAGGGTTTGATGTTTCAGATTTAAAAATAGCACCACAAACAGGGCCCGTGTTGCAAAGAAATTTGCAGAGGAATGAGACTTTGAACTCATCCAGTTCCTCCCTCTGTGTTTTCCTCCCTTAGGCTGCCACTCTTAACCTTAACCTTGTTTTACACATCACATGGAAGAAACTGACAAGAGCTGAGAAGAGCTTTATTTAAATTCTCTTAGAAAGGCTCTTCTCCATCCCTCTCCTCTCCTCTCCTTCCCCCTTAGATATTAGTAGTTGATTTCTGCACATGTGAGTTTTCTTCAACATGGACTTGCTCCATGAGCAAAAATACTTCACTCTCAGATTCAGTTGCTTAGTCATGCACCGTCAGAAATTAGAGTTCTCCAAGTTTCTAAATTCTAAATTCAGATACAATTCTTAACCCAGTGGATTGACTCCAGAGCAGATACAATTCTTAACCCAGTGGATTGACTCTAAATACAGCCCAACTGTGTTATATCTAATATAGTCTACAAGATATGTTTGTGATGTGTGATGTTCTGCTTTACCCAAAGCTCTTCTTTCTCCATTAGGATCAACAATAAAAAGTAACCATTACAAACTAATATACTTTTGGCATATAAAAACAATCTGACGGAATTAAAAGCAAACCGTATATCTCTACTCATTTCCAAAACAAAACTATCCAAACACAAACAGCGTATACTGACAAAATATGAACAATATGAACAGATTATAAATCACAAAGTATCATAGGACCCCAATGTGTTTCAACCTTGGTCTTCCTCAGCGGTCTCTGTACTATGTAGATAAAAACTGTTAGGCATAAAAGTGTGACTTTACAAACAATAAGCCAGCTTTTATATATACAAATCAAAAGTAATCACCAATTTGGATTGCTAGCAAGAATACTTATCCAGCCTTTGAATGCCACATACAAATATGTGCATGTATTTCACAGTCAAGTGGGATCTTTAAAACTGAGAGATGTCTTTCCAAATGGAGCAAGTATCTTAAGTTAGTTTGCCCGGAGAGCCATCAAACATCACTGTACGTCCCTGGACTCTGATCTGGTTCCTAATTCATTAGGAGGAGGGTAGGTCAGCATTCCTGCCTCCCTGTTGTATATTTTACTGCTATTTTCTTCCTGGCTCTGTGGCCTACAAGATAACTCCAAGGTACAAGGAGCAGCATAGGTTCTGAAAGGTTATTTTCTATCAAAGGTTGGAAACCTATGTCACTCCAGACACTGTCAGACTACAACTTCCATCACCTCCAGCCAGCATAGCCAATGATCAGGGATGATGGGTGTTGTAAGGGTCACAGATTGCCAACTCCTTCTTACATACTTTGGCCTTGATTTGTGGCATCCACGCAAAAAATTTTTGGGCATACATGGGTCTCCTTAGCCACTGTGCAATTTTGGCCAGATGCTAAGAAAGCAGTCATGGGAGGTCCAACATTCTCCACCCCTGAAACAATAATTTGAATCAATAATTGTGGTGGAGAGGTCACCAGTCATTATTGCAGACTTCCAATAACAATTATGCATATGTAACAGCAACTGAAAATAGAGGCATCTCAAAAAGCAAATTATGATGCACAGGCTCCCCCTTTAGCTTTGCTGGAGTGAACCTGATTCAAATTCAACATTCTCCATAATTCAGTGTACTTTTTTTATTTTTAAAGAAATGTAACTCATTTGACAGTAGCTGTCAAGGGCCAAAGGAGTTTCTTCTTGAACTTTATTAACTTTAACAGCTTCATCAGGTGGCATGCTACAAAGATGGCAACAGAGGAGGCGATAAGAGAATATTCATTTGGGAAAAGAAGAACAGGGATGTATATATTACTTGACTTCAAAGCTTCCATCAAGAAGGAAAAACATGGCTTTAATTCAAAGTTTTCTGTGTAAGAAAGAAAAGTGTGGGAAGAAGGTAGTCTTGGGCCTTGACAAGATGCATCAGATTCTTTCACTGAAGCTAAAAGCAAACAGTGTTAAACAAGCAAATCATTTCATGCAAAATTGCTTCCAAATTGCCCTAACAATTTTGAGGCTACAATCCTATGCTCCTTGACCTCTAAATATCGTCTATGGAACAAAACTGGACTTAATTCTGATGGAATTAAAAGCAGACCATATATATCTACTTATTTCCAAAGCAAAAGAATCCAAACACAAACAGCACAAACTGACAAAATGTTAACAACAGATTATAAATCACAAAGTATCATAGGACCCAAATGTGTTTCAATCTTGCTCTTCCTCAGTGGTCTCTGTATTCTGTACTCTGTAGATAAAAACTGTTAAGCATAAAAGCAAGTGACTTTACAAACAATAAGCTAGCTTATATATAAACATAGGGTGATGCTGGAAATCACTTTTGCAACTTCACTGTTCGGGTTCTGTTGCATAATAATTATCACTTGAAGTCCACACAAAAGAGTTGACTAGATTTTAAATCAGTATGTGTAACAGCCCTCTCTTCTGCTTTTGGGGTGGAGATCCTTATTGCCCATTCAGGTTGTGAAATCACCATACCTCAGTGACAGTAAAAGCCACACACCAGGAAGTATTCCTTGACAGACCTTAGAGAACACTGACCACATTGTATCCACTTAGATGGAAGCAAGCAGAAGTCTTCTTCTTCTTTGGTGATCACTCATAGCTGAGTATGATTGTCTTCCATGAACACGGTCTTAATAGAGAGTCTGTAAGTGACTGTGGAGGCCAATTCTGGATCCACACATCCTTCCACAGTAGGGACATAGGTTTCCAGGTGGGAGCTGATCAAAATGAGAGTTTGCCAAATGTGCCTTCCTCTTAGCACATTTGTCCCTTTTGTCCTGAGTTCAAGCGCCTTTGGTAAAGGCTGTTCACCAGTTGGAGCACTCGCACTGTCTTCCCAAGTGATCTGTAAAACGTTTTGGAGACACTGCGGATGGAATTTTTCGAGGAGATGGAGATGGTGTTTATAAGTCATCCATGTTTCACAAGCGTACAGTAAGGTTGGTAGTACAATAGCTTTGTAAACAAGCATTTTTGTTTCCCTGCAAATGTCCTGGTCCTCAAACACTCTGCACTTCATTCAGGAGAAAGCTGCACTCACAGAGCTCAGGCGATGCTAGATTTTGGCATCAATGTTGGCCCTTGTGAACAGATAGCTGCCCAGGTAGAGAAGTGATTGACATTTTCCAATGTTACACCATTAAGCTGGACTCGAGGCACTGCAGAGGGGTTGTTTTGTGCTTGTTGGTGCACCACTTTGGTTTTTTGGATGTTGAACAATAGGCCAAGCTTTTCGTAATCTTCTGCAATGCAATTTAGATGGTTTGGAAGTCATCCTCTGAGTGTGCACACACTATGGTGTCATCAGAATATTGAAGCTCTAGGACAGAAGTTTTGCTAACCTTGCTCTTTGCTTTCAACCTACTCAAGTTAAAGAGCTTTCCATCTGTTCAATATATGATTTCTACCCTGGTGGGGAGTTTCCCTTTGACAATGTGTAGGATCATGGCCATGAAAATAATAAATAGAGTTGGGCTGAAAACACATCCCTGTTTAACAGCTGGTCTCACTGTGAATGGTTCACTTTGAGAGTCATTGCTATCTGTGATTGTTGCTATTATATTATCATTGAGGAGCCAAAGGATGTTCACAAATTTATCTGGGCAGCCGACTTTCAGGACGACAGTCCACAGGACATTACGATTTACAGTGTTGAGGCAAGCAGAAGTAAAACCATAGTGGCCCAAGAAGGGCTAAATAATGTTTTGTCATTTGTTTGGAAGCTCCAGCGATAATTAGGAGAGTGTTGCTCCTCTGTGCTGCAGCCTCAAGGAGTGAGTGTTCCACAATTATAAGTAAAAGAAGCCAAGGGAAGAAAGCGAAGCCCCTGTAACAGAGAGGCTTTTGTTTTGAGCTAAATCTCCGTGCCCTGTCTATCTGCTGCTTGCTGTGGAAATGAATTAATGAAGTATTGATGTCTATTCCTTCCTGATTTTGACCTTTTCATCTAAGCTGTTTTATTATTTGTGTGTGTGTGTGTAAGCTAAGACAAGGAGAATAGCGCCTGTCCTTAATTGTGCTGGTAACGCTTTTTATCTGTAAGGTCTGCCCATCAAGGAAGATGGCTTTAACTAAGTGTAGGAATTTGGAATCCACCAATATGGCTAACTTCTCACCTTCTAGTAGGGTTGCCTAAGATACAGGACAAAGCACCACCTTTCGGAAATTCCCACCGAATGTATGGTAGCCCTACTTCTAGGCAGTAGTGGATTGTGAGGGGGGCAGTTGTGCTTACCTGACCTCTTAGCTGCTGGGTTTCTGCTGCTTTCTAGGAATTGGGGGGGGCAAGGTGGCAGGGAGGCTGGTGCTCTGATCTGGGTCTTCAATCCCTTGACTGCCTTTGCAAATTCTTCTTCACCCTCATGTTAATATCAGCTCTTCTGCTCTTCCCAAGCAAATGCACTAAGAAAGCTGAAGCTGGGGGGGGGGGTTGGAGATCTCTTTCCAGGTGACAGTTGAGCAAAACTGCTGCACATAACAAAAATAAATCAGCAAATGATGTTGCACTGGACAACCAAGCCAGATCACCTAGTGGTAGGCCTAGCAGTGTCAAGGACTCTCTTATCCTAGCCTCTCTTTGGCAGAAATGGTACAAGAAGGAAAGGAGGAGAAAGGAGTGAGAGATATGAGTGAATGTGAGCAAATGCATGAACAGCTATGAGAAGGATAGCTGGTGTATGGAACAGCTAGGAGAAGGATAACTGGTGGCCTAGTCCAGGGGTAAGCAGCACCTAGATAAAGGTAAAGGGACCCCTGTCCATTAGGTCCAGTCATGGTCGACTCTGGGGTTGTGGTGCTCATCTTGCATTACTGGCCGAGGGAGCCAGCGTACAGCTTCCGGGTCATGTGGCCAGCATGACTAAGCCGCTTCTGGCGAACCAGAGCAGTGCACGGAAACGCTGATTACCTTCCCACTGGAGCGATACCTATTTATCTACTTGCAGTTTGATGGGCTTTCGAACTGCTAGGTTGGCAGGAGCAGGGACCGAGCAACGGGAACTCACCCCGTCGCGGGGATTCAAACCGCCAACTTTCTGATCGGCAAGCCCTAGGCTCTGTGGTTTAACCCACAGCGCCACCCGTGTCCCTACCTAGATCGGTATCTGCAATTTGCAGATCAGCAAGGGTTTCAGGCTCACAATTGTTTAACTATAGCAAAAAGGAAATGCCTTTTCCCACCTATATTAATGAAAGCTAAGTATTGGTTGAATTCAAAGTAGTGTGAGTGTTCCACAATTATAAGTAAAAGAAGCCAAGGGAAGAAAGCGAAGCCCCTGTAACAGAGAGGCTTTTGTTTTGAGCTAAATCTCCGTGCCCTGTCTATCTGCTGCTTGCTGTGGAAATGAATTAATGAAGTATTGATGTCTATTCCTTCCTGATTTTGACCTTTTCATCTAAGCTGTTTTATTATTTGTGTGTGTGTGTGTAAGCTAAGACAAGGAGAATAGCGCCTGTCCTTAATTGTGCTGGTAACGCTTTTTATCTGTAAGGTCTGCCCATCAAGGAAGATGGCTTTAACTAAGTGTAGGAATTTGGAATCCACCAATATGGCTAACTTCTCACCTTCTAGTAGGGTTGCCTAAGATACAGGACAAAGCACCACCTTTCGGAAATTCCCACCGAATGTATGGTAGCCCTACTTCTAGGCAGTAGTGGATTGTGAGGGGGGCAGTTGTGCTTACCTGACCTCTTAGCTGCTGGGTTTCTGCTGCTTTCTAGGAATTGGGGGGGGCAAGGTGGCAGGGAGGCTGGTGCTCTGATCTGGGTCTTCAATCCCTTGACTGCCTTTGCAAATTCTTCTTCACCCTCATGTTAATATCAGCTCTTCTGCTCTTCCCAAGCAAATGCACTAAGAAAGCTGAAGCTGGGGGGGGGGGGGGTTGGAGATCTCTTTCCAGGTGACAGTTGAGCAAAACTGCTGCACATAACAAAAATAAATCAGCAAATGATGTTGCACTGGACAACCAAGCCAGATCACCTAGTGGTAGGCCTAGCAGTGTCAAGGACTCTCTTATCCTAGCCTCTCTTTGGCAGAAATGGTACAAGAAGGAAAGGAGGAGAAAGGAGTGAATGTGAGCAAATGCATGAACAGCTATGAGAAGGATAGCTGGTGTATGGAACAGCTAGGAGAAGGATAACTGGTGGCCTAGTCCAGGGGTAAGCAGCACCTAGATAAAGGTAAAGGGACCCCTGTCCATTAGGTCCAGTCATGGTCGACTCTGGGGTTGTGGTGCTCATCTTGCATTACTGGCCGAGGGAGCCAGCGTACAGCTTCCGGGTCATGTGGCCAGCATGACTAAGCCGCTTCTGGCGAACCAGAGCAGTGCACGGAAACGCTGATTACCTTCCCACTGGAGCGATACCTATTTATCTACTTGCAGTTTGATGGGCTTTCGAACTGCTAGGTTGGCAGGAGCAGGGACCGAGCAACGGGAACTCACCCCGTCGCGGGGATTCAAACCGCCAACTTTCTGATCGGCAAGCCCTAGGCTCTGTGGTTTAACCCACAGCGCCACCCGTGTCCCTACCTAGATCGGTATCTGCAATTTGCAGATCAGCAAGGGTTTCAGGCTCACAATTGTTTAACTATAGCAAAAAGGAAATGCCTTTTCCCACCTATATTAATGAAAGCTAAGTATTGGTTGAATTCAAAGTAGTGTGAGTGTTCCACAATTATAAGTAAAAGAAGCCAAGGGAAGAAAGCGAAGCCCCTGTAACAGAGAGGCTTTTGTTTTGAGCTAAATCTCCGTGCCCTGTCTATCTGCTGCTTGCTGTGGAAATGAATTAATGAAGTATTGATGTCTATTCCTTCCTGATTTTGACCTTTTCATCTAAGCTGTTTTATTATTTGTGTGTGTGTGTGTAAGCTAAGACAAGGAGAATAGCGCCTGTCCTTAATTGTGCTGGTAACGCTTTTTATCTGTAAGGTCTGCCCATCAAGGAAGATGGCTTTAACTAAGTGTAGGAATTTGGAATCCACCAATATGGCTAACTTCTCACCTTCTAGTAGGGTTGCCTAAGATACAGGACAAAGCACCACCTTTCGGAAATTCCCACCGAATGTATGGTAGCCCTACTTCTAGGCAGTAGTGGATTGTGAGGGGGGCAGTTGTGCTTACCTGACCTCTTAGCTGCTGGGTTTCTGCTGCTTTCTAGGAATTGGGGGGGGCAAGGTGGCAGGGAGGCTGGTGCTCTGATCTGGGTCTTCAATCCCTTGACTGCCTTTGCAAATTCTTCTTCACCCTCATGTTAATATCAGCTCTTCTGCTCTTCCCAAGCAAATGCACTAAGAAAGCTGAAGCTGGGGGGGGGGGGTTGGAGATCTCTTTCCAGGTGACAGTTGAGTAAAACTGCTGCACATAACAAAAATAAATCAGCAAATGATGTTGCACTGGACAACCAAGCCAGTGGTAGGCCTAGCAGTGTCAAGGACTCTCTTATCCTAGCCTCTCTTTGGCAGAAATGGTACAAGAAGGAAAGGAGGAGAAAGGAGTGAGAGATATGAGTGAATGTGAGCAAATGCATGAACAGCTATGAGAAGGATAGCTGGTGTATGGAACAGCTAGGAGAAGGATAACTGGTGGCCTAGTCCAGGGGTAAGCAGCACCTAGATAAAGGTAAAGGGACCCCTGTCCATTAGGTCCAGTCATGGTCGACTCTGGGGTTGTGGTGCTCATCTTGCATTACTGGCCGAGGGAGCCAGCGTACAGCTTCCGGGTCATGTGGCCAGCATGACTAAGCCGCTTCTGGCGAACCAGAGCAGTGCACGGAAACGCTGATTACCTTCCCACTGGAGCGATACCTATTTATCTACTTGCAGTTTGATGGGCTTTCGAACTGCTAGGTTGGCAGGAGCAGGGACCGAGCAACGGGAACTCACCCCGTCGCGGGGATTCAAACCGCCAACTTTCTGATCGGCAAGCCCTAGGCTCTGTGGTTTAACCCACAGCGCCACCCGTGTCCCTACCTAGATCGGTATCTGCAATTTGCAGATCAGCAAGGGTTTCAGGCTCACAATTGTTTAACTATAGCAAAAAGGAAATGCCTTTTCCCACCTATATTAATGAAAGCTAAGTATTGGTTGAATTCAAAGTAGTGCTAAGAAGATTACTCTGTCAGCACAAGCACTGCATTAATGCTCACCTGGTAGAACTATCTCCCTTCTTCTGTGGGTTCTTCAGACCTCCTGGAGCTGATTTAGAAGGCAGGCACCAGGGGGCAGGAATTAAGGGAATCCCCAATGCACTAAGGGAGCTCTGTGCACTGGCTCCCACTAGTGTAGCTATTTAGTTGAATCTGGCCCTAGGACTGGACTTTGGTATGAAATGACCTTGTTCTCATTTCTGGTACTGAAAACAATTTCTTGGGCTCAGAATGTGCTCAGAGACACCCTGTCCATGAGCACTAGCAATATGTCTTTTGCATCTGGCTCTCATTGGTAGCTCCTGGGGTCCTGATGAAATCAATAAACAAACTAGTTCTGAGAAGCCTGAAGTCCACCCCTGGAGTAGTTATTTTTTCTACCATTTCCCAGAAGCCTACAGTGAAATTCTTTATTCTAAAGTTTATGAAACGTGTAAATTGCATTTTTTGTACTCAATTAACTAACAGCATACAGGGTATTTCCCCCTCCAAGACTGGAATAAATGCAATAGAAAAAAGTTTCCCCCCAAAAAAATAACTCAGTAGGTGTTTTCAGAGAGAAAAGGTGCTATAAAAATAACTTTGATTATTTTGGTTGCTTTGCTCTTGTTTGAAGGTATTATTAATGTTCATGATATTTATGTGTTGACATCTGCACATATGGCAGGTGTTTGAAGTTTATTAAGACAGCTGCACAACACACTTTTTTTTTTACTACCTCCAGCTAGAGGCCTAAAGATCACAAATCATTTATTTTTAATATCATTTTAATTTATTACCAAGATGTCACCTGGATCTTTGAAACTGGAGGAAGGGGCCCCATAATTCTCTCTCTCTCTCTCTCTCTCTCTCTCTCTCTCTCTGAAATGGCAAAGTTCTCATACCTTCAGGGTTGTGGCATCTTGTAAAATATTCAAAGTCCCAAGTTCCTTCTCTGTCATCTTCTTTTCCAGATGTTACAGATGTGTCCTGAAACTAATAGTAAAGTGGGAGTGCAACGGCAAAACTAACTTGATGGCCATCTGCTATTTGCCAATGCAGCAATACAAATGAGGTTTCTGAAGACTCAACAGAGCAAAGGAAATGTAGGCAAAGCGTGTTCTCCAATAAATGAGAGCACGTGTTGCGGTGTGGGCCACCGGGCCAGGCCTCTTGTTGCCAGGCAGGTTAATAGTTGTTGCCTGGCATTGTGATTAGATAACCGGGTTGCTGGGGCAAATTGTATATTGCAAATTGGGTGGGTGGGACCATAGTCTTTAAATATTGGTGCACTCTGGTTTCTCTTTCTCTTTGCAGAGTGCATTGGATCACCCACCCACCCGCCCTCTTTTCCGGTTGACCTTGCTTTGCCTGTCATGGGGTCGTCTGCCTTGGCGCAGGGGCCTAGTAGGAATTTTGCCATTTGGTGATTGGCTGTGCCATTTGGTTTTTGCCTACTACTCAGCAATTCGTCACAACTTGTAAGGTTGCAGTTAGGCATTGGTTATAATATGCTGGTGGTGGAGGGGTCAGGATAGGCTGTGCCTGCCCCTCCTATTGCGCTGAAGGGAATTCCGTTAAAGGAATCCTGGGGCTTGCCACGATTACGTCCAATCCCTGTCATGGGATCAGGGCCACCCAATCCCTGTCATGGGAATCCTTGTCATAGGACCAGGGCCGGCAAGCTTTCGGGGAGCTGCTGGGGTAAGCGGCGTGGGTCCGACGCTTAGCTCAAATGACCCCCAAGTTTCACTTTCCCTTCTACTGGCTACCGATCGGACCTCGGGATGTCAGTTCTGTCCCAGGCGGGGGGACAGATAGTCATAACCAATGTCTAAACAACCACTCACTGATTTTGTATTTTAATAACGTTGTGGCCAAAATAGTGCCCAAAAACCAAAACAAAAATTACGTGTTATGTGTGAAATTATTTGAGGGGTGGCCAGGGGACCTACACACGCAAAGGTTTAAAAGCCCCAGCCTACCAGGACAATGGAAAAATATGAAGTTAATATGTCTGAGAATACCCAAAGTAAGTTATTTCCACAAACGGCCTACTCTTATTAAGGTAATTAGATTAAGGATCTGAGAAAAATAATTTAATTTTATTTCCAAAATTAAAAAATGCAAAGAAAAACATGTTTTGTTCTGTTTTGCTTTACATTTTGGCCTCTAGTTAAGAACAGTTTGTAAAATCTAATTTCTGATTGAAAATCTAATTTCTAATATTCAACCAATGTGGCTATTTCACAGGGTAAATGGAATTTCAAGAACTCTTTTGTGTTTCTCTTGTGAAAATGCGGTTGACTAATACTCTGGAATATATTTTTGTGTAAAGTCATTAGCACACCCAGATGACCCATATATTTGCCTTTAAAGAACAGGCCAGTCCCATACATACTTTCTCAGAATTAAGTCCCACTTGATTTAGTAGAGCTTATTCAAAGGTACATATGTGCAGAATTGCAGGCTAGGAATCAGTTTACACTTACCAAATGAACTACTAATTTGTGTGTCATTATTTCCACAAACAGAGGCCCTGTCCCCATAAATGAGAACTAGGCATGGGACCAGACTGTGGACTTCTTTGTAGGATCAAGATCATCAAGTGCCACAGGTAATATACCAAGTGTCTGTCACTAGTGTCAGGGAACTGCCATCGGAGGGACAGGTGGTGGAAGGGCTCACGGAGGTTGGGAGAGACCCAGCAGCTGAAGCAGGAACCAGCAGGGGGAGAGGTGGGTCTCTGAGGGAAAGCGAGCAAGAGGGAGAGCTCAGGGAAACGTCCAGCGAGAACAGTGGGGAGGTTTCTGGACCTCCCATAGGGAGACCCACTCCTCGCCGGAAACTGTCACGCCGCGAGTCCAGAAGACGTGTTTCCGTTAAGGAGCTTTTATGTTGGAAGCGATTCCGAAAGCAACCACTGTCGGAATCTACCAGTGACTAGAGGAGCCATGTCTGAGGGGCTCCGTCACAGACAGAGGTTTGTGGACTTGAACAAACTCTGAGGGACTACGATTTTACGCACAAGCAGCTCATCATCCCTTCACAACTAGGTTTGCAGATAGTGCAGAGACTCAGCAATATTGGCCTTGGAGCCGGCTCTATTGTTTGGCAGAGTACAAAACAATTACAATGGGTTGGAAGACAGAGCTATGTGTCATGCCCTATCCGAACGCACCCAACCTCATTCTTCTCTTTGGTATAGTGCAGGGGTCAGCAACCCGCGACTCTGGAGCCGCATGTGGCTCTATTACACCTTTGCCGCGGCTCCGGGGCGGGTACTAGCGAGGGGAGGAGGCGCATTGTGTGCCCCGACACTCCCCACTGTTTTAAATGTCACAATGGTTTTGCGGCTCCCAGGTTTTTTTTCTTCAATCCAAGTGGCTCTTTTTGTCTTAAAGGTTGCAGACCCCTGGTATAGTGGAAGGTGTTGTTCTGACTTCAGAGTTGCCAGTCCAGTTGGCTTCTGCATGTGGAGGAATGGAAACTATCAGCTTGTCCTTCACCTCAAAGAGCAGCCAGGGGAGAAGGAAGACTAACCGGCACCCCGTGTGGGGTGTCGGGGTGGGGCAAACCACCCGTGGCTCATGAGTGTGCCACGCACCATATGTATGGTGCACGCGCCATATGGAAGATTGTGGGATCCTCTGCATGTGGCTGCAGCGGTGCGATGGCGGCAGTTCGTGGCACCGTGCCTGGGAGGTGGCAAGGTGAGCCCCCGCGGGGTGTCTTCTTGTCACCCCTCTCAGAGATGGCACCTGAGATGGACCACCCCCCACCCCCTTCCTCCACCACTGAGAGCAGCATGTCAGACTTACAGTAGATGGTAACTAACTTCCAGTGGATTATGACAGTTGTGCTTGAATTCTGAGGCGCCAGAATCAAGCCTGTAGGAAGTGACCTGGTGCTGGGGATTTTGCCATCCTTATAGAAACATAGGGTGCTGTGAATCAGGCCATTGGTCCATGTAGCTCAGTATTGAGTGGCAGTAGCTTTCAAGAATCTCAGACAGGAGATTTTCCCAGCCTGCCTGAAGATACCAAGGAATGAACCTGGGACCTTGCGCATGCAAGGCAGTTACTTTGTTACTGAGCTAGGGCTCTATTCTTTTTGACTTTCAAGTACAATGGTACCTTGGTTCTCAAATGCCTTGGGATACAAATGCCTTGGTTCTCAAACACCCCAAAGTTTTTGGACATTTTTCGGAAGCCAAACATCTGATGCAGCTGTGGGCTATTGTTTCCGGGGCGCCTACACCAATCAGAAGCTGCACCTTGGTTTTCAAACATTTCAGAAGTCAAACGGACTTCCGGAATGGATAAAGTTTGGTGCTATTTATTTTTTGCTTTTGAGGCTTTTTTGGTTAATTGGTTTTTGTGACTGTGTGGAACCCAGTTCAGCTACTGATGGATTGATTGTGTGACTGCCGAAATGGATAACCCCCCCCCATCCAAACAATGACTATCATCAGTGCAAATAATAATAATAATAATAATAATAATAATAATAATAATAATAATAATAATAATAATAATAATATTTTTATCATCTACAATACTGTTTTATTCATTTTATAGTACAGTACATTGATTATTGCTATCATTTTATGAATCAATGGTCTCGTTAGATATTAAAATTCATGTTAAATTGCAGTTTTAGGTGTTGTTTTTAAAAGTCTGGGACAGATCAATCCATTTTGCTTTACTTTCTATGGGAAAGCACTCAGAATGCTTTGGTTTTGGAACAGACGTCCAGAACAGATTAAGTTGGAGAACCGAGGTACCACTGTAACTGAGTAGAAAGGCAGTGAACTGATGTATACTGTGCCAGGTTGTTCTAGTTCTGATATGAGAATTGTGGGCTCATTACTGGAGCAGTAGTCAGAAGAAAAGCATGTAAATTGTTTGGGGCTAATAAGAGCTTCTGCATGTTTGGTTAAATGGCAAATTCTGTTAATTATGTGGAACAGAACAATGTATCTATGAGCATGCATATGAACAGGCACACTGAAGAATTTATTTCTGCTTATTTATTTTTTAACACTAACAGCACATACTGTTCTACAAGCAAAGCACTCTCATGCTTATTAATTTGAGGAGAAGAGAGGACTTGAAAGAAATATTTTTAAGTCACTGCTTTCCTGTTTTTAAAGGTCTACAAAAACAGCAGAAACCTCGTCTCTAATAACCATTGTCAGCACTACTGTGATAGTTGCTTGAAAACCAAAGGCCTAAAAATCACAGGAATATTTTATAATTACTACTGCAACTTAGCTTTCACATAGCATCTTCTGAGTATTCAGAGAACTTCATATGCTATTTCTGTAAGCTTTACAAAAGCTTGATGTAAGGCGCACCAGCAATTTTACCCCCTGTATTATTTAATCCATTTCATTTATGAAGCGCTTTACTGGAAACATCCCAAAGTTATAAAGAATACAAGTTTCAATGGAAACTTCACACACACACACACTCTTCTTGCTGCCCCTAGCAGCCATTTTGTGCTGGTAGCCATAGCACTTTTATCAATATTTGAATGCTGGTGGACTTCCTGGGGGGAATCATGGTGACCTAGAGGTCTCCTGTCAACAGCTCATTGAAAGAGATAATTATGTGGTGATTAACGATAACCAAGCCGTATATCTTGGTTATTGCATTATCTGCAGTGGAAAGCAGATAATGGGGATTAACTTCTGATGCTCTGAAAGACTGCTTTTCCACCCCAGGAACTAAGAAACCTTCGGGGGACCCATACGGAATGGCTGAGTGACTGAGAGCAGAAGAAACACAACCTTGCCCAAATGCTACTCTCTCATAGCCTATTTTCTTAGCCCCCACACTATATTCACTGTTCCTGCACAAGGCCCACTGGAATTAATGGGTGCTGTGTGAGAACATAGTGTCCATAATAAAGGCAGGAGATCCTTCCAAAGGATTATACACCAAGTAGTATCTGCATAAAGATGTTATTTTTTCTTATTTGACAACATCATATGTGGTCACATTCAGACCCCAAGTCAATTTAGAAAAGCTTGGAAAAGTTAGGGGTTTCTATTAAAAAAAATCTTTAAAAACAGTTTTCAAGTATAAATGTGGCACCTTCCACACTGCCAGAAAGTCTCATTTTGGCACATGTTATCTCTAATACTTGCTGACACCTGCACCATACACTGCAGCAGTCCTGATGAATCTGTTTACAGAGCTCAGCAGCACTCCTTTAATAACCAATTCAAGGGAGCTGGCTTTTGGAGGCTAGAAATATACTGAGTGCTTTTGCAAAAAAGAAAAAAACCTTACTCCATATTGGAGATGAAAAGCAACTGCCTTGATATCCCCCCCCCTAAAGCTTGGAACAACCTGTTTTCAGGGCATGCAAATGACTCACTGTACAGCAATGTTCTCATTTCTGAAAATCTACAGCAATCAGCATGTACCTTCTGTGCTGTCTTTCTATCTGATTCCTTTGTTAGAACAGGGATGTCTTTAGCTAGGGAAGTGGATACAGAGTCCCTGTGCCCTTCACTTAAATTGTTAGGCAAAGATGAATCAAGTGAAGTATCACACAGGAACCCCGAATCCTCTCAGAATGAAACCATTCCACTCAAAGCCTTTCTCTATAATATGAGAGGTAAGAAGTCATTCCACAAAAGAGGCTTTTTTCCATTTAGGAAGAGTGGTTATTACTAAAGTCTCAATTTGCTGAATTTCAACAAGACCCCCCCCCTTTTATAGAAATAATATTCACTTTGCTTTCAGTGCTATGATGAGGTTTCTTCAATTTCACAGAAGGTTAAACAAAAACATTGACAGAAATGCCAGAAGGAAGTCTAAGATGGCAGCAAAGCCGAGAGATCTTAGACTACTTTCTACAGAGGAATCTACATCCATGTTAAATTCCATGTTGGCACTTCAGTTCAGATGATGTTCACATGCCTCCTGATGCTTACAAACATTTCCATCATTTCTCTGTAAATACTGCATAGCAGAGAGTAAAGGTAAAGGTAAAGGTACCCCTGCCCGAACGGGCCAGTCTTGACAGACTCTGGGGTTTGTGCGCCCATCTCACTCAAGAGGCCGGGGGCCAGCGCTGTCCGGAGACACAGCTGCATCTGGCGAGCCAGCGCAGCACACGGAACGCCGTTTACCTTCCCGCTGGTAAGCGGTACCTATTTATCTACTTGCACCCGGGGGTGCTTTCGAACTGCTAGGTTGGCAGGCAGAGAGTACAGGTTGGCAAATCTGTCAAATTCAATTAGGTTTTTTTCCAGCCTGAAGTTTAGTTCTCCACATTTCTGCATCCATTGGCAAGGAAGTCCTCGTGGACAGTGATGGCCAAACTTGGCCCTCCAGCTGTTCTGGGACTACAATTCCCATCATCCCTGACCACTGTTCCTGTTAGCTAGGGATGATGGGAGTTGTTGTCCCAAAACAGCTAGAGGGCCAAGTTTGGCCATAACTGCTCTAGGATATGCATTTTTTGCACATACGACTTGACTGGAGAAATGCTTTGCAAAATTCAGAAAAGTGCAAATTTTGCAGGATGTCTTTGTTTCAAATCACGCATTGTTCTGAAAAGTGCAAGTTGCATAGGTTGCTCTTTAAATGCAATTTGAATCAATTCCCAACCCCAGTGAGAGAGATCCAACTTTCAGGAGACCATCTCTTCTTATATTAGCTCTCATGAAGCATGAAGCAACAAATATAACAAAAACCCTTCTAGCAGAGAGAAATTTTTGGCCAACAATCATAACCTTGGTTTGAAATAAATACTAATTCTTGGTGGTACTCCAACAATAATGCTCTAATTGTAGCCTTTAAAGGCAAATTTGGTCACTCGGTCCTCCAAATCCCATTTAATTAGTACTTTAGGACTGAGTCCAAAAGGATAACTGAATGAATCAGAGTGACTGAATAACTGCATGTTCTATAGTCTTTCATCAAAGCATGGGTATTCTAAGTGGAAAGGTCTCTAAAATTTCCAGGGACAGGAACTTTGATTATGCATAGCTGTATCTAAGGTGTTGGCAGTTGTGTGCATTGGTTATGCATAATATGAATTTATTATTATTACTATTATTATTTATTAAATTTCCATACTGCTCTTCATCCAAAGACCACAGGGCAATTTACAATATAAAAACACAAAAATACATACCATAATAACAAAAATAACACACACACACATACCAGTTTAAAAGACCACAAATTGTTTAATTAGCCAAAGTCCTGGGAGAAGACGAGAATTATGCATATCAAATGATATAATTTGATGCATGCATAGTTACAGATTAGTTATTTCCCTGGACTAATTTGTTGGCGTATATGCTTAGTTCCTGGAAACAGTTAAAATCCTGCTGTCAAAAACTGCACTTATATTCATGTCTGTGCATTTTTTCAGATATGATTGACAAGGACTTTTAAGAAAATTGTACTTGCAAATCATATTAACTACATTACAACTGGGGCAGACTAAGTCTGCAGGGGTAAAAATTGCAGACACATCTCTTTCACTTTTCTGCTAGGAAAAAAAATACACACACTATTCTATCATTTGTAAAAGTCATTCATTTTTAATGCAAGATGACAAACTGCATATTTATGGCATCAATGCTGATATATTAGATTAGAAAAAAGCAGGCACCAGGGTTTTTCTGTGTGCTCAATATTGTTGTTTTTTTCCTGGGATGGTGATGATTGGTATCAAACTTTATAGGGGAAGAAGTAGTACAATGAATCAAGTAGCTACTAAAAGGAAATGGCCAACCATCTGCCCACGGGAAGCATGAGAGCATGGGTCCAACAGCATTCTCCCTGTCTGTGATTCCTAGCATCTGGTAATCACAGGCATACTGCCTCCAGCAAGGGATGTGGTATACTGACATTACCCAGAGTCATATAATAGTTAAGTTCTGGACATAGAAATTAGTGAAAGGCCATCATATTTTTAAGGCAAACAGTGGTGAAGCTGCGTGCTCCGGCAAGTGGGGGTGTGGCTGGCATGCATCCCGGGGGCATGGCGCCTGGTGCAGTGGGGAGTGCAGCGCATGCCTGGGGGGCAGCCATGATGGTACCCCCTCCCCGATGGCGCTGCGGGTGGTGCACGCCCCCCGCCCCATTCCTCCGCCAGTGAGGGCAAGTGTTGCCAGTGAGATGCTCTCAAGTCCAATAGCTCCCTTGACCACTTTTCCTAGTGTGCATAAAACCTCTGAACCACCCTGTTGGTAGGATTTGGTGCTGATTTGGTCAGAAAGAATCACACAATCATGCCCCACCAAACTGGTTGCACTTTTTGTTCATGTACTTCAGTCATATGGTACAGCACAATGGAGAAGTATCTTGTATGTGACTGGCATGTATGGAGTGGATCTGAATATTCTGGAGGAGGAAGAGGAGGAGGAGGAGGAGGAGGAGGAGGCGTGGCATAGCTTTGAAAAGAGTTGGTCAGATTTGGGAAATGAGGCTTTCAGTGCCTATGAGTTTCAGCTTCCATGCTTCAAAGAATGTTTGCCCCTGAGTTCCAGAACATCTGAAAAATACGCTTTTCCCCAATCAGTAGAAAGCCATGGTAGGGTCTTTTTATGCAGATTAAAAGGGGGGAGGAAGCGCCATCACCTTCCCCCCAAATCGAAGGGTAGTCCGGTAAAGGATTCCAGGGGGCGTGGCCTCATCCTAATCCTATGGAGGTGTGGACCTACGGCATGCCCCCGATGGGTGACCCCAGGGGAGCTCCTAGTTGACGTGCATCAGCAAGACTCCCCCTACTGGTGGTTAACCCTTGCCGGTGTTCATCCAAGCGGGCTGAAGCCGGTTAGCTGATAGAACCAAGGCCTAAGCCTAATTTGACCCATTAACCTTAAACTCTGGTGTCCTGTGTCTTTATTTCCCGGGGGGGACGGGACTCACCACACAACTATCTATCTATCTATCTATCTATCTATCTATCTATCTATATCTATCTATCATCTATCTATCTATCATCTATCTATCTATCTATCTATCTATTATCTATATCTGAATACATGTTGCCCTCGTGCCCATATTATTTCTGCAATATTATTGGTTACAGCAACACATGAATAGCCCATGGCCCTTTACCTGGCCTTCCAATTGGACACCTCATAGTTGGAGCTTTTTTCTACCTAAAACTCCCTAAACCTTATTAGGGTCTCTTCTTCATTCATCTTTCCAGCTGGCTCTAGTCATGTAATTGACTCTGTCCTAGCCTCTCCTTGATACTGGTATGCATACCTAAACTCTGTTACTGGGGACCTACAAGTGCTATGTGCTCTATTTACTTACGGTGCTTTGGTTAACTGAAAAGCAATAGAATCAGAGGAACAGAAGTACAGAGAAAAGCATACAATACAGAAAGGCACATTCTAAATTGGGCATAGGGGTTACCTGTTTGGCTACATGGCTACAGAACCACAGAATGTCTATCTTTATGACCATCTGCTTGATAGCTTTCTAGAAGCCACTGCTAGAGAGAGTCTTGATCTTGATGGACCTGTGTCCATAGACCTGTGCCCTGTTGTAGTCCAGATTTTGTATACAATATCACCCTCCTCAGATGGTATTAGTGCATGCTAAGAAAACACTTGGGGTGGGGAAAGGTGGGGAGCACACTTCCCTTCAGGATTCTACATTGCATAGGCAGCTTTCATACTACAAGAGGCTCTCTCCATGAATTGAACAAGGAAGAAGAAGAGTTTGGGTTTGATATCCTGCTTTATCACTACCCGAAGGAGTCTCAAAGCGGCTAACATTCTCCTTTCCCTTCGTCCCCCACAACAAACACTCTGTGAGGTGAGTGGGGCCGAGAGACTTCAAAGAAGTGTGACCAGCCCAAGGTTACCCAGCAGCTGCATGTGGAGGAGCAGAGACACAAACCCGGTTCACCAGATTACGAGTCTACCGCTCCTAACCACTACACCACACTGGCTCTCACTGGAGATGAATGATGACAAGGGGCAAAGCTAACACCTTATTTATGCTCTGGTCACATGTGTTACCTTGATGATAAAACCTGAAGAGGGCTTTGGTATGCTTAAAAAATGCCATTGCCTGTAAGCATGGGCTTCATAGCCAGAAGGATGTCAAAATAATGCTATTTTTAAAAATCAGTATGACATATGAACCAATGCATTCCTTTCTTTTCTTTTTCAGCATTAAGAAAAGATGAGCTGAACACGTTGCCACTTTGACTTTATAGCCAAGGGAAAGATTTCTTCAACTTCAAACTGCCATAAAAGAAAAAGCAATTTCAGCAAAACAATAAGCTTTAAATTCTCATAACAATTTAATACAGTCTCCCTTGCTTCCTCATTTTTCAACAAATTATATATAGTGTGTGTGTGTGTAAGAGGCAGACTAATTCTCCCTGCAGCAGTATGCAGCCCTACATACTTCTCACCAGATCAAAATATAGAAATATAGGCTTACAAATATCAACTACACTACAGAATTTTAACATGTGAAACTATGAATGCAAGTCTCCGTGTTAAATGCCATACAAGTTATTTTTTAAAAAAATGCTTCCTCTTTGCAGCATTCCTCCAACAGTCAGAGGGAAAATACTGTTTTTCTCTCTGGAAATCTGACAACTCAGGACAGAGAACATACAGAGAGCTTAATGCCCGATTCAGATATTATTCCCATCATTTGGAAGATAGTAATACTCTTGTATGGTGGAATATCCATGGAGACTCATAAGGATTGAGACCTACTCACTGTAGATGACTGGCTCAGTACAAGTGGTCAAGAATATGTGCCACTGATGTGAAGACTCTCCTTAAAATTTGAATCATATAGGGCAGTATGCAGCTGAATAGTTGTGCTAGCACAACAGTTATCACTAGTGCAATACGAGTTTCCCTCTCTTCCTCCCTTTCTATCCTCAAATATGTTCTGAAGGTTTGTGGGCAACCCCAGGACAGATTTAGGGGACAAATGGTGATGACACGGATGGAGGATAACATTTGCCTTAGGGCTATATTGCATACAACCCATAGTGGCCATTGAAAGGCAGTGGGGATTAGGCATTCCCACTGAGTTTTAAAAATAAAAAATTGAACAGCAGACATTTGTTAATGTCACATTCTTAATTCCTGTGCATTGCAGTCTTACAATGTGCTTTTTCAGGATCATATGAAAATCATTAAGAAAAGGAGATGGTAATAAAACTGACTATTCAGCTATCTTTTCTTTTGGGAAAAAGAGAGAGAGATGATGAAAGGTAGTGGACTGGGAAATAAATTGTTGTGTCTTTCTGTTCTGCCTTCCAATCTTCCTTTGCAGAGGAAGTCCTGTGAAGTACAGACTTAGGAGCATTGTGTACAATGTTGTCAATTTCCCATCATGTCATATCACTAATGTTCTGCATTAGTATTCCTAATAGTCATAGAACAGACACGTCTTATCCTATTAGTGACCTTCAAATCACATTAGAAAACACCAGCTAGCCCAACATGCTGCAAGACTAATAGAACATGAAAGGAAGTTGCTCCTACAGGAAGACTTTCGAATTCCATTAGTCCAAGGATGGCACAGTTAGAAGTTCTCTTTATGCTCAGTACTGCTACAGGGTTCGAAACACTAGTGTACACTTCAGTTATAGGAAAGGGGAAATATGGAAACAATTACCCTTTGTGTAGGTTCTCTGAATCTGTTACCCAAGTTGTGCTATGTCTTAATAAGTTTCCTGCTATTTTGGTTATAGAAAACGTAGTAGAAACTTTCTCATCTCCAGCTAAGCAACTTTGACAAGAATTGCTATTGGAATTTCATTCTCAACACAAACATATTATTATTATTTTACATTCTCACTGATTTCTTAATGGATCCAATGAAGGTATCTTTTGAACAGCAAATAGGGATTGGTGAATCCATTTCTTAGTTGCTTATTTTCAGTGGAGGGAGAACATTTCTGGAGCAGTAAGCTACATATCCAAGTCTTTGGGCCTGTTAATCACTCTTCCGTGCCTCCAGTATCCAGACCTGTGGTGAGTTATCAGAGCCCAAAAGGCAGCTATCAATTGCTGTATCTCATTGCTGTATTTTAAAACAGGGTTTATATGATTTCAAAAGGAATCCCCAGCTAGTAATCTACATGCTGTATTTCAGACTGGTTGAAGTTTCCGAGTTGCCTTCAAGGGCAGCCCCATGTAGATCTTGTGCCTTTCTATTATCCAATTGTAAATTAAAGATAACAGTAGAAAAAGAGTTTGTTCAAATGCAGTTGGACAAGGAAATACTGCACTCTAAAGGTAAAGGTGCCCCTGCCCATACGGGCCAGTCTTGACAGACTCTAGGGTTGTGCGCTCATCTCACTCTATAGGCCGGGAGCCAGCGATGTCCACAGACATTTCCGGGTCACGTGGCCAGCGTGACAAGCTGCATCTGACGAGCCAGTGCAGCACACGGAATGCCGTTTACCTTCCCACTAGTAAGCGGTCCCTATTTATCTACTTGCACCCGGGGGTGCTTTCGAACTGCTAGGTTGGCAGGCGCTGGGACTGAATGATGGGAGCGCACCCTGCCGCGGGGATTCGAACCGCCGACCATGCGATCGGCAAGTCCTAGGCGCTGAGGTTTTACCCACGGCACCACCCGCATCCATAGTCCTGCAGAACTATAGAGATTTCTTTTGAGGTAAATATGCTAGGAAAATGGCCCTAGCTTCTGCAACTCCACTAAACTTAAGGCCCATAAAAAAGCAGTCCTCCAAATTCACCCCCCACAATATCATATGGATAATGGATTATGATGTGAAATGGAGGAGGAGATCTTTGCGAAAGCAATATCAAACAGCCTAATTTGTCCATTATTTATTTCAATGGGATGTACTTGACAGCAGGGCTGGGGCGGTGTCCATTTAATACAGGGAGCAGGTGATTCTTACAGGCCGATGAGTTATTTTTCATCACACATTTTATCGGGATTCACATCAGAGCTATCACAATGGTAATCCATAACACACAATGTACAGCCAGGGCTACCAATACCACCGAAGCTGCATCAATAGCTTGTTACATTCGCCTTCAATGCTCACTCAGTCGGCGAGTGTGGAAATGAGAACCGCAGGGTGAATACTAATAGCTTCTGTCAGGCCTTTCAGGACAAGTGTTTGTCCAACTGTATTGGCTCCTCATTTATTCTTGCTATCACTGCCTATTCATCTCATTCTTAGCTCTGAAGGTGAAAGCCTTGATTCCCCTTCATCAGAACTGACAGCATCACCAAAGCTGCCTCCTCATCAGGCAGGACAAAAAAAAAAAAAGGCCTCCTTTCTTGGAGTGTTCCAATGTTGCCTCTTCAGAAAACAAAAGAGAAACAGGCCCCACTTCAGAGGCCTGATTCTTTGTCTAATGATTTTCATTAGCTAATAGGCAGTTCTTTTCCAGGCTGAATGTCTCCCTACCTCTCCCCGCTCCATTGTCCCTTCTGTGAATTACCCATGTTGTGATTGTCAGATAAATAAGTGCTTATAATGGTGTTATTTCCTCTAGAAAATTTGTGAGTACTGACACAGATGATGATACATTCCAAAGTGACACCATCTAATCTTCTCAAGTCTCTTTCAATAAACAGTTAATTAACATTTGACCTATCAAGCCTTAAATACATACAGCAGCCCATTTAGCAAATCATTTACTGTAGGGTGATTAAGGAGTAAGGGCCATGTCATAGGAGGCACTTTGTACTTGAAAGCTACTCATAAGAAGCTTTATTTGTACTTAATCTTCCCTTGATTGATTTTTTGTGTGGTTTTGTTTGAAAGCTAAAGTGCTGAGCTGGTGAGTGGGTTAACCCTACATGAACTGGAGTTTGTTTATGCCAGTAAACACATTAACCCATTTTTATTCTAAAAGAATAAGGGGAAAGAATAGGGAATTCTGAATGGGAATCACTGACTGTTGTGCTTATTTTCAGTGGAGGGAGAACATCTCTGGAGCAGTAAGCTACATATCCGATATGTTTGTGATGCACCTACCTACTCATTGTGCCGCCCGATCCCATACATGTTTACTCAGAAAACCCTCTCATTTCAGTGAACTAACTCCAAAATATGACCCAATGAATTGTATGTATGGGGTTTGCATTCAGAGGAGAGAAAAGATGAATGGTGTAGGGAATGACAGGAGAAGAGGTGGAAGGTAATTTATGAAATGACAGGAGGAATATGTATGGATAGATCAGTCTTTTTCTGGTCCATGCTAGTTTTGCATGCAATCATTCATTCATAAGTTTGTTTAACCCCTGTTCCACAGTAATCTACCACATGAAAAAAGAAGTACCATGTTTTTCGCTCCATAAGACGCACCGGACCATAAGACGCATCTAGTTTTTGGAGGAGGAAAACAAGAAAAAATATTCTGAATCTCAGAAGCCAGAACAATAAGAGGGATCTCTGCTCAGCAAAAGCAGCAGTCCCTCTTGCTGTTCTGGCTTCTGGGATAGTTGTGCAGCCTGCATTCGCTCCATAAGATGCACACACATTTCCCCTTACTTTTTAGGAGGGGAAAAAATGAGTCTTATAGAGCAAAAAATACGGTATTTTAAAACATTTTTTTCCCCCACATTTAGGCATGTTTTTTTAGCCAATGACTGTATTGCAGAATTTGGAGAGGTGTAAATTCTTAAGGATAATTACAACTTGATCCATATGTCCATAAGGACTCACTGAGACTCCGGGGAAACCTGATCTTTATCATTGGATTGGAGCAAACATCAGTTGTGTTTTGCACAGATTGAAACTTCCTCCAATTCAATGCTAAAGAGTAGTTTTTGCCTGGGAAAGGGGTGGGGCAAATAGAAAACTGCTCAGACCCATGTTTCTAGGCACAGGACAAGCAAAAGTGTGGACGAGTTTAGGATGTGCAGATCAAGTCAGTTTGCATCAAAATTCACAAAAGAATAAGTCCCACAAGCATCCCTAAAGACTCCTAGTCTACAGTGAATCTGTTTTTGTTGTGACACTCCATTGTTAGCCCTGGGCTTCTTACACCTACACAGGGCTGCTAGCATAGTTAGCTCTGTCACAGACTCATAAAATCACAGACAAAAACAAACATGCATTAAAAGTTTAACTGGCTCTTTAGAATGCATAGCAATTGTTTTAATTGCATGGATTTGCATTTCTTGCACACATTTTTGACAGATGCTTGAGGCTGACAATATGAATGTTGATTGTTGCTTAAGATTATTTGCTGAAAGAATTTGCCATGATAGTCGTTGTTCCATTGTCGTCATCCCATCTACATGCTGTGTTTGAATGGTCTGAGCAGTAAATATTAGAAGTTTGCAGTGGCTCTGTGCTGGGCCTGAATAGGAAGGCAAATCAGGGTTATCTGGGGAGATTTCACCCCTCTTTAAGTCAAACTGTGATGTCAACAAAAAGTCCTGAGTTGTAGATGGGAAAGATATCTTCAGTGGCCAATGGGAGATGGGCAGCTGTGTCCCATAAAAAGAGAGTCTAGCTTCTTCCTGTGGCAGCGTAGGATTAGCCAGATGCCACCCGAGATTGACTAACCATTTGGGGGACATCCATGATTGGTCTTTGTGTATTATTATTATTTTGCCTACAGTGTACAGTTCTGATCTAGGATGTGTAAATTGGATGCCTACCTGTTGCAACTTTGAATTTCAGGTGAGCTGACAAGCAATTAGGTTAAGCACCCTGAGGTACCTCTTGGGAAGGCTTTCTGACCACCCATCTTGCATTGCCACCCTGTGCTTGTGGTTTGCTTGGTCCGATAGTCTTGGGACCTGAGGGCTCACCCTGATGAATGCTGGGCAGCAGGTGCAGGGTGGGCAAACAAAGCTCTCCTTTGTGGAGGGTTGCAATGAAAGCCTTTCCTTAAATATGGTGTCTGGGTTAGAGCTAGGGTGCTGCTGCCAAAATATGGAGAGCAAAGATTTTGGCATTCCCCTGTTCTCTGCCAAAATCCGACCTATGGGTATTCCATTCTCTTCTGTAGATCATTTTGCTTTGTTAATAAAGGTTTTGGCCATTTACTCCAACTTTCTTGTTTGTGAGTCTTCATTTCGGGGAGGGGGGTTAGGGAGCAGCAAACCTCTAATATCCACTCTGATAGGATTATGACAATTTATTACTTAGATTCCAAAGCATTAACCTCTCTGGAGTAGAAACATAAAACCCCCCAGCAAATATAAACATTTACACAAAAACAATTCTAATGAAATGTAGAGAAACAGACAGCTTAACAACTCATACTTGTTTAATATTAGATTAATTGGATTAAGAAGTGAATTTGAAAATTAATGGTCTAATTCCATCTTTCATATAAAGGAGAGGGGGAAGCAGTGGTGTGACCCCCAATCATTATTCAGAAAGTGTGTCTAAACTGATATACCAATGAAAGTAAATTAAACTATGATCCTATCAGAAAATAAATATAGCAAAGATTAAAAACAAATTTGAGATTAATAACTTTACTCTCTTCTCTTTGCTAAACTGAATATATTTAATTTTGATTAATATCAGTGTTGGGATTTTATTTTATTATTTTACTTAATCACTTTTACTTACAAAGCTGATTGCTAATCTCAACTACTTCCCACATTTTTAAAAGACATTTCATTTTACTTGGGTAGTCTACAACTTTTCTTACTGCACAATGACATTTCACCATGTTCCATATTTCATTTTTTGTTGACCTTAAATCATTTTGCAAGGTTTACGCTGAGAGATCTATCTGATTTTTCCAGGCTGGTTTATTAAAAATGATGAAGGTGACTAAAATAATGCTTATTTACATAGTCTACACATTGCCAACAGTTTCTTAGATATATGGGATAAGTTCAAACTATTTCCACATGCCCAAGGTCCTTTAGGAGCTAGCATACCTCAAATAGTATCCCTGTACACGCTCCACACAGCATTGCAAACCCCTTCTAAAACTGAGGCGAGATTCAAAAGAAGATTACACATGGAAGTATGATGCTATCTAATGCAAGATTGTTTCAGCTGAGATTTTTAAAGCTAAATCTTTTAAAGCTAAATCTAAAGTTGCCTGATTTACTCAGGGGTGGCTATCAAGTCTTTTATATATTGTATGTGTTCAGATTATTAATGTATTTGGATGACTTTGTATGATGCTATGATTTTGTTGTTTAAACTTATGCTAATAAAGGCCAATAACAATAATATAATGCAAGGCAGCTTACGAACTTTGGTTTGCAGGCAGGGTGTAAATACTCCTAAATAAAATAAAGACAAATAAAAATAAGATGTTCAGAGAAACCAATTTTCAATGTCATAGGTATGGTACTCCAAAGCCTTGTCATACCTAAAGTAGCCCTTTGGATTCTTAAGGTAACTTATACATGAAAACAGAATAACTATTTTTTCCTAAAGGAAATAAATGACTAGCTTGTTCAGTACTGGATAGCTCAGTTGTTTGGAGCATGGCACTGATAATGCCATGGTTGCTGGTTCAATCCCTCTAAGGGACAGCTGCATATTCCTGCATTGCAGAGAGTTGGATTAGATGACCCTCAGGGTCCCTTCCAAGTCTGTGATTCTATACATCTTGTGAATCAGTACACTGATGACATGAAGCTCCATTTCTCCATAACATCTCAACCAGGAGAGGCTGTAAAAGCTCTGCAATTTTGTCTGAATGCAGAGGTGGACTGGTTGAGGGCCAATAAACAATGCTTGCATCCTGGGGAAATGTAGGCTCTTTGGACGGATGGTTCTTTTCTTCATGAAATAGCCAAGCTACCCATTCTGGATGGGGCTGTACTCCTTCTAAAGGAGCAGGTGGGAGGCTTGTAGGTACTCTTGGCAACATGTCTGTCACTAGAGGCTCAAGTGTCTTCTATGGCTGGGAGTGTTTTTTACCAGCTCTGTCTTGTTAACTAGTTACAGTAACTTGGGAGTTTTGGTGAAATGCTTCAGTGGTGGTTCACTGAGGTAAGTCCAACTAAGCTTAATCAGACTTACTCCTGTATATAGCTGACAGACTAAGAACCAGAAGTTTCAAGGTGTTTTTTCCTTGTCCTTTTTTCTCTTCCTTTATTGGTTTGTGTTTTTATATAGATTTGTTTAGTTAGTTTATTAGTTTAGTTAGTTTTATTAGTTTATTAGGACACAGGTGGCGCTGTGGTCTAAACCTCTGAGCCTCTTGGGCTTGCTGATCGGAAGGTCAGTGGTTCGAATCCCCGCAATGGGGTGAGCTCCCTTTGCTCTGTCCCAACTCCTGCCAATCCAGCAGTTCAAAAGCATGCCAGTGCAAGTAGATACATAGGTACCACTGTGGCGGGAAGGTAAATGGAATTTCCGTGCGCTCTGGCACTCGTCACGGTCCTCCGTGAGCCAGTAGCAGTTTAGTCACGCTGGCCACATGACCCAGAAAACTGTATGTGGACAAACACCGGCTCCCTCAGCCTGAAAGCAAGATGAGCGCCGCAACCCCATAGTCACCTTTGACTGGGCTTAAACCATCCAGGGGTCTTTTACCTTTTACCTTATTTTTGATTTTCTAAAAAGATATTGGATATTTGATATATTGGGTATTGAGTATATCTTTTTTCAAACTTTAATAAAATCGATGGAGGAAAGACAAGACAATTAGACCTACTCCTAAATAAGGGTGCATCGGATTCTAAGTCGAGTACATCTCACTCTGTACTGTCAACGGTAACTGGCAGTAGCGCTCCTCTTTTGCGTCTCTTCCTAGAAATGCAAGGATTGTATTTCTGTTCTGAAGTTAGGATGCATAGATGGATTTATCCTCTCCTCCTAAACATGCTAGGGCAAACTCATTCCCTCCCCTCCCCCAGAAAAAAAAGAATGACAGCTGTAAACAAAGAACAGACTCATTCCTTAGCTGCTGGTGTGTTCAATTTAAACAACTGTGTGTAATTTAGGGCAGAGTCAGACAGCTGTTCATATGGTTAAGTGAAGTGTACTGTAGCTCCAATATATTTTATTGCTTGGAGTGATACTGAATGGCACTATGTCCTGTCGTGGTTCACCAGCATGAAATCTTTAATGAAATGTTGTCCCCTTCTGTCTTATCGTGTTGTGCAAGGAGTCTGATGGCTTACCCAGCTCTGGATCTCAAATGCCAAAGGATGTTTTCTAAGGCTCTGTATGTTTTAGGGATGGGTGGTTCTTACAAGACTTTGTGATGCTGGATTATGAGATATGAATACAGAAGAAGGCACTGGACAAGAAGATGTGTGGAAAAAGCCCTGGATCAGGAGCAGACCAAATGTTCTGTGAGTCATTTTAGGGCCTCCGTTCAGTTTGAAGTTTCACATAGTAGCGGCTTCGTGCAGCTAACTCTGATTGTATTAAATTGCTTCCATGGTGCCAGTCTTTCTGTGGAAGTTAGCTATTTGTATCTTTGCTCCCTGTGAATATTAAAGGCCTTTATGTTATTTTGCAATTAATATAAAATTCAATAACTTGGCATTTTAATGGCAAAAATTTTGCTGACAACAATTAGTTGAGTCAAGCTATATTTTGACATCAAACCAAAAATTTGACAGACTAATATGTCCAATGGGCTTTTTATCACACAGTCCCCAGTTTTGATAAGGTCTAGAGCTCTGCCATTCAGATGTTATCCATTAGGATAAGTTTATACATCTCAAAGTATACGCTACTTCAGTTTCTTTATTGAAAGAAAGTGGAAGTCAGATAAAAGGCATTATAGCTATTAAATCTCAGGGTTTTGTCAGAAATGAAGCAGCATCATGTGAATACTAAAAGCTCTGAACAAATAACACTTCAAGGTAATTCTAGACAGAGGCCTGGGGTTGTCAGGGACTGAAATTATAATTAGTCCAGCTAATGTGAATGATTAAATCAAAGTATCTCTGTAGTAGAATCCAGGGAAAAAAGGTTGGGATACTCAGAAATGGAATAAAGAAGAAATGGGAGGATTTCCACATGCTTTTGTTCCACCCTGCTAATCTTAATATTGCCTCACAACATTAATATTTGTTTTCTGTATCTTTGGAATCAGAAAATCTTTAGCAAGGTATGCATAAAGGTCCAGTGAGACTGGTCAGCAAATTTCAAGGAACTGATCCCTGTTTTACCCAAGTTCTATATACTGGTTGATTGCTATTTGACTTAAGGACCCACATTTCTTAAGATAGGTGAAGGGTTAGTTAGAACACAAAGTTAAGAAGACTTAAAAAAACATGACAGGTATACAGTTGTAGGGGAAAGCGTTCCAAGTCTGATCACTATCATGAAAGCAGCAGGCCAAGTAGCAAGATTTGCATCCTTTCCTACAAGGCTATATAGAATCATAGAATCATAGAATCATAGAGTTGGAAGAGATCACAAGGGCCATCGAGTCCAACCCCCTGCCAAGCAGGAAACACCATCAGAGCACTCCTGACATATGGTTGTCAAGCCTCTGCTTAAAGACCTCCAAAGTAGGAGACTCCACCACACTCCTTGGCAGCAAATTCCACTGTCAAACAGCTCTTACTGTCAGGAAGTTCTTCCTAATGTTTAAGTGGAATCTTCTTTCTTGTAGTATGGATCCATTGCTCCGTGTCCGCTTCTCTGGAGCAGCAGAAAACAACCTTTCTCCCTCCTCTATGTGACATCATTTTATATATTTGAACATGGCTATCATATCACCCCTTAACCTCCTCTTCTCCAGGCTAAACATGCCCAGCTCCCTTAACCGTTCCTCATAAGGCATCGTTTCCAGGCCTTTGACCATTTTGGTTGCCCTCCTCTGGACACGTTCCAGTTTGTCAGTGTCCTTCTTGAATTGTGGTGCCCAGAACTGGACACAGTACTCCAGGTGAGGTCTGACCAGAGCAGAATACAGTGGCATTATTACTTCCCTTGATCTAGATGCTATACTCCTATTGATGCAGCCCAGAATTGCATTGGCTTTTTTAGCTGCCGCGTCACACTGTTGGCTCATGTCAAGTTTGTGGTCAACCAAGACTCCTAGATCCTTTTCACATGTACTGCTCTCAAGCCAGGTGTCACCCATCTTGTATTTGTGCCTCTCATTTTTTTTGCCCAAGTGCAATACTTTACATTTCTCCCTGTTAAAATGCATCTTGTTTGTTTTGGCCCAGTTCTCTAATCTGTCAAGGTCGTTTTGAAGTGTGACCCTGTCCTCTGGGGTGTTAGGCACCCCTCCCAGTTTGGTGTCATCCGCAAATTTGATCAGGATGCCCTTGAGTCCACCATCCAAGTCGTTGATAAAGATGTTGAATAAGACCGGGCCCAAGACAGAACCCTGTGGCACCCCACTAGTCACTCTTCTCCAGGATGAAGAGGAACCATTGATGAGCACTCTTTGGGTTCGGTCAGTCAGCCAGTTACAAATCCACTGAGTGGTAGCATAGTCAAGACCACATTTTACCAGTTTCTTTACAAGAATATCATGGGGCACCTTGTCAAATGCCTTGCTGAAATATATGTCTGGTCTGCTATGGTTTGTGGATTATCCTAAACCCTGCTGTTGGTGGACATGGAGTGGTCAGATCCAGAAGACGACAGGGCTCCTGCATCTTTAACAGTTGTGTAGAAGGTATAGGTTGCCACAGAAACAGCCATGCCATAAGGCAGAGTGAGGCGGCTGTCTCAAGCAGCAAATTCTGAGGGGCTAGAAAGGTGTGCCATGTGGCCTGCCCTGCAGCCCTTCAGCTAACTTGCTGCCCTCTCAGGTGGCATCTGAAGGGGTGGGAGATCCCAATCCAGCCTTCAGAAAGCTTCTACCTCATCTTCAGGTAGGCAGAAGATGCAGCTGAAAGCACTTCTTTTTTAGCTCTTTGGGATACAGTAACTATGCAGATTAACGATGAAGAAAGACTAAAGTTCAATTGACCCAGTTCACAGGACACAGTGCAGCCAGCATCTTTAACATAGTAAAGTAGTACCTCGGGTTAAGAACTTAATTCGTTCTGGAGGTCCGTTCTTAACCTGAAACTGTTCTTAACCTGAGGTAATACTTTAGCTAATGGGGCCTCCCGTTGCCACCATGCAATTTATGTTCTCATCCTGAAGCAAAGTTCTTAACCCAATGTACTATTTCTGGGCTAGCGGAGTCTGTAACCTGAAGTTTCTGTAACCTGAAGTGTCTGTAATCTGAAGCGTCTGTAACCCGAGGTACCACTGTACTGTTATTGTATCTCCTTGAAAGAGATCAGTTTACATTGCTCTAGTCTTGGCAAGTATACCCATGTGTTATAATTTGGGTAGGATAAGAGTGAGGGAGAGGGTTGTGTTTCAGCTCAAGTGAAGATGGATGAAAAAATTAAAACAAAAACATCACTTAGTTTGAGGTATGGGCAAATCTGCCAATTTTGGTTTCTCTTAGGTTCTCATTTTTCCGATCTTAAATTTTGTTCTTTACATTTCCATATCAGTTTGTGATATAAAAAGTTCTCCTGAATTTTTTTTAGCTTTTTAGTGCAAATGTGTATGTTTGTATGCAAGTTTGCTTAATGTACCCATTTGTGCAAAGCAGTTTCCCCTCACTTAACGCATTATGTATGTTACTATTGCAAATAGATGCATTTTTATGCATTCATGTGTTAAGCCAATTACTTTGTGTGTAACTCTTGTGAGCAACTGCAGTATAGTTTGTATAACTATAATCCTAACTAAAGCAAGTGTCTTCACTTTTACTAGCGGAAAGTTTTTATTTCATCTAAACTTCGATGAATGCACCAGCCACTGGTCTCCTTTCAAGGCATTAAAAATGCCATCCAAGTTGAGAAGACAGCATTATTCACCTGATCTTTCTCCTTTTGCCAAGGGAACCAGACTTGCAAACATTTTATGAGAGGCAAAACAGAAATTGGTCATAGTAAGTGGAAAGTTTTGCTGCAGATGAAGGCACTTCATGTTAATCATGCTATTAAGTTAAAGGTGGCAAAATAGCTTGTTTTCCCTCCTTGCCATCACTTTGCACAGTAAATGCATAATAATCCAAATACTTCTGTCACAAGGGTCATATTTGGAGTCAGGCTTTTCTGCCATTAGCATGCCAGCTGCCATCACTTTTGCTTCATCTGATGGCCATCTGTACATCACCACAGTGACAAAAGTTAAAGTCACGCTAAGAGGAAGCAACATTTCATAACTGTTGTGCAAGATACAGCAAGATGCAGACCCTTCAAAAAGTAGCCTTCCGTTGTACAGTGGCATCCTTCAGAAGTGAGTCCCGAATGATAATGGTGTTAGCCACTTCCAGATGCAAGATATCAAAGCAGAAAGAGGAGAGACATCCCAAAGATAACCTGTCCATGACAGAAAACATCTAAAATTAAGTTTGACCTTTTGTTAACTCCCAATACCCCATTATGCCTCCATGTTTTTCTTCTGTCCTAGTCAAGGTTGACTTTTCCTCCCACCACTGCTGAAATCCCAAAGCTGGTGGGGTCACTGCATTCCCTTCACAGGTAATGGCAGTCCTTTTTTCTAAAATAAAAATAAAAATGTTTAGGGGTACTCTCATTTTGACTTAAGAAAATTACCATTTTTTAGTTCAAATCGGGGAAAATAAATACAGTAAAGGGACAAAAGTACAAAGATTCACAAAATGTTTAGGGGTATGCATACCCCCTGCGTCCCCCCAGAAGAAAAGCACTGGGTAATGGCCAATTAATGCTTAATCAATACCTGTGCTGGGGTTTAGCCAGTAAGTCTCCATGACAAAATCTATGCTACTTGTTTGCCAGGAGGGTAAAAACATTAAGCTGCTGGCGTCCAACTCAACTACTGATGCCAAATAGAGATGCTCAGCTACCCATAAGAAAAGCTGCTTGGCTTTATTAGAGCAAATCAGCAGTTAGAACAAACTTTTCTTGTATATTTCAAGCAACTGCAATACTGTTTTGCAGAATACATTTTTTGTTGCTAAATCCAACTGCGTGTATTGTACAGTTAGTGTGGTTTAATCCATAGGAATTCTGAATACCCTACTTTATTTCCTCCCTGCTTTGGGCCTTTTAGTAAAGCTTTTGTAGAGTTCTGCTGAATTCAGTAGAGGATGGCAGCTAGAAACCGACTGAATTGTTCTATTGTGGGTTTAATGCTAATGGCAAAGATGGCCCTTTAAGTTTCCTTCCCATCTGACTCCCAAGGGGGTCATGGGGGCAGCAGGTGCCAGGATGCACAGAGAGCTAACAACCTTAAGGTAGATTGCATAGCCAGAAAGAGGTTGTGGCAAGTGTGCAATCTGTTTTGGCACAGTTCAGATGCTAGCCGCACCGTGCATCCTGCTATGTCACGAGCCAAAAAGCATCTGGTTGGCACATTGGCCACAAAACCGGGACGTAGTCCAGTAGGGTTGTCACTTCCATTAATGTTTATGTCAGCAGGAACAATCACACATTCACCCTGGGAAATTTGTTCCCTATTAAATTTTCTTAATTATTGTGGTAGGAAATGCTCGGGTAGTCTGGTAATTAGCAAGTTTAATTTTGGATGCAAGCTTCATACATTTCTTCATTTTATTAACCTCAACCCTGACCTCCTTTCTTGATGTGACTGGATAATTTACACTCACCCACTTGTTTAATTTCTGCTACTTACACAACAGCTGCTAACTATGATAGCGTGCATCGCACACCAAATTGGCTGGTCATGTTGTTAAACAATGCCAGTGTTCAAAATCTTAAATACCACCTACTCCCTCCTTCAATATTTTTTTCAAAAAAGTGTTTAAGATGCAGAAACTAATCTGGTGGAGGAGTTTCTGAATAGGGAATTAGGGAACATTGTCAGATTCTCCTGTTCTCCCAGGTCATGCTCAGCTTCCCATCAAGTATTTTTTTTCAATTTTGTTTTGTTACATAAGTAGAGTAGAAAAGCAGTTGAAAAGTAGAAAGCAGTTGAAAATCTCAAAAAGGACAAGCAGAACAATAAAAGGGGATAAAATAATACAATGAAAAAGAGAAGTGAACAATAGAGTGATGCTACAAATACTTAACATTGCATACCTTTTGGGAGAAAGTACCTCAAAGCTAAAATTGTAAAATGTTATACAAATGTTATGAGGATCATTTATGATTGCTGTCCTGAAGTACCAGTAAGTCTCGCCAAAAACTGAGCTGTGAGAGTGGAGGTCGAATGTGTCCTTCTGATCAACTAACAGTATTTTATTTATTTATTTGCCAAATAAAATGCAATACTTGAAACCAATAATAAATTTTTAAAAATTACAGGGGAAAAAGATCTATCAATTTGTTTCAGGTCCAGAAAGAACAAAAATATTTTTAACTTGATGATGGAAGCCCAGCAAAATTGTCATCACCTGCGTTTCCAGGTGGAGAGAATTTCAGTGGGATGAAAACTCTCCTCTTACGCACACAGTAATTCCAGATCAGTTGATATGAAAGGAGGTGCTTCAACAAATAACTGGATTTAAGGTCATGAAGGGCTCTAAAAGTCAGTAGTAACACTTTCAGTTGGGTCCAGTAGGCTATATTATTTACTTATTTAGATTCACCATACGATCACAGGGCAATGTGCAACCTATTAAAACAGAGCAATACATATGTATAAAACCAGCTAAAACATCAGTACAAGCTACATACAAAATAAACCTAAATGAAATATAGTGCTGAGGCAAGATGCACCTCAGTGGAGAAATGGTTCCAGTTTTGGAACTGCCATGGCGGGAGGACCTATTATAGGCGCCCATGCTCATTTCTTGCATGGACCACAATGATGGTCTCATTGCCTCTACTTAAAGACTGGATGGATGGGTTTGGTGGAAGACATTCTGTCTGATTTGGGCAGCCATTACTACAGATTCTGCAGAACAAGTATATTGTGACTATGTGCACAGGTCAAAAATCTGATGATAGTCTTCTGCACTAGCAGCAATCTCTGGTCCATCCTCAAGGAATGTCCAATGCAAAGCACATTACAATAGCCTAAATGTGAAGTTTCAAGTACCAACATTTGTCTACTAAGAGCACACCTGTCAATTTCTTAGCTCTCATTCCTGCTATTACTGCTTCCAGGTACAGGTACTGATTTATATAATCCGTGGTTTTCTTGCTAAATTATGAAAAGGAGAAATTCAGCTGTGTTGTCTCACAAACAAGAGACCAAGAGTGGAACTCACCAAATCCCAGTGCAGCCCAGATTCCATAATTTCCCCAGGATTCCATATATTTTCAAGAACACTTCATTATATTTGAATGTTTTGACGTATATTTGATGTACCACCTTACCTCAAAGTGATTCCATTATGAATTCACCACATATTTAATGAGGTCATAGAAAGACTACTTTTCCTCCAAAGTCACACCTCGTAAGGGATGAACATCCACACAGGGCCCATGAGCTGATTAGCTAGACTATTTCTTTAACTGTGGTGGAAATGAACTCTACAATTACTTTCAGTATAAGAGATTGGTATTGTATTTTGTTCCCTCTTTGTTTCATTATCTTTTTTATATGAGTGAGTGAAGGTGTTTTATGTTGTATTGAGCATGTCAGCAACTCCACATTGAATTTTACAACAGTAGATTGGATTCTGTCTTTCCTCATAAACGCGTGTACTCACCTCTGAATCACTTGATGCCTCAGTAGATGATCATTGGAAAATGGTGAATGTTTCATCATTATGCATTGATTTGTTGAAATCAATGTATCTTACATCAGTGATTCTTAACTTTGTGAGTCCCAACCCTATCTTCTCACCTTTGTTTTGAATGTGTGATAGAAAGCAGAAAGAAGATAAGGTAAAAGCAGTAGGCAAGGAGGCAGGCAGGAGATATCTGGTAAATATAGTGAAGTGTCAGATTCAGAAAGTCCTTAGAAACTGTATCAATGGCACAAACTCTGATAATCCAGATAGACATGTCACTGTTTTGACACTTGTCTTTTTCTTACTTCACATTGGAAACAGAAAAGACAATGGGGATATTGTCTACTCATGTAGTAGTCAAAGTCGTGGGAAATGTATGTAGAACCTTTCCTCCTCTGCAAAGAATCACTGAGTTTTTGTGTGGCACTACTCCTACTATGAAACAGGGGCAAAACATCAATCTTAAGAGTAGTCCAAGATGCAGTGTTCTCCAATGGAAATGCAAAACTAGCAACTGATTTTGTATGATTACAAACAAAAAGTTGAAGCAAATTCCATATATCTATACACTGGTTAAGGTGGAAAGAAAAACAGCAGCAAGGAAAGGCTGTTATTGTGTATGACAATAGTTGACCTTTAAAGTCCTAAACGGCCTCAGCCCGTATACCTGAAGGAGTAACCTGAAGGTTACAGGGTTATGGTACATTTTTCAAACAAGAGGAAGTTCAGTATAGAGAGAAGTTGCTTAATGCTATACCAGATATTTCAGTTTTGGAGAACATAGTACAGCACAAATCCTTTCAATGTATGGTTCAAGCCATTGTCACCCATGCATTGGATGTCCAACAGGTAATCTGTGGAACAAATCAAGTTATCTTGTATAATCAAGTTACACTGGTATGGTTAATGTAGCTGCTATATTTATTTACATCAAGCTTCCAAAGATTAGATCAAGTGCAGTGAGATATGTTATTTCCTCTTCTGCATTGCTTTGTCCAGCTTTACAACATCAGCATAAGACTATCTACAGTTTCAATTATTATTGCCTATAAAGCTGCCAGTAGGACCGTAAGAATTACAAATGACATCCCATCCTTCACCGAGTAAATCAAATCCTTTTCCACAAGATTTCATTTGGAAAGGAAATGTAATCTGCAGGACAATGAAAGCCATTTTTCTAAATTCAGTTTGGATAGGAAGAGCAGGAAACTCCCAATACCCACTGAGAGGAAGCTTTTTAGAAATCAGATTAGCCCCTCTTATTTTCACAAACCTTTTAGCTGTCTACTGAGGCAAAGTTACTAATGCATATGTTTCACTTTGATGCTATTCAAATGTTGCCCACACACCTCAAAGGAAGAGTCACGAGACAGAACTGCCTCACATCCTTTCTCCCTCACACACATCATTCTTGGACTCTCTAGGAAACCAAATCTGGATAATGGCAAATTATATGTCCCACATGATGGCTGCTACTGATTGGGGCTGGTAGGGTGCAAAGCAGGAGGACCAACAGTAAGTGGAGCCAGAGCCAATGACATGCAGAGCAATCCCCTCACTGGTTTGAAGAAGGCGGGAAGCTGGGGGCTGGATGAGGGCAGACCGAGGTTGGTGGGACAGTGCTCCATTTGCCGTAGTAGTAGTAGTAGCAGTAGTAATCATAATTTATTATTTATACCCCGTCCATTTGCCTGGGTTTCCCCAGCCACTCTGGGCGGCTCCCAACAGAATATGAGAAATAGAATCAAACATTAAAAACTTCTCTAAACAGGGCTGCCTTCAGATGTCTTCTAAAAGTCAGATAGTTGTTTATTTCCTTGACAACTGATGGGAGGATGTTCCACAGGGTGGGCACCACTACTGAGAAGGCCCTCTGCCTGGTTCCCTGTAACCTCACTTCTTGCAGTGAGGGAACTGCCAGAAGGACCGTGGAGCTGGACCTGAGTGTCTGGGATAAACGATGGGGGTAGAGAAGCTCCTTCAGGTATACTGGGCCAAGGCAGTTTAGGGCTTTAAAGGTCAGCACCAACACTTTGAATTGTGCTCGGAAACATACTGGGAGCTAATGTAGGTCTTTCAGGACTGGTATCACATGGTCTCGACAGCCACTCCCAGTCACCAGTCTCGCTGGATTCTGGATTAATTGTAGTTTCCAGGTCACCTTCAAAGGTAGCCGCACATAGAGTGCATTGCAGTAATCCAAGCAGGAGTTAACCAGAGCATGTACCACTCTGGCGAGACAGTCTGTGGGCAAGTAGGGTCTCAGCTGGCATACCTGATGGAGCTGGTAGACAGCTGCCCTACATATAGAATTGATCTGCACCTCCATGGACAGCTGTGAGTCCAAAATGACTCCTAGGCTGCACACCTGGTCCTTCAGGGGCACAGTTACCCCATTCAGGACCAGGGAGTCCTCCACACCAGCCTGCCCCGTTTCCCCAAAACAGTACTTCTGTCTTGTCAGTATTCAACCTCAATCTGTAGGTCAGCCTCAATTGTAAATGTCCCCTTGACCATAGCTAGTCATTACCAAAGCCTGTTTGAGGAAGGATTGTAGCAGTGGCGCCCTGTGTGACACCAAAATCCAGAGCACACACACATCTCACCTTCTATTCTGCATCATAGTTGTGGTGCCCCCTGCAGCACCCCTGAAGCAAGCACTGAGAGCCAGTGTGGTGTAGTGGTTAAGAGCAGTGGACTCGTAATCTGGTGAACCAGCTTCGTGTCTCCGCTCCTCCACATGCAGCTGCTGGGTGACCTTGGGCCAGTCACACTTCTTTGAAGTCTCTCAGCCCCACTCACCTCACAGAGTGTTTGTTGTGAGGGAGGAAGGGAAAGGAGATTGTTAGCCGCTTTGAGACTCCCTAGGGTAGTGATAAAGCGGGATATCAAATCCAAACTCTTCTTCTTCTTCTTCAAGAGACAAGAGCAGAGTTCCAAGACACATTGCAGGTATGAACAAGGGGGTTCAAGAAGTTCTGCTGGGGGATGTGCCCTGGAGAGATTGCAGAGGGCCAGGCAGAAAGGTCGTGAGGCCACATTCAGCCACTAGGCCTGAGGCTCCTACTCCTGATGTGAAATACTACATTGACATTTTCTGTGGATTTTAAGAAATCTAAGGTGGCTCTATATGCAGTCAAAACTTCTTGTTGCTTTGTTAATAGATGTGTACAAAGTTCACAGATACATTTTGTACAGGGTTGTGCAGCATCTGATGATCCTGCAATTGGCTTAGAAGCTGTTCAGGGCAGATTAGCATCCAGGAATTTGATGTTAAATATTTTATTTTGATTGTGTGATTGTGTCGAGAGTTTAGCTATAAATTAGAAAAGAAGCCCCAAGGGTGTGATATGTCTTCACACACACACACAGAGAGAGAGAGAGAGAGAGAGAGAGAGAGAGAGAGAGAGACCGATCAATAACACTACTGCTTTCTGTCTTAATAGGTAAGATGAAGACTTGGAGATGTCAACACGCATTACCTTTACTACTATTTGCTAATGAGCAGGGAGGGATATAAAATGGTTTTTAAGATGGGATGAAAGGGGTCACTAAAACACCAGTCCCTGCAGCCGCATAGCACCATTTCACAATAAAAGGATCACTGCTGATAAAAGACTTTGCTTGTGTGTTTGTCAATAGATATATTCCTAAGTAAACTGGACCCTACAGCAATTTTCTACTTATACAAGCTAAAACGGCTAATACTGAAAGGAGAGAACTGGGCTGCTGTGAAGGTCAGAACTGATGAGAAATTTTGCCGAGCTGCAAGGCAACGTTTTGCTGCAATAAGAAAGCAATTAAGGCTAGGGAGCATCAAGATAAACAGAGTACAAGGAAGCCTATGTCATATGCATAATAGCCTATGGTGCTTTGCTCATGCTCAGCACGACCAAGATGGTGTTATGCAAATAGGGGAGGGGAGGGGAGGGACAAGATGAAGCTTAGCAGGCAAATCAGATTATCCCATTCTAGGAGCCCACCTGTTACTGCCCAGACTTGCTCCAGAAAGGGTACAGACTGAAAATATGCACATATAGAGTAACAGAATATGAGAATTCCCAGATGACTTTCTGAAGGGAGGGGAAACATGCATGCATATGAACTCACATATACCCACCCTGCTGCTCAACAGTCTTCCTGCCTGAACATGTGGAAGTGGTTATGTTGAAGACCCTCATTTTGCTAGGGTTTTTTTTGGGGGGTGGAGGGACTGTTAACATATATGCTGAGGTCCCCTTATCCGGACTGGCTTAGGACTTTGGCGCTGCCATGATTCCCATGGTCTTATTACTTGTGGTTGGCATCCAACAGTCTCATAAGACGATGAAATAGTGATATTACAGTCAAATAAAACCATGGGCAGGATTCGAGATAAAAAGCAGTGGAAGAAAAATGACAAAGCAATTGTAAGAGAAACTTTTTTGTAATAAATAAAGATAAATAAAGTAGAAAAGGTCTGAGTAAAAACACTGGGGAGGCGAGGGTGGCAAGTCAACTCATGAAATAATTTAATTATTTGATTTGAAAAAAAAAAAATCTGAAAAAAATAAAAAATTCTATATGAAAAGAAGACAATGAAAGAGGGCACCTTCAGGGTAAAGTCAAATTGTTGGAAAGTTATGGCACCTGCTTCTCTCTCTCTCTCACTCTCTCTCACACACCCTCTTTTTTCTTTTAATAAATTTGAAATATAGGTATATTGAAGGGAGTGGCCATCTGTCATGGATGCTTTAGCTGAGATTCCTGCATTCCTTGGAGTCCCTTCCAACTCTAAGATTATTTGATTCTATGGTACCACTAGTCCAAAAGCAAAGAAAATGACTTGTTTGAACTTCAGTACAAGGATAGCAATGGAGACAATATGGAATTTCAAGTATCTTCTTTTTATTGTTAAATAAATATTATGCAACAACATTGCGTCTTGTAGACTCGCAAAACAACAAAACCCAACAACAGCCTGTATCTTGTACCATAAGAGGGATACAATAGCTACAGTATGAATTTGTTTTCTTATAACCTTAATTCACCTTGAGAGACTATCCTTTTCCGAATGTGTGTTATTGTTTTATCTGATTCCAGGGCAACATTCTCTTCATGGCATTATTGAAATGCTGCTGTGACCTTCACAGGCAATTATATTGCATTGTATATTTTACAACAATATGGAATGCTGACATTAAAAAATAAATAAAGGTATGAAATCCTAGCAGTGGTGGAAAAGCCATAATAACTTATATGCCAAAAATATTGTGAATGTATAAATTATGTAAACTTTTGCTTTACTTGGAGAAGAATTTAGCTGTTGATTCTGCTCTTATCTTGGTATCTCAATCCTTGCATTTCAGGTTCCTCTGACGACAAGCATAATGGAAATCTCTTTAGAGGTAATAGCCTAATTTTCAACAAGAGTAAAGTACATTGAAATTACAGAGAAAGATACAGAAAATAACCTAGTAATGTAATAATAATAAAAAACCCAGAGGAGAGACTATTTGAAATTGATATTTTATTTAAATATATCCCTTGACACAGAAAGAAAGAAAGAAAGAAAGAAAGAAAGAAAGAAAGAAAGAAAGAAAGAAAACTGATCCCTACTGCTATTATTAATTTTATTAGGTTTCCAGAATAGAAAGTGTGACAATAAATTGTCCACAATCCATGTAACCTTAGTTATAATTAACAACACAATCCTATGTTAGAAGTGTTGGGATGGAGCTAAGTTTGCAGTGTATGCTGAGTGATATACAGTTGAACCTTGGAAGTCAAACGGAATCCGTTCCAGAAGTCCGTTCCACTTCCAAAACGGTCAGAAACCAAAGCACGGCTTTTGATTGGCTGCAGGAAGTTCCTGCAGCCAATCGGAAGCCGCAGAAGCCCTGTCGGACATTTGGCTTCCAAAAGAACTTTCAGAAACCAGAACATTCACTTCCGGGTTTCAATAGTTCAGGAGCCGATTTGTTCGGGAGCCAAGGCGTTCGAGATCCAAGCTACGACTGTACCTACATGGGAAGGGTGGCTAGAGAAGAACCACAATGTTCCTAGACTATCCTTCTTGTGCTGAACTGTTGATCTGAGCACTGGTCGGTTGGAGAACTACATGGCAAATTTCAGATGAGTGTGAATGTAAAAGAATGGCTGTGTTTCAGTTCTTAAGTTGTTTCAGAAAGTGCAAATTTGATAATTTCCCTTTAAAGATGAACTGAATCAAACTTCCCTCATCCTTTGTTGCAGTTCATTCTTGGGTTATTTTCCTTTTTCCTTTTCTCTGTGGTCTGAGCTCTCAGGACTGCACTTCAAGTTAAGGACGAAAAACCAGGGGAAAGATAAAGGAAGAAGTCTGGGTCTTGGAGGAAAGGGAAATGTTATTTTTTAAGGGTTTGTGGTTTTTGATCTTGTCTAACGAGTGCTCCTTACCAGACACCAATATCATAGTAGCTTTTCTATCCCTTTCATTGTTGCTAAGCTACTATAACACCAGTGTTAAATAGTTTAACCACAGTTTAGTGAAAACAGGCATTAAAAAAGTAAAATAAAATGATTTTGGGGGAAACCTAGTTCTTGCTGTTCCACATTTTCAATGGGAATAAAATTTGTATGATTTAATCCCCTTTTCTATAAGGTTGTTTGTCCCCGTTTCAAACTATGCCAACTTTTTTTTCAAGCCTGGCTTTATAAAATGTAACTCCATAAACAAATAAAACATTACACAAGACCCTATAATGAAAAACAATTAAGGTTTGTCTCTTCAGTAACCAATTTCCTCCAACTTTAATTTATTCCTGGATGAGTCAGCAGCTAAACAGTCAACTCTGGCCATTTCTTTATACTTAACTATAAAATATTTGTTCTGATTCATTCTGTTCATTCAAGCAGCACAGTTTCTACAGTGCCCAAGAAATGTATTTTGTTTAACCCTTCCATCTCAAGGAGAGGGATATTTTAACTTTATTGAAGCAATCTGGTTTATCTGCGGCTTTCATAATGTTATTACTTATCATTGTTTTTAAATTTTGTTGATTTTATATGCATTTTTAAATAAATATTTTACCCTTTTTATAAATTGCTTCAAGATTATTATTTTTAGTTTAACATTTTATAAAGAAGCAACTAAAGATTCCAGGACAGGATATAAATTATATTATACACACTTACAAAGCCAAAATATTGTTTGAATAGATATTGGGAAAAGTTTTAATAGTTAAGAAATGGATGGATAATTTGTCCTTCTAATCATCCACTCATTCTTCGTGTTTGTGTGTGTGTGTGTGTGTGTGTGTGAGAGAGAGAGAGAGAGAGAGAGAGAGAGAGAGAGAGAGAGACATCAACATTTATTTACATCTTTATAACACCAGCATAGGAAATTAATTATATATTTAATCTTATATGGTATTTTGCATGCTGTTGTATATTAATACATATACTGCCATGTATTACATATTATACAGAACATATAGATTAATAGTCTGCAAGAGAGATGTGCAATAAAAAATAAAAACATTTACTATTCACTTTCTAGAAAAGCTAAGCAGCTTTCATCATACCTCCTTCAAGTCCAAAAAAGAGAGCACTTACTGAGTTCGGCTGGACATACTCTCAGGAAAGGAAGAACAGGGTTGAAGCCTGAAGGGACTGAAAGGAACTGAAAGAGAATCAGTTCTGGGTGAGGCGTCAACAATTGACTTAAAACCAAAAAGCTAACACAACAGAGATTTTCTCTACTCCCTTCCCACTGTCCTCAAACCTTGTTTTAAACTACCTCCCCACCCCACACATATCACTCCCTGATCACTCTACCCAAATCTCTGCCATTGTTTAAAATTACTGCTTTTCCCCTCTCTGTTTTTGCCATCCCTGCTTTTGTGAAATGTCTGCTGTCGTTCAAAACCATCATTTTCTCTGTGCATCCCAATCCACGTTTTATTCAAATCACAGCTGTTGTTGAAAACTATCATTTTCTTCTGTGTCTCCCCACTCCTGCTTTACTCAAACTTGCGTATCGAGGTCCCATGACCACCCTGTTCCCTAGGTGCAAACAACTAGACAACACACGGCATATTGGTTTGGGATCAAATAAGGCCACAGCTTTACAGATGTGAAGGTTTGGCCATCGGTATTGTGGTAAGAAACTGCATATGTCACTCCCGCCCTTCCGCTGGGAGTGTTTCTAAAGGTGAAGCCAGTGGGGGGGACACCCTATGACCTACATCAAATCGGGGCATTCCCTAAGTAGTCCCTATGGGAGGAGTGGCATGGCCCTAGCCCCTGTTTGGGCATCGGACAGGAGCCACACCTCCCAGATCCTTTTAACAGGATACCCTTACTGTCACGTTCTGGGTTACAGGCAGTTGGAGTCGCGGCTTGGTACATCGGGACCGGGGTAGAGGTCAGGAAGCAGGAATCAGCCGTCCAGGGTCAGCAATCCAGGAGTCAGGAAGCCAAGAGTCCGAGGGTCAGGAAACCAGGAGTCAGGATACCAGGAGTCAGGAAGCCAAAGCACAGCTAGGTGGGCAGCGTGTTGTTGTGGCAAAGAGCCAGAGGGAAATGCTGGTCTTATATACCCCTCCCGGTCCTTGCTACCAGGTGCTACAAGTCTTCTGTCAAGCCTCACCTGTGCGGCCGTGCCTTGCCCTTCCAGGCCAAACTCAGGAAGGCCCCAGTCTTGCGAGGCCCTGCCAGTCACAGGGCCTGGCTCCTGCACGCACTCCTGACACTTACCTTTCTTCATCTGCCCCTTCCATAAGAGGTCCAGAGGGTGGCAACAAGAGGACAGGTCTTTTCTGCAGTGGCTCCCCATTTGTGCAATTGTGGAGAGGCCCGCCTGGAACCATCATTATATATCTTTAGGTGCCTGGCAAAAACTTTCCTCTCTAATCAGGTCTTTGGCCTCTAACTATTTGTGGTCTTTTAGAAGTGGATGGTATATTTTTAAAACATTTCTCTTTCCTCTAGGTTTTGTTGTACCTATCTGAGGTTTATTGTCCATCTGTTTGGTTCTAAGTCACTTTGGGGTGTCCTGGGCAAGATGAAGCAACTGATAAATTTAATACAATTCTATGATTGGCATGCAAGAGATTCTGTTCTGGGAGAGAGAGATACTGGATGATCATGTATGAGGTCCTAAACTGTCCTAAAAACGTCCAAATCCAAAGAATAAGTAACATGTGCCTGGAGAGGAAAGGAAACAGTTTAATACAAAAAGTACTAGAAATGATAAACACTACAATTGCTATATATATATATATATATATATATATATATATATATGCGCAATACATTTGCTGCCAGATAAAACTATAAGCTGGTGGTTTTAATTAAGATCTCCCAGCTGATGTTTAAGAGTTTGACTCCATTATGGATTAACATGAGAAATGCTGAGAATAAGGAAGTCTCTAGTGGATTACTTACGACTTTGAAGGTATGCAAACAAAAATGCTAATTTCTTTTTGCTTTCCTTGCCAGCAGGGTTTTGAAAAGTACCTTTTGCCTGCTTGATATGCAAGCTGTTTATGCACCACTGCCGGTTTCAAACACATGCCCAACATGGGGAAAGGGACATTCATTTGTGAATAGGGTTTTCCCTTCCCTCTTTCATTTTTTTCTATGCACTATTGTTTGATTTCATGTACAGCAGCACCACTCACTGTCCAAAGCATCAAATCGTTTCCAGAAATGAGAGTAGCTAGTTTTTGGGCTTTTGCAGCATCACATTCAACCATGATAATGCATATGGGCGATGAATGATCCAGAGGGCATAATGCTTTCCCTTCATATTTAATTGTAATTAACTATAACCATAGCTGGCAATTCCCCACAAATACATGGTTTTAGAAAGGGTGCCAATAGCTTCTATTTAACAAAATGTTTTTATTTGTGGTATTCCCGGGGAAGGGCCAAAGTATTGGTCTAGCTTGCAGAAAACCCCAGGTTAAGTCCCTGGAATCTCCAGATAGGGCTGGAAATGTCATTTGTCTGAAATACTAGACAGCTGCTGACAATCAGTTAAATGATGATGATGATGATGATGATGATGATGATGATGTTATGTATACCCCACCCATCTGGCTAGGTTGCCCCCAACCACTCTTGGCCTCTTCCAACACATATAAAACATATTAAAAATGTCAAACATTCAAAACTTCCTGATACAAAGCTGCTTTCAGATGTCTTCTGAAAGTCAGATAGTTGTTTATTTCCTTGACATCTGATGGGAGGGCGTTCCACAGGGCAGGTGCCGGTACTGAGAAGACCCTCTGCCTGGTTCCCTGTAACTTCACTTCTCAGTGAGGAAACCACCAGAAGGCCTTTAGACCTAGACCTCAGTGTCCAGCTGAAAAATGGGATTGTGTAGATAATACAGAGCTAGATGGACCAATGGCCATGGCAATATAAGGCAACTTCCTACATTCCTGCTTACTGGGACCAGGAGGAGAATGATCCATGCTCTCTTCTGCATGCAGCCAACAAAGCTGCATCGGGAGGAATCAGTCAGCATTCTCATAAGACTCAGTGGAACTGTTCTCCATGCTGTGAACTGCTGCAATCCTGGGACACTGCAATGTGCCTGCCGATTAGAATCAGTGGCAGCCTTGTGTCCAGTTCCTATGCAGAGATCTGATGGCTCTCCTCTTCCTTCTACTCCTTCTCTGGGCCACACTTGCAGGCCACACATGCTCTGATCATGAGTAGTCTGTACATGCTGTACTGGATATCAATGAAGCCAGTGGATCCATGTGGAGGATGGTTTCCATTGACTAATTGTGACTAAATTATCAATATACTAATGAGATGTGATCTGCAGGTTGGCAGTCTTGCACCGATATGGTCCACATAATAAAATCTGAGGAAAGGCATTGATCATTGATCTGGAGCCTGGAACCAGGATGGTGTCACCCAGTGGGGAGCCGAGTAGTTATTTCCTTGCACCTCCTTAACTGATGCCTTGTATCTGACAGTACAAATGGGACATGGGTGGCGCTGTGGTCTAAACCACTGAGCCTCTTGGGCTCACTAATCAGGTTGGCGGTTCGAATCCCCATGACGGTGTGAGCTCCCGTTGCTCTGTCCCAGCTTCTGCCAACCTAGCAGTTTGAAAGCATGCCAGTGCAAGTAGATCAATAGGTACTGCTGCAGCAGGAAGGTAACCAGCATTTCCGTGTGCTCTGGTTTCCGTTACAGTGTTCTGTTGCACCAGAAGCAGTTTAGTCATGCTAGCCACATGACCCGGAAAGCTGTCTGTGGACAAACGCCTGCTCCCTTGGCCTAAAAGCGAGATGAGCGCCATAACCCCATAGTTGCCTTTGGACTTAACCATCCAGGGGTCCTTTACCTTTACCTTTTAGTCTGGCAGTATGCATGGCCACTACTTTGGCCTTGGAGCTAAACAGGTCTGGGTCTGGTCAGTGCTTAGTCGGCAGACTGCCTGTGAACCCCATGTCAGATGCCTTGGGTTCTATCATAAAAGAAATTGGGATATAACTATGAAAATAAATAGCCATAAAGACTGATAATCATTGATGGATTTATCCACACAGACCCTTTAAAGCCATCCAAGTCACTGGCTATCACTACATGCAGCACTTGCAAATTCCCATAGTTTAACTATCTGCTGCATGGAGAAGTTCTTCTGCAAAGATAAGAACTCCAGAACTTCTTCAAGGTATCTGATTATCTGATTCTTGAAACACTGATTAAAACTGATCAGACATCACCTCTTCTAAACTTCATTGATGAATCATTTCAGACAGCCTCAGTATCAATAAAGAAAGAATTGAAACATGGAAATCCGCAGATACAGGAATCGTTAATGGAAGAAATGGGGATGCAGCACCGCCTGTGAATTGTTCGAAAGCATGTTGGCTTAAAGCCGGAACTGAAGGTTTTATTTGTGATTGTATAACAAAGACCACAGACACTTGTAGAAATGCCAAGAGGAATCAAGAACAACCTACCAAGTAGCAGTTGGCTGTTTTATCTCATCTAGTACAGAATATCTTGCCAGACACGACTGGGTTACAAAAAAGCACATTCATTGCCAAATGGATTTGCATGACCAACTAATTAGTTCAGAATAGCCCTCTTATTGCAACTGTAGTCCCAGTGCCTGAGAATAATGATTACACTTTGTATTAGGATAAACCTCTTGTAATAGATATGTATAGATTACAATAAATCAAATTTGGAATGGCAATCCTATACAAATTGCACTGGAGTCAATTTCACAGAACTTTCTGAGACCTACTTTTGAAAGGACATGCATTAGATTTCATTGCCATTCTAGATGACAAGAAATCCAAAAGAAGAGAGAATACATGTGCTATTGTCATTTTGATTATATAGTTTTATTGTTTTAGTTTTGTAATCTGTCCTAGCATCAAATTTTGTGCATTGCAAAATTGGTGCATATCAGCCTGGATGTCAGGGTACATCTATATGTCTATTTCCAAATGCAAGAAACTTCAAATGGTATATAAGTCACCTTATTTTCCTCCAGTTTGTGAAAGTGTCCACAAACAGATTCAATAAGCTAATGCTATCTGTATGGCAAGTCTTCTCCAACCTGTTGCCCTTCAAATGCATTGGCCTAAAACTCTCATAGTTTCCGAGCACAATTCAAAGTGTTGGTGCTGACCTTTAAAGCCCTAAACGGCCTTGGTCCAGTATATCTGAAGGAGCGTCTCCACCCCCATCATTCAGCCCAGACACTGAGATCCAGCGCCGAGGGCCTTCTGGTGGTTCCCTCATTGTGAGAAGTGAGGCTACAGGGAACCAGACAGAGGGACCTTCTCGGCAGTGGTGCCCCACCCTGTGGAACGCCCTCCCATCAGTTGCCAAGGAAATAAACAGCTATCCTCTTTTTAAAAGACATCTGAAGGCAGCCCTGTTTAGGGAAGTTTTTAATATTTAATGCTGTATTGTTTTAAACACTCGATTGGGAGCCACCAAGAGTAGCTGGGGAAACCCAGGCAGATGGGTGGGGTAGAAATAATAAATTATTATCATTATTGTTATCATCCCTCACCACTGGCTATGCTGGCTGGAGCTGGTTGGAAGCTGTAATCCAAAACTACTGGAGAGGACCATCTTGGGGGAGGCTGGATTAAGATTTATATTGAGCTGTACATCTAGATGGAATACTATTTGCGCGTGCACGCACGCACACGCGCGCACACACACAGAGTCTGCTCTGATTATTTCAAACTGTTTCTGCACATCATTTTTTGAGGCTAAATTGTGATATGACTTCAGAAAGATCAAGGGACCAAGAAAATTCAATATGGTGTGCATATAAATGAAGGATTTCATTCCTCTTTCACTTAGGGCTTGTTGACTTTAGCTTCACTTACATTAGACATCATAAGACCTAAGGAAGGGAAATAAGCCACTGGTTTTGTGCTGCTGCTTGGCATCAAGATTAAGTAATGTTTGCTTTGAGGAAGCTGAATTGCAAAGCAAGTGCACCAGGCCAAATTTCCTATCAGTGAAGGACATGTGCATTAAGATACGTTAGTGAGTGTATGTTGGCAGTGCTTGACAAAACAAATTTACATCCTTGTTCATGCCAGTAAAACGACAACAACAACAGCCCACTGCCTGTTTACTACCTTGTAACCCCATCACTGTGTTTTTGATGTTCTTTTCAATAGACAATAAAAATAACAGTGTATACTGTGTACTTAAGCTCACTGCAAAGGCTGATGATTGAGTCACATTACTACCAACTGAAGAGCAATTTGATATGGGCAGCTATGCTACGTGTATTGCTTCAGGCAATGGAGCCCGACATTTTATCTTATGGTACCCAGTAGATGCCTTGTTTCAGCTTCTTATTATTTGCTGCTTTAGCCAGTTTACCTGACGGTATGAGCATCAGTCAAGGTGTCATACGATATTGACTGTCACTTCTCATCCTCAGAATACCCTATTAGACAGCATTGTTCCAATCATATTTGTAGCTAGGAAAGAAGAATGGCAAAAACAAACACGCTCAGAAGCTAGGCGTGTAGGGATAGCGAATTGGAATGTCATGCGTGTAGTGGCTTTTAGGTGGAGGCAAAAACCAGCTCAGGATGCAAGGTCAGTGAAGTGAAGAGACAGAGATGGAAGCCACACAAGAGGAGAAGATTGTGACCTTCTTTGTTTTAATAGGCCAAAAATGCCCACTTACAAGTCTCTCTAGGGTGAGAGAAGTACTCATTTGGTACAGTGGCCTATTTTAAGGTTTTGGTCCAAATATCAGCTCCTTTCTTAGGAAGAAAATAAATTGGAGATTCTTTAACGGATCCCACGAGATATACATTTCAATTGCAAAAAGACCAGGGGTTGTCTCCAAAACTGTGGAAGTGGGGTTCCAATAGCGGAATGGAACTTCTATTGCATCTCCTCCCGCTGTATTCCCCCAAAATCCCCCAACCCTCTGAAGCTGATTTTAAGGGTGTCTAGGATGGGGTGAGTGTTGGAAGAGATATGTGTGAAAGAAGTTCTGCTGCACGCAGACAAGACCCCTGGACCAGCACAGCTGCAGTGTTGGATATAGCCCCAGGTAGCAACCATCCTGTACAGATTGAGAAAATATGATATATATTTATGGTTTATGATATACAGTGGTACCTCGGGTACCACTTCCGGAGGTCCATTCTTAACCTGAAACTGTTCTTAACCTGAAGCACCACTTTAGATAATGGGGCCTCCTGCTGCCTCTGCGCTGCCGGAGCATGATTTCTGTTCTTATCCTGAAGCAAAGTTCTTAACCTGAAGCACTATTTCTGGGTTAGCGGAGTCTGTAACCTGAAGCATATGTAACCTGAAGCGTATGTAACCCGAGGTACCACTGTACCTCGGGTTACATTGTTTATAATTGTTTAAGCTAACTTTGACTTCCTTAAAGTAATCAACTACACTCTGAAAGTCAGGTAATGGGAGGTAATCTGTAACTGAGAAAAATGATTCTCTAAGCACAACATATATTAACTTCACCCAACTGCATGATTAAAAATGATGGCTAATTAAAGGGCCAGCATGGTTTGTGGAACGAAACACAACTCCCTTACATTAAACATGAGTGCACTGGCCTATTACACCATACAGTTGTAATTTTAAAACTGTAAACCAGACATCCCTAGCCTGATGTTTTGGACTACAACCTACATTGCTCCAATCACCATGACTGAGTTTTCCTCAGATTAGACCCACGGAATTAATGAACATGACTAGGTTTGGACTATTAATTTCAATGGGACTGCTTTGAGTACAATTTGAGTATCACCCTCTATCACAGTTGAAGTACACTTTCCTGCCAGGAGAAAGCAAAGCTGGGGCTGTGAATAATGTGACCAAGAATGGGCAGGGTCCTGTGGGCCACACAGAAGTGCTTGGAGGGTCACATTCTGCTCCTAGGCTTGAAGTTCCCCACCTCTGTTTGGGCAAAACTCTGTTAAATCAACATTCTGTATTATAGAGAAGACATATATAGCAATGCGTAGTCTGCAATCCTCACTCTAGCCATCAGCACTGACTAGAGCAAGGCAGTTGTTGCCACATCCACAGACCTACCACCTGAACTGGCCAGATCAGAAGATGGGAGTAGTAGGGAAAAATCCCCTTAGCTGTGCCAGCTTCCCAGGCTGTTCCATCTAAGAGACCTGGATTGAGCCCATTGCCACTATGTGATGTCAGCAGGACCAATTCAGGATGCAGTGGCTTCTGTTCCAGCCAATCCCAACTGTGACTCATTCCTAAAATGCCCCATTCCAAGAATTTCTGGGGATGCTGCCAGCAGTAACTTTCACTATTACCTCCAATAGTAGCTTCTTCCACCATTGGGGCAGGTGCATTAAGTTTTGCTTGCCATGGTGTTGGGGGCAAAGGGACACTTCCACTCTATCCAAACCACCTTCAGCACAGTGGATCAGGTGTTTGGTTCATTCTGTCTGTTGATGCCTTCCTGCATTAGTTGGCAAGCAATGAACTAACTAAACATGACTCAATACTTCTGTGTTCCCAATATCATTTTGGGGGGCTATTTCAAAGACTCCAGTGTGGCACCTTTTGGTTCCATGGCATCCTATGGCAGCCAACCATAGCTTTCAATTTTTGGAAACACAATGAAGGCAGCAGGTCAGGCAACCAGAAAGCTAAGCAGCAGCTGTTTCCTAAATGAGTACTTTTGTTTTTAGTCCTGTTTTTATTGAATGAAGTTACAGCATGAGAATAAAACACCATACAGAATGCTCATCGTGGGTTTATGCAGTCAAAGGCTTATGTGGGATGCTGTTCTATATAGCTAGGCTTCAGGTGTCTGGTAATGAGTTTTTTGCTCTGCTCAGACATGTCATAGTGTGGCCAAAACTGAAAGCAAAAGCCAGCCCACATGTCTTCATCAAGAAGGGATACATTTTTCATTTAAACATTTTTGCTTTCAAATTTAGTTACCAGTGTACCAAAATATATTGTGTAAATTCATCCTTAGTTACCTAGTTTCTTACTTAGGATTGCCATATTTTGAAGAGCAAAAAAGAGGACAAATATGCCAATTTCTACTTCCATGAAAAAGAGGACGTGTCCTGGAAAAAGAGGACATATGGCAACCCTTAAGCACATAGTAATACTATGTAATACTATGTGCATAATGTTGCATTTGGGGATCCATTGTATATAGCATTAAACCCCCTAAAATAAATGGGTGGCATCCAACATTAGTGACTTAAATACATTTATTTCCGTGGGTCTTCTCTAAGTATGTAGAAATATTAATGGGCTAAATGAAAAGTTATTAGAGGTGAACAGAGGAAGTAGAATTATACTGGCCTCCTTCGTTTGCGTAACCCAGTACTTTGTTTGGAAGAAGCTTCCTTGAATCTCAGGAAATGCAAAGGACTGAGCCCGAAGGCTGCATGCATAATATATGTTCTACCATTGAGCTGGGGAGATGGCTCTTTATGCACACCTTTTACATTAGAAAGGCAGCATTACTGTCATAAAACTATGACATGTATCTGCATTGACCTGGAAACAACAACAACAACAAAGAGATCACTGATTGGTCTGCTGAGGTCTTCAAAATTTTCAAATTATCTGTAAGGACAAAAAGTTTGAGAACCACTGGTCTAGAGAATGCTACTTTCTCAAGTGCCACGGTTGTGAACATAAACAGCTCTTGCCAGTGTATAATAGACTCTGTGGGCCTTTATCTAGGTAGTTTCCTTTATAGATCATATTCCAGGGTCCAGCTGGACTAGATATGCATCTTCATTTATTATGATTTTCCAAATGTTGTACATCATCGATAGAATTCACATTACAACTCCCTTAGCCTCTCTTTCTAACTTAAGCCCATTGGAGCCAATAATGTGTGTGGTTCAATATTCACCTGAATTATTTTTTCTCCTGAGCAATCTTCACGTAACTGGATACAATTTTTAATGTTTAGTTTTAAATCAGCAAATGTAATTAAATCTATCCATGTGATTACACAATTATACTGTATAGAGCAACAATAAAATATGTGCGGGCAGCGAGCCCAAAATACAGCTAGTTGCAGTTCATTTCAAGCTTCATGGACAAAGGGAGAAAAGCAAAACACAGGTTTATTTTTAAACTAATGAAGTGCCCCTTGATATGTTTTCTTCTCCCAGATCATTAATTGAGTGAGAGGAAGTGAAGGGTCAAAAACTGGTATAACCTCTTTCTCCACAACACCAGATACTATGCTTTTGAATACCAGTTCCTGGAAACTGCAGGAGGCAAAAGTGTTGATGAGCCTGAGCTTACCAGGCTTCTCACAGGCATCTGATTGGCCACCATGAGAACTAGATGGGCCATTAGTCTGATCCAGAAGGGCTCTTCTCGTGTTTTTATTAGATGCATCCCTGTACAAAGACTGAAATTAGGGCCACAACTTCAGGTGTGAGCTTTTTCCCAGCCCCACCTCACTGGTGACTGCTGGCTGGTGCCAAGGAAGAAGGGGGTGGTTTAGTCCCCTTCAGACCAGTCTTCCCAGTTCCATTCTGTTTGCTTTGTCCTACATTCATTATTTTCAAACTGTGGAAATGCCCTACTCACTGGTTGTATTAGTTTTTCTTCTTTCTCCTGTCTAAGCCATTAGAACTCATTCATCTATGATACTATCATTCTATATCCACAGGGGAAAGCAAAAAAAAGAGAGGCTGGGAATTGGGAATACCATAAAAATGGGTGCAAGATCAGTTCCTCACTAAGGACACCAATGACCCAAACCTTTATTCCAACTCAACCGCATCAGAAAATTTATCCCACAGAAATGGCATCGTTTTTATGGGAGATCAGTGATAATGCAAATGTGTCCTGAAGATAACAGAAGAGACAGGAAAATGCACCTGAGTTGGTGAAACTAGGGAACATTTTGGGAAAGGAACCATTTTAGGATTAGCTCATGTATAAAGTTTACCAATGATGAATATCAGCCTGTTAGCCAACCTGTAGACTTTTTTCTTTTATTAACATAACTCCCAGCAGAAAAATTGGATTTGCGGTATGGCTCTCTCCCTTAAAACAATTCAGATTTATTCCTAGAGCCAAACCCTGCCCCTCCACATATGTTTCTATGCACTGAAAGACTGAAGTTGCTGTTAGGATTGTTCTACTCTTATGTAGGACCCTGGTAGAGACACATGCCCAACTGGCATGTTTTCTCCCTCCTGCTTGATCATTCAGGAGCTTCAAATGCTTTCTTCTGCCCAAACATCACAGTGACTGATACCAAGAAGCATCAGCACACTTAGGGATCTGCAGAGTATTGGCAGTTTGCGTAACAAAACTCAGTAGCACAGCATTTTGGCTAATCTACATTTATTTACATATAATACACTTGGAGCATTCTGACTTAGCTCCTTCCTCTTTCGCATTAGACAGCAAAGAGAAAAAGAAAAAAGGACAACAGTCCCACTTCATGGAACACAGTAGTAAAAACATCCTGTCTCCATAACTTCCCACACTGTGGAATGAAAACATACACCATCAATGTGATAGACAATAATCTCATGACTGCAAACGCAGAGTAGGAATCCTAATAGTTGCATCCCCCATAAACTCAAAATCCTTCTTATGGTCACAAATCATGGCCATATATTCAGCCCCTACTCACATGAACCCTGCCTGTCCCCCAATCTTTAAGCACCTTTCTGCAAACTGGCATCATTCTGATGTTTTGTACTACAACTCCCATCAGCTACAGCCAGCATTGCAAATCATCAGGGATTATGGGAGTTGCAGTTTAAAACATCTAGAAGGCATCAGATTGTGGAAGTGTGCTATGCAGAACTCCATACCCTTCATTTACCTTACTTGCACCCCACGTATTATCAAACACCCTTATAATCGAATACATCACAAAATGTGTTTGAAATACAGCAAGGGCTTGCCGTTGTGTCTTAAAGAGAACAATTAAATGACATTTGCTTAAGCTTCAAGGTTTGTTTTGGGGTCCCCACCACAATTCACTTTTGATCCATGTCATCAGGCAAGTGAGGAGAAAAGGCAGATTTGGAATTTTTTTCTGTTTGCTAAGTGTCATTTCAACCACCTGCCTCCCCCAAAGTGCTGCAGAGTGGGATGGTTTTATGATTTGCTCTAGATAAATTATTCAATATCAAATATACATAGACGATGCCTGGGTCTGAAAGTTACCCCTTGGCAAACAGAATACGCAGAGCAGATATTGCTTCAGATCAGAGGAAACATTTCCATCACAAATATAATGCTCTTATTACACATGCAGAAGATCTGCCTTGGTTCATCATTCAGCCTTTTCCCTTCTTCTTCTAAGCACCAGGCCCCAAAAGCTCTATTTTTAGAGCAAAATCTTTGAAAGGACCAAATGGGAGGTAATCCTTTCCCCCTTTGTTATACTTTCTACAATGATATGCCAGGGCAGCAGACTATAGTTGAGACCACTTTCCCAAGCAAAGCAAATCTATAGCACTCTACCAGCTCTTATCCTCACTGTCTGTATCTGCTTTCTCTCACATTTATAGCAAGAGAGAAATTAGGTGGTGTCAAAAGTTCAACCTTGAGGAACTTGGATGCATTCATGTTTTCCTGCACCCCTGTGGAGAGCAAACTCGCTTTCCATGACAGGAGCTCAGGAGTGCCTGGTAAAGTGACAATTTGCTTGATACATTAGCAAAGACAGGGTGCATGGTTTTTCCTCATCTTCTCCAAATCTCAGCAATTGCGCCGTTGCTGAGCCTGTCCAAAAAAAGAGCACGGCTTCAAGAGGTTTCATGTGGGGATGTGTGCCCTCCCCCAAAAGAGAGGTATGGCTAAAATATAATTTATGTGAAGGCGAGTAAAAGAGTTGAAGATTGCATCAAAAAGGAAGTGCATCTCCTAATAAAGCCCATGAAGCATTTAACAACTATCTCTGCCAAGTGATATTTCTTAGCACAGCAGTTCCAAGTTAGAGAGGATGAGCGTTTCCCAGACAACTACATGACAAAGACAAAGAAGGAGTTGGTACCTGGAGGCGGGGGTGGCGGGTGGTGGGTACGATCAGGGAGTTTCAGAGCAGCAGAACAGTTTGATGGGAGGGACTGAACTGGAGTGACCTAAATCCTCCAGAGGTGCCTTTCGATCCAAGTGTTTTACTGGCAACTGATTGCAGCATCTGTGCCAACCTGACAACAGCATCCGACATGTGAGAGAAATCTGTTATCTGCATGCTGCTGAATAACAGACCCTCCAATGTCCCTATTTTCCAGGGACAGTCCTGGATTTACAATAGCCATCCTGGTTTCTGATTAGCTCCCATAAAGTCCCGCTTTTCCTTAGGATGTCCCCATTTTCATCAGAGAAATGTTGGAGGGTATGGAGCTATGCGACTCCTGAGCCAAGGAGATAAGTAACTATACAACCTTTAGAAGACATCTGAAGGCTGCGCTGTATAAGGAAGTTTTTTAATGTTTAGTTCTGTTTTTATATATGTTGGAAGCTGCCCAGAGTGGATGGGGCAACCCAGTCAGATGAATGGGGTATAAATAATAAATTATTAGTGTTGTTATTATTATTATGGACTAGGACATTCCTATTTTCACCAGAGAAATGTTGGAGGGTATGGAATAACCATGTATAAGACATTTTGCAAATTATGAAATTTTAAAGCAGAGCCGGCTCTGCCATTAGATAGGTGGTGGAAGCCTGAAAGATGGCAGCCCTGCATCAAGCCGGCCTGCCCTGCTGCCTCCACCTCTGATGCAGAAGCAGTTCTGGTATCAGTGCCAATAACAGCCAAAATTGCAAACAAAATCACATGAGATCCACTCTTTATTCAAATGAATGGTTAGCTCACCACTTATTTAATTACTTTAGGCTCAGCTTTGGAGCTCAGATACACATCTCAGAACTCTGAAACTTCATAAAGCATTCACAGCCCATATTTATTTTTCCACAAGAACCCAACCCAGTCTATGTGCCACTATTCTATAATGTGCCATGACAATGAAAGAAATATGTTAAATTAAAGGGGAGGGAAGGTCTGCTTCTGAACCACAGAATTGTTCTTTGCATGCAGCAAAATAAGCCACTGCAACCTAGAAGACCATGAATCTATATCAAGAACTCAGATGCAATTCCAAAGGGGAATACCTAGATGACTGCCCAGGGGAGAGGTCACCAGAAGGAAACTCTGACTAATTGTCCTATGGATAAGCAATAGATGGACTTACGAGGCAATCCTATGTATGCTTATCTGTAAGCAGAATTGAATATTGTAGAGCTTATTTTTAAATAAACATGCACAGGGTGGCAGTTCCTATGCACACTTACTCAGGGTTAAACCCCAGGTGAACTTAGTGGGACTTACTTCAGAATAAACATGCATCTAATAAGGCTGTAAGTGTAAAATGTGATATATATTTATTTTGGTGCTAGGAATCTCACAAAACCGGTATATCCTGGAAAGGCCCTCAGAATCTTTTTTTGGATTTTTCTTTCATGCAAAATATTCATAGAATTTGGCATATACATACAATGAATTGCATTGTTCTGATAATGCATAGATAAGTGTTCCAATGAAGAAAGTATTTGCAATTTAGCAGTGCTGCATAACTGCTAATTTAGTCATATATAGTCAATGGGTTTGAGCTGCACTCCTCTTTCGAAAATAACGCTTACCATAAATAACAACAATTATTATTTATAAAGCACATAATGCTACTGTGTATATTATTGTTATTTGTTATTATGCTCTCTGTATCAATATATATATCCATGTGCCGATCAATTCATACATGCATGCACATGCACACATGTTCTGCCATTTAATAGTCTTGCAATACTGTACTGATTAAGCACATGAGTTTTTCTGTTTTATTCTCAAAGCGAACCAAGGGCTTTGGAATGAAATGGCAGCAAAAGGAAGAATACTCATTCCGCATGATTACATGATAAAATCTGGCTCCTTTGTGCAATATCATCAGACCGTTTTAGCTTCTAACAGAAATGTCCCTGTTGCTCTTGGAAATACTGATTTCTCTGTTTCCATCTGTAGATAAGGAGAATGGAAGTGAAAGCTGCCTGATAGGCAAGTGACAACTGACTTATTTTCTTGAGTTCTAAATAAAAGCCTTGATCATCTCCATGCTGAAGTCTTTGCATTTCCCAACACAGCATCTTTCTTCAGCACTGATTAAACTGTGATTGTACCTGTGAATGATAAAAACTCAGGCTAATGCCACAGTCTCTTGCTTTGCCTTTTATCAATGGAGACTCAGCACAGATATCACAATCTTAAGACCTAAGTTGAAAGCGATTCCTTTCTCGTTCTCACCACACAGTGAAAGCGATTCTGTCTTCAGTTTTCCATGCACAGTGATGGGATGAGAATTTTCAGTGGGGTCAGTTGCCTGGTTCAGACTTTTAAAAATCTACTTTAGTCCCATTTTCCATTTGTAGCTTTTTGCCCTCCAGTACCCTAGGAGAGGGGGGAAAGAGAAAATTAATTAAGTTGGAGAGATCCAGAAAAATGTGGTGCTACTTCCACATATGGGAACCTCTAAGCTCTCCCTTTTGATGGAAGTTCCTGTGTCTCTCAAGAAGTCCTTTCCCCAGGATTGGAGGTCCTCTGGAATTCCACCCAATGAAAGGCTAAAACCAGCCCAATCAGCCTAATGAAAGTATACCAAAGTGATCTACTACCCTTGCTTAAAAGACAGCCAAGTGTCCTTTGCACTTAACATTTAGGCTGAAGCCCCATGTACACTTTGACATAATAAGCAGTAGATAAATACTTTACATAAAACAAACGAATAAATAAATATGACATTGCACCCTAGAAATCCATGCCATAGTTTTTGGCAACACTGCCTACCTGCCTGAAACTTCCTCTTCACAGTAGTATTAAGAAATGTTTGTCCTTCATTTCAAGATAATTAAATGTCTAGTTCAAAATGAGCATTGTAAATTATAGAGCTGCACATTTTAATTGATTAATTAGTGTGATTAATCAATTAAAGCTTTCATAGTCATTACAAATAACCTCCCATTATCTGATTAATGGGTGCTAGGTGCTCTTACATATTTTTGTGTGATTTGCTGAGTTATGGGCCATTTAATGGTCTCTGGGGTTGCCATGTGTCCTCTTTTTCCAGGACATGTCCTCTTTTTTATGATGAGAGTTGTCACAGAGATCCATAGAAGTAGAAGTTGGCAAATGTGCCCTCTTTTTTGCTCTTCAAAATATGGCAATCTGCTTTAGTTTTTGTTTTAGTTTTAGTTTTTGCCCAATCCTCTTTAGATAGGTGGACGCGGATGGTGCTGTGGGTTAAACCACAGAGCCTAGGGTTTACCGATCAGAAGGTCGGCGGTTCGAATACCCATGTTGGGGTGAGCGCCCGTTGCTCAGTCCCTGCTCCTGCCAACCTAGCAGTTTGAAAGCACCCCAAAAAGTGCAAGTAGATTAATAGGTACCACTCCAGCGGGCAGGTAAACGGCATTTCCATGTGCTGCTCTGGCTCGCCAGAAGCGGCTTAGTCATGCTGGCCACATGACCCGGAAGCTGTATGCCAGCTCCCTTGGCCAATAAAGCGAGATGAGCGCCACAACCCCACAGTCGGCCACAACTGGACCTAATGATCAGGGGTCCCTTTACCTTTACCTTTAGATAGGTGCTTCCACACTTCTTCCATACTGCTCCAAATATTTCCCTGAAGAAACTCTCTCTTAATGTACTTATAGGCATGCACCCTAGGTTATAGTCTCTGTTCTCTCTTTTCTATGAGATCTTCTAATGACCTTTTATCTGCTGTGTGTATGTCTCTGTGTTTTCAGATTGATGGTTTTACTTCTCAGTCCTGTTGGTTTGTACGATGTTCATTCAATTATCAACTTTTATTATTCTAAGCTCCCTTGAGGCCATTTTACAGTTAAGTGGCATGGCATACATTTTTATAAACAAATGGTACACTTCTTATTTCTACAGAAGTCATTTTCTTTTTTTAAACAAGGTACAAGCACTCCCTTTCTCTCTCCACCCCGATTTCAAGTATTTAGAAATTTTATATCTTTACCATGACAATCATATGCATGCCTGTTCTTAAGTAAGAGCCACTGAGTTCAACAGGCCTTGATCTTAGGTAGGTACTGAGGTCAAAGGCTGCAATCCTTTATTCACTAACATGAGCGCAGTGAACCCCGCTGAGCTTACTGTCGAATAGACATTAATTGGATTGCACTGTTAGCTGCAAGAGGGTATTAATCTATGCACTTTCTCTTATCTGTCTCGTCTCTAGGTGTAGGTCGTTGTCCAAGGTCAAAAAGACAGTGAGATCCACATCTAAGCCAAGGAAAGTTGAGTCATTTATGCAATAATTAATTCACATTTGCTAAATATACATAGCCTACATATCAGTCGGCTGAAATTGCCCTATGATTGTCCCATGTTGGGCAGTATGAGACCTATTTCAGCTTTGTAAAAGCGCAGAAAGCTGCTTTCTAATTGGTGTAATAGAAGGGAGGTGTTCACAAATTCCCTCTGCTGTTGTAAAATAATTGCCACAGAACTACTTGTGCCATCTTTAAAAAATGCCTGTAATTACCTTCTTTCCTCTGCAGGGGAGAAAGAGCAGGCACAAAAGAATATAATTAAGAAATTGCTTGTTTTACAGTTCAAGGGAAATCAGAATGATTGAGCTCCCTTATGAAGCGTTAAAGGGGGGGGGGAGCAAAGATGAAAATATTGTGGGGGGTGGGAGGGTGAATGTTTGTTTTGTCCATACATGCCGGCACTGAAACAAGAGAAACCCTTCTTCAAAGTGTAGCAAATGTTTGCTTACCTACTATATACATATGTTCTCATTTGATAAATGCCGCTTAGACTAAGAAAAATGGCAGTCGGCAGCAAATACCTCTCTGTGTGGCGCAGAAGAGAGAGAGATTGCAAAGGCAGTTTTCAAGTCCTTATCTGTAAAGGAAAAGAGATGATTGCCTTAACCTTTGTTATCAGTATGAGGCTTGCTTTAATGCTCATAAAAGCTCAAAAGGACTTAAGAAGGCAGGGCTACAGGAGCTGGATTTTTCTGGCAAGTGACTTGCTCTTGAACAGAGAAACCTCTACGAAAACATAGAGAGCACACACTTTAAATACAGTGAAACAGTGCCTCTCAGAGGCTACCTCTCACAGTATGTTGCTATCACACAGAGCATAAATTTCAGGAACTTTATGTCTGCGACAAAAGGGATGGCATCACACAACCAGGCCACAAGAGTGCATTGGAGGGTTTTTTGCCGATTCAGAGCTGACCTAGAAACAACAGTAATTACCGGTAGGTCTTAATCATAGAGTTGGCAGTTTGATGCTGGAAACCTAGCTCAGTAAAATTTCTTCATGCTTTGGGGGATAAATTGCAGCCTCATATAGCTAGCATGTGTAGCTCTAGTTAATGCATTAAGGGGTTAAGACCACAAAGTAAGCTGTTGTTGTTAAACTTGTCTAGGTCAAGAATCCTCTGGTGAAGAAGGAAGAGGAGTATCTTTGTTCACTGAGTCTACCATTACAACTCTGTGTGTAATGGAATTCTGGACCAGGAGCTCCAGGCACAAACCGTGTGTTTAGAAACTTTATCTACCATATGCTGTATCCCAAGATTTCTACCTTTGTTTTCCTTTCTGCTGTATGGAAAGATGCAGGAAAGTTTGTAAGTAAAAGGCATTTAAACTTATCACACTGTGTGGTCTGTTCACTGTAAAAGGGGGCAGAAAGGAGAAGTGCTGTAAGAGTCAGAATAAGATACTTAAAAGGTCTAACAGCCTATATTCCCTATATTTTTTAAAAGAAAAATAAAACCTACTGTTGGGGCTCTCCCTGACTGGAGAGTGTGTTTAGTCCCATATTTTACATCTAAGGCTCCAGAGAATTCTTTGTAACCAAACAAATTTATTTATAGCACATAATAACCAACACAGAACACAGTTCACTTTTCAGTATTAGATCTCTCATTTTCCTCTCATTATGCTATAATAATAATAATAATAATAATAATAATAATAATAATAATTTGAACTCTGTCTCCTATCCTTGTAAAAAAATTAATGCATTGTAGCCATGTGATGGGGCTTGTGGTCACATTTTTATTTTAGTCATAGTAATTTCACAGTACTTTCCTGTCTTTTTTACCTTTGGAACAGGCATGCAAACTGAGCTGGAATAAACAGATTAAAAATACATCCCAGCCAGTCTTTCTATAGAGCTAGCAATTTTTGTCATGCATTGAGCTGAATTTGACTGTGTCAAGTAGTTTAACCCTACTTTTCTCACCAGCATCCCTTGTTGTGTCGGGGTTGGGGGGCTGGGAGCTATATGGGAGCTTAGCTACACTAACAGGCCTGGTGACGATTTTATCTTCAAGCACAATTTCCCTTCCTTCCTTCTAGCAGTTCTCAAATTGTGACTCCTTAAAAGGCTTTCAGCAAGGTGACCTCAGACTTCTTCCATGTCAGGATCACTTGGCATGAACATGTCATGTTATGTGTAGTTGCAGGATAGGTACTGACTGGAAGCAGCATGGCCACCCTAGAACTTTTGCAGGTGCGGACAATATTGAAAGTAGGGTTGCATACGACTGTCCCAATAGTATTGAAAGAATGATTACCTTTACTCTCTCCAAAATGCAACTTTTGCAATCAGCAAAACGGTGCCTAAAGAATTCTCTCACATTTGGGGGCATTCTGCATCAGTTAATGAGACAAGAAAGTGCATTCAAAAATTATCAAAGGGGAGATGATATTTTAGGCAAATTCTCAAGAGAGTAGTGCAGAGTTTTCTAGTGCCTACCTTACCCAGTGGGTATCTGTCAATGTCTTTCCTTTTACTTCACAGAACAATCTAGAAATTTGCAGTCTGCAGTCTTACTGTGTGCTCATTTTCCTGAAAAGTTTATTACATCCTTAGCTAGGCTTCATTTAAGTAAAGGAAGGCAGGGCTGCTGCTCACTGTGTGGTAGCTGTTTGTTGTTGTTTAAAAAGATGAAATTTTTGTTTTAACCAAATCAGTGTGGAAATAATTTTTTTAAGGTGAAAAGGAAGAATTTCTCTTAAAAACAAAATCATCTCACACATTTGGTAACCAAGTTGAAACTCGGTTGTGACCTAGCTCCTCACATGAGGTTTTCTCAGATGAGGAGATGGTGCAGCCAAAGCAGCTATAGAGTGCTAGAGGAATATTTAGTGGAAAGAAATACAGCCCACAGACAGCCACCACCCATGGCCCCATTACAGCAACAAAGCAAAATCATCCCCAACTCCATCAACATTCTGAAGAAATTCTAAAACAATCTGAGAATGAGATGAAAATAGAAGCCTTGTTTGCAAGACAATATCTCTTTAGAGAAGCTCAAGGACTGATTTCAGCACTAGGGTGAATGTTTACCAAAGCCTTGATCCACTGCTTGTAACAAAGAGCTTCATCAGAAGAGTCCTCAAGAAAAAAATATGAAAATCCATCAGAGCACTTCACTGATAGTTTCAATTTAAAAGGCCACCACTTGAAACTGCATTGTCAAAGGTGAATAGACAACATGGCAAACCACTTGCAGGTAGTAATTTCTCACTGAGTTGGCTGCTACCATCTGGCTTCTCATGCCACAAGCTAGAATACTTCATGGAAACATTTAAACAACCAAATACCACTAAACTGATTCAACACATGGAGCAGCCATGAATGAAATAACACTTTTTGAGGTGGCCATTTTCTGTGAAGCACACGTGCTTTTGGACAGCTTCACTGATGAATTATTCCCCAGAAAGATGTCATTTGTGTGCAGAAAAACAACCTGTCTCTGATGACACACTCCCCATTGCTCTTGCCCACTCAATATTCAGCATGGGCATATGCAAACGGGTGATTATAGCAGAGCTGGTTTTGAAAGACAAAGCAAAGTCTGATGGGCAAAAAGAGAGAGTCTCTTCCTTTCCCCTCTCCTAAATTTTACTCATTCATCTCTGCTTTCCAAGAAGAAACGACAAAGAGAAATATTTATGTGTATTTTAATTGAATTCATATTAGAGAAACTTATTAGGATGACAGATCCTTCTCAAGAAATAATTGTCAAGGGCTCTGCAATGTCACCTAGGTTGACAGTGTCCCATAATACGGCAGGTATTTGTGAGTCATCCCTGCCAGCAACCATCTGGTTTAAAAAACCAACAAGTTGTCCTTGAATGTATGCACTCCCCTCTTCCTCTCCTATTAATAATGAGTGTCCAGTGACTCCTCTAAGAGGAATGAAACACAGGCTGTTTTGTGTGTGCGAGGAAGGGAGAGAGGGTGTTTCCTTGCTAGGTTGGAGTGCATATATACCACATATTTTTACCGCGTTCCATCATACCTCTCCTCCCTTTCGACTGTTGCCCATAGGCTGGCCTTCACCAAAGCGAGGTTTAACGTTTTTCCCTCCAATGTCTTGAGACATAGATTCTCAAAGGGCCAAGCCTCCGCCATGTGCGAATGTGATAAGGAGACACCGGAGTCGCTTCAGCACATTATGTTCACTTGCCCCTTATTCAAGGTGCCACGGGCAAATTTGTTGGGATCAATCATACAGAAACTAGAGGGTACCCCACCAAAATTCCACCTTGCCCAAATCTTGCAGGATAAGGATACCCATACGACCCTGAAAGTGGCTAGGTTCCTGGTCGCTGTCCTTACCCAAAAGCGTTGCCAAGGAGCACCACAAGCTAATTAAGGCGTAGTATGCCATTCCATCTTATAGTATTTTATTGTTATAGTAGTGTTTTAGCGGCTGTTTTATCCCACGTGCACAAGCTGTTATTTATGTCTTGTTTTTATCTGTATGGGCCTATGGCCGTAATAAATTATTATTATTATTATTATTATTATTATTATTATTATTATTATTATTATACCACATATTTAATGTGCATTTAAAGCATATTTCATCCTAAAGAATCTTGAACAACAGAAGCTTTTTTTAAGGTGGTGGGAATTGTAGCTCTGTGGGGGTAAACTACAGTTCCCGTGATTCTTTCGGGGGTATGTGCATTAAATGTATGGCGTGTACACAGTCCAGGTTAATTAAGTGTAAGATCATTTGATATCCCGATCTCATCCAAATACCACTTTATGGCTGCTGTGTGTGTTTCCAAGAGAAGGTTGGATTTACTGCAGCAGCAACTGCTGGGTGGCATGTTGGGGAAACAGCATCTGCCTTGAGAGAAAAAGTAATGATATGCTCAGAACATTGTTTTTACTCATATTCATATGATATCTGGCAGAATTTGAGTTTCTGGCTGAAACAAACCGACAGCCTTAAAGGGCCTTTCAACATGAGATGCATACAGGGGGAAAGAAATGTGACAACTTGCCTTCCATTGTTATTCAGAAATGTCTTTATGGGTGATCATCCGGATACAATCAAAAAGGTGAATTACTAGCCCAGATGGTCCTCCCTGCATCTACATTCATGATGTTCACTCTACCTCCTTGACTGTACGACTGGAGAACTAGGTGCCTTCATGGTGCCATCAGCTCGTTTATGAATGTCACAGAGGCTTTCCCATAAATTTCCTGTACATTTAAAACTCTGGTACTCTAAGCAGTTGCTCCAGCAGATGTTCTGATGATTTTCCTGAAGCCTTTGCTGTGCATTGTGCTCTGTGCAGTGGGATGCCTGGCATAAAAAGAGCTTTGCTCAATGTCACAACTTTTTGGCACCCTCACCTGAAATGTTGCTTGCAGTTAGCACCGGGCGTGGGTGAGTGGGTGGCATTTTATTTCCGAATTTCCATTTTGCTGCATCTTCACTCAGCTTTGATAGTGTTTCAACACAGGGGTGCCAACTTGAATAAAATATTGAAGGAGGGCAGGTAAGCCCCGCCCCACATAATCAATCACATGACATAGTGTATGCACATCATTCAAAAGGAAATGTCCATCAACTTGGAGGAGGGGGACCCTCAAATATTTTATTGGGGGGCAAAGACCCCTTGGCCCCTAGAAATTGGTTCCTATGTCTGGACATGTGGACCTTGCAATGTGAAGTCATGCCATCGAACCCATGCCAGCCAGGATGAGTGGGTGGGGGCAGAGGTTTGGAAGGATTATATAAGCCCTGTGATTCCTTCCATACCACCCAGTTCACAATCATCTCATTGCAGTGCAGAGGGTGGCCAATACAGAGGAGGTGCAGTTGGGCAGTGGCCTTTTAAAGCTGGTGGTATGGGAGTCGTGGAAGAGCTATTGGTGACTTGGTGGTGATGCAAGCAGGATACCAGACCCACAAGAGAATACCGGGGGGGGGCAGCTGTGCAGCTGTGAGGTGCCACATGCTTGTCTATGCACCAGCAGGGTACCACATTTTGAAAATAATAAGAAGTGAGTACACTATATATACACTATACTCACCTCCGTCACTGGTGTTGTGCAATGCCAGGTCTATAGGCAACAAAACCGCCACCCTGCGAGATTTCATCATCTCGCAGGGGGTCGACCTGGCTTGTGTGACGGAGACCTGGGTGCGTGAAGGGGATACTGTTACCTTACGAGAGATGGCGCCCCCGGGTTTTTCCGTCCTCCACCAGTCACGGACTGTGGGCCGGGGAGGAGGGGTGGCATTATTAATCCAGGAAGATTGTTCTTTCAGGGCTCTACCACCGCCATCGATCCCCGGCATTGAATGTGTTGGCCTAGTGTGGGGCTCCGAGGTGAGCTTGGCTGTCTGGCTGGTGTACCGGCCACCTAGCGCACCAGCAGCCACCCTGTCAGGCCTGCTGGAGGCGGTGGCCGGCTGGGCCTTGGAGTTCCCTAACCTATTGGTATTGGGGGACTTCAACATCCATGCCGATGCCACTCCCTTCTCACAGGCTCTGGACCTGGTGTCTTCCATGGCGACACTAGGGCTCTCCCAGTTTGTTTCGGGCCCCACACATCAAGCAGGCCACACGCTGGATCTGATCTTTGGCGTCGGTATAGATGTGATCATGTTTCCTTCAATGAAGGTGCCATGGTCTGATCACTATGCTATGAAAGCCAGGATTGATGTTCCACCCCCACCCTGCTTAGGTGGTGAGCCGATTTGGGCTCGCCCGCGGAGGCTGATGGACCCTGATAGATTCCGTCAAGCCTTGCGGGACCTTTCTCCCCCTGGCGACTCATTGACTGAGCTTGTTGAGGGCTGGAATACCCAGCTCCTGGCAGCCATCAATGAGATCGCACCTAAGCGCCCTCTGCGACCCCGCAGAAACCGGGCTCCCTGGTTTACTGAGGAGCTCCGGAAAATGAAGCGGGACCTCAGACGGCTAGAGCGAGTATGGCGGGGTGCCCGTGACGGAGCCTCAAGAACATCTTATAGGGTTTTTATGAAAACCTACGAGATGGCAGTGAAGGCCGCTAAGAAGTCCTACTTCTCGGCCTCCATTGCATCCGCTAGCTCTCGCCCGGCACAATTATTTAGTATAATTCGGTCTTTAACGTCCCTCGAAGGACAGCCAAATTTAAATAACAATTCGACACACAGCTGTGAGGCATTTGCGAGCTCTTTTGCGGAGAAGGTCCTGTTGCTCCGCCATGACCTCCCTGCCAATTTGGATACAATAAAGGAACTGGAGGCCCCTCGACTGTCCTCGGGTCCAGTACTGGACCACTTTGACCGGATATCCCCAGCCGATGTGGACAGACTCCTCCGAGCTGGAAAGCCCACCACTTGTCCTCTCGACCCGTGCCCGTCTTGGCTGATTAGAGCATGTCCAGACGAGGTGCGGGCCCCCCTGGGGGATATCATCAATTTGTCCCTTGGCACCGGGACATTCCCAGGGGAACTGAAGGAGGCAGTGGTGCGTCCGCTCTTAAAGAAAACATCATTAGATCCCTTAGATCTATCCAATTACTGCCCAGTTTCGAATCTTCCATTCCTGGGTAAGGTGATTGAGAGAGCGGTTGCTGAACAGCTTGGTAGGTTTCTGGATGAAACATCGGCTCTGGATCCATTCCAGTCCGGCTTCCGCGCTGGTCATGGGACCGAGACGGCTCTGGTCGCCCTAACAGATGATCTTCGTAGACAGCTGGATCGAGGCGGGTCGGGGCTGCTGATTCTTCTAGATCTGTCAGCAGCTTTCGACATGGTCGATCACGAACTTCTGGACCACCGCCTCACTGACGTGGGGATCCTGGGCACAGTCCTTCAATGGCTGCGCTCGTTTCTCTCTGGTCGGGGACAGAGGGTGGCGCTTGGGGGGGAACTGTCATCCCGCCACTCCTTGGTGTGTGGAGTGCCTCAGGGTGCGATTCTCTCCCCGATGCTTTTTAACATCTTTATGCGCCCCCTCGCCCAGCTTGTCCGGAGTTTTGGGCTGGGCTGCCATCAGTATGCTGATGACACCCAACTCTATCTGTTGATGGATGGCCATCCTGACTCGGCCCCAGACACACTGATCAGATGCTTGGAAGCTGTGGCTGGATGGTTACGTGGGAGGCGGTTGAAGTTAAATCCTTCGAAGACAGAGGTCCTCTGGCTGGGACGGGACGATATGGGATTGAGGGGGCAACTCCCATCTCTTGCGGGGGCGCAATTAGTGCCAGCACCGTCCGTTAAGAGTTTGGGTGTAATCTTCGATACCTCCCTCTCCATGGAGGCGCAGATTGCAGCTATAACAAAGGCGGCATTTTTTCATCTCCGCCAAGCTAAGCAGTTGGCCCCTTACCTCTCTCGCCCTGACCTAGCCACTGTGATCCACGCGACGGTCACCTCCAGACTGGATTATTGTAACTCACTCTATGTGGGGCTGCCCTTGAGACTGACCCAGAAACTCCAGCGGGTGCAGAATGCCGCAGCGAGACTCCTTACGGGGTCTTCGCTGCGGGATCACATTCATCCGGTGCTATACCAGCTGCACTGGCTCCCGGTGGAGTACAGGATCAGGTTTAAGGTGCTGGTTTTAACCTTCAAAGCCCTGTACGGCCTAGGACCCTCGTATCTACGGGACCGCCTCTCCTGGTATGCCCCACAGAGGAACTTACGGTCCTCAAATAAAAACATCTTGAAGGTCCCAGGCCACAGACAGGTTAGGCTGGCCTCAACTAGAGCCAGGGCTTTTTCGGCTGCGGCTCCAACCTGGTGGAACGCTCTGTCACAAGAGACAAGGGCCCTGCAGGACTTGACATCTTTCCGCAGGGCCTGCAAGACAGAGCTGTTCCACCAGGCCTTTGGTTAGGGCACAGCCTGACTCCCTCCTTTGGCAATCTTTACAGTACTTTAGTTTATGGTTGCCATCAATTTTGATTTTAATTAATTCTTATGATGTTTTTATAATGTTGCACTATTTTAGTGTTGTTAGCCGCCCTGAGCCCGGCTTCGGCTGGGGAGGGCGGGATATAAATAAAATTTATTATTATTATTATTATTATTATTATTATTATTATTATTATTATTATATTAGTACTGAATGGGGCCAGAGGAAAAAGTGGGTGGTATAATGGATGTGACACTTCCTTTTCTACACAAGGCTACATTTCAACCATACCAAAGTCAGAAGGTTCTTTGCATGCATGCCTCTTTCCATCAAGGCAAGAAGGAAGGCACATTTCAGCTAGGCAAAAGCACTTGAGAAGGGTGTAGAGCAGGGTCCATGAGGGATGTGGCCTGAGGAGAGGTGGACAGTCCTGAGGGCCAGATAAAGTATTATAAAGGACCACTTTCAGTCCCTGCACCAGCCATGACTGGTTTTCTGATAAAGGAGCACCCATTAGTGAGCAGGATGTGTGTTTTCCTCTTGAAAGTTTAATTCCATGGATATGACACTATTATGTCTTTTGTTAGATCACTCTAGACTGGTTGTTGATAAGAAACCGTAGCTTCTGAGAGCCAGGAAGGTAATTACTGATTATTTGTTCTTCCCAAGTCATGTTTCACAGAGCTTCCTGACTTAAAACTACCTTTATAATGGTTACTGTACTTGACTTTGAACAGAGCAAAATAAATTAAACCACTGTTGGCTGTGAACTGTAATGAACTCACAACATAATCAGAATGCAGCCCAGTGTGTTTGTTTGTTCTTTGTACAAAGAGGAGAAAGTAGTTTCAATCTGATGAAACCACAACCCAAGAAAGGAGGCTGTGAAAGCATATAGCATCCGGAATCCATAAGGACATAAGAAAAGCCTTTGAGGAAGACGGAAGTCTATTAAGGAAAATAAGGAATTAAGAATATGGTTTTGTTTATGTTTATGTTGTTGTTGTTTTAGTATTTTAGTTAATACTGTGTGTGTGTGTGTGTGTGTGTGTGTGTGTGTGTATGTTAAGTTTGAAAACTAATAAAAAGCATTGGGGGGGAAAGAAAAACTTTGTTGGTTCAGGCCAAAAGCCCATCTAATAATAATAATAATTTTTATTTATATCCCGCCCTCCCCAGCCAAGGCTGGGCTCAGGGCGGCTAACAAGCAATAATAAAAACAAGTTGAATGAATACAACTTAAAAACAAAATTAAAATACAACATTAAAATATTGAAACATTAAAATATTAAAATGTAGCCTCATCGCAGGAGGAGAAAGGAAAAGAAAAAAAGAAAGAGGGGGAGGGAATCAAATTGGCTCCAAGCCAAAGGCCAGGCAGAACAACTCTGTCTTACAGGCCCTGCGGAAAAAAAATCAGATCCTGCAGGGCCCTGGTCTCATGAGGCAGAGCGTTCCACCAGGCCGGAGCCAATGTTGAAAAGGCCCTGGCTCTGGTTGAAGCCAATCTAACTTCCTTAGGGCTCAGGACCACTAGGGTGTTGCTATTTATGGACCTTGAGGCTCTCCGTGGGGCATACCAGGAGAGGCGGTCCCGTAGGTACGCAACATCCTGTTCTAACAGTGACTAAACAAATGCCTATGAGAAACCCACAGGCAGTTCCAGAGAGCAACAGCACTCACTCCATTTACGAAGACCAGAAACTGCTATGCAGATGCACACTGCCTCCAGCAGTTGGGGTAAAACATACCATGATGGCTAAGAGCTTATGCACTTCTGCTTTAGGCAAGGTGCTCCCCCAGTTACTGACAATTCCCCCTGGTGCTTGGGATACAGCATGAATGTCAAAAGTTAACAAATTATATGAGGGTTGCAGAAGGAAAACAGCAAGTAGAAATCTATCCAGCCCAAGTGGTTTATTTTATTTGCTTATGGGTTAAGGAAGCGGAATAGGTTTAAATTAGAATGATTTTGAGAAAGCTTGCCTACTTTTCATTATAAGGGTAATATAAATGAGTGATAATGCAGTATATTTTAAGCTAATGAAGCACTTGTCTTGGAAGAAAAACTAGAGCTATTTGAACTTATGCATTATTCCTTATGAAAACAGTAATTTTCCTAATATTTTTATTACTAAACCAATCCAAACTGCCCTTCCTTCAAGCTGCTCTTACCCACGGAGGGGGAAACAATAAAGACAAAATAAAAGTGCTGTCATGGGCTTCCCTCCACCTTGCTGTTAGTAGCGTAGCCATGTGAATTATTTGAACCAGCACAGAGATGTATGGATAGACAGATCAGGCTACTGCAGTGGTACCAAAACTGCTAATAATACAAATAAATTAACCTGGAAACATGTATGATGAAGGCGAAAAAATGTAAAGAAGAAGAAGAAGAAGAAGAGGTATACAATTTACTTAGTATTTTTTAAAAAAAACATCTGTGAGGTTTTTTCCATTTTTTAAGTTTGGTTTAATTTTGAATGTAAAGGATACAGCATTTTGTTCAAGCTCAGTTTTTTTCCTTTTGTCCAAAAGGTGCATATCTGAATTCTTGAAGAATGACTTCCTCAACCATCCCAAGGTATATGATGCATCTCTCTTCCCCCATAGCAGGAATGGGGAATCTTTGGCCCTCCAGATGTTCCTGAACTACAACTCGCACCAGCCCTAGCAAGCATGGTCAATGACCATGAGTGATGGGAGCTGCAGTTCAGGAACATCTGGAGAGCCTAAGGTGCTCCATACAGTGGCCACACAGGATCCAATATTAGGTCAAGGAGTGTGGTTTGTTCTACCGCATGGCCTGGGGAAGCTTGCAAAACATGAATAACCGTATGAATAGTTTTCCATCGTCTGTATTTACATAGCCCAATCCAGATCAGTGTATCTGGTACATCTGAAGGGTTGTCATGTAGAAAACAGAACAAACTTGTTATCTGTTGGTCCAGAGAGCAGGACAGGAACCATGTACAGAAACAGCAGGCAGATTTTGGAGAAGCATTAGGAGAAACCACTAACATCATGAACTGCTTAACAGTGAAACAAATTGCCTCGAGAGGTAGTGGGCTGCCATTCATGGGGGGTATGATTTAAGCAGAGACTGGGCATCTACATGTGAGGGATGTCAGGTCCTTCACTGAGCAAGGAGGCTGGACTCGATGACTTTCAAGACCCTTCCAACGCTCTGAGTTCTGCTCTACTTTCAGGTAATACAGTGGTACCCTGCAAGACGAATGCCTCGCAAGACGGAAAACCCGCAAGACGAAAGGGTTTTCTGTTTTAGAGGCGCTTCGCAAGACGAATTTCCCTATGGGCTTGCATCGCAAGACGAAAGCCCATAGGGAAATGCTGGCGGTCGGGAGCAAAGACTTTCGCCCACAGCCGGCCTTCAGAAGAGGACCTCTTCTGAAGGCCGGCGGGGGGCAAATGTTTTTGCTCCCCCCGCCTGCCTCCCCCCCCCCGCCTGCACCGGGCGATCTTAAAATGCTGGCGGGCGGGAGCGAAGCGTTCGCTGCCGACCCTCAGCATTTTAAAATCTCCAAGGGACAGCAGAGAAGTCTCTGCTGTCCCGGGGAGATTTTAAAATGCTGGGGGTCGGGAGCGAAGCGTTAGCTGCCGACCCCCAGCATTTTAAAATCTCCCCCTGTCCTGGGAAGATTTTAAAATGCTGGGGGTCGGGAGCGAAGCGCTGCCGACCCCCAGCATTTTAAAATCTCCCCGTGTCCTGGGAAGATTTTAAAATGCTGGGGGTCGGGAGCGAAGCACTGCCGACCCCCAGCATTTTAAAACCTCCCCGGGACACGGGGAGATTTTAAAATGCTGGGGGTCGGCAGCGCTTCGCTCCCGACCCCCAGCATTTTAAAACGCTGTTCCGAAGTGGGGCGGGGGGGCGGGAACACCTGCCCCCGCCGCCCCACTTCGGAAAGCTGTTCCGAAGTGGGGAGGGGGGCGGGGACACCTGGCCCCGCCGCCCCACTTTGGAAAGCTGTTCCGAAGTGGGGCGGGGGGGCGGGGACACCTGGCCCCGCCGCCCCACTTTGGAAAGCTGTTCCGAAGTGGGGAGGGGGGGCGGGGACGCCTGCCCCAGCCGCCCCACTTCGGAAAGCTGTTCCGAAGTGGGGCGGGGGGCGGGGACACCTGGCCCCGCCGCCCCACTTCGGAAAGCTGTTCCGAAGTGGGGCGGGGACGCCTGCCCCAGCTGCCCCACTTCGGAAAGCTGTTCTGAAGTTGGGCGGGGGGCGGGAACGCCTGCCCCATCCGCCCCACTTCGGAAAGCTGTTCCGAAGTGGGGCGGGGGGGCGGGGACGCCTGGCCCCGCCGCCCCACTTCGGAAAGCTGTTCCGAAGTGGGGAGGGGGGGCGGGGACGCCTGCCCCAGCCGCCCCACTTCGGAAAGCTGTTCCGAAGTGGGGAGGGGGGGCGGGAACACCTGCCCCAGCCGCCCCACTTCGGAAAGCTGTTCTGAAGTGGGGCGGGGGGCGGGAACACCTTCTGAAGGCGGGCAGGGGGCGAAAGTCTTTGTCCCCCCTGCCTGCCTTCCCATGGGCTTTTAAATCGCCCCGGACAGCGGAGAAGTCCTCCGCCTTCCGGGGCGATTTTAAAATGCCGCCCGCCAGCATTTTAAGATAGCCCAGCACAGCGGAGAAGTCCTCCACTGTCCCAGGGTTTTTTAAAATGCTGGGGGTGGGAAGAAAAGCCCTTGTCCCCCCCCCCCAGCCTTCAGAAGAGGTCCGGGGACAGACTGTCCCCGGACCTGTCCTGAAGGTGGTTTCCCTAGGAACGCATTAATTGATTTTCAGTGCATTCCTATGGGAAACCGTGCATCGCAAGACGAAAAAACCGCAAGACGAAGAGAATTGCGGAACGAATTAATTTCGTCTTGCGAGGCACCACTGTACCTGATTTCACATGGATTCCCACAAAGCCCATCTTGGCAACCTACATAATCAATAGTGGAAATGTTTTTGTATCCTTGATTGTTATAATTTGTCTAGCATTACCTCTACTTGAGTTGAAACAGTGCATTAAATCTGGAGAGAAAACACTATACAAGTTCATCCTAACCTTGATCCTCATTAAGTGCTCTTATATACTTCCCAGTCATTATCTCATTTGCATCTCAAAGGTTCCACACCTTCAGTAAATGAACTGCTGGCTAGTTGTCTTTTCACATTATGCTACAACACTACATACATATTGTGGGAGTTGAGGATCACCTTAGCCTTCATCAGGACTCAACAGGTGTTTGCATCATTGGTGTTCCAGCAGATGAATCTGTCAGAAAATCTGTTAATGTAGGGTTAAAATTGTGTCATAAATCTATCCATTTTATGTTTCCTCCAGACTCTATTGTCGAAGCAGTTTAACTTGCTGTACAAATGTCATTTGTACCACAGGGAGCCTTAGACCTTTGAATGCCAAGGAACACTCCATTATTTAGTACTGGCAGTAAAATAATCTTTTCAATTGCTGTTTTCTAGGGAGAAGCATCAAAGCAGAACCTTGAAAGAGAAGATGCCATCTTTTTTTTGTCACTCAGGAAAATTGTGAGGTAAGTGACTTTTCCCTTCATCCAATGGGACTTTGATTTTTGACCATGGATATCAAGCTGACATATGCCATCAGTGACAGGTTTCAAAAGGTTTGCTTTTTCCTTTCCATAAACCACATTTTCTAAAAAAGAGGGCAGTCTTATCTAAGCAGGTTTTTAAAGCAATGTACATTGTTGCTTCTAAGAACTGCTCAAAGAGGATGCTTTAAAGTTCTCTAATAAGTGGAAGGCCAGAATCTTTTATTCATAACTGAATTAGTGCTTTGAGGTATAAGATAAAGTTTCCAACCAAATGGATCACCCAGTTAACACTGGGGGGGGGCGATATCTCTTCTGTTTACAATACTTTAAGAGATGCCCCCTCTCTATATATGAAACCAGCTTCTGCCAACCTAGAACTTCAAACGCATACCAGTGCAAGTAGATAAATAGGTACTACAGCGGTGGGAAGGTAAACAGCATTTACATGCTCTCTGGCACTCATCCCATTGTGCCAGAAGCAGTTTAGTCATGCTGGCCACATGACACAGAAAGCTGTCTGTGGACAAACACTGGTTCCCTTGGCCTAAAAGTGAGATGAGCACCGCACCCCATAGTCACCTTTGACTGGACTTAATATGTGCTTCTAACCAGGGTCATGTGAAGGGTGATGGGAGAGGGGGGAAAGGATCAGGGGCGGCACCCTTTAGGGAGAAAGTGGGGACGGCGTGTCTCTTTATCCATCCCATTGCATGAACTCTCTTTGGGTTGTATGAATGGGCGAGGCGAGGTGGGGAACAAGTACCCCTTTCAGACCCTTTCAGAGAGGGTCTTTTCCCCACTTCAGTAGCCTCCTCCCACCCCACCAGTTCACAGGCAGGGCTTCCTCCCCAAGCCATGTGAATTGTGGGGGCTGAGAAGCATAGCAGGCAGCCTCAAGTGTCCAACCCTTGGTGAGAGGTCTGGGAAAATTAGGAGGGACTGCCTCTCACCCCCACTCACACTTTAGGGAGAAAGGACCCTTCTCCTTCCATAGAAGGAGAACATGTGTGTTGCAATCTAAGTTGTGTGGACTGGGGGACTGGAGAGGCAACCTCAGGATCTGGCCAGGCCTATCTGTCTCTGCCTCTTTCCTCTTTCTTCCGTCAATGTTTTCCCCTCTTACTGTCAAGCTACTCCTCCAGCTCTGTATCCTAAGGTTGCTGTTGGGGTGGGTGGGTGGACAGTGCCATTTCTAGGCGGGAGGGTGTTTTTAAAATAACATTGTTTCTGAGCTGCCTTTTTTTGTTCCCAAATGGTGGCATTGCCATTTAAAAAAGTAAATTTTAAAGCAGATATGGGGCTACATCTATGTGCATTCTTCAAACCAGATGTTTGCTAGATTGGAACAATTCCCCCCATCTCCTCCTCCTCTTCCCTGAGACCAATTTGGGCCAGCGGGTGGCTGATGGGAGCCCAAAGCAACTTCTGGAGGCAACACCTGGTGGTTTGAAACAGGGATGGGTGACAGTTGTGGCCCTTCAGATGTTGCCAGACTACAACTTCCATCATCCCTGTCTATTGGGCATCTGATGAGATGATGGGAGATGGACTCCAACAACATCTGGAGGATACCCTTCTGAGCTTATAGCAGCACCCTTGCAAGGATTTGAAAATGAGAAAGAACTATCCATATATCATAACAACCTCTCAGTGATATGTGCAGTCTTAATATTTAGCACTCTCAGCCTAACCTACCACACAGGGTTGTTGAGAAATTTAATATATAATAAATACTGTGGCGGAGGTATTCATGTATTCATACAACCCAAATAGAGTCCCTGCATGGGACAGATAAAGAGATAGGTTCTCCTCTACTTTCTCTCTAAAAAGGGCAGCCCACATTTATTTATTTTTCTTTCTCTCTATCACCCTTCGCATAACTCTGGTTAGAAGTGTGTGTATCTTAAAGTATTGTATACAGAAGAGATATAGCCCCCCCCCCAGTGTTAACTGGTTGATTCATTTGGTTGGAAACTTTATCTTACACCCCCAAGCACTAATTCAGTTATGAATAAAGGATTCCTGCCTTCCACTTATTGGAGAACTTTAAAGCATCCGCTTTGAGCAGTTATTTGATTCAACAATGTACATTGCTTTGAAAACCAGGTTAGATAAAGTTCTCTTTCTTAGAAAATTCAGGATGCTGCCTCTTCAGCCTTTAGTGCATTTTTATTGGATGTTATTAAAAGTTCCTGATTCCCAAAGGAAAACAAAGACTCCCCACCTGCAAACATGCATCGAGAGAACACCTGGGGCAGGGATTAGCCCATAATAAGATAAAGCTTACATGTAGGGTACTCACCTTCGCAAGCTGGAGTTCCACCCCTGCTACACTGCGTTAGCTCTGCCTGTTGCCGACCTCACGCAGAGCAGTGTCTGCAGAAACCTCCACTTGTGAGCAGCTCTCAGACAAGCAGAACATTGCTTTTCAAACACTGCTCCCAGAAATCCTTTTCAATTTGAAGTCGTGATGGGGCAGACGTCTCCACCCACCTTTGTGAGATGCATAATTGGGTTTGGAGAAACCAATTTATCTCCCAAGCTCAGTTAGACTCCTCTCTGTAATTGACTTCCTTTGGAAAGTCATGACTGACAGCACTTTCCACTTGGTTGACATGGGAGACGACATTTGGAATAGGAAAAGGGGGTAGACATCCAGGTTGCCATAAGTCTGCAGAAACCATTTTCCAAAATGCCCCCCCCCCCGGCCAGCCTCCTGCATGAACTGTGGCGTCTTCAACCATGACAGTTATGTTAAACTGTATGTTTTGGGGGTTTTCAATAAAGGATGACATCATAATCACCGAATAAATAATGGCTGGACTACCAAAATTAGTTTATCTCCATCTCCATGACATTGCTCTCTGTGAGATGGCATTTTACTGAATCTAGCCCAATGTGAGACCTAGGCACAGGACACTGTCAAGCATGGCATTCTCAGACCAACAATAGTCAAAATATGTAAATAATTATTATTATTATTATTATTATTATTATTATTATTATTATTTATTTATACCCCGCCCATCTGGCTGGGCTTCCCCAGCCACTCTGGACGGCTTCCAGTAACGCATCATATATTAAAAGCTTCCCTAAACAGGGCTGCCTTCAGATGTCTTCTAAAAGTCTGGTAGTTGTTGTTCTATTTGACATCTGGTGGGAGGGCGTTCCACAGGGCAGGTGCCACAACTGAGAAGGCCCTCTGCCTGGTTCTCTTAAACTTGGCTTCTCACAGTGAGGAAACTGTCAGAAGGCCTTTGGAACTGGACCTCAGTGTCCGGGTTGAATGATGGGGGTGGAGACGCTCCTTCAGATATATTTATATAATAAGGATGACATTGAATTGTGCCTTGCCCAGGGCTTTCTTGGGCCCTGTGCTGTTGGCAGATGTGGGAGGTGGGAGCAAGTAACAGAGAAGGAGAAGCTGACTACAAAGCTCTTTGGGCTGTATCACTCAGCCTATCAATGTGTACTACGTAGATCAGGTATATTGAAAGGGCACATCCAATCCCTGACATAAGATAATCAGCCTCAAAGATGTGACTAATTGTCCTCTAACAATAGAGATTTGTTGTGTAGAAACCTGCTATGGAAGGGACAGATAATTTAGTTTGCACTGAATTTACTACCTGCCAAAGACATGAAATACATTTATGGTGATGTCAGAAGAGGAGAGATGCTTATTTCTGCACTGATTCTTTGTGACAAATTTATGCAATGCAGGTGCTATACTTTATTCACACTGGAGTTAAAAATAGATTTGTAGCAATTTATAAATACATGTTGAATCAGGAGGACACGGGCAACTCTGTGCAAATAAACCAGGAGGAAATAATTCCTCTGGAATGGACTGAAAAGTCATGTAACAGATCTGAGCTCCCCATCTAATGGCTTCATGAGAAGAGTTATGTGCTTCAATGACGGATTCTTAGAGCAGGTAGATGCTTAAAACCTCAGCACTTTTCATTTTAAATGATTCCTCTTATTGAGACAGATACAGAAATGTTTTGTAATGACATAGGAATACTCGGCACCTTCCAAATTATGTTCGCTATAAACATTGCTCAAAAAATCTACTTGCCAAAACTACATGGAATATTGTATTTTCACAGGCCTCCGAGCTAATGGGTCAACTCCAACAGTGAAGGCGGTAACCGATATGGTTATGTGAATGTCGCAGGCATCTGTTTTATTTATTTGCTTATTTACTTCCATTTGTGAGTCGCTTCTCATAAACTATCTTGAAGCGATTTCACAATAAAAACATCAGTGGCAAAAACAATTGCGCCATTTCATTAAATAAATAAAAAAACACCCTGTAAAAAACCACTTTCCTATGTAAAAACAATTTAAAACGATTCCAGATGAAAAAGCAACTTCAGATTCAGTGCAGGCACAGACCGGAATAAAGATCTCCACTTAAAAGGCTGGTTGAAAAAGGGAGGATCTCAATAGGTGCCCAAAGGAAAATAGAAACAGCCTCTGTGTGATAGGTACCTGGAGACAGTTCAAAATGCTGGGTGACACAACTTATACCATAAACATGCCTCTGGATGAGAGAGTGCCTGTACTCTACTGCAGTTGGGTATATAAGAGGAGAAATGATCTTTTAGGCATTCGGGTCCCAAGCTGTTCTATCCATGAAAAGAAGATGTCAGTCTTCAGTAAAACCTTGGCCGCTGCTGCATTGTGTCCCAGGCATCCAGGACTTGCGAAATTTGTAATCTCCACATGATCTCTTTCACCCTGCACGCTCCTTTTCCTCGCCATGCAAATGAACTTCTCATCCTCCTTTAGCTTACATCTCACATCCCCTTTCTCTAATGCTGATGATGCATTCTGTAGTTACCACCTGGGTCAAATAAATAAATATTGACATTTCAGTCTTTCGTTCTTTACCACTCCAAATTCCTTTTGACAGTAATTGAAATCTCCAATGTTAAGCGCATTCTTGATCAGAACTTACGTGCCATTATCCAGTAGATAATATCCAGGCTTTTTTGACTTGGAAATGGATGGATGGATACACACACACACACACACACACACACACCATGTGAACAGTCAGGTATCCAGTGGCTGAGGAGCACTCTCCAGCACCCAGGGTGGGGCAGCGCATACGGAGTGCGCATGTGCGGCATCCCGTATGGACTGCACATGTACGGTATCTTGCGTGTGCGTACTCCATACGGAATGCTGCACATGCGCAGTCCATATGGGATGCCACACATGCGCACTCCGTATGGGCTGCCATGAGCGGCAGCACATACAGAGTACGCATGTGCAGCAGCCCTTACGGAGTGCATACACACGGCAGCCCGTACAGTCACCATGCAAGAGGCAGCCAGTTCGGACACCAGTTCAGACGCCCTCATCTTGTCACCCACCCAGAGTGGCACCCGGGGTGGCCTGCCCCCTCCGACACACACCCCCCCACTTTGCAGGTATCTTGAGCACACTCGGGAGGTAACTGACAGGCAACCTGCATTGCTTACAGGTCCAAAGTCTTCGACTAAGGACAGTCCAAAGCATTCTGCTACTTGAGACAGAAAATGCCAAACACACCCTTTCATCACAACAATAACAAGTGAAGTCCTCAATCTGCCACCTGAGATTGCTGCCTTACCCTACATAATGGTGGGTTTGGAGCCACACGTATGTGGGTTGTGGTCATCCTTTCAGTGCTCCTTAAAAGGGAGGAGAGAGAGTTATGCCAGCCTAGACAGGATACCCCCAGGCTTTCAAGGATCCAACACTGAAAGGAGAAAGACATGGAGTGACCAGTTGTGCAGCACTCACCATCTTCTACCCTTCAAAAACCTCTAGCCATCAACATACTATTGTTATATTGTGTGGCGTGAACCAGAGGCCTGGCAGCTGACGCATCCAGCCAGGTCATTGCTTCTCCTTTCAGCAGCACCCCTAAAAAACAATTTATCTTAAAATGAAAAATCCTGGGATGGTTTCATAGGACTCTTGCTTCACAGGCACTGAGTGTCAGTGTTAGCAGGAACTACTAACAAAAGGTTGTGGCTCCAGCATCCCTGCAAGGCTGATGATTAACTCCTTGCACTGATGCTGGGCCCACAAAGTTCCATTTCATGTAGTGTGTTTGTTTCCATGCCACAGCTTCCCTGGTCAGCCTATGATATAAAGGACTGCAATCTATTCACCTGTTTGTGAGCCATGAAGATGAAAACCAGGGGCGAGGAATCTTTTTTCAGCATTTCCTCAGGGTCAGCCTTTGGCGGGTGGAGCATACCAGTGTTAGACAGAGCCACAGGTAAAAGTTAGTGGGACCAGAGATAAAGGCAAGTGGAACAATGAGTGTGAATTGTACTTTTCCAGCCATGCAAAAGGCAGACGTCTCTATATCTATGCAAACATTATAGCTAGTCAAAAGGAGGAAGGATGGAACAGGGTCAGTGAAGGATGTTCCCTAGAGAGATGGGTGTGCCTAGAGAAGGGGACCTAGGGAGAGTCACAAAGGCCGAACAATTGGAGGACATTTGGCCTGAGGTTCTACACCCCAATGTATTACATTACTACAGATAAAGGTAAAGAGACCCCTGACCATTAGGTCCAGTCGTGACCGACTCTGCGGTTGCGGCGCTCGTCTCACTTTATTGGCCAAGGGAGCCGGCGTACATCTTCCGGGTCATGTGGCCAGCATGACTAAGCCGCTTCTGGCGAACCAGAGCAGCGCACGGAAATGCCATTTACCTTCCCACTGGAGCGGTACCTATTTATCTACTTGCACTTCATGCTTTCAAACTGCTAGGTTGGCAGGAGCAGGGACCGAGCAACGGGACCTCACACCGTCGCGGGGATTCGAACCACCGACCTTCTGATCGGCAAGTCCTAGGCTCTGTGGTTTAACCCACAGACGCTCAAAAATTATTACAATCCTGGATTATTCACAGCCTTTTAAAAATGTACCATCAGCATGGAACTCACATTGGACCTCTGCTATTTGTCTCCACTGCTCATAAAAACCCACCTTGTCACCAGACAGATAAAAACATTTTGTGCCTAAAACTGCATTACCGTTCTCAGATTTCTCAGTGTGCTCCAACTAGACATAACTGTGGCCTTCACTTCATCATATACCGTATTTTTCGCTCTATAAGACGCACCAGACCACAAGACGCACCTAGTTTTTGGAGGAGGAAAACAAGAAAAAAAATATATTCTGAATCTCAGAAGCCAGAACAGCAAGAGGGATCGCTGTGCAGTGAAAGCAGCAATCCCTCTTGCTGTTCTGGCTTCTGGGATAGCTGCGCAGCCTGCATTCGCTCCATAAGACGCACACACATCCCCCCTTACTTTTTAGGAGGGGAAAAGTGAGTCTTATAGAGCAAAAAATACGGTATGTAGTTCTCAAGTCTGGCGGGAATGCAAATTCAGAAAAGACAAGATATTATTTTCTAGGCAAATGCAGCCTAAGGACTCATCAAGAATTCACTTTTGACTTATAGTTTAACATGTAAGAAAAACGATGCCCCAAATGGGAGTTCTGGGGCACTGAAATTAACCATTCTGGGGCTATCATGTTTCTGGCCTCTTTATTCCATTTACATGTCGAATAACCGTATCTATCTACCGCAGAAACTCTGTTAGAATTATGTTTGCTCTCCCTGATTGGATTTGAAATGAAAAGTTGTCTCTCTCCATGGACTGATTCCTTTCACTGTCTAATCAACAGCATGGCCAGAATCCCAATTATAGGTTAGGGATTTGATGAATCTCCTTCAAGAATATTAATTTAATGGCTGAAATGCCAGCCAATAGAGTGAATGCATTATATTGGTCTTTGCTTCGGGGAACTGCATGCTGGTCTCTTTCTTTTAGAGTAAATCAGCCTTGAAAACAAAACTACAATGAATAAAACTATATACTCCATTCATTCTATAAAAAGGTAAATAATCAAGATGGAGAGAATGAGATCTGGGTTGTTGTTTTAAACAAAACTCAATCACATCATGATATTAAAAGCAATGGTGTGTCCTGTTTTAAATGACTCTTGAGTCTTAGGACATACCCACATATGAAAGTATGTTAACATCTTTTCTAGATTATAGTTCTGCTCTCATTCATCTCGGAGTGTTTTTTAAAAATGTTAGGGCCTGATTCATATATCATTACCAGGGATTGTTATTATGAGAATGAGCAAATGGGAACCTTGGGCTCTCGTGGGGTTTAATATTGTATTGTGGCTGGGGAAGGGTTAAACTGTCTCTCCCTATGCATTCCATTCCTGATGCAAATCCCCTCCAACCTATTATTAAGACAAAGAAAAATATTACATACTAAACATTTAAAATGCAGACAGCAAGGCTTTTTGTATGGTCAACCCTCCTGACCCAATCCCTTCCCCCTAGAACTTCAGAAATTGTCTGCCCTTCCCCCTGCAAATGCCCCAAAATAGCATCTGAAAATATCTCCTCACCTCTAATCTCAGTCCATGCATCGCTTGCAGCCTCCGAAGTCCCAGTGCTATAATGAATCTCCCTCCATGCATGCGTTGCCCATCATAATAAGGGATCATTTCCTATTGTCAAAAATGAGTAAATAATACTTGTAGGCAAAGTCGTTCGTGTACTGCTCCAGTAATTATTATTTTTTCTAAATTTTTAAGGCACATCTGCACAAAACCACTGAGTCGGGACTAAGCCTTTTCAGAATCCAAATCCTCTTGGACAAATGTCAGTGTGTATTCCAGTTGATTTCAGCAAATGTTTCTGCTTCTGTAAATCACTGCTCTAAAGTCAAATAGCCAACCAGGAGACTGAACACTGTAAGGAGTTGATGAGTAGTTAACAGAGCAATCCAAAGCCTGGGGAAAGAAGAACCATAAGCAGATGAGGCAAACTAGGCCATCTCCTGTTCAGTACAGAAAAACTGGCAACAGAGTACCTCCAGTGGATATTCTTATAGGCCTCCAACAAGCAGCAGATGGCATGGTGGGCTGTTGATGCTCACCTGACCTCCTGACAGCTGAGTCTCTGCTGCTTACCAGGGCAGGGAGTGGTAAAGGGGAGGCAGTGGGGAGATTGTGAAATGCTCTCCCCAAGGAGGTTTGCCTGGTGCCTTCGTTACATATATTTAGGTGCCAGGGAAAAACTTTTCTCTGCAACCAGGTCTTGGGCTGATTTAACATTCCATGGCCTTGTAAATGTGCTTATCGGAGGGGGGATTATTGGTTTGTTTTTGTTTTATTATGTATTTTGTGTTCTCGTTTTGTATTTTTAATGCTATGAACCGCCCCGTGTAAATAATAATAATATAGGCAATCCTGCTCCCTGCAAGCTGGCTATTTAACTGAATGCTAAAATAACTACTTGGCGATGGTTGTAAACATGTGGCTGATTCAGCTCACCTTACAGCAACACATGTGTTGATTTGATTGTCTGGCAGTGTCAAACTGAAATGCTTGCGGTGATTATTTTCTGAGAAAGCACAGAAATGTGTGGACTGTAATTTGCCCCTTTCTCAAGCAATGGATGATAGATGAGTAATGTGGCATCAGGGTGAGGCACTCAACACATCGCTAATGCTTTCAGAGAAAGTAACTCCACAGGCTTCCTGAGAAATCAAGAAAAGCCAGCGTGGCCTGGAGAAAAGTGAAACAGTGATTAGGTGAAACTCTTAGTGCAATAATTTCTGAGAAGAGATATCAAGTCACCCTGTGCATCATCTTTGGCTGCTTCTTCCCACCCTTAATATCGCTCTTTCATTTGCATGAAACAAAACATGGCGCTTCCTTCAGGGTGCTTTGATTACAAGACAAATCGAGCATGGAGAAAGATGGTTTCAGCCTGATAAAATTCTCATGAAGCTGAGGGCTCTTTATATCATAACCCATTATCACACCACACTTGAACTTTCTCATCCTGCGGCCACTCCTGTTTGAGTACTTATCCATTAAGGGCATCGTGGCTCCCAATAAAAATCATTGCTTCTAGCCCACGACTTTGGCATATTGGCTTGTTAGCAAGGGACAAGGAGCTAAATGGAACGTTCTGCTCACTGACAAGTAATAAATGTGAGCGCATGGATGTAACCTTCTGTCCACTGTCATAGATTAGCTATAGGCGTTGGGCTATAATCAATTAAATCTTTGCTCTAGCAGAAGGCAGTGCAATTACAGTGGTGCCTTGGGTTACAGACGCTTCAGGTTACAGATGCTTCAGGTTACAGACTCCGCTAACCCAGAAATCGTGCCTCGGGCTGAGAACTTTGCTTCAGGATGAGAACAAAAATCGGGTGGCGGCAATGCAGCAGCAGCAGGAGGCCCCATTAGCTAAAGTGGTACCTCAGGTTAGGAACAGTTTCAGGTTAAGAACAGACCTCCAGAATGAATTAAGTTCTTAATACAGGTACCACTGCATTTTTGTTGGCAAGCAACAAAAATTCAGTGGTACCTGTATTAAGAACATAATTGCCAACAAAGGTCCGTATAGTTAAAGCTATAGTTTCCCCAGTAGTGATGTATGGAAGTGAGAGCTGGACCATAAAGAAGGCTGATGGCTGAAGAATTGATGCTTTTGAATTATGGTGCTGGAGGAGACTCTTGAGAGTCCCATGGACTGCAAGAAGTTCAAACCTATCCATTCTTAAGGAAATCAGCCCTGAGTGCTCACTGGAAGGACAGATCCTGAAGCTTTGGCCACCTCATGAGAAGAGAAGACTCCCTGGAAAAGACCCTGATGTTGGGAAAGATGGAGGGCACAAGGAGAAGGGAATGACAGAGGACGAGATGGTTGGACAGTGTTCTCGAAGCTACCAGCATGGGTTTGACCAAACTGCGGGAGGCAGTGGAAGACAGGAGTGCCTGGCGTGCTCTGGTCCATGGGGTCACGAAGAGTCGGGCACGACTAAACAACAACACTGTATTTTTGCTAGTGCAACAGGACTCCCCCCCCCGCCCCTTCATGCACCCTCCCTAAATCTACTCCAGAGGGTCAGGAGAACCCCCCCCCCCCAGAACAGCAAGTAAGGGGACGAAGTGGGAAAGTGCTATTAGGAATCGTTGCTCTGGCTCCCTAATCAGGGAGCCCGCCACATGGCAACAATTGTTGCAGATCCCATTTGTCCATGAACTGTATTCAACATTGCACTAAGGAGATTGTTCCACCAGCACAAGTTGCTGCCGTGTGGAGGGCTCCCTGATTAGGATTCCAGTCACTCCACTCCATTCCAGTGCTCTTCATTCTCTTTTTTATTCCTCCTCTCCAAAAACCAGTTAGTGCTCGGGGGCCATTGAGCATACATGGTCATCACTGATTCCCCCCCCCCTTTTTTAAAAAAAAAGAATGTGCGCAGATGATAATGTTTTGGTTACATAAACAACAGCCCTTACTGCCTTTATGTCAGAAAGAGAGAAAATGATATAGCAAAGGCCATTTTTTTCTGCTATGCAAACCATTGGGGGGCGAAATCTGCTATTCAGTGGGGATTAAGTGTCACTGGTGAGAATCCCATTATTTTCAACCTCTTGGAGGACATAATTTTAAAAGCACTCCCTTTTAGATGGGAACCGAGAGAAAAACATTGTGGCTGAATAGTGAAGAAGCACTTTGAATCTTTAGAATTTGAGGTGAGGAAAACAGTTGAATATAAGATTCATCATAACTAAAGGTACTATGGAAGTAACAAGATCTGTATGCTTGCTGTTCATCTGATCAGCTTGTACATTTGTTCATGGTGCTTAAGAAAATTTTAAAGGTTCAGAACACCTTGTTAAATGGGGAACTCAACCTGTAAACTTGTGCTGTTGAAGAATGGGAGAAAGACAGCACAATTTGAGTGTGTGTCCATTAGCACCCAAAGTCTGCAAGTGTAAAGAACTGTCAGGAAAGGAAGGGAGACAGTGACATCGAGCGAAAGGCATTAAAAACTTACCAAACCCTCTGAAAAAAGGATTGCAACCTTTGGTCTGGGGAAAAAAAATGTGATGATCATTTTCCACTTAATTTGGAAAACTGCAGGCTAATACCAAAAGAAACTGGAGCTCCACAAGCTCCTCTTTCTGCATCAAGGAGGATTACGTGGAAGCAACAGGGCAGGAATAACTGTGGATTAACTGCCCATTCATATAAGCAATGCATGTGGAATTAAATAAAAGGGTTACCACAACAGACCGGGAGATAAATTTTGTAACATGGAGGGAAGCCACAGATTAGGGGAACAGCTACCAGGAAGTGACTCAGCACAAGCCGTATAGAGATAGGACAGGGGGGACAGAGAGTTAAGAGTTGAAAGCAAGCCTGTTTAAATAAAGTTATTCATTACTTCCTTACTAAACATAATTTCTGAATTGGTATATGGGTCAAACACCTGCAAGGAACAGTGTTTGTGGACACACATGACAGTTACCCAGCATTCCTAACTGCGTATGTTAACAAATCCTCTATCTTTTACTTTTTCATAATAATATTTTTTATTAATTTTTCATTAATAACAATCCAATATAGGCAACATTAGTACAATACCAAATCATAATTTAATTTAAAAAGCCAATTGTCAGATTCCAAATTAAACATTTTGGTTGACTTCCCATGTTCTGATTTTAGGAGATTTTTAGGAGATGTTGATTCCTTGTTCCTGCTCCAATCTTCTTATTTAATCCAAATAATACAGTTCCAGTGTTGATCCTTTATTTTAACAGCCACTGGTGTGTTGACTTTCGTTCGTATTTAACTGTTCCATATCCTTTAATTTGCAAGAGGAGTTTATATCTGGTAACTTTCTGTGTGGAATTTGTTTTAAAAAAACAACAACAACGTTTCTTATTGCAATCAATCATTTTCGGCATTTCCCCTCTACTCCAAGCACTCAATTTTACTGTGTAGTGACATTTCGCCATCTTGCTTTTCTTAAAACCGAAAGTGGTCTGACGTCTTGTGTCCGGCCATTACTCCAGGCAGACTTCTAGCGTTTTCTTTGAATACTTTCCCATCCGATAACAAGCCTCTATCTATTTCACACTGATACCTTGCCTTGCCATAATTTCATCTTCTCATATTCCAAGGCAGACGTTCAGAGCTACTTTAGCTATGAGCCAGAGCTTCTTGGCCAAACATTTTCTTCCATTGTGTACCATGGCTCTTTAAGGCGATCACCTTCACCGTGGACTCAGATTCACCTCAGAGATTGAGCTCAGCAACAAAAGGATGATGGGAGCTGAAGCCCAGCATGATCCAAAAGACACCACATTGGCTAATCCCGCTCTAATGGTTTGCTGCCGTGATGAGGAACAGTGCCTTTACAAAAAGGAAAAGTGCATATGGATGAGCCATCATTTCTAAGGAAGGCATTACCTTAATCTAATTAGCAAGAACAATAATGTTAGGAGTTGACCCAAGTGGAAACTGCTTCATTATCAGCCATTACGCTTCTGGACAAGTACCTTATACAAAACAACACTCAACGTACAAAGGCAAAGATTCGAGCTCCAAATACTGCTATAAATCAGTGGTATCCCACGAGTTTCTAGATGGTTAATGGGGAAAGTGGCGTGAATTACTGTTTAACAGGGACATTGAATCTTCAAATGAACTGCATGCCCACATTTCTAATAGCTGAAAGCTGTAGCCAGGCATAATAAAAATAATTGAAATGAGCTCTTGAACCTATTCGTCTAGATGCGAAGTAGCTAAACGAACAAGAGAAGCATCTTCTTAAAAAAATGTCCAAGTGTATATGTCGTCTACATGTAGGCAATATTTGCTCCAAATGGCCTTCATTACCGCTAATAATACAGGATAAAGAGCAAAGAGTTAAACATAAAACTTGAAATAATTTTTATTACTTGGAAAGACATGCATGCACTGGACTGCTTTGACATTCCACATTATCATTGCTCAATCTGCCGTTCCTTATGGGAAAACAGAATGCAATAGCGTATACTAATTAAAAAGTATCCAACTACTGAATGTGGAGAACTTGAATCTGAGTTTGTTTCATTCTGATAAAATTTCAGTTTGAATACCCTCATATATGATGAGGCAAAGAAATAGCACTTACAGTCGTACCTTGGATCCTGAACACCTTGGTACTTGGACATTTTGGCTCCCGAACGCCACAAACCCAGAAGTGAGTGTTCCGGTTTGCAAACGTTCTTTGGAACCCAAATGTCTGACAGGGCTTCTGTGGCTTCTGATTGGCTGCAGGAAGCCACGCTTTAGTTTCCAAACATTTTGGAAGTTGAATGGACTTCCAGAACAGATGCCTTTCAACTTCCAAGGTAAGACTCTATTTTAAAAGAAGGAATCCCATTGTACAGCGTAAGTCCACTCTGATGGCTAAATGTTAGATGTTATTTCAGCAGTAGCAGACATTGGTGGGGTGTGTTAATCTGAACTCCAAGGAGGAGTTATGCTTACTGACTTCCCATCACTGGCATAGCTGTGGCTTACCTAAAGAGGAAAATAGAGACAAGTGCAGCGTGGTGCAAATGCACTGGTGGGAATGCCAGGTTGCCTCTGCCAGCATGTCTGCAATTCACCAACCACACCATTGCCTCCCTCCCCTTTCAGGTAACCCTCCAGGATGTCAGTGTTGGGAGGTTAGGTGAGTGTACCCCTCTATCTACTACTGACAGGAGCGTCTCCACCCCCATCGTTCTGCCCGGACGCTGACATCCATCAGATGTCAAAGCGATAAACAACTACCTGATATTCAGAAGACATCTGAAGGCAGCCCTGTTCAGGGAAGTTTTTTATGTGTGATTTTAGTGTATTTTTGGTTTCTGTGGAAGCCGCCCAGAGTGGCTGGGGAACAAATAATAAATTATTATTATTATTATGACAGGAATCCTGCCCCCCTAAATGGGCCTGATTCCAAATATGGCTTTGATTCTACATAAGACTGAAACCTCAATTTCCAATTTTAAATGCAGAGAACAGAGAATGGGAAACAGCTGGACACAATCACACTCAAAAGTAGTTATTTGCCGTATTTATTCAGCAGTGCATAAGTCACATAATCAGAAGTGCTTATATGGTATACATAGAGTAAGTAAACATCTTGAACATTTTCTCCTTGAAATTGCACCAGGAAGGAGAGAGGAAATGAAACCAAAGCAAGAACAAATTTATACAATAATCCATGTTGGCTTTGTTTATTTGCAGTAAGGAAACTTTCCAGGGGAGCCACAATAGCTGGTGGCTAGAGCATGCTGCTGTCGGAATGTCAATATGCTTATTTTTAGCTGTATCATGAACCTTAAATAGCTATCATGGCCTTAAAATAGGTCGTCCCCCCGCCTTATGCAGCATAAGATCAAAAGTTATTTATTTCATGCTCAAATGGGGCTGGGGAACCCTGATAACTTGCAAAGGGCAAATTCACATAGTGTCACCATGAGAGTTTCTCAATGAAATGTATAAATTGTTTTGACTAAAAGAACAAGGTTTTTTATTATGGTGAGGGTAGAAGGAAATCTAAAAGTAGCTATCAAATAGGAGGGGAAATGTCATTTTTATTTCTAAAGTAGCAATGTCCTTTTCCAGGAAAAATAAGCAATAGTTCACTTGATCTCCCGAGCATTTGTTCCTACATTCACTAGAAGACCCCCAGCTCTGAACGTGAATGTAGACAATTTCCTATGTGAGGCAGCAGCTCCATTCAAATGTAAGATCACATAGGAACTCAAGCCTCATTTTGGCATGCAACTCGCGAATTAAAAAAACACATGAAACAGGGTGGAAGGAGTTCTGCATGTTAAGCTCTGCCCTCCCTCCCCTTGCTATGCATGTCCTTTGCCAGAAGTTATGGGACAAAGTCTGAAGCAGAGAGCCTCCTTTCCTCACAGATCACACAGGGAGGTCCACAAGTAGAGAAGGCTCCCCTCTCTGGACTTTGTCCTCCAACCTGTAGAGAGGGGTGTGCATTATCACATGTGGGGCTGAAGTGTAGAGAGCTTGTCTTCACTTGCTTTGCTTCTAGGCAGCCTTTCCAGGTGAACAGCATGCCAAGATAGGGCTTCAGTTTGCCTGATTTAACCGTCTCAGAAAGGGGAGGAGAATTGTACAGGGAATCCACATGATCAATGACCCACGTTCGGCCCACTCAGCAACCTTGTACTCATGTAGTCTCGTCACATATTTTAGAGCCTTGGAATATCAGAGCTCTAAAATGTGTAGGGCATCTCCATTGTTATAGGAATTCTAAGGTCTCATATATAAAAATCATATGTATGTATTTGCCTTGTAGATTTATGAACATTATTAACCACATGTCTGAAATAGTACAGGAGAGCAATCCTGAAGCCATTTTGACCTTTCCAGCCACCTCAAAAATTCTCTGCAGTGAGGAAGGAAATGGGAAAACCTCCCCATTGTCTCATTGGTCACAGATCCTGTTTTAAGGGTGTATTGTGTATGAATAGGTGGAGCAATCAAGTGACCATTATCAGTATGCTGCCAGACAGGATTTGCGTTGTAGACAGTCCCTTGTGATGTATTTCTGCTGTAGTCCGCCTCCTTCTGTGATGCATGTATGCTGTTTTGGGGGGTGGTGTCTGGCTACAGGGTGGGCAACTTCAAAAGTCTATGTAAGGGCTTGCACACCATTGTTCTAGGTACCTTCTGCCTCCTGCATGTGGTTGTGAGCACCCTGTTGCAACAGTTAATAAAGATCTGGCTTACTAGCTGCTTTGCTTCTCAATATTCTCTGGTTGGCCTCTGTTATTTTCTCATACCGATAGAGAACCTACTTAAGGACTCTATGCGGGCTCTTGGATACCACTTTAGTGAAAAGGAGCAGTATGTTTAGGGAAGTTTTTAATATCTAATACCTGTATTGTTTTTAACATTTGATTGGGAGCCGCCCAGAGTGGCTGGGGAGACTCAGCCAGATGGGCAGGGTATAAATAATAAATTTATTATTATTATTATTATTATTATTATTATTATTATTATTATTATTATTTTATAACACCATTGTTAAGTTGTGGGTGAACATATCAGACGACACAGCGATACTTCAAACAGCTCGTTTATTCACAGGCCAGAACAGAACTGAACTGAAGGGTTCAGCCAGCCTGCTTATATAGAGCTCCACTAGAACGCAACAGTAACCATTTTCTGTAACTATCCAATCACTGAACGTCACTTTCAATCCCTTATTTGCATATGTGGACCTGAGTGAAAACCATCTACAGTATCCCCCTGCTGGCCTAGGGTGAGAACTTTAGTACATAACAACCATGAGTATGGAAGCCTCTCCGCTTCATATAGTTGCCCTCCATGAGTTGAAGGAATGACAACAAAGGGGGCAGAGCTAGTGTACTCCTCTCCGCTGTCCCCAGTTCATGCTTTCTGAATGACGTCAGTGTCATCAGCACATAACCCTCTGTCAGAGAAGCAGTTGCCACTTCATTAACCCGGGTACAAAGAGCTCTGGCCAAACTGATTTAATCAGCCTGCATGGATAAGGTCCAAAACACAAGCGGCTAGTTACACGAGGTTATCTCCGTCCTCAGAGCACAGAAAGCGAAAGGTATCCCACAACATTTAAGCGTCCTTCAAAATTACTGCTGAGAAAATCGAAGCAAAATTATATACAGATTGATTGCAGTGAGCACATTCCTCCACCTCTTCCATGTCCTTTACTCTAATTTTACCTCTAATTAAAATAAAAAGAAATAATAATAATCAGCATGACTGAAGATGACAGCAACATATATTGATGTCCTATTGCATTCATTCACATCTGCTGTCACCTTCATACTTATGTTTCCAGGCTGATGCTTATAGAATTGTGAGGGTTTATTAATATTATTATATTCTGTTCTGCACTACCACTCAGATGCATGTGACTTTGAAATTTATTTCTTTAAGTGTGATGCCAAAAAGCTTATTTCAAAAGCAGACATGTCAGAGCATATGTGCAGGGCAGCTGAGAATAGTGATGTTTTGACACTGTCTCACCTCCAGACAAAATTTTGTATTATCATCTATTAAAATCACTCTTGGAAGTCAGTAATGGCCATTATCTATTGTTAAAATAGCATTCACTAAGCCAGACCAGAGACATAATCCACATTATGGTATTATTTTTTTCCAAGGGACAAGTTGAAAATACATTTCCAATTGATGACAGACGTCCTGGCAGCAATTTCATCTCATGGTTATTTCAGTACAATATCCCAGGATGATAGAGAGTTTTATAATTAATGGCAGTTATGCTGGACATGCTCTGATAAGAAATGATGGGCTTGCCATTTACAAACATCAAATTTTACGAGCTGGAAATGAAATGCAGTCATAACAGGCCAACGGACCAAGGAGCGATATGAGCTGTAATTTCATGATAGCATATCTGGTGCTGGCAAAGCAAAAGTAATTCCCACTGGAGACTGATTTGCTGTGGGATTGGCTTAGCAGGTGAGAGGTGGGAGGAAAACGTTCAGAAACTGCTCTGTTGATTTAGAGCTTGAAAACATTGTTCATTTAAAACAAATGGACCCTTCCACAAATCCCCACCCCCAGATTTCGGCTTTTGCAATTTTGACATTTAAGGGTGCTTTCCCCCAAGTAGGAAAATAGGAAGCTGCCTTGTACTGAATCATACCTTAGGTCTATCTAGCTCAGTATCATTCATATCAACTGGCAGTGACTATCCAGGGTTTCTGAGGGGAAACATTTCCAGCTCTAACTGGAGATGCCAGGAATGCTGCAGATATTAAATACTGTACAATTTGAAGCGACTGGAAGCATAAGAACTGATGCCTTTGGAAATGAACCATTGTCCAGACCCACAGAAATATTATTCAAACTTTTACTGACAGAACTTCCTTTAAAACAGAATTTAAACACCAAAAATATCCATACAATATATTGTGCTGTCCATCACAGGCTCAGCATCTTACAAAATATGAAATAATCCAAACAAACAGACCTATAAGCAAAGGTCTCTCTCCCCCACCCCTGCCTTCTTTCCAGTCTCTAAGCTGTTTGCTGTCCCTTCAGGAAAGCCATTTACATGAATTGTTCTCCCTGTAGTGTTCAGAGAGATGACTCCATTTCCATCTTCACTCCATTAAGTTTGGGAGGCAGACTCAAGGAAACTCTTTTCAAAATGGAGATTGGACCCAATACCTCTCACATGATTGAAGTTTACAACCCTCACATGTGAGCTACCAGAGATCAGTTAGTTAATCATTAACTCAGCAAGAGCTCAGAGTTCTTTAGAAAACCTCTTGTGGAAAAGACTCCAGTGTTAGCAATACACATTTAGCCACTTTCCATTTTAAACCTTCATTCATACATATACATTTTTTCATTTCTCTGTGAACTAAACATTATACTTAACAAGGAATTGTACCCAGGACCTTTTGCATACAAAACAGACGCTGTCATGCTGAGCCTTTCCTCCATTTTATTTGTATTTGCCTTCGTATATTTTATTAAATGAAACAATGACAATTTTGAGCACCAAGAAAGTAATTCAGAAAACAACACGCATGATAAAGATCCCCTGGAGAGAATCTGCTCTCCAGTCTTCAAACAGAAATTCAATGGGACAAAATCTGTGGTAGGAAATGCATTGCACATAGCTCTTTCTGGACAAAGTAGGCCAGGGGAGGGGGTCCACCTTATCATATTGAGGGATAGGGTGGGGGGGAGGAGCAGCAATTTCTTTATCATCATCTCTGTCCTTGTACGTGTATGTTGATAACCTTACAAGAACAAAATGCATCTCTGCCAAGGAAGAAAAAGATGTCGAGCTGTGATGCTCCTAAATCCTCAGTGGAAGATGTGATATAACATAAAACACGAAAAGGAATCTAAAATGACAGCACCCATTAAGTCAAGGAACTAGGTGGATGGTGAGAGAGGTGGATAAAGTTAAGATATTATCCTCAAAACGCTTACCAAGAGCAGGCAGATTGAGGTCAATGAAACACTGGCAATTTTCGGAGCATGCGAGTGCTTCCTTTGGAAAAACACCTCCCTATCACAGGGAAATTGAGGGAAGGAATCGCCTTATGATAAGTCCTCCATCTCAAAATTGGGTGTCTGAATTGGCCTTTATTTTAAGTGGTTGGAAGATAGCAGCCATTAACATCTGGGTTCCTCATGTGACAAAATTGCCAGGTATCCTCAGGAGGAACTGTGTAAATCAAGCTATCACAGGGTAAGTGTTTCATCAGGCATTGATGGAGAGGTACAGTGAAATGTAGGGTGTATATGTGCTTGAGTATGACTCCTGTACTAAAGGCAATAAGGACTCAGCTTACTAAGGGATGATGAAAACATCTGTCAGTCAGTCCACATGGAGATGTCTCCAGGAGGAGGAATAGCTGCGGTGCAAAATGCAGTGAGAAGCACCCCTGACTGTATCCAGGCATTATCTTCTCCATGCCCCTGTGTCCCTGGGCAACTCTGAGGGCTTTGCAAACATCTGAACTGGCCCTCAGAGATATGTTTTGCCAGCATGCTTATTCTGACCAAGAATAAAGACACGGACTCTCGTGGAGCTTTTACAGTTTCGGTTTATTAGACCAAGATGTAATTGCCACGAAGGAATCAATTTTTTTCCCAAGTAATGTGACAAGTGGGCCTCACCAGCATTCGTTTCATCGTTTTGATTATTGTTCCATTGACAACATTTACTTTAGGACAGAGGTGGAGAACTTTTTACAGCCTTGGGGCTGCATTCCATTTGGGGCAATCTTCTTGGAGCCACACATCGGTGGTGGGTGAGACCAGTCACAAAAGTAGGTTGCAGCTTTTTACAACTCGAGCCATGCAAAAGCCAAAGGTTTCTGTAGACACATCTGTCCATCCAGATAAGCAAGAGGCATTGTGAAAGTTCAAGAGCACATTCCAGTCAGGCAAAATATCGGTACTTAAGGAGGCTATAGAGGAATGCAAGGAACAGGAGAAAAGAAAGCCATACTTCCAACCTACTGGGGTGAGATACTGTGCTTCCTCAGGTTACAGACGCTTCAGGTTACAGACGCTTCCGCTAACCCAGAAATAGTACCTTGGGTTAAGAACTTTGCTTCAGGATGAGAACAGAAATCGTGCTCTGGTGGCGCAGCAGCAGCGGGAGGCCCCATTAGCTAAAGTGGTACCTCAAGTTAAGAACAGTTTCAGGTTAAGAACGGACCTCCATAATGAATTAAGTTCTTAACCCGAGGTACCACTGTACATGGTGAATAGAGCAAACAGCCCACAGAAAAGAAGAGGCCTCAGAGAAAAATTGCACCCCTTTAACCTGTGGAGTGGCCTCTCTCTTTCCATAACTGTCTCACAGCCCCTCTACTCTGCTCCTTCTCTCAGCATTTCCTAGCCTAATTTGGTGCTTCCAGATTCTGGTGCTACCTTTTCCAGATGAATTCATCTGGCATTCTGATGGTCACAAGGCCCTTTGGCTCCTCCTGATCCTTAGTCAGGGCCAGGCCTAATATTTGGCAGAGTGAAGCAGCAGGTTCTGAGGAGTAGACTGAGGTGTATGTGTGGCGTGTCCTGTGCCTCCTTATCTAGCCTGCTACCCTCAGGTGCCTTGGAAGACATTGTCTCATTGGCAGTGTTGACTTTTAAGCTTCACCTACCAGACCAGTCGGACCCTGTACAGGGAACAGATGGTGGGAGCCATTTTGTCATTTGCTTCAGGTAGCAGAAGGCTGTGGGCCAACCCTGCCCCTATATTCACTTTTCAGCCCCAACCACCACTACTTCCTTGGTGCAGTGAAAGCTCTGCATAAAGAGCTATGTTGTTGTTGGTGGTGGTGGTGATAGTGTTGTTGTTGCTGCTGTTGTAAAACATATTCCTCCTCCTTTATGGCAGGCAGATGCTTCATTAGAATCAATTCCACTCTCCTGGAGAGGATTACCTGCACAGGAAAGAAAAACTCATCTAAAAAATGGAGGAGCAATCAAGATAAAATTATGCCTGGCAGGTGCCCCTGTTTTGCTTTTGAACCTGAGCCTGGCCACTGAGAGCTCTCAAAGACGCAGCTCTTTCTTCCTCTCTTCCCAGCATGGAAGTACCCTGAAAGCTTTATTCTCAGAATTAATGAAGGACCTGAAGGATATCCTGCTGAATCATGCACAATTAATTAGGTCAATGATATGGGTGGCTTCCCGCAAGAAACCTACTGCAGTGACATTTTTAGATAGGGCATTGCCTATCTCTTAGTCTCATTCCCAAACATTGTAAGACATGTCAAGTCATTGAATGTAATGGTATTCCCCTCCCCCCCCCCGCCCATAACAGCCATGGTCTTATTTTATTTTGCTTCTTTCCGTTTGCATATATTTAGGCAAACAGATCAGTAATTATTCCCTAGAAGGTGGAGGGAGCTATCTCATCGAACATGCTTTTCTTTTGTTTTTCTTCATTGGACAACAGCTCCCTCTATTGCTCTACCTTTTTCTTATTTTCCCTCTTTCCTTTTCCCAGTTAGAGTCAGGATGTCAGCGCAGGTTACAGCTTGTGATTTTATTTGATATGTCAAAGCATTCATCTGTGAATGAAATGCAAAAATATTTCTGCTCAACACACCTTGGATCATTCTTGGGTTTTTATATGCCTATGATGGATTGATCTTATCAGCAGTCATGAACAATTGTCACTTGTGGAAAGGAGGCCATAAATATTCTTGAAACCAGCAGCCTCCGATTTGATCTCTCCTGGGTCCATTGGCCATTTCACGGGTTTATGTAGGATTGGAAAGCAGAGAGAGGAAACCATTTTCAAGCAATTGGGCTATCGCTCCCCCTCCTCTCCTATGCCAAGTTATTTATTAACTTTAGCACAGCAGGAGCCAGCTCAGCATTGCTGTTATCTCTCAAAATATAAATATCTAAACAGCCTATGGATCTCTAGAGCAAGAAGATGCATTTGTAAGCTGTGCTAGTCTGTCTTTGATGGCCCTCTCTGTGGGAAAATATTCATAGAATCATAGAAATGGTAGAGGCAGATGAGACCTGAGAAATCATTCACTCTATGGAGATAGGAAAGCATATATACCCTCGAATCAATCTAGCAAAAATGATAGTAGTCATCTAAAATATGAGAAATGATATATTAGCCACAATCCTAACAGCACAATCCTATGTGTGGGGATACAGTCCCAGTATCCTGGGGCTGGCACCCTTGCTCTGAATGGTCTGGAAGTTTTTCACTTGCTCAACCACCGTGCATCATCTATAAAATGAAAATAATATGAATGTGACATGACTGGCATAGAGGTGAATATGATAATTTGTATACTGTGAAAACATGGCATGATTATAAGAAAAGAAGATGGGGACCATGAAATTGAGAGGAGAGCTGAAACGAATTCTGAAATGCTCATTTGAAAAAGCAAAGATTCAAGGTTTATCATTTGAACTTTGTAGGGGATTGTGTGAAAATGGTAGAGATTGGTGGAAGGGTATGTCACAAATTGAAGGTAGTGCATTTTGAATATCTGACAAAGGTTTCTGCAATTGGAGGTGTAGGGTATGGGGGTACATAAATAAGTTGCTTTTGCAAGGGTGGCATGGTGTTGAACATCAGAAAAGGATAATCTGTTAATTTGGGTTTCTCCCATTTTTGCATTTTTTCCCCATTTGAAATTCGGTACCTGACCACCACCACCTCCCAGGATCCATTGCCTCAGGGATAGATGAACTAATCAGCCCAATTGCATCCCATTTCAGTTTCTCTGGCACTCAATTATAGGTCCATCCTGTGTCATGCAACTTTTTTCAATACTTTTTTCCAGCTGGCCCCTGCGAGTGCTCAGGACCAAAAAGAAAGCATCCCAGTTTGGATCACCCAGATGTTGGAGGGTATGCTAAAAAAAGTTCTGTTTCTGGCACTATTTATCTGGTGTTCCATTCACATGTGGGAATCATAGCTGGATATGGCAGCCATTTTGCATGCATTTGTGAAGCAACCCAGAGGGCAGGGGTGGAAACTGAGTGGCCTTCAAGATGTTGTTGTTCTACAATTCTCATCCTTCCTGACCATTGGCCTTGTTGGCTGGAGCTGATGGAAGTGGAATCCAACAACATCTAGAAAGCCCCAGGTTGCCATGCAGTTTGTTTTTCGATAGGGTTAGATTCAGACTGAGTCATGCTTAGAATAGACCCATTAAACTTAAGTAAGTTAACAAGTAAGCTTGTACATTTATGTATGGGGGTACAGGAGACCTAATACAATAAGACTAAAAATTTGTTTGAAAATATGAAATCAGAATTCAACATTAAAGCCTGCTGGAAGAAAACAATCTCCAGTAAGCATCAGAAGTTCAGCAGAAAGGGAGTCAATCTGACATAATTGGGCCTATAATACTCAGTCCAAGGTTCTTCGTTCAAGCCATGGGAATCTGGCTTGAATCTGAGCCATGGGAGACTACTAACAGTGACTTCTCTGAGGACCTCACTGATTAAAGAGGAATATAAGGGATCAGGCAGTCTGAACCTGGCCTAGCCAGTGCAAGCTTTTGAGCAATGGGTGTCCCCATCCACAGTCTAGCTGCAACATATTGCACAAGCCAAAACCTATGGACCAGCCTCAAGGGTAGCCCCACATAGAGTGGACTGCAATAACTGAGTCTTGACATTACGGATGCGTAAATGACTATGGCCAAACTACCCCTGTCTGAGAATGGCCATGGACTGCATAACAACCATAACTAGCAAAAGGCTCTCCTAGCCACATCCATGATCACCTTCACACTCCCCAAACTGTTCTTGCAGAGGGAGGACAGTCCCATCTAAGGTAAAGGGACCCCTGACCATTAGGTCCAGTCGTGGCTGACTCTGGGGTTGCGGTGCTCATCTCGCTTTACTGGCCAAGGGAGCCGGCGTACAGTGGCGTATGTGGCCAGCATGACTAAGCCGCTTCTGGCGAACAAGAGCAGTGCATGGAAACGCCGTTTACCTTCCCGCCATTTATCTACTTGCACTTTGACGTGCTTTCAAACTGCTAGGTGGGCAGGAGCTGGGACCGAGCAACGGGAGCTCACCCTGTCACAGGGATTCAAACCGCCAACCTTCTGATCAGCAAGCCCTAAGCTCTGTGGTTTAACCCACAGCGCCACCCGCGCCCCGAGTCCCATCTAGAACAGGCGTTTTACTGATCCCCTGAGCATGGCAACCACCAACCCACAGTGCCTCTGTTCAAGCTCAGCTTATTGGGCCTCATCCACTCCACCAATATGCCCAGACAAGTTACTCTAAGGATGACTCAGTCTGGATCCAAGCCATAGTATAAAACTTTATTTTACAGCCACTTCTTCCATCTCCCCAATTACAGTATTGGAGAATATCATCCCATCTTCTCCAAGGTGATGGGGCCAGGGAGAAAAGGGAAGACATCTAATCAGTGTGGTGCATTCTATTAAATATTCAGCATTATGCTAAACATGACTCTGTAGCTCCCTTACATAATGAAGGAGGCTATTCATGCCTAAGCAGAGAAGGTATGATATAGAGGGATTTCAAATTGCTGGGCTGTGGAACCAGGAGATTTGATCTACTGAAGACCAGCCTCAGGTAATTTATTCACTTTTTATTAGCCACAGCACCAGCAGACTGTGTGTGTGGAATACATATCAGCATCTCAGAAACTCTATTCACCAAACATAATATGTAAAGGTCGTTATGAACCTGGAAAAGAGGCAGTTTAGTGCTGTATAAAAAAATATAAAAAAACTCTTTTATATCTATCCTATTCATCCACTTGGGCACTCACATAGGTAATATTATTGTGTTCAGCTGGAGCGAAAGAAAGAAAGAAGAAAGAAAGAAAGAAAGAAAGAAAGAAAGAAAGAAAGAAAGAAAGAAAGAAAGAAAGAAAGAAATGCACTTAGATGTGGTGACATTTCTTAAAACAAGTATATGTACCCAAACCCATATTGACAGAATTGGCGTGTTTTTATCCAAGAGCTTTTTGATTAAGTTCACTGAGGATGAAAACAGGCCAATGACATAAAACACAAGTCTGGGAGCATAGATCACTGATTCTGCACTGTACAATAACAATAGGAGGCACATAGTTTTCAGAGAAGCGGCAGGCAGAGGTCCACTGTCCACAGCTTTCCCTCCTGCAAACCCTCTGGCTCTTTGCCCTTGCTTACAGTACGTGTCAAATATGCTGTTAGGAATATGGAAAGTGCTTTATACTGAGTCAGATCATTGTTCATCTAGCTCAGTAATGCAGACACTGACTGGCAAGGGGATTTCAGGGTTTCAGACAGGGGACCTTCCTAGTCCCTGAACCTGGGACCTTCTGCATGCAAAGCAGTTGCTGTTCCACTTTGCTATGGTCCTTCCCCAAAGATGTGGGAGAAAAGCAACTTCAGGGGGAAAGTGGCAGGCAGGGCGTGGGTTAGGCACCTTCAGCTGCCACTTCTTCCCTAAAAAAAAAGTCTCTTCCTCAAAAAAAAAAAAAAAAGGTTTCATGTGCATGTTTTGCAGCCTTTGCAAAAACAGACCACAAACCATCCTGGAAACTTTCTAACACATCAAATCAGCATTCATTTTAAATACTAACATTTCTGTCAATCGTCAGCTATAAAATAATGTATAAAACAAATACTACAGATTATGGGTGATGGCCAACTAACAGTATGATCCTAATCTATTCAGAAGGAAAGCCATGTTGAATTCAATGGGGCTTACTTCTAGGGTTAGGAGGGGTTAGGGTTGAGGCCTAATGCATCAAGTTAGAAGGTGACAAGACTTTTGCTCTGGCAAAGGAGAATTCTACCCTGGCTAATTCTTCCCTTCCGTATATCTGCCATTCCTGATTACTCACAGGTACGTGGGGTTAGAATTGCAGCCTACATCATAATACAAGCAGAACAAATAGACAGACTTAAGTTACTCAACTGCATCAATTTCAATGGGGCTACTCTGAGTACAACCAACATTGGATAGAACCCTATTTCATTTACACTTCATAAAATTTATATACCACTTGATTGTAGAAAACCTATGGATTGCAAGCTATCAAATACCAACGACTTAAAGGCTGGCTTCCAGTACTCTTTTAAATCAAGTATGCAGCAGATATTTGACCTCAAAATCCATAGAAGAAAGCTTCTCTACTGTTTGTATGTACAAACTTTAACTCCCAAGAATCCCTGAAATGCAGAGGCCGTGTGATAAACTGTGGCTGTGCAAGTAATTTGAAGTATTCCCTGATACAATTTGTGCCCAAACTGGCTGTTTTCCACATGCCATTATAGCAACTATTACCGAATGGGCTTCAGATATAATCCATAAGGCACAGCATGGTTCTGATACCTCTCTCTCTAGTGTATCATTTCTGGCATCATTTGGTAAACATGTGAATCTGTGCAGGAACGTATAGGAGGCACCGTCTTTCATATGCTGAAATTACAGTTGCTGCCCTGATCTATACAGCTATAGATATGTGGGTTAGCTAACAGCTGGAATCTCTCTGGGGTTTTTTTAGGAACACACTCAATTGTGGCTTGTTTAAGTCCAGTACTGATGAAAGTCCCTGTAAACTAAATATTTTCCACCTGCAAAGACAAGACTCCTATCTAAATTCCACTTCGTGCACTATCCAATTCAAGCTGAGCAGTGAAAGCCTTTAAAGTGCTGGGCTATGCTGTCACTAACCACAGTGCCGACATTTAAAAGGTATTATCATTTGCTTTGGACTTTGTACCACCCTGGTGCCTGGATTCCCCCCTAGCTTGACTGTCTGATCAGTGTGTGTTTTCCTTTAGGTTAACAATCTCAAAAGCTGTGATCTGATTAACAAATACAAGAGGATTTCAACTAGCAGAGCACACATGTTATCTGGGTCTGACTTGGAAAGCGATATGCAACAGGATTTGGACCAGAACAAACTTTAAAAAGATGCATTAATTATGTATATAAGAAGGCCATATTTTACTGGCTGGCGAATTCTGCACCAGCTGAAGTTTCCAAACCGTCTTCAGAGGCAGCCCTAGGTATAATGTCTTGCAGTAATCCAGCCTAGAGGTTACCAGAGCATAGATGACAAAAGTTAGGCTATCCTTGTCCAGACAGGGATGCAGCTGGGCCACTAGCTGAAGCTGATGAAAGGCACTCCACATCACTGAGATCACCTGAGCCTCAAGTGATAGCAAAGGATGCAAAAGTACCGCCAGCTGCATACTCACTCCTTCAGAGGGAGCATAATTGCATGAAGAGCAGCCAACCTCCCATCCATCTGGTCTCAGGAACCACCAAGTAACAATGCGCCGCTCTTATCTGGATTGGAATTCAGTTTATTGGCTCTCATCCAGTTTGTTATCAAGGCAAGACAGCGGTCCAGCACATCCACTGCCCCTACAGATGTAAAGGAGGAATAGAGCTGTGTGTCACCAGCATATTGCTGACAACGTACTCCAAAAGTCCAGATGACCCCACTCAGCATTTTCATGTAGATGATAAACAGCATGGGGGATAAATTCCAACACCAAGGAACCCCACATTGAAGGCTCCACAGGCCCAAAAATCACCCTCTGGAAGACACCATCCAAGTAGAACTGGAACCACCCCTGCTGTAGAATCTCAAGAATCAGGAGCATAAGCAGTATTTGGCATAGGCCAAGTTTTCAAGGCACAGTTGAAGCCCATGCATTGTTACAGGGACTGGCATGACCATGGGGCCACCACTCAAAAGGTCATGTCTCTCATGCTAACCAGACTTTATGGTGCTGCAGGAAAACAAATGGGGTATGTTTATGCAGCGGAGACAAGTTAGTAGCCTTTTACCAACATCCAGGATCTCTTCCAGAATATGCAAACAGTAGGGTGATGGTGATGGTGCAGAAGACTCTGCTCCTGTCTAGAGCCAGCTCCAGGCTTGGGTGACCCATAGGAATCACGCCATCCTAGTTCATTCATACCTGGGCACGATGGTGGTTGAGGCTGCCAACAGGGCCATAGACAGTAGTTGGGCCTCCTACAGATGTCTCCACTACTGTGGTCTCTCGCATTTCCCTGTGCATGCTGTGTGGTGGTACAAGACCCAACATGTGCATAATTGTTGCCATGTCTCAACATATCTACTACACCTGTACATGCATAGGTTGCACATGTATAGCCACATTGTGGATGTGCCAATGAATATGAGAACCATGTGGCATGAAAGCCTGCCTACACAACACACACACACACACAGAGTGCATTCATGCACCACATAGTGGAGAGTTTGAACATCTGTAAAGAGCTATATTATCTCTGATTCCTGGTACAAGAGTTCTGAGAGAGGAAAACAAGAATCCTAAGGATCCCCAGTTTAAAATCTGGTGACAATGCCAGAAGCTGAGAATTGCGGAACAAGCCTACCCATCTAATCTAGTATGAAAGAGGTTTTTAATAGCAAATAGAGTAGAATTGGGCAACTCTGTCTCACTCATCATGTAAAGGAGAGTCATCAAAAGCACACTAATGGGATTGGGCTGTGGCTTAAGCCATTCCTCTAAATTTTGTCATTTATTATTGGCAATTTATAATAAAAGAGAGTGCTCTTTAAAAGTGGTTAGTGGCCGTTGTGAGGTTTTGTTTTTGCAGTGTCTGGTGCCCTCTGGTGGTTTCAGTTTGATACATTTAAAGTTTCATTCAGCTCTCTTTCTAGACAACTGAAAGCTATAGGAGAGTAGTGGAGATAATCTCCTTAACTGCAAAATGAATGAGGATTATTGACAAATTCAGGGGGAGGGGATCTAAACTATGGACTAGTTTGCAAATGTTTATGCCATGGAAACAATTTAATGCCCTTCATTTGGCATGGAATTTGTGTCACAGATGTGCGTTGGCTTCAGACAAATCATGAATCTGAAATCAAAACAGGGTGATTCAGGAGTCATCAGAAGTGAGTCAAGGGTTCTCTGAATCAATCCAAGCCAAGTCTGGTTCCCACAATGCTCCATTAATGATTCAGAGGTAAACAAGGGCATAGACAGTGTGTCCATAAAAATTGAAACAGTTACATGTACACTACTTCTGAGCAGTGGCAGATTCCAAGGGTCCCACTGCACACCTCAGGTGCCTTTGTGATATGTGGTGTTGCTTTCACATATGCACAGGCTAAGCATGATATGGAAATGTGGTGCCTCCCCACTTGTGGCATGCTCCCCATGAAAGAGTTTGAATTTTAGGCCTAATTTCTCTGAAAACATTATCCTAATTTCATTATATCATTTCAGTGCAGATAGTTCTTCAGCTACCACATAGCTTAGGTTCGTTGGAGTGTGCTGGCTATTCAGACAAGACCAGAAGACACCAGGCAGGGATTATATACAAAGCTTGTTGTGATAAAGATACAGAAATGTGTTGCTTCAAAGTTATTGCCAATAGGACAAAGCTGATACTTGCAGCTGGTGAAGTAGTAAACAATAAGACAGCAAGACACCTTTGGGTATGTGGGAATCCAATTTTGGAACAGGTGGCTCTGAAACTGATGACACAGTCTGGGTCCTACCTCTTTGGATCTCCAAACTGTGACACTACCCTCTGGTATCTGATTGGCTAAGTACCGAAATAGCCCAACCCATCCCCTGGGGGGTGTCATACCTAGTTTTCATTTTCACAGATGCTCTTGAAACTGACAGTTCATCATTCTTGACATCTGTGGCGATCACACAGGGTCCCCAGACTTTTAACGATCTATTGATCCCTGTGCCACCATTGTGCTCGCTTCCCCGCTGCCACCAACCAGTTACTCTCTGGTAAGACACTGAGTCCAGTCAGTAATTGAAAGTGAACAAAACAAAAAAACCAAGTTTATTTTACAAACATTAACAAATTTATTTCCCCCCCCCCCAGATAATATTCCTGTCAGTATCTTAACTTTAGTTTCACTGCCGGCCTATACCTTCCTATTACCTTCTGACTGATTATTGCAACTGTTTGACTGACTCCTCTTAACAAATTCTCTCACTTTCTCACACCAGACTAGCCCAACCCACAGACTTATCTTCTCTGTCTCTTCTAACTCCAGACTGTCTTCTCAACCACCCTAACTGGCCGAGGGAGCCGGCGTACAGCTTCCGGGTCACGTGGCCAGCATGACTATGCCACTTCTGGAGAACGAGAGCAGCGCACGGAAACGGCATTTACCTTCCTGCCACAGCAGTACCTATTTATCTACTTGCACTTTGACATGCTTTCAGACTGCTATATATCTGACCACAATTTCTTACTCATACCCCTGTACAGTGGTACCTCGGGTTAAGTACTTAATTCGTTCCGGAGGTCCGTTCTTAACCTGAAACTGTTCTTAACCTGAAGCACCACCTGAAGCTAATGGGGCCTCCTGCTGCCACCGCGCCGCCGGAGCATGATTTCTGTTCTCATCCTGAAGCAAAGTTCTTAACCTGAAGCACTATTTCTGGGTTAGTGGAGTCTGCAACCTGAAGCGTATGTAACCTGAAGCATATGTAACCCGAGGTACCACTGTATTCTAACTTTTCTCCTTGCCTGCAATTTCACTTCCCCATTCTTGCTGGGCATCTGTGGTCTTATCCTGACATGTGCACTTGAATGTACTTGCAATGCCAACTATCAGTGCTCCTATATTAGCTTTTGGAATCTTTCCATCAGTCATGCCCTTTCACCCAGATCTCTGTGTCCATCGTTTTACTTCTTCTTTTCAAATTCCATACTTCAGCCAACACAACAGTTTGTACCCATAAGCATCTGGTTTGTGACTTCCACAGAAAGGACTTGTAATATCAGAATATAAGAGCATCCATATATACCATAATCAGTAGGGGTCTAAGGTCCTGTACTCGCACACCCCAAGCCATAGCACTGGATTCAGAGCACAGAGAGCAAAATCATGGCTCTTTGCGGGTTCCCAGCTTCAACTGCAAGGACTGGCTGTTTTTTTCTTCTTCTATTCAGTAACGATATTACCTCCAGACATCTAGCCATTAAACTACAGTGGTGCCTCACAAGACGAAAAGAATTCGCTCCGCGAGTCTTTTCGTCTTGCGATGTTTCTTGTCTTGCGAAGCACGGTCCGTCGCAACTGCGCCTCTTCAAGCGGCTTTAAAAAAAAAGCGCAAGACGTTTTCGTCTTGCGAAGCAAGCCCTTAGGGAAATTCGTCTAGCGAAGCAACGCAAAACCGAAAAACCCTTTCGTCTAGCGAGTTTTTCGTCTTGCGAGGCATTCGTCTTGCAGGGCACCACTGTATTTACATGAAACCACAGAAAGAGGTTTTCCGGAGGTTTGGGGTTGGGTATCACTAGTATGCTGATAATATCCAGTTTTGTTTCTCCTTTCCACCTAAATCCAAGGAAGATGTCTCGATTCTAAATTTAAAGGTGACTTGCACAAAGATACCTGCACCCATCTGTCTGATATTTTACACTGTTCATCTGAACAGAAGGTGCGAGCACCCCTGCAAATTTCATCTGATTATGCTAAACGATAAAGTTTTAGACAACAAAAAGAAAAAGAAAGAAAGAAAGAAACACCCAGAACCTATTTATCTGATGATTGGTAGGCTTTATCTAACCAGGAGGGGCTAGTATGTCTGCAAATTCCATTAACTTGTAACAAAAAGCATTCCAAAGTGGAAGCTGGGCTCTGAATGTGCCATCTCATCTCTTGATTACCTGTGCAGGCATGAAAGAGAATCTCTTATAACATGCTTGCTGTTAAATATTTCAAATACTAAATACCATATACCATTACCTCCCAGCTGTCAAAAACATGCCAATCATCAAATATTGTCATATACGAAATACCATTGCATGTCAGCCATCAAGTCCCATTACATGCCAACTATTGTTAAGCATCAAAAGCTGAAAGCAAAATGCTCTCCGGTGTTAAATATAGATGTCAAATAGATTGCTTTTTGTACTTCTGCAAACTTTGGCATTTTCCTGAGCCTGCTGATACCCTTCCAGGTAGTTGAGGCTTGTTTCAGCTACATACTCAATGGGACTCAAAGCCGGAGCATCAGAAATAGAAGGATTGATTAAAAGGTTGCAGCATAGTATTTAGTGAGCAAATTTGTTCTAGCTTTCAGTCAAACAAGCACAGACACTTTTGATGACTGAAGCAGTATTTTTTCAAAAAATGAAATGGATGCTGTGATACCATGAGCCACAGAGCTGCTGCTGGTACTACCATTAAGAAAATGTTGAGTGGCAGAAGGAAGCTAAAGTCCCTGCAGCAGATGCCATCTGTCCTATAAATACTCAGACAGATGCTACTGCTGTGCCAATTGCTCATGTCTTTCCTGGTGTGTTCAAGGTTCTCCTAACTTTCCTTTGACAAATGTGAAGCTTTTGCCAAGAACCTACCCTGCCAAATGACCATCTTTTATAACACGGAATCATTCCCCAGCTGCCAATTACGCTCAAAGTCATGACGCTGGCACAGTTTACCAACATATGCATTCCAGAGGATAACTTTAACAACCAGAGTGCAACTGTGCTGTTATCACAGTTGTACACATAACCCTTTATGTGTTCCTGTTAATGTGAACTATGCAGCTCAGCTAAGATGCAGCTGCCAAGGCAACAAATATTCTCTCACATGCTGGGCACAATAACCATTTGGATCACATTTTAAAAGATAAATGTTTTCCTTAGTCCAAGCTAACAGGTGTGAAAATGTCTTGGCTGGGCAGGAAACAAGCAGTTCATAAAACCAGCCACTAGAGGCAGCATGAAAATATAACAAAATATATTTAAAATTAATAAATAAATGTGTAAAGTAATACATTCAGAAATTACAGCATGATCAAGTGCTTAGCACAAAAAAGCTTAATCATAACAAGAGTATAGTAGCACTCTAAAGAAAAGCATGCTTGGAAACTAATCCAGAGCAAATGTATGCTTAGCACTGAGGAGATAGAAAGCAATGGGCATGATCCAGCTAAATGTAAGCATTTTTGCTCAAATGGTTTTACAGGAAAGTAAAATATATACTACTTAAACCTCCCACTTGGGTGGGGGATGAGAACTTAGTGTCTGAATCATGTTCAAGCCTTATATGGTTTATGCCCATGCTATCTGAAGGACCATATTCCCTACTACAAACCTGCCCAGGGCCCAAATCTTCAGTGGAGGCTCTTCTCTCAGTCTCTCAGTGGAAGCACCAGCAGGGGAATCTGCAAAGGAACTGCCAGGGGAAGAAGGATCAGTGCCAGGTGGTGGGACAACGCTGAGTGGTCAGAGGGAGAAGAAGGGACAGAGTGGGAGGAGGATGATTCAGAAGCTGAAGAGGCAACAGGGTTTAGTGAGCAGGGAGAGACTGTGGCAGATAGTAGCCCAGAATGAGACGCAGAAGCTGAGGTTGGAGAGGAGCGGGGCCAAGAGGCAGAGATGAGGCAGGCTGTTGAACAATTCCAGGGATTTCCCCCCTCCTGCTGCAACCAGCTCCCCTCCCCTCTGTTCTCCCAGAACACATAGAGGAATGAAGAGGGCAGAGCAAAGAGAGACAATGAAGGAGTCTTAGATTGCTTGGGAAGGGCCAGGGGGAGGGAGAGTCTTAGGGAGCGGTGGGAAGGCAGGGATCTTCAGTCCTCGCAACTGCCTCATTAGGGCAAGATCTACTGGGAAGAGTTGCTGTGATCACTAGGCCTGAGCTTTTTTTAAAAAAATAAAAAATAAAGAGTTAACTTCACTGACACCGCATGTTTTATTGCTATCCTACACCTTACTCCAGCTCCTGACATCCTAGTGAGGCTAGACTGGCTCTCTATTTGTCCTTCCCTCAGAAGGTGAAGGCAGTTTTATTCTGGCAGACTTTGGGGAACATTCAAGGAAAGTGTGTTTAATGGTGCTGTGCTGTTTTTACTGGATAGGTTTACTAGATTTGTTTTATATTTTTTAAATTGTATTATAGTGCAATTATTTTTGAACTATTATCTGTTATATACTTTTAACTTTCTAAGTGAGTGCTGTATAATTGTAAATCAGAGGTGGGGAACCTGGGCTTCTCCAGCTATCACTAGAACGCAACTCCCATCATCCCTGTTGGAAACTGGAGTTCAGCAAATTTTGAGGGCCACTGGTTTCCCGCCCCTGATGTATGCAATTTCATTTGCTAACAGATCTATATTTAACTCTCTCTTTTTTAGAAATAAAAAAAAGCAGCGTGGTGCAATTCTCTCATTTGACAGATAGCTAAGGTTTGAGGTTAGGTGTGCAGAAAGATGCTCACCTCATCCTGAACCTGCAGTGTCATTCTCTTAATCACTGTATTTTTAATCACTTCATCCAGCCCATTAATTGACTAAAGGTTTCTATAAAATACTTTCAGCTAATCAGTTAAGGGATCATTACTGTTTTACATTTGGTACCTGTCAAGAAGGAGAACAATGTAAATTATAGCTTAGTGAAATTTCTCCACTTTAGGAACTTAGGAAACTGCCATATACTGAGCTTGCATTCACATGGCAGTTTATTCCATTTTCACGACCTTTTCCTAACTGTAAATTTCCACATTTTATATGAACTTTCACATGATGTAAAAGCCACTTCTACACGCATTTCCTTATTATTTGCAAATGGGTCTTTTCTGGAAGCAAATGACACAGAAACAAGCATTAAACCTAATTCCAGAAGTAGCTTACATCATGAGCTCAAATATAACACAGAATTCAACAGTTAGGGGAAAGTCGTGAACATGGAATAAACTATCATGTGAAGGCAGCCCAGGTCAGTGCTATTTTTCTAGAAAAAGAGGTTTCAGAACTCACCATGAGCGCCTCACTTGTTTGCTTATAATGTCAATGGCACCCACCTGATAGGTGTCAGAACTGAGTTTCGGATGAAAAAGAAGCCCTGCCTTTAGCCCCTCAAGCCCAATATTGCAAACACTTAGTGACAATAACCCTCCAGTTTCAGACATGAATCTCCCCCCCTCCCCCCTACATCAAATACAGCTTATCAGTGAAGCTAAAGTTTATTTCCTATGGCTACAGGGTGTGGAACACCAGCTTGCAAGTGAGTACAGTGGTACCTCGGGTTACATACGCTTCAGGTTACATATGCTTCAGGTTACATACGCTTCAGGTTACAGACTCCACTAACCCAGAAATAGTACCTTAGGTTAAGAACTTTCCTTCAGGATGAGAACAGAAATCATGCTCCAGCGGTGCAGCAGCAGTGGGAGGCCCCATTAGCTAAAGTGGTGCTTCAGGTTAAGAACAGTTTCAGGTTAAGAACGGACCTCCGGAATGAATTAAGTACTTAACCTGAGGTACCACCGTATTTAGAAGTTTGAAGTGACTTTTTTCCCCTTCTCTTTTGACAGGGAGACAGTTGTCTAATTCTTCCAGAAGAGGGTGCTGTTCTCTTTCAGGAGGTAAGGCGTCTCCTTGCCTAAAGATTCTGGAAATGCAATACAGATTATGGGCACTTCTCATGGGCACTGTATCTTTAGCCATGGGAAGGAAATACTGGGAAGGAAAATTACTGGGAAGGAAGTAAAGCTTTTTAACCCTTTAAGACATGTGCTTGTGTTGTGGGGAATACCTGAAACAAATCCAAAGTTTCATGTATTCTACTCTTAAAGGTGTAGGAGCTTTTTCCTCATTTCAGCTGGCCATCCTAATAGAATTATGCTGGAAATCAGTAGCATTTATGTGGGGAGTACTGCATTAGTTTTCCTGCTTACAACACTAGTGCATCTTCTTTCTAGCATTCATTTCAAACTGCAGTACCTGTTGTATTACGGAACTGTGACTTTAGCATACCGGCATGTCATACTAAATTTCATTCACCCCAGTGAGGTTGGTGTGATACTATAACAATTGTCATTGGACCATGTTGCTACTCCCCTATCCTTTCCACACAAGTGTGTACTTCAGTTTCCCAATGAAAGTAGCAGAAAAAAAACTATATGCCAGTATTTCACCCACACATTTTGTCACTTCTGCAATTTTGGGGGTTGATGGGGTTACAAATTGCTTTTTTCTGGAAGTGATTAACACAAAAATGAGAGTTAAACTGCCACTATATTCCATGTTGTTCGGATGCCTGATTATTGCCTTCCAAAGCAACTACTTTATTCCAAACTTAAAAATGGAAAGTGTAATGCTGGTGATCAACAAAAGAAGTTTAAAGACACTCTCAAGGCAAATCTTTTAAAATGTAGTTTAAATACTGACAACTGGGGAACACTGGCCTGCAAGCGCTCCAGTTGGAGAACAACCTTTACCAAAGGTGTCATGGGCTTTGAAGACACTCAAACTCAGGATGAAAGAGAGAAACATGCTAAGAGGAAGGCACATTTGGCAAACTCTCAACTTGATCAACTCTCACCCGGAAACCCATGTCCCCACTGTGGAAGGATGTGTGGATCCAGAATTATGGACTCACTGCTAAAGCTGTGTTCATGGAAGACAATCTTAGTCGGCTATGACTGATCACTGAAGAAGAAGATTCCACTAAATTTCCAGGAGTTGCTTTTGTATTATGTGAAAGCTCAAATATATTACAAAAGCTAACAGTTAGGAAAACTGAATAAACTGCTCTGTAAACGCAGTCTTTGTGATTTATTGTTTTTACGTGTCTGTGACTGGCATTGACTTGTGCCTTGTTTAAAAAATGGGTTCATAAATTAACATCAGCTGGTATTTCTAAGCTGGTCCTGTGTGACAGCAGAGCATTGAAGGCTAATATGCTGTGGGTAAGGCTGATAATTAACTCCCCTGAGAAAAGCATTTTCATCAAGGGATAGTGGCACTTAATTTCTAAAAGAAAGAAAAATATATAATTTTCCTTCAAGAATTCCCACGTGATAAAGGCAAATTCTGCTCTTGGTTCAGGAGTTAAATCAACATGAGTTCAAAAGACAAGTGAGCGGGGGGGGGGGGGGAGGGGGGAGACCTGCTTTGGGTTTTTATTTCCTCTACCTATTTTTGGAAACAGAACCCTCGTGACTTGATGTAACAGGATTTGATAGAGGATTCAGCATGACAATGTTGCAGTTGTTCTGTGTACAGGAAAGCAAAGGGATTATTCCGAAAGCTGTACTTAAAATGAAGCCTTTATTTGGAATGCAGACACCATGTGAAATTCACGCTTGGCTTTAAGCTTCCCTGAAAAGAACACCTCTGTTTATAGGGAGGGACTGCAACTTGGTAGGCAGGCAGGCAAAGGAACACTTTCAGTTTCCAAACAGGGTTGCTGATTGACTGGGGAGAAGGGGTGCTGAGGTACCCAAACTAATTTTACCTCTAACACAGTGGTGGTAAACCTTTGGCCCTCCAAGTATTGCTGGATTTCAGCTTCCATCCTATCTGATCACTGATCATGCGGACTGAGGCGGGTGGGATTCCAACAATACCTGGGGGCTAGAGTCCACAGGGTTCCCCATCCTTTTTTAAACAAATATATAGGAACCAACATGTAGATTGTGAGCAAATCAAAAATCTATTAATACCGGATGCCCAATTTGTTTTATTTGCCTATCATGGAAATTTGGCACTGAACGCCAGGATTTTCATAGCACACATTGTATCTGTTTGATAGAGGAAAGGTGATTGCATGCTGAAGGAACAGAGTCACAGACTAGGTACTAGTTTGAGTTCAAAAGAGCAAGGTGGGCAGAAGTCATGCAACCACTGCTTCCAAAAATCTATCAGCTATGGGGAGATAAAGCAGCTGCCAGACACCTGCCTTAGCATTCAACTCGGCAGGTGTGCTCTCAGATGGTGAAGAGTCAGCAACTTGGGAATCACTGTTGCACCTGCAGACATCTGAGCGCAAATTACATCAAACAAATTCCATGCTGTGTTTGAATTGACCAACGAAAAGGGGAACCCAAAAGAGCAGCTGGAAGCAAACAGCAGAAAACACTGGGTTCAAATTTTTGTTTTCGTTACCAGGTATGAATTGTATAGAACTTTCATTACTTGTTTAAACTATTGAGCAGGAGAACAATTCTTTTTTCTAAGTGCCACTTACATGTATTCTAAGGAAATAAAACAATGGAAGACACACGCACACACTTCACATGGTCAAATTACAAAATTGGCCAAATCGCAAAAGGCTTAAAACATTTTTTCAGTGGTGATGGACCTGATGGGTAGAGAACTGCATGTTTAACTGTTTCATAGAAGAAAGAAGTGCAATGCTTCCCTAAAAAGTTATATACTGCTGTTTTTATTCGTATGATTATTATCGTACCACTTATATGCCAAAATGGCCTCTAAGCAGTTCACAGCTATAAATTGAATGTTAATCTTAAATTGCACAGAACATTAAAGTATTCAATTAAACAAACCAGGTTAAAACAGTTAAAAACATTTAAAAAAATAAGATTGAAAATTTAGAACATCATTTGTGTCCCTTCAAGGAGCTCTGAGCAGAATACACAGGGTGATCTCCTTTTATCTACATAGCCATCCAGTGACTTGCAGATTTCCTTCCGATGAGGAACATGGCCTGCTCTTGCTTTGAGGGACCATCCGCAAAATGCCCTCTTGTGGAACCAATCCTCTATTAGTTGTCCCCTGGTGCCAGCCACAGACAGTAATGTGATCAGCACTGGGCTCTGAAGCATCAATCTGGGGCACTGTGTGAAATGAACATGTTATTTGGTTGGCAAACATGGTAGGTCCAGCTGTGGCCCCAGAAGATGCCCAGTTGTGCCAGGTGTTGACACCAAACCTTCCAAAGAGACATGGCTTAAGAGCTACTACTCTGGCATGGATAACCACAATGTTGCAACACAATGTCATGTTTCTCTCTCTATCTCTCTCTTTTTAAATGATATTTATTAGAAGTTTAAAAATTTCAGAAAAAAGAAGAAAAGAAAACAAAAAAAATTAACAGGACATACATTACAATACATAAAGAAAAAAAGCATAAAAACAATACAACAATACAGCAAAAAAGAACAATAACATTAAAACACACATCCATATTCCATATCTTTATCTTTCATTTACTTGTTTCATCGACCTCCTCACACCTCCCTTTTTGTATTCTAATTCAATTAATTGTTTCAGCAAATTCTTTCCATCTTTCTCAATTTTTATTCTATAATTTATCTTAACGGTCTAACCTATTAATTAACTCAGCAAATCCTTTCCATCTTTCACTGTATTCTGTCATTAAATTACCTTAATTTATTTTAACTTTATCTTACCATAAAAAGCCTTGAAACTTAAACTTAAAACTTAATACTTATTTATACATAACTCCTTATATCGTTTCTACTAAAGCCAAATAGTTTCATTCCAACATTTTTCCTAACACTCATTAATTTTACACTATTTCTCAAAATAAATTTTTAAAAACTTTCTTCCAATCTTCATCCATCGTCTCTTCTTCCTAGTCTCGGGTTCTGTCAGTCCTTTCTGTCTGTTCCATCTAGTCCATCAACCTGGTGATCTTGTGTCTGAGGCTCTTAAGTCTTTTCCATGTCCCTTCTGCAGATCTTCTTCTTGTTTATACCTGCACTTTACTTTGTCTTTTGTTGATCTTTTTCTTAATTTCTTTCCTTTCTCATTGAGGAGTAGGTCTCGGGGAGACTCCAACCCAACAATATCTCCATCCCCCCTCGACAGGTCAGCCCATTCTCCACAGTCAGCACTGTAATCCAAAAAGTATTTGAAAGCATGTTTCAAAGTCCCTCCAAAGTTAAGAGCCCCCACAACTCCAGACCCCGCCCCCGGCCCAAAACCAAATCCCAAGAGCCAAAACGGCCCTGCATAGGGGGATCCATCCAACTTCCCATCTCCAAACCAGTACTCCATCTCTCCAAATCTGACTTTCTCCAGGTTCAGTCTTCAAAGACTGCAGTTTATGCTCCTGCAGGGCCTCGGGTCTCTCCATTTGTGTTAGTTGAGGTTCAACAACAGCCTCCTCCATTATCTTCTGCATTTGCCCTGTCAAAGCAGATTCCTGGGTTGGTTCCTGAATGGTTTCTATTTGCGTATTCACTGTTTGTCCAAAATTACTGACTGCAACAGTCATCAAATCCATCTTCTCATGCAGCTGCTCCAACAAAGCGCTTGTCTTGCAAAAAGCAAGCACCAAAACTTCTTCTAAGCACATTCTTGTCCAAGGTCAAAGTCTGGTCTCACGATCCTTAATCTCCACAGCTGTGGAATTCCCCAGATCAACTCCAGCAACAGTTTAACAAGCTCCCTCTAGAGGAGACAATTTCTATTTGTATCCATCTTTTAAAAGCAGGTCCAACAAAAGAAAATTACTTTCATTTTTCAAATATTTTGTTTCTTTTAAACGCAAAAGGCAACATTGGAATCAATATGTTTCTCTTTTTTAACTATCTGTCAAAAGACGTTTCATTCACAGTCAATGAACTTCCCCAAAACGTCTGTCTCTGACACCCCGTTCCCAGGTTTGAGACAGTGGAAATTTATCTTTCTTTACTCTCTCTCCTGCAGGCTTAAACAATCTAAAATTCCCCCTCCTCTTCTCCTGCTTCCAAGAGGGGTTTTGGTAGTATTAACTGAAGGAAATTTAGTCCTTTATATACGACTTTCCAGACTTTAGCTTGCAAAATTTTGCTTCAATCTATTTACAAAAGCGGAAGGCGGACTTCCTGTTTAGAACCTTCCCGCTTCGGTGCCAAATTAAAATGTTTCGTAGTCCAATTTTCCGTTCTACTCACGGGTAGTTGTTTAGAGTCCAATTGTCCACAGGAAAAAGTCAGCACTCTCCGGCAACGGCTGTGTGGCTTCACTCCGTAAAAGTAGCGGTCGATTCAAAACACCGCGCCACTCACCCCACTTCGCTTCGGGACCCCAAAAAAGGGTTTCCCCGTGAGTAGGGGAGGCGCTCTTGGTGTCAGCCGAATCCCACATTCCCAGGCTTCCTCTGCCTGGGATTTTTGAAGGGTCTCCGCCTTCGCCGCGGCGGCAAGACCCGATTTTCGCGGAGCAGGTTCCTCTCAGTCAGAGGAACTCCGCCATTGCTGATGGCGCTAACCCGGAAGTCCACAATGTCATGTTTCTCACAGCATCAGCAGCAAAACCACTGCTGCTGCCTTGAAATGCAGGATGATCTTTCATGCCAAGTAGGCCTGCTACTTTACCCTAGATTGGAAGATTTGTCATCTAGTGAATTTAGACACTGTGATATTGCTCATCTGTTTAATATACAGCTTTACTCTCCAACTTCTGAAGCAAAGTTTATTTTAGTTCCAAGCCACTGCAGTCTCCAAGCAGTCGTTTTAACCTTTCTTATCACCCTTTCCAAACAATTTTTGTATCGGAGGCCTTTGAATCATGTCACCGTATCCCCTGACTGGAGAGTGCATTGGAAAATAAATCCATATAGCTATGGCAACAAGAGAAGTATCAGATTCCACACCCTGCTCCCGCTACATGCTTCTGGTGTCAGAAAATGGAAATGTCTATGAATTGTTGCTTAAGACAGTGCTGCGCATTTGATATACCCAAGCAAGCTACCAAGGGAAAGTGTCTCTTAGCTAAAAGGGATACAGTTTTGAAAAGCAATTTTGGCATGCGCACACACACAGGTATACTGCAGACAGAGAATTACTGAGGGGAAAATAAAAGTGGCATTTAAATGTTTAGAGAAAATACCACCCCCTCAGAAAAGAAGTTCTTTACTGCCAGGGGAGGGGGGAGGGGGTACACAATATTCTTCTAAACCTGTTTATATCAAAAGGATACCCTTTCATAACAGAAACAAGTCCTCCCCGTCCCCATAGTGTATTGACACAGTTTCAGCCCTTGCTCTTTCATACTGGCTGATTCAAAGGCTGCACTTGCACTATGCATTTGAAGCCTCACCATCCCACTTTAAAAGGTCATTGCATCCCTCAAGAAATCCTGGGAACTGTAGTTTGTGAAGGGTGCAGAGAGCTTTTAGGAGACCTCTAGTCTCTCACAGGTTGGATAGCTCTGCCAGACAGAAGCAACTACAGTGATACCTCGGGTTAAATACTTAATTCATTCCGGAGGTCCATTCTTAACCTGAAACTGTTGTTAACCTGAAGCACCACTTTAGCTAATGGGGCCTCCTGCTGCCTCCGCGCCACCAGAGCACAATTTCTGTTCTCATCCTGAAGCAAAGTTCTTAACCTGAAGCACTATTTCTGGATTAGCGGAGTCTGTAACCTGAAGCATATGTACGGTAACTTGAAGCGTATGTAACCCGAGGTACCACTGTAGACTCATTGTTGGGAAGGGATATTCCCATCTTACCCCTTCACAGGTTCAGGGCTGTCTTCCTCACGTGTCTGCCCTACCCCCCCCCCTCAAGAGGCACCCTCCTCTCTGAGACTTCTAAGCTTTCAGAAGGAGTTTGGAAGTTTACAGCATCCCTTCAGCCCCACCCTTTCCCAGCTGCCATCCAATTAAGCTGATTGCTGGTGATGAGAGACATGAGTAAGCAGCTGGTCAGGCAGCTTCTTTTTCCCTTCCCTCACAAAGATCATGGAGGAGCAACAACCTTCCTCAGACTCCCTCCCCATCTCAGAGTTGGCATTCAGAGTCATACTCTGCCTCTAAACAGGGAGGTCCCATTTAGCCTTCATGGGGAATAGCTTCTGGTAGGCCTGTCTTTAATTATTCTAACAAACCATGTTGTGGTAGCAAATTCTGTGTGTTGATTATGCAGCATGAAGAAATACACTTCTGAAGCCATTGCCGGGGCGTGGCCAACCATTGACCAATATGGCAGCATAGACTGTCTTGCCTCAGTCCTTAAATAAGCAAATGCTACTGAATTAAAAATTTCTATTTTTCTTAAAACAGGAGCCACTGATGGGACACACTTTCTAGAAGAAAGAAAAACAAAGCAGACCCACTTAACCTGTGGCTCTCTCCTTCAGTAACCGTGGAGCATTCATCAGACATCTCAACCTCACAGAAAAGCAATATGGTGCCCGAGGTAGAAAGAAGCAGGAGCAGCAGACCTGGAAAGGTAAACAAAAAATATGAACTAACTTTAACACAAAATTTAGGTTCCTTAATCAGAAACTGATTAAGCTAAGACTGGTCACAAGAGAAAGCGAACTTTTTAGAAGCTATAACAGAAGTAAATAGAACTGCTGATGAAGAATTTGATCTGAATGTTAAAAACAGGATCTCAGTCCACTCTCTTAAGTGCTCTCAGGCAAACTTCCAGTTACAACTGAATGCATTGCCAGTCCATCCATGTGGTATGCCCAAAATGGCTGCTGTGCTCTCAAGGGAGAAAATGGGATGTCCCAGTTTTTCCAGGGCCGTTGACGGGTTTGTATTTGTAAGTGGTGAGTCTGTAGCCTATGGGCCTAGCTGGAGCAAACCGCACCTACTTTATCCAACATCACAATGTCAAGCATGAGAAATTGTATGTCACAGCTGCAAACAAAACAAAAAAAAATCAGGTGCACACTCTAAATGCACTCCTGGTTCTTCCTTTGAATTTGGCATCTTTTTTTTTTCCTTTTTTGCCAACCTTAGTAGCCACAGCCTGAGTTAGCTATGCTCACAATGAAACATTTCCCCCTTTGCAGCTACATCTTGAACTCAAACTGGGCTGCAACAGAAAAAAAAGTCCCTTTGCAAGGTGTGACTTAATTTTGCCGAGTTTGCAAGGGAACGTTTTTTCCTTTGCAGCTTGGAATGTGTTCAAGCCATGGCTGCAAAAAGAAGAAAAAACTTAAGCACATTTTCTATTATTTCCTTTAAAGTTGTGTCACTTATTATTGTGATGTTAGCTGATTGCTGACTCACAGATGGACAGCTCTTCCCACCTTTTGAAACGGCTCATCTGGAGCGCAGAATCCAACTCATTGGCAAGATCCTGTTTCCCATCCCTGACTTAAATAAACATACAAGGAGGGGGAAAGGAAGGATCCATGTTACCCTACATGTATTCAAGGCGCTATCTGTAGCAGGGGATGCCTCCTGTACTCATGCAGTGAACGCTGTGTTGTACACAGTCACTCCTGAACACATAGAGAGTGGTGGCAGACAGACATGGATGCTCATCCACGCTGTCCCCTCTTTGCGTACTTATTTTGAACACATGACTAGGGATCATAAGACACCTCCATTTGGGATTAGGGAGTACGAAATCTCTCCTGTGAGTTCCAATGCTTCATTGGACCTCTGCATGCATAAGACATGCTCACTTGCAAAGAACCTGCTCAAATTATTTTGAATTACCGGTACTTCTGAATAATCAGTTTTAATCCCATTGACCATTATCTTCATTGGGTTCTCAGCAGTGATTAGAACTAGTTTCAATACACAATATACTATTTACAAGTGGTAAAAGTTGCTGATAACACAAAATTTTATTATGGAAAAATGAAGGCATTGCATCTCTCTCTGTCTGTAATGCTGGAGTAGGCACAACCCAAGCAATCTAAGGTTAGGTTTGATTCCCAAACTTACCGTAATTTGAAACTGGATCAACTCCTTGCTTTGTCTCAGGGTGGATTCTCCACCTAGTCAATTAATTTGCAAGTTGAAGGCGTTCAACTTCTGAGCCCTTGGGGATGCCAAGTGCTCTAACACTACAGTGAAGAGGGAGGATAGTTTTCCAAAATAAGCACACTGACGTCAGAAGCTTTTGTGTTGCTAAGAGAAAGAATGAGCATGGCTTGGGAAAAGCACGCTGTTTCAACAAATCCAGTCGAGTTGGCAGCCAAACCTGGCGAAAGATAATGGAAGCAGTTTGCCGCAATACATACCAGATTGTTACATCAGCCTAGGTTACATGAGCTAACCACATGTGTGAGGTTATTGAGGAGCATGCCAGAGAAGATGATCGTCTTCTCGTTCATGCTTGCTGCAGAGACTGCAGATTTATTTTTATTTTATTTTTTAAAAAAACTCTCAGTTGTTCAAGCGGTAAAGGAAGGGATGGCCTACCAAAGGGTAATTATATACAGAGGAAGGTGGTCATGTAACAAAAGGGAGGGAATTTCTTGATCACTTTCCTTTAATCAGCAAGTATTCCAAGCTTTCATGGTCCATTGATTTTTAAGAACTGATCAGGAGATAGATGGCTTGGTTTCTGTAATTCTGCCTAGTGATTGTGGACTCTGTATTACCATTTAAATAGCATCATGGTCCATGGAGCAATATGCATATCACTTTCACTATGGTCCCTAACTGCTCAACAGATGTTCCATTATGATTACACCTCTTTTCCTCCAACAAACAAACAAACAAGGCAACTAACAAACTTGTAGTGGTAGCCTTTCTGCCGAATAACATTAGCACAGCACATAAACTGAACTTTCAATGACTGAATGGAAAGCACAACTTGGCCCTGTTCTCAGGGGCAATGCCAACGGTCAAGACACTGAAGACTTCCCCCTTCAGAAATGTTGCTCGCATGTTGCATCAATACCAGTGTGCCTCAGCAAGGATCCACATTCCATCTTACCATGCCCTCTGGCGGCCACTTGTACAATGCAAACATCCCTATCAGGGTCAGGTAAGCCTTCCCGCATAGGATTCCACACAGTTTGGAAAACCAGTTATGCAGCACTCCAGAACATGTGGGGCCCTTCACATACACTGCTGTATACACAAAAGCTTCTTTGCTGAAGATGTCTATGCTGCATGTGCAGATGCTTAGAGGTGAGACAAGCCAGTGTGTGCAGCTTCAGGGGCGGGGCTAATCATTGTGAAACAATGAATAGTACTGATGTGGTAGTAAGTCCCATGCTTCCATGGCAGAAAGTCCAATTCTACTCATGATGATAGGATGATAGGATTTCATTGTATTTTTTTATTATAAAATATTGATTAAATTTTTTTGAAATATAACAGTAAAAATGAAAAAGAAAAAAAGAAAAATACAAAATAAAAACAGTTAAAAACATACATTTTTTTCTTTTACTTATTTTCTTTTAGCTTATTTCCCGGACCTCCTCATACCTCCCTTTTTTGTATCCCACTTCAATTTATTGGTTCAGCAAATCCTTACCATTAGATTTTAACCCATTTATAACCCTTTTTTCATATTCTCTTAAATCATTACAGCTGGAAACCCCTTAGTTGCTATCCAACATCATTCTATCATTCATTAATTTTACAATATTTCTGTAGATAGTCTTTAAATTTCTTCCAGTCTTCTTCCACCGACTCTTCTCCCTGGTCTCGGATTCTGCCAGTCATTTCTGCCAATTCCATATAGTCCATCACCTTCATCTGCCATTCTTCCAAAGTGGGTAGATCTTGTGTCTTCCAATACTTTGCAATAAGTGTTCTTGCTGCTGTTGTGGCGTACATAAAGAAAGTTCTGTCCTTCTTTGGCACCAATTGGCCGACAATGCGCAGAAGAAAGGCCTCTGGTTGGATGATAGGATTTCATTGTAAAAGCTAGCACTTTTTTTAATATTGCAAGAGTTTCGTGTTAAATGACAAGGCACTCCCTTATATAACAAATGACAACGGAATACTTAATTCCCAAGATCCCCTATGCCACAAGGCAAGAGCATGAGCACAGGATGACACAGTTAGAAGCGTCATAAATTAGACCACGGGCAGAATCGAACTAAACAGTTCCACCACTACAAGGACTTTCAGCTGTGCAGAGGAATTTCCATGCCCTCTCTTGTCCATGTGTCCCCATATGACCCATAAATCTGTTTTAGAGTTTTCCCAAATCCTCCTAAGTAGCATGTGGGAGAGGAAAGGGGCAAGGAAGTTCCATTGGGAAGCTAAAAGTCTCTGCACTGGCAGAACTGTTTACTTCTATACTGCCCTATGTACCCACCTAGTGAATCAGGAGGAGAGACACACAAATGTTATTAATACAGTGCATATTAAATAGTTTACAGAAAAGCAGGGTTGCCCATTTGCAACAGGAGAAAATGTTTTTTAAAACAAACAAACAAACCCATGAAAGGTCTTTAAACATATTTGATAGGTGACATTTCCATGTTTTTTTATTTTATTAAAATTTGCAAATCATGAGTATTAGGGGATGATTAGCTGCTTGTGCTTAAAATGGTGCCCCTTCAGAGTTTGTGCGGCCCCACAAACCTCTGTGTGTGACAGAGCTCCTCAGACATGTCTGCTCTAGTCACTGTTAGAGTCCGACAGTGGCTGTTTGCGGAAACGCCTCCAACAAAGAAGTTCCTTAACGGAAACACGTCTCCTGGACTCACGACGTGACAGCTTCCGACGAAGCATGGGTCTCCCTGCAATTGCTTCTGACACCTCCCCACTATTTTCACTGGACGTGTCTCTCACCCCTTTCTCCCCCCTGCTTCCTGCCTGCGCTGCTGCATCTCTCTCAGTATCCCTGAGATCCTCCTCCAGAGACCCCGCGCTCCCCCTGCTGGTCCCTGCTTTGGCTGTTGAGTCTCTCCCAGTCTCTGGGAGCCCTATCACCTCCTTTCCCTCTGATGTCAGTTCCCTGACATCCACCTCCCCTCCAGGGCCCCCTTCCCCCCCGCCCCCTCCCTCTCCTCTGGGCGGTGAGGAGCTGAAACCCCGAAACGAATCCTCTTCATCTTCCGACGTCTCGAACATCTCCCTCCATCGGTCTTTGTTCCGACTCGCTGAATCCTCCTCCACCTCGGAATCAGAGAACCCCTCCAACTCCTCTTCTTCGTCTGTGGTGGCGAAGTATTCCCTCCGGAACCTCGCCACTGGCTGGGGTTTTCGAGGGAATCTCTGATGAAAAGTTTCAATTAGAACCTCGTCATCTACATCCTCTGCCCTGACCCAGGTGTTTTCCGACTCCGGTTCCCCTTCCCACATTACCAAATACTCTACTTGCTCTCCTTTCCACCTGGAATCTAGGATCTCCGCTGCATGGTAGCTGTGTTCTTTTTCCTCCATCGCTGGTCCCCTATTGACCCTCCCCTCTCTGTCCCCTATATACGGTGACAGCAACGATCTGTGGAACACTGGGTGCAACTTCATGTGGTTCGGTAACCGGAGTCTGAAAGCCACTGGGTTGACCTGTTGCGTGACTTCAAATGGGCCCAGTCTTTTGGGTCTTAACTTCTTACAACCTCCTTTAAATGGTAACCCTTGGGTGGACAGCCACACCTGGTCTCCCACCCTAATGCTTTCCCCTTCCCTTCTGGTTTTGTCTGCCTGCCTCTTATATTCCTCCTTCGCCCGGTTTAAATTAAGTTGGAGTTGGCGATGGATCGCTTCCATTTCTTCAACGAACTGTTCTGCTGCTGGAACGCTCCAGTTCTCCCCCTCCCCCCCTGGGAAGGCTCGGGGATGACACCCGTGATTGGCCAAAAAAGGGCTCATCCCCGTGGACACGTTCTCTGCATTGTTGTAAGCAAATTCTGCCAACGCCAGCTTCTCCACCCAATCATTCTCTCTGTCATTAACATAACACCTCAAATATTGCTGGAGGACACCATTAGCTCTTTCCGCCTGCCCGTTGGTTTCTGGATGACGGGCAGTAGAGAAATTAACCTCTACATGCAGTAAGCTCATGAGCTTCCTCCAGAACCTGGAAGTAAATTGTTTCCCTCGGTCCGAAACCACCCTCAAGGGGGCGCCATGCAACCTAAACACATTTTCCACAAACAATTTGGCGGTTTCTTCTGCTGTGACCGCATGTGAGCAGGCTATAAAGTGGGCCATCTTGGTTAACAGATCTACCACCACCATAATGGCTGTTTTCCCTTTGGACCTGGGCAGATCAGTCATAAAATCTATTGCCACTGCCTCCCACGGTCTTTCCGGCGTGGGTAGTGGTTCTAATAAACCTGCCGGTGCCCGCCTCTCCCCCTTGGCTCGTTGGCATCGGTCACACCCTCTCACATATTCACGCACATCTTCCCTGACCTTGGGCCACCAGAATTCCCTGGTAACCAGCCACATGGTTTTGTGTTGCCCAAAATGCCCTGCTGTGGGGTTATCGTGCAGTTGCTTGAGTACCTTTTCCCTCAATTCCCCTTCAGGTATGTATAACGCTCCCTTGTAGTACAACGCCCCATTTCTCTCCTCAAAACCCCCGGGTTTGTCTCCCTCCCTCCTAAGACTCCTGAGTTTGTCCTGGGCGTATACATCCTGCCCCGTTCCCTCTACCAGTTCCCTTTGCCCCACCAATGCCGCCCCACACACCCAGCGGTCCTCGGGAATGACATGGGTCTCTTCGGGTACACCCTCTCCCTCCAAATATTCAGGTTTGCGTGAGAGAGCGTCCGCCCTAACGTTCTCCGGGCCTGGTACGTAACAAATCTCAAAGTTAAATTTGGAGAACTCCTGGGCCCATCTCAACTGCCGTTGGTTGAGCACTCGCGCAGTTCTCCAATACTCTAGATTCTTATGGTCCGTGCACACTTGCACCTTCTGTTGTGCACCAATTAGTAGGTGCCTCCATCTCCGGAAGGCCTCATAAATTGCAAGAAGTTCCCGGTCGTACACCGTGTAGTTCCTCTCAGACTTGTTCAGCTTCCGCGAAAAGAAGGCACACGGTCGCCACTCAGACCCCTCCTTCCCCGGCTGCAGAAGAAGCACCGCCCCTATGGCTCTGTCCGACGCGTCTGTTTCGACCCTCAGCTTTTTTTGTAAATCCACATGTAGAAGTTGTTCGTCAGAGGCGAAGGCCCTTTTCAGTTCCTCAAACGCTCGCTCCGCCTCCCCCGTCCAAACAAACTTCTTTTTGCTGCTGAGACAGTCCGTGATGGGCGCCGTCAGGTGGGCGAAGTTGCGGATGAACTTACGATAAAAGTTTCCAAACCCTAGGAACCTCTGCACATCCTTCTTGGTCTTGGGTGTTTTCCATTCCAGCACCGCTTGAACCTTGCCGGGGTCCATGGCCAACCCTTTGTCTGACAAGCGGTACCCCAGGAATTCCACCTCCTTGGTATGAAACTGACACTTCTCCAGTTTCACCCACAGTCGGTTGGCTTGCAGCCTGCTCAACACTTCTCTGACGTCTCTCACATGTTGCTCCTCATTCTCCGAATACACCAACACGTCATCTAAGAAGGCCACGCAATTCTTGTAGAGCAAAGGCCCCAGTACGTGGTTCATGAAAGCTTGAAAACACGCGGAGCCTGTTTGTAATCCAAAAGGCATAACTAAGTATTCAAATGCCCCCAAAGGGGTGAACATGGTGGTCTTCCATTCATCCCCTTTCCTTATACGTATCAGGTTGTACGCCCCCCTTAGGTCCAGCTTTGTAAAAATCTTTCCCTTCCGCACCCTGGTCAAAATATCATCAATCCTGGGCATAGGAAAAGCCGCCGGCTCTGTCACTGCATTTAGGGCCCGAAAGTCACATACCAGCCTCGGCTTGTCCGTGTTTTTTTTGTCCACAAAAAACACTGGGCTACCCCCCGCTGCCTTGGACTCTCTGATGAAGCCCCTCTTCAGGTTCTTGTCAATGAACGCTCGCAACTCCTGCATTTCCCTGTCTGACATGGCATACAACTTGCCTACAGGAAGCTGTGCTCCAGGGAGTAAATTGATCTGGCAATCAAAGGGTCTATGCGGAGGTAGTTGGTCAGCTTCCTTCTCGCTGAACACGTCGCTGAGATCAGCATACTGTGGTGGCACCTTCCCCTTCTCCACTACTTCAGTCCCTGCCAGGGTGGCTTGGGCCCCTGCTGACCCCTTTTCCCCCCTGCAGTGTTCTAAGCAATGTGCGGAACCGAAGGAAACCACTCTTTGATGCCAGCCCACCAGCGGATCATGTAGGGCTAGCCAGCTCATTCCCAAAATAATGGGAGCACCTCCCAAGGTGGCCACATTAAACGCTATCAGTTCTGTGTGCCTTGCCACCCTCATTATCATTGGGATGGTCTGCAAGCTGACTCCTCCTCCCAACAGTTCCCTGCCATCGATCGTGGTCACCTGCAGGGGGTTGCTTAAAGGGATAGTCTGTATCTGGTGTTCAGCAGCAAACTCCTTGCTCATAAAATTGCAGGAGCTGCCTGAGTCCAACAGTGCCTTTATTTTTAGGGGGTGTCCATTTTGCAGCTCTAGCGACACTTCAATCACTAGAGCCGGTCGAGGAGCTTCTGGCACTGGCACTTGGGGAAGGGGCACTTTCACTGCTCTTTGGCCTGGCTGCAGTGCCCTGATGGCAACCAGGCGTTGGCTTTTACCTGCTCCGTTTCTCCCTGCTCTTCCCCCTCAACAGCCCCCACCATTCCTTGCCATTCCTTCCTCTGGGGGCAGACTCTGGCAAAGTGGCCTGGCTGTTGGCAGAGATAGCATTTCCGGGCTCCCTTTCCCTCCTTCTTCGCCCCCTCACTGGGCTTTGAAACTGCGCGCGCGCGGGCTGTTCCGATTTCCATCGGCTCTGCCGGCGGGAAAGCTGGCTCAGGAATGTCTGGAATGCGTAACTCCTTCCAACGTTCCCCTCTCCCTTCCCGCCTCTCCAAGGCTCTTGCCTCCTGGCACGCTCCAATGGTCAGCGCAGATTTGGTCAGCTGATCCATAGACACCGCCCTGGGGCTCCTGGCCAGCTCGTCTTTCACAGCTGAAGAAAGACCTTCTTCAAATAGCATCTGAATGGGTGCTGCCGATAAATCCCACCCCAATCTGTGAATCAGCATGGTAAATTCAGTCCAGTACTCACGGACAGATCTGCTTCCCTGCTTGCAAGCCATTAACTGTCTGCGCACCGCCCCTTCCTCAATGTCGCTGGAAAACATGATATCCATTGCACGAAAAAATTTCATAGTGTCCTTTAGGATATCGTTGTGCGTTGCCATCAGGGGTCGAACCCAGTCTCGCGCGCCCTTCTCAAGATGCCCAATTACAAAAGCAACTCGAGATTCCTCATCAGGGAACTCATCAAACTGGACATTCAGGGCATATTGCATTTCAGTCCTAAAGGCATGGTAATCCTTGGGGTCCCCCCCAAACTTCTGCACCAATCCTGGTACCTTTCTGGGGAACTGAGTGGTTCTCCCCTTCTTGTCTGCATCTTGAGCCCTCCTCTCCTCGAGCCTCGCCGTCTGCAGCGCCAGTTGGACCTCCAATGCTCGGCATCTTTCTTCCAAGCTTGGATCAGCTCCTCCCCCTGCTCCTCCGGCTCCGGCTGGGTCGCTCATGATGCTTTCTCCTGCACAGGCAGCGTACAGAGACTGTCGGACTGCTATTAGGGGATGATTAGCTGCTTGTGCTTAAAATGGTGCCCCTTCAGAGTTTGTGCGGCCCCACAAACCTCTGTGTGTGACAGAGCTCCTCAGACATGTCTGCTCTAGTCACTGTTAGAGTCCGACAGTGGCTGTTTGCGGAAACGCCTCCAACAAAGAAGTTCCTTAACGGAAACACGTCTCCTGGACTCACGACGTGACAGCTTCCGACGAAGCATGGGTCTCCCTGCAATTGCTTCTGACACCTCCCCACTATTTTCACTGGACGTGTCTCTCACCCCTTTCTCCCCCCTGCTTCCTGCCTGCGCTGCTGCATCTCTCTCAGTATCCCTGAGATCCTCCTCCAGAGACCCCGCGCTCCCCCTGCTGGTCCCTGCTTTGGCTGTTGAGTCTCTCCCAGTCTCTGGGAGCCCTATCACCTCCTTTCCCTCTGATGTCAGTTCCCTGACAATGAGAAAGTGTCATAATATTTCTACAACTTTGCATTTAGGTGTGCATGTGGCTTTTTGTTTTTGTTTTTTTAAAAAAACCAGCTTTGCTCTGCTCTAAGAGTGCCAAATTGTGTGATATATAAATTTGAATTCTTCAATATAGCTGAAGGCCGGAACTTCTGCCTGCCAACTTGAATGAATTTGAATGCAAATAAAAAATAAAACTGGGCTGTCTCTTGATTTCTTATTATGATTACCCAGAGCATCTGTGCAGTTTTTGTTAACTGTCCTGCAGTCTAATTAATGCCTCGTAAACTGCTGTTACATAGCAGGAAACTCAGGTTTATTATGGAGCATAGATTTGACAGTGAATCACAGTAAGCTCTTTACTTGCATAATTCACAATTAAAAGCGCTTGTTTGGCACATGCACACTTTGATATTTTTTCATGTATGTTTCAAGTAGTGTAGGAATATACCTAAAAGGCATAAGGGGCAAAGAAGCCCTTATTCTGCTTTTAACCTGAAGAATGAAATCTAGTCATTAACAGTGCAATCATCGGCATATCTACTCAGAAGTAAGTCCTGCTGAGACTTACTTCCAGGTAAACATGTCTAAGATTGCAGTCTAATGGGCAGTTTCAGTGCAATCCTAAGCATGTCCATTAGGGGTATTTCCTATTGAATTCCAGGTGAGCGGGGTGAGTATTGCAACCTTATGTTCCCATCAGTAGATACTAGTCATGATCATTGAATGTTATCTCCAGTTGCGGGAGTTGCTGTGGTCTAAATCACTGGGCCTCTTGGGCTTGCCAATCAGAAGGTCGGTGGTTCAAATCCCTGTGATGGGGTGAGCTACCATAGCTCTGTCCCAGTTCCTGCCAACCTAGCAGTTCCAAAGCACACAAATGCAAGTAGATAAAAAGGTACCACTGCGGCAGGAAGGTAAACAGCATTTCCATGCTCTCTGACTTCCATTGTGGTGTTCTGTTGTGCCAGAAGTGGTTTAGTCATGCTGGCTACACAACCCAGAAAGCTAGCTGTGGACAAATGCTGGCTCCCTCAGCCTGAAAGTGAGATGAGTGCCGCAACCCCATAGTCACCTTTGACTGGACGTAACCCTCCAGGGGTCCTTGACCTTTGACCTTCACTCGTCGTGATCATTGGATGTTATCTCCAGGATCAGAGGCAGCATACCTCTGAATATCAGCTTCTGGGGAGCAGCAGAGGCAGAGAGAGATATTGCTTTCCTGTCTGGCTTGTGTGCTTGCCAGTGGTTGTTCTGGAAAACACAATGTATTAGACGATACTTTTTAAAGAATTATGTACACACTTGTATCTCACTTTATAAGCATGACTTTTTAAACCAATCCTGGAGTGGCCAACTCCCAAGAGACTACAATCTACTCACAGAGTTAAAAACTGGCAGCGATCTACCCCCTTTTGGGGGGTTCAGGTCAAAGTTGTTAAGTTTTTTTAGGAAGGAAAACCCTGTTTTTTGGGATTCTGATCTTTTTTGGGATTCTGGAGGGAAGCCCCATTTTTTAGGGGTTCAGGTTAGAGTTTTTGAGCTTTTTTAGGGAGGAGGAAAGCCTTGTTTTTGGGGGTGCAGGGCAAAGTGGTTGAGCTACTTTGGGGGGAGCCGGTGATCTACCAGTGATCTACCACAGACGTTCAGTGATCTACCAGTAGATCACGATCAACCTGTTGGACGTGCCTGAACTATGTGAGTCCTAATATTTCAAATGATAATAATCATTCAACAACAGTGTCATAAAATCAAGTCACCTATAACTGCAAAAAAGTAAGCAAGAGCAGTTCAAAACCTAACACAATACTAATAATAAAGTAAAACCAGCAGTCTTGTGAAACCCAGCAACTGATGATGCAAACTAGGATGGAGAGGCAGTGGTGAGATCAGTACAGTACGAAAAGGTTTGCCCTACACTTGCTGCTGCTCACTCTTCCCATTTTCATTCCCATTCCCAGCCAGAGGGAAGTCAGGGAACTGTGCAGCGCCATCATACCACCTGCTAATGCCTAGCACAACTCTTTAATTAAAAAGTAGATTAAAATGCAGGCATTTTCAAAGCCTTTTTGCAACAGATAAGAACCTGCACCAGGTCAATGGTCCATCCAGTGGCCACCTGGATGCCTATGCAAAACCAAGCAGGACCTGAACACAAGAAGAAGAAGAAGAGAAGAAGAGTTTGGATTTGATATCCCGCCTTTCACTCCCTTTAAGGAGTCTCAAAGCGGCTAACATTCTCCTTTCCCTTCCTCCCCCACAACAAACACTCTGTGAGGTGAGTGGGGCTGAGAGACTTCAAAGAAGTGTGACTGGCCCAAGGTCACCCAGCAGCTGCATGTGGAGGAGCGGAGACGCGAACCTGGTTCCCCAGATAATGAGACTACCGCTCTTAACCACTACACCACACTGGCACCATACAAGAGCCCTCTCCCGTCATGCATTTTCCAGCCAATGGTATTCCGCAGCATTCCTGCCTCCAACCATGGCCGCAGAGGATAGACTTCATGTCTAGTAGCCATTGATGACCTTATCCTCCATTAATGGCCAAGTTGGGAGCCATCAGTGCCCCCTGTGGGAACAATTTCCATAGTTTATGTGCTGCATGCATTATAATATTCTCAATAATAATAAAGAAGGGGCTCTTGGGATGGAGACGCAAAGAGATGAGGCCACCACTGAAGAGGTCTCTTCGGCTCACCGATCCATTAGATCTTGATGGAAAACCAATGGTCTGGTCAACAGGATTCTTCTTATGTTATATTCTTCTGAACCTTAGGTGCTTACCTGCAGTGACCATGGGATCCTCATTGGCATTGCGGGGGACGGGGGTGGTACCATAACCAGTGAGGCAGCAGCTATAAAAATGTGTTATGTGCAGTTTGATGTATGGCTTAAATAAGGAATATGTAAATCCTAGCTAAATTAAATGCCATACATCAACACACAGGCTGCTGTGCCAAATTAGAACAGCTCATTTTTCCTCCCCTCTGAGACAGCTTGTGGCTGTAATTCAGACAGATGTATGAACACAATGCATGCAAGCAAAAGTGTATGAGATGATGTACAGATGTCGTTGCAAATTGGTCTAATCCTGTGTTTCCCATCCCCATTAAAAAATATCAGTTATATCAGTGATAAATTGCATGCACATTCCTATCGGTTGTGACAACACAGTTTCGGTTTTGCCTTTATCTTCCGTATATGTTGTAGATATATATTTAAAAACAGCTGCCTGACCTCTTATGCCCTGCACTTAAATTTGCTGATATTAACTTGGAGTTGAGTGCAGTTTCTGTAGTGGGAGGATTGCCAACTGAACATATTTTCTTTTAGGGGCAGGGGGAGATTTGAGTTCAGGCTGGAAATACCCAGGTGGCTGTGTGTTTTTGGATGGAAAGGTGTTTCTCAAGAAAAGAAACCTACATAAGGGAAAACACCTGACCTATATATCCTGTGCTCCATTCCCTTCCAACTTGCATAGCATACTTATTTCCAGTGAGAGAGCCATGTGGCAGACACATTCCTGCTCAGTAAAACTAGGCAGCTTGTAAGATTTATCTTTGATTTTTTTTTAAGGATAAAGACCATTTTACTCTGCATAGGCATATATTCATTATTATTAGTAGTAGTACAGTGGTGCCCTGCAAGATGAATGCCTCGCAAGACGGAAAACTTGCCAGACGAAAGGGTTTTCCATTTTTGAGCTGCTTCGCAAGACGAATTTCCCTATGGGCTTGCTTCGCAAGACGAAAACATCTTGCAAGTTTGTTTCCTTTTTCTTAACACCATTAATACAGTTGCGACTTGACTTTGAGGAGCAACTCATAGAACCCAGTGTACATAGTAGCCTTTTTTGAGGTTTTTAAAGACTTTGGTGATTTTTGAAGCTTTTCCAAAACTTCTTTTGCAGCCATTTGATAAGTTAAGCTTTTAAAACTTTTTTGGGGGGTTTCGGATTTTGGGTTGGGGTGTTTGGAATTCGAGGACTTGGTGTTGGGAAGGGGTTTGCAAGAATCTGGAAGCTTGTGTGTTTTTTTCTGCATTTTTATGATTTTCTGTGACCATTGGGCCACTCTGCTTTTTTCAAAAAAAAATTCTGGATTTGAATTTCTGTGTGCTGGGTGGCTGGGGGAACAGTTGGGGAGGGGTTTGCAAGAATCTGGAAGCTTGTGGTTTTTTTCTGCATTTTTATGATTTTCTGTGACCATTGGGCCACTCTGCTGTTTTTTTAAAAAAATTCTGGGTTTGAATTTTGAAATGCTCTTTACAGTATGTGTGACTTTAAAGAGCACTTAATAAACTCTTGTTGTACCAAATTTGGCTTTGTTTGGACTTTTTTTGACCATAGGAACACATTAATTGATTTTCAATGCATTCCTATGGGAAACCGTGCTTCGCAAGACGAAAAATTCGCTAGACGAAAAAATTCGCGGAACGAATTAATTTCGTCTTGCGAGGCACCACTGTAGTAGTATTTTGTAGGCAAGCTTTGATGCTATACTTGCAAGACTTCAGAACTCTTGCAGACAGAGGCTGCATACACACCTAACAGTTAAAGCACATTGAAAGCACATAATTCCCCCCCCAAGAATCCTGGGAACTGCAAGTATGCCCCTCACAGAGCTATAATCCCCAGCACCCTTAACAAACTACAGTTCCCAGGATCCTTAGCAGGGGAGGTCATGTGCTTTAAATGTGGTTTAAACATGCCGTGTGCGTGCAGGCTTAGATTCTGAACCTGCGTAGAAGATCACACACTACTATGGGATACACTGGGACCATTGAGTAAGGATTATTTATGTCCTTATCACTTTAGGCTAGCCCTAGGCTGGGTGGTGACCCTGTGGCCCTTCAAGTGTCAGGGACTGGCAGGTGAGTGTGCACTGGGGCAGGGGGCTGGAGTCTGACTTGGGAGAGGGTGAGCAGTGGTTTGGGGGGGGGCTGTACCAGGCAGGAGGCAAGAATCAGAGGCAGGGGAAGCTTCAGAGCTGGAAGGTGGAGAACAGCATGGGTCAGAAGAAGAGGAGGAGGAAGAAGCAGGTCAGGGAACTGAAGGGACAGGTGCTTGCCCACCCTCTCCTGCAACACTCTCCCAGAACCAGGAGGGGGTTGAAACAGGATGCACAGAGAAAGTTTCCATGCAGGCTACATGCGTGCAGCAGCCCGTCGGGGGAAGGTACATAAACGGGTTGAGGTCCATGGAGTGCAGACCTGGGAATAGCTGCATAGCCATTAGATTGGCATGCGTAGATATCCAGAGCTGTAGAAGCAACTGCAAGTGTTATCTTTGACAATATATACTTAACTCTCTGCCATGTGCATTCCTCAGCTGGGAAGCCCCCTTGACACCAAGTGTTGTTGGACTCTCTACTCTCTCATCCCTATGGCCAATGGTCTACAAAGGTAGGAGCTGTGGTCCAGCTCGGCAGGTGTTAGCTCTATGGTTGAAGGTGAATGATAGTACAAACTAATGTACGGTCACAGATCACTGGTGAAAGCCCCCTTCCCACCCCAAACTGTAATACTGTATATAATACTGTATAAAAGGGACACGGGTGGCGCTGTGGGTAAAACCACAGTGCCTAGGACTTGCCGATCGTATGGTCGGCGGTTCGAATCCCCACGGCGGGGTGAGATCCCATCTTTCGGTCCCAGCTCCTGCCCACCTAGCAGTTCGAAAGCACCCTTAAAGTGCAAGTAGATAAATAGGTAGCGCTTTATAGCGGGAAGGTAAACGGCGTTCCGTGTGCTGCGCTGGTGCAGGCTCGCCAGAGCAGTGACCCGGAAGTGTCTGCGGACAGCGCCGGCTCCCGGCCTCTAGAGTGAGATGAGCGCACAACCCTAGAGTCTGACAAGACTGGCCTGTACGGGCAGGGGTACCTTTACCTTTTTATGTGATGATGTCATTGCAGTGTACTTTCCCTCATCCCTACTCTCCTTCATTGGTTGTTGCTTTCTGGAGCAAAGAAGGAAACTCCCTGTGTGAAGATGAATGTTACTTACTGAATAAGAGGAGGAGGAGGAAAGTTGGTTTTTGCTTTGGTTTGTTTATTTAACAGAATTTATATTCTAGTAAAGGGACTCCTGACTGTTAGGTCCAGTTGCGGACAACTCTGGGGTTGTGGCGCTCATCTCGCTTTATAGGCCGAGGGAGCTGGCGTACAGCTTCCAGGTCTTGTGGCCAGCATGACTAAGCCGCATCTGGCAAACCAGAGCAGCACATGGAAATGCCGTTTACCTTCCCGTCAGAGTGGTACCTGTTTATCTACTTGCACTTCATGCTTTTGAACTGCTAGGTTTGTAGGAGCTGGGACCGAGCAACGGCAACTCACCCCATCATGGGGATTCGAACCGCCAACTTTGAACTTCTGATCGGCAAGCCCAATTTATATTCTACTTGATTGTAATAAAACCTCAAAGTGGCTTATAAAAAGTAAAACATTAAAATTAGTATTAAAAGAAAGCTAATCTTGAAGGTTTGCAGAGGGCTGGAGGGGACAAGAGAGGGAGATGGAGCTCTCATGCATACATGGAAGTCTGTTGCTCTAGCAGAGCTGCAGCCCATAGAACTTGAGAACCAGCCTAATTATATTATTCTGTCATGTTCTTTTGGCATCTCTCTCTCTCTCTCTCTCTCTCTGTGTGTGTGTGTGTGTGTGTGTGTGGAGAGTGAGAGAGAGAGCGAGAGAGAGCGAGTGCACCTGTATGTATTTAGTAAGCAATGTGAGATGCAAATCTGAATCCCAGTAGAGTTCAGGCAGTACTCAAGTGTTCTTCTGGTAAAAATCCAGCAAAAATAAAAGGCATGTCGGAGGAAGGGAAGGAAGGAGAGGGAAAGGGAGAGGGAGAGGGAGAAAAAAACTCTTTTCAAGGTCAAGCTGATTATAGAACAGAGAAAGACAAATCCTATACAATTTACTCTTTTATTTCCCTTATATTTTCTTCCTGCTTATAGCAGATTAATGTTATACACCCCCAAGTGTCCAAGCAGGGAGAAGTTTGACAGGTTCCAGCATTTAACCTGGCTTTAGTTTCCTTCAGAATGAGGATGCCAGAAGTTTATTGATGTTTTGTAATATTTGTATTTACAAATAGGCAAGTGGTGATACAGCACTGAACGCCTCAACCGACTCCAAAGTCAGCTGTTTCCTTATCAGATCTTCAGAGGGAAGGGATAATCAGCAACTACAGATTCTTTCAGAGAGCACCTGTATGTGTATTTTCAATAGGTCCATCGACACTTCTGTTTGTCCTGTGATTTCAAGTCATGGGGCTGAGAAGCCTTTTTTTGTCCTGCCACTTTCCCCAGGAAAACCTGCTGTTTACTGTTTCTGAATCAGAACAAATGTGAATCGGGCTTTCTGTGGGTTGACATTTGTTCTGATTCAGCAGTAAACAGCAAGTTTTCCTCTTGGATGGGACAAACAGAAGTTTGGATGGGTGTCTCTCTACCAGTTTGCCCCTGGCTTGCCTCATCCTTCTGGCAGATGTCATCTTGGCCTTCTTCAGCCATTTTAGCTCTTATTCAGACACATCACCTTAACATCATGGGTTAACAGTGTCTCCTCAAGTCTTTAAGAGATACACATGGATAACTCTACTCACAGAACCCTGATAGGAAACCCATAAGACTGTGTGCTGTGAACATACGCCACTTAAGTCATGCTTTGTAATAGTGGAAATTGCAGACTAAGTCTGAACCTGGAACAAAACAGAAGGAATGCAACGTAATTTGGGCAATCCTTCCAGGCTCAAACATGTAGCACGTCCCACAGCGTCTTCATCCCAAACCCACAAGTCCTTTCCCCATGACTTTGCTCAAGAATGCATTTGGCATTATGGTGCTGCCAATGTAAAATTTGATCTCGATGCAAAATAAATCAGCCATGTGGAAAACATACCATCCAGCTGCTGCAAGCTTGCTTATCATAAGTACTATGAAATGTGGTCCCTGGGAGATTCAGTTTGGATCTGTCTAGCATAATGGAAAGGATGAATCTCTTAGGACTGCATTTTTCCATGTTCTCTGCTTTTTTATTTTACTCTGAGTTGGAAAAACTGGTTTTTCTTCCCTGAGAAAAGGTGGGGCTAGAGGGAAAACACAGGGAAAGACTGAAAGAAGGTCCTAAGATTCAACTTGTATCTGTGTTTTGTTTTTGGTTTTTTTAAAAAAAAACTGGTCTCTTTTTTGGTCTTTCTGTGCTCTCTCTGCTTCATTCTGTAATTTGGATTCTAAGCCATTCTATGTAAAGTAAAGCTCTGTGTTCTCTATTCACTATAACGAGAAATAAATAGAGAAATAAAGCTGTAACTTTCCCCCCTGGTCAAAGTGCATAAAATTTGCAGGCATAGGAGCCCAATTACAGGCAGGCAGACACACCTGGGAGTTGTTGTGCCGGGCTTCTCTAATGTTTGATTTTTCAAAAATAAAAAGTCTACAGCTTTTTCATCTTCTTCTCAAATTGGATGCAGTTTGCAGCCACAGGTAGCTTTTATGGGGGCATGAAGCCTGCCAGATTTCAGAAGGATAGCTACAGGGTGTCTAAAATACTAGGAATTAGTGAACCTACCCTAGTGTTTTGTGAGTAATCAGTCTGAAAACTGTTGGCATGAGAGAGGTGTCCCTGGTATAAAAACCCTGCCGACAGGTGCATCCAAGGACTTTGGTGAGGGAAGTAAAAATGATTCACTTTCCTCCATACCCCATATTAGAGCCATACTTTTATTTTGTTCAGTAAAACTCCCAAATCCATTATTAGTTTTGCATTATTTGTTTATTCCTTTAAAAAAACAATTAGAATTTAAAAAGAGAGATGCAAAGAATATTATTTAGAAGTGTGGAGGAGGAGATTTGTCTCTTGCTGTTTGATACGTTAAAATGTTTTATTGGTTGTACTTTTTTAAAAAAAGAACTTTACAGCTTTACACTAGCCTTTCTGGTGCTTTTTGTGTGCTTTGATAGGCCCCACTACATGAGGCTGTCAAAGATTTTGCCTGCAAAGTTGTAAATTGCTTTGGAGTGTCTTTCTTTTCTTTTCCCCCCTAGAGTGGCATATGATAGACAAAGTAACCTTCAATGAAGCTTTTAAATTTTTATAAAAAACAACAACAACTGTTGACTGCTGTACTCAAACAACAACCAAAATCTGGTACTTTTCAGTGCTCTCCAAGCAACATTTTGGACAGACTTCCTTCTTGAAAAGCCCATGGGCAGGTGGAGACAGGGACTCAAGGATAAGAGCTGCAGAGTGCCTGCTTGTTAGGAATGGCTAGATGACACCTGAACAAAAGCCTTCCTTTTTGATGGGAGAAAACATTGCTGCATTTTGTTGCAGATGCCACTTGTTATGATTTGACTTCTGAGTTGGCAGACAGAAGCCTCAAACGTCGGTGATTTGAACCCAGTATAATGAGCTGTGCTCTAAAAGGGTCTACAGCAGGATTTCCCAAACTTGGGTCTCCAGCTGTTTTTGAAGTACAGTTGCCATCATCCCTGTCCACTGGTCCTGCTATCTAGGGATGATGAGAGTTGCAGTCCAAAAACAGCTGGGAAACCCTGTTCTACAAACTTCCCTGCTTACTATATTTAATCGCATGTTTATTTCTTGGCCAGGTGTGACTGTGACTGCTGGAACCCACCTGTCTAGGCAGCATTATATATTTTTTTATTTATTCAATGTGTATACTTCCCTTCTTCCAAAGATCCCTGGGTGGTTCACAACAGACTATGAGAACATCCAGTGCTTTTACTTAACGATGTTGTTTGCTAAAATAGCAGCTGGAACATGTTGCAGAATTGCATGGAATCTGTGAATTAAAATTACATTAGTGTAATTTTACTATTAGAGTTCCTTCAGTAGAGCCTACATCACAGCTGCTCCAGAGATGCCACTGATCTACATTCTTGCTACACTGGAAGAAATTGTGTAATAACTGAAACTATCAAACTTTTAAAAAGAAATGGGGGGGGACCCAATCCAAGTCCACAACAGAGATTGCTATTTGTGGCAATTATTTTGTCCCCCACCCCACTCTACTAAGAAAAAAATATCTACACCAAATGTTCACTTCTAATATCCTTGGCTTCTCTAAACTAAGGTTCAAATGAGCTCAGATGAATATCTTAAAGTGCATGTATGCCTTTAGGCATTTGATGAAGTAATCCATGTGGATTGCCAAATTGTCATAGATGGAACTAATCAGACAGGTTGCTGCCAGTTTGAAATGCTGAATTTGTTTGACTTTGTCTTCACAAGCAAGAGGTGATTGCTTTTCAGTTGCCCAATCTCAAATATGCATCTATATCCCCATTCTTCTGAAAATGTAACAAGATGTTATGATTTCAGGCCAAGACATTTAAAGAAAGCAAACATTTTATTTTATTTTTAGTTACAAATGTTATTGTTTTTCACATTCATAAAAACAGTTAATTTCCCCCCCCCAAATATACATACAATATAAACAACAACATAACAACCTTGTTTCACACTCCCTAGCTTTCCCCAGAGCTAGTGAGACAGGAAGGATGGGAGGAAAAGAAGGAAGGAAGCAAAATACAAAGCTGCTTCAGGCATAATGTTGATTCATGGCTTAGTTTTGCATTCAGAAGTAGTCAGGCCAGGGGCCTCTAGTTTGCCTATTATTCCATCCTTCCTATTGTTAATTATTGTTGTGGTTGTTATTTATTAAATTTGCATACTGCCCTTCATCCATAGATCACAACATAAAAATACAATATGTTCATGCAGTAGAATTGGAGGCATTTTTGGGGTGATTCCCCCTCTTGTTATTTATTTCTTTAAAATATTTATCCTTCCACCATTTTTGCTCACATAGCTGGAGGTGGCATTTTTACACACACTTTTCCTTAGTATATGGATTTTTGTAGACCAACACACACACACAGTAGTACCTTGGTTCTAAAACTTAATCCATTCCAGAAGTCCGTTCCAAAACCAAAGAGTTCCAAAACCAAGGCTCACTTTCCCATAGAAAGTACAGTGGTACCTCGGGTTAAGAACTTAATTCGTTCTGGAGGTCCGTTCTTAACCTGAAACTGTTCTTAACCTGAAGCACCACTTTAGCTAATGGGGCCTCCTGCTGCTGCCGCGCTGTCGCCGCTTGATTTCTGTTCTCATCCTGAAGCAAAGTTCTTAACCTGAGGTACTGTTTCTGGGTTAGTGGAGTCTGTAACCTGAAGCGTATGTAACCCGGGGTACCACTGTAATGCAAAGTGGATTAATCCATTACAGACTTTTAACAGCAATTTAACATGAATTTTACTATCTAACGAGACCACTGATCCATAAAACGAAAGCAATAAACAATGTACAGCAGTCACACAATCAATCAGTAGCTAAACAGAGTTCCACACAGTCACAAAAACAAAACAAAAAGAGCCGCAAAAACAGAAACACAAAATAAATTGCAGAAACAGACAGACCTCAGCGTACCACTCAAAACGCAACTGTGGCACTCAAAACGGAAGCGTAACACTCAAAACAGAGCTTGCTCGGCTTCCAAAAAAAGTTCGCAAACCAGAACACTTACTTCTGGGTTTGCAGTGTTTGGGTTCCAAGTTGTTTGAGTACCAAGGCGTTTGAGAAACAGTGTGTACCACTGTACACACAAGTTTTTACTGGATTGGAGTACAGCATTACAAAATTAAGATGAGTGTAGATTTTGAAAGAAGGCTGTGCTTTGGTTCTCATATTGTTTTGGATACTGTGGGAATACAACCTGAAGTGAGTTTTCACCACATCCCTACTTGTAAGTAAGTGGTATACGATTGCCGCCTGAGAGTGCATTCTTATGCATGTTTACCAAATAAATCTGATGGCTTTCAAGGCGATTTAGCCACAAGCATGTGTGGGATTGAAGCCTCCCTCCCTCTTTCTCTTTATATATATGAAAAGAAAAACCTAAATGTTTTCAGATGTTGGCATTGTATGACTTAAAGGAGATAAAAATATTCAGTAGGAAACACACTTTGTGAATAATAAGCAAAATACTAAACAGATCTCCCCCCCCAAAAAAAAAAATTTACCTACAACAGAGTGTGTGAGCAATAACTGTTTTAGCATTAGGGTTTTACATTATTGTACTTACAGCATGTGGATTATAGTTCTTTCTAGAGACCCTTAAAATCCTATTGAGATGAGGATATCTTTAATCATGTAAGTAATCCACAGCTTAGAGCCTCTGTTGATGTGCGTTGCTATGAAAGACAACAACGGTAGTGAAACAGCTCCTGTGGTCTCTGGTGTCATCAGTGACTTTAGAGGCAAAATCCATTTGGAACCATTAAAGATTAATTTTCAGAATTGGAAATGCATCCTGGCAGGCATGTGCAGAGGCATTTTCCTTGCACTGGGCTGTTATATTACACTACTGCTATTGTCTTAAACCACTGCTTCAGTATATTAAATTTAACACCACACTCCCTCTCGGCTCTTGCCGCCCCATTTAGGTTGCCAGCTCTGCAAAATTCTATGGTGGTGGGAGGGGATAAAAGTACTAGAATTTTGATTTGGAGGCAACTCTAAAAAGGCACACGAATGGTCACTAAAGTTGTGGATACAGCCATAGCCTTCCCTTGTTGGCCTCTCATCCAGAAGCCCCATCATTCCTTGTCTCTTCTCTCCCTTCTGCTGAGAACTCTGCCCTTAGACCCTGTGTTGTTATGTACTGAAGTTCTCACCCTGAGCCAGCAGGGGGATACTGTAGATAGTTTTCACTCAGGTCCACATATGCAAATAAGAGATTGGAAGTGATGTTCAGTGATTGGATAGTTACAGAAAGATTGTTACTGTTGCCTTGTAGTTGAGCTCTATATAAGCAGGTTGGCTGAACCCTTCAGTTCAGTTCTGTTCTGGCCTGTGAATAAACAAGAGCTGTTTGAAGAATCGCTGTGTTGTCTGATATGTTTACCCACAACTTAACATGTGTGAAGGTTCCTGCCCCCATCTTCTTCTCCTTCCTTCCTTCCTTCCTTCCTTCCTTCCTTCCTTCCTTCCTTCCTTTCCACTAACCCATAATTTCATTAGGCCCCTAGTTTTCTGGCAACTATCTACTCTGTTTCATTTTCTTTAAACCCTCCCAGCTAGCCTCCCTGCCTTCTCACCTTGCCTGTTTCTTCTCCTCTTATCTCACTGGCTTTCAACAATACACTACTTCTGCCCTAAAATCACATATGAGCTGTTTTTTGCAGTTCGTGTTTTACTGACCTTTCTCTTCTTCAACTCCTCCTTATCTGTCCATCTGCTCCCCATCGGCCCTTTTTTGTGTCTCATGCACCTAATCTCCCTTTATCTTACTCCATGGTCTGTGTTCCTCCCCCCCCTTACTTTCTTTCCTGCCTCTGCAGCTCAGCACTATGCTTCTTAGCTTTTTTTTTTTTAATCTGTTCAAATCTTTTTACCTTCAGCTTTCCAACCTCCAGGCTGTCCACATACCACCCAGCTGCTCCTTTCCCAGGTGCACATATGAAATTTTAATCCCAGACAAACTGATGATTTCCTTTAGTGAAGCCCGAGTACAGAGATCCTGCCAGCCGTGTCCCAGCATCTGAACTAGAATGTTCATAAGCATTCTCTGATATAATAATAATAATAGTAGTAGTAATAATGATAATAATAATTTATTATTTATACCCCGCCCATCTGGCTGGGCTTCCCCAGCCACTCTGGGCAGCTTCCAAAAGAATATTAAAATACTATAATACATCAAACATTAAAAGCTTCCCGAAACAGGGCTGCCTTCAGATGTCTTCTAAAAGCCTGGTAGTTGTTGTTCTCTTTGACAACTGGTGGGAGGGCATTCCACAGGGAAGGCGCCACTACCGAGAAGGCCCTCTGCCTGGTTCCCTGTAACTTGGCTTCTCACAGTGAGGGAACTGCCAGAAGGCCCTCGGTGCTGGACCTCAGGGTCCGGGTAGAACGATGGGGGTGGAGACGCTCCTTCAGATATACTGGACCAAGGCCGTTTAGGGCTTTAAAGGTCAGCACCAACACTTTGAATTGTGCTCGGAAACGTACTGGGAGCCAATGTAGGTCTTTCAAGACCGGTGTTATGTGGTCTCTGCGGCCGCTCCCAGTCCCCAGTCTAGCTGCCGCGTTCTGGATTAATTGTAGTTTCCGGGTCACCTTCAAAGGTAGCCCCACACAGAGTGCATTGCAGTAATCCAAGCAGGAGATAACCAGAGCATGCACCACTCTGGCGAGGCAGTCCGCAGGCAGATAGGGTCTCCGCCTGCGTACCAGATGGAGCTGGTAGTTTAGCCAATGGAGGCTTTTTAAAATCAACCAACCAACCAATCATCAAGTTCCATGTACAACACAGCTTAATTCAGTTTGCAACTTCTTTAGTAGATCAGATCAGATACTGTATTATTATTATTATTATTATTATTATTATTATTATTATTATTATTAATGCCCCGCCCATCTGTCTGGGCTTCCCCAGCCACTCTGGCCAGCTTCCAACAAAATATTAAAATACAGTAATGCATCAAACATTAAAAGCTTCCCTAAACAACATTCCACATCATCTCATACCAGCCTTAAGTATTGTATTCAAATTTCATATACATATTGGAATGTCATTTATGTCAAGATGAACCTAGTAGCCTGTCTCATTCATTTCCATGCAACATTCTCAAGTAGCAAGTCATTCTGAATTCTAGTTTATTTCATTAGTTGACTCGATTAATTTATTGGTGGAGGGAATCGTGTACTTACAGTGACTTTTCTATTACACATACAACTCTATAAAGCACTTTTTTAAAAGTGTTTCTTCCCTTTTGGCTCTCTATCTTATTCACTAAAGGAGTATTGGTATGGGATGATAAAGAGGGATTTACTATTTGAAACAGCTCTCTTTTTTCCCCCTCTTCAAAAAAGGCCATCTGGTATCTTATCACTGTAATGCATGCACATACGCGGCAAAGTATCTATTATAACAATAAACTGCTAGGGAGGTTTTCCATCCTCTTAATCCAGATGGTTTGTAATAACTTAGATCCACAACATTTTATACGGCCCTTTAGCTGTAAGGCTGAATTCATTACAATTATATCACACACACACATACTGCTTTCCTTGTAACGACATATTTTCACTTCGATCTTATTTTTCTGATACTCTAAATCAGCCAACCTGATGCCCTCAAGCTGTTTTAGACAACAACTCCCATCTTCCCAAGCCAGCACAGACATAAATATAGAGCTGAGCTTGAACTTTATTGAAGAATTTCCCACTCGAAACATGAAGGTTCAGGGTGAAAGGTTTCGCAAAACTGTATCCCCTCTCAGGTTTTGCATGCCTACCTGTTTTCATGAGCCTCACAGGAGAGGTGATGGGGCTCATCACTGCCTTGTTAACTTTTTCTCCTGAAGGCTTCATATACAGGAGTGAGCGCAAGAACCACTGCTGCCCTCTGACTTGGCTTCTTAATTCTGCCCCTATTCCCCTCCCCACTATCTAAATCACCAAATATCTCCACACCCACCTACCCCTCAGCTTCAATGTCTGAGAGCAGAGCAGTGAAACTGCAGAGGCAGATAGGGATTACAGCTTCACTCTGCAATAGATTCTGAAAATCTAAATAATGTCCTGCTTGAGCTGACAGAGCTGGTCTCAGAGGCAGTGTTGAGGACTCCCGGACTGCTGGTTTTGGGGGACGTCAACATCCATGACGGGGCAACTGGCTTGGGTGGCTCAGGACTTAATGGCTGTTCCAACATGTAATCGGCTCAATGCATGTGACAAGTCCCACTCTGGACCTTGTTTTCTCAACAGGGCAGGAAGAAGGTGATCTGAAATTGGGGGATATTGACATCAGTCCATTCCAGGAGCTTGTGCTAAGTCATAGCTTAACTTAGTGTTACAAGTTAGCCAGGAAGCCGAGTATACAAGAGTAGTTACATGGGCCTGTAGACATACCATGCATTCATGCCAAAGGCACAAATAAATCTTGTTTCATTTAACAAAGTCAGTACCAGGACAATTATCTTTACAGAGATGTTTGACACCTCTGCTGATGCATTGTACCTGTTAATAGGACCTGTCATGTTGTAAATTTTACACAGCTTTGCGCTCCCCATTAGTGTTTAAGCAAACGGATGACTGACTGACTTTCCTATTTAAAGATCCCAAACTGAATAACCACAAAAAGGTATTAGGCCTAGAGATGGGCAAGCCCAGCTGTAGATCCCTTTTGTGATCCCATAGCCAGGACTGTTCTACGGATAATCACCCCCCTTTTTTTAAAAAAAAAAAAAGCATTCTGACCTGGCTTTGCCAAGTGCCACAATACAGCATCATCACTCCTGACATTCTGGCTTCCCTGAATGGAGGCCAGTCAGGGACTAATGCGATTACATGTCCAGGATCCTTTTAAGAGGAAAATGGTTTAGAAACCTGCAATTGGATTGAACCCATAATCCCTTGAAGGCAAGCTGAACTAATGTGTCTAGGAGCCTTTTATAGGAAAGGCAGCAGAGGCCACAAAACCTGGTAAGGAGCTGTTTCTTTATTTTGCTTACAAGGCTGTAATATATTTTAGTGCTTATCTGTTGGGCATAAACTACACTGGTATTCACCTCAGGCATGGGGGGGGGGGGTAGAAGGAAAGAAACCATGCTGGTTTAGTGTGTGTGCTATCTGTGGAGAACCTAAATGGTTTGTGTTCCTTAAAATCTATCTTCCTCCTCTGCATTTCAGCAGTATTAGAAAGCAGCCACAGGCAAAGGTCTTGATAGGCAGAACCCCCTTCCATCCCGCTGTGTGTTTTCAATGCAGCCTGGCCTCAATTACATGCATTGGAAGACTGTTTTATTTTATCTGCATGAAGACACAAAATATTGAGACCTGTTTACTGAAGCCTGCTCAGCTTAACCAAGCCATTTTCACATGAAGGAGTAGCTTACTTGAACTGGATTTACTGGGCTCGCTCCTGTGCTTTAACAATAGTCCTTTTCTTTTTCTTTAAAGAAGTTTTTCCTGGCAAGGAGACAACTGGGAGCGAAAAGTTCACTTGCAAATAAAAATAAACAAACACGGAGCCAATATATTACATATGTTTGCTGGCTGCTCTTTCAAGTGAGACATTTTTGTCTGGTGGCTCACCAAATAATCATTCCAGGTGGCTTTTCTGGATCTGGGGTGGGGAACCTTCAACCTGGGGCACAAATGTGACTCTTAGGGTTAGAGATATCTGGCACTGATTTACACTGTCCTCCAGTTCTTTTGCCAGGATGGATGGAATGTGGCCTTGAACTGTAACATTGCCGTCTTGACTGCCTGGATGGTGAGATATACATATAGAAACCTCTGGCTTTTTCATGGTTGGACTATAGCCTACTAAACAAATACAAGAGTCATATCAATTGCCCAACCCACCACTGGCATTATTTACTGCATAAAATTTATATACCACTTGATTGCATGTGGCCAGCAGAGGGTTGCCCATGAGGAAATGCGCCCCATGGAATGAAAAGTGTTCCACACCCCTAAATCTCAAAGATGTCAAAACCAAGTATTCCTCTTAACCATGTGAGATGCACCGATGGAATGAGGGCGGGGGAAGCTGCCATTCCATGTGATACCAGTGACAAGCCACACAAAGCAGCCACCATGTGGGCGCATTTTTTTTTTATTCATTAAATGTCATGTGACATCCAACTAGCGACCATGTTGGGTGAACGGAGCTTTCAAATACCACAGGATAAATTATACAGAAGTATGTGGCCAAGTCCAGGACTCATAAGGGTTTTCAAGTTCGTAAAGTTGGTGTGTTTACAAACATATGAAGGTTGTTGTTTTTTCCAACTCAGAGGATTAGATCTTATTTCAGCTTGAGACTAGAGTCAGCCAGTAGCCTTCAGGAATGTAGTCAAATACCTCAGAAGCCTGGTCATGTTCGCTTGCTAGGCCCCTTAACAAAAGCTATCTCCATCTTATTCTGTGTGATGTAATCAATATGGTGTTTCCCTATAGTCTGTGGTCATGCTGAGTATCATGGCATTTTAAAAAAGCATTCCATAGTACTTGACTCGATAATATAGTTGCTAGCCCAACTGGCATGTGACCAAAACACTGGAGCTATTTTTACCCACTGCCCACACACATTCCGCTTACAGTGTCAGTCAGGTTTAGGGAACTTGTTGCTTCTTGTTTTGGATATCTCGTAGGGTGCAATTCTTTGTTGTATGAGAAAACACCCACATGATTCCTGCTGCAGTAATGGCTGGCTTTCAGCTGTGGTGGGTGGGAGTGGAGTGATCTGTATAATTTGATCCAAAAAAACTGCTTTGCTTTGAAACCTCCTGCAAACCAGGTTTACTGCTGCCATAACCACTGAGCATCAGCCAAGGGGATAGCCAGAGACCTGCCGTGTAGCAGCCAAGACAGGGGTGCTGTTCTGTCAGCACTGTTTAGGACAAACTCGGCCCTCCAGATGTTTTGAGACTACAATTCCCATCATCCCTGACCACTGGTCCTGTTAGCTAGAGATGATGCGAGTTGTAGTCCCAAAACATCTAGAGGGCCAAGTTTGCCTATGCCTGGTTTAGGGTATGACTACAAATGATCAGAAGCACCTCACATCAGTGTGTGTTCTTATGTGTCAGCAGCAACAACATAAGGTGTTGTTGGCCCTTCAGAAGTCATAGACTTGTATGCTGTTACCACAGCTGGGCCTTGCCATGGAGCTCTTTTCTTCCTCGTTCCTTTGTTTGCCATGATCACTGGCAGTGTAAAGTACTGCCTTCAGTGTAAAGTACTGACATCAGATTTAAAGGCAAAATATTTTTTTTTTTGGACCACCAATTTGGCAACCATATTTATGGACAATTTAACATGTCTTAAATAAAGTTTACATATGGACGGGCTACAGTGAGGAATGGCCTATGCACTCTTTAGTGGCTGGCTTTTTAAATAGTATAGTATAGGGCTGTAAATACCTTGTTGGCTTGCACATGTCCACTAGGTATTCAATCAGCAGGTAATTATGGCACAGATCCCTAACCTATCATCTGTTATTGATCACCAGTTTCCATAGCCCTCTATTTGCTTCTCATAGGTGGTATCCAAACACTTCCCAACAACCTTCACAAACTACAGTTCCGAGGTTTTTTTGGGGAAAGCTGTGACTCTTAAATTTCCACAAGAATTCTTTAAATCGGGTTCTTCAACCTCGGCCCTCCATATGTTTTTGGCCTACAACTCCCATGATCCCTAGCTAGCAGGACCAGTGGTCAGGGATGCTGAGAATTTTAGTCTCAAAACATCTAGAGGGCCGAGGTTGATGAAGCCTGCTTTAAATGTATGTGGTGGATGTGCCCTTCATTGATGACCTGCAATCCTTCATGTGAAAATCATACGATGATTTCAGTTTTTTCTACAAGTATTACTGTAGTACACTAAGGCTGCAAACCTGTACATGTTTTCCTGAAAGTAAGGCTAACTGAACACAATGGGGGTTAATTCTGAGTAGACATGCCCATCATAGTAACTAAGTAGGTGTGGTTGGGAAATCAATGAAGGGCGGGTCTTCTGCAAAAGGAAGGCATATCATGAAGCAAATGATCAATAGCTTGAAAAAAATGTAACCAGGAGAAATGGGAAGGCCCACTTTCCCCAAATAATAATAATAATAATAATAATAATAATAATAATAATAATAATAATAATAATAATAATATCTTTATTGTCATTGCCCCCTTCGGGGACAACGAAATTACTTGACTGCTCCATAAAAACACTAATTGAACAATACAGTATAATACATCAAGGGAGATTAGATGACTTTCAAAGTCCGGGCTTCCCATTCAGGGCCGAGATCGCTCTGAAGAAGAAGCTGTTCTTAAGACGGCTCGTTCTTGTCTTCATCGTCCTGTATCTCCGTCCCGACGGCAAGAGCTTGAAGAGACAGTGACCAGGATGCGATGGATCTTTTACTATGTCCAGTGCCTTCCTATGGCACCTTGTGGCATAAATCTGCTCTAAGGTGGAGAGTGGGCAGCCAACAATGCTCTCTGCTGCCTTAACAACCCTGCACAACCCCATCCTGTCCTGGGTAGTACAGCTTCCGTACCACACACATAAGCCATAAGTGAGCACGCTCTCAATGGCACAGTGATTGAAGGCAAGCAGCAGTTTCTGCGGAAGATGGTTTTTCCTTAGTATTCTCAAAAAATACAGTCTCTGCTGCGCCTTCTTCACAAGCCCCCTTGTGTTGACACTCCAGGACAGATCTCTTTTAAATTTTGTACCTTGAGAATCTGCTCTAAAGGTACTCTGCTCTTAACCACCTGAGCTATCACAATCTTCAGGAAAATAATGTATGGTAATTGCTGGCAAGAGTAGCCAAGTTCACTTGCAGAGTTTTTCACATGTCAACCCAAGTGTAGTTGATAATAAGACAGAAGAATGCTTGAGGGACAGCAGTGTTTTGGAAAGCCAACAATTATCCAATGGCAGCTTAAAGTTATTATGATCTGACAGACACTTGCCAAGGGCAGTGCATGCTAAAAATATACCCTGCACACATTCCTGGGTTTTACTACCAGGACGTTATTATGAACATAGACTGCAGCCCAACTTCAGAGTATCTTAAAATTATTACTTCTAATCACGTACGCACACTTAAGCTGTGCAGTAGTTCCTTGTACCTTCATTTCTTCCCTTTGGATTCAAGGATAGCTTTAGTCTGATTGTGTTGATTGGAGCCTACTGATTCAGAGTCTTGAGTGTTGTTGATGTTTTAAAGGAAATCCCTTGATATTGTCAGAGCATTCCATGGTAGATCTCCTGCAAGTCCTTGCAGGGAATCTTATCTCCTAGGATTAGTCTAGCAGTCACATGCTCAGATGGCTCAGATCTTCCACACAGTGGCGTAGCGTGGGTTGTCAGCACCCGGGGCAAGGCAAGTAATTTGCGCCCCCTAACCCGTGGATTTGCGCCCCCTAACCCCCAGATGTTGCGCCCGGTGCGGCCGGCCCCCCTGCACCCCCACGCTATGCCACTGCTTCCACATAATGTATGTGTGTGCAAAGACACACTACAGGTATGCTGGATAGAGTACCCACAGCTAGGGGGATCAATCTGAATTAGTTTGCACTTGAAGGTGAAGCTAACAAATGAGCACTTTTTGAAACAATGAACAAACACAGCCCTACTTTGAGATTTGCACATCTCTGAATTTTGCAGTGCGAGTTCTGCCAAGTAACATACACAAAAATGCAAATACCAGGCTAAAGTGTGCATAAAATACATATCTTTATAAATATAATCTACAAAAATGCATTATATTAGGCAAAAGTGCATTACAAAATATGTATATTAGGAGAAATTCACACTAAAATACCGATGGATTTTCATCTAAACTTTTAAAAACAATATTCACCAACCAATATGGAAAAATGGAAAAAAATAACTTAAGACTAGAAAACTGAGAAAATGAGAGACACCAAAATAGATTGATTTCCCCATCTCTATCCGCAGCACACCCTGAAGTTTTGTATATACAAACCTTGTGGACATTAGCCCAGGCATTGACAATATGTGGCAGGACGCTCCTGAAGAGCTGATTCTCCTGGCTCCTATCCCTTCATTTCCAGCTTTAGGATACTGCTTGTGATGGGCTATCTAAGTTTCCCCACAGCATGGGTACCTCTCCACTGGGATGCACAAGACATACAGTTTGGGATGCACAGCTGAGGGACTGCTCTGTGAATCAGGAATGTCTTCATTCAAATCTCTCGTTGACCATAAGCTACTGCTTACCTTGCAAGTTTGGCATATGGACTGTTGAGAAAATGGCCAGAAATGTTCATTTACCCACCACTTTATTAACCCCTCCTTTCTTTCTGCCACACACCAGTTTTGGCACAGAGACTCTGACTCGCATAAAGCTTGGGTACCCTTGGAATTTGCTGCAACATCTGAACCAGAGAACTCTGGTTTAGTGTCAGGAATAAACCAGATAGTAAATCAGATTGTGGTTTATGAAGCTGTGGACGAATGACCAAATTCAGTCAACGCATAAGAAGAGGGTAGTAATCTAAAGTGTTATTTAAATGTGAAATATTAGATATATATTTTTAGAATGAATACTGCACCTCATTGTGTTTATTGGGACGCCGAAATTATTACAAGGTTTTGCTTTCATTGTCAACATTCATATCTTCCTCTTTAACAAATGCATTTCCTGAGCACAACTGAATCAGAAAGCCATTTCTAATAAATATTCATGATAGCCTCTCACTACCACAAGTACCTGTGTAGCAACAGCCAAGAGGGTGAAGAATGAGATGCTGAAAAGTGATCAACAAATGCGCTCTCAGGAGCAAAGGAAGAAGGCTGCAAAATCAATTCAGCTGTAGAGCCAAGATGAGATGGCTCAGCAAAAGCGAAGTGCTTAGGGTTGTTTTGGGAAATCATTACTGCAGCTTGCTTTGGAATCTAAAATGCACAGGCTTAAAATGCCATCATAGAAATAATATTCTCTTTCAACAGTTCCAGAAGAATAAAGTGTCCTCACTGTGAGATAATCTAGAGGCATAATGAACAAATTAAAACAGAAACACTCACTGGGGGTGGGGGTGGGTGATAACAAATTTTAAAGATAAATACAAACAATCTAACACTTGTCATGAAGCAAGTGATATATGGGAGAACAATCATATACCAATGAACTCTGAAATTCACTGGCATTTACTTTTGAGTAAGGGGGAGCTCCCCTTGCTCGGGTGGCGCTGTGGGTTAAACCACAGAGCCTAGCTGATCAGAAGGTCGGCGGTTTGAATCCTCATGACGGGGTGAGCTCCCATTGCTCGGTCCCTGCTCCTGCCAACCTAGCAGTTCGAAAGCACATCAAAGTGCAAGTAGAGAAATAGGTACCACTCCGGCAGGAAGGTAAATGGCATTTCCATGCACTGCTCTGGTTCGCCAGAAGCAGCTTAGTCATGCTGGCCACATGACCCGGAAGCTGTCTGTGGACAAACGCCGGCTCCCTCGGCCAATAAAGCGAGATGGCCCCGACTGGACCTAATGGTCAGGGGTCTCTTTACCTTCACCTTTATGAGCTGAATAGGGAAACAGGAAAAACACTGGCAACAAGTAGATTCCAGCCATTAAGAATCATGTATGCTTTTCTCTGTTTGGTCTTATTCTGATTTTTGTTTCCTGGGCCCCAATAGAGCTATGAGAAAAACAAGAAATGCAAATTTTACCTTTTTAGTGGCACCTACGGTAGTTTTTGCACACACCCCTCTCTATCCTCCTTCTGGGCAAGCAATAAGTAGTAAGGAAGCATTCTAGCCAAGGGGAAACATTCCAGAAAAGTGCAAAGTAGGAGTGGTGAGGAGTATGGCCTGAGAAGAGTCCTGAGGGCCAGAAAGAGAGGCTGTGGACAGGCACATTTGGTTCCCAGGCCTAAGGATCCCCATCGCCACGCAAAGTGTGATAGAATAGAGGTAGCTTTTAGATGGATTTGTGTCTATCTGATAATTTACTTTGGGGTGTGGGAGAAATGATCTGGCAAGCCAAGTATGTCCCAGCTTCTTAACTGGGCGGTGTGAGCCTTTGATCTTAGGTGACAGCAGGTAGCACTGCACATCACCATGCATCATCTTCCAAGACCCAGCAATTCCCAAAGAGAAGCTATTTAACGATACAACTGCAATGAGCTGCTTTAGAACATACTTGTACTGTGTCGGAATGAGGACGGTAATTACCTTCAGCTATCTAAGGAGGGTGACACTGACAGAAAACAAAAGTAAATATTTAATACTGAAAGGAGTGCATAAATGTTAAGGACTAAGTACATTTCTAGATCTGCAAGGGCAATTAACTTTTGGCCTGTTTAGATGTTGCTGGAACTGTCTACATTAATAGCCTGATTTATAGAGGATGCCTTGTAAGCTTTTGCGCTAATGCCTCTTTGATTGTACAATTGTTGGAACTATGTACGCTTGCCAGAACAATAACATTTGAAGGGCTGGGTTTTAAAGTTCACAAAAATGCAAGTACAGAATTTGTCTCTTGTGCAACTCAGATAGGATTCTCCATATTCTGCATGACTGACCCAGAAATGCTTGGAGTCAAACCTTGATTCTAAACTACAACTTAATTAACCAAGATCTTAAAAAGAACCTGTTTTGCCAGCGCTTTAAGCATGACTCAGTGTCATCGTGAACAAAGGATGCTGTGTTCAATGTAGAAACATGAAAGGGACTGACTATATCATTAGAATATGCCATATTATGTAGATTTACTTCTAGAACCTATATGTCCACCAAATGGTGGACATGTGCGCATAATCTTACCATAGGAAGGATATCGCTGGGAGGGCAAGTTGCAGTCAACATTCCTCTTTGTAACCAGTACTGACCCATGATCCTTCCTGTTAATGCTTTATATGCCAATCCTTTGAGATCCCATACTCCTTCCATTTCTCCTTTGCTACTTCCCTCTCTTTCCAGATTTATCTTCTCTGTTCCTTTAGACCAGGGGCAGGCAGGAAACTTTGTTCAGCCCAGTAGCCACAGTCCATCTTGCACAACCATCTAAGGACAGCATGCCAGTAGTGGGGAAAGCTTGCAACAAACGTGAGTGGGAGCAGTGAGTGCAACTCTTATCTTTGCACAGTCAGCTATATTCCGGATGTGCAAAAGTCAAAGATTTCTATACACACCTCTCTCCATCCAGACAAGCAAAAAGCACTGTCAGAGTCCAAGGACACATTCCAGTCAGGCCAAAAGGAGAGTGTGGAACAGGACTTGTGATGGGTTAGGTAGAGTCTCAAGGGTCAGACAGAAAGGGCTGAAGGGGCACAATCTACCCACAGGCTAGACATTCCCCATACCTGTCGTCTACCTCTGTGACCTCCTCTCTTGTCATCAGCCTTCAGTTATTCATATCCCAACTTTCTGTCACTTACCCTTCTGATTCCTCTGCACTGCCTTTCCTCCCTGCTTTCTCTTACCACCTTAGCTTGGCATCTTTACTTCTGTGCCAGTTTGTCCAGTCTAAATTCATCCCTCTGCCACAGAGTTTAAAGATTTGTAATCATGCAAATGGGTGATGGTAGCAGGACTGTATAAGAAGGTTGTTGTTGGCATCTGTCTGTCTCAGGAGGAGTGCACCTTTAAGGGGTGAAGTCAAACTGTTAGAAGGTTGAAGCACCGGCTGTGGCTGTAGAGAGAGCTATGGGAGAGAGATGTTTTGTTGCAGCTAGGGCAGCTGGAGGCAGCTGGTTGTGTTGATGCAGATGCGCCATGGTGTTTCTTCTCTCTGTGCCCCTCACAGTGGTCATTCCTCTTCTGGTCACTGTTATGGATACACGACCTGACTGCCATCGGTACTAATACTTGCAGGCCTGCTTATTCTGTCAGCTATACTATTTTTTAACCACTGTGGTTCTTAATAGGGGAAGTTGAGGACATTATTCTTGGATGTTAAATGTTCCTTCCGGACTATTAAGTCTCCCTTCCTTTCAGATTTTTGATATCATAGCTTTTCTCTTGTTGGGCTGTGAGACCCCACATGCAGAACTCCATCTGTGGGGTTCACCTAGTTCTTACCTAGGGCCTTAAAGTTTTTTAAAGTACTTTTGAGTAATCACCTTCTGCTGTTGTTTTATGCTGTTTGTTTTTGCTGATGGCTGCACATTGTTTTAATACATTACACACTGCCTTGCAATAGATAATAAATGACAGTATAGGAGGGTTTTTTGAATAAAGATTGCTCCAACCTGTGCTTGCAAAGTGGTTCAGTAGAAGAGGGCATGCAGTAATACAGGCATGCAGAACATTATATAGATATGTGTTCTCAACTCAATCTACAAACCCATCAAAAAACAATTCTTACTAGACTAGCTAATTCTAAAAAAAAGTCAATGCATATTGAGTTGATAAGTAATTGAAGAAGTTGCCTGTGCCCGCATATCTCATGAATATTATATTATTCAAAGTATTAGTCCTTTCACCCTAATTCACACATGAACAGAATTTATACTATAAATACTAAAATGAGGAAATAGTCACAAGAAATGTTATAAAATTTATCTTCATTTTTGTCAACGTTAAGGCGGTTTTAAAGCAAAATGAACACTAAATTAGAAAATAAAACGTGATTAATTGAAATCATATGTAAACTCTGGACTAGCACAATTGCCATCTGCAAAAGAAACTCTGACTCATTAATCTCGTGCGTATGTTTGAACAAGGTCCAGAGTCTAGTGGTTGTGTTTATATGATAAATTGGATGGTAAACTTGACATAACTCATGAATCACAGAAGTCAAACAATGCAGAGTCACAAATAGAAACACCATATAGTCCGCTCCCCATCCTTCTTCCTTATATATATAGGAAAAGAAGCTTCACCATGGTCCCCACGTTGTACAATCATGTGAACCTCATTGATTTCCAAACAAATAACAGCCTGTTTGACAATGAGTTCAAATGTCAAGACAGGTCCATCCAATCTTAAATTTAGTTCTTCACATTTCTACAGCAACTTGCCATTTTAAAAAAGTAATGAACATTCATCAGCACTTTAGTTTGACTTTCTCCTAATAAACCCAGTTTTGTATGCAGTTTTGACCAATATGCATATTTTTGCTAGCAATTTTCCTGAGACTACAAGCATTTTTGTATGTTCTCTTGAGTGATATGTTTATGCATGCTTTCTGCTAATACAGTGGTACCTCGGTTTAAGTACTTAATTCGTTCCAGAGGTCCGTTCTTAACCTGAACCTGTTCTTAATCTGAAGCACCACTTTAGCTAATGGGGCCTCCTGCTGCCGCCGCACCGCCGAAGCACAATTTCTGTTCTCATCTTGAAGCAAAGTTCTTAACCTGAGGTACTATTTCTGGGTTAGCGGAGTCTGTAACCTGAAGCGTATGTAACCTGAAGCGTATGTAACCCGAGGTACCACTGTACATGCATTTTGTAAATACTGGTTTGAAAACTGCATTGCAAAATTCAGATTAAGTCAAGTTTTAGAGGATGACTGCTTTGATTTTCATAGTGTTTTGGAAGGTGTGAATTTGACAGAGTTACCTATAAATGTGAACTGCATTGAATTTCTCCCCATTGAATTTCTCCCCATCTTCACATAACACAGTATCTAAGCTTGTGATAGACATCAGCCACTGTCAGTGGCACAATTCTCAGCATTGACAGGTATGCCCACCCTCACTAGGCAAATCTAGTGGTGACAGAACTGTCCCACCCTCCACAGATCACTTTGGACAGATGGATGGCTCCTATGATATCAATTCAATACCATTCAAAGGAAGAATTGGGAGCACACTCTAAGAGCGTTCTCCCAATTGTTCCTTTCCTCTTTTGCAGTCATGGCTTGAATTCAAGTTTCCACTCCACAAATTCCTGCCAAAAGCAAAATGTAACTCTTGCTTTCAGCAGGGATTGGCTCCACCCAAGAGCTGCTAAGTGGAGTCGATCTCGATGGGCTTGCAGCTGGCACAGAAATAAAAAAGATGCAGAACCTCCTGCGTAGAACCAATCCTGGCAGTGCTTGCATTTGGCACCAAATTCAAAAGGTGCTGAATGCAAACCCTATGCTCCCAATGATGTCATATAATGCCAGCTGTGGGGCAGATGGATGTGGTGAGGGAAATTGTCTCATGGGTCAAACTAGGACCACTGGCAGGCTTTATTCAACCCATGGTCTGGAGGTTCCCACTTCTTAGTTTATGGCTGCCATTTGCACGTGTTGAGTTATATATTTGTGTTGAGCAAGGCTGAGTTATATATTTTATAAAAATGCAGCCCAAAGTTCATGTTTTACCTGGAGGTACGACTGACCCACTGAACTCAGAGGAACATACTCTTAAGCAAACATGCACAGAACTGCAGCTGTGCAGCCCAGTTCTGTGTTTGTTTATATAGAAGTAAGCCCCACTTTGTTCAGGAAAGCTTACTCTCAAGTATGTACTTAACAGAATTGCAGTGCTAGCCTTGCAGTTAATTATTTACTTGGGACAACTAGCAATTCCTTCTGGGCAACTAGCCTGCTATGCCTGCTGCACAAGCTTCTGTAAGCTGTGACACATGTGCTGATGATCTGGCCTATGGGAACCAGCATATTATCATTCTTATTTGTCTGATGAAAAAAGATATTGTAACAGGATGCTGTTAGGACACCACATGGAGACTGAAGTTTCTTCTATTGATTCATTGCAACTATTTGGGCTTCTGCCTCCAGTTCAGCGGAATGCAAACGTCTGTGTCATAGAAGGAGGCTTGTTAAAACATGAGTCATATTGGAAAACCATTACGTATGAAAAAGAAAAAAACGATTTTGAAAATTTCCAGCCAGAAAAGTCAGACTGATAAAAACAAATATTTTATTGCCTTTATATAAATGACAGCAACTTTTGAAATGAAATACACAGAGCACAATCTAACCAAAATAAAGCAATTTTAAGATTACAATAGGAAATATTTAAGCAGGTGGTTAACTCTGCTAGTTTAATTCAGTGGCAGTTAATAGTACTACACTTTGGCCTGGCTTGCCCGTAGCAATTGACATTCTTGAGCAGTGCTCTTCCTGTTGACTTCAGCTAAGTGTGATTTCACACACACAGAAAAGCTTTTGCATACTGAATGTTTACAATAGGACTAGTTGCATTTTTTAATTAGATCATGGCATCTCAGGCCGTAGGTCTCCTTAGTGGTCTTGGGAGCAATAGTACAGTTGTTCACACAAATGCCCCAGATATCCAATGGTATAGTTGTAGTGGGTACAAGGAGACCCAGCCAAATCAGTAGTAGTGAACAAATAACTGAAATAATTCCTCTAAGATCTTATATGGTAAGAGAGGAGTCTGTGATACAGAAATTGTGTCGGTCAACACTGCCTCCAGTCAAACTGGCTGGATGATTACATGAACAGTTAATGTGTTTTAGAGCGCCCCCCCCCCGCAAAGTGCCATTTTTAATTTCACTTGGTATGGCATCAAGAAAAGTCAGAGGAACACATTTTGTTTCTTAACTGGCTGAGCCCCACCTAAACTGGGAGCAGACCATAACAACTTCTTAGCCATTTTCCAACTCAAACTAAAGTTTTCAATCCAATACATCAGAAGCCAGCAGAGTAACTCACTTTATTCTGTCTTGTCTGGTATTTTACATACTGAGATTACAGGGTGAAACACAGAATGTATATATGGATGACTAAAGGGAAACTAGGAGTTACCTAAGTAAAGTAAACAGAAGTTATGTTACCAGAATAAAACCTTGCTGAAGAATGAAACATAGCACATCTTATTCTTTTGTTTATGCTTGGATTTAAAATGGTTATGTTATTTGCCTATTTAACTGTGATGTAATTCAGGCACCACTTCCTGAAAACTTGTTTGCTGCAATCCTGGCTTCATCCTATTAGTTTCACTGTATGTAGAATGACCTTTGCTCATTAGGTACATCAATCAATTACTAGGGTGAGAGGCATCTTCAAATATTTATGAACATTTGCATTATCAAGATTACTGCTCCTCATGAAAACTGTATTAGCACACAACAACAATGCAGAGGATACACACACACACACACACACACACACACTGTATAATACTCAACAAATCAAGATTCCTTACCTTTTGTTCTAGGTTTCAAATCTACATTAGGGGCATGCATAGGCTGAGCAAATAGGACTGAGCAAACCTGTGTGCAGGTTTTCAGACCCAACCTTCAACCCCTTACTTCAAGCTTTGGAAAACGTGCTGTGTTTTTAAATTTCATTTTAAATAGCTTCATTTCCTCCCATTGCACTATTTTAGTTGCTCCCTGTGCATTTGAACATTCTATCACCATCTCTCCCCAAAAGCGCACATTGACAAATCTGTGGCTGTTAGTCAAGAAAAATCAGCCTTAGTTAGCCAGCGGCCTTGATTCAAACATTTACTGCTAATAGCCCCAATTAACAATTATTCACTGCATGGCAGCTGTAATTCAGGCCTAATCCTCATGACCATTTTCTTACAAGGTGAGCAAATTGCCTGGTGAAATTGCCCCTATTAAGCAGCAGGCAAATTTATATATAATCTATTTATAAACCCCTTTCTGTTATGCCAGTCTTCCAGCATTGAATCTGGCTTGAGCAGTGGAAACACCCAAGGGACATCCAGAAAAATGGGTTTGAGGGTCAAAATGCAGAGCTAAAATAATTGTGCTTTAACACCTTCCATGGGTGTAGCCAGGTTTTATATTGGGGGAAGCATGAACCTCATTTAAGTACTTTTATTGATTTACTTGATGGTGGGGGCAGCTGCCCCGCCTGCTTCCCTTGGCTCCGCCCACGCACACCTCTTTGTCCAATAGCCACTGAGGCAATGAGGTCTCCCACCCTCAGACGGGGGCAGGAGGATTGCCTCGAAGACCAATCAAAGAAAATGCAACTGTCGGCGTCTAAACCTAAGGGGAAGAGAAGCGCGCGCTTCTCAGGAATTCCCACAGCCCCTCCAAAGGTGCACGAAAAGGGCCGGGGTGTGCGGGGGGGGGGGCAACCTCGCCCTTCAGCTTCTGACAGGATTATGTTAAAAAGGAGGGCAGGGGGAGACCGCGTCAGCAGCTGCAAGAGCCATGTGCAAAAGGCAGACAGCAGCAGCTTTGCGGCGTGTTTTCGTTGTCAATTTCAAGCAGCAGCTCCCTCCAGCCGGTCGTTTGTTGCTCCTCCTCCTCCTCCTCCCGCTTTTCTCTCTCGCCTCGCCCGCGCGCCCCGCCCTCTCTCCGGCTCTTGCCGCAGCTGCAGGAAGCCAAGCCCCGCCCTCTCATCCCCGCGTGCGACCGACCGACCGGCTGGCTGGCGGGCGGGCGAGTGAGGCAGAGAGCGAGACTCGGGCAAGCCCCATTGTCTGCGCTGAGGCGCCGGCGGGAAGCGCGCGAGGAGCGAAGGCGCACGACCGGTCTCCAGAGAGCCAGGCGAGCGCGCGCGCACATCACACACACACACACACGCAAGCAGGCAAGCAAGCCGAGAAGCTGCGCCCGGGCGCGATGCGGGGCGCCAGCCGCCGCTTTGCAGCTGCCGAGAGGCTCCTCCGACACCCGGGCCGGGCTCGGGGCAGCGGCAGCTGCTGAAGAGGGAAGGAGGCCGGGCCGGCGCCGGCGCCCCAAACTTCGCCCTTTTGCCTTGACAGGGCGCGCCTTTTCTTCCTCCCTCCCCTCGCCGCCCCATGGAGACGCTGAGCGCCGTGCGGGCGAAAGTAGGGGCCAGGAGCCCCGGCGGCTGCGAGGCGGGCGGCACCGGCGAGCCCCAGCCCGCGCCGTCTTCCAGTCCTGCCGGCCGAGGCTCTCCGGCGCACCCGGCGCCGGACTCGCCCGCTTATCGACTGGAGGATCTGGAGACCTTAGCCACTGTTGGTGAGTGAGGCTGGGCGCCAGCCAATGAAAAACAAAGGAAGGGGGGGATAGAACGTGCTCGTCTGCAGCCGCAGCTGCCCCCATGACCACCCACCAGGTTTAAGAGGCGTCTCTGACTGGCAAGGGACACCCCCCCTCCTTTTTAGCGCCCTCGCGAGACGTAATTCTGGTCACCTCTGTGCTCACAATGCCATACCTCTGGGGCGCTCCCTAGACCAGGTAGTGAAATACACCCTTGCGGTGTCCCTCCTTTTGGAGCTCATTCTCTGTGAGAGCCACGGCAACCGGAAAGCTGTTGCTACTGCTTTCTTTCCCCAGGGCAGAGCCCCAGAGGATGCTGCCAGCTGCTAACACTGTGCCATCTCCACAAGCATGGATGGGCGCACCTCATGCCCAGGAAACAGTTTGCTTCTTTGGCGTCTAGGCTCACTTCTTAACATGATCTGGGCTTGGTGTCTTCCTTCCTGTTTTCGTATCCGGAAAGCTTCCCCAGTACTTTTTATCAGAGAGAAACAGAACAAGCTTTTTGCAGATGGCAGTTGAGAAGCAGGCAGGTGCCCAGCGGTGCTTGAGAACTGTCAAACCCAATGTGGAGAAGACTGGTGTTTGGTCTCTGTTTATCCACTAGTAGTCTGGATTTTGCCCAAATCTGTCTGGTGGCAAAAAGCTGAACTGGTTTTGTAAACAGTGTGTGGTCCTGTTTATCCCAGAAACTACTCTTGAGTTTGCAACCCACAAACCCTTTGAACAAAAATATTTGCATGTAAATTGCTCTGAGTCCTGGCGACATCATCGAGCGTTCAGCCTGTTTAACTGAATAATATGCTGTTTAAGCAGTGCATCAGTCATAACCTTATGTTGCAAGTAACTTTGATGCTTGCTTTCACAAGTGTTGTGTGTGAAGTAATTATGTAAGTTGATGTATGTTTATAGCTCTTTATGCGTATAACTGAGTATTTGCTAAATGTGTGCGCTCTTCCTACAGTTCGCTTGCAAATTCCATCCAAGCTCCTGTTAATATTAAACATGGCTTGCAACTGTGGGCTTGTTCTTCTGTTCAGCTACTCAGGTTTCATGATATCTAAAGCATTTTAGTATTGCTCACGTGATGAGCTGGAATGTGTATTCCTTTTTAAAGGCAGATAATCTGTAGAATCTTAAACAGGACTAGGACCAAGGGAGTTCTTCCCTTGGACATGACTTTCTTCCCCCAATTTCCCCTCTTGAGGGATGTTTGCATCTGATCTGCGTAGATGGTTTTGTTAGCAGGCATTGGCTGCAGTGGGAGAGGAAGGAGAAGGGACACAGGGGAGGAGAGGATATGATTACAGTGCCATATGACACATTGGGAAATCTGATGTGAAATACTTCGTAAGAGAGGGCACCTGACATAAACAACCGCTGCCATTTGTTTCGACTTAAAAGGCCCTTTCATACATTACTCTGTGTATTTCATACAGTAGATCCCAACCTCTTGGTGCCTAGCACTGCTTAGGGTGACTAACAACAATTAAAACCTGCCATCAGATGAGTGCATAGGAGGGGGAGGGGCAGAGTTCCTCCTTACATGGCTTGTATTTAGTATGGCTCTAAGGTGATTTCTTCTTGCACAACAGAACGTTCTGCTTGTCTCCTCGCCCCGCCCTTTGGAGCCCACCCCCCAACTGCTCAGGATTTCCCCCCAATCCTCTGGAGCGGATTTGAGGATGGCTCAGGGTGCATGAAGGAGGAGATGGGATCTTGTTGCATTGGCACTAATACTTGCACTAGTGCAAAAATGCTGCCCTTGGAGAAAAGTGTATGTCCATAGTGTCTTTTGATATGGTAAAATGAATTGGTGTAGGTTATGGGGCACAGCCAGCCATATTGAAGATACCCCATCCCACATATGTGCATTTGTTTAGTGACAGAGTAACATCCGGTAGCAAGGAATTCATACAGGTGAATGATCAGGCTGGCAGTGAAGGGGTGTATCTCTCTGCCCCTCTACAAGACTGTGGGCAGGAATATAGCTTGCTATGAAGCTAGTATCCTTTCTGTCTGCAGAGAAGGGTAAGACAGTAGTACTTCACAGCTACAATGGAAACACAGGGTACTAGGGTCTTACCCGGCTGGTAACTTCGGGGTTTATCTGCAAGATTGGCCCATAATCTCCCCGCTACAGCTCTTGGGAAGCTATATTAATTTTGTGTGCCAGTGTTATTCTGATCAATTTGGGTCTCAGCTAGTGGATAAAGTGTCTTGTCTTCAAATTAAGGAATTTGTAGCATGGCTTGATTTGCCTGCTAGGCACATGGTTTTCATGTAAGGTGAACCTCCTAAAGAAGTTCTGGCAACTAAGAGGGAGCTGTAAACTATTAATGTGTTGAATGGGTCAAGAGGCATGATCATTATTGGATACCCTGGGTCAACTAAGAGCGTCTGCAGTAAGGGCATCGCTGGGGGCCATGTGATAGGTTGCATCTTTCCCTCTGGCATTGCAGAGGGAGTTTTGATATCAAAGCCTCCTTCCCCAGCTGTCCCAGCTCCTTGTCCAACTGGCATTGATTGCAGTAGAGCCAAAAGGGGTGTGTGCTAGGAAGTGGCTTGGATCTGAATGATAGAATGCCCAACATACCAACAACACAACACAAACGGGTGGAAGATTTAAACACACTTCTGAACAGGCGCTAAATCTCTCCATGGGAAACAATGGGAGAGAAAATGAATACTATTCACATGATATGTGAATGGATATAGGAACATCCCTCCATCCTTGCTTCTGCCCTGTGGGTAGAGCCAGGCAGAGCTTTGGATGGGCTGTTAAGCCATCTTTGTATTTCCTGCCACCAGTTGTTCATGTATTGTGTGTATACCTCCTACAGACAGTGCTGAAATACATAACGACAGTAGCTCACTTCAGACATACCATCAACGTGTTGTGACTTCCATGACTTTATTTTTATCTGTAAGCTAAGCTACATTGAGTTCTGTCATGGAAAAGGTGGGGTAGCAGTGCTAGAAACTCAGATATATAAGCCAGGTGTAAATGGTTCCTTAAACTAAGGTGACAGTTGCCAAAACGAAATGCCTCATTGCCATTTTGGGTCAGACGGTTCGAAAGTCATTTTCAATACGACCTTTAGGTTCCTGAAATTCATTCTGATTGTGGAGATAAAATATAATGGATAGGATTCTACAGAATGTGTTGCTAGTGTGCGGAAACAGTCAGGATCCCAGGATCCCCAGCATGCACCTCCAGATGGTGGAGAAGTCAGGTACCATCCTGGTGCCTGGGCATCTTTACTTGGTCACAAGTGGCTAATAGGCAGGTGTAAAATGTGCCTGGTGAATTTCAAATGCTGTGGGGTAGGAATAAATAAATAAAGGCTCTGCTACATGACATTCACACCTTAGAATGGGTATCTAAGCAATGGAACCCTTTGCATGCAGAGATATACAACTGTTGGTCACCTTGCTTAGATGCCCATGAGCAAACATAAAGAGTGAGAACTAGAAAGCTTTATGACATTCAAGGTGGGACCAGCAGGATGACGTTTAGTGTGTGGACCCATTTCATATGTGTAATGTGATTATTGGCTCATGAGTTAGTGCGTGCCTTGTTTAGAATCCTAGGATTTTGTTTTTGCATCCAAATATTTTTTCAAGATATGGAGGACTATTTACACTTTTAAAGATGCAGTTAAACATACTCAGGTAGACACTGCACTTAACAAATGGAAACATGACAAAGGCAGAATAACACATATTTTGATGGGGCAAAATGAGCGTTTTCCAAACCAGCTTTTGAAATACATTTTTTTTTTCTGGAAGAAAAAGATGAAATTATTACTTATTTTATTTGCTTCTTCGTGTATTTAAAGATAACCATGTTCACACCTATGTCTTAGGTTTTCATTTTTATTTCACCAAAGTTTTCCCTTAAAACATCAGTTTTATTATCCTGCAGAGTGTTATCTCAAATGAGTGGGATGGATATGCTGAGAAAATGTGTTGTGCTCTATCCATTTACTGAACATTTCAACTAGGAAACTGTCATCTTAAAGCATAGATTTGATCTTTAATTCTCTGAGCACTTGGATGTCCTCCCATTGATACCAAAGGGAATTTATATAAAGTATAGCTTTGTGCACAGCAGAGGTAATATCACTCCTACATACCTAGTCAGAAATTTGAATTCTGACATGTGCAACACTAAATGCAAGCAGAACTACATATCTGCATTCATTTTGATGCTTGGAGCAAGTTCTCACATTCATTTGATAAAACAGTATTTGTGACTGCACAAGAGAATTAAGGGTGGAGGAGGTATACTCTTGAGTTAATTGAACAAATGTGTGTGTGTGTGTGTGTGTGTGTCTGTGTGTGTATATATATAAAATCTTAAGTGGCAGTGTTTCTCTGAAGTTTGGGATTTATCTCTTCAAATATTGTCATTATTTATGGTTCTTTTTAGTGGGTGTAACATCTGGACTGGATACAAATTTTGCTAGCTATGCCTCAAACACATGGCTTTTATTGGCAGTCAAAACTTGCAAAATAAGTAAGATCACTTGCTAGGGTTATTTGCATGATTCCCCTATGAAAAACATGGCACACTTATCTGGCAATAAACTCTCTGGAACAAAGTGGAACTTAACTATGAACAAACATACCCTGGATTGCACTGTAAATTTGTGACATAACCAAAAGGTGTTATGGTGTTGACTTACATTATATGTTCAGCCAATAGAAAGAAACAATGGCTACAATTCTGTAGACAAGTTGTTTAAGTCCCATGGATTTAAGTGGGATTGAACCAGCCCAATTATGTATGCTTTAATCTTCAAAAATAAAGATCCTATTGTCATTCAGGAATCCCTGTGAATAGTTAGGAAATAGAAAATTGGCTGATACAATCCTTAAACAAGGAATTATAAAAATAGTGAATTGGGTGATTGTTTCAGCTATAGAATAAAGACACAGACTTTTCATTTCCACAACATAGCATACTGCAAAAAGGTTCAGGCAAAGGCAATTAATCCTTATGTCTTGTTTTACCCATATATTTCCAACACATTCGCTTTCAAGTTGTACTGAGTTACACTGGAAACAGTCGTACCTTGGTTCTTGAACGAAATCTATTCCGGAAGTCCATTTAATTTCCAAAACATTTGAAAACCAAGGCACGCCTTCTGATTGGCTGCAGGAGCTTCCTGCACTCAAATGGAAGCTGTGTCGGACATTCGGCTTCCGAAAAAAGTTAAAAAACTGGAACACTTCCAGGTTTTCGGCATTCGGGAGCCAAAACTTATGAGTACTGAGGTGTTTGAAAACCAAGGTACAACGGTATTATTAATTACATTTCTATCCCACCCTTCCTCAATTGCGCTCAGGGCAGCATACATGGTTCTGTTTTTACAGTGGTGCCCCGCAAGATGAATGCCTCGCAAGACTGAAAACTCGCTAGACGAAGAGACTCACAGAACGGATTCTTTTCGTCTTGCGAGGCACCACTGTATCATTCTTTGCATTCACAGACCTGTGTAGTAGGTTAGGTTGAGAGACAATTACTGGTCCAACTTCACACAGTCCAAGGCTCTAAGAACTACTGTATGTTGAAGTTTAAACATGCTCTGATAGGTGGTACAACCTTGAGCAGTCTTTCTCAACTGTGGGTCCACATATGTTGGACTACAACTCCCATCATCCCTAGCTTGCAGGGTAAGTTGTCAGGATGTGAGTTGTAGTCCAACAACATATGAGGACCCAAGTTTGAGTGAATATTGTGGACTACAACTCTAATGCCTAACCACTTGATATGCTGGCTGGATCGGATGGGAGTTACAATCCAAAACACGTGGAGTCCACTGTGTTGGCTACCCTGATCTTGAAAGTGCAAATTTGGCTATAGATTGGTCCACAAATTTTGGCTACGCTATGTAGTTAGTTGTTTCTGACTTCTGCGAAGTCCCTCTTCCCAGGGGAAGAGCTCTTTTATGTCTTGCTTTGCAACAGGCATTGAAGGAGGGCAAAACCAGCAAGAGGCTCACTGCTGCTTACCTTTTCCTATGCCAGGCATGTGAAGTGGAAGAAAAGATCCACATCTCCACTGATAATCCTGAACCATCTGGCAATGGGAACCATCTAGCACTGAGCTTGCTGGCTGAAGCAACATCAGTCTCTCCTATCGCTTGTGCCTTTCTAAAGTTTAGAGCAAAGTAAAGACTTGACGTAGAGAATCTTTAGAGTTGGGCAATGCTGGAAAGGAAGTCTCTCCCAGTGGCCATGTTTGTGGCCCTGTATTGCTATTGTTTGTCACTATGGTATATATTTTTGAATTTCTATTTTGTAAACTGCCCTGTGATCCTTGGATGAAGGGCAGTATGGAAATTTAATAAATAATAATAGTAATAAATAATGTTACTGTCTACATTCATGTATTGTAATTGTAGACTTTAGCCCGCTAGTTTTTATGCCAATAAGATAAGAGGTCCATTGATTCAATGGGCCTTAAGTGTTGTTGAGTCCTCTTTTCCCTCAGTGGTCCTGCAGTATCTGGTCTGCAATGCACCTTTCTCTACATGCTTCAACTTTTGATGTCGTGAAGTACTGCTCTGCTTTTAGTGTCTGCTGCCTGACCCTGTGTTTACAAATCTCTTTGTGATATTATCCCCGAACTGTCATAGTCTTCTCATCTGCTTTTTCTTACTCTTCCCTTGTTAAAAAGGGCCTTGTATAGTTGCTCAGGGAGCAGATTGCTTAAGGGCATTGGCCAAACCTTTGATTTTCTGTTCAAAGATCCTTCATCTAAGTGAAATTGTGCTGGAGGATATTTACATTATGGACTCCTGGATTATGGGTGCCTTATGGGTGCAGTGGTCACAGATTTGTAATGTTACGGCTTTTTCTTAGGACTGAGTGAAAAGCATTCCAAAATTATCCATGCTATTTGTGGGTGACAAAATTTAGAGGGGCCATTTATGCTCAATATTCTCTGGGATGAGGAGGTTGAATTCTTCAACAGTTTGCATGGGGGGGGGGACCCAAAAGGCACAGAAAAGTCATCTTGCGATTTCTCCCTCTACTTAATGTTCAGTGAGACACTGTTGTTTATATTGATAGATGAAGGACTTCATGTTGTAAGAGGAAGACATGAAGGAGTAGCATCAAACCATAAGTGCCAGCTCCCTGGATGCCTGAGCACCCACAAAATTCCCCATGAAGGGGCCGGGCACCCACAAATTTCAGTGCCAGGGCCATGAACATTGCATGGCACCCACGGCCCTGGGCACCCATGGTCGTGGGGCCAAGCTGACACTCCTGCATTAAACCCATTGTTTTCCTTCAGCAAATATTAAACTATATTGGGCTGGATATACAGTTGTACTCAGAATTCCCCATTCTGCATACTGGGAAATTGTACCAGCTCTGTGCATGTCCTAAATATCAAGGCAAAATGCAATGATTTTGGGGCAAATGCACATATTCCCGAGTTGGATTGTTCTATTAACATGGAATGTTGAGGTGGACCCTGGAGTCCCAAACCTTTTGAATAGTTTCCCCCCAAAGTTGCAACATCCCCCCCACATTTTCTGAGAAATTAAACCAAGCTGACCAGGAAAACTCCCAGAGCTTGAATGACAAGGGAGGTTGCAGATATAAGGTGAATCTTGTAGTCACTGCACACATCTACCACATACTCATGGAGAAATCAGGAGGACTATTCTGGTGGGACATCCTTTAACATATTTGGGTTTCTTTTTTGTGGGGTGTGTATGTGTTGTGTTCCAAAAAAGGATATTACCAGATAGTTCTCAGAATGTTCCTTTTCTGATATATTTATCAGAGTTCAAGCCTGGTTTTCAGCCTTTTTAAAAACTATTATATTGCCGCATCTTTATTTATTTTCATAAGTGAAATGTTATGCTATGTTGCAGGGCATGTTCTATTAAAAGAGAAGAGGTATCAGAAAGGACAGTTGCAGCACAATCCTATACACCAGAGCTTTCCAAACTCTGTGTCGTGACACATTAGTGTGTCAGCTGTAGTGTGTACAGTAGTTGTGTCATGCAAACACACCCCAAGCTCCTCTCGTGGCTTGAAAGGGGTTAGTATAACCTCTGGTTTGCTAGTAAAACTGAATTACTATGTCACAAAATGATGCAAAACTGAATTACTGTGTTGCGAAATGATGCATGTCCAAAAAGTGTGTCAGCAATATGAAAAGTTTGGAAAGCTCTGCTATACATGTTTATTCAGAAGTTAGTCACATTGATTTCCATGAGGGTTACCCTCAGTTAAATGGATATAGGAATGCAGCCACAGAGGGAGACTGGGCTTTTATCTGGGGTTTTTTTTGGGGGGTGGTGGTGGTTGTGTTGCAAGTTTAAAAGGCTCAAATGCTATGGAAATGTAACTTTTCTTCAACAGGAAGGTAGCATATTTATAGCCTCATCCTCTTTTTTATGTTTGTGATACACAGTTGCATCGTTTCCTTACTCCCTTTATGTCCTGAGATCTACAGTGTAGTATTACATTTATTTATTCTTTATCTTTCTTTGTTGTTGCTTGGCACAGATTCACTGATGCAAACTATCGTAGACTTGTGTGTTTAGTTTCAAGAAAACTCTTGTTTCCTTTTGTTGTTTTGTTTTCTTTTTTTGTCACAGTTACCTCCTAGCATTGCTTAGGTTGCCCTGTGCTTAGTTTTGAAAACGCCCTCTGAAATGGGAATTGTGAGAGCATGTGAGGTTGATCATTTTCAGAGAGGAAGAAGACTTTAAACAACACACAAACACCATCCCATTTTCAGTGGCTATAAATAATAAATGGGGCAAATAACAGTGGAATAAATAATAGTTGAATTCAATGTATTTATATAATTTATTATTAACTAGGTATTTTAATATCTAACCTCATCCAAAGGATTGAGCGGGGATAGAAACAACATTAATAATAGGGAGTTGCTTTCTAGAACTGTAAATAAACACAATATCATCTCTCTACTCCTCAACAGCTGTTGCAATGCTAAAATCTTAAGACTGCTTTTTGTTCTTTTGTATATCATAATTCGTCTCCCCACCACCACTCTCAGCTAAAGATCTCTCAGTAAGCTGGTCTGCACATTAAAGCCAAACCATAGAACAAGTCTTATGTTCTTCAGCTTAATAGTAATTAAGATAATAAAATTGAGATATGAAAATTCTGCTTTAAGGTTAAGAAACAAACTGAAGCAGGTGTTTCACCTTGCAGTATTGAGTTGCTCCCTTTTTATTCCAAGTCTCACATTGGTTTCTTTATGGTAACTCAATGGTTCATGTTCCAAAGTTCTACTAATGCCCTAAATAAGAATAGTGTTAGTGGATATCTGCCGCAGAAAATAAAGTTGGATTGTTATGTACCATTGGTTTTCTTTGTGAGCATGGGTAATACTGGGTTCAGTTTCCCCAACCTAGAATGAACTACTCTTGCATGATATATTTTAACCATCAAGGACCTTGTCTGTGGAGCATTCCTTGCATTTGAGGAGAGTTATTAGCTTATATGATTCTCATTAAACCTCGGGTCAACTGTAGACAAGTTGTGCGATTATCTTTTAACAGAATGGTGCTGGAATGGAACATGTTCACAATAGTTCCGTAATTTTTTTTCTTGAGTCACTTTCAATGCAACTCAGTATCAAATATTAATGTATTCATTCTGACAAGCTATAAATAGCAGAAAGACGCAGCAAACATACAAGTGGAAAGAAGGCCTCTTCACACAGAAGTCTTTTTTTAGAAGCAAACAATTAAAATTGGGTATGTTTCTATAGCATGAAAAATACAGATGTTGTTGTTTAACAACACCTGCCTTTATGGACTTAACATATATGTAAAGTAAGGGTAAGGATGATCCATCTCTAAAGGCTGTGGCACTCCAGAATCTTCCAGCTCCCATTATCCCAGCCTATTGCCCTTGCAGGATGGGGCTGATGAAATACAGCTTATCCACCCCTGGAATGAGGTTGAGCAATGTGTTTTTAGTAGTCAGCCAGGCACCTTTAAGAAGGTTACCAGCAGGGCAGTGGAGGTGATTGTTTCCTTCCATCCCTATGATCTGACATTCCGAGAGAAATCGCTTTTCAACATTTGTGCTGTTGCTTAATGACTGTGGCTGATTTATGTCTCGATAGACCTGCTCCACACAAATTTGCCACATCATTTTCAAAAGGCTTCTAGGGTAGCAGCTATTGCCATATTTTGGACTAATGACTTCTCCAAGTTGGGTCTGCTTGTCCCTCAAAGTCATCCCGGAGTAGATCCTAAAATCAAAACAGTTCTATAGATGTGTGAGGATTGTTGTTTAAATGTTTAAAACTAATGCCTGAGGAAGGGGTTGTGTTGACCATCCTTCCCCTGTCCTGTCAGTTAAGATTTGGTAGGCGAAAGGTCACAAAGTCTGCTTGCATTTAGAAAGGAATGGATGGGTGAATGTTTTGCCTCTTGGCTAAAGGCAAGAGAGAGAAAACAGTTTTGAAAGGAAACATGGAACTAGTTATATGTTCCTTTGTAGACCAACCTTATGCTAGGAGAAATGTGGCTCTAGAGTGGACATGGGGAACCTTTAGTGGCCATGCTTGCTAGGGCTGATGTGAACTGTAGTTCAGCAACATCTGGAGGACCAAAGTTCCCCCACTCCTGCTCTAGAGGAACAGTGACATCTTCTGTATTTTTCTTGATTCTTGCCTTTTGCAGGGCAGGAGATAAATTCAGTACAATAAATAAAATTAAATAAGTTAGATTGTGTTGTATGCTGGTAGACTCCATAATGCTAAACTGCTGAACGTCAAATGATCTTTCTTAACCACATTTATTTTTAGTATTTCTCTTTCTGCAGTGACTTGTCAGTCTTAAGTGCCTGAATTAAATTGGAGTTTTGAGCTCTGTTGCCTACTACTCAGGTTCTCCTGCCTGTTGCTCCAAGTGAAATAGCATGTTTAATATGAGTTTGAAGTGGTATTCATTCAAATCTTCCACAGATGAAATGTTCTCTGTGATATTCATTTAAACGTTGCTTTGAATTAAGCTGCAGCCCAGCCCATAATTATGTGCAGCAACTTCATTAAAGGCAGTGGGACTTTCATTTGCTTACTTTGTGCATGGGATTGTAGCTTTGAACTCTGCTTAGTTTTGCAAACGTATTTATAATTTTAATAACCGGTGGACTTTGGATCATTTGCCATGGAATTGCATATTGCTTGTTGGCATAAGAGAGTTTGCATAGCTCTGACCTGTATTATCCCTGCTCTTCTTGCAATGTTTCATAGTGATGGACAACTTTTGCTCAAAAGACCAGTACATATCAGATTTTTGTCATATCAGTTTTAAAAAAGTAAGTAGCTTGGCAACTTAATATCTGCATATGTGTGGTCCAATCCACTACCAAACCAGTTCAGCAGCATTTTATCTGAGTTCACGTTCCACAAGGGACAAAGCGTGGCCAGTGTTGCATTGTGGTAATATCAGTGACACAACTGCAAAGTTTATTCAAGGTTTACTGCTTAACTTCCTCCAGAATTCTCATGCAATTTTGGGAAATACAGCCAGATGTCTCTCTGTGTTTTCAGTTATGAGTGTGGAACTGACACTGCAAAGCATGTGCTTTCGTAGAGGAGACAATACTTATTGCCCAGTCTTGCCAGTCAATCCACAAACATTACTAGCCCCCAAGTGTTTTTACTTCTTCATTTGATCACATATAACAAATGAACTCATATGTCTTTTTAGCACAGTTGTTATCTGATTTGCCTTGAGTCCTGTGAGGGGAAAATGTGGTAAAATGTGCACAGTTAAAGCTCCAGCATTCTGCTTTCAGGCACCTTTGACTGAGGTGTGTCTCCAGAGAACACACGTGTAAAATGGCATTGCCACTGTTATGAAGGCTTCCATACTGGATGCTGATGCTATTAGGTACTTCTTCTCTTCGTGAGATCCTGGTTGCATTCCCCATCCCCACCCCAGTTTGGCTATGAAGAACACTTTGTACCCTTTTTCTCCCATTAAAAAAGCAATATAAATTAGATGACATGGCTTTCAGGTATTGCTTGCTGAGAAACAATAAGGTGACCAATAGCTACTAATCATTTGGTTGTGTGATACTTCCAGTATCTGAGGCAATATGCCTCTGAATAGCTGTTGGACTCATGTCCTATTTATGTGCTTCTCATGGTCATCTGGTTGACCACTGTAAGCACAGGATGCTGAACTAGATGACCTTTGATCTGACCCAGTAGGCTTCCTCCTACGATCATGCAAAAGCACAAGAAGTTTGAAATTACAGAGATTTTTAAGCATGATATTTCTTGTCCTTATGAATTTGAATATAATGCTTGTGGTGTCTGGGAACTCTGGTTTCCTCTCCCTTTCCCAAATCTTCCAAAGCACTTCCCAATTTGCATTTGCAGGTGTAACTTTTTATCGGTTTAGCAACAATAAAATATTATGTTTTAATTGGTCTGGTACTAAATGTATTAGGTCACAAAGGGTGTCCGTCTGGAGTATTTTGTATATGTCAATCCTGATAGGTTTCAAGTTCCCTGTGCCAAAACAACCATGAGTAAATTCTAAATCTCCTGCCTGTTTAGCTGAATGAGTTCTTATAGGCTTACAGAATTCAGCAAAGTTGAACTTGTTTGGAATGACAAACATGCTTTACTTTTGGGAGATCATAGCTTTGTTCCATATAAGAAACAGAATATCGTTGATGGAATCATGGTTCGTGGTGAGTGAATTTAAAGGAGCAGCTTTGAGTTGTTTAAGTACCTGTCACCATGTTTTTGCCTTGGCTGTTAGAAGAATCGTGTTCTGTCCCATGAGAGTAATTCACTAATTATGTCTTACTGAATTCTGTACTGTTTTCCCTAATGTGAGCCAGGAGTAGCAATTCGACAATGAATTCGAAGGGGTGTGTGTGTGTTGGGTGTGTGTGTGTGTGTGTGAGAGAGAGAGAGAGAGAGAGACCCCATTGTAATCATTTTTTGTTTTGATGCCACATTTATTTTTTATGCTACAGATGTGCGACCAAGATTACAAACAGAAAAGTAATACTCTTAATAAAGGTTTAAAGTTATCCAGTAATGCTTCAGGGAATATGTTCAAGAGGCTCTTGACTGTACTGAAGAGAACAAGATCATGCGCTTCTTCCCTTGTGAATGCCTAACCAGTTACAGTGGTACCTCGGGTTAAGAACTTAATTTGTTCTGGAGGTCTGTTCTTAAGCTGAAACTGTTCTTAACCTGAGGTACCACTTTAGCTAATGGGTGCCTCCTGCTGCTGCTGCACCGCTGCCACGCAATTTCTGTTCTCATCCTGAAGCAAAGTTCTTAACCCGAGGTGCTATTTCTGGGTTAGCAGAGTCTGTAACCTGAAGCGTCTATAACCCGAGGTACCACTGTATTACAGTATACTGCAAGGAATTTTAGCTTGCCTGGATACAATAGCACCACTAGTAATTTGGGATACTCTTTTAAAATGTGTGGGAGTCCTCTGTTTTGGAATGGGTAGAACTTGTTTTGCCACATTCAAATTAGGAAAGAAGGGTGGAGAGCAAGGCATAACTTAGAGACACTTAGCTGTATCCTCCCCCAAAGGGTGCATCAGCCTCCTTTCTTGCTGTGCACTTTAATTACTATAGCATGCGCTCATTAGTAGATGGACAAGGTGTGGAATGTCTTGCTTCACATGAGACCGGCTTGAGTAGGAGGTGGGGGAGATTTGCCTTAGATGATGAAGGAGAAGGGAGGAAGATCCCCTTCTGATTCCTGCCTTAAAACTGTGCGAGTGAGGTCTGTCAGTTTCACTTCTGCTGTCAAAACTGGGAAGTGAGACTGACAGGGTTTGGCTTCCTTCATAGTGTGAAGTGGAACTTGGAAATCTCAGTCAGTGCTGTGAGGCAGTTCCCTTCCTAAATTAAGTTATGTATCCAAGCCAGAATGAAACTAAAGGTTTCCTATGTATTTGCTTTGGACTTTTAAGTAACAAATCATTAGAAAAACAAAATGGGAAGCACAGATAATACAACCAAACATCAACCAAATGTTCACATAATTTTATAAGAATGAATGGGGATATTTTTGCTCATCACAAGTGACAGAGGCCAGTCACATTTATACGAACATGTCTTCCATAGCACTCATAACTGCAGTGGACAAAAAAGAGGAGAAGAATCACATCTTCACAGGAAAAAATAAATATCTTCTATTATTATTATTATTATTATTATTATTATTATTATTATTATTATATCCCATTTTGCCTCCAAGGAGCTCAATGTGGTATACATAGTTCTCACCCACTCCATTTTATCATCACAAAAACACAATGGGGTTGGTTAGGCTGAGAGACTGTGACTGGCCCAAGGTCGCCCAGTGAGCTTTGTGGTTGAGTGGGGACTAGAATCCAGGTCTCCCAGGTCTTAGTCTAGCAATCTAACCACTACACCACACAGTAGCATGAGTACTTGGGGACTGCTGCAGCTGGAGCACTGGTATGAGTTTAAGCCTTCTTGCAACTGATCTGTATATTTTTATGCTGAAAAAAGAATTGTTTGAAAAGTCTTAAAGAGCCACCTTACACTAGTTCATGGCGTTTAATGGAATGGAATGGAATGTTTGGTGTAGTTAATCATGTATAGGCATTAAAATGCACTCATATAATGACACTTTTTAAGTGTGAAAGCGAAAGAAAGAGGGAGGAGGATCGTAGCATAAAATGTGGAATACGTGAATGTACACACAGTGGAATGTTGTATGTACTTGCGGGTTTCTGGCAAGATAACACCCGCAGCACTTCACTGAGATGGAATTTGTCCTAAGGTGCTTGCCAGAGTTGAACAGGTATATACACTCTTTCTAGATATGTCTACCAGATAAGAGGCATTTTAGACTACTTATTTGCTGCTGGAGCAGAACAGTAACATGGAGTCTATTATCTTGTGTTGTGGCCATTGATAATATGCCTTGTCTTCAGCTGTTCTGTGTGTAAGTCTGGAAGTGCATTTCAGATTCTCTTAACGATTTGAACTCCTGAACAGGAAGTGAAGGCAGAAAGCAATGGCTATACTGGTCTTGTAAGATCAGCGTGTTTGACATAGTGGCTACAATAATTCGTGCTCTTTAATGTTCCCTTCTCTACCTTTTATATCCTGCATAATGCACCAAATAGGATGAAGACTTCTAAGACAGACAAGAGAAGTGTCACTATTAGCACATGGCTGCACTTAATTCTAGAATTAGTTACTGTGTTCTTCTTTGAATTTTGAACTTTGCAAACCCTGTGCAGGTAATCACTGTGCAGATAGTATCTGAAAGAATGCACAGAAAATGTTGTGTTTGTCATAATCCAATGCCATAATGAAATCCCTTGTCAAACACTAGCCAAAGCTGGGAATTGATAAAACCTGATCTCCCAGCCCACATATGTAATAATATTGCTAAGGAATGAATATTTAAAAGAGAAATTGATTCTAAATTCTGAAGCATCCTAGAGATATTTTGAGTCATCAGGATGTCAAGCTTTTAGGAAACTGGAGATTGCCAATTCACTCACAATATGGCAAATTTAGAACTTTCCAGGTTAGAAGTCTTGCGATACGGAGACAGAAAGGTACATCAAAGATCAAAATGTGTGTGTATGCATGATGCAGGCTGGCTTAGGTTCTAATTTGAGTTTTCCTGGTAACTCAAGTTACTTCTGTGATGTACAGGTTCTGTCTGTTTTGCAAACACCTATTGGATAGTGCCTTTGGCAATCAGTCATAAGAGTAGGGATCCACCCAAATGTTTTCTTCTGGTGAACACCTGCCTATTCTGAAAAAAGATGAGGTGAATCTCCAATAACTCATGTTAATACCCCTCCAAGCCTTACTGTGACAAAGAGAAACCATTTCCACAGCTTAAAGCTGGGGAGGAGGCAAGAGTTTGACCTATTATGGGGTGTAAGAGGTGTTTTGAGTGTCTTTCAAAAGTGCAGAGTGATGTCACAATCAAGAGTCTACCTTTTCCTTCTTGAAGGAGAAACATGATTTGTGGTAGCACAAATTATGGCTTGGTACCAGGCTTATCCACAATTTTTTGGACTCTTGGGGAACAGTTACTATCTTTCTTCCTAATGCCTCTGCTTTGTTTTATTTAAACCAACACCCCAGCAGTGAACACTTCTCTACTGCAGCATATAAGCATTTACGTAAAGAGAATGAAAAGCTGCCCATGAGCACGACTGCTTTGTTCTCCCTTCCCAAGTGAATGTTTAACCTCTCTGATATTCACATCCTATTGGTTAAAAGGGGAGTGGGTGAACATCCGTATCTCCGCAGTATGACTGTAGCTCACTTCCGTGTTACTGTGTGACTCTTCAGCTACTAGAACATAATCAAGGTTGCAACATAACCTTCAAAGTCCCTGACAGGAGTTGTAGCATTCGATCAATCTGTTCAGTTTCATGATCTCATCAATTCCAACAGTGTGTGAAACTGTTATGGCATCATGTCAATTTGACCAATAACTGAAGAGCTTTCACTGCCACTATGTGGGAATTTGCAGTATAGTTTGAGATGCTTGAGGAGAAATAAATAGGACTTTTTTTTTGTTATTGTTTTTGGTGTGTTTATATATTACTATCCAAGCAGATTGCTAAGAGTTTGATTAGCTTGCTTCTTTTCAAAAAATATTTGCAAATTATTTTGTAACCTTTTCTAATGTAAAGAAAAGGAAGATGACTCATTGAGACTGGAGGAATTCATTTGCTATAGTGACAAAAGGGCACACAATTAACACTTCTTCTTTTTTACTGCTATACATGCTTTGCAAATAATTACTTCTCGAATACAGCAAATTTGGCTAAATTTAAGTGGCTAAATATATCACCTTCAAAAGAGTGTGAAAATGCCTTCATCTTGATATCTAAGCTTTTACAGCTTTAAGACAAAACCTTAAGAAGTAAAAGGTCTTTTATCAGTTGAACGCTTGCTTCAGGGAAGTTTTTTTTTAATATTTATATTTTATTAAGGTGGTTTCAGTTAAAAGAAATAAAGTGATACATAAGAAGAAGGAAAAGTGAGATGGAGAAAAACAACAAAGATACATATAAAAGAGAAAATATGCAAAAAAAGGAGAGCAATATACGATATTCCTGTAGATTCTTGTATAAATTGGGATAGTGTTATTGTCCTAGTGCTTATGTAAATGTTAATAGCGTACCACATTTTGTATAAATTCATTCCAAATTTTATATTTATCCATTCAGACTACACCTATAAACAGTCCATTCATAAACTGCGAGTGATCTCATATTGTCAGTTCATTGATTGGATGGTACCACATCTTTATTTTTCCAATTCCTCAGTATCAGTCTATTGCCACCATTGGGGCACAGAAAATCCATTTGCATTGTCCCATTGATAGTTTTCATACTGCAGGTATATAGTTCAATAAAATATTCTCTGCTGAAAGATTTAACTTTTTCTGCAGTCATAGTTACACGGTCCACCACTTTCTCCTAAAGCTTGTTATGTAAAGAAAATTGTCTAAACATGTTTCAGAGAGGCATTGTCCTTGTCACATCTCCAACACTGAGCTGTCTTAGCTAACCCTTTTTTTATACAACCGTAAAGAAGTCCAATAAACTCTAAATATTATTTTCTGTTGTATTAGTCTTAATTTTAAATCTAATGACACCTTAGGTATTGAAGTTAATACATGTCTGGGAAGTTGATAGTCCCAATTCTTTATTCCAATTATCTCTTACAGTCTGCATAATGAACTTGTGTATTGTTAATAGATATCTATAAACAGTAATTGTTGGTAATTTTTGAATGAGTGGTTCAGTTGCTCCAATATCTCTGGTATCTTGGAAGCTGAAAGGGCTGATGGCCCAAACACACTTGTTAGGAGATGTTGTAATTGAAGATAATGCCATTGGGCTGTATCTGATGATATTTTTGTCTTAAAGCAACAAAAGTATAAAATTCATCTTCCCCATCTATCAGTTGGTCCAATGTCAATACACCTGTTTCCATCTAATTTTTCCATATCAGCATCTTTAGGGGAGTGTTGGTAGCACTTAATTTGCCCCTTTTACAGGGATTCAGGGTATATATTTGTCATCTATTCCTATTTGGCAAATTACCCCTTTTGTATCAGTGGATTCAAAATTATGTCATTAAAATACTTAGTGTACACTTAGACAACACTTTGATCCAGTCCCAGTGAATTGGGGCATAAGTTGATATGCTTATAGAGGTATATGTGTTTCTATAAATGCACATTTGGTAACATTAGAACCTGTCTGGCTGATGCTTGTATTAGTAAGCAAGAGGTAATATGATCATATATTGCTACTGTGCATATTTTCTTTCCGTAAATACATGTCTTTAAGTGAAAAATTCTGAGGTTACATGTCTTTAAGTGAAAAATTGACGTAAGCATTCATTCACCTTTTCCCACCTCATGTTGTCTGCTGAGCCCCTCTCCAAGCTGATGTGTTGACTTCCTCTTACTATGTAAAATGTATTATTTTTCTCTGTTTATTCCCTCATTGGGTACAGTATGGTCTATCTGCAAGAGCAAATAAGCAGGAGTTTGATTGTCTAGTGTGCTATGCTATAAGTTGAAACAGGCCCGGGTACATCTAGCTTCTGAGTAGTTTCAGAGTTAGGTAAAAAAGGTAAATGACCCCTGGACGGTTACATCCAGTCAAAGGCGACTATGGGGTTGCGACGCTCATCTCGCTTTCAGGCCAAGGGAGCTTTCCGGGTCATGAGGCTAGCATGGCTAAACCGCTTCTCGCACGACGGAAACCAGAGCGCACAGAAATGGCATTTACCTTCCTGCCGCAGCGGTACCTATTTATCTACTTGCACTTTGACATGCTTTCGAACTGCTAGTTTGGCAGGAGCCGGGACAGAGCAACGGGAGCTCACCCCACTGCAGGGATTCGAACCGTTGACCTTCTGATCAGCAAGCCCAAGAGGCTCAGTGGGTTTAGACCACAGTGCCACCCACGTTGGTTTCAGAGTATAAGCCAGTTTGGTTGCACAGTATTGATGGATGATCTTGACCTTGTGATAGATAGGGGGAGTGTATAAAATAGTACAGTCAGTAGAGAATGAGACTCTTAGTCTCAGGGTTGTGGGTTTGAGTCCCACAGTGGGCAAAAAGATGCCTGCATTGCAAGGAGTTGGACTAGATGACCCTTGTGGTCCCTCCCAATGTTACAATTTCATGATTCTATGGCCGTTTGACTTCCTCTACAAATAAGGGGATTTTACAGGGGGTGAGCAGTGTGAGGGATGCGTGCATTTGTAGCAACCCACTCTTCCAATATGTGATATGGATGCTGTGTACTAGCACAAGATACTAGCACATGCCTGTTTGAAAGAGGCACTGATGATCTAGCAACTCCTCTCTCGTAACTATATAAAAGTTGCAAGTTATTAAACAGCCACAGATGGTCAGGGTGAAGGTTTTAAAAAACACGCACACACATACCAAATCTGAACAGGCAATTTAAAAGTGCAAAGTATGAAACAGTTGGTGAGGAAGTGACACCCACAAAATGGAGATACCACTTTCATCCACACATCTGTCTCTTGTTACAAACCTGTTGTAGCGCACGCGCGCACACCCACACCCACACACCAGTTTGGGTGCAGGTTGGATGTATATTGCCCAAAATTGAGCATCATTTGAAGTGAAGAAGAGGTGGTGAGGAACCAAGTTAGTGTGGAACCAGTCATTCAGAGTTATACCCAGTGCTAATTCATAGTAAGAGTAGATCTGTTGAAATAACTTGTCTTAAGTTACTGAAGTTGATTTATTTTCACTGGGTTTACTTGGAGTATTCTTCATTGGGCACCCCCCCTTTTATTCCTGGTGTTGGTGGGGAGATTTTGAAAATGAAATCAATAGCGTTTGGGTGGGGTATCTGTACTATAGTTGTGTACCCTGGAAAGCGCATAGTTTTCAGTAACATTCTGAGTTTCCAATCAAAGTCTAGCTGTTTCTTTTTTGTTAAATGTTGGACTGATACTATTTAAGAGTCTGAAAGCACTGTTGTATGACTTTGCCAATGACGATAGATTGAGGTTTTTTAATGGCCATTTTCCCTCCTTTGTTGCTATGATCAAAGGGTAAAACAAATATTTTATTTTAGGAACGTGTGAATAGCAATGCCATTCAGATAGGACTCTTATGGAATGAATGGGTGTGTAACATGGTGAGTGAAATTTAGGGATTAAAGAATTGTTCGTGCATTAGTGTCCTGGCATCTAATAATGGTTTGTGTTGACATCAGTCTTCCAGGAATTATAATTGGAATGAAACTCAGCATCACACATGCTTGTCATATTACTGGTCACACTTTGCTTATGTCTGATATCCTGTTTTCATATCTACTTGTCACTTGTCACAGGGAAGAATCAAGGGTTCATTTGTCTAGAGAGCCATTTCCCACATCTCAGCTGTTGTGAAATGAGACACCAAAGAACAATGAGATGGCAATAAACAGGTCACTATTTTGCTGGGTTTGAACTTGTGACTTGTAGGGATGGAAATGTATACTCTGGAGCATTGTATACTCAAATTGTGGTTGAGGATGTTAACACTGAGAAAGGTGTTGACAGATCTGGTCAACAAAATGAAGCATGGCCATGAAAGCAGGATGTCAAACTTAAGAAAAATGTGGCAAGCCATATGACAGCCATGCATCACTGTAGTTGCAGTTCCAAAAATATCAAAGCGAGGTAAATGATTAGTGAAGGTAAGAGTAGGATTGAAGCATGGAGAGGAAGGGATGGTGTTTAGAAGAAGATAAATGTCCGGTGTTGAGCACTGCAGGTTATGCTGGAGTTACTCAGAATGCAGAGCTGACAATATCCAGAAGATTTACATGAAAGAAAAGAGTGTGTTTCTGTAACCTATTAGCCACATGACTTGCAGATTCACCATACTTGCTGCCAAGTTCCCAGAGAAGTTTGGTTTTCTTGATTCTAGGTCTCAACTAAAGACCTGCTGGAAAAGAGACTAGCCTGCTCCCTATGCATTAGGATTAGGAAACTCAGTAGCACCTCTGATGGCTGTCCTAAAGGGACCTCTGACCATTAGGTCCAGTCATTTTAATACAAACTCCAGGCTGTGAAAATTGTCCTCAACAGTTATATTGCATGGCCTGAACAAGATGAAGATTATTGAAAGACTCTTCTGTAGAGTAATATGTCTAGAATGCACCATAGAATTGGTTGTATCTCATGGAAGCATTGGGCTTCTGCTAGTGTAAGGTGAGGCATCTCTTTTCCACTAATTCCCCACACAATTTGCAGCCCTCTGCCACACCCCAAACTGTTCCAGAGGGCCCTCCCCCTCCCTTAGAAAAAGTGCATATTGGGAAGGAAGGTTGGTCTGCATTGGATGGAAGGGATCGTGGAAAATCAGGTGCCATGCCCTTCACAAGTGGAACCACCTCTCCATAGCAGAACACCACTGTTGGATACAACCCAAAAAAATTAACTGCTGCTGTATTTTTAGCATTTCTGAATTGTTGTTTGTCAACAGGGCATCATCCCTAATACAGTGGTGCCTCGGGTTACAGATGCTTCAGGTTACAGACACTGCAGGTTACAGACTCCTCTAACCCAGAAATAGTACCTCGGGTTAAGAACTTTGCTTCAGGATGAGAACAGAAATTGTGCGGCGGCAGTTTGGCAGCAGTGGAAGGCCCCATTAGCTAAAGTGGTACCTCAGGTTAAGAACAGTTTCAGGTTAAGAACGGACCTCCAGAACGAATTAAGTTCCTAATCCGAGGTACCACTGTAACTGCAAAACCTGTTTAAGGCTAAGAGTTCTAAGGGATCATTTGGGACATTGGATCAACTACAAAAACTCTCTGATGCTTTTGAGAAAAGGGTGCCCATTCCTCTATTAGCAGAGTCTGCATGGAGGGAAAGATGAGGCCTAGGGAAATAATGGCTTTGCTTTGGCCTCATATAGCAAGAGGCAGAGCAAGGAGGATGCAGTGGGGGTGGTCAACCATGGGTGTCATCCCTGAGGAGGGGTGACATCACCGTGGGTGGTGCTCCCCCTCGAAAGCTAGCCGCCACTGGCGCACCCTCGCGGGCAGCTAGCCCCGCCCAGCATGTGCACTGCTCCGGGTGCCAGAGCAGCTAGCTCTGCCACTGCTTATAGCAAAGCTCTAGGGTGCAATTAGCCACGGTCTTGCAAGACTTGGATGCCAGTTGATATAACTGACCCCATATAGCCACTTGGGCAACAAAGCCTGTGACTAATCACTCTGCATAAAAGATGGGAAGGGTTTTTAAAACTTCTTTTTGGCTATTAGGCTGGTATTGTTTCTTCCAGGTGGTGTTTGTGGTCTGGCTTCTGTCAACTTCAGCTGAAGGGCCAGTCTGGATGGGAAAATTGCCCGCACATTAGCATGAATAGGAAGGTGTCTGTGAAGCCCACTTTGGTTGAGACTGGGGGTGGTTTCCAGGGTTATGAAGGGATCATACGACCATAAAGTTTTAGGTGATTCATTTGGGGAAACTACTTCACACCTGCCTCCCCTTGCAATGGAAATAGCTTACAGTCCATCAGGCATAGTTTAGGCTTGAGCTTTGAAGCAGTAGTGGGAAATTGCAACTGACTATCCATGCCACTCTTCCTGGCCTACTGTTTTTGATTAGGTTAGAGCTACACCCTCCACATTTAGCTGAGAATGATGTATGGAATATTATTTCAGTGGTGTGTTCATTTCAGCTATTCGTGCATAGTACATACTTCTTCCTTTTTTTACATTCGCACTGTCTTATTTGCACAGCACTTTGCCTGATATATCAGAGGGGACTGTGTGATGGGCACTCCTTCCCCCTGCTGTGGCAGTCACTTCTTCGTGCACTCACATATCTGAAAGCCGAGTGATTGAAATAGTCCTGAATGGCTTCATAGTGTTTGCAGTACATTATTTTTCTTAGTCTCTCCACTGTTTCCTTTGGCTCTTCATAGTACCATAGCACTGTTAGTCTGTTCCCACCTTTAGAACTATGTGATCACATATGGCCATGTGACTGCACCTGGCATTCCAATGAAGAAGCACTCAGTGAAGCTGATGTTCAAACTTGTGTTCCTTTTCTATGTACAGTGGTAACTTGGGTTACATACGCTTCAGGTTACATACACTTCAGGTTACAGACTCCACTAGTGTGTAGTGCTGCTAAAAACTTCCATAACCATCCCACTCTACTAGGACACCCTTGAAACATTCAGTCCCCTGTAGTGTAATAGTTTGGCCCTCAAAGGCAGCTCAGTTAGCTCAAGACTGTGCCTGGAAAACAACACCACTTGGTATTTTTCACTGAAAAAAATTGCAGCACTCTTTAAAATTAATAAGGGCCTTCCTCCTCATATTTAATGTAGGTTCCTAAAGCTAGTAGTAGCTTTTTAAAAAGGTCCCACCCTCCGTAGTACAACCACAAGAAGATTTTACTCATTAAACACATTTGAACTGAAGTAGACAAACTTGACTACTGAGCTAATGTAAATCTGGATGACAAAGTGACAATTTTGTTGAGCAAAGCATTTTGAGCTGCACTTGTTCAACTCAAGGTGTATCTTTCAGAAGTGCTTTATGTCTGTTCCAATTCATTGCAGTACAAATTTGTACATGTTCTTCAAATGTATTTTGGAATCTTAATCCTGAACCATGTGGATTTTAAAACAGGTGGCAATTATATTATGGTTGCATATCCCTGGTTTGTTTGTTTTTGTAACTTAATGCTTTTACTTCAAATTTGTTTAATTCTTGACAAATTAAGCTGGCTGAAAGATCACTACTGCTTAATATGTTCTGGCTTGAGTGCATATTTCTTGCTAAATTGTGGATTTGGTCAGTTTTTTTGGCAGATGTTTTGTTTATATCCAGAACTTGTTGTTATATGAACGAAGGCTAGACACATTGCAATGAGCCAATTCTGAACACTATTATGTAAACAATACTGGCTATCCACGCATCTGAAGTGTTTGAGCAATGAAGGAATTACGTTCCGAGTACATAATTAAATGACTTTGTTAGATATCATTGGAATAGTTGAGAGCTGTCAACATTCAGCAGTTTACAAAGCAAACTGAAAATACCAGTAGTTCCTCATTAAGTACTAAATTAAAATACTTGTGATAGAACTTGTTCCCCATGCTTGTGCTTGATTACAATGAAGATAAACTTTTATAATATTTTAAGCTTCTTCTTTTTTAAAAAAAGATTAGCTTCCTTCTAACACTGGCAAAGCAGAACATTGTTCCCGTATAATACAAAGTGGTTTTTTTATTGCTCTTCAACAGTAATAAAAAGCCTTTGTACATTCCAAGACTTGTGTTTGCTTTCTCAAGGACCCAGTTAAGATTATTAGGTCAGATATTCTGGGGTAAAAATAACTATTCTAAGAAAGGATTCTTCTAATTCAGATGAGTTCATTGATTTCAGATTTCTAATTCAGTTTTCAGGTCATTGAGCAGTTTTTTCCAATCTTATATGTGCTGTAGATGATTTGCATAGTGGGGGATCTTACCAATTTATCCAGCTTAGGAGCATATTTCTCTTTAAGGTTCCTGAATGCGGCAACCATATCAATCACATATTTGCAAGCTTACAAGCCCCGATTTTGCTGACCCGACATTATGTCCCATTATGTCCCCTTCTAGCAACAAGACACACACACACACACACACACACACACACACAAACTGTTCATTGAAATTTCAATGTAGGAAGTGAAATGTTGACACTGACTCTAAGCTGGTTGCCGGATAGTGCTCATAATAGGAACCTTGTGGAATGGAGAGAAGCAGTGGAACATAGTTTTCTCTCAATACAAACTCTATAGAAAGGATAGGGTAGGGTATCCTGGATGCAGTGTCACTCTGTTGCAATCCCAACAAGTTAAAAATCCCCAAAGGGGCATGCTCTACCACAGAATTGGTGTGGGTGGTGATGCCAGGCCCCAATGCAAATCATGTTCTAATGAGGAAAATGAAAGTTACCACAAACTTTGGAAAAAGAAATGCAAGGAGACAATAAGGAATGCCAAATAGAATAAAAGCATAAAGACCGCCAACAAAACACATTTATTTACCATGTGTTAGCATGAGAAGAGCTAAGGAGACAGTTGTACCTTTGAACGATGAGGAAGTCAAAGGTGTGCTAAAGGGGATTGCAGAGAAGCTGAATGAATTATTAGCGACTTTTTTCACAGCAGAAGATGTAGAGCAGATCTGTGCCTGAACTAACATTCTAGGTCTGATCAGTTAAAGCAAACCATGGTGAAGTTCTAGAATTGACAGTCAGTCCAGCTCTCTTTGCTGAGGGGTTATATGGTGTTGAGAGGGTATCCCAAGGGAAGAACCATGCAGAGCAAATTAGAGTAATCCAGTCTAAAAGTTACTTGTGCCAGGATCACGGTGGTTAAGCTGTCTCAGACCAGGAATGGCTGTAGCTGTCTTATCAGCCAAAGCTAGCCAAAGGCACTCCTAACCACTAAGGCCACATGTGCTTCAAATAATAATAATTTTGGGTTCAGGATCACCCCAGACTGTGTACCTGTTCCTTAGTACTAGTAATGCGTGAAAACTTCATTTGGCTTAGTTTATAATGGCAAGTAAGAAACTGCATTCTGACATCCCACAGCACTGTGAACCTGATCAGAGTCTGGCTTCGCAACCATATGACTATGTTATGCAAGACAGTCCCATGGAGATTAGAAATTTGAGTGCTGGGTGGAGGGGGAAGGCAAGGTGAGTAAAAGAAGGCATGCTAAATGCTTTCAGCATCAATGTCTTGCACATTCCTGTGAGCATCAATGCTCTCCACTTAGCTAAAATGGTTACAGTATGTTTAAAGTGTGTTTATTGCAGCACCATCTGTAAAAAAAATAAAAATGACACTAATGCTTGAGGCTTTCAACAAGCATACAATTAAAATCACAAGTTTTGAAAGGTGTGTGAGGGACCATTGTTGTCTCCTACTTTGTCATTAAAGTAGCCACTTTGCTGTAGGCAAATTTAATAACTTCTTGGATGCATTTTCCTCAGAGGAAAATAAGATTTTGTGTAATTGGCTGAAGTCTTCAAGATAAACTCTACAAAAGAGTTTGCTTCTTATATGCTTTTTGTGTGTTAATATTGGCTCAGACACAGACATTTTTTCAGTAGTCAGTATAGCAGTAATAGGTTTGTTTTCAAGACCATGACCTTGTTTGGTCTCTCTCATCAGGCAGAAGGTTGCTTGGTATGGTTGTGCATTCTTGCATGGCTATTGGCTTCTCTTCCACCCCTAGAGGATAGAAAGCAAGGTGGTGTGCCACGTGTCTGAAATAACCTGTCAAATTGTTTCTGCAGATTTATAAATAGGAAAGCTACTTTTATTTAATAGAAGGGTATTAGAACCTTGCTTGGAGCAAGTATTTCAGTATCCATCATTTAGGAATGCTCTGCTGGAAGGATGGTAATACAGTGGTACCTCAGGTTAAGTACTTCATTCGTTCCAGAGGTCCGTTCATGACCTGAAACTGTTCTTAACCTGAAGCACCACTTAAGCTAATGGGGCCTCCTGCTGCTGCCACACCGCCGGAGCATGATTTCTGTTCTCATTCTGAAGCAAAGTTCTTAACCCGAGATACTATTTCTGGGTTAGCGGAGTCTGTAACCTGAAGTGTATGTAACCTGAAGCGTATGTAACCCGAGGTACCACTGTATAACTAGTTGCAAAAGCAAAACTTCATGCCATGGGACTTGTCACAAACATATTCCTATCATGACCATCCCAGAGGGAAGCAAAGGCTGGCATTTACCAGTTGATAGAGCCTGAGATTCCTAATCTCAGGGTCATGGGTTAAAGCCCCATGTTTGGCAAAAGATTCCTGCATTGCAGGGTTTGGACTAGATGACCCAACAGAGTTGCTGTTTTCACTTTGCTCAAAGTGCCAGAAACCATTTTAATCAACCTGTGAGAATTATTGGTTTGCACATTCAGACTCTTGCAAATTAAGAGGCTCACATAAAGTGTCTTGTTTCAAAGGTAAAGGTAAAGGGACCCCTGACCATTAGGTCCAGTCATGGCCGACTCTGGGGTTGCGGCGCTCATCTTGCTTTATTGGCTGAGGGAGCCGGCGTACAGCTTCTGGGTCATGTGGCCAGCATGACTAAGCTGCTTCTGGCGAACCAGAGCAGCGCATGGAAATGCCATTTACCTTCCCGCCGGAGTGGTACCTATTTATCTACTTGCACTTTGACATGCTTTCGAACTGCTAGGTTGGCAGGAGCAGGGACCGAGCAACGGGAGCTCACCCCATCACGGGAATTCGAACCGCCGACCTTCTGATCGGCAAGTCCTAGGCTCTGTGGTTTAACACACAGCGTCACCCGCGTCCCGTGTCTTGTTTTAGTGTTTCCCAAATTACAGAATCCTATAAACATAGGATTGCTGGCATCATTTGACTTTCAGTAATGCACACATATTTCTGCAAATGCTTCTGTAACAAACCTGTATTCCATGTATTTCTCCTATAACAACTTCTTCACACTGCTTTGCTACTATATAATTATTTTTTTACAGTGTCTACTTAACAATTGGCAGCAGAACTACTATGTTTAAAAAGTTGAAATCTTATCTCTTCCACTATTTAAATCTGTAAGGGACTCACAGTGGCATAGATAATTGTTTCAGTTGTGTTACTCAGGTACAGTGTTCACCAAATTATTATTGTGTTGCAAGCCCACCGTGAAAACAAGGTTGTTTACTGGTATCTGCATGCAACGTGACAACAGTATTAAGGGATTTAATCACATGTTCAATTTCCCAGGGTAGTTAGATGACATAGTTGAATATGTTAAGAAGCCTTTTCTGAACGCTGTTTATAGTTCTATGTTTAAATCAAAGCACTGTAGCTCAAGCAGGATGTGATAAGCTACTGCTGTCAAATCAGTTTGCATTTAGCGGGCTTTTTCAGTATTCCATGACTTTGCATGGCTATAGTTTTCCCGTTTGTTTCTTGACAAGTGTGTCAAATAACTCTTTAGCAGTTCTGCATAGAGAGAGATACATTTGTGTGGTCCTGATTTTTATGTAGGTGTAAGGAAGACCACACACCCCTTCATGATGATCTGTCAAGGGTGCAGATTACATGCCCATGATGGAATGCGCTGAAACCAATGATGGAGGCAAAAGTATGCAGTGCCCCCGTCTTCTCTCTGCCACCCCACTTTCTCTGTGACACCCCCTTTTCCTAGCTACCATCACAAAGCTAGACCAAGGGCAACATTTTCTCCCTGGGACCTTAGATTGTACACCTCTGTTTTAAAGCATAACAACTTATTTCTTGGGAGTAGTTGGTATATAGACAACTGTTTTATCATGCATGCATTGTACTTCATTGAAAACCATTTTAAAAGTATACAACTGAGAGAAGCAAGCTAAAAAATTTAAACATGTAGATTCATATAGCAAATCTAAGTTGCATAGCAGGAAATCTTCACCTCAGTATCAGTCTGTGGTGAGATTCTGTTTAATCTTTTATGTTGAAGAGTCTTAATCAGAGTTATGATTTGACTTCATAGGGTGGAGCTTTCCACTTGGGGCTGAAAATGCCATAAGAGTTAAGCTCTTATCCATCTGTCTGTGCAGCTTCACATAGATGTTCCCCCTCTATGTACTTGCATTATAGCTATGGCTAACTGATGATGCTGTATTTTTAAGAATTAATATGTGGGTGGGGTGGAAGATGAATGTGCCCTTTTTAACCTTGACGTTTGCCTCAGGGAAGCTTCTGCTTTCAGCTTCTGTCCTCATTAATTTGAATTGCCTTATTTTAGAGAACAGGATTTTGATGTGCTTCAGAAGATTATAATCACTAGCTTAAATCTTGCATTCAGCATTAATACCTTTTTTAAAAAAGTATTAAAGATCTCACTCTGTGTATGCATAAAAATACAGTATGGCAAGTGTAAAACAAAGAAACTTCCTAATGAGGTAAACAATGGTGTAATAATTTGCTGCTGTATTCTCAGTATGAAGATGGCAAGACAGGAAGTACATTATATGACATCCCCCGGCTTTTTGTGTTATAGTGAGTGCTATAAGTACAGAATACATCCATAATTTCCTATGAATTTATTTTCAAACCAAGACTTTTGTCCTCTGTCTATTCCATCTGTTTTAGGGTTTCCAAAAGTGGTTGATATTGACTCCCTGGGGACAGTGGGACTGGGCAGGGGATGAAATGGGGGTGGAGTGTTAAAAAGGGCATGGGGTAGAAAAGAAGTATACTGTGAAAATTTTAATTAGGAACTATGAGCCTTGGAAATAGAGGGCAAGGGCATGTACAAAAGGAACCTCTATCTTCTATCTCATTAGGGAAGACGAAAAATACGGTATCATTATTTTCACTTGGTTTACTTCCATATATATGTGCATGTGTATGTAAAACACAGACATTTTTATTGGTGATTGGTGATTAATAAATGTTAATTATAGATAGATGGATAGATAGATATTTCTTGACTATTTCATGTACATTCCTAAGAATTTGGGTTGAGGTTGATGACAACTTTACAAGCTCATCAATGGGTCATTGAGTCTAAGAAGTTTGGCAAGCCAGAACTAGGCTTTATTTCCGACACATTGCTACAGTCCAAGAAAAGAGATGGCAGTATTTATTGATTTTATTAAATTTTTATGCTACCCTTCATCCAAAAATCACAGGGCAGTTTACAGCATAAAAGTACAAAATGTAAATACAAAATACATAATAAAAGCAAGCAAACAGAAAAACCAAAAGAACAATTCCACAAACACATTTAAGAGTCCATAGATTGTTTAATCAGTCAAAGGCCTGATTATGGAGGAACTTTTTCTGCCTGATGCCAGAACCGGGTGCTGAATCATTTAATGTGATCAGGTTTCTGCACAGAGCAGCTTGTCTGTGGTTCCACTTGAAACCGCCACTACATTGCTATTTGTATGAATCAGGGTTTACTCTACTCATAACTAGGAAACATACCTCATTGTGATATGGACTCTCAAGTGCTTTTAAATTAGAATGCTTAGATCTTTCCTGCTTTGCTCCTAGTTTGGTTTTGTACCTCTTCAACTGATAACCTTATCCTTGGTATTAAGTGCTCTGTAGACAGCTAGCTGTTTTCAAATGGAATGCATCTCACTTCAGAAGCATGCCTCTTGAGTTTCTTAGCTAGCGAAAGAGAGTCATAGGCTGCTCTGTGTTTATAACAGTGTGCTGCTCATCCACTTGAATGCTTGCTAACTAAATCCAACGGCAGATTTTCTTTGTCTCTCTGTGTGTCTTTTTAATGCTGGTGTACAGAAGCTGTTCCATCTGCTCCTCCTTAAATTAATTGGATTTGTTGAGAGAATTGTGAAGAAAGTGAAAAATAACCAAGGGATATTGCCCTGCAAGTGATACTGAGGATGGATATCCAATCTATGTGCAATATATGTTTGACATGGGAAATAATAGTCTGAGGACTGTGAAGAGGGTTATGGCAGCTTGGCCCCCCAAATGCAGTCCTAGCTGCCACTAGGGCCAGACCATAGCAGCTCAGTGAGGAATTAACATCTGGCTGTTGGCCCATCTTGCAGCAATAAGAGCATAGGAAAAGCCTGCTGGATTAGCCAGTAGTCCATCTAGTCCAGCGTGCTTTCCTCACAACATCCAACCAGATTCCTGTGTGAAGCTCACAAGCAGCACCTGAGCTCAGCAGCATACTTTCCACTGGTGGTTCCCAGCAGCTCATATTCAGAGACATGCTGCCTCCAACAGTGGAGGTATTTCCAGGCTGCTGAGTGGCAGTTGGACTGGGAGGAAAGCTTTTATATGCATTTGCCCTACATTACTAACAGTTGTGCTACTAGCTGTTTCATTGTGTTTTAGATATTTTGTAAGCTGCTGCAAGGACTTCAGTTAACAAGCAGGGTATAAATATTCAAATGCACAATGTCTTGCAATGTTTTTTTTCATTTTCATCAGACTCCACAAAATTCTTAATTCCAGATAGACAATATAAAATATATGCAATGTGCAACTTTACTCTGAGCAACAGTTTCTAGAGTGAGAGAGAAAACATAATGGTTGCATCTAGCTCTTCTCATTTCTGATCCCTCCCTGCTGCTGCAACACTCCTTCCCGTACAGAAAGAGGAACACAGATTTTTGTGCAGACAAAGCCACCCTGTGTGCTTGTCAGCATGCTGATAACTAGCCTGACCAGAGAGAAAGTTAAAAAGCACTTCAGGTACCTCTTCTTACTATGAACAGTAAGCAAGAGAAATAGGGTTAGATACATTCTAGCTATTATAGAGGTCTATTGATCACAAACCCAGCATTTAAAATGCCCCAACATCTCCAAAGAGGACTAGGAATGAGTCCTGTCAAAAACCCTGGAGAGCTGCTACCGATAAGTGTAAATTGGGGGTATTGCCAACTTAGTCCCTTCCAGATGTTTTGGACTATATCGGCCCTAGTCAGTACAGCCAATAACATGGGTGATGGGAGTTATAGTCCACAACATCTGATGGTCTGCTTGTCTACTCCTGATGTGGATGCACCAGTGGTCCAACCTGGTATACAGTAGCTTCTTAGGTATCTGATATGCTCACATCCATTCACAAACCCAAAACCTAGGGAAGGGCACTGATCAGTAGAGGTATCTGAAGGAAGGGCTGTAGCCACTGTTGATGGAGGGGGGGGGGTAAAGAGTTCTTTGCCTTGATTTCTGTAGATGTGACAGAGTGGGTGGAGCTGACTGTTTAGCCTGTTCCCTGTTAAAATTGTCATGAAGTATTTAGGATTAGAAGGGCCAAAGCTATGAAGGAATATATAATGTCTACCTCTTGCTTTTATATTGATTTGTTGCATTTATGCATTCCTTATACATCTTAACTGCAAGATAATGTTCTTTGCAACTGACACATTTTGCTCTTTAATTTTCAGGGACAGGTACTTTTGGGCGGGTTCATCTGGTGAAAGAGAAATCGGCCAAATGCTACTTTGCATTGAAAGTAATGAGCATTCCGGATGTCATTCGACTAAAACAAGAACAGCATGTGCACAATGAAAAAGCGGTCTTGAAAGAAGTGAATCATCCATTTCTGATCAGATTGTAAGCTCTCTTCTCTCCCACTCCCCCCCCCCTTTTATAGCTTTTGTGGCATAAGGTTCAATTCTAGCATTCAATCCCTCGTCAGTTTGGATTAATTCAAAGTCTTTTGGGTGGCAAATGCTACACTTGTATTATACACAATATTGTGTTCATATTTTTTAAAGGGGGGAAATAATCTAGAAAAGCTAGGAAACAAAATGTGTTACGGAAAAATTATTTGATGGAGAACTGCTCCTTGGAACATGCACAACATGGTGTAGTAGTCGTGCCTGCCTGTTATGTGTTTGATTCCACTTCAGAATGTTCCATTGTCTTTTTACTAAGGCACAAGTCATCACAAACTGCACCAACAGCTGTCGTGGTTAAGCAAGCAAGCAAACAAAAACTATAATAGGGGGAGAATATACCATAGGTGGTGACATATTAATGGAAGCTGCCACCCTTCAAATTAGGGTGATTCCCATAGCTATTAACGATGTGGTCTTGTATGCTAATTATTCAAATACGTCTACTTCTACAGTGTTCCAGAGATCCCCCAACCTTCTTGAACATATTTTGGGGTGGGGTGGGGGTGAACAGAGTGCTGCAGAAAGAAGGGGGAATCAGTGCATTCAAGGCAGAATTTTATTCATCTCTCACAGTCTGTGATGCATCTCTGACAAATCATAAGCTCATTTTTGGTCATGCATCCCTATGTTCTTTCATGTGTTTAATAGAGCAACCTAAGAGTTGTTGATAGCCTTTATTGGCAAAGAAAGGACTTTGGTTCTACCCTGACCCCAGAGGAAATGTGGCAGCTGTCCATGGAGGACTTTAATATTGTCCATTGCACTTGCTGGTGGTACAGTGGGTTTAACATGCCACTCTGTTTCCCTGCGTTTGAAAACTGCATGAAATCTGATCCTTGTGTATATGCTTCATTGCTTGCTTTGAATATCTTGTGGTAAAGGGTGGAGTAATGCATGCCACCGGAAATGTCAGCATTTCACTGAAAACTGATAGGAACAGAAGGGGTGTGGATACGTATTGCAAAAGTAATTTCGACATAGCAAGATTGCTTCCTGATAAGGCAAAGGGAAGGAAGGGAATACAAAGCAAACCCAGTTAAAATGAAAAGGTCCTGTCCAGTGTTCAAGTAAAGACTCCCAAGTTAATTAAACCAGGGGGAAATGAACGCATTAATTCTGAGCTCACCACAGCTAGTTTTTCAAGACAACCTGTTAAGCAATTATGGGTGAAAGAGTTTTGAAAGAGGTACAGTGGCAAGAGAAAACATAAAGCAGAGAAGCACCTGATGACTGAAGAGTTATAGGATTGTTTCTAGTGGACAGCTTTGTGCCAGCAGAAAGCACATCCACTAGGAACCTCAAGCAAACAGAACTCATACCAGATGGTGCATCCTGTTTTTACTCATTCCATTATAGCTGCTGCACCCCTGAAAAATTGTTCCTGAAGATTGGGAGACCATCACACAACAGACTAGGGTAGAGCACAAAGTGCTACCATAGGTAGGTAGGACCAGCAAAAAAAGGTGTGTCCTACCTTGCGCTTTATGCTAGCAAAAAGTGGATATAACCTGTATCAGGGGCATTGAACCTGTACCTGCTTGCTTTCTCTCCCCTCCCAGTATATCGCTTTTTATTTACATGTCAATAAGTTTCCCAGGTTAAAGAGCAGCAAGGATGAAAATTACTTCTTAATTAACAAAGTATAGAAATTCCTCAGGCCAGAAAAATAAAAATAAATGATCTTTTCTCAATGCAATCTACTACTAATAATAATCCACTTCCAAATGTTTGCACAAAGCCTTACAAAACAAATTCCAGGATGGTTCACACAAGAAGAATAAAAGCAAATCTAAAAACAGATACAGTAAAACAGATTGATAGATTAATGTATATAAGCAACATAAAAACGAGTCACAAATAAAAAAAATGCAATTTAGATCTAGAGCAGATTATAATGAAATGTTAGAGGAAAGAAATGTGCATTGTCTGGGTGTTGTGACTGAAATGCCCCTTCTGCGCTAGCTGCTGCTTTTGCTGCTGCTGCTGTTATTATTTTGTTTTGTTTTTACTTTTACTTTTATATGCCATTTATTTGCCAAAATGGCTTAAAAGCAGTATACAACTACATGATCAATTCCTTGGCAATGACACCTAAAGAATGGCCTCAAAATTCCTTAGCAGTCTGTTACTTTTAGGTCTTTCCCCTGTTTATACTGGTGTGGCACTTCATTTGTGATGCCAAAATGCACAGGCAATTAACCCATAGCTGTAATTCAACCCTGTCTAAACCAACTGATAATATTCACAGACCTGCCATGTGTGACGTTTCCCCCCAAATCCCCCAGCTGCTTTTTGCTGTGGCTGTGTGGAGCTTCTCTTCCATTTTGAGCTGTGATGTATCTATCAACCCACAGGAGCTCCATGAGTCAGTTGAGGTCTAGTGTCGGGACCTCCACAAATGCCGAAAATATCTTGAGGGGTTTCAGGCCTTGGGTGGCAGAACAGTTTCTCATGACCACGCTGCTGAGCTTGTGCTTCACTACATCTTCTGTTTTGAATAGTGGAAGTTCTTCATTCATATTTTGAACCCTTAAAAAACAAATAAATCATTTTATGCTTTTCTGACAAGTTGTTCTCTTAGTATTTTTTTAAACACGTATCTCTTTCGTTGCAGATTTTGGACTTACCATGATGAACGCTTTCTATATATGCTGATGGAATATGTACCTGGGGGTGAACTTTTTAGTTATCTGCGCAACATGGGACGCTTTAATAACAGCACTGGACTGTTTTACTCTGCAGAGATTATTTGTGCAATAGAATATCTTCACTCAAAAGAAATTGTTTACAGAGACTTAAAGCCTGAAAATATTTTATTAGACAAAGAGGGGCATATAAAACTCACCGATTTTGGATTTGCTAAAAAGCTGGTTGATAGGTAAGCTCTTTTTTTAACTGATATTTTATTTTACTTTATTATTTTGGGGGGTATGCAAGTATGATGGGAAGAGGGCAGAGAATGAAATTTTGAACATGACTAGTGGTACCAACCATGATTAACATTTTCAATTTTTAGTCTGCTTGGTTAACTGCTGTACATACATGCAACATGGATTAAAATGTATGTATGTATATTTATTAAGAAGTTTTCACATAGCATGAGAAAGATAACAAAGTAGGCTCCAACCGACCTTCTGTGGCAGAGCATTCAATAATCAGGGTACCACTAGAGTAACATGTCTTGCAAATCCTCAGAGAGATTTTTTTAACTTAATTTTTTTAAAAAAATAAATTATATACTACACTTTCTGCCAAAGAAGCCGAGGTTAGTAAGTACATCTGTGATACAACAATTAAAATTAAGATGTATTTAAAAACATAAACATCTAAAAACAATAAGCACAGTAAATCGTTAGATGAATGAGGTATTATTATTATTAATCACATTTAAAGTTTTCTAGGCTTGCCCTCAAGTTCACATATCTTACCTGGCAATAGGATCTTCCCCAACAATGTTAAAGAACTGTTGGCACTCAGGTACATATTACTGTATTAAATAGAGTACTGGTTAGATTTAAGATGTTGATATAAACTGGTACCTTCTCATGGTGTGGAAATCATGCCTTGGTTCTTGCTGCTGTTATTATTTATTATTATTATTCCTGAAAACCAAAAATACTTCTATTCCCATCTAAAAACTTCTAATGCACAAGCCAAGTATATTTGTACATATATGAAAACAGCAATTACCGTAATTTGTGGGTGAATAAGAAGTAGTTTTGAACAAATGATGAGGGAATATGAAAGGGAGACAAAAGAGACTGCAGTTCAAAAACAATGTAAGTATACACAAGATGGGTAGCTGTTTCATTTTGTGCTTACAACTCACCCTCACCACTGTTTTATGTAACAGGGAAAAATCTGAATATCTTTACTGCCTTCTGTAAAGATCCATTCAGTATAAATACCCCTCTTGTGAAGGTTATCCTGAGACTCGTGTGTGTGTGTGTGTGTGTGTGTGTGTGTGTGTGTGTAATCTCCACACTGCCCAGCTCACCTCTTGTGAGCACATGTGCTTTAATGTATACTTTCCTTTCACCTTAAAAATCTGTAGAAGAGCAGAAGCGCTCCCTGATCTCCAAAATTAGTATGAGAGGCTTGGGAAAACAGCAAAATGAATTGCTGTCTCCCAAACCCCTCTAAGCCCTCTTCTCCAGGTCAAGGTTGGGGGAAGGGGTGATGAGCTTGTCCTCACAATCATGTTGGGTCACAAATGTCTCAGATGCTTAGAGAAACATTGCAGAAGACCAGCACCTGTCTACCCTTCCTTGGTGAGAAAAATACAAATTTGCTCTCCAGGCCCATCCATTAACTTCTATGGATGCAGGTTAAAAATATTGACCAACAATTATTGCTAAAGCTTAGTGAAATTGGCTCACTTAGTTTAATACCTTAAATATGCAGTCCTACAAAAGCTACACATTTTTCAGCCTTGCTTCTTTCCCTGCTACTGAAATCAGTCAGTGTAAAGTGCTTTTCCTTATTCTTATTCTGGATAAGGCAGTGTGCATATGATTCCGGGTTATCTGCTATCCAGACAATACAGTGCTTATATTTGGCAGTAGCTTGCCCTAAAAACATTACATGAAATCTAGATGTTCAAAATCTAAATTTTTTCAGTCTGATTCGTTAGGCAAAAAAAAAAAAAATGATACCTGTCTCTTTAAATTTTTAACTAGCATTCTTTTTTATGGAGGAATGATTGGTATTGCAATGCTAAGCTAGATGGAATGAGAAAGAAAAAGGTTTACATACTGCAAATTACTGACAATCTTTTGGAGTTATTTGGGAAATATATGTTGCAACAGAGTGGTTTGATCTGTGTTCTCTTGTTTGTTTGCGTCTCTGAAGTTGGCCTTGCAACTGCAGAGAGTTTTAATGTTTGTTTTTATCTGTTGTGCAGAAGTCACAACTTGTCGTCAGCTTCCTGGAATGTTTGCATTCGGATTTTCAAGTATAAGCATGGGAAAAAATTGCTGTATCTTCCATAGAAAGTTGTGTTGGTACTGGTTACAATATTACTTTTGGTAGTGGTGAGCAGATTATGCCTTCATTAGGAAGTCAGTTTTACTGTTGACTCCAATGCATGCCAAACAAGGCTTGTAAAATATCGCCAGGTTGCAGGTAGCCAGATTCTGAGTCAACTTGTACTCCAGAAATGAATGAGGATTGCCTCTGTATCCTAATGAGGAGGCAGCAAGTCTTCATTAGATAGATACTTTTTAAAGTAAAATACTATACAGGTATTAATCTATACCCAGTTACATTTGAGGACAAGCATTGCTTACAAAAGGTCTGGTTAGAGATAGAGGATATGAAGCTGTTGGCTGTGATCCACCCAGAGTCGAGCATTTATAACCCTTTCCCCCCCAGTAAGAGTTAAGTGCATTCTTTAATCAATGGGATTTACAAGGGCTTAATGTTTGGCTGGATCACAGCTTTTGTGGGATGTTGACAGTGCATGTATGCTCCTCAGTATTAACCACATTCAAAATGTAAATACAGTGGTATCTCGGTTTACAAACTTAATCCATTCTGGGAGTCTGTTCCTAAACCGAAACAGTTCTTAAACCAAGGTGCGCTTTCCCATATGAGGCCTCCTGCCCCTGGTGGCCTTCCACTATTTGGATTCCATTCTTAGACCAAGGAAAAGTTCTCAAACTGGGACACTATTTCCGAGTTTGTAAGCCAAATCATTCTTAAACCGGACTCTTCTTAAACCGAGGTACCACTGTAGTCCATAACTCCCCATCCCATACTCTATAAGGTGTTTCGTCTCCCATGTATCATCAGTGAGCTTAGAAGTATACTATCTGACAAGGGAAGATCTAAAGTGAAATACTGGGTGTTTAAGTTTACTTGCAAGTTTACCTTCAGTTCTTCCAGGAGAAGATGAGCATTACAGGCATACTTACCTAAAAGGCAGACTTCCCACCACTACTGGTCCTCTTCAGCATCATGAGGCTGCTGGAGAGAACTCTTTTAAGGCTACCCTGTCCTCACAGTGACCAGCCACATGCTTATGGGAAGCACAGTAGGAGAACCAGAGTTCAGTAGTACTTGTGATTCCCAGAAACTGGTATTCAGAGGCATCCTTCATCCAACAGTGGAGGTGGAACATAGCCATCATGGCTAGTAGCTTTTGAAAACCTTGTTTATAAATTGAAAAATACTTGCATACCGAAATTTCATTTTTTGAAAAATCAAAACAGTTTACAACAACGGTTATGCAATTAAAAAAACACACAAAAAAGATCACCAGCTTACTATTATGGGAAACGTTTTTCTCAATTTTCTCCATCAGCCTGGCAGTAGAGAAAAGTTTTCAGCAGAAGTCTGAAGGTTAATATGGAAAGTTGCTGCTGAATCTGTATTGGAAGAGCATTCCATGAGAGTGGACCGCTAGCATTGAAAGCTGGATCCAGTTCCTCACCCCTTCTATAGATGGAGAAGAGACACTTTATATTATCAGAAAAGAAGCATTCACATTATTATTCGTATTTGTTGAGGTCAAATGAGCCTCACTAATTCAAGTAAAGCTCCTACAAATGATCTCATTGATTCAGCTGGGATATAGTGCCTTTGCTCTGTGTGCAAGGATTCTTCAGCAGCCCAAAATGTTATGGAAACTGCTACTTGAAAGCAGAAAGTTTGAAAATGACTTCTGTAGCTTTTAGTTTGAATGTTAATACAATCTTGATTGGAGACTATATTAAACTGAAGGTACAATGTGAAAGTTCTACACCTGTGGTCCACATTCTTGCCCACCCTCTCACCAGAGCTGAGTGTTTTCATAGCCCTCTGGTGAGAGCAAGAGAGGACCCGTAACTTTCTTCTGTAGCTTAGGGCTGGGAAAGGGAACCTCCTGTGGAAGCACAAAGTCAGGCAGTGGAGCTAAATGGAAGGCTTGCTGTAATGCAACTGAAAATAGAAATAAATCTATTTTAGTCCTATGTGAGAAAGAGCCACCAACTATTAGGCTGTGTGTGTGTGTTAAGTAAAACCATTGCTCATTATTACAAGGTCAAGCTCCTGGATAATCTGCCTTGTTGTGTTATCCTTTGTGCAACAGTCATGACTCAGTGTCTCTTGGGCATCTTCCGTCTTTATGCTTAGTGTGATTTACTGGGGAACTGAGGGGGATTAAGTAGGAGGACAGATGACTACAGAGCAGTTGGTGCTTGATTCATGCTGATAACAGATTGCGGTGTGTGTGTGTTTTTAAGGTTATGAGTGCCACAGTGTTTACAGAAGCAAAGGCGACTTTACTCTCTGGGTGAAATGCCATCCAGCAGATAGGCCCTAGGTTATGAATGGCCTGTCAAAAGCTAAGCTGTCTCTCTACCTGGAGGCTGAAACCATCCCCTGCTCACAGTTGCAGTCTTCCATGTATTTTCATGAAAGTAAACCCACTAAACACAGAGAGACAGGGTTATTAGGTGAACAAGCCAATGATTGCTCTATTAATCATTGATGGTTGAGACACTGGCTGAAGATTGATAGAACACAGAAAGGACCCGTGACACATTCACAACACTGTAAGCCCACCTTGGCAACAGATGCGACCAAGTCTTGCTCACCGCTTCCACTTATACACATGGGAAAAGTTCACAAGGTATTATTTTCCTGTGATCCAAGTCTTGCAGTACTGACTACCCAGCATCTGGCCATGAGAATGGACTGGATATGGGACAGTTCATTTAATCCATATAAGGCTCAGATAAGGCTAGCCAGCAGGTTTTGTGACTTGCAGTAGTGGCTTCAGCTGATGCAGAGCATAGTGTCCTCATGGGGTTGGATTGCAGAGAGCACATTGCACCTGTTAATTGGCTCCCCATGCATGCACACACATGCCTGCCTATGAACTGCTTGTGTACTAAATGTTGCAGATACTATCACCTCTCTGATTTTACACTGCAGGATTTAAAAGCTAGCTGATTCTTGACTGTAGATGAAGATATGTGGGGGTTCACATTTCCGTTTCCCCTCCTTGACATGGCAAGTGTTTTAGCATCCTTGGGCAAAAAGGATGAGAAGGAGCTCCAGCTCATCCTCTGCAGAGGAAGACAGTGGGTTGGGGATTGTGCCTATAGTTGCATGGGGCTTCAGAGGGCTCAGTGCAAATATGAAAAGGACTCCTCTCCCCTTTCCAGCTGCAAGCTACAGAGGAATGGTGCAGCTGGAAGTTTTAGTAACAGAGGGTGCAGAACATCTAGATGAGACAGCACCGAAACAACTCTGTTTCCCTCCTGCAGCTCCAAAAGATTGGGCTGAAGAGGAGAGCAAGACATAGCCCCTTCTTCCAGTGGAGCACAAGGCTACAGACTAAGGAAACAATGCTCTGTATATTAACCTGGGAGAACGCCCCACTGGACACCATGGGAGTAATGTTTGAATAGACTTGTAGTCAAAACCTATGGACCCTTGAAGATGGATGTGCTTAATGACTGCTTTGGATTTTTCAAAAAAATATCCTAGAGACTTGCTAAGTTCAGGCTTTGAAGCTATATTTAAGTGCTGCAAGACTGCTTTGTTTTATTTGGCATGCTTTTTTGGGGAGGTGGGTGTTAAGCAGCGACAGGGTAATTTTAATCCTGATCATCTATTTTGCTGTTTAATATTTTATTGATGTATTGAGTTTTGAATTTAGTGTTGCTATTGGGCTGAAGCTCTTAGGATGAAAGGAAGTAAAAAAAAAAAAATCCAATAAGAGGGACTTTTTTTGTTTTTTCAAACATGAGGAAACAATGTATCATAAATTCAGAACACTTCATTCCTTCTAATTTGAATATACAGTTTTCCAGGATGGATGGATTTTAAGTGAAGCGTGGTTTATATCCAGATTTAAATTGCCAAGCAAAAATGCTCATCTAAATACTGTACTTGATTTAAATCGTTTTTTTGTTTTTGTTTTTGCAATATCCTTATTTTATTTGAAGCATGTTACTAGCCAGTTGCTGGAATAACTAAAAAATGATTGTTTGTAAATACCGTATTTTTCGCCCTATAGGACCCACCAGCCCATAGGACGCACCTAGTTTTTTTTTGGGGGGGGAATAAAGAAAAAAAAAATCCCCCTCAGCCGCAGGGCTGGGGTGGGGGAAGCCCGAGCTTTTAAAAATGCACCTACCGTAGTTTTTAGAGGAGAAAAGGATATCTGCCCAAAGCACGGGGTGCTTTGCTTCAGCGCGCCCTGCGCTCTGGGCAGCAGGCTGCTATCCGCAGCCTAGGGAACCTGGAGAGTGAGAAAGGTCGGTGCACACCAACCCCTCTCGCTCTGCAAGCTTCAGCGAAAGCCTGCATTCACCCCATAGGACGCACACAGATTTCCTCTTCATTTTTGGAGGGGAAAAGGTGCGTCCTATAGGGCAAAAAATACGGTAAATATAGCCTAAGTACAGACATTTTAAAAAAAATTTCAGGAAGCATTTAAAGTAAACTTTCCTGGATTATTGTTAATTTTAACTCATTTTTAATTTTTTGCACCTCTTTTATAACTTCTTGCTACACAGCTTAGAAACTACAGTAGTAAGCGGTATATAAATTGTTGAAGTAAGTAAATGCAACCTTAGAAGTAGGCTTGAAAACCTTTGGTAAAGCATCCCACATGAATTGTAGAATTATTGCCTCAAAAAAAGAGACCAGGTATATTTGGTCTTTGGTTTTGGTACACTCAGGAATATCAAGTGTGATTGTTCATTGGGACAGCTTTTAACTCATATTAAACTGGGATAAATTCCTATAGAAAACTTGGAATGGTAGAGTGCATTATCCTCTGGGACCTCTAACTTAGCTCCTGTGTAGCATATAAGAGAGTTGTAAATCCAGGGTTGTTTCTAGCTTCAAATAAGTATTTTAAAGGGATTAGTGATTGGCCTTTGGCTACTTTTTGCAACGGAGAATGGGGTTTTTTTATGCAGCATGTGTTTGATCTCTAAAACTTTTAAAAAGGAGCTTGCCTTGTATAAATTCACATGGTCCACTTACATTGTGACAAAAGTCTTCATATGCATGGTGTATTTATTGGCAGCTGTGATCGGTTGAGTAGATCTTGTAGACGACAGATTACTATAACAGTGTCAGTAAGAATAGGTAGCCAATGTAAATACCCTCCAGATGCTGTTGGACTACAGTTCCCATCAATCCTGACCAGTGTCCATGCTGACTATGGCTGATGGGATGTGGAGTCCCAGCAACATCCAGAACACACCATATTGCCCATTCCTGCAGTTCTTATTAAAGTATCCTACCCAGTGTACAAGCATTAGTGCTGCTATGATTTCCTGTTTTCAAAAGTTGATTTTGAACTTCGTATTGAAGAGTGATATGAAGTTCAAAAGTGCAGAAGTTGATAAACTTCTAGTGAGGAGTTGATGTTGTGCCTTAAAAAGGCAGACTTGATCACTAGCTTTCTCATAAAGGAGGAGACCCACAATAGAGTATATAGATGGTCTTTTCAAAATCTGTCAGTTATCTAGATCAGGGAGCTTCCTGAACCTTGGTCAGACAAGCTCAAAGATTTCACAGATCCTTGTTTCCAGTTTCCCTGAGCTTCCTTGGGTTTGTCCTTGGCTCCCTATAGCATTAAAAGTATCCTTGTTTGCACAACTCCAGTGTAAATTACCTTTTTCTGGAACTAAAGTAAATTGAACCTACCAACAGAGAAATGCTCTCAAAATCTGTTTGATTGGCTTTTCTATTCCAGTAAAAGATTCTCCCTCATTAAAACAGACACGTGTGGCCAAAAAGCAGCTTTGTAAGTGGATTTGGTGTATATTTTGAAGTGGAGAATAACACCAGGTGTGCGGTTATGCTCATTTTGTCATTCATACACTCACTATCAACGGGACACATTCCTATTCCATACTAGATATTTGCAAATTTGGCTACATCATTGATTAAGATAGTTATCATATATATATTTTCTTCTTGTGCTAAGTCAAGGTCTTCTCTCTTTTTTTGCAAATTTTGTTCAAAATACCTAGCTTAACCTATTCAATACTTACTAGTGTAGCAACCGGTTAGGAATCTGATTGGGCAGAATGGTCTTGTGGCCAAAGGTTTGGTAAATAAAATGTGAAATCCCTGGGATAAAATCAGTACCATTTGGTTCTGGGTGCACTGTTATCCCTGAGCTGTGACCAAGCATTTGTGGCCATTTTGCTTAAGCCTCCTGCTTCAGGTGATAAATTGGAGTTCTTTAAAGTGCTCTGCTTAGTCTGTGAGAGTTGCTGCCCACTTGCTTTCATTGTGGAGTATAAACATTTAGGAGCTTCTAGTTGCCTTACATTAAAGGAAATTCTAATTGTATTCACTAAGTGTTCACTTCATTTATTTATCTTTTTGTAATCTTTTATATACTGTCATCCATAACAATACCAAGGTGGTTTACAACCTTTAAAAAAACCAAATAAACAAAAATGTAAAACTAATATAAGCAGCATTACAATAAATACAAATAAATTCAGTAACCAGAACAGTTCTCAGAGCCTCATCAATTTTATAATAGGTTATGCTGTTTATATGGTATTGGAATGTGGCTGTGATTCTTCTATAACTTTAAACATGCTGAACTGTTTCTGATTACAAGCCTTTAGGTCTTGGGTAGCCCAGTTTCAATGAAAGCTTAATCCATCACAAATATGAAATGTAATTTTAGCTTCCTGTTCCTTGTTATTTTTTTCTTAGGACATGGACACTCTGTGGGACCCCAGAATATCTTGCCCCAGAAGTCATACAGAGTAAAGGTCACGGAAGAGCAGTAGATTGGTGGGCCCTCGGCATTCTGATATTTGAGATGCTGTCTGGGTAAGTTGAATGGGGAATATAGAATTAAGTGAAGTACAGATATTTTTCGTTTTCTCACAGTGAACTAATATGGAAAATCTGGTTCTTTTACATGTCCCAGCATTGCTTTCGTGTTGTGTGGAAAAGCAATTTTGGAGACAGAAAATGAGACTGTTCTGCACAACATCAGCATACTTAACTGCACAGAATTCCCGTCTTCTAAAATTGAGATAAATATTTGTTTCCTTGTGAGAAAACAGTGGCTTTTAACATTCATTCTCATGGTATTACATATCCATGGGAGACTCCCACACAACTGGAACGGCATCTAAGTGACCTAGGCATATGGTTGGGACTAATTGTGTGTGCCTTTCCCATGCAATAGGTAGTGGCCCCTTCCTGGCAAGGTGCCAGTTTCATAGAATAGAACCATGTAATTGGTGCCCTCATATGGCTGAATTGTTTGTGGCAGGAAAAGGGGACCTGTGGCTTTGCAGATGTTGTTGCATTGCAGTTCCATCATCCCTGATCATCAGCCATCCTGGTTGGGGTTGATAGGAGCTGTAGTCAAATAACATCTAGACCAGAGTTTTCCAAACTTTTCATGTTAATGATACACTTTTTGGACATGCATCATTTTGTGACACAGTAATTCAGTTTTACTAGCAAACTGGAGGTTAAACTAACCCCTTTCCAGCCAGGCAAGTGCGGGGAGCATTTGCTTGACACATCTGCACACTGCAGCTGACACACTAACATGTTGTGACACACAGTTTGGAAAGCTCTGATCTAGACAGTCACAGGTTCCCCAACCCTCTTTTAGATATATCCTGTAGCCATGTCATAGCCACCCATAGACAGATGCAAGAATATTTCAGTTGGATGATGATTCAGGGGCACATATATTAACTTGTAATTCAAAAAGAATCCCATGTTCCTCACTTAGATCCACTTGTGTCATTGGGTGGTAGGTTTCATGCCTTGCTAACAAGTTTTAATTGAAATAGATCACACTTTTAATTTAAAAAAATCAATTCATCTTTTAAAGACATTCTCACATTTATGTTAAGAAGTTTTAACTCATCAGTCATGCTGTTTTCAAAGAGAATCTGTTTTGGGGAAAGAGAACAAATCCCATATTTGCATTCAGTATTTCAGTATGAGAAGATACATCTGATAATATTATGTTTCTATGCTAGATTGGGGCTCATGCTGTTTGAGTTTGTTGGACGTCTTGCTGGTACCTGTTTAATCAACATTTTTTGCTGCATGTACACATCTCTGTTAGAGCGAGAATATTATAATTCAGTATCCCATAAATCCATGAATATTTGAATCCACTAGATGGCAGCATTTTCAGATTAATGTGTAGATGATTTAACTAGCTTTGTTGCAGAAAGGCTTTCTTAGAAATTTCCTACACTAGTAAAAGATAAATTTGTTAAGCTGGCATTTGGATTAGATTTATCCCAGCAAAGTCAATAGGGTTGGATCCAAGTTAGCTGAACTATATTTTCATTGAGAAATCATCATTTCAGTTCAGATAACTTAATCTAGATCTAATCCTTTGCATTTAAAAAAAAGATGGAGGTGCAGTTATAAAAGAATTGTGTAAAGTATCATTGCTTAATGTTGCATTAGTATAACTCTGCAGAAATGGGATGCATACCAGATAATTTATCCATGCATTTTCCCTTCAACTCTTATTATCTCTTGGAGGTAACTAGTAAGGCACTTCAAACATAGATCTGTGTCCTGAATATGCGCACACATTTTCATTCCTACAGTTCAAGCGATGTTGGGGTTTTTTTTACAAGCAGACCAGTTAAAAAGATGGTCAAACTTAAGGCAGTAATCTACTCAATCAGTTACAAACAATTCTCAGGAATCAGTGCAAAAATCTGTTTGGTCTGAAGAATAATATGGATTCATTAGGTTTGTGACAGAATTGTATGCTTTTCATAAACAGTCTAAAATAGAGAGCCTGTGCACATAAGACTTAAATGAGGCCTGTAGTCTTTTCCTTTCTTTTTTTACTGGCTTTGTCTTTCTTATAGAAGAACCTTCTATAAAAAGATAAAAACAAGTCAAACCAACATGTGGTCTGCTAGTATCAAAGTACTTCCTGCAGAAACATTACTGTGAATCTGTTATACAAATCAGCTAAAGAGACACAGACATGTTTTTTAAAAATAGAAGCAATTTCCTAAGTAGTATTTTTAACACACCCACACGGTGTTGCCTGATTAAATGCACATCAAATGAATATTATACCATAGGCTTTTAAAGCTGATCTGAGCTGTATCTTACTCTGAATTATGTTTAAAGAATCTGAAAAGCTTGCTTGATGGAATCTTCCATTAATAAAGAAAATTCCACTTCTGCTTTGGCTCACAGGTCCCAATACTTCATTCAGCAGACGGCACACTAAAAAAACCAATTCCTAAACTCCAGCTGTGCTTGCTTGATACCAAACTTATGTGACAAAGGAAAACATCACTTAAAGGGAAGGGCAGGCTAGAGGGACTTATTAAAATCTGGAGAACTTCAATTTTTATTTAATTTGTTAGCTCTCTCAGTTGGATCAGAATGTTTCAATACGTGCCAGCAACCTTTCGCATGCCTTATCCCTGAACTGGAAGATACACTAATGATATTTCAACCTGTAGGCAAATACTAGAGCAGAGTTGGGAGCCTTTTTTGGGCCAGAGGCCACATTTCCTTCTGGGCAGCCTTTTGAGGACCACATTCCAGTGATGAGTGTGGCCAGAGGCAATAGCGGATGGAGGAGCAACTGATATACATTTCCCCCTTTGTACAGTAGCCTGCTTCTACAGACACCAACATCCTCCTCCACTCGCACAAGCAAAAGGCATTAAGAGTTCAAGGATACATTTCAGCCAGGCAAAAACTCACCCACTCAGAGTACAAAGATGAGCCATTGAGGGGTTTGGCTTGAGCATTTTTGAAGGGCAGACAAGAAAGACCTGTTGTCAGGCACGTCTTAAGCATATGTGGTGTTGGGTTGCAAAGATCCGCCCGCCTTCCTCCTGCAGCCAATCGGAAGCTGTGGAAGCCGTGTGGGACATTCAGGTTCCAAAAAACATTTTCAAACCGGAACACTCACTTTTGGGTTGCGGCGTTTGGAAGCCAAAACATTCTAGTCGCAAGGCGTTCGACTTCCAGGATACGACTGTATAAAATAATTCCTTACAAATGCACTCCTATAAATTATGCTTTTTGCTGGCTACTTGATTCTTGCCTGCTTGCCAAACCAGCTCTTCTTCTTCACCTTACTTCAACAGTGTTCCTTCAGAGAAAAGCTTTGTAAAAATATATATGCAACAACTATCCTTGTGGCTCCAGAAATAAGAATTAGGACACTTCGGTTCCAAGTCACCAGCTAGGCTTTATTTGGGCTTTTCCATTTTTAATGTTTAGTTTTATGTAATTGTAAGAGCAATTCAAAGGTTTTAGAATGGAGCAAAGATCCAAATGGCTGTGATTAGATAAGCAAAAAGATAGAATTAGCTTTACGAGAATTCACTTGAGCCTTTCCATTCTAACTGAAGAATAAAAAGGTAACTGTAAAGGACCCCTGACAGTTAAGTCCAGTCACAGACTAAGGGGTAGTAATATTTCAACACAATTTATTCTGGTTATTAAGTAACCAGATAGTATTGCACTATCTTCATTTAGGAAGAGCAGCTGAGATTAAAGGACAGTGGCAAAATTATTGAATTAGCATATTTGCTTCATGCACATTCACTAAATATATTGTCTGTTAACTTGGAAATGGTTCAAAGAGCTACTTTAGGCAATCTTAAGGGCTTAGGTATGGTCAATGCGATTTCTGACCTTTTCTTCCTTTAAGCAGAAGAAATGTCTCCCACCGAGCAGTGCACCAGAACATGCAATGGGGGGGGGGGAGTTGCTGTTTGAAGAGGCATACCCTGACTTCTTTTGACCATGAGGAATTAGTTGAAAGATACTTTCCAATTCCACCTGATTTGGAAAGGAAAGGTTTTTCCTGCCCCTTGATAGCTGGTCTTATAATAGTGTTAGCCATTAAACTGGAGTCGACTTCTCCAACAATAAAACAAACACTTCCATTTTTAACTGATCTATTACTACATAACATCAACCATTCCAAAATACCCATGATTTCTTAAATTGGAACAGCAGGAGGAATTCTTCCCAAGATGGACAAAATTTACAAGACACATGAGGATCTAAGGCTTAAAAACATGTTTCTGAAGAGGTCTTGGGTGTTTTGTTAGAGCTGCTTTATACTTAAGTGCTAAATATTTGTACTAAGTTTATTAACTAAAGTAATATCCTCATGGCACAGATATGCTGCTTCGCCAGTATTTAAAACATGCCACCCCAGGTCTTGCTAGCATAGCAAGCTTTATGATCAGACCCCTATTCATCACAAGCTAGCACTTAATAAATCAGACCTATTTCTTTACCAGATGCCCTGTACCTCAATTGTGAGGAATGCATACACCAAGGCATAAAACCCCCAGCCTGTTAACAAGAGGATTGACTTCACTGTGACGCAGGGTGCTTCAGAGGGCAAAAGTGAAGGCTGCAAGGCAACCCAAAGTGTTTTTAAAAAACCCATTCATAATTTTGTCACTCATTGCATGGTATAAGCGTACTGTCATTCTCTATGCTTTATGTATGTTTCTAGAAAGTGTATTCTTTGGTTTACACCAGGCCAAGGGGCAGCAGAAGTAGTCAATATGTGTGTGTGTTTAAGTCACTTTTCTGGACTTCAGTAAGTACAGTACAGCTGTATGCATAAATACTTGCAGGTCTAATATTGGGAAGCAGATGGCATTTAAAATAGGCTATGGCTTTTGCAATATACTTTCAAAGATTTTTAAACTTATAGCTGTGTGGTTTTGTGTGTCTTCCTCCTCTTGATTAGGTTTCCTCCATTCTTTGATGACAACCCTTTTGGAATATATCAGAAGATTCTTGCTGGTAAAATAGATTTCCCCAGGCATCTGGATTTATATGTAAAGTAAGTGCATTCACCTTAATCACTGGTTTATTCTATTTAGGTTCTACCTTAGCATTACTTTGAAGTGTCATTCAAAGTACAGTGTGTGAAGCCGCTTGTCACATGCAGCCACTATTTATTTGTACAGTGTGCACTGTCTGTGGATTCTGGGGAGAGAACACTCTAATTTATATACTTGACATTAATTAAATTCTAGGGGGCTCTAATGTGAATTCAGAAAGCTTGCTCAGAGTTTTAAATATTTAACTTTAATTAGAGCTGAGCCTAATTAGTAGCATTAGTTCTGGTTTTCATATAGCAATTTGCATGTGTGATGAAGATTTCCACCCAACAGCTTAGCAAATCTCATAAAATCAGACATTACCTTGCCTTCTATAGCTCAGACAGAGCCTATTTTTAAGACTCCAGGGAGCTCTGTCGTCCCTGAGCTGGCATATAGGGCACAGCTCAGGGAAACTGACAACCCTTGAGAACAAGGGAGGCGTAGAACCCCTGAGCTTTTCTGACAAAGCTTTGGGAAGCTTTCCAGCGTGAACTGAAACCCGAGCAGGATCTTTTTGTCTATACTTTATGCAAGCAATTGGGTCATAGCCCTGACTCAGCCAAGTGGGCTTGAGAGTAGGGCTTTACAGAGAATATCTTAAAGGTGTCTGCCTGACCTTCACAGTTCCTTTGCTCCTAAACCACTAGAGCAAGTATGGGGACCTCTCTGCAGGAAATGCCTCTCCCAGACCATGCCCCTCCCCAGTCTGCAGCAAGGATAGTAGGAACTATATATTTCATGGCTGAAAAACGATACAACTATACTAGTTCAGCCGGTGGCAGCTGTGTGCTTAATGTGTATTTATAAGGGGTCACTTAATCAAACTGGAATGCTGACTAAATGGTTTGAGTAGATCGGCGAAGAATTTAATAATTTTGAAATATGTACCTGCCCTCCCCATATGTTTTCTTGGCAACTCCGCTTTCAGTTACTCTGTCTGCATCCCTGTCAAAGGTGTGTTGAAAGGTGGATTTATTGCTCGCCTTCCCCAGCTGCACCCCAGTTATCTCAACTGGAGTACTAAGCATTGGAGATTTGTTGCTCAAGCTACAATCTCTCTCCATTTGAAAGCTGATAACTGCAGGGAGAATGTTAGCCTTATTACATTACTACTACTACTACTACTACTACTACCACTACTACCACCACCACCGTCACCACCACTACTACTACTACTTCTTTCACTATCATTAGATGCCTTTATAAATTTTCTGTTATCGTGAACTCAAATGCAACTTCAAAAATTGACTAATTTTTTCCCACCCCTTGTCCAGGGACCTTATTAAAAAACTTCTTGTGGTTGACCGAACAAGACGGCTAGGAAACATGAAGGTAAGCTTTAAATGCTACTTTTAAATCTCAGCACATCCTAACCATTGGCATAAAACGTTTTCCTTATCTTCAGTTTCCAGAAATGCTCTTTTTGGTTTACTTAAAACCAAATTTCAATACATTCGATTTATTTTGTGGAGGGGGGGGTCTTATTAATGTATTCTTAAGTGTGGGAAGGCCATATCGTTCTAGAGTTAGGGGTGAGCAGTGGGGCTCAAGGCAATGCTATTTTTCTAGAAAAAGAGGTGCCGGAACTCACCATGACTGCCTCTCTTGTTCTCTTATAATGGTAATGGCGCCCACCTGAGAGGTGCCAGAACTGAGTTCCAGTTCTGGATGGAAAGAAAGCCCTGGTTCAAGATCCCTAAAAGAAAAAGGGATTGCAAAAAGTTCCAAACAGGCATATCCAAACTTGAGTGAATAGGTAGGAAATGCCATGTGGTGTAAACAAGCATAAAGTTACGATGTTAGTGCAAAACACCTTAGTTTCACATAGTGACTTGGCCAGGAATCAAACCTTGGGGTCGTAGTGGATAGTTTGATTGGAGATGTTGATTCTATGTAGAAAGCAGCTATGAGAAAGGCAAATTTCATGCCGGCGATCATTAGGAGACAAATTTAAAATAAAACTGCTGCTATTCCAGTCTGTGATCTAACTGCATTTGGAATACTGTTTACAGTTCTGTGCATTCAGTAGGACTCCAGTCATGTGTTCCTCAAAAAGGAACAACCCATAGTATACCAATTTCAAATTTGAGATCAGTTTCAAAAACTTGTACTATTGCATGTGGGTAAAAGAATCAAAACCTTACTCAGTATATGCTTTGTAGAAATCATTCCCAATCTCACAATATTACTTGCATTCAGTATGTAAAAGGATGATTTGTGACCAGCAGAATCCAAATTTGGTACAGGAAAAGCTGCTGGGGAATCCAGTATTTAAGAGAGAACCAGAAAAATTGGGCAAACTGGAGTGTGTGCACTAGAGTGTGCCCTCAAAATACAGGTGGCAGAAATACATATGGGTCTGCATAAAGTGTTTGCTAGAATATATTTTGGCATTTCCTGTCAGTGAATAAACATCTAATTTGATTTTTCTTCAAAAGAATGGAGCTGATGATGTGAAGAGGCACAGATGGTTCAGGTCTGTAGACTGGGATGCTGTACCACAGAGAAAATTAAAGGTGAATTGTGCAGAAACAAATGCAGTTTTGAGATAATTCATTATACTTCTGCTTCATTTGATTCTTTTTCAGCTAAAAAAAAAAAATCTGTTTGGAAGGTTGTCCTAGAATTATAGTGAAGGTCATATGCCTGAGTTCTTTGTTGAAATCCCAGAGCCATCACACCAAACATTTCCCAAACTTACTATAAGTTAGGATTCCACTGGACAAAAATAAGTTAGTGATAGGACTCTCAGAAGGCAGGTAAGATATCCACCCAGCTGGAGCAAAGCAGATTTGGGTTCAAGTCAGAGCCTAGATAGGAACCTAAGTTCCATAATGAAAGAAAGGTAGGATATAAATGTACTGTAATATAGATAAATAACTGATCAGGCCAAGCAATTGTGCTAAAACTAATCTGTGATAATGAGCTAACTTTATGCCAAGCAAAAAAAATTGGGGAGGGGGTGAAAAATTCTAGACTAATACTTCATTTGACATGGGATTTAAATTTATTATTATTTTCCTTTTTTAATTCAGCCTCCTATAGTCCCGAAGGTATCAAATGATGGTGATACATCCAACTTTGAAGCTTATCCTGAAGATGACTGGAACAAAATGCCTCCTGTACCGCCTAAAGATTTAGAAATTTTCAAGAACTTCTAAATGTGAGACACAAAATGTCATTAAGGTATTGAATACTCATCTTCCCTAAGTTCTACTTCCTTTTTATTCCTTTTTAACATCTATAGGAAAGCTCTGGCACATGACTTAATTAGACCCACCTTGCCAAGCCACACCTATCATATATGGTATCAGCTGTGAGGCAGGTAAAGATGCAGCTGGGCCAAAAGGGCCTTTGCAGGCACACAATGATCACACAATGATCAGCTGATTGTCAGGGCTTGCAAAGCACTGAACAATTGATTACAAGACACATTGGTGAAAACAGGTCACCTGACATTGTGATGTCACACGATTGGCAGGTTGGTAGGCCCACTCACTTGTCAAACTTACCTGTTGGGGGTAAAGAAATGAAAAGGATCAGATCTGCTTCCTCTGCATTGTAAAAGCATCCATGATGATCTTGATGTTTTTATTCATTCCTGTTGCATTCATTCCTGTTTATCCTGTTTATTCATTCCTGTTCAGCAGATAGCGTTTATGAATGTCCACTCTTGTACTTTATAGAATCACACCCATACTGATTTTTCCTTTGGTAAAAAGTAATTCCTTGAGATCTTTCTTGACTGACTGAAAGTCAAGAAAGGCATTTTAAAATAGCATGAAAAAAAGAAAATGATCTTTCCTTGCAGAGATTTTCTTGTGGTTATGTCTATACAGTGTATAACGTCCAGAACTTTGAATAAGGAGATTCAAGTATCTACTACTCTGCAATATCAATTAATCGAACACTTGTTTTTATTTATTTTGTAGAAACTGGAAGATTATTAATGTGCTAGTTGGGAACTGGCAAAGAAGAACATGAAAAAAGTTATGAAGAATTTCTTTGAAATGAGTGAAAGAACGTCACTTCATTATTCATAAAGAAATAATGTTAAAAGTTGGGAAAGGGTCAATAAGTTTAGTTGTATGGATTTGACATTAGTTCAGTAAACTAAAATACTGAAGCACCTACCCTGAGGTGTAGACTTTGAAACTGTTATAGTTTTTTGGGGTTTGTTTTTTTAAAAAAAGAAACAGTTATTTTTAGTTTTGTTTCTTGCTATGCCCAAATATTTTTGCATAGTTATCTCATTGACTAACTTTATAAGTTTATACTAAGATTGTCATTTAAAGCACAGATTAGAATATGTGTATATAAAGAAATCAATACAGAAAAAGGCACATAAACTGTGCTGAAATGTAAATTTTTGTACTTTACAGAGTCTATGGTTTTTAATCTTAAATGTTTTTTCAAGATGCCCCCTAGAAGAAGAAAATCTTAAAATGATCAATAGGTTTTTCAGCATCTTCTATACGTTTTATAATTCTTTGTAAAAAAGAAATATACAAGTAAATTTTGAGAAAATTGTAACATTTCCAGTGCTCCACACCTGCAGCCCTACTATTTGAAAGCTGAAAGATAAAGGGCCTGTATGTTTTGTTTAGATTACACAATGTTTTCTTTATGAATTTGAGTTGAAATTTTGTCCATGCAAATCATGATTCTTGATTACTGCAGACTATGTAAAATGTTTTTCATTAACTATATGAAATCATGGCAAAATCATACCTATTGGTAAGGTGTGTTCTCTGAGTTTAGGTTTAGAATCGTTGCACTTACAGGGACCTGAAGATCATCTAATAAATCTTCTGCCATATGCACTGTTTCATACATCACTGAACAACTGCAACCTAAGGTGATGGCTTGGTGCGTGAAACATTCACCACAGATCAACTGCTACAATCAGATTTCACATTGCATAAGTATCACTTGAGGAAACAAGGCTATTCACATGGTCTTCTGAGTTATCATCGTGAAAATTAATGAACATCCTTGTGTGTAAATTAAAATTCTACAGATTCCGAAGTAGAATCTTCTACATGTCAATTAATGTCATTTATACTGCTGAAATAAACCAGAATATGTAGAATTAGGACTATGTACTTACACGATCCCAAGGTTGAGCTCAACAGGCAAGGAGAACCTGTGGCCTTCTAGATGTGGCTACAAGTCCCATCCCTTTGATCATTGGCCATATCAGCTGGGACTGACTAGAGTTGGAAATCCAACATATGAAGGGTTATGATGTGTAGAAGTTCTTTGAGCTGTTCACACCTAGTACCACTACTAGGATTTAAGCTTACTTATTTCTGGCAAGCTTAACTTTGAACTGGCATGTATGTTTAAAAATAAAATTTCAGCAGTTGTGCATTCAGAGAAATATTTGTTGTATGTGAAATTCTCTCCAATGATGGCTTTAGACACCTACCATGGTTATAGATGTTTGGTCTGTACATTTGAAGAAGTTGTTTAAAGAAATCAATGACTGATTCTTCTCCCCACAGTCTGCAAATCCTCACTGTTAGGTGGCTCATGCATATGCAATTTATAAATGTAAAGACTTGTCCAGCTTTCTGGTCTCTTCTGGTCAGTTTTCCCCACAGACCTTTACTGTGACTATTTGAACCTGAGATGCTACAAAAACCCCATATTTCTCTTATTGTACATAAGATCACATTTTTTTATACCACATTGTGGGGAAAACTGACTCCAAAAAGAGGAGATAGCGTGTCTTGCAAGTGGCAGGGGATTGAAACTTTTCACAGTTTCCTGTCACCTACTCATTATCAAATGAGTTCTAGTGCTTTTCCTTCTGTACTTTTCGCAGTTAGCACAATCTATCTGCCAGAGAATAAGTGACTGTTTTGCTGTTACTGCATCTACTGATTCTGAACACACAACGTTTGTGTGTCTTGCATAATTCTTCTGAGATGAACCTTCCAAATCTTGACTTCCTGTGTTGCAGAATCTTGGCATTTGATGTGCAGTATATTAAGGTGCTTGCAGACAGAGTACTTCTGTTTGTTTCTAGCTTGCAGCAGTTTTAACAGTTGGAACCATGCTAAGCAAGAAAAACAGTGGATACAGGAAGACATACTGCTTAATTTGCACATAACACTCAGCCAAACCACAACTTGGCATGAATGCACATGTTCCCGGACAGGAGGTTGTGAGCTGTAAACCAAGAACAAACCCTGGTGCAGCTCATAATTTGTCTAAAGCAAAAGAAACAACCAGCCCAGGTCTGCATGACACACTAAGCCAAACCATGGGTAGCTCAAAACAGGAAGAATGGAACAGCCTCTTTTGTGGGAGTATGCATGTTCATGCTAAGCCATGATTTGCCTTATTGTTATATGTAAATTGAGCCAATGTATTCTATGAGTTGGTCTGCTATTCCATAAATTTATATCCTCTGAATTCAGTTGTGCTATTACAACTTCTTTCTCAATGAAAAAAAATAATACTGAAATAGTGCTTCCAATAAGTAAGTAGGAAAGTAACATTTCCTTAGCTGTAAAAGTTATACCAGAGAATTGTGGCTTTCATTTGGCAAGTTAATCATCCATAAAATAAATCAATTATGTATTGTAAATTGAATTCTGCACAAGAAGATACTGAATCTTCATTTGTATGAACGACAGGTGCATTTTAGAATATAGCTTCCCTTAGCATAAAGAACAATATAAAAGAGCTGTTCTGATGCATCTGTTCACAAGGCACTGGTGATGCTTCGCAAATATTGTGCACTGAAGTCTGAAGCCTGCCTTATGGTTAATTTAGCAGGATACCACCCAAACTGGAAACAGCAAAAGGCTGCCTCGAAAAGTGATAATGCAGTATGGGTGTTGTGCTTTTATCTTCCAATTTTCTGCTGTAAGCTGCCCTGGGGAAATAGTTATTGACAGTTTATATAAATAAAATGAATAAATTAAAAAACATCAACTGGAGCTGCGCACACTGGGCTGGATCCAGACTGAGTTAGTTGAACTTGGTCCAGTTGAAGTAAATTGAACAATTTAGCTTTGACTTGGTTATCATTGAAATCAGTGGGTGTCAAGTTCAGCTAAACCTCTATTCGGGCATTGTAGCCCCTATAAAGGAGCAATGCAAGATCAGTGAGTATCTATGCCCCTTCTGTCTGCACATACAGCATGGCATCTACTGGGAAGTGTACCTTTTCAAATGCAGAGGTGTGCACAAAAGCTTCCATGTGATCTGGAACCACAGCCCAGTTTTTCTGCTCCCATGTTGCTTTATATGGGAACTATAATGCCCAAAGATGGCTTAGGCTGCAGTCCTATATGCCAGGAAGAGGAAACTTGTTTCTCTCCAGATGTTGGATTCCAAATTTCATAGCTGCAACCCTCATGTCCAGTGATCAGGAATGAGAGGGTTTGTAGTCAAACAACATGTGGCAGGCCACAGATTCATTTCACAGCCCTAGCCTCTCCTAAATTCCACTCAATTTTTTTCATACACCTATTGATTTATTTTTATTAGAATTCTTATTCTTCATGCCTTATTTTTATAATGGTTAGATCTTTTTTAAGGGACTCAAAACAAAAATTCCCCTTTTCACATCAACACACAGCTTTCATGATATGGATGAAACCAAAACAAATCGCCCCTACAGCCTTCTCTGTATTCAATTATAAGGTGGATAATGGGCATAATTTTGTAACCAAACATGATGCAGTATAATTGAAATGGGGGTCATGCCTTAAATTGCCTAGATGTACTTGCTTGCTCAAACGTTTGTGCTGTTGTTGAATTTAACAAAGGTGATCTGCTGTAGAAGAGCAAATTTAATTTATTGAAATGTAGGTACTAAACTGTTTAACTGGATGGACAAATCTTGGAAAGTGGAAAATAGCAAGCCAGTCATCTTGCCATCCTGGAAAACTAAGATTCAGTGATTCCTATACTACAGAAATTTTCAGCTTTCGAGAACTGTAGCATAATTCCTTTGTACTGTACTGTGTACAGATTTCCTATGTTTTGCACTTTTCTATGGCAAACATGACAGCTTTATAAATACTCTGTTGTACAGTAAGTAAGGGATAGTTACATTTGTGTAAAAAACCAAATTGAACAGATTTGACTTCCAACGCTGACTTGGACTGATGTCGGAGAGGTTGCTTGCTTGTTTGAACTCATGTGTATAAGTACTGTACAAATATATAAGTCAGTCCTCATTGCACAATGAAAATCACTGTGATCTGTAAATAAAACTTAGTCCAAAAATTATTCAGCTCTTTAATTGTATATCAGTTCTGAAATTAATTATATTTGACCTTTGAAACATTTTTTTACCCTATTGGAAGTTACAAAGTGTTTTGAATCTCTTATAACAGGGGTGGCCAACTCCCAAGAGACTGCGATCTACTCACAGAATTAAGAACTGGCAGCACACAGTAGAAGGCAGAGACAGGTTGTGCTGTCCTTTATTGGATGATGAATCCTTCTCCAAGTATGAGTAACTGCATAGACCAAATTTATTCATTCTTTGTAGGCATGAACCTTTTAGACAAAATCAAGTGGATAAGATATGATACGAGTTCAGCGTGTGGGATCTGCTCTGTTATCTACGACCTTGGAATAAAACAGACCCTGTAGGCAGATTCTCCTTCACCATCCATCCTTTTAACCTCAAAGAAGAAACAAGATGACAGGCACAGAGAAATTTGCTCACTGTTACTGGGAGATCTACAGCTGTAGCAACAACCTGCTCATACAACTTTTCCCTAGCGGCAATTGGTTGCTTGTAATTGATTGATTACTTGCAATTGGTTTCTTGCACTTGTGAAAATTCTTGTGCAACCCGTGGCTTGCTTGTGCAGTCATTTTCACAACAATGATAATTCTCCATCCTCTTGCACTAGTCTGACATTGGACCTCACCCACTGTGTTGATTTGCTGAATTAAATCAAAATAAATAGGCATATATACATTGTAGTATGTTGAGCAAAGAAGAGGAAGGTAAAGAAAGAAACATTGTCTAATAATAAAAAGAAAAAAATGAAGGCATGGCTTTAGATCTGCAATCAGACCATGTTTCCCATAAGGAATATAGGTCGTAATTTCTTAAAAGTTCGACTGCGTCTGTATGCTTTTTCATTTTTAATACCCACTTTAAATTAGAGTAGACTTATTGAAAGTAATGAACCCAAGTTTGTCATGTCCATTTGTTTTCTGAATAGAACTTACACTGGAAACGACCCATTTGTTTTGAAATGGATATTGAGGGTAAATTCCATATAGTAGAATGTTTCGTAGACAATGAAAATGGATTCTTAGAATGGCTATTCCTGGTGGTCTCATTTTAACCACCCCACATAAAAAGCAAAAGCCACATCCTTTTCTAAGTCCCTCTTTAAATACAAAGAGTAGTTCATCACAATATTCTTAAGACAAAATCTGCAACAATAGGGAGGGGGCGGAGATTGTTGGCATGATATGGCATATTCTTGTCACATCGCTCCATTTAGCCATTATTTTCAAGTTATGTGGAACAGAATGGGGAGCCCATTCTTGGCAGCTTTCCTCCTGGGGTTTTTTGGGAAAGCTACATTTTGATGTGAACCTCATCAAATGCATTACTGCAACCCGTTTGGCTGGGAGTGTTGGGGGCCATGTCTGCTCTTGGCAACAGTCCTACTCGTAATACGCATGGCCCACAGATTAAAATAAATCAAAAGTGATGTTTTAAATAACTTCCAGAGCTTCCATGTCAGAGCTAGATGCACTTATCTGGCATTTCTCAGCCGTGTCTCCTTCCGTGGCAAAGCCTTCTGATGTCATTCTACAGCTGGGGTGGCATGTCCATTCTCTCTTCCTCTACCCTGTGCTACTTCCTGCAGCCCTGGTTATGATTAGAAATCTTATTCTATTCATAAATGCAACATTTCTATCAGAACTATGTTTTGTGGAAGCCAAGTTTCTTTGGAAAGGGGCAATCGGTCCTTTGGAATTCAATTGCAAATTTATGGACACAATGGTGTGCTCTGTTACTAGGCTGTGAGAAACACAGTGGCATGGGTGTTGGAAGTGGTATAAAGGTAAAAAGCACACTAAGGCACTGGGACCACATGCAAGTTTATCAAACTTGGGGAACCTGTGGCCCTCCAGATGATGTCAGACACCAACACCTATCATCCTCAACTAGCACAGTCAATAGCCAAGGATCCTGGGAGATGTACAGTGGTACCTTGGTTTAAGAACAGCTTAGTTTATGAACAACTTGGATTAAGAATGCTGCAAACCTGAAAGTAGGTGTTTTGGTTTGTGAACTTTGCCTTGGAAGCAGAACATGTTCCGCTTCCTGTTTCTACAGTGGTACCTCAGGTTAAGTACTTAATTCGTTCCGGAGGTCCGTTCTTAACCTGAAGCACAATTTTAGCTAATGGGGCTTCCTGCTGCTGCCGTGCCGCTGGAGCCCGATTTCTGTTCTTATCCTGAAGCAAAGTTCTTAACCTGAAGCACTATTTCTGGGTTAGCAGAGTGTGTAACCTGAAGCGTATGTAACCCGAGGTACCACTGTACATTGAGTCCCCCGCTGCTAGGGGAAAGCATGCCTTGGTTTAAGAACGGACTTCCAGAACGGACTTCCAGAACGGATTAAGTTCGTAAACCAAGGTATCACTGTACTCCCATCACATACGGCACCTTCAGAAGTGCCCCCTTCTACTGTGCTAGGGTGAAGGGCTTGTTGATGTGTGAGGAAAGGTAACTATATAGAAACACACTGCATGTTTCAGCCATATAGTGCAAAAGTACTTCTATGCAAGTATGCAGAACATGCTCCTTACAGCCGTTTGAGTTAGAATATTCAGACTGGGAGATCTGTGGCTACCGGAGTGGATTGATGACATTGTATGAATGCTCCCTGTAGGCATTCACTTTTGCTTATTTTTACACTGGTCAGAAGAGGAAAATTTGAAGCTCAGAATATTGGGACACAACTGGTGTGCAACCATTGGATGTTTTTGATCTGCTTGGAACATAGGAAGCGTCTATCTACCCGACTAGATTATTTCTCTAGGTAAGTCAGAATGAGCTATGCTAACTTGCAATCGTTCTACACTCCTGGGTCTTTCATATCATCTCTTTCTCTATCCACCATCATCCTCATCCATAAACATCCTTCTAATATCACAATATTCACTCTTTGTCTTCGGACAAAAATAGGATTTAATATATTCTATATTCTCCTTACACTTTCATTTAATACAACCTTTTATTATATACTATATACTGAGGCCAAACATGAGGAGTGCCATGCTTGTGCTGCTTGAGGAAAGTGATAGTATACATGTTTTAGGGTATATTGTGATAATAAGTGTGGTATAGTGGCTAGAGCATCAGACTAGGGTCTGAGAGACCCGGTTTCAAATTGTCAGTCATGAATCTCACTGGGAGACCTTGATTTACTTCATAGACTCTGATTTACTTCACAAGGTTGTTATGAGAATAAAATTAGGATACGGAGAACCATGAGTGCCAGCTTGAGCACCTTATAGAAAAAGTGGGATATAAATGTAAAGCAAAATAGATAAATATTTCTCATTTCAGAATACGCAATGTACACTTTGGTCCCAGAGGATTTTGGGGCCTTTTAAATTCTGAATCTGAGAGCTTCTCAGTGGCTGCAATCAGATCATGGAACATTTCACCCCATAAAATGTGGTTGGTCCCTCAACATCTTTCTGATTACCAGAGACCTTTATATTCCAGCAGACATTTATTTTACAAGGCATAAAATGTCTTACTGATGTTTTTAACTGCTGATCCTGACTTCTTTGGCCATTATTTGACATTGTTTTATTGAACTGTAATGTTATATATCTGAGTGATTATGCTACAAGGGTGGAATATAAGTGCTTTAATTGTGTGTGTGTGTGGTAAAACATTTCCTGAATTTAAATCTCAAGACTGCCTATTGCTATTTATTCCTCATATTTTTAAAAATATAGATGCTTATAAATATCTCTCCGATTTTAACACAATTCTCTAATGCCTTTTATTCACCAAAATATGAACAGCAAACAGCAGTTACCTATGAAACTTAAAGCTGCTTCTCCCACCCTTTTTTGTTTCTATTAAAAATTGCAGGAAAATATAGTCCATTAATAACATCTTTAAAACATCTTGGCACACTTTGAAACAACTGAAAAGACAAAAGCTTCAAAAAGTGAGTGGAAACAATAAGTGATTCTCAAAACATGTGTTGCCTAAAGTTTTTCCCTCTTGTGAATTTTGTTTTACTAACTATAACCTCATCGTAACATCCTGTACCTTGAAAAAAGCCATGTGGTCCGTGTGTCTTGACAATCGGATTGCCCGTTTTTGCACCTAAAATATATGTGTGACCACAGTTATTATTTCCCCTTTATGTGGCTTCCTTTACAAAAATCAATACTTCATTGTTCCTCTTTCGCTTGGGAAGCGCCTGCTTCATTTTCATGATTGCCCCCCAGGCTACACTCAGTGACGTTAAGTTATGCTTGTTTGATCAAGAAGTCCTTCATCTGTGCCTCCTCACAAAACTAGTCCGACAAGTTAGGGGCAAGAAACTTCAGAGTGAAATCCTCCTTTGATATTGTTGTGCATCCCACTGAAGTGTTTCAAAAAGGAAATGGACTGCAGCGTACCAAGATTGAGCAACTTATGCCAGCGATGTTCTTCTAACGATAGATTTCCAGTCATCACTTAAGGCTAAGATCTCTAAGAATTGGAAATTTCAGTCATCACACTTGAATCACATCATTATCTGAGGCCAGGGTCCCAGTGGTTATGCTGCATTATCTTCCCAACAGCTCAGTGCAGTAAATAATGACTTTTCCAAGGCTACACATTGAGTTCCATGAGCAATCCTGGGACCCCATTTGATGGTACTATATAAATGTTAATCATCATCATCATCTAGGTGCTGGGTTAAATATAAGATAGAGTTAAATAAAAGATAAGTAACATAAGCGATATTGGGTTAAATATAAGCTAAGTGCTCGGGTGGGAAAAGCTAAAATTAGAATTTAGGGAGGATGAAAGGGAACACATATTTCTGTGCTCCCTTTCATCCTTGTTTGGTCAGCCAAGTAGTTTAAGAGTGCACTTCCGTATCAAAAAACATTATCTTTCCACTGTAAAAGATTCCAAGATGAATGGGGAAAGCATTTTATGGGGTAGACATGAAATAATATTTGAATATTTAAACTCAAGGCAATGCAATCCGGAGCCTAAGTAGCTTCCTTTCAAGTTCTTTCAACTTAAATATGATGGTGATGTATCTCAGCTTGAGGCTACTTAAAGTTAGAGGAGAGAGTGGGGACATAAGGCCTGCTTATAGCAGCGCAGATGATACCATTGATTCTCTCCTGTGCTATTAGCATGGCATCAAAAGCAATCGAGTGTATCCCAGGTGTAGAGCAGACATACAACTATGCTTTAAAACCACATGTCACCTTCAGTCAATGAACACTGCAATACAGAGCATTATACTGAGTCAGAAGATGGGTGCACCTAGCTCAACATCGTCTGTGTTGAGTGGCAAAGGCTCTCCAGGGTTTCAGGTAAGGAGTCGATCTCAGCCCCTACTTGGAGAGGCTGGAGATCAAATCTGGGACTTTCTGTGTGCTAAGCAGATCCTCTGCCACTGGTCTATGTCTTTCTCCAAGAAAACACCATGGGCTTCTGTTACAGATTAAAGGACTATAGCTCAGCAACTCTTGAGAGAAAAGAAATGACAAACCTAGATAGCATCTTAAAAAATAGAGACATCACCTTGCCAACAAAGGTCCATATAGTAAAAGCTATAGTTTTCCCAGTGGTGATGTATGGAAGTGAGAGCTGGACCATCAAGAAGGCTGATCGCCGAAGAATTGATGCTTTTGAATTATGGTGCTGGAGGAGACTCTTGAGAGTCCCATGGACTGCAAGAAGATCAGACCTACCCATTCTGAAGGAAATCAGCCCTGAGTGCTCACTGGAAGGACAGATCCTGAAGCTGAGACTCCAAGACTTTGGCCACCTCATGAGAAGAGAAGACTCCCTGGAAAAGACCCTGATGTAGGGAAAGATGGAGGGCACAAGGAGAAGGGGACGACAGAGGACGAGATGGCTGGATAGTGTTCTCGAGGCTTCTGGGTCATGTGGCCAGCATGACTAAGCCACTTCTGGCGAATCAGAGCAGCACACGGAAACGCCGTTTACCTTCCTGCCATAGTGGTACCTATTTATCTACTTGCACTTTGAGGTGCTTTTGAACTGCTAGGTTGGCAGGAGCAGGGACCGAGCAACGGGAGCTCACCCCGTCATGGGGATTCGAACCTCCAACCTTCTGATCGGCAAGTCCTAGGCTCTGTGGTTTAACCCACAGCGCCACCCTTAATGTGTAATAGTAAACCTTTAAGTTTATTGACTTTTGTACTTGCACAGCTGTGACTCATCTCTCTCATTACTTTGAAAAAGGAACTAAAATGCTTCCTAAGGGCTCTAAATCCCTAGGTTCTGATGCCTTTTACTCTAAATCTTAAATGTTTTCTTTTCCAAAGGGAGTATGAATACCTTTTTGTATTCACTTTTGCATACCTCAAAGAAGTGTCTATGGCTACACGACATGATTTTGTGTGCATAAAAACAGCTCCTTTTCCACAGGAGGAGATGATGGCCTTCAAACATGCATTGTTAATTTTCTGTTCAGTTCATGTAACTCCAGGCAGTGACTTTGATCTTTCCCCCTCCACCTCTAACGTTAAATCCATTTATAGCTCAGCTAAACTAGGATGCATTTTAATTTGGGCTACATTGAATGATTGCCTGCAAACAATTTGGGGCTGAATGTGGCTTTTTCAAGGCTATTTTTCCCTTCAAAAGCCTTGGCTCCCCGTCTTTGGAGGTGGCATCATTTGCGATTGTTTGCAGCCTGGGCTGGATCTACACACATCAAAGAAGCGTTTCAGTTAAACGTGTTGTAATCTTTGTATGAGAAATCAGGTTGGCAAAAATGGAACTCCACAGTGCCATCTGGTGTCACAGTGTTACATAATGTATAATACATGTATAATACATATAAAGAACATATAAAGCTTTTTCTTTGCCAGTGTAGCTGGGTCCCTGGACTACAGTGGTCAAGTATGAAATGTCAGCTGATTCCCCCACCCCTTATTTGCAAAATGTCCAAGAGAGAGGGGAAGCGATTGCAAACATTTTTATCCCTGCTGTGTGTTCCTTAAAGACTGCTGAAACAGAATACCCATTTTGCCGTGGGTGTTCCCCAAAGCTCTCCCCCAGTCTTACTCCTTCATAATTTTAATGTTTTAGCTTCTAGGATTTCTTTTTTGTTTCTATTTTAATTTTCCCTCAGGCTAACAACTTGGACAGAGTCATTCAAAGCTCCTAGCCTATCTCATAAGCCTAAACTCACGTGATACACTGTTACTTAAATAATATTTGGTAGGAGAATGAATTACAGGATGCATGGCGTTCGTAAAGCAAACAAAATGATTCCCATGAACCTTCTTTTTACTGCTCTTTTACTGCCCATTGTAAATAACGGGGGATTTTGAATGTGTACTGGTGATCCCGAACAGTTGACACAACAGGGCCTCACAATTTCCATTTTTCCTTCTGTCTATATTTTCGAAAGGGAGCACCAGGAAGTGAAGGATTTGTTATGATTCATAATATGGCTGCTTCTTGACATGACCTCATAGAACAGAAAAGCTTTCCTAATACACTAGGTATTTTTTCATATCCAGCTTCTGTATATTAATACTAAGGAAAACATTTTTGGACTTAGCAGACTGAAAAAATGCATCCGCCTCAAGGATGCTTTTATTTTATATGTCCAAAACCTCATCTTCTGATTTCATCTTTCCCCACCGTCATGTCCTAGAAGATGTAGATTCTAAAATGAACCGTTCAGCTTCCAGTAACCAATCAGAACACTTACCGTATTTTTCGCACCATTGGACGCACCGGACAATAGGACGCACTTTGTTTTAGAGGGGGGAGAACAAGAAAAAAAAAAATCTCCCCCTCTCTGCCCAGCGCCCCTTCAGTGAAGCGGCAGGAGGCGCTGCACAGAGAGGGGGAGAACATTCCCCCTCTTGTTTTCCTGCTCTAAAACAAGGTGCCGTTTCAGGTGGCTACCTTGGAAGCCTGGAGAGCGAGAGGGGTCGGCGTGCACTGACCCCTCTCGCTCTCCAGGCTTCAGGTTCCTTTCGACCTGCTCTTTGGGGCTGGCGGGGGGAAGCCCACCACCAGCCCCAAAGAGCAGGTCAGGGAGCAGCGGAAAGGCGCAGCGGAGAGGCTCCTGCCATAGCCACGCGTCACCTCTCCAGCCAGGAGAGGGTCGCGGGGGGTTGCTTTAGCCCCGCGCGCGCTCTCCTGGCTGGAGAGGTGACGCGCAGCTATGGCAGGAGCCTCCATAGCCGCGCATCACCTCCCCAGCCGGGAGAGCGCGCGTGGGGCTAAAGCAGCCCCCCGTGACCCTCTCCCAGCTGGAGAGGTGACGCGCAGCTATGGCAGGAGCCTCTATAGCCGCGTGTCACCTCCCCAGCCGGGAGAGCGCACACGGGGCTAATGCAGCCCCCCGCGACCCTCTCCCAGCTGGAGAAGTGACGCGCAGCTATGGCAGGAGCCTCTATAGCTGCGCGTCACCTCCCCAGGCGGGAGAGGGTCGCGGGGCTACGGCGTCTTCGCTCCATAGGACGCACACACATTTTCCCTTCATTTTTGAAGGGGAAAAAGTGCGTCCTATAGAGCGAAAATACGGTATTTCCAAGAGACTTAAGAGCTGAAAGCTAGATCAGAACATTTTAGAATGTCATTTTGCATGCACCTCAGTTATTCCCACTGGATGCAGTTCTGTGATAATACTTTTACTTGGAAACTTTTTAATGTTCAGTTTTGGCTAAGCAAAAACACAAGCGTAACTGAAGTGGTACAGCTATGTGCCAGAAGAATGTACACAACTTAATCCAATTCTTCTGAAGCTTCTCCTGCTGACTTAGAGGGCTTCCAGTGAAGCCTTTAATATGCAATTGTCATGCCTCTCTCCTTCATATATTTTTTACAAGGGGGGGGTGTCCAAATTATGCTGTAAACCAATTGTAACCCTACTGTGTTTCCCCACTGCTTTTTTGGCCTTTGTTTTCTGCTAGGGCCTTTCCTGATTTTCACTATTTTCAGGTGGGATTCAATCACATACTGGACAATTTGGCTTGTGCAATTATAGTTGATCTGGAAGCCTTGTGCAATAAATCCACTTCCCCAAAAGGATGGACTTTTTGATATAAGGAAAGTACACTGGAAAATGAACCGTAAAATGGATCGGAATGAATACGCATTGAATGATTAAAGTCGCCGTATTTGGCCGCAAACAAATTAGGAAGCATGCTCAATAAACAGGTTGTCTGAAAGCACCCTTACTGTAGTAACCACAGTCTAGTTAAAAAGAAGGAATCACTGCAAAATTTCTCAAGTCCCAAGCAAGGCAGTGTGGTGCAGCAAAATTGGTGCAACCTAACGGGAGACAGTTTTGAAAATGAATTTATGAAACCTTGCTCTCAACAGAAGAGAAGATTATTGGTTTGTCTTTGTTTTTATTATGTATTTTCTTTTTTATATATATTGTGATTTTATGTTGCAAACTGCCCTGAGATCTACGGGTATATGGCAGTATACAAATTTTTAATAATAATAATAATAATAATAATAATAATAATAATAATAATAATAATATTGTCAGTACCCAAATTAGAAGGTGGCAAAAGAGGGCACAGTCCCCTTACATTTTTTGGTGGATATTTATCTGGGGGGGGGGAGCCAAGAGGTTGGGGGGGCAGAGCAAGATGCAACTTAAATTGGGGGAGTTAGGGCTGAGGTCTATGGATTTCATTCCACTTGCAGGACTCATTAGCTGCATTGGGTGCAATGATACTTTCTACCACTAGGTATTCAAGGAGTTCAAGGTGGTATACATGTCCACCCTCCCACTACATCATAACAACCCTGTGGTTTTGCAGAGAGAGAGAGAACTGGGAAATTGCCACCACTTGCTGAAGTAGCAGCAGCCAGTATAAACCCTGGTGTCCCACACAAAGGGCGTTATTTCACTTCTCTCTTGCCTTCAGCTCTCCACTGTATATAATTTCTTTTCCAGATAAAGCAGTTCTAGATCATCAATTTCTGGTGTTCTGTGAAACCAAGCTGAAATCTTTCAGAAGGATATATCTGAAGAATATCATGGAAAGATAGCAGTCTCTGGCATTTCGCACAAGTCGCCAGTGATGGACACATGCGTCTCCTCTTCAGATTCATTGGGAGGTTTCTTGCTTGAGTAAGCAGCAGTAAATTTGGTCCAGAGGCTGAAGGAAGTGTATTATAGTGAAATTTGAAGATATAGGGAAAGAGTGCCAATAAGACCCAAATGCTTCAGGATTCTTTTAAGGTGAAATGCAGATGCAGACAATGGCTCAGGGAGTGTTGTTGAACGTTCAAAATAGACAGGAAATGGGGGAGGGCTGAGCAAAACACTAAAACAGCTGGAGAGGAGTGGAGGTTTGATAGAGGAGCAGTGAAAATAATTAATCTTTAAAAGATATTTGCAGCGCCCAGGGCTCAGTTTGCTCAACATCAAGGTAAAGCAAGTTCTGTGCCAAGAACAGCTGAACTCTGCAGCCTATTTAAAGCACGTGCATTCAGCATATATGCATAGTTTTGCTTTTGTTAGCCGTAATGAAGGGTTTGAACCATGCAGGTCATGGGACGCCTGCCTGCTAACCATGGGGAGTATTGCTCAGTCCTTTCTCTAGCTTGACATTTCATCTAGGCATTGGTTACACATAGAATCATAGAACTGTAGAGTTGGAAGGGACCCTAAGGGTCATCTAGCCCAACCCCTAGCAATGCAGGAATCTCGACTAAAGTATCCAAGAGAGATGGCCATCCAATCTCTGCTTAAAACCTCCAATGTAAGGAGAGTCCACCACCTTCTGAGAAAGTCCGTGTAACCATTTTTATTTTGTAAGATAACTTTACAACTGGGCCCCAAATACATATGCATTTAATCATAACCACTCACACACACACCCTACACATTTAGTAACATCTTTGATCGCAACAGTGAAAATGTTGTGACCACACTAGAAGCAGGAAACCATCAAGCATAAACTTCTCCGTGAAAATTAATCAACATTATAGTGCGGATTACTCCTAATATACACATTTTTGTATGCAGCTTTGCCCAATAAGCATTTTTGCAGAGAAATTCCCCTAATCTAATGCCTTTCGTATGCTATTTTCACTAACATGCATTCTCATGCACACTGTACCTTAGAATATGCATGTTGCTGCACATTGCTTGGCTAGAGAACTGCATTGCAAAATTCAGGGGAAGTGTGAATTTCAGAAATTGGCTGTATTTTGGTTCACATATTGTTTTGGAAAGTGTGAATTAGCTGGGTTCATATTTAGAAGTGAACTGAATCAAATTTCCCCCCAATCTCCTAGGTAAGTTTATTTTTATAGTCATGGAATGAGAACTCGTGCCTGCCTCATCATTGAACAGAATGTGGAGCCTCCATTTTCTTTTTCCTTCTCTGGTACGTTGCATCACTGATCTCATTCCTCCTGTAGGAAACAAAGGGATTTAGAGAAATGGAAGCAATACATCAAGATGAGATCACTTTTTTGAAAAAGCAGGAACATCTGTTAATTCCAAGTCGTGCAATGCTTGGATACATCAGCCAAGAAGTCATAGTCTCTGCTAAGCATTACTAGAAGGTGATACTTTGATCAACAGGAAAGTTGAAGGAAATAAGATGTATGGATAACAGAAACTTTCTGGTGTGAACTGGGATAGCAACTGCTTTTGCTCAGCAGCAAAGAAATCACTTTGCGGCTGTTGAACCTCTGTTTGACTACACTGGTGGGTTAGCTTTTTGTGTACAGTTCTGGGATTCATTCATGGATGGGATGTAACCTGGTCAAAACCTTCACCTGCCAAGATGTTTGACAGAAACATTGTGTTGATGGTTGCAAGCCAATGCAAATGACTAATGGTTTTAATTTTACTCTTAACCTGGTTCATATTTTTTGTTGTGTCTCCACCTTCCGAAGTAGGGATAAGCTGTTTGTATTCATGAAATGCCGTATTTTTCCGTGTATAAGACTAGGGGGGTTTTTACCCAAAAATTAGGTTTAAAATCTTATACACCGGTAGTGCTGAGGGGTGTTTTCTTAATTCGGAGTCCCACAAAATAGGGAGCATCTTATACATGGGGGCATCTTATAGACAGAAAAATATGGTACTCTCCCTATTAGACATGAGTGGTGGCGAGAGATATTCTTGCACTTTGACGTTTTTGTCCTCAAAGTGATTCCCAGTCTTCATATAAATGTTCTCAAGAGTGTGGGGTTTAATTTGTATGACTATCTCTTCAAGGACTTGGAAATATCAAAGTTTTGTTTGTTTCTATTAAATGCTTTCCCATATATGTTATGGGGCTGCATCTTCCTAAGCATTTGTAGCAGGAGAAGCCAAGATAATCCAAAAGGCTCCTATGATATTTGCTAGAAATTGTTGACCCCACAGAGAATCATTATGGATTCTGTAGAGATGGGCACCTGTATTGCAGGTGTGGAGAATTTCTGACCAGAGGACTAAATATGACCCTACTCAGGACTGTCTTTCCAGTTGTCAGTGAAAGCCAGCGTGGTGTCATGGTTAAGAGCGATAGACTCGTAATCTGGTGAACCGGGTTCGCGTCTCCGCTCCTCCACATGTAGCTGCTGGGTGACCTTGGGCCAGTCACACTTCCCTGAAGTCTCTCAGCCCCACTCACCTCACAGAGTGTTTGTTGTGGGGGAGGAAGGGAAAGGAGATTGTTAGCCACTTTGAGACTCCTTCGGGTAGTGATAAAGTGGGATATCAAATCCAAACACTACTTCGTCAGGACAAGGGGAACCACCACCCCTGTCTCCTCTGCATTCTCCTTGAATGTTTTTGGCTGGCTCAAATGTGCCCTTGAACTATGAACACACCTCTGCTTGCCTGGATGAAGGTGTGTGTGGCTTTTGCGTGGGTGCAATGTATCTTGTTGTACAAAGGTTAAGACTCGTATCTGTTTGTCTAGCCGCTTTTACCTCTGACCCCACTCCCCAGTGACATATGGCCCCTGTAAGGTTGCCCATGGTGAAAAGTGCTGTTGGGGGGGTGGGGAATGTTTCCCCACTCTCGTCTTACAGGGGAAATAGCAGCTCCCAGGGGATGACATTTAGACTTGGAAAACAGCATGGGGATTAACCCCAGTGCCTTGACTTCAATCACATCCCCTTTCCCAGCATGACAGTTTAACTTTCTAAAAAGCTGCAGACTGCTTCAGAAGGCAGGGAACTCTCCATCGATGGAAGTTTTTAAGCCAGGGTTGGATAATAAATAAATAAATAAATAAATTTTATTTATACCCCGCCCACACCGTCCAGAAAGAAGAAGAAAAACAATTTAAAATACAGGTTAAAATGCAATTTAAAATGCAGCCTCATTTTAAAAGTCAAAACCATAAGGGGAGGGAAACATAAGGGTCAGACTGAGTCCAAACCAGAGGCCAGGCCTTTGATGGCCACCTATCAAGAATACTAAAGACTTCCTGTTTTGGACTACAGTTCCCATCAGCCCTGGCTAGTTGGGGTTGATGGGAGATGTAGTCCAAAATACCTGTAGGGCACCAGCATGAGGTGTGTGTGTGTAGATTAGCTGATGTACTTTCCAACTCACTCATTCAAAGCACACAGCTTCCCCCAGAGAATCCTGGGAACTGTAGTTTTATTAACTGTGCTTGGAACTTTATCCCTGTGAGGGAGTAAACTGCAATCTCCAAGATTCATGGGGGGAAGCCATGTGATTTAAATGTATAAGAGCATAAGAAGGACACAAGAAGAGCCACTGGTTCAGCCATTGGTCCATCGACTCCAGCATCTTGTTAGCGACCAACCAGATGCTAGAGGAAAGCCTGCAGGCAGCAGATCAGCTCAAGAGCACTCTCCTCTGCTATAGTTTCCAGGAACTGGTATTCAGAGGCAGAGCATAGCCATCCTGGCTAGCAGTCTTCTCCATGAATTTGTCTAATCCTCTTTTAAAGCCATCCAAGTTCTCCATCACTGCCTTTTGTGGGAACAGAGCCCATGAAGAAGGAATCTGTTTTGCCTGCCCTGAATCTCCCAACATTAAGTATCAGTGGATGCCAAAAGTTCTAGCATTATGAGAGAAAGTTAAATACTTTCAACAACAACAACAACAACAACAACAACAATAATAATAATAATTTATTTATATCCCACCCTCCCCAGCTGAAGCCGGGCTCAGAGCGGCTAACAACAGGAAAAATAACACCGTTTACTTAAAATCACAATCAATTAACTGAAATACATTCTAAAATCAATTCATTCTAAAATCAATTCAGTGTCAAATTAATGGCAACTATTGGGTTAGAGTTCTATGAGGATTACCGAAGGAGTGGGTCAGACTATGCCTTGGCCAAAGGCCTGGCGGAACAGCTCCATGTTGCAGGCCCTGTGGAAAGATGTCAAGTCCCGCACGGCCCTAGTCTCTTGTGACAGAGTGTTCCACCAGATCGGGGCCACAGCCGAAAAAGCCCTGGCTCTAGTTGAGGCCAGCCTAACCTCCCTGTTGCCCGGGATCTCCAAGATGTTTTCATTTGAAGACCATAAGGTCCTCTGTGGGACATACCAGGAGAGGCGGTCCCGTGGGTACAAGGGTCCTAGGGCGTATAGGGCTTTAAAGGTTAAAACCACTACCCACTTTCTCCATGCACAGCACAATTTTATATACTTCTATCATGCCCCCTTGTATTTGCCTTTTCTCTAAATTCAAAAAGGCCTAGCAACTGCAACCCTTCCCCCTAGTGTCGCTGCCACATTCCCGGTGTGGATGCGATGAAGGTGGCAAGATGAAAAAGCAGAAAGGTTTTCTGCACCTTCAGTGGTGACTAGAAAAGGCGATTTTGGCAGGTATAGGATGTCATGCAAGCTGCACCTGTTGAATTTCCTTCTGGAACCTCTGAGAATCAGTAAACTGGTTCAAGAGACAAGGCTGGACACAGAGGACTCAGCTACATTAGCAATTTGAATGCGCTATAAACATGCAACACCAGATGGCGCCAGAGAGCAGGAAAATATAAAACACGGATTTTCCATAGAAATTTCTTTCTTTTGTTTTAACGATCTAATTTCTGACTTATTTATAGCACACACACCTATGTCTAGATGCTCTCAGGTGAAAATGTAGATGTGGGAAATCTTTACTATTCTAGACTTTAAAAAAAGGCTTGATATTTGATGTTTATTTCTGTTTACTGTTTTTTCTTTGTACTTTCAAGTCTTAATAGTAATAAAGGATATAGACTAGAAGTTTGCCAGAGGAGAAGGAATAGATAGGGAGATAGAAGGAAAACTGCAAGAGAATAGTATAATGAAGTGGAAGTCAAGGAAATGTTAGAGGCAGCAAAAAAAACTTTTGAGAATAGGCAGGAAAAGGTCAAAATAAACATGTTTTAAATAACAAATGCAAAAGCAGTGGGACAGTGTACAAATATCAGGAGCATATAAATCGAAACTAAATTAAAAGGCCTAAGCAAAAGAAAAGTGAGCCTCTTTGGGGAGAGTTCTACAAGTGCCTTGAACTTTCCCCTGGTTACCTCCTAATATAACTATCCAGAGAAAAGTCCCTAAGACTGATCTCAGCTCTGGAGCAAAATTGGTGGGGGAGAAGGAACCTCCCTCGATGTCAAGGTCCAGGGCCACATAGTCTTCAAAAGTTAAAACCAGCACATTGAATGCTGCTCTGAAATGAACCAGCAGCCAGTCAAGCTGCTGCTTATGATGGGGTCAGATGTTCTGGTCAACAATCTAGCAGCTGTTTTGGGGATGCTAAAGTATCCAATTTGGGCTGATATGGCTGTCAAGCTCTTATCTAGGATATAAAATTACCTGTGAGCAAGATTTCTTTCTAATTCTCCACTGCAACTGTATAGTAATAATAATAATGTGCAGTCGTTTTTATTGTGCAACCACTATGGTACCATGGAAGGAAATGTGCGAAAAGGTTAGTATAGCCCTCTTCGGCTTGTTCTAATTTGCAGTGCTTTGGCTCAGAAAGAAGAGAAACACTTCTTTCATCATGCTGACAATTTCCGTGCTCTCTCTGGATGCTGCTGCATGTGTAAAAGATGAAGCATTAAAGTCCTTCAGCCTCTTTATAGAGAACAGCAATTAATCGCTTAGGACGCTCCAAGAAACAGGAAATGTAAGTGATGTTGGCAAAAGTCAGCAGCAGTAATCCCAAACATCTGAAGTTCTTTTGTGGGAAGGCTCAGGAATCCTCCAGGGGACATCTGAATTAGTAAACACAGCTCAGCTAAACTCAGATGTTCGATAGTTTAATGGTTACATCATTTAAACGATAAATTGCCTTTATCTCTTAAATTTATACGGTGCTCACCAACATTTAGTGATTTATGTGACACCCTTCTGCTCCGTGGATCAGTTCCCATAATAGCAGCCAGAGTTTTGCAGTGCTAAATGTGTGTTTTTTTAAAAAAGGTTTGTGCTTAGTTCTTAATTCCCAAATGACAAATGTAGGTCAAGCATCTTAAAAATATAGCATGCATTCCACCCCCCTCTATTCATAGGGTGCCTATAGATGTATTTCTTTTGCAGTAGAGAGAAAAACGTCTGCTGGAAGTTTAGGGATGGATGAGTTGTTGTATAGCTGGACGAGCTGCTCCATAACTCCATAAATCTGGAATACAAAACCACTGGAGGCTTCCTATGGCAGTCTGTGGAGTTAGGGGGTGTCTTGTCCATCTCTAAACTACCAGCAGGCAATCATATCTCAAATGCTGCTAAAGTTGTAAATAACCCTCCTGCCAGTTTTTCATATGTTGAATGAAATGTTGGGAGGGGTGGGGAAGGAAAGTTTGAAGAACCCATTTGTCAAATAGGTCAGATTCAGCTGCAGAGCAGATAGAACAGCAGAAGGTTCCAATCCACCATTGGGCTAAGACAGGAGTAGGGAATCTTTTTTTAAACCACATGTCAGCAGTGGGCAGGGTCATTGGCAAATGTGGTGGGTGGAACCAGAGTTGTGACAAGTTACAAGAAAGGAGATTCTCATTAAACACCCGGAAAAACTTTCTCAGAGTAAGAGCTGTTTGACAGTGGAACAATCTCCCTTGCGAGATGGTGGACTCTCCTTCTTTGAAGGTTTCCAAGCAGTGTTTGGGTGGCCATCTATCTTGGATGCTTTAGGTGAGACTCCCACATTGCAGGAGTTGAACCCGATGACCTTCAGGTCACTTTCAACTGTGATTCTATGACTCTTACATTTGCCTGGTGTTGTGTAGCAAGACATCACTTTGGAAACTGCCCACCCATCAGAAATGATCGTGCCAATTCATTCATCAGCAAGCCACTGTGACTTTTGCTAGGGGAAAATCACAACAGTGAACATGCAGTTTCAGTTGAATCTGGGGGAGCCACTTGAAGCATCCATTGGGTTGAGCTATTTCAATTGCTTTTGTTTGATTTGCTCATTGCAAACAGCTGAGAGTCTGTAAATTTTGATAATAAAGCTGATTTGCAATGGGAGCTGAATAATGATTGCAACTGTGTGTGGGGGGGAGACTCCTCTCTTGTCCAGTTTGTCAAAATATTTTGTAAGATAGCACCCCATCTTTGATTCAGTTGGTAGTTTCCATTTGAAAAGATGCTCCTTTCAACCCAACTCAGAATTGTACATATATACATTTGCTGCATTACAACTCTTTGATTCATTCAGGTGATCCATATTAACCATAGGTTACTAGGCCAATATTTTGCTCTCTAGATGTTGTGAACTACAACTCCCATCAACATCCCTAACCATTGGCCATGTGGACCGAGGCTGATGCAAGTTGTAATCCAAAACATCTGCAGGGCACCATAAGCAATGCTGACAGCTTTCACACATCATATCTGAACTCATTTAAATTCTTTTTTGGGAGGAGGTTTAGCCATCCCTCTCACATGCATGTAGGTCTCAGAATTTTCAGTTAAGAAACTTATGACGGAAAACAGCAGATCTCACTTTCTTATCACTGAGAAAGGTTGTTTAGAGCTGGAAGAGTAAGAATGTTAAAAATTCAGAATTTCTAAAAGTGCTTAGCCAAGCTTTTATAATGAAATGGTACCTCATTCCTTGGTGATTATATTCAGATGTATGATTTTTCTAGGAAGACAGTGAGGTAAACCAGGTGGAGGTTGTTAAAACAAAAACTTTTAGAGTGGAGATGTGTCTATATAGGGAAAGATGCTCTTAGCTATATAAAAGCTATAGAAGAGGTCAAAATGTCATCCAAGGTTTATTTATGTGGAATATAAAATAGTACTGTATCATAAACCAGAACAATACAGGAGATGCTAATTCAAATTCTGGATTTGATATTTGCAGCAAGCCACAGACTATTTTATCTTTACCACTTGAAAAGTTCTATATGGTCATTAAAGTAGATAATCTCTTGTTTTGAAATAATGAGTCATGTATATTTCTCCTTGTGACTCCCCCCCCCCCCGTGTCAGACATTTTGAACCTGAAATACCCACTGCATTTGATATTGTATGTATGTGTAGCTGGAGGTGGGAGAGAGAGATTCAGATGCATAAACTACATGAAAGAGCTCCCCAGTGACCGATCACATTTCACTGGGAACTGCTGTGTGGGATTAGGAGGCGTACTGCAGAAACCCAGAAGGGCAAAAAACAAACAAACTGTGCATCCTTGTGTCCCGAGGCAATGTCTGACAGTCCATTCTAGACTTCTCTGAGCCCAGAGGCACAACCTAGCAGCATTTGAGACTCAATTTATTAATGAGCCCTTCCGAAATGTGAGAGACTTGAATATTTGCAGCTAAGTTTGATAGCTGCAGCCCTTGGGGGTGGGCTGGGGGTCTCTAATGCTGTTGCTATACCTCCATAGAAGAAAAAGCAAATGCTGAGGAAACAGCCCTTTTATGCAATGTTTGTACAATGGTTTCAGGTAAACCATGGCTGCTATTATTATTATTATTATTATTATTATTATTATTATTATTATTATTACCCTTCTATGCAATTGTCTCAAGGTGATGTATGATGTACAATAAAAACAGCAAAAACAATTAAACACACACAAACAGCACATACATTTAAAAGAAAACTAAAACCACACAAAATATACACTCCTGGCAAAGACCCAATTATCCAGCTCAGAAATGGAAGATAATGTTTTCTGAAAATATATAGAATCTGTAGATGATCAGTATAAAGAATCCTTTCTTTAAATTAGAGATAAGCAACCTGCAACCTTCAAATTGTTGATGGACTCCAACTCACATCTGCCACAGCCAGTACTGTCAATGGTCAGGTCCTTAGTCCTACAACATCTGGAGAGCTGCAAGTTAGCCTGCCCCATACATGCCAACTCCTAGGGACCAAGGCATTTTTTAAAAAAGGGGGCCAGGCCCCCTCAGTGTTCAGAGGGTGTTCAGCTCTGCCCCCGGCTCTTCATAATATCACTACATAGGGTTGGGCTCCCTCAATTAGCTTGTGAAGCCAGCTCCTCTGCTCTGCCCTGCTTTAAATATTATTATAGCCACAGTGTTCTGTTGTTTGATCCAAAGAGATGGTCACATGTGAGGTTTTATCTATGTGTCAGCTAATGTTAAACCATAGATAACTTAATTGTGTTCTTTTTTCCACAAACCGACTTTGGTTGCATATTGAATCTTCTCCACCCACCAATGAAACTAAACATTTTTTTCCATCTCTGGCAGAGCTTCTGGGACTGTCTGGGAGATCTTTTAGGACAGTAGAGCACAAAAGCAGCAGGGTTTGTCATGAGAGGAGAAATGTGAGGAAAAGTCTTCTAAATCCTATATTTCCTGTGTGCTTGCCTCTGCACCCCATAATGCCTATTCAAACTGTACATTTGCATTTGTAAATGAGCTTCTTATAAATATTCTATAAGAAATTTCAGGGTAAATGACCTTCTACTTTTGGAGAAGGTGTGGCAGGAACCATTATATGCATATGTGATACTGGAATGTTTCAGGCTATTTTTTTTGAAACAATGGAAGACAGGGAGAGAGAGAAATAGACCAGTAGCATCAGCATTCTCTTCAGATGCTTTTTATACCCTTTATTAGAAATGATTCCAGATGCAATTATCCCAAGTAAACTGAGACAATTGCAGTAGGAATGACACAGTTGCTATATTTAATGCTAACCCAGAGCCTTGAAATTGTTAAAGGTTTCAACTGACAATGTCTTGTTTCTTAAAATATATGAAAAATGAACCTTGGCTTCACATAATAATAACCAAACCCATGACAGTGTCATGGGTGTACAGTGTAACAAAACTGTGTCATGGGTGCACAGTGTAACAAAAGGTTATTCTGTGTTTGCAATTGGAGAAGATCTGGGATTTGTAAGCAGTAGCTTGGTTGAGTTCCCGCCTTTAAAGCAAAGGCTGAATTGCTCTGTTATGGATGAGAACAATGGTGGCTTTTAAAAGAACGACGTGTGGAACATTGGCTTTTATGTAGCGCAAGATGCAAGTCTAAAGTGGCTGAGGAGCTGGGCCAGTTCTCTGCATTGTGTAAATTTCAGCTTCAAGCTTGCAGAAAGCAGACCACTGTAATGGCTCCAGTCCCATGCTAATCTAAGACAGACGAGAGACAAGAGTTCCCCTTCACACACATGGCGCTGGGTTTAAAAAGGGTGCCTGGGTTATAAAGCACATTGAATAGATTCCATTTGGCTGGGTGGAAAAGCCTACTCTTTTGTTTTCCCTTCTGTTTGTCACATGAAGGTTTTAATTAAAGGCAATCTTTGGATCCAAGTCCTACCGCTGGTGATGTCTGTCCAGCTTCCTTATGCTAAAAGATGCAAGATGCAAAGTTTCGATGGAGTGGGAAGTCACTTGGAACATTGAAAATATAAAATACAGAAGAGCAACAGAAGTACATTGTTGAGTTGACTGACCAAAATAACATTGCATCTGCTGAACCGTTTAATGTGTGCCTTAGTGGAAAATCTCAAATGTGTAGGTGGGTATACAGCACAAAGGATATTGAGGCAACAGTCAAAGAGCGCTCAGAACATTCAGTCATTCCAGCAAATGTTGAATGGGGATCAAAGTTGTATGAGGACACCGTTAATGGCAAAGCCTCCTCATTATATAAGATAAAGAAGGTCAATCAAAGAATATTAAATATGTACAGCACTGAGAAACCTTTATTACTATTTGCAATACTAGAGCACATTCCTCGAAAGATGGGAGATATTTATGTTGTAAATCGCATACTTACTAAATTATATGTAACTAAAATGATTCATTATTTGCAGTTGTATTTTAAGGGGAATTTTTAAAAAAGTTTATATTTTTGTACTTTTTTTGCTGAAACAGGAATGTGTGCAATTTTTTACACAACAGCAAAAAGGCTTCCCCCGCTTTTGAGCACTTGAATATTGCAGCTGACACTCTAAATTTGTAATCTCTCTCTCTCTCTCTCTCTCTCTCTCTCTCTCTCTCTCTCTCTCTCTCGTATGTGTGTGTGTGTGTGTGTGTGTGGAACATTTACATCTGTCTCAACATGCAAAGAATACTCATGGTCACTTAGGACCAAAAAGCACATTACCTGGGGAAAATGTGACTGGATCTCCCCAAGTTTTTATTGTTTCTTAGAAGCAGAAATTGGGACTAGCATTATCCAGCTGTACTATTTACCCAATCTATACCTTCTACCATTCCACAAAACTGCTATTTGCCTCACCGGGGAAGGCATATATAATGGTGCAAACAACAATCTGGGAAAGGGCAATTTAAAACGGAAACTCCAGGAAATCATTAATTTCCTGCCTAATGCACTGTTTAGTCTTGAGTGTGGATTAGTTGCCCTTTCTGTGCCCTTTAACTTTTCTGCTTTTTTCACAGTAAGTGGTGATTCTAACTGATGAAGCTAGCATTCCAATTTGCATTTAGTGATCAGAGCAGCACTTAGTTCCAGAAACTTAAGGACTTAATGTAGTAGTTTGCATGGTAATTTTGGGGGTGCTGGAGTATTCGAAAATGTTCTTCCACAATCCAAAAACAGACCCATTTTAGATCTGGCTCCAGAGTTGTCTGGGTCTGATTCAAAGGGCGGGGAAAGAAATCAAGATCTATGTCCTGGTTTTGGATCCCACACTATATTTGCTGCAAAACTGATTAACTGAAAGTTAATGTTTCTGTGCTGTGGAGTTATGAAAAATTCAACAGGAATCAATGTTGCAATCCTCTTGCATACACTTTGGGGATATCTTTGGGGTTTGACATACAGTTTATGACAAAATTCACTTATATATTTAAGATGGTAGACACAAACACATCTCAGCATTGCCAAGAATGAAGACCATAGTCGTGTTTGAAATATTTGTTAACTCCAAGGTTGTATTTCTGTTCTTTGTTAGTCCTGTGATGTCTGCAGAAGCCATTTGGGTCAGACTCCTGGCAAGAAATATCCAGACCTTCATAGTATACATTGCTCCATTGCTTTCACTGGACACTTACCAGGCCCAAACAGAGGCATTCAGGGAAAACTATCCTTCACCTACCGCCTGGTGAGAGGAGAAGTTTTGTCTGGCAGCATAGCTGGGTTTGAAAACAGGGAGGTCAACTTGGTGATTCATTGTAGGAAGCTAAACTGCTGTTGAACCTGGAACAGGGGAATCAATGTGTGTTTGTAAAAAATGTAAAAGGGCACTCTACTCATCCATACCACTCATCCATTGTTACAGCCAACATATGGGTGTGTTATGAGCTAAAACCTTTTGAAATAGTTTAACAGTCATGTGTTTCCCCAAGGAATTCTGGGAACTCTTGTTTTCTTAGGGCCCTCACAATGAACTACAATTCTCAAGACTTTATTTTTTTAGTGTAAGCATGCTCTCATATTCCTATTTGACAAGTGCCACCTTTATAGATTTGCATGGGTTGTAATCCAGCACATAGTTAAAGTCATAACTGACTGAGAGTCACTGGAAACTTTCTGCAGTCATGTGTCATATAGGGAGGTCTTTGACTGAGATTCTATTTTGTAGTTGTGTAATGTAGCTCTTATTTGGCTACCACCCCTTTCTTAGTCTCCATTCATTGCATTTGGAAGAGATTTGATGCTTTGGACTTCGAATCAAAACTTGTAGGCATATCCCACAAAGCTAACATGTCATTCAGATGGCCATTTTTCTTGCATGGTGATAACCAGTTCAAAAGACTGAGTTTATGACGTCATTTCTGGAACAGCTAGCAAACAGCATACTCCTACATCCAAAGACTTGCTGGAGTTTCTTGAACTCCTTTATGCTCTTTTCCTCTGTTTTTGGCTTTAATATTTTCTTCCGAATGATATTTCAAGCAAACTGTTGGAAAGATATTCCATGAAAATTATGTAAAGGTCAGTTCTGCTCTCTCAGATCCTTGCTCTTGAGTTTTGCCTTCACATGATGAAGTGATGTCCCACATTACCTCATCTTTTAACCTACTTTTACATAAAATTGGAAACCTGTTCCTGGAAAGTACACATGCCGCTATATGGAGCATGAGAACATAAGAAAAGCCCTGCTGGATCAGGTCAAAGGCGTATTTAATCTAGCATGCTTTTCTCACAGCCTTTGGGAAGTTCGCAAGCATGGCCTGAGCTCATGCACTCTCCTCATTTGTGGTTCCCAGTTACTTGTTTCAGAGACAAAAAGCCAAGATATCAACACCTCTCTGATCTCGTTCTTCTCTGCTTCATCCATTTGTTATCAGTGCTGGAAAGGACAGCTATCCATTTTTGGCCAAATCTTCGCCACCCTGCAATCATTTTTTACAAGGACTTTGAAGAAGGCTTTATTCTGCTATTCTGCTACAACAGGGACGAGGAACCTCTGGCCCTCCAGATGCTGTTTAACAAATTTCCCATTATCCCCGGCTATTGACTACACTGGCTGAGACTGATAAGAGTTGAATTCCAATAACATATGGACAAACAAAGATTTCCCATCCCTGTCCTAGAGCCTTTCATTTTCTTTCAGACTACAGAAGACTAAAGCAAAAATTCAGAGCATGATGCTGGTACTGCTAGGTCACCTGAATAATGTTTGGCCCCAATTATCCTGCGTGAAGCCTGAAAAATGACTTTGCCAACTTGCAAAAGCCTCTCTGTGGTGAAATTTAAGGACTGCCTGATCTTGAGCTACTGCTTGTCCATGCTAATATGAGAAAACAACATTATGATGTTTGGAATGATTGTTAAATAGAGTGTTCTGCAAAAGAGCACATTTATTGGACATTTCCCCCCATATTCCATTGTAGATGGAAATTTTGAACGTAGCCCCCAAGCTTACTGTTTGGGTCCAGAGAAAAGTCATGCAAACAAGCAGGGGAATTGGTGGATTTCAATACAACAGGAGGCCCAATGTGATGTAATGAGAATAGGGTTCAAATCCCCAGGCAGCCACAAACTGCGCTTTATGATCTTGAGCCTGGAAGTAAGCCCATTTAAATTCAAAAGGATTTAATTCATAATAGGATTGCACTGTGCAGATATTTTAACATTTTAACAAAAAACAGTGTCTTGATTATTTAAGCATTTTATACTTATCTGTGTGAAAATGAATTATGCACTTCCGGAGGCAGACTACTACGCACTCTATAATATAAAGAAAACCACACCATCTATGTTCCTCCTTGGTTTCAACAGCAAATATTAAGTGTCTTGGTAAGTCCGCACAGAGAGATGTAACCGTTTGTTATTTTTTATTATCAGATGGGTGACAAATCAGAAACAAAGCAATGTCACATTGATATTTCTATTTCCATGCTTTTTTGTGAGAGAGAATATTCCCACCAACATCAAATGCTGGGTACTTTCTGATGATATTTGTGGTTTGATTTTAATATAAGATGCTAGATCTGATTTATTTATTTCTGAACATTGGAATGCACCCACAGAGTGGAGCAGGGAGCATGAATCTGATTAAAATATGAACTCAGAAAGGATTTCTGCTGTAAGGAATGTTCTCCTTATGCTTTGGGTGTTGTGGTTAGTGATGAGCTTTGGCACTGAATCAAGAGGGAAAATGGGTTCAAGTGAGATGATGCTGGTTTATCAATATGCATATTCAATATGAAAACAAATAAAGTGCCACTCAGATAACAGTCCCCTGGATCTAACGAAGCAATTCACCCAGGATTAAGGTTCAGAACCTATGGCCCTCCAGACTGACTCCATTTCTGATCATTGCCCATGCTGGCTGGAGTTAATGGGAGCTGGATTCCAAAGATATCTGGAAGAATACATGTCCCTGAGCCAGAAAGCAGTTATTCCTCCTATTAGAGTAATAACAAAATACTTCTTGTTATGCTGAAGACCTGTCAATCAAGAAGTGCTCTTAAGCACTTTAATGATGATTTATCAAGCCGTGCTTTCCCCTCAACATCTGGAGGATTTCAGTATGACATGTAGCACAAATATGTATTAAGACTGAGTCAAAAGATGGGGGGTTTCTTAGGGAAACTGTTGTCTTGAAATTGGTGGATTTCAGTAGGCAAAGGGTTACACAAAACTGTCTCACCTTTTTCAGTTGCTGTTGCCTCTGCCTGTGTCATTGGTTCAGAGAGTCTAAAATTACCTAAGTGTGTCACTGATCTCTCAAGCCTTTATCTGAATGAAGCTTGTATGGGAGAGGGTTAGTGTGAACTGGCATGTCCACAGTTACAGCTACAACTATTCTGGCAGGATGCACCATCTAGAGAATTGGGTGTTATTTTCTTTTGGCCCAGAGGGGATCCTGAGTTATGGAACCAACGCCTAACACAATATGTGAACTCTATTAAGCATATATGCATGTGTCCTGCTTTTAAATTATACTGTTGGTTAGGGAGGGGGGCCCTGACTCTCAGGCCAGTAGACTGGTGGATTAAACTAAATCCAGCCAGGAGAATTAAAAAAAAGCATTTTGAACTTCAAAAGGCATGTCTGAAGCCAGGCTGTTCATCTATAAGCCTTTATAAATGAATGGTATGTATCCTTTCCATCCCTGTTCTTGGAACTGGAACTAAGATTCTTGCTTTGTGTAGTAAATACACGCGATGGGTTATCTATTGAAAGGGTGTTGAAAAGCAAGTGGAGCATCTACAGCTGCTGGTGGAAAAAAAGATGAAACAAGCCAGTTTGATCTTAAATCCGAGCAGCATAAACTTCCTGGACTGCAATTAAATGGTAGATGAAATTTATTAGTATCTGAAAAAGACGCTGCTGCAGGTCTTTAGTTTATCAGTGACCCTCTCTGGAAAAAGGAGGAAATATACAAGGAAAGACCATATTCATTAGTTTTTAATCATTGGCAAACTGGCAATTGCCCCTCGCATTGGGAGTCTGAATGAAAACTTGACATGATGTATAATGAGTTAAGGTTAAAAGAACTACAATCCTGGGACGGATGGGGTATTGCTTTCGTTGCAAGTGCATCACCATTATGAATGCACTTTCCTGAATATCAAATTTTATCTGGTCCTGTGCCTGAGCAATATTAATCAGAATTACCTGAGTGCCCCCCCCCGATCAAGTCATTTTGGGCATGGTTGGTGGGATATTGGCCTACCAGTTAATGGGATGGGGGGCGTGTCTCAGATATATGTCTCCCTTAATGGCCCTTCCCCCAGCTAAGGTGACATGGAGCTACTCTGTCAACTTGATCTGCAGCAATGCAGTGTTGCTGTTCAGTGCCGGTCCTTATTAAAGAGGCTAGGAGTCTGTCTTTGCATATATGAGTCAACCTGGCTTTTCTCACTATGAGCTGAGTATGTGAGCTGGGTGGACTTAATGCTCATCTACTGAATTCCACATCATTTCTCGGTGCAGCACCAACTAGTGGTGCCTGGTGCTGGAATCTTATCTCCCTAGCCAGGATCTCTCTCTAGGTGTGTTTGCATCTAATATTAGGCAATCATATCAGCAGGGATTTCACTGGTGTATTAACCATCCCACAAGCCAAGAGCTTACCTCCCTGAGCTGATAAAAGTGGTCTCAGATTTGGCCCTCCTTTTTAAATTTTGTTTTAGGCTTATATCCATTTTGCAGTGGAGGGATTATCGTTAGTTCTAAAAGATAGGAAAAGCAACAAACTTAAATTCCAAATATAAATGTGCTGGCTGTTTTCTCCCTCCGTCCTCACAACTGTATTGGTCCTCCCCAGTGGAAATAAAAGAGTTATCCTTGGAAACTTGAAAATGTAGGTAACAGAACTATTGAATCAGATTCTAGGTCATACTAGAATTCCCTAAGCAACTCATTGACAACATGGATTTGTCCAGCTAGAATGAGTCATAGGAAAGAAACATTGTATATCACTTTGGTGTGGCACCACCAATGACATGTCCTTTCAAGACTGCTGGCATAGGATGGGCTGGAAGAATTTGAAATGCAGGAGTTGTGCAGAGGGGATGATGTAAGCATTTGTCTGGCTCAGATCTAAACACAGAGAGACACAACTCCAAACCAGATGTGATTTTTCCAACCCCTGAATGTCCCCCAAGAACTGGAAATCTGAGTAGGAGAGAAAGTTATCTGCTGCCAACCCACCTTTACTGCCCACCTACTACCCACAAGGCCTTCTTGACCGCCTCTCAGCAGTCAAATATACCTCTCTTATCCTCCTATACTTTCTTAGTAGAGCAGGACCAATGGCAGTAGCATAGACAACATGGGAGAGACAAAAGGAACCCCCCTCCCTATTTCTCCTTCCCATCATTGCCAGGATGGGTTGCCTAGGGGCAGTAGACTCTGGGTAGCTCATTCAAGAATTCCTGCAACTTCAAAAGATGAGCTTGGGATACTTAAGCAAGGGATACTGGTGATACACATAACTTTGAAGTTTGGGGTATTGTAGTGCTCGTTACCATGAGGAGGTGAGCATCAGGGCCATGATTTCTTCTCCGGCTCAGATTAAAATCTGTGTTGGAGAAGAATTCTAAGTTGGCCCTTCCCAATCCAATCCCCCCTCATTCCCCAACCTTCCTTTCTTTAAACCCGACTTGCTAACTATGTCATGGGTAGCTGAAAAAGCAGTGCTGCTCAAGCTGCAGGGAAAAGAAAGGCAGTATGTCTCCCTCCTTACACTTCTACTCTGTTTGCTACATGGCAATGTGCCAGCATAAAGAGTTCCAGTGGCCCCTTAGAAATGTAGTTTTCCTAAAGGCTGCTGGAATATGTACATTTTCAAAGGACAACTGTGTCCTAATGTCCTGGTGCTAGGGAGGGAAGAAGAGACATCTTTTCCCCCCTTCAGGTGGAATGCCACCCTTGCCATTATTCCTGCCAGCCCAGCCATTAAGTAGAGTTTAAAAGCAAGGGGGAAGGGCTTGGGGGACATGGTGGCTAGACTATTGGTAAGGGGACAGGAATTTCGGGTTTCCTAGGTATATGATTTGGATTTGAAATAAGCTAAAACAACCACTTTGCTCAGGTTTCTCAGCCATTACTAGTCTAGTCTACCATGAGATCCATCTTTTCTTCACCAAGTGCCAAGCTACAGCTTTTTCTAGCTTTAGGGTATATGCAGATTTACAGTGACTCCTACGCTCAAGAAGAAGAAAATGGGTTTTCATGTGAAGCTAAAATAGTGCATTCCAGCCAGCCTTGCCCAGTTCTGCCTTGCCCAGTCCTTGAGAAATCACACCCCACAAGTTTCAAAGGGGTTTCACCAGTAATGACTACAGCCTATTTCCCATAAACATGAGCAATGAGTTGGCTGAATTGTGAGCTGTTCCCCTTCCAAGCATCATTCCTGACTCATTGGAATAGGCAAGGCACACATGCAAAGGCATAATTTAATTAGTGTGACAATGTGGCAGGGAGGTTATTAGGTAGCATTTGAAAAAGAGATTTGCTCTTCCAGCAGGCCTCCTTGTAAAGCAAGGCCTCCAGCATCTGTTGGACTCTAAATCCCATCAGCCTCAGCCAACATGGTCAATGGTCAAGAATGATGGAAACTTTGGGCTGGGGGTGGATGGATCTGTCAGTTCCACTTCTCTGAGTTTGACACCTTTCCTGTCCTAAATTCAGTTCTCTATACTTCTGCAGCTATTTGTAAATTATTACAGTGTGTGTCTATATATATTTAATGGAAGGTGCCCTTTCTCCTAATAAACACATTTTTGTATGTAATTTTGCACATCCCTTCTAATGGATTTTACGGCACTTTTAGTGATATATGCATTCTTATGCGCCCTTTGCCCTTGTCATACATTTTTGCATTGCAAAATTTGGAGAAGTGCAAATTTCAAAGGACAGCTGTGTTTTGGTTCGCACCTTGCTTTGGAAAGTGCAATTTTTGCAAGTTCACCTTTAAATGCAATCTGAATCCAATTTCTCCCCCACCACTGTTTTAACCCAGCTCCATCTGGAGGGTCACCAGCAACCCACCCTGTTGCAAGGGTTTGCTTGTTATCTCATCTGAGTTCAAACTTGTTCAAGTAACTTTCCCACAAAGCATCTTGAAATTAATTCACAGTTTCCCTTGCTTTAAGTGATTTACCAGTTTCCTGGTATATTTTCCATACTGGCAGATTTGGATGTGAACATAGTATCGTATTGAAGTTATATATGCGTGCATGGCCCTCTGCTTTGCTCGTTCCTTTCTTTGAAATAGAATTCCCTTGGCTTCACTTTGAAAATAAGTTCTTCCTTTGAGTAGTTATTTGGTTCAAAGGAAGGATAAAGCAGTTCCAATATGCAGCCTAAGAATCACATTGACTTAATCCTCTGCGGAAAACCTCCATTGAACCAAACTGATTTGTGGTTTATGATGCATCTAATGTTAATTCCAATCTGGTTGCCTTTTCGCCTAAAATAACTTTGGTTCTGTTGTTGAGAGTGCTGATATTTCACAAGTTATAATGGAAACACTTTTTCATAGTTACGTGCAGTGCAGTATGCACCACAATTGGCTAATTAAGGGTCCATGAAATTACTCTTGCAAGATGGGGGCTCTTTTGTGAGAGGAGATTATATATGTTCCAGCTTCCTACTCATGATATTTCCATCATGGTGTCCATGGCTGCAATGGCCTCTGGCACCTGTACAGCCTCTTAGCAGCTCCCTCCACTACTGATCCTTTCATCATGAGGAGGTAAGAGGGCTTACCCTCCACCGCTCTTGAAAAGTGCATAGAGCTGAAGGAGGAATTTGGAAGAGTGACACTCTTTCCCACTTCCTGTTCAGCTCTATGGGCTTTTGAAGTCTCAGCCCATCCAGCACCTGAGCTGCTGATCTGAGCCTTGAAAAGCACACAAAGAGGACGAGCATCCTCTTTCAGTACTATGGGAGAAACAAAAAGCAGAGTAGATGAAAGTGTATGAAGTAAAGGGAACCAATCTGGGATACTTGGAGGGAAGGAAATGAAGCAGTCATTGAGGAGAAAGTGGTGTTCCTTAGGAGTCGGGGGGGGGGAAAGAGAGACAGGAGGGAGAGGGAGGGTGGGCAAAGCTACAAATGCACATGTTGGATCCAGTAAATGGATCTTCTGAAATTGCAGAATTGTTTTCAGCTCAACCATTGGACTGCAAATAACTGTTGTCTCCACAGACTCTAATATTGCCATGGTGCAAAAAAAATATTTAAAAAATGGCTCTGAGTCAAAAGGAATATTAGAGGTGGGAAAGGTATGTGGAGCAGCTGTTTTGTTTTCTCTAAGGTAGCACCATTTGGGGGGCTAATATGTAGGATAACACATCATTTGATGATTTGGTCAAACAACTATAGAAAGAAAATGCTGGGTGAAATCCTTCGGTTTGTCATTTTCCACATAAAAGGTAAAGGGACCCCTGACCATTAGGTCCAGTCGCGGACGACTCTGGGGTTGTGGTGCTCATCTCACTTTACTGGCCAAGGGAGCCGGCATACAGCTTCCAGGTCATGTGGCCAGCATGACTAAGCCGCTTCTGGCGAACCAGAGCAGCGCATGGAAACGCCGTTTACTTTCCCGCCAGAGTGGTACCTATTTATCTACTTGCACTTTGACGTGCTTTTGAACTGCTAGGTTGGCAGAAGCAGGGACCGAGCAACGGGAGCTCACCCCGTCACAGGGATTCGAACCGCCAACCTTCTGATTGGCAAGCCCTAGTCTCTGTGGTTTAGACCACAGCACCACCCGTGTCCCAGCATTTTCCACATAGACCCACTGACATCAATAGACTAAAGTGCCTTAAGTGCATTGGATCTCGATGAGTCTACTCTAAAGATGAGTTAGTTGGATATCACCCAATAACTTCCAATTTAGATAACATTAAGGATTTCATTTTATCTAAATAAAGCATACATTTTTAACACACTGTCATGACACTTGGAAGCATAGTTTACCTTAAATTATTCATGCGTTTTTCTGACATGAAATGTTTTTTTGAAAAAAGTTGGAAAGTATACTGTTGTAGCAGGAACTGTTAACAGTTATATGTACATATGCAATGCAGTTTTTCAGTGTAACTACATACACCCTTCAACTCATTTGTGTAAGCATTGCTTTTTTTGTCTAAGATCATTACATTGAAAGTAATGAAATTTCCATTCAAAGATGCCAGAAACAGTTTTTAATATGCTTCTAAATATAATTTAATGGAGTAATTTTTAATTATACGTTGGACCTTGGAGCAGAAACATTTTTCCCACTCACTTGTCTGGACCCTTTATTTTTGCATCATTAATTTCAAACTTGGATTTATAAGCATGTTGAAAATACTGTAAGCTGAATGGTTTTATATAGAACTAAAACAATTAATTTAGAGTGTGCTTCTTATGATGTTTCATTTACAGCTGAGCACTTTTGTCTCTGGGATTTCTCATTGTTGTGGATCACTTCTGAGCATAAGAGTCCTGGCATCTTACTGACTTCACTCAAGGGATGCCCTAAGTCCCACTTTCCTTAGATACCCAGTAATTTGTGGGGAAAGTGACCCATTCTAATGGACCAATCTAAGGGACCAATTCTACTGACAAGCAGGCATGAAAGGCAAGAGCCAGGGACAAGTAGCTGTTGTTGTTGTTGTTTTAAAAAACAAGCAGTGTTCAATTTCCCTTACACTTGCTTTTTTCATAAGCAGGAGGAATATGCGGAAGAGTGTAGGCTATCTCTGAAGTATTGTGCCTCTGGATGCTTTTGTTTCCTCCATTCAGATCGTGTTTCTTACATACTCTGAAAGTGAAGTGATTTTATTCTTCTGAAAACGAATATTGATCCTCAGAGTACCTCTACATTCCAACCAAGGTTTCACCTTAAAGAGGAACCTCCGGTTTCAGCTCCGATTTCTGAACTTCAAAATCTCAGTGTCACTTCTAAGATAGCCATCATGTTATGAAAGTGCTACTGATGATTTTCAAAGGAATGCTGTAAATATTTTGCCAGACTTGTACATCCTAGCAATGAAACTTTTGGGCAGTCTTTCTGACAATTCTTGGTTCTGGTTTCAGAAAAGCATAGTGGTGGTTGTCTAGCCTGTAGGGATGTTGGTGAATTCCTATGAAAACAGAAATAAGAGTGGGAATTCCTATTGTTTGCTTATTCATCCCATGTCCAGGATGAAACTCCATAGAGGGAGGAGCTGTTGAAGACTGCTGTGCTCTGTCTTCACAGTTGGAGCCAGTAATGCTTCTGAATACCAGTTCCTGGAAACCACAGGAAGGGAGAGAGTGCTTGTGCTCCCATCCTGCTTACTGGTTTCCCATAGGCATCTGGTTGGCCACTTTGAGAACAGGATGCTGGGCTAGATAGGTCATTGGCCTGATCCTGAAGGCTCCTCTTCTATTATTTTGTTCTTAAGCCAGCGAATGCGATCCGTATTCACTATTGCAGTTGCTTTCAGTCCACAAATAATACGTCACTGAGTACTTCCCACCTGCTTGGGAGTAAGTTACTGTTATGTACTGCGTTGAATAGGATCCAAAATGCAGCAGTTGGATTGGTCCTAGAATAATAGAATCCAGAATGCAGCAGTCTGATTGGGCTTCAGGAGCCACCCAATCCAGCTCCAGGTGAAAGTGAATCCAAAACCTGATTGGCTTACAGGAGAATCCCGGAATTAGCCAATCATGTGCGGCCCATTGTGTAAATAATGTATATAAAGCAGATATTGTGAGGGAACTTTCATTCCTCGCTACTATGAGCTGAATAAAGAGCATGGAATCCACACTCGACTCCGAGTATATTTCAGTTACATAAGTTGTGTAGCCTTGCCACAGCAGTGAGACGAATAATGTAAATTTCAGCAGAAGGTGAATGGCAGTGCAACAGAAATGCTGCAGCTTGCAGCAAATACAAGGAAGAATGGGAAATGATGCGTTCTTACATCCCGACTCTTCTGTTATCCTTGAAGCCATATGCTATGCATGTTTACTTGGAATAAGTCCCCCTGAGTTCCACAAAGCCTACTTCAGGGTACATAGGATTTTACTGTTGATCTTGTTCATTATATTTTTAAATTCTCAGGCCAGCTAACAGTAGCTGTATTGAGTTTCTCTACAAAGATGAACCACTAGAGGCCACCACACACCTAATCAAGCAAAAATCCTCCCCTGGGGAATACATTACCGTAATCTGTCGTTCATGTAGTCCCCCCCCCCCCAAAAAAAAAGTGTGGAAAGGATCTCCATTCAGTTTTCTTTTCTTCTCCATTCATCTCATAATGGTTCAATTTAAAGCTTCAGCCATAGCCATGAACTGTGAAGACAATGGATTTCAGAACGACTTCTGGGAGCACATGTTGAGTGGGAAGCCCTCCCGCCAACATATTAAAAACAATAAAGTTTAAACTAAATTGCTTACTTATGCAAATGTGGCTGCACATGCATTATGTATATATTGATTGTAAATCCCCACACACACTTAAAAAAGAAAGCCGAAGGAATTAATTACATAGGGACAACCTTCCAAACTTGCCTATTAGATTATATAGAAATAGACCAGAAAGAAAAGAAAGAAAGAAAAAGTACTGGCTATTGTTTTATTAACTACATCTGATGTGCTCATTGGAGAAGTGTCCAAACTGTGAACTGAATCAGCTTGAAAGCTAAATATTTATCACGGCACGTTATATTTTTAGATTGTCCAAGTGAACGTTTCCAGGTGTGTTTATGTCTCTCATGGAAATCAGTGCTTACCTTTGGCTGAATTGTGCTCTTTGTGCTCAAGCATATGGAGTGAACTAAACTCTTTTAAGGGGGGGGGACCTTCAGTTTCTATACATAGCAGAAGCTGTTTTGCTCTTCATATAATCTAAACCCCATGGCACGGTCCCACATACAAATGTAAGAAGATAATGACCAATGATAAAGCCTTGCCATCTCATGGAACTGTGTGCAAGCCAGTCTAAAGCTGCGCTTCTACTTTAGCGATTGCTGTGTAAAACATTCTATATTGTGCCAGCATCCCTTTATCTGGCTACTGGAACAGAGATGCTAGACTTTGCTCCCTGCCAAAGAAAGCAACTCAACTGGCACCAGCAACCCTCTTCAGCAGGCTGGAGTGACCAGCTTCAAATACCAACGTGAAAGTGGGTGAGTGGGCTGGTTCAGCAGAATGTTCGAGGGTCAATTCTGCCATTTCTAGTTAGGGTTCCCAACTGAAACCCTTGAGAGCTGCTGCCAGTCCATGCAGACAGTACTGAGCTAGATGGACCACAGGTCAGATTCAGTATAAGGCAGCTTCCTGTGGTCCTGTGATGGCAAGATTTGGGGTCTGAATGGTGCAGCAAGTCTCTCCCTCCTTCCTTCCCTCCCTCCCTCTAAGTGACATAGCAAGGGTGTAGCATTTGGGCTGCACCAACAGTTTTGCCATGAAGTACCCCAAGTACAAATGGCTGTGCTTAAGTTTCGGGATCCTAATTTAGTTGAACACTTTCATCTGCGACTGGACCTAATGGTCAGGGGTCCCTTTACCCTTTATCCTTCTCTATTCTCCCTCCAGTCAACCTAAAGGCATTATCAGGGTCTAGGGCATATTGCAGCCAGACAAGAACACTTGTGGCATAAAGCAAGGCCTGTGTTGGGCATGGCTTGTGGAAACTTCTGAGGGCCAAACAGAGAGGGCTGGAGGCCGCAACCCTGAGGTTCCCCACCTTTTCTATGTCCTTGTTTGAAGTGCTCCGAGCTTTCTCTACTCTCCTTCAAGATCTGCTTCTGGCCCTTTGTCTAAACCTATCAGCTTCCAATTCTATTTTATCCCCTGTTTTGATGCACTTCGCTTTCATTACAGTGCCTTAATAGGTGCCACAGTTTGCAAGCCTGCAACCTCAGCAGATGCTACATTTTATTCTCTCACAAACTCTGAGTCACCATTCGGAGAAGCCAAAGGGAACGCGTTGGGGAGCAAAAGTTGTTCCAGATTGTAGGAAACATTTGGCTAACAGATATGTTAAGAATCAGACTTTCCTGCAATAGGAGTCTTACCCCCTTATGGGTTCCCTCCCCTTTGCCTATCAACACAAATAGTTTTGTCCAACCTCTGATTATTTCATCACTTCTCTGCTGTGTTTGCTCAGCTGTGCTGCCACTTTGCTTTGCAAAGCTTAGTAGCTACCAACTTCAGCCAGCTTGCATAGACAAGAGGAGGTCTCACACGGTTTTATATCATACTCTTGCTATGACATACCTAGTGCATGGCATGTACATTAGCTGCAGAAAAGCATCCAAAATGCCTCTTTAAGTAACATTTATATTCAAGCAGACCAAGACCAAAATAAAAATAAAAACAACCAATTTGACATGCTTACTGAAGAATGGTGCAAACCAAGAACTGATGCAGGTCGAAAAGTATTTATTAAAACAAAGCTCATTGCAAAAAAAAATGTATATCCTTTGGTTTTGGATTTCTAGGCCATCATAATCTGTAATTTGGACATGGGCAGCAAAGAGTGTATGAGGCATGTATAAATCCCAAAGCATTTTTACTTGGTCCATTGTCTTTTGTTGAGGAGGATCCCATCAGTCAAACAATGGCCATATGGTTTGATTGCATAAACATCCAGGTTCAATCACTGATAATTCTACTTAAAAGTATCAGAGGGCCAAATGAAGTAGGAAGTTAAATGCAAATTTGCACTTAATGTGTGCAAGATGCAAATGATTTCAGCTGTGGGTGCGGGAAAGACAACTGTTAACATTATATATAAAGCGTGTTCTCCTTCATGGAGAGCACGTGTTGCGGTGGGGTCTGCTGAGCCACCCCTCTGTTACCAGGCAGGGTCTCTAAAGATGGCCTGGGGCAGTGATTGGTTCACTGGGTTGCTGGGGTAAAAGTTATGTTGCAATTTTGGTGGGAGGGGTAAAATGTTTAAGTACTCTGCACGCAGCTGGTTAGGCATTGGTTATAAATTGGTGGAGGAGGGGTTAGGATAGGCTGGGCCTGCCCCTCCATGGTTGCTGCGGAAAGGGAATTCCGTTAAAGGAATCCTGGGGCTTGCCATCTTTTCGTCCAATCCCTGGAATGGGACTAGGGCCGGCAAGCCTTCAGGGAGCATGCAGATGAGAATTGAGGGTCTGTGACTCAGCTCCATTTATCCCCGACTTGCTTTCCCCCGCACTGTCTTTCGGTGGTGCCCGGAAGTCAGTTCTGTCCCCAGGCGGGGGGGGGGGGCAGATAGTCTTAACCAATGCCTAAACAACCACTCATGGTTTTGTATTTAAATAAAGTTGTGGCCAAAATTATGCCAAAAACTTTAAACAAAAATTAAGTGTGCGTTGTGAGTTATTTGGGGGGTGGCTTGGGGACCTCGACACCCAAATACACAATTGAAGTTTCATTTTCTAGTTTGGCCATTCACATATTCAGATTATTCACATAGTCAGATTATTCCATGTGTACCTAGTTGCTGTAATCCACATCACAAATCTATGGGCTCTGACAGATTACTAGGGTAGCTTCTAATCCAGAGATATTTTGACCCATTTAAACAAGTGCAACTTACTTTATTCTTTTATTCATTTAAAATAGTTCAGACTTAATAATGTCAATAAAATGTCAGTGCTAGCTCACTTTCTCCGGCTTGAGCTCACTGTAGTTTATGCATATGATTTCTGACATGGTTATTGGGAATTTTGCAAAGCAAAATGGTGGAAACAAAAAGGATTCATATAGACACCTATACATTGTAGTTATATTTCTCTCATTTGTTCCCCAATAAAAAACACCCAGTAAAATCTTTCAGACATACCTGAAAGATTCCAGTTACTATAAAAGTTCATAAAACAGTCATAATTTCCACATTGTTCCCCAATTTTGGGCCTTGCAGGGTTTCATTGTTCTTTGGGGGATGTTGCTTTGAACCATAAGTTTCCATTTCTTTCATACTTACTTCAGAAGGAATGGCCTTTCGAAAACTATGTCAGTATCTCCAATATATGACTACCATTTCAACTCCCAAAGGTGCCATTTTTTAAATAGTCTTGCAAGTGTCATTGCTCAAATCTACACTACACACACACACACACACACACACACACACATACTTTGCTTCAAAATTTGCCACAGTTTGCATTAACAAGGATGAAATAATTGTGGGACTAGTGCTTTTTCTTTAGATTTAAGACTAAAACTAGTATGGGGAAAATAAATGAAAGAGAATGGTTTTACCAAACTAGATTATTTTATGTATAAATAAAAATGTTTCTTTCTGTTCATTTTAGGAGTATGGTGAAGCCAACCGTGATTGCTTCCAACTTGCCATGTTTAATACTTGGTATCCGTCTCAGATAGATCCATTCTTACCTACCTCTTCCATCACTTTTCTCCATATGTATAAGCTAAGCATAATGTAAGTGGAGTGGTTAATATGCATAACTACCGGCCCTTGTGTGCATTCCCCATGGTCACGCAACATTTCCATGGAGAATGTTCATGTAATCTATCCATGAAGATGTAATTGGTTGATATACATATGGAGAGCTGCTACCAATCCATGTCAACAATACTGAGCTAGCTGGTCCTATGGTCTCAGTATAAGGCAGCTTCCTGTGTTGTGAGGAAACCATTGTTCCCCTCTCAGACCTAAAATTCCCAGAGTGGTTTACCGACCAACCCAGGGAACTCTTGGAACTGTAGCTCTGTGAGGGGAACAGGGGTCTCCTACCAACTTTCAGAACCCTTAATAAACTACAGTTCCCAGGATTCTTGGGGGGGACGACCATGATTGTTTAATGTGAATTCATATGTATATATAGTGCATATATGACCATCATCTAACCCCCCCATAAACTAATACAAATAAATTTTCCTTAAATAGCCAGCATTGTCGTATCTGCCTGGAAACAAATCAAGATGAATGCTCAGTAAACAGGTCATCTGGAACCACCCTGTGCTAGATATGTTCTAGATTTAGCATCTAAAGAATGAGTGGCATATATACTTCCCATAGTAGTAGATACACTTAGTCTTATGTATGAAATGCCTTTTTCAAATGTTTTGGTTGCTTGGGACGTGTATTTTTAATGTAAAATTGCTTTTAATCTGGTATCATTTTGTCATCTGCACCAGAAAGGTAAAGAGTTCAGTGGCGTTGTCTTTGAAAAGAATTGCACAGCTCGATATTAGATTTATTGACTAAGTGTTATTAACAATAGTCTTGAGACCAGATCTGTTTAATTTCTGTCATATAGGAATCTGAATACTTAAAGCCTACTGTAAGGCCAAATGGACTACCCAGTGTTTAGAAATCGTCTGACACAAATCTAGCAGCTGGGAATAATCAGATAGCACTGTGGGCTGAGCATGCATGTAACCCAAGTTCTCCCAGGAGAGGTGCTTCTAACGGGGCTACTGAACGCATGAGTGTTAAAGTTGGTTCACTTTTCTTTAAAACAAAATACATTCCAAATATATGTCAGACCCCCAGCTGTTTTTTTTCTCCAGAGGGAGACTGTTGAGTTGACAGACAAACAGAAATATGAAACGAATAAGAGTGATGGAATGTTATAATAATATCAAGATGCTTTAGATGTGTATTGCTCACAATTCTCATACTATACCGTATCTTTCTCCATTTCTGTTTCAACAATAAGCTTTGCATGGCTGAGATCATTCTTCGGTTGCTGATAAACTCTATAAAGAGTGCCACAGGAATGGCTGAATCAATCTATAACAAGGCCAGGCCATTTTGTATGGGTCCACAAATCAGCCCGTTCCATGCTGTTTATGCATTGGTTTTTTGTTTTAAAAAATCTGCATAGAAATTCACATTTAAGTTCTTTTTTAAAGATACATTTTTATCTTACATAAATCAGTAAGTATTGGTTTAAATTGTACTTGGATATGCTGTTTTTCAGCATTAGGTCTGCATCAGAGCAAACACCAGTGGATAACTAAGATCCAGAGTGCCCATTAATCCAAGAAGGAAGGATCAGATATATTCAGAATTTTCAGAGCACCATTATCTCTAGGATGAAGCTACAATGGGCAATTTCCTTTAGCAATAAATGGGTTTGATTATTATTCTTTCAACCTTTGCAGCAAATGGGAATATGAGGCCGCTATCTTAAAACACATTCAGAATCCCCACTTCCAGTGAATCTACATTTCTTTCCAGTGTTAACAGTTTGATAATAAAGAGTACATCACATGAGTTGATGCCATGGTGATGCTCTAACTCCCCATCTGCTGCGGACACAGGTAAGTGGATGTGGCAATGCAGAATTCAGGCTTCTGCAATCCATGGCGCATGCACACACACACACACACACACATTTATAGCAGATAAATGTAAAAGCAATGCACACCTGGCCCCTTTCAGGATTTCCACATGGATATGTCAAAACATGAAGAGAAAGATCACCCACATCATATCTCAGAAACCCTGGGCTTTGCCTTCCTATTTGCATGTTGACATAGACTGCCCCAAGGAATAAGATCATATCAGAAAGAGCCAACCCTAAATACGACAAGCTTAAAATAACGTGGAATGAACAATACAGCTGATGAAGGAAAAGCCTGATGCCTGAAGTCTTAGGTAGGGTTAAGTTCTTGTCTGATGTTTAAGTTTGAGGCAGGCATTCACATCTGCTATATTTGTTGGCGTTGCTTTGAGATGAGACAAAAGGTGTTTTGTCTCATCACTTTTTAGTTACATGAAGTTCATGTCATGATTAATTGAGTGATATCCAGCATATGTCAAGTCATCTTTCCTATGTGTGCTGAAATGGTATTTAGTTCCAGTGAAACCTATGCATCTATTAAGGTATATGCCAATGTAGTCAAGATAGACGCCCTAAGTGCAGAAATGGCTCTAACTGGGTTTTGTTTTGCTCTGTAGACCCTCTGCTGAGTATGAGCAGAACTTTGCATAGTTCAGTCATGTTTCAACCCAGAGCCACTAAAGGAGATTCTGAGAAATCAGGAAGGAACTGACTTAAAACTTAAAAGATGTAGTTTAGAAATTAATAGACAAATGGGCAGACGGATGGATGGGTGGGAATCATGAGACTGGATGCTGGGACCTCAAGCTTGAGAAGAGCTCTTTGCAAGGAGATTCTTAAGCAAGGAAGCATTGACTTTGCAGTCACTATAGCAAATGGCTTCCCAGGAACTTTGCTGATCTCTGCCACTTTCCCCCTCCCTGCTAGTGCACAGGAGAAACAATCCACAATCCCTGGCTTAGTGATATAACCAGAAAGTAGATTTGTTTGAGTAAAACAAACCACAGCCTATTCACCAAGAACAAACATTGGCTACAGATCATCATTTGTTTGGAATGAAACAAATCATGAAACCTACCTTGGGCATAATGGGTTCCTTTTCCCTGGGTGCTAGCAAGAAGGACCATTACAATGGTTTACAATGAAGTGCCATTAATATACAGCTCAAACATTTTTGGACCCGTTCAAATTCTATCTGCAAAAGCAATCTTTCTGAGAGCCTTTTTAACTACTTTGTCTTCCCCTTAGATGTGTAGTGGTGTCTTCTCTTGAGACTTCTAGTCTGGTGATCTGTGTTGATCCATCGGTGGTCAGGACACCCACAGGTCTCTTCAAGCTCAGTCAGGAACAAGGACTTTCAACATCAGTATTCTTGATAAAGATCTTTGGATTGACCAAGATGGTTGCTAGAGAAGTCTGAAACAAGACATATGTACACCTCATGCTCAAAACCAGGAGTCAAGAACAGTATTCCATAATAATTAAGGTATTTTATAACATGAATAACAAAGCTTATGAGGCATGGGGAACATACTGTACTTTCATTTACTATGGGACTGTGTACATATTTTGGTCCAAAGCACACCACAATTTTTTAAAGCTTCTCAAGATTACAATTTAGATGAATCCACGGCTATCGTTTGTAAATCTATGGGGCAAGGAAACAAATGACTATACATTCAAAAGAACTTTTAGCTGGCTGTTGGAGGCAGCTAGCATTTCTCTTGTGCAAAAGTGGAAGACATTGCAAAGTTTACAGCTATCATTGTGGTACAAAAATGTTTGGCATTTTCAGAAAATAATAATGCATACTTGGGAAGTCTCAGATGGATTGGCAAACCTGGAACATCTTTATGCCATATGATGGGACTTTATTACTTACACCACTACAAAAGCTGTGCATAACTCTTTAACTCTACCAATGCGTGAAATCTGGGCATCACAATAATACTTTTTGTTACTGGTCCCCTTATGTTAGTCTCATCTGACTATGAACCAACCATGAGAATTTGTATGTGAGATTCCTCTTTTCTGTTTTGGTTTATGCTATATAATTTAATTGAAAACACTTTTAAATGATCTAGAAAGCTAAGAATCAGTACACATGTGGCATAAGACATCACATCTACTGGAAATGTCTGAAAATTGGGTATTGTGTGTCAAAATTTGGGGCTTTAAGCTGTTCATGACAGAGATCAGCACTCCAGCACAAGGTAAAATACAGAGGATGGAACATGTGATAGTTCCAGTCTGACTACATAGGTGAACATGCCGATGAGAGAGAGGGATCCAGTAACAACAATTGGTGTGTATCTTTTTATACATGATTAAAAAATGATTTATTTATTTTTGTTAAATGAATGCTGAATTTACTAGCTTTTATGTGAAAATTCAACACATGAAGTGATAGCTCTTTTTGGTGGCTGTTTTTGTACCACGAGAACTTTTCTGAAACAGTCACCAATTTCCTTTTTGCTTCTATGGCTAGTGCACCAGTTTTTGTTCATCCATAATGGGATTGTTGCCATAGCGGTGGCTACCCAAATAGAATGCATTAAGCTATTCTTTCATTTCCCTCTAATGTTCTCTGTAATGTGATCAAAATTCTATTAGGTGCACGACTAATATCTACAAAAGAAAAGCATCAAGAATGTTGTCATTCCCCTCAAATTACTTGCTTTGCAGTCATATTGATTTTAGTGAGACTGCTCTGGAGTCTTTTGTGTCCTACTGATGTAACATCTTCTGGGAAGTCTGCTCTGCTAGACTAGGCACATTTATTCTTAGATTTAACTTAACTTGTGGAAACTACGGCGTCATTTATGGCTTTTCATCCCCCCCCCCCTCTGCATTTATACCACACCCTAGAAAGTGAGATATTGTCCAAGAATGGAAAATCTCCATTCTCTGGCATGCTGGATATAGTTGAGCTTTTGGCAAACATGATAGCCCATCACTCTCTTCCAAAGAACTATATTGCAAAGTCCAGGATGAAAGGTTGCCAGGGAGGAGATTTCAGAAAGCTTTATTTCCTGATGCAAACAATCAAGTTCATCTCATTTGCCGAAAGGCGTATAAGTATTAAGGGCTCAACTTGCACCTTACATATGAATATGTGCAAGGGACTGACGAACAGTGCACGCCTTTTCTGAAAAGCAGTGTTGGGAGGGGTGATTGGAAGAGGAAAAGCAGCAGAGGAGAGATGGTTTCCCGTTTCCCCACCCATTGCTTTACTCCTTAAAAACCTAGGGATGTAGGTGGCGCTGTGGTCTAAACCACTGAGCCTATCGGGCTTGCCGATCAGAAGGTTGGTGGTTCGAATCCATGCAATGGGGTGAGCCCCCGTTGTTCTGTCCCAGCCTCTGCAAACCTAGCAGTTCAAAAGCATACCAGTACAACTAGATTAATAGGTACCACTGCGGTGGGAAGGTAAACAGAATTTCCACGCCCTCTGACAATTGTCACAGTGTCCCATGGCACCAGAAGCAGTTTAGTCATGCTGGCCACATGACTCAGAAAGCTGTCTGAAGACAAACGCCGGCTCCCTCGACCTGAAGCAAGATGAGCGCCGCATCCCATAGTTGCCTTTGACTGGACTTAATCGTCCAGGGATCCTTTACCTTTTCACTGAAAAACTTCCAAGACAAGGCATCCCACATCTGCAGCTGTGTGTTCTATCTTTCAGAAACATGTATGTAAGCTTGTGGCTCTGGAGGGAGATGTTTTGCTCAGGCATGGTGTAAGGCAGGCACCACCAACCTTATCAAGCCAATTGGCACATCTGCAAACAAAAGCATGTTCCATTCAGTTCAGTGTGAAAAAGCAAAACATTGAATTGATTGAGTGATTGTTTGTTTGATTTCCACACTGCTAAATGCATTTGAAATATCTCTAAGCAGTGTGCAGTAAACTGAAGCAACAACAGACAACTTAAAGAAAATATTACAAAATACAGTGTTACATATAAAAATGTTACATTAATACAAAGTTACTAATATAATTGTAAATCAATATTGATTCATTTTCCTTCTGACTGATACACCCTCCCTCTCAGCCTCTGGCTTCTCACCCAGGGTTCAACAAACTTTCAGCTCACCCACAAAAGTTTCATGAGAAGAGTTCCTAGAAGCAGCAGACATCACCTTGGTCTCTCACTCTAGACTTGCTTTTTATGGGCAGGCTCAAGGTAGGTGGTTTTTCCTTAGGCTGCCTACAGATGTGTCCCATTCAGATGCACTAGAAAGCACAGGTCCCAGCTGCTTTCAGCTTGTCCCATGCTACTTAGGCATGGGTCTGAGCAGTTTTCCATTTACCACACTGCTTTCTCCAGGAAAACTAACTCTTCCTATGGAAAACCCAATTGATGTCTGCTCCAATTCAGCTTTAAAGATGGGATTTTCCCAGCAGAAAGTGGTGGGACAAGCAGAATGAGCCCCTAGTCTAAGATTACAGGGACACTCTGAGAGGGTTGCGCTATCCAAGGATTTCTGCAATGTATGTGCTTTTGATCCATAGATATTCTTCTGGTGCAATATACAGGGTGAGTCCTTTAAAAGAGGCCCTGTGGATAGAGAGTACACATGTTCCATGGGGCCTCTTTTAAAGACTCCCCCTGTATATGTGTGTGCAAATGAATTCCTGGATGCCAAGATCTGAGTTTGGGGCAAATACTCTTTGGTGAGAGAACCCCACTATCTATCACAATGGCAGACATTTGCTAATACCTCAGAAAAGCCCTAAAGGGCATGTTTATTAAAGCCGAGCATGCAACTTGGGTTGTATGTGTGTAGGGATTCATAAGCAGACGTCTTCATATCTAATAATAGAAAGCAACTCACAAAGTAAATTTAAGGTTAAACCCACTCCATCCCTACCCATTGTCTCTTTCTTCCCATTCTGGCTATCCTTCATCCCTGTGTCTGTTAGTCCATATCATAATTACCTGTCTATCATAGGCACAGTGATGTTTGTCTATTATGGATGTGGCAACATTAGAAGTTCTGTTTCATTGCTTTATGCTTCTGTTTGGATGACCGAAACTCATACATGCAACCAAAAAGTACAAAGGTTGATACACCAGTGCAGAAAGCAAATCATACGGACATGGTGCTAGGCAGTACATGAAGCAATATCTGATACTGCTATCAAATTACCCTTGTGATTCTATTTGATTCTAGTTTGATTTCCACCATTTTAGAAAAATGTTTGACTGTATTCAATTAATTTATTTTCGGAATGCTAAGCCGTAGGTGGAACATATGGAAAGTTGAGTAGATCAGTGCTCTTGGCTATTTTCATTAAATGATTCTCTTTTAAGTTCCTAATGGGGGGGAGATATTTTGTTTCAATTAGATCAGAGCCACTTGCTGATCATGTGGCATTTTGATACAGATTAATCAATTACAGCTGCCTCCAAACAGCATGACAGCAATATTGACTGAAGCTTAAAGCCTGCATCTCATCAAGTTCCACAAGGAGGCATCAATTTCTAATTACACCATTCATTTTCTCCCTATTGCTTGAGGCCTCTCATGATTTACCATCTGTAAAGCCTTAACTGACATCATGTAGGAGAGAATGCAAGTCATAGGATCACAATTACTATTGTCAATTATGCAACAAGGCTGCAATCCACAACCTCCTTCAGCCAGGTATACAGCTTGCCCAAATATAACACTTGAGTATCATTGAAGCATGGCATGGAAATGAGATCATCCATACCTGCCCTACACTCCTGTCTAGTCATCTCCTTCCATGCCTGATTGGTGCACGTTTGTTTTAATATTAAATGGCATGCACACAAGTGATATACATACCCAACAACCCATACATTTTGCACGCACATGAGTCTAGTTACTGGGTTCAACGGAACTTGATTTGCTCAAGTGTAGTTGCAGCATCTTAGAATGAGGTAATGAAAGACATATGCTGCCACCACCATTATGAGTTTCTCTCTCTCGTCCACCACCATTATGAGTTTCTCTCTCTCGTCTTCTTGGTAATCACAAGTATAACATAGTGAAGAACACAGAAAAGAGTCAGGTTGTATGCAAAATAAAAAAGGGAGAAAGTGAAAGAGACCGGTTATCAGATTCATCTGTCCTTGTTCTGAGGTCATTCTGCCTCATACACATACACACACACACACACACACACACACACACACATGCATATACTACTGAAATCTGAACACATGTCCGTTTTCTGGGCTAAACAAGTAATTTTTATTAGACAGAAGGACTGGAATAACTTCAGCTAAATTTTAACAGGATTACGGAACAGTCATCCAGAATGCTACATTAAATATAACTATGAAAGCTAATTTGACAGGTGTTCAGATTTTGGTTGCACTAATAGGCCTCAAATTTCCATTTAGTAATACTTTATATACTGAATATCATAGGACTTTGGCTAGGCGGTTTTACGTTTCTGACTTATTTGGCTTGGCTCGTGTTACATTTAAAATACTCTATCAATTAATAGGCATGAGCAAGAAGTATTTTTTTTCATTCTACACCAAATATTGCCTTTTGACTTGATTGGGGAAAAACAAACAAACCCAGAAATGAGGTTATGTTATTATACCCTTCCAGATAAAAATGCAGTGGAGCATAAAGGATATGGAAATATCTGAAACAGAGAGCCCCCAAACTCTCTGCGATCAGGCTTCACAGTCACAGAAAACTGCAAGCACATTCAGCTGGATGGTCTTACAATCCACGTCGGACCTTCCCACTCAACATACGAAGGCTGTAGTGATGTGCACAGTCCAACAGTACCTTCATTGATCTAATCAATAAATGCTTGAGCAAGGTAGTGAGATAACCAAGTATCTTCTATCAGCTCCCACTAAGAAAATATTGGCCATCCATTCTAGGTTATGAACTCCTAAACAAAGGAAGAGTCAACCAGCAGCCATAACAATACTCTATTTTTATGTTACCTGTTCAGAGACAAAGAGATGAACAATTTGACCTCCTCCTTACTACTACTTTGTTTGTATTAGATACCAACTAGTAGAATAAGTTTGAGTGTCAGAATGTGAATCATAAGAATGGGTCCTCAAATTAGGAGAAGACCTAGAGTATTTTCAGGTGTGGGGATTATTGTGTTAGTTTTCCCAATCATAATGCTAGAATTTTTATCCTGGCTTTTAACTTCCTTTTACATTGCATTTGCCTGCTTTACCTGGTATTTTATGGAACTGTGGCTTTTGGACTGATATAATGCCATGTCACACTAACTTTTAAATGGCAGGAAAGATCTGCATGCCAGAATACTGCTCCCAATTTTATCACATGAAATTACAATGCAAAATCTCTGTGATTGTCTGGGTTAACTGGGTTGCAAATGGATTTCTTTCTGGAAGCAAATAACACGGGAATGGGTGCTAAACTTCTGCTAGATTCTGCTGTTTTTCCATAAGTAGTGTTTACATTCTCTTAGAGATTATATAAAATGTGGAAATTATCAGGCAAGGAAACGTCTGGAAAATGGAATAAAGTGCTGTCTGAGTGCAGCCCTAACATAATAGATTCAGATTTTGCAGGCGGGGCTTAGCATAAAATAAATGGTACACTGGAGAAAACCTCCAGTAATTACTTTTCCTAAGAAAGGGACTCTGGAAAGAAAATGGAACTGTGACAGTTCATTTTCCAGACAACTACTGTTTTCACTGCACTGTTTCTTGCAAGTCTATGACAAAATCATGGCAAGAGCTGGGAAAGGAAATCTTCAATAAATATTTTTCCTAATGGAAAATGTTGTTATGAAAAATCCCCTTTTTCTGGATGAAATTTTGCTAAATGACATACAATGTCAACAAAGCAAGAATATGAATTTCAGACTGCTAAAAAGGTGTTGGAACATGTTTCACTGACATATCTGAAACTGCATTCCTATGTCCTAACTTGGGGTAGAAACTGTTGAGATAGTTAAAATAAGTCCCATTCTCAGACTTCAATAGAATCAGACCTGGACTGTGGAATTTTGTTTAAAAATTATTTTCAAATTTCTCAGACAGGCAAAGGACCTTGAATCTAAAAATCTGCTTCTCAGAGTACTTCATGTTTGAATTTACTTATGTACAGATATGCCTAATCAATCAAATGCAGTGGACAAAGACATTCAATCTGTTTTTCTTCAGTTGGCTTGGCTCTGCTGTTCAGATGATGATCAAAACAAACCATATCCTCCCTGTGTGGAAAATACATTTATATAAGATATGCAAAACAGGATGTGACAAAATTCTGGAGAGAAAGCACAACACTGCCGGCGCATGGGGTTCTGGTATAAATCAGTCTTCAGCACTGGGATTCATGTTGTAGGCTACACCAACTGCTTCGTTCAGCAAATGCTAAGGGAATAGGGCAAGCACAAAAAATGTGGGGGGATCAATGACATCATGGATTTACATTGTCAAGGAATGACATCATAGTTGCTTTCAGTTAAGCAAGAATATTCCCTGCAGTGGTTTGTTCATTCGAGCGTTTCCTTGATTAATAAACAGCAGTAATGACTTGTTTAAGGTGTGTTCTATACTAATGTGGTGCTAAAACATATATCCAGCATTTTGAAAAAGCATTCCCTATCAGTTAATGAGAAAAGAAATTACATTTGAAAACTATCAAAGGGGAGAGGGAAAATGTGTGAAATTTTGCCTTTGTGCAGTAGGCTAGTTTCTACCCACAACTCTCTTGTTCTCCATCTAGGCAAGCAAAGGGCATGGTCAGAGTTCAGGGGCATGTCCCAGTCAAGCAAAAACACTTGAGGATCTGAAGCAGGACTGCTGAGAGCATGACCGGGGGAGGCAGAGCGCTGTTGCTAAGTGGGCATGATGTGGGGGGAGTTTTGAGGGCCAGATAGGGATGCTTGGTGAGCTGCATTTGGTTCACCACCCCTGCTCTACAACCTGCTACCATCACAGACTCTCCCTCTCCACAACTTGTGCACTGACTGAGAAAAGGTGCTTACATGAACTACAAAGTTTTGAAGAAACCTACACAGAAGTTCTGTAACATTAGCCCTTTCACTGAAATTCACAGGGATTTCTATTAATTATACAAACAGATAATCAACAATGAGCATTTTGTTTCATGAGAAACTTCTCCATTTGGGTCAATTGTCTCTATGATTACTTGCAAACATGTTATCATATCCCCCACACAGACCAAAACCGAAGTCATCCCTCACTCACATGTACTTTACTGTGGGAGTGGGAGATTGAATTCCCAAGTGGCTTTCCACCATAACTAGACCTGGGCATTAAAATTTCTGGAGGTGAATATGATGAGGAGCATAGATGAACCAGCAGAACCAAACAGAAATGGAAAGCACTTCCCTGAATGCCCATAATCAAACCAAGGGAGGTTCTCTCATCTCTCCCTTCTAGAATTTGATCCTCTTCCTAATGTATTCATTGCACCACAACTGGAACGGAACCTGTGAAGCCATTCCTTTTTTTAAATATATGGAGATATAGTAAGATTTCTATCCTACTAAAATACCACTATTAATAACAATAATGTTTACATTTGCATTCTGTAAGGCAAATCTCCCTCATTTTCTCTCACTGTCTTGGTTGCAACAAGTTGCAAACATACCTGACTCTCAAGTCCCCTTGTTCTCTCAACATCTGTAGAACAAGTGCAACTTTGACCAATGGTGCGTGGCCTTCAAAATGCTGGAGACATTAGGCTTTTATTGGAGGAAAGCAGGGGATTGCAGCTGGCGGAGGAAGGCAAATCTATGTGAAGACAATAGAGAGAGGAACCCCCCCCCCCAAAAAAAGACCCTGTAAAACAACTCACTTGAGGTTATTCATAGTTGTCAGAATATGAATCCTCAGGTGTTTTGTTTTAACTGTTAAATTAGTAGTGTTTTTAATAATTATGAGTAATGCAAGTCAAGCAAATCCTTGAACACATATTGATTCTGGAACAAGGTCCATATTTGTCAAAGGCAGCAGCTTCCAGATGTGTGTGTGGTGCATTAGCCAGGATTTTTCCATCCTGAGATTGTATACTATCCCAATCGCTCCTTTCTTCATAAAGCCGTGATAGTGAAAAAGTCTATAGAGCTTTCTAGGCTTATGTTTCTCTCAATAATATTTAAATTAGCTGTCCTGAACCTGGTACCCTCCAGATGTTTGGACTATAATCCACATCAGCCCCAGCCAGCATGACCAATGGTCAGGGATGGTGGGACTAAGGGAAGTACTGCAGCTCAGTGGTACAGCATCTGACTTATGTGAAGATGGATCCAGAACTGAAAAGATTTCCTGCCTGAAACTCTGGAGAGCTGCTGGCGGTCCAAGTGGACAATACTGAGCTAGGTAGACCAAAGGTCTGGTTCAGCATATGACAGCTTCCTATGTTCCTGGAGTTGTAGTCCAAAATATTTGGAGGGCACCAGGTAGAGGAAGGTTGCTTTAGACCCTTAAAAACTGTTCTTGAGGTACTATTTCTCTGCACATGTTGCGTTGACATAAGCATCTTAGAGTGTGCTTGAGAGAGTAGGTTGAGCAGGAACACTTTTCCCCATTGGGATGACTTCATTTATGGTGAAAGCACCACCATATGTAGTCCTTGAAGACGTCAGAGCCCATCCCAGTCATTTCTTTTCTTTTTCAACCAACAAGTGGCAATGCAGTTACTAAATCAAACAGCCTGGAACATCATGGAGAGGAGAAATCATATATGAATCAGTTTTTGAAAAGGAAGCTTTAGAGAATACTAAAGGTTAACCTTTGTCAACTTCTTCCCTGGAATATTTAGCTTCTCTGCAATGTGTTCATGCTAAACCAGATATGTCTCCTTTTAAAAAAGAAAGAAAGAGCTACAATCTACTGACAGCTAAGTATGGCCTAGTAGGTGAAGGATGAGAAACTGAATATATATTGAATATATATGAATATATATATATATATATATATATATATATATGCTTTCGTAGATTTTCACGGGTACAGGAATGCAGGTTTTGGTGTCTTCGGGTGTCTTCCCGTGTAAGAGTCGGGGTGTCTGTGCGACGTTTCGACGAGGTCTCACTCGTCATCTTCAGGCTGGTGCTTTCGGCTTCTTGTTACTGGAACAGAGCAGAATCTGGTGTTTGAGTTCCTATAAATACTGTTGAGGGGTGTGGTGTATAGCCTCCAACGTTCTGGGCAGAGAGGAAGTTCCTAGATTAGTGTGCCTTTTCTTCTTTTGTTCCTTAATTACTTGAGGGATATCTTGAGTGATTTCATGAGTGATATTCTGAATACCACTGGGTGGGTCATTAAGTGTAGATTAGTTGCTAAAGCTTTTGTGTCTTGACCTCTTGAGCTTGTGAAGAGTTTTTCTGAGAAGATGGCTGTGCTGCATTTAGTTGTGCTCTGGCTTGGCTTCGTGTATAGGGGCGAGCTGTGGTTTTGTGCCTTGTGCCAGCCAGATCTGTGTAGGGATTGCAGGGGGGTGCAGCATCCGGAGGTGCCACTATAGTTTGGCTACTGGATGGAGTCGAGATAGAGAAACACCCTCACAACATGAACAAGCGTGACGACACGTCCCGCCTGCCAGACATCTGGAAATTAGCCCTCCCCACAAAAACCGACACCAGAACCAGAGGCACACAGAACGCCGTCACCAATCAACCACACCAGACCCAAACCCAGACCCTCTCCACAGACATATTACAGACTCCATCCAGTAGCCAAACTATAGTGGCACCTCCGGATGCTGCACCCCCCTGCAATCCCTACACAGATCTGGCTGGCACAAGGCACAAAACCACAGCTCGCCCCTATACACGAAGCCAAGCCAGAGCACAACTAAATGCAGCACAGCCATCTTCTCAGAAAAACTCTTCACAAGCTCAAGAGGTCAAGACACGAAAGCTTTAGCATCTAATCTACACTTAATGACCCACCCAGTGGTATTCAGAATATCACTCATGAAATCACCCAAGATATCCCTCAAGTAATTAAGGAACAAAAGAAGAAAAGGCACACTAATCTAGGAACTTCCTCTCTGCCCAGAACGTTGGAGGCTATACACCACACCCCTCAACAGTATTTATAGGAACTCAAACACCAGACTCTGCTCTGTTCCAGTAACAAGAAGCCGAAAGCACCAGCCTGAAGATGACGAGTGAGACCTCGTCGAAACGTCGCACAGACACCCCGACTCTTACACGGGAAGACACCCGAAGACACCAAAACCTGCATATATATATATATATATATATATATATATATATATATATATATGTGTGTGTGTGTGTGTGTGTGTGTGTGTATATATATATTCCCAAAATCCTTGCAAATAAAGTTTGTCCATCTTTTTGTCCATCTGTTTACAGGTCTTTACTTCTGAATAGGCAGGGCAAGACAGCGATCTGGGTACATTTTCATTCTGCAGCTCAGGTGAAGTGCTCTTTTATACCATACTCTCTTTTTTTAACCATGAAAAAGTGCTGAGGTATCGCTTGCACACTTTTTTTGGAGGAAATCTTTTATTTTATCTTAGCATTTAAACTTTAATATTATTGTAAAATCTCAAATGATTTTAAAATCCTAGGGCACAATCCTTGGGCAGCAGTGGGGCTGATGTGAGCACTACAACGGAAGTGGGGAGAAGGCAAGAAAATTACTCATGTTTCTTGTTCCAGCTTCACGCTGGTGCAGCAAACAAGCCTGGATCAAGTCTTCACCACAACCTGCCAGTAGATGAATTGGCTCGGGAACCAGAAGATCCTTGGGTGGCGCAGCTCTGCCGCCAAAACAGCCCATTTGGTGGTTTCAGCCAACCACCCCAGCAGAGAAAACACTGATGGTAGCTTCTGCTTGCCTGTGCTTTGGGCCAGGGGAGCTCCCATGGCAAGGGAGCCTCTCTCCCAGTGGAGCCTGGCACACTCAGTGGCACAGCCAGGCAGTGCTGAGCAGAGGGACAGCTCTGCCTATTCCAAATCCACTCCAGCACTATCTCTCTGTGTCTCACCTTTCTTCCATCGCAGAACTCAAAGCAAGATATATTATGGTTGCCAGACATCCCCATTTCCCGGGGACAGTCCCCGGATTTACAAATCTGTACCCGGACGAAATCTGTCCCCGGATTTCATTTAATGTCCCCAGATTTATATTTTAAGTGTTGTAGACTTATTAGTAGGGAATGAATATTGCGTGATTGGTCAACGGTACAAGACACATCATATGGGGACTTCCAGCGAGGCAAAATGGCGGGCACCACGGCAGTGAGCAGCTCCTGAAGCCAGCCAGAGCCAACTGCACTACCAGACTGGCTCCGGGCTGCTGAGACTGCTGCTGCCACTGCCAAGGGGGAACCGGGGACACCCGGTGCGTCAACTGGGGGAACTGCTGAATCCCCACAACACAAATTGAGCCAGGAGCAAGAGCGCCCAGCCACTCAGCTAACTGCCCAGCGGCACTCCGGGGCCAAAAAAACCCTGGAGCCGACGCAGGGAGAAAGAGGAGAGGAGAAGGAGAAGGGAGAGAGAAAGAGGAAGGAGAAAAAAGAGGGGAGCTCTGACCTTGCCACGCTGCCGCTGAACAGGAGAGATAGGAGAGCGCCAGGAGGGCAAGGATATGTGGCCAAGCCCAGACCCGACCTGAGCCTACTCCAGGGCAGCTAGCACTCCAAGAGAGCAGGCTGGGGCTGAGAGAAAGGCCACGTGACAGAGGAGACCACAGAAGAGAAGATATTACTTCTTATTTATTTATTTTAAATAACTTTTTTAAATAACTTTTTCTCTTTAAAAAGAAAGTGTCCCCAGCTTATTTGAAAAAAATCTGGTAACCTTAAAATAAATGCAGTTCCCACTCGGTCTCCTGTCCAGCAACTGAGCAGTTCCAGACCTGATCAGCTTCAGCAAGATGGCTGCATCATATAAACACATAAATCTGAAAACAGAACCACAAAGATCAGTCTTCATGCTGCTTACCCCAAAATATTGCTGATATACTATCATGCACTCCCCACTTCCCCAAATGGTGAGAAGTTCCAGAAGCAGCATGACAGCTTTTAGCTTCCTTGGGATTAGAGCAGTAAAGACTTACAACATCTTTGCGATATTTACTTTATTTACAAACCCAGCATATGTGGAGGTCAACAGGCATTCATATATATGCATACAGCACAGCCTACATCAATTTTCTAGGGAGCAACTTGTTTCTAGGGAGCCCCTTGGCTCTATCCCAGTTTACCATAATTCAACAGAAGCAAATTCTCAATTTCAGCTTATTCCAGCTAGAAATTCTCCTCTTTCATTCTCTCTCCCCCCCCTCCTTGTTCAATCATTCCCCACTCAATTATCAATGGTGCGAGCAGGAGACTAGGGCCACATTATTTGGCCCTGACCACACCATTTCATCTCCATCAACACTGCCTCCCTGCTGTCCATGCATTATGGAGGAGCCCTGTTGAGGTAAGCCTGTTCTATGTACATAGGCTGCTCCCCCTTGGGATGTAAATCACACATCATGGGAGAAGCCTAGGCCCATAGAAAAGGTTCCACTCTATAGTAGTTCCTCCCCAACATATTAAACTATGAAATTCGATCCCACAAGATATAGTGCTGACCACCAACATGGACGGCTTTAAAAGAAGATTAGAGAAATTCCTGAGGATAAAGCTGTCAGTGGCTACTCACCATGGTGGTTATGTTCTGCATTTGCTGTTGGAGGCAGTATGTTTCTGAATATCAGTTAGTGGAAACTGTGGGAGGGGACACAGTCATCTACTGTCCTTTGATTCTCTCAAGGAAAGAAAACCTAAGCAGGAATGTTGTTTGGGGGGAAACTGAGAATCACTCTGAAGAGATGGGAGATACCTACAGGCAAAGGATTGCATTTCCAAAATATGGAATCTGCATTTATGGTTAACAAAATATGGTTTAATCTTATACCAGTTCCAAGAATCTACAGTTTGCTTAAATTCAAATGACTCTTTCTAAATCACGTTTGGTAAACGAAGAAAACCCAAGCATTCTTCTCTGGCCTGATTAGAGCACTGAAGGCATGGTGCAAATTATGGCCATGAATTGTTTTCATTCCCCACATTCATATGCAAATTATCCATTTATCATCATCTCAGTCGAAGAACACATAACAGATGCCTAAATCTTTCTTATCATGTACACAATCTGAGCATTCATACTTGTGGGTTGAGGGTTATGTGATTTAGAAAAAAATATCGGATTTATAAGCAATGGTGGTTGACCATGTTATTTATCCTTCTATGAAATTTGCTTGGAGCTTCTTGCATTTAATAAGGTTCTTATTTAAGACTAATGCCATCTAAGCCTGTTTTTCATTGACTTTGAATAGATGACACTTAAGTTAATAGCTTATACATTTTTCTCCTTTTGTGTGCCATCCAAATGACTTATCCTACATATGTGCTTGTGATTACAAATCAGCAAATAATTCATAACATATTCCATTGGGGACATATCTAAAAAAAGACCACATGAGTCTCTGATGTATTCATAGTAACTTAGTAAAGCAACTTTAGCAAATAATCCTATATGTCTAGTTTACAGGCATTTTTCTTGAGTAAGTTATTAGTCATACATTGAGCTAGCTTGATAGCATCTACAAAGTCAGCTGGTAATGATTCCCCCCCCCTGCTGTTTTTACAACAGGGCTCTATATAAAAAAGCAAGAGCATTTCACTGATAATGCCATAGATTTTAAGCACCTCACCCAGTGGCAGATACTGTATTAAAGGCCTGACACATAGGGATGTAAGAATGCTGTTTCTGTTCTGACTTGTATTAATCATTTGTATTACAGTATTTTAATATTTTGTTGGAAGCTGCCCAGAGTGGCTGGGAAAGCCCAGCCAGATGGGCGGGGTATAAATAATAAATTATCATCATCATCATCATCATCACTATACAGTGGTACCTCGGGTTACATACGCTTCAGGTTACAGACTCCGCTAACCCAGAAAAATGCTTCAGGTTAAGAACTTTGCTTCAGGATGAGAACAGAAATTGTGCTCTGGTGGCACAGCGGCAACAGGAGGCCCCATTAGCTAAAGTGGTGCTTCAGGTTAAAAACAGTTTCAGGTTAAGTACGGACCTCTGGAACGAATTAAGTACTTAACCCAAGGTACCACTGTAATCACTTTTCCTCTTCTGCTGCAGTTTGGTTTCTGCCAATTCTACATTATTTGTCTTGCTATCGTATTTTACTTTTTAAATATAACCTTTTTATTAACTTTTAAAATTTTACAAATTCTTTTAAACAACCCTCAGAATAAATCTCTCATATCTGTTGACTTCCCATCCATTCTTCCATGATGTTCTTTTCTTACCTTATAAAGCTCCTATGCTACTTATATTTTACCAATTATATGTGTTAATTATCAGTGATTAAACTGCAGTTCTCACCTGCTGCTGTACTTCAAATCCTGCATACGTTTTAACATAACCATAATATTTAAATAGCATAGCCATAGGTGGTTTTTTGTTTTGTTTTTGGTAAATATTCCTTGACATATTTCCATTCTTCAAGAAATTTTTCTTCATTCTGTTCTTTAATTTTCACAGTCTAGCCATCTCATCCGTTCTGTTTTTGTTGGGTTGGCATTGGTTAAATGTTTAGTTGGGGTTGGCAGTTATTTTAGTTTGGGTATAACTTTAAACTGTTTATTGTTGTTATTGTTGTTGTTGTTATTATTACTGGTTTCTATTGGTTTATTGGCTTGTTCATTTCTTGTACAGGATATTCTGCTTTTTGATGTTTGATGTTTCTTGTATTTTTATATATGCTGTAAGCCTCTCAGAGTGGCTGGGGAAATCCAGCCAGATGGACAGAACACACACACACACACACACACACAATTATTTTTATTATAATAATATTCTGTCATCTTCATAAGCCAATCTTCATAAGCCAGTGTGGTGTAGTGGTTAAGAGCAGTAGACTTGTAATCTGGGGAACCGGGTTCGTGTTCCCGCTCCTCCACATGCAGCTGCTGGGTGACCTTGGGCTAGTCACACTTCTCTGAAGTCTCTCAGCCCCACTCACTTCACAGAGTGTTTGCTGTGGGGGAGAAAGGGAAAGGAGAATGTTAGCCGCTTTGAGACTCCTTCGGGTAGTGATAAAGCATGATATCAAATCCAAACTCTTCTCTTCTTCTTCTCATGAGGTGGCTAAAGTATTGGAGCCTCAGCTTCAGGAACCAGTGTCCTTCCAGTGAGCACTCAGGACTGATTTCCTCAGGACTGATAGGTTTGATCTTCTTGCAGTCCATGGGACTCTCAAGAGTCTCTTGCAGTCCATGGGACTCTCAAGAGTCTCCCCCAGCACCATAATTCAAAAAGCATACATAAACAAATTAAAAAATTCTTTCGGAAGCTCTGGTGTGGTTTCTCTTCAGATCATATAAAGCTTTCACCTTTTGCTATCTTATTCTGCATAAGTTGCTGCCACATGCCCTGGGGAGGTATCCTAGAGTGGATGGTCAGATCCTGAGAAATAATGGGAGGAGCTTGGAGAGTTGGAGCCAAGGCATCCTGTAGAGAGTCCTATCTGTGTCAGTCAGTAATGATGTCATTTAGAGGGGTTCATTTCCTTCTCAGTGTTTCTAGAAGTTAACAGTGAGGGAAAGTCTATGGCAGCTGGACCACCAAACCCTGAACTCTGGCCATCATGCCCCAACCAGGTCAGAAGCTGTTTGTGAGAGGACAGCAGGAGGGGAAAGGAGTAGTCTAGTTCCTGGGTTCAGAGTTTGGTGGGTTTGTTTGTTTTCCTCTCCACCATTGGAACACTGATGGCAAAGGGCAATTGTGCTTTGCATATTGACCATGAAAGGGTTTCCGAGGGCAGGCAGCAAGCAGAGAGGAGAAACTGAGGAACCCCAAAGTATTCAGAGTACCTTCCAAGGTTCCCTTCTTTTTCAGTGAAGCTAGGCATATGTCATGTGGTATTGCTAAACTGTCAGGCTGAAGTCAGCCAGATTCTGTTTGTTTGTCTTCATTAAAAATAATCCCAGAGTGGTGGACAATAAAAAAATAAAAATTCAATACACAATAAAACCAGTTACATAAAACCAACAGAGCATAAACTCATAATCACATACACGCCCATGAAAGCAGGCTAACCAATTCCACTATATTACAGACGGAAATCTGATTTATTGTGCTTCCTTGGTGAAAACTAGATGCTTCTCGTTGTTGTTTTTAAATAAACTAGGCAGTAACAATAGCTAGGAAGTCAAAAACAAAACTCTACATTACAGCCCAGAGGGCACCTACTGGCCTCTGTTCTCTCCCTGATCCCCGCCATTGTTTGACAAACAAGCTTAGCTTTCTCCTTCTCCAGGCAGAAACTACAGTTATGCCAGATACCATAAAACTGTGGCCTCATCTGCACCATACATTTACAGCACTCCTGTAACAGTCAAGGCTTTCCCCAAAGAATCCCGGGAACTGTAGTTTGTTAAGAGTGCTGAGAATTGTTTGGAAACCCTTCAGAGCTACCACGATCAGCAGCCTGTCAGTTCCTTAACAAGCTATTCAGTCTAGTGTGTCATAGAACTAGCTTTCTTAGGTCCCAAACACAAGTGCAGAGGACTCCCATTCATGGTGTCTCTATAAACATTATCTTAAAATATGTAATATCAGCCCCTCCAAGTGTCCCTATTTTCCAGGAACAGTCCTGGATTTAGAGAAGCCATCCCAGTTTCTTATTTGTCCTGCTTTCCCTTGGGATGTTCCTATTTACAATGGAGAAATGTTGGCGGGTATGTGATATGATTGTTATGGTAATGACTGATTATGGATCTTGAGCTGACCATAGATTCAGCTTGATTAAAGATCCCTCTGTAGATCCCAAGCATTCCTGGGGGCACAGCCACTTGGAGGAGGCAATCCCTGGCCTAGTCTGCCCACAGTTACAAGGAGTGTATGTTGGCACAAACCTGCTTGCCTCCACGGCTTTAAAATGTGCTGCCAGTTCCATGCACATTGACCCTGGGAATGTGGCAGCTATATTCAGGCATGCAGTGGGTCGGAAAATAGCTTTATTCATGGCCTGCATCCCCAGAGATAGGCAGATCATTCTGTGTGAGTAGATTTCCAATGAGATGAAATGAGCCTCTTTTTTGTTTTGAATATTGTTTCTTTATATATTTCTCTGTGCCACATTTACATTTCCCTATACATGTAATCAGCTGGTTTTAATTTGCATTGATTTCTATAGAATAAAGAGTCTGAGCTTGAAAGAGAAGGATATAACTGTGTGGGAAATTTCTCTCTCTCAACTGAATGTGAGTACACAAGTGAAGATTTCAAAAGAAAACCACCCTCTTTCAAAGGCTACAGAAATAGTTGGGGAATGACTTTTAAAGCTGTCATTTGGGTTCTCATCAATCCATTCAGTGCACACTTACACTCTCTGTGTGATAGTCTGACATCTTTACACATTTTAAAGATCATACACTCAAGCATACTTTGCATGGGTTTCATGGAATCTACCCAAAAGAAGATTATCCCCCACCCCATGTGCTGGAATTGACAACTTGGAATCAAGCTTCACAAAGTTAGCCATGGTATGAGGACCCACTTCAGTACAAGTGAACTGACAATTGTGGCTTGTGTGCTTGTTCTGACATAGAATTGTTTCTATGTTGGAACTGTGCAGTGGAGCTCTAAGACATCTCAAAGACAAAACATGAACAACAGTTGTTTGTTTTATTAATTTATCGGTTCATTGGTTTATTAATCAGGTTTAACCCTGACAAGACTAAATACGTTTCTTGGGGGACAGAGGGCAGGTGGGTGTGGGGGACTCCCTGGTCCTGAATGGGGTAACTGTGCCCCTGAAGGAGCAGGTGTGCAGCCTGGGAGTCATTTAGGACTCACAGCTGTCCATGGAGGCTCAGGTCAATTATGTGTCCAGGGCAGCTGTCTACCAACTCCATTTGGTACAAAGGCTGAGACCCTACCTTCCCGCAGACTGTCTCGCCAGAGTGGTACATGCTCTGGTTATCTCCTACTTGGATTACTACAATGCACTGTATGTGGGGCTACCTTTGAAGGTGACTCCGCAGCTAGACTAGCCACTGGGAGATAACAGCAGTCCTAAAGGATCTTCACTGGCTCCCAGCATGTTTCCAAGTTAAATTCAAAGTGTTGGTACTGACCTTTAAAGCCCTAAATGGCCTCGGCCCAGTATACCTGAATGAGCATCTCCACCTCCATCATTCAGCCCAGACATTGAGGTCCACTTCTGAGGGTCTTCTGGCTGTTGCCTCACTTTGAGAAGTAAAGTTACAGGGATCCAGCAGAAGGCCTTCTTGGCAGTGGTATCCTCCCTTTGGAACACCTTCCCATCAGATACCAGTGAGATAAAGAATTACAAAACTTTTAGAAACCATCTGAAGGCAGCCCTGGTTCATGGAAGTTTTTAATGTCTGACAGTTTATTATTTTTTATATTTTGCTGGAAGCCGCCCAGATGGGTGTGGTATAAAAAGAAGAAGAAGAAGAAGAAGAAGAAGAAGAAGAAGAAGAAGAAGAAGAAGAAGACTCCTTAAATTTATAAGAATCCTTTCAAGGGAAAACCATCTCTGTTAAAGATCTGTTTGGTTTAGACAGAACCACAGAATTGTAGAGTTGGAAGGGGCCCCAACGGTCAACTAGCCGAACCCCCTGCAATGCAAAGATCTCAGCTGAAGTTTCTATGACAGATGGACATCTTGATGCTCTTTACATTTTATACCAGGAAAAAGAAACATCTGAGGAGAAAGATTTGACTAGTGATGCAAATAAGATGTTTTATTTAAAGGATTATTTTCCTTCATGCACAGTTACATTGTATATAGCCAACTGGACCTCTGAAAATAAATAGATAATCATCAGCTGGACATCCAGCTCTTATAGTTCACAGACACCTTGTCCAAGCAGCAAGCCCTTGTGGTGCTGGAATATGCTAGATCCTGCTTTGATGTGGAAGGAGGGCTTGTAATCGGTAGCCGCCTCTTGTGTAGAATCATTGAAGCGCAAGTCTGCTGTGAACTGCTTCAACTATCAACTTATGTGATTGGCCACATTTATCCCAATGAAGAAAATACAAAAGGACCTGCAAGTGACAGGGGCTATATCATCACCATTATTTTGATAGTTGAAACCATGCTCAAGGTGGCTTACGACAGGAAAAGATTTACATAATTACAAAAGTGGCCATAAACAATGGATTAAAAAGTACACAACAAAACTGAACAATTGGCATGTATATCATAATAAGATCTAAGAATAAAGATTACAAAAAATTAATATCAGTGGTAGACGCTTCCCAAAAAATACTTAGCTGTGCAAAGGCCCCAATGTGGCTGATTTTTTTTTTTTAATAAAAAAGTTATTAGTTGTGGTCCAGTGACCGACACATAGGCACGCAATGTTGGGACAACAATCTCTGTCAACTCACATCATGCTGGAGTGCAGACACTGTCTGCTTGTGGACCATAACATAGGCTAAAAGCCTTTCAAAGTGACATCAACCATGTTGAAATCCTACACTTTTAAGTGCTTTCACACAAACTCCATGCAGCTGTTATATTGAATCTGCCGTCCAGGTTCACCCGCAGTGGTAAGCAATATCTTAGCTCCAATTTGTAATACGTTGTGCTTTTCTTTTTATCTTTTTCAGCACACACATGTGGTCTATTCATATGAGCCGTGCAACATGCAAATCAGCAACTCATTAAAGACAGTGGCAGAAATTTCATGATGAAAAGGAGCTCTGTGATGCAGCCAATGGAACAGAGGCCTGTGGCTGTTGCTGCTGTATTCCAGGAACTGCCAACTCACGTTTTAAGCTGCCTAGGCAAGTAGGTCAGTCAGATGATCCACAGATTTGTTAATTGTTTCATTCTGTTTGAAAGAACAATATGTGGAGGAAATGGGAGAGTCCAAAATCAACCTCATTCCTCTGACAGATCATGTTTTCTGGCTTACAATCTGAGCCAGGTTTATGTTATAGGATGAAGCTTGGAAATAACTACCAGCCATCATTGCCTTTTCACCCCACATGTGCTTCTGCCATGAATAATACTTTCCCCTCTTTATGGACAGCGACTTGTCTATGCGAGTCCACATTCGTGGGAAAGTGCAGAGGGCAATGGGATGCTGTAACAGCATCTTAACAAATGTCACTAACACATTTGCAAACAGTTTTACTCTTTTCATCCTCGTTGTTGATAAAAAACAGAATGAAATGAGTCATAATTAAGAGGGTTCACTACAATGTACTCAACGTACACATCTCCCTTACCCATCCTCATGGACTGCCTAACAACATGGATACATTTTTCTCCCCTCTTCTGTTGCTAGGTGATGGATGTGCTGGAACAGCATGCATGGCACACCCACCCATGCCACACCCATGGGCAAGGGCCAATGGGAGTGGCCTGAAATTTAACATAAACATGAATGTATAAAAAATGCCATGCAAAATATTTCATTATGTGAACTGTGTAGTAGAATTAGTAATCTTAGTCTATTCATAGACTATTAGATGGATCACTTATTATTAGTGTCCATAAGTTTTATATGGCTTGTATATATTTATAATAGTAATAATAAAAAACCAAAATCTGGGGAGAAAACTGGATGAGAATTGTGGAAAAATCCCCAAAACAAATTGCTGTGAAGGACACATGGTTATTTAATCCATCTTTTTGGATCACATTCTGTTTTTCCTTCCATGTGTTCTTGTTAATTTAATCATTGTAATTGTAGGCAAGGACTCATGATACATTTTTTGCTTTGAACCTCAATATTTTTAGGCGAGATTTTCCAATGTTTCGTCTGTTTTGTGTTGCTGCATGAAACAGACTGGATGTTGCCCTAATTAGCCACCAAAGTATTCTTTTCCATAGAGTGAACCGTTGGGACAAGAGCAGGAACGCGGTGGTTCCTCTGCCTTCTCTTAAATCCCACAGGAGGGTGGAGATAAGCAACAATCCAGGGCTAAGACTTACAGTGAATGCTATTAGAACAGGTGCAATATGCAACATTGCAACATGCTTTAGACATCACAGTGAGTAGGCTTATGGTTCTTTCAAGTCATATGAGCTTTTGTGGAACAGCCTTTAGATTAGCTGCATTCTTATCTCTGGTCTGCCGCCTATTATGCTCTTGTTGTTACATGGTCATAACATTGACTTGATCTTAATAAAGTACAAATCCTGAGCTGTGCTTCAGTGACTTTGTAGGACCACAAGGACATCAAAATGAAGGCTGCAGTCCTAAATTCATTTAAGGAGCTGGTTGTATAGAAGTCAATGCAAGCCGATTAAATTCATATAGGCATGTGTAAGCACAAATGCACGCACTGTGATTTTAGTACTAAACAGAGAGAGGGAGAGAGGGAGAGAGGGAGAGAGGGAGAGAGGGAGAGAGAGAGAGAGAGAGAGAGAGAGAGAGAGAGAGAGAGAGAGAGAGAGTTTTGTAAAGAAATCAGGGCTATGCAAAAGTGCTCAATCCCAAATTCGCCACCCCATCCATGTGGCAAAAATGAAGATGCCAGTTTAGCTGATTTTTCAGGAGATGACAAAATTCCTTCGGGAGGAGAAGAACTCACCACTGGTGGTTCTTGAAGCTCCTCCTGGTGCCACCAGCTAATAGTTAGCATATACTTTCCCCCATAGCCCCAGGACTAAATGATAAATGCTGACCTAGCATTGTCCTGACAGGGATGAAGCTCCAATTTCGCAACTCCAGCTCCCACTTTACCATGAAGTTTTGTCCAGCTTCTCACGCCCACCCACACATCAGATTTTGAACTAAAAAATATCATACATAATTTTTGGGCTGTGAGCGCTAGAATCAATCTTGTTAAATGTAATATGTGTCTCCGTTATCTGTTATAATATTGTGGCAGTGCAGACAGTTCTTCTGCCTCTCAGCCAAGCAGAAGCCATTCTTCAAAGTCTAAGGCCACACCTGTACCATGAATTTAAGATGCTGTTACACCACTTCAAGCCAGACTCCACTTAGAGTTACAATTAACAGTGTGGTTTAACAATCCTTCTTCTCAGTGAACTTTGGAAATCATAGCTTTGTGGGGAGGGGTATGGCTCTTCTATTCCCAGCACCCTTAACAAATGACACTTCTCAGGATTCTGTGAGGGGAGTCATGACTGTTTAAAGTGGTATGGTACTACTTTAAATATGTGGTGTGGATTTGACCAGAGTGCACCTCCAATAGCTATCATTGCCTGGATTTAAGTGCATGACCACTGCCTGTTTGCATTTAATGAGAGATGTTTTCTCCAATAAAAAACATGCACTGCTTTGAAGCTGAAGGGGCAATGTGTATTTTACACCATTCCTCATGGAGATAGTAAATTTAATGTCTGTGTGTTTAGTGCCAGAAGTGAATATGAAGCTAATTACTACAAATTTCACTGGAATGAATGGAAACCCACATTATGGTTTATTTCTGCTGACAAATGAATTTATTAAAGATCAGAATCTTTTGGCAAGGAGGTGGAAGAGCTGAGCCTTGCATAAGAGAATGCTTGGTGCATCACTTGTAGTAAAAGATCTGTCACTTTCCAATGAAAGCATTCAAAATAAGGGTTGTATCCAGCTACGTCACAGAGTAGACTTTTTGAAACCAATGGACTTGTTAGTTTTGTCCATTGATTTCAAAAAGTCTACTCAGAATGTGTGTATGTATTTTGCAACATGTCTTTGATGCAATAATAGTGCATTACCTTGGGACTGCTGGACAAAGAATTCAAACTCCCAGCTCTGTTTCTGCCAAAGGCTTTAATGCATAACTTGGATTGGTACATAGACAAGGCATAGGCAAGATTCACCAGGTACATAAGAGGTATGGACACATATTTAAGCACAAGCAGAGGCTAATAATCCAACAAGCAACACCCTCCTCTTGCACCTTCTTTTTGAAGAGCATGGCAGGCATAGCTCTTAAGACTGGGCAAACAAGCAGGCACTCCTTTGAGTGGGTTGGATAAGCAAGGTTTGTTCACTCCTGTGTTGGCTTCTTCATGGCCTTGGAGACAGAGGCAGTGTCAGCACAGGTCTAGCATCTGATTTACTCTCAGTTGCCTCTCCAGAAGGAGGAGGCTTCTCTCTGACAGGAGAGGGTTCTGGGGGAGGTTCCACAACAGGAGATGTCCAGTGCTAGAGGGCAGAACATTCATCTGCCAGCCTACTTGGTCCCTAAATGACCAGCCCCCTCCCCAAGCTAAGACACCTCTTGGAGTCCTGATTAGACCTACCACATTCCATAAGGACCTTCCTCAGCGTTGTCCTAGTTCCAACTACCCAAGCACCTCCCATTCTTCTTCTGGATCTGACCATCCATTCCATGACATCTTCATGGGACTCATGAAGATGGATTTCTATTCAACTATCCATTCATCATTTGTCTTTATTAATTGTTATGTAATGCGTCCCCAGTGTCATCATTTTATTGTCCTCTAGAGTGGCAATCTTGTGCTATAGTGCAGGAAAAGTGGGACAACACACACACACACACACACACACACACACACACACACCATTCTTTAGAAGATTTGTGGTATGAAAACAGGATTTCAGCAGGAAGATATAGGACATGCATTGATTGGAAAGGAAGCAGTATGTCCACCCCAAAACCTTACAGCTACAAATAGTAAGGAAAATGGGATTGATTACGAGTCCAAATCATCATGGATTACAATAAAAAGGACATCTGGAGTAGCCCACTGATGCTACTGACATTTATGAATCATGAGACATTCCCATCTGAAGTTGTAATGCCAAAAGATATAATCAAGCCCTCCAGCCAATATAATGCATGTGTGACCATGTCTATTCTTGATTTGAAAACAATGGACTGCACCTTCTCTGAGCATGAAGATCCAGGAAAAGCAGAGGTGAGAATTCTTCTCCAAATAATCCCCAGCGTGACAAACACAAATAGCTGCTGATTTTTCGCATTCCTCGTGACCACTTTCAAAGTCCGCTGACGTTACCCTCCAACCATCTCTCAGCGGAGGGCCAGTGATTATAACCGCAGGAACACCCTCACTGTTTCCTTTGATGAAGAATCATAAAGACAGGAGGAAATGGCATGACAACAGTCCAAGAACCGCCGGAGCTTCTCTTCCAAGGTCTGACTTTTGTTATGGCATTTGGGTGAACGGTTATGTAAATAAATATCCCGTACTTCCTCTCATTAAGCTCACTTTATGTCGGAAGCCGCAGCTCGCGAGACACTTTGATATTGAGAGCGTCAAGTCTAGAGTGCTAAGCATGATTATAGTTCAGAGTTGTTTAGCTCTGCAAATGACAAGAACCTTTGCTGGCCTCTTTGACCCCAAAGTAGCAATTAGGAAAGCACACTGTATGGTATATATCACATCATTATCCTTTCCCCACCCAGACGCTAGTTTGATGCCTGTTATTATTACAATTTACTAAAATTATACTCTATCTGACTAACACCCTGTCACTTCTCAGATTTGCATCCATGTCAGCATACTGAAATGTTTCACTTAGAAGAAGCTGTAAATAGCCATTAAGATAGATTGCCCCTTTACCTTTGCTTTGTGGTCTTCTACTACAATATCAGAGCCCATGGTTCTGGAGTAGTAATGCCCCCCATGTCCTTTTTATTGTGCATTAATGAAGATTTGGGCTCTTGATGGTATCAGGGAATATGCAAAAATCCTCTTTTTGCAAATTGGTATGCAAATTCCTATTTTTAACACTGTCCCTGCAAAGGTTTTGTAGCTGACATACTGCTTTGTTTGTGATCATTTCATGTCCTGTAACATTCTGCTGAAATTCTGTAACTGTTCAGGCTTCTGTTCTTCTGTTTATTTTGTTATGAATATTGCAAATGTTACAGATTTTGCAAATGTTGCAAATCTTGGCCATCATCAACCAGTGGATCACATCTACAGTGTGGTCAGGATCGATTTAGGTTGTTTCAGTTGACAATCTGAATGGGTCTGCTAATTCTGGTCCTACACAGAGTAGACCCATTGAAATTAATGAACATGATGAACTTCAACCTATTAATTTCAATGACTTCTGAGTAAACCTTAGTTGGATGTAACCCAACATATTCTTATTTCCAATGGATTTGAATTCTGAAACTATGAAAAACTATTTCAGATCTAGCTACTCGAATATGAAGAGACAGTAGGCTGGATCCAAAGGTTCCTTGCATTTAATGGAGGAATCTTCATCCAAAAGTCAGTACAAGACAGTAATAACTCAAACTATTGTTGCTAATTATTTGGCCCCAGAGAAAATCCATACACTGTTACAGTTAGGTGTGACTAAGGCCACTGAGGTTAAAAGGTCACAACATGCTGCTAATGGTTTTCCCCCCAGCAGGAGTAAGTAGGACATACCTTCCAACAGGACGTGGCCCAAATCTGGGACACCATCTTCTAGATCAGGAGTCCTGCGCAAGTCACTTGATTGTGAGTTCGCAGACCCAGAAAAAGCACTTTTTCAGGCACAGTGCCCAAAAACGCACATTTTGGAGTTCCACAAGTTTGCAGACCCCCTAAAAATGCTTTTTCGGTGTGAAATTTTGGCCCAAAGCCATGTGAAAACAAAGCACCCCAAATGGTTGCCATGCTCTAGCTTGAAAAACAGGATGTCCCAGTTTTCCCAGGGCAGTTGACAGGTATGGTAAGGACAGATTTATCACATATCTAGTTATGTATCCCTTCCTATCTCCAGTATAAGTGAATGACTATTCATCGCTAATATGGGAGAAGGAAGGGCCTTGCTTAGCAACAATACTATAATGGTGACAAATCTGCTTACCATTCCTGAAACATGTGGCCTGTCCTCCCCTAGCAATGATGGGGTGCAATGTTTCTGTACAAAGACCCTCTGTTCCCATCCTACCTCTCACTCACTTAACACACAGAGGTTTACATATACAGCCGATCAAAATGACGGGCACCTCACCGGTTTAAAATAATTGCAAGGGGTTTTGTTCTAATTAATGAAAGTGAGAGCATGATAACAGTAGTTAGATCTACCCAAGTGCAGGCAGAAACACAGCAAGCTTCAAAAACACTTCTGACCTAGCAGAAATAATTGCCCTATTATCCCAGACCTGGATCTTTGTTAAGAAGCTTATGAGGATACCATGCCAAATTATGTGGTGGTTTTATATAACGGAGGGTAGACAGATGTTTACTTGGAAAGGTTAAAGGGATAAAAACTCCATTTGCTTGTGATCTATTTGGAACTGAATTCAGTGCCCCGCCAGTGATAGCAAAAATATCTTCTTCTTCTTCTTCTTCTTCTTCTTCTTCTTCTTCTTCTTCTTCTTCTTCTTCTCATTCTTCACCTGGTTTTGTAATTTAATAAATGAAATGTACAGGATATATTTCTGCCCCTCTTTTACCCATTTGGTGCCACAATGCCTGTGTTTGCAGTTCAAGGGGATTATCTTTCATAAATGCAAAGGGGAATATTCAGTGAAATAGCTGTTCATGAGAAAATAAAGGAAACCCAACTTTTATTGATTTGATCCCGACATCATTCTCTTCATCTGAACACTATGTTATGTTATGTTATTTTAGATGACCTGCCTCCATTTTGCTCATTTTATGTATACTTTAGTTCGTTTGGGAGCTATATATTATAATAAAAATCTGTTCATACAGTGGTAATCTAGGAAAACATCATCATGTCACTTCTCAAATTTCTATCGTTTTTAGTTTCGTGAATTAGAAACTTTTGGTGAGTATGGGGAGAATGAAATGGTCCTGTTAAGTTTGCTTGCGAAAACAAGGTGCAGATACAGTTCTCCTTCTTGTGTGGTTTCAGCTGGAAAGAATTGCATAAGACACTCCAAAACAAATAAAGGCAGGAGATAAGTCGGAACCCCGATAGCATCAATATTCTTAATATAAACTGATGTGCATAAATGCCATGTTTCATGACTCAGGCTTCTACTTACCCAAGGATGGGGTGGAATTGCCTCAGAGGATCAGGATCATTCAAGAAGAGTTTCTTTGTCTTTTTTGTAATGCTCTTTGAATTTCTTATAGAGTTGAGGGTGGATATTAGCGGGGTATGGAAGCAGTGTATTAAGCCCAAAGTGGCACCAGCAATACTCAGGGCAGCATCTGCCAGCCCCCGTAAATCTTAGTAATTTTATTATTATTATTATTAATTTTATTGAAATTATTTAGAACATCCGAAATCCAAACTCAGAGAAGTTGAGGGTGATACAAAACATAGTAGGACAGCAAGAAGCAGAATGGAATCATATGTCATTTTGTTCATGCTTCTTAAGAATGGACTCATATGTCATTTTGTTCATGCTTCTTAAGAATGGGCTCATATGTCATTTTCTCCAGACATATGCAATTTCCTTAAAAATAGTTCTTTTGAGATTTTTCAAAAGAAACTCAACAAACAACTCTGCCCAAAAAAGGTTTTGTGTCCAGATTTTTGAAATATGGCAACCCTACTTCATGCTTCTTCACAATTAAGAGCTCACTTTTAAGAGATGCTCACTTCAAACCAGCAAGGTGCCCTAGCTGTTTCCATATTGGGATCTCATGCATATCTTTATAGGGGGATCTATGAAAGAGCCATAGCTTTAATTGCAGAAGGTGCAGCCTCAATCCATTCCTCCTGCCACACCGAAACTCCTTTTAGGTTTCTTAGCATACATTGTCTCCCTCCCCTCCTGCCATCCCCCCCCCCAAAAAAATCAAACTGGCTCCACACTTTTACTGGACAGGTTGGTTATTACTCCTTCGGATAGATAGTGGCTCAGTTTCCCCCCATCAGACCAAACCACTTTGCATTAGAAGAGCATGTAGGCAATGATATAATGCCAGTACATTATATGCATATAAGAAGGTGCTCATGGGGTATCATGTTATTTATTGAATATTAGTCCAGTATGTTTGGAAAATTGGTATATAAATTGTTGAAATAATAAATACAATATCTCAAAACAACTATAGACGACTGTGGCTTCCAAAACCAATTCCATGTCTGAAATATGGAAAAGAGGAGTGCTCCTTTCCCTGAAGTGGGACTCAGGATTGGCTTTGCCAGTTTGTTTGTACTGCACTGACCTCCCCACCACCTAACCTCTCGCACTGCCAGTAAGCAGCAGCTCACCTGCCATTTCCAGCACAGCCATTTAACCCTTGCCCTTCCTAAATGATACACCTCTCTAAAGTTCTGTGCTGCTTCAGAATTATAAAACAGTTCATACGATACGAATGCATATTTTTAGTAGAATGTCAGAAACATGCTTACAATGCTAAGGTTAATGTCAGAAGAAGAACTTTCACACTGGTCAACCTGACTTCTAAGAAGTTTAGGCATTGTAATAAGCATTGTTTTTTTTAATGTGCTACTTTCTCAGATGTTAAGATTAAAAGAGGAGACTAACCGACTCAAATGAATACCTACTGGCTTTGTCTAGAAAACTTTTAATCAGAGCAGTCAATTAGATGATAGATTTACAGCGTCTGGTTTCAGGAATGAAGCAGCTGACAATTAACATAAAGATTCAGAGCTTCTTCCCTTACAATGCAAGGGGCTGACAATTTGGCCAGACTCATCGTGTCTCCGTTTCTTGCATGTGAGACTCAGTGAATATTATACCTTGTAAATGTGAAAAGTTGCAGAGATGCTGAATGATCTGCCAGTATTTGAGGCAGGAGAAGTGGGATACCTAGCCAGATGGTTAACTAGCATATTTTATGTTTTACAATCGCAGAAAGTTTCTTGTCTTTTCTGAAAATAACTTGTTTATAGCCTAACCTAAATCAATCTGAGCTAGCACACACACAAGTTTTGGAAGAACCCTAGCTCAGGAGGTAGAACATTATGCCTTGCAAAAGGCCCCATGTTCAAGCTCTCTTTTTCATTGTGCATTCAAGATTATTCATGATCATGATGTCTTGGGGTCCTTCTACATGATCCTGCCAAAGGTGGCAGACATACTAATTGGCTTCCAGTTCATGCATGTTTGATACCCAGGCTGAAATCCTCCAACTTTTTATACTACAAATGTCCTGGTTTATTATTATTTTTGTCCCACTTTCATCATGCTATAGTGCAAGAGTATCCTTCCAGATCTCAATAATGCAAGAGCACTGGGGAAGCATTGCACAACAACTAATAAAGTGGAATTGTGTGGACAGGCAGAGTCCCCCAAACCCTGGGCGGCCCCCCTCATGTGGAATAATGACTCAAGACAATGTGCTATGGGATTAAATTGGCCACAACTTTATTATGTTTCAGATGTGGGTAGACCTTGGCTCAGGCATTGGGTGTTTATCCCTCCCAGTCCCCAGATGGGGATCTAGGGAACATCAGGGTTATCCAGTGTGGGGGGGGGATGGGCCGGCTCTGGAGAACATACATTCAAGCAGAGATAGCTGCCCCTGTTAAGCTGTCATCGCAGGGGAGAGCAATGACAACCTCTTGGCGTACGGTCAAAGCCTCCCCTCAAAAACTCCTTTAACGGGGAACACTAGTATCATGTTACAGAAAAGACTAACAACCTGGATGGGCCTTCGTGCAGTATAAGGCAATTTAGGATGGGAAATTAACATGAAGTTGAATGAGATAACAAAATCTCATCATGCCTGTGCTTAAGTGCCCATATTTAGGACTGCCACACTCAGTAATTAACTTAAATTTGGAAAATCTTCCATCTGGGATGAATTACTCCATCGGCCTTATTTAATTCTTTATCAAACAAAATAAAAAGAAAGAAGAAATATGCTCTTCTGGCACCTCCATCTCTTTATTATACGTGAACAACAAATCAAACTGGAGGCTTCACAGTAGCTCTATTTTGGTGAAGTGCTTTTGGATTCCCCCACACTTACAGGATGTCTGGAATTCAATCTATTCAGGATGCTTGATTATAAAAACATTAGCCAACAATCCCAGACAGGAGTTACCAGCAGTATATTTAAAGGGGATCAAAAAACAGACTGGGAGGTAAGACAAGCAAGCAGCTGATGACAAGAATACTGTTCATGGAAGGCTATATATATATATATATTGTTGTAAATGTAAAGGTACCCCTGCCCGTACGGGCCAGTCTTGACAGACTCTAGGGTTGTGAGCTCATCTCACTCTAGAGCCAGCGCTGTCCGCAGACACTTCCAGGTCACGTGGCCAGCGTGACAAAGCTGCTCCAGCGAACCGGCACCAGAGCAGCACACAGAAACGCCGTTTACCTTCCTGCTAGTAAGCGGCCCCTATTTATCTGCTTGCACCTGGGGGTGCTTTCAAACTGCTAGGTTGGCAGGTGCTGGGACCGAGCAACGGGAGCGCACCCCGCCACGGGGATTCGAACTGCTGACCATGCGATCGGCAAGTCCTAGGCGCTGAGGTTTTACCCACAGCGCCACCCACATCCCTATATATTGTTGAGAAACTTTAAATAGTCAAGGGCAAATGCTGCCCGGTGTTATTTAAGAACCTGTGACTGGAGCTATCTCTGTCTTCACCATAGTTGACACCTATTGCGTTAGCTTATTGTGTAAGCCTTACTAAGCCCTTCTTCCAAGAATTTATCATCCCCCCAAGAAACAGCTCTCAGTTTCATTTGACCATTTTGAGTTCAATGTGGCTGGACTTCCTCTCTTATTGAGCTAGTCATTTTAATTCTTTAAAATCAATTTCACTCAGTGCTGAGTAATTGGTATATATGGGTGGAATTCAGCTTTGTGATAATACAATTGTTTCCGTTCTGCATGCCAGATAGAATGACCATCCCTCTCCTTCCCCCTGCAGGTCTTGTTCTGTGGATTCTCCTGTTCCTCCAGAGAGTACAGAATGGAGTACAGATAAAGCTTAGGACTTTCTATCCATGACCCTTGAATTGGAGCCATATTTCCTATCTCTAGGCCACACCGCTCACTTGCTCTCTTCATGAACTCTTGCATATCTGTAAAGTAAACTGAACTATGGTGATGTAAACAATAGTAGTAGAGCTCTGACCATTCTTATGTGTGTACATAACACTTTTGGGGTTCCGAAGTTTTATGTTTTTCTTTTTTACAGTATAGTGATTTTGAGATTGCTCCCATTGTTAAGAAGCAGGGGAAATGCCCAGTGAAGTGTATAAAGTTATTTTAATCACTGTGGTGTTCTGAAAGGTGTCATGTTATCTTTAGATGATCGGGGAAAGCCTAATCCTTCAGCTTAAGGAAACATTAGGTACTTGGCACTTCTTTTCAAGATCTCAGCTTGTTTTCTGCTGCAAGTTAGTATTAAATTAAATCGCCAAGCATTCTCAGGGCTGACAAGCAGAAGCAGAAGAAAGAAGAGGCTATGAAATCTCCAAGCTTTTACTTGTATCCCCCCACTCCCCCAGTGACTAATTTGCAGGGTACACTTGCTACTTTCAGGGTCAAATTACACATTTGGAAGTGATCTGAAGGCTGCCCTGTTTGGGGAAGTTTTTAATATTTGATGAATTATTGTATAATATTTTGCTGGAAGCCGCCCAGAATGGCTGGGGAAATGCAGCCAGATGTGTGGGGTATAAATAAAGTATCACCACCATCTTCATCATCATCTGTCTTTTTGCCAGCCTGTGACATCTGGACTACTATACCATGCAGATTACCATAACAATCATGATTACTCTTATAAGTAATACCGTATTTTTCGCTCCATAAAACACACTTTTTTCCTCTAAGGGGAAATGTCTAAGGGGAAATGTCTGTGTGTCTTATGGAGCGAATGTGTGGTCCCTGGGGCTGGGGGGTGGGACCCGGGCTTCGCTCGCCAGACCCGGCAAGTGTGGGGAGCAGCGGAAAGGCTGCGCGCAGCCTTCCCGCTGCTCCCCGACCTGCTCTTTGGGGCTGGTGGTGGGGGGAAACAACGCTTCCCCCACTGCCAGCCCCGGGGAGCAGCGGGAAGGCTGCGTGCAGCCTTTCCGCTGCTCCCCGACCAGCTCTTTGGGTCGAGCAGCTCTGGGGTAGCCTGCGAAGCCTCCGCAGGGCAGCGGGGAGCCTTCATCCCGCTGCTCTGGGGAGGCTTCGTGCGGCTATCCCTGGCTTTTGTGGGAGGTGGGGGAAAGGACAGAGCGAGGCTCTCTCACTTCCCCCAGCTCCCGCAAAAGCCCCCAAGAACCATATATTTTTTTTCTTGAATTCCCCCCCCAAAAAAAGCAGGGGTGCCTTATGGTCAGGTGCACCTTATGGAGCGAAAAATACGGTATATTGATGAGACAATCCAAAGACAGCCGAATGGTGGCAGGGCAAGGTTGAACCACTGCTGCACCTGCCAACCCATTGCTCACCCTGGCCAGGGTGGGAAGTGAGTGGAAGCAAACTGCTGTGCCAGCACAGAGCTGGTGCAGCGATTGCACCTAGCTCAGACCTGACGCCATCAAGTGACAGCAGTGGAGGCAGCTAAGATACCGATGGCTCCCAAAGCCAGCTTAATCTCTCCCTACCCCAGTACTTCCTGTTTTGAGGCTTCCTGCAAGCGGAGGCCTGTGGAGGCTGGCAGGGCTTGGCACAGGGCCACTTTTGTGCAAAGGGGGTTTGGATTGTAGCTTCATGTACTCTCATTAACATTGCCATATTTTGCATGATTAATATATCATCTGTATTTTTGGTTCTTAATCATTTTATTGCTTTATATTATGTTTTAATTCTTTTTGTTTTGTGAGATGCCCAGAGAAAATATATTATGGGGTGGCGATATAAATTCATCTAATAAACAAGATGTCATTTGACTGTTCCCCACCCACAGCCATTCCACCTGACTGCAACAGAAGGAAAAGTGAGTCAGCCAGACTCCTTCCATCAGTTTGGACCATATGTCTCCTCTTCTCTACAGTACCTGAATTTGCTTCCTTTCCTTTCCCCTTCCTCACCTACTTCTTTTAAGCCATTTATTTGTGGACTGTCTCAAGGGCATTCTAAGAACTGGGAAAATATAGGGGGAGGGAGAGATTTGGGGCATGTAATTTCAGATTTCTGACATTCCCAGATGAGGATGGGTAAGTGCAGCAGACAGAATGAACTGAGGACACAATCCTCTCACATGAAATTCTGATTCTCAGTTGGGTTCGTGGTTGCTCCTCCCTTTCCCCAATAGGTATTGCTGGGCTCGCTGTTGTTGTCAGTTAATGATATTGTTCCCTGCCAGCCCTTGTTATGGATGAGTGAGATATTTATCTCACAGACCCATAGTACAAACTGAAAGCACTGTAACTCAACTGCTGTGCCACTGTGGCAAGTTTGCTAGGCTATGTCATAAACTGTCTTTCAAAAATTTGGGATCTGATCCCATGTGAATTACTTTTCGGTCCCATTGACATTGGTGAAACTCTACATTCTTAACTCCAAGTATTTTAGCTGAGTAGTAAATTGTGCTGTCAATCTATTTCATGGAAGAGTATTGGTGAAGAGAAATGGATTCAACAGCAAACTGGAGCTTACACAAGGAACACAGATGGTCTTGAAAAAATTTTTACATTACCTCTGAGTCTTCAAAGTACAGCCATGATTCCACAAACGCACTTTGTTCTACTCACGATTAAACACATATGGTAACAAAAGGTATTAAGATATTTTTTTTCTGACATAGGAAATCATACTCTGCTTTACTATTGCGGTAATAACAACTGGTCTCAAGGGTATGAAGATTGCTTGGCTTAGACACTAACCAGATGCAGTGATATCAAGCCCAGAAAACACACTGGAGTAGTATTGCCAAAATGCTCAACAATGGGTTTTAGGTAATGCAATATATATGCAATGTGTGTTAAAATGCTGGAGTCTGCATGATGCAGGCATTGTTTAGACACTTTGAGGAAATGATAAGATTGTATCTAACTGAATTACAGAAATTATGTGGGAAAACAGTTGGGGAAAAGTGGTTTTATGCACATGGAACCATGGAGTCTCACTTCAAACAGCTATATGGTATATTCTGCTATTCATCAGAAGGATATTCTGCTATTGTCAGATGCAGAGTATTAATATTTTTATCTAAAACAATTTCATAGATCATTTACAGCAGAGAAAGAGCCAGTGGGGCCAGATGGTCCAACAGAAGTAATTAATCATGTTACCATTAGAGCACAGGTCAGACAAATAGTAGTTTCCTTACTGTCCCAACAAAACTCCTAGGAATGAAAGACTCTGGGTTGGTCCATATGCTTACTCTAGTAGTAGATGACATGGTCAGGTGATTCTGCTTACCTAACCTATGGATAGTCATGTCACTGCTCACAAGAAGATATACAGTGAAGGGAGAAGCAGTGTTGAGGTTGGCATGGTGCAAACTCACCGGCTGAGAAAATCCAGTGCTCTTGCTGGTGTGTTTGCATTGCCCTGACCTCATCAAAACTTCTCCCTTCACCCTCCCAGTAAGCAGCAGTGATGTGACCAACCAGAGGTCAGGTGAGCAGGTCATCCACTAGTGGTTTACTCTCTTCCTTGCTGACCACTTTCTTTCTTCGTTTGCAATAACACACACACACACACACACTCTTTCTTCCAACGTGGAACCCAAAGTGGTAAACATGTCATTCTCAGATGGCTTTCCATGTAAGAACAGACCAGATCAGATCTGCTTATCTCAAGCAGGGTTCTGGCCCCCTGTGCCTTCAAACAGTACCGTGGACTGTACTTGCAACAAAAGTCCCCCCCCCTCCAGTCAATCACCACATACACAAGTCAAAATTTTGCTCATTATTGACACATCCATGTTCACAAATGAGCAAATAAAATGTTGGTGTGTGACCAAGTCCACTAGCATGCATAGATTCTGTAGCAGCTGGGATGGTGGGGCAGAGCTACTGAGCTGCCTTCCCAAAACTGGTGGCACTGTAGCTTACCTGGATGGGAAGGGGGTGCAGAGGAGCAGCAAAATATGAAAATAGAATTTCTAATATTCTCTGTCTTGTCATAAGGCGCTTTTACAGAGCAGTTTACTCTGGACTCAATGCAACTCATATACTGTATGCCAGTTTTTCTCAGGTCAGAATCCGCATGGTATCACCCTCATCAAAATGCATTCCATATTTTGCCTCCTGCCCTAAATTTAATCTAGATTCACCATTTCCACAGGTTTCTTTCTTTCTTTATTGGCTTTTCTGTGGAAATGGGAAATCTGGATTATTTGGGCAAATAATAAGTGGCAGCACTTTGGTAAGGATGTCACTGTGCTGATGCAGTGATAAATGGCTTTGTGGAAGTTCCCAAATGCTCATAACTGCAGTTATATTGACTGATATTTCTGAAGACATTGTGTGCTGCTGTTCTATCATAACTCTGCATGAGAATTACAATAAAAATGCAAACTTATAACAAGAAAAACTGTGTTATCAGTCAAGAATCACCAAACCCAAAATATTTCTGTTGGTGCAAAACATACATTGCATATCTAGTCTACATAATTTATTTTCAGACCACCTTGCATTTCCACCTCTCAGAGTCTGAATCCATGAAAGGTTTATCATTATTATTCTTTCTGTTTCCTGAGGCAATACAATTTTCTCTTCACACCACCAAATGTAGCTTTTAATTAAATCAAGACCTCGAGCAGAGCAATAACACTAGACACGTGTAAACTATTTGAATGGCAAATGCAAGTGTTCTGTACTTTCCATTTGCTGCTGGTTGAGGAAAAACAACAACACTTTCCTTTTAAATGCTGGCAATGCACATCCCTCCATATGCATAATGTGCAAAAGGAAAAGCCACATATGTCTGGGTTCAATAGGTCTGAGCTCACTTTTTTTTGTGGCAGAGCCAAGCCACATATACGTGAAATACAATGTGTACAGATTTTTGCCCAGTATTGATTCCAGCCGTAGGGTAATGATACTTATAAAACTGTAGCTGTCTAATAAGAAATGTATTAAGAACCCTTTCTAGGTTCCCGCATGGTCATAGCAGCTCACAAATGTCTAAGCTTAAATCTACACCATACTTTAAGAAGGAAAATCCAGACAGCTATTTTTTTTCTTCAGGCTGTAATGGAAATGTTTTAGCAATATATGCAAAACTGGTGTGTGTCCCAGTTTCAGAATGAAAAATTCAAAGGAAATCCAATTCTTCCATTCATTTCAGTCCAAATCATTAACTGCTTCATGTTCTATGACAGAAAAGGGAGATTTCAAGCCCAGGGGCCAAATGCCTTCCAGGTTTCACTATTCAGTCCCTAGAAGTCTCCTTAGGCCCACAACCCTCCCAAGCCCGGCATCAAGCATTTTTGCCTGACTGGAATGGGCCATTTATGCTCCTTGCATAAGTGAGCAGAAACTATTGTACTGTACAAAGGTACATTCATTGATCTTCCCACTTTTGCCTGTGGCCCCACTCTTCACTAGCATGTGGCCCTCAGAAGGTTGATCTGAATGGAATGTGGTCCTTAGAGCTAGAAAAGGTTTTCCTCTGGCACAAACCATGATCTCTCTGTGTGTTTGTGGGATTCTAGTATCTGAACTAACCACACCATCCTGCTTTCCTTCACCATCCCTGAAACCATTTACGACAACTTTTTGCAGTATAATTACCCGCAATGGTAGCATAGGAAGCTCAGGGCAAGATACATACAAGGGCGTATTGCAATAGCAACCATGAAGATCCTACTTTTTTTGAGATTCCCTATTATATTGGATAGTTGTTTAAAAGGAGGAGGAGGAGGAGAAAGCTCTTTCCAGTTTTTGAATGTTACACTGTTGCTGAGAGGCTGATACAAATTGGCACTCATAGAGTATCACTTGGATGAGGTAAGTGGCTTTTTCTGCTCTCTTCCATTTCTTGAAAGGATAACACTGAGCGCATGGTTGAGAGGCCCTAGCTATGCTTTAAGGAAGGGTGTGTTTAAGCTCTCTAGGCCCAGTTTCTGAGGCAAGATGTCTAGGCAATAGAATCATTCTGCTCATAAAATGGGCAATCTGGAAACATCACCTGTCCAGCCTGATCCCATTTCCAATAATAGGTGAAGTCAAGACCCATTATCCTTAAAAGAAGGGGGGAAAGGAACGTTGATTCATGTTTCCTCGACTCCTGTTTCCACTTTAATGTCTGAGGTGAGATTTCTGGATTTTACTTGGAAGTCATTTGTCCATTCCCCCCACCCCACCCCCATTTTTGCTTCTTAGTAATGTATTGTATAGTAGTTTATTTATTTATACTTAAGGTTATTTAGAAGCCAAATTTCGACCATAAATGGCCTCAGAGCTGCATCCATGATAATTAAAAGAATGAAACAAACATAAAACACATTTAAAATTAATTTATCAACACATCTGAAGTCTAAAACAACATGAAGAATAAAACAGTGTGGACTAATCTTTAGAGTATAGCAAGATTTTCTAACTTATATAATTTAGCATGGGTTATTTATAAAAAGACAGGACATTTCTACCAGATTTTTTTCCCTAGTAAAAAAAAAAGCTTTGTGGAACTGCATATGATTACATTTGATCTGATACGGAACACAATTCTTCTATGATTACATTTGATCTTATGTGGAACACAATTCTTCTATGAAGCCATGGCCTGGTTCACATACAATGCTAAACCAAATCATGGCTAAGTGTGAATGTGGGAATGTGCAGGTTCTTACAGCAAAAATTGTGGCCATTTCACTCCTCCCCAGTCTTGTGGCTGTTTTCCTACTCAGAGCTAAGATGATTTGGCTTTGTGTTATGCCTGAAACCAGGCTCATGGGTTCTCTCGCTCAAGACATATTATGAGCTTAGTTTTGTCCTTAGTTTACTGCTCTAAAGGCTACAAACCATGAGCCTGGGTTCGATGCAATATTAAACCAAACCATAGCTTAGTTCCTGGAAGCACAACAGAACTGAGGGAGAAGGGAAAACTGTCACAATTTTTGCTATCGAGTACAAGCATGCTCACATGTTCATACTTCACCATGGTTAATGATAAAAGATAAACATTATGTTCTGAGGTCCACAGCTATAATTCACTTTCCTTGTGCATCTTCAGATATCTGTCCTCGATTTCTTTATAAAAAAGGGTTTAGTCGAATGAATGGATGAATTAAATGTCCTGCCAACTTAAAAACAGTAACACTGTGCCATTTCCATTCAATTAATTTCCTAAACATATTGTTAGAAGCAGAGCTTTACCAAATATTGGCTACCCATGCCTGTACAAAAAACTGTCTGACTGCTAATTTAATCAGGAATTATTTTCCTTCAGGCCAGTCTGTGTGAATGGTGCTGGACACAGTAAGGACAAATACCAAACCGAGCCTTGAAACATATTGTTTCTGAAATGTATTACTGTCCTTTGTCTGTGTTCATTCAGGCTGGATGTTTTCCTGAGAAAATTTCCCTGCGCCTCCTTTCCCCCCAGGTCACTTATAGACCCATTGAGTTGTTTGACTTCCTGCTGGTGTGAGACAAATATCTAGGGAGTCCTTCCAATTGGAAACCATATTCTACATTGCTCAACTTTTCTCACACCCCCTCAGTCCCTTTCCTTAGGTCTACTGTCCAAGCAGTACTATAATTATGAGTACAGGGCAAACAAGCACTCCTTTTTAAAGTTAACAGGTTTATCCCTCTGGTTTCTGTCCCTAGCTAACAGGCTCTCAGTATGGAACCAGTGAGCTATCTAGAGATATGGTTGCTGCTGAGTTATAATCATCACATAAGACCTGGAACATTAACCTATCCTGAAATGTTAGCAATGTCTTGATTTTGATCCACCGCTATCACCTGTGGCCCAGAGGATAGCTCTCGAAAGCTGTCAACCCACTTTGGCTCCTGCACTAAGTTCTGTCACAGGATTGGGACAGTATGAGATTAATCTGAAGGGGTTAGAGTTGATATGTAGACATGCCATTAGATTTACTGCATAAGACTTGTTTCTTTACCCCAAAGCATGCCTGAATGGCCGTTTCCCACTGTTCCCAGATCAATACCACAGAAGATGGATGGGAATATGTAGTGTCTCTGAAGAGAAGGGAAAATACTGTGGGGTCACTTCTATGCTCACCTCAGAAAGCCAGGCTATTGTTCTAGATACATGATGGAGTCTCTGTGAGCCATGTGGGCTTGCTAAAGTGTTTAACCTAATCCCCTAAACTGGGGATTTCTGTCTACTATATGTCAGCTCCCTACAAAAGCACTTTTCTTCACTTTTACTCATTCAAAGAAGTAAAGCTGAACCTCCTTGCTGAGGTGCAATTGTAAATGCGGTGCAAATAGACCTCCAGAGGAATCTGGGTTGAGTGAATGGTAATGTCTTGTGCTGCTTATACAGCATATATTCCGCACAGTCTCCAATGCCATGTGCAAAGAGGTGATTTTGTTGGTTTCCCTTAATAGAGTCCTGACTAAGGAGGTGATTGCCTTTCAGGACAAACAGCTACAGCAACTATGGTGAAAGGTGATTAAAGAGTACTACACCGAGTAATGTTTTGGCCTTGATGTGGTGCCAGCTGGCATGGAAGCTGCAGAACAAACCTTTGCTTCACTTCTTTCCCTCCTGCTACTAAAATCTTATCAGTCTCTCTCTTTTTGCCTCAAGAAAGGCATTTTTGCAGATGTTTCAGGGAGGATACAATTAGCCCTTTTCTATTGTATTTGTAGGGACGTTAGGGCTTCTTTCCGGAATGAAATAACACTGCTTCTCTCAGGACTATTACTCAGCCAGAGAGAAGAGTGTTCTGTAGGAGCTTGTTTGATGGTTTTGCAAAAGGATGAATGAAAATGTTTAAAACAGAGTTGGGGCTGGGCACCCTCATGATTCAAGAGACCTCACATTGCAATTGGGCCATGCCACTCTCATAAAACAAATTGAGATCCATGTGACATCTTCTGTCTTTCCTTTTTCAAACTGCAGAAAGTCTGTCTTTTTCCAGAACAGAAATGTGACTTCAATTGCCAGAGGTGGAGCTGCCTGTAGGACTATACTGTAATCTTTTTTAAAAAGATTAGGATGGGTGGGGATGAAGTGGACAGAGGCATAAAGTTATCACAGCTCAGCACATGTCCACTGTAACACTTATGGTACACATCATTTTATGACTTTGGTTATTATTATTATTTAAATAAATTATTTAATTTTAAAAAATCCACACACAAATGATTAAACATGATTCTGGTAACCATCATTTTAGCAACATGGTTCAAGACAGTGACTGGAAAGCATGTTTTAGAAAGAAAGAAAGAAAGAAAGAAAGAAAGAAAGAAAGAAAGGAAGGAAGGAAGGAAGGAAGGAAGGAAGGAAGGAAGGAGAATCATAATGGTGTAATACTTGTCTTTCATAGGAAAGCTGCCTCACGGACAGTAGCTGAAGAGTGAAACCATGGAAGACCAGGAAGAAAGGTAGGAAATCTGTTATTTCATTTCTTGATAGTAGAAGAAGAAGAAGAAGAAGAAGAGTTTGGATTTGATATCCCGCCTTTCACTCCCCTTCAGGAGTCTCAAAGCGGCTAACATTCTCCTTTCCCTTCCTCCCCCACAACAAACACTCTGTGAGGTGAGTGGGGCTGAGAGACTTCACAGAAGTGTGACTGGCCCAAGGTCACCCAGCAGCTGCAGGTGGAGGAGCGGAGACGCGAACCCGGTTTCCCAGATTACGTGACTACCGCTCTTAACCACTACACCACACAGGCTCTTTAACTTTAATGTGACTGAACCATACAAATCTTCTGTCACTTGCTTCGAAAACCTCTTTGGGTTATAAAGCAGGATACATGTGTTCTAAATAAATTAATAAAATGTCTTGCTATCACAGTTACTGAAAGACAATGGATGCTGATTTCCCTTTTTGCATTGTAGAAGCAAGATGCCCACTGGTGCTTGTGGATTTGATGGAATGTGGATTGTGAAACCTGTTTTCTGGATCTTACGTACTCTACAAAGTCATGTGCAAGACTTGGATCTATAAATGTTACCATAATAGACTGCAAAAGAGGTGGTTTAATAAAAGCAAATTGAAGTTGTGGCTTACGCTTTAAGGCAGCCAAGCCAGGTGATTCCCTTTTGGCATGCTTTGATTGCAAAACTGTATGCATTTTTTATTGTAAAGAAATGTTATAAAGGTGTCATAACCACTTCCAAAATATTATGAGTGCTGGCTGTAAGCTACTGAGGTGTTTCTCAAGACTGTGAGTGAGATTTTCTCTAAAATTCAGTCAGGATTTTGTTCAGTTGGGATATTGTTTGTTCTTTTTTAAAAAAACAAAACAAAAAACAAAAACCCGTGCTTAAATTGGATGCTTATACTTTGAAGGAAAAGCAGCCACGTGGGACCTGATCTGAAAAGCATTCTTTTTTTAAAAAAATCATTTTTAATTTTTTAACAGTGTTCTATGCATTTAAATCATTTTCAATTTTTTACACATCTGAGATTACTTGAATCCCTGGACTTCCCCCCACCCCCACCCCCTGGTTTACAATATTTATCTGTTCTTTCTGCTGCATCTAATTCCATTTTTCAAATTCATTTTATATCCATTTTTAACTTTAGCCTTATTACATTATAAGTGTTATAACAAACCTGCTAATGTTTTTAATATCTACAGTGATCTTTAGGGTACTCTATAAAATTTTCCAACTCTTTACTGAATTTCTTATCAAACTGGTATCTGATCTTCACAGTCATTTTTGCCATTTTGGCATAGTCCATCATCTTAGTTATCCATTCTTCTTTGGTTGGGACTTTCTCTTCTTTCCATCTCTGGGCAAAAAAGCGTTCTTGCAGCTGTCAATGCATACATAAGCAGTCTTTTCAAGTCCTTTGGTATTTCATCTCCTATTATTCCTAATAAGAAAGCTTCTTATTGACAAAAGTTATCTTAAACATTTTTTTCAATTCATTATATATCATTTCCCAGAATTCTTTTGTTATTTTGCATGTCCACCACATGTGGTAGAACGTACCTTCTTTTTCCTTACACTTCCAGCATAAATTGGTAGTGTTTCTATACATTTTTTGCTAATCTTATAGGCAGTGCCTTTTCACTTAAAAAAATGTTTGGGGGTACTCTCATTTTCCTACTCATATTGAAATATTGACCCTCAATGAGGCCAAACTTAGATTCACAAAATGTTCAGGGGTATGCGTACCCCTACATACCTCCAGAAAAAAGCACTGCTTATAGGAATCATTTTCATATAGTTCTCTTTCAATGTACAACAAGCCGATCTGAAAAGCATTCTTGATCCAGAAATGGGGGGGGGGCGCAATATTGCTGTTTTCCCCTCAAAATAAAGGTAGCCAGTTTAAGCCATTTCATAATATGTAGGTTTTGGGTTTTCAAGTTGCTTTGTATCCAGGGTGAGGGCCAAATGCAGCCCTTTGGACTTTTCCAGCCAGCCATGGCAGGCCCTGCTCCATGCCCTCTTGGAGTACTTCTGCCTGGCTGAAATTTATCCTTCAACTGATAATGCCTCTTGTTTGCCTGGAGTGATGTTTGCTTAGAAACCTCTAAGCTTTGCCAGAGTTGCTCCATTGGCATTTGGCCCCATGAGGCAATGTGGCCCTAAGGCTGAAAAACATTTTCCCACCCCTCTTTTACATCTTCATTTGGAGCTACGCTGTATATCAAACTGCAAGATAACACCAGGCTGTCAAATTTCAAGATAAGAGGGCTTTGAATCCTTGTGAGCTTTTGTTACAGCCAAATAAAATTCATTCATTTATTTAACGACAATTATGCACTACTTGGTTGTAAAAAGAAAAGAAAACCCCCTCTAAGTGGTTTACAACTTTGTAAAATAAGCATTAAGAGCAACCAACAACAACCAAAACCCAGAAGTGATAGAAAAGCAGGAAGAAGTTTGCACTCCCCTTGTTCCACTCTCATCCATCAGAGTGTTTTGGAAATTTTCTGTTTTCAAATATAGCAATTGTGAATGCTTATTATCTATAAGGAAAAGCCTGACTATTTCTTTATGGTTTATCCCTATTTGTCCCTATATGCATTTTTCATGATGTGTAATTAGTTTTCAAGCAGACGAAAATTTGTCCACCTACTGGATAAGTGTACCTGCCTCAAGTGGCAAGTTCCTGTCAAAATGGTGGCTCTTTGCCCAGGGAAACAAATTAGTCATATTTCTTCTCAAGAATTCTGGAGAGTTTTCAAGCATTCATTAGTCTGCCTATCCTTTGAATAGCTCTGGCTCTAATTCTCTTACTCTCTAGACAGGACATAGAAACCCTAGAATGATTTGGTTTAATTTAATGAACTCCTGGAGAGGTGAAACAGTTGCCCTCAGTCCCATCTGGTTTCAGGGTAATGAAGGAAGAAATCTGACTGGGATTCCATCTTCAGATTTGTGGATGAACGGCTAGAATGTAGCAGTCCTCTCAAATGTTACTGGTTTTCTAGTTAAAGTAACACTGTTTTGATTTGGAAAACTGACCATAATATAACATTGTTTAAATGTGGGCAATAATGTGGGCAGCTTTGAATGGGAAAAGATGGGTCAAAGGCCTCCTTTTTTATTTCATTAATTCATCCAATCAATCAGTGCTTTTTTCTGGGGGGACACATACCCCTAAACATTTTGTGAATACAAATTTAATAAATACTACTACTACTACTACTACTACTACTACTACTACTACTACTAAAGAATAGCAATCTAGAGTCATGGCCCAACTATCAAGAAGGCCGGATCTCTCATCACCACCTGCTTAACCTTTGCAGATAAGAACATCTTAAATGGGATTTATTCAGATGATGTCAGTGCATGTTCAGACCTGTGAATACGCAAATGGTCCCTGAAAAACCTGGGCTTTATAGGTTAAAATTAGTACTGTGCTGAAAAATTATCCCACTTTTCTTTGTTTCTTTACCACTGGAAGTTATCAATGGGAGAGGAATTTTTTTGGTAAAATTCTCATGGGTAGTGCAGAGCTTTCTTGTGCCTGCCTTGCTTTCAAAGTGGCCAAGATAAGCGTTCTTTCTTTCATTCTGCAAATAATCTCTCTAGTGATCTGCACTCTGCAGCCTTCCTGGCTGCATGCCTTTACTTTTTTTAAAAAAATAAAAAATCCATGTCATTTTCAGCTGCTGATTGTTGTTATTTTTCTTTTAAGTGAAACTTTCTTACTTTTAAATAAATGAATGTAGAAAGTTTTTCTTTGAAGGTTAAAAAGAATGGACTTCCCATAAAAACAGCATCAGCAAGTGCACTGATCTCAAGCATAAGGTAGCTGGCCTGTCCAGCTTTCCCATGCTTGAAATTTATGGAGTAACTCCTCCCATGTGACTTTTTCAGATTAGGAAGTGCAAGCAACCAGGGAGGCTGCAGGAGTGCTGCACAAATGCTAAACTGAAAGAGAGAGGGGAAAACACACATCATCCATAGCCACCTTGCAACAGTAAAGTCAGTTCAACCTTTCATCCCCCAAATCCTAAAGGCATTCTCAGGAAATTCTAAAGCATTCTGAGCATGAGTTACAAAAATAAAGCCTCTTTCACAGGGAAGCAACACTTTTGAGAAATTAGAGGATAGGTTTTGGCAGAGGACTAATTAAAACCAACACTGAGTCATGCTTAGAAACTTACGTTAACCCAGGTAGGCTGTTTCAAAAGTGATGTTACAGGCAACTGTAACTATCAGCAATCTAGCAGCTATATTTTTTATTTTTAAAAAAATCAAAGTTTGAGCCTTCAAAGCAGCCTCAAACATGACCCACTGCAGTAGAATACATACCAGCATGGTACCAGATTATGTATTTAGTGAGTACAGATCTTTGTTTCTCAGTTCTCACTACTACTTTGGATGTTACAATGCAAATTCTGCTAACTATCTCCACACTCATTTCTCCATTCCAAGGCCAAGGCTTGTATGTGATGTCTGAAGGTTTTGAGCATTGAGGTATGTGAGCTGTAGACATGACTTCGGCCTCTGCAATTTTCTTGTAGAGATCATTTCCAGACATAACAAGCGAGATCACCAGTCGGTTGCAGAAGAGACATCACAGAACGTCAATGTCTCATGTTCAGAATGTCAGAAGCCGCTCTCAGTCTCCAGTGGGATTAGCAACAACTTAGCTGGCAAGATTGCTTAAAGAGGAACAAAAACAAAGCCCCTTTGCATAGTTATAGCCTAGCGTCTCTGCCCTGTAATGTGAAACACAGTAATGTGTATTTATTACAAAATTGTTTAAACTTCCAGAGTTTATTAAACATAAATATATAATATTACCAAGGCATTATTTTGAAATGTTAATTATACCTTCTTTATGATTTCCCAGGGAGGCCCTGGTTACATTAATGTTAGGGGCAAAACAAAGAAGTTAAAATCTAAAGAGTGCTTATTGCTACAAGTAGCAGCATGACAAGAAACCTGCCTTTCACTAGAATGAAGTTCACCCTAGGCAATGGCTGTTAGGCTATCAAAGGGAAGAGTTCTATTGGGATGAGAGTTTAAGTATAACAAATTGCCGACAGGTTGAAATGCCACACAGGGATAGACTGTCCATTCAAAGAGCAGAAGCCTCACTTCTCCGACACATAAATGGGGAAAATGTCCATATAACATGCCATCAGGCCTCTTCGATTCAAGTTTGTGTCCCTGTGCAGGGAACCCAATGCATGTACATCCATATATACTTACACATATGTTTGGGAAGTGTTGTAGTTCTGAGATAGAACAACTGCATTGCATGCATAAGATCCCACGTTTAATCCCTGCCATCTCCAAGTAGGCCCTGCCTGAAACCCTGGGGAGTTGCTGCTGAGCTAGGTGGACCCAAGTGTCTCACTCAATAGTTTCCTTTGTACCTAGGATCCCTTCAAATCGACACCATTGCACATCAGGGAGTGGCATATTGGTGTCTAGGAAGTAGCAAGCTACACCATCCAGAAGCCCTGTTACACATCCAGTGCTCATTGGTACCAAATGACTGAACAGAGCTATTGTTAACTGTTTCGATGGTGTGACCACACTTGGAATACTGTAGACTATTCTGGTCACCTCACCTCAAAAAGGATATTGTATAGTTGGGAAAGGGCAAGTAAAATGTGAGAGAAGATGGATCAATGTTTGCAGCATTTAGGACTTTTTAGCTTAGCGAAAAGGCTCGTAAGAGGTGACATGATAGAAGTTTATAAATTATGTCTAGCATGGAGAAAATATACAGTGGTACCTCGGGTTAAGTGCTTAATTTGTTCCGGAAGTTGGTTCTTAACCTGAAACTTTTCTTAACCTGAAGCACCACTTTAGCTAATGGGGCCTCCCACTGTTGCCACACCACCAGAGCACGATTTCTGTTCTCATCCTGAAGCAAAGTTCTTAACCCGAGGTACTATTTCTGGGTTAGCGGAGTCTGTAACCTGGGGCATCTGTAACCTGAAGCATATGTAACCCGAGGTACCACTGTAGAGAAAAGTTTCACTTCTGGGCATCCAATGATGCTGAATGTTGGAAGATTCAAGACAGTCAAAAGGAAGTACTTCTTACCACAGTGCATGGAATTTGCTCCCTCAAGGGGATTAAACAAATTCATGTAGGATAAGACTATGAATGGCTGCTAACCACAGTAGCTGTATTCTACCTCCACTGTCAAAGGCAGTATGCTTCTGAACACCAGGTTCTCAAAGCCACAGGATAGGAGAGTGCTGGGCTCAGGTCCAGGCATCCGGTTGGCCATTGTGAGAATAGGATGCTGAACTAGATGGGCTGTTGGCTTGATCCAGCAGGCTGTGTGTGTGTGTGTGTGTGTGTGTGTGTGTGTAACAGCTTTCTAGAGCAATGGGGACTCCATGGCATTCAATATGTTGTTCAACTCCAACTCCTGTCAGCATGATTCAAGATGGTTATACTATCTGAGAGTAGTATCATTCATCTCAGGGTACTTTGGACATCAACGTGGGCTAATGACATCCTGCTGGGCAAGAATTTGAAATCATGGCCCACCACAAACAAAAAAGTGATATTAGTTGAGATGCAAGCTGGGAATCTTCAGCCTAAAAGATTGATAAGGTTTGACTTCATAATTGTTGCAATCTACCATAGTTAGTCATGTTGACACCACACTCTTGCATCAGCTGACAAGACGAGACAAGACACAATAGCTACAAATTGTGAGGCCAGATTATTTGCATGATAGACTACACTAAAAATAGGAAGCAGGAGGAAATCTAAGAAGCAGTGTTGACAATGGTCATGGTGGGAAGAAGGTTTGTAGTTTGACTCTTGCCAATTAATATTTAATTCCATGCCTCAGAAAACATAATCAAAGTTTTTATGCGTTCCAAATTGGTTTGGCCTGGAAGACTGTTGTGTGGTTTAAACACTAGCATGACTGTAAACACAAAGCAATGATGAACCATACTATGAGGAATTGGAAAAAGCTGTGTACTGGGATACCATCGAGTTTTCTGTTTACTGCCTTCTCTGGATTCCTTTTTTCTTTTTTCTTTAAAGATAAACAAATCCAGACATAGATCGGTCCCTTAGGTCTGTTTCTTGCACATAACAGAATGCAGGGAGCTGCCTTTTACACATAGATTTCTTTATTACTATTCTGTAGCATTTCAAATCCACAGAAGAGATAAACAGAGCAACAAATACTTAACCAGTTCAAAGTAAAAGCCTGTGCACTCTATCTGGGGTGACATTTGAGGCTGCTTCAGAATATACATTGAATGCAAAAAGCTGTAGCTAGAATGTAATTAAAGCACCTTACATGTGATGACAATGTGTGTGAGGAGCTGCATTGCCTGGGGATATACTACCTAGGTAGGTTCAAGTTTCTTGAACTGATTTACAAAGTCCTATTTTGGGACCAGATTCTCTAAGGGAGCACCTTCTTCCATATCACCTGGATTAGACACTGAGGTCAGCAAGTGAAGGCCTCTGTAATGTGTTACCACCTACAGAGGTCCATCTTGCAGAAACCAGGAGGAGGGCCTTTTCTTTTGTGGCACCCTCTCTATGGGACTAACTACCTCTGAGTTGTGAAAGGTGTTGATACTGATAATATTTCAGCACCTTCTGAAAACTCATTTTTTAGCAAACCTTTTCTGATAGTATCAGTTGATTCTAAATTTGTTGTGGTATGTTACTGCTGGGTTTTTTAATATCATAATTGTATATGTGTTGGTTTTAATTGCAATATATTTCTTCATTTATTTAACAAAATATTTATGTTCTGCAATCTCATAAAAATAGAAGAGTATAACAAATATCTATAGTATAAAACCACATTAAAGAAAAACAAACCACAGTTCACCAGCTAACTGTGACAGAAATATACCTTATGTGCAGTCTGCATAAGCCAGACAGCATAGAAAAGTTATCAGCAAACATTTAAAAATTAATACTGAAGTCACCTGCTGAATATCTATTGGCAGGGCATTCCACAGGACCAGGCCAATAACAATGAAGGATCAGTTTCGTGTTAACATTAGATGTGCCTTACCAATTTGGAGGACAACATAGTTGTTCCTACATGTGATATCAGTGCTATTTTGTTGTATGTTGTAGACCACTTTGGGAATTTAAAGAAAAGCAGTATAAAAATAGTTAGTTAGTTAGTTAGTTAGTTAGTTTGAATGAATGCTTTAGAAATTGCAGTCTAAAAGAATAAAACAAGAAAAATACTCTTAGTGGCACATTCTCAGATAGATAGATAGATAGATAGATAGATAGATAGATAGATAGACAGACAGACAGATATTTCTACTTAAAAATCATTGTCTTTGACTTCAGTGAGGCTTACTCCCAGGTAAGTAAATGTAGCTTTGAAGGAAAATATATAAAGCCACACTAAAACGCAATAACAGAATACTAGGTACTAAACCAAATCTGGAAGCCATGTCTCATATGAGCCCAGCTTCAAAAGAACCAGTGATAACTCATACCCTCCAGTGGCTTCACGGTTCCCTGAAACCATGTTCTACCTCTACCCTTGGAGGCAGTATGGTTCTGAATATCAGTTGTTGCGAATCACAGCTGAGGCGAGTGCTATTATGCTCAGATTCTGCTTGCAGAATTTCCATGGGTGTCTGAATGGCCACTGTGAGAACAGAATGCTGGAATAGACGGGCCTTCCTATGGTCTTATGAACCATAAAGTCATCAAAATGCTTGACCTCAATAAGAAGACGACATGTGATTTTTTTTTCCTGTGCATGCTTCAGCAACAGTTATCCATCACTACATGTCAGGAAGTAAAAAGACCTTCCTGAAAATTCCATAGAGAACCTAACCATCAATCCATCACCTAACTGTCATCTTGTTTATGGGAAGCACAGAGCATTAAGTCAGACTCAATTTTGGCAATGTGAAAATAGTCTTTAGGCTTGAACTTTGCCACAAGTGGCCAGATTCTCCTCACATTCAGAGACAATCCAGTGAGGTCAAAGGGGCTGCTTAGTGATTTAAGAATATATACCAAATGCCATTCTTGTGATTTGTGATCCACAGCAGGCAACTGAACATGCATGTGATTTCCAATGAAACTCTGACCACTAAATCATTTGGTTACTCCTTTGTATTTTACCTTGTAGCCGTTGAGCATCTTTCAACCTGGGCAGAGTGTTCCTTCATTAAATTTCCTCAGTAAATGAACTATATATAGACATTCAGTCCAGATCAAAACAATCATAAAACAATGTCTTTGTAGTCTCTACCAAACTGTTCTAATATTTCTTCTTTGATATCCGTTTTTCCGAAAGCTGCACACTCCCACGTGCTGATAGATATAAATGTAATTTTCTTCTAAATTTCTTCCTTTGTTTTCAAGATCTGAAGAAAAATATTTTAAGACTTTTTATAACAGAACTTGAAAAGAAGATTGCATCCGTCAGGATATAGTATGATACTTCAAATAAGGCAATACAAATTGTGCATATGTTGATTTTACAAATGGTGCTTACAAAAGGTGCCAATTAGTTTGGAAGGCTACATGGAATTTTTGGAGATGGCACAATTGACTGATTTCAACAGACCCACAATGTTGTTCATTTGTATTTCATTATCTGTTTGGAGTACTATAGAGGGACAGTTTTAATCCTACCCTACAAGCCCATTACACAAAACTATCTAACCAACCTGGTTGCATGTATCTGGCTGGCTTACAGCACTTAATATTTTAATACGGAAAACTGTATTGCCATATCATGTAAGACAATCATTATCTTGAGGAAATTTGGGTGGTGCCCAGCAATTGCCCCCCTCATCCCTCGATAATACCTGGAAATCTTGCAGATCTGGGCCTTTGAGTGGTTAATTCTACTTATTCCATAAAGTGGTAGCATCTCATACTTAGTTATGCTAAGACAGCACTGTGTAAGAATTGTGACCTTCTAGATAAGTTTCCTCAGGGATCTCAAGCTGACACCTGCTATAGGGAGTATCAGACAGACCTGGAAGTTATCTATGTTGACTTCCTGCCAAGTATTAACATTTTACTCTGATGAGAAACTGATGCGTCATCCAAACACCAGGTGTGGCTTATGTAACCAAACTGTATGAAGTAGTCTTTCACTTTTTTGGGAATGGGCCGTCTGTGATTTATGTAAAGGGATTAAAAAAAAAAACCCTAGAACATCTCTGTTAGCTGGAACCTCAACACAGGCTAACATCCAAACCTCCAGCTCCTTATTCATGGCTGAATAAGGGGTCCTCTGACAATGTAAAGGGACATAAGATAACAGCAGTGCTTTGTAGCTTTCTTTGGGCTAATAGAATTTTCATCCCATCTGAGTGTTCATTGTGCTTCACATTCATAAAGAACCATTGCCCCTTGGGTAACACAATAATAATACTAGAAGCTGTCTTTCATTGAGCCTGACTGTTAGTCCATGTACTTCAGTGTTGCCACCAAATGGCAGAAGTGACTCTCCAAAATTTCAGACAGGATTCCTTCCCAGTCCCACTTGGAGATTACAGTCTGACGACAAGGTTTAAATATGAACATTCAGAGTGCTGTTGCATGGGGCTAAAATTGCAGCTGCTTTGCTTTCACCTCTGCTGCTTCTGTACTGCCTTAGCATCACGTTCAAGCCTGGGTTTGTCTCTCCTTGAACTAACAATGAGCTGTAACCAGTGTTTGTTCATAAACAAGGTTTGTTCTGGAGCTTCTGGGTTAGGGTGATTTTCTTCCCTTTAATCTTTTGTTCCACATTTTTCTTGGTGTTGATGAGGATGCAGGCAAAATCACCACTTTCAGAGTCTACCCTGGTAAGCCCTTGACATGCCCATTCCTCACCACTACTCCCAGCAGCAGCAGCAACAACAACAATTTTATATATACAGTGGGACCTTGGTACTGGAACAGCTTGGTTCCCTAACAAATCAGCTCCCAAATGCCGCAAACCCGGAAGTAAGTATTCCGGTTTGCGGCTGTTTTTTGGAAGCCAAACGTCCAACACAGCTTCTGCAGCTTCCGATTGAGTGCAGGAAGCTCCTGAAGCTAATCAGAAGCCAGCCTTGGCTTTTGAATGGTTTCGGGAGTCGAGTGGACTCCCGGAATGGATTAAGTTTAAGAACCAAGGTACCACTGTATATATATATACCCTGACCATCTGGCTGGGTTGCCCCAGACCTCTGTTTCCAAGTGGACTGAGTCTTAGTCTCCCTGGAAACCAGAACTTTCTTTTTACTGTTAGGGCTTACTGAGAGTTAAATGCTTAAAAATCCATCCAAATGCATTCTTCAGTTATTTAGATTATGCAGTTGAGATATTTGTTTTGATTTCCCATAATTGATCTCACATTGGTCTTATCCTAATTGGTATCACATTAGCAGGGCTTTTTTTTCCATCTGGAACTCACCGGATCTCATGTGCCATGTAAACGGAGATGTATGTCCACACTTGAAGCTTATACATCATGAACAAGATGTACATTGCACATAATGTGTAATGTACTTTTTTATTGCATTTTTGTACTCTTTGCTGCTACCCTGATATGAAACCAGATTCTACTAACTGCATTGAAATAAACACATGGAAGAGTTCCTGGAAAGTTCTTTAATAATAATAGTAATAATAATAATTGCATGATCTAGCAAACCAAGACATTGGTAAAGGTAAAGGTAACGGGACCCCTGACCATTAGGTCCAGTCATGGACGACTCTAGGGTTGCGGCGCTCAAGGGTTGCGGCGCTCATCTCGCTTTACTGGCCAAGGAAGCCGGCGTATAGCTTCTGGGTCATGTGGCCAGCATGACTAAGCCGCTTCTGGTGAAACCAGAGCAGTGCACGGAAACACCATTTACCTTCCCACCGGAGCGGTACCTATTTATCTACTTGCACTTTGATGTGCTTTCAAACTGCTAGGTTGGCAGGAGCTGGGACCGAGCAATGGGAGCTCACCCCGTCATGGGGATTCAAACCGCTGACCTTCTGATCGGCAAGCCCTAGGCTCTGTGGTTTAACCCACAGTGCCACCATAAGCCAAATCAAGAGTCTCTTACTCTGAAGTAGTCCACTAGGGCAACTTGCTACTGAACTGGCTGTTCAGTTATTCAAATGTAAATGACGACATCTGCTTAAATCATCATAGTATAGGGAATGAAATGTCTTTGTAATATCTCTCTTTCAAAAACATTATTGGCAGCGCAGAAATGTATTTACTATCTTGCTTGACTACTGTATGCTGGTGATCTTAAAATTATCTTTATTGCACAGTGAATGCAAGATTATCCATGCTTCTTTCACAGGCAGGCTAAGAGTGCAGTCCTAACCCTCCTGATCAGTGCTGCTGAGTTAGAATATAGCAGGTGTCATGCCTAGGCGCCAGGCTCCACTGTTGAGGGTGTGGATGAAATTATGCCACTGGTGGTACCTTCACAGTAACCAGTATAGGTCCCCAAAATAGGGTGTTATGGGGCTGGGGTAGAGCAGAGTCAGCCATGAATCTGCTGAATCCTAAACTAATCCATTCCCCTTAGAAGGCTAGAACTCGGAGTTGGAGCAGCAAGAAAGGTAGAAATGGTCCTCCACTTTGCCCTGTGTGTTGAGAACAGGTAGGCCTTCAGATGCAGCAGTCAAACTGCTGCTCCACCCTGGTGTTCCTGGCTGAGAGACTTATGATTCCTCTCCCTTACTACTGTATGAAGCATCTTTTTCAGCCTGAGGGCTGCATTCTCTTCCAGGCAACCTTTAAGCAACCACCATGCCAGAAGCAAAAGTGAGTGGAGAAACAAATGCTAATTTGCTCACACATCCCTCTCTTTCCTTCATCCAGGCAATGAAGAAGTATTGTCACAGTTCAATGGCATATTCTAGGCAGGCAAAAACACACAAGGAGTGTGAAAAGCAGGACTAGTGAGGGGTGTGGTCTGGAAAGAAGGGGCACGGTGAAGGAGGGTGTGTGGCCTGGGACCACATTCTGAGGGACACACAGAGAGAGCAGGAGATCAATATTTGGGGCCCAGGCCTCGGTTTCCCTATTCTTGGTCTATAGAGAGTTAAGAGAGTTTTTGGATTTGATATCCCGCCTTTCACTCCCCTTCAGGAGTCTCAAAGCGGCTAACATTCTCCTTTCCCTTCCTCCCCCACAACAAACACTCTGTGAGGTGAGTGGGGCTGAGAGACTTCACAGAAGTGTGACTGGCCCAAGGTCACCCAGCAGCTGCATGTGGAGGAGCGGAGACGCGAACCCAGTTACCCAGATTACGTGACTACCGCTCTTAACCACTACACCACACTGGCTCTATAGGTTTGCACCGCTCCTGTTTGATTTAAAGTTGAGGAAAAGATCAGCAAAATTCCAAACCTCAGATGGCTCAAGTAGCTTCAGCAATCAATATCTGACAGTAAATTTGTTTCCATGTTTGCATTCCTGCTTCAGTCATTCCTGTTTCCTGATAGAATTTCCAGAAGGTTGAAACAGGAACTACCTGACTGCCATTGCTGTGCTTTCCAAATTATTGGCAACGTTAGCTGAAATGTTCCCAAGATTATTTTTAATATTCAATCTAACTGATTTCTGGAAGAATACAGTTAAGTACCTGCTTTTATGCAATCGTTGACATAGCAAGGCTTCGTTGCGGTTTGGCCAGAATGCCAGAATAATGAAGATGGAAACCTGAGTCTGCTGCCTGAGAGATTGCACTGGTTCTCAAAAACACTGAAGTGGCTCTTTAGAGTACAATATAATATTGACTTTTAATATAATGTTCCTATTAAGAACCATTTCTTACAGATGGCAGATATCGTGAACCTGTGGAGTCCTGCAAAAAAAAGACAGAATCCAGCTCTACCAGTCGCTTGATGGTTTGGTCACAGAAACAAACTGCTTTCTTTACAATTCAGTGTGTGTCTGATTAGAAATAAACCTCACTGAATTCAATGGGACTTGCTCCAGGTATGTGTGTATAGAACTGCAGTCTTAAGCACTGTTCTTGAGTAAACTAAAGGGGCAAGGCTTTTTAAAAATGTGTTATGGAAGGGGTTATTGGGTTGTTGTTTTATTTTGATTACCGTATTGGCCCGAATATAAGCTGCACCTGCAAATAAGCTGCACCTTTAAAATTCATGGGGGAGGGGAGACAATACCCAAGTATTCCCCCAGTGCTCCTGGGCTGCTTCTGGTGGCTGAGGTAGGGGAGGGAATAGAGATAATTATTAAAAGATGCCCTAAACTAAGTACACATCAGTGAAGGTGACGGATCAGTTTTTTTCTTTGTAAGTAAAGATTATTATGATTTTTATTTTTAAAAAACCTTTCTCCAGAAGATTCATTACCTTAGCTTACCCCAATACTATATTCATTGACTGAGCTAGTGAAATGTACCAGACTGGAAAAAGACACACACATTTATTTTGCTTAACTGGCTACTGCTTCTTTGCTTCTTACTCACCAGGAGCCAGATTTTTCTTGAGGCAATGTCTATTCCTATTGAAGGAGCCATAAAGTTTACTACTGCCAAGCAGTGACTTGCTCCATTTAAACATGATTCATTGGGAAGCCTGTTTTGCATCAGTTAACATGCAACATTCACACTTTTTGTTAGGGGGGATTCACTGCTAAGTTTTGTAACTGTCTCATTTTGGTGAGACAACTTCTGGAGTCACAAACCTGTTCAGGCACTTAACAAATGTGTGAAGGTACACAGAACATAAAGGGGCACTGGACAGTACAGGTGCTGTCCCTAATGTCCTCTTCTACTCCACCTGACCTTCCTTCACTGAATGGAAAGATCTGAAGAGCGATTCCAAGCAGATACAGCTTAGAAGACTTCCCATGACCATGAACCCTGGTAATGCAGGGTTCCTGGCCATGGGGAAGATTCTAAGCATATTCACCTGAGTGGGTGAGGAATCCCTCCTCAGATATTCTCACTCAGTACTGGAACATCTGCAGGGCCACAATTTCTACATCCCTGAAACAGAGATAGCTTTTCATAAAATCCAACATTGTCTATAGACATTGTTAAGCTTCTCTTCCAAGCAGGCCTGTGCTTGTTGTAAGTACAGGAACCATTTCTCACAATGTTTGCCAAGACTTGCTGCCCCAGAAAAGAAAAGACCTGTATGGGGTGAACCAACATCTGTGCCTGTGCAATGCCACAAGGCATGATGTTCTGCCCCACAGGAATGTTACAACAGCACTGCAAGCAACAGTGCCTAGGTCAGTATGGAAGACCAGGATGTACAGATTCTGTAGCTGCAAATGGCTCATGGAGAAGAATTCATTAAAATGTTCCCTCATGATTAAGTTGCATCTGAAAGGAAAGGCACAGGAGAGTGTTTTCCTGGCTCAGACTCCATCACCTCAGGTCCCAGAAGAAGAAAGATATACAGAGTAGACTGTTCAGCTGGTTGCAACAGGAACAGGAGTGAAGAAACGTGAATGGTATCTGTGCTACAGTCAATGGTGAGAACAATGGATGTGGTGATCATAAGGAAGCATAAATTCAAAAGAAAATGTGATCGACAACCAGAAAAAGTGGGGAATAGAATAGGGACAGTCTGGAAAAGGTTGGAAAAGAAAGGAATAAGAGCAGATTCAGGGGATAAAAAGAATTTCAAACCTTACTTGGGGAAAGTCTTGAACCTTGCACCTTGCTCTAGAACAGATTCCTGTGGAGACTTAATAGTCCACAGCAATAACCTGCTGGAAGGGACATCTCAGCAGTTCATCATATTTCCCCAGTAACTTTGATATAAGAGACTCTCCTACAACATCTCTACCTTTCTACTGATTGTGTTCACTTATGCCAGTTTCTTTGCCCGAACAGGCAGTGCTACATATTGAGGCTAACTTCTGGCATCACCATTTAGTAAAGGTTAGTGAAACACTTAGGAAAGCATTTACAATTGTTTCCAATTTCATCTATAAAACCTACCACACATCCCACCCATTACAACTATCTCCAGGGCCAGCCATACTGTTACTAAGTCTCCTCCCATGACAGATGCCAGGGGACAGGGATCAAGAACTGGTGGAGAACAGAGCTGTGTGTGCCACATAGCCTGGCCTGCCCCTCCTAAGACAACCTGCTGTCTGTAGGTGCAGTGAGGATCAATGTCCTCTCGCCAGCACTGAAGTAAGGCCCCATCTATGCCATACATTTGAAATGGAATGGCAACATTTTAAATAGTCATGGCTTCTCCCAAAGAATCCTGGGACTGCAGTTTGTTAAGGGTTGAGGGACTCATAGAGAATTGCTAGGTAGTCCCTATTCCACTCAGAGAGCTTCTTCCTCTCCTCCTCCTCGTCCTCCTTCTTGTTGTCATATTTATATTCCTCCTTTCCCCCAAGGCAGTTCAATACTCATTCAATCTGTTTAACATTCAATCTGCCTTGCTAAGGAACTCTAAGAATTGTAGCTCTGTGGATGGAATAGAGGTCTCCTCATAACTCACAGCACCCTTTACAAACTAAAACTCCCATGATTCTTTGGGGGAAGTCATGCATGACACCACCTTCAATGTATAGGGCAAATGGGGCCTAAGATTCAACAGCCTGTCTAGTATGTGGAATGGAAGGTGTGGAGTGCCATCTTGTCCACCTCAGACAGCAAAATGGCTTGACCTGGGCTGCTCCTGGCTGTCTTTCTCAAGCTGTCTTACTGTCTTATAACAGAAAGGGCCTCTCCTGAAAGCATTTATAATTAAGCAGTTTCTAGAGGAATGGAGAATGTTTTTCAAATCATTGCTATTTCAATGACAGCCTTTAAGCGTATTGTTTCAAGTCTTGATATCCAGCAGGCCAACTGCTGTTCCTATGGCCTGAAATGATATACACAGATGTGGCTCCTCCAACATATTAGTCAACCAAAAAAATGTTCTTATTTACAGGAAACACATTTCATCCAGAGAAGCAACAGAGCAACAGAGAATAAAAGAACATGCCGAAGTTCAACGCTATGAAATGGGAGGAGACACACAGTAGTTGTTTATGGGGAACATGCTGTGAGATGTAAGATGTATATATATTTTCAAGGAAGGCAGTTTTTCTTCCTCCTTTCCATATCTCCACAGAGCTAAGAAACATTGTTCCCTAGTTCTCTGAATAAATTACTATGACTATGCATGAAAGGTACAGACAGCTAGCTCATTGCCTTTTGGGATTTTTTTTCCTGACGTGTTTTTTAACCAAATGAACATGTGGCAACAGCATAAAAGAGTAAGTTTGAATTCCAGAGATTCTGTTAAACCAACTGATCTACTCAGATAGTTTGGAAAGGTACCAAACTGACAGATGGGTTCCAAAACAACAGTTTTTAATTTGATTAATTGGATCACTTTTGAAAAGAAAGGAGGGGAAAGGCTGCTCAAGTTAATTTCCTGATTTCCATAATCTCCTCTCGAATAAAGGAGGACAGCTAAGGAAATAGCCTAGATGAATAGAACAACTATGATGCACTATTGTAGCAGAAGAAAGAGAGGTTAGATTTGTGGTGCATTCAGACTTTATTAGTTTTTGTTTTTTAAAGCGGTGAGCACTTAACGTTTCAGAAGAGGTGCAAATACATGTATGCATGGAAAAATTTCAGTAATATCTGAATGGCCAGGGGTTCGCCATCCCTGCTGTCATGGAAATCAAAGCATCTTTAAGAAGTTATGTCAACTAGAGGAAAAGAGTGTTTAAGTATATCCTAAGAAGGTGTGTGTGGCCAGCTAGCTTGGGGAGTAGGAAGCTGAATAAAGCTAGTTTGTTGAAAATATTGACAAGAAAATGGGACTTGAGCCAACTCACCAAATCACAACTTATTTCTCTTGATGCTGTCAAAGCTGTCTCTCAGTCTTGCCTGCAAGCAGTTGTTCAGAAGACTTAATTTGTGACCTGCGCTCTCCAGTTATAGAACTGTAATAGTCAGGAGGAAATATTCCATGTTGATAGCAGCATTTTGAGATGTTATACTCCAGGGAATTGCTGGCAAGTTCCTGTCCATGGGCGCTCCCAAGTCACACAGCTAGGGATGATTCAGTTGGCATTTTAAGGGGAACCCACTTAATTCGCACTTTGCGAAACAATAAGTGAACGAAAAAAAGTGATCTATCAAATCTGAATTTTGCAGTGCAGCTCTCCGGTCAAGCAATGTGCACAAACCAAAAGTCCAGGTTGACAAACAAAGCCAAACCATGGCTTAGCACAGAAGAGGAAGAATTACAGAAAGAATGGAGAGTCCATGAGCCTTTTCAGGAACCCTCATGCTGATCTGTTTGTCCTAAGCTAAGTGTTACATGCAAACCAGTTCTATGTATTGATGTCATTATTCATGGCATAATTGACTCAGCTGCCATTGTCAACATTTGTGATTTTTATCTGAAATCCATTCATTTCACTTCTTCTGGAGATTCAGCACTGGCTATCTTTGCTGTTAACAACTCAGCTAGAACATTTCTGTTTGAACCAGGGAGCACATATAAAACAATAACTGCATTTTCTGATGGCTCTTTAGTGGGTAAGTTTAAATGAGAAATGTGTTTGGGCTGAACCCATATTACATTTTTAAAAAATGAGTTTCTAGTAGACCCTTTTCTTTTGTGAAACATTGTTCACTAGTTGTTTCAGTATTTCAAAATTGTAGCAGTGGTTGGAATCAACATGCCTATTGGTTGGGTATACCCACTGGGATTTTTGGGTCTCCGCCTTTGAACAGCTGACTTCCCTGGCTGCCATGCCACAAACTGCTTTTCAAAGTCCCCTCATATTCAAAGGTGGTATGAGGTTGGTATTTGGGGCTGGAGTTGATATTTAAGACACAGAAACTCAAAGCCCCCTTGGCTTTGAATAACTGCCTTTCGCTCTCTCGTTCCTGCCCAGTGGCTTTTTATTTTTTTATTATTATTATTATTTAGAAATGGGAGAGTACAAATAAGGCAGGAATTTCTTTGAGGAACTAAATGAACAAAATTGAGGCTGTGCCGTAGCACCATGGGCATGAATAGAAGATATTACAGGTGAACCAGAAGCCTAATGTCAATATTTAAAAGAGGCAAACAAATCACTCCTACTCATTCAACAGCACAATTAATTCAGAAATCTGTCAACAGAGGTATAAAAGGAATGCCATTCTACATGGTTCAGGGGGCAGTTTGCCGATTAAATATTTGTTTTCCACAGAATATGGACAATAATATTTGTACAGGATTTCGCATATTAGAATCCTTAATGTTATGTTGAAATCGCCATCATAATCCAAATAGCTTAACAAACAAAAATGGGGAAATGGAGTAACTAGGGGATTCTATTGATAAAATCCACTTCGATTCACCAACAATGTTCTCACACTAGAGCATGTAAAAAATGGGATATCCTGATGGGGACAGGATCTCTCTTTCCTCCCCAGGAACCCAAAGGGTGGCAATAAAGGGAGAGAGAAAATAAATACGGTCCTTCATGAGCAATCCTTTAGTTTACACATACGAAAATAGTTTCTACAGTATTGTTAAATACAGGACATCTAATTCTTTCCCCTGTTTTATTTGTCTTCACCTCTTATGAGTTGATCTAGGAGTACTGAAATTTGCAGGCGAAGAAGTCCGCATTCATTTAAATAGGACCTAGTGTTGTACAGTTAACAACCCTACAGTTTATGAGATCATTGCTGGCGTGAAAAGTAAGGTAAATATGATTACTGGATTTGTGTATATATATCTCCTGTCTCTTTCCTTGTATTTCATAATTCCTTAGGGTCTTGTTATCCTATGATAGCTACACATGTCCTGGGGTTACTAGCACCATAAATTATCTATTTTCATTCTAACATCTGCCCTGTGGGCTTGGTTGCTGTGTTTAATACCTTCCTCAGTGCCAGATGGCTGGCCTTACTTTTTCACCATGCCACTATAAACCATCCTAAATGCAGAGATGGTTTTAGGGTAGTGTGACAGGTTTGCCTGCACTAGGCCAAGCTGAGAGGAAGTGCTGCAGGAGGTGCCACAACAATGATGAACAATAGAAGGCGAGAGGCAAGAAACTCTGGATTTTTGTGTCACACAGGGTGCCAAAGTCTGCCCCTGCTCCAAGGATCTGTGCTCCTGACTTATCTAATGCAGCAGTCTTGAAGACAATCCATGAAACTGTTTTGCTGGAATAGAAGCATGATGGAACTACTTCAGTGGTCTGTTATTTACAGCCAGGTTCAGCCCAAGTGACTTTGAACAAGTTGTTCTCTCTCAGACTCAATTACCTACATGTAAAATACATCCAATGTGAACACTAAGCTCCCATCGTATAGAGGTTTGTTAGGCTACAGGGCAGAAAGACACCAATAACTTCCATGATGAATGTGTGCTAACATAAACAACAAGCCAAATAAACGTTCTTCATGATATAGCCTCTGTGCACCACAACCCTCAATCATAGAAAGAAGCTACTGTAAGCCCTGCAGTTTTACCTTTATTGCACCTTAATTTTTAGTCTTCAATGAAGATGCTCATTACATCATTTTTACATGCTTAACTGATCCTGAATCAGTTGCCTAGATATACAATGCTGGATGGTTTAAGATTCAACGTATGTTGCATTACTTTGAAATATTCTAATGACTTGATCTTAATTTTTATTCTGTTGGCATGCATTGCCTTGCCATAATTGAGTATAAATGGAAATTAATATGCAGGCAATTATTAAAATGAGGTCTGTGTCTATTCACTTAAAGGTAAGCAAAATACAGATTGACAAGTTAAAATACAGATGGAACATTGTTTTCTTCTACTATAAATTCTCAGGTGTTAAATGGTTTGAAAAGTAGGAAAACGAATTTGTAAGGTGGGAGCTGGGGAGACGGGGATCTGGCCTTTGGAGGTGGGGACTATAAGAATTGGCTTACTGATGCTGATTCTTGCAAGTAGTGAAATAAATCCAGGAAGTGGGTTTCTCAACTTACTAGTAGTTGTCAATTCCAAATATATCAGACTGTTTTGTTTTTCTTTGTTTACCCTCTCTGCATTTCTTTTGCCATCCTTTTCATAAACAGAAAACATACATGTCAGCTCCAATTACTGCTGCTGTCGAAAAATCTCCAGTTACAGCCAGTTGTAGATTACTTTCTTATGGCTGTGGGATCAAATTGTAGATTAATAGTAATGGTGTGATATCCCAAGTCGCATGATTCCAAGGTATGTATAACAAAAGCCATCATCACACACAGTGTCCCTGTCTTTATATTCTGCTGCAAAGTTTTAGCTCCCAGTAGTAATGGCACTACCAGTAATGATGTATGGAAGTGAGAGCTGGACCATAAAGAAGGCTGATCGCCGAAGAATTAATGCTTTTGAATTATGGTGCTGGAGGAGACTCTTGAGAGTCCCATGGACTGCAAGAAGATCAAACGTATCCATTCTTAAGGAAATCAGCCCTGAGTGCTCACTGGAAGGACACATTGTGAAGCTGAGGCTCCAATACTTTGGCCACCTCATGAGAAGAGAAGACTCCCTGGAAAAGACCCAGATGTTGGGAAAGATGGAGGGCACAAGGAGACGGGGACGACAGAGGACGAGATGGTTGGATAGTGTTCTCAAAGCTACCAGCGTGAATTTGACCAAAATGCAAGAGGCAGTGGAAGACAGGAGTACCTGGCGTGCTCTGGTCCACGGGGTCACGAAGAGTCAGACACGGCTAAACAACTAAAGAACAGCAACAACAAGTAATGGTACTGCATTTCATTCAAGCATTTGTATCCTAAATGTCACAAATCTCTCTCTCTCTCTCTCTCTCTCTCTCTCTCAAGCCTGTTTCAAATTGTGATCCTTTGAAATTTGCACGTGAGTCTGAATGGACCCCAAAATGCCCGGCTCCTACCACGAGCCCTCATCATCCTGACTATCCTCTTCCTTCGACATTTATTTAGTGGTAAAGGCTAGCAAAAGATACAGTGGTGCCCCGCAAGACGAACGCCTCGGAAGATGAAAAACTCGCTAGACGAAGGAGTTTTTTGTTTTCTTAGCCGCTTCGCAAGACGCATTTCCCTATGGGCTTGCTTCGCAAAACGAAGCTTGCCCCGCAAGCTCCGGGGATAGCGGGGAAGTGCAGCGCGTCTTCCCCGCTGTCCCCGGACCTCTTTTGAAGCAAGGGGTGGCGGGGAGAAGATCGCTTCTCCCCGTTGCCAGCCCCGCAATCTCTGGGGACAGAGGGGAAGGCGTGCGCACCTTCCCCTCTCTCCCCGGACCCCTTTTGAACCAAGGGGCGGCAACGGGGAGAAGCGATTCTCCCCGCTGCCCCTTCCCTTGCTTTAAAACAGGTCCGAGGACAGAGGGGAAGGCGCGCGCGCCTTTCCCTCTGTCCCCGGAGATTGCGGGGCAGGCAACGGGGAGAAGCAATCTTCTCCCCACCGCCCCTTGCTTTAAACAGGTCCGGGGACAGAGGGGAAGGCGTGCGGCGCTTCCCCTCTGTCCCTGGACGGTCTCCATAGGAACGCATTGATTGATTTTCAATGCATTCCTATGGGAAACCGTGCTTCGCAAGACGAAAAACTCACAAGAAGAAAAAACTTGCAGAACGAATTAATTTCATCTTGCGAGGCACCACTGTACTGCTGTAGGGTCTCTGTAGAACAGCAAGTGCACAACAGCATTCAGGGGCCACTGAGAACAATGTGAAATATTGTTGGTATTGGATGCAGAGGTCTCTAGGTCACATTGCACTGCCTGTAACATCAGAAGCATGATGGGACCTTTGCTTAAAATGCAGCCAATTAAAATGACTCATAATCTGAAGATCAGTTACAAAATAAATCTTTTTAACTTTCTTCACTCCTAACCAGGCTTGGAGGGAGTCGTCAGGAGAGTTCTAGAGTTACTGCAGAATTCTGCCTTTTAAAATCAATAAAGGCTTTAAAATGCCTGAGAAACCCTACAACTTGTTAACTTGACAGTTTAACCTGAAAGTGGTCAACTGAATCTTCACACAAGTCTGCTTTCAAATTCTTCAAACGTAAATGAAGACAGAACAGTTCTATAACAGGACTATACCACCTCCAAAAAGGTTTGGCTCGCTCAGTTTCCAAATAGATAGTATTGTGATCCATGAAACAGAAATGAGACAGATCTGGTTTTCGTAACCCCCAATCCAATTCAAAGGCATCTAGCACAACACCTTTTGCACCTACCCATCTGAAATTTGACAGTATCCCTCTACATGTAAAAGGCTACTGTGCCTACAAAATCCATCAAATTATGACAAAATATTTATAATAGCATTTACTTAAAAAAAAAACAACCCTTCAAAATTCAAGGGCTACTTGCACATACACAAACAACCCCCTCTGCACCTATTTGTCTGACATTTGACATGCATCATCCACTTGGAAGGGGATATTAAGCATGCAAATTTCAGTCAGTTTTGCCACAAAGCAAAAAGTCCAAAACTATGTGCTGATTTCCTCTAATAGTCAATGGGGAGACAAGTGAGGTTCTGATTCAGACCCAATGTGAAGCTATAGTCCTCCGTATGGGTCTGAGAAGAATCAACCCACTTTTTGGAGCCCTCTAGTTTTTATTTACTTTTATTTATATATTTTAGACAGCTTTTAGAAATGTTCATGGTAACAAAGATACTTAACAAGCTGTTAAGTATCTTTGCAATATGTGGCTATTCCGTGCACAACATGGAAGGGTTTAACCTATCCAGGCTTCAAGGTGGCAACCTTAAGAACCAGCTATAGATTTCTATCTATTCAGAGAATGCATTTAGCTAGTGAAGCTGAATTCACACCAGCCCGTCATGAAGACAGATGAAAATGCTAACAGCTGTTTGAAAATTCAGGGAAGCACATGTTCAAGCTCTGAACCACAACTTGGTTTTTTTGCCCACTGTGTCCCTTTTAATTGATGAAGTGACACATTTAGAATTTAATTCCAACATCATTTCTGTAGCGAGTGTGTAAAAGTAAGAACAAGTTGTTCCATAGACGTCTGTGACATTAATAATAATGTGTTAATTCAGGAAATAGCAGAGGCAACATTACATTTCTCCAGAGGGAAACAACTTGAAAGAAAGGCATGAAGGTAGAAGAGAAGCGAAAAATCAACATTATGAATAATATGAGTTTTCTAGACTTTGAGACTCTCTTCCTCAGGATCAGGCTGCATGCACAGATCTAAGCACAACTTTCATGCTAGAGAGAAAATACTGATCATGTGTTGGAGAAGAAGGAGAGAAAGGGAAACATTTCCTCATTCCTGTATCATTGACACTGGATTAGCTCCAGAGTTGCATTTCCAAAAATGGATGGACTCATTGGATTCATGGAACGGATTGAAATCATGTAGAGGAAATTCTGGCAGATTCCCCCTCCTGGCTGCAGCATCATGCAATTCTCCAGAGCATATTTTCATGGGACTGCAAGGAGGATAGAGGAATCAATATCAGCTCCTTCCTTCTTTCCTAGCGAGAGTGCCCATGAGTTCAGCTTCACTCACAGGAATTCTGGATCCAAGCCACTGTCCCTAATACTGCCAACCATTTGTTTGGCAGAGTGTATGGTGTGCAGAAGTGTCCAATGTGTACCCCTTTGCATGCGTGGATCTAATTTAGAACAGTGGCCCATATGCAGAAGCCAGTTTCCATGCACAGATCTCTTTTGCTGCACTGAAATCTGACTCGGAAATATTTTTTTTGAAAGACAAAAATACAATTTCATCGTGATTTAAGTTAATTCAATAAGGTCCAGGATCAACATATTCAATACTTTTACACTTTGTTTCTCCTCCCCTGCCCCCAACTTCTTAAATCCAACAGTAACCATTACTTGGGAATACTATAAAATTGATCGTAAGGAAAAAATGGATTTTATTTTATTTTATTTACAAGCAAATTGAAGCTTCTTGAGTTGGCACTATAGGAAGCTGTGTAATTCCTTTGGTAGGATCAAACAAAGACAATTGCCTGCAAAATGTGTTGGTGTTGAGTGTTGTCTCTCAGCCTTTCATATGTAGTCTAAGTGGTTTGTGACAACCATAGTACCTGATTTGCCAGCCTCTTTGAGTAAAATATGAGAAGTGTGGGTGGCATGAAGTCTTCCAGGGATTTGGATAGTAGTGTCACAGAGGGGCAGCTTTTATCAGTCTCGGATCCTCATATAAATGTGAAGCATCACTTAGTATTTTATATTCCTTATCTAATCAGGACTCCAAAGTTGCTGTCTTTCAGAATATCCCGTCTGGCAGGACATCTGTACATGCTCTGAAATCTAAGACTCTGCTTAAGCAAGGAAATTGTAAGTTGCTAATTTAAAGTTACAGATACAGTGTATCTGAAGAAGTGTGCATGCACACGAAAGCTCATACCAAGAACTAACTTAGTTGGTCTTTAAGGTGCTACTGGAAGGGGGGGGAAAGTATGTTGCTAATTTAAACTGAGCTTTGTTTCTCCTTTGCAAGTCTATGCAAGTGCAATTTTGATGCCTTTCCATTTCCTTCCTTTCCCCCCTCCCTTTCTTATTCTCTAGTAAAATTCCATATGTTTTTACATTTTCCTTTATTGGTTTTTAAAAGGCTATTTTCTGGAACTTCTCACTAAAATCATCCCCACATGCTAGATTGCATGCTTGCAAATCTACCTCTTTGCATTCTAAGGATAGTTCACAAGCTTTTCTTAAATTCTGGCTTTGAGAAACTAAAGCTCTTCTCTTCTTTCTCTTCCTGCCCCCACCCCAAGCTGGACTGAGGCAAGTTATTGGCAGTAAAGACACTCTCCGAGCAACTGGATCCCTTAACTGGAAGCTGCCTATCATAATTTTGGGGGAGGGGAAACCCTTGCAACAATCTGCCCGCATAAAAAGAACCAGATCCGTCACAAATGGAGGTCCATTTGGAACAGATTTTCACTTGCAAGGAGGGAAAAAAACCCTCCTTTGCCAATGGTGATGGCATGTGTATGTGCAGAACAGTTATTTTAATCCTGTCCTCCAGATCAGTACGATAAAGTAGCCAAGCACCAACCTGAAAATATAGTTGCAGATCAAGTGACGCTTCTGCAGGAAACCGGGGGGGGGGGACATTTTGGGAGCAGACAGGAGCCTCAAAATGTGGATACCATCCAGCATTCAGAAGGACAACTCACAACTTGGATTGCAAATATGAGGCACCCCTATTATTATCTTCCAGACATTTTAATAGGATTTATTCACATTTTAAAATTAAGATTGGCTACTCTTTGTCGTGACATTTCCTGAATCAATGAGACTCCCCTTCATAAGTTTCTGTAGCTCAGCTTCTACATTTCAATGACTTTATCCTGTGCTCCTTATGTTGAAAACCACATGCTAGGTGAAACATGTGTAGATCCTTCTTATCTGATCACTACTCCCCCTTCTTAGCTGATCAACAGTTGGGTGAGAAGAACTGGACCCACCTTTCAAACTACACTGCAGCTATGTGCTGGCTGCCAGGATAGTGCTAAATGTCATTTTTTCCAGAACTACAGACTTCCCCAATATTGACCTCAGAAGAAAGCATTACAAGCTGTTACAATGTATGTATCGGAACCCATTAAAAAAGTCACCAGAATGTGTACTTCCAAACCAAGGAATATTTTTTTCTGGCAACCACTGGTGGTTCTATATTAGTGCTTTTCAAAGTGTGTTCTAGAAAACTCCGGGTTCCTTGGACATTACCGTTTACCTGGTGCTCCAGAGAAGCAGTGTTTGTTGCCTTGGTGCAGCCATGGCCCAGCTCCAAGAAGCATATTTTCTTCTCCTCACAACTGTTGGGGGCCATGCTGGCTTGATGCCAAAGGCCCTTTGGAACAGGCCAACCAGGGCACAGCTGGGGTGGGTCTGACCCAGCCGAAGCTGACTCCACCTTCATGGTATAAAAAGATGGCCACACCTGGAGGTTCTCTCCCTTACAGCAGAAATTGTTGTGGGATCTCTACTTACATCTGTAGTCAATAAAGCTGTAGCCAATTTTGACCGAATACAAATGTCCTGTGTCTTATTTCTATGGTTGGCGCCTCACCAGGCTGCAGGTATCATGCACCTGGGCATGCAGTTTACCATGGGGTGCTCAATGAGAAGACCAGAAATATAAGGCAAATCCTGATCTCCCTATCAATGTAGAGCCACAGAGCTTGCTGGGTCTATTCCAGAGTGTGTTCCCTGTTCACATGGTGTGACGATAAACCCATATGCTTTGCCAGTGCTTCATGTGATTTCTCTGCATCTTAGAAGATGTCCTAGGATCTTCTAGGAGACGCTAATGTTCCATGGTCAGCCAATGTGAACAGAGTTAATGGAAAATTGAAAAGCACTGTTCTAAGTGAATCACAATACTTTTGATTCCGTAAAAGTGAGGTTTTATACTTCTTTGAAACTTTTATTGTTTTGGGGGGGGGGGGAAGTAGATAATTCTAAGATGTCTCTCTCTCTTTTTTTTTACTTTCTTGTCTAAACAGAAATATTGGATAGTGGATTAAATCTATGAAAAATGAGACAACATTTCATTTCTTCATTCCTAGATACCTGGGGATATCTAAATATGATATAACAATGATAATGATAATTTGTTGGCTGGGTGATATATCAATCATCCTGGTAGGTGAGAGAAAGATGAGTAAAAGCTGGCAAGGGTTCGTTGATTGCATTCTTCCAATATTAAAGCACTCCAGCTACACAAAACACGAAGGAGTAAACCCTAAGAGGATAAGCAGACATGCACATCAAAAACATTGATATGCTGACAAGCTTGAACCTGTCTGTCATATCTGAGCTTTACTCCTTCCTGAGAAGCACTGTGATACAAAGCAGGGTCCGGAAGTTATTAGCACTGCTGAAGAAACCCCATGGGGAAAAGTCAGTCTACCTTCTCTGGAGACACAGGACATGCTTGCCCATATATACAGTGATACCTCAGTTTAAGTACTTAATTCGTTCTGGAGGTCCGTTCTTAACCTGAAACTGTTCTTAACCTGAAGCACTACTTTAGCTAATGGGGCCTCCTGCTGCCACCGTGCCACTGGAGCATGATTTCTGTTCTCATCCTGAAGCAAAGTTCTTAACCTGAAGCACTATTTCTGGATTAGCGGAGTCTGTAACCTGAAGCATATGTAACCTGAATCATATGTAACCCGAGGTACCGCTGTGTGTGTGTATGTATATACATATATTCTTGTGGAGAAACAACATAATGCAGACTTATAGCTGATGTACAGCACGGGATTAAATAATTAGATTCAGGCATATCCCTTGTTTCCTTGATCTGTCAGATGTGTGTTTCTCCACCCACAGCATCCAGTGATATGGAGCAGGGAAATGTTCAACACAAGGATATCTAGAAAGCAGGGCAAGTATTACTGCATGCTCCAGAGGGAAATAATATAGGAATATGGGGAGCTTCTTTTATACCGATCCAGAGACCATTGGTTTATCTCACCAGCTATCATATACAATGCGACTTTTTTGATGCATCTGCTTTATGATGTCCCAGAGCAAAGACAGCTGGCCTCCACACAAAGGGACTATACTACTCGTGTGAGCGAGAAGCCACAGCCCCCTACGGATGCAGTCTGTTCACTAGTGACGATAAACATTCATAATTCCTGTGCTCCTGTTAAGTGGATGTAGATTTTGCCCTGAATCATGATCCCTGTCCTTTACATTTTTCTAACATATTCGTTCATGCATTGGAATATTTAGTCATAGAACTGAATGTCATGGACTGGCTCGATGCAGAGGAGTGATGGAAGACACCAGCCAGGGAACCCCTAGGGAACCCCCAGGGGAAGAAGGCTCAGAGCCAGGGAATTGGTGGTAGGATGACAAAGAATTATTAGCAACATCCTCCCAGGGTTTCAGGCAGAGAGAGATTCCTAGCCCTACCTGGAGATGCTGGGGATTATTATTATTATTATTATTATTATTATTATTATTATTATTATTATTATTCCCCACTCATCTGACTGGGTTCCCCCACTCTGGGTGGCTTCCAGCACATATAAAAACATAATAAAACATCAAACATTAAAAACTTCCCAATATGGATGTCGTCCCAATAGAGTTGCCTTCAGATGCCTTTGGAATGTTGTTTAGGTTTTTTTAAAAAAATCTGTTTGACATCTGACGGAAGGGCATTCTGCAGGAAGGGTGCCACTGCTGAGAAGGCCCTCTGCTTGGTTCCCTGTAACTTCACTTCTCACAGTGAGGGAACCACCAGAAGGCCCTTGGAAGTGGACCTCAGTGTCGGGGCTCGACAATCGAGGTGGAGATTGCACACACTCACTGAGCCGCAGCTGCTCCCATAGCTTGGCATGGGAAATGCTGTCTTTAGTAGCAGTTTCACATTCATTGTGACAGGGATTTCCATTTAATTTTCTTCTAATGGGGGGGGGAGAGATGGGGATGACATTTAAAAATAAACAAAACAGCAGTGTCTCCTGTTCTTGCTTGACAGACCTATAAAAAAGCATCTTGCCATTTAACTGAGCCACAAAAGCCTACTTCGAAATTAAAACATTATGAAACAGACTCACCATAATTTCGTATTAATAAGCACATCTTCGAAGAATTAACTGTGCTATCACTTACATACACACAGAGAAAGGGGGGGCAGGCAATTCAGCACAGTGAAATGGTATGAGGACGGAAAGAATTCTTCAGTCGTGAATGGCTCATGCCATGACCCCGGGTGCAATTTTGAGAGGGGGCACAAATAGGTGCCCCCACAGCAGACTCCTTCATCGGAGCCTGCACCAGAGGGAGCTGTGCCTTGGCGGCGGCACTTGTGCCTGCCGTAACTCTGTCCCAGGTCAAGCCTGACCCTGGGGGAAAGAGCAGGCAAGTGGGAGGTAATGCTGTTGCCCATCCTCCTTGCCTGTGAAGCGTCTTACACTCGGCTACAGTAGCTCTGCCACCGGTCAGGCCTGACCCAAAGAGCAGGAGGTGAGTGGGCAGAAGCTTCCTCACCCCTCTCCTACCCTGAACTGTAGTGCACGGGAGAATGCCTCCACGCCCCTTCCCGGGCATTGCAGGCATAAGCTTCACTCTTGCCAGTCATAAAATGATTCCAGATACTATTTACCATATTTTTCGCTCTATAAGATGCACCCGACCATAAGACACACCTAGTTTTTAGAGGAGGAAAACAAGAAAAAAAAATATTCTGAATCAAATGTTGTTGAAGAGGAAGGAGGAGGGAGAATCAGCCTAAGGCATCACAACAAGGGGCAGATTTCCCTCTTGCTGTACTGGGTTCAGCGGAGCAGCGCAAAGCCTCTTCAGCGAAGCAGGAGGAACGCTCCCCCTTCACTGAAGAGGCTTTGTGTGGCTATCCCTGAAGCCAGAACAGCAAGAGGGAGAGCTGTGCAGCCTGCATTCGCTCCTGTGCTGGTCCCGGAGGAGGGGGTTACCGTGAGGCGTGGTCAGAGTCCGGTCTTGGGTCGAGGGTCTGGAGTCTGTCCACCAAGGGCAAAGCGGGGTCCAAAGCAAGAAGCCGGGCGTGGTCAGGAACTCCGGAAGAACAGGTCTGGGTGCTGGCAGAAACAGGTTTCCAACAACGTTGCTCCCACAACCCGGGACTGGGCTGACTGACCTTTATCTTCTCTGAGGCCAGGGGCGGCCCCAGCCCCCAGGAGACCTGCCTCTCCTGGCCTTAAGGCAAGCACTCCTCCTGAGAGAACCCAGTTCCCTCCGCCTCTCTGCCCTGAGCCTCTGCAGCTCAGGAGAGGCTGGAGGGTTACTGGACCCAGGGGAAGGCTCACCTTCCCCTGACAGGGCTGGGAGAGGCACACCTGCAGGCAATGGGTCCTCAACCACCTCCAGAGCCAGAGTGGATTCATCTGGTGTCTGCTCCTGAGGATCCGGCACAGGTGCAGACCCTTCAGATTCAAGCCCCTGCCCCGGCTCAGCCAGCCCTGGAGACGGGGACTCCTGTGCAGGCTGGGACTCCTCAGGTTCAGCTTCTGAATCAGATTCCCAGGCCATCACAGCTCCATAAGACGCACACACATTTCCCCTTATTTTTTAGGAGGGAAAAAAGTGTGTCTTATAGAGCAAAAAATACGGTAACAATTTGCAATGACAAAATGTGAGATTAAAAAGCTGACGGGTGGTTTTGCGCTGAGCTTTAAACATCAACACCAGTTTTGACAATACCAGTCATTTGTTCCTATTCTATACTTATTCCGTCTTTTATTCAGTGTTGAAGATAGGACTGCCAACAGCTGGGGTGAAACCTTATACTGCCCTGCTCACTATAGAGCCAAAGATTGTTCGTTATTAGATGTGTGGTTCATTGTAGAGCCGTCGCACCATGAAATATCAGCAGTGGTGGCTGATGCCCTCTGGAAATTGTGGGACAGAAGGGAAGAAGGTAAGTGGAGTCAGAGCCAATGACAGCAAGAACCAATGAATTTTCGCTTTGTCCCCATCCTCCCTCCTGCCGAGTTCTACAAGGCCAAAACTGAGACTAATGAGGAGGAAGCTGACAAGCAGTGCCACCCCCTGGACAGGAAGCAGCAAGGCAGATAGGTGGAGGCTGGCTGATGGCAGACTGAGGTAGTTGGAGCAGTGCCCCATTCGCCCAAATGACCCAGCCTCCACTGAGTATTGGAGCCCTTCAGTACTCACTCACAGCTAACGTGAATTGCTGGGCAAGACAGTTCTTTGAAAGAGGATTTAGAATACCCCTGTGGGTAGGGGAGGAGATCACCTGACATCATTGGGCAACTCCCTGTCATACTTGGCCTGCAAGGGATGGGGAAATTAATGTCCTGGCCCACCAGCCAGATTCCATTTCCTGCTTTAAACTTTAAAAACAGGTAATCCTGTTGCCTATAGTCTGGTGGAGCTAGAACATATCACACAGTTTGACCAAAATACGGAACATTTCCCCCTGGGAGCAACAGGACTTGATGTTCTCTCAAACTCAGGGGGAATTGTACAGAAAATAAAATAAAAGCATGTCTAGCCCCAGGTTTGTTTGTTTGCTTGCTTGCTTGTTTACATGGGGGAGCCATGTTTTCTTGTGGTTGCCTGTTTTCAAAAGGAAAGAAATATCTTAGGAGGACCAAAAGTAGTGCTGCAAACTTCAGACCACTTCAAAAGTACATTTATTTGTTCATTTTTACCTTAGCGCATCAGCATAGATTTTTAATAGATTTCCTCTTTAAAATCCACAGGATGGATTTGGTGCCATCCTTATGTTTAGCTAATGGTACATGATGCTGAATCTCTTTATAGTTCAATCTAACTCTGAGGGAAGCAAGGGACTGAACTTTGGGAGTGTGTAAAACTCTCCACTGACCTCACCTGTGTTGCCATAACTCCTAACAGCCACAAACAGGCTGTTGTCATTTTTCTCCCCAAAGCTCTTGTTACAAGGTATGAGTCTGAGTCCCTACATATGTGTCCAGCACTCTCCTATGCACACTCCCAAGAGGTTTAGGATCTTTTGCTGGAGTTAATACGTGTTATGCTCCACAAAGTTCACATGCAAGAGGAATAAAGCAGGCTTGGTTTATTACATGAACAGAAAGAGACAGTGTACCGGGATGCTATTTTCAATAGCAAGGTTAGAATCTAAGGGAGAAGGAAATCATACAGCATAAACACACCTTAATATGAAGAGTTAAAAAAAAAAGACCCCTAACTATCCCCAGAGCCTGGAGAGTGACAATTTGCCAAAGTACCCATGCTCACAAGAAGAAAAGAAAGGGCTCAACTCAACTTCGAAGCCTCATGGAACAAAGTGAGGGATGCAAAATCTGGACCTCCTGCAAGAGTTAAATTATTCCCTTAAAATCCCATACAAACCAGGCAACAGAGATCTCTCACCCATTCTTTTGGTCCAGGTCCTGTGGGGTATGAAGCTGGTCCTTTTTTTGCAGAGCAAACAGGGGGGCCCATTGCTGTTTTGAGCTACCTAGCCATTGAAAATCTAGGGTTTTGGTAGTCTTTTAAATCAATGCAACCTTACGGAGAAGAGAGGGGTCTTTTGGGGTGAGTGCCAAAATATATTTATTCCTTTCTTCCATTATTTCGTACAAATTCCTGTTTCCTATTTTGCTACCTCTACCTAGTTACCTTGTATGTTTCTTGAATCGTGTGTTTTACTTACAGGAGATGGTAATTAAAGTTGGCTGGTAGCGCAGGATTGCTGATCTTTCCTTTAGGCATTAGCTCAGGATATTTACTCATAACTGCCAGGACATGCAGAAGATAAGGACTAGTAGCAGATAATAGGCTCCTTATTTTATATCAGGTTATGCCAACTGCTCTATCATGATCTATGACAATAAACCATGGGGGGAAATCGTATTTGTGAACACCCTTAGACTATCTGGTTCAATGATACAGAGTTGCTTTGGCAGGGCCTTCTGTGGAGAGGGGAAATGGTGGCGGACAGCCAGGAGCACCAAGACGAGTTCTGGTGGCACATGGCAGGGGGTTGGACTAGATGACCCCCACGGTTCCCTTCCAGCTGTACCATTCTGCGATTCTATGCCCCTTGCAGGCGGCGTGGCCCACGTGGGCGCATGAATCGCAGAAAGGCGGGCGCGCTGGGAAAGGGACGGCAAGTTAAGTTGCGCTTTTGCGCGAAAGGGGATCTCCCCACGCCGCTCGCGCGCTCAGCCAATGGGCAACCGAGGGGCGCCCCTTCGACGTCTCCTCCCGCGAAGCTCAGTCCGCCGCGCGCTCCCCTCCGCCTCCCAGAGCCGCCCACCAGGCAAAGGAGAGCCGCCGCTCGCTCCTGCTTGCAAACGCGCCGCGCAAGACGCAGGAAGCAGAGAGCCAGCGCGGGGCATGCTTGGCGCGGGGCGCGCTCCTCTTGCTCGTCCCGAGACGCAGCAGCTGCGGAGGGAGCCGGAGGGGCAGAGTCCGTCCCCGGGGCAAGAGTTTGGCTGCGGAAGCGCCTCGGTGGGGAAGTAGGGGGGGGAAAAGAAAGAAAGCCCCAAGCTCGCTGGTGCTGGTGCTCTTGTTTCGAAGTGTTCAAAGAGAGAAGCGCCGAAAGGACAGAAGCGCTCCAAGTTCCCTGTTCTGTTACCCTGCTTTCCATTTCTTCGCTTTTCACTTGGCTCTTCAATAAGAGTTCCTGGATTTACTGCCTAACAGGGGTGAGGAAAACAGAGAATAGATCTTGGGAAGGATTCCTCAGCTCCCGTTTTGTTTTGTTTCCCTCCCCATATTTTTTTTTTAAATCTTAAGATGTGTATCTATTTCCCGCCCCTTCTTCTCCTCACATCCCCACTTTCCCCGGATCTCAGAACTGGGAGTTGCAGAACCAGGAAGGAAGACTGCTGAGCTCGGCTCAAAGCGCGCACCTTCGGGGTGGGGTGTGAACTACGTTTGCGCGCAGCTCTGGAGTCCACGGAAGAGGAGACCCAGAAAGGCGCTCGAGGCGGGGGCGTCGGCGGGGGTGGGGTGTTGCTCGGGCAGGCAGGCGAAGCGCCCGCCCGTGGCACTAGCTGTTCTTTGCTATTCGTCGACAGGATGGATCCTGCAAGCAACAGTGTCTGACACTCTTGGCCAACAGTAGGTAATCTCTCTCGCGCTCTCCACCTCTTGCATGGCTTGCTGCGCCTCCCGAAGGCAATCTTGCTGAAGGAGACTCCTCCTGCCCCGTAGTCAAACAGCCTCAACTGCTTTTGTCATTATATTTTGTTTGAAAGAGAGAGAATAAATTGCACAAGCTAGTGGACTTGCAGTTGTTGCTTTGGAACGATTAGAAAGGATTGGAACTTTGTCTGGCTTAGTTTGAATTTCACAATCCGCCCCTTTGTTGTTGTTGTGTTTGAAAGGTAGGGATGAAATGTGGAATAGAAACTCACTTTCTAGAGATGGAAGTGGGGCTTTCTCCCTCCCCCCTCTCTTTTTCTTTCTCTCTCTTTTTCTTTCCTCTCTCTTTCTTTCCCCAAGGGATATATCGCTGTAATGACTCAGTGAATTAAGGACATTCTTCTCTAATGAGAAGCATGTGCCCTCCAAATGAAGCTAGGAGTGGAAAGCACATCCAGCTCAGGTATCCCTTAAACAGTGTAGCTCTCAGGCACATCACCTTCAGCTGCCCTGAGAAGGGCTGGGGAAATAATCAGCCTTCCTTCCTTCACCACCTACTCGTTCTCCCGCCTCCAGGAGGAAACCTGAGGCCACCTTGGGGGATAAATCCTTGGACTTGATCCCACCACAGCCCCTGCCCAGACAAAAGGCACATGCAGGGTGGAGTGTCATGTCATGAAATCATCTGCAGAGGGATCGACACAAGACGGTCCTTTGCCCATCCAGAAGTTAAGCTCTCTCTGACTTCACCCTGTCTGGCCGCCCAGATTCAATGTGTCTTCCTCTTCATCATCAGAACTGTGTTTATATATAGCCCTTTGGAGTATTCAGAGCCTTCCTAGCACCTCATACATTATCTCAATAATCCTGCTTTCTTGACCCTTAAGGTCTCTGCCTAGGTAATAACTCTAAACAATCCCTAGGGGGCGGTGGGAAACAGTATGAATGCTGAGATGGAATGGGGCAAGCAGGATTTCAAAGCAATTTCAAAGTAGTAATTTCCCGTCCTGTGTTACGTTTCCCCTTTTTCTCACCCTTTTCCCCAACTTCTCTGTTCTAGAGAGCAAGGGAGATGTTTGGAGTTGCAGAATGTCCCCTGCAGATGCAGGGATGCTTCTAATAATCCAATTCAAGCACATCACCCACCAGTTTGTACCACTTTGCCAAAGTTTTCTACCCTCAGGGGCACACATCTAGGGCAGTGTTTACATGTGGCCCTCAGAGGGGTGGCTGTCAGTGTGGCCCTCAAGCTGAAAATGGAGGGTCGCCCCAATTTAAGCCAAGAACTCTTTATCCCTGTCACATGTTAGTGCCTTTGCACATCACCATCAATTATAGGCCACTTTTCAATAGGAGAGCTTTGGTAATTAGATCCAAGTATTATATTCATTCTGTTACTTTGGTACCCTTGGAATTGCTTGTTCATTGCTTCACTAGTTTTATAGAGTTACAGGCTTGGAAGAGATCAAAAGTCATCTAGTTCAAACCACTTTCCCTCTCCACAGAGCCTACCTCCACAGAGCTTAAATTAATATTTCAGTTATTTCATTTATTACAGTTGCCTCCCACGCTTCTGCTGACGAGCTCAGAGTAATGTATATAGATCACCAGCTTGCGAGGGCGATTGGGGGTCCAACATGATGAGGGTGACATCACATGTGATGCAACATCCTGATGTAACACATGTGACGTCGGGAGGAGCTGGGAGCAGAGCCAAATGTGGCTGCTGTGAGGCTTCAGTGGCCAGTCACTCCACCTCCTCCTGGCTCCACCACCGACAGAAGGCTCCTTCCAACCTCCTTCTCTTCCATGGCAGGAGGAGGAAGAGTTTGCCACTGGAGCTGTGCCACACTCAGCTCATCACTGGGCAGCCCTGATCCCCTCCCAAAAGATATTAGGGGGGACAAAACAGCTCAGCCCCCAGGAGCCAGCATCCCTGAGCCTCTGAGTTCCAGTGACTTGCCCACTAATTAATCTTTATAGGTCGGAGGCAAGTGTACAGTCGTACCTTGGATCCCAAATGCCATGGAACTCAGACTTTTTGGCTTCCAAACACCACAAACGCGGAAATGTTTGTTCCGGTTTGCAAATGTTCTTTTGGAACCTGAATGTCCAGCGGAGCTTCCACAGCTTCTGATTGGCTGCAAGAGCTTCCTGCAGCCAATCAGAAGCTGCGATTTGGTTTTTGAATGTTTTGGAAGTCGAAAGGACTTCCGGAATGGATTCCATTCAACTTCCAAGGTACGAATTTAAAGCTTTCTATCTAGAATGGTGGTTATTCACCGTTGATTGTATTTTACTACTTGTTTGTGCCCTTCTAACCACAACACCTCCTCTGATGTAGACTGGATCTCTGCTTGTAATGTGGTCTGCTGCTCAACCTCTCTTTACACATCCTCTGTTTTTTGCTCTCCTGTGCACCAAGCCCAGATTCCTAGACTTGACTCTATCTAGCAGGCTACTTGGCTTCCTTCTATTGATCACCACTTTTCAAAGTCAACATCAAGTTGGCTAGAAACAAAGGGGAAACGGGCTCCTGTAACTCTTAAAACAGAGCTTTCCAAATTTTTCATGTTGGTGACACATTTTTTGGACATGCCTCATTTCGCTATACAGTAATCCAGCTTTACTAGCAAACCGGAGGCTAAGCTAACCCCTTTCCAACCCTGGGAGGAGTGTGGGGAGCATTCGCGTGACACACCTACACACTGTAGCTGACACACTAACATGTCACGGCACACATTATGGAAATCTCTGCTCTAAATGCTACATAAGCTTGCAGATTTTGGCAGGGGCTCCTTTTCTTACTCATGTAACATAATAGCATGACATGCTGCCTTTGCTGAAATTCCTTCTTCTGTATGAGGGTTAAGCACCCTAGCAGTCACCAACCACCAAACTGCTAATAAAACAAGGTCCTTGGCCCTTTCAATGCTGTTTATATCCATTACAAGCTAGAGAAATTTAGGAGAAGTGTTTTTTCCTGTTAAGCACAGTGCAGGTACAGGACAGGACACAGTGCAGGTACATTCTTTCTGCCCTGTGATTATTAAAAAGTGCAAATTCACCTTCAACCTTACTAGAAACTCAATAGCAGCCTCACTGGTCACTCACATCCATGAAGCAGGTTTCACTGTATTTCCCAACTACTGAGTAGCAGATTCCCGTAGCAAATGATATCAAGTGCTGCTGTTTATTGTGGACCTGGTGGTGCTCATGAATGCATGTTTTGTGCAACGTTCACTTGGCATTGTTCCCCTCAAATTCCACCCTACATTATTTTTTTCATTTAAATCAGATTTTCCACAGAAAACTCAATGAAGTTAAAAAAAAACCCCAAACAAACCACTAAACTGGTAAATTCACATTAAATGGGGAGGGGAAGCTGAGATGGCATTTTGATGAGGACCCTGCAAAGTCTTCCATGCCTGAGCATCACCAAATCCTCAATAAACTGCTGTATGGAAGTGTCCTGTCATTTGGCTCATTTGAAGCATTTACATGTCCATTATTGGCTTTGACCCAACTTCCAGTGGACTATTCATATCCATCATCAAGGTATGTTTAAGAGGCACGGTGTTGTCTCTGCTGACCCTACACCTAACATGCACATCCCCTCCTGCTCAGTCCCCAACCTTGTTCTGTTGAGCCGTCTGAATGAGACTTGAACTAGAGTTTGCTTGAAAGTGAGTAGAAACCTCTGTGTGATTGGGCACTCTGCTTCATCAGGATCCCTGATAGCTCAAGCAAATATGAGTAAAAGAAACACCTTCAGACCTCTCCTGCTCAACAAAGGGAAGGATCACGGAATGAGCAGGTGCGTCAGAACTCACCTGGACATTGGGTCCAGGCATTGTGTGTGCATCCCTCACCACCACCACTACCAGACCCCAACTTGAGCATCTGTGTCCCTCCATGCCAATCTCTGCCATCAGAGACTGGAGTGCCACTCTTCTGGCATGGAGCTCCCCATTCTGCCTCCCAAATGTGCAGTCAGAAGAAAGTACCACCTGTGGGATCCCCACCTGCAGAAAGTCTCTAAATGAGGCATTCTGGGGGAAGGAGTGAACTGGTCTCACTGCTTTCACTCATCAGCATTGAGCCTGATCTCTGTGCAAGCTCCGGGTTGGCACAGCAGTACTCCGCCTTCCAGCCTGACTGGTGAAAGCAACAGGGGTGCAGAGGTGATGATGTCTCTGCTGCCCACCTGGGATTTGGATTGTTCTGTCTACTGGTAATTGTGTTTTTGAATGTTTGAATAAGTTGCTTCTTTTTTTTATCACACATCTTCTCGAGGAAAAGACATAGATAAGCAGCATATTATAAAGAATATTAAGAGAAGGCACCAATTAAGGAACAGAAATACCTATATGTAGTCCCTGTGTGATTCAACAATTATTCTCATTGCAATCATCTTCTAAACCCAGAACCAGTGCAAATGCCAGCATTTATACTGTGATGGGGTTAGATAACATCACACAGAACTCTCTGGTTAAATTAGTAGTTGATATCCTGCTACAATTGTTGCTCTTCATATATAGCTTCTCCATCATTCATATTTTAAATGTTCATTTCTGTGTAATAAGAAATTGTGAACTTTAAAAAGCCATTATTTCTAGTCAGTGCGTGTTTGCCATTGTGCCAAATGTAGGAAGCATAGGAACCTGCCTAATACCAGGTCAGACTATTGGTCCATCTAGCTTAGTCGTGTCTGTACTGTTTGGCAGCTGCTCTTCACGGGTTCAGACAGGAGTCTGAAGATGCCAGGGATGGAACCTGGGATATTTTTGCATACAAAGCATGTGCTCTGTCACAGAGCTACAGCTTTTCCCTAGGGTCTTCCATCTGTAGGGGTGGAAGGCATTGTGACGGCATAATGCATTTTCCATTGTTATGGATCTTCTTATTTAAAAGGAAGAAAGAAACCTTGCGGTACATCATTTTCCACTTAGAGGCCTGAGCCCAGGATTTTGAGTAGGAAGTCATCTTTTGATGTTGTAACTTCTGTCTGACTCTAAGCAGGAATTATATGAATAGAAGTAGATGTTTATTAGTCCTCTAAAGAAAAGAAAATATGTAAAATATTGATATGCATTAAAGAAACACCGTGTTAAGTACAAAGTTCTTTGACGTGCCATGGAGTTATTTTTTAAAGAAGGGGCAACTATTGTGTTAACCTGACCACAGACATTTGAGAAGCCCCTTCAGCCTCTTGAACCGCTGCTTTAGAGTTATAATGGCTTGCATATGATGCTGATAGGAAAGGAATGACAGCCTTATTGCTTGCAGATCTAAGAACTTCGGAGTATACACAAAGAAATAGCTTTTTAGAGGCTAATGGCTCAATCCCATGAGCCATTTTTCTGAGGAAGCAGCTTGTAGGGATCAGGAATGAGAATTCCAGCATGGATGTGAGACTGTAACTCACCAGTTGCTCCAGAGACTATAACTCGCCAGTTGCTCCAGAGCTTCAAACAAGCTTATGGCAAAGCCGCTCTTGTGCTACTCCTTGACTCACACACAGCCATGTAAGGATGTCTGTTGACGGAAAACAAACCAGGTCATGGATGGCATAGCAGAATCAAGGGAAGGGCAAACAGGAAGGGAACAAGTAAACAGAAACAGGCAAGAGTCATGGAGAATTAGATCAAAATGGCCTGGGGGGAGCTTACATCCAAAGAGCGGGTGGGGCTAAGTGGTGAATAGGAGGAATTTAAGAGGCACATAGGGGGTTGAGCTCTGATTTAACTCAGATTGGCTCAGAGTAAGCAAAGCCGTTGGCTTATTGTTTGAGGAAATAGGTCAGATTATTCTAAGGAAGTTCAAGGAGAATGGGGAAGATCCCCTTCCTTGCTTGACATGTCATCAGTCTTTTTCATACTTTGCACCAGCCACGGGTAGTATTAGGAGTTATCCATCCATACAGCCATGCTTCACCTGCAGCAGAGCAAGTAAATGCTTGCAGTACTTTATCTAAACCTCATTCATTGGCTCTAAATGTTTAAGATCTGCCTTTTGGTTATTTAATGGGTGTGAACTTGTGTTAAGTCTTAAGTATATGGGTGTGTTCTGCTCCCACTTGTTACTTCCTTTGTGTATGTTTATGAGAAGAGTGCTTGTGGGTGTTTTCTTCCACGTTGGGGTCAATTTGGTAGCACTGTTTTGTGATGGATCTGGGTTCTTCCTTAGCCGCCTTCACATGTTACTCCATGAAGGGATTGCACACACTTAAGGAAGTAGTGAGGTCATCAACCTGGCCACATGCAATGCAGAGTATCTAAATAGTCATGTTTGACATCTATTTAAAAATTAAACTAGTTCTCTCTCTTTTGAATTAAACAGGTATAGTGAGATGAATAAATTGGTGAAGATGCTAAAGCAAACATATTTGGGGGCACTATCCGTGGTGCTGATTCTCTCTCTCGGGCTTCCGGAAACTACACTTGCGTGTCCTCATCCATGCGCCTGTTATGTTCCCACTGAAGTTCACTGCACATTTCGGTCCTTAGCAGCTGTGCCAACGAGAATCTCTAAACATGTGGAACGAATCAATTTGGGGTTTGTATTGCAATTTTACTGCGGCATTTTACATTCTTTGAGAGTTCATCCCACTAGTTTGAAGCATTGTGCATCACATGAACTGCAATGTGATACCATTACTGTACAGATTAAAAGCCTTCCATATAGAGGAGCATTTATGGGAATTGATCTAAAACTACTGTGATCTACCTACATTTATATTTAACATTTTTGTGAGACCCAGATAAATCCTACTGATTGTCTTCAGTATATGACCAACACAATGAGCCAATGGTGAATGTGCATTAGCATTTGCTGTCTTGCTACAAACCTTTCTCCTGCCCACATCACGATCACTTCATTTTCAGAGAGGAGATAACAATTGTTGAAGCACTAATAATCACTTCTTATCCTTTTTGGAAAATAGATCTCCAGCTTCAGTTGAACTTGCTTTCTTGCTCACGTCTTACGTGCCAACCCTACCAGTCTTGTTTCTTCTAAGCTCTTAAACAAAGACCTTACCCAGCTAATTTTATATTTACCACACCTGCCTTGGTCATGGACTATTTGATAAGCTGTTCTCTCTCTGTGTCCATGTCCCAGCAATTTCCTTCCCTTGCTTTGCTCCAGAATTTCCTACTTCCTCTAGACTCTAGAGCATCTGCTCTTACTACCACCATTACTATTGCTTTTATCCTTTCTTCTGCCTCTGTTTACCTGGGTTGTGACTCTCCTCCTGCCCACATTGGGGTTCTCCCCAAATCAATTGCTTAATGTGTGCATAGACCACTTAGACAGGCAGCATCCCATTTTGCCTACAAGACTCAAAATATACAGAAATAATTGCTGTACTACTGTCTCTGATGCTGCTTCCCTAAATGATGCCATATTGTACTGGTAGCCTACAAAAACCAAGAGAATAACCACAACCCTCCACAGTGGCTGCTGTGTAGCATTCAAGGAGAGGAGCCATAGAAGTCATGAGAGCATTTTCATGTTTCTCTTCATTAGTTGTTCTGCTGTGCTACTGTGATTGGGACAGAGGTTAAAAGATCGCCTTCTAATAATGAACCATGGCTTTCTTTATTTAATATGCTCCCTTCAGTAGTTGAGACAACTGCAGTGAAACTTTAGTAAAATGCAAATGTACTGAGAGTTAATTGATTGGCCTGTCAAAGGGCAAGCAATTAATCAACTCAGCATTTTTTAATCAGTTTGCAGCCTGAGTTTCTAGATTCACAGTTTTGCAATTTCAAAACCACATATTTATCTTAGCAGTTAAATACCTAATTACATGCTATATGTGCAAATCTAGCAGTTTAGCTAGTAGCTGTGGTTTTCTGGTTCCAGAAACTGTTTGGCAGGCATCCATGTTTAAATGTCCTCTGCACAAAACTTTATTCATTTATTGTTACATGTTCTGCTGGCATCCTTGCGCGCCTACTGGTTGCCAGTCTCCATATCATCATAGGTTGGATACCTGCCACTGACAAATATATACAGCACATGGAGAACACTGTCCAGAAAAGCCTTTTCTAATTAATTGATAATTCCATTAATTTAAGCTCCAACTGAATTGTGCATATATGTGTGTGTGTATAGCAAAAGAAGCATAAAACTGACTTTTAACACATGAAATACCAGGTCTTGTTAAAATGCTTCATTAACTTTGTCAGGTTAAGTATATGATTTATGAATAACCCAAAGGTGCCTAAAAATGTCTGGTTTACTCAATGCAAAATGATGATTCAACACAGATTATATTTAAATGTGGTTCTCCCCCCTCCCCCCCTCCAGGTTTAACAGCATACAGGCAATATCTGGAAACTCATTTGCAGGCCTTGCAAAACTGGAACTGCTCATGCTTCATGGGAATGACATCCAAAACATACCTAACGGAGCCTTAAAAGATCTGACATCACTACAGGTTGAGTCAAAATGTTTCTTCTTAAAATAACAACAGTTTCAGTCTATTAGCTGTGTTCCCTCAAAGCCCAGATGTGCATACATGGGGAAGGAGTAGAGCATCTGTGTTGCATGCAGACGGCCCACAGGTTCAGTCTGTGACATCTCCACACAGGGCTGGGGGGGTCCATTGCCCGAAACCCTAGAGAGCTGCTGACTGGCAATACTGAGTTGGGTTAACTGATGGTCCAAAGGCAGCTTTGTATGCTTCTATGGAATTAGTATAAACAGTGACTGCCTGGTTGTTGGTGGCATTGGAGAAAGCTATATAAGATACATGATCTGAAGCTCCTGCATACACCCACAAACACACCCACACCCACACCTGTAGTCTATATTATTGAACTATGTTTGTTAGTGGGTACACACACACACACACACACACACACACACAGCAGCAGCAGCACACAGAGCAGACACTTTCATTCCACACATATGTAGAAGTTCCTGAATCAGACTTTCAGTTGTGTGGCTCCAATCCACATAAAGTCAATCATACTGTATGTACATCCTACTGAAATCCAGTTTGTTGTGTCTGAAGTAAATCCTGCTTATTTTGATGGGACTGAAGTGTGGCTACATTTGTCTAGTCTGGACCACTATATTCTTCTGTATTGCTTTATGTGTGCCTCTTCTGCAGTGCCATGTTACTACTAAAAAGTATTAACCTATTCATTTTACCTGGCCATTTAGGTATTCAAAATAAGCTACAACAAGCTGCAGGTTATAACTGGTCAAACCCTCCAAGGGCTTTCCAGCCTTATGAGATTGCACATGGACCACAACCGAATTGAATTCATCCACCCAAATGCTTTTAATGGATTAACTTCTCTCAGACTTCTCCATTTGGAAGGAAACTTGCTCCAACAGCTTCACCCCAACACGTTTTCTACATTTTTGGTCCTTGATTATTTCAGGCTGTCGACAATAAAGCACCTCTACTTGTCTGAAAATGCCATTAGAACACTGCCTATGGGTATTTTTCAAAAAATGCCACTCCTAGAGAATGTTTATCTTCATGGGAACCCCTGGTCTTGTGACTGCAGGTTGAAATGGTTCCTTGAATGGAATCAGAAGTTTCCAGGTAAGGGAAGATCATAGTTGTTGTTTTACTACATTAGAAATAGACTCCAGCAGAAATTATCACAGAAATATTGCCTTCCTTTGTATGCCTATACTCAGGGGCTGGGTTATTTATTTATTTATTTATTTCTAAACCTTAAAAACTGCCTTTCCATAATTCATAAGAACATAAGAAGACCCTGCAATTTCATGCCAATGGCACACATAGTCTAGGACCTGACCAACCAACCAAACCAATGGAAAGTATTAAAAATATATAAGTGAATACACCTGAACTGGTCCTAAGATATTTCTCCAAGCCAGTTGGGCACTATCTGAATAGCAAAGTACACTATAAGGGCCAAACTACACATTATGCTAAATACATAGCATGCTGTTCTGTCTTCCCTTCTGTGGGTCCCAGTTCTGCTGGTATCCCTCCCCAGATGCAGTCTAGACAAACCACATAGTTACAAGGCTTAGGGGGGAAAGTGCCAAAATTGAAGACACAGCTGCAGGCTACATACTGGGCCTTAAATGCATGATTTGGGTGTGGGGAGGCTGATTCTTTCATGTATTTCTGATGTTGTAGAGCAGTTACCTCAACAGAACCAACTTAATTGGGGAACTTTCCATTCTAAAGAAAAGGGTATTTTCTATCTCTTCTCTTTGGACAATGATAGCAGTCAGGCATACACATGTTTCAGAATGTGGTGGCCCAGTTCAGAAATGGCAGAGGGGACTGTACCATTTCAGGTGCTCAGGGAGTTCAACCCTCCTCGGAGCAGCCATATCTCTACCTGTCCCATACTGAATATCACATATGATGTCAGATGTGGGGAAAGTGGCCACAGCATGAGAAAAATGGCATCTTGGATCAAATGGAGGTGACTGGTAGGCCAAGTTTGACCCATAAACTGGAGGCTCCCTATTCCTCATTTAAATGTTTTAAACAGCATGTATCAAGCTCCCAAAGCTGCAGAATTAATGCTTGTGAAACCAATAGCTATTGCTGTTGGGCCGAATTTCTGGAAGATAGTAGTATGATAGGGCAGAAGGATATGAATAGTCAGAAGGAAAGTTCTTGCATTTCTTATTCCATATGATGATACCTTCAGTTAGAATTCTCTTCCTAGTTCTATCCTCTAAACCAAGGCATCTGAAAAAATATATATCAATAGGCTGTACAGGCCAATTGATAGAGTGTTGTATAGGCAAAACTTTCAGATAAAATATTTCTCTGTCAAAATTCCATCTGACTTTTAGATTATTATTATTTTTTGTCTTCCAGCTGTTTTAAAGTGTAAAAAAGACAAAGCCTATGAAGAAGGCCAGCTTTGCCCTAAATGCACCTTCCCTAAGCAATTTCAGAAACAAGACATTCAAAATGTAAAAAATGTTTCCTGCACAAAGCCTATCATACAGTCTCCACTGAAACAGAGCATTGGCCTCGAGGAGGTGGAGGAGATAGAGGAAGATGATGTCTCTGAGCTTCCCATGGAAGAATTTCAGCTGTCTCCATGGAACATTACTCTGAACCTGACAGATGAGCATGGCAACATAGTGAATCTGAAGTGTGAAATCAAGAAGCCAACAAACACCACCCAAATTCAGTGGAGCCAGAACTCGCCTCAAGAAATTGAAATCAACGCAACTATTTCCTTGGATCTGGAATGCCCAATGAACCGAGAAAACTATGAAAAATTGTGGAAGCTTATTGCTTATTATAGTGAAGTGCCTGTCAAGTTAGAAAGGGAGCATGTGCTCACCCATGAACCCAAATTAAGCTATCATTACAAGCAAGGTTCTGATTATGATGCTCTTTACTACACAGGTGTCAAAGGGAGAATCCTTGCTGAGCCTTCCTGGGTGATGCAGCCACTGATACATATCCAATTGAACAGGCGCCAGAGCACAGGGAATAAAGTAGTGCTCTCTTTTTCTACCCAAATTTCTCAAACAATTCAGATTCAAGAAAACAGACAGCAGAGAAGCAGCTGGGTTATGATAGAGCAAGACCAGCACACAAAGGCAGCTCAGAGTGTAGTGGAAGGTTCGGATGCTCAGCTAAGTTGCAATGTGAAAGCATCAGAAAGTCCCTCCATCGTGTGGATGCTTCCAGATGGAACTAAACTAAAAGCTCCATTCAGAATGGAAGACAGCAGGTTTTCTGTCCTCAGCAGCGGTCAGTTAGTCATCAAATCCGTGGCCTATGCTGATTCTGGTGTGTACCACTGTGTTGCTCAAGTGAGGAGTGATGCAGACACAATGGCCTACAGACTTCTGGTACAACCCGCAGTCATCCAGCCAGCTGACTCTGAGACGATGAAAATTGAAAAAAATGTGGGGGATTCCATACTTCTGCCCTGCAGTGCAGTGGCTGTACCAGAAGCGCACATAAGCTGGGTACTCCCAAGCAGCCATGTCCTTCATGATTTATCAAACTCATCCAACCAGTACCTGTTAGACAATGGCACCCTCTTAATTCCACGCAGCCATGTCAGTGACAGTGGGTACTACAGGTGTGTGGCTATAAACCAGCAAGGATCAGATCAATTTGCTGTTAAAGTCACAGTAAATAAAATGGTCTCTGACAGATCCTCAAAAAGGGTGAAACTAAAAAAACGCCTTGGTTCAAGAACCTCTGTAAAAGCAAAGGGGCGGGTCATAGGAGATGATGAGGGATCAGGTGCTGAAGAGGCTGATGATACTCGGAGCAAAAAATTACACCTGAAGGACCGTGAAGTGCCCCTTAAAGAAAAGAATGACAATGTTCCTCAGGTTCAGGTTAAGAAGAACAAAAAAGGAAGGCACAAAATGAAATTATGGAAAGGCATGGACAGGACTGAAGAGATCAATGTTGCAGAGGGCCGTAGGGTATTTGAATCCCGAAGGAGAATAAATATGGCCAACAAACAAATTAATCCGCAGCACTGGGCCAACATTTTGGCAAAAGTCCGTGGGAAAAATTTCCCTAGAACAACAATGGTACCAGGCACTTCCTTCAGGACTACAACAGAGACGCCGTCCATGCACCAAACCACCAACGCTCCGCCCATTATCAGCCCTCCACCAAACACTGCTGTTGAAGTCAGTGGAGAGGAGTCTTCTGCAGATTCATTGCAGCTGGGTGAGGGAGAAATGTTCTCAGTCACAATTCTTCCCACTGTCAACGCTCAGAATAATAACCAAGATCACACACCGTCTACACCAATGAGTACTGAGTCTTCCATAGCAAGTGGATTGTCAAACACGGGAGAAACACCTACTGGGGGAGATGCTCTGATTTCTCCAACTGTACAGACACAGGTGTGGGATCATAGTGATTTGAGGGAAAATGATCTATCAGGGGGACGAAAAGGCATCGATAGCTTCACCCAAGACTCTTCAAATGAAGAAGTAACGAGCAATTTGCCATTATCCTCTGTGGAACTATCACCTAAAGCACCTGTCCCTGCAAAAACTGAAGGTTCAGGAACAAATTTACAACACAAAAGTATGAATAAACTACATCATGCTGTAAAACATCCCACACATTCTCAAACTGAAAATTATATTAATTCAATAGCCTCTACTACTATTTTTGCTTCTGTAGCTACAGAGAGTGGTAGTATAGAGCACCAGCAAGGAATAATTTATTCTGACCTTTTCAGGGGTTCTGAAGGTATAATACTTGAAAAAACAGATGCTCAAAAACCCAAAGCCACTTTTATTGTAGAAAGTACCACTGTTCCACTTAACAAGAAAACCCAAACAATGACTGCTGCTCCCAGTAACAAATTTACCACAGCGACCATGATTACAAGCAAAACAACTACCTCTAACTCACAGGTCATCCATCATCCTAGAAGACGACCATATGGGAGAAGGAGATTAAGACCAAATAGGTTCAGAAGACCAAAACTTATCCCTCCTACTGCCTTCACCATAGAAGAGACACCTTTTATTAGAAAAATATCTAAATCGGAAGCTGCTACCCAAAGTTTGCAGGGTTCCATTTTTAAAGGTCATCATAAATCAGATGCTGAAACACAACATGGAAATGAATATAAGCCTCCTGAAGTAAGTTCTCCACTAGCTACAAGTACTGCTGCCTTAAGGAAGCCTACTGGGGCCCAAGACACAGAAGAAGCTTCATTTCTTCATCTTTCTACTTTACCACCTAAAATACCTGTAACTCTTTCCAATGCTGCCAAGGACTGGAAAAGTCACATGGTGACAACACCAACACCAGATTCTCTAACTACAGCCCCTGGTAGACAACCACATTTGCCTCAAAGCTCAGGACATATGCTTGCAACATCTGCAGGCAATGAATTCATCAAAGTCTTGGAAGATAATACTGTTTCAGCAAATAACCAAGTTAGAAACACTCATACAACAAGCATGTCAGTATCTATAGAAAGTATCACTAGACCAGTGTCACTTTCTGGGCTTAGTTTCTCAAAGATTCCAGAATTCAAAGAAGAAGCTTTTCTTACTGGCTCATCAGCTTCAAGGAATGAAGTTGACTTAAGGGTAGCTCAGTCAAGACCTTCCCAGGTACAGCGTTTAAGTACTGCTGATGGCATGGGGGAACGCTTTAAGGATCCTCCAACTGTAGATGAACAGGAGAAATTTTCAGACTCTCTAAAGATAAGTACAGTGGCAACATCTCCTCATCAAAGAGAAATACTGACTTCATCTCACCATGGTACATTGGGTGATCACATTTTCACACCTGCAAAAACTAAACAAGTGATTACTCTTTGGCATAATAAAACACTTATACCACCATCTTCAAGGCACACAAAGGAAAGTATTACTCAGTTACATGATCAGACTAATGCATACAGAACTGAAAAAAACTATCCCCCAGTATTACCCATTCCATCTGCACCATTAGCCACCACTCTTCCTCCATCAAAGCCTAGCACTCTTAATTTGTCTACAAAAGAAAATTACACATCTGGTCAAGTAGCAGTTCCAGACATCAAAAGATTCAGTCTCAGCCCACGACAGAATGAACTTTCCACTTCCCATTCAAACTACAACAGAATAACCTCACAACAAAAGCAACTGAAAGAACCATATGGTGGTAGGAGATACAATACACTGAATCCAAATATTCCCAACCAGCCAATTGGAATTATACCCATTTTTAATCAGGCACCTGCTTTTGCACCTCCAAAACAGATCCCTGCAAGAGGGACCATGAGGCCTCCATATCTCATTGCACCAGGTCTGTATCACCATTTTGTAACTCACCAAGCCCCCCTTCACTATACCAACAAGCCAGAAATTACAGCTTACGCAGCACATACCACACAGGACAAAAGAACCTCTTCTCCTCATACAGAGACCTTTCCCACCACAACTGTTGCTCCATTATACAGACCTAAGTTGCAGACCCCCAGCAGATTTGGCAACCAGGGAGAAAACAGACTCAACAGTCACTCCAGAGTTTTTGCCAATAACTACCTTCCTGACACCAGAGACAAGCCTGGAAGAACAATAAATCAAGCTGTACCCTACCTCCCCAATTCCAGAATACCATTCCTGTTGAACAGAACTAGGGTATTCCAACAATTGGGAGTAAACTCTAAACCTATAGTGCCTAATCCAGTTAGCACAACAGAGAAGAAATTTGTCTCTCCAACCAGGGTGATCACACAAAGCACTCCTCTAAGGGCTGCTGCTACCCCAGTGCCTCCTGTGCCCCTTGATACTACACTGCCATCTGAGAGTACTACTCCTAGTATTAAGCCACAAGGGACTTCCACATTGCAGTCCTCCAGAAACATCCACTACAATAATCCGAATGTGCTATTTGTGCCTAAAATTGGAGGAGAGAAGGCACTAAATTCCAGCATAATCCAGCCTTCAACACATTTCAAGATACAAGGAGAGAGGCCTAAGATTATAACAAAAGGATCTAACAGTCTATCCATCCTTGCTGAATCAGATGCTGTTATCCCATGTGACGCCACGGGAGAACCCAAGCCTTTCCTTTCTTGGACAAAAGTATCCACCGGTAAGATATTTAAACTAGTTAGATTTACTCAGAATACTTTTCTTTCTTAAAAAAACAACAACCCTGATGTTTTTCTTCTTCCCCTGCCCTTAGAAAAGGCACATTTATAGAATTTTCTTTAAATATTATGAACTATTGTTTAACTTTTTTGAGGCTGCTACTTTCCCCCCCTAAAAATGTGTTTAGGGCTACTCTCATTTTCCTACTCATATTGAAATACTGCCCCTCATTGAGGCCAAACTTAGATTCACAAAATGTTTAGGGGTCTGTGTATCCCTGTGTTCCCCCCAGAAAAAAGCACTGCTGCTACTACCCTTTCTCTTGGAATGATGCTAGAATCAGAGAATTGTGGAGGATGCAAAATGGTGACCAGGCTGCACAGTAGTTACTGCTGCTGCCACTTGTTATAGAAACAAAAAGAAATAAATAAGGAACATAAAATTTGCCCTACTCACACCCCTAATGGTGAGTCCTGCCCCTGAGAAATTGGTGAAGAATTTATCTTCCCCTCTGGAGAAATTCAGTCCCCCCCCCCACACACCCAGTTTCTCTGCCCTTAAATAGACCAGATAATTTTTAGAGGCCATTTTCCCACAGCTTGTATTAAAGCATTCAATTTTGATCCAGTCACAATAAGGCAGAGGCCACCAACCATTTTTAATTTTGAGAGCTGGGGGTGCCACTCACAATATGATTGTCATGAGGGTGTGGCAGAACACAAAATGAGCAAAGGTACATGGTGAAAAGTACAACCGTGGGGAAAAAGACTTATCCTATTGAACATCTGCCTAGAAGATTAGACGGAAACAGGAAAAGTGCATTAATGGGGAGAGAGGCGTTAGTTATTCAGGATCCCAGGGATTCCAAACAACTCACTTATCCACTGCAGCTTTGATGTCCGCCATTGGCTAAAAAACATTGACAGGAAGAAGAAGCCAGGCTTGCTCATCTCAGAGAAATCACATAGAAGAGTACCTGCATATTTTGCTTCTTAACCTTTCTTTGTAGGAGGGCTAGAGACTTACTTTTTAAATGCAAATTCAGAGTTTGGGGCTGCTGCCCACAGGTGCCAGGTTGGCAACCTCTTCAGTAAAGCATTCTCTATACTCCCCCCCATGAACAGTATGTTTTATGTACAATAAACATACATTTTCATTCCCTTTAGGAACCTATTTGGAGGGTACAGTGTCCATTTCCCCATTAATTTAGGTGTGCGCTGATTCGTTTTTTTACCTAATAATAGGGTTTGACGGTACCTGTTTTGGCACAACTGTTGCACCCATCCGGTTATACCCTCTGTGCGTCTGGCTGCCCATTCTCATCTGCACTGTGATGAATGTCTGTTGGTAGGGCCAGAAAATTCTTATGATGCAAATAAGGACATAAAACTGCATCTGGGACCATTGGGTGTTCTGACATGACTGACTAGATTGGATCTTCATACCTCTGCTTCTTATAAGGTCCTACCAGAGTACTATTGTGCAGCAAAAAAGGAATAAAGTGATGTGTCTTGGCCTTTTCTAATTTATTTAAATTAGAAATTTATTTATTTAAATTTTATCAAATATACAAGATATAATACTAATGCATAATAAAATAATAATAATCTTGAATATTGTAGTTTACTACAGTTTCTATGTTCCTTTTCAGAAAAAAAGGTATCCCCAAAAATGCTTTTCTTCTTTTTCCTTCCTGCTTTTCCTTTCAGGAGCTGTCATGACAGCCAATACAAGGATACAACGATTTGAAGTCTTGAAGAATGGTACGTTCCTCGTTCGCAATGTTCAGCTTCAGGACCGTGGACAGTATTTGTGCACTGCTCAGAACCTGCATGGTGTTGATAAAATGATAGTCTCGATGACCGTCTTAGCTCAGCAGCCCAAAATGCTGGGTTCTCGCTTCAGAGAAGTGACTGTTTATTTTGGAGAAAAAGTGATCATGGAGTGCCAAGCCAATGGTATTCCAAATCCCCATATTTCTTGGATTTTTCCCAACAGGAAAATATTACAAACTGTGAGCACTACAGAGGGAAGAGTGATGCTATATGAAAACCGAACCTTGTCCCTCAAGGACACTAACTTCTCAGATCGTGGAGTATATAAGTGTATAGCCAGCAACGCTGCAGGAACTGACAGTCTTGCCGTGAGGCTTCACATCGCTGCCTTGCCACCTATTATCCAGCAGGAGAAACAGGAAAACATTACCCTCAGCGTAGGGCAGAACATTAACATTCACTGTAGTGCCAAAGCAGCTCCTCTGCCTGGCATCCGCTGGGTGCTTTTTGATGGAACCCAGATCCGCACTTCCCAGTTTGTACGCGGCAATCTGTTTGTTTTTCCAAATGGAACTCTTTACATACGTAACGTCTCTCCCAAAGACAGTGGGAGCTACGAATGCATTGCAGCCAACATGGTTGGGGCTGCCAGGAGAACCATATGGTTGCATGTCAGAAAGCAGTCCACAAATGCCAAGATTACTGGGAGCTCTCCTCAGAGAACAGATGTGACCTATGGCAGCACCCTGAGACTGGACTGCAGCGCCTCTGGGGACCCCTGGCCACGGATACTCTGGAGGCTGCCTTCAAAAAGGATGGTGGATTCTCTACAAAGGTAAAAAAATTAAAATGACCATAGATATGTATTTAATTGTTTTTGATTAGTTTAAATATAACAACTCTTCAAATTAGCACTATAGCTGTAGTCATTTCAATGTTACTTCCTTTAGGCTGCAATCCTATACACATTTACACGGAAATAGCTCTCTCTGGGCTACTTCTGAGAAGAGTGCAGTTTAGCTCTGTATATTGCACATGGTTTCAGAATGTAAACTACCAGCAATAGTGTTATACCTTTCACAGCATTTCAATTATCTTGCATGCATAGAATCCTAAAATAGTAGAGTTGCATGGGACCCTGAGCGTCATCTAGTCCAATCCTCTGCAATGCAGGTATCTCAACTAAAGCATCCATGACAGTTGGCACTGTAATGACATGTTGGGCTTAAATGCTTGATTGTGCACCGTGGCCACTCAGAAACAAATTGCACCGAGTTCAATAACACTTCCTATGAAGGATGTATAGGATTCCAACCTAAGACCATTTGTTTAGAATACCTGTTTTATAAAGAATCCTAAGGTGGCGCTGTGGCTTAAACCACAGAGCCTAGGGCTTGCCGATCAGAAGGTCAGCAGTTTGAATCCCTGCGGTGAGGTGAGCTCCCGTTGTCCAGTCCCTGCTCCTGCCCACCTAGTAGTTCGAAAGCACATCAAGTGCAAGTAGATAAATAGGTACCGCTCTCGCAGGAAGGTAAATGGTGTTTCTGTGTGCTGCTCTGGTTCACCAGAAATGGCTTAGTCATGCTGGCCACATGACCTGGAAGCTATCTGCAGACAAACACTGGCTCCCTCGGTCTATAGAGCGAGATGAGCGCGCAACCCCAGAGTCGTCCGCAACTGGATCTAAGTCAGGGGTACCTTTACCTTTAAGGTTCCTTACAGTCTTATCAGAGTTTCCTCAATGGAAAAGTATCCCCGAAAGACAGGTGGCCCAACACTGTCAATCTTCCCTTGCCTTGCAAAGGAGTGGTAGGGTGTTTGGTGTGTTCTCAGGTACACTCTTGTTTATGCATAAAGGTAAAGGTAAAGGTACCCCTGCCCGAACGGGCCAGTCTTGACAGACTGTGGGGTTTGTGCGCCCATCTCACATCTATTGGCCGGGGGCCAGCGCTGTCCGGGGACACTTCCGGGTCACGTGGCCAGCGTGACATCGCTGCTCTGGCGAGCCAGAGCCGCACACGGAACGCCGTTTACCTTTCCCGCTGGTAAGCGGTACCTATTTATCTACTTGCCCCCGGTACCTATTTATCTACTTGCTTTCGAACTGCTAGGTGGGCAGGCGCTGGGACCGAGCAGCGGGAGCGCACCCCGCCGCGGGGATTCGAACCGCCGACCTTTCGATCGGCAAGCCCTAGGCGTTGAGGCTTTAGCCCACAGCGCCACCCGCGTCCCAGTGAAATTCAAAGTGCCATACTATGGAGCTAGATTATGCTTTTGAATGTCTTGCAGTGCACAGCATGCAGGATTCTGCAGGGAGCAAAACACTGTGGAAAAGGTATCTTAAAGGCAGAAATTTTCATTTAGACCAGTATAGGTCACAAATAAATTCCTCTGGATATGGATGGGTTAAATTAAGGTAGAATGCTTTGAAATAGTTCTAATGAAGAGGGTAGAGAAGCTAAAATTGGCCTGCATAGCTATCCACATTATTTGTCCAACTTTTCTCCATCTGAAAAAAAGGCTATAGTGTATCCAGAGTGAAGCATTCTTCAGTGCATTGACTTGAGGAGAGATAATTGTGTAGTGAACTCCTCACTTAAACCAGCAGGGCTTAATATATTTCATTTTGACCAGATTGTGGCCATGTTTGCTAGAACAGCAATATGAGATTTGATTTCGCTGTTCATGCTTGTGTATATCTAGTGAAATTCAGCGTTGATATTTATATTAAACATAAATACAATTATTTATGTTTTCCAAGAGGTTCAGGTATGGCGAAATGCTTGGGCTTGATTTATATTTATACTAATGCTACTTCACATTAGTTTGCGATTGCAATGTTGTTTTAAAATACAGTGGTACCTCTGGTTAAGTACTTAATTCGTTCTGGAGGTCCGTACTTAACCTGAAACTGTTCTTAACCTGAAGCACCACTTTAGCTAATGGGGCCTCCTGCTGCTGCCGCACCGCCGGAGCAAGATTTCTGTTCTCATCCTGAAGCAAAGTTCTTATCCTGAAGCACTATTTCTGGGTTAGCGGAGTCTGTAACCTGAAGCGTATGTAACCTGAAGCATATGTAACCTGAGGTACCACTGTACATAGTTGTGTGTGCGTATTTTTTGCATTGACCCTGCCTTACAAGAAGTTATGTAAAAATTGTTAGCCTTAAGAGAAGGGCATTAAGCATTTATGACTGTAAGGTAATTTGTTCAGGAATGTGAGTTTCATAAAGGACGCTTATTCACCCATCATATAAAATGCATTTATTATACCTGAGGTCATGGAACTATAATAGGATGAGTATGGCAAACTTTAACATTCAAAGTGTAGAACTCGTGAGGTGCCTGGTTTTTTAGATGGATTCTATAGGACTTTTCTATAAACGTACTGTGGAATTAGATATTACAGAAGACATGGGATCATCCGCCTATTCTTCCCCGTTCCCTGTAACATGTAAGGAAGTCACAATAGGACATCATACTGCGAATTTCCCCAACTTGGGCTCTACATCATGGGCTGCCACTCTCACTAGTGAGAGTGAAGACTGTCACAGTGCAATTGTATCACACCATGCACCGAATCTCATTAGTCTTTCCTAACAATAGATAAAAAGGTGTAGGGGTGTCATTTTTTATTTTTTTGCAGCAGCAGCCCTAGACCTTCCATAACATCTTGTTCCGCTTTTAGGCTCCTTGGTAGCAGGGATGAAAAAGATCCCTTAGTTTAAGAAAGTTTTGAGAGTGGTTTGCATCTGATTGGCAGTGCTGGTTTTAACATTTGAAGTGGAGCATGCATAGGATTTAGATACACCACCCACAAGTTTTCCTTTGAACTCTGCCTGAAGCTCCTTTGTTCAGTGAATGCAGAAAGGACTACACACAGTAATCGCCAAAGTAACTCAAAGAGAAAAGTTTGCAATTCTTCCATCTCTCTGATCTGAGAATAACGGGGGTAACTCCTGAATTGGTCATAGCTAGAAAGACTAGGTATTCCTGCAGAGCAGCATCCCAGGCAAACATCTTATTTATGGTATCACTGGATGTTTATAACCATTTAAAATAGATTGATCATACATTTTACTGTTGCAGAGAGGATAAATGCTCTTATGCATTAAGTAGTTAGGCTTTATAAACTTTTTAGATTGCTCCATGTAAATATTTTGTATCGTGTTAGTGAGACCCAAACAACCATTATCTTCTGCTCCCAGAGGCCCCATGGTAACTATTTGGGAATTGGCAGCACAATCCTATGCATGTCTGCTCAGCAGTAAGCCCCATTAAGTTCTGTGTGGTTGACTTCCAGGTAAATGTGCATAGGACTGCATTCTGAAGGTGGGCACTCGTATGTACAATATAATAGGTAATTTATCTATATAATAGCTATATAATAGCTAATAAATTCTCTGGTCTGTTTTATACCAAAGCAATATGGCTCTCTATGGAATAACAGTATGTATATCTTGCCATATGGAGTATATTGTCAATATCCTGTTCACTTTATAAACATATGTATCCATGCATATAAGCTTACATGGGATTTATCTGTGGTGTGTATATATACAGGAGATTCCCCCACCTCCTTTGTATTTCCATGTCTAAATGCAGCATAGAATACTGTAAATAAAATCTGGATCTTCAGAAGAAGCATAATGATGTAAAAACATCCTTCCACTAGAAGAAAGTCAGTTGCAGGGTAGAATTGTTTGATTGCAAATGAAGATAATTGTTCTTGTTTGTTTTCTGGCTCAAAATATGATGGTTTATGAACATAAACTTAAAACACATGTTTTGTTTTCTTTCCTTTTTCTAAATTAGTTTGGACAGCAGAATCAAGGTATTTGGCAATGGAACTTTGGTTGTTCATTCCATCACTGAAAGGGATGCAGGGGACTATCTGTGTGTGGCCCGCAACAAGATTGGAGATGATTACGTGGTTCTTAAAGTGAATGTGATGATGAAACCTGCCAAAATCGAACACAAGAATGAGAATAACCGCAAGGTGATGTATGGAGGGGACCTGAAAGTTGACTGTGTAGCTACAGGTCTGCCGAACCCTGAGATCTCCTGGGGCCTTCCAGATGGCAGCATGATCAATACTCTCATGCTAGCAGATGACAGTGGGAGCCGAACAAAGAGATATGTCGTATTCAACAATGGGACACTGTACTTCAATGATGTAGGGCTGAGAGAAGAGGGAGACTACACCTGCTACGCCGAAAACCAGATTGGTAAAGATGAGATGAAAGTGCGGGTCAAAGTAGTGGCTGAACCTGCAACAATTAGGAATAAAACCTACTTGGTTCTCAACATCCCATATGGAGATGTGGTATCTGTAGGATGTGAAGCAAAAGGAGAGCCCACACCCAGAGTGATGTGGTTGTCTCCAAGCAACAGACCTATCCCACTTTTGTCAGATAAATATCAGGTGTACAGGGATGGGACGCTTCTCATACAGAAGGCCCAAAGATCTGACAGTGGCAACTACACATGTGTAGCCCGGAATACTGCTGGGGAAGACCGGAAAGTTGTCTGGATCCATGTCAATGTTCAACCTCCAAAAATAAATGGGCACCCCAGTGCCATCACCTCAGTGAGAGAAATGGCCCTGAGAGACAGCCGGAAGCTCATTGACTGTAAAGCTGAAGGCATCCCAACTCCACGGGTCATGTGGGCTTTCCCAGAAGGAGTGATCCTGCCTGCTCCCTATTATGGGAATAGAATTACTGTGCACCGCAATGGCACACTAGACATCCGAGGAGTGAGACAGACAGACTCAGTGCAGTTGGTGTGCATTGGCAGGAATGAAGGGGGAGAGGGCAGGCTGATTGTGCAGCTGCAGGTCATGGACCATGTAGAAAAGCCAGCCTTTCGGGATCCAGTCACTGAAAGGATCACTGCAGCAGCAGGACACAGTATCAATCTGAACTGCTCAGTGTATGGGACTCCTCAACCTAGCACAGCCTGGATCCTTCCCAATGGCACTGAGCTGCAGAAGAGCAGCCATTTGCACCGATTCTACCACAAGAGGGATGGAATATTACACATCAGTGCCTTGTCTGCAGCAGATGCTGGGACTTACCGCTGCACAGCCAGGAACCCAGGTGGTTATGCAGAAAGGGTGGTCTTCCTCAAAGTGGGGTTGAAACCAGAAATCAGCAATCAGTATAACAACTTAGTGAGCATCATCAATGGGGAGACCCTGCAGCTTCACTGCATCACCCAGCCCAGCCAGCAAGCTCGCATAACTTGGACTCTACCCAACGGGATGGTGTTAGATGGTCCCCAGGCTGTTGGGCGATTTTCCCTGTTAGAGAATGGCTCTCTCACAGTGCGTGAAGCATCCGTGTTTGACAGAGGTACTTACCTGTGCAAGGTCACGACCGAGTATGGCTCTTCCCTTATGAATGTCCCAGTGATTGTGATAGCCTACCCACCCCGGATCACAAGCGAACCGGCTCCCATCATTTACGCAAGGCCAGGCAATACAGTGAAGCTGAACTGCATGGCCATTGGGATCCCTAAAGCAGAAATAACGTGGGATCTCCCAGACAAATCACATCTGACAACGGGAGCTCAATCCCGTCTGTATGGAAACAAATTCCTTCACCCTCAGGGCTCATTAATCATCCAGCAGGCTACACAAAAGGATGCAGGCTTCTATAAATGCACTGCTAAAAATATACTAGGCAGTGATTCAAAAGCAACCTACATACACATATTCTAAAGTTTTAAAAAAATGCCTTTGAATACACAAAAATATCTAAAGTCCCTGCCAAGTGAGCACAGCTAGGAAAATACAGTTGCTAAATGAAAACAGTTGTACTGAGAGAAGAACAGGGTTGTGCCAGAAATGGTGGATCACAGCTTTACCTTCATGAAAGGCCAAAATACTATTCAGGCAGGTAGCAGATCTGAGAAGCCGTCTACACGCTCTCTGTGATGTTAGAGGGCTTCTTGCCACTTGTCTTGAAATCTGACCTTGAGGGCTACAGATTTAATAGCCCACAATCTTTCATCTCAATGTGGTGAACTTTAAACATTTTTCAGTTTTGCTTTTGATTTAGAGGCGTGTGCTTTAATCCTGCCATATACCTATCTAGGGTATATAGTGCAATTCAGCCAAAGTTAAGTACTTTCAGGACTCACTGATTTCAGTGGAAGAGTTAACCACTGTGATCAGTGGAACCTAATAAGTGGCTGGATTGTGGAGCACAACCTTAAGGTCAGGAATGAGGAACCCCACTGTTGGACTCAACACTGCTCATTGGTCCCAGCCAACACAGTCAGAAATGATGAGAGGTGTAACTCAAGAACATCTAGGGGGCCACAAAGCAGGTGGGGAACCTGTAACACTCCACATGTTGATGGAGTGTAATTCCCATCATCCCTGACCACTGAATCCCCCTGTCAAGTTCTTCTCTCCTGGATAACTTCTCAGAACACTTACCCTAATGTGAGTTTCCTACTCAACATCATTGGGTGGTATTGGGGAAGAGGAGAATACTTGATCCAGGAATGCTATTCTCAGAAGCAGTCTTGTAGGGCATGTAACAAGTAATTCTGTCTTAAGTATAGCATTAGCTTGTCAAATTAATATTTTCACACCTTGTGCTATCTAAAAACTCCAGTGGAAGGAATGGGAAACCTCTAGCCAGTCAATCGTTGGACTCCAACTTCCATCAGCCCTGGGCAGCATGGCCAATAGTCAGGTTAATGGGAGTTGTAGTCCAGCAACACCTAAAGGGCCACATGTTCCCTTTCCATGCCCTATGGCTTTATTTTGAGGGAGAAAATAGGAACATAAATGTGCATCTTTCGCAAGAAAGCTCAGACTGAGAGAAACATGTTGATAATTCTCCTTACCCCAATCAATTTTGGTTCTGCCTATGATATAAAGTACTATGACCACTGATAGTGCAAATCTGTTCCTTTATGCAACATGCACCTTAAAGCGTACCAAAGTAGTATTAAATATAACAAAAGAGCTGATGCAAGAGAAGTTATTTCATTATTATTTTTGTTGGACACAAAATTATTTCCATAATCCCCTGCAATACTTTTGACATAGCCAAGCCTTTATAGAATATGATTACTAACTTACTCTCTAACCATTCTTCTATCAGCTCTCTGGGATCAACTCTTCAGTTAGCAACAACCCTGATTTTTTCCCACCACAGCACAGCAATAATTACTGTAACAATGCAAATGCCTCACAGCAGGGGAACCCCTAGCTGACTTCAGTCCTTCTGTATTTTGTATGGTGTTTGTTTCGGACTATGAGACTGGAAGAATACAGTGACCTGTGTCTCAGTGTATAAATTATTGGTCTTTACAAGACTCTGATACTTCTACTGTGTTTTATATAAATATTAAGATCAGTATACTGTATGTTTTATAATAAAAAAATATTTTCCACAAAGCTTTGTCACAGTGGTTTTTCCTGGTAATAAAACCACTCCATGGACCATGTCAAACAGAGTGTGGTTAAAGAGTAGACAATTCCAAAACCCCTAAAAAAGAAAATGTTTTCTTTAAGGACTCAGCCCAGGGCCAGCCCAAGGTAACGCTCTGCTGCTTGACATGAAGGAAAAGATGGCAGTTCTCCAGTCCATGTACTAAGCCTGACAGCACTGACTATCGAGTCCTCCTTCAATACTGGCAACAAAATAGCATTCAGTGAACCTGAGGGGACAGTTTAATGGGTGTATGACAACCCTGTGGCAGAAAGAGAGATGGGGGAGAAATTTGATTCAGTTTGCCTTTAAAGGCAAACTTAGTTCAATTGTACTAGCAGTGCAAGAAGAGAAATAGTCATCTTTTCTGATAATCTGATCCTGAATGTTGCAATGCAGCTCTCCAGCCAACTAGTGTGCCCCAAAGCACATCTGCTGGGGCAAAAAGTGCATTAAAATACATCTATTCATGACAGCATCATACAAATATGCATTGTATTAGGAGGGAAGTGATTTACAAAAATGTGTATTTCGGGCAAAATTGCATACAAAAAGTGCATATTGTAAGAAAGCTGTTCTAAAATGCTGGTGAATTTTCACAAGGACTTTTTAAAAAATCACAAGTTGATATGCAAATGTGGAGAACTGAGCTTAAAATTGGGAAACCGAAACAGAGTAACCAGGATTGACAGGTTCAACCATCCTTAGATACACATAGCTCTGCTCAAAGTTTGGGAATGGCTGGCGGCTCATGGAAAAATGGTTTGAAGGGACTGCTACTGTTCCCCCACTCACTCACTCACTCACCCACCCACAGTATTTGTTAGCTGAGGCCATTGACTTATTCTGTCTAATGGTAGGGCCAGCACTGACTTGTTCAAAGGTGCACAAAGCTGCCACAGCCTTAGTGTTGATGTGGTTTGGTAATCTATCCTCCTTCCCCAAGGTGCTTCAGTGATCAGGACTCGTGCCTTGTGACTTAGCAAATGCTATTAACTGCTATGGAAATGCTAGGTAAATGTGGCAGTTGTGAACTGTAGCAAGCTCCACAATGCTCACAATCCTTTTTTCATATACTGATCCTGTACAATGGGTCACTGATGATATACATCTCTTACAGATGGGGAAGAGAAGCTGAAAAATTGTGATGGTTGGTCAAAGTTACACAACGAGTCCATGTCAGGTGTACCAAAACTCCCGGGTACAATTCCATATCTGCTGTCTGATCAGCATCAGTTCAGGTGTGAAGGGTAGGGAGAGCAATGGACCTTTAATATGATATCCTGTCATGGGTTTTAAAGAACATAGCTCTCTTCCCCACCATTTGCAAGCTGGCCTAAAGTCTTCATCCATCAGCCAACTTGATTTTAAATCTCCAAAATGTATTGTTGCGGGGTCAGGGGGAACTCTCAGAAAACTTTTTGTCTGTCTAGGTCCTATTTATAACCAAATGAAGGGTATATGAAGTACTACTTTGTTCCACCACTGCTTAATTGCTTGCTCTTTGATAGCCACTTAAAGAAGATCATGCTAAAAGTTGACTCTGATTTAAAAGACATGTTTCTATTTTTAAATGATAGGGCACCAACATCTGTGAAGCATGATGCAACATCTTTTTAAAGAAAGAAAAGAAAAACAGTTTAAAGTGTCAAGCCCACTTCAGTTATTATACTGAGCAATGCATTATTTATTGTTGCTGTTGCTGCTATTATTATTATTATTATTATTATTATTATTATTAGAATTTCTATGTTGCCCTATACCCAGAGTTCTCAGGGTGGTTCACAGAACAAAATCAAAATATAAAACCACAAAATATATAATCAAAATAAAAACAAGAACCCAATAATCCCCTCCTCCAAAAAACCCCAACACATTTTAAAAGGGCAATTAGCTCTATATGGATTCTTATTCTGCAGGCTAAGAACAAAAGCATTTTAAAAGACTGCATGATGAAAGCTGGCTCGATACTTCAATACCATATTAAATTGGAGTCTCGGGTAATCTCTTACCAGAGAGTCAGGAAATCCATTAACACTGATCTTGCATTGCAAAGCAGATCTTTCAATTCAAACAGTTTTGCATAATGTGGCATCCAGAACTTGCAGTAGTCACCGGAGTACTCCACTATGTGGCATTTGCCCAATTCCACTCCCCCCACAACACAGAGATGCTAATTAATTATCATTTCAAAGTACTTGCAGAAAAATACTGCTAGGTTAGATACTGGCCTTCTTTGCACATAACAAGTTAAAAAACAACAAGAAGTTAATAAGTTGTCTCACAGAGCATCAGACAAACCACAGTTTCTTTTGCCAAAGCTTGGTTTGTTCTCCATCTGCTCTTGCCTCGTGCCTTTTTAATTTAGTGAGGATGCTCAAACAAGCCATAGTCAGGGAAGGATGATTGATTTGCAGGTAATGCCAAACCATAGTTAAACCATGGCTTATACACCAACTACAAAACACAGCTTCAGACTGGTTTGCTGGCAGTAAACAAGTCATAGTTAAGGCACTGGGCAAGGCTCACACTTAATACTAAGCCTTAGTGTAATCACTCAGCCATAGTTTAATAAAACAGTAATACCAACACGATGCCACATCCTATGATGCTACACAGGAGTTAATTTATTCATTTCAAAAACAAAGCTACCCACTTTTAATAGGAGAAACTGAAACATTTGTTGTTGTTTAGTCACTTAGTCATGTCCGACTCTTCATGACCCCATGGACCAGAGCACGCCAGGCACTCCTGTCTTCCACTGCCTCCTGCAGTTTGGTCAGACTCATGTTTGTAGCTTCGAGAACACTATCCAACCATCTCATCCTCTGTCGTCCCCTTCTCCTTGTGCCCTCAATCTTTCCCAACATCAGAGTCTTTTCCAGGGAATCTTCTCTTCTCATGAGGTGGCCAAAATATTGGAGCCTCAGCTTCAGGATCTGTCCTTCCAGTGAGCACTCAGGGCTGATTTCCTTCAGAATGGATAGGTTTGATCTTCTTGCAGTCCATGGGACTCTCAAGAGTCTCCTCCAGCACCATAATTCAAAAGCATCAATTCTTCGGCAATCAGCCTTCTTTATGGTCCAGCTCTCACTTCCATACATCACTACTGGGAAAACCACAGCTTTAACTATACGAACCTTTGTTGGCGAGGTGATCTCTCTGCTTTTTAAGATGCTGTCTAGGTTTGTCATTGCTTTTCTCCCAAAAAGCAGGTGTCTTTTAATTTCATGACTGCTGTCACCATCTGCATGATCAACTGAAACATTATGAAATAGTAAATATGTTTTGAGTACTCCATAACTCCATCAGGGCAGCTGTTTAGCAAAGCAGAAACGGCAGGGAAAACATATGCTTAATGTTGAAACATTTAGGGCTAATCTACACTTACTTTTTGCCCCGCACTTTCTAGGCACAGGCCTGCACTTTAAAGTTCCATGTGCCCCCCACCAGCCCACTCTTTAATGTTGAATCAGAGCAAATGGCAATTTGAGTTCTCTACAAATTGCCCCTTGATCCGATTCAGCAGTAAAGAATGGGTTTTTGTGGGGAAAGTGCTGGGGTGAAAAATAATAATAAATAAAAGCACTCAGATACAGAGCTTTAAAGCATGGACCTGTGCCTAGAAACACAGCATAAAAGGAAGTCTGGATGAGCCCTAAGTCATGGTCTTAAGATGGAGAGAGGACGCTTCAGTTAGGCTTTACTACATGCAACTGTTCTCTAAGAAGGTCTGGAAGATTGGAGGGGGGGGACCTCTGTCTTTCCCCACCCTCAATGAGAGGGATTCATAGAGCAGGCTTGTTCATACAGAGAAGCTGTTGTAAGTATGCAGGGACCCACCACATATAATATGAGACAATCATACAGCAAATAGCATAAATACCTGAGAGAAAGATATCTGTTTTCAATCATAAGGAACCGTTTCGCCTCCCACAGAACAAAATGGCATATCATATCTTCTTCAATCAATCGCAGTTAATTTGTAACACTTGAAGGTGAAAGCTGTCTTTGGGCTAAATTTACACAGAATTACTTGACTGCAACATGTGAGTTGCAAATCCCTGTGGAACTTGTCAAAGAGATTAATTATCTGGAGACATTGTGAAGACACAAGGTAACTTGCAGAAAGCGAAAGAAGAAAAATAAATGCCAATGTTAAGAAAAAAGGAGGGGGTTTCTTTTTCTGAAGTAGCAGGTTGAGGTTCAGTGTGACTTCAGGGTGGGGGTGGGAGGCCTTATTGAAAAGCATGAGAAACTGACCAGTTTGGGAGAAATAGTCATGCACATACATGGGAGCAAAGCAGGGAAGCATGAATCTGTGACCAGTGTACACAGATATAATTAGAAGATTTGTATAAAGGGTCATGGAGCTGTAAAGGCAAGACTTTGGGGCATAAGTCCAAGGACCCACTCAGCTGTCAGAGGGCCCCCAAACACAATAGGGCTGGCTCACCACATATTGAGGTGAAGTAATACACTTTACCATCTAAAGTGCAATGTGAGACCATAAAGTATCTGAAAATATCTAACTGCACCACTGGGATAAAGTATGTACTTGATACAATTATTGTCGTCAAAACTGCTGCTGTCAACATAACAGCTAAGAGGGGGAAAGAAAAGAAGATCAGAGCATGCAAATACAATTATGCAATTCCATACCAATATAGATCCCCTTAGAGTTTTGCTTAACGGATTCTCCAGAAATTCACAATAATGATCGGTTTCTATGGTTATAAAACAGATTTCCCTCCTGTCAGAAACTGTATGTCTATATTTAAAAAATATAAAATGAGCCTTTTCAACACAAGCAAATCTGACTTCCTATATTTTTGAGTACATGAAACATCAAAAAGGGATTATATGTTTTTAGTGTTTTTTAAACAACAACAACAAATTTGTACAGTGGTACCTCTAGTTACGAACTTAATTCATTCTGGAGGTCCGTTCTTAACTTGAAACTGTTCTTAACCTGAGGCGCACTTTCACTATTGGGGCCTCTTGCTGCCGCTGCGCTGCCGGCACACGATTTTCGTTGTCATCCTGGGGCAAAGTTCTTAACTTGAGGTAACTCTTCCAGGTTAGCGGAGTTTGTAACCTGAAGTGTTTGTAACCTGGAGCATTTATAACTCGAGGTACCACTGTATATTATTTGAATGACCCATATCAGAATACTAAATATTCTGAGTTTATGAAGATGTGAGAGACTCAGAACTACATACACAAATTCCCTCTGCAAAGAATGATTTATTTATTTTAATAGAAACCTCCAGATTTTAATTTACTAGCATTTCTGTTTCAAGAGAGAGAGAGAGATTTCTGTAAATTGAGCTGTCAACATTTTCGTACATCATTATGATTAAGACATCTCATGGGCTCTGAATGGGGAACCGTTTGAACTGCATGTTCTGCAGCTTTTGAATGGAATTATTAATCTTCTTTCCTTTGAATGGCCCGACCTCAAACCTACTGTATCCTCGTCAATTCTCATAAGCTTCCAAGACAAAAGAAACGTTAATCTAGATTCTGTACCCGGGTCATCTCGATACACTGAACACGCAATTGCATTAAATCACCACCGCAGAGCTAACAGCAATTGGAATGGCCAGCATGTAAATAAATGCTCATTTCCCTCATTACTGGAAGCACCGAGTGCCTTGGGAAGTACTGTAAAGTGCCACATACAACAAAGGAGCACTTGGCCTCGTGAACTTATGCTGTATGTCCTGCTGTTACATTACTCATTGTATTTTGATTCAGATAAAGCGGTTCTCGCTGAGCAGAGGGCTTGTGTACAATAAAAGGTTGAACCGTGAGGCAGGAATGCTCGCGTTGGCCTGTGCTTGTGTGTTGATCTGCCACCCATGTACCATCTGTAAGGTAATTGTACAGATTTAAGAGGCATAAGCGGTCTTGCAAAGCATTTAAAAGTTTCTATGTGACCTACAGCATGATTCATACATTAGCTTGAAAGGAAAATAGAAATTTAAGGGCTGTATAGTGAATTCAATTAAGAGCATTGCTATAAGGATGATGTATTCCTGGTGATTCACACATATATGCAGGAGGAGTGAGGCGCAAACAAGTAAGGTGATCCCTTGTTACATCCAGTTGTGGAAGAAAACCTTTCTTGTGGCTTGGTTTGTTGGAAAGGGTTGGAAAACTCCCACTTTGGTAGATGCTTTAAAAGTTGCTGTAATCTATTCCTTTTCCAGCCTCCTCATGACCTGTTTAGGAGCTTCCCAGAGGCATCCAGTTTCCACTGTGGGAAATGGGATGCTGAGCTAGATGAGTTGCGATGGGACTCTTGCCCCCAGATCCCTGAAGAAGACTCAACAGCCAGCAAACTGGTGGAATGATTACGTTTATTGAAGTGTAAGATCTGCAAATCAAGAACTAATTAATAAGTGTGGGCAGGTGAGTTAATTTATTGTAATTCAAAGGGCAAGCACACAAGACATTTCCCATGCACCTAAAAAGCTGTAATAGGCTGGTGAAATGTGGCCAGCAGATACCCTACAGATCCCTATCAGGGTGACAGGATTGGACACATGTTCACCTGTGTTTCTATGCCATGCTGGTGGAAGAAAGAGGCCATAGGTCTCTGAAAATCTGAACGGAATTTCCCACAGCTTTAAAAGGAAAGAGGGACTGTGAAATTATTAGTTTCATTTTGGATGATTTGCCCTCAGGCTAATGGTATAATCATAGCCTATTCTTATAATATCCAAGACCAAAGAAACATATCGAGTCCTTTCGTAAATTTGTGTTATTTATGCTATGTCCTCAACTAGCGCAGACTGTTTCAATAAACAGGTTGCCAAGACCTGCTCAAAGATTCTTCAGTTTTTGTTTCTTCTACTCATCGGTATTGACCTCCATTCCCAAACCCCCCCCCCCACTTAAATGTCTTTTAGGAACAAATAGTCCTTTTTAGGAGGAAGGAGGGGGAACAAACTGACAGGCCTGCCAAAACCAACAACTAGCCTAAGTCAGAGTGAGCCACCGATTGTCAAGCTCCCGCAGGCTTTGCTGACTTGGAATATTTGTACGGCATCCTTTCCTCCTGCTTTTAAAGTAATCTGAGCTATAGGACGGGAATCTTAACCACAAAGATGACAAGACAAGACATGCTTTGAAACCATCCGGAGAATTACGGCTGCCATAAGACTGCTTAATGGCAGACTCAGATGAGTGGCCAAGTTCTCTGCAGATCTGGAGTCAGTAAAATTATCCAGACATAAATTAGCACAGGATATGCCAAAAGGTAATATTTAATATGAAGTTGATAAACAGGACACCACACCTCAGGGAGGAACAATCTCAAACAAGGACAAACTTATGCTGTGAAAAACAGCTACCTGGAGAGGTGGGGGAGCCCTTTCAGACATCATGTTTGATTACTGCTACTGAGAAAACGTGATATTTACCCTTATCATTGCATCATCACTTTAACTCATGGGATACACCCTGTGCTCAACATAACCATGTGGCACACCTATCTCTTCTGTTGCTGAGCCTTCTGGCCTCATCTTGCAATGACATTCCACACACACTTTCTGTCGGTACCTGTGGTTGGGTGTGTAACTGTCAACTGAGGATAACTCTTTGTGTATCCTTGTTTCAGACTAACAAGCTGCATCTCTGGAATTTGTCGCCGTGCAAATGGTACTGGTGTTCAGTCATGTTTCTGCCTAATGTGTCATATACTTTGATCCCTATATATTTAGAAGGAGCCAATTCCTTCACCATTTCCTGATGTGACAATGAATAAAAAGTCTCTCTCATAGACCAAAAGCAAATACATAATAATACGCACTTTCAGTAAACCTGAGGGGACGGTCATTGAAAGGGTTTCTTCCTGAATGTCCAACAAGTTCCTTTGGAAGTTCATCATATCCAGAATGACATCTTTTTGCAGAGATAGTACAAATGCTTTTTATTTTCATTGGATGTCTACAACTATTCCCTCTTTCTCCCTCCTCTCTTTTCCCCCAATGTCTATGACGGTAGGGTCTCATACCAAATGTAAACAACCCTTGACCCTTGAAGAAAGACTCTATAAATTGAAAGTGGAGGTGCTATATGTACTTTTCCTTGTTTATTTGTTTGTTTTGCATTACAAAAAAACTTTAATAAAAACTAATTTTAAAAAACTAGCGAATGACCCAATAGGAAATTATTCTGCATATCTATTTTTAATATTCTAATTTTCTCTTTCTATTTTTTCCGCAAATAGGATACTGTTCTGAGTCTTCAAGACAGTCTGCTTCTATTATTATTATTATTATTATTATTATTATTATTATTATTATTATTATTATTAGCTTTCACTGTTGGTATCATGATACATTGTACACAATGTATGCAAAGAACAGAACACCTTCTAACATCATCTAACATACCATCTAATAAACATAATGCCTAGGGAAGGCATGTATTTCTACTACACATCCAAGCTTTCCTTCTAAAACTTGAATAAAGAAGATTAATGAGGCTGTGTCAGACACATGGAGAAGCATGGCTGAAATTACATGGTCTAAGCATAAGTAATAAATGGATGGTTTGATCATATGGATAGTGCAAATTATGTGGGTACTTCTGACACCAGTTGCAGTAACCCCAACAGACAGTAGGATGGAGACATGATGAGAAGTATTTGTCTGAATTAGGCTACTCACCCTGTCAAAATGTTCATATCTTCCGCACCATTTGAAAAACTTGTCTCTTTGCATAGGGGTTCCCAGATCACTGAGGTCAGCTTTTAATGGATCTGTATTCAACATTGTGGTTTTATATTTCATGATGTTGTTGCTTTGTTTTTTATCTTGCACTGTTGCCATTTGATTACTCTTTTTGTAAACTGCTTTAAGATTTTTTAATGCAAATGCCTTTTTAAAAAGTTAGCTGGTCAAGGGTAACAGAAGACTTTAACAATGTCAGTGTAGGCATTGGCCAAGTCTGCTTTTTATTACAATGCTTTTAGTGCCAGAGCAAGAGTCCAGCTCACAGTTAGAGCAAATGGGAAACATATGAATCATTCATTGCATTTGGCACTGCTTTATGAATTGCACTACTGTATATGGCAGAGCTTGGTGTGTGTGATGACTAAGAATCAACACTACAGTTGTCAGAGCATATATAAAGGAACAACCCCACCCCACCCCACCCCGGCAACAAAGCAATTCTGATACTCTCTGGGTATATTCACAAGTAACACTACAAAACCCTTTAGTGTGAATTAGGAACACAGTTAATGCAAGATAAAAAGCACAAGAGAGGGATTTTCCCATTTAAAAAAACTTAATAGTCAATGCCAGTTTTAGACGCAGGCAATGCAAACATTCATTTAAGCACCACTTCTGAAAACAACTTTGAACTTCAATGAATTTCTTTACGCTGACACTTCCCACAACCTCTGCCACCCTCCAAATCCCACCCTCCAACCCAATCTACTTATATGTAGTTTTTCTATCAATCTGTTATCAACCTGCCTTCAGTGACATGATACAAGTCATTTGTAGATCCGCATTTGTGTGTAATATTGCTTAATCCTCCCCTGTTGACCAGTTAACCACAATGCTAGTCAAGGAGACATGGCTGTCAATGATCTGTTATACAAGCCTCCAGCTTATCTCTCTGCTGGACATCTTCTGATGTTGATTCTAACCTCCAATGAATCTTCAGGGTGCTTCTTTTTAAGTTCCCCATGTATTTTCTATCAGTTACCTCTGAGATGCTCCCAGTCAAAGCAGAGAGAGATCGGAATGGGATGAGAGATTCTCAGGCTGAGGTCTCCCTGGGATGCTCAAAGCATTTTTAAGTTTATATTGTGGGCTTTCCTGTGTACTCACCATCCCCACAGAACAGCCCTGCTGTCAGCAGATTTGAAGTAGATGTTATTTTACTCCCTATGAAGTCCTTTGTGCTCACCATCTATTTATTCTCATCTGAAAATTTCACCAGAGGTTTTCTTTGAAACTTGTTTGGATTTCTTCTACAGTAGCCCCCTGGAACTGATATCTCTTTAGGTGGTCAGTGTTTCAATGACATTGTTTCAATATCGCTCGGGGGGTGGTAAAATGTCACATAACTTGCCTTCAGGATTTTATATTAGAGAAATCTACCAGCAATTACATGATTTTATCAGCATTTCCTTTTTATCAAACATATAACCAGTCAGTGTCCATATAGACTGAGGATCTATATTGAGCACCACGTTAGTGAGCCCCACTCTAGAATAGTGTTAAACTCTTTGTGAAACTTCATGAAACTTACAAATGATCACAGAGACAGAAAAGGAACCTGAACTCATAAAATGAATTTTTATATGGGTTTTATGTCACTTTCTTAAATTTTGTTAACCTCAAAGCATAAAAGTGTTATAACAGTACATAAATGGAAGCTTTTTGGAATGGGATGGTTTTGATATTAAAGTGTCAAAATATGTAATCCAAGATGAAAATCTAATTTAGCTGCATTTCAAAATTGGACAATATTGTGAAGTGGTGGAAATCATTTTAAATGCCAAGACATTCCAATATAGTACCATAATGGCCTTATTTTTACAACTGTTTATCATTCAGCTCATTTATTGATGAATTGTGTTGAGAAGTCAAAAGATTAGTAACATTTGTAAATAGTTAGTTTTCAATAAGTGAACTGCTTAAAAAGGGCTTCTTTTCACATGGATATCATATAGTGATAAGAAAAATATTATGCTTTCCTCCTAGCAAACAAATAGGGATACATTATTTTATCAGTTAGTTTATGTTTCTCTGCTGCCTGAAGACTTATTTTTATTAGGTATTTGTGATTAGCATCTCATGTAAAGAGTCACTCAGCTAATTACTTTCCATATATTGCAGGTGTTATGAAACTTCAATTTTTATGCCAAGTTGGATTCTTTTTCTTTTCTTTTGCAAGTCTTGTACTTGAATATGTCAGCCTTGTAACATAAAATAAAGTTTCCTGCCTGCAGTTCTGATAACATTTTTTTTCAGGACAAAACTATTTGTTAAGCATTTATTTTGTTTAAAATATTTCAGCCCACTCTTCATTATAAGTCATCCCAGGACACTTACAATAACTCAAATAGAATAACTGGACTATTGTAACACAAACTGTGTGGGGCTTCCCTTGAGACTAGTCTGGAAGCTGAAGCTGGTGCAGAACACTGTTGGATCTGTATATATTGCACCAGTGCTAAATGAATTGCATTGACTGCAAATTAGCTACTGGAACAAGTTCTTGTTATTAACATGTAAAAACCTGAAAGACCACTTCCCCATATACAGGCCTATTTGGCCACTTAGATGATCAGTGAGAACCTTCTTGTTGACACTGTCCTGCAATTTTTTCCAAGGTGTTTTTCCATTTTCCATGGTTACCCCTGTAGTCATGCTACAATTCATAAGACAGCATTAGTTATCTGTTTTAGTCACTCCTGAAATCATATATTTTTACCCAAATCTTTCCTGACCCTCCCCAGGTGCCTTCAAAGGAGCATGGACGGCAGCATAAATCGCTGCTGCTCCAGCCATGCGGCCTCACTCTTTGTCGTCCTGTTGCGAGTCACCCACTCTCCACTCGCTTAGAGCTCAGGGTTTCAGTTTTTCTCTTGGCCTTGCTATGGACCTTAGGTTGGTCACCCTGGTTGTCCGGGGGGCCTGGTAGGAATTTTTCCATTTGGCATTAGGCTTCGTGGTTTTTTTGCCTACCTGGTAGCAATCATCACAACTTTCGTGGTATTGGTGGGTAGGTTAGGCATTGGAATAATGTGTTGTGGTGTGTGGAAGGGCTAGGTGTGGCCATCGCCTACGCCTTCAATTTTTGGGTATTCCATTAAAGGAATCCAGCGGTCATGTATTCTGTCTGATGCCTGCGTGGCAGGAGGCCATGGTACGACCCTCGGTGACATCAGGGGAGAGCTTATAGTTGGATTAGCATCAACAGGCTCCACCTACTGGTGAATAAACCCCCCTTTTTGACTCATCCGTCTCCGAATGGGTGGAGTCAAGTGACGTGATCCAATGCCTAAGCCAATACCTTTTCACTTGCTGTAATCAAGAAAGTTGTGGCCTTTTCTTGCCCATTAACCTTATATCATGTGTCCGTGTGTCTTCATTCCACTATGTGGGGATCGGGTCCTCGAACCACAAAGCAATTTCCTCTCAAAGAATGCATCTTTGTATATTCTTTCCACCGATACATGCATTTCTGTAGACATTAGTCCAGTAAAATTCAGAGAAGTGTGCATTTTGAAGAATGCCTGTGGTCTGGCTGTATTTTGTTTCAGAAAGTGTAGATTAAGGAAGTTCTCATTACTGAACTGAATTTCTCCCCTGTGGGTGTTTTTCTTTCCATTCAACCTTTATCTAGTACAGTACAGCCTCCCCAGCTATCCTTACTTCCTGAAGTGAAAACAACACACGGGAGCAGTTTTCTCATGATGTTACATCTTGAGAAACCAGGAAGGCTGGCTACCAAGTGCTTGAGATGGGTGTGACCACTGATTTTGTTTTTTCAGGGAAGTTCTTCCTTTTACCTGTTTTCCTTTTCTTTCATTCATTAGTAAAAGGACTAATCATCATCATCATCATCATCATCATCATCTAGACAGCCTCCCCAGCTGCCACAAAAGGGATGCTCACTTGATCATCTTGAAAGAAAACATACATACAATGTGTAACCCACCTATTGACACAGACTTTCACCAAACGATTTTCCTCCTCTTTGAAAACTTTTCAATGCAATTTATTTTCTCATGACGTGATACAAGAGGGTCAACAAATGTTCAGTACAGCACTAGTATCCCAATTCAAAATACGGTAGATGCTGGAAACTGTGAGTCCCCAGCCAAAACCAATCCTTAAAAAAAACACCACCCTATATCCTTCTCATAAAAACATTAGTTTAATGATCAAAAGATCACCACAGAGGCACAAGTCACTTCAGCCCCATTGGTGATTGTGCCTTGAATACTATTTTGTTTTATCACACAACCACTGCATACAGATGCTTTTAAAAGCCTTTGATATAGTTCCAAACACAGATGTTATCTGCTTGCCTGGGAAAGGTTTTACCATGCCAGCTATAAAATAAAATGCAGTCACTATTTCTTTTTTTAAGCATAGCACTCAAAATATATGAAACAATCATCAATTCTGGCAGGCACTGCCGAAACAGGGTTTTTTTAAAAGATCTCTTTGATGTTGAAAACAAATAAGCATGTGCCCATTCTCTGTTGTTGTCATCTTCACCATTCCTTTCCAACCCATATTTGATGCTAGGGACAAGTCATGACACTGACAACACATGCAAGACTTTCTTAGCCATCTTTTAAAACTTCTTGCCTTCTCTTCAGGTTTCTTTTTTTCCTATAAGACATTGTAGTTTATAAAGAAGCATATTTCAAAAGTTTGTGATTCACTTCACTTGCAAACAGTTTAAAAAAGCAAAACAAAAACCTGTTGTTGCTTTCCTGGAGCTTTTTAGATGGCATCTAAGTTTCCTAAATAAGTAAAATGCTGAGGCTCAGTTCATGCATGCACCCTGCCTAAACCAAAGGCAGGGACTCTCCAGCCTGGAGGCCAAATGTAGCCACACAGGTCTCTCTATCTGGCCCAAGTCACACTCTTCTTCGGTGCTTTTGCATGGTTGGAATGTGTCCTAGAACTCTGGCCATGCCTCTCGCTTGCATGGATGGAAGGGTGTGACATAGATATGTGCAGGTGTGCAGACACTCGTGATACAAAGGTAAAATCATTGCTCAACCCACTTTTGCTTTTGCCCTGACCATCACTAGCATGTGGTCTCTAGAATGTGGCTCAGCAGGGAATGTGACCTATGGGCTAAAAAAAGGTGTTCACAAGGTCACTTAAATAACTCAGACGGAGTCCAGAGACAAAAGAATTGATAACACTTTACATAGCAAACAGAATAAAAACTGTGTAAAATTTGAGGGGAAAGGAACAGAGAAATTTCTCTTTCTTGCTTTACGCCTTTTACATAGTAGAGTGACATTAAACCATGCGTACAGAGGAGAAACTCCTTCCGAACTACACAACCAATCAGGACACATGCTGCTTCAGCAAACAACATGCCATTCTGCCTGGTTGCTAAGCAATGCCTCCATCATTGGTTAGCTGACTTACTGAAAGCAGAATGAACCTTTAATTAACCAACTGAATCATCCCTGGTATTGCACTTTGAAAAGGGGTTCCCCATCCCTAGCCTAAACTGAAATGCAGCAACGTAGAGTTCTACATATTAAGTTGTTTGTGTGATGTGGTGCCATATGCAGGCCAATGAACTATAAAGAGGTCTACACATTCTCCAAAAGAAGGGTTGCAGAAAGACCATCCTTGATACTTTATTTTACAATGGTTTTGTATTCTACAGCAATTTTCTGTATAGAAAAATGTCCTGGTCTCTCACTTCATAACAACCTTTCAAGGTAGGCATTGATGGATCTTCTGCCCCAAACACCAAAGGATTTTATGCTCTTTTAGGCTTTAATTTAAATTGTCATCATAAGTTATAATCTCTAAAGTGAAACGAGACCTTAGAGATTTTACTCTGTTATCTCTCTTTGCTCCTGCTTCAGGTTCTTCTTTCTTTTATCAGTGCCAAGATTACTTGTCAAAATAAATCTTCCACTAGACCAAAACAAATTTTTAAAAGAGCACGGAAAGTATTATTTAGAAGGATCCTCCTTGGCGAACATTCAAGTCCTATTGCACAACGAGAATTTTTATGCATTCGGTTGCTGCATAATTTATATTCATCAAGTTTCTATAACAAAAAGTGCAATATTTTCATTATGATGTATCGCTGGCCTGTAGCCCATAGATGCATTTTTATAGTCTTTAGCTGAAAATTTCAAACGTAGAAACCTCACAGTAAACAGACTTATAATGCAATCCTATCTCCTCCCAGCACAGCACTACCCTGGGGAGAAAAACCATCTCCTCTTCCCTTAGCACATCACTGCAGTGGGAGCGGAAATGCAACAGAGACTGCAATTTTGTCCCCATCACAATGCAGTGCTAGGGCACTACTAGCATTTGAAAATATCTTGAATGAGAGCCTGATTACTGATTGACTAATTCATCATAGGGATTTAGGTATTGCACATACGGTGACAGAGTTCCCAGGAGGCTTACAAATATAAAAATAAAACTACAACACCAGCAGGCTTTAGGAAAGCCAACAATTAGCTTCTCTCTCAGGTTGCAAAATTGGAATCGGCTTTTCCATTTTTGCTTATAGCTAATAGCGCTGGAGGTTACAGTTTTTTCTCCAAAAGCATTTACCTACACAGAACAGGCTGTGGAGATCCTTCTCACAACGTTACTCAGAATATAATCTCAGAGGGATCATACTCAGAGCATTGTGTTTTTACACAATTAGTTTCTGGCATAAGTTATATATTAACCCTTCTGCTATTTCATTCTATCTGACAATTTCTCCTCTAGTTGGGGTATTGCTCTAGACGTGCAACTATCATACTTTGGCTTCACCCCATCTCTACTACATTTGGAGCCCCTGAGAGCTAAAGACACAATGAAACTATGAATCTGGGATGTAGCCTTCCAAGAGGATAAAGCTCACACTGTGTGTTACTCAGCAGCTGGAAACTGTAGCAAAAACCTAGCTCCATCTTACTATTTCTATACCCCCCAAATCCCCAAATAGAGCAGCAGAACTTTTACTTTGGCCTACTTTAATGTCATACTATCTGTTCTATTGGAAGAGAGATATTCACACATCCTTTATAACTAGTGTGTCTGCTCTTGTCAATCAGGTATTGGAACAACGGAGCATGCACTACTGTACTGCTTGTTTTAGAAGGACATTCACGCCTTATATATAACACCTATTTTAAGTAAATTTCCAGGCAGATCTGACCATTTTTACAGCTCCCTCCTTTTGTCAGATTCCAATCACAAAAACAATATCTGGCTAGCAAAATTCTGTACTTCCTTCAGCATGCATTCCCAGGAGCCAGTTGATTACATCTCCTCACCAACCATACTAGCATTCAGCAACCTGTTCTAATGTGCAGCTAAACAAACAAACACACACACACACACACACACACACACACACACAGTAGCCTTTTGCTGTGCTGTTAATTCCTAATAGAATTCTGCTGCTCTGCAACTTGCAGATTTAAACTATTTGCAAGCTGCAACTATTCCCCCTGAAAATAGCGACATATATTTCATGCTTAGTCATTCTACTCTAGTTTCACATTCTATCCTCTCCAGAGAAGAACTAATCTTAGCTGTGCGAGAGGAGGGTAAATGCTTGAAAAAACTGGAAAGATCAGTAAATCCAAACTGTTGTTAAGCATGAAGGGCTGATTCTATGCATCCCGCCCTAAAAATGAAGAAAAAAAATGCTATGATTTGTGATATTTGCCAAGATATATACATATATCAAATTGCGTGGGTGCAAGGGCTTGACTCCAAAGGCCATAGAAAGACATCTGTTGCTTAAAAAAAGAAAGAAGAAGCTTTACTTTAGATTTTGAAATGCCTTTGGTCACAAGAAGGAATATACAGTAGAACAGAGTCAGCTAACGGACAATAAAGCAGGAGCTTCTCATGCAAACTTGAAAAGATAAATATTTGTGCTGTCCCTGCAATGAACACATGTGGTGATGTATAGGCAGCCCTTTGCGGGCTACACAAATAAAGCTTTAAGTGTGATTGAACTCTCTGGTGTACGGTTAGGACTTCCTGCCATTAAAACACAAGTATCTGAAAAGTTACCATTTCTCTCTCTGCTCATGAAAGGACCCATTTATAGCATTATCCTTTCCTATATGGGGAGGACAGATTGTGAGACCAGAGCAAGAAGTTTTTCTCTGTTTCCACAGTCTGATATATTATTTTTAAGGTTCATTCAAAACAACTGATGATTTCGGAACAAACCAAACAGTATTATTTACAAAATGGGGAGCACACCAGTTGGTTTAAGTGAGCTATTTACACACAGAGGTAACCCTCCAAAGGACTCGTGACCCAGCTAGAGCCTTTCACCCAGCTCAATCACAACTGTAACATAAAAGGAAGACCAATATAGTCCAGCCCACCACATGGTCTGAGGGGTGGTGGACTGGCCCACGGCTGAAAAAGGTTGCTGACCCCTGTTTAAGACTAACCAATTCAGGCTGCAATCCTGAACAGTACATATTTATCAGGATTTTAATCTTAATGGAAGTCACTGGGGTTTACCTCTGAGTAACATACAGTTTCTTTGGCATGAACCCACACTAGGAATTCTGACAGCAGGGACCCTTTCTGAACCAAGGCAGACACTTAAAAGCTAAACATTAACACAACTTAAAGGAGAAAGATGGGGAGAGAACCAGAACGGATGAGGCGCGCAGAACTTTTCTTCCAGCACAGAAGCAACTGTGAGGGCAGAGGCTCTTTCTGAACCGAAGTGAGACACCATTCATTTAAGTGATACCTATTTGTAAAACTGCAATGCTTAAGTATCCACAGCCATTTTGCAAAGGAGGAAGGTGGGGACAAAATCGGAACAACCCGGCCACACTCCTGTTACTGCTCATTCGCCATGACCCTGTGACCTTCTAGCAGTACCACTTGCTGTCACAGGCACCAGCCACCACTACAGCCATACCTCGGGTTACATATGCTTCAGGTTGCACGTTTTCGGGTTATGGGCGCACCAAAACCTGGAAGTACTGGAACGGGTTACTTCTGGGTTTTTGTGTTCGTGCATGTGCAGAAGCACTAAATCGTGCTTTGCACATGGGCAGAAGCACAGAATCGCAACCTGCATGTGAGCAGATGCGGTGCTGCGGGTTGCGAATACTGTGGGTTGCGAACATGCCTCCCACACGGATCACGTTTACAACCCGAGTGTCCACTGTACTTGTGCAGTTGCATGAGCTCACCCACTTTTCCAAGGTTTGCTAAGATAAATCCACTCATGATACAAATCTCTGGTGAAAGCCTTGGCATTGCAATCACTTCATCAGCAAAAGGTAATCAGGGAGATACTAAATGTATCCCTGTGATCAGGTTCCAAAAGGGTCATAGATTATTGGTATTTATGGTGTCTTACTGGCCCAGACTATCTCTGCAGGCAACTTGATTTAAGGGGGTACCTCTGGTGGGAAATATAAGAAGACACCTTCCTCTCTGCAGATCTGTGCTAAGTATTTTGGCTGAATCAGAGGAAACATCTGGATTAAAAACATAATTCCCAAATTAGATCACTACCAATCAGTAGTGAAGGACTGTGTTCTTTTCAGTGGCTTAATGACATAATCATTTCCAGCAAATCCTGCAAAGGAAGAATCTTGTTTCATATGAATGGAATGTCTTGCATTAATTCATTTTATTTGCATGTATTACTTTTCCCTGTCTAAGGTTTGGTTTGGACCAAAATCATAATTTGATGTGCATTGTATTGTAAGGACCACTTGAATAAGCGACTGAAAGGATAAATCACTGATGGAGAACAGACTTTCAAAACAAGACTTCTAGCTATGTAAGCAACAGTTCACATCTAACCGAACACATGTGATTGAATGCTTATGCCTTCAAGAATGGGATATTTGTTTGATTCCTTCACATTTGTTGAAATCTAGTGGTAAACATTGTCACAGGACCTTCTGTCACTAGAGATACTATTGTCCTTAATTATTCCTATGCCTTCCTTAGTAGTTGCCTCATGCGTGAATGATCAGAGATCTGTCGGCCCAGAAGTTTTGATGGTTCTCTTTAGGTATATATGAGAGGTTTTCAACCTTTTTGAGTCCATGGCTCCCTTGACCAACTACATTCTTTCTGTAGCACCCCTGTGGGGCTCAGGAGCCCAGTTATGTCACCCCTTGCTTGCAGAGCTGGCAGCCCCATACTCTTTCTCACCCTCCCTTGTAGAGTGTTCCCTCAGCCTCCTCTCCTCTCTCTTCTCCTTGGAAGTCTTCTGGGCAGCCACTGCTGCCGCCCCTGGTTTCTGAGTTGCCCCCCCCCCGCCCCAAAGAGAGGTGCCTTCTTACATTGTCCCACAGGGGTCTGGGACTTGTCTGTCCTTTCCCTGTACCTTGAAATAAGAGGTTCAAGTACCTAATGAAGAAGGTGTCTTCCAAAGTCTCTGTTGGTACTTTATAGCAGTAACAAACAAATTAAAGAGCACCAGGTTTTTTTCTAAGCTCCAAACTTAGCTCAATTAGAAATCAGGGTGGAGCCAATATTGCTAGTTTTTTTTAACCCTTGCACAAATCAGAATGTGATTACTATTAAAGATCAGTTGATTTTGGTACACAGTAGTTGAATGCTGATATGGCTGAACACACGTTTTGTATAACTAAACATTTATCTGAAAATGACAATTTTTGGGGGCAGTGAGGGAGACACTTTATCAAGGGGCCACATGGAAAGTTGAAGAGCACTTTGGATTAGTTCTATTTGGAGCATTGACTAAATTATATGTGTTAACCTGGCAAAATGGTCCAGGGAGGAACTACCTTTCTTTTCAAACATCCCTCGTAGTACAGATTATCATAATTAAATTCCGTTGCTGCCGGGCCAACTGAAAATGGTGTGTGCAAATTTGAAAGCAATGAACTGGATGCTTTCCAAGAAACTCAGGTGTTTTTTCTTCCTCCAACATTGTATATACATGTCTGAAATAGATTGAATAGAACACGTTGACCTAGTAGGATAATGGTTACCAGACTGGTTACCCTGGGAACCTGCAAAAAACCTGTTCTGTTTGGGGTCTACCTTCCAGTCTTACCCCTGAACTAGATATCAGTTCACCTTTTAGACCTTTCTTGCAAATGGACATTCCACTGCTAGTCATTGTGCCTCATCTGGATCCTGGGGCAGGAGTTCCCTATTCCTTTTCTATGGAAAGAGAGAAAGAGAGAAAGAGAGAAAGAGAGAAAGAGAGAAAGAGAGAAAGAGAGAAAGAGAGAAAGAGAGAAAGAAAGAAAGAAAGAAAGAAAGAAAGAAAGAAAGATGTGCATAAAATGCACATATTTCTACAAATAACAGCAACAAATGTCTTTATTAGAAGAAAGTTGCACTAAAATGCCGAAGAATTTTTGTGAGGAGATGCAAAGTGACGTGGAAATGTGGACTACCAAATTTAAGTTTGTAAAAATGAGAAACTGTGAGAAGGCAAATTGAGCAGATTCACCCATCCCTGGCTGGAAATGATGATAGATCATGTCCAACATTTGGAGGGCCAAAGATTAGCCACTCCAATACAGATAATATTTTATATCATTTGCCAGTTTGATGAATATTCACACACATGCCGGCTTATGTGCATTGCTGCAGGATCACATTCACCCAGTGCTATACCAGCTGCACTGGCTCCTGGTGGAGTACAGGATCAGGTTTAAGGTGCTGGTTTTAACCTTTAAAGCCCTACATGGCCTAGGACCCTCATACCTATGGGACCGCCTCTCCTGGTATGTCCCACAGAGGACCTTACGGTCTTCAAACAAAAACATCTTGGAGGTCCCAGGCCACAGGGAGGTTAGGCTGGTCTCAACCAGAGGCAGTGCTTTTTCAGCTGTGGCTCTGATCTGGTGGAACGCTCTGTCACAAGAGACTAGGGCCCTGCAGGACTTGTCATCTTTCCGCAGGGCCTGCAAGACAGAGCTGTTCCACCAGGCCTTTGGCCCAGGCACAGCCTCACCCCCTCCTTTGGTAATTCTTCACAGAACTCTAGCCCAATGGTTACTATCAATTTGATTTGAACTGATTTTATAATGAATTGATTTTAGAATGCTGTATTATTTTACTGTTGTTAGCCGCTCTGAGCCCGGCTTCAGCTGGGGAGGGTGGGATATAAATTATTATTATTATTGCCACATAAGCAAGCAGCTCACAGGCAGACCATTAGCAGAAACTGAGGTTTATCTCTGTGTTGCAACTTTCTCATGCCAGAGCATCAGAAACTTGATTCATGCAAAGAGGAAGGAAGGACTAGATAGGGATATTGTGGGTGACATTGACCTCCAATTCCATGTAATAGTTCACAAACATGCAGGGCTTTTTTCTGGGGGTGTGCAGGGGTATGCATACCCCTAAACATTTTGTGAATCTAAGTTTGGCCTCATTGAGAGGCAGTATTTCAATATGAATAGGAAAATGAGAGTACCCCTAAACATTTTTTTTTTGAAAGAAAGCACTGCAGATATGTACGTGTGTGCATGTGTAATGAGAGGGGGAATTGGGTTAACCTTTGGGGACCATCCATACATGAGCTCTGCACTCATAATGGGTCTCATTTAGCCTTTTTTTTTTCTTCGTTGTTCTGAAGCAAGGCTTCTTTAATAAGTTGTTTGCAATGTCTGAATGGTGAGCATGAGAGATGTACATCTGGCAAAGTGCCCCCAAATCAGTTCATGCATCTCAAACCTATGCCTAAAGATTACTTGTTTCTTCAGACGTGTTTTGTGACATTTAGTCAAGTTTTAGGAAAAGTCTAATGTGCCTCTTGGCCTTGTGCCTGAATAAGATGTTCATGCTTTGGGGGCTTTCAAACAGATAAAAGCTGATGCAGATGAATGTAGCCCAAGACTATCATAAAGTGATTAAGGATGTATTTATATGAAACAAATTACAGTTCCCATGGTTGCCAAAAAAATGAAGAGTGGTGGGATTAATTTTGTTTTTAATGTTGTAAGCATTGGTGATGGGTTGTTGTTGTGGTTTTTTTAAAAAAAAAAACTTTGGTTAGTTGTAGGTTTGTATTTATCTTAAAGAAACTGACAATTGAATGATGATATTCTTCATCTATCGATCTATCATCTATCTATCTATCTATCTATCTATCTATCTATCTATCTATCATCTATCTATCTATCATCTACCTACACACACACACACACAGAGAGAGAGAGAGAGAGAGAGAGAGAGAGGATCTAGTGTTCAAAACACTTCACCAGTTTCAACATACTAGTTTAAACATGCCTGTTATTAATTTAGTGGTGGATTTACAACATACAGACATACAGTTCTCACTGGGACATACAAATCTCAGTTAGTGATGTGAAGTGGAAGATTTTCCTAATTATTTTCCAGATTATTATTTTTTGCAGTGTGTCATTTCTATGCAAAAAACAACAATCTTTTTCACAAATTCATTAGTAACAATGAATGGATAGCAACTGCAAATACAATATTGAGCAAGTTAAGGAGTTTAAACATTTTTAGCTTTGTTTATTTTAGCGAAATAAACATGCTAAATTAGTGCACTCTCTGAAATTTTTCTGATTTGAATTTTTCTGAAAAATCCGCATCACTAGTCTCATTCTGCTGAATGTTCTAAAATTAAATTCTAATCTGTTCTCTCCTGAAATATTTAGAGCTATTTTTCATTGCTGGCATGCTTTAGAAAAAGAAAAGAAAAAGTACTTGGCAATGATTTTCTTGAGTTCAACAAGGAATGCTGGACAACTCACATGATTAAGTGGATCTGTAGAAAAAGCAGAGAACGAGAGGCTGAGGTGCAGTTTGACAACTGGCAAATAAGTTGTGATTCTTTCATTGTGTCTCTAAATTCATATATGTACTGCTTTGAACCAACACTACCAAGCTGGTAGTATTCTATAAAATCTTCAGCACCTATAGATTTCATAGCGCTATTTGCCGTGTGAGATTTCATAGATTTATAGGCTGGGGCACTGCATTATGGGTAAACTAAGATGACAGGTGGCCACCAGGGATGGGAGATGAACTTGACTCCCATTCAAAAGTGCCACTGCCCATTGCTAAAAGGCCATCCTGAGGATTGCAAGGGTGGTGGTGCATGGTTTTGCTGTTGCCACTGCAGTCACAGAAGAAGAAAAATACTGTGAAGTTGGGGCCATGGGAAGGGGTCTTGGGGCAGCAGATCAAGGGTCCCTCTGAAGTCTAGCACCGGCCCTGTCCATATTAAATGAGTCAATGTGCATCTGCAACACAACCCTTTTATCTATTCCTGTTGCCTTGCATGCCAAGTGTTTGGGGAACAAATTACTCCCAAGCAGTTCCATTAGTACAGTATTGTCATTTTTCAGAATGTGATGTACTGAAGGAGAAATAATTGCGATGCATCCTGAACGCAGAACATCAAACAGCATTTACTGTTGAAAGACACTGACTAAGTGTGCCAGGTTTAAAAATGGTTCATCATTTAACACCAGTACGTTTTAAGAACATCGACTTAATTTGACCTGACATTCTTTGGTAATGAGAGCAGGGTGTATATTCTGGCATGGGTCCTATTAACAGTAACGGGATGAGCTTTAGCTACTGGAGCCAAGGAATTAAGCAAATCAATTTTGGTAAGTGGAACATTAACATCAGGGCCTTATTTTAAGATTTATTTGCTTTTTAGCAGTGTAAGGAATGGAAAATGGACTTGCAGAATGCTTCTTATGACGGGAGGAGGTGGCAGCAGACCTGGAGAAAGAGAGGCAGGACACAATCATGTCTCCAAAAACCAGACACTGCTTTGATATAAGTGGGGTGAGATACACCCACTGAGGCAGAGTGCAGGTGTGTGCTTCAGAACCACAGACTCTTGTCTTTTGAGTGAGTGAGCAACATCTCAACTTTAAAAGCTTGTCAAGAGGGACCTGTCCACTTTGGGGACATCTTTGTAGCTTCTGTTTGGGTTTGAACCCCTTGCCTTGTTTGTGTGCCTTGGAATCTTGACTTCTAGAGCTTGTGCTTGCTGCTGAGCCTGCACTGCTATTAGCCCGAATAAAAACCTCTTCCCTACCTTCAAATAAGAACTACTGTCATTGCGTCCAGGGATGGGAACCTGACACCTACAGCTCCAACCCATAACGTGTTGCCTCTGGCCCTGCCCACTGTTGGTATGTGGCCCCCGAAAGGAAATGTGGCCTTGAGTCTGAGAAGATTCCTCACCCCTGCTCTACGTAGTTCAGCAACATGCATCTGGATGCCAAGAGTGTCACCATTATTAAATAATTAAATAATTAGCAACATGCCGCCCTTTCGTGGAACCCAAAGCCTCCCTCAACTTAATGGTAGGGCCAGCTCCCAATTTGCATTGGCCTGGTTTGGTACAGCTTGCGGTTAATGAGTAGAAAGATCTTAATCATGAGTCCCAGTTCAGATGGCATGCTAAGACCTCCTTGGCCCAGCAAAAAGGCCCAGGGAGGAGCAAAGCATCTGGAGGCTCCTCTCTGGAAACTTCCACAATCACAGGGCCTCACTATGCCAAGGTTAGCCTTACTGTGTCACACAAAGCTGCTGGATATCTCAGGTACTCAGCTCCCTCCTATGCTCAACACTTGGGAAAGATTTCATGGGTTCTGATGTTCTTCCTCCCTAGCAACTGAGAGCAGCACCAAAAACTTGCAGGGATGCTGTTATTGCCAAGGCCCAGCTGTGCCCACTCAGTATTACTAATGGCATTTCTACCAGCTGATTCAGCAAAGTTGAGCGACTAATCTGATTAGTCAGTTTGCTTGTGTTTGTTTTTCAAATATAGTTTTATTGAAGATTTTATGTTTGATTTTATGTTTGTTGGTACAGAAATACTTGTGGGAAAATGAAACAGATCAGTCAGGGGCACTTTGGGAAAGGGCTGCCTTTATGGAAGGCACAGAAGCAGCCGTGTGATAAGGAGCAGCCATGCAATGGTACCAATTCCCTCAAGCAGTCGCCCTCTTGCCCAACAGTGACCCCACATGGTCCCGAGAACTTCAAATGGGGGACACCATTGTACATCAACCATTTTGTTCCCCCCCATCCCGTTCTCAAACAGAGCTACTATCGATGTTCATTCCGTATGAAAGCAGTAAAATAAATAAACGAGAAATGTAATCTGCTGTATAAACTTTGGCAGGTTTGAATAAAAATGCTGCTGAAGCCTGTAAACTTCCATTTCTTGGAAGGAGACCCTTTTAATTCTAATCCCAGCTGCATCACAGAGAACGCTACACCCCCTCCTTGAATACTTTCATTGAAGCCATTTGCACATTTTGAAACCTCTTGTTTCCTGGAAGGGAAAAAAAACAATACTTTAAATGGTTACAGCTTCCTAATTGGTGTATAAAGCTTATGAAATCCCCTGTAGATTTGTGGTGTATAAATTATGGATCAGCCAATATGAACTTTTTTTTAAAAAAGGCAGGTTTGACTATATACTTTTGTCTGCAGTGATTTCATTCACACTCCCTCCAGAGACTTTGGCAGTAAATCTTTGGGTGTGGTCAATCCAGAGATGCACAAGAGATATGAAATGATGGGATCAACCTTAATTGTCACACCGCAACAACTGTTTTGAGGGGGTAGTAGATGCAACAACAGACAGAAGTGTGGCATGACCTCTTCCTTACTGATCACATGTACAGTCATCCGTCAGGGGAGAGGCATGAAGCCATAGATGCACCCAAGAGCAAAATCAACCTGGCTTTGATTGTCCATCAATAGGCCACTCAATTGTTCCAAGCAAGGTGGGAGCTATAAGCAGTATGCAGATGAGGACAGGCTTCCACATACATATTCAAAGGTTGATGAGATACTGCACATGCAAATGGGTGATGTGCCTGTGATTCCCACCAGCCCCAGCAGTCAAGGCTGTGCTCACATAGCCCACCATCAAATAAACCGCAGCTGTATTCACCAGCTGTTCTGGGTGGATGGTTGGTTTTACTGTTCTCTACATGCCTCTCCCCAGCAACTGCCTCAAAGGCAGGGTGTACAGCCAGTGAGTGGTCCTGCAGAATGATTGCATGTGGAAATGGCATCCTGAGTTGTACATTCAAATTACAGTGAATTATTGAGTCTTTGGAGCATTGTACTTGGACAATTCTCTTTCTCTTTCTCTCACTTTCCCTCTCTCTCTCTGCGTGTGTTCGTGCGTGGGTGAATGCTGTTATATAGATAGCTCTTCCCCACTCATTGTAATACCTAATTGTTCTGATTTTTTGTTCCTTTCAACCTACCAGTGTACCAGTTATGCATGCCAGGTAAAGGTAACGGTACCCCTGACTGTTAGGTCCAGTCGTGGACTACTCTGAGGTTGCGCGCTCATCTCACTCTATACGCCAAGGAAGCCGGCTTTCGTCCACAGCTTCTGGGTCATGTGGCCACATGACTAAGCCGCTTCTGATGAACCAGAGCAGCACACAGAAATGCTGTTTAGCTTCCCGCCAGAGCGGTACCTATTTATCTACTTGCACTTTGACGTGCTTTCGAACTGCTAGGTGGGCAGATGCATGCCAGAGGCACAGATAAATCACTTTGCTTAAAAGAAAAGGGGCAGCTGACCTATGTTAATGATGTTGCTGTAGTGATTATGAGATCTGAATAAGTAACACAAACAAAGACACTTCAATTACACAAAATTTTGCTGTTTTTCTTTGAATATATCCAAGGTTGAGCATTTACATCTTTCTGAGGTGGCACCTCCCATTATGAAATGGTGCCCCAGATCAAATGCTTGATGAAAAACCAAACAGATACTTCATGTCTTGTTTCAGACACATCTCCCATTGATCACATGCATATTTGAACTGGAATTAATTGAGCCTTTGGTGCAGTTGAACATTTTAAAAGAACAATGCCGAATCTGTGGCCCTCCATAAGTTGCTGTACTACAACTCCCATCATCCCTTGCCATTGGCCATGCTGCCTGTGGCTTATGGGAGTTGCATCACAATAGCATCTGGATGGCTAGTGTTTTCCCTCGTACATCCTGTGGAAAAGAACTGTTTAATGATGAGTGTCAGTGCCCATTCCTTCTGCTCTCATTCGTTGTCCGCTATTTGTGTTCACATATTGTTAAGCCAACACAAATATACATGCCAGCCCTATAGCAACTCAACTTGTACAACAATAAGTTTCTCCACCTGTTATATAAGCAGTAAGAAAGGGGGTGAGGTTTTAGTAGAATGGTATAGCCCTACTTTACTTTGTAGTGTGTTGCAGGTTTCTATTATCTCAGGAAGTCTTTTTTTTAAAATGGTAAAATAAAATGCAATAGGCAAGCCAGTAAAATTACAGAATCACCTTGATCTCAGAGGACGGACTTTGATCTGAATGCAAAACTTGTAACTTTATGCCAGCGTTTATTAAAATTCAAGTTTATACTTAAATGTTGGATTAAAAATTTCCTCAACACCACCATTTAATGTTATTCAAAATATTACTTTCCCTTTGAAGTTGAATTATACTAAGCCAGAGGTAGTGCCATGTTTTAATTAAATGCCCAGAGCTACTGTGGTATCAAGGACTGCATTTTAAAATTATACCTATGTACACCTTCAAAGTGTTTTTCTTTCTTTCTTTTCCTGTCTCATTGAAGCAGGGCTTTCAATAAAGCAGCACTTTTATGGTCCCTGAGTCACAGTAAAACAACTCCTTTGTATAGCCCAATTACCTCTTTCTACCATGTTTTTTTCCTACCCTCCCACTGCATCAAATAGAGGTTCGTTTAAGGACAAAATGCGCCAGATGTTTCGTGGTTTATTTTTCTCTTTAAGAAATGGTTTTCATTTTAAAGGACAGGTAAATTGCTCCAATCACAGATGTGTTTCAGCATGTTACTCTTATACAGGTTTCAAGCTGAATCTAGGAGTAAGATTTTGTACCACTTATGTCAGTGGGAATTTTAACCATGCATTTTAAAGGGTACACTTAAATGTACTATATTTTTGTTTGAAAGAACAGCAGCCAAGCAGGATCCTGATCGTGCATGGCAGTCCAGACCCACATTGAGGCCCAGTGCCAGTTTGCTGATGGAAATTGCCCTCCACCTCATATTTGCCCTCACTTCTCTGGGAGGAAATAACAGCTAGGAAGATTTGGGTGGGAAGCAGTTGATGGAGGCCCCTGATTATGAAGGGCTGCTTTCCTTGAAAAATAGAAGTGACATCTTTAAGCACTCTTAAAACTGTGCGATGGATGCTCAGTATACTTTGGTTCTTATAGCATTATGGGCTAAGGGGAGGGAGGGTCATGTACACTATCCTGAGCTCCTTGGAGGATAGTGGGATGCAAATGAAATTGATAAAAGTCTCACCATGCATGACAACATTGGTTAAAACTGCTGCTCAGACTGTGTTACTGGCCACATCGGGATAACCAGGGTGTATGGACAAGGCCTGATTGTCAAATAAGTATTTCCAGGTTCTAATAATTTCAGAGTGCACATGGATGTTATATGGCAGTGTCCAGAAACCTGGCCAGAATTCTACAAAATTCATTGGCCTCTGCAGCAGCTTGCGATTTAAAAAAGGAGCTCTTTTGTCTCTCTGGAGAGAAGCAGTGCTATTGTTGCGTGCCTCTGGAGAGACTGAACTCGCTCCTAGACCTGCATTTTCATTTTGCCTCTTCTAAGCAGCTGAGGAACACCACTCCCACCCCCTTTCTTTGCTCTGACTCCTTCCTCTGCCTTCAAAGCTGTTGAACTTTTACTTGTGGGGGAGTAAGAGTTCCGCCTCGTGGAGCTGCAGCCAAAGAGCAGGTCAGAGAGTTCGTTTCCCCTTCTCAGTCCTCCAGGTAGGCATTCATCCAGTTCGTCATCAAGAAGATCATTAAATTTTGCCTGCCCTGGATTCACTCAGGTGGACATCATCTGCCTGATGGAAGATTCGAGGTTAATAAAGTCATCTCTCAATAATAAAATGCAGCTATGAATGCTGGCAGCAGCGAGGCTGCTTTTTAGTAACTGGGTGGAGTGCAGTAGCATCAGGTCTCTACAGAGCAGCTCGTGGAAAACTGCTTGGATTCATCAATGCGTCACTTACATTCTCAATGCATAGCAGGTTTTACTAATCAGGTACAGACAGTTACTATGTGAGGAGTTACTCCTTCTCTAAAATGTCCTTCATCAGCACATGTTTTTTTATAAGGTTGCTTAATTAGGAGTGGAAACAGAATCACAGGTTGTCTCCAGACCGTTACCATTTTGTGGGAGGGATTCGAGTACATACCATAAATTTATATTTGTGGGTTAAAGCACACTGTAACACTAGCACAACAAATTTACTTTTTAAAAAAGAATGGGACTTGAAAGGAATGGACAAATGCATTGAAAAGTGTGGAGTGAATGGGTGGCTGATGGCAAGGTGTATAAACACCGCACAAGCAAATGCATGGCAACCGTTCATTGTCTTATATCTGCCCCACAAACAAATCAGACCAAATGTTCACTAAATACCAGATATAATCACTGGATCAGTTTTGTGCAAAGGAAATCAGGATGAGTGCTCAATGAACAGCTCATCTGAAGGAGCCTACAGACTTCTACTGCTATTGGGGGCCTGGGCACCCATAATTTTTGTTGTTGTGGGTGCTTAGCCTCTCTCTCCCTGCTGCTGCCACTGTGTGCCATGCACCACCCCCGACCACCACTGTGCCCAGCTCCACGCTGCCAACGCCAACCACACACCACTCTATGTGTCTTTAAAAAACTCCACATGAATTCATTTTGATAAATACTCCCCATGCTGTTTAGTAATCCTTATGGTTTAACACGTTTTTGTGCCTCAAATCTTCTAGTTAAAGATTGTTGGCATTTTCAAGTAGTGAAGTTAGGGGTGGAGAACATCAGGCTTGGGGTCCAAATTCAGCCCTCTAGCATCCTCTAACTTGCCCCCCCCCCGCCATTCTGCTCATCTTCCTTGAGTGCTTTTGCCTGCCTGAAAAGTGGTGATATCTCTTGCTTGCCTGGATGAAAGATGGAAGTGTGTGTGTGTGTGTGTGTGTGTGTGTGTGTGTGTGTGTGGAAACCTCTGAGTTTTGTGTGGCTGGACTGCAGCCTTCTGTACAAAGGTTGCACCTGCCACACTGCTTCTGACCCCTGAAAAATTGCTCAAGAGAATGTGGTCCTCAGGCTGATAAAGGTTCTCCAGCGCTGCCCTAAAGAGTTAAGATACTTGGTACCTTTCCCCTTAGGTAGGTGGAAGATTCTAAAGAAATTCATGATTAGCGTCTCTTGCTGGACCATCTGACACATTCATCCTAGTTTTATGAGCAGAATGAAAAAGAACCTTGTCCATCTTCTACAGTGCATGGGGCAAAACAGGTGTGGAAGACCTCCCTGTAACTGACGCTCATGATTCTTCAGATAGTTTTCTTAGAAAACATGCTTCTTTCTGGCAATGATTCACACTCAGGAAATTATTTCACACTTGAGACCTACAAGATCAAGGAACACGCTGTTCCTAGAAGAGAGCAGAGAGTAGTGAAAATTTTAGAGTTAAGTGGCTTTAAGCTATTCTAATTGTTGCCTAATTTTGCCATGTAAAACTGCATTGAAAATGTTTTTTGTTGAAAGGCAGTAAAAATATTGTGAATGAATGAATAAATGACGGAGTCTTAAAAAATCCAGGAAGCAAGAAAATAAGAAAGTTGTGGTTCCTTCAATAATTGATTCTAAAGAAGTTATTTCCTGATAAAGTATCATTTAGCATGTTTTATTTAACTTGTGTAGTTACATGTCAGGAGCCAGAGTCAGGTGTAGGTCAGCAATAAAAGAACACTGGTGTCAGCAAAGTTAACTCTTTATTCAAAAAACCCAAAACAGTGCAGGCCTAGGAATCCCAGCAACTCTTCTCAGTAGGCCTTTCAGTTGCAAAGACTGAAGGGCTCTACCTTCACATCCACTCCAGGGTTTTTTCCAAGCCAGTGGAGACTGTGTCTGTGCACAACTAATATTTCCTCTGCTATTTTCATTTCTCTGTGTGTTCTGGGAGACCAGCGGGAAGGGGAGCTGGTCGCAGCAGGAGGGGGAGATGCCCTGGCTTCTTCACCAGCCTGCCTTGTCTCTGGCCTCCTCATTTCCAGCCTCTACTTCTGCCTCTGATTCTAGACTGCTCTCTGCCACAGACTCTTCCTGTTCACTAAACCCTGTTGCCTCTTTAGCTTCCAACACCTCCTCCTCCCAGTCTGCTTCCTCTCCTACCTCTCATCACTCATTGTTGTCTACCACCAATTCCCTGGCTCTGAGCTTTCTCACCTTAGGGGTTCCCCATCTGGTTGCCTCCCACGAACTCCTCTGCATCCAGTCAATCCATGACATTACACTAGTTATATTCACTTACAACAGGAAAAGGCAAACTCGGCCCTCCAGCTGTTTTGGGACTACAACTCCCATCATCCCTAGCTAACGGGACCAGTGGTCATGGATGATGGGAATTGTAGTTTCAAAAACAGCTGGAGGGCCAAGTTTGGGGATGCCTGACTTACAGCTTTACAAAACTTAGATCCTGATTAGTTTTCATATCAATGTATTTACAAAAGTAATTAGCAGCCTTGGCTGTTTTAAATGGAGTAAACCTCTTCTAATAATTAAATAACATGCAAAGAAAAGAACAAAAAAAATTCCCCACTTTTCATTATACTAAAGAAGGCATGAGGTCACTGGGTGACATCATGAGGCTGTAAGGCTGTAAGGATAAAAAGAAGAGAGGAAGAACCATGTATTTCACCTCAAGCTCCCTGGAGGAAATTTGGAGTATAGAAGTCAGTTGTCTTTGGACACTGGTCATGATTTTTAAAAGTTATATAGATGTATGTGCAATAAGACTTCTCTATTTTCAAACAGAAACCCCCAAACTACAAGAATTTTCAAAAGCAGGTTTGAAAGCAATGAAGTGCCTTGCTGCCCATACAACCCCCAAAGCAGCATGCTAAATCAGCCGCAACTTATTATGCTTAATACCAAATGTGCAAAATAGAAACCCAAATAGCTAGTTAAGACTACAACTCTGATACATTTTTTAAGCTGCCTATGTATTCAGGCTATGATCCTAAACGCATTTCTTTGGAAATTAGTTCCACAGAAATCAGTTTCCAGATACATGTGTTTAGGATCAGTGTGCTAAAATAATGATGATGATTTAATGACTTCACTCTTCAGTAGTTGAGCACCATTATTTATCGCCTTGTACACCCCAAATTGATAGCTATGGTCAGCTGACAGGAAAATATGCCAAATCCCAGACCACATCTGAAATTGTGTTTTGAGCAGCGTCAACATTTACTTGGTCCCTAAGATTATACTGTTGCTTATCAACAGCCAAATTTTCATAGCAGATGTGACCATTATTTAAGACCCTTCGTATCTGCCAAAATGAACATTTGGCGGAAACCTGCCTGTGGGATTGCTGCAATTGGGGGGTGGGGGCTGGGGAATCTGAAGCAGAGGTATACTGTGCAACTGTAGGGGTTTTCTCTTTTATATTTATTCTGATTTTCCTTGGTTTTGAATTATTCTTTCCCAATAGGTTTTTTTTTAAGCAGTAGAATACTTCAGTTACAAGATTGGCACCATCTAAAATTATTGTTAATGAGGGGAAATGAAAATATGTATTAAGGGGAGGGGGACAATTATTTAAGAGCATTTGAAAATGCTGAGGAGAATAAATGCCAGCTGACTTTATCCTTGAGTAGAATATATATATATATATATATATATATATGCAGGTTTTGGTGTCTTCGGGTGTCTTCCCGTGTAAGAGTCGGGGTGTCTGTGCGACGTTTCGACGAGGTCTCACTCGTCATCTTCAGGCTGGTGCTTTCGGCTTCTTGTTACTGGAACAGAGCAGAATCTGGTGTTTGAGTTCCTATAAATACTGTTGAGGGGTGTGGTGTATGGCCTCCAACGTTCTGGGCAGAGAGGAAGTTCCTAGATTAGTGTGCCTCTTCTTCTTTTGTTCCTTAATTACTTGAGGGATATCTTGAGTGATTTCATGAGTGATATTCTGAATACCACTGGGTGGGTCATTAAGTGTAGATTAGTTGCTAAAGCTTTTGTGTCTTGACCTCTTGAGCTTGTGAAGAGTTTTTCTGAGAAGATGGCTGTGCTGCATTTAGTTGTGCTCTGGCTTGGCTTCGTGTATAGGGGCGAGCTGTGGTTTTGTGCCTTGTGCCAGCCAGATCTGTGTAGGGATTGCAGGGGGGTGCAGCATCCGGAGGTGCCACTATAGTTTGGCTACTGGATGGAGTCTGTAATATGTCTGTGGAGAGGGTCTGGGTTTGGGTCTGGTGTGGTTGATTGGTGACGGCGTTCTGTGTGCCTCTGGTTCTGGTGTCGGTTTTTGTGGGGAGGGCTAATTTCCAGATGTCTGGCAGGCGGGACGTGTCGTCACGCTTGTTCATGTTGTGAGGGTGTTTCTCTATCTCGATGGCTTCCATGATTATTCTCTTGTGGTGATGTTCCATGTTAAAGAGCAATTTGGAATCTGCAAAATTAATTTCGTGTCCTGTTTCTTTCATGTGTTGGAAAAGAGAGGAAGTTTTTTCTTCTTTTTTGACGGCATTCTTGTGTTCTGCGATACGTGCATTTATTCGTCTGTTTGTTTGTCCAATGTACGTGGCTGGGCAGACTTTGCAGGGTATTTCATAGACTCCTTGGTTTTCCAGCTGGATTTTGTCTTTTGGGTTTCTGAGGATATTGGCTATTTTTTGGTTGGTGCAGAAGGCTGTTTTGATATTGTGTTTATGGAGGATTTTGCTGATTTTGTCTGTAGTGCCCTTGATATAAGGAAGGAGGGCCATGCCATTGTTTTCTTCTGTGTCTTGGTTTTTGGGGGGTGTTTCTTTTTGGATTAGCTTCGTAACTCTGTTTTTCTGGTATCCATTGGCGATTAACAAATTTGTACATGGAACACTTTGAAACCAATGCTTTAGACAAGTCAGAACACAAACCCAAACTTTGGCTCAGATATGTTGACGACACCTTTGTAATTTGGCCACACGGGAAAGAAAAACTAGATAGCTTCCTCACACATCTCAACAGCCTACACCCCAAAATACAATTCACTATGGAAATAGAAGACAACAACCAACTCCCCTTTCTTGACGTCCTAATCTACAAAAAACCTGATGGCTCCCTAGGACACACTATCTACCAGAAAAAAACACACACCAACCGCTACTTACATGCACAATCACACCACCACCCTGCACAAATAAACTCCGTAGCCAAGACTCTCATCTCCAGAACCAAACGCCTGGCTGACAAAGACCACTTGACAACTGAGTTACAGAATCTCTCAAATGTGTTAATCGCCAATGGATACCAGAAAAACAGAGTTACGAAGCTAATCCAAAAAGAAACACCCCCCAAAAACCAAGACACAGAAGAAAACAATGGCATGGCCCTCCTTCCTTATATCAAGGGCACTACAGACAAAATCAGCAAAATCCTCCATAAACACAATATCAAAACAGCCTTCTGCACCAACCAAAAAATAGCCAATATCCTCAGAAACCCAAAAGACAAAATCCAGCTGGAAAACCAAGGGGTCTATGAAATACCCTGCAAAGTCTGCCCAGCCACGTACATTGGACAAACAAACAGACGAATAAATGCACGTATCGCAGAACACAAGAATGCCGTCAAAAAAGAAGAAAAAACTTCCTCTCTTTTCCAACACATGAAAGAAACAGGACACGAAATTAATTTTGCAGATTCCAAATTGCTCTTTAACATGGAACATCACCACAAGAGAATAATCATGGAAGCCATCGAGATAGAGAAACACCCTCACAACATGAACAAGCGTGACGACACGTCCCGCCTGCCAGACATCTGGAAATTAGCCCTCCCCACAAAAACCGACACCAGAACCAGAGGCACACAGAACGCCGTCACCAATCAACCACACCAGACCCAAACCCAGACCCTCTCCACAGACATATTACAGACTCCATCCAGTAGCCAAACTATAGTGGCACCTCCGGATGCTGCACCCCCCTGCAATCCCTACACAGATCTGGCTGGCACAAGGCACAAAACCACAGCTCGCCCCTATACACGAAGCCAAGCCAAAGCACAACTAAATGCAGCACAGCCATCTTCTCAGAAAAACTCTTCACAAGCTCAAGAGGTCAAGACACGAAAGCTTTAGCAACTAATCTACACTTAATGACCCACCCAGTGGTATTCAGAATATCACTCATGAAATCACCCAAGATATCCCTCAAGTAATTAAGGAACAAAAGAAGAAAAGGCACACTAATCTAGGAACTTCCTCTCTGCCCAGAACGTTGGAGGCTATACACCACACCCCTCAACAGTATTTATAGGAACTCAAACACCAGACTCTGCTCTGTTCCAGTAACAAGAAGCCGAAAGCACCAGCCTGAAGATGACGAGTGAGACCTCGTCGAAACGTCGCACAGACACCCCGACTCTTACACGGGAAGACACCCGAAGACACCAAAACCTGCATTCCTGTACCCGTGAAAATCTACGAAAGCATATATATATATATATATATGTATAGCAAATTTATTTCATAGGGAAGGAGGTATATTATATGTTTTGCTAAATAGTCTTAAATGTGTCTACTCAAGTCAGGGGGGAAACATCACCAGCAGTCAGAGAATTAAACTCCCATTTCCCAGTCTTTTGTTTAGTACAAGTAGTAAATTCAGCCTCCCCAGCCTGAAATCACTTGCACAGAATTAATTTGTTTTCAAATCATTAATACAGGTTTTTTTATTTAAATGTATAGAATTGGGGTTAGAAGACATAAGCACAGATGAACTAGTTTGTTACTTCACATGTTCTGTAGCTGAACTTTGATGACAGTCAATGAAGTGTAGCAGCTAAACTGATCATCCTCAGATTGGGAAACCCAAGTTCAAAACCCAATTCATTGGCAAAGCTAATTAGAAAAAGCAACCTTGAGCAACTGAACAGTACCTGCTGCTTATCTCCTCCCAGAATTGTCTCTTGGAGAGTTCCAAGGACTGAGGGATTAATCCTGAAAACACATTAACTAAGGAGAAAGCTGTATTGAACATGGTGGCGGTTGAGCAAACATGCATAGGATTCACAATGTGGGTGTGCTTCTTTTCTTCCTTCTGCCCTGCCCATTTTACTTTTCATATGAAAAACATTATTTTAAACTGTGAACCACTCCAATGGCATTGGAAGAATGATGGAGGAGGGAGAAAGGTTGTTTTCTGCTGCTCCGGAGAAGCGGACACGGAGCAATGGATCCAAACTACAAGAAAGAAGATTCCACCTAAACATTAGGAAGAACTTCCTGACAGTAAGAGCTGTTTGACAGTGGAATTTGCTGCCAGGGAGTGTGGTGGAGTCTCCTACTTTGGAGGTCTTTAAGCAGAGGCTTGACAACCATATGTCAGGAGTGCTCTGATGGTGTTTCCTGCTTGGCAGGGGGTTGGACTCGATGGCCCTTGTGGTCTCTTCCAACTCTATGATTCTATGATTCTATTCTATGATTCTATGGTATATCATCAAAGTAGCTCAGCCAAGCCCACCACTTGAGGTTGTTATAAGGTGAAGATAAGGCCAGAGTTCTTTGTTTGTTTGTTGCTTTTAAAACAGATATTTCATTACCAACTTCTGTGGCTAAGTGCTAGTGAATCCTGGCACCAATTTAGGCTGCAATCCTAAATGCACTTTTTAGGGAAGAAGTGTCATTGAACGCCCTGGGACTTCCTTCCCAATAAAAATGCATAGGATTATGCTACATGCTATTAAAAAGTGGTAGCAAGGCAAGGCAGGGAGATATGAAGGTTATATTATGAGCAGACTGGAATCTCACACTCCGTAAATCCATTGCAAAGCCTTAAATGTGCAGCATTTAACTCCAGAATTGCACTCAGCAAACACCAGGTGCAATCTAGCCAACAGGAAACTTAGGGATGTTCTCTCTTTTCTGCTGAACTCACTGAGGCTTAACTTTGGCTCTCCGCAGAAGTCATAAAACATTTGGACACCTGAAAGTACTTTATATAATATTCATTTAACAATCCTCCTGACTGCTTAATTTTCCTCACGATTGCTTACAGTGAATACAAAGAGGTGGCTAAGCCTCATTATGCATTTGGCTTGGCTCATTAGGTCAGTCCAAAGTTTGCTTTCTCTGGCTCAATTTCCCAAGTCCTGTTTTGCATTAGGCAAAGAATTCCATACTTTGCATCCATCCACTAGTTTGTTTAAGAATTCATTTCAATTGCTTTTCCTTTGTCTGTGGTCATTCTCATGAAGAAAATGGAAATGTCATTCCTTGATATGTCAAGCAAACCAATATCTTACACCTGACAGTGGCAAGTTGATATTATCTCTTGAAGACCCTTCCCTTGGGGTGCTTAAATGCTCTGACAATGGGGTCCATCAACAGCTGATTGCTCCAAGTTAATTCTGCAAACGTGAGACAAGAGAAGTGATTGCATGGCATCCTTCTCCCATCTGGTGCCTCTCCAGATGTTTTGGACTACAACTCCCATCATCCCTGACCATTAGCTGTACTGGGTGGGGCTGGTGGGACAACTGGAGTATAGCAGGCATACTTACCTCTGGATCCAAGACATCAAAATGCTGGGGGTGGAAGCGACAGGGAGGAGTGGCGGCGGCGGTGCCACCTTTCTCCTCTATAGGGCTACGGTGCACTAGGGAGCTGTGGAGGCTACTTCTTTGGTGCCAGCCCAGCACCGCCAGGTCTCGTCTCCAATCCCAGGTCAGGCCTCATTTGGAGGCGGAAGCAATGGAGACGAAGAGAAGCCGTGGTGGCAACACAACTGCACTTTTCCACTGCTGGGCTCTGGAACACAAGGGAAGTGAGGACAACCGCTATGGGGACATCATCCGCACAGGGCCAGTCATGTTGGCAGCTCCTGCAATGGCTGCACCAGAGTTGCTGGTTCTGGCACATAACTGGGGGCTGAGCTTCAGCCTCCCATCTTCTGCCTGCTCTCCAGCAGCCACTATAAGCTGCCAAAGGGAGGAGGCCAGCAGCAGTGGCTATGGAGAGGCTCATTCGGCTCATCCTCCTCCCCAAGCTCAGTGGTGGTGATTGGGGGTGGAAAGAAGCAGCACATTCCTGGCTTGAAATGGAAGCTGGGAATGGTTCTGTGAATCCAGGATGTCCTGCTAAAATCGGGGCAGTTGGAGGACATGAGCAGGTTCAGGAAGGCTATCATGTGGCAAATTGTGTGCAGGTAATCACATGTGTACAGCACATGGCAAACATGCTGCAAGTCTGTACCCACTTACCTGGGATCGAGTTTCAATGAACTTTGTGGAACTTACTGTAGAGTAGACATGCACATGAATGCACTATTAGTCCCTGAAAACTGTGTTTTCAGAATGCAAATAGCAACAAAATGAACAAAATGAGTAAGGAAGGAATGTCTTCCTATTCTAGCCGAGAACAGTGTCCTCTAGATTTCTGATATCCGTAGAATGCCTGGCACCTCAATAGTCAACGTTTTTGAGAAAACTATCTGTAGTGCTATGACAGCAGTATAATATAATAGAACAGGAAGTCACACAGTTACAGCTGTTGGCATTTCAGCCCCATCCTGTAACACCCATTTTCAGGGCAGCAATTTTTTGGACTGGGATAATTTACTTTTGTTTCATTTGGACTGGATGTAGCATGATGTCTGATGCAGTTCCAGAAATCCCTGGTTCATGCTTTATAACTTAAATACCTTGCACAAACTGCTTCTACTTGTTCCCTTCCTGAATGTTTTCATTTTGCATAATTTTAGGAATGTGGTGAAAAATAATAGTCAATATTAATGCTGCCATTGTTATTTCCAATGATTATTAATTTTAAGACTTGCACTTTGTAGCAATATTAAAGTGATTATTTTTAAAATATATATATCAGATTATTCAATCTTATATTTCTGCAGTATAGCATTTATATAAGTGATATCATTGACAGCACCTGTTCTGAATCTCTGGTCATATGGATGTTGCTGCTGGCTGCAACTTTTTGCATAATAACCTATTTTCATTCAATCATCTTTTGAGATACTATTGCTTCCTCTACTCGTTTGTGCTGATTTCTATTGTGTCCTTCAAATTTTAAATAAACTATGACCTTGCTAGGTTACCTTAAGCAAGAGAAATAAGCGCTGTTCTCAGGAGTATTCTTCAGAGAGTGAACATGACTGCTCCCATGGGGATTTGAAGGGGTTGAAGTGATAACAAGATTCTCTTTCTTTCTTTCTTTCTTTCTTTCTTTCTATTAAAAAAAGGAAAATGTGAAGGACCTCAGTCATATTATATTCATTTTCAGGGCTGGATTAAGACATGCAAAGTGCCTGAAAGATGTCATATTCAACTGGCCCCAAAGGATTTACCAAAAACTGTGTATTCTTATGTACTTGAGTAAAATTTGAAATTCTTTTTTGTAGCTTACTTGGCTTGTGTATAAATCTGGCTCTGCTCATCTTACATTTTAAGGTAAGATCTCCATTTCCTGAAAAGTCTTTAAAATCTGACTGCTGGCTAAAGATTAATACAAATTTCAGGAAGCTTTTTTGCCCTACCTACCCTTCCCCCCCCAAAAAAAAAACCACCTTATCAAGCATTAGCTGCGATCAAGTCTCATTCAAGGTCACAGCGACCTTTTTATGCCAAGCTAGTTCCACTATCAAAGCAACATTCTTATCCCCATAATGTAAAACATATAGACTGCATTCTGGCCTTAATCTGTCTTGGTTTTTTAAAACGGGTCCTAGGTTTGAGAGCTATTGGAAGCCATGAATAAATTGTGAACATTACCTCAGATATGGCTCATAGCCCTGGAGTGAAAGGCTCATTTTTTCAGAGAATGAAGACTTGTGAAAGGCAAAGCGAAGGGATCTTCCAACCACCTGCTTGCAGCACATTTATCAAGTTATAATATACACTGTTTTGGGGTGGGGAAAAGCTGACCATATGAAGCGTAAGTCAATATCCTGACTAGACTTTGTCTCATTTGGGTAGGACAAAGAGAATACGCTCAACTCTTGGCAAGTAGCAACCGCCTTTACAACCTACATATATAAATATTGCCTAGCTATGCATGGGCCTAAAGTTAACTGGATCCACAAAACAGTTTACATATTTTCCTTGGCATTAAGCATCTTGTTCCACACTTCCATGTATAATCAAATGCAGTATTCACATTTAGAAAAACACATGCTCACTCCTGTCCAGATCCCATCTTTTAAGTTTTATATAAATAAAGCCTGGTGTTTAGTTTGAAATCGAAATCAGAATTCCTGTTAATATTAATCCAAAGTGTGTTCTTGGAGCAACAGAATGGAAAACTGCTGGAATAAAATCTTCATAATTCAGAATTGGGGATCTTTCGCTGTGATCTGCATCCACTATCCCTTTTCAAAATGGCTTTGGGGTGTGTTTACATATTAAGATTTGGATGTGCCTTTTTCTAAACCATCATTTGCCATTCTGAATATCACCAGTAATGAAATAATGTTCACATGACAATCATACATAACTTTTCTTTTAGCACACACAGATGTGAGTATAGGCAAGTGTTAGTTCTTCAAATATACCTTTTGGGGGCACCATGAACATCTGATATGAAAAACGGAATAGAGCAGGCATTGGGAATGCAGGCATTGACAAATTTAACAGTCATTTTAAAAAATAAAATTCTGTTTGGGGCTCTAGTGCCTCCAGTTCAAACTTATTTAAACATTTATTAGCTATTATTCTCAAGCAAAATATACAGTCTGTCATTTTGTGGGAGGAAATCATACATAAGGGTTTTGTTGTCATTGGTGAAGCTGTCATTGAGCTGCTCTCAAGACTAGCAATAGAAAAGTCAGGATAAGATTACAGTCTTAAGTTTTCAGGGTAGGGTAGGCTTTGTATACAGTCAAACCTTGGTTCCCGAACGGCTTAGTTGCCGAACAAATCGGCTCATGAACACCGCAAACCCGGAAGTAAGTGTTCTGGTCAGTGCCGGATTTACATATAAGCTAAACAAGCTGTAGCTTAGGGCCCCACTCTCTTGGGGCCCCCAAAAAAATTTAAAGGAAGAAAACAACTGGATGTACATTTCCAAAATAGAAGATAAAAAACAAATAAAATAAAACCAACACACAGCAACAGAGTTTTGTGTTGCATAGGCTCCTACTTGTTAGGTGCAAATGGCTTTAGATACCTTTTAGGTCCACAAATTACCATATAGCCTATATTCAACACAAAAAACAGTGACAATTTGTTGTTGACAAACGACAGCTGGACAAATAAAGGGCCCCATTACCTTCAGTAGCCTAAGGCCTAAATCTGCCCCTGGTTCTGGTTTTTAAACGTTTTTTGGAAGCTGAATATCCAACGCAGCTTCTGCTTGAGTGCAGGAAGCTCCTGCAGCCAATCGGAAGCTGTGCCTTGGTTTTTGAACAGTTTCAGGAGTCGAATAGACTCCCAGAACAGATTAAGTTCAAGAACCAAGATATGACTATAGTTATCCCAGTTTCATGGTATAATTTTGAGAGACAGAAGCATATTGCAGCTTCTGAGTAATTTGATTATACTATGGTAGCATAAGGAAATAATACAATGTTCTATCTCTGGGCAGAGCAACTACACAAAATGATGGTTGAGCTTTTCGCTGAGACGTAGTGTAATAATCCCCAAATGAAGAATGAACTCACCGTTAAATACCTGCTGCTGGGTTTTGGAATCATTTTAGCATTCAAATTTTGGTGCCAGTATATCCTAAAGTATTTGAATTCTTTTTAGCAAGCGAGCAAACAAAGAGGAAAATCCTTACAGCAGGAGCTGGATGAAAATAATAGCTTCTTTGTAAATCTTAAATGAGGTATTTCCAGGCTTGATCTGCATGGTGTTGCAACAGCCAAGTTTAGAAGCCAGTAGGTCAAAACATAGGCATAAAGAAAATGAAGAGTGGGGTAAACGTAAAACCCTCCAACTCCAAATACCATTTGAAACCCAGGTTTAATTCACACAGACCTACCTTTTAAAAAAAAAACCAAACCAATTTCCCATGCATTGCAGATATAACTTGTTAAGCCTAACTGGCATCTCAGCAAAATGTGAACAGATGGTCCTAGTTTTAGGAGTGCCTGGAGGCTCAAAGTTGATACAAGAGTATTTATTTCACCATAGAAGAGGCAGCAAATGAGGGTCTGTTACCAGTCTCCTTTTTGCTCCTGTAACTTTACTTTGGGAGATGTTTTTTGTTTTTTTAGTACCTTACATATTAAACACACTGAGATGTTGAAGCCAAGCAAAGTCATAAGGTAAAGGTAAAGGGACCCCTGACCATTACATCCAGTCGTGGCCAACTCTGGGGTTGCGGCACTCATCTCGCTTTATTGGCCAAGGGAGCCGGCGTACAGTTTCCGGGTCATGTGGCCAGCATGACTAAGCCGCTTCTGGCGAACCAGAGCAGCGCACGGAAACGCCGTTTACCTTTCCGCTGGAGCAGTACCTGTTTATCTACTTGCACTTTGACATGCTTTCGAACTGCTAGGTTGGCAGGAGCAGGGACCGAGCAGTGGGAGCTCACCCCGTCACAGGGATTTGAACTGCCGACCTTCTGATCGGCAAGTCCTAGGCTCTGTGGTTTAACCCACAGCGCCACCCGTGTCCCGAAGCAAAGTCATATCTTTATATAAAAGAAACCCTTCTATGAGCGCACTGTGGGACTTTCATTGGTTGAAAAGTGTCTCTGGAATTGAAATAGTGCAGAAAATTCACATACACACAGTTTTGTATTAAACACAGCCCAAGATTATTGTACCTTTGAACAATGTATTATTTTGCAGAATAATCATTTTGAATTCCTCCCCCCAGTATTTAGTTCCTTTGAGTTATGGGCACTGAGTTATGGGCACTTCAACAGAAAAACTAAGACTATATTCTGTTACATTGTCACTTAAAATGAGTTATATAAATCACACATTTTTGTTTAGAGGGCAGTTTAACTATCAACATCCAGCTTAATTACTGAATTCAGTGGTTACAGCTTAGTATAGTAGTCACGGAAGTTGGGGCAAAATACACACAGCCCTTTCAGAGAATAGTATTTTCCAAAAATGACAAACCCTGGTATACTGGATCTTCAAAAGATTTTTTTCAGAGAGCTGCTTCCAACAATATGACTTTCTTACACAGGGCTGTTCCCACAAACCATTCATGTGAAGGAAAAATTTCAGAATGTTCCAAGGATATAGACATCAAATCAAAAAGAAATACATTGTGAACCTAGGGGTGGCTTGGCATACTCCTGTCTGACTTGAGAAAAAGCAGGTGTATATTTTCCCCCCTACATGTAAATTGTACTAATGGGAATATTTTGCAATAGCACTCAACTGAATGAAAATCATGTGTGATGTAAACTTAAGGAAGCAAGACTTTTAAATCACAAATGGGCATGATCCAAAATCCAGGGAAGTCAACCGAAAAACTGCACTTTGACTTGCTCTGGGCTTTGGATCAAACCCAACAGTGAATTATTGTAAATTTCAATTGTGCTTTGCATATGAAGGCTATTGTCAAACCAGCTTTTGTCGAGCTATGAAATGAAATCCCACAAAGGCCATTGGGAGAGTTGTGTGGGATTTGTGGCTTCCACATCTGAAGCTGGAGAATGAGATTGCTGTAACAGATGAACGAAATCTCCAGAGCAGAGCCAAAATGGAAATTTCAATAAACTGCTCTTGGAGAATATAAGTTAATGGAATCCTTGTAAAACTGAATCAACTGAAGGGCATGTGCACTGTGTATTCAACTGCAGACATAGCTTTAATTTTATTTTGTGCCTTGACTCTATTTATCGCCTATATTGCTGCTGCTGTTCAAAGCTTGCATAAATGTAACACCACAGGTTGTGCTGACAATAACATGGCTATTTACAAATAGCAGAAACTGGATAAAACATGGCATAATTGTTATACTCACATACCTTCAGCCCAAATCTGATCAAATGGGCACAACAATTATACAATTATAAAGTATTTTCATCTTTTCCACATAAAAATTCTGTGTTACCATATGATGTTACCTCCATGACACAACCATCTTTGCCTGGCAAGTTCTGCATTTTTTTGACCACTTATTTATTTAGGAAAAATATTTATATATCACTATTCCTTAAAAAATATCAGAGCAGTTTACAACAATCATACCTAAAACCATATCATAAAAACGATTATTAAAAAAAATTAAGACCAGAGATCAACTACCACAGAAGGATATAAAGACAGGATATTTTTGACCAGTTGGCAACTCATATCATGACATTTCTGTTCTCATGACCATTTCTTCTCCAGCTCCTTCATTCAAGGCCACCAAAAGATCTTATCAAACTTGCCCTATCTTTAATATCCCTTACATCAAGAATTGCCCCTCAGAATACCTTTATGGTGCCAAAACTCTTACTTTCTTCAAAACTCATCATTCTCATGAAGTCTTTACCAGCAAAACCTCTTAAATCCTACTGGAGATTGATAGACAAGCTTATTTTCATTCTATTTCAATCATAAAACCATCTCATTCCATTCTCAGGGGGTGCTTTTTGAAACATGGGAATTGGTACTTAAAATATACACATTTTTGCATATGCTTTCTGTAAAATGCACATTTTATATGCATTTCCCCCATGAAATGTGCATTTTTATGTGCTTCATGTGCACTACAAAATTCAGAGAAGTTCACAATCAATTGGTAACCATGTTCTGATTTACATATAAATCCAGGAACTGCAAATTACAATGGATCACTTTAAAATGTTAAGTGAACAAGTCTCCCCTCCGACCCTAGTCCCTACACCAGGACTGTAGTCCTCTGGAGTACAGTCCCCATTACCTTTGACCATTGTCCATACTGGTTGGGGTTGATGAAAGCTGAATTCCATCCACATGTGGAGGATCATAGGTTCATAACTCTGCCCTGCTCCCTACAGTCACCAACTCTAAGCACAGGAAAATGAAATACGTATGTATGCTTCCCCTTCTTACTCCTACCTCTAGCCCCATCCTCCTTCTGTGCCACTCCCCTGTGCCAAATTTTAGATTGTTATCTTCTTAACATAGGAACCTGTCCTCTTGTAATAGGCAATGCATCATCCAAAATGATGTTGTTATATTGACATCCTGCTTAGAAGGCTTGGAGTACCTGTTAAAAGTTTGCAGTGTCTGTTCATTGCCTGCCTGCCTGGCCTAGCATCTGGGGTAAACACCACATAAGGCGCTGAGACCACCACAGTCTTCCAGAAGGGACAAAAATGTTTAATCTGTTCCTCTCAGCCTTAAAACACTTGGAATAGAAGTGTGGGGCTGGTTGGGAGGTGGCTGCCCTAGTAACACATACTCTGACTATAAACCATTTGTTCCAGAATCACAGAGTCAGGAGGTCTGCATATGTTGGAATTTTTATAAGGGTTGGGTTCTTGTGGTGGGATATTTCTAGACGCACATGGCAATTTAACAGATAAAGCATAAATTGGAATACGTGTGTCACTTTAAATAAACTAAGTACTGTGGTAGGGATAAATCTTCCAAGTGTTGGCTTCTTCGTAAATTCTGTTGCGTTTCTTTAAACACCTGAACAGAAATAGACGTCCTCGCTGATGAATGAGGCTATTGTATATGTTAATCCTCTGTAGTTTTCTTAAAATAATCTAAATGTCTATTAGCCTTGGCTGTAAAATGACGTGTGAATCCAATAGTAACCTCATGCAGATAATTCTTTTTCCATGAGAAAATGATTCACTGTGGCTTTTAACTGCTTGTGCTGTATGTAGTTCCACAACCATGTAGAAGTACTTATTCCAAAAACATGCCCATGCTTAAATGGTTTGCTCTGGATTAAGTTATGCAAAAGAGGCACATTGTTTTGTCACTGCTAAAAAAGAATTAGGCGCTGCAGTCTTTGAATAACCCTGTCTCATTTCTTGCTATATCATTTGCCCAATGTTTACATTCCCGCATTTCAAATCTATCCTTCAAAATAGAGCTTCATCTTTAAATACTTTATGGCTTGCATTTCATTTTTCAGTGAATATTTAGAACACACACACACACGGCCTCAAGATGCTCTTCCTCAGAGCCTGCAAACTCCAGGAATGGTCTTGATGGAGCAGAGCAGACTCCATCTAATCTGATTGCAGCAAGTGCACCTGAGGTGCTCACAAGAACCCAGCGAAGCTGGTGCCTTTTTCTGTCATTTGTCCCTATAACTGGATATTCAAAGCTATAATTCAGCAATGGAGAACCTCTGGTCTACAGGCCTACTGAGGCCCCACAGGGGTCTAACGTCAAATGTGGGGCAATTCTGACTTCTTGGGGTGATCCCTTGGCACGGAATGCCCTATCAAGTGACAACTGACTGATGGCAGACAAGGCTTAGCATTCTCTGGGCTAGCAGCCACCCAGGAATGCCTGGCTATAAGAGGTGTGTAAGGCCCTGTTTTTATCAACAATTTGAATGTTTTCATAGAAACACAGAATTGTAGAGTTGGAAGGGCATTATCAGCACCACACTCTAGCCAATAGACATATAGAAGCTACATGTTATTTATTCTTTTTAGCAATTGTTGATTTAGATCATCTTACAAATATACTTGTTTTTAACTGTTTTTATCAACAACATTAATGCTTTGTTCTATATATTCTTGTAACCTGCTTAGAGAGGGTTTCCCCCCCCCCACAATCAATCAATAAATGAATTTTGTTAAACTAAAAAGGAGAAGGAGAAGAAGAGAAAGAAAGAAAGAAAGAAAGAAAGAAAGAAAGAAAGAAAGAAAGAAAGAAAGACTAGGGATGTCTGGTGCTCCTTGGAACTTGTAGGTTGGAAGGCAGAAAGACCAAGAGGAGGTCAAGCCAGAGAGAGCAACAGGCAGAGACAACTAATTCTACTTTACTCTCTATCTTCTTCCCTTCTGAGTACTATAAGGGCAACACTGAGACTAAGGAAAGGAAGTTTACAGGGAGTACAACCTACACACTTTTTTTTCTCTCTTAATGCATGCTGTGAAAGTCAGAAGAAAATTTGCTGTAATGAAACCCTCACCTTTACCAGCATTCTCCTTCAACAATGACCCCTTACTACGTATGGACATATCATGCACATTAAATCCTTCAGCAAGCATCCTGTTTTTCTATTTGCATTTCTGCCTAAGGCTGCAGAGACTGGCAGAACCTTTCCTTTTGCTCATAGCCAGTCTCTTTTGCAGCATAGTTTCCCACCTAGAGAAGCTGGACATTCTGCCCATGGCTGTATACTGGCAAAACATTTCCCTTTCCCTTTGGGTGTGAGCTTTTTGGAGCTCTGTGAGTTGCTACTGTGCAGCAGAAAGTTGTCCAATTTAGTTTCATTTGACACACTAAATGCCCCAGTGTGTTCCAGTTTGGTTATTCTGAAGTTGGAATCTATCCTTGACATTAATTTGTGTAAACACATCTGTCAGGCGGCAAAAGTATTGGGTTGGTTTTGGGTTTTCCCCCCACAAGCGGTTTGTTCTAGAAGAGCAAACATTTGAGAGAATTGCCTTTATACCTGCCTGTCAAGTAGGTGTGCTTACGTGACTAAGACCTACCCATTGCATTTGACTGGGCTTGATACATGAGGGCAGAGTAAGCACATTTCACAACACATGGTTATTCATTCATTCATTCATTCATTCAATCCGGCTGCGTTTCCCCAGCCACTCTGGGCAGCTCCTAAAAGAATATTAATAATAAAAAAGTGATAAAACATCAAACATTAAAAACTTCCCTAAACAGGGCTGCCTTCAGATGTCTTCTAAAACTCAGATACTTGTTTATTTCTATGACTTCTGATGGGAGGGCATTCCACAAAGCGGGCACCACTACCAAGAACGCCCTCTGCCTTGTTCCCTGTAACCTCACGTCTCACAGTGAGGGAACTGCCAGAAGGCCCTCAGAGCTGGATCTCGGTGTCTGGGCTGAATGATGGGGGTGGAGATGCTGCTTCAGGTATACTGGGCCAAGGCCATTTAGGGCTTTAAAGGTCAGCACCAACACTTTGAATTGTGCTCGGAAATGTACGTTAAGGGACTGTGAAGACCTGTCATCAGAAAACTGGTTAGGCAGCATGGGCAATATCCAACTACCTTAACTCTTCCCCTCACGTTTCTCTGCACACACCCTCCCCAAATCTGTTCCAGAAGGTTAAGGGAAACCCCAGAACAGATTTAGGCAGGTGAAGGGAAGCAGACTGGAGAAACCCACAAAATTTCCTTATTTTAAGTATGAGAAAAAAGAATGCTTTTCGAGATGTTCAGTTCCAATAGTCAAGATCTTATTTCAGCAGTCAGGCTTCTAATCCCAGTATACTACATCACAGATAAAACTCTACTGTCTAGAATTTGCTCTTAATTCTACTGGATCCAATTTTAACAGTGTTTCATTAACGATGTGTGTGATGCTTTTTGAAGCAAAGCGGGGATAGATATGCCATTGAATTTTCTGCCCTTGTGCTATTTTACAATTACCTTGCTCCAAAACACTGACTGTAATCCACCATGTCTGTTGATTTTAAATCAAGCTACACCTGGTAAAATTTCCCCTTCTCTAAAACATGTGAAGGTAGTGAAGCCTTGCCTGGGTCTATCTATAGCCTGCACGCAACTAGTTATATTGTCATTCCATACCAGAGGTCACTCAAAGGCTAAAATGATCTCTTGGAACCAACGTCTCAACACACTCCTAAATCCCATCCCACACACATTCCTTTCATTAGTATGGCAGAGATCCTAAGTGCATGTGTTTGTGCCATTGCATTTACTAGTATTTACTTCCAAGAAGATGGGGTTAGGTTTATGGTATAAACTTTAGACTATAAAGTGTATTCTTTACATGCTTACTGAGGACTTTACATTATTCCAGCAGGCTTTTTAATGGAACTCTGATTTTATAGTTTTAACTCATTTCTAGTCTTTTAAAAAACTCAGTCCTGTTGTATTGGGTCTCCTGCATATTGCTTAGTGACAACTGTGATTAAGCCCCATTCAAAGTGTTAAAGTGAAGTCTGCAAGCAGAGAAAAGTTCCCTGTCCATGCCCCCTCCCTTCTAAAATTGTACTTTGACCTATGTCAAATCTACCCTAGCTAATGGTTAAATGAAATGCTCAACTACTGCATTCTTGCCAGCAATTCCTATCTTACAGAAGCCTTCCTAAGAGTAGAGCTTTATGCCTCCTAGCCATACCTCTTTACTCATTCGACTTTTGTAGAGTTTCATAACTATTTTTATAGATCTCCCCAGCTCGCCCTCCCTCAGATATATATCTGTGGGAACTCTTTATTTGCTATGCTAAAGCAAAATCAACTTTCCTCTGAACCGAACACCCATCTAGCCGGAAAGCTGGGATTTTGTTGAGACAGTCATAAATGTGCTGGAGCTTATTTTTGCAAGACTTCTGCATGTTTAAAATTCCCTTCCTGGGCGACTAGGATAACAATTAACACAGTCAAGAAGGGACACTAAATCATTTGCCTTGATCTAATCTGCCAGAGAGCTTCTGGTTTCTGACACAAAGGATTCTATTTTTCATTGTATTCCTTGTAACACAAATAATAACTCCTAACAGCAAGAAGCTGTTTTACTGTAGTCCCTGCCTTATCCAGGGGCTTCCACTGAAATAGTGGATTATATTAGGAGAATAATGACAGTGGTGCTAAGAACATTTACTAATATGTAAACTTCATGGGGCTTACTTCTGAGTAAGAAAAGATAAAGAATGATTTTGTAATGGCCTTTCTACAAAGCAGCTCATTTTTCTTTTGGCAAAATTGTGCCTTTTTCATCTTCTTCTTCACACTTGAACATAAAGCAGCCTTGCATTTTTTCAGTACATTAATTTACAGATATTACACATTAACAATGAAGTTTGTGAACTTTTTTTTATCACTGACATTTCTTATCTGCCATCCTAAAAGCAGGATCTGGAAAGCTTCCCACCCCCTGGTCCATTTTGACTGTTGGGTGATAGAGATTATAAAACTATTCATGTTATAGAGAAAATGGACATGCAGTGGAACCTTGGTTCTCGAATGTCTCTGTTGATGAACGATTCAAACCCAAATGCCCCAAACCCAGAAGTAATTGCTTCTGTTTTTTGAACATCCCTCAGAAGTCCTAGGCGCATTTCTCCATTTTTTTTAATGGATTTTGCCAAGTGCCCATTGATCTTCAGTTTTCAAACTTTACAAAAGTTGAACGGTCTTCCAAAACGGATTATGTTCGAAAACCAATGTTCCAGTGTAGTTGAACTGTAGAATCTGATACCACAATACATCATAATTGACACCAGCTTGGACAGTGTTAAATTAGACAAATTAAGACAAATTCATGGAATATTAGACTATCAATGACTGCTGGTCATGATCACTATATTGCCCCCAATATACCATTTGCTAGCGATCATGGGAATAAATTGCTATTGCTTTCATGCCGTTCGTATGGGCTTCCCACAAGAACTGAATGCTGGACTAGATCAGCCTTTGGTCTGATCCAGGATGGCTCTTACAAAAATCCCCAGAAGACATTAGAGCAGGCTTCCTCAACCTCGGCCCTCCAGATGTTTTGAGACTACAGTTCCCATCATCCCTGACCACTGGTCCTGCTAGCTAGGGATCATGGGAGTTGTAGGCCAAAAGCATCTGGAGGGCTGAGTTTGAGGAAGCCTTCATTAGAGGTTGTTTGGAAGTTTACAATTTCAGTAGATCCTCCAGTAAATAGACTGGGACAAAGTGTCAACACCAACACTTTGAAACCAATGAAGTTCCTTCAAAATAGGGGGCATGTGCTCTCTGCAGATAATAGTAAGTCTTCAGGTTGCAGACATTCAAAATTTGCCTTTAGGTATGACATAGCATGCAAGAAAAACCTTTTCCTTCACTTTATCTCCAATATCTTGCCTGCTATATTTCTGTGCCAAGGGGATCTTAAAGGCAGGGGAAGAGGACTAGAATTGGAAATCCTAAACTGGTGTTTAACAATATATAGATAGAAATATATAGTAAAAATATAGATCAGTAGATGTAGAAGTTCTGGGAGTCCTACATAGGCTTTTTGTTTGGTATAGCGTAGCAGCCAAAGTTTCATTTGACATTAGAGAAATGAAGCTTCTACTGAGAAGGCCTAGTAGCCTAGTGAAGGACCCTAGTCCCCTATTTCACTTCCCTTGAATCATATGAGCCATTAATATTCAAAATTATTGTGTTATGTTGTAAAATGTGCCATTAAAAAATTCTTCAAGGCTGTGGATTCTGTCCTGTTAATGTCAGATAGATTGTTAAAAGAAGCAAATATCTATATTCATAAAGGAAATAGGAAATGGGGAGAGCCAGCATCATCCATGCTAATGCTTATAATAAAAAGTGTACTTGACTCTGTTAAAATGGCCAGAGCACTCTGCTTTTCCACTGAGACAAGTTTCCAGTAAATATTAAAAGAATCCACATGTCTGCATGTGCCATTCCATCTCTTTTTCATTACTATTATTTTTGACAATTGCTATTTATAAACAGAGGTCCTATAATAGTTACCAGAAAATTAAAGGAAAACATCTGACACACAAGTCTAACCTCTTCCATTTCTGGTCAAGTGCTATATATTTCAAAGCTCCTTCATCTTAATAATTATCAAACTAAGTTAAAGTGATTATTACCTACATATTTCCAAAGCTTTATACAGTCACTGGCCATGTGAGAGAAACAGTTTAAGGCAGCTGTTGTATATGCTCTGGGGCGATGTGCTTCGAAGTTGTTGCTTTGGAAAGGGGGGCACTTGACTTTCCACAGTTGTGTTGCTTCAGTGGTTCATACGTATACTTTTTCCAGACATGGTTATAGCAATGAAGTACAGTTGGGTTAGAATGGATTGCTTGATCCTGACCTGTTTTTTCTGCTATCCTGACACTACAGGTGCAACCTAAGATGGACTTACTTGGAAGCACATCCCTCCCCCCCCTTAAAGTCAATAGGGCTTACTTCTGGGTAGACATTGGTAGAATTTTATTATAAGCCATTTTAAAAAAATAACTTTACTTTGCTACATGTGTGTGTGTGTGTGTGTGTGTGTGTTCTTACTATCAGTGCAGTACCCAGATATTACATGTGGGTTACTGTGTATAAAAATTGCCATGCACTGAAAAAAAATATTTCCCACTGTTCAAAATTGCCCCAAATTTCTAATTTCAGCTGCTCATATTTTTGACTCTGCATAACAACTATCACTAGTTCATCCAGTTCTAAAGTCTGGGTTCCTTTATTGATAAATTAACACCTCTGTTTACAACACCCCAAAAATATGTCCACCCAGTGTTTCACCCCACCCTCTTCCTGAAAATGTTGTCTTATTCACAGATGTCTAAGATTAATGGTGGGATAGGAAGCGCCCTTAGATTTGTACTGAAATGAGGCTGAATTGAGCTAGATAATTTGGTATACTGAAGGAATAAAGAGATTGGACAGGGGTATCATTCTCCCAGTGCAAAGATGCCTCTTCCTCCCACCAAACATATGAATGGGCAGTAGTGTTGCTGCTGGGATCTCTAACAAACAAAATGCATTCTACTAGGGGAAACGGCTTTCAAAAATGTGTAAACTAGGAGAAGTGCACACTAAAATGCTGATTAGTTTTCATGTGAACTCTGTGTGTGTATGCATACATATATCAAACTAATGTCGAAATGTGGCAAACTGAACTTTAGAATGGAAAATTGAGGCACTGAGTCCAACCAAAATTGACAGATTTGCCAGTACCTAGCTGTGTCCTCCCTGATTATTTACAGCTGCCTCTATAGGCATCGTTCTGCTTGCAGAGGCATCTTTGATATTAAATCAGTAGTAGCTGATCTGCTGACTATGATCAAAAGAAAGTCCGAAAGATACAGCAGTCTAATGGCCACGAGAGATAACTGTGGACCATCTGCTCTAGACGTGAAAAACAAAGGAAGGAAATATAGCTGTTGTCACCTGTGCATAAATTTAGTCACAACGGCTTATGATTTATCATCAGCACGAACCGCTAGCTGCACCTCTTGACTTCTCAATTTCTGTTTCCAATTATTAAGGTTCTGAAGATTGGTAACTGCCGTCTAATGTTGCACTGGCAGTACTTCAGTTCAGCTAGAGTTTTATCAGGTTTTCCGTTATTAAGAGCTATTTTCAGAAGCCTACACCGTCGCTAAAGTGGAAATAAGAGCCTTGTGGGGAACGAGAGTTGGACTCCAGGTTCTTAAATGCAGAACATCACAAATGAGCATGGGTTGTGGGTCTTGGATATATGAGGAATATACATTTGAATCCCTGTGATTCAGGTTCCAGAAAATGGGACACTTTTTCTAAGGTAAAAGAAGTACTTTAAGGTAAAACTGACTACCATTAGAAACAGAACTTTGTTAGCAGAGGTCCCTTGGTTCTGGAACTTCTTCCCATTGGAGCCTCTCTATTGACCCATTTAAGAGGGAGTTGAAAAAGCTTCCTGTTTTGAGCAGGCTGCTGGGATCAATACTGTTTAAAGTAGTAGGTCTATGTCAAATGTTCTGCCCCCCACCCAAAAAAAAGGCAGAGCAAGCCAATTGTATACGTGCCGTAGGTACAGGGCAGAAGGTGGGAGGGTGGCTTTTTGTATTTTTTCCTCACTGTTCATTGCTTCCTTATTATTTTCTAATATTTATTTGTATTTTGTTACAATGGGAGGGGTGGCACACTCCCCACACAACATAAAGGGGGGGATGTCAAGTAAAGGAGAAGGCTTAAGATGCAGTGAATCTGAAGCCTGTCCCCATGTGCCTGCAGAATGTTCCCTGGTGTGGATCTGAGAGAGTAAGCCCTGATATATCCTATGGCCCCTAGGACACTCTCAGTGTCCAAGGGTCTTAATTTTCAAAATATCAACCTGTTCAGAGCCCTGTTCACTGCTACTATTTCCCCAACTGCTGCTATTTCTGCACATTTTAAAAAAAAAAAATACCACTTCTTCCTGGATTAGTTGCATTGGTATTCCCAGGCCATCAGTAATCACATAATGGTGAGGATGGTATCACGATTCTGCACATACCCAGTCAGATTTGGTGTGTGATGACATCACTGTATGTAAATGAAGTCGTCATGGAGATAGGACAATGCTAGATGAACACTAGCATTCCTGTCCCACCCCAGCCCAAAAGACATTTAAAAGGTGCACTTTTCATTGCTACCAAAAAATTTCACACACACCCCAAGCCATAAGCCGTATTTTAAAATATTGCTTTCTGCTTTATTTATGTGGGAAAATTGGAAAGGGAGGGAGTGTTATGAATACCACTTGGGGTCAAAGGAGGAGTGCATAGAGGCAGTCATCTCAGGTGACACCAGTAGCTGTTTCCAGCCAGATCTCATGAGACCTCATAAGAGCTCCACAAGATCTCACTGGAACCCACCATTGCCACTTTCCAAGCACTGCCAAACGACCCAGCTAAGGGTGGCTTCATCAGGGTTGGGGAGGCAGCAAGCTGAGAGGACACCTTCCCATTTTGCCTCAGGTAGTGAAAGGAGAAATGCCAACCCTGGTTTAGAGTCAAGAACTCTGAGTCACACGATGCATTCATCACACATGCGGTGCAGTGATATACTTTGTATTGATCTTATTGATTTATTGAGAGCCAGTGTGGTGTAGTGGTTAAGAGCAATAGACTTGTAATCTGGTGAACCGGGTTCGCGTCTCCGCTCCTCCACATGCAGCTGCTGGGTGACCTTGGGCTAGTCACACTTCTCTGAAGTCTCTCAGCCCCACTCACATCACAGAGTGTTTGCTGTGGGGGAGGAAGGAAAAGGAGAATGTTAGCCACTTTAAGACTCCTTCAGGTAGTGATAAAGAGGGATATCAAGTCCAAACTCCTCCTCCTCCTCCTCTTCTTCTTCTGTACTGTATTGATCTTATTCATATAAATAATGCTCTGTCCCAGCTTCTGCCAGCATAGCAGTTCAAAAGCATACCTGTGCAAGTAGATAAATTGGTACCACTGTGGTGGGAAGGTAAACGGCATTGCTATGCACTCTGGTTTCCATCACGGTGTTCCGTTGTGCCAGAAGCAGTTTAGTCCTGCTGGCCACGTGACCCAGAAAGCTGTAGGTGGAAAAATGCCGGCTCCCTCGGCCTGAAAAGTGAGATGAGTGCAGCAACCCCATAGTTGCCTTTGACAGGACTTAACCGTCCAGGGGTCCTTTACCTTTTTTAAAAAAACAACCTATAAACATTTAAATAAATAAACATTAACCAAAGTTCTAACTAGATGGCCAGTCGAGTAGCACAGAGGAATGGTGAAGTGGGATGATGATGGAAGTGTCCTGCTGCTCCTTGGAGTGCTGCAGAGGCCATTGCCCCAAAATAGGTCTGTCTCCGGGGTTCTTATACTCTCTTATTACATGACAAGTAGACTGATGTGTTGACTGTAGGTCTTCTGGACTGCATGCCCCTTTTCTGGCTATTTGACTCAAAGGTCATCATCTCATGCCATTATCACTAGGTGTCACTAGGCAAACGGACACAACTGTCTCATTTCTTCTTCCCATGAATATTGTTTTTTAAAGTCCTGTTGAAATGAGCTAGCTATCATCCAAAGGAGCTTGCTTCTCCTCTTGCAGAGGCTGTCCTTTCAGTCCAAATATATCTGTTCCGCCTTTTCAAGCAGTGCATTTTGAACTGATTCTATTATAAAGGTCAGTGAATACAGAGATGCCATTTTTGGCTCAGGCAGCCAAATGTCCTAGGAGAACCCTCTTTTAAAGTCCATCATTCACACACCAGATCCTGCCATCATCTGACCACATCCATGGTGCCAGCTGAGGCAATTCCCTTCATCCTTCTGTAAGAAAGAACTTGTCCCTGCTATCAAGAAGCTTCATCCACTTGGCTACAGAGCACAGGGGAAACCATCAATTTATCAACCAGAATAAATACATTTTACTCTGATGTGGTGGGCTCACAAATTACAATCCCTTTGCTGTATTTGAGGTAATGGAATTTGGATTTCCCAGAAGTTTCAGTGGGATATGACCCAAGACATGCAGATTCATTAATGGTGACTATAACCCAATGTAACTTTGGATACAACAAATACATCTGGATTTCACATAGCTTTCAGCTTAAGGCAGCAAAAAAGAAATACATAGTTGACTTCCTCGCAGCCACATTTTTGTGTCTTTCAAAGCCCTATAGAGTGCAATACAATTTGGAGAACGTAAGGTAGTGCTGCACCATAACATAAGCAGCAAATCATTTAATATTATTCTTAATGAAGCCCATCTGGTTGTGATCTAATGAGAACCACATTTAAGTCACTTTTTCCGTCTTCAAGAATGTCATACAGTCATAAGCAAGCAACACTTTCAAGATTATTTATGCTGCTCTATTACAGACAGGAATCCCCAAGCCATTTACTTTTGTTTGGCGTGGTTCTAATATAGTCCCACCAAAGTCACAATCAGGGCTTCAGGGAGTTGAATCAAGAGTGACCTGTGGTCTGACACAGTATAAGCTTTCTATGTTACCGTGTGCCTTGCCAAGACGCAGGGGGTTCTTTTTTGTTTGTTTCTGGCAGACAATAAAAACACCAAGGTGGTTACTTTAACAAGTTTATTTGCTAGCAAAGAATACAAAGTAAAGCATTAAAAAATCAGATTTCTCAGGGCTGGGAAAGCACCTTCAGAGCAACAGCTATTCCTCTCACTCCTTCAGTCTAAGGCAATGTCTTCAGTGTCTTCAATCTTTAATCTTAGCAGTGCTCCAGTCTCCCATATTTATATTATTTGGGTGTGGGAGTCATATCCCTGTGTTCAGCCAGGGGTAGTACCAATGGCATCATCTCAGGTACATCAAAGGCTTGGCAAGCTGCCCTCTTCTACTGTTTGTATGAGAAGCACTAGTCCCTGTCATTCTCATGACTTTGATCCTGCAAGCACATGAATCAATCCTCAGTCTTGGCATTCAGTATCCAGATTGACCTCATGTCCTGATAAGCCTCTATCTCTGTCCTGTCTCTGTAGTCTAAAAATCAGCTCCGAAGTCTATTTATTTGTATTGTTTAATATTCCAGTGCTCTGTGTTTATAAAACCCAATAAAAAGTTATTTTTTATAATAATAAAAAATCAGCTCACATTGCATTAATCTGTCCTCACCTGATGCATCTCTAAACACAATTAAATCCTTAAAGGACACAGCCTAGAAGGTTATTAACTAAGCAAGTTCAGGCTTCTATAAAGGCCCTGCATAAACCATCAGAGAATGCCACCCTCTCCTTGTAACATAGCTCCTGCATATCTTCCCTAACGCTATGTTCCTAACCAATCCTAAAGCAATTGCCTAGGCATTCGAAAGAATCTCATGTACAACGTATTGGAAGTAAATGTAGGGTTTGCAAAGCCTCTGCTTCTGGCTCTGTGTAATGGATGCTAATGGAATGGGGTTTTTTTAGGAATGCTGGAGACTTGGGGAAATGATCTCTCTCAGCGGGCCAGCTCCTGATACTGAGGAAGTAAGCAAACCCAGCAGCTTCTCAAAGCTTTCCTTCAGGCAGAAAAAGAATCCACGTTTTTAAAATATAAAACCACATGTTACTTATGAAGGTCTCAAGTAGATGTATTTTAGTGTTGAAGCCCACCCCCACCCCTCTTCCAACAAGATTGGAAGTGCAATTTGAAACATTTCTTACCATCGTTTTGTTCATGTCTCTTACAATGAAATATATTGAGTGGAAAGGAGAAAAAAGTTTTTAAGGTTTGGAGCAATTTAATTGTGGTTTCCTTTTAATACTGGAGCAATTATACATGTCACTAGCTGAAAAGCAGAATTACTTATTATGAAACACTAGCAATAGCTGACACCTTGATCCCAGTCTATTAACCATTCCTGAAGTGCTCGTGGCAAGACCATTTTTCAAAATAAAGAAACACTAATTCCAAGGAAAGTATCATTTTCTCCTACTTATTTCCATGTGCTGATGGTCTCAGGTTACAGCCAACTAATTTAAACCTGCTTACACCAATTATTTCACACCATGGTCCTCTTTTTTTTTTCTCTGGGCATATCAATCATCCAAATTAGTTCAGTTTTGTAATAAGAGTATAATTAAATCTTCCTTTTAAAAGAGCATAAGCAAATTTCACCTGAGCGTAATGACACCCTCATATCCGTTTCTTTCCTCAAGGTCCTCAGAAGTTATTTAATATACCAAACATGCATCAGAGGCCCAGTGTTTACCCTTTGGGAACAGATGGTACATCTCCCTTAACTTGTCCCAACATGTGAATGTAGCTCTCCACCCACCCACTCACTCAGTGTTCCAGCCCGCAAGCACATGCAGGGATAAGACAGGTGAATGCCATCTGCATATGTCCAGTTCAACATATGCAGAAAACTACATGGATGATTTTCCAAATTATATCATATAAGCAATTTGTACCTTGGTACTTGGAACTGCTGTGGTCTAAACCACTGAGCCTCTTGGGCTTGCCGATCTGCAGGTTGGCGGATCGAGTCTCCACGACAGGGTGAGCTCCCATTGCTCTGTCCCAGCTCCTGCTAACCTAGCAGTTCAAAAGCAAACCAGTGCCAAGTAGATAAATAGTTACCACTGAGGCAGGAAGGTAAAGGGCGTTTCTGTGCACTCTGGTTTCTGTCACAGTGTTCCGTGGCACCAGAAGTGGTTTAGTCATGCAGGCCACATGACCGGGAAAGCTGTCTGTGGACAAACAACGGCTCCCTTGGCCTGAAAGCAAGATGAGTGCCACAACCCCATAGTAGCCTATGACTGGACTTAACCTTCCAGGGGTCCTTTACTTTTTACATGTGGAGCCAGTGCTAATGCACTGGGTGAGCAAGAGTCTACACTGGACCTCAGTGAGGGATATTGCCCAATATTATCCAGTCTGGCCCATGGATAATGCAGAACAAATGATGACCTGGTTTGAACCAAATGCTGTGAGAGTAGAGTACACTTTGGGGAATAGACATTGCTCATACATTTTCCCTCCTGTAAAAAAATGAGAAAAGTGTCACTCGGCTTTTGATGCTCAAAAGGAAGGTGCACACAGATTAATATGAATGAATGTTTTAGGTGTTCATGTGTTATACTAAATTTTTGTTTTGCATTGCATTGTATTGTATATTAAGAGTCTTTATTACATTTTATGCTTCAGTGTGGGAGTGTTGTTTATTTCTCATCTAGGGCCTTTGTGATGTTTCCCAACTACCTTGAAGACAGACGTCTGGATCCCACGCAACAAATGAGTAACGCAACTGGACATTTATTTCCTACAAAATATGATAATCTGGAAATGCCCTTTAAATGCTCCTAAGTATCAGAATGTTTTTGTCTGTTTCAACACTCGCATTCTTTCCAGAATTAACGGGGAGCGAATTATCAAGTGACTAGTTATATTTGGTCCCACAACCTTTGTACGAGGTGACTTAGAGCTGGACAGCTCGGTTTCAACCCACCTTCTGCAGGAAGTGAACAGAGCCATTTGGCACATAAATTAGCTGAGCTGGGAATTTTCTATCCCTTAATGAACTTTTCCATTTAACATTACCAGAAAAATACACCAAGGAATCTTAAGAGCTTCATCATCCTTGGAGCTGCGAAGTATGGTATGTGCATTAGTGAAGGTCACTGATTAATTCTGTCTCCATCTAAATAAAACTGGTTGCAGTAGTCTGATCCAAGGATAGCTGCAACATCAGCTGTTGTGTGCTAATACCATAGAACTTTTTTAATGCTAGGCAGAGCAATCCTAATTCTGATGGCGGGGGGAGCCTGAACAGCTGCAGTGTTCTAGATTTTCACAGTCTACAAGGGCAGGGTGGGAAACATGCAACCAGAAAAGAAACTAATGGCATAAAAATGAGAGGCGCATCACGGTGACCCAGGAAACACCACCAGTGGCAATTAGGGACTCTAGTAACAATGATGTCTACATTCTGCTCACATTCAGAGGGGACCAATGATGGGGCCATGCCTACTGCACCCTTCGGAATCATCACACACACACACACACTAAGTACAATGATGTCATAAAGGTAAAGGTAAAGGTACCCCTGCCCGTACGGGCCAGTCGTGTCTGACTCTGGGGTTGCGCGCCCATGTCGCTTAAGAGGCCGGGGGCCAGCAATGTCCAAAGACACTTCCGGGTCATGTGGCCAGCGCGACAAGCTGCATCTGGCGAGCCAGCGCAGCACACGGAAACGCCATTTACCTTCCCGCTAGTAAGCGGTCCCTATTTATCTACTTGCACCCGGGGGTGCTTTCAAACTGCTAGGCTGGCAGGCGCTGGGACAGTGCAACGGGAGCGCACCCCGTCGCGGGGATTTGAACTGCCGACCATACGATCGGCAAGTCCTAGGCGCTGAGGTTTTACCCACAGCGCCACCCGCGTCCCTTTTAATGATGTCATAGCAACCCTATTTCTTCAGCCTCGGTGTCTGAACCAGCAATAGGGACCCCTACAGACACACTTGGTATCCTATTATGCTCTTCAAAACCACTGCATGGATTTTCTCTATACTGCTGCATATAGAGGGAAAGGAGGGGTGGTTACTGCTGGCATGGAAGAAACTGCCCACATCTCTGGAAAATGATAGATATGCTATCATTTGCCAGCAATGCCCTTCCACAGTCTACATGGGACAAGCAGGCCAACCCCTACACAAAACTGGTGTGATTCTGACCTCAGAAGTGGCAACAGTCAGCAACAGTCAGGACACTCTGTTTCTGACCTGAACATAACTCTTTACATGTCAGTGCCTTCTTTTTAGGAGTGGAATGCAAGACAGAAAAGTTGACTGGAAGTCTGGAAGTTAATTTGAAGTTGGACTGAATTGTGCTTAGCAATTACTCGTGGTTCTTCAGTCTGCTTATTTCAGACTTGACCAGTGTGTTCTTCAGAAGATCTTGTGGCCAAAAAAAGGTCACATCATTACAGAATTGAGGCAAAATCTACAACAGCGAGAACAAATTTGATACTGTGGTTAAGTCCCTGAGTCAGCTGCAGAAACATCTGCACTAGTTCTTAGGGTAGCAGCTGCCTCCGATCATGGTGTAGAGTGGGATGTGTGGGATGCAATTTAAACCACAAGAGGCATGTAGATGGGAGTGCTGCATCCTTGCCCACCTACTTCTCTCCCTCTTCCCCTTTCTCTCTTGTATAGGCATAAGAAACTGCCTTCACCAAGTCATACCATTGAACTATCTAGCTCAATATTGTCAACACTGGCTGACAGTGCTTCAAGCAGGAGTCTTTCTTGACCCTACTTGAAGATACATGAGATGACTTGCATTTACTACACTTTGGTTCTTCACCACCACCACCACCACCACCACCTAAAGTGCCTCACCTGGGAGAGACATGTTAACATGATGAAAAGAAAGAAGTGTCAATGGCCCAACTAAGAGGAATCTTGGGCCTAGGCTGACAGAGGCTGCCAAGGTGATGGGGTCAGAGAGAGAGGTGGCAGGAGAATAGTTTCTTTAGCAAGGTGTGCTGGGAAGAAGAAGGGAGAACAGAGGGATAGATCCATGCGAGGCGGGCTGACTGGAGACTGGCTGAGAGAGATGCCTTGGGCTCCAGTGCCGCACGGAAGAAGAAGAAGAAGAGGAAGAGGAGTTTGGATTTGATATCCCACTTTATCACTACCCGAAGGAGTCTCAAAGCGGCTAACATTGTCCTTTCCCTTCCTCCACAACAAACCTCTGTGAGGTAAGTGAGGCTGAGAGACTTCAGAGAAGTGTGACTGGCCCAAGGTCACCCAGCAGCTGCATGTGGAGGAGACATGAACCTGGTTCACCAGATTACGAGTCTACTGCTTTTAACCACCCACCACATCGGCTCTCTGTGGGGAACAAGCCCCTGTAACTCCCTCCCTCCAAACTCAAGTGTAAACATGTGGGGGGGGGACTATTTTTTAAAGCTATTCTCAAATGAACATAGACCTTGTCTGAGCACCTGAAACCCCCTGGAATCTTGCTATCACTCAGCAGAAAGTGCCCAACTTTTGTAACCCCCTCACCTTCCCTTTATACTTGATTGGGTCAGTGCGGCATTTAAATATACATAAGAACATAAAAAGAGCCCTGGTGGATTAGGACAGAGGCCCATCTAGTCCAGAATCTTGTTCTCACAGTGGCCAACTGGTTGCCTACTGTCCAAAAGTCCAAAAACAGCACAGCAGCAATCTTTCCGCTTGGGATTCCCAGCAATTAGCACCCAATATGTCTGGGAACTACCTCTAACTGGCCCCCAACACTTCTGTCCATCTCATGTGTAGTCGTTTCTTAGAGACACACCCATTTATATCGTGAGAATATAGGTCTACAGATAAGACATGGCTTTAGCCAACCTGTTTTTTATTGAATGTTGGGAAACTACTCAGATCTCTGGAAAATGTTTTGCTTAGACACACAGCTAGTGGAATTCTCTGCTCTCGGGTTCCATCTTTTTGCTAGATTTTCCTAACTGCTCCATAAAGAATAGCTCTGGGGCCAAATATATCAATTCAGAATTCTGCTTTGAAAAGGTAATCTTAGACATCTGGGAACTACTATTACGTTTTGTGGGGGTTTTTTGTTTTTTGCTTTTTTATTCAATCTTCTGCCAAATGTCTTCCCAGTTAAATGCTGGAAGGAAAAGTTTTTGTGCTAGTTCCCCTTCCATATTTCTTCTAGAGCAATTTAAACCACAAGAGGCATGTAGATGGGAGTGCTGCATCCTTGCCCACCTACTTCTCTCCCTCTTCCCCTTTCTCTCTTCTAGAGCAGGGATAGGAGGACTTTGTTTTTTTTTTTTTTTTTTTTTATAATAATTTTTATTACATTTTTTACAGAAATAACAAAGAGATCAAAAAGTAAGAAGAAAAAAAAAAAAAAAAAGACCAGAAAAAAAGGAAAAAGAAAAACACGACCATTTCGATAACTCATTTCAAATTTCCATTGGACTTCCCCCATCCCTCGCAGAATGCATTTCTTAACAATAAATTTATCAGCAAATTATATCCTTATTTCGTATGTTTCTTTCTATTTTCAATTACAGTTTAAATTTAAATCTCTTGATCAATATATACTCTGAGCAATATACCATAATATCGTTTTTACCCATTTAAACCTTGATTCTTTCATAAATCTTGTCAAATTTCATAAATAATTAAGTTTTGTTACTGGGGCTAGATTCCCAATCACACGACATCTTATGTTTCATATAACTTATAATACTTTTGCAAATAGTCTTTAAATTTTTTCCAGTCCTCCTCCATTGCTTCTTCTCCCAAGTCTCGAATCCTTGCAGTCATCTCGGCTAATTCCATGTAGTTCATCAGTTGCGTGTGCCAGTCCTCCAGTGTGGGCAAATCTTGGGTCTTCCAATGCTTAGCGATAAGAATTCTTGCTGCTGTTGTAGCGTACATAAAAAAAGTTCTATCCTTTTTAGACACCTTCTGGCCGACAATGCCCAGAAGGAAGGCCTCTGGTTTCTTGGGAAAAGTGTACTTAAACACCTTTTTTAACTCATTATAGATCATTTCCCAGAAGGCCTTCAGTCTTGGGCAGGTCCACCAGAGGTGAAAGAATGTTCCCTCAGCTTCCTTACATTTCCAACATTTGTTATCGGACAAATGGTAAATCTTAGCTAGCTTAACCGGGGTCATGTACCACCTGTATACCATTTTCATGATGTTTTCTTTCAAAGCATTACATGCAGTAAACTTCATACCGGTGGTCCATAACCTTTCCCAGTCATCAGACATAATATTATAACCAATGTCCTGAGCCCATTTTATCATTGCTGATTTAACTGTCTCATCTTGAGTGTTCCATTTAAGCAGCAAGTTATACATTCTCGATAATAACTTGGTCTTTGGTTCAAGCAACTCTGTCTCAAGTTTCGATTTTTCCACCTGGAAACCTATTTTTTTGTCTAGCTTAAAAACCTCATTAATTTGGGCATAGTGCAGCCAATTTTGCACCTTATCCTTTAGTTTTTCAAAGCTCTGCAATCTCCAGTTACCTTCAATATTTTCTATTATTTCCCAATATTTCGGCCAATAAGCCTCCATATTGGTTGTTTTCCGAGCTTTGGCCTCTATTGGTGAGATCCACCTCGGAGTTTTGCTTTCCAATAAGTCTTTGTATTTTTTCCAGACCATATATATTGCTTTTCTGACAATATGGTTTTTAAACATTCCATATGATTTACCCTTGTCATACCACAAGTACGCATGCCAACCTAACGAATTGTTGAAGCCTTCCAGATCTAGGACATCAGTGTTTTCTAATAGAATCCAATCTTTCATCCAGCAGAAGGCTGCCGCTTCATAGTATAGCCTTAGGTCCGGCAGGGCAAACCCCCCTCTCTCTTTTGCATCAGTTAATATCTTAAACTTTATTCGGGGCTTTTTGCCCTGCCAGACAAACCTAGAAATGTCCTTCTGCCACTTTCCAAAGCATTCCACTCTGTCCACAATCTGCAAGGCTTGAAACAAAAACAACATCTTTGGCAAAACGTTCATCTTTATAGCTGCAATTCGGCCTAACAAGGATAATTTCAGTCTTGACCAAATTTCTAAATCTTTTTTAACTTCTAACCAACATTTCTCATAATTATCTTTAAATAGATTCAAATTCTTGGAAGACAGATTGACCCCCAGGTATTTCACTTTCTTAACAATATTTAGTTCTGTCTCTTTCTGAAACCCTTCTGTTTCCATGGCCGTCAAGTTTTTCCCTAAGACTTTAGTTTTTTGCTTGTTCAACTTAAAACCCGCCACCCGACCAAATTTCTGGATCAGTTCTAAAACTCTTTTTGTACTGGGTTCTGGCTCCTGTAGTGTTAAAACCAGGTCATCTGCAAATGCTTTCAGTTTATATTGTTTCGCTCCGACCCGTATTCCTTGTACCTGCCGATCCTCCCTTATCATGTTCAGCAAAACCTCCAGGACTGAAATAAACAATAAGGGGGATAGGGGGCACCCCTGTCGTGTTCCTTTTTCAATATGAAGTTCTTCTGTCACCACATTGTTCACTATCAACTTAGCTTTTTGTTCTGAATAGATTGCTTCTATTCCATTCTCAAACCCCCTTCCCACTCCCATCCCTTCCAAATTTTTCTTCATAAATTTCCAGGAAATGTTATCAAAGGCCTTCTCCGCATCAATAAAGATCAATACTGCTTTGGTGTTAATATTTGTTTGTAAAAGTTCCAAGATATCAATAATGTTCCTGGTATTGTCAAACAAATGTCTGCCTGGGAGAAAGCCGGCCTGGTCTTTATGGATTATCTCATTTAATACTTTTTTAAATCTGTTGGCCAGAATATCCGCAAATATTTTATAATCCACATTTAGGAGTGAGATGGGACGGTAGTTCTTGAGTTGAGTCTTTTCAGTTTCCACTTTAGGTATCAATGTGATGAATGCTTCTTTCCACGTATCTGGTGCCTTCCCTCCCCCCATAATCTGGTTACAAACCTCCTCTAGTGGTTGTATCAAATAGTCTTTTAACGTCCTATAATACTTGGAGGTAAGTCCATCAGGTCCTGGAGATTTGCCCAGCTGCATATTCTGAATGGCATCCTCGATTTCTTGTTGTGTTATTTTACAATTCAAGGTTGATCTCTTCTCTTGAGATATTTCTGGAAGACCATTTTCTTTCAAAAATTGTTCTATCTCGGTTACATCCTCGGGTCCTTGTGTATACAGCTTTTTAAAATATTTCTGGAAACACTTTCTAATTTCTCCCGGTTTCTGAATGTTCTTTCCTTCAACTTCTAGATTGGTAACGTAGTTTAATTTTTGTCTCTTTTTCAACTGCCAAGCTAGCAGTTTCCCACATTTATTCGCCGATTCAAATGATCTTTGTTTCATTTGTTTAATTCTCCATTCCACTTCTTGGTTAATCAGTTGCGCATATTGTGACTGGTGGAATTTAATTTCTCTTAAGATCTCTTTGGATTTTGGGTTTAATCTTAATTTTTTCTCGCCGTCTCTTATCTTCTCCAATATCTTGTCCTTTTTACCATTCCAGAGTTTTTTCTTAATCGTATTCTGTTGTATCAGAAACCCTCTCATAACAGCTTTGCTCGCGTCCCAGATTGTTCTTTTTTCCACCGAGGTGTTCAAGTTGATTTCAAAATAGTCCTTTAAAGCTTTTTGGGCCTTCTTTACAATCTCTTGATCTCTTAGCAGGTTGTCATTCATTTTCCATCTGAAGGAGTCGGCAGTAGTAAATCTCATTTCCATTTTCAGAGCGTTATGGTCGGAGCAAGTCTTTGGGCAGATTTCTATTTTTGTGGTCTTAGGTGCCAGCCCTCTAGTTGTCCAAATTTGGTCGATCCTTGTCCATGACAGGTGGGCCTCAGAAAAGAAAGTTCCTTCTTTACCTAGGGGGTTTCTCGTCCTCCATGAGTCAATTAAATCCATATTGTCAGTTAGTTCAAAGAAAGTTTTTGGTAGTCTTCCATCTTTAGTCAAATTCTGGTTCTGTGACTTATCCATAAAAGTAGAGACAACCCCATTCATGTCTCCCATCATAATGATGTTAGAATAGTCCAGATAGTCCAATAATGTCTCATGCAGCTTCTTATAAAATTCTGATTTCCCCTCGTTTGGTGCATAAATTCCTAATATCAAAATTTTCTCTCCTTGGGTCGAAATCTCAATAGCCAGGATTCTTCCTTGTTCATCTTTAAACAAAAATTTCGGTGAAAGAGTCTCTTTGGCGTAAATCACCACGCCTCTCTTCTTGACTCTGTCTGATGAGATAAATTCTTGGCCTAATCTTTTATTTGTTAACACCTTCCTGTGTACCCTTGTCACATGGGTTTCTTGCAAACAAATTATATCCAAATTCTCTTTCTTTAGGATATGGAAGATCCGTTTGCGTTTTTCTGGGGAATTCGCGCCATTAATGTTCCAACTATACAGCTGCAGAGACATCTTGTATCAATCTGTTGTTACTCTTGTGGGGTGTCCTCTTTTTTGTCCGAGTCCGAAGGTGGTAACTCTTTCCCTAACTCTGGTGGTGGCCAAATAGCTGCTCCTTTCTGTAGGTCTTCTCCGTGATCGTGTAGGAACTTCTGGCAATCCTCTTTCGTTTTGATTTTTATCTTCTTTCCTTTGTATTTAAATAAGACACCTTGTGGGAACTCCCACCTGTAAGGTATTCCGTTACCTCTCAAAAGTCCAGTTAGGTCAGTGTAGTTGGCTCTTAGATCCAGTAATTGTTTAGGGATATCTTTGTAAATTTGTGCTCTTCTATCCTGGATCACAAGTGCTTTATTGAAGTGTAAATCAAGTAGCTTGTCTCTCTCCTGTTTAGTCCTTAAAATAATCAAACAGTCTCTAGGCCTGTCCTTCCCAACGACTCTTCCCAATCTAAATGCAGTCGTTATTTTGAAATCTGTGTCTTGGTTTATACCCCAGAATTTGGAAAATTCTGCCGTTAAAAAGCCGGTCAAATCCTCTTTCTCAATCTCTGGGATAGAGCGTAATCTCAGGTTATTTTCCCTGTTTCGCAGTTCCACCAAAGACAGGTAGGCCTGCTGGTCTGTAATATGTTTGTGGAGCGGTCTTACCTCTCCTTTCAGTTCCTCCACTCCTTTGGCTGCAGCCTCTGCTTTTCCAATCGCAGCCTCCGCCAATTTTCGATTTTCAGATGTTACGTCGTTTAAGTTTCCAATATCTTGTGAATGCTTGGCCACCTGTTCCGAAAGTTTGGTAATTGAAGATGTGGCTAAGTCAATTTTTGCAGTTTGATCATCCACTTTTTTGTTCAAAATTGCGAATTGTTGTAACATTTCCTCTAAAAGAGTGTTAGATCCTCCAGATGCCATATCCTCACCTATTGGTTGTTCAGCTTCTTCAGCTGGTGTTGTTGGCGAGGGTGCAGTCTGTAAAACAGCAGGGACTGAAGATCTACGTCCCTGAGAAAACAGGGTTGTTTGTGTCAGTTTGCCTTTCCCTGCCTTCGACGCAGCTCTTGTTTTTACCCTGTCGCTCATTCCACACCTGTCTTTGGATTCAAGGTCAGACTGTCAAAAGTTTCATGAGAAAGGCAGGCGCAAGCGTAAACAATCTAACCACAGAAAGACAAAGCAAAGTTGGTTCTCAGGAAATTGTAAGTCCCAAGTTCCACTAGAGGGAGTAATGTTGCAATTCAGGGAAGAAGAAACAAAATTTCAGACGCCATTAAAGTTCCTTAAGTTAAGTAAATTAACGATGATCCTTGGAAAAGACCTTTTCCCTCTAGCAGAGCTCTCACAGTGTTGCCATAAGTTTCTTAAAAGGTGCAAAGTACAGTTGTTTAATTGTATCCAACAGTAATGCCTCTAAGTGTCCATTTCAAATTTATAAGTGTATCCGCAAAGTAGCCTTTTGTCCCACTGCAAGTCCGGGACTGGGGGTTTTAAAGTCTTTAGAATTTAGAAAAGTCCAGCAGAGGAGAAAGTCCCCAAATAAGGTACAGAAAATAGCAAGGAAATAAAAGTAACTTGCCTGCTTCAGTTTCCGACTTTTCCGAACGTATGATGTCTCACTTTAAAATCTCTCCGCACTGCTTCCAGCTTGTCAAATCTTTGCTTTTGATCACTAGCATCCTCGGGAGACGGACTTCCTTTTTCTCGCCTCCCGCTTTCAGCCAAATTCATAAATTTGTAATCCAATTTTGAGTAAATCTTACTCACGAGTAGTTGGTTTGTAATCCAATGTAAAAGGAAGAAAGGTCGGCGCTCATCCGCAACAGCCGCGCGGCTTCACTCCCGCAGAAAGAGCGATGAATCCACAGCACCGCTTCCCCTCCGCGCTTCCGGAGCCCCTTACGGGGTCCCTTCTTCGTTTTGGGGGTCGCTCTAGGTGCCCGCCGGATCCCACGGCCACGAGCTCACTCTGCTCGTGGTTTTTCTTAGTGGGTCGTCGCTTTGCCGCAGCGAACGACCCTTTTCTGCGGAGCCCCTCTTCGCAGCGCAAAGAGGACCGCCATTGCTTGCTTCGCGCCGCCTCCGGAAGTCCGGATAGGAGGACTTTGTCCTACCAGATCTTCTTGGACTCCAACTGCCAACAGCCCCAACCAGTATGGTCCATGGTTAGGAATGATGGGAGTTGGAGCTCTACAACATCTGGAGGTTCACAAGCTTTCCATCCCTGTTCTAGAGTTTTATGTGACAATGTTGTACTTCAGTTCTTCTGGCTATAGGATTTGGTGAGAGCCCTGTTATGTCAACTAGACATGCTCTTTCCATGACATATGTGCTAGTGGAATACCCCAGATATGCCAGCATAATGGCTAAATTAGGAATGAAGTCATGGGTGGGCTGGGGCAGTGAATGGAAGGAGCAGACTTAGGACTGTAGCCAACTAAATTCTGTTCAGATTAGAGCCACTGAAATTAACCTAAATTAGTAGTATCTATTAATTTCAGTGGGTTTACCCTGTGTAGGATTAGCATTAGATACAACTGTATGCTACACACCTCTAGACCATGGCCCAGTTCTCCAATATGTTAAGGTATTCTTGAATCCCAATTCTGTCTTCTGCATCATTGGCTACCTCTCCCAGTTTGGCAAGACTACACAAAGGAAGCACTTCCACAAAAAACTTTCCTCCAGAACACTCCTAGGGACTTGAGCCCATTGCTAAGCCTTCTCTGGTCTGAATCCTAACAGGTGCCTATTTGGGGACTTCAACAAACAATAATGCAGGCTAGATACACACCCTACAGTTAAAGCACAATAGTCCAGCGCTGAGGGCCTTCTGGCGGTTCCCTCATTGCAAGAAGCAAAGCTACAGGGAACCAGGCAGAGGGCCTTCTCGGTAGTGGCGCCCACCCTGTGGAATGCCCTCCCACGAGATGTCAAAGCGATAAACAACTACCTGACATTCAGAAGACATCTTAAGGGAAGTTTTTAACGTGTGATATTTTAGTGTATTTTTGGTTTCTATGGAAGCCGCCCAGAGTGGCTGGGGAGGCCCAGCCAGATGGGTGGGGTATAAATAATAAATTATTATTATTATTATTATTATTATTATTATTATTATTATTATTATTATTGCTAATTATCTCTATTACTTAAAGCACATGGCTTCCACCAAAGAATCCAGTTAACTAGTTTATTAAGTGTGCTGGGAATTCATTGCTCTGTAAAGGGTAAACTACAGTTCCCAAGATTCTTTGCAGGAAGCCACATGCTTTAAATACACTTTAAATGTATTGTGTGCACACTTAGACTCCACTCCAACAACTGGCAGTGTCTAAACAACCATTCCACCTACACAGAAAGGAGGAAATACTCAATGCAAACCATAACTGCTGTTGTGTGTCTTCCATGTCTACCTCACTCACCCACTCCCTTTCTCATATAGGATTCTTGTTTATTTTAAAGAGTAAGGTAAAAGTAAAGGCAAAGAACCCCTGTACAGTTAAGTCTAGTTGAATTCAACTTTGGGGTGCGGCACTCATTTCCACTAGTGCTAAACTGAAGATTGGCCACTTTCCCCCCTGCACATATTACTAAAATGCATCCTTTCTTCTTGTGATTTTTTTTCTGCTCATTTTTTTTTTGGGGGGGGGAATTATTAGCCTCTCCTCCCTTAAGTGTATGTGAGTGAGTGGGCATGCATGTAATTGTGGCCTAGGCATAATTTATTAATTACATAGCTATCTGAGATTGAAAACTTGTGCCATTAAAGTTAATAGAAGCAGCATGTGCTCAACTCAGGCCTTTTATTAAGCTGCCTTGAAAACAGTTTAAAATGTGGTGCTTTGAGCATCCAAGTCCTCTGATGTTACGATGCATAAAGAGGGAATTAGTGGAGGATATATAGCTATCAAGTTGCCAGAGGATTTTGCAATTATTACTGATGCATACAGAGCTTTAAACTGCCGTGCTAATGATCTACTCTATTCCCCACTGTGTCGTTAATTTCCATCCTGATCAAGCGACTTGGTAAGGACCCATGTAAAAATAAAGTGGAAGAAGAGTTTGAACCTTCTCACATTCAATCTAGGGTCAACATTAGACTGAGATTCCTGGGCCTGATTTCATCATGAGTTCAACATCGTACAGTATTTAAAGATCACAGCGAGACAAAGATCCTGGTTCCAGTAGCCTTTTGTAATATGATGTTAATCATACTATCTGCTTTACAGGGCTGCTGCAGATATTACTGAGGTATTGTTCCCCATATTCACATATTATCTGTGTGCAAGGCATTGATGTGGAGAGCAAAGGGGCAGTCTGCATTTTTCATCCCACCTCAACATCATGCTTTTTCCATGCACAAACCATGAGCTGTGTGTGGCAATGTGAGCAGAAAACCAAATGCACAAACTCCTGGTCAGGGGAGTCTTTAGCCTATGTGCTGCCAGGGTGCAAAAATCTGCCCAGCACCCCCAAATTTGACAAACGCCGCTGTTGTGAATGACAAGGGCCGCCGCTGGCGCAGCACATCTTTGGTAAATGAGCGCACAAAGTTGAAAGTCCTTTAGTGAAGCAGTAGGTATACATTTCGGTAATACCTAGGTATATATGTATTTTGGTTTTCTAGCTTGATCAAAATTATTTATTATTTCATATCAGGTAGATAGTTAAGAGCTTAGATGGTTTCAGTGGTGGGCGCCGGGCACCCCCCAGAATTCTGCACCCCGGGTGCTCCACACCCCTTGCACCCCGGGTAAAGACGGCCCTGCTCCTGGTATTAAGCAGAGGCTCTGTGTGGATTGGGGCTTGCAAACAATCACACTCAGGGCTTTTTGTTTCAGCTGGAACTCGTGGGTATTCAGTTCCAGCACCTCTCAGGTGGGCACCATTGCCATTATAAGACAACGGTTCTTGTGAGTTCTGGCACCTCTTCCTCTAGAAAAATAGCACCGGAACCCTGATTTTTCCAGGGTTCTAAAATACACTCAGAGCCTCTATTAGCACAGGAGTACCCTGCCTTAATTGCCAGAGGGGTTTAACAATAAATCTCCCTTGACAGAGGGATCTTCTAACAACTATCAGCACCCTTAACAAACTACAGCTCCCAGAATTCTTCGGATGAAGCCATAACTGTTTAAAGTGGCATGATAATGCCTTAAATCTACTGTAGGTGGCTGCAGAATGCCTGAAGAGTAGAGAAAAACTGGGCTCTGGTTCCACATCATTTTGATTTGGTTTTACCTCAAGATTTTCCCTTCCCCGTCACCTCCACTTTTCCATCTGCAGTAATTAATTACAGAATCCCAACAAGGGTAAATATAACTCTCTTGATATATGGAACAAATCAGCCGTGGGAAGGCACTGGAGATGAAAGAGGGGAAACAGCGTGGTGTATACTAAAATTTGAGATCACATTTTCCACTTCATATTGAACAGGCCCCTGTAGCTCTCCATTTAAGAGCAGTTTGATCTGTAGCCATTAGAGAAGGTGATAATGTTTAACTCCAGGCCAGATGCAATGCATATCAAAACTCTGCAAAAGAAATGGGGGGGGGAGAGTCAAACAAGCAAATTAGACCATTCTTTGTCCTGGGCAGTTGGCAAGTTGACAATATCGGTTCCCAGAGTATATACGCACATTTTCTTTTTCCTGCTGACATCATAGATACAGATTTCTGAAGCGCTACAACACCCTCTAAAACTGGTGACTAGAAATGATACCAGGCACCATAGGCAACAGTTTCTAAGAACAGCACCCTCGAGTGTCTGCAAAGAATTATTACTCCGCTCCATTCTGAGGTCACAGAACAAAAGAGCACCGACACCATCCCACCAGCCAGTCATGAGTAAGAAATGAAAGATTGTGTGGGAATGAACCCAAGATTGCTAGCAACACATGGGGGCTCTTTCTGCCAGGGAACTGAAGCTTTCTCTGTACAGCAGCTAGAGAAGTGTCTAGCTATGCCATTGTGCTTAGTGGAATAATTTTGCAGTTGATATCCATGCTGCAGAAACCATTTGTCTGGTTAGAATCTTAGGCTGGGAAGGGATATCCAGCTCAACCTGCTACTCAGGGTGGGGTCTCCAATGTAGGACACAACCACAGCATTGCTGGCAAATGGCTGCCCAGTCTCTACTTAAATACTTCCCGGGTAGGAGATCACACAGCTTCCCAAGGTAGACTGTTCCATGGTAGAACAGCTCTTCATCAAAATCTACGTACTTTCTGTGCCTCTACTTGAAACCTAGATGGTGTCTTGAGCAAAGTTCAAGATAATGGATTGTGCAAAAAGCCCGCAATAAAATGAGGTGTTTGCTCTATGCAACTTCTCATGGTCTTACATTACAGTATCTCTCCACCCTCTAGTGGCCAAAGCATATTGTTGCGAGCCATTCCAATCTCCGAGTGGTTAGAGATTCCAAGAGTTCCAGGAGTTTACCCAAGATTCATGCTTCCTTTTGGAAATGAGGCACAGCGGAGGCTGTGGTGTCTTTATGATATGTGGTTTATTTACACATCTCTACAACCTGTGCCTATGATGGAGGCTGGATCCAGGGGTTAGAAGGATCTCACATCCAGCCTACTTCCTCCTGCCACCCCAAACTCATAACAATATTATAAGAAAATGTATGGTTTTGGATGCTGTATTTAATTATGTTGTATCTAATTTATCAGTATTTCTTCTCTTCTTTAAAAGAAATTTTGCATGCCAAACTTTGACAATTCCAGTCAATATGGACATTTCTCTTTTTAAAAAATAAAAACCTGAAGGGTATTTGCTTTATACGTTGCTGTGTCCCAATTAATTTCCAGTTAGCAAAGTTTAAGGGGCCAGCCTCCAAAATATAGTGTTGGTGGGTAATTTTATTAACACCAGTTCTTCAGTCGGGAAGGGAAATAGTACCAGTTAAGCAAGTTGGAAGCAGAGGTGTGTCTCCTAAGGTAGCAAGAGGTTGCCACCTGGCAATTCTGGTATATACATGTATAGACTTATTCAGGTGTTTGAGGGAAAACTTGTCGTCTCTCATATGCAAAGATCCTGTTTGGCTGCCTGTATATGCACTTGAAGACTGTATATAGGATGAATATGACTGCATGTATTTGACTTCCTCTTTTTCCCCATGAACAATTCATACCACAGTTAGGAAGGGTTATTTGCAGTGGGGAACTGTAGTAATTCTAGCAGAGGAAAGGGTTCATGTCTCCTCCCCCAGGGGCTTGGAGTTTACCCTTAGTAGCAAGTGCTACCTTTGTTGAAATGAGTAATGGGTTTGCAAGCACTTTGTGTTCTTTTTAAGGAAGCAGCTCTCTTCTCCCTAATCCACACCACCAAAAGCCAAAGGCAAGAGAGGAAAACTGTCTATAGGGATGAACTCTTAAAGCAGTAACTTAAAGAAACTGACAGGTAATTGGCTATGAGAGGTAAGTTGAGACACATTGAAAAAGACCATTTTTAAAATACTGGAAATACTATACTGGATTTTTATGAGAATATAGGCTTCAGAGCATCCCACAGTTCAGCATATGATACATAGGTGAGGGGGAAATGTAGAAGTAGTCATTGATATATCTTTTCTTCGAATGCAGTAAAGTGTTGTCTCCATCGACTGCCAAAAACACAAAATACTTGACTGGTGTCCTTGGCTGTGAAACAGCATTTTCTATCCCACAAAGTCCCCTTCACAAAATCGGAACAAGCTGTGGAAGAGATGCACAGTCACACTCAAGTAACAGTCACAGAAACACTCGGCGATGAAGTCCCAGACAAATGAACACCATCCTGATACCTTCCCTCAACATTCAACAACAGAGCCAATTTTCTGTCAAGAGTTTTCTCACACTGGAGCACAGAGGAGCAGTGCATTATTGAGTATTGTTCTCCACCATAAACTCTTGACAGGAACTTTTGCATTCTTTCCGAGCTTCCCTCGTAGATCAAGGCCTTTGGCGCAGATGTCAAGCCGTATGCACCTGACACAAGAAGAAAACTTGGAATGGGGAATCCAGCCAGGAAATTCACTGCTGATGCAACAATGGCAATAAAAGCAACAGAGGAGATGCAGTTGGAACACCTGGAATTCCTGTGCTAATTCCAGTGGTGGCTGGTGTCCATTTGGCCTGATAGGGTGGAATGCAGGGAGGTCAACAGTAGGTGGTGCCAGAGCTAATGGCAAGCAGAGCCAACTCATTCCAGTTTTGTCCCCATCCCCTTCCCTACTGAGTAGTAGAAAGGGAAACACTGAGTCTGAGAAGGAGAAAGCTGAGAAGCTGTGCTGCCCTCTGGACTGGTTCTAAGTAAGAAGGCAGGGCAGGTGGAGACTGGCTGAGGGCAGGCTGAGATTAGTGGGCAGTGGTGCATTTGCCCTAATGGACCAGCCACCACTGGTTAATTCTCTGCAAATTGCTCCTATTCAATAGGTTATGGGTTGAAGACAGTATGGGGAGAAGGGAGGGATGTGATTGGAGGATGTGGGGTCCAGGTGGCTCTGGTCCTCTGTCCATCTTACAAGTACTTGCTGGCCAGGCTACTGAGTCATCTCTAAACTCTTTCAAAGTTTTCAAAGTAAACTGCTATGGGATTATTATTTTTTGGCAAGGGATGTTAATGTTTCATCTAGTAAAAGTAAAGGGACCCCTGACCTTAGGTTCAGTCGCGGATGACTCTGGGGTTGTGGCGCTCATCTTGCTTTACTGGCCGAGGGAGCCAGCATACAGCTTCCGGGTCATGTGGCCAGCATGACTAAGTCACTTCTGGTGAACCAGAGCAGCACACGGAAATGCCGTTTACCTTCCCACCAGAGTAGTACCTATTTATCTACTTGCACTTTGACGTGCTTTTGAACTGCTAGGTGGGTAGGAGCAGGGACCGAACAATGGGAGCTCACCCCGTTGCAGGGATTCGAACTGCCGACCTTCCAATCGGCAAGCCCTAGGCCAGGGGTCAGCAAAATTTTTCAGCAGGCGGCTGGTCCACTGTCCCTCAGACCCTGTGGGGGCTGGACTATATTTTTTTTTGGGGGGGATGAACGAATCCCTATGCCCCACAAATAACCCAGAGATACATTTTAAATAAAAGCACACATTTTACTCATGTAAAAACACGCTGATTCCCAGACCATCTGCGGGCCAGATTTAAAAGGCAATTGGGCCAGATCCGGTCCCCGGGCTTAGTTTGCCCACCCATGCCCTAGGCTCTATGGTTTAGACCACAGCGCCACCCACATACCCGATTCATCTAGTATTGTAGTCTTTTAGTTCCATGGTTTGTCCTGTTTATGAAGTATTTGTTATCTTTTTGTAAACTACTTACTATTATGATAGAAATATGTGAGCTGCTTTGATGCTCAGTTCTGGGGGGGAAAGGTAGGATATAAAACGTTGTCGGCATCCATCTGTTTGAAGAGATGATGGAATGCGCCTCCAGGGGTGAAGTCAAACTGCTATGTTAGTAGCACCCAAGTGACCTCCCCCAGGCACAAGCCTGGGCAATGTGTATGGAGGTCCTGGGCTGCACAGACAGCAAGACCCCCCCCCTCTTGGCCTCGCTGATATGGTTCAAAGGAAAGCAGAGCAATATGTTTGGCACCAACTTGGCCACAGGAGTTGCTGGAAGGAGGTGTACAAGCAGCAGAAGCCACTTGGGCACCTGGGACAGCGTGCCCAGGGGTGGGCAGAGCCACCCATAGGGGCAGGGCGCACCGTGGGGCCTCTGGAGTCTGCTGCCTCCTCCCACTCAGCTGCCCTACAGCTGAGCAGCAGATGGACCGTTTGGGCAGCACAGAGTCTGCGCACACCCAAGCCACCGCGTCTCTCCCAGGAGAGACGTGTGGCTCTGGCGCAATGCAGGCTCGTGGTGAGTACCGCCTGGCATTTTGTCACCCACCTCAGTGCTGACACCTGGGCTGGCCTGTACCCACTGCACCCTCCACCCCTGTGTCCATCATCCAACTGTCTTAGGGACGCCACTCCAGATTTGTGTAGGGTTTATTTGCTCCTTACTCTTGTTTTCTCCTGAAGATATTCCTCAAGGCAGTGGAATAATGATGATGATGATAAGAATAAATATATGCAATACATGATTTACTCCTAAGTCTTGTATATCCCTTTGATTTATGGCAGTACAGTGGTACCTCGGGTTACAGACGCTTCAGGTTACAGACTCTGCTAACCCAGAAATAGTACCTCGGGTTAAGAACTTTGCTTCAGGATGAGAACAGAAATCGTGCTCCGGTGGCGCGGCAGCAGCAGGAGGCCCTATTAGCTAAAGTGGTGCTTCAGGTTAAGAACAGTTTCAGGTTAAGAACAGACCTCCGGAACGAATTAAGTACTTAACCTGAGGTACCACTGTATATTCAAAATGTCAATAGGAGTTTCTCTATCCTTTTGCATGAGCCATGGGTGTCAACTTGGCCCCGCGACTGTGGGTGCCTAGGACCATGGGTGCTATGCAGTGTGCATGGCCCTGGCACCAAAATTTGTGGGTATCTGGCCCTTTCATGGGGAATTCTGTGGGTGCTTGGGCACCCAGGGCCCCAGGGATTTGGTGCCTATGGTGTGATCTGCAATGAACACGCTGAGGTTTGATGCAAAGCAGGATTCAAGGCTGTCCCCTTACTAAGGATGAGTGAGCTAGCCAATTTCTACTTTTTTAAAAAAATCTGCACTAACTTTTTTAGTGTAATTATACTTCTTTTAAAATATGCAATTCAAAATATATTCTGAGCTGGGAATTGTCTTGGAATATTTGGGACATGAGAAAGGCAGTGGATATATCAATAGGTCCCAAATAGCTGGAAGGTATGGATAAGGTTAGTTTATCTTGGAATACACAAATAACAAATTCCTCCATCATCTCTCCCCTTCATCTATCTTTATGCACCACTTTTTCTTCCTTCTTTCTTTTTTAAAAAAGAGATACTTGCACCCTCTAGTGGTTATTTTGATCTCTTCACAGTTCCTTTAATAATAAAAGATCAAATCTTGTATTCTCAGGTAATTTATTAGAAGATAGAGAGTGAGCTAGGTTAGGGTATTAGAGCTCTTATTTTAGTATTCTGTATGAAATGGCAAATGGTTATGGGCATTATTTTCTATAATTAAATATACGGTGACGGTTTTAACTATCTGTGGGATTTCTGGGTGGAATTTATGAGGTTAGTGTGTCTCAGGCCTTGTGTGGCTAAACTCCTTTAAGCTTCTAGAGGGAGAGCTCTGCTGTTCCATGCATCTCAGGTCCTATCTGCACTATACATTTAAATCAGGACCATACCACTTTAAACAGTCATTGCTTCCCCCAAAGAATCCCAGGAGCAGTAGTTTGTTGAGGGTGCTGAGAGTTGTTAGGAGACCCCTGTTTTCTTCAGTGTTACAGTACCCAGAGTTCACGGGTGTCAGGGAACTGACCTCAGAGGGAAAGGAGGTGATAGGGCTCCCAGAGACTGGGAGAGACTCAACAGCCAAAGCAGGGACCAGCAGGGGGAGCGCGGGGTCTCTGGAGGAGGATCTCAGGGATACTGAGAGAGATGCAGCAGCGCAGGCAGGAAGCAGGGGGGAGAAAGGGGTGAGAGACACGTCCAGTGAAAATAGTGGGGAGGTGTCAGAAGCAATTGCAGGGAGACCCATGCTTCGTCGGAAGCTGTCACGTCGTGAGTCCAGGAGACGTGTTTCCGTTAAGGAACTTCTTTGTTGGAGGCGTTTCCGCAAACAGCCACTGTCGGACTCTAACAGTGACTAGAGCAGACATGTCTGAGGAGCTCTGTCACACACAGAGGTTTGTGGGGCCGCACAAACTCTGAAGGGGCACCATTTTAAGCACAAGCAGCTAATCATCCCCTAATAGCAGTCCGACAGTCTCTGTACGCTGCCTGTGCAGGAGAAAGCATCATGAGCGACCCAGCCGGAGCAGGGGGAGGAGCTGATCCAAGCTTGGAAGAAAGATGCCGAGCATTGGAGGTCCAACTGGCGCTGCAGACGGCGAGGCTCGAGGAGAGGAGGGCTCAAGATGCAGACAAGAAGGGGAGAACCACTCAGTTCCCCAGAAAGGTACCAGGATTGGTGCAGAAGTTTGGGGGGGACCCCAAGGATTACCATGCCTTTAGGACTGAAATGCAATATGCCCTGAATGTCCAGTTTGATGAGTTCCCTGATGAGGAATCTCGAGTTGCTTTTGTAATTGGGCATCTTGAGAAGGGCGCGCGAGACTGGGTTCGACCCCTGATGGCAACGCACAACGATATCCTAAAGGACACTATGAAATTTTTTCGTGCAATGGATATCATGTTTTCCAGCGACGTTGAGGAAGGGGTGGTGCGCAGACAGTTAATGGCTTGCAAGCAGGGAAGCAGATCTGTCCGTGAGTACTGGACTGAATTTACCATGCTGATTCACAGATTGGGGTGGGATTTATCGGCAGCACCCATTCAGATGCTATTTGAAGAAGGTCTTTCTTCAGCTGTGAAAGACGAGCTGGCCAGGAGCCCCAGGGCGGTGTCTATGGATCAGCTGACCAAATCTGCGCTGACCATTGGAGCGCGCCAGGAGGCAAGAGCCTTGGAGAGGCGGGAAGGGAGAGGGGAACGTTGGAAGGAGTTACGCATTCCAGACATTCCTGAGCCAGCTTTCCCGCCGGCAGAGCCGATGGAAATCGGAACAGCCCGCGCGCGCACAGTTTCAAAGCCCAGTGAGGGGGCGAAGAAGGAGGGAAAGGGAGCCCGGAAATGCTATCTCTGCCAACAGCCAGGCCACTTTGCCAGAGTCTGCCCCCAGAGGAAGGAATGGCAAGGGATGGTGGGAACTGTTGAGGGGGAAGAGCAGGGAGAAACGGAGCAGGTAAAAGCCAACGCCTGGTTGCCATCAGGGCACTGCAGCCAGGCCAAAGAGCAGTGAAAGTGCCCCTTCCCCAAGTGCCAGTGCCAGAAGCTCCTCGACCGGCTCTAGTGATTGAAGTGTCGCTAGAGCTGCAAAATGGACACCCCCTAAAAATAAAGGCACTGTTGGACTCAGGCAGCTCCTGCAATTTTATGAGCAAGGAGTTTGCTGCTGAACACCAGATACAGACTATCCCTTTAAGCAACCCCCTGCAGGTGACCACGATCGATGGCAGGGAACTGTTGGGAGGAGGAGTCAGCTTGCAGACCATCCCAATGATAATGAGGGTGGCAAGGCACACAGAACTGATAGCGTTTAATGTGGCCACCTTGGGAGGTGCTCCCATTATTTTGGGAATGAGCTGGCTAGCCCTACATGATCCGCTGGTGGGCTGGCATCAAAGAGTGGTTTCCTTCGGTTCCGCACATTGCTTAGAACACTGCAGGGGGGAAAAGGGGTCAGCAGGGGCCCAAGCCACCCTGGCAGGGACTGAAGTAGTGGAGAAGGGGAAGGTGCCACCACAGTATGCTGATCTCAGCGACGTGTTCAGCGAGAAGGAAGCTGACCAACTACCTCCGCATAGACCCTTTGATTGCCAGATCAATTTACTCCCTGGAGCACAGCTTCCTGTAGGCAAGTTGTATGCCATGTCAGACAGGGAAATGCAGGAGTTGCGAGCGTTCATTGACAAGAACCTGAAGAGGGGCTTCATCAGAGAGTCCAAGGCAGCGGGGGGTAGCCCAGTGTTTTTTGTGGACAAAAAAAACACGGACAAGCCGAGGCTGGTATGTGACTTTCGGGCCCTAAATGCAGTGACAGAGCCGGCGGCTTTTCCTATGCCCAGGATTGATGATATTTTGACCAGGGTGCGGAAGGGAAAGATTTTTACAAAGCTGGACCTAAGGGGGGCGTACAACCTGATACGTATAAGGAAAGGGGATGAATGGAAGACCACCATGTTCACCCCTTTGGGGGCATTTGAATACTTAGTTATGCCTTTTGGATTACAAACAGGCTCCGCGTGTTTTCAAGCTTTCATGAACCACGTACTGGGGCCTTTGCTCTACAAGAATTGCGTGGCCTTCTTAGATGACGTGTTGGTGTATTCGGAGAATGAGGAGCAACATGTGAGAGACGTCAGAGAAGTGTTGAGCAGGCTGCAAGCCAACCGACTGTGGGTGAAACTGGAGAAGTGTCAGTTTCATACCAAGGAGGTGGAATTCCTGGGGTACCGCTTGTCAGACAAAGGGTTGGCCATGGACCCCGGCAAGGTTCAAGCGGTGCTGGAATGGAAAACACCCAAGACCAAGAAGGATGTGCAGAGGTTCCTGGGGTTTGGAAACTTTTATCGTAAGTTCATCCGCAACTTCGCCCACCTGACGGCGCCCATCACGGACTGTCTCAGCAGCAAAAAGAAGTTTGTTTGGACGGGGGAGGCGGAGCGAGCGTTTGAGGAACTGAAAAGGGCCTTCGCCTCTGGCGAACAACTTCTACATGTGGATTTACAAAAAAAGCTGAGGGTCGAAACAGACGCGTCGGACCGAGCCATAGGGGCGGTGCTTCTTCTGCAGCCGGGGAAGGAGGGGTCGGAGTGGCGACCGTGTGCCTTCTTTTCGCGGAAGCTGAACAAGTCTGAGAGGAACTACACGGTGTACGACCGGGAACTTCTTGCAATTTATGAGGCCTTCCGGAGATGGAGGCACCTACTAATTGGTGCACAACAGAAGGTGCAAGTGTGCACGGACCATAAGAATCTAGAGTATTGGAGAACTGCGCGAGTGCTCAACCAACGGCAGTTGAGATGGGCCCAGGAGTTCTCCAAATTTAACTTTGAGATTTGTTACGTACCAGGCCCGGAGAACGTTAGGGCGGACGCTCTCTCACGCAAACCTGAATATTTGGAGGGAGAGGGTGTACCCGAAGAGACCCATGTCATTCCCGAGGACCGCTGGGTGTGTGGGGCGGCATTGGTGGGGCAAAGGGAACTGGTAGAGGGAACGGGGCAGGATGTATACGCCCAGGACAAACTCAGGAGTCTTAGGAGGGAGGGAGACAAACCCGGGGGTTTTGAGGAGAGAAATGGGGCGTTGTACTACAAGGGAGCGTTATACATACCTGAAGGGGAATTGAGGGAAAAGGTACTCAAGCAACTGCACGATAACCCCACAGCAGGGCATTTTGGGCAACACAAAACCATGTGGCTGGTTACCAGGGAATTCTGGTGGCCCAAGGTCAGGGAAGATGTGCGTGAATATGTGAGAGGGTGTGACCGATGCCAACGAGCCAAGGGGGAGAGGCGGGCACCGGCAGGTTTATTAGAACCACTACCCACGCCGGAAAGACCGTGGGAGGCAGTGGCAATAGATTTTATGACTGATCTGCCCAGGTCCAAAGGGAAAACAGCCATTATGGTGGTGGTAGATCTGTTAACCAAGATGGCCCACTTTATAGCCTGCTCACATGCGGTCACAGCAGAAGAAACCGCCAAATTGTTTGTGGAAAATGTGTTTAGGTTGCATGGCGCCCCCTTGAGGGTGGTTTCGGACCGAGGGAAACAATTTACTTCCAGGTTCTGGAGGAAGCTCATGAGCTTACTGCATGTAGAGGTTAATTTCTCTACTGCCCGTCATCCAGAAACCAACGGGCAGGCGGAAAGAGCTAATGGTGTCCTCCAGCAATATTTGAGGTGTTATGTTAATGACAGAGAGAATGATTGGGTGGAGAAGCTGGCGTTGGCAGAATTTGCTTACAACAATGCAGAGAACGTGTCCACGGGGATGAGCCCTTTTTTGGCCAATCACGGGTGTCATCCCCGAGCCTTCCCAGGGGGGGAGGGGGAGAACTGGAGCGTTCCAGCAGCAGAACAGTTCGTTGAAGAAATGGAAGCGATCCATCGCCAACTCCAACTTAATTTAAACCGGGCGAAGGAGGAATATAAGAGGCAGGCAGACAAAACCAGAAGGGAAGGGGAAAGCATTAGGGTGGGAGACCAGGTGTGGCTGTCCACCCAAGGGTTACCATTTAAAGGAGGTTGTAAGAAGTTAAGACCCAAAAGACTGGGCCCATTTGAAGTCACGCAACAGGTCAACCCAGTGGCTTTCAGACTCCGGTTACCGAACCACATGAAGTTGCACCCAGTGTTCCACAGATCGTTGCTGTCACCGTATATAGGGGACAGAGAGGGGAGGGTCAATAGGGGACCAGCGATGGAGGAAAAAGAACACAGCTACCATGCAGCGGAGATCCTAGATTCCAGGTGGAAAGGAGAGCAAGTAGAGTATTTGGTAATGTGGGAAGGGGAACCGGAGTCGGAAAACACCTGGGTCAGGGCAGAGGATGTAGATGACGAGGTTCTAATTGAAACTTTTCATCAGAGATTCCCTCGAAAACCCCAGCCAGTGGCGAGGTTCCGGAGGGAATACTTCGCCACCACAGACGAAGAAGAGGAGTTGGAGGGGTTCTCTGATTCCGAGGTGGAGGAGGATTCAGCGAGTCGGAACAAAGACCGATGGAGGGAGATGTTCGAGACGTCGGAAGATGAAGAGGATTCGTTTCGGGGTTTCAGCTCCTCACCGCCCAGAGGAGAGGGAGGGGGCGGGGGGGAAGGGGGCCCTGGAGGGGAGGTGGATGTCAGGGAACTGACCTCAGAGGGAAAGGAGGTGATAGGGCTCCCAGAGACTGGGAGAGACTCAACAGCCAAAGCAGGGACCAGCAGGGGGAGCGCGGGGTCTCTGGAGGAGGATCTCAGGGATACTGAGAGAGATGCAGCAGCGCAGGCAGGAAGCAGGGGGGAGAAAGGGGTGAGAGACACGTCCAGTGAAAATAGTGGGGAGGTGTCAGAAGCAATTGCAGGGAGACCCATGCTTCGTCGGAAGCTGTCACGTCGTGAGTCCAGGAGACGTGTTTCCGTTAAGGAACTTCTTTGTTGGAGGCGTTTCCGCAAACAGCCACTGTCGGACTCTAACAGTGACTAGAGCAGACATGTCTGAGGAGCTCTGTCACACACAGAGGTTTGTGGGGCCGCACAAACTCTGAAGGGGCACCATTTTAAGCACAAGCAGCTAATCATCCCCTAATAACGGGGAAGCGGAGTTGGCTGTTAAACCACTCTGAGAACCACTCAAAGGTACATACCACAAAGAGGCCATATTTCAAAACATTGAAGGCAATGGAGTTGTCTCATTACTTTAAAGTTTATGAGTCTATTGCTCTAGCGAAAGGCCATGGCAAACTTGCAGCAATAGTATTAATAAAATAGCACAGAACATACGTCCATAATGTAAGCTGACACCCATGATATGAGAGAGAGAAGACACCAGAGACATCAACAAGCTTAAATCTAGCTTGATCTACAGGGAACAAATCTGGTTGCACTTCAAGACCCCCTCTCCCAAGCCACCCCCCAGAAGAATAAAGACAGAATTTAGGTTAATGTTAATGGGCAAAATTTAGGCCACAACTTTATTGGTTACCGAATGTGAGTGGTACAGTGGTACCTCGGGTTAAGTACTTAATTCGTTCTGGAGGTCCTTTCTTAACCTGAAACTGTTCTTAACCTGAGGTACCACTTTAGCTAATGGGGCCTCCTGCTGCTGCAGTGCCGCCGGAACACAGCTTCTGTTCTCATCCTGAAGCAAAGTTCTTAACCAGAGGTACTATTTCTGGGTTAGCGGAGTCTGTAACCTGAAGCTTATGTAACCTGAAGCGTATGTAACCCGAGGTACCCCTGTATTTGGTTAGGCATTGGCACCACCTTGCAGGAAGTCTGGAAGGGTATAACCAGTAGGGGAAGCTCCGCCGATGAGGATCGACTCAAGCCCCTCTGGGTTCTCACTGGGGTCGTGGCATGGCCCTAGCCCCTCACTGGGCTTCAGACAAGATCCACAACCCCCGGATTCCTTTAACGGAATGCCCTTACACGTGGAGGGGCAGGTGATGGCCACACCTCACCTCCCCCACACATTGCTCTTCCAATGCCTAACCACCAAACCTTACAAAGTTGTGGCAATTGCTATGAGGTAGGCGAAAACCAAGTGGCTGGTGCCAATTTGCCAACTGAAAAAAGTCCTACCAGGCCCCTTGAACAGGTGACCAACCAAGGTCCATAGCAAGGCCAGCGACCCTACATAGAAGAGGGTGGGAGGGCGGGAGATCGGCGCAAGGCTGAAAGAGGAGCTCCCAGAGTTGTGCCACATTTAAATTGGCCCTGGCCATGCCCCCACAGTGCCCTGGCAAATGGTGTGGCTGGGGCACCCTCAGCGTGGTGCAGGGCACCACCCTGCCCCATGCTGAGGCAGGGGTGGGACCTGGTGGCCTGAGCGCAACCCAGTCCCACTCGGAAGTGGAACCAATTTCACCCTCTGAAGTATGTTCACTATGGAGTATCTTCTCTCTCTCTCATATCACGGTGAGTACCGGCACCTATTTTTCTAGGGGGGGAAGCACTGATAACCTCAATCACTGCCACTCAGCAAAATTGGCATGTTGCACCATGTCCTAGGACGCGGGTGGCGCTGTGGGTAAAACCTCAGCGCCTAGGACTTGCCAATCGCATGGTTGGCGGTTCGAATCCCCGCGGCGGGGTGCGCTCCCGTCGTTCAGTCCCAGCGCCTGCCAACCTAGCAGTTCAAAAGCACCCCCGGGTGCAAGTAGATAAATAAGGACCGCTTACCAGCGGGAAGGTAAACAGCATTCCGTGTGCTGCGCTGGCTCGCCAGATGCAGCTTGTCATGCTGGCCACGTGACTTGGAAGTGTCTGCGGACAGCGCTGGCTCCCGGCCTCTAGAGTGAGATGAGCGCACAACCCTAGAGTCTGTCAAGACTGGCCAGTATGGGCAGTGTGGGAGTCATAAAGCCACAGCAAAGGCTTGTAATATTGCAGGGTGCCCCCTGACCTCGGCTGACCAGCACTCTGAGCTTTACAATGTATTGGAATGTATTGACCTTAAATGGAGTTGTGTTTCCTCTGGGCAGTGATGACCCTATTTGGCGATGGGTGGGTTTAAGCCATGACCGGATGTAGGTAATGTGAGACATTGGCAAACGGCCATGCAAGAGGAGAGAACAAAGGATAATAAAAGATACCGGAGAGGAGAGAAGAAGTTCGAAAGGAGCTGCCCTCCATCCATGAAAATATTGCTGGCTCTCTGTGTCTTTATTTTATGCTAAACTGCGCCATTTGTGACGGCTGGCTCTGACAGGGCAGGGGTACCTTTACCTTTTTACCATGTCCTAGACATTCACAACAAGGCATATTGCCCCATGATGTGAGCTGAGCTGCATGAATTGCCCCTCATCAGTTCTGCAGCTTGCATCTTCTGTGAAAAGATCAGGGAATTAATGTAGCTCCAAAAGCACCTTAAAGGTAATATTTTATTTTATAATCCAAGTTTTGTGCTCTCAAGTGACTTACAGGCTTTCTCATCAAGCCTCCCCTCCTTGATCTTGCCCCCAGCCCAGCAGTTAAGGTTTTTAAAAGCTTCCATTTGTAAAAAGGTGTACCTGGGGGGTGGGGCTGAGGAAAGGAGAGAAGGAGGAAGAATGAAATGGAGGAGATACGTTGGAGGGTGTATGGTCATGTGCTCTCACGCATGCACATAGGCAAGAGAGAGTGGAGGATATTCTGGCTGTTGCAGGGGGGGTGTTCTTTGTCTTATTCAAAGGGTTTTACACCACCATCAAAGAAAACCATTGGAAAGAAATTCATGACACTACAGTCATAGGCTGCAAGGATCATTCAAATGTTCTTTTCGAAAATGAACTGCCTGACATTTGTAACAGGTCCTCCTTTATGCAACCCCTGCAGGGGTTTCCGCAGATTGCTTACTTTAGATTCCTATAGAGTAGCTTTGGCGGGGGGGGGGGCTCTTCTAGGAATGGGGATTGGTCTGTTTCAATAAGAATTTAGAGGGAGAGCATTCCGCAACCATTTCCCAGGAACCAGGGAGTCCCTCTTCAATCATCTGAGCCAGGTCTCTCCTGAAAGGCCCTACTGTTCTCTGATCAGTCCCACATGTGCAACTGAATGTTAACACTGTGCTGATATCAAAGAGCGGCAGACTGGGGAGAGCTGCAGAGTGCGACTGGCAGGCAGAGAGCAGCCTGAGAAGTTTTCAGCTTAGCTGTCGATCTAGAAAGCAGCGTTTCTTCCAGTGGGAACTGTTCAGAGAGTGCGCATGAGCAGATGGGACAGATATGATGACTTCCTTTGTAGCCTCCGGCAGAGACTGATGAAAGATGTGCCACTTGTGGCTGGGGTTAAGCCTTGATGAAAAGCTGGGAATGAAGCCTGCCCTGAATCTAAACTCCCCGCAACTACTGCTGCTGCTGCTGCTGTAGCCTCTCTGGCTTCCTGGAGACTTCACCAGGTACTGTATAAGACATTTTGCTGTGATCAAATACAAGAAATCTTTTTCCTGTTGGAAACTAAGCAACTGCTACGGCTGGCACTCAAGAGCACGTCGGCACACTGAGTTCAAAACAGCTTATTTTTGATAACATCTCTCAGGAGGTCGGCTTCCTCTCTTTGCTTGTACACAACAAACTACATTTAAAGCTCCCAAGCAATGCAAAGCTATTTTAGATGTCCTCTCGCTATTCTGGGACTATGCACCAACCTGTAATTTTGAAATTAGCAGGTGTAGCCCTGCTGGTCCTGTGAGTAAGGCAGTTGTGAAAGGCTCTGTCACGCAAAGCATGATGGGTTGGAACATATCCATAAACACTGCCTAGAACAATATGATTCTCTTTGGCAAGTCTGGGGAATTGGAAAAAGAAATTACGACTTCAGCCATATACACACTCACCCACTGAACACAATAGATCTTACATCTGACTGAAGAAGGGCAAGTCTGGGCTGTAGATGTGTCAAATCATAGGGGGTCATAGTGAGAACCTCATAGCTAGCAATACAACTGTTGCACAATTGGTATGTATAATTCAATATACTATTCATTAAAGGAGGGAGCAAACACTGCATTGAGCTATTGCTATGAATTCCATTAAATTTGTGTGTTTAGCTTGTTTTCTTTTTGCATTGCCCTATGTCAGGGGTCTGCAACCCGCGGCTCCGGAGCCGCATGTGGCTCTTTTACACCTTTGCTGCGGCTCCGGGGCGGATACTAGCGAGGGGAAGGGGGCGCATTGTGCACCCCGACACTCCGCACTGTGGCGGGCGCTGTACTGGCTGTGACATCACATGGGGGCGGTGTGTGCATTAGTCACGCACCGTCCCGACGTCACCTTCCCGCCCACCCGCTACATTGTAAGGGGCGTGTATGCTGGTCACTGCATTGAAAGGGGGCATGTACGCTGGTCACTGTTTTGAAGGGGAGTGAAGAAAAACACACACACACACACAAAGGTAACTTGTTAATTTAACGTTTATTTCTATGAGGAGGAGTAATTCTGAGGGGTCAAACAAAGAAATAATAAAAAAGTGACAAAAAAAGTTATTTTTATAATGATGAGTTTTGTGGCTCCCAGTTTTTTTTTTCTTTGGAAACGGGTCCAAGTGGCTCTTTTTGTCTTAAAGGTTGCAGACCCCTGCCCTATGTTGTGGACAACACTCAGTAAAGTGGGTGGCATTTCAGTGTTTTGACTTACTTTGAGTGGGCAGCATTCTCTTCCGTGCAATTTTTTATTGTTGTTGTGGAAAAACATCTAAGACTTGCATGCACTTTCTGCTGGCCTTTCTGGTGGGGTTATCTATTCTTCAAGTTCCTGAACACCAGAGACAAATCATAGACCTGTCAGGAGCTGCTGGGGTTTGTGGGCAGCCTCTAGTGGTGGCTGAGTAAAATTCCATCAAGACCAAAACCAGGGGTGGGAAAACCCACAAGCAAAACGTGGTCCTTCATGTGTTTTGCCAACCTAGAATATGCCGTTCAAATCTGCAACTGCCTTCTTCTTTCATGGAGAGAGGACAGAGAGTGACAGTGAGTCTGTGTAGCTATTACCAGACCCTCCTATTACCAGTCCCTATTTTCCAGGGACTGAGAAAGAGCCCCAATTGTGTACAAATGCCAAATTAACAACTGGAAACATTGCCACATTTAACACAAGTAAACTGTTCTATTTGGTTATTAATTAACTCTGGCAAAAGAATAAAGTGTTTCCTACCAAATGGCAAGGTCTACTGATATCTTAGTCAATGCACTACAGTGGTACCTCAGGTTACAGATGCTTCAGGTTACAGACACTTCAGGTTACAGACTCCGCTAACCCAGAAATAGTACCTCGGGTTAAGAACTTTACCTCAAGATGAGAACAGAAATCACACACCGGTGGCGTGGCAGCAGTGGGAGGCCACATTAGCTAAAGTGGTACCTCAGGTTAAGAAGAGTTTCAGGTTAAGAACGGACCTCCAGAACGAATTAAGCTCTTAACCCAAGGTACCACTGTATTTGCATTTTCTGGAAAGTAGACAGTTTCTTTGATTGTCCTAAATGTAATAATCCTTTGTGTCAGGAGTCTGCAACCTTTAGGACAAAAAGAGCCACTTGGACCCTTTTTCCGAAGGAAAAAAAAACTGGGAGCTGCAAAACCGGGAAGGTGACGTCGGGACAGTGCGTGACTAATGCACGCACCGCCCCCATGCGACGTCACAGCCAGTACAGCGCCCGCCACAGTGGGGAGTTTCGGGGCGCACAATGCACCTCCTCCCCTCGCTAGTATCCGCCCCGGAGCCGCGGCAACGGTGTAAAAGAGCCACATGCGGCTCCGGAGCCGCAGGTTGCAGACCCCTGCTTTGTGTAAACACCAGCTCATGTCTTGTAGCTGTGCAGACTCAGGTTTGTTAATCTTTCTCCCGAGGGTATGGTAGAGATTCTGAACATTCCTTGCTTTCAAGCCTTCTTGACCCCATGGATGCCTTTGAGAGCAGACCTCCTTCAACTTGCCTAGCTTGATCCCATCCCTTTCACTAACCACCCCCATTTCCCCACATCTTCCCTACGTTTGGTTAGGAACCTTAAGGGAATACTAGCCTCGTGTGCTCTTCTGAGGAGAACTTTTCTAGTTTTAAGCCAGGTTGCTTCCTTGGAACCACACGAAAGCCGCTACTTCTCCTTTTCTCTGGAAAAGGTAATGGTTAGTGTTTTATTCCTTCTGTTTCGCTCTGGCTGCATGCACACCATGCATTTAAAGCACCTGTAAATGTTTTGTTGCTTTCAGAAAGTACAGATAGGAATGCTCTGCCTTATGCTGTTCCACAAAAAAGGGGCAGCCTTGCAGAAAGTTACTAGAGAGTGGGCTTCTGATATTTTAAGGACTTGGGTGAGAAACTGCAGTGACCTATGAGGTATATAAGGGATAGGCAGTCTAATACTGAGATGCATAGGGTCTTATATGTTAGAATAACAACTTGGTCCAGTTGAAAGCCAGTGCAAATCAGTCACAAGCCCACAGGTAGTTTGACTGAGATCTGTCAGTCAAGACTACTATTCAAATAACTATTCCCAAATAGTAAGAAACCTATGGACACTTTTCTGTCCACAAGTGTGGTGACTACTTGTGTGACTGCCATAGAAAGGGAGAGCTGCTTCCCATCCATAGCTGTCTAGGGAGACTCCATGTCTGTACCAGTTTTCAGGCAGCTTTTCATGTAGTAGCCATAAGATAAGAAAAGGCAGTGGCTCCCAGTGTTAGAGTGAACCAGGACAGTGTTTCACAATACAATGTTTAAGATTCACAGCAACATGAGACATCAGGTGCCAGTAAAAGTATATTGTTAGAAAGAATGTATACTGTTGCACTGTTCTGAACCGCATTAAGAAACTAATTGCAGGAAGGGGGTGTTTGCACTCTTGAAACAAGTCATAGAATTGAAGAATTGTAGAGTTGAAAGGACACTTAAGGGACAGGAATCTCAGCATAGAAGCAAAGATTCAAGCAGACTTCAGTGCTTACCAGTGCAATCCTAGGCGTGTTTATTTGGAAATCTCACTGAGTTCATTGGGTTTATGATTGCTATGGGGGTGGGTGGCTGGGGGTGTTTTAGATAAACTGCCTCAGGAGGAGATGCAGTTTTGCAACAGCAAAAAATCTGGTAGAACCACCAATTATTTTTTACATGAAAGCCCCCATAGCTATGATATTTGGTGTGCAGAACAAGAAACTTAACCTTCCTTCGGAGGCTTGCAAAAGTTGAGTAGAGTGGACGCTTGGTTTGCGAACGTGATCTGGGCTGGATGTTCACAACCTGCAGCGTTTTGGTGCTTCTGCGCATGCGCAAAGCATGATTTAGCGCTTCTGTGCATGCACGACTGCTGAAAGCTGGAAGTAACCCATTCTGGTACTTCCGGGTTGTGGCGATCCGCAACCCGAAAAAGTGCAACCTGAAGCAGCTGTAACCCGAGGTATGACAGTAAACCTTTGCATGCCCTTAAACGTGACTGGCTGAAAGCACTGGAAGCGTCTCCCCTCAGGAAAGAACATTCTTTGCAGCATAACACTGAGCTGCATGCACCTAAAAAAGAAACGAAAAAGGCAAGTCTCTAATCATGTCACTGAAAGAAATGTTGTTTTACCACAAGAAAAATGAAGTGGAACAGCACAGTAATAAGCCCGTCCCCTCATGGCTATAAGAAGGTAGTTATAAGAAGGCATAAAGAAGAAGAAGAACTCTGTTCCCCATCTTATTGCATTCAACAGAAGTTTGTATGCCTCCTTCAGTATGCTGTTTTCTTCCTTTTAAATGAATATAGAAAGATTTAACATCTATATATTGTCATTATCCAGATCTTCTCTAGTATTGGTGTTGTGTTCTCTTTTCTTTTTTAGATTCTTCATTGCAGTATATCTACAACGTGGCAATCCCTGAAAGAGGTCATGTGGTATGTAGCACATTACTAGAATTAGATGGTGTTTCGTTATATGTTGTTTTTTTAAAAAGAAAAAATCCAATAGCTTATTAATGCAATGGGAAAGCAGTGTGCTTCTCCATAATTGCTGTATTTTGTTTAGGTAAAGGTAAAGGGACACCTGACTGTTAGGTCCAGTCATGACTGACTCTGGGGTTGCGGCGCTCATCTCGCTTTATTGGCCGAGGGAGCCGGCGTACAGCTTCCAGGTCATGTGGCCAGCATGACTAAGCCGCTTCTGGCGAACCAGAGCAGCGCACGGAAACGCCATTTACCTTCCCGCCAGAGCGGTACTACTTGCACTTTGACGTGCTTTCGAACTGCTAGGTTGGCAGGAGCAGGGACCGAGCAACGGGAGCTCACCCCGTTGCAGGGATTCGAACCACTGACCTTCTGATCGGCAAGTCCTAGGCTCTGTGGTTTAACCCACAGCGCCACCCGTGTCCCGTGTATAACTTTAACATGGCTTAAATAAACTTTCATTCATAATAATGAACTTTCATTCATAATAATCCACCTGTTGATTAATAAGGAAACCAGTGCAAAAAAAATAATAATCTTGTATTAGAAAGCAAAGCATATGGAAACTACAACAATATGCTTTATGGTGTGTCAAATGGATATTCTTGAGTAATATGAAACAAAAAACCCAACTTGGCAGTTTTTAATGGGAGCTGCTTGAAGGCAGTAACTTGTCTGTTGGTCACGCACCCGTAGGAGCAAGATGCTACACATGTGTACATCACATATAATAAAACTGGCGGCCAGTGTTCAGAGGAACATTATGGTTTGCATTTTATTTCAGCTTCATACCCTTGCAGGGCTGCATGGTGACATTTCTCTCAGACAGCTACCTATTGCCCAGCTAATCATACTGCTGCCCTCTGTGGTTTCACGCTGCTTAATGGTGAAATTAGCTAATAGATAACATCTACAGGATGAATACGCAAAATTAAAGTTCCTTTTTTTAAAAAGCCATATTAAAATATTTTCACTCTCTTAGAACCTACACACCCATAACAGTTAATCATCTTTCATCTTTCCAGGAGAAATCCATGCTCACTTCTAGCTTTGGTGCTATTGCTAAATTCACTGGAACTGCAAGCTTCAGTCAGCTATAAGCCCAACTTTCTCATCTTCCTGGCTGATGACTTTGGCATTGGGGATCTCGGCTGCTATGGAAATGATACAATCAGGTAAAGGCTTATGCAGATCTGTGATAGCCTTCGACGACACATTCTATAAATATGCATGATATTAAATGTCAGGTGCTAGTGCTAGGCACTAATTTTATTTATCTATTTCTCATTGTATTTAATAAATAATAATAAATCTATTGCCTTTTAAACTGTGTGGGGCATTTTTGTTTGTTATAGCGGTATGTGTTTTTGTGTTTTTATATTGTAAGCAACCCTGTGATCTTCAGATGAAGGGCGAAATAAAAATTTGATTCATTCATTCATTCATTCATTACATCCTACCTTTAGTCTAAGAAGCTCAAGGTGACATACATGGCTCCCTACACCAATCCATATTATCCTAACAATCCTATGTGGTAAGTTAGGCTGAGAGTTACTGTAGTAGCCAGCCCACGGTCACCCAGTGAAATTCATGTCACGACTGAATGTGGATTTGAACTCAGGTCAATCAGATCCTCATCCAACCACTACACCACATTGACTTATATAAACTGTGGGGAAATCACCTTTTAAAATGTGCTTAATAGAACAAGGCTTGGTATTATTATTATTATTATTATTATTATTATTATTATTATTATTATCATCATCATCATCATCATCATTGCAGTTTATTACGATCCCTTCACCCTAAGGTCCCAGAGCAGGTTGCAACAATTAAAACACAATGTGGATATTAAAATACAATATTGCAGAATATTTAAAACAGTTTAAAACAGCTTAAGATACAATGTAAGCATAGGCGGAGGTAAAGTCAAGGGTTACATGTGAAGTACTAAGTATCTGTGCTAGTTGGCTGTTATTCAGTTACCTAAGGTTGGTCTAGGAAAATATTTTTTTTATTTATATGTGTGTGTGTGTGTGTGTGTGTGTGTGTGTGTGTGTGTGTTGAGGCTGCTACAATGACACTTTTAATTGGCTTACTAGGTAGAAAGCTTACACAGAGGTTAGACTATCTTTGGTCTTTATTGTGCGTTTAATATGATTTGTTTATGGAGAGGTTATACAGTGGTACCTCGGGTTCAATACTTAATTCATTCCGGAGGTCCGTACTTAACCTGAAACTGTTCTTAACCTGAAGCACCACTTTAGCTAATGGGGCCTCCTGCTGCTGCCGCACCGCCGGAGCAAGATTTCTGTTCTCATCCTGAAGCAAAGTTCTTAACCTGAAGCACTATTTCTGGGTTAGCGAAGTCTGTAATCTGAAGCGTATGTAACCTGAAGTGTATGTAAACTGAGGTACTACTGTACATCCATTTGCATTCAGCCTGAATTGCTTATATGTATTATATATGCTGACATAACTCAGCTGGTAGAGCATAAGACTCTTCATCTCAGGGTCATGGGTTTGAGCCTCACATTGGGCGAAATATTCCTGCATTGCAGGGGGCAGACTAGCTGGTCCTTGGGGTCCCTTCCAACTCTACAATTGTATGATCCTATTATTTCCACTAACAGTTCATTCATTCCACACCTTTCTGCTCATTTTCCCACTTATGTGCTAATCACCAAGTCATGCTGTCGTTTGAATGCATTTGTTGTGCTAGGTTGGCAGGACTTCGACCCATTTACTGGAACCTAAATTTCCAGTATGCACTTGAATCCTTCTCACAAAAACACGACAATCTGGAGGTGCCTTTAGTTACGTAACTTAGACTTCGTCAAGGCATTCAGTTCCTAGACATTCTCTGTTTGCTTTATGATTACTCAGCTCAAATATATTGCCCTGCTATTGTTGTTTTCCTTAGGACTCCCAATATCGATCGGCTAGCAGAAGAAGGTGTGAAACTCACTCAACACATTTCAGCAGCCCCTGTTTGCTCCCCAAGCAGAGCCGCTTTTCTGACTGGCCGATACCCCGTAAGATCAGGTGTGCGGTGTTGTCATAAGGCACCATCTAGTCTTAAGTAGAAATAATTGCCCTTGGAGACAATTGTGGAAATATTCTTTACAGTTGTACTGAGGTATTGGATCTCGATGGGAAGGCTAAGAGAGGGAGGGCTTTGCTATGCAGGCTTCACAAAGATCTGGTTTGTTTTTAATCTGATGTCCATTGATTTAGATAAGGAGAGGGACATCTTAATTTTCCATTAGAACTGTATGTGGACAACCGACTGAAGTTCACAGCCATATTACTGGCTATGTTATATATGATCACTTTATCTCAGGTTTGGATGAAAGGGATCGTTTCCGTGTCATTAGCTGGCTTGCTGGTTCTGGTGGGCTTCCTCAGAATGAAACTACTTTTGCCAAGATATTGCAGAACAAAGGCTACACCACTGGCTTAATAGGTAAGAAAACTTGTGCACAGCATTTAGGTGAAAGAATGTACAAATGTCATAGAAGGTCATGGGACACAGCAGTAGTCCCCATCATTACGTTCTTCTGGGAAGAGCCTTTTTGTTTCTTCTTCTTCTTCTTCTTCTTCTTCTTCTTCTTCTTCTTCTTCTTCATATTGAATTTATATACTGCCCTATACCTGGGGGTCTCAGGATGGTTCACAGAATAAAATCAATATATAAAACCACAGAATACATAATAAATATAATGGATAATTTTTGTACCCACTGAATAATGGCTGTTTTGTTAATTGATTCTATATTCCTGCTGTTTTATTATCTTTATAACCGAAGACCCTTCTGGAAGCCAGTCTGTAAATAAATAATAACACATGTGTAATAATAGCACATGTGTAAAAGGGAATCTTAAACATTTTTCACCAGGATATATGCCACTAATTCTCCCGAGGAAAAACATTTTAATGCAGTCTTTCTCAACCTCGGGTCCCTCGATGTTGTTGTACTACAACTCCCATCATTCCTAGCCAGTAAGGCCTGTGGTCAGGGACGGTGGGAGTTGTAGTTCAAGAACATTTCAAGGGTGGGGACTGTTTTAATGTATGAAATGAGTTGGACAATTCGGAAGCCAACTTGTCCATATACATCTGCTTAGCACGCATTGGTTGGCAAAAAATGTAACTTTCCCTCCCGAATTCTGTTTTTCAGGGAAGTGGCATCTAGGTATGAACTGTCAAACCCGTGACGACTTCTGCCATCACCCCTTAAATCATGGATTTGACTATTTTTATGGAATGCCATTTTCACTGATGGGTGATTGTCAAATGACATACCCTCCAGAGAAGGAGATTTCCCAACGAATCAAGCTTGGGTCCTATACTCTGTTGATTGCCCTTGCTGTACTTACACTTATGGCAGCAAAGCTCACTCATCTGCTGCCCCTCAGTTGGAAAACAATTTTCTCCCTGGCTTTGTTTGGCTTCGCCTTCTTTATTTCCTGGTTCTCAAGCTATGGATTCATAAGATACTGGGACTGCATTGTAATGAGAAACTATGAAATTACAGAGCAACCAATGAAGGTAGAGAAAGCTGCATCCCTGGTGCTGAGGGAAGCCATTTCCTTTATTGAAAGGTAAAACGAGATTCCTTGTATGAATTACATGGGATTACAATTACAGATAGGTAGCCGTGTTGGTCTGCCATAGTCAAAATAAAAAAATTCCTTCCAGTAGCACCTTAAAGACCAACTATCTGAAGAAGTGTGCATGCACACGAAAGCTCATACCAAGAACTAACTTAGTTGGTCTTTAAGGTGCTACTGGAAGGAATTTTTTTATTTTGACTATGGGATTACAAATGTGTGAGAGGAAATGAAGCATCCATTGCGTTTGTTTGTTTTTTAAAAAGTCTGATTGTAATGAATGTAATGATGTTCAATAGAGGCAGGAGCAACAAGGTCTTTAGAAGGTGTCTCTTATTATTTTTCAGTCAGCAAAATGGCTACTCTACCTCACATCTCCAGTTGTGGGATTCTTGAGGCATTTTGGTTACACAAAAGACTTAGAATAGTAAGCAAAAGCTACACAATCAATTGCTTCATCCGTCAGAAAGATGTTTCACTGTAATTGTCTGCTCCGATGAAAAGCATTTTCCTCACATCTGCAAAGAGAATTATCTTCCCATAATTTTATAGAAACCAATGAGCCTTATTGGGGTATTTCATGCCATCAGTTATAGTTTAATGCAGAAGTGAGAAACTTTTTACAGCCTGTAGACCTTGTAGACAGCGTAGGTGCCAACTCCCTGGGGCCCTGGGTGCCCAAGCACCCACAAAATTCTCCAGCACCCACGGCCCTGGACATTCACAGTCACGGGGCCAAGTTGGCACTCCTGGTAGACAACCTTCCAGCAACCATATTCTATGGGTGGGCAGAACCAGAAGCAAATGTGGGTATAGCAACGAATGCACTTTGTACAGTAGGCGTGTTTCTATACCCAGAGAGACACACCACCCTCTATCCTCCATTGGGGCAAGCAAGATGCATTATTAGAGTTCAAATTCTAGCCAAGTATAAATACACAGGTGGGTGAAAAGCACTGCTGATGAAGGGTGTGGTCTGTAATTGTCCCTATTCTGGCTCCCACTCTCAGACTCATAAAGCCAATTCTCTGCTTGGCGGAAACCAAAGGTTTCAAGGAATCAGCCCACAATCGATGCTTTAGCTTGGTCTACAGGTTATAGGGTGTAGACCATAGGTGTGTAAGCATAATTCTAGGATTGTGCTTGCAAATGAGAGCTTCTCTGAAGGAGCGCAGTCTGTTCACGCTGGCACAGCTGACAGCAAAGGTTCAGCTCCTCCAACTTCCTCTGTGCCTGAGACTTAGTTAGCCCTGCTAATTGGAAATGTCAAGCAGAGGAGGAGGGTCAGGGGTGGCTCTGGCTTATGGGATATCTGGCAGTGGGGCAAGGTCCTCTCCCAGCACACTGCTCAGGCCCACCACATACCCTCTCATCAGGCTCCTCCTCCCCCGCTGACAGATCTTGACAGCCCCTCTTGGTTGGCATTATGGGATTCATAACATCCCCAGGAGGAAGACAGAAAGGTTTAGAGGGCCACACACACCACAGCTTCCCTATCCCTTATTTAATTACTCCCTCAGTAAAGATTATTCACAAGGCACTAACAGATGTATCAGAAAACTATATATACCGTATTTTTCGCTCTATAACACGCACCCGACCATAACACGCACGTAGTTTTTAGAGGAGGAAAATCCGTAGGCATGCCACCCGTAGGTATTCCCTCCATAACACGCACAAACATTTCCCCTTACTTTCTAGGAGGAAAAAAGTGAGTGTTATGGTGCAAAAAATACGGTAAATTTGTTTTTCTAAACAATAATTTGTTGTTGTCGTTTCTGTAGGAACAAGCAAGGGCCGTTCTTCCTCTTTGTTTCTTTTTTACATGTCCACACACCAGTGGTAACAACAGAAAGGTTCAGGGGGGAAAGCAGGCATGGATTGTATGGTGACAATGTCGAAGAGATGGACTGGATGGTAGGTAAGTCAACCTTCTTCTTTTTTTAAGAATATAAAACGGATGGGCAGAGCAATGCAAACCGTGATCCTCTTTGTCACTGTGGATTCTTTATAGGAAGGATTTTGGATAAGCTTGACAAGGAAAATTTGAAAAACAGCACACTGACCTATTTTACTTCTGACCATGGTGGCCACTTGGAAGCAAGAGAAGGAAATGCTCCGCGAGGTGGTTGGAATGGCATCTACAAAGGTGAGAATTCTGAGTCCAATGGAACAGCAGCAGAGCAAGCCGATCGGGCACCTGGGGTGGCACGCCCGAAGGCGGGGCCAGCCACCCATGGGGGGCCAGCAGCCCACAGCGGCACCATGGGGCCTCCAAGATGTCTGCCTGCCTCCTCCCACTCAGCCACCCTACAGCTGAGGGGGAGGCAGCGGGTGTACCGTTTGGGGCAGCACGGAGCCTGTGGGCACTCAAGCCACTGCATCACTCCCAGGAGAGACGCGTGGCTAGGGCGAGCTGCAGGCCCTGTGGTGAGTGCCACCCACCATTCTGTCACCCCCCTCAGTGATGACACCCAGGGTGGACAGCACCCACCACATCCCCTTGCTACACCCCTGCAATGGAACATCCCTTCCCTTCTCCTGTGAATCAGCTCTGGGGGTATACCCAACCCTCTGGAACAGATTTGGGGGAGACCATTGAGGGAAGGGAAGGTCCACTGCGCACATGGAAGTCATTCTGCTCATGACTCAATCTTGGGACTGGACAATGGGAACATATCTCAGCCCTGATTCCAGGCCCATTTTGAGGCACAAGTAAAAAAAATGCCGGTACTTAAGATTTTAAAGCCCTCCATGTCTTGGGTCCTGAAAGATTGCCTTCTTAAACATAAAGCATCCCTTGAGCACTGAACAAATGCCTCTGTTTCCCTAGATAGATAGATAGATAGATAGATAGATAGATAGATATTATTAGTGGGAGTACTGTTTTTCTCATAGATTCATAGAATTGTAAAGTTGGAAGGGATCCTGATGATCATCTAGTCCAACCCCCTGCAATGGAGGAATATGCAGCTGTCCCATACAGGGATCGAACCTGCAACCTTGGCATTATCAGCACGACACTTTAACCAACTGAGCCATCCATGCTTAACTGAGCTATCTAGGCATGTTACATTTTTTGGTGGTCATGTTTTGGTGGCTTTATCTTTTTCTTTGCTTGATAAATTTGTGAGTGTATTTCTCCCTTGAAGGGTGAAGTATTAAATAAATGGCATTAAAAAAATGAAGTGCAGTTTATTCAGTTTTCTATATGAGCAACAAAATAAGTGCATGGCAGAGAGTTCAATTTTAATCATGAGGTGTTGTTCTATGGTAATTCTAGGTGGAAAAGCCATGGCAGGCTGGGAAGGAGGAATCCGTGTCCCTGGATTATTTAGATGGACAGGAATGCTACCCGAGGGCAAGATTATTCATGAACCAACCAGTCTAATGGACATTTTCCCTACGCTGGTTCATCTGGCTGGCGGGACAGTACCACAGGACAGGTATGCAATGTGTCAAGGTAGACACTTTCCTATACTGTATTTACCAGTGTCTCAAAATGGCTTGTGGTTTTATTGTATACAGGTGGCCAACTTCCCTTGATAAGTAGATATACACAGCGGGTGGCGCTGTGGTCTAAACCACTGAGCCTCTTGGGCTTGCTGATCAGAAGGTCGGCGGTTCGAATCCCCACAATGGGGTGAGCTCCCCCAAGGGTGATCTCCAGCCAACCTAGCAGTTTGAAACCACGCCAGTGCAAGTAGATAAATGGGTACCACTGCAGCGGGAAGGTAAATGGCATTTCCGTGCGCTCTGGTTTCTGTCACGGCATTCTGTTGCACCAGAAGTGGTTTAGTCATGCTGGCCACATGACCCAGAAAGCTGTCTGTGGACAAACACTGGCTCCCTCGGCCTGAAAGCAAGATGAGCACCACAACCCTATAGTCGCCTTTGACTGGACTTAACCATCCAGGGATCCTTTACCTTTTTCACATACATATACATATATACACATATGCGCATTCACACACACACACACACTTGTCATCTCAAATTCTCAGCTCCCAAAGACTCACATAGTGGTTACAAATAGAAAACAATATTGCTTTAGATATAAACTAGCAGATATCACCCACATTCATTTAGCAAATTACATAGTTACTATTGTTTCAAAGTTCCGAATGCATAACTAATGTGGAACCAATCCAAGGGCAATTTGTTGAAAGCAATCTAAGTCATTCCCTTTGTCCCTTCAGGATAATTGATGGTCGAGATTTGATGCCTTTGCTGCAGGGATCAGTTCAACACTCGGAGCATGAATTCCTGTTTCACTACTGTGGGATGCATTTACATGCAGCACGGTGGCACCAGAAGGACAGTGAGTACAGCAAATTCCTTCAGATTAAAAATCTATTTAATTTCTGGTAAAATAATCATTCACAAAACAATGGCAAAATAGTTATGTTTTCTGAAGAGATGGTGTAATAATAATAGAGTCGGACTAAGGAAATTAGTAACGATCAACAACGAAGAATGAGCGACTCAAGGTCCCTCTTTATTTTCAGCATGTTTATAAGGATAATGTAGGATGACCACAGATTAGGTATAGGAGGAAGGATTTGATTAAGTTTGCATTTAAAGGTGAACCTAACTTATTTGCACTTTCTGAAACAATGCGCAACCCAAAACACAACCATTGGAAATTCACACTTAACCTACTTTTGCAATTTAGTTCTCTAGCCAAGTAATATACCGTATTTTTTGCACCATAACACTCACTTTTTTCCTCCTAGAAAGTAAGGCAAAATGTCTGTGCGTGTTATGGAGCGAATGCCTGCAGGTGGCGGGGGGGGGGAATCTGCTGCAGTCGTGAGCAGAGGATCCATGGTTCCACTTCCTTACCTCCGTGGTTACAAAGCATGGATCCACATGGATCCTCAGGATTTTTGCATTGGGCTACTCCAAACTCACTGTCAGATCACATGTCTGTGGTCACAGCATGAACCACAAAAATCATATATCCACTATTTCATTTAGAATATGTTTTTTCTTGTTTTCCTCCTCTAAAAACTACGTGCGTGTTATGGTCTGGTGCGTGTTATAGATAGAAAAATACGGTATATAAAAAAATGTGTATATTTGGCAAAAGTGTATATGAGGAGAAATTCCCACCCAAATGTCAATGAATTTTCATGCGGGCTTTAAATTTTTAAAAAAATCAAACTGAGGGGGAACTGAATTTAAGTTGGGGAAGTGAGATAATCTGAAATTGACAGATTTGCCAATTGCAACAAGCTGTGTTCCTTGGAAGATACTGGTCTCACAGTAGAAAGAAATGTGTCCCTATTTCACTATTTCACAATCTATTAAGTCCTTTTTCAAAATGGTGAAGCAGCAGTCACTTCTGGGTGCTGTATTACCATATGCCTAACATGAATTAATGGATTTCTTGTTTAGCATGGTACTTGGTCTTAAGAACACTTCCACATTTCAAATGGTGATTTCTTTTCTCGGTCTACTTGCATCCTCCCTGGGCCCCAACTTTTCGCCTATTTCCCATTGTGTTTTTGTATAACAAAAGGGCAGATGCGTAATAAGGCATACGTCAAGATAATGCATAGTGATTAAGAGCAGATCTTTGGGCAGTAAAAGGCTCTAGACTGTCAGTCATTATGGTGGCCTGGACTATGTACCCAGGAGCAGCTCATTTTGCAAGTAAACATGCTGACCTGCCATTTAAAATTACAAGCTTGAATGCAAATGTTCATCACACTGTCTGATATTGTAGGGAGCTTACAACACAAGCATAACCATGTCCATTGAAAAATTTGTTCTGTTTAATTCAGCGGGGCTTCCTTCCAGAGAAATGGGGTTAGGATTGCAGCCTTAGTGCAGCTTCAATGAGGCACTGTCATGAAATGCGGCAACAGATGCCTCATCTTGAAAGCGGTGCACATAGGACAACCTGTTTCTGGATTGGTCTGAGATATATCATTCTACAAAGAAAGTCACTTGGCTGTGACTTTAATATGTATTAAGACGCTGGCAGGAGCAATCTCAGTGCTGAAACCATCGGCTTGGGGTGCGTGGGCTGGCTCACTAATAAGTAAAAACTCTTTCATAAGAATTAACATAGAGGCGGGATATGTGGCACTTCTGATAAGGAGAAATTTGGGGACCATAAAGAAAATGAGGGCTCAGCATGATCCATGACCCCAGTACAAGTGAGTGAGAAAGGGGCAGCTATTCTATAGGCAGTCACTTTTTCTTTTCTTACAAATATAATCTGCCTTTCTTCCATCATGGAAACTTGGGGCGCATGCATGAGATTCCAGGTGGTCTCCAGATATTAGCTTCAGCAAGGTATTAGTCCCTCCAGACCATAACATGGGATCTACCTTCCCCTTTAGTCACTCCTATTATACTAACTAGAGGAAAGGTACATAACCAGGTACATAACCTGGGTACATAACCAGGAATCTGGCACATAATAGTTTTTTATTTAAGGACTGCAATTGACCTGAAGCTTTACAAATCTGCCCTCCTCACAAGATATGAATGTGTGTTTCTATGTGTGTGTGTGTGGTGCAGCCAGTATAAAAGACTGAGGAAATTGTGTGAGTTAATTATATGGCTTATAAAAATGATGTAGCATGCAGAAATGGCAATGCTAACAGGCGAAATTAGAGATAAGAATGAAGAAAGGTTTTTGGAGCAATGGAAGTATTTCAGAGAATATTTAAAGAAATATTGTAGTATTATGAAAATGCAAGCAGGATTTGAAATACGAGCAATAGTTTAGAAATATCAGGATGAATAACTCAGGATGGTTAAATGTAGAGATTAAGAATCAAAAATGTGAAGCATTTAAGGGAAAACATAGGAAATCATGGAAGGGTGGAAAAATGTGTAAAATTTGAAAATTCAATAAATAGTTTTTAAAAATAATAATAATATATTCATGTGGATTCTTTCCCACCAGGTGGAAATGTGTGGAAGGTTCATTATATGACACCAATCTTTCACCCAGAGGGATCTGGAGGTTGTTACAATATAATATTTTGCCAATGTTCTGGGAAATATGTAAGACAACACGACCCTCCTCTGCTGTTTGATCTCTCTCGAGACCCATCAGAGGCTGTGCCTCTTTCACCAGACACAGAGCCCTTGTTCCATGAAGTTCTAAAGCGGATAGGCAGAGCTGTGGAGGAGCATCGCAGGACCCTCACTCCTGTCCCATCGCAGCTTTCTTTTGGCCACAATATCTGGAAACCATGGCTGCAGCCATGCTGTGGGACCTTCCCATTCTGCTGGTGTGACAAAGAAAAGGAAAACCTATAAAACGGACATCATTTTAAAGTTTCCTGTGTTACGTGCCCTAATAAGTTGCAATGGAGACAAATAGGTAGGCCATTTCCCAGCCAGCTCACCTGGCTGGATGCCAAGCTGCCATGGGATGGGGAATAACAGGTCAAGTTATTTTGGTGTGATGCTTGAAGCCAGAGACAGAGACATGTCTTACTCTGTGCTAGACCCAAGAGCTCTGGCCTGGGGCTTTGCTGGAAGCCTAATGAGGAAGAAAGATCTGTTGGGGAGTTAATGCTGTGAGCCCCTCCATCCTTTGTTCACATTGTGTGTATATGTTTGTGTGTGTGTAAATAAAACCATATATCTTAAAAACACCACAGTCTCCTTTGACCTTCATTCCAAGGAAACGGAATCCTGGGTAAGCGTTGGAGCCCCTGGACTCTTTTGCTGCTTGGAGATGTGTACAGCAATATTGCATTTTATTGTGATGCTGACATTATGTATTTCCTCTTACTTGTTTTTTAGCTTTGTGGTGTTACCATTTTTTATTTGTAAACTACTAAGTGATTTGTTATTGAGAGATGTATTATTACTAGAGCAGTCAAGTACAATTTCCTGTTGCCTAGAATAGACACATGGGAATGTGGCTGCAGACAGGGAGGACTTCCTGTCATACCTGCTCTGGAGCTTCCTCCCCCTGTGTGTGACCAGGTAGATGGGCGTGACCCTAGCTGACCAGGTAAAAGCGCTGGCCATTTCAATCTCTTGGTCTCGTAGTCTTACTCAAGGACTCTCACTCTCCTGGCTCTTAGCCAGTGCATGGCTCAAACCTTCACATAGGATGGAGCCCACAAGCCAAAAGTCTGATATATAATTCAAACTTCTTTTCACTTTAACCACAAAATAAAGCCTACCTTCAGATTACTGCTGTGAACTGAATGTGAGTAAAACTTTATTCTTACTTTTAAAGAAGACTGTGTTGTGTTATTATTTTAATAGGAAAATAAAGGGGAAACTTACCAGGAACAATCCAGACTGGATAAGCCAAACTTGATTGCTTAATTAGAGGATTCTAACGAATCATCAACTAGTTTCCAGTAAGTTGGAAGGGAATGTGCTCTGCTGTTTACTCACTGGCTTGAGTGAGGAGGGATAATATCAAAACAATATAACCTTTCCTACCTTCCTTAACATTCCCACAGTTATATGAAGTTGTCTATAAATTGAATGATTAAATAGGTGGTAACTGTCTGCAGTGCCCTTCTTTCTACAAAGGGCAATTGAATCAAAGCTACAGATGAACACAAACATTCAGATATTGTCATCTGGTATTCCTGGGTCCTTCAAGATAGTACCTATTCATTTCACATGCTTAAAAATACTCTTCAGCTAGACTTAAAAAAATAACCCTAAAAGCCATAAATCATTTTGGACAGGCCTATTTGCCTTCTAAAGTTTCTTTTATCTACCTAGAGGGCTGACAATGAAAGACAATGAAATGCAGTCCAAAGGAAAGCAGAGCAAAAGGTTTGGCACTGACATGGCTGCAGGAAGAAGGCACACAAGGTGCCAACCAACCCTCCTAGGAACTCTGGATTTCTGTAGGATTTACTCCTAGCCTTTTCTTCCCCCAAAGATATCCCACAAGGCAGTGGAGGTTTAAGATCAGAGTTTTCTTTCTCCTAGATGGGCTACCTTCCCAGGCTGATGAGTCCCATCTGCCCCTCACTTCCTTCCACAGCATGTGCAGAAACCACCTTCTTAACCATTGGACCCACAATTGGTCTGGTCAGCCAAGTGCTGAAGTCCCTATGAGGGTTTGAGACCCATCAGCTACCTTCATTGGTTTAGCCAGCCAGTTGAAGCCATTCCCCGGGTGTGGCTGCCCGCTGACATCTTCTAGGAGCCCTAGGTGAGAGCTGAGCGCAGGGTGGGGACTAAAATGGACCACGTATCCCAGAAGGAGAGTGACTACCTAACACCCCACACAATCCCATATAACTCTATGGTTCTATGAAAGAAAGCCTGCTCTACGCTTTCTGAAAAAGTTTGGAATTTTCCCTCATCCCCTTACCGAAGCTCGCTGTTTTCAAGGAAGGCTTTTGATTTCTCTGCAGCCTTTTACTGGCTCTGCCTAAGCCTTGCCCCTTGGCCAGGCTCCTTTCTTCCGGGTGGGTCCTGGCTTTCGCGATGGGGATTGCCTGGCTACACGGTGGGCTCAGCCAAGCAGAGGGCGAGCGCCTGGAGAGGGTCTCTCCTTCATTTCCAAGGTGTGCCTTTCCCGATTTCCTTGGACCATGACGGCTGCTTTCCACGGAGCTGCGTTCCCTTTCTGCGTGTCTGGAAGCGCAGCGTCGGCGAGCTCTGGTTTTGAGCCTGTGCTTGACTAGCGGGGTCGGAGGCGAAAGCCTGTCGCTTGCTTCCTCCTTTTAGACTCCCGTCCTTCTGAAAAGTCAAACTCCTGCGATCTTGCTTGGAGGGATCTTTGTTTTCAAAGGAATCATGGAGTTTGTAAAGCAGGGCGTCGGTTTTCAGTTATGTAAACGACTGAACTTTCCATTAAAAAATAAAATAACTTGGAGGGGAATCAAGACCCTACAAAGGCGTGGCAGGTAGAGCTGTCTTCCTCCTACCTTTGCCATTACGAGCAGCAATTAAGCAAACGAGCTTTCCCCATTACAAAACAATTTTCCTGCACACTGAATAAAACTTCACTTGCATAATACTAGGCTGTGGAGCTGCTATTAAAGGCACAAGAGTAGGCGGGCGGGGAAGGGGGGGGGGAATTGCCTCCATTTGAAGAAGCAGGAAGTTGCTTGCTCTCAACAACAATAATATTGGTGGTTGTTGCTCTCAACATTGTTGCTCTCAACAACAATAATATTGGTGGTGGTGGGGAATGTTGTTCTTACCCTTCCTAGCATGGGCAACGTGATATTATCCTTAAATCAGGACCATGCCTCTAGCCCCACCCCTATGGTCACAGCTCTGCCTCTGTGCTGTCCACACCTTATGGGGCCTATCTCTAATAGAGTCTTTTGCACCTCTTGGTACCCTGAGGCCTCCATGCATAGGACAATCTTCCCTCTACAGACATTTCTCCCAACACATGGGGACCTGTTATAGCAGAGATGCATAGTTCTCAACTTGAGGTGGGAGTAAAGTGGAGATCGATCCAATACTTAGGCTTACAGTGTTGCGCTTGTTGTTTTTAGATGTTTTAACTTTTTAAACTTTTCATTTCAATCATATTGCTTTACCACTCTGAGCTCCTTTGGAAAGAAGGGCGGAACAGAAATTTAATATTATAATTAAAATTGCATCGTAATAATTTACATCTAAAGCAGTCCTGAAAGTGTCGCTCCATTTTACTCCACTGTCGTAGTCCATTATAACAGTTTTATAACTGGCATACTAAAAATACAGTAGTACCTCAGTTCTCGAACGTAATCTGTTCTGAAAGACCGTTCAGGTTCCAAAAGGTTCAGAAATTGAGGCACGAAGGGCTGTTTGCACATTCAATTGAGAAAATTGAAAAACACGCAGTGGAAGCCGTTCGACTTTTGAGGTGTGTTCAAAAATGGAAGCATTTACTTCCGGGTCTTTGGCGTTTGTGTTCCAAAATGTTCGTCAATTGAGACATTCTAGAACTGAGGTACCACTGTACTGTCATATGGTCTGGGTCTTTCCTCTCTCCTGTCAGCTTCAAACCATTGTTTGGTGATTTTTGATTTCAGAATCTATCTAGCTACTCTGTTGGCTTTACTTATATCACTTGATGCCCGTGGGACAAATGCAGCTCTGAACATGAAACCTAATATTGTTCTGATGTTGGCCGATGACCTTGGGATTGGAGATCTAGGCTGCTATGGCAACGACACTATCAAGTAAGGGATTCTCAGGTTACTGTTGTATTGTTGTGAATATGACACTGGCTAAAAGGTTTCTTGAACAGCTTTGGGCCATCTTCCAGTTCATTTTACTTCACTGTCGCATCACCTATGTGATGCAGGTTGCTTGGACTGTCAAGATAAATTGCCATATATTGCCTCCTTCTTTCGTCTCCTGCTATTTCATTCTATTAATATATCACCTTTCTATCTCAGCACTCCCAATATTGACCGGCTGGCAAAGGAAGGAGTGAAGCTTACTCAGCACATTGCTGCAGCTTCGCTTTGTACCCCAAGCAGAGCAGCTTTTCTGACTGGCAGATACCCCATCAGATCAGGTCGAGTATATTTGGAATGTTTGGTTTGATGTGCAGCTGAGACAATGTGCAAAATTGAACAAAATAAGCATGCTGAAAGTAGTACAGTTTTGTTCCACATGAAAAACCAGTACTTCATTCCTGACTGCATTTTTTAGCATGATACTCAGGTGCTGATAAATTTATCTAAACCTCTTTTACAACCATCTAAGCTAGTGGCCATAGCCTATTGTGGCTATAAGTTCTGAAAGTTAACTATCTGTCTTGTCTTGAATCTACTATCAGTGAAGTGTAATTCAGTGATGTATTTCCTGAGTTTAAATAATGACAATTACTTAAATTGTTGATTTAATTATCTGTTCGAGAATTGTTGCTGTACATGGCATTAGGCTGGATGGTACTGGGATCTGTTGAAGTTTCACCCGGCTGATGACGCAAGGAACCATATTTAAATGACTAAGCTTTGTATTTGTTTTTACAGCTTCTATAATACTTTCCCCATCAATGAAATGGTTTTAGCATTATTATGTTGCGTCCCAGGACAGGAGCTCATTCCTGTGATAGTATTATTTAAAGGAAGGATATGGTGTTTTTGTGACAGCAGCAACCTTTGCATCCAGCCGGATGAATTTGTACAGCTGGGTTATATTGATGTCTTGATAAGGTTTGAGTGTAAAAAGTGATGCAGATCCATGTAAACTGAACTTGATAAATGTATTGGTGGTTGGTTTACTTGTGGCCTTTATCCTTGGTGATACAGGCATGGCTTCAGGTGGTTCATATCGGGCTCTGCAGTGGAACGCTGGCTCAGGAGGACTCCCTGCCAATGAAACCACTTTTGCCAAGGTCTTGCAGCAGCAGGGTTATGCCACGGGACTTGTAGGTACGTAGAAATCCTATGACCTCCTCATGATCATAGGTGTCTATAGATCTTCAGGTCTTCATATAAAAACAAATGCTTATTAAATCTTGGATGTGAGGATGATGAAAAATTACTGGTTCCAGCGGATAAGAAAATGTTTGTTGCCTGACCTTTCCTCATCATAAGGTCTGTGGAATGAAGGCAGCTTTGACGTTGACTTAATTCCCTGTTCCCATAAGATCCTCTGTTTGTTTGTTAAAGCTAAGTGTCCCCATGCTTACCTAGAATTTGCCCTCTTTAACCTGTCTGTCTGCCTCTCTCTCTCTCTCTCTCTCTCTCTCTCTCTCTCTCTGGGTGTGTGTTGAGAATAAATCTGGGGTATTTGGTATGACTGGGTCAGAATGTGCTACATTAACATGACCTACTTTTACGTGACTTATACTAACGGTGTTACACAATAACCTGCCTGTACTGTAGCAAGCATTTGAGCGAGGCAAATATGTTACCAAGTGTGTGGGCAAGTATGTCTTTGTTTTCTGAATTGTATACCCACTTGGTAACATTCATGATTTAAGATGGCGGAAGTAAAGTGAAAAGAAAAATCAGAAATGCCAAATGATTGTAAAAAGAGAGAAAAGAAATAATACTGTAACTAGATTTCCATTTATAGTTGCATGTATGCATCAGTACCTAAACACCTGGCTGCAATTGTGTAAACAGTGTGCAGGGACAGTAATGACTGTATCTTAAGGTTATCTTGAGATTCAGGACCGGGTTAGATGTTTAGGAATTTTTCTGTGTGGATTAGGAGTGCTCCTGAAGTGATGCATGCTCATTGCTGCCTTCTGTGGGAGTCCTTCTCAGACTACATGCTGGGCTCGTGCGTGAGAGTTAAGAGTCAAATGATTAGACCATCAACTGGAAAGGAAGCCAAGTGCAACAAATTGTCGATTGATTTCACAGTGGAGGTTAGTAGGTCAAGAGACTCCACTAAATCTGCTGTGTTGCAGTTTCCCTGTAAATCTAAACGTTCACAGTACTTCTAAAGATTCACAGTCACAGCGGTCCTTTTGAGAAATGGTTCATGTATTAAACATGAAGATTAACACTGTCTGGCACAGATGGTCAGGTAATGCCACTTAAAGGATCATTCTGAAATCTCCACTTAAAGGATCATTATAGGGAGGGAAATAAGGATTTGAGTGGACAAACACGCCATACTTTTAAAGCACACTGATACCAGAATTACACGTTATGGAGACGCTTACAAACTAGTTTCTTGAAGGTACTGGGAATTGTAGGTATGTTAGGTGAGCACACTTAACCCCTTCCAGTTCCCAGGATTCTTTAGGGGAAGCCACAACATGCTAAAATGCTACAAGAGTGCTTTAGTGCTGCTATAGTCCCATGAAACTGCACGGTTGTACAGTGCCATTCATTGCGACTGTGTTTGAAAGGAAGACCTTCCTGGAAGATAACGTTAGTTATCAAACTTTGAAGGGGTGGGTAGCAGAATCCACTCCAAGTAATAGTATCAGACTGTTTTCTGCTTTAATTTCCAGGGAAGTGGCATCAAGGGGTAAACTGTGACTCTGTCCATGATCACTGCCACCATCCTTTGAGTCACGGCTTTGATTACTTTTATGGCATGCCTTTTACTCTTCTCAACAACTGCCAGGACTACAAGCCTCCAGAGTTGGATGCAGCGTTGCAGGCTAAGCTGTGGTTTTACACCCAACTTATTGCCCTTGCAGTTCTCACAGCTCTTGTAGGAAAGACAACAGGACTGGTCTTTGTTACTTGGAAGGTGGTCACCTTTTTTGCTTTGCTTGGGTTCCTGTTTTTTGCTTCCTGGTACTCCAGTTATGGCTTTGTGAAATACTGGAATTGCATTTTGATGCGCAACCACAACATCACTGAACAACCAATGAAGCTGGAAAGAACGGCTTCTCTCGTCCTAAAGGAAGCAGTTTCATTTATTCAGAGGTAATTGAACACTTTTCCTGAAATATCAAACTGCAAAGATGCTGCAATTTACTAAATGTGTTCTATTCATTTCTTTTAAGCAACAAGCATGGGCCATTCCTCCTCTTTGTTTCTTTTTTGCACGTCCACACGCCCCTGTTTACAACAGAAGCTTTTCTTGGGAAAAGCAGGCATGGGATATATGGAGACAACGTAGAAGAAATGGACTGGTTAGTAGGTGTGTTGGCTTTCTCTAAGCATTCTTCTCTTGTTAATGGACACTGATTACCCCAAGTGGTGGTGAGGCATGGATTATGATTCTGTGCCTGTCTTGAACATTGCCTTGTTTATGGGCTGCAAGGATTGAGTGAATGATTTAAAAATCAGCTACCCTTTCTTGTAGTACAAAGGTGAAATATAGAACATCCTGCCCTCAGTGCTGCAGTTTATTACAATTTTGGTGGGATCACAGACACGTCCTATTAGGATGGAGAGGAGGAGGAGAAAGGTTCCTGCATGGCTACTGTCAATTCTACAACATTCACCTTTATGCAATAATTTGATGTGCATCTAAGGAACAGCTAGCCTCTTTCAAAGTCAGGAGGGAGAGATAGGTTATCCCTGTTTCATGAGCAGTTTTAGAAGCCAAGCTTAACTTGCACCACAGGACTGTTTTGAGGATAAGATAAGACAAATTCCTTGTGTGCTATTGTCTCCATGGTAAATATTTGTTTTTGGTGGGGGGGTTAACTCTGTAGGTCAAATTCTAGATGCTATTGACAAGGAAGGCTTGAGAAACAACACATTGACCTATTTTGCCTCAGACCATGGAGGGCAACTGGAAGCTCAGGAAGGAACAATACAGCTGGGTGGCTGGAATGGCATATATAAAGGTAAACAGTGCAGCAATATAGTTGCTTTGCCTATCTGGAAGTTTGGGTAATTTTGCTTTGGGTTGTTTTCCAGGATAAATTGATCTCTTTTCCTGTGCTATGAAATTAGGAGGCATGTGGTCTTTTATTGACCACACCCTGTATACATATGTCTATGGGAACTCTTTTGAGTTGCATATTGCTGATAAATATTATTGGGTAACCCACGGCTGTCCATGGAGGCGCAGGTCACTTCTGTGTCCAGGGCAGCTGTCTACCAGCTCCATCTGGTATGCTGTCTGAGGCCCTTACCTACTCATGGACTGTGTTGCCAGAGTGGTGCATACTCCACTTGGACTACTGCACTGAGCTCTGTGTGGAGCGACTACAACTAATCCAGAATGTGGCAGCTAGACTGGTGACTGGGAATGGCCCCTGGGACCAAATAACACTGGTGTTAAAGGATTTCCACTGGCTCCCAGTACATTTCTGAGCAAAGTGTTGGTGCTGACATTTAAAGCCCTAAACAGCCTTGGGCCAGTATACCTGAAGGTCTCCACCCCTATCATTCAGCCCAGACACTGAGGTCCTCCTCTGAGAGTCTTCTGCTGGTTCCCTCGCTGCAAGAAACAAAGTTACAGGGAACCAGGCAAAGGGCCTTCTCAGAAGTGGTGCCCTCTCTATGGAATGCCCTCCCTTCAGAGGTCAAGAAGATAAATAACTACATAACTTTTTACAAGACATCTGCCCTATATCAGGAAGTTTTTAATGTTTGATATTTTACTATGTTTTATATATGCTGTAAGCCACCCAGAGTGGCTGGGGAAACCCAGACAGATGGGTGGGGCATAAATAAAATAATAATACAAATACAAATATGGAAGGTTGCAATATATTCTAAAACCTGTGATCCGCTTTTGTTTGAAATGAAAGCAATCCCACTGATTCTCAGCCCTTTAGTGCATATTGATAGTTTCAAAGAAAGTGGAAAGGCCATGTGGTTCCACCACCCACAAGAGACTTGGAATGTTCTTTTGCTTAGGAAAGTAAGTATAATAAACATGTCTGTTTCTGCTATTGTGTTCCCAATGTAGGGGGCAAAGGCATGGGAGGTTGGGAAGGAGGCATTCGGGTGCCAGGCATCTTAAGGTGGCCTGGAATGCTCCCTGCCAACACTGTTGTTGACGAACCAACAAGCCTTATGGATATTTACCCTACGGTGGCTCATGTGGCTGGAGGGACTGTACCACAAGACAGGTATAGAGCCTGTATCCTTGCTCATATTGTGCATGCTCTACTTGAAGGCATCTTGAAATAAGCAGAATTCATCATGCAATATATAATGTAGCCTGGGAGCAGTGGACATTGATAGTCAGTGTAGGTTCTTTGTTCAAGCATACACTTTTCCTTCCTTCCTTCCTTCCTTCCCTCCATCCCTCCCTCCTTCCTTTTGGGGGGTGGGGTGAGTTATCCAGTATTCTTCTGCAAGATTCAGTCATCTGAATTAAGGTATTAAGTAATACCTTTTTGTAGGCAACGTACACTTTTCCAGCACTTTTGCTATCTTTTGAAATGAAAGAAAGAGAAAATTCCCAGCCCACCTGGTGCATCAGTGCGATCATTAATGCTGTGTGGAATATGGTTGTGTTGGTGTTGTAAGCATCTACTGCACAGCATTTGTGACGTAACTGATGACCATGGTTCCTCCATTTATGGCCTATATTATTTTGTGAATGTTGGAAATGTTTCCTTAGTTAGGTTTTGTTTATAATTTTGGCTGCTCCCTCTCTGCAGCATTGAAGCTTAAGCATGCTCACATAACACTTAAAAGAAGAAGCAAATATCTAAATAACTGCACTTCTTCATGACTTCTTTCCTAATAATTAGTTCTTTGAATAGTGTATACACTCATCTTTCTTCTTCGTTATAATATCTTTGGACATAATGTAATTGCGTCCCTCATGGCCAAATATCTGTTTAATCAAATGCTGGGGGGAAATATTGAAAACAAACTTTTCAGGATGTTGTTCAAAATTGATGTGAATGCATGGGGGGGGCTCTATTTACAAGAAAGCACTGCAAAAACATGGCCTTTTCACTTCAGTCTTCTGCCTGATGACGTATTCTTTCTTTGTCGCTATAGAATAATTGACGGAAGGAATCTATTGCCTTTGCTACAGCAAGAAGTCAAGCATTCAGAACATGAATTCATGTTTCATTACTGTGGATCATACTTACATGGAGTACGGTGGCATCAGAAAGACAGTGAGTACAACAAATTCCCCAGAGTGTGAAAACAAACCTCCTGCTATTAAAAATAATAAGATGCAGGTGTACTTAAATTTACTACTATTTTGCAGGGGTGGGGGGAGAACATGCCTGGTAATCATTGCCATAGAAAGCAGTGTTCCCAAGACTGCTGGGCCTAAAGTTCATTGTCAATGGAACTTGACAAAATCAGGTCAAGTGGCCAGAAGGAAAGTGAGAGGAATAGATTATACCTAATGCACCAGGGTATCGGAGAGTTGTTCTTGTGCATTTCCTTCTGTTGGCAAGTTAATTTATTTGAATTTTCAGATTTCAGCCAGATCTCCAGGGACCATCATCACCTTCATGATTATTGTTTCAGGGTGTTTTTGTTTGTGCTTTCTTTTTCCTCCCAGGTGGTGCAATATGGAAGGCTCATTACATAACGCCGATCTTTCACCCCAAAGGCGCAGGAGCCTGTTATGGAAAAGGGATTTGCCCATGTTCTGGAGAAGGTGTAACACATCACGATCCTCCTCTGCTGTTTGATCTCTCAAGAGACCCATCAGAGGCCGTGCCCCTTTCACCGGACACGGAGCCCTTGTTCCACACAGTCCTAAAGCACATAGGCAGAGCTGTGGAGGAGCATCGCGAGACCCTCACACCTGTCCCACAGCAGCTCTCTCTTGGAAACATTATGTGGAAACCATGGCTGCAGCCATGCTGTGGGACCTTCCCGTTCTGTTGGTGTGACAATGAAGAAAGTGATACCCATTCATATAAAGTCGGCTGACCAAAGAATCCTTTTATGGCAGAGAACATCATTCAGGAGGTTTCCTGTGTGATTTTAGCTGCTTCCTGTCAGTTAAGGTTGCTTTCTCCTGTTTCTCAAGGAGTCCCCAGGCTTGAAGGAGGATGCAGCCTCATCATTTACTGCCTGTCAGGCTCGGGGAATCAGGTCCCTTCGCCGGTGGCAGTAAAGAAGCTGATAAAAAAAAGAGTTCTTACCAATTAGTTTATTCAATAATCACAGCGAGAGACAAAGGAATGTATCTCTCTCTCTCTAGAAATGGCTCCAAATAAAGTCCCGCCCTCCTTCGTCTCTGTTATGCCACGTCATCCCTGCACTGGTTGGTCTAATCTTTCTGTCTATGAGCTTTCTGTTCAGCTACTCACACTGCCCGCCTAGTCCTGGGGGAGGGGGGCTCAGGAATGCTCACCAAAGACACTGTTTCTACTTGCTCTTCCAATATTTCCCAGCTTTCCCCCTCTACATTCTCTGAACCTTCTGCAAACCACTGTTGTAATTCTATGTTGTCCTCCTGTTCTTGGGAAGGTTGTGTAGAAGGGGAGTGGCCCACACCATTCCTCCTCAGTCCAGCCCCTGACACTGCCCTTCACATCTCCCATTACTGTCACCTGTTCTCCCTTCTTATCTGCTAGACTTTGCACAACACAGGATGGGGTGCAGGGTGTGTGGATAAGCCTGAGTAGGACTGCAGAGCAGTTCTACGCTCATGGCTACCGGGCTGATAATGAGAGAGAAAAGGATTTCTATGTTAACTTTACCAGTGATAATTATACCTGAAATGAGAACTGACAATAATTCTGCACGGACTATTTCCATGCAATAATTGGCAACTCCAAGCACTTAGAGGAAGGCACCATCTAAACATCATAAACTAGCTCTTGCCTTTCAAAAGTTCTTATTAAACTAGCAAGCAAAATCTAAGAGTCACACTAGAAGAGGAAGAAAAAGAAAACCATGTCACTATTTTCTCATTGTGTGCTGATCTGGTACATGTTACAAGATTTTGATCCATGTTTAAAATACGAGGCTTCTGGGTTTCTTTGTTTTTAAGAAAGAAGGATCAATAAGAGATGTCCCTCTTCTGCTTGACCACATGCCTTTTCATGTATAAATGAGATGTAATGCTCTGTGGTGCACAATCCGTAGATATTTTGGTGGGGTGGACAGAACAGAAATCTGATGAGAAATCTTGCAAGCACAAAAAAATATACGTATGGCAAAGTGTTTAAAATGAAGCAAAATAAGCAAAATCAAGAAGAGGTAAATAGCAAAAGAGGGAGTGCTAAAAGGAATGTGCAGAAATTATAAGGAGGGGCTGGACAGCTGATGACATTTCTGATCAGGTCTCCAAACAGAACTTGAAATACCACTTAAAAGGTAAGACTCTCAAATGGTGAGCCCACAATCACTGTTGACCTTGGTTCTGTATTCTCCCTTCCTATAAAATACAAGTATGCTATCCCTTTTCCATGTAAGCATCTGCAAACCAGCTTACTAAAATTTGTGGCTTGGGTTTGGAGTCAACTAATAGTCATATAAGGGACGCGGGTGGCGCTGTGGGTTAAACCACAGAGCCTAGGGCTTGCCGATCAGAGGTTTGGTGGTTCGAATCCCCACAACGGGGTGAGCTCCCACTGCTTAGTCCCTGCTCCTGCCAACCTAGCAGTTTGAAAACACGCAGTGCAAGTAGATAAATAGGTGGGAAGGCAAACGGCATTTCCATGAGCTGCTCTGGTTCACTAGAAGCGGCCTAGTCATGCTGGTCACATGACTCAGAAACTGTAATCCGGCTCCCTCAGCCAGTAAAGCGAGATGAGCGCCGCAACCCCAGAGTCATCTGCGACTGGGCCTAACGGTCAGGGGTCCCTTTACCTTTAATAGTCATATAAACCTCAAACTTTTTGGGATTATGATTTTAAAAATTAAAAATAAAATTAGGCTGCAATCCTATACATATTTACATGGCAGCACGCTCCCTTGAACAGAATGTGACTGGCTTGTGAGCAGACATACTCATGATTATGCTGGAAGTAAGGCTTTGGGAGATTAGTGTCCATTTTTGCAGTACTAATAATGACTCATATTTGTTCATGAATTAAACTGAATAAAATATATGTTTCAGTTAATTTCACTGTTTTTAGGACTGTATAATGAGATTTAGCACTGGTTAGAATATGTTTTCCTTTGAAAACATGGAGAGAATACGTAGTTGCATTTTAAAGGTTTGGAGAAAAAAATGAGAAAGTATGTCTCCAAAATATGGCTGTTGCAAAAGGATGAAAAATCTTGTTTCTGATTGGAGTGTGACATAGATGACATTTCCTGTATGCTTCTACCAACCTCTATAGGCCTGCCAACTTTCGCTTCTGTTCCTTTACTGCTGTGACTTATATATCCTTTAGCAAATTACTTGGCAAAGGAAAAAACAATACTCTGGTTTTAGAAGCCAGAGTTGTTGGCTGTATTTATTGAGATTGATAGCCGACCTCATTCATTCAGGCTCAAGCCACAAAGCATTTCCTTGTCATATTTATGTTCCTAACAACTCTCTGTGTAAACTTTTCATAGCTTCTGTATTCCCTTTGACTATGGGAGGCTGTTAGAAGCAGTATAGTGGCTGGCAGGGGGGCATATTTCTAATTGTAAAGGAAAAAATGGATTTTTCCACAGATGGTGCACTCATCCATTCACAAGTGGAACTTGACACAATGTCCTATGTTCATCCAACCCATTTCTGTTTGTGCACTAGGACAGTTCCTCCTGCTTCTTTCTCTGCCCATGCCCTGCACCTTCCCCAAACCTGCTCCAGAGAGTTTGGAGAATCCCTAAAACAGATTTAGTGGGTGCATGGGAGGAGAAGATTCTGTTGCACAAGATTCCTTCTCCCAGGATACTCCCATTTTATTCCCACCTCATTCCACCATAATATTTGTTTGTCCTTCCACAAATTTTGGGGCTCTGGGCTTATTCACACTTCCTCTTTTCCTCAGCCTCACTCACCTCACAGAGTGTTTGTTGTGGGGGAGGAAGGGCAAGGAGATTGTTAGCCACTTTGAGACTCCTTAAAAAGGTAAAGGGACCCCTGACCATTAGGTCCCGTCACAGATGACTCTGGGGCTGGGGCGCTCATTTCGCTTTACTGGCCAAGGGAGCCGGGTCATGTGGCCAGCATGACTAAGCCGCTTCTGGTGAACCAGAGCAGCGCACGTAAACGCCGTTTATCTTCCCACCAGAGAAGTACCTATTTATCAACTTGCACTTTGATGTGCTTTCGAACTGCTAGGTGGGCAGGAACAGGGACCGAGCAACGGGAGCTCACCCCGTTGCTGGGATTCAAATCGCTGACCTGATCAGCAATCCCTAGGCTCTGTGGTTATACTGGCCCACAAAAGCCCATGACACCAATAAATAAATAATTTTTTTGTAGGTTGCCATAGGCATCCCTATTTTTCCTTTAGTGATTGCACCTTTCTTAGAATCAGTGCCTTTTCCCCTGGGGGTACTCAAGGATATGTAGTACCGGCACTCCCCCCCCCAAAAAAAAATGGCACTTACTGTAACAACTTCATGGTGTGTACCAGTACCTTTTTTCCCTTAAAAAAAAAAAAGAGCACTGCTTAGAATGTAATGTGAACTGAGAAATATATATATATATATATATTTCTCAGCTGTCTGGAAATTTGGGGTCGTGAGCAAAAACAAGAGAGGAAACAAAATACAACAAAATCCTACTTGCTTCAGGAACAAAACTTCCTGTTGGCACGGTGAAGGTTTTTCTCTGAGTGATTGGGTGCAACAGAAGCTGCTATAAAGGCCACTAGAGCAGTTGAAAAGCATAACAGTGATTGCTTTCCAAGAGTGGACTTTGTCTGTAGCTGCTCAAGGGTTCGTGTCAATTTGTAATAGCCATCTTGTTTCACAATACACCGATTTACTTGGCAAGCTATTAAGTAAGCAGACGGTTGGGAAAACAGCCTTGCGAGCTGTCAAAAAAGAAGACAAAGCCTGACAGTCGTTCTCACTATATCACCTCCAAACGCCTAGAGGACTGGGGATGGATCACAAATTGAAGATTAGGCTCTCCAGGTAAGTGGAAAGCATTCATTTTTGAAAAAGGAATCATTCTCTTTATATCTTTTAAATAGCAACTAATGCTGATCCTTGCCGATTAGTTTTTCCAGTGCTTTCTGGTATTTGTAGCAATGGCTAGACAGCATATTTCCCATTGTGACCCTGCACTCTGTGCAGGCAAACCCAGACAGAATTAAAATAATCTCTCTGTTCCCTGATGTCCGGTTGAATGGTGGTGAATGTGGAAGTAACTCCAGTATGCAGGGAATTTTTCTGACCAAGACTGAGCTATATTTTTGAAACATTAAGGGAATGTAGCAAGTGGTTAACTTCTAAGATTTCTTCAGTACTGTGTCCCATTGAAGCCCTATGTGGCGATCACACAGGGTCCCCGGATATTTGACAGTCTATTGATCCCTGTGCCACCACTATGATCACTTCCCCGCTGCCACCAACCTGTTTCTCTTGGGTACACACTGAGTTCAGACAGTTGTTAACATTAAAACAAATAATCAAGTTTATTTTATAAGCATGAACAAGTTTATGGTTTCAGATAATTTTCTTGTCAGTTTCTTATCCTTAGTTTCTATACTGGCCTATAGCTTCCTAATAACTGCTAACTGATTATCCCAACTGTCTATCTGACTATCAGTTTCTCTCACTCTCTCACTCTCTCACATCAAAACTCGACCAACCCACAGACTTATCCTCCCTCTTCCTTCTCCAACTCCCAACTGACTTCCAAACAACTCTAACTATAACTCCTCCCCTGGGGTTCCCACTAGCCAATCACTTCACATTCATTTAACCCTTTCCTTATGACCCACCTAGGAGGGCAAACGCCACACCCTATTCAGGTAAGTTTTGTTGCTTCTGAGGGGGATGGGATTGTATGCACTTGAATACATAAATAACGCTGCAACGGCTCTAAAAATGCCTCTCTTTAAACATGCAAAGCAGTAAATAACACAGCGCAAATGCTACTTGTGTTGAGTACTTTTAAAATGTGTCAGTGTTACTCCCCAGAGCACTGGTTTTGGAGTTCGTGGTTGTAACTTTTTTTTGTTTGTTAAAGTTCATTGTGCTGTACATGCCAGATTTATTCTATAGATGTTTGTCATTTGATTCGTAGAAGAAATTTATGGTGGTGGGAAACTGACACATCACAGAAATTGGGGGTAGCTAAAATGGGGACAAACATGTGCATACACACTGTACTATAAAGTGTATTTCTTAGTGAAGTTGTAATGCATTTGTTTATTGGTTGAGGTGGGAGAACAATCACATTGGGGTGGTAAGTGGGGAATGGTATGCCTTGTATACCTGAGCAAAACGGACCCCTCAGCACCATAATGGGGTCTGAATATGGGGGTCATGTCTATCCCTTATTCCTACTGTTTGGGTAGTGGGCAGGGGTATGGAAATAACTATAAGGAAAGTTAGTAGCTATAAGTAAAAACATGGGGGAATTTTAAATATGATCACCTACTACAGGGTCTGCAGGTGCCTTACTTCATGATAAAGACTACAAACCTATTCCTTAGTATCAGGGGTAAAGGGCATGACTTTAACTCTAAAACAAACTTTACATCATCATCATCACACACCCCATCATGCCAGATTCTCCCTCTCCCTCTCCCTCTCCCTCTCTCTCTCTCTCATATCAACACTTTTTTTATTTCAGTCAATGACCAGTACAGAAGATAAGAAGACAGCAAACCACAATAAAATAAATTAAGTATACTATTACATGTGAAGTTTAAAACAATGTAAGAAATTAAAAAGCAAGGGGAAATATAAAATAATTATATTAAAATGTTTTTTTAATAAAAAAACAGGGTAAGGTGTTAATAATTCTAAAATTAAGACAAGATCTTGTGCCGACAAGCTATTGCTGCCACACAAAAACTAGCTACCTTGGCAGTGATCTCGGGAAACTGGTCAGGCAAAAGATAATTGATATAAAACACTTCAGATCTTCCTGGTATACTTTGTAAAAGTGGATTAATAAAATGGTGGTGGATTTCACAGCGGAAGGAACAACACAATAAGATATGTCCCACAGTATCTACAGTGGTGCCTCGCAAGACGAAATTAATTCGTTCCGTGAGTTTTGTCGTCTTGCGATTTTTTTCGTCTTGCGAACCACGGTGTCGGGAAAGTTTTGGAAAAGCTTCAAAAATCACCAAAGTCTTTAAAAACCTCAAAAAAGGCTACCACACTGCGTTCTATGAGTTGCTCCTCGAAGTCAAGTCGCAACTGTATTAGCGGTGTTAAGAAAAAGCAAACAAACTTGCAAGACGTTTCCATCTTGCAAAGCAAGCCCATTGGGAAAATCGTCTTGCGAAGCAGCTCAAAAAACAAAAAACCCTTTCGTCTAGCGAGTTTTTTGTCTTGCGAGGCATTCGTCTTGCGAGCTACCACTGTATTTTCTCTACTTTGCAAGGGAATAAACATTCCTATCAAAACTCATATCAAGCAATATAAAGTTTATACCCATTCATATTGAAAGGCAGGTCTTTCAGTGAAAAGGTGGTGAAGCATTCTTCGCTTCTTGTGTGTTTTCTTTTACAGTCAGCGGTTCTTAAGGGTTTCAGACAGGAGTCTTTCTTAGCACCAGCTGGAGATGCCAGGAACTGCCTTCCCAGAATTCTTTGGGAGAAGCCATGTACTTTGCATGTATGATGTGGATGTGACCCAAACCTGGAACCATTAGCACAGAAAACATTTGCTCTGTTATTGAGCTCCTACAACCCTTCCACTAAAAATTATCTCTCTTCCCCAATCACAGATAATCCAACCTTAGAAAATTCTGATCCTGATGTTTTGTTGGTTGTTTATGTAGATGCAGTCTAGCTATTTTGCTAGTTTCCTCCCTATTTCCCCAAATGTGTGATGCGGCAGTGTCAAGACCCAACGTTTTGTTGATAATGGCGGATGACCTTGGCTATGGTGATTTGGGATGCTTTGGTAACGACACACTCAAGTAAGTGTCATTTTGTGACTTGAGATCATGCACTCAGCCCCACCCACAAAGTTGCACCACTCGTCCTGTTCCTCCCCAGGCTCACCTTTTGCTTTTGGGGGCAGCTCCTTTTCACCCCAAAGGCTCCTTGTTCAATTAACCACCACAGTGTAAATCACAGTTTTGTACAGTGTCACTACATTACTAGAGTCTGATGATTTGGGTCATGCAATTTAGCTATATTGCTTCTATGGTTTCATCTCTACAGCCTAGAGAATTTTTTTAGTAAGCGTTTGATACAATTTCTAAATAAACCCTTTGTTGCCTCTGCAGCCCTCAAGATGGAGCTGCGACCCAAGAAAGGCTTCACGAAAAGGTTTCTACAAATGACAGGGCAGTATTCCCAAACTAAAGTATCTCTTTGTTCTACATATTAGGACTCCTAATATTGACCAGCTAGCAAGGGAAGGAGTGAAGCTTACTCAGCAGATTGCTGCAGCTTCGCTTTGTACCCCAAGCAGAGCAGCTTTTCTGACTGGCAGATACCCCATCAGATCAGGTTTGGCGCTCTCTTTAAATGGTTGGTTGGTGTTTGGGTGCACAGAGGATTACCCCAAGCGATAACCAGCCCTGATGCAGATCAGAGGGAGGGGGGAGCATATGCACACACATACATAGACCTCTTTCAGGGCTCTGCAGTTGTGCGTGCATTTTTTGCATAGCTGGACCTAGCATGACAAGATTCCTGTCAGTCACACCTCCTGGCCACCTGTCATGCAGCACAAGACTCCAGAAGTCTTTTCACACAGGCACAAGTCTGTACCCAGTGGTAGCACAACGGTGTTGCATGCAGAAGTTTCCAGGTTCAATCCCCATCATCTCCTGGTTGGGCTGGGAGGGAACCCTGCCTGACCTGAAGGGTTTATTAACTGCAGCGCAGCCAAGTCAATGTGATAGCAGCTGCCACTCATACTAAGGCTCTCGCCCCCAATTCCTTTTACATGTTAGGTATGGTGTCCAGACATGATCCCCGTGTCTTCGCGCGTACTGGTGCTTCTGGAGGACTCCCCACGAATGAAACAACATTTGCTAAGTTATTACAGCAACAGGGCTACACCACGGGCCTTGTAGGTACAGTATCACATTGACATATTCCTTCCATTTTTCACTGACACATCTGAGCTTCAGTTTGATCAAAAATGTCATGGTTGTCACTGCCTTCTTGGGGTCTCCAGCTGACGAAGTTAAATTAGAGGGTAATCAAAAGAAATTATTGGGACAGAACTACCTAAATCGTATAGAAATTTATTTATGTACAGTGGTACCTCTGGTCACGTACTTAATTCGTTCCGGAGGTCTGTTCTTAACCTGAAACTGTTCTTAACCTGAAGCACCACTTTAGCTAATGGGGCCTCCCACTGTTGCCGCACTGCCGCCACGCGATTTCTGTTCTCATGCTGAAGCAAAGTTCTCAACCCGAGGTACTATCTCTGGGTTATTGGAGTCTGTAACCTGAAGCGTATGTAACCTGAAGCGTATGTAACCTGAGGTACCACTGTATGCTACTACAGCAGCAACAATGCCCAAAAGTGGAAAGAAGCAGTCCCACTAAAGGAAGAATGGATACAAAAACTTACGGAATATGCAGCAATGGCGAAACTTACCGGAAGAATAAGAAATCAAGATAACAAACTGTTTATAAAAGAATGGAAACGTTTTATTGAATATTAAAGATAAATTGTAAACAGATAAAAACATTAGCAGGATTGTTGTAATAACCTGAATTTTTATAAGAGTATATATTTACAGTAGATAATTAAATGAGGAAGTTAAATGAATTTGGATATGCAGAAGATATTGAAAAATAAATTTAAGGAACCGCAGAAAGAGGGGGAAGGAAGTTAAATTTTAAAATGTCAAATTGATTGTAAAATTAATGAAATGTATAAACTTGAAAAGTATAAATAAAAACTTTTTTAAAAATTAATAAAATAAATTAGAGGGTGAGCAGGCAGAATCAAGGGGGCAAGCTATTTTGAACGGAGGACAGGGTTTGCCTATATTTTTCCAGTATAAATATTAAGTGTATTAAGTTGCTTATTGGTAATTTACAGGATTCATGGTTTCTTTAGCTATCATTGTTTATCTTTTCAGGAAAATGGCACCAAGGCATGAACTGTGAATCCCACAATGACCACTGCCACCACCCTTTAAACCATGGCTTTGATTACTTCTATGGCACCCCTCTTACACTTGTGAATGAATGCCAGGCTAATAAGGATCCTGAGATGAACGTCCAGCTGCAAGCTACGTATTGGTTTTACACCCAGATGGCAGCTCTTTTGGTGTTCACTCTTGTGCTGGGAAGAACTACTGGTTTGTTCTATGTGAAATGGAAAATAATTGCCTTCACTGCTTCATGTGGTATCCTATTTTTCATCTCCTGGTTTGCCAATTATGGATTTGTAAGATACTGGAACTGCATCATGTTGAGAGATCACATCATTACTCAGCAGCCAATAAAGCTGGAAAATGCTGCCTCCAGGATATTGAAAGAGTCAACCTCATTTATTAAACGGTAACCCATTAAAATTATTTAACTGCTTTTCAGATTTTGAGAGGAGTGGACTGATTTTGAAACCTTTGTCGTCCGTGCTTAGGATGGAGCTAAGACTACCTTTACTAGTGTGTCAAATCACTGCATTGCTCAGTGGCATGTTTTTCAGATGATGTTGCATTGATACAAACTTTTAGGACAGAGCTTTCCAAACTTTTTATGCTTCATTTTGCGACACAGTAATTCAGTTTCGCGTCATTTCGCGACACAGTAATTTAGTTTTACTAGCAAACGGGAGGTTAAACTAACCCCTTTCCAGCCCCGGGAGGAGAGTGAGGAGTGTTCACATGAGACACCTATACACTGCAGCCGACACACTAACACATGGGTAGGCAAACTAAGGTCCGGGGGCCGGATCCAGCCCAATCACCTTCTAAATCCTGCCCATGGATGGTCGGGGATCAGCGTGTTTTATTTATAATGCATCTCCAGGTTATTTGTGGGACATAGGAATTCGCTCATTTTCCCCCCTTCAAAATATAGTCCAGCCCACCACAAGGTCTGAGGGACAGTGGACCGGCCCCCTGCTGGAAAAGTTTGCTGACCCCTGTACTAATGTATCGTTACACACAGTTTGCAAAGCTCTGATTTAGGATCTGGGTACCTTGCTGAAGTATTGGTACATCTCAGCCAAGGTGTCCACATGTTCAACTGTGTGCATGTGGTAAATGAAACTATGTGTGTGAAATGTGAATTTTCCTTTGTGCTTTGATTGGGCTCAGACATTCATTAAATTAAGTGTATAAGAGAGAAGTGTGCAACTTGTAAACATGCTGGGTTGGATTCCCCTAAGAAACTTCATCAACCAAAATCCTCTGCAAGGATTTCTCTATGCTTGTGCAACAGGATTTCCCCCCCCCCTTCTCTTAGATGCCCCCCAAAATTGGCTCAGGAGTCTGGAGAACTCAGAACAGGGCATGGGGAGGAGAGGGGCGATTGTTCCATCTGGCAAGATGAAATGCTTGCGCAGACAGAACAATTTAAAGAGTGTGATTTGAATTCTACCCAAAGTTCTTCACTAATTTGGGCTGAACCACTGGCAGCAAGCATAAGGGTAAAAATACCCATAAAGTCCTATTGTGTGTTCAGAGTGTTGAGTGTACATTATTCTTGTTGTGACTCTTTCACAACTATGTATAAAGTAGTTGAATATCATCATCATCATCAACTATTTTGACCTTCAATGTAAATAAAATAAACAAGTATGCAACTCATAAGCTTTGCCAAATACAGTTGCTCAGAGTTTTAGGGTGGCAGTCAGTAGGAAACTCAGCAGCTCACAGCATTTCAGTCTGGCAGGCACTGCTTATCATAACAATGACCATGAAGCATGGTAATGGTGGTGATAATAATGACTGGCTGAATGGGCTAAAACCTACTCCTTTTGTAACATTTCAATCTCATTAGTGTGTATGTGTATCTCTGTGTCTGTATCTGTTCAGATCTTTGCTCAGCTATGAATTCCACATAGCTAATGGATGCTTTCGTTGTTGTTTTAAAACAACATTTTAAAACATTTCCCCCCCCCCAGAAACAAACAAGGACCGTTCCTCCTCTTTGTTTCTTTGTTACACGTCCACACACCCTGTTTCACCACAAAGACGTTTCATGGAAAAAGCAGGCATGGTTTATATGGAGACAATGTAGAGGAAATGGACTGGATGGTGGGTGAGTAGCAATTGTGGTTATTGATATTTTTCTAAGGACCAAAGTAGAAGCCTTCCTTGGACCTTTTCTTCTTCTTTTTCCTGAATTTGTAACTTCCTTGTTGTCTTTCAACTGACTGTAGCGTTCAGCTTAGCACTGGAGAACAGAGATTCATAAATCTGATAAATCCCCTTCCCTGTCATCAGTTCCTTGAAACACTTCCTGAAACTGTGGCAATGTCATTTCAACATCTGGTAATGACAGATAATCCTCTCCATATTGATTTTACAAGCTTATTTATTTATATTTTATTGAAACAACTTATATGCTGCTTAACTACAATAGTATCTAAAAGCAGTTTACAAAGACACAATGCAAAAAATAAAAACCAGTTAAAACTATGAAATCAAATCACCAGTTAAAATACTATCTGGAATTATTATTATTTTTAAATCTTCATTAGATGCTGGAAGTGCAACAGGGAGGAGGCCTGCCTGACCTCAGATGGAAGGGGGCACCATAAAACTGGGCCCACAATATTAAGTTCATATCTTCTGAGGGATATGAGCCTTGAATCCCAAAAGACATCTGTGATCGGGCAGGGATATAAAGGATTCTGCAATCCTTGAGGTATCCTGGACCCAAGTATTTGGCTTAAAATTAACTCTTGTGGTTCATCCAACTCTGCAGGGGAAATTCTTGCTGCTGTTGACAAAGAGGGCTTGAGGAACAACACTTTTACTTACTTTACTTCTGACCACGGCGGCTTTTTGGAGGCTAGAGAGGGTATTACCCAGCTAGGTGGCTGGAACGGTATATACAAAGGTAAGGCAGCTTTCCTTCAATTCTCCATGCCCTTGTATAGATTACTGTACTTCAATGTGCCTGTGTGTCTGGAAACTTCCATGCATACAGAACAAAGCTTTGAGAGGACAAACTGGGCTTCTGAATTACAAACATATAATGCCACTACAAAGGCACGTTGACTGGCTCCCAAAGTAAGGTAAAGGGACCCCTGACCATTAGGTCCAGTCGTGACTGACTCTGGGGTTGTGGCAATCATCTCACTTTATTGGCCGAGGGAGCCAGCATACATCATGTGGCCAGCATGACTAAGCCGCATCAGGCGAACCAGAGCAGCACACGGAAATGCCGTTTACCTTCCCGCTGGAGCGGTACCTATTTATCTACTTGCACTTTGACGTGCTTTCAAATTGCTAGGTTGGCAGGAGGAGGGACCGAGCAACGGGAGCTCACCCCGTCGCGGGGATTCGAACTGCCGATTGGCAAGTCCAAGAGGCTCAGTGGTTTAACCCACAGCACCACCCGTGTCCCATGGCTCCCAAAGTGGGTTGCAACAAATTATTATGACATAACAAAATTTAAAATAGTGGTTAAAAAATAATAGCATCAGTGGCTTAAAACTGTTCTCAAACAGAACATCCATAAAACCACCTGGATCCCCATCCCCCAAGTCTTTAAGATTTCTTAAATGGCCAAAGAGTGGGGGACTTATGAATTCATCTTGACCATCACAGGTATGGGAGATCCCTGATATTCGCCAAGCTTACTGCTTTCATAGGTGGATCACAAAACAGTGCCTTGGATATCAGTCTTAAAGCTTGGGCAGTTATATATACGAACTTATTTATGTCAAGAGCCTGCGCATCCTCTTTATCAATATGTGTGTTCCTTCATTATTCATGCTGGGCTCTATAGGTTTTTTAAAATGCATTTAACAGCTTATCTCCACTCTGACGATCTCCACACTGAACTATGACATTCAGCTCATGAATTGTAATTATCTTTCTCTTCTATTACTTCTTCTTTGGCAGGTGGAAAAGGTATGGGAGGCTGGGAAGGAGGAATCCGTGTGCCTGGAATAGTTCGGTGGCCAGGGATAGTCCCTGCTGGCAGTGTTATTGAGGAACCAATAAGTCTTCTGGATATTTTCCCCACAGTGGCTCACTTGGCTGGGGCATCCATCCCACAAGACAGGTACAGAATACCGGTCTGAAAGTAGCTCAAGACGATTTGGATTTTAGCCATTAAAATTTGCAAAAATGTGTATATAATCCATAGCATCATCCATTTGCTTGGCTTTCTGACATGTTTTAATCCAGAAACATCTTAAGTGATTTCATCTACAGGTATTCTGTAAAGATTGCATTTAAAAAATATGCTGGCCTGTTAAATTCAAATGGATTTCTCCATATAAGGGCAAAAGCCTGTTGAATCATAGAATTGTAGAGTTGAAAGGATCATCTAGTCCAACCCCCTGCAACGCTGGAATATTATTCCACATCATGTGCTTTTTTTATTTTCCCAACAGCATTTAATATTTTAGGATTCCCCTCCCCTTTTCTCCATTTCAAATGGGCTCAAACCCATGACCTGGAGATTAAGAATCTTATGCTCTACCACCTGAGCTATCCCAGACTTTGTAAAATACAAAATCAAATGTAAATCTTTCTTTTTATTACAAGACCACATATTTAAATAGAAGGCAGGGGGCTTTCTTGGTAGTGGTGCCCACCCTGTGGAACTCCCTCTCGTCAAGGAAATAAACAACTATCTGACTTTTAGAAGACATCTGAAGGCAGCCCTGCTCAGAGATGTTTTTAATGCTTGATGTCGTATTGTGTTTAAATTTGTTGGAAGCTGCCCAATAGGTAGGAATTTGGGACATATGGTTGACATCGTTATGCCTGATCAATTGCACAATGGACTTCTGCTTGCCTGACTACCTCAGAAGCTCACCACCTCTACTCTAGTGGGTCCACCAACCATCCAGATTGGATTCTGGAGGATGGATAGAAAGCTGCAGTTGGTAGGAGAAGGGGGCAATACAAGGGGGAAGTGTCTTATGTGAGTGGAAATTGGCTCATCTGTTGATGAGTATTACCTTATGCATTTGCCTGACTGAAAACTGTTCATTCAATTAAATGGAAAAATTGATAGTGCCAAGACTAGCGCAACTCCTAAGGCAGAATAAGGACTCTTACAGGAAATATGGCGGCACAGAGAAGATCCTGTAAATCCTGTATCCTCTTTCTTTCCCCCTTCCTTCTATCCTGGCACATTTTGCCCTGAACTGTATGTAGTAGTAGAGGGCCAGGCTCAGGGTGGCTAACACCAAATATAAATTACAATAAAACATAATAGAAAAAAAGAAAAAACAGTTACTGTAGGACCAGCAAAAAAGCCAAGGGAAAATTTATATACCAAATCCCATACAAAGGGTCAGACTGAGTCCAAGCCAAGGGCCAGGCGGAACAGCTCCATCTTGCAGGCCCTGTGGAAAGATGTCAAATCCCGCAGGGCCCTGGTCTCTTGTGACAGAGCGTTCCACCAAGTCAGGGCCAGTGCTGAAAAGGCCCTGGCTCTAGTTGAGACCAATCTAACCTCCTTGAGACTCAGGACCACCAAAATGTTGTTATTTATGGACCTTAAAGTCCTCCACGGGGCATACCAGGAGAGGTGGTTCCTTAGGTATGAGCTAAAGAATCAGTCATCGGCCTATGCTGTACAGTACTACTTTACTAAATGTATTATTACTTTTCTTAGGGTGATTGATGGAAGGAACCAGATAGCTTTGCTACAGGGAGCGGTGCAGCACTCAGAGCATGAATTCATGTTTCACTACTGTGGGTCGTACTTGCATGCGGTGCGCTGGTACCAGAAAGAGAGTGAGTAGAAAATATTCTCCTTATATCAGGTATTGGGTCACTGAAATAAAATGCGTAGCTCATGATTCAGTGTGGCATCTTGACACCAACTTGCTTGCTTCTCAGACTGTGTGCACACCATACATTTAAAGTGCATCATGGGAACTGTAGTGTATTAAAGTGCTGGAGATTTTTGCTCTGTGAAGGGTAAACTACAGTTCCCAAGATTCTTTGGGGGCAAGCCATGCAGTTTAAATGTGCTCTAAATGTATGGTGTGTCCACACAACTGCACTCAAAGCTATAGGTTGTGCGGTATGGATTTCACTATTAGAAACATGAGGATTTGGTACTGGGTAGCCTATTATCCATTTCTGGATCGAGTATCCATTTCTGTCTATTATGACTGCTAGGTTGAGATTGAAAACATTTTGGAAATGCTTGGTGAAATCTCAAAAGCTGGAATGGATTCTACCTGTGAGTTGCCAATAGCAAGCTCACACACTCGCTAACCTGTATCAGAGCATTGAGTATCTTCACGCACTAACCACAATGTACACAAAATAATGTGCGAGACATTCTATATCTGTGTATATCCATTCTCTATGAACTGACTGTCTGGGGGGTCACAAAGGGGGCAAAACAATGTCTCTCTCCTGAAGTCTTTCTCAAAAGTTGAGTCAGGTGACATGTTGCTGAGTCAGCCACAGTTGGCCATGGGGTACCAACAACATTACTTGCTAATGTTATTCGCCTGCAGGCTGGTGAGTAAGATATGCACACTTCTCTGAAGGAAGCTCCACTGAACAGGGTGGGATTTTCATATGATTAAACATGCACAGCATTGCTCTTGCTTGCAGTAAGGGTTGAGCACTGATGACAAGAATACAACAATTTTGTGCCTGATGGATCTTGTCTGTTTTGAAGGAGTTGGGTTTGATAATTTTGCCAGGTTTCTTTCGGCAGTACAGGTCTGGAATTCAACAAAATTAAGAAATCAATAGTACCAAGCTTAATCTTTGTACCAAACTAGAGAATATCAAACAAATAAAGAAATAGGCTTCTTCTTCTTCTTCTTCTTCTTCTTCTTCTTCTTCTTCTTGCATTAATCTGGAAGTGTGCATCATTCAGCGTCCTTCTTTTCACCAGTTTGTTGGAATATATGGTAACTAGATGCTGAATATGTGTATTATAAGATATTCCACTAGAGGGCAAAGATATCCAAGCATTCTTTGAACAAACATGCATTTTATTCTTTCCTTTTCCAATGCTTATTTTTCTGAAAAGTAGCTATCTTCACAGCCACAGAATTGCGAAGTGCTTTTGATGCCAGATTTTGAAAGTGATTCAGCTGCAGATATTATAACCCCCATATGCGAAAACACAGTGTTTTCAGAAAGGGTGGAAATTCTTTTACACAAGTGCAAAAATGTAGTTGAATGTTTAGTTGAATACCACCCTTAATCTTTACTCTTCTTTTTTCAAGTCACTGATTTTTTTAAAAAAAATATTCTAATCAGACCATTAGGTGCTGTGTGATTTTTTTAAAATTATATTTGTATTTCTTACCTATTGTAATTTATTGCATTGCAGTTTGCATGCCACAGAAATCAAATTGTAATACAATAAAATGCATACAAGATAAGAAATAAAAAGGAAAGCAACAGTTAAAAATCAGTTTGAGTCCTTAATGCAACCATACATCCGCAGACACACTACAGACCACCTGAGAGAAGCTTGCAGGCCACTGTTTTAAAGACCCTCTCCTGGAATCAGTGGGCTTTCTTATCTTCCATTCTTAAACTCGATACAATTAATCAGTATAAACACATTTTAAAAAAATATCTATCTTTAATATTGGAGATGAGATTTTTCTATGAGGTAGGCTCAGTCCCTTATAAGGTATCCTGATGCTACAGTTGAACACCTCCCAAAAATGGCTCCCTCTCCCTGATAGCTGCTCACCAGGGCTATTTTTAGAGCTAACAGTTTTGTGGAGCGGAAAAACAGAATTCCATATCTATCCTGTGGAGAAGCGTTCTTCCATGGCAACTAGCAATTCATCATTTTTGACAGAGCTGTATGAGGGTAAAGGCTTCTGAAGCAGCTCCAAATATCTTGTCCTGGAAAATCTTCTGTTGGAAGAACCAAGTGGTTTAACTATCGTGAACAAATTTGACATCCATTCCAGTGAGGATTCCAAAAAGTGTTTGGAGGACCACATATTCATCAACTAGAAACTGAATCCCTTTAGTTTCTTTTCTCTAAGGTGGTGCTCTCTGGAAGGCCTATTATGTGACTCCAAAATTTCACCCAGAGGGGGGTGGTGCTTGTTATGGAAGAAGACTGTGTCCGTGTTCTGGAGAGCGAGTAATTCACCACAATCCTCCCTTGCTTTTTGACCTCACATCATCCTTCTGAAACCAGTCCTTTTCCACCAAATTCTGAGCCACTTTTCAACACACTAGAACAGTGATGTCCAACCAGTCGATCGTGATCTACTGATCGATCGCGGGCGTTCCTGGTCGATCCTTGTCGATCGCGTGATCCCGATAGATCTCCAAATATAATAATAATGAAGTGATAATGAAGATGCACTTATTTAAACAAATAAATTGTAGACTCCGATGACTTTTATAGAACTCCCTTCTTACTGGCCTAGTTCATGTGTAATGCTAAGTAATGGTTTGCTTAAAGAACCAAGTTGACTTGAAGATGATCAGACAAAACCATGGCTTATCAGACAAAAGCTGAAATAGATGGACCATTCATCTGATTTGGTATAAGGCAGAATCTTACATTTGTAGCGGAAATAATTCTGCCCATGGTCGTGAATTCTGCTTGTTCCTCTCAATCCAGAAGGAAGTGGTCACATTTTTAAATCAAGTACATAATTTAATCATAGTTAAACCCCAGTGGAATGGGACTTCAGTGCACCAAACTATGAACTCAGTTACACCTACAAGCATCAGCTCTAACCTTATAAACAGACCAATCTTCCACACTGCTAATGCGAAGAACTTGGATTTAAGCAGATTAATTTTCATTGAGAGCGATGGAGCTAAAGGAGCTTGGTCCTATCTATGCCGTTTTTTAGCTTGGTCCTATCTATGCCGTTTTTATGTTGACTGAATTGCTAGGCACCTAAAATAAACTACCAGCTTCCCAGTGTGAAGGTGAGATTATGCAGACCCCTACTGAGCTGAGCTCTTTGGAAATTTACAGGCTGGATACTGCGCCATGTTATAGGGCTTCTTTCCTACAGCAATCCATCTAAGTGTTGAAAGAGATAATCCAGAGATGAATTACAAGTTTATTCAACCCATGGCCATTAAGCTACTTTGCATGTAGCATTAAATGAGAAGTGGACAGCTCTCCATGGGCTGCTTCAGAGTGTACACCCAATTCTTCCTTTGCAGCCCTGGCATGAATTAAAAAAAGAATTCAGCCCACAGCTGAAAGGATCAGGAGTTCACGTATGAGTACATTTCCTCTTCTTTTGAGTTTGATGCCATGACGGACGTCTGATAAGACAGTATGGCATGGGCCAAATGAGGGGGTCTGCCAGGCCTGATTATTCTAATTAGGCCCATGGACTAGGAGTTCCCCACCACTGCATTGAACTATTGAACTGTGGTTTAAAATAGCTATAGTTTACAATGAACTAGCATGATGGGAGGAAACCAACCAGCAGATAGGTTGCCATTATGCACAAACCGGCATCAATGGTTTGTTGATGATGGCAAGCCAAGGTTTGTTTTTACTGGTATGGTGAAGAAAAGTACAAGGGAAGGAGGATGCTGTGGGGATATTTGAGCAGTGTGTAAAATGCAACAAAGGATACTCAGTTACTTAGTTCCATGCTGTTCCTTAGATGAGACAACTGCATTCTTTCAGTCTAATTCTTTGTTTTTTGAAAGATAGCCTTTTGGTTTAAATTACAAAAAAACAGAAAACCCACATCATTTCATTACTTTCCCTTGGTCATGTTAAAGTGCCTAGGCCACCCAAAATATATTTTTTAAAAGGCCACCACCTTTGCTTCTCTTGTCTGGCTCTCATTGATCATATCCGCAGTGTATTACATCTTTTGCAACATTTGTATAGCCCTCACTCTTCCAACGAGCATGAATTTTAGTCAATTTTTTTGCCAATGCCTAAAAGTTCAAGCAGGCACACTTCACATTTGATGTGTTTGTGATTTAAAAAAAAAAAATCAGTATTGTGTCAGGTACAAAAATTAGCATGTATCACATCAGAGTTGGTGCAACAACTCTGGTGCAAGTGAATGTGTGATTAAAACAGCAAAGGCTGCTTTATACTGAAATGTGATATGAAGGCAGAGGGGGTGGAATGGAAAAATTGAAGAAAAAAATGGGTGGGGGATATTCCAATTCTTCTCCTGTCTTCACATCTCTAGTTCATACTACACACACACATTCATTAACAGGATTTCCAGAGCACTCAAATGCTTTTCCCTTAAAAAACTGCATCTTGTAAATTTCTCCCAATAAAGAACCAGCTCTTACAAGTCACATTGACAATAACATCTACAGATGCTACACACAATTCCCAAACTAATTAATATAATGAAAGACAGATATAGAAATCAAGAATATAAAATGTTTATTTGACAATGAACAAAGTTACAAAAATAAAGAAAAAAAGCAGGATTTCTCTATTTACAAAACCAGAAAGTAAAGAATTACAAAGTAACAAATATGGGTGAGAAACTGCTGATTGTGTTGGCAAAAGCAGTTCCCTCCTGCAGCAACGGTTATCAAGGAACTCTACTTAGGAAGAGCACAAGTAGTCAGTTTAGGACTTGTCCTTTCCCACTATGAAACAGGGATGTTCACAGTAAAATACAGGAAGGGGGCAGAAATCTGTGAAAACTATTCCAATGCATCTCAAATTATAGAATGTTGTATACTTCTTCTTTTTTGCAGTAGTCTCAAGTTGCAGTTATAGTTAATTAAAATAATCATATTGCCCATTAGTGGCTCATTTAGAAACTTGTAAAGAGAATTATCCAGGCCAAATATAATTTTATAAGGATTTTTATTATGGCATCCATGTTTGTGGAGTCCACATAATGAGATGAAATCATCTTAGTTCATGCATTTGATGATGGGAACTTGCAACTACTAAGCACCCTTTTCGCCTCCAGTACATTATGAAGCCAACATGCCCTCCTATTCTGCATAGATTTTGATGTCCCTGGTTTCATTTTCACCCCCATTCCCATGCCTCCTACTCCTTTTATTTTTGCAATTCCCTTTGCACCCTCATTTTCACACTCAACCCTTTCCCCCCACCCCCTTCCTCCTTACTTTTCTTGACTCCCCTTGTACATAGAACAAATCAACAAAATCTATTTGAATTACTATATTTAAACCGAATCTCCAGAGAACGTCATGTTCCATCACTTTCGCAGTTATTGTATCATGGTGTTTTTGCTTTGCTTTCCCTTCCAGGTGGTCCAGTATGGAAAGTTCATTACACAACACCAATATTCAACCCCGAAGGCGCAGGAGCCTGTTATGAAAAGGGGCTTTGCCCATGTTCCGGAGAAGGTGTAACACATCACGATCCTCCTCTGCTGTTTGATCTCTCAAGAGACCCATCAGAGGCCGTGCCTCTTTCACCGGACATGGAGCCCTTGTTCCACACAGTCCTAAAGCACATAGGCAGAGCTGTGGAGGAGCATCGCAGCTCCCTCACACCTGTCCCACAGCAGCTCTCTTCTGGAAACAATATGTGGAAACCATGGCTGCAGCCATGCTGTGGGACCTTCCCGTTCTGTTGGTGTGACAATGAAGAAAGTGATACCCATTCATATAAAGTGGGCTAGCAAAAAGAATCCTCTTGCAATGAAACACTGTTCTTAGTACAGACAACACGAGCCAAGACATTCTTAGCTTTCTCTCATAAAGCAGCTGGGGATCGGAAGTGGGAGGTTTTTGTTGTTGTTGCTTTCTTTCCATATTATACCCATATGTGCCACTTTTCCTTGTTACTGGCTTGTTTTCTTAAAAACAGCAGCCCCTCAGTGCCTCTCCATCCCTGCTTTGCTCAAACCTTAATTGAGAAGGAGCAGCTAAAATTATACAGGGAGACCTCCGTTCTCACTGTCTTGGCTTGTGTTGTCTGTACTATACTTAAAATTTGGATCAAGGAGCATCAAATGGGCAGAGAAACCCCAAGGCTGCACCAGATCTTTGCAGAATTAGATACAAAGTCTAATTACACTGGGGAACAAAAAAAAAATCATTTTCTGTTGCATGAGGTTTTTCAACTGTTCTTATATGTTCTTTCAATCTGATTTCAAATCTGAAATAGATTTTCGTGTACATGCTATAGTTATCTTTCCATTTCCAACTTTTGCCGATATGTCATATTTACACTGGGAATAAGTGGACACTGACACATTGATCTACCCTAACCACATGGTAAATATTGTTTTGCAAATTTAATTTTTGTAGTTTTGTAACCTAAATATTTGTATTTTTCAGATTGGACCATGGCTTCTTCAAGTAGACTGTATCCCAAGGGAATACTTTCTTTGCATACCTCCAACTGTACATAGATATACATGTCATCTTCAATGCGATACATGTCAGGTTCAATGCTATATAAGTCACTTACATTTATACTCATATTGTACTACTTTGGCTATGTGTTTAATAAAATATTGAATTCTCGCATTGTGAAAAACAAAGATTATGGTGAAAAGTGAAAAACATCCTAGGCCAACCCCAACCTCTCTCACCACCAAAGGCACACAAGTGAACAACACAACCAACGCTGACACCAAACTCTACATACATTAAACATAATAGAAACACCGCCACCCGACCCCACCCCTATCCATCCTCCCTCTCTCCACCACCCCCTTTTTTCTTTTTTCTTTTCCTCTCCCCCTAATGCCTCAACAAATGAAACGGATTTGTAAAAATGTTACATGGGGGAAAAAAATACGAGGCACTACACTTCTGTAAAACAAGAAAATCCTGAATAAAATATATAATAAAAAAAGTGAAAAACATGAATTGCAAAAATAACTAGAGCTTACAGAACAAAACCAACTTCAGATATGAGATCAGCACGTCGAAATTAGGTTAGAACAACTGCAGGTGTCAATGCAACAAAAAATTTGTTCCCCAATGTTATTCAGCATTCAGCTTCCTAAAGTTTAGCAAACTCTTTCCCTAACTGTCCCCAATATATTGAAACTTTCACACAATATTGATAGGTGCATATAAATAGACTGAGTGCCTTCTGTCCTGGGGCTGTTCAAATACATGGGAACATAAGGGCTGCACTTCATGAAGAAGGTTGCAGGTTCAATTCCTAGTGTCTCCAAGTAGGGCTGGGCATATCTCCATCTAAAACCCTGGAGAACCAGTCAGTTCTAGACAACGCTGAGCTAGATGAACCAAATGTCTGACTTAGTACAAAGCCTACGTACCTATGTACATCAAGTTCCAAGGAAATTACCGTATTTTTTGCTCTATAACAGGGGTGTCAAACTCAAATTCATCGGGGGCCGCATCAGCAGTTTGGTCACCCTCAAAGGGCCGGTTCTATCATTAGGTTTGTGGTTTATAACTGATTGCATTGGTAGCTGGGGACACCTCTCCGGTGTACTGTGTACATGTAGAATACGGTTTCAAAACCGTCGTTTGTGTTCCTGAGGGCAGGAAAGATGCTTCCTTAGTTATTCCACAAGGGCGACTCTCACAATCATTTCTTGTGCCTTCCAAGTGGCACCAGGTGGCTGCAGTTACATTAGCTGGCCGGCATGGGGGCGCAAAGCAGGAAACAGCCTCTTCCGCCAGGCGCCCGAAGGCGCGCTGCAAACACGGTGCATTCTGGCAAAGAGCCTCTTTCCCCGAGAAGCGGTGGCAGGTGGGGCGTGAGGCGCGTGCGCATGAAGGGAGAAAGTCCATGCCGGGCGGAGGCGGCCCTGCCCATGTGCGAAAACATTTCCCACCTACACACCCAAGCTCCGCCCCTGCCATTTCTATCTCTCTCTCCCCCGCCCTTGTCGAGCATGCGCAGGAGGGCGGGCTCAAACGCCGAGAGGGTGCGCCCGCGCGCGCTGCACTCTTTCAACGGATGTCAGGGCGGGCGGGCGGAGAGCGAGGTAAGGCCTCCCGCGCGTGCGCAGCCGCAATGTGTGTCCCTCCGCCCCGGGCCCCTTTCCCTCCCCCATCCACGGGCCACATGACGAGGTCTGGCGGGCCGGATTCGGCCCGCGGGCCTTGTGTTTGACACCCGTGCTCTATAAGACTCATTTTTCCCCTCCTAAAAAGGGGGAATGTGTGTGTGTCTTATGGAGCGAATGCAGGCTGCGCAGCTATCCCAGAAGCCAGAACAGCAAGAGGGATTGCTGCTTTCACTGCGCAGCGATCCCTCTTGCTGTTCTGGCTTCTGAGATTCAGAATATTTTTTTCTTGTTTTCCTCCTCCAAAAACTAGGTGCGTCATGTGGTCTGGTGCGTCTTATAGAGCGAAAAATACGGTATAAAGCAGTACAAAAGTCCTATATTAGCACCATTGTAGAAGGTGTTTGATTCCACGTGTCAACCATCTAATAAACTATCCACCTCCTCACCTTGTAAGCTATGGTAAGCTCTGAAGAAAGATGTACTTCAATTGTTCTCAACAGGAAAAAAATTAAACAGAATTTTAGTTACCCAAGAACCAAAAACAGAAAAGAAACTTCTTTCCCCAAAACACACACATCCTGGTAATTCCTAAAAACAGAAAACTATGGCCATGGTCCATGAAATCATGGAATATACTAAAGATTCCTATAGGCTCGATGTAGCTCTATTCCCCCCCCCCACACACACACACACAAGTTTGCACATATGGGCACTAAGCTAGGCCTTAGGAGGAGACCAGCACTTCCAGTTCCACCCTAGCATCTTGAGGTAATTTATGCTTCAGAGTATGCCCAACTTACAACAAGCAGGATTGGGTGGGGATACAGAAAGTATACAGAGACCACCTTAGCCATCTACTGTACTGCTTGAGAGCACACCACAGGTAAATCAGGAGTGGGGAACCAGTGGCTCTCCAGAAGTTGCTATACTACAATGCCCATCATTCCTGGTCATCTGGGGCTGATGGGATTTTGAGTCCAACAATGTCTGGAGGGCCACTGGTTCCTCAGCCCTGAGGGCAGAGGGAAGGGAGAAAGACAAGTTTACTGAACACACAGGAATCCTCTATGGATGGGTGTTAAAACACAGAGTCTGCTGTGTGTACATCAGTCCTGCCTTAGAAGTCTTTGGACTTTTTATTTCCAATATTTGTACCTGCCAAACCGAAGAATCAAATAGGATGCCATATTTGGTTCATTAGTATAAAGCCATTTTTCATGCTCTCAGATGAAGGTGAGAATATTTCATGAGGCACTATAGATCAGTAATAAAAACAGGGGTTTGTTTTTAGCAGAGTGTACAGCACCCATCTGCATGAGAGAAAGAGAAAGGGGGGAGGGAGAGAGAGGGAGGGAGGGAGAGAGAGAATGATCTAATGGATTCCAAAGTCTTTATCATGCTTATCTATAGAAGTTGGTCCAAAACAAAAGTAAATAAATCCAAAAGAAAACAACATTGGTCCGACAAAACACAATGAGCTGCAAAAATGAATGAAGATTAAATAGCTGCAGTACCAGTAGACTGTGCAACTAGGCACTGTGGATTGTCCCACCAAAAACCACACAAGAAATGCAGACGGAAGGTCCCCTGGCATTTTCAGTTAAGCATTTCTCAAGTAGCTTTACTATACAAGCCTAGAGGATGCTGCCAGGCAGAATAATCAGTATTGGCTAAGCTGACCCAGTGTTCTGACTCATGTAAGGCAGTTTTAGAAGCCCATTGTGTTTCATTCTCTGGAAGCAATGCATACTGTCACAATGTATACACAGGTGCATTTAGCAAGCACAACCATTTTCACGGTGCTATTTTTGTTTGCATTCCCCCCTGCAAAACAGAAAGGGCCCTGCCCTGGAGATTCCACAGATGTTGTAAATTTAAACAGCAGTCGGCCCCTGTAAGCGTATACGGGCAAGATCTATAATAAAAAGGAATCTAACTTCTTTTTAATGTTTTCAAAAGCATCTTTCCCCAGATAGTCAATGTGGCCTTCCTCCCATTTTCTTCGTTCATCTTCTGCACTTAGCACCTCTGGATTTGGCTGAATACATAGCTCTGAAACAGAGCTGGTAACGTCGTCCTGCGAAAAGGGAGATCAAGAAATGCCATTTGTACCATTTTCAGGCAAAACATAAAAGCCTGAAAGCTAGTTTCAAGATTCTGATAATAGTGCAAACAGTTGACTTTTCAGTGCCCAGGGCAACTAGAAGATGAGCTATATATTAATACAGAGAATAGAGTAGCTCAGGTTACTTGAGGGACATTATTACAGTGCTGTATGGGAATAGAGATGTGCACAGATTGTTTGGTCTGAGTAGCAAAACTGAAGAATTTCCCCACACTAGGATTCTAACAATGTGAGGGAGTGGAGGGGGGGTGCTCCCTAGTCCCCCACCCTCTCAAGGAGACTCCCTGTGCTATTTAGAACTTGGATCTTCTAGGGCTTGTATATGAGTAGAAATTGCACAGCGGAGAATGCTCAATGTTGCACAAGTTCAGTCCTCAAGGTATGGAAGGGATGAGTGCAAAGAGTGAAACAGAATGTGCAGAGCCAGGCAGCAGCTCCCTGACCTCCCTCCTCACATAATTGGAATCACCCAAAGGAGCAGAGCATCTGAACAGAGCTAGTGTCTCATAGCAAATGTAAGCAAGCCATAATTTTGGCTCCCGTCCTCCAAATACTCTGCTGTCATTCCCACCATACTGGACGTGTTTCCCATTCAGACATTTTCAGGTTCTTGGCTATTCCCTTGCTCCCAAGGCTCAGAATGCCTTCAAGTGCTTCGTCCATTTCCCCTCCCCATTTCTTCTTTCAAAAACAAAACAAAATTAGCAGATCATGTCGCTGTTTGTCTGTACAGATTATCTTATGAAGATGCCCATTCTAAAATCACTGCTCTCAGATCAGAATGCAGAAATAAACGTTGCCCCCAAAAGGCATATACTCATATTTACCATTTTCACAGTTTCCTGAGGAGTTGGGTTAAAAGTGGGCTCTGGTGAAGATTCACTTGGCTCAGCAATGTGGACCTCAAGACTGCCCTCAGCTTTCTGTACAGACTGATAAAAATAAAGTGCCTGTTTTACTGCTCATTCAGAAAATAAGAGATCAGTTTTTATCAGAGCCATTACGGAGCCTGGCCCATACATCATCACTTGATCAATCATTTCTTTTGAAGTAGAAGTAACTTACAGGTTCAAAATAAGCTGCAAAAGAAAAACAGAATAAGAGCAACTAGCCTCTTCTGTTGTGATTCAGCTATTCAGAATATCAGTACGGTATGCCACAACCCACAGAGATGTGTAGTGACCACTAACGTGTAGTGACCACTAACTAACATCCACTCTACCCTACTTATATACAATGAATGGGTGGTATCTCACTAACTCTAGGGTTGCCATATTTCAAAAAGTGAACATCTGGACACAAAAGTTGTTGAGCTTGCCATACGGCCAGATTTTCCCAGACAGTAAAGCAATTCCTGCCCAGAAACCGGGCAATGGACTGAGAAATTCCAGACGTATGGCAACCCTAACTAACACAGCAATTTAAATTATAGGAAGCCAATATACACAGGGGTAAATTATGCTGGTGTAACTTACCCCTATTCCAAACTCCATTCAAAAGTGGGGTCACTGCTGGTTGAGCCAGCCCAAGCCTGGCAGAGGGAAAGCAAGCCTTTAAAAAAGAAGTTGATTTACATGACCCTTTTCACCAGCATAACTTCCTTTCAGTTGCTAGATCACATGACCAAGCTGAACTGAGTTTGGAACAGGGATAAGTCTCCACCTGCCCTGTCCTCTGCTCTCCCATCCATAACATCCCTTTGCTGAGCTGGCTGAGCTGGAGTAGAAGACTTAAAATGGGGCATCTCCAGGCTGAGCCAAGACTTTAGCCAGATCAGCCAGAAATACATCTACTCCAAACTCAGTTTGTCCTGGTAGACCTTGGGTTTGTATTGCTCCCTGGCAAAGCAATCTGAAATATAGGAAACCAACTGAAGTTATGCCAAGGTAAACACTCCCATTCCAAACTCCCTTCAGCGGCAGGGCTGGCCTGAGCCTGGCAGAGGGAAAACAAGCCTTTAAAATAGAGTTGATAAGTCATGTGACTGAGCTGAATGAAGTTTGGGGTGGGGTATTTCTCCCCTTGCCCATCCTACCACACCACTTTGGGGGGACTTAGTTTGGTCTTGGCTTACACTTCTTTGGCTGAGCCCTGGCTGAGGCAGGATGCAGGATTTCAACTGGTACAGCCTGGCTGAGCCAGAGATCCACTTGTTCCAATCCCTCATTGAGGACGTTCTTGGGTTTGGATTGCTTAAGATTCCAGCCAGAGTCACCTTAAAAAATCCTCATTTTTAAATGGGGTTCCTCAAACATTTTAAAACAGAAAATAACATTATAGTAACTTATTTACAATTGAAATTCTAATTTCATTGCTTTTCCAATGGAATCCCCCCCCTCAGATTTTAAGCACACTCACGTCATATATAGTTGGGAGATAAGCTGGCACAATACTTTAAATCAATTTTAAATACTTGGAAGCATCATGAAATTTTTAGAATTAGAATTCAATCAGAAGCCGTGTAAGCCGCGACGGATGTTTTGCATGTTCCAGTTTGCAAACTTTTTGGGAAGCAAAACATCCGTCGCGGCTTACACGGCTTCTGATTGAGTGCAGGAAGCTCCTGCGGCCAATTGGAAGCCGCACCTTGGTTTTCAGATGTTTTCAGAAGTCGAACGGACTTCCAGAACGGATGTCGTTCGAGAACCAAGATAGGACTGCAGTTCCACTGACTGCAACATAGCATGTTGTCAAGTAAAAGCATTAAGGATCAAACTGAATATAGTTTAATAAGCCCCATCTCTGCTCTGGAGAGAAGACACTGTTCCCAAAAGTAGTCAGAAATGGAGTGCCTCACTCTGAGGCTGCGATCCTACTGGGAAGAAAACCCCAAGTGAACTCAATGAGGTATAAGCATGCTGTTAGTATCACCAGGCTTCTATGTCTTTTCCTAAATCCTTTAAGGAGATCCCTCCCCACTCAGATATGTGCATCTACAAGGCTCAAACAAGAAGCAGAAAACTGATGAGAGGAAACTAGAATCATACAAATGCTGCTGCTCTCTGTCTGATCCAAAGCCACTCATTTTAAAACAGAAAATAACATTATAGTAACTTATTTACAATTGAAATTCTAATTTCATTGCTTTTCCAATGGAATCCCCCCCCCTCAGATTTTAAGCACACTCACGTCATATATAGTTGGGAGATAAGCTGGCACAATACTTTAAAGCAATTTTAAATACTTGGAAGCATCATGAAATTTTTAGAATTAAGTTTACTGTAACTAATTAGCAGAAATAAAAAGTACTTACCTTTTTGGCAAATAACTCATCAGGTGAGCTTACAACTGTTTCAGATACATGTTCCTCATTTGCTGGCAAAGAACTGCTAATGGCAGGATTTCCTCTTTCCAATTTACTTTCATCTCCACTCAAGTTTGGCTAATAACAACAAAAATTAATGTAATTTTGGAAGTTTTTCATCCATGAAAGTTCCTATGTTTGTACTCCACACATTTTAAATATTCTGTCTCCTTTTCCGCTACATTTCACTTTTTATTTATTTTGACAGTTGTCATTCTATTATCACTGCTAACAACTATATTATATGCAGATCGCTGTTCTAATGTAGCTCAAATTCTCCTTTAAAATGTGAATAGTTTTGCCAGGCAGGGAATGGCAATGCACATTCAAACACATATCCCAAGAAGTGCTTTAGGTGTGCCTCAGGGATGCATGGTGGTGCGGGAGGCGATGTTTGCCTATATTCCTCCCCTTTTTCTTTGAACATACCCCTGTGGTATATAACAAAAGTTATTGCGGGTTCAAAAGCCATTTTTCACAAAGCAAGGAAACCGAACCAAAAAGCTTCCCTTCCAAAAATTTTACCTCTTCTCTCTGGATTTGTGGCTCAGAAGACTCCTGTGTTTTTTCCAGTAATGGCAGTACATCAGAACTGTATGTTGTCCACCAGAGTTGAAGGAAACAGAGCTGACTGTTAGATAATGAGGATGAACCATCTTCTATCACTGTTCCTGTTTGAGGATTGTATTTATAGTTCCATGGCTTTGATGGTCCCAAGAAGTGGACTACCTTTGCATCTTTGCCAAAACTACAAAAAGGACACATGTAATCTTAAACATGAGTTTATATTAAGCCCCATTTTTAAAAAAGCAGATGCAAGATGGTTCATCTCTGCCAAGGCATTGCAGAACTATTTATTTATTTATTCATTCATTCATTCATGGGTATGTAGTTTTTTTATTAAAAAAAAATCCAGCGACTCACAGCAATTAAAATTCAATACACAGTACCACTGCAGGAGCGAAACATAAGTGAAAATAAAACAGGCCCTGGCTTACAAACAAACAAATACATAAGTGTAGAGGAGGGAAATCAGCTTGATAATTCTAGTACTAAGATGTGAGTTGATAACAGGCATTTGCATCTAGCTGGGGCCAGAATGATCTTCCTTTGCTAGTGTTCTTGCTGAGATGGAGGTGGTGCAAGCACTCATCAGGCCTTGTTCGTCTGCTTGGTGGGAAAGGCCTCTATTGTCACACCAGCAGCAGTGCTCTTGTTGGGTGGAAGACTGAAAGAAGCTCATTGTAGCAATCTGTCATTGAACCAATGGCTGAAGTCACCCTTGCCAGAAAGTGGCCTCTTGGGAAGGAGATGTGCAGCCTTCCAGTGGCTAGTGACAAGGGTCAGAGTGCCCTTCCCTTCATCTCTGCCAATGGACAGCAGGAATAATGTCCTTGCTGGTTGTGCGGAGGCAGGGGGAGAAAGTAAACTCCTTGCAAACTGCTCATTAGACAACAGGAGCATGAACTTGACAATGCACTTGGGAGGGCAAGGAAGAACTAGAAGGTGTCACCATGTTCAACATGGGAGGGGGATTTTAAATTATGGCTGGAAGCCATGGCTGATGATGAAGGCAGGATGGACAGAATGCTGTTCAGCAAGATGCCATTGTTTTGTAGTGGCCCTGGAAACACATCAGTCTCACTCATCCTGTTCCATCACCTATGGCCTCTTCTAAGTGTAAAAGGCCTTCCATTCCATTACACATCAACAAGGAGGGATTCTTGCACATTTAAAGCGAAAGCATCCCATCAGTACCTGGTAGAGAATTTTGGTTTTCCAGTTGAGCATTGCATGGGCTGTCTCATTTGCTTTTCTATTGCTTATCAAGCAAATAGTTTTTGCTCTGGTGCATAATTAGGTGTTCATAGTTTTGCATGCTTGGGTGTGCCATTGCTTCTTCCAGATTACACAAACACGGCAGTCAAACTATTCCAACCTGATCACTGGTTTTGCATAAACATAATGGTCAGAAACAGCAAGCTGAATGTTTTTTGCCATATAAATAAATTCACCAGTTGATCACCATATTTAGGACCTACATATATATACTGATAGTAATGCTATGTATGACACAAGGTGATCAGTAACTTCAGAATAGCCAATTACGGATTTCCTAAATCAGGCTTGCTTTTGAAACTGTTTTGACACATTGCAAGGCGTTGGACCAGATGATCCTCAGGACCCTTTCCAATTCTACGATTCTACGAGAGGTTCAACACCTATATATGATCTTGGTTGTGAACAATCTTGTGTTGCATGTGTGTACATACATCCCATTATCAGCTATGACAAAGAGAAACCTGTAAGCATAAGTCTTTAGAAGAGATATTTTTGCCCATGCAAGGGTCTGCCACTGAGATTTCAGCCCTAGAGTAAGGTAGACATTCACCAATGTATTATAGAGAGGTATATTTCTGTACTTACTATTGAAAAGCAGGGGCATAGGTGTAGACAACACTGCTGCTTAGATTATAGAGAAATGGCAAGTGTTTGTTAATGTCTGTTGTTGCCCAGTTGTTGAAGAAACTGTTTAACAATCCCTGATCACCTCCTAAAGTATTGAAAAGAACATATAACATAAACCACCATTTAATCTTCAAACACAAACTTACTCATGCCAAACGGTACTGACAATTGGTTTTGACCACCTGCCCAAATTTTTATTCCGAAACTGATGTTTCTCGTTCCTTCTTCCCATTTTTACATGGCATGCTATATTTGGAAAAAAGACATCAGCAAGAGGAACTTGTGGGCTTCCAGCTGATGCCTGACTCCAACTTCCATTATTCCTGACAATTGACCATGCTTGCTGAGGATGATGGGAGTTGGAGTCCAGCAATATCTGGAGGACCACAAGTTCTCCATCCCTGTACATTCCTCTTTATGGAATACTAGAGCTATGAGATAACGAAAACCACAGCCAGCACTGAAAATGCCAACAGTTTATGGGGTGGATTTATTTAGCCAACTTCCCCACCCAGCAAATAGTAGCCGGTGAAGCCAAAGTGAGGAAAGGTACTTGAGACACCATGACACAATCTAATATGAACTGCTAGATGATACAGGAAATGGGGAAAGTTGTATATATGAAAGCCATTTACAGTAGCAATTGCTGTTTGACGTACTTTCCTCTCACTTTTCGGTAGCATCTACTTCTGAACTTTCATCCTAGCCTGCCATTTCAGAGATCAGTGGCCTTACTAAAGTGTCTGCATCCATGAAAACACATTGGCTGTAGTAAGGGTCCAGCTCCATCAAAAGTTCACATCGTCAAAGAACTTCACCAGCGTGGACCTCACTCAAGCAGAACCAGGAAGGGGAGCGGGTGAACTTACCATCAAAGCTGCCATGTTCATTTGCAAACTGCAGGAGGAGGTTGTAGGTTTTCAAAGAAGGTTTGAAAACAAACACACCACTGTTAAAGCAGTCTGGCCAGCCAGAATCTGGAGCTGCTGAGAGTTCTTCCCGGTCAAACAGCTCGTCAATATTGCACAGTACCTAGAAAAGATGTGGCATGTTGGAATCATAGCCAATCTCCCTATTATACAAATTTCAGGGGTTCAAAACTCTTTCTTGGCAGTTTTGTCTTTATCAACTGGCTATGTCATCTCCTACCATTCACCACTCCCCTTCAGCCCCGCAATCAGCATCAATATGAACACACCAGTGTGTTGCTTCTCACATTGGAAATGATGGGAGGCACTTTAAAACGTACTGCAGGACTGCTAAGCATTCATGGTTTCCCGTCTCAATAACAGAATAGAACATTCTACACCCTAAAGTGTGTAGATATAGTTATAGATATAGATAGCTGGAGTTTTATAACTGTACTGACATTCTGCACTGAACAACAAAGTACAGATATGCACCTACAGTGTACATATATTGTTCATATGTATGTGCTATGCACACATACCGTATTGGCCTGAATATAACCCACACTTTCCCCCCAATTTCCGACCGTGAAAAGTTAAAGTGTGACTTATATTCATGACCTTACTGTATGCAGCCAGGAGCGCAGGGCAAACAGTGCCAGGAGCGCGGCAAAGAGGCGCCCGCCCCATGCGTAGTCCCCCGTCCTCTCCCCCAAGGCTGGGAAGGGAGAAAGTGAGGAAGGGGAAAGGCTTCCCACACCCACCCAGTATGCAGCCAGGAGCAGTGAGGAATGGAGCAGCTTATATTCAGGTATCACCCCCCCCCCGCCGCCCATTTTAAAGGTGCTGCTTATATTCAGGCCAATATGGTATTTACAAACCTACACAGATGTCAAGGATTTCCCCCAACCCACATATAAACCTCTTCCATTGAAACCCCACAACAATCAGCAAAAAGGTCGCCAGTTACTGAAAGCAACATGGCAAAACTTTCTTTTTCTAACTGGTGCTTCCCTTACCAGTGTGTCTGCATCCATGAAGACACATTTGCTATACTGAGTAAGAGTCCAGCAATGAAGTTTGGTAAAGGTTACACCCAGTTCCAGTCTCTCCAGCAAAGCCAAGTGCATAGAGTCATTGCTGTCAATTTCATTCACATCCACCACTGTGTCAAATACGGTGTTGAGGGCAGCCCTGACAAAACAAGTAAAATACAAGATTGGGAGCCTTGAGACATCTGCTTTTGCAAGAAATGCAGTGCAGGGTTTCTGACATTAAACTGAACTGAGAACAGCAGCTGGATTTTTAAAAACAAATACAGGCATCTCCACACTTACACGTGTTTGCTTTAAACTGCCAAAAGGTGCCGAAAGGGCAAAAACAGCCACAAAGAGTAGGAAAACTGCAATCCCATGAGCCTTTGCACTGACCTGGTGGAGAGTTGAAGTTTGAGAAAGGAGGTACCTCTAAATCACAGCCAAGCACTTCAGGGTACCGGTCTACCCCCCCCCCCTTGTTGTCATTTCCACATCGTCCTCCAGAGATTAGGAAGACTGAGAGGCACCATTTATGCCAGTCTGGTAAGTGCAGCTGGTTTTTAAAGGGTTTTCAAGAATTTCCAGGGGTTTAGAAGATGTTTACAGGCTTTCTAAATGGTGCCCCCCACTATACGTGATTTCATGTATATATGCAATACCTGGGAATGTAACCCCCACATGAGTGGGGCGATGCCTGTAGTATCTACTAGATGCAAGATAAACAAGCAAACAAAGTCACATTAGAAATATAAGAAAACCAAAAGCCAGTATCCACTACCTATGAACTATAAGAAGCAGTTGCTGTTAACTAAGGAGCAGGAACAAAATGTAAGGGAAACAAGTTAAAGACGCCACACAAGAACCAAAGATTACAGGTCAAAACCAATCTGACTATTTAAAATGTCAACTAATAATCAAAGTTGGTCATAAATAATCATAAGACTTAGAAGAACGATTCAATATCCATTTTGGTTCAAGCGACTGCCAAATGATGAGGAATACAGCCGTACCTTGGTTTTTGAACAGCTTAGTTCACGAACAATTTGGAACTCGAACGCCATAAAACTGGAAGTAGGTGTTCCGGTTTGCGAACTTTGCCTTGGAAGCCAAACGTCTGGCGTGGCTTCCACAGCTTCCAATTGGCTGCAGGATGCTCCTGCAGCCAATTGGAAGCCGCACCTTGGTCTTTGAACATTGCAGAAGTCAAACGGACTTCCGGACCGCATTGTGTTAAAAAACCAAGGTACAACTGTAACTGGGTAATGATCAATATGTAATGGAGGAACTGACTGTGTTTCCAACAGCAGGAAGCCAGATGCGTAGACCTGGAAGCTCAAAGCAGAGCATGAATGTTCTCTCCTGCTGCTTGTCTCCAGCATCTAGTAGTCTGATACAAGGACGGCTTCTGACTATCAAGTTCCACTGAGCTGTCATTTCCTCTGTTTTTATGTTCAGGCATGAGTGCTGACTTTTACATAGCCAAAACGACACCATCCCTGAGCAAGGGGAGGGGGTATCAGCAGGTTCAGGAAAACCCACAACATCTGCAGAAAATATTAAGATAGAGAAAATGATCCTATCAAGGAGGGTTTCTAGTACAGCCCATTTGAAGACTAAATATTCTCAGTGGCCACAGAAAGGTAGCAGAGCAAGTGGAAGGAAGGCATGGCTAACACTTGGAACAGTAAACATTTTGTTGCAGGTACTATTGGTACATCTGGCAGGAGCGAATTCCATAATTTATAGCCAAGTGCTAGACATGTCTACTCAGAAGCAAGCCCCATGGAATTCAATGGGACTTTGTCCCAGGTAAGTGTGTATGCCTTTATTGCCCACTGGGCAAAAAAATACTTTCGTCTTATCTAGTCTAAACCTACTGCCAATCGGTTTCTTTGAATAAGCCTCAGTTCTTTGTTTCTGATAGGAAGCAAAACTTCTATCTGTAGTTCTTCTAAGAGACCTTAAAATGAGCTTCTCGAGAAGCTGCTGAATTGCAACTCATTACCAAACTTAAAACCATGGAGAGACCTGGTTTGAACAAAGACATTGGATTCTTATCCCATTATACATGACTAAGCCATTTCTCACCTTTTCACCCCTTGCCTTTTCCTATAAGACCTATTACAGTCGTTAAGAGTCGTCAACAGGCTCATCTCAGCTATCTGCCAATCTCCCATTCCCACCACCCTTCTGAGTAATACCCCTCCCCACCTTCTCACTATATAGAAGGATCTGGCAACTTCTGTTTCAGTGTATCTGAAGAAGTGTGCATGCACACGAAAGCTCATACCTAGGACTAACTTAGTTGGTCTTTAAGGTGCTACTGGTAGGAATTTTTTTATTTTGACTATGGCAGACCAACACGGCTACCTATCTGTAACTGTAATAAATATGTTTGTGTTTCCCTACAAAATTTGTCAATAGATGGTGCTTCCGGTAAGTGAATGAAATGGGGGCTGGGGAGAAACACCACAAAAAAACCTGTTACAAATATTTGGAGAGAATATTGCCCTCTTTGGATGTTCTGTCTGAACATGGAAAGGAAGAAGGGAAAATGCATAGGGTAAGCCCCACCCTCTTGGTGATGCTATGTGCACCAGGCACACTTCCTGGCCAATGTATGACCTGTGTTTTTCTGAAAGGAGCTCTCCTACTCATACACACAGTTCCCAGGAAGGAATGGAAACCCTGATTGACTGCTTACACCATCCCACACTCTAACTGAATGTTGAAATGTTATCCATATCTGTGTGTAAATTGGAGTTTGGACTTTTTATGGCTGAAAACCCATAATGCAGTTCTTTTCTTCATGCAGTCACCCAAGTAGATCAGTCTCTGCTTACAGTTCTGTGCACAAAGTGATCCAAATATAGGGCCACAAGAGGAAATTTGCTTTCTAAACAAAACAAAACCTGTTTGCTCACACTTCTGGCCACACATGATTTCATTGGGAATTAAGCAACTCATTCAACACACTGCCTGCTTATTGTTATTTTGTAATCAGGGTTATGGAACAGAATTTGCATTTACATTTTGAAGATATTCAATTAATTGAATCTGAGAGCGTGTCCTCACCTCATTGCACTGGAGACTTGAGATGTAATTAGCACTGCCAGCCTTCGAGATGTTTTATGGTTCCTCAAGGACTGTCCGAGAACCAGAGCTCCGTGGCAATAAACATCATTGGTAGCAAGGGTCACAAAGGCCTGGTCTGTCACTGTAAACAAGCATTTCAGAGTGGTCCATTATGACAGCAGCCGAGAATTAGCTGGGGACCTTCTTGCCTCATCCTACCAAGCTGCAATTTCTGTAAACGTGTGTGGACTCTACAATTAGCTCTTTTGCTTACATAAACCTTTGAGAGAAACAAGTAAATAATTGCATAAGCTAGCAAGGTTTTGCTTCCTATTAGCAGATTGTATGACATGTCCCAGATTTTGTTTTGCCATAGTGAAAGAGACAATATAGAATTAAGCATAACACATGATGCACTTGTACATAGATTCATGCACACAGAGGCCCACCCATGCAATCTTGGTGCAACTGAAAAAGATGCAAACATATAGGGTGAGCCAGCCTATGAGTGCAAGTGATGGCATGCGAGCTTTGCAGTGGCGTAGCGTGGGGGGTGCCAGGGGTGCCGGCCGCACCGGGCGCAACATCTGGGGGGGCGCGCTCGCTGCCTCCGGAGTCGCCGAAGAGCCTCGGGCGCAGGCTGTAGCGGAGCCGCATGTCTCGCGGAACCGCCGAGCTGTGCGCGCGCCCGGGCTGAAGGCGCCCGGCAGGCAGCGGCTCTCCACGCTCGCCGCGGAGGACGCGCCAGGCAGCCCCTCCTCACAGCCCCGCCTCCGCCGGTGCTGCTGCAGCTGCTGGGCCGTTGCATTTTCCTCGCCTCTCTGCCCCCCTCCTCCTCCGGGCAAGCGGCGTCATTTGGGCGGCAGCGCCAGCGGCAACTTGCAGGTTAGGGGTTAGGGGGGGCGCAAGTTACTTGTCTTGTCCCGGGTTAGGGGGCGCAAATTACTTGCGTTGCCCCGGGTGCTGACAACTCACGCTACGCCGCTGGAGCTTTGTATCGCACACTGTTGGGAGAGACAGGTGCCTTAATACATTTAGGACACTGACATCAGTCTATGTACACAGCAGCCCTTTGTTTGTGGCCACGTGACATCTATTTATGATTTTGCCTTTATGCACCCAATGGGCATTGGGCTATTTCTGTGGACTTCAAGTACTCTGCCTTCAAATAATTATTTGCACACCCACTCAACTGTTATGGAATGCCAGTGAATTGCAAAAGTTTTCTGGGACATGGGGTGTAGCATACACACAGAGTTTATGTGATGTACCAGTTTAGCTTGTCAGGCCTCATGGAGGTCCGGCTAAGCAGGTACCACATCCCATCCATACAAATTACTGCCAGTGCAGTCAGGCCTAGGCCCAAGCTATAGAAAGAGGAGACATTCTCCAAATTGCAACCCTCTCGTGATACTGTACAACCCTGTTGTACAGAAAGCAAGTGACGTGAAGAGTCTAAGTATCATTGACTCTGTTTTGCATAATACAAATTCCTCCTTGGAAATGAGCGGGTGCTAAACCTTAAAATTAGGAACCAAAACGAAACCTATAATTTCCCTGCACATTTGCAAGGAATCTTCAACTACTGCAACTGGATGTTTATTTTTGAAAGCAGATGTGTTGCTCATCAAACAACACTTAGCATGTAAAGAAGGGAAATTACTTCATTACAGACTATTTCTGATTTTGCTTTTGCCAGGCTATGCTCGTGCGAACGGAATAAAACTTCAGGCACAATAGAGAAACATACAAGAATTAAATAGGGTTGTTTATATTTACTTACGGGAAACAGGTGAACTAATAAAAACGATACAGTTTTCAGTGCTTTTTAAATAAAAGGGGGGGCTTCATCAAAAGAAGGGAGATTCCAACAAAACACCAGGAAGACCTTTCTGGCAGTAAGAGCTGTTCCACAGCAGAACAGAATATGTTAGAAGGTTGTGGATTCTCCATTGGAGGTTTTTAAGCACATGTGATCAAGTTGAGATTCCTGCATTGCAGGGGGTTGGACTAGATGACCCTTGGGGTCCCTTCCAACTCTCTGATTCTATGAATACAGTGCAGTAGTTATCTGCTAGAGAAAGGGTCATAGTCTAGTGGTAGGGGTTTGCATGCAGAAGGTCCCAGGTTCAATCTCTGGCTTCTCTAGATAGGACTGGGAATGTCCCCCGTCAAACCCTGCAGTCGCTGCCAGTCCGTGCAGACAATACAGTGCCATATGGACCAATGGCCATGTTCTACATAATCTTACACAAGCGTATGTTCTGCATAATCTTACGCATACTTATTCAGAAGTAAGCCCCACTGAAATAAAAGGTAAAGGGACCCCTGACCATTAGGTCCAGTCGTGACCGACTCTGGGGTTGCGGTGTTCATCTCGCTTTATTGGCCAAGGGAGCCGGTATACAGCTTCCGGGTCATGTGGCCAGCATGACTAAGCCACTTCTGGCAAACCAGAGCAGCGAAAGGAAACGCCGTTTACCTTCCCGCCGGAGTGGTACCTATTTATCTACTTGCACTGTGAGGTGCTTTCAAACTCCTAGGTTGGCAGGAGCTAGGACCGAGCAACGGGAGCTCACCCCGTCGCGGGGATTCGAACCGCTGACCTTCTGATCGGCAAGCGCCACCCGCGTCCCTCTCCCACTGAAGTAAATGTATACAATTCTTTAAAAAACTATTTCATGTACATGTATAAAGAAAGAGTCGTTCTACATGGCTGAGATCAGAAAAGAGAAATGAAAGAATGTACAGTGGTACCTCGGGTTAAGAACTTAATTTGTTCTGGAGATCTGTTCTTAATCTCAAACTGTTCTTAACCTGAAGCACCACTTTAGCTAATGGGGCCTTCCACTGCCACTGTGCCGCCACCACACAATTTCTGTTCTCATCATGAAGCAAAATTCTTAACCCAAGGTAATATTTCTGGGTTAGCGGAGTCTGTAACCTGAAGCGTCTGTAACCTGAAGTGTCTGTAACCCGAGGTACCACTGTACTAAGGCTGTATTTCTGCCATGTGTACTAGGTAACAAAAGTAAGCATGCAGTAGGATTCAACCTCTTCCTTCTCACTCTCTTCTTGATGAACTGTGCCCAGTATAATGTATTCAGAATGAAAACTGCTTGGAGAAAATGCATATCTTGTAGTTCCCAAAGGAGGAAACAAAGAACAGAGGGGAGAGGGGAGAAATCCACTTACCAGGCATCCTTTAAAGCCAACAGGGTAAGCTGCTAAGTAAATCCAATACTGATGGGAGAGAGAAGGGTTCCCAGCAGGCCTGTCTCACTCAACAAATCACCAGATAAGATTAGCCTCTTTCTTTCCTGCTGATGAGAGCAAGTGAATTAAAACATTCATTCACACATCCCCCAGATTGTATGTGGCCCCAGATTGCTGTGGGGCTTCGGGGACAAATTCAACCTCACTTTGAGAGAGAGAAGGAAAGATGTCAGAGGGATAGGGAAAAGAAGGAACTTGATCCTTCCTACTGTTCAGGACCCACCAAACTTTCCTTTGGGTGGTCGATCAAAAAACGAAACTCAATACAAATCTTTTAAAGGCTGTGCAGAAGCACACCTGAGCACGTCTCCTTCCATTCCCTTTTACCAGCAAAAGGAGGCCCATTTTCACGTTCCTTCCTTCACATTCCCCAGCAAAATATCGACTCTCTGATATCTGACCGTGCATTTGCAGTTGAGAGGGAGAAAAGCAGAAGGTGACCATTAACAAGGCTAAAACGAAGAATGAGTCTCGCATCAGCCTAACAGGCCGGTGGTTTTTGGCGATCGTTTTTGTTTTCTCCAGCTAGCCCCCACTTCTTCCAACAGCACGATGCTAAAGGGACGTTCACTCCGGAGCAAGCCCGTCAAAGTTCAGCGGCATGTAACTCCGCGTGATCAGGGCTGCAACCACAGGGCCCGGTCCTCTGCACGCCTGCTTGCATGCGAGCTCAGGAGGACTTGCATCTGAGTAGGTGCACACAGGCTAATGCCTCGGCGATCCGCTAGTCCTCAAGGTTGCCCCAAGGCTCGTGGCGGGTTTGCTATAACGGATCAAGGCAATAACAACCCTCACCCATGCGTTGGCAACCACCCCGTGCTGCCCCCTCCATCCGCCCACGGGGTGAGGGGCATGGGCGTTGCCAAGGGGAACAGGAGGGGGCAGCTGCCCCCCAATCAATGAAAATACTTAACTAAATGAGGTTCTGCCCCCGCAAAAAAGTCTGCCCCCCTAACATAAATCCTGGCTACGCCCATGGTGAAGGGAAAGGGTGCTATTAGCAGGACATAGTCCAACCTTGGACCAGCCACTGCCTCTCAGCCGATCCTACCTCGCAGGGTTGTGGTGCAGGACACGTGCGCCATCTAGAGGGTGGGCTTTAAATGCAATAGCCCCTTCCTGCCTCCATCATGGGAGAAATCTTGGCTCCCCCTCCCCTCCCCTCCCCTCCAGTGCAAGGACAAGGCTGCTGGGCGCCCCTCGGACCTCATTCCCCGCTTACCCTGCCGGCTCCATCCCTGCTACCACTCCACACCATGCGCGTCCCCTCCTCTGCCAGCGGCGCTGCCCTCTGCAAGTCCTCCAGGCGCCCTTGGGGGGTTTCCGCGGGCAGCTCGGCCGATGCGGCGCTGCTCTCTGCCCAGTCGCCGCCGCGGCCAGCCGACGGGGCGAAAGGCAACCTGTGACGCGCCCCCGTCCCAGGCAGCGGGGGCGGGGCCTCGCGCTCATTGGCCGCCGCCGCGGCCCCGCCCCTCCCTCCGCCAAGCCAAGCAGTGCCCGGGCCCCGGCGCGGAGAGGGGCTCGCCCGGCGCGCTGCCGCGGAGCAGGAGCGAAGCGAGCTCTGCTGAAGCATCAAACAGGCTGCGTTGGGGCCGGAGCTGGGGGGGGGGGTCGATCTTCTCACGTGGAGGCTGGGAGTTGGTAAAAAGATTTATATGCCGCTGAAGAAAAAGCAGTGAGCACAGGGGTGCCAAGTTGAATAAAATAGGGGGATCGCATAATCGATCACAAGACGCGTTGCGCTGCGCACACCCTATTTGAATGGCAGTGCCCATCAACTTGGGCGGGGGGCAGCACTTCAAATAAATTTATTTATGTTGAAGGGGCCTCGGCCCCCAGGAGTTGGCTCCTGTGGGTGTGCAGAATCGACACAATACAAAACGACAATCAAAAGATTTTAGAAACAAGTCGACGTCATGAAATTATCCGAATAAGTCAAGATAGGAAGAGTTGGAGCGCCTGGACTCTTTGTTAGTTCGTCTTTTCTCATTCCCACCCTTAGTTAAATCGCTCTCCCTAGTCTTGCCTTCGGCGGGGACGGCCTTGTTAAAAATGATCGTTGTGAGTTGCTAGAGTTGGCACTCTTTAGGGTTCACGTGTTCTGCCTCTTGTGTGCATCAGAAAGAGAGAGAGAGACTGCGTAACACTGAGGGGGAAATTACGTGGATGGATAGGGAGGGCAGAGAGAAACTATGTTAGAGTATTAAAAAAGCATAAAATACTTGATAACAAGAAGGGGCCATATTGGAGTCAGTGTGGCATGGTAGTTAGCGTGTTGGGCTAACCCTGGAGCACCAGGATTCAAATCTCTGCTCAGCCATGTGTCCCAGAGGGTGACCTTGCACCTCTCTCAGTCACTCTGCCTCTTAATCTCACTTACCTCACAGTGATGTGAGGATCAGAGGCATACCTAGGCTCCCTTGCGCCATTGGCAAGGAGATATATTGGAGCGCATGGATGGATAGTAAATGTCATAATAATAACCCCAAAGGTAGAGAAGAGGGGCTTAACCTTCCTCTCCCTGTCAAAAGCTCTCCTGGCTGCTATTTGCCTTGAGGGGAGAGTGAGGTGGTTGCCTCAACAATATATTATGGGTGTCATGAAAAGGCAGCAAAATGTTAGTTATTTAATGTAGTGTATGGCAGTATTTTTAAGCCACAGATAGGGAGAAATGTGCATGTGTTTTTTTCCTTCTGTCTCAAGTGCCAGACTGGTTGGGCTGCATTGACACAGCAGTTTATTCCATTTCCCCGAAATTGCACATTATATTTTAGCTTTCACATGACATAAAGGCCTTTTCTGGAAATCTAGTGGAATCTTGTGAAACTCATCTCCATATTAATTAGCACTCATCTCCATATTAATTGGCAGTGGTGGGGGTGTGTGTTTGATCTGCAAAATGGAGTGAGGGGGAGATTCCCCTCCCCAGTGAATAAGGCCCAAATCTGAATTTAGATTCTCCTTCACCTCAATATGGCTGTCTTTAAGCAAAGGAAAGAATGAGGCTCCACCATGCAGCCTGGGCATATCACACACTGCAGCTTCATATAGTAAGGATTTTTGCTATCAGATTTCTCTTACATCTCTGCTTGTTGCCTTCAGGCATTACCTGGCCAGAGTTCTTGTGCTTACTTGAGAAAGGAATGTTAATAACCCACAATATTCAAGTGGTGTGTCTCCATGGGAACTAATTGTTAGAAGATTGCTTCCTGACACTGAGAAAGGGTTGTGGGGCACATATTTCCCCCTCCCAGATAAGAATGATGGAATCTTGGTTTGCGCATGGAAAGAAATAATAGAAAGGGTGGTTTGTTTTTAATCCAGAGAACAACACAAAGGGCACTTCCAGACTGTCACTGTTGGACAATTTCAGGTTTCACAGTTACATTTAAACTCTCATGCAACAAACGTGTGCCCCCGCTGCTCTTAAAAGTGAGCATAACAACATTTAAAGACAATTACAATATCTGACAAGGGCAATCTAGCCATTGCAAAATAAATTTATATAGCAAAGGAAGTATTTAAGAACATAGCAATTGAACCTTGGTATGAGAATTGGGGTACTACAACTGCTCACCCTTTTGATGAAATATTGTGGGGTATGAACTTAAGTATCAAAACAAACAGATAAGGACAGGCTTCTAAGGCACACTGCAAACACCTGGCCTCACTTTAGATTAAAGTCAGGGCTGGGCTTGTTTATTCTAAGAATACCGGTACTTTTTTGAAATATGGCTGAAGACCACACACAAAGGATTCCATCTCAGACTCTCTCTTTTTTACTTTTAATGTGCAGCATATTAATATATTTAAATACTTATTCCATTGCAATAGTTCTTCATTTGGCACAATTGTTCAAGTGCAGTTTAAGGCAGAAAGGAAAACAACAAGAACATAATCCCCCCATAAATTCTGTAAATAATAGACAACTGATACACTAACAAAGATGATCATGAGAAATCATTATGTATTAAAAATAGACAGAAAAGTCAGGGGTAGGGGGAAATCCCACCACCACTTTTAAAGACAATATCCCCAAGCCAGAAATCCTTGAGCCCAACTAGGAGCCTTGCAGATACCAGTAGAGTTTTTAACAATGCACAATTCATTTTTTTTATCATACCAGACTGAATCCAGATGGGAATGTGCATTCAGAAACATGTTTATTTGTTCATGTGGATCCACATATCTGATTGAGGGTTATTACTTGCAAGTGAACCCAATGTGTTTCATATCTCACAGATACCAAGAGATTGAATTAATGAATTAAAGACTAACTACCCTGTCCTTCCAGACAATTGACTAAAATCAGAAACCTCAACAAAGTAACATTAGCAACCAATATAGATCTAAAAAGCAGATTTCACTAAAAAGCAGAAGAAAATAAAATAGCCTTTGCCAAGTACTTAAGAGCATGCCACCAACAGATAGATCTGGGGAGGTCATTCCATTGCCAGGGCAGCACAACCAAGAAAGCCTCATAGCCAAGACCAGGGTCTCTGTTACTGATTCTAATACACAGACAGGTTTGCTGGGCAGAATGCAGTTTCTCACATAATCTGGATCTGATGCTGCTTTGACTGACTAGGACACCTGCTGCTTAATAAAATATTACCAAAATGCTTTAAAAAATGCATTAGTCTCATCCAAATAATGAGTAATGTCTGAACTGAGATAAATCACTTCATATTGCCATTACAAAGATTTATTGATATTCTGATTGTCAGTGGCAAATAAACCTGTGCATTGCTCAAAGCTACCTCCAGGGTAGCGACCGTGTTCCAATTACTCCCTGAGTAAAACAGAAAATATAGTTGAAAGACTCCCCCCCCCCTACGAAGTATGACATTTAGAAACATTTAATGTCATATTAATGAAGAACTCTCATGTAGTTGTGTGCAATTAAATAGTTTCTAGCTCTGAAATACTGGTTAACAGTTTTCACTCAAGGAAAATGCCATATTACTGAAAACCTCAATGGGAGAATTTATACATAAATGTAACATAGTGTGTGAGAGTTTATAGATGATCTTCTGGAGGTCAGTATTTCTCAGTTGGTTTCTTGATGGTTTAGACAACTGCCCCACCTAAAATGAAAGATGTCATATCAATTTAAAATAGAGGCATGCATTACTTAAAGTGCAGTGCAATGCAAATACACTAACTAGGGAGAAACCCCTGTTGAACACAATGGGACTTGCTTCCAAATAAAAGACAAATGCCTAGGATTATGCTGCATTATAATTATAATTTGGCAAAATCCATGCACAGAACGGAGCCTATATGCTCAAAGGAACCATGAGTTTGTGTAACCACTGGTTTATCAAACTTTTACATGGCAATTGTATCTGCTGTGACTGCACTGGTAATTCTTCCAGTAAACCTGTAAAGTGTGCATTCCTAAACACAGGGATATGCAGTGCCTTTTTTCCCCTTAAAAAAATGTTTAGGGGTACCCTCATTTTCCTACTCATATTGAAATACTGCCCCTCAATGTGGCCAAACTTAGATTCACAACATGTTTAGGGGTATGCGTACCACTGCATCCCCCCAGGAAAAAAGGACTGGGGATATGCAATTGTGAGCTTCCAAATGCATGTCCTTGAATGCTTAAGAACTTTATTTCATGTGTGTTTATGATTCCAGCCTTAATGTAGTTTAGAAATCTGGCACGATAGAAGTTGAAATCAGGAAGATTTATTCTAAATGTTAAATAGTATTTCCCAGCTGTAGTATTTCTACTTTTGTAGAAAAGAATGCATTTCCCCCCGCTCTCTTGACTCTCTAGTTCTGCTATGGGTAATGCAGGGATTATTCTTCCCACTTCTGTTTGCTTGGAGAGTCAGATATCCCCAGTTATTCGGGAAGAGTCCAGAGTTCAGTGTTAGAGCACACGCCTTGCATACCTAACATTCTGGGTTTAGGAATGTGACTCTCTGACAGTAGAGGTGGGAAATGCCTTAAAAAGAGTTGACAGAGTAAATAGTAAAAGGCTAAACCAGAGGTGGGCAGAAGGAATCTAGCAGTAAATCTCTGGGTGAATTGAAGTAGATTGGCAAGAACAAAGAATCTCTAACTCATCTCTTCAGTTTTGAATTTTCATTGCAAGTGGTTTCATCCATTAGAACCATGATTATTTTTTGGTTCATCGTAGCAAATACGTAACTCTTACTACAGTTATTCTTACCTCTCGGTTTAAAACAGTATCTCTTTTTCTTGTAAGCAGTGTAGCCCGCTATTGCCCCACAGGCTAACAGCACAACTGCAATCACAACAGGAGACGAAATCTGAGCTGCCGAACTATCCACTAGAGATAAGGGAAGGAAACACATATTTCTCTTCTGAAATATACGAATATTCTGTTTTACGTATAGAAACTGAACCAGCACACCATGGTAGTTTCACACATCTATATTTTAAAAATTATAACAATCCGTGTCAGGGTGGTCTAGTATTGTTTGTTTACTTTAAGAAAGAGAGATCTGAGTAGAACTGCTCATAATCACAATAAATGAAGCACTGACTGACTACCAGGCTTTGGGAAGGAGGTGTGAGGATCTGGCAGAGTCTTGGAGCCCTCACACCTCCTTCCCAAACCCAGTATCTGCCAGTGAGGGCTGGGGGGCATCAAATGTTACCAAGGGCTACCAGAAAAGGCCACATGCAGACCTCCCTGAATTAGAAGGAAAAGCAGATACACAGGCCACCAAGTGGAGCATGCTCTTGATCCATGTTGGGGACATACCGTATTTTTTGCCCCATAGGACGCACTTTTTCCCCTCCAAAAATGAAGGGGAAATGTGTGTGCGTCCTATGGGGCGAATGCAGGCTTTCGCTGAAGCCTGGAGAGCAAGAGGCATCGGTGCGCACCAACCCCTCTCGCTCTCCAGGCTTCAGGAAGCTATCCACAAGCCTTGCAAGCCCGGCGGGAGTTTCCGCAGGCTCACAAGGCTTGTGGGCAGCAGACTGCTTCGGGCGAGTGTCCGCAAGCCTCGCGCGCCCGGCAGGAGGTCCCACCGGGCGCACAAGGCTTGGGGCGGCAGCCTGCAGCCCGAAGCACATGGAGCCCTCCGGAGGGTACCCCGTGCTTCGGGCAGGTGTGCGCAAGGCTTGGGGCGGCAGCCGCGGCGGGGGGGAATAATTTTTTTTTATTCATTTCCTCCCCCAAAAAACGAGGTGCGTCCTATGGGCCGGTGCGCCCTACAGGACGAAAAATATGGTAAATGGCTTCATCCACAGATAATGCCTTCACTTGACTGCTGTTTACTGCAAACAACAACTCCAGGGGCAAATAAATGCCTGAGTCTGGGAAAGTAGTAGATAGGTAGCCGTGTTGGTCTGCCATAGTCAAAATAAAAAAATTCCTTCCAGTAGCACCTTAAAGACCAACTAAGTTAGTTCTTGGTATGAGCTTTCGTGTGCATGCACACTTCTTCAGATACACTGAAACAGAAGTTGCCAGATCCTTCTATATAGTGAGAAGGTGGGGAGGGGTGTTACTCAGAAGGGTGGTGGGAATGGGAGATAGGCAGATAGCTGAGAGAGCCTCTTGACGACTCTTAACGACTGTAATGGGTCTTACAGGAAAAGGCAAGGGGTGGGAAGGTGAGAAATGGTTTAGTTATGTATAGTGAGATAAGAATCCAATGTCTTTGTTCAGCCCAGGTCTTTTCATGGTTTTAAGTTTGGTAATGAGTTGTAATTCAGCAGCTTCTCTTTCCAGTCTATTTCTGAAATTCCTTTGTAGTAAAACAGCTACTTTGAGATCTTGTATAGAATGTCCTGGGAGATTGAAGTGTTCTCCTACTGGTTTCTCTGTTCTGTGATTCTTGATGTCAGATTTATGTCCGTTTATTCTTTGGCGTAAGGTTTGGCCTGTTTGTCCAATATAGAGAGCTGAAGGACACTGTTGGCATTTGATGGCATACACAATGTTAGACGATGAGCAATTAAATAGTCCCGAGATGGTATGTGTGATGTTGTTGGGGCCAGTAATGGTGTTGCCATCAAATGCCAACAGTGTCCTTCAGCTCTCTATATTGGACAAACAGGCCAAACCTTACGCCAAAGAATAAACGGACATAAATCTGACATCAAGAATCACAGAACAGAGAAACCAGTAGGAGAACACTTCAATCTCCCAGGACATTCTATACAAGATCTCAAAGTAGCTGTTTTACTACAAAGGAATTTCAGAAATAGACTGGAAAGAGAAGCTGCTGAATTACAACTCATTACCAAACTTAAAACCATGAAAAGACCTGGGCTGAACAAAGACATTGGATTCTTATCTCACTATACATAACTAAACCATTTCTCACCTTCCCACCCCTTGCCTTTTCCTGTAAGACCTATTACAGTCGTTAAGAGTCGTCAAGAGGCTCTCTCAGCTATCTGCCTATCTCAGTGTTTCCCAACCGGTGTTCCGCGGCACACTAGTGTGCCGCGAGACGTTGCCTGGTGTGCCGTGGGAGGGAGGTGAGCGAGTCGGGCGGCGAGAGGCGGGGCGGCGGCAGCGAGGAGAGGCCGCCCAGCGCGGGGCTCTCGCCGTCTGCCTGCCTGGCTGCCTGCGTGGCGCTGACGTCACGGGGCTGTAACGTGCCCCACATAGGCACACGCGGGGCCGCGAGCGAGCGAGCTCCCACATCCCATCGCCGGCTCTGCACCAGGCGGTAGAGCTCGGCGAAGTCGCTGCGCTGGAAGGCCAGCAGCGCGCGCGCCTTGGCCAGGCTCTCGCCCGCCTGCGCCTCCAGGCACGGCGCCTCGGCGTCAGGCGGTAGCGAGCCCAGGAAGCAGCCCAGCCGGCCAGGGTCGCCCGCCTGCAGCAGCGCCTCGCACACGCACGAGACCTGCTCCGCCAAGAAGCGCGGCGAGCGGGGAGGATCGGGCGCGGCGGAGGCCAGCCCCGCGCTTGGAGAGGACGCAGCAGCCGTCGCCAAACCCGATCCTCCTCCTCCTGCTCCACCGCCGCCCTCTGGCTCTCAGCTGGGAGGAGCCTGCGGCGACGAGGCGGGCGCCGAAGTTGGCAGAATTTGGCGCGCCTCCTCGGCAGCGCCTTCGTCCTCCTCCTCCTGCCTCTGCTCTCCGGCGGCGGGGGTGCGCCGCCCTCCCCGGCCGGGGGGCTCGGCGGGGCCCGCGGGGAAGGAGGCCATGTTCGTGGCGTGTGGGATTGCGGCCCCCCTCGCCCGCCTCTGGCCCGCTCCCCTCCCCCTGCGCGCTGCCCTAGCCGTGCGGGTCTCCTCCCCCTGCGCCGCCGTCCCCTTTCCACATCCTAGGAGCCGCGGTCCGCCTTCCGCCCCCGGGCTGCGGCGCGGCTCCCAGCCCGGGCTGGCCTCCGCCTCCTGGGACGCGCGCCCACCCCCGCGGCCCCCCAAACTTTGGAGCAACTCTCCAGACGCTTCTCCCCCGCCTCGGTCTCCCTCCTTTCCACTTCTCTTCCCCCCTTCCTTCCCTCTTTCTTTCTCTTTCTCTCCCACCCGCCTTTCCTTCTATTAACTTTCCTTTCCCCTTCCCATGTAGAACAGTCCCTGCAAATAAAAACCTAGCATATTTGGAAGAGGGATGCTAGCCTAACCATTACCTTCTATGCTGTTACTATTTTTTTTTTTTTTTTTACATAAGTAAAAAGTGACCTTTCCCCATCTGGCATGGTGGTGTGCCTCGAGATTTTTTTCATGAAACAAGTGTGCCTTTGCCCAAAAAAGGTTGGGAAACACTGGCCTATCTCCCATTCCCACCACCCTTCTGAGTAACACCACTCCCCACCTTCTCACTATATAGAAGGATCTGGCAACTTCTGTTTCAGTGTATCTGAAGAAGTGTGCATGCACACGAAAGCTCATACCAAGAACTAACTTAGTTGGTCTTTAAGGTGCTACTGGAAGGAATTTTTTTATTTTGAGTCTGGGAAAGTGATTTTCAGCAGACGGGGGACCTCCAGCTACTTTTTATTTAAAATGAACATGGCCAGTTTGAGGCTGCTTTTTAAAAGCCCATTTATCGTAAAATGTACTTTGCTCCATAATATACACCAACATTTTTTTAAAAAAACTGTACACCAGCCTTACCAGTGTTGCCACCTTGATTTGAAATGTGGTCATTGCCCCCTGAAATGAGAGACAGCAACAAAAACATGATTTTGGGGGGAAGAAAAATAGAGAAATGTCAAAGCCACGCCAAGCTATTTAGCAAGATTTGGTTAAAAATACTCTGCTAGAGTTATGCCAGTTATTAGGATGCTAGCTTAACCTTTTGTGCTTTCATTCTGTATCAGCAATAAGAATAAGGATAATACATACTCCTCGGTCAATTACAACTTTTTATAAACTCTTTGGCAGGACATTAATGTGGACATTAAGATATTGCTAGGCCCCAACACAGGGATGCGGGTGGCACTGTGGGTTAAACCACAGAGCCTAGGACTTGCTGATCAGAAAGTCGGCGGTTTGAATCCCTACAACGGGGTGAGCTCCCATTGTTCGGTCCCTGCTCCTGCCAACCTAGCAGTTCGGAAGCACGTCAACATGCAAGTAGATAAATAGGTACCGCTCTGGCGGGAAGGTAAACAGCATTTCTGTGTGCTGCTCTGGTTCGCCAGAAGCGGCTTAGTCATGCTGGCCACATGACCCGGAAGCTGTATGCCGGCTCCCTCGGCCAATAAAGCGAGATGAGCGCCGCAACCCTAGAGTCGGTCACGACTGGAACTAATGGTCAGGGGTCCCTTTACCTTTACCTAGGCTCCAACACAGATCAGCCTCAGCCAATAGCTAAGGATGAGTTGAAGTCCAACAATATCTGGAAGGCCACAGTTTTCCCATCTCTGTTCTATGAATTTCTAAGAGTGCAGCTAAACTAATAATGCTGATGATATGTTGCTATGATATGTTGAGAGGAGGACTGTGAACCAGTGTGAAGGACCTGAATCACTGTAGGTTACCTGCTGGTCCTGGAGGTGGAGGTCTTCCATCATTGAGATCCAAATCATTAAAATCACCTACAAATAATTAAAATTATGGTATTAGTCTTTTTCTCCAAAGTATCCTTCCCAGCTTTTGCCAGGATGAATGCTAATATTTTGCAAACATCTTTCTTGGCTCAAAGGCAGTAACCAGCCTTCAGCCTATATCAACACCAGGGTTTCCCAAACTTAGGTCTCCAAGTGTTTTGGACTACAACTTCCATCATCCCTAACTAGCAGGACCAGTGGTCAAGGGTGATGGAAACTGTAGTCCGAAAACAGCTGGAGAAACCCTGATCTAGAGCTAGATATAAGAAATGAGCTATCTTTAACCTCAAAGCATCCAGTTGGAGTCTGTTCAAAAGCTACAATACCTAGCAGTCAAACAGACAGAAAATTGCTGTTCTGACAACAAAAATAGTACAACAATATATTTTCAAAAAGCACATATACTGTAAGATATGTGCTGTTTTTGCAGAATGACTCTGGTCTTCCCCAACCTGATCTATTCAAGATGTTTTGAACTACAGCCCCCATCAGTTGCCTCTCTAATAGCCTTAAGAGTGTCTCAAGACAGATCTCCTTATCATCAACATCAGTCACTTTGCTCCTAAACTCAGTCCTAATTATCAAAATATATAGGCAACTAATTGTGATGCAGGTGGTGCTGTGGGTTAAACCACAGAGCCTAGGACTTGCCTATCAGAAGGTCAGCAGTTCGAATCCCCACGACAGGGTGAGCTCCCGTGGTTCGGTCCCTGCTCCTGCCAACCTAGCAGTTCGAAAGCACGTCAAAGTGCAAGTAGATAAATAGGTACCGCTCCGGCGGGAATGTAAATGGCATTTCCGTGTGCTGCTTGGTTTGCCATAAGCGGCTTAGTCATGCTGGCCGCATGACCCGGAAACTGTACGCCGGCTCCCTCGGCCAATAAAGCGAGATAAGCGCCACAACCCCAGAGTCGGTCACAGCTGGACCTAATGGTCAGGGGTCCCTTTACCTTTATAGGCAACTAATTGCTTGTTAAACAGCCTTTTGCATTTACCACAAATTATGCTTACCAGAATTAATATGGCTTCCTGGCTGCGGACGTGGACGTGGGTATGGCTGAGGGTTCGGAGGAGGACCATCTAGAAATGACAGGTACAATTTGAAGAAGTGAAAAATCAAAACAAGGCACAGAATTCTTGTTTGTTTGCTTTAGCCTTTGCTGGGCTTTAGTTCTAGAAATACCTTGAAGGTTTCCATCTTTAAAGGTTGAGCCTAACATGCCCTAACTGGTTTTACAGAGTTTCCTTTTTCTTTTTTAAAGTTTAGTTTAGTTAAAATCAAGTCCTGATGATTATTCCTTTTTAAAAAGTTTACATAAATATCTGTGTTATGTTACAAAAACACAATATTGGACCATAAGGAAAAAATAGCCAATTTACTTCTGTTAATGCTTCTGTGTCGGTAGTGAGAGCACAGATGTGGTAACCACAAGAAGCTCATGTGCACATTATTATTTCTAAAAGGTATGGATGAAAAATGCAAAACACACTAAGAAGCAAGAGTCTCAAACTTTTTCAATAAGGGATGCAACATGTGAGTCTTCTGATGCAATGCATATTTAAGGCTGTAATCCTATGCACCTTGCCTGAGAATAAGGACTATTGAGCATAGTATGATTTCCAAGTAAACATAAACATTCCTAGGATTATAATATCTTGCTTGTATGGTGGTGCAAGGCCTACATACCTTCATAAATTAACTACTCCATTTTTCTGTATTGCATCCTAAATATACCTGAAACTAGACTGAAGGTGTTAACTTGTCAATTTTAATGTTGACCCTGATTTCGCCATCACAATGAGTTCATAAATTCATAGAATGCACATGTGAAAAGGCTAAAGTCTGATTCATAACCCTGTTAATCCAGATTACATGGATTTAAATGAGTAATGCAGAATGTGTTTAGATGAATTTAAGTTAAATTAGCATTACAAGTTTAAATCCAACTAATCAGAGTTCATTGATTTGTGGATTTAGCTGAAAAAAATATGAAAAGATTATTGCAAAATGTAGGGGATGGACAAATACTTACCACCAGCACCGAGGGCATCTCCTAAGTGAAAGTCGGGATCTAAAAGAAATAAAAATATATTACAAATGGATGAGCATTATCAGTGTAGATAAAATACCAGTTTTCAGCAATAAATGAAAGCATTAAAATGGGGGGGGGAATGAACAATTATAACACCCATCCCATGTCTACACCCAGACATTTCATCCCATCATTTATAATCCATTTTTTAATCTAAAATTGGATAGGGATCCTGCAGCCCTTCAGATATTATTGAACTACCATCAGCCACAGCCACCAATGGTCAGTGATGATGGGAATTGTCCTGCAATGTATGGAATGCCACAGGTTCCCGTTCCTTAATCTAAAGTTTACATTCTCTCTCTCTCTCTCTCTCTCTCTCTCTCTATATATATATATATAGACACACACACATACATACACCACACACACACACACACACACACACACACACACACAAACTACAACAGTACACAGTGTATTTCAGGGCTGATCTGCTCAAGTCTGACATGTTAAGAGAACATTTCCCCCAAAAAAACTCATAATAGCAGGGAAAACTTAGGATAGAACTTAGAAAAGTACTAATCTAATAAGGATTTCCAAAACATTTATGCTTATATAACTCTAATTATCAGAAATAAACACTCTTTTTTTTTAGATTTTAAAAGTAAAAATAATTCTTACCATTGTTTTCGTTGCCACCTCCGTGTGGTCTAAGGTCAGGATACAGCTTAGGTCTGGAGTTGCCATCTATTAAACATTTCAAGAAGTGTATCCATGAAGAGAAACAAAATGGAAATCAGAATTAATGCTTCTTTTAAAAATCTGTATCCAGTCTTAACTATTAAATTTTAAATCTGCCTCATTAACAATGTAAATCATTCATTCCGTTATTTCCTTGGCCACCTGAATGTGGTTCATATATTTTTCTTTCCTTAGCAAGAGCATTGTTTTGACTTCCTTAATTTAAGGCAAGGGTCACTAGCCTTTATAGCACATGAAACACATTTGAAGTTTTGGGAAAGTGCCCGAGCACCAGCCACAAAAATGGCTGCTGTGTGAGTCTGGCATAACACAAAATGTCTACCACATCTAAAAGAGCATAAAAAGAGGGAGTATAATTACAGCAACTCACCCACTGAAGGCTTTTTGGTAGCTGGAGGAGGCTTTGGGGTACCTAACACAATTAAAATTAATGTATCATACAGCTTATCAAAAGCAGGAACAACTTGATATTACATTTCTCACTCCAAGTGAGACGGTTAAGGTTGAAATTCTATACTCATTTGGCTGCAGGGCAGCACTTTCTTCTTTCAGCTCAGGTGGCAAAATGGGACACACGACTCCTGACCTGTATATACATTGCATTGTGAAATATGATTGTCCTTTTCTTTCAAAGCAGGGGTTGGTAAGTCCAGACTTGAGGGCCAAATGTAGCCACCTAAGCCCCTCAGGGACTCTTCCCTGTTCCATGCCATCCTTATGCACTCTCATCTGACTGGAAGGTGTCCTTCTTGAACTGCAATAATGCCTCTTGCTTGCTCGGATGGAAGATGGAGGGGTGTGTGGGTGTGGGTGCGGTGTGTTAGAAACTTCTGACTTTTACATCGCTGAAATGTAGGCTGCCGGGTGAAGATAAGTATTATATTTGCCCAATTTTGCCTTGAGCCCCTTCAGGCACAGTGCCCAGGTGATTCCTCATGCAGGAATGTGGTCCCTGGACTGAAGATGTTCCCACCCCTGCTTTAAAGTAGAAGGAACTCCCAATGGTCTCTCCAGATTTATATTTTGTCACCTCCCTTCTCCCAGATAGCAAGTAGCTGATGCTGGATACCCCTGATCCAATCAAGAAGAATCGCACTTCGTGGCATGTAAAATTATGTTTAAAATGAAGAATTATTGGGCCAATATCCAACTGCCTCTTCTGTAAATCCTCCTCCAAACTCTACTCCTGGGTAAAGAAGGTGCCATCCAGAACCCCAAACTCACTATTTGAGTTTCCCTGTGCTAAAAAAAGGTTGCTATTTAGATAGAAAGACAAGTTTCTAAAAAAACAAACAAAAAAACCCCCCAAAACAACAACATGTACACACAATGGCATCTGTTGAGGGATTCTTCTGGGAGTATTGTGCATATGTAGTTCTTTGCATAGGTTGTTGGGTGGGAAGGAATAGCAAGCACAAATAGTTTAGGGAAAGGTAGGATATTCATAATTTACATACATGCTCCTTTAAATCCTAGATTTGGGTTTCGCTTTTGGTCATGACCAGAAGAGGGAGATCTCCACCAAATCATATTAAACATGTTCTGCCTCTTTTAAAAATTTCTTTAAAAAATAATAACAAGAATAAAAATAAAAAAGACTAATCTTGAACTGCAGCATTTGTTTACTTCTTTTAGACCCTTTTGTTAATTGTGTTTTGCTTCTTCAGAAAATTTACCCAGGATTCCACATTTATTTCTGTACAATGATGTCCAGTTTTGCCATTAAACTGAAAGAGGAGTCACTTGTTTGATGTTTAGATCAAAAAAATAATATTCAAAAAATTTTTTTGCCAGGAATCTTACCTTTGTCAAGAGCATCTGCTAAGTCAAAGTCATCATTGCCTATCAAAAGAACACAATAATTTAGAAAGACATTGTAACAGAATGCAAAGCTTCAATCTGCCTTGTCTCCCCAGAATATCTGCCAAGGATTCTGGCCTGCTATAACAACATGATGGCAGACGTGTAGCCTGAGCTTTATATAAAATTTGAAAGACTGTGGTTGCTCTGAGTTAAACTCATCTGGAAGGAACCCAAAATGAACTTTCCCCTCCCCAACTTGATACAGGTTAAGTACTTAATTCATTCCAGAGGTCTGTTCTTAACCTGAAGCACCACTTTAGCTAATGGGGCCTCCTGCTGCCGCTGTGCCGCCAGAGCCCGATTTCTGTTCTTATCCTGAAGCAAAGTTCTTAACCTGAAGCACTATTTCTGGGTTAGCAGAGTCTGTAACCTGAAGCGTATGTAACCCGAGGTACCACTGTATTAATAAATTTTATTTTCTATTCTGTTCCTAATGATTCCCATCACGGAATGTGCCTTCTTCCACAACTGTTGCACCCAGGTCCCATGGAAGATGGCATGACTGATGCAGTTGGCCCACTTGATTCAAAACAGGAACTCTCAGAAATGAAACATAATGATCTCATTTACAGAATCACACTAGCTTAATTCATCAGAATGAGCATGAAACATGTGATGCAGCCTCTGGAGTCTAGAAAACAGTTTGGCTGCAACTCCAAAAAGCTTGTTTACAAATTCCCAAAGTAAACTTAATGGAAGTGTTTGAAAACAAGTATTCTGGTTTGCAGGTATTGTTTCCCTTCCAAAATAAAAAGGATGTTTACAATGGTAAACAATGTGCCATCAAGATTTCTTCCTGAAGTCTTGAATTCTCTCCTCCTGCTGCATGGTGGCAAACCTCTTGAAACTAAAGGGACTTTCATAAACTGTGAATATTGGATAGTAGAAGATTATACCTGGCATTCCCAATAACCTGGGAATGCTTAAGATACCCAATCAGGTAGATTATAACTGTTTGCTCAGCACAGAGTTCAACTACTGGAGGCAGTAATTCTGGTTTTGTCTCCATTCTCCTCTCTGCTGAACCCTACAACAGCAACACTTGTACTCAGATGGAGGAAGGAAATAGTGCCACCCACTGAGCTGGTTGTAGTCAAGTGATGGTTGCCTGAAGGCAGACTGCAGTTGCTCTACTAGACTGAGAGTGTGAGGTTGTGTTCTGTTGGTGAAGCAAGCAGGGATTTGAGGAGTTTCTGGGCCAGGATGGTAAAAACTGGGGGTGCCATACAGATTAGAAATAACCATTTAAACTTGGGCCCAAAGCATAACTGAAAAGTGCAATAGAGATGATTAATAATTATATGGATGCAGTGACATTGTTTCATTAAGACCTCTTCCTGTCTGTGCTCTAGTTAATCTGTAGTCTTTCCATCACTCTGCAAGTTAAGCAAATGAGGCATTAGGAAAGACAAAGCACTGTAGCACATAGGAAATGTGAAACGGTGAAATAATTCCACTTTAAGTGCCAATAGAACTGCAGCAGTATAAAATCTGATTGATGTATTCACATAACATTGAGGGGGAAGCAGAATCAAAATTGCTTTTAGCATAGCTACAGTTGCTGTGCAGATCAGGAGACAGCTACTAAAAAACAAAAACAAAAGCTGCTACACTGAAAAACTTTACATTGTTTCTGATCAGAGTTGTGATGGCACTGTTTCCTAGCTTTGCTTTTTTTTTGCAATGAATGGGGTGGGATTCTCTAGAGCCTATGCGTTTATAATTCTGGATTGAATCTGAGGCTGAGTACATACCACATATTTAAAGTGCATCTTCCACCCTACAAAGAATCTTGAAAACTGTCACTTGCTTAAGGTGCTGGGAACCATGGCTCTGTGAGAAGAAAACTACAGTCCCCAGAATTATCGGATGGGGGTACTTTCAATGTATTGTGTGTATGTAGTCTTACATTCATTTTGGATCTGGAAAAATCAACAAGAAGTGACGTTTCTCATCCATTCTTACTTAATAACAATGTCTTCTGAATTGGGAAGAAGCCCAATTCAATGACAAATTCATCTCTCCACAACACATTTTTTTTATACCATGAGTACATCACAGTCTCTTGGGAGTTGGACAGCCCTGCCATATATCAACAGATTTTAGATTTTAGTTGCTCTTCAGTGCCCAGCAAATGCCTGGTGTTGGGGGGGGGGGAATGTTGATGTATCAATGTGCTAAAAGCCACACAGTGTTGTGAATAAATGTTCCGATATATTTTGTGCATGTGTGGTGAAATTACAGGACCACAGGGTAAGAAATGGCACCTTGAGTTAAGACAGAAAGTGGTGAACCACACTGTGTATCTGGTCAGAACCACAGTGCTTCAATAACAATCAGCCATAATAACCAACAACCATGCCAGCTCCTTAACTGTTCCTCTGAATCTGCCTCTAGAAAATATGTTAGGACAGTCTAATAAACTGATCTGGATGCTGAAGTAGTAAGATGTTATTAGATGCCCAAGACCCATCAGTCTTGATCAGCATGGCCAGTGATCAGTGGTGATGGGAGTTGTAGTCCAATACAGTGGCGTGCAGTGAAATTTTTTCATAGGAGAATAGTTAGGGCCAAAGGCACTAGCTTGCAAGGGCAACCGTTGCTCACCTTGGACATTGCAACATCCTGACACTGTGTGTGTGAGCATTGTGCCCCCCTCCCTAAACCAGGCAGAAGCTTCATGAGCTTTGGGAAGGAGGCACCAGAGGAACATTTAGCGGATTAGCTTAGTTCCCGTAGTCCACTGATGGCACACCACTGGTCCAATAACATCTGGAGGACCACAGGATTCCCATACCCGCCCTAGAGCATCCTTGGATCCCATTGACAAGCCATGAAACGCTTGAGGTCTGGGATCACTCAGTAAATCCCAGCGTGGCGATGCAAGGACAGATTACACTAGAAGCTGCAGGTGATATCATCAATGTAAAAGGCCATAAGTCAGTAGTAGGCCATTTGCTTTGCATGCAAAGAAGGTCTCAGGCTCAATCCCATACCTGAAAGGCATCTCCAGGTAGGGCTGAGAATGACCAGCATGTGAACCCTAGAGAGCTGCTGTCAGTTGGTGTGCAGACCATACTGAGCTGGATAGAACAATGGGTCTATTAAGTATAAGGTAGTTTCCAGTGCTCCTAATTCAAATGCTTGGAGTTGTGCAGACAGTGAAAATTGATTGGTAAAAATAGTCCTTTTCCGATAACAAGAGACAATCTCACCAAAAACATCTCCTCTGTGGAACATCTGTACATACCCAAACAGCAGAGTGCCAGTTTCTTTTTATTGCACTGCTTTGTTCCAACAAATCTGTGTTGAACAGCGGATGAATATTTTGAAAAGCCAGCAATATATGCTGTCTAAAGGGAAACTCATACCCTCCAACATTTCACCAATTACAATAGGGACGTCCCATTCCATAATGATAACTTTGCTATTTATACGCCACACATCTTACTGGGTTGCCCCAGCCACTTTGAGCAGCTTCCAAATATATATATAAAATATAATAAAAGATTAAATATTTTTTAAAAAAACTTCCCTTCAGATGGCTCAAAAGCTGGATAACTCCACATCCTCCAACATTTCTCCAATGAAAATAGAGACATCCTTAGGAAAAGTTGGACTTTCTGGGATGAAATCAGAAACTGAAATCAGGGATGTCCCTGGAAAATTGGGACAATTGGAGGGCCTGGAAACTATCCTGAAAATCTGGCAACATGAGTAGGGTTGCTTTCTAATGACAAAAAATGGAACATAGGCAGCTTCAGTGAATGAAAAATGGGTAATCGTTCTCCTCTCCAGTGATTTTTGCACTGAAGTATCCGTATTTTAAAACTGGAGGAAATAGGATGTGATAAGTGACTTCCTGGATGACACAAGCACCTCATTACTCAGTTCCCTCTAGACACCGTTATCGAGGCAATTTGCATGGTAATCTCAATAGGTACCTCATTACTGGCCTTTTGAGTGGTTCTGCAGTTGGAGTGCAGGAAAATGCAACTTTGTGAGGGAAATGGTTCTGTTGACACATAAGATAGAGGCATGCAGGGCACTCAAAGAAGAATCACACGCATATGTTCATGGTTTGGGGGAGCAAAGACTATTATTAGGGCATCAATGATTTAATTCATGCTATATTGAATTTTAATATACTGTGATTAACAGCCGGAAGAGATAATGAAGCAGAAGGGAGAAAACAGAGAGCAACCACAGTCTCTCAGTATCCTTGCTGCAGTATGAAATTGTATCCTTTGTCTTATCTAAGAATGAGAATTGCAAGGGAATATAGAAATAAATTATGGGGAAACAGGTGGCCCTTTATGCAATATTGTCAATAAAATAATTACCTCCCACAAAAGCAAATTCAGGTAGGTTTTGAGTTTTGATAAAAGAAATGTTGTAATTTTCTGCTAAGTTCTATTTACTTGTGGAATATTATGATCAAAAACAGTTTTGTTGATCATTGTTAATAATGGTTATATATCACCACCAAAGTTTGCTTTGTTTATTTTGTTCAGGAGAGTCACCACTACAAAGAAGCAATGATAGATAGATGATAGATGATAGATAGATCGATCGATCGATCGATAGATAGATGATAGATAGATGATAGATGGATGATAGATGATAGATGATAGATGATAGATGATAGATAAATTAGAAAAATGACATTGCAATGGGGGAATGGTGCAATCCTGCATTATTTTTCTTTCTTTCATAGCTTTATCTGTGGGCAAGCACACGCAAAAATGTCACACTTCAAAAACAGCTCCAAGCTGCATGGGTAGCAGGATCTGTGACATCAGAGGTATTATCAACAGTCAAAGAACAACCAACTGCATTTCTGTTACTGAAACATAGATTGGCAGGCCTTTGACCCTTCCTGTTTTGCGGTCTCTCCCCCACTTTAGCTCCTCATTATTTGCTTAGAAGTTACAGAAGCACAGACTTGGAAGGGACCATGGGCCTCATCAAATCCAACCTCGTATTCATGCAGGAACCTTGTAACATATACAGTCATGGAAATGGTTTCAGCTGGGTGCGTTTTCCTAAACTGAGTGTGTACTGCAGACAGGAAAAACAGGTTGATCAGCAGCACTGTCAACAATCACTTAAGACAGTGGCTCATAAGCCAAGGGAAGAGAAGACGATGATAAAGAAGAGTGAAAGAGGTTGCTTATGATTCAGAGGCCATGACTAACTTCCAAAAGGATCGCAGGCACAGACTCATGAACATGCCCCTTCCTCGCCAGTAGGTTGTCAACATGATTCATCATCTTGAAGCCATGAGGTGAGACTGGCATTCATGATGACGTTTAAACAACACTTAAAGATTGGGACTTTGAGGGAAAGGTGTGGAACATGTGACTGCAGTCCTCATGTCAGCTTCTTAGTACCCTAGATGTGTATTTGATACTGTGCTTGAAGCAGAGTCTAGTATGGACCAAGGATAATGGATACCCAGATGTAGATAGTCCAATGAAATAGTTTCCAAAGCAATCAGGATGCATTTATACAGCAAACAGGGCTATCGGGTATATGTGGACCTGAAACAGAGGATTGACAGGACTTCAGTGTGGAGCATGGACTATTTGGAAATATTCTAGGGCTATGTTTGGCCTTGGGGGGGCCTGACATTTTAGGGAAGGGTGGGCACTCAAGTCAAGTGCAAATCAGTAGTATCAAAAATAAGTATTGGTAATGAGGTTTCACTACAAATACAGTAGTCCCTCATGAGGACATAACTGAAATCCTAAAGCAGACTATGGATTCTGTCATAGGAGCAATATACATTATTATTATTATTATTATTATTATCATTATTATTACTACTACTACTACTACTATCAGTCAGCGTCATATAATACCACCCTTCATCCAAAGATCTCAGAGCAGTTCACAACATAAAAATACAACTGTTGAATTGAATATGTCCTATAAAATACACCGTTCAATATACATGCTGCTTCTGCATTTGAAAATTGAAGTCTTACCAAGTGTCATAAAGAGGCAACTCCCAGTCTAATTTTTTTGTAGAACAAGAAAGTCCACATACCAGACTTAATGAGATGGTGTGGATTTTCATTCTTCACCTACTCAGATGAACTTTCTTCTTCTCTGGAAGACTGTCATCCTTTCAGTCATTCATTAGTTATGTGATAAATTGAAAAGCTTGTCCAGTCCACCAGTTTTCAGGCAATTATCGTTCATTTCAGAAAAACTGGACTAACTTTTGTAAATTAGGACTGTTAGCGTTAATGAATTAAGTTTTAAAATGTATGAGTCAAAAAAACAGCTTGTTCAATAATGCTCAAGACGAAACACTAGATCGGGAGTTTGCAAGCCACATAATAGATCTGTATGGATAATGCACCTATATTAATACAAAGATCACTTATTTTTATGGCCAGAACTTGCATTCCTCTCTTTTCTCCTTCTGGTAAAGACTTTCACTTGCAATTCAGAGTTTGCAAAGAGCATCTGTTCATTGCAGGCCTTGGGTTGTTTCTGCTTCCATAGTTTGTAATAGCAAAGCCATGCCTAGGCCTATAATCTTGCTGGATTTTGCCTCCTGCCTCTGCCCTCTTCCTCCATTGCATGCAAAAATAAAAATGCAAACTCATGAGATTACCAACAAATAATTGGTACTATTGGAAGTCTGAACTCATTACATTATGTATTTAAAAAGCTTGTTGGTGCTTTTTTTAAAAAATAAAAATATAGCAGTACTGATTATAATGCTAATAAGCAGCTTCCAGATTGCAGTAAAAGGGCTTGACGTTTTTAAAAAAATGCAAAATGAATATGACCAAGTTGTACAATCCTCTTTTGTAAGCATTCTGTTTATCCAAATCTGTAATTTAAAGGTCTAATAATTACAGCTGAATACACTTCCGTTAAGTAGACTTTCTAACAGAAAGAGGTGGCCGCCTCAGGAAGCTGATGTTGGGTATAATGGAAAGGCAACAAAGGGTTCTCTCCTGCCCTCCGCCCCCTTAATGTATCATTTTTATCTGTTATTGCTTGTGGGATTTTCTGCCTCAAGGTGTCAAAATAATGTGACCAGCCTTGGTTTAGGTTCACCATGACTAGAGATAAGACATTTTGCTGCCTGAGGCAGAGCAACAAATTCTTCCTTAAGCTGCATACACACCATATATTTAAAGCACATTCTCCCCACCCCCATCATCCTAGGAACCCTAGTTTATTCCTCACAGGGCTGTAAGTCCCAGCCATTTAGCAAACTACAATTCCCAGGATTCTTTTGGAGGAGGCCATTTTCTTTAAATTGGCTTTAAATATATGGTGTGTATGCAGCCTCAGTGAAAGAAGGTTCTGGACTTACTCCCAAATATGTGTTGATGGGAGTTCATCTTAAATTAGGGTTACCATACGTCCAGAATTTCTGGAATCTGCAGCTGCAAGCAGTGTCCAGGTGGAAATCAGGAAAAAGCTCAACTACTTTTCTGTCCGGATGTTAACATTTTCAAATATGGCAACCCCAGCTTAAATAAGACCAAATATTGTGTTTGCCGATGTGCTTCATGATAATGTTCTGGTCCAATGAAAAAGTTATCACCACACGATACAAAGAACCACAGTTGGTTGATGTTTACATCTTAGAGCTATATAGCTGGAAAATGGCCCCTTTGTTGGAAATGAACTGCAAAATAATAAAAAGAATATTTGTTGTTGTTGTTTATAATCCAAAGAAATGATCGGGCAACAACACTTATGTATATAGAACTGATCTCTCTAATTATTATTAATGTTAGATGCCCCTGCTCTAACCAGAGGCGGAGCTAACTGCTCCAGCACCTGGAGCGGCACACATGCTGTGCACTCGGGGGGGCAGGCCCATGGGGGCGGGGTGAGCGTCCCAGGGGGCAAGCCACCCATAGGGGGTATAGCGAGCAGCCCATGGCGGGCTGTTTCCTGGGCAGGGGGATGGAAGGAGCCACACCGCTTTGCCAGCAGCCTTCCTCCCTTCCCTCTTCCTTTTGACAGCTAAGGGGAACCCCCCCCCAGGAAGCAGCCCAAGCTGGGGGGGGGCAATGGCACACCACCTGCCCACAACTCCCAAGCCTCCCCCGAGCTGTCAAAACAAAGGGGGAAAGGCCACCGATAAAGTGGCGCAGCTCCGCCCCTTCCCCTGACAACTTGGGGTAGGCTTGGGAGTCGCAGGCGGGTGGCTCACCAAATGTCACCCCCCCTCAGTGATGACCCCTGGCTCTAACTAGACATGTGTTTGAAAGTTTATTTTTCCTTATTGGAGAAATACGTACATACCAGGGGAAAAAGAAGCCTTATTAAAATCTGAATCTTCTAACCTGTTTGAATTATCTTATTCAGTCATTTTCTTTTTTAGGCACCCCCAGGGTTTTATTTACTTAACAATGTTTACAGACTGTTGTTCAAATGAAGCTTGTTCAGAAGGCAGCTTACAACAACTTAAAATACTGTTTTAAAAGCTATCATTAAAACAACAAACATGCAAACTGCATACAAGCAAAAGTAAGAAACTGCCATTACCCTTAAATGCCAAGTGGAATGAAATAATCTTCAGATGTCCACTGAAAATTACTATAGGGCATCTTTGGGTATATTAATCCACAACTCTGGAACCAATAGAGAAAAAGACCCGCTCCTCGGGGATGATCTCAACCATCTCACCTTCCTAAAGGAGGGAAGCTGGAGCAGGCTCTCATGAGCAGACCTGAAGGCCCTGGTGGCTTCCTATGCAAATACTCCCTGATACACCCAGAATGCAGAGGTCTGTAAACAAACTGTTTGCCAATATGGATGTTTTAGATGTCTTTTCACCAGCCTATGAGTGTCAAGAGATGGGGAGCCATGTTCTGTACCAGCTGCTGCTTCAGAACAATTGTCAAGAGTAGCCCAATGGGTTTAAACCAATGTGGAGATCACAGAGGTAGAAATGTGGGCAAATATCTTCTCTTCCAGCAGCAGGAGGTGGAGCTGGCAAAGTAATATGTTGCATACGGGGCACTCTTGTCCACATCTACCATCTGGATGGTTGGAAGAGCACTACCACCCACACCAAAGTGAGTGAGTGAGTGAGTGAGAGAGAGAGAATGAATCTATATTTTCATCCTAGGCATAAAATGCAGGAAGGACCACATCATCAACAAATTACGAGCCTATTGGGGCTTAATGCTTTATTGACCACCCCATGCCAGATATGAAAAGAGCCACAAGGGCATCTTACCTGTGACCGTGAGCAGAAAGCAACCTGCACACAAAAGGGCAGCTGCCAACTTCACCATGGCCTTGCTTGTCTTCCTTTTGTCTGAAGTGGATAAGGGAGTCACAGCTCTACAGTTCCTTTCCTTGTTTCGTTAAGAAGAAAGACCCCCACGCAGATGATGACTGTATACTCCCATTAACCGCTTGTGGTCTCGCAGGTGTCCTACCAAGAAGCCCACGCCACACACAGGAGAAAATGTTTGGAAGGCATCAAAAGCTGATTGCAAAGTATCTCAAACAAACAGTTGGCAGCTGCATTATACAACACCCACATCTGCATCCATTCACCTATGAGCAAGAGGCATGTAGATTCAGGAAAAGGGAGGGATCAGCTGTTTGCAGCCAGTCAAAAAGCACAAATTAAGGCTTTCCCCAGCTCACCTCCCTTCCCACAGAGAAGACACTCAGTGTTCGGAAATAATTGTCATATGATTAAGCAGCCAAGCAGGGTGTGGCATAAGTATGCATTATGCTAATCCCCGGCAGAAGGAAAATGTCTGTGAAGCAAGCTCAACCAACTTGTTGTAAAATCACCAGAGAGCTGTGGGTCACATCTTTGCTTTGCAGAGAATGAGTGCAAAGCGTCAAGGAGGATCCCCTTGTTGAATTTCCCATCTGTTATTACAATAGTTGAGACAGAGAAAGGATGGAACGAAAGCCCAAATTATACACAGGCTACCTGTAAACAAGCTGTCAAAACATGTCCTGGCCATCTGTAGGTGTTGCACTGCAAGAACTTGAAAAGCTCCCTGACTGAAAGCTTGATTCACTCAGCTGCTCATGAATCATATGATTCAACTGGAAAAGAGAGAGCAAGTTTCCTCACATTTTGACTAGCAGCATAGCTTGCATGTGACAAAGCACAGAACAAGAAATAACTTGGGATTAACATGCTGCAAAACAGCAACTTAAGTTGCACATTATACAGCCAACCATTTAGTACCAAGATGCAGGGTGATCATGTAAGATTAGTTTTGAGTAGGCATGAGTAGTTTTGGCAGGGTTATGTTTTCCGATAATGCTGCCCTCTTTAAAAGATTAACAGTGTTGGATATACTGCTGTGGAGAGTCAAGCCATGTTTGTCTTCAGTGGATTTTATTATATGTTGTTGTTGTTGTTTAGTTGTTTAGTCATGTCCGACTCTTCGTGACCCCAAGGACCAGAGCACGCCAGGCACTTCTGTCGTCCACTGCCTCCCGCAGTTTGGTCAAACTCATGCCGGTAGCTTCGAGAACACCATCTCGTCCTCTGTCATCCCCTTCTTGTGCCCTCCATCTTTCCCAACATCAGGGTCTTTTCCAGGGAGTCTTCTCTTCTCATGAGGTGGCCAAAGTATTGGAGCCTCAGCTTCAGGATCTGTCCTTCCAGTGAGCACTCAGGGCTGATTTCCTTCAGAATGGATAGGTTTTATCTTCTTGCAGTCCATGGGACTCTCAAGAGTCTCCTCCAGCACCGTAATTCAAAAGCATCAATTCTTTGGCGATCAGCCTTCCTTATGGTCCAGCTTTCACTTCCATATATCACTACTGGGAAAACCATAGCTTTTACTATACTATTTTATTATATATATAGACATAAACATATAGACAACCCCCCAGTCTTTCCTGCAAGGAAATCAATGCTGAGATACATATTTCTCCCCATTTTATCTTCACAATAGCCCTGCGAGGTAGGCTAGGTGGACAGATAGGACTGGCTTAAGATCATAAAGGTAGCTACAATCCAAGGCCACTAGCCATGTGTAATGGCCTGGGACTCGGGCTTAGGCTCGGAACCAGAGGAGACCCAGTCTGCACTGGATCCTTTGCCTCAGGCATCATCTGAACCAAGTCTGAGGCCTGATCCTGAAGAGTCCCAGTCTGCAAAGGTTCCCCTGCAACAAACACCAGCTGGGCTGAGTCAGGGGCCTGAGCCTGCCCTGGCTCCAGATGTGAGGATTACCTCATTGCCTTCAGCTGGGCCATCACTTACAGCTGCTTCCCTACCGGTTTGGTCAGGGGAGGTGAGGCAGCCCCTGGGTCTAGTAACCCACCAATGTCTCCTGAGCTGCAGAGACTAAGGTCTGAGAGAAGGAGAGACCCGAGTACTCGCAGGAGGAGTGCTCGCCTTTGGGCAAAACAGGGAGGTGAGTCGCCAGGGGATCAGGACCGGCTGCTACTCCGACAAAAAGGCTGTCGGACCTCGCCCCAGGTTGCAGGAGCAACATTGCTGTATGCTAGATCCCGTACCTGTCCTTGCCTGGTTTCCTGCCTCGTGTCCTGCCTTGGCCCTGTCGGACAGACTCCCAGCAGAACCTTCAGATTCTGGACAGGCCCTGGACCACATTTCATGGGTTACCCCCAGGCCCAACACACCATGATGGCTGCGTACTACTTTCAGGATCAGAGGAAGTATCTGTATACTACTTCAGAACCTGCATTTCTGTACACATTACTTGTCTAGAAATACGCATTGAAAAATTCAGAGAAGGGTGGATTTCAAGGCTGATTTTGTTTTGGTTCATGCAATGTTTCAGAAAGTATGAATTTGGGTAAGGGTATCAGCTTTGAATGTGATCTGAATCCATTTTCTTCCCCATCCCTACTCACTACTTCAAACAAATGGCAGAATCCAGAACGCCCATTTCTGGCACAGGCACATTTTTGTGCAAGGAGGGATGGAGAGGGGGGGGGAGGGCTGTTCCAGGATCCTCAGCCCTGGGCCTGCTCTCCCAAACTATTATCTTTTGGGGGCTCTGGGACACTAGTGTTGTATTGGTCAACTTGCAGTGGGCAACAGAATGAGAAAGCAGCCAGCCACAGGCTGGTCTTGAAGAGTGTGCCTCTCTGGTCTACAAATGGAAAATAAACTGTTATTTCAAAACCCAAGAGGGGACCAGATTTTAACCAAGATTGGTATTTATTTTGTAAATAATGAGTATATGCCTACTTTCCATGGCTGACAGATTGCAGATTTGGAATCGAGTTGGCATACAACTGTTACTTTCGATCATAGCATAAACATAGCTCTGCTTATGTTCACAGTGACCATTTTTCCTGGCTGGCAACTTGTTGCTGTTGTTGTTTACATCAGGGCAAAGCTTTGCAGTGAATAAAGATAGAGGAGGAAGCAACACTGGCTCTCTCCCTTACTTCATTCCTGCTCAAAACTCAAGGAACAGGCCATGGGTTCTTTAGCTCCCTTCCTAAGTCACTGCAGTGAGAGCAACAACTGAAACTTTGGCAGAGCTCTCCTGATACAACCCCTCCCTGACGCTCCCTCAAAGACTGGCAAAATGGCACTAACTTCCTCAGATGCTCATGCCCACCTGTGAATCATAAGTCCAAGGGTGTGAACAGACGGCACATGATGCCACAGACTTGCCGTAGCTATGCTAAGTCTGTTTCTGGATTAGATGCTGTAGACTTGTGAACATTGCCTTGAGCACCCATGGAAGAATTGCGGGGGGTATCAATAAAATAAGGTTATCAGTCCAGCTTGCTAAAGGGGAGAACTATATTCACTATACACCTATGAAAAGGTGTAGTAGAGCCCTATCACCTCACTGTGGCTTTTGAAAGCTATGATGGAGGCTATATTAAGGTCTTCTTGCTTACTCCTAGCTTACTGGCATCCTTCCAAAGCTAGTCCAGATATTCACCTACGGTAATTTAAAACCAAACCAGTTCATCATCAGTTATTTGTGTGCAGAGGAGGGCAACTAAGATGATCAAGGGTCTGGAAGCCAAGCCTTATGAGGAACGGTTGAAGAAGCTGGGTATTCTTAACCTGGAAAAGAGGAGACTGAGGGGAGATATGATAGCCGTCTTCAAATATCTAAAGTGTTGTCACATGGAAGATGAAGCAAGCTTGCTTTCTCCTGCTCTGGGGGGTAGGACTCAAACCAATGGCTTCAAGTTACTAAAAAGGAGATTCATACTAAACACCAGGAAGAACTTTCTGACAATAAGAGCTGTTCGACAGTGGAAAGGTCTCCCTTGGGAAGTTGTAAACTCTCCTTCTTTGGAGGTTTTTAAGCAGAGCTTGGGTGGTCATCTGTCTTGGATGCTTTAGCTGAGATTCCTGCATTGCAGGGGTTTGGATGAGATGACCCCTGGTGTCCCTTCCAAGTCTACAATTCTATGGTTGTTGACAAGCCGCTTACATTTTTTTGGTTTTCTTTTTTTAAAAAAAATCATGTTTATTGAAATTTCCAATAATAACAAAATAAGAAAAAGAGAAAAGATAAAGTAAAGAAAGAGAAAGAAAAGAAACAAGTTTAGACCCTTCTTTTCATAACCTTCTTTCTGGGACTCCCTCCTTCCCCACCTGACTGTATTCCCCTTTCCCTAAGTTGGTTCCACAAGCTCTCATTCCCAATTTAAACCTAATATATTTTACTCATAAACCAATTTAAATTTATACAATCTTAACATCACTCCTCATCTTATTATAGAACAAGCTTTTCCCCCCAAGATCAGCTCTCATTTCCTTCCACGAGTTCCCCCTTTCTTAGAAAAAGAAGAAACAAAAACATATAAGATCAAAATTATAAAGAATATAAGATAGAAAATATAGAAAAGTTCAAAAAGTTGGTTACATAGCCTTTGGATTCTAAGATTCCCCCTCCCTTCCCCGGTTTAGATTCCCCATGTCCATCTGTCTGTATGTTGTCGGCCTGGAGATCTTAAGTCCACAGCCAAATTTTTCTCAGTCCATCTTGCCGATTTCTTTAGATTTGGTTGTTTTAATAATATTTAACTTCAAAAATCCAGTCTGGTTAGAGGCCTTTAATTTTCCTTAATCGTTTGTTGCTCCTCCCGTTGTTCTTTCCTTGTCGTAATTAGTTCTTTGCTCTTTTATTTCTTACTTTCTCAGGTTTCTATCTTGTTCAGCTGTTCAACCATTCTTGTTCCAAAGTTTAGTGTCTCTACAGAGGTTTGTTATTCAGGGACAAAGACTTACGTCCAGTTCCTTCCTTGCTTCAATAGAAAATTCTATTGTATTATGGTCACCTCTGTAGACAAAATAATATTTCAGTTTTACAGCTTTCCCAGGAGATAAGACCTGTACACATCCCAGAGTAGTTTTCCACATACGACACTTGTAATGTCCCGAAACCCCTCTAGGGGGATTGCAGTACCTTTGTATCCTCTAATCCAAAAGTCAAATTGTTATTTCTTTTTCCCTCGACAGTTTATATCTATATTGTATCAAATTGTAACAAAATTAACCAGCAAAGTACTTGTAACAAAGTCCTCTTTATATTCTCTAACTTTGACAGCTCTTTTGACAGCTGTCAAATTCTCCGTTTCTCTTCACCAGGCTCTCCGAATCGCCCCGGTTCCCAGGGGGGGGGGTTGCCTTTTCCTCTCACCCTCTTCTCCTCCAGCACAATTCTTGTAGTTTCCCATCGTGGAGTTAATAGTTTTGTCATCAATAAACTTCTGAATCGATCTTGGTTTCCCAGTCCTTGTTTTAGCATGTTTACAATCAGGGGGGGACTGACTTCCTTTTTAGATCCCCCCCGCTCGTACCGAATCTGAAAAAAAATCCTTTTTTTTTTCTCCTTTTGTACCCGGTTACCCAATTACTCACGGGTTGTCGCCAATTGTCCGAATTTCCAAAGGAAGAAGCCAGCGCTCTCCGTCGAATGGCATGCGGCTGCGCTCGGCAGGGGAAGCAGAGGACTCACAGCACCACGCCACTCTCCGGCACCCGATCTGTAGCCTTTAAAAAGGCTCCTTCACAAGTCGGGAGGGTGCTAACGGTGCCAGCCGAGTCACCATGTCCACGGGCTCCGTGCCCGTGGTTTTTAAGGGTCCCCGCGTCGCCGGCGCGGTAGGACCCAGCCCCTGCCGAGCTGACTCCCTCCGGAGCTCGGAGGGAGTCCGCCATTCGGCGATGGCACTAACCCGGAAGTCCTACATTTTTTTTGGTTTTCAATCCCGAAGCCTCTGCTAAAATTGTACAGCCATTTTGTCTAGTCCCCCTTAAAAACATACAGACAAGCAAAAAAGTTTTAGGTTTTGTTGGTTTTTATTTTAAAAAAAGATCACAAGTATTATATCTTAATTACCAAATTCCTAGACGTTCTTGCAATCTAAGGAGCCACAACACTAATTCACAACCTGTGGTCCCCCTGATGTTGCTGGACTCCAACTCCCATCAGCGCCAGCCAGAATGGCCAATAGTCAACCAAGATGGCAGTTGTAGTCCGGCAATCTCTGCAGAAGCAAAGGCCCACCACCCTTCCTCTACACTCAAACAGCTACTGTTTTAAGTCATTTTATCACATAGTACACATGAAATAAGATGGGATGAAATAAAACAATGATTTCCATTGATGGCCTGATTGTATGTCTGTTTATTCAGAAACAAGCCCCACTGACCTCAATATAGTTTACTTCCAAATACATATAGGAGTGCAGCCAATTTTATACACACGTCATTGGGAAGTAAGCTGTCCTGAGTTTTGTGGAGCTTTAGATAAAATATGCATAGGTGTGGGGGTAATGGGCACAAAATTCAGACTCTGCTGTTTAGGAATGACATAGAAACATCTTTAGAAATCAGCAGCATTCCAATATTAAGCTTAGCATTGCTTGTAGTTTACAAAATGATTATTTTCTTTTTAAAAAAGTATTGCCACTTTGCAAGTTGCATTCAGTGGCACATATTGCCTCAAAATGCAATTTTCTTATTGGGTTAACTGATGCACATTTGCTGTGGAGCATGTGCCTAGCTCAGTTTATAATATGACGAAGAACTGATCTTGAGTTCTGTGTGCATTAAAAATGGAAACAATTTTAAGCACCCATGCTCCACACGTGTGGCTAGCTCCCACTAGTTTCTAGTTTAAGTAAGAACATGGCATCCAATATTGTCTTGATTACGAGAGTCATGCATACAGAAATCACTTTCTATGCAATAACTTTGATTTTACATTGGCACAATGCTTAGATAGAAAGTATCTGAGTTCCAAAAAATAATGCTCATTACATGATTTAGCTGGTCAAATTTTTGCTGTCAGCTTGTGCCAAACGTTTACCACAATCTTGAAACTGAAAGCATGTAGACAGGAATTTATTTAGATCCAATGTAAACAATCCATTTTCATGCTCCCAGTGACCATTATCAAGCCTTTCTGCACCTTAAGTGGAATACAGAGTGCTCAGTTCATATTATTCTGATCAATTACCTACTACTATATTAATGGCACTTCAAGGTATGCAGCTAAAGGCATCTGCAATTAGTCAAACAAGCCTTGTTGGAAGCCATTTATTGAAAAATATAGCTAAGTGGTCACAAGAATGTCAACTTTTTTTTGTAAATACGAAACAAGAGGAAGCAGGGCACTTGTGAATAATAAAGAGGTAAATCCCATAGTCTGAGGCACATGCTATCACTGAGTTTTAAATGGCAATTGCATTTGCTAAATTATTTTTTGGTATTCTTGTAGAAAACAACTCCAGCTCGGAGACAGTGGCTGGATGAGTTATACATGATATGCTTATGCAGCTGCACAGCTTTACTGTGCCCTCCCCTTCCACCCCCAAAATTCCACACTTCATTTCAATATAATGCAGTGGTACCTCGGGTTACAAACACTTCAGGTTACAAACTCTGCTAACCTGGAAGTAGTTGCTCCGGGTTGTGAACTTTGCCCCAGGATGAGAACGGAAATCGCACGGCGGCGGCAGGCCCCATTAGCGAAAGCCCGCCTCAGGTTAAGAACGGTTTCAGGTTAAGAACGGACCTCCGGAACGAATTAAGTTCATAACCCGAGGTACCACTGTATTGTTCTTTTGCATTCAAAAGGCCCCAGGTGTAACATGTATACTAGACAGGACTTGCTCTGAGTGAAAATAAGTAGCAAGGCAATGCAAAGAGCACCTCCACCTCCTATGCAATCATTGTAAAGGCAAAGGTACAATTATCAGAGATGCTCCAAAAGAGACATTAGATCTTAATCACTTATTCAAAGGCAAATACATGTACATATAAAAACCTATTGCTCACATTCTAAGATGACAAAAAAAGCAAAAGCCAGGATAAGGTTATGCAGTTTTTAAATAGTTGGCATCTCTAGGAACAAGGAAGTTTAGCCCTATGTGTAGCATAGGCCTGAGGGCTATGCTTAACTTCTATCCATTTGGCAGATGGTTGTGATATATTCTTATGGGGGACAAGTAAGGTGCTGCATTTTAGGGCATGAACATGAAGAGGGCAAACATTTATTCCATTCCCAACAACTGAGTGGCAGGTGCAGCCCACCTATTGGCATTTAACCAGTATACATTAAAATCATCTCCTCTGTTAAGGTTCTTGCCATAATGCAAAATATGAGTCTTCAGACAAAAGCAACAGTTCCCAACAAATACAAATTTGTTTTAAAGCCAGGAATCAGCAAGTATGCAACTTTGAACTTCAAAGGGTAAACCACAGATACAAGTACTTAGATTTGTTAAAACGTCCGTTCTCCCTTTCAAAAGACATTTTCAACAGGACTATTTTCACTCTACTTTGCAACTTCGTTTTTTTGCTGCTTGAAATGTGTGGTATTTTTTCAGGGAAATACGCAGATTCTCTGTCCAGTTTTCTGGCCTTCGCTTAATCTTAAATGATGCTACTGTTTCTGCAAAAGTGTGCGTTGAACTAAAAGGGAAAAAAGAGAAACAGATTAGAGATTACTTCCTGAAGTAAATAAAAAGTGTGTTTAAGTACAAAGGCTGCTGCTAAAATTTATTACAGCCCATGACTAAGCATGCCTATTCAAAAGCCCCAAAACAGGACCTATGGGAACTTCTTTCCTAGTATTTTGAAGCATTTTGTCACCACTGCAATCTAGAAGATGAAGGGCTTTTTGAAGATGGGCAATACATTAGTCCTCTGTCATCCTAAACCCCAAAAGCCCTGAAAGCCCTCTCAGCAGTTGTTAACAGCCGTGCACTTTGGAGATGAAGAAAAATTATCTGATCATTATGAACACAAACAAAAGAAAAAGTTGCTGTCTTGTGCTCTCTTTTATAGGAAGCTTCTTTGTTCCATGCAACAATTCACCAGCAAAGTTAATCTTTCCTGCTTCCAGCTTGTTTCAGTTCTGTCCAAATTCTATTAAAGTTTCCCTAAAGCCAAGTCCTGCTAAGCTTTGCTTTATTGGCCTAATCCATGGACCAACAATAAGGGGCAGCTGTCAGACATCCAACATTCCACTACCATGACTACTAGCTGATTATTGTTGATACCTTTTTTGCCAATTGAAGCTGCAATAGTAAACACACTTTCTAGGGAGTAAACTCCACGGGAGACAGTGGCGCTTACTTCTCAGTAGACAAGCATCAGACTGCGCTGCGCACGATTTGTAGCTTCAGCCTTGTAATCTTCAGGTTAAACACATATCCCTCATCATAATTCATATTCCCCTCCCATTTTTGCTGCAACTGTTTCTTACACTTTTACTTTAGGATTACTTAGGATTCATAATTTTGATTAAGCACCAAAATACAAAAAATAAAGTAGGCATGTAGGGGGGAAATCACCTAAAACACACACATGCATACCAGATATTTTTGAAGGACACCCCAAAAGTTGTTGAGCAATTTTTAGACAAGCCTAAGATCCAGGACAAAGTCCCCCCAGATGTCAATTCCACCTTTGAAATAACGGTAATGTGAGGGGAAACCCAGACGTATGGCAGCCCTAATTTATGGGTGTTTCCATCATTTAGCAGGCTGGAGACATCTTGATATGAAAGACTTATTTAAAGGGTAGCACTCTCCACTATTTTATGCATTTTTATTTAGCTGGATGCATATAGCGTTTAGTGGGTTCTTCTCATCACTGTAATTTTCAGAGATATTTTTGTTAGCTCATAATTAATGTCATTGCTTTTATGCTTCAAGACACTTCATGTGCACTGCAGAGAATGAGATAGACATCTTTTAAACAAACCTGCTCCCCATCCCCATTTTATCCCTTGGTAATGAAGGGTTTCTGATGCAGCAACGTCTCACTTCCGACAAAACACGTGTGTGTGTTTGTGTGTGTGTGTGTGTGTGTGTGTGTGTGTGTCCCCTTGCATGCACACATTCCAACACACATGTATGCATAGCCCAACAAAAGCAAGATGGATCATCTGTCATTGTATTGGTCTAGAATACACCTGAAATTACTGTCCAAAGAGGGCAGACTTCAGCTGGCACTGAAAGATTAAGTCAGTGCCAGCCAAATCTCAAGAGGGGTGAGAGTTCCACAACTGGGTGGCTATGGCAGAGAAGGTAATAGTGACAAGGTGGGGCAAAACCTGAACTGTCCATTTCTGTTATTAAAAGTCATTCCCTGCTACTGCTGGGAAAGGTCTTAGCTCACTCACAGAGCATATGCTATTCAGGAAGTCCCAGTTTCAATCCCTCGCGTCTCCAGGTGTGGCTAGGAAAGATTGCCTTCTCAAACTCCAGAGCACCACCAATCGTCAGTAGCAGTAGCACATTATGCTCAACCAACCAGATCATTAATAAATGTTTCCAGCTCAATGCAATTATTTGGCAACATTTATCTTCAAAAGAAACTCTAGAAAACCTGCCATCTGAAGGTAAAGCATTGAAGAGGACTAGCAAATAGCTCTTCTATGCACTGGCAAGAAAGTAAGATGTACAATTATTAAGGGCATATTTAATGATAGGCTACATGGTAAATAACCTAATGCGGCAACTCTTGCAAAACCATGGGTGGTGTTCAATGCTAGGCCTACTCAGGGTAGACCCACTGAAGTGAATGGACATGACTTAGGATCACAAATTTGAATGGGTCTACTTTGACTAGAACTTAGCTGAAAACAACCCCGTGTCTTTTATTCTTTAACTATAAATTTATTTTGCTCTAAACAACAACAAATAGAGGATACAACACATTTGTAGCATTAACTATCTTTTCCAAGATGACACATGAGATTCTACTAGCTCCGCAAATGCAACAGAGTTGGAGGTGGCAGAAGAACAATTTTAGAGCCAATAATGAAGAAAACACACCCACTTAATGAGCCAAGCCCAACCTCCAAATTGAGGGCATTTAGATATGTAGGCAACTCTCTGTTTGTGCGGAGGCTGCATCCTGGGTCACTACACACATAGGTGGAGTGTGTGCAAGTCTGCCCCACCCCATTCCAACCCTGCCATGCCCACTTCCAGATCTGAAAACGGCGTAGAAATTGAACGTGCACAAAATGGTCAGTGCCTGTATCTCCATATGGTACATCTACAGAATCTCACAACTGTCATGTAAAGAAGGCCAATAAATAAAGCTAATAAAAGGGTTAGCAAGGAAGACAAAGTTAAGTGAAAACTGAGAGTTGTTTGAAGGCATGTTAAGTAGGAGGTCTGGCCTTGGTTGTTGTTTTGATGGGAGACCATGCAGAATCCCATATATAAAGCCACTCTGAAACATCTCAAGTATGCAAAGAATCATACTCAGTTCTGTTTTCATAAAGAAGATTTCTTACCAGGTGGTTCAGAATGTGCTCCTTGTTGACTTTGCATATTAACATTTTCTTCATCTGTAGATACAAACATAATTTAGATACATTTATATTTCACATAGGTAATTCAGCTCACACACATTACCTAATGCCCAGTGTGGGCGCATTTCAAACTTTAAGCCTCCAATTACATTGGGAGATACAATTCTAATACAGTCATAATGCGTATTATGGAGGAGCTCTCTCTCTCTCGTGCACACACAAACAAGATTCCTCATGTCACTGGTTAGGCTAATAGAAACATTAAAGCCAAAACATGAAAAGCAAAAAGAAACTCAATATAAAAACTTACCACTTGCTTTGAAGCAGAGCTTTTTCTTCTGGTAGGCTACAAAGCTTGACACAGCCCCAGCTGCTGCTACAAGTACTGAGCTAATAATTCCAGCTAACATTCCTGGGTTTTCTGTGAAAAGGTAGAAAGCAGGCTTAATCTGATCCACTTCTCAAAAGCCATATAAATATAAATAACAGAGAAAGCATTTTTAAGAGCAATTTAATGACACCAGAGAATATGCATTTGGAAGAAATCACTGTATTCAATAGCGTTTGCTCCTTTTTCTTTAAAAGACACCCACTCACAGCTTTCAAATAATGCAAATTTAGAAATAAATGTAACATTTCATAATGTTTGTGACTGCTTGATCGTGTATTTACTACCCAGTAGTACTTCCTAAGGCAGGAAGATCTCTAGTTCCAATTACTTAGTTATTATGCTATGAACCGCCCTGAATTCTATGGATAAAGAACTGTATACAATTTTTTTAAAAGTTGCATTAAAAGAAATGCTAATTCTTCCATTTAAAATCCAAGCTAGATATTGTGAAATGTAGGTTTCCAACATCAATATCATTGGCTTCTAGCTGAAAAATCCATATTCTTAAACAAGTCCATGGTGAGTTCAGGCATGGCGGAAAGGAAGAACACCCAAGTATTCAAACCAGTCATTACTTCATAGGCTCACACATAAAATCATGTGTGGATTATGTATGGAGAAGATGAATACAGGTGGGTTTTTCTCCCTCTCTCACACCACTAGAACTCATGGAAATCAACACAGAAGATGTCGGAAGATTCAGGACAGACAGCGATGACCTCCAACTTAAATGGCCGGAAGAGAAGATAAAGACAAATTCATGGAGGTTATATTTGTCACTGGCTACTAGCCACTCTGTCTCCATGGTTGGAGGCAATATGCTTCTGAATAACATATGTTGAAAAGTGCAGGCGGGGAGAGTTCTTTAATGCTCTCGGGATGTGCTTGGAGGCATCTCATAGGTATCTGGTTAGTCAGTGTGAGAGCACAATGATGAATTAGATGGGCCACTGGCCTGATCCAGCAGAGCAATTGCTGTGTTCTTACGCTACAACTCACTGCTGTCCAATCTGCTTCCAGAGGAAGCAATGGCTCAGCTATTGTCAGATCTGATAAGGGATGCTTGCTCATGAGAAGTTTCAAGCAAGTGTATGGAAAGGAGAACAGATGGAATGAAAGGGGAACAGATGGCTAGACTTCCTCCCAGAAGTAATGACAAATCCGAGAGCTTCAGCAGAAATTTGAAGGGTCATCAATTTTCTGTTTCCTTACAAAAAGCTCAAACAATGCTCGGGGGGGGGGGGCTGATTCATATAGTGACAACAGGTTCCTGCCAACTGTAAGGAATGATAGGATGGATGCAAATCAAATTATATTTTTAAAAGACCCAAGGCTTTTGCTTACAAACCTCACCCACCCTGTTGCCACCCACTCTTCCCACCCACTTGAGCAAACCCCACCCCTTTCCTCTTCACCAACTCCCTACCCTACCTACCCAACAGGTTGCCTAAGCCCCCCCTACCCAACTCACCCCAATCCCAAGCCTTTTTTAAAGAAGTGAGGAGGGGCTTCACACAATGGCTTGCTAAACCGTTGTGTGAAGCACCTGTTCCCTAATGTCAAACCTCACTGCAGCCATGTTCAAACATCATAACTGGGCTGCCTGCCACCCACACTGCTTGTTTGCTTGCCTGCCTGCCGGCTGCTCTTCACACTGGAGTTGACAAGGCCACCATAAACTGCAGCATGACCACAGCTTTGCATTTTTATATATAAACAGAAAGAAATTTAAGACCATGTTATTTTGTGTATATACAAAAGTAGGATGCATGTGGCCCTGCAGTTATTGTTGAACTCCCAAACCCATCAGAACCAGGCAGGATGGCCATCATGGGAGTTGTAGTGCAAGCTGTAGGCTGGAGAACCACATCTTGTCCATCCCTATCTTAATATTATATTATCAGAATACAGCCTACAGTTTGCAACTAAATGAAGTGATGCCTCTGATAAGAGTTACAGAAAGCTTTTCTATGTAAAAGAAAAAGTATTATTGTTTCACAAAAATGAATACTATCTAGCAAACTTGAGTAGTAGTCAACTAACTATTACTCAGAGTAGGCCCACTGAAATTAATGAATAGGACTAAATAAAGTCCATTAGTTTCAATGAGCCTACTCTGAGTAAAAGAAGCCACCCACAGGCATTTCGTGTTTGCCTGATTAAATTTTACTTCCAGTCTGCCCAACAGCTATTAGATCTGTTTTGACCCATCATTGAGACTTTGCCATTTGTACTGTAATCCTAAACACTAAGAGTGGCTAACCCACATATCATATGTGGACACCAAAATGGTTTTGTGCCCCCTTCCCAACTGTAATTTAAAAATAATAATAATTAGGTACATTACATGTGAGAAGCCAACAACCCTGGATGACTGTGATGTGTGAACACCGCCATTTTGGACTTTGCTTTTGTCAGACATTGTGCTCCCCCTTGGATATGATTTAATATCACAGTAAGATGTCATTCATAATAGTTCTGTCCTACAACTGACCTGATGAACTAGAACACACACAGCAAGGATAAAACATATAGACCGCTGCAGCACGAAAGGTTAACTTTTAGGGATGACTTAAGAATCCAAAGTTATAAGTGCCATTAAAAAACTTCACAAGCTTACCTTCCGCTTTGCCACCAGAGTCTGAGCCACCTATGAAAACAACTTTGTTAGAATATGCTTTGCAAACAGTAGGTCTTTATTCCCCCTATGAGGCAACTGCAGTAAAAAGTGTTCTACCTTCCAATTCAAATACTAGCAGAGTAAAAGATGGTCAGAAGGATTCTTGTATTAACAAATAAGCAGTATGTGAAGGGCCAGTGCTATTACCAAGATAAATATTTACATCTAAACCTGAAGCCTCTTCACATATTGTTCCTTCTTCTTCTATGAATAGCAATCAAAGGCAAGGTGCATATTATTAATCACTGAAAGATATAAATAGTGTGGTACACTTTTTCAAAGTTGGCTGGTCTCCTTGTCAGAAATGCTTACCCAAAGGTACTCTATCACTTATCCCTAAAGGGCTTTGACTTTGGAATGATCTCTGCCTCAGGTTACCTCTGTCCCCTTCATTGTTGAGAGACAGCAACTGAAGACTTTATAGATCACACGGAACTTTCCAAATTGTTGTTGTTTCATTGCCACTAGCAGAAATTTCTGGGTTGGTGTTTCAATGATGGTTATTTTCTAAATATTTTAGTTTGGCATGCATTTTATTTCCAGATGTATTTTGCTGTTTATCTTTGTGCTGGGCATGGCCTAAGACTCCCAGAAGGCAGGGCGATTCCCCCCCCCCTTTTTATAAGCCTTCCAGAGTTCCTTGGAGGAGATATTTAGAATATTCCCTTCCAACAATTAGCTGTAACCCTTTCAGTTTCCAGATAGCAGTGCTGTACTATGAAATACTCTGGATATGAGCAGTTAAGTCAGAGGGAAATGATACACAATAGCCCTCTGAGAACGCTGAATGCAATCACATAACTGCCCTTCCCAATATGTGAGTCGGAGGGAAAGAAATGTAAAAGTGTTGTTAGTGTTGCACTACTTCTATATAAAAGTGAGATGGCAGCAGAGAGAATAGATAGTCAGACTAGAGCCACAGTCTTATTACACAGGTCTACACCAACTGTTTCTGCTGATGATGTACTGAAGATACTGTGAAAAGGTAGCACAGTCTGCAATTCATCTTGGTCCCTTGCTTATTGTTCTACATTTGCAGATTAACCTCACCTAGTCCATCCCTTGGTATCTGACCAGACATGATAGATCGTCTCCTCACTCCACCTGCAGTCTTGCCAATCCTTTCGTTTGTGTTTGTTTTACCCATGACTGGCTCATCAATGTCCATAGATAGGTCTTCTGTTTTTCTTATTATGGTTGTATCTTGGTTCTCGAACAGAATGTGTTCCGGAACCGTTCGAAAACCAAGGTGCGGATTCAGATTGGCTGCAGGAGCGTTGGACATTCAGCTTCCAAAAATAGTTCAAAAACCAGAACACTCACTTCCAAATTTAGATTGTTCAGGAGCTGCTTTGTTCAGGAGCCAAGGCATTTGAGATCCAAGGTATGACTGTAATCATATTTCTATCAGACTGAGGTCCAGAACTACAAGCAATTGCTCTCTTGCCTTGCTTTGAGTTAGGCTATCCTTAAAATAAATTTGTTTTGATAAAAGGTATTAAGGACTGCCTGTACAATTAAACGGGATTGTTTTCTTGTTTTTCTTTTTAGAACCTTGCGTGCCTTCAAGTAGCTCACAACCCCATGGAAAGCATATAATGAGCAGTATCACCAAGACTTGCAAGAGACTTGCAAGTTACAAGTAAAACAACAACAACAATGTAACAAGGACATGTGTGCTATAACATACAACAGTTGCAAATATCTTGCTACATGGAAAAGCAAACATTGCACAGCTCACATACCTGCAGAAGGATTAGAAGCACGGCCTACATTAAGAAAGAAAAATTGTGCATAACAGCGTGAGAAGCAAAATCAACATAAATTATTCTTAGAAAAGTAACTGAGAAATTATGAGTAAGTTAGCTGTGCACAAAGTTAGCATCAATTAGCCGAGCATAGAATACATGCGGACATAACCAATTCCAACTATGTGTTTGTACTTCTTTACTTAAAATGTAGAATAACGTTCAAACGTTCAGAGTCTTCTGCGTGAGCCTTGCAAAACCAGCCCCAGATAAAAACTCAAAGATTATCCAGCCATTTATCATGCTCAATCAAGGTGATTCATGCATTTATCATGCATAATCATTTAAGTGTGCCCTATCTATGAAGGACCTTCACAGGGAGTTTCAAGGAGCATGTAGACAAATCTGAGCAGTACAAGTGCCACCACTACAGACACTCACTTGTGCCATTAGTTCCTTGAATGGTTAGAACAGAAAACTAAAACTATTAAGCTATTACACATAAATAAAAAGTCAGTGTTATTAACTGTGTTATGTTAAGAGCTTCTGTCTGGTCAGGAATGCTGAAACTGCTATTATGTACAATGGGGTATAGAAAAGTAGATTCCCAAAGCTGTCATTTCAGGACTGGGAACTAATTCAACAGATACTGAGTCCAGGGCCAGCAGGGGAACAGATTCTTGAGTTTCATTTCTTTAAAAAGCAAGCCTTTAGTCCTTGCGGAACAAAAGTTAATAAAGCAAAATGTGCAGGCAGTATACTAAGCAATTGGTTTGCAAGATATGAGCCTGCTTCCATATTCAATGTTTTAGCCAATAACCAAGATTGTCTAGTGCTATAAGGAAATTTAGAGTTATACATGCCCTGAGAAGACCCAGTAATAGCTTCAGAATGAAGCAGGAAGTCCTTTCTCCACTGAAGCAATTTTTGGGTGTTCCCTGGTTCCCCCTCTACATTAGGACAACAGAGAAAGACTTCCTGGTTCACTCTGAAGCTGTTTTTTCCCCATCGTCCCTAATAGAAAATGATTGTGGCCTTGAGAAAAAATTAAGAAATTCAAGAATTTAGTGTTGCTGTGACTGGACCGTAGTTTGTCCACTCCAAAGCAAAAGGAATTTGCAAATATGAGCATTCACTCTCTTTCAACTCAGGTTTAATTTCATGCAAAAACTATTAATAATAATTCATTATTAGTATATTTATATTACAAAGTGGGCTTTTCATGGTAAAGAAAGCACGAGCTATATCAGCTGTGTTGCTATACTAATATTGGCAGTGGGGGCTAAGAGAAAGTAATGCATGAAAACCTGAAGCCACTTCATATAGTTGATGGTATCAAAAGCTGCTAAGAGATGAAGCAGAAGTAACAGAGTCACACACCCACTGTCTCTTTCTTGATCAGGGCAACCAAGGCTGATTCAATTCTGAAACCAGGTCTGAAACTCAGATCACAGCAGATCCAGGTAATCAGCCTCATCCAGGAATGCCTGCAGTGGCTCCACTACCACCTTCTCAGCCATAGTTGCAAAGAAAGGGATGTTGGTGATTTGCCTATAGTCACTATATTCTGCTGGATTCAGAGCAGGCTGTTTAAGAAAATATGCATCACTGTGTCTTTAAGAGTAGTGGGAGGCATGTGATTACAACAATGAGGCATTGATCACATCCGGGACCAATTCAGTCGCTCCACTCCAAATAACTGACAGGATCTAACCAGCACTGGCAGTATTCTGTCTACATCATCAGACCAAATTAACTGGAATCTATCCCACAACACTGGATCCAACAATGTGGCACTGGACACTTGGGCTGGCAATGCCACAACAGGAGAGCTGGCCAATTTTATCCTCAAAGTGTTTAGCCAATTGGTTACAGAAAAGGCACCATGTGCTCCAGAGATCCACCACACCCCCTTGTCAGGAATGATCAACCTCCAGACCATACAGAACAACTCTGCTGGTTGGCTTCTCAAGGATGTGATGCAGATATGGGAGTAGGATCTCTTCGCTGCCTCCACAGCTATGTGGTAGTTCTGATCACTCTGGAGCAAGATTTACACTGCTTATGCTCCTATCCCCACCCAGTCAACCACAGCTGCTCAATAAACCAAGGATGTATAGTTGAGCATTTGCCATGGCTATACTTTTACAAGCTTTCTCAACTCCCAACCCGTTTTTAGGCATTTCCTGTTTCAGAAATTAATAGCACATTGAATATAAATGTTAGTAAAATCTTGTTTTAAAAAAGTTGTAATTAACTTACTTTCAGATGCCTGTCCCTGGGAAACATGTATTTATGCACAATGTTTTCAGTGTCATTGCCCGTAACCCCCACCCCCTCAGCATTGAAGGGAAACATTTGTAAGAGATGGGGAACACGTGGCCTTCTAGCCATTGTAGGACTCCAGGTCCCATCAGCCCAAGATCAGGAATGATGGGATTGTAGTCCTATATCACCTGGAGAGATGCAAGTTCCCAAGCCCATCTCAAAATACCTACAGGTATTCTAATCAAGATGATTTCCAAGTAAAATGTTGAATTTCTGTAAGCACCAAAGCTAAGATCACAGCACAATCCATCTTTTTAGTTTGTCCCACACACCACACCCCCAAATAAAACATTTCAACGTATTTTGGCTAGTAGAAAACTGTTAAAAATGTTTAAATTAATATTTTAAAAAGGTTTGCTTAGTTAATGCAAGTCAATCCAGCTAAATTAAATCTCAACTGATTTAGGGAAACATTATTATTATTATTATTATTATTATTATTATTATTATTATTATTATTATACCAGAGAACCCCCATCATAATCCCTCAGTATTATAAAAACACACAAATGTGACATATCTAAGTATATTTATAACAGTTTGCACTAGAAACTTACCTTTTGGTGGATCTGGGGGTGCCTGACCATCATTTAAATCCAAATCACTAAAATCTTTGAAAAGAGAATATTTGTTAGAATGAAGTCTTCTAAAAACCCACAACATATATTTCCTATGGCAATCTGTACACTATGGTGTTTGTGGCACTTTTCCAGGGACCATAAATATAGCTACAATCCCAAGCATGTTTACCATGAAGAAAAGCCCACATAATTCAGCTAAGCTGGTTATGGAGAACGTGTAAGACTCACATTGAGTTGCTCAAGAGGGGCAGGTGAACAGCCATGCTAGTGCCATTTTGTGAAACATGTTGGCATCAAGCACCCGTGTGCATGATGGCATGATGGCAGCAGTCTCCACCTACAGTGCCTTACGTTACATATATGCTTTATAAATTTCTCCATGTCTCCTGCAAAAGGTCTGGTGCAGTAGCTCACAAATCACTTCAAGTTCTGGTTAAAACTAAACCAGAATCAATGCTGATATAAAGCTCCATTATATTATTGCTGACAAAGGAAGGAAGTGAGAATGAGAGGGGGAAAGAGAGAGTGCATGTGCCTGCAGCCCACACCATATCCCTTAGCTATGGGTAAGCCATCAGCAGTGTTATATCAGCACTGAGCTGTAAATCTTGCAGATGGTGAACTATAAAGATCTGAAGATTCACTGAAGCACAGGTGAAAGTTATCACTTCTCTTCTTTAATCTCATATTAGATTTTAGTTTACTGACCATAACTGATACTGTCAGGCTACGCTCTGAAGTAATATTTCTAGAGAAGCTTACCACCGGTATTGCCATGACTTCCAGGATTTGGCTGAGGTGGTGCTGGTGGTTCTGGCTTCTTGGGGTCATCAACTAACAGAGAGAGAGAGAGAGAGAGAGAGAGAGAGAGAGAGAGAGAGAGAGAGAGAGATAACAAACTTCAAAATATGAGAAGTAGAAAATACCTTGATAGTCTGATTTTGTAGGAATGGTATCCCATTTTCCTTGCTTCTTAGGTAGAATTATGTACTTGACAAGCCCATCCACAATGGTAAAACTTGGAATCTAGCTTAAAGCCAATACCACAGCTGTGTGTACATGACATCCTGGCATGCTCTCAGGTTATTCCATCACTTTCTTGTTCAGCAGCTTTCATACCCTCAGATACCCATCCAAATTTAAGGAGGGTTTGGCACAGGGCTATCAGGATCTGGGAAACCAGGGTTCAAATCTTCACTCAGCCATGGAACTGATTAGGTGATCTTGGGCCTGTCTCTCAGCAAAATGTATCTCACAACATTGTTGTGAGAATAAAATGGGGATGGGGAGAACTATTTAGAAGACCCTAAGCTCCTTGGGGAGGAGTTGTTCCAGACCAAGCAGGATAAATAACCTCCCCTCTCTTCCCTCATGTTTCTTTTGGTACAGGAGTAAAGGCAGCTCAATAAGCCACTGTAATATACATATTACTTCCCCGCAGTCACTAAGAATGTCACCTGCCAACTCCCCCAAATTATAAATGTATCCGGGTGAGGGATGTACAGATTACCCACAGTGACTAAAGAATGCATACACAGAGCAAGGGAAAGGCAAACACAAACAGCATCTGTAGTGCTGGGTCAGATGCCTGAAATTGGTGCCTCAAGGTATTTTGGACTGCAACTCCCATCACCCCTATCCAGCATGACCAATGGTCGGGGGTGATGGGACTAGCATTCTTGCAACATCTGGCAAAGGTTTTTATAGTGTGCAAAGTGTGACTGTAGACTATCTTGCAGCACCATTTCCTAAAATCTGCGGAAGATGGAAAAGGCAATTCTCTGGCCGATTTTAAGTAAACTGTTTGATGCAACTGTACAGTTGGGATACTGCTTTGTCCATTATATTTGCTTATGCTACTCAGCTGGGATAGGGAAGCTCTGGCTCTTGGGCCAGTCTTGGCACACGAGGCCATTTTTTCCCCAAAACAATAGCCACCTACCTATCTGGGAGGGTGACATCAGCTGCTGAGGGAGCTGGAAGAGTTCAATTTAGCTGCAAGTGCCACTTCCTCACAGGCAAGTGGTGTGTGCAGCCAAAGCAGCAGGATTTAACTGCCACACAACAGTTGATAAGCTGAGTTTAAATCCTGCTCAGACCCCTGCAGAAAGCAGCACTGAAATCTCCACTCATCAGCATCTTGCCGGATGCTGCTTTAAAGCACAACACAGGGCTGTTTGAAAGCCTTTTGCAAACAGCTTCACACTGCTCTTTAAAACCTTAGGTTTGCAGAGGTCTGAAGTGCTATTTGTACAAAGGACTTCCAAAGATCCTTGTGCTATTGTCTTTGAATTTGCGACTGTCTTCAAAAGCAACATACAAACTAGACTTGCATGGAGTGCAGACAATACTTACCAAAGGCATCTTCCAAGTTAAAGCCATCATCATCATCTAAACAGGGAAGACAACACAGTTGTAATCTTTCTCCCAGAAATGAAATACTCCAAGTAAAACGATTTAGATTTTATAATTATTATTGATAATAGTAAGTGACAGACACACCGGGGGGGGGGGGCGCTTCACAATGTATGTAGAACCCTATTTAAATTGGGTACTCATGGTCAATGTCAGGGGTTGCCAATGAAATATTATAGGTTAAAATGATTGATATTTTATAAAGCAGAAAGGATGGTACTCAATAAAGTAGATTCACTAGCACGAAGATTAAAACTAGCCCAATGAGATATCCCACTGCATGTACCTTGCACTGTCCCCGAATTTGCTCTGAAGGGTTGGGGGAACTTCCAGAACAGATTTAGGGAGTACACAGGGAGGAGGGGGAGGAACACATTCTGTTGCGCAATGAGAAACTTTGGAACAGTTATTAGTACTTCATGCTTTCCCCTCTGTAAATGGTCTGGCAAGGCTATGTCCCCATGGCATGCCCTGACTCTAGGCCCAATATCTTGGAAATCACACCTCTGTTGGTGACACGTGTTCACATTCATGTACACATGTAGTCAAGGATGCATTATTTGGATGTTTGTCCTGCCCTATACGTAGCCTGAGTGGGTTGCATTATTAGACCCTATATGCATGAATTATCAGTGTTATGGAAAGTTCACTCGCATATCTGCAAAAAAACAAAACAAAACATTGGACTAAGGCAAATTTTGCATCTACTTGTCTTGTACTCAGCAGAGCGCACTCCTCCATTGTTTCCTGAGATGGAGGGATGACAACTCATGACACACAATGCCATTTATAACCCAAACCTAGTCACGTACACTGAAAAATAAATGTATAGGAATAGCAAGTCAATGTTCTGATTACTCTTATACCCACTTTGTGTTGGCTTTTTGTTAGGTGGAATCAGCTTCTGTGTTACATCTGTCGGATCTGCCATATTAAAAACACACAGGGCTTAATATCACTTGAATGACTAGTTACCAGGGGGTAGTTGCTAGGACTGATTAGTGATTCAGCATTTTATGTGTACACACACACACACACACAAACTGGACAGAGCTGCCAAGTTAAAGCCATCATCACCTAAACAGGGAAGACAACACGGTTGTAATTTTTCTCCCAGAAATGAAATATTTCAGGTAAAACGATTTAGATTTTTTTAAAATGATAACAGTAAGTGACACACATGGGGCGGGTGTTTTCACAATGCACATCAATGTTCTGATTACTCTTATACTCACGTTGTGTTGGCTTTTTGTTAGGTGAAATCGGCTTCTGTGTTACATCTTCAGGATCTGCCATATTAAAAACACACAGGGCTTAGTATAACTTCAATGACCAGTTACCAAAGGCGGCACTTGCTAGGACTGATTCAGCATTACACACACACACACAAACTGGACAGGGCTGCACTTATTTTTGCTGGTAAGATAGTTGCTTGACTGCATTTTTATTCTTACTAGACCTCACCCAGGATATTTTGCGAAGGGTGGGTAACATATATTCATTATTTTAAAAAATACGCAAAGAAACCAGATACAAGGTGTGAGCCTTTGCTGCTCATTTGCACAATGAGTAAAGTAGAGCTGTGGCAAACCCTAAACTGGTCATCCGAAGGGGGTAGGAGGCAAAGCAAAGTTTGTGCCAAAGCAGGGGGTGGGGAATGGAAGGTAGGAATTCACTTTGGACAGTGCACATGGTCAAGCTTTATAGACCACACCCTTGTGTGGGTGTGGATGGGGGCGGGGCGGGAACTGAAAGAGCTGCTTAGGTTCCCACAAGGGATTTGTGCTAGCTCAGAATAAATGTTTTCACCTGGGTGTGGGGGGTTGAATACCAAACTATATTTGCAATTCCCATCACTTTCAAAAGCAGTTGGGCAAGAGGCTACTGCTCCCCCAGCCCCTGTGCCAGCATGTCTAAAGCCCCTTAGGCTCACATAACTGAGTAGAGGTGTGCACTGACCATAAGATTTGGTTCAGCCTCAAATTCATCTGAATCCAGTGTACACCCTGGTAATTAGTTTTCCAGCTCTCTTGAATATATAATGCTGTGCTGTGCTGGTATGTTAATCACAGCTCAATCTCATGGCACCGCAGATTTTTACATTAAAGTAATTTAACATTTCCTCCCCCTCCTACCCTCAATTCTACATTATCCACCTTGTTTAAAATTATTGGGCTCGATAAATCAGGATTATCCCTCTTGATTCATCAAACTGAGATAATGCAGCATGATGCATCTGAAGCTAAGACAGGGTTAAGATCTGATTTAGACTAAAATCTACATCACAATATCATGGTTACTATAAAACCCATTAAATATTCTTAAGTTTACTTCATTAGGTTGTAGTTAACTTACCGCCAAATGCATCTGCCAAGTCAAAATCTTGTCCTGTAAAATTAAAATATTTGCTTATTTATAAATATATTTGTATGCCTCTAGTCAAAGGAAAAAATAAGTCCAGTAGCGGAAGACTCTGGGGTTACGGCATTCATCTCGCTTTACTGGCCAAGGGAGCCGGCGTTTGTCTGCAGACAGCTTCCGAGTCATGTGGCCAGCATGACTAAGCCACTTCTGGTGAACCAGAGCAGCACACGGAAACGCCGTTTTACCTTCCTGCCAGAGTGGTACCTATTTATCTACTTGCACTTTGACGTGCTTTCGAACTGCTAGGTTGGCAGGAGCTGGGACCGAGCAATAGGAGCTCACCCCGTTGCGGGCCCTAGGCTCTGTGATTTAGACCACAGCACTACCCACGTCCCATAGCCGCCATACATACATAGAATAAAAACAACAAATATTTAAAATCAGAGATCATCAATAGCTTCTTAATTGCTTGCACAAACTTGGTGACATAGAACTTTTTCCAGCGCATGTTTAAAGGTTAAAACAAAAGGTGACTGCTAGGTCTCTGTTGGAAAAGCATTACACAGGCTCAGTTTCCTGTCACTGTTAGATTAACCTCACCCACTTGGGGAACAACCAGTGGTGGTCCTGCAGATGGTCTTAGTGATTTGGCTGGGATACAAGGCTTCAGATAGTCCTAACATGGGCCTAAGTTGTTCGGGGCTTGATAATGCATAGACCGTAAACCTGTCTTGGTAGCAGCCACTGTGGGTGTTATACAAATGGTTTTTCATGTTGTCAACCACATGCCCCCATCAGCAGTCTGGCCACCACATTCTGCACCACCTGAAGTATCTGAACCAGAATACAAATTCTCATCTTCTCCTTCCTTGTTAGCACCAATATATCTGGCAGTTTAATCTTGCCAGATGTGCTGAAGGACAGCCAATAAATTGTATGGTAAACCCAAAAACAAAACTGCAAAGCTTGTGATATACGAAACCAATGGTAATAAAGAGTCTTCCCTATGGTGTAGACCTATAAAGGGCTATTGGCCAAGACGGTGTCCAGAGGCAGTTTACCTCTAAATGCCAGGTACTGGTTTCCTTTCATATCCTGCTTGTAAGCTTCTTGGAAGCACCCACTAGAAACAGAACACTAAACTAGATGACTCCTCAGTCCGTTTCCTTAAGATTGTTTATATCTAGTTGCATAGATATGCCCTATGTCACACACAAGGGGTCACCAATGTAGCATCTGTGTATACATATGTGCCCATAGCAGCTTTCGTTGCCCCCCCCCGTCCCCTTCCACTGAAATTAAGCTTGAAAGAAGCATTTTGTTGTAGCCAGAAGAACTGGCTGCAATGTGTGCTTAGTTGTGGTGTGTGTTGCCCGTGACAGTATCTTCAGGCTGCAAATGAATCCAAGGTTGGCAGGCTCTGCCACATGCAAAAGAACAGTCTAAGGAAAAAATGGTCACTGCAGGGCGATTATAACAAAACACAAGAGCTTGTCCAATTAACTTTTCCATTCTTCCATTTCTTAACATGATTGAAGAGGCATTACAAGCTTGCCAAACACATATCCCTCGGCATCTGTCAACAGTACCCTTGTACCCCCAAACTTGTCTATTTCCCTTGGGTAGAACTATGGGTTTTCAGAAGGTTCTCAATAGCAGCCCAATAGATATGCTCCCTCAACATCACCCTGCAAAGCTGGAACAGCAGGTGCTAACGCTTTGTACCTGCCTGAGTGATCACAATTTTGTCTAAGACAGGATGCCATCAGTCTTCTTGTACCTCCTCAGGGATTGTGTTTTCCCCAAAGCCCTGATCTCAGTGTTTAAAGGATACATGTGACCACCCTCCATAAAGAAGGCTGGTCGCCGAAGAATTGATGCTTTTGAATTATGGTGCTGGAGGAAACTCTTGCGAGTCCCATGGACTGCAAGAAGATCAAACCTATCCATTCTTAAGGAAATCAGCCCTGAGAGCTCACTGGAAGGACAGATCCTGAAGCTGAGGCTCCAGTACTTTGGCCACCTCATGAGAAGAGAAGACTCCCTGGAAAAGACCCTGATGTTGGGAAAGATGGAGGGCACAAGGAGAAGGGGACGGCAGAGGACGAGATGGTTGGACAGTGTTCTCAAAGCTACCAGCATGAGTTTGACCAAACTGTGGAAGGCAGTGGAAGACAGGAGTGCCTGGCGTGCTCTGGTCCATGGGGTCACGAAGAGTCGGACACGACTAAACGACTAAACAACAACAACAAAAGTGACCACCCTACATGACTTCTGGGCAAGTTGTCTATCAATCCTGCACCCAAAACTAATCCATGGATAAGTGCATGACTGCATTCATGCTGGACCTGCCCCACCCTACAGCAACTACTACTTCCAGTGTTCAATTCCACCACGCATAAGGAAAATGAAATGGAGTCTAATAATGAGATGATCCAAAAGGCAGCAGCTTCTGTTCTAGCCTTATATGGATATCGCTGGCTGTGACATATTAATGTTTTTTATTGCTGTTATTATGATAGTGATTGTTTTAAACCATTGTTTTAAATGGCTGTAAGCGGGTGTCCAAAAATATTGTGTTCTGAATGGTAGTTAATAAATCCATTAAATATAATAATATAAAGGCCTGCTGATGAAAGCAGCAGGAATCAGTACAGTGGTTGGATTAACACATTATCAATTTTTATTTTCAGCCATAGACAGTCAATTAGGGTGCAGGTATGTGTGAAAAACCATTAGCATGTTGATAAGGTGCCTTGTTTTTGGTGGGTTTTCTCCTCCAACTCAAAACTAATGTTTAAAAACACATACGGTAACTTATTTCCTGTCCGGTTACCAATAGAGATTTATCAGGAAAGAAAGTGCTGGGTGGGATGAAAGTTCTGTTCTGATATTGGCAGATATAGCTTGCTAAACGACTATAAAGTGTGACTAAACAGCTCAACACCATTCAATTAAAAATAACATGGTTCCCAACTTTTCTTAAAAAATTGAAAGAACTTCTAAAAATCAGAAGGATAGTTGTGTTCACAGAAGGATCCCTTACACCTATGGAGAAGAGTCAGGATCCAGCCCAATGAGATCAACACCAATGAAAACATTGTGCCACCTTTTCAATAAACAAAAGCAAACGGCCATTTCAAATGACTGGGGGGGGGGTAATATTTAACCTCTCCCTCCTGCCCCCTTGCATTTTGATCATTTTTATTGTTGCGATTTTCTCCGAGTTTCATTTGTCATCTACAATCCATTTAGTAACAGAGGCACACCAAAACCACTGGGTATGGGATTTCAGAATGATGAAGTGGGGGACACCCTCCCCGCTAATGAGCAACAGACTGGAATGCTTTTGCCATATCACCTCTGAAAAACAGCTCAATAGAGAGATCTGGACATTTGGACACCTTTAAAGCAGAGGGACTGGCATACAAGCATGACTCATATGAGAATAACTGACAGCTTGCAACAGCATGAGTCATCTCGTGCTACGCAGAAATCTGTGGGCTACCCGATGAGGCAAAAACCCTGGCAGGATGTTTACACGCGCTGCCAAGCAGCCCTTTATAATTAGCTCTGCAGCAACATACCATGAAGTTGGGAAGAGTCAACGCTGCACTGCAGATTCAAGAAAGTGTACACCACACAGACTGCTTCTATCAGCACACTGCTCCAAGCTAAAAAGCTGCTGTTGTACTAATTTTCTGTCCAAGGAAAAAGTTATCTCAAAGCCCTTTTTAAGATGCAAGGGATCAAAAATGTACTGTCCGAATAGCTTTAAGTTAGGAATTGCCAAGCTTAGGAGACAAAGCTTTTTCATAGATTCAAGTAATACAACCGCAACTGTATCTACATGCTTTCCTATGAATCTGAAATCCCATGCCTCTGCTACTTCACTTTCCCTGTTTTTAACAAGTTACCATGCTGCCAGCTGCTTTTGGGTCTACACTAGGCTCCTTCCCACCCACCAAATCACTAAACTAATCTGTGTTACTTCATTCTACTGTGTCTTTCAGCAGTTCGAATCACTGCGTTTCAGGCCTTTTTTAAAGGAGGAGCCCAGCTGGGGCAAATGCTTAACTTTCCACACATACCGTATTTTTCGCACCATAGGACGCACCGGACAATAGGACGCACTTTGTTTTAGAGGGGGGAGAACAAGAAAAAAAAATCTCCCCCTCTCTGCTCAGCGCCCCTTCAGCGAAGCGGCAGGAGGCGCTGCACAGAGAGGGGGAGAACTTTCCCCCTCTTGTTTTCCCGCTCTAAAACAAGGTGCCGTTTAAGGTGCATTCAGGCGGCTACCTTGGAAGCCTGGAGAGTGAGAGGGGTCGGTGTGCACTGACCCCTCTCGCTCTCCAGGCTTCAGGTTCCTTTCGACCTGCTCTTTGGGGCTGGCGGGGGGAAGCCCACCACCAGCCCCAAAGAGCAGGTCAGGGAGCAGCGGAAAGGCGCAGCGGAGAGGCTCCAGCCGGAAGAGGGTTGCGGGGCTATGGCTTCTTTAGCCCCACACGCGCTCTCCCGGCTGGGGAGGTGACGCGGGGCTGTAGAGGCTCCTGCCATAGCCACACGTCACCTCTCCAGCCGGGAGAGCACGCGCGGGGCTAAAGCAGCCCCCCGCGACCCTCTCCCGGCTGGAGAGGTGATGCAAGACCACCTTCTGGGTTGGGATCATGAAAACATATCCCCTTTTTACCAGAAATCATTCCCCCTTTGGCATGCTGGCAGTTCACTTTACTGCAGAGGGTGAGGGGCGGTGAATGTGGGGGTGAAACATTTAATCCCTTGTCCACACTGGCCTGATCCAGATTGGGGCCTCATGTTGTTTTTTTGTGTAGCGACCAGTACTAAAAGCACCTTTTTTTTGGGGGGGGAGAAGCATGATTAACTTAATGTGTCCCCCTTCCAATGATCAGTTTCTTTTCCCAATAAGGCAGTAACACTAGCCAGTGAAAATTTACCCCAGGTATTTTGGGGTTGTCCTGTTTTAATCAGCATATTAATCAGCATAGTCCATTAACCCCTTTCTCCTTTCCTGCCACATCTCTAGGTAACCATTAGCTCAGCTGATATGATGGTGGGGGACACAGCCATTATCTTAATTATAGCCCCAGACAATAGAGGTAAAGAATATTTACGGTACTAGCTCAGCTGTAAGACAAACTTTATATTAGATATATGCAAAAGGAATGCTGTACTTTCCAAGTGAATGTAACATCTAAGTATAAATGGCTGCTCTCCATCTCAAAATATAGATGACAATCATTTGTTTAAAGTCAAACAATGGCTGCCATGGTCCCGACTGCCCAATACCAGAAGAAAGTAGAAGTTCCATGAGTTGCTCAATGGGAAATGAAATGCTGGTCTCTTGAAATGTCTTAAATTCAGCTATTTGATGGAGGGTAAAAAGAAATGTGCAATGTAACACATACCATATGGAATATTTTTTATGAACTAGCAGACAATATGAACTAGATGAACCAATGATCTGAATCAGTATAAGACAGCTTCTTGTACTCCTGTTGACTGTTGCCAGTGTTAGGAAAGAGATTGCAATTTGCAAAAGTGGCTAAAAGGGTCAGTAAGTACCACTGACAGATAATTAATGTGTTTGCGCAACTTAAGAGTCTCTTTGTGTGGGGAGTGGTGTTGGGGGGGGGATCACTGCTTTGAACTGTGAACAGCAAGTAGCCTTCTGGGCCTTAGGTTAGCTTTTCCAAAGTTAGAAGTGCCAATGCCACAGTCTGTCAGCCATGAACTTATTTTAAAAAGTTTGTACATCTCCCTTCCTCCTAAGAATGTTTAACTGCCTTGGCTAGACATAAGCAGTAAGGGAGCAGCCCAGATCACCCAGAGAAGTGTACTCCAAAAGAGGAAAGGACACCACCAAAAAGGCCTTCCATGGAAAATCAATTCTCAGGCAGGGTTCTATGGAGAAAGGCACCACCTAGTCTTGAAAAGCCATGTAAGGCTTTTTATATGTCAGAACCAACACTTTGAATTGCACACAGACAGATACAGGCAGCTGATGCAGTTGACACAAAAGGAGGAGGTATACTGAGTCCTATATAAACTAACTTCTGACATAACATAGTGTAAAATGTAAGAGCCCCACTGGAACATAACCAAGGTCCACCTTATCTAGCATTCTGTTCGCACAGTGGCAAATCAGAAGCATAGCACCATGAGCACTGAACACTGAACCATTACTAAATGCACTGTTGTGACTGGGTTAAGAGCACAGTACTTCTTTTGGAATACAGTTAGCTGTTCAAGAATCCTATCCTTAAGACTTTTCTGATACTTTAATGCAAGGCTAAACTTTCATAAATTAACACTTGCACCTCCCACAAAAAAATGAAGGCCATGAGGCATGCCAGACTGATTTGACTTATTCATCTGTAGGAATACTACCCAAAATTGATTGCAGCCAAGACCTTGACAACATGATTTGGGATTTCCCTCGTCTCACTGAGACTCATACTTTCGCATGGAAGGGGAATAACGCTGTCTCAAATGACTACCTTCAGCCTATAGGTTTTTTTTTCCAATTTCCCCATAGTCTATATTTATACTCCAATAATTTAGTAATAGTGATGGGAGTGCAAAATTTTCTGCAGAAAGATGTCCATTGCAAAAGTTTTATTTATTTACTAAATTTATATACCACCCTATACCCGAAGGTCTCAGGGTGGTTCACAGAACAAAATCAGAATATAAAACCACAAAATATATAATCAAAATAAAATCAACAACCCAATAACCCACCTTCCAAAAAAAACCTCCACATTTTAAAAGGGCATAGGATGTCCAAATCAACCAAAGGCGTGGTTAAAAAGGAACGTTCTTGCCTGGCCCCTAAAAGTGTATAATGAAGGCGCCAGGCAAACTTCCCTGGGGAGAGCATTCCACAGATGGGGGAGCCACTGCAGAGAAGGCCCATTCTTGTGTTGCTACCCTACAGATCTCTCGAGTTAATTGGTAACAAAGAATGGATGCCAATTGCAGATGCATTATTAGGCAAACTTGGTCATTTCAAAGGAGCTCTTTTGGGCTTTGTATACCAAATAAGGGCAAAACAGGCATGCTAACTAGATCAGTATTAGGACATCAGCAATTTTTCCACTACAAATTATCCATATTTGCACTAATTATTTTCAGGAAAACCTACACCACCATGTTGTAGTTAACAGGAATGTATCCAATAGTTTCACTTCTGTTAATGGAAGACGCTTCCAGTCATGGAAGGAGAACGGAGGCCCAACTATTTCACAAGGCAACAGAATATCTTTAAATCAAATCTGTAACTGTATCACTACAATCAGTTGAGAATGCAATAGGTTTCCAATTCTATCTTACTGGGTGTTTTTTTTTAATCTTTACAATGCTTATTGCATTGTGTGAGTGCCACCTGTCTTCCATGACGTCATGGAAGCCAAGGTTTCCCAAGTACTGACAAGATCCAGAGCTTCTTAGCTTCTCCAAGGCAGCTGCATTATGTGCCCTCCTCAGCCAGATGCACAGAAAGATACAGCACCTAAGATGATGCCCAGGCTTTTAACATGGCAGTCTTACCCACACTGGAGTGTGATACAGTTTCATTCTGGTAACACCAATGCATATCTGCAGACAGCACTTAATGCGAAGCTTGTGCTCATTGCTGACTGTAAGGTTCAGTGCTGAATGCCTCTCTCTTTATTTTCTTTCACCTGCCATCATCATCCATTGCTTCTTTCCCCCCTGGAAATGGGCTATATTCCTTGCACAAGTGGGGGAAAGGAATGAGGAGAGAGCAGGTGGACCATTTGCAATCCACAGGATAAACATACCCAGTAAACACAAAGCTGCTGGCAAAAGTTCAAGGTTTATTCAATAAGGGTTGAGGAAAACAAACATCTGGAATGAATTGCCTAACAGCTTGTCTTCCAACAAAGATGCTGTTTCTCCTTTTTGTTCTTTTGACAGCAGTTTTGTAGGGGAAAGACCCTACACCTAAAGCAGCTAATGCACTGCTGTTGCCTTGTGAGCTTACAATACCTGCATTTATGCTTTCATTTACCTGTACTATGGACAGGTGGCTGGATTAATTTAATTGCTGTATTTTTAGGATTTTTCCTACAATACATATTACTGCATGTTGCCAGTTCAGTAAAAAGGTAATGGTAAAGGGACCCCTGACTGTTAGGTCCAGTCGTGAACGACTCTGGGGTTGCGGCACTCATCTTGCTTTACTGGCCAAGGGAGCTGGCGTACAGCTTCCGGGTCATGTGGCCAGCATGGCTAAGCCGCTTCTGGCGAACCAGAGCAGTGCATGGAAACGCCATTTACCTTCCCGCCAGAGTGGTACCTATTTATCTACTTACACTTTGGCGTGCTTTCGAACTGCTAGGTGGGCTAGTTCAGTACTAACATATTTATACCCTGCTCCTCTTCTTTTATCCCCAGAACAATAAACATAAAATACAATAATGCTAATATTTCCGCTAAGCTGTCTTGTTTTAAACATCCCTGCACCAGTAAGATTCCCACTTGCTAACATAACTGGAACCTGATGCATAACCAGGTGGGCAATAGCTAAATGGTAAGGCAATCTCTGCTAGGACAAGCAGCTCACACAGTAATTCTGTGACGTGGGGCCACAACTCAGTGGCAGAACAAACTCTGCAGGCAGAAGGTTTCAAGTTCAATCCTTAGAGCTTCCAGGCATGGTTGGAAATGTCCCCATCCTGAAAACTTGGGTGAGCCATTGTGGGTCAGTGTAGGCCATGGATTGGGGAACTAAATGCAACTCCCCAAGCCTCTCTCCAGCTCTCAGGACTCTCCCCAGGCAGGCCCCCAGCAGCCATGCTTGTTGTCCATTTCAAGTGCTTTTGCCTGGCTGAAATGAGTCCTTGAACCAATGCCTCTTGCTGGACTGAATGGAGAAGTGTGCGCAAAACCCAGGCATTTTGTGGCTGGAATACACCCTACTGTACGAAGACAAGAGTCATCTCCATTGCCCTGCCATTTTGCCTCTGCTCCTGGCCACTGCTGGCATGCAGCCCCCAGAAGGCTGTCACGAGGGTATGAAGTCCTTGGGCTGAGAAAATTCCCCACCACTGGTGTAGGAATAGGCAACAGATAGATGGACTAGAGCTCTGACACAGTAGAAGGCATGCTTTCTATGTTCCTAACTGCTCCCATTCATCATTGCATTTTATTGCTTGGTCTCACTCCTAATTGAGGATTTTGCCTACAGAAGCAATAGACAACCATCTATGACAACTCGCACAACAGCTGCTCTCTATTCCCCCATGTTTCACTTGTCATACTGTAGTCTCATGAATAACACAAAAAGTCTCTCTAAGTATCCAGAGGAAGTGCTGCATCTTGCCTGTGCTTATACAGCATGCACATGCACTGGCAGGTTACCAGCTGACAAATATTAATTTATACTTGCCCATTGTTGCAAGGAGAAGTGAGAAAACATTTAATTGCAAAATGTTATGTGTGCAGATTACTTCCCTGCCAACCTACATGCTACTGTAGGACTCTGTTGTTTGATAGTTGGTAAGGAAATGATTAATATGCCTAACATAAGTGAACAGTCATAACAGTTCCAGTGAGGTGGCTTGCTCAGAGTGGTACATGTCACACAGAAGTTGGATCCAAGTACAGTACTTACATGTATGCAAGTCAGTTCTAAAATTGTTTATTGGAAAACTATAATGCTCACTTTAGGAGCAGGAAGATGAATGGTTTGGGCCGAGAAAGACTGTAAAGTTCAAGGCAGCCATCCCAAGCATATTACCCAGAAACAGGTATCATTGAAATCTAGATTTATGTCCAAATAAACTTGTTTAGGTGGTGGATAATAAACTATGGTATTAAACTTTTTTTAAGGTCTCTAATAGAGTAAGGATTCCCTATGTTCTCCTAACAAAAAGTAAGTGCATTTTTAAAACTTGGTCCTGTCACAGAGAACTATGCTGTAGTCAAAAAGTTGTGTCACTAGCTGCGCTGCCTAAAATGGGAATTTATCTGGGCCAGAATTCCAAAATGGAAAGGCATTCAAGGAAAGCTATTTCCCTGTCTGGTTAAACTTAATGCAATTAGAGCAAAACAACTGCACTGCTCAACTTGTTATACGTTCAACTTCAACATTGCTCAGCTGCAATGTTCAAGGGGTGCTTTTGGTCAAGTCAGTAGAATATTTTAGACTAACCTAACTCAATGGGTTGTTCTAAGGCTAAGAGACAAACTGAACATGATGCAAAGAGGAGGAGGCGTGTGATAGAACATTTTAACCCTTTGCTCTCTGATGCTTTTTCACCTCCACACACACAGTGTGGTGCAGCAACCCCCTCCGGCGCCTGGGGCAGACCACAGTTGCTGAGTTTGTTTAGGGCAGTCACTGATTTCAGGGATGGGAAGTGGTTCCACCTCCCCCTGCAGCACCCGAAATGCCCAGGAACCACTGTGCTACCTGCAAGCTCCCCTGAGGCACAGAATCACAGCCCTACCCCCAGGTACAGCAGCTCCCATGCCACGCTCCCGTCCTGCCCTATAGACCCCGGTGACACCCTTTGTTGTTGTTTAGTCATTTAGTCATGTCCGACTCTTCGTGATGCCATGGACCAGAGCACGCCAGGCACTCCTGTCTTCCACTGCCGTGACGCCCTACAGCCCCCTACTCCCAGTGCAGACCACTAACTATGTTATTGTCTACACATAGCTGCTTGTAGTTCATGGGGGGGGGACAGAATAAATGAAGCTAAACACAGCTCTAAGACAATTTGCAGATGTGCAAAAGCAGTAGAATGGAAAGGGTTAAAATGTTCCCCCCTCTCCCACAGGGCATTGCAGCTTGAGAGACTACTTTAGATAAAAAGAAAGAAAAATATCATGTGCAGCCTGAGCAATAACCAATGCTCTGATCTCCAAGGAAGAAAGTCCTGTTACAAATGGTTTTTAAAAAATAATGATGATTATGACAATGATGATAGAATAATATGCTGTAGAGAAGACAATTTTGTTCTTCCAGTACATCAGGGCTGCTTCAGACAAAGATTACCACTTAAGTGTGAATATATTGTCATACTTAAAACAGCACTATTAGATCTACTCCACCACATACAAGACCAAAACAGCTGAATACATCCTTCACCTATGGGTGTGCACATGTTTTTTCCAAAAACTGTGATGATTCCGGGGGGCAGGGTGTCCCCAGATGTCACAGGAGGATGGAATTCTAGCATCATGTGCACCCCCTCCCAATTATTGAATCACATAAAGGTCAATTCCCATCCTCATAATAAATATCTTCCAAAGAAGTCAGCTCAAATAATGTGACTAGCAGTCACAGTTAGTCCATAACTCAGGCTTCCCCAACCTCAGCCCTCCAGATGTTTTTGGCCTACAACTCCCATGATCCCTAGCTAGCACGATCAGTGGTCAGGGATGATGGGAATTGTAGTCTCAAAACATCTGGAGGGCTGAGGTTGAGGAAGCCTGCCTTAACTGGACCCGTTGTATGTTAATAGTCTGCTAATAATACTGCATTTTCTATACTCGTGGAATGGTTATTCCAAAGCCATGGAAAATCCTCCTTCAGTACCCCTGTCACTATTCAACAACAACATAGCTAAGCCAAAAGCAGACATAGGTTGCAATCCTAAATGCACCTATTATGGAGAAAGGCCCCCTAAACTCAGTGAGACTTCCCCCTAAGTAAACCTATATAGGGCTGCACTCTATATTGCCTTTCCCCCAGTGAAAATATACAAGTCCAAAGAATATTAGGTTGCAGTTAAGCCTACTCCATAAAAGTATAATAGATTTCAAGGCTACCTTCCTATTTGTTTAGGATGTTAATTCAGTGGCAAATAAATAAACGAGAGTCTGGCACGACCAGCCAACAGGAAGAATGAATTTCCACAAATACCCTCCAGTTCACACTTTACCCTAAGTTCCCACCCAGCCACCTTACTCAGCACCATTCGCTCTGCATCGGAATAGGCACTACCAAGTTTATAGTAAAGGTAAAGGTAAAGGTACCCCTGCCCGAACTGGCCAGTCTTGACAGACTCTGGGGTTTGTGCGCCCATCTCACATCTATAGGCCGGGGGCCAGCGCTGTCCGGAGACACTTCCGGGTCACGTGGCCAGCGTGACAAAGCTGCATCTGGCGAGCCAGCGCAGCACACGGAACGCCGTTTACCTTCCCGCTGGTAAGCGGTACCTATTTATCTACTTGCACCCGGAGGTGCTTTCGAACTGCTAGGTTGGCAGGCGCTTGGACCGAGCAGCGGGAGCGCACCCCGCCGCAGGGATTCGAACCGCCGACCTTACGATCAGCAAGCCCTAGGCGCTGAGGCTTTTACCCACAGCGCCACCCGCGTCCCATAAGTTTATAGTACCAGGTCCTTAAACAACTGGGGAAAGGCTCCATACAAAGACCTGTGGGCATGTCTAACAGGGAAGTGAAGCCAGAAAACACATACTTATCTAAGATCTTAACAGTGACATCTCTTTTGAATGTAGACATGATGTAGGCAGAATTCCCTCTCCTTTCAGAGCAAGCTTAAGGGGAGAAGTGGGAGAATAATTCCACAATATTAGGACAACACCTGGGTACCACAGGAGCCAACTCCTAGGGGCCAAGGTGTAGTCAGGATTTTTGTTGGGGGGGAGAGAGACCTTTGTTGGGGGGAGCAGGCCTATTGCGTGGCGGGGAGAACCTCAGTTAGCTATATATTTTTATTTCTATTAATTTGGGGGGGCAGCTGCCCCTCCCTGGCCACCCTTGGCTATGTCCATGGGCTGCCCCCATACTTGAGGGGGCCAGGGCCCCCCAAGTTGATGGGCACTGCCATTCAAATAGTGTGGGTGTGCCCCACCATGTGATTGATTGGGCGGGGCAGGGTTTACCTCCCCCCCCCCTATATTTTATTCAACATGGCATCCCTGTGGGTGTGATCCTGTCCATGTGGCCTAAAGATAAACCATCAGCATATTCTTCTCGGAAGTGTGTCCCAGACTCTAATGTTTAATTGGGTTGTTGTTATTATTATTATTATTATTATTATTATTATTATTATTGCCCACTATGTTTTCAGTTGTTCTTATTTTATCTGCCTTGTGTCCCTATCAGGGGAAAAGGCAGGGTGTCCCTAAATACATAACAAAAACAACTTGCTTACAGCCCAATTTGGGTCAAACGCCTGTCACCCCGTTGCGATTCCCACTCCCCCCCCCCAAAAAAAAAATCCTTCTAGGATCCATTTGAGCAGTGATTTTTTTTCTGGAAAAAAAATGTTTAGGGGTAGTCTCATTTGGATTCCAGAAAACCACCATTTTATAGTTCGGATCGGGGAAAATAAATGCGGTAAATGGACAAAAGGACAAAAAACCCACAAAAATTTTAGGGGTACCCCCAGAAAAAAAAGCCCTGCATCTGAGCCGGAGACTCTTTTGGTAAGCCGAGCCTTCGAAGAAGAGGATGTCCTCGAGGATGTGCAGACGGGCTTCCCTTCGCCCGCTCCTCGAGGCTGGCAGCACAAAGGCGGCGGGCAGGGGTGGGCGTCCCTTCGGCGCCTCCCGTCGGGGCGCGGCTGCTGCTGCTCCCCTTTTCCTGCCGCTCTCCCGGAGCCTTTGTTCGAGCTGGGGGAGAGAGGGACGGGCAGCGCCCCGCGTCGAAGGCTAGAGGCGCGCGAGGGGGAAAGGGGCCGAGCAGCGCTCCTTACCTCGGCCGCGTCCCGCCAGCAGCACCAGCGCGGCGAAAGGCACCAGGAGGGCGAGTCTCGTCATGGTCCCGCCGCCGTCGACAGCTGCTGCTGCTGCCCGCCGAGACTTGAGGACAACTTCGCGGCGCTGCCAATCCCTGCTCGGGTCCTTTCCTTGTTTCCCCCCCTCCTCTCAGAGGATGGAGCGAGCGACCCCGTTTCCCGCGAGCTCCCTTCCTCGCCCTCTCCGCTTCAGCTGCAAAACAAGCGGCCCGCAACTTGCAGCCCCGCAGCCAAAAAGGGGACTCGCAGCCGCGCTCGCTCGGAGACCCGCCCCCGAGGAGAAGGGCGGCCAATGCGGAGTGGGCTCCCAGCGCCGGCAGCCAATGGAAGGAGAGGCGAGGGAGAGCAACGCCCACCCCGGTGGCCAGGAGAAGACACCAGCGTTGAGTCATGCCCCGAAGTAATAGGAAACCCGCGGGCAGCCGCCGGCTCGGGTGTGGCGCAGCTGGGCTTTCTTCCATCTGCGAAGGGAGCCGTGTGTGGAATCGCAGGCCTGCTGCTCAGATCACAGCGGAAGGGGCCCGGATTTGGCTAGAGATTTGGCTAAACGGAGAGTTTGGCAGGGCTGAGGTGGGCAGGCCAACGGGGTCATCTTGTGTCCGCATGTGGCGGAAGGGATGGCTGGGAGATCCCGCCGTTGGCTTTCGCAGAGGCTCGGGTTTAAATCCGCCCTTATCTCCAGAGTTCACACGCGCAGCCTGAAATGTTGGCCTGATGATAAACTTGGGAGGAGAGAACCACGTGCGCGATCTTCAGCTGGTTGTCGGAAATGCAAGATATAAATGCAATACATATGATAAGCCATTGTTTGCTCTCTGGATGTTGTGAGGGCAGGCCAGCCTTATATATGTTGTAGCCAACAGACCCATCGAATAGAATGGACATGGCTAACTTAGGGTCAGTTATTTCAGTGAGTCTACACTGACCCACTCCATTTAGTTGGACACAACCCTTTGAGACAACCTAGTAGTGATAGATCTGTGAGGGATGCTTCACACAAGCCAGACATCTCTTCAAGTGAGGATGTTTGAACCTCTTCTGGCAGGTTACATCTAGCTAATATAATAACACAGACTGCACATGCTTAGATCAGAGGTGCTGTCTTAGTAAAAATAGGTATGGGGAATTTGTCCTTCAGATGCGGCTAGACTACAACCTCATCATCTCTGAGTACTGGCCATTCTGACTGGGGATGATGAAAGTCAGGAGTTTGGAAACACCCGGAGGGCCAAAAGTTCCTTAGCTCTGGAAGGGGGGGGGGAGCTAGTCAAATGTGGTCTTAATTTATGGAGTGGTTGCTAGTGAGCATTGCAAAGTATTGTTGCCTGCTAGGCATCATGTCTTTGAATAGCACTGAGCTATTTATTTTATTTCATAAAATATATACATCACTTGATTGTAAAAAATAGAATAAAGCCTCAGAGTGGTGGCTATGGGCTCTCCTCTGCACAGACAAGGTGCAGAGATATTTTATACTATAGAAAGTTACAAATATTAAGTTTCCTCATGAATTGAACTTCAAAAATGATTATTTAGTGGTTACTCAGGGTTTTATTTCTCCAGCTCCACGAGAACCTTGGTGTGGGTGGTGTTTTTGTTTGCGCTTAACAATTAAAATAATTCCAGAGTTATTTGTCACCAGCTAAGTTTACTGGACTGTTACACTCTGACCCAACCTTTCTCCCCTGCTGGAAAGCATTAGACAGAGTTTGTGCCAGCATAATGCAAGGATCTCCCTTTCCGCACTATGGATTTAAAACAATGTTTTGTTTGGCAAAAGGCAGGCCCATGTGTTTTATTCCCATATTATTTAATGGGTTTATTTGCCAAAATTTGTTTCCCACCCTTCCTCCCGAAGGACTGCAGGGCAGCAAACACACCCACAATTAAAAATGAAAAAACTCTCTAAAACAGTTAAAACATTCTGAAAAACAACAACAGTTACAGTTAATATGATCTTTACATACATGTCTGCCTTTCCGAAGGAGAAACCCTCTTATATCAGCTTGTTTGGGAGACCTAAGGAGGATAAGACTATCAATGGCAACTAGCCATGATGGAAATGCTTTTCCTCCATAGCTGGAGACAGTAATGCTTCTGAATACTAGTTGGTGGAAACCACTAAAGGGGAAGAGTTTGCTTATGCCTGAATTCTGCTTGCAGTTTTCCCACAGGAGAAAAGGAGGCTGAACTAGATGGACCATTGCCCTGATCCATCAGGCTCTACTTATGTTTGTATTGGGAGGAAAATAGAATGGGAGTTAAGTTTGTATCAGAAATGGCGAACCGTGTAGTCATACACAGTGTTTAAACAGCGTGTTTCCAAAACTTGGCACAATGGAATTTAAGCCAAGGAAGGAACAACTCAGCATTAACTACTGAGCTGCAATGAATCACTTGGTATGACTAAATGTCACATTGTTGTCATTTGTTTTTGTCAATCTTCAGCATTTTTTTAAACAGTTAATATTGTATGAAAAAAGTGCCAAGCTGTTGGTCGTTCCTGAAACAATTTTTGTTTTCTCCTGTGAAACCTGGATGTGTTTCTAAATCATTTTTAATATTTGTCACCCTTTTCACCTCATCTTCTCTTTTTCTCTTACATGAAGGACACATTTCATTATCACATTCAGTGGTATCCTAGTCCAGAACAGTCTCAGCTAACAGATTCCTCACGAACATGAAGCTAAGATGGGCTTTTAAGTAGCTACTTGCTTATTTGCCTGCGTTGATTAGAATCTGTTCCAGGTAACCAGGCAAGCAAACAGAAAGGGAGCTGTTTTAGTTATTGTTCAAGCCATTGATTGTGCCCACAATCAACACAAATTGTTTATTTATTTAATAAATGAATCCAAGGTAAGTTCAACGCTTTACATACAAAATGGTCCCCAAGCTTTGGAACATCCTGTCATGCTAACCAGGCTATTCAATTAATTGCTCAGGTCTATCTCCCTCACACATACACCTTCATCCTCCTTCACACACCTTCTGAGACAATTGTGCTGCCATAATCAGAGTCAAAATAAACTCGTCTGCACCTGCTCTCTGTCTCCTTCCTGCAGGACCTACTCCACTGAGAGTGACTGAAAGCAGTGGTTTCCTACCCTAGAGAACTGAGATCCAGGAGGAAAGAATCAAGCAAAGTTGCTCAGTGGTTGCATCATGGCAGCAGTAATGGCAACAGAGCTGATAAACATCCTGGAAGAATGGGGGAAGAGGTGGGGGGCGGGAGAGAAGGTAAAGGAAGTGCCTTTGCCATATGGGAAGAAGCATCCACTAGGGCCTTGACAACCCTTCAAAATGTCAGGAGAGAGCGGGAATGGCACAAAATATTCACAAATATGAGTGAATGGTCTTCACAACTGAAGCTGCATCCACACTAACCTGTTTGTAGCACAGAAACTGATCTTGGTATGCAGCCATCCACAACAACACTGGGCAAGTGTGGGTACACCCCACATTACCAGAACTGCATAAAACTGTTTTCTGATAGACACACTGCAGGGTAATGCAGCAATTTTTATTTCCAGAATGAAACCAGTTTCTCAAGAAGTACTTTTCAGGGCAAAAGAAACGTGTGCAATAGATCTCTGGATTGTGTGTGGAATACAGGCACAAGCTCCTGTGACTTCCTTTAAGGCAGCTTTGTGTGTCTCAGAGAATCAGTTGCCTGTTAGCTCCACAGGAGATACCATATCAAATCTATACTACCTATCAGTTTTTACAATGTTCAGTATAATCTAATTTGTCAGAGCTTATCTTTGGTAAAATTATCCATCCTGCTAAAGTTTCAGAGGGTCATTGCTATAACAGAAAAGTCAGGTGACAACGTGGAATCAGTGATAGCAGCCGCCCTCTGGAATGCTCTCCCTCAGGTAATCTGTGAGGCAAAGACAGTAGTGACCTGTAATCATCTCTTTAAAATGTCTATATTTACCCAAGCTTTCGTGTTTTGAATTCTGCATTGCTTAGTCTTATTTGTGATATGCAGCATCATTTTGTTTTTTATTCAGTTTTTAGAAAATGTTACTGAATGTTGTACTTTTATTGGGCAGTATTAAGCTAAATAATTCTGCTGTGGAAAAATGGGGAAATTCCAAAACAGATGCATGGCAAGAAGAGAGGAGGAGAAATCTTTGTGCTGACAGAATGATTTTCTTAGCACTACTCTGAATACAACCCATTGTTTTTAAGTAAACTGCCTAGAGATTTCTATTACATTAAGTGGGATAAACGTTTTATAAATAATCTTGTTGCAGCCATATATTAGATTCCATGCATTGTGGGAAACTCTGTGTCTGAGCTCGTCAGATGCTGATTTAAAGACTTGTAAATACAGTGGTGCCCCGCAAGACGAATGCCTCGCAAGACGGAAAACTCGCTAGACGAAAGAGTTTTCCGTTTTGGAGGTGCTTCGCAAAATGAATCTCCTATGGGCTTGCTTCGCAAGACGAAAATGTCTTGCGAGTTCCTGCGGGTTTTTTTCCTTTCCTTTTTTTCCTTTTTCTAAGCCGCTAAGCCGCTTATCAGATGATCTGATAAGCTGATAAGCCGCTAAAAGCCACTAATAGCGCTAATAGTGCTAATCCTCTAATCCGTCAATGGGCTTGCTTTGCAAGACAAAAAAACTGCTAGACGAAGAGAATCACAGAACGGATTCTTTTCGTCTTGTGAGGCACCACTGTATTACCTCATCATGTCAACATAACACTTTTGCTGTCTGTTATGCATTGAAGTTCTCAGTTCTCACCCTGGCCAAAAGGAGTATTGTGTCTGTAGTTTTCACTCAGGTCCATGTCAGTTACTTTAGGTGGGAAACCCTGGGTTGTTGTTGCTACAATGTTGACAGCTGGCTACCTATAAAAGCAGGCCGGCTGAGCTGTTTGCTGTTCAGTTCTGTTCCAGCTTACAAATAAAGAGCTGCTTTGGAGAAATTGCTGCGCCGTCTGCTATGTCTACCCACTATTTAACACTGGCGATGAGGATGGGATCGAGGGACATCAGAGCACAGCCAGACACAGCCACCCTCTGAGATGAGCTGAGTCACAGAGCCGGAACACTGAGTGAAATCACGGAGCAGAACCAATTCAGAGCTGACTGTTCTGGCTAGAGCACTGTGTTCCATCCATCGCCTTCCACCTCCACCTCAGCATCAGAATCATGGCTTCACTTGTGCCTCTAAATAATAATAATAATAATAATAATAATAATAATAATTTATTATTTATACCCCGCCCATCTGGCTGGGCCTACCCAGCCACTCTGGGCGGCTTCCAAAAAATATTAAAATACTGTAATACATCAAACATTAAAAGCTTCCCTAAACAGGGCTGCCTTCAGATGTCTTCTAAAAGTCTGGTAGTTGTTGTTCTCTTTGACATCTGGTGGGAGGGCGTTCCACAGGGAGGGCGCCACTACCGAGAAGGCCCTCTGCCTGGTTCCCTGTAACTTGGCTTCTCACAGTGAGGGAACCATCAGAAGGCCCTCGGTGCTGGACTTCAGTGTCCGGGTAGAACTACCGCCGTTTGCGCCAGCCTCTGAATCATGGGACTCCTACCTCGCTCGGTTTGACTGCTACCTCCAAGCCAACGAGCTGACGGAAGTATCACAGGAGCGTAAGTGGGGCCTATTCCTCAGCCTCTGTGGGCCTGAGGTGTTCGAGACAGCGCGAGCATTGGTTGCACCTGTAGCAGTCCAGGCAGCACCGTGGGACACAATTCAAGAGAAGCTCCGCAACCACTACGCGCCAAAGCCGTCCAAGATTGCTGCCCGCCATGTGTTCTACCACCAGAACCAGGCAGAGGGGGAGTCAATTAACAACTACACCACCGCCCTGCGACAGGCTGCAATGCACTGCGAGTACCGAGACTTAGACGATGCCCTGATGGATCGAATCGTCTGTGGGGTCCGGGACATCCATCTGCCACAGCGTCTCCTCGCCAAGCCAGGCCTCACGCTGCAGAAAGCCATTGAGGATGCCGTGGCCTCAGAAGCTGCTGAACTCTCTGCCCAGGAAATCCGCAAGGCCACCTGGACTCTGGTACTGGCCCTCGGGGATCCAGCAGGGTTTCCAAGTGCCCAGTGTATTTAAAAGACTATGTTCACGGGACAAACTGCACATGTAAAGCTGTATGGTGAATAGGGTCAATTAATATGCTTATGTGCCTTACTGAAACCAATAAGGGTATTGCTGTATGTAATGGAACCACTATGATTGTAACTAATGCCTTATCTTGGTGGGGAGGGGTGTTATGTATTGAAGTTCTCACTATTTAACAGTGTCCATATGCAGACTGTGTGGCTTGGATGTGATTGCCTTCCAAGTCCTTGAACCTGCCTAGGCACCATTAACATTAAGCTAGCAATTTGCCTTCTTGCTACTTGCTTCGTACACTGGTGTTAATGTGTGTCTTCTACAAGACCCCCAGTCTTGGAGAAAGTTACAATCTCCTGTTTTGCCCAGTAGCTGAGCCACCTGATGTCCTTTCATAGATAGGTATGATACCTGTGTAGTGCTTCTGGCAGGCAGGACATCTAGTCGCCTATCTCATGAAAGGGTAGAAGACAAAGAAGTTGTCACTTCTGTAAGATGCTCTGTGAAGCAGCAGAAGCTTCCCTTTGCAGGGAAGCACAGGCATTTTGAATCCCAAAGACTAAATCGGAAAACAGCTGTCAGGAAAAGGAAACAATACCTGTATTCTTGTTCCCAGCTTGCTTTGACTTTAGGGATGCATACAAATTCTGGCTGTGTTGAAGTGATGTCTTTGTGGACGAGAGAGGGAGTACAAGTTTATGCTGTGAGCCAGTTTAGGGGAAACAGACTGAAAAGGGTGGCCTTCAGCCTTCAGGAGCAAGTGTGGGTTCCCTGTCCCAGCCTTGAAGAGCACATGATGGATAAATAAAACAACAAAACAGCATTTGGAATCCCTTTGGATGAATGTGTGTTGGCTGCCAAACAGTGCATGTTTGCTGCTGAGTGGGTGTATGTATGGAAACAACCAGCATTGATGCCTCGGTAGTTTTACTAACTTGCTGCCAAGCTAATAGGCTGCCTGCCTATTAAATGTAGCTCTCCGACTTCTCAAACTGTTGCCAACATTGTTGTATTTTCACTTAGCAACAGCTCGTGGGGTGGGGTGGCCGTGATGTGGGACTTGAAATACTGTACTGCTTAGCTGGAGAATGGAAGAACAGCAGGAAATGATTTATCACCACAATAAGAGAGAGAGAGGAAAATGACAGTATTGTTAAGTAACCATTTATTTCCTGTATTTTTCTGTTTTCATTTCCTTGACAAAGACAAAGGGGGGGGGGACTCTTTTGACTTCGAGAATTACAATTTCTGTTAAAGATATGAAAATACATATCTCCAAGCAGAATTTCATTCACGTAATGGCTTGAAGCATTCCCAATTAGTTTTGGTCTTTTCCTCCAATGAAACATGCTCGCATTACCAAATTGGCATCCTCCTTCATGCCAGTGAAACGCAGTGGATGAATGGTTTTGGATGTGGTAGAAATCTGAGTTGTGCATCTATTCCCGCCCCCCGCCCTCCCAGCTTCCTGAAGCTATCGAAGAGGGTGTTAGATTGTGCTCCTGGTGCTCATTGCTGAAAAATAGATGTGTTGCATTAAAGCCAAATACACTGCACAGCCAACTGTGGCAAAGCAGCAGTTGTAGTATTCCTTGGGGAATGTTCTTATCCTGATGATTGTTCAGGGTAATGTAACTCCAAGCTCAAGTGCCTCGTGAGAAGATTTTAATTTGCAGGAGTATTCCCACATGCCGCTATCATGAAAACAGTTATAACATGAAAAAGGATTTAACTCTTGCAGTTTAATTTAACTCTTAATCTCAGGGCTGCGGGTTCAAGCTCTACATTGGGCCAAAATATTCCTGCATTGCAAGGGGTTAAGCTAGATGAACCTAGTGGGCCCTTCCAACTCTGCAATTCTATGGAAAAGAAACAAACAAATTGGAAATGCAAGAGTAGATCAGCATATCAGTGTCTGAATGGAAAGTAGATGTGTCTGCTTCCAACTCTGGGTGGATGATGTGATTTTATACCCTCACGACACTACAGTACCCTCCTGTTTACTGGTTTGTTTTGTTTTGTTTTGTTTTCCTCTTGGGAAGATTTTTCAAACTGTCCTTTGTGGGAGCCCATTTGCACTCACTTTCTCTTTACCACCATCCATTACCCACCTACCAGTGGGATACTAAGCGTCTCTGAAAATATTTGAGTAGCAGCTATTAAACACAAACACACAGACACACACACACACACACACACACACACAGATCCATCGACATTGCAACATAAAAGTACAATGAAGATGGCTGTGCAGTACCAACCCTATCGCAAAGAATGCCGAGAAGAGCGGATTACATCTGCTCAGCGGCGTAGCGTGAGTTGTCAGCACCCGGGGCAATGCAAGTAATTTGCGCCCCCTAACCCGGGGCAAGGCAAGTAATTTGCGCCCCCCCTAACCTGCGAGTTGCCGCTGGCGCTGCCGCCCAAACGACGCCGCTTTCCCGGAGGAGGAGGGGGGCAGAGAGGCGAGGAAAATGCAATGGCCCAGCAGCTGCAGCAGCACCGGCGGAGGCGGGGCTGTGAGGAGGGGCTGCCTGGCGCGTCCTCTGCGGAGAGCGCTGAGAGCCGCTGCCTGCCGGGCGCCTTCAGCCCGGATGCGCGCACAGCTCGTCAGTTCCGCGAGACATGCGGCTCCGCTACAGCCTGCGCCCGAGGCTCTTCGGCGACTCCGGAGGCAGCGAGTGCGCCCCCCCCCAGATGTTGCGCCCGGTGCGGCCGGCACCCCTGGCACCCCCACGCTACGCCACTGCATCTGCTTAGTTAAAGGTTGCAGGTGAAAGGTAAAAGATCATGTCCTACCTCTTTCTAAAGCTGCAACAGAGAATCTGTGGTCTTGTCAGGGACTGGCAGGCCATTAGTGAGTGTGTACCAGGGTCAGGGACGTGCATGGCGCTGTGGGTTAAACCACAGAGCCTAGGACTTGCTGATCAGAAGGTCGGCGGTTCGAATTCCCGTGACAGAGTGAGCTCCCGTTGCTCAGTCCCTGCTCCTGCACACCTAGCAGTTCAAAAGCACCTCAAAGTGCAAGTAGATAAATAGGTACCGCTCCGGCGGGAAAGTAAACAGCATTTCCGTGTGCTGCTCTGGTTCGCCAGAAGCGGCTTAGCCATGCTGGCCACATGACCCAGAAGCTGTACACCAACTCACTTGGCCAATAAAGCAAGATGAGCGCAGCAACCCCAGAGTCGATCACGACTGGACCTAATGGTCAGGGGTCCCTTTACCTTTACCAGGGGCAGGGGGTGTGGAGTCCCTCTTGGGAGAGGGGGTGAGTGATTTGTGGGGAACTGTACCAGCTAGGAGGCAAGAGGCAGAGGCAGAGGAAGCTTTAGAGCTGGAGGGTGGAGCACAGGATGGGCCAGAAGAAAAGGAGGAAGAAGCAAGTCAGGCGAGTGAAGGGCCACATGCTTCCCCACCCTCTCCTGCTGCGCTGTCTCCCAGAACCAGGAGGGGATTGAAATGGGATGAGCAGAGAAAGTTTCCATGCAGGCTCAGTCTCAGGCTGAATGCATGCAGCCTGTTGGGGGAAGCTATTTAAACTGGTGGAGGGCAGGCAGCCCCCTGTTAGACTCGTAGAGTTGGAAGGGACCCTGGGGGTCATCTAGTCCAACCCCTGCAATGCAGGAATCCTTTGCCCAACATGGGTCTCGAACTCACAACCCTGAGATTAAGAGTCGCATGCTCTACCAGCTGAGCTATCCCAGGTATTGTGACTGCTGCAACTGCTCCCTAAAGAACAGACCTGGGAATAGCTGCCTAGCCAATTGATTGGTCTGTGTATATATCCAGAGCTGTAGAAACGACTGTTAAGCATTATCTTTGACAATAAACAATTATGTGCCCTGCGCATTCCTTGGCTGGTAAGCACCCTTGACAGGTCTCCCAGATGCTGTTGGGAGCATGGGCAATGGTCAGAGATGACAGGAGTTGTAGGTCAGTAAGATCTGGAGGGCACAGGATGGGGAAGATAATGCAGAATGCTGGAGGACCAACTTGTTCTGAAGCAAATGGAGGGGGGGACTGTGTTTGGCTCAATTCTTGTCGTATCCAAGGTTGTATACATGCCATACATTTAAAGCACATTCTCCCTGCCCCACTCCAAATCCCGGGAGCTGCAGTTTATTCATTCACAATGCTACAGTTCCCAGCACCCTCAACAAATTATAGTTCTCATGATTCTTTGGGGGGGGGAGCAGTCCAAGACAGCAACGTTGCCACATCAGTTTTATATGTGGTTGTTTTTTTCCATTTAAGCAAACAAAGATAAAGAACGATCTGAAGGTTATAGAACCTTCATTTGAGTTTTTCTTGTAATGATTTTGTTGTGTTCCCCTGCCTCAAGATCACAGATGTAGCAAGGCACAAAAGGACTGAATGCAAATCACGGCGTTGTTCAGCTTGAAGGAGAAATACAGCCCCATGCCTGCTGACCTTTTCCGTCCACATTACACTAGGCAGTAATGATAAGCAGTAAAGATCATTACTAAAACAACCCTGGGGCTTTCTTTTCTTTTGCACACAATTGTTACCCAAAGCAAGATAAAGTGTATAAAGAAAAATACAGATTGTGTACATTCCTGGAACATCAAACTGCTACCGAGTTTGAATAGCAAGCATAACCACAATTGTACAAAATGCTCCAGAGGGCTGATCTGTGATTTTTTTAATCCGTCGACTTCAGTGCGGAAACTAGCCAACCATGGTGATCAAAGTCACATTAATCTGGTCATTAGTTCATGACTCATACATATATTCTGTTATATATTTTTTATATTATCCGAAATTGTGTTTTGAAAAAAAAATGACATCAGCAGGCAGCAATGAAAAGCCATTTGAGAGAGAGAGAGAGAGAGAGAGAGAGAGAGAGAGAGAGAGATTTGCATTAAAAACAGATTGCTTTTTCCAAGTGCTACTCAGTCTTCTGCCTGTCCCTTATTCCCCTTAACTACTTTCCCAGCATACTTGTGATAACTAGCAACCTGCCTGTCACTGTGCTTTGAAATTCTTTAGCGGAGCAGAGCCCAGGGTGGGATTTCCCAAAGAAAATCTGTCCATGCTTAAGTAACTTAAAATAAATCAACAACTGTCCACCCCTTGAACCAATTTCCTCACATTTCAGCTAAGACTGAGGTGTGGCCCCCTTGTCTCAGGTGTATACGAACAACCAAGTTTTCTATCATTTCAGTTCAGTTCATTGCCCTCACAGATGTGACTCATTGGTTTTGAATTTTCCTGCCTTCTTTCTGTTCTGAACATCTCTCCCCGCCTTCTGCCAGGGTGGAGTAAGAAGGGAAAGCATGCTCACTTCATACATTTCATGCTGTTCCATTCACAGAGCAACACTGTGCTGAGTTTTCTGTGATGTGATAGGGGAGTTTTAATGTGCGGTAAATATTAATGAAAAGCAAAATCTCCGGCTAGATTATATCAAGGCAGAACAACCAAAGTATAATCATTTTACAGCTATACAAGTTGTCAGATTCCCGAAACCTGTTCTTCGCATACCAAGAACAGGCTTGTCAACAAACTACCTTCTTTTTCTTGACAGATGTGCCAGGTTTTCAAAGACCGATGCACTTGTACCAGTGAAATCATGAGCGGATATGATCAGAAATGCCAAATGAAGCTGAATTTATTTATCAAGGGTTAGATTCAGGGTTAGGTTGAGTCCATGCCATTGCAAAGCAGAAGGGCTGAAGGCAGGTGGATGTCAGTACTGTTTAAAACTGTTGACAATGTTGAAAAAGATTTGATCTGAAATACATACCCACGGTTGGTAAGAAAATATGATCCTGCTCTTCCCATACAAAGGACAGGATGAGGACTGGTCCTGATGCCTCAGGCACATAGCAATAAACCTTTTGGAGGCTGGGAATTGCATTCACTTTTCAGCAACATTCCAAGGGCCGCATGCCTGAGGTGGGGAGGGCCAGAGGCAAATATGAGCAGTGATAAAGCTTCCTTGACATGCTGTCTGTCTATGGCCTTGTGCAGCAGATAATGGGATCGGGGTTCTTAGCATCTCTCATCCATTTAGTTATTTTTGCACAACGTGTAGCAACGCTACATCACTTGCTCTTGCAGATCAACTCCCTAAGATTTCCATCTTTGAAGCCCCATTAATTTCCTTTGAAAAAGCAAGCAAGCAAGGCTATCTTCCATACAGATATTCATGGCTTCAGACCGGGTGCATGTGATCGCCTGGCATCTGAGAAACCTGTGGCATTTTATGAAGATGCCAGCAGCATGATATTTCAAGAAGGTCTAAAAAGGAAACTTTGGAATCTTTTCATGTTTGTCAGTAAGCTTAATTAAATGTCACCTATCCATTGGCTCACATGATCTTTGCAAGACATCTACTTAAAGAAAAACAAAAAACCACAGGCTTTCCCACAATACATTTTAATATATTTTTCTTGACCATTTCTTTATTCATACAATCTATATCTGATTATGTGTGTGTGCATGTGCAGAACTAGTGAGATTTGTTTGTTTGTTTGTTTGTTTCATATACTGCCCTTCATCCGAAGATCACAGGGCAGTTCACAACATAAAAATACAAAATGAGGACACAGAATACATAATAAAATAAAAGCAAATAAAAACCAATCACCCCCTTCAACAAGCACATTTCATTTTATTTAGTGAATGCCAAAGATAACCATAAATAATGTACCTGTGACCCAATAGACTGTGTTTTCATTGGACATATTTCATTATTCTACAGTGGGTTAAGAACTTAATTCGTTCTGGAGATCTGTTCTTAATCTGAAACTGTTCTTAACCTGAGGTACCATTTTAGCTAATGGGGCCTCCCACTGCCACTGTGTCGCCACCGCACGATTTCTTGTCTCATCCTGAAGCAAATTTCTTAACCCGAGGTACTATTTCTGGGTTAGCGGAGTCTGTAACCTGAAGCGTATGTAACCTGAAGTGTCTGTTACATGAGGTACCACTGTATAGCGATTGTACGATGATGCGCTATGGCAGCACAAATGAGGGCTACCAACCTTAATGTGATGTTAATTGCATGACCAATGAATATGTACATTTTAGTTATGGAAGCAGACGTTACAGGGAACCCTGAGCAGCCTTGGGACAATGGGGTTATGGGAAGTGGAACCTCCCACAGTGACATCTAGAATTCCCACTTAGATGCAGCTATCTGGAATTCAAGGGATGCCTTCACTGGTGCCAGTGGATGCTTCCTTAGAACAGCCAATAGAAGCTTATTATGGAAATGGTTGTCTGCATTGTGACAGGGAGAGAAGGACGTCAATTTCTCCTCTGCCTTGGGTTTCATTTGCTGCCTGAGGAAAAGGGCAAGATGCCCTCTCCCCTCATTCCACATGCAGAAACCAACCAGACTGGTGTTGAATCTCACCTAAATACTGGTGACAGGACACTATTATCCAGGTTAACTAGGGACACAGTTCATGTCACCTGACAGAAGCAGCTCTGTCCTCTACCACCAAACGACACCACAGCCCAGCCAAGCCCAGCCCCAAGCTCAATGGCAGGTACACTTTGCTGTGGACACTAGATGTGGGCAATACACCAGTGTACTTTCTCTATATGGAGATGAAACACTATAAAGAGAAGAAGTGGAAATGTTATTGAATATGAAGCAACTTACTTTCAGAGTTAATATAAATTATAGATGCATCTTTAGACGTAATATTAATTGACATGACATGCTACCACAACGTGGTTTATAATGAAGTCAAAAAAGATAACAAGAATACATAATACCTGCAAAATAGCAAAGTCCTTGAAATTCACAATTCCAGAACTCATGGCAACTCATTGAATAGGAATGTACTCTGCCGCTGCAACTAATCCATTTATCTTATCAGGATTCTTCTCCAAATGCCTGTGGGAAAAGGTGTGTCTTTAACCAGCCACCTCAAGCTATAAACTTTTTCTAAGAAAATTTATGGCATTTCAACTCAAACGCAAATAAGATTCCCTACTTTCTTGCTGTGAAATGAGCAAACTCACCCTAAATGTGGGAAGAGGCGTATTGTTTTTGTTTGTTGCTATGCTGTGCATTTTTGTGCCTTTATATTAGAAGCTGCCCTGTGATTCTCAGATGAAGGGAAGTAAAAGTAAAGGTAAAGGGACCCCTGACCGTTAAGTCCAGTTGCGAACGACTCTAGGGTTGCGGCGCTCATCTCGCTTTATTGGCCGAGGGAGCCGGCGTACAGCTTCCAGGTCATGTGGCCCAGCATGGCTAAGCCGCTTCTGGCGAACCAGAGCAACACACAAAAACACTGTTTACCTTCCCACTGGAGCGGTACCTATTTATCTACTTGCACTTTGACGTGCTTTTGAACTGCTAGGTTGACAGGAGCAGGGACCAAGCCATGGAAGCTCATCCCGTCGCGGGGATTCGAACCGCCAACCTTCTGATCGGCAAGCCCTAGGCTCTATGGTTTAGACCACAGCGCCACCCACCTTTAATAAATGAATATTAACAATCAGACACACTCATTTGATTTGGAACCCTCAGTGAATGGCAGTGCTTACATACAGCAGGGCTGGAGAACCTATGGCCTTCCGGACGTTGTTGGAATTTATTTCCCATCAGCCCCACGTAGAATGCTCAATGGTCAGGGATAATGAGAGTTGGGGTAAACAGCATCTGGAGGGCCACAGATCATACAGTAACAGTGGTATGTGGTGAAATTTTTCGTTGAGGAATAGGGCTAGAGGCGCCAGAGTCTGAGGGCAATGGAGGTGGGGAGGAAGAGATGTTGTGTGTGAGAGCATCATGCTTCCCTCCCTGAACCAAGCAGAAGCTTCTCAAACTTTGGGAAGGAGGCATCAGGCTTTTGACAGGCTGTTGTAGTCCTCCTGCCTCCTTCCCAAAGCCAGGCAGGAGGGCTCTTGGACCTGTCAGAGCATCATGCTTCCCTCCCTAAGATGGGCACAAGCTCCCCAGGCTTTGGGAAGGAGGTGCCAGGGGAACAATTAAGGGACTAGCCTAGTTCCCCATGTCCACAAACCACATGCCACTATAAAGTAACTAAATGTTTCTGGAAACATCTGCAAAGTTCCACTTTGGAGCATTTAGGTCAGGGGTCAGCAAACCTTTTCAGCAGGGGCCGGTCCACTGTCCCTCAGATCTTGTGGGGGGGGGGGCGGACTATATTGGGAGGGGAATGAATGAATTCCTATGCCCCACAAATAACCCAGAGATGCATTTTAAATAAAAGCACACATTCTACTCATGTAAAAACACCAGGCAGGCCCCACAAATAACCTAGAGATGCATTTTAAATAAAGGGACACATTCTACACATGTAAAAACACCAGGCAGGCCCCACAAATAACCCAGAGATGCCTTTTAAATAAAAGGACACATTCTACTCATGTAAAAACACCAGGCAGGCCCCACAAATAACCCAGAGATACCTTTTAAATAAAAGGACACATTCTACTCATGTAAAAACACGCTGATTCCCGGACCATCAGCGGGCCGGATTTAGAAGGCAATTGGGCCAGATCCAGGCCCCAGGCCTTCGTTTGCCTACCCATGATTTAGGTGATTGTTCAAGAGATGGCAATAAACATAAAGTTCGCATCAGTGGAAGAGATTTTTCATTGCCACTCTACTCTTAAGCACAAACAACTATAGTAGTCAGGAAGAGAGAACAGTCACCAGCTTGGTAAAACCTACTACTGACCATCAGGCTTCTGGTTTTGGGGTAGCAAGAATCTCTCCAAAAAGTAGCAGTAGATGGATGGCCATGAGCCTCTGGGAAATTCTGATTATGGGCCTCTCAGTAAGTGGCAGGCAAGTTTCAGACATGGCATATTTCTATCAGAGAGAAAAAGTAAAAACAAACAGAAATATCATATAACCTCCACCTAGGAGGAAATTATTGTATGTGAGGTTCCTGGAATTAGTGCATTGCCGAGCCCCAATGGCCACCACTGCCTCAGACAGTTGTCTCTCTCTGTCTAATGGTAGGGCTGGCTTGACTTACATTCCCAAGGCTGCTCAGGGTTCCACGTAGCTGCTATCTACATAAAATCTTTAATTTTATTTACATTATGTTTTACTTTAATTACATTCATGTACTTAAATGTCTTTTCAAGCTTAACTAGTCCCTCTGCCTGTCCTGGAGCAAGGTCAAAAAATGTGTTGATCCAGAAATGGGGTTTTGTAGCAATCCTGTCCATTTTGCCAACTCTTGACAGAAGACAACTTCATGAGTTGTCCCATTTGTATTTTAAAAATACCCTGTCCTGTTGTATTTCAGAAGATTTAGCATGTTTCATCATGGTTCAAACAGTGCTTAGTGCTTTCTGTGCACTCATCATTACATGAACTTTCCTACTTCAAAAACAAAACACAAAAATTGTGAAAAACCAAGCTTCTTGTCTCATTGTTTAGGATCTTAAGAGATTTATTCAAATCCTTGCAAGTACCCAAGAGCCAAACAAAAATGACCAGATGTCGTCCACTCCACTGAGATCATTAGTAGCCAGAAGTTGAATGAAGTGCAAGCTATCCCTGTTTATTATTCTTTGCTTCCCCCTTCTGGAAACGGATAGTGCCTGACTTTGTCATCTGCACTGTTAGTTCATAACTAGTCTTCCTGCAAGTTTTGTCAGTGGTAGTTGTTTCCGTTTCAAAAATACAATCCTTTCTGGAATACACCCATTGTCTTACATGGATATCTCCTATCAACAGTGCTAGTGCAATATTCAGCTACTGATGACTTATTATTGTGCTATGGAGGCTGATCCAGTAATGGTTTAAACCATTATTCATGAACGTTTGAGTTCATGAGCCTGGACACTGATCCTCGATTGCTAAATTGAAATTATAACCACTCTAATACATATAATACTTTCTGACTTGCATTCCACCTCCTTTTCTTGGGGAGCTTGCAAGCCACACATTTAAGCTGCAAACCTAAGCATCTGGGATGACTAAACTGTATCCTATTGGACTGGGAGTCCAACAACATCTGGAGGACCACAGCGCAGCCATATTTGCTATGTACAGTCATACCTCATGTTACAGGTGCTTCAGGTTACGTGTTTTAGGGTTGTGGACCACGTGAAACCTGGAAGTACCAGAACGGGTTACTTCCGGGTTTCGCAGCTCACACATGCGCAGAAGCGCTAAATTGCGCTGGTGCCTGTGCAGATGTGGCGCTTCAGGATGTGAACACTGCAGGTTGTAGACGTGCCTCCATCACAGATTACATCCGCAACCCGAGGTTCCACTGTATATGATTTGCAATGTACATGCATACAATTTCACTACAATTCCTTTAAATTGAAGGACTACTTCCTTCCCTACAGACCCTCTCAGGTGTTAAACTCTTCATAGTTCCACCACCCACACAAATTTGGGTTGGTGGTGACCTAGGAAAGGTCCCTCCTCACAGAGGTGTGTCTAGTACTGTCAGGGGTTCAGAAGCAGAGACGCAGAGAAGGGTGGAAACAGAGAGCGAGGGGGAGGAAGCCGAAGGGAGAATGAGTGATGATGACGACCCGAGATCTCCAAGCCTAAGCAGTGAGTCAGAGGACTCCCAAAAGGGAGCCCCAGTGAGCAGAGCAAGAGGGGGATCCGGGGGGACACCCCAGGAGGAAGGGAACAGAGGAGATTCAGAGAGCAGCAGCTGGAAGTCGGGACCCACGCTCAAGACTGAGAGCAGCAGGGAGGAAGGCAGCCAGGCATCGGGTTCCGGAGGCCGTCAGCAGGAGGGAGGGCACGAGTCAGGGGTGGTCACGCCCTCCTCAGAGAGCGAGGCAACGGTCAAGAGGAAAGTAGAGAGTTGGGCGCGCGCGCCAAGTTCAAATGCAGCGGAAGCTGGAGCAGTAAGCAGCCCGGAGAGTGAGCCAGGTCCCAAAGCCCGTCGAAAGGAAGCGGAAGGATCAGGGGGGTCAGCGTCAGAGGAGAGTAGAAGGGAGGAGTCCCAGGGGGGCAGAAGGACCCAGAGACGTAGGGAGAGGCGAAGGAGGTGGAGCAAGGCTAGGGTATTAAGCTGGTGTGCAAGAGGCGGGGACTCAGATGGGTCTTCGCCGACCTAGGGCAGAAGGTGTAGAGCTGCACGCTGCAGTTCGGAAATGAAACCTGTAACTCAATAAAGACTCTTTTAAAGTGGACGCTGTGTGGCGTGGTCCTATGTGAGCTGGGACCTGGTAGCAGCTCTGACAGTAAGACCCATCTCACCAAAGCTTCAGAAACCTGAAACCTCGCAGCGGGAGCAGAAGCCGCTAGGGGAGGAAGAGGGGTGTCTGTAAGCAAGCTCACAAAGGTTAGCAAGATGACGGAAGAACAGAGGATCTCCGCGTTGCAAGAGGCAGTGACCCAGTTGTCCTCAGAGGTATTGGCTTCCAAGAAACGGGAGGAGGAGACTACAGCCGCCTACAGAGACCTACACGCCAGGTTTGAAATGCTTGTTAAGCAAGGGCAACCGGGACCCAGACCGGAGGGCGTGGGATTGGCACGGAGAGCAGGAGGGCTTGTGGCTCACTTCGATGGGACTTTGCAACAGTACCCTAATTTTAGAGCAGACGTAATGTGCGCACTGCAACTGCTGGCAAAAGACTTTAGAGATGAGGAAGAGAAGGTGGGGTTCATATTGTCCCATTTGCATGGGGATGCCAAAGCCTGGCTGCGCAATTTGTGGAGGGATAAAGATCCGGCGCTTCAGAATGCAGATGCCTTTATCAAAGCGATGGATGCGTGTTTTTTGTCTACTATTGATGTGGATCTTGCCAGACGGGAGATTCATGGACTAAAACAAGGGAGGGCGAGCGTCCGGCAGTATCACGCCCGATTTTTTGCGCTGGTCAGTGCTTTAGAATGGGATCGGGATTCGCCCCCTGTCAGAGACCTCTTCTGGGAGGGTCTAAGTTCTGCGGTTAAGGATGAAATTGCAAGGGGGGAGAGGCCCCGAAGCACGCAGGAGGTGGTCCAAAGGGCGCTGACTGTGGGGGTGAGGCTGGAAGAACGTCCATGGTGCAGAGATGAAGGACGTGGAGGGCGCGAAGCAGCGAGAAGTTTCTCTTTCGTTCCGAGGGAAGCAGCGCGTGCGCAATCCACACCTCCGCCAGGAGGGGGAGGGGAACCGATGGAGGTTGGAGGTGCAAGGGCTCAGTCAGCAGCCAGAGCCCTAGCACCGGCAGCAGTGAAAGCGAAGCCTCCTAGAGGGAACAGGAAGTGTTACATCTGCGAGGATCCAGGCCATTTGGCGAAGGAGTGTCCCCGGAGGCTCCACAAGCACACTGCAGCCTCAGCAATGGTGACTGCAGCAACGCAGCAAGGAGAACCACAGCAGGGAAACGACGATGTCTGGCTGGAGACGGAGGCACTGGGGCCCAGCCAGACGCATCTGTGAAGCAGCCCCCAGCGATATTGCAACCCACGGATCCCCTCCCACCCAAACCAGTGGTGCAGCTCACAGCGTCTCTCCAGCTACCCAACGGCGTCACTATCGAAGTGCCGCTTTCTGTGGATTCTGGAAGCAACGCAGACTTTATAGCGCAGAGCTTTGTGGAGCAGCACGCTATACAGCTATTGCCTGCCACTCTGCCCCTGCAAGTCGTCACAGTGGATGGCAGAGAGTTGCTAGGGGGGCAGGTGGTGAAGCAGACGCCACCGATGGTGATGCGCCTTGGCAACCACAGGGAAGTCATCAGTTTTAATGTCACCCAACTGTCGGACACGCCCATTGTGTTGGGCATGAGTTGGCTGGACAGGCACAGTCCGACACTGGCTTGGTACCAGAGACAACTGATCTTCGGCTCCTCTTATTGCGCAGAACACTGCATCCTGCCCCGACGGGAGGGAGAGGAGGAGGAATCACAACTGCAGTTGGGAACGTTGCAAGCGGTCCCCCACAAATACGCGAGCTTTTTGGAGGTCTTCTGCGAGAAGGAGGCGGACAAGCTACCCCCTCACCGGCCATATGACTGCAAGATTGACCTCCTACCGGGGGCGACGCTGCCGAAGGGGCGGCTATACTCCATGTCTGAAGATGAAATGCAGGAACTCAAACAGTTCATCGAACATAATCTGGAGCGTGGCTTCATCAGAGAGTCCAAGGCAGTGGGGGGCAGTCCCGTTTTCTTCGTGAAAAAGAAAGACACGCCCCAAAAAAGACTCGTTGTGGACTACCGCCTTTTGAACCAGATGACCAAACCGTCTGATTACCCCATGCCCAGGATTGACGACCTCCTCGCGACGGTGCGCAGGGGACGCGTGTTCACCAAGTTGGACCTGCGAGGGGCGTACAATCTCATCCGCATGCGGGAGGGCGATGAGTGGAAGACGGCCATGTTCACACCGCTGGGCACCTACGAATACAGAGTTATGCCCTTTGGATTACAAAATGGCTCTCACAGTTTTCAAGCTTTTATGCATCACGTGTTGGAGGGACTCCTCTACAAGACATGCGTCTGCTTCCTGGATGACATCCTGATTTTCTCTGACTCGCAGCAAGCTCACGACCGAGACGTGAGGGAGGTGCTCAGCAGGTTGCAACAACATAGACTGTACGCCAAGCTGGAGAAGTGCCAGTTCGACACGACGGAGGTGGATTTCCTGGGATACAAGTTGTCGGACAAGGGGATAGCCATGGACAGCACCAAGGTTCGTGCGGTATTGGATTGGAAGAGCCCGCGCAACCGGAAGGAGGTCCAGCGGTTTGTCGGCTTCGCCAACTTCTATCGCAAGTTTATCAAGGGGTTCGCGATGCAGACGGCAGCAATTACGGACACGCTCAGCTCCAAAAAAAAGAAATTCATCTGGACGGAGCAGGCGGAACAGTCCTTTCAAGCGCTCAAGCATCTCTTCGCATCGGAGAAGCAACTGCTGCATATCGACCCCAGTAAACCGTTGAGGGTAGAGACAGACGCGTCAGACAGAGCCGTGGGAGCTGTCCTGCTGCAGCGAGACCCGCAGGGGGTGTGGCGGCCGGGAGCGTTCTACTCCAGAAAGCTCAGCAAGTCGGAGCAGAACTACACCATCTGGGACAGGGAGTTGCTGGCCATTCATGCAGCTTTCAAGGCGTGGAGGCACTTCCTAATCGGCGCCAAGCACACGGTGCAGGTCTGCACGGACCACAAGAATCTGGAGCACTGGCGCACGGCTCAGTTCCTGAACCAGAGGCAGATACGTTGGGCGGAGTTCTTTGCTGACTTCAATTTCCGAATAGAGTACGTCCCAGGCGACACCAACATCATGGCGGATGCACTGTCCCGAAAACCGCAATACCTAGAAGAGGTGACGCCAGCGGCGGCCATGCACATCTTCGCACCGACGGCGTGGGCGTGTGCTTCAGCTACAGTAGACCTGGATGCGGTGCGACGTGCATTGCGGGACGACTCATTCGCGCAAGACAAGATGGCGGAACTGCTCAGAGGCACGGCTACCACGGACGAGTTCCAGGTGCGGGACGGCTTGCTCCTACGCAAAGGGGCTGTCTATGTACCAGGAGACGACCTTCGCGCCAAGGTACTGCAACAGTTGCACGACGCACCCACGGCCGGTCACTTTGGCACAGAGAAAACGATGGAATTAGTCGCGAGAGACTTCTGGTGGCCCAGGCTGAGAGGGGAGGTCGCGGACTACGTCGCGAGGTGCGACACCTGCCAGAGGGCCAAGCCGGTACACAGACCACCGGCGGGACTGTTAGAACCGCTGCAAACACCGTTTGAACCGTGGGAGAGGGTGGCCCTGGACTTTGTGACGGATTTACCCAGCTCGAGAGGCAAGACAGCTGTGCTAGTGGTGGTGGACTTGTTCACCAAGATGGCACATTTCATTCCGTGTGCGAAGGTGGCCACGGCGGAACAAACCGCCAAACTGTTCATAGATCACGTGTTCAAAGTGCATGGCCTGCCACGGTCTATCCTGTCCGACCGCGGACGCCAGTTCATCTCGTCTTTCTGGCAGAAGCTGATGGGTTTTCTAAATGTCAAGGTCAATCTGGCATCAGCAAGACACCCGCAGACCAACGGGCAAGCAGAGAGGGTCAATGCCATCATGCAGCAGTACCTGAGATGCTATGCCAATCAACAGCCTGCGACGTGGGTGGATTACCTGCCGCTAGCCGAGTTCGCTTACAACAACACGAAGCACGTGTCCACAGGAGTGACGCCGTTCTTTGCCAACAATGGGAGGAATCCCAGAACCTTCCCGGGACTGGAGAGAGTGGGGGAAGGAGAACCACAGACGGCGGACGCGTTCGCGTCAGAGCTGCAGGCGGTCCACGATCAACTCAGACGGCAGCTGGAGCTAGCTAAGCACGCCTACAAGGTGCAAGCTGACAAGCACAGGCGGGTTGGCGAAGTGATCCAAGTGGGAGACTGGGTCTGGTTGGCAGCCCACGCAGTGCCGACCAGGTCACTTGCCAAGAAGAAGTTGGGGCACAAGCAGATCGGTCCGTACCAAGTCGAAGCGCAGATCAACCCGGTAGCCTTCCGACTGGCGCTGCCGGAGGGTTCCAGAATGCATCCGGTGTTCCACAGGTCGGTGCTCACTCCCTACAAGGCACCTCACAGGTTCCAGGAGCCAGGGACGGCGCCAAGTCCGCTCCGGGAACGGACGGAGACGCGGGGGGTGAAGCACCAGGACCACATCAACGAGGTCACGGAGATTTTGGACTCCAGATGGGGGGAGGAGGGAGTCGAATACCTCTTAGCCAGAGAGGGCACCCGGGCCAGCGCCAATAGCTGGGTACCAGACTACGCTTTGGAGGAACCCCTGCTCAAGGACGAGTTTCATGCCCTCTTCCCACACAAACCCATGCCAGCGAGCTTCTTCGACGACTGGTTGTTCACACCCACACTTTCTTCCAGCACGTTCCATGGATTCGACTCAGAAGGGGAACCCGCACGGAGCACCCGTTCCCCAGAAGGTTCACCGGCAGGTTCGGCATCAGGCAACTCGTATTGGTGGGACGATCGACCAGAGGAGCAATGGCGCAGGAAGTGGCTGGAGATGCCAGGTCGAGCGACCGACGCAGAGACTGACAGGGACGTGTTCGGGGAGGACCTCGGGTTCGAGCACGGCGGTACAGAGATGGAAGAGCAACAAGTCAACGTCGACGACCGCGAGGGGGAAGACTCGGAGGTTTTCAGTTGGCGGCCACCCACGGGGAGCGACCTGTATCCAGCATTCCCTCCCATGATGATGGAGCACCCAGCACCCACACCTGACAGCGGGGAGGGGGGAAGGGGGGGCTTCGAGGGGGGGATGGATGTCAGGGGTTCAGAAGCAGAGACGCAGAGAAGGGTGGAAACAGAGAGCGAGGGGGAGGAAGCCGAAGGGAGAATGAGTGATGATGACGACCCGAGATCTCCAAGCCTAAGCAGTGAGTCAGAGGACTCCCAAAAGGGAGCCCCAGTGAGCAGAGCAAGGGGGGGATCCGGGGGGACACCCCAGGAGGAAGGGAACAGAGGAGATTCAGAGAGCAGCAGCTGGAAGTCGGGACCCACGCTCAAGACTGAGAGCAGCAGGGAGGAAGGCAGCCAGGCATCGGGTTCCGGAGGCCGTCAGCAGGAGGGAGGGCACGAGTCAGGGGTGGTCACGCCCTCCTCAGAGAGCGAGGCAACGGTCAAGAGGAAAGTAGAGAGTTGGGCGCGCGCGCCAAGTTCAAATGCAGCGGAAGCTGGAGCAGTAAGCAGCCCGGAGAGTGAGCCAGGTCCCAAAGCCCGCCGAAAGGAAGCGGAAGGATCAGGGGGGTCAGCGTCAGAGGAGAGTAGAAGGGAGGAGTCCCAGGGGGGCAGAAGGACCCAGAGACGTAGGGAGAGGCGAAGGAGGTGGAGCAAGGCTAGGGTATTAAGCTGGTGTGCAAGAGGCGGGGACTCAGATGGGTCTTCGCCGACCTAGGGCAGAAGGTGTAGAGCTGCACGCTGCAGTTCGGAAATGAAACCTGTAACTCAATAAAGACTCTTTTAAAGTGGACGCTATACAGTTTTTGTTGAATGCTGAAGACATGCCTCTTCATCCTTGCCTTTGACACTATACACTTTGCCTATACACCTTGCCTTTTCACTATACAGTTTTTGTTGAATGCTGAAGACATGCCTCTTCATCCTTGCCTTTGACAACTGAGATGCGGGTTTTTCCAGGACCCACCCTACTCTTGTGACTGAAACTCGTTTGAAATTGAAATTGTGGCAACCCATCCTGGGGCCCACAGGTGAAAGACAGGTAACAAGTGTGAGTAATAATAACTGCAATTATATTGTCATTTTATTTGCAGTTCTAATTCTGTTTAAGAGTGTTATTTAATTTTTTTTTTTTGGGGGGGAATAGTGTTTGTATGTGAAAAAACTGTTAGCTTATCAAGCCTACTCACATGCCACATCATGACAACTAACATTCATGCTTTTTAAAAAGAAATCTAAGTTTTGCCCTTGGGCTAGATCTGATATTTAATTCTCAGTCTTCCTAATATCTCTCCCCCCCCCCCAAGTATTTCAGTCTAATTAAACAACACATGAATGTTTAATTTGATTTTTAGCTAAGTAGTTCTGACACTAGAATCCACGCCTAGAAATATGTTGCTTCCAGTCTGCTAATAAACATCAGAAAATTTTTCAAAATAAGGGCTGTCCTTCACTTTGGACCCAATTAACACACAGTGTAATGGAATACATACATCACAGCCAGCACATTTAAAAACAACATTATTTCTGGTTGTGTGCTTGACCTTGTGCTCATTTTAATAAATGGCATATGTATGACCTTGAGACCTAATCTGCAGCAAACATATTCTCAAATCTGATTTCACAAAGAACACATGGAAAGCGGAACATCAATATTAAGGGACATTTTTTTACTCGGAATGTAATGGGGAAGCATTGGTAATTATGGTGTGGGATGCGTATAAAGACTTTGTGAGAGAATAGTTCATTAACAGAGGCAGCTATCCAGACAAGCAAAGGGGAGGGGGGAAGAAATATTTGAAGAAATTCAAGGAGCAGATTCTAAGGGCTGGAGCACCTGTCAGTTTCAGTTCTCCTGTTTTTCATTTTTCTATTCTCAAATTCAGTATTCCACATTTTGCAGCAAATTCATCAGCATTTTAGTGTGAATTTTTCCTAATAGAAATAACACATTTTATATGCACATAATTTTATGTGGACACGTTTTTGCACACAGTTTCCCCTAAAATATATACACTAATATATTTTCACAAACACTTCCCTTAATATATGCATTTTTTTGTAACCTTTGGTTGGTTGGAGAACTACATTGCAAAATTCAGATAAGTGCAGATTTTGAAGGATAGCTGTGTTTCATTCGGCCTGCTTCAGCTTTTAATGTGTACTGAATAGAATTTCTCCTCAAGCCTTACTAGTCAGTAGAACAAGCCCATCAAAGGCAGAGTCCAGATGAGACTCTAACATAATTAAGACTTAAATTTGAAAGGGGGTACGGCATTAAACTGCACCTTACGAGGAGAAGGAAAGCCAATAAGCTTCTCCCAAGGAAACCTACAGTACAACAACAGACATGAAATCATTGACGCAAGCTGTGAGGGTTGAGAAAGGAGATATAGCAAGGAAAAAGCCCAAACAATCGACTTGCTGGATAACAAAACTGTTTTTGTCATTCTGTGGGAGACTGCCTGCTGCACGAAACAGGGATGCTCAGATTTAATTTGTAGATGTTTGAGAATGTATGTGGTGATTTGTGAGGCCCAGTGTTTTGTTGTAAACATCTCCATGCCTGTGGAAAGCTGACTGTCAGCCTAAATCTTTCCCTGATGTGCTGTTTAGTATGGTGTGCTGTTGTTTTAAACATGAGGAGGCATTCAAACGTATGAAGCGTTTCATTCCCAGGAGGGAAATACCATGCAATTTTTATTTTTCTGAATGCCTAATTCAGCTGTCGTTTTCAGTAATTACTATAGGAATGAACAACAATATGATCAAACTTGCCTGGTATGGGTGAATGAGATAACACTTTTATTTTTATACTTGCATGCCACTCTTCCTCCAGGGAGTTCAGAATAACTTGCCTTTAGTTCTCAGAAGGCCTCCTATATAATCTGCTTAATTTAAGCCATAGAAGGGTGTTTTGAGTACACTTAAAGGAGTACACTTGATGTATCCCATCAAGAAAGGCTATGTTAACTGAATGCTATAGAACAGACATGTCCAACGCATCAATTGCGATCGACGGGTAGATTCATAGAATCATAGAGTTGGAAGAGACCACAAGGGCCATCAAGTCCAACCCCCTGCCAAGCAGGAAACACCATCAGAGCACTCCTGACATATGGTTGTCAAGCCTCTGCTTAAAGACCTCCAAAGTAGGAGACTCCACCACACTCCTTGGCAGCAAATTCCACTGTCGAACAGCTCTTACTGTCAGGAAGTTCTTCCTAATGTTTAGGTGGAATCTTCTTTCTTGTAGTTTGGATCCATTGCTCCATGTCCGCTTCTCTGGAGCAGCAGAAAACAACCTTTCTCCCTCCTCTATGTGACATCCTTTTATATATTTGAACATGGCTATCATATCACCCCTTAACCTCCTCTTCTCCAGGCTAAACATGCCCAGCTCCCTTAACCGTTCCTCATAAGGCATCGTTTCCAGGCCTTTGACCATTTTGGTTGCCCTCCTCTGGACACGTTCCAGTTTGTCAGTGTCCTTCTTGAATTGTGGTGCCCAGAACTGGACACATCCTGTGATGAATTCTGGTTGATCGCCACCCACCCTCCGCTGGAGATGTTGGGAGAGGCTATTTTGATGCTGTGGGCATGCCCACACCTGCCCACCTGCCCTGCACCCATCCCTGCCCCCTTGGGGGAAGCAGCCAGCGCCTGCCCACCCTGCACCCAGGGAAACACCTGTCTCCCACCCTGCACCCATTCCTGTCCACTCAGGGGAAGCAGCCAGCACCCGTTCACCCTCCACCCATCCCTCGGTGGTAGATCACTGCCAGGTTTTATATTGGATCGTGGATCACAGTCAACTTCAAGTTGGACATGCCTGCTATAGAACTTTTTAATGTATACAAGTCACAAGCAGAGTTTGCCACTCTGGGGAAATTCCTGGAGATCAAATGTCTACATGCAGTTTTATCCCGCTAAATGATAGTTAGAATTCACTGACCCAATTCCACCCCCTTCTATTTGCCTTTGAACAGCAAATCCAGAGTGGGGAGTGGGGGGTCTTTCTAGACAACCACTCATTCTCTGGGGCCATTTCTGTCATCCTCCTAAGCTTGTCATGTGACATCACATGGTGCACCGAGGGGGCCCGCCATGCTGTGTGATGTCATGCACACGCTGCACCAGGTTGCACCGCACCATGTGATGTCATGGGTGTGACATCATGGATGTGGGGCAGAACCTGGCACATCAGCCTGTGAGGAATCCTCAGTGAATCTTACCTTTCTTTTCCTAGCTTCCTTTCCTTAAGTTCCCCCCTTCTGACTTTATTGGAGATGAATATGGTGGAATATTTCTGATTTAGTTCATTGTTCCCCCTCTCCTTCTGCCCCCGCCTCTCTCACACACACTTGCTCACATTCAGACACCTCATTCCAATACAGCAACAATTTCTGTCAGGCTAAATTTAGACTACTTCTTCTACTCAGGAAAAATAAATTAATCAAAAATTAGTATTACTTTGTTCAAGGAGATGTGGTGCGTCAAAATTAATCTTCTGCTTTTATTATGGCAAATGATTTTTTTTTAAAAAAGGTTGGGGTGGAAAGGAAGAAGCTGAAAGGATAAATATATTGTTGCAGAGAGAATGCTTTTATATAGATTATAGTACTCAATCCACTGTAATGCTTTATTAAAGTTATTTATAGACATTTCGCATTTCTCTGAAATGTCACTCTGCAAGGGTCATGGAATGTATGAGCTTTCTTTTCACTTGCGTCTGATGAAAATGGCCACTTTCAATATCTTTGGATTAATAAAATATGCTTTTTTATTTATGAAAACTGTAATATACATTAACCCAGGAAAAAAAATGTTTGCAGTTCAAAGGTTCTCCATTAGTAGCCCTGGAAATTGTCATTTTTTTGTTGTCCTACTGCTTTGTAGTGATGTGTTTAGTAGGTGGTGGTTGATAAATTGGTCAATTGGCCACACTGGCTGGTAGATGTGTTAGGAGTTATGATGTAGCTGAGGTTTGGTGATCACCCTTCAGCACCTTCAGACCTGAAACCTGCCTTCAAGGTCTGTGGAATTTGATTGATGGCGAGGGGATGCCTTTGGGGCCAACCTGTAACAAGTGCCTGGAGTTCTGGGACCCCAAGCGGGGCTGGAGCAGAAAGAACTCCCTTCTTTCCTGAAAGTGTGGGGCTTATGGGAATGAGTAGAAGACCTGGCCCTTGACAGTATTGGCTCAACCTCTGTGTGGTTCTTAGTTAGCTCCCACACTTTGTTCCCTTTATGCAAATCATTTTGGGGTTTAACTGTTTAAATAAGTGTGGCCCAGCTCACTCAGCCTTTTGCATCTTGCCGCTTGTGGTCGCAAACAAGGCACCCATATCATCCATACCTTGTCAAACCATGGCTGCTAGCCTCAAACATCATAGGTGAGTTCTAGAAGATAAAGAAGGAGAACAAAAATAATCAAACATCACTGCCTTTAACACATTTAAATGGGTGTCATTCCATGGTGGGTGATGCTGATGGAATTCTAGCCATTTCAAGTGCACTAGCATAATCCCCTAACATTGAGAGGCTGTGCTGGTGTAGTTGAGATTACACGGATGCAAAGTCGCTCACAAAGAGGACTACTCACAGGGAATGGTGCCCAAATGCTGCCACTTTGAAGTAGTCTTCTTGCTCCTATTCTGACATATGAATCTACCAGCTCCACCTGGTATGCAGGCTAAAACCCTACCTGCCCGTGGATTGTCTTGCCAAAGTGGAGCATGCTCTAGTTATCTCCCGCTTGGGCTACTGCAATGCACTCTACGTGGGGCTACCTTTGAAGGTGACCTGGAAACTGCAATTAATCCAGAATGCGGCAGCTAGACTGGAGACTGGGAGTGGCTGCCGGGACCACATAACACCGGTCCTGAGAGATCTGCATTGGCTCCCAGTACGTTTCCAAGCACAATTCAAAGTGTTGATTCTGACCTTTAAAGCCCTAAACGGCCTCGGTCCTGTATACCTGAAGGAGCGTCTCCACCCCCATCATTCAGCCCGGACACTGAGATCCAGTGCCGAGGGCCTTCTGGCGGTTCCCTCATTGCGAGAAGTGGGGTTACAGGGAACCAGACAGAGGGCCTTCTTAGTAGTGGCGCCCACCCTGTGGAACACCCTTCCTTCAGATGTGAAGGAAATAAGCAGCTATCCTATCTTTAAAAGACATCTGAAGGCAGCCCTGTTCAGAGAAGTTTTTAATATTTAATGCTGTACTGTTTTTAACACTTGATTGGAAGCCGCCCAGAGTGGCTGGGGAAACTCAGCCAGATGGGTGAGGTATAAATAATAAATTATTATTATTATATAGAATTGCACCTCGGATCTATTTCTGCAGTTTTTATGAAGCTAGTTTTATGATGCTAGTCCTTACAGCCTCTCCTTGTGAGAGCTCTACATCTTTCATTCAGGAGCTCTATTGATATGAGGAAGCAAATTAAGATAGGTAGCTAGTTCTCCCCTTCTTTCTTATGTTTTACAGATGCATGAACTCTTTTTTGTGTATCCAGGTATTTAGAAATAAGCAGTGATGCCTAGATTTCAACCTGTGCGCAGACTGAAAAGTTCTGAAAGGACTGATTTGGATGTTCAAAAGAAGCTGGGATTTAGAGTTGTGAGTCAGTCGTGCTGTTAAATTGATTCTTCAAATGTGATGTTCAAAGCGTAAAATTGTAAATATCAGTTGCTATGTTAGAACTTATAACAAGAAAGAATATTATGGTTGTTCAGCTGTCATGCCATCATAATTGTCAGGCTCTTTTTGAGGGGAGAATGGAGTTTTACTTGTTTAATGGTGTTGCTGCTGGGTTTCATTTTCCCCCTTTAAAATTTTGTAAGATTTTTTAAAAAATGAAATTGTTTGTGAGGAAATCCATATACATGTGAGCTTCATGTGCTGCTGGCTAGAGCATCCTGTTAGGCTGTTGTGGCAATTTCATTTATTACCACAGCTGTATAGTTGCCTCAGGAAATGCAGCCGTTTATGGCAATGCCATGCAGCTGTTACAACGCACAGAAGTCTTTTTGGAGGCTACTAACATTGGCACAGACGCTTCCTATGAAACAAAGTCAAGCCTCACGTGCTGATTAATATGCCCTGCAGGTGACTTTCAGAAGTACAAGTGGTTTTTGAAACCCTTGCTGCTTCAAAATTAGCCTAAATTCATTTCTGGGCTAAAATCTGGCCACACGTGAGATCATGTGTTTCTGCTTCTCATGTTATGATAAATCCAATTGTGTGCAAATAGGCTAGTCAGCACCCAGGAGCTTTCAGCCAATGTCCTCTTCCCCAGTGTAATTCATTGTTCAAAGTGCTTCCTTATTTGCTTCCGTGGTGCTGAACTGGTACTGAAAAAGACTGGCTCGTTGCTACCCCCCTCAGTTTTAGTTTCTGCCTGAATTTAAGGTCAAAGCACCCTTTGCAGTTTGCAGTGTGTGGGGATGTTCCAGAAGCTGAAGCTGTAAACATTAATTAAATCAGTCAATGCCACCTTTGAGACTGAAGCACAACTATCACTGGCAACTCTCTGGTCCTCCTCCATATACAATATAAATCCTACAAATAAAAAGTTCTAAGAGGAAGAAAAGCCTTGGCAGGAATATTCCTATTAATCCCATTAGGTGGAGCTATTAGATAAGTCAATCAAGGGAGGAAACTCCTACAGTCTAGAAAAATACTGTGTTTTCCTTTCAAAGATGATTCCCTTGCAATGCCATCTCTAGAAAGCTTAATTTGATATGACTCCTATCTCTTTCCCATTGCCAGTTTCTCATTAGATTAATATAAAGTTATGAGGGAGCCACACTATAAAGGAGCCATTCGTGTCTCCATTTTGGGGAAAGATAACCACAGAAACAGCAGACCAGTTATCATAAAAAATTCAGAAGCAAAAGAGTCAAAATAACCTTTGGCGAAAGAAAGAAAGATTATACAAACATGCCATAAGGTTATTAAAGTCGTTCATAACAAGCTGATCAAGTGGGAAATTTCCGCTTTCAAATCATGCAGTGAAAACATCAAAGTAATAACTCTAATTTATCTCATCTAATGCTGTAAGAAGACATTTTTAAGGCACAAAATTGGAATCAGGTGCCCAATTATCTCACAGGAAAAGCGAATACAGAACAGCTGTTTATCTTGTCATGTAATAAGTAAAACTAAGGGAACTCTCTGTGAAATTAATATAGGTTATAAAATGAGTCAATTATTTTTAAATTTTTTTTGCAGAAAACACCTGGAAATTTCTGTGTTATTTGATGGGACTATGGCCAGCAACAGTGTTGTATAAAAACAACAGGCAATTTGATGTACAAAAAAATCAATTGTAACTAAGGATATCAGGCTGGGCATTTCTTATGTTCCACATGTACAACATGAGACTGTTAATCTCAAGGTCGTGGGTTCAAGCCCCATGTTGGGCAAAAGAGCCCTTCATTGTAGGGGATTGGACTAGTTGATCCTTGTGGTCCCTTCCAACTCTACAATTCCATGATTCTGTGTAAGGCCTGACCTTCTTAGCAACAGACCATTAACACTAGACAGTACACTGGAATGTTTGGCCCCATTGAGGTCAATGGAATATCTTCCCAGGTAAGGGTATATAGGATTTAAGACCTGAGTGTTTAGCACAAGTGAATGGGCAGAGCAGTCACAGGACCAGAGAGATTCTGTTGTTATGTCACCACACTCAGGACCAAATTTAGGTTTGTTGAGGCCCTAAGCTACTGAAGGTAATGGGGCCCTTTATATGCCCAGCTGTCCTTTGTCGACAACAAATTGTTGCTGTTTTTTTGGTTTTTTTATGCTATATGGTAATTTATGGACCTAATAGGTATCTAAAACCATCTGCACATAACAAAAGATGTATTTTATCAACACAGTTGTTGAACTGGAATACAATTAAGAAGAAGTATATTAATAGTGAAAAAATTATTAAGCTCTAACTTAAAACGATTGGGAACCCATTACTTACATCTTAGGAGCCTACACAACACAAAACACTGTTGCTGTATGTAGGTTTTATTTTAATTATATTTTATCTTATATTTTGGAAATGTACATCCAGTTGTTGTTTTTTCCTTTAGGTTTTTTTTGGGGGGGCAAGAGAGCAGGACTCTAAGCTATAGTTTGTTTAGCTTATATGTAAATCCGGCACTGACCACACTATAACCAGACGGGGACAGACAGATGGAAAGGCTTTCTTCTGTTTTAGCGTGCGTGCACACACACACACACCGCTTCTTCTCCATCTCCTCCAGAGTTTGCCATCTGGGGTACGAGCCTGAAGGAGAGAACGACAGTTCTCATGGTCATGGCAATTCTAGCTTCTGAAACTGTCCACTAGTATGGAATACCGGGTATGCAGTGCATCTTCTGTGCAGGAAATGAAAGATCATATTGGTTGGGGAAACATCACAGGGGCAAGCGCCACAGAGCAATTACTTAACCACCTGCTGCATTGGAATGCCCTTGTTGTAGGGATTTGTCATTTCCCCAGCACTCAGTCTGTAAGAATTAGTTGCCAGGGGAATCTTCCCCTTCTCTTCTCTACCCCAGCATAGCTATCAACTTTTCCCTTTTCTTGTGAGGAATCCTATTCAGAATATGGGAATTTCCCTTAAAAAGGGGAAAACGTTGACAGCTATGTACCCCCAGTCCCTCAAACTTGCATGTGCTTCTCTTTCCTCTTTTTTATTTATGTACTGTTTCCATGGCTGTGCTTTTCCTCTCTCCAGCTGAAGGGTGTAATTCTATTCTATTTAAGTGTTGAAGTGGATTGCCACGTAGACTAGAGAAGTTGGAAGGATCCTGAGCACCACTCCAAAGCTTCCTTGAGCACATGGGACTTACTTGCACGGTTCGACCTAAAGCAGTAGCAATCATCATTTTATTTCTGCTGGGAGGCGACAGCTTTCCCCAGAAGCTTAGCAAGCAAACCTTTGAGCATGTTTGGTGAAATGGTTCGGCAATGGTTCCTAGAAGATGCTACACCTTGTTTAAAGAGAATGACTAACTTAATTTAATCACTTCAAGTATGAGAAAAGCCTATTAGTTTTATCTTTGCTGTATGCAAATGTAACACTTTCATAATGGTTCTATTTTCAGCAGAGCTTAGTCTCTCTGGATTTAATTTAGCCTGGGTGAGAAAAATCTGATCACTTCATGACCATTGGTGTAGGTTGTTTGGGAGTGCTTTTGTTCTAATTTTCAATAGGATGAGCCTTGCTCCATGTCTGTGATAATGCTTTTTGTGGACATGGATATGTTTAAAATTGCTGTTGTCCATCTGTTCCCTTGTACTCACAGTAAATACAATCTCGGTTGCTGTGTATTTCTCTTCAGTGTCATAGATGCTATGCTTCTGAATTCCAGTTGTGGATCGAGGGCCCGACCCCGCTATGTGAAATAAATACACAAGGACACGTGATATAAGGTTAATGGGCAAGAAAAGGCCACAACTTTATTGATTACAGCAGTGAAAAGGTATTGGCTTAGGCATTGGATGACTATAGGTGGTGGGTTTATTCAACAGTAGGTGGAGCCTGTTGATGCTCATCCAACTATAGGCTCACCCCCTGATGTCACCGAGGGTCGTGCCATGGCCTCCCGCCAAGCAGGCATCGGACGGAATACACGACCGCCAGATTCCTTTAACGGAATAACCCACGGTAGATAGCATAGGCGATGGCCACACCTAGCCCTTGACACAGCACAACACATGAATCCAATGCCTAACCTACCCACCAATACCACAAAAGTTGTGACAATTGCTACGAGGTAGGCGAAAAAACCAAAAGGCCTAATGCCAAATGGAAAAATTCCTACCAGGCCCCCCAGCCAACCAGGGCGACCAACCTAAGGTCCATAGCAAGGCCAAAAACCTAGACCCTGAGCTAAATGGAAGTGGAGGGTGGGTGACTCGCTGAGGGATGACGACGAATGAGGAGGAGGCGGAGCTGGCACCACAGCATTAAGCTGCTACACACGCCCCCCGGAGGCACCTGGTTGGCCACCTCCGGTGGGCGTGGGCGCCAGCCAGGTAGGAGGGGAGGGGGCTAATGCCCCCTACCAGGGGCGGGGCTCGGTCTCCCGCCCACAACCACTCCCCTCTCTTCCAGGGAGGAGAGTCTTTGCTGTAAATGAGCCAGTGCCAAGTCTGATTGGCTGCTGGAACTGGGCCTGTGCTCATGCCTTGTTTGTAGGCTTCAAAGAGAAGTACAGTTGCTCACAGTGAAAATAGGATACTGGACTGGATGATCCGCTGCCTTGATCCAGGTGAGTTTGTATATGCTTATGTTCAAAGATTGTAAACCTCCAGGCAAGGCAACTGTCCTCTTTTACCTAATGGCAGAATCAAGTTCTTTGCACTTCTTTCCTCCTCTGCAGAAAATATTACTTCCCTAAGGAAGCAAATGTGTGCTGTAATCCCATCCATTGGCACATAAAGGTAAAGGGACTCCTGACTGTTAGGTCCAGTCGCAGATGACTCTGGGGTGCGGCGCTCATCTCGCTTTACTGGCCGAGGGAGCCAGCGGGTCATGTGGCCAGCATGACTAAGCCACTTCTGGTGAACCAGAGCAGCGCACGGAAATGCCATTTCCCTTCCCACTGGAGCGGTACCTATTTATCTACTTGCACTTCGTGCTTTTGAACTGCGAGGTTGGCAGGAGCAGGAACTGAGCAACAGAGCTCACCCCGTCGTGGGGATTCGAACTGCCGACCTTCTGATTGGCAAGCCCTAGGCTCTGTGGTTTAACCCACAGCGCCACTCGCGTCCCCTCCATTGGCACATGAATTATTATTATTATGGAGATGGAAGATGGAGCATGCTTGTTTTCTTCTGCTCCAGTGGGTAGGACCCAAACCCAGGGATTCAAGCTACAAGAAAGGAGAGTCCGACTAAACATTAGGAGGAACTTTTTGACAGTAAGAGTTGTTAGACAGTGGAATGGACTCCCTAAGAAGATAGTGGGCTCTCCTTCCTTGGAGGTTTTTAAGCAGAGGTTGGATCTGTCATGGATGCTTTAGCTGTGATTCCCGCATTGCAGGAAATTAGACTGAATGACTCTTGGGGTCCCTTCCAACTCTTTGATTCTATGATCAAAATATAGATTGCATGGTGTTCTATATGTAGAAGCTAGAAGCATTTACATTAAGGTTACCAGACATTCCCGTTTCCCGGGGACAGTCCCCGGATTTACAAATCAGTCCCCATACAAAATCAATTGAAGTTGGAAAGTGTCCCTGGATTCATTGAAAAAAAATCTGGTAACCTTAATTTACATATAAGTAGCTGTCAGTTGGTTTCCGGTGTAAAGTGTTGTTTATATCAATATTAATCAGATAGAGGCACTGTGGTGTCCAGAATGTAACTTTGCTGGTTGGGCTGATCTAGGCACTGTCTGAGGGTAGGTTAACATTTTAAAGGGACTGGTTTTTTCCTTTCGGTCCAGATGATGAAGAAGAATGTCATTGCTATATCTCAGGTAGAGGACAGGCTTTGGGCCATAGGAGCTGAAGAAACATTTTTCTCCATCAGCTAAGAATATGTATGGATGCTATGGAGCCATGCAGATATCTATGGCAATGTCATTGGCCTGAAAGCACAGACTGCCCACAAATGCCTGGAAAGCTTCCCAGTGACTCCAAAGTTGACTTGTCATCTTAATTCAAGCGCCTCTGAATGATTTGCCTATCTACATCATGTCTATTGTCTGTGTTTTTCAGTCACTGAACATGCTCATCTGTTGTTCTGGCACATTCCCAAAGATAAGGGGAAATGAGTGCTCACCCTAAATTAGTTTAACTTTTTGAAAGATTAAAACTTTGCAGCTTCTATTTTTGGGAAATGGATATTTGTTCCTTCTCCATACTCACCTGTTTCCATTCTGATAAAGGCTATTAAATCTTCCTAATTGTTCCCTTGTTGATATGCTTCTAGCTTCACTATGCTGTAAGTCAGACCTATATGCTTCCCATATTAAGAACTTAACCTTTCTATATCTTTTGTTGCAGTCTTTTTCTCTCTCAGCCCACATCCCTAAAGCAATATTAAAATAGCAACACTCGGCTAATTTGCAGAGTTGGCTTAAGCCATACTTTCTCAACCACAATACCCCTCTGCAATATGGGTATGCTAGTGATGGCTCTTGTTTGCAGTGTATTTTTTAATGTTTACATACTCAGGGTGGGAAATGATATTATGAATGAAATTAATCTAGAATTAGAAAGCACACAACTTTGCTGCTACCTTTTGCTTTTGGGTGGACATGCCATAGCCCAGTCATAGATGCACAAAAATCCTGGATTTCCAATTGTTTTATCTGGTAAAGATCACTTATCTACCAGGGAAGATTGAAAAACAACTTAAAAATGTGTATAAATGGCATACTAAAGATGAGGTAAAATCGGTAATGATACATCGGGCTAAAGATATTGGACATAATATAGAGTTAGAAGTATGGGAGATGTTACAGCATGCAGTACACTTAAAGAAAATGTTATGAAAATGATGTATAGGTGCTATTTAACACCAGTTAAACTGGCCAAAATGTATAGAACAAAAAATGAATGATGGAAATGTAAGAAAATGGAAGGTACTTTTTACCATATGTGGTGGACATGTAAAGAGGTAAAAGGTTTCTGGGAAATGGTATATAAAATGAGCTAAAGAAAATGTTTAAAAAGACTTTTGTTTAAAAACCAGAAGCTTTTTTATTGGGTATAGTGGGTAGAAAGATACCGAGACAAGAGAAACAATTGTTCTTATATGCAACAACTGTGGCAAGAATTTTGTTAGCCCAAAGATAGAAACAACAGGAGTTACCAGCAAAAGAAGAATGGCAGATGAAGTTGATGGACTTTGCAGAACTGGCGAAACTGACGGGAAGAATCCAAAACCAGCGATACCAAGCATTCCAAAAGGACTGGAACAAATTTATATTATATTTGAAAGATGACTGTAAGCAATTAACATCCTTAGCAGGGTTATCTGAAGATTTGTAAGATGAAACTGCTACCTATTCAGGTTGAGTAATATAATATTGTAGGTAACGACATAACAAGAAAACGAAGTGAAATGTAAAGATGCAAAGTTTAATTTTGTAAACCATCAGATGGGAGGGAGGGAGGGAAGTCTTTAGGCTCAGGTGAGCCAAAGAGATAAAATAAGAGGATATGATGTTATGTTATGTAATGTGATTATATGTAAAACCAATAAAAATCATTTTTTTAAAAAAAAACTTAAGGCAAGGAGCTGTTTCAAAGTAAACCAAATAGTACCAATGGTCTGTATTTGGACAAAGAATAAATAAAAATTAGTGGCCAGGGGTGCCAACTTGAATAAAATATTGGGGGAGCCCAGGTAAGCCTCACCTGGCATAATCAATCACAAGACGTGACACATACACACTATTTGAATGGCAATGCCCACAACTTGGGGAGCCACCACCTGCTCAAATATATGCACTAGAAATTCCTTCTCTATTTTTGTGAACCAGAAATCCTCTTCCTGACAAGGGGCTTCCTGAGTCATTTTGAGCTATTTTAGGGTGTTTCCTTGGACTTGTAGGACTCCAAATCTCTCTACAGCACTCATCAATCACATCTCTGACTAAACTGAAAGGTGTGAGCAGTAATTGCTTTGAGTGGTGCTGTTTATTTTGTGAGGACTAGGGACATACTTTTTAAAAACATGAAAGCTCATGGTCTGGGGGGTCCAACTGGAACTGGGCCCAGTGCAGCAGTACCCACTGTACCCCCTTTCAGCTGCCCTGTTTCTAGTATATGAACATATGTATTAGCAAAAAAAAATAAAAATCATTATGAGTATAGGTAACTCTGTGCACATGAGTTGTATATACACAAGGGCAAGCATCTCAAGAAGTAGTAAAAAATACATTGAATGGCAACATTCCAATTTTCTTTTTTTATATATAATTTTTTATTAAAAATTTTCATTATATCAATTCCAATATCAAACAAATTTTCACAAATTTCAATTTTTGGACTTCCATCAGCTTCACTGTCAAACATCCATATTTTCCCATTTTTACACATTTTCTAAGTTTAATATTGCATTTTAATATTACTTTTTCAATCCTCTTTCTGTTTAACAATATTTCTCTACCTTTTACAAAGCCTCTTTAAATCCCACTAGCGTTGTTTGTTCATCACATATACTTTTCAGATATTCAGTAAATTTTCCCCAGTCCTCGATGAACTTGTGGTCCCGTTGATATCTAATCTTCCCAGTTAGTTTGTCCAGTTCAGCATAGTCCATAAGTTTCATTCTCCATTCTTCAAGTGTCGGTATTTCTTCCTGTTTCCATTTTTGGGCCATTAATATTCTTGCTGCTGTAACTGCGTATTGAAAGAGTTTATTGTCCCTTCTATTTATTTCACTTCCAATTATTCCTAACAGAAATGCTTCTGGTTTTTTTACAAATGTATATTTCATCATCTTCTTCAATTCATTATATATCATTTCCCAGAAACATTTCACTTTCTTACACTCCCACCACATATGAAAAAAGGTTCCTTCTTTTTCTTTACATTTCCAACACTTATTGCATGTCTTATACATTTTTGCTAGTTTAACCGGTGTGATATACCATCTATATACCATTTTCATAATATTCTCTTTTAACGCAGTACATGCTGTAAATTTTATATTTACATTCCATACTTTTTCCCAATCATCCAATTGTATATTATATCCAAAATCTTTGGCCCAATGTATCATCACCGACTTTACTTCCTCATCCATCATTTGCCATTCTAACAACATTCCATACATTTTTGACAATGTCTTATAATCACTGTTAATTATCTCTGTTTGAAATTTTGATTCTTTTTCTGCATATCCACTTTCTTTACAATCCTTTTTGAAGCAACATTCCAATTTTCAGCATGTCTTCATGTAGTTCTGGGGTGAAAGTGGTATCAAGTGGAAAGAAGCCCTAGTTGGTAGAACAGGAAAAAAGAACTGTTTTTTTTTGACAATTCTTATTATTTTACATCTTCCATGAATGTGCTCTCACGAGTTCAAGCAAAGTAGTAAAAGTGGCATACTTTGGAATCACTGCTGTAGCCCTGGCAACTGACAATGTCCTAAATTCTGCTGTATATTTCACTTCAGCCTGTACAGGTCTTATCTGGAATAAAACTTTGAATCATGCTGAGTCAAAAGCCCAGGCTGCATTCCCTTAATACTCTGATATAACAGATTACAGAATGTTACCAAGTGTCAGCATGAAGAAAACTGGAGAGCAATGAGATGTTACTGCTCTTATCTTGCTCTTCCTCATGTAAACATGTGGCAAAATGTCCCCAGCAAAGTGCTGTAAAAATGATTTGTGAGTTTTGGGTCTCCAGCTTGGAATACTTGAGAACCAACAGTTCATGCTTGTTGGATTTTTTTATTTTTTTTGGGGGGGGTTCCCTCTTATGTAAGAAAGTTCTATAAAAGTTTTATACAGGTAGTATATGACCTCACAAAAAGTAGGTACTGTTTACCAATCGAGTAAAACCCCTGGATGGTTAAGTCCAGTCAAATTCGACTATAGGGTACGGTACTCATCTCTGCTTTCGGACCAAGGGAGCTGGTGTTTGTCCGCAGACAGCTTTCCGGGTCATGTGGCCAGCATGACTAAATCGCTTCTGGCCCAATGGAACACTGTAACAGAAACCAGGGCACATGGAAATGCCATATACCTTCCCACCACAGTGGTACCTATTTATCTACTTGCACTGGCATGCTTTCGAATTGCTAGGTGGGCATGAGCTTGGACAAAGCAACAGGAGCTCACTCCATTGTGGGGATTCAAACTGCCAACCTTATGATTGGCAAGCTCAAGAGGCTCAGTGGTTTAGACAACAGTGCCACTTGCGCCCCACCAATCCAGTAACAAAAGCAATTGGAGAGGGTGTGTTGTGGTAGGCACTTACTGTCATATGTGGTTGGGCTGTGACGTGGTTGGTTCATTTTGGAGTATGTATAATGAGGGACATGAAAACAGTACTTAATCTACTTTCAAGGGAGACAGTCTAAGTTTGGTGTACAAAGTTTTGATTATGTACTTGTCAACAGCAGGAAGGTTAGCAACAGCAGAGGAGTGGGAAAACCTTTTATTTCAATACAAATGTAGAGATAACAGGTTCAAAAGTTAGCATTATTAGAGAAACAGATGGTGTAAGTTTGAAAGGCTAAAGGACATCCAAACATGAATGAGTTTGAAGGAATATGGTATATGCTTTTATTGCATTTACAAATGGGATAACTGCACTTTCCCACATTGTGACAAGACATCTTTCAAGACCTCAGGAATGTATACTAGAAAATGTATCTGTAAAGAGACGTGGAAAATTCTTTATTACAGTGGTACCTCGGGTTAAGTACTGAATTCATTCCGGAGGTCTGTTCTTAACCTGAAACTGTTCTTAACCTGAAGCACCACTTTAGCTAATGGGGCCTCCCGCTGCTGCTGTGCCACCGCTGCACAATTTCTGTTCTCGTCCTGAAGCAAAGTTCTTAACCCAAGGTACTATTTCTGGGTTAGCGGAGTCTGTAACCTGAAGCGTATGTAACATGAAGCATATGTAACCCGAGGGACCACTGTATTTGCTTTTGGGCCTGCTTGCTTCTGTTGGCTTGGGATCTGTGATGTTCAGTGATACTCATTTCATGTGATAGTCTACTTTGCACTTTTTGTAGTGAAAAATCAATGAAAATGAACACCCCAAACTGAGCCAGCTTCATGGTTTTGTTCTTGACTTTTAAAGTCCTAAACAATTTTGGGCCATGATATGTATCAAACTGCCTCCCTTGTACAGACCAAGCTGATCTTTAAGATTTTTTTGAAGATACCCTCCTGTCATTCCACAACCAGCACACTCCCACTTCATGACATGACATGAAAGCAGGTCTTCTTGGTGAAAACACCCACTCTCTGAAATACCATCATTTGGATAACTTGTGAGATGGAGATGGTAATGGCCATAAAAACCTCTTAGAAATGCATACATATCCCAAGCTTTCATGGTCTTTAATTTTGTTTGTTTATATACTCCATTTCATTTGTGATACACAGTTGCCTAGTTCTCAGGAAATTTTATTGGGAGTTGTTGTTTTTATGTATACCATTTAGATACTTTTTTGTTAAACTAAATGGTATAAAACCTAAATAAATAGATAGCTTGAGGACCTCCGTGGTATACAGTCTGCTTCTATGTAGCAACTGATTGCAGTGATGATGAAGATCACAGGAAAAATAATCACCATCATAACTACACTGATGACAATAACAACACCGGTGTTGATAACTACTGTAAGAATGTAGAAGAATGCATATTTGCATTTATAAATGCAACTGTATTCAGAAAGACTGCTTAGGCTAAGGAGAGAGGCAAGTCTATTAAAAGGCTAAATTTAAAAGTTTTACAAAGTCATCTGAAAATAGAACTTAAAGAAATGTTGTGGGGAGATAATACCCAGAAAATTAATACCGACAATGTACTATTTCAAGAACTAAGAGTCTATGGTGATAGTGGATTATGAGAAATGTATTTTACCTTTAATACCAGTTCTGTGTAGACTCAGAGACGGAAAAGATTCATTGAGTTGTTTTGTCTGTGTTCCTGACTGTGCGAGAGTATGACTTCATTAACTTAAAAGGTCATTTTTCTAGGAGCTTTTGGAAGAAACTGATTTTCTGGATCCATTTCAATTGTGGTTTAGGCCTGCTTTTGGCACAGAAACTGCTTTGGTTGCCCTGTATGATGACCTCTGTCGAGAGAGAGACAAGGGAGACATGTCCCTGTTAATTCTTCTCGACCTCTCAGTGGCTTTCAATACCACCGACCATGGTATCCTTCTGGAGCAATTGTCCAAACTAGGGGTGGGTGGCATCACTTTGGTTCCAGCCCTACTTAGATGGTCGTTCCCCGAGGATGTTGCTTGGGGAATGCTTTTTAGCTCCCAGGAACCTTCAGTCTGGGGTTCCACAAGGCTCAACCCTATCCCCCATGTTTAACATCTACATGAAACCATAGTGGGGTTATCCAGAGGTTTGGAGTACGTTGTCAGCAGTATGCTGATGACACTCAGCTCTATTTCTCCTTTACATCTGCAGGTGAGGCAATAGAAGTGCTGGACCTTTGTTTTGCCATGGTAATGGACTGGATGAGAGCCAACAGACTGAAGCTCAATCCAGATAAGACTGAGGCACTGTTAGTGGGTGGTTCCCTAGATCAGATGGGTGGGAGGTCACCTGCTCTTGATGGGCTGGCTTACACTTCCTCTGAAGGAGCAAGTTCGTAGCTTGGGGGTACTTCTGGATCCTTTGCGGTCACTCAAGGCTCAGGTGGCCTCAGTGGCCTGGAGTGCCTTCCATCAGGAACTTTATTTAAAATTTTGAATTCCCAATTCCCTTGTAAGTTCTGACTTCTAAAAACATTTCCCTTTTTAAGAAGACCTTTAAAATTCCCTTCTCAGTTTTTGTCACCTTATGTTATGATTGGTTAGAGTATGGTGCTGATAGTGCCAAGGTTGCAGGTTCAATTCCCTGCATTGCAGGAGTTTGGACAAGATGCTCCTCAGGGTTGCTTCCAACTCTACAATTCTATGATTTCAGAATATAGGCAGGTGGATTACATTTAGAGCAGAGAAACGCCTTTTGTCATAAATGAGAAGAAAAGCAAACAGCTTAAAACATCCAGCCCTTATATTGGACAAAATGAATGTATACCAACTTATCTGACAGGATGCGTGCAGGATCAATATTTCAATATTTCATTTAGTTTGTTTTCCATTCAGCCTGATACAGATATACACATTTTCTTTTATTCATTTAAACCATTATTCATGGCTCTTGACAAATTTGTCATTTTTGACTACGTTTTGCTCATATTTTCTAGTCACGTGGTATATACAGTGATACATCAGAAACAACTGACATTCTGGCTCCCCCCCCCCCCATATATGTAGAGCAAAAATGTCATTGTGAAGCAAAATGTATTTTATGAATAAAATATATGCCACAGACATTGCATTCTTGTCTCCCATCTGTGTGGTTCTCTCTTTCAGAGCTGAAACATAACATTTTAATCTTGAGTTTCATGCAGTGTATTCACACCGCAGAATATCTGGATTACCTTTACCATATATTGATATTGTGTTTGATCTTCATTTGTGTTATCCTGACCTGCTGCCCTCAGAAGTTTCTAGTCTTGCTTCGTGGGATGCTGGATGTTTCTGTCAAACACACAAAGTATTGTCTGTTATCATCAATGAGTAGCTTAGTTGAGGATACTGACTGCTAAAGTGAAATTATTCTAGCTGTCCTTGCAAAAACCATTGTTGTAAAGGAAGCAAAAGCTTGTTATTTTGTCCTGCACTAGTCAAAGATATCTGGGAGGGGGAGGGGGAGGCGACCTGAAACAGATTGACTTCCCTAAAATTAGTTTTTTCAGCTAGTTCATTGCTTTATTTTCCTATTCTCTACAAAAAGTCATCAGAATGAATCCAATCACGCTTTATTTATGACACCTAGTGTCCTTGTCTTTAGATCTGTCTGCATGTGGATGATTCCATAAGTAGGGAATCTGGTAGTGCATTGGCACCCCTGAACCCCAGACCACAAGCAAATGAGCCTTTTCCAACTTAACACAGGTAAAGGTCTACTCTTATGCACACTTACTAATGGGTGTGAAATTATAGGGACTCCCAAATAAATATGAATAGGCCCAGGCTGCACAACAACTGGTATTTGGTACTTCTTCAGCCCATGCCTCAGAATAACGGATAGGCACCATACTGAGATTTCTGTAACTGCTCCATACAGTGCCTGTTATAAGGTGATAGATAACCTGTATTGCAGCAGGTTTACTATGTGCTTTGTGGAGTATGTTTTGGGGCTTTTGTGCTGGTGCAGAGGAAATCTCCTCAACTACAAAATGTCTTATTTACCTACCACATATTGCCTGCCTCTTAGGTACAAAAGAGGGTGGCAGCCCTAATACCTAGACTGGGCCTTTGCAGGATCAGATTCCATGGCTTTCCAATGAAGCTGCATTGAAGAACCTTAACGGAGGAGATAGACTGTGGGTTGTTATTGTTGTTGTTGTTTTTTAAAAAATGTTTTTATTCAATCCTTTCTTGGGTACATCCAGAGCCTCTGTATTCAAGCCAAAGAATCCTTCAAACAAGTCAGTCAGGTTCAGAATGGGACATTACTATTCTAGGCAATATGGGGTTGGAGGAAAAGAAAAGTGGGAAGAGAGAGGGAAGGAAAAGGAGAAGACATTAACATTTCATTCATTGATATAGTATGTGAGCTTTTGTGTCAGAGTCAGGTAAACAGGTATTTTATTTTTGTTGGCGGTGGGAGAGACTAGAGGGCCCAGGAGATGGTGGGTTTAAGCTATGCCCAGGCTCTGTCTGTGGTGTTTGAGAGAGATCACCATGGCTGTTCACACATGCTAGGGTGCAGTGCTTTTTTTCTATTTTTTTTAAAAAATGTGTTTAGGGGTACTCTCATTTTCCTGCTCATATTGAAATACTGCCCCTCGATGAGGCCAAACTTAGGTGCACAAAATGTTTAGGGGTATGTGTCCCCCCCAGGAAAAAAGCACTGCTAGGGAGCCATTCTCTGCCGCAGTCAACATGTGGCGACTGTGGGTGTGCGCGCCTGCCTAAACTCCACTTGCGCACACGCTCCGCATAAGTGGCAGCCTGACTGTCTCTCCTCGGCGGTCGGAGGTGGTGCCCTTTTTGCCTGCCACTCTCACCTGAGCGTGAGAGGAGGGGACAGGACTCTCCACATCTTGTTTGGGAGACCTCAAGCTTCTCAGGGGAGACGTCAGTTAAGCAGGAGGTGGGGGGGGCATGTCCTTTACAACCCCCCTTTCCCTCACTCCCTCAGCATTTCATACTCCCTTGTAATTACAGTCACAGCACACACACACAGAGTCAATGACAGCCGAGGTTTCCCCGGCTACACTGGCGGTATGAGGGAGAGGAAGGACTAGACGAGGCGCGAGGGGCGGGCGGGCGGGCGGGCGGGTGGGAAGGAGGCGGGAAAAAGAGCGAAGGCGCGCTGCTGGGCGGAATACTAATCAGGCGGGTCTCGCGTCTGCGGCGAGCCGGCTGCCTCGGCTGCAGAAGCGCGCACCGACGCACTCGGACAAGCGCCGGCGGGGAGCACCGCGGCGGGGCGGCCAGAAGGAACTTCCAGGCGCGCGCCCTCCGCCGCTCGCGCCTCCCAGCCGCCCGCCTTCTGGCGCTGCCCTTTGATGGCTTTCCTCGCGGAGCTTCCCAGGAGGAGCCTGGCTTTCCCCACCTGTCCCCCTCACCACCTGAGGGCTGTCGCCTCGCCGCCGCCCAACTTGGAAGGCGCTCGCTCGGCAGCAACAGCAGCCGCCTCACCTCAGCCCGCCTCTGACTGAAAGGGAAGGCGCCGCGCGCCGGGCGGGCAGAGCATCCTCCTTCTTTCAGCCAGCCCAAACCCCCCGAGGAGCCCTCCCGGCGGCGCGCGCGGGGCGCCCATGGCCGCGCCGTTGGGCGGGCTAACTTCTCGCCGCCTGCCCCCTCAGCTCCCCAGCCCCTTCGCTGCGGCCGCGGCTGCCGGAGCGGGCGAGCGCCGGCTGGTGAGAGCCCCGCGGGGTCAGTCCCTCAGCCAGTCCGCCTGCCTCTTCTCCGGGCGCCCTGACCAGGAGGCGGGAGGGAAGAAGCCCGCTCGCCCGGCGCCTCAGCCTCGCGCCCTCGCCTCCTCAGCTTGGCACGAACCAATGCGGAGGCAGCCCGGGTTTTAGCGGGGCTCTTTCAGGCGACGGGGGGACTTCGGTGCGGAGGCTGCCGCCGCCGCCGCCTCCTCGGCGGGAGAGGAGAGCCTGCCTGGTCCGTCCTCGGCGGGCTTGTGCCTCACTTCTCCGAGGCGGGCTGCCGACTGGCGAGCGAGCTCCTCGGGCGCGGGGGTCATGCAGTCCCTCATCTCCCCGGTGACCAAGGCGATTCTGGTGGCTTTGTTCATCTTCGCCATCCTGCTCATCCTCTATGTGATCCTGTGGTACATCTGCCGCGATGTGGATTGCGACCATGGCATCTGAGCGTCGGCGGCGAGGCTGCTGGGCGAGGAAGGCTGACTAGAGGGGCGCCTTCGGGTCGCCGCACACGGATCGGGGAGGACGGCCAGAGAGGAGGGAAGGCGCGAGGCGGGGGAAGGGGAGGAAAAGAAGGGCCAGGAATCGGACCCGAGCCTCCCGGAGCCCCTCGAGGAAAACTGCCATCCAAGCTAGCCCGGGATTGACCTTCAGGCAGAGATCAGGACGACCCGGTGAGTTTCCCCACGCATCTTGTTGACAAATGGGGGCGGGAAAAGTTCTGAAACAATCATTTGCAGCAGCAACAAAGGTGGGTTGTTGTATTTTTTGAATGGGGGGGGGGACCCAACCTTAACCATGAGAATAGCTGTCTGTCTGATCCTCCAGAAAGCACTGCAGTACCAGGCTGTTTGGGCTGCTGCTTCTCCATACAGTCACCATCACCCTAAGTGTCTGTGTGTGAGGATGGCGGGGGGGGGGGAGGCACGGATCCCTGGTCAGCTCTTCCTCTACTCGTGTGGTCTCCCGATGGTTTTCCTTGCGGACTTAAATCTGGAGAAAATGCGAAGTAGCCTCTCCGTGTCTGCGCTGGCCCCTCTGCATCATCTTACCTGTAATTCAACAAATGGGGAGTTGGGGAGAAGGGGTGTGCGTGCTAAAGAAACATAGAAGTAGATGTCTGAGCAAGAGAGGAAGCGTTAGTTGCTGCTGTCTTCTTAAAAAAAAAAAGTAGGGTTTTAAAATGCACACAGGATCAATGTGTGATTGGGAAGGTGCGAGGCTGCGATCAAGGACTGTTAGGTTGTCTTTGCAGCCCCTAAATTGGTATGCAGGAGGCAGCTGCACTGCTAAACAGACCATAAAGGTAAGCTCGTGTGACAGAAGGAACGAACGCTTTGTGAATTCAAAAGGTGGAAAATCAAGAAAGTAATTGAAAATTAGACCTCGTGTGTGCAAGATTCCAAGGGCAGAAAATATGGTTCATGGCATAAACACTTAGGAATGATTTTGCATATTATACATTTCACCTTGCATAGATTTGCATTTTGAAATACCCATTGAAGGTTTGGAGGGGGGTTTGGTGGAGTATTTACTAATTAATGGCAAAAGCATTTGAAATAGTCTTGGGGATGGGATAAGAGGAATATATATGCATCCTTTTTAGATAATAGCTCTGCATTTAAAACAACTTCCCCACCCCCTAGCTTTTCTGATAGTGGGTGAAATCCCATTCCATTAAAATAAATCAGTAGGAAATTTTGCCATTGAATTAAGTGGAGGTGGATTGCACTCAATGTGTTCAATTGCAAAGCCAGTAAATGTGTGTGTTGCTATATTATAAATATCAGGAATGCTATGGGAAGTGCAGTCTGCTCTCTTCTTATATTGCCTGCACAGAGAAGACAGAATGTGGACAGCCTCATAGGAGATTAAAATGATGATGATGACAATGTATCATATTGACCTCGCTTACCCTAGCCTTCTGTAAAATAGTGGCAGGGGAGAATGTAAGACACACTGACTAGATGGAGGTGATCGAACTGAGGTGTCTTTCTGAAATGGAGAGGGGGAGGCAATAAACCTTCAGGCTGTACTGTAGACAGTAGAAGGTCTAGGAATGAGAGCAGAGACTACATGATGTATTCACCCATAATTGGTATATATGCTGTGTGAGACAGATACACTATCTCTGTCTCACACGGCATATGCACCAATTAAGAGGGACACTATGGGGAAGGGAGACAAGAAAGAAATGGATTTTGTTTTAACCCTCCCCCCTCCATGTACTCAAAGTGCAACTCTGTGATTTGAGATGATGTTGCATTGCATTGCCTCAAGGTGACTTCCTACCCATGGAGCCTTGTTTATATAGTCTGGAAAGAGAGAGAGAGAGAGAGAGGTGCCCTTCTATAGTGATATCCAGTGAATTTTGCTCCTGCTTGCATTGCACTCCAAAGATCTTCTGACATGGCTAGTTGATCAGTCTTGATGTTATTGTTAATGCACCCTACAAACTAATGTGATTACAGCAGCAATGTCATCCATGTTTACATGCCTGGCAACTATATTGCTGAATCCATTTGTTTATCATCTTCTCCTCTCTTCAGCTGAAATGCCTGCTGCTCAGGACTCTGTGAGCAAGTAAAAGGTCACAAGCAGATGTCTAAAACAACTAGACCATTTTTGCTGAAAACTATTCCTTACAATGGTAGGCTCCTTGTGCCTGAACACTGTCTAAAATACCACATGATTTTCAGTAAATCTTCAACAAACAACTCTCTCTCTGGCATCTGAAATGTGATGCACATATCTTAATAAATAAATAGAATAAATGGACATGCAATTCATAGGGTTTTTCTCCTGTGCACGCTCACTTCAAAATGAATGGGAGCTACTGAAGAGCATGTTGGTGTTTTTGCATTGCTCTTGTTCATTTCAATTACGGATGTGCATAACAGATTTCTGATGTATTGTGCCTTTGGTGTTGAGCCCCATTGCAGGAAGGGTAGTAGGGCTAATGTATGTAGAGGAAAATATTTTTTCATATATCAAGCTGTTTCACAAAGTGTAAGTTTTATTAATATATTTCATTTATTCTTGTGGATGAGCGGGTGTGTAAATTCATATACATGACACACGATTAAGCAGCATCACATTTGTACAGGTTGTGAAACTGCAGGTTTCTATATGCAGTATGCATACCTCTTATTACTTCAGTACATGGTGAAGTATCTTTATATGTTATGCAACAGAATAAATATTCGTAACTCGCACTAACTGTACCTCAGCCCTCCAGAAATTTATAGCGTGACACTATGTATAATGAAATATAGGATTTTACTAATTAAAATTGCTGTGCATCACTTAACACCTAACTCCTAAGCAATTACTTGGAAGCAAATTCCAATTAAAATAAATGGATTTTACTGTCCAGGTAAATGCATTTAGGACCATGGTGCTATGATTTTGCAAACCCAGTTCTGTGTAATGCTTCCTTGAAAGTAAATCCATGGAACTCAGCGGGACTTACTCCTGAGTGAACCTACATTGGATCAGGCCATTACTATGACTACACAGCAACTTCAGTTTGCAAATGAATATATCACCTTATATAACTTTAGTATGTAGTAGGGGGAAAAACTCAAATGAAGTTCTGCTTTTCCTCCCTGATACGGAAATGTTGTGAGAATGTATATTTATGTCATTTTAAAGCAGCCTTTGCCAATGTGTCCTGTGATGGCTGGGGCTGATAGGAGTTACACTCCAGCAGCAGCTGGAGGGCATCAGGCTGGTGAAGCCTGCTTTAAAGTCTAAATATATAGTTGTTGCTCTCCCTGGGAACAAGCAACACTTGAGCATCAGTCTCTCTACTTTTCTCTATCATTATTGGGAAGGTGAGTTGGAATCTGGCACCAGCACTTTTCCTATTCACTCCTGACTGAACCATTAAAGAGCATGTTGTTTGAGAGAAGCATACTATTCAGGGTAGATACATTCTCATTTGTGTGCCTCTTTTTTTGTAAAATACCAGATGGTGTGTGAACCACTCATGTAATGTCTGCCTTATACCGGTTCCTACTTTTTGGTTTGTCTTTCCTAGTATTGTATAACAGGTAGTAGCACTCCAGAGTCTTAGGCAGAGAGGTCTTTCTCATCACCTGTTAACCTGGTCCATTCTGCTGGAGATGCCAGGGATTGCACCTGGAACTTCCTGAATGCAATGTTCTTTCCCCCTGATAGGTGGGATATTATATCTTAATTGACCAATCCTTGACATTCCACAAACAACATAAGTGATCTGCTGACATTTCTAGTTTCTGATTTCTCCCAAAGATATAGGGATAAAGTGTTGCACTTATAACAAAGAAATCAAGGTTCAAGTACAACTTGAGCTAAGAAAGCCATGGCTCAGCCATGAAGTTCCTGAGATAACTTTTCCAGCCTTCATCTCTCAGGGGTCACCCATACTACTGTTTAATGAGGATAGTAAGTTTCCTGTACCTGCATTAATTCTCCATTGACCACATGACATCCACCTCCAAATCCCTGCCTTTCTACACTTTCCATTCCCTCAATCCAGATGTTCTCATACCAGGGATATTCCAAAAAAAGGAGAGAGCATGAGGAAATATGGACTGAGGGAGGGGGAAGTGTGAAAAGGCAGTGATTTAGAGAAAATGGATAATGGGGAATTAATGGAGGTACAGGAAGCTTACTATCCACATTAAACTACAATATGGATTTGCCCTCAGTCTAACCCTAATTTACAGGGTTGTAGTGAAAGTAGGAGTGGGGAGCAGGAGATGCACTTAGCTCACTGGAGGAAAAGTGAGATACAAACATAGTTAATTCGAGTAATTGCTAATGATGCTCTCTCCTGTCCCTATATTCTAACAACCATTACTTATAATGGAGACTTTCTTAAGGGCTAACTCCTTTTCTAACAGTTTGCTATGAACAGCTACAGGTAGCTGAGACATGAAACGTGTGTTGGTTTTCCCCATCCTGATTCAGTAAACAGAGGGAGGGAAAAGCTGTAGCTGTTGATTTCCCCTCTCCTTTGTCCTGAACCTGTAAAAGGCACAGAAAGTTAAAAACAAAACAAAACAAAACCCTGGTAATTCTACAATTCTGTGGTCTGTGCATTGTGGCACGAGCTGGAGAAATTCATTAGATAAGTGCAAAGCAATGTTAGGATCGGGAAATGCTAAAGGCAACTTTCCTAGATTTATGAATATTCAGCACTAATAATCAGCCTGGCCTCACATGGATGGAATAAACTTCAGAGGTCATCTAGGCTAGCTCAGTGAAGGTCCTGCCATGCCAGATGCAACTTCAGCCACTGGTGGCTAGGGTCCATTAAAACCAGCAGCCAGAGCCAATGATATCCAGAGCTACCCTGTGACTGGTTGTAAGCAAAATAGCAGAGAAGACTGAGATTGGTGGTTCAGTGCTCCCTTTGCCCTAATGAGCCAGCCTCCACTGACTACAGAAACCCTGTCATTTTGTTGTCAAGCCTCTGCTTAAACACCCCCAAGGAAGGAGCTGCCACCATCTCCCGCAACAGCCTCCCCCACTATTGAACAGCCTTTACCCTAATGTTTAGTTCAAATCTGCTTCCCTGCCATTTCCACCCATTTGAGGTTCGTTCCCTGTTCTCTGTTCACCTTTTGCATGACAGGTGAAGGAAGGAAGGAAGCTATCATATATTCATCTTCTCTGAAACTCTGCTGTGAGAATGATTAAAGCTTAGGCTCTAAAAAATATTAAGCATTTTAGCAGGCATTTCTTGTGGATATATAGTGCTGCTGCCGATGATGATATACCAAACCTATTGCACATATTACTTATACATCCACCCACACCTCCACTTTGCACTAACACTAATAACCAAGTAATCAATACTCACAAACAGGAGTGTTTCATACCGGAAATGTGCCTTGCCTTTACCACTTGTACTTAAAATAGCTAAGTACTTTAGAACTCAAATTTATCCTTCAGTTATGCTGGCAGAAGGATTATTTGTAGGATAGGGAAGAAGCACCACCACCACCAACACCAACAACAACAACAGGAGAACATGAAACATGCTGCTGCATATCTTGTATACCAGCACAACTCTGCTGGCCTAGCAGCCAAAATGGGGCAGCGACACTGACCATGGAGCTGATGTAAGGAAAATTCCTCCCATTCAACTCAGTGAAGAGGAAAACAAAACAAAACTCCCTGTTCCCCTACCAATCTCCTTCCTCATTCACATCATTATGAGAGCATGTAAGATATGGTGCAAATCAGCACTCAGTTACAGCATACAGAGAGATCATAAATAAGATAACTGGGTACCTAGCATAGACATATATCTTTCAGGCCTCACTCAGATCATGTACACATAGGGGAAACTCTGGTGATGGGAAACATAAAGAAGGTGCACTTTGAACAAACAGGGAGTGTTTCATTAAATTGCCTGTCTCCAGAAAAGACAGAGGGACTTGAGCACATTGCTAACATTTCTCTATCTAGGATCCTAACAGGTACTTCACCTTAGGACTCCAGACACAAACACCAACCTGCAACTCCCACTACACTGCCACAACTGGAACTGCAAGAACAGAGCACTCCACACAGGTAAGCGAGCAGAGATGGCAGCCATCCTACAAAGTGGAATTCCTGCAACAGTTTCCCCCTCTTTGCGTATGGATGCCTTGCCTATATTGTATTGCAATAATGCTTGGTTCCCCCAAACAGGCAGGAGCAGTCACTCTCAAAAGCAAACACTCCAATCCAGCCATTACCACTGCTGGCCAAAGACTCGTGAGCTCTTTTGTCTGACAGGAACACATCCTGGGCACACAGAGCAGAATAAGCTGTTCCTCCACACAGAGAGTTGCACTGCAGCCCACCAGGGCGAGTATGGCCTCAGTCACTTCCCTTCCCAAGGTGAAGGAGACTGAGTTCTGGCCAATAACTCAGGTACCCCACTCCCTCTTCCTCCTCACCTCCTCACAAACACCTACTGTGCACCCACATTCATGGACTTTGTGTTGCACTTGTTACTTATTGCTTATTGCTCTCTGTCTTCCCTTGCTCTCCACAGACTGCTGTAAAGGACCTTCTCCCACATTGCATGCCAAGTGGACCAGGAAGGAGGCCCAACCCATCCTTGTTCCTCACTTGCACTAGACAAGCCCACTTGCACTAGACAAGCTCCTGATTCACTGCCAACTCCATACCAGCTATGCAATATATAGTCAAGTAAGTGTCCTAATGTGGAGCTGAAGCGGTGAGAGAAACAGATCCTGCCACCATCCTGCTGACCATTGTGCTGCTTTCTGAGGCACAGGAGCTCTGCTTGGATGACTGGTTGGCAACCCTCTATATGATTTCCCTCCCCACCCACTCCTCCTTTATTGAAATGCTGTTCAATAAAGCCTATGATTGTGCCACATTCATTTTTCTGTTTTTTGTTTTCCATTGCTAGAGCATAGTGGATTGAAATGCCTTTCCCCTTAGTAGGATTGGGCTTCAGGATGGGACTGAAGGTAGGGAACTGGATGCTATCAGGTCTCAGGGGGGCAGTGGCTCTTTTGGCACTGACAGCAAAGGGTGGGCTGATATAGCGCTTCCTGGGCAACCCATGTGCTCCTGGTATACACAACTGAATCTGGAAGTGGTATGTGTGTGAGGGGAGACGACCCATGATGTTTCTGCTTCCTATCTGCTTCTATGGCTGAGTGGGTTTGGAACTGCTCAGTTGTGCTTGCAACGGGGGCTTGAGTCCAGGAAGGTCTCTTTCATTTGCCTCTGATTTGACTGCTGCTGGCCAAGCAAGCAAAAGATGAGTGCAATTCTATGCTTCTATACCTCCCCGCGGGTACTTCTCTCTCTCCCCCTTCCCTTCCCTAGGAGTTATGGAGTATAGGCTTGCTCTTCCCAGCTGCAATCCTAAACATTTTGCTTCTGAGTACAAGCTTATGATTGCACTGTTACTCTTGAAGGGGGCAGGGCTCTGATTAAGCTCAGTGGCAAAACATACATTGAGCAGAGATAGAGCCTTAGTGAAGCATTTTTAATAAACCCGGACTTCTTGTTATATTGTTGGGTAAGTGTGTGTGTGTGGGGGGGGGTGCATTTGATGGAAGGTACAAAGCTATTAGGAGGGACTACTGCTGCAAAGATAGGAGAAATAGGAAGTTACTGACTTATTAATGGGATTAAAAAATAATAATGATGATGTTTTAGTTACCAATGAGTGAAAACAAACATTAAAGAGGTTTTCTGTTTAAGTGTCTTTACATTCAGCTGCAAAAGAAAATGAATCAACACAATTTTCAACTTCTGAGATATTATTTTCTTAAAATGGCTTTCTGGAGGTTTGTGGTCTTCAGGGAGTGAGTATTGAAAAGACTCTAACACAATCCTATGTCTGAAATTTCACAGATATTTTCTTAACCTTTAATACAAGTTTCTTTTTTCCAATGTGTTACATTTCTAGAGTATATTTTAAAAACAAGCAATTTATATATCAATAAAATACCTACTAGTTGTAACACAAAGTAGCTTGGTTTGTTAATGATTGCTGTTTTAAGAGGGTTATGCAATGCAGACTTGCGTTAGAGGAATACTGAAGCTACATTTTTGTGAAACAAACAAAAACGCTTTGAATCAGACTCTCAATGTGATACTTGTAGCATTTTAGAACTTTCAGAAATGTAACAGCTTGTTTGCCATGAGCAATGAACCAAATGATGAGTGGTTTAGTGAATCTGAAGGATCGCACCATATCATGGTGCTTTTAATAGATTTGTACATATTTATAGAAGTTTATATAGGTTTTAACCTTGACTGGAGTTTTGTGTGTATTCAGTGTTGCACACTGCATTTTAAAGAAATCTTTAGGTAGGGATGGAAGGATCTTAGTCTCTCATTTTTTTCTCAAATTAAATTCAGTTAGCCACATTTCTGCAGCAATTTGATTAAAAAAAACAATTCTCTTGCAAATTCTTCAGTATTTGAGCACAAGTTTCTCCTAAAAAAATTGTACACAGTTATGTAACCATTTTTTGTATGTTATTTTTCCTAATATGTTCCTTTTTTGCACACACTTTAATATATGCATTTTTATAAGCTTTGCTTCTAGAGCTGCATCACAAAATTTAGATAAGTACAGATTTTGAAAGATACCTCATATTGTTTTGGAAAGTGTGAATTTCATAGCTTCAACTTTCCATGCAAACTGAATCAAATTTATCCCCTATCCCTACCTTTAGGAATAATTGTTGGATCTAATGAAATCATACCCAATTTACAGCCATCGCAATCAATGGACTTAAATTATAGTGTAATCCTAACCATGTCTACTCAGAAATACTATTGAATTCAGTGGTGTTTATTCCCCTGTAAGTGGTGTTAGGACTGCAGTCTTAAGTTATTACTAACTTGTCCATTGATTTCAGTGGGTCTACTCTGAAAATTACTTAGTTGCATACAACTCTGAATTACAAATTGATGTAATAAAAATTAGCAAGCATTTCTCACTGCATAGTTGGCTTTGTTTCCTTTAGGGTTGATGTGTGAGTTTTATTCAATTTATGGTCTTACCTTACAATTATACACAGGTCCATTGTCTAACACGTGTGTAACTAGTAAATTAATTTTTAGCTTCACGGTGCTAATCCAAGCCCTACTGAACTGACTCCATGGCTGCAATTACCCTTGTTTGTTTTAACCAAGGTGTGTTGAACAAACCATGATGTCTTGTAGATGAACAAAGTAACTACGACTTATTTAAGCTAATTATCATTTTTTAAACCATTTTTGTCTCTGTAGTTTTTGGAGTAAGGCATCAAAACAAGCCAGGATTAAGCCATGATAGAGGGTTTGGATGTAATGAGAAACTATGGTTAACATAAACTAAGATTTGTAAGCCGACTTCAAACTACGGTTTCATGTTCTGTTTTGTTGGCCACGAACAAACCATAGTTAGTTGGCACTGGTGAATTCAGATCACAGTTAAGCTAAACAAACCATGGCTGAATGTCACCTGGGAACCAGGCCAGTATGTAGGAGATAAGACCTGATCTTACTTACACTCAGTGATGTTTGTGGCACTCCAGGTGCACGGAGCTCATCTGAGTGTAAAAAGGTAGTAAAACTGGAAATGGATCCCTTTATAAAATGGGGCTTCATTGCTCTTTTTAGATTATTTACCTGCTGCTATCTAAAAAGATTAGTCACAATATCCTCAAAAGCTCAGTTACATTTAGGAGCATAATATGAGTATCCTCATAACACTCTCTGTGATAAAGTTTAAGGTTGGTAAATTGTATTGAGACATTCTGACCTAGCAATCTTCATGGCTGGAAATAATCTGGATTGCCAGTATCCAACTACTCTGTACCACATGATCTATACAGTGGTACCTCGGGTTAAGCACTTAATTCGTTCCGGAGGTCCGTTCTTAACCTGAAACTGTTCTTAACCTGGAGCACCACTTTAGCTAATGGGGCCTCCCGCTGCTGCTGTGCTGCCGGAGCACGATTTCTGTTCTCATCCTGAAGCAAAGTTCTTAACCTGAAGCACTATTTCTGGGTTAGTGGAGTCTGTAACCTGAAGCATATGTAACCTAAGGTACCACTGTAGTTCATAGTTCATGACTTGTGAGTTAGAAGTTGTGAACCCAGAGTTCTAATATGCATAGGAGAGAGAAAGTGTGTGTGTTTGTGTTTTCTTCTCTGTGTGTGCCTTTTTAAAATAGGAAATCAATTAGGTATACTCTTCCAGCACATTATTTTGTATTCTTACAAGCCACCTGTTGCCCTAAAATCAACCCACATTGATATCCCAAGTTTCCTATCAGCAGGTGCACTCAGCAATGTCTGCATATTTTGAATTGCATTGACGTAACATTTTCTCAAGTTGTGTTACACTTGTTTTATGTCTCCCTCTGTCACTTCTAAATCAACACTAGCAATGCAATACTATACAAGCCTGCTCAGAAGTAAGTTCCATTGAATACAATTGGTATGTGTATATAGATAGGACTGCAGCCCAAACATTAGGCCCTAGAGCATCATAGTAATGAGAAGCTTCACAGCAGATGAGTTGAGACAGAAAGAAAGGGAACACAGTATCAGCTGAGGAGCTAGAACAAAAATAAATGCCACTGGAAAAGATACATGGAAACATTGATTTAAGAGACATACAAGAGAGGGATTATGCAACAAAAAATTCTCACTATTTACTGTAGAACTATTAAAAAGCAGACGCTTGAACTTTAGTTTTTATAAATTCTTTTTTTAACAGAAATTGTGCAGACCTTTTGTCTGAAAAAAAATCCTAAGGTTGCTTCTTGGAATCTGTGATGTGTCCCTTAGATCTCTGGAAATGAATGACAAAGTGCATACATAATACAGAACATGCAGTTTTTTCTCCATTTCCACTGTAGGTCATATGTTCATTGAGCCATACATGACAAATATATTTGAGAAATAGGCTGACTATACCTACAATAATAATTAAGTAAGGCCTTCATTAATCATGGTCTTTAGGGAAAATAAATTGACACAATTAGCTAACTTGGGGAGCAGATTTCTTTTAAAACCTCTTTTAATTTAATTGCACTTAGAAAGATAACGAGTTATCACTGCCACCCTTATGAGATATGTATATTGAACAAGGATTAAAACGAAGTTGACAATCAGTCGCTGTTTTAATGACTTGTTTTTATTTCATACAGTAATACCATTCTATTAAGCCTAGTGGGGATTTCAGCTAAGTGGGAGGTTAATGGAAACATGACATCAGTGAAGATAAAATACAAGGCTGGGAGCATACAGAAAGACACTCACTGGCTTAACTTTACAGCTGAAATAAGTGTTAAGGAATGTGCATTTTGCCACTAATTGCCATAGCAAATCGCAACTCTGCATCACCTGCTAAATAGCTGAAGGTTATGCTGAGAAGAATGTAATGGTTATCAGAGAGTAGATATTCTTTGTTTAAATATGCTATAAAAGGGGGCCAGATATGAGACTGAGAAATGAGATGTTGCTCATTTGCATCCATACAAGGCTTGTAAATTTACTGCCCTTATAGTGGGCACTATAGTGAAGCTTACATTATTTAAAGCGAGAAGATATAGCTGTGGTGCTAAAACTTCCCCTAATTATTATTGACCACCAAATTATTAGATTAATAAGGATATTTTAGATACAATGCTTACTGCCTTTAACATAGCCATCTGCTCAGTCTCGACATAATCCTTATCAAAGAGTCCAATAAATAAATGACAGCATGTGGAACCTTAAAAACAAAAACAATAAACTAAATACCTAAATACGTCTGAAGGCATCTCAGAACATTGAGAGTCATTAGCTTGACATGTATCTGTGCATTGCTATACCTCACTCTTTGTCTGAAGCAATGAAGATATGCTTCAACAGCACTGCAAAAAAACCTGCTTATTCAACAATGTACAGTATGCAGGTTAATGCTGCTACTAGATAAGACAGTTCTGTGGTCGTGGTTGTGGTTTGTTCCCCTTTATGGAAGGGGAGGAAGAATTTCCTTTCCCAGCAAAGAAGAGCTTGGCATGAAGTTACATTACAGATATTCTTTCAGAATATGGAGCATCATGGGACTCATACAGTGCCTTTGAAGAATTTATTATTTATATTTGTAGGAAGGGAAACAGTTTTCTGCACTGAGACTGTTAGCTGCAAGTCAGAATTGGTGCAGATTCAGAATCCAACAGGCTCAGAGCATGTCATCAGACTGTCCTTGCCATCTGTCCTGTTTCAGGTTCCAATATAGCTAATTTTGTAATTATTAATTCTCACTCCTTTTACTCGCAGACACATACATTCCCAGAAGTAAGTTCCATTGTGCTCAGTGGAATATGCTGTTGGGAGGCCTTTAGAGAACAATCCAGATTTTACATCCACAGAATTCATAGTACATGATCTTTGATTTTAGAAATTTCTTCATAGACTACTTCCTTGAAGAACCTAATGAGATATTTGCTGAGTACATGGAGTAGGTCTGTGTTTTGTTTCTGAATTATAGTTGTACCTACTTGTGGCATATAATATAGCTGACTTTGAATCCTTTGTGCTCTCCTATAGACCTGGTTGCTCAATAAGGATCTTGTTCGAATTACTACAGGGGTGGGAGACTGTGGCCCTCCCAATATTGTTGGACTCCTATCAGCCCCAGCTAGCGTGGGCAGCTGTCAGGGATAATGGAACTTGTAGCACAGCAACATCCGTAGGGCCACAGTTTCCCTGACCCTGAACTAATAAATTGTGTCCCAAGAAAGTTACATTAGTACAACACACTAAAGCATTCAAATTCACAAGCCTCTTTTTGAAATTGTTTTTAGAGTTGCTGCCCACAAATTTATAAAAATAAAGTTTGAAACATACCAATATTTACTTAGTATACTAGAATCGTGATTGGGCCAAATCATGAAAAAAAGATTGTTTAAAGTTTCGAGCAAAACTGTCAGAGCTTTTTATAATTTAATTTGCTTGGACTGTAAATTAGAAAGCCTAAAAGTTTTAATTGCCTGCTTGTCAAAATTATGAAAAGGCTGGGTTTTCTCATTCTTAACATGGGACCACTGAAAACCTTTTAAAATTTTGCAGTGTGTAACCTACATAGATTGTTGTAAATCCTGTCCAAGACGTTTTTGAACTTCGTAGACTCCGAGACTTATACATGCTTCATCTTTGTGGACTATCCTGATTTAACACATGCCAACTCCCCTCTTGATGTGTATGGGGCTTAAAAGTGCTTTTCACTGCCTGGATCATGCCACAAGTTCTGCCATTTTGGATATAACAGGAACTCTCATGTTGATAATTGTTGCATCATGCATAGGTAGATCTAGATTTGATCATAGGAAGATGATAAGAACATGTGGTTTAAGAATCTGCTCTCTTCTCTGTGGCATCATGATTTGAATTAAACTAATGTGAATGGGGTTACCCTGAGAACCAAATTATGGGCTATTCCACCATTTGAAAAGGAATAATTTCATTGTTATACTCTGCATATGTATGATTACATAAGTTATTACTATGACAAAGTCACAAGGGCAGTTGCTAGTGTAGATTCCTTTTCTAAAATTGCCCTTTGTTATTTAGTTTGAAACTGTGAATCAGGGGTCTTGTAAGGCAACTTCGTTTTAAGAAAAACAACACTGCATTATTCATGGCCAAAAGTGTTGCAGAGTATGACCTGAAGGTGTGTAAGCGGTGTTAGAAACTGAGATATGAAAGCTAGGAGCTAAATGGCACCTTAAACCTAGGTTATGGGCACAACAACAGAATGTCTAGGTGCACTTTTTCTAATAACAAGAATACAATGTTGAAAATGAGAGAACTGCAGCTAAAATATTATGTTCATTTTTCATATGGTCTAGTCCTTCCCCTGCCCACCCCCGTAATATTCTTAAGAGGGTCTCTTCTCCGGTCTTCAGAGAGTAGCTGGAAGTGGGAAAGCAGAAAAAGCTCCTCCTTTCCTTCCACTCTACAGTTGTAATCTGAAATCTTAGGCACAGTACTGCGCCCAGAGGTCAGAAACTGTTCGCACTAATGAAATTCCCTGTCACAAAATGCACCTAGAACAATGAGAGTTGTTCTTCGTGTAAGGTCACCACTACATTGCTGAAGCTAAACAGATTTTGATCTGATCAGTGTTGGACGGATGACCACTTGGGAACCATATGTATTCTGCCTTGGGTTCCAAGATGGAAAAAAGGCAGGATATAAATGTAAATGGTAGTGGGGAAGATGCCGTCATCTTTATGCTACATATTTGCACTGCTGGTGCAAGCATTCTTCATAACTGTAAAGAAAAAAGTTCTACTACCAATCCCATTGCTGTTGTCCATCTTACATATTTATTTACTAGTGCAATCTGCATTGTCTTTTAGCTATTTATTTATTTGCTTTCTTTTAGGCTGGTTTTCATATATGTGTTTCTTTCTTTGTTTATATATTGTAAGGCTCTTTGAGTTACCTTGGTAAAGTAGTGACCAATAAATAAAATAAAAAAATTAACAATTCAAATTCTTGCTCTGCTTGGGGTAAGTCATAATCTTCCAGCCTAAATGCCACCCTGGGCTCCTTTAGGAGGAAGATCAACACAAAAATCCAATAAGGATGATAGCAACAACTAAGCTAGTATTTTATCTTGTTCTTTTGAGAAAAATTTTACCACTTACTATTTACAGCTGCTTTCATAAAACAAACTGCAAAGCTGCAGGTAGGAAAATGCCATTTTAGAATGCCCTAATATTAACAAAGCAGAACTTGCCTGCAAGTATGTAATTAGTACATCTGATCGAAAGGTTCCAGTCCACACCTTTGACCATTATACTGGCTTTCTATAGAGCAGAGCATCCAAAATGTGATCTTCATCTGCAGCCTCAAGTGGCACACTTTATTTTATTATCTCAGCATCCTGCCATCTTATTCTGCAACAAAAACCCCTCAATGCAATTAGAAAACCAGAAATGTTTGTATACTGTATAATGTTTTCCTCTGATGTGGTAGTTTTCCATTTCTTTTTTCCTCTCTTTCACATTCAGAAATGGTATCCCACCGCCAACCTGCAGTCTAAAGAGGTAGTTATTCTACCAGCTCAGCATTCCACCATCTTATGTGTAGCCTGACACTGTTTCTTTACCATTGCTAAACAAAAAATTCCATTTCCGGTGCAACACCAAATAATGACCAATGATATCATGCAGAATTTATCTTAACTAGCACCATGCAAGTCAGAAGCTATTATATATATATATATATATATATGCAGTTGTAAATGTTTTTCAGTTTTAGTTGGCTGTTGCCTCCAGGGTTGCTCCTGACTAGCCCACACTACTGTTCCATATGAAGAAGACTCTAGTTTACAGTAACCGAGACCTCATGGTGTGTGTGTGTGTGTGTGTGTGTGTGTGTGTGTGTGTGTGTGAGAGAGAGAGAGAGAGAGAGAGAGAGAGAGAATGGTACATTGCTGCTTTCCTTTACCTTTAACTTGTGAAATACCAGAGGGAATCTTGTCGCCTTCCTCCTTAATTACTTTCCAAAGGGCTCTCTGATTTGTCCAGGAACTGGCCTCTGAGCAGCCACATTTTGCAGCTGCAGCAACACACCCAACATTCCCAGCCCTGTTACCACAAATTATACAAATTATGTTTCCCGCATTTGGGTTGTTCTACTCCTGCAGGATGTGGCTGCTGCCACCAATTATAATATTGCAGCTCTGGGAAGATATAGTGGTGCAGCAATAAAACTGCTAGCACATTTACAAAGCTAAGCAGGTTCTGGTATGGTTTCAAATTGGAAGGGTATTGAGATTCATGCATTGCAGGGGGCTGGAATAGATGACCCTCGTGGTCCCTTCCAACTCTACGATTCTGTGATTCTAAATAGGATACTGTTTTTAATGGGAGGTGGTCTATGGTGTCAGCAATACAAGATCAAAAGACATGTGCAAAAATATGGGCTAACTTATGTTTTTTAAAAAATCCATAACTTTAAAAAGGAAACAGAGAGAAGAAACCTTCTCTCTTCCAGCCAACTCCCTTTCACTCCCCCAATTCCTTGCTGGATTTGCTCAGACTATTTCTCCCTTATTCCTGCTAAACAGATTACCATAGTTTGAGTTTATATCATCATGTTTGGAGCTATAGGCAACAATTTTCCTTCTTCTTTCTTATTGCCCCATACAAAGTTTAATGTACAGTATTTCTAAGTGAGTTATGTCTAAGTGAGTTTAGGGAGACTTTGGGCTTGTCCACTTCTGAGCATTAAGTAGCTGTTAATCCCCTCCCCTCCCCTTCGAATTAGAGCAGAGCAGTCCACACCCCCACACAATTGAATTAGTACATGAGGAGCAACTTCTGTCCTTCCCATTCATACAAGTAAGCATGTGGTTTTGTGGTTTTCTCCACCTTCTAATTTGTTGATTCTGTTCCTCCACTTAAGTACCACCAGCGCTTGCCTGCAGTCAGCCGCACATGCACCTTGTTCTTAAGAAACTTTCCTCATCCAAGAAATGTGCAAAACCACATGAGCAATTACAAATTTACTTGTGCAGTTTTCTTGTTTGGTGCAAATCTGAGGGATCAAATTAAAAAAAGGCTTGGGTGGTATGCTGCAGAAGAAATTAAAGGAAGTGTAAATTCTTGGCACAGATTTTTCAGATTGCTGCCCAATATATATGGTGTAGAACTTTATTTTTTTAATGCAGTTTGCTTGTGCATTGTTCTGGTTTTCTGCAAATCTGTGGGATCAAAAGAAAGAAAGAAATCCTCCATTCAGGAGCACACTGGAAAAAAGATACAAGCACAGTCAGAAATGAAAGCGCTGAGGAGGTAAAGGGCATAGAGAGATGAGTAGCAGAAGGTGACAACTGATCCACCAACTCCAAAACCAATCATCTGTGATCTCCAATGAAGTGGTTGAGCACCCAATATCCCCAAGGGGGAAAACGTTGAGATGGTTGTTGTTGTTTTGACACTAACTGTGGACTATGCATATTAGACAGGAATGCAAACAGCTGCAAAATCACAGTAAACTCTGGTGTGGACAAACCCCATCTCTCATATATATGGGCATAGAGCTGCCCCATTGTACCCTTCAATCCACATGCCTTAATGGGCACCAGCAGCCACTGGTGCAAAGGGAGGATGGGAGGGACCAGGAAGGAGTACTTGGCCCTGGCATTCACCTTCTCCTTCAAAGCAACATGAAGCTGAAGAAAATCATCCAAATCCAGCCATTATGTGGAGTGTTTGACTGGGAAAACCAGAGTTTCTTGGTGGTGCCACAGGAATCCAAGTCTCTGTCTCAAAGTTTGGGTTATGCTGAGAATAATGTGGAATAGCTCATGTATGCTAACTTAAGCTATTTTGGGGGAGGGTAAGGCAAGGTAAATGAATTAAATGATGAACAGGAAGGTGTTACATATGTATTTTACTTCCTTTTTTGAAAATAACCATGAGGGTCTTAGGTTAGCCTGAAAATACCAATGAATGTAACTGCTTCCCTAAAAGTGCAAATCCTTTTGACTTAGCTAACTAACCCAAATACATAGGATGTGACACTTCCTGTATTAATCTTGGATAAATCCACTCAGGCATACAATGAATGGGTTGCTAACGAGGAAATAACACATATAGTTCTGTCTGACATTCTTCTTAGTTTATATTAAAACTATAATGAAGGTTGTTGACCACCCTAACCAACTTGTGGATATGAAGTGGATAGTAAGATTGATGAGCATAAATGATGCAGCCAACAAGTGTTTTAGTTTTGCCTAAAATAAAATAAAATTGCAAGTTGCTTTAGTTTACCAAGAGCTTTCTGACTTGAAAGGTTGACTCACCACAATATTACATATGATAATCCTAATATCTGACAGTTCTAAAGATGGTGTTAAATGCTTTCTGAGGCCATTTCCTGGGTTTATTTAAGCTGAGAAGCACCTGTTATCTTTAAAAGAAAGAAATGTCAGCCTGCTTACCTGAAGAAAATAGATAGGGTCTAAAAGGAAAAAAGCACTGAATATGAACAAAGTGAAACTTAAACTATAAGATTCATTGTGTACTGCTCTCCTGTTGACATATCTTCTTCTGTCAATGTACACAGATATTCCCATGGTGTCTGGTATAATTTTGTTTTGATATTTTGTATAAAAGCAGAATGTGGCTGTTGAGCCGCTGGGGGACATTGATTTCAGGAAGTGTGAAGTGAGTCAATGGCTTCTATTTTATTTCTGAGATTACTAGTTGTTCAGAGATTCCATCTTTTGGAAGAGAAAAGTTCGTGGTAGTATCTGTATATGGGTCTTTTCCATGGAAGCCAGAAGGCATTTCCTGTGAACTGCATGCTAAATCTACACCCCTTTATGTTCTGCTTTCAATGCTGGAATGCTGCACCTAATTATGTGGGTGTAAGCCCCATGGAACTTGATGGGACTTACTTCTGAGTAAGCACATGAACCTCCATTATGTTAATTTTACTCAGGGTGAATGTCCATAATCTTATATTGTGGCTGTTGGCACATGCCCTAAGGAGAGGAGGGAGAGAAGACAGCTAGATGGGGGGTGGGGTTAGGGAAAAGGGCATCAGCATGAAGGAGACACGGGGAAAATAAACCGTGGTGGTGGGATGTATTTTTTTTTTTTAGTATGTATACAGGAACGAGTGGGACCTGCACCAAAATGTTGCTGTGTCTCCTCACACCTTATTAGGAATGCTCAGCTAAACGCCATGCTGTCCTCCAGGACGCTATAAACCAATTGACACTCCCATGGCTCCTTGAGGCCACTGACTGGCTCAATCCTCATTACGTGTTTAAAAATATTTTGTATTTCTAAATACCTTGGAGTTTACTAGAACATGCTTATACCTCTCTATTGTTTCTCAGTTGCCTCATTTCTGTCAACCTACAACCACCTGAGTTTACTGGTAGGGAATGATAGCCCTCATTTAAGCATATTTTATTAATTTTATTAGATGGTGTTATGTACCGAGTTGAATTGGATCCAAAATGCAGCAGTCTGAATGGTCCTGGAACTATAGGATCCAGAATGCAGCAGTCTGTTTGTCCACAGGAGCCACCCAATCCCGCTCCAGGTGGAAGTGAATCCGCAACCTGATTGGCCTACAGGAGAATCCCTGAATTAGCCAATCACCTGGGGCCCATTGTGTAAATAATGTATATAAAGCAGACATTCTGGGGAAACTTCCATTCCTCTTCACCACTATGAGCTGAATAAAGAGCATTAAATCCACTCTCGACTCCAAGTATATTTCAGATAGCTTGTTCTGCCATTAAGTTAGTATTAGATTAGAGCAAATAAAAATATTTCAAATAAAGTTTTTTTTGCATTTAGTTAAGTTTTTTATTTGGTTGGGTTGACTTACTATGACATAAAAAATAGAATATGAATGATGTGATAAACAGGCTCCATATATTAGTGATTATAGCAATTGGAAGCACAACTTGACAGCTTTACTCAATATAGGAAGGCAGCTGAAAATGCACAGCAAGGTGCTGATAGCAAGCAGTGGGAAATATTTCTCAGTGCCTTTCAGGTACAGAAAAATTATTACAGGTGTTTCATAATGTAATTTTGAAACTCCTAACCAAACAAAAACCCACAGGGAATAAAAACCTTACCTACATCTTGCTGTGGAAATATGACTCCCACAACGAAAGTTTGCAGTTGTCTTCAGCACTTCCCTTATTACTGTACGTACCTAAGGGAATATAGCTTTTATGAGGCTCAAAGTGACAATCCTTTCCCAAAGAGGGCAATTACAGTATTTTTTATTTTTAGCAGACTTACACCCTAATCCTAAATATGTTTTCTGGGGATATAAGTGTGACTGATTTCTGTGTCTAAGCAAGCAGGTTTAAAATTGCAGCCAAAATATAGAATGCATCTGTCCTAAAGAAAATGTTCTTTATATTAGCCTTTGCCTAGGTAAGGCAGCTGTTTGCAAAGCACTTACTCCAGAATGCTCAATATTGGGCACTGGCGTCAATGAACATATTTCAGGTAACAGGAACAAAATAAAACAGCTTTCTCCACCCTGCCTATCCCAATGGAAGTTTACAGTGTGTGCTTATTGTAAACTTGCAATAGCACTGTGAGAAAATTCGTGATGAAAATAATTTGTGCAAGACTAAAGCTATGAAAGTGATCTTCATGATTAAATCTTGGCCTCGCCTATCCAACACAATGTTCTGGTTTATAAAAGGAATGCTACCTCAGGTAATTTATCTCTTTGATAACCAGCAGCTATTGCAAGTGCTACTACCTATGTAACTCTGTTTTCCATTTAACATGGAATGTTTTGACGTATTGGAGTCATTACTGAAGCACAACATGTAGGACTGGACATGAAGGCTTGGATATTGGAAAGAGATCACAACCACTCTTCAGCTAGAGCTGCCTTTGGTGCTGGATTCACTACGTTCTTTTCATTGAGGGTGCTTCCAGAGAGGGGTTTAATATTGCAAACAGGTTGTTCATCTACCGCAAGTAGGCCATTGGCAACAGGTTTTTGTAACTTGCGTGTCAAGACCCTCAAGCCAGCCCCTGTTAAGAATAAAGAAATTCACACTGATGCAGAATTTTGGTTTAAGGTTAATGGGCAAAATTTAGGTCACAACTTTACAGTGGTACCTCGGGTTACAGACACTTCAGGTTACAGACTCTGCTAACCCAGAAATAGTACCTCAGGTTATGAACTTTGCTTTCAGGATGAGAACAGAAATTGCACGGTGGTGGCGTGGCAGCAGCGGGAGGCCCCATTAGTGAGGTACCCCTAAAGTGGTACCTCAGGTTAAGAACAGTCCTCCAGAACAAGTTCTTAACCTGAGGTACCACTGTATTGATTACAGCAAATGTGAGCGGTATTGGCTTAGGCATTGGCAAAAGACTATATCGGACTCCTGCCCCCTTTGCAGGAAGTCAGTAAGAGTAAACCACCAAAAGAGGAAGCTCCTTCGGGGGAACCCGCCTGCATCTCCCCCGCTGTTCCCAGAGGCCTGGCATCGCCCTAGCCCCTCAACCAGACTTTGGACAGGATCCAGGCCCCGGATTCCTTTAACGGAATACCCTTGGACAATGGAGGGCAGTCAATGGCCGACCTCCCCTCCCACAGTCATCAATAAGCCAATGCCTAACCACCAAACCTTACAAAGTTGTGATGATTACTAAGAAGTAGGCGAAAACCAAAAGGCTAGTGCTAATCTGCCAAGTGGAAAAATTCCTACCCAGTCCCCATTCCAAGATGGGTGACCAACCAAAGTCCAAAGCAAGGCCAGAGGACACCTAAATTAAAGGGAGGGTGGGCGGGTGATCGGCAGCACGAAGCAGGTGCTTGGCACACATCACAGTGCCGCTTTTATACCTCCCACGATCACTTCACTCAAAATGATTGGCCAATAGGGCTGGGGTGATCATGGTGCCACCCTGGCGTGAGGGTATTACTCCACCCACACCAGGGTGGGGGGAACTGGGTTGAGGGCCTGCCCACAACCAGGACCATCTTTTAAGATGATCCCACTTATCAGATTTTACTTGCAATGTGGGAGGGAAGGAGTACAGGTTGGCATTTGATGTTAGCAGCATCACATACACTAAGAAAAACTTCCATGCAGTGTCAAGTTAGACACTCACCTGCAAGCACCCTTATTCACAAATTGATGTGCTTGTTGCCTGTGTCCATTTTTTTAAAAAAAATATTTTTTAATTGCAAATTTTATAAGAGAAGCAAAAATAAAAGGATAAAAAGATGAAATAAAATTAAAGAAAAGAGAGAAGAGAGAAACAATAATATACAAATACAGTCATACCTTGGGTTAAAGTCGTTTCAGGTTGAGCATTTTCAGGTTACGCTCCGCGGTGACCCGGAAGTAACGGAACGCATTACTTCCAGGTTTCGCCGCTCGCGCATGCACAGACGCTCAAAATGACGTCACGCGCATGCGCAGAAGCAGCAAATTGCAACTCGCACACGCACAGACGTGGGTTGTGTTCTGCTCTGGATACAAACGGGGCTCTGGAATGGATCCCGTTTGCATCCAGAGGTACCACTGTAATACTAACAACAGCATACCACCAGCAGTTCACATTGCAGATGCAATGACTGTTAGTACATGTATCTTAAGGATATAAATTAATATAAGCCTTCCAGATGTCAGCCTGATAGTCCTTTCAGTGCTGCATGAACACCTTAAAAAAATAATTCCCAGGAATTTTAATGTTAAGAGCTTTTGCCAGAATATTGACCCACCCCCCATTCAAGTTAAAGGAAGGGGGAATATCTTGTCTCCAAAATTCTACAGATTGTTGCTGCTTTCTGCTTTGAACTACAGCATGAGTACAGGGTTGAGCCTCCCCCGCCCCTTCTTCATGCCTGAGAAGAGTTGATCCTGACTGTTGTGCAGAACTTTGAAGCCACTAGGGAAACAGTGAGAGCCTTGCTGCTTTCTCAATGACTCTAAAAGCTTGCAGTGGATGTGTGAACTCTCCGCCTATTTTTCTCTTACAGTGTGCTTGCCAGAGCAAATGATAAGTCACCACTGACAATCTGGCAAGTGTATTTGTGGACTACTGGAAACTGAGGCTTAAATCGTTATTGAATATTATGGAATTATTGAAAATAACCACAGACATACAATTAAGGTCTCTTTTCTAGCATGAAAAGCCCCAAGGATACATGAGAATAGGACAACCCAATGAAAGACAAATGTTATATCTGTGTCAGCTACATTGCAACATTGGGTATAGAAACATGAAATAGCTAGTCAGGGAGCAAGGGAATATGTGCTAAGTGGTGCCATTATCCAGTGCATTGATCAGAAAAAGGATTAGGAGGTTACTTAGGGAAAAACATTGAAACCTATCAGGCCATTCCACCGTAACAATAAAAAAGGCAAACAAGATAATAGCTTATAGAAGAACAAACATAAGCCATGTGAGAAGGAGCACTTCCAGCCTCACCTCCTGTGAAATTTGCAGTGCATTGATGGCTAGTACAGAATCACACAGTGAGCGCAGAGGCCTTTGCTAATTTAAATACAATCAGATATACATATTCGATGTAAAGCTGAAAGCTGGCAGAAGTATTGTGGTTGGGTAAGCCAATCTGTGGTTAAGTTCCTTGTGTAACATATAAGAGCCAGGACAGACTGTGGGAGTTGTGAGCCCTTCATCCAAATCTTATTGATCTATGTAAGGTTATCAGCCCCTTCATGGATCACTGCCTTGTTGTGGTGAAGGGGCTTGAATAACTCAGAGAAGCTATGAGCTATGCCGTGCAGGGCCACCCAAGACGGACAATCGACTAAACAACAACAAGGTTCTCAAATGCGATCTGGGATATATACTACATTCATAACGCCAGGCAGCACAGAATATCCTTAATGCCAATTGGCCTGGAGTAACCCCACCCTATTTTGACAGCCTGTATGTGTACCCACCCCTACACATACAGTTGGTCAGAGTTTGGTACTGATAACGCCAAGGTTGCAGGTTCAATCCCCGTATGAAAGCTGCATATTCCTGCATTGCAGGGGGTTGGACTAGAGCACCCTCAGGGACCCTTTCAATGCTATGGTTCTATGACTCCCGATATATGCATACACTGGCCTCAATTAACACTGAGCCTGCCCAGTTCTTTTCTGTGCCAGGGAGTGCTCCCTATCCTTGTCGCACGGAGTACCTGTTTGTGCAGCACATTTTCTAGCTTGTAGAAAAAACATCAGCCCCTAGAGAGGGGAGGCTGTAGCTCCGTTGTAGAACACCAGCTTTGCAGGCAGAAAGTCACAAGTTCGATCCCTGGCATCTCTAGGTAGCGATGATAACGTCCCCTGTCTGAAACTCTAGAGAGCAGCTGTTTTGTGGTTCCTGGAACCATGCCTTTTGAGATCCTGCTTCATGGTTCCTAGAATCATGCCTTTGTAGAAGTTTCTGCATTAACCATTACTGCACATGTTTCCCCACGCATTCAACAGCTTCTCTGAACTGCAGCCAATGTGTTTGCTTAAAATGATCTTTAAAGGCATTCATTAGCATGCATTTGATAATCTGGTGAAATGATTCTGCAGAAAATAATATGCAAGATTTCCCCCTTCCCAGCAGGAGCAAATCTTTATGCCTATAAATTAAAAGAGGTTATTATGGAGCTCTCAAAGCTCTGCAAGTCCTGGGTAGCAGCAGAAGATAATTAAAAGGTGAAGGCATCAAAAATTAATTGCAAGGCCTCTTTCTCCCTCAAGTGTCATAAATAAATAAATAAATAAATAAATTAGAACTAGAAAGTGTCAAAAATTACATGGAAAAATATGTTGATGGATGCAGTGGGTGAAAAGGACATGCAGTCCCATGATATACACATTCATAGATAGGTCCAGAGACCCCATATTCTACTACATAGCTGACAGATGTTCTCCAAATAATTGTTCCATATTCAATAAAACACAGCTTCACCTCCATCTGGACTATTATGTATATTGTTATCAGTCATCATCACACAGAATAGCTTGGCTTTCTGAATGAATAGCAACAATACCACATCTGATAGCTAAGGAAAATTTAATGGATGAATAATGTTAGGCAAGCATTTAGAGTATTTTTATTCAGCACTTGTGTGTGTTTTTTCATGTGATTTAGAAAATGGGCAAATGTTGCAGGGAGGAGTACTTCCCTTTAGAGAGCCAGACCTCCAGTCATCCATGCCCTCTTCCAGGATACTAAAATAGCATTCCCATTCCACCTAGTTTTCCTTTACAGTCAGCTAATATTCTGTGTGCACTGAGCATACTCAGTCCACATTGAGATGTTTGAGTTCCTACTAACCTTCAGGATTTATTTGTGTAAGAAACTGCCCAGCCCCATTGATACCTCCCTCTTCTGCATGGGTGTTGATTGGGGTACCTCAGGACCCACACTGTTAGTTCAGTTGCCAAGGCTGATGAGTGTTGTACTCCAAAAACACCTGGAGGTTTGGGGATGGGGCAGGCTGATATATCAGATATGGAGGAAATGGTTATGAAAGGTTATGTCTGAACAAAAATGTTGAGTTTTGTTCTCTGAGCTAGCTACATACTGTGCAATTGCATTATTAGTTCAGATTTTTCAGTTACTGTACCATTTCCTCAGGGTGGGTGTAAACGTTTTGGTAAAGGAAGTGGTTTGACTTGAAATGAAATATATCTCACAAATTGGAGCAAATTGGTTAATATGGCTCCAATGAAACATCTTCCGAGCTGTGGCGAAGAAGAACTATATTGGTTTGCTCTTTCACCTTGATTGCTTTCTCTTTTAGTAAACTGCACCCCGCGGCAAATGTCTCTAGATATTAGATCATGCTAACCAATGTGGTGCTGCCCCAATTTTGCTGGACTGCAACTGCCTTCGTCCCAAATCATTGGCCATGTTAGTTGGAGCAGCACGAAAACATCTGGAGGCACTGTGAAAGCAATAGCTGGCTTAGATAAATATTGGGCTTTATTCAACTCTCCAGTTCCATTAGTGGAAACCAATGCAAGGATTCCCGCTAGTGCAACAGGACTCCCTCCCACTCTGTCTACAGCTCCTTCCAATCTGCTCTGGAAGGTCAGGAGAAACCCCCAGAACAGCAGGCAAGAGAAGGCAAGGGGAGATCATTTCACTGGTCAAGCAGAAATGCTTGTGCTGATGGAACAATCTCCTTAGTGCTATGTTGAATTCCAACCATTGTCTTCAGGTTCAACTGCCCAAACTGATTTGGTATCATGGAATACTGTGTAAGCACCTGAGGCACAGGTCTTCAGCAAAACAACCATGTAAGCTAAAGACCCTAATGGGCTTTGTTTGGCCTGCAGACCATGTTTGCCAAAAGTCAAGGACCATGGAGAAGAACAGCAGGAAAAAATAACCCACTTTCTGGGACCAACCATCCAAAATGGACCTCAGCTGCTGAAAAACAGTGTCCCTAAGCCCCAGTTTGGACACCTGTCTCAGAAGGATACAACGTTCAGTGGTACTGGAAATCACTGAGATGTCAAGGGGAATCCAAAAAGGGCACACTCCTCCTAGTGAAGATAATTTTTCAGGGCTACAAAATTAGTTTCCCTCCCAAACTCAGACAGAAAACCACATTGGAATCGTCATCCAGCAGCACTTGGAGTTGAGGCCAGCACACAACTCCAAGATATTGCTTAGAAAGGGCAAACAGTAATTGAAGTCTAGGATTGTCTTTTTGAAGAAGACATCAGCTTGCACCACTGCCTCTTTTAACACAGCAAGGAGTACACCTTCTCTCAAAGAGACATTAGTCACATTTGTGACTCAAATATTTAAACTTCCTTTGGTAGCTTTAATTAGCTACATGGTGCAAAGATCAAGGACACATATGGTAGCCCGGCCACAAACTTCAAAGGAGATTGTCCACTTTCTTACGTCAAACTACTTAAAAATGTATCTATTCCAATAGGACAAGACTAGCTGCATTCATCTCAAACTCTGCTACAGTCATAGAATCTAAATTGCCATGAATGTGAATGATTGTATTTTCAAAATGTGTTACAAATTGGTCACCATTAGCTACCAAGTTATGTTTGCAATTGCTGTGTGTATGGGTTGGAGGAAGTGTTTTCCTTTAATAGTAGAACAACCAAAGAGACATACCGCATGCAATGAAAAACATTCTGCAAATATACAATTCCAGTTTTATAATAGGAAGTTTTTGAACAGGAAGATAATTTATTCCATATTGACCCAAACAGTCAAAATTATATTTAAAAAGTAGATCATTCTGGTGTAGAACTATGTGGAATAATAGTAATAACAAAAAGCAGGCAGAAAATGATTCCTTTGTTGTTATAAAAAGGGGCTTTTGCTTGTAAGTCACAGATAAGCCTCTTTACAAAGCATTTTCTCTTAAAACCAATACAAAAGATGCTTTCAGACTTCCAGAGTCCTATGGGGGCATGGCAGTCAGTGCCTGTATCACCTTTACTAAAGCAGTTGGACTGGTGCATTTCCAGGTACAATTTAAAGTACTCTTTTTGACCTTTAAAGCACTACTCGAGTAACCAACCTACAACACCAACCAGTCAAATAATTTATAGTTATAATAAGCCATATCCATAATATGCCAACTTTCCTAGTTTGAGAATACTATATAAGGAAGTTATTATTCTGAGTCAGCCCACTGGTCTCTTTAGCTCAATATTGTTTGCACCAGAGGCAAGGCATCTTTACAGCCCAGTGGGCCAGGTTTGACAGGTGGAAGGAGGCACCTGCCTGTCAGTCATGTGACATCATGGCATCGGGTAACAACGATACCTCTGAAGCCTATTTCCAAGTTGTTTCTGATTAGCACTGTGAGATATGGCCTTTGAAGTGCATTTCCAAACAGTTGCAGGAAGAAACTGCTTGGAAATGCACTTCAAAGTGAAGGCCACACCTTTACCTGCCTTCCACCTGACATCAACAACTGTAGTCATTTCTATAATGTTTGTAGGCATATAATACAAAAAGTGAAAACAAGAAAACCGGAGTTTCATGAAATTGGGCCCTCACACAGCTCCTGGTAGATACAAGCCATTCATCTGAGCTTGGAGGGGGGGGGGACTACTAACAACGACTCCCCTGAAGACCTTAGTGATCAGGCAGGTATATAAGGGATTAGGTGATTCTTGAGGTATCATGGACTCAAGTTTTTAAGGACCTTGTAAATTAATACAATAACTTTGATCCTGACCCCATAGTGTATGGCCTGCCAGTGCAAACGTTGGAACACTGGCGTTATGTGTTGCCAACAGACTGTCTCCGTCAACAGTCTAGCCACAGCATTTTGCAGCCTCCAGACCAGGCCCAAGGGTAGCCCCACATGGAGCATATCAAAATAATCAAGCCTTGAAGTTATCAATGCATGGATTACTGTGGCTAGACTACCCGTCAAACAGCCATAGTTGATGCACCTGCTGTAGCGAGTGAAAGGCACGCCTAGCTGCTGAGCTTCCAGTGACAAAGATGGATCCAGGAGCGTTCCCAAACTCTGAACCTGTTGTTTCAGAGGGAGCGTAACCCCCTCCTGAACAGGCACCTGGCCAATCTTGTACGCATGGGAACTGTCAGTCCACGGTGCTCCCATCTTCCCATGGTTCAAGCTCAGTTTATTAGTCCTCATTCAGTCCCTCACTGTGCTCAGACAACAGCCTCCCCTGACTCAAATGCTATGGAGAAGCAAATCTCTTATGTCAACAGTGCATTGATGACCGTTTGCCACCAAACTCCTAGTGACTGCACCCAGTGACTTCATATATATGCTAAACAACATTGGGGAAAATATTGTACCTTGTGGCACACCATAGTGCAAAGACCATAGAGCTGGAACCCAGTCTCCCAATGCTACTTTCTGGACACAACCCTCTAGGTAGCAGAAAAACCACTGTAAAACAGTGCCCTCACAGAGTTGGTATAGCAGGATACCATGATATCAAAAGTTGTGGAGGTATCAAGAAGCAGAGTTGCACTCTCCCTGGCCCTCTCCTTGATACAGGTGCACCCCTGCCTGTTTAAAAACAGTAGGCAGCACCCTGTCACATAGTGATGTACCGGTATATACCACATTCTGGACCCATCCAGTCAACCCCTCCTGACTGCTTTTCACTAGCCAGGTGAGGCAGGGGTCAAGAGAGCAGGGAGCTGGCTGCATGACTGCAAGAGTCTTGCCCACGTCAATTCCTTCTATTTATTACTGAGTCATAGATTCTACTGAATGAATGCCATGAATTTGGTGTGCTTTGAAGGATGGTTTGGGTACCACAGGCACCCTTGATGGAGTGAATACAGGGAATAAGAGCAGGCAAATACAATTCTTTTAATTGAAGTTCTTCTTTTCATGGGTTCTTTTAACCAAGCTTTGTCTTCCCAGGTCACCTTATCCAAGGGCAGTAGCAGCAATATATAATCTAGTCAGGGCCCTCCATCCTGGAAGATAATTGCTGTAGATGAGTTGTGAAGGAGCCCGTGAAAACAGTTTAACAAGAGGACTGACACCTTTAAGGGAGAATTGCATTAGAAACACCAGACTTAAAAATAAATACACCCTCCCTCTTGTCCTGCTTGCCTTCCAAGTTCCTACTGGGCAGAACTGCAGGCAAATTTGAATGTCAGCGTTGAAATGTATTTTTCAATCATGCATTTAACCAGCGTTTATTTTATTTTTAAAAATCTACTAGTTTGTCTAGTACTTTTCACCGTAAGGTAGTCAGCAGCTGCTTCCTTTGAATGAGAAATGCGTGTTCCAAAGCAAGTGAAAAAGGCGTTATGTTCTCCATTGTTCCACATTCCGGCAAGTGACCTCATTTCACAGCCTAGCTGGCTGAGAGCCCTATTTCAAAGCATGCAAATTCTTACTGCCGAAATTAGCGCGGGGGTAGGAATGGGAAAGTGTATGTAACCTCAGCCCAGCTGCACGCATAGTGTGGAAGGGAGGGTGTAAGGAAGGGGAGAGCGAGAGACCCGGATCGCGAGCATAAGCGCACACATGCCCGGAAAAGGACTTCTCCTCCTCCTCCTCTTCCGCTGGGTGTAGCTAGCGAGTGCTGTGAGCCGAGCGCTCCGGAGCCCGGGAGGCGTGTCGCCTGCGCTGCGCCTCCTCCTGCCGAGGGTGGTGACCGGCCTCCTTTCTCCTTCGAGCCGAGAAAAAGCACAAGAGCCGGAGGCGGCGGCGACGGCCAAAGAGCCATGTCGCTCCTCTCGCTGGCGCTGCCTGCGATACAAGTCTATTGGATCGGCTTCCGCGTCGTGTTGCACCAGCTGCTCCGCCGCCTCCTCCGACCAGGCTGGCCTTTGAAGCCAGGTTAGTAAGGGCTGCGGGTTTCTGGGGAGGAAGGCTGGTCAAAGAAGCGCCTCGTTCAGCGTCTGCCACCTCGCCAAGTGGCGCGGGTGGCGAAAGGAAAGCGCGCGCGCGGGCGAGCGACACGAGCTCGCTTTTCTTCCGCCCGGGGCGGCGGCGGAGGTGAGGAAAGGCTTTTTCTTCCAGGGATTATCATTCTGAAAATCCCAACTGGCAGCGGTGGAGGGGAGCCAAGCTAAATTTTTGCTTCCGCGGAAGGAGGGCGCACCTGGGCGCCCGCTTCCCCTGGCTTTGTTTTATCGCTGCTCGGAAGGGGGGGGGGTCTTCTTTTCTCGGGCCTGACATCGCAGAGCTTTGGCTCGGCCGTGTCACTGTCCTTACCAAGCCCCACCTGCGGCTCTCGCCCCCCGGAGGCATGCAGACCTCTAGCAAATGCGTACACGCCCCCTTCCAGCCGCAAACCTGTGGCTCCTAAGTTGGACCGACCTGTTATAAGTGCATGGTGTTACAGTTGATAATACAGGTAGTAGGAACCGCGGACAATGTCAGGGTTCGAAGCTGAATAATACCTAGTGCTATGGGCAGAAAAGGTACGTTGCAGCAGGCGACACACCCTGGTCAAGAGGATCACCTTGTCCTAGTACGACCAATGGAAGCAGTAGGCTGTAACTTGTGAGTCAGTGTGTTTAGGCTAGGATTTGTTTGTTATCTAAAGAGAAAAAGCAGACCGTCCCTGCCTAGTGATGCATTTCAGAGTTGCAGTGTGAGGCCGCAGGATCCGGGAAACTACAGAACCTTGGCTGGCCACCATCCTCTTAAAAGTAGAGAGTCCATAGCTTTTGAGTTTTCACTTTTCTATATGTATTTTACGAAGCTGAATACAAACATGCCAGGCTGTAAGTAAAGTTTTTTATGTACGTTCTTAAAATGTTGGAGTAACATATTTCAACTGTACCAAGGGGGTGGAGAACTTCTTAAGTTCTAGAATTGTTAACAGTTCAGATGTCATATTATGTCTTCATTGGATAACGTTGCTCTGTTTTGCTCAAATTCTGATTGCTTTTCATGGTCTACTTATTTCTTTAAAGCAGACAACAAAAATACAATAAAGTTCACAAGGTAGATGTGACTATTTTTTGAGTCGGAAAGTAATGTTTTACTGTAAGAATAGTTAGGGCTAAAAATACATTGGGCTGTCATTCTTGACAGCAGTGTTTTCTTTATGACATGTTATATTAAAACTTTGCAGCTGGAGTGCAAGAACCATTCTTAATTAGTTTGTGCCTAGGTAGGTCAAACAATCCTTATTTTGAATGATGTTTCTGCCCTGATGTGGTACAATTAACCATGCTTAGGCCTGCAGAGAAATGCCACATGAGGTCAGCTACTTTCTCATGCTAAAGGAACGCTGTGCTAAGTCTTATCTTCTGCTTCCTCCTTGCAACAGAACCAGTAGTATTAAATTCTTCATTTAGATTAATGTTTGATATATAGGATGTAGCTTTCATTGTGGCTTAATTGCTGACCGTGTGCATAAAAAATTTTTAGCTGTAAAAAGTTCTTACTGTATTTAACTTTTGGGTTACATTTTCAGAAATCTGTCTCATAAGTGCATTTTGATTGCATTTGATGATGCATTAAATGCATTCTGCACCTTTATTTTATATTCTAAACAGACCGCTAACAGCACAAACCTGTGTGTGCTTGTTTGGAAGCGAATCCCACTTAGTTCGTTGGGGCTTATTCAAAGTAAATACATATAGCAGGTGTAGGAAATCTTTGGACCTCCCAACGTTGCTGAATTCTAACTTGGATCATTGACCATGTTTGCTGGGGCTAATGGGAGTTGTAGTTCAGGGCTGAAGGTTCTCCACACACACCTAGATTACATCCACACCATGCTGTTAAAACACTATCATACCACTTCAGTGGTCAGGCAAACTTCTGGGAACTATAGCTCATTAAGGGTGCTGACCTCACAGAGTTGCAGTTCCCAGCACCCTTAAGAAACTACAGTTCCCAGGATTCTCCATGACTGTTAAAGTGGTATAAAAGTGCTTTAAGTTTATGTGTGGGTGACCCTAGTGCACAAGATTGCAGCCTAAAGACTTCTTCATTTTTCATCTGAAAAACATGTCTGCTGGATGTGTAATGTGAGCTTTTGTATGTTGCTTTGTACTGTCCAGCGTCATTAGACCTAGATATATGAGATTTCCATGTGGTTTACTTATTGCTAGATAAGTAAAATCTACTAGATTTTAAGACCGGGGCAGGCATCGTATCCAAGTCCTAGCATCAGACTTCCGACAATGTGTTGAATTATTTTTCAACTTAAATTTTTATTAGTTTTCATCAAACATACATTCCAATACATTCATTGTATTAATACATCTCATACATACAATTAGCTCTATTGAGCTTTGGACAATGTGTTGAATTAAGGGTGGGATGGCCATGCACAACATAAGGACCCAGGGCTGACGGCAGCCCACATACTGTACTGATTATCTCATCCCCTTTCCCCACCTATTTGTGGGAATATATATCACCCAGGCTGGTTTCTCAACAGATGAAAATGCTATGTTCTACATCAACCCTCTTCTAGCATTTAGGCATGGGACATGGGTGGTGCTGTGGGTTAAACCACAGAGCCTAGGGCTTGCTGATCAGAAGGTCGGCGGTTTGAATCCCTGCGACAGGGGGAGCTCTCGTTGCTCGGTCCCTGCTCCTGCCAACCTAGCAGTTCGAAAGCACGTCAAAGTGCAAGTAGATAAATAGGTACTACTCTGGTGGGAAGGTAAACGGAGTTTCCGTGCACTGCTCTGGTTCACCAGAAGAGGCTTAGTCATGCTGGCCACGTGACCCGGAAGCTGTACGCCGCAACCTCAGAGTCGTCCGCGACTGGACCTAACAGTCAGGGGTCCCTTTACCTTTACCTAGCATTTAGGCAGATGGTGGAGTTGGTGGGAGCAGTTGACCAAAATAAAGGCAGACTTTAATCTTTCTCCCTTCCTTCCCAAACAACCTTCCGCTAATTAAGGTTTTACAATACTAAGTTTACAAGCAGCTCCCTGTATCTGTGGGGGTTGCGTTCTGGGTCAAAGGGCACGTCAGCAGAGTGTGCATAAGCCTGCCTGTTATGCCCCACCACACCCCCATTCTGCCCTCTTCTGGGTCCAAAGAGACACATGCTTTGACAGTAGCACATCAGTTGGACTTGCCTAAAATGGTTGCAACATGTATAGTGGCAGGATAAATCTAGGGAACACCTGAACTCTGAACCTTATACTTGGCAGCAGGCTTGCTACATGCCTCTGGATTATTTTTTTAAAAATTATTATTGACTTAAAAATATACGGATCAAAATTCTTGTGGATTCTTCATGTATTTTTATTAATTTATTTATTCAAAAACAATTTTTAGTCCACATCCTCTTGCTTCCAAGCTTCTCTGTATTCCAGGAGAAAGTCTCTAGGCCTCAAACTTCTGGACATTAGCCCCAAAACTGTGGCACTTGAAACAAAAGTAGATACTGATATGAATCTTCTTATCAGTGTCTCTCTCTATATATATGTAACAATTTGAATCTATATATGTTGCTTCATGTTTTGTTTCCCTTGTCAGTTAGGAGTTGTGAGACAACATACTGTGGATCATTTAAGCTGCTGTCTCTTTGGGAATGATGTGGCAGAACAAGATTGGGTCAATAATTTGGTCTGACAGTTTCAAAGCATGGATATTAATCACAGTAAAGAATGCATCAATTTCTAAGCAGCAAGGTTTAGGTAAGAATTGCTGCTTCTTATTCAGCAGCAACTGTAATTGCAACTCTTTGAAGATTAGTTTAAACCAGCCAGGCACCTTCTTAGGCATCTTAATTTTTTCAGGATTGACTTCTTAAATATTCTTAGCCTTGAGCATCTCATTAATGAATGTAAATTATGTAAATTTGAATATGTTGAGTAATTAAGTTGCATTCCAAAAATACGGATGTTTGTGGCGCGTATTTGAGTGTCTTAGGGGAATGTAAAAGGAGTCAGCATCAGGATATGTAGGCAGACTCTGGTGGCCTGAAGGAGTCTGATAGGCACTCATGAAAGGGGCAGCCAAGAGACTTTCCTGGATGGCCTGACACTTATTTGTTATCCCCAAGGGAATTAGTAGGGCACTAATGCAAGGATTCTAGAATTGCTTACACACACACACACACACACACACACACACACACTACATCACGCTTGCATAGAAAATACAGAAAGATGGCATAGAACATAAAAATCACAATGCAACAATAACAGCAGTAGAAAAAAAACAATAACATACTAATAGTTGTATTTTTGTTTGTTTAAATTGCAGTATTTTCAAACACAAAACAAGACAGGAAGAGAAAGGAAGCGGAAGATCTATGGGTGGTGTGTATTTGTGAAGTCCCACTGAAACAAATTAGATAATGTGAATTATTTAAATTCAGGCAATTGGTTTAGGGTACATTCCTTCAAAACTATGCATGCAAGAGAAGAGTGTTCACATTCAGAGGTGTCTATAGCTTACAAGACTGAACAGGGCAAGCCACTTTTCTTGCTTGCTGATCTTTTAAATTGGCTTTCTTCTTCCACTGTGGAGCAACTGCAGAGGTGATTCTGCCTCCACTAGTTATGTGTAGCTTCTGCCCTATTTATTCAAGATTTTAAGTTGCATTAAACACAGCGTAACATTTGTTTACATATAATCTGGGGGGAAACCTAACTCCATTGACCTAAACTGGGTCCCACTCAATAAATATTCTTTTAAATTATTTGCAAGAGGATGTTGAAATCGAAAGTTACAAACAGTTTGGGTTGCTATAAAATTTGGTAATGTCTGGGGCTGAAGAAGTGCTTAATCCTACCTTGTAAATAAATTCACAACATTTTTAAAGCCCACAAAAATGTCTGCCGGCCTGCCTGTACAGCCACACATACCTATTTTAATTAACTGTAGTGCACTGATAACCTCAAAGGGAGAGAGAGAAAAGACAACAGTCAACTAATTTACAAAAGCTCCCGTTGAGGCAATTCTTAATCACACAATTGGCTGCCCACAGCGAGTATGTACAAACCTGAATTAATTAGGGCTTAAATATTGTCAAGAACTGAGATACTCACTTGCCATGGTGTCTTTCCTCCCATTGGTGTGTGTCATGAATTCCTGACCACCTGAGCTTGGATATGGGGAGGAGAGTTCCTGCAGTTACATTGTGCTTTGAAATTGTTATCAGGTCTTATAGAGGTCAGCATGACATAGGTCAGCCTGCTTCTCATTGGGTCCTCAGCTGGTGATAGACTGCAACTTTCATAACTCCTGATCATTGGCTAAATTGGCTTGGGGTAATGAGACATTTGCAGTCCAACAACATCTGGGTCCCAGAGTTGAAGAACACGGAGCAACTCTTACTATCTTCCTGATCTCGGAGCAGAACAAGGCAGGAAATCATCCTTGACATTTTGCTGTGCTTTGGAAGTGCTCAGAGTGCCAGCAGAAACAAGGCCCTGCTGGGAGATAAGCTTCCCCTCCTGCAGAGTTGGAGGAAGGAGCATATTTGTGGCAACCCAATTTCTGGCCAGCTGTCAAGGCCATCCAAAATGTTTTGTTCCCTTAGTGTTTCGTCTGCTGAAATGGCATAAGTTGCTTGCGGTAAGGAGAGGAATGCAAGCTAAAACTGAGACCTTTACACTGAGACATTGGCTCTAGTTCCACATACCATGTAACTTTTAGTTTTGGACAAGTCTTCTGTCAACACCCTGAATTTGCCATATGGTGTACAGATACATAGGCTGCGGTGTGTCCTACTTGCAGAGCCACCCTCAAACGTATTCAAATACTACTAAGTATATTGTGCTTGTTCACAAAAGCACTGATTTCTCATATTTGATCAGAGCTACGCTTTCTCATTTTATGTTTGTTTGCTGCCTTTTATCAGGTGCTCATTAATGAGTGAAGAACCAAAAGGTTGGGACTGTGGCCAAGAAGCAATGGAGAATAAAAGTTTGGAAACTTCCCCGTCAGACCTAAAGTTAGTGGCCCACCCAAGAGCAAAGAGCAAAGTGTGGAAGTACTTTGGCTTTGATACCAATGCGGAAGGATGTATAATGCAGTGGAAGAAAATCTACTGCCGCATTTGCATGGCACAGATAGCCTATTCAGGAAACACGTCCAACCTCTCTTACCACCTTGAAAAGAATCATCCAGATGAGTTTTGTGAGTTTGTGAAAAGCAACACTGAGCAAATGAGGGAGGCCTTTGCCACGGCGTTTTCAAAACTGAAGCCAGAATCGTCTCAGCAGGCTGTTCAGGACACCTTAATTATGAAGGCAGGCCACAGTTATGAGAATAAAAAGCACCAAGAGTTAACATTGGCAGTGATTAGCTTAATATGTGAAGGGTTATATCCTCCTTCCATTGTAGATGAGCCAACCTTCAAGAATCTTTTAAGAACGGCCGACCCTAGATATGAACTTCCTTGTAGAAAGTATTTCTGCACAAAAGCGATTCCTGAAAAATATATGGCTGTCAGGGATGTTGTGCTAAAAGAGCTGACTGATATCCCGTGGTGCGGCATATCCTCTGACATGTGGAGAAGCGGGAACCAGAACAGATCCTACGTAACACTGTCAGTTCATTTTCTCAGTAGCGGCTCTTCCAGCTGCCTGGCTGTTAATTCCCGGTGTTTAAAAACATTTGAAGTGCCCGAGGAAAACACCGCAGAGACAATTACGCGAGTACTTTATGAGATATTCATTGAATGGGGAATCAATACAAAAGTTTTTGGTGCTACAACAGATTATGGGAAAGACATTGTCAAAGCTTGCTCTCTTCTCGACATTCCAGTGCAGATGCCTTGCTTAGGGCAGACTTTTAATGCAGGTATACAGCGAGCTTTTCAGCTTCCGAAGCTGTGTGGTTTCCTGTCGAGGTGTCGGAAGCTGGTGGAATATTTTCAGCAGTCTTCAGTAGCCATGTGCATGTTGAGCGAGAAACAGAAGCAGCAGAACACTCCGTCGTGCATGCTTGTGAGCGACCGTGTTTCCTGGTGGGGAAGCACTCTTGCCATGCTGCAGCGACTCAAGGAGCAGCAGTACACAATTGCCGCAGTTCTTGTGGAGGACAGCAATAATCACCACCTGATGCTGGAAGCCAATGAGTGGAATACAATTGAAGGCTTGGTGGACTTGCTCCAGCCGTTCAAGCAGGTTGCCGAAATGATGTCTGCTTCCAAATACCCAACAATAAGTATGGTGAAACCTCTCCTTCACATGCTGCTGAACACAACACTAAACATCAAAGAAAATGACTTGAAAGAAATCAGTATGGCAAAGGAAGTGATAGCCAAAGAATTGTCCACAACATACCAGCATGTGCCCGATATAGACATGTTTCTCAACGTTGCAACTTTCCTGGACCCCAGGTACAAGAAACTTCCATTTCTTTCAGCATTTGAGAGACAGCAGGTTGAAAACAGAGTAGTAGAGGACGCAAAAAGTCTCCTAGAGGAAGAAAAGGAGAACACATTGAGGCCTGAAGAAAAGTTTTTTGCATTGTCTGAAGAGCCACCAGTGAAAAAAATGGCAATTTCCTCTACCCCTCCTCCTACTAGTGCCATCAATAACATGCTTGCAGAGATATTTTGCCAGACAGGGGGTGCTGAAGACCAAGAGGAGTGGCATGCTCAGATTATTGAGGAGCTGAGTAATTTCAAATCCCAGAAAGTTCTTGGACTAAATGAAGATCCACTCAAGTGGTGGTCTGACAGGCTAGCTTTATTTCCTGTTTTGCCAAAGGTACTTCAGAAATACTGGTGTATTGTGGCCACAAGGGTTTTCCCTGAACGTCTCTTTGGTTCCTCTGCAAACATTGTTAGTGCTAAGAGAAATCGGTTAGCCCCGGCTCATGTAGATGAACAAATCTTTTTGTATGAGAACTCTCGCAGTGGGTCAGAAGCTGAGCCAGAGGAAGAAGATGAAGGTGAATGGGGCTTGGATCAGGAGCACATCACTAGTCTAAGTGACACCACAAATGTAAACAGCAGTTTCTTTAATATGCGAGACAGTGGCTTCATGTAGAAGGAACGCTTAATGGTACATTTTCAGAGAAAAGGGTGTTTGTTTTAAGCTGCCATTACCAAAAAATAGTTTCACATGAAGATAGTGTTGTAAATACCAAATGCTTGTAACATAGCTTTGTTTTATGTGTGTGTGTTGTCTTAAATCTCGAGTGCAACCCATGATTCCAAAACACAGAAGTAGGCTTGAGAGTTATTATTGAATTCAATTCCATATTCAGGCAAAACTTTTAAACATGTTAAATGTCTTCTGTTGTTGTAGTTATTATTGTTACTATTACTGTTATTTATTGAATTTAGATACTGCCCTTCTATCTGATGGAGCCCAGGGCAGCAAACACGTCCATAGTAAAACAATATTTATTTATTTTCTTAAAAAGAAAAACAGCTAACATAACAAATTTCAAAAAATTTACAGGTAAACTTACAGTTACAGGTAAAAAGGTTCTTTCATCCAGGGATCCCAGGGTTGCAAGGAACATTATCTGGGTAAACAGGAGCATGGATCAAGGCAGCCTGGATAGCTCAGTTGGTAGAGTGAGGTGCTGATAACGCCAAGGTTGCAAGTTTGATCCCCATATGGGACAGCTGCATTGCAGGGGTTGGACTAAGTGATCCTCAGGATCCCTTCCAACTCTACATTCTATGATTTTCAGATTCCTTCTGAAAGTCAGTAATGATGGACACAGACCCACCTCACCAAAAAGAGGAATTTCGTAGGTCAACAGCAACTAGGCAGCCCCATTGTAGAATCTGATGTGGTTGATCCTCAAGAAGGTGTTCATTTAGGTAATTGGGGCCCAATCCATTTACGGGTTTATATACTGGCACTAACAGCTTGAAATGGGTCTGGTAGCTCACTGGAAACGAGCAGCACTTTCAGGACCAGTGATGTTCTGTGTCACTTACTAGCCTAGCAGTCACGTTCGACAGCAGTCCAGACAGGTTCCTAGAGCATAGGCAACTGAAGCCAGGCTGTCCTGGTCCAAGAGTGGCTGTAGCTTGTGAATCAGCCTAAGCTGGACATCAACACTCCTATCCATTGAGTCTCTTTAGAGTTGGTGATTTGTCTAAATCCAGGAATACTCTCAGACTACAAGTCTGTTCCTTCAGAGGCAATGCAGTTCCTCCTAGAACAGGCCACATTCCTAATTTCTGGACATGGGAGCCACCACACACAGTACCCCAATTTTACCAGTTTATTACTGAGCAACAATTTCCTCGTAGTACTATCTGGTAGCAACCCTACAGGTAGTGGAACCACTGAATCTAGTACTTCCAACTCCCAGCTCATGGTCAGTGGTGTCAAAGGTTGCTGAGGGGTGAAGATGAAACAACACAGTCACCATCCCCATCTCTCTCCTGATAAAGGTAATCAAGGCTATTCTTGTGTCCAAACCAGATCTGAAACCAGATTGGAATGGATATAGATAATTTGCTTCTGCTTGTTGGCCACTGCCCTCTTGGTCAACTTGCCTGGGAAGGGAATATTGAGAGACTGTAGATTTTCTAAAACCTTTAGAACCAGGTAGGATCTATTAAAGATGTCAAACCACTGCCTATTTTAAGGTGATGGGAGTACGTTTCCGAGCACAATTCAAAGTGTTGGTGCTGACCTTTAAAGCCCTAAACGGCCTCGGTCCTGTATACCTGAAGGAGTGTCTCTACCCCCATTGTTCAGCCCGGACACTGAGATCCAGCGCCGAGGGCCTTCTGGCGGTTCCCTCATTGCGAGAAGTAAGGTTACAGGGAACCAGGCAGAGGGCCTTCTCGGTAGTGGCGCCTGCCCTGTGGAACACCCTCCCAGCAGATGTAAAGGCAATAAACAACTATTTTACTTTTAAAAGACAACTGAAGGCAGCCCTCTTTAGGGACGTTTTTAATGTCTAATGCTGTATTTGTTTTTAATATTCAGTTGGAAGCCGCCCAGAGTGGCTGGGGAAACCCAGCCATATGGGTGGGGTATAAATAAATTATTATTATTATTATTATTATTATTATTATTATTATTATTATTATTAACTTCTTCCCACAGTGAGGCTTTGTGTTAGGAATAGGACACACAAGTAAAAAGGGTAACTTCTAAGCGATTACTCAGCCCTTCTGCTACAGACAGAAGTAACATGTTGAATGGTCAAGCCTAATAGATGGTTTAACTTCATTGCAGAGCTAATTTGCTGTAGGGATTTGAAGTCTTAAAAGCTTTGATCTGAACATCCTCAAGTGTTTAAATATTTAAAGTTTTAAAGGTAAGATCAGAACACTAAGGGTTTTTTGGGGTTGGTTTTTTAAAGAACCTAATTTAATGGATTGCTTCAAATGTTACTCTTCAATAGATTAATTTCTGTGTTGGAAGCAATATGTGTCCTCTAATATGTTAAATCAAAGATGCTCATGCTTCCATTCTTTTTTGCCCTGATGGATTGTAGTAGAATCCTGAAACATGTACCTGAATGTGCCCTCAGAGAACGTGTAGCATGAAATGACTCATTAAGATTTGCTGTACAGATTTGTTGTAATGCTGACAGTCACAGTAAAATATAATGGATCATGAAGTTTGCACATACACAGAAATGTTGAGCATTGTGAGTTAAGGAGATGCATGTTTAATGTCTTCTCCAGTGAACACGTTTAGGATTGGGTGACAACCTGATTCTTCACCTCACTTTCTCCCTTCAAATAAGAGTCAGTTAGTATAACACGCCAACATTGCCAGATTGGCTAGTTGGCCAGTGAATGTTGGTCATGATTCAACACAAAATTCAATATAGAATTCAACATGTTTAGGCTTAGTGATTTCAGTGGACTTCAGTATGTTTACCTCTTCGCTGTATTGTTTCCTTTGTGTGATATAGTACCCTCATAAAAGGTAAATTAGAGCTCCAATGGAGGCTATATATTTTATGAAATTAAAGGCTTTATTTTTTTTACCAAAGGGCATGCAGGGATGAAACAAGTTTTAACTTGTGCTTTTAAAAATCCTGGCTGGAGGGAGAGGGTGTTACCCTTACCTCCTGCTTCAGACTCCCAAGTCCTGGTTCTGGAATACAATTTTTGCCCTGCCTGAACTTGCAATTGCCCTCTTCTGTAACTCTTCTGATTGAAATTCAAGAAGGATTTTTCAAATATTTTGGATCTTTTATGTTCTGTTTCATACGTGTCTAAATGTTGGCTGGATAGAGATGTCATGTTTTACATTATTTAATGTTATAATATTTATTGATATAAGAATGGGCTTCAGTGTGCCTTGGGGTCACACACACTCCTTCCCTTTCCTACTTTATGTGTGAGGTGTGGAGATTGAAACCTTTCACTTTTGGTTTCAAATAAACTGCAGTTTCATATTTTGCCTGAACTTCAAAAGCTGTCTTTCATTCCAACTCTTGCTAGTTTGAAGTAAACCAGAATCAAACTGATTTCAGATGGTTTTGTTTGCTCTCCGGAGGAAGGATGAACCACAAATTCCTGAGGTTGGATGTAATGGGAAACTGGTTTATTCAAAACAAAATAGATGCTTTCAGTGTTCTCCCATAGGTGTAAAGGAGGAGAAGGAATGAGTAAGTGCATGAGTTCAGGTGGCTCAATCTCAACCATAGTTTTAATGTAATGTCTAAATTTGGCCAATGGTTCTTATCATTACTATTGAAGCAAAAATTGTCTTGTATCGGTCAAACAGTATGGCTTTAATTTGAGGATACTGATATGTCTAATGCACATGTACGCTTAATGAGCTTAATTTTATACCACTGTTATAAAATTTAAGTTGGAAATGGTCTGATGGTCCTTTTTTGCTGAATAGAACATAATATTTATATTGTGATGATTTAATGTGACTGACAATTGTTTTACCTACAGATGGTTCTTGTAGAGCATTTCTTGGTAAAACTGGTGTACAGAAATACATCATTTTGTTTGTATGCCGCCTTTCCATAGGTAAAACCATGCTCAAGGCAGCTTGCAACATGAATATTACAAACACAACAAAAGTAGTCATAGACAACAAATAAAACATGAAACGGTACCCATCCAAATTGAAACAATTTCCACCTAAATCATAAGATCTAAAATAAAGAAACAAATAATAAGAATATCAATAACAGCAACAACCTCCCTGCAACAAAAACTCCTGAACAATACCCCAACCGAAGAGTTTGTTCAGCAGCCTCGGCTTTTGTGGTTTGAGTCACTCAGGTGGAAAAAGGCCAGCAAGGCAGGGAGCAAGTATTCCAGGACTCACAGCCAAGATGGTGTATGGTGTGAAGTGTAACCATTCATGATAACCTGGTTCCATACAGGTCTGTTTCATGTTTGTCACTTGCTGTTGAGAAACCAGTTAAATGAATTGGCCCCAGTTCTTACCATGCTGTAATATGTGAGTAGTAAAACTGTGTCCACAAAGTATCTCAAGTCTAATTTTATGTGGCTGATGATACCTCCAGAAGCTGCCCCATTTCATTCTTCCCTCTCATGGACAGAATATATAGGTAAGATAAGATCTATAGCTTGCTGTGCCAGTTCAGTATCACAGAATTTGGTGCGGCTTCAGCACAGGAGAGGGATTTTGACCACATGACTATTTAGACAATATGAAATTTCTGCCATATTGGAATTACTAAGTAGCTGCCTGAGATGCTTTAAAACCTTCGATTATTTTGTAGACATAAATATATAACAATGTTCCATAGTTATTTTAGTTAAGCAAATCTTTTATCATTAGCTCTAGTCATATTAAGAGGAGATGAGGAGATGATTAAGAGGAGAGGAGTATTTTTAAAAAGTTTCTTAAGGATATTGCCAGTGCACTACACTCTCTAGTGCAGTGGTTCTTAAACACGTCTGGGCTAAATTTTTTAGAATAAAAAATTACTGGCTCCATTTATTTTTGGAAAACAAAAACATAGCAGCCCTTGATTTTGAAAGAGCATCCACATTCTGCAAATTTTGATACTATACTACACTGAAATATTTAAATGTTACTTTGATTGTCCTTGAATCTTGCCCCTATGCTTACCATCGTCTCCAATGTGGCACACCGCACCCTTTGCGAACCACTGCTCTTGTGCTTCCTGGGCTTCTCTATACAGCACAAAAAAGTTCTGATATTCTATATACCCACGCAAATATTCACAGATGTTGTTGGTTTCCTTGTTGACAATGAACCTTCATGTTCTGTAGTATACCTCCTATGTTGTTGTTTAGTCGTGTCCGACTCTTCGTGACGCCATGGACCAGAGCATGCCAGGCACTCCTGTCTTCCACTGCCACCTGCAGTTTGGTCAAACTCATGCTGGTAGCTTCGAGAACACTGTCCAACCATCTCATCCTCTGTCGTCCCCTTCTCCTTGTGCCCTCAGTCTTTCCCAACATCAGGGTCTTTTCCAGGGAGTCTTCTCTTCTCATGAGGTGGCCAAAGTATTGGAGCCTCAGCTTCAGGATCTGTCCTTCCAGTGAGCACTCAGGGCTGATTTCCTTAAGAATGGAGAGGTTTGATCTTCTTGCAGTCCATGTGACTCTCAAGAGTCTCCTCCAGCACCATAATTCAAAAGCATCAATTCTTCGGCGATCAGCCTTCTTTATGGTCCAGCTCTCACTTCCATACATCACTACTGGGAAAAATACCTCCTATACATGAATTTAATTCAATCAATGCAGAAGGCACTTATTTTTAAACCACTATAGTACAGAAGCACCCATTATTGTTTGACTTTACTCATGTAGACACATACAGGGCATAAATTTGTGTGTATCAGCCATATACAGCTCAAATCAGTAGAACCTTCTGACGCAGCCTGCTGAATATGCTGTCATAGCTTGGGCATTTTTAAGTATAGCTTGGTGAATCCCATTTTGGAGCATAGTTTTTAGAAAGTGATCGAAAGCAATATGTCAAAATATTCTTAACTAATAAGCCATTTAACCCATAATGTTTTCCCCTCCCTTCTGATTCTCAGCTGTTGCAATGTTGACCAGCTAAAGGCATCAAGGAAGTAGCCGATGAAATGGCAATATTAATCTGATTTGAACTTGCTGAATTTTAAATCCATGGAAGCTCAATATGAAATTTAAACAGCAAATTAGACTTATGCTGTCGTAAGCTATATTTGTTACACCACACCTAAATACAGTAATCGGCTTCTACCTACTAACAATGTTATTCCAGCTACCATGACTGAAAACATGAAATGGTTGGCTATGCCTTTCCCATATCCTGTATTCTGGCCCAGGAAGTAAATTTTGTCAGAGCTGTGGTTGAACTGAAGGTATTTTCCTTTCACACAGCTGATTTCCTTTGGAGCTGGTGCTAGGTGTCATTGGAAGATAGGAAACAGTCTTATATAGAGGTCTGGTCCATGTAGCCATACACTATTTACTGATGAGCTAATACGAGTCAAAGGCTTTGTTCCAGCCTGGCTATCAGAAATTACGGTAATTGGAGATGTTGGAGACTCAACCTGAGACCTTTTGTGTCAAAGCATATGCTCATCCATTGAGCTTAGCCCCTTCAAAAGTTGTATTTCAAAAATTGTAAAAAGAAAACAAAACCCAAAACACACACACACAAAAAACAACTAATTGTTTCTACTTGCAGAGCTAATTCTGTCTTGTCTTCTTTGCCTTGTATTTTCAGGTGCTTCAAACCCTTCTTTTTCCTAAGTTCATTTCTTTTTCTTTTTTTAAAATGCCTTTTTTCATAAAAGGATCTGATTTCATTACCTAAAGGGTTGTTTCTAGAGTTCTTGGGGTGGAAGGGGCATAAATGTGACTTTTCAAAGCGAAATGGAGCATTTGAGGATAGAGATGGATAGAATGGGTTTAAGTGTAGACATTCTACTTGGCCTCATACAATGCATTTCTGGCTTTAAATTTTTTTGGCATCCAAAATAAAATTGTACATGGTTGAAATGACATGTTGCTGTGATCTGAAACCGTTTTAAGTCCTTCCTGTTGTGCATGATTTATTTGATGTCTTAAGCTCAGACTTAATAAACCCACAGAAAATTGTTCCTGTAATTTTTCAAACAAACAACAACTTTCATTAACATGTTTCTGGAGCTTCCTGATTGAACTATTCCATCTTCAAATTTATGTATTCAGACTAGGTGTGTTAATGGTTTCCCAATGGGGAATCAACTTAAAATATTGCTAAGTAGTACCACTTCCTCTTTCACTGCTCATTGCGCCAGTAAATGTGCTGCCTTCTTTGTGTCTACATAGAAATGTACTGTCCTATGTGAGGGCACAAGCTTCTGTTCCAGATTTCCATCCTACTTGAGTTGAGAATGGTCTTCCATGGAAAAAGCAACATTCTGGAAATACTTCATCTCATGTTGTGGGCATATGTTTTCCTGGCTCTGAACCACTGGTGTAGTAGTTTGTTCAGAATACAGTTCCGTTACAGTCCAAGGGTTTGCAGCTGATTTTCTTCTTGCCAAAGGACCTCTACATGAACATGATGTGTCTTGCAGGCACAGGTCTGCAAGAAATGTGTGTATGTTTCAGCCAACGAAAGCCTCTCTGTAATGTGTACCTATATCAAAACATTCTCTAAAATATACACAGTGGTACCTCGGGTTACAAACACCTTGGGTTACAAACACTTTGGGTTACAGACTCTGCTAACCTTGGGTAGTACCTTGGGTTAAGAACTTTACCTCAGGATGAGAACAGAAATTGCACACTGGCGGGGAGCGGCGGCAGCAGGAGGCCCCATTAGCTAAAGTGGTACCTCGAGTTAAGAACGGTTTCAGGTTAAGAACGGACCTCCGGAACGAATTAAGTTTGTAACCAGAGGTATCATTGTACTTGAATTTTCTGCATGTTCTACAAAGAACTATGAATTTATACCCTGAACTTGAAAGATGTCTGCTTTCCCAGACTGCACTGCCCTTAATGCTGCCCACTACACATGATTTTGAAGTGGAGTATCAAAAACATTTTGTGATATTGCAGGAGGAGAGGTGACTGATTAAAAATACCAAAAACAAGCTGGCGACAGGGATGGGAACCTGGAATTTCTCAACCAATTTGTAAGCTTTAGCAACTCTTTGGAACTTGTGTCAGGTTTAGCAAATACAGTGGTACCTCGGGTTACAGATGCTTCAGGTTACAGACGCTTCAGGTTACAGACTCCGCTAACCCAGAAATAGTACCTCGGGTTAAGAACTTTGCTTCAGGATGACAACAGAAATTGTGTGGTGGTGGCACAGCGGAAGCGGGAGGCCCCATTAGTTAAAGTGTTGCTTCAGGTTAAGAACAGTTTCAGGTTAAGAATGGACCTCCAGAACGAATTAAGTTCTTAACCCAAGGTACCACTGTATGCTACAGATGCTAGTAACGTGAAAAACCCTATCCCTGCCTGCTTTGAGCCACCGTAGTTTCCTGTCTTTTACATAACTTGTTAAGAAGCTCACCTTGGCACATAGTGTAGGGACCGATCTCTTCATTTTGTGTTGTTTGGCTCACTGAATAGTTAGGAGATGGTTTCATAAGCGTGGATCAACCTTCCAACTGGGCTCTGCTGAGTAGAAGTCAGGGGAGTGATGAGTGCACCAAAATTCTTGACTCTAAAGTGCGCAGATATGAAGTGATGTAAATTAGGGAAGCCTGCTGTGTACATCAAAGTATACAGCACATAATCAGTCCTTCAGTCTGTCATCAATATATGAGATGAGCCTGATTTTTGAGATTCTAAAAATGCAGCTTTGGAAATTCATTCTGTCAGAGAACAAGACAAGGGCATAAATGCTGTCTATATTATATTAAGTATATTAACAATGGAAACTAAAAACCCAAGGGTTTCCTGGTATTTTATTGTGTATTACATCCTTGTGCTTTTAATTACAAAAAGGGGAATTTCCACAGCCCTGTCATGGGGTATGCATAGCCTTCCAAATGTTGCTGAACTACAGTTCACATTGTCCCTAGCTATTGACTATGCTGGTGGAGGTTGATAGAAATTGGTTGCAGGTCTTTCCCCTGCCCTACAATATACAGAAGAGCTGCTTTCCATTAGTTTCCCTGTTGTTCAGTACAAATTGAAATTAAAATAGCAGTATTATAATATTAACATCTTTTTAAATTATTTCTTTTAGTAAAAAATAAAAATACTGTTGGGAACTATTATTAAAATAGGAAGCAATATCCTCTCAGAATTCTCTGGTTGGCGTTCAGTGCTAGTGGTTGTTAAATCTTATAATAGATAACGGGTCTTATGCTAAGCTGTCAGGAACTGGTTGGACGCAAAGGAATGGTGGGGGGAACCTGCTGTGAAACCTCCAAGGGAAGAAGGCTCAGAGCCCAGGGATTGGTTGGTGGGACAAGTGGAGTGGAAAAGAGAGAAAAGACTGGGAGGAGGTGTCAGAAGCAGGGCTTCGTGAGCTGGGAGAGTCTGTGGCAGAGAGCAGTCTAGAATCAGACATAAGCTGAAATGGGAGGTGGAAGGCCAAGAGGCAGAGTTAGGCTTGTGAAGAGGCACAGGTGTTTCCCCTTCCTGCTGTGACAAGCTACTGCTCCCCCTGGTCTCCCAGAACCATGAGAGTCATGAAGTGGGAGGGGCAAAACCAGGCACACAGGCACAGTCTCCAACTGCTCGGAAAACACTATGGAGAGAAAATGGGAGGTGGGAACCTTTAGTCTTCATGGGTGCAAGACCTGAGTTGCTGTACTCAGTAGACCTGACACTCCTGTGTGGATCCTATTTTGCTAATAAAGAGTTAACTCCAGCTTGCTCAGTGTGATGTACTGCTGGTTCGCTCCTGCCATAAGATCAGTGATCCCATTGAAACAGTGCCCCTGGTGCCTGCTAATAGAAAGGAGGGGAAGTGATTTTTGCCAATTCCTCCTCCCTCCCCTGCGAAAGAATATTGACTCTGAATATTGAAAAGCCTCCCCCCATTTTTTTGGGTTAGCAGGAGCCTCCACTAGATCAAATGCTTTTATCTTTGAGGATGGGCATCTTTGGATCCAGCCCAGTGAATATTTGTTGAGTGAGTGTAGACGACATACAAGATTTACATTGGGGAACAGTTTGAAGGCAAAGTGACATTATGGTGTTATGGTTCTGGGTTTGATTCAGACTAAGGGTGGTGTCCATCTTAGCAATTCTACTAGCACAACCACTTCACGCTGTGCAGTGGGACTTCCACTCCCTCATCTCTCACCACACATGCCCTTAATCTGCTCTAGGTGGTTTGGGGAACCCCAGAACATATTTAGAGAGTATTGGGGCAAAGTGAAGGGTTCTGCTATGCTTTCAAAAGTGCTTATGCTAGTAGAAGTGTTTAGTTGGATACCTCCCAAAGTGAGTTGCGCTCAAACCCCATTGAAATCAATGTAGAGAGTTAACAAGCTCGAATGAAACCAATGGGATTTATTAGCAACACCCTGTGGCTATAAAATTATTGACCAAACACTGATATTTGAAGGTTATCTCCCTCACCCATAAACCAGCCCTTTTTCCTTTCCCTGCACGTATTTGTTATATCAAACTTCTGATTTGTGTTTTAATGAAGGTTCACTTCCAAGTGAACTTAATCTTCATTTCTTTTTCATTCTTTCACTTTTGGAAAATAATTAAAGTAGCTCTAAACTGATTGTCCAGTTCAGAAGTGAAATGATTGCCTTATCTTCAAGGGTCAAGAACTTCCAGCAGCGTCCAATCACTTTATCAGCAGTCATCTAACTCACGGTGTTATCTGATTTTTTTAACAAAAGGCCTCATTTTCAGGGTACTTGGAAGTCCTGCTGGCTTATTCAAGATGAGGATGAAGCACACACTACCTGTTAACAGACTTTCTCTTGATTATTACTTTGCATGTCTAAGGGCTAAGACATTGTGAACTTTACATGGATGATGATGTACCCGGTGATGAATTTTCATTGCTGGTAACTGAAATTCTAAGAGTTTAGAAGGCCAACTGAAGCTGGCATATTTCCCGCCTCCCCCCCCCCCCGAATTGTCAAATAGGGATTCCTGCCAAACTGTATTTGGGTTTTCTCTTTCTGGAAGGGAATTCTGGTTGAGCGTTTGAGCTTTCGCCATGTTCGGCAGATGAACAATTTCCAAGGTTTTCCTGTGTTAGTTGTTTCTATTCATGTTGCTTACTCAATGTTATGCTGGTTACAAAGGCAGTACAGCAGAGCTTTCCAAACTCTTGTGTCAGTGTGTCGGCTGCGGTGTGTAGGTGTGTTGTGTGAACACTCTCTGCTCTCCTCCTGGGGCTGAGAAGGGAGTGGGCAGCCTGCTGGTTTGCTAATAAAACTGAATTACTGTGTCGCGAAATGATACATGCCTAAAAAGTGTGTCACCAACATGAAAAGCTTGGAAAGCTCAGCAGTACAGTGAACTGAGTTGGGGTGTGTCAAAAGAAACCTGTTGACTCAAACAGGTATTGCAGTGGATAACTACTATTATTTACAAAGCACCTAAACATTTTTCGGCAGCGTACAGAGATTTAAAACAAAAACAAAAACAAGGCAAGCTCATAATCTAATAGAAACAATACAGAAGGAATGAGGGATGGGAACAGAAGATGAAAACAAGCAAATGCAGCTACCAGTTCTAAAAAATTGCATAATTGTTGTTCCAGTGACTGCCTAGTGAGGAAAGAGAAGGAGACGGCAGTTGGTCACAGCCTCCTCTCTCCTTGATACACACATACTTTGGAGTGGGCTCCTTGAAGTTGAAGGACACATCGCTGGATGATTCATGACATTCGAGTGTGTGGTAGGTTTTTTCTACCGCACACTACTTTCTGCAGATTTGGTCTCAATTCTGAGTGGTGATGTTGATCTGTAAGCTGGACAGCTTGTCCTCTTAACAGCAGTGTGTCGTTTATAGGGAACAATTAAGGGATGAAAATTCTCCATCAACAAGACTAGTATGCAGCCAGTGACCAAATTACTGCTTTGCCGTAAACTTTAGTGTACCTGTCTACCCTCTGATGCAGCCAGATGGAAATGGCTGTTGAAGGAAAGGGGTTCTGGGAGAAGAAAAGCCAGTTCAGAGAACAGGTTTCTCAGTGGCAATCAGCCATAATAACTAAAAACGGGACCTCTTATTACAGGCAGCATACGTCTGATTATCACATGCTGAGACAAAACCAGGGATGGCTATTTCTAGCATGGCCTGGTTGGGATTGTTCATGGGGCGTATAACTGGGTATTGCTGAAGGCAGAATGTTTGACTAGATGGACCTTTGGTGTCATCAAGCAACGCAGTTCTAATCGGTGGTTGTCAGCTGAAAGTGCCTTCTCCCCTTTCTCTCCTAGGAAGTGGGTGTACACCTGCTACCATCAGCCTGAGCACAGCTGGCTGGGAGACTTAAGACTGACATGACGGCTTGTTTGGGGAGCAGGGCGATGGGAAACTGCAAGGGATTTGTGGGTGGAACAATGTATGTGCTTACTGCTCTTTCCATTTTTCAGTCAGCTGGGAAGTGGCTGACCCAGCCAGCTGAGAACACACACACACACACACACACACACACACACACCAGCATTTACTGGTTTACTGTATTTTCTAACACCTGCCACACACCTTATTTGCATGTTGAAGCGAATCTGTGATTCAGCAGAGCTCTTGTTTCAAGTGTGCAAATTATGAACCAGGGCAGTTGTGACCATGAGATGTGCCTTTCCTGAAACCAACAATTGTGCCCCAGAGAGCAATGATATATCGGATATATATCAGAAATCATGCTGTGCTGTCAGCAAGAGAACTTGGTGACTCTGTAGCCTCACCATCATTGCGTGTATAACTCTCAGACATGTGGAACTCGCAGACATTGTGCTGACACACTGGTAGAATTGTAGAGGTGGAAGGGACCTACTAGGGTCATCTAGTGCAATGCAGGAATCTTGTGCCCAACATGGGGCTTGAAACTACGACCCTGAGATTAAGAGTCTGATGCTCTACCGAGGGGCAGGGCTTTGCCACATGCCTCTGTCCCCCCTCACACATTTGTTTATGTGCCTGAATAGGGCTTTTGAGAAACTGCATAGTCAACAATGTGATTCACCAAGGCTCTTCTGTGGCCTTCATTGCATCGGAAAAGCTGTTTGCCTGCAATGATCAGTTTGCAGATGACAACTGTGCACACTCACGTTGTGATGATGAGAGCCTTTGGGCCTTACAGTGACTATTGCTGAATCAGCAGATTATTTACCATTTAATATCCACTTCTTGTTTTTTAAATAATAAACATTATTACAATAAGCCCCGTATATATCTATCTATCAATAAACACTCTGTAAGATTAAATTGTGTGAAACGTGAAAAATGTATAGATTACCTTATACTGCGCCATCAGTGTTCATTGTGCTTTGGACTATCACCAGCAAAAAGAAATGGATCCCTTCTCTGAAGAGCATGCATTCAGAATTTTGACAGTGGGGAAAGTAACAAGAAATTGAGAAGGGAGGGAACTGGTAGCAAGAGATAAACGTAGGCAAGTGCATTTAAACCCCTTCATTAATTGTATATGGGTGTGTGTGTGGGTCCCTGTGTATAAAAGGTTGATGGGAAGTGTGGCTTCTCAGGCCATCTGCTGATGTCCACATGTTCAGCCTTGATGTCTGCATATGGACCTCTAAGGGAATCAGAAGCTTGATCACACAGGTTCCAGCTGCTGTGGAAGTCTACCATGCAGGCTTTCCTGGTTCAGATGTCGATGCCTAATGTGTAAACACCATCCCTTTATGTACCTGGATTCCCTTCACTCAATTCACTCATGGAGAGAGCTATACTTGTGCTCAGTTATGATATCTGAGTGATAGGGGGTTTTTTGCTAAATGAAAATACTTCCAATCTAGATCTCTTATTTCATGCTTATGTAGGGCCTTGATAGCCAAATGTACTTTCCTGTTTGGCCTATCCATCAACAAACACACAACTACATGGGAAATGAAAGTAATCACAATAACAAGCTGAGTACAGGAGTCTTAGCTCCAAAACCCATGATAACCGGAGGCAATATTTAACTCTACAATTACCAGCTACTATACCCGGTACTGGCATTCAGACCCTGGAGAGTTGACCAAGGTGTGAATACGTATAGTCTTTAGGCCAAAAAACATTAGCCAGCCCTGATATAGACAGTGGGGAGAATTTGATAGGTGGGTGAACTGAACTTGCGAGGGAAGGTCTTGATCCATTGCCATGGTTTTATTTCAAATCTCCATCAGACTGTTTTGGCTGAATTGTAACTTCAGGAAGGTAAGACTTTTAGAATTTAGCTTTGCTCAGAGTTGGAATATAAAAAAAACCCCAAGCCAGCTGCTGATGCTCCATCAGTTTTGGAGCAATACAGTTCCTTTAAGTGTATGCAGGAAGCTGCTTGGAGAATTTCATCTGTTGTTTTGTTCCTTGTATGTCAAAAATGCCAGTAGCCCCCTGCCACTTCCTTGTTCCTCTGATCTTTTGTGCTGTCGTCCAATGCAACCCATTTTATCTGTTGTTTCAGGGCTTCTCTTGTCTGACATTACAAAGATTTCTCCCAGCTGTTTCCCCTTCCCTTGTTTCATCCTTCCCTTCAAAGGCTATATTGCTTTTTGTTGTGTACACCTGCTTGTTCAATGAGATCAGAGTCCGTCCTCCCCAGAATTTAGTACAATTTATGATTTTAAACAAGTAGTATTACCAATAAAATGTATGTAGGTCTTTTTTTCTTTTAACATGTTGGCCAGTTTTTTTCCATGTGTGCATGAACCTTGTGTGTGTGTATAATCTATACAAAACTATAAAAATGCTTACAACGATCAGTAACCCAAACAATGGACTTATTGCTTCTTACATTGCCAAATCATTCTGCAATGCAAAGTAAATAAAAATTGACTGTTTTATGGAAAGAAGCTGGCTTATAGAATTATAGTGAGGCCTATTATTATTATGCTTTTATGGTGTTATGGTGTAATTCCAGGCTAATGAAAAAGAGGGAAGCAAAACTGTGCATGTGTATGTATGTATTGTATGTATGTACTGAATGTATGTACCAACCTAGCAGTTCGAAAGCACGTCAAGGTGCAAGTAGATAAATAGGTACCGCTCCTGCGGGAAGGTAAACGGCGTTTCTGTGCGCTGCTCTGGTTTGCCAGAAGCGGCTTAGTCATGCTGGCCACATGACCCGGAAGCTGTACGCCAGCTCCCTTGGCCAATAAAGCGAGATGAGCGCCACAACCCCAGAGTCGGTCACAACTGGACCTAATGGTCAGGGGTCCCTTTACCCTTTACCTTTATGTATGTACTGTACGGTGCTTATATATGATATTAATTTCTAAATCAATATTAACCTTCCAAAACTTAGAAAATATTTAAAATTATTTATGTTTTATTTATTAGTTTGTAAACTTTTTATACTGCCTTTTCTCCTCAGTGCTCAAAGCAATGTAGATGGCAGTTACCTTACATTATTAGCATAACAATACTGTGAGGAAAGTTAAGGCATTCAGTTAGATTCATGGTTTACAGTACTTCGAATGTGAACCTTGGTTTTGCACATTTACACCCAGCTTTGTGTGGACAGGTGGAGTCCCCCAGCCCCAGATGACCCCCGAGCGGAATAATGACTCAAGACAACGTGCTATGGGATTAGAATTGGCCATAAGATTCACCTTCTGTTGTGTGGGCAGGGTGGTCCCTCCCCCTACCTGGCCGATCCCCTGGCAACGTCTCCCCAGGTGGGATTGGGCGATTGGCTGAGGTAGGCGGAGATCTCCAGGTATCCAGCCTGGGGTGGGCAAAGCCAGCCCGTACTGCCGGGTGCCACACTGGGATCCGAGGGGCTGCACACGACCACACAAAAGGTGCCCCTTATTTGATGTGGTCATCCCAGCTGTTACTCATTAGGGCTTCTTTATATTGTCGACCAATATCGCCAACCAATTTTGAAGTGGTTTCAGCCCTATGCTTAAAGGACAAAGGGTATGACCCTGCTAATTCTTCTGGACCTCTCACTAGTTTTTGAAACTACCGGCCATGGTATTTTGCCCCTAGGCTGTTTTTGTTATGAGGTCCCTCTTGTCCCCCTTTCTTTCCAACAGCTACATGAAGCTACTGTGAGGGGTGTCAAACGTATGCTGATGATTCCCTACTTTACCTTTTTTTTTTTTTTTGACATCTGAGTTAAGTGATGTGTCGAAAGTGCTGAAATTGGTAGTGGAATGGATGAAGGACAATAAACTGAAATACAACCCTGAAGAGGAAGACACTGAGTGTAGGCGGTTCATCTACTGGAGGAGACAGTGTTCTTCCTGTTCTGGATGGGATTGCACTCCTCTCCAGGGATCAGTGCTTCGCCTGGATCCAGATTTATCACTTGAGATCCCTGTGAAAGAATGCCTTTCCTCAGCTAAGGCTGGTGTGTCAGGTACAACTTGTCCTAGACTGGGATAAGCTTTGCTAGCCTTCAGGTACTGACTACTGTAATGTGGGGTTGCCTCTGAAGCTGCAGCTATTTCAAAATAAAGCCGTATTTTCAACCACAAGTGCTTGGACTTTACCTTTAAAAGCCTGACATGATTTGGGGCTTGAATACTGAAGGATCACTTCCCTTCTCAAAGATGAAGGTGGTTATGTATTGAGGACACTTCTAGTGGTCCTCCACAGAGTTCACCCTCCCGAGGAGCAGTGAGTGGCAAACAGACAAATGGCCTTCTCAATAGTGGCACCTTAGTTATGGTAGTCTTGGTTTGGGACTACGTTAATTTCTTAGCATCAGGTACATGTACAAATTAGATGGGCTTAATATATTTATCGGCATACAATTTCCCCATTTTTATAAGTTTTAGTATGTATGATTTTCTTTTGGATTAAGGGTTGGCACACATCAACTTTATGAATGTATTCTAATGAGTGATGCCTAAAATACAATAAAAATAATCTGTATATGAATCTCAGCACCTGGTGGTAACTTGATAATTCTTCCAGACTTCATAAGGTTTTTTTTTTTGAGCTGCTGCTTTTATTGTTTGTTTGTTTTTGTAATTATTATTACAGCTGATTTTTCTGCCCTTGTATTTTTTATTGTGATTTCTTTGTAAAGTACCCTGGAAACATGGATAAAACCACTGTTTTGTGTTTTTAATTTTATATAAGAGGATTTTTTTTTAATGTAGTGGTTGGCTGCAGCAACTGTATGCTACTGGTGTTCTTCATTATGATCCATAAAATAATACCTTTGTAACTGCTGCAAGAACAATCAGCACATAACAGGAAATGGCTGTAGCTGAATATTTTGTTACAGTGAGTAATGTAAGCATTGTAGTAAAATAGATCTTAACCTGAAATACTTTTCTCTTTTCATGCAGTTTTTCCTCTTCAAAATGGGAATGTTGCCATAGTGACCGGAGGCACTAGAGGAATTGGTTACCATACTGTGAAGTATTTGGCAAGACTTGGCATGCACGTCATAATAGGTACTGTTGGTATTGCAATCATAAAAATATTTATTAACAATGTAATGTCATGTAATTTGATTTAATTATTAGTTACCTTTGCATCGCATTATTTGCCCCAGGAGCTCTGAGTAGAATTGCAAGCCTAGTCATCACCCTCATATGTTGGTTCAGTTGAGAGATGATGATGATGATGATGATAACTCATAGTCTCTTCCATAGACATAAAGCAAAGTAAAATTTAGCACCAACAGTAATGCATTGAAATTATGGAACATTGGCCAGGATCCTAGAGGATTGCAACCAGTAGGGGTTACTTCTTATGCAAAATAGATTCTTTCAACACAGTTTGATTTTCCAGGTGCAAGGTTCTTGCGAAAGCTATGTGGAGAAAATAAATAACAACAATACTAATTGCTGTGCTTGCAGAAGCTTTTTTTGCGGGTACCGAAGATATAGATTAGGCATAGGCAAACTCGGTCCTCCAGATGTTTTGGGACTACAATTCCCAGCACCCCTGACCACTGGTCCTGTTAGCTAAGGATCATGGGAGTTGTAGTCCGAAAACATCTGGAGGGCCGAGTTTGCCTATGCCTGATATAGATGGAGTCGAAGTGAGTTCCGCTGTTAAAGTAAATGGCACCTGGTCAGTATGGAACAAATGATAAAATTAATGCCGTTGTTAATGAAGTTGATTAAATTGGCCTGTAAACTAAGGACAAGGTTTGGAATTTTGAGTACAGTGGCATCTCTCTGACCTCTGGGTTGTTGGTTGTTTTTTTTTTTGGGGGGGGGGTTGGAAGCTCATAAAAAGCATCAAGTTCAATGTTTGTCCAGATTTGAACTACATGGTAGCTGTGATTATGGTTTGTTTGTTTTTTTAAGCTGAAATGTCATTCATTTGCATTTCACTCTGAATGGCCTTATTTTAGTTCCTTAAAATGTGCCAGTTTGCGTATTTGAAGAAATGGGTGGCCTGACTTCCATGTCTGTTTGGGTTACCTTGTCAGTAGTTAGAAAAATTTCAGTCTGTGACTTGGGTAAACAAAATGTCTCTTCTTTACTTTCTAGGCAGCATTAGGCTTGACAGCCTGTATCATCTGATAGACAATGCACTGCTTTACATGTCTTCTAAATGTTCTAATATAACTGCCCCTGCTGTGACTGCACTTCAGGAGATAAAATGTTATTTTTATTACCTTTTCCCTAGCTATGTAACACAGTAAGACTAGAAAGAGTTTGGCATTTCATCTGCACAGGGAGATCCTATGTGACTACAATAAAATATACTTGCCAAGGCTTCGTGCTACAAATAATTATAGGCACATAGCTATACTCCTTCTGTTACATAAATAGTAGAGAAGGAATATGGAAAGTTTTCCACCATAATTCTTATCACCAATGAAAAATTAATATCTGGCAAAATAAACAGTTGTTTATGTTTTACCAAGACAGCATGTTCATGGAAATAATGATTTTGAGATACTGATAACAAATCATCCTGGAAAGTACACTGAGAAAAAGGAAGACCTTTGGCTGGGTTTCTATGCACAGATACAGTTTTGCATAGCTGACATTCAGATCATGGAAGATGCTACAGTGAGCAGCATTCTGAGTTTCTTGTATGAATTTCAGAATGAAAACAGGGCTCTTAGCTGTCATCCATCACTTTTTACCAGCTGGTTGCTTTGAGTAAACCTCTTTATCTTGTCATTTTAGTGTTGATTTATATGTTCAACATTATTTACATTTAGCTTTTATTGTAAAGTGAGTGTTTAATCTCAGCAATTTATGAGCCTTTGAATTGCAATTTCTTTTTGCATCCCTTCACATATACACTCCACATCAATATTTTCATCCACTACATTTGCAGCAAGCCAACCTGTGACAAAAACGTTTGTTCTTTGGCCTTTCAGAATGGTTGGTTTTCTTCTGCTTCCTTATTTGCGGAGACATTGCTTATGGACAATCCTTACTACTTTATTTTTTAGCAGTATCTGGGTGAAAACGAAAAGAACTAGTTGCAACCAGTTCTGTGTGCGCAACAGAGCTCTGGGTTTGGTTTTATTTAACAGCAGCCACCTCCACCCCATGGCAAACTGCTTTTGGAATAGTGGGAACTAGTTGGAATCTTGGTCTTGTCATGCAGCAAGTCTACAAAGAGCTGTGGATCTCTTGTTTTCTAATAAGTAAGACTGCTGAAGTTATCCTGACCCCCTGCTGCTTCCTGGTGTTAGGGAAGGGCCTGTTCCAAGGTTTTTTCTTTTAACCAAGTTTCACAAACTTATTTCAAACTTTGTTTAAGAGGAGAACCCAGGCTGATATGAACCAAACTTTGCGCCAGTGTGTGTGTGTGGGGGGGGGGGGAGGCTCATCATAGTCAAGGCAAACAAGGGAGTTTATTGGAGAGGGTACATTCACCTAAGATAGAGAGCTAAGGGAGTACCTGAATCTATCGTTAAGTGGCCAACAGCAGAATTTCTGAACTGAACTGCAGAAGCAGTGCAATTACACAGACTTAAATGCATATCAACAACAGTAACTGAAGAAGAACCCAAATGTTCCCCTTGCAAACTAAAATATGCATGCTTGGTAAGCAATTACTTAATTTGGCTTTCCTTCTGTTGAAGTCTGTGGGTATATAATCTACCACCCCCTTTATGAGAGGCAATGTTACTCTGCTTGGAGTGTGGAATGTTAAATTAATACAATAATGTTGTTTTTGTTTTAACTACTTATATGTGTTTTTATATCACATTTTTATCTTGTGAACTGCCCTGAGATCTTTTGATGAAGGGCTGTATATAAATCTTAATGATAATAATATAGAATTTTATGTATTCATTTTAAAATATATATGTTACCTTGAGAGTTTAACTTAACATAATATATTAACGTAATAATTTAAAAGTGCAGATTAAAACAAAAATAACAGACTAAGAAAATACAACACAATTTCCAGAAGACGTGTTTAGAAATATTATTCATCTGGAACTGCATCCATATGGAAGTGCTCGGGTTTTCTTAAAATAATGAATATGCAGCATGAAATATGTTAATATGCAATATGTTGTCCAGATGAAATTAATATTATCAGGACTTAGACAAGACTCTGGAGGCTCTTAATAAGCCTGCTTGCTGTACCGCAGCTGATGGATGAGGAAAATGATCAGATGAAATTCTTGCAGGGATTATCACAGAAGCTTCCTTTCCCCCCAGCATAGCTACATCCAGTACTATGGCACACATTGGATTTTAATTCCCTGCTGTAGAAAATCACTTAGGCTGAAAAAGTGAGGAGACTTGATCTCGTGCCCATAGCTTCGTTCAATGAGAACTCCATGGATATGGCAGTTTTACTGGAGGGTTTGTTCGTTGACACTGCATCTATTTTTAGGGATTAGGATCAAACTGAATGTTTGCGCTGTGTAACCCCAAGATTATTTCTATGGTGAAAACAAATACTGTTAAGAGTTATTTTCCCTCTTTCTTTTGTTTAACTTTCTTCCTGCCGCCCCACCCCACTCCACTGTTAAATAAAAAGAGATCAGCCAGGCAGTGCTGATATAATTGAAAAGCTGATCTAATAGATGCAGAGTCAATTGCAGACCAGTGTTCATGTCAGGAGTTTGCAGACAAAAATTGCTGTCTGTGTCTATAACTTTTAAATCTTATAAAGACTGCCCATTTGAAATGGTTACATAAGATTTTATTTGGGAAGTGTGTGTGTGGGTAGATTGCAAATGAAAATGAAAGCTATAGTGAATGCTAGAAAATTATTCAGTTACAAACTACTTTCAGAAAAAGCACAAGGAAAATTAATGTGTGTGTGATCTTTTTGGTCAGCTTTACATTTACCTATAGGCATTGTTGCACAGTGATCAGGACCTAAGGAATATTCTTTAAAATCTGTGGCAAGTAAAGAATGATTGTTATGAAAGTGGAGAGACTGTGGAGTTATTAACTAGCTTAGAAGAGTTCAAATTAATTTTGAAGGTTTGGCTATAGGCTTTTGTTTTGGGTTTGACATGAAATACAGAATTTGTCCTAAAAATTCAACCTGAACATTTTGATACCTCACCCTTCAGTGCAGATATTTCATTACAACATTTTCCTGTTTTGCTAATAGTTGTAGGGACCAGCTTGATATTCAAAACTGAAATGTAGAGTTGTATCCAGAATTTATGCCAAATAATCTTCCCATATTTCTCCACACCTCTGCCTTCAAGGAAAATAGGACATATATTACTGTTCTTTCTATTTCCTCCACTCCCCAGCTTGAAAATGAATGCAAAAGTTGATCATGTATTTGAACATCAGTGTATTCTGCCTTTACCTGCATTCCCTGCCCTCACCTCACTAAAATGGATCAGAGGGTAAGCTGCTTCAAATACAGAAATGTGCCATAAATTTACAAATCAAGTTTCAGTCCTTAAGTGAGAGAAAACGCATCACATTTCTGTTGGCTATTTACAGTTTAGTAGCGCTGCAGAGAGCTTGCTGGGGAGATCATGCAAGGTTTTAATAACAAAAACAAAAACTCCTTATACACTAAATACATCATCAACAACAACAAACCAGACCCAACCACCAACCCATCCCCCAGGGTAATGGGAGAGCTAGGTGCTGCTCCTTATATACTACACCCAATTGCTGGCACAGCTTAATCAATACAACTCAGCAGCACCTTCTATGTTTCACAGCTGTAAAGCTGGGTCTCCTTATTTGCTCTGGCCCTTGTTCTGGCCCCTTAAAGACATACACATCGGGTGTAACAATGATGAACCTTTACATTTAAAGAAACAGTTCAACAATTTCTCCCTTTCTGTCTGTCATAGCTTAATTGAAAATAGATGTGCAGTTGGGCTGATATCTCATCTGAAACATGTATTTATGTTCTGAATGTGTACCAAATTTTATTCCAGTATCTCGGTATTCAGGAGAGATGCTGTGTTTTTAAGTCAATACTGAATGGGCAATTAAGCTTTTCTCTACTAAGGCCTTATTTCACTCAGCCAATAACAGAATTCTTTCTTATATTTATTGTAACTCCTCCCTCCCCTTCTCTGCTTCCTTTGCTTAAACATTTAAGAATTTCAGGTTTCGGTTTTTCTTTTTGCAGGATTTATTATTGCGCTTTAAGTCTGTACTCCGCAATACTGACAGTTTTTCACAGTTATTTTTCTCTATCTTTATTTAATAACAGCTGGAAACAAGGAAAAAGAAGGCCAAGAAACTGTGATGAAAATAAAAGAAGAAGCTTTAAATGCAAAAGGTACTTCTATATGCCTTTCCAAGCAAAATTAAAAATCAAACCTCTTCATCAATGTATTTTTCTCATGGGCACTTTTCAGTTCAAGGTACTGATTGTGTGGACATTTCACAAATATGTATGTGACACTTGTCATTTAAGTAATCGATTGACCATGTATAGGGCAAGGTAATCTTGCAAGGAAACTGGTCATAAGCTGTTAAGGGCCTTAGATACTAATACAGTGATATCTCAGGTTACAGATGCTTCAGGTTACAGACTCTGCTAACCCAGAAATAGTACCTCAGGCTAAGAACTTTGCTTCAGGATGAGAACAGAAATCGTGCAGCAGCAGCGCAGCGGCAGCAGGAGGCCCCATTAGCTAAAGTGGTGCTTCAGGTTAAGAACAGTTTCAGGTTAAGAACGGACCTCCGGAACGAATTAAGTACTTAACCCGAGGTACCACTGTAGTTATGCCTTGTCAGGACAGATCTGGACGTAAATAAATGATAGTTGTTCTGACTGGATAAGTGTAGTGACACGTTCTGCCTTTCTTCTTTCCCAGGATCTATGTGCCAGTGCTCCTTTAAAGCAGTTCTCGCCCATCCATGAGGCGGGGTGAAGCAGCCCCCTCAGGTGGTGGAAGCGCAAGAAGTGGTCCACCGCTTCTGATGCTGGCAAAATGCTCCCTCTCACCCACTTTCAGCGAGAGGAGGGCATTCCAGCATGCAATGTTGCCACTCCCTGGTGTGGAGGAGACGAGTGCCAAGGCCTTGCAGAATGCCCCCCCCCTTGACGAATTTTGGTGAGGGGGTGTTCTGGCAGCGGGGGCAGGTGGGGCATGGTGGAGGAGCAGGAGGTAGCACATTCCCATTTCACCTCAAGTGGCAAAATGGGAAAGGCTGCCCCTTTTTTATAGTGTGCTTATGAGAGCTTGTGCAGCCCACTGATTCTCACCATAGCTGCTGTTGCTTCTAGTGACGCTGAAGAAGGGAAAATGGGGCGCTTTTTTCCCCAGCCGGAACTCATTTCTGGCACCTCTCAGGTGGGCACCATTTGCCTTTCTAAGAGAACGAGGGTGGCGTTCGTGGTGAGTTCCAGCACATTTTTTTCTTCAGAAATAGCACAGGGGAAATGCACAAAGAGGCCACGTGAGAGATGATTAGGCAAATGGGGAATTGCATGGTTCACTTGGGATATTTGCATAGATCAGTCATTGCTTTTTACTGCAAAAAGTGACACATGGTTCACAGTTGCTTTTTTGTAAGAAGCCTGCAGACTGTAAATTAGAACAGTAGTGGGAATAGCACACTTGATACATGTGTGTGTACACAAAAGCACAGTATTTGTTCATAATTAGAGTTTAACTTGGGAAACAAATCAGGGCAGATGATTGTGAGTGGTTGTTGGTTTGCTTGCTTGTTTTAAGACCCAAAAGGGGCATCAGCCTACGTGGCAAAGGGTATTGTTTGTGAGTAAGGCAGAGTTGACATTTAGCCTCCATTTTCTCGGAAGATGCTTTCAAACCACAAGACGAGAATATTCCATATGTAATGCAATGAGCACAAATATTTCTACTGTAAGATAGCAGTTATGACAAGCCGAGAGGGAACAGAACATCAGTTTGACAGTAAGCAAACCCTGATAAGATTCTTGTGAAACCTTTAAAAATAACTTGTCTAGACAATTTTTTTTTTTAAGTCTGTAGCGTCTAAATTTATTTGCGTAGATAATTGGCAAAGGATTAAAAGAACTGTTAGGATTTTTTAAAGTTAGTTTCCTGGTTTCAGGTAGTATTGCAGAGCTGTGCAAAGATGCTTGTGCCACCACATTCTCCCTTCCTTTTTCTATAGCGTCTTCATTTTCTTAGTATGCTAAACAAATATCTGATAAACAGTGACATGATAGCCATGTAGAGGGCAAGAGTGCAGCCTTTCAGATGTCCTGTGTTGTTTGTTCTTTGACTGGTCAACTCCTTCCAGGACTGTGTATATCACTGCTTGGTCCCACAGTGAGGTTAGCTGTTCTGTGGTTCCAGAAGACTCTCTTAACTTAAGCTACCAGTGAGTAAGAGGAGCTGACACGTGCAAGCCAACATCCCCAGTGAATGAAGCCATGGGCAATGCAGTCTGTAGGACTCGTCTGAGAAGTGGCAGTTTCTGATGGCTGCAGATGCATAGCCAATAGTTAGGGTTGATGAAGGCCTCTGGTCTATAGCCATATGGACCAGTTTAGTCTTGGATATGGAGCATTGGCCCATGATCTTCTGCCACCAGGAGCTTGTTCAGGCAGCACAACCCAGAATATCATCACCATCACCATTATTATGCATTCATCTGTAGTGCAGTGGTTGTCATAGTGCTGTATCCAGTGCTGCAATAGTAGAGTTCCACTTGTGCAACAGTATTTTCTCTTCTTCTCCCCACACATGCCCAGAATAAGCTCCAGAGTGTCCCCGACCCACTGGAGCAGATGTGAGGGTCCGATGTGGGTTGCAGAGGAGAGGAGGGGAAATTCTTGTTGCACAACATGAAGTCTGCTAAGTGAACAGAGCAGCAGCATTGGTGCAGCCCATAATTTTAACATTTTGATATTGTGAGACTTGCACTAAAGTATAAAACTAAATCCAAATTTAAAGCATGTTACATGCCTTCTTTCCATATGGCAAAGGTTTGAAATGAAAATGCACTTATTAAGGCATTGTATGTGGCAGACATTTGATTTGCACAGACAAAGATTTCTATTGTGTCCTATTTCCCCCCCACCGTGGAAGCAAATGCATTGGGCACTTTATTTGCACAATTTTCCTGGAGCAACACATTTCACCAGGAGTAACTTGCAACAAATATATCATTGATTTAAGCTAGAGACTGCTTCCTTTTAGGAAGATGTATTTTTTAAAACTGTAATTAAGGTGTCTCGTAGTTTTCTCAAGAAGAACATTTTCATCAGTGCAAGATCAGAGGGAGAAAAGGAATTACATACAGTGGTACCTCTAGTTGCGGACACGATCCGTTCCGGGGTGCTGTTTGCACCCCAAAAAGTCCACAACTAGAGCGGCGCTTCTGCATATGCGCAGAACGCGATAGAGTGCTTCTGTGCATGCGCAAAGTGCACAGAACGCTTCTGCGTGTGCATGCACAGCGAAACCTGGAAGTATACACTTCCGGGTTTGCTGTGTTCGCAAGCCGAAAAGATGCAACATGAACCTAACACAACACAAGGTATGACTGTAGTGCTTATTTTGCATGCCTGGCTTGTGCAGGCTACTGCTTCCTTCTTTTAACAGCTATTTCAGTACAAGGTGAATGCAGAATTAGGTATTATGATAATGCTTATTTTATTAGTTATTAGGTATCTATATATGATATTCATTACACAACCTCCTTGTCAAGATGCTTCCGATTAGCATGTCTTTATGCTTAATTTGCTACCTGAATTTTACATTTGTCTTCTTGGATCTAATTTTTGTAATTCTGTTTTCAGTCGGCAAAGTTCCCTTAGCAATATCTTATTCCAAGCACATCCATAATATAAGCAAGACTTTGAGTAGCATATAATATATATTCATTAATAATCTGTCTTGATAACCACCGAGACAAAAGCTGATTTCATGTAAAATGCATAAACCAGAAGAATCTGAATACCAGATGGAGTTGGTGTCTGAATGAGCATAGGTGGTTGCCATAGTAAATAGAAATGGTTTGGATTGGGAGACTGATACCACCCAGTAGTCTGTCATTTGAACGGTTGCTACTGTTGAACAAGGGAGGAGCAAACGGAATACTATTGTGGATGGAGGACAGGCCAGCATCCCTGATCTTAAAAAAAAATCAACCCAATAATACAGAATTACATTTGGATTTTAACTGAGGGGATACATGGAAGGGTTGGGCTGTGTGGTTAGTGATCTGGAATGAGTCAAGAGCTGGGAACTGGAAGTCAGGTCTGAAGAGCAAACGGGATCAGAGGAGAAACCAGAAGGCAGGATTGGAAAACAGGTCGGAAGCAAAGACTTGCGGGACCTTGTTGCTCACTGAGACAGGAAGTTCTACCATGCTGCCCAGGATGAGTCAGCCTATGTGGCACCAGTCTGAATATTGCAGTGCCATTGCTCATCCAATAGGGCAGTGGTCAGCAGTCCTGGAAGGAGAACCATTGGGTGGGGCATGCGCATTGACAGCTTCATGAAGATTCTTCTATGGAAGCAGCAAATGCATTTTTCTTCTGAATGCCAGTTGCTTGGGTGAAGACCTTGCTCCTTCACTGTTGACTTCCCAGAGGCATCAGGATTGCATGAAACTGGGTGCTTGACGAAAGTGGCTTTTAGCCTGAGCCGGCAGAGCTGCTCTTAATGCTATGTAGGTTATTGCCATACATATGAGGAGAAGGTAATCAGAGCAGACCTAGAGAACTAGGCATGTCCCAGTTTTTGCTTAGCTTGCAGCAAAAGCAGCTCCTTCAGGTCATCATCCAGGTTGTTACTGCTTCCAACACAATATTTAAAATACAATAAAACATCAAAGATTAAAAATGTCCCTAAACAGAGCTGCCTTCACCACTGTAGTGGTACCTCTGTTACTTAATTCGTTCTGGAGGTCTGTTCTTAACCTGAAACTGTTCTTAACCTGAAGCACCACTTTAGCTAATAGGGCCTCCTCCTGCCGCCGTGCCACCGGCGTGCAATTTCTGCTCTCATCCTGAGGTAAAGTTCTTAACCCGAGGTACTACTTCCGGGTTAGCGGAGTCTGCAACCCGAAGTGTTTGTAACACAAGGTGTTTGTAACCCAAGGTAGTCTGTTTCTCTAGCTAGAGACTGTTGCAAGCTAGCATTTGGTGTTATATTAGATTCCCCCAGAGAACCCTAAAAATTATAGCTGAGAATGGTGCTGAAAAATTCAAGTTAGAGATCCCTTCCCTGACCCACAGTTTCCTTGGTGGAGGGTGTGACTGTTAATCTACACTACCGTCTTAAATCAGTTTCCCCCCTCTGTGCCAGTATGTTAGTTCACATGATACCATGACAGTCACTTAACTTTGTTTGCTTTCAGACAGTTATATATTCAGATTTTATTTTCTTCCTCTGAATATCATCCAGTGTGTTAGATGCATTTTATAATCCAGAGTGACCACGGCCGGATTTAGATTTGATGAGGCCCTAAGCTACTGAAGGTAATGGGGCCCTTTATATGTGCAGCTGTCCTTTGTCAACAACAAATTGTCGCTGTTTTTTGTGTTGAATATATGCTATATGGTAATTTATGGACCTTATAGGTATCTAAAGCCATTTGCACATAACAAATAGGAGCCTACACAACACAAAACATTATTGCTGTGTGTAGGTTTTATTTTATTTATTTTCTATCTTATATTATGGAAATGTACATCCAGTTTTTTCCCTTCAATTTTTTTTGGGGGGCCCCAAGAGAGTGGGGCCCTAAGCTATAGCTTGTTTAGCTCATACATAAATCTGGCACTAAGAGTGACCTCATAGTGGCTTACATGTGGCGCCAGAACAGTTTGTGGCAGTTAAAGATGATGCACAAAATGTGTGCTAGGTATTCAGTGAAATGCCACAGAGCTCCTCCCTGTCTTATATCTTCCCTGGAAAAGAAACAAAAAACAAAATTAGATGGGGACCTTTTGTGGATCTTAAGCTATGGTTTGGCTGAAGGAGGTATAGAAAGCAAACCAGAACAATTGAGAGTTGATAGTATGCATATTTATGAAAGAGAAATTCCGTTGCCCTGGCAGGCTAATTAATGTTAACTGTGGTTTAACTTTAATGAGCTTCATTACAACATCATTATAGAATTAATTATTATTTAATAACTGTTTATTGCAACAAGAAAGATAGGTTCTCATTTTCAAGTTTGATCGGTGACAGTTTTATTTTCTCCTTCCAGTCAGTTCAGCTGAACTCCAGGGGAAGTAGGAGGAGGGATTTTTGTAACTATTGTAATTTTCTGTTTATAGAAGTTAGATTATCACTGTTGTCTCATTTACACATGTATGCTCATTGTATTATGTACCTGTTCTGGATATCAGTGTCTTGCTTGTACTGTACATAGCTTATGGAATTATTATTATTATTATTATTATTATTATTATTATTATCTCTCAAATCCTGGTTTCAAATCTTGGTTTAAGGCTAGGAAACCCTGGTTAAGGCTAGCAGGAAAAATCTGAACTGAATAGGGTGTTTACACGGGCCTACTTGCCCATATTGCTGAGCCATGATTCCTCATCCTGGAAGTTTTGTTTAGCTTTGGCATAAATTATGAAGTTCAATGAATTTATCATCAAAGTCTGTACCAGTGTTTTTGATCCTAGTAATTTCACATCATATTTCTGGACTTCCTTTTTCTCTTTACTTATACTTTTTTGGAGGGTAAGGTGAAGCTTCTAGTATCTTGATTGGATATACGTAATTTGCCCTGGGCTTTTCAAATAGTTATACTAGGGCATTTTGTTGTCTTGTAGTGTTGGTGACATTATCTGTCACGATTGCCTGCCTTGTTTCCCTTTCATAGCCAACATCCATGTCTGGTCCTTTATTTAGCTTTCTGTTTACTGCTGTGTTCTCTAGCAAAGATTACTATTGATTTTCACAGACCTTGGGAAAAGAGAGAGCTTTTCAGCGATTGTCACTTCAAGTGACATATATATATATATATATCCTTCCAAACATTTAGGCTGACCTAGTTTTATTATTTTTTATTATTTATTTTGTTTATGAATTGCTTTCCATGAGGCATCTCTAAGCAATTTACAACATAATTACACATATATAAACACAATTGAAAACAGTTGCATATTAAAACAGTTATGAAAACAGTAAGTATAAAAACAGTTTAAAACCGCAAATGTTAGTATCTGAATTGTTCATATTGGAACAAATGGATTTTCTTTTTCACCATGTCATTTATCATCAGTGGTGCTACCTGGATGCAGAAAATGGAAAAATGTCAAGCTTCAATAGTTCAAGTGCACATTGCAAGGAGGACCTTTTGATCACAGCTGGTTATTGATTAATTCCATAAAACTCATGGCCCTTACTGTTCATATCCTAGGTAGGCATACAACTTAAATGCATGGTTAACATTGAGTTATGCCCATAAAATTCCTAAAAAAGCTAAATGCCCCACTGATTTTGCAAGACCAGTACTGATCACTTGCAGTTTTATGGGGTGGAGGTGCACTGTTGGATCACCACTATTATTTTGCTTTAATATCTCTCTCTCTCTCTCTCTCTCTCTCTCTCTCTCTCTCTCTCTCTCTCTCTTACACACACACACACACACACACACACACAGCTTTGACCCTATGAAGATGTGTGATAGGTTTCCAAAGCTTTATTTTTGTTGAGTACTCTCCATAGAGCTCAAGATGATTAAAAAGGAACCCAGTGGCATTCATGTCCTATGCTTCAGTTCTGAACTCAGTGGGGATTCCACCCAAGTAAATTTATGATTAGGATACCAGATACAGAACATTCTGCCTGTCACATTTCTAAGTAACTCCATCTGCTTTGCAAACATTGAGATGATGTGCACTGAATTTTGATATCGTACTCTCCACTTGGAGAGCAAGCTGGCTGATTTTTCTATGGGAAACATATGGTAATAGTAAGAAGGAATCTGTGCACACAACAGTTGCCTTGAACTTCACATGCACTGTGGGAATTTCAATGGGTAGTTATTGTGCCTATTGAAATAATAATTCATTTTTTTGTTTTTAAAAATGAACATATTGAACATATCAAAAAATACAAAATATTGTATTTAAAATAATATATGTGAGCTTTGTTCCGAGCATGTTCTGTTTCTGATTTTAAAAATGACAGTTATTTGTATACATAATTTTAGTTAAATATGTCGTCTGCACAATCTAGCAAAAATTTTCACAACAAAAGCCTGCTGCAAGAATGGAATTGAACTTCATTACTAAAGTGAATACTATGAATGTGATAGGAGGGTGTGATATACATTTCCCTAAACAAACAGATATTATTTTCCAACTTCTGTTGAATTCATGTGTAGCCTTTGGTAGATAGTGGTTTTTGTGAGCAAAAGAGCAGTCTTACCTTACCGCAGATAGGTCATAAAACCAGCAATATCCAGATTCCATGTGGAATCTGCTATGATCAGTCTAGAACCAATTTGTTTTTCTCCAAAGCTCCATGCATTGCTCTTTTAATGGGACAGTGCTTGGGATGTTCAAGCCATATTTTTTCCTTGCTAGTTGGAGACGAAGGCAAGCCTAGGAAGAATCCATACCAGCCATTTATGCTTTAATCAGCATCAGACTTGCACAGTTTGTATGCTGACAGGGTGCTTGCCTAACCTTTATGAGAGACTCTAGAGAGCTCAAAGAGAGGATTGTGGCAATAAGGACCGAAGGAGCTGAAATAAAATTAACCCAGAATAGAACTGATGTGCATCAGGGGGTGCTGAATCAATATTCTAAGACCCAGATCCTAAATATCTATGCCACTGGATTGAAAAAGAGAGAGAGAGCTTTGCAATATAAATAATCAGGAAGGAGGAGTAGAAGAAATAATTTGGGCCGTTTAAGGTCCCTGAACACATGGAGGACAAGAATCTTGTTCAGGGACATTTCTTTCTTTCTCTCTCCCCACCCACTAGCTGACAGATATTTGTTTACTGAATACTGCTCAGGGAAATTTACTTCTCTCTCCCTATCCACCCACTAGCTGACAAATATTTATTTCCTGGACACTGAGCTTATCTGCAGAACTCTACAAGCTTAAGGCAAAAAGTGTCAGAATCTGGGAGCTGTTGATATCCTTCTCAACTTCAGAATCAAAGAAAATTTTCTGGATAAAGCTCATATGATATGGAAAACTCATGGATGTGGGTAGGGATGCAAAGACTGTGCTGGAACAACGTCACTGTTTTGAAATTGCAAAATCCCTGTGTGCTGTGGAGTGTTTTCGTGCTCCTGAAGTTATTGACCATTGCCAGATCATCCCTGAAGTTATTGATTATTGCCAGATCATTCCTGAAATACAGGGTGAGTCTTTTAAAAGAGGCCCCGTGGAACATGTGTACTCTGTATCCACGGGGCCTCTTTTTTACTCACCCTGTATTTCACATATGTTAAATTCTTTTGAGTTCGGTGGAATTCTCACAGCAGTTTAGATTATATACAGTGGTACCTCGGGTTAAGAACTTAATTCGTTCTGGAGGTCCGTTCTTAACCTGAAACTGTTCTTAACCTGAGGTACCCCTTTAGCTAATGGGGCCTCCTGTTGCCGCCGCTACACAATATCTGTTTTCACCCTGAAGCAAAGTTCTTAACCCAAGGTACTATTTCTGGGTTAGTGGAGTCTGTAACCTGAAGCTTCTGTAACCCGAGTTACCACTGTATCATCTCTCTGTATCACCTCTCACTGTAGCACAATCTCTATTTATTGTTGTAGAGATCCATGTTCCTTCTGTCTGCCTCTTTCTAGGCTTCCTACCTATCTAGTTCCTAAGATCAGATCAACCTAATTCTCAAACTTTAAAGGAGTATTTTTTGTTTATTATTATCATAATTAATAACAACAACAACTACATTTTCAAAGGACCTACACCTGTTTAAAGAACTTTGCATGCATTATCTAGTTGTAATCCTTACAACGACCCTGCATGTCATGTCATGTCATTATTTATTTTATTATATTTCTCCTCTTATGCGGCATTGAGAGCGTGAATTTGATATCTAACAAAATTTGATATCTAACAAACTAAACGAACCTCACATAATGGTGCTTAATATGGTTCTGCTGATAGCTTTTCCATTTTATTTTTGCGGCCAAAAGTATCTGTGTTTTAATGCATAAAATCTGAGGTTGCGTTCAGGCCATCACATCACACCATGCTTCTCTTTCTTTTTCTGACATGTTTGTCATCGAGCCCAGATGCCAAGTTACAGTAGCAGCTGGCTCCATAGAGACCCCTGAGGCTGCAGCTGTATGAAGTTCTCCTGGTTATACTGTGGGCCAGATCACGTAGATGAATAGTGAAATGCTTTGTCTCAGCAGTCCTGCCCTCTAAAAATCCCAGTTTTTCATTTCCCTTCCCTGAGGTTGAGACCCCAGATCCTCAGTTAGTACTTGGTGGGCAAAGGGAGATGTACCGCCATCTGTTGTGGTTATGCTTAGTGACAAAGGGGTTTTGCAGAATGTTACACAGTGAGATTTCTAAAATATTTTAGGAATCAATAAAATATACAGCACAATTGTCTCTCTTATCCATATCTGAGGGAGAAAATAAGGGCATCAAAATGAACAATCGTTACAGCATTTGCTAGTGATAACGAGGCTGAGAGACACTCAAAAGTGGAAGGTCCAGAAATGACCTGTGGTATAAAATATTTGGCAAATTGCTATTGTAGAAAATATAACCCGAGAGAGGGGTTTTGAGGGATATTGAAAAGTCAGAAACATTCAGTGATACATGGTGGGACTTAATTTTATATGCTAATGATGTAGGACTGAAGAACATCTTGTTAGTGGTATCACTACAGTTATTGCCTTCAACATCACAAGTCTAGTTGTTTGTACCTTTTATGGTTGAGAGGGGGGTATACAATGGTACCTCGGGTTACATACGCTTCAGGTTACATACTCTGCTAACCCAGAAATAGTGCCTTGGGTTAAGAACTTTGCTTCAGGATGAGAACACAAATCGTGCTCCAGCGGCGCAGCAGCAGCAGGAGGCCACATTAGCTAAAGTGGTGCTTCAGATTAAGAACAGACCTCCGGAACGAATTAAGTACGCAACCAGAGGTACCACTGTACTCCTGAATATTCAGACTATTATGGGACTCCCTTGGAAGTTAGATAAAAAATATACTGAATTTCTATAGAAAAAGAAAAATACTTAATTGACCACTAGTGACTTGTAATATTGGGAGAGGGGAGACTGGGAAGATGGTTTCTTTTTTCTGTTGTGCTTGTTGTTGCTTACACAGCATTAGAATGAACGACTCTCAGTATTCAGTGATTGGTCTGAGAACACTAAATGCAGTTACCTTGTTGAAGCTCTGTGTGGCTCTCATCAGTGCTTAGCTTGGTGGCTACTGAGATGCTTATGCGAGCCACTCTAACATTTCTTTTAATAACAGCTGCATAACAACCCATAAATATAATTGATGGGATTGAACATTTTGCTAAGATGATCATTCCATCAGTGCATGCATTTCCATTTGCATGATGGAACAATCTCCTTCCCTGATATGTTGTTCTGGGGGGTTTCTTCTAATCCCCGATAGCCATTCAGGAGGAGGAGGAGAGAGGAAACTACACTGAGCTAGTAGGACTCTTTGTGCTGTCTCCTGCTAGCAGAACTATTTAGTTGAATCCAACCCAATACCTTCTTTTGCAGGAACAGGGTTTCCTTCACAATCTGTTCTTGATTACTTTTGCCCTTCTCAGACTCCTAACAATGCGACAAATGTTTATTGTTCTCCATTTAGTCTCCCCCCCCCCTTTTGATACAGTTAAGTATAAAGGTGAAATAAGAATTTCAGTTCTGATCTTCATATATTTTGACAGTTTTGATTTTCATTTGGAGGAGTATACGTGGAGCAGAAATACTCTCTGTTCGTTGTGATTAAACTTGACAGAGCCTGTCCTCAAGTCATCAAATGCAGACCCATGTTTCCCAAGAGCATCTGACACTTGAAACCCGTTGGTTTCAGGGTTGTATAACTATTAGGCATTGTGAAAAGCTTTGCTTGATTTTTGTTTATTAAATAAGGCATCTCAACCCATTGTTGAACATAAAACATAACAACATAACATAACATAACATAACATAACATAACATAACATAACATAACATAACATAACATAACATAACATAACATAACAACATAACATAACAATATAATACAGTATATGCAATCAGCACTGTAAGCCATTGATTACTAGTCACTAGTGAAATCAAGTGTGGATTCTATTTGGTTCTAGGAATACCTACCCAGTACAAACCTAAGTAGGCTTAATGCTTATTCACGGTTCCTCTAGCTCAGGCTTCCTCAAACTCGGCCCTCCAGATGTTTTTTGAGACTACAATTCCCATCATCCCTGACCACTGGTCCTGCTAGCTAGGGATCATGGGAGTTGTAGACCAAAAACATCTGGAGGGCCGAGTTTGAGGAAGCCTGCTCTAGATCAGTGGGTATGGCACCATTAACATAACAGAAACTACCATAGAGGCAGTTTTGCTTTTCTAGAAAAAGAGGTGCCAGAACTCACCATGAACTCCTCCCTCTTTCTCTTAGAATGGCACTGGCACCCACCTGAGAGGTGCCGGAACTGAGTTCCTGTGAGTTCCCCATGGGGGAAAAAAGCCTTGCATAAATGGTATTAAAATTTTCAGAAGGTCCATGGCTTAGCTTTTGAAAAAGAGGGGGTCCACAGTACTTAGCTAATTGGGAGCCACTGCTCTAAATAATCCCAGGAACTGTCACAACAGAATACACTATTGGGGATTTGTAGAGGTGCAGTACACAAGATTTCCCTGCAGAGGCCAGTTTAATTTGTGGTGCAGATAGTTGCTCAAGTAGTTTAGGAGTTTGATGATGCTGAGCTTACATTCTTTTTTTGATATTTCAGAGAGTCATAAACAGTCCACTGTGCGCATCATATGTTGGTCTTGCTTGTGTATGCCTCCAAAACACATTCAAATACAGTGGTACCTCGGGTTACAGACGCTTCAGGTTACAGACTCCGCTAACCCAGAAATAGTACCTCAGGTTAAGAACTTTGCTTCAGGATGAGAACAGAAATCGTGTTCCGGCGGCGCAGCGGCAGCAGGAGGGCCCATTAGCTAAAGTGGTGCTTCAGGTTAAGAACAGTTTCAGGTTAAGAACGGACCTCCGGAATGAATTAAGTATTTAACCTGAGGTACCACTGTACTGATAAATCACATTTGCAGCATAATTAGCATTGGTCTCTTGGGAAGGGAACCTAATGGAACCAACTCCAAACATACCTTGTTCATTGCTATGCAGCCTCTATATATGTGAGTCATTGGATCAAATGGTGAGCTTTTGTTCTCAAAACCAGGGTGGATAAAAATCAATGATAAATCAGATTTTTAAAATTTAAATCATATTTTTAAAATAAAATGCTTTTTTGGGGGGGGATCTTTCTAAAGTTAGTTTTCTGTTTAAGTTACCTTATAGTCCAAAGGCTGTTCAGGAAATAAGGATTTGTTTTTAAGTTTTTCATGCGTGCTAAAACTCAGTCTAAGGTGTGTTTGTTTGTTTTTTTAAAAAAATTGTTTAACCACATCAGTTAACAAACATGGATGCATATGCTATAATGTTATTGTTTTACTTAAATAAATTGTTTAAATTGTTATTAAGGAAATGGTTATTTTTCTCTTTCCAATAAAGTACAGCAGAAAAGTTGTCCAAATATAAACAGTTAACTTATCAAACCTCACAATAATTTCATAATTATCTGTCAATGTATTTCTAATAGTATAACCAAATCAGTAATTTTTGATATGACTGTAAAAAATACTCTGAAAATTTATTATTCCAAAAATGAAACCTTCATCTGGTTGTAAATATTAAGATTATACCAGCAAGAATGAGTCTTTCTGTAAAAAAATAGATTTAAATCAAGTCTTACTGACTAATGATTTAAATCAAGCCTTACTGACTAGTGATTTAAATCGATTTGATTTAAATCAAATCCACCCTGCTCAAAACTGATTTTAAATTCCTGTTCAGCCTTGGGGATGTAGCCATCTTCTTTTGTTCCCATCTATAAGATGAAGCCAAGAATTAACTTATCCAATAACTTTGCTGTAAAGACTAACAATTTACAGATTTTAAAGATTGCTGTATGCGTGGGCTATAGTAATGCTGTATACACGGTGATTTTCATATAAGTACGCTACATTCTTGGTTAATGGCGATAGGAGTTTAGTGGTCTCAAGCTGTTTTATGCAAGTCTTTCTGTTTTGTACTCAGAACATTTCCTGATGATACTCCTCCAATATGGCTTTTCTCCTGCAACATTTGTAGTATGTTCTTAATACAATTTACTAAACCTCTCACAATGTAGCAGCGGCCTCTTCTCTGATGCATATTGTTCACTGATTACGCAATGAAGCTGGATCAATTTTGGTTGAGGAACAGATTCCTCCTGTCAGGCTTCATGGGGACTTCTTTCTCATTCTCACATGGCTGTTTTTGTGTCACTGCCGCTGCCTTTAAAACTCTCCCTCCAATTCTGTGTTCCATTTCTTGCTGGAAGGTTTCCAGACATTTTGTCTCACATCACTGTTTTGGCAAGTTGTGCCGGCAAAAAGGTTTTTGGTAGCCTGGCTTGGATGAGACCTTTTTCAGGGCAAGAAAATGAAACGATTCTGGCAACAAATAGGAACGGAGAGCAAATACAGGAAATAATTCATTTCCTGAGAGTTGAGGAGGAATTATAGGTGCAGATGTTACAGCAAAACAGGCCAGCCTTGGCTGCATCAAGATCGCAGCTGAGAGTGCAGGGAGCTCAAAACCTCCACTCCCCAGCAGACCTGATGTGCAAAAGATCATTGTCCCCATGGGATATCATGGAAATATATGTTGGACTGTGGGTAGCAACCTCCCTCATTAAATAAAGTAGCAGGTGCATGCTGAACCTCTAGCATTAAACAATAATACAATGTGTTGTGATCCAGCGAGCACGTGGGGGCCAACTGTGCACATAGCTTGAGCTTTTGCTGATGAGTTGACCAGAGCAGTTCCTGCTGCCAAAGAGAGTTTTAAAAATTTAAAAGTCGTTTGCCTGCTTTGCATGGGGAACTGCTGTGCTTCTTGCTTCATGAATACATATGGAACACTGTGTACCCAGTCCTCCATTCATTACCACTTCTGCCTTCTGTGCTGATCATAGAATGCTGTTGGCTGGTTATAATAGCCAAGTGAAATGGACCCTGCTAGGAGGAATCTATAGAACACACCCTTTGAGGTTTTTGAGAATAAAGTTGGTCAGCTCCATAATGTTAAGATGTTTATTAAAGTTTTTCATAATACGGTGAGATATAGAAAACTAATGCAATTCAAAACAAAACAGAAACAGTTGCAGAAAAAAAAAGAAAAAGAATGAGGAATAAGCAGGGGCTATGATCGTTTTTGGCCAGAGCTAGCCTGACCACTGTAGTCAATGCATTGCTGGCCTTGAAATTAGATTACTGTAATGTGCTCTGTGTGGGGCTGCCCTTGGGTCTGGTTCAGAAGACCAGCTGGTGCAGATAGGAATTTCTGGCCGAGAACATGTGACACCATTGTTAAAGCAGCAGTACCGGCTGCCCACGTGCTACAGAGACAGGTTCAAGGTTCTTATATTGATTTACAAAGCCCTGAACAGCTTGGGTCCAGAATAACTCAGGGATTGCCTGAACTCTGCTCAGTTACTGAGATCATCCGCAGGAGCAAATTTGATCATTCCCTGAGTTGGTGAGGCTCGTATGACAACAAGCCTTTGCTGTCACCAGCCCAGTCCTATGGAGCATCCTTCCAACAGAGGGTACCATGTGTATCAACTTTTAAAGATCTGCTGAATTTTCCCCTGTTCCACTAGAAAGACAATTAAGAGTAGATCCCCCCCCCACAATAGTGTACTGATGTTTGCTTTTAAATTTCTTGTTGCTTTTAACTTTTTATGGTTTGGTTTTATGTTTTTATATTGTTGTAAACTGCTGTGATATATCTTTATGATACATTGGTATATACACTCTTTTTATAAGCAACCAAATAAATCACCATTCGCAGTTTGGTTTGCAACATGAGAATTTTGATAGGGTTTAAATATTTACCTCTCCATCCTGTTATTGAGGGTTGAGACTGCATTCCAAAACATGCTGAAATGGAAGCAAGTCTGTTTAAAACCAAATGGGGGCTTATTTTCATGGAGCTACTACTTCCTGGGGAAAACAAAAGCCACCACAGTTTGTTATTTGGAGAAGAAATCTCTGACAAGAGAGGAATATGAAAAGAAAAAGGGAGGTATGCAGTGGGGAAATTATCGCCCTTTATCATTCACGAAGAGAGATGGATTTTCAGATGTCACTGCATCATTTATTTCATGACTGTTTTGCTTGCTCTGTAAGGGTCAGAGTTCCCGTAGGTTCCTTTTTAGCTGTATAATTATATATCTAATGTATCATTAAAGTAGAGCATGGAAAAGCTTTGAAACTAATTCTAAAGGAGTGTCTTTACAGTGAGAGCTATACTGTGACAAAAGTGCTAAATTAATGTGTTCAGTAATGTAGACTCCGCATCCCACCCCCAAAATGTCATTCCATCTGAATTCTCTCTGCTGATTTGATGGTAGGAAAATGCGAGCTGCTCTTTTTGACTTGCACTGTTGCTGCTCTCATTGTTTTTTAAAAAGTCCTTCTGTTTGTGTTCCCTTATGCTCTTAAACTGGGGTGGAAACAAATTAAGGCTGAAGTCCTATACACATGGGGGTGAGAAAGCAAGTTGTGCTGAAGTGCATGGGATTTACAGCATACAGTTCTGCTGTGAAAGTCTTTGTTCATCAGATTTTCATGATGGATTGTTTTTACTAATCTGTCTCCCCCCCCCCCCCCAATTTCAGAGCTTGGGTACAAATCTGTAAATAGGGTTGCAATGCAGTGTAATTCTATCCCCCTCATTCTGCGGTGGTAAATATGGGAAACTGCAGTGTGAGCTTTTGGACTGTCTGAGAGGGCATCTGTTTAAAAGTATTGATAGCCTTTCTTAGCTTTGCAATCCTAACATGGGGTAAATCTTGAACCAAGGAATGTCTTTTTCAGCATCAGGGCACGATTACTAAGACTGAACTTCGTTTAGCTTGAAATAAACATTTATTGTACTCAGTTTCATGCTATATTTAGGACAAGAATAATTGCTTGACTGAATTTGAGTCCACCTGGCCTTGAGTTTGGTCTCCATCTGTGGAGCACAATGGCAGTGGTTACCATTTGTGGTTCCTCCAGTACACTATCTAGAAATCAGAGAGAGACTGACTCAGAACATAGGACTTAGACCTATCTAATACATACTGTGTGTGATTTCATTTTAAATTGAAGAGTCAAATTTAAAATTACATTTAAATGCACCATTAGCAAATACTTTGGTTTTTAGATTATTATAATAATTATTATTATTAGTAGTAGTAGTAGTGATATGTGTGAGGGGATTATCTTCATTTGATTTTAAGGGTTAACTCTTTCCCCTCTGGTCAGAATCTATGTGCTACTATTTGCCTTCCGGTGGGGTTGAGGTACCAATGGAAGCTGTTCTTTTAAGACTAATAGCTCTGGTGGCCTCTATCAAGATCATACCTCTGGAGGGAACAATTAAGCCTCCTCTCATCACACACCACAGTCCCAATTTAAATTAGTTTTAATTCCTGATGACACATGGAAAAGAAACTAACCCCCCCCAAAAAAAAAAAAAATTCTATAAGCCTCTCACAGCCAATAGATATTCAGAGTATGTTCCAAATAAGAGTAACCTCTGATTGTTCTGCTTAGAAGTACTCAGTGTTGAGAATCAATCACCTCAAAAATATACCAAGCCAAAAAAAACTCTGGCTCGTAAGGCTATTCAGATTTAAATCACATCATTCTGAGTTCATGTACAAACATAAGGCTATCATGGTTAACAGAGGACCATTTGCGCAGTATACCTGTTTGTATATAATGATGCAATCTAAGAAAAAAGAAAGCCCACTGCATAATTTCTGGTGGTTAGCTTAAAACAGCAGGCAGACTGCTGTTGGGATGTTATGTTAAGCATGCTGTATGAACTGCACATGACAGGCTTTAAATCTTGTTCTAAATAGCACTCCTTCTTACGGTCTAACCAGGTCGTTCACTAACCTTGAAGAGACAATTTTCCACTCTTGATAAAATGTTTTGAAAACTGGAGTTGTGATTTTCAAGCAGTTTGGCAATCAATCAGATTTATTGCTTGGTTCTTTCTTCACAGATACTGGCTGCTTTTATTGCTTTCTTTCACACACAGTGGGCAAATTCAAGTTATATTCTAAATAAGGAAGACTCAAGATTTGGTTTTTGGTTGAAATATCAGGCCGTCTGTTCAACTCTTATTGGCTTACTGTGACAATAATTATGAATTCATTTCAAATGGGAATAGTTGGGGGGATCTACTAACATCTTTGAAATATTTTCTTTCTGTGACTGCTCTAACCTTGTTTTTCTATAATGTTGGATGATTTGATGAAGATCGGAAATCAGGAGTTCTCAGGGTATTGCCTGCCTGCCCATATAGGTCTCTTCAGTATTTCAAGTGAAGGAAGCACAACATTTTGGTGTCATTTCTGTTGACCTGGGAGAGCTATTGACTCTCCTTCGGGTCATAGCAAGTGGGGACTATTATTATGAGCTCTTGTTAATATGAGCTCACCATAGTTTCTGGTTCTTTACTAAGACCAGAATTACTCACCTTTGCACTAAGTATCAACCTGATGGCCAACACACCAATAGATGGTGATGGAAGCCATCAATCTGGAAGCAGTTAAAGCAAGCATAGGCAAACTCGGCCCTCCAGCTGTTTTGGGACTACAACTCCCATCATCCCTAGCTAACAGGACCAGGGGTCAGGGGTGATGGGAATTGTAGTCCCAAAACAGCTGGAGGGCCGAGTTTGCCTATGCCTGAGTTAAAGGCACATGCTGTGTATATTTACATGAATATCATGTATATTTCCTGAACATAATAACTTGTGAAGTCACTAATTTTTCACAGGTGCTCAGGGCTTGGAGGAACTACATGAATGGATAACCATACTTGTGCTGTTAAGAATGGGGAAGAAATTTGTTTGTTGCATGTTTTCACGTTTAATTCCCACTTCCTAAGCCAATGTGAAACTCTCACTTTGCTGAGGTTTATAATGTCATTCTCCTACCAAAATGCATATTAAAAATGCATGTATTGGGAGAGTGACGCAAAGATCAGTGAAAATAATGTACAAAATGCATTATAATAGGAAACATTGCTTGCCCCAAAGTATATATTAGGAGAAATGCACAGAAAAATGCATATGAATTTGCATGTGGAAGACTATGGGGAAAGCTTGCTAGATATCCATAGATTCAGGGTTCTATTGTTAGACTTATATCCTATCCTTCTTATGTGGTGTGGGAATCCTGTAACCCTCCAGATGGTTATGCATTCCCGTTTCAACTAACCTTAACCAATGTTGCCAGTGGTCAGGGATTGTTGGAGTTGTAGCACAACAGTATCATCTTTGAGGCCACAGGTTATCAATTAACTCATAGCTATTTACATGTGTTCCAGTTACAGATAGGTAGCCGTGTTGGTCTGCCATAGTCAAAATAAAAAAATTCCTTCCAGTAGCACCTTAAAGACCAACTAAGTTAGTTCTTGGTATGAGCTTTCGTGTGCATGCACACTTCTTCTATGTATCTGAAGAAGTTTGCATGCACACGAAAGCTCATACCAAGAACTAACTTAGTTGGTCTTTAAGGTGCTACTGGAAGGAATTTTTTTATTTTGACTATTTACATGTGGTTTCCAGGAAACTTACAAGACCAGACTTGCTTAGCTTCATTACTACCTTTGGAGACATGGAGATTCCTTGACTCAAGCTATGAATACTCACAAGAATCCACTCATACACTAAATGTAAAAAGAAGTTAGCCTAATGTTATGGAACAAAAATGTGATGTTCCATAATTGCAGCAGAGAGAACATTTTATTAATCTACACGCTTTTGAACAGTTTGCAATAAGGTAAACAACAACAACACCCAGTTTTGGTTCTTTGGTTTGTCAGTCACGTGTTATGGAAATAAATGTCTTGAGAGGTGCTGTTGATCCATTAAATATAACTCTTGCAGTTTATGTATAATTAGCTGTAATTTTCAGATAACTAATGCTTGTTTCATCTGTGCATTTCATTATCATGCTTTCAAACACGATGGAATTTGATTAAAGGGAGTGAGAGGAGCGAACACCACACTTAATAACAACTAAATCTATGTGGTCTCTATAAACCATGAACTCATCATGAAATACTTTATATCCATCGTTAGGTGACACAGTATTGTTGATAACCTTTTCCCCAAATTCATGGTTGAGAAAAATTGTGGTGACATCCAGTATAATGTGCTCTGGAGGGTCCATTAGCCTTCTGGATCAGATTTGGGGCATGTACACTAAGCTGCCAGAGGGAAGAGATGGGGAAATAGTCTCATTGTACAAGAGAAAATTCATTAGACAAGTGCTCTGACACTGTTTGAACTCACCCTGGGTATTTCACTTATTTTTATTGGTGCATGTGTATGAAATTGCGACATATTTGTTTGGCTGTCGGATGAAAATTCAGTTTGGTCATGTAGTTAAACCTGGATTGTCCTCATTAATTTTCAGCAGCTATGTGAGTATATTACTGGAATATAACAATTAATTGATAAAAAGTTTTTAATGTTTTATTTTATTGATGCCTGTCGCTTTGCTGTTATTAAGAATTGGGTGGTTTCACAAGGCTGTCACTGTCCATAGTTCTGTTCCCCAAAATGCTGTTGCAAGATTTTAAAGGAGCTTAAGACATTTTCCATGCCTTTTCATACTAATCTTTTCATATTTCATTTAATAACATCAAGCAGCCAGGTGGTATTTAATGGGCGAAATCAGGAGGGGGGAAACCCTACTGCTTTTCTAATAAAGTACAGCTGATAGCTAATCTTGAAATGGATTGGATCTTTGAACATCAAACCTTTTAGCTTCCAGCATGCTGACAAAAATCTCACAAAATATAAAAACCCTGCAGTTGTTGTAATAGGTGAAGTGCTGATATGTGCTGTACTAGTTTCAGATACTACTAGGCAACAGATTGCTTCTCTCAAAGCACTCCCTGTAAAACACTAACTTTGCACATAAAAGTGAATAATCCTTTATTTTATCAGCCTGGTAGTATCTTAAAATGTGGCACCCATTACACACACACACCAATTTCCTAGCACTGATAAAGTCTGCATTGGATTGCAGATTGACTGAGGTCACAGAATTCTAATTCATTTATAGTTGAAAATAGATACATATCACCTCTTATCTTACCAGTTAGATTCTGTCAGGCTGAGCAAAGTTTCCTCAAACAGTTCACTTGCAACAAATGGAGGGGAATTTGCTTTTACCGTTATCATTTTGTATATATGTAACTTAAAAACATAAAGCTAGCTGATATAAATTTAGGAGTGTTCTTTAGCTGTGTGTTGCATTCATAAGGTGCTGTTTTGATCCTACTTGTTTTGCATGCTCTTCGGTTTGAGGATTTGCAGATTCTTAGTAATAAAACTAGATATGCACCGGTATAGAAATATATCCCTCCCAATCCTAACTTTACTGATTTGTTATTGTTACTGTGTGGTGTGTATGTATCTTGAGACAAATCTATGGAATTATGAAGTAATGGGGAAGGTGTGTGTGTGTGTGTGTGTGTGTGTGTGTGTAACTCCCTCCTTCCTCTCTACCCTAGAAAAAAATGTATAGTACAGTATTTGGTGAAAGAATGTGAAAGAAAAATTTAAGAAGTGGAGAATCGACAGTGGCTAAGAAGAGGAACATTAGAAGATGTGTGCTCACACCTGGATAGCTCAGTTGGTTAGAGCATAGTGCTGATAATGCTAAGGTTATAGGTTCAATCCCTGTATGGGAAAACTTCATATTCCTGCTTTGCAGGTGGTTGGACTAGATGATCCTCAGGGGCCCTTGATCCATTGCAGGAAGACCAGCAAAGATATGAAATTTCACATATACATGCACCAACTCAGGAGTGAATTGAGGGATAAGGACAGACTGCAAAAAGCTTGTAGGGTGCTCATAAGACCATAAGGACAGAAAAGTTGCCTTGTTGGATGACCTTCCTATATTCTCTCTTCCAAATACCAGGTATTTGGTTTCATGAATCATGTCATCCTTGGTATTTCAGATAACTGGTTCAATTGATGCAAGCAGCAGATACACAGGCATAATTTTTGCTAGCATCTGGATCAAGCCTTTTAAAAATACTTCACAATTATGTGCAAAGCATGTGCAGCTCTGACTGAGATGACACTAGGAATTGTGATGGTGTGCTGAGAAAGCAGGACAAGGCTGTTATTTTTACAGATTTCTTAGGAAAATGTGACTACTAGTCTGAGAAAACGAAATAAAAAAGAGGTGACGAGAACACTTTGTATTAGTAAATTAGAAACAAGCTTGGAATTAAAATGAGGAAAATTAACTCATTACATTAGGCCTTAGTGGCCTTGCTGGCTAATGCAGTTTATTAGAAACATAAAATGCTTTGACATTAGGCCACAGTTTATCTGAAGGTAAGAAGCTAAAAGAGTGGAGAGCTGTAGCAATTAGAGGGGGGGGGATAGTCAATGTGGTGGCTTTCAGATGTTGTTGTACTACAATTCCCATCATTGCTGATCATTGGCCGAGATGACTTAGGTTCTACGACGTCTCCTGGACTAATTCAAAGAGAAAAAGTTACAATGCTTTTAGCTGGTTGAATGGTTCCATTCCTCTCAGATTTATTTTATTGGTGATTGGTATTGCAATTGTTCTTACAACTGTAAATTTCTTTGTAGAGCACACTTTCAGTCACCAAGCTCACTGATTGATCTAGGTAAGTAGACTGACCCACAAATCTCACCAAGTTGTGAGATGCAAGGAGGTTATGTATGCTATCCTGAACTCTTTGGAAGAAAGGTGGCATTTGATTAAAAAAAAAAGGAAAGTAGTTGCATTAGCGAGTATAATATTTGCAAATAGAAATTGTTTACTTCTGTGCTAATTAAAAGATCCCTTAGGTTGAGTTTACTTGTGTGTGTGTTCATGAACTTAATGAGGCAATTAATATTTTCTTTCCCTCAGCTCACCTCTTTGGAAACTGCTCTTTAAGCTCCTCAAAGTTTAAAATTCAGCTTGTTCTGCAGAGGGACAGATGTTAAGTATTGTTCCCTTCCTAAACTGTTTACATTATGAGAGTGGGTCGTACACGTGCTAAAGAGGTTTCTACTTCTCTCTTTGAGAGCTATCAAAGGGCTAGGATCACTTCCTTTTTGCTGTTAGGAATGTTGTGCACTGAATACTTAATAGGTGTTGCTAGGTCCCAATTTACTCCCATTTTACTATTTTCACAGTTGTTATAATAATAACAATGGGATTATTTATTTATTATAGTGCACCTTGGAGGCTGGTACTGCAAGGTGGGATAGAAAGTAAAATTGGTTTTTTTTGTTGGCAGCAATGTTATAAAAAACTTGTTTGGCTATTTTTGTTAACAGCAAAATGTCTAGACAATAGCTGTGTTCGTATTGTTTATTGTTATATTCAATTGTAAATTCAAATTTAATTCTATTGTGTTTTATGTTCGTTTAGTACAGTATATGAATCTGGTCTGGGACCAGAATGAGCTTCATTTCATTCAGCTGTGGCACATCAGCAAAGTAGTATTCCAACATCTGTGGTTAAAAAAATAAATGCTTTAAATAGCTGTTTGTCACAAAGGGCAAAGGTGGGGGGAGGGCAGAGCTGTTTGCTTAGGGAAGGAGACTGCAGTTCTTTCCAAAAATGGGGAAAGAAAAAACTTGTGAACACTTATCATCTCCTTCACGATTCACAGAACAGCTTAACATCATGAAGAGGAGTTTGGATTTGATATCCCGCCTTTCACTCCCTTTAAGGAGTCTCAAAGCGGCTAACATTCTCCTTTCCCTTCCTCCCCCACAACAAACACTCTGTGAGGTGAGTGGGGCTGAGAGACTTCAAAGAAGTGCGACTGGCCCAAGGTCACCCAGCAGCTGCATGTGGAGGAGCGGAGACGCGAACCCGGTTCCCCAGATAACGAGACTACCGCTCTTAACCACTACACCATACTGGCTCTCAAGATTTGCCATCATGAGATTCATAGTCATTGTGGTTCCTCACCCTCTAGAAGGGTTGCCTTGAAACAGAAGCACAGTCTTAAGTTCTTAAAAAACCCTAAAATACACATGGTGTGGACGTTTTGGGCCATCTAAAGAGAGAGAAATGCAGCTTTATTTCAGCAAAACTGCTGTGGCTTTTAAACCGTATGCTGTTGGTTGAGCATTTAAGCCTTTCTTCAGAAGTCACCCTTCCAGCTTCCACTGTGGATCATTTAAAGCCATTAAAAGGGAAACCTAGCTTGTTAAAAGTATTTGGGCAAAATACCAACTGGATCAGAGCTCTAAGACATGGGTGATGTATAGTGCAAAGAAATTTGATACAATCCCATGTGGCTTCTTTATTGGTTTCCAACTTGTCATAGATTATATGTCTGGCCTGCAATTCTCACTCAATGACAAGATTCCCTTGGGTAAAAGGGACCAAGTCCTGATGAGAAACATTGTGATCATCTGTTGTTCACTATATAATTCTAGAGATCTGGGTTCTGGTGAGGTACTTTTTAGAAACTGTTTAATGTGTGAAGCACTACAGTTATTTTAACATATTTCCCTGTAATACCATCTCACATTCAGTTCTTTAAGGTGGACATTGGATGCTTTAATTCTACAGTTAAAAGTGTAAATTATGAATGTGGAACATGTATGCAGCAGTGTGTCTCTTATAGATAAACTCAGCTTGGTAAGAATTGCTGCAACTTCCTATTGAGTGGTAGACTCAGATTTGCAGCTAAAGATTATGTACACTCCTACCTGGATTCATTAAGAACCCCCAGCGTTGCTCCCTGTAAATGAAACAATGTCTTAATCTGTCCCTGGCTATTTATCTTCCACTTAACCAAATGATTTGGGCTTCCCTGGATGTCTTTCCGTTTGTACTAAATGCCTCAGAATCCTCCTGTCATGGCAGCTTGGATTTTCAACACTAAGTAAATTGTTTGCTTCTTGCTTTAAGTAAATAAACATATTACATTAGTAAAACAAATGTAACTATGTGGACTCTCTCTCTCTCTCTCTCTCTCTCTCTCTCTCTCTCTCTCTCTTTCTTTCTCTCCAGTTGTACCTTGGAAGTTGAACGGAATCTGTTCTGGAAGTCCGTTTGACTTCCAAAATGTTCAGAAACCAAAATGTCCGACGGGGCTTCTGATTGACTGCAGGAAGCTCCTGCAGCCAATCAGAAGCCGTGGAAGCCCCGTCGGACATTTGGGTTCCAAAAATAGTTCGCAAACAGGAACAGCCACTTTCGGGTTTGCAGCGTTCGGGAGCCAAAACGTTCGAGAACTAAGCTGTTCGAAAACCAAGGTACGACTGTATATATATTCAAAACCAAGCCTGAAATTTTATTCTTGTAGTATAAGCGTTGAAGAAATGTTATCTCCTGCAGCCTCCTATCTTAGATTATTGAACTACTGTGTCTGTTGTTAGTGATAGTTCTTCCAATCCCTTCATTCTCTTTGCAGTACCTCTGCGTGCCAGCCACAGGTTTGTGCAATGTAAGTCTGAGAGCTGACGTTTTCAAAAAGTTGCCCTCTGCTGCCTCTACTTTGTTTCATGGTTTCAGTTTAATTTCTGCGTACAAGGAACTGGGCTTCTGAGTGCCATGGTCTGATTTTGTTTCCGTTACATGATGATTTGAAATATGAACTTGTGCAGATATTTTAAAAAGACCAAATAGCTTTCATTAAATACAGATAGAGGAACCAAATATTTTTCTGGGAGTCATGTAAAAGTTCAGAGTTTGAAAGGGAGATATGCAATCATACCTGACAGCAACTGTGGAATCAGAATTTATTTGGTAGGAAAAGATAGAGGACGGCCAATCTTATTTCTGTAACATCAGCTTTCACCTCTTAAATATCTAATGAAATGTATAAAGCCAACGCTGCAAGAAATTAAGAAATGCTGCAGCCTAATAGTTCTGACCAGTCATTACAAGGTGTGCTGCATACAGTGCCTTGAGGTTTGCCGCTCCTTAAAATATGGGTTTGATGGCTTTCCTGCTTCCCATGTAATTTTCATCTAGCCTCAGGATCAGGGCAGCAGGGGTGGGAGGGTGGGGCTGTCACTGCAGTGTGTGACACCAGACAAGGCACTGGCCATTTCGTTAGTAATAACTGTTTTTTCCCTTCTTACACGAGCTTGCAGTTTATAGAGATCGCCAGGAAGACAACTCTGCTTTGTTGTGCTCACAAAAGTTTCAGTGTTACCTGCCCAAAATAAAGCGCCTGTGATGAAATGAACTGTTGTACCTCAGAGGTATTCAAACAAGCCTCACAAACTTAGTCCATAGAGCAAAAACAAATACAATTTAAGAATATTAGGCTGCATCCAGCACTACTGCTCCACTGGTGCAGCAGACTTCTGCTTGCTCAAGGGAACTTTCCCCTCCGCTATCTTGCACCATTAAAATCCACTCCAGATTTCAAATCCTACCAACTTTCCCCAATTTGTCACTATAAAACAGATGCATTCAACGGACTTCGGTGGGAAGAATTTATCAGGATGTCCTTAATATGTAATTCATAGTGCCTGTAAGATGGGGAGGGGAAAGGAAGGTAAATCCCTAGATAGTCTGTCTATCTTTCTATCTATCGGATACATGTCCAAGCTCTCCTGGACTCAGCTAGATTGGTAAAGAAAAAGCAATTTATATGTGTTGTATGTGCAATACTGTATAACATTGTGCCACCCGATGGAGCTGTGGAGTCCTGTTTTTCTCTATCTGTTTAAATGAAACACTTCTTTGATGTGTCTAGATCCAGCCCCTCTTTTGTTGTAGATCAACAAGGGCTTGTTGGCTCCCAGTGGCAACAATAAATATACTACAGTCCTATGCGTATGCAACTGATTCATCAATGTCACATCTTTGAGCCTCAGTGCTCCTCAGGTATTAAATGATGATTCTGTGCACTAGAATCACTAGAATTGTTAGTGTAAAATTTATATATATATAAAAAAGAAAGATATATCCCACTATAGCTGGCCAGTTATAGAGTTTTGTGTTAGAATCCCTGTAGTATCACGTTATCCTTCAAAATTTGCATTGCTCCACATTTTGTGATGTAGCTCTCCAGCCAAAATATGTGGGAAAACAGTGTATATTTGTGGAAATAGCATAAAAGTGCAATAATCATGTACAAAAATGTGTATTAGGAGAAATACGCATGAAAGTGTATGTGAATTTTCATGTTTTTGGTTTTTTTAATGAACTGACACTGTAATGGAGTGAATTTAAGATTGCAAAAATGAGAAATTGATGGTTATATGCAGAATAGCACTATGGGGTACATCTTATCAGTGCAATGATTTCTCTTAGGGCATTGAAACACAGGGCCCCCCAAACTATTCTGTGGCTTATTCCAACTCTCTGGAATAGATTTGGGGATGGAGGAGGCATGCATAGGGTGAGGAGAAGGGGAATCTCCCTTTCACAAGTCGAAATTGTTATGCTTATGCAATAATTTAGCGAAATACCACCCTGTGAAACCAAAATTATAATATTAATGTGTTCCTATACTCCAGTGGAGTTAACCTTGTCCTCTCATCTCTTGTATAGGCACCAAAGGTCTTTCATTGGCAGATGGCTGTGTGTGTGTTAGCTCTGTTGTTGGCTATTACCAACATATTTCACAATGCAGTTCCATAAGCACTGTGACTAATCTATCAACAAAAAAGACACTTGATAATCCTTTGCTGAATCCTGACACATTCCTCACCCACATAACTTATTTGCAACCTTACAAACTTGCAATAAGAATATGCATACTAAAATAGAATCACGATTACTGAACAGTTCTCTAAACAGTCTATTTGCTCTTTTGCATTTCCTGTCTACAACAGTTGCGTAGTAAATGTGATGGGATTAAGAATCTCTTTGAGGATTGCATTGCAATAAAGTGGTGCTTTACTAACAACTAGTTTGAAGGTAGTGATCTATTTATTAGGTGAGAACCCATGATCTAAGGTGGAAGAAGTTGAATGGCTGAAACAGTGAAGGTTAACAGATTGTACCGCTTGGTTTCTTTTACAGTTTTTCAATGAAATATTTTCACAAAGTAATTTAAACTATATGTGAGGTAGAAAGCCAATGTAACCTAAAAATTGAACTGATTCCTTCCCTCAAGACTAGCCTCTCTTCCCCCCCCCCCCTTTTCCTTTTCTACATAAAGCTGCTCTTCCATCCTAGCTGGTATTTAATATTATCATGTGTTTGACATGGATTAGCATATGCAAGTAGACGTGGGTGTTTTTGGTGGCAAACCCAATTTATTCCTTTTCCTTTTGAAACAGAAAGCTTTCAAATAAAACTGGAAAATCTTGCTTTGTAATAGCTTGACAAGTAATCTCCTTAAAAGTTTGACAAGGCCACCAAATTCAGAAATAAATAGGGTGATAAACATGAAGAAAATTATGGCTGTTGTTGACATGGCGGCTTTAGCTACAGCTGCAAAGTTATTTGGCAAATGGGTCTTGTTTAAACATGAGCACTTGGGTATAGGAGCAACACCATGCTGACCAGGTCTCAGGTCTTATAAATTTGGCTGCTGAGCCAAATATAAGAAAGATGAGGACCTCGGCATTCATTGTATTTTTGGGATGGTAATTCTTGTGCACTATTCCTTCCCCTTTTAAAAATCTTTGCTTACCGAAAGAAAGACATCACTTGTATTGCCTGAGCTGTTTTCTGCTTTTACCTTGCAGTTCCTTCCTTGGGAAATGCACATTAAGTATCAAAGTGGCCCCATGAAATGGGAAGGGAGGTTGGATGGTCTTCACATGGCAGGGAATTTTATTTTATTTTTTAAAAGCTGGCAGAAGGTTTTCTTTGTATTTTGAAACCTCAAAAAAGAGTGCCATGGAGGTTGGATATTGTGTTTCAGTAGAATGCTGAATCCCACAAAGAGGGAGGTGATGCACAGTAGGACAAAACTGGTTAGAAGTTCCAGGACCATGGACAACTCCCAATGAGTTGCTGTGATGATGGTTGGGAACATTCTGAAGCCTTTGAGGTCTCCATCACCTGACCACTTCTTATAGGCTCTATCCCTTGTTCAGAGCCTTAAGAGAGCAATCCCTCTGGCCTGAAGATAGTCACTTTGCCTCCATTCCATAGCCTTCCTCCTGGGACCACCTTTGTCCCAAGCCATGCTGCAAACAGCAGGATATCTGGATTCTTCCCACCATTGTATATTTCATTGTTGCAAAGGAAAGGATGGTGCCTCAAAATGGTGCTATGGATTCAGTCTTTTTAAAATCATTATACTGAGCTTTGTATTCCAGGAATAGCAGCAGTATATTCAGGGGAGAATATATATTTAAAATACGTTTCTTCTAAATCACTAAAAAGCCAAATGCCTTTCAGAAAAAGCCATTGTCAAGGGTAATCATCAGGAACCATGTTCACCTATCAAGTCAAATGTTGAATTGATCAGAGAGCCTTATTTTCACTTAAGTGCTTCTGCAGAATGATGTTTTCAACCAAAACATAGGCCCCTGTTTTTAAAAAAGTACAGTACTTTATAATAACTGTATTTGAAAAAGATTGATTTATTAGTACAGTTTTCTGGCTGTGCCTCTTCCTTTACTTCTCTGAGTTTTTAAGGTGTTTTTCTTTGCGCTTCCCCTCCCTTTTTTCTTCATTTGGTTGTTGTCAATAACAGGAAAAATTCCCTGTGGCACCATTCTGCGGGTAAGGATCTGCCAGCCTTATTCAGAAACCTATTCCATTCTGCACACTTTCTTGAGAACAAGTTGTACATAGATTTTGCCGCATCATACAAACTCTTTGCTTCCCCTTGGTATCTGACAAAGTTGTAACTGTGTAGCTTTTCTTGAGCGTGTTACCTAGGTAGAATTACAAAAGCATATCAGCACAGAGGAAAGAAAAGCAGGTGCATTTGTTGTTGCCTGCTTTCATGTCTGAATAGAACTGATTTTCGAAAGAACAGAGGATAATTTGCCAGCATGTATTGCGAGAGTTTCCATATTTAGATTTTAATGTTACCAGCTCTTGTTTTTTAGTTTCTCTTTTTTTTTGGGGGGGAGGGGAATCCAATTTGGAGCATAGTCAGAATTGCTATTACTAGGTATTTTGAAGACTAATGGGCAGCTTTATTGAAGCTGCTATGCATAAATTGGACTGAATGTTTATATGGTAAAAAGGTATGATTTGAATTTGTTCGTATTCTGTGATTTCTCTTGTTTTCTTTGCCCAGAACTGCTACACATTTAAAAATCTTGTGTTAGCTATTTGTATATTGATAAGGAAAAGAATAAGACACAGGCTACATTAGTAATGGCTAATTTACATCACATTTTTAACCGTCAGTTTTGAAGCCTGCTTACACTGAAGTAAATCCCAAAGAGTTCACTTGCCATAAACCAGCCATGGTTATGCATGATTAAGCATTTACCTGAGGGGAAGCTTTACAGAGCTTGGTATATATATATATATAGTATTCCACTGTAAGTCTGACTGATATCCACAAGGAAAACCTATGGGTTAACTTAATGTGAAGGTGGGACTTTAAAGGGTATCCGGATTGTGTCCCAAAAGATTTATCTTTTGGTAAGCATATTTAGGATTGTGTGTCTAATTCTGACACACAATCTATTATAATTGTTATAATTATAGTCCCCCCATTAGCTCTAATACCTATTAATCCTACCCTTCCTCCAAGGGACTTGGACCTCTATGCATATCCCATGTTTATCCTTGCAACAACTATGTGAGATAGGTCAGGTTGGCGGGGACGTGTTGGTTGGCCTATGTACAACATAATCAGAGGCGATGAGTTGCGATTTTCAAGACAGTAGTGTATGTCAGTGTCAAGGAACTGACATCGGAGGGAGAGGCGAAGGGGAGGCTCCCAGATGATGTTGGCGAAGGACCCAGCAGCAGGGGGAGAAACAGCTCAGTAGAGGGGGAAGCCAATCAGCGCAACACCAGGGAGAAAGGGGGGCAGACGGGGGAAGTGGAGAGAGGGCTCCAGGACTCTTCACTGGACATCAGTGAGGAGAGCCCAGGTCCTCCGCTACCCACGCCTTTCCTGCGCAGAAGACTCCCGCGCAGTGAGAGGAGGAGGAGACTGGGTGTCAAACAACTTTTATGTTGGAAAAGATTTAAGAAACGCCCACTGATGGATTCTGCCAGTGACTGAGACGGGCACGATGAGAAGGGGCTGTGCAGTCAGAAAGGTTTAACAAGGCAAATTAACTGAGAAAGGCACCAGCTTACGCACGAGTAACTCATACCTATTACAGTCAGATACCAGAGTCTGCAAATGCAGAAAACAGGCAGCTCTATCTGTAACAAGTATCAGTGTGCTGAAGGCATTTTACACTCTGTTATTCAGCAATGTTTATTGCATGTTGATCCACAGCTGAACACGAAACGTCATTTAAATCTCTCCAAGATAAAACATATAGGCCTACAGTATTTATAAATGTTTTTACTTGCAACCGTTTCCCATGTAACTGTCTCTACTTATTTTTGTGCAGGTGTCTAAGAGAGGCTGGGTGAAAATATTTCCAAGCCCTCCTAAAGAAATAAAATAAAAATCCAGTGTTTTCAGGCTACTTCTAATGTTGCATCCTGACTGGTACATTTCATGTCACTTCACATTTGTCCTTACTGTCCAGGAATTTTGGCTTTGAGATTCCCCCTGAATATACAGTTGCTATTCCTGGAATACTAAGCTCAGTATAAGGATTGTTCTTAGTAATGCTTAGTAATGCTGATCTTGGCTAATTGCACTTATACATCTGTGAACACGAGGCCACTGAAATCAGTTTCCTGAGAAGGGGAGGGTAGGTTTGATATGGCACTGTAAATATGCATGTTTCTGGCATTACGGTCAGATATCCCTTCTGCTGACATACTGTATTTTGCCATCTATAGGACGCCCACGTGCATAAGACACCCTCCCCCCATTTTAGGGGACTCAATTTTAGGAAAATTAGGGGAGATGGCCCAAAGTTATTGAGCCTCTCCCCCCCCCCCATGCAGCTGTGGGCAGGAAACACTTCCTAGATCATTTCTCGCGCGCAGTGGCATCGGGGGCATTTGCGCTCCCACCAGCCATTGTGCTCCGATGCCGCCAAGCACGGCAAACAATCCAGGGAGTGCCCACCATGTGCAGGAGCATCAGGGGAAGTTGCGCTCAGGGAGCACAACCTCCCCCAATGCCACCGCACACGGGAAACGACCCAGGGAGCTCCCACAGTGCACAGCAGCATTGGGGGAAGTTGCACTCCCACCAACAAGCTGGCTGACACACGCAGCTTCTTCCCCCCCCCCCACGTAGCTGCTGGCAGGAAACACCCCCCCCCCCAGATCGCTCCCCACTCTCTGCGGCATTGGGGGATGAAGCCACGCTCCCACCAATGAGCTGGCCGGCGGCGCACCGCTTCTCCCCCCCCCCCATGCCACTATCCATGTAATGAACAGCCCCAGTTTTTTGATGTGAGTTTTGAGTCAAAAAACCTTGTCCAATACACGGAAAAATACAGTAAATTAACAAAATGTCCTGGTGCAAAGTGAACTATTGTATTTTTTCTTAAACGATCCACTAAAGAAAAAGCTTTTTTTTAAAAAAAAAAAGTCTGTCCAGACTCCTAAAACAAAAAGTGGAACACAAAGTAAAATACCAAAAATACGTTTCTCGTGTTACATTGTTAGTAGATTGTGTGGAAGCACTGCTGGTCTACAAATAACTTAAAGGTCAAGTTGCAGGCTCTCAAACCCAGTATGAATACTTTTGTTTTTCACTTAATTGATTTGGACATTGTTTTTCTTTTCCCTCTTCCAGTGGAGTTTTTATACTGTGATTTGGCTTCCATGAAGTCCATACATCAATTTGTTCAAGCATTTAAAGCAAAGAATTACCCACTTCATGTCCTGATCAATAATGGTAAGTTTTCTTAAAAGTTGCTTTTTGGATGAGTGCTCCCCTATTGGGATCCATAGCATTGTTGTATATTTTACTCCCTTCACTTAGCAAAAGAACTGTGTCAGTGGGCACAAAGTTCTTGAACCTGAGAATTTTGTCCCCTGACTTCTAAGCTAAAGGAATCGTTTATGCAAGAACCTGATGTGCAACAGCAGTGGAAAAGGGCTAACTTGATATCAGGAATTGTTAGGAAGCATCCAGTATCAAATTGTCTTTATATTCTCTGGCAGTCTTCCTAACTTCATATGTTTTGGAGTACAGCTCTCACCAGCCTCAGCCAGCATGACCAATGCTCAGGGATTATGGGAGTTGCAGTCCAAAACATCAGTCCAAGCACACCATAAGCCAAGAAGGTACAGTAAAGAACCACCATAACAATCAAGGGATGGAGCAACCATTCAGCGTTCCTTGCCTACTAAGCATGCCCAGTCCTAACTGGGCTAGAACGTGGGGTTTGAGAAAAGGGATTCCTCTTAAGTCTTCTAGTACTACTGTAGACCTAGGGGTTCACCCAGATCTGCTGATAATTTCTTTTGGGGAATGAATGTTGCCATTTTGGATATATATATATAGAGAGAGAGAGAGAGAGAGAGAGAGGGAGGGAGAGATAAGTAAAGGTAAAGGGACCCCTGACCATTAGGCCCAGTCATGACCGACTCTGGGGTTGCAGCGCCCATCTCGCTTTATTGGCTGAGGGAGCCGGCGTGCAGCTTCCGGGTCATGTGGCCAGCATGACTAAGCCGCTTCTGGCGAACCAGAGCAGTGCATGGAGACGTTGTTTACCTTCCCGCCAGAGCGGTACCTATTTATCTACTTGCACTTTAGACGTGCTTTCGAGCTGCTAGGTTGGCAGGAGCAGGGACCAAGCAATGGGAGCTTACCCCGTCATGGGGATTCGAACCGCCGACCTTCTGATCAGCAAGTCCTAGGCTCTGTGGATTAATCCACAGTTCCAACCGCATCCCTTCTATAGATAGATATATGGATATATAGATTAATAGTATTGTATTGGTATCTAGGAAGTTTTCACATTCTAGACTGCTCCTTGGGGCAGAACAGTATCTGCTCCAGATTATACCCCAGGTGACAGGTGGCAGTAGAGGGAATGTTAATGGGAATAGTAGCAAGGGACAGAAAATGCTCCCCAGGACAAAGAAATGGGCTTCCTAAGTTGATAGAAGCCAGGGTGAAAAAGTTATAAGTAATTCATATAAGCATCCAGGTAGCAGTAGGGGAACAGGAGAGCTTGAAGGAATGAGCTTCAGTTGGGCACAGGGATTATTTTCTTCTTTTTGTTTGCCTGCTAAACAATAGATCCAATTCTGTCTGAGGAGGGAAGGAGGAGGATAAGTGACTGTCTGTCAAGTTTAAACCATGAAGCTCCGTTGGGAGAATTTAACAAAAGAAAAGAGAGGGTGAAGAATTGAAATAAGTTTTGATTCAGTCTGACTTTTATGTAGTTGGGTGTCTTGCTTGTTTTCTGGAAAAGGGAATCGGGTTCAATAGAATAAAAAGGAAAAAGGAGGAAAGCCAAACGTTTCAAAGGCTTGCCAGTGTTTCCACACCTCAAATAGTGCCAGTAATGAAATTCATGTCTTATTGCCACCACTGAACATAAGTAAGTTGCCTTGTTGGTAGGAGATGGGATTCTACATGAAAGTTATTCACTGGGCTTCTTCTAATAGACTTGTTCAGTTGTGGCAGGATCTTTAACCAGAACCTAATCCTTAAGAAATCATGTAGCATTTCCTGTCTTTGGCATCAGTTTAAAATGCGTTCTATTTTCATTTTGTACCACTGGTAGAGTAAGTCTAGGCCAGTCCTTTCTGTTCTATCAAATACGATTTTTTTTAAAAAAGACTTAATAACTAGTAGCATGTAACACTAAGCACTCCAGTTCTTATCTCTCTGGTTGACGAACTCCTTGCGAGTCGAACGTCTTGGCTCCTGAATGCTGCAAACCCGAAAGTGAGTGTTCCAGTTTGCGAATGTTCTTTTGGAACCCAGACGTCCGGTGCAGCTTCCACGGCTTCTGATTGGCCGCAGGAGCTTCCTGCAGCCAATCAGAAGCCACGCCTTGGTTTCCAAATGTTTTGGAAGTCGAACAGACTTCCAGAACGGATTCTGTTTGGTTTCTGAGGTACTACTGTATAAGAACAGCCTGCTGGATCAGGCCAATCGCCCATCTAGTCCAGCATCCTGTTCTCACAGATGATCAATTGTCACATTACAGACCACCTTTTTTAGGAGAAATATACCCTTTTGTTTTATTTTAATAACTAAAATATGGTCATTATTTCAGCTTGATTTTTTTTTTTGGGGGGGGGAGTTGATATGCTGTTAGTTAATTTGATAGAATGTTGATGAAAACCAGAATAATTTTAATCCCCAGAAGGACTAATTTGGGCAAAAACATACGGGCAAAAATAAATTGCATACAGATTAATCCAATAATGGCTGAAGTGGCAGCTGCAATTATCATGGCACGGGGGTGGGGGTGGGGATCATGATTCATTAGCTTGACTTCAGTGGGAAAAGCCTGCTCATGTGAATAAGCTCCTAGGCAATGATGTTCTCAACTTCTGCAGAATTTCTTGTAAATGCCACACAAGACATGAATATTTGCAAGCATGATGGGTTGATTTAAGGGCAGGGATGTAGGTTCCTATATCTCCATGTCTGTTCCATTTAGCTTAACTGAGGACCTGAAGATTTGTTGAGCACACTTTAAATTAATGTTCTCACGACAAAATATGTCAGGCAAAATGTGCAGTTTCACAGAAAGGTCAAGTCTTCCCTTTTTAGGCTTTCATTTTGCTTCACAGACACTATTCTTCACAATGCACAATGTTCATGTGCACTGGCTACATTTTCAAAGCAAATGTGTAAAAAAAGTGCATAACAAATTGTTAATTTAGGTTAAAAAACCACAACTTGGTTTTTTATTTCACCATGAATGGCAGGAGAAAATGTATTTTATTTCTCCTTGATTTTTAAGTAAATTAGCACAAGTACTGCTCCTAAGCTCAGTTGCCATTACCGCCATTAAGGTACCAAAGGAGAGAACATGGTGATTTAATAGTGCCAAAAGAAAAAGAGACTGCGTGAGAAATGTATGCATACTGTGAGCCCTTTTATTTATTTTTTGAAACTTCAGACTTCCTTTCTTACTTATTTAATGCAAGGTATTGTACAAAACAAATATTAAAACCTAGCTGAATGGAAAATAGCAATATATAAACTTTTTTCCTTTTTTTTAAAGGATGGCTGAATAGGCAAGCAAAGTGGTCTGTTGCCAAAGGTCTTGCTGTTAAAAGCATGGAAAAGGACAACATTCCTCCTCCATTGCCCCGGTTAGGAAATCCTTGTGCGGGGCTAAAAATCAAATCAAATCAATACTTCTCTGCTGAGAGATGTTAAGTGCATTCCCCCAAGATTCTCAGCATTTTACTCTGCCAGACTTTTCAAGGACATAACTCTGCTTCTGTTTTTCACTTTGCAATTTTCTGGTGTATGTACGTATAAATTCCATATTTGCATCTGTGGAGGGTTGCATGACTTCACATGCTGGGCTACCTTTCCAAGCTTTCCAGGTTGAGTTGAATGGTCTGAAGGGTTTTGTAAATGCATTAGACTGATTGTACTTGCAATCCTCTCTGCGGTCATGAACCCTGCACTATCTCCATAGATGCAAATTAAGAACACCTGAAGAGGACTATTAGCCCATGATATGTGAGGGAACCGTGCTAGATGGCAGGCCATGACTCTTGCACAACATTTGCATTAAAATTGTGAGAGCTCTTTGGCTATCAACATTTTTCTCTCTCCACCAGATCTGGCAGATGCTCAGCATTTTAAGATGTTGGGCTTCATACTGTTGCTGTCGGGTTGCTAATAAAATGCAGTAACAGCTGTTTTGTGTGTTACAAGTAGGGATGGGGGAGGATTTCAGTCTGGAGCAAACTTTTCTGGTTAGTATCTGACATACCATGCTCAGATCTGAACATAGTCATGTGAGTTAGATTGCACACCTATGAACATTTCCAAGTATGGACTCTTCCAGTTTACAGTTTTAGGGGGGTGTCCCCCCCCCGGCATTTTGAGAGCTTCAATTTATCTCTCACCTAATGAAAAACATATCTAGGTGACTTACATGCACAATTTATAGTGCAATCTTAAATGGAACTAGGAGGGGTGAGTGCAAAATGGTGGATTGTCCACCATCTCTAAAGCTTTACTGACTTATATGCCTGCGCAGGCAGGAGGTTCTATAAGGGCATCCTACCCCTTCTCCCCCTGTGTATGGATTTTCCCCCTTGTTCTTTAGTTCTCTCATCCCAGCCCCTTTGATTCCAATTGGAGATAATTAGTTGTGCCATCTCCAGTCTGAGGGTGTGTCATGGGGGTGTGACGCCCAGCGTGGTGGGGGGAATTGCGGCGTGTGTTGGGGGGGCACGCGATGTTACCCCCCTCCCTGATGGTGCCTGCGGTAGTGCGCTTCCCCCACCCCCTTGTTCCTCCACCAGTGGATCCTGGAGCCCCTTGGATGAATGAAAGGGCCTTGGATCCAGTATATTTGAAGTCTGTTCTGTCCTGTCCCTAGAACACTCTGTTTTGGGGCTTAATATGGCCCACTGCTGACAAAAGAACCACTAACTGTAGCCCTACACTCACAAATGTTATTCATGAAAATAGAGGAAGCTTCCGTTACAAATGCACAGTTCGTAGGAGGCAGGAAGTCTCCTCTTCTCTTTCCTAATCCCCTCAAACTAGAGGATTTGGGGGTTAGGTTTGCAGTTGTTTTGTGTTAATTTCCAGTGTGGTGTAGTGGTTAAGAGCGGTAGTCTCGTAATCTGGGGAACCGGGTTCGCGTCTCCGCTCCTCCACATGCAGCTGCTGGGTGACCTTGGGCCAGTCACACTTCTTTGAAGTCTCTCAGCCCCACTCACCTCACAGAGTGTTTGTTGTGGGGGAGGAAGGGAAAGGAGAATGTTAGCTGCTTTGAGACTCCTTTGGGTAGTGATAAAGCGGGATATCAAATCCAAACTCTTCTTCTTCTTCTTCTATTAAACTTAAAAATTCAGAAGAGATATTGTCTTTGGGCCGTTCCTTTGCCATCTAGTTGTCTAGTTGTACTGCAAACTTCTGTCTGAGAAATATATTTACTTGTTGTCATGATGATATATGATTGCTTTGAATGAGAAATTGCTGCTCATAATCCATCTCTCTTCCTCTCCCACCCACCCACAAATATCTACAATTAGGCCTATCAGCTAATTTATGTTAATGGCAATTGTTGTAAAACATTTTTTTTTAAACCCACAGATCTTGGAACTGAAATTTTTCCTCTCCAGAAATTAAGCTTTGTGTGCTTTGTCCCAAAATCAGGCTTTATTGTTCGAGTGACTGGATACATAAATTCGTTTAATTAAAGTCATGGACACATACACAATGTAAACCCTAGAAAGTTTGTTGGCATCAGCTTGTATTGGATTGAATATTTTTATCCAAGATTTAGCTACTAATTAAGGAAGTTACTATTTTCAGTGCAAATATGAACTTCATAGCAGGATGTCATTAGACTTTTTGGTCACTATATTCTTAGTTGTATTATTCAGTAACTTTCACCCTCTTCTATAAATCATGGGCTGACATTTGACAGGATCTATTCCATGTTTTATGGTTCACCAGGGTGGATAATATTTATACTATTATTTGTTTGTTGTTTTATCTGAAGTATTTTAAGGCTGCCTTTCAGAGCAACTAACTCTCTCAAGGTGGCTTACATAAAAACTTACAATTAGGGAACAATTTTAGTTTACATACTTCCATGTATCAAAATGCATAGAGCGATCCTGCAACCAGTCTGATCTTTTCTTGTTGTATTTCCAATCAAAACCTCAACAGTATCACATACATCACTTTTTATTTAACAAAGAAAGTAGGTGGTTTTACACACTTCCATTGTTTCTCTTCATTCGCCTCCCCCCTTGGTATAGATTGTTTCCAACTGAAGCTTTCCAATGTTCCATGCACTTAAATGCTCGCTCTCTCTCCAGTGTGGATTCCCTCATATATCATAAGGTTTCCCTTTCTGTGTTTACTTTCCTGGGAGCAATCCCCATTAAAAAACAGTGGGCTATAACAGAATAAACATGCATAGGAATGGGTTCTTAATCTGTGGATTTGCTAAACTCTTAACCCAGGGCAAATCTGGGGGTGGTAATACATGAACACACAGAATCCCCCTCCTTTGAAAATGTAATTTGCATTGGAAGAAAGAAAGAAAAACCGTTGACCCTATTGCAAAAACACACATAACATTGTTGTTTAGTCGTGTCCGACTCTTCGTGACCCCATGGACAAGAGCACACCAGGCACTCCTGTCTTCCACTGCCTCCCGCAGTTTGGTCAGACTCATGTTTGTAGCTTCAAGGACACTGTCCAACCATCTCGTCCTCTGTCGTCCCCTTCTCCTTGTGCCCTCCATCTTTCCCAACATCAGGGTCTTTTCCAGGGAGTCTTCTCTTCTCATGAGGTGGCCAAAGTATTGGAGTCTCAGCTTCACGATCTGTCCTTCCAGTGAGCCCTCAGGGCTGATTTCCTTCAGAATGGAGAGGTTTGATCTTCTTGCAGTCCATGGGACTCTCAAGAGTCTCCTCCAGCACCATAATTCAAAAGCATCAATTCTTCGGCGATCAGCTTTCTTTATGGTCCAGCTCTCACTTCCATACATCACTACTGGGGAAACCATACACTTAACATTAGTTTGGCCTTAAGTGTGGGGATGAGGCATCTGTGAATAAGGCAAAGTAGGGACAATTTATCAGAGATAAGGGGCAGATTTTTTCCAGTTTGTTTAAGATTTTGAATCCTAGAATGTTGCTTTCCAAACATTTTTTCCCTCAGTAGCTGGAACATTCTCCTATCTGATGTTGGAGCTCTATTATTTTTCTTGCCATCCTTTCCTGTTTCTGTAAGACAGCACACATCACCTGTGTATCTGAGTTAAAACATAGGGTGGTTTGAGTGTGAGTTTAATGGCCTTGTTCATACAAAACCCAAAGCCAAACCATGGCTAAGTGTGACCACAACAGTGTGCAGGAAAAAACCGTGGTAACTATAGCTTGTGAGACAAATCACAAGCATCTGGTTTACATGTAACACTAAGCCAAACCATGGTTTAGCTTGCGGTAGTGTGGCAGAAGCAGAAGCAGAAAATCACCAAAATGACTGTAATTTTCCTGTAAGGATTTGGCTTTACATTACATTTCACTGGGTCTCGGTGAAATCTTGGTTTATTGCAGTTAATGTTTTCCTGTGTTTGACCTGGCTGAGCCATTCCTCCCTCCTTCCCAAAAGACATCTTCATTCAGAGCTAATTCAAGTACATAATTCAGACTGGATCTTGCTGAATGTCAGAGTTAATGTGCAATTATATGGATTGCCTCAGAATCTTGATATCTACTTGCATGTACACTAATAGGAGATCAGAAAATGCTAAACAAAATATGCATTGGCACACACTGTACAGATTATTCATAAATGCGCTTGCTGCTGCTTTACTTTTTCTATTGATGTCTGTTTAATCAAAGGCTTTTGAAACCAAGCTCGCTAAACTAAATTAGTAAATTGCATATAAATGACAGTCCTATCAAAACAGAGAGGGCTGGGGTTTTTTAATAATAAAAAAAGTGTCACTAACATTCTGTCTGCTGCCAATCCTTGTTCCTGAACTTGGGTGCTATGTGCTATCAGACACTAGGGAACATTAGGAATCCAAAGGCAATTAGCAGTGAAATCTATTCAAAAAGTAGTTGATTTGTAAGAGCTCTCCTATGAAAAGTTTAGCAAAAGAATTTTTAGAGTGGGCAAAAGATGAAAGTGCACCATGTTCTTGGCAACAAATAGTTTCACAGTTATTGGCAGTAGAAAAATAGAACAGCTTTTGTTGCTCAAGTTCACCCCTTTAGGACCCATGAGTAAAGCTGAGGACATGTTTGGATGCTAGAAAATCAATAGTCTACAACTTTTAGTGCCTGGTGAATGTTGTGTAGTTAATAATTTAAAAAGGGGAAGTTGTTCTTCCAAGGCTTTTCCTTTTATCTGAAAGCAGGTCTCTGTGTATGTATGTTTGCTTTATTTCCTTCATTTCTTTCTAGTGCTCAGCAGGATTAAAATAGCACAAACATACATTTCAGGAAATATTTTTGGGGGGAAGCAGTTGTATCTCTTTGGAGACTAAAGAGCTGTTGGAGATGGCAAGAAAAATATACATGAAATATACTCAGAGTCGCAAAGTGATTTCATGCTCTTTATTCAGCTCATAGTGGTGAAGAGGAATGAATGAATGTCCCCTCAAAGTATCTGCCTTATATACATTATTTACACAATGGGCTGCACATGATTGGCTAATTCCTGAATTCTACTGTAAGCCAATCAGGTTGTGGATTCACTTCTATCTGGAGCAGGATTGGGTGGTTCCTGCCAACCAATCATACTGCTGCATTGTTCTAGGACCAATCAGACTGCTGCATTCTGAATCCTATTGTTCTAGGACCAATCAGACTGCTGCATTTGGATCCTATTGTTCTAGGACCAATCAGACTGCTGCAGTTTGGATACTATTCAACTCAGTACATAACAATACAAATAGTGATTTATTTGGGCGGGGTGTGTGTGTCGGAGAACATGATGAATGTGTCTACAGCATAAAGTCAGAGAGAAACAATAGCCAAAATTATTGTGCCAAGAGGACTGAGTGAACCAAGTGTGCAAAATCTGTACAGTAGAGGCAAAGCAGGCTTTCCCTCCTCTAGGAATCTTTGAGCTGAGCTAGCTCAGGGCCAGTTCCCAAGGCAGAAATGAGGTGGGACAAGGTCTTTATCCATTGTTCAATGCAAAAACAATTCAGTAGTGAGAAAGCAATCAAGCAACTACTTTGGTACTCGCTCAGTACACCTGCTTTTCCTGGGCTTTGTTTTTGGTCATGTGAATGAACTGTCCCTGAAGGTGGTTAGTCCAAGGTGGAAGAAAGCAGGGCATAAGTATTACTTGCATGATGGCACTTCCTCATTTCTTCTTCTTCTGGAAATGGAGTTGCTTGGAATTCCATTATTTTTTGTGAAGGAGCTCATTTTTTTTGCAGGTACTAGGAAGTTTATAAGCATATATATATGTATATAAACACACACACACACACAAATTGATGATTTCAGGTAGTTTTTTTAAAAAAAATTATATACCACCCTTTGTGTAGTGGTGTTAAATATCTCATGTTTATGAATAAGTAGTTTGTTAAGGGTGTTGGGAATTGTGATTTTGTAAGTGGTAAGCTACAGTTTCCATGTTTCTTTTGGGGGGGGGTGATTATGTGCTTTCAAATGTACGATGTGTAGCAGCCTATATAGTGGTCCATTCACCACAAGCAGGCTCCTGTATACCACAAACTTCACCTGCACTCTTTCTTTTCTTTTTAAACTTCACAGCTGCAGTGATGCTGGTGCCTGAAAGGAAAACAGAGGATGGGTTTGAGGAACACTTTGGTATTAACTACATGGGACACTTCTTGTTGACCAACCTTCTCTTGGAAACACTGAAGCAATCAGGAACCCACAGCCACAATGCTCGAATTGTCACTCTCTCATCAGCTACCCATTATGTAGCAGAATTACGTCTTAACGATCTGCAAAGCAGGTATATTGAAATAAAATGAAAAACTTCACTGTACCTCGAGTTTACAAAAAATTGAAACCAGAACTCCAGAATTTAGCTCATTTGCCTTGTATATCCAGACTTATTTATTTCATATTTGTATCCCATTCCCTCCCTACAAGGAGTTTTGGGAGAATTCAGGATGGGACAACTTTGAAAATTCTCTTGCCTTTATGAGCATGAATTTTGGGTTCTGCACATCAAAGCATTTGCTCCCAGTACCAGCCTATTCTTCCTTCTAACACACACACCTTGGAATGCACTGTAATAACATATGAGGGCTGCAGTATTTAATTGGGTGAAACATTGTCCTGCTTAATCAGGAATCAGATTTTTTAAAATAAAAAAATGATTCAAAATAATTATTTTTAAGAGAAAGACTTATGAAGACTCCAGATGGCAACCACCATTTTAAGGGCCATTCTGTTTTGTGTGCGCGCAGGGGGGTAATACCTCTACAAAGGTTTTGGCTGGGTTCTTCACCTTTCAGGGATGCTGGGTTGCACCTGTGCTGAATAAGGGGTCCAAAGTCCCTTCCAGCCCCATGATTCCATAAATTCATCCTCTAAAACACACACAAAATGACCTTTTCTTTAGGACAAGTTTTCTTATATGCAAATTAATTCAAGTTTAGTTGGTTTGATTTATTGATTACACAAATCAACCTTTCTCTAATTGTGTGACAACCTTCCAAGTTAACCTTCAGAAAGGGGGAGGTGTGGGAGGGTTTGCTAGGCAGAAGTCCTCATCCATAGCTGGCAATGATGCCCTTGTGTCATTCTGAGGACCATCATTTCCTGCTGGGGAGCATGGGATTCGCAATGTCCTCCACCTCCAAATTCATGAAGCCATGCAAAAGAAGAAACTACAATTTCCTGCTCCTCAATATTTCCCAGGTTCTCTGTTGCCCAAAATGCTACCCTTGCACAGTTTTCAGATGACAGCAAAGGCAAGTAGGAAGGAAAGCATTGTAGAAGGGCCACAGCTCAGTGGCTAGCATCTGCTTTGAATGCAGAAGGTCTCAGGTTCAATTCCTGGCAACTCCAAGAATGTTCCCTGCCAGAAATCCTGGACATCTGCTACCAGTCAATAGACAATTCTGAGCAAGAGGCTCCTGGCTGTTTGGATTCCCAACCTACACAGAGTCTAGCACTTCTCCACTGACTGTCAGTTTCTCTCATCAGTTTTGCTCTCCAATTGGCAATATCCCCCTTCAATACTCTTGCCAGTTGGCAGTCGTTCTGGCATGTGTTGGATATCATTTATTCTATTTAAATGTTGCCAGATTTCTGTTCACCCACCTGCCTGCTCCTTAACCCTTTTCATTGGGTTAATCTGTTCTTCCTTTGCTCTGTTTTAGGAGAATCATAGAGGGGGAATTTATAGGTCTCTAATCCCAGCCCCTGCTTATTATGCAGGAAATGCAGAGCTTAGAGCTGTGCCATATACCCTATTGCCAAGCCATTTTTCTACCCAGCCATTCCTTTTGCATTGCTAGAACTGTGTTGTCTTCTTTGCTGGCATGGTGTGACTTTGGAGACTGATACTAGTTGCTAAATTCAGCATCCTCAAAACAACAACAAACCTCTGGTTACGTGAAAAATATTCAATAAACACACAAGACGTAACCGGCTTGGTCCATATAACTCTACTCTGTAAAAGTTGCTGCTTACAGCAGCTACTACTATGCTATAAGATCCTGTGATATCATATATGAGTTTGTACTACTGATGAAGCCCAGGACAGCAAAACAAGGCTAATATTCCGGAAATCCTTGTCTTAGATTCTGTGAAAGGATTCTGTGGAACTGTAACAACCTTTCGCGTGGATTGTTGGACTCTATGAACAGTCAGGTGGAATAGACACTTACACATACATGGACCTTACACATAAACTGATTAGAGAATGAACTGATCCACAGGGTCTTCTACTTTTTTTCGTTGAACTTTATGAGCTACTTCTGTTAAAATCTACAATTTAATACAATGAATAGTATACTTTATTTATTCAAATGTACAGCTGGTTACATCTTGTGTGTTTATTGAAATTCAACATCCTGACGAACTTGGATGGATTAAAGGAGCTAATAAGTCATGTTAGGGTAATGTTTTTTTAGGGGTAAGAATGGAATGCATATGTTGTCATCTTCTCTTCCATGTCAGCCTGATGGAACAGCCTCTGTGTTTCTACTAATGTAACCCAAGGCAGATTATGAAAGTCACAGAGTATGAACCTAGGTATATTGTGGAATACAGAGAGTGGCCTACAGGGTGGAATATCTGAATATATCTGAGTACCTGTATGAAATCATTTCAGCTGAAAAGTGCACAGTGAGTGTGTAGGGTTCAACCAGGCAGAGCGCCTTCTCAGTAGTGGCACCCTCCCTGTGGAACACCCTCCGTCCAGATGTCAAGGAGACAAAGAACTCTGCAACTTTTAGAAGACATCTGTATTGGGAAGTTTTTAATATTTGATGCCTTATTATGTTTTATATATTCTGTAAGCCGCCCAGAGTGGCTGGGGAAGCCCAGCCAGATGGCCAGGGTATAAATAATAAAATCACCATCATCAGCTAAACTTTGGTTTTGTATAGCACGTCCTTGCATTGTGAGAACTCATTCTGTTTCACAAACCTATTGCATGTGAGTTACACATTACCAAGGCCACATCCTCCTTTGCTGATCTGTATTTGCATACTTCATCAGAAGGTGCTTTTTAAGAAGTACAAATCCAAAGCTCACTTGGATATATGGAGCAGGGTTTTTTTGAATCCTGGCTTGCTTACACACAGTGTCAGTGAGAGAAGCATAGGCTTAATTTAGGGGTGCCATTTGGAGAGGGTGGAAGGGTAGTGAACTCCCTCTTCCCCTGGTATTTCAGGACTCGTGAGTATTCCTTTGGGTCACTTATAGCTTTGGTTACTTAGAAGTATTTATTTTTATACTGCCGTTTAACCCTGAGATGGCTTCCAAGGAGGCTCATTTCTCTCCTCCCGGCTTAAAAATCTTGGGAACTGTAGTTTATCCCCACACACAGAGTTTCCAATACCTTCAACAAACTATCTCTGGGGGATTCTTTAACTGTATGCTGGGTATGCAGCCGCGGTTTGCAAAGCAAAGCACCAACTTTTAAAATAATCAAAGAGCAGCGTTAAAGCTTTTACATCAAAAACCATTTCAGGACAGGTGGAACAAGAATTGTTCTCATCTTTCCTATTCACCTGAAGGTCTTCAGGAATAGCAGGCTGCTGCCACAGGAAAAAAAAACCACCCTGTTCTGCATTCCCATGAAATGCAATTCTTTTGTTTTGGTGGTGGGACATCTGACAGGGTCTCGGAAGATAACAAAAAGTAAACACAACAAATACCTTTAAGATTCATAACTTCTTAGCAATTTAATTTTGGATACATCTCAAGAACAGGTTTCTGTGACTCATCTTCCCCCATTCCCTTTGCAACACATACTACTGAAACCTGTCATGGTGCTCTGGTTTCCTTCTTAAGAGTTTTGGCTTAGCGAATTTCTTAAATGACATTTCAACAAAAGTCTCGTTTTAGCATGCAGTGTTTTGATAGCCTTTCTTCTGTGTTCTCCTCTGAAATTGCGTGGACACGAGAGAGCATAATGCAGGTATAATCATGCCAGCTAGAATTTCTCCTGAATGGGCAGCTGTCTTTTCCTGCCTGTTACAAAAGTACTTCAAGAGAGGAACTTTAATTTGCATTCCAGGCCTCCATATCTTTGAAATATCCCCCTCTTTTGTGGGGAAAACAGAAAGCAGCAGCATCTCCTTAAGATCCTCATTATAAAGCCCTTGGAGAGCAGTTGGACCAAACAGGAGGCCCACATTTTGTTAGTGAAATATTGTATGAAAAGTGGTTTAAACAGCTCTTTCCTTATATGTTGACTGTAAAATAGAGTATTGCACCTGCATTTGCTTATAGTGCTCCTTAGTAACTTCAGTAAACACAATAAGGTATTTTAAGAGTAGCCATTACATTACTAAATATTAATCTCGCTCACTTGTTTTCCTGTCTTCCACTGCTCGTGATTACCATTGAGACAAATGGCTGTAATGATTCCAGCCCACATATGCAACAGAAGGCTAGGCAGTAATTTCATCCCGAACTTACCTTTTTGCCTGAATATTTATTGCGGTGCTGTCAGTATAACAGCATGATAGATTAGGAGGTTTTGCATTAAAATGATTCTTAAGTAAAGTAGACATGAATATGTTGAACGAGCCCCTGCAGGACCTTTTTAAAGCTTCTGAAGCTTGCTTTGTTTCTTGGATACCTCATTTCAGAAGTTTTAGATCTTTGGAAAATTCAAATAGTGAATACTATAAGCCTGTTTGTTCTATGGAATTCATTCCTGTCAATGTCCATTTAAACATTATGTGTGTTTACAGTTATGATAACCTCCATTTGTTTTCTAGTCAATAACTGAGTTGCATTTATCGACTGTTACTGGCAGTGATGTGGGTTTTCCATAGAATTTTGAAATGCAAAAATATTCCCTTGAAGTTTAGGGTAATTTGCATTGGGTAATTTTCACTGGAGAATTTTCAGGTTTTGAGAGTTATCCAATTTAGTTTGCTTATTTTACTCGTATTTAGCAAGCAAAGCTAAAATTCTTGAAACTGCTAGGCTTGCCCAGTAATATATTTGCAGATTAACTTATTTTCCCATGTAAAAATTAAAACACGGGGGATTTTTATGCCCTTTGTCATTTATTACTGATCTTGAGTATTGGACCCTAGTTCTCAGTCAGGTATACTTTAAGTTATCAGGTAAAATAAGCACAGATATCACACACTGGCTAACATAAATAATACATTTTGTATGTTATTTTCTAGGCAAGATTTGCCTAAAAACTCTTTTGATGGAAATACTGTTGTGGTCTGATCTTTCTGATTGTTTGATTTCCTTTATTTTTCTTGCTCTGGGATTTATTTCCATGAGGAGAGGGTTGCAAACCACATCAATTTGGGTGACGTGCTAATTCAAACCATGGCCTAGCTCACAACAGTGAAGCAGACAGAGGACCACAGGAAGAGCATCATGGCCACAACATCCTTTCCAGAAGCCCACACACTTCCTTATTTGCACAAAGCCATGATTTGTGCACCATTTCTCTGACTGTGTTCTGTGGAACCCTGGGGTTCTGCGAAGCAGTGCAAGGGGTTCTGCATTTTTTTAAAAAAATGTAATGGTGGTGAAGCATGCGCAGTGTGTGATTTCCACTGAGTTGCAGCCATTGAGATTAAATGCCCTTCCTCTTCTTCCCTTCCTTTCCAAAAGCTAAATCAGTAGTGCCCAGTGTGGGCAGGGCAGTGTTGATTACCTGGCTTCCCAACCCTGTGCTTTGTTGTTCATTACTGAAAGGCTGTGTGTGAGAGAGAGGCAGCAGGGAACTTACTTTTGCCATTGCCTTATCCCTCCTTCTCTTTGTAATTAGCAGTAACAAACTGCATTGGAAAGCCCGGTAAGCAAACCCTGCCCACACCATACCACTACTGGGTTAAATTGGCTGTTGAATCACTTGTAATGGGAATTCTTTGTCCCCCTCTTAGCACCTTCCATTGAGCTGCAGCCTGCAAGCAAGGGTTCAAAATGCTACTCCTTTTAACACTGACAGAAGCTAGGGGAGTATTGGCTTTGTCCTCATTAGATCTGGGAAGTATCTGGGCAGCTGTTTCCTCATACCAAGAGTTAAAGACATTCTGTGTTGGGAATGAAGGCTCTTTATGAGGCAAAAAAATAGTTGTCCAAGTTACCTATATCCTTGTCCTTCTCAGAGCACCTGCGTCTTTTCGCTCTTCTCATTTCTGCCTTACTTCTAGCGTTAGCCAGTCTGTGTTAGCCAGGTTGTTTAATTAGGTCCACAGTCTCATCAACAGTGAGTTGATTTATGACCAATTTAGGGGCAGTTTGATGGTGAGAGAAGACAAAGAAGACAGACAGGAACAACCCCCCCCCCAAAAAAAAAAATTCAGAATGTTCCTTCCACACTGTCTATTTAGTACCCTACTGTGCTGCTCCTACCTGTACAGTTTGTTTGTATTGCATACAGAGTTTAGGGGGTCAAGGAGTTGTATGAACAGAAACTTTGAAAGTTTTATAATTTTAAAAGGATAAAAGCCAAAAAATAAATAAATCGAAGCATACAGATGTAGTCACCAGAAGGTTAAGATGGCGGCTGTGAGGCTGATTAGCTCTTTGGGGTAATTTACAAGGCTGGCTTCATAACATTTTACAGTGTTGCTTGCTGGGGGTCATCAGAGCACGTAAACAACCTTGCTCTCAGCAGAAAAGAGGAAAAGTAGCCAGCAGTCAGCCCCCATGTTACAGTTAAAACACAGTTTTAAAGGAATTTTGAAAAGGAATCTGTGAAGCTCTGATAAGCGTGTCTTACCTCAGCGCCATCTTGACCGGAAACCCTTCGTTACAACTCATGGTTTGTCTCTAACACTGACAGAGATAAGGACTCTTTCTGGTGAGAGCCAAAGCCTAAAGGATGACCAGCAAAGCAAAGGCTTCTCCCATCAGTGGCTATCAGCAGCAGAGTTTTTCAAAGTCTCAAGAGTTGATGCTTCTAAAAGTTGCAGCTCTGGCTGGCTTCTCCAATGTTCAACTCCATCCCCCCTATTTATATATATATTATTGCAAACATTCTGCTATATTTTTGTTTAAAGTGAAGGGTTCCAGCACTAAAAAAAAAGCCAGAGAAGCACTGTCTCAGTATTGTATGCAAACAAAGTCAGTATGCTTGGAGAGCTTTCTGTTGAGGGCTTCATTGCATAGAAGGATGCCTCTGAATACCAGTTGCTAGAAATCCCAGGTAGGCTGAGTGCTGTTGTGCTGAAGTCCTGCTTGCCTGCTCCCCATAGGAATGTAGCTGGCCACTGTGAAAACAGGATGCTGGACAGACGAGCCATTGGCATGTTCCAGCAGACTATTCTTAAGGAGGAAAGATTCATATTTGACTGTGTTCTTGCCCTATTTCTCTGCTGCCGGTTAGGAATAAGTGTCTAGACAGCTTTAATAAACACTAGTTTGCTGGCTGCTCACCAACTGTTAGAGAAATCTTGGCAACATATATAGACACTAATATCTCTAGACTTCTTGCCAGAGACATGTGCTGCCTGCCTGCCTGCCTTTCACCCTGTTGTCTCTCATATTGTGTGTGTGTGTGAGAGAGAGAGAGAGAGAGAGCCTTACATATATACACACACTCATGTGCATGTAAAGATCAAGATTCAGAGCATCCACTGTGTTTTAAGGAAAGAACCAAAATAGCTAAAGGAGGATGATAAATGGAAAAGACGCCGCTTATGAGCATCCTTAGTATTTCAACCACAGTTTATAGATAGTTCTGCAGCAAAATGTGTGAAAAACTTACCTAAATCAATAGAAAGTCGGCATCTATAGTTGCACACAGGACTGAATCCAGTTGTTGAAAATCTGCAGTTTCCTGTGATCACTGGACTCTTGATGTAATCATGAAGCTCTATGCTGCCTGGAAGATCAGCCTTATTCAGGCATCCTTGAGATTAGCATTCCAGCTCTAACCTGTCTACTATCCTCTAGCAAGAAACCTGATTCTACCGATTTAGGCACTTCAGCTTACAGATGGTGATGGGGATTGGGAAGCTAGCATTATCATCTTTGTGTGTGGAATTTCCATTTTATAATAATGTCTTTGATAGGACTGCCTTCTCTCAATTAATAGGCCCGATATTCAATCTAAAAGGATGATTTTTTTAAAAAAAGGAATAGTGCATCAGTCTTGCACATAATGGCAAACTGGCCACTGAGCATAATGCTAGAAATTATGCAAATAATTTCCACATTCCATGCAACTAAAAACCTGGTCATCAGCTAAAGGACTGAATATAGCTATGACTGGGTTTTTTTTCCTTAGCCTAGAGAACAGCGATGTTTTACAAACATAAGGCACAAATCATTAAGAAAGCTTTATGAGTTCTAGAGTGCTTTTGTTTTCCTCACCAAGTGCTGAAGCCAAGGTGTATTGCAGCATTTTACATGTGGCCTTTTGTTAGAAGTCACTTATGGTATGCAGAATAATAGTGCTTTTGTTTGTTGAAACATTTAGCAATCTGCCTACGCCTGAGTACATTCTTAATATACTGCTGTGCCCCCTAGACAGATTAACACCTTGGAAATTGGAGGGAGGTAGATTGGGAAAGGAAGCGCCAGGGTTTTTGATGTGTAGAATATACAAGTGGTTTGTGGCAGCCAGGAAATCCTGGCTTCTGGCAACATTGAGGTTAATTATAGCTGTCTTTTGTGAGCTGTGCACAATTATGTGTCTCTGAAGAATGAGCCCTAACAAGAAGGCAGGGTAGAGGAAAAAAAGGCCTCCAGGAACCTAGAAGTGACATCAAGTAGCCACTTGACGTATTATTCTGACCTTGTGTCAATCAATATGCGTCATTCTCCCCTTCAGGTGTAGTGCATTTGTCAGCAGTTTTAAAAAAAATGAATAAAAGAACAAGGCACAAAAGGAACAGAAGTTGAAGCATAGGTCTTGGTAGGCTCATGTTGTCCTCTCTCTTTCTCTCTCCACACAGTGCATACCATCTTGTGCTCAACTGAGCATGAATTTGCAGTAAAGTGGTACCTCGGGTTACAGACGCTTCAGGTTACAGACGCTTTAGGTTACAGACTCCGCTAACCCAGAAATAGTACCTTGAGTTAAGAACTATGCTTCAGGATAAGAACAGAAATCGTGCTCTGGCGTCATGGCGGCAGCGGAAGCCCCATTAGCTAAAGTGGTACCTCAGGTTAAGAACAGTTTCAGGTTAAGAACGGACCTCCAGAACGAATTAAGTTCTTAACCTGAGGTACCACTGTATTTGGAGCACAACCTAAGCTGCTGTTGCAGCCAGAAACAGGAGGTCTTGTCATGTTCTGGAATAAGGTGTAACCTTTAAAATGTAGTACAGCCAGAAACTGAAGAGTGTTAGAGAAGTAACTGATCCAGAGGTGTTTTTTTTTTGGGGGGGGAGCTATTTCCCCCTGCACCACCTCCGAAGTTCTACCATGCGACCCCAGAACAGGTTTTAGTGTTTCATATCTAGAGAGAATTGAAGCCAAGCTCTTCCATTGTGCAAGTCCTGTGCTTTAATTGTGGAAGTGAGAGAATGGGCTGTGATCACAAAAGCACAGTTGAGCATCTTGCTAGTGTGTCTGTACTATGTATCTTTTTGTTAATATGTGGCTGTTAAAATTTGCAGGTAATTTTTCACTGTGTCCAGTTAACTTTTCCATATGCTGAAGGCTCTTTGTCTCACATTTTCATAATAAAAAAATTCCTTCCAGTAGCACCTTAAAGACCAACTAAGTTAGTTCTTGGTATGAGCTTTCGTGTGCATGCACACTTCTTCAGATACCATTTTATTCCATTTTATTCAAGCCATACTTAGTTTTTCAATGCTAATACAGTAAGTGCAACAGTTACTTCTTGTGAGATCTGTGAAGCAGAGGCTGCCTATTTTTAACCTCTATAAATGTAATAAGAGACTTCCGGAAGTCACAGGAAATAACACATATGGTGTTCTGAGAGTCACAATTTAATTCTCCCAAGGGAACACTACAGGTGCCAACACTACAGTTTATATTAATAGGCAGGTTTATCTAAAGCACTTTCCATAAATGACACAATGAAATCTACTGAAATAATCACTTTGGCTACTGCAAGCAATGTGTTTTGAGATGATAAGCCCATTTGAGGGCCATTTTGTCGTATTGCTGCTTCTCTTATCCACTTCTCTATAATTTATTAAAACTTGTAACCAATCATGTGTCCTATAGCACACAGTTACCTTCAGAGAATTAATTCGCTTCTGTGTTTTTCCACCCCGTGTAGTTGCTTGTATTCACCCCACGGAGCCTACGCCCAAAGCAAACTTGCCCTTGTTCTGTCTGCCTACCGACTACAACATCTCCTGACAGCAGAAGGGAGCCACGTGACTGTTAACGTTGTAGATCCCGGCGTAGTGAATACCGATCTCTACCAAAATGTCTGCTGGGCAGCGAAAATGGTCAAGTGGATGACAGGCTGGCTTCTCTTAAAGGTACCTGGGGGTATTGTCAGAGTGTCATTTCGTGATGAGGTCTCCTGTGCATGGCTAAAGATGTATTCAGTATTGCTAGTGGCTCACAAATTTCTCATCTCTTCTTGTTGTGTTCTTCCTGTGCTGCTAACATGAATCAGAAACACCTCTGCCTTAGGAAGTTAATATTGCACACAGGTGGCCAGCTGGCAGCCCAGCTAGTCCCCAGCTGGTTTTACGCTTCCCCCAGACCTGCCAGGTCAGACTTGGCGCTCACATGATGCTGCACGCCCAGGCAACATGTCTTTGGCCAATAGCTTCACACAAGGCACTGCTTCTACGTTAGCTATCCAGCTCCAGTGACATAAGGTTCCAGGGACATTTCTCTCTTTGGTCATGAAAGGTTGAATACAGGCCTCAAGGACTGCCTCTTTCCATATGAACCTACCCAGAATCAGATCATCTTCTGAGACCCTTCTTCATGTGCCACCTCCCTGCTGTTTGCACCAGTGCAACGTTCTTACTTTAATCCCACCTTTGTGGATTTTAGAATGAAATGGCATGGTTGGGATAGCAAACTGTTGTACAGTTTATAAGTCTGACATGCACAGTATCTCACAATGTGAAAAGCATGGCAGACTTCTCCAAAGACCTTTGGTCAAACCCTCAGAGGTAAATTCCACTAAGTTCTGCATGGCTTACTCACAGGTTAAAAGGACTGTAGTCTGAATTCAATGGGTAGTAGTCAACTAAGTTTTACTCTAACTTAGACCCATTCAAATTAATTAACATGATTCAGATAGGTCAATTAATTTCAGTAGGTCTACTTTGGGTAAAACTTAGTTGACGACCACCCACTTAACATGATGCTACACATCTACTTTTAGATAAAATTGCAGAAATAGTTACAAAGGGGAAATATGTGTTTTTCTTTCATATATATTTGAAAGAGTTTACTGAAATAAAGTTGTGTTACACTAAAATCTTCCCTAATGTTGGATTAGGGCCTAGATTGTTCACACTTGGCAGGTGGATTTAAAACTTTGATATGAATATACAACCAGTATAGTGAAGTGTTTATAATCTGAAATAGTGTATAAAACCAAATTCTTAATACAATAAAACCATTCATTGGAAATACCTGATAATACTGTTTAAAAATACTACCTTAAAAGAAAAAGTGAATTGTTGACAATACACCCAGGGAGTGGGGGGGGCATTTCTGAAGGGGGGGATTGTTTTATGACTTAAGTATGGATTGTTTTTTCTAGTGTGATTTGCATCCAGTGGTATATTCTTCCAGTGGCAGATAATGCAAAACAAAACAAAACACTTCAGCCTGGACCCACCATAAGCAAGTAGATTGGAATCTGTCAATGTGATTCTAGTAGGCTGAATTAAATCGTGCCCTTTGTGCTTTCAAGTATGTTTCTTTTATTCTGGTCAGATAAGTTCCATGTCCTGGCCTGATTTTGGAGAGTCCTCTTGCAGCCCTCTGGGAAATAATTGGGCACTGATCTGCTGTAATGACGGCTGTGATCCGTTAACACTTCACAGAATTACTGAAATATGCATGTGCCCCCTGATGTAAATCCATGCTGAAATTCAAAAACAATGAGAATGCTGAATCATAGTGCATATGTGAACTGTCAGGAAGTAAATGCTGCACTGGACTGAAACATAGGTTTCTTAAAAGTGCGCAGGCTTCTTTCTTTCTTTCTTTCTTTCTTTCTTTCTTTCTTTCTTTCTTTCTTTTAATGGAAATGTCTGTCTTTATATAATGCTCTGAGGTTCAGTCTCCAAGGAATTAGGCAAGTAGGCAGCCTTTCTCCTGCAAAAAACAACAACTATAGCACACACCCTTTTTTTTTTTACCAACCATTTTGGCCCATGTAAACTTCTCATTTAGAAAGAGACACTGAGATGAAATATGCTTGAGAAGAAAATGTGTGCATTTGCTTACTGAATGTTATGGTATTATAGAGCAACCTTGGTGGAAGACATGTAGCATTTAGTTGTCCATGAAGTAAAAATGTTTACAGCAGAGTACTGGGATATATTTGCTCCCTCTCCTAAGCTGAGATTTCCACTTTTTTATTATGTACCAAGGATCCTCCAGCCACAGGTTTGGGTCCCAATTCCAAATGACCTGTATACTCCTTCCTGCTTCAAAAGCTTCTTCTTGGTGTCTTCCAGTGGCTTCTTGTCTCTCCTCCAGTTTGCCATCCACTTTCCTATCAAACTCAAAACACAACCCCTTTCCATCCCCAAGTGGACTTCCCACGCGTATATCCTATCCCTGTCTCTGTGGTCCTTTCAGATGCCTCCTTGACATCTTCCCTTTAATTCCAAGCATTTCCCTTTGAAAGTCAGGGCACTGTTTTGTATAGCAGTTTCCAGGAGCTAGCTCAAAGCATTCTAACCCATGATCCATGTACCTCACCATTAGGGACTTTTGTTCCCCTTAACACTACATATAGGAATGTGAGCTATCATTCTGATCTTACTGCACAGTAAGAGGTTCTTACTGCACATGTAGTTACTGCGCTGAAGAATGACAATGCTTTGAGAAATTTGGCAGGTTACAAAAAATTCCCACTTCTACCTATTATTTGTCACTGTCAGTAAAGTGCAAGCAGTAGACAAGAAACGTTGCAATTATCTTCCAGTTAATACTCTTCCAAGTCAAAAAGAGGGCAGGGGCTATGGCATTTCTGACAAGCAATTAACTAGCCTTCATTCCAACACCCCAGGGCGGGGTTGGGAGGGGAACCTTCTAGCGATTCTTTAACGATAGAAATTATAATCCCAGGATGTGAAAGACAGCAGCAGTCTTTCCTTTAAGACAGCAATTTTAAAGATGGACAGGGAAGTGGGAGCATGTGTGGTCCTTTCCGCTGCACCCTCCATGTTGTAAAATTCCACAGAGGCATTAAAATAATACATTGGTGGGGGGAGGGCCAGCCGTTGTTCACAAATGCAGTCTTATGTTTATATTTCAAGTATTTTGCAAGGTGTCAACAGGTCTCTTCCCAAGGCTGGGTGGTTTTCTAAGAGACAATTAGAAATGGACGAGCAAAAAAATAATTCCGGAAGTGGGCATGGTTTTGAATAAAAGCCCTGGCTCTTGTCCAAAGAAGATAATGGAGGAAGTACTTTCCAGCTAATTAAGACTGCTGTCCTATACTCACTTGAAGTCAACAGGACTTCTGATTAGTCAGGTATAGGATCACACTGTAAGGCTGCCTCTGAGGAAGGCCTTTTGAACCTACAGTAAGGCTAACTGAGCACAGTGGGACTTCCTTCTGCATAAACATGTTGGGCTATAGATCGTATCTGTGCCTTCTGCAAACACAGAGACAAGCTCTTGAGAATAACAGTTATCCAAATGTATTGATTCTCGTGTATAGCTCCATCTCCCCCTTACTCTGTTCCAATGATGTTGCTTGTGATTTACCTAACTTAACATATTAGATGAAGGACACACACCACAGAAAACTTGATATGGAATATCTGAACACACTTAAAATTGCTTAGTTTGTCCTACAGCCTGAACTATTTTATATACAGTCGTAACTTGGACCCAAACGCCCCGGAACTCGGACGTTTTGGCTCCCAAATGCTGCAAACCCAGAAGTGATTGTTCCGGTTTGCAAATGTCCTTTTGGAACCTGAACGTCCGACAGGGCTTCCGTGGCTTCTGATTGGGTGCAGGAGTTTCCTGCAGTCAATCAGAAGCCGCAATTTGGTTTTTGAACGTTTTAAGTCGAACATATTTCTGGAATGGTTTCTGTTCGACTTCCAAGGTACAACTGTATTGTTGTTGTTGTTTGTTTTCATGATGCACCTCTATTTTTACGGCTGCAGAGTGCAATGTAGTATTGACTTACAAGAAAACATGTGTAAGTTTGCACTGCAAAAGAAGTGTTTTTACAATTGTCTCGTTAATGAATTGTTAAATGGATTGTACATAAATTTTGCTTTTATAGTTGCCCTGAAGGAAGAGTCATAGGACTTGCAATGTACTAGACTCATAAATCACCCTTTTCCTCCGTTTCTTTTTGCTTGCTTTCACTTGGTTTCCCCCACCTCTTGCATTGTTCCTTCTCTGGATCAATTAAAGCCCAGTTAACTTGTTTGCATCACTTGAGCAAGTTTAAAAATCTGTACCATGGAATGTCTATAGATTAGTGTTTAGTGATCTCAAAACAAACAGCATGCTGGAATTCTTGTGTCTGAAATAATAGGCATCCATTGCTTTATGGTGCCATAGTAAAGGTAAAGGTACCCCTGCCCGTACGGGCCAGTCTTGCCAGACTCTAGGGTTGTGCGCTCATCTCACTCTATAGGCCAGGAGCCAGCGCTGTCCGCAGACACTTCTGGGTCACGTGGCCAGCATGACAAGCTGCATCTGGCGAGCCAGCGCAGCACACAGAACGCCATTTACCTTCCCGCTGGTAAGCGGTCCCTATTTATCTACTTGCATCCGGGGGTGCTTTCGAACTGCTAGGTTGGCAGGCGCTGGGACCGAACGACGGGAGCACACCCCGTCGCGGGGATTCGAACCGCCGACCATACGATCGGCAAGTCCTAGGCGCTGAGGTTTTACCCACAGCGCCACCCACGTCCCTTAATTAGTTAGTGGCTTTCTCCTAAAATTAGTAATATTCAGTAGCAGTGAGTAGGACAAGGCAGAGCCACCCTCCTCACTCCTTCTTCACTGCTTACCTGGACTGGGAAGGGAAGGGAAAGTTAGCAAGGAGGTTAAGACTACATGGATGAAGCAGATGGAGCACTGGATTAGCTACAGTGCTTGTGCCACTGATTCAACAAGCCACCTTGCCACTGCCCTGCTCTGTCCTGTTCTAGGCAAGGAGCAGCAACACTGGTGTCAGAAGTGTGGCTTCATAGATCTACCACACATGCCACTGCTGGAAATATTGTCTAGAAGGCATGCGTTATTGGTAACAGAGCTGGAAATTAATGGTGATTGCTCCTATTTTGATTAAGCAATGAAATACAATGAAGCAGAAAAATGTTATTTTTAAAAATATTCTGAAACGGAAATCTGAATTGCCACATGTTCTTCAGTTTTACTCTTAAGTACCTACACAATACAAGTCAAATAACAAACATCTCTCTCATTAGCCTTAAGTGCTTTTTGTCACAACAGCACTATGGAAATGCATCATTCTTGTCTAGGTTTTTAATATTTTTCTTCTTCAGTGTTTTTAAGATCTTCCTTTCATCCTCACTTGAGTTGATTGTTTAAAACAGCCAATGTACAACTTACTTGAAGTGATGAGAGCACAGGTTTAGCAAGCGGGAAATAATTAAAGCAATTTATCTCACTGAGTGATGCAGCCTGTTCAGTTTGAATAAAAATTAACTTAATTTTATTTTCCTCCATCTGTGTTCCAGGCCTAAGGCTTTGCAAAGTTCACAAACAATTGTAATCCTCTTAGTGAGCGCATATTTAAGAACCAAAAGGTCAGCCATCTTTCATTCATCCATCAAAGTTATTGTACAATTAAAGAAAAGCAAATAGCTGTTTTAAGTTTTGTTTTCAAAGGGTGCTGATCAGACTAAGGCCCTATGAATTCCTCCAAAGGCTTAAAGCTCATCCACACTTCCTCTTGTCACACTGCTTTCCCTAGAGGAAAACCGCTCTTTAGTGCTGAAACAGAGCAAACCGGAGGAGACCGGGGGAAGGAGAGCAGGAGAGAGAGACAGCTTGGCTCCCTCACCAGCCTGACTTATCACTGCCTCTTAGCCCCACTCCTCTCCAGCCTCCGCTTCTGCATCTGATTCTGAACTACTCTCTCCCACAGACTCTTCCTGCTCACTAAACCCTGTTGCTTCTTCAGCTTGCGACACCTCCTCCTCCCCCTTGTCTGCTCCCTCTTCAACTTCTGTTCACTCATCGTCATCCCAGCACCACTCCCCTGGCTCTGAGCCTTCTTCCTTTAGGGATTCCCCAGCTGGCACCTCCCACCACTCTTCTGCATCCATCCAGTCCTTGAGCATGCTCAGTGGCCATGGAGTGCTGAGAAGAGAAAACATAAAACTGTGGGGGCAGGGCAGATTTTCTGGAAATAGGGCATGACTGGCTGGAACCCTGCACTGCAACATTTTGTTGCAGGTTCCACTTCTACACTAGTATTTGCATTCTTTGTACACTTATAGAGTGTCCTTCATTAGTATTTTTTTTTTTTTTTGCAGATATAGCCAACGTACCTTTTTAATATGCTGCAATTTACATCTAAACCATCTTCAGCTGCTTTATTAGTACAGTTCTTAATGAAGCCCCATGGAAGAAGGGAGGGGGGAGCCATATCTGCATTATTTATTAGATCTGCAGCAAATGCTAGTCCTTTAGGAGCAGGCAAAACATTTGGAGGCTGTGTGGCTTATTAGGAGAAAATGCCTTTATGCATGTAGCTAATCTAGTGGCTTTTAAAAATAGTTCATTGGTGTAAACGACCAATATATACATTTTTTTTTTTAGTTGATATCAACTTGAGCACTACAATAGTTGCCCTTCTAGGGCAGGGGTAGAAATAAAGGAGAGAAGCTGTGCTGATATTACTAATCAATGCTTATTTTATTAAAAATGCTATTCCTCCTCCTCCTTTTTTTTTTAAAGAAAAGATATAGGCATGATTTTTCTAAATTCACATTGTCTTGTTTGTTGTATATTCCTATAATATCGTAAGTATTTTGGCCAGATAAAGGTTTTAAAATTGGTAACAAAGCTATCTTTTCATGGATGATTGCCATTCGGATTGTCTGCAAAGGAAAGATAGTCACAGAAAGAAACCTGGACAATCTAGTCTTTTGTAATCACTTCTCCTTTAAAGGTTTGTTGTTGAATGAAGCTTTTCTAGATTAACAATGCAAGTAACCTTGAGACTAATCATATGCAGGACAAACCTTTTTATGGAGAACCAGTAGTTAATCAAATTTCTCTTGGGTACATCCCAGTACATCCCAGAAGCAGAAGGGTGAACATGGAGGATTTTAAAGAAAATAAATAAACAGAAAAACAGAAAACAGGAAGCTGAGGGAGAGAGAGAGAGAGAGAGAGAGAGAGAGAGAGAGAGAAATTATCTATAATGTTTTGAAAAACAAATGGCCTGCAGATTGCTGTACCGTATTGTCTGTCATTTTCTATTGACTGTGTACTCTTCTCTTTACTTAACCATTATGACATTTGCACAACATACAAAATGACTTTAAAAAAACACTTCTTGTTTCTTGAGCGTTCAAAGATGCTTCGTGTTTGATAGCATATAACAATACAATGTGTGCAAGCAGCATGTCTCGGCAAGGGACATAGTTTTGTAAAGTGGAAAGAAAACAGACCACTTTTCATAATAAATGCATTTATAGCTACATATTATGTGTGCCCAGTATCATCTCTGTAGTCTTCAGTCTTCAAAGAGTGTGCCTAAAGATTTTCATAGCTTTCCATGCCACTGAGTTTCTTTCATCCTGCCCCAGTTGCTATAGTGATTCATCTTTCATTGGTCCCCCTCCATCCCCAGGGCTGGAAAAGGTTATCAATAAGATAGGCTTAGGTAATTAGTTTTCACAGGAGTAGGAATTAGACCCATGTGGGCATGTACTGTGTCTTGGATTATGTTAGTCTGCAGTGTCCTGTAAATAAACAGGGCACCAACTCAGCTCTGGAAACAGATTGTAATACTTGCTCACACCTTTCACATAAAAAATACGTTTTGTCTGAACATTTCAGAAGGACAGGAGTCAAAACATTCAAACAGAAGTATCATAAGCTCAAGATGTATCTACACGAGCCAGGTTATCATAGCAATTTCCAGAAAGGGAGCCACGCTAATCCGTTGCAGCAAGGAATTGTGTTGCTTATTTGCATAAGTTTTCACATGATCACAATGCCCATATCACCCCAGTGCTTGCTGAGATGTGCAAAACGCACCTGTCTGATGTAACATCCAGTTGTTGAAACAGTACATAGTGACATAAATATTGTTGATGCACTTCAGTCTTTAGTTCCAAGTAAGATCCCCACAGTTGTGTCAAGGTCTAAGCCAAAGGCATGAGAGAGGAACCTTCTTGTCATGTGTGCTTGAATTAGTTGGTTCAGGATCAGTGTTTGATGGGGGCTGTTGCTGAGCCTGTACAAGAGGAAATCCTTAAAAGAAAAGGTAGTTAAGGAGCTCATTTTTGGATTGGACCATGTGAAATTTGTTCCACATTTTTGAAGCTGTTAATAGTTCAGCAAGGCTCAGTTTTCTATGTGGTGGGATTTATCATCCGTATGAAACCTGCTGGTGGGGAGGAGATTGCCCATAGCTTTGTTCTGTATTTAAGCGGTACTTTTGGGTGTTTGGAATTTGTGCATAAGGGGAAACAAGCTAAAATTAAATCCCAAACAATACCAAAATAATGTTTGTTGGACGCCAAGTGCTCTAAGAAAAGTGAGTTTTCCTGTAGTTGTCTGGGCATTTGTTGCTCAGTAAAAAGTGATATGAAGTGAATATGTTTCACACAAGAGGCTGGTTTTGACCTTTAAAATCCTTGATAGTTGGGATGTGTAGATCTCGGAAATGCCTTAGATTAACTCCCACCATCCTTCAAGATTGCTGGGTAAAACCCTGCTTGAAATCCCATCAGGAGATCAAGATGGTGGCAGTGGAAGAAGGCCTTTTCTGTAGGAGCCTCAAGGCTCAGGAATGAGGTCCCAGAGGGACAATATTAAACATAACTCTGTAATATTCAGAGATCAGTGCTTCTGAATTTGTTACTGTAACTGTTTTCAGCGGGTCTGTAGATTTATTTTTTTCCATTTCTGTCCTGAAAAAGCAGAATATGCATCTGATGATGGCCCACCATTTTGGTATGGATATTTTTATTTTAGGAGTATAGTCACATTTGCAAGCTGCCTCAGATGGTAGGGGAGGTCAGGTAACACCTTTTAAGTACAGTCTCAGTGTGTTTAGGTTCCTTGTTTTCCCTGATGAAACGATGCAATTATTGAAAAACAGGGGATCAGTGGGATCAGTAATATATGAGGCTGGGGCTGGGGGATCCAAATCTGTGATTAAAAATTTAAAACTTTGTAAGAATGTTTTTGTAAAGCCTAGGATAGGAAGTAAATCTGTTAAATGTGGGACAAATTATATTATATGAATACAAAATGTTGCTTTTTGTTTGTTTGACATGTACTAGTTTTCTCTTTGACAGCACAGCACTTTGATGATAATTATTTGTGTCAAGTGAAATCCTCTAGTTTACCTTGCTGTGCTGGATTAAGCCTCACAATCTTCATTTGCTGTCACCCTGGTTGTTGTGGTCTCTGGCTCATAGTGTGTTACTCAACAGAATGCATTATATACACACATACATACAACTTGCACCTTCATCTGCTTGTGGCAGATTAAAGGACATTTCATCCTGATAAAATGAGTAATTACACTAGAGATTGCAATATTGCTTCTTGCTTTCAGTAATGCATTAATTCCGCTGCTAAGAAAGGAACAACTTGCCATTTCTGTGTAATGCTGCTGTATTGAGATTGAAAATCCTTGGATCGAACCCACGGCAGTGAATAAACCACAGTTTCAAAATCCCTGTAGGCATGCTGTGACCTCAAGCTCTACCCATGTACAACTGTAAGCAAAATGCCAGAAGCTGACATTTGCAAAGAGATTAATGATTTTGAAAAACTTTGTGTTGGTTTAGCCAGCTTGGATCACCTGAAATAACCTGATATTCAGACGCTGTGATATTTTGCCCCACAGCCTAATGAATATGAAAGTGTTATAGGTAGGGTACCCTGAAGCTTAAGTTGAAATAACAGTGATACTCACATCCAGATTGCTCATTCTCCAATAAAATGACCCTGTCCCAGATTTTAAATACTGTTTCTCAGATTCCTTAAATTTCGGGCCTACCATCTTCCCTCCCTTTCTCTTCTTATCTCTTCCTCCCCCTCTTCTGTATACTGAAATGGAGCAGGACATGCCATTTTACTTCCACATTTTTCAAACTTACTGCAGTGGCTTGAAAACAAACAAACATAGGATGCAACCCAATTCCTTACTGGGAGAGGACGTTGTGTATGCAGAGGGCAGTGGATCACCAGGAGAATAGGTTGCTAATCTATTTCTAATGATGTCGTAATTAACAAGATTAAACAATTAATTTGCAGTTGGGGAAAGAAGAAAGCTTAAATCAGGTCTCACAAAACTAACTCGGGATTATATAATTTTGAGGACAGATGTCTAAACATCACCTTGAAGCACAAGATGTATCTTTCTACATTTGCAAACTTGACAAGTTTGATTCTCATTGGTCTCTCCCAACAAAATACATGTGTGTGTGTGTTCACACACACAAACAATGGTGATAAATTCAGTGTTTCCCCCCAAAAAAAATCAGTGCTGGTATTCACCATGAAGTTATTACAGTAAGTGCCACACTTTTTAACAACAACAAAAAGAGGTGCCAGTACTGTGTATCCTTCCCCCTGGGGGGCGGGGAGCACTGGTGATAATTCCTGATATATCAAGATTTCTCCTCATAGAATGATAGTTTCCAGAGTTCCTTGGTCAGAGTGCTGAGGAATGGAGGCATAACTAGTTATTGTATTGTTTTGTAAACAGATGCTCTATCTAGTAAACAGTGGCGTAGCGTGGGGGGTGCAGAGGGGGCCGGCCGCACCGGGCGCAACATCTGGGGGTTAGGGTTAGGGGGCACAAATCCACGGGTTAGGGGGCGCAAATCCACAGGTTAGGGGGCACAAATTACTTGCCTTGCCCCGGGTGCTGACAACCCACACTACGCCACTGCTAGTAAAAACAGTAACAGAATGTGTGTTGTCATGTCAGGTCCTAAAACTGAAAGAACTAGGTGGTTTCTAAGCAACAAAGAACCCCCATACCTCTTCCCCCCCACAAACAATTATAGAGGGGAGTGGTGAAGGCAAGCTAAAGGCAGAGATGTGATACATTTATCTTTGCTTAAAGTCCTTGAGAGACAGTACTTCCACGTAATCTGCCCATGGGGATCATTCTGTTCATTGTGGTGTTATATTTGTCAAATGTTACTACACTATGTAACTTGACAATTGCCTCTTGTTCAGAGAATAACTAGCTCATAGACCACTTTTAGCAAGTCTCAAGGGAACAAAACTTGCCCTGAGTGACACACAGTCTCTCCCCTTCCACTCTCTCTCTCTTCTCCACCCCCACTCCCTCTATCTTTGCCTCTCCCCCCACCAACTCCACCTAAACCAAATATATTCGCGAATTGGGCTTATATGATTTCCTTATAGAACATAACCTCTCCCCCCACCCCACCTACCAATTAGCCAGTGCTTGAAATATGTCTTGGAAGTAAGTTCATGCTCATGTCTTGATAAACCTTATTCTGTGCATTCCTGTTCTACTTGATTGATTGATTGATTGATTGATTGATTGATTTCTAATCCACAGAGCCCAGAAGAGGGTGCGTCCACATCAATCTATGCAGCAGTTTCACCAGAGTTGGAAGGCATTGGCGCCTGCTATCTTTGCAACGAGCAAAGGACAAAATCTGCGGACGTCTCCTATGATGAGGAGTTGCAGAAAAGACTCTGGACAGAAAGTTGCAGACTTGTTGGGATCCCTGATACAGCACCGTAGGAGGGCTCGGAAAATAGCCACAGCTTGCTGTGTGAATGCAATACGTCCCACCGGCCTCTGTTGTGCGGCATCACTCATACTTCCGGAATTCACTGTTCAGTCACGCCGGCAAATAAGAACTCTGTTCGAGCTACCAGTCTGCTAGTGGTGGTGGCAGCAGTGGTGGTGATGGGCAAGAGATTCCCATCCAGAATTGTGTGTACGGTGGTTTTTGAACTTGACCATCCATTTTGTAATCATGTTTCAGTCTGTGATTAAATATATATATATCTTTAACCTTATGTAGAATTAGGGGTTTTCTTTCACACAGAGACGGCGAACCGCCAAGTCCCCCAGATGTTGCTGGACTTAACACTTCCACCATCCCTGACCAATGGCCATGCTGGCTGGAGCTGATGAGCGTTATAGTCCAAAAATTAATTGAGAGCCACAGGTTCCCCACCCCTGCTGCAATATCACTAAAAAGGTACTGTTTCGTGAGGCTGAAACGTATTCAACTTAACGCAAGCTCTTCAAAGCTCTAGCGTAGGCATTTTGTGTGCCTTTCAGCAACTTGAAGAAACTGGAGTTTCTTTCCTTTGTGCTAACCTATGACAGGACCTTTTCAGTAGTGGTTTCTCATTTGTGGAATGCCCTTTCTGGTGAGGTGGGTCTGTCTCCATCATTACTGACTTTCACAAGGAATCTGAAAACCATAGAATTGTAGAGTCAGAAGGGACCCTGAGGATCATCTAGTCCAATCCCCTGCAGTGCAGAAATATGCAGTTGTCCCATACAGGAATCGAACCTGCAACCTTGGAGTTATCAGCACCATGCTTTAACCAACTGAGCTATCCATGTGTATACAATGCTATGTATGATTAAGAATAGCTTAGAACTCTTGCCATGTTTTAGATAGCTGGCCATTTAACTTGACCAAGCTGCTACATAGAATCATAGAAGATTCTATGCCCGAAGATTCTAAGAATTATCATCTGTACTTCATTTCATGCCCACATAGTCCAGGATCCAGAGGTATTCAAGATCTAGAGGCACCCAAGGTCTTGAGCATGCCCAGATGAGTTTATTTTTTATCATGCTATCTCACATGCTATCTCATCATGCTATATCACAAACACAAGTCCATACCTCCCCTTGGCACACACACACATAGTTGTGATCTTCTTTAGATTGTTGTAATAATTGTACTCTATAAGTAGCTTGTAGCAGTAAAAGGGGTGTCATATTCCAGAACAATTCATCCAAGAAATGCAAGAATCTATGAAGATAGTAGAGCTTTCTCAGGATGGAAGATAAGAAAAACAAAAAACTGTGCAAAAGAAAAGCAAGCTATTCCATCTCCAGGTGCAATGCACCTTCAGATTTTAAAAATGGAAACTTTTTAAAGAAGCATTTCTAGGTGTCCACATGACTGCCCTTTGCAAAATATCTGCTCCTGTTTCAAGATAGAAGGTAACATAACTTGCACCACGCATATAGAAATCATAAGTAAAGCACATGGGGAAGTATGCTTCAAACTTCAGGGCTCTTTTACAGGCTTTGCTATGGGACTATATGTGTGTAATCTCATCTTCTGTCCATCCTTTAAAACTATACAGGTCTGTGTTGTGTTGGCTTTGCAGAAAGGGTTAGGGTGATGAAGGTAGGAGAGAATTGAAGTGCACTTGATTTTGGGGTTCTTTTGGGTTTGTGTGTGTTTTCCTGGGGCCCCCAGATTGGGTATTTTTCTGGTGAGTGCATTTTGCAACACAGTGTGAATGCAAAAAATAGTGCATTTGTGGGGGATTTCTGTTGGCCTGTACATTTATCATTCCACTTTATGAGTTGCTCTGCAGTGCTTCCCCAATGTAATTCCATTATTGCCATCAGGAGGGGCACTCTGGCACTACAGTGCAACAAAAGCAGGTAAAAAAAGCAACCCCTCACAGATCATTTGTGGTATGAAGAGTTGCAGGATCTCAGCAGGGAGGTATGGGGCATGTCCTGATTGGGAAAGAAGGTGTACGTCCACACCAAATCTTCTGCATGCCCAAACAGTTTTGGGCAGGATCACACATAACCATCCCAGTGCCATCACGAGCACAAATGGTGAATGCACAAAGAAATGCTCCTCTCCATGTTTCACTGTGCCAATGAACAGATATGGGGCAATAATCAGGATGGCAGAAACCCTGTGGAAAACCACTCCCCTGAAAGGATTTGCTTTGGGGAGAAATCCTTCATTGGTGCCAGTGAGGAAGTATCGGTTAAAAAAAATCCTAACTGCTATTTTATCTATATGCTTTTTTAATCCTGGTCTGAGACCGTAATGAAGTTCATTCATACCCTCCCCGACAGATCACACAGAAGGAAAGAAAAGGAAAAGAAAGAAGGAAAGAAGGGTTAAATGTCCCCTCCATGTCTGCTATGATCTAATAGTTTTACCTTCTCTTCCCCCAGCCTCCAGCTGATGCTATTTGCATTTAAAAATAGCCTCATGTTAAATGCAAAGATGCATTTAAGGTCTTATGTGGTTCAGCCATCATACATAGAATGACAGTTCCCAGAAGGAATTGCCAAAAGGCCAATTTAAATCTGTAATGTAAATACACCCTTAGACACGGATATCTCTTTACTGTTATTTTGCTTTATGTTAAACTGAACTTTCTGCTGTTCATTAAGTGAAAGGAACACGAATGAATGTAAGAAAATGTGATGAATGACTGAACTGTGGTTGAGTCATTCTACAGTTTCTCCAATTCATTTAGTATATGAACACTGCTATTTTACAACCACAGCAGACAGTTCATAAATTGGCAACATAAGGTGTTTTTTTAATAGGTTCTGAGTTGAGTTAGTACTATAAAACATCGCCTACATTTCAGCTGTTTCATCTGTAACTGTGATAGGGTTACCCTTGCTTTGGCTTAATAAGGAAGATTAGTGTCATGTTGTCTGCCTTTTCCTAAGTGTTGTAGTGCCATAGATGGGTGGAAGGAGTGAATTTTCTGTGAAGATTCACTAGGGAAACATGCATGGTTAACTGAATATTGCTGTGGCAGATCAGCTGTAGCCACGAAGGCTCTACTGAGCCAGGAAGGATCAGAAATATACAAAATCTGCATGAATACCAAGAAATAGATGGATGGGTGTTTTTGAGCAATAGCTGCATCCAAAAGGGGAGAAAATGATGAAAGAATAGTAAAAACTTTAATACAGCTTTCCAAACCTGATGCTTTCTAGATGTTGCACTCCTGACTTCCAGCCAGCACAGCCTGTGGCATGGTACAGTGGTACCTCAGGTTACAGACGCTTCAGGTTACAGACTCCGCTAACTCAAAAATAGTACCTTGGGTTAAGAACTTTGCTTCAGGATGAGAACAGAAATGGTGGGGGGGCGGCGGCAGGAGGCCCCATTAGCTAAAGTGGTACCTCAGGTTAAAAACAGTTTCAGGTTAAGAATGGACCTCCAGAACGAATTAAGTTCTTAACCCGAGGTACCACTGTATTATGGGAGTTGTATTATAGTACCAGCAACAACTGACAGGTGCCAGGTTAGGACAAACTACTTTAATATACTGCCAGAATAAGACATTTATCACATTGCAAAATCTGCAGCTGGTTTTGTTTTTTGTTTTTTCCATGGCACTTACAGTCCTGGACATTTGTGTTAATGTCACCCAGTTCTTGTTGTTTTTATTGGCTTGAGCACCTGAATTATTCTAAACTTCACCCTGATACCCCCCTGCCCCCAACAAACAAAAAGTAAGGCGGCTCCTGAGCTCTTAGGAATCAGATTCCTATCAAATAATGGTTAGCATTTGGTACAGATGTTTATAGCTGATCCAAAACAGAGAGAAGCTCACAAGAAGATGAAAAATCCAATAAGGGCATTTTGGTACATCTTTAGAGGCCAGCAGGGACACTTCCACCTTTTAAAGTGCTTTGCTTAGCATCACGTCTCAGGAGGAAAGTTAGCTCATTTGTTACCTGCATTATAAAGTGACGTTTCCAGGTGTGGGTTTTGTTTTGTGGGGAGGGTTGCTAAGGATGCACTTTCTAGTGTATATGATCTGCCTTGACATAAGAATTTAAGAAGAGTTCTGTTGGATCAGGCCAAGGACAATGTCATGTTCTTATAATGATCAGCCAGATACCGATGAGAAACTCACAAGGAGGACATGAGCGCTCTACCCACTTGCGATTTCCGCCATTTGCAATAGTGGTGGTAGAATGAAGCCAATGTTGCTAGTTAGCCACTGTTAGACTTATCCTCCATGTCTGAACCCCCTTTTAAAGCCATCCAAATTGGTGCCTGTCCTATAGTCACAAATTAGACTCAGGGTTGGAAGAAGTACTTTCTTTGGCCTGTTCTGAAACTTCCAACACTCAGCTCCATTGGGTGGCTCTGAGCTCTGTTACGAGAGGGGTAGAAACACCTCTCCCTATCTGCTTGCTCTGTACCCAGGCCCACCAGCTTGGCCCTAGGACCACAGATGCCCAGGGCTGCGAACACCACGGGTGCCTGATGGCAGCATGCCCACGGTGCATGTGTCCGGTGTTAGCATGCCTGCCGGCAGGCACCCCTCACATCAACACACCCTGTGGCCCTAGTGCAAAAATTGTGGGTGCCTGGCCCCTTAATGGGGAATGTTGTGTGGGGTTGGAGCCCCCAGCTCCCACCCCATCTGGTGCCTATGTCTGTACCTAGCATAATTTTACACACCACTATTATGTCACCTCTCTCACTTCACTTTTCTTTAAACCAAAAAGCCTCAAATGTGGAAGCTTTTCCTCATAGGGGAATCCTATGGTTCTGTGAGTTGCTTAGTTTTCCATGCTAGTAAATGATGTAGTATATCCCCTGATTTGGTACTTGAGCACCGCCTTCACTTAGCATGATCCAGAAGTGCTAATGTGAGCCAATCATTCACAATGTTTGTATGAGAAACAGTATGTGTGCGAGAGACCTGTTGAATCAGCAGAGCAACTCCTGACTGGGTATAGGAGGTCCTTGACCAAGAGTCTGGCAAGAACAAATACTGAACATTTGGTTCAAACAGTCCATAACCATACCCTTCTCCAACAAGCCCTTTCCTCTTCATGGATTCTATCCTGCCTGCTTGACAGTTCCTGTCGTTTTGGTCCTTTGCTTGGGAGTGTTTACTTGTTAACTCCTCCCGTCCTTATGTCTTGGATCCATGGTCCTCTGGTACCAGATCCTCTGGCACTGACTCCCTTCTTGGTTCATAAGTTCCTAGATCCCGATTTGTGAGCTCCGTCTTCAATGCCCAACCATTGACTGCTGCTTCTGTTGGCCTGAACTATGCCTGCAAGCATTTCACAGATTTGTATGTAATAAATGTGTTCTTAAGCAGGCGTCACAGTCGAATGAAGCAACAGCCAGGTTTTTCTAAGTGGAAGTGGATGTGTTTCAGCAAGAAAAGGAGAGGAGTAGAAGCTGAATGTTAAGGGAATGTCACCAAGTGAGGGGCAGCGACCTCAAGGATTAGGAGGTCTTGTGCATGGAATACAGCGCATTTACTCTTGCCTAGTAACCTTAATGTGCTTCTTTGGTGCCATTCACAAATGCATTTTAACAGTATTATATTCATAAGATTTAAAGAAAAAGATCACTCCAAAACAAATTTGTTTTTTGTTTTGACTTTTGCTTCGTCTTACCCTTTGTTACCTTTCACAGTAAACCAGGTTCCCAGCATATTTTGCTAGCAGGTTCCTTTCCTTCTATTATTAAAGTACCTATTAGTCTCCATGAATTTCTTTGCTTGTTCCACACTCACTGCCTTACAACTTTTGCTTCCACTCCTGTCCCTGTTCTAGCAATGGTTTGGCTAGCTGTTCTCCCCATTGTTCTCCACTTTATCCAGTAAACATAGACTCCATTAACGTACATCTTAAACCATGGTTTCAGACTGTGGCTTGTTAACGAATTTTAGTTACAACAAACCACTGTTCCCTGTTTTCTGGCATCAGGTGGAATTGTGGTTTGTTCTAAAGTAAAAGCAGGTTTCACTTTTATCTCTCATAAGGAGAGAAGAGGAAACATCTGAACCTCAGACTCACCGCAGCTCATTCTCAATAGGTGGTCATCTGAACCAAACCATAGTTTAACTATAGTGTAGCAGAAGAGCATATCTGAATGCTTTGCCATGTATAAAGTCTATGTCCATAGAAAACCAGAATATTAGGAAAACTCTTCACTCACTAGGCTAGAGAAGCTCCATCAAACAAAAAGCCAAATTACTCAAAAGCTGAATAGAATGCTAGCTGTCAACTGTGTGCTGTTCCCAGCCAAAACTTACAGAGACAGCTGTGAAAGTTTGTTGGAAGTAAGATTGCATTGGCACACTTCCCCTGTTTCCCATTTGTTTGTACAATGAACATGGTTCTGGTAGCTTGCAAATTTCTAAGTATGCCCTCCACATTGATAGCTGGTGCCAGCTGGGAATCATCCATGCAGACTCCACTGGGCTGGTAGTACCAAGGCAATCTACAAGCATAAACAGTGTGTTGCAAATTTGAAACAACAAACAAGAACCTATCTCTTCTTATTCTGTAGAGAGAGTCTGTATTTGCCAACTGCGTAGAGCAGCATGGCAGTTCTGAAGAAAGCATTGTTTTCTGCTACTATGGTGTGCAGTCCTATGAAATAAGTTCTTTTCCACAGTGGTTTGGACTAAGGCATTGGCTCAACATCACATTGGCTGCTGTTCTGCTTTTCTGGTTCAGTCATTATCATGTAGCTCTCTTCATAGATGCATCCTATTTATATTAAGTAAACAATCAGCTGACCCATAACTCTTTCCTATGGTTCATCATGCTGTCTCTTCTGTAAATAGCAGATACAGAGATCTGTAAAGCTAGAGGATAGAAAGGTCAGCGATCCAACGCTTAATCGGAGGCAGAGCATAACATCCTTGCTTCATTTGTTCCACTACCGCTCTGTGGAACACAAGTTACACAGCCACAGACTGAAGGCAATGGCCGCATGAGAAATGGGCTCAGATACCCGGGTTGAACTTTCCCCTTTACACTAGCACATTGTTTCTAACCTTATGCACCCGCATTTTGACACAGAAAGAAATGCTGCCTTCTCCCCAATGTAATTTCACAGAGCGGTTTATTAACCTCTAGTTATATTCCTGATTTTGTAGAACATCATTAGAGTCACATTACACGTTTCCAGGCATACTGTGGATACCTCATGCATACCTGCAAAGCAGATGCTGACTTCATTTCACTATACACATAAACTGATGGGATGGGGAGAAAAGAGAATGTAATGATTCTCACATCATGTACATATGGGGGGGGAACAAGTGTATACTTAATGTGGTGGGGTGGACAATGCATTGTGCACATTAAATTTGTAATACATACAGGTTTGTTTGTTTGTTACCATGTTTTTAAGTAGCATAGAAATAATACCTTCTGTTTTTGTCATATGTGGCATGCACCTCTGGAAGCTAAATCAGCTGCATAATCCATGTTGCTACTCTGAAATTTTCAACTTCAAACCTATGAATAGCTTAAATGCTGTGGCTTCATGTTTCCTATTGGTTGTATAAGTTGACCTTTTGCTTAATTCCTTTAAAATCATGCTATTCTGCAGCAAGAGGGCAACACACCATGGCAGCAAAAAGTGATGAAATTCCTGTGGGTTTTCTTATTCCCCTACCCAGTCTCCCTGGGTGCCCAAAGCATGCTGGGAAGTTCTGCTGCTGGTCTTTTCTTGAGAAGAAAACAGCAGCAGGAGGACTTCTCAGTACGTTTCAAGCTCACATTTGTTCATTACCTTAAAAAACCCATTTGCCCTTTGAACAAAACCTAGGACACCCACTGAACTATGATCCCTTCCTGCATGCAAAAGTCTCACTGGCAACATTGCATATGGGTTTGCTTCACTAGAAGTGACACAGTGTACTTGGGCTTTCAAAGAGCTTTTTGATAAGGTATGTCACAAAAGAGAACTTAAACTTAGCAGTAACAGAAGAAGAGGCGTGGTGCTCTTGTGGATCAGGAACTGGTTAAATAGCAGGAGGGAGAGAGCAGGAATAAATGGCCAATTCTCCAGATGAAGGGAGTTAGAAAGTGGAGTTCCACCAAGGATCAGTACTGGGACGTAGGCTTTTCAACTTGTTCATGAACAAGGCATAGAAGTGGAATATTAAATCTGTTTATTGGTAATGCAGTCCCCCTTAGAATCAGCCATGTGACCATTTTTTTAAAAATAAGTTTTTGCTTCCATGGTAAACTTGACGGTACCTTGGTAAAAACAGATGTGTTATATCCTTTAGCATATGTACTTCTGTGCATGGTTGGGAGCACCGCATGGAAGAAATGAGCTCAAAAAGCAAAGCTGTGCTACAGAAATCTTGAGTTCTTACAAGATAAGTGAAATCCTGTTCCAATGCAGTATGCCGATAAAAGAGCTGAACTTGAAGGACTTGGCTTAAACTAACACCTCTATTATGGATTCGTTGTGTTGTCTTCTGTGGCATTTGCAGCAGGGGAACTGACTATTTATGTATAGTGGTACCTTGGGTTAAGTACTTAATCCATTCCGGAGGTCTGTTCTTAACCTGAAACTGTTTTTAACCTGAAGCACCACTTTAGCTAATGGGGCCTCCCACTGCTGCCGGAGCACGATTTCTGTTCTCAACCTGAAGCAAAGTTCTTAACCCGAGGTAATATTTCTGGGTTAGCGGAGTCTGAAACCTGAAGCGTCTGTAACCTGAAGCGTATGTAACCCGAGGTACCACTGGGGTGGGGAACCTTTTTGGCCCAGGGAGCCAGTTCTTAATTTCCCCCACCCTCAAGAGCCACAATTTTGATACACGAATGGAACCACCTTCCTGCCAATTATCTGGCATGACAATGATATCAGGCAATTGACACAGATATCAAGCCTTTGCGAAGTGCTGCAGAAGAGTCTTTGCTCCTTCCCCAATGCTGTTGGACTCCAATCCCATCAGCCCCTGCCAGGAAGGCCAACAGTCAGGGGTGATAGTAGTCATATGGTGGATCTCTGCTTCCCCATCCCCAGCTCTTCCACATGGTTAACGTTGAAATGGTAAATCATTAAGGGGAGGAGATTTTTGTTTGTTTGAGCCAACTGCAAAGCACCAGGTGCACTGATGGCACTGTGTGAATGAATAAACAGACAGACCTTCTGTCCTCAAAGTAAGGGAGATAAATGAACCCAAATGTGCTCATTATTATCTCTGCTTATGATGTGCTGTACCGACGCTACTCAAGGAAGCCTGTGCAAAGGAGACTGTGGTTTGAATGTGTACTTCTGACTGCCTGAATGTTTTGAATGCTGTCCCAATATTTGGATAAATGTGGCTGCGGAGGCACCACAGCAATGGGATCAGACGCCATTTATCATCGAGACAGAAACAAGCTTGAGAGAAGCGAGCCTTAACCACTGAAGTATTTGCTTCTACATTTTCTCCTCCCCCTACCCCTGGCCATTTATTTTCCTATTGCTTTTGAGCAGTCATTCCTCCGTGGATAATGTTTGCAAATGAAAGCAGTCTTGGCACGCAAAAGTCAAGAGGCAGAGATAACATTGCTGCCACAAAGGTTACCAGGGAGAGTTAGATCACAGCCATGATTAGCTCGCTTGGCAAAGGGAAACACGCAGGACTCCGTAGGCAAAGGAGGCTGTTTGTTATTTGCATATGCTTGATTATATGCAATGTTACAAAGAAAATGAAAGGGTCTGGCGCTGCTAGAAGAAAATTAGAGTGTGATTACTTTATGTTAATAGAAAACTTTCTTTTTTCTTGGAGGCTCTTTGGTGCCATATGCTAGAAATGTGGCGGATGTGTTAACTACAGAGAAATGAGCACATTTCTTCTTCCAGATCTGATTTGAAAAACAACCGAAAACTAGTTATTCCAACAGATGCTCATCCGTATTGAGATATATGCGCTTCAGAAAAACTGCTTTATGTAACAACCTAATTTTTAATAGAATCCATTTGTTTGCCTTCTGATGTTATGGCTTTTTCTACAGGGCGCTTCACCCAATTGGAATGAAGAAAACATCCCATTTACTGTGGCAAATGACATTTTGAAAAGCATGCAGGGTGGGATATACCAATACAGATTTGTCTTCTGCAGGATTTTGCCTTAAAGTGTTTCTGTTGCCAAACACTCCATCTGTGCAAAAAGCAAGGCATTTTTTCAGCTGGAACTCACCAGAACTTAGTTCTGGTACCCCTCAGGTGGGTGCCATTGCCATTCTAAGAGAACAAGGGAGGTGTTCATGCTGATTTCTGGCACCTCTTTCTCTAGAAAAATAGCTCTTCCAGGAAAACTACCCAGCATGTCTATTACAATAACTTGGTTCACTCAGGGTTGAACTTGACATGGCATTATTCATGTACTTAGCCATTCCATTGATGTTTTTTAAAATAATAATAATAATAAAGAAATAGCCAAGATATCGAGGCATGGTCTTGATCTGACTTTCTCTTCCCATGCCTTCTGTTTATTTTTCTAAAATCATCTCCACAAGGGCTAAAGATATAAATAACATCAAGAGTTCTTATGCATAGCTACCAGTGATTATGACGAAGGTTTCAAGATGTAATATACTTCTTAGCCACAAAAAGCTGCAGAGGAGAAGTCACAGGAAACAGAACCTGGAAAACTCTCTTTGGTGCCACTCCAGACACATCAGTTTTACTCCAAACCTCAGAAAGACATGGGGGTTGGGGGAGAGAGAGAGAGAAAAGAAAATTACAGCTGATTACAACATTGGATGTACAGACAATGAATGGGAGCTATCAGTTTGAGGTGGGTTATGAATGCATTTAATAATACACCGAAAGGCAAATCTGAACCTGGGTGAGGGAATTTAGGAAGCTTTGTATGCAATACATCATCATCATCATCATCATCATTATTATAGCTGCACATTCATAATGTGAGCTGAAAGAGACACAAAAATGCAGTAGGTGAGAATTTGTGGAGCACAAGATCAGGTCTCCAGTGGAGGCTCCTCCACTTGGGTGATGGAGGCATTGCACCATCAGCTTCAATCTGCCTTTCCTCAATCCCTCCATAAACAAACCCCTGTGTTGCAATATAGACAAGCTGAACAAAATAACACAACATGATGGCCAATAACAATAGCACTAAACACTATTTATAGACTAATACAAATGATCAGAAATGCAACCAAAGTCTCTAAATCTTCTTCACCAGTAGCAGTAGAATGATTCAAAAGTTCAATATATACATAATCTGTCACCAAATGTCGCCGGAACAGAGTTTCCCTGCCTCACTGACTTCTTACTTACTGAGAAGTCTAGGGTTGGCCTTGCCTATGAGCTTCCTCCTTCTGAATCTCAGTGTTGGGCTTGCTGAGCTCATCAGGGAGGTGATTTTCTCCCCCTCGAAGTATTCTGGGCCCTGAAGTTTACCACTCACAAGAGTTACAATTCCTTGGATCCTTAAACTACAGTGCCCAGAATTCTTTGAGGGGTGAAATGTGCTTTGAATGCGCTTCAAAGGTATGGGTAACTTGCAACTTATGCTTATTTTACTTACGTGATCACAGTTTTGGGTGGGTGGGAATAAATAAATAATCTGAGAATGGAGGAAACCCACTCTCCATTTATTTCCCAAGCACCTGTGCAAAGCTGAAATCCCAGGCTTACCCGGCTTTGGGAAAGCACTGGGAGGGCTCTGGCAGCATCCCAGAGTAGTCACACTGTCTTCCCCAAACTGGGCAGGCTCTGGGAAGAAGGTGGGAGGACCACAGGACCAGTCAGAGCCCTCATGCTGCCTTCCCATAGCCAAGCAAGCAGACCTCCATGATACAGGGGACCTGGTTCCAGGGGTTCCTGGCTTTATGTGTTTCTGTGTATACATGTGCCCCCCCAGAACCTAACCCTCAAGTAAGATAGTCTAGTAGCAACTGAGAGACCAACTAAAGTTTGTTCTAGGTATGAGCTTTTGTGTGCATGCGCACTTCCTCAGATACTCAGTGTGCATGCACATGAAAGCTCATATCTAGATCAAACTTAGTTGGTCTCTAAGCTGCTACTAGACTATTTTTATTTTTTTTTAGTTTTTTAAAAATTTTAAATTATTTCGACTGCGTCAGACCAACATGGCTACCTACCTGAACCTCAAATAAGATGTGAATTACCTGTGCATGCAGCCAGAGTTGGCTGTACCTGAAAATGGCTCTGGCTCCACCTCTGTTGGGCTACCCATCTTCTGCCCTAGACTTGTTCTTCTAGTCATTTGTAGCTTGCCAGATCCTGAGCAGATGCGAAGCAGCAATGGGACTCTAACCTTCAGGTACATATTTCAGAGCTCCTAGAAGGCGCTATCTCAGAGGTAGCCAACATGGTGACTTCCAGATGTTTAAAGGTTATATTTCCCATCAGCCCTGGCAAGCATGACCAAAGGACAAGAATGATGGGAATTGTGACCCATAACATCTGAAGGACACCACATTGCCAATCTCTGCTCTACTGGGAATGTTTGTATTATTCATTACATTTTCCTGCCAGGACCTCAGGGTGGTGCGCCTGGTTCTTCCTGTCTCCATTTTATCCTCACCATGCCCCTGGGAGGGAGGTTAGGCTGAGAAACTGTGCCTGGCCCCAATGTCACCCACTGAGTTTTATTCATCAGGAGTCTGGTTAGGTCTAACTAGTCTAGCTAACAGCAAACACGTAACCCCGCATATCTGCTGACACCCACTCTGCCTCATTAGCTTGGTTTCTTCAGGAGGCTGCTAGGATAATGAGTGAGGAGGGGGAGAGTAATGTTCTTGGGGGGGGGATGTCTTCTGATAAACTTTGGCTCAGCTGTGCTCAGAAAAGGAACAGGGAATTATTGACAGTGTGTATCCCTGCACAGCTAGTCCCTAGCCAATCCTTCCCCTCCCAACACACACTGTTCCAAAATGAGTAGACTAGCTTGCAAGACTGGCCTCCTTCAACCGCAGAGAGAGAAGAAAATTAATAAGACAACACAGAGAATCCTAAATCACATGAGCCGAAAGATATTTTTAAAAAAGTGTTCTGCAGGAGAAAAATCTGAATTTCTTCAGAGGGAATATTTGACTGAAAAGATGGTGGTGTTCGTGAAGAGGAGATAGAGAAAGAAATCAGTTTTATTTTCTGTTGCATTTCTTACAACGGTCTATACAATTCAATTCACAAAAAGGTGTGCTGCCCATAATGTAAATCAGACATTTCTATCCAAATAGAGAAACAAAAGATTCCCCCCCCTTGCCACTTCCCAATTTTGCACCAGCAGTATTAAATGGCAACTTCATAGGCACTCCATACTGCAGGGAGGGGGAAACCTGTGGCCTTCCAGATGTTGCTGGACTACAAATCCCATCATCCTTCACTACTGGAACATGCTGGACCTCGTGGGAGTTAGAGTCCCACAACAGCTGGAGGCCACCGTGTTGGAACAGCACCTTATTGGAACAGGCACACATGCATGGTGCTTTCTGTCAAAAATTGGTTCTTGGCTTTGGGAGGGCACAGCAAGAGTACTGAGTGTACTGGGATGGCTCAGAGCTGATTGCATGGAACCCAACTGGATTCTAGATACCTGGTGTTGCTCTACTGTATTGCTAGTGTTGTAGGAACCTGGAACCTTGATTATTTAGGGACTCCATAGTTCTAACTCAAAGGCTCTCTGTCCATTTGTTATGCCATTTTAGCTAGAGAGATATGAAGACACCCACCCATTTCTGTCACTGCAGCTAAAGCAAGCCTTTAGAATCAGGCAGTTGATTATGTAATGGAAGCTGGGCTGTTTTTAATAATACCCTTTCTAATTTTAGACAGACATACCTTGCCTGCCACTAGGGAAGAGGCCACCGTTGTCCGTTTATTCTGTCAGCTCTTGAAAGAGCTGACCACCAGGACTAGCTCTCAAAGAATCCCTTGGTGTTCCTTATTCTCTTGGGACCACAATGTGAAGAGGGGGAAAAAAAGCTACCCTCTTAGGTTCTTGAAGCCCATTCTCCTACGGCTGTATCTCATTAACGGATTCACAGCATAGCAGGCAGAAGAATTGTGGAGGGATAGAATAGCACCCCACAATGCAGCCATTCTCACCTAGCAACAAAAGCTGTCTGAAGAGACAGTCATCTTAAAAGGTCCATGCTCAAGAAGAATGAAGAGTCGAGCCCGGCTCTATTGTAAAGCTCCTTTCTCCTTTCACGTGTATGTTCTCAAGCCTGCTGGGACGTTTTATTTTATTTTATTTGCAAGGAAGTCTTGGGATTTCCACAAAGCACACTGTGTTCCTTTTGCGGGCAAATGAGCCACATACCTAGCATTTTGCTTCTGTCAAATAACAAGTGCCTCTGTGTTTATATTCCAGTCATGTTCCTTTCATTGCCTGAGCTGCTCTGCCCATCATCATAGGGCAGGAAGATGCTTGCAGGCCTTGTCTCTGAGAGTCAGAGATATATCACAGACAAGGGAGCAGAAATCCGGAACTAAAAACAAACCAACAGACGGGTGCATGCACACATAGTCCACATACATTTAAAGCACATGGCTCCAGTGGGTCATGGGAACTGTTGTTTACCCTCACAGAGTTACAATTAACAAACTACAGTTCCCAGGATTCTTTGCGGGGATGTACTTTAAATGTATGGTGACAGCAATTGCCTCATTATCCAATTCTGTCATTGGCATGCCAGTTTGAGACTAGGGATGGAAGGATCAGTCAATTTCTTACATTTTCTCACTTTTCCAATCTTAAATTCAGTTCTGCACATTTTCCAGCAATTAGCATTAAAAAGTCCTCATGCAAATTCGTCCACATTTTAGTGTGATTTCCCCCCAAGAAACCCTTTTTATGCCCAAATGATCATGTGATCTAGGAGGCATTAAACTATCCTGGAACCACAGATAAAGGTAAAGGGACCCCTGACCATTAGGTCCAGTCGTGACTGACTCATCTCACTTTATTGGCCGAGGGAGCTGGCGTACAGCTTCCAGGTCATGTGGCCAGCATGACTAAGCCGCTTCTGGTGAAACCAGAGCAGTGCAGACTGGCAGAGAGGAACTGAAAGACAATCCAGTGCCTCGGACGTGAGATCTCCAGGCTGATAATAGATTAGGACTGATGGACATTTTGGGGGGCTGAAACCGGGAAGGGGGGGAGCTTGGGAATCCAAAGGGTTCATAATTATAATTTATTTTGTTGTTTTCATTTTCTTATATTATTGCTATGTAAACTGGGAAATTCGTGGAAGGGAACCTTGGTCGACCTTAGAAAAAATGTTTTAAGAATATGAACTGAGGTATGAATTCGATGATTAAGTTTGGATAAGGTAAAACTGGATTTTTCTTTTTTAAATGAACTAAACCAAATGAAAATAAGGTTAACAAAGATGAAGAAAGGGATGAGAAACACGGCAAAATTAATAAATGTTAGAATGATGATGGTTTAGAAGCTAAGTGGTTTATAGCAGTAATGTTTAAGTTAAAAGAAAGGAATGGTTAAAACTAAAGGAAATTAAGGGAGAGAACTTGCTGAATAAATATTTTGAAATTGGAATACAGAAAGGGGAGGTAGGAGGAGGTCAGTGAAGTAAGGATAAGAAAATAAGGGATGGAAATTATACTTGTTTTTTGTCTGTGTCTTGTTTGCTTTTTGTATATAATTTCTGAAACTTTAATAAATATCTATTAAAAAAAAGAAAAGAAACCAGAGCAGTGCATGGCAACACCATTTACCTTCCCGCCGGAGTGGTACCTATTTATCTACTTGCACTTTGACGTGCTTTCGAACTGCTAGGTTGGCAGGAGCAGGGACTGAGCAACGGGAGCTCACCCCGTCACGGGGATTCGAACCGCCGACCTTCTGATTGGCAAGTCCTAGGCTCTGTGGTTTAACCCACAGCGCCACCCATGTCCCTGGAACCACAGATACTTCATATTTAATCCAGCAATCGGGCACTGATACCCCAAAGTGAGAACTAGTGGAATGGAATTGTGAGTCCTTTGGAAAGGTTGGGTGGGAGAAAAAGAGAATAAATCTTAACCTTCACAATGCATGAACATAGCAGCTCATTAGAGCAGAAGCTGCTTCATAATGCACCAACTCAAAGAAAACCTGCCACTTGGAATTACAATTTTTCTTTGCGAGAAAAGCACTTGCTGAACTCTCAGTTCCAGAGAGTTACGAACAGCTCATCCTTGTCAAAGCAGCGAAAATCTCAGGGTCTGGAGCTGCCAGACACAGACTGTAATTTACTCACTTATACAAATCGAGGAGAGGAGCCAGAGAACAAAACTGCTGCAGATAGGCATGGAGGCAATGGAACTTGACAGGCTACTTGCAGACACCTGCTGCACCTAGGCTGTGTGTGAGAGAGTCCTTCAAAATAGCATTGATATGAAAACCTGACATAGTTGATCTTTACAAGGCCAGGGCCTAGTTCAGATGTAATGACTAAGTGGTGACTTGAAACAAGCCAGGAGCAAAACTATGGGTGCAATGGGACTCTGTGGATAGTTCCAAGGCAATTGTGGAAGCTTTTGAACTCTTCTTCCTCTTGCAAAGTACAAAGTACAATTGCAGATTTAGAGAGAAATCCAAAAGGCAGGGAGGAAGGGAAAGTGGAGGCAAATAATTCAGCTTTTCCATTGCCCTGCCAGTTTGATGTTGGCATGGCAATAATCATGGAGTAGGTTTGTTTCTTTTCCTGTTTCAGGTTTCTTTAAATAATAAAAAAAATCCCATTAGAATTATTGGGAGGGAAATAAACTACACTGGCTCTAGGGCTTGGCACTGTTAGTCCCCCTGTTCATGTGTCAGGGACATGGGGAAGCCATGGATTTGGATGCATAGCAACTCCCCCCCCCCCGCACGCCTTCTCATTTAAAGTCAACCATGCTGCTGGGTACATCTTGTTAGAATGAATTCTGTTGTGTTTACTATGTGCTGTGTGGGTGGCCCTGAGTTCTCTTACTGAATGAATCTGAACATTGGAAGGTTCAGGACAGACAGCTAATCCAGAATGCAGCAGCTAGACTGGTGACTGGGAGTAGCAGCCGAGACCATATAACACCGGTCCTGAAAGACCTACATTGGCTCCCAGTACATTTATGAGAACAATTCAAAGTGTTGGTGCTGACCTTTAAAGCCCTAAACGGCCTTGGTCCAGTATAACTGAAGGAGTGTCTCCACCCCCATCCTTCAGCCCAGACTCTGAGGTCCAGCACCGAGGGCCTTCTGGTGGTTTCCTCACTGCGAGAAGTGAGATTACAGGGAACCAGGCAGAGAGCCTTCTCGGTAATGGCACCCACCCTGCGGAACACCCTCCCATCAGTTGTCAAGGAAATAAACAAGTGATTTTTAGAAGACATCTGAAGGCAGTCCTGTTTAGGGAAGTTTTTAATGTTTTGATGTTTTATCATGTTTTTAGTATTCTGTTGAGAGCTGCCCAGAGTGGCTGGGGAAACCCAGCCAGATGGGCGGAGTATAAATAATAAACTATCATCATTATTATTATTTTCCCCATGCATGACATAGTTAAACTATAGAATTCACTTCTGTAAGATACACTGATAGTCAACAACTTAGATGGCTTTAGAGGGGATTAGACATGTAATGTAAGTATATCAATAGCTGCTAGCCATGATGGCCATTCTGAGAAACAGTTGCTGGGAATCTCAACAGCCAGTTGCTGTTAAGTGTGCTGTTGCACTCCAGTCTGGCTTGCAGACTTCCTGTAGGGATCTGGTTGGCAACTGTGAGAACAGGTTGCTGGGCAAGCTGAGTCTCTGGTCTGATCTAGCATGTCAAAACTCCATCATTAGGGAGGAATGAGTTGTGGATATTTCTGCAGCCTCATGAAGGGGCTATCAGATACCCAACGGATGCTATGGCCCCTAGAGCTATAGAATTACAGCTTTAAATGACTGTCTAAAGTCCAAGGAATTCCTATTGTAAGATAAATGTCATATCTACAGGATATGTATGTATCTAGAGATAGGATCACCACAATTTCCCCTCAAATACAGCTGAAAAGTAACTTCTCCATGGTTGTAAGGCTGAGGTGAGCACTGGGATTTTGAAATCCATACAGGCTGAAACGTAATAAAAATAGAAGCAAACAATATTTCAGGGAAATTAATGGAAACTGGGACACTGCAATCTAAGGGAACACGGTTTAGGGCATTTTAGCAGAAACGGCAAGTGCTTTTAAAGTCCCCACACATCACCTCCTTGACATTCCATTTCCTTTCATTTCCATCTGGCCTTCAGATTTGATCAGGAAAAAAACCATCTCTTGCTGGCATATTGAATAACACAGACTTTATGTTGCCCTAATCAGGACTTCACAGAAATGTCATAACTGTTATCCACACTTCTTGTAAAGTGCAGAGGTGTGTGTGGTGGTGTTTTCTTTCAATCCAATCAAAACTCTACTGCTTTGGAAAGGACTGAGAAATTTCTGTGGAAGCAGAATTCAGAGAATTATTTTTTTTTAAGCCCTTCTGATTTCAGATACTGTGTGGCTAGATTTATGCCTGGGAGAAGAAGGGGAAAGCTATGTTACATCTCATGTTTTCCCCAGCAATTATAAATGATCCCCAGGCTTATTTAAATGAACTCATATGCCCTGATTTGGCACAACACAATCCTTCTGCCACCACATTTGATAGCCAGAGAAGAATCATGTGTATGATAAAAGCAGCACCTTGTTTTCAAGGAGGCAACCTTCTTTACTTCTGGCATTAACATTATAAGGCAGTAAAAGAATTTTGCAACAATGTCATCTGAAATTCTGGGCAAGCCTGTACACATTTCAGAGCAGCACATTTGCCATGACTGGACCAGCAAAAGCACTTACCATGTCACAGTCAATGAAAGCTTTTCACTCCAGAACTGCATTTCACACACGGTCTGCTATAACAGAAGCAATTTGTCTATCAGTGTACCTTGATAGTTGTAATCTGTGCTTCTGAAACAGAGGTGCAGCTATGTTGCAACACTGAGCACTGCTCTGGGCCCCTAAATCTGTGTCCTCCCATGCAATAATGATGACCTCACAAACTTCCTTTGTTACATTTTGGTTGTGGAGCAACAGATTAATCTCTGCTTTCGTTCTATGATTATTTCCCCCCCACACTGTTAGCCTAAGTGATTTTGTAGCAGTATACAATTAATAAGCTTTTCTCTCTGGAGGTTTCCTGTTTCCATCACCCACAGAGAGAGGCTGAAATTTTGGTTTTATTAGATGATCTTGATAAGAATATTTGCCATTCCTTTGTTTTGTGACCCCCTACAATGTTCTTGTACTGAAGGGTACCATAACTATCAACAGATTACACACTTGTTCTGTGCTTTTTACAAGCACAACTCTGATCCTTTTGCTTTGATGATCTTCTTGAACAGAAGCCCTCTAAGCAATTACTACTATTACTATTTCAAATTTCTATCCTGCTCTTCCTCCCAAAACAGCCCAAGGCAGTAAACAATATAGTCCAACAATACCTGTTGACCCCAATGCAAAGAATATGATGTAAGTTCCTTATATGATAGTCTTTCCATCAAGTAAACATGATAAAACTTCTTGAATAATTTCAGCAGATTGTGCTAGCTTCCCAAGCTCAATAACTAAGGTAGATTTTCTGAGTGAAGCATCACACATTGCTAATGACCAAGGAACTGGTCCAAGTGGATGGTACAGATGTCTGTTTCACAAATTATGAATTTATGCAATAAAATCCATCTGTCCAAGCAGGGCTCTGTCAGCTTTCCACATTAGTTTCTTCAGCAACAACCCTGCATGCGCGCATATATATATATATATATATATATATATATATATATATATATATAGTTGTAATGTGGTTATCGTGTCATTCCATTTTTGTGGGGGTCTCTGACAATATTTCTCCCAGAAACTTTCACTAAGAACTATTTCCACCTGCTCCCCCCCCTCACGGTAAGGTTTGTCCTAACAGGAAAACAGCTGTGCCTAACTTTTGTAAATTTGGCAGCCTTTATCCCTTCAGATGGTGTGACCAGCTTGCACCCAATTTGGGCAGGAAATAAAAAGTAGATGCTTTTCTTTATTAAAATAATACCTTTTAAAGGTTCACTGCATTAAAATCACTGAATGGATCTACCTGAAGTTTGGCAGGCTTAAGCCAAACAAACTCCCTTGCCTGTAAATTTCATCCACTTATGTGAAAAGGAGGGGGGGTTTATGACCATTGTTAGATTCCCCAGTACAGTAAATGTGAGGGGGGGGAGCTTTAAATTTAACAGATCAGAGCTGGACCTGAATAAATTGGAATGAACACAGAGCAGATCCAAAATAGCCTGGGCTGCTTCCAAAGGCTATATAGAAAGAAAGCAAATCTGGTGGTTGGTGCCCCGACCAACAGACACGCTGTGTGGTTGCATTGATGGCCTTCAATCAATGAGTGTAGTGATCCCTTGAAACAAAGCTTCAGATGCAGTGCCATCTGCAAAGTGTGTGCTTATACTCTTTAACAGCAGACTCTCACAACTTTAGCATTATAGCTTTAAACCTGTCATTGTGCTTCCAGGCTAGTTCTGCATCTATAGCATACATTGCTTGATCAAAGAGTGCATGTATTGCATCCAGACACAGTGAATCTTTAATTTGGACATCCTGACAAAGCAGCTTGGACACAATAGACATTGACACTGCAGCAGCACCAACTGTATAGAGGCACCGAACAATGTCAGACATCACATTAGCATTCCTTCCTACCTGTATGTTAAATCTAGTCCAACATGTACAACAGTTTAAGCAACAGGTGGTAACAACCAACAATTTTTGGACCCACAGACTATTGACAGTATCAAGTTCCTCCAATTCTTAAAAAAAATATGAAATTTTAATTTCTCCCATCTATCTCTAAAGTAACACAGTATGTAAATTATGCACATTCTCAAGCAAAAGAGCAGACATTTGGAAATGAAGAGTAAGAAGTATTGTTCATTTGCATTTTCTAATCCTATAGCAGACACTTGAACAATTATTTCTGAGGGAGCATGATAATAGCTGGTGTCCACTGAGAACAAAACTCATGTTGATTTTAATGAAGCTGGATTGCACCCATCGTTTTACAGCTGGCTATCATCACAAGGAAATGAATCTCTTGTGCATAAAGAACTTCCAAGTAATAAAATGCTCTCCGCTCGTAATTAACTAGTGGAGCCCATTAATTTGATCAAGAAGGGATGAATGGGAAGTAAGGCTGGTTATGGCCACTCTTATGAACCACTTAAGCCTATCACAGAAACTGGTTTAAGGAAATGAAGTGGTGGCACAAATGGTACCACCGTTGTTATTGTGACAGCTAAAGGTAAAGGGACCCCTGACTGTTAGCTCCAGTCGTGGATGACTCTGAGGTTGCAACGCTCATTTTGCTCTACTGGCCGAGGGAGCCGGCGTACAGCTTCCGGGTCATGTGGCCAGCATGACTAAACCGCTTCTGGCAAACCAGAGCAGCACACAGAAACGCCGTTTAACTTCCCGTCGGAGCGGTACCTATTTCTCTACTTGCACTTTGATGTGCTTTCAAACTGCTAGGTTGGCAGGAGCTGGGACTGAGCAATGGGAGCTCACCCTGTTGCAAGGATTCAAACCGCTGACCTTCTGATCAGCAAGCCCTAGGCTCTGTGGTTTAGACCACAGCTCCACCTGCGTCCTATATTGTGACAGCTACTTTGGGGCAAATTCTGTGCCACTTCAGTAGTGCTAAGTTCCTGTCTTCTCTGCCCACTGACCATCGTTGATAGGGCTGGTGGGATTTGGAGTAAGGAACAGAAAAATTTGTCTGTTTTGGCCCTCTGGGTTTCTCATTTTTTTTTCAAGAATAAATTCAGTTCACATTTCCACAGCAATTTGCATTTTAATAAGATCCTTAATGCAAATTTCTCCTAATAAGCATACTTCTATATGGCTTGACTAATATATACATCAGTGCAAGGAATTTCCCCTAAGGTAATTTATAATTGTGTATTATTCTTACTAACATATGCACCTTTATGCACACAATACCCCTAATATACACATTATTTCTTGGCTGGAGAATTGCATGGCAAAATTCAGAGAGGTGTGAATCTCAATGGATAACTATTGGTTCAAGTGGTGAATTTGGTAGCCTCATTAAAATGTGGACAGTGCCAAACATCTCCTCAAACCCTAGTTGTAATCCAGCTCTATTTGTATAATGACAGGTTCCCCCTTAGTCTAGAATCTTGGCAATTGAGACAGAGTTACAGAGTTTCCGGTCTACCGTTGCTTAGAAGTTGTAACTAAAAAGTAGTATGACATCTAAGTAACGCATCATATAATGTGTGCTCAGTAGGAAATATCAGATCAACTTTTAGCTTCAAAACCAAGCAGGCAAGTGCTAAGCACTCCTTTTGACTTTCTACAAACTGCACAGATCCAGTTTGTAAGCAGAGCAGGGGGCAGAAAACCTGGAGCAACTGCAACTTAATTTGGTTAATTTCAGTAGCATTAATGATCCTGGTTCACAGGTTCTAGCTCTGTATATTAATCTGGCTCTCTGCTTTTAATTTCAGCAAAATTAGAAATAGTATCAGATTTCTAGCATGGAGCTATAATGTACCAAGAGGGCTGTAACTTGAAGTTGATATGTACAGGATGATTCACCATTCTAACTGGTAAGATTTTATTTCTCTGCCCTCCATCTGTTGGTCTCCTTTTAAAATTTGAATGAGGACCATGCAGTTATGCAAAATGCACCGAGCAGTTTCACAGATAAATATGCAATTATGCAAAATGGCAAAAACTCAAAGCCCTAGTCTTCAAACAAGGTGGGAGATGTTCTCACTTGATCATAATATTTTCTATTGATAGAATGAACAAAGGCAGGCATGGTACACATTTTTTTCTGATGTCTATCAGCGTGCACTGGAAACATAGATGCTAAGATTCTTAGTCCAGTAGTGCTCCATAAGCTTTCTTAGAATCATAGAATCATAGAATCATAGAGTTGGAAGAGACCACAAGGGCCATCGAGTCCAACCCCCTGCCAAGCAGGAAACACCATCAGAGCACTCCTGACATATGGTTGTCAAGCCTCTGCTTAAAGACCTCCAAAGTAGGAGACTCCACCACACTCCTTGGCAGCAAATTCCACTGTCGAACAGCTCTTACTGTCAGGAAGTTCTTCCTAATGTTTAGGTGGAATCTTCTTTCTTGTAGTTTGGATCCATTGCTCCGTGTCCGCTTCTCCGGAGCAGCAGAAAACAACCTTTCTCCCTCCTCTATGTGACATCCTTTTATATATTTGAACATGGCTATCATATCACCCCTTAACCTCCTCTTCTCCAGGCTAAACATGCCCAGCTCCCTTAGCCGTTCCTCATAAGGCATCGTTTCCAGGCCTTTGACCATTTTGGTTGCCCTCCTCTGGACACGTTCCAGTTTGTCAGTGTCCTTCTTGAATTGTGGTGCCCAGAACTGGACACAGTACTCCAGGTGTGGTCTGACCAGAGCAGAATACAGTGGCACTATTACTTCCCTTGATCTAGATGCTATACTCCTATTGATGCAGCCCAGAATTGCATTGGCTTTTTTAGCTGCCGCGTCACACTGTTGGCTCATGTCAAGTTTGTGGTCAACCAAGACTCCTAGATCCTTTTCACATGTACTGCTCTCAAGCCAGGTGTCACCCATCTTGTATTTGTGCCTCTCATTTTTTTTGCCCAAGTGCAATACTTTACATTTCTCCCTGTTAAAATTCATCTTGTTTATTTTTGCCCAGTTCTCTAATCTGTCAAGGTCGTTTTGAAGTGTGATCCTGTCCTCTGGGGTGTTAGCCACCCCTCCCAGTTTGGTGTCATCTGCAAATTTGATCAGGATGCCCTTGAGTCCATCATCCAAGTCGTTGATAAAGATGTTGAATAAGACCGGGCCCAAGACAGAACCCTGTGGCACCCCACTAGTCACTCTTCTCCAGGATGAAGAGGAACCATTGATGAGCACCCTTTGGGTTCGGTCAGTCAGCCAGTTACAAATCCACTGAGTGGTAGCATAGTCAAGACCGCATTTGCTCTAGCCAATAAAATAATCCAGAACATACATCCATAATATAAAATATATAATATAAAAAAGACTTTGTCAATGTCACAGAGTGTGCTGGTCACAGTCCAAAGTTAGAGTTAACTCTTAAATAGCAAAAATACAATCTCCACAAACTTGGCTGAGTGTCACATCTCAAGAGGCCTCATTCATGGGTCTTCTTCCATGAAATCAATTGTCAAGACTAAAGGTCCCCACCTTCACAGCTGCCTATGTCTCCTCCTCTCCAGGGCTTTTCCAAGCAAATGGAGACCGTGCCTGTGTGCAACCAATCTCTCCTCTGCCCTTTTCATGCCACTCCTGGTTCTGGGAGACAATGGGGAGAGGAGCTTGTCACAGCAGGAGTGGGAGACTTCCATGACTCTTCACTAGCCCAACTCATCTCTGTCTCTTAACCTCCCTCCTCCACCTCTCCAGCTCCAGCTTCTGATTCTTGAATCTCTGCCACAGACTGTCCCATCTCACCAAGCCCTGTTACCCCTTCAGCTTCAGACACCTCATCTTCCCCTCTGACCACTCATCTTTGTCCCACCACCAATTCCTGTGTTCTGAGCCTTCTTCCCTTGCTGGTTCTTCCCACCACTCTACTGTGTCCAACCAGTCCACGACAGCCAAGTTCCCGAGCATTAAAACACATCCTGAGCATCTCTGGCAGCTCCAGTTCCAATATTCTATTGCCATTTTAAAATCCAATTTGCAAACATCCATAATGTAAGAGAGAAAAGTTGCCAGAGACACCAACAAACTCAAATCCAGATTGCTTTCAGATTAAACCTCTGAATCACCACAACAATTTATAGCAATTTTATCTAACTCATTGTTCCTGGGTGTGCTGTTTTTCTTTTTTAGCAGCCAGCACATAGAGGGTCACACTGTGTGTTATGAAGCTATTACTGCCACTCAAAAGAAACTGAACCATTTCTGCTGGGGTGTGCCTGCTTGCTTGTGTTAACAAATGTTTCAGAGAGAGATCTCTTGGATCTCTATATAAGGACAGGCTAACAGAAAATGAGTGGGACCTTGTAGAGCAGCCACACAAGACTTCAGAGGACATCCCTTGGAAGCACAGCTCAATAAAGCAATTTCTTAAGGAAACTGGTCAGATAACTAGCTCTAAAATGCTCTGTTGTCAAGAGGGGACACCAATGGGGAAATATGTTTCTAGTTAGTTGTAGGTCCCTTCTGAAAGTTGCTACACAATGGTCCTAGTTAAAAAATAAAGTTCCATTCTTTATTGAGTGCATTAGATTGGAACCTGGTACAGTGGTACCTCGGGTTAAGAACTTAATTCGTTCTGGAGGTCCATTCTTAACCTGAAACTGTTCTTAACCTGAAGCACCACTTTAGCTAATGGGGCCTCCCACTGCTGCCGCGCCACTGCTGCACGATTTCTGTTCTCATCCTGAAGTAAAGTTCTTAACCCGAGGTACTATTTCTGGGTTAGCGGAGTCTGTAACCTGAAGCGTCTGTAACCCGAGGCACCACTGTATTTGCCTCAGTTGCCCTGAAAGCAAACCTCACAAATTTGCCATAGGTGTCGATAGTATCATTATGCAGTTTAGCCACTCTGCCTGTTGCCATTCTGTTCATGTTGAAGAAAGAGAATGAGATGGTTCATATAATTCTCTTCATGTCTTGAAAGGCATAGAGGGCCCTGCCCCCATCATTATGAACCCTTGACGCCCATTACATCCAATACACACGTGTTGAGTGGCTCCACATTATAGGAGCAAACTCCTAAGGGGCCAAGGTCGCTTCCCTCCAATAAAATATTTGAGGGGGCTGCCGCCCAAGTTGATGGGCATTGGCCTTCAAATGGTGTGTGCAGGGCTGGATTTAGGTTTGATGAGGCCCTAAGCTACTGAAAGTAATGGGGCCCTCAATATGTCCAAATTGTCTCTGTTTTTTTGTTTTGAATATATGCTATATGGTGTTTATGGACCTAATAGGTATCTAAAGTGATATAGAACTGAGCAAACCAGTGATATTTTAGGGAGTAGGCTAGCAGGCAGGGCCCATTACTTGCATCACAGGAGCCTACCAACACAAAACTGTATGTAGGTTTTATTTTATTTGTTTTCTATCTTATATTTTGGAATTGTACATCCATTTTTTCCCCTTTCATTTTACTGGGGGCCCCCCAAGAGAGTGGGGCCCTAAGCTATAGCTTGTTTAGCTTATACGTAAATCCCGCACTGGGTGTGTGTACTGTGTCTTGTGATAAATAATCCAGGCAGGAGCTGACCTGGGGTCCCCAGTGTTTTATTCAAGTTGGCAGCCGTGCTGCACACAGAGAATGACTGGGATCCCTCTTTGTGTGCAGAAGCTCTAGTGCAAGGGGGAAACCTTTTTGGATCTGGGGGCTACCTCCCCCCCCACTTGAGTAAGACATACTCCTATCAGCTTTCCTGTTCATGAATTTCACATCCAGCAAAGGAACAACAGGAAGCCCACTTCAAGCTCCTGAGTTATCCTTTGAAGCTCCTCCCATTCCCACTCCACCCCATACATGATGTCAGGCATGGGGCAAGTGTGTGGCTTCCCCCAAACCAGCCCCTTGGTTAAAATGGGGTGGTCCAGCAGGCCAGTTTGCCCCATGGACTGCAGGTTTCCCACCCTACTCTAGGGCATACTGTCAGTTTGCATTTCTTAGTACAGAAGAAATCGACATCAGTACATGAGTATTATGATGGTGATTTATTCCTGTCCTTCACCCTAGAGTCCGAGGGTGAGTCACAACAATTTAAAATACAGCATTAAAAGCAGTCCAAAATGAATTGCAATATAATAATAATTTATTATTTATACCCTGCCCATTTGACTAGGTTTCCCCAGCCACCCTGGGCGGCTTCCAACAAAAGATTAAAAATACATTAAAACATCAGTCATTAAAAACTTCCCTAAACAGGACTGCCTTCAGATGTCTTCTAAAAGTCAGGCAGTTGTTTATTTCCTTGACATCTGACGGGAGGGCGTTCCACAGAGTGGGCGCCACTGCCAAGAAGACCCTCTGCTTGGTTCCCTGTAACTTCACTTCTTGCAGTGAGGGAACCACCAGAAGGCCCTTGGTGCTGGACCTCAGTGTTCGGGTTGAATGATGGGGGTGGAGATGCTCCTTCAGGTATACAATTACAGGAATAGGGTGGATTGTAAAATCATACATTTCAGATGATTAAGCTAAAGAGGTGCATCTCCAACATTTAGTGAAAACTGCTTCATGAAGGTGCCCAGTGCATCTCTGTGGGGTGAGAATTCCACAACTTAGTGGCTGCCACAGAGAATGCTCCTTCCACCACCACCCTCAAGTTTCTCAGGGCATTGGAGCTATCAAGAGGACACCCAAAAGAGAAGGAGGTGGTCTTTCAGATAACTGAGGCATAATTCATTTAACCCTTTCAACCCTAATATGTGCACCCTGAATTGGAACCCAAATGAACTGGCAACCAATGCAGCTGTTTTAAAACAGGGGTTATATGAGAGTTAAATGGAAAGCCAGACAGAAGTCTGGCCACTGCATTTGGACCACTTCATGGAGAAAGGTCATTTCAATGCTCCCAGTGGTGTGTGGTGTGTCCTCTTTGAAATTCCCTGTTTGGTGGTGTGTCCTCTAAGTCTTCCATGATACCATAGAAAATAAGCAGTCACTTTGACCAACCTGGGAGCATCCTCAGGCCCAAGGCACATTTCAGTCATTTGAAACCATGCTTAGTTGCAGAAATGTTACAGAGAAAACAATTGCTGGTTTTTGTGAAGTTTTCAACAGGAAAATCTTTCCTGTTTGTGAATTTTTACATCCTGACACCTGTTGCTGGTGAAGCAAATATGTTATTCCTTCCCTAATAATCTCTTGGTCTCTATCGGCAGAACCATAGGATGAAGTTCTGTCAACCCAGTAAACACAAAAGCTCCCTCAGAAACAGCCAACCATCGAATTTACTCAGCATCATCTGATAACTCTATGGAACAAGTGATCAATATTAATCAGCCTCACAGTGCCACGGCTAGTGATGGTTAATGGGCTGATAATGCCATCCTTGTAGCCAAAATCCCATCAGGGACCAGACAGCTGGAGCTGAAGGAGAAAACTTATCAGATCTGGCAGTAGACAGTTTTGCAGGCTAAAATTAACCTTGGACAATTCAGAGAAAGGACTAATTGTTTGTGACTGCTAGATTCCTGCTAGTGGCAAAGGTTTATTGTAGCACAGATCTTGTCTGGATACAAAAGCAAGGGGGAGAAGGAGGGGGGACAAACCCCAAGGAGAGAAAGAAAAGGATAGCTTAAAATCCCTAAAGGAGCTGGTAGTAAGAGCACAGCTAGAGCGCAATATTAAGACAGAGATGGAAAAGCTTATTTTGTGGCTGGTACAATTTGATCCACATGACTCAAAAATTTAAATACTGCAAATTCATCATGTCCTACACGATTGCTAGTGGGGTCAAAGCCTATTGCTGCAGAATATCCATTTGAGCAAAGGCTGACCGTCCACTCTGCTGGTAGCAAGAAGGGATTTACTAGGGGACTAAAGATTCTTAATGCAACTGGAATTGCAGTCAGAGTCATCCCTTTCAGGGCTTATGATAAGGTGTGTGTGTGTGTGTGTGTGTGTGTGTGTGTGTGTGTACAATAACATATATACCTCCCTTAGTTAGCTTTCATTCGTAAGAGTTATATTGATCATCTTTATTCTCTAACTTTGCAACCAATGCTTTTTGAAAGGAACCTTGCCCCAATATTTTCTCAATGCATTATAGCACCACCACAGGACATGCAAGAAGAAGAAGAAGAAGAAGAAGAAGAAGAAGAAGAAGAAGAAGAAGAAGAAGAAATTATATCCACAATCACCCAGACATATTGCCGGATTGCATTATGCAGTGAAGTCAGTCAGTCTTAAGTATTGACCGACTTTGAATACTTATGTTTTAGCAGAGGTAGTCCTCAGCATGCCAGATCTCATGTTGTACAGTTGTTGAAACGCTGTCCAATCTGTTGGACTGCTAAGGCAAATATGGAAACTATATACAGTGGTACCTCAGGTTAAGTACTTAATTCGTTCTGGAGGTCCGTACTTAACCTGAAACTGTTCTTAACCTGAAGCACCACTTTCGCTAATAGGGCCTCCTGCTGCACAATTTCGGTTCTCATCCTGAAGCAAAGTTCTTAACCTGAAGCACTATTTCTGGGTTATCAGAGTCTGTAACCTGAAGTGTATGTAACCTGAAGCATATGTAACCTGAGGTACCACTGTATGGCAAATTATATATGGCAAATAAAAATAAAAATATTTTTTTCTCTCCCTGCTATTCAAGAATGAAACCCTCTGAAGAAATCCTTCTAACAACTATATATTTATCTATCCTGTAGGACTGCATACGGAGGCAGGAGGGGGTTTGCCACCCTCTTCTGTTACTTACAATGATGAGCCTATTTAACCTTTGTTGTGGACCTACTGCCTCCAGGAAAAACAAAAACTGTACTAGATCACACACTTAAGCATAAATAATTTGAGGTGATCAATGGCCAAACTGCTAAAGTATATTGGCTTAGCTTCTTTATTCATTCTTGAATTTACTGCTTGCAATATTCATAAGGCATACCCAAAGAGTAGGATTGTAGGACTTAATTTGTATCTGCAATACCTTTTAGCGTGGCCACTTATGCACCACCAAATGTTATCACCAGAAAAGAGGACAAAGAGGAGACAGGAAATCTGCTTCTGCTAGTTTATATGCAGAGGTACGTGGGTGACGCTGTGGGTTAAACCCACAGAAGTTCGGCGGTTCAAATCCCTGTGATGGGGTGAGCTCCCATTGCTCAGTCCCTGCTCCTGTCAACCTAGCAGATCGAAAGCACGTCAAAGTGCAAGTAGATAAATAGGTACTGCCCTGGCGGGAAGGTAAACGACGTTTCCGTGTGCTGTTCTGGTTCGCCAGAAGTGGCTTAGTCATGCTGGCCACATGAGCCAATAAAACGAGATGAGCGCCGCAACCCCAGAGTCGGTCACGACTAGACCTAATGGTCAGGGGTCCCTTTACCTTTACAGATATAGAAATAATTACTGTAATTTAAACTGCAATAATAATAAATAAATAATAATAATCTCACCATAATGGGAAAGACAGCTTGTGTGCTGTTGTCTAGGTGCTAACTGTTGATGAGCTTCAAGGCCTTTGCTCTCCCTTCTTGGACTAGAGAGTTCTTCTGTCTTCTGATAACCCTTCATATAGAGAACCATCCTCTGTAGCAGATGACAAATGACCACCCTAATGACTATTAACACCTCCTTATTAAGTAGACCTGGAGTAAAAGTTGTAAGAAGAACATGCATTGTAGATTTGGATGAAGTTGGTGTTTGTGGTGTCACAAAGCCTATTCTCTCAGAAGCAATTACTAGCTTCTGTGTAGAAAAGGTACTGTCTCTTATTGCAAAACAACAAAGTGTACAAAAATATCATTAAACCTGTCAGTGGCTCCACACACCCTCATTTATCCACTGATTTCCTGCCACGCCCACCTTGCCAGTTCTTGGTATTATATACCTAGAGATGTAATATGCTGGTGAGCAAACAATTGTTGAAAATAATTGGGTTTTTGCTCAGTTCTAATCTTGTAATAGGATAAACTTCACATAAGAAGAATTTATAATCTTGTTGTTTTGTTGGCGGGGGATGTAAAAGTTAAAGAAACTTTCTTGTTCTGAGTTTAAAATCCGAGCAGCCTGTGACCAAATGTTAGTAGTTATAAATGGGTGGAAGAATAGAGCACAAAGATCATGGTCCCCCCCCCCAAGCCATAAAGATATAGGGGTGCTGAGCCTATGAATACAACCAATAAAATCAATTACTCAAAACATGTATGGGAGCAAATCTGTTGCATATTTGCATGTCACACTCAACATAGAGATTGCACCCTCTCACTTCTGACTGAGGAATTTCTGTCAGTGTGCCACCAGGGTGGAGATTGTGTGGTTCTCCAGAAACCTGTGAGCCGCCACAGGTTTACCAGACCTGAGCTTTGCAAACCAAGGATGAATCAATCTGCCCATTTTGAAATGTATTGAAGCAAAGAACTCACTTAGAAACTTAAATGTGTGTTGTTGTTGTTTACAAGCCTTCTAGGCTTACTATTGTGCCAGGAGATGTAGGAATGTATTTGCATAAATGAATCTTGCATTCCCCCCCCTCCCCCGCTTCTTACACATTTTTGCTGGTTTTCTTCCTTTAGCTTTTAATTGCTATGTAAACTCTGCTTTCCTTAAAAAAAAAATGTTTTGCTTTTTAATTATAGCTATGTGCCTTGAGTTCTCCCCTCTGCCTACACCTTATCGCTGCTTTCATCCATGATTAGAAGATTTTGATGCCCCATTAATGTTAGGGTTCTTTTTATAACAGGGTTATGGCATTCTGAAACACCCTTTGGTGGGCGTGTAAGGAGATTTTGGACCTTTGGGTGTTTAAGAAACACACAGAGTGCAGGTTGGAAAGCTGGAGAGGGAAAACCTGTGACACACACTCATGGGTCCCTTTGGTTCCTGCTGCCATTACATTTAAAAACAATAGTAGTTTCCCCTTTAAAATAGGATTACAAGCACAAAGAAGAAAAGAGGAGAAATACTAACAAAGAAAACTTTTTCTCACTGTACTAGGTTTTTAAGAAAGGCGCACAGATAAAGCTGCAAAAAAACAGATAAAATCACTTGTGGCGGCTTGGATTAAGGAAAGACCTTGACATTGTTCTTACTAAATTGACCCAATGTGAGAGAAATGCATAGCAGAGTTTAAAAGGTACATCAAACAAATGTCTCTCATCTTGTGGTAATGATCTAAGCTGCACATCAATAATATGCCCTCGTTTTCTCAGCACTATCATGTTAGTGACATAAAGAGCTAATTAAAGAATGTAATGAAAAGCTTTTCTTGTTGTTGGGTCTGTTTGCTTTTTGCTTCAGATGCAGCTCCACTTAGATATAGCATGCCATCTGAAAAATAAACCTTACAGCAAAAGGTTTCTTAATAGACACTTTATTACAAAAAGACTGAGGAAAATACATTACTAGTAATGGTTTTCTTGGGGCTGCCACTTATGGATATGAGAGTTTCAGCAGGAATCCACTCCTAGATGTTCTGTGTACACGAAAGAGTCTTAGAAAAGCAAAGCAAAAGGACTATAGGTGGCTATAGCATGTGTACTCTCTACTGGACGTAGGTGGTGCTGTGGTCTAAACCACTGAGCCTCTTGGGCTTGCCTATCAGAAGGTTGGTGGTTCAAATCCCCATGACAGGGTGAGCTCCCATTGTTTGGTCCCTGCTCCTGCCAACCTAGCAGTTTGAAAACATGCCAGTGCAAGTAGATAAATAGTTACCGCTGCTGCAGGAAGGTAAACAGCGTTTCTGTGCACTCTGGTTTCCGTCACAGTGTCCTGTTGCGCCAGAAGCGATTTAGTCAGGCTGGCCACATGACCCGGAAAGCTGTCTGTGGACAAATGCCGGCTCCCTCAGCCTGAAAGCGAGATGAGCGGTGCAACCCCATAGTCGCCTTTGACTGAACTTAACCATCCGTTACCTTTTTACTCTCCACCGAAACAGATTTATAATTAATATATTTGATCTTCACATACATTCTTTTCATTTAAAAATATTCAATTCTTCTCCCCAGATGATTACTAATATTCTTTAATATCTAAGACATAGTTATTCCTTTAATTTTACTGAGATCCTATTATTTATGACAACAATAAACTATGGTAGGTCAAAAGGTAAAAAGGCAAACATTTGCTGTGGCATAGTTAGCTGTGCAAAAGATTACTAGAAAAAGAGTGAGTCATGCATGAGTGAAAAAAACTGATAGGGTGAGGGTGAATTAAACTTTTTTAAAAAATAAAAACACATCTCATGGGTCATGTACCGCATTACCCTCTTAAAGATCTAGTCAGGTTTTACTGAGAACTAATGAGAACTAAGGTGACCAGCCCAGGGGCAGTTTCATGACTGGGCAGGGATTTGAAATGGTTGCAAGATAGAAAGCAATGACCCAGCACACGGTAAACTCACCAGGAGCATGAATGTCCCACTTTTCACACACTTAAAGCAACTTCATTGCGTGGACAGGCGGAGTCCCCAGGTCCCGAGCGCCCCCCCCCCCGTCATGTGGAATAACGACTCAAGACAACGTGCTATGGGATTAAATTGGCCACAACTTTATTAAATTTCAAATGTGGGTAGACCTTAGCTCAGGCATTGGGCGTTCTCCCTCCCCAGTCCCCAGCCGGGGACCTAGGGAGCATCAGGGTTATCCAGTCTTTGTGGGGGGGATGGGCCGGCTCTGGAGAACATATGTTCAAGCAGAGATAGCCGCCCCCGTTACGCCGCCGCCGCAGGGGACCTTTCGGCGTACGGTCAAAGCCTCCTTTCAGAAACCCCTTTAACGGGGAACCCTGGTATCGCCGCTGCAAAGAGGAAGATGGACTAAAGGATTCCGCCCAAGGCCTGATATCGCCAAAGTTGTGACGTTTTGCTACGGGAAAGGCAAAACCTGCCAATGCAGGGAAATTCCTTTCCGGCCCTTTGACAGCGACCTTAACGTAGCAGCGCCCGCATACCTGTAAGAAAAGTTAACCTGCAAAACCTGTGAAGAAAAGTTAACCTGCAAAATAAGGCATTAACTGAGGGTGGGTAGGGTGGGAGAAGCTCTGGAGCCAAGTGAGGATTCCCAGGTAAGATCCTCCCTCTATTGTATGGGCAGGTAATCCCTCCCCCACCTGGCCTGATCTCCTTGGCAATGCTTCCCCCAGCTGGGATTGGACAACTGACTGGGGTAGGCAGAGACCTCCAGGTATCCTACCTGAGGGAAGGCAAAGCCAAGCCTATGCTGATGGAGCCGCTCTAGATCCAGGAGCTGCGCACGTCCACGCAAAGGTCACCCCCCATTTTATGCGGGGAGCGGTCATTATTAGAGAAAGGGGAGTGTGCTGTGGTAGCTGAATGCAAGATGTTCAAGATAATGCCACCTGCAACTTCACTGGTTTCAGAGAGGCCGTCTTTCTTTAACAAGACGATGGTTTGCAAATTAACATTTAATTGATCTCACATGACGGGACTTTATATAAGATCAGGGAGGCCAGTGATCCACTTTATTACGCTGGTTCATGAAAGATACTACACCAGTGTTCCTTGGCGTGATCTCTCAGTGCAGAAAATCTTCCTTCCTATCCTCTGTCTTTCCCTGCCCCGCCCCCCTTTGTGGACTTGCTACTCCCATGAAAAATTGGTTAAATGCCATGGATGTGATAATTCGCTGATTAAATTTAGCCTTGAAGGGAGATGAATTAATGGGGCTTTAATTGAAGTATTCTAAACTATAAAGAATTCTAAAGAAACCCAATCAGCTGCTTTTCACATGACACCATAATAAGAACAAAAAAAGGGGAGAGTCATCCCCCTAAATTAATGACCTTTAAGTAGAAAATGAAAAGGACATTCATCTTCTCACAGAAAAATAATCATTGTAGCGCAGAGTTATTGAGCAAATACAGCAGCTGGTAACTTAATGCCAATGACTGGCATATGAAAGGAAGGCAATTAAAATGATTGTGTGTGTGTGTGTAGGTCATTATTCGCTTCCCCACTGGATTCCACTCATTCCTACTTACACATGTAGCTTTCCATGTATCTATGGAGTTCCTTCCCACCCGCCACACTTCCACCAGGGCAATCTCCTTCCACAGAGAGTTGCATTCAGTTTCACTCAAACCAGAAATTGCTGTATTTCCCACCTTTAGAATGGCAGCGCGTAGGCTTAAGAATCCAAGAAATTGCTTTGCTGCCATGAAATTGAGCCGTTCACCAGAAGCAATGACTTTCTATGAGGGAAGAAGGTGCAGTCATTGTAGAAAACGGCCCTATAAATAATCATGTGATAAGCAAGAGAGAAAAAGAACACCCCCAAGTGTAATTATATATATATTTTAAAACTCTATTTATTTTTTTAAAAAGGTAAACAATTATAATGTGTCAAAAAATGCAATAAATGCTGTAACTGAACATATATAATACAAACAAATTTTAACCACAGAATAATTGTACCCGAGTCCCAAGATGTCACTGGGCTCAGGAGTAGAGTAGCAGGCTGAGGCAGATGAGGATGGGGAACGGGAGGATGACATGGAGAGAACAGAGGCTGGATGGAAGTGGGCAGTTCTGTCTCACAATATATGGTGGCCTCCACTGGGGATATAGGACTTTCATCTCCCCTATTCCCTCCTTGGCAGGGGAGCACAGCAATGGAATCCAGGGAGGGTGTCAGTGAACCACCAAGGGTGGGGAAACTGGGGTCAGAAGAGGAGGGCAGAGGCTGGTCACCCAGGACCCACCAACATTCACATTGCTGGGAAGGCACATCTTTTCAGACATGTTGCATGTCTGCATGCTTGGCAATCTCACAAGGTATGAAAGTCTTGTGAATGGGCGTACCTTGCCCTGTCTTTAAGAACTTGGTGTGTGGGTGTGCCAACCTATTGGGACAACTGCACTGCTTCTCTATATTACTGAACCCCTCACCCTGGCCTTGTCCTCCTTAAACTTGGACTGCTGCTCCTAACACAGCTGACCTCACCTTTCCTGTCATGGAGTCTAGATATAGTAGCTTCTGAAGGCATTAAATCTTGCTGAGCCTGTAAGTCTTCCCTCTTTCAATAAAGATCTCTTCCTTACACTTAAGTAAGATCCTCTGTCATCATGGTCTGAGCAGGAGCCCGGACAAAAATGGCTGAAAATATAGGCATTTATGTTCATGTATCCAACTGTCATCCAGCTATAAACATGACAATCTTTCAGATTATTATGCCCTCAAATAGTCTGCAGTGCCAGATATTATACTTTGGCTGTTGTCAAGGCCAAAGTGACCTAATATTTCACTTTTGAATCCCTTACAATTAGAACAGACAATTGTCCTTATAACTGATCATCCCCAGCTGTATGCCAGCTCGGAACAGCTGGATGTTGAAGGACAGAGCACCCAGCTGTCAGGTTTTATGGATATGTACTTGGGAAATCTGTTTAGACTGTGTGGAGAGTTGAAACCTATCGGTTTTGACAGAAAAATACTGCTAGTAGGCACTGTGGAGGCAAGCCCAGGGCAAAGTCTGTATGAAGGGACAATCTGAAATAGAGAAGAGGCGAGTTACAAAGGGGATATGCACTCCTACTAGAAAGTAAACAAATAATTGAATAAAGCCAGCGCTTTTTAACACAGAGGTGGAGAGCAGAAATCTGAACATGGAGGGTACAACTTGTTACAATGCAAAAAGGCCAGGGTGGTCAGGTATCTAGGAGAGCAACTGGGCAGGTGCCAATGTGCCAATAACTGACTATGCAGAATTGCTTCTGTTTCTTTGGGGGAGGGAAAGTAGCCAAGTAACTTGATTATTTAATTAATTGCTATACTACTTAATACAGTGGTACCTCGGGTTAAGAACTTAATTCTTTCTGGAGATCTGTTCTTAACCTGAAACTGTTCTTGACCTAAGGTACCACTTTAGCTAATGGGGCCTCCCGCTGCTGCCGCGCCGCCACCACACGATTTCTGTTCTCATCCTGAAGCAAAGTTCTTAACCCAAGGTACTATTTCTGGGTTAGCGGAGTCTGTACCCTGAAGCGTCTGTAACCTGAGGTACCACTGTATATTAAAAACATATCTAAGCAGTGTACTGAAGCAGCAACAGACAAACAAAACATTGCAAAAATACACCATTACATATAAAAATGTTACACTAACACAAAGTTACTAATATATAAAAATCAACATCAATTAATCTTCCCTTGGGCACCCCCCCCCAACCAGCGGGTTCTCACCCAGGGCACAAACATACTCTCAGCTCACCCATGAATATCTCACAATGAGAAGAGTTCCTGGAAGCAGCAGACATCACCTTAGTGTCTCATTCTAGACTTGCTTTTTCTGGGCAGTCCCAAGGTGGATGGTACTGCTCACAGCTGTGTCCCATTCAGCTGCACTCTCAACACCTAGATCCAGGTACGGCAGATTTGTTGAGTTTCACAGGTGGACCAGAGGATGGGAAAGGGGAAGGGCCCCTCCACTCGTAGCTGTTTCTTCACCCTTTGTCCTCTCCTCCTCCTCCAGCTGCTACGAAGTAGCTATGAAGTGCACTGAAACCCCAAGCCTTCATTACTGCCAAATTTCCCACTAGCGTCTGAGGTTTCACTGTGAAATTCCAAATCCTATTCAGCCTAATTCTATACATCATAAGCAAGACCTAGAAGTGAGTTACAAGTATAATAATAATAATAATAATAATAATAATAATAATAATAATAATATCTTTATTGTCATTGCCCCCTCTCGGGGACAACGAAATTACTTGGCTGCTCCATCCACCCAGGTAGGGCACTCCACACAAAATCAAAACAACTATAAAAACACTAATTAAAACAATACAGTATAAAACAGCAAGGAAGATTAGATGACTTTCAAAGTCCAGGCTTCCCATTCAGGGCCGAGATCGCTCTGGGGAAGAAGCTGTTCTTAAGACGGCTCGTTCTTGTCCTCATCGTCCTGTATCTCCGTCCCGACGGCAGGAGCTCGAAGAGACAGTGACCAGGATGCGATGGATCTTTTACTATGTCCAGTGCCTTCCTATGGCACCTTGTGGCATAAATCTGCTCTAAGGTGGAGAGTGGGCAGCCAACAATGCTCTCTGCTGCCTTAACAACTCTGCACAACCCCAACCTGTCCCGGGTAGTACAGCTTCCGTACCACACACATAATGCACGCTCTCAATGGCACAGTGATAGAAGGCAAGCAGCAGTTTCTGCGGAAGATGGTTTTTCCTTAGAATTCTCAAAAAGTACAGTCTCTGCTGCGCCTTCTTCACAAGCCCCCTTGTGTTGACACTCCAGGACAGATCCTCTTGTAATTCAATGCCCAAAAATCTGAACGTTGTTACCCTCTCCACACAGACCCCATCAATCAAAAGTGGCTGGACATTGCTCTTCTGTCTCCTGAAGTCCACCACAAGCTCCTTTGTCTTCCTTGTATTTATGAGCAAGTTGTTAGCTCTGCACCACTCTGTCAGCTGCTCCACCTCATCTCTATAATCCGTTTCACCCTCCCTTTCAGAGATGAGCCCAATCACGGTTGTGTCATCTGCAAATTTGACAACCCTATTACTAGGGTGAGCAGCGACACAATCGTACGTGTAGAGAATATAAAGGAGTGGACTGAGTACGCATCCCTGTGGTGTTCCTGTGTTAGTCCTAAGCATACTAGAGGTATAAGGGCTCAACCGAACCCTCTGGGGGCGGTCTGACAAAAAGTCCAATATCCACCCACAAAGTGATAACGGAAGCCCCAGATCTTCCAGTTTAGACATCAGACGTTGTGGTAGAATGGTATTAAATGCCGAGCTGAAATCTAAAAAAAGCAGTCTGGCATAACCCCCCCCCCCCGCTGCTCCAAATGTGCAAGAACGGCATGGAGGGCAATCGCCACAGCGTCCTCTGTCGATCTTTTCGTTTTATAAGCAAATTGGAATGTGTCCAGTCCCTCTGGTAGGCAGGCAATGACATAATTTCGTACCAGTATGAAGTAGGCATACTGGTAGGCAGGCAATGACATTATTTCGTACAAGTATAATAATAATAATAATAATAATAATAATAATAATAATAATAATAATAAATTTTATTTATATCCCGCCCTCCCCAGCCGAAGCCGGGCTCAGGGCGGCTAACAACAATAAAACAGTACAAAAGTACAACATAAACAACATTCTAAAATCATTCATTATAAAAATTAATTAATTCAAGCCACTAGCAACCATTGGGCCAGAGCTCTGCGAAGATTGCCGAGGGAGGGAGTCAGGCTGTGCCCTGGCCAAAGGCCTGGTGGAACAGCTCTGTCTTGCAGGCCCTGCGGAACGATGTCAAGTCCCGCAGGGCCCTGGTCTCTTGTGACAGAGTGTTCCACCAGATCGGAGCCACAGCCGAAAAAGCCCTGGCTCTAGTTGAGGCCAGCCTAACTTCTCTGTGGCCTGGGACCTTCAAGATGTTTTTATTTGAAGACCGTAGGTTTCTCTGTGGGGCATACCAGGAGAGGCGGTCCCGTAGGTACGAGGGTCCTAGGCCATATAGGGCTTTAAAGGTTAAAACCAGCACCTTAAACCTGATCCTGTACTCCACCGGGAGCCAGTGCAGCTGGTATAGCACCGGGTGAATGTGATCTCGCAGCGAAGACCTCGTAAGGAGTCTCGCTGCAGCATTCTGCACCCGCTGGAGTTTCTGGGTCAGTCTCAAGGGCAGCCCCACGTAGAGCGAGTTACAATAATCCAGTCTGGAGGTGACCGTCGCGTGGATCACAGTGGCTAGGTCAGGGCGAGAGAGGTAAGGAGCCAACTGCTTAGCTTGGCGGAGATGGAAAAATGCCGCCTTTGTTATAGCTGCAATCTGCGCCTCCATGGAAAGGGAGGTGTCGAAGATTACACCCAAACTCTTAACGGACGGTGCTGGCACTAATTGCACCCCCGCAAGAGATGGGAGTTGCCCCCCCAATCCCATATCGCCCCGTCCCAGCCACAGGACCTCTGTCTTCGAAGGATTTAGCTTCAACCGGCTCCCACGTAACCATCCAGCCACAGCTTCCAAACATCTGGTCAGTGTGTCTGGGGCCGAGTCAGGATGGCCATCCATCAACAGATAGAGTTGGGTGTCATCGGCATACTGATGACAACCCAGCCCAAAACTCCGAACAAGCTGGGCGAGGGGGCGCATAAAGATGTTGAAAAGCATCGGGGAGAGTATCGCACCCTGAGGTACTCCACACACCAAGGAGTGGCGCGATGACAATTCCCCCCCAAGCGCCACCCTCTGTCCCCGACCAGAGAGAAACGAGCGCAGCCATTGAAGGACTGTGCCCTGGATCCCCACGTTGGCAAGGCGGTGGTCCAGAAGTTTGTGATCGACCATGTCGAAAGCTGCTGATAGATCTAGAAGAATCAGCAGCCCCGACCCGCCTCGATCCAGCTGTCTACGAAGGTCATCTGTTAGGGCGACCAGAGCCGTCTCGGTCCCATGACCAGCGCGGAAGCCGGACTGGAATGGATCCAGAGCTGATGTTTCATCCAGAAACCCACCAAGCTGTTCAGCAACCGCTCTCTCAATCACCTTACCCAGGAATGGAAGATTCGAAACCGGGCGGTAATTGGATAGATCTAAAGGATCTAATGATGTTTTCTTTAAGAGCGGGCGCACCACTGCCTCCTTCAGTTCCCCTGGGAATGTCCCCGTGCCAAGGGACAAATTGATGATATCCCCCAGGAGGGCCTGCACCTCGTCTGGACACGCTCTAATCAGCCAAGACGGGCACGGGTCGAGAGGACAAGTGGTGGGCTTTCCAGCTCGGAGGAGTCTGTCCACATCGGCTGGGGATATCTGGTCGAAGTGGTCCAATACTGGACCCGAGGACAGTCGAGGGGCCTCCAGTTCCTTTATTGTATCCAAATTGGCAGGGAGGTCATGGCGGAGCGACAAGACCTTCTCCGCAAAAAAGCTCGCAAATGCCTCACAGCCGTGTGTCAATTTGTTATTTAAATTTGGCTGTCCCTCAAGGGACGTTAAAGACCTGATTATGCTAAATAATTGCGCTGGGCGAGAGCTAGCGGATGCAATGGAGGCCGAGAAGTATGACTTCTTAGCAGCCTTCACCGCCATCTCGTAGGTTTTCATAAAAGCCCTATAAGATGTTCTTGAGGCTCCGTCACGGGCACCCCGCCATACTCGCTCTAGCCGTCTGAGGTCCCGCTTCATTTTCCGGAGCTCCTCGGTAAACCAGGGAGCCCGGTTTCTGCGGGGTCGCAGTGGGCGCTTAGGTGCGATCTCATCGATGGCTGCCAGGAGCTGGGCATTCCAGCCCTCAACAAGCTCAGTCAATGAGTCGCCAGGGGGAGCAAGGTCCCGCAAGGCTTGGCGGAATCTCTCAGGGTCCATCAGCCTCTGCAGGCGAGCCCAAATTGGCTCGCCACCTAAGCAGGGTGGGGGTGGAAAGTCAATCCTGGCTTTCAGAGCGTAGTGATCAGACCATGGCACCTTCGTCGAAGGAGACATGATCACATCTATACCGACGCCAAAGATCAAATCCAGCGTGTGGCCTGCTTGATGTGTGGGGCCCGAAACAAACTGGGAGAGCCCTAGTGTCGCCATGGAAGACACCAGGTCCAGAGCCTGTGAGGAGGGAGTGGCATCTGCATGGATGTTGAAGTCCCCCAATACCAATAGGTTAGGGAACTCCAAGGCCCAGCCGGCCACCGCCTCCAATAGGCCTGACAGGGTGGCTGCTGGTGCGCTAGGTGGCCGGTACACCAGCCAGACAGCCAAGCTCTCCTCGGAGCCCCACACTAGGCCAACACATTCGATGCCGGGGATCGATGGCGATGGTAGAGCCCTGAAAGGACAATCTTCCCGGATTAATAATGCCACCCCTCCCCCCCGGCCCACAGTCTGCGACTGGTGGAGGACAGAGAAACCCGGGGGCGCCATCTCTCATAAGGTAACTGTTGCCCCTTCGCGCACCCAGGTCTCTGTCACACAAGCCAGGTCGACCCCCTGCGAGATAAAGAAATCTCGCAGGGTGGCGGTTTTATTGCCTATAGACCTGGCATTGCACAGCACCAGTGACGGAGGTGAGTAATCCTTGCTCACCCTACCCTCGTCCCTCGGGATGGGGCGCAGATTGAAAAGGGTACGAGCGTATCCATATCTGTATGAAGTAAATTACAAAATTCATAAACACACATAATTAAAATACACAATAAAACAATCCCACCAAAACAAGCACATTAGAACAGCACAATTAGAATATTTAAAAAAGCAAACAAAAACAATCACAACAATTAAGAGAGGATGTTCAGGTCACGAGATCAGGGAAATATTTGTCTAAACAAGTGGGTCTTAGAGAGCTGGTGGAATGCCAATACTGATGGGAAGGAGAACATTCCACAACTTTGAGACCACCAGTGAAAACCTCCATTGCCTATTTGTATAGTATTATAGTTTCATGTTGTCTGGGTACCAAGCAAGCTTCACCCATGCAGAACATCCTGCCTCAAGAACAGTGAATCACAGTTTACATAAAGCTGCAGATTCTAGCCTTGTGCTAAGAATAATCCAGTTGCTCCCTTTATCAGGATGGCCGCAAATAGCTTTTGCCCTCTGAATATTTTCTACTCTGCTGGAATCCTCCAAGGCCTGGCTTTCTTCTACTCCACTGAAAATTCAGCAATGAGAAAAATGTCACTAGCAACACGGCGCACCACCTGGCCTGTGAGGAATGTACTGGGCTTTGACAAGCTATGTCCTCTTTCTGGGTGCTGCTGTGGGAAAAGAAATCACCACACACTTCACCTCACCAGGATATCCATTTTATAAAATGCGGAAGAAGTCCCCCACTCCAGCCTCAATCCTTGTTCTTCTGAAATGGGTTCAGCTTCCTTCTGAACCCGTGCTGGCTGACCACAGTAACTACTAGTATGTAGTTTACCCAATAATGCTGCTTCACATAACCCATAAAGCTATACAAGAAATACAATTTCTTTCACTGTAGTGGTGAGAGGATCCAACTAAACCTTTATTTTACAGGGTTTTAAGAGAGAAAATTCATGTTCAGAAAAATTGAGAATTCAGCTTCAGCATTAAAACAAAAATACTAGAAGTCAGACTCATCCAGTGATACCGATTGACAGCAGGTTCAGGCAATAAAAAAGGGGAGGAGTGCTTCATATAACACATATAGCACCATCACAAAGCATGATGTTTTAAAAGAACCCTCTCTCCTAATACTAGAATGCTGGCTCACCTAATGAAAATGACTGACATCAGATTAAGGCAAAGAGAGAGAGGACTTTATATAATGCTGCATATAGCATCATCTATGTACATAATTCTAGAAGGTAGGTCCCTGCCTCAAGAGGTGTTCAGTCATGAAAACAGATTCAGCAGAGACAAGAGGATGTGAAGAGAACTTGTCATTAAGACAATTTCTTTAAGAGCGCCCCCCCCTGAGGGATATCATCAATTTGTCCCTTGGCACCGGTACATTCCCAGGGGAACTAAAGGAGGCAGTGGTGCACCCACTCTTAAAGAAAACATCATTAGATCCCTTAGATCTATCCAATTACCGCCCGGTTTCAAATCTTCCATTCCTGGGTAAGGTGATTGAGAGAGTGGTTGCTGAACAGCTTGGTAGGTTTCTGGATGAAACATCGGCTCTGGATCCATTCCAGTCCGGCTTCCGCACTGGTCATGGGACCAAGACGGCTCTGGTCGCCCTAACAGATGACCTTCGTAGACAGCTGGATCGAGGCGGGTCGGGGCTGCTGATTCTTCTAGACCTGTCAGCAGCCTTCGACATGATTGATCACAAACTCCTGGAACACCGCCTTGCCGACGTGGGGATCCAGGGCACAGTCCTTCAATGGCTGTGCTCGTTTCTCTCTGGTCGGGGACAGAGGGTGGCGCTTGGGGGGGAATTGTCATCGTGCCACTCCTTGGTGTGTGGAGTGCCCCAGGGTGCGATACTCTCCCCGATGCTTTTTAACATCTTTATGCGCCCCCTCGCCCAGCTTGTCCGGAGTTTTGGGCTGGGCTGCCATCAGTATGCTGATGACACCCAACTCTATCTGTTGATTGATGGCCATCCTGACTCGGCCCCAGACATACTGATCAGATGCTTGGAAGCTATGGCTGGATGGTTACATGGGAGCCGGTTGAAGTTAAATCCTTCGAAGACAGAGGTCCTCTGGCTGGGATGTAGAAGGACGATATGGGATTGAGGGGGCAACTCCCATCTCTTGCGGGGGTGCAATTAGTGCCAGCACCGTCCGTTAAGAGTTTGGATGTAATCTTCGATACCTCCCTCTCCATGGAGGCGCAGATTGCAGCTATAACAAAGGCGGCATTTTTGTTGGGATACTGCCAGGGAGACAAAGTCCATCATGGCCCCAAGCCGTCTGCCGGACGATCCATCGATCTCCCGTAGGCACGCAGTATCAGCGATTAGCGACATGAGTTTCTAGAAAATATCTTGCCACATTCCAGAGCTCATGCACACTCTATCAGCAGATAATGCACAGCAAAAGTCGCACTCGGGAGAGCATTATTTACAAGTTTTATTCAGCGTTGATCAGAACAAAGAAAGACATGACTGCCTGCGTCAGTGTCTCCAGACACAGAGAATGAAACAAAAGCAAAGACACAACAGAAACATCCTGTGAAAACAGGAAATACGCAGGCTGTGACACAAACATCGTGCTCCCTTTTCAGGTGGAACGGAAATATCCTAACAATTTTTTCATCTCCGCCAAGCTAAGGAGTTGGCTCCTTACCTCCCTCGCCCTGACCTAGCCACTGTGATCCACACGACGGTCACCTCCAGACTGGATTATTGTAACTCGCTCTACGTGGGGCTGCCCTTGAGACTGACCCAGAAACTCCAGTGGGTGCAGAATGCCGCAGCGAGACTCCTTACGGGGTCTTCGCTGCGAGATCACATTCATCCGGTGCTATACCAGCTGCACTGGCTCCCGGTGGAGTACAGGATCAAGTTTAAGGTGCTGGTTTTAACCTTCAAAGCCCTATACGGCCTAGAACCCTCGTACCTACGGGACCGCCTCTCCTGGTATGCCCCACAGAGGAACTTACGGTCTTCAAATAAAAACATCTTGAAGGTCCCGGGCCACAGAGAGGTTAGGCTGGTCTCAACTAGAGCCAGGGCTTTTTCGGCTGCGGCTCCAACCTGGTGGAACACTTGTCACAAGAGACAAGGGCCCTGCAGGACTTGACATCTTTCCACAGGGCCTGCAAGACAGAGCTGTTCCACCAGGCTTTTGGTCAGGGCGCAGCCTGACTCCCTCCTTTGGCAATCTTTACAGAACTTTAGTATGATTGCCATCAATTTTGATTTTAATTAATTTTTATAATGTTTTTAGAATGTTGCACTATTTTAGTGTTGTTAGCCACCCTGAGCCCAGCTTCGGCTGGGGAGGGCAGGATATAAATAAAATTTATTATTATTATTATTGCTACCATTATCAGTTGATTCATATACCAAATTTCCCACAAGTAAGTCTGTGCTCACAGTTCACAAGAAAATCAAAGTCTAAATACAATAAAAATACCCAAAAGCACATTAAACATCACTGCATCATAATGCTAAAATAATAATAACTGCTCACTCACTATATACAAATATTTGACTAAACATACCGTTTACTAAAAGCTCAAGTCAAAATATCCATGAAGCAATTCCCTTCTGAAGGGTTGGTAGGTGGGACAACACAGGTGAAACGAATCACCACCTGATGTCAACCACAGGGTCTCTGCCCCCTCACACTGGAAGCTGAAGAAAAGCAGGAAGAAAAGTGATTATTTCCAATGCACAAATTAACTTAGCTGCAAGGGGATATGGGGACAGGGTGACGGTGGTATTTATTTATGTATTAAGTTATTTTTATACTGCCCATGGGGGCACAGTCTATCCAAGGCAACTTACATCTCCTAAAAACACACAGGCGCTCTAAAACTAAAAGCAGCAGTGCAGCAAATATTTCAAACACTGGCCAGTAATGCCAAAGGCTTCACAGGAAAGGTGGGTTATGAATGTATAATTAACTTGGTATTTAATAATTTGCCATAATCTGGATTTATGCCTGTCATGGCCCTCATAAATTTGGAGTTCTAAAATAACTCTGAATTCAGCTTCTAAATCCCACACACGCGCACACCGTTTGGCAACACATAAACCCTGATCCCGGCCTTGCTGCTTCATCCTGTTTCTATGCATATAGATTCTCCCCATCCCAACCAACACCCCTCCCCTTGCCAGTCACATTGGACTCCCACATTGGAGCTCTATATTTATCCTGTACTTTTTTGTCCTTGAATTGTGCCTACTTAGGAAAAGTATATCAGTATTAAGGTTGTCAGACTCAGGCAATTGCGCAAATGCAATAGATTTATTTAAATTTAAAGACAAGTGGATGTTATCCTCGTTGACATTAATGGCCTGCCACAGCTTCATAAATCAGGAAAGAACAAAATGGTGTAATCTGTGTGGAGTGTTTTTGGCTATGGTGGTCCACAGATGATATAGATGATGATGATAGATAGATAGATAGATGATAGATAGATAGATATAGATAGATGATAGATAGATAGATAGATAGATATAGATAGATAGATAGATAGATGATAGATAGATAGATGATAGATGATAGATAGATAGATAGATAGATAGATAGATAGATGATAGATGATTGATAGATAGATAGATAGATAGATAGATAGATAGATAGATAGATAGATAGATAGATAGATGATAGATAGATAGATGATAGATAGATAGATAGATGATAGATAGATGATAGATAGATAGATGATAGATAGATGATAGATAGATAGATGATAGAGAGAGAGAGAGAGAGAGAGAGAGAGAGAGAGAGAGAGAGAGAGAGATGATAGATAGATATAGATGATAGATGATAGACAGATGATAGATAGATAGATGATAGATAGATGATAGATAGATAGATAGATAGATAGATAGATAGATAGATATTTGAAAGACAGAGTGAAAGAGAGTTGGTGAAAGGAGCACGAATTACTGGAGCTGCTGCTCTCACAACTGTTTCAAGAGCAAGGACAGAGAAGGGGATAGGTGGGGTGTTAATAGAAGCTTCAATGTGGCTGGGGGGGACTGTAGAGTATGGCTGTTATATGGTGATGTGAAGCATGTTTTGGGCCGATCACCACCAGTAACACCACCGGTAGTAGTTCTGTGCCCAGGAATCTTTTCATGGGTGCAACTATGGTCTCTGGGGTGGGCATGGCACCCCACATCAGTAGAGATTGCTCTAACCTAACTCCAACCAACCAGCAGATCTGGGTTAGAATTGCTTTCTAAGACTCCAGTGCACTCCAGTGCACTGATTGTCTTTCTCTGCTCTGGGGCTAAGTGAGATTTTTACAGGAGATAAATATCTCTAGGTAAATCTAAAAGAACATTGATTATAACAATCCAGGAATATAACAGAACCACCATGAGATAAATGCCACACAGCTTATGTCTGCATAAAAACTGTTTTGTTTGTTAGTAGCTACATTTGAGAGAAGCCTGGATGATATACCGTATTTTTTGCTCTATAACACGCACCCGACCATAACACACACATAGTTTTTATAGGAGGAAAATCCGTAGGCATGCCACCCGTAGGCATTCCCTCCATAACACGCACAGACATTTCCCCTTACTTTTCAGGAGGAAAAAAGTGAGTGTTATGGTGCAAAAAATATGGTATTTTCATATTATCTAATCTTTCATTTTAGAGAGAAATGGTGAATAGCATTGAATCACATGTGGTGAATTTTTGTAGATCCTTTTTTTGAAGTAGGAGTCAGGCATGTTCTTATAGACTTCCCTATGTTGTGCATTGTGGCTAATGCCTACATTGACATGCACATCAATACAAATAGAGCATTTTGACATTTCTGACTGAAAACTAGCCCCGAGGGAGTTCAATCCCAGGGTTTAGTAGCCTTTCAAAGGTTAGGTCAGAGACTACTACTGCACAGAAATTTCATTTAGCATAAAGGAGTACAGTTTTTGGTGAGGTCTCCATTTCCACCACACTGCTGGAATATCACTTCCAAAACTGCTCCAGGGTTGTAGGGGATATTTTTTCAAAGTGCCATGAAAAGTGTTGTAAAATAAGTCTTGAAATGATGCACAGTACTGCCTCCAGCAGGCAGGAAAAAGACGACGACAACCACTCCCCTAAAATTACATGATTTTGATCCCTGGAAGAAGTGTGCAATGTTCTGATTTTATCATATCCAATTTTTAGCATCTTCAGAAACAATGCGCAGCACGAATGATTCAGTGCTGCTCCAGGCATCCTTTTGCTTATGCAAACTCCAGCTGAAAGGATGGTGAAGCTACTCTATAATAAAATACAGCCTGAGCAATTGAAATGGAGGGTCTTCTTCATTGCCCTTTTATTTATTCATTTGGTCCTCTAAGCTGTATTAATCACTCCACTGCGTAATCTTAAACTTGTCTAAGCAGAAGTAAGTCCCCTGAGGTCAAGAAGATTTGCTACCAGGTAAGTGTAGGGACGTGGATGATGCTGTGGGTTAAACCACAGAGCCTAGGAGTTGCCAATCAGAAGGTCGGCAGTTCGAATCCCCGTGACGGGGTGAGCTCCTGTTGCTCGTTCCCTGCTCCTGCCAACCTAGCAGTTTGAAAGCACGTCAAAGTGCAAGTAGATAAATAGGTACCGCTCTGACGGGAAGGTAAACGGCATTTCCATGCGCTGCTCTGGTTTGCCAGAAGCAGCTTAGTCATGCTGACCATATGACCCGGAAGCTGTACGTCGGCTCCCTCGGCCAGTAAAGTGAGATGAGTGCCGCAACCCCAGAGTCGGCCACGACTGGACCTAACGGTCAGGGGTGCCTTTACCTTTCTAAAACCCATTATTTCCAGCTCCTGGTGTTTGAATAAATGCTAAACACATATTTCCTTTTCTAGCGCATAAAGAATCAACTAGCATTTGCTAGCATTTGTAGGCCTTAATTTTTAAAAGGAGGCTTTAAAAAAGACTACAAAAGAGCATTCTCTCAAGAATAAGAGGTTGGACCACAAGGAAATGTTTCTCCATCTATCACAATGGTCTAATGTTCTTTGAGGCTAATAAAGCAAAGGGCTGAAGGAAGTGTGTGAGCTGACATGTGAGGAGGAATTGGTTTTTGAGGAGCAAGAAACATCAGGTTAAGTGGCCCTGCAAATTATTGTACAGGTAATTAATATGTTTTGCAGGTGCAAGGCAGAGAGAGGAGGCAAAACCTCATCTGTTTTAATTATCACTGCCAGAACATTAAGCTGTTAATGCAGTTAGGAGGAGAGCGTCTCAGGAAGGACAACAGAAAGAAAAACCATTCTCTTTACAGAACATGTGCAAACTTACATATATTGTTACACACCACCTCACTCTCTGAGAGGTGCAAGATTCCAGGGTCCAGGAACTTACCTATGTATCCTTTGGAAATAAGGCACATCGGAGACTGTGGAGTCTTTATAATATATGGCTATATACAACCTGAGCCTATGATGGAGGGGCTCACAACATTACATTCCAAGAGGTTCTTGCTTCTCCCATGGCCACAGTTTTGAGGTGAGCAGAAATCAGCCATGGCCCTCTGTTCCTCTGCTCAGCTTGCTGTGTTTAAAGGACTGCCACTATTTTCCTCCAGCTAGCTGATGCTTACAGCCTGCAATCACTTCTCCTCCAGCCCACATCACCCCCAACTTCAATCCTAAGACTCAACTCTGCTTTGTCTCTGCTAACTATCTCTCCCCCACCTGCCATTAACCACAGAGTACAGTGGTACCTTGATTTTCGAACAGCTTAGTTCCCAAACAACTTGGAACCCGTACACTGCCAACCTGGAAGCCAAACGTGCTCCTGAGCTTCCGCTTTTACTGTTGCGCAGCTAATCTGAGTCCCCCATATAGTAACTAAGCATTTTGTCCTCCCGCTTCTGCCCTTGTGCCGCTCATTTGAGTCCCCTCCCATCGTAATTAAAGCTTTCCGTTTCAGATTGCAGTGTTCTGATGTTATATTTGGTGCTTTTGTTTTTGCTATTTTTTGCATTTTTGTTTGTGTGGCTTTCTCATTTTTGTGACTGCGGCTTGTTTTTCCTTTTATGATTGATTGATTGATTGATTGATTGATTGTGTGGCTGTGGAAATGGATAAAAGCCCCCCCCCATCCAAACAATGACAATCATGAGTGCAGGTAAGAAAAAAAATAATTTTTATTTTTATCATCTACAATACTGTCTTATTTATTTTATAGTACAGAACATAGATTATTGCTTTCATTTTATGCATCAATGGTCTTGTTAGATAGTAAAATTCATGTTAAATTGCTGTTTTAGCGGTTGTTTTTAAAAGTCTGGAATGGATTAATCCATTTTGCATTACTTTCTATGGGAAAGTGAGCCTTGGTTTTGGAACGCTTTGGTTTTGGAACAGACTTCTGGAACGGATTAAGTTTGACAACCAAGGTACCACTGTATATGCTTTTTAATCACACATTATCTCCCTTTTGTTCTCCATAATGGCTCTTCTCCCAGGTGATTTCCTGAACAGGAAAGTGGTTTAGCCTGTATTTCAGCACTTTGCTAAATTCAGCATCTCACAGCCCATTTTAAAACTCCAAACCATGATTAAACTCCAACACCTACTAGAGTCAGGAATTTAGGGGAGTTTCTGGCAGCCAGGAGGTTAGAGGAGTTAAGGTACCCACAAACTCATAACAATGTGTTTTTTCCAATGTAAATATGTGCGTCATAGTTAAAGCGCTCATTAGCTTAATACAAAAATGAAATGTAATGTGAAAAATGTCTTTTTATATTATATCTTGTTATACATTTAGAAGCTATCCACCCAAACAGAGTATTTTGCCTTTGTAGAGATTCCTGTGTTCTGGGTAGTTTACAGTCCACTGCTCACTCTAAAGTCAGGTTCAGATGCAATGAGAAACCATGGTTTCCTGCTATGAGAATGAGCTGCTGTGAACCTCAGGCTCCTACCCCTCCTTTCTCTCATCCCTGAGAAGAGATTGAAAGCTTCTGCTTCCCATTTTTAATTAATCATATTTCTTCAAGACGTTAAAACTATGTTTTATTTAATGGTCAGTGAGAAACCAGGATCTGAAACCATGCAATCCCTCAAACCATGGTGATTTTTCAGTCTTCCAAACCATGGTGGAGGATTAGGTTGCACACAGATGTCATCTTTAGTGGCCATCCTATTCATGTAAATGCACTCTTTGAAATGGGTAATGTTCTAGTTCTGCCTGACAGAATGTCCTCAAGAATCATTCTGCGTGGGCACTGATGTTTTATCAAAAGAGCCTAAGCATTTCCAAGGATGTCAGTTTGTGGGGCAAAGTAAATATTCAGCACCTAAACTGTGTCTGAGGAATGGAAGGAGAATAGAAAAGTTGGCCATGCGTCCTTATAGAATACAGCTCAGCAGAAGAAGGGAAGCAGCACCTTCTGCTGTGATCATACAGAAGAGTCATGGAGTGTTTCACCTAAAATGTGAGCTGGATTATTGCTTAAATAACAACACTGTGATATTCTGAAACAGATGTTTTATAGGTCCTCTAATGCAGGCATTGCCAACATGGTGCCCATGGGCCCGTATATGCTTGCAGGGGCCACCCCTGGCTTGTATAGAGCCCGTCCCCTGCCACTCCTCCTGCTGGAATTCAGTTAGAAAGAAGCATTCTATTCTCAATAAAATAAGATGTGGCGTGTGCTTCATTGTGGTGTGTTTGTGGTGCCCACAATAATTAGTCTGATTTGCAAATGGACCCCAAAGGGTCAGTGATCCCTTCTAGAATGCAAACATCTCCCATTCCTTTTATTTTTCTGAAGCCTTAACGTGTAATATAAAGCATGAGTCAAAAATGTTATAGCATCTTTTTTTCCACGTGTGTTTTTAAATAGGGCATTGTTGGCTGCAGCATGAAGTCTGATTCTAGAGTGCAGGATAGAAGATGAACATCAGGAAGTATTATTTTTATTCAGTCGACAGGAACAAGTTGTTCAAATGACAACTACAAAAGATTAACATTAGGGGAAAAAACCTTTGTGATTGTGTCTCAGTAGGAATTTAAATGAGAACAAAAGCAGAGGGTCAGATAAAAGTCAAACAATATTTCATGCAAGCACGAAACACAGAACTGGCTTGCCTTATACACACGATAGGTGCCATCTACAGGTGGCCATAGGCTAGAATGCCAGGGTGGCAAAGTTTGGTAACCAAGGCTTAAAACCTTAAACAAATATGGTTATCCATGGTTGGTGATAATAGGAAGCAGCCTTATAACATACCCCGTTTCCCAACTATCCTGTTTTAAGCAGGACATCCCAGGCTGACAGAAGCAAATCCCAGCTTCTGTATGCATCCTGGAGTGTCCCATTTTTTGGTCTGGCACTCTGGCGTGAGTCCTTGTGCCAGAGCACCTGACCAAAGGATGCTCGCTCTGCATTCCAGCACTCTGGTGCTTGTCGGCAGGATTGCGCCAAAGATCCAGCACTCTGGCACTGGACCAAAAAGTGCGCCCCCTCCTGACATCCTGATTTGGGAGTGAAAATGTTGGAGGCTATGTTATAATGAGTCAGGTCTTTGGTGCATCTAGTTCAGCACTGGCAGTCAGTGTAGGGTTTCAGTGTCTCTGTACCCTTCTGTCAGGCTTCGGGGAATCTGCTTCCTCCTCCCCCGTGGCAGTAGATAAGGAGATCAAAGAGAGGAACGTCTTACCAGTTAGAAACTTTAATAATCACAGCGAGAGAACAAAGAACACATCTCCTAGAAATGGTGGTGTTCCCAATTAAGGATCACCCCCCCTTCCCTCCTTATTAATCTATGTCACTCCTACGTCTTGTAATCTGAGCTTGTACCCTCTATGCTTTCTGTTCTGACACTTTCTGAGCTCTTCTTGACCTTGGGCTAAGTGGAGGAATGCTGTCCAGAGACTGTGAATCTATTAACCCTCTCTCTCCCAGTGTTTCTTCAGCTAGCTGTTCCCCATCAAGTATTTCCCAGCTTCTGCCTTCTGAATTATGTCCCTCTGCAAACCACTGTTCCAAATCTATACCATCCTCCTGCTCCTGGGAAGATTCAGGATACGGATATAGAGCATGGGGAGGGGGAGGCTCCTACCATTCCTCCTCAGCACAGCCCTCCTCAGCACAGTCCCTGACATCTACCTGGGGATGCCAAGGGCTGAACCAGAGATCCTCTGCATGCAAGGCAAATGCTCTACCACAGTGCTATGGATCTCCTCTGTCACTACAATGGGCATGAATACCAACTGTCCTATGTGAGGGAGCCAAGAATGGGAGGGTAACAAGCAAAGACCCTTCCTGTTGCATGTCTGCCTTCTGAATTAGCTTATTATTGACCCTTGTTACCCCCTTGTTCCATGTTTTGAGCAACAATGTTTTCCCCAGACAACAGAAGGATGGGATTGTAAGGAGAGTGTGTGTGTGGATTTAATTTTTTCCCCTGTTCAGGATTTTAAAGTTTTGTTGTCTGACCTTTTCTCATCTTCTATCTCTCCTTTCCTATCTCCCCATCTTCACAAGTACCTTTTCTTTTGTGAATTTAATTTTTAATGAAATTGTATTTTATGAATGCGCTGGGCCATGTGGGGACCCTGATCAAACAGCACAATGTGAATCTGATAAATAAATAAAAATCTCTCCAAGCTCCTGCTGGCAAAGAGGAAAAAAAACCCTTCAATATGCTTTTCTTGGGGAACTATATCGGCTGTATAAGAAACATTCCTCACAGTTTGTGAGTTTGCATTTGCAGGGTAAGAGAAGCAGAGGATTTTTGGTGCAAGGAAAGATACAATAGGTATAAAGGGAGAATTCCTTGAGGCCAAGATCCAAGCTTGGGGCAAGTACTCTTCAGTGAGAGAACCCCAGCAGAGATTTAAAATCACAAAATATGCTGCAAAATAAACCATGGAAGTATAGGCTGTTGGACCTTTAAAATATGCCATTCTGAAATTTCCCAATTCCCCTAGCACAGTGAAAGACCACACTTTTGGTAAGTTAAAAATGCTTTACTTACAAACTCTACAAAGGTCGGATTCACATGCTTTTCCACGCAGCATTGAGAAAAAGTTGCATAGGCAGTAAAACATGGCTTGGCTACAGTGGTTAAAGTTCCTAAATTATTAGCATACGAACTCATCAGCTTAATACCTTCCTCCCAAAGTGAGGGGGAGTGACCTAGCTATGCCTGACAGGACAGCATACTCTATGGTCTTAGAATAGAATCACAGAATCATAGAATCATAGAGTTGGAAGAGACCACAAGGGCCATCGAGTCCAACCCCCTGCCAAGCAGGAAATACCATCAGAGCACTCCTGACATATGGTTGTCAAGCCTCTGCTTAAAGACCTCCAAAGTAGGAGACTCCACCACACTCCTTGGCAGCAAATTCCACTGACGAACAGCTCTTACTGTCAGGAAGTTCTTCCTAATGTTTAGGTGGAATCTTCTTTCTTGTAGTTTGGATCCATTGCTCCGTGTCCGCTTCTCTGGAGCAGCAGAAAACAACCTTTCTCCCTCCTCTATGTGACATCCTTTTATATATTTGAACATGGCTATCATATCACCCCTTAACCTCCTCTTCTCCAGGCTAAACATGCCCAGCTCCCTTAGCCGTTCCTCATAAGGCATCGTTTCCAGGCCTTTGACCATTTTGGTTGCCCTCCTCTGGACACGTTCCAGTTTGTCAGTGTCCTTCTTGAACTGTGGTGCCCAGAACTGGACACAGTACTCCAGGTGAGGTCTGACCAGAGCAGAATACAGTGGCACTATTACTTCCCTTGATCTAGATGCTATACTCCTATTGATGCAGCCCAGAATTGCATTGGCTTTTTTAGCTGCCGCATCACACTGTTGGCTCATGTCAAGTTTGTGGTCAACCAAGACTCCTAGATCCTTTTCACATGTACTGCTCTCAAGCCAGGTGTCACCCATCTTGTATTTGTGCCTCTCATTTTTTTTTTGCCCAAGTGCAATACTTTACATTTCTCCCTGTTAAAATTCATCTTGTTTGTTTTGGCCCAGTTCTCTAATATGTCAAGGTCATTTTGAAGTGTGATCCTGTCCTTTGGGGTGTTAGCCACCCCTCCCAGTTTGGTGTCACCTGCAAATTTGATCAGGATGCCCTTGAGTCCATCATCCAAGTCGTTGATAAAGATGTTGAATAAGACCGGGCCCAAGACAGAACCCTGTGGCACCCCACTAGTCACTCTTCTCCAGGATGAAGAGGAACCATTGGTGAGCACCCTTTGGGTTCGGTCAGTCAGCCAGTTACAAATCCACTGAGTGGTAGCATAGTCAAGACCGCATTTTACCAGCTTCTTTACAAGAATATCATGGGGCACCTTGTCAAATGCCTTGCTGAAATCAAGGTAGGCTACATCCACTGCGTTCCCTTCATCTACCAGGCTTGTAATTCTGTCAAAATACGAGATCAGGTTAGTCTGACATGTCTTAACCCCTTCATGCATTAATGAGACTTAAGCATGTTGGTTATATGAGGCTGGTTATCCCACAAGGATGTCATACTTCTCTTCGTTTGGATGTGAAACCTATATGCAAGTCAAGCAAAATATATTTTATCATTATCGTAAAAAAGAAAAAAGGAGGAAATCAACTCATGAATTTAATGCATCAGCTACCTGATCTGAGTAGATATAATTAGCAGAGCAAAACTATTGAACCTGAGACCTGCATTCAAAAATGTATTCTGTCATTTGGCTACCACTCTGTCCCAAATAGTCTAGCAGGTGGTAGTGATTATACCCCAAGATTTAGTGTCTAGTTCCATGGTGGGAAAGTCAGTTCCCCCTTTCTGATACTGTAGAAGGCTACCCTCTTGGTGTACAGGAGTTTAAGTGAGGTGGAAGACTGACATAGCACATCTATAATTGCGGTAGCCAGGTGGAAAAAAAACCACAGGGCTCCTCCTACTCCAGGTAGTTGGGCAGAACTGCAGAGCCACCTTTTTGATACCTTCAGCACTGGAGCTTACCGGGGTTGGGTAGGGCAGAGGACAGCGAGGTCAAGGCTGTGAGAATCCACCAGATTGCCACTGCCCTGCTCTGTCCCTTCCCCATATAGGCAAACTCCAGCAAGGTCAGTGCTGAGAGGCCAGCTCTGCAGCTCTGCACCACCCCCACTATCACTACTGCTTGCACATTTAATAGTTATGTGGAAGAGGGAATTTCAGCATAACAATAGCATGTTATGCATGGACTCTCCGTTCACATGGCCCACACTACTACAAATGCCTATTAGGCACCATAATAGCTAAAGAAAGAACCTCCCTCTGTATAGAAATCGCATACCACCAGTTACAGAAAGCTGGGGGGAAAACAATAGGAGTAGGTTGTATCACTTCCGCTAAGAACATCTTTGGCCCAATGCTGCAAGGTTTGGAAGCATTCTTATGTTTTAAATAAATGCCAAAGCAGAATAAGAGAAATGGTAGGAATATTATTATTTGGCAATGATGCGTTCCACTAAACACTTCAGACTGCTACATGATGTGCCAAAACTCAAGTTAGGATTTTTCCTTTAAGAAGCAGTCATCCAGTTCTAAAGGAACTTCAAAACTAGTGTATTCCTCCACTGCCACCCATCTCCCAGTACAAGATTCTAAGAAGGCATTAGGGATCTTATCATTGATTTCTTTTAATGTCCCAGGTGTTTTAATTAGAACTATCAGGCTTCAGAAGTGCTTTTTGAATCCATACAGACTTAAGGCACTTTGCTTTGTTCCATAGCTCTGTTCTTAACCCAAATGAGCAATAAAGAACTTTTCATTTTGAAGCTGAGAATGGGAACGCATTTTCCCACTCTGTCTTTTAAAAGGTTTTTTAAAAAAAAAATTAAAATAAAAGAACATGCTGAGTACTAAATCACAGCTACAGCTTTGGTGCCCAATCTTTGTCACAAAGGAAAGTAACAGTTGAGCTTGTGTTTCGGACAGGTAAGAGCCTTTCACCATGTTCTCAAGTTTGTGAAATACTTTCACAAAAAGTCTGCCTTTTAATTGCTGGTTTCAGTCTTTCATCTGTGAGTAGTCACCTGAAAAGGACAAAATAGATTCTTGCTGAAACTGAATTGCACTTTCAGAAGCTAAACGAAACCAATGATATCTCAATGAATTAAGATATATAATCATTGCAATGCAAACCACATGAACTCCAGTTCAAGCCATAAATCACCAAGTGCATGGCAATAGGCCTGTAGGTACATTCTCAAGTGAGATCTACAATGGTACTGATGTGGGGCATGCCTGCACCATTTTGTGGTTCTGTCTTTCTTTCTGCCCTTTCAGATGTGGCCACCATTTTGTGTTGCACCATGCCCTCACAGTGGCCATCTTGTGACTTGTGCCCCCATCACTTATTCAAAATTCCCAATGTGCCCATTGGCCCATAAAGATTGGCGGCCCCTGCCATTAATCATCCAGTTCAGTCCCATGTTAATAGGCCTGTGGGTGCATTTGCAAGTGAGATCCAAATTAGTATGTTAGCCTACCTTGCCTTTTCTAATATCCTAGGGAGAGTAACTCAGAGCACATCCACATATACATTTAAAGCACATTTCAAGCACCTGGCTTTACCCAAAGAATCATCAGAACTGTAGTTGACCTCGTACAATTTCCACACCCTTAACAAACAACATGCATTCTTTTTGTATAGGGACTAGGATGTTGTGCACCCCACTTGTTCTGTCCTTTCCTCAGTCAAACCCGTCAGTGGTAGCTCCATAGCCTAAAACTCCAAGGCCAACAGAACAGGATCCAGTCCAGTATTAATATCAACAAGTCCATCAGTTTCAGGTAGAACAGAAAATTTTGGTGAGGAACCTTCCTTAGATATGGGTTCCATTCAAAGACCTCGGAAATTAGAGTCAGATACATATATAGTGGAAAGGATAGATGAGGGTCACCATACAGTAGTTATGAAACAGATGTTACCCTGGCTATATAGTGTAGAATTTTAAACGCCTATGTTTCCCCCAATGGAGCAAATAGCAGCTTAAGGGAGATGGTGCTGGTTGCATTTAGATTGAGCTAACAGCCTAGGAAAGGGAGTTAGGCTCCCCCCACAGCACTGTGATACTATTTATTACTCTCCCATCTCCCTCTCCCTCCCTTTCTCTCTCTCAAAGACACAGATCTTCATGCCTGGTCCTCAGTGGCCCAATTTCTGATCCACTTTCTGCAGCACACCCTTCAATATGGAACACACACCTTTGGGTATTTATCTTGGTTTAGCCTTCCATATCTTTAAAAATATATGTATTTCCAAATGCTTTTATGTAAAGGAACTACCATGGGCTCATTTTACTGTAGCTTTCTCTCTCCCCCCCCCCTTTTTAAAAAATGGTTTAAAATATTTTTTTTTATGTGATTTTATTGCACTTTATTTTTATATAACCAGGAAGTGCCTAGGAAGGCACTGTAAAAATAAAATTATGGTGATGGCAATTACTTTTTATTATGCATGCTCATCATCAGATGTCTTTTATTTAGAAAATTAGTTTCATTAATGTGTGTATGATGAAGGGAAACTAAAAACCCAGCAAAAGGGTGTCTGGCTGTTAATTGACACAATTATGTTATGTTATTTCCCAGTTTGACATTTTTCTATACAAGCCTGTTGATTGGACTTTTTAATTCTCTTAGGAATGTGGGAATTGAATCGAAGTTCTTAAAATCCCACACTCCATTCTATTTAGAGCTTTAGCAGAATCTAACCTGATTAAAACAATGCTTTATACTGTTATAAGACAAATTTCCTAAACAAATAAATTTCAGCAGATGCAAACAGGGGATACAATATTTAAAATGCCTTTAATTCAAAGCAATTTCACTTTCAACAGTAACTGTGAGACACTATTCCATGTGAAGCTTCCACTGCAATCACCCACCTCTAAATGACTTCAGTGGGGATTTGCCTAGCAGAAGTTATCAATGCAAGTTGAATTAGCACCACAGGAGACTGTGCCTGCTCCAAATCTCACAAAATCAATTAAACCCTTCATGTGGACTTCTTCAGTGTGCTTGGGTGGGATGTCTCATTTCCCAGAGGTCTCAGTTTCATGGTCTTAACATATGACTGTCTTTATAACAAGTATGTCGGACAATGGTCTCCTCGTCCCCTTCCTTGGCAGAGAAAACACTCATGAAACAAATAGGATGAAGAAGAGACTCCATTGCCCAATTTCCTTCTAGTGAAGCCAAGGAAAAATTGTGCAGGTAGGTTCTCGCAAAAAAGGAGATAGAACCAAAGAAGTCCAGGCAAAGAACTGACATGATCTCTGTGAGACTTGAATCAGCCACAACCTCCTGTATTGCTAATTCAGCCTGAGACAATGACTTCCGTTAGGCAGACCCCAATAAAGCCATTGTTTGCTAACACAAACTTTAAAATCTTTAGTTCTCAAATTGTGGCTAAATGTGGAAATATTGAACTTATACTCTGCTTATATCTCTTAAGGAAATTCAATATAAAAGGATAATCATCAGGTAGACCAGAATAGCCAATGTGGTACCCTGCAGATGTTGATAAGCTGCAACATCTCAGATCCCTGAATGTTGGATGAGGCTGCTGTGAGTTGGAGTCCAACAACATCTGCCTATCCTGGTGTAGACTATAGAATGTTTTTTCAATTGCTATAGTGGGCCGTGTGATGCTAGTAGGAAATTTCACATGGATTCTGATCCCCTTTCACCTTGCTCCATTCAATTGTATGATATAAGAGAAAATGCTGTGGCCACTGGGAAGGGTACTTGCTGTCTTTCCTCAGAGGTACATTGGGAGCTGCCTTACACCAAGTGAGACTATTTGTCTATCTAGTTCAGTATTATCTATTCTGATTGGCAGTGGTTTTCCAGCCTCTAAGGCAGCCTTTTTCAACCTGTGGGTCCCCAGATGTTGTTGAACTACAACTTACAACTCCCATCACACCTAACTAGCAAAGGCCAGAGCTCAGGGATGATGGGAGTTGTAGTCCAACAACATCTGGGGACCCACAGGTTGAGAACTGCTGCTCTAAGGCATTGTCTGAGAGAATATCCTTATAACAGGATATGCCAGCAATTTATGCTTTCAGACATTTGTAGTCTATCTCTCTGGATGCCTGAGGTGTCAGGTAAAAGGTAAAGGACCCCTGGATGGTTAAGTACAGTCAAAGGCGACTATGGGGTTGAGGCGCTCATCTCATTTTCAGGCCGAGTGAGCCCGTGTTTGTTCACAGACATCTTTCCAGGTTGTGTGGCCAGCATGACTAAACTGCTTCTGGCACAACAGAACACTGTGATGGAAGCCAGAGCGCATGGAAATGCCATTTATTTTCCTATCGCAGAGGTACATATTTATCTACTTGCACTGGTATGCTTTTGAACTGCTAGGTTGGAAAAAACAGGGACAGAGCAACGGGAGCTCACCCTGTTGCGCTGATTTGAACTGCCAACCTTCCAATCAGCAAGCCCAAGAGGGTCAGTAGTTTAGACCACAGTACCACCCATATCCCTTTCCCTTTCCTTTTTACCTCGTCAGTCTATGTGTGAGTTGTATACAATATTCTGCAATTGGAACTCTGCTTGTACAATGGGATTTGCCCTTCCTCTGCATGCCCCCAAAATTTACTTAGAGAAGGGGTTCCCTATTCCCTTGGAACAGATTTTGAGGGTAAATGGGGTCCCAGGACAGAGTAGGAGAAAGCTCTGTTCCACAAGGAGAAATCTATTGTGCTAGAGAAACTGGAATATCACCCAAAATCATATTACTGATTCCGCATCCCTACAAGGCTCTTGGACAAATGACTGCAACCCTCCAATGTTTTTTCCAGATTTCATCTCTTTTACACTTGTTCTATAAAAGTCAGCATTCCACATTATCTCCATTGATGTATATGGAGCAAAGGATATGACTGAAAACATGTTAGGGATAAAAGGAGACTCCCGCCCCCAACCCACCACACAGACCCTGGAAACAACATGTATTAGAATCGTAAGAGCACTTGCTCCTCAGATTCCTGACTTATGTACAACCTGTTGCAGAAAGATCACCTGAATTTATTGCACATGAAATTTTTTGCTTGAGCAGTAATCTGTAGACCAAGCAGCCTGAACTGCAACGTGAATGTTTACTAGACAGTAGAAGGTCAGTCTCATGAAGAGTAGCTGTTTTCTGGGTAAGGGAGCTATTCCAGGTACCTGGAAGCAGCTAAATTCCCACATCCATAGTTGCTGAAAAAAACAGACCTAGAAATGGTGATCCGTTTTGGAATGGCTGCCAAAAAGGAATTACAGCTTACTATTGGAAAAAGAAAATCCCCCTCTGATTAGCTATTTCAAGATTTGGGATGGAGTGCTAATGATGAAACCTGCCTATTATATGCAGGCATGAGAAATAGAAATGTATGATATTCAATTTGTTGGGAGATTAACGATCTTTATTACATGCTGGAATGACAAATTTAAAGATTAGCTACATCCATAACATGCATTATTCTCCTGGTTTATTACATCTGTCATTTTAATTATATTTGGTTTTGAATTTAATGATTGATTTGTATCTTTTCTATATTTATAATAAAAAGAAGAGGAGGGGCCCGTCCCCTGCATATGCACACACCACATTCAGTATATCTAGGCTATATTCAATGCTCTTCCTGCATAAAGCATTCTTGAGTATACTTGATTTTGTGTCCTCTACATGGTGTGTACTTGACAGATGTCTAGGAGGAGCAACAATGCAACAGCCCATTAATCATGTCATTAGAGTGTCAGTAACAACACACTTTGTGGATGAACAACAGCAGTGGCAAGCAAGTTGTTCTTCACCATAGGCCTTGCTAATTGTTGCTCTAAGCCACAAAGCAATTTCTAAATGGTATTCATTTTTTAATAGGACATGAGAGATGGGTACGGAACCCAGACGTTCCGCGTGCAATTATATCCCTGCAGTTCCTTTGTAACCTGCTGCTGTGTCAATGGGAACTAACTGAAAGGTAGCTGCTCTTTGTTTCTCTGGTAGTGGAGGTGGTTGAAGTAAATAGGCTACATTTGAATAATACAATACAGTAATGAAATCAAAGCCATGGGAGCTGTTTGTGGACAAGAGCGGCATAATCATGAAATTGCACTACCCAAGACGTTTCCCCTGTCTTTTTCGACTGTCACAGATATGAGCCGGGAGAGGGAAGCAGATGGCAAGTTCCCAATTCAGCTGCCAAACGGGGCAGGAAGAGGTGCCAATTACAGAGACAGGTATTTCCCACATGCTAATTCATTCCTGAGCGACAGGACAATAAAAAATGAAACTGGAGAAGGGCAAAGAGCACTAATTGACCAGAAGGTGTTTTGAGACAGTGGGCTGTGGTTCTGCAAGAAACTTTAAAACTTAGGTTTATCATTGGCTAACCCAGAGCTGAAGTAAATCCTTTAACAGTGCAATCCTATACAAATCTACTCAAAATAAAGTCCTATTTAGGATTGAAGAATAAATTAATTTCTTGTGCATTGGTACCACAAGCATGGTGCTTATTGACTCTTGTGTCTTTTGACAGGTGAATGGGTTTTTTTATTTGCATTTTATTCTGTGCAGACCCACAACATTCTCTTCATATTCCAGTGTAGTGACAAGCCAGTGCCATAGTAGTCAGTCTGCACATTATCCACAGAATAGGTAAAAGGGGACAGACTAGGAAAAAGAGGCTGGCTACCACCAAGTTTGCCTGGGAAATAATCATTTATGAACAGGCCTACCTAAATCACACTTTTTGAAACAATGTGTGAATCAAAACACAGCCATCCTTTCAAATTCACACTTCTCTGAATTTTGCAATGCAGTTCTCCAGCCAAGTTACGGTACATGTACCAAAGAAGTCATGAGAAGAAGAAGAAGAAGAAGAAGAAGAAGAAGAAGAAGAAGAAGAAGAAGAAGAAGAAGAAGAGTAGTTTGGATTTGATATCCCACTTTATCACTACCCGAAGGAGTATCAAAGTGGCTAACATTCTCCTTTCCCTTCCTCCCCCACAACAAACACTCTGTGAGGTGAAGTGTGACTAGCCCAAGCTCACCCAGCAGCTGCATGTGGAGGAGTGGAGAAGCCAACCCGGTTCCCCAGATTACGAGACTACCACTCTTAACCACTACACCACACTGGCTCCACACACCATGAGATGGAGTGTGCATGAGAATCTTGGCTGTGAGTGCTGAAAGATCTGCTCCCTGCAGGCTTCCCCCCCCCTATCTAGCCTGGGAGGGTGGAGCCCTGACTGACTCCAGCTACAAAAACTGAGGCTGCTGAAGTGGACACGGACCTTGCCTCTTAGTGCAAGGCCAGGTTATCGAGCCTGAGCTTCCAGCAGCCACCACGAACCACCATTGGAAGGGCTGGCAGCAACAGGAGCAGGTGCATCCTATGCTTATGATAATATGTTATTCTCTTGTTAATTATGTATTTTTAAATGTGCATTTTATATTTTGCTTCCATTAGCAATGTTTTCTTTGGAAATGTTTGACTTTATTTGTTCACTTTGCTGCATTAAATGTGCATTCTGTAGTTGACCTCCTTTGTAATGTTTTATTTTGAAATCTTTAAGATAATATTTTAGTTTCCTGTTAATTGTGTTGCTTTGAATGTATACTTTATATTTGACTTACTTCAGTAATGTTTTATTCTGGGTTGCTTTATTTGAGGTTTTAATGTGGGTTGTAAACCACTTTTAGATTCCCCCCTTAAAAATATAAAGCAGTATGGAAATGAAAATAATAATAATAATAACGCACACATGAATGAAAATGACAGAAATGCATTATATTAGGGGAAATTGCTTTGGAAAAAATGTGTACACTATACAAAATTACATATTGCAATAAATTCATGTATGAATTTTAATGAGGACTTCAAAATAATAATCTGCAAACTGATGTGGAAATGTGAAGAGCTGAACTTAAAATTGAAAAAAATGAGAAGCAGAGAAAAACTGACATTGACATATTTGCCTATCCCTAAAAGGCACGGGACAGTTTTTATCCTTTTTTTGTGCCAACTTCAGGGCTGTAGCAGCTGAGGAGCTTAAAGATTGGCTTATTTGGGGATTCACAGGGTTTTGGATTCCATGGTTCTAAAGCCACACATGGACCATATTTTGACGCTTTCTGACTGCACTATCTTACCAAGTGCTTCGACACAGGTCAGCCTCCACTGCATTGGAGACTTCCATCAATTACACTCCTCTCGATGTGCTCCCCTAACCCTCCCATCCAGCTATCAACATGGAGGGAGAGAAGATTTCACCCTTAGTAATCTAAACATGAGTAATCTTTGCTTGACTTCTTCCACATCATGGAAGAAGCAGCTGGTAGTAGAGAAGTTATCTAAAAAGGTAAAGGTAAAGGTACCCCTGCCCGTACGGGCCAGTCGTGTCCGACTCTAGGGTTGTGCGCTCATCTCACTTAAGAGGCCGGGAGCCAGGGCTGTCCGAAGACACTTCCGGGTCACGTGGCCAGTGTGATGAAGCTGCTCTGGCGAGCCAGCACCAGCGCAGCACACGGAAGCGGCGTTTACCTTCCGGCTATAAAGCGGTACCTATTTATCTACTTGCACTTAGGGGTGCTTTCGGACTGCTAGGTGGGCAGGAGCTGGGACCGAAAGACGGGAGCTCACCCCGCCGCGGGGATTCGAACCGCCGACCATACGATCGGCAAGTCCTAGGCACTGAGGTTTTACCCACAGCGCCAGCCGCGTCCCTGCGTAGCCGCATAGAGAAGTTATCCAATAACCTCTTAATTACATAAGAAAGTAAAATAATTCCTCATGATATAAAATGCATATATATATATATATATGGTGGAAGAAAGACTACTCCAATATTTGCTCTTATCAGTGTGATTCCTCTTTATTTACAACCCTTATTCTTAAACATGAGGTTATTATTCTGTCAAAGATCTGCTTCTTTTTGACTTCTCCCTAGCCTAATTATATTCAATAAGGAATCTAAAAGACTACATGAGGGAGAAATGCCTCACACAGGATCAAACAATTATTTCAGAAAGGTTTTTATCCTCTTATTACTTTGCAGGGATTTTTTTTCCCAGTTGACTGGATAAAAGTCAGTGGTGCAGCATATTAATGAAAATGTAGGAGTGGATGGGGTGGGGGAGAGAGAGAGAGAGAACTTAAAAATATTTCTCCTCAAAGCTAGGGTGGAAAACAGAAGAGGGTCCCAGAGTGGTTCATATATTAATAATTTTAAAAGTCCCTGGGCTTACAATGTCAAAGACTCAAACCAGAAGGAAAAAGGAGAAGGGAAAGCAGAATTTAAATTTATGAACCTCTTAGAAAGATCAGCTTGGATAGAAACAGTCCAGGAAGAGGAGGAGCCAGAAAGCGCTGATCTCTCAGCTCTTTCTGGCTCTTCCTCTTTCCCATCTTTCCCCACTGATGCAAGATGATGTAAGATGATGTAGAGGTCAATTACTGCACATCCTACTCCTATCAGATCCTATAGTTCTAGACCAGATCACAGTCCATTGGGCTATGGCTTTTCAGATCACTGTTGAGGAGTAGGAACACAGGCATATACTGGCAACTTTGTGCTGGCAGACTGATTTGTTAATTATTACATTTTGATCCTGCCTTTCCTGCCAAGAAGCTCAAGGTAGAATACATGATTCTGCAATCAACTTTGTCCTCAGAGCAATTAGGTGTGGCAGGTTAGGCTGAGGGACAGGAAGAACAGAAGAGGAACCTAATGGATCAGCCAAAGGTGCTTATGGGAAGCCTGCAAGCAGCACATGGGTGCAATGGCATGCTCCTCACTTGTGATTCTCACTAGTTTACAGACACACATTGACAGAAGAGGTAGCACATAGCCATCATGGCTAGTAGCCATTGAAAACCTTGTCTTCCATCAAGTTGTCTAATCCTGTTTCAACGTCATCCAAGTTGGTGGCCTTCACTACATCTTTTGGGGGCGAATTGCATCGTTTAACTGGGCGCTTTCTTTTGTCTGTTCTGAATCTCCCAACATTCAGCTTCTTTCCATGGTCCTGGGTTCTAGTATTGTTGTGGGGGAGGGGATGTATCTCCACCCACCTTCTCCAAACCATTTACAAATATCTTATCCACTTTAATAGCTCAGGCGGTAGAGCATGAGACTCTTAATCTTAGAGTTGTGGGCGGGAAAAATATTCCTGCATTGCAAGGGGGTTGAAGATCCTTTTAGTCCCTTCCAATTCAGTGATTCTGTGGCCCTCCTTACCCACCCTTTTTTCGAAACTCAAAAGCCTCAAATGTTGCAACCTTTTATGATAGGAAACTTGCTCCTGGCCCTTGATCATTTTGCTTTTCCTTTTTTCCAGATCTGCAATATTCCTTGTGAAATGAGATGATAGGCCAAAGGTCACCTAGTGAGGTTAACCTGAAAGAGGATTTGACCCCTTGTCTCCCAGGTCCTAGCTCAGGACTCTAGCTTCAATATCACCCTGCCTATCATTGGCTTTTATGGTTTTGTGGAGGCTAATAAGCATTTCAAATTGTTTGTGGCACCAAAGCAGCAATGTCGCATAATAAACCACATCTGGGAGATAGTGTCTGTTTAGCTGGACCAACCTGTAAGCCATGTTGTGATATTCTGGTTTGCTTCACTCAATGACATATCAGTGGTGTCATGATACTGTTTATTTACTTGGAAACAAGAAGAAATTCTGACGAAAGAAGAATGGCAGACGAAATTAATGGACTATGCAGAATTGGACAAAATGGCAGGAAGCATTCGAAACCTGCGGGACCAGAGATTTACAGAAGATTGGAAGAAGTATATGAATTATTTGAAGAGCAACTGTAATCAACAAATTACGCTAGTAGGACTACAAGACGTTTTGTAAGGAGAAATATACGAAGTGTTACAAAGTAGAAAAAGATAGAGATATTGGTTATGAGTTTGAAATGTAATAGGGAAGATAAGAAATGCATACTGAGAGATTAGATTGGAAAATTTTCAGACAGGATTGATGGAAGTCAAAAATTTGAATAAGATGTAAAAGTATGTTTAATTACTGTTGAAAATGATTATATATATATATATATATATATATATATATATATATGCAGGTTTTGGTGTCTTCGGGTGTCTTCCCGTGTAAGAGTCGGGGTGTCTGTGCGACGTTTCGACGAGGTCTCACTCGTCATCTTCAGGCTGGTGCTTTCGGCTTCTTGAAGATGACGAGTGAGACCTCGTCGAAACGTCGCACAGACACCCCGACTCTTACACGGGAAGACACCCGAAGACACCAAAACCTGCATTCCTGTACCCGTGAAAATCTACGAAAGCAAATATATATATATATATATATATATATATATATATATATATATATATATGCAGGTTTTGGTGTCTTCGGGTGTCTTCCCGTGTAAGAGTCGGGGTGTCTGTGCGACGTTTTGACGAGGTCTCACTCGTCATCTTCAGGCTGGTGCTTTCGGCTTCTTGTTACTGGAACAGAGCGAAAGAAGCCGAAAGCACCAGCCTGAAGATGACGAGTGAGACCTCGTCGAAACGTCGCACAGACACCCCGACTCTTACACGGGAAGACACCCGAAGACACCAAAACCTGCATTCCTGTACCCATGAAAATCTACGAAAGCATATATATATATATATATATATATATATATATATATATATATATATGATACTGTTTATTTACTGGATTGCTGGCTTATAGGAACAAACCTTAAAAATTTCTGGGACTGGCCTAGAGTGATAAAATTCACAGCTATAAATAAAAGTGAAGACGAAACATCAAGATTTTGGGAACCTAGTGATAACTGACAGATCCAGTCTTAGCTGGTTCATGTTAAACCACTGAGGGTGCATTTTTACCCTAAGTCCAAAACACACTTTGCTTTAAGATTCTTACTGCCGCTCAGACTAATCCCTAGAAGCTCAGAGAAAGATCAGCACTAGCATTTCTTACAGTAGTCAAATAAAATATTTTATTCCAAAGCTTATTTTCAAAATACAGGATTCCCAAACCCCAAGACTGCTTCTGATATCTTCTGCTACTGTTTTGAAAGATGCTTAGAGAAGAGGAACTCAGGAACTGGGAGCTGGGAACAGACAGGCAGCAGAAATCGGCTTCAAAATTTGCCATGAGAGAAACGTTCTTCTGACATTTCCTGTGCTGCATTAGATGCAATTTGTGCTAATGAGAATGAAAAACAATTTCGAGCCGAGAGAACACACAGTCCCCTTGTCAAATATAATTTCTAACAAAGTGTATACAGTTTTCAAGGCAATCTCACCAGGGAAGGTTTACTGCAGACAGAGGAACTTGAGGGAATATCTTTAGAATTCAAGCTGAATAACCAAAGTTGCTCTGGAGGTGACAGATTGCCAGCAGGGAGCAGGAGAGCGAGAAGGGACTGTAACCAATCTTAAAGTATGAGGAATGGGATTTGAAAACCACTCCAGTGGTTTATGGTGGTTTATGGTGGTCTTGTATAGCTGGCATGGCTGCACATGTATCACCAAAAGAAGAGGACAAAATGACTTGCATAAAATTTGCCCATGTTAATTTATATAGAGTGAGATGCAAACAGAGGATTCCTTCAAATAAAGTACTGTGACCTGGAAAATGGGCCTATCTACATATACTGTGATGATTGCAATGTCTGTTTAAGAGAGAGAGAGAGAGAGAGCACACTTTGATGAATGGGTCTCTTTCTTGGCATGTCTCCATAATCCAAAGCAACTTTTACTGACAATACTGGCTTGGCAGATGTCTTGGCTCCATGAAATATGCCATCTTATTTCCCATATTAGTGATAGGCAGTTGGCAGCTTGGGAGTCAAATCTGCTGTTAAGAGCTTCTAACTTCTAACTTGTGTGTGGCTAGGGGTCTAGGGTCATGATTCTTGCTTAGCATGTGTGAGGACTCCAGTTAAACAGTGGTCTGACTTGGTGTGAGGCAGCTTCTTACATGCTTTTTCATAACTGCCACTTTTAGCAGGTACCTCAGACACTTTCTCCCATGCATGGTGCCATTGTGGATTTAAGCGCACCTGCTGATGGTTTGGTATATAAAGGCCATATCTCCCACATACATCTGCTGAGACACTGAGATATTTCACTCATTCACTTCTTAGAGTTCCACCACCATTTGAGATCATGCAGGTGGCAACAAATGAGAGAACCAGTGGCAGAGTTTCATGCTCCGGCACCGGGGGGCGGAGAGCAGGTGGGGGCAGGGCTGGCACATGTCCCAGGGCATGGTGTGCTGCCCCCAAGGGCGTGGTATGCATCCTGAGGGTGTGGTGTGCATCCTGGGGGCATGGTGTGCCGCTTGCAGGGGCATGGCGCCCAGTGTGGGCAGGGGGGCCCAGCTGCAATGGCACCCCACCGGGATCGCGCTGCTGGTGACAGTACGCTCCCCCCACACTCATCTTCCTCCACAAGTGGAGAGAACTGCTCAGTTTTGGACTCAGTTATGGAACATTCTGCCCAAAAAGGCCCGCCTAACACACTCTCCCTTAGGTGTCAGATGAAGACATTTTTATTTTGTTCAACATCTTGTTGCTTTGAACTTTAGTGGAAGGATGGTACATCTAAAGCTCTTCTGAAACCAATTTAATTAAGTTAGTGTATATTTTGTTCATTGTGCTTTTTTTATTTCTAATTGGATTTGTAAACCACTCTGAAACTGATATCATGAAGGGTGATATAAAAATAAAATCCAGCAATAATAAAATTACATAAAGCTGAACTGAAACCCAAAATAAACTTTTTACCAAGACACCCTAATACAAAAGAAGGCGGATATCCCTTTTGAGTTTATTTAGCAAGCTTTTAATTGGTGAGTGTAGACGATTCAGTGTAATAACACATGCCACAGGTCATCTTTTGGAATCGGCTGCTTCCAGCAGGCTTGTCCTGTGAACTCTGTTTTCTTGCTGGGTAAATTAATTATGTGATTGCCTGCTTGAAATTAACATACTCCTAACCTTTTTCACATGATGAGATCCAACAGTCCCCCATGACCGGCAAAATGTGATTCTAAATGAGGCGCCTGGAGAAATAATTGCTTCCCTTTGGTGTTCAATGGGACTAGCAGTATTTCACTCACTTGTTGTGGAATGTTGCCTTGTCATAGGTATGTGCTGGGCTTAATTAAATAAACCACCAAGGGCGTATGAAGTGAATTTTCAATATAGGCACTTAAAGCCAAATTAAAGGGCATATTTTATATGCCCAACATATTAAACAACAGAAGGAGAACTGATGGTGTTCAGGAGGAGGTTGTTCTGTGGTCTGGCTGGCTGTAGACCATGCTTCCTTCCTGCCATCACTGAGCAATGTATGAAGAGTAGGACAGCATCTGTGTGTTTGCTGCTGCTAAGCAGTGACCAAGCAGTTAAAAGAGGTCCTGGTTCTCACAGTGTAGATCTGGGGTGGTCAAAGTGGTGCCTCCAGGTGTTGTTGTGCTTCAGCTCCCATCCCTTCAGTCTGCAGGGCCAATGGTCAAGGATGGTGGGAGCTGTAGTCCAGCAATATCTGGAAGGCACCATGTTGGCTAACCCTGGGATTGGTTCTTCAGGACTGTGCCTATACACTTAGAGAAGCCTATCTCAGATATCCCAGGGTAAATGAAGCATTTAGCTTACACTGGCCAGTGTAGCCTTCGTAGAGATGCAGCTTAGCAGAACTTGCACTGATGAAAGAGTCCAGCAGGGCTCTACTTCCTTCTTTCTTCTTCTGCTCAGTAATGGTGGACAGGAAGCACAGCATTCAACCCCACATTGGCCACAGGAGGCAATGGGAGGAGGCCTGCGGGACAGATCGTTGTAGAACATGCCTGTGACCCAGAATAATGCACAAATAAACCTACTGAAGCTACTGAAACAAGGCAGGAGCCTTGCCTGAACTTGCAGTGGAGGGAAAGGAACTGAAATGGTCTGTTTCAGAAGGCCACAAACACACAAGTTTTCTGCTCTTCACAACTTTTCCAAGGGGACTGAAAGCAAGGCAAGTAGAACTGTATGTCTGATCCCCCAAGCAAATCTTTCCCCACTCCTTGAACTCTAGAAGTGGGCTGGAGGTGAGTTACAATGGAAGAAGGAAAACATAATTTCAGAACAAAACATTCATGCAGAACAACAACTGGTCGAACAATGAAATAACACCACAACTTTTCTTATAAACGGACTGTGTCATTTAACATCCCCACAAACTTTATGTGAACCAATCAGAATGAATGCTCAAATACACAGATTCTCTGGAAGTGATCCTTAACAGTCCTGAGTTGCCAGCACCAAGAATGACAGATCGTGTTACTGACACTACGAGTGCTACCCAGCATCTTAACCTTAGTCCTCACACTGCCTATGACACTGTTCGCAATTAGTCTTTCCAAATTAATCAAAGGTTTTTGTTTTGTTTTGTTGCTGGATTTCTTTTTCTACTATAAGAAATGAAATCACTATACACCACACAACATGATTCCGGTTTTGCTTGTCTGTACATTTTTCTGTCCCAGCTGCCTTACAAAGTTTATTGTACCAGCAGTGAATGGACAACGTTGAGTTTATCAAGTTTTGTGTTATAAACAAATCTAGCCAACCAACTGCCTTCTGTTCCCTCAAACATTCTCACTTGCTGCCTCCTATGCAAGGAACTCGTTCCCTGAAAATGCCATCTTCTCCCTTCCTTCAATTTCTTCCTCAAAATCCACTTTCCCTGAATGAGATTTTTGGATTATCCTTCTAATTTTAATTTCCATTTGTAAGCAAACTTCAATTACTGGTGATTCTGGTGATTTACATTTTTTCTTTCTCTCTCCCCCTCTTTCTTGAATTTATTTCCTGTTCTTCCCAGCAAAGGAGCCCAAGATAGCATTTATACGGCATCTTTCATCCAATGAGCTCAAAGCAAATATGGTTTTCTCACCTGGTGACGTACATGGTAAACATGGTGAGGTACATACACTGAGAAAGAGGTAGTGGCTCTAATTTACCCAATGAGCTTGTTAGCTAACTGGAGAATCAAACCAAGTTTTCCTGGTCTTTGTGTGACACCCAAAGCAACATGCCTCTAGATGTTATGGACTACGATTCTCATCAGACCTGGACAATATGACCAATGGTCACATTGGCTCTCAAGTCTGTGAAGCTCCATTTGCCAACATTCTTAAAGTTCTGCCCTTCTTGCTGTCCATTTTAAATTATAAAATCTTCGAAGCGTGCCTTCTTTAAGAACTCATGGACATCCAATGAAGCTGAGTATAGGAAGATTAGTTAAATAATGGGATTTGCTACCACAAAAAATAGTGGTGCCCACCAACTTGTACGGCTTCAAAAGAGGAGTAGACAAATCCATGGACACTAAGCCTATCAATGTCTATTAGCAACGATGACTGTATTCTACTTCTACTGCAAGAGGTACTATGCTTCTGAATACCCATTGCCAGAAAATGCAGAAAGGGAGTGTGCTATGGTACCCCTATCTTGCTTGCACACTTGCTTTGGACTGGCGACTATGAGAACAGGATGATGGAATAGATGGGCTATTGGCCTGTTGCAATACACTCTCCTCATGCTCTGTGTTTTCTGTTTCTGTAAAGAAATCACCAGAGCAAGTCAAGTCTTAAAGTTGTGGTCATGAGCTGATAAACATCCAGGTGTGAACCAACACTGGGGGGGGGGATAATATGTGCATTTGCGCTCCATAATCTACCCATGCAATAGTCTTCGGTATAATCTGATTGCACACACCATCCTTACACTGAGCACATAAAGTAGATTTAACAAACAAATACTTGCTTCTAAACCACAGAGGGAGCTAGTTGTGGAGCATTTGAAGAAAGCAGGACCTGTGTGTGGATCAGCCACATTTGTGGCTAAAATGAAAAGGAGCGTGGGGAATGAGGACTGTGTAAACCCTTCCCTCAATCTTCTACCTAAAAGTTTGGAATGTACTTTCCTCAAACAGGCAGGTTTTTAACAACCTCCTAAAAGACCTGGCTTGAGAAAAGATGCACAAAATCTGAGCTGACAGGTCATCTCAGCCACCTGGGAAGCCCCAAGGCAGCCCCCAAGCCAACAGCATGATTGCCTGTGGAACTGCCAATGGATCCAGATGGTTGTGCTGAAAGAAGAGCTATGTGATGACAAGCTTTGAAACAAAAGAGTTATCCAGGGCCAGTTTCTGGAGCACGGCTGCTGACAGCTGCACCTGAGACAGAAATGAAGAAAAACAAAGCGCAGCGTCTTCCTGAAGGCAGACACTTTGTTTACATTACTGTCCATTACACCACACTTGGACTTGATTACTGAACAGGTTGAAAGTTGCCTGTGGAAAGCCAGCCATACCACATGGATGTTGACCAGGGAGGCCTAGGTTCAAATCCCACTCAACGGATGGCTTTGAGCAAATCATCGTATCTTGTGCACTGTCAGTGCAGCTCTGTATCTCCTTTTACTTCTGCAGCTGTGGCAGTGAATGGGCTAAACCAATGTATGGCCTTGGTAATGGGCCAGATGGGAGAAGATGAACTGAAACTAGGCAAGACAGAGGTGCTGTTAGTGCCGAGCCGGATTACCAAATAGGCAGCGTAGGCCCTGGCCTATGGGCCCCGTGCCTTTTAGATAAAAATAAAAACTTTGTTTGTTTTGTGTAACAAAATTGGTTTAGTAAAATTGTTGGTTGGTAAAAACAACACCATCACTACCACCACACGTATTAGGAGATAATTTGTGAGGCACCCCCCCCCCCCGATTTTGACTGCCTAGGGGCCTCCACAGGGTTTAATGCAGGGGTTGGCAACCTAAGGCCCATGAGCCACAAGCAGCCCATGGGGGGGGCATTTAACCGGCCCATGGACCCCCACCCACTGCTTGGGGATCCCCACTGACTGCTCGGTCAGCTCCCGTGTGCCACACTAAACTGGCGTGGAGCAGAGCAGGGACCTCCTTCTGTGATGCTGGCTGGCTTCCCATTGGCTGCAGGAAGGTCCTGCAGCCAATGGAAAGCTGTGCATGCCTCCTCCGTGTGCCAGAATGAGCTCCAGAAATAGTGTTTGCACATGCGTGTGTGCATGCACACTCTGGCCCACCATGGCATCTGTGGGACTGTGAACCAGCCCAAGCCACAAAAACTTTGCCGACCCCTGTTTTATTCTGGCACTGTGTTAGTGGGTAACGCTAGACCAGATGGGTAGGGTGTGGTCTACTCTGGATGAAGGAGAAGTGGGATATCTATTGGGATCTGTTGCTGTTGCTTGAGGCCCAAGTAGCTTTGGTGGCATTAAGGGCTGTGTATGCATATCATTACACACCACTTCTCATATGGCCTGAAAGCGAGATGAGTGGTGCAACCCCATAGTCACCTTTGACTGGACTTAACTGTCTAGGGGTCCTTTTTTAAAAAGAGTATGGGCAGTCAGGGGCATGGTTGTCCAGTAAAACACCACACTTAACTCTTTGAGATCTATTTCACAGTGAGTATTCCCGTCTATCCACTGGGCAGATACAACATATCTTTGGCAGATAGAACTTATTGTTGTGTAATAGGCGGCCACTTTGGGACAGGGCAACTTACGCCATCTCAAACTGCTACAGGAGTGAGAAAAGCTACATTTGCCAGGCCTCCCCCTTAGTTACACAACCCTGTCTTCTCTCGCAGATGATCATTCTAGCTGTAAAGGATTTATGTGCCTTGTACACACTGACCTTTTTATTTTTATTTTTTTTAGTGACCTACATAGCAACTTCCCACCGGTTTCACATCAAAAGATCAATCACGTCTGAGGATTCTGGTAATGTAGCAGAGAACCAGGAACTGGGCTTCAAGGACTTGGGTACACACTGTATTTCGATGTAACGCAAATAGTTGAGTGTTAAAATAAATATGAATCTCATTAAATTAAATTAAATAACACTGACACTCTCAAGCACCAGAAAAAGATGAAGAACAACGAACAATAAATATTTAGATGGGATGTTTTGGGAAAGGAAAAAATCATGAGAATGCCAGGGTTTTTAGAAGCTAAACCAGAATCTAAATCAAAGCTTAGTAAGCAAGACTTTTTTAAAAAAGGTGTTTAAAGATGTTTAAACTCACACCCCAATCCTATGCCTGTTTACTTTTAACTAATTCTCCCCAAGTTCAGGAAACATGCAGAAGTTTGCAGCCTTCGCTGACTAAAACAATTGCCTATAGCTAGCAGCGGCTGGTGCAGTGGTGTAGGAGGGATTCTGCTAGTGCATGGGTCAGCAAACTAAGGTCCACAGGCTGGATCAGGCCCAATTGCCTTCTAACTCCAGCCTGCAGACGGTTCGGGGATCGCTGCTTGGATTGCCAGCATGCGTGTTCTTTCCCTCTCCCTCACACAGCGTCGCCACCACCGGCGTTTCCTCCTCCCTCCTCCTGGCTTCTCCCTGCCCTGCCTAGAGGAACAAGGGGACTGGGCTTTGTTGGTGCCAGCCCCCCTCCAGAGCCCTTTCGCATGCCACTCATCGTCCCTCCACCGCTGCCACCAGTCCCTGCTGCTCGCAGCACCTCTCTGGAGCCCTTTCACATGCCGCTCACCATCCCTCGTTCATCTCCCCCCCCCAAAAAAATAGTCCGGCCCTCCACAAGGGCTGAGGGACAGTGGACCAGCCCCCTACTGAAAAGGTTTGAGGACCCCTGTAGTGCTTACCAGAGGGAGAGGGAAGATGTGGGGAGCCAGACACTGTGTGGTGCAATAGAGCCAGCATACCACATTTGCCCTTACTCACAGGCACAGTTTCAAGCTCTCTATGCCTTGCCCTTCTCCTTCTGCTAAACATCAGTGACATCCTGGGTTTGGAAGGCAGGAGAGCAAGTGGTGTCCCACCTGCTATGCCACACTGGCCACTAAGGACTGCGTGAAAGCAGGTAGTTTAGGACATGAGGCCATATAGTTTGAAATGGCATGAAAACAGAAGTGAGTTCTTTGATACATATTTCTCACTGGGTACTGCAGTCAATCCACCGGACTGATACAACTCCGTATTTTGCATTTTGCCTGTCGGTAAGCTGAATTTTTTAATGTCACATTATCTGCCTCCTCCTCTTCTTCTTCTTCTTTGGCGATCACTCATAGCTGAGTAAGATTGTCTTCTATGAACCCAGTTTTAACAGTGAGTCCGTAAGTGACTGTGCAGGCCAATTCTGGATCCACACATCCTTCCACAGTGGGGACATAGGTTTCTGGGCAGGAGTTGATCACGGTGAGGGTTTGCAAAGCATGCCGTCCTCTTAGCACTTTTCTCCCTTTCGTCCTGAGTTCAAGTGTCTTCAAAGCCCACGACACCTTTGGTAAAGGCTGTTCTCCAGTTGGAGCGTTCGCAGGCCAGTGTTTCCCAGTTGTCAGTGTTTATACTACATTTTTATAGATTTGCCTTGAGAGAGTCTTTAAACCTCTTTTGTTGACCACCAGCATTATGCTTTCCATTTTAAAGTTCAGAATAGAGTAGTTGCTTTGGAAGACGATAATCAGGCATCCGCACAACATGGCCAGTCCAACAAAGTTGATGTTAAAGAATCATTGCTTCGACACTGGTGACCTTTGCTTCTTCCAGTATACTGGCAGTATACCAGTACACTAGGACAGTGTATTCTTCAAAATTGTGCTTATTCGTGTTTGGGTGTTCAGTCTGCTCACAAGTCAGATGTAAGGATTTTATTTGAGAAATAGATAAGGATTCCGCTCAGGTCACTGCAGGATGAGAGGAGTAGAAAGCTGAAAGAACCATTTCTGTCTGTTTCATCAGTATTCTGAAAGGAACAAACTTCGGCAGACTCGATGATGATTGCTGATTATGATGTGCGCTCAACTCTGCATTACCATTATCGCCATCGCTTCACATTACTGGAACACTTTGATCTTGATTTAATTTCACAAAATCATTGGCACATTTAAAAATACAACACTGACTTGCATTGTAGCCATTAAAGAATGCCAAACTGGATCTAAACAGTGATTCATGCAACCAGTGTCCTATGACTAACAGGACATTATAGGACATGGACAACTGCTGTGGCAAACAGCAGCCCAATGTCTCATTTTTTCCATGTCCTCTGGGGATACTCAGTGTGCAGTGTAATGTCCTTCCATTGTGGTTTTTCCTACCCAACAAGTGGCACTACCTAACAGAGTGGGGATAGTGAATTTCCCATTGGGATGACATCACACTATGGCCTTGTTCGCACATCACATTAGACCACAGTTAAAATAAATGTTGATTTAATGTGAACAAGCAGTGTGCTGGTACATGCAAAAATTGTGGATGTTTCACGTGTCCCTTGTTTTTTGTTCTGCCAGAGAGTAAACAAACCATAGTTTGGCTTACAGTTATGGTACATCCAAACCTGTGTTCATGGTTTCTCTCTTTCCAAACAAATCATAACCACAAGCCAAGATTTGGTCTTGGCTTATTGCTCATGGTTCATTTTGGGGAAAACAAAGAATGAGCTAGGATTTAGGAAAAAAATGTGCTGTAGGTTGTTTTCCTCACTATGCAGCAACATCAGGTGGGGGGGGAAGGAGAATTGCTTGCTATTTTTGCTGCATTCACCTACATGCTACTCATTCACACAAACCATAGTTTAGTTAGACTATGGTTTAATGTGATGTGCAAACCAGGCTATTGAGTATCTCTAGTGTTAAAAGGATGAGCAATAGAGATGTGGGGGTGCTGTTTTTGGGCCATTAATTTCCAGGTATAGAAACAGGGCAACTATGCTTTGCCATACATATATACATTCCAACAGGAAAACAATAAGAACAATTTAAGAATGAAGATACATACCTTCAATGAGGTCCTTATTGAAATATCTGCATTTCACAATGTCTCCAGTGGTGAACCTCCTGATTCCGCAGCACCCATCTCCAAACTGGCCCAAAATAATGGTGCAGACAAAGAGCTAAAGATGATGCAGATTTGATTCCTACAAGGATGAGCAGGCCTTCTTTTCTGCCACAATTTGGCAGCATGTTACGAAAAATAAATGTTATCCTTTCCACGCCCTTCACTTTGCTCTTTCTTTGGAAGAACTGTGTTGACTTTCATAAATAAAATATGGAATAACTGTCACCATCTGAACAGGAAATTTAAATACCAAGAGGATATTAAAAACCAGGTCCACTTGGGAAATGCTTTGGGGACCTCCCAAAAATGACACACATGCAATTGGAGTGAATTCATTTTATCAGATTCAACAGGGCAATACAACTTTAGAATGTTAAGAGTCGGAGTAATCAATTTATAATTATAAGAAGCAGTCTAATGAGCGTGTACAAAATAAGGGCTGCATGTTATAATATAATAATGGCCAGCAATTGTTTACACTAGAATTGCCACCAAAATCTGGGAGTGAGGGACACCTACACTGACAGCAGTTTCGAGGACTCAAGTATTTTGGATCCGTTATGAATCAGACTCAGGACTAAAAATTATGTGACTTGGGACTTAAAAGTGTATGATCTGATCTATATCATGAATTTGTGAAAGCCCCTGTAGAGAATAAAGTGTGATCATTTATTTTTTTTAAATAATATTTTTATTGCTTTTTTCCAGGTACAAATATATAATCAGATATATAACAAAAGCAACAGAACAGAGAAAGAAAAAAGAAAATTAGAAGAAAAAAAATTCATCTTTCCAAAACGTTTTTTCATAATCAACTGGACTTCCCCACATCTCCCTCACCCTGCATTCTTTACAATAAACATATCAGCAAATTGTTACCTTGTTTCATGCGTTTTTTGTACTTTCAAATAATTATACTTTAAGTTTAAGGTACTTATTGTCAAATTACCTTTATCCTAAAATAGGCATAAAAATTACTTTAAACTTTGGTACTTTCATAATTATAACTTAGTTTCCCCCGTCCTCAAATTTTATTGCTGAAGCTAGACTTTCCAAACCTAGCAAATTCTCAACATTCATATAGCTTATGGTGTTTTTGTAAATAGTCCTTAAATTTTTTCCAGTCCTCTTCCATTGTTTCTTCTCCCAGATCTCGGATTCTGCCAGTCACTTCAGCCAATTCCATGTAGTCCATCTCTTTATTTAGAGAATAAAGTGTGATCGGAGGCCCCTAGGCCCTAGATGCATGGCTGTGAAATCATTACCACATAAGGGTCTAGAGGCCTAAAAGTCTACCACACTTTTTAAGCTGCAAATTGGATCCTCACCCCCTGCTGCCTCTTCCCCCACTGATTACCAGAAGCAATTGGGAAGCAGAAAGGCCCAATTCATGGAGGACTTGTGCTCCACAAACAAGCCCTGAATTTTATTCTACATCTAGTTTACTTAAGCCCTGTTCAGGCACTATACCCAAACAGGAAATATCCATCTGTGTTGGGGGCCTAGGGCTGTACGGGCCAGCTCCAATGTCCCTGTGAATAGGGATCACCATAGCATCCCTATTCACAACCTTCCCAAAGGGGATGGGGTGACTCCCTCATTCAGAAAAACTGCAGTATTTACAACATTTTTAGTTTAGAGGAAAGGTTGGTAACAGGTGACATGACAGAAGTTTGAAAAATCATCCATGGCATGAAGAATGTGGGCAGAGAAAAAGTTTTGCTCTCTGTCTCATACTACTGGACTTCACAGACATCTGGTGGAAGTGATTGCTGAAAGATTATTCACACAGCACACATTTAAATGTGGAGCTCGTTCCTACAGAAGGCAGTGATGGCCACTAATTTGGATTGCTTTAAAAGGGGATTGGACAAATTCATGGAGGGTTCTGTGCTCCTACTAAGAAATTTTCTTCGTAGTCCTCTGCTTACTGCCCTAAATCCACTATTCAGTACCTACAAATCTACAATTCTATGGTTCTATTTCAGAAAGAAGCTATGTTCGTTACATGCAACAGACTCAAGAAAGAGGCTTCTGGTATCTTACAGAGCTTCCATGTAGCAGTTTAATGTGGACTTGGTGCTGTGCATGCTCTGAAGTTTCTTGTGGTATCCACACGACATCATTGTTATCAAGATGCCAGCTGATATCTTTTCTTCCTTCAGTCTGAGTTTCGCCTTATTTTGCAGGGTGGGCATTTTGTACTTGATGAAGAAGGTGGACTCCAAGGCTTGAAAGCTCCCTTGCCTTCCACGTTCTCCCTTGTGCAGAAACCTCTCCCCCCTCCCCCTCTCTGAGAAAAGGAAACCCTGCCCTCTCTCTATTGGGCACAGGTCTCTTGCTGGACCTGAATGCACCTCAAAAGCAGGCTGTTTCTGCTGCCCTTTCCTTGCCCACCCACTTCCTATGGTGTGGGGACATTTTGCTCCCTATTTACACATTGTCTGGATCTGACAAACTATAACACCTCCCCTGCCCTAGACAGCTAGAAGATAGGAAGGCAAAAAGGAAGCAAAGCTGAGCACAAATTGGGATTGGGGAAGGAGATTTGACATGCAAGCTAAATGGAATTCCACGTGAGTGATGAAATGCCTGTCATCACACAGTATATATAGATGGTCCCTTCTTAAAGAACACCCATATATACATCAAGACTTTTATTTTTATTTTTAAAAAAGAAGAAGTCTTGAGCAAGGCCTTTTTATCCCTCTTTGGCAAGTGTTAGCCTTTGCAAGACCTTAACGCTAAAATATTTAAAGACAAACAAATGGAAATGGGTGCTGACCCCTCCCCCCTCCACAAAAAAGCAGAAGCCCCCATTTTGCCTGTTGTGAAACAGGATAACTGGTAAGAGTTGTTCTTGCTCTCTTGTTCCATTCCTATGATTAAAACATACACAACCAAAGTGCATGCAGACAGGTACAAAAATAGCTGTAGGCAGGCCCAGAATGGAGAAAAGGTAGCAGAGGGCAGAAGAAGTGTGTTTGCCGGAGGGGAGGAGAAACAAAAGCATCAGCCTGGATACATTCTGTCAAGCTGGATGCTTTCTATGGACAGCAAACACTTGAATAGGGATGAACATAATGTCTGGAAAAACCTGATGTGTGTGGACAATCGCCTGCCAATTATGTCCATAGAGAAAAAACAGATCCGAATGACCCATTTGCAAGATGAGACCTCCCTGTGAACAGGGCCTTAAGAGCTAACCATTGTATTGTGTCATAAGGCTGGTGTTGATAAAGGAGGAGTGGTTTGGCTTGAATTCATATAATAGCTTTGCTCGGTACACATACTACTTGCCACTTTTGTATAGAGCTTTGTGGATCCGAGCCTTTTCTTTTACACTGAACAAGAATGAAATGGTCAGAAGCGATGCTTCGCTCCCTCAGGGGCCGCTCATGAATCATACTTCAACATATTTCCGATTCCTTTAAAAAATTGAATGTTCTGATTTTAGCAGGGACATTTGAGTGAGTCATGCTGTAGGTGCCAGAAGCACTTGCAAAGAACAAATTTGATTCTCTTCTCAACATTTGATTTGACAGCAAGAATTCCAATCTGCTAAGTGTAAAGTTAATGCTGTAAACATATTCAGCATCCTGTACTTCTTATTTAACTGGGGTAGGGAAAAGAAGGACTTCCAATCCCTTTGGGGTGTCAGGATGCTAGCATTGTTAAATATAAATGAGAAAAGTACATTCAATGCATTTTCTTAGAGCAATAAAGTGCTTAATGTTTAAATGCAGACTCAATGAAAATATAAGTACAGTGGACACTCGGGTTGCAAACATGATCCGTGCTGGATGCACGTCTGCAACCCGCAGCGGCACATCTGCACACACGCGGGTTGCAATTTGGCGCTTCTGCGCAGGCACGACTGCCAAAATCCAGAAGTAACCCGTTCCGGTGCTTCCAGGTTTTGGCGGTCCACAACCCAAAAAAACACAACCTGAGGGGTCTGTAACCCGATGTATGACTGTAATGGAAGTTTTCTGTCATGGTTAATGGAAACACACAATTCTTTGGTTTACAGGAATCAAGAGGAATGATACTTAAAACAATTCCACAGGTAATACCTTGGTGGATGTTTACAATGAAAAATACGGTTATGCACTTTAAACAGAATGTTATCTATGCCTGCTTGTGCAAGCTTCCTTAAGCTCAAAAGAGAGATCTCTCATTGTAAAATTCTCTCGTTGTAATGCTACAACATATTGCATTACAATACAGTAATCAGAGACCACCTACTAGCAATGGTACCCTAATATAGCAGCTCAATGTCTCACTTTGGACCGGTTATTCTATCTCAGCCTAACCTACTTCACAGGGATATTGTGAGAATACAATGATGACAAGAGAGGACCATGCGCACCAAACTGTAGGGAGGTATGTACAACATGGTTATGTGTGCTGCTCCTCTTCAGTTTCCAACTTTCCCCATATGTCACGAGGATGGTCTGCAAAAGGATTTTGCTTGTGTTCACCTGAACCTGGACAGAACTCGCTATGTGATTGGGGACTTTGGTATAGGAGGTTCTTTCATTACATGAGGCATGTTCAAGCAAACATAAATAGAATCTCTCTGCAGACCTCGTCTGTACATCTCAAGGAAGCTCAAGGATGCAATAACATTGAGAGAGGAAGGCTTGCATGTGCGCCCATCCCACCATACAGTTTGGCACTTGCATGTTCAGCCAAATGCATGGACATACACACAAGGAATGAACAATCTCCATTCCTCCAGATATTGTGGGTCTACAACTCCCAATGTGGGCCATGCTGGCAGGGGCTGATGGATATTGAAGTCCCACAATGTCTGGAGTGCTACAGATTTACCAGCTACCACCTCTGATTTACATTGCCATGAGCACAGGAAAAGGGGAATGCAAATGTAATGAACTGAGAAAGGTCATTATTATTTATTATAATTATTTCCCCTGGAAATTAATTGGGTTTGACCTTGACTTTGGCTAAATCACACCTTTTGTGGAATATTCCCAGTGTTTTTCAACCCCTCCAGCATATGATGACCCACAGAATGTGCCCATCCAGACATCAATTTTCAACCACCTTTAGAAGACAAATACGATCTGCACTGGCACAAGCTCCAGTACAGATCTTACTTTTTGACTTTCAGAAGCTGAATATGTGTCATGACAATATGTTTGAAAACCATTTCCTTAGCTTGCACCGACAACAAAAACAGCGAGAATATCCTCAGAGAAACTTTAATGAAAATGGCTCCCCCTGGAACTTGCACACTTTTTCAAAGAAGTGTTGCAACTTCTATACGATACTGCTTGCTGCGGGAGGAGATTAAAATGTCATCACTAGAAAGTATTTGTCCTATCGGTCCCAGAGCAGAGCTGTGTGAAATTAATAATTTTCACCTCCTGAAAAAAAAAAAGCGGGGGGGAGCAACCTTTCTGCGAATAGTCTGTTTTGTTTTGGCATTTTCAGGTAAAAGATTAATAAGATATTGTTCCTTGTATGTTCTGGATCTGTGAAAATATGTCTCGTGTATAATTAGATTTTACTAGTATGAATCTCCTTCACAATAGCGCCTTTGAAGAAAAATGAATGAATAAACTGAGAGTACGTCACCCATCGCCTGACTCAAATTAGATTTTATGACAAACCTGTGGGAGAATAGGCACTTAAATAAGATTACCATATTGACCTGTAATCCTGCTAGGCAGCTCAACATGAGGGCTCTTGGGTTAATTCATATATTGGTTAACAAACTCACACAGATCTACAAACCTACCAAAAATCTCATTACACTCTGAATGGCTCAGGGTTGCTTCCACTGCCCCACATTAATGAGCGAGACCATGATGATTATTTATGAATGGTTTTTAGGCTTCTGGATGACCAGGAAGTCAACCACAGCAAGATTATCACGCCCCCCCCCCATGTTTCTAATATTCTTTTGCTCGTCCCCTTTCTCCCTTGTATAACTGTTTTTTGTTTGTTTGTTAAATTTTTATACCACCTTTCATCCGAGGATCACAGGTTGCTTTACTGTATAAAAAGACAAAAATACATAGTATAATAAAACAACAACAACAACCATACTACCCTTGCCACAGACACTGTTTTAAATGCTATAGATTGTTGAATTAGCTAAGGACCTGGGAAAAGAGGAATATTTTTGTATGGTGATCAAAGATAAGTAACAAAGGCAGCAGGCAAGTCTCCCATTCTGCAAGCAGGGAGCCACCTGACTCAGCAGGATTAAACAGATCCTCTCAAATTTGCATGTTTAAATGACTCATGGCGTCCCTAGACTGAAACATAAAAACCTTAAGTGCAGTAGTTTTCAGTGCTGTCGTTCTGCAAAAAAGTAACGGGGAGATCCAGCATAGGGTCCAATACGAGACTTCACCTTCCATCATCCCTAATAATTGGCCATGTGCCCATCAGCCCAAAAATGTTGAGGACCCCTGGAGGTTCTCTTCCATTTGAACCAGAAACAGTATAGTTCACGCTTAGCTCAAATTCCCAGAAGCAGTAAATTACAGTAAATGGGATTTTGGGAGATAGTCACAAAAACAATTCACATGAATGTGGATGTTACCCATTTTAAGATTTCTGAGCCACAGATGACCCCCTGAAACTCATAACAAGCGACACTTCCAAGAATCCTTCTTCCCACTGTACAGGAGAAGCTGGAAGCAGTTGTTTTGATTAAATTGGCCTTGACATTATGAAAAGAATAATCATCCTTAAATTTTCTGAAATCTACGGGAATGCAATTCACAGATCAGGTTTCATCAAACACTTTGGGCCCATGGTCACATTTTCAAAGAGAAGAAACTTCCCACACACCCACATACCACAACCAAGCACATAAAATGCTTCTGTCAAGCCTCATTTTTTCAGCAGGACAGGAGGGGGTCCTGCAGGCCCCAGGAAAAGCATCTGTAGTCACAAGTGGACCTGTAGGTACCATGTTGGTGGCCACAGCCTTGTCCAGAAATTTTGCATCATGAGATGGTTCTACAGTAGAATTTATTAAAGATACTTTCTTAACCTAACTAGACTCCAGCTGTACATTTTGCCTATTTTGTGCCACATATTCTAAGAGGGGTCTTTCACTCTCCCCTACTCAAAGGACAGTCCAAGGTTTGTATCCTTATTATACTTTATATGCTGGGAATATTTTTGAAAGCAAAGTCTCTGATTTGCAGAGATACACTTTATTCGTATTTTCAAATCACAATCCAGCATCACAAACTGTCTTTCTAGAACACATGGCACAGGATTTTCTCCCTGTGAGTCAATCATTGCTAGAAATTGTCCATCGTCCAGAAAACAGTTGGAAGTGAATCTCAGAGAAAACAAACCAATGGAGAGAAACTTGGGGCTATAACAACACCTTGTCGTTTGGTGTGGGATGACAACAATTCAGTCTATAAATTGTGCCTTAAATCTAATTTTCAGTGTGTGATTGGCTTGCGGAGACTGGGAGCTGTTTGTCTCTGTACAGCACAGAGGATTGTGACGACACTTATCAAATCCAAAGCATCAGTTTTTAAAAGTGGGATTACTGTTAGCTGTGCAGACTTCAAGCAGACAGACATGAACAAAGTCATTCCTGAGCCTGGTAATTTATGAAAGCAGAGCTCCTTGTTGAAATAAATACTAATCATCTTCTAAGGGACAAAATGGGGGTGGGGGGTTTGAAAGGGTGACACAGAGATGGAAATGCATTGATTTTGCTAGTCAGTGGCATAGTAAAATGGCCTTGAGTTCTGCCCAGCAAGTGATCTGAACCCCCTCTGCAATGTTGCACTGCTGCCAACACCACTGGGGCTTCACACACACTGGCAACACAACCCCATTGCCCTCATCGCTGCACCCTTGCCACTGCTGATGCATACTGGTGGTAGCATGGGTGCATCCACAGGTGAGGGTACAATTGCAGTGACAGGGCTGACAGCAGTGCAGGTGCAATGGCAGGGGCAGGAGGGAGCAGGATGGTGACCCAGATCTAGAGGGGGCAGTTGGGAGGCATCTTCAGGGCATTTTGCCACAGTGGTAAAACATATTGGGCTACTCCTGCTCCTAGACTTTGTAGGGAGAGGGGTAGTGGCCATCCCACCTGAAACAGAAACATGTTTTTGGGTAGCCCTGATCATGCAGTGCAAACAGAATCTTCTAATACACAAACTCAAGTTCCTTGGTTGGAAGTCCATTGAGTTCAACTAGGCTCATTTCCATGTAAACATATACAGTATAGGGTTGTAGCCTGATGCATAGTTCTATATACAGTAGTTTTAAACTAAGACCACAAGCGCAAGCATTAGAAAGATGACTATCCTGTAAAATTTTAATCTTGTGGCCGGTAATGAATCTTATATTAACTTTTTGAACCATGGAATATTTGGCTGGACATTGAACCGCTTGCCAGATGCAATTTAGATTAAATTAAATTGTTCTAATATGATTGTGGGCATAAATTTACTTTTCATTTCCTGCATAATGTTTCGTAATCAGGCAAGTCTGAACTACTGAAAAGTGAGTTTAATTCCAAGTGCTAATAAAATATTGATTAAAACATTTGGCTCCATAGGCACCCGCAAGTAAGACCAGACCATGAGAAATCAGTTGGCAAGCTCTCCGACGAAAGATAGAAAGTGGCACTGAAAACAGGCAAATGTTTGGAAATCAATCATTTTAAAATGTGCATAAGATGTCCCCACAAGCGCAAAATATCAAATGAGTTAGGGATAATTGTTTCACTTCATATTTGTGATTGCATATGAATGGAACACACGGACACATACAAGATAGCATGAAGATTGTATAAAGCTGTGTCAGATTTAGGTTCAAAGAGCTATTTTTTAGGACTTCCGGAGGCGGCGCGAAGCAAGTAATGGCGGTCCTCTTTGCGCTGCGAAGAGGGGCTCCGCAGAAAAGGGTCGTTCGCTGCGGCAAAGCGACGACCCACTAAGAAAAACCACGAGCAGAGTGAGCTCGTGGCCGTGGGATCCGGCGGGCACCAAGAGCGACCCCCGAAACGAAGAAGGGACCCCGTAAGGGGTTCCGGAAGCGCGGAGGGGAAGCGGTGCTGTGGATTCATCGCTCTTTCTGCGGGAGTGAAGCCGCGCGGCTGTTACTGATGAGCGCCGACCTTTCTTCCTTCTACATTGGATTACAAATCAACTACTCGTGAGTAAGATTTACTCAAAATTGGATTATAAATCTATGAATTTGGCTGAAAGCGGGAGACGAGAAAAAGGAAGTCCGTCTCCCGATGATGCTTAGTGATCAAAGGCAAAGATCTGACAAGCTGGAAGCAGCACAGAGAGGTTTTTAAAGTGAGAGATATCATACGTCTAGAGAAGTCGGAAACTGAAGGAGGCAAGTTACTTTTATTTTCCTGTTATTTTTTGTATTTTATCTGGGGACTTTCTCCTCTGCTAGACTTTTAAAATTCCTAAAGATTTTAAAACCCCCAGTCTCCGGACTTGCAGCGGGACAAAAGGTTATTTTGCGGATACATTTACAAATCTGAAATGGATATTTAGAGGCATTACTGTTGGATACAATTAAACAACTGTACTTTGCACCTTTTAAGAAACTTGTGGCAACATTGTGAGAGCTCTGCCAGAGGGAAAAGGTCTTTTCCAAGGATTACTGTTAATTTACCTAACTGAAGGAACTTTAATGGCGACTGAAACTTTGTTTCTTCTTTCCTGAACTGTAACATTACTCCCTCTAGTGGAGTTTGGGATTTACAACTCTCTGGGAACCAACTTTGCTTTGTCTCTCTGTGGTTTGATTGTTTACTCCAAGGCCTGTCTTTCTCATGAAACTTTTGACAGTTTGACCTTGAATCCAAAGACAGGTGTGGAATGAGCGACAGAGTGAAAACAAGAGCTGCGTCGAAGGCAGGGAAAGGCAAATTGACACAAACAACCCTGTTTTCTCAGGGACGTAGATCTTCAGTCCCTGCTGTTTTACAGACTGCACCCTCACCAACAACTCCAGCTGAAGAAGCTGAACAACCAACAGGTGAGGATATGGCATCTGGAGGATCTAACACTTTGCTAGAGGAAATGTTACAACAATTTGCAATTTTGAATAAAAAAGTGGATGATCAAACTGCAAAAATTGATTTAGCCACATCCTCAATTACCAAACTTTCAGAACAGGTGGCTAAGCACTCACAAGATATTGGTAATTTAAATGACGTAACATCTGAAAATCGAAAATTGGCGGAGGCTGCGATTGGGAAAGCAGAAGCTGCAGCCAAAGGAGTGGAGGAACTGAAAGGAGAGGTTAGGCCGCTCCACAAACATATTACGGACCAGCAGGCCTACCTGTCTTTGGTGGAATTGAGAAACAGGGAAAATAATTTGAGATTACGCTCTATCCCAGAGATTGAGAAAGAGGATTTGACTGGCTTTCTAACGGCAGAATTTTCCAAATTCTGGGGTATAAATCAAGACATAGACTTCAAAATAACGACTGCATTTAGATTGGGAAGAGTTGCTGGGAAGGACAGGCCTAGAGACTGTTTGATCATTTTAAGGACTAAACAGGAGAGAGACAAGCTACTTGATTTACATTTTAACAAAGCACTTGTGATCCAGGACAGAAGAGCACAAATTTACAAGGATATTCCTAAACAATTACTAGACCTAAGAGCTAACTACACGGACCTAGCTGGACTTTTGAGAGGTAACGGAATACCTTACAGGTGGGAGTTTCCACAAGGTCTTTCATTTAAATACAAAGGAAAGAAGATAAAAATCAAAACGAAAGAGGACAGCCAGAAGTTCCTACACGATCACGGAGAAGACTTACAGAAAGGAGCGGCAGCTATTTGGCCACCACCAGAGCTAGGAAAAGAGTTACCACCCTCGGACTCGGACAAAAAAGAAGACACCCAACAAGAGTAACAACAGATTGACACAAGATGTCTCTGCAGCTGTATAGTTGGAACATTAACGGCGCGAATTCCCCAGAAAAACGCAAAAGGATCTTCCATATCTTAAAGAAAGAGAATTTGGATATAATTTGTTTGCAAGAAACCCATGTGACCAGGCTACACAGGAAGGTGTTAACAAATAAAAGATTAGGCCAAGAATTTATCTCATCAGACAGAGTCAAAAAGAGAGGCGTGGTGATCTACGCCAAAGAGAACCTTTCACCAAAATTTTTGTTTAAAGATGAACAAGGAAGAATCCTGGCTATTGAAATTTCGACCCAAGGGAAAAAGTTTTGATATTGGGAATCTACGCACCAAATGAGGGGAAATCAGAATTTTATAAGAAGCTACATGAGACATTACTGGATTATCTGGACTATTCCAACATCATCATGATGGGAGATATGAATGGGGTTGTCTCTACTTTGATGGATAAGTCACAGAATCAGAACCTGACTAAAGATGGAAGACTACCAAAAACTTTCTTTGAACTAACTGACAATATGGATTTAATCGATCTATGGAGGACAAGAAACCCCCTAGGTAAAGAAGGAACTTTCTTTTCTGAAGCCCACCTGTCATGGACAAGAATCGACCAAATTTGGACAACTAGAGGGCTGGCACCTAAGACTACAAAAATAGAAATCTGCCCAAAGACTTGCTCCGACCATAACGCTCTGAAAATGGAAATGAGATTTACTACTGCCGATTCCTTCAGATGGAAAATGAATGACAACCTGCTAAGAGATCAAGAGATTGTAAAGAAGGCCCAAAAAGTTTTAAAGGACTACTTTGAAATCAACTTAAATACCTCGGTGGAAAAAAGAACAATCTGGGACGCGAGTAAAGCTGTCATGAGAGGGTTTCTGATACAACAGAATACGATTAAGAAAAAACTCTGGAATGGTAAAAAAGACAAGATATTGGAGAAGATAAGAGACGGTGAGAAAAAACTAAGACTGAATCCAAAATCAAAAGAGACTCTAAGAGAAATCAAATTCCACCAGTCACAATATGCGCAACTGATTAACCAAGAAGTGGAATGGAGAATTAAACAAATGAAACAAAGATCATTTGAGTCGGCAAATAAATGTGGGAAACTGCTAGCTTGGCAGTTGAAAAAGAGACAAAAATTAAATTATGTTACCAATCTAGAAGTTGAAGGAAAGAACATCCAGAAACCCGGAGAAATTAGAAAGTGTTTCCAGAAATATTTTAAAAAACTGTACACACAAGGATCCGAGGATGCAGCCGAGATAGAACAATTTTTGAAAGAAAATGGCCTTCCAGAACTACCTCAAGAGAAGAGATCAATCTTGAATTGTAAAATAACACAACAGGAAATTGAGGAGGCCATTCAGAATATGCAGTTAGGCAAATCTCCAGGACCTGATGGACTCACCTCCAAGTATTATAGGACGTTAAAAGACTATTTGATACAGCCACTAGAGGAGGTTTGCAACCAGATTATGGGGGGAGGGAAGGCACCAGATACGTGGAAAGAAGCATTCATCACATTGATACCTAAAGTGGAAACTGAAAAGACTCAACTTAAGAACTACCGTCCCATCTCACTCCTAAACGTGGATTACAAAATATTTGCAGATATTTTGGCTAATAGATTTAAAAAAGTACTAAATGAAGTAATTCATAAAGACCAGGCTGGCTTTCTCCCAGGTAGACATTTGTTTGATAATACCAGGAACATTATTGATATCTTGGAACTTTTACAAACAAATATCAACACCAAAGCAGTGTTAATCTTTATTGATGCGGAGAAGGCCTTTGACAACATTTCCTGGAAATTCATGAAGAAAAATTTGGAAGGGATGGGAGTGGGAAGGGGGTTTGAGAATGGAATAGAAGCAATCTATTCAGAACAAAAAGCTAAGTTGATAGTGAACAATGTGGTGACAGAAGAACTTCATATTGAAAAAGGGACACGACAGGGGTGCCCCCTATCCCCTTTATTGTTTATTTCAGTCCTGGAGGTTTTGCTGAACATGATAAGGGAGGATCGGCAGGTACAAGGAATACGGGTCGGAGCGAAACAATATAAACTGAAAGCATTTGCAGATGATCTGGTTTTAACACTACAGGAGCCAGAACCCAGTACAAAAAGAGTTTTGGAACTGATCCAGAAATTTGGTCGGGTGGCGGGTTTTAAGCTGAACAAGCAAAAAACTAAGGTGTTAGGGAAAAATTTGACGGCTATGGAAACAGAAGGGTTCCAGAAAGAGACAGAACTAAATATTGTTAAAAAAGTGAAATACCTGGGAGTTAATCTGTCTTCTAGGAATTTGAATTTATTTAAAGACAACTATGAGAAATGTTGGTTAGAAGTTAAAAAAGATTTAGAAATTTGGTCAAGACTGAAATTATCCTTGTTAGGCCGAATCGCAGCTATAAAGATGAACGTTTTGCCAAAGATGTTGTTTTTGTTTCAGGCCTTGCAGATTGTGGACAGAGTGGAATGCTTTGGAAAGTGGCAGAAGGACATTTCTAGGTTTGTCTGGCAGGGCAAAAAGCCCCGAATAAAGTTTAAAATATTAACTGATGCAAAAGAGAGAGGGGGGTTTGCCCTGCCGGACTTAAGGTTATATTATGAAGCGGCGGCCTTCTGCTGGATGAAAGATTGGATTTTACTAGAAAACACTGATGTCCTAGATCTGGAAGGCTTTAACAATTCGTTAGGTTGGCATGCGTATTTGTGGTATGACAAGGGTAAATCATATGGAATGTTTAAAAACCATATTGTCAGAAAAGCAATATATATGGTCTGGAAAAAATACAAAGACTTATTGGAAAGCAAAACTCCGAGGTGGATTTCACCAATAGAGGCCAAAGCTCGGAAAACAACCAATATGGAGGCATACTGGCCGAAATATTGGGAAATAATAGAAAATATTGGAGGTAATTGGAGACTGCAGAGCTTTGAAAAATTAAAGGATAAGGTGCAAAATTGGCTGCATTATGCCCAAATTAATGAGGTTTTTAAGTTAGATAAAAAAATAGGTTTCCAGGTGGAAAAATCGAAACTTGAGACAGAGTTGCTTGAACCAAAGACCAAGTTATTATCGAGAATGTATAACTTGCTGCTTAAATGGAACACTCAGGATGAGACAGTTAAATCAGCAATGATAGAATGGGCTCAGGACATTGGTTATAATATTATGTCTGAAGACTGGGAAAGGTTATGGACCACCGGTATGAAATTTACTGCATGTAATGCTTTGAAAGAAAACATTATGAAGATGGTATACAGGTGGTACATGACCCCGGTTAAGCTAGCTAAGATATACCATTTGTCCGATAACAAATGCTGGAAATGCAAGGAAGCTGAGGGGACATTCTTTCACCTCTGGTGGACCTGCCCAAGACTGAAGGCCTTCTGGGAAATGATCTACAATGAGTTAAAAAAGGTGTTCAAGTACACCTTTCCCAAGAAACCAGAGGCCTTCCTTCTGGGCATTGTCGGCCAGAAGGTGTCTAAAAAGGATAGAACCTTTTTTATGTATGCTACAACAGCAGCAAGAATTCTAATCGCTAAGCATTGGAAGACCCAAGATTTGCCCACACTGGAGGACTGGCACTCGCAATTGATGAACTACATGGAACTAGCCGAGATGACTGCAAGGATCCGGGACTTGGGAGAAGAAGCAATGGAGGAGGACTGGAAAAAATTTAAAGACTATTTGCAAAAGTATTATAAGTTATATGAAATATAAGATGTCATATGATTGGGAATTTAGCCCCAGTAACGAAATTTAATTATCTATGAAATTTGATAAGATTTATGAAAGAACCAAGATTTAAATGGGTAAAAATGATATTATGGTATATTTTTAGAGTATATGGTGAGTAAGAGATTTAAATCTAAATTGTAATTGAAAATATAAAGAAATACACGAAATAAGGGTATAATTTGCTGATAAATTTATTGTCAAGAATGCATTATGCGGGGGACGGGGGAAGTCCAATGGAAATCTGAAATAAGTTATTGAAGTGGTTGTGTTTCTTTTCTTTTTTATTTTCTTTCTTCCTATTCTTTTCTTTCTATTCTTTGATTGCTTTGTTATTTCTGTAAAAAATGTAATAAAAAATATTATAAAAAAAAAAAACAAAGAGCTATTTTTTAAAAGTATTCTCTTTAGGGCTTGAGCTAAGAAACTACCCTTCTTATATAGCTTGGTTGGGTAACTGCCTTGCCAGTGTTCCCTCTCACAGCTTATAACATGCAGAGGCTGCTCTGGTAGGAGTTGGATTAGATTGGAGGGGTGAACAGGTGAGGTGTGGCCTAGTTTGTCACTTAGAGATACAAGGAATTAAGCCAGTTGGATATTTGGTACTGTACAGCTTTCCCCTGGCAAGCAGCAGGGCTCCAACACAATTCTACAAGGTCCCAGGCAGAGATAATAGTGAAAGCAAACCTAGGGTCTTCTACGTGTCAATCTGGCCCTTTCCTGCTGCCATAACACTGCCCCAGTGTTTAAGAAATGTCTTAAAGATTTTGGTGTGGTTTGGGCAATTTGGTCAATGCCAATTAATGGACAACCACTGTAACAGAACACCTCCTAGGTCATTTGAATACTGAACTTGCAAGGCGGGAGGGGGCAGTGAGGCTGACTTGCTCAGCCTCGATTGCGCAAGGAACTGTCCAAACATGCAGCTTCCTGGTGGAGTCAATAAAAGCGTTTTTGAAGGCAAGCCATTATCGGACTTCAGATATGCTTTGGGATGGATGCTATTGTGAACCTGGCACTGCCTGCTTGCATTTGCTTATTTCTGTGTTCCCATATGCTTGCCCAGCCTGTAAAATTGTAAATAAACAGATTATTAAGCACACCAGAAGGTTCCCCTGCTCTCTCTTCCAAGTGGCTGTGGGGACTGATGAAGCAGTGTGCTTATTTTGATACTCGCCTCCTCTGAGCATTTTTCTTCTACCCTTTCTCTTGGGGTCCTATTTCACCCTGCACTGTTTCAATGGATTCAGTCATCTTGCCTCAGGGAATCTCTGCCCTTTAGCTTCCAAAGTTCTTGAGATCTCTTCAGCCAATCCCCCCCAAAGCTGCTGCATCTGGTATCTGTGTGGACTTTTAACCTCAACCAAGCAGACAAATTCTATTTCCTTCACCGAAACAGGATTGCAAACATTTATAGCTTTGTTTCCTGAACATGTTGAATGTTTATGAACATTCTGTGCCATCGCAGCTGCTGCAGCCACTTGATAACAAAATCTTCATTCCCATCAGTACAATGGACCACAGTTATAGACAGTGTTTTTTTTCTGGAGATATGCAGGGGTACGCATACCCCTAAACATTTTGTGAATCTAAGTTTGGCCTCATCGAGGGACAGTATTTCAATATGAATAGGAAAATTAGAGTTCCTCTAACAATTTTTTTAGAAAAAAATGCTGGTTATAAATAAGATGGAACTGAAAACATTGCTTTGACTTTAAAGGTAGTGTGATGTGTGCGATTTTGGTGAGATCTTGCTGGAAATCAACACAATCCTGCCCAAAATTGGTGCCCATGCCTGAGGCTGTGGCCTCACCCTTCCTAATGGCTGTTCTGGCCCTGGCTGTGCAGGTAGCTGCAAACAACATTTATGGGCCCATAAAACAACATTTATGGCCTTACGTTTGCATGTAAGTGTGCGTCTCCAGGCAGCTTGAGCAGTGAGCCTGATAATCAGTTCACTCAGAGTGAATTATTGCTCAGCATGGGAAAAGAGCTAATGTAGGAAAGTTATGCTATGTACCAGCAGTGGATATGACTGCAAGACAGTTGTGCCTCAGTTTTACAGAAAACGAGCATTAATATTTATTTTGTAGTCGCATTAGCATGAGTGTCAGTCAGTTTGAAGTACAAGTCTGTCGGCGCTCTGCTAAAACTGTTTAACTCCTGCTGAATTTCTAGGATGGACTCTGACATAATAAGAAAAATGCTGATGAGAGCCTGGGAACAAATACAAAGGGCAGGCACTGTCATTTCCCTACTTTCTCAAAATGAAGATTGTCACATTAAACACAGAACATGAGCTCATGTTATATACAAAATGGTTGACCCAAAGTAATCTGCCTGCTCAACTCATCCACTTCCACATAATTTTAAAGTTGCCAGAAAGGTGACAGGGGTTTTAAACAGCCTCATTTACAAATCTGAGGCAATTCCGGTTTGTGCTAAATGAGTGATGATTGATATTGCAAAGGTTCAGCATTTGATAGGTATTTACAGTCGAGAAGAAATGGAAACAAGGATGTCCCTGTCAGTTTTGCTTACCAAGATATAATGCATAGATATTCACACTGTTTAATCATGGCAGGACAAGAACATCTTACCTTGGCAGCCTGATTTTTAGTCTGTCTTTCCCACAGCAGCTTGAGTCGTGTATCACTGGCAGGATATCTTGCTCTCAAGGAGCACAACAAAGCCAACTGCCTTTGCCATGTCAATCAAAAATTATTGTCCCATTCTCTTCTCCCTTGCCTCACAAGTGAATACTGATTATTTGACAGTAATCACAGCAATTCCTGGACCCATGGTACAATCCGGGCTTCACAATTTGCCTTGCATACCAGCAAGCTGAACACTGTTGATCTGGCCTCTCCTCTTGCTTCAGAAAGTATTGGCTTTAAAATAAACATTTTAAACCAGGAAATTTATATGTGAAATGTCACCTTACAAAAAATTAAATAAATCAGGAAATTGCAAGTTATGATGGGTTTGAAGACATAAATGCCAGTCAGTAGGCACCCTCCACTCCCAACTCTTCCCAATTTATGCTGAAGCACATTAGAAACCTGCAGAAACCTTTCCCTCAATGCTTGCCTCAGGACTGAAATACTCAATATGTTGAGTATTTCATTGCTCCTACACTACAATCCCATGCATTTAGACATTGGTCCTAATGTAGTCAGTGGTCTTAATCCTAGATAAATGAGCACTGGATCAAAACATTAATGTTGTATCTATCTTTGCTCTCTAAAATGGTGAAGCAGATTTGCTCTTGTCTTCACTGTAGACCACAAGCAGCCATTCCTCTCCTGAGTTCAAAAAGTCCTCTCCTGAGTTCAAAAAGTCAGGACTAAGGGAGATGTGGTCTGGTTACCAATACTAACACCACTGGTGGTATAGCACTGCTAGAATAATTCTTACGGCAGTCCTAGAGATGGAAACCCTAACCCAAGAATGGCAAGTCTGTGGCTCCAACTCCCATCAGCCTCAGCTATCATGGCCAATGATTAGGGATGATAGGGTGAAGTCTAACAACATCTGGAGGGCCACAAGTTCTCTGGCCTGGGACCAGGCTCTTTCAACCACTATGCTTTTGCCCAACATGTTTTTAGGAAACAGAGATAAAGGCATGATGTTGAACACATTGGGAAGCAGAAGGAATACCACACTCCATTACCCTGTTTAATTAGGCCTGTGAGGGCTATAATTATTCTTGATTAAGTGCACTATACATTCTTGGAGCAGTCCATGAGTAATTCCAAGAAGAGAGGAATGGAGAGGCCATGCAGAATCTTTATCTCAATTCTGCCCTTGGGAATAATTTTCAGGAGATGTTATAGTTTGTTTTCATTGGCACAGTCCCTTTTTTATCCCAAGAGACTGCAGCCAAATCCAGGCCTGTTATTTGCTACTAGGCTTATTCAAATTTTGGGAAACACTGTATGGCTTTGTTCTTTTATTTGAGAAATAATATACATAGCAATGTATCCATGGTAAACAGGCTTTCACCTTGTATGCTAGACCTCATCTATGAGATACAAAACTTCACAAAATGACAAACTGAGCAGACTTTGTGATGTGGGCTATTGCTTTTTATTAAAGGGATCTAGCCATAAAGCAGATTTATCAAGTCTTCTGTTTCAGAGCTGATCTTTCTTTCTTTCTTTCTTTCTTTCTTTCTTTCTTTCTTTCTTTCTTCAACATCTATGTAATCTATAAATATATGATGGACTCAGTTTATTTAGGGGACTCACCTTAAGATGTGTAAGTTCTTATTCAGCTTTACAAAGATCTACAACTTGGACTATCCTTGCTGTCAGGTGTTTGCCAAAGACTGTAAGTCAACTTGACTTTAGCTCTTCTGGGAAAATAAAGTAGCACCAGGATTTTCACATTTTGCAATTTTACAGCTATTTCCACATTTTATGGTACAGCTGTGTGCCCTGGACTGTCTACACAGGTTAGAATCTCCTTGTTCACAAAATTAAACTGTCAGCTCACTGATGGTGCCATTCGGAGGAATGATTTCTGATAGCATTTCCAAAGGAGCAAAACAAAAAGTAGAGGGAGGAAGCCTATGGAAAGGGGTGGCATAGCCTCCTACAGCAGCAAAACAAGAACCCAGAAATGAGTATCCTTCATATAGGAGCAATGCTTGACAAGTGCAGGAAGGAGTCATTATATATGAACATGTATAAAATGAGTCCCAGCCAGTGTGGTCAATAAAGGGTAAAGGGACCCCTGACCATTAGGTCCAGTCATGGCCGACTCTGGGGCTGTGGCGCTCATCTCGCTTTATTGGCCAAGGGGGCCGGTATACAGCTTCCGGGTCATGTGGCCAGCATGACTAAGCCACTTCTGGCGAACCAGAGCAGCGCACGGAAATGCCGTTTACCTTCCCGCCAGAGTGGTACCTATTTATCTACTTGCACTTTGAGGTGCTTTTGAACTGCTAGGTTGGCAGGAGCAGGGACCGAGCAACGGGAGCTCACCCGGTTGCGGGGATTCGAACTGCTGACCTTCTGATCGGCAAGTCCTAGGCTCTGTGGTTTAACCTACAGTGCTATCCGCATCCCTTGTGTGGTCAATAGTCAAGGATGAAAGGAGCTGAAATCCAACAGCAAGTGGAAGGCACAAGTTTCCTTATCCTTGGATTGCAGTTTCAATGTACTAAGGCTGCATTCCCAGCCATGTCTACTCAGAAGTAAGTCACACTGAATTCTGTGGGGCATACTTCCATTCCAGGTAAGTGGGGTAAAGTTTTCAGCCCCTGTGGTTAAACCACAGAGGGAGATTCAAAGCTGCTAAAAAAAAAATCTCAATAATCTCTTAATAATGGTTGTTCTTGGAAGTCAAGGAACTCTCAAAACATGCTCTGCACTCAGTGCTGCATTTACGTATAAGCTAAACAAGCTAGAGCTTAGGGCCACACTCTCTTAAAGGCCCCCCAAAAAATCAAAGGGGGGGGAAACTGGATGTACATTTCCAAAATATAAGATAAAAAACAAATTACTTTGATAAAATACATATTTTGTTATATGCAAACAGCTTAAGAAACCTATTAAGTCCATATATTACCATATAGCCTATATTCAACACAAAAAACAGTGACAATTTGTTGTTGACAAAGGACAGTTGGACATATAAAGGGCCCCATTACCTTCAGTAGTTTAGGGCCTCCTCAAACCTAAATCTAGCCCTGCCTGCACTGTGTGTCCTGGGCACAAACTAAGGAAAGGTGAAAGGTTAAAATATCCCAAATGTGAACGGAGATGCAAAGAATTACAGCAGAAGAATGCATAAGCAGGGGTGGTTGGTAGATGTTTGAACTGGTAGGGCATAAGCAGGGAGGTCACTGATAGGTGAAGCCAGAGCCAGAGGCAGCTTGATTATCTGCAGCTGAGGAACTTGCCCCTACCCCAGTGAACTCATGTCCCCAAGTGCACTTTGCTTAGAATCATAGAATCATAGAGTTGGAATAGACCACAAGGGCCATCGAGTCCAACCCCCTGCCAAGCAGGAAACACCATCAGAGCACTCCTGACATATGGTTGTCAAGCCTCTGCTTAAAGACCCGCAAAGAAGGAGACTCCACCACACTCCTTGGCAGCAAATTCCACTGTCGAACAGCTCTTACTGTCAGGAAGTTCTTCCTAATGTTTAGGTGGAATCTTCTTTCTTGTAGTTTGGATCCATTGCTCCGTGTCCGCTTCTCTGGAGCAGCAGAAAGCAACCTTTCTCCCTCCTCTATATGACATCCTTTTCTATATTTGAACATGGCTATCATATCACCCCTTAACCTCCTCTTCTCCAGGCTAAACATGCCCAGCTCCCTTAGCCGTTCCTCATAAGGCATCGTTTCCAGGCCTTTGACCATTTTGCTTGCCCTCCTCTGGACACGTTCCAGTTTGTCAGTGTCCTTCTTGAACTGTGGTGCCCAGAACTGGACACAGTACTCCAGGTGAGGTCTGACCAGAGCAGAATACAGTGGCACTATTACTTCCCTTGATCTAGATGCTATACTCCTATTGATGCAGCCCAGAATTGCATTGGCTTTTTTAGCTGCCGCGTCACACTGTTGGCTCAGCTTCCTTTTCATTGAAGATGAAACACAGCTCAATTCATTTATTTATGCATTTGTTTGGTTGCTATTTCAAAATCTCTGCCAAAAAAAACCAAAACACTTTTATTTTTGCTGCTTTCATGAAGAGATCATACACTCTTCCACTTGTGTCAACACAAGCAACGCTGACACTAAACTCTACATACATTAAACATAATAGAAACACCGCCACCCGACCCGACCCCTATCCATCTTCCCTCTCTCCACCCCCTTTCTTTTTTCTTTTTTCTTTTCTTCTCCCCCTAATGCCTCAACAAATGAAACAGATTTGTAAAAATGTTAGATGAAAAAAAAAATACGAGGCACTACACTTCTGTAAAACAAGAAAATCCTCAATAATATATATATATTTTTAAAAAACAAACTAGAAAACACAGGTCTGAACATTTTCCCACGTGTCCCATGCTTTCTGGACATAGGCCTGAGTAGTTTTGCCTTTGCCCCACTGCTCCCCCCCCACCCGGAAAACCCACTCTTTGGTACTAAATTGGAGCAAACATCAATCCAGAGAAAACAACTTGATGCTTGCTCGGATTCAGAGGTAAACAGTGGGTTTTCCCAAGGGGTAAGCAGAGAGGCATGGAGAAGTGTAGACGAACCTTAAGTCTGAGTGAGCCCTGAAATAGTGCGCCATGTGGGATTTATCCAGCCCTAAAAAGTGAGGGGGGGGTGCCTGCTACTTTCCCAGAAGGTACTTCCTTGTTGCTCAGGGCCCAACCAGATGTGTATTTAAATACATAGGAGGCAGCTATACATCTTGTTTCCTTAATTACCAGAATGGGGGCTTTTCCCTGCTAGGACTCCTAGCTGCATGGAGGGAGAGGCTGAGATTTCCATTCAGAGAAAAGCTTCCCCTTCCTGTAGGCTGTCTTCACTGTGAGCATCAAATTCCCCACCTCTGCAACTAGTTAGGAGAAAAAACAAAATGTGTAGGTTCCTGCTATGTGTCTAGTTTGGCCATCAGTATGAATACTGAAACCCACTAAACTGTGAAACCATCTGATTCACAAACCCCCAATTTCCACTTGGAAATAAGAAGAAAGACAACTCCTTTCTTCCTATCTTCATGTGGAAATTGGGGGTTTGTGAATCAGATGTACATCAACATAAATTGCCGGGAAAGTTAAATCTCCACCCACACCATACATTTAAAGCACTCTTATACCACTTTAACAGTCGTGGCTTTCCCCCAAAGAGGTATAGGAATTATAGTTTGTTAACAGTGCTGACCTCACAGAGCCACAATTGCCAGCAAAAGTACAGCTCCCAGGACTCTCTATGACTTTTAATGCTTTAAAAGTGCTTTAAATGAGCTGTAATGGTATTCCTCCCCCTAACACACACATTCCCCCCCCCACCTTTGAAGGTTACAAAACATGTCTTGCACTTGGGAGGCACAAGGCACTTTTTTCCTCTGCTTTTCTGATGACATTACTCAAAGTTTCCCTGCACTTGACAAGGTACTGTTTATTTTTATTTTATCTCTCTGTGCTATGAGCTGGCTCCTGCAGGTGCATTCATACTCTGCGGCACAGAAGAATAAAGCACAGACAACATGCTGGCACCAATCACTGAATCACATGGAGATGGCAGAGAGATCGCTTGAAGAAGAGAGCTCTGTTGCACCTCCCTACAGCACACCTTTGTGGTGCATAGAAAATTATGCAGGCTGCCGAGTGGATTTGTCACCGTTTGAGTAAATAATTAGCCTTGTTTGAATCTTGAACAAAACCTCCTATATTTATTGGAAGGAGGTGGATAGCTACTTCAGAATACGCCTGACCTTTTGGTGTCCTCTAACTCAAAAGAACATGTTGTTGAAATTTGCTTTCCATAATACCCATATTTTCAAACCCTTTGGGGGTAGATAAGTTGAAAGACAGCACACAACTTTGGAACAGCTGCTAGCCCATTGCCTGGTGACACAGTCAGTTAGACCCTACTCTGTATTCTACTTGCCAGAGTGAAGAACAGCAGGTAGTTCCAAGTAGGGCACTAACAACACAGCTTCCTGATGCTGGGTATCAGGTGATTCCAAAGAACCAATACTGTGGCAGCACCACTCACCCAAGAACGGGCAACTTTCTGCAAAGGGAAGCTGGCTAAGCAACTAGGTCCAGGGTAGCCAACACACTGGTCCATAATTCTCATCATCCCTGATTATTTGCAAAGCTAACTTAGTGGAGTACAAGAGCTGTTGGGAGGATCAAATCTGATAACAACAACAACAACAATTATTTTAATAATAATTTATTATTTATACCCCACCCATCTGACTGGGTTTCCCCAGCCACTCTGGGCGGCTTGCAACAAAAGATTAAAAGTACATTAAAACATCAGTCATTAAAAACTTCCCTAAACAGGGCTGCCTTCAGATGTCTTCTAAATGTCAGATAGTTGTTTATCTCCTTAACATCTGCTGGGAGGGCGTTCCACAGGGCTGGCGCCACTACAGAGAAGGCCCTCTGTCTGGTTCACTGTAACTTCGCTTCTCGCAATGAGGGAACCATCAGAAGGCCCTTGGAGCTGGACCTCAGTGTACAGGTTGAATGATGGGGTGGAGATGCTCCTTCAGGTACACTGGGCCAAGGCCGTTTAGGGCTTTAAAGGTCATCACCAACACTTTGAATTGTGCTCAGAAACGTACTGGGAGCCAATGTAGGTCTTTCAGGACCAGTGTAATATGGTCTTGGCGGCTGCTCCCAGGCACCAGTGTAGCTGCCACATTCTGGATTAGTTGTAGTTTCCAAGTCAACTTCAAAGGTAGCCCCACATAGAGCCCATTGCAGTAGTCCAAGTGGGAGATAACTAGAGCATGCACCCTTCTGGTGAGACAGTCTGCGAGTAAGTGGGGTCTCAGCTTGCATACCAGATGGAGCTGGTAAACAACCAATACCACCATTTGGTTTCAGACAGTACGGGCTCTAAGAAGCCCAAGACACAAATGTTCACAACTCTCTAGTAGCTATGTTGAGATCTGGATCTTAAAAGATAAGTGGAAAGGTGCCTTTGTGCCTTGGGCAATGTAATTGCATTCAGAAATAATGCTCCAGAATCATCCTGCAAGTTTACTCCAATGTACTCTTTGGGGGAATCTTTCGATTGCACATCACCATATGCCAGCAGCAATGTGGCAGAAGTCTAATTTGAAAGCATGGGGGAGGAACCACCTGTCAGCGGAATAGCCACAAAAAATGTAAATACATATTTTCTCCCCAACAATCTGTCAAAATAGAACAGAACTACGGACATCTTTCCTTATTTCACAAACCAGCAGCAGCGCATTACTCAACAAGCTGTAACTCAGCCCATTCTAAACTTTTCCGTTCCCTCTTCTCACCCTGTCTTCTGCCACCTAGACCCTTTCAGCCATGCAAATTCATGATTAACCAGAGCAGCAGAGTCTGGCCTTCCGCAGCTACAAATCACAGAAGATGGAGTTTCATCATTTCTGAGGCATTCAACAATTTCAGTCACTGAAAAATGAAATGTGATTTAGTTATAAATTGATGTGGCCTTTTAGCTCACATAAAAGGTTGACCAGGCACAATAAGGATCTACTGATAGCTCATTAAGCATACTGATGAAAACCTAAGGCATCCCTACAAATATAAATGGAGCATTCACTCTCCACTTACTGCTTGCATTTTAGGCCCCTTTTTGCTGGATGTTTAGATCAGGCATATGCTTATTATATCAAGATTGATGTTCACAGATAGTTTCAGCACTAATGGATGGCGAAATCAACCTAATATTCTGCCGGTGGTAGTGGGACCTCTCAGTATGCATAGACTCATGGCTTCAGATGTAGTTTAGGATGTAGTTCAGATGTAGTTCAGATGTAGTTTTCCTCTTGGTTCATGTGGGAACCAATGACACTGCAAACAATAGCCTCCAGAAGATCAAAAGAGACTACGAGGCTCTCGGCAGGAAATTGAAGCAACTAAATGCACAAATTGTCATCTCATCTGTCCTCCCAGTTGAACGACGTGGCCCAGGGAGAGAGGGGAAAATAGTGGAAGTGAACAGCTGGCTTCGCAAATGGTGTAAACAGGAACGGTTTGGATTCTTAGATCACGGACTGCAGTTTCTTGAAGATGGACTTCTGGCAAGTGATGGGCTGCACCTCACAACGGTTGGGAGAAATGTTTTTGCCAAAAATCTCAGAAACCTCATCAGGAGGGCTTTAAACTGACTAATGTGGGGGAGGGAGACAGTGCTCCTGAAGGTAGGAGCCTATCAATTAATGAAGATGATCATCCAAATGTCATAGACCAAATGGAGAAAACAGCACACGGACCTAGTGGTGGGAGGAAAAAATCCTTAAATAAGAGACACGGGGGAATGATTAATGGACTTCAATGTCTGTACACTAATGCGCAAAGCATGGGAAATAAACAAGATGAGCTTGAGCTCTTGGTACAGCAAACTAAATATGACATAATAGGCATCACTGAAACCTGGTGGGATAAGTCCCACGATTGGAATGTAATAATGGGGGGATACAATCTATTTCAGAGAAACAGACCAGACAAGAAAGGAGGAGGAGTGGCGTTATATGTCAGGGATGTGTATACCTGTGAAGAGATCCAAGATTTAGATCCTCAAAGCCAAAGTGAGAGCATTTGGGTCAAAATTAAGGGAGAGAAGAATAACAGAGACATCATTGTGGGAGTTTACTATAGATCCCCAAGCCAAACGGAGGACATAGATGATGCCTTCCTGGAACAGATGGCCAAGCATGCAAAAGGAAGGGAGATAGTAGTAATGGGGGACTTCAATTACCCGGATATTTGTTGGACGTCAAACTCAGCCAAGAGCATAAGGTCAAACAGATTCCTCACTGGCCTTGCAGACAACTTCATTGTCCAGAAAGTGGGAGAAGCAACAAGAGGAACAGCCATTTTAGATCTGGTCCTAACCAATGTTGATGACCTGGTTAGTGGGGTAGAAGTGGAAGGATCATTAGGCGCGAGTGATCATGCTCTTCTGAAGTTTACTATACAGCGGAAAGGAGCAGCCAAGCATACTAGGACTCAATTTCTTGACTTTAAGAAAGCCGACTTCATAAAACTTAGGGAAGTGCTGGGTGAGATCCCATGGACAACAATACTAAAAGGAAAGGGAGTTCATGATGGCTGGGAGTTTGTTAAGAGGGAGATACTAAAAGCACAACGTCAGGCAATACCAATGAGACGGAAACATGGAAGGTGCCTAAAGAAGCCAGGGTGGCTATCTAAAGAACTTTTAACTGAATTAAGATTAAAAAAGGATGTGTACAAAAAATGGAAAAGGGGGGAAACCACCAAAGAGGAATTCAAACAAATAGCCAGCACGTGTAGACACAACGTCAGAAAAGCTAAAGCACAGAATGAACTCAGGCTTGCTAGAGAGGTTAAAAGCAACAAAAAAGGCTTTTATGGGTATGTTCGTAGCAAAAGGAAGAACAAAGAAACTGTGGGGTCACTCAGAGGAGAAGATGGTGAAATGCAAACAGGGGACACAGAAAGGGCTGAACTCCTCAATGCCTTCTTTGCCTCAGTCTTCTCCGATAAAGAAAACAATGCCCGACCTGAAGAATTTGGAGCAAATGATTCAGCAAAGGAAACACAGCCCAGAATAACTAAGGAGATAGTACAAGAATATTTGGCTAGTTTAGATGTATTCAAGTCTCCAGGGCCAGATGAACTGCATCCAAGAGTATTAAAAGAACTGGCAGATGTGATCTCAGAACCACTGGCAGTCATCTTTGAGAATTCCTGGAGAACAGGCGAAGTCCCGGCAGACTGGAGGAGGGCAAATGTTGTCCCTATTTTCAAAAAGGGGAAAAGAGAGGACCCAAATAATTACCGCCCAGTCAGTCTGACATCAATAGCAGGGAAGATTCTGGAGCAGATCATTAAGCAAACAGTCTGTGAGCACCTAGAAAGGAATGCTGTGATCACCAATAGTCAGCATGGATTTCTGAAAAATAAGTCATGTCAGACTAACCTGATCTCGTTTTTTGACAGAATTACAAGCCTGGTAGATGAAGGGAACGCAGTGGATGTAGCCTACCTTGATTTCAGCAAGGCATTTGACAAGGTGCCCCACGATATTCTTGTAAAGAAGCTGGTAAAATGCGGTCTTGACTATGCTACCACTCAGTGGATTTGTAACTGGCTGACTGACCGAACCCAAAGGGTGCTCATCAATGGTTCCTCTTCATCCTGGAGAAGAGTGACTAGTGGGGTGCCACAGGGTTCTGTCTTGGGCCCGGTCTTATTCAACATCTTTATCAACGACTTGGATGATGGACTCAAGGGCATCCTGATCAAATTTGGGAGGGGTGGCTAACACCCCAGAGGACAGGATCACACTTCAAAACGACCTTGACAGATTAGAGAACTGGGCAAAAATAAACAAGATGAATTTTAACAGGGAGAAATGTAAAGTATTGCACTTGGGCAAAAAAAATGAGAGGCACAAATACAAGATGGGTGACACCTGGCTTGAGAGCAGTACATGTGAAAAGGATCTAGGAGTCTTGGTTGACCACAAACTTGACATGAGCCAACAGTGTGACGCGGCAGCTAAAAAAGCCAATGCAATTCTGGGCTGCATCAATAGGAGTATAGCATCTAGATCAAGGGAAGTAATAGTGCCACTGTATTCTGCTCTGGTCAGACCACACCTGGAGTACTGTGTCCAGTTCTGGGCACCACAATTCAAGAAGGACACTGACAAACTGGAACGTGTCCAGAGGAGGGCAACCAAAATGGTCAAAGGCCTGGAAACGATGCCTTATGAGGAACGGCTAAGGGAGCTGGGCATGTTTAGCCTGGAGAAGAGGAGGTTAAGGGGTGATATGATAGCCATGTTCAAATATATAAAAGGATGTCACATAGAGGAGGGAGAAAGGTTGTTTTCTGCTGCTCCGGAGAAGCGGACACGGAGCAATGGATCCAAACTACAAGAAAGAAGATTCCACCTAAACATTAGGAAGAACTTCCTGACAGTAAGAGCTGTTCGACAGTGGAATTTGCTGCCAAGGAGTATGGTGGAGTCTCCTACTTTGGACGTCTTTAAGCAGAGGCTTGACAACCATATGTCAGGAGTGCTCTGCTGGTGTTTCCTGCTTGGCAGGGGGTTGGACTCGATGGCCCTTGTGGTCTCTTCCAACTCTATGATTCTATGATTCTATGATTCTAGGATTCTCTCTTGCTCATTAAAAGAGTTGGTGAGGAAGGGGTGGACCAAAAAAGTCCCTAACAGCACAGCTGAGAGATGTAGATGTAGAGTGGAGGTAGCCGATCAGGTGTCTTGCAAATGTAGTTCAGCTCCAGCTCCCACCAGCCTCAGACTATTGGCCATGCTGGTTTGGTTGATGGGAATTGGAGAGTCCAGCAACATCAGGAAAGCTCCATATTGGCTGATGAAGAATGAGTATGCCTGAGCGAAGCAACTTCTCTGCACCTTCTTCAGCACTGTTTTGCTGGTTGAGGAAATATTGGGGTTCAACACCCAATACTCTGATGTCAGAAACTGGACAGAGGAGGAATGGTGGAGGCCACCTCTCCCTCCTCCTGAACCTTCCAGAGAAGAGGAAGACAGTATAGATTTACAATATAGGTTTGCAGAAGGTCATGGCTCATAGATAGGGCCAAAGCTGAGAAATCATGGGAGACGAGGAGGGGCGAGAAGCAGAGCCAGGAGCAGCTGGCTGACACGTTATCACTAGAAAGCATTCGAGACTCCCCTTCTCCCAGAACCTGGCGAGCAGTGAAAGCAGGAGAGCAAAGAGCTAAGAGGCAAATGGCCTTAAGCAGCCACCATAAGGGTAGTGGTGCTGTTGGCGATTGAGAAGGGAAGGGGGGGTGGAGATTACTCGAAGCAACACCATTACTCCAAGAGGCTACTTTTCTAAGCCTCTCTCTGAATATTGAATAAAAGACTTTGGTAAGAGCTTTTCCTGTCTATTTATCCCTGGAAGCCTGCTGTGGGGGGGGGGGGGAGAGAGTTGGATTCCCTGATGTCTTACACCTGTGGGTTCCGCTTGGACAGCTGATAACATCTAGACTCCAGTTGTCAGTCAAGCAGAATGTTTACTGAGGCATTGCAAGTCCAGTGCGACACAACCTCAACCAGCAAGTTTTTGAGGAATGGCACGCGAAATACTTTGTACAGAAGCCACAAGTATTTACACTGTTATCGATTTGGGAGGGACCCCCCCCCCCCAAAAAAAAACACAACCTCCAGAAATTAATAAATGGTAGGATTTGATTAATTGGGATATAGATGAAAGTAGAGGCTGCAGAGCTGTGCCAGACAGGGAATCCCTGGGCTGGCCTAAGGAAGAGCAAATCTGTTAACATGACAAAAGGTGTTGATGGGTCATCTGAGAGGAATCCTTTGGCCTGGGGAGAGAGATGTTGCCAAGGTGATGGGATGTGTGGAAAAGGGAGTCTTGAGCAAGAGTTGCTGGGAAGAAGGAGGAGGAAGAAGAAAGGCAAGGATCCATCTTGGGCAGGGTGCCTGGGAGAGATGCCTTTGATTCCATGGATGCAGTGCTGTAAGAAATAACCATGCTGTAAGATCTGGACTCCCTCCATGCAGACTGAAGGTGTAAATAGGTGAATAAACCATATTTCTTAAAGATATAACCATCTCCACCATGTCTCAATTCTCCAAGGGAACACAGAGCCTGGGTGAATGCCTGGAACTCCTGGGATCTTGCTGTCGCTCAGCAGAGAGTGGGGGTGCCACCCAACTTTTGTAACAATACATTTACAAGCAAAGGGGCAACTATGTCCATATATGGCAGCACTTTCTTCTTCTAGCATCTATTGACTTAATCTCAAGGCATAGTAACTTTCTTATCTTTCCCTATTTCCTTTGTCCTGAACAGTTATAGCAATAGCTGCTGCGTACATGTAATTCTGCCCTTTCTCACAATTCTCTTGCAAACACAACCTTCACATTCCAACCTGCACTTCACTTAGCCCTTCTGACACACATTTTAATTTTCTTTTTTTCTTTAACTCCTGTATAATTTTATTCTCATTCCACATCTTCCTGCCTTTAGCTGTCCGCCTATTTAATGAGTCCACCACACAAGAGTCTTAGCTCATCAAATGTGTGATGCCCCACCACAGTTACTACCCCTTAATTGGCATGTGCAAAGAAGCCATCTGCTGCCAGAGAGACAAAAGTTCTAGATGCAAGGAAATTATTGTGCTACTGTTGCTTCCAGTAAGTTGAGGAAGATAAAGAGGAAAACCTTGATTTCATCCTGAAAGAGGCCCAGGGCTTTGTGCAAGATGATATGTGCCGCCAAGCTGCATAGGATCAGTGACCAGAGTATGTACAGTATGTGAATATAAAATTGCTCAGAAGTCGCTTTTGATTTCAACAAGGTCTCAAATAGGTTTCAAAAGTCTCAGAAACAAAAGAATAAGCTGGAAGGAAAAGTCAGGCGTCCAAATTCCTCCAGGAAGCATGAAGGTTATTTAAAACACTCAAATAAAATTTATATGAACTAGCAATGAATCATAAAAGATGGTATAAATGGCTAGAAGGCATCTGTTAAAGAAATGGACCAAGAAGATAAAAAGGAGGAGGAACTCTGGTAAAAGAAATGTAAGTTAACAGAAAGCACAAACACACAGACGCACCTTTGATGAATTTGATAAAGAATTCTAAAATACTTGCTGGTAGGAGACCTGCTGTGGGACTGTGAGAAAGCAAATGCATGAAGCGATTGCCGTGGCATGAAGGGAGACTGCTGGGAAACGGAATTTGTTATGTTAGTCTTTGCTGAAGAAAATGTTGGGTGGGTACCCATGTCTGATCCAGTTTTTTCCAGGATAACTTCTTAAGAGCTAATGCTGCAGTCTTATGCACATATACAAAGTGGGACTTCCTACGCTGTAGACGTGCATCTGATATGATGTGAAATCAAATGGAGGTGATAAGGGGTGACGCTGGCTAATAGGCAAATTAAAATTGAAAGGTCACTAGGGCTTAGCATCATATATTCAAAAGTCCTTAAAGTCAAATGCCAGATTGTTGATCTTCTAGAACAATAAACAGCCTCCTTATGGACCATTATTGGACAACAGTCAACATTAACAGCAATTTTCCAGAAGGGGCCTCACAGCAAGAAGCAGGGGCAGGTTTAGGAGAGTGCGACCAGTTCGGTCTCTCTTGTCCATCTTCATGGTCACCTGAAGATCTTGTAATTGATATTGGGACAAGAGGCTTTGGGTGCCAGCCTTCCAGCATTTGGTCTGTTCCCGTTCTGTGTAAGACATAGTGGAGCATCTCTCTTTTGAAAGAGATTGAAGTCTTTTCACATAATTTAGGTTCAGGTAATCAATTCTAGCCTGTATTGTTGTCACATCAGCTTCAGCACAAAGAAGAGCAGCTGGGGTCCCATTGGGGAGCGAGAGCCCTTTCCTGAGGAATTTGTTCTGCACTATTTCTAAGGCTTTGTTAGCCTTTGGGTCCCTGCCCCATATCGCTACTCCATGGAGCATCTGGGAAACCACTTTGCTGGCAAAGATTTACCAGTTCGGTCATACTGGGCATGGAGCCTCAGAGGGCACTGCCAGGAACACCACAACTATTATTTAGAATGGAGCATGAGAGGCAGTGGTGGAGAATATTAATGTTCAGTGCGCCATTGAAATTTGATACCCCCAAGGTCCACCACTGCAAGAAACCCAGAAATTACAGACCTTTTGTCCTAATTTTGTGGAAAGCATTAAAGCTAAAAGCTCTGCTGCAGAAGAAGTGGCCTCAAATATGCAAATGGTGTCTTCTGCAGTTCCTTTGGGATTTCAGCAAACACAGAGAGATGGGGAATCTGACAGCCATCACCTCCCACCAAGAGGCACAAATACCAAGCACCAGCTGCATTTGCCTTTAAACTCAGTTCCCATTGTTTAATTCATATTCCATGGAGATAGGCAGTCAAGTTGTGTATCCGTAGCAGTGACCAGAGGAGAAATTACTGCTGGGAGGAGCGCAGAAAGAAGAATTGTCATGCTGCATCTGCAGCAGCACAACCAGATGCCTTCATCTGCCTTAGCTGCAACAAAACATGTCTCTCCTGCATTAGTCTCCACAGCCACAGCAGGCACTGCAACTGTCCAACAGCTTGACCTCGTCCCCAAAGCGCACTCCTCCACTGTCTCCCAAGACAAATGGATACCAGCAATACAGTTTGCATTCTTCTTCCAGATATTCCTTTCACTTGAGAGGCTGCGTGCTCTTCTTTCTAGCAGTTAGTTTGACCTTCCAACTGTTTGTGGTATGGCCTTAGAAAAATATCACTGCTTACACTTTTTTCATTTCAAAGTGGCCTTGCAGAAGTAGCATTTAAAAAAAGAAAGAGATTTTCTATGAAGCTTGTATTGTCATGTCCCAACCAATGCCAATATATATATATTTCTCCTTGTCCTGCTTTTATGTTTGGCCTCTAAATAATCACAGAGAAAGAAGCCCTGCAGCTATGAAGAAAGGAAAAGATTTGGGATGAATGCAAATGACTTGCATTGCCAGCTTCCAGTGGCAAGGGCACGAGCCAGCTTTTCTTTGATTGTATAATGCATTCATGATTTGATGCCCCAGGTGAATGAAGAAGAAAGTGATGATTGTGATATTGGTATATGCCTACCCACAGCATCATTTGGCAGGTGTGGATACACTCACAAACTCTCTCACATACAGACACCCATTGCTGAGACTGCCTACACCTGTTTTCATATAGACACATTGTAGGGTAATCCAAAATCAATCTGCAATGCGCTTTAATTTTGGGGGGGGAAACCCAGTTTTTCCATGAAGCTCTATTATTATTATTATTATTATTATTATTATTATTATTATTATTATTATTTTGACAAAGTAATAATCATAAACAAATAAGAATAAAAATGTGCACCCCACCACAGAGACCATTCCATTGTCCAACCTCCCAAAATTTCAACACCTCTTGCAATGATTTGACCCCTTTCTATGTTAACTGTACGAATTCTACAAATACCTTCCATATCTCCTCGAAATCATTTCTCCTGCATATTCCCTGTCTTTCCTTAATGGAACTTGTTAATTTACCATTAATAGCTATATCCCACACCTCTTTATACCATTCTTCCATTTTATATTCTGCATGCGCCTTCCATTTCCTAGCTATCATAATTCAAATTCAATAAATTTGCGGGCAAGTCCTTGATAGGCTACAAACCTTCCACCCCATCGTAAGTTGATAGTAATTCTACCTCTGGACTTCTGGTCAGCTTTAACCCAGTGATTTTTGTTATCTCCTTAAACACCCTTTGCCAGAAAAATTGTACATGAAGCTCTTTTCATGACAGAGACAGAGATTTGTTCAGCCCCCCACTAAAATTTCAGCCAAGATCCAAGAAGCCTAATTAAAAGCACTACTTTGACGACACTGGATGTCAGGAAAACTGCACCATATTTATGGCCTTCCCTATCCCCCATCCACCCACAGTGCTGGTGTGGCTGCAAGGAGCATGAGTCTCTTGTCCTTATGTGGTAGGGCTGCAAACAAGTAGATGGCCTTTGGACGAAAGTCATTTCTACATCTCCATCATTACAAACCAGTAATTAGGCCCAGATCCCACCAGAATGGCAATTTTATCAGTCTTCAAAGATGACATTTCGTCTGCACATTCCAGGGATTTACTAGCACATCTGCTGGCGGCAGCCAGAGCAGAGACAGCGCTCCATTTCAAGGACATGGCTAGCCTATTGTTTCAAGGCTGGCTGGACAGAATTTGGCATATTGTGTTATCCAAGGAGCTCACCTGCCATGCAAAAATGATCCACATCAAAGAAGAATCGTTTTGAAACAATCTGGCTTCTCTTCATAGACTTTGTTAACGAACACCAGCATATTTGTACACCAGCGTTGCTCAAAGTCGTAGGCACTCCGATCTGTCTTTGGTGTATTTCATTTTGATGACTCTCTGTATTGACAATATCTTTTTATTCTACCATATGTGTAAGGCTGATGGGTTGCTTCTAGCATTCACCTGATGTAACCTGTACTGCATTGTTTTGAGAAATTTAATAAAAATATTTCCAGTGACAAAAACGTCTGTGCAGTCCTCTAGATTGTGTGTGGACAACATAGAAAAGCCAAGTACTTGGTTTCAATTGATTCTAGAATAAAGATAATAATTTATTATCAACACAGCCTTATTGATAAGCACAATTTTAAATGTGTTGATTAATTAAGACACACATGGTAAGACACCCGTACATGTCACAGGGGACCTTTGAAGAATAGATCTGAGAGGTGCTTTTTTATGTATTTATATACTCTCTTTCAACCAATTGGCTCCCAAGGCAGTTAACAGCAAAACAAAGCAGTAAAATGGCAACACAGAGCAATTCAAGATAGCATCAGCTCCAGGGTTTTGCAGGCCTTCAAGAAAATGTCACCAGAGGTCCAACTTTTCAATGCAACATCTCTGAGAATTGGATGATAATAAGAAAACAGTAGTTCTGATGTTTATTCTTATTATTCTTATTATTCTTATTAATGCTTAGTTTTCGTGCACCACAAACACAGTCTAACACATCCTATAATCAGAATAAATTACATGCTTTAAAAAAAATATCAATAAGTGATTTTAAATAATTGCTTTTATGCCTAATAAGATTGCTTGGTTAGAGTAAAGCATTTTTTATTTTTAAAAAAATGCTTCAGTTTTTCCAATATACTGTTCTAATTAAGTTTACTATGTAGAATTGAACGATCTCCACCCACACAGCTTAGTATTAGTAATCATCTGACAAACCCTAGGAAGCAAAATTAGTTCTGTTGAAAAGTCATTACCACCAAGTCATAAATAAGGGTTGAGAAAAGGCTTACTTCCACTCGTCCAAGAGCGTAGAGTGTGGTTGTATGAAGAGCATCTTCAAAAATGAAAAGATCTTACTTTTGCACACATAATATTCTGCAGCTGATTTAGCACGAATCAATTTAACTAGCCTTCCTGATCTGGTTTAGTTCATGCTTTTAACATTGTCAGCACACCTTTTGAAATAGTCTTTGGAAGTATCCATTAGGCTAATAGGTAACTTCAGCCAAGTTATGCACCCAAACTGGCCAGATGTGTGTCCCCCAACACTATTGTGAACCATGTTCACAAGATAGATAGATGATAGATAGATAGATGATAGATTAGATAGATAGATGATAGATAGATGATAGATAGATGATAGATAGATGATAGATAGATGATAGATAGATGATAGATAGATAGATGATAGATAGATAGATAAATAGATAGATAGATGATAGATAGATAGATGATAGATAGATAGATAGATAGATAGATAGATAGATAGATAGATAGATAGATATAGATATAGATAGCTATAGCTTAACACAGTGTTTTTCAACCACTGTTCCGCGGCACACTAGTGTGGAGACGGAGCTGTCATCCGCCGGCTCAGCGGGGATCAGCGGATCGATCCCCGCTGAGCAGAGAACGGTCCGCAACGTTTGATTCCAGCCAGAATATCAGCTTTGTGTTCAGCCAAACAGGCCCAGGGTGCGCACTGAATAAAGTATTTTATAATTTTTCATATTTCTGTTTACTTATTATTTCATAATAAAGTAATTATAAAATACTTTCTTTGTGTTTATTTGATTCCTATTCAAGAGAATCACTTTATATATAGTCAATATAGGCACAGAGTTAAATTTTTTAACATTTTCTAATGGTGGTGTGCCTCGTGATTTTTTTCATGAAACAAGTGTGCCTTTACCCAAAAAAGGTTGAAAAACACTGGCTTAACAGATAGATAGACCTTTAATCATCTGAGTCAGATTGAGAATTGTAGCTCTTCAGAGTAATTCTTCAGGGATTTTCTTGTATCACTTCTCCTTGGGATGAATCAGTGGATTTTGCTAGAGGAAATCTATTCAGTCTACCAATAAATGCTCTAAAAAGTTGACATTAACAAGCAGCAGCAGCCAGAAAAGTCACCCAAACAGCAAACACAAGGAAGAAGGGCGACATGCTTCTCTATGCTATATTTTTTCCCCTGAAGCAACATAATCAGCAACATGAAAACCTTTACCAAAACAAGGCATCATTTTATCAGAGGTTGTTTCAGACAGTTCTGCAAACATAATTTTGATGTATGGCGCCTACCTTGCAAAAGTCAGCTTTTTTGTGCAATGCACTGCAAGACGTGAGCAAATAAATAGAAGCAGAAGAGAGCAAGTGTTACAAATGACTGGAATTACAGCACAGTTATGCCTGAGACAACAAAGGAAGTGGGTAATTTTTATCCTACAGAAAAGGCTACTACCATTTTATAGAAAGGCAAAAGAAATTCAGAAACACAAGGAATAAACATTGAAAATATATTCAGTTACGTCCTCAGTTGACCTTCCAGAAATGGAAGGGACCCTGAGCCAATCGAGATTCCTCCTGGCAAATGGGGGAGAGGCAGTTTCCCCCAATTTTCCCTTCCCTCTGCAGCCCCTCACACTATCCCCATATTGCTCTGGAGGTCCCCAAACCCTCTGAGGTAAATTTGCAAGGTGGGACAGGATACTTCCCCATTCAGCTAGTGGGAGCATCCCACTAGCAAAATTCTGCTCATGTGATCTTCAAATTCAAGCCAATATATGCATCATTGCAGAGCCCCCAGCCCATTCCCCATTCTCAGTGGAAAGGATGATTGGAACAATGAGTGAAACATTACAGTGGTGCCCCGCAAGATGAATGCCTCGCAAGACGAAAAACTCGCTAGACGAAAGGGTTTGCGGTTTTTGAGCTGCTTCGCAAGACGAATTTCCCTATAGGCTTGCTTCGCAAGACGAAAACGTCTTGCAAGTTTGTTTCCTTTTTCTTAACACCGTTAATACAGTTGCGACTTGACTTCGAGGAGCAACTCATAGAACGCGGTGTGGTAGCCTTTTTGAGGTTTTTGGTGATTTTTGAAGCTTTTCCAAAACTTTTCCGACACCGTGCTTCACAAGACGAAAAATTCGCTAGACGAAAAAATTCGCGGAACGAATTAACTTCGTCTTGCGAGGCACCACTGTAGCTTTGGGCAGCATCACCTAGCCTCCCCACAAACAACTCAGAGTGAATGCTCATAGTCAACATCATCTTATCTCCTTGCAAAGAAATCAGGATGAATGCTCTGTAAACAGATTGTCTGGAAGCACCCTAAGCTGCATTTGAGGGCTGGTGCAAATTCCCAGCACCAACACCATGACATATTGTTTCCTAGCTTTTCAGGAGATATGCCTCCATCCCAAATTCATCCTTTATAACCCCACCTCTAACTTCATGCTCTATAGCTAGGCCTTTGGCTGATTGAACATTCTATGGCTTTTTAAATGTGTTTGTGGGAGGGAGATTATTGGTTTGGTTTTGTGTTGTTATGTATTTGGCATTCTCATCTTGTATTCTTATGTTGTGAACCATCCTGTGATCTTTGGATGAAGGGCGGCATACAAAATTAATAAACAATAATTATAATAATAATTTACGTCAGCATTGCTTGGTTTAACCTGCTTCTCTGAGACTTCACAGGATGTGCCGAGTTGTGTCTGCATATGTACTGAAGTGCTCAGCATGCACAAATCCAATTATTCTCTATAGAGAGAATAAATTACCATTTACTTTATTTAATGGGATCTACTTATCACCAATCTTACCTATTATAATCCTATTTTTATTTAGCAGTTTGGAGCAAGGAGCTGCCGTCCACTGAAGCCTAATGTGTTCACAGTGTGCTCTGCGAAATATCAGTACAGATGACAAAACACGCCAACACCAGCAATGATGATAACCTTCATGCTATATCAAGACAAACCACAATCATGCAGCTGGTGAACAGTGGCAGGTATGCCTTCATTTTGGTTGTCAGTCAATTGGCAAAGAGTGAGTGATGAGTAATCAAATGCTAAAAAAAATCGGTAACAAATTCCAGAAGGGCAGGAAAGGAATACAACATCCAGGCTGCTGTTATTAGCCAGTTATCACACTTGCAATTAACACTGACTAGAAAAACCAGTCCTTCCCAAAGCTTCATTGTTGATTTCATCCATTTGTTCACAGTAATTATACAAGAATAATTTAGCATTATTCTGAACAATTGCTTAGAAGGGAACTTTCTTTTCAATGGAACTGCATGGGAACAGTGCTCTTTGTGCAAATCCATACTTGTTTAGTCAGAAGGAAGTCCAACTGAGGTCAGTGAGACTTACTCTGCAGTAAGCATGCCTAAGAGTCCTCTTCAAGTTATGTTTATATGGCCAGAACCCTGACAAGTTCCCTCTTTAGAGGGTTAGCAACCAACCTAAGAAACCAACCAATCAGCCTCAGCAACCAACCTAAGCCTGGGGTGGCTCAAGATGTTATGGCCATTATGACAAATGTGGGGCTGTCACAACATGTCATCCACCTGATGATGCATATGGCAGACCTCAGCTTACTGACTGGGCAGGAAGAGGGTGATCTGAGAGTGGGGAATTTCAACACCAGTCTCTTTTCATGGTCAGGGTCTTCCTGTTTTAGACTTTCAGTGGCTTCCCCCTCTGCAGAAATAGGGAACAGATAAGAATGGCCTGCCCTTGGAGACTGATCGATTGACTTGGTTTTCAGATAGATCTGGGGGATTTTCCAGAAGATTTGGCTGGCCCTCCTGCTGAAGCCTTGGTGGAATAATATATGTGGGAACGATTGAGGCCACTGACATGATCACCCCTGAGTAGTATAGAAATCAAATAAATAAACAAAACTTTTCTGGGTAGTATGGGATCTTTTACCTTCTGGCCCAAAGGAGGGTTTGCCCCCTGTGACTTGTTAGCAAAGCATTTTGAGGATAAAATTGCCTGCATCCACTTGGACCTTGACTCTCCTATTACAGCCGGTGAACTTCAAGAGGTATCCAGAGCGTAGTCTAGTCCTGTTTTGTTGGATGAATTTCAGTTGGTATGGCTCTGTGCTCTTCCACAGAGACAGATTTTGCCCCCCCCCCCCCGTGCTGCTTAACATCTAGAGATTTGAACTACATTATCATCAATATGCTGGTGACACACAACTCTGTTTTTCCTTTATGTCTGCAGTGCAGTGGTGGAGGTACTGAATCACTGCCTAGCTTTGGTAATAGACTGGATGAGAGACAATAAACTGATGCTCAATTCAGCTGAGACTGGGACACTGTTAGCAGGTGGTTCCCTAAACCAGATAAGTAGTGTTCCACCTGTTGTGGAAAGCATTGCACCCCCCCCCCCAAAGAAGGAGGTGTAAAGTTTGAGGGGGCTTCTGGGTCCATTTATAGCTGGAGGCACAAATGACCTGGATAGAGCAGAGTGCCTTCCATCAGCTTCAGCTGGTGACCCTGGGGTCACTGTCTGGACAGGAATAAATCAGTTTCAGTTGTCTGTGCTCTGGTAAGTGCTACGTTCAAGGAGACAGTTGCTGCAGGGAATATTAGGCTCTTAGTATACACTATCATTCTCCCTCTCCCTTTTGGCTGACATTAGCTACAATACATGATGGGCAATTTTGAGGGCCTAACAGAGGCTGCTTCCATGCTTTCACTGGAATTGTCACCCATCATTTGCAATGTTGTATTCAACCAAGCACATGCCAGATTTTCTGTGATACCTGCCCATCTATTTTCAGGTCTGATTTGTGGTATACACTGTAACCTGTCCTGTGATCATGTGTCAAAGGGCAGGATGCACATTCTTGCACAAATGAAAACACCATGCACAATCTTCTACACCTCTATTATGTTCCCTGTCTCTCACTTTTATTTTCTAAATTAACCCCCTCCCCCATATGTAGTAACTTTTTCTCATAGAGGAGTTGTTTCAGCTCCTTAATAATTTTGATTGTCCTTTCCTGAATGTCTTCAACTCTACAGTGCTCTTTACAAGGCAAGGCGACCAGAATTGTACAAGTATTCCAAGTGTCACCACGACATCGATTTGTATGAGGGGATTATATGTTATATTTGCATAACAAAAAAGGCTGCAATCCTGTAGGCTGCTTAAATCTAGGGCTGCAATGTTTATTTGATGCATCCTTTTTTATATATAAAAAAGATTAACTAAAGAGGTGCCCCAATTACTGAACCAACAGTTTTTTGAAGAAAATGCTAACTTAAAAACTACTTATATTTACTTTTATTTATAAAAGCTGCTGACCAAACTGCCAGAGGCCTGGACTTAGGCTACATTTCTAGCCCAAAGGCTAATGGGAGGAGACAGATCATCCCTCAAGTTTGCACCCCTGGTAGACTAACCAGAGCTCCTGACTGGTTGGCCAGGACAGACTCTCTGAGATTCCCGCATGCTTCACAGACTCACCAAGATCCCAGCATGCATCCCAGACTCTGGATCCTGGCAAAACTGCATCCTCAACAGGGGGACCAGCTCCCTCCTCCTGCTCACACCAGGGCTCACAAATTGGGCTCCCCTGGTGAGACAGGTGCCTGAAATTTATAAAAACTGCAGATGGCAGGTGCCATCTTTAAAAGAGGTATTGTCCCTTCCCTCAAACATAGGCAGGAATTCCGTTTCTGTTATGACACCCATGCATGAGGATAAAAAGGTAAACCACCTTGGAAGATTGGCAGATGCAACTAATGGACTACATGGAAATGGCGGAAATGACTGGCAGAATCCGAGACCAGGGAGAGGAGACGGTGGAGGAAGATTGGAAGAAATTTAAAATTTATTTGCAGAAATATTGTAAAATTTATGAATGTTAAGGACATTGAAATGAATTGCAGGGGCTTTAGCAACAAAGTAAAATGTAAGATTGGATTATCAACAGATAAATTAATAGGATATGAATTTGCTGAATTAATTTCTAAAAAGGGATACAAGAATGGGAGACGTGAGGAAGTCGGGAAAATAAGTTAATTGAAGTTGAGAAATTAAAAAAGAGGGAATTTTTGTTTTTTGTTAATATATGTGTTTTTATCTTTTTTTCTTTTTTTTCTTCTTTTGATGTGTTTAATGTTTGTATTTTTGTATTGTATTGTGTGTGTTTTTTGTGTGTGTGATTTTGTATTTTCTTTGTCTTTGTATGCTTTTTTATTGTGAAAACTTAATAAAATATCATAAAAAAGGTAAAGGTACCCCTGACTGTTAGGTCTAGTCGTGGACAACTCTGGGGTTGTGTGCTCATCTCGCTTTCAAGCAAAGGGAGCCGGCATTTGTCTGCAGACAGCTTCCAGGTCATGTGGCCAGCATGACTAAGCCACTTCTGGTAAACCAGAGCAGTACACGGAAATGCCATTTACCTTCCCGCCAGAGCAGTACCCATTTACCTACTTGCACTTTGAGGTGCTATCGAACTGCTAGGTGGGCAGGAGCTGGGAACGAACAACGGAAGCTCACCCTGTCATGGGGATTCGAACCGCTGACCTTCTGATCGGTAAGCCCTAGGCTCAAGCCATTTGCCTCAGGCGGCGGATTCAACCCCCTCCCTGCCATTATGCCAATGCCAGCTTCACCAACACAGCTGCATTACCTTTGCCACTGTGCCCTCACTGCTGCTGTGTCATGGTGGCAGCAGTGGCACAGCCATGGGTGAGGGCACAGTTGCATTGATGGGACTAGTGCAAGTGGGCACAACCACAGGGGCAGGGAGCGGGCAGGGCAGGGACCTGGATCTGTGGCAGTGGCAGTGGCATCAGCATCAAGATGGGGGAAATGTCAGGGAATTTTGCCTACAGCAGAAAAGCATCTTGGACCAGCCCTGTTAGTAGAGTTTGTCTGCCCTCTTCAATGGCAGCCATAATGGACACCAGCCTTTACTATAGGACAGGGGTCTGCAACCCGCGGCTCCGGAGCCGCATGTGGCTCTTTTACATCTTTGCTGCGGCTCCGGGGCAGATACTAGCAAGGGGAGGAGGTGCATTGTGCGCCCTGACACTCCTCACTGTGGCGGGCGCTGTACTGGCTGTGACGTCGCATGGGGGCGGTGCGTGCGTTAGTCACGCACCGTCCCGACGTCACCTTCCCGCCCGCTGTCAGATCGTGGCTCCAGAGATATAAATGTTGCAATGGTTTTGCGGCACCCAGTTGTTGTTTTTTCTTCGGAAATGGGTCCAAGTGGCTCTTTTTGTCTTAAAGGTTGCAGACCCCTGCTATAGGAAAAAGAAAATTGGGTAACGGAGATGCCCAAGGCTAAATAAATGCAGCTCCTTGAGAGCTGGCATCTCCTGCCAACTCAGTTGCCAACTTCTGCTACCTAACATGCACATAAAGACCATTTATAGTGGTACCTCAGGTTACAAACACTTCAGGTTACAGACTCTGTTAACCCAGAAGTAGTACCTCGGGTTAAGAACTTTACCTCAGGATGAGAACAGAAATCGTGTGCCGGCAGCACGGCAGCAGCGGGAGGCCCCATTAGCTAAACTGATACCTCAGGTTAAGAACAGTTTCAGGTTAAGAACGGACCTCCGGAACAAATTAAGTACGTAACCAGAAGTACCACTGTAAAGCACATGTATTTCTCCAAAGAGTCCTGCGAACCATAGTTTAAAAAACATATAAATCCCAGCAACCTTAACAAACTACAGTTCCTATTATTCTTTTGGGGGGAGGGTGGGGTTCTTTAACTATATTGTGTGTACACAGCCTCACTGAAAGAAGGTTCTGGACTTATTCCCCAGTACGTGTTTATGGGGTTTCAGCCTAAATAAAATCAAATATCTTGTATACAGATGTGCTTGGTAATAATGCTCTGATTCAACAATAATAAAGCTCACACAACACAAAGCGAAGAACCGCAGCAGATTGGTGTTTGTATCTTAGGGCTATATAGCTGCAGAACATGGCTCCTTTGTTGGAAATGAATTGTAAAAACCATGATTAATTCCCTCACCCCCCCCCCCCTTTTTGGTGTTTATAATCTGAAGAGGCTATTCAGCAACATCACTTATTTATACCCATCACAGCACTGAACTATTTTATTATAGTTGCACTCTGCTTTGTGACAGAAGTCAGCAGAAGTTAGTTTAAAGCTTGTTGCTTGGTGGCTAATACACTTATTGTGCTGTATGGAAAGTAGAGGGATGTGGGAGGGTGTGTGTGTGTGTGTGAGAGAGAGAGAGAGAGAGAGAGAGAGAGAGAGAGAGAGAGAGAGAGAGAGAGAATGGAGGAGGCTTGCCTTATCTATGCTTTCAATATGCTTTCCAGATGGAAAAATACATTGTTCCGCATGAGGGGGAAAATACACTGGTAGTTACACAATGTAGTTTCTGATGAAGCAACTGCAAGCTTTGTAACATTCTGGGTGGTTTTTTAAAAAACAACCTTCCTTTGTATTTCTTGGACCCAATGAGTTCAAGTTGCAGATAGGAATTGAATATCCGTTTTGGTGTCATGGTTTTTTCCAACCTTAAATCCAGTTCTCTACATTTCCACAGCAGTTTGTGATTTATAAAAAAATCTTAATTATAAAAAAGTCCCCATGAAGCTCTGTCAACATTTTAGTGTTAATTTCTCCTAATATACGGATTTCTCTATGCTGCTTTCCCAATGTAATGCATTTTTTCCCATGCTGTTTTCACTAACATACGCATTCTTGTGCACTCATCACCCTAATAAAATGCATTTTTGGACACCTTACTTGGCTGGAAAAGTGTGCAGCAGAATTAAGAGAAGTGAACTTTGAAGGATGCTTGTGTTTAGCTTCACGTATTGGTTCAAGATGTGTGACTTAGGCAGCTTCTCGTTAAAATGAGGGGGAGGAGAATGAATTTCTCCTCCATTCCTAATTTGCCAGTATGCAACTGGATCCCACTCCCAAAATAGGAACAGTATGGAAGCAGCCCTAATCGTGGCCAGACTGCTGAACCCATCTCAGAGCCCCGGCCAGGATTGTGCATGATTTGTGTGGAGACCCTCCATGCAAATAGCTTCCAAGAGGAACAGCTGCTGCCTGAAACATCAAACAGAAGCCATTTTGGGCAGACATCTTGTTGTGTGAATTGGCCCTTAGAGTCTGCAGCTTAATAGAACATCGCTCTTGGACAAAAGTAAGCCTTCAAAATGATAAATTGCCCTCTGGCTTTTCCCTTTGAACCGGAGAGGGGAAAAGGTCAATATTACATACCTGGGGGAAATGTTATTTTTCTCCTGAGCCACACACCAGTGTCCTGGTACAGGAGGCTGATAGTCCCTCTGGGTAGGCATGTCTCCTCAGCAATCATAGTAGTAGCAATGAATGTGTGGCTCAGGAGAAAAATAACTTTCCCCCCAGGTATGTAATATTGACCTTTTTCCTCTGTATTTTTTTTCCAACCGGGGTTGCCACATTCAGATTTCCAAAGAACCTTCAAAGATGACCCATAAGATGAGAAAACGTTTGCCTGTTCGGACTTTGTATTGTTAAAATGAATGCTGTCAAGATGTTGTTGTTGTTTTCCCTGGCATCCCAGGAGAAGGGTATATGAGGCACAATGGCATTATGAAGTTCTGTTAAGATTTGAGAGATCTGATCACAATAAATGTAAGCATGGAAATATATTACATACTTTAATTTTGAGCATGCAACAAGGGTGAATAACGTAACAGAGAACATTAGGTTTGGTTTCAGGAGAAGAAGGCTTGACCTACTTCCTTCAGACTTTCAAGTGCTGGCAGAATGAATTTTTAATGCATCAAAGTCTGGAAGTTCTTCTCTTGTACAGTGGAGTATTTCTCAAGGTCAACACCGGTGAGTCTTGGTGTAGGAACAGTCTCTCCTTTTTGGATTAGATTGGCAAATCCAGATTCCTAATCCTAAGTAAGTTCCTTATGTGTTGTCCACTTTTTTGAGATCAAGATGGAAATAGATAGTCACTTACTTCATGGCCACTCATGCAAACTTTTCCAAATGTGGCACATCAAACTAATTTACCACAGATCCAGGATGGCCAACTTCTGTGTCTCACACAGAGAGCAGTACCAGGCATCATGGTGGGGACCACAGTATTCACCTGACATCCCAACAACTGAGTCTCTGCTTCTTACTGGGACAGAGAGTGGGAGAGACAAGGTGGTGGGGAGGTTGGCTTGATGCAAACACAGCAGTACAGCCAATCCAATGCTTCTACCACTGTGTGTAAGAGCCTTTCCACCACCTGAACACTTCTCCTCTCCTTCCCAATAAGGAGCAGTGACTGTCAGGAGGTCAGGTAAGTGTCAGTGCCCCATCATGTAGTCCACTCCTGACACTAATTTTTGTCAGTTTGCATTTCTTAGTACAGAGAGTATTGATCTGATGTGTAGTCTGATGTGTAGAGATTGTTCCTGTTCTGCTTAATTCAAGAGGGTTCTTGAAAGTTTTCTTTCTATGTGAAAGAAACAAGCAGAAGGTTCTTGTTTGGGTTATTTCCTTCTGGGAAACTGAGCACAGCTGCTTTAAACTGGTTCTGTTATCTTTCTGTCGAGGTCGTGCTGACTATAATAATAAGACCAGAAGGAGCCTGGGCGCTCACTTACTTTCTCTTTCTGTCTCTTTGTTCTGGTGTGGTGTTCTGGTATGCTATAGTGTTAAGGTTTAGTCTTATTATAAGTCATTGTTAAGTGCTGCAACTGGATTTCTTATGGACAGTGCCAATCCTGAATGTATTGGATTTGTGACCATTATGCTCATTTGCCTTAAGTACCAGTAAAGCTCTGCTGGATGAAGTACAATTGCCTCTGGTCTGCTTTTTAGGAACTCTGCAACATGTTTAAGTTTGTTTTCCCTCAGCACAACAATTTTATCTACCAAACAGACAGGGTAGCATCCTATAGCAGTTTAGTAGGCAATTCCCCATTCAGACAGAAGATAATAAGATGTGTGTTACACATAGATATTTTTGTCTTGCTATCTCATTCTGGAAAGACAGAAGACCACTGCCAGTCTATTGATTAAAGGGTTCTTTGGGGAAGCACATTTTCTCCTCCGCAATGCTTCCAAATCAATGACCTCACAAGTAATGCAAAGAAGCCATAGACATTGCCTGGCCACCCATCCCCTAGCCCACCAGGGGGGCTACCAGAAACCACAAGCAGCCCTTACTCTCACTTGGCGCATTCCCCTGGCAGGAGAAGCAGTTGAACCTGTGGGAAGGTGCAGTTCAGTCACAGAGTCATTCCCACCCTTTATCAATTAGAAACATAGACTGCAAAATGCAGGCTTGATTTTGTTTGCAAATAAAGCTTATTCCTTTTTGGTCCACTTTTTCTCGGGGAAGGGCTGCCTCTGGTGATAGAAGTTGGTCACTCCCTGCTATAGGCAGAGTGGGATAACTATTCTCAGATAAACTCGGCAAGGCAGCAATAATTTCTGCAACAATATTCCTTAGTAGCCTTTAGTTGAAGCCACAATTGAGAAAGGTACAAACTGAAACTTAGGGATTTTTTTGGGGGGAAGGGGGTTCTTTTATAAATATTGTAAAAAGGTAAAGGACCCCTGACAGTTAAGGGAACTGCAGACAGTTCTCCCCCCCCCGCCGCCCCCTGCTCATGTGGCCAGCATGACTAAGCTGCTTCTGGCGAAACCAGAGTGCACGTAAGTGCTGTTTACCTTCCCGCCAGAGTGGTACCTATTTATCTACTTGCACTTTGACATGCTTTTGAACTGCAAGGTTGCAGGAGCTGGGACTGAGGAATGGGAGCTCACTCCATCATGGGAATTCGAACCGCTGACATTTCCGATTGGCAAGCCCTAGGCTCAGTGGTTTAGACCACAGCGCCAACCATGTCCCTACAATAAATATTGTACTTGCTATTAAAACATACCTACCTCAGAAGCGGTTTCTAGATTTGTTTAGTTAAAATCAAATAATAAATAATGGATTCAAAACAGATGTTTGTGTTTTCTGGCTGAGAATGTCATACCGTTAATGTTTTTAAACATTTATTAGCTGCTTCAGGACTGACAACAGTCATAACGGTGAGGTGTCTGGGAATAGATGCCGAAGGTACTCCAAAGGAAATGGCACAAGACTTTGCTGCCTAAGATCACTTGGTGATGCTGTAAGCTCCAGCTATGTGGCAAAGCAGACGTTACACTCACCCTTCCCTGAATTTCAGAATGGATCAGGAGCATGGTCATTATGTAGCCAGGTGTTTTGTTTTAGTCAGTCCATCATTTCATTCCCATGCCTCTCTTCTAAGCACACAAAACCATGATCAAAGTGGCTTGCAATAAAGAAAACAGGAATGCCTTTCAAAACCAAACCATGCAAAAACATAATAATCACAGGTGCCAGGTTGCCCCCAAGGTTGAGGGGGCCAGTGCACATCATGCAGGTGTGACGTCACACAACACCACACACAATTCCCAACACTGCATAGGCTGAAACAGCACAGCCTAGCAGAAGGATGCACTGGCCTGCATGGTGCGGGGAGACACAGCACAGGATGTTGCAGACTTCCGCTAGGCCATGCCAGTCCACACAGTGGCGGGAGATGTGGCACAGGCCAGTCGGACCTTGTGCCAGGCCAACACTGCACGGGCCAGTGCAGCCCAGGGGCGTAGCTAGCTCCTCTGGCAGGGTGAGCTGCCTATGGGGGTGCTGCAGCAATCTGCGCATGGGGGCGCCACATGGGGGTGGCACAGTGATCCGTGCATGGGGACGCTGCATGGAGGAGCCATAGCAATCTGTGCATGGGGGCGATCCGCCCAGGGGTGCGGTGCGGCAAGCTGCCCACAGAGTCCACCTGGTGGACGCAAGGCCCACGCTGCCATTTCGGGCAGCGCAGGGCTCCGAGCCACCTCGTCACTCCCAGGAGAGATGCATGGCTCTGGTGCACTACAGGTCAGGCCCTGTGGTAAGTGCAAACCCCCACAGTGTGCCATTTTGTCACACACACCCCTCAAGGATGACACCCGGGGCAGCCCACACATCCCACACACCCCTTCCTATGCCCCTAGGGCAGCCTTCCATTGATGTTGCATCATATTCAGCTTAGCAATTGTCATCCTCTGCCACCTCAATATTCGGGGGGCTGAAGGAATATTGAGGGGGTTGATGACACCTCAGCCCCCTAGAGTTGGTGCACCTGATAATAACATAGCAAAACAACACAATAGAACATGCAATACAGGGGTGCCTCGCAAGACGAAAATAATCCGTTCCGCGAGTCTCTTCGTCTAGCGTTTTTTTCGTCTTGCGAAGCAACCCTATGAGTGGCTTAGCGGATTAGCGCTATTAGCGGATTAGCGGCTATTAAAGGCTTAGCGGATTAGCGGCTAAAAGGCTATTAGCGGCTTAGCAGCTTAGAAAAAGGGGGGGAAAGCGGGGGGAAATCGGAACACTCGCAAGACGTTTTCGTCTTGCGAAGCAAGCCCATAGGGAAATTCGTCTTGCGAAGCAGCTCAAAAATGGAAAACCCTTTCGTCTAGCGGGTTTTCCGTCTTGCGAGGCATTCGTCTTGCGGGGCACCACTGTATACATAAACCAACATTTCAGTACTACAAAGATAACATGATTACATAAACAGAGGACTTGTGTCCTGTTTGGTCCAAATTTTGTTTTAAGACAAAGAACCCTAAGACAGTGGCGGAGTGTCATGCTTCGGCACCAGGTGGCAGAGAGCAGGCGTGGACATGGCTGGCGCATGTTCTAGGGGTGCATGTCCTGGGGATGGGGTATGCCGCCTGCAGGGGCATGGTGCCCAGCGTGGGCAGGGGGGCAGCCGCGATGGCACCCTACCAGGATCGTGCTGCTGGGGGCGGTGTGCTCCCTCCTGCACTCCTCTTCCTCCGCCAGTGCCCTAAGAGAGGAGAGCAGGGGCTTTGAAGTTGCCCATCAGTAGTTGGTCTGAATAATTTACTGAAAATGAAAAAGGCTGCAGTTGGGTTTCTGTAGACTTCCCTTCGGTATGCAAGATCAGCTTCTTTCTCCTGTTTGGTATGTGTAAAGCTTTCCACTCTCCATATTTCAACCCTGCTGCCATCAGCTGGTTAATGTGCTATTTGTATGAAGAAACACTCTGTTTTCTCTATATCACTTCCTGCCATAAACAGCATGTAAATATAAGATGCATGACAGAGCACCAGTTCAAACCACAGAGCATTGTTTATATCAGGCAGCCATCAATAAGGTCTCCTCAATGTCACAGGCTGTCTGATAACAATTATCCCTTCTGGCCTTTCCTTAGAAGAGGGATTTCATTAGAATAAGAGCAAAAATAAGCATGCTGCCCCAGTCCCAAGAATGATATATCTTCTCTTTTGAAAATATACATGAACAATATTTATTCCAAGGATGTTATGAAAATGCATCTCATTTGCAAATAGGGAAGAATTGGGCTACACCCTTGAGATTAAAGATTTCTTTACTGCAGGAAACTGTTTTAAAGATACTCTTTTTTAATTTCCTGAAAACTTTTAATTAAGCCCCTTTGAAAACAAAGACAATTTTGCAAAAAGCCAAGCTGCACGTAGGCAGAGATGACGGATCTTGGAAGAACCTTCTATGTTTCAAACCTCAGGCTGTTATAAAAACAGTGAAGATTAATAAATGCCACAACTGACAATGAATCTGGATTCTAAATTTTAACCCTTGGGGCACTTAAATAAGTGTGCTCATATTGACAGACATCTGGGCTGCATTTTTTATTTGGGTCAGAGATATTCCTTTAATTCAGTGCATTCCACCTTCTGCTTCAAAGTTTTAAGATATGGATAAATTGTTCCTTTGGAAAAGTAACTGAGAAATATATTCATATTTAAAACAAGCCAGACACTAGATTAATCCCCCAGCAGATTCATTCTCTCAATAGGGCAGAGGTAGCCAATTTGGCACCTGGTAGGTGTTTTGCCTACAACTCCCATCTGCCTAAGTCAGCAGGGACATGGTCAGAGATGATGAGATCTGTAGTCCAAAACACTGGGAGGCTAGCATCTGCCTAACATCAATCTACAAATGGTTGACATTGAATCTGCTCCCCCGAGGGATAACCCCATTGATCCTCTGTGACCAATTCCAGTCAGGCTGGCCGACTGCAGTCCTGAACACCCTCCAAAAACTGGGTTTTGCCCCTCAAGCCCTTCTAAGTCTGGGCTTGGGCCAGGCAAAAGCTATGGTCAGGCAAAGAATATTAGACACTGAGAGACAACAGGACTGCGCAAGGTGCCCCGACTATAAAATTGGAGAAATCGAGAGGATATAGCCGCACTGGCAGCATATCTCTTCTTTCTCATATCTAGAAATGCAAGGAGGGCCTTTACACTCGCCAGAAGCTCAGCTCTTCCCTCGCTGGTCCTGGATGGAGCCTTTAGAAAAGTCCCCTATGCTCAGAGACTTTGCACCTGTCCATTGGGAGAGATAGGAAGCCCAGAACACCTTTCCTTTAGATGTCCCTTTTATGAAGAGGCACGTAGTAAGATCATTGATCCCCTACTGGTGAGGCTCACCGACTTCCAGCAAAAGCAAAAATTTGACCTTTTGCTGTTAGGCAAAGATCAGAAGACCTGGATGGTCGCCAGATTCCGTGTACAAATCTGTAGGCGCAGACTATCACCCAACTCAAAATAGTCCAGCATGAAAATCCCCAAACTCGGTTCCATGGGTGACTCTGAGTCAACTCCCTGGGATAGTTTATTGTTGTACATTGTTTCTAAATTTATTGTTGTACATTGTTTAAATTGTCTGTTTTAACCATATTTGCACATCAGTTTCTAATGTTGTGAGTGTCCTCTATTTCAGAGACTTCTACTCTGCAGCCCCTTATAGTTGTTTTAACTGCGAGTCTTTTAGTTCTTATGTTCTTACAGTTGTTTTAACTGCGTGTTTTTATTTGTTTTTAGTTCTTATCTGTTTTAATTATCAGTTTTTACCCATCCATTATCTGTGTTTAATCTTGTATTTTATTCAGATGTTTTATCCTAGGCTTGTTTCTTTATCCTTATTTGCTCTAACAATTATCGTTTTTTTTTAAAAAAAAAATCCTAACTGCTATTTTATATATATGTGGGGGTTTTTTGTTTTTATCCTGGTCTGTGACCATAATAAAGTTCATTCATTCATTCACTGGGAGGCCTCTAGACTTGCTACCCCTAATGTACTATCTCCTCATGCCCCCCCCACCCCCAATTATAGGAACAGTACTGTCAGAAGAGTTAACTGCACACAGCTAAGCAAGCACATAAATAGCTGGATTGGACTACAAAGTTCGCAACTATTTTGGTGTTGCTCTTATATGTTTGTACAGCTTTTAACATTTGCTGCACACTTTACAGCCCATTGGGGCCAAAAAAAAAAAAAAAACCTTTTACAGAGAACCTTAACTACACATTTGTAAAAAAATAACAATAATCCATGAATAATGAAGTAATCAATTTCTTGGCACTGATTAATGGTTTATACATTTGTCCCTGATCAATTATGTTCCACCTCCTTGGCTCACGGTATCTTGAGAACAGGCTAGTTAGTCAAACATTTGCAGCAGCCTGGAGAGATGGCCTTTTTGTATTAGCCCATGATTGTTCTTTTTAGTTACTGCTCTTCAATCTCCATTACTATTTACTGAGAGTAGACACAGGCTAGATTAACCAGAATATAATAAAAGAAGGCATTCCAAGAAGATTCTTCATGTAACCCGGGTAGAAATGCCATTTCACACCAATCCAAAACTTCACCGAGCTTGGCATTGCTATTCGTCACACATTGTTCTATGCTGTGAACTCTATCAGCTCTCAGAATATTACTTGCCGGAGCTATGGAAGCACCTGTACCCAGACTCTTGGAAGATGTGACCTAGGAAGGCAAGAATGGCTTCGGTCTCCCCATATATATTCCTGTCCATTAATTAGAGTGAGACGCCACTGATTTAAACAAATGGTTATTTCTCCCTATATACATTGAAATGGCAGGCTGTTGTCACCACTGCCACTCAAAATATAGTAGGCAATGGTGGACTAAATGGACTAAATGAAATCCGCAGACATACCTCCTTGTGATATTTTCTGCCTAAGGTACCCCACAACAAACCTTAAATACTCACGCTGCACTTTAACCTGGTGAGAGAGTCCAGAGAACCACTTGTTTCTCTACTTCAGGCAGCAATATCTCTTGAGCTGGCTTTGCTTCACACATTCTGTATGGCTAAATGGCCTCATTTAAGTTCAAAATGGCTTCATTTAAGTTAGGTGACTTTCAATTGCTTCTCTCAGTTCTTTTGTTCTCTGTTCTCTTGCTCAGTTCTAGTCCCTTAAAAGCCAAGGGGATTATTCAAAAATAATCATTTGGAAATCACAGCTTTGTTTTGATATCCTGGCGCTTATAATCCTTTTTAGAAACTCCACCCACACAACTTTTTTATGATTTATTGATTCAGAGAGGGAAAAGGCAATAATCTTCTTCATATCTGAAGTCCAGTTATTAGGGGGTTTTTTGCCCCTGAGAAAAGATGTTTACCACTGATTTCAAAGGAAGCAGGGAAAAGCCTGTTGTTTTGACATTCATTTTAAAGTAACTAATATGGCCCAGAACAGCTGAGATAAAAAAAACAAGAAAAAATTTACCAAGCGTGTTTAATTAAATCCTTTCAACCTTCTTGAAAATATACTATTTGCATATCTAACTTTAAAATCCATTTTATGAGGAATTTGTCTTGTCAAATACTTCTCCAATTCTGTACTGCCTTCTGGATTATTCATTTATTCATACTTTCTTTCCGAGCATTTACCACTCTTTAGAAAAACAAACAAACAAAAAACACCTCCAAAAAACTAAGAAGCGTGTTCTGGAGCAGCAGCTGGAAAGTTATTGGCCTACCAGGGCTTAGCTGGAATCTGCCATCTTCTTATAATTCCCTTCAAGGCACATAGGCTTTGGAAGCTGAGCTGATACCATTAACCCCAGAGCAGATGCTCCTGCTGTTCTTTCTCACAGGGCAAGTGGAACTGATGGTATCTCTGAAGGGAAGAAGAGACACGGACCACCTGGCGAGAGCAACAGCAGAAGACAGCTGCTCTAGGCATAGCCAACAGAAGATGGCAGATGTTTGGTCTATTGTTTGCAAGTTCATAATTGGGAAGGGAGGGATGGACATGCCTGGGTTTCTCCCCTTTTAATAGCCTCTGGAGCTGCCTAGTACGGAATCAGACAGTTGCTCTGTCTGGCCAAGCTTGTGCCAAAAGGTACTAGCTCTCAAGGTTCTCTCCTAATACTAAGTTTCATTTTTTTGCTGAAGATACCAGACAAAGTCCTTTTATGTACAAATAAGCATGCAGCCAACCACAGAGCTATGGGAATGTGTAACCAGCATCCCCTATGGTCAGTTTTGCATTCTCTGTACCTGGCAGGGCCAAGGATGGCTTTTAGCCTTTAAGACTTCTCTGTCTGGCCCTTGGAACTTTACTCAGGCCACAGCCCTCACTATCCTGACCTGCAATCTCATTGAACAAGTGCTTTTGCTTGGTTGGAATGTGTCCTTGAATTGTGAGACTGGATGGAGAGGGTATTTGTGGGTGTAGTGTGGTCCAGAAATCTCTGACTTTTAGAAGAATAGAATAGAAGAATAGAATCATAGAGTTGGAAGAGACCACAAGGGCCATCGAGTCCAACCCCCTGCCAAGCAGGAAACACCATCAGAGCACTCCTGACATATGGTTGTCAAGCCTCTGCTTAAAGACCTCCAAAGTAGGAGACTCCATCACACTCCCTCACAGCAAATTCCACTGTCGAACAGCTCTTACTGTCAGGAAGTTCTTCCTAATGTTTAGGTGGAATCTTCTTTCTTGTAGTTTGGTTCCATTGCTTCGTGTCCACTTCTCTGGAGCAGCAGAAAACAACCTTTCTCCCTCCTCTATGTGACATCCTTTTATATATTTGAACATGGCTATTATATCACCCCTTAACCTCCTCTTCTCCAGGCTAAACATGCCCAGCTCCCTTAGCCGTTCCTCATAAGGCATCGTTTCCAGGCCTTTGACCATTTTGGTTGCCCTCCTCTGGACACGTTCCAGTTTGTCAGTGTCCTTCTTGAACTGTGGTGCCCAGAACTGGACACAGTACTCCAGGTGAGGTCTGACCAGAGCAGAATACAGTGGCACTATTACTTCCCTTGATCTAGATGCTATACTCCTATTGATGCAGCCCAGAATTGCATTGGCTTTTTTAGCTGCCGCGTCACACTGTTGGCTCATGTCAAGTTTGTGGTCAACCAAGACTCCTAGATCCTTTTCACATGTACTGCTCTCAAGCCAGGTGTCACCCATCTTGTATTTGTGCCTCTCATTTTTTTTGCCCAAGTGCATAGTTGGAATAGTTGGAATGCTAGTTGTATAGTTGGAATGCACTCTACAGTGGTACCTCGGGTTAAGTACTTAATTCGTTCCGGAGGTCCGTTCTTAACCTGAAGCACCACTTTAGCTAATGGGGTCTCCTGCTGCTGCCACACCGCCGCCCTGCGATTTCTGTTCTCATCCTGAAGCCAAGTTCTTAACCCGAGGTACTATTTCTGGGTTAGCGGAGTCTTTAACCTGAAGTGTCTGTAACCTGAAGCGTATGTAACCCAAGGTACCACTGTACTGTAGAAAGGTAAGAGCAGGCTTCCTCAACCTCAGGCCTCCAGATGTTTTTGGCCTACAATTCCCATGATCCCTAGCTAGCAGGACCAGTGGTCAGGGATGATGGGAATTGTAGTCTCAAAACATCTGGAGGGCCGAGGTTGAGGAAACCTGGATAAGAGTCAGTCTGTTGCTCCACCCACTTTTGCCTCTGGCCCCACCCACCATTGTCATGTGGTCCCCAGGGGGATTTCCATGAGAGGATGCAGCACTTGGGGTGAAAATGGTGTCCCGTTCCTTCTCTACTATAGACTCCTCTCAGTAAAGTACTGCAGGTGAGGAGAAGGTTTGTTCTTGTGCTGCTAGTGTATTGAATCTAAAGCTAAGCATTAATGTATGAACCCCCAGACCTGAACGCAAGCAGAGAAATGTCTCACACTAAATGATCTCTGATTTGATATTATTTCACAGTTAATACAAATCAGTCAGTGAAGCTGTCCAGGTCTTACATTACTGGATGAGCGTTTCAGTTTTTAGATTCTGATGTTGTAAACAAGCTGATTGGTCAAGTCTGACCCTGGTATTAATTTTTTTTTCCCCACATCTTTTAATTTAATAGTATGCTATGATTTTAAAATTACTAGTTCTGTGTTTCTTTAAAATAAAATATTTATTCCAACTAATCATTGCTGCAATGTTTTTAATATATTGTTGTCCATTTTAAAGTCTATTGTGTTGATTTTAAAATCTCCCTATGGCTGCTTCCAAACTTGTCCTACTATAATTAAATTTAGGGGTTTTTTTACTTTTTACTTTGCCCAGAGAACTCTTGCTACTGGGTAGCTAATACACTGAATGAATGAATGAATGAATGAATGAATGAATATGCTGGATTTTATAAGGAGGCAATTCAATGTTCCTTACATTGTTTAGAATAAAATTAATACAGCTTTAGATGGTTAGCCTTATAAAGTTTGTCATGGAGCATGTTTATGCACAATATACTTACTCTCTGTGCCAAAAAACCTGCAAACTAGCATTAATTGTGCATATGTGTGTGGTTTCCCCCCACACTGTGGCCTTTGGTAATGAAACCAAGATATTTTCCAAAGGCAATGGCTGCAGAAAAGATCAAAAGGAATGAATAATGCATCTAGTTTGAGTACAAGCAAGACACTATAGAATTATGCTAGAAAACAGCTCTCGAATAAGAGGGGATTGGATTAATTTATCAAAAGTGGGAATTAAGTGAAACTACCTACAGCTAAAAAAAAGAAACCATTTGCAATCCTTTTAAAAACAAGCAGGCATCTAATGTAATGAGGCATCACTGGTTACGTATTCATGAATGGTTATTATGAAGTTGTCACTTAAATTGTATCCCGTCTCAGTGCTCTGTCTGTCATTATTATTTACCACGTTTCTGTTGTTTTAGAAATGTTTATATGTTGCATCCTATACAGACATCCCTGTTAGCCTCATTCAAGGGTACAATTGCAACTGTGGTGACTTTTATGGCAGTGTGTGGGCCCGTAAAGGGGTGGGGAGACAGGATATCATGGGATGGTAATCCTAAGAGGGAGAAAGGGTTGAGGTGTTTAAAAAGGCCTTGCCCACAACAGCATACCTGTCAACTATCCTGGAAAAACTAGGATATCACATTTTGTCTCATGAGAGCACAGCAGCCATTGTGGGCGTCATGAATTTGCACCGCAATTTCCCCCCCCCCCCAAAGCAATTTTCTGGAGACGTGTTTGGGGGGCCTGTACCCCTAAAAAGCATTTTTTCCAGGGGGAAAACATGGCATTAAATTGTGCAAAATCGCAACACCCAAAATGACCACCATGCTCTTGTGAGAAAAAATGGGGAAAGTAATATCCCGGTTTCTGCTTCCAACATATTGGAGGGTATGCAAAAGTTTGAGGCCATTTTGTCCCACAAGCTTCCCCTCATCCACTCTCAGCTTTAAAGCCTCACTTGGGTCACTGCTTGTCAGGGCCAGAAAGAAATTTCCCTACCAACCTCAATTGGCCCCTGAGTTGGAGTCTTTTTCACCTTTCCAGCTTCAGCCCAGCATTAGATGTCTTACCTTGTGTTGTGGGAGCAATGCAGGAGACAGAAAGCATTAATCACCTGCACTTCTTTTCACAATTCTGCTCTATAAAATCCAAATAATGAACTTCTGCCAGTGTGGTGTAGTGGTTAAGAGCGGTAGACTTGTAATCTGGTGAACGGGTTCGCGTCTCCGCTCCTCCACATGCAGCTGCTGGGTGACCTTGGGCTAGTCACACTTCTCTGAAGTCTCTCAGCCCCACTCACCTCTCAGAGTGTTTGTTGTGGGGGAGGAAGGGATAGGAGAATGTTAGCCGCTTTGAGACTCCTTCGGGTAGTGATAAAGCGGGATATCAAATCCAAATTCTTCTTCTTCTTCTTCTTCTTCTTCTTCTTCTTCTTCTTCTTCTTCTTCTTCTTCTTTTTCTTCTTCTTCTTCTTCTTCTTCTTCCTTCACTAAACTGCCAATGGAACTCTCTATGGTTTGAAATGCATGAAATTGTACCAGGAGCAGGCTTTGACTGTTGCAGAAGAAGTACAAAAACAGGAATTGCAAGGGATCTGGAGCATCACAAATGAGGCTTGTTGTCATGATATTTAATTTTTCTGATTCTTAACAGGCACTAAAATAAATAGAAATCCACAGCAGTCTCTGCCCACAGTCTTACCGTCTAACCACATCTGAGCCCTCCTCTTGGGCTATTTATGTCAACATCCCATCCCTGTTAAGGTGGGAGAGATTAATGCAGAGGCAAGACATCTGTAATGCAAATAGAGAATTCTGGCCAATGTAGATTAATTCACATTACAAACCAAGCGAAGAAAGAATTGCTTTTAGCCTTGCATGAATATGCCCTTGCTCTTGCTGCCTCCCCAAACCACCTTAAGCAAGAGCTCATGTTTGAAACCCAGCCAAAAACCTTCAGAACCAAGGTCCAGATTTGAGGGACCCCTGAGCAAGGTGCTCTCTGATTGGCCCCCTCTTCTCTCTATCAGCCCTGGTTGACTCACTTGGTGGCAGGGCTCTGAGCAGAGCTAGGCTGCTGGCTCCAGCTACCATTTGAATTCTCAGAGTGGCACTACAGTGTGGGCAAGATGGGAAATTTAAATAATGGGTAGTCCCAACTATCTGGCACTGCTTGGGGTGCCATTCCAGAAAGAAAATACTAAAGGGGACCCAAGGGAGGTATCTATGGTGGGTCTTGCTGGTGCATTCAAAGCACCAAAGGATGCCAGGGGCTAACATTAGCCCTCGTCACCTAGCCTAGCCAATCAAATTCCCCAAACAAACATATGAAATCTTTGATTCCTATTGAAAGATACACTTGTCTGACATGTAAAGAGGCAAAAGCTTTCTGGGAAATGATATATAATGAGTTAAAGAAAATGTTTAAAAACACCTTTGTTTTTTTTAAAAAAACCAGAAGCTTTTTTATTAGGTATAGTGGGTAGAGAGATACCGAGACAAGATAAAAAATTGTTCTTATATGGAACAACTGTGGCAAGAATTTTGTTAGCTCAAAGGTAGAAGCAACAGGAGCTACCAACAAAAGAAGAGTGGCATATGAAAATGATGGGCTTTGCAGAACTGGCGAAACTGATGGGAAGAATCCAGAACCAGCGAGCATTCCAAAAGTACTGGAACAAATTTATATTATATTTGAAAGAAAACTGTAAGCAATTAACATCATTAGCCAGGGTTATCTGAAGATCTGTAAGGTGAAATTGCTACCTATTCAGGTTGAGTAATATAATATTTTAGGCAATGAAAATATTATTCTAGGAAACGAAGCGGAATGTAAAGATGTAAAGTTTAATTTTGTAAACCATCAGATGGGAGGTAGGGAAGTCGTTAGGCTCAGTCAAGCCAAAGAGATAAAACAAGAGGATACGATGTTATGTAATATGATTGTATGTAAAACCAATAAAAAAAACATTTATAGAAAGAAAGAGAGAAAGAAAGAAAGGAAGAGAGAAAGAAAGAAAGAAAGAAAGAAAGAAAGAAAGAAAGAAAGAAAGAAAGATATACTTGTCTGTTCACAAACTGTTACCATACTTAAATCACAGGGCTGGTTTATCCCATCAGACACCACAACACTGCCACAACGCTTTCCTGTGGCTCTATCGCAAGTCAAACAGTGCAGACAAAGCTGGCATGACAAGTCATCTGCTATGACTTCATTTCAAACATGGTCCTTTTCAATGGAGGAAGTTTTCATGCTGAAATACAAGTCTACTGAGTGAAAAGCTAGGGAGCAAATGGGCATGGAGTGACGTACGCTCAGGCGTGACTCATTCCTGATTATCCCTTTAATTAAATACATCGTACTCTGTCACTGCTTCTGAGTCACCAGTAAAAGTTGGCCCACAACAAATAATATAATTATGAAAAGCCAAAACATCAAATGACATGGAGGATTTGACCCTGGTTGGACAAGAAATCTGCAAGTAACACAGGACAGCAATACTACTCATCTCTGTCATAACCCAGGGCTTCATAACTCACTCCAGAGATTCTCTCACAGACTATTTCTGTTTAACACACACACACACACACACACACACACACCCTTCTATCCTCAGACATTGTCACAGAGACAAATTACAGACTCATCAAGGATCTTCCTGCTAATTAACCCATCATCAAGACAAACCGCAGATACGCCATGTGCAGAGATGATTTATGCGCTCTGTTAGATGTTAAGATATTTCCAGTGCTTGACAAGATAACCCAGGAGTAAATAAAGGGAGTTTCGCTGCAAGACTGATTTACTTGTGGTTTTTAGCTGCTGCTGCTTCTACCTGCCAGGAGCCATTAGGAAATCTCAAATCAGTTCTCGGCTGACATTTCATCAAGCACACAGTATACTTGTGGCGGTGGAGAAAATCACAGAGGAGGATAAGAGAAATCCATATGCTGTTTCCATACTGGATGCCACAAGGTGTTTTCTAATAAATCTTCAGTTACCCAGCATGCCTGTCTCCACCTGAGTTATATTGTGCATGAGAGAGCAGAAAATGAAATGCTAAAATGTTTCTGGCTACCTCCCTCACCCTTGTTAAGGCAGCTTCTTCTGCCTATCTAAGGTGCAGTAACATGTCTGTTTTCCCAGATCACTTGCCATGGTATCAGGCGCCCAAGGTTTGTTCAAATGTTACACCGAAAGCAGGTACAAGCTGTCTGTACACATGAGCAAGTGTTAGTGTGAAGGAGCACACACCTGTTAATGTGTATAGCTCAGCTATTGCATACGCAGATTGTAACACTTGTTGAACATTACGTATAAATAACTATGAGTGCACAGCTCACATGTTTGCGCCCACAGGTTAGAGATGGAAAAATTCAATTTTGCTTGTGCTTTAATGCTTTTGTTGCATTTTATTTTTATTTATGGGTCTATGTTTTATTTTGCATTTAAATTGTTTACTTAATGATTGTAAACCACGCAGAGAATTTTTATGCATGCAAATGCCAAAAGAAAATAAATTTAAAAGGTATTTTATTTCATTGTGATTTACTCCTTTCAACTAAGTTTCCTTAGGGTTGCAGCTCATGTCAGCACAAAAGCCCAAACAGATAAGAGACAGTGTGGAGGTAGGAAAAGGAAAAATTCCATCTTCTGTATATATATAAAAAATCTGATCAAAATGTACACATTAGCAGTAACCAAACCTCCAGACAATAAGAACCTCATATGAAGCATCATATGGTTTCCTTCAACCATGCATTAAAGAACTGACTCTTAATTCCTGTGTTTGACAATCCAGCTATAAGTCACCAGGTTTTATCTGCATTCTTATGTGAAGAACTAAGCCTACTAGTATGAATAAAAGTAATAAAATAAAAACCTATGTCTGACATATGACATTGCTGAAAAATGTAAATTCTCCAGACATTTAAGCAAAGAAACTTAGTGATTAAAAGGTGCATTAGACAGCACTGTCCATGTGCCACAGTGCATGTTTTCTTTGCAACTGTCAAGCCTAATTTAGAAGGATTTCTGTTTTCCCTACTATGCAGCTCTTCTGTTTAAGCCCTTCTACAAATACTGTCTGCCCTTTGGCAAATCGGCATTTTGTCATAGAGAAATGCAATAGCTACACCCCATGGCAAGTGTGACAACTGCAGTTACTAAACAAAACCCTACGTTCTTCCTGCTAGAGCCACAGTAACCAGTGCCCTCCCTTTTTAGCTGCTTTTTAAATGCATTGCTACTGTATCATCACAGGGACGCGGGTGGCGCTGTGGGTAAAAGCCTCAGCGCCTAGGGCTTGCCGATCGAAAGGTCGGCGGTTCGAATCCCTGCGGCGGGGTGCGCTCCCGTTGTTCGGTCCCAGCGCCTGCCAACCTAGCAGTTCGAAAGCACCCTCGGGTGCAAGTAGATAAATAGGGACCGCTTACTAACGGGAAGGTAAATGGCGTTTCCATGTGCAGCTCTGGCTCGCCAGAGCAGCGATGTCACGCTGGCCACGTGACCCGGAAGTGTCTCTGGACAGCGCTGGCCCCCGGCCTCTTGAGTGAGATGGGCGCACAACCCTAGAGTCTGTCAAGACTGGCCCGTACGGGCAGGGGTACCTTTACTGTATCATCACACTCTGAGAAGCTAGCCTTTGTGAGTGCAGTGCACAGAACAGCAGACTGACTTGATGTCCCAATTCACCCATAAAAATATATCAGGGAGCTCAAATCCTCCAGGAGATTGAAATAACGGGATAATGGCCAAGCCTGATTGATCCTTTCCTTTAAAAAACAACAAGGAATAAAAGTCCATAACCTTCTTCATTAATTTGTTCCATCTTTAAACTATTCTTAATCTTAGTTATCTTGGGTTTTATATTAACAGACAACTTCATCAAAATAAAGCATAACAGGTATAATAACTTACTTAATCTCACTGAGTAATAAAACATTTAGTAGATAGCTTCATTAACTCCCCATCCCTAGGACTATTGTTAAGGTTGACTTAAATCGTTTCTTACTTTTGGACAGATCAAAATAGCACTGTGGATGCTTATAGTTTCTCTGTGTAATGGGGGGGGGCTGATACTCCCTGATGGGTACAGCCCTCACACCAAGTTCTGGAGGTTCAAAGTGCTGTAATAGGAAGACTAAGTGCACATGAAGCCCCTTTAGCTCCAAGCCATTGTTGAGATATGGTGCCTGCAATATGTTGTGTGTAGTGCATTTTATTGCTAGGTACTAGCCAGTAGCTCTGGGGAGAAAAATTCTGATTGTAGAGCCCAGACACACACAAAGTAAGATCTCTCTCTCTCTCTCTCTCTCTCTCTCTCTCTCTCTCCAAAAACATATTTTTCGCCACCCACCATTGGAATGTAGCCCTCAAGAAGGTTGGACAACTTCCAACTTCCAATCCAGCCCTTAGGCTAAAATATATTCCCTTCCTCTGGGATCTATATAATTTCTCCTCTCTAAAGGCTCAAGTATCATTACCATACTTCGTGGAAGCTCACAGGTTCTTGGCAAAGCTGGGTTAGCAGCATATTCTCTCTCTCTCTTTAACAAACCTGTGCTTCTAGGGACATCTAGGGAGTCCTCAAAATACATAGAAACAACCACTTTAAGGCGGCTATGATGCTACCAGTTGGATAGGCACTTGACTGCCCTGAGTTTGCTATTAGAGAAGATGGTATATGCATGTTAAAGACATACGTAATTTCAGTAGTGAGACTGAGGTGCATCTGTGCTCACCACACTTCTGACACACATACACACTGTTTTCCTTCAGATCAGGGACAAAGCAGGCCTGCTTCTGTAGTGTGAGCAAAAGCCAGATTTGCGGTGCTGATTGGACAGCTCCAATGTCACTCGTGAAGCAGCTTTCCCCCTGTCTGGAACAGGGCACTGACTGGTTGGCTCTTATGTCAGTCACAGAGTCACCTCCTCTTTTCTCAGAACCACTAAAGTATATGTCTGGTCTGGAAAGTGTTTAGGAAAGATATTTGGGTGAATAACCATGGCAGGTGCTTTGGGAAGAAAGGGTGGTTCCAAAGCAAGTGGCACACCTGAAACATGGGGGAAATGACAGCATTCAGTCTAGAAGATAATAGAATTATAGAGTTGGAAGGGACCCTGAGGATTATCTAATCTAACCCCCTGGAGTGCAGGAATCTCAACACATGGTCCCCCATCCAATTTGAAACCTTTACAGCAACTATATCACATAACATGTAAAAATTAAAAACCAGATATCCTCAGCTAGCTATTGACAGAATATGCCTTCTTAATTGTCCTAAGGTTCCCAAAGCACGGTAAGAAAGCCACACTGAGATTCATGTCTCTTAGTCCTAAACGTCCCTCTAATTCAGGCAAGGGTGCCCACCTGTCAATCAGATGGACATGAGTTGGCTGAGGAACAAAAAGGAAGACACCTGCAGAGTTTGCAGTTTTGAGATATATCTCTGTCAACCCATCAGTGTGGAAACAGTGCTCATAAACTGTTTAGGTTAAATTTTATTGTACACAGTGACTGGGATCCAATGAAAATAATTAGAGAATAACTTGAGTTTAATCTCCGAAGATCAAAAACCAGATCAAAAGACATTACTTTTTTCAGGTTTCTGTCACGTAATATATTTTTCACCCTTAACAAGGACAACTCAGTTTGACACACTTTTTTATGTTTCCATTGACTAGCAGAAAAAGCCAGACTGCATTGATGACCCTCAGAGGGAGAATAACCGACATAAATGAATAGATACAAATGGCTCACAACAACCAATACTTTGCTCACTTCAAGAGGGAATCAAAGGAGATATTATGCTGAAGTGGCATTTCGGAAAAGTAGATTGAAGGTAAAAAATGTTCCTGGCCTATTTGTTAGCTGGCTGATGCCACTGTATAGTTTCTTTTTTCCCTGTTTGGCAATAGTACTGTATTGTAAAAGGATGTTAAACGCAGTGAAGCAGCTGGATACTTCCGGACTCTACACTTACTGCTCTTAACAAGCATTCTGTGCATTACTTCAGTTGTAAAGCACAAAATTAACATTTCTCTTCCCATCGTCATTCCATGCTTTACAACTGCTTCTACATACCTATTAGAGCAAAAATCCCCCCACTACTCAAAAAAAAACACCCAACTCTGAAGAAAAATAAGATATACGCAGGCTTCCCCCACCAGGTCTCTCTCAGGAAGGTCCACATATTCCAGCAGCCTATCTCACGATTTCCCACTTACACTAGTGGCCAAAATTGTAGAAAGCTTTTGGGGAAAGTGTATTTCTGAGGTTTGATGGCTCATAACACCAGTTGTTGTTTTTTTTTGAGTAATACCATAAAACTATGTATCAGTGGAAAGATAATTTAATGAACAATCAGGTAGCTAGCTGTGTTGGTCTGACACAGTCGAAATAAATAAAAAATTCTCCAGTAGCACCTTAGAGACCAGCAAAGTTTGTTCCGGGTATAAGCTTTCATGCGTATGCACACTTCTTCAGATACATCTTATACCCAGCTGCTGGGTGACCTTGGGCCAGTCACACTTCTCTGAAGTCTCTCAGCCTCACTCACCTCACAGAGTGTTTGTTGTGGGGGAGGAAGGGAAAGGAGAATGTTAGCCGCTTTGAGACTCCTTAGGGCAGTGATAAGGAGGGATATCAAATCCAAACTCCTCCTCCTTGTAAAGTAACTTGCACACACATGGGTTATGTCAGTTGATAGATAAGGGACTTATCTATTGATGAATCAAGGTGTGCCTGAGATATGCTGAACCCAAACGCTCCCATCCTACCAGGTCTTGGGTTTGGGCTGTGCTGTCAAAGCAATCCTTTTAGTGAAATGTGTCTGCTGTTTTAATGCAGGGGGCATGTGATCCAGCTCTCAGACATCTGGGAAACACTAAACGTCATCCCTTTCTCTTTCATAAAGAGCACATGCACTCCCTTGACCTAAGCAAAATGGCTGCTGTCAACTGCCGTTAAGGAAAAGCTGTGAGTCAGCTACTCTTTTTAGTCTGCCGCTCTCTTCAGTCTGTTCCATTTTTAGTAGCGTCTCTGTGTTTTTCGCACATTCACTACAAAAGGTTGCTCTATTGTTTATGGAAATGGAAGCGGGTGCACTCAGAGTGAATTACTCATAAGGAAGAGCAGCTATCGGCAAGGTCACCTTTACGCCTCATAACTCTCAGGTACATCTCTGAGTTTCAGAGATGAAAAGCAGTAAAATATATATCTATAAGTTCTGTTCTACCAAGCACTCCTGCATAGTATGGATCTGTGGAGTTTTAAAGCCTTAAGGCAGGAGGGAAAGTACCTTACATAACCTTCCTAGATAACCTCACATTATACTCCATGAGTGAAATCCAGAAAAAAGCAATAAATCTCCCTGTCTCCATCCCACAAGATCTGTAGCTGCAGCAGGCCTGGAACTGTAGGCTGTTGAAACAGACATGATAGGAGCAAAATGCAACTGGAATTCCAGAATATTTTATTTTAGAACTTAAAACTGCCCAAAGAAACTTGATTGGATCAGCAGCTAGAGGAGGGGGGACACCTTTTCCCTGCACTGCTTTTTATCAAAATGCTACCCACTACTAGAAAAATAATAATAAAGCCATGATACAGGCACAGTGTGGGGCTAATAATTGTTTGAAGCAGACCAGTAGAGCAGGCATCCCCTCCCTCAGCACCACTACTCCAACCGAAACCAGAACCTCCCTCACATTAATATATCTTTAAAAGTGTGGAGAGATCCTGTCATGTATCTTCTATTTTATGTCTGTTTCAGAGCTGTGCTCAGACCAGAGAAGCCATATTGTTACTGGACTACAACTCCCATCATCCCTGACTATTGACCATGCTGGTTGAGGCTAATGGGAGTTGTAATCTAGCAAGGTCTTCAGGGCCACTGGTTCCCTGTTTGTGTCACAATCTAAATTACCCTGCCTTTATTACAAGTCTAGAAAGGACATGTCTGCTTTCTGTCCAAGCATCCCACTCCCACCTTTTCCCTTGTGGATGCTGCAATGCTGTCATATCTCCGTTTTGATACTAGGGGGATGGCACTGGTTCTTTCAGGAAGAATCTGCAAGTCCCGGTAGCTTTTGAGTTGTTTCAAACCCTGAATTGACTGTTTTTGCAGAAAGACACACTTCCACGCATTCACAAGGTATTGACAATCATGCTAACAATAGTCTATATTCTCACATCCTGCTCCTTGTCTACTTGAACATCTCCTGTCGCTGTTACCAGCACCTACTCTGCATTCAGCACTCTTATTGATCCAGGCAAAAGTCTCAGTCAATCGTTGCAAAGCAATATTGCTGAATTTTAACAGTTTTAGAAATGGCATACTGCTTCCTCGTTTGAATTCCAGCCATGCTCTCATTTCAGGCAAGCAGAAAATGATGCACAAGCAAATAACTGTCTAGCACCTTTCACTTGGGTGCACAGCCATGGAAAGCCTCTAAAATTACTTGTCAACTGACAAGACACACAAGCCTGTTTCATTCTCATCTTGAACCAAGCAGGACTACTTTGCTTTACAGTATCAGCCCAGTAAAGCAAATATATTCTAGAGAGCAATATTTGTGGAGTCCTGTAAAATATATATAGTATAGTAATTGGATATATTTTGTGAATATAGGGTTCCATGGCTCATGAGACAAGTGTTGTGAGAGGATGGAGGGCAGCCATTTTGGAAAATGGCTTCCATAGACTTCCCTCAACATGTTCAAGATGTTTACTTACGTTTATATTGCTTCAAACCAGGGATTTTGCCTCATATAGGTCAGCCATAAAATTCCTACATTGGTTTATTCCAGAGACATGATTAATAATAACCTAAGAATTACAGCTACGTTTCATTTTAAAAGCCACTCCTAAAGCCATTTAAAGGCCTGCTGAAATAAAAAATGTCATGAGAGATCTGGTCAAACGAACTCCTCAGACAGGGTCAGGCATGGAAATGCATCACCTACAAGTAGAGATGGAGTAGAAAACTGATTTTGTTTCTGTTTTAATTCACGCTTCTTGAACCAATATGCAAACCAAAATACAACTGCCCTTCAAAATTTACATTTCAAAATTTACGCTTCTTTGAATTTTCAATAGTGTTCCCCAACCAAAGAATACGTACAAAAATCATTATATTAGAGGGGAAATGTGCATAAAAACATATATATTAGTGAAATGTGTTTTTAAAAAATTGCTTGCAAAAATGTGTTCATTGGTAAATGCATTAAAAAACTGACACTGACAAGCTGGTGAATATTCACTAGGTTTTTTTTGTTTCGTTTCTTTAAAAAAAATACAAATTGTTGCAGAAATGCAGAGAACTGAATTTAAGACTGGAAAATTTAAAATCTTAGAGAACCAAAACTGACAGATTCACCCATCCTTACCTGCAAGTTTTGCCCAGGTCACCAAGACCTCTGCACCAAGTAACTGTCCCCTCTTCTTTCGTCCAGAACTATACAAGACTTTGGATGAGTTGCCACTTGGTGGTAGGCTAAGGAAAAGCTTTAACTGTGCAGAATACAGCCTGCAGTTCATATCCTACCCTTTCCTGATGAAGGCACATGACAACCCCTGAATATAAAATGACAGCTACCTGAACATTATTGCAAAATTATGTATTTTTGGTTGGACCAAAGTATTGCTTTGCTTTAGCCAGTTTCTTACATATCTCTAGATTGTTGAATCTGTAGAACAGTTCTATCTTCAAATAAATGGTATCAGAAAAGTATATTTTTGTATGTACGTATACCTGGAAATAGGGACACAGGTGGTGCTGTGGGTAAAACCTCAGTGACTAGGACTTGCCAATCGTATGGTCGGCATTTCGAATCCCCACGACGGGGTGAGCTCCCGTCATTCGGTCCCAGCTCCTGCCCACCTAGCAGTCCGAAAGCACCCCTAAGTGCAAGTAGATAAATAGGTACCACTTTATAGCGGGAAGGTAACGGCGTTTCCGTGTGCTGCGCTGGTGCTGGCTCGCCAGAGCAGCTTTGTCACGCTGGCCACGTGACCCGGAAGTGTCTTCGGACAGCGCTGGCTCCCGGCCTCTTAAGCGAGATGAGCACGCAACCCCAGAGTTGGACACGACTGGCCCGCACGGGCAGGGTACCTTTACCTTTATACCTGGAAATATAGCATGTTACTTTAAAACTATGGAATGAGATTCCACTTACATTTCACAAGGAAACACTCCATGATAATGGAATGTTTGCTCTGCAGAATTAAGGAGCAGGGTGTTTACAGCGGATTTGTCTTGGTTTTAGCAACTTGACCTCAGTGCTGAACTTCATCCTTGAATGTAAGTGGAGAAGTGCTGGCCAGCATAGACATTTCAGAACCAGTCACAGGGTACAGCTGAAGTATAGAAGAACAGCACCATCTAATGGCGAATGTGATACTGTTTTGTGAGAGAAGTGTTGATTTATTTTCAAGCTCAGTGCCAACTTGCTCACTTACCTTCTTAAGACATTTTAATTTACATTGCCTCCCCCCCCCCCAGCCTCATTGCTTATAATGTCACCTGCCAACTTAGGATGACACTTCACGTGTCTGATGTGATGAAGTAGACTCCAATTCACCAAAGCTATACTGAATAGCTTTTTTTTATAATAATTTTTATTACATTTTTTTCAATTACAGATAGAACAAAAAAGAATAGAAGAAAAGATAAGAAAAGAAAAAGAAGAAACCAAACCATTTCAACAACTTATTTCAACTTTCTATCGAACTTCCCCACACCTCCCGCACAGTGCATTCTTAACAATAAATTTATCAACAAATTATAACCTTGTTTCGTGTGTTTCTTTTGTTCTTTCAATTACAATTTAAGTTTAAATCCCTTATTTTCCATTTACTCTAAAAACAAAACATATTGTCATTTTTTAACCATTTAAACTTTGATTCTTTCAATAATATTATCCAATTTCATATATAATCCACTCTCATTGCTGGGGCTAACCTTCCAAGTCATGCGGCATCTTAAAGTTCATATAACTTATAAAACTTTTGCAAATAGTCCTTAAATTTTTTCCAATCCTCCTCCATTGCTTCTTCTCCCAAGTCTCGGATCCTGGCAGTCATCTCAGCCAACTCCATGTAGTTCATCAATTGCGTCTGCCAATCTTCCAGTGTGGGTAAATCTTGAGTCTTCCAATACTTAGCGATAAGGATTCTTGCTGCTGTGGTAGCATACATAAAAAACGTTCTATCCTTCTTTACGACCTTTTGGCCAACAATACCCAAGAGGAAGGCCTCCGGTTTTTTAGGGAAGGTGTACTTAAACACCTTTTTTAACTCGTTGTAGATCATTTCCCAGAAGGCCTTCACTCTTGGGCAAGTCCACCATAGGTGAAAGAATGTTCCTTCAGCCTCCTTACACTTCCAACATTTGTTATCAGACAAATGGTAAATCTTAGCAAGCTTGACCGGGGTCATGTACCACCTGTATACCATTTTCATAATGTTTTCTTTCAAGGCATTACATGCCGTAAACTTCATACCGGTGGTCCATAACCTTTCCCAGTCCTCAGACATGATATTATAGCCAATGTCCTGAGCCCATTTTATCATGGCTGATTTAACTGTCTCATCCTGAGTATTCCATTTAAGCAGCAAGTTATACATTCTCGATAATACCTTAGTCTTTATACTGAATAGCTTTAAGGTAGCCTCCTCCAAGCTGATATCCTACAGATTTGCTTGGACTGCAAAGCTCTGGAGGGCATCAGCTTGCAAGGGGCTGCTTTGAAGTGCCAGAATGCTCTTTGTTTTGACGGCAACAGACTGTCCCCCCAAAATCATTACACAATACAGCAGCACATCCATCCATCTTCCAGGACTGTTTTGCATTTAAATAAATCCTGCTCATTAGTTATTTCTATTAACTAATCCAAGGGTTAAAGTATTTAATTGATTTAAGTCTTTTCTTTCTTTCATTAACGAGTTGCCATTTGCAAAATAATTCATTTCAGAGAATTTTATTATAGAGCAGGGCTAGTCTGAACAGAAAAATAAGATATCACCATCTGTCAAAAGGTTTTCTTTTGTTTCATTTATTTTTGGAATATACCGCCAATATCAGAGTAATGTGGTGTTCCTTAAGGGGTGAATCATGCTCCAGAAATGAATTAACACATTTTTAACTATTAACTACTTTTGTTTTCATTACTGTGCATTTTGTAATAATGTTTCAAACTTCTGTTAGCTGCCTTGAATCCAAATTTGGGAGGAAGGCAGGATATAAATACGTAAAATAAAATAAATAAAACAATTAAGTCTCATTCTTTGCAGGAAGAGGCCATGGAGGCAGAGTGGAAGAGACATAGGGACTGGATTTCTATCATGAAGCCAGCAATGCAAATGTCCGCTTGACAACTGCACACACAGAAATGTGCAAGAAAACATACCCCACCATTTACCAGACCCCGTAGCAGACTTGGAATTTGCTTTACAACATGTGAGCGAAGTGTCCTCTGGCCACTGACTCTATCCTAGCCCTCTATCATGACCCACCATCTCATTGACCCTGCATCTCCTGTACGTCTGTCTTAAGACATCTCCCTTCACCTGTGTGATGTTTTCATTTCCCTCACTAGATTAGCATTCCATGACTGATTTTTTGTAACACTTCGCATGACATCACAGTGGCCCAAACCAATGCCTAGTAGAATATACCTACGAATATTCACTATGTGGACTGTAAGGCATGCTTAAGCTGAAAGGGATTCTAGACTGAAAAGGCCAAGCAGGCACTCTCTTTCCCTAGGCTGCAATTAAATAAATTAGTACTGTAACATTTGACAGTTATTAGATTGCTATTGATATTATAATTGCGACTGTGAGTTGGGTAGATATTTTTAACTTAAACCCAACCCTATCATTATTATTCTTGCTTTATTTGCCACGTCTGATAATAAAGCTGTAGAGACTATATTATTTTCTTCCTAAAATGGCATCATACAGCTTTCCAGTTTTCTTGATTTCAATCTCCCTGAAGCCAGCTGCTGTGAGGAGGCTGCTGTACTCTGCAGGGGTCCGCTCTTTCCCTTCAGTCTGAACCAACATATTAATGGAATAGAGCTGGCTTTCTAAAGGTCCGCTTCTGTCTTCATTCAGAAGTGTTTCTACTAGTAAAACGCCACCACCTGGTTGGGGAAAACAAGATTCATTTTGACACATTGCCTGGCCTCTTCGTAATCCTATAATGAGTCTATAACCTCAGCCTAAGATTTCAAGAAAAAGAGAGCACCCAGGAATGAAGATGGAGCTACGTGAAACAGAACAACAAGGATTTAGACCGGTAAGTGAAGTATGGATCTCAATACTCATCCTATAAACCAGAGCTAGCTAATGTGGTGCCCTCCAGATACTACTGGACTACAACTCCCATTATCCCTGACATTGATGCCGATGGGAGTTGGAGTCCAAAGCCTCTTGAGGGTGCCAGGTTGGCTATCCCTACTATAAACTGAGCATCTTCCATTAAAGTAAAATGATGTATTGTTGCTGCCATTATAAAATAACCAAAAACTTTTCAAGACGTTATGGAAAGGCTAAATTGATTGATAAAAGGAATGACAACACCAGGCTCATCCATGTCATACATGTGACCACTGTGAATTCTATAATATGACTTGTAATTGTGCTGTTTATCTTTTCTTTTTTTTTTAGTTGTTTATCTAATAGTGTTTTTATAAATTGTAATTGTTTTACTGGTGATATGTTAATTATTCTATATGATTTGCGTTGCATTTGTAAGCTGCTTTGCAATTCACTTGAATGAAAAGCAACAGAGAAATATAATCAATCAATCAATCAATCAATGTGTAGAAAGAGAGATGCCAGGATATTCAGCCTGCTATCACAATGCCACTGCCCCCATGTCCATTTAGTCCTTCCGTAACTTCTGAAAGGGGAATACAACTACAACTGCCACTAACATTTCACATTTCAGCTACTTTATTTCTAATGTCAAGGAAAAGCTACGTAGACAAACTTAGGAGTTTGTACATGCTTGGTGGGATTTTTGAATATTTCCTCCCCCTTTTAAAAGCAGGTTCCCATAGGCTACCACAACTATTTTTGAAACCCTTCTGAAAGGGTGGCAAGATAAATGCCTGCTTTGATAGTAGAAAAAAAGCTTATCTGTGCACATGGGACTAGCTGCTTGATGTTGTGAATTTCTTTTTAAAAAAATAGCACAAATAGAAAGGATCAGTAACAGCTGTAGAAAAACTCAAGAATGAAAGAGACAGCTGCACAAATAGATATCGTTCCCAGTGTGTTTTCAAGAAACTTCTTATCGAGGGATATCTTTAGAGCTTCTTAATAAAATCTGTTTGGGGAACATTTGGTGCTGCAGCTCACCCCCTGATAAAAAGTTTCTTTGAAGTATGTTGAGAACCAATAACTTCCACCCACCTGCACAGCGATACTTCCCGTTTCTCTTCTCTCTCTCTTTCCCCTCCAGCCTCAAACAGCTTGTAGCCCCCCAGTACATATTGAAGGGCTACAGGGAGAGGAGAGGAAGGAGAAGCCTTATTGCACGAGTGATATCTACTTGCCTAGCCTGCCACCAATTCCACCACCCCTCCTTCCGTGGTTGCAAGAATGCTAAGTGACAAGCTGACATCACAATTAATGGAAAGCACTGAGCACATTAAACAGTCCCAGAGAGATAAAGGCACTTGGTTTTTTGAAGTGATGAATGCAATCTATAGCCAGGCTCTTGTACATTATTATACACATGTACGTACCAGTTTTGCAAGTCTTCTGCACCTTTTTGAGAAGCTGCACACATTTCTCATCTGCCCAATCATGGAGGATCCTTGCTAAAATATACAGGTCAGCTTCTGGAACTGGGTCTGCAAAAAAATCTCCTGTATCAGGCAGAAAACAAACATTAATTTCTGATTAACCGAGAATCCAGCATGTCAAGAAAACATGGAATGGGTCCAAAGTAGCTGAGATTAGAAGAAGATTCGCTGGTGTTTGTTTTCATGCTTGAGCCATCATTAAAGTTCTTGGGGAGACAGGGGACAGGTTTTGTAACTGTTGAGATGCACCACGTTAATAAAAGCATCTAAACTACATGTTTTCTATTTGTTGGACACAAGGCATGTGTGAAAGAAGGAACAGTAAGTCCAAGCAATACAGGCACTTTCTGTATTGGGTTCCATGTGAAGATGGTCTATCCTGTAATTAATTCGGAGAATAGAGGTTCTAATATTATAATTTAACCTATTTCATTCTTGAACAGCGTGGGTGGTATACAATCATCTTCATTAATTTCAGTGGGTCTTCTCTGATTAAAAAGTAGCTGAATATCACCCAGAGTCTTGGGATTTTAAGAAACATTCATGCAAGCAGCCCAAACATTTTTCTGGAAGAGCCAACTCTAAAAACCATCCAGTGACTTATCTGTTAGGCAGTGAGAGCTTTTGCAGTCACACACATATATATAAGCTCTAGCTCCAGGTCACACTTGTATGACCCTTCTGAAATGTGCAACAAATAAAATATTTCAAATGTCAGGAGGAGGAAATAGCCTTAGGAAAAAAGGCACAGTATTATATTATGGGGCTACTTTCTACGGAGAGGGGAAAGGAATTTACAGTAAAGAGCAATGTTCTCCTCCTCATCCTAGTTTTCTCAGGAAACACAGAATAAATCACCATCTTTACCTTCATGAAAAGTGATCCGCTGTTCCTCAGAGGACACAAAATGCTTCTTTGCTGTTTGTACTACTTTAGGCAGGTCGAAAATTGTGACTGAACAATTTGGATATAGTGAGACACATTCCTGGGCTAAAGCACCAGCGCCTCCTTTTTGAATAAAAAGGTAAAAAAAAAACACAAAAAAACAGTAATGAGTTCAGAGGAGGAGGCGGAGAAAAATAACTAACCAACTAACCATATTAGCACAGCACTATTTTGGTTCTCACATGAGTATGGATGGGCCTGCCTCTGGGTTTCTTACCATTTCAGGCAGGGAATGATGCCTGCTTCATCTGAAGTGGCGTAAGAGTTTCGACAGTCTTGGCCTGGACAGGACCACACCCCAAGCTAAGGTCCCCTGGTATGCATCCAGCATGAATTGAGGTCACATTCCACAAACCTCTTTGATGGCACAAGGGGTGCTGGGACTTGAAATCACCTCTGCCACTACTAACAGGAGCCAAGATACACAAGGAAATATTTGGTTCCTCTACAGAGAAGGCCCTCACTAGCTCCACTGAGTGCTGCAAACTGCATTTTCAAATCCTATAGGTATCACTGAGGCCAACATGGTTATGTACTAGAACACACCAACCACTATAGTAAGGTCAGGTTTGGACAGCTGCCCAGTAAGCACACTAGTATTGCTGAGTACTGGATTGCCTCAAACTACCATATGAATAACTGCTTGCAACTCTTAAAATTCATGCCAGTCCATAAAATAGGCCCAGTGTATTCTTAATGCCTTCATTAAACCGGGCAGTTGTCTTAAAGTGCAAGTTTTTCCATGCAAGATTTTAACATTTCTGTATGTGTGTGTGTCAAAGAAAAACTACTGAAACGTATTAAATGGCACTTACCTCCAAGATCGTATATGACAGGGAACAGAGAAAGATCAAATGCAGCTATCACATCTCTGCCACATATGCTCCAAATTGCATTCAATCCATACATGAATTTTATCATTTCTTCCTCTGATCTAGAGATTTGAAATTGCACAAGCAGTGAGCTTGTTGCAAATGCCCGCAATGATTTACTGCTATGTAAAAGACATGGACAGCTTTTCTGCCATCCTGATTAAAAGAATTGCATATTCTTTAACACACCCATGAGATCTTTGTGCAGACGGCCCCGTTCATTTCTGTGGAAGGAGCAGCTCTGCAAATGGACACATGGATCTGCTGTTTCTATTGCACGAGCAGAAGAGCTTGTATATGATTGTGCTCGGAAAATCTCTTAAGAAACCAAGAATTGGACCATGACACCCTGGCCTCCGTTAGCCATATACTATTAACCTCCAAAACAGATTACTGCTGTGTGCTCCCCCCACAGTTTAATGACCTTCACACTAACCATTATTGCTATCAAAAACAGTGTGCACACAGAGACATTTGATCAGGGGCAATCTATTGTGTTTTAGATTAAACTATTATAGTGGAAGCCTTACCTGTAAAGTGCTTCGAAGACATCTTTTGATGAAATGCCAAACGCTCTCTCGTATTGGTTTTTCCCCTCCCTTAAATTAAGGAGGGAAATTCTTGATAAATTCAACAGCTAACTTTAAAATGTCATTTATATTACATAATACTGCCATACTCAAGAAGGATCCTGAACAAAAGCCTAAGAATGTTTGCATGATGTTGCTTATAGAGTTCACTTTTTCACAGGAGCAGTGATCCTGAAGTAAGCTAGCTTAAAAAAAAAATCATCAAAACATTCCATAACCTCCCATCCTTCCTGGGAACCTAAGAGACAGAAGTATGCTTATATATGCCTACATTCCTAGCTGTATCAAGAACTATAAATGCAATTTAGCGATGCCAGAAATAACCTCTTCTGGAATACAAATTTGCCCAGCTTATCATTCTTAATATTGCAAATCAAGCTTCTCACCCCCTAGGTCTTCTCTGATTTGGAATGTAAAACAAGATTCTGCACACACACACACACCCGACACAGACCCCAACTATTCAGTGGCCTTGACAACCAAAGCCAGATAAGCTTTGTAGGCACATGCATGAAGAAGAAGAAGAAGAAGAGGAGGAGGAGGAGGAGGAGGAGGAGGAGGAGGAGGAGTTTCGATTTGATATCCCACTTTATCGCTACCCGAAGGAGTCTCAAAGCAGCTAACATTCTCCTTTCCCTTCCTCCCCCACAACAAACACTCTGTGAGGTGAGCGGGGCTGAGAGACTTCAAAGAAGTGTGACTAGCCCAAGGTCACCCAGCAGCTGCATGTGGAGGAGCGGGGACGCGAACCCTGTTCACCAGATTACGAGTCTACCGCTCTTAACCACTACACCACACTGTGCCCAATGAAACTCTCACAGCTGTCTCTGAACTGTGTGAGCCAGACAACCTAACCAAGCAGCCTTTTGCTTGGCACGTATAATCTGCTTTGGGTCAATTACTTTGATTTGTTCCTTACGAAGGTTTCATGTAACTGATGTTTCTCACCCAGCTCTAAAAACCCTTTCTTTCCCCACTGAATGTATTTACACGGTTGTTGCTGTTGTTTTGGCTGGGAAAGGTGGAGGTAAATTTCAAGGCAGCTTTCTTCTCAAGCAGACATAAGATAAGGTGCCTATCTGCAGAGCACCACCAGTGAAAATGTGCCAAGAGAGATCTCTTAGAAAACAGATGTGTGGTTTTTTTCCAAACGCATGCTGAGGAAGCTTGTAATTGCCAAGTGCATTCTTAATTGAGCCAAGGGGAATTGTTCCATCACTGGTGCACATGGGTGATACAGGATGCTTCTCTGCCAGAGCTACGCTTGATAGTTGTTTTGAATTGAAGGGAAATATGGATTTAGTTCCGCCTTCTACTCCTTCTGAAACAACTGACAGGTGTTAAGAGGGTCTCCAAAATGTCTTGAGCTAAAGTGCCTTCCCATTTTTTAATATTTATTGCTTTCTCTGGAAAGTAATAAATAACTAAATATTACTTTCTCTGGAAAGTAATAACTAATAATGGAAATGACCAGAACTTGCAGATAATGGAAATTTGTTGGGAAGCTTCTACTTGGAAACTGGGTAAATGGGCGATCTTAAATTTGCATTAATTTCCGGATGCAGCTGAACGTGAAAAATCCTCTTACACAGCTCTCAACGATCTGTGGTAAAGAACTTAGTATTACTAACAACAGTTACTTCAAAGTAGAAGCATATAGTGGTCCTCATTCGCTGAAAAATCCACCCCAATTTCCTTTGTTTTCTTCTGGCACAGAAAATAGAATCAACTGGTATCTCAACACCTTCGTGCCAGTACCTCATTGCTAAGTATCCTACTGTCAGGGAACTGACATCGGAGGAAAGGGAAGTGGTAGGGCTCCCAGAGACTGGGAGAGAGTCAACAGCTAAAGCAGGGACCAGTAGGGGGAGCGCGGGGTCTCTGGAGGAGGATCTCAGTAATGCTGAGAGACACGCAGCAGCCCAGGCAGGAAGCAGAAGGGGAGAGAAAGGGGTGAGAGACACTTCGAGCGATAATAGCGGGGAGGTGTCAGAAGCAACTGCAGGGAGACCTATGCTTCGCCGGAAGCTGTCACGTCGTGAGTCCAGGAGACGCGTTTCCGTTAAGGAACTTCTTTGCTGGAAGCGCTTCCGCAGACAGCCACTGTCGGACTCTACAAGTGACTAGAGCAGACATGTCTGAGGAGCTCTGTCACACACAGAGGTTTGTGGGGTCGCACAAACTCTGAAGGGGCACTATTTTAAGCACAAGCAGCTAATCATCCCCTGATAGCAGTCCGACAGTCTCTGTACGCTGCCTGTGCAGGAGAAGGCATCATGAGCGACCCAGCAGGAGCCGGAGCCGCAGGGGGTGGAGCTGGTCCAAGCTTGGAAGACAGATACCGAGCATTGGAGGTCCAACTTGCGCTGCAGACGGCGAGGCTCGAGGAGAGGAGGGCTCAAGATGCAGACAAGAAGGGGAGAACCACTCAGTTCCCCAGAAAGGTACCAGGATTAGTGCAGAAGTTTGGGGGGGACCCCAAGGATTACCATGCCTTTAGGACTGAAATGCAATATGCCCTGAATGTGCAGTTTGATGAGTTCCCTGATGAGGAATCCCGAGTTGCTTTCGTAATTGGGCATCTTGAGAAGGGGGCGCGAGATTGGGTTCGACCCCTGATGGCAACGCACAACGATATCCTGAAGGACACTATGAAATTCTTTCGTGCAATGGATATCATGTTCTCCAGCGATATTGAGGAGGGGGGAGTGCGCAGACAGCTAATGGCTTGCAAGCAGGGAAGCAGATCTGTCCGTGAGTACTGGACTGAATTTACCATGCTGATTCACAGATTGGGGTGGGATTTATCGGCAGCACCCATTCAGATGCTATTTGAAGAAGGTCTTTCTTCAGCTGTGAAAGACGAGCTGGCCAGGAGCCCCAGGGCGGTGTCTATGGATCAGCTGACCAAATCTGCGCTGACCATTGGAGCGCGCCAGGAGGCAAGAGCCTTGGAGAGGCGGGAAGGGAGAGGGGAACGTTGGAAGGAGTTACGCATTCCAGACATTCCTGAGCCAGCTTTCCCGCCGGCAGAGCCGATGGAAATCGGAACAGCCCGCGCGCGCGCAGTTTCAAAGCCCAGTGAGGGGGCGAAGAAGGAGGGAAAGGGACCCCGGAAATGCTATCTCTGCCAACAGCCAGGCCACTTTGCCAGAGTCTGCCCCCAGAGGAAGGAATGGCAAGGGATGGTGGGAACTGTTGAGGGGGAAGAGCAGGGAGAAACTGAGCAGGTAAAAGCCAACGCCTGGTTGCCAGCAGGGCACTGCAGCCAGGCCAAAGAGCAGTGAAAGTGCCCCTTTCCCAAGTGCCAGTGCCAGAAGCTCCTCGACCTGCTCTAGTGATTGAAGTGTCGCTAGAGTTGCAAAATGGACACCCCCTAAAAATAAAGGCGCTGTTGGACTCAGGCAGCTCCTGCAATTTCATGAGCAAGGAGTTTGCGGCTGAACACCAGATACAGACTATCCCCTTAAGCAACCCCCTGCAGGTGACCACGATCGATGGCAGAGAACTGTTGGGAGGAGGCGTCAGCTTGCAGACCATCCCAATGATAATGAGGGTGGCAAGGCACACAGAACTGATAGCGTTTAATGTGGCCACCTGGGGAGGCGCTCCCATTATTTTGGGAATGAGCTGGCTAGCCCTACATGATCCGCTGGTGGGCTGGCATCAAAGAGTGGTTTCCTTCGGTTCCGCACATTGCTTAGAACACTGCAGGGGGGAAAAGGGGTCAGCAGGGGCCCAAGCCACCCTAGCGGGGACGGAAGTGATGGAGAAGGGGAAGGTGCCATCACAGTATGCTGATCTCAGCGACGTGTTCAGCGAGAAGGAAGCTGACCAACTACCCCCGCATAGGCCCTTTGATTGCCAGATCAATTTACTCCCTGGAGCACAGCTTCCTGTAGGCAGGTTGTATGCCATGTCAGACAGGGAGATGCAGGAGTTGCGAGCGTTCATTGACAAGAACCTGAAGAGAGGTTTCATCAGAGAGTCCAAGGCAGCGGGGGGTAGCCCAGTGTTTTTTGTGGATAAAAAGAACACGGACAAGCCGAGACTGGTATGTGACTTTCGGGCCCTAAATGCAGTGACAGAGCCGGTGGCTTTTCCTATGCCCAGGATTGATGATATTTTTACCAGGGTGCGAAAAGGAAAGATTTTTACAAAGCTGGACCTAAGGGGGGCGTACAACCTGATACGTATAAGGAAAGGGGATGAATGGAAGACCACCATGTTCACCCCTTTGGGGGCATTTGAATATCTCGTTATGCCTTTTGGATTACAAGCAGGCTCCGCGTGTTTTCAAGCCTTTATGAACCATGTACTGGGGCCTTTGCTCTACAAGAATTGCGTGGCCTTCTTAGATGACGTGTTGGTGTATTCGGAGAATGAGGAGCAACATGTGAGAGACGTCAGAGAAGTGTTGAGCAGGCTGCAAGCCAACAGACTGTGGGTGAAACTGGAGAAGTGTCAGTTTCATACCAAGGAGGTGGAATTCCTGGGGTACCGCTTGTCAGACAAGGGGTTGGCCATGGACCCCGGCAAGGTTCAAGCGGTGCTGGAATGGAAAACCCCCAAGACTAAGAAGGATGTGCAGAGGTTCCTAGGGTTTGGAAACTTTTATCGTAAGTTCATCCGGAACTTCGCTCACCTGACGGTGCCCATCACGGACTGTCTCAGCAGCAAAAAGAAGTTTGTTTGGACGGGGGAGGCGGAGCGAGCGTTTGAGGAACTGAAAAAGGCCTTCGCCTCTGACGAACAACTTCTACATGTGGATTTACAAAAAAAGCTGAGGGTCGAAACAGACGCTTCTGACAGAGCCATAGGGGCGGTGCTTCTTCTGCAGCCAGGGAAGCAGGGGTCCGAGTGGCGACCGTGTGCCTTCTTTTCGCGAAAGCTGAACAAATCTGAGAGAAACTACACGGTGTATGACCGGGAACTTCTTGCGATTTATGAGGCCTTCCGGAGATGGAGGCACCTACTAATTGGTGCACAACAGAAGGTGCAAGTACGCACGGACCATAAGAATCTAGAGTATTGGAGAACTGCGCGAGTGCTCAACCAACGGCAGTTGAGATGGGCCCAGGAGTTCTCCAAATTTAACTTTGAGATTTGTTACGTACCAGGCCCGGAGAACGTTAGGGCGGACGCTCTATCACGCAAACCTGAATATTTGGAGGGAGAGGGTGCACCCGAAGAGACCCATGTCATTCCCGAGGATCGCTGGGTGTGTGGGGCGGCACTGGTGGGGCTAAGGGAACTGATAGAGGGAACGGTGCAGGATGAATATGCCCAGGACAAACTCCGGGGTCTCAGGAGGGAGGGAGACAAACCCGGGGGTTTTGAGGAGAGAAACGGGGCGTTGTACTACAAGGGAGCGTTATACGTACCTGAAGGAGAATTGAGGGAAAAGGTACTCAAGCAACTGCACGATAGCCCCACAGCAGGGCATTTTGGGCAACACAAAACCATGTGGCTGGTTACCAGGGAATTCTGGTGGCCCAAGGTCAGGGAAGATGTGCGGGAGTATGTGAGAGGGTGTGACCGATGTCAACGAGCCAAGGGGGAGAGGCGGGCACCGGCAGGTTTATTAGAACCACTACCCACGCCGGAAAGACCATGGGAGGCAGTGGCAATAGATTTTATGACTGATCTGCCCAGGTCCAAAGGGAAGACAGCCATTATGGTTGTGGTAGACCTGTTAACCAAGATGGCCCACTTTATAGCCTGCTCACATGCGGTCACAGCAGAAGAAACCGCTAAATTGTTTGTGGAAAATGTGTTTAGATTGCATGGTGCCCCCTTGAGGGTGGTTTCGGACCGAGGGAAACAATTTACTTCCAGGTTCTGGAGGAAGCTCATGAGCTTATTGCATGTAGAGGTGAATTTCTCAACTGCCCGTCATCCAGAAACCAACGGGCAGGCGGAAAGAGCTAATGGTGTCCTCCAGCAATATTTGAGGTGTTATGTGAATGACAGAGAGAATGATTGGGTGGAGAAGCTGGCGTTGGCAGAATTTGCCTACAACAATGCGGAGAACGTGTCCACGGGAATGAGCCCTTTTTTGGCCAATCACGGGTGTCATCCCCGAGCCTTCCCAGGGGGGGAGGGGGAGAACTGGAGCGTTCCAGCCGCAGAACAGTTCGTTGAAGAAATGGAAGCGATCCATCGCCAGCTCCAACTTAATTTAAACAGGGCGAAGGAGGAATATAAGAGGCAGGCAGACAAAACCAGAAGGGAAGGAGAAAGCATTAGGGTGGGGGACCAGGTGTGGTTGTCCACCCAAGGGTTACCATTTAAAGGAGGTTGTAAGAAGTTAAGACCCAAAAGACTGGGCCCATTTGAAGTCACGCAACAGGTCAACCCAGTGGCTTTCAGACTCCGGTTACCTAACCACATGAAGTTGCACCCAGTGTTCCACAGATCATTGCTGTCACCGTATATAGGGGACAGAGAGGGGAGGGTCAATAGGGGACCAGCTATGGAGGAAAAAGAACACAGCTACCATGTAGCGGAGATTCTCGATTCCAGGTGGAGGGGAGAGCAAGTAGAGTATTTGGTAATGTGGGAAGGGGAGCCGGAGTCGGAAAACACCTGGGTCAGGGCAGAGGATGTAGATGACGAGGTTTTGATTGAAACTTTTCATCAGAGATTCCCTCGGAAACCCCAGCCAGTGGCGAGGTTCCGGAGGGAATACTTCGCCACCACCGACGAAGAAGAAGAGTTGGAGGGGTTCGCTGATTCCGAGGTGGAGGAGGATTCAGCGAGTCGGAACGAAGACCGATGGAGGGAAATGTTCGAGACGTCGGAAGATGAAGAGGATTCTTTTAGGGGTTTCAGCTCCTCACCGCCCAGAGGAGAGAGTAGGGGCGGGGGAGAGGGGGGCCCTGGAGGGGAGGTGGATGTCAGGGAACTGACATCGGAGGAAAGGGAAGTGGTAGGGCTCCCAGAGACTGGGAGAGAGTCAACAGCTAAAGCAGGGACCAGTAGGGGGAGCGCGGGGTCTCTGGAGGAGGATCTCAGTAATGCTGAGAGACACGCAGCAGCCCAGGCAGGAAGCAGAAGGGGAGAGAAAGGGGTGAGAGACACTTCGAGCGATAATAGCGGGGAGGTGTCAGAAGCAACTGCAGGGAGACCTATGCTTCGCCGGAAGCTGTCACGTCGTGAGTCCAGGAGACGCGTTTCCGTTAAGGAACTTCTTTGCTGGAAGCGCTTCCGCAGACAGCCACTGTCGGACTCTACAAGTGACTAGAGCAGACATGTCTGAGGAGCTCTGTCACACACAGAGGTTTGTGGGGTCGCACAAACTCTGAAGGGGCACTATTTTAAGCACAAGCAGCTAATCATCCCCTGATACCTACTGAGAATTCTCTCGGTAAATAGTGCTGTTATGACAAAGGATTCCCTAGCTGGTTTCCACATACCTGCAAAAAATGAATCTTCTTAAGCATTAACAATATCACAATGCTACCACTTGGTGTGTGGTATAAAAAATAAAGTAATAGTGTAACAATAGTAACTCTATACCAGTCCTGTTTGAACTATTAGCACTTCAACATTCAACAGTAAACACTAGTTTTCCTGAAAAGGGGAATAATGCGGTGGTTCACTGCAAGGTTTTACAAAGGTTTCATTTTTCAATTATCAACATAAACTTCCTCATCGTTCACCTTACCTCACAGCATCTGTCAAGTAGTGCCAGCACAAATAGATGGTTTTGGAATAGTACATCAAGTTATGATATTGAGACTTTGGACTTGATTTTGTGAGGTAGAGATTTGATATTTCCGTGTTTCCATAAAATGCTAAAGAGGAAAGAAGGCAAAGTCAGTATTTAGCACAGTGGTGATGATATCTGTGGCACCATCATCTTAAGTACAAGAATAATGCATCTGCACAATTTATTTGTCCAGCTTAAAGCAGTTTTTGATGCAATCTTCTTAGAAATCTACACTGACTCTGCTTGCCATTTGCCAAAATATACGTCAAATTTGGGGATTTAACAGCATCCTTGTTCAGCTCAAGGTGAAACTGCCTGGAAGCAGAGAGAGATTAGATGCCCTCTTGTGTATGCGCAACACACACATTCACCCTTGAATGTTTCACAAAAGTCTTTCTGTTTTGCAGGTGGGAAACAGACAAACAGACAATCATTTAAAAAAGAGCTAGAAGTGGTTTGAGAGTCACCTTCCATAGTGCATTCATGCATGTGTGTGTGTGTGTGTGTGTGTGTGTGTGTGTATATATATGCTTTCGTAGATTTTCACGGGTACAGGAATGCAGGTTTTGGTGTCTTCGGGTGTCTTCCCGTGTAAGAGTCGGGGTGTCTGTGCGACGTTTCGACGAGGTCTCACTCGTCATCTTCAGGCTGGTGCTTTCGGCTTCTTGTTACTGGTTCCAGTAACAAGAAGCCGAAAGCACCAGCCTGAAGATGACGAGTGAGACCTCGTCGAAACGTCGCACAGACACCCCGACTCTTACACGGGAAGACACCCGAAGACACCAAAACCTGCATATATATATATATATATATATATATATATATATATATATATATATACACACACACACTCTCGCATGTAGCAAACACAGCTTGCAGATTATCAAAACAATATAGAAATAGGCAAAACCTATTTACCAAAGCTGAAAGACAGCTGAGCAGGTGAACCAGAACCAGCAATCTCTATTTCAGATTACCTTCAGCGTAATAATAATAATAATAATAATAATAATAATAATAATAATAATTTATTTATACCACGCCCATCTGTTTGTTGCCCACTGGCAAGCAGAAGGCTCCAGGCTCAATCCCTGGCCTCTCCAGACAGGGGAAGACTCTGCCTGAAACCCTCAAAAGCCAACACCAGTCAGGATACTGGGGCTCAGTAGATGGCTTGGACAACCTTGACCATTGGCCATTCTGACTCAGGCTGATGGGTGTTAAGGTCCTAAACATTTAGGATACCCAGGTTGGGGGCATCTGGTGTGGGCAGCTGGTTCCTTCTTATATTCTTAAAAAATGTTATGGTCAGTTTCTAGGCACAAAATTTGCAGAGGCCAAAACAGGGGTGGCTGGTCATGTTAGATTCCTCTGACACAGTTACCTCCTTCCTTTTTCACTTCTGCTCTCAGCAGCTTTAAACCCACACAGGCATCTAGCAACCTCTCCATTCCCTGGAAGCTGCTGCCCAGATGCTCTGCAATGGCCTTCGAGGTCAAGAGATCTTCTGACTCTTTCAGCAGATCAAATACTCCCAGCTCACAAGCAGCAAACATCACCTAAAACCAAAGGAACGGGCAGGGATGAAAGAAGCAAAGAGAGAAAGCACAGCAGCAGCTAACAGTGCAGTGACTTCTCAGAAGTAAGGCTTATGGAATTCAATGAGGCTTGCTCCCAGATAAGCAGGGTTGGTTGGGACGGCAGCCGACAGTCGAATGGCAGAAATAATTTCAAACTGACCTCTGCAATGCATTGTTGAGCTTCATCTAAGTCTTTATTAAACTAAGCATACATAGTCTGAATGCATATTTTTGTTGTGGGACTTTTATTGTTGCCATACACAATAATAAAAACGGTATGTTGAAGCCACAGCTGCAAGTCGATGTCCTCATTGTTTTTATCCTAGCAACATACTCCTTTTAAAAAGAGCAACATGATCTCTAGACAGTATATGCTTGCTTCAATATCTTGCTTTACCACAAATTTTGAAGGGATAATTTCCCCCTTGGGGCTAGTTTAAAGTTATTTATTGATGATTTTCTAGCATCTTTGAAAACTTTACTTGTTCCCAGCTTCCTTGTGGGTTTACAAAACCTTTGCATTTTTCTATTGATTGGAATTGCATATCGCCTACAGAAGAGAATCTCTTTTCTCTCTCTCTCTTTTAAAAAAGGTTAGAATCATAGAGTTGGAAGAGACCACAAGGGCCATCGAGTCCAACCCCCTGCCAAGCAGGAAACACCATCAGAGCACTCCTGACATATGGTTGTCAAGCCTCTGCTTAAAGACCTCCAAAGTAGGAGACTCCACCACACTCCCTGGCAGCAAATTCCACTGTCGAACAGCTCTTACTGTCAGGAAGTTCTTCCTAATGTTTAGGTGGAATCTTCTTTCTTGTAGTTTGGATCCATTGCTCCGTGTCCGCTTCTCTGGAGCAGCAGAAAACAACCTTTCTCCCTCCTCCATGTGACATCCTTTTATATATTTGAACATGGCTATCATATCACCCCTTAACCTCCTCTTCTCCAGGCTAAACATGCCCAGCTCCCTTAGCCGTTCCTCATAAGGCATCGTTTCCAGGCCTTTGACCATTTTGGTTGCCCTCCTCTGGACACGTTCCAGTTTGTCAGTGTCCTTCTTGAATTGTGGTGCCCAGAACTGGACACAGTACTCCAGGTGAGGTCTGACCAGAGCAGAATACAGTGGCACTATTACTTCCCTTGATCTAGATGCTATACTCCTATTGATGCAGCCCAGAATTCCATTGGCTTTTTTAGCTGCCACGTTCATATTAGGAGTTTTCCTATTTCACACCTGTGAAGAATCTCAGGTGTATATCAAAATGGAACTGTGCTGACACCTCTTGCTCTCTTTCCACAGCAAAATACTGTTGTTAAGAAACAAGGCTAGCTTCTTCCTGGAGGGCACAAGCTGTAAGCACTAAAGCAATTGAGCTCTTTCTAAAAGCAGGCACTGAAAAGGTGGGAAAACTCTATGTGAGATTTACCTTAAGCGACATCTTAGCTTGGTGCTGGATTTTTCCAAATTTGATATTCAAAACATGCTTTGCTTTTAACCTAAACATGTATGGACTTTAGATTACCAAGAAATGATTGCAGGTTTGGAAATTTTAGTTTATAAGGAGCCCTGGTTCAACGGAGATGATTCAAATGGTGGGGTTTAAGATTATTTACTTTGATACTGGTTTAAATCTTTCGTTGCATTCCTCCCAGCACATTTAGTTAACACCTGTTGTTGCAAGCTGTTGAACACAAAATTAAAACAGATAAATTAAAAGATTCACCTCTATAGATGCTCTAGGTTCTGCACACATCCACAATAAGAAGAAAAAAGCATCACTTCCTAGTTTAAATTTTCTTGAGGCATATCATTTGTGAGCCTTACCTTTGATATTAAAAATCCATTCTGGTACTGAATTAAGAGACGAGGATATTCGAGGTCCTCTGCGGAGCTCATTTTTGTTCACTGCACTGTGAGAAATCCTCTTTCCTTCTTCATTTAAATAAGCCTCTTTAGCCTGTAGGCACAGATGATTCTGGGTAGTCCACTTTAACTGTACTAATACCACTCCAGACATATTTAGTCTTATTACCACAAATGTGCTGACACAAGCTCTTCCTTCCAGGGCACACTGTAGTCAGTGTTGTGGGTTCATTTGTTCGAATCAAAAACTCCACTAGCCAAAAGAAGGGTCTGAACTATTGTTAAATATATTAAAATGTGACCACCGAATAGCTTCAAGTGTGCAAGACCAGTTGACTGTGCAAAAGAGGCATTTTGCATTCTTTTTATTTATAGCTTTTATATATACCATGCATGTCCAACTCCCAAGAGACTGTGATCTACTCCCAGTATTAAAAAACTGGCAGTGATCTACCCATTGTCATTGGAGGGAGGAGGAGCATGCGTGGGGTGGGTGGATTGCCCAGAGTTGTTGAGCCCAGAGTTGCTGAGATTTTGGGAGGTAGGATTGCCCAGAGTTCTTCAGCTTTTATTTGTTAACTTTCGGTAAACTTTATTTATTTATTTTTCCAAAAAAAATTTATTAGATTTTCAGATTTTATATAGACATTACACACACAGAAAAGACAAAGACAAAAACATGTATAATTTCAAAATCTTACTTTCTTAACCTTGTTTCTGGACTTCCCCCCACCCCCTCTTCCTACATCCGAGTTTTCATAGTTAAGTCAGCAAGTTGTTATTTCCCCTCATTACCATCTTAATCTTATAACTCTTATAAAAGCTAAATTCTTTCCTAAGGTGGACCCAAGTTCCCTTCCATCGATTTCCCATTTTATATTAAATATAAATCATATTAATTAAACCCAAAAATCATAAATGCTTTTAAAATTCTGTTTTCCCCTCCCTCCCATCCCCGGTTTCCGTCCCTTCCCAATTATATGTCCACAATAACAGTTCTTAGCCTGGATTCCTCACGTCCGAGGCCTTCAAGTCTCTTTCAGTCCCTCTCTGCCGGTTTTGTTGGTAGTCCTTTATGTTGGTCATCGACTCTCGAAGGAATTCTATCCCAACCGAACCAGGTTTTCTTCCCTCAAAGATACTTGATGCCAGCTGCTGCAAAAGTTCCACCAATCCTTCATATTCAGAGTGAAGGCCCCAATCATATTTCTTCTTTCTTTTAAGTTCCTGTATTCCAAATACTCCAGGGGCCTCCTCCTTCATCTTTCGCATCTTTCGCAGATTTGTAATCCATGTAATCCAAGGGTCTTCTTCCTTATAATCCACTAATGTAGGCTTCTGGTTGGTACTTTCCATCTGCACTTTCTCCATTCCTTGCTTGCTCTCCTTCAGTTCTTGAGATATCTCTTCTAGTTCAGCTGCAGATTTTTTTCCATTCAAGTCCTCAGTACATTCAGCAGAGCTGCTTGTTCCAGAGGTCAAGGTCGTAAGTTGTTTGTTCATAGCCAGACTCTGCTCTTGTAAAATTCCCACAAGGAAAAACATTCTTTCTATTTCAGCTAGTAATTTTCCATATGCAGCCATTGTAATGCCTCAGAGTTCCCCCTAGAGGGATTCTGGTTACTTTGTATTCTTTTTCCAACAGTCCTTTACCTCGTTATTTATTTCTTTGTTTCCAACAATTTTAATTCAATTGTAGCACATTTGGTCCAGAGAGATCTTAAGTAGCAAGTTTTTTGACTTTAAACTGCCCGTTTGACAGCTTTGACAGCTGTCAAACTCCTTATTCCTCTTCAACAGACTCAGACACAGGACGTTCCCGGGTCCGGGAGGGGGGGTTGCACACAAAAAAAGAAAACTTCTAGAGTTCCACTCTCCCACTCCAGCTCAAAACTTCTTTTATCAAATCGTGGAAGCAAATATCTTTTAACTCACACCGAAAAGGGTGGACTCTCCACCTTAGCTCTCCTGTTCTTGCTTTAGATCTTTGTAGGAGGGGGGGTGCGGACTTCCCTTTAACACATCCCCCGGTCGTGCCAAATTCAAAGATAGGTATTTTAAAGTCCGAATTCCGTTTTACTCACGGGTTATTTCTTTTCAGGTCCGAATTTAGGGAAAAAAGTCAGCGCTCTCCGGCCATGGCACACGGCTTCGCTCCACTGAAGTAGCGGTCTACTCCCAGCACCATGCCACTCTCCGTACCCTCTCCGAAGCCTTTAAAAAGGCTCTTCGTGGGTCGGGGGGCGCTTAAGGTGCCCACCGAGTCACCAAGTCCGCAAGCATCCGCGCCTGCGGTTTCTGAGGGTCTCCGCATCGCCGTCGCGGCAAGACCCGTCTCCAGCAGAGCCAATTCCCTCCAGAGCTCGGAGGGAATCCGCCATTAGCCAATCGCGCCAACACGGAAGTCCTCGGTAAACTTTATTTAATCCCATGATCAATAAGGGTCCCGTGATCTACCAGGATCAGCCGGGGATCTATCAGAAGAGCATGATCTACTGGTTGGACATGCCTGATATATACCAACGACCCAGCGTGGTGTACGGTAATTTGGTAATTTTGGGTTACAACAAAACAAGTCATTCTGCTAGCACATGGATTTCCATGTTTGGAAGAGAGCTTCTCGGATCTGCTCTGGAGGGTTGGGGGAAAACCCAGAACAGATTTTGGTGACGCACAAGGAGAGAGAAAGGTGATAGGAACTTCCACTGTGCAAGTGTAAGTCTTTGCACTAGGATCAAAGGTGTACCTAGACCACAGCTGTCAACTTTTCCCCCTTTTTAAGGGAAATTCCCTTATTCCAAATAGGATTCCTCGCAAGAAAAGGGAAAAGTTGACAGCTATGACCTAGACTCCCTTGCACCCTTGGCAAGAAGCTGTATTGGTGTCTCTGAAGTTGCAAGAGACCATGGACCAGAAACTCAAAGCGTTTGCTTTTGTCTCCTTTTGCACCCTGCCAGTGACTTCCTCCACGGCTATTGGGTTCTCCTCCATGTCCCCCATCTGTCTGCCTCCCTGCCTCCTCTTGCTGCTTTGCCCTTCTACCTCCATCTTTCCTTTTTCCTCCTCCTGAAACTCTGGCCTGTTCTCTCTTTCTTCCCAAGCCCCACTGGAGGCTTGTCTCACACTGCTAACAGCAGTGGTGGCTGACTGGGGAGGGAACCCCCATGCCAGCAATCGGATTCCTCCGCTGAGGCAGTCAGAGAAGCCTGTGCACCTCACCCAGCAGAGGAGCAGCAGAGGGAATACACAGACAGATGGATGGGTTCCTAGCCTCTCCAAGCCAGAGTAGAGAGGCCTGATTTTTGCATCCTCCTGGGCTTGTGCCCTTGGCAGGGGCCAATCTAATCAACTCCTAGGTATGATGCTCCAAGCTAAAATGGAACAAGACCTTGCCAGCAGTGGCCCCAGTAAAGGATTCTGATTCCAATTAAAGTCAAGATGAGGACACAGGTGGCGCTGTGGGTTAAGCCACAGAGCCTAGGGCTTGCAGTTCAGAAGGTTGCGGTTTGAATCCCCGTGACTGGGTGAGCTCCTATTGCTCGGTCCCTGCTCCTGCCAACCTAGCAGTTCGAAAGCATGCCAGTGCAAGTAGATAAATAGGTACCGCTCCAGCAGGAAGGTAAACAGCATTTCTGTGCACTGCTCTGGTTCACCAGAAGCGGCTTAGTCATGCTGGCCACATGACCTGGAAGCTGTCTGCGGACAAATGCCGGCTCCCTCAGCCTATAGAGCAAGATGAGCACGCAACTCCAGAGTCGTCCGCAACTCGACCTAATGGTCAAAGGTACCTTTACCTTTTTAAAGTCAAGATGATAGGACAAATACTAAAATAGATACCTGTGGGGTTGTCTGAAGTGAGTAGAAAGGGATGAGGAAAAGGAATAGCAAATACTTTGCTTCTCCAGTTTCTGGAAAGTCATCAGTAGAGGCCTCAGACTAACCAGCCTGATCCCTCAAAATAATCCGATTAGTCTACTGAGATATGGCTAAGAGAATAAGCCTTGAATCTGCACCTCTGGTGTGAATTCATTAGATTACCTTAGACAAGCCAATCTCTTTCAGCCTCAGCATCCTCCCCTTGAATCTGAAGTACCATCTTATGCCAGGGATAGCCAGTGTGGTGCCCTCCAGATGAACTCCACTTACCAACATCATCCAGACCATCATCATTTCTCAGCATTGTTTTCTATGCATGTGAAGCACTTTGAACATCAAAAGTGCTGTACAAACATTGTTGCATGATTATTCCACACAGAAGACGTGTGCTGCAAAGGGAAGTAAGAGGCACATGGGGCTTGTCAACCTGGGAAGTTAGCCCATCTAGAAGGAGGAAAACCTCTTTAAGGAAATATTAAACCTCTGCTGCCTTGCAGGTTATCTTTGGGGGAATAAAAGGCTCAGGACCCTACACAAATCCAAAGTGGAGTCCCTAAGACAGTTGGATGACAACTTTGCACCTCCTTCCAGCAACTCCTGCAGCCAAGCTGGTGCTAAATGTATCACTGTGTTTTCTATGAACCACACCAGCAAGTCTGAGTAGAGCATCTTCTTGTCTGGGCAGCTCAGGACCTCCATACCACGCTGCCCAGGCTTGTGCCCTAAGGTGGTCACTTTGGTATTGCTAATGCAGCGGTCTGACTTACTCCTGGAGGCACACTCCATTGTCTCTTGAGACAGATGGGTGCCAACAGTGAGGTTGCTATGCATATGCAGATAGATAACATTTGGAAGCGTCAACTCCCTTTTCAGTAAAAAGAAAGTAATTTTGAAATCTACATTATAGATAGATGATAGATAGATAGATAGATAGATAGATAGATAGATAGATAGATAGATAGATCCAGAAGCAAACAACACTTTCCTGCTATGGCTCAAATGGCATCTGTCTCTTTAGGAGGCCCAAGATAATCAGCTGAAAAGATTTACTCGAGTAGTGCATCTGAAAGAGGATTGAAAGTTCCAATAACTAAACTGATTGAACACATTGCAAAGGTTGCACAAGCTGCTTTTTCTCCTTGATTATTATCATCTAAGCTCTCATTAGAATATGAAGATAAAACTAGAGTTTGGTTTCATTTGCCAATAATATTTTAAGGTGCTCAAACCTAATGCCCGAAGTGCTTGTTATGAAAATATTTTCCGTTTTTGTGGATACCTCTGGTTATCCCATCTCAGAACGGATATGGTTGATTGAGAAAAGACTAAGTAAAGTGTGATGGGATGATTAGCTGCTTGTGCTTAAAATTGTGCTCCCTCAGAGTTTGTGCGGCTCCACAAACCTCTGTGTGTGACAGAGCTCCTCAGACATGTCTGCTCTAGTCACTAGTAGAGTCTGACAGTGGCTGTCTGCGGAAGCGCTTCCAGCAAAGAAGCTCCTTAACGGAAACGCGTCTCCTAGACTCACGACGTGGCAGCTTCCTGCGAAGCATGGGTCTCCCTATGGTTGCTTCTGACACCTCCCCGCTGTTTTCGCTGGACGTGTCTCTCACCCCTCCCTCTCCCCTGCTAGTTCCTGCCTTGGCTGCTGCGTCTCTCTCAGCATTCCTGAGATCCTCCTCCAGAGACCCCTCTCTCCCCCTGCTGGTCCCTTCTTTAGCTGCTGACTCCCTCCCAGCCTCTGGGAGCCCTACCACCTCCCTTTCCTCTGATGTCAGTTCCCTGACATCCACCTCCCCTCCAGGGCCCCCTTCCCCCCCGCCCATACTCTCTCCTCTGGGCGGTGAGGAGCTAAAACCCCGAAAGGAATCCTCTTCATCTTCAGACGTCTCGAACATTTCCCTCCATCGTTCTTCGTTCCGGCTCGCTGAATCCTCCTCCGCCTCGGAATCAGAGAACCCCTCCAACTCTTCTTCTTCGTCGGTGGTGGCAAAGTATTCCCTCCGGAACCTCGCCACTGGCTGAGGTTTACGAGGGAATCTCTGATGAAAAGTTTCTATTAAAACCTCGTCATCTACATCCTCTGCCATGACCCAGGTGTTTTCCGACTCCGGCTCCCCTTCCCACATTACCAAATACTCTATTTGATCTCCCTTCCACCTGGAATCGAGAATCTCCGCTACATGGTAGCTGTGTTCCTTTTCCTCCATAGCTGGTCCCCTATTGACCCTCCCTTCTCTGTCCCCTTTACACGGTGACAGCAACGACCTGTGGAACACTGGGTGCAGCTTCATGTGGTTCGGTAACCGGAGTCTGAAAGCCACTGGGTTGACCTGCTGCGTGACTTCAAATGGGCCCAGCCTTTTGGGTCTTAACTTCTTACAACCCCCTTTGAATGGTAACCCTTGGGTGGACAGCCACACCTGGTCCCCCACCCTAATGCTTTCACCTTCCCTTCTGTTTTTGTCTGCCTGCCTCTTATATTCCTCCTTAGCCCTGTTTAAATTAAGTTGGAGCTGGCGATGGATCGCTTCCATTTCTTCAACGAACTGTTCTGCAGCTGGAACGCTCCAGTTCTCCCCTTCCCCCCCCCTGGGAAGGCTCGGGGATGGCACCCGTGATTAGCCAAAAAGGGGCTCATCCCCGTGGACACGTTCTCCGCATTGTTGTAGGCAAATTCTGCCAACGCCAGCTTCTCCACCCAATCATTCTCTCTGTCATTCACATAACACCTCAAATATTGCTGGAGGACACCATTAGCTCTTTCCGCCTGCCCGTTGGTTTCTGGATGACGGGCAGTTGAGAAATTAACCTCTACATGCAGTAAGCTCATGAGCTTCCTCCAGAACCTGGAAGTAAATTGTTTCCCTCGGTCAGACACCACCCTCAAGGGGGCGCCATGCAGCCTAAACACATTTTCTACAAACAATTTAGCGGTTTCTTCTGCTGTGACCGCATGTGAGCAGGCTATAAAGTGGGCCATCTTGGTTAACAGGTCTACCACAACCATGATGGCTGTTTTCCCTCTAGACCTTGGCAGATCAGTCATGAAATCTATTGCCACTGCTTCCCATGGTCTTTCAGGCGTGGGTAGTGGTTCTAATAAACCTGCCAGTGCCCGCCTCTCCCCCTTGGCTCGTTGGCATTGGTCACACCCTCTCACATACTCCCGCACATCTTCCCTGACCTTGGGCCACCAGAATTCCCTGGTAACCAGCCACATGGTTTTGTGTTGCCCAAAATGCCCTGCTGTGGGGCTATCGTGCAGTTGCTTGAGTACCTTTTCCCTCAATTCCCCTTCAGGTATATATAACGCTCCCTTGTAGTACAACGCCCCGTTTCTCTCCTCAAAACCCCCGGGTTTGTCTCCCTCCCTCCTGAGACCCCTGAGTTTGTCCTGGGCGTATTCATCCTGCACCGTTCCCTCTACCAGTTCCCTTTGCCCCACCAATGCCGCCCCACACACCCAGCGGTCCTCTGGAATGACATGGGTCTCTTCGGGTGCTCCCTCCCCTTCCAAATATTCAGGTTTGCGTGAGAGAGCGTCCGCCCTAACGTTCTCTGGGCCTGGCACGTAACAAATCTCAAAGTTAAATTTGGAGAACTCCTGGGCCCATCTCAACTGCCGTTGGTTGAGCACTCGCGCAGTTCTCCAATACTCTAGATTCTTATGGTCCGTGCACACTTGCACCTTATGTTGTGCACCAATTAGCAGGTGCCTCCATCTCCGGAAAGCCTCATGAATAGCAAGAAGTTCCCGGTCGTACACCGTGTAGTTCCTCTCGGATTTGTTCAGCTTTCGCGAAAAGAAGGCACACGGTCGCCACTCTGACTCCTCCTTCCCCGGCTGCAGAAGAAGCACCGCCCCTATGGCTCTGTCAGATGCGTCTGTTTCGACCCTCAGCTTTTTTTGTAATCCACATGCAGAAGTTGTTCTTCAGAGGCGAAGGCCCTTTTCAGTTCCTCAAACGCTCGCTCCGCCTCCGCCGTCCAAACAAACTTCTTTTTACTGCTGAGACAGTCCGTAATGGGCGCCGTCAGGTGGGCGAAGTTTCGGATGAACTTACGATAAAAGTTTCCAAACCCTAGGAACCTCTGCACATCCTTCTTGGTTTTGGGTGTTTTCCATTCCAGCACTGCTTGAACCTTGCCGGGATCCATGGACAACCCCTTGTCTGACAGGCGGTACCCCAGGAATTCCACCTCCTTGGTATGAAACTGACACTTCTCCAGTTTCACCCACAGCCTGTTGGCTTGCAGCCTGCTCAACACTTCTCTGACGTCTCTCACATGTTGCTCCTCATTCTCCGAATACACCAACACATCATCTAGGAAGGCCACGCAATTCTTGTAGAGCAAAGGCCCCAGTACGTGGTTCATGAACGATTGAAAACACGCGGAGCCTGCTTGTAATCCAAAAGGCATCACGAGATATTCAAATGCCCCCAAAGGGGTGAACATGGTGGTTTTCCATTCATCCCCTTTCCTTATACGTATCAGGTTGTACGCCCCCCTTAGGTCCAGCTTTGTAAAAATCTTTCCCTTCCGCACCCTGGTCAAAATATCATCAATCCTGGGCATAGGGAAAGCCGCCGGTTCTATCACTGCATTTAACCGCCTGAAATCACATACAAGTCTCGGCTTGTCCGTGTGCTTTTTATCCACAAAAAACACTGGGCTACCCCCCGCTGCCTTGGACTCTCTGATGAAGCCTCTCTTCAGGTTCTTGTCAATGAACTCTCGCAACTCCTGCATTTCCCTGTCTGACATGGCATACAACTTGCCTACAGGAAGCTGTGCTCCAGGGAGTAAATTGATCTGGCAATCAAAGGGCCTATGCGGGGGTAGTTGGTCAGCTTCCTTCTCGCTGAACACGTCGCTGAGATCTGCATACTGTGGTGGTACCTTGACCTTCTCCATTACTTCAGTCCCTGCTAGGGTGGTGTGGGCCCCTGCTGAACCCTTTTCCCCCTTGCAGTGTTCTAAGCAATGTGCTGAACCGAAGGAAACCACTCTTTGATGCCAGCCCACCAGCGGATCATGTAGGGCTAGCCAGCTCATTCCCAAAATAATGGGAGCGCCTCCCAAGGTGGCCACATTAAACGCTATCAGTTCTGTGTGCCTTGCCACCCTCATTATCATTTGGACGGTCTGCAAGCTGACTTCCCCTCCCAACAGCTCCCTGCCATCGATCGTGGTCACCTGCAGGGGGTTGCTTAAAGGGATCGTCTGTATCTGGTGTTCAGCAGCAAACTCCTTGCTCATAAAATTGCAGGAGCTGCCTGAGTCCAACAGCGCCTTTATTTTTAGGGGGTGTCCATTTTGCAGCTCTAGCGACACTTCAATCACTAGAGCAGGTTGAGGAGCTTCTGGCACGGGCACTTTCACTGCTCTTTGGCCTGGCTGCAGTGCCCCAACTGTGGCAACCAGGCGTTGGCTTTTACCTGCTCCGTTTCTCCCTGCTCTCCTCCCTCAACAGCCCCCACCATCCCTTGCCATTCCTTCCTCTGGGGGCAGACTCTGGCAAAGTGGCCTGGCTGTTGGCAGAGATAGCATTTCCGGGCCCCCTTTCCCTCCTTCTTAGCCCCCTCACTGGGCTTTGAAACTGCGCGCGCGCGGGCTGTTCCGACTTCCATCGGCTCTGCCGGCGGGAAAGCTGGCTCAGGAATGTCTGGAATGCGGAACTCCTTCCAACGTTCCCCTCTCCCTTCCCGCCTCTCCAAGGCTCTTGCCTCCTGGCGCGCTCCTATGGTCAGCGCAGATTTGGTCAGCTGATCCATAGACACCGCCCTGGGGCTCCGGGACAGTTCGTCTTTCACAGCCGAAGAAAGACCTTCTTCAAATAGCATCTGAATGGGTGCCGCCGATAAATCCCACCCCAATCTGTGAATCAGCATGGTAAACTCAGTCCAGTACTCACGGACAGATCGGCTTCCCTGCTTGCAAGCCATTAGCTGTCTGCGCACCACCCCCTCCTCAATATCGCTGGAAAACATGATATCCATTGCGCGAAAGAACTTCATAGTGTCCTTTAGGATGTCATTGTGCGTTGCCATCAGGGGTCGAACCCAGTCCCGCGCCCCCTTCTCAAGATGCCCAATTACGAAAGCAACTCGCGATTCCTCATCAGGGAACTCATCAAACTGCACATTAAGGGCATATTGCATCTCTGTCCTAAAGGCATGGTAATCCTTGGGGTCCCCCCCAAACTTCTGCACTAATCCTGGTACCTTTCTGGGGAACTGCGTGGTTCTCCCCTTCTTGTCTGCATCCTGAGCCCTTCTCTCCTCGAGCCTCGCCGTCTGCAGCGCAAGTTGGACCTCCAATGCTCGGTATCTTTCTTCCAAGCTTGGACCAGCTCCACCCCCTGCTCCTCCGGCTCCGGCTGGGTCGCTCATGATGCTTTCTCCTGCACAGGCAGCGTACAGAGACTGTCAGACTGCTGTGATGTAATGATTAGCTGCTTGTGCTTAAAATTGTGCTGCCTCAGAGTTTGTGCGGCTCCACAAACCTCTGTGTGTGACAGAGCTCCTCAGACATGTCTGCTCTAGTCACTAGTAGAGTCTGACAGTGGCTGTCTGCGGAAGCGCTTCCAGCAAAGAAGCTCCTTAACGGAAACGCGTCTCCTGGACTCACGACGTGGCAGCTTCCTGCGAAGCATGGGTCTCCCTATGGTTGCTTCTGACACCTCCCCGCTGTTTTCGCTGGACGTGTCTCTCACCCCTCCCTCTCCCCTGCTAGTTCCTGCCTTGGCTGCTGCGTCTCTCTCAGCATTCCTGAGATCCTCCTCCAGAGACCCCTCTCTCCCCCTGCTGGTCCCTTCTTTAGCTGCTGACTCCCTCCCAGCCTCTGGGAGCCCTACCACCTCCCTTTCCTCTGATGTCAGTTCCCTGACATAAAGGATTGGAGCACCTTCCCAATGAGAAAGATGGAAGCAGCCAGTAAGCAAAATTTGTGGTTCACTTGTGACAAAGGGTAATCCAGTCCTCACATATTTCTAGCCAGATTAATGACAAAAAACACAGGCTTCTGAGGAATGCGGCACGTGTTCTCTTTTAATGCTAATTAATTAAAACGTGGTTTTTAAAATTAAAAGATAGGAAAGCATCTCTTCTCAGGAAACTGAACTGTGCAATAATAATGTGTGCTCCTGCACAGTACAATCACAGAATGTGCAGAGCTAGAAACAGGTCGACATTTTCTGCAATGTAGCATTTGGACTACTTACCACATTTGCATACTACCTTGATTCCAAGTTCTATGTGTATTAATGTGAACTCTGTCCCATTTCTTCCTCACAACTATTGTGTAAGATACAGTGAGTATGCAACTTATGCACATTTAACTTATGTGAATTCAGCTTTACACTTGGCCAAAAAAATTAAAAGGGGGAGGAAAGGAATCTGGTGTCTGTGGGGGAAAAGAGACTTTGGCAATTCCACCTGCCATTGCACCCAATGCATGATTTTGGCTTCAGGCATGATCCCCGGAACTTAACAACATGCAGGTTGCAGGCTTACTGTACGTTAAGTTCTGAGAGAAAGTGTGCTGAGCTTCAAAGCTACGTGTGGATTTGAACCCTAGTTTCTTTGATGCAAGTCCAACTATCCCATGTTCTTCTGATGCATGTGTCAAACTACAAACATTAAAATTAGTGGGCTGACTAAAGCATATTTTATTAGTGAGCTACTGTTTTGGATGTTCTAATTCAGTTCTAATTTTCTTAAAACGGCCTTGTTTTCTAGCTCCATTTCATCAATCTACATCTGTATGCCAGACATGGCTCTAATCTGCATCTGGTTATGCAACATTGTGCACATTACTGTGTGAAGTGGATGGAGTGGGTTTTAGCTTGTAAACATGCTCATTTCGTTCTAAGAGAAAATTCTCGCCTGAACACTCAACATTAGAACTGCTGGAAAAACCACCAGTGTCACAAATTGTTTTCTGCAAAAAAAATGCAATGTGCGTAAGTAACTATGTTCATGACGATACCTTTTTAGAACCTGGCCCAATTAGCCCGAGGGCTAGAAGTTCACAGCTAAATTTGTGTTAACAGGAGTATGTCTTTTAAAGCCATCAGAGATGGCAAAGGAAAAAAAAGGCTAAGTGAGGGTGAATTCATTCAAGGCTATTTAGGTCAAAAGAAAGCCACAGCAGTTATGTGGCGGCTACTCTCAAAAATCATTTTTTTAAAAAAAAACCCTGTAATTTGAGATGTTGCTTTTAAGTTCATAGCACAGAAACCAGAAAGTATGTGGAACACTGTCAGCAGTGCTTGATCTCATTTTGGATATGCAGGTGCACAGATGTTCTCAAACGCAAGCATGGCTAGAAAATTTGACTGAAGCATTACGCTACCTATTATCCACCATCAAGGGGCACACATGGAACTCTGGAGTACTTCCTGTTCAAGTGCAAACTTGACCACAGACTCCAGAAGACTATGAGGTGGCTTCTGGGTAGATAGCAGGACTTCCCTAGCCTGCTCTTACCACTGCAGCCCATGTGCCCCTAAACAACCACCCACAAGGGTCAGGGGATCTTGCTGTACAACAGCTAACATGGTTGCAAAAAGGAAACTATGGCAAAGCGCTATGTGTAGGATGAACAGCTTCACACAGAAACAGGGCATTTGAGGTCCTGTCCCCCAAGCTTTCAAATTTGTGAAATTCTGGATGCAAAAAAAAGAAAACGTGAGCAAATAATATCTGAAATCCTTTGACCCCACAGTTTAGGTCAGATCATGCTTCAATGTAGATACAGCTACATTAAATTGAAATGCCACGGAAAGTATTAAATATTATATACAATAAGATCAAGGCATTGTTGGAAATACAGAAACAAAAAGGAGATTTCTAGTATTATGTCAAAGGTCAAATGTGACCTCAGGGAAAAAGTTATTGTGCAGGAAATAAAACAAAAATCTTCATCAATGTGAAAGAACAGCGGGAATGTTCCTGCTTCTGGGAAGAGCAAAATAGCAGATAAAAATGAAATTATCTTGTAAAAGAGAAGTAGCTTTAAAATAGAACCACTTTATGTTAAGGACTCTGCATAATCAGTTATTAAAAAACAAAAGACAAACCAATTCATATTTAATGGTGTATATATCTTTTAATGTACCGAAATACAAAACAGTAATTTGGGTTCACTGGCAATGGCTTCTGTGGTTTTACCATTAGATGGTAAAAAGCTGGTTTTGCACTGCAACGTTAATATTTTGGGGAAATTCCCGAGCTTCATTTTCAGAAGCAAAGATATTATTTAAAAAGTTACTTAAGAGAAAGTACAACTCTGAACCTGAACGTAGCACATAAAAATAATTTAGCAGGAAGGCCCCTCTTTCAAAATAGACACCTGTGAAATTGCATGTAGAAGAATATTTCAACCAATGGTTTGAACAAAGAAAAGGTCAAATGTGAATACTAAAACTACAGCTGCCTGTGTATCTGCTTTCCAAAGGCTCCAAAACCCTGGCATATTTCCTTCAAAATGGAACAAAATGTTTAAAGTAGCAAACACAATGTCTATTCGGGCCCTGTAACAATCTATCAAGTTTGCAATTGTCATAATAGCAAAGAAGGCATCACAGCAGTGTATAAAAAACATGGTTGCATCTAGCACCAATTAAGATAGCAAAAAATCCTGGATGGAATTACTTATTCCCTGTGAATCAAGTAGGTCAGCGTGTCAAGTTTACATTTCCTTTTAGAAACATACACATGCCAGTCTCTAAACAAAAGATTGCTGTGGCTGCAATCATTAGAAATGAAAAAGGACCCAAGAATTTTGAAAATGTAGTGAAATGCTGAATGCCTAATTAGGCAGGTTATCACAGAAAAAGCGTGAGCAAGAATGATCAGAATTTATAGCACTGTGGAAAGCCAACACAATGCTGACAGCTAAAAGAAGCCCCCAAAATATTTCTGAAAAGCGCAGCTATATGTATTGGACTCCATAAACTAAATTCAAGTAAAAAAAAAGAAGTCCCAATCAGTTTTCTTTTCCTCCCTGGACCGAATAACGAGAGCTCCACTACAGTCCTTTCTGAGATAGCCCTTACAAAGGCCATGTCCTTCATTACCTACTCCAAGTGCTTCTTTGGTTGCTCAAAGATCTCTTCCGGTGCTTTTGTTTCTTGCTTGTGCTCTTGTGGCCATGACTGCGCCCTCTTTTATCTTCCTTCCTGTCTCTGCTTAAGGATCGCCTGTGCCGTGCATATTCCCGACTTAAGCTCCTCAGGCCAGGACTGCTCCCTTTCGCAGAGTATTTCTTATGGAGGCGCCTTTCTTTCCTACATTTTTCATCATCGCTACTTAAGTCTCTTCTGTGCCTGCTTTTTTCAGTCTTATCCTTGCTATGATGGTTGCCCATGTCTCTGCACAAGCGAGTCTTCCCCTTGCTCGGCTCCCTATTGCATTTGCCTTGCTCAGACGGCAAGTCTTTCTTGCAGGTGTTCTGCTCACGGTCTGGCGTGGTCTTGTGTTGCTGATTTGTAGGAATGCATGAAAGGACACCTGAACTACTTTCATCGGAAACGGTGTCCCTGCTACTGACATTAATCTTAGTGTCTTTGATGAGAATATCCTCATGCAGGCTTCCATTTAAGTACTTTGGCTGACTGCTCACACTTTCATTAGCCTTTGTGCTGCTAGGACAGAGCTGCATCGGTTTGGCTAAAGGGGACTGAATGGAAGTAGATGCAACACAATGGGGAACACCCACCAGCGCTTTCAAAGGCATAGGCTGCAGTGCATTAGCTTCACTCTTCTTCAGATGGGTTTCTTCTACCTTCTTATTCATGAGATTGCTCAACAGTTTCTCCCTCAACTCTCTTTCTTTTCTCTGCAGTCCAAGAGCTCTCTCTTTTTCTTCCTCTACCCGTCGGAGTTCAGCTTCTTGCAGCCTTCTCCTTTCTTCCAAGTGCTGAAGGCGGATTTTTTCCTCATTGTGCTCCTGTTCCATAAGCTTTATTGCCTAAGAATAGAGAGAGAAGAGATTTCCCTTAGTTCTGTATCAAATACACTCATTCCATGGCAGGGTCAACCTTGAACAACTTCAGAGAACTGTTAGAAGGGAAACTATTCCCCAAAAAGGGAACTATGCAGACCACAAGTAGGCAAGCTGCATCCCACAGAGACCTTCCCTACAGCCCAACTCAATATGCCCTATCAGCCCAACAAACATATATGCAGGGAACACAATTTACATAGGTAGAAAGGGCTCCCTCCACCATTCGCTTTACCGCCTATTGCAATAGTGCTTTCCTCAACCTGCCAAACAGCTGTCTGATAAGCTGGGGGAGCACGTTGCCCAAGCCAATGAACTGGAGAAGGGGGAGGCATGTGATAGGACCTCTGCCTATCATGTGCCTCCTCTCTCCTGCTGCTCAGCTGACTGGCACTGGGAGGAGCTGAAAATTCATGGACAATGGGTGTGTGTACCCATTGGGTTCGCTGAAAAAACGGTTTGTGAGCTTGCATGTGAGTGTGTGTGCGCTCTCCACCCACCAAATGCAACTCTCAGGGCCAAAAAGAATTGCCCATCTCAACACTCACCAACACACTAAAGGACAGAACCGTAGCAGATTTCCTGCTTCTCATTCTTAAATTGCTAATGCAATCCAGCAGCCTTTCTGAAATAGGTTAAAAGCAAATCAGTTCCTAGGAAACAAGTCTGAACAACCCAACAAAGAAGCTCATAAGGACCAAAAGATAAACTCTACTTTATACTGATCAACTTTTGCAACAAATAATTTTGCACTGTTGTCAACTTGGTGACATGAAGACTTTAAGATTTAAGAAAGGCTTGAGATTAAGGAAAGTCGGAACTTTATTTTAGTTTTTTTTTTATTCTCCTTGAATGGATTGCTAGATTTTCCTAGGATTTTAAGTCTCTGTAAATTACTATTCAGGTCCTAAATAAATTTGTAAGCAGAGTGATCTCATGAAGCTGACAAATTGTTATTTGTGCCACACCAGCAAAATCAGTGCCCTAAACCTTGCAAATGAGCACATGCTATACATGAAAAGGTCCTTGATACAAACACATAACAACCTTCACTCCTCAAATGCAACAACTGCATTCTTATAAACTCAGAAAGGCCTTTGATGCGGCAAGCTTCATGACTATCCCAATGCTGGTCAATGATCCCCTACTGGAGAAACTCAGGTAATGGCACAGGAAGACCCTTGATGCCCAACTCCCAGGTCCTATGCATGCTTCCTGGATACAGTGGTACCTCGGGTTACATACACTTCAGGTTACAGACTCTGCTAACCCAGAAATAGTACCTCGGGTTAAGTGCTTTGCTTCAGGATGAGAACAGAAATCATGCAGTGGCGGCGCAACGGCAGAAGGAGACCCCATTAGCTAAAGTGGTGCTTCAGGTTAAGAACAGTTTCAGGTTAAGAACAGACCTCCGGAACAAATTAAGTACATAACCAGAGGTACCACTGTACAGGTTTTTGTCCCGTTTGCACAGATTGCATCACACACTGGTTCAGCTTTATGATGTTGGAAAACACAGTAGCCTATTTGTCCTTCAAACAGGAAAGAAGAGTGAAGACAGGGTTGGGCCTAGCCAAAATACAATGCTAACAGCAAGGTGCTATGAGTATTATTTAAAATGGAGTAACTGAAGAGGCATCATTATAAAATAGAGAGAAGAAATCCGTGTGTGTGTGTGTAATTTATCAAATCCTCACTTATAAGGTGCTTGGGTTTTTTTATACTGCTTTCCCATGCACACATGTCCAAACCCTAAAAATAAAAAAACAGTTACCTTCGCTCTGCTCAGCAGTTCAGCAATTAATCGAATAGACTGAAGGTTTCTCTGAGCTAAGAGAAGCTTCCTCTCCTCAAGCTTTATTTTCTCTTGTAGTTTTTTTTGCTCTTCAGCTTGTATTTTTTCAAGCCGCTTTTTGTTTCTACGAATTTCACGATCCTTTTGTTTCTGCTCTCTTTTGCGCAATTTCTCTTCTCTCTTTCTCTCTCTCTCCAATTCCTCAAGTTCTTTCTGTTTCCTAAGGATAAAGATTGCAGTTAGTCGCAATAGGTTCAATTTTAAAGGATTTTAAAGAATTCTTCAAACAAACAAACAAAACTATTACTAACAGCTTCAAATTCATTTGGAGGTTAAACCTCACCAATTTCAAAGGACTGCTCCAAGTTAAGGATTGAAGTCTTACAAAACAGAAGTAAGAAACAAAGCCATATTGAGCACAAAGCAACATTTCTAAATATTTTCCCAAGCCACAACAAGAAGGTAAAACAGAACTGATACTATTTTAATCATTTGATGGATAAGAACGTGGTATCAAGATCATCATGAATCACCATGAATTTGTTAAATCTAATACACATTAACAGAATTGGCCATTAAAACACCTGTTTTCACCAGGAAGGTGGTAATGCAAGGTGTGAGAAGAACTGCTCACATTCTGATATGCTGTGGATAGATGCCATGCCTTCTATCTGGCATAAAGCTAGCTCTGTATCATTAAGTTTGGGTGTAATTTATGCAGCTAAAGCCATCAGTCTGCAAGAGCTGTGCTATTAACATCTGTAGTGATGAAATGCTTTGAGAGATTGGTTCTTCAACATCTTAGGACATGTTTTCCACCGGATTTTGATGAACACCAGTTCGCTTATTGGAGAAATAGGTCAACAGATGATGCCATAGCCACAGCTTTTCCCCTTGTAGCGAGTCATCTGGAGAGACTGTAGAATTATGTCAGAATGCTGTTTATTGATTATAGCTCGGCTTTTAATACCATCCTTCTGGATATTCTTATTAAAAAACTGAGGGACCTGGAACTTTCTTCTACCATCTGTGATTGGATTAAAGACTTTTTGAGGGATCGCACACAAATAGAGGATTGGGCCTGTTACATCTACCTCTCTGAAGCTCAGCACTGGCACCCCACAGGGATGCGTGCTGAGTCCCTACCTGTACTCGTTGTATATATGACTGTATCTCATCCGATCCATCTACTGTAATTATTAAGTTTGCAGATGATACCATCATAATGGGTCTAATTAGAGGTGGAGATGAATCAGCGTATAGGGAGGTTCAAAAAGTCTCAACACGGTGCCTAGAGAACAACTTGCACCTAAATATCAGTAAGACAAAGGAAATGGTGTTGGACTTTTGGAGGAAGAGAGGGGAACTAGCCCCATTGTATATTGGGGGGGGGTGCTGTGTGGAGATAGTCTCTTCCTTTAAATTCCTGGGAGTCTACCTTAGTGAAGACCTTACTTGGAAAATCAATACAACCCAGGTGGTTAGGAAGGCCCAACAGAGAATCTATTTCCTCAGGGTCTTGCGAAAGGAAAATGTCAAACAAAAACTGATGATCTCCTTCTACCAGTCCACAATAGAAAGTGTCCTTTCATACTGTATTACAGTGTGGTACGTTGGTTTGACAGCCATAGCGTTGGTTTGACAGCCACGGACAGGAAGTCCCTACATAGGGTGGCGAATACAGCACATGACATCCTGGGCTGTCCCCTGAGTTTGCTAGATGACATCGCAGGAAACTGCTGCCTCAGGAGAGCGAGGAAAATTCTTAGGGATGACTCACACCCTGGCCAGCACCTCTTTAATCTCCTACCTTCAGGCAGGAGACACAGAAGTATAGTCAGCCGTACCAACAGGTTAAAGAACAGTTTTTATCCGTGGGCTGTTGGGCTGCTGCATGGAAAAAAATAGTGGTGCAACTGACTTCCGACAAGCACACAGAGTGCGAAACAGATTGAGTGTATGGGGGGGGGGGGAATGCTCATTTAATTTCACTGCACACAGGTGGTGTAGTGACAATAAAGATTTATTATCATTTATTATTATTATTGCAATAGAACACTGCCAAGAGTATCAAAGAGCTACTGAAAGCCATTTGATGCTATCCATATTCAAAACAGAACCACTGAAATCAGTGGGCTTTATTTCAATGGGCGTCCTCTGAGTATGTCTAAATGGTATCACCCCATGGTCTAGAATCATGGAATTAAACATGTTTGGTGGCATATTAATTACCTCCACCCACAACCCAACAAAATATACCAGCCTTATTCGTAACATGCTCAGTAACACTCAAGAGAAATGTATAGAGTAACCATTCACAAGAGTGCAGTGTCAGTGAAACTGCTCTGAAGTAATTTCATCAAAGACTGCAGCTTGGTGTTCTATCAGAAGCTTTAAACAGATTGTACTAGACCAGGTTTAGCCAACATGGTCATTCCAGATTTTGTGGAGCTATAAACCCTTGTCATCCCAAACTACTAGCCATGCTGGCTGGAGCCGAAGGGAGTTGTAGCCCAACATCATATTGAGATCACCACGTTGGCTTCTCCACAGTAGACCTACAGGAGCTTAACTAAAGACACATATTAACAGGATCAAGTGTGTTAAGCTTAATTAGCTGAAAGTGGAAAAGGCCTTGCTCAGAAACTGTTATTTTCTTAGATTGATTTTACTGTCAGAAGCAACAGTGAACAGTCTATTGTTGTGCTGTCTAGATGAATAGTAGCATTTTCCAAAAGGTTGTATCAAACACCCCAATTTATGGCTTCTTAATGTAAACATTTACATAAAGCAAAATACAAATGGTTTACAATATTCAAAACATCTGAGTAGTAAACAGCCCAAAATATAAGAACAGAAATAACTATGTTGCATTTTACAAGTACAAAAACATTCACAGAGTTTGTTATTTCTTAGGAAGGAAGTGTACCTTTCCTCCTCTTTTTGTCTTTCCTCTGCTTCTTTTTCTTTACGTTTTTGTTCTTCTCTCTGTTTTTCAAGCTCTTGGAGCTTCTGCCTTTCAAGCTGACGTTTCTTAATTGAAGCATCACTCAGGTGTTTTGTTGAATCAAATGAAACCTTTTACAGGCACAGAACAAAAAGTATTCACATTAAAGTACACTGACAGATTTTTAAGTGTTCCATTTGATTTCATTGTGCATTTTAGAATGGAACACTTGTGGTTAGTGGTTACAGAAGGTTGAAAACTAAGCCACATCAGGTCTGTCCACATTAGTAGTCACTAACTTAATGTATATTATCACAGTTAAGGATATTCATTCTTAACCTTTAATAGTCCTGAACGACAGTGGTTCTCATATTTTGCCGCAGTGTGCCTCCTTAAGTAATTATCATGTGCAATTTAGAATCATGCAGAGTTTCAATCCCATAGGGAACCTCTATGAATGCAGCAAGCTCCCTGATATAGATATTTCCATCCCTACGTTGAGACGGGGAACAAGGGTAGGCACAGGTGAGCACTAGAAGGTGAACACTAGAATATAATGGAGAAGCAGCTAGGCAACATGTTCCCACTCTCTCTAGTGTGTGAAACAGCATGCTTTGATAGGGCCTAGGAACATACTTCAATAAAGTAAGCACAGAATGAAGCACAGGAAGCAACACAAAAGGCAATTCAGGATGCCACAAAGTACTCAGGTTTAGAAAAAGACTGGATATTCTTTTAATGTATTTTTTGATATCATCTGACTTAAAAGAGACTATGGGTGAGATCAAATGTAGGGTAAGCGGGCATCCACACAGGAAACAGGGCTTCCCTTCCTATCCTCCCACTACTGGAGCAGATTTGTTTATTTTATTTTTTTGAGGGGGGCAGGGATGCTGCTGAAGGAGAAATAAGAAAACCAGAAGCACTTTTGTGCAAGTGGATTTCTGCTGCACAAAGAGAAGCTGCACTGGCAGCTGCTCTATATATTTAGTCTTTCAGACGTCTGCAACATCATTACAATTCATAAACTGTATGCCTATATCTTGTTAAGAACTAGTGACAGCACATTCCCCAATTCATACTTAACAGTTACTATAATTTGTGACATTTTCTTTGCAAGTTGCTTCTTCTGTCATATTCAAAGTTACACTCCCCACACCATTTAGTTGGGCAACGCTTTGGGTACCATTTGTGGAAAGGTGGCATACAAATGTTTAAAATAAATGCCTCTAAAGGTTTACTTATGGGGTGCATGCACCTAAAACTGGTAACTTAAGCACCAGCTCATCAAAATATAAAGGAAAAGAACATGCAATGTTTCTTTGAAGAATTTTCTACTAGGAACAGCTCAACAGTATCTCACCTTTAAGTTACAAGCCACTGCTTTGCCATCTTCACCTTTGTACATCAGCTTCATCCCTCGTAAAGCGTTCATAGCCTTGATGAAACCTGCATATTCCTCATACTGAACATAAGCTTCAAAATTCAAATGGCCTCCAAAACTGAACGTATGAAAGTTTCTGCCAGTCATTTCTTCCCTATATGGGTCCAACATGGGTATGTCCACATTCCGTATTTCCCCAAATTTACTAAACACTTTAATAAGAACTTCTTCACTTGGTTTTTCTGAGCCAGAGTCTTTCAGCGCAAACCATTTACAAGGCAAGCCCTCCAGATGAATAGTGTCTGGCCTTTCCCCTGGCAGAGTTTCATTCATATCTTTTGCATCACGAAAAAAGGAGTCCCAGTCATGTCGAGTAGGAAAGTCAATTTTGTATTCTGCAGCGCGGACTTTTAAAATGTCTGAAAAGCCACTAAGTTTTATAGTTTTGCCATCCAGGCATGCAAGGAAGGATTTAACCAGACTCTTATTTTCTACCTCTCCTTCAAAGCGGATGAAATCCATGGTGCTTTTAGATATCCGCAAGGTTGAGAACTGATGTGTTTGCACCATTCCTTTCAGCCTTTCCATCACTTCCCAGTTTGAAATAGACTTCCCAGGCTGCTTTAACTGAGGAAGTGCCACACTGATGGTCATTTTTGTAATGGGCTTAAGGTATAGCCCATAAGGAGCACAAAGCTCCACTGCTTCTGATGTGTCATGAACTATTGTAGCAGCTGCCATAGCTACAAAAAAGACAATAAGCATACAACGGATAGTAGGCTTATCTGTGATTTAGACACTGACAGAAAGTGGTTCCTTTCTTAGAATAAATGATCATTTTAACAGTTTCCTGAAAGCAGCATTCAAAGGCTTAAGAACAAGTCCTCTGTTAAAATTTATCAAAACAATATACAGAGAGTCCACAACAAAATATTATGCTCTTTCCTAATCACACTGCACTTCTGTGCTCCAGCTGCAAGCAGAGAAACTGCAAAGCTGTGTGATGGGTACTAAGAAGGAGTGTTTAAGAAGGAGAAACTGAAGATGCAGAGAAACAGCTGTAGTCTTTTGCTTCAAATTCATTGCAGGTTGTTTGATGCATCACAACTGAGATGAATTCGAGTGGATACAGAAACCAGAAATCTGTAAATTGAAACAAATGAATTAAGAGTCTTACTTTCCATCCTATTAAACCAAACACAGGATTATTTTTAGTTAATGAAGCACTGAAGAGCAGCAAACACTTCAAAGCCAAAGTTACTATAAAATGATTTCTGGGAAAGTATTAAGTATAGCATGTAAACTATATATTTGCTATGTAGAGCAAAATTTACAAACTATTGTTACACAGTGAGAATACATCCAACTGACAAGTGCTGCAATCCTAACCCTGTCTATTCAGAGGTAAATCCTACTGAATTAAATGGGGCTTACTCTCAGGTAAATGGGGTTAGGACTACAGCCTAAGTTGATAATATTTTCATTAGCATTACCTGTATGAAACATAACAAGTTTCAGCAACCCTAACTTAGAAATTAACTACAACAGTTAAGATAAAAAGAGAATTTACTAAATTGTCATCCAAGTTAATACTGTTTTACTGTTTGTAAAAGGTGAATAAATATATTCTACTTTCAATTGCTGTAACAATTAATTTAACACCATAAAATTAAATTATGCAACTACGTAATATGATTGCATGCTGGTCAATGGGGAAAGCAGGAGAATGTAAGGAGAGTCATGCTGGCTCAGGCCAAAAAGCCTATCTAACCCAGCATTTTGTTTCTGACAGAAGCCAGCCAGATTGTCTCCTGGGAGCATGAAGGTGACAGCTACCTCCAGTTTGCTCCCAGTATTCAGTGCACACTCCCTAAAACACAAGGAAGAAGAAATGGGGCAATGAATCGGATAGGCCCCACTTTTCAGGCTGGTGCTCAAGAAGGGTTCCAGGTCCGAAACAAAAAGGCTGACCGCACTATATGCAACACAGGCAGTGTGTGGTGTACTAAGGCCAGTGAGACACCTGGGTTCACATCCACCCCCACCTGGCCATGGACTAGAAAACGGTCCTAGCCTGCCTCAGTGCTGCTGTGAGAATGAAACCAGAGGAAGGCTTATTGATGCAAACCCCCAAAATGTATTTTCTATGGTTAAGTTTTTACCTCTATCTTCAGTACATTTTATTTTATTGCTACAGCTAGTGGCTGATGCAAATAAAGATTCTTCCCATTCTGACTCCAGAGGAAGGGCAGGGAAGCCTAGTGGCCTGAGCCCCTGGAAAGGAGGGTGCAGGTGAAAGGAGCCTGGTGAAAGAAAGAAAGAAAGAAAGAAAGAAAGAAAGAAAGAAAGCCGACGTCGTGCTGGTGCTGCAGGCTTAGAAAAAGGAGCTGTTGGGGGTAAAGGGGGGGGGGGGCGATGAGCACAGAATAGAGAACTTGAGCAGAGGACATTCGCTTTTTTTCGTGGGCTAAGTGCCACAACGGGCCCGAAGGCAGGCTGGCGTCTCCCGCACAGACACGCACCCAGGAAACGTGTCGGTCCTGACACACGCACAACAGCACACACGCACTGTGGGCGACTGGCTACAGGCGGAGCGGTGGGCGAGAGGAGGCACCTACCGCGCGCCCGGTCCTTGGCACATCTGGCCTCCGCCAAACTGAGGAGGAAGAAAAAGCCCCGCGCCGCCGACGCCCGTCTTCTTCCTCCTCCTCCTCTCCAGGGTAACCCGCGGTCGCCTCTCTCTCTCCCTCTCTCTCGTCCGGCCTCCCGCGCACGCGCGCACCTCACCGGCCTTCCCACAGTGCCCAGCGCCACCAAAACAAAAGCACTTCCGCTTCCTCCGAGATAAACGAGGGCGGGCACGTAGGACGCCCGCTATGGAGAGAAGGGAATGCCCTTATAAGGGCTTGGTGCACACAGAGCACGGAATGTAGAGGGACACGCGTGATGCGCACTTCAGGTTTCAAGACGGCGAGGGAAGAGTTTTCTGAGTTGCTCGCGGGTCGGCGGTACGCGCGGCTCCTCCTGCATGCATGCATATATGCGGCAGAGGAGGAGGAATAATTTGGGGTAGCTAGAGCTTCAGTTGCAGTGTGATGCGTGTTTTGTCTTGGGATTAATAATAATTAAAAAAAATCAGTCTCAGGTCTCATCTTACAGAGTCATAGAATTGGAAGAGGGTCCGAGGGTCATCTAGTCCAACCCCCTGCAATGCAAGAATCTCAGCATCCAATTTGAAAGCAGCCCGGAGCCTGCTTGGCTTTGCAAATGTGCTAGCAGTTTTATTGCCTCTCCACTTCAACTTTGTATGTCCCTCAGCCAGCCTGACGCTCAATACAGCGGGCTATGATCTTGCTTTTCTTTAATTCTCAATCATACCGTTGTCTAAATTTGAAGCATCGTGGCAATGGATCGCGTTTGCTTTAGAATTTGCACCGGTGAGACTATTATTATTTTTAAGCCATTCATACAAAGCAAGACCGCAATTAAAAGGAGTACGCGTGCCTCTTTTTGCTGCTAGTAGTCTGCGACTTTTTGATTCTGAGTGAGCGGGATCGCGCTGGTGTCTAAGCACAGCTGCGATATATAAATAAATGTAAGTTAAAAAAACAACAACACGACTCCCTAGATTCAAATCTCGTATTCTAATCTGTGGGAATTTGTCACTTCCAAGGAAAGCTGCAAGAATGACTTTTCCAAAGTTAGACCAGGTATTCCTCCTGTTGAGACAAAGATACGTTACAAAGATTCTTCAAATATTGTATATAAATTTATGGAACGAAGATCATAGAGTTTAAAAAGAATTGGGCTTCCCAACCGTAGAAAAATCTCTGTCTTCCTGGCGTTACATCGTTAAAGGTGGGCTGCCATCTAGTGGTTCAGTGCGAACTTTCAACGTATCATGTCAAGCGAAGGAAAAGACGTTGAGACTACTTTGTTCTTGTTTTAAAATTTCCTTTTGACCATATAGTGGGTTTTTAAAAGAAAACTAGACAATTTTTTATGTGAGAGAGCTGAGTTGTGATAAATTCAGCAGCCAACTCCACATAAAATCTGACCCATGTTGACCGTGACATACAGCAGTGTCACCGTACATCACACTGAATAAGGGTGTACTTACTTAATTTTATTTCTAATTGTTATGTACTGAGTTGAATAGGATCCAAACTGCAGCAGTCTGATTGGTCCTAGAACAATAGGATCCAAATTGCAGCAGTCTGATTGATCCTAGAACAATAGGATTCAGAATGCAGCAGTCTGATTGGTCCTAGAACAATGCATCAGTATGATTGGTTGGCAGGAACCACCCAATCATGCTCCAGATATAACTGAATCCACAACCTGATTGGCTTACAGTAGAATTCCAGAATTAGCCAATCATGTGCAGCCCATTGTGTAAATAATGTACTAATTATATCTCACTTTCTTCCAAGGAGATCAAGGTGGCATACATGATTATCTTCTACAACAGCTCTGTGAGGTAGGCTAGGCCAGAGCTTTCCAAACTTTTCATGTTGGTGACACAGTAGTTCAGTTTTACTAGCAAACCGGAGGTTATACTAACTTCTTTTCAGACTCTGGAGGAATGCAGGGAGCATTTGCACGACACACCTACACACTGCAGCCAACACACAAACGTGCCGCAACACACAGTTTGGAGAGCTCTGGGCTAGGCTGACAGATGGTGGCCGGCTTAACGTCACCCAATGAGCTTCATGGCTGAGTGGGGATTTGAAGCCCGGTCTTATTCTATGTCTGTGTTTTCATGTGCTTTAATAGCTGCTGTGTTTGAACCATTAAGACCAGCATGATGCTTTTCATTATATGACAGCTCATAAGTAAACTTGCAAGCTGTTTCCACTGACCAGTATTAGTTTTGCTGAAATGGCGAAACTAACTGGAAAGCTCAGAAATCAAGATGGCAAGAAATTTAAAAAAGAATGGGAAATGTTTATTATGTGTTTACAAAAGTATTGTAAACAGGTTAATACATTGGCAGGATTTTAAGAAATAATACAGGAAAGTTGAGGTAGAAAAATAATTTCAAGTAGAAATGATATGCAGTTGAAAAGGAAATTTAAGGAACCCGGGGGTGGGGTGGGGGAGGGAAGTACAGAGATTCCCTTTGGATTTGATATTGTTTTTGTGTATATTTTTCTTTGGTTGTGGTTGTGGTTTGTTTTTTATTTTTGTTATTTCTGTTGAAAATTTAATTAAAATATTATTTAAAAAACAAACAAACCAGTATTAGTTTGGATGATGTATATTGAATATAATAAATGCCTCATTAAGGGAAGTTGTGCTCCATTTGGCTTAGAAAGTGAAAGCACTACTGAAGTCCCTTCCTTAGATCCTTATGATCAAGGTGACTAGAGGCCAGAGTCTAGCCTTCCTTTCCTAGACCAAATGGTTTAGCAGACTGTGGCCTGCCCATGGTGTCTATTTCTTTCTCATATGCAGGTCATCAAGCAAGTATGTAGATAACAAAAAGCTTAAATCAGTTCAGACTCATTTCCCAAGAAGAATAGACTATTCTAGTTCCCCATATTGACATCTTACAATTATTCCTTTGCAAATAAAATTCTTGCCAGACTACATCTGTCTCTGATTGTGTGTGCTTTTAAAAAATTGCTCTGTCCACAAGCTCTGACTTCACCCCCCACCCTATTTAAAAATACTGTTCAGATAGTTGAGAATGGCTTGCCACTTGCTTCACTCTTTAACATAGTTTTTCAGTTACCTGGGAGTAAGTTCCATTTGACATAATAGGACTTACATTTTAGTAAACCCCATTGAACAAGCATACGGCTGATTATATTGCATGTTGTTAAATACACCATCACCATTCAGTAAAACTAATTTATTACATTAGAATTCCACTAGAGGAAACTGTTTCCATGAGATTAAGCTTTGAGGAAATCTTAACTTCTTGAAGCTGCTTCATAGTCTTAGACTCCATTTACAGTTGGCAAAGGAAACATTCAAAAAAGAAAAATAGGTCTATCAATGGTTATTACCTGTGACAGCTAAATGTCATACAGTCAATAGTAGCATATCTCTCAGTACCGGCTATAGATAGAAAGCAAAATTCTTGAATTGAACCTCCTTTCTTTGTTTCGTGTGTGCTACATTTTAGATTGCAATCTACTCAGGGCAGCAACCTGTTTTGCTGTGCAGCGCTATACTTGTCTACTCAGAAGTAGGGTCATGAAAAGGTCTGCAGTATAGGAGAGGAGGGTAGCTTCAGAATTGGGTGGAAGGTGGAAAAGGTGCAAAGAAATTGCAATGTGTGGGACGAGGAAGATGCTGGATTGTACAAAAGGAGGAGGTAAAAACAGAAGCAAAATGGGGCTGGAAAACAAAAAAAGAGAAGCAGTGTCAGAATAAGGGGTTGGGAAGGTGAAAAGTGAGCTGAGTAATTGCATGGGGTGGGAAGAGGAAGCTTTAGGAAGTTAATGTGGGGGAAAGGTAGGGTGGCTGGCGAGCAGAGCAAGCAGGGGTGCAGCCCCTAGTTATAAATGCAATTCAAATCCATTGCTAAAATTGCCACTTTTCGGGGTTTATCCAGCTCCCACTGGTTCTTTAGAAGTTAAATCTAGTTTGTCAAGTACAGTATGTTGAAAGATGTTAAAACATCACTATTCCCCTCACAAAAGCACAATATAGATCTCTGTCAGCAACTATTAGGGAACGTTCACTAAAAATTGTGGCAAGATTTTTGAGTGACGCCATGAAATTACATCACCATTAAGAGCCATTTTCGTACCTCATGATGTCTGGAAAGTTTTATCCTAAAGTATCTCCTACTATCGAAACAAAATAAAAAAAAAATCCTTCAAGTAGCACCTTAGAGACCAACTATGTTTGTTATTGGTATGAACTTTCATGTGGTATGTCACTGGTATTGTAGCACCCTGCTTGTGGTTAACGCTTAGCTGGAATGAAATATTCAACGCAGCAACAGAGAAATTAATTTATTTGTCAGACAAATAAATGAGAGGCACAGTGGTATATGGTTACCAAGCTCTGGCCTGCCCTCCTGCCATTATGGCCAGCACTTATATTCCCTTAATCCAGCCCCCTTTGCTCCTCCTGTGGCTGCCTCTGTTCAATCAGCCTGGTTGAATTTCCTATTGGCTGATTGCTATAACCAATTTCTAAAAGATACACCCATATCCTTCTGTCCTTATATGGAACACAAAGAGCTATATATTGTTACATCTATAAATGACAAATAAGTAGTAATATATCTTACATGTGTCTCAACAAGGAATCTTAATTACCAGCTCACCTCTTGCCTTCCTTGCCCTCCAAAACAGATGGTTAATAATTTTAAAATTTTATCTTGAACAGATGTCAGAGACCTTGGGTTCATATTCTCATGCATCATCAATGAAATATCTCCTTTTGGAGGTCTTTAAACAAAGGCCCGACAGCCATCTGTCATGAGCGCTCGATTGGCGTCTCCTGTCCGACAGGGGGGCTAGGCTGATGGCTGACTTAATTTCAAAATACAACTATATGAAATAAGAATCTAGCATTTCTTAATAATTACATTTAAGCCAGCATATTTCATACGTTATCATAGATAGCTTTTTAGAAGGATAAACTTCCTCAAAGTAAAAAGGAAGAAACAGTTTACAGCCTCAAAATAAAATAGGAAAAAAGCCTCTTCCCCTGTTTACACTCTCCCCCTTCTCCTAGCCAGTTGCTTTGTTTCCATGTGCTCTTGGCCTTTTGTCCTGTGGCTCAAGTTTAATGGTTTTATTTTACTATTTACCCATTCCTAATTATGTTTGGTCTCTGCCCTTTTTATCTTCTGTAACATGTAGGGTCAGTGTCCTTACTCAGTCTGTAATTCCAGCTTTTACGACTTTGAGAATTGTTTTCTGCTATAGATCAAGGGGCCCCTTTGTCTAGGAGGAAAACATTGCCAGTGTTTTCTTAAGCAGCTGGTCTGCCTGGCATGAAACTTTTGAAAATCTTTAAGCTCTCTCTTTAATATACAAGTCCTGATCAAACATTAATAAAATGCAGGCTTATGCCTGATGCCTCAGTATGAGCTTTTGTGTGCATGCACACTTCTTCAGATACGTATCTGAAGAAGTGTGCATGCACACAAAAGCTCATACCAGTGACATACCACATGAAAGTTCATACCAATAACAAACTTAGTTGGTCTCTAAGGTGCTGCTTGAAGGATTTTTTAAATTTTGTTTCAACTATGGTAGACCAACACGGCTATCTACCTGTATCTCCTACTGTGTTTTGTTAACTGTGTTGTGTTCTGATCCACGTATATAATGTACTTTTTCTATGCCAATAAAGGAGATAATTGATTGATTGATTGATTGATTGATTGATTGGGGAAAATGTACATTAATGGTATTTAACACTGAAGTATCTATCTTATATATAAAGCCCAATAGCTCTCTGTTATGCTGGCAAGGGTGCTAAATTATAGGTACATACAAACATCTGTGGTGGAAACGTCGACAAATTTTTGAAGGAAGCTTCTACAGAGATCAGATTACAGCTCAGACAATTCCAATAACCCCAGTTTTAGACTTACTGTATATACTTAGACTGTATATACTTCAGATATGGACCAAATAAAAAGTAAGGCATTAATAACACATTTAGTAATAGCAGTTAGAACAGTAATAGCCAGCACTTAGAAAACCTTGCAATTAATGAATATTGATCACTGGTGTAAAATAGTCTGGCAAAAAGCCATAATGGAAAATGTATTGCAAAAAAATAAAAATGAAGGTGGCAAGGGGAGAGAGAAAAACCATACTGTTTTTTACACTGTGTGGTATGGTTTTATTAAATATACAAATGAAACAATACATGGATGAGAAATACCTACAGCATATTGCAATATGGCATACATAAGCAGGCACTGCTCATTAGCTCACTTCTACAGTTCTCGGGACGCGGGTGGCGCTGTGGGCTAAAGCCTCAGCGCCTAGGGCTTGCCGATCGAAAGGTCGGCGGTTCGAATCCCCGCGGCGGGGTGCGCTCCCGCTGCTCGGTCCCAGCGCCTGCCCACCTAGCAGTTCGAAAGCACCCCCGGGGGCAAGTAGATAAATAGGTACCGCTTACCAGCGGGAAGGTAAACGGCGTTCCGTGTGCGGCTCTGGCTCGCCAGAGCAGCGTTGTCACGCTGGCCACGTGACCCGGAAGTGTCTTCGGACAGCGCTGGCCCCCGGCCAATAGATGTGAGATGGGCGCACAAACCCCAGAGTCTGTCAAGACTGGCCCGTTCGGGCAGGGGTACCTTTACCTTTACCTTTACAGTTCTATTTTCTGAGTTGATTTATTGAAGAATTCATTGAACTGGTTTACTGTAATAACTTTTATTATTATGTACTGCAAAACGATATGTTTAGTATTTACCCTCCCCCATGACCAATTTTTTGTCAGTCGTGTCATGTTTCATGATTTATGTGTGTACAATTTTGTAAAAGAAGAATATATATACACACAGATATTTTTTAAAAAACAACAACGGTGTATAAAATTTATGAAATAAAGAATACATGACTGTGCTGTATTACCACTCCTCTTTCCTACCACTTCACAGCCATACTCTGCTCACACCTAATGCATGCGAAGTCTGGGTCACTGCAGTCACCACTTTTCCATGTGTGATGTTGCATTCCTGCAACATCCTGGGTGCTTTTCTGACACCTTTACTGATGCAATGGCCTTTCCCTTAATCCTATATGTTTCATTTTTGCCTTGCACACTAGTGGACTGTGCCTCTCATTTTAGTTGTTGGGAAGTGAAGGGGTGGGGAAAGAGACCTCAACCAGTTGGGAATGCCCCGGCCACTGAGTGCGTTATTATTCAGAGTACCGTCAGACCACAATGGAAATATAGACAACAATTTGTAACATTGCTCAAGTTCTGCTTTTGGGGTAATGTTTGAAGAAATGCAGTATCCTTACATCTTTCTTCAGAGTTCATTTCTGAGCATTTTGGCACACTGTGTTGAATGAAGGTATTAATTGCAGATCTGAATAATTTGCAACTTCCAAACCAAACACAGCCTAGCAGACTTAATATTATGGCCTGCTCGATGGCTGGCAACTCCTCTCTTTTTTTCACTTCTCAACAGGCAACACCAGGAGGCTGTTTAGGCCCTTGGTAGCTTGTAGTCCAGTGGTGTACAGCGTTGATTTAGTTGGCTTGTGAGCAGCCCAGTTCCCAAAGGTAGAAGGCAAACATCCGTCTAATGTTACCCTCATTAAACCCCTTTCCTTGTGTTTTTAAATTGCTTTAACCAGGGCTCTTTTTCAGCTGAAACTCAAACTCAGTTCCAGTACCTCTCAGGTAGGTGCCATTGCTATTAAAAGAGAACAAGGGAGATGTTCATAGTGAGTTCTGGCACCTCTTTTGCTAGAAAAAATAGCACTGTAACCTGCCCTGGGATGTTACAGTGAGGGTAAGAAATCTAATGCAATAAATATCCCGACATTGCAAAGAAGCTGGTGGCTCAAACACCAGTACATCACAGAATCACAGATTTGTAGAGTTGGAAGGGAGAGTGGGGGTCATCTAGTCCAACCCCCTGCAGTGCAGAAATCTTTCACCCAGCATGGGACTTGGATCCATGACTCTGAGATTAAGAGTCTCATGTTCCACCAACTAACAAAATGCGGTCTGTACTAGCAAGGAAAAACTTGACACACCATCTATAGATATTAAGAGGAACACCTGGAGTCTATGCAGTCTTGCGAAGACTATGATGTCTTTCTGATATATAGTTTATTTACACACGCATACAATCTGAACTTGCGATAGAGGGGCTCACAGCATTAACACCCCACAAGTTTCTCCCATTGCCAAAGCAGCTTTACATTCACAAAGAAATTCGCCATGGCTCTCTGACCGTCTGCTGCATTTTTACAGATGGCCACTTATTCTCTCAGTGCTCACATTCCAGCCAACTGCAATCCTAAGGAACTACTCTCCTTTCAACCCTGGTCTTTGTCCTGCTAACTAACTCAGAGCTGGAGGAGGGGCTCCTCCCATTTTCCCATCAGGCACAGAGACCCTCTCCATAGCTTTCGTAATGGACCATTGCTTTTCCTTTGACTTTGGACAATGGCTGATCTCCCAGGTGATTTCCTGAACACAGGAAGCTGGTTTGACCTGTATTTTAACACTTTGCTAAATCCAATATCCGGCATCCAAGAATTAGAAGGGGGTTCCAGGCGCCCCACAAACTCATAGCAATACTAAGGGACAAAGCAAAAAATGACATGGGTAATTGGGCGTAGTTATTTCCGCTTTTTTTTTTGTTTGCTTTTTTGTATGTGTTCTTTTTAAAAACAAACTTGAACCATGAGGATAGAAGATCCTGTTCTCCATGCAATATGTGTTATTTTTGTGTGCAAAAGCATGAACATGAAAAGGAAGTAGGTGTTGCAATATACTCTCTCGAGTCAGCGTCCAGACACTTGAGACAAAATTTGAACCTCAAACCTTCACAGCGGCAGATGTGAATGAATAAACAGGTAAACGAATTGTTTTTTTCTTTTTAAAAAAAGGTAACAGAAGAAGCAATCATTTTTACTAACAGGCTTAATTTATTATACAGTATTAGTTTTGACTGCTATTTCTTTTTTAAAAAACTATTTACGTGTGGTGTATTTACGATTAAGTGTATTGCAAAGTCTAGCTCTGTTACTCAGGAAGCTGCTCTGGATGGAATTCAGTTGCAAAGTTATTTAACTAGAAGGAGAGCATGTACAATGAACACTGAAGGAATATAAAAGATGAGTACTTATATGTTCCGAATGTATTTAGTGTATGTGCTTCTGGGTAAGGGGTTTCTGTGTGTAGTAGTAGTAGTAGTAACAGGCTAATATATATCTATTTATATGTATGCTGGCATCTGGATGCTTGTGAATTTTTACCAGACGCAAATTTACCATCCACATGGGTCAATTTCATTTCCAGAGTAAATAGCTCTTCCATACAGTTAAAGCATTTTGCATTAACTGTGATAATTTCACTCATTAACGTGACAAATTCTCTTTGAGAAAATACGCCTTTTTGAGAACAGAATTTCTCAACACTATACAGTGGTACCTCGGGTTATAAACACTTCAGGTTGCAAACACTTCGGGTTACAAACTCCGCTAACCCGGAAGTAGTACCTTGGGTTGAGAACTTTGCTCCAGAATGAGAATGGAAATTGTGTGCCAGCAGCGCAGCAGCAGCGGGAGGCCCCATTAGCGAAAGCGCCTCAGGTTAAGAATGGTTTCAGGTTAAGAACGGACCTCCGGAATGAATTAAGTTCGTAACCCGAGGTACCACTGTACTGCAGGTTTAAGGACCTTAGATAATTTCTGTCAGTCTAATGAAACATAATAATTTCCCTAAACCCCACCACCTAGCAAGATCTCTGAATATGCATTGGATAATAGTTATTGTGCCTCTCCCACAATTTTAAAAGCATCCCAAAAGTTTGCTAGTTTCTTTATTTTTTAAAGAGCTTATTTGAAATTCAGGGGCGTGTTTGGGGAAGAACAGTTAATAATACAAATGAGGTCAATGGACATTCATTACCTCTAGTTTACATGTCCCAAATAAAGATAGGGAAAACTTCTGATTGGCAGGAAAGGATCCCCCATGAGCCTCTGCAGTAATCCTGAGGTGCACAAGTTTACTAATTGTTATGTGGGCATCTGAGCCCTCCAATGCAACTCACCTTTAAATATAGCATGGGGTTTGGTGGTGGTTCTCTCCACACACCCAGTTCATCAGGAACTTGGAACTGGAATGGATGGGCTTCCTCTGTCTACCTGACCAAAGAAGATGTCTTGCCAGGCGTATCAGTGGATTGGTTTTATTTCACACTGTTTAATTTATACCAGGAGTCTGTAAGAATAATCTTCCCAATCAGAATGACATGCAATCCTGGGGAGGGAAGAATAGGAACACAGGCAGCCATCTCTTGCAGTATATCTGTTGGCTCACTAACTGGCTTTACTAAACTTAGTCTGTAAGAAGGCAAAAGCCTCTCACCACCATGTTTGCTCTGAGCCTCCTTTTGTGGCACACTGTGATTGGGAAGGCACTGGTTGGTTGGTGGTTTTACAGGGGAAAGATATCTGGAAGATTGTGACTAGTGGTGTGGCTGTCACTTCTGTAGGTCTGCCCCATATCCATAGTCAGGGCTTACCCTACCACTAGGCAAGGTGATGCGAGTACCTCAGGCAGCAGATGCTGGAGAGAGGGCAACGTAGTATCTATTCCTTCTGACCCATAACCATTCTCCTTTATTGGAGGATAAATCTGTGTGTGTACCATGCGGCTTGTCCTGTACTACCTAAGCTAGCCTGCTACCCTCAGGCGCAAAGGTGGATGCTGTCCTGTCACCAGTGCTGAAATGAGATTCAGTGGCCAGCTCGCTCATCTTCTATATATGGAATGGTGTAAAGGGGGTGCTATTTTGTTTTGGCCTGAGCCTATCAATGCTTGATGTAGGGACACCATGTGGAAGGTGTGAATGACATGAGGGAGGTACACACTCCCTCCCATACATTCATGAGCATTGGCATGCATGTATCTTATTTTTATTTGTTTTATTAAAATATCGACATCTCACTTTACAGCGTCCTCACCATGGTGTCACCCTGGCACTGAACATGTAGGTGGAATTACTTCTCAAGGGTGCATGTTGGCACACAATGCTGGCATGTACAATCCTACTCCCACCATGTATTTATGAATACAATATGTGAGATGGGCATGTGCTACTCATGGCAGTGCCATCAGCTCCCAGAGAGCTACTGGAATTGAAGCAAAGCTCTGGTATTGTTCCATTCTTCATGGATTACTAATTTCTTTCCAGGTGTAATTCAGAAGAAAATGGTCTTGAGCTTTTCAAGCCCCAAATGGTCTAGGACTGGGATATCTCATGGACTATCTTGAGCTATCCTCCTGCAGAAACCCACGCAAGTAACTCAGATCAACTGTTCCACTGCCATTTGATGCACACCAGGTGAGCACAAGAGGCAGGTTTACAGCCCTGGAATCTGGGCTATGGAATGTCTTCTCCAAGAAAGCCCACTTGGTTCCATCACTGCAGGCCCTTGAATTTTAAAGGTGCTACTTATATATGGTTACAGCTTATATTTGGGCCAACACGGTATTATTATGGAATAGGATGTCCCTATTTTCATAGGAGAAATGTTGGAAGATATGAGATCTGCCCTCTGAAATGGACTGCTTCACCCTTCTTAAAGGTTGTGGTGGCTCTACGAATGGCCTTAGCTGTTAGTCATTTGAACACAGGTCATGGGGATATATTTTTTGTGCACGCTCAACACTTGTAGCATTTGTAGACTCACACAAGAAGCAACTCTCAGCATAAAGCATATAAGGAAACACTTCGCTACAGGAAGTGCGTGAGTGGGCCAAGAATTTCTTCAACCTCCTCTCGGGGAGCTTTTAGAGTCTCTGAAAGCAGGGCTCCCTCTTCTTTTCTTGGTTACAAAACAGCAGTGAGGAAAGACGGTCATGAAAGGAAACGTATTTCTCAAGAAGTGAGTTCCTGCAAGTGAAACGTACAACAGGAAAGCAAAAGCAAAGAAAATTGGGTTTATTTCCTGACTTCATCATGTCTGCAGCTACTCACCCAAACTACTCTCATCAGTAAACACATGGTGAAAATACAGCAAGCTGCAAAAAATGTTTGCCCCCATTTCCCCCTCTCTCTTCTGTACTCCTTGACCTCTGTATTACCTAAAATGGCCAGCATATGTTCCTGTGTATTAATCCAAAATAATACGATTCTCTTGTTTTTAGAAGCATACCTGGATCTCCAGTGTAGAATGACAGTGAGGCTGAACTTTAGGAAACAAAAAAGAAATGGTCTTCCCTACACAGCTTTCTAGCTCAGTGAACCTATGAAATATGCACATCAGGACAGAGGAAATAGTATGCGTCTACTTCTTAGGATGATTTGAGACCAGGGTTTAATTAATATTATAAATGAGTCACTGAGAGATTTCACGTGGCCTGTTAGCAACAGGTTTCTTAAAAATGTAACAGATTTTCTCTGGAAAGCGACAATCCGAATTAAAGGCACAGGGTGGGGGAATACAAGTTGTGAATGCATAAGAATGCAGTGTCATGTGAACAATGGAGAAAAACAACAACTTGCAAGCATGAGGTGTGCCGATCCCATTATGAACACCCATCTAGAAGCACCCTGCTCTTAAAATGGTTTCTGGTGATAATTAGCAATAAAATTTCTGAGCGTCTATGTGCACTTTAAAAAATAAATAAATGCTGGAACTATTTATGGAAAGGAAAATCCTACACAATATAGGAAAGGGCACCTCTTGTGTATAGAAGAGTTGTGGGTTTTTTTTTGGCAAATGTAGCTCTTCATGGCATAGCACTGGGTGAATGAGAAAAGTTGCACCCACTATCAAAAGAACATGATTCTGGTCCTCTGTCAGCTCAGCTTAGATGCAGCCTCATGTTGCTGAACCTTATTAACTTCTGTAGGTGAGGATACACGTAACTGATTCATGTATGATAATAATCAAGTGTTCCTTTGGTGACAGTCCCTATATCTTCACAGACACTAAGCAAGCCTTCAACTTCGTGTCGCATTTTCCATAGCCTCTGGCTCATATATATCATTATGTAGTCTGAAGCATCATCCATGTTTCAGGTTTACCTTCTCCTGAGCGAGTCACGATAATCCTACTGAGAGATTGTTGTGTTAATTAGGATTAGAGAACTGGCCAGTTGGCTATCATGGTTGAATAACACAAACTATTCCACCTGGTCCCAACAGCACGGCATAATGGCAGAAAGTACCCATGTAAATCTAGAGAAAGGTAGGTAGTGTGGACTTGTGTATGATCCCTGTAATATAATGCTTTGCCCCATCTAACTTCAGGCATTTGCTGCTGAATTTGTCGGTTCCGCAGCAACAGATGTTGCCTCTCCTCTCTTGTGGAGCTGCGTATTTTGTGCCACCTCCTGTCCATCGTCTGCAACTGCACCAGGCATCCAGTTTCTCCCTATGTCATTTGCATGTTGGGGTAAACCAGATGTGATGCCATGAAGTGTGAAAATACCCAGTGTTTATTAGTAAAATGGTCCACTGCACTAATCCACTATCCCTAATGGTTATGAGCTTTTGTGGTATTTACTTTTTACCTGCTTTTAGGTATCCATTTTTTAAAAAACAAAACACCACATTTGTGTAATAGACAGAGGTTAAAGTACATATATTACCATACTGCTTGCTTACAGTGAAGGATGTTACATATACGTTTCCTTTTTAAATCTAGAACTAAGACTCCACCAGCTTTCAGTTCTTTTCAGAAGAAGGATGCCTCAAGATATGCCACTCATCCCAACATCGAAAGTCTTGTTCCCTCCTGTAAGGCCTGTGTCAGATGACACATGTGAGATGCTTCGAAGCTATGCCCTCCAGGTCACTTTGTCTACCATCTTCTCAGTTATTGCCTGCATCAGCATCCCACTCAACCTCATCTGCTTGTGGTTCCTGTGTCGGTATTCGAGGCCTTGGACTCCCACCATTGTGTTGTGCATCAATCTGGCCCTTGCTGATTTTGTCTACAGCATGATCCTCCCCTTTCAAATAGTTTACCATATACGGGGAAACAACTGGCCCTTTGAGGATGCTCTGTGCCGTATTGTCACCGTTCTGTCCTATGGTAATGTGCACTGTTCCCTTTTGACCATGATGTGCATCAGCATTGAGCGCTACCTGGGAATCGTCCACCCTTTGCGCTACAAAGCCATGAGATCCATGCGAACCTCTGTCCTGACATGCGCCCTCATTTGGGTGTTTGTCTTACTGCCCCTCGTCCCACTCATGATGACCAACCTAACAATTCGTGTACAAAACCTGGATATAATCACCTGCTTTGATGTTTTGCCTAAAGAGATGTTTGATGACAAGCCAGCACGCTTCATCGCTTACTTTGGCTCTCTGGTATTTTTCTTCTTTTTCCTACCACTGCTCATCATGGGGTTTTGCTACTTCTCAATCATCATAACACTTCTCCACTCCCATTCCACCCAACTCAGAGAAACTAAGAAGCAGACTGTCTGTTTGATAATAGTGTTGCTACTGGTGATCACGGTTTGTTACTTGCCTCACATTATCATGTCAATTATCCATTACGTCTTCACTATTCAGAAAAAATCATTTTATTTTGAATATAAAATTTCATTTGCAGTAGCCACCATCAATTGCTGCCTTGACCCATTGGTTTATTACTTTGGCTCCAAAGAGTTTCGGCGAAAGATACAGAAGAAGCTCTGCAGATGCGTAACTGTTGGGGTCAGTGAAAATACTCCAATCTTTTCAGAGCATGATATCCAAATAACACCAATGCAAAAAGTATTGAATAGATAGTTTGTATTGCTCTGGAATGTAATAAACTTTGCCAGTGCACTGTATTGACCTCAAGAAAAATCAGGAGCTAATTCATTGCAGAACCTCAACTGCCAAGTTACACAGAACTATTTTGCCAAACGTTTCTGGAAGATCAAATGGACTACAATTATCACACATGATTCTATTTCTTTTGAGTAAAGGCAACTGATGTCAAAGTCCAGTTAGACTGGTGCAGTTGAAAGATACCTGTCTTATTAAGAGACACCTGCAAATGTAGCATGAGGAGGAAAGCATGTATTTAACCACTTTTGACTGTGCAGAATTTATGGAACAAATATTAGTAGAAATATTTGGTTGAATGGAAACAGACATTTGTTAAGACTGCCTTCCTTGAATGTCACAAATTACCTGTGCCACTAAGTCACAAAAGAATGCAACTACCTGGAGTACAGATTCTCAGTCATTAGAATGATCTTGTAATTTGTTCTTTGTTATTGATGTTGGTCTGACAAAGCTTTGTATGGACAAATCTTTGTATAAGCACCTGAGATGGTGCTTGCCATCTCAGGTTACAATATTGCAAGTGCCATTCTTAAATACTACATTCATATAGTTTTAATAAAAGAATGTTTATTGTGTCTGCATTCCAATCTTAAGTTAATGTTCTTCTTTGCTGTCTTTGGAATATTCAAATCTGGGATAACCATGCGAGATCAGGGTCAATTTACACAACCGGCAGAATCAAGTGACAAAACTGTTCCTGAACCATATTATTGCTATGGAATGAGATAGGGTGGAATCTCAATATTGTAGAGAAAGGCAACTATTTCTTGGAGGAGTTCTGTGCTGAACTCACTTAAATGTTATTTGTTTGCTAAAAGGTTTGAGCCCAACACACAGGCTTCAATTTGTGAACAGTTACTAATTGTGCTTGGATAACTTCAGGCTTTTTCTCACCTGTCTCCAATTTTGTTACCCATTGCTTGGTAGTCCTGTCATGTAGATGGTCTTCATCAGCGTGGATCAGGGACTGATGAATAGCAGTCTGGCCTTCAGCATTGCCTAGATACAAGACTTCCTGGGAACCACATTTAAGCTGCACTGTGTTCCCTGGAGGGAAAAACAGGTTATAGATATAATAAATAGCAACCAGACATACCTCCAAATGTATATGAGGCATGAAAGTCATTTCTGTAGAGGACAGTCATGTATGTTATATCAACCAAGCCTCATGTTTCATTGTGATCCTTTTTATGTATTTATAGCATTTTTACCCCATTCTTCAACCACAAAGGCTCTGAGATTGCGGTCCTCAGGCTTATAATCCAGAAGACATGACTAGATCCTGGGGCAGAAATTCAATTCAGTTTGCATTTAAAGGTGAACGTACCTAATTCACACTTTATGAAACCTACATAAACTGAGAAATACATGAAACACAACCATCTATCAAAATTTGTGCTTCTCTGAATTTTGCAATACAGTTCTCCAACCAAGTAATGTACATATACTAGCAGGCTTCCTCAACCTTGGGCCTCCAGATGTTTTGAGACTACAGTTCCCATCATTCCTGGCCACTGGTCCTGCTAGCTAGGGATCATGGGAGTTGTAGGCCAAAAACATCTGGAGGCCCAAGGTTGAGGACGCCTGTATACTAGGGTAACATGTTCCATAAAAATGCATATATTGATGAAAATAACATACAAAAATGCATTATATTACAAGGAAATGCTGTGCAAAAATGTGCATATTTGGGAGAATTAATTTGAAAATGTGCACATTAGGAGGAATTTGCACTAAAAAGTTGATGAATTTTCATGAGGTTGAAAGATAGGCATGGGGGCATCTGTCTCAATTTCTTCTCCTAAGATAGGCTACTCTGCATCAGCAGTGGGGAGCTGGACCCACTCAATGGGGTTGATCACTTGTCAATCACATGACAGCATCAGGTGACAAATTCAAAGAGGCTTATAGTCAAACTATACCTGCAAATGGAGAGGGAAAATGTGTGCTTGCAGGTACAGTTTGAATGCAAATTAGCTTCAAAGGTGTGCATTTTCAGGCAAGGCCTTTGCAAGTGCTGAGGCTTGCAAAGCCCTTGCCTGACAGCATGCCTTGAAAGGAGGTCAAAGTGGGTCATGGGCCAAAGAAAAGAACTGCTTGGCCTAAATAGGCCTGTGGGCTGATGGTTCTCCACGTGCCGCTCTGTATGTAGATGCCCTTCCCTGGAAATCTCCAGTGTTGAAGACTGCAAAATGTTCCCCTAATGTTCTCATTTCTCAACTGTTCTTCCAGTTACTGCATTTCCCCTAATTTTAAAACTACTTCAACCTTATAGTAGTTTAATGCTGCAATCTTTTCCGTGAGTTATGCTGGCTAGATGAGAAAAGGACAGTTGCTCAACTCCTTACCCTGATGCAACACCAAATTAGGCTGATTTACTGAAATGATGAGCAAAGATGGGCAAACATACTTGTCTACTCATCCCAAAACCAAGTACACATCCCCCCTCCAAAAAAAGGTAGAGAAGAGAGGGGACCATCAAGCAGCTGAATTCCCCTTTCTCTTCCCTGTCAGTTCCACAATTTCCTCAAGGTGTGTGTATAGTGGGGCATCCTTACTGTAGGGAAAAGATAGGCCTTCTCCTTGGTGGCAAATAACACTCATCAGGGCATAAGAGTCCGATGGAATTAGGCCAGTTCCTTATCTAGTCTAGCAGCTGATTCTCACAGCGGCTAGCTAGACACCTATGGAAAGCCATGAAGAAGACCCTGAGCCCAAGGGCTCTCTCCCCCTTTGCAATTTCTTGCAACTCGTGGTTGACTTTTCACACACAATTTCCTGTTGAAAATCATGGAGCTTATAGTCCCTATCCTAGCTTCCACTGTGTGGTACCCTTCACTGAAGGGGGTGACCAGCAGAAAGGAAGAACAGTAGGAGACAAGGGTGCAAGTCCCATTTCAAATTTACTCCATTGTGGCAGCAGTAGCTAGAAATTGTGCTGCTCAATCTGAATAGGTGGCCCATGGCTGGCTGTATATTTTGGATGCTTGACCCTAATTATGACTATGTGGTTATGCTCTTAGTCTGTCAATAACTTCTATCAGGGGAAAGTGGGCTGCTGCTGTTAACGCCTACAGAATAAAGGGAGGGAAATTTTGACATTGGGACATGGTGAGGGAATACTAGAGGATCAGGTGGGCTTATTTGTAGCCTCCCCACAATTATAAAATAACAACAATAAATGAGCTGTCATAAGTAAATGAAGTCAGTGAAGAAACTGATTACCCGATAATTTATACCCCTCTGTTTTAGTGTCATCAGAAGATCCGATCCTCACTAACCCATGAACTAATAAAGAACGGCATTCCCTTTTATAAGGCATCCACTCAACACAGACAGCCAATTATTGTCACCAAGTATTTTCCCTGTGGTCTATTCCACGTGTTATAAGACAGCAAAAAAAGTCTACCTTTTTTCAGAAGAATGGAAGAGTAACACAATCTTCCTCATTGCATTTTGTTTGATTACAACTCCCATCACCCAAGACCACCACCTGAGATGGGTGGCAATGATTGGAGCAGTAGTCCAAGAACATCTGGAAACCTAAGGTTGAAAAGCACTGTGCTCAAGTGAGAGAGAAGGTGCCTGAAGGTTAATATTTGGCCCCTTAATATTGTTACTGCTTAACATATGATGAAACCAGTATTGTGGCTGCCATGAGGTGGAGAAGTGGTCACAGATAACCTGTTGTGCTGGACTAAAAACAAAAAACAACAGTATATGAATTGTGGGAAGGTAGGACTAGATGTGATAAAAGAGGGTGAACAAAATGTATGAATAAGTCAGGCTGACTGCAGCCATTGGTCCACCTATAAGTCTGATTGATTAGCTATCAGAATCAGTGGTATAGTGGTAAGAGGACAAAGTTCATCATAGCCACACCCTCAATGAGAATCCAAAATTGCAGGAAGAGGTATATTTCTATATACACCAAAGATAAACAGCACACAGCAAAATACCCAATTTATTAGGATCACCTTGGACTGCAATTCTATATGCAAAGTTTCCTGTGAGTATGCTGTAGTAAACTCAGTGATGCTCATTTCTGTTTCATATGTTAGTTGCTTTATCTTACCCAAAATGACTTACAACCAACCAGACAGACAACCACCATCCGCTCACACAGATGTATTAAAACCAAGGGGAAAAGAAATACATTAAAAACATTCCTCCCACTTTTAAAAGGACACAGATAGTTAAGGGCCAAATGCCTGGTTGTAGGGGAATGTAGACTAAATATATATAATGATGGTGTCAGGCAAATCTTCCTGGGAAGAGCATTCCACAAATGGGGAGCCACTGCAGAAAAGGACTGTTCCCATGTTACCACCCTCCAGACCTCCCTGATAGCCCTCAATAGGCTTAACTTTGATGAATTTGGCTTATTTGGCTAATCCCCTTATATTCTTGACTGTCATGGACAGGCCGGGTGCAGAAGAGTGGTGAAAGGCACCAGCTGGGGAACACCCATGAGAAAAAAGCTCAGAGCCAGGGGATTGGTGGTGAGACAATGATGAGTGGTCAGAGGGAGAAAAGAGAGCAGACTGGAGACTCAGCTAGACTGGTAAAGAAAAAGCACTTTATATGTGTTGTGTATGCAATATAAAACTGTGACACTAGATGGCGCTGTGGAGTCCCGTCTTTCCCTACCGGATTTCCCTGTATGAGTTTACAACGTGTTTAACCGAATCGCTTCTTTGACGTGTCAAAGAAGATCCAGCCTGGGAGGAGGAGGTGTCGGAAGCTGAAGAGGTAAGCCGGGTTCAGTGAGCAGGAAGAGGCTGTGGCAGAGAGCAGTCCAGAACCAGAGGCAGAATCGGAGGCTGGAGAGGAGTGGGGCTAAGAGGCAGCGATGAGTCAGGCTGGTGAGGAAGCCAGGCTGTCTCCCCCTCCTGTAGCAACAACCGCCGCCCCTCCCCATGGGTCTCCTTGAGCCCAAAGGGGCATGAAGAGGGCGGAGCAAAGACAGGCAAGACGAAGGAGCCTCAGATTGCTTAGGAAGGAACCAGAGGAGGAAGAGACTTAAGGAGCGATGGGAAGGTGGGGACCTGCAGTCCTCACAACTCCATCATTGGGGCGAGACGGTTGCTGTGATCACTAGGCCTGCACTATTTGGGTTTCTTTGAATAATGAGTTTTTATTGCTGACCTACTCCTGATAGCAGCTAAGAGGGTGTTGGCTTTTTGCAGTATAGTAACGCTGCAGATCATGCATTAAAAAGAAAGGGCTCAAAAAGTACTTAAAGGTTTTAATAAGAAAAACAAAAACTCCATTTACACTAAATACATTAACAAACCAAACCAAACCAGACCCAACCACCAACCCATCCCCCAGGGTAAAGGAAGAGCTAGGTGCTGCTCCTTATATACTCTACCCAAATGCTGACACACCTTAATCAAATACAACTCAGCAGCACCTGCTACGTTTCACAGCTGTAAAGCTGGGTCTCGTTAGTTTTGCTCTGGCCCTTGCTCCGGCCCCTTAAAGACATACACATGGAGTGGAACAATGATGAACCTTTACATTTAAAGAAACCATTCAACAGAGGGAACTGGAAAACCTTGGGGCTTGAGAGCCTATTTGGTTAACTTTTAAAAAATCTTATAGAATCTCTACAGAAGCAGAACTCTATTGACAAGTTTTTAAACTGTTTTGATGTCTATGTGAACACACCCCTCTCATGACCTACTTGATTTCTAACATGCAAGAGGAAGGAAGTGCAACACCCTGCAACCTGGTCTGTTTTTCACTATCACAGTTGTATTTGTAACCACAACATCACAGTTTACTAATGAAAAATATAGAGATGCTAGCCCTCAAGAGTGCTTATCTGTTAGCTTCTCTGTCATTAATGGTTAATCTGTGAACTTCCAAATATAGATTTCTACTAAGCAAAGAAATGTTTTCTGTAACCACCATAAGAAACCCATGAATCCTACTTTTACCACGGGACACTTGTCGTGTTTTCTCTGCATGTAGGTGTGCATGTTCATTCCTGTTTCAGCTGGCAGGGCCATTTCCATTTTGTGGGGTGCTTTCAACTAACTGGAGAAGTCCTCAGTAAATATGATAAGGGTATGAAGAAGAAGGCACAGCTTGTAAGGACAGGAGAAAACAGAGAATACATTCAAATATAAAACAATTAAAAAGCGCCATGACGCTTTTGGCTGTGTCTGTCTTTCCTGATGGATAGCAAACATTGCACCCCTTCCCCTAATTACCTCAGATGTCTTCACAGTGGGAAGGGAGCATACCCTCCAACATTTCTCCAATGAAAATAGGGATGTCCTAAAGGAGGAGGAGGAGGAGGAGGAGGAGGAGAAGGAGGAGGAGGAGGAGAAGAAGAAGAAGAAGAAGAAGAAGAAGAAGAAGAAGAAGAAGAAGAAGAAGAAGAAGAAGAAGAAGAAGTTGTTAGAAGTTATTGTTTGTATGCCACCCATCTGACTGGGTGCCCCAGTCACTCTGGGCTACTTCCAACTTATATGAAAACATAATAAAACATTCAACATTTAAAAACTTCCCTAAACAGGGTTGCCTTCAGATGTCTTCTAAAGGTTGTATAGTTACTTATCTCCTTGGCTTTGTGGATTTCATAACTCCATACCCTCCAATATTTCTACAATGAAAATAGGGGTATCCTAAGGAAAAGTGGGATATTCCAGGATCAAATCAGAAACCGGGGCGGCTTCTGACACCTGGTGGGTTTGAGGGAGTTCTCCATCCCCGAATCCTGCCTTTTGGGGCTTGCTAATGGAGGATCAGCTAGGGTAGGGCTGCCATATGTCTGGATTTTCCTGGACATTACTAGGATTCCAAAGGCAGAATTGACGTCTCAGCCATTTTGGGCTTTTCCTTTTTGAAACATGGCAACCCTAAACTAGGGTAAATCCTATCATTGGATTATGAAATAGAATCTCACTTTGTGTAGGCCTAGTGAAGTCATAGAGGTTGAGAGTGAAGATGAATTTTGGTTTGTGAATGCTTTCATGCACCTGGTCCCTGGCAACTGCCTGCTTGTTCCTTTGCAGCTGCAGCTTTACCTGCCCCACACCTGACATCACATGGCATCAAGTGTAGGTAGGGATGGTGGATCTGTCAATCTTGGTTTTGCTCACTTTCTCTTCTTTTTCTCTTTCTTCAATCTTCAATTTAGTTTTCTACATCATTTTGCAGTTTCTTTTTTTAAAAAAAGGTCCTCATGAAAATTCATCAGCATTTTGATACAAATTTATCCTAATCTACACCTTTTTTTGCAAAACAATTTCCCATAATATAATATGTATTTGTATGTTCTCACCGATATATGCAGTTTTATGGACACTTTGCTGCTGTATGTGTATTTTTGTACACATTACTTGGAAAGATGACTATGTTTCAGTTCTCACACTGTTTTAGAAATTGCAAATGAGACAAATCTGAGTTTAAATGGGAACTGAACTGAATTTCTTCCCCATCCTTAAGTGTGGTTGGGACTAGTGTGTACAGTTGGGGGGAAATGCCCTTATGAGCCAAATTAGGACCCCTAGTATGCCCTTTGTGCCCTTCAGAACAGAGGTACCCCACCCCCGGGCTATGAACTAATGGAACTAGTTGGCCTATGAACTAACGGAACAGATGGAGCTCTTCAGCAATGACCTCAACGTGATCTCAGTACCTGAACAATATGCAACCATGATTGTGGAGATCAGTACTAGGAAGCTGCAGCTTAAGTTTGGATGATCCATTGGCTATGTTCTTCCATGCAAATGTTTCCCTGGGAATAGTTGTGTGTGTGGACCTTTGAATGTCTAAACCAGAAAGAAGGCACAAACAAGGGTGATAGGAAGAAAAACCTTACCTCAGTGTGGTTTTCCAGCTGGAGGAGGAGATAGACCCAGGACACATTTTTTTCCAGGATACAGGAGCTTCAAGGCAGGTTGCAAAGTAGCTACAATGGAAGCACCTTCAGATGCTGCTCTTCACAAAAGTTTTATGGGCTGCATTTGCTTACACCAGCATTCTTTGGCCATGCATGTGAGGCTCTGGGGATTTCCAGATGACTGGTTTTTCATACAATAACTATATAGCTGTTGCTCGTATGTTGCTAAGGTATTCCAACAGTGAAGAGCCAGAAACCTATATGCAAATCATGAAGACAATAGCCACATGTTATTGCTTGTCCCTCAACACCTGGTGTTTTGAAGGCACACTGATTCTGAACATGAACGGTCCATGTTCACTTTCCATTGACTATGTGAAGTCTTCATTAAAAATCCATTTAGGCTAGTGGTCCGTCATCACATCTTGTGGTAGAAAACTCCATAAAGCAATTGTATATTATGTACCTTCCTTTTGCCACTGCCCATTTTGGGTGAAATTGAGTTCTAGTGTTCTGAGAAGTAGGCAAATATTTCTATGTGCTTTCTTCATGCTATTCAACATTTTATAAACCTCTGTCATACCCTTTCCTTTACTTACAGTTCCCTTAACTGAAAACACCAGACATTCAGCCTTACATTGAGAGAAATGACTCCAGTCCTCTGGCCACTTGAGTTTCTATTTTCTGGTTACTGCATTTATATGAAGGCATTGTTATATTTTCCATTTTGTTTTTAGTCCACACCCCTAAAAAATTCCTATGTCACTGTAAAAATGTAAACCCCCATGCCCAAATATACAGATTATTCATTGTGATAGTGAATAACTTGTGTAATGTGCTTGTGCCAGTGCGATGGGCATGTGGTGGATTGTGTCTGTGACATAGTTAGCGATTACACAACTTTTATCATTCCTGGACAATTTTGTAACGTTTGAGACATTTATTTTAATTATTGCAAGGTTGTTTTTTCTTTAGAGGAAGCACAGCCTCACTATATTTCTCAAACAGTGAAATGTACATGCAGTCCTTTTTAAAACGGAAAAAAAGAATGACATTAAGGCAGTCTATCCTGTGATGCAATGAATAGCCATCTTGCACGATTTATTGCTTAGAAGGCTGGGAATATAAATGCAACCATCACTTCCCACACTATTTCTGTGAAGGAAGCATGTAAAAGACCCATGATTAGCAACTAGAAAAGTTATTGGACATGGTCTGGCAAGAGCTTTGCTCAGGCATGCCCAGGCACGTTCATGCTCAGCTACTACTTTTGCAAAGGGGTGGCGGAGGTGGTGAGATGACTCATCCTTTCCCCTCCCCTGCCAGGCCAGATGGAGGGCAGCAAACTACCAGTAATCCTGCAATATGCAGGGTGCTTAAATTCTGCTCAGTTCAGGCACACCAGCCAATTCCCACTGAAGAATTTTGCCATATATATATATATGCAGGTTTTGGTGTCTTCGGGTGTCTTCCCGTGTAAGAGTCGGGGTGTCTGGGCGACGTTTCGACGAGGTCTCACTCGTCATCTTCAGGCTGGTGCTTTCGGCTTCTTGTTACTGGAACAGAGCAGAATCTGGAGTTTGAGTTCCTATAAATACTGTTGAGGGGTGTGGTGTATAGCCTCCAACGTTCTGGGCAGAGAGGAAGTTCCTGGATTAGTGTGCCTTTTCTTCTTTTGTTCCTTAATTACTTGAGGGATATCTTGAGTGATTTCATGAGTGATATTCTGAATACCACTGGGTGGGTCATTAAGTGTAGATTAGTTGCTAAAGCTTTCGTGTCTTGACCTCTTGAGCTTGTGAAGAGTTTTTCTGAGAAGATGGCTGTGCTGCATTTAGTTGTGCTCTGGCTTGGCTTCGTGTATAGGGGCGAGCTGTGATTTTGTGCCTTGTGCCAGCCAGATCTGTGTAGGGATTGCAGGGGGGTGCAGCATCCGGAGGTGCCACTATAGTTTGGCTACTGGATGGAGTCTGTAATATGTCTGTGGAGAGGGTCTGGGTTTGGGTCTGGTGTGGTTGATTGGTGACGGCGTTCTGTGTGCCTCTGGTTCTGGTGTCGGTTTTTGTGGGGAGGGCTAATTTCCAGATGTCTGGCAGGCGGGACGTGTCGTCACGCTTGTTCATGTTGTGAGGGTGTTTCTCTATCTCGATGGCTTCCATGATTATTCTCTTGTGGTGATGTTCCAAGTTAAAGAGCAATTTGGAATCTGCAAAATTAATTTCGTGTCCTGTTTCTTTCATGTGTTGGAAAAGAGAGGAAGTTTTTTTCTTCTTTTTTGACGGCATTCTTGTGTTCTGCGATACGTGCATTTATTCGTCTGTTTGTTTGTCCAATGTACGTGGCTGGGCAGACTTTGCAGGGTATTTCATAGACCCCTTGGTTTTCCAGCTGGATTTTGTCTTTTGGGTTTCTGAGGATATTGGCTATTTTTTGGTTGGAGCAGAAGGCTGTTTTGATATTGTGTTTATGGAGGATTTTGCTAATTTTGTCTGTAGTGCCCTTGATATAAGGAAGGAGGGCCATGCCATTGTTTTCTTCTGTGTCTTGGTTTTTGGGGGGTGTTTCTTTTTGGATTAGCTTCGTAACCTTGTTTTTCTGGTATCCATTGGCGATTAACACATTTGAGAGATTCTGTAACTCAGTTGTCAAGTGGTCTTTGTCAGCCAGGCGTTTGGTTCTGGAGATGAGAGTCTTGGCTACGGAGTTTATTTGTGCAGGGTGGTGGTGTGATTGTGCATGTAAGTAGCGGTTGGTGTGTGTTTTTTTCCGGTAGATAGTGTGTCCTAGGGAGCCATCAGGTTTTTTGTAGATTAGGACGTCAAGAAAGGGGAGTTGGTTGTTGTCTTCTATTTCCATAGTGAATTGTATTTTGGGGTGTAGGCTGTTGAGATGTGTGAGGAAGCTGTCTAGTTTTTCTTTCCCGTGTGGCCAAATTACAAAGGTGTCGTCAACATATCTGAGCCAAAGTTTGGGTTTGTGTTAAAGCATTGCTTTAGACAAGTCAGAACACAAACCCAAACTTTGGCTCAGATATGTTGACGACACCTTTGTAATTTGGCCACACGGGAAAGAAAAACTAGACAGCTTCCTCACACATCTCAACAGCCTACACCCCAAAATACAATTCACTATGGAAATAGAAGACAACAACCAACTCCCCTTTCTTGACGTCCTAATCTACAAAAAACCTGATGGCTCCCTAGGACACACTATCTACCGGAAAAAAAACCACACCAACCGCTACTTACATGCACAATCACACCACCACCCTGCACAAATAAACTCCGTAGCCAAGACTCTCATCTCCAGAACCAAACGCCTGGCTGACAAAGACCACTTGACAACTGAGTTACAGAATCTCTCAAATGTGTTAATCGCCAATGGATACCAGAAAAACAAGGTTACGAAGCTAATCCAAAAAGAAACACCCCCCAAAAACCAAGACACAGAAGAAAACAATGGCATGGCCCTCCTTCCTTATATCAAGGGCACTACAGACAAAATTAGCAAAATCCTCCATAAACACAATATCAAAACAGCCTTCTGCTCCAACCAAAAAATAGCCAATATCCTCAGAAACCCAAAAGACAAAATCCAGCTGGAAAACCAAGGGGTCTATGAAATACCCTGCAAAGTCTGCCCAGCCACGTACATTGGACAAACAAACAGACGAATAAATGCACGTATCGCAGAACACAAGAATGCCGTCAAAAAAGAAGAAAAAACTTCCTCTCTTTTCCAACACATGAAAGAAACAGGACACGAAATTAATTTTGCAGATTCCAAATTGCTCTTTAACTTGGAACATCACCACAAGAGAATAATCATGGAAGCCATCGAGATAGAGAAACACCCTCACAACATGAACAAGCGTGACGACACGTCCCGCCTGCCAGACATCTGGAAATTAGCCCTCCCCACAAAAACCGACACCAGAACCAGAGGCACACAGAACGCCGTCACCAATCAACCACACCAGACCCAAACCCAGACCCTCTCCACAGACATATTACAGACTCCATCCAGTAGCCAAACTATAGTGGCACCTCCGGATGCTGCACCCCCCTGCAATCCCTACACAGATCTGGCTGGCACAAGGCACAAAATCACAGCTCGCCCCTATACACGAAGCCAAGCCAGAGCACAACTAAATGCAGCACAGCCATCTTCTCAGAAAAACTCTTCACAAGCTCAAGAGGTCAAGACACGAAAGCTTTAGCAACTAATCTACACTTAATGACCCACCCAGTGGTATTCAGAATATCACTCATGAAATCACTCAAGATATCCCTCAAGTAATTAAGGAACAAAAGAAGAAAAGGCACACTAATCCAGGAACTTCCTCTCTGCCCAGAACGTTGGAGGCTATACACCACACCCCTCAACAGTATTTATAGGAACTCAAACTCCAGATTCTGCTCTGTTCCAGTAACAAGAAGCCGAAAGCACCAGCCTGAAGATGACGAGTGAGACCTCGTCGAAACGTCGCCCAGACACCCCGACTCTTACACGGGAAGACACCCGAAGACACCAAAACCTGCATTCCTGTACCCGTGAAAATCTACGAAAGCATATATATATATATATATATATATATATATATATATATATATATATGCACTTTTACAAGCTCTTGGATGCCTCTAAGGATCACTTCACTGTCATATGTGGCTCTTTGTGTGCTGGCTCTCTCTATCAGACTCAGAACACATCACAGTTGGAACATTTAAATGTGTTATTAGGAAGTCAAACGAGCATCCCAACATTGGTCTACAGGTTACAAGGCACAACAGAGATTTGAGATACTTGGCTAGGCATAAACTAGGACATTGTTCCAACATTGTTCCATGCTCTGCCCTGTGGGTCAGGCACAGCTATTCACATGGTTGACATCCCAAGTCCCAGGACTGGGCAAGCAAGCTGCTACTCCTCCCTAGAGGCTGGGCATGCAAGGTTTGTTTATGCCAATGCTGTCAACTCCATGTCTTTGGAGGCAAAGGTGGAGTCATTAGGGTCCACTTGCCTTTGTACTCATCCACAGAAGGGAATGGCTATTCACTGATAGGTAGAGCCACTGGAGACACCTCAACAGGTGGTGATGTCACCCTTGGGGTACCTAATGACATGTTCTCTTGATAGCCCTTTCCCATGATCTAGGTCAATACCTCCCTACCTGGCACTCCCTAGGCAGACCCTCCAAGAGTCCCTATTTTCCAGGGACAGTCCTGGATTTACAGAAGCCATCCTGGTTTCTGATTTGATCCCTTAATGTCCCACTTTTCCTTTGTTGTTGTTGTTGTTTAGTCGTTTAGTTGTGTCCGACTCTTCGTGACCCCATGGACCAGAGCACGTCAGGCACTTCTGTCTTCCACTGCCTCCCGCAGTTTGGTCAAACTCATGCTGGTAGCTTCGAGAACACTGTCCAACCATCTCGTCCTCTGTCGTCCCCTTCTCCTTGTGCTCTCCATCTTTCCCAACATCAGGGTCTTTTCCAGGGAGTCTTCTCTTCCCATGAGGTGGCCAAAGTACTGGAGCCTCAGCTTCACGATCTGTCCTTCCAGTGAGCACTTAGGGCTGATTTCCTTAAGAATAGATAGGTTTGTTCTTCTTGCAGTCCATGGGACTCTCAAGAGTCTCCTCCAGCACCATAATTCAAAAGCATCAATTCTTCGGCGATCAGCCTTCTTTATGGTCCAGCTCTCACTTCCATACATCACTACTGGGAAAACCATAGCTTTTACTATACGGACCTTTGTTGGCAAGGTGATATCTCTACTTTTTACTTTTTTTACTTTTCCTTAGGACATCCCTATTTTCATCAGAGACATGTTGGAGGGTATGGTAGGACGTCCCTATTTTCACTGGAGAAATGTTGGAGGGTGTGGAGTTATGTGGCCCACGAGCCAAGGAGACAAATAACTATACAGCAGTACCTCGGAAGTCAAATGGAATCTGTTCCAGAAGTCCGTTCAACTTCCAAAACTTTCGGAAACCAAGGCGCGACTTCTGATTGGCTGCAGGAAGTTCCTGCAGCCAATCGGAAGCTGCAGAAGCCGTGTCGGACATTCGGGTTCCAAAGAACGTTCTCAAACCGGAATACTCACTTCTGGGTTTGCGGTGTTCGGGAGCCAAAACGTTGGACTCACAAGGTGTTCGGAATCCAAGGTAAAGCTATATAACCTTTAGAAGACACCTGAAGGCAACTTTTTAACGTATAATGTTTTATTATGCTTTTATATATGTTGGAAGATGCCCAGAGTGGATGAGGCAACCCATCTTTCATTACATTGAAAGTAACAATTATTACCACACATAATTATTGCAGTCACAAGCTTGTATAAAGCAAGCAGAGTACAGAAGGATGAAAAGTATGTGGAGTATTATGAGCACTTTGCTCTCATGCATTTGGAGATTCATCTCAATGCAATGATCCTATGCCTGATGCATAACCACACTTTAAATGAGCTCCTACTGGCCTCTCCACCTAGGAATTTGAGAAACTGGGGGATATAAAGTATGCTGTCCCTTATCTATAAAAGAGAAGAACCAAAAACCTCCTCAAACCTATCTCTTTTTGACACACCCCATATGGTCCTCCTTCTCTACAGAGTAAGTTCTAAGAGGGCAGTGTCCAAGACATAATTAATCCAGGTCTCAATTAATTCCATTTTCTAGCGATGAACTGCAGTCAGCCGCACAGCATCCCACACTTTTCAATGCATTTCCCTGTCACATTCCTAACGAAAAGGTCTATTTGCTTGCTTTGTTGTGCTAGGGTGATGGAACGCTTTAATCCACTTCAACTGCACAAGCCAAAATTTCCTTGTACACGCTCGAACCCTCCCTCAAATCACTGACAGTAAAGAGGCAACAACTTCTTTCAAAGCAGCTCGATAACCACCTCACTCTTTCTCAATGAATGCCATGAAATCTGACCTAATTCAAAGAAAAAAAGATCTCACTTCCTCCCCCCACCTGTCTCGCCTTGAGCACTGTTCACTATGGAAATAAATAAACATGAAGAAGAAGAAGAAGAAGAAGAAGAAGAAGAGTTTGGATTTGATATCCCGCCTTTCACTCCCCTTCAGGAGTCTCAAAGCGGCTAACATTCTCCTTTCCCTTCCTCCCCCACAACAAACACTCTGTGAGGTGAGTGGGGCTGAGAGACTTCACAGAAGTGTGACTGGCCCAAGGTCACCCAGCAGCTGCATGTGGAGGAGCGGAGACACGAACCCGGTTTCCCAGATTACGTGACTACCGCTCTTAACCACTACACCATACTGGCTCTCAACCTCACAATGTGCAAGATTCTTCTGATTCAGTTATAGGAGGTGCAATCCAAGTTGTCCATTTTGGAATTTGTAGCACGTGCAGCATCTTAGGATGGAACCTCCATGGCTGTTTTTAAAAGGTTTGATAAACTGATAAAAAAAATACCTTCTGGCATACAATTATCTGTGTGCATCTTCTGATGCTCAGATGGCTGCCTTTCATGGGTATTCACACAAACTTTGGAGCTCTATCTTCTCTCCAGCCTTATTAACCCCCTTTCCCTTTCACCACAGCCCCTTAAAACAGCTACAGAACAGTTCAGGGAGGCAGGGATCAAATATAAATGGGGATTTCCATTTGCTCCCATCACGGAGATTGATGGCATGCCACACAAAGGCACCAGAAAAGGAGAAGTGGAACCTGTCTTAACACTACTGAAATTGAAGGTCCCCTGGGAGGAAGATGAATTGAACATAGGAGACCTGCAGGAGCCTAAAGCAAGAAGGGACAAATGGAAACTGCCCCCCTTACCTAACAGAACGAGACAACACCATCAATTATATAAGGAAACACATCACATGGATAGTAAGACTAGGCTTCCTAAACATCCATGCTTCAATAACCTTTTCACAGCAGCTGGAAAATTCAATTTTAGAGGGGTCATCATTATTTTGGCCAAAACAAGAAGGGAAGATATATTTTTGTGAATTGAATGATGGACTCTTATATGGTCAAAGCAAAGCAATTCTCTTTTGTTTTTAACACATTAGAAATGTGATTCCATCTTTTGTTACTGCACTATCGCCTGGTGGATTCCTGTTGGTGGGTGCACCCAGGGGGTCAGGGACTACAACTATTTATCTCTAGGTCCTATTCATTCTTACAATTGAATTACCGTATTTTTCCATGTATAACACGCCCTCATGTATAATACACCCCATATTTTGGGGGACTCCAAATTGAGAAAATGGGGGAAGATTGTATCCGTGTATATGATGACCCATAATTCTGAACATAATTTTTTAGTTAAAAAACCCTAGTCTTATACACGGAAAAGTACGGTATGTGCTGGATTCTGGCCCCCTAGAGGTGTAGCTATAGGATGCCAAATTCTTCCTAATGCTATGTCAGACCATTCATCTCTATGGGCTACATTGCAACTTAACTATGACTCTTCTGTCCAATAGGTTTGGAGATGAGACTCAAATTTATTTAACAGGAAAAGCTCCATGGAACGTATTAAGAAATTGATAATGGAATATATTACATTTTATTTAGGCTCAAATCCAAATTTAACTATTGTAGGGGATGCTATGAAGGCCACAAACCAAGGATGTGCATAGCTGTAAAAAGAAAATTTAATAGGATAATCACTCTAATCAAACAACACCTTTTACATTGCATCTCAATTTTGGAAATTAAACAAAAGACCACAGCTTCAAGTAAAGCGTATAGGCAATTATTACTCAGTCTAATGAAAGAATGTGAAGCCTGAAAAACTCAGCTACAAAATCTTTAAACTTTTTTAATCATTGATTTTATCAGGCTGGGAATTGAAACTCAAACCCATTAACTGATATGCTGAAGAAGAAAAAATATGCACATTTCTCTCTATAAAACAGAAAGGTGGAGTGTTTTCTGACAGTCAGTAATTAATTAAAACCTTTACCAAATAGTATTCTAAATTATATAGTTCCTTGAAACTTAATGAATAAAACTACAAAACTAGCTATCCGTAAATTATAGCCTATCACTGATGAGCAAGGAAGAATATTGTACAAACCTATTTCAGCAGAGGTCAAAACTTCCATAAATAAATAGAAAATCAACAGGGCTCCCAGTCCAGATAGCTGGGAACAAATTCAAAGGGAATTCAAATGCATGTCTGAAAGGTGTTTCTAGTGATACACTTAAATCAACTTGTGGATATCTAATAAAGGTTAATGTTGGAAGATTCAGGACAGATAAAAGAAAGCATTTAATGCAGTACAGAATTAAACTATGGAACCTGCTTTCTCGCAAAGCAGTGATGGCCACCAACTAGGATGGTTTCAAAAGATGATTAGATGAATTCACAGAGCACAAGTCTATCAGTGGCTACTAGCCATGATATGCTCTGTCTCTATAGTTTAGAAGCCATATGCTTCTGAAAGCCAGTTGCTGGAAACCATAGGAAGGGAGAGAGCGCTTGTGCTCCCATCCTGCTTGCTGGTTTCCCACAGGCATCTGGTCGGCCACAGTGAGAACAGGATGCTGAGCTAGATAGGGATGCAAGTGGCGCTGTGGTCTAAACCACTTAGCCTCTTGGGCTTGCCAATCAGAAGGTTGGCGGTTTGAATCCCCAAGATGGGGTGAGCTCCCGTTGCTCTGTCCCAGCTCCTGCCAACCTAGCAGTTCGAAAGTATATCAGTGCAAGTACATAAATAGGTACCGCTGCAGCGGAAAGGTAAATGATGTTTCCGTGTGCTCTGGTTTCCGTTATGGTGCTCTGTTGCTCCAGTAGCGGTTTAGTCCTGCTGGCCACATGACCCAGAAAGCTGTCCATAGACAAATGCCAGCTCCCTCAGCCTGAAAGCAGGATGAGTGCCGCAACCCCATAGTCGCCTTTGACTGGACTTAACCATCCAGGGATCCTTTACCTTTTACCTTTTATTTACTGATGTAATACACCACTAAATGGCAGCTGTTAGATCAGATAAACAGACGCATGCAAAGGAAACACCCATCTGAAGATTCATTTGCCCAACAAACATCTTCCTGCTTCATAATTTGAAATGGTACCAAACATTCCAATCTACTTTAATAATAGAAAGTTTGACATTTATGGATGAGAAGGAGAGGTCCTGTTTGATAACTAGCTAAACAGACTGGGGTCTCATGAGTTATCTGTGATCAGCACACAAGTGAGGAAACAGTTAACCGTTGCAAAATATATATGTATGTATGGTCATTTCCTGAGCTGTGGGGTGCTGCCAAAACAACATCTTCTCACTTACTTCCCATCACATGTGGCTCTTGCATGCTATGATCTACACACCAAAGCAGGTAAGTGCTACTTTGTCATCTAAAACCTACATTCTATGAGATACGTGTGATTTTTCATGTCCCTTGTTTGAGCCTAAGTTTTCTTGCAGTGAATTATGTCATGTCTGATCACTGATGGCTTAACCAATTGCACATTGCTATCAAAGCAACTTCCGTAACAGCTCGCAATCAATAACTAACTCAGGGAAAGGAACTGTGTTATTAAACAGCCACAAGTATTATTAAGATTAAATTAGGAACTGCTTTTAAAATTAAATTAGTTGTGTATAAGCTGACTATTTTAAAGCGAAGTTGTATTGCATTTTAAACACAAATGATTTCATAAACCTTTCTGTACTTGGGACAGGCAAACAAATGAAGTAATGATTTGTAGCAATTTTGAAACTGCTGTTCTAGTGGGGAAAGAGTGTGGGAGACAATCATTTCGCACAACCCCTTTAAGAATTATTAGTATGTATCTTTATCAGAAAAGCAACATTTTCAGTCTCTTAATCACCACGAAAGCAGAACTTGGTTGCTTGCAGAATTCAACCGCAATTTTTAAAATCACAGTGCATAAAAGCAAACTGTGCTTATTGTCTCTTACATAGGCTAAAACAGTTTGTCTTAATTGTAAAATAATTGCCAATTGCTGACCTATGGAAAATTTCAGGTACAGGAAAGTTTTTACGGTCTTTAGTGCTCCTCTAAGTCCATTTCACCATCTGTGTACCATTTTGGAATTAGCCAATCTGCTTATCTGCCTTTAATGTTATTTTTATTATTAGTTCTTTAATCCATTCTGTACGTAGTGGTTGGAGTTAGGGAGACCTGGCACCCCACACTCAGGCATGAAGCTCACTGGTCAATTTGGGGCCAGTCGCTCAAGCTAACCTACCATATTGTGTTGTTATGCAGGTAAAATAGGTTTCTTTAAGTAATGATGAGATAGGAATCTGACAAGATTAAACCCATGTACTCTTTGGCTAGTTGGATACATGCAATAGTTGTTAATTGACTTCTTATGATATATGTATACCTTCCCTGCTATATCTGGTACAAGTGCATACTGACTGGTGTTCAGGCACATCCTTGATGCACATTATATATATGCTGCACATATATGTATATCTTATAGATCAGGCTTCCTCAACCTCGGCCCTCCAGATGTTTTTGGCTTACAAGTCCCATGATCCCTAACTAGCAGGACCAGTGGTTAGGGATGATGGGAATTGTAGTCTCAAAACATCTGGAGGGCCGAGGTTGAGGAAGGCTGTTATAAGTTGTTCAGTGGTTTTCTTTCTTTCTTTCTTTCTTTCTTTCTTTCTTTCTTTCTCCAAACCTTTATTAGGCATTACAGATATAGACCATCTTAAAAGATTCATATACAAACATTTAAAAATACATGCAAAGAAGCAGCCATATATAGTAACAGAAATTTTCATTGGAGTGTCTTCCTGCTAAACCGTGCCATTCACCACTGTGGTTTTCAACCAGTGTGCCGTGGCACCCTGGGGTGCCTTGAATGATGGTCAGGGGTGCTGCAAGCAACACTAGACTCTGTCCCTCTTTCCTTTCCTCCCTCCTCTGATGCCCTCTTGCTTCCCTGTCTCCCAAAGGCTTGTGTGGCTGTTCGTTGCGGCAGCCCTGGCTACAAGCTGCCCCGGTGAATGGAGCCTCTGGAGCTGGCCAGGGGTGCTTCTCAGACCCCTGTGGGGCAGTTTGAAGATGCACCTCTCTTTGGGGTGGGGTGGGGCAGCTCAGAGACCAGGGGCAGCAGCTGTGACTGTCCAGAGGACTCCCAAGGAGAGGAGAGGAGAGGAGGCTGAGGGAACACTTCACAAGGGAGGGTGTTTGAAAAGGGGTGAGGGGCTGTTGGCTCTGCATAACATAACATAACATAACATAACAGGGCTTCTGGGCTCCACAGCTGCAGAAAGAATGTAGTTGGTCAAGGCAGCCATGGGCCCAAAAAGAATGAAAACCTCTGTATTAGTACATAGTTACCTTTGGGGTTTCACTACGAAACAAATACTTGCAGTACTTGAGTATGATGTAAATATCTTTGACATCTCCTACAATTTATTTGTAGAGGACCTCAAATAGCATTTTAGCGTTGTCGCCACCCCCCACCCCCATTATAACGTTGGCTGGTTTATTCTTGCAAAACACAGAAACACCAGGTGCGATGCATTTTGTGGGAAGACTGTGATTTACCATATACATAGTTTCATGAATGAAAAAAAGGAAAGTTTGGGTTCGGATAAGCAAAGTACATCTGTAGGAAACCACATACCGGTATTCAGAATAAACTCCCAGGCAGCTGAAGCTGGAGTAGTCACCCAGGGGAAAGATCATAAGTATAGTCTGAGACCATGTTTGCACCATCAGTTCACACAAGTGGATTCAAAAGAAGAGAATACTTCTTTCACCAGGAATCGTGTGACTTGACCTTCCTGTAGTGAGGATGTCCCCACCAATAAATCTCCTGCAATATTCACTGGTATATATGTGTGAATATTGCACATTCCTTCTGTGCATGCAAGCCTACTATGGTACACACAGGAGCAATGCAGTTGTGAAGAACAACGCAGGTAATATATTTGTGCTACACCATACACAGTCTGATTGTCTTATACTGCAACTAGTATCATTTTTGTTCTCTTGGTTTCTCATTTTTCCAATATTAAATTCAGTTCTCCATAGTTCTGCAGCATTTTTTTTTCAAAAGCTCAGCATTTTAGTGTCTATTTCTCCCAATAAACACAATTTTTTATGCAGTTTTGATGAATGTATAGATTTCTGCAAGCCATTTCTCCTGATATAATGCACCGTTCTATGTAATTTTCACCAGTGTCTTCATTTCTCCTGAATATATAGATTTTGGTAAATCAGTGTGGATTTTGAAGGATGGCTGTGGTTCAGTCAGGGCAAATTCGATAGATTTGACTTGAAATGTGAGAGAAAAAGCAGCAGCAGCCCTGCTGCAGCATGGTATTCTATGTGCTTCAGGAGCCATGCATGTTGATCTAATCATGTGACTGTCTTTCACAATAAGTGTCAAGAGAGGGGTTTATTTGAGTGGGCAGCAAGGGTAAGAATATTAGTTATGACTGTGCAAACTACAACAAAAGTATACTACAGGAACAGCTTTCCTGTATCATCAATGCATCCAGCAATATTTGTGTATATGAAGGGAACACTCCACTAACGAAGGCCTATATCACCCAGGAGTAAGAATGATCACCATGCTAAGGATAGCCCCACCCACTTTTTCAGAAGTATTAACTCATTTATGGGTGCAGGACAAGTGACCCAAAGCCTTTGTTCTATCCTGTCCAAGTTGTCCTTGTTGCAAAGTGCATGTGGCAAAAAGGTGTTTTCAGACTTAACTGCCCCTTGTTGTGTGGGAAATCATCAAAAAAGCTTTGCCGTTTTGAATTGTTATCAGCTTGAAAGAAAGAAGAAAAATCAGTGTACGGAAATAAACATCAAATATCAAGGATTTTTAACGTAAGAATTAAAATAAAATAGATAAAAATGAGAAGGAAAAAGATGAAGAATCAGCAGGGGTTTTTTTTCCCTATCAGCTTTAAAAACCTGTATAAAATTCTTACTCCACAATAACATCCAACTCTTCTGCTTTCCATAAACCAACCTTTCCCCCCATAGTCTTCAAACCCTGATACCACAGGTTCTTTTTCCTTGTTGCGCAGAAAGTCCGTAAGGGGTTTCTAGTCATTAATAAATGTCAATCGTGATTTTTCTCTACTTATCATCAGAAAGAAGAGCTGATGGTCCAGCACCCCTCTGCCAGCTTCTTCTTCCAACCCAGGAAAATTGAAATGATTGGTAACAACAAGGGAGGGGCTGGTTGATAGAGAAGTGGTCACTTCAGAGCTGATTCACATGTTACTTCAGGCTCTACCCCACTCACTGAAGTTGCTCATTGGCATGAGCAAGATCTAGAAACTACCCGTTAGTTCACAGATCTCAACTGCTAGCACAGCCTTCAGCATTCAAGGGTGTTATAGATAAAAGAGATAACATTTAGAAATCCACAGGCAAGGATGCTTTGCATGCATGTACGCAATCTGCAAACTGCCTGACACTCCATATTGCCAAATTGTAAGGTTTAAATGGAAATCACCTTTCCCCAAGTTTACTCTTTATGGAAACACTAATGAACTTGGAAAGCTTATTTGGTTCAAGTTAAAGCAGGCTTCCTCAACCTCGGCCCTCCAGATGTTTTGAGACTACAAAGCATCTGGAACCAGTGTGGTGTAGTGGTTAAGAGCGGTTGTCTCATAATCTGGTGAACCGGGTTCGCGTCCCTGCTCCTCCGCATGCAGCTGCTGAGTGACCTTGGGCTAGTCACACTTCTCTGAAGTCTTTCAGCCCCACTCACCTCACAGAGTGTTTGTTGTGGGGGAGGAAGGGAAAGGAGAATGTTAGCCGCTTTGGGACTCCTTTGGGTAGTAATAAAACGGGATATCAAATCCAAACTACTACTACTACTACTACTACTACTACTATTCTTCTTCTTCTTCTTCTTCAATTCCCATCATCCCTGACCACTGGTCCTGCTAGCTAGGGATCATGGGAGTTGTAGGCCAAAAACATCTGGAGGGCCGAGGATGAGGAAACCTGAGTTAAAGGCTTGGTCTTGCATGGGTGGGGAACCCTTTTCAGCCCTTACAGACAACCTTCTAGGGACTGCCTACTGGTAAAAGGTAGGACTAGAGGCAGAAGCAGTGGAGGCCACAGCTATAGATGTGTTTCTAATCTTTGTACAGTAGGCTGCATTCCGCCAATGCCAAAATCAGAGGTATCCCACCCAAACCATGCATCTCTCCATCTTCCAACCAGGCAAGCAAGAGGCATTATGACAGTTCAATGACACAAGCAAAGGCACCTGAGGAAGGTGGGGAGCATAGACAGTGAGAAGAGTAGTCTACAGAGTTCTGAGGGGACAGAGTTCTGAGGGTCGCTTTTGAACACTTGGAGTTAACTGCCCCAATCCAAGACCAGGCTCAGAATTTCCACTTGAGATAAAAAGGCTAAAGAGTTATCCACCCATTCTGCACTTAATTGCAGCCTTGATTTATCCTTCTGAGGCAGCTGATTTATCGCTCTGGGGGCAGTTATCCAGAGTTTTGGAGCACGTTGCCAGCTGTGTATGCTGACGATACACAGCTCTACTTCTCCTTTACATCCGCATGTGTGGCAGTGGATGTTCTGAACCATTGTATTGCCTCAGTCATGGACTGGGTGAGAGCCAATAAACCGAAGCTCAATCCAGATAAGCCCCATTCAACAATATTGCATATGCCCAGAGCCGGATTTTGATTTGATGAGGCCCTAAGCTACTGAAGGTAATTGGGCCCTTTATATGTCCAGCTGTCCTTTGTCAACAACAAATTGTCGCTGTTTTGTGTGTGTTGAATATATGCTATATGGTAATTTATGGAGCTAATAAATCCATAATAGGTATCTAAAGCCATTTGCACAGGTTGCCATGCAACCAGTCCATGCAGAATGTAGGCACCCTATATATAGAAATGAGCAAATATTTCAAGGAACAGGCTAGCAGGCGGGGCCCATTACTTACATCATAGGAGCCTACACAACACAAAACACTGTTGCTGTATGTAGGTTTTATTTTATTTGTTTTTTACCTTATATTTTAGAAATATACATACAGGGTTTTTCCAGTTAAAATTTTTTGGGGGCCCCAAGAGAGTGGGGCCCTAAGCTATAGCTTATTTAGCTTACACGTAAATCCGGCACTGCATATGCCTCTGAGTTTACGTGCATCAAGTAACAGCCAACTAATTAATACTCAGAGCAGACCCACTGAAATATATGTACTTAAATCTACTAATTTCAACGGGTCTACTCTGAGTATAAGAGACTCTTTCTCTTTAGTTTACAGCCATATTTATTTAGCATATCCGTTTGTTAGCAAAACAGGGTTTAAAGGTTACTTTCAAGTTTCCACTCCAGTTTGTATACAGGTTTTAGCCATGCACCCTCCAATTTGCGCTGCACTTTGATACAAATCATTGCAACCACTTCCTCATTGCTCATGGCTTCTGTTTCACAGCTTTACAACACACCCCAGCATTCAAGAGCGAGCAGCGCCCGCGCAGCTGCCACACTGTTTTCAAACCACTCTGCGAGGTGACGGCTCCCACGTGGCAAGTTGTTTGTGTGCAGAGCTGCCATCAGCAGATCAGGCAATCCTCTGCATGATGGCTCTGGGCCTCAAAGGTGAGGTCTTACAGTGCTGCGGAGGAAATCAGCCATTGTCCACTGCACAAAGGCAAATGCCGCAGGCTGCAAAGATGGCCATTCTGTGGCAGCTGCTATATATGCATCAGAATTGAAGGTTTTTATTTTTAGAACACTTGATTCCAGATCATCGCTATTTTGGGGTGGGATCCAGAAACATGCCGGTACATTCTAGTTCCGCAATTAAAGTTGATTTGGTGCTCTTGCTCCTCACACCGCGACCTTTTTGCAGTAAAGAAAGTGACAGGAAAATGCACTGGCTATGCTTGATGAAATATCATATAGCCTCCTTGCAAACCAATCAGAATGAATGTCTGTGGTATTTAACCTCTCCCCACAAACGCTTGTCTAAAAAATAAATAAATCAGGATAATTGCTCATAAACAGTAAGTCTGGAAGTGACCTTATCTTGCTTCTCTGATGGCAATCAAAGGAGAGGCTATTTTTCTTTTTGAGGTCGTGTACATACAACACATTTAAAGCACATGGCTTCTCCTGGGAACTGTAGTTTGTTAAGGGGTTAACTACAGTCCAGGATTTTTTTGGGGGGAGGACTGCTTTCAAATGTAGGTGACAATTAAGCATGATCTCTCTGTGTGTTTGTCTATTGTATATTTTTCGGGCAATTAGGAAGTGGAGTGTTGAAATTTCTCAATAATAATGTTGCCAGAAAGATGGTTGTTGGCTCACTCATTCCCGCTAGCATTCTTTCTTTTGCAATATAGTTATATACGTAGTCATCTTGGCTAACCAGGAGTAATTGCTGCCCCTGGATGAAAACTTTCAGTAATGCAGGGGCTGTTTACCTTCAAACACATTTTGTTCAGAGCCTTGATTCAAGGAAGGAAGGAAGGAAGGAAAGAAGGGTTGAGGTTGATTTTGAACAGAGAAATGGTTGAGGGAAGAAGCTATTTATGTGCTTCATTTTACATACAGTGAGTGGCCCACAAAGAAGTATGTGAAGCCCCTACTCCACTATCCCTCAGCTGGGCACAGTGGAATGCTTCTCGCCATTACCAGGAAAGGGAGACCCTCCTGCACATCATAGAGTTAGGTAGAATCTACACACATATATAAAAACACGGTGAAAATGCTTTTAAAAAACCATTTTGAAAAATGCATTGAATTTTGCATAGCTCATTGTCCCATCCAGTGTCGCATTTGCATATTCCACTTTACAACACGTTTAAAATGTTTTATTTGCAGTTGTGTAGATGAGTCCATATTCCGTGGCCTGCCTCACTGCAAGGCTCTAGAGTGCACACTCTTTCACAAGGGGCACAAGCTCTTTGTATACATAGGGATCGGGCTGGAAAAGTCCTTAGTCTGTTTGATTTATTGCCACTGAAATTCCAGATCCATCAGGCTAGAATCTAATTTGGCCTGTTTTCCAGCCAGTCCTCCATCTTCCTTTTCCCCAGCATTACATTCATTCATCTGTTCATCTGTTCTGGGCAGCTTCCAACATATATAAAAACATAATAAAACATTTTTAAAAACCTTCCCTATACAGGGCTACCTTCAGTTGACATATTGGCTGGTTAACTCCATGCCCTCCAACATTTCTTTGATGAAAATAGACGTGCTAAGGAAAAGCGGGACATTTAGGGATCAAATCAGAAACCGGGACAGCTTCTGTAAATCTGGAACTGTCCCTGGAAAACAGGGGCACTTGGAGGGTCTGAACTATCCCCCCCCCCATTTTTTTGTATATGGATCAATGTATATACAAGAAGCGAAAGGGACATAGAAAACTATATCACTGTATTACAGAGAGTAAATTCTAGGAAAAAGCACTGGAGCAAACACAGTTCTTATTTCTGTCTCCTCAGAGTATGTGCTTATGGACACGTTCTGAAGAAAACACAAGCGAAACGTGACTATGGTTTCCTCCAACTGATGGGTCTAATCCTGATCTAATCCTTTTCATTTCTCTAGTGTTAGCATAGTGATTCTGCTATACAGTTGCCCAGTCTCATTGCCTGCATAATATAATATTCCCTTAAATGGAGCTACACTAAGTCCAGCCTAAGTACCTCTAGCCTTTTCACCTGCAGGAAGTCTCAAAGCCTTTAGGGTGGTGATGCCAATTCTGACAAAGGGTTAAAATGCAAAATGCACTCAGTGGCGTAGCGTGGGTTGTCAGCACCTGGGGCAAGGCAAGTAATTTGTGCCCCCTAACCCGTGGATTTGCGCCCCCTAACCCGTGGATTTGCACCCCCTAACCCTAACCCCCAGATGTTGCGCCCGGTGCGGCCGCCCCCCCCTGCACCCCCCACGCTACGCCACTGAATGCACTCAAAAAGCATTTCCACGCCCTGCATTTGGCAGTATTTTACCTTCTATGTGGTAACACCAAGCCTGACCACAATGTCCCGTTTTCAACAAATGACTTTTGCTAAAGGAAAAGTCTGCCACTTTTCAGTAGACAGCGTAGGTTATATCGTTTTCCTCTCCGCTCCACCCTGCCAACCCCTTTACAATGGAAATAGTTTGCTTGTAACTCTTCCACACACACACACACCGTGTATAAGACCTCCCCTATTTGGGGAACTCACTTTTAAGATAATGAGGGGAGATGGCCCCAAGTTGTTGAGCCTCTCTCCCCACGCAGCTGCGGGCAGGAAACACTCCCCAGATCATTTCCTGCGTGCAGGAAGGGAGTGTTTCCCTCACGCAGCGGCATCGGGGGAAGCTGCGCACCGCCAGCCAGCGCCCCCAGATCGCTCCCTGCTTGCTGCGGCATCGGGAGAAGCTGTGTGCCAGTAGCCAGTGCCCCAAGATCGCTCCCTGTGCGCAGCAGCAGCTCCCCCCCCCCCCCATGCCACTATCCGTGTATTGGATGACCCCAGTTTTTTGACATGATTTTTGTGTCAAAAAACCTCGTCCAATACACGGAAAAATACGGTAAAGCCAGGTCGAATAAAGACACCAGAACGCAAGTGCATGCATTCGGTCGCCGAGTAAAAAACAATCCTAGGCCACATTCACACCAACATTTAAAGACCTGCGATGCCACTTTAAACAGCCATGGCTTCCCCCAAAGCATTCTAGGAACTTTGTAGACTCATAGAATTGTAGAGTTGGAAGGGACCACGAGGGTCATCTAGTCCAGCCCCCTGCAATGGAGGAATCTTTTGCCCAACGTGGAGCTCGAACCCACGACCCTGAGATTAAGAGTTTCCTGCTCTACTGACTGAGCTATCTCATAGTTTGTTAAAGGTGCTGAGAGTTGTGAGCAGGCTTGTTTTTCCCCTCCCATAGCTATAATTCTCAGAGTGGTTTAGCAATCAATCTCTCTTCACAGGGAACTCTGAGAAATGTAGCTCTGGGATAGGAACAGGGCCCCCCAAGAATTCTCAGCAATAGTCAGGGGTTATGGAATTGAGTCAACAACCTAGGGGAGCCACCACAATGGCCAGCCCTATTTTATGGAGTTTTCAGCCTGAACCCTTCGTGAAGCTGTCCAGGATGCCACTGAATTCTGAAAGCCTTGCCTCATCTCAATCTCAGTCTATAATTTTTGCATTGGGTCAGAACTAGGGATGGGCGAGAAACTTGGTTTAGTTTGAATTTCAATATGAACCTAACTAATAATGCACTTCCCAAAACGATATGTGAACCGAAACACAGCTATCTTTTGAAATTCACACTTCTCCAAACTTTGCGATGCAGTTCGCCAATCAAATAACGTGCACAAAAATACATATATCTGTGTGAACAATATATAAAGCACATTATATTAGAGAAGTTTCTTGCAAAACAATGTGCATAGTGTGAGATGTTTGCACTAAAACGCCAACAAATTTTCACATTAACTAGTTAAAATAAATAAATAAATTGCAAGCCGGTGCAGGAATGCGCGAAACTGAAATTAAGATTGGCAGAGTGAGAAACTCAGATTGACATACAGTATTCATATATCCTTAGTCAGAATCCTAGAACAGAGCAACTTCATTTGCACCAATCTGAGTGCACCTTGTCCTCAGTAGCTTTTAGCGGCTGATTCGGTGTTCCCCGAAGTGTGTTGTTTGCCAGAAGCGTTATTTGCATAGTTATTTGAGGTTCTGCAGTGAAATGGCTTCTGAACTTTCTTGGTGACAATTTGGTGCAACGACCAGGTTATTTTAGTCCTGAACAGCACGTGCATGCTGTCTCTATGGCACCTGTTGCTTTTGCATCCTTTCGTGTACCACATTCAGAAACAGCCAGGCTCATGCAAATCTTCTTTTGCACCTTTCATCAAAAACATTTGCTGCCTGGGCCACCTTTGGGAGGATGGGCAGGAGAGAAATGCAATAAATTAATAACAATAACTAGGGGCTTCACCCCTGCTGGCTCCAGGGGTGAAGCCAGTGTGGTGTAGCGGTTAAGAGCGGTAGTCTCGTAATCTGGGGAACCGGGTTCGCATCTCCGCTCCTCCAAATGCAGCTACTGGGTGACCTTGAGCTAGTCACACTTCTCTGAAGTCTCTCAGCCCTACTCACCTCACAGAGTGTTTGTTGTGGGGGGAGGAAGGGAAATGAGGTTGTTAGCCGCTTTGAGACTTCTTTGGGTAGTGATAAAGCGGGATATCAAATCCAAACTCTTCTTCTTCTCTTCTTCTCCACTCACCAACCCCCCTGTCCCCCATTAATGTCCTACAGATTCCTCTTCCCACTCTAAGCTTACAACTACTAAGCTCGCTCTTCACCTCCCAAACCCCATTTCTGAAGCCGCTTTTCCCTCTTATTCTGCATGCCCATGCCTCCCCCTCTCCCAGCATCTATTGCATCTATAGTAAGTTCTCCTTTGAGAACTTTGGTTGTTGACTTGACTCTCCCTTTCCGTGGCAGCCATTTCAGTGCCATCAATCTGTGTGAGCAAATAATAATAATAACAATCAGCGTCTTGCATGCCTGGACAGATGTTTCTTGGTTTGTTTTTAAAACTGTGCACCAGACAGTTTGCGCATGATATAATCTATGAAAAAAGGAAGTCAAAAACATCAGCAGTCAAAAACACTCCCTTTATCTTGTGATGCACATGACCCTGTAGAAATATTTCCTGTCGCGCTAGCCTAAATGTTTCATTACGTGTACTGCCATGTGCTAGTGAGATGCCCACCAAATGGTGGGAATGTAGATGGAAATGAGGCCAGCATGATGGAGTGCAGCTGAATAAGTGGGTGAGTGCACAGACCCAGATTCCCTCCCCAAATTGTTTTGCATCCTCTTTCTTTCCTTTGACCCATTTACTTCCTGTAAATCCCCTTGGGATTCTTGCCTCTGTCTGCGGCTTGATACGCACCCTTATTTCAGCTGCCTTCTTCCCTTTCCCCTTTCAGTACTATTCAACTAAAGAGAAAATATCCTTGTTCTTCAAAAGCCCTGCATTGTCATCCAATTATTTCTCAGGTAATAGGTGTTCGCATCTTTATGCCTGCACTCATTCTTGGCCCTTTGTGGTGTAGTGGTTAAGAATGGTGGACTCGAAATCTGGTGAACCAGGTATGATTCCCCGTTCTTCCATATGCAGCTGCTGGGTGACCTTGGGCCAGTCACACTTCTCTGAAGTCTCTCAGCCTCACTCACCTCACAGAGTGTTTGTTGTGGGGGAGGAAGGGAAAGGAGAATGTTAGCTGCTTTGAGTCTCCTTCTGGTAGTAATAAAGCGGGATATCAAATCCAAACTCTTCTTCTTCTTCTTCTTCTTCTTCTTCTTCTTCTTCTTCTTCTTCTTCTTCTTCTTCTTCGCTTCCAGGTCTATTAAGGATGACAGCTTTTGCACCTGTCCTTAGTGGGCAGTTAGTTGCTAAACATGCAAATAAGACTGAGGTGACAGTTGTGATTGGTGGACTGGTTGCTGTTGTAAAAAGGACATAGCTATCTCTCTTAAGCAATCTGCATGGTGGATGGATGTGTGTAATGAATATCGTGAAATGCATCCATCTATGTGTGTGAGGACCATCTTGAGAAGGACAATTATTTCAGCTGCAGTTCTCCTCCCTCACATCCTTTCCCTTTCTTGCCTGATTGCTACTTCACTCATTCATCTGTTGGATCCAGCAATGGATTACACAAAAGGAAAGGTCTCTGGCCACCAGTTCTGGTCTTCAGAATTCAACTTCAGTCGGGGAATGTGATAGATATAGCTTACTCTTGGGTAAGGGGTAGCCTATGACTGCTGCTTCTTTTTCTGACAGTCACAGGCTACTTCCAAGGTCTTGGACTTAGATGCCTTGCTTCAAAATCCAAAGCACTATTATTTTAAAAAGCGAAACACTGTTCTATCTAAAGATTCCTGCATTGCAGGGGTTTGGACTAGATAACCCTCGTGGTCTCTTCCAACGCTACAATTCTGAGATTCTGTCTTGTATATACACAAAGCCTTCTATCTGGATGTTTTCTTTTGCCCTGTTTTTCTCTGATAGACACATTATGGTTTCTCATAAATAAAATGAATTAATCATGCAAATAACAGAACAAAATGTTTCCCCTGTAAATGAATGTTTTGAATCTCTTCACATTTTTTTCTAAGAATGTGTCAAAGTACTTCTAACAGCGAAACCAACAAGCCAACATCTTGTTGTCAACTACGTTTGAAACATTAACATATTTCGGTGAAAAAGTACTTCGGCCGTTAGAAAATCTCGTGCTGGCACAGACCTTTTTAAATGTGCAAGCAATTTCATAAATAAATCCACAACTGTTCTAGGACTCATCTATATAGCTGCAAATAAAATGTTTTAAGTGTATTTTAAGTGCAATATACAATGTGATATTACATGGCGATGGTGAGCCTTATGGAAAATTCAGTGTAGTTTTAAAAACATTTTTTTAAAGAAGCATTTTCAGAATGGTTTTTATACGTGTGTAGATTCTACCCTAGACTTACCATTTTCATATTGCCAATTACTGTCTGAAAGAGCAGCGGATATACAAATCAGGTGTATTTGCAGAACTGGCAGCAGAAGGGTCATATGTTAAGGCGTGGTCCAACAGGAAACCACATCCAAGCTTCCTTTCTCATCTCTCTCCCCTCCCTCCCCACATGCAAGTGCTATACTTCATTTGTCAACCTGGTTTCTCTCAAGCAGCACAAATAGATATGAGACAAAAGCACAGAGTGTGTTATGTCTTAGAATGGCACACGAGAAATAGCTGGTGCAAGTCTCAGCACCTGGTTCAGGGCGGTGCCTATGCCTAGGACCCCACTTCTGGGCTTTGTTGTGGGGAAGGCAGCATCACATCAAAGAGGCAATAATTTCCGCAGAATGGGTGTTGTGATGTCTAAGAGGCATTGCGAGGGATGTGATTTCACAGTGAGCATCTGCAACAGAGCAAGCTGCCTCCTGTACTCTGAATAGTTGCATAGAAGAGGTGAAATCTGGAAGGTCTCACTTTTGGAGCCCATAAATCAGAGGTTGCCTATCTTTCTGGACCAGCGAGTACATTCTGAATTTTGAGAAAGTGCTGGGGGTGCTGTCACAAAAAAGCTGGTGTGTGTGGCGTAACACAAAACTAGAGAGGCAGCCACTCCCACCATCCATGGTAAGTTGGCTATGTCCTGCTGGTCCTGACTAATAATAATAATAATAATAATAATAATAATAATAATAATAATAATAATTTTATTGTTTATACCCCGCCCATCTGACTGGGTTTCCCCAGCCACTCTGGGAGGCTCCCAACAGAATATTAAAAACACGATAAAACATCAAACATTAAAAACTTCGCTTGGCAGGGCTGCCTGCAGATGTCTTCTAAAAGTCAGATAGTTGTTTATTTCCTTGACATCTGATGGGAGGGTGTTCCACAGGGCGGCTGCCACTACCGAGAAGGCCCTCTGCCTGGAGGAGATCACACCATGTTTCACATAACACATACAATCACACACACACACACACACACACACACACATTGCTGTTGCCTAAAAGCAACAGAGAGCACTTCTCAGTACCAGGGAAAAACACACAAGGTGGCTAAACCACACTCCCTCTCATTTCACAGAAACCACTTAGAAGGTACCTGCACATTTTGCCACATAACTTTCTTTTTAGAAAACCTAGAGACTTACTTATTTTAAAAAAGAAACAGCCTTGAGCCCTGGGGCAGCAGTGAAATCTATATGGGCAGCAGCTTAGTGACCCCTGCCCTAAATGATAACCTACAAATGTTGGCATGTGTAGCTTGCTTATCATTTGAGGGACGCAGAAAGAGGAACCTTCCAAATCCTCCCTTCTATACAACTGTTAAAACTTATGTATGATAACAGTACGGGAAGCCTGCCCCACCCCTCTGCATTACTTTACTTTACAGTGTTCCTTTGCAGAATGAAGCAGCAAGATGAAGCGACTTTTCACCACTAGTGTAGGCTCTCCAGCCTGCCATTTGGTGTGGAAGGTTCAGGTATTTACCTGCTTCTTGCAAAAAAACTGCCTGCTATTTCAAGCAGCGAGCATTTCCAGCAAAGAAGCATCCCTTGACCTGTTCCAAGCAGCAAGCTGGTGCACCTCCTCTTGAGTAGGTCTTGGAGGGGGTGCACTGAATTAGTTGTCTCCTTTCTAAGCTCAAAAGCCAATATATTTAATGTCAGTACGATGATGGCATAGTATCTCAGTAAATATCAACAGTGTGCTCACACCCTGAGTCCACAATGGCAGTTCTGGTCACTCCATTGGCTATATAATATTTAATATTTAGCATTTAATCTTTTCTAATAAGATGCACTTGTGCATGACTCAAGTTGTAGCACAATGATATGATGCTTTTCATCAAAAGATCCACACTGTGGTTTGAAGATTTCATTACTTAATTGGTAGCTGTGAGGTTATTTTTTGGTCAGTTTGATTTACTTTGCATTTGTCAACGCACAGATGTCATGTGAAGTCAGATATATGGGGTGGAAATCTCTGCCTTTTACATCTTTGGCTTAATCTCTGAGGTTGACCTTTCTGTTTTGGCAATAAATGGTGTATGGTTATAATCGCTGCCATCTTCAGTATTGGTTACGTGAAGAAAGGAAGCAATCTGTCACTTGACCAATGCAAAGAAACCGCAACAAAGTCTGCTTAACTGATGGACCCTTTCCAGTCCTGTCATTCTGTGGTGGTGGTAGGGACAATAATATAGTAAATTGCCGGGAACCTAACAAGTCTTTCATTATGGCCAGATCAGCCCCGAATTCTTTACAAATGTTGGTGAAAATGTACCTTTGTCAACCTGGTTGGTTCTAGTTCCACTAAAACTGGACTGGTTTAACAGAGAAACATTAAGGATTTGGGGCCATGTATGCCAAAACGTCTGAGCTTCCTAAATTGTGAAACTTCTCAGCTTCCTAAATTGGATGTTTTATTCAAAACATAGGTTATAAACAATGATCTAGTAAGTTTTAAAAATGTCTACACTACCCACAATAAATCCTCACCCTAAACTGAGCCATCTAGGTATGAGGGTACAAGAGGGGGGTGGTTCTGGTCTGACACAACCTTTAAACATGCTCATAGATTTGGGACCTGTGCATTTGAGAAACTCTCTCAGCTGCCCCTATATTGCTTTTGCTTCAGCAGTGTAGCAGCTCAGAATGAGAGGAATGGAGCCTTCCGATCCAGACAGACCCACCCATCCTCCCCCAGGGCTGCACAAGTAGATGGAACAGGCAGCTACCCAAGCGCCTGCTTAGCTGCACATGAGCTGTTTGGAAGGAAGAGGCAGCACATGGAAGTATCTGAGAGTTGGCTAGGGACCCAGACAACTAGTGTGGAGATCTCTAGTCCTGGGGACGCCGAGATCTGATGGCTCCTCAGGGCACTGGCAGTGCAAAGTTCTGCTGGGAGGCCCAGCACTCCTTGCTCCTAATCTGCAGAATGAAACCTCAGGTTTTGAGGTCTGGGCATGGCTGAGCCATGGCATTCTGCCATCATTTGGGAGGATGTGGACAGTACCTGGGGAGAGCGCCTTCTCCCCTGTGGTACCCTGCATGCAGAATTCTCTCGTCAAAAGGAGAATTCTTAATTAAGTCTTAAATAATTAAGTGAAAGCATTCAATCTCCTGAGGGTTTTAATTCCTACTGAAATGCACACACCAGTGGCGTAGCGTGGGTTGTCAGCACCCGGGGCAAGGCAAGTAATTTGCGCCCCCCTAACCCGTGGATTTGCGCACCCTAACCCCCAGATGTTGCGCCCGGTGCGGCCGGCCCCCTCTGCACCCCCCACGCTACGCCACTGGCACACACAGAGTCCTACCTCCCCCAAAACATCTTTCCCATTCATTGCAGTGGACAGGACAGCTCATGGCATCCAACCCTTTGAGTATACACTGATCAGCCCCTCAGTGCTACCTAATTGATGCATTATTAAGCATAATTATAATAAAAGCAGTTATTTTTATATCATCCAATATAATCTCAGGGTGTGCCTATTGATGCAATATTGCATTTTAGCACTGCTTGTGTTTGTATTATGTTCATAGCAGGAACAACTTGCCTTTGCATTTTACTTATGACAGCAACATCAGCTATAAGAATCATGTAAGTATTTTTTACTGAACAATCTGAAGATATCACAATATTGCATAATAGTAAGATATAAGGGCAACTTGGTGGTGGTGGTGATTTTATATAGCTGGAAATGGATTTAGCCATAAAGGAAGCTGGAAAATCGATGTAATTGTTGCTACATGTTGTTTTCACTTATCTCTTCTCCACCCTAGGTTGCAGACCTCAGTCACATGACAGAATTCTGCAGAATTCAAGCGCCAACAAGCCCATCATACGAAATGTATTTAAATAGTACCAATTCAACTCTGGACAGTGCAACCATTAACATGCTCCAGAACCAAGTCATCATGGTTGCCTTGCCAGTTGTGTACTCCCTGACAGCAATCATCAGCATCCCTGGAAACGTTTTCTCCCTCTGGATACTCTTCTGCCACATCAAGCCCAGAACCACCTCGGTCATCTTCATGATTAATCTTAGCATCACTGATCTTGCACTGGCTTCCTGTTTCCCCTTCCAAATTAAATATCACTATGATGGGAACAACTGGACTTTCGGCAGGCGCACGTGCAGCTTCGTCACAGTGATGTTTTACGCAAACATGTATTGCTCCATAATCACTATGACCTGCATCAGTTTGGAGCGATACTTGGGAGTGGTAAAACCAATGACGTCCCAGAAATGGAGAAGAAAGAGATACGCGATTGCCTGCTGCCTTGGAATGTGGTTTCTTGTTCTGTTAGCCCTATGGCCATTAGAAGCGGAAGACCTGACTTTTGAAGTGAAAGAACTGAACATTACCACATGCTTCGATGTGCTTAAGTGGAAAATGCTTCCTAGCATGGGGGCATGGGCAGCTTTCCTTTTACTGCCCTTCTTCTTCTTCTTCTTGCTCCCGTTTATAGTGACCATAATCTGTTACTTTAGCATTATTCGGAAGCTGATCCAGGCCTCTAAGAAATATGGCAATGGGCAGAAGAACCGATCTATCTACTTGGCCACCATAGTCGTCTTGGTGTTCATCATTTGTTTTGCTCCCAACAACTTTGTCCTGCTGGTGCACATCATCAGCCGCCTCCGTAAACAGGAAGGCTACTACTACATTTACAAACTCACCTTGTGCCTCAGCTGCCTCAACAACTGCATTGATCCATTCATTTATTACTTTGCATCCAAGGAGTTCTATCAGACATTCATGCAGGTGATCGGCAAGAAGGTACCTCTGATGGAAAGCTGGGAAAGTAGAAGGGAAAGCATGTTCTCTGCCAGGACAACGTCGGCAAGATCGATGTCAAGCGGACACGCGGAAGGGGTGGCGGAACATAGACCATGTTTGCAAAGAAGTGAAAGTGTGTTTTGACACCGGGGTTCAAATGGGAAGCGGGTGCCATCTTTGCTCCGTAAAATGAAACCATAGCACTGGTGTCATTGAATGAAGCCACTGCTGGTGTCATTGGAAGGTATAGATATCAAGGAACACCAAAGGCAGAACTACATGTTACTGGAGAGACATGGTGCTGCTCCCTTCAAATGGCATTATTTTTATTATTTATTAAATATCCACCCAAATATTATGTTCTCCCCAAACCTTCCTTAAAAGGCAGTAAGCTAATCATGTGAAGAAATGTCATCGTGCCATGCATTTCAATGCCTGCTTCAACATCACCCAGTGATATGGGGCCAGGGTGGAAAAACTATGATATGATGGCATTACATCAAGGGATAAGTAATATAAATTATGAGGGACTGGAGTAGAGTTTGAGACAGGGTTACGGCCTTTCATGGCAGCCCAAATGTGCTGTAATATGGAGTTCTGCCCTAAGGAACCAATTCTAAAAAGACATTCACTTACTTGCTGAAAATAAATGTTTAACATTCACCACTTTCACATCTCTTTTCAGCTCATGGCAGTCAAGCCATTTGCAACTCAATCCTCTCTGTTTTGACATATTGTGGCTATAGTATCTAGGAAATCTACTTTATGGAGATCTTAATATTAAGCTTGAAAGTGCCGCCAAAGATCAGCAACACCTTCACCCACTTACTTAACTATGAAATATTCAATGGCTGCACTTTTGTATGTGTACAAATACAAGTTCTATTGTCTCTTGAATTATTCTCTCTTTTTTTAAATCATTTCCGGCCTTCTAAGTTTGAGTAATTGTTTTTAATTTCCAATTTTAATTTCCACTTAATGCTTTATACAATTTGATCAACAGAACTTTCAAGCTTAATATGGAGGTATCAATAAAGTATATTTCCTTGTTTCATAGAGAAGTCAGTAAGTGCAAGCACTACTGACCTTTGGTGGCACTGTAAACAAAAATATTAAGACACACTAGGCAGTCTTACATGAGATTTAAACTGAGATTTGAGATTTCATATTAAGTGTTTCATTGATGGAATAAATAAAGGTGTGGCTGATTCCACAGCTGCAATCTTTTCAGAAATCTTCTGGATGATAAGTGCAACAAACAGATCTCGAAACCAGAAGTGTGAGGACCCTCCGATGTATAATCCATGGTTGTATAAAATGTGAATCTGAGCTGAGTTTAATCCTATAGCTAATTTTAGAAGTTGCTGAAGCCATTTATAAGATTCTAGTCCTAACTAAAGGTGAAAGTTTTGTAAGTTTTTCAGTTCTTTGAAAGTACAGTGTTGGGATTTTCTGGGTGTGTGTTTTTCCTATTAAAATCAATATACTGTGGTAAAAAATGGTGAATGATGTCAATTTCATAAGCAGAATTGATTTAATTACATGAAGTGCTTAGAAAAAAAATAGGCTGTATTCCTTTACCCAAGCTTTGCTGGAAGTAACCTCCCATGAGCTCAATGGGACTTATTTCTGAGTAGACAAGACATTGTAGGATTGCACTTTATTATCCTGAGCCAGTTATCCAAAGAAAAAGTTTGCTTGCTTTTTAGTGTGCGCGTGTATGTGTGATAATTTCAAAAGTAAAAACTTCCACTTGTCCCATGTCTAGAAAGCATGGGTCTGAGCTGTTTTCCACTTGGCCTATGCTTTCCCCCTTTCCCCCCTTGCCCCACTCCTTACCCATGGCTCTTTAGCAAACAGTAATCTGTGGAAACCCCAATTGCTGTTTGCTCCAATTGAGCACTAAAGAGAAGTTTTCCCTGGGTGATAGGAAGCAGCGGGCAATGTTACTGCAGTGGACACCTTGTAGAAAAGGTAGCACAGGCATGTCTGAACGGTACTTCACAGACATGCAGACGAGCAATGCATGGGGGAAGGCTCAGTGACAAAACATGTGCTTCTCACACAGAAAATCCTGAGTTCAGTATGCAGCCTTTCTGAGTAGGACTAGGAACACCTCCATCTGAAGTCCTGGTGGTTGTTGCTGGTCATCTCTGCAGAGTTAGATGGGTCAGTTGTCTGAATAGAACTCCCCTTCTTTCTCTCAAAAACCACCCATGGTTACCTCCCCACCATGCCCAGCTTTCTTAATCTCAGGAAGTGTGTGTGTGTGTGTGTGTGTTTATATAGACTCAGTGCACTTTCAGACTCTCACTACTTTCAGGTGGGCTTTGTTAACATACTGGGCTGGGCAATTATAGCATACCTTCCAAGCGTGACGATTTTCCAGGAACAGTCCCAGAATTACAAAAGCCAACCCGGCTTCCCATTTGATCCTGGAATGTCCCTATTTCCCCTGCCACTGCTGCTGCCGAGGAAAAGGAGGAATCAGTGTGTGTCCTGAGCAGTGGCAGCAAAGGGAGTATCCCATTGCTTCTTCTTTTTATGGCTGTTGCTGCTGGCTTACCCACTTCAGCAGCTCGTAGTGGTTGCTAGAGAGCAGGTGAGGAGGTGAGGTTGCTGCCACCAAGGCCCAGCCCTGAGAGAAGAAGAAGAAGAAGAAGAAGAAGAAGAAGAAGAAGAAATTGGATTTGATATCCCACTTTATCACTACCTGAAGGAGTCTCAAAGTGGCTAACAATCTCCTTTCCCTCCTTCCTCCACAACAAACACTCTGTGAGATGAGTGGGGCTGAGAGACTTCAGAGAAGTGTGACTGGCCCAAGGTCAGCCAGCAGCTGCATGTGGAGGAGCGGAGACGCGAACCCGGTTCCTCAGATTACGAGTCTATCGCTCTTAACCACTACACCACACTGGCTCTGAGGGAGAGGCAGAGGGCAGGGCCACCCTGGGTGGGAAGAAAGGGGGAGCGGAGCGAACCTCATGGAGTCTTGATTACTATATTTTTAAGGAACACTTTGTGCATCCATGTCTAATCTTGCCCCTTTCTAAAACGTATTTATCTCTGTGTGTTTGTAAATCTACCAAAGAATAAAATAAAATCAGAATTAAGGGGTTTTCTCAGGATGGCACAGGGCATGTGTGCTGAGTCCCATGTGATGGTGGCGGCAATTGCCCTTCTTCCGATAGGAAATGCTTGGGGGGAACAAAAAATGGCAGGGTTGAGGTGGGTAGTTGGGGTACAGTAAGAAATGTCCCTATCTGAAGAACGTTGAAGTGTATCTTATAGTTCATTGAGAGGTCTTATGCAACAAAACCACTTCCCCCAAAGAATGATTTTTTTTTAATTTTTTTTTTTGCAATAAGACTGTGAAGGGAAATTGCATTGAAAAGTGTGTGGCGTAACACTTGCTTTAACACAACATCATCTAACCTCCTTGTAAACAAATCTGAACAGATGGTTTTGAAAGAGCCAATGTGATCTAATCTCCCTGAAAACAAACCAGGACGAATGCCCACGTTTTGTTGTTGCTATCATTAATCAATTGGGATTTTTTTAAAAAAAAAAATGCTTGCTGATTCTACTGCATTTGAGAAGCAGCAGAGATACCATCTGCCTAGCCACTTGTTTGAACAAATGAATGGTATGTCAGTGCAGCAAGTCCGCAACAGACTGCTGCATGGAACCACCTCAGGCATGCAAGTTTTTGGGTTTTCTTACAGCACCCACAGGATGATGTCTTCAGCAAAATGCCATCTGCTGTTACCCCCACCCCCAATGTACTCGAGATTTACCACAAGTTTCCACAAGTACTTCTATTTATTGAAATGGTAAATCTGGATTAAAGAGGGAAATAATATGTGGCAGCATTTTTATGAGCATGGCATGTGAATGCTGTGCACATTTTGCAAGCATGAGCAGAACCAAGACCACAATGGGCTGCCACATGGGAGTGCAGACGATTCAGGGGAAAAAAGAATAGTCTTGAAATATCACTGTTGAATTAGACTGACCTCTTGTGGTCAATTCAATGAAGAACCCCAAGTGATTTTTCTCCCAGTTGTAGGCACCTGTAGTAGTTCTGGAATTCTGTCACAGATTGGAAACGTTTTTCTCAAATGGGTGTGTGTGTGTGTGTGTGTGTGTGTGTGCCGTGACATGTGATCAGTTACGTGGGGTCCATTATGCAGCCACATTTGATCAATAATGCAGCCAAAAAAGTCAAAAGCCATGTGCAAGAGGGAGGTATCAGCAGATAATGAGGCTTCCAAAATTAGAAATAAAATCTGTATTCTACAGATTCTACTGTATTCTACAAATTCCGCTACACCCACCACCATCCCAGTGGCAGACCTCAGAATCTCAAATTTCAGCAGTGAGAGTCCTCAGTGAGAAATCAGGGGAGCAAAAAGCAAAACTCCACAGCGCCATCTGGTGCCACTGTGTTAGAATGCATAAACAACGAAAATAAAGCGATTTTTCTTTGCCAATGTAGCTGAGTCCTCAGTGAGAGACCCTCTAAGCTTTCCATATCTCACAGGGTTGGTGAGAGGCTACAAGGAGAGTGAAAATCACTTATGTCAGAGGTAGACTTTGGTGGACTTTCAATGGCTCCCTGTGCAACACCCAAATTTGATGCCCCCCCCCTCGCATCTCGCAGAATCACCTTCCATTGTTCATCATTGTTGCATTGCCCCCTGTGGCACCCTCTTAGTTTTGCACCTGGGGCAAGAGAACCGGTCCCTAAATCTGCCTGTGTTTCTGTCACCTTGAGTTCCTTGGAGAGCCTTGATGAGATATGAGTGGAATAGAAATCGTAATCCTGCGGGCAGGAACTGTCATTTGTAAGCTGACATTTGGGAGTGTTTTGGGCTGTGAAGGACAAAGATGCTTTAAAATAAATAATAATGAAATAATAAAGTAACTGTATGCTTTTCTATACAAATGTTATGTTGCTATGTTCTAGCAAAGCAAAAATAAGTTTGTGTTAGGAAACCAAATCCTCCCTGCTAGGCTTTCTATGGAAAAGTTCAAATACCCCAATGTCAACAAAGTAAACCATGTCTAATAAGCTAACACAGGGACCAGGTGACCCTGACAGGTAATCATTATAACTTACTCCAGAGCAAATTTTGAGAAACCAAAGGATGAAGTGAGCAAGTTGACTGAGATGAAGAACAATGACACCAGGAGTTATCAGTAAAGTAGTGGCCTAGGCTGGATACGCAGGTCAAAGATTACTACGTCCAAGGTTTCGTTATGAAACTGTTGACTTTTACAAATGTGTAATGTATTTTTCCTTTCACAGTATGGATTATAGACACAGAGAGCACAGTCTGTATAGATAACAATTTTACTGTGTTGTACAGGGAAATTTGTTCCTAAATACCTGTGGTCTTCTGTTGAAGTCATTCCTAGTAGCAAATCACTGTGGGAAAGCTGTAAGGGGCAGAATTGTATTTATGGCAGCAATAAAATAAAATAAGATCTGGTGAAATTTGGCAAAAAACCCAACCTTCTGGAAGCCTAAAAACTGAAAACTTTACAGGACTTTAAAAAAAATATATGGATATGTTCAAAATTATAGTCTGCATAATTATGTGGGCCTTAGATTTAGTCACTTCTTAATTTTTTGGTATTTGATTCTTCTCTCAACTTGTTTCTACCTGCAGCGGACCAAAATGTGACATACCCTCTCAGCTTAGAGCTGAAAATTTAAGCAAATGAGAGATATGATTTGGTAAAAGACATGGTTCTTTTTTGTTCACAGATATTTCATCACATTTACCGTATTTTTCGTCCCATAGGACACTCCGTCCCATAGGACGCACCTAGTTTTTTTGGGGGGAAATAAAGGAAAAAAAAATTTCCTTTATTTCCCCCCAAAAAGCAGGTCGGGGGGGAAACCGAACCAGGTCGAGGAACAGCGGGATGGTGGCGCTGCGCCTCCCTGCTGTCCCCGGAGCTTGTGGGGCTGGCCGATGTCTGCCCGGCGGGAGGGGCGCTCTGCTTCAGGGCGCCCCTCGCGCTGGGCGGCAGGCTGCTATCCGCAGCGTGGGGAGCCTTGCAGTGAAGTCCAGCAAGGCTCCCCACGCTGCGGATGTCTGCCTGGCGCGGGGGGCGCTCTGCTTCAGGGCGCACCTCGCGCCAGGCGGCAGGCTGCTATCCGCAGCCTAGATATCCCTGCGGGACCTCCCGCAAGGCTCCCCACGCTGCGGATGTGTTCCCGAAGCACCGGGCACTCTGCTTTCAGGGCGCCTGACGCTCCGGGAAGCAGGCTGCTATCCGCAGCCTAGACAGCCCTGCGGGACATCCCACAGGGCTGCCTAGGCTGCGGATGTCTTCCTGAAGCCTGGAGGGCGAGAGGGGTCGGTGCGCACCGACCCCTCTCGCTCTCCAGGCTTCAGCAAAAGCCTGCATTCGCCCCATAGGACGCACCCAGATTTCCCCTTCATTTTTGGAGGGGAAAAAGTGCGTCCTATAGGGCGAAAAATACGGTAATTAAGTCTCACTTCTTTGGTGTGTGGCGCTATTTTGTTTTGTGTTCCATCATTTTTAATTTTTTATTCTGCCTAAAGCTGGAAGTGACCTAGGTCACTCTGGACCACTGAAACCGAGTTTCCCTGATCATTGTTCTTGCTGGCCAAGGCTGAAAGCAGCACACAGGTACTCAAAGCCTTGGCTAGTATTCTCTGTAAAATGGACTGCAAACACACACAAGAAGGTAAAAAAGAAGGTAGTGATGAAATCATCGTGTTTTCCAGGCTTAAAGATGCTATATAGCACAAAGGCCATACAAAAAACGGTCACCACATTGGCAATTGAGGCCAATGGCATCAAGTCCTGGGCAATGATTATTTCAGAGGGTGGGGACTCCTCATCGTTTAATGGTATGCATATAATGTTGATTTTCTTCATTGTAATTCTACGCACGGAACAGGCGCCCCAGATCCCAATCCCTTCAATGCCAGGTTTGTTGCTGCCCATGATGTTCTCAACCTGCCACACTTTCCATTCAAGATTGGCTGTGGAGCAGATGCTCCATAATGTAGCCGATAAGAGCCAGGACAAAAGCACCCAATTGAAAACAGGACACCCTGCACAACACCCATACTGGAAAGGAGCCATAATGTGCCTGGGGTAGAACGGGAGCTTTGGTACTGGGAAGGCTGGCGATAGAAGGCATGCTGGAGAAAAACAGACAAAAGATAACAGTTAGATAGTTAGGCACAGTATCATATGGACCTCTCCTAAAGTTTGAGCAAATAGTGATGTGCTGCTAAAACAATGCCATCATTCTAGGGCAAATTCTGCATTTCCCCCTTGAGACATAGGAATGGAAAAGTCTGCTGTACCTGCAATCATAAGTGCCAGGAATCAGACTTCCCCAGGGGTGAAGAAATTGCACAACCGCACAACCCCTTTTGTTGCATGGACCCCCTTCATGCAGATAATTAGACTCTTGTCTTATCCACCCCTCCTCTGCATTCCTATGCTCCCCTCCCTTCCCTCTCTTTGTTAAAATGTCAGGCATGAGCCAACCAAAGTTATTCATTCTACCCTTGAAAGAAAGTTTGGTGCAACGGACCAATACAGCTACTGTTCAGGACAGAATCCTTTCTTACTTTAATCCTCATTCTCTCTCTCTCTCTCTCTCTCTCACACACACACACACACACAAAACGTGGAAAAACCTACCAAGTGCCTCTCAGACAGGACAAAAGGAAATAAAAGTCAATTTGTTCTTATCCGAGAAAACACTGCTATCTTGGTGGGGAACTGAGGGGTGCTGAATATATACACCTACATGAAATCAGTTCTTCAACCAGTCTCTGGTATGTGAGGACTTTTCCCAGGGCTTTCTCTTTGTGTGTCTGACCTCAGAGAAGACCTGAGAAGAGTGAAGCTGGTCTGAGCACTGTAGCAACTGCTCCTTGGAGTTCTGTGGCAGTTAGAATGCAGCTTGCTTTGAATGCTCAGAACAACACAAATCATAACTCCTGGGTACTGTCCGTTTGGAACATTTAGCAACTGCTTGGAGGCAGTATGCATTTGAATACCAGTAGAATAGAATCATAGAATCATAGAATCATAGAGTTGGAAGAGACCACAAGGGCCATCGAGTCCAACCCCCTGCCAAGCAGGAAACACCATCAGAGCACTCCTGACATATGGTTGTCAAGCCTCTGCTTAAAGACCTCCAAAGTAGGAGACTCCACCACACTCCTTGGCAGCAAATTCCACTGTCGAACAGCTCTTACTGTCAGGAAGTTCTTCCTAATGTTGATTCTGGTACTTTGAAAAGACACTTTTTTGTTAGATGTAAGCTTATGCAAAGATTGGATACAAAATGTGGCAATAAACACTCCAAGCTGCCAGTTCCAAAGGAATGAGCGAGCGAGATTTGAAAGAAACGAATAGATAAATAAACAAATAGTTGTTTCCGTTGGGTTTCAACACCACTTTGAATTACAGCAACTTGATTCAGTAGTACTGGTGGATCAGACTAAGGATCCATCTAGTACAGTATCTCTTCTCTAAAAATGAAAAGCTTTATAACAACTTTATGGGGACAGGCATTTATTATCTCCATATTACTGTGTGGCAGAGGTGTGGTGACGTCCGATACTGTGGAATAATTTCTTACTTAAATTAAGACCACTCTGTAAATTCATGGTGAGGGCAATCTTTGAGTCAGAGGTTTCCCAGCTCCTTGGTTGCTTTCCTGGTCACCAGAATATCAATCCTCCCTGCTGTCGCTGGTCCCCAGGTAGATTCTTTTGAGATTCGCTGATTTTCATGTGCTATGGGCTTGTCACATTTGTTTGTAGATTTATAAAAGTCGTGTACAAAGATTTTTTTCTGCACCTGCTCGTGGGGATTCCTTCCCTTATAAAACGTGGGACTAAAAACATCCTGCATTCCAAAGCAGATTCCCAATTTGAATCCCGGAAAGGGAGACCGCCCTCTTGTTCCAAACGTGGCTGGGGTTAGGTGGTGCTTATTTTCCAACTAAAGTTGTGTGCGCATTGCTGTGCCTTGGAAGGAAAGCCCCCTCATTCTACAGCAAGAACAGAATAAGGAACTGCTTAGCCTTAAATGGAAATGACTAAGCCTAGGACTTGCCGATCAGAAGGTCGGCGGTTCGAATCCCCGCGACAGGGTGAGCTCCCATTGCTTGGTCCCAGCTCCTGCCAACCTAGCAGTTCAAAAGCACTCCAGTGCAAGTAGATAAATAGGTACCGCTCCGGCGGGAAGGTAAACGGCGTTTCCGTGCACTGCTCTGCTTCGCCAGAAGCGGCTTAGTCATGCTGGCCATATGACCTGGAAGCTGTACGCCAGCTCCCTTGGCCAGTAAAGCGAGATGAGCACTGCAACCCCAGAGTTGGTCACGACTGGACCTAATGGTCAGGGGTCCCTTTACTTTTAAGCCAGTGCCACCAAGTGAAATAGAAAACAATTCCATGCTTAGTTGCTGCGTTTTTAAATGCACCCCACCCCCTTGAGATACTGTTGGTTGGTCTGTGTTTCAAACAGATCTTGTTCTTTATTTGCTCACTAATCTCTAGGGCACTCCCTCCCTCCCTCCCCAGGTCTACAAGGCATGAAAAACGTCTTTCCTAAGCCACAGCAGCAACAGCCGCCCACTGGGAGAAGGAAGGAGAAGCTGCTCTGTCCCTCCTTTCCCTCCCCTCCGCGCAAACTGGGGAGGAGAGGCTGGAGGACTCCGCCCCTCGCCGCTTCCCCCAAGTGCGCCGCGATAAAGGCGCCGGCTGGCTCCCTCCTCTCCTCTCCGTCGGCTCGTCCTTCCCGCGGCCGTCCGGTCCCGCCGCAGCCATGGTCCTGAACCCCGTCATCGGGAAGCTGGTCCACAAGAGGGTGGTGCTGGCCAGCGCCTCTCCGCGCCGCCAGGAGATCCTCACCAACGCGGTGAGTGTGCCGCCTTCGCTGCGCGCCGGGGCAGCCTGTGCGCTCTCGTGGCTCCTGCACCCCGCTTGGCACCGCCTGCCCCCCGGGTGGCCCCTGCCTTCCTTTCCGCCAGGGGGGCTGCTGCGTTTTGGGCGGCTGCACAGGTGGCGACTTCACGTGTAAGTCGCCTTGAGACGGTGGTTTGGAAGGCGACTGATAAATAACTTGTAATGCTATTAATAAACAGCCCATCACTGCATCTTGGCTGCTGGAAAAGCTGCACCGCTTGAATTCCTGCCTGCCAGGTTGACAGCTCAAGAGGGAGAGAGGGAGGGGACGCTGACAATCCCATTGGCAGCCACTTTCTTTCCAACTACTTATCAGGAAAAAATAATACAAATCTGCGGTTCTGCTCCCTCCCAACAAAAGTCTGCACCCCCCCAACAAAATAAGTTTGTTTTGTGGCAACCCTACTCTGAGCCAGGGCTTAATGTGCTCACTCACTCACTCACTCACTCAATCTCACACACAGGCCTCTGCTTTTGGTCCTGGGAAGCAACAATGAAGTGCTCAGGATATACAGTGGTACCTCAGGTTACATACGCTTCAGGTTACATACGCTTCAGGTTACAGACTCTGCTAACCCAGAAATAGTGCTTCAGGTTAAGAACTTTGCTTCAGGATGAGAACAGAAATCATGCTCCGGCGGCGTAGCGGCAGCAGAAGGCCCCATTAGCTAAAGTGGTTCTTCAGGTTAAGAACAGTTTCAGGTTAAGTACGGACCTCCGGAACGAATTAAGTGCTTAACCTGAGGTACCACTGTATTAGTGTCCTAAAATCCTACTTGGCATGTGTTGGAGCCACTGCCCCAGCCACAAATAGCACATCTGTCCTTTGGACGAGCCTCTGTTTCAAAGGGGACAAAAAATTCAGACACACCCTTGTGTCATTTATTGTGGGGATTTAAAAGCAAGTTCTAAAGAAAGGAGCAAGTTTTCAAGTTCATCTGGCTAAAAGTGCGGCGAGGAAATAAATGGATGTTGAGTGCGATGGAAAGTTCATGTCTGCAGCCTGTAAAATAGTTCATGAGATGAAATAAAGGTGCTGTTGTGCAAGTTCACCATGGGTTGGACTCAGACCCAGGATAGCAGGCTGCACTAAAGACAGCTCCCACCCCCCACAACATTCCAGGGGGGAGTGAACGGGGGAAAGTCAGTGGCACAGAGTGCAATGAGATGGCAGGTCTTCAAAGGTGCATTCAGTTCTCACACATTTTGAAGTCTTTGAAAGTACTTGATCCACTAGTTCAGCTGTGGAATTTGCTCCCAATGGAGGCTGTGATGGTCACCAATTTGGATGGCTTTAAAAGAGGATTAAGGGACCCGGGTAGCACTGTGGGTTAAACCACAGCCTAGGACTTGCCGATCAGAAGGCCGGCGGTTCGAATCCCAGTGACGGGGTGAGCTCCCGTTGCTCGGTCCCTGCTCCAGCCAACCTAGCAGTTCAAAAGCACGTCAAAGTGCAAGTAGATAAATAGGTACCGCTCCAGTGGGAAGGTAAATGGCGTTTCTGTGCACTGCTCTGGTTCGTTAGAAGCAGCTTAGTCATGCTGGCCACATGACCCGGAAGCTGTACGCCGGCTCCCTCGGCCAATAAAGCGAGATGAGCGCCGCAACCCCAGAGTCGGCCACGACTGGACCTAATGGTCAGGGATCCCTTTACCTTTAAAAGAGGATTAGACAATAGATCATGCAAGGATCTTGCTATATCAGGCCAATGGCCTGTCTAAGCCAGCATCCTGTTCTCGCAGTGGCTAACCAGATGCCTGTGGGAAACCTGCAAACAGGATTCAGGCACAAGAGCTCTCTCCCCTCCCGTGATTTCCAGCAGCTGGTTTCCAACCATGCCTCCAGAGTCGTGGAGATAGCCGCTAGCCAGTTCAGTAGTCCCTCCACCAGCACCTTAAGCAGAGAGCATCCACATAGCCTTCAAGTTTTGTAAGATTTATTGCTGAAATAACTTAGTGTCTCTAACAGGGCCTCCGGTTTGAAGTTGTTCCCTCCTGGTTCAAAGAGACGCTTGAGAAGTCATCTTTCGCAGCTCCTTTTGAATATGCTGTAGAAACTGCAAGGCAAAAGGCACTTGAAGTGGCAAACAGAATGCATCTGGTAAGCCATATAGGGACCTCGTCTGAGACGGTGCTTTAAAAATGCTGTCAAACTCTTTGCTGTGGCAGTCCAGATCCCTACATCTTGGTTTATTGAACTTGGCTTATTAACAACGATCTATTTAACTACAGAAGTGCATGAGTGTTTGAGATGGGGCATGCAAACAATTACTTGTGTCCATGTGACATTAGGTTGACATTTAATCTATAGTACAGTAGTACAGGAAGGCTTCCTGTTCCAGACAGTTGTACACTAGTGATGGGACCAAGCAAGTGCCAAGTCATCACAGAACCCCCTCATGTGGCACCTTTAGCATAACTGTTTTACATAATGGTTGGTGGGGAAGCTGGAGGCAGTCTAAATCAATTCAAGATTGCTTCTATTGTGCTGATTCTGCACTTGCTGTTTAATTTCCCAACTGTTAGTTTAAGCGATGGTTAAGGTGGAAAACTGAACAAAATGCATTTTTATTTTTTCAGAAACATCTTAGAACACCCGATGTCGTTATAGGGGCAGACACCATAGTGGTAAGTCATATACACCAGCAGCTGAAAATTAGAATCTCTCTAATTAGCAACTTTTGTTTTATCAATACACGCAGGTCCTGCTTTCACTCGCAATACAGAAATTCACTTATCCAAACAGAAAGAATTGTCTCCCAAACCATGCGACACACCCCACTGATTCAGGTGTTCGAACAGCCAGAGTTTGCCACTTCCTTACTTATTTGTGCTTTGCTGGTTGATGGCAATCGTTTTGGGGCAGAAACCACGGAGAGAGGGATGGGGGAGAGATCAGACAAATCAGAGAGGAGGAGGGATGGGACAAATCAGTTTTTCCTTTGTCTCTCTTTTGCTGATTGGCTGCAGCCAATAATGGAAATCGTCAGCTCGTCATGCAAACACTCACCTAATGAACAATTTCCTAGAAACACATTTTGTTCGGAAAGCGGAAGTTGCATGTACTTATAATTGCATGATAGAGATTGGGTATGCCAAACCACCCAGCCCAAGCTTCCATCAATGTGCTTTTTTTAACTCTAGGGTTTAAATAGCTCTTTCCTAGACTTCCTGCTTTTACTTGTGCATGGAATTAAACGCTTATCACCTGCAGTGTTTACTTTAAGCGCTTTGTACACAGACAGAAAGCAAAGTAGCTAATCATTAATATGTAAAAATATCCCAGGGTGAAAAGGAGTTTAAGTGGGGAAGGACTGTAGCTTGAGTTGTACAGTAGATACCGTATTTTTTGCTCTATAAGACTCACTTTTTCCCTCCTAAAAAGTAAGGGGAAATGTGTGTGCGTCTTATGGAGTGAATGCAGGCTACACAGCTATCCCAGAAGTCAGAACAGCACGAGGGATTGCTGCTTTCACTGCGCAGCGATCCCTCTTGCTGTTCTGGCTTCTGAGATTCAGAATTTTTTTTCTTTCTTGTTTTCCTCCTCCAAAAACTAGGTGCGTCTTGTGGTCTGGTGCGTCTTATAGAGCAAAAAATACGGCACTTTAAATGCAAAAAGTCCAGAGCAGGATAGTAAAAACTCCTGTCTGAAATGCTGGTGAACCACTGCCAATACTGTAAGTGTCAACAACACTGAACTAGATAGGCCATTGGACTGACTTGGTATAAAGTAGCTTCCTATGTCCTTATTTCACCTCAAGTAGCAACTCTTCTATGGGAGAGAACTAGGCTTTCCCTTGACAAGTGTATGCAAATATACATATTTAAATATATTTATTCCCATTTCAGACAATAGAAGAACAGATTTTGGAGAAACCAGTGGACAAACAAGATGCATATAGGATGCTTTCAAAGTTTGTACTTCAAATCACTGCTTATTTCTAACCATGTTATACTGCCTTTGTCGGCCTTATTTGTGGATATGGAAAGCAAATGAAAAATTACTTGATTGGGATATGCTTTTCAGTTGCCCTTCATAAGAATGATAAGCATGTAGTTTCATTTGTTGGGGAAATGCATTTATTACAGTTACCTGCATTTCTTGTGTAGTTATTCCCACAGCTCATAACAGGCTAGCTCTGTTTCAGATTAATCTCTGGATCACTTTTTAAATCTGCTTGTCAAATACAACCATAAACACACCTGTGTGTGAATCACAGCAGGCAGGCTGTGATACATTTTTGTGAAAGCATCAAGCTTTTATTTTAATCCATGCTTGGACCTATTGTTTTGCGTAATCAAATTGGACCTAATTTGACCTTGGCTATTTATTGCATAGTTGAGTTTCCTATAAAAGTTTCTCTTGCCTAGTCACACATTAGAAGAGAACTTACCAATATTTTGTTATGTGCACTGCTTAGAGAGTTTCATGATTAAGTAGTTTATAAATCTAATTGTTAAAAACATAAAATGAGACCTCACGTCCATCAGAGTCAGAGGCAACCAACCCCAAAGTATAGCACACCAGTTAGTTTTTCTCACCAATGCTTTCAAATTTTATGTCTGTTTTTCATTTAGATAAGGAGAGAAAGGTATCATTTTGTGCCTGGTTCTCGTCCCTTTTTCATGTTTTCAGTAGTTCTTCAGTTCAGAGGTAGCAATCAATGTAAACGCAATCCAGCCAAAGTCAAGCACTTTGAAGCCCCATTCAGTTTGGTGGGAGAATAAAACAGAATCAAAGTTAAGTGCCTAGCTTTGCCTTGTTTGTAAGGCTATAAAATTGAGTAGATTGCCAACATTGCTACATCGTTCGTAAATAAGCAGAATTTGTTTTTCAAACAAATTCAAGTGTTAGATTTCCAAAAAATTAGTGCAAATTGGCTGCAGCCTAAATATATCTGCTTTTTCTCGCAGGCTGAGTGGCAAGGAGCACAGTGTTTTCACAGGTGTCGCAATTGTTCATTGCAGCAGTAAAGGTAATTGGGAAGAACGAATACAGATGCTTGTGGCGAATCAAAGTCTCATTTGACCCTGTAGTAAGTAGGCTTTGAGTGAAATCTTCCCCAACCCGGAAGCCTCCAAATGTTGTTGGGCTGCAACTCCCATTAGCCCCAGTCAATACGGCCATTAGGGTAAGGAATGATGGTATTTGTAGTCTAACCTCATTTGAAAGTCACCAAGTGGGGGACTTTAGTGTGCGCATAAATCGGAAGACTGCAGGAGTTTGGCTTTTCTCTCTTTGTTCACACTGAGGAGTACATTGGGTACTTACATTGGGATATCCAACTAAGTTTTACTCAGAGTAGATCCATTTAAATTAATGAACATGACTGAGTTAAGTCCACTCATATTTCACTGGGTCTTCTCTGAGTTGGGTAGCATCCACTGTTTTTAGAGGACACCACTTTGGGATGAATGGAATTGCTTAGAAGTCTTGAAAGCCAGTGTGGTGTAGTGGTTAAGAGCAGTGGACTTGTAATCTGGGGAACCGGGTTCACTTCCCCGCTCCTCCACATGCAGCTGCTGAGTGACCTTGGGCTAGTCACACTTCTTTGAAGTCTCTCAGCCCCACTCACCTCCCAGAGTGTTTGTTGTGGGGGAGGAAGGGAAAGGAGAATGTTAGCTGCTTTGATACTCCTTCGGGTAGTGATAAAGCGGGATATCAAATCCAAATTCTTCTTGAGAATTCATTTTGAAGTGGGTGGATATCAGACACCCCAGCCCAAAGGGTATGTGATGGCACCTCAGTGGTTTCTGTAGAGGCTTGTGGCATCTGCTGGAAGACACAAAGGGCTGGATTCAAGGACGTCTGCTAGTGTAGTGGAACCCCATCTCCCCAAACCCCGTGCCCACCCCAAAATTGACCCTGGAAGGACAGGAGAACTAACACAGTAACAGGCAAAATGATAACAAGCAGTTTAAATAGGTCTCAGATCTGGAAATAAATTGAATCTAACTAGAATAGAACTGGGCACTGTCAACTTCCTGTTCATAGTAAAACTCTTTGAGTTAGGGTTGGTATCTGTTGTCCTTGCCAATTTGTTGCCTTTCTGGCTGTGACTTGACTTGACAACTTCCATGTTGATTCTGCTTGCAAACGTGTTGACATTCATACCGTGACCCAGATTCATGTATTTATCTTTCCAGAAATTCCCAGTAATTAATCCCCTTTCCCCTCAGGTCACTGAGGAGCATATGATTGATCAGGCAAAAGACAGTAAAGCCAACCTTGGGGATTATTTTGGCAAGGTGACTTCACACTTATTTACTCCCCCCCCCCACATGAACACAATGGCAGTAAATCGCAGAATCAGATGTGATTGTAGGCAGACATCTTAGCAACTAGAATTGTTCCAGTGGCTGAAGGCAGCCCAGAAGCACCAAACAGAACATGCAGTCAGTATCACCAGCATAAATCAGAATCTTTGCCTTTTCACAGCAATCCTTGCCCCTCAAAATAAAATGGATTATTGCATTGCATTGCGGCCCTGAATGTCTACTCAGGCAGATCCCATTGATTAAGGAGATTTACTTTCAGGAAAATATCTATAGGATCACAGCCACAGTGTTTGTCAAAACAGGGGATAAACTCCAAATCTCAAATCCAAACAAAGGGTCCTGACCAAAGGGGCTGGTTTAAAAATGTATGTTGCAGCATTGAAGAGTTTAAAGTCATATCATAGCCCCACAACAATAAAGTTGTATTTATTCATTTTATTTCTATCTTAAGGACTCAAAAGTGCCTTTCGGTAGTTTTTCCTTGGTGCTAATATGCCTGCTTCCAAAAGGCTTTCCGGCTTAGGAAATCAAATGTTCTGTGGGATAAAAGAGGCCAAACTAAATGAAAATGATGCAGCAACAAGCAAGCCGTAGCAGTGATACAAAAATATATCTAATGGGCAGTGCTCTTGCCAGGCAACCACCTTCGAAATGCCTAGTTGTGCATTAAAAGAGCTGCTGCATAATTGATGGGGTTGTTGTTGGTTTATATGGAGAACATCCCACAAGGCAGCCTAGGTCCAGCAATGCTGCTCCTTCTTCAAAAAGTGATAACGGTGACTCTTTGAGAAGGTTCTGCAGACTGGGCTGGGTGGAAAGCAAAGCTCAGCTCCAGGTCCTACGATGATAGTTTTGCTGGCGCTCTGCCCAGGAGGCAGGTGGATTTTAACTCACAGGCCCTGCAATGGGCTTCCTTTCCAGCAGCAGCACCAAGAGTTTAGTGTTGACTGTTGGGAAACATGCTGTAGATTCTGGGTGGGGACCAGAACTGATTATTCGGATAAAGATAACATTTCAACCTGAATAAGATTTTCTCTTTTTAATGCAAAACAAAGGCTAGTGTCCAAAGAGCTGTGCAACTTATTTCACATGCCCAAAGGTTGGGTTTCTGTTTTTGCTTTGGAATTGTTTCTCAAAAAGGAGCCCCTCTGTACCCAAAGGCTACCCATTAAAAAATAAAATAAAAAATGAAACATGTTTTTAAAAGCAGTTTGTAATGTGCCTTTAGTTCAAAGGAGAGAGAGTCAAAAGTCTACTTGAGTATGCCCGATCCTGTGTAAAGGAGTTCGTAGTACAGCTGCCAAATATAACTTATCCCACTGTTTTGCATTTTATCCAATTTAAATGAGTGAGCCTTTGGAAAGCATGTTTTGTTTTTATTAAACTATGCATGCTGGTACTGAGGAGCATTTTAGTTAACACCAAATTATGATGTTCCTTCAGTCTGTAATAATGTTTACAACATGCTTCTCTTCCACTATCATTTGCACCAATCTATGCTGCAGCTATTTAGCTCATTGTATATTGCTGCTGCCTCCAGAATGTTAACAAAGATCTGCACTGCAGATCAGTACAGAAGAACATCCTTGACTTGAAGGGCAAGAGAAATATAAAACCAGTTTTCAACAGATTGCGTCAAATGCCTCACCAATATTTAGAGGGATATTTATAAACTAGCATCTTATTTTACTGAAGTAACTGGAAGGATGTTTATGTGTATAAGAACCATGTATTCATTGCAGCATAATTTGTATTTGGATTTGGAAATGCAGGCCTACTGACTGCAGTGTAACGTATTCATAATAAAAATGCTTTAAAACTGATGGTGTTCATCAGATATGTCATTTTTTTTAACCAGTGGTTTTTATTTTTCTAGATAATCAGCTAGAGACTGAAGTCACAGATTTCTATGAAGAAACCAAAGTTAAGTTTTCTGCACTCTCCGAAGAACTCTTATGGGAGTATATTCACAGTGGTGAGCCCATGTAAGCACAATAGTTGGGAGCGGATTTGAATGCAGACCTAATCACTATAGATGGCTTGTTGTGTGGGAAAACTGGCTGTTTATGTAGCACATGAAACAAAAAGGGAGTTTAGTCTGGGAATATGTAACATTGCATAAAATAATATGTTTGGTTTGTCATCCAGCAAGAGTGAGAGGGAACAGTTTTGGATTTTGAGGGTGAGGGCAGGAAAAAATTGGTAGCAGAATTCAAAGGCCTACTATATGTTAAAGAATGAATGTGGAAAACAGGATATATCAAAAGCATTTGTTTAGTCTGCATCATAGATATAACACTATTATCAAGACTACCAGTCTCTCTCTCGCCCTCCTTTTTTTTTATCTTGAGGAAAGCTGGATTTGTGCCTTTGATGTTTCAGCTTTGCAGACATACTTTAGTAGTATGTGACAGTCATACAGGGGAGTAGAATAGCCAAAAACATAGGTTCTCCTGAAGAATAACCACATGTGGCCTGAAAATCAAAGTGAAGAGGAGCTTGCCCCCCATCCTTCCTAAATGATACCCTGTGCATTATTAAACATGATTTGAACATCTAGGCCAGGGCTGGATCTTTTGGAACCAGTAGGTATTATTATTACTATATTTATTTATTGCCTGCCTTTTTTCCTAATGGGACTCAAGGCGGCTTCTCTCTCTTGGGTTATTCTTCCACCAGTCACACACATACACATACTTCCTTTTCCTGTGGGGTTTGAGTGAAAGTCTCATCCAATATAATTAAAAATGAGCCTATTGAATTTACATGATTTTTCAAGGTCCCCGAAAAACCAACATCACATTGGATGATGATTTTTAAAAACTACCTTGAGGCATACAAGATGCCCCATCCTGACTGTAGTTTTCCCTTCTATATCAAAGGCCTCTGAGTTTTTGGAGACATCACAGGGAACTGCTTTAGGAAGGCAGGGAGCTCAGAATTCCTAGTGCCTGTGAACCCTTCACTTATGTTGGTGTCTGTGTGTCATATCTAGGTGACTAAAAAAATGAGATGCAAATGGTTGCTAACTAAGCTTTGTTGTTGTTTAGTCGTTTAGTCATGTCCGACTCTTCATGACCCCATGGACCAGAGCATGCCTGACACTCCTGTCTTCCACTGCCTCCCGTAGTTTGGTCAAACTCATGCTGGTAGCTTCGAGAACACTGTCCAACCATCTTGTCCTCTATTGTCCCCTTATCCTTGTGCCCTCCATCTTTCCCAACATCAGGGTCTTTTCCAGGGAGTCTTCTCTTCTCATGAGGTGGCCAGAGTATTGGAGCCTCAGCTTCACGATCTGTCCTTCCGGTGAGCACTCAGGGCTGATTTCCTTCAGAATGGATAGGTTGGATCTTCTTGCAGTCCATGGGACTCTCAAGAGTCTCCTCCAGCGCCATAATTCAAAAGCATAAATTCTTCGGCGATCAGCCTTCTTTATGGTCCAGCTCTCACTTCCATACATCACTACTGGGAAAACCATAGCTTTAACTATACGGACCTTTGTATTGCCATTTTTGCCGGTGGGAGATTCTGATATGGTTTTTTTAGTACTCAAACTAGCATGTTTTTAAATCTTTGTTGAGAGCATGTGACTGATCAGAATTGTGTCATTTGCATAGAAAATGCTAGGGATTTTTAGGATGAACTTCAGTCTTGCAACCGAGAAAGATGTTTAGGCTACAGATGTTCAGGCCTTGATCTTTCTGTGCAAATCAATAAGCAAATGCTGCCCTGGCACAGTGTTTGGGAGGGATTGGCGATGGATTTAGCTGATTCCCTTCCTGCCAGGATTTTGTGGCTTGCCCATAATTAAACTCGTGTGCTTTAGACGGGTCAAAAGTTCATGAGATCTCAAAATGAAACAGAAGTCAATCAGCCTTTAAATGGAATGACCCAAACCCTCTGGGTTTAGAAATCAGCCTCAGCATGGCACATTAGGGCCTTACAGTTCTGTCTGCCTGACTAGAACAAAGGGGAAAAGTCTTTTACAACAAGAATTTAGGCAAGCTTATGTGTTCTCCACAACTGAATTTATTTTTAGATGACTGTGTACCGTTTCTTCTCCTTTTATGAGCAGTGGAAAAATCCAAAGGGCTTCCTGGATTTATTGCCTTCCATTAAGAGTAATGAAAGTGTGTACTGAAACTGATTTATCTACTCCTCTAGCTCATATCACCCCACTACCAAGAACGCCCTCTACCTGGTTCCCTGTAACCTCACTTCTTGCAATGAGCCAGAAGACCCTTGGAGTTGGACATCAGTGGGAGTGGAGACACTCCTCTAGGTATACAGGGTCGAAGCCGTTAGGGTTTTAAAGATCAGCACCAAGACTTTGAATTGTGCTCAGAAACGTACTGGGAGTCAATACAGATCCTTTAGGACTGAGGTTATATGGTCCTGGCGGCCGCTCCCAGTCCCAGTCTGGAAGCCGCATTCTATATTAGTTGCAGTTTCTGAGTCACCTTCAAAGGTAGCCCCACGTAGAGTGCATTGCAGTAGTCCAAGTGGGAGATAAACCAGAGCATGTACCACTCTGACAAGACAGTCTGCGGGCAGGTAGGGTCTCAACTGGCATACCAGATGGAGCTGGTAGACAGCTGCTGTGGACACAGAATTGACCTGCGTCTCCATGGGCAACTGTGAGTCCAAAATGCAAGACTAGTTCACGAGTTCCAGAAGGCTTTAGACATGTTTTTCATAAATGGCTGCCCCTTACACCACCTGAACTGCTTTCAAACTCAAGGGAAGTGTCAAACAGTTTCATGGTTGGGTCAACTTCACAATGAAAATACAAGACAAAAAATCCACTAAGCTAGCATAAACTCTTTATTTGGTTCTCTATATTTTCAGATCCTGGACAAAATGTTTAGCTTTTGAAATACGTAATGCAGAATAATGTCTAGGTGAAACTAAGATACCCGATCCTTTTCCATCCAAGTGCTGCTTCAATTTATTTTTTTAACTTTCTCTCTAGGGACAAAGCTGGTGGCTATGGGATCCAGGCACTTGGGGGAATGTTAGTGGAATATGTTCACGGAGACTTCTTGAACGTGGTGGGGTTTCCTTTGAATCGCTTCTGCAAAAAGTTAGCAGAATTATATTATCCGCCCCCAAAGCACACTATCCATCACATAAAGCATGACTCTATCCCTTCAGTAGAGACTTTTGAGATTCTAAGTGATGGGGAATGTGACTCTTCAGATAATCACACACAGTTTGAAGGTGCTAAGAAGCGAAACTGCGGTGGAGTCCCCCACAGCCTGGAAAAGTGCATAAAGAGCAGTCATTCTTGCAACACACCTGTGGAAAGTCAGAATGGAGTAATAGAAAATGCAACACAATTCCCATCTAAACTCACTCACCTTCTGGATGGCTTCAGAGCATCAAAGGTATCCCATCTTTTGTTCTTTTGTATATAGATTGTAAAAAAAGTTTTTGTTAATTTTATGGAATGTGGCACCTGTGGGCTTGCCTGCATTTTAAGGACAATAACCTGAACTCTAGAGACCTTGAAATAAACAGGTTTTATTTTGTTTGTACAGGTTTATCCATTAGGATACAATGAACTTTTAGTGAACAAGAGTATGTTTACAGCTGCAATTCTTTATATGCTGGTTCTTACATTTCTTAGTGGCTCAAATACTTGGTCAAGGGTAAATAAGAGATCTTTTGTGAAGATCTGAAAGCAGCTTGAGATGTTTGTAAATACCACTACAAACCTCTCCCTCTGTTGCTGCAAATGGGAGGTGGCTGTTGACACGACATAGACTCAGTGCCCTAACTCATCAATGCTACACCCAGTGCGGGCTCTCTTCTCTCTTCTCCATTCTCCTACCCTACCTGGAACTGCAATGAGGTAAATTGAAGCTGGTCATTAATTTTTAAGAAAAAGTTGAAATTATCACTTCTCTCCGCTTGGTTGTTGGGCAAACCATCATATATTGCCCAAGTCTATTGCTGCAAGTCTCAGATTCAATCCCCTGCTTATCCAGAATCGGATGGACGGTGATGTGAAAGACTTTTGCCTGAAGTCCTGAGTCCCTGCCAATCAGAATAGACAATTCTGGACAGATAGAAAAAAAATGTCTGACCTAGTTATACCAGGCAGCTTTGGTACAGAATGAAAAACAAATTGACACCTACTGACTCACTGACAACTGCTTCATAGTTAAAAATGCATTTATAGACCACCTGTTTCTCTTTAAAAATATATCTATATTCTTCTGTTGTGAATGTTTGGCAACTACACAGTTTTTTGGATACCCTCAGTATTCAGCAAGGTACATTTTTAGAACACTTGAGTATCTGCTCAGCTTTAAAAAATTTAAGCAGCCATGAAGTCTTGTGAACAGGTGTCTGGTTCAGCCAAGGATAGCAACCATCATTTCCTCTGTAATATCCTTACCATGGCTGTTTGTCTACCATAATCTTTTGGATGTTGTGATCAGTAACAAATTTCAGCAGCTGAACTTCCATCCAAAATAGTGCAACCCAAAGTGGGGCTGGAGCAGCTAACCCAGGCATTGATGTGACTTAGTAGCTTATGGATTGCCTTGATTAATTTTTCTTTTAGTAATCAATGTACATTTCATGTCCCCAGGCTTTGTTTGTGGCATCTAAACTGAAAGTATTTGATATTCTGAAAGATAAGGGCACCTTGACAGCTACGGAAGCTGCTAATAAACTTAAAACCTCGGTGTGTGGCACAGAAAGATTACTTGATGCCTGTACTTCTCTTGGCCTATTGGACAAGAACCATCTAGGTGAGTCTTCTTCTCTAAAACATTTGGGGGTGGGGAACGAAAAGGAACTTGTAGCAGGACCTTAATGCAATTGGATTGTTGGCTAGACTACGGGCATATGTAATGGAGAAGAACAAAAAAGTGTGTCTAGAGAAATGAGTCAAATATGATTTCCAAGTGAACTTAGCACAGCCTTAGAGAAAGCAACACTTAAGGCCAAACTATTCTGGTGTCTGTGAATCCCTTTTTTGTTTTTAAATAGCAGCCATGGGGGACAGGGATTCCTGATCTTATTCAGGATAGCGGGAGGAGAAGCCATTTCCTAAGTTTCTCAAAAGGTGCTATTGCCTTCAAACATGCTACACTGGCATTCTTCAGAGATAAATCACAGCTTGGTGGGGGTCTTAACTTAGGGGCATGTAGTAGGAAGGTTGTATTTCCTACCCCAGCCAACACTTTGGTCAGTGCGAGTATGTCCTGTGGGTAGAAGTTGCCTGTCTGGCCCTGCGACACTTCCCATGTTTCCACTTTTACACAACTGCACTCAGGTTGAACTTGTCATTTGAAAACAATGCGTTTTTAGGGCTGCAGTGTCGTTTTCTTAACATCACATTGCATCTTTCAGTGGCAAGGAAATGTGCAAACTGATAATAAGAAGCAATTATAATATTGGGTTTAATTAAATTCTTTACTGAGCTGTGATGATCTGTGGAAGTCAACTGAGCTGTGAAACCCTTGCAGCTGGTTAGGTTTAGCTTATTGAATTGAAAAAAGAGACACTAAGGGAAAATAATACGGCTCTTGCAAAATTCTCTGTCTTCAAAGGTTACAGCAATACAGATATGGCAAATTTATATCTAGCATCAGATGGCGAATGTTCACTTCATGACTACATTCTCTACTGTAATGATCACACATGGCCTCTGTATAAACATTTGGAGTTGGCAGTCAAAGAGGGGACTCCGCTGAACCAAATATTTGAGAAGAAAGCAGAAGATTGTATTCAGGTAGTGTAGAATCCACACATTCTTTATATAGAGCTTTGGTTTAAAACATTACATGCTTTGGAGATGGTCACTACTGGGCAGGTTTAACTTTCATTTTTTTGATTGTGAGCTGCCACAGTATGCTCAGGAATTAATTTTTTGAAGAGCTGGGTGCCTATAATGCAACTGGGGTTCCTGTTGTGCTGGAAAATTTCTTTGAGCCAGCAGAGCCATCCATAAGAAGAAAAGGGAAGGTGGCCATTTTGTCAAGTCCTTCTTCCCATTCAGCTCTCCTCACCACCTTCCCTGGTGTATGCTCTCCCAAACCTCTGGAACTGATGTTCAGGGGATGTGCAGGGAACTGTAGCAGGAATGGCAAATCTTTGAAGATCACCTTGACCCTTGTTTCACCTACAGAAGACAACTGAATTAAATAGCTTTCTGTCACCCCCCCCCCCAGTATAGTACCATAAGGGCTGGTATATGTTAATTTGCTAATGCAAGTAAAGTTTCTATTTATCTATTAATAGAAAACTGCCAAAAAATAATCCCAAAATCCTATGCTGGTAAGGTTTAAGCAGTGGACAAATAAATGCTTTGTGTAAACCACTGAAGTAGTTAAATTGAGGAAAATACCTGACTCTGAATGCAAGCTAAAATCAAGGATTCAATGTCAGATCCTAAAATTACTATGATCTGCAAACTATTTTCCTCCATCAGTTATTTGGAGCTCTTGGGCAATGAAGTGGAGTCCTATCTTAGTTCTTACTGAGGTGGGAAACTTTGTTGGGCTGTACCACTTCTGCCCATCACGTGGTAGAATGCCCCCTCCTGTATAACAGAAAACAAACCAGCTATGTTTGTAGGACACAGACATGTTAAGGAGATCTTCTTCTCCCTGTCATCTAGTTCTTAGGTGTGGAAAGAAGTTTTATATGGAAGATTATTCAAAACCATAGGAATTCCAGAAACACTCTGGGTTCTTTCTTACTTTTTCCAAATGAATTTTATTATAATTATCAACAAAAATTTTATTTACATCATAGTAAATTATCATCATCAGCAAATAGTTGTGTAAGACAATCCTAATGTTATATATAGTGAATTCAGTGAACACTGCTTTCTGACATGATCCAGAGAGTAGACTTCGCTGTTCTATCGACATGGTCTTCAGAATAATCTGAAATGTCTGAATTATCACTCTTAAATTGCGAAGGAAACTCACTTTTTGGGTCATATTAAGATTAATAAAAATAAATATGACATTTCTCTTTTGTGTGGTGTGGCTATGGCTATTTCTTTTTTAGGATGAAAAAGCAAGTCGTTTTCAAGGTGTGTGTTTTTAACACCTCTGCATATGTTCTGCTTATATCCTAATTCTTTTGAATGAGTCTAGAAACTTTGGTCTGCTGTTTTTAAGGATTTCTGTTGCCAAACTACAGAGGCGAAGCAACGTTTTATGAGTGCCATGCACAGCATTTCCAAACTAACAGCAAGAGATGTAGCCGTGGCTTTTGACCTTTCACAGTTCAGAACTGCTTGTGATTTGGGAGGTAGGCATTCCAACATCGAGGTGCATTGATGGAAAATTTCATTATAATTCCTGTTGTCATTGAATATGTAATCTCTATTATTTGTTTCCTCTTGGGTATCCTTCCTTATAACTTTGGTCCTATTATAAGTGTTGAACTTCAAAGAGAATCCGTGGAATAGAAAAGAAAACTCTCTGTTTTCTTGTGGGTGTAGTTAAGCCTGTTCATGGTTCACTTAGGTAAATTTTAAATACAGACTTAATGGTGGAATATCAAAGTACATATGAAGCTACTGAGATGGAAATGAAGCTATTACTTTCTAGAATTAACAGCAAATGCATAGCAGCTTGGAACAGCTCAGTGTTGGGAGTACTTTTCTTGTTTTCAGAGAGAGTGGCTAAGATCTTTCTTGGAAAATCTTACAGCCTGACAGCCACTATAAGCAAATCTCAGTGGTTGAGGATGTTATGATCCATACAACCAGCTTAAATGCATTTTCTCACTTCTAAAAGAATATATGTGAAAGCATCTTGCAAGTTTTATAATTAGGCAGATTTTAATAGCTGCTGCTGGGTAAGCACTGAGTGCTAATATCATCAGAAGTAAGTTTTAACTAAATGAGGAACTACATACAGGAGCTATTGTGATAATATTTTGCTCTCTTCAGGTTGCACTGGAGCTTTAGCTTATGAGCTGGTCCATATCTACCCAGAGATGAAAGTCACAGTATTTGACCTTCCTGAAATCATCACAAGTGTCTCCAGCTGTCAGCCTTCAAGACAAAACCCAGCTCAGGTTTCCTTCATGTCAGGTAAACATACCTCTTAGGTACAGTGTGTATAGAATCTTGGCATATGTGGATAAAAATGAGGCTTATCACAAGGCAAAGTTTGTATGTTGAGTCATCTTTCCTTCCTTGAATACTCAGTTTCTTGTGAAAGTATTATTGGTAAAGAATATATGTGATGAACATTTGTGTTAAAGGGCTGCTTATAACATATAGAGTGATATTCAACCAAGTTTAACTCAGAGTAGGTCCACTAAAATTAATGAACCTGACTGTTAGATCTATTTCAAAAACTAACTTGATATTTGGGGTATTGATGTGTATATAAGGCTGCTGAGATGAGGATTTGTTCATTCGTTTTAGAATTGATGAAAATGCATTTTTCAAACAGGTGACTTTTTCAAAGATGATCTTCCAAAAGGAGAGCTTTATATACTTTCACGAGTTCTACATGACTGTTCAGAGGAGAAGATTTCCATACTCTTTAGCAAAATATATGCTGTTTGCAAGCCAGGTAAGATTTGACTGCTCTTTCCCCTTTTCCTTTGTATTAGTATATCATGAAATAAGTTTATTTTAGCACTAGTGAAAAGGGTCATTTCCCCAAAGATTGCAAAATTAAATACTGAAAGAGAGTGTAAGGTTGCTATTACATGTGGCCACCTCTTGTCTGTGTTTCCCCCTATGATGTTTAACTCCACACAGAGTCTCTGGGGAGAATTGTCCTTTTCACTGTAAAATTGCAGTAAGTAGTGTATCAAAGGACAATTGCAAACATGTAAAAGTTGAATATTAGCTCTTAAGAACCATTAACATCCTTCTAATGACAGTTTTGATTAGAGCTTCACAGAATGGCTTTGAAGTACATCCTTGACATATCTTAAGTTGCAGTCCTGTGCACACTTATCTGCAAATGAAAGCAGTAGGACTTCTGTTAAACACACCTAACTTTGTGCGTTACATATTTTGTCTTCTCAAAAAAGAAAAAAGAAAAAGTGGAGTGATTATGATGCAGGGAGATCACTTGCTTTCTCCCCCACCTAAAAAAAAAGGGGGGGTATATCTAGACATGGTGATGTAAACTCTAGAGCTGGAAATGAGACAAGTACAGCCAGTAATTAAAGCAGGTTTTTACTGCCCTGCCAGAGTGTGGTGAATGAAGGAATGAATGTGATAATGAAGCCTTATATCACTGGCACTTTGTTATTTTAAAATTTCAAGGTTAAAGGCACTGGAGTGGTACAGTACAAAGCAGTCAGTCTCTTGAATCAAGAACAATATATTTAAAACTAAATCGTCATGTAAAAGAAAAAAGTTAGGGTCTGTGACAGTGAAGCGTACCTTTAAAGTGCCTACAGCACTTCAGATAGCAATGTAAATTTTGAGGAATGTAAATTTTAAGCACATCCACACACACACACACCCGCTGCCCACAACAATTAAACACCTGTAGGTAATCAGGATTTTCCCACACTAGGGGTCAAGGTAAAAATTGAGAGTGGGATGAAGCTGCTCTTGGCGCAGAGGAAAGGGTTGAATTCCCTACACACACACACACATACATACATGCAGCAATCCCAGTCCTGGTGAGACTCTTTCCTGCAGCAGTTGCTCTTTTTAGCTCAAACTGCACATTTCTAGTTTAGCTGTACAAACACCTCTAGTCAGATAGAGCAAGTTTAGGAAAAGAAACAAATCTCCTGACTCTTAATAAAATAAAATAAAAACCTTCCTGTAGAGCAAGAGAAGAAAAAATGCTAACTTGAAGTTAGAAATTTGTAACTAAACGGTGTTGTTGCTTTCTTTCTTTCCTTTAAATGCAGGCAGTGCTTTGCTGGTAGCAGAAATTGTGCTTGATGAGAAACGAACAAGCCCTGCTAGAGCTGTCCTGCAGTCCCTTAGTATGACGGAAGGCAAGCAAAGAACTGGCTTGGAGTATAAGCAGTTATTGGAGAAACACGGATTCACCAATGTGCAGATTAAGATAACAGGAAACCTGCTAGATGCAATTTTGTGCTTTAAGAAAACATCTACCCATTAAATTAGATGGAGCAAGTAATTTGATTTACTGCCTCCATCAGCTGGAATTAGTATACATGTTTCTGTTTTGGGGTTGCACTAATGGTTGTCATGTTACAGTTTGAACTATGCATAAAAGCTTGTCCTATTTTGTTGATTAAAACAGTACTAAGAAAATCCGGTGACCTATTTTTTTCCCTATCTGGGAAAAGCATTGCTTGCCCCTTTATATAATTGATGACAATTTAGTTTCAAATCAATGCTTATTTTTTCTTACCATGTGCCCCTTGCAACCACTCTTTAAAACTCAGGAAACATCAAGGAAACAAGAGAGAACAAACTGTGCATAAAGCTACAGTTCCACTAACTTCAGCGGGACTACTATGTAGTTTTTCATGCAATCTGTACAGCAGTTTTTGAAAGGGATAGGTGTGCATTCAGGGCTGTATCAGATATTGTCTGTCTGTGTAATGTTAAATGTGGCACAGAAGAAGAATCCAATGCAACAGTAGCACTAGCGGAAACTTGTTGCCCAACAGATTGTGAAATCTATTGTGCAACAAAGTTGCCAAAAACCAGATCACACATTCTCTTGTGCAGCAATGTTTCACTAGTGCAGTGTTTCTCAAACTTGCGTTCCCCAGTTGTTGGACTACAACTCACACCAACCCTTGCTAGCTGGACCAATGGCCAAGTATGATGGGAGTTGTAGTCCAACAACAGCTAGGGACCCAAACTGAACAGGTATAAGTGACTTAGCAATTTGCTGTGAACATTCTTGCCAGGTTTAGTGGGCATGTAAGAGAAACTACATCCGTATTTGGAGTAGGTCAGCATGGAATAAAACTTCATACCATAAAATATCCCACTCCATTTCAGTAATGGCATCAAAATGTGCAGATGGAGGTGGGTGATGAGGCCCTCCTCTCTGATCCAGAATAATTTAGTTAAATAACACTTCAATAAAAGACATGAATACATATCTCTTTGATTTTTTCAAAAATGTCTTTTCAGAGAACTTGAAATGAATTCAATCAAATGTTCTCAGTGCAGTATTCCTTCCCAGTTCTCTGTCCTAGGAAGCTGTATAGAGAAATGACCGTTTTTATTTAAAACAATAGGTATAAATTGCTTTCTAGATCTGCCAAAACAATTTGTGCTAGTTCTATTGTTTTGTGGGTTTCAAAATATGATTATATACACAGTTTACTTTGCTAAAATTGACAGGACTGGGGTTTTTCAGGGAAGGCATGCAAGTTTTCTCTTTGACCTCTGGTTCACCCCCTGAACCATGCTATACAATCGTTCAGAATACTATCTCCTCTCATCAGATAAAAGGAGGGAAGAGGGCTACTCAAAGCTCACTATAGTAACTTTCCAAAGATTATCAGCAGGTGAGTTACAGATTTTTATTTTCTTGAGCTAATCTTGAAACCATAAATACAAAGCATTAGCAAAGTTCCTTCATACAACATGCAATGTGCAGAGCAAAGGTCTCCCTGATGAATCAAACAAGGAACACTTTATATTGTAACCATTTAATTTGCATTTCAACCATAGAAAATTTCTCCTGAAAGCTTTTTGTTTGTTTTTTACATTGTGTTTCCTCTCTGTGCACCCTCATGTTCCACATGCAACTTATATATTCAGAATGTGTGGTGGTACTTGTTTATTTGTCTGTCAAAAACTTAGTTCTTATTCCTTTTAAGATTGTTCAAAGATATCTAAAATGAAATTTTCCAATCAGTGTGTTAACGATTTAAGTTCCAAAAATGATTTATTACCATATATTTGCATAACCATTTCTGAAATAAAAAATGAGCCTCCTGATATTTTTACTATTAATACAAAAGGAGTCTCTTTCGTTCTTTGAAAAGCACTGTGCAAATTAGCGAAACTATAAATTATCATTGTTTACAATTAGCCTATGTTTAAATTTCCTTTTTCTTTTGAAATCACTTACCGGTAATCATTTCACTGTTAGTGCTAAGTAACAGTCAGAGTATCAATTCAAAGTATCAATTCAAAACAAATCAACAGTTTTTGATAAATTGTTTTTACCTAGGCAAGTTTACTCAGAAGGCCCATTGAGTTAAATGAGATGTTTTCTTGGTAACTGCAGCTTTCAAATAAAAAGGTTGTTTAGTAGTTTGGCTGCAATCCTGTGTTATTTTCTAGTTATGAAATCCCATAAAACCAAGGGTACTTCTGAAAAAATAAGGGTTTTACAAAAAATTGTGAAAGCAAGCTAACAAGTGAAAATGATAAAGCTTAAGCCAAGCCCATCTGCTGATGAAGATTAGGTGTATGTGCTTAATTAAAAATAGTAAAGGAGAATCTAATATTACGTGAAACTTTGAACCATCCCAGCTTGTGGGGTGGAATCACAGCTCAGTAAAGCAGTAACTGTCAATGTGAATGTGTACATATTTTAATACTGTATGTAAAAACAGAGTCCTGCAGCATCTTAAAGTCTACAAAGACACATGCCATGACAATAAATCTATTAGTCTTCTAGCTGTGCCTCCAGACTCTCTTGTTTTGGTTACTACAAACAGGCTGGTCCTCTTGAGTATATAAGGAAACATTACATACAAAAGGGAAATATCCAAGGACTTGCAACAAATATATATGAAAGTGCAGTGTTTCATAAGTGATAACACTGTAATCTTTCTACCCTTCCCTGTCATGTCCTGTTGAAACAGAAGCTGTCAGGCCTCAGCACTATTTGCAGTGTAATATTAATAGTTCGGGACCATAATCTAAAACGGATGTAATATACAGATAGACTCTACAAAGGAATTAAACTGCAACACTGTCATGCACAACGAAGTCTACTAACATTAGGGATTTCAGAGTGCTTTCCTGTAATGCGTTTAGAACCCATTTCAACTTTGCTCGTTCAGGCCAAAGGATGAAGTTACCTCCAATCCAGGTTAAAAGAGTCCTGATAAAGTAACCCACGATAACCAACAGGGTGAACTGCTGGCACAGCAAGCCCAATGCGGAATATTTTCCCGACCCAACGCACATCGGGTACACAAATTAAGTCCCGACGAGTTCAGTGGGATTGACCTCTTGAATTTGGTGCTGCAACCTCGGGGCATTAGCGGGGATCAGGCCCGAGTCAACATGAGCTGACACAATGCAGCCCGCGCTTCCGCTCCCCGCCCCCCGCACCAAAGCACTTGGAGCGCTCACACGTGCACTTTACACGGGAGTAAGTCCGCTGTAACTCCCCCTCGAGCCACAACGGGAATATAGCTCCGACAAGGACCGCAGCCCAGTCATAACACCCACCGGGGTCCGCCATTCCAATTTAATAAAGAATAATGATAATAATAAATTCACTCAACAGCTCTTCATGGGCGGGTTTCCTGGGCAAAGGAAGCGCGTCAAGAGGCCGCCTCTTCCTCCACCGGCGTCTGCGAGGCCGCGGATCCCTCCTCCTTGCGGCTGGCCCGCCAATGGAGCCCGGCGGGCGGAGCCTCCTGAGCCGGCCATTTAGCTCACGAGCCGGGCTGGCCCTTCCCTTTTCGGCGGCCTGAGTTGCGACAGCGCCTGTGGTCTCTCGCCTCGCAAGCCCCTTTCCCCGCACACTCGCCGCTACCAAGCACTACCACCACCGCCATGGCAGACCAGGCCCTCTCCTTCGCCAAGGACTTCCTGGCAGGCGGCGTGGCGGCAGCCATCAGCAAGACGGCCGTGGCGCCCATCGAGCGGGTCAAGCTGCTGCTTCAGGTCAGGCCTCCTCGCGGGGCGCTTTTATTTGTGGGAGGGGGGAGTCTGAAAGAGGGGGCAGGGCTAGGAATGAGGCGTTTGGGGTGCGCGGCCCAGACCCCCCACTGCGCTGCTTTATTTTGTTTTTAATACGCATTCATGTGTGTATGCTTGTGAGGAACTACTTATGCCCTCGAAAGGCCGCTCGTGACGACGGCTGCGGCAAGGACAAGAGAGGCGCCCGCCCCGTGTGAGTCTCTGTGTGTGTCTGCGCGCGCGCGCATGGCTGCCGTTAGGCCGGTTCCGCTGTAGAAAGTTCGTTGGCGGCAGTTTGAACGCGCGCGGCGTTGTTCCCCTCCTTTTCCCCCGCCCCAACCAACACGCAGATGAAAGGGTTCTCTCCTCATGCGCTGGGGGGGGGGGCCGCGCCCGCTTCATTTCCTATGCCCCCCCCTCTTTGTGTAGCGGTGTACTTAAGATGTAGAGGGCGGGAACGCAATGAGAGGTCGAAGGAAGCTGCCGCCGCCATCTTCTTTTGCGGCGACGTGTCGTTGATTGGTGCGACGGCGGCGTAGGGCGTCCGCGCCGATTGGATGCGACCGGCCTCCCGCCTCCGGGTCCCGCCCTTGCTCTCGTCTCGCGAGGCTTGGGCGGGTGACCCCTGCGGAGCGCGCGAGGTCACCGACGCCTGTGCTGCAGTGGGGCCTAAGCCCAAGCCCCTCCCATCGGGCCGCAGCCGGGCGGATGCGTGACTGAGGCGGGGCGGGCTGTGAGACTCCCTATGCGGGCGGGCAGAGCAGGCCTCGCGTTGCACAGAGACACATAGAGCGCGACCTTTTCCAGACTAGTTCCGCCATGTACATCCAAAGGACATCACTTTCTCCTTTGAAATGGGGAGGATATATTCTGGACGGAGAGGGGCCGTCCAGAGCATCCGGCTGGCACGAAGAAGGGCATGAGTTTAATGCTAAACCTCGGCATTGCCCGAAATCCCAGTGAGTCACTGCCTGCCGTTGTAGACAGTTGACCCAGTGGCTGACTTTATTTTTTCAATTTATTGCATTTATATCCCACTTTCTCTCCCCCCCCCCCAAATGAGCTCAAGGTCGCTTACATGTCTCTCCTCATCCTCATTTAATGTCCAGAAACAACCCTGTGAAGTAGCTTAGGCTGAGAGACAGTATCTGGCCCCAAGGTCACCCAGTCAACTTCCTAGCAGAGTGAGGAGTTGAAGTCTGGTCTTCCAGGTCCTTGTCTGACACTTTAACCGCTACGCCACACTGCCACTGACTTGGTATAAGGTGTGTCCTGCATCTACACCCTACGCTACCAGTATGGGCAAAAACCACGAAAGGACAAGGCGGAAGAGATTGTTCTTTGGTAGCTTCAGAACCTGTGATGAACAGTACAATCCTATGCACATTTGTTTTAAAAAGCCGACCCCAACTGAGTTCCTTGGGTCTTCACTCTGTGGTAACTGCATACAGCAGGGATGGTGAACCTGCCACAAGTCCCCATTTGGCCCACAAAGCTGTTTTGGGGCAAGCTATAGCTACCTGCTGTGCATCTGATGTTAGGTGTGGGGAAGTTAAAGGTGGGGCTTTGCCAAACAGGGCTTTGTAGGCCCTGCCAGTTAGCAGTGCCTGGAATTCCTCCATTATACAGAGATTCCTAAGAACTCAACAGCCAGCTGATACTCAGACACACATGGGAACCATTATGATGTTAGGTGATTGACAGTGGGGTTTGAACCACACAAAATTGACCCATGAGTGGGAGAGTTAAGGATCTGGCCTACCAGACCAAAAAGATTCTCTACCACTGATGTACAGAATGGTAACCAAAGCTGTCAGTTTTATGAGTGGAAGCAAAAGGGCACTTAGTTTAGAAATATAAACATATTTATTTAAATGAAAATCCCACAGTTAGCAATGAGGAATGGCTGTACTACTTGTTTAACTTCCTTTAGAAATTAAGTTGCAATAGTTATATCCCTGCTCATTAGTTAAATTTTTACAGTAAGCTGATATTTTCACAGTCTACTTGTGGCTTTAACAAGACTCATTGGAAGAGTAACTACATAGTGAGCTAATAAGAGCATTTCTAAACTGCCAATTCATAGAAAATATGAGGGGAAATTAAAATGATTAGAGAACTAATAACCAACACTGAATTAAATTAATTCTCTGGAAACACTTGTTGAAACAAATGTTTTCAGCAATGACAACATAACCAGAATTGTAGGTGCCTACCTGATTTCAATAGGAATGGTGTACTAATGTCACTATACTAAAGTATAGTTTGAGTAGAAAGTCAATTTTGTTCCTTTAATGACTTAATTGGATTAAATTATTCTATCCCATTTTCTCTAGCTCCCATTGTGACTTCAGATATTTGAAATGTATACTTCAGACTGAACCTGAAAGAATAAAGCTTATTTGGAACCATACAATTTCTCATTTAGAGTAACTGTGAACATCTTTTTCTTGCAGGTACAACATGCAAGTCAACAGATTGCTGCTGATAAGCAGTACAAAGGAATCATTGATTGTGTTGTCCGCATTCCTAAAGAGCAAGGAATGCTGTCCTTTTGGCGTGGGAATTTTGCCAATGTCATCAGATATTTCCCAACTCAGGCGCTCAACTTTGCCTTCAAGGATAAGTATAAGCAAGTATTCTTAGGCGGAGTAGACAAGCACACACAGTTCTGGAGATATTTTGCTGGTAACCTGGCCTCTGGTGGTGCAGCTGGAGCAACCTCCCTCTGCTTTGTCTATCCTTTGGATTTTGCAAGAACCCGACTGGCTGCTGATGTTGGAAAAGCTGGCGCTGAAAGAGAATTCAAAGGCCTGGGGGACTGCCTAGTCAAAATCTTCAGGTCTGATGGTCTGCGGGGCTTATATCAAGGGTTCAATGTCTCTGTCCAGGGAATAATCATCTATAGAGCTGCCTATTTTGGGATCTATGACACAGCAAAAGGTAAATGTGATGGTCAGGCTGATACTGACAAGCAACAGGCCTTGTGTTTTTGCATAGCACCATGTAACTATTGAGATGTGCCTAGTAGCACAAGTAAAACTGATAGACTCATTTGCTATACTATCCACATAGAGGCGGGGGGAAGGAGCTAAACCACAGAAAGTGTTGGTTTACAAAGCCACACAGATTATCTAGGGACGAAAACTCCATGTGAATCAGTTTGACAAAATGAACTATCTTTAAATAGGCATTAGGTTGTGTGTCACTATTTGGTTCTGTACTCGATGATGGAAACCTCTCTTGGAGTGCAGGGAGTGGAACCCTGGGCAGTCACGGTTGAAGAGGGTTATGAAAGAGACTAGGAGGAAAAAGATCAAATGAAATGTTACTTATACTAAAGGGAAAGTTGTAAAAGCTAAAGTGGTTACATTAACTGTTCCTATAATTTTAACTGTAACCAAGTATGTAAATTACCCAAGGCTGTTCATTTAGGGCAGAGGACTAGAGCTTAAATTTAACTCCTGTAATCCCAAAGCTCATATTATTGAGATGGATTTTAGTGGCGATTCTGTATTTAGATGTTCTGGATTTTTGTTAATTAAATAAGGTGTTGACACCTGAATGGAGTATCTTTCTAGGAGCGCATATCTCACTGTCTACCAAAGAGATGACAGGGAGGAGCATATTTTAAAAACAAAACAAGACTTTACTAAAAGAACTGAGGTTGCCTGATCAGAGGTGTCGTTGAAAAATAGCAAAACATTAAAATGTAGGTCATAACTAGCAGTCAGTGAATTCCCCTACAGTGGTGCCTCGCAAGACGAAATTAATTGGTTCCGCAAGTATTTTCTTCTTGCGAGTTTTTCGTCTTGCGAAGCACGGTTTCCCATAGGAATGCATTGAAAATCAATTAATGCGTTCCTAGGGAAACCGCTTGCCAGGCTGGCGGTGCGGAGAAGGGCTTTTCTCCGCACCGCAAGCCTTCAGGACAGGTACGGGAACAGAGGGGAAGGCGCGCAGCGCTTTCCCTCTGTTCCCGGGGCTTGCGTGGGAGGAGGGTTTTTCCTCCCCACCGCCAACATTCAGAACAGCATTCTGAATGTTGGCGATGGGAAGGAAAACCCTCCTCCCACCCCAAGTCTTCAGGAAAGCCATCCGATGCCGGGTGGCGGGAGAAGGTGTCCCCCCCCCCGGCATCGGAGCTTTGTTCCGATGCCGTGCGGCAGGAGGAGGCGTTCCCCCTCCCCCGCCCGGCATCGGAGCTTTGTTCCGATGCCGCGCGGCGGGAGGAGGCGTTCCCCCTCCCCCGCCCGGCATCGGAGTTTCGTTCCGGTGCCGCGCGGCGGGAAGAGGCGTTCCCCCTCCCCCGCCCGGCATTGGAGCTTCGTTCCGGTGCCGCGCGGCGGGAGGAGGCGTTCCCCCTCCCCCGCCCGGCATCGGAGCTTCGTTCCGGTGCCGCGCAGCGGGAGGAGGCGCCCCCCCCCCCCCGCCCGGCATCGGAGCTTCGTTCCGAAGCCGGCAGCGGGAGGAGGTCCGAGGACTGTGGGGAAGACGCGCTGCGCTTCCCCGCTGTCCCTGAGATTTCCCTATGGGCTGTCGTCTTGCGAAGCAAGCCCATAGGGAAATTCGTTTTGCGAAGCGCCTCCGAAACGGAAAACCCTTTCGTCTAGCGGGTTTTCCGTCTTGCGAGGCGTTCGTCTTGCGGGGTACCACTGTATATGGATTCACTCCCTGAGTAAAAGAGGTTACTGTCCATTAGGACGCAAGCAGACTAGAACTTCAGATTTGACCATACATACTAGCTGCAGTGTTAGTCACAAGGGATTATACACCTTCTCTAGTAACTAGATATTGAGAAAAGGCTCCATTAGTTGTGTGTTAATGGCTGAATGATAAAACAGAGGTAAACAGAGTTGCCTGTAATATGATCTTCTATATTAACCAGGAAGGCAAAATTCAACAGTTGAGCATTATTTCATGATACACCATAAAGTGCCCCAAAATACGTATTCAAATGTTGCGTAATGGTAAACAGATCCTTTCTTCAATTTTCAAAATGATGCAGAAGTTTTGTTTTTTCATTATAGGTATGCTCCCAGATCCTAGAAACACTCACATTTTTATAAGCTGGATGATTGCACAATCAGTGACTGCAGTAGCTGGTGTGGTTTCCTATCCATTTGATACAGTGCGACGTCGAATGATGATGCAGTCTGGACGTAAAGCAGGTAAGCAGCACATAAAAATAAGCCAATTTTACATTAAGCATCAGCCTGATAGTCCTGTGCTGCAAGGAATTTCATGCAGATGTTTGCTTGAAATTGAATGGAAACCTAGTGAGCAGGCTAACAGAGGAGAGAGCAGAGTGCTAGATCTCTTCTGCATTTCCCACATTGAAATCACTGGGTTGCTGCAAGAAGGTCAGAACTTGCCATCTTTAACAGGGTAATAAGTAATGTTTATGGGCTATTAAGGGGGACGCAGGTGGCGCTGTGGGTAAAACCTCAGCGCCTAGGACTTGCCGATCGCATGGTCGGCGGTTCGAATCCCCGCGGCGGGGTGCGCTCCCGTCGTTCGGTCCCAGCGCCTGCCAACCTAGCAGTTCGAAAGCACCCCTAGGTGCAAGTAGATAAATAGGGACCTCTTACCAGCCGGAAGGTAAACGGTGTTCCGTGTGCTGCGCTGGCTCGCCAGATGCAGCTTATCACGCTGGCCACGTGACCCAGAAGTGTCTGCGGACAGTGCTGGCTCCCGGCCTATAGAGTGAGATGAGTGCACAACCCTAGAGTCTGGCAAGACTGGCCCGAAGGGCAGGGGTACCTTTACCCCTTTACCTATGGGCTATGTGGCTTTTGATTATTTTTGGTGGCATATGTGAGCACTTTTATGCTGGGTGGAATGCAATACCACACTCTTGATTGTGCTGTTCTGGGTGTTCTCCCAACCCCCCCCGGGAGAGGTGCAGGGGGAAGAGAGAGGGGAAACGCCCCATTGCGCTAGTGGAAGTGATTGCTCTGGCTTCCACTAGCACACTAGTTTAGGTGAATCTGGCGCTGTGTTTCAAATTTGTTTCTGTTCTACTAAGCTTCAGACACCATATATATAGACTTCGCATTGATTCTACATAAGTAGTTAATATTTAACTCCTGTTAATACTCATTGTAATTTAGTTCTTCTGGGGTCACCGGACGAGACTGCCCTCATATAAGCATTGTAAAATCGGCTTAGTAGTAACAACTGGGATCCTTCTTCTACCCTACACCCACCCCCAATAAAAGCAGTATATTATCTAGTTTCAGAGTAATATTTGAAGAACAACTTTCTGTGCATAGGTTCTACAGTGTGTTAGCTCTGTACTGCTTTTACATTTCTCTGGACAGAAATTAACATGATAGTCCTGCTGTCCTTGAAACTTTTTATTTATTAAATTTATATACTGCCCTTCATCAAAAGATCTCAGGTTGGTTCACAGAATAAATGCTTCAAATAATGAACTTATTTATCCTACAGCTGACATCATGTACTCTGGAACAATTGACTGTTGGAAGAAGATTGCAAAAGATGAAGGTGGAAAGGCTTTCTTCAAGGGCGCATGGTCTAATGTTCTTCGAGGCATGGGTGGTGCTTTTGTGCTTGTGTTGTATGATGAGTTCAAGAAAGTCATCTAAAAATACCCTTACTAGAATTGTAAGTTAAATTGACAGATCATGTAGAATAACTTGCCATTATGGACCATTGATCTTTGAAAAATTCCTGTGTGGAGTCTTATTTATCGGGGCCAGATTGTGTTTAAGTAGGGCTAGAAACTGCCTTCAGTGAACTGATAACACTTTGAGATACCATTATTCCGGCATTGAAACAGACAACTCAGCTTACTGAGTTTGTCTGTTTCTGGTGATAATCGTAGTGCTAGCAGTTCTGGGTCCAAGGCAGCTGAACTTCACTGAAGAGCAGCCTGAAGTTTCAAGTCCTATCTTAGAGGACCATAAAATCATGTTTTGAGAAGTATTCATTTAACAAATCATGTTTTTCCACTTGTACTTAAGCACTATGTACTGTTTGCACAGCTGAACATCTAGCATTTGTGTTCTCAGAATTGAGGCATTCTGTGAAATAAACAAAATTAACTCTGATGTATTGAATTTACTGTTATAACTTGATGTTCAGGGTCATGCCTGCTATGCAGTATGGTACTTCTACCAGCTTCATATAGGGGAGGGAACACGGATGAAAAATTAAATTGGTGCAGCAGGATTTTGTAGAGGAGTGGGCCTAGCTGAGGGGTGGGTAACATTTGAATTTGACTTGGCTTGGCACTGCAAATACCACATTTGATCACTGGACATTAATGATTGAACTTCCACTTTTAAATTAAATGAGATCTACTTTCTGAGACTTCCAGAGGTTTGACTACATCTTTATGACAAATGGGCAAAATAGTTTGATTTAGAATCCAAGGAACCTGTTTTGAATATGGTAACGCTAGAACCTGCAAAATAATTTTTAAAAAATGGCTTGGCAATGCTTATGTACATAATTTGGGCCCCAAAAAAGAAGTGGTGGGAAGCACAGTATAAAACCACATTGGAAAGCAGGTAGGTGGATTTGAAATAATTTGGATTTGTACAGCTGGTGGTTGTAATTTGACATCAGCTGTCAAATTAACAAAGTGAATGAAGCAGCACTTCAGAGCAATATAGTTCATTCATAAATAGATAAGGTATATTCAGTGTTTCCTTTGTATATGCATAGTACAAGAAGAGCATTTTAATAGCCCAAATTCATGATTCTCTGCTTTGAAAAACATTAGATAAATCATAGAATTGTGGAGTTGGAAGGGACCTCAAGAGTCATCTATTCTAACCCCCTGCAACACAGTAATATTTTATAGCATGACTAGCTCTGATGCAACTATTCTAGTGATGCTTAGGATTACACAGTACATTAGAAATGGTTTTTATAAACCTTTATTAACTCCTTTAGCAAGAGGAATTAAGAGCTAAAAACGCTAATGATATTTGTAAAATCTCAGTGCAGGGCACAAGACATTAATACACTAAAACTTAAAATCACAACACATGAATGCGGAAGTATCACAATAATGATCACTTAAAGCTTGGCTGGCAATAAAAACCAGCAAAATGTAAGATTAGCTAATCAACTGAGTGTCTTAACAGGCTTGTCGTCAAAAAGCCTTGTTGGCCAATAAGGCTCATTTATTGGAGCAGTGGGCATCTTAAGAAAATGTTGAGATCTTGATTTCGATGAAGCATGGCAAAGATAGACTACAAACATTGCAGTAGCCCCTGTCCTTTAGAGTAGTGTTTCCCAAACAGTTAAGTTCCCCAACCCTTCTGAATTTAGTGCACCCAATCTATAACCCTTTATATTTTAGGGGACAGAAATTTTGTGTAGATAGTTCAGCTGCATCTACCTTGCTGTCATCATTGCCACTTCCTTGTGTAGCAAAATGACACCTGACTTGATTTCTGTGTTGGCCCCTAGAGTTGGATATATATATATATATAACACAGTGGTGCCCCGCAAGACTAATGCCTCGCAAGACGGAAAACCCGCAAGACGAAAGGGTTTTCCGTTTGCGAGTTGCTTCGCAAGACGTATTTCCCTATGGGCTTGCTTCGCATAGGGAAATCTCCGGGGACCTCTTTTAAATGCTGGCGGTGGGGAGCAAAGCCTCCCCTCCCCTCTGGCCTTCAGAAGAGGTCCAGGAAGGCCGGCGGGGGCCGAAAGGCTTTGCTCCCCACCGCCAGCATTTAAAAAGCAGTCCAGGATAGCTATCCCGGACGGCTTTTGAAGGCAGGCGGGGGGGGGGAAGCAAAGACTTTTGCCCCCCGCTGGCCTTCAGAAGAGGTCCTGGACCTCTTCTGAAGGCCGGCGGGGGGCGAAAGTCTTTGTCCCCCCTGCCTGCCTTCCCAGAGGCTTTTAAATCGCCCCGGACAGCGGAGAAGTCCTCCGCTGTCCTGGGGTTTTTTAAAATGCTGGGGGTGGGAAGAAAAGCCCTTGTCCCCCCCCCAGCCTTCAGAAGAGGTCGGGGGACAGACTGTCCCCGGACCTGGTCTGAAGGCGGTTTCCATAGGAACGCATTGATTGATTTTCAATGCATTCCTATGGGAAACCGTGCTTCGCAAGACGAAAAACTCGCAAGAAGAAAAAACTTGCGGAACGAATTAATTTCGTCTTGCGAGGCTCCACTGTGTATATATATATATATATATATATATCCAAGTGTGGGTGTGGGTGTGTGTATACACACACACACACACACACACACACACACACACAAGCTTCTTTCTCTAGCTGTTACTTGCATAGGAAACCTATCCTTGGCATTGTCTTCCAGTGTGCTTGAGTAGCAGCTTTTGTACTTGTATACATGCATTTGCAGCTGAGACGAAAGGAAGCACCAAAATAATAGCATTTCCCTAATTTATTTGGGGTAGCAGCTGGCTAGTGAAAATCTCATTGTTTTTGCAATTCGCAATTCATTTCTTCAACCACTGTTATTTTTTCATCTGCTGCTGGCATCAGGTCCACCCATGTTTTCTACAAAAAGGGAAAAGAAAAATCCCCTTAAGGTTAATTCCTAAGGCGCGTGACCACTTCAGTTTCACTTCTTTATTACAGCTCATAACACAAAGTTCTGCTAGCATAGCCAGTATTGAAGAATGGTGTGCTGGTGGTTGAGTTTTCCACAGTTCCTTCAACATTTAGAAAATGACAAAAATGACAAATGGAAGCTGCAGCAAACACTTTTTGCAATGCAGCTTTTCCTCTGTAATATATTTTCAGTTCAGCCCTGTTTCAAATTTCCACAGAGTGGCTAGGTAAACACAGCCAGGTGGGTGGGGTAGAATTATTATGGTTTCAATATCTCCAATTACATTAAAACTTACTTGAAAGTCCCATTTCTTTTAGATGAAACTAAGCAACTACCCTTGGCACTAAAATGTCAGTAAAATTACTAGTTTCTTACACAGGCCTTCCACTGATGGAGCTAGTTAGGTGAATCCCACCCATTATAACTAGAAACTCTTACATTTTTTGTTTTTATGACCACACAGATAGGTTTGGGGAAGTGGTTACAGTGTTTGGAGACTTCCATCGTTCATACACGATGCTTCAGGGTTCCGTCCTCTCCCCCATGCTTTTTAATATCTATATGAAGCCGCTGGGAGAGATCATCAGGGGGGTTTGGGCTGGGTGTTCATCAGTATGCAGATGACACCCAGCTCTACCTCTCCTTTAAATATGAACCAGTGAAGGCTGTGAAGGTCCTGTGTGAGTGCCTGGAGGCGGTTGGAGGATGGATGGCGGCTAACAACAGATTGAGGTTGAATCCCGACAAATCAGAAGTACTGTTTTTGGGGGACGGGGCGGGTGGGTGTGGGGGATTCCCTGGTCCTGAATGGGGTGGGGTAACTGCCCCTGAAGGACCAGGTGCGCAGCCTGGGAGTCATTTTGGATTCACAGCTGTCCATGGAGGTGCAGGTTAATTCTGTGTCCAGGGCGGCTGTCTACCAGCTCCATCTGGTATGCAGGCTAAGACCCTACCTGCCCGCAGACTGTCTCACCAGAGTGGTGCATGCTTTAGTTATCTCCCGCTTGGACTACTGCAATGCACTCTACATGGGGCTACCTTTGAAGGTGACCCGGAAACTGCAATTAATCCAGAATGCGGCAGCTAGACTGGTGACTGGGACTGGCTGCTGGGACCACATAACACCGGTCCTGAGAAATCTGCATTGGCTCTCAGTACGTTTCTGAGCACAATTCAAAGTGTTGGTGCTGACCTTTAAAGCCCTAAACGGCCTCAGCCCAGTATACCTGAAGGAGCGTCTCCACCCCCATCGTTCAGCCCAGACACTCAGATCCAGCGCTGGGGCCTTCTGGCAGTTCCTTCATTGCGAGAAGTGAGGTTACAGGGAACCAGACAGAGGGTCTTCTCAGTAGTAGTGCCCACCCTGTGGAACACCCTCCCTTCAGATGTGAAGGAAATAAGCAGCTATCCTATATTTAAAAGACATCTGAAGGCAGCTCTGTTTAGGGAAGTTTTTAATATTTAATGCTGTACTGTTTGTAACACTTGATTGGGAGCCGCCCAGAGTGGCTGGGGAAACTCAGCCAGATGGGCGGGATATAAATTATAAATAATAATAATTACACAATTGTGGAAATATTTTACTAGACTAGACAAAATTCTAGCATGCAAACATCTCTAGGAATGGGGGAAACTGCTAGATCAGCAATTTCATGGCACCTTCCATGTGGCAGTAAGCAATCACATAGCATTACTTTGTGAATTACAGCCATTCATCTTTAAATTGTTTTAAAAACTGGCAGAATACTGCATTCAAGGCATTCTAGAACTTACCACATTCTCATATTGCCAAAGAACATCTTTTGGTTGTGGAACTGGAAAAGTTAGGCATCTCCATATGTGGAATCTGCAGGGAGGAAAATGTAGGGCTTTGACCAGGGTCTCAAATCCTGTTCTCCCTAATCCATATCCTCTTGCCTGCAGATGGAGAGCTTCATGCTTAGAAGGGGAGCACTCACCCAAACAGCATGCACAGATAGGACATATATTGAATTATGCACTATATGTACTGCATTGTCTTAAATCTATAACAGATTCATTCAGCATTTTGATTAGAATATTAATACGTTAGATTTTCATTTAGTGTTTTCAGGTCTTCTAGAAATGTTGAATTTTTCAGATCTTTTGGTTAAAATCCTAACAAAGAATACTCAGGCTTGTCAAATCTCAGAACAATGGTAATTAAAAATGCTAGCCATTTTCTAGATGCAGGTAAAATGCATTGTGTTTTACCTTTTCCAGATCAAAATCAGGAGCAAGATTGTTATGACGGTCCCAAGTACTACAAATATTAATAATTCTGTAGGAAAAGGATTGGGGTCAGTACCTGAAAAGATAGGAAGGCATTAGTGCTAAGTGTATCATAAACACAGGCCCAGCATCAGCTTGTGATGTGGTTCTGGTCCTTAAAGGAGCACCAGACCTGGTAACAACCACAGCCTCTCTTGCCCCTTGGCTCTGTCCACATTGCTTGCTGGGATGGGGGCTTCCAGAGTAGTGCTTTTGGGGAACAACCAGGATGGTGTTTTGCAAATCAAGCATCAGTCTTATATAAGCACACACGTACGGCAGTGTCAATCAACTGATCTGTCTCGCCAGAGTAAGGTTACCAGATGTCCCCGTTTCCCGAGGACAGTCCCCGTATTTACAAATCAGTCCCCATACAAAATCCACTGAAGTTGAAAAGTGTCCCTGGATTTATTGGAAAAAATCTGGTAACCTTACGCCAGAGTGGTACATGCTCTGGTTATCTCCCGCTTGGACTACTGCAATGCACTCTACATAGGGCTACCTTTGAAGGTGACTTGGAAACCAACTAATCCAGAATGCAGCAGCCAGACTGGTGACTGGGAGCGGCCGCCGAGACCATAGAACACTGGTCCTGAAAGACCTACATTGGCTTCCAGTACATTTCTGAGCACAATTCAAAGTGTAGGTGCTGATCTCTAAACATGAAATGGCTTCAGCCCAGTATACCTGAAGGATCGTCTCCACCCCCATCATTCAGCCCAGACACTGAGATCCAGCTCTGAGGGTCTTCTGGCAGTTCGCTCACTGTGAGGTCATAGGGAACCAGGCAGAGGGCCTTCTTGGTAGTGGTGCCCGCCCTCTTGAATTCCCTCCCATCAGATGTCAAGGAAATAAACAACTATCTGACTTTCAGAAGACACCTGAAGGTAGTCATTTTAGGGAAGTTTTTAGTGTTTGGTGTTTTATCGTGTTTTTAATATTCTGTTGGGAGCCACTCAGAGTGACTGGGGAAACCCAGCCAGATGGGCGGGGTACAAATAAAAAAATAAATTGTTGTCGTTGTTATTAAAGTTCCATTTCTAAGCAACAGGGGGACTGACACTAATATCATTCTTGATGTCTGTAAGGCTCAACTGCCAGAAACTTTCTGTAAGTCCTAGAAGCTGGAAGTCTTGGAAGTATGGGCTGTTTTCTTTCAAAAAAATATTTAATCTACAAATTTATATAGTTCTGCATGCTGAGGGAGTCCTCTGAATAGATATATATATATAAACATTTTTGGATGGCTTTGTTTCTCAGGCTGATCGAGGCACACAAACACCTGAGTTTACCATTAGAGAGAATAACAGAGAAAGGGCCAATGGAAAAAAATATATATAAATAAATCTGTAATCTTACCAAACACAATTGGTTTACTCCAGTCACTCCACTGTGTCCCAATGGGACAATACTGTCCAGCTGAACGGAGCCTCAGTGAGTATTTCCCACGTACTGTGTAATTTTGGTGGGTTTGTCCACTTGTTAACTAAAAGTAGAAGATTAATCTGCTTTATGTCTTTGTAGGTGAAATAGCATGCCAATTCACATTCATCAACTTATTATTTCATAAACTTACACACCAGGAAACAAACCTCAAACAGTTAAGAAAAATAAAACAAGAAAATCAAGAACAATTTACAGGCATGTTTTAAAGCATACTGAAACAGATTAAATGAGACTCTTAATCTTAGGGTTGTGTGTTTGAGCCCTACATTGAGGCAAAGATTCCTGCATTGCAGTGGGTTGGACTAGATGACTCTTGGGGTCCCTCCCACCTTCTACAAGTCTGTAATTCTGGGACACCTGTTTGATCTCAATAGGCAGGGAGTTCCAAGGTACAAGTGCTACTACACTAAATGATTAAGTTCTTACAAATGCAGAAGGGGTCTTATGTGGCACCTGTAGCAGCCACATCTTAGGTGTATGTTTATTATATTTTGTATATAGGCACTTGTTGACTTCCCCATTCTAGATAATGGGGAAGTCGCCTAAGGCTTTGGAAATGGAAGGTAATCAGATCTGAAGCACAATGTCACATTGAATATCTGAAGCAATGAAGCAGGTTCCAAACCAAATATTTATTTTACTTTGTGTTGCCCATCTTTTGAGGATTCTGGATATTTTTTTTGCTATATTTTCCCTTTTGGACCAAATCTGGACACCTAGATAGAACACCCAGTCAGATGGGTGGGGTATAAGCAATAAAATATTATTAATTAATTAATTTCAGAATGCTGTGGGCAAAGAATACTATGCTGCCTTCTTAATATTTATAGCCTAGCTTTCTTCCAAGGTAGCATACACATGATTCTCCCGTTCTAAAATTCAGTTCACATGCCTCATGTTTATATAAGATAACAATACTTACTGTTGAAATCTGGCCTCTGATTTCATCCTTAGAGACAAAAAAGGAACGTTTTTAGTTGGTTTTCATTGTACTTTTTCAAAGTATGCTAGCTTTCACAAATTTGGCTGTATACCTTAATTAGCAAGGAAGGCAAAAGTAGTCAAGAGTAACCGATAATATCGGAGGAGAGAGGGCTGACTTCCTTGTGGGTGGATTATTAACTTCCCCCACAATCTTCTCTCTTTTTCATTGTGTAACACACACACACACACACACACACACATTATAAACATAAATATTAAAAGAAGACAAATGAGTTATAGAAGTTCACATTTTTCCATACATTAATAGATGTGAAACTTTACAAAATGGTGTTTGGCTTCCCACAAGTGCTGACCATAAAGCACCAGGAAACCATTTTGCATTCCTATAGACTAAGGGTGGGAAAACTGTGATCCACCAGATGTAGGGGGATCCTGTCATCTATTGGCCTATGCTAACTGGGGCTAAGAGGAGGACCACAAATAGGCCTCCATTGTTATAGTGCAAGGATTTGGAAGACCAGCTTGTGATGTATATAGGAACTCAGCAAATAAATGTATCTCCACAATCCAGTCGTTATTTTAAATATGTAGGATAGACCTGGCATTTGTGTACCAACATGCATACCTAAATTGAGCCACACGGCATGAAGCTAGGAAGGGTGAGATTTCAGAAACTAACATAGTTGCTGGATGCTTCTGCACATGGTTACATTGAGGCACCTGCATGTATGGGGTGATGGTATATGCTGGTCAATGTAGCTCACACATTGCAACCTTGACATCACCATGAAAGACGGATGATGTGTCTATCCTCTTGGGGACTTTCTAGACTATATTGCAGACATTGGCTTTTGACTGAGAACAAAAGAGCCAAGAAACATTAGTTGGATTCAGATAAAATACTTTAAGCTTTTTCTAATAAGGAGGCTCAACAAATGAACTGGAAAGCGAGGCTGCAATGCAGAATTTGTTGGGAGGTCATCCCACAAGAAAAGTATCACTCTATTTTATCTGAGGATTTTCTTTACTCATGAAAGAACTGTACGCTACTCCATCTCTACCAACCAAAACCTATCTAAGAATTACCATTCACCCTGGTAGATAGGAAATAGCAGTCAAACTAAATTCCATGTACTTTGAAATTGGAAAAATTTTCAAAATGTGAAATGTTTCTTTCACCATGAATTTCTATATCAGATATCCGCATGTTACTAGCAAAGGTAACAAAAAGCTATTCAACAAGCAAAACCACAATTAACCTCTTACCTTTATTTCATACTTAAAGCAGTAGTCTGCGTTATCTTTAAAGGCACAGGGAGGGGGTTTCCATTGTACTTTGCACCCCCACGGCTGTTCATGACAATTCCAAGTGATATCTGCTGGTGGAGTAAGTTTTTCTGTAATGAAATAGCCTGTATTTTACTTGACAGGTGGAGAGCTGTGAAATTTCAAGGGCATCTGAGTGGTCAACTTCCCTGCTTCCAGTTCCTAAGCATTTCATATTCACATACATTGTGGGTAGGTGTCACTCGGCTTTTAGCCAGGAATTTTGTGGTGAGAGGTCTTGAAGGGGTACAGGGTATGTGAATGCAGGCAGACAAATACATCTCTGAGGTTTCTTTAATTTTACAAGCATTTTTTTAAAAAAGGACTAGAGAAGGGATGAGGGATTTCTGACTCCACAGCCAGCCTAGCCTGTGATCAGGGGTGAAGAGATTTAGAGTCTAATAATATTGGAGGTAGAAGACAGAAGTGAAGACTTGAAGACAGAAGTGCCTGGTGTGCTCTGGTCCATGGGGTCACGAAGAGTCGGACACGACTAAACGACCAAACAACAACAACAACAATATTGGAGGTCCACAGCTTCCCCATCTCTGATTTATAAGGTATCTCAAGATATCTAATTTTTTGCACTATGAGTAAACGAACAAACAAACCCCACCCTCCTTCTCTTACCATGATCGAAAGGCCAGAATTGCTGATCCAAAGGCTGAACCAGTGATTCTTTGCTTGATCCATTCACTCTGAGGGTAATATGATTCCCAGGAACTTTTATATTAGGAAAATGGCAGCCAACATGCCTTCCAAGTTTATTATTTTTGTACTGGGGGCATTCTGTCTCTTCGCCATTGTTTTCGCTGCATGCCAAAACATTTTGTTAAAAACCCAGCCAGGAACAGCATACTCTAACCATTCTCTTCCCCACCCCCATTTAAGAAATGAAAATGAATTACTGATATATCAAGTATAGAAAATACTGGACGTCTTTAGGAACATTCCTGTCAGTATCCCAAGTGCAATTCATTGAGGTAACACGAACTGTGTAAATGATACAGGATAAATTTTCAGCTGATGTCCCATTTTGTCCTGGGGAGAAAAAATAGGAATGGTCAGTGTGTGTGTGTGTGTGTGTGTGTGTGTGTGTGTGTGTAGCTCTGAGGCTGCATACCTGCATTGATTATCCTATATGTGTTTTATGAGATCAAACAATGCAAAGTGCTTCCTTTTTTTAATGTCAAGTGGCTTTTCAACACAGTTTCCACCACCAATGTTTATCCCTAGTGGGGATGTGATTCTCTATTGCTTACCTGCTGTCAGAGACTGGGTTGAGGAGTACAACTCTGATGACGAATGGCGGGAGCCTACCCCTCCCCCTGCTCATGGCCAGGATCCTGAAACTCCACAGGAGCAGTGGAGTAGTGTTGATTAGGAACAATGATTTGCTGAGGGGCACAGTTCAGAAGACAATAGTTGGGCAGAACTAGGAGGTGAACAGCAAGAAGAATGGGAAGAGAGTGAACTAGCTGACACTCTCTCACTGGAAGTTGTGCAGGCTCTGAGATTAGATAAGGTGACTGCGCAAAAGGCTCAAAGGTTGAGAGATCAGGTGGCTAGGAGGCGAGAGGACGGATGTGACTAGAGGGAAGTGGACAGAACCTTAATTGGGATCACCTGCACTCTGAGAATGGTCGCTTGCTCTTTTGCTCTGTACATTAAACATTTCTGTTACTGGTAAGAGACTGCTTTCTCTTTGTACTGCTTAACTACAGCCAAGAGGGGAGGAAGCAGAGTCCCTAAAGTCTGACACCTGCTCATTTCAGCTTCCGTTGAGCCTGTTCATGTAGCTGCTTGTTCATGTAATTTCATGGCAATTTCATTCCTGTTTGCTGCAGTTTCTGGGAACTTCATGATTTGTTTTATATCTCATAGTTGTTTTTGTATCATCTTTAGCAGACACAAATGCTCCCTACTGTAATATGTTATTTGTTTATGGTACCTAACTAATCTTCTTCAAGTATCCATCTGCCCTGAGGTGTATTGTGTGCCTACATATGTGTATTATATATGTGTGCGTGTGAGAGAGAGAGAGAAATCTTCAAGAAAACATGCTTTTTTATCTCTCCTCATTTTCCATCTTACACCCACATAAGAACCAACCCTACCCCAAAACTAAAATGCCTCATTCACCCACACATTAATGAACTACTTTGGTAATAAATACATTTCCTTCCACTCTGACTTTGCCTGCTCTCCACTGTTACTCAACTGAGCTTCCACAATTCCAACCTTCCGCAATTCTAACCATATCTATGCTAAAGTAAGTCCCACACAGTTCAATAGAAATGTATACTTACCCTGATTATTCGCAAAAGTAATAAAGAAAACAGAGCAGAACACTGTGAGGCAACTCATGTGAACAAATCCTATATTGGGCACCATACTGATTTTTCGTTTTTTATATAAATACACAGCAAGAAATCCTAAAATGAAAAAAAGAGTTTGTTTTATTTCATTGTTCTGCCACATTTTCATTGGAGTGGTATTCTTTGAAGTTACTCTATTAGGAGAATGGAACATTCTTTCCCTCTCATCTCCCTTTATGTCCACCCTGTACCCTCCCTAAATCTGCTCCAGAGGATTTGAGGGAAACCCAGGAAAGGTATGAAAGGTTCACGATGTTGAAAGGATTGGGATAGTAGATATATTCTATTATCCCTGCTGTGTTTCCCCCCACCCCCACCAATGAAAAATGGGTGATGTATTTGTGAAAGGTTATGAATGTGGCCCCTTGTTATCTGCTGGGTGGGGAGTTGTTCTTACCGTCTCTTCTTACAGGCTCAATAAGGTTGTAGTGAAGAGAAGTTGTGGCAGTGCAGAGAGAAAGCAAGGATATATATGTTGCTTTCATAAGGAGCGTTGCATCATGAACTTCCTTCTTTCACTTCCAATTTACAGTAAGTGAATAAGAAAGAACAAAGTAGTGGGATGCTTTCTCTTACTCTTGAAGGCCTTTCTGATGCCTTCCTTATATTCTTGATACTGCCTGAAGAAGAATTCGCCATGTACAGGCCCACTGAACAAATATATCTCCTAGAGAGATCATTGTCAAAAGCTTTTGTTCATAAATGATATGATGATTAAAAACTCCAAATTCAGTGTATGGGCGGGGTTCACCAAGGGGTTCTGGACATAAGAGACCTCCTGGTGTTCTGAGGATCCTTGGGACCTGGAGAAAAGTGTCTGAAGCCTTCACACCCACAGTTTTCTAATTAAAGTAACAGACATGGGGAAATTCAGGAAATTCTCATCACAGGCCATCTCAGTTGTCACAGTTGCCTCACTAAGAACAACCACTTCCTGTCTTTAATGTCAGCCAAAAGTTTCCTTTTTGGGGAGTTCCTATTTTCACATCTTCTTAGCCCAGGAAAGACAATAGCTTGTGGGCTGCAGAGTGTTCTTTCGTTGAATGACAGTTGTCACCATGGCGTTCTGAAGTTGCAAACAAGTTTCTGTCAATATAGTATACTTCATGAGGGAGAGCTTCAGTTTTACTCCTGAGGCTGCAATGGATATCCACTGGGAACTCAACCCAGGATATTTCCACTGTTATGCTCAGGAAAATAATATTCTAATCAACAGAAACGACGTGTATCATATCTAGTCACCATTCCCTTTATTTCTGATATTCAGCCTTTGCTTATGTAGCTGATGCACAAGAGAGAGGTATCAGCAAGCTTGGAAGAATTCTAAGATTTGCCGAACCCCAAAAATAGGGGGGATAGATAGATAATAAGATAGAACCCCAACTCACCCAAACAGGCCAATAGTATTTGTACTCAGTGGGTTTCCAATGCCTGGTTAAAAGTCTGTCCTGATGGAGCTGTACACGAACAACTTTGAAGGGTGTTTCATAACTGTGGGGACACCACCGAATAGCTCCTTTCTCTCATGCTCACCAATCTAATTGATCTTACCAATTGGACTACTAGCAAGACCTCTGAAGCTGCCCTTAAGACATAGAGAGGTTTACTTTGGCACAATAAAATTGCCAACCTGTAGAGAACCTGCAAGTTTTGTTCTGAGTGGTGCATAAAAGCTGGGTGGTGATGGAAAAGGGATGATTTCAATTGGAAGTGTCATTGTCCCAATCTGAATAAGCTCCATCTTCCACAGCTGCTATTAACACCCCACAAAAAACCCCATGGGAAGATAAGGATCTCCTGTTTCGTGTCTATTTTGGTCCTAAGTTTTATAAGGTACCACAAGACTGAGCTGTTTTAACAAAATATTCAGTGATTTGCATAATAAACCGCTCCCATAACTATAGGGTTGGATCTAATTAAATCATATTTAAGAGTAGACTCATTAACTAACAAATCCATGGATTTCACTGTGTCTACTCTAAACGTGAGTTTAGGGAGATCTCCCTGGATTAAAACCCATGCCCAAATTAACGTAACATCAGGTAGTGTGGTACCACACAGTTACACAATTGATGGATAGACCCCAACTGACCTCTTCCTCTTTGTGGGAAGCAGCAGAAATTATAGGAAACAGCTGTGACTCAAACAGTGGGGAACATGTGGCTAAAGCTGAAGAATATTTCTGTCTACCGTATATACAGTGGTACCTCTGGATATGAACGGGATCCGTTCCAGAGCCCCATTCGCATCCTGAAGTAAACGTAACACGCGACTGCACGTGCGCGGGTCGCGTTTCGCCGCTTCCGCACATGCGTGTGATGTCATTTTGAGCGTCTGCGCATGTGCGAGCGGCGAAACCCAGAAGTAACGGACTCCATTACTTCCATTACCTGCGGGGCGCAATCCGAAAATATTCATCCCAAAGCTACATCAACCTGAGGTATGACTGTACTTGGGTATAAGCTGACTTTTTCAGCACATTTTTTATGCTGAAAAAGCCCCCCCCCCAGCTTATACTTGAGTGAGGCGGGTGGCGGCGGAGGGACAAGCGGCCCGAAAGGAGCCCTTTCTTGCTGCTGGTCCCACTGCTGCCTCCCACCTCTCGCAAGGGCAGGCACAGGAGCTGTGGTTGGGAGAGGCGCTGCGCTGTGCTGTGCCTCTCCCAACTGCGGCTCCTATCTCTGCTCTTGCAAGCGGCAGAGGCGGCAGCAGAGGGACAAGTGGCTCGTAAGGAGCCCTTTCTTGCCACTGGTCCCGCCGCCGCTGCCCGCCATCATCCCTGACCACTGGTCCTGTTAGCTAGGGATGATGGGAGTTGTAGTCCCAAAACATCTGGAGGGCCGAGTTTGCCTATGCCTGTCCTAAAGGCTTATTTATAAGCCTCAGACAGAGTCGTGGAAGGGAGCAGGGCAAAGGTGGAGCTTTCTTACTGAGAAGAGAAAAGGAACTGGTGAGAAGTGGTTGGCTGGATTATGAGCAAAGCTCCTCTGGTCTGACAGGAACATAGAGAAGCTCTGATGTGGAACATAGGAACATAGGAACTCTGATAGGAACATAGAGAAGCTCTGATGTGACACAGCCGGTTTGAGAGCCCTGACTTGGAGTTCAGTGATTCACTCTGTCAAAGACAGGACAATAACCTAATTTGGAGCATGTTAAGTGGAAAATACTTATTTCTATGCGAGCGAGCTTATATTATAACCATTGTTAGGAAGAAGCGTAGGAGCTCAGAAAGCTGCCTTCTACTGAGCCAGACCATTGATTCATTTACATCAGAATTATCTACACTGACTGACAGTGGCATTCTGGGGCTGAGGGCAAGTTTCTCTCCCACCTCAGCCCAGATGTTCTGCATACAGAACAGATGCTCTGCCACTAAGCTACAGCCCTTGCTGTAGCCAGAGGACCTGTTTCCAGATAGGATAAGTGCCTGCCCCTGTTAGTAGTAGGTGTGGCGTGAGGATATGATAGTGGAGGGGAGGTTTTGTTAATGCAATCAGATTTTTTTCAGGGTAGTGATAGGACACTGGGTGGGCAATGGAGTGCTGCCATACACAAGGAGCCTCAGAAATAATAAAGGCCTGGTGTGTGTTTTTTTTTTTAAAAAGATGTTGGATAGTTTTATTGTTTCCAGTTTTATACAAGCAAACCACAGAAGCCATTCTTTCCAGAGTGTTCCTGGCCCACTGGTCCAGCAGAAGACTAGGAATGGGGAAGGGTCGCCACTTATGCAGGGCTGTCCTGCCCACGAGGCAGGCTGAAGCAGCCATCTTGGACAGTGGAATCCCATGGGGCAGTGCCCACACAGGGACCCCGCCTGCCCCTACCGCCACTGGGGAATGCAGAGCAGTAGGAGAGATCTCCCTGGAAGCCACTGCTGTGCAAGCAGGGTAAGCAAGGCTTTGGCTAGGGACACTTTCCTGTTTTGCCTCAGGCGGCGAAATGGGATGGGCTGCCCCTTGCACTTATGCATTGCCATCAAATTTACTTTTGCTAATATAATAATAATAATAATAATAATAATAATAATAATAATAATAATTTATTATTTGTACCCCGCCCATCTGGCTGGGTTTCCCCAGCCACTCTGGGCGGCTTCCACAGAAACCAAAAAACACTAAAATATCATACATTAAAAGCTTCCCTGAATAGGGCCGCCTTAAGATGTCTTCTGAATGTCAGGTAGTTGTCCATCACCTTGACATCCAATGGGAGGGCATTCCACAGGGCGGGCGCCACCACCGAAAAGGCCCTCTGCCTGGTTCCCTGTAGCTTCGCTTCTCGTAATGAGGGAACCGCCAGAAGGCCCTCGGCGCTGGACCTCAGTGTCCGGGCAGAACGATGGGGGTGGAGACGCTCCTTCAGGTATACTGGGCCGAAGCCGTTTAGGGCTTTAAAGGTCAACACCAGCACTTTGAATTGTGCTCGGAAACGTACTGGGAGCCAATGTAGGTCTTTCAAGACCGGTGTTATGTGGTCTCGGCGGCCACCCCCAGTCACCAGTCTAGCTGCCGCATTCTGGATTAGCTGTAGTTTCCGAGTCACCTTCAAAGGTACATATATATGTACAGGTGCAAATTTAGCTAGTACTTTTATCCAAACGATGGGACACGGGTGGCGCTGTGGGTTAAACCACAGAGCCTAGGATCAGAAGGTTGGCAGTTCAAATCCCCGTGACGGGGTGAGCTCCCGTTGCTTGGTCCCTGCTCCTGCCAACCTAGCAGTTTGAAAGCACATCAAAGTGCAAGTAGATAAATAGGTACCGCTCCGGCAGGAAGGTAAATGGCATTTCTGTGCGCTGCTCTGGTTTGCCAGAAGCGGCTGGCCACATGACCGGAAGCTGTCTGCGGACAAACGCCGGCTCCCTTGGCCTATAGAGCGAGATGAGCGCGCAACCCCAGAGTCTGTCATGACTGGACCTAACGGTCAGGGGTCCCTTTACTTTTACTTTTATCCAAACAACACAACTCACCTTGGGGTGCGGATAGCCAGGTGGCCTGCATGCCTGCTTTCCCTACTGGTCTTTAAACTGGACTTGAACCAGACAGTGTTTCAAAAAGAGGGCTCTTTCAAATAGAGGTCATTTGAGAGTCCTTTAGACAGAGAGTCCTTCTCCAATCATGGACTGTCCTACAGTCCAACTGTTCTTGAATCTTAGCTAGGGTTGAGAATTGAATCTAAAATAAACCACGGCACAGGCTGTGGACATAGGGAATGACACATCCAACAAGAATGAAAAAGTGGGGCAAGAGAGAAGATGAATTTGCATGCAAAGCAAGAGGAGGGTGTAACTTTGCATGGAAGCTTGCTTCATTTTTGTTCTGAGACGAACTTGTCATGAGAAAGAGGCTTCTTTCCTCCTTTCACAGAACAGCGTCTTTCTTCATATCCTGGTCTAATTACAGAAAACCTAGTTCTGAGTACAAAACTAATTGAATGGCCACTGTTTGATTTCCTGTTTTTATCTTTCTAAGAAGCTGAATTTCCATGTAATTTCTATCTATAGCTTTGCATTTCAAGGCTGTATTTCCATCCAGCTGTTAATCTGCTTTCTACTTGGCTTAATCTCAATATTTTCGCCTTGTACACAGAAAGCAAATTAGCAGAAGGTAAATGTGGCCCCAAACCGATAAAACACTACTCTTTGGAGCTATTCATATACACGTGCCCACTTCATTATTAGTACATTAATTCAGAATGAATGCAATTGGTGCTGATATAGTTATGGATGTGCAATTTTATCACTTCTCGTCTTCCCAGTTGTTTCGGGCTCTTTTCTGTGTGCCTTAAGAGGCTTATTAACCCAACCCCTTATTAAACTCCTCTTACTAACCTCCACAATGCTTTTTAAAGTATTACAAAAATACCCCTTCATGTTGTGTGTTCTGCTATGTGTAGAATCAAACCCTAAAAGCAGTTCCAGGAGTTTGATAATGCTAAAACAGCCATGTATCTATGAAGCTGCAATACAGTTTCGTATTAACTGGTGAGACTTTCAACATTCACCACAAGATGGTGCAGCTGTTCTCTCCAATAGGTTTTCATGCCCAAGTGCCATGCAAGTACCAGAATATGAGAATACAACCCCCCACTTTTTAAAACCCAACTAAACAAAACTAAAACAATAAATAAAAACACACACCCATTGTTGATACAGAAACACCTATAAAAACACTTAACTAGTTTGCAGCTTATTTTTTCTCTCCCACTGCTGCCCCCTCCTAGAAACATGGCATTTTAAATTTCACTACAATAATCCCATTGCAACAAATTACATTTCTTACTGACACTAATCAACTCAAATCTCAGTATGGAAATTACTTACTACTAATAATAAAAAATACACATGAATGCTTGAGTAAATGTAGTGCAGGAATTATAATCTCAAAATCTCTTCAAATCACATGCTTGCTGCAAAACTACATTCCTAGAAGATAGCCTTAGGCAAATCCCTGGGTATATAAACTAAAGGTGGGCTGAAAGTTTGAACTTTCTGATAATTTGGGGAGTGGTTTGGGAAGAAGGGAATCTACCTACCTCTCTTCACTTTTTTCATCCTTCTGCAACTTGGAGCAGTGACAACAAAACTCTTATTGATGGAAGGCTCAGAGGGAATTCCAATCATTAAGGCAGGACAATAATTCAACATCAACTTCATTGACTTCAACATCAACTTTGTTGGACTGGTCATGTTATGCGGATGCCTGATTAGCATCTTCCAAAGCAACTACTCTATTCTGAATTTAAAAATTGAAAGCGTAATGCTGGTGGTGAACAAAAAAGGTTTAAAACTCTCTCAAGGCAAATCTAAAAAAATGTAGTTTAAACACTAACAACTGGGGAATCCTGGCCTGCGAGTGCTCCAACTGGAGAACAGACTTTACCAAAGGTGTCATGGGCTTTGAAGACACCCATGACGAAAGGGAGAAATGTGCTAAGAGGAAGGCATACTTAGCAAACCCTTACCATGATCAACTCCTGCCCAGAAACCTATGTCCCCACTGTGGAAGAACGTGTGGATCCAGAATTGGCCTCCACAGTCACTTATGGACTCATTGTTAAAACATTTTTCATGGAAGACTTGGCTACAAGTGATCGCCAAAGAAGAAGAAGACAATAATTATTGTATTATATACAGCAGCGAAAGAGAACAAACTCAGGAAACAACTAAGGCCTGTGCCATCTAGTGAATAAACTATGTAATGGCATTAGTAAGGTAAAGGTACCCCTGCCCAAACGGGCCAGTCTTGCCAGACTCTGGGGTTTGTGCGCCCATCTCACATCTATTGGCCGGGGGCCAGCGCTGTCCGGAGACACTTCCGGGTCACATGGCCAGCGTGACAACGCTGCTCTGGCGAGCCAGAGCCGCACACGGAACGCCGTTTACCTTCCCGCTGGTAAGCGGTACCTATTTATCTACTTGCCCCCGGGGGTGCTTTCGAACTGCTAGGTTGGCAGGCGCTGGGACCGAGCAGCGGGAGCGCACCCCGCCGCGGGGATTCGAACCGCCGACCTTTCGATCGGCAAGCCCTAGCCGCTGAGGCTTTAGCCCACAGCGCCACCCGCGTCCCCATTAATGGTACCCCAATCAGCTTCATCACATGTTGTGAGCAAGAGAGGCAGATGCTGGCAGCCCAGTTTGTATGGCAATGCTATGGAAGTCAGGTGGTGTGTGCACTGACTTTCCTCCATAACTGTCACCCAGCTGAGCTCCACTTGAGAACAGGCCTGGCTCCAGGTTTGAGGGAAAAGGCTGGTCAAAATGTCTTCTGGTATCACCTGCCTCAGGTGGCCTTGGCATATTTAGCTGCAGTGGCATTGTTCAGGCACTGTGCCTATCAATTATTTGAGTCTAGCATCATTTTATTTATACCCCACCCATCTGGTTGTGTTGCCCAAGCTACTCTGGGCAGCTTCCAACACAAATAAAAGCATAACATCAAACATAACATCAAACTTCCAAATGTCTTCTAAAAGTTTTGTAGTTCTTTATCTCCTTGACATCTGAAGGGAGGGCGTTCCACAGGGTGGGCGCCACTACTGAGAAGGCCCTCTGTCTGGTTCCCTGTAACTTCACTTCTTACAGTGAGGAAACTGCTAGAAGGCCCTCAGAGGTGGACCTCAGTGTCTGGGCTGAACGGTGGGGGTGGAGATGCTCCTTCAGATATATACTGCCAAGGCTGTTTAGAGCTTTAAAGGTCAGCACCAACACTTTGAATTGTGCTCAGAAACATACACAATGCCTTGGAACTCTTAGAGCTGGGGCCATGGTAGGAAATTAAAAGAGCAGCTGCATCCAGCTTCCAAAAGTGCCTGGTCAGAAAACACAATAAGGGGGCCCTGGAGTGTGCTGTGCTACAGCACTGAGACCTTGGCTCCTGTCCAAAGTGCTGGTGCTTGTTCAGCTTGGGAATAGCAGCATACACTGGTCACTGCTTTAGCACTGGGTTCTGAGAATGTTTAAATGGAACATCTCCTTAGGAAGTTTGGAAGACGTTTCATGAGTCAAAGTACTTTCAGATGTGCAGTATTCAGGGTGGCAAAAGTCCTAGAGTGATTAGATAGATAGATATGCACACACAGAGAGAAACACTGGCAGGATTGTTCATGAAACAAATCTAATTATTTTGTGATGGTCATGTGTGCCATATAGTTAAAAAGTTGCAGTTGTGTGTGAGGGAAGGTAATCTGTACTGCCTCCATTTCAGCCAAAGCCTCCTGAAATCTTAATGATTTGTATCTGGAAAAAGGAAAAAGCTGATCTGAATGCCATTGGAAAATGAAGGAAAATAGAGACATGGGGGCATTTATTTTACATCTGCAGGACATTCAAATGCACTGCTGCAATTTCTCTTAAAGGAGTAACAGATTCAGATTTTTGCCTTGTGGAATCCCTTGAACATTGCCATCAGATAAATTTCATTGGTGTAGACAGCCAAAACTTATTTTTTACTTATCAGCAATCTTTTGTGCTTGCTTACTGAGAAGGATATATTTGGCCAATCTCATGCTAATGTGAACCACCTCCTCTACGCCCACCCCCACATTTCCAGATAGGCTTCATTAAGCTGGAGTGTTATGAATTGCTTATTTAATGAGAGGAGTGGTGCCACAAAATCATTATTTTGCTGGTGTGGGAGGGGAAGAGGAAGGTAAAGCTTTCTGGATAACTTGTGTCTGTGGGTTTGGCTTCTCTGATACGGGAAAAGAAAACCCTGACCTCCTTATGTCTAGACAGGCCAAGGGGGGAAGAGAAAGAAAATGTATGTGTTTGAGAGAGAGTATGAAGATGGAGAAAGTACAGGGAGGGGAAAATTCTGGGCCATTTGTAATGGGGAAGATGGCATACAAAAGTCCATGTCTTCGGATGCATGAAGCATTATCCTGATGTGTAGCTACATGCTGGGTAGAATTATGAAACAGTAAGGTGAGAAAAGTACAGACAGTGTCATGATGACTATTTACAATGGCCATTCTAAAAGAAAAAAGTAGAGAGATGGAACAACATCTTGACCTGTGTGGGTGATCGAAAAGCCCAGTGAGCCACAGAAACCGATCATCAGAGCAGCACAGCTCCAATTTTGCCCTTTTCAAAACCTGTGCCTTGTTATTTGTTAGCTATAAAGGCAAAGCCTCTCCTCCTTCCAGAGGGGAGGAGTTGTGAGCGGGAGCCATTTCCCGCGTTGGCAGGGGGTGTTCTGGCCCCTGCTCAGCTGCCCGGGGCTGCTGCGCCATGCCCCCTGACAGCCAGCCAGCCAATCAGGCGGAGGCTTGGGGGCGGGGTCAAATGCCGCCGTGGCAGCGCTTCCCTTTCATTGCGCTGCTGGTTTTCATCAGAAGAATAAGAAATCAAAATGATCAAGTTTTTTAAGAATGGAAATCATTTATAGAGTATATTCAGAATTATTGTAAACACATTAAGAGTTTAGCAGGCTTAATATAAAAACGTGCAGTAGTAGAATAAAATGTATATGGAACATAGGGGATAAAAATTAAATTGGTTTAATTTGGAAATGCAGTAAAATATGATAAAAAATGAACTACAGAAAGAGGAGGAGGGAAGTCATATATATACAGTAAATGATACATTGTTTGATTTTTTTAGTTTTTCTTTTTTTGAATTTTTGTATGTTGTAAAATTAATTGTATAAATAAAATTATATATAAAAAAGAGAAATATGAACCCTGGGTAAGTGTTTCCCTGAAAGCTCACAACACTCAGAGATCACTCCCAAGTGATTAAAATATTTATACTGCACCACAGTCTAAAGAATACTGTAGATCTCTCTGCAAGCATGATTATCATTATCTGATGAGGAAAGCCTCTTAACAAGCCAGTGTTGCATAATTTTGCTGGCTCTGACGGTGTGGTTTTATGGATGAAAATATCTGCAGATGACAGCTGACTGTTACAAAGCTGTCTGGCAATTGAAGTGAATTTCCTTTTAAAATACCTGTTTTGAAAGCTTAATTTGTAGGTGTGCAGAAGCTAATCCACTTCATTTGATTCAGTGCTTGATCTACAATGCTTGATCCACACATGGCATGGAAAATTCTGTATGAAAAACCCAATGGAAGGAGATGGGGTGCTCCTAAACAATATGCTATATTATGAAGCTTTTAAGCTTCATTAAACCTCTCTTAGGTTGATGACGGTACGAAAACCCTGGGTAGCCTCGGAGGAAAAAATGTTAGGCCAGGGCCCTTTGTGGACACTGCCTTTCAACAGGGCTGGCCCAGGGCTTGCCCACCTGAGGCAAACAACAAATTGACGTCCCTCCCCTCCAGGAAAGAGGAAGTGAACACACATTCTTTATGACAGTACAAAGACCCGCAAAAACAATTTTGAAAGGAAAGGTTTCCTGTGGATCCTGCTGCCTGAGGCAGGTCACCTCACCTTGGTTCACCTTTCAAAAATACATAACCCATTTACTTTGTGCACTTTCTTGACATGGAGAAATGGCAGTCTTGCATTTTGCCAGTCTGTTCACCTCTAACACGGTTACATTGTCACCCTGCTCTTTTTGAGCCCACTTTGAGGAAAGTTCTGGCAAAGGATAGCTAAAGGAAATTTTAAGGTGTGCAATTTTCCAAATAAATAATACACCTGTTACACCCTGGTTGAATTAACTTGCATTATGTCAAATATGGCCCCTGATAGGTACTATGGACAGCCACACCAACTATTTGATTTGGGTCGACTGGGTTAAAGGAAAATAAAGGTAAAGGTAAAGGTACCCCTGCCCGTACGGGCAAGTCTTGACAGACTCTAGGGTTGTGCGCTCATCTCACTCTAGAGGCCGGGAGCCAGCGCTGTCCGCAGACACTTCTGGGTCACGTGGCCAGCATGACGAAGCTGCTCTGACAAGCCACCGCAGCACACGGAAATGCCATTTACCTTCCCGCTAGTAAGCGGTCCCTATTTATCTACTTGCACCCGGGGGTGTTTTCGAACTGCTAGGTTGGCAGGCACTGGGACCGAGCAATGGGAGCGCACCCCGCCGCGGGGATTCGAACCGCCGACCATGCGATCGGCAAGTCCTAGGCGCTGAGGTTTTACCCACAGCGCCACCCGCGTCCCTAAAGGAAAATAGTGAGTATCATATAAGAAATAGTTCAACCTGTCCCTTTTCCAAATCACTGAGGGAAACATCAGATACATTTTGTTTGCATAACTCTTGATCTCTTTATTGGTAGCTGCTTGGTTATCCATTGTACAGAAACTGAAAACTTTATAAGATACAGATCTTCCATTATGGTACAAAAATATATGAAATATATTTCTGAAAGAATCACAAATTTACTTGCGAGCTCTATGGCATACTGTTAAACCTGATACATTTCACGATGGAACTCAGACATAAGTTAATGAACACCACTTGCAGCAAGAAATCTCAGTGCTTTATTATTAATAAATTTGTATGCCACCCTATATCTTCAGGTCTCAGGTTTCCATAGAAGTTTTAAACTCTTGACTTTGCATGACTATGGTAAATATTTTGTTGATGTGATCCATCTTTTAGCATTGTTTTTGAGTTTTTAACCTTCTTCACAGGTGTATGTATTCTTTCCTAGTTTCTTTCTGCATCCTGAAAATCCAGTGACAATTGTTACAAAACACCAAGTTCTGTTACAAAATAGCAAGGGGGGAATGCTCTCATATAAGTAAAGTAAGCGTTGCAGCCTTCACCTATTGGAAAGTGAAAGCTCTAAACTTTGTACCCTAGAATAATCCCATTGGAGTTAAAGGGGACTGTCCATTTGAAATTTTCTGACTCCAAACAGTAGGATCAACGAAATGACTCACCCTCTGGTCCAAAATTACACCGTTCAGATAAAGAAAGCTTTGACTAACTGGGAGCGGATTTTGTGTGACCAAACTAAATTCCTTTGGCTAATTAAACAATCTATGGCCTTTTAAACTGTCTTTGTTACTATGTTACATATTTTTATGTTTATATATTTTATATTTTTATATCACCCGGTGACCCTTGACTGAAGGGTGGTATCAAAATTTAATAAATATTTGTGTGTGTGTGTGTGTGAACTGCTTTAAGGTTTTATTTACAAGCAAGCAGTGTACATTTTCCATGAAATAATTAAATAATAAGTAAGTAGACTCAACTGGCATCAAGTTGTCAGGGACTGGACAGAGGAGGAATGGTGGAGACCGCTTCTCCCTCTTCCTGAACCTTCCAGAGAAGAGGAAGACAGTATAGATTTACAGCAGTGGTTTGCGGAAGGTAACGGCTCAGAAACAGATGAGGGGCAAAGTTGGGGAATAATGGAAGAGGAAGAGGAGGAGGAGGAGGAGGAAGAGCCAGAACAGCTGGCTGACACATTATTACTAGAAAGCATTCCAGACACTCCTTCTCCCAGAACCCGGTGAACATTGAAAGTAGGAGAGCAAAGGGCTTGGCGGCAAATGGCCCTAAGCAGCCACCGTAGGGTGGGTGCTGCTGCTGACGATTGAGGAGAGAAGAGAGGGGGTGGAGATTACTCGGAGCAATGCCATTACTCCAAGAGGCTGCATTTCTAAGCCTCTCTGTGAATATTGAATAAAAGACATTGGTAACAACTTTCCTTGTCTATCTGTTCCTGGCAGCCTACCGTGGGGGGGATCGGATTCCCTGATACCTGACACAGGTCTCCATAAATCTTGGAAACTGGAAGAATAAGCTGTTTTTGCTTATTAAACAATGATTATTATTATTTTTAAAAACCCATATATATTTCTGAATACCAAGGATGTTGTTTAATGTGCAAAAAACCATTTTCGATTGCCTTGTTTCCCAAACTGATAGAGGCACTTCTCAAACCTGAGTTAGCCACTTAGGCAGAATGATAGAGATCAGGGCAAAGGAAGAAGAACACGGAGAGAGAAAAATCTGTAACCTTACCAAATTTAATTAGTTCACTCCAGTCACTCCATTCTTCTCCAACAGTGCAATACTGTCCAGCTACACGAAGCTTCAAGATATATTCTTTATCCTTTGGAAACAAGTGGTAGGTTTTCCCAGTTTTTTTCTTAAAAGGAAGATATTAATCTGGTTTATTCCTTTGTAGGTGAAGTTACATGCCAATTTGCATTCAACGATTTGATTTTTTAAATAGTATTAGTGGTGCCCACCCAATTCCACTGTGTAATGTAAAGACGGCTATTTCTCTTGTGCAAAAGCATTCAACAAGCTGCTGCCTTAATTCACTCACTAGGAAAATACTTTCCCCTTGGAAAATCACTATAGCTGCCTTTTAAGTAAATATGCTCAGTAGCAGGATATTAATAATTCTTCGGTTTTACAACTACTATTAAGAGATTAGAAGTCGAAACTCAAGAAAAGTCACAATATGTTTGTCTTAAGGGCAAGGGAGAGGAGAACTGTGGTCCTTCCTAGATTTACTTGAGTATGCATAGCCAATTCAAACTATGGTCCACAGCCTTACTTCTGTGATTCTCCCAAGCCTTCTTGTGGGGAGGGGGTTTGCCTTGAAATTTTTATTAAAATGTTTCATTATGCCATACATTAAAAAGCAAAATAATCTGAATAAAAAGAAAAAAGGGAAATGAAATAGAAATAATAGAAATAGAAATAGAAATAATAGAAATAGAAATAATAGAAATAATAGAAATAATAGAAATAATAGAAATAATAGAAATAATAGAAATAATAGAAATAATAGAAATAATAGAAATAATAGAAATAGAAATGGGTGGAGAATACAAACGCCTCTCTCATAAGCATATCTTAACCTTTGTCTCACACAGTAGGGGGTGGACCCTCCCAGCTCTTACCTGGGAGATTCCCTCTATATGTTCCCAGTCTCCCACCCTGGGAGATTTTCCCTTCTCTTCCTCTTTCACCAGCCATCTATCATTAACCCAGATTAGGTAAAGGTAAAGGGACCCTTTAGGTAAAGGTAAAGGGATCCGTATAGTTAAAGCCATGGTTTTCCCAGTAGTGATGTATGGAAGTGAGAGCTGGACCATAAAGAAGGATGATCGACGAAGAATTGATGCTTTTGAATTATGGTGCTGGAGGAGACTCTTGAGAGTCCCATGGACTGCAAGAAGGTCAAACGCATCCATTCTTAAGGAAATTAGCTCTGAGTGCTCACTGGAAGGACAGATCGTGAAGCTGAGGCTCCAATACTTTGGCCACCTCATGAGAAGAGAAGACTCCCTGGAAAAGACCCTGATGTTGGAAAAGATGGAGGGCACAAGAAGAAGGGGACGACAGAGGACGAGATGGTTGGACAGTGTTCTCAAAGCTACAAACATGAGTCTGACCAAACTGTGGGAGGCAGTGGAAGACAGGAGTGCCTGATGTGCTCTGGTCCATGGGGTCACGAAGAGTCGGACACGACTAAACGACTAAACAACAACAACAAAGGGACCCTTGACCATTAGGTCCAGTCCTGACTGACTCTGGGGTTGTGGTGCTCTTCTCACTTTATTGGCCAAGGGGGCCGGGGTACAGCTTCCGGGTCATGTGGCCAGCATGACTGGTGAACCAGAGCAGCACATGGAAATGCCGTTTACCTTCCCGCCGGAGCGGTACCTATTTATCTACTTGCACTTTGACATGCTTTCAAACTGCTAGGTTGGCAGGAGCAGGGACCAAGCAACGGGAGCTCACCCCGTCACGGGGATTTGAACCGCAGACCTTCTGATTGGCAAGTCCTAGGCTCTGTGGTTTAACCCACAGCACCACCCGCACCCCTTTAACCCAGATTAGAAGACATCAGAAAGCAAAGTAGATTAAAAAACCAAAACAAACAGGGAGACACCTAGATAGAACTTCTAGACTGGCCCTATTTCAGAATGTTGTGACCAAATTTTACCATACCGCACATTTATACCCAATTTTTCTTCCAGTATGTAACCCACGGCAACATACACGTGGCTGTCTCATTCCTAAATTCATTCCCCCATGTGTAAGTGTTTATATAAAGTAACAATACTTACTGTTATAATTCCATTTCTCAGTTCATCCTTAAGGGAAAAAGGTAACATTTTTAGTTGGTACTGGTGTCAATTTTTCTTTGTGGTTTTTTCAAAGTATGCTTGATTTCACAAATTCAGCTGGATACTTTAATCAGCAAGGAAGGCAAAAGTTGTCAACAGCAATTGATTACATGTATCTGTGACTTACTTGTGGGTAGATGGTTTAACTTTCCTCCCAATCCTTTCTTTGCTCCACTGTTTGACATGACAAACTGGATTGGCTTGGGGCATTTTGCTGATGGTAATTCTACACTGCAGCTAGACCCTTTTCTCTTAGCCCATCCATCTTGTTGAATCTTGTTGATTCCTCATGTGCCTCACCAATCCCAGAGTAGCAGTACTGGGTCCTCTGCAAAACTGAATTCTATATACATTTGAAAGCTGGACATATTTCTGAAATATACTCGGAGCCGAGAGTGGATTTCATGCTCTTTATTCAGCTCATAGTGGTGAGGAGGAATGAAAGTTCCCCCCAAATATCTGCTTTATATACATTATTTACACAATGGGCTGCACGTGATTGGCTAATTCCAGGATTCTCCTGTAGGCCAATCAGGTTGTGGATTCACTTCCACCTGGAGCTGGATTGGGTGGCTCCTGCGGACCAATCATACTGCTGCATTGTTCTAGGACCAATCAGACTGCTGCATTTTGGATTCTATTCAACTCATAACAATTTCAGAATGTGAAATGGTCGTTTCCCCCCCCCCCCTTTGGATGTCTAATTGAAATATGCACATGGGACGAGCAAAGATGACAAAAAACAATTCAACGAAGAGAACCACAATGGCCTCTTACCTTTATCTGGTACTTAAAACAGTAATCTGCATTTGTAGTAACAGTTGGAGGACGTTTCCATTCTACTTTACAATACAATAGCAGTTCACGACAATTCACAGTGATAAATTGCGGTGGGGCAAGTTTTTCTGGAATGAAATAACCCATCTTTTACTTGACGGTAGAGATTACAAGGGCATTAGAGTGGTCAGTCTTCCATCCCTCTCTTAAATATTTTAGATTCCCATACACTATGGGTGAGTGTGGCCAGGTTTATAGCCAGGAATGTTATGGTGTGAGGTCATGCAAGGATACAGGATGGGAGTGGGTGTATCTGCCACTGAAAAGCTGTGATGTAGAAGCAGTCAGATATGTTTTTGAGGTTGTTTAATGATAATTTTACAAGCATTTTAAATTAAAGGCCTATTGCAGGGTTGCACGACATCTGACTCTCCAGATGTGGTTGGACTCCCAGCAGCCCCAGCCAACCTAACCTGTGATCAGTGGCGATGGGAGTCAGAATCTAATATTGAGGCCACATTTTCCCATCCCAGATTTATAGCTATATCAAAATTTCTAGTACTGCTGGCAGAAAAAAGTAAACCAATATACTCCACCCTCTCTTACCATAATCGAAAGGCCAGGCTTGGTGATCCAAAGTCTGAATTGGTGATTCTTTGCTTGAGCCAGTCACCTGGAGGGTAATATGATTCTCAGGAACTTTCATATTAGGAAAATGGCACCCAACATGTCTTCCAAGTTCATTATTTTTGTATTGGGGACATTCAATGCTTTCTCCATCGTTTTCGCTGCATGCAAAAATATTTTGTTAAAAGTCCAACCAGGAGTAGCATACTCTAACCATTCCCTTCCCCACCCCCGTTTAACAAATGAAAATGAATTACAAATATATCAAGTTGAGAAAATACTGGACGTCATTAGGGGCATTCCTGCCAGCTTCCCAAGTGCAATCCATTGAGGTAACATGAACTGTGTAAATGACACAGGATAAATTTTCAGCTGATGTCCCTTCCAGTCCTGGGGAGAAAAATTAGGAAAGATCATGTTTAGTAACATGCATTGAAGTGCTCAGAGTACTTTTATCACCATCTCATATATGTGTCATCCATGTGCATGAGTTTGGTTCTGAGTCTGAGTAGCTGCATGCAGCGGTGAAGGAAGGGGGGTGCGGGTAGGTGCGATCCGCCCAGGTGTCACCACTGAGGGGGGTGACAAAATGCTGGGTGGCATTCACTGCAGGGCCTGCAGCGCTCCCGAGCCACACGTCTCTCCTGGAAGTGACACGGTGGCTTGGGCACCCGCAGGCTCCGCTCGGCCCAAACAGTCTGCCCACTGCCTCCCCCTCAGCTGTAGGGCAGCTGAGTGGGAGGAGGCAGGCAGACTCCTTGGAGGCCCTGCAGAGCGTCCTGTCCCGGCTGGCCCCGCCCCTGGGTACAGGGCACGCTCGCCACCCCAGGCGCCCGATCGGCTTGCTCCGCCACTGCCTTCATGGGTTCTTCTGAGAAGAGTTAATGTAAGGTTACCAGACATCCCCGTTTCCCAAGGACAGTCGCCAGATTTACAAATCAGTACCCATACAAAATCCATTGGTTGAAAAGTGTCCCTAGATTCATTGGAAAAAATCTGGTAACCTTAAGTTAATGTGCTCATCCTATAAGTTTGAATGAGGTCCGACTAAACATGAAGAAGAACTTTCTGATGGCAAGAGCTGTTGGACAATAGAATGGACTACCTTGGAAGGTGGTGGACTCTTTTTCACTGGAGACATTTAACCAGAGATGGAATGACCATCTGTCAGGGATTCTTCAGCTCTTATTCCTGCATTGCAGGGGGCTGTACTAGACGACCCTCGGTGTCCCTTCCAACTCTACATTTCTATGATTCTATGAAAGTGTTTCCTTTTTAAGGTCAAGTGGCGTTTCTCTACAAGTTCCATTACCAATGTTCACCCTAGGGTGTTCTAAATTCAATCAATATGAGGTCAGAATGCTAACCCCATATCACACCGCTTGTCACCAGAGTTATGCATACCCTAGCAGCAGTTCTGTACTCAAACATGATGGTATAGGAATGAATGACTCATATACCTGTATACCGGTATCATCTGTTAAGTATACAGTAATTGGTTTTATTTACACAGAAATGAGCAAATGCCTGTGTATTAATGATAGTTTAACATGGAGAATGGATAAATGTGTATCTCTAATTTGGATTTCCCCCACAGTTTTCTAAAGTACTCTAAGATCCTAAATGGGACAATAATTACCCATTGAGTGTTTTCTGTTTCTCTAATGTATCCTGTTACTCTGAATGTAACCTTTGAGCATGTGATGAAGTTACTGAGTTGTAAAATCACCATCTTGAAAGAATGGTGGCTTTTAGCCTTTCTCTGGATGCCACAAAGAACAAAAGGATGTAGATGGATCACCAAGACATCCATAGGCTAAGGCCACTGGGGGCTAGAATGTGGAACAGAGATACAGTTTGGATTTTTGGAATTATCTTTCATTTCTAAGATGCTGAGCCTGTGCTGGACAGCACAAGACATTGCACGGATGTTTTGGATGTATCATTTGATGTATTTTGTTCTGTTTTCGAAAAATTTCTGCAAGTAAGCTTTGAATAATATTTTTACGGGATTGGACAATGTTTATTTCCAAAAGTAGTCAGTTCTTATGCACCCAGCCACTTCGATCTCTGCAATATTAATACCTGCAATATAACCTGCTAATCAACTTGAAAATATATACTTACCCTCCTCCTGTCCAAAGGTTCTGTAGAAAATAGAGTACAACAGAACAATGAGCCGAACTGTGTCAGCAAATCCTAGAGTGGCTACCATGCTATTTTTCTTTTCTTTAAAAGTGGGGAGCAATGAGTCCTAAAGTGAAAGAGGAGGATTTCTTTTATTTCATTGCTTTGGTACATTTTTCCTTTGAGTGGTATTCTGCAAAGCCATTCTGTTATCACGCCGCAAGGACTTTCATTTGTGTAACACAACTGCCTTCCCTTTTCCTGTGCTCTCCCCAAATCTGGGTTGGAGGGTTAGCAAAGCCTCCAGAACAGATTTGTGGGGTGTGTTAGGAAAGGAGTGAAGGGGAGGAGTTCTGTTGTATAAATGAAAGACTTTGTGCAGACTTTCTGTGGACAAAGCAACTCTGATGGCTACTGTGTTTTGTGTTCAGTAGCTTTTATAAAGAGGGTTTCTTTTTAATGTTCTACAATGTTCCCTCAATGGGACATGCAATACTGAAGTTCAGCTTTTTAAAAAATGTTCTTTCTTGTTAGAGCTGGCTAATAAGATAGGTAGATAGATAGACAAATAGACAGATAGACAGATGATAGATTATTTACCAGGCAGTTTTCTTATCATGTGTTCCCCTCCCCAGTATTCTGCTGTGCTTGCTATCTTTTATATGAAAATGTCATTTATAAATATTTGAATATAAATAAATACATTGATGGGGACTGCTCATGTGAGCAATGAAGCTTTGGAAAGAAATACTCATAGAACATGGCAGTAACCTTCCCCCCCACAAGCAAGGACCAAATGAACCTGAAAGCATTTCCCCAACATGAAACTGCTGCAATCTAAGGGTACAGAGAGTGTAGAACTTGCAACTGAACAGTTTTGGCAGCTTAGAGGATTGGTGGATGTGTGGATGTTTGAGGCCAGAAGGATGGCAGGGATGTTGAGACTGACAGAACAGATTGAAGCACCTGTTTGGGTCTGTGGGAATATTCTGGAGGGCCAAAACAATGGAAGTTTGAAGGGGGGGGTTGAACTTTGATGAGGAGGAATTGAGAGTGGCAAAGACCTGGGGTGGGACAGGACTGGTGACTGCTGCCATGCTGATGGAGGGATTGGGCACTTAGCATATGGAAGGTTAGCAGATAGGGATTGGGTGGTGGGGTTACGGGAACTACTCTTGCTGCTGCCCACCCCTTCTCCACCAAGCTTGTCGTAAAGGTTGTGAATGTAGCCCCTTTTCTGATGAGTGTTATTCTTACCTCCTCCTCATATGGGCTCAGAGAGATGTGTAGTTGAGAGAAGCTTTGGTAGTGCACTTGCAAAGTGTGCTTTACTGAGAAAGCGAGGGTATATATGTTGTTCTCATGAGGAGTGTTGCATCAGTCTTTCATGAATTTCCTTTTTCGCTTCCAATCCCATTGCACAAGGAAGTATAATGGAGCGCTTTCTTTTGCTTCTGGTGACTTCCTTATGTTTTTGATGGTGCATGAAGAATAATTCACCCTAAACAGGCCCACTGAACCCTAGAGAGGTCCTTGCCAAAATGTTTTGCTGATGGTGATTTTAAGGTTCATGAAGAATAACACGCACAATAAATAACCCAGCTGAGTTAATACTTCACCTAATGCTTTCCTTATAATAGAATCATAGAACCATAAAGTTGGTAGGTGCATCTAGTCCACCCCCCTGCAATGTAAGAATCTCAACTAAACCCTACAAGACAGCTATCCAACCTCTGCTTAAGAACCTCCAAGGAAGGGGGCCTCCTCTCCATTGAACTGGCCACCTTAAACATGCCTACATTTTTCTGATGAAGTGACTGAACACATAGGGCTCAGTCTGAACAAAGGTGAGGTGCAAAGGCTTTCATATGAGTGAGCACAGTGGTGGTTGTTGGAGGTACCTTTTCCACATGGTTGGGACCTGAAGATGAGGTGGCAACATGTCTGCACCATTTTGTGGTCCTTTGTCTTTTTTCTACTTTCTCAGTTGCATTCATTTTATTACTGACGCCCACAGCACTTTCTCAAAATTTCAATTGTGCCCACAGGCTCAAAGAGGTTGGTGACTGAACTATTGTTAGCACTTGGGTGCGGAAACGTTTCACAGAGTTTGAGTGGGACTATAAAAGAGAAATTTCTTGCTAAAAGTTAAAGTTCATGGAAACACAGCAGGAACAGCACCACTTGTTTTAGCCAAATAATTGTGGTATTTCCCTTTGTGTGTGTACTTATCTCTGTGGTGAGGGGCATCATTAACTGATAAAATAAGAACAGACAGTTCTGTATCTGGAAAGCTGCTCTTACACAAATCTGTTTTTAAATTGTGTGTGTGTGTGTGTGTGAGAGAGAGAGAGAGAGAGAGAGAGCGCACAAATGTTTTAAAAACCAAACGCCTTCTTGTGGTATTTTACTACTTCCTTCTTTCATTTCTAAGTAAAACTGCATCAATTCTTTGGTAAATATGGAACGCTCTATTAAAACACTTTCAATGTTTGGATTGATCTTAAATGACTTTGGGTCTGATAGATCTTTGTATCATTTGAACTGGCTTGTTCTATGATTCTATTCTTTCTTAAAAGGACACCCGAATTTGAGGATTCTTTCCTCCAAGAAAATAATGTGAGATATATGTATATACATGTGTGTGTGTGTATATGTGTGTGTGTGTGCACGTGTGTGTGTGTGTGTGTGGATAGATGATAGATAGATAGATAGATAGATAGATAGATAGATATAATTTGAAAAGGCAAAAGCAAAGCTAAAGGGGTGATAGTTGGGATTCTATGATTTTCTAAGCCACTTGATGCAGTTTCTGAAGTTTCCATGAGAACTGAATGAGAATGAAGTTCATTTTGTAGTGCATCTTTGCTGTTCACAGTACACTGTGTGTGCTTTGATGTTTTCTTAATTGGTCTTTTCAAGTATATTTTACACTTTATCAGAGAAGCTTATAAAATTAGGAAGGCCTGAAATAAAAATGCCAAGGATGACAGGGATGCATTGAGGGTCAAGCTGTCAATTGAACTGGAGCAGAATCGGTTCCCTTCTGAAGGGGGTGAACTTGAACTTGAACTCATTCCTTTTTGGAGTGAGTGAACTTGAATTGGAACATTTTTTTTAAATGAACTTTCAGTGTATTTTAGGAAGTAAAACATACTGTGTTTAGTGGGGCGATTCCTAGGAAAATGTATGTTGCAATAGATACATAAAAGGCTTTGAACACAAATATTTGAAGATGTTCCTCTTCCTTTATCAACTTGCCTACGCTTTGAGAGAGTCGCGGGAGGTCCTTTCCCATGTCCCATCATTAGGGAAAGCACACATATACAAAGGAGACAATATTCTCTGTGTTGGTGCCCCAATTGTGGAATGCTCTCCAAGAGTGGTATGCCTAGTGCTGGCACTGTATTCTTCCAACTGCTGGGTTAAAACCTTTTCATTAACCCAGGCATTGAGAATTATGGTGTATTTAAGCTGGTTGAATAGTTTTATTCCTTTTAGTTTTGTTGCATTGCTGTTGGTTATGTTTTACATTCTATTTCTTATGCATTCTGCCCTGAAACCAATTTTTAGGTAAAGGTGCAGTATATACCTTTGAAAAACACACACACAAATAAATAAATAATAGCTGATGTGGTTTTTCTCAGATATCAGAAATGTGTTCTTTATTTGAAAATGCCCCCCCCCCCGTTGATAAAACAGCCTGCCTGCTGTTTAAGCTTTCAAACTTACAACTAAGCACAATTTTGGTCCTTTGGAGATTTTCTGTCTGATTACTGTACGCATGTGAACTTATCGGAGATCACTGATGTTTCCTTTGGCTTCTCAAATTTCTTACTTCAGATAGAACCAGTGGCGTAGCGTGGATTGTCAGCACCCGGGGCAAGGCAAGTAATTTGCGCCTCCTAACCCTAACCCCCAGATGTTGCACCCGGTGCGGCCGGCCCCCCCCCCTGCACCCCCCACGCTACGCCACTGGATAGAACCATCTAGAATCAGCCATCCTGCTGCCTCCTGTCCTTAGCTGCTTGGAGCAAGTTGCATCTGTATAGTCTTTAGAATGAGGCTACCAGATTTTTTTCAAAAAATCTGGGGACACTTTTTTTTTTTTGAAAAGAGAAAAAAAAGTTATTTTAAAAAAGCTATTTAAAATAATAGTAATTAAGAAGTAATATCTTCTCTTCTGTGGTCTCCTCTGTCATGCAGCCTTTCTCTGGGCCCCGGCCTGCTCTCTTGGAACGCTAGTTGCCATGGAGTAGGCTCGGGTCAGGCCTGGGCTCAGCCACGTGTCCTTGCCCTCCCGGTGCTCTCCTACCTCTCCTCCTCAGTGGCGGTGGCAGCAGTGGTGCGGCAAGGTCAGGGCTCCTTCTCCTCTCCTCCTTCTCCGTGTTTCAGCCCCGGGGTTTTCTTGGCCCCGGAGCGTCACTGGGCAATCGGCCGGGTGGCTGGGTGCTCTCGCTCCCAGCTTGATTTGGATCACGGGGGGCCAGCAGTTCCCCCAGTTGATGCACTGGGCATCCCTGGTTCCCCCTTGGCAGTGGCAGTGGCAGCAGCTCAGAGCCAGCCTGGTAGTGCAGTTGGCTCTGGCTGGCTTCAGGAGCTGCTCACTGCCATGGCACCCGCCATTTTGCCTCACCAGAAGTCCCCATATGATGTGTCTTGTGCCACTGAACCAATCACACAACATTCATTCCCTGCTAATAAATCTACAACACTTAAAATATAAATCCGGGGACATTAAATGAAATCCGGGGACGGATTTTGTCTGGGGATAGATTTGTAAATCTAGGGATTGTCCCTGGGAAATGGGGACATCTGGTAACCATACTTTAGAATTTCTTCCACCCCGTTTCTGCTTTCTTACCCTAATCAATCAGATTTTCATCCTATACATTCTATTAAAACAGCATTCACTTATGTTGTTGAGTTTGTTCGTCTGTGTGTACAACAAACCATGCTTGCAGTTGACCACTAGGCACAGGGAAGCACGTGGGTGGGTGTGGAGATCACACAGGGTTCCCGGACGTTTAACGGTCTATTGATCCCTGTGCCACCACTGTGCTCGCTTCCCCGCTGCCACCAACCTGTTACTCTCTGGTAAAACACTGAGTCCAAACAGTTGTTAAAAGTGAACCAAAAAGACAAGTTTATTTTACAAATATTAACAAGTTTATTGTATAATATTCATGTCAGTATCTTAACTTTAGTTTCTTTACCGGCCTATACCTTCCTAATACCTTCTGACTGATTATCTCAACTGTTTGACTGACTCCTCTTAACAAATTTTCTCACTCTCTCACACCAGACTAGCCCAGCCCACAGACTTATCTTCTCTGTCTCTTGTAACTCCAGACTGTCTTCTCAACCACCCTAACTCTAACTCTCTCACTCCAAAAAAACCTCTGTGCTAAAACCTTATACACAGTTAACTCTGCCCCTTGGGTTCCCATTGCTTAGTCATTTTACAATTAGTTAACCCTTTCCTTAGGAGGTAAAGTCAGTTATGATTCATTGGGCTAAAGATTTTGGGTATAATACACAGCTGAATGATTGGGAAAAACTATGGAAAGAAGGTTTAAAGTTCACTGCATTCACCTTAAAAGAAAATGTGATGAAAATGATGTATAGATGGTATATTACACCTGTTAAATTAGCTAAAATGTATGAAGTTAGCAACAAATGTTGGAAATGTAAATAAAAAGAAGGAACATTTTATCACATGTGGTGGGAATGTAAAAAAGTGAAAAGCTTCTGGGAAATGATATATAATGAGATGAAAAAAATGTTGAAATATACATTCATAAAGAAACCAGAAGCACTTTTACTGGGCATGGTAGGAAGTGATATAAATAGAAAAGAATGTAAGCTGTTTTTATGTGCAACGACGGCAACAAGAATATTATTAGCACAAAAATGGAAGCAAGAAGAATTACCGACGAAAGAAGAATGGAGGATGAAATTAATGGACAATGCAGAATTAGACAGACTAACAGGAAGGATTTGAAATCTGCGGGACCAGAAATTCACAGAAGAGTGGTGTAAATTTACAGACTATTTGAAAAGTAATAGTGATGATCAAACTATGTTTGTAGGTTTGCAAGAAGTTTTGTGAGGTGAATTATTGGAATTATTGCAAAAATGGATAAAGGGGAGGATGATTAGTTAAGATAATTAAAGGCAATATGAATTTAAGAAGTGGTCAAAACGGGGGATCATCAGAGGTGCTGATGGGAGTCCATAAAACAATTGTACAAGTGGTGAAGTTTTGTGGTATGTATTATACTTCATATGTTAAAATTAATAAAAATTGTTATTTAAAAAAATAGTTAACCCTTTCCTTATGAACCCAGTATGATGTCACACACCTAGGAGCGCAAACGCCACAGTGGGGAGTAATGACAAGCAGCGGCAATGCAGGGTATAACAAGGCCACAACTTTATTGGTAACGGGAACATTGGGGCATGGCGTGACATAAGGATCTGTCTCCTCTATGCCCGGGCAGCCTGACTGCTGGCCTAATCTCCTTCCCAGCTTGCCTGCTGGGTAACCCATAGGAATTGCCAACAGGAGATTCCCTCTGCAACACAGACTGATCTGGTGGGTCCCACAGCAACTTGGATGTGTGGAATCCAGTCGCTGTTCCCCTGACTGGAGCTAGGCACTTGCTATGCCACAGCTAATATCCCTTATGATAATCCCTCTTAAATTATGGATCCTACCAAATGCCTTCCCCTACTAAGCTGTGACAGGGGCACTGGGATACCTAAGAAACTTCCTGGCTGAGTTGTTCAAGATATATTTCCAGTTCAGGTTCTTCAGAGGACTTATATTTGACACCCATAGTCACTTAATAAAAAGGAAGCCTAATCTATGCAACTTTTAAGATCTGTGAGAACAGATTATAATTATCTCACCATTTGCAAATATTTCCTATAGTCATTTCCTCTAGATTTTCATTTTTGATACAAAGCTATTCAGTAGTAAAGATCAGTCCTAGAGAAGTACTGCTGTGGTTTATATTGGTAATAATTTGATCATACACTATATTTCCAGGTATGGGGTTGAGTGTTAAGTCCTCTGCCGCTGTTCTGCTCTGCATCCTCCTGCGGGTTTCTCAGTCATGGGCACCATGTAAGTTAAAATCTGACAATATGAATTTTTAGCACACATACCAGTATTAACAACTCAGTATTAGCAACCATTCACTTTATAATGTACAAAAATTACAAAGACTTGAATGAAATTTAGAGCTAAATCAATTGTAAAGGTTTATTTGAACCAAGTCTTTGTACCATTAAATGTCAGAGGCAAAATTCATAATGTTCGATATAAAGTAAGCTCAAACAGTATAGTATATATTGCAATTTTCAGGACAGAACACAGTAGTTATGCAATAGTTACGTAAGGTGAAGATCTCATTACAACTACAGAGATATGTAACATGCAACAAATATTTTTCTTAAAAAATGTTAAATAAATTAAGTGTTTTCTTATTACTTGGTTTTGGGGTGGGATTTTTTTGCATTAAAAATTCTAAGCAGCATTACTTATAACTAAAAGCCATGGGAATTTGTGTCTTTTGTGTTCTGGAAGTAGTTCAATAAATGTAATTTAATGTTATATCCATGGTCTGGTTATTCTTTTTTCTTTTAAATGAATTCTAGAGAAAAACAACAACCTACCATTTAAAAATCACGATTATGATGGGAAATAATGATCTGCTAGTTAATACTGTACAAAATTACATGGATTTCCCTCCCCCCCCCCATGCTTTTCATCTGCAGTGTGGGATTTTTTGCCATTCTTCCTTTCACATTCAGTCTTATTATTTGTTTTGTTTTCAAGGTCTATACCCCATCAATCAATTTAATGGTTCTGAAGACGTCTTAGCAGGTAATGATACAAAAACAGAGCTCTCAGATATATTCACACACAACCTAGAAACCCTCCTCTTAATCTCCATGCTTCAGCAGAATAGGCTTCTCTTTGGTGTTGCCATTTTAGGACAACTCGCATTTGGACCTGAGCATTCATTCTAGCAGGGACAGGGAGGAATAATCTCTCAGCAGAAGATGCTTGGACATTCTTATTGTATTAAGCAATATCAAACCTTGAGCTGTCAAATAATATTGTGTGAAAATGTTACATCAATGGCACTAAATACCTTGGAAGTCCCTCAGGACTTCCTGAGGAGCATGGAAAGTGCAGTGCCAAAAAAGGAGACCTTTTCTGCTGTGGTGGGAATGAAATAAAGCAAAGAGCTTTTGGCAAATGGTAATTACTATTACCTAGTGAAGTACTTGACCCTTTTCTGGGTGGTCTAATGTATGCAAGTTGTCCAGTATATGCACTTAAGCTTGCTTGGTTATTTTCTAGCCTTATACGATAAATCCAAGCCCAAAGTTTCTCCTTTTTAGTACCGAGAGGTGCAGCAGAAACATGTATATTTAGAAGATCTAATTTGGATGAGACTGATAGCCATTTATTTTGCAGATTATTTTAAACGATTACAACCCTTCGTTTTTGCTAGATGGTTGCCCAGAATACGAAATACAGAATCTCAATGGTAAGAGGATGGAGATTTCATGGCATGCAAAAAAAAATTTTCCAGGCAGGAACATGACGATGTCTTATAAGTAAGTACTGGCAAACAGACTTTCTTTGGATTTCTAGGTTTGAATGCTGGGAATTTTCAAACAAATTGGTCTATAAATGCACCCCCCCTTTCCCTTTCCTTTCCCTCCCTTTTATCCAAAGGAACTAAAGCATGAGATAGATAAGATTTTATATTTATATTCTGAACTCAGGCTGGTGAGAACATTGATCTGGCTTCCTTCTTATTGCACATATTCACTGTCCATTCCATATTGTTTGGAGGCCACAAATAGCTTTTCTGTTTGGTTGTTGGGAGAAAGCTGTATCCTCAACACTTTTAAAAACCTACAACCTATGGCCAGTTCTGGTGGCCAATTCTAAATGTGACTGTTGGTTTCACTGGACTTTCTTGTAGCATGTGAGGCTCGGTGTAATATGCTCAAACCATCTTGCTCCGGTGAGTAACCTGGCCACTGAATTCTGCACCAGCTGAAGTTTCCGAACCGTCTCCAAAGGCAGCCCTATGTATAACGCATTGCAGTAATAGAACCTTGAGGTTACCAGAGCATAGACAACAGTAGTTAGGCTATCCCTGTCCAGACAGGGGCATAGCTGGGCCAGCAGCCAAAGCAGATGGAAGGCACTCTGGACCACTGAGGCCACCTGAGCCTTGAGCAACAACAAAGGATCCAGGAGTGCCCCCAAGCTATGAACCTGCTCCTTGAGAGGAAGTGTAACCCCATCAACAGCAGGCAATCTCTCACCCATCCAGTCTAAGGAACAACCCACTAACAGTGCCTCAATCGTATCTGGATTGAGCTTCAGTTTGTTGGCTCTCACCCAGTCCACTACTGAGGCAAGACACTGGTCCAGCACTTCCACTGCCTCACCTGCAGATGTAAAGGAGAAATAGAACTGAGTGTCATCAGTATACTGCTGACAACATACTCCAAACCTCCAGATAACCCCACCCAGCAGTTTCATGTACAGTAGATGTTAAACAATGTAGGGGGTAAGATTGAGCCCTGCGGAACCCCAGACTGAAGGTTCGAGGGGGCTAAAAGCATTCCCCAAGCAACAACTTCTGGGAATGACCATCCAAGTAGGACTGGAACTACCACAAAGTGGTGCCACCCATCCCTAATTCGAACAGTCACTCCCGAAGGATAGTCGGTGGTATCTAAAGCCACTGAGTGGAATATAGAGCCTCCAGACAGTGCAAAAAGTACAAGAATAAATGGCTGAGCTGCTGGAATATGTCACACACAACACCCCTCTCTCCTGGCTGGTGGGGCTTTTCATGCTCTCTGGCAAGTTGCCCGTTGAAGCTGCAGAACCAGCAGAGTAAGGCTACCTTGGAACAGGCAAGACTTCTTGCAGTAACCTTGCTATTCACTCTTCTTGCTCTAGATGTAAGCACTGTCTTTTGATAACTTAGCGGCAGATGAGCCCTGTTACTATAGAAGACAAGCATCTTTGTGCTGGCTGAACTCTCAGAATTGTAAATATCCAAAACAATAACTTTATTTATTTAAAACTGTGAACTGTTGTAGAGTGAAGCTGTTAATATTGAAGTGGTGGAAATTAAATAGATGGTCAAAACCAGTATAGTTGGAAATCATGTTGTCCCTACCTCAAAGGAACAACACATGACTTGTAGTTGTCAAATCCTGTCAATTGCCTTGCTTTTTGGAAAAAGTGTTTCAAAGGAGGCCAACTAAACACTACTGCATTCTATTATTTAAATAAAATAAAATAAAATAAAAGTATCTTACATTTCATGGACAGGACCTGGCAGGACAGGAATCTGCTCTAGAGTGCAGAGGGCTAGGCAAGGATTATCCCCTTTAAAGCATTTCCAAATATCCTGATTTTCAATGGAAAATATTTTTGCCATCTTATTGAGTATGATTATTTCAATTGCAGGTTTGATGAACAAGAAGAGAAGCAGTGCATTGAATATTTGCATGACCAAGGATACAACAGTGGGTGTCTATTTCCTACTGAAGGGAGTTATCTGCACATTTATATTAGGAATCCAAATCAGACAGAGGAGGCTTACTTTGATGAACAAGAGAGCAGCAATTTGTGTAAGTTAACAACTATTATCACTCTGGCAGTAATCTTTTCAGGTGTCAGTGCCTCACTAGGATTACAAAAGGAAAAAAAGGGGAAGCAACAGCAATTTGACTTCTTCAAATTCTGCTTAGTAAATATCTGTGTTGTTGTTGTTGTTGTTGTTGTTATTATTAATAATAATGGGACATGGGTGATGCTGTAGTCTAAATCACAGCCTCTTGGGCTTGCCGATCAGAAGGTCAGCTGTTCAAATCCCCACGGCGGGGTGAGCTCCCAATGCTCTGTCTCATCTCCTGCCACCCTGGCAGTTTGAAAGCACGCCAGTGAAAGTACCGGTAAATAAATAGGTACTGCTGTGGCGGGAAGGTAATCGGAATTTCTGTGTGCTCTGGCTTCCATCACGGTGTTCTGTTGTGCCAGAAGTGGTTTAGTCATGCTGGCCACATAATCCAGAAAGCTGTCTGTGGACAAACGCCGGCTCCCTTGGCCTGAAAGTGAGATGAGCGCTGCAACCCCATAGTCACCTTTGACTGGACTTAACCATCCAGGGGTCCTTTACTACTACTTCTTCTCCTTCTCCTTCTCCTTCTCCTTCTCCTTCTCCTTCTCCTTCTCCTTCTCCTTCTCCTTCTCCTTCTCCTTCTCCTTCTCCTTCTCCTTCTTCTATCCCCAATGCTGCCTAATTTCAATTTTTTACCATTTTTGATGCCATTTATATGCAGTAGTACCTTGTTTTTCATAGTACGGAGAGCTGTTCTGCTGTTTCTACCTTTCCACATCAATCTCTGCCTAGGAATTCAGTGTTGTAGAGGATTCTGATTAATGTTCTAAGGCACACACTCAGTTAACACAGAATGCTTTGGAGTTTCACTGTGACAAATACGACTACCATATTGGGGGAAAAATCTATGACGGGGACAAAGTGTCTTTCCAAGAACCTTGTGTTCTCTCACTCATCTTTTCAATGAGGGACTGCCTTTCATGCTTTCAAAGAACCCAGGAATCCCCAGGAATCAGTTCATAACTATCACACACAACAGCATTTGATTCTCAGTATGCAGTAGCTTTTGCTATCTGACTGCATTTAGAAGTATTCTCGCCACATATTTACCCTTATATAGCATGCAACAACATGCCGTAGCAGTTATTAGTTGACTGATAGCTTATGTGATTTCATATTTTGTTGTTATTTGAGCAGGCTTCAATCATGAGATGCTAACAAGTACAATATGTTCAATTAAAACATTTTGTAGCTCGACTGTGTAATTGAGTGTATTAATGTTATCTTCACCAGTGAAGCCCAACCCACCTGAACACGTTACTTTCCAATGGGCAGATGACAAAGTAACTGTGCAGTGCAAGGGAGTTGACAAGGAACATTGTTTTCACTTTGAACTTCAGTACAAAAGCCAACTTGACAAAGATTGGCAGGTGGGTAGATAAGTGCAGCTTTGCGTTGCAGAATGGAAACCTGGAAAGGGACTTTTTCTTTTGCAGTGCAGAAATAAATGTGGGTGTTTTTTGTTAGGAGTTTTCCACCACATCAACGTAGTCTTGAATCGATGAATTTGAAACTCATCATCTTGGGTTGCCAGCAGCAAAAAAGAAGGCCTTGAAGCCTGGCAAAGCTGAGATGTCCAGAATTGCAAATGGACCGCTGAGGCCCAGCTGTGGAAAGTGGGCTGATTATTGTGCAGATCAATTCTCCTGCATTTGCCGCAGTTTGGCACCTAATATTTCATGCCTCAACCTTGTAAGCTTTATTGTTGGCTAGTTGATATTGGTTTCAACTTGGAACTTATGCAAGACACAGAATGCAGGGAAAACAATTACCGTATTTTTTGCTCTATAAGACTCACTTTTCCCCCTCCTAAAAAGTAAGGGGAAATGTGTGTGCGTCTTATGGAGCGAATGCAGGCTGCGCAGCTATCCCAGAAGTCAGAACAGCAAGAGGGATTGCTGCTTTCACTGCGCAGCGATCCCCCTTGGTGTTCTGGCTTATGAGGATCAGAATATTTTTTTTCTTGTTTTCCTCCTCCAAAAACTAGGTGCGTCTTGTGGTCAGGTGCGTCTTATAGAGTGAAAAATACAGTATCTGAGCAAGGATAGACTCTCCAAATGTCCCTATTTTCCAGGGACAGGCCCAGATTTACAGAAGCCGTCACGGTTTCTGTTTAGATCCTGGACATCCCTATTTTCACCGGAGAAATGTTGGAGGGTATGGAGTTATATGACTCCTGATCCAATGGGATACAACCTTTAGAAGACATCTGAAGGCAGCCCTGTACAGTGGTACCTCGGGTTACATACGCTTCAGGTTACATACACTTCAGGTTACAGACTCTGCTAACCCAGAAATAGTACCTTAAGAACTTTGCTTCAGGGTGAGTACAGAAATCGTGCTCCAGTGGCGTGGTGGCAGCAGGAGGCCCCATTAGCTAAAGTGGTGCTTCAGGTTAAGAACAGTTTCAGGTTAAGAACGGACCTCCAGAACGAATTAAGTACTTAACCCTAGGTACCATTGTATAGGAAAGTTTTTAAATGTTTAATGTTTTATTATGTTTTTATATCTGTTGGAAGCCAATCAGAGTGGCTGGGGCAACCCAGTCAGATGGGTGGAGTATAAATAACAAAAATTCTCATTGGAGAAATGTTGGCGGTTATGCAATGACATCACAGTGCACTCTAAATTGATTGCCAGTGGACTGTTGCTCACATCCCCCTCATCTGTGTATTTTGACACACAGTCCCAATTATCTGAGTGGAACTTAATTTCACAAACTGTGTTTAAGTACAGTGGTGCCCCGCAAGACGAATGCCTCGCAAGACGAAAGGGTTTTGCGGTTTTTGAGCTGCTTCGCAAGACGAATTTCCCTATGGGCTTGCTTCACAAGACGAAAACGTCTTGCGTTTTTTGCAAGTTTGTTTCCTTTTTCTTAACACCCTTAATACAGTTGCGACTTGACTTCGAGGAGCAACTCATAGAACGCCTTTTTTGAGGTTTTTGGCGATTTTTGAAGCTTTTCCAAAACTTTTCTGACACCGTGCTTCGCAAGACGAAAAATTCGCTAGACGAAAAAACTTGCGGAACGAATTAATTTCGTCTTGCGAGGCACCACTGTAGCTGTGTTTAGGCAACTAAAGATCTGATAATTCCTTGGGGACTTTATATGCCAGAAAGCTGGGGAAATCCCCAAGTTGCTACTTCATTGTTCTAATTCATATGGTGTACAAGCTTCTTTCTTTCAAAGCATTGCCAGAATAATGAACTAAGGGTTGCATCAAACTAAGTTCATCATGTCCATTGATTTCAATGGGTCCACTCTGTGCAAGGCAAGCACAGGCTGAGATAAGAAATGAGGGGAAAAATAAAGAACAAAATATGATACAAAGGGAGGTAAGATGGAAACCTAATGCCTAATGAAAACCTATTAGAATAGCCTAGAAAATATACAGTGAACAAAATTATTAATGACTGGTACTCTTGCTGTTCAGTCTAGGGACAAAGAATGTTGTGAGATTAAAGACCAAGGATTTGATCCAGCGAAATGCTATTCCTTTCGATTCAGGCTGAATCACAGTTGCAGTGTATTTGCTTATTCCAGTGAATGGGGAGCAGAAACACATTGGAAAAATGGCAGCTCTGTAGGTAAAAATAAAATAAAATACACTGCTACTGTAAATCTTCTTTCTGAAACTTCTATTTCTAGATAATGCTAACATGTAGACCTACTCCTTGTCATTTATTTAGTGTTCAGGGTAGGCTGTCTTATATACAGGGTGTCCCCAGACTGCCACTCTTCTGCAGTACAGATTCAAGCACATAAGTTTTAGGTTTGCACAATTAAAGTTTATCATCATCATCATCATCATTTTATTTATACTCCGCAGTCACCATAACACAACAAATCCACTGTTTTATTTGATTTTAAATTGTTTAAGAACCAACAACTAACCCTCCCCTGCCCTGCTGTCAAATCCCCCCACTCCCAAATTAGCAGTGATAACAGGGCAATGCCAAAATCCCTTCAATTATTTTTCCCAGGCACTGAGGAGTCTGGGAAATGTAGTTCTCCGCTGGAAAGTTGCCATTGCAGTATTCTAGGGGCTGGGAGGTTTTGCACAGACAACTCCAGCGAAACCATGCCACTGTACTGCTACCTTACCATTCAGGGTGTGTTTTGGGGAAGGGCGTCAGAAGTGGGGCACGCTTTAGTGAGGGAAACTTTGATTCATCACATATTGTGGATTTACAATCCCCATCAACCCCAGTAAGTGACTATAAAAGTCAAGATCCAAACTGAGCAGAGTTCTCCCATAACGGTCCCAAGCCTTATTTCCAAATGCTACAGCACTGATGGTGATTAGTCAACACAGGGACCTGTTTTCAGTGACATCCCAGTGGCCCATTTCACAACTGGGAAACAGCAGAGAATTGGACACAGGACTTTAAATGAATTTCAGTTGATATTCTCTCCAGACAACATTTTGTTATAATATATTCCTTTAAAAGCATTCATTAGCAGGCATCAGCACATGTACATGACACTATATTTCCTATTCCAGTATAGTCACGCTTTCTGTTGGAACGAAGAAGGTTAGTTATATAAATGACAATATAAAGAGCTAAATGACAATATAAAGAGCTAATTTTTATTCACAAAGCAGAAAAATCTCATACCGGTATTCTTGTATTCTTTCATCCTAGCAGAAGGGTACTTCAGTGGACAACACAAAATTCCACATTATTGTGAAATGTAGAAGCTTAAAAGAATGGTGGCCTAAAGATTAATAGTATATATTATTCCATTTTTTAATAATTGCTTTTCGAAAGAAAGAGTTGGCCAAAATATGCTTTAAAGAATCTGATGTTTCTTTTTTTCAAATATACTAGAAAACACTTTGAACTTTTTTCTTTTTGTCATTCCTCAAAGATTCCTGTGATATAGATGTCTCTGAACCCAAATCAATTAAAGTAATTCCTTTGACTTTGGTGATGGCTGGCGTCCTGGTAATATTTGCCCTTCTGTTGTGCGTTTGCAGATGGGAAAGGTAAATGCTGCTTTGTGCACTCACAAACCCTTGATCAAAATGATCAAAATGGCAGAACAATATTTGTGGCGGGAAGGCCTACACATTTCAGGGATCTAATGAGTACAGTGTGCATTTTGAGAAAGGATGAACTGCACCTATCCATTGGATCTTGGCTGTTGGAGATGAGGATGATCAAGGTGTGGCAGATATACCTTCAGCAGTTTACTCCCCCGCCCCCAGGAATTTTACTCCCATATTACAGATTATGGGATGGAATGTTTGGAATTTGCTATATACACTATATGATGTGGGTCTTCCAGGTTTATAATTTTGAGAATAGTAGAGAACGAATGCATGGGATCTGAGTCAGAGTGGGGCCAACTATGTCTTCAGGATTTACTGTGTAAATCCTTACCGGAGAAGCTGTGTGAAGTTTTTTGTGTGTAGGTAAGAATGGACAGATTGGATAGGCAGGAGCTGAGCCTGAAGGCAAAGAAAGGGGCGTCGACAAAGGGTGGAACTCTAGAGAAGATTCAATGGAAGCCCTCTGGCCAACAAGTAACATAATAGTCACAAGGTGGTACAGGAAGTTTATGTAAAGTCTTCTAGCCAATCAGAATATGGAGTGGCTTCCCTTCACTCATCCTGGATAAAATTAAGGATTGGGTTCATAAAAGAATGCATGAGGAGCATCGTGAAACCATCTTGGCTAGCCCCACCACCAATAGTTGGAGAAGGCATGCCTCCACACTTTGGCCAATGTGTGAAGGGGCTTTGTGCGAATACTGATGTGTGTGCTTAGAGTCCTTTCACATGCCAACCAATCGGGGCATTGCAGCTGCATGTGTTGGGGGAGAGATAGATCGGTAAACTTTATTCGCATTAGCCAACGGCCATAGCAACATAAAACAAGCAATATATACAAATAAAATATATACAAATAAAAAAGACAGAAATGGGTAAAGAGGGCAATCAAATGACCAAGATTATCATTCAGATAGTGGCCCTTAATCTCATTGCACCCTTGATAAACCTAGCAACCTTTGCTGTTGTCTGATCATTTTGATCTGATAAAAGAAAGAACAATGTGGCCTCAGATGGGCGGCCTGGGATGGTAAGTAAGAGTGGGGTAATGATTTCATTCCTCAGATCTTTATAAAGGGGACAGGACAGGAGAACAAGAGCCACTGTTTACTGTTGGGGGGAGGCAAGCAATCCCTGGCATCTCCAGGTAGGTATGAGAGACTTCCCATCCAGAACCCTGGAGAGCGACTGACAGTCAGTATGAATAACGCTGAGCTAGTTGGCTCAAAGGCCCGACTCGTTTTAAGGTGGCTACCTATATTCCTAAGTGTAACCACCCTTGCCCATCTTTTTAACATGCTCTATGGGTGCGTGTATCTAAAACCCCTCTTTTTAGAACTGCATTTGCAGTGGATGTAACTTTTAGCTGTCCATTCTTCCTTGGCAAGGAATCAGTACTCTCTCTGGAGAAACTCAACAGACTCTGTTTATCATAATAGATGGACACTTTACTAGTAAGAAAATATTACTGAGTATGATGATTTTGTGATGGAGCCATATGATCAGATTGTGGTGGATTCATATATGTGGGGTCCAAAATCATGTTCACTTCCAAAGATGTTTGTCCTGGTCATGATGAGGGAGAGTGAAATCCTGAACTTTTGGGCCAAGTTTGTCCCCAATCTGACTTTAAGTGTAAGGGAATTTGCATGCCTGGTTCTATGAAATCCCTTTAAATGAACTAGGCTCTGACTTCAATCTCTAAGCCTGGCATATTGTCTTTCATCAGCTGAAAGGTGCCATTCCCCATCCCATTTGCTATATGTGCCATTAATTTTTAGAATAAACTATTTTCCCTTCTTTGTTTTTAAGGACCCTTCAAATTATATGGGGCATAAAATGTCTGTTTCTGCTTTTATTTAAATGCTATAGATCCTATATTTAATGTCTACTTTTTGAACACAGCTTTTCTTTTTCTTTTATGGTTTTTATTGTAATCATTTAACTCATTTCTTTTTTTTTACAGAATTAGGAAGATCCTAATGCCTTCTGTACCAGACCCCAAACATCTATATTATGATTTGTTCAGCGATCATAATGGGAACTTTCAGGTAGAGCATCATATTTTTTCTAGGTTTCTTTCCCTTGTATTCTGATTTTCTTTTTCTCAAACTTAGTTTGATCCCTCTGAAATATGCATGCGTTTTTGTGTTCCCAGCTGCACATTTAGTGATTTTTAATACCCCAGAGAATATGTGACTATTGAGAGGAAAGCAAATCTAGAACCATGGTTTTATCTTGCTGCAACAAAGGACTCACATCTTTATTAAGCCTAATAAAGCAATTACCAATTACCAAAAAACACTGGATCAATATTTTTCAAGGAAGCCCAAAATACTTTACGGATGTTGCAGTTAAAGATTTATTTATTTTTTACAAGATTTTGTACTTTTTATAAGTTGCAAAAAGTAAACATTACAAATGTGTAAAGCCACAGAAACTTTAGATATATTTAGAGAGGTTGTAAAAAAATGTTTTGGATTGAGGTGATAAAAATTGAGAAGATTTCAGGACATAAATTAAGTACAGACCCCATAGTCATACTAGGAGAAATAAATGTTGTTAGAAAAGTTATAGGAAAATGGTAATACATTGGTACCCAAATACTGGAATAGAAAACCACATCTTGAAAGGAAGAGAGAAAAAATTACATCTGGTGCAGAATTTTAATGCACGAAGTATAATATTATAAAAAACTGTAATGAAAACTACAGACTATTGTAGCCAGCCCTCTGGCTTGTGTTAATGAGTTTATCTAGTAGGAAAAATTTCTGCCTAAACAAATGATGATGTCCACATTTTTTAAGGAATGGATTAGCAAGACAGAAAATGTGCTGGTTCAAACAAAGGTAAAATATGATGATGATGATGATGATGATGATGATGATGATGAAGAATTATGTGCAGTTGAAGAGGAAGAAGGAAAAGATTTCCAGGGAGCCAAAGTATAAGCCAGAGGTAACGTTCTTGAAATCTGCACAGTTCTCTCCCTCAAAAAGGAGAAGAAAAAACTTCAGGACCCAGGTTTACATGCAGTTGACTGCTCATATGAAGGGTCCAATTCACAATGTCAGTTTGTCCAATGGTAGGGAGGGCTCTTTACTGTCTCGGCACCTCCTCTGATTGAATGTATGAACTGGGGCACAGAATATGTTCAGGACATCATTGTTTTCTCAATATTGTTGCATGCCACCCTAGTCTCCAAATGTTGTGAGACTCTAGGGGTTCCAGGTGCTTACTCAGGGTTCTGTTTCCTCAAAACCGAAGACTGTTGTTTCTTTAAGAGATATTGTTTATTTACACATATGTACAACCTGAACCCACAATGGAAGGACTCATAGCATTAGCACCCCAAGAGGGTCTTGCTACTCCCATCGCCACAGCCTTGGATACAAGCAGAGATCAGACATGGCTCTGTCTCTCTGGCTTCCCAGCCCTTGCTTCCAGCTTAAAGCTCACATAGTTCAATCTCTAACTGTTTTTCTTTCTAACTAACAGACAGTTGTGGGAGGTGGGAGGCACCCATGTATACCTTAATGGTCCGTGCTTAGGGGGCCATTACATCACGAGGAAGCTAGCCTGGCTATTCCAGGAATTGAATCCATGCCAGATCCAGGAATTGGAAGGGGGCTCAGATATACAGCCTACCTCCCACAAATGCATAACACTATGTTCCCCCTCCCTGATGTTATTATGGTAGGCAATCAAGAAGATACTGAAGGGGTCCAACGTGTACCAGAACTTCAGAGTCAATGCTTGTTATGCAACCACTGAAGGCAATATCAACAGGTCGCTCTCACAATTTCAACCACCCAACTTTGCTCACATGCTTATCTCCGTCCTCCCTCCACCGTGTCCTCTGTGTCATCTGTGGATCCTCTGCCAAGAAGACTTCTGAGTGTCAAATGCGTATTAAATAACAGTGAGAAATGAAGAGGTAGATGACATGTAAGTTGGGTAGATGATATGTAAATAGCCATTCTAGAGGATGTTGAATGATACTCATATCACAAATGATAAAAAGAAATAGCCAATCAATGATACTAACTCAGGGAGACAATGCATAACCATTGCCTGTTCTTTGTTGTTTGACTCACATTGTTGTTTCAAAATAAAGAAACACACATCTCCTCTTCTTTGGTTAATAGAAGGCTGCTTCCATTATGCAAAGATTGTCATGTACTACATGTCTATATGGTGCACCAAGTTACAATGAGCAGTGTAAAGTTTATGCAGGGTGTAGATATTCAGCCATGCCTAAAACATATCCCTGTGTTACTGATTCCAGTCCTCGATGAGCTTTGGAGTAGACTGATTGGTATATTTTTGAGTTCTTCTCTTGTAAATTCATCTCAATACTAATGAGGTCAGAGATCTTCTTTGTTTCTCCTATACTGCACTGAATGCAAGAAAGCTCTTCCCTTCCCACCCTTCTGCCTTGAAAACTGTGAGATCTAACTGGTCCCTAATATAGAACTGTCCCTCATGTAGAATGTTAGCCTGTCCATTGCACGAGCTGGCTTTTCATCTGGGAACTGGATAAACAAGAAGAGGAAGAGGGGCCAGTTAAAATTGTGAGGAATCCATGTTAGTTTTCTGCATTATGCCAAATTAATGTGTGTACACACAAGCACACCCTTACACGTTACAGACCACACAGATGCACACTTCACATGTTCAGCACATGGGCACATAAATTATGAAGACAGGAGAAGGGCATTAGAGAACAGGCAGTTCATGTTTTTTTTAATAGTTTTTATTAATTTTTTGTTTTACAATTTAGAATACTCATTTAAACATCCTTAAAATATCAACGACTTCCCTTCTTCTCTTTCCCTGGTTCATTTTGCATATCATAAATCCTTGCATATTTTACATAAACTAAACCATTCAGTATTCTATCATTACATCAATCAAAACCTATTTAAACTGTTGAATTTATCTTAATGCTGTCAACATTTTCAAGTGTACCCAATTTCCCCCTATACATTCAATAAACATTTTCCAATCTTCTCTAAATGTATGTTGTTCTTGTTCTCATATTCTATATGTTAAGTCTGCAAGCTGCGCATATTCGATCAGCTTAAGTTGCCATTCTTCTTTAGTTGGGACTTCACTCGTTTTCCATTTTGAGGCTAATAAAACACGGGCCGCAGTAGTGGCATACATAAATAACCTTTTTTGACACCTAGGAATTTACATCTGAATTATCCCCAACGAAAAGGACTCTGGATTTTTGTGTTTTTATAAAAAAAAGTACTTAAAAAAAAATTCAAGTCATTATGGATTATTCCCAATACTCTTTTACCCTTTTACAGGTCCAGTGACAGTTCATGTTTAGATCAGGGCTAGCAAACCTATGACTATTGAGATGCTGTTGGACTTGAGCTCCTGTGGCCTCTGGTTTAGATCCTCAGCTTCTAGAAAATAGTCAGGTTTGCGTTGTCAGTTTGTTAAGGAAGAGAAGTTCAAAGCTCACCAGCAGTCACATAAAACTTACATTGTTCAATGTCCCATCAGCATCCAGATGTTGCACATGGTAGAGGGCATGATCATGAAGCCAACTGAATGCATGGACTGTAATAAAGTACAAGATGGTGGTGATTTCAGAGGTTTATATGGTAGTCTCTAAGGACTTGACTTGGTCACTGGACATCCAGTCTCCAGTAAGACCAGAGTATGAATTGCAGTGATGCTCTTTCTATGCATTGGCTTATGTGTCATTCTTGCTTTTCCATATGTTAATAATTTGGCTTTTAAGCAGATCTCTGTAGGCAGAAGCTTTGTAACAGAATCTTTGCCTCCAGAGAAAAACGATAATGTTGCATGTCTACAACTTATCAGACCACACACACATGCTTAGAGGCAAAATACACAATAGTAATAGCAGATGTTTAGCTGTATTGCTTTAGCTCTGATAATGTGGTCAAGCGCCTACGGGTATTTTGGAAAAATGAACAGCAAAGAAAGTCCTGCATTGTTTTGTCTGAGAGTCCTTCACACTTCTCACGCACATTAGTTTACTAAGCGAAATCAGAAACCGTACACGAGAACCTTACTTTTAGAATTGCACACGTTGGCAGCATCCAATTTATAATGGATATTTAATTTAAGCCAAATGTCTGTGTACCACGCACAAGAAGGGAGCTGTATTACTGTGGATGTCTCCATGTGAACAGGGCTCCATGATAAGACTGAATAGCAACCAAAACGCATAAGGCAGGAGTGAGGACATGGAGGCCTTTCAGATGTAATTGGACTCCACTGGCATCAGTCTGTCTTGAGAGACAATGGATGAATGCACCATTGGGAGTAAAGTCAAACTGTTGGAGAGTTGCAGCACTTGCTGTGGATGTAATGACCAATATGGGAGATATATGTTTCTGGGGCAGATGAAGACATCTGCTTTCATTGCTACAGATGCACCATGGCATTTTCTCTCTTTGTGCTCCTCCCAGTAGCCGTTTTTCCTCTGGCCACTGCTATGAATATACACACTGTCTGTCTTTCTGTCTCCAGGCACTGCTGTTGTCTGCAAGCGATGAATGTTGCCAGCCTTCATGTCACATTTGCATACATCTTTATAATGCAGAATTGGTCTGCCGGCAGGCCTGGTGCCTGAAGCCAGCTTCGTGTAAAGGAGTCCGACACTTCCCATAATCCCTGCTATAGTTTCTCTTCTTCTTCTTCTTTTTCTTCTTCTTCTTCTTCTTCTTCTTCTTCTTCTTCTTCTTCTTCTCCTCCTCCTCCTCCTCCTCCTCCTCCTCCTTCTTCTTCTTCTTCTTCTTCTTCTTCTTCTTCTTCTTCACCACAGGCTATTATGTGACTCACTGAGAGCCATCTTGGTTGTAAGTTGCTTTGGGTTGCCTTGGGCAATATAAAGTGTCTAACAAATTTAATAAGTACAGTAACAATAATAATATTTCAGGGTAAAGCACCCAATCCAAGATGCAATCCAAAACAAAAGTACAGAAACAAAATTCTGAGGCTTTCTGGAGCCTGCCGTTGTCTGTTTAATTATAATCTTTTGATTAAAATAAAATAAAAACTAATCTGAAAGTAAATTTTCTAAATGTTTCTACTGTTTTCGGTTAACCTAACAAATGCTAGAGGGGATCAAACACAAATACTGAGACCCATAGATGATCCACTCTGTAAAATAAGTTGGTAGGATGGGTGTGAAACAGCATCCTGCCCCCCTCCCCAATCACTCCTGATTTACTGTACAGGAAACCAGAAATTATATTATTATTGGATACCAAATGCTGTTAATATTGAGTGAGTTTCAAAATACAATTTTTGAAAACAATATTTAGAAGTAAATTCCTTTTTTTGCCAATGGCAAGGTCCATGTAGGATCCTCATTGAGTCTTCATATCCCTTAGTCCCCCTTCCTTCTTTCTCCTGAGAGCCCATTCTAGTGGGGAGGTATTTCATGCACATAAAAAAGAAACTAAGTCCTAGCAATAGCTTCCATGTGATCATAGGAGCTGCCCAAGGGCAACGCTGGAGGAAAGCAACTTTGATGTTCCAAATACCTAATCTCAGACCACATGGACACTTGCCCCTGTAAAATATTAAACAGAGACCCTTTTGATCTTACAGTATAAGACTAAGTCATAATTGCTTAATACATTGAAAGATTATCAAAATAAAAGTAAATGGAAACATACTATCTTTTAAAAATGTCATTAGGCATTTTTACTTGTTCATGTTGTTATTGAAATATTCTGTGGTGAGGCCAGTACTTCCTTTCCCTCTCCTCCACCCCTGCCCACTAATCCTGTTAGGCGCAAGATATTCTGTTGCTTATTATTTTACTCAACCGGATTTTCTCTATGCAAACGTAGGCCATGATCTTGTAAACCTATTATTTGGAAGCAGTTCCACTGAGCACAACAATGGGACTTGGCATTGATGCAACTGTGTTCAGGATAAGAGAATAAACCTCAGACTCTTGAAAATACATTTGTTCAAACCAAATAATCCAGAAAATAAGGAGCTGGGAGAGGCACATTGACAGATGAAGTAGCACATACCACAAACAATGTAATCATACTGATCCATTTGAAATCAAGGCACATGCTTAGGATCTGGGGACCATTTGAAGTGCAAGACCCTGAATACAAGCATGGACTTGTTTGGCTGAGCTTTTACTTGACAATGGAGATCTGTATAATGGCTGCTTGTAACCTAATTTAGTCATTTCTTCAGAAGTCCATTCAGCATCGTTGGAAAGGGCCACCCTGCAGCTCTGCGACAGAGCATTTGCATTCCAAGCAGAAGGTCCCAGGTTCAATCCCTGGTATCCCCAGCTGGGTTAGGAGAGACTCCAGTCTCAGTTCTTGGAGAGCTGCTTCCAGGCAGTGAAGCCTTGGCCCAGTATACCTGAAACTTCCTAAGGAGATGCTCCATTTAAACATTCTCAGAACCCAATGCTACAGCAGCGACTAGTATATGCTGCTATTCCCAAGCAGAACCAGCACCAGCACTTGGGACAGGAGCCAAGGTCCCAGTGTTGCAGCAGGGCACACTCCGGGGCCCCCTTATTGTGTTTTCTGACCAGGCCCTCCTGGAAACTGGAGAAGCGAAGCTACAGGAAACCAGGCAGAGGGCCTTCTCGGCAGTGGTGCCCACCTGTGGCACCACCTCCCATTGGATGTCAAGGAAATAAACAACTACAGTGGTTCCTCGGGTTAAGAACTTAATTGGTTCTGGAGGCCCATTCTTAACCTGAAACTGTTCTTAACCTGAAGTACCACTTTAGCTAATGTTGCCTCCCACTGCCACCATGCCTCCGCCGTGCGATTTCTGTTCTCATCCTGAAGCAAAGTTCTTAACCTGAGGTACTATTTCTGGGTTAGCAGAGTCTGTAACCTGAAGCATCTGTAACCCGAGGTACCACTGTATTTGACTTTTAGAAGACACCTGAAGGCAGCCCTATTTAGGGAAGTTTTTAATGTGTGATGTTTTATCGTGTTTTTAATATTCTGTTGGGTGCCGCCCAGACTGGCTGGGGAAACCCAACCAGATGGGCAGGGTATAAATAATCAGTTGTTGTTGTTGTTATTGTTGTTGCTGCTGCTAATACTGAGCTAGATGAACCAGGGCCCTGCCCTCTACCTACACCTCGGAGTGGGCGTGTCATGCGAGGCTGGGCTTCAGCAGAGGCAGCCTCCCCACCGCCTCGCATGCTCTCCAGTAGCCACTGCAAATGGCCTAAGAGAGGAGGCCAATAGCAATGGTCATGGAGACACTGTGGAAAGGCAATGGAGAGGCAACAGGATGCTCTCTCACAACCACCACTGCTGCTTCTGTCACCGCTCAGGATAAGCACTGGCTCATCTTCCTTCCCAAGTGTGGTGGTGCTGGAGTTTGTGGGGGGAAATAGGGATATTCTGGGATCAGATAAGAAGCTGGGGTGGCTTTCATATTTCTGGGACTGTCCCTGGAAAATAGGGACACTTGGAGCATATGCACATATGCTAAAAGAAAGGATGTAAGTTCTTTACAAAACTAAAGCGTACTCGTTTATTCTTCATACTAAAAATGTTGTGCTATGCAGTTTACGTGCTTGACTATCAAGCTCACTAATGGTCTCAAAAGCAATATATTTGTCCTAGGCATTCACAGCAGCCCCATAATGGGTGCTCTAAGTATTCAAGCCAGCACTAGCTTTTGTCAAAACAGATTCAGTGCTATACAGATTGATGAAGACCAGCACTGGCTGAAATGCAATATGAGGATGCTAGTATGCAAATAGACCTCTTTTTTTTTTTTAAGAGACTGCATAATATTTACTGAGCTTCTTGATTAAACAAGTTGGCTCCAGGTCAGGCTGCACGTTAATATGCCCAGGGTTGTTTTTGCAGCATAGGGACTTCTGTTTTACATGATGTTTCACCCAGAAAGAAATAAACAAGGCCTGCTTAGCAGTGCTGTAACAAGCTGCGTCGTTGCCTTGATTCACCCCACCCAAGAGGCTGGAGCAGAACGACTGCCAATTACGCTGGGTTGAAAAATGTCCGCCAAACAAATGATAAAACACCACAAAACTTCCTTTGTGCACGTGAAGCCATGTAATGAAGTGAACCAGCACAGTTTGAAAACTGTAGCGACAAGCGGCAACAAATGTTTGTGATGGATGATGTGATTAAACACACACGCACATATATAAAACACAAACTGAATAAGCAGTCTGTTTGGGAGAAATGAGGCTCCAGGGCTACTCCTGTTTATTAAGCTCAGCTCAGTGTCTCTGTACTGGGCAGAAGAACACAGATATCCCAAAGAAACATTGGTCACTGCCATTAAACGGCAGCAACCAAATTATTTCTAGAAGGAATCACTATATTATCATCGAAGGAAATTCTAACCAGAGTCACATTCACACCATACATTTGAAGCACTATTAGACCACTTTAACAGTCATGGCTTCCTCCAAAGAGTCCTGGGAAGTGTAGTGTATGCCAGTTGTGAGGAGAACTTCAACCAACTACAATTCCCAAGATCTTTAGAGGGAAAGCCATGACTGTTACAGGAGGAAGCAGGGGACCAAGGATATGGAGACAGATGCAGCCTTTATCCTGACAGCGATTACCATCAGTGTGTCAGCAGCAAAATACCTCTGGGAACACTAGCACAGCACACTTGACAAACATCGTTCGCAAAGAGAACACGGCACCAGCCCAAAGGAAATCAGGACATCATTTAATTTTAATGGATATTACAGCCCTTCCACCATATTGCTTCATGCACACTGATGCACTCATGCCTAGTGTAGTGTGGGAATATGTTGTCTTTCCCACCCCACCCCCCAAAATCATGCCATTTTGCTAACTATTGCACCCCCAGGCCTGTTGGGATGGTTCTATCATTAGGCAGAAAGAACCAACCACTTCAGGCATCAGTTACTGGGAGGCAGCCATGGCAGCTTCCTGAATGTTCCTTCTCAGCCAACAGCTGTTCCCTTCTGTTGGAGGACAGAGCTGGACACAGCCTGTCCCAGGCCTCCTACATTAACTAAAGCAAGAGTCAACTGCCTCTCCGGTTGGCACTGGGAGGCAGAGCTATCTTGTCCTTCACCACAGGCTCAGTAGTAGGGTTGCCATATTTCAAACAGTGACAATCCGGAAAGAAAAGTTGTTGAGCTTGCCGTTCTAGAGCTATTTTTATGGATAATCGGCAAAAACAACATTGCCAACATGGGCAGCTATACGTCCGGATTTCCCCAGCCATTCTGCCGATTTCTGCCAGGACACTGCTGCCAACTGCAGTATTCTGGATATGTCTGTGAAATTCCAGATGTATGGCAAACCCTACTTCTGGGAAAGCACACAAATGATTAAGCTGAAAATATACCATATTTTTTGCTCTATAACACGCACTAGACCATAACACGCACATAGTTTTTAGAGGAGGAAAACAAGAAAAAAAATATTCTAAACGAAATAGTGGATATATGATTTTTGTGGTTCATGCTGTGGCCACAGACATGTGATCTGACAGTGAGTTTGGAGTAGCCCAATGCAAAAATCCTGAGGATCCATGTGGATCCATGCTTTGTAGCCACGGAGGAGGGAAGGAAGGGGAACCATGGATCCTCAGCTCATGACTGCAGCAGATCCCCCCGCCACCCGTAGGCATTCGCTCCATAACACGCACAGACATTTCCCCTTACTTTCTAGGAGGAAAAAAGTGAGTGTTATGGTGCAAAAAATACGGTAAGTGCCAGGCACACAGTTCAGAGCAAGCCCTTCTGCAGTCCATGGCCTGTAGGATACAACGTAAGGAATTGTGCCACTCCTTTGCATCCACCTCCAATGTGGCAAGCATCTGGTCAATTCCCTCTTGCAACATAGCTTAGCCAGGCTCCCCAGGCTCATGCAAGATACAGGAACAGTGCAAAGGGCAAGCTAGCAGCCACCAGCACAAGATCACTGACTCAGTCATGCCAACAGTGGGGCTGGCACACTTGAGTTCAAGCAGTGCTGCCTGGAACCAGAACATTTTTTTTTTTTAGTTGCACAATCTCCTCTTCACCTTAACTGTTTCCTGCAACCCAAAGATAAGAGCTTCAGAAATAGTCCCTTGAGGACTGAAACAAAGATCTGATTCATAATTTCCTTTTGAATTGCCTTCAGCGAAATCACAAATCAACCCACACCCTTCTCTGTTAATGCTGATCTGCCAGAATATCATTGGGTGGATCAGCTGTGGGGGAAACAAAAGAACCTCACATTTAGCAGAAGGTAGACAACAAGTAACGTTCCCATTGGAAGTTATCAGTTTTAAAGTTCTTATTTTAAAAGACACTGGGGAGAGGGGGGACCCAGCATGCCAGAGCAGGCAGCTTGCATTCTCACAATTATTCGAGATTTAAGACTACGGTAGACCACTTTCAAATAATATTTGTGAGGATTTGTGGGCTGTTGAGAAAAACAGGTGGCCTATAGTCCCTGGACATTATTCCTGCATTATCTCAGTCTGCCAGTCAATGCTAGGTCTCCATCACTCCTGAATTTCCTGCTCTGAACTGTGCAAACAAGAAGCTTGCAGTGGTCCTTAGTAAATCATGGTATCTCGTGGCCTAACCTAACAGGCACGAGCCATTCCTGCACCCACTGCCCTGCTTTAATAATTTCAGATCTTCCTAATTCTTTCCACCACCTTCTCAAGAGCTCCCCAGAATTTCAATAGTAAATAGGCTTGGTTCATACGAAATGCTAAGCTAAGTTAGAAATGAGAGTTAGAAAGCATGTTGCTTCCCCCAAAGAATCCTAGGAACTGTAGGATTCCTACAGAGTATAATTCCCAGAGCCCTTAACAAACTACAATTCCCAGGATTCTCTGGAGGAAACCATGCACTTTAAAGGTGTGTTGAATGTGCTTTGAAAAGTATGCTGTGGGTATGACCTAAGACAGATGAGCATCTGTGGAAAACAGGAAGATGCTTGGTACTAGGTCAGGTTATTTGTCTATCTGTCCCAGTGTTATCCTCTCTGACTGACAGTCAATTCCCAGCAGAGGATGTTCACATCTCTTGCTAGCTGACTTTTTTTAATAAATGGGATGCCAGGGGTTGAATCGGGGACCAAAGTATATGAATTGGGGTCCCTTAATATGACTTTCTGAAATCTGTTATCCCTGCAAAACTCACTCTCCCCACACATGTACGGCTGCTACCCACCACCACCCATCATCTCCTCTGCTCACACAGCATGCAGAGCATGCAGTGCTCACTAGCATCCAGGAGGTGGAAGCAGAACTCTTCCTCTTGCTTTTTTCTCTTAAGTTTCATTTCCAGACAAGGAAAAGAAAAACTCAGCAAGCTCTCGCTGATATTCTTGTCTGGTGTTGGAATGCAAACATTCCTGTATCAGCGTAGAGGCTATTTGTTTTGTTCTGGCACGAACTTTCACAGGTAATTCCACCCGGGATGGGCAATTGGTACCCGTGAGGTGATTTTTGGTCTACAATATTATTTTGAAATTGTAGGGGGTCTTTGCTGAAGTTCCAGGCTACGCTTGGTTCCCCACACTTTGTCCCCCTGTGGCAGCAATCTCTTCCTTGAGCCTGGATAGTGAGCCTCCAACACTTGCAGCCTTGGGATAATAAAAACTGGATCAACTAAAACCTTCCCGAGCAGTTGAAAAGACCTCCCATTCCTTCAGAAAAGTGTGTTAACTGTTGCCTCCCAAAAGCTGGCTGCCAATGACCATGATCCTGCAGCATTTTAGCAGTTGGCCATTGCTAGCTGACTTTGCCAGATACTCGAACTTAGGAGGTGTCTGGTATGTATTGACTGTGGACACACAAACACACACACACACAGCTGGAAGCTGCCCACAGTGGTTGGGGCAACCCAGTCAGATGGGAAGTGTATATATTAGAGAGGGGGGAAGGAAGAGGGAGTTAATTAAGGAAGAAGTGTGGACTACAAATAGTACTTCAATTACCAAAGAACGTGTCTGTCTGTTTGTCTCATGCTTCTCCCCAATATTTCCCTAGATTAGCAACAGAAGCAAATTTTAAACAACTTCTGGAATGCTAACAGTGAATGAAGTATATATTACCAAGTGGGAGGCAGTTGTTTATTAATTCATTTACATGATCTATATACCAACCAAAAATGAATGCTACTAGAAGAGAACTACTTACCTAACATCTTTGTTCAGCTCCCGGGAATCACAGTTAAAACGAGTGGATTTCCAGTTCTGAATCCTCTTCCTCCCATTCTAATTTGAATGGTGTCCCCCCCGCCATTTAAATGCAATTGGTTGGATCCAGAGTAAGTTAATTAAATTAAGGCCCCATTGAAATCAAGTCTGCAGGTTCGTCATCATCTCACAGATTTCAATGGGACTTGCAGTGAACTTGCAGTGAACCTTATTCACGTTTACTCAGAATGAAACACACAAAATATAACAGGACTTATTCTCAGATACATGCACATAGGAGTGCAGCCTTTGCTGGAATCCAATCCACAGATGCCTAAATCAGACTTTTAGCCCTTGGTTTTTCTGCGTTCCAATATATGTAATTTTTGGCTTGTGTCCATTTGAACTTATTTCATGGCCCTGCCATCCTAGCTATGAACTGAGTGGCAGGTTTATCATCTCCAAAGTCAATGAGCAGTCTCAGCATATCACCAGGCCTATCAGCTATGGGTGGCTTTCATGCGATTCATCAATTAAGATTAAGTGCCTCTTTTAAAGCATTTTGCTTTATGGGCTAGAGTGCAACACAGCTGGAAAGATCAAACTATTATATGATTAATCCACACTGAGCTACATGTAGATACTTATACCCACAAGGTCTTATAATTTGTGCCATTAACAGTGAAACAGAAAACAGAAGTAACACGCCATTCCCCACCCTCCATTCCCTACTTTGCCACATTTTCCTTTCTCCAGAGTGTTTGCCCTTCAAACCTTTGGATTGTAGGGATGAGGAACCCATGGCTCCCAACGCCACCAGCCTCAGCCAGCACGGCCAGTGGTCAGGGGATGCCTGGCTTTGCTGAACAACCCCTGGAGAGCTGCAAGTTTCCCCACTCTTGCGCAAGAGAGGGATGGCAATGCGCAGAACATGCACTCTTGTAAAGGGGAAGGGAGTGTTTTATGTATTTCTATTTTGTATTTCTATTCTGTGAACTGCCCTGGGATCTTTGGATGAAGGGTGGAAGGCACATTTGCTAAATAGATAAAAATGAATGAATAATGAAAAAATAAGGAGGTGGAGGTTTAACAACGGTACTAAATGGATCAACATGAATTACTTGGCTATGAAGCTGAGAAGGAACCATATAAGCTAAATCAGAGGTGCCATCTATGGAGGGCTGAGGGGCCTTGGGCCTCCCCCAAGTTTTCATGAAGGGGGTGAGTCCCCTCAGTATCCCACAGAGACGTCTGCACATTATGTGGCATGCACGCATAACACGGGCACATCGCGCCGCAACAGCTCCCTCAATCTCGGGGCAAGCTGACGCACCTGAATCATTTGCCCCCAAAGTTGGAGCTTTAGTCTGGGATCAACTGTATTTTTTCCTCCAAAGCTGCAGTTCAAGTGTTTAGAGAAGCTTTGTGCAAGGATTCTAATGACATTAAAAATAAGGTTCAACCTTAAATTCAGGATTAGGACGAATTTCAGATCCATGCATTCCTAAATGGATGGTTAGGAGAAAAAGTTTTTGCTTTATATATAAAAAAAGTCTATTGCTTGTTATAGGGTTTTTTTTAAAAAAGACTGAAGGATGAACTATCTTGATCTGATGCAGAGAAGTTGACTGATATAACCTTGCACTGTCAAGAGTGGATTAACCATTATGCTAAGTATTGTTATAGGATTTTCATGATTGCTGTGAAAGAGTCTGGGTTTTGAGAAGAGGAGAATTAATGTGGCCAGGAGGACATTTTAAACAGACAGCAACCAGGTGTAGCAGCCAGATCTTTTGTCAGGAAAATTACAAATAAATAACCCAGAATTGCCAGGAAATAGCTGGATCTTCCTTGAGGTTTCTGAAGGGGATAGAGAACACACTTCCCTTCCAGCTAAGAATGATGTCATCTAGGTCTGCAAAAAGAATAGACATAGGTTTTGGAGGAGGGAGCCAGAGACACACTGAGGATGTATTCGGACATGGGGGTTATTGTGTTAGTTTTCCAGGTTACACACTTCCATCCTGGGTGCTAATATTCCCTTTACACTGCATTGCCTGTTGTGTTATGGAACTGTGGCTGTTTTTAATCAATGCGCCGCCATGTTGTCTTCAATTTTCAGTGGCAGGAAATAACTGTTTGCCAGAACACTGCCCCAGTTTTCATCACGTGAAGTTGCAAGAATGTAGCCTCAACAGTGGACCCTCTTACGCTGCAGTTTCCCTAGAGGAGTTCCATTGTCTCCTAGCAAGCTGTACATAGTGATGGGCTGTGCAGATGATATACCTAGTACTCATACCTAAGGCATGTAGTGTGTGTGTGGGGGGGGGGTGACTGTGCTTCCTGGGAGTTATTGGGGAGAAATTCAAATGGCTTCACACCTGAAAGCAAAGTCACCTAATTCGCAACTTCCAAGACAAATATATGAGCCAAAACACAGTCGCCCTTCAAAAGTCACACTTCTCTGAATTTTGCAATGTATTTATCCAGCCAAGCACTGTGCCCAACAATGAATGAAGCATGCATAAAAATGTGTGTGTTGATAAAAAATGCATTATATTTGGAGAAATGGCTTTGTAGAAATGTGTACACAAGGGAGAACTGCATGCAAGCACGTGTCTGTTAGGAGAAAGTCGCAGCAAAAGGCAAATTTCAAAAATATATCAATAAAATCGCTAACAGATGTGGAGAACTGAACTTAAGGAAGAAACGAGAAACCAAAATTGGCAGATTTGCCTATCCCTACTTGTTGGAATTGATATTTGCATATCCCCTGTTTCCAACCACTGAACAGTCAATGGAGTATTGAGTAAAGTGTGCCTATGCTTGTGTAACTGCATGTGTCTAGTCTTTCTACATCAGCGGAACCTCATCTAGGTTCCCTCTGGCATGGAGAGTCTGTGGAGAGATTGTCTCCCAAATTTCTGATTGTCTCCCAAATTTGCAGTGCCATTGGGCATCATTCTACTTCTCCCTCCATGTTGGGTACATGGGCAGGGGGGGGGGTATCTGAACAGCCTGGAATGTCAAGTAGTCTTTCAATTTCAGTCCTTCTTTGTTGATTTTCAAAGGGCTTTGTTTCTTTTTTTATCCCCAATGAATTACTTGGGTGGAGGAAAACAAAGATATGAACCACAGGACACTGGTGAGCTTACCAAAGACAGGCTTTTTGAAAAGGCAGGATTTAGCCATTTATTTCTCGTTAAACTGTATTCTTCTTCCAGATGACTTGTATGAGAGTAGAGCCCCATATGACTTACACACAGAGTGGGTGTTCTCGATCATGACAGCAAACTCTGCTTTCTCCATGTGCCAGATGTGCGTGCATCAGAGAGAATATGCAATATGTGGCCTATTGTCCAGATTAGAATCAAACGAATGGTGTTCTGGAAAAATAGGGTGCTCTGGTTAAGCAGTTCCCAGCTACTCATGTAAACAGATATCTCTATGTTCCTTCCGGCGTACATGTGGAAGTTGCTGCACATGGACCAGTGGCGTGATCATGACCTCCAAAAGTAATGGGCCTATGCATGCATGTGTGTGTGTATTTGTGTAAGAATATCCTTCTTCAGAGGAAATTCCTCCCGCCCCCATCCCCCGGCATACCTTATAAAACATTATCTCAATTTAAAAGGAGAAAGCGTTGGGGGGGGAGAGAGAACCCACCCTGAAAAATCAGAACCAGGAAAAAGTAAGAGAATTTATTAATAGAAACGTCGGTTCAACACATGTTGGAATTCAGAGGAACAGTAAGTAAAGGGGTATAATTAAGCTTCATGAGCAATAGACAAGAGAGAATTGCTTTAAAAAGTTGTGTGAGAAGACTGGGCTAGGGCCAAAGGCATAATTCATGCCTAAAAGTTTTACTTGCTTTTGAAAAGCTGCATTCCAATGATCTAGGGAAAGGGTATTTTTGGCAGCCTGCTTGACAGGTCCATCAAGGAAAAGAAGAAGGGTCCAACCAGGGCTGGCCTGAGACGTTTTGACACCTGAGGTGGACCAAAGTGTAGCACTTCCCTCCCCACCATGGAAGAAGGGGTGAGTGACAATCTACAGCAGGAAGAAGAGAGCAATAAAGACCTACATCAGGATCTGCTGCCCATATGGATCCTGCTACCTGAGGCAGTCACCTCCCCTTGCCTCATGGGTGGGCCAGCCCTGGCACCAGCCATTCTTATTGTGACAAAGCAGAGAGAAGATTTGGACTGAAGAGAATGTTGACTCCTTTCCAGTTCACAGAAGAGAAGGGCAGTCTCATAGAGGTTAGTTATTCTGTTGCTGGACCATTCATATGAGCAAACCGCTCACACAAGTGGGCATCTGTGCATTAAAGTCAACACTAGCATACAATCAGAAAGGACTCCAAGAACAGACTCGTGTGTGTGCCGACATGTGTCTCTGTGTGTCTGATTCATGCAGTTCTCCCCCGCTTTTGATACAGTTGCATTGTATTATTTAATTTAATTTCAATTTCACTTCTGTATTAACACCTATCAACATGCTCAAAGATCAATAGTTTGCTAGGGTTCCCCAATTTGGATGTTTCTGGACTACAATTCCCATCATCCTTGACCATTGGCCATGCCGGCTGGTGGTTGCAGTCTGACGTATCTGCAGGGCACTGAGTTGGGAAAGTCTTGTCTATGCATAGGTATAGATCAGGCAGGTGCCCTCCAGATGTTGTTGAACCACAACTTCTATCACTACTTGCAATTGACTTTGTTGGCTGGGGCTGAAGTTGCAACCCAACCACATCTGGAGGGAACTAGGCTGAGGAAGACAGAGACAGATATACAGATATAAATAAAAGATGGGTATCTGATAAACAGGCAATGCTTTTCTAACCATCCATCTTAAAAGGATAACTTGCTTTTAATTTGCTGGTTACCATCACTTGACCATCACTTTCTGTATTATCATTTTATTATTACTTTGCAACATCTGCATTTTGGACTGTAGGTTTTTGTTTTGTTTTGTTTTACTTCCTGTTATCTGAGCTTTGATCCCCCCTCCAGCCAACTATCATTTTATTTTATTTTGTCTCTATGGTTATGTTTTCCTGTATGATTTGTCCTCACTCGTCTCTGTCTCGTATAATGTGTCTATTGAATTATGTAACCATTATCATTTTTATTCACTAACAGAATTATCCCGGAACTTTAATGACAATATTAAATAAAGAAGACAATGCAGATTCCCTACTGTGGCTCACAAGACGCTTCACCTCGACTTGATAAATACTAAATTGTCAAGCTCTTTGAACAATCTTCCAGCCACAAGAAAGAATGCACATCGAAACCAAACTGAATTCATTAAAAGACAACAGTTTCAGGAGACATCATTTCGATTGCATTAGCTCAATCCAAATATATTACATCCATCCTTTCATTTATCTTCTAACACCTCTGTCTCTCCAAAAACATATGCATTTATTTAAGCCTAAGGTTGTAATCCTGTGCATGCTTACTTGGAAGTAAACTCACCAGGGCTTGCTTTTAACTAAGCATACACAGAATCCAGCTCTGAAATCACATTTTAATTAAAAGTCCCATTGCTAATTGATGAGGCTTGCTTCAAAGTAAGCATGGCTAGGATGGATCACACTATAAGTAGTAATCACAAGCCAGGGAAGATATTTGTTTTTTGAAGTGCTGATTCTAACACGACATTTTGTGGCCACAGATTCACTTTTGAAAAACACTCTCACAAGTTCATAAATAAAAGAAAATCATCTTCCTGGGAGAATCTCGCAAGCGGGATCCCAGATTTTGCTCACCATCAATTGTTCATGAATTCAGCCCTGGGAAACTTCAGATGGGTAACCAAATCTAATGTAATTACCTTTCAGTTTATGCATTTATGATTCACTTTAAAAAGTAAAACTGTTAACGCCAAAGGTTATGGTGGCAGAGAACTGCAAAACACTTCTGAAACAATGCTCTTTTATTATTTCTACTTTTTTGAGGTTGGCAGTATTTGGAGTGAAACTGTTTTTTGTTTTCGCATGCACAACAGATTTCAGACTTCCCATTTCGCAAGATTGCTATCATTGGTAGGACACGAACTAAGGCTGCAATCCTGAACACATTTTCTTCAGCCCTAGTGAAATCAGTGGGAGCTAGATGCAACTAATGTAGTCTGGATCAAACACAAGAAGAGACATCGGGCTCCTCTGTGTGGTGGAACAGTGGAGGCTAGTTCCCATTGGGATTGATAGGGTAGAAGGCAGGGAGACTAACCATAGATGATGCCAGAACCAATAACCAAAGCGCCGACTGGTTGTAAGTCAGAAGGCAGGCAGGTGGAAGCTGGCTGAAGGCAACCTGCAGTTTGTGAGTCTTTGTCCCACTCAACCTAATGGGCAAGCCTCCATTACAAGCCCTCTTGCCCCCCTCTCTCACATGTTTGAAACATCTTATCAGCACATGGTACTTCACCAGTGGTTTCGAAGTCCTCTGCTGACATAATGTTTGCCTGGCAAAGTCCCCATAGCAACCATAATGGATAGGCCAGCTATTGTCCTACTGTGGTTAATTGTCACACAAATGTCAGGAGGAAATGAGGTTTTGGTTTGTTTTCATGGAATTGTAGAATTAGAAGGGACTACAGGGCCATTTGCTCCAACCTCCTGCAATGCAGGAATCGTTCATTCAGCGTGAGGCTTAAAGTGACTGAGCTATCCCAGCAGTTTAATCCAATGGAGGGGGAAAGTTAGACTAATATACATGGTACAATTGAAATGGTAAATTGGAAAGGTGGGCAAATATATTATTTCAAAGCACTTGTGGTTATTTCTAGCCACAGAGCAATAAGCAAGTCCTAGTTCTTCGTTAGGTGAAAATTCCTTTTTACTGTCTTTAAGGAGTCAATCCTTTGGTCCTCATTTAATGGGACTCCTAAGCCTGTATTAAATACCCATAGATCCTTTACAGTGCTAAAGGGTAAAGCTAGGCATCTTGTTAATTGTGTGAACAGAATCAATGGCCATGGTTCCCCATTATGAAAATTGCAGTCCCAGGGAGATGTCAGCAGCCTCAGGATTTGGCGGGTAGGAAGAAGGATTTAACACTTTGTCTTTCTGACATGGGAGCAACAACAAAAAAGCCACTTCTATGCACATTTTCAGGATACCTCCCACTGTGTCAGTGGAGGCTTCCCTTAAAAACCCCAAAAGCAGCTTTGCCCTAACAATTATTGGTCAAAAATCCCAACTGCTATTTTATCTATATGCTTTTCTTAATCCTGGTCTATGACCGTAATAAAGTTCATTCAGCTTTGGGGAGTCATTTTGTCATGACTAGGATAGAAGGGAAAGGGATAAACTCTTCTCACACACCACAGACCCCTCACTTCCACTGCCCTGATGTTGCAAAGGGTTTCCTGGGAGGCTATTTATGCCCCCCCCCCATGGCCATGTTAATTGCAATCACGTAATCAATGTCATACCTAGTTTGACCTGGGGTGTCCCTGTGAGTGCGGTAGCATGAAAGAATGAATGGCTGAGCCACTCTGACCAGCACTGTGCTGAAATTCCAACCCCCTCCAACCATTTACCATCAGTTAAAAAGAACAAAGATTACATTCAAAAAATTCCCAAGGCAAAATAACATTTCAGTGAGATATTCCTGTTTGGGATACAAGGGAGTTGTTGCATTTACCTTCTTTTTGGGACTTTCTTTCATTCTACAAATCATCCCACCCCTGGCCTGCTCTCTGCACACCTCCCAGGTGCCTGGGCAGCAATCAAAGCTCAGGGGAAGACATCATGAGCTTCCTTTTCCTATGAAGGGCTTTATCAAATAAAGAACTGAGTGCTGGAGAGTGCTGGAAGAACGTTTACTGGAAAGTAAAAGGGACGTGGGTGGCACTGTGGGTTAAACCACAGAGCCTAGGACTTGCCAATCAGAAGGTCGGCGGTTTGAATCCCCGTGACAGGGTGAGCTCCCGTTGCTCGGTCCCTGCTCCTGCCAACCTAGCAGTTTGAAAGCACGTTAAAGTAGGTAAATAGGTACTGCTCCAGCGGGAAGGTAAACGGCGTTTCCGTGCGCTGCTCTGGTTCGCCAGAAGCGGCTTAGTCATGCTGGCCACATGACCCGGAAGCTGTACGCCGGCTCCCTCGGCCAATAAAGTGAGATGAGCGTCACAACCCCAGAGTCGGCCACAACTGGACCTAATGGTCAAGGGTCCCTTTACCTTTACCATAAAGACCCTTGGGTTACCCCACAACTATAAGGTACCCTGAGAGTAGGACAGGAAAATGGAGGCCCCTTTTGCAAATGAAGAAAACTGAGAAACCGAAGCCCAGATTTCTGCACAAAACTAAGACTGACAGACACTGCTTCACAGTGGCAATTTGTGTGAGAACCATGGGCCAAGCATAGCCACCCTCTAATGCAATTTATTTCTTGTCTGTCTGTCAACATGATTGGGCCTGGGAGGACAATTCCTTCTTCCGCACCACTTTCTCAAAAGGGACATAATGTGTGGGGGATTCCCAGCATCAGCTTGTACAGTTATTTTTAATTTCTGCATTTTGCCAGGAACTTTCAACCGAAAGTAACCTTTTCTACAGCTCGCCACGGAGATATTATCTGTTTACATTCTTCCTTCAAATATTTAAAGGGGAGAATAAAACGTCGATTTAAGAAGCCGGCGAACCTTCTCGCACAAAATGGGGTCAGCGGTGGGGATTGACGGTGGAGAGAATCATCAACCAATTTGCCGATGACTTTCTTCCCAGCCCCTGCCATCTCTTCATTTCAAAAAAAGCAAAGACCACATTATCCTTGTTCTCCAGCAGTGGATTTGACATCTTCTGCACCAGGACTGACTGATGATGAGCCATGTCGTTAACACGGTGCCTTTTGTTGCGATAAATGGCTCGTGGCAGGGAGGCTTGCTGAGGGTGACAGATCCCTTTGCAGCCTGTACAACAAGAAGGCTGGAGCTTGCCTTTTGAAGTTGCCTGTCAATGAAATCATTAGGAAAATGGATAAAACAAAATGTTTACAGATGGGTTGGGGAAAGAAGAAACAAATAAGTGCAAGGATTTTTGCAGGCCTCGATTTCTCTCCCTTTCTCCCCTTAACGTTATGTCTCAAAAACTCACCCGGTTTGTCAAAGCGCATAGAAAGGGCACAGCAAACTTGCACTCCCATTTCCAGCGCTGTGAAAGTAAGTAGGGCTCTGTAATGGGCAGCCCAATCTACAATCCAATTAAGCCCCAAAATACTTGCAATCCAGCCTATTTGGTCCTATTGATGGAAATGGTTTGGTTTGAATGGGGAAGTGAGAAGATCAAATAGTTAACGCCACTATCGTGTATCAGAATCATGTGCATATTGTGCTGTGAAGTTCAAGTGCTGTATTAAGGCAAAACAGGCTACAGCCCCAGATTCTGTTTCAGTATGATCCATATAACAGTGAAAACTCTCCTCAACCCCCCCCCCCACAAATAATGAAAATAATACAGTAGCTCATGAATTGACAACTCACTGGATGTAAAAGGGTCCACGTTTGATGCATAGCCTCTTCACAGAGAGATAGAAAAGGACCCTCGCTGAAACTTTAGAGAGCTGCTGATAGTGTAGGCAATATTGAGCAAGGTAGGGCTGTGGTCAAACTCAGCAGAAGACAATTACCTAGGTTTCTAGACCAGGGGAAGTATTTGCACACCCAGGGGCAACTGTGGGTGCTGTGTTGAAGTCCCCTGGTTTAAAGCCAGATCTGCTTCAGATACTGATGAAGTGGGTGTGTCTAATTTTAGAGCAGGAGAGGCATGGATAGCAAAATGTCTTCCCTTCCCATGACTACCCCCTCCCCCAGTCTGTCACTAAAATTACAATAAGTGAATTTGGTTGAGAGATGGGTGTTGGGGTGAGAGACTGCAGGGAAGCTAATGATGGTTAAAGAAATTCTGCAGCCTTCAAGTCTTTTGAAGACCAAGTTGGAACCATAACTCTGAAGTTATTTGGGTACTCTGACCCACATACTACTTTTGCTCTAAAAATCAGAACCACTCCACTCCTGCTGTTGTTTTAAAGAATCAATTTTGCTTTGTTGAACAGTTTTGTCCCTGTTATGTCTTCTTTGGCCCTTAGGGCACCATCACATGGAAACCTAGCCAGATCAGTTCTGTACTTTGTGCAGATGTGCCACAAAAATGTTTGTGGATTGAGTTTCCTTCCCTGTTTTATATTATCATCTTTCCAACTCAGACCATCACAGACTAAGGAAGACTTATGGTGCACTCCTAGTCAAGTCTTCTCAGCAGTCAGTTCCACTGTGGGTATTGCAGCCTTAGGGATACTTATGTCATTTATAAAAGGGGTGGGGATCTGGATTTGGTCAGGAGATCAGATCATTATTTCCCCCAGCTCTGAGGGACAAATTTGACAGGTGTCACTATGATATCACATAACCCTTTTTGCCTGTACTGTTTGAGATCAAACTGTGCAGCCTACAAAGTGCCTTTCAAAGCCCTCTGGCAGACCTGACAACCAGCCTGTAAGCCCCTTTTGGGGTCAAATTCACACCTAATGAAATTGCTGAATACCATATCCTTTGCACATGGAAACACCCATGTACGTGCCTTTGGAAAATCCTGATCTCTTCATTATTCCATTCCACCTAGATCACTGGAATTGAGTTATACCACATCTGACTTTATTTTATGAGATACTAATTTATATAGTGATGTATATAGTGATTCCCAGTAGTGATGTATGGAAGTGAGAGCTGGACCATAAAGAAGGCTGATTGCCGAAGAATTGATGCTTTTGAATTATGGTGCTGGAGGAGACTCTTGAGAGTCCCATGGACTGCAAGAAGATCAAACCTCTCCATCCTTAAGGAAATCAGCCCTGAGTGCTCACTGGAAGAACAGATCCTGAAGCTGAGACTCCAGTACTTTGGCCACCTCGTGAGAAGAGAAGACTCCCTGGAAAAGACCCTAATGTTGGGAAAGATGGAGGGCACAAGGAGAAGGGGACAATAGAGGACAAGATGGTTGGACAGTGTTCTCGAAGCTACCAGCATGAGTTTGACCAAACTGCGGGAGGCAGTGGAAGACAGGAGTGCCTGGTGTGCTCTGGTCCATGGGGTCACGAAGAGTCAGACACGAGTAAACGACTAAACAACAACACAATTTATATACATTATGCAACAATTGTAAAGCACCCTGATCCTGGTTAGAAGGTGATTTAAATGTGTAAATAGGGAGGAAGATGGGGTAGCTGAAAGGTCATTGACTTTGAGTCTTGTTCCCTTCTTCATTTAAACATGTTGTCAATTGGGACACATGTGGTAGGAAGACTAAGAAGCAGTAGCTAAAGAACTGTGACATTCACCCTGTGTGTCCATAGAAAGTTGAAACTTACTTGCTGGAACAACAGCCCCTCGTCCCACACAGGAAACTGCTTTTCAGGCAGCTTCATAAAGAAGTTGATGATATTGCATTGAAGTCTGCTGTCCAAAGAAAGTAAGTTGAACATTTCACTGAGTGATGGATACACCTTGAATGAATGGACCTTGAATTTATTTTGCTAAATTGCTTTTTGGATCCCAGGTCTCTAATTCCAAGTTTAGTTAGGGCCAACTGAATACATTTTGCCCAGGAAATTTCTCCCCAGCCATTTATGGAAGACCAATTCTATATTTGATGAAATGTTTTCATGGTTTTTTTTAAGAGTCTGTATGGGTAGTTTCATTGTTTTAGTGTTTGTTGAACAGATGCCATTGCTCTTTGAGTTTCTGTTTCTGTGTTTCCTTCTGTTTCTACCCTGTACATTGCTTTGACATCAGATGTCAAACAGATAAACAACTATAAGACATCTGAGGGCAGCCCTGTTCAGGGAAGTTTTTAATGGTTGATGTTTTACTGTGTTTTTAATATTTTGTTGGGAGCCATTCAGAGTGGCTGGGGCAAACCAGTCAGATGGGCGGTATATTAAAAAAATAACATTATTATCATTATTTGATGACTTAATGCTGTGAAGCAGTCTGTTATTGATGATGATGGAGATGATGGCAGCAGGCCTATGAATCAGTAGTAGAGCAAATGACTTTCATATAGAGCTTGTAGTCCAAGCACACCTGGATGACCAGAGGTTCCCCATCCCTTACACATAAAGTTTCAGGTTGAATCACAGACATGTCCAGCTAAAAGGCACTCTGAAAGCAGAACATCTGCGGAAGGCCATAGAGAGGCCAGCCTGCCAGTCAAAGTAGAGGCTATGGCAGCTGGGACCAATGGTCTGACTCAGAGTGAGGCAGCTTCCTATGTTGCTAAGTTTTGTTCCTCCTGCTCTGTTACCATCGATACTTGACATTGTCTCCGCTCATTACAGTATGTACATATCTGGTTTTATCATTTTTTGCATGTATGCTTAGAGATCACTCCAACCACATCATTGTAAATTGGAAAAACAAATATATTAATTAACCTCTCCACCCTCTGCTGGGACTCTCAGCAGGTGAAATAACAATGGTTAGCTTGACTTGTCTTGAGTAGGCTTGTCAGAAGCCAAGGATTTCATTTTGTGGGGTTTTTTACCCTTTCTTCTTGGCCCTGAAAACTGCTGCAGAATAGGTCCAGTATGAGGGCTATAAAAATAATAATAATAAATATTTAAGAGAGAGATGCTGACACAGATAGCAGACAATCACTTACAAACTTTAGAGGGTGCTGGAGCTGCTCTGCATTATCTCTTCCAATGTTTCTAAACAGAAGGGAAGGGAGATCTATCTATATATGGGTTGGAGCCAGACTTAGGCTGCATTAAGAAAGCCTTCATTTCATTTTCCTGATGTTTCCTTGCCTGATAATTTTTGTGTTTTATGTGATCTTTCACACAATGAAAAAGCCACTTCCTGAAATCTAGTGGAAGTTCTGTGCTAATTTCCATGTTAATTGTTTCCAGGGGTGGGGGTCAATTTGTAGCCCTGCTAACTCAGAAAATGGTGGAAGTTTTGCATTGTAATTTCCTGTGATTAAATTTGGGGCAGTATCCCACATACAATTCTTTCCTACCATTTAAATTTAAATGTGTAAATGTAGAAATTGATTTCAGTGGGTCCACTCTAAGAATGACACACCAATATCTTATTTTCTTCCTTGACAGCAATTTTTCCTTGCTCATATGCACTCATTCAGCACACACAAGCTACATGGCATCTTTGCATGGCCTACATTGATTCCACACATTTCTGCACAGCTAAATCGCTACAGGAGTCATAGATTTTCCCTAGATGGCTCCGTAGCACAGAGAAGCCCTGGAACAGATATATCCTAAAGGCAATATTCCCAGAGTGAGGTGCCAGGGTCACTATAGAACAGTTAACGTGCATAACAGTCAGTCATTGTGCACATTCACCAAGCCTCATGGATAATGTGCATATAATCCAGAAGAAGGAATTGTACACATTTCTTGGTCAATAAGCATAAACTTCAACACACCCTGGGAAATGTGCACATAGCAACTGAATTTTGTAATAATCCAGTCATTTTGCATAATACCTGACAGGCTTTGGGGAATGTGCATGCCTCAGCTCAGTTTTGTCTGGCTATTATTTGAGAGGTCAGCAGACAGTGTTTGCTAAATTAAGTAGCAAGAGTTCTATATTTAACAGGATGAAGTTTTGAATGATATATTTTCATACAGACTGGTTATGCAGACAACTTTTGCTGGAAAGACAGAGATCTGCAGCTGCTGATAAAGGATGGTCATAATGATCACAATTTATCTATATGAAGACTAGTTCCTAATTTGCCCTCCCACTCTCAGTGAGATAAAGTGGTATTTACATATGAATTTTCATGTTGATTTAAAAAAAATGCAGAAACAGGACAGAACAGACCGATGAAGGAAAACATGAGAAACTGACACAAACTGATAATAGATGGCTCCATCCATCCCAGGACCTGAAGGGGTATTTAGAGGACATAATGTACAGAAGCAGTAGCAACGTGAGACAAATGGGATACAGCAAAGGATAGAGCATAGGTCTTGAGGAAGCAAAACACATGTCATACATGGGCAAAGCAGTTCAAGGAAAAATGTAGGAAGCCTAAGGTGAACACACTCAATATTATTTGATTGGCAAGGTCAGTTGGGGATTTCTCTTGCTGCTGCTTTCATTCCAAATGTTGCCTTCTCCTTCGGGACTGAGTGATTGGTAAACAATGATTTTGAAACTTGAAGCAGGCACTAACTTCGTACTTGACTGATTAATACCAGTTACTGGGATCCACAGGTGGGGAGAGTCTTCTTGCACGCAGGTGGTGATTGCAGGCTGCCCATAGGCATCTATGGTTGGCTACTGTGAGAATGGGATGCAAGGCTAGATGAGTCTTTGGCTTGATCCACCTGGGCTCTTCTTATGTCCTTATGGGTAAAGGTCAAACCTGCCCAGTGTTTGCTGGTATCACGCAAAGGCAGAAAGAAGCTGGGATCTTGCAATAGCTGAAGAATTCTCTGTGGCCTCTGCATTTGTCTGATAATTGTCTCACTCAGCTGTAGCAATTTTACTGACCCCTATGCCTTTGCTCCCAGAGGGGCTACTTCAGCAGGGTGGGAAAGGGAGACCGGAGTGTGATTTATTTGTAGGGTGTGTATGTTGAAGATATATAGGAAGTTGCCTAATACAGTCATACCTTGGAAATCGAACGGAATTTGTTCCAGAAGTCTGTTCGACTTCCAAAACATTTGAAAACCAAAGCACGACTTCTGATTGGCTGCAGGAAACTCCTGCAGCCAATCGGAAGCCCCGCCAGACATTTGGTTTCCAAAAATAGTTTGCAAACCGGAACAGTCACTTCAGGGTTTGCGACGTTCGGGAGCCAAAACATTCAGAAACTAAGCTGTTCGACTTCCAAGAATGTAAATCTTCCAACTTTAAACTGGAATCCTCTGTAATCTATTTTTTCTTCTCCTCCTTGCCTTGTTATTTTGTTCAATTTAATGAAAATTTCAAGTTGTAGCCAATGAGTTCTGCCTGAAGCTAACAAGAGGCATTCAGTCTGTTTGGGCTAATAGTTCACATAGCTCTCCTGGAGATGAGAAGTGCCCTTGTTTAATCAAGGTCCTTTGTTGTTTAGTCGTTTAGTCGTGTCCGACTCTTCATGACCCCATGGACCAGAGCATGCCAGGCACTTCTGTCTTCCACTGCCTCCCACAGTTTGGTCAAACTCATGCTGGTAGCTTCGAGAACACTGTCCAACTGTCGTCCCCTTCTCCTTGTGCCCTCCATCTTTCCCAACATCAGGGTATTTTCCAGGGAGTCTTCTCTTCTCATGAGGTGGCCAAAGTATTGGAGCCTCAGCTTCAGGATCTGTCCTTCCAGTGAGCACTCAGGACTGATTTCCTTAAGAATGGAGAGGTTTGATCTTCTTGCAGTCCATGGGACTCTCAAGAGTCTCCTCCAGCACCATAATTCAAAAGCATCAATTCTTCGGCAATCAGCCTTCTTTATGGTCCAGCTCTCACTTCCATACATCACTACTGGGAAAACCATAGCTTTAACTATACAGGCCTTTGTTGGCAAGGTGATGTCTCTGCTTTTTAAGATGCTGTCTAGGTTTGTCATTGCTTTTCTCCCAAGAAATCAAGGTCCTAGTTCATGTCAATGGGATGTGGAGAGATTGAGATAATCTACGCCTCATGTCATAATAGGACACAGTGTCCTGTCTTAGTTTATTGCTTTCTCCAAGACCATGAACTATACATTGTTTTTCTACAGTATGTTGGCCTTGCAAAGCAAACCCATAAAAATAATGGTTTATTGCCATTGCATTCCTGCATTGCAGGGGGTTGGACTAGATGACTCTTGGGGTCCCTTCCAACTCTACAATTCTATTATTCTGTGAATCAGACCATCATTCCATCCAGTTCAGTATGGTCTGCTAGGACTGGCAGAGGATATTGCCAGCCCTACCTGAAGATGTCAGGAATAGAACCTAGGACCTAGGCATGCAAGGCAAAAACTATATCACTACACTTGCCAAATACCCTTGTGGTGCTACTTAGGGAAGAAAGGGAAGGCACAAACAGGAGACAAGGGAAGATGAGAGTTACCAAGTCTCTGACCTGCATCAGCGACCAGATTTTTCAGTAGGCTGAAATCCCATCATCCAATTTCACATTCTGTATTTCCTTTCTGTGTCTGGGGGTCCACTCTCAGGCCATTATTAATTATTGGTATTAATCACGCCCCATCGTCTCCACAACATTCCTTTTTTTTTGTGAGAGGAGAGAGTGGCTGAGATGAGTAGAGTCTCTGAAAGACTTCGCCTGTACATCTCAGGCATCAGACTGTGTGATTACGGATCTGAAGAGAAATCAGTTAACCTATTGATTCTCCCAGCAGAGGGCATTAAACTTACACTGATCCAGCCTTAGAAATGATAAACGGAACACCACGGCTGTTTCCCATTATTGCAGATATGAAAGAACCGACGTAGCTGTATGATCCTAGATCTGTAAAGATGGACATGGCAGTGCACCTTGTACTAATATCAAAAGAGCTGTAGTGCAGTCGGAGAATCTTTCTCCCCCTTTTTCTTTTAAACAGCCATAGGTATTAAGGATCCTTTCTTAGGCAATCAATTTCCTGAAATTCTTCTGGGCTTTCATATTTCATAAGAATAAGATTCATAGCTAGAAATCTATTTAATTTCCTTATTGTGTTGTTGAAACAAAAAAAGACATAACAAATGCCTGGGTTATGCTGGGCTGTTTCCACACCTTGGGTAGTCTGGCCCAGGCAGAAAGCCAAGCCAGAAGCAATAAAACCACCTGTGTTGGCCCAATTCGGAATAAAAACTAGCATTAACTTACTATGAGCTATGAATATAATATTAAGAGTAAAGCCCTCACCCCCCGCCCACACCCCAAAAGGTTATGCCACTAAAATTAGGTCCAACAGAGTTTTATAAATACAGAGAGACATATAGCAGACAGGCTTCAACTGAAAAGTTTTGATGAAATACAGTTTTATTAATGATGGAAGGAGACAGGAGAAGCATTTTCATTCTGCATTGCTTCTATTTAGCCTTAAAATAATACAGCCCATTTGTAAAGGAGATGGGAACATAGGAAGCTGCCTCACACTGAGTCAGATTATCAGTCCAGCCTGCACTGGCTGGCAGCAGCTCTCCAGGGTTTCAGTCAGGTGTCATTCCCTAAATCTACCTAGAGATGCAGAGGATTGAATCTTAAGCCTTTTGCATGCAAAGCAGATGCTCTGACACTGAGCCACAGGCCAGGCAGGTATATTATTGAGATGCAACTGATAATGCAGAACTGGGGCCCATCAGAGGAGGGGTCAGGAGGGCCAGTGGGCCCGGGCCTAAAGCTCCAAGGGGATTTTGCTTCCGACTAAAATCTGGCATATCCTTTCCGCTCAGAGCTGAAAATTAAGCCCCCCCCCCCCCGGTGATGTGATTTGGTAAAGGACCATCCTTCTCCATATGAACCTACCTGGACCCTGAGATTATCTTCTGAGGCCCTTCTCTTCAGCAACATCTTGACAGCTCCTTCAGCAACATGAAAGTAACACACTTGCTGCTGCTGCTGTTGCGGTTATTGTAGTAGTGGTCTTTTATGCTTGTTATATTTTCTATGAAAGTGTGCTTTATAAATATTTAAATAAATTGAAACTGATCAGAATGTTGTGTGTGGCCACATTAGAGGGAAAATTAAAGTATTTATTGCTAGGGATGCATAAATCAGACAATGTTGGTTTCTCTCAGTTTCTCATTTTTTCCTATTCTTATTTACTAACAGCAATTAAGTGATGAAGCATCCTTAACAAGAGCACCTCCTTATCTACCTTATAAGCCTTGGAATGTTGCCTCCACAGTTTGCTTTCTAACTTTCTTTATAGCTGTCCGATTTACTTCCTTTTTTAAAAAAATGAAAGCTAACGGTCTGACCTTATGGGTGAGGGTGGGAGAGGGAAATGAATATGAAGTTGAGCTAGAAATAATTCAAACTGCCCAGCATCTGAGAAAAGTTAGGTTTTTCTAACATCTAACAGACATGATGCAGAACAACTCAGAGAAACATCAATATCTGAAATGCAATTTTGCCTTCATTTACTCCAAAAGCACTCCCCACTCCAACATCTGAAGGTTTTAAAACTCTACTGAACTTAAAAATAAGCTTGTAATGTGTGTGTGCGTGCATGTATTAGAGAGAGAGAGAGAGAGAGACAGACAGACAGACAGACAGACAGATTGAAATTGAGGATGCTTTCAGATCCCCTGTGCACATGTAAAAGAAATCACAGGTGTAGGTGTCTTCTAGTTGCTGGATGTTTTACTGTAATTGCACCACAGCTTTCAATACAACCTACAGTGGTACCTCAGGTTAAGAACTTAATTTGTTCTGGAGGTCCATTCTTAACTTGAAACTGTTCTTAACCTACTCCAAGATGGTTGTCACCAATGGAAGCGAAGGCACAGAAAAAACTCAATATGGAGGCCAAATGGCCAAAATATTGGGAAATTTTGGAGCATGACGGTGATAGAATAAAATTGCAGAGCTTTGAAAAATTGAAAAACAAAGTGAGAGATTGGCTCCATTATTACCAAATAATGGAGGCTTACAATTTGGACAAAAAAGTTGGTTTCCAGGTGGAAAAATCAAAATTGGAAACACAATTGTTGGATCCAAAAATTAAGAATTTGTCAAGAATGTATAACTTGCTGTTGAAATGGAACACTCAGGATGAAATGGTGAAATCAGCTATGATTAAATGGGCAAAAGATGTTGGGCATAACATAATGATGGCTGACTGGGAACAGTTATGGACCACGGGTATGAAATTCACGGCATGTAATGCCTTAAGAGAAAACTTAATGAAAATGATTTATAGGTGGTACATGACCCCAGTCAAGCTTGCAAAAATATACCGTTTGCCCGACAATAAATGTTGGAAATGTAATGAGACCGAAGGTACATTTTTCCACCTTTGGTGGACATGCCCAAGGATTAAGACATTCTGGGAGATGATTTATAACGAAATGAAAAAGATATTTAAATATACTTTTTTGAAGAAACCCGAGGCCTTTCTCCTGGGCATGGTCGGCCAATTGGTGTTAAAGAAAGATAGAACTTTTTTATGTATGCAACAACAGCAGCAAGAATACTTATCGCGAAGTATTGGAAGACACAAGATTTACCCACACAGGAAGAATGGCAGATGAAGTTGATGGACTACATGGAATTGGCGGAAATGACTGGCAGAATCCGAGACCAGGGAGAAGAATTGGTGGAAGAAGATTGGAAAAAGTTTAAAGACTACTTACAGAAATACTGTAAAATTAATGAATGTTAGAAAAATGTTGGAATGAAGTTATATGGCTTTAGTAGAAATGTTATAAGGAATTAGGTATAGATAGATTAATAGGGTATTAAAGGGAAAAATAAGGTTAGAATGTGTTAAGATAATTATAGGATAGAAAATAGAGGAAGATGGAGAGGAATTGCTGAAACAATTAATAGAAGTGAAAGACAAAAAGGGAAGTGTGAGGAGGTTGTGGAAACATGTGAATGAAAGATAAGATATTGAAATTGAATTGTGTTTTGAATGGTCTTTGTTTTGTTTTGTTAATTGTTTGTGTTAGTGTTGTATAGTGTTTTTTGTATGGTATTGTATTGTTGTATTGTTTTTCTTTGATTTTTTGTAGTGTTGTGTTTAAATTGTTGAAAATTAATAAATATTATTTTTTAAAAAAGAAACTGTTCTTAACCTGAGGTAGCTAATGGCCGCACAGCTGCCATGCGATTTCTGTTCTCATCCTGAAGCAAAGTTCTTAACCCTAGGTACTACTTCCGGTTTAGCAGAGTCTGTAACCTGAAGCGTCTGTAACCTGAGGTACCACTGTACATCATAGGTGCAAATCATAACATGCTTTCTTTGTGTTGTTGATTGAATATTAAGAAAAATGTGCTGTTTGTTGTCCTGACACTCTGAACCCAGAGATACACATATTAGAACTGCTGGAAAGACTGGCTCGCACCAGTTTCTGTACAACAGCATCCTGACTACTTTGTGATGAATGTCAGCAGCTATCCCATTCTAAGTGATGGATACCAATTATTATGTGCACAGCATTGTACCAAAGCATCTGACTCTGTGGTGGTCCAAATGGCTTTAGAATGCTGTGTCGATGAGTTGAGGCTGGCATCTTCTCGGTGTGACATCCCTATGATCCCTTCTCCTCCACAAAGCTGTGCCATGCAACAGCTGGGCATCATGCAGCAGCTGACAAAGGCAGCTGTCGTCTACAACGCACACAATAATATCCTAGGTGGCTCACAACAACACCAGGGCAACAGGTATGGATTTTGCGCTCACAATGCAAGCACTGTGTCTCGCAACAATATATATTTATTTGCACAAGCACGGGCTTAGAGGCTTATCAAGATCAGGCCGTAATCCTTGTTTGTCAAAGTGCACTATGCACTTTTAATTATCACTGTGCTATTTTTACTGTTAGAGATAACATTGTGTCAGCACTTCCATAACAAAACGCCTATTTTTAGGCGTTTCAATTGCAGTTGTTAAAATTTGCTTTAGGCTGAAACCTGGCATGTAAAGTCTCAGTCTGCAAGCACATTTAATAAATAAATAAATATGACAAATATATTAGGTCACATTAGGTGTTCTGTTTTTATCCTGCTCAGAAAAAGCATTTCCCAAGAACTTCTCTCGTATGCACTTGCCTATAGAGGGTTCACACAAATCCTGAATTAAAAATTTGCATGAGGGGTTGCCAGTTGGGGCCAGCTAGACCCCATGCTAGTTAATGTATCTGACGTCAACTGTGTATGGGCACACTTTTGGGGGAATAACTCTCCTTCCTGTGTGCAAAATTCACTAGCCCTCAATGCATCCTTCCTTTGTAAGTTCCAGTCGAGTTAGTTACTATTACTGTTAGAATCATCATCAAGTTAAAGAAGTCAATATGCTAGTTCTCCTAATTGATTAATAATTGTTTATATAGTGGTACCTCGGGTTAAGTACTTAATTTGTTCCGGAGGTCCGTACTTAACCTGAAACTGTTCTTATCCTCAAGCACCACTTTAGCTAATGGGGCCTCCTGCTGCCGCTGCGCTGCCAAAGCACGATTTCTGTTCTCATCCTGAAGCAAAGTTCTTAACCTGAAGCACTATTTCTGGGTTAGCGGAGTCTGTAACCTGAAGCGTATGTAACCTGAAGCGTATGTAACCTGAGGTACCACTGTATCTGCATTCATTTATGAAACAATAATTCTTAAGCCAGATGCATACTTTGAGTTGGATCCAGTCTTAAACTGAATCCTCAGTGTGCTGCTTGCATGTAAATCCTACATGCAAGCAGGGTGAGTAGGAATTAGTTAAGCTCACTTCCCTTGCACTCATTTGTTGCCCTCCAATTCATGAAGTGAGAGGTCTCCACTACTCATGGGACTTCCATTTGGACGATGATGGTGATGATGTGGGATGCTGCACCTGCTACAATGCTATCTCTGTTGAGTGATCAGCCAAGGCAGAGAAGCTTTGCTAGAGTGACAACCCCACACATACCTTCTGAACTCATTCACAAATTGAATTTCTACCTGTAGTTCGGTGGTAGAGCATCTGTCTTATGTGCAGAAGGTCTCAGGTTCAATCCTCAACGTGACCAAGTAGGGCAGGGGGAGACCCCTGTCTGAAATCCTGGAGAGCTGCTGCCAGCCAGCGATAATTTAAAAATGGGTGGACTCAACATAAGACTGGAGAAACCAAAACTAACAGATTCATCTACCCCTAGGCTGGGGGCAGTGACCCCCTCCTTTGTCTGCTTGCTCAGACTCCCTGGATAGTGAGTGGGCAAGCATCTCAGGGCGCACAAGTTTAACGGGTGCTGCAGGGCTTGAATATTCTGCTTGCCAACTCCTATCCCTATGCAAGACACCACCTGAGCTTGCTGTTGTCAGTGCATGCTTGGCTGCCCTTGTTGCTAGTTCAAGCCCTTCCTTTTGTCTGCTTGGCAAGAGGGTCTTTCCTTCCTTGGTTGGGTCTTGAACTTTTGTCCCAGGCCAAGAGGTTTTGTGTGCTCTCTGCAGGCCTTACACCCAGGGAGTTGTATGGTTGCTGTGCTGCGTGGCCTCTCCTTTCTTACCTGATTCGGTTGTGTGTTCTAGAATGATGCTTGTGAGCCATGGAAGAAGAACATTAGAATCCATGCTCAGGGAGATGCTGGGGACTGGCCGTGCTGGAGTCCTTGCAGGCTGTGCAGCTGAGGTTGCTGGATATATTGTTGTGCATATTGTGGGTGTGGTGCTGCCAGGGGGATGCCCTTATCATTGTAAGTTCGTTGGCTTCCTCTGTAAGCAGGAGGCATGCAGGAAGAATCACAACATCACTGGTGCACTCCATGATTGGTGGACTTAAACAGTGTCCAGTGTGATGTAGTGGTTAAGAGCGGTAGTCTCGTAATCTGGGGAACCGGGTTCGCGTCTCCGCTCCTCCACATGCAGCTGCTGGGTGACCTTGGGCCAGTCACACTTCTTTGAAGTCTCTCAGCCCCACTCACCTCACAGAGTGTTTGTTGTGGGGGAGGAAGGGAAAGGAGAATGTTAGCCGCTTTGAGACTCCTGAAGGGGAGTGAAAGGCGGGATATCAAATCCAAACTACTCTTCTTCTTCTTCTTCTTCTTCTTCTTCTTCTTCTTCTTCTTCTTCTTCTTCTTCTTTCTGGTGATGGTGTGTGTCTGTGTGTCTACAATTTACCCCTTCTTTAGGACTAAGCATGTGTAGGATATGGAATCAGCTCTGCCAGTGTTGCAGTGGCATATCTGACCCCCTACCACCAACACCACCAAATTTATTCCCCACTCTTCACCAGCCGGTCCCAGGGCAGGTTGCAACAATTTAACACCATCCATAGGATGGTTCTGCCTGCATGTTTACTTAGGCCTATTGCAGTCCATGGGCTATGCAGCCAAATCACAAATATTTGCATTGGGATATTTATCTGCAATACTAACATCAGATCCGAGGAGTACCAGCCTTAATTTGTACGTGTGATGTACTGGTGCAGCAATGGCTACATCCATTTGTGTTGTTGGCAATGTTCTTCCTCGAGTGTCTAACACAAGGAGGCACATGCAATCAAATCAAGAACTCTCATTAATAACACTGTGATGAAAGACAAGGTTGGACAGTCTTATATCCAGAGACTACTTAGATGAGCAAAGTCTAACCAGCTTGGGGACTTGAAGAGTCAAACTGAATATCATACAAAATGTGAGTATTGAAAACCTGATATTTGGTTTTCCCAGGGATTAGTGGTTTTCGGAGGAAGCAATGTTTAATGCAGAAGAGATGGTAGGAGAGGGTGCTTAACTCTCTGCATGCCACTTTCCCCACTGCAGGAACCCCTGAAGCATTGTTTCCTCATGGTGTTTCAGATGCAGGTTGAGCCTAACAAATGTGCCTCTTGGAGTCCACAGTGCTTTGGGGGAGTAGCAGCAGTCAAGTGCCCCATTCTATTTCTCTGGGTCCCTTTTAGGCTATTTGCGGGGAGGTAGAAGGAGCAGCTACCAGTGTTTTAATAGGCACCATTTGAATGTAGCATGATGTAGTCTGTCAAGCAATTCCTTAATTTGAGCTTTACGTAGTGAAGCCCTCTGCTCTGGTCTGGAAGCTTCAGCAGGTGCAAAATGCTGTTGCTAGACTATTGATGGGCTCAGACAGCTGACAGCATGTGAAACATCTGCTAAAACAACTACATTGGATACCCATCTGCTACCTGGCCAGGTTAATACAGTATAGAGAGCCCTGAACAACTTGGGCCAGGATACCTGAGCCCTTGTATCTCAGCAAATGACAACTCTGGAGGCAGATTTTTGCTGGGACTGTGCTGAAAAGCATTAGAAACCCTCTTCCCATCCATTGTGGTCACAATTTTGATTTTCCTTCTCCTGAGCTAGGTGGACAAATCTGTCTTATTTCAGTTTCTCTGTTTTCCAGTCTTAAGTTGAGTTTGTATCATTTTTAAAAACAAAATAACAACAATGGGCTTGTGAAAATTCAGTAGCATTTTAGTGTGTGTATGCACATTTTAGAATGTGATGTGATATTGCATATATATCTATCTATCTCAAGCCATTTCCCCTAATATAATGCATTTTGTATGTCGCTTTCACTATCTGTGCATTTTTATGTGCATAAATATCTGCATTTTTAAACACATTTTGTTTGGATTGCTGAATTCAGAGCATTCTGTATAGCTGTGTTTTGGTTCACACATCATTTCAGGAAGTGTGAATTAGGTAGGCTTGAATTAATGTTTCTCTGAATTTCCGTCCCATCCATCCCTAACCTGTGTATCTATTTTGTTTGGCTCTGAAACATTATATTTTGCAACATGGAAACAAACACCACACTTTTGTATATCACTATGATTCATTCAAAAAGCTCAATATTTAAGGTAAGACACAGGAGCTAATGACAGCTTTCCCAATTTTCTGTCCCTATTTCCCCCCCTCCCCCAGTAATAGGGGGGAAACTGAAGTGGGGGAGAAGTGAAAAGCGGTTATGGGGGGAGCTAAAGTTAGGGGGGGGAGAGACATGCTAGAATGCATTTCATTATTTTTTTAAGTGCAGGATTGATTTATCTGTTTCATAGGACCTGGATGTCACTTCACGGAGATCCATTTATATAAGCAATAAGTTAGTTGTTTATGCTCCTTAGGTCTAAGCAAGTTGATTCTAGCCTTATGAGCAAATATCTCATGTAAACCAAGAATCTGAAGCCTGCATGCTCATTCCAACACTCCTTCGCCCTGCTTTTCCTCTCTCTTACTTCCTCTTACTTCTCTCTCTGTTGTCTAATATTTTACATTTGATGCATTCAGACAATTTAGACTGTTTAATAACTTCCACGAGGGTTCCTTGAAGAACCCGCACACATCTCTGAATTCTGGAGGACTAGCCTGCTTAGTGAATGAGACTGAAATCAAGGGGACTTGCTTCTCTGTAAATTCATGTAAGTTTGGAAGATTAGCCCTTTCTTTTTAATCTTACATTTAAAAAAACTACACATAAAAATATATATAGTGAATTTCAAAGTCCACATCTAGCGCCAGGGGCACAGAACTGAAATATTGCTTGGCTCACTAGTCAACAAAGAATATCAAGTGACTGGTTAATTAGTCCAAGGAATAATAATAATAAAAATAATGGTGATGGTGATGATGATGGTGTCTTCTGTGTGCATTTTTAAACAAGAGTTCTGCTCCCACCAGCCTGGGGAGGGTGTGGGCAGTTAGTTGTTGCATCCTCCCCCCCTCCCTTCACTTTTTATTTTTTATCCTGGTCTTTAATCCCAGACTTGGCTTGTTGCGCTTCAAATTGAAATATCCTGAACAGATGTAAAAACACATGTGAGCCACTGCTCGCAAGCTGTGCAAAGCTTTGTTTCATCTGCTGATGATGTGAGCCTAAAGGAGATCTTTTTAAAATTTCATCACTATTCAAAAGGATAATTAATACGTACCCCCAGGCTTTGATTATGCTATACCCAGTGTGTACTGCTGGTACAAAAATAATGAGGCTCTCATCAGGCCGAATGAACACTTGCAGCAAACATTCAGTTTCCATAAGAAATTTAAGATTCAGCAGTGGTACCATGTAGGTGGCGTAATCTAATTTTAATTTGTAACACAATACAATAGATAAGATCATTTGTTTGTAACCAGCACAGGCATTTTGTTTACATGAAACCCCAGTCAGCATTCAGCAGATGGTCTTTTTAAAGGCTTAATTGAAGTTTTCTAATCTAACATTTTCCCCTCCATTATGAAGCAAAATAATAATAATAATAAGAATGTGTGTGTGTGTGTGTGTGTGAGAGAGAGAGAGAGAGAGAGAGAGAGAGAGAGAGAGATATGATGAGGAAGACGACGATACATTTAGCTGTACAGATGTAGATAAAGTTATATAAGGGCATTTTGTGGGAATGCACAATGTCTTGGAAGAGGCAGACCCTTGTAACATATGACAATTAGGGATCCAGAATGAAGACATTGAGGTTTTTAGCATCTGTTGAGATTTGTGAATGGAAGGTACCTACAATCTCTCTCTCTCTCTCTCTCTCTCTCTCTCTCTCTCTCTCCCTCTCTCTCTCATCTTCCCTGTGCAAAGGTTAACAGCAACAGCCCAATTGCATTTTTTTGTCCGCATGCTTTTGAAATTAGCTCCCAGCTTTTTGTTCCTTTCAAACCTGCTCTGTCCCTCTTGCATCCTGCCAGCAGATTTGAAGGCATTGCTGCTTTCAATTGTGTATGTTTTGTCTTCATTCAGGTCTGACTCTCCTGCCTTTGATATTATCTCACTGATAATAATAACGTTTCCATTGGCTCTTAGGTGCTTCTGGCAGCCCTTTCATTGATATGCAATGATATACAACCATTCGCGAATGCTTTGCACATATTTAATATTAAACAAATAATTATTTTTTTAAGAATAAAGTTCCACCCCTCTCTTCCTGAACCTAATCCTTCAAAAGAAAAAAAACAACAACCAACAACGTAAAATTAAATCTTGTTAGAAATGTCCTAGATAAGTTTTTCTTTCTTTATTTCCTTACAACAATGGCAATATGTTAGCCAGAGTTAAGCAGTTTGGATTCTAAGCACATATTTCAGTGGGTGATATTATTGTTTAAATAATGGTGTTCAACTTTGCCTAGATTATGTCTAAGTGTATGCATTCATACTCGGATCCACCTACATTCTAAACATGCCAGCATTGCAACTTGACCATCTGCCTGAAACCAACTCTTACGCCTACTGTGTTCAGTTATATTTAAGGTAAAGGGAACCCTGACCATTAGGTCCAGTCGTGACCGACTCTGGGGTTGCGGCGCTCATCTCGCTTTATTGGCTGAGGGAGCCGGCGTACAGCTTCCAGGTCATGTGGCCAGCATGACTGAGCCACTTCTGGCAAACCAGAGCAGCACACGGAAACGCTGTTTACCTTCCCGCCGGAGCGGTACCTATTTATCTACTTGCACTTTGACGTGCTTTCGAAATGCTAGGTTGGCAGGAGCAGGGACTGAGCAACAGGAGCTCACCCCGTCATAGGGATTCAAACCACCAACCTTATGATTGGCAAGTCCTAGGCTCTGTGGTTTAACCCACAGTGCCACCCGCGTCCCTTTCAGTTATATTTACACCTAAGTAAATGTGCATAGAATGTCTGCCAAATTTGATCCAATTTTATACGGTCAGCCCAGTATGGGGGTTGAGACGATTCATGAAATGCATGTAGTGGGGAGCATGGATGATTCTTTTACCACGTGCCTGGCTAACAACTTGATTCACATTGGCCACACCACGGCTGGCTATTTGATTTATTAATTAAAATAAGTTTATCTGAGCTTTCCTACTGGGCCTTAAGGTGGTGTACAAGAACACTGAAAATATAAACTTCAAACCCTCACTAAATGAATGCAATGGAATGAGAGTTGATGGTCACTAAGCAGCACTAAGCGCGGGTAGCACTGTGCTCTAAACCACTGAGCCTCTTGGGCTTGCCAATTGGAAGGTCAGCAGTTCGAATCCTTGCGACAGGGTGAGCTCCCATTGCTGTGTCCCAGCTCCTGCCAACCTAGCAATCCAAAAGCATGCCAGTGCAAGTCGATAAATAGGTACCGCTGCGGCAGGAAGGTAAACAGTGTTTCTGTGCGCTCTGATTTCCGTCATGATGTTCTGTTGTGCCAGAAGCAGTTCAATCATGTTGGCCACATGATCTGTCTGTGGACAAACGCTAGATCGGGTCCTCTCACTGTGTTGCGGTGAGACCTGGCAACCAAACCCTGTGTTGTTGGTGGGTAAGATTGGATAGCCACAACACCCAATTGGTAGGTCCCTTGATGCAGGGTTTAATCAGACCAATGGGACGCAAGTTAAATGGATCAAGGGACCTATTTATGCCCATGCACGTGATTCAGAACTTCTTCTTTCGGTGAGTGCATCAGAACACCCGCCCACCCCTCCCTACTTTTAGGGCTTGTGCACTTGACCTTGCTATGCCGTCGTGTGTCGTCTGTCGTTGGGACAGGGGCATGGCAGGAATTTCCCCCACTTGGCTGATTGGCTGGTGCCATTTGGGTTTTGCGTGTCACGTAGCAAATTGTCACAACTTGTAAGGTTGCGGATAGGCTCTGGTTCAGGTGATAGGGATGGGGGAACGCTCTCGCCATCCCTATGTGAAGGGTATTCCGTTAAAGGGATCCAGGGACTCGATGGTTTGGTCAACCTCTGTGAGGGGGTTGTGCCCATGCCTGAGTCCAGGGGGACATTTGGGTGGTGGAGCCTGTTCCCAGCTTTCAACTTATCCAGGTGTTCACCCTAGGCTGACCTATGCAACGGTGCAGCGAGCTAGTTGAACCAGAGCCTATGCAACCGCTCACTTGCTGTAATCAATAAAGTTGTGGCCTAAATTCTGCCAAAAACCAAACCAAAATTTGAGTCTTGTCTGAATTTAAGGGGGAGGTTTAAAGGTCTGAACATGCAACTCCCTTGGCCTGAAAGTGATATGAGTGCTGCAACCCCATAGTCTCATTTGACTGGACTTAACCTTCCAGGGGTACTTTACCTTTTTTATTTAACCTTTACTAAGCAGTAACCACACTACAGAACAGATGTTACATGGATCTACACATTCTGAATGTGTCCACTTGGCTATGTGACCTAATTCTAAAAGCAAAGTCTAATAGTTAAACAGAAATAGCTCCTAATTAACTCTTTGGGACTCCAAACAAACCTGCGCAGATTGTAAATCTACTGAGACTTATTACAACACTCCCCATCCTGCCCTTGCACACCCCAATATACTCTGGAGGGTAAAGGGAAATCCGAAAGCATAATTGGGGATGGAGACAAGGTGCATGGGGGACAGAGGGAGGAGAAACTCCACAATGACTTAGTTGTGTGAAACCCTGAGGGTGATAATAGTGATAATACTATCCCTAGCATTATCTGATATGTAGGAGGCACTTTGGTTCAAGGGAAGTAGGCGATATAAAATCAAGGCTGTGCATATATAATATTGTTTGGGACAGTATTTACAACTAAAACCCATGCCTCTTTTGAGCCATAAAAACCAGTCAAGGAATTTGAGTCTCTTGGTTGGCTGGGGCTGTTCTAACTTTCTGAAGCTGGTATGGTCTCAATGCATGTTGAGGGACGGAAATCACACAAGCCAGCTGAAGTTGAATCCAGACAAGGGTGAACTAAAATGGAAGATTGTCCAAAAGTTGCAGCTGCTGCAGAATGCAACTGGCTTTATGAAAATTGAATCCTTCTGAGTATATTCTTGCTGTTTGGGCTGGACTATAGAATTCGAACTTGAATTTTATTTAATTCTAATTGATTTGTGTGTGTTTTTTCCAGCTTGAATATTGTTCTCTGTCACAAACCATCAGGATCTAATGGGCAATAAACTTAAACAAATAATGGTAGTTCAGCCAATTAAAGAGCATGAAATGACTCATCAGTATGTGATCCAAAGAGTGATAAAGCTGAAATCAAACCACATAGTAACAAACTTTTGATAAGCTGAATGTAGTTCAATATTATCCCAATATTGCAAACATGTTTGCAAACATGATAGGGGAAGAAGAAGGAAATATTGGAGCAAACGTTCTATGGTTTGTAGTTTAAATTGGCATCACTGCTGATGTGAAATGCCTTTTTTCTCCCTTCTTTAAGTGACTACACACAGGACATACAGTTGCAATTAGGATGCTTTTAAACCTACATGAAATGCAGACTGGAAGTTTTGCATATGTTGTTTATGCAAACAAATCAAGAGTTTTGATCAAAGCCTAGGCGAGAGAACATAAGTCTTGCATACTTCCTGGGGTATAATTTGATGAGGGAGAAGATCCTCACATGCTGTTGCCCATCACTCACACAGTGTAGTGTATGCAGAAAATCTCTCTGCACCGCAGAGGGAGAAAGAGGAACTCCACAAACGGTTCAGTGAAGGCTAAGCTGCAGCAGTTTTGCAGCCATTACTTCAGTCACCCAGATAATGTGGGACAAAAGGGTCCACCTGACCATGAAGTTTTGATCTTGACCACTCAGAGCCGTAGAATCTGGAGAGACATAGAGCGGTAGCCAACTAAAATGTTTAATCAGCATAAGGATTTCCACTTACATAATGGAAACGTCTCTCCTCCTCCTATGTACACCCCATGTACTCCCCAAATTTGTTCTGGTGGGTTGGGGGAATCCCAAGAACAGATTTAAGAGGGTTGGGAGGAGAGGGAGGAAGTTCCACTGTGCAGGCAGAAATCCTTGTGGTGACAGAACACTTTACTTAGCACCAGACTGCATACAACCCAAGAAGGTTATTTAATTCAGCCCGTATTGCAGTGGCAGCAAACTAATACAGTATTCTGATTTGTTCTGAATCAGCTGCATGTTGGGAAACATACCAAGTTCTAATAAGGTTAGAAGTGGCAATTTATTTATTTTTTACAATTGGCTGACATTAATTTTGATATTATTTACGTTGCCTATTAAAAGAAACCCTCCTTGGTTTGAATAAAAATAATATAATGATGGTTGTTAACAACTGCAGTTGCCTCTGTCTTTGCCACCACTCAGCAATGTACATGGATCACAACAAATATTGAAATGAAGAAATAGAAAACCACATTCAAATAGGTTCCCCTGCGTCATACAGCACAGAAGTCAACATATACCAAAGGTAAGCATTGGTTTTCTTATGTCCAACCAAATCCAATTAGACCTATTTTGCATAATCTGGCTTATTTTTATTATTATCATTCCTTTCTTTGTTGGCATAGCCAAGTGACACAACTTGAAGAGTGACTGATCCAGGACTCCTAATGAACAAAACAAGCTAATTTGTAGTGTAGATGGAGGGAAAGAATTCCAAAGCGATTGTGATACTTGAAGAAAAACATTTAATTTACCCAACTGCCCATATTATGCAGTCCCCTTTGCGTGAATAACAGTTCTTTGCTTTCAGGCATGATATCCTGATATTCCATTTGGTGATTGAACTCATTTGTTTTCACCAACCAAGAGAGCATCCTCTTTCTCCCCTTCCTCCCAAATACCCTTGCTTTGAATAAGGAAACGATCAAATCCAAATCCCGGGTTAACGAGTGCCAATCACAGCCCCAGAACCCTTTTCTTTTCTGACTTGGCAACAAGTTCCCTCAGCCTTAGCAAACAATTATCATTCAGCACTGTTTTTTTTTAATATAAAAAAAATGGATTCTTGAGTTGACGAGAGCAGCCCTCCCTCGGCTGGTGAGGTCCTGCCATGGGAAGCAATTACCGCAAGATGCCAGCTGACAGACTCATTCCGTGGAAAGTCAGGTTGTCTTGATCCTCAGGCACTCTCTAGGCAAATTGTATCCTCACACTCATCTCAAACCTCTTACGATCTGTTGGCTTCTATCAGGAAAAATGGATTGTTCCCTTTGTTTCTGTGGCATTTGATAGAATAAAACTGGACATCCTGCCTGCACAATAAGGAGATTTAATTTCAAAATTCTCACTCCAAAATGCTGCGGTATCATAAAGGAAAGAGCAGCAAAAAAAGAAAGAAATGAAGATTGCTGCCTGCCTAGGGAACATTAGGAGAACGCAGCCAAGTTGACAGCTTTTACATGTGTAAAAGATCCAAATTCCATTAGCAGAGGCCTTTCTCCCATGATAATCATTTCCATTTCCCCCATAATTTTCTATTGGTTTGGAGTATTGCATTGATTTAATTTCATCTGGCACATTATATTTTGTTGTAGTTGTAGTTGTAGTTGTATTTGTAGTTGTAGTAGTAGTAGTAGTAGTTGTTCAATTCTTGATATTCCAAGATGGGCAACTGGGGAGGAAGGGGAAATGGTTATTCTAACTGTGACTCTCAACATGAGTCTGTTCAAATGGCAATGAGGTTTTCCCTCCCCCAGATTTGGAGAAGTACATATACGCAACCAATGCTGGCGAACACAAATCATTGGCTTTAGAAGTCAGCTGAAAGCCATTAGCCATAATTGCTAGAAGTGGACAATTCAGTTGTTGTAACTTTGGCTAAATAAGCCAACTCTGAGCCACGTGCTCCATCTCAAATGCAAGCATTGCTTGCAGGAGATTGACAACATTGTCCTTGATGTGGTGGTACAATGGAGAGAAGACCATAGGTATATGGTAGAAATAATGATGGGCTAGAGGGGCCAGTGGTGGGATTCATATGTTTGATACAGCAAACTGTTGCTTCAGTGTCTATAGCAATGGATGAAACTGTCAATTTCAGTTTCACTCAGTATCTTATATTTCCATCGGCTTGAAATCCAGTTCATCATATTTCCACATCAGTTTGCTTTTTTTTTTTAAATCCTCATGAAACCTCTGTTCAATTTTGCTTAATATGCACTGTGTTTGCAAGCAATTTGGCCTAATAGAAAAAACTTTGTTTGCTACTTTCACTAATATTTGCATTTTTATAAGCTTTTTGGTATACATTTTTTGGTCGGAGAACTGAATCACAACATTTGGAGATTTGGGAGAATGGTGACTTTCAAAGAATAGGTGTTCTTTCAGTGTGTGTGTGTGTTTTCCAGGAAGTGGAAGTTAGAGAGGCTTGCATTGAAATGTGAGCTGAATGAAACATCTTCTCCTTCCCTACCTACACATGTCCAATTTTATATTAGATGAACAGTGAAATAAATTGTGCAAGATGAACACACTCACTGTCTCAAAATTTAGAGAGGTTTAATCTAGTACATGCTGATGTGAAAATAACTAGGAAGAGAGCTTCTCCTTCATTTTGGCTGAAGTCTAGGAATAAACATCTCTGATGTCATCATCAGTTCCTCTCTTTGCTCACATTCTAGCACCTGTAGGGAGTAGGATGGCAATTTGCACATCACCAAAAAAAAAAAAAAAAGGAGACAAAAGAGCATGCTAATTTATGTGTATAGATGCACATATACCGTATTTTTCCATGTATAAGACACCCCCACATATAAGACCCCCTCTATTTTTGGAGACTTGAATTTGAGAAAATGGGGGGAGATGGCTCAGAGTTGCTAAGCTTTTTTTTGGGGGGGTTGCCCAGACTGATAAACGATGCCAATCGCATGCATCACAAAAGCCACTAAGTGTCTGCCCGATCGCCACCAGCAGCCGCCAAGCGCACGAACAATTGCCACAGCGGAAGCCAATCCACAGCAGCCCTTGCTGCAGCCACCAATCACCAACCCAATTGCCGCAGCAGCAGCCAATCCAAAGCAGCCCCTGTGACAGCCACCAATTGCCGCTGACAAGCTCCTGCTCACAGCTGCAGCCAATCGCCCGTGCCCCCTCTGCATTATCCGTGTATAGGGCAAGCCCCAATTTTGAACATTATTTTAGAGTAAAAAAAGGTAGTCTTATACAGTGGTACCTCAGGTTAAGTACTTAATTCGTTCTGGAGGCTCGTTCTTAGCCTGAAACTCTTCTTAACCTGAAGCACCACTTTAGCTAATGGGGCCTCCCGCTGCCTCCGCGCCGCAAGAGTACGATTTCTGTTCTCATCCTGAAGCAAAGTTCTTAACCCGAGGTAAGATTTCTGGGTTAGCAGAGTCTGTAACCTGAAGCGTATGTAACCTGAAGGGTATGTAACCCGAGGTACCACTGCACATGGAAAAGTATGGTACATTATTTATTTGAAATAAATAAGGTCAGGAAATAGAAACAATTACTTTAATTTGAACAGAAGCACGATACATCTCATCACAGAAGTTTAGGCTGTTATCACATGACTTGTGCGCCCTGCTCAGTTTGCCATCCAGCTGTTGATGGCTCTACTGCACCCAGTGAGCTGCTTATACATGCAAATAGGTCTGAGGTAAGTTTTGGTGTCTTGAAGGTGTCAATGTCTTCCTTCAGCTGGAGCAAATGGTACTGCTGTATTTCTGTACTGGACTGGTGGGGGAGGGAGGAATTTTCAAGCTCTCTTCCACATGAAGGCTGCTGGTTCCCAACACAGAAAGCTACAGTACCTTTCCTTTCTCTAAGCTTTCAAGGCACTATGAAAAATGGTTCAAGAGGAGAATGGAAACAGAGAGAGGGGGGGGAGAGAAGACTCAAAAAAGTGTGGCATATTATTACCTAAGATCACTGCGCTACGACAAGTCAGTCCACATTTGAAATGCCATTCACATCCAGCAGTGATCTGTGGACTTTTATTTAATCTTTGACAATTTCTGACAAAGAATTTCTTAACTATTCTTCCTGATTGTATTTTTTTTTTGTTCCACTTTTATTTCCCCTGAAATCTATTTTCATTTTCTCCCTTTTATTTTACTATTAGTCATGCTTTGCGTTCCATGTGTGCTGGGTATACCCTCAGAAAGCCTTTTAACCTGGCTGATGAGCTACAACTCTCCAAATCTCACAAGCCTACAGGGTTTCCCACCTTAATTAATTAGTAACCCCTTCCGTGTCCTCTTAAACTGGGTCATGAATTAATTTGAAGCTAATTATGCATCGTTGCCTTTCATTTCACTGATGATTTCTCTCCCCTCCCCGGTGTCCAGCGGCTATAAACAATCTGGTGATGACACCACATAAAAAGCAACAGGGTGTTGTCAGGTAAGATATTTTATTGAGCCACTGTCTGTTGATGGAGGATGAGAAAAGCTTTCCAGCTTTCCAGAATTCTCCATCAGGTCTGGAAGATGTGAGGAAGTGGCAGGCAAAACGCAAGAAGCCATTACATTATTCATAAGCAGTGTGTGGTGGAAGAATTAGGAGGTGAGATAGTTGACTCTTTGAACTATACTGGTTAATTTTATAATAACTGTTCTTTAGGCGCTAAGAAGCTTGAAACACATGTGAAGAGGATCTGTGACATAGTTCTGTGAAGATCCCTATCCGGCATGAAGTTGCCTAGGCCTCATGATTGTTCTGTCAAAATCGGTGGTTTGCAGTCTAGAAAGCTATGCACCATGATACCATTTTAACAGTCATTGCCTCCCCCAATGAATCATGGGACCTGCAGTGTGATAAGGGTGCTATTTCCTTCTCAAAGCTATAATTCCCAGTGTTCCACGGGAAACTGGGGAAACTGATAACACTCTAAGAATTGTAGCTCTGTGAGGGGAATAGGGATCTCTTGACAAATTTCAGCACAGCTTACAAACTATGCTGTGGCTGTTAAAATAGTATCATAATGCAGATGTGGGCCATGGCATATTTAAAATACTGACAAGCAATTAAAAACATGAAACACATCTAATGCTTCACCATAGATCAGTTGGTCAGTTCATCAATTTACTTATTGTCTCCTTCTGAAGTTGCTTCCAGGAGGCCATGTTTGTTCAGAGAAGGTCTAAAGTGCTCAAGCTCACAAGAGATTACAGCCTTCAGATTTTGAGGGGCAATGTTGAGAAATGTGCTGCCATGAATACAGTAATCATAATCAAGAACTGGCAGTGGCATCTACACAGAGGTTCTTTCATGTGAGCCATGTTCTGCGTCCATGAATCATGTCTGTGTTTGGGGAAGACATTCAGAGAACATAACTATGAGGTGATATTCAATGCAGCTTCTGTCAATCTGGGATATCCCACTTAAAATGGGACAGTTTCACGGTATGTGGAAGTCACTTCATGAGAGTGAGGAGAACCATCTTGTCTTTTGCCTCAGGAAGCCAAATATATTGGACCAGATCTGCCCAGTTTTTCCCCAACACTGTTTCACTGAATAGGAGGTAAGGCTTTATTTGAATATTCTGATACTTCACAGACAAAGGATGCAATCCCAGCTTATCACCTGGCTCTCTCCCTATTTCAAAGGATTTCTTGGAGACAGTGGACTGTGATCACTTGCTTGTGATATATCAAATAAGTCACATGCATAGTTGTCACAACAGCAACAAAACATTGTCAAAGTGTGGCTTCACCATTGTAGTTTTTCATCTGAATTCACATTAACTAACAATATTATCTGCGTAAAATATTTCTGAAATGAAGCTCTGTGAATTATAAACGTGACTATTTCTTATTAGGAAATTGTTTGCCTTCTGCATTGCTTATTTGAATTGTGGTGCTCTGAGTTGTGTGTTGTGTGGTACAAAAGAGATACATCCATATGATGTTTATACTGTGAAGCTCATATTTGAACGCACAGCTAAGAGCCATCGTTTGTGTTGTGCTGTGATGCCAGATTCAAATTATTTTAATTGATGGCTTCTGTGTGCCTAATTTATTACTGCAATTATCATGACAATTTAGAGGGGATAAATGGAAACCTATAAGAATTTAATGTAAGAAGCTGTAATTAGTCTGCTTGAGAAGAGTGCTTAGGAAGGGTTAACACATATCTGAAAATCCATTAAGCCAATTATAACAATACAGCGGCAGAAAATGAGCAAATATATCCAGAGTATTAACATAAGTATACTCTAAGCATACAAACCCACTTTTTTTTGGATAATTTAATAAACACATCAAGATTACCCATGCAGAGGATCCCTTAATCATCATAATGAAAAGCCGTGGTTTAGAACATGGATTGGTATGAGAACTGATACAGTAGCAGGGCAATGAAATTGTTGTGATTGTGTAGTTATAAAGCAGCAGTCAAGCTGAAAGAGGTACATGCGTACGTGTGTGTGTATGTTTGAGCAGGGGAGAAGGGTAGATTGCAAGTCATGGAAGGCTGGCTTTTGGAGCTATTCTTCAAACTGCCAAAATGTGTCCCGGTGTAATTAAAAAATAATAATAAGAGGGAGAAAGACAGCAGTTGCTATCACCTATTTACTGTCAAATTAATTCAGCCGCTCCTGAGATACCTTCTGTATCAGGAGACCGAGGGTGTCACTCTCTTTACGATCCATCAGGAGAAGTGAGAGCGCTGTTCTGTTTGATGGCTCTGATAATGGGAAGAAGCTAAGCAATTGCAACAGATACATCATAGATTTTCTCATAATTACCTGACCTGTTACACCGTGTCACTCTGCCGCCAAACACACTGTTTTTATGTCAGAAGCTGTATGGGCATTCTTTACTTTGATCATTCCATATTCTGCAGATGTCAGCATTACTGTATTTTAATTGACTCTGGGGTAGCATTAAAAAGCACCTTCTATTTCAGTTGCTTAGACCTGATGAGACTGACAACCTGGCATTTATGAACATTAGGCCAGCATGGTAACTATGTCAGGATCAGTGTGTTTTCCTGTAATCCCATAGGAAGTCATAACAAAATGATGATCGTAAAACAGCGATGCAACTGTCTTTGGGATGGCCATCTCTGACATTTTCTAGCCATAGGTATGATAAAGCCTTCTCAATGATAAATACTTAGGTGCATCTTCCTCCTTGTGATGTGAAATAATTTGATGACGTTGTGGATCAGAAATGTATCTGTGGTGGTTAGGGGAAAGGTGAAAAAAAAATATCCCTTCCAAACAAAGATAATTGGCACACTCTCAGCATGCCAACTTCTTTAACATGTTTGTTTTCTGCTGTGCCCAAAGGGGGAAAATCTAAACTGTAGGCCATATCGTCGTACAAACGAGGAGCTGGAAGGCACCAGAAAGATATCTTATATAAATCTCTCAGAAGGATAGAATCTAGACTGGTGACTGGGAGTGGCTGCCAAGACCATATAACACTGGTCCTGAAAGACCTACATTGGCTCCCAGTACATTTCCGAGCACAATTCAAAATGTTGGCCCAGACACTGAGGTCCAGAGCCGAGGGCCTTCTAGCGATTCCCTCACTGCGAGAAGTGAAGTTACAGAGAACCAGGCAGAGGGATTTCTCGGTGGTGGCACCTGCCCTGTGGAATGCCCTCCCATCAGACGTCAAGGAAATAAACAACTATCTGACTTTTAGAAGACATCTGAAGACAGCCCTGTTTAGAGAAGTTTTTAATGTTTGATGTTTTATTCTGTTAAATATTCTGTTGGGAGCCACCCAGAGTGGCTGGGGAAACCAGCCAGATGGGTGGGGTATAAATAAATAAATTATTATTATTATTATTATTATTATTATTATTATTATTATTGAATCACCAATAACTAATCACCAATAACCTCCCAAGGAATGGACACAATCCATTTCCCATTGTCTGTTCTTCTGCTTCTAGCATCTAAGCATAAGAACAGCAACAATGTGAGATTACGAAGTATCCATTCAAAAGGCCCATACTATGCCACCACCAGCCCAGTAGAGTATTTAGTTATTCAGATCATGTGGCCATTAACACACTTAACAAAAATATATGCACAGAATATTGAGGGTCATTCATGCCCCAATCTGGATTCCCAAGCGGGGTGAAAAGCAGCTGCACAAGATTTGGAGCAGGAAAGCTGCCAGCAGAGAAAGGGTTAAGTAGCTCATCCCTCTTGGTGTTACTACACCTTTCAGAATTATGCCCCCTCAAAGCTGCTTTTCAATTAAACCAAGAGCTCCCAAGGCTTCTTTACATGTGTTTGTAGGTAATGTGTAATTGGCTCCTCAGTGTTTCAGCAACGTTATATATCAACCATCCTTCAGTACCTATCTGGTACTTCATCATCAGTCTAGCTATGTCTTTCGGACAAATAAACATTTCCAGTTCATAGTCAATTGAGGTCATCTATCTATCATCTATCATCTATCTATCTATCTTTTGTAGTTTTTCGGATTTACAGTGTCAAAAACAGTACAGTCATAGACCTGAATGACATTATTTTTTATCCATTAGAACAGTGTTTCCCAAACTTGGGTCTCCAGCTATTTTTGGACATCATCCAAAAGCCACTGGTCCTGCTAGCTAGGCATGATGGGAGTTGTAGTCCAAAAACAGCTGGAGACCCAGGTTTGGGAAACTCTGCATTACAGTAACAACCTTGGAATCTTGTAATAATAATTTGAAAGGTCAGATGTATCGAGGTTTGCATCAAACTCTCTGCTGCAAGACCATTGGACACCATAGTAGATACAATGCCCAGGAACTGCTTATGCCTTATGGGATTGCCCTCAAAAAAGGTCATGGTTTTCTCAGTTGTCATGTAATGTGGTCTCCAAATTGCAAAACAGATATCACTAAGAAGTCAAGCACAGTTGCCTTCTTCATGGACACAGTTATTCTGAATGTGTTGTCTTGACCAGGGGGGTTGTATCTAGCTGTTAACATGTAGCCCTCAGGTCTACATGTTAAATAGCCCTCAGGTCTGGGTTGGGGAACCTTAGGCCTGGGACCCCATACAGCTCCCCAGGCCTTTGGGACTCTCAAGGCTACATCCTCACTTCCAAAACATGCATCTCACCAGCCCTGCTCTGTATCCATCTCAAATGTTCTTTTCCAGCTCAAATGTTCTTTTCCAGCTAGAGTGTGACCTCTCATTTTAATAATGCCTCCAACTTGCCTAGATGGAGAGACACGTGGGCTGTTTGGGTATGCAGAAATCTCTGACTCCTGCATGGTTCAAATGTAGCCTAAGACACAAAAGTAAGTATCACATCCATTGCTCCACCCTTTTGCCTCTGGCCCTGCTCATAACATGAACATCATTAACCTTTTGAAGGTTGTCCACAAGAGAATGTGGCCCTTGAGCTGAAACATATTTCCCATTCCTACCTTAGATCAAGCTTCTCACTATGATTCTATGCTGAATTTCCTGCATTGCAGATGACCAGTGGGGTCCTGTCCACCTCTACAATTCTAAAGGCAGTAACACTGTCATCATGAGGAGTCATTCCTAAGAAATATCCAGAATGTGAAAGTGACAAGATATAACTTTATCACACCAAACGTCTGTCTGGGAGTATATCCCCATATGAGTATTCTACTGCCATCTGCCTAAAGAGGTGGGTGGGTTTTTTAAAAAATGCTAGGAGACCAGTATCTGCTGAAGACCATTCAATAAGCACAAAATCCATACCCCCAACTGACAGAGGCACACAAAGCAAAAGTCGTTTTCTTTCCCTCTCATTTGATGTCTGTTCATTGCGAAGTACAGAAATACTGGAGGACTGGCCCCAAACTCCCACAAGACATTCTGAGTCTTCCAAAGGGCTCTGGATCAGTGTTATATATCAAAAAGCTTTAATAAGGAGAAAAAATGCCGAATAAAGTTGAATTTTGTTAATGCTTGAACTAAATATTGTCAAATGACCTAAACATAATTTCTCTTTGTGTCAAATGTGAAGAGAATGCATTTGAGGTTCTCAATTAGTATAATGAATACACCAAGGATTCTAATATTGCTTCTTGTTAAACTTCTTGAGATTTATCAAGACTGATATGAATTTATAGTAGAGACTGTCAGGACTGTTTAGTTTGCAGAGCCTTTAGCAAAAGCCCCAGTTTTTGAATTATAAAAGTATTGCTTAGATACAATATGGCAGGATGATTTCCTTCCTTCCTTCCTTTCCAGTAGAGCAGCCTTCAAGACCCCATACATCTCCATGCTATACAAGACTTAGTAGAGCTATTCTGATATTAAAATAATCACATACTTTTGTAAAAAACAACAACCCCAAAACATACACACTGGACTGTCCATTCATCATTGAATCTGATTCAACCCAAGTCCAAGCTCATTTTCATACAAAGCTCAAAGTACTTAGCTAGAGCCAGACAGGTCCAGGTTGGTTAATATGTAGTGCGTAGTAAGAAGCACCACTTTCCTCTGAAGGTGCAGTTCAGGGGTGCCACCTTGAATAAAATATTGGGGGGCCCAAGTAAGCATCACCCCACATAATTGATCACGTGATGCAGCACACACACCCCACTTGAATGGCACTGCCCATCAACTTGGGGGAGCAGCCACTTCAAATATTTTATTGGGGGAGCTGAAGGGACCTTGGTCCTAGGAGGTGGCTCCTATGGTGCAAGTCAAGCTATTGGTTTGGTGGCCGCTAATGGCCACTGTCTAGAACCTCTGCAGAGGTTTCAGCCTGACTTCAGTCATCCATCCTTTGCCAGCTTCCAGGTGAGCTATTTCAAGATAGGCCTTCTGACCCCACCAACAAGAGCAGCCCATCATGTTTTGTCTGATCTTGCCAGAAGCTGCAGGAGCCATGTGAGTGCAGTGGCGATGAGGACGTCACCCCACAGGATTCCAGCCTCTCCTTCTTCAGTTCCCTTCATGCGCAGACTGGCCCTGCCTTACCGGCATTCTTGTTGCGATTTCTGGACTGTCCTCAAGGGCAGCCCCATTTGGAGCACATTACAGTAGCCCAACCTGGTGATTACCAGAGTGTAGATAACCATGGCCAATACATTCCCTGCATCGTTTATTTCTTACCCCCCCCAACTTCTGTGCAATTTTTTTCTCCTGGTTCTTCCACCTCTCTGTTTATTCCTGGGTCACAGTCTCCAGCATGAAGGAATGAGACTTACAGAAGCCAAGAAACCAACCCTCCCTTTGAAATGGTATTCTGCTTGGTACAATCTATACATCCTTTTGCTTTGTTTATCAGGGATGACATTCATTAAGGAGTTGACTGGGATTTTATTCTTAATTAAGAAGAACCTAAAAAGCTAGGAAACTCATATCTTCAATCCAGCAATCTCTTCTTACAAGAACCTTAGATCTGAGGTATCTTTCAGCTCACACGTCATATTTACTTTGATCCAGTGTGTCAGTCTTAGGTGATTTGCCTTAACTGACTTAAACATTGCTTAGGAACCATAGAAAAATTGAAACTGACCAGAACAAGGGCAAAATTCAGACATCATGTTTATAGAACAGGAAAGAGGGCAGATAGGTAGGGGCTGCCTCCTATACAAATAGGGACAGGCAGATCTGATATATGGTGAAGTACATATCTTGATTTTTGATCTGGCTTTTGCGTTATTACAATGTAAAGATTTAAAACAGGGCAGGTATTCTTTAGATGTTGAATGCCGAGCAACGCAGAAGTAGCTTTCTGCTGCAAGACCTCTTTATCTCAGAAAGCTTTCCCTTGGATAAGGAGTGACAGCAGTGCCAAATAAGCTCTTGAGAACAGTTGCTTAGGGGATATGCCATATGGCAACTCGTGAAAAGTGCCAGAGTATGAGGGATGGCAAGCCATGTGAGGGAGAAATTGGGAAGGAAATTACTCCCACTCTCTGCACCTGCTTTCTGAAGACATCAAAGGAAACAGAAGTCTACTGGAATTCGTCAATGACATTCGAGGCTGCTTTTTTTTTTTAAGGTAGGCAACTCAAAGACTTGTTTCAATGTCACCCTGTTTCCTACATAAAGGTGCCTGATATTATTTGGGGCTCTCTAGAGAGAGATTTCTACCACCTCTTGATTTTGATCCAGAGGTGTACTAATTTATTCCACTGATCAATACATTACATCATCCAATATATATATATATATATATATATATATATATATATATATATATGTGTGTGTGTCTATATATGTACATTGATATATTTCTCTCACACACGTGTATATGAAAGACTTGTGGCATCTTAAAGACAAAGACATTTAACCAGATTGTGGAAGCTGTTAGGCAAGGTAAGAGTCCCATCAGGTGGCAGTCAAACTTTTCAGCAATGATGGGGATTGCTTGCTTATAGGGCCAAAGTGAGGAGGTAGGCAGGTAATTGGCCTCCTTCATCCTTCTCTTTGATGATCATGTCATGATTGTTTCTGAAGCTCCAAAAAGCATTACGTTTGTGTGGCTGAGTTTAAGGATATTGCTTATGCACAATTTCAGTTCATTCAGAGTAATGGAAACACTCTATGCAAAGGTCCAGTCTAGTGTTTTGACCATGAGGACAACCCAAAAGCATTGAAAGGATTACTGCTGGAAGTTGATACACTACTAAGTAATGTGGCGGAAACATTCCTTGACTTGGGCATGACAAGTCTTCCATTCCCCTTCATTCCATCCATCCATTCCATCCATCCGTCCATCGACCCACCAACCATCTGAGGAAGACCATGCATCTGATGAAGTAGGCCCTGGTCCATGCAAGTTAGTCCATTTCTTAGTCTAAGTTACCACAGGACTCATGGTTCTAATTTAACCTATTATTATTATTATTATTATTATTATTATTATTATTTATCACGTCTTCTCTTTTTAAGCCTTGTTACTGGCCCTGACTATTTGAGAACGTGTGGGTTAGACATGGGAAAACAAGCTATGTTCTGAGCCTTTATTTCATAGATTAAGAACTCAGAACATATTCTAACTTTATTTACTGTGAAATAAGTCCAGTTTAACAGGGTATGACTTACTTCAGAGAAAAGAATCTTAGAACTGGAGTAACACACAATAAGGACAGTAAGAAAATGATTTAATTCCTATTCTAGAGACTATCAACAGGAAATATACATTTAGAAGAAAACTGGTAAGCGTATGGTAGCAATAACCAAGAACTGTGTGCTCTATGCTCAGAAAAATCTTTCATTTTGCTATAAAAACAGGATCTGGTAGACTGTTTTTCCTCAGGTTAGTCTTTTGCTACATTCAGCTTGATAAAAAAAATGCAAAATATTTTCTGGGAATCAAAATGAATAAAGTCTGTCTTCCCAACGTGAACTTGTTTAAGAGTTTCAAAGGCTGCCGAGCTCGACATACACCATCAAGTGCCAACCCCACAACTTTAAAACTTTTCTTTTAACATAGAACAGAGAGCAAATATTTTAAATCTCTCTCTCTCTCTCTCTCTCTCTCTCCCCCAGACTTGCAAAGTCTTGCCAGAAATGCCCATTTAAAATAGAGAGTATTCCCAATTTAAGTTCTTCTTTCAATCAAGGCCAGAGGCCAAAACCTAAAAAGACAAGAGAACCTGAACTCTCCTGGGATGTTAGGCTTCTGCATTATTCCATCTTAGATGTGCTAGTGTAAGATGTTAACAGCCAAAATGGCTGTGTCAGGAATATCGGCTCTGACAATGTCCTTTGTAACTCTAATTTTGTACACTAACAGTACTGAAAACCGTAAAGAAGAGAATGAAAGGGGAAAATACAGCCTCCTTTCACTATCTTTCTATCCACTCATGTGGATACAGAAACATTGGTAAGAAATGCAGGTCAACCACGCACTCCAGTGCCTTTACTGTGAATAAGTAGATTTTGTGTGAAGTATTATTATTATTACTATTACTATTGCCATTGATTTATTAATTACTTTCTAAACCACTGTGTCAAGGCAATTTATACATTAGTTAATTAAAAACTGTGAAAAACACAAGCAGCAAATAAATTAAAAATGACTAAAACCCTAACAAGTGCTAAAGACCCATTTATCTAGCGGGGAGTGCTGCATTTCAGAGAGGATATGCACATAACATGCAGCTGTTGTGTTTGATTCTATTTTGGTAGTTTCCAGTTGTTCAACTATATATTTCAGCCCTTCCAAGCAGAACATCACCTGATTTTGTGGAGTTCATTGCATGCCATCCATCCTCTTTTCTACTGCCTTGAAACATACCAAGGTTCAATACTTCACTTAGAAAAATTATTTGTTTCATAAGATACAGCTGATATTCTACAAACATAGAGTTGTCACCAGCTGCTCTTAAGAAGCAGATAGCATTGCCTGAATTTCAAGGGAGATATATTCAAATGTTGCATTTTCCAGATTGGTGTTTTGGTTTTTTTAATCAGTGGTTGTTGAACTACATGGATACCAAATGCCAGCTTTCTATGTTTTGCAGAAGTGCTCAATTAGTTTTGAGTACCCATGCCATTAAATAAGGGGATAGGGCAAGGCTATAGAAAATGCCCTTTTAAAGAGAGTCTTCAGTACCATGAATATCTCTGAGGCCAGTAATGACTTCTTGTTAGAGAACTTAAGGTCTAGCCTGCTGGACTGGAAACAGCTTGGCTTGTTTTGGTGGAAGAATCAGGCAGCCGAAGCTGACAGTTTATTGTCACACAGGGACTTCAGACAGGATTCATAGTTCTTAATGGGAAGCATTGATAGGCTCCCCAATTCCTCTTTCAGGGTGCCCACCGATGGGCTTTTGTGGGGGTGTTTTGGGACTGGTCCAGCTCAGGAGCTGGCCTGCAAGCCACACTGCAGATTGGTTGGACACATCATGGTTGGCTTTGAGCTTCCTCCCTCCACCCCTCACTATGGTTGGCTTTGAGCCTGCTCTCTCAACCCCTCACTATGGTCGGCTTTGATCTTGCTCCCTCCACCCCTCACTATGGTTTTCTTGAGCTTGCTCCCTCCACCCCTCACTATGGTTGGCTTAAGTTTGCTCCCTTCACCCCTCACTATGGTTGGCTTGAGCTTACTCCCTCCACCCCTCACTATGGCTGGCTTGAGCCTGCTGTCCACCCCTTAACATTTCAGACTGGATGCATTGACTTGGACAACAACTGAGCTATTTGGATCATTGACCATGCTTCACCAAGCCCTGTATAAGATCTAACCAATAAAACTCATGTCCAAGTTCAATCCAGATTATTGTTTCTGGAATTTATTTTTTAACCCTGCTCTACCCTGTTCCTCACCACAGGCACACATCTGACTTTCATTCACTTTGGCTTAGAACTTTGCCTAATAGGTATGACAGCATAACTCATGGGAAGGCATAGATATTCGGTCGTACATTGAGTAAGTGTTCCTCACTTATTAGTGCTCCGGCAATCTAAGAGGGAAAATGCCTGTAGCAAGCTAGGTTGCTGTGACAATCTGTGCATTTTAAACTGGCTGCATTTACTTACTTATTAGAAATACTCCCCAAAGTATGATTAAATCCAAATAATGTTTCCATATATTAACCACAACCTTCTTTTTCAATACACACTGGAGTCTATCTTTAAAATATGGTACTCTCAAATGAAACAACTTCTTTGGGAATAATTGCAGAAATGTATATGGCAGTAGCTTGTAAGGATGTACACACTGGTTAAAATTAATGGTGTGATGAAAAATCATTTCTAATCCACTGAGGATGAAAATAAAGAGACTTAAAATTCTGCTTAGCCTTGCAGCTAGAAAGCCTCCCATGTAAATCATTTCTCCATTTGCCAGCCTCACTAATAAAGTGTTGATATCTGTCAATTGTATTATACATGTCGAGTTTATGGTTCCTGCGTGTAAAACTGTGGGAAAACTGCATCATTTTGTATTTCAGTCGTCTTCATGGAGGTACTATTGATTTCTATTTAAAGAAAGAAGGTTTTGTGGCAATTGCCTCTTACCGCGTCAAATGACTGGCCATTGGGACTAATTTGCCATGTGCTGAACTAGTGGCGATAAGCTACCTTATCCCAATGGCACACTATTTGTTGGTATATGTTGACTCTCTGAAGGATGGACATACAATAACTCCCTCAAGAACATTCAGTAGTGCTCTAGAAACTTTCACGTTTTTTGAGAGCTGGTACAGTGCACTGCTTAGAGTAGTAGCAGCTGGCAGCACTCACCTGGCCTCTGGGCATCTGTGTCAATGCTGCATACTGGGATGGAGCAGAGGCATCAGTGAGGATGGTGCACGCATGAGGCAAACACACCAGCTGGATTGGCTCTGCTGGTGCATTTGCACCATGCTGACCTAACAGGTGCATTACCCCTCCCCACTTGCTACAGAGATGTAGGCAACCTGAGGTCAGGTGAGCACCACCACCCTCTACCAGGTTAGTAACAGTGTTAGAAACTCCCATTGTTCAAGATGCATTTTGCAACAGGGAATTGCACTAATGCGAGCAGTTTCTGAGCTCTGGGGTGCCTAAAATTTCAGTTCTAGAAGAAAATGAGGGCCTTTCTCTGCCTCCCCACTTCCAGCCACTCTCTGAAGACTGGAGAAGGGACCCTCATAAGAATATTTTTGGGGGGAGCAAGGGAAGTATGGCTTTGTTTTTGTAGTCTTCAGATGAGGACTAGACCATGTGAAAAATGAACATAAAATTTTAGCTGCAGTTCATTCTTTTTCAGCTTTGTATTCTTATTAAAAAAGCATGCCTAGACACTCTGTTGCAGTGCCCATAACCTAGGTTTAAGGTGCCATTTAGCTTCTAGCTTTCATATCTCTGTTTCTAAATCTGGTTAGCAGCAGGATAGGACCTGTGATATCTGGGTCCAAATCCTCGTTCAGCTATGAAGCTCACTGGGTGACCTTGAGCCAGTTACTATCTATCTCACAGGGTTGTGGTGAGGATGGAATGGAGGGGTGAAAACCATGTATACTGCCTTGAACTCCTTGGAGAAAAAGTGTATTGGCTCCTACCTTTTGACACTGTACTTGAACTCTTTGCTTTATTTAATAAATCAGTGCAGGGTCTCAGCATCAGTTTGGGGAATGGGATGCATGAGTCAGAAGTCAATAAGCTGAGCTGTAGGATTCATGTCTAGGTGTAGGTGTTCTTTTTTTAAAAAAAGATATTTATTAAAAGTTTAATAGTTACAAAAAAAGAAGAAAAAAACAGTAAAAAGTTCACAATACATCAAAAATAAGGAAAAAAGAAAAAAATACAATACAACAAAACAACAAGAAAAGCAAAAATATTTAAAAAAACACATCCAATATCTCTATATCTCTACCTTTCATTTACTTGCATCATCGACCTCCTCACACCTCCCTTTTTTGTACTCTTGTTCAGTTAGCTATTTCAGCAAATCTTTCCATCTTTCTTAATTTTTTGTTCTATAATTTATCTTAACACAGTCTAACCTTAAATTTCCACTTTGACCCATTAACAATCTATTTTAACTTAATTCTTTATAGTATTTCTACTAAAGCCATATAACTTCATTCCAGCATCCTTCTAGCATTCATTAATTTTACAATATTTCTGTAAATAGACTTTAAATTTTTTCCAATCTTCTTCCACCAACACTTCTCCCTGGTCTCGGATTCTGCCAGTCATTTCCGCCAACTCCATGTAGTCCATCAGCTTCATCTGCCATTCTTCCCAGGTGTGTCTTCCAGTACTTTGCAATGAGTATTCTTGCTGCTGTTGTAGCATACATAAAGAAAGTTCTATCCTTCTTTGGCACCAATTGGCCGACCATGCCCAGGAGAAAGGCCTCTGGTTTCTTGAGGAAGGTATATTTAAATACCTTTTTCATTTCATTATAAATCATCTCCCAGAAGTTCTTAATCCTTGGGCATGTCCACCAAAGGTGAAAGAATGTACCTTCAGTCTCGTTACGTTTCCAGCATTTATTATCAGGCAAATGGTAGATTTTTGCAAGCTTGACTGGTGTTATGTACCACCTATAAATCATTTTCATTAAATTCTCTCTTAAGGCATTACATGCCGTAAATTTCATACCTGTGATCCATAGGTGTAGGTGTTCCAACACTTTTTGTTCACCACACCTCTAACTCCATTGTGTAATCAAGGAGTGAATGGAGAACAGCCCCTCCTGCTCTACTTTTTAAGAGCAGGATTGGACCAGTTATTTGTTCTTGTATCAAGCAAGGAGACTGTGCTTGTAAGTATGTGCTCCTTTGATGGTAGGTAGGTCTGTTTGCAACATTGCCTCTCTAGTGACAGGACTTGAATCCAACCCTCTGAGTCTCCTTCCATTTTCAAAACATCTGGCTTCGCTGATTGGCCAACTGTCTCCTTGGCAACCATGGGAACTTCTCTCCCAGGAGAGCAAGCATTGCAAGAGCACAAATAAAGAGCTCTATGGATCGTGTGAGAAGTTCCAAGCCCTGGAAGGTCCAGCCTGACTGAATGTAAACATAGGTGACTTGGAAGTGAAAGCTGCTGAACCCTTTCACATGACTGCGCCAGAGGAATGAGGAGCATATGAATCTGGAATGAGGTTGGACTCGTTTCCATTGTGATAAACCACTGACAACTGGGAAACATTGGCCTGTGAGCGCTCCAATTGGAGAACAGCCTTTAACAAAGGTGTAATGGGCTTTGAAGACACGCGAACTCAGGACGCAAGGGAGAAACGTACTAAGAGGAAGGCTCGCTTGGCAAATCCACACTGTGATCAACTCCCGCATGGAAACCAATGTCCCCACTGTGGAAGGACGTGTGGATCCAGAATTGGCCTCCACAGTCACTTACGGACTCATTGTTAAAACTGTGTTTATGGAAGACAATCTTACTCGGCTATGGGTGATTACCAAAGAAGAAAAAGAAACCATGGTTTGTCATGGTATCTGAATGCAGCCTCCTAATTGCGGGTCTAAGAGACTGTATATGAATGACCCAAGAGACCAAAAACATTGATCTCTCAGAACTATGTGGGAGAAGAGGGTTGTTATTGGATGGTGTAAGCTCATGTGGTAAGTTATACAGTGGTACCTTGGGTTACATACGCTTCAGGTTATAGACTTCGTTAACCCAGAAATAGTACCTCGGGTTAAGAACTTTGCTTCAGGATGAGAACAGAAATCATGCTCCAGTGGCGCGGCAGCAGCAGGAGGCCCCATTAGCTAAAGTGGTGCTTCAGATTAAGTACACTTTCAGGTTAAGAACAGACCTCCAGAACAAATTAAGTACTTAACCCGTGGTACCACTGTATATTATTGTTGAAATTTCAAGCAGACTTTTTTTATTCAATGCACAATAGAAAAAAATACTATTGCTCTTGCAACAGTTACCTATTCAAGGCGAGTGCTTATGGCAGGAGATTGTTCTAAACAACCATCTTATTTTTTAGGGGGGAATACTTTGCAGTATATTTCATAATGTCTTAAATTTGCTCAGCAATAACTAGGCTATTAAATCTGGGAACAGCCTGCGTTACAAGAAAGCAGGGGCATTCATATTCTATTTTGCTATTTTTCCAAAGGCAGAAATGCATGTTTTCTCTTTCCCTTAAGATATTTTATAATAGGAATATTTTAAATCTTTTTAATAAAATGAGTAAAGAAGAGGCTTCATAAACAACAGTGGGAAAAAGCCTGGATCGCCATCTCAACTTTTCCCCATTTAGTTTATCATGGATAACTTGTGCTTTCAATGGAGGTCTACTTCACTGGATGTATGGCCTCCAAATATACCCATTTAGTACCTATGTTTGCAATATATATACTGGATTTTCACCCAGTACAAAAACTTACCTGCTTCTTTGGTTAGCATAACATTTCCTCCCATTAATCCCATAATATAAAAAATGAGAAAATAGTTTTCACATGTTCCTTTGCGTGTCTTGCTCTAGGTAACCCTAGATAGTATCTGTGTCTGCATGGTCTTCTGATACATCTCTACTACATTGCTTACTTCCAAGTCAATAGGTAAAAGTATCCTAGCTGGTGTGCTTGGCTTACCATTGTGATGTCGACAGATTAAAAGGATGTTTTGAGATTCCCTGTGAGTAAAAGACAGCATCAAAAGCCCCCACAAAAAACAGCACAGAATGAATTTGAGACTTTGCTGTTAAAGAGCGAGCAGGAGGAGCAAAAGTGTAAAGGCCAGGATCAAAATTACAAAACTTGTGACTTATCAAGCTGAATACAGGGCACAAGAAGCTTTCGAAATATTCCCATTTTAAAAAGAAAAATCTCCAAACCAGAAAAGTTCTCAAGCACCTGCCATGCCACAATGTGGTTGGTAGGCTACAGGTTTTGAAGGCTTGTCCAATATAATGATTCCATAATACGGTGCAATGTTGTTAAATACTCTAAGAACATAAAATGAGTCTGTTGGAAGAGGCCAGTGGCTTCTCTAATCCAGTATTCTTTTCCTACACTGGCCAACCAGATGCATATGGAAAGGCCTCCAGCAAGACCCACGGACAAGAGCAATCTCCCCTCTTGCAGTTTCCAGAAACTGATATTCAAAAGCATGCAGCTTTTGACAGTTGAGGCACAGCAGAGCTGTGATAGCCTTTACCTCCATGAATTTGTCTAATCCTCTTTTTTTAAGCCATCTAAGTTGGTGGCCATCATTGCCCCCAGTGCAGGATAGAATGCTGGGGTAGCCTATGTAGTGCCTTCCAGACAATGTTGGGCTAAAACTCCATCAGCTCCAACTAGCCTGGCCAATGTGCAGGGACAAGGGAAGATAGAGCCCAACATCATCTGGAGGGCATTACAATAGCTGCTTCTCTGCTGACAATGCACCCAGTTATTCAGCATGTATCCACTTCTTATTTTGGATTAAGATGCTACATTCATGACATATGAATAAATAACTGTATAACTACCGTGATTGATATACTTACATCTGTAACAGTTAGTAGACTGGAGTAGGTCCAAAGTTTCAATAAGTGGCAGAAGCAAAACTTGAAACAGCCTTTATAGACTGTCAATCTCCAGTGCTAAGTATTTCTTTGTAAACGTTTGAATCTTTAATATAATCTTCTGGGTATCTGTATCTAGCTACGCTAAGTGTTTTAAAGTATTCATGGGTTATTTGTTTATGGCTCTTAAACAAATCTATTAAACACTCTGCATTATTTTTAGCTAAATTTTGTTTCCCCCCCTCTTTTGCTTTAATAATTGATATTGTTTTGGATACATAAATATGTCCTGAGAGTATTTGTCATTTCCTAATGTTTACAGTGGGGATTTCCCCCCTTTAAAAACAGCCTTTTCCCCATCTCTTCATATAGAAAATGCCTTCTCATATATGCACAGCTCAAACTGTTCCCAGATACAATATTTGGCAGCAGTTTATGTGCCTGTTCAGAATGCCATAAAGTGGAAATCTGTGCTTAGAAATCTTGCTCAATGCACTGCATAACCAAAAATAAATAAATACAACTTTCATTTTTTTTTTTCAGTGCTATTTTTCCGGAAAAAGCGGTGCTGTAACTCACCATGAATTCCTCCCTTGTTGTCTTATAAAGGCAATGGCGCCCACCTGAGAGGTGCAGAACTGAGTTCCAGTGAGTTCGGCTGAAAAAAAGCCCTGATTTATTTATTTTTTAAAAAAACAGGGATAGCCTAACTTCTGGCACAGCTGGGGCACCAGCCAAAGCTGGTGGAAGGCATTCCATGCTACTGAAGCCACCTGAGCTTCAAATGACAGCAAAAGATCTGGAAGTATCCCTGAGCTGTGTACCCAATAAAATGCCATTATTCACACCAATGTTTACTGGGACAAAATTACAAAACTTACACAATTTGTGTAATGAATATGGAAATGATGTCGCCATTACATTATTCAGTCTCATTCACTTCAGTGCAATTGAATCACAATGCATGTGAGTGGGGGCAGGCTAATCAATTACATAGTGCTTATGGACCGAAAATCAGTTTGCGAACACTGAGCATATCTTCTGGATTGATTTCGATTCCATGCAGTGAACTAGTAAGTAAACAGTAGCAATTTCCATTCCCGTTTCTGCTTTTGTTGGAATTCTGTGACATCCCCACTTGCCACTTTCATAATTTTTTTTCCAAACTAGCTCCCGTGATAGGCTGAATCAAGTGAACTTGATTTTCCTCTCTTCCTTAACTCCATTTTCTCCACCAGCAGAACACCTCAAGTCATCCCAAGTGGTGTAATAAGGGCTAAGAACTCAGCTTGGTGCTGAGGAAAACACTGGAAGACTTGCTGCTGCTAGATGCAATCTGAATTCTAGAATTATATTACGAGACTATCCAAGAAACACAGGGCCGCAAGATCCTGTGGCAAGAGGGAATATGTTTGCTCTCTGATCACGTTCTAAAAGAACAGCCTCAAAAACTTCAAGCGGAGTTATGACAATGAAGTGCAAAAGTGATGCTGGTCTTTTATGTCAGGGCAACTGCCATATGTCCTTACAGTGGTACCTTGGTTTACGAATTTAATCCGTTCCGGAAGTCCGTTCTTAAACCAAAGTGTTCTTAAACCAAGGCATACTTTCCCATAGCAGCGGGGGACTCAATGTACAAATGGAACACACTCAACAGGAAGTGGAACGTGTTCTGCTTCCAAGGAAAGTTCACAAACTAAAACACCTACTTCCGTGTTTGCAGCGTTCTTAATCCAAGTTGTTCATAAACTAAGCTGCTCTTGAACCAAGGTACCACTGTATTTTCCTCAATATGTTTGCTTCTATCTGTGTCAGTAAGTCACTTCAGTTGGGTTCACACTATGTTCTCTTGAGCTTTACCTCCTGACAACGTTGGACTCTGGAAACAGTGGCCTCTCAGTGGACAAATTTAGTCTCTTTATTTAATAAAAACCACCTCATTTAAAGTGGCAGCAGAAGAATCCAGGGGGAGAGGAGGGAAGAACACAGTGCAGGTTAGCAAGAAGTTTTGTAAGCAGAACTATGTGAATTATTGCGAAAAAGGACTAAGTAGTAGTTTATTTAGGATTTGGATTTTATAGCAATAAATATTAAAATAAAATGCAAAATCAGAAAAAAAGTTAGAAAACCATTAGTCGAGGTTGACGGAAGTCCTAGGCTGTGATAGCCAAACGTTTGTTATAGCGTATAAGATGGGATGTTATGTTTGGAAAACATGTGCAAAACCCAATAATATATATACAGTGGTACCGCGGGTTACAGACGCTTCAGGTTACAGACTCCGCTAACCCAGAGGCCCCATTAGCTAAAGTGGTATCTCAGGTTAAGAACAGTTTCAGGTTAAGAACAGACCTCCAGAACGAATTAAGTTCTTAACCCGAGGTATCACTGCCTTACCCTGCCATCAGTGCGCCACCATCTGCCTGCCTTTCTACTTAACAACCAGTCTGGCATGTGGCACTGGCAGTCAGTTTCCTCCTCTTTAGTCTCAGCGTTGCCCTTGTTGAACTCTGCAAAGAGAGGGGTGGGAACAAATCTAGAATTAGTTCTCTCTGGCAGCACCAGCTGTTGGCCTCCTGTCCCACCAGTCCCAATGGGCACCACCCATGGTGGAGAGCCATGGTGGATCAGGCGCAAGGCTCTTGTAGTGCAGTATCCTGTTCTCACAGTGCTATCCATGTGGGGAGAGGATACAAATAACACTGGTTCATGCATCAGTAGTAAGGATAGTTATCCCACATTAAGAATATGTTTTTCTAGGATTTCTTTTCTACAGCTAGTTGCAGATTGTGGACTAATGACTGGAACCCACTGGTTACAAAATAGGCATGTGCTCGAAAATGCAAGTATTAAATCAGGCACTCCACCGCACACATGACGCTCCTGCACCAAAATTCAGCATTGCAGGAGAAGCATGTTCCTTTGTATATCTAGAGCAGCTCCATGATTGCTATCATTTATTGTTTAAATCCAGACAAATATAAAAACTGCTTTGAAAATGCTTTTTTAAAGTGTTTTTTAAAAAATACATTGAATTTTCCATAAGGCTCACCATCGCCATCTCGTGTCACATTGTATATTGCACTTAAAACACACTTAAAATGTTTTATTTGTCGCTGTATAGCTGAGTCCCTAGTTTTGATAGTCAGAAGGTTGGAGGGGATATAGATTGGTGGTGGTGTCAGGGGAAACCTACATGGCTTTCAATGAATATCCCTGTGAGAACAGGATACTGCACTAAAGAAGCCTTTTGCCTGTTCCAGCATGGCTGTTCTTAAGTTCTTTTGGCCACAATCCTACTTACCTGTGAGTTAGGCCCACCGAATACAGTCACACTTACTTCTAAGGAAATCTGCATGGGATTGTGCTACTGATTTGTGTTTTGAAAGAAGCATGGGACATGGACAACACAAAGCAGAGCAGAAGCTTCAAAAATGATCAAACAAATAAGTGCTGCAAAAACCAGCTCTCTTTTTAAAAGATGCAAAACCACATATAAATTAATATTGATCACTCCTGGAGGTAGACTGAAAGACATGCTGCAGGCAGTCATCAGCAGCTAGAAATAAATGAAGAACTGCACAGACAAACCAAGGGCATCATTAAAACAGGGACATCAAAGTTTCTAAACATATTTAGATGAACTTGTTGGTCAATGCATTTTTCTTTTGAAACAGCAGTCATTAGAAAGAAGACACGGCACAGTTCATAAACCAGGGAAATATCAAACATTAAAACAGAAATATAATAAGGAAATATCAAAATTCCTCCCCCCTGCCCATAGAGATATTTTTGGCATTCATAGGCAGAGAAAATTCTGTTAACAAAGTTTATCAAATATTAGAGGAGATTCACTAGCTGATGAAACTACAGAGCTGGAGAACAATATAAACGAGAATAAAAACTGATGAATCACTGTCATTTGTATTGGCTAAAAAAGCAATACCCAATCTTTTTCCTGTCAACATTAGATATGAAACCTGTTACTTTCTGTATTAAATTGCATTTTATTGAAGCAACAACTAGGGGAAAGTGTTTCACCAAATGTTCTGTGCTATTTGTATTTATTTTGTGTTCCACTGAAAGACTTCTCCAAGGCCTTAACAGTCTCCAATAGTCCAAAGTATATGCAAAAAGCTGAGTGAGTTTTAAGAGTTATATATTTTATATCTTCAGTTAACAGCACTCAAAAAAGTCTGAGAGTGGAAATCACATGCCACTCTCTTTTGATCCCCCTACTGCCCTGGAAAGATTGGAGGAACACCAGATTGGGGTTCCCCTCAGGTTGTTGGTCACTTGTGAGAATCATATGAACTTACAAAGCAATCTTGACCACATCTACTCATGAGTATCGATGGGGGGGGGAGATCAATTTAGTCCACATTTAAAGGTGCAGTTGCCTCATGTTCACTTTCCAAAACAAAACAAGAACTGAAACACCACCATTATTCAAAAACCACACATTTCTGAATTTCTCATAACCAAATCACTGCTGTCTAATACTGACTTTGAAACCTCCAAGTTTTAAGACTAATAATTGATCCAGTACAGTCAAAGCTTGTTGTGTTCCTGAATGGTTCAGATGACAGACCCTAACGTTTAAATCTCAACTATATTACTTGGAAGTGAGTTTTATTGAGTTCAGCATAATTTATTCACAATTGGGATGAAAATTAGAACATTCTTGGGAAACATCCACTACTATTATCCAGAGCCGTTTGCATAAGGCTGACTCTAATTCAAATGTTGGCCAATAATTTCAGCACTACTCTATCAATGGATTAGAGTTCTGCCAATTACATACGGAAATTGGTACAATGATTAGAAACAGGATCATATGTTTTGTAAGGATTCCATTATAATGCATAACTTCTGCAATTTCAGATGAAGTCATTGTGTGCCAGTTTAGTACATCACAAATTTATAGCTCATGTATAAGATACATAAGCTTAAAAAATAAATGCTGGTTGTGTAATGATGTCAGCAAATATTTTAGCTCAGTGGGAGAGTGCATGAAAAAAGTCCAAGATTCAATTTCCGGCATCTCCAATTGAAGGGATCAGGTAAGACCCTTGGAGAACCGCTGCCATTCGGAGTAGATAATAGCGGGCTAAATGGACAGACAATCTGACTTAATACAAGGCAGCTTCCTAGACATGCCTGGTGGTATTGTATGTGACAGGAAATATACAAATCAGAATCTAGAAGGGGAATGAGGACCAGCACTATATGATATAGTGGGGCAGCCAACATTATGTGCTCCAGATGTTGTTGAAGTCCAGCTCTGAACAGCCCCAGCTATCATAGTCAATCATCAGGGATAATGGGGGTTATAATCCAACATCTGGAAGGAAGCATGTTGGCTGTTCCTGATCCATTGGAACGTACCTCAGCAATGTAATTTGCCACTCTTAAATTTAAGTCAAGGGTATTATTGTGTAACCATTAACGTACTTATTATTTAAAAATAGTTGTACATTCTGCATACAGAGCACTGAGAACAATTTCCATCAGAAAAAAATACAAAGGGGGAAAAGGAAAGAATACAAGATGTGGTGGAGAGATGATATAGATATAGATGGCAAAGATATAGATAAGTTAAGGTTGGTGGTTCAAATCCCCATGACAGGGTGAGCTCCTGTTGCTCTGTCCCAGCTCCTGCCAACCTAGCAGTTCGAAAGCACGCCAGTGCAAGTAGATAAATAGGTACCACTGTGGCGGGAAAATAAATAGCATTTCCGTGAGCTCTGGCACTCGTAACGGTCCTCCGTGTGCCAGTAGCAATTAAGTCATGCTGGCCACATGACCCGGAAAACTGACTGTGGACAAATGCCCGCTCCCTCGGCCTGAAAGTGAGATGAGCGCCACAACCCTATAGTAGCCTTTGACTGGACTTAACCATCTAGGGGTCCTTTACCTTTACCTTTACCTTGATATAGATTCAATACAATCTCACCCACACACTATGTATGCAGAGGAAGGAGGGAAGACCACTAACTTGGCAGAAAGAAACCCTACTGCATGCTGAGGGATGTTTTAATTATACGTTTTATGTTTTGCTATTTTTTATGGATTAGATGTTTGCCTGTTAGTTTTGGTACACAGTTTATGACAATTAATTTCAGAGATTTAAAAAAGCCATTGCTTGAGAAGTCATTCATGAAATGATGAGCACTCACCCATGAAACAATCCAATGAATAAGGTTTATTACAGGTTACTAGTATTACCTCACATTAGCAAGGTGTCTCTTCCGATTAGCCGCATTACAAAGTGTCCTTGCAAGTCCATTTGGACACTGGAGTGTCTGAAGAGGACCCTTGCCTGATGGACTCTGAGGTCCACCTGCTTTCAGCAGTGAACAATTCTGCAACTTATTAGCAGCTCAGTGGTAATGGATCATCCCCCCACACTGAACACCTCCAGAATTCTCACGTCCCCATAGATATCATAGTGTGGGGCTGTTGCAGAAGTCAACCTACAGTGATGGATGGAGAATGGGAAAGAAGCAACCTTAACTTTCCTAATGTTATTACAGTATTTGTAATGTTATCATGGAGGCTGCTTCTTTAAAATAAAATAAAAACACCCTTGCACATTAACTGCAACATTTTTAGAGCATGTTTTCAGAGGTGAAATAAATCAAGCCTTGATGCATCCAGGAAACATCTTAGTCTTGCTACGGGGAGAGAACTGAATTGATGGGAGACGACAGGCACATACCCAGTTATACCCATACCAGCTGATTATTGGCTCGTCAGTAACTGAGTTTTGTGATAAATATCTGAAAGCTTAGAGGTTTAGAGATAGATAGACATATCCCCTAAACAACAGCTGTTCTTTTCATATCTCACAGATTAAGTGACACTAAATATGCCAGCCATCATTCAGCACCTAGGAAAGCTGAACTTCCTAGAATACAAATGCTTTTTTTTTTGAAATATATCCCTGGCTACAGAAGAGATATAAAGAGTGGGGTCAAAGCACGACAGATTGCAGTTGTTGGGAAGGAAAAGCTAATTCCAGCCAACAGATCTGCAAGTGAAACTCTTGATGACCCTATGTTTCATCTGAGCATATTCTCCTTTGGGGATTATCGGTACTTACTCCAGAAATCTAGAGTATCCATATTTGCAAATGGATTTATGTCATGCAAACACATCCAAATTTTAGGTTTGTATGCAATGGGGGCATTTTCCTTCTAGTCAACATAAAAACTGGTGCAATATTGCAGAGCTGAAATGCCCCCTTCATTTGTCTACCCTGGTGAATTGTTGAGCTAATTTCTGTCAAGGCTTTTGGGGGGGTGTAGGGTGGTCAGGGAAGTGGCATAAATATTCCCGATAACAGATAGCAAAGGTTTGGGGTAGGTGGCTATGGAGTGGGAAAGAGACTGTGACTCCCGGTAAAAATTGTGAGCAGGGAACAAACTGAATTCAGCAGATGTTCCAGGAGCACTTCTTGGTGTTTGGCAACTACCTTTCCTGCTTCCGTAAAGCTTCCTGGAGTAACACTACATTATGACATCACCGGTGGGGGTGGGGGGTGGGGGTTCTGGGGGAAAAATCCTCCTCCCACTGGCAGCCAGCTGTCATTCTCCACCAAAGAAACTCTAGAAACATTTTTGAAGGAGATAACCAGTGCTTCCCCCCCCTAAAAAAATGTTTAGGGGTACCCTCATTTTCCTACTCATATTACAATACTGCCCCTCAATGAGGCCAAACTTAGATTCACAAACTGTTTAGGGGTATGTGTACCCCCAGGAAAAGAGCACTGGAGGTAACTAAAATGATAACTTGCAGTTGTAAACCAGGGGTCAGGGATCTTTGACCTTCCAGATGTTGCTACCAGCCCCAACTAGCATCGCCAATAGTGAAGGGTGATGGGAGCTGTGGTACAGCAGCACCTCAAAAACCAAAGGTCCTCCACCCCTGCTAAAAAACAAGGCAATGGCATAGCATTCATTTAGGATTATCTTTTTTAAATAAATAAATAAACATTTTATTATTAAAATAATTCAACAATACATACATATTGCAAATATACAAACATACAAACACGCATTTCATACAATCCTTAAAAATATTTATACATACCCACACTCAATCCCACAGACTGAGGGGTGAGGGATGGTGGTGGGAAAAGGAAGTTTCATTTAGGATTATCAAACACTCTGTTTAAATAAATCATTTACTTGGCTTAAGTCAGGTTTCCTCAACCTCTGCCCTCCAGATGTTTTGAGACTACAATTCCCATCATCCCTGACCACTGGTCCTGCTAGCTAGGGATCATGGGAGTTGTAGGCCAAAAACATCTGGAGGGCCGAGGTTGAGGAATCATGGCTTTACCAGCCAAAGTTCAAACAAACAAATTAATTTTTTAAAAAAATGACTTGGGAAGTTTTCTAATAATTTTTAGAGCAGGGATGGGGAACGTACAGTCCTCCAGATGTTCTTGGACTATAACTCCCAGCATCTTTGATCACTGACCATGCTGACTGGGACTGGTGGGAGTTGGGAGTCCAGCAACATTTTGCAGGCCAGATGTTCTCCATCCCTGTCTTAGAAAGGCAAAGCCAGGAGGTGGAGATCTGTGATGGTAAAAAAGATATCTCAGAACTTCACCATGAGAGAGTGAAGCAGAAGACTGAAGAAGACAATGCAGAGCTTGCTATTCCCTGGGAGTTCTCCAACTTCTGAGCAGAGAATGGGCCATACATAGATGTTTAATGTTTCCCATATGTAGCCTCTGTATTAACTCTAGCCACAGCTCAGCATATACATTATGCTGATTCACTTCAGAAACCATAAAAGGGATCAAGGTTCAGAGTCAAAGCAGTATCAGTAGAAAAAATGGACCTTTGCAAAAATAAATACATTGCCAGTGAAATAATATCCTAAAAGCTAATAAAAGGTCCATAAAGAACAGAGTCTTTTTTTAAAAAAAAAAACACACCAATTTTTGTAGTCTGCTAACTAAACTAGCAAAAAGGGAGCAATGTTTAATTTCCTAATCATGAATTTATATCCTAGTCATATGAACCCGTCACCTTTCACTGGATTGGTGGGACTCTGGCTCTCTGGTGCCTGGTAATAAGAAAAAAGTTTCCCTGATGGCATTGTGGCTATTCTGCTTTGAGGGAAAGTAATGATAATATCCACTGCCCTTTTGGGCTGTAGTAATAAAAAATTCAAAATCCCACTAAGCTAGAAAAACATGCTAGCAGGTTTACACTAGTGGCCTCAAGATCAGGAAACCAATGCTCAGGGCAAGAGATCAAAGTTGAAAAATAGCTCTGTTAAAATAAATATAATCATAATTAATGCCAACAGCAGAAATGAGAACAATTAATAGTGAGCAATGTTTAATTTTGCTCATAAAAAGGAGATGAAATTCCCTTGAACTGCTTTAGAGTAATGATCCACATAAATGATTTCACCTATAAAAGTATGTCTGTGTGTGTCTGTGTGTGTGTGTGTGTGTGAGAGAGAGAGAGCGCTAGTTGCTGGCAGTCATGTAATATTATTTAATGCTCTCCACATGAATGCTTGAGCAAAAGGTGAAACAAAGTGGCCCCAGCCTGATAGGTGGCTTATTTTTAAGAGCATAGCTCAGCACTAATCACAGCCCCTCCAAGGGGCACCAACTCATCAAGGTTGAGTCCTTTTGCCCGCCATATTTTGAGGGTGTTGGGGGCCCCCAATGTCCAAAAAAATGGGAGGATGAAGGACACCAAGTCCAGAGTCGAGTGTAGTGCCACAGAGGGGAAGGGTGGTCAAGACAGCCCCCTGATGATGGCAGTGGAAGCAGCAGCAGCAGCAGGAGGAGCCACTGGCCATTGAAGCTGTTGGGTTCAGATCCATTCCCGGTTCCTTCCGACATTCTGACGTCACACGCATGCAGCATCACATGCAATGTCATACACACGATGTCAGCCCCCCCCCACTGCCCTTGTAAGCTGGCACCTCTGCCTCCCCCCCCCCCATCCATGAGGAAGCAAAGCAACCTTTGAGTGGAGACATGTCTGAACAGATGCCTCATAAACAGCCTACAACTATTGCTGCTCAGGAGGTACATCTAAGACATGGACTCAGACATGGTTGAAGTAGTGCTCTGTCGTTTTTTCATTTGCTGGCTTTGTCAGGTAGCCAAGAGAAGGTCTCACCTTTCTGCTGATAGTGGGGCCTATAAGTTGTTCCTAGGTAGCACGGCGGTGGAAGAAATTCAGTTCAGCTTGCATTTGAATGTGCAACCATCTAACAATACATGACCCAAATTGCAGCTCTTCTTCAAAACCTGCACTTATTTGATTTTTTTGTGGTGGACCTCTCCAATCAAATTTAATACAAAAATGTGTATATAAAGAAGTTTTTTAATTCTCATGAGAACATTTTAAAAAAGGAAGGAAGAAAATCACAAACTGGTGATTTTCTTAATTGAACAGACAGGAAAAATGAAAAACTGAGAGAAACTAAAACTAACAGATTTATCCATTCACCAGTATCCCTACCTCATGTTCCCATTATTTGGAGTCTTGTAACAACAACTTCCACTCTCTTGCCTTTTAATTAGGAATTTCCCCCTCTCTAAATGGCAATATTGACTTCGGTGCTCATCAGTGCTCAGTTGAAAGGACAGAGTGAACCCATATTGTATCTTCATCCGTAGCCTAAACCTTTCCGCAATACAGAGTGACTATCTCATCTAGAATATCAACATATTCATTTTCTTTACATGTGGAAACCAGAATGTTAGGGAATCATAAACTCATAGAATCAGAGTTGGAAGAGACCCTGAGGGCCATTTAGTCCATCCCCCTGCATTGCAGAATCTCAGCTAAATCATACATGACAGAAGGCCATCCAACCTCTACTTAAAAACCTCCAAGGAAGGAGAGTCCACCACCTCTTGTGGATGTCTGTTCCATTGTCAAACAGCTTTTCCTGTCATAAAGTTCTTCCTCATGTTCAGTTTGAATCTCATTTCTTGTAATTTGAATCCATTGGTTTGGGTTCTAGCCTGCAGATCAGGAGAAAATAAGCTTGTTCTATCCTCCATGTGACAGCCAATGAGATATTTGAACAAGGCTTCTGAATGCATTGTCCTACAAGGTCACGTACTTGTTCCCACGGTTATTCTGTAACATCTGTCGGTTCCCTGGAGTTAGTTACAATTTCATAAGCTTCCCCAAGGGGAAGACTTATGTTTATTCTTGCTACAGAATCTCCTTTTTTGAGATACTTTGTCCATATATATTCCTTTAAAATGCGAAAGGGAGCAGTAGAATCGCAAAATTTCTCTTCTTTTAACTATCTGTCAAAAAGCAGTTGTCTTTGGTCAATGAACTTCCACGTCAGTCCTGACACCCCGCTCCAGGGTCAGGACGGAGGAAAATTACTTCCCTTTAAAATCACTTCAAACAGTCAAAAAAAAAAAAAAAGGTTCACAATTTAAAATGTTGAAATCCAATCTTTTAAAAACGATTTTCTAAGCTCTAGTTTAAATTGCCTTTGCTTTGTTCTGTTTACAAAAGAACGGAAGGGTGACTTCCTGTTTAGCCCTTTCCGTTCCGTACCAAATTCAAGTTAAGTTTTTTAAAGTCCGATTCTGTCCTACTCACAAATCTTTGTTTGATATCCAATTGTTCAAACTCTAGGTACTCACAGGTGCTTATTTTAGAGTCCAAATTGTCCCAGGAAAAAGGCCACGCTCTCCAGCAACAGCTATGCGGCTTCGCTCCACGGAAATAGCGATTGACTCACAGCACCGCGCTGCTTCCCCCTCACTTCGGAGCCCGTTAGTGGGCTCCTTAGCGGATTGGGGGGGCCCAGAGGTGCCCGCCGAGTCCCAAGGTCACAGGCTTCATCCACCTGTGATTTTAAAAGGGTCCCCGCTTCGCCGTAGCGGAGAAGACCCTGTTTACCGCGGAGTCAGTCCCTCCAGTTCAGAGGGAGTCCGCCATGGACGGTGGGGCCACCCCAGAAGTCCTCCTGAAACCTATTGTGAGGCATAGGGGACATGGCAAAATATCCAGTGTTCTGGTGTGGGGATGCCTGATCAGGTGAGCTAAAGGTGGTGGGACTATGAGAAGGCAATACCCAACCCACCAGAGGGAACAAAAGGCAGTAATTAGTATGTCATAAGAGGTTCCAAAGTACAGAGAATAGGAGAAGTTGAGGTAAATACCTCATATTGTCCTTACCCACTTCCCAGCTTCTTTGGAACCCTGTGATATAGAACTGCCCCCTGTCAGCCCCATGGCAACACTGCGCCAAGGTGGTGCCTCATGTGTCTAGAGGCTCTGTCCTTTACAACATTTTGCATAATGGTTCATTAAACCTTGCTGAGCACAGCTGACTATAGATCACTTCTTTTAAGAAGGTTGGATTCTTTCATTTATGGTATTGAACATCAATGAATGCCTTTCACAAAAGCATTTTAACTGAACTCATCCTATCAACATCAAAAGGGCACAGAGAAATGGGCACTTCTTGTACTACTTTAACATTTGAGCGAGTAATGAATTTTGTGTGTGCATGTGTGTTGAATGTGTTGCATTTGTGGGGCCACTGAGGTTTTTGGCGGATGATTTAATACATGGAAATTCTGGTAAGTTCATATCAAATACTCTCTTTATCCCTATGGATTATGCTTCTGGCTTTCTTTCAAGAACCAGCAGCTACAGGGAAATGTTGAGCTTGCGATTCCATTCAAAACCCTCCGCTTAAATATGTGTTTGTGACCAGAGATGTCATGGGTGACTACATTCTCGCAAATTAATTAAGTTACTACCAGAGCATGGGGGGGGGGGGATGCCAGACGTGACATTAGATCAAATATATTTACCATGGAAATGTACAAAAGCAGCTCAGAAAAATTGTTCAGTCATGCAAAGGTGTGACATATACAAATGGAGCCAAGTTACAAAAGAGTTACATATTGTACCAGCCAAGTTCAACAAGACACAATTGGGGCTAACTGAGTTCCCTTCTTGGACCTCCCAAGTTTAGGTTTATGAGTGCCTGGAAAGCCAAGACAACCCCAATTGTGCCTTGTTTAACTTGGCCATTGATCTGGATAACCCTTTGCAATTTGGTCCTTTGAAAAGATATCACATCTCGGCAGGCTGGATTCCCTCTACCCCCACCACACCCTTTCTCTCCTTTAGTCTAGGTGTTAAAATGCTTCCAATCAGAATAACAGTGGCCTTTGTTATGCTTGCCCCACCTCTCCTGAGGGGTGAGAAGTGCCAGGGCCAAAACACTCACCCAGCCAATTGGAAGGAGATCACGGGAGGCATTTTGCAATGTTTGTTTATTTACAAATATACTCCAGACAGGTTAAGGATAGGTGAAGCCACAGTTTGCGCAGGAATGGGCAAACTGTGACCGACCCTCCATATGATATTGGACTCCAATTCTGGATCCACATGTCCTTCCACAATGGGGACATAGGTTTCCAGGCAGGAGTTGATCATAGTGAGAGTTTGCCAAGCGTGCCTTCCTCTCAGCACGTTTCTTCCTTTCATCCTGAGTTCGAGTGTCTTCAAAGCCCATGACACTTTGGGTAAAGGCTGTTCTCCAAGTGGAGCGCTCGCAGGCCAGTGTTTCCCAGTTGTCAGTGTTTATACTACTTTTTTTCCGATTTGCCTTGAGAGAGAGAGAGAGATCCAGAATTGGCCTCCAGAGTTACTTACGGACCCACTGTTAAAACCGTGATTATGGAAGAGAATCTTACTCGGCTACAAGTGATCACCAAAGAAGATTGGACTCCAACACTATCAGTCCCAATCTATGCCCATACTACCCTCAACTTGCCCAATCTCATCTGATCTCGGAAGCTAAGCAGGGTCAGGCCTTGTTAATGCTTGGATGGGAGAACACTATCAGCCTCACTGAGAATGGCCATTGGGCAGGGATTATGAGTGTTGTAGCCCATCAGCATCTAGAAGGCTACAGATTCCCTGCCCCTGTCTTAAGCACTCCAACAGACAACGAAAGTCCATTGATTGCTCCCACATCAGCTCTCTGGGGGAACCACAGCACTCTAAGATACTTACAGAGCCCAAATGCAGTTCTCTGCAGAGCTGCCTCAGATTAAAACTGCAGTTTGTTCTTCATTTCCTTCACAGATACCTAGATTGCACTATTTCCAGTCGAGGAGGATGTCCTCCTCTCAGGTAGGCATTAAGCCATTACCCATGACAAAAATAAGGTAAATGGCAACTTCACCATGACTATTAAGGCAGTCTCCAGCAGTAATGGATCAAAGTATCCTCTCCTGTTCAAACTTCTTCTTCTTCTTCATTATTATTATTATTATCTGCTCATCTAACTGGGTTGCCCTCAGCCACTATGAGCAGCTCCCTGCAAAATATTTTGTTGTTGTTGTAATGATGATGATATGATAATACAATCATAAAATCACATACACATTTTGCAAAGCTCTTTCTCAAATGAAAAGAAAACCAGAACTACTACTAAGAAATCATGAAAGAATCATGATCCAGAGGCATCTTGGTTGACTGCTTTAGAAATTAATCCAGGAACCCTTAATTACGATGAGAGTTAAAATCTGAAATGAATTCTGTTATTATTTTTATTATTTAGTCACACTTGAGAGCAAACCCTATTGAACCTGATGGGACTTACATTTGAGTAGACACGTGTAGGGTTGCATTGTAAATTTATTAAAATATTAATATCCTGGATTCCCCCCCCCCACAAAAAAGTAAGACTCTCCCCCACTCACCCCAAATATCTAACAATCAGCTTAAAAATACAATGGCAAATAAGAAATAAATTAATGTAAGATCATAAACATGGCAAAAACTTTAAAGCAACATAATCAGTAAAAACAGCGAAAGTTCAGTTGTTCTGCCAGCCACATGCCTGTCAGAACAAGTTTTAACAAGACATGGACGTGTCAACAGAGGGAGCAAAACAAATGAACAAAAAGTTTCCTGGGGCAAGAATTATAAAATCGGGATGTGATGCCAAGACAATGCTGCCCCAGAAAAAAACATTAGCTATACTTTTGCTGGCAGTGGGAGATGGAGCACAGTTGCCATCAAGGACCTAAAGACCTGAATATAACCATGAATAATATGCTCAATATAACACTGTGGCTTACTAGGACCATGCATGTTTTGCCAAAGGGTTTCTTTTCTCAGTGACTATCTTTTTCCTGTTGCTAAAAACCATGGTGTATCTGCCATGGCAAAGAAGGATCGCAGAACTGCAGCAAGATGGGACTTGATGCTATTGCTGGTGCAAAAGCTTTTCTTCCAACTTTGAGAACTAAGGAGGCCATCTAATACCATTAAAAGGAATCACATTTCTTTTCAAAACATATATTTCATTGTCATTTTCAATCAACAGAACAATCAATTTGCAACAACAGGGCCATTCCTTACAATAGCAGAAGAAATGAAAGGGGGAAAAAAGAAAAGTTTACTGTACATTGAGATCAATGGGGTGAGGATGCACTCCAAGGGAGCATCCACAAAAACTACACAGATATAGCACATCGTCTTAGAGAAATCTCCTGACGGACTAAGCATGATGGGAACTGCAGCTTTCTGCAAAGTGCAGCTGAACCCACCAACAGCCTCTCTCTTTCATTTTATGTGTATGATTTTAATGCAGCTGCAGAGGGGAAGATGTCTGCAGAAAGGTGCCCTGGAAAAGCTACAATAAAGCTACAGTAAAACTGAGGGGAGAAGTCAACAAAGCCAGAAAACTGAAGATTATGATAGCAAAACTATTTAGATAGAACTTTAGGATTTGGGCTTTAGGATTTCTCCATGGGCACCAGCATGTTCATTAGTGCCCCTTTGGGCACCCTCAAAAATACACACTGCACAAGAGACTGTTTCCTCCTCCTCCTCCTCCTCCTCCTCCTCAGTTCCTGTCTGCATTGGCTTGAACACACCCTCTTAAATATGCTACATTTTCAACGGTATGCCAAGATGGAACATCCTCCCTTTCTTTCTTTTTGAACAGAGAAGAGTCACAAAGAGCTTCTTTCTATTAGTAATTCTGGTGTTTCATGACATGGGTGCTACTTTCCCATTGCTGGAGAGGCTGTTGGGGACCATGCCCATACCGATTTGTTGTCTTGTATCTTCTTCTGCTTTTAAAATTGACAACCACTTAAGTGTTGTGCCATACCCCCGCACCAGCCATTCTGCGACTGGAGCCCATGGCTCTTTCCAAATGTGCCCCTAGTGTGTCAAATTATAGATTGCAATTACCTCATGTCCAGGAGCTGTGCTTTTGTACTTTGTAAAGGACTATATACAGTGGTACCTCAGGTTACATATGCTTCAGGTTACATACGCTTCAGGTTAGAGACTCCGCTAACCCAGAAACAGTACCTCAGGATAAGAACTTTGCTTCAGGATAAGGACAGAAATTGTGCTCCGGCGGTGCGGCAGCAGCAGGAGGCCCCATAAGCTAAAGTGGTGCTTCAGGTTAAGAACAGTTTCAGGTTAAGAACGGACCTCTGGAACAAATTAAGTACTTAACCCGAGGTACCACTGTACATTGATGGCTCAACAATAGCAATTCATGGAAGACCCAGAGAAATGTTGTAAAAATTCTAGCAAAAACTCACTATAGCCCTACTTAAATCCAAAGCTGTTGAAATGTTGAGGGCACAGAGCTGTAATACAAATGAGGTTTCAGATGAAGGATTGGAAAGAATATAATCAAAGAAAAACAAAGTCAGCAAATAATTTATTTTGAAACATGAAGTCCCTTTGATATCCCTTATTATCCCATCAGTTTTAAGTGAAAGATATTCCAAAAGCAGACAGAAATTCATTGTTTAAAAAAGGAAAAGGGGAAAGAAAGAAAGAGGTTTCTACCAAAAATCTGGCTCCCAAATGTCCTGCTTGCCCATTGTTAAAATAAAGACAGATGGGGGATTAGAAAATGCATTTTCCGTTTTGGAACATTTTCTCTCTGCTCATCAAAGAATTGGTTATTCAGTATTAATGCTTTAAAAATTAATCAGGCATTTGAAGATTTCTTTTTAAAACATGGTTTGTAGGCATTCTTCTTTTTCTGTCTGAGGCAAAACTCTGCTTGTAGGATTCCATCCAAAATCTCCTGTACAAAATCTCTTACAAAAGAACTGTGATAACCAAGTATTTCCCTCCCCCCCCTTCAAAAAAGGTGGGGCAGGGATAGCGGAGGGAAGGGGGAAAATACATCCTTTAACTGCCTTTCTGACAATTCTTTCAAACCAGCGATGAAATGTCTCCTTCATGTCTGAAGAGAACACGATTATTAGCACAGAACCTGACAGACATATTTCTGAATATTTTCATGGCATTAATTTAAATCAGTGTAATGTTTGAAAACATTTCAGCCCCTCAAACAGCTGATGCAGCTTAGATTCAATTATAACAAATTGCAACACACTGTCAAGTCTTTTTACCAAGTCATTAGTCAGGGATTTTGAATGTGTGCAGCCTCCTCCAAACACAGTTCGGCTCAGCTGACAGCTCTAATTGTTGGGAACTGTTAAAAGATTGCTAATGAACTGGGGGAATCTGTTGGGCCTTAGCTTTCTTCAAGGCTGGATTTTTTGAAAACTTTCACAAGATCAAAGTGCCATAACATGGACCATTTGCTAAATTGTCAGCTGCAGAGTGAAGAAGTCTGGATCCGTGCTTTAAAGCTGACGCTTCAGTCGAAAGCGCCAGGAGACTCCTGCCCCTAAGCCTTTTTTTCATGTGTCAGTAAAACAATGCAGAGAAAAAGGAAACGGCTCACAGAAAGAGCCCCACGGCTGCAATGGCCACTATGTCTTCATTAGGAGGTGCAAGGAGGAAGACAAAAGTTACCCTCTCAGCGCATAGCCCCTAGGGGTGGCAGCTGGTGTCCATTGGTACTAGTGGGGCAAATGGTAGAGAAGTCAATGGTAGGTGGAACAAGCTTTGGCTCTATCTGCACTATACATTTAAAGCAGTATTAGGCTGCTTTAAACAGTCATGGCTTCCCCAAAGCATCCTGGGAACTGTCATTTGTTAAGGGTCCTAAGAGTTGGACAGTGTTCTCGAAGCTACCAGCATTAGTTTGACCAAACTGCGGGAGGCAGTGGAAGACAGGAGGGCCTGGCGTGCTCTGGTCCATGGGGTCACGAAGAGTCAGACACGACTAAACAACTAAACAGCACCCTTAATAAACTTTGTGGGATGCTTTATGAGAAAAACATGGCTGTTGAAAGGCAGTATAACACTACTTTAAACATATCATACTGTTGCAGCCTCTTATTTTTGATCCCATTCTCCTCCCTTGCAATGGCATACCCGCCAACATTTCTCCTACAAAAATAGTGATGTCCTATTCAATAGTAGTAGTAGTAGTAGTAGTAGTAGTAGTAGTAGTAGTAACTTTATTATTTATACCCTGCCCATCTGAATGGTTTGCCCCAGCCACTCTGGGTGGCTTCCTACATATATAAATACACAATAAAATATGAAATATTAAAAAAACTTCCCTATACAGAGCTGTCTTCAGATATCTTCTAAAGGTTGTATAGTTACTTATCTCCTTGGCTCAGGGGTCGCATAACTCCATACCCTCCAACATTTCTCTGATGCAAATAGGTATATCCTAAGGAAAAGCAGGACATTCCGGGATCAAATCAGAAACAGGGGTGGCTTCAGTAAATCCAGGATTGTCCCTGAAAATAGGAACATTTGGAGGTCCTGTGATGATACTTAGAACACTTAAGAACTACAGTACAATACAGTACCTTAATATCTCATTGACCTTGAGAGTAGCCAATTACCTTGGTTCACAGCAGAAGCCAGGGGAAGAGATGTGGCTTCCTCCAGCCTTTCCAGACATCCTTTTCTTCCAAAGGTCCAGGAGAAGAAAGGGCAGGCTTAGAGATAGAGTGGCATCATTGACATGTCTTCGGATCACATCTCAGTCTCATACACAAGCACAACAAGATCGATGCATTCAAAGAGTTGGGGCTTGTGTTTGGGGGAAGCTAGGAAGATCAACAGCAAATGGAGCCAGAGCCAATGACAGGCAGAGTCAACCAAATCTAGGCTTGGTCCTATCCTCTTTGCTACTGAGTTCTACATGGACACTAAGGAGGAGGAAGCCGATAGGCAGTCCCCAGCACTCACAAGCTGGTTGCAAGAAGAAAGCAGGAGGTGGTTGGCTGAAGTTGGTGGGGCACCAACCTTGTTTCTTTAGAGTCATCTTCTACTGGACTTGTTGATAGCCTGCTCTCTCCAGGATGAGTGATTATGGATTCTGCTATGGACTGCCTGAGATGCTCTTGATCTCTATTTTGCTGAGAACCAGTCAGAGCAGTATGAGGGAAAAGGCCTTTGGCAGAGCCCAAGACAAAAGTTGGAAGGTGAGGAAAAGGTACAATTGACCAGATGGAGCCAAGAATTGGACTACTAACTGCCATTACCTATTAGAAAAAACGAAAGCTAAATTGTAGAAGATGATGCTTAAGCTAGGATAGTTATGCAGACTTTTTCTCCTCTTTATCTACAGGATGTTGAGCTCTTTTGAGTCAAATTGAAGTTATGTTAGAAGCATGCTGAACATGCAGCATTCTGAATGCAGCTGCTGCTGCTACTGGCTCAATACCTCCTTCATCGGAGAGAGTCTAGGCCAGAGAGCTGGATGTTTGCTCTGGAAACCTGCTATTCTTGCCAGGAATGGTCTCAGAGATCTCTTTCTAGGTTCACTGCTGACTAGTGGGGGTGCTGCAACTCTCTTCTTTCCATTGTTACCTAACAACAATATGCTAAAAGTGCTCTGAACACAGGAAGAGAGTGTCTCTCTTTCCCCTGAGTAAATAGAACCTGCCCCCATCTCTCTCTTTCACACACGCACAGCTCAGCATGACAGAGAAGGGCTGACAGGATCGCTGGTGAAACTTACATTCCCTGCCCCCTAACTCCCTTATAAGAATATATTGTATGCAATTAATAACACAACCTCTCGCCCCTCCCCTCAAGTGTTAGCAGTTTATTTTTCTTCTCAATTGAGTTTTTCTTCTGCCTGCAGCCCTGAACTCTGCAGAACAGAAAAACAAAGGTGATCATGCTTTCTTCCTGTCTCAAGTAGCTGTTGCAGCAAGCAGAAAAGAACTACTCCTTGCACAGAAAGCAAAAGTACAAGTAACCCATGGGATACCAATCCTTTTAGACCAGTGGGCACATTTTGAATTTTTGCAGTGCTGTGGGCACCAGTCACAAAATGGCTGACAGGGGGCATAGCTTAACAAAATGGCTGCTGTGACCGGCCTGGGATAACACATGGTTACATGCATAGCTATACTTCCAGTTAATTGTTTATAATAGCAACTCAGTGTGTAAAAGCAGTAAGCTAGCAATGGTGCCCCAGCTCAACACTATTTAGATAGAATTGGAAAATCTTTCAGACATTGTTGGGCTCCAGTTCTCATCAGCGCCAATTATCAACAGCCCCAGTCCACGTGGCCAACAGTCAGGGATGATGGAGTTGTAGTCTAACAACATCTGGGTTGGGCACAGGTTTGCCATCCCTGCTTTCAAATAATCCTCTTGCCTGAGCTCCATAGAATCGTGAAGAGAATAAGGGGCCCAAATGGTAGCACCACAAAAGCCTTCTAACAGCATAAAGTAACCCATAGCAATGTAAATAGTATCAGCTGGCCTGCAGTCCACCAAGGGTGCGGGTCTCAATTCTGTATTGGATAAGCAGGTTATACTAATTTGTAATTATTGTCTACAGGGTATTGCCGATTTTTTTCACTTAAATTATTCCCGTGTTGTGCTAAGAGAGGAGAGAATTCAGCCCTCACTTTTGTATTTGCAAAAATAGTCCCATGTGCCAACTCTTGTAAAGTGCAACCCCTTATGTATTGAGTTCCTGTTTAGTAACAGAAACCTATCCTTTATGTCAGGGAAAAAAAGCAATTTCCCTCCATCTGCGTCTCAAAACATAAGAAAACAAAACAGATGCTTGTTCTTTTTAATAAAGAACACACACATGCATTGCAATAACTTCTAGCTTATTTTTGCATGGTGCCAATATTTAATTATGTTCATTTTGCATTTGTAATTAGAGGGTGAGAACAGATGGTGATGGCTTAGTTCAGAAAGAAGTGTCCATTCATATCACTTGCAGTGCATTGCGCAATGACTTAGCCATTTATAGCTTTGACTCAACATTTAGTGGAGTCTCCAAGAAGACCTCTGGTTTCTTGGGAAGAATTTGAATGAGTCTCTGAAGTAAGTCTTTGCTCTTCTGAAATATGTATTGTGTTAATAGCCATTGTAAATATTAGCAAAGTACAGTGGTACCTCGGGTTACATACGCTTCAGGTTACATACGCTTCAGGTTACAGACTCCGCTAACCCAGAAATAGTACCTCGGGTTAAGAACTTTACTTCAGGATGAGAACAGAAATCGTGCTCCGGTGGCGCAGCGGCAGCAGGAGGCCCCATTAGCTAAAGTGGTGCTTCAGGTTAAGAACAGTTTCAGGTTAAGAACGGATCTCCAGAACGAATTAAATACTTAACCCAAGGTACCACTACACACACACACACACACACACACACACACTAATCTATATAGTTCAGCCCTTGGCAACCAATTATCTGGAGGGTACCAGTAACAGACACAGGGAGGGAGTGGGCAGAGTAAGAGCTCCAAGAAGCTCAGTAATGTCATTCAGCAGTCAAGTGTCTCCTCCTCTGAGCTTCAAAAGAAGAGCAAGAACACACATAACATGCCTCATGGGATTAGGATTGCCACCTTTGGTCAGGCAAAGTACAGGACAGGTCGGGCAAAATAAAGGACAGGCCAGGTTGGGGATTGGGAAACACACACACTCTCATGACATCAAGGCATCTTGTTTGAAGTGGGCACTGTTGTCAAAAAATGGGGCGATCCCATTTTTCTAGGAATGTGTGGCAACTCTACATGGGATTTGTGATCGTCCTTTATCAGGGGGAGGTCCACTTTTTGTAGAGAACTGACCAGACCCAATGCTTCCAGCCTTCCTTGTGCATTAGAATGCATCTCCCAGGCCCATTGTGCATTTCTCTAGATCTTGCAGTGCAACGCACTTTCAGTGCACACAAAAATACATGGATATTTTTTGGTCAAACTATCAGCATTCTCAATGTACAATCTCCAGCCAATCAATACTCTTCACAGCTGGCTCTGATGCAATGACAACAGACAACTAGTGAGGGCTGGAAGAAGCCAGGCTCAATCCACCACAAGAAATTCTGCAGCAACTGCTCTATTGAGCTACATTTACACCTCAGGAAAATGAACCCAGTAGAAGAATTCTGAGCATCATATTTAATGTGCTTGCTTGAGACTCACAGTTCATTGGTTAATCAGGTATGCTATTGATTCATAAGTGGACAAACATTTTCTGCAGTTGTTGTAGGACAACCAGTGAAGAAATACATGAAGAAAATCCTGTTCACTAACAAGTCCTAGGATATTGCTGGATGTTTGAGAACAATTTGCAAAGAGAAAACAAGGCAAATTCTTCAGATCAATTATTCATTGGAATTAGTCTTTTTGCTCTAGTAAGGAATGTAGACTTTTGGAAAATGTGTGGCAAGGGATTCACTCTTTAAAAGGCTGAAGTAAAAATACTTTGCTTTTGTATAACACTTCTCATCCAAATTATCAAAGCACTTAAAGACTAATTATGCTGAATATTAATTACAACCGTTTTAACATTTGAATAAACTGAGGCACCACGATTTGCCCGTGGTCACACAGCATGTGACTGCTAATGCTGGGAATAGAATTTTATCCCTGTGCTTTATCTATTAAACATCTTTGGGGCTGTTTCTCCTAATGCTTCAGGGGCATTTCAACACCACCTTTCAGCTACACCTTTCAGCAGCTCAGTATGATCGGCAATGCTGGCTTAAAGTGTTTTCTCAAAAACTTCTGGTAACACTGAAGCTTAATTTATCCAGTAATTATTTTGTAACAGAATGAACAAATACAGATCTGCACCCCAGTGACATATATGCAACTTGATCTAGCAGTGAGGTAAGCTTGGCTTTACAGTGCGACCCCAGCCATGTTTATTCTGAATTAAGCTCTGCTTTGATTTCAGTAGGACACTTGCTACCAGTAAGTGTTTTCAGGATTGCAGCACCAGCCTTGTTGACAAATATAGGTGCACCTTCGTTCCATAATCAGTAGGGCTCGGGCACTAAATTGTGTGCATAAGCATGTCACAAGCAGTGCTAGGTGCTTAGCAAATTCGTCTCTTTTTGCTAAACTAAGCATACCACGCAAGCAGGAAGTTTGTCAACAGCACCATATGGTTAATAGATTGCATCAATCCCTGCCTCGTGCTTCTATTTTAGCAGGTTAAATCTTGTCTAATGGTTCCAATCTCAGAAATGTATCATATCTCAGACCACTTATTTCAGATTATTGTCATTGACTTTCAGTCAATGAAAGTATTCTAGGTGAACAGGTCTGAAGATGGCTGACTGAAAAGAACTATTGAAGTGTTTAGAAGTAGGCTTTAGTGCTTCAGAAGTGGTACAACATCCTGAGTACTAAGCAGCAGCGATAGTATCCCCTAACCATAGTATCTCCAAGTTTTAGATCCTACTCCACCAATTTTTCATTTTAAAAAAATTCCCTCAAATCCCCCAGAGTCATGGAAACAAATAAAGTTGAACATGTGGCCTGGGAAAAATTGGTTAAGCCAGGACAAACATGAAGACGTCAGGGATTTTTTTCAGCTGGAACTCACCGGAACTCACTGGGCGCCATTGCCATTCTAAGAGAACAAGGGAGGTGTTTTATGACTAGTTCCTCAACTCTTTTTCTAGAAAAGTAGCACGGGAAGACATTCTTCTTAAAACAGGACTTGGGGAGCCTATGACACTCTAGGCTCGCAACCTGTGGGTCCCCAGATGTTGTTGGACTACAACTCCCATCATCCCTGAGCTCTGGCCTTGCTAGCTAGGGGTGATGAGAGTTGTAGTTCAACATCTGGGGACCCACAGGTTGAGAAAGGCTGCTCTAGATGTTTGCTGGACTGCAACTCCCATCATCCCTGACCATTGGTGATGCTAGTCGGAGCTAATGGGAACTGGAGTCATAGAACATTTGCAGGATCAGTTTTAAAACCAGTCACTGTCATGGTCCGGTTCATGAGCGATCAAAGTCCTGGCTGGGGATGTCAGGACCAGGGGCAAGATGGCAGGGTGGGAGCAGGAATGGGAATCCAGAAACCAGGAGTCAGGAAGCCAAGAGTCTGATGGTCAGAGAGCCAGGAGTCAAGAAGCCAAGGGTCAGGAAGCAAGGAGTTACAAAGTCAAGGGTCCGAGGATCAAGAAGCAAGGAGTCAAGGAACCAAACACAGCAAGGCAGGGAACGTGTTGCTGTGGCAAAGAGCCAAAGGGAAAATGCTGACCTTATATCCCTTCCCAGCTGTTGCCACCAGGTGCTGTGAGTTACCAATCGGCCTCACCTGTGTGGCCGCACCTTGCCTCTTCAGAACAAACTGAGGAAGCCCCCAGTCCTGCAGAGTCCTATTGGTCAGAGGGTCTGGCTCTTGCTATCACACCTGACACTCACTGCCTTAAAACAACTCGCTCCAACACAGTCCCGTTCTTTAAGTATTTATAGACTGCTTTTAAAATTCCACAAGTGGGGATCCACTGCAGAAAAAGCCTGTCCTCTCGTGGAAGAGGCACATGAGGAAGAGTATTTTATTATGATTGCAGGGCCTGATTCAGTTCATATAGAAGGGGGAATCTCTCTTTTTGCAGCAGCTCCATGCTACGAACACCACCATCTTTTGCATACTTGCCTGTCTAGGCGCTTGCGTGGGCACAGGATCCTGCCAGAAGCAAGTTGGTTAACAGCCCCATGCAGGAATAACCAAGAGCAACTTGGTCACTGCTGCTGGTCCAAGAAAGCAGGCATAGCTAGCTAACATATTGTCCTCCAGATGTTGCAGACTACAATTCACATTTTCCTTGAAGACTAGTCATGTTTGCTAGGGGTGGGTAAGAGGTGTAATTCACAGCATCTGGTTGGTGCCATGTTAGCTATCAGCCCATAGCCTAAACATTGGAGCTGATGGGAATTGGAGTCCTACAACATCTGGAGGGCCACAGGTTCCTCTTTCCTGATATAGCCCTGCAGCAGGTAGGTCTTCTGTATAGGATTGCATTTGACCAGTGCAACCCCATACATTTCTCAAAAGATGTATGGGGCTTATTCTCAGCAATCTGGATATATTATTGCAGCCTACATGGCTGAAAAGCTACAAAGAAGTACAACTAATGGGCAAATTCATATCACCTTTGTCTAAGATTGCTATTTAAGATTGTTTTAATGTAATTTTGTTATGGGGAAGAAGGGCTGTCATCATTCAGCAAGATGGAAATTTCTATTGTGAGTCCAGCAGAAGCACACTCCACAAGTAGCTACAGATACAAATGTATCCAAAATCCACAATAAGTCGGTAGATCAGCTCAAAGAGTTCACTGTGTTTTGGGCCCTAGTTGTCCCTTCATTGGGAGAAATCTATAATTCACAAATAAACAAGCTATAAAACACATTAAATCAACTTGTAATATATACAACAAAGAGTCTTCTGGCACCTTAAGAATCAAAAAGTTCATTCATTATTTTTGGTGGCTACCCCTCTAGATGCTACAGCATACCAAATGTAAACGTGTCCCAATTTCTTATAAAAAGCCCATTTACATTTATCTCTCATTGAACATCAACTAAAAATTAAACAAAAGGAAATTAAAATATTGACAAGGCTATAAAGCAGGAAAACATATTAACTCTCATCTGGAAAAGTTACCACACTCTTGATCCCATAAGAGCTTCTTTGAGAGGGATAAATTTACAGAAAAAAAGAAGGCTGTTATCTGGCATGAGGCAAGTCTTGAGATTTGTCTATTGATTGCTTTCAAAATGTTTCTGCATGTGACCACATGAATATGAATAGTAAAAAATAATAATGTAAGAATATGAATAGGTAATATTCTCCTCCTCTTCCCCAAATGTGTTGTAAGAGTCCAAGGTTAAATACAGCTAAAACACTGAGTAATCTATACAGCAAGTAGATATCACACTTGGCTTTTAAAAATTTAGAAGGAAATACTCAATGTGGTGCCCCCAGATGTTGCTGAACTACACTCCCATCAGTCAAGCCACTATGGCCAATGGTCAGGGATGATGGGAATTGTAGTCCAACATCTGGAGGACTATCCCTGACGTACTGGGGCATCTTGATTACCTTAATTCCCATTGATTTCATTGGGTGTGTGCTATGCAGAACCAAGCCTAGATCCAACCCAGTGTGTTAAGAAAATACAAGCTTTGAATAGTCAGGAGTCAATATATACTACCGTGCATGCCAGAATTACAAGCGAATTTCCCATGAATATAGTCTCTTAATCAGCCCTTGATGTACGATCAGAATTTTGGCAGCTAAAATTAAATGACAAGAGTTCAAACTTCATACATTCAATGCCCCACTTGGGTGCACTTGATTTTAACATCTGCCATTCAAAATAAAGTTTGGCAGGAGAAGGCTTCCATGAAAAATGTTTCCAATTAGCTGGCTGTTAAGACCATCAAAGTAAGAAAGTTCAGATACAATGTGGTCGTCTGGGGCATAATTTCAAGGAACACAACTGCAGATTAAAATAAATTCTCCAGAAAACCAAAGTGCATGCCCCCCCCCACTTTCTAAAACTGACTATTATGTGGAATATGCATTTTGAATTCTAGCAGAATATGCATGTGTTATCCAATGTATTTATATATAATGACAACCTGCCAATCTGTGAACATTTATGATTGTACAAACCTCCCCCTATACTGTATTGAATTGGATGTTGCTATAAGGGAGCTATAGACTGATGACTAATTGGTTTTCCAGTCTGGCTTCCAAAGTATGTAAGATGTTGAAAAGCCCATTGCTTTTGAAAGAGGAGAATCAATATGGAACATGAACAGAGGCAAGGTTAGTTGCCCAACTCGCAACACCAGGGACAAGGCGAGACCTGATTCTTAGGGAGGTGTCAGCTGGTATTTCAGTTGCCAAGTCAAGTTCCTCTTTCCTCCTCAGCTCGCCATAAACAGATGACCCAGTCTGTGGTCACAGAGGGAAATGTAAGACAGCCATGTTCATGAAAAAAAAAGTGCATGAAGCCAATGCATTGGCTTTACTGAACTGACAAAAATTGCTATTTGTGAACAAGTAGTATGCATGCTGCAGTCAAATGGTGGCAAATGTCTGGAGTAATTATGTACACTGGAATATTTTAGCCAACACATATGGTAAGGAATATTGACAAGTGCCAATGTAAGAAGTAAAAGAAATTGACAGTGTAAAGCAAGCCATTATTCCTCACTGTCCAGGAGGATTAGAGCTACCAAGCAATGGATGCAAGAAAATGAAACATTTCTTACCTACACTAATGGCCCTATGGAAATGGTGATGTTGTAGGCAGCCAACTAGAATTGGCACCTTTGTCGGGGAGGAAGAAATGCAAAATCCTAAGATCTAAGGTGGAACAGTTTACCTAAGAATTTAACTTTGAAACCAAACATGTAATTATATTTATGTTTGCAATGAAATGAATTATGTTCTAGGGGGAAGGGGTCAAATGTAAAGGATTTTTATTGACTCTTTCTTCCCCCAAACATCATTAGAATCCCAATGGCCAATTAATGGTGTGTCACTGTAAAAATTCTGTTAGCCATTCCAAATGGAATAATTTGAAAACTAGATAATAACCTGTAGACTGTAAACAGAGAGAGATCGTATCTCGCTGATTTTAATGTGGCCTGGACATGCAGCTTGTAAATAAAAAGATGCCGCTCAGGGTCTCCCATTAAATTTGGATTGTTCTCATTTGTCTGCCTTCCAGTGCCACCATTATTGATCCCATATTTATAATGCCGCAAATGAAGAATGAAAATATGGTGAATGATAAACTGTCTCTGTCCATTGAAAAAAAAAATCTTTAGATGTAAAACTTAAAAAGGGGGAGTCTTTATCCAAACATATATACCTTATTGCTCGTGATTTTTTCTCCACTAATTGCCTATTCATGTAACCTTCCTATGACCTATGTTTCCTCCTCCTTATTCTTTTTACTAATAAATATGGAGGATTAGTGTAGAGAAGAATTGTGTTTAATGAATGTTGCCAGGAAGCCTCAAAGACTGCAAAATAATAACTAAAATATTGTTATGCTCATTCCCCTTCTCTGAATGGTGAGAAGTTAAAAGGGTGCAACTTTTACCCAGGTTTGGTTTCCTTTGGAATGTTGCTTATTGGTGTTTTGTAATATTTGTGTTTATTTATAAAAAATGTAGCTTGAGCAAAGTTGGAGGCACATCTTTGACACCCCAGCAGAGAGGGAAACCCCTGGTCCTCACAATATATTCAGGGAGGGATCTAGCATTCCCAAAATATTGTTATCTTAGACACCATATACCTTTAAAGCAGATTGGAAGCACACTTTCCCCCTTAGAGAAATCTGGGCATTACAATTCTCTGCAACTTTTAAGTACAGTGCTCAGAATTCTTTAAAGGAAATAATGTGCTTCAAATATGCTTTAAAGGTATAGAGTACACACAACCTTACAGAGCCTAAAATCACCTCTCTGTGCTTTTCCTAGTCTTTGGGTTGCTCATTTTGTCATGTCCGTTAATTTCAATGAGTTGACTCTAAGCAGAATTTACTTGAGGCAACGCTCTGTCTCAAGCTGCAATCTATTGTTCTTCTCATACATAGACACCTTACCCTCTCCCTCTGGGTAAGATGAGGGAAATTTGGCTGACTCATCTCCTCTTACCATTACCCTGTCTTCTCAGCTCCCCTGGAGACACATCACCAGACAAACATAGGATATCAACACTCCTTTGTCAAGTCCAGGTATTGCCTCAGGGCAACCCACACTTAAAGGCTTACTCATAGAAAATCTGATAAGCAACTCATAACAAGAGTTTGCTACCCATGTGCTAGTAATATTGAGCAAAAGAAAGGTGTGATGGATACATCTGCCTACCCATTTGACATACACCCATCTCAGGATGAGAGGAAATTTCTTCTACTGTTCAGGGGAGTTACATGTTACACTGGACATGAAGACATCATACAAAAATGGCACCACCAAGTCCCCCCCCCCCCGATTTCTCATTATGAGTAATAATACTTAACCCAATACGTGATGTCATTACATTGTGTATTTTCTATCCAGCAGCAGTCAGCGAGGTGGTGCACAGGTAGGGAAAACACAACACAGTGGTGTCACATCACAAAGTAACAATTTCTAAATGTAACAGGAACTGGTGACTGTTGGTGCATGGTTTCTACTTTGGAGTTCTTGTGCTGGGGTTAACATAAGATTGGGTGGTCTCCACTGATTAATTTTAAGTGAGATGTATACTTGGACAAGCCTACCTAGAAGACACATCTCTGACCCTGAGGCCAGTCCTTTCCAATCCAAGTGAGAGAACTTCCCCCCCTTCCTCCCCCCCCCCCTTGGTCCTCTGCCACCTGTTGCATTGATTCCCTTCCTCAAGGTGAGTACTTTTACCTTTTGGGAAGGGTAGCAGACAACAAAGAGAATCTGGGAGCAAGCAAAACTGAGGTAGCTTCCTGCAAACTATGCCCACCTCTCAATTCTATGCACAGTAATTCAAGCAGCTGTCTTCATCTTTGATGATCACTCGTAGCCGAGTAAGATTGTCTTCCATAAATACAGTTTTAACAATGAGTCCGTAAGTGACTGTGGAGGCCGATTCTGGATCCACACGTCCTTCCACAGTGGGGACATAGGTTTCCGGGTGGGAGTTGATCACGGTGTGAATTTGCCAAGCATGCCTTCCTCTTAGCACGTTTCTCCCTTTTGTCCTGAGTTTGAGTGTCTTCAAAGCCCATGACACCTTTGCACTACTCAGAGAGTGAAGCACCCTTGCTATGAATTATCACTCCACCTTTAATTGAAAAAACATGTGGATGAAGCACTGGCTGTCAGCCTAAATCTGGGTTCAGATGAAGCCCTTGTCCTGCTGTTATGACAGTCATGGCAAGAGCAGCCATGAAGGCACTATTCAAGCTGAACAAAGTGAGTGGTTCCCCACAATGTACTGTTTATAGGTGGTTCGTGCCTGCAGGAGCATATCATGGTTGGATTCTGAAGTCATTGGGTGCATTTTAGAATAAAGGCCATCTCAGCCTATAGTGGAGATAATAAGAAATCCCATTACATTTATGTTATCTTCTGCTATCCTTTCTATATATATATATATTCTTTTTATTATTCTCCTTCCCTTTAATGCCCTACTCTATCCCTCTCCTATTAACTTCTGCTCTTTCTCCGTTTGCTTTGGCTTCTTATTTTGTTAATGAAATGTCTCCTCCTCCATTTTCTATCTGATCCTTGCTGATCTTATTTCTCTCAGGCTATGTCTAATGACATTAGTAAAACCAAGGGCTTGGACTGATAGCTATGTGTCTTTCAACATATGCCTTCACCAAAACCACTTTAAAGGGCATGGAGTTGTATCTGTAAGATGTTATATTCCGTTATATTTCTTTCAACCAGCACTCCCAGATCTCTGTTCCTGGTGCTTCTTTTTTCTATTTACTATTGCAGGCTCCCTCTTTCTTGGTGGGCTCTTTACAACACACTTACAACCTCCACCACAGAGTAAGTTTCAACTTTAGATATTACGTAATATGAGAAGATGAGAGACTAAGCACAAGACTAATATTACTCAAATGATACAATATTCTGATAAAGTGTTATAGAAGTCAGGTAACACTATAATAAATGGATGTCACAGAAGGATAGGTAGATAGATGATGATGATGATAGATAGATGGAAAGATGGATAGATGTCAGACAGAATGATAGAAAGACAGAAATATACAATGTTTAAGTGAGAATTTTAAAATAAAAATTGGAAGAATCTCAACTACGTTTTTCTGGCTTAGATTCAGTTTATACAAACTGAGGCTTTTTATTTTTAATGCTCAATTTCCCTAAAATGTGCGTTGTTGTGCACTTGAGAACTGCATTGCAAAATTCTGAAGGATAGCTGTGTTTTGATTCACATACTGTTTTGAAAAGGTCAAATTAACCTGGAAACATTTATTTTTTAAAAAACTTGAGGGGCGGGGGAAGTCCTTTACCTTGGGCTGAGAAGGACACACCCAAGAAGGGGATAGTTGGAGAAGGGAGGGCCCTACATGAAAGGCAGGGTAGGAAGGGTCACCCAGGGTAAGAGATTGGGAGAAGAAGTAGGCTCCCAGGTGGGAGATGGAGGATCTAACTCTCTTTGTGTGGATATATGGAAGGGTGTATGTGATATAAACATGATAAAGGGCCTTATATTATCCATAAGACACACCTGACCATAAGACACACCTAGTTTTTAGAGGAGGAAAACAAGAAAAAATATATGCAGGCTGTAGCCATGGGCATGCTATGTGATTTGATGGAGAATTTGGGGTGACCCAGTGCAAAAATCCTGAGGATCCACCCTCCTTGCAAAGTCTTCCTAGATTATAAAGCTCCAAAATACAGGCCAAAAGAGAACAGGTCTGGGAAGAGCGAGGCATACAATGGGCACCACCAGTGAAAAGGCCCTGCTCCGTGTAGCTCCTGCCTTGTCATTTGATAAGGTGCCCAATTGCCCTCCTTCTTGACATGGAATGTTCTCTATTGGAGTCTCCAGGTCCAATATAAAGACCATAAGAAGGGAGAGCAGGGACCTTGAAGTTCCCAACAGCTGTTAAACAAGCAAGCAAGCAAGCAAGCATACAGGTCACCTTTGTCAGAGGTGTGTCACGCCTATGTCCTGGCCAGGCCTGCACCCAATCTTTTTTCTGTACACTCTTGTTTGTTCTCAGTAACCAAAATCATATTATCAACATATACAAGGAGAAAAGTTGCTTTCCTTCATTTGCAAGGAATCATACAAAACAAAGCGGCACTAATAAAGAAAAGTTCCAGGGTGGCAACAGAAAGCAAACTAAAAATGCTTTTGTAGTTCTTCAGAACTATCCAGCAATATCAAGTTACAGTGGTACCTCGGGTTAAGTACTTAATTCGTTCCGGAGGTCCGTTCTTAACCTGAAACTGTTCTTAGCCTGAAGCACCACTTTAGCTAATGGGGCCTCCTCCTGCTGCTGTGCCTCCAGAGCACGATTTCTGTTCTCATCCTGAAGCAAAGTTCTTAACCCGAGGTACTATTTCTGGGTTAGTGGAGTCTGTAACCTGAAGTGTATGTAAACTGAAGCATATGTAACCCGAGGTACCACTGTATAGGAAAACTGGTGCTATTAACAGTAACCCTAGTTGGTTAATGGATTTGGCAACTTCCATGCACATGACGTCTGATGCTAATTGCCCTGCAAAGAGTTAAATGAGATTCAGGTGAGGGTCATATGCCTTGTCAATCCCAGCAGGTATATAACAGGAAGACCCGGTCTGCCCAGGGTCACAAGAGCTCAGTGAGATCTCACAAGATCTCACCAGAATCTGCCATTGTTGCTGCCAGGCACCGCTGCAGAATCTAGGTAAGGGAGGCTTGGGCGTTGGTGAAATTCTCAGCATGTTGTACGCTGAAAGAAAATTATATGAAAATGATGTACCGGTGGTATTTGACTACTAGTAAGCTTGCAAAAATGTATAAGACAAGTGCAAATATCTGCTGGCAATGTAAGCAAAAGAAAGGCACCTTCTATCATATGTGGTGGACCTGTAAGGTTCTAAAAGCATTCTGGGAAATGATATACCGTATTTTCTCTTTCTTTGTTTCTCTCACTGGCTTTGTCTTTCTTCTCTTTTCTCTCTTGCTTTTTTATTTTTTGGCTTTCTATTATTATTCTGTGTACTAGTTTGATTCTTACTGTATTTCACATTGAAAATTTTCAATATTTTTTTCTAAAGAAGTGCAAATTAAGTAGCCTCACATTAGAATGGGAACTAAGGGTGGTATTCAGCTAAGTGTTACTCAGAATATTTTTTTTAATGATATTTATTAAAGTTTCAAAGCAAGGATCACATAAATAAAAAGGGGGGAGAAAAAGAAACAAAAAGGAAAAAAATACAAAATACAAAAAAAATAGAAAACACTTAAAAAACACACCAGTCTTTCCATGCCTTACATTTCATTTCCTTACTTCCCTGACCTCCTCACACCTCCCTTTTTTGTATTCCAGTTCTGTTAGTTAATTCAGTAATTCCTTTTCCTCTTTGTTTTTGTCTTAATCCTTTAACTTAATATATTATAACTTTGGATTTTCACCTGTTAACAATCCATTTTTACATACACCTTTATAACATTACTGCTAAAACCACTTAACTTCATTCTGACATCATTCTAACATTCATTAATTTTGCAGTATTTCTGTAAATAGTCTTTAAATTTCTTCCAGTCTTCTTCCACCGACTCTTCTCCCTGGTCTCTGATTCTGCCAGTCATTTCCGCCAGTTCCATATAGTCCAACTAAGTGTTACTCAGAATAGACTCATTGAAATTAATGAACATTACTAAGTTGGGTCCATTAATTTCAAGAGGTCTACTCTGAGTGAAGTGTAATTGAACACCACCCTAAATCTCTCTCCCCCCCTATCCTTATCTGCTAGAAGACCTCTTTGCCCATCAGGAAACTGACTTCCTTTTAAAATACTCATAACACACCTGGGAAGATTGTGACTGAATCATAATGGAGAGAAAATTATTCATGACAGGGCATTTTTGTTTTGGTTTTGTTTTGACTGGACTTTACCAGTTGTAATAATGATCCCAACGAGAGTTTGGCCAATGCGGTGGTAAAAATAAAATCCTGCTTACAGTAGTGAAGCAGACTTTGTGGAGACTTTCAGTGAACAGGGCTGTGGTTTCATTTCTTGTCTGAAGACTGAAACTCTTGTTAGGACATTGGCTTCAGCAACCTCCTGGGCATGTTTCAGGTCTGACTCAGAGCTGAGATGGCTACCTCACACTATCATCTCACCTTGCAGGGCCTATGGGTTTTCTTTGGAAAGCTGTCATTTCATATTGACCCAGACTGACCCTCCCTGACCCGACTTACCTAGTTACATCTGCCAAAATTATACAGTAACCATACATGGCATGGCTGAAGTTGGAGAATTCAACTTTACAGTCCAAACTAAAGGCTTCTTAAAATAAAATAAAAAATAGAAATTGTCTCCCTGGAGTTTTTACTGTGCATCTTTCCTCCGCTGGAAAGCCAGCCACCAAGAGGATTTCCACAATATCAGTCATTTGTGTCAAAAAGAGTGAAATTTCTATATTGTTTTTCTCTCCACCCCACACTGTTTGCTTCACTTTAAATAGGTAATATGTAAAACAGCTTCAGTGCTGTAATGTGTATGGGTTGCTCGTGCGTAAGTTGCCGCCTCTCCAGGCTTTGTTGCCTTGCTAAACCTTTCATTCTGGGCAGCCCTTCACTTCGTGGCTGCCTCAGTCGCTAGCAGAATCCGTCAGTGGGCGTTTCTTAAATCTTTTCCAACATAAAAGTTGTTTGACACCCAGTCTCCTCCTACTCTCTCTGCACAGAAGTCTTCTGCGCAGGGTGGGCGTGGGTAGTGGAGGACCCGTGCTCTCCCCGCTGGTGTCCGGTGAAGAGTCCTGGAGCCCTCTTGCCGATTCCCCCATCAGCCCCTCTATATCCCTGGTGTTGCGCTGATTTGCTTCCCCATCTCTGGAGCGGCCTCTCTCCCTGCTGGGCCCTTCTCCAGCATCATTTGAGAGCCTTCCCTCCGCCTCTAGCTCCGATGTCAGTTCCCTGACAAGTGCATTCCACAATTAGAGCTCAGGGTACTTAATTAAGCTTAGCTTAGGAGTGTGTCTATATTTTATGGGCTGATTGGAGGGTGTTTCTAAGAAAACAGTTTTCTACAACCGTAAGCTGAAACAGAGGCTCCATTGGTGTAGCTCAGTTGGTTACAGCATAGTGCCGATGACAAGATTGCAGGTTTGATCCCCGTATGGGACAGCTGCATATTTCTGCATTGCAGGGGGTTGGACTAGATGACCCTAAGAGTTCCTTCCAACTCTATAACTTTATGATTTCTGATATTTACTTTTCCATTTGAAAATGCCCCCAAGATCAAAGCCACTATTATGCTCTGGTTGGTATTTTTATTTTGCATTATCTAACACACTGTGTTTTCCAAACTTGGGGTAGCTTAGAATAGATACAGATATCAATATTGATGTAAATCCATCCTGTTTATCTGTATGCCAGCCCTACCACTAGGTGGAGTGAAGCAATTGCCTCAGGCAGCAGAAGCAAAGGAGCAGGGAATAGTAGAACAACGTTAGGATCAGGAGTGTCAGCTTGGCCTGTGACTGTGGGTGCCCAGGGCTGTGGGTGCCATGGCCGTAGCACTGAAATTTGGGGGTGCCCGCTTCATGGGGAATTTTGTGGGTGCTTGGGCAGGGAGTTGACACCTATGGTTGGGATACATTGCTGTGTGTGCTGTATTGCCTGCTCTGTGCCCCTGAAGTTAACCTAATGACCTCAGGTGCATTGGAGGGCACCGACCAACTGCCAGTGCTGAAGTAAGATTTGGCTGCTGGTGTGTTCAGCTACTGTGAACAGCTTAGGAGGAGATGCCATCTCTTCCTTTTCCTCAAGCAGGAAAATGCCTTGGACCAACCTTGTCTGCATAGGCCTCTGACTAGAGCGCAACTGTGTTTTTCCATAACAGAAATATCTTTTGACCTACACTATTTGCAGTTAGTAGACCAAAGCCCAATTATGCCACCAGTCAAGCCTTGAAGCCCATAACCAGATGAGGAAATCTAACACACTCACATGCTTTGTTTGGAAAATGGAAACTGCCGCCATTTAATAATCTTCAAGTGCTATGGCCAGCCACTGGAACCATCCCCACAGGTTCTTTAAATGCAGCAATGTTGTTGTTATTATTATTTTGGCTCAGCGCTTGCTCTCAGTTGGCGGCTTTGTAAGATTTCCTGTTGCTGGTTTGATTCCTTAAGGCTACGCTACAGTTTACACATCATGAGGTGCAGAGGGGAAATAATCATCCATAGTAGAAGCAAGAGATGAATCTCTGTTCCAGAGGAAAGCCAACTGCCAAGTGTGTTTAAGCAGAAATAAGTTTAAAGATAAACAGAGGCCCACTGCCTTCACATGGTATGTGGTGTGTGTGTAAATCAGGAGGGAGTGCAGTGTTCATGATACAGTGATCGGAAGATGACATTTCTCTGTAAATTTCCAGTGCCTCTTTCTGACTGTAGATAAAGTGGCACATTTCTTCCAGGAATCATCTTTGCTTAAATAGAGGTCAGTCACATAAGGAAAAAGAAGGACTGGGAACAGTTTTCATTTGTACACCTAGTGCTGTTTTTCTAGAAAAAAGAGGTGCCGGAACTCACTATGAATGCCTCCCTTGTTCCCTTATAATGGCAATGGCGCCCACCAGAGAGGTGCCACAACTGAATTCCAGCGAGTTCCGGCTTTTAAAAAAGCCCTAGGTACAGCCTTGTTCTGCCACCCTCTGTAGAAATCCTTGTTCATCTAGGCCCAGAGAGTTCTGGAACAAACGTATTTGGAAAATGAAGGTCTCAATTAGGAGGACACAAGAGATACATCAGCAACACTTCCCTTGTATAGCTGATTCCCAAGCTTTCTCCTGGTGCACTGTACTGATTTCAGAGCTTGGCTTCTTCCCTTTCAACCTCAACTCTGTGTCCCCCTTTATCTCTCTTTCCACATGTTAGTACATTGGCTCCTCCCTCCCCACCAAGGTCTGCTTTCAAAGCACAGCAAGCAAGATGTTGACCTCAGTCCCTCCATCACCATTAGCCTTGACTCCAATTGCAAAGTGTCCCTATTTTCCAGCAACCAGTTCCAAATTTACAGAAGCCATCCTGGTTTTTTATTTGATCTTGGAATGCCCTGCTTTTCCGTAGGATCTCCCTATTTTCATCAGAGAAATGTTGGAGGGTATGCAATCCCATTTATTTGGGGGGAACTGAACATCCTTTGAAGGGTTGGTGTGGTGGTGGAACGCACTTTCAACAGCAGTAAATGATTGAATGACCATTGGTCTGATTTGCTGGTTAATAGCATTGCCTCAAGGGTGCTTTCTTCTGAGACCAAACTAGGAGACTCTTGTATGGTAAGTCTATGTTATTCCACTGTACTGCAGATCCAGGCATGGGGGAAGGAAAGGACATATTATGGGACACAGCTCCTGGGTGACTGTGAAGGTCCTATCATGCTCTTTTTTTCTACAGCTCCTCTGCAGTGAGAGCAGCATGACCACTTTTGAACCGCCACCACAAAAAAGAAAAAAAGATTTGTATTAAACTTCCATATATGCCTATGTGCCTAGATGCAAATGTCAAAACAATGACTATAGTTTAAATAGAAATGCAGTGCACTCCATGCCATTGGAGCCTACTGTTTCTAGGACAAAATATATTGCCTATTATTATAAGCCAGGAGCTTGTGATAATCCTAGAAGAAGGAGAACATTTCCTTGGACAAAGGACCATCTGGACATCATATAGAGTACAACTGTAGAGCAGATAGAAATCTTGCAAGGTAGACATTTCTGCTGTAATTGTTTTGTTCTTTCCCCTTTTCGTTTGCACCAGCTAAATAGAAATGTTGATCTTCTCTGGGTACTTTGCCACTGTCTGCTCCACAGCAAATTTCCTCTGAAACTGTAACCTGGGCTTATTTGCTGGAGTTTCATTTCCCTGTAAAACTTACTCTGCAACACTGAGAGGAAATTAAAGCACCAGAGTCTCCATTTTTCCACTTCATCACTTTCCTTTGTTGTAAGAAACACTGATTCAAAAGGAAAAGTTTATTTAGCCAAAGGGAAAATCAATAGCATTGTTCCAGAATCCTTTTTTCTTTCCTTTCCCCCCCTTTTTTTTAAAGAAAGAGAATTATACCTTTCTTTAGCTTTTATCAGGTTTTCTGTTTAAAACACACACACTTACCTTTGCTTACCAGATCCAGGGTCCTTAATACTTTTGGGATACTAAATGAAGCCTGCAACTCTTTATTTAGTCTATGATTGTTGCGAACTGGAGCTGATTTTTTGCAGCATATAAAATACCTTTAGCTCAAAACTAAGTAGCACTTTGTGCTGGGAGAAAGGGTTAACAGGCGCAAACAACTTAATTTCAAGAAGTCAGCTCTTTTTGGCTCAGCCAACTGGTTCCAGAATCTCACATTCCTCAGCCCCCTAGTGCACATCTGGACCTTAAATGGACAACGTTTTCTTTCATATAAACGGTTATTGTTCCGCAAGATTGATGTCGTTAATATAGGCTTTCAGGATGACAGATTAGCATCGCTGATTAATCAAGGCTATTAGCAGATAAATATCTGTAATGTAGCCACAACAGTAATTTCTTTTCCAATAATAAGATTTACAAATGCAGGCGATTAAGTAATTAGCTGACATCTCCATAGATTACAATTCCTCTGAGCTCCTTTCTCTCACACACCCACACTTCACAATTATATTCCTTAATTACTGTAAGCAACCCCCACTTTATCTTCTTCTTTACATGTACAGTGGTACCTTGCAAGACGAATGCCTCGCAAGACGGAAAACTCGCAAAACGAAAGGGTTTTTGTTTTTTTGAGTTGCTTCGCAAGACGATTTTCCCTATGGGCTTGCTTCGCAAGACGGAGACGTCTTGCAAGTTTGTTTCCTTTTTCTTAAAACCGTTAAAACAGTTGCGACTTGACTTCGAGGAGCAACTCATAGCACGCGGTGTGGTAGCCTTTTTTGAGGTTTTTGAAGACTTTGGTGATTTTTGAAGCTTTTCCAAAACTTTTCCAAAACCGTGCTTCGCAAGACGAAAAAACCGCAAGACGAAAAAACTCGCGGAATGAATGAGGCACCATTGTATCATAAAAATTCAGTGTAAATCATCAACAATCTTTTTTTTTTTGGATAGGGTCCCACTCATTCTCTTCTCTCCCCTCCCCTTCTTTGACAAAAAGTTAAGGCGTATACACATCTTTTTTATTATTAAAAAACAAATGCTATCCAAGATCACTGTAATGATTCCTAGTATAATTTTTTTACTTTGCAACCCAAGTGGGGACACACAAGGGGGATGCATAGCTTATTGGGAGGAACATATAATATTCATTCTTTAAGATCCAACCATTCCATCTTCTATGTGTGTTTTTTCAATCTTCAAATCCAGATATCACAAGCTCATTTTCTCTTTCACGCAAAAAGTCCATTAGAAACCTCCAATCCTTAAAAAATGTCAGTAATGATTTTCCTCTCATTAAACGTGTTAGCTTAGCCATCTCAGCCAAGTCCAATAATTTTATCAGCCATTCTTCTATAGTAGGTAAGAAAGGCAGTGTTTTTCCATCTTTGTGCATAGAGCTCATATGTAGCTGCAGAGAACTGGAAGTCCTTTTCTTTTACTCAATCTTTCTTTCTTTTTCTTTCTTTTCCTTTACTCTTGCTTTCTCCTTCTTTAGATTTCTCCTTTCCTTGTATTTTCTTCCTTCTGACTTTGTCTGGTTTTTAGATTACATAGCTGTTTTATCTCAGTGCAGTGGTACCTCGGTTTAAGAACAGTCCTGTTTAAGAACGATTTGGTTCACAAACTCTGCGAACCGGAAATAGTGTCCCAGTTTGAGACATTGTCTCCTGAGAAATCTCTACGTGGGACAAGAAGCTACAGTTAGAACTGGATATGGAACAACTGATTGGTTCAAAATTGGTAAAGGAGTACGGCAAGGCTGTACATTGTCTCCCTGGTTATTTAACTTATAAGCAGAATTCATCATGTGAAAGGCTGGGCTGGATGAATCCCAAGCCGGAATTAAGACCGCCGGAAGAAATATCAACAACCTCAGATATGCAGATGACACAACCTTGATGGCAGAAAGTGAGGAGGAATTAAAGAACCTTTTATTGAGGGTGAAAGAGGAGAGCGCAAAATATGGTCTGAAGCTCAACATCAAAAAAGAAGATCATGGCCCCTGGTCCCATCACCTCCTGGAAAATAGAAGGGGAAGAAATGGAGGCAGTGAGAGATTTTACTTTCTTGGGCTCCATGATCACTGCAGATGGTGACAGCAGTCACGAAATTAAAAGACGCCTGCAAATACAAACCTAGACAGCATCTTAAAAAGTAGATACATCACCTTACTAACAAAGGTCTGTATAGTTAAAGCTATGGTTTTCCCAGTAGTGATGCATGGAAGTGAGAGCTGGACCATCAAGAAGGCTGATCGCCGAAGAATTGATGCTTTTGAATTATGGTGCTGGAGGAGACTCTTGAGAGTCCCATGGACTGCAAGAATATCAAACGTATCCATTCTTAAGGAAATCAGCCCTGAGTGCTCACTGGAAGGACAGATCGTGAAGCTGAGGCTCCAATACTTTGGCCACCTTATGAGAAGAGAAGACTCCCTGGAAAAGACTCTGATGTTGGGAAAGATGGAGGGCACAAGGAGAAGGGGACGACAGAGGACAAGATGGTTGGATAGTGTTCTCGAAGCTACCAGCATGAATTTGAGCAAACTGCGGGAGGCAGTGGAAGACAGGAGTGCCTGGCATGCTCTGGTCTATGGGGTCATGAAGAGTCAGACACGACTAAACAACTAAACAACAACAAACCAGGCAGGACTCTGACCTGTCTTTTACAGGTTTTATTTAGGTGCAAAACTATTTACAGTGCAGAACCCCAAAGTTCATGTCTGCCTCAATCGCTAGCAGAATCCGGGAGTGCTTGTTTATTGGACCTCCCCCAACATAAAAGTCTCGTTACGTCCAGCCTTTCCCTTCCCTCTTTGCGCTTTAGACTTCGGCGCAGGGTGGGCGACGGAAGGGGCGTGCTTGGCCAGGAGTGGTGCTGAGGCTCTCACCAGCATCGTCTGGTCCTTTCACCTCTTCCCCACTGGAGGTGGGGCTTTCCTCCTCACCGGAAGAAGAACTGCTTTGCAAGATTTTCAGAGGCTCCCTGTAACACAACTGCCCCTTTGTTTCAAGCCCCTGCTCTGATGGCAGTTCCCTGACAGTATGTATTTCTTTAGATCTTTGAATAAGTCTCAGAAAATAAAATTTAAAACATAATTTATTGGGAGGACATACAAAAAACAAAAAGAAATGAAAGATTGTGTGCTCTTGATATAACAAAAGCCAACTTGCTGGAGCACCTGATCCAAATACGTTCCAAGGACTTCTTTGTCGCTGCCCTAAGACAAAAAAAAAAGAAAAAGAAAAATGAAGCAGATTTCCCCTCCCCCCTCAACTTATATTCTTCTATTTGTGGAATGATTTGACAGTTACTGTTAATTTCCTAAATGTTCCATGAAAGCAGACTGCAAAAGAACATGGGGTGAATTGAATGGGGGGAAGCATGGGCAGCAAGAAATTCATAAGAAATAGCAAAAAAGATAGCAGTGGAATTGCATCTATCCTCTGGCAGGGCCTGGACTAAAAGCTGTGGCAGTTCTTCCACCCCCACCCCCACTCCCCCCGTTGGATCTGACCCCTCGAGGCTCTGGCAAGTTGCTCAGAGGAACTGTACAGCTCAGCTCTTTCACGAGGGTCTAATTTTTATTGCCACTCTATTGACTACAAAGTGCTTCAGGTTGCCAAACATAATTTCACTAGTGGTGTTTTCAGGTGCAGGGTGGGGGGGGGACTTCAAAAATAATTTCCTTACTGTACAGTGATATCTCAGGTTACATACGCTTCAGGTTACAGACTACGCTAACCTAGAAATAGTGCTTCAGGTTGAGAACAGAAATCGTGCTCTGGCGGTGCGGCAGCAGCAGGAGGCCCCATTAGCTAAAGTGGTGCTTCAGGTTAAGAACAGTTTCAGGTTAAGAACGGACCTCTGGAACGAATTAAGTACTTAACCCAAGGTACCACTGTATTATCAGTTCGGTTGAAAATAAGAGGATCAAGCTTCTCCCGAAAGCTTCCCTTTCAGAGCCGCAGATTGGTGGTAGAGCATCTGTTTTGCTAGGCAGACGCTCCCAGCTTCAGTCCCTGGCATGTTGATGTAAAGCTGGGAATATTCCCTGCCTAAAATCCTGGGCTGCTGCTGCCAGTCAGTGTAGACAATATTGAGTGGGCTGGAACAATAGTCTGACTCAGTATAAGGTCACTTCCTAGGTCACCCTGAAAAGATGGTTTTCAACTGTGCCCACCACCAGCTTTTACAGTGCAATGCCACATATGCTTATTCAGGCCTGTAGATATTCACCTGCTTCTGAATAGACACAGAATTTTGATGTTATTACTTCCTTTCTGTCTGGTTTATGCACTTGTGCCTAAGATTATTCTCATAGGTGTAGAGCAGGAAGAGGTAGAACCAAAATAAACGTTTACAAAATTCAATTGGGGGGGTTGAGTACTTAACTTCTAATTTCCCGCCAAAAAAACTTCACTTTAAAATTTGCCTTGGAAAAAAATTCCTTTAAAAATAAATCTTCTGTAAGGTTATTCATTAAAAAACAAATTAATTGCCATTGTGCAAAATAAGAAAGCTGAAACTCAGAGAGCTTTATGTAAATCAGCATCCCTTCCTAAGTTTTGAATCGTGTTTTATTTTCCATTTCCTATTTGCTACTCATTGGGAGGATTGTTCATTGTTTATAACTAAGCAATTTAAGCTTCCCTAGTGAATGTTGAGGCACTGGTATTAAGGATCTACTTGCTGGATTCTAAACTTGCTTATAATTTTCATCTCAAGAGCAGGTGATTTGGCAAATACATTCCCACACCTCTGTGTGAGAGGGTTTCCTGGACAAGAGATAGCAAATTTCTCATGGGCCAATCATCACAAAAGTTTGTAACAGAACTAAGATTTCCTAAACCAACATCCAACAGCTTACCTCCCATGCCACAAAATGATAGGATGAAACACTGCATTGCAATTGCCAAATGCTTGACACCCCCTCTAATTTCTACTATGCTAGACAGAAAGAAGAATAAGAGGCTTGTAACGGTCAAATTGCGGGACACAGGTGGTGCTGTGGGTTAAACCACAGAGCCTAGGGCTTGCCGATCAGAAGGTCGGCAATTTGAATCCCCGCGACGGGGTGAGCTCCCGTTGCTCGGTCCCTGCTCCTGCCAACCTAACAGTTTGAAAGCATGCCAGTGCAAGTAGATAAATAGGTACTGCTCCTGCGGGAAGGTAAATGGCGCTTCCGTGCGCTGCTCTGGTTTGCCAGAAGTGTCTTAGCTGTACGCCGGCTTCCTCGGGCAATAAAGCGAGATAAGCGCCAGAACCCCAGAGTCGGTCATGACTGGACCTAATGGTCAGGGGTCCCTTTACCTTTAATGGTCATATTGTCTGCTTGGTACGAGAGCTGTTTGCTCATCTTGGTAAGACCATTATAGGCCTACTTTAGTTAAGCCCCAGATAAGCAAGAACACCCCCCCAAAAAAAATACCATATTACCATCCCCCCTCGGCATATTTAATAAAAATGGTGGGGCCCAGTTCCCACATAAGCTTCACATGGTGCTGAAAGAAAGTGGCTAGGTAACCACACCATGCTGTGGGTCAAAACAACACATAGTAGAGTGCATGTTTTCTCCCCAATTGTATTTTCTGTACAGAACACATCCTTAATAATAGTGATGGGAGGAACAAGGAAGAGTCCACTTCTCCCCTAACAACTGTCCGCACCTCTTTAAAAAGATTTGCCTCATCATCCTGATGAAACAGCACTGACTGCCATTTTCTAAATGAGAAAGATGGAAGTACTGTGAAACAGGAGCTCTTGGAGTGGAAACATAACATCTGCAAGACCAGGCAGTCGAAGGAAGCAGGAGAGCAGACTAGATCAACACAGGCATATTAGAGTATCTCATTCCCTTTTTAGTTGCTATCTTAAAAGTTATAATTAATAAGTTTTATGTAAAACAGATCCAGGTATTCATAAAAAAACCCAGAATAAATTCATTCCTTTTTAGCATATGGCAATAAAATGTTGCTCAGATGTTCTGTGATTCCAGTCCAAATCTGATTACATTATATGTGGTGCAGCATGTCTGCAATTTTTCTTGTTTCCCTGGCAACAACTGTAAATGCACTAACTCCCTGAACTGCTCCACCCCTCCTGCTGCTGATGTCAGACACAGGAGAGGCACATGAGCAACTCAGCTCAGTACCTGTCAAAGGAGTCGGATGATCTGTTTGATCACACAGTTGCTTGGTCCCACAAAAGACCAGTCATTTGGTGATCACAGGGCAGTGTTAATTTAGTCAGCTATCAAAATTCTGGTAAAGGGGGTGGGGAGATATCCAGTGATTCTTTGGTTTTAATCAAAGGAGGTGGAGGAAGAGGAAGAGAAATATTAATAGTGAGGAATCCATGGTCTTAGAACTGCAAATACTTCTTAGAATACTTCTTTGTATCAAGAACCAAAGGATCAGTCCTAAATGTGCCATAAATTGGGCATTGCTTAATGATTTATTCATACATAGTAGAATTCTTCTGGAACTATGTCATATTATAGATATGATCACAATATAGATATGATATAATTTTGAGATGAAAATAAGAACATCAGAGGCCTGATGGATCATATCTAAGGCCTGTTTCCTACAGTGGCCAGCCAAATGCTTAAAGAAGTCCACAAGCAGGACATGAGAGCAATGGCACTCTGTAGCTGCTGTTTCTCAGCAAGTGATAATCAAAGGCATAAAATATGTTGGATCCAAAATGCAAATGGAAGGGGTTTTGATCTAGTGGAGGATCCTGCAATCAGAAGAGGAAGATGGTTTTCATTGACTCCCCTTCCTCTTGCAACCCCAAAGATCTTTTCGGGACAGTTAGAGCCTCCATGGGAGGTGACACAGAGAAAATCACAGAGAGAGACACAACACTTCTGTGCGCTGAAGCTCTGCTGATTCTGAGACCCTTGCATTCATGGAAGAACTCCTGTGAATGGAAGAACTCCTGTGAATGGAAGGGTACTTTTGGATCCAACTTAATTAAATCATAAATATATTATAATCTCAATAGATGATATGTCTCCTATCCAACAGGGTCCACACTGATTTGAGCATTATGGGTCCAGGAACTGTGAAGCCATGGGTGAGGGAACCAAGGAATGGCCAAGTTGCAATAAGCCCAGGACAACCACGTGGGATTTAAACAGACCACAACTTTGTCAGCAGGTTTAAGTGCAGGCATTGGGTGAGAAACCCTTCTGTTGGTGGATTATTTGACAGGGTTAACCAAGGTTAAGGATCACCCTGTGATGAACATCAAATTGGGGTGACCTCCCATGAGATCACCATTTTTAGGGGTGCTATGACCGCAGACACAAGCATCTCCCCTGGCATACCTTTAATGGGATACCCTGATTCCTTTGAGTGGTGGGTGGCTCCCAACCCCTTGTTCACATAGGCTAAGGATCCAGCCCAATACCTTATCCACCATCAAGTTGTGACAATTGCTATGAGGTAGGTGAAACCCCTAGACAGGCCCAATTTTGAAATTCCTCCCTGGCCCCGAATACAGCAACAGATGCAGCAGTCCTACACATACTGTAAAGTGTTGGGTGGGTAGAGAATCCAGCATCAACTGAGGCTGAGGCCTGGGTGCAGCTGGCTTTTATAGCCAGGAAGCAGCCCAGAAGAAAGAAGTTTTCCCTCGAGTCTGTTTCCTAAACCACACCCCTAGCTCGCCTGTGATTGGCTGCCACCATGGGCGAGCCCCAACAGTCAAGGCGGCCAATGGGACAGGAAGTGATGTCCTTTGCCAGCCATGCAAATGTCAGAAGACCACTCAACCACCACAGACTTCACCACCACTCCCCTCCCGCTGGATATATAGCTCCAGGTGACTGTTAAAAGAACTAAAGACAAAGTCTAGGCCAGGCTTCCTCAACCTCGGCCCTCCAGATGTTTTTGGCCAACAACTCCCATGATCCCTAGCTAGCAGGACCAATGGTCAGGGATGATGGGAATAGTAGTCTCAAAAGATCTGGAGGGCTGAGTTTGAGGAAGCCTGGTCTAGGCAGTCACCTAGATCACATAGTCTGCAATATACTCAGGGGGGGGGGGAACTCTGAGTAATTGTTAGAACACAGAGGCCTTGTTACATTGAATAACCAGGGCACCATCAAAATGATAGGTTTGTTTTAAACAAATGATCAGTCCTTAACTCGCTTTTAAAAAGACTAGTCAATCCATGTTAGATTGTGGCTTTCGTGCCAATGTTATACATGTCTTACCAGGAAGAGGGTAATTTTGTCGTTCGTTTATATGCCTGTAACAAATAATAGAGAGAATAATTATGTGACCTTAATGTTGACTTACTGTGCAGTCAACTTCCCATTTCTCCTTTTAGCGCTGATGAAAATAAACATCCAGATGGAAGACCATAAGTTCACTCTTGTGTAATTTGAAATTTTCAATGGCTCTTGCCTCTACAGTTGCAACTGTGCAGAGTGGAATATTTTCTACTTTTAGTAATGCTTATAAAAAAATAATAATTCTATGAACACCCTCATATACACAACAAAATGCAGGACACCTTTAATAAGACTCGGTGAAGCAATGCCTGCAATGAATTAAGGCTCATTTTGTTGAACAATCATAACATCACCACTGATAGTACAAGAGGACTCTTGTGGGCTTGCTTCAATTCTCCCTAAAGAAACTGGAGCCAGTTTCTGGAAAGGTAATGCATAGATTCTCACTGGAAAGGATATCACTATGCATGCACATGTTTGCTATTCCTGAATTTTGTGTTTTGTGATGAATAACGACAGAACTACAGTGATGCATGTATGTTTGCATATGTATTTCAAAGTTGCAATCCAGTATAGGATTTGTAGCTTCCTTCAGAATTGGAACCAGGGAATCTTTCAGTCCTGCCAAAACCGGAGCAGTTAATTTCCACCTTATCTTTCCAAGTGTAATCAATGCTTTGCACCCATAAACTCAAAAGCCTGAGTGAGAAGGCATGCTCAGGAACTGAGTGATCTTTCATTACATGGTTTGGTTATGCAATGTTGGTGTAAATGATGTTTGTTGTGACAACTGCGAAAAGTTTCTTGCCCAGGATGAACAAGCGTTGGATTTGCCATGAACATAGTGGGTTTTTATATAGACATCAAAATTTTGGGAGCAAGATTCTGAATTGCTGGGATCACTTTAAATTCTTCCCTTTAATTTTTTGTCACTTTCCTAATTTTATTGTTGGTGGAGTGTTAGCAGCAAGTTTCAACACGATATGGTCTTGCATGCAAAATTATTACAGTGCTATTTACTGTGTTTCCCTCTTTCATAGTCAGGAACATGAGAAGAGTCTGCTGAATAAGGCCAAGGGCCCACCTAGCACTGTCTACTTTTCTCATAGAGGCCAACCTAATGCCCATGGGAAGCCCACATGCAGAAGCCAACTGCACTCTCCTTCCCCTGAAGGTAGAACATTGGTATCATACATACCCTGCAAGTGGTCCAGTTTTCCAGGAACACTCCCAGAATTACAAAATCCATCCCAGCTTCTGATTTGATCCCAGAATGTCCCTATTTTCCCCACTAGTGTTGCTGTTGTCAAGCTTGGAGAGGCGTAAGAGTGGCCTCTTACTTGCCTTTTCCCTAAATTAAAAAGTCCAAAAGGCTGTAACCTTTCCTCCTATGGGAGTTGCTCCATCTCATTGATTATTCTGGTTGCCCTTTTCTGAACCTTTCCCAGCTCTGCAATAATAATTAATTAATTAATTAATTAATAATTTATTTATTATTTATACCCCACCCATCTGGCTGGGCTTCCCCAGCCACTCTGGGCAGCTTCCAATAAAACACTGAAATACAATAACCTATTAAACATTAAAAGCTTCCCTAAACAGGGCTGCCTTCAGATGTCTTCTAAAAGTTTGGTAGTTATTTTTCTCTTTGACATCTGATGGGAGGGTTTTCCACAGGGCGGGTGCCACTACCAAGAAGGCCCTCTGCCTGGTTCCCTGTAACTTGGCTTCTCGCAGTGAGGGAACTGCCATAAGGCCCCCAGCGCTGGACCTCAGTGTCCGGGCAGAACGATGGAGGTGGAGATGCTCCTCCATTCCTGAGGTGAGAAAAGCAGAACTGTACACAGCATTTGAAGCACTGTTGCACCAGAGATTTGTATAATAACAGCATTGTATAACAGCTTTTGTAGGATGGCAGTTTTATTTTCAGTCCCTCACCCAATGATCCCTAACATGGAATTCACCTTTTTCACAGCTGTGACACACCATGTGAACAACTTCATTGATTGATTCACTACTACCCTAAGGTTGCGTTCCTGGCCAGTCACTGACAGTTCAGCCCCCAAGGGCTGTGAAATTGAGATTCTCTGTTGCTCCAATATGCATCGCTTTACACTTGCTTACCTTGAATTGCATTTGCCATTATAAATGATAGTTCACCCAGTTTGGAGAAATGGCCTTGGAACTCTTCAATCCTCTTTTGCTTTAACCACTGCGAACAATTTGGTATCATCAGCAAATATGGTTACCTTTCTGCTCATCTCTAATTCTGGATCATTTATGAATAAATTAAAAAGTACAGACATCAATATCAGTCCTTGGTGAACTCCCCTTTTTATTCCTTTCCACTGGAATATCTGTCCATTTATTCCTACTGTCTGCTTCCTGTTTCGTAAGTCTGCTTACCACCTTAGGTGGGTGCCATCGTGGACTGCCACACCTCCTGCCAGCTGTGATCTAGCATTAGAGGCACTGTCTCCTAGGCCATTTCCTGGGTGGCAAAGGATTTTCCCAAACTGCGCTTGACGCCTGGGAAGTAGATTCCGCCTGCTTTCACAACTGAACAATCGCAAGCAGGCATGGGAGCAGGCCACTGTTGTCGGATGGACCCGGCTGGGCCTGCTCACTTTGCTCAGATCCATGCCCCGGGGACTTAAGGAGGCCCCGTGGTTGACCTTGCCACTCCATCATCTCTGTCTGCCCCTCCAGAAAATGGGGTGTCCTGTTAAAGGCATCATGGGGAATTGCTTTGGTCAAGACATTCAGGCAAGGGCTAGGGCCACAGCAGTCCCCAGGTGCAACCCAGAGGGGGAGCTACTCTTTGATGTACTTCAAGAACTCCCAGTTGACCCCAACTTGAGTACTTGCAGAAGGCAGGCCAGAAGAGGTGCATTCTGCCCAATGCCTATGCCAAACCTCCTGCATCTGTAGTCAATAAAGTTGTGGCCTGATTTGACCCCAAATAGAACTTATCGTGTCTCATTATTTACAGCTAAGATGGTCTGTCAGGTGCATCAGGCTGGGGGACCTCTCCTGGTTAAGCTATGGAACTTGCTTCCACTGGACACAGCAATGACCACGAACTTGGATGGCTTTAAAAAAGAATTAAATTAATGGAGGACAAGGCTATCATCTGCTGCTAGCCACAATAGCTTTGTTCGGAGGCAGTAGCCATCTGAAAAGAAGTTGCTGGGAAATGCAGGTGGGCAGAGTGCTGTTGTCCTCATATCCTACTTGCAGGCTCACCACAGACATCTGGTTGGTTACAGTGACAACAAGTTGCTGGGACTAGATGGGCCATTGGCCTGATCCAGCAAGCAGCTTCTTATGTTCTTACGGATCAAAGCCTGTTGACAAAAAGTATTGACTTCATCAGAAAGCCATTAGCCAAACAGCTCAGATAGAAATTGCAGTGTGTTTTTGCAGTATCCCTGTTCTTTTGAATAACCAAAGCCCCCTAATAACTCATTACCTTTGATGACCTTATAAAAATCTGTGACTGTTTATTCCTGATATAACTGCAAGTGGTGTGCAATTACATGAGGATGAAAACTGGTGCCAGGAAGTACTTGGGGGGGGGGGAGAGAGAAATGAATGCAGAACATGCTGTAAAAATCCTCTATCAGAAGACTCATAGATTTTTACTGCTGAATGCCTTTAGGTTTTTCCCCTCCTTAACCAATTGGGATTCAGAAGTTACTTTAGTACTATCCAACTTCTAATATTAAAAATTCTGTCTCATAAAAAGCGGATCTAACAGGCATCAAAGACTTGCATTCCACTGCGACTTAGATGGCAAAAAATGTAAAAGTGCAGATCTGCACACACCTTAATATTCTCAGTAAGACTTTCCATCTTGCACACTTTTATCTTATAACTGCTTCTGCCTGTCAGTGGTGTTCATATTGACATAAAAACACATTTGGACTTCATAATGGTTAAATTCTTTTTGATGAATTGATTACATTGATTAGACTATACACTTTCCCAGACGGTTTACACCGTGTGCCTTTGCCCTAAATAATTGTATGCTTGAGTAAATGTCAGAAACTCTTTGACTATTTACTGGTTCTTTTTTAAAAAATTAAGAAGCTAAGAGGAAATAGGAGAGAATTTTGACATTTGATACTAGTTTTGAAGGCCAATCAACTGCTTTCAGAAGGTAACTGTTACCAAACTCTATCTCTGTTTATCACTCCCTGTCCCTGGTAAACCACTCTCCTGGTAAATATACTCCCTTTATTTGAGGTTTCTATCTTAATTTCCAACCAGTGACATAATTGCTCATTTGTTAGGCTTTGTGCTTTTATTTGAATGACATGCTCTTGGTGACTGCTTAAAGATATCACTTGGGCCGACACCCTGTGACATCACCAGGGGCCTCCACTAGGTCTCAGGTTTGGGCCCTGAAATCAGGGTCTAGGATGCTCTTGGTATGGCAACCCTAATTACCAGCACCACTAGACCAGAAGACTTGGTGACAGAGTCAACCAGATCCCTGAGGATGAATGAACGACCAGAAAAGCAGATGACTTGCAGACATCAATATCCTCTTATTCTTAGATGACCCACCCTCCCCCAATGCCATACCTCCCTCTCTCCATAATCACTGTTACAGAGTCGTTCCTGTCTTCCTACCCTGCATCCCCCCCCCTCAGATGGTCAATCAACCATGGCCAATGAGCTTTGTCAGAATTGGGGTGGACAGTTGTTAAGTGGTCCTCTGCTCACACTTTTGTCCCTCTGACCACCACCACACCACCTTTTAGCTGCTGTCCTTGAGCAGCCACAGTGGGCCTTGTTATGTGTCTATGGACCTAGAGATTGTTGCAGCATCTGAAGGCCCCATTCTCTTTTTCCCTGTCAGGTGCTAGTGCTGGTCAGTCAAGAGTGGCTGGTAAGGGTCTTGGGAGCCAGGATAGACAGATGTTGAGCAGACCTCTCCTCCTGCTCCTGACCAGCTCACTACCAGCACCTCTTACCCACAGCCTGTGTTTGAACTTTGCATATAGGGGAAACATTCTAGAACTCTTGAACTAGAAACCCCTCAGCTTTTTAAAACAGGTGATGGAGGTACAGGAAACAGGAAATATGTTTAGCTCCTGAGTCAATAGGACGAGAAAGGCAAATGTCATAATATTTAAGAAAATCGTTGTGAAACAAGCCAGGAGATATATAGTTTGCTTCAATAGAGAGACAGCATCCACAGAACAATGCCAGAAATATGCAGACAAATCTGGATTATTAGATTACTGTTTTTAATGTGAACAGTGTAAAAAATAACCTTCACTTTCTGCACTGTTCAATTGCATTTTTGGCACATGATCCAATCTCATAGGAATTGTCTAAGATGTAAAAAGTAATAAAATATGACAATAATTAGCAAACAAGTTGAGCAGGTTAATGAACTCTGTTTCACTGCATCGCAGACAGCAACAGCCCTCCAAAAGCAGGTGCCTGTCTGCATGCCAAGAACAAGCATTCCTCTTTTTTCTGCCAGTGTTTTGTTTTGCTGCAAAACTGATGTCTCTTCTGGGAGTCAACAGAGTTTATCATCTTATTTCCTACTCATTATCTCCATCCAAGAAGCTGACTTCATTGTTTCTAAAAATAGATAACATCCTTATTCCACTCCACAGGGATATCTTAATGCTGATGAGATGTATAAAATCTGATATTTATCAACATTTCAGACACCATATACATGTGTGCTTCATACACTTAGCACTGTGTCCTGTTACTTCCCCCTTTTATGATTAGAAACAACAAAGTTAACATTTGAAACTGTGGATACCAAAAAGGAAATAAGATGATTAAATACACTCTGTTCACAGTTGCCATCTTTCCACTATTCTGTAGGTTAGGGTTGCAAAACTGAAATTGGGTAGGTCACCAGAAGTACTGAGCAGCGGGGATTCAGAGCAGGGCAAGGCTAACAAACAGTTTCCCAACCCTGACCAGATGCTTCTGTTGGTGCAAAAGGTTCTGCCTTGCCTTTGCCTCTGACCTGCCACTTCATCCTTTCACCAGCCTTTAGTCCACTCTATCATCATCCTCTCACATGCTAGCAAGGTTATGCTTAAAATTCTACAAGGCAGGCTTAAGCAGTATGTGGACCGAGAACTCCCAGAAGTGCAAGCTGGATTTCGAAGGGGCAGAGGAACCAGAGACCAAATTGCAAACATGCGCTGGATTATGGAGAAAGCTAGAGAGTTCCAGAAAGACATCTACTTCTGCTTCACTGACTATGCAAAAGCCTTTGACTGTGTCGACCACAGCAAACTATGGCAAGTTCTTAAAGAAATGGGAGTGCCTGATCACCTCATCTGTCTCCTGAGAAATCTCTATGTGGGACAAGAAGCTACAGTTAGAACTGGATATGGAACAACTGATTGGTTCAAAATTGGGAAAGGAGTACGGCAAGGCTGTATATTGTCTCCCTGGTTATTTAACTTATAGGCAGAATTCATCATGCGAAAGGCTGGGCTGGATGAATCCCAAGCCGGAATTAAGATCGCCGGAAGAAATATCAACAACCTCAGATATGCAGATGACACAACCTTGATGGCAGAAAGTGAGGAGGAATTAAAGAACCTTTTAATGAGGGTAAAAGAGGAGAGCTCAAAATATGGTCTGAAGCTCAGCATCAAAAAAACGAAGATCATGGCCACTGGTCCCATCACCTCCTGGCAAATAGAAGGGAAGAAATGGAGGCAGTGAGAGATTTTACTTTCTTGGGCTCCATGATCACTGCAGATGGTGACAGCAGTCACGAAATTAAAAGACGCCTGCTCCTTGGGAGAAAGGCGATGGCAAACTTAGACAGCATCTTAAAAAGCAGAGACATCACCTTGCCAACAAAGGTCCGTATAGTTAAAGCTATGGTTTTCCCAGTAGTGATGCATGGAAGTGAGAGCTGGACCATCAAGAAGGCTGATCGCCGAAGAATTGATGCTTTTGAATTATGGTGCTGGAGGAGACTCTTGAGAATCCCATGGACTGCAAGAAGATCAAACCTCTCCATTCTTAAGGAAATCAGCCCTGAGTGCTCACTGGAAGGACAGATCGTGAAGTTGAGGCTCCAATACTTTGGCCACCTCATGAGAAGAGAAGACTCCCTGGAAAAGACCCTGATGTTGGGAAAGATGGAGGGCACAAGGAGAAGGGGACGGCAGAGGACGAGATGGTTGGACAGTGTTCTCGAAGCTACAAACATGAGCCTGACCAAACTGTGGGAGGCGGTGAAAGACAGGAGTGCCTGGCGTGCTCTGGTCCATGGGGTCATGAAGAGTCGGACACGACTAAACGACTAAACAACAACAACAATCATCATCCTCTGGATAACAGCTCCCAAAAGTCTCAGTAATACAACACTAATCATACAACACTAAGCCAAACCTTGGCTTAGGAAAAATATGGGTACTCAGAGAGAAAACTACAGCCTCTCCATGCCTCCTGTTGCTGCACTATCCAGAGCTAAGCTGTAGTTTGGCTTAGTGTTACATGCAAACCTACAAAGGTTCATGGTTTGTCTTCTTCCCAACAAACCATGAACTGTAATCAAGAGAGACCAGGTGAAGTGTGAAACAGCTATGAATATTTTCTTTGGGTACTGCGTCCTTGCTCATTCTCATTAACCCATTAACTCATGGTTTGACTTGGCATTACATGCAAATGTGGCCACTATACACACTGTAGACACCATTTGTGGGGTATATCAATTCATCCACCCAGAAACTGAACTGTTTGTGTACCTGCTGAACGTGCATTTTCTCTGTGTCAGTGTATATACAGTATTTCCCCTTCTTGGGGTGAGGGGAGGTGGGTGGCTTCTGGAAGAGTCTTTGAACAGATGACTTTGGCTTTCCTCAATATTCAGTCCTGGCTTTCCTCTGTTAGGTCCCTCCACCTTCCCTCTCTTCTTCCTTGGCTGGAAGAAGAATTTCTGCAGACGTTTCACTTTCATAAAGTCCCAACTTGTGTCCCACAAACCTGAGACCCTGATTTAAAGTAAACTCTGGTCAGTTTCAAAACAATCCATTTTCAAAGCATTGGCTCTGAAACTGGTTTGTGCAACCAGTGTTTCTTTTAAAACACAGTAAGACAGTATTCTGTGAAACTGAAACTAAATACAGTGGTGCCTCACAAGACAAAATTAATCCATTCCGCGAGTCTCTTCGTCTTGCGGTTTTTTCGTCTTGCGAAGCATGGCTATTAGCGGCTTAGCGGCTATTAACAGCTTAGTGGCTTAGCGGCTATTAACGGCTTAGTGGCTTTAAGAAAAAGGAAACAAACTCGCAAGAACTCGCAAGACGTTTCGTCTTGCGAAGCAAGCCCATAGGGAAATTTGTCTTGCGGAACAACTCAAAAAACGGAAAACTCTTTCGTCTTGCGCATTTTTCGTCTTGCGAGGCATTCGTCTTGCGAGGTACCACTGTACTGCAGAAGTATTTCTCCCATCTGCAGAGAAGAAGAGGGGAGGGTGGGGTGTGCAAGCCTGAGGGTTTATTTGGGCCCCATGTGGCTCGTGTACATAGTGCTAAAGCCTGGCTGAGTGTAACCTTTACCAACCTGCTGCTTTCCAGATGTTTTGGACTACATCTCACATCAGCAGCAGCCAGCATAGCTATACTGGTTGGATTTGATTGGACTTGTAGTCCGAACCATCTGGAGGGCACCACATTGGTGAAGGCTGCTTTGGTGCTACATGAAATCCAGTCCATTGAGAAAAGTGCCTGATCCACGCAGCAAGCTGCTGCACAATAGCTCATCATGTGAAATGATTTAAAACAGCCTTTGTGTACTGACCACACTGTGCAAACTGTCCTCACTGTTTAAGCAGAAGTGCAAAAATGGCTGAGCAAATGATTCCGGGAACTCACACACAACTAGCAAGCTGCTTTGAAGAAGCTCCCTCACTTGTATCTCATCTGTCCATGTCAGTATTAAAATCACTCCCCTCTTTGGCCATCTTTTCATCGAGTCACAACACAGGTAGATTGGCACAGAGCCTCAGAACCACATTACCCAAAAGGTTGAATTCTTCAGCATCCTTATCTCCAATATCTTTTTTTATCAGCGCCCAGTGTTGTAAAGCCTTCACATTTATCTTCCAGGTGTGCTTTATCTTTTCTTCCTGCTCAGAAAATTATTTCGCATTGTTAAATCAGCAACACTTGGGCACAAAGCATAGGGGGTTCCTCATCATTACAGCTTGTCATAGACTTGAAGGCAATCTAGACCATCACTTTGAATGCTGCCTCTTGTATCAGCAATATGACATTCTTAGAAGCTACTGATTTGAAAGCACATGAGTGTGAAGTCAAGCTTATATCCCGCCAATGCATCCTGATTTCTTGAACAGCTTGATTGGCTTAGCAGAGAATGCCTGATAAACCAATATGTTACATCTTTGATTTTCCCCAGGTGAGTGGTAATAGTTTCTGCTGTTTGAATACACAGAGACAAACATAGTGATTTATATACTCTCCATGTGGCAAAGAACTATGCTAATTCAAAACAATAGCTTTTTAAAAAGCCAAAGCTACAGTTAAAAAACTAAACAAGAAAAGCCATAGGACCAAGTTGCTACATTATAGTTCCCAACGAGGTGGTTCTCAGAACTTGATCTTTAGAAACTAATTAGGGAAATTTCTGGGTTAAAGAATTTACTTTGGATTTCTTAATGCTATTTTAAAAAACGTATTTGAAACACTGGTACCTGGTTCCATTATGTTCACAATCCTCCTCCTCCTTCAGCCCCTTGCATGGTAAGTTACATCCAGCAATGAGATCTCCCTCATCTCTTCCATCATGTTGTTTATGGCAAGAAATTTGGATACTGAGGGACCAGTCAGTCAACAGAAAAATGGACAGCTCAGCTCTATGACGATGTCACATTCAGCATGTGAAAATAACCATTTTAGCAGGAGAACAACCCATGAGCATAATTAAAAGGGAAAGAAATGGAGAATGGTGAACACCTGAAGTGTCTCCAGTCAGAACCGGTGCTGTGCTGAGTGACACCCTCTCCTCTCAGCATCATTCTAAAATGCCCTGTTGTCAGAGTAAGGGCAAAGAAAGCACATACATAACAATTCAGGCATGGGGGAAGAAAGACACATTTGCTATATTTTGAGGCATTTGTTGTCAGAACAGAGGGTGAGAACCTTATAGAGTAGACTCATTGAAATCAGTGGACTTAATCCCATTGATTTCAGTGTGTCTAGACCATATATGACTTTGCTGAGTATCTCCCAAAGAAATGGCTGGTCAAATTGCCCTTGCAGGGCCGTCTTGCCCATAGGCACTAGGGATGTGGGGCACCCGGGCGCCGGGCTCTTAGGGGTGCCAGGCCAAGAGTCCGGGGCCGAGATTTGGAGTCTGGGGATTGGGAAGAGCCGACAGCCACTGCCAAGGGGAGCAGAGCCTGTCGAAGTGCCACAGCCCTTCTGCTGCGGGCAGGCAAGGCGCTGAGGCAGGCAGCCAGCTCCGCCCTCCTGCGTGCCTGGGATTGGCGGGCCTTCAAGAGGCCTGCCCAGTGCACGCTACTCACACGAGCCTCGAGCTCGACTGTTGTTGCGCTGGGCTCTGCTTGCTTGCCCACCCCACCCCCAGGTGCCTGGCCCCGGCTTTGCTCTGCTGCTGCCGCTGCTTCGGGCTCCTCTGTTGCTGCTGAGGTGGCCAGCCAGGCCAGCTCTGCCATGTGTGCTTCGCCAGCCCACCCTAAAAAAAGGCTGACAACTCTAGGCAACGGGGTGGATCTTTGCACCCTGGTGCCGCACATGCTTAAGACAGCCCTGGGCACTTGTTATGTTTGTTGTGTCTTCACCCTTAGATGAAGAGTTTTGTATTGATGGACATCAACTGAACTTCCCCAAACCCTACAAAACTGAGCTGCATGAGGATCTGACCACAGCCTCCTTTGACTCCTGCCTTTCTCAAACTCTACAGCTCATTCTGTGCACCACAGCCCTTCAGAGTGTGAGTGGGGCTGTTAAAAGTGGAGCCTGAATGGGAACTAGTTTCACTGGTCTGCAACACTCGGCACCTGCTGAGGTACCTTCCTCAGTAGATGACCAAGTGCTGACAACCAGAAGTCCCTGGCCTTCATCTTTATGCCACTGCAACCTGCTCACCTCCCCTTTCCAAGGGTACAGTGGCAGCCCTAAGAAGGAAGAGCAGTTGTGGTCTCACGTGCCTACAGTGGTCAAGTGGGGACTGTGCCCAGAGGAAGAATCTCTCAAAGACCAATCTTTCATTCTTGGGGGCAAACAAAGTTTTTTTCTGAATAACGCATTCAGTGATACTACATTAGAATAGCCTGATGGATCACGCCAATGGCCCGTCTAGTCCAGCATTCTGTTCTCACAGTGGCTGACCATATGCCTGTGGGAAACCAACAAGCAAAAGTTTAGCACAAGAGCACTCTCCCCTTCCATAGTTTCCAGAAACAGGTAGAGTACTGTGGAGTGGGTCGCTTGCAACTATGGGACAATGCCTTTTCTGTTGTGACATTTGCTTTGTCAAACTATCTGCTCTGTGATATGCTCAGTTGCTTTCTTATTTTGTGGTGAGGGACTATATATATGGATATGAAATATTTATTTCTTACTGATAATGGTGTCACTGATATTGATCTAGCATCTTCTTTAAAAAAGGAATCTTGATCTTTGTTGGTATATTTTTTTTAAAGAATGTTAATAACAGGAGATATTGGGTTGGATTCAGAGTAAATTAATTCAACTTAATTTCCACTGAAATCAATGGAACTTAAGTCATGACCAACTTATCCAATGGATTTCAATGGGGCCTAAATTAAATGAGCTGGCATACATGTAGTTTAATGGTGAATTTTAGACACAATGGAGAAGTAAAAGATTTGGTTTATCATAAAAGATGCAGGAGGAAATGATTAATAGGAGCCACAAAGGGAGAAGGGAAATCCAGGAGATTCTTTGGAATCTTGTTTTATGTTGTATGTTGGATATGTGACTGTAAAAATTTAATCTGAAAAACCGTGTGTGTGTGTGTGTGTGTGTGTAATGAGCTTGTTATGGATCCAACCTATTGTTTTTATTATTTTGGTGCATTTTTATATGGCATTTCTAGAAGTCATTTTTTAAGAACACTATTTTTTAAGAGCACTAGTTCAACATAATTTGTTAGGATCAACTGACAGTCATAGAATAGTCAGCTGCTAAATGGTGCTGTAATTGGTTAGCATATTGGACTTTGGTTGGGGAGATCTGGATTAATATCCCTGATCAGGCATGAAATTCACTGGGATACTTTTGTCCAGTCCCTGTGCGAGTCTAGCCCTCCTAACAAAGAGATCAGATGCAAGACCAGTCCTGGCCTCCAACCCCTAACTCCCCTCCCCCCCCATACACACTGCCGGTAAACTTACAACATTGATAAACAGCACTCAGTCAGATGATGTCCATCCTTCTGCTGTGATAAAGTCCAGAATTGTGACCCCTTTGGATTCCCCTCCACTACATAGTCAGAGGCCCCATGTCCAAAGATGCTGGGAGCTACTAATGCCAACCCTGGGACCTCCCTTTCTTCCTGCTGCCTGTTGCCACCACTCAAAGCAGAGTAACATAAGTACTGTTGGAGGGTAGGGCTCTAGCTCTGCCACAGCAGGGCCATAGCTCACAGGTAGAGCATTTGCTTTACATGCAGAAGAGCTCAGATTCAGATTCAGTCCCTGGAATCTGAAGTTAAAAGCTGGGCAAAGAGACCATGGAGGACCACTGCCAGCCAATTTCAACAATACTGATGAACTAACAACCTGACTTGGTATAAGGCAGCTTCCTGCATTACCAGGCTGGACCCCATACATTGGCTGGCTTTTGCTACTTTAACTATCATATAAATTTCAGCCAAGAAAAGGGGCTGTTGAGTGTAATGTATTGAAGTGGGGAAAAGTCAGCTACTGTTAATCAAGATTGAATTTGGATGGATGAGCGATTAGTTGTCTGAGTCCCTGCTGGAATCTTGGCATACCGCTCATTTGTCTGGCATTCCTTTGCAATTTCACTCGTCGGAATAATGGGCTTTTAAACAATAGGATAACAGTGAAATGCTTCTTTAACTTGGCGGAGTTACCACTAAATCAGCTTATCCTTCCTCTCTTTTTTCCTTTCCTGACTATCCCCAGTATTCCCAGAGTTAACATTAATTTACATGCCATGTCCAAATGTACTTCATATTTCAACTAGATTAGAGCTCAGTTCCTTTGAAGTAGTCATAATGTTTGACAAGACTCTCTTGCGCTCCCTTTTTTCTCTCTCAGATGAATATAGTGCCCATGGAAGATGCAGGGTTCTCTCATCCTTTCTTCTTATTTTGTGGCGCTTTCTTGCGATGCTGGACAGAAACTGGAGCTTTCTCTGTGCAAACTGTTAAGTTGTGGGTGAACATATCAGACGACACAGTGATTCTTCAAACAGCTCTTGTTTAATCAGAGGCCAGAACAGAACTGAACTGAAGGGCTCAGTCAGCCTGCTTATATAGAGCTCCAGTACAACGTTACTGTAGCAACTTTCCAAAACTATCCAATCACTGAACGTCACTTTCGATCCTTCATTTGCATAACTATCTACAGTATCCCCCTGCTGGCCCAGGGTGAGAACTTCAGTACATAACACCAACTTTCCAAAGTGGCAGAAGGGAACATGCTCAGCAAAGGTTCCTCCCAACAGCCTGTCCCAAAGTAAAAGAGCTTTTACATGGCTTCATTCTGGGACCACACTCCTGAAACAAACAATACTGTCTAACCACACAAGATTCTTGTATTGTGATAATGTGGGTGAACCCCAAAGAACACCGCTGTACAAGTGTTAAATAGCAGTATGCAGTTATTCTGTTTCCTACCCTGCCCTTACTCCAAGGAGCTCACAACAATACTAGAAAGAAGGAATGGCTGAAAGAGAAAAATAGGTTTACCCAAGCCACTCTGTGAGCTTCATGGCTAAGTAGGGATTTGAACCCAAATCTTATCAGATCTAGCCTAATTACTACAATACATTGGTTCGCATCATGCTGCACTTATGTGCAAAGGGAATGGAGGACCAAAAGCACAATACAGACTTGGGGAAGAGCGTGTTCATTTGTACCAGGTAACCTAGGGGTCAAGGGAAACTGGTGGTTGCAGCACCACGGATAGCTCCAAGGGAGCAACTTGCTTTGACAAAACCCTGAGGTGAGCTGAGGTCTCATAAATCCCTTCCCCAAAGTCCACCTTTCCCCAGCTCCATCCCCTTGGCCTAAAGACTATGGCCAACCCTGTGTTCTGAAGCTAAGCCCTTCTTTGTCTCTCTGTGGTCTTCCACCTGGCACGCTCCCTGCACCATTGGGCAGGTGTGGTAGCATGGGAAGCACTTGATTCCTTGAGGCTCAGGGGAAAACATCTATGAGAGTCTCGGCTCAGGCCCTGCAGGATCTGGACCACCACTATCAGGTTCTATGAGCACAAAGCCAGCAGCCCTAAAACCTCTGTTGGCTTTTAAACAGAAGCATTAACAGTTGGTTCAATTCCTCAGCTGTTGGAGCAGCAGCCCTGGATTCATCTGGCTCCTCTTTTGGCACTCAAGGCTATGACTAGGTCCCAGTGGTTGTCAGAAACTGTGCCTATTGCTTTATGCAGTTCATTGTCTGGTGTATGATTCATTTCAGTGGTCCTTTGGAAGGGCAATGCTTTCCTGTTTGACCATTTGGTTGTGTTTTACTAGGGCTGCTGCATAACCAAAGAATGACTCTTGGTTCAAATGCATTTCAGCAGCTATTTGGAAATCCAGTAGTCAATGGTCATTCTTTTGACTACTTCCTCCTAGCAGGGAGGAAGCTACACATTGTTTTCCATCCATCCTTCTCAAACACACCTTCTTCCCATTTTCTCACCCCTCTTTGTTGTTCTGACTCAAGTCAGATTGGAAGAGAGCATTTAGGGCAGGGGATATTTGTGTCAATAAAGTTGTCTGTCATGTGTGTGTGTGTCTGTGTGTGTGTGTGTGTGTGTGTGTGTGTGTGTGTGGAATCAAACTTTTTAGAAGTTCATATTTTTATTATGCTTTTTTGCAAGGCCAAAATAATCAAACAGGCTAACTAATGCGATTGCTTGGTTAAAAAGAGAAAGTATACCACTGCCTCTCTGTCAAGAGAGAATGAAGGTAAGACGGGAGGGAGCGTATGTGGTGGAAGTTACTTTATCACACATGCATTTTCAAAGGAGAGAAGAGACATTAGCAGCTAACAGAGGCACGTTGTCAACTGCAAACATAAATATTTCAGATTTTCAGGTACTGTGGGAATGTCATTAATGTTAAAAAAAAACAGAAACCCATACACACACACTGACAACGAGGGGCCCTGGAGTCAGCAATGACCGTGGGAGGCACTTCAAGAGATGGCAGCAGAAGTTCTGACAACAGGCACTGTAATAATAATAAACTCATTTGAAAGGCGTGTTAGTAAGTAGAGAACTGGGACAAAGCAAGTGTAGTGTGGTGTTTGCATCTGAACGCAAAGAAGCAAACTGACACTTCACAGAGTTCCATGTTTTTGTTGTTGCAGGTTAAATAAATTAACAGCTGTGTCATGCCCTTTATCCATAGCTGCAAGAGGGTGAACAGTACATTGAGCCCCACAGCCTGAGACAGAGGAGCGAAGACAGGTTGTACAGGGAACAATTAGATACTTAGATTCAGGGTGGAGAGAGATTAAATTACCTGCCCACAGGGGTAGAATGCCTAGATCCAGAGGAATGTTTTATTAAGGAGAGATGCATGATAGAATATCTTTCCCAGCAGGAACTATGCATGTCAGTGTGGGTTATGTATGAATAGAGAAACAATAGCTGGGCTAGACCCAAAGAAACACAACATTGTTTTCTAGATCCTAGTGTTTTCCAGTTCCTCATCCACTGATAGATGCAAATGTACAGATGCTGCCCGAATGTGGGAGGACCTGGCGTTTAATTGCATCTGCATCTTAAAATGAATTTTGGACCACCTCCAGCTCACATCTCCAGACCACCAGGAGGCTGTCCTCCAGTATGTTGGTGGCCTTTGGTATTCTTTCAATGGTCCATTTCTGCATAATGAACTCTCAGGTGGGGTGCCAACATTCTTCACATAAAATAAAAGCAAAAACCAAAATGTCCTTTAGACCACAACATCGATTAGTGATAGAACATATGCTTTCTGAACAGAAGGTCCACAACATCTCCATGTAGGGATGGAATATTCCCTGTCAGAAACCCTAGAGAGCAGCTGACAGACAGTGTAGGCAATACTAAACTGTATGAACCAATGGTCTGACTTTGGCTTTATACTGATAAAGCAATTTATTGTAGATTTGTTGCTAAAGTCTAGGATATGGCATGTATAGTAAAGTTAACAAATTTGGCTAAAGTGAGAGACGCCAGACAGAATTTTTGTGATTATGATAGAAAAATAGATTTAATTTTATATTGGAATAACAAAGTGCAGGACTAAATGAACTCATTTTCTTTGCTGCAGAAAGTCTTCAGAGTAAGGAGTGTAGTAAAACAGGGTAGAAGATGATATGATTCTCCTTTTATGATTTATAGGATATATAAATATTGTTAATGTGTGATTATTTATTAGAAACATCAAAACTGTATTTCAAATAATTTTTTTAGAAATTGTACAGAATTAAATATAATTGTGCATCATTGTCTTAAGCGCCTCTATATAGTCTTACTAAGAACAATAAATAAAAAATTGTAAAGGCAATTTCTTGTGTTCCTAAGATAAATTGTCTCTCTGAACTACCAATATAATTTCCTTACACCTTCATGATTGTGGATAACTGGTCTATAGGCTTGTGTGCAAAACATCATCATTCATTACACTGGAAATGCAAATTATTGGGACATAAATAGGTCTGTTTCCCAAAATAGCCCTTGTTCTCATCACAGCCTCCTGTCTTGTACTGCAGTTACAGATTTTGAGTGAAAGAAGAACCAGCAGAAAATTATAAGTGTTTAGGACTTATTAAACCAAGAATTTCCTGGCTCACAGGTCACCTTTTTTCACAGCTATGGTTCATCAAGCTTTGAGTTGGTGAGTTTTCCATTAATCCTAACTGCAGCATGCAGAAACATTTTAATCCATAGGAGGTCAGATCTCCTGTAGTAGCTTCTCAGCTCTTAGATGGCAAGATGCCCAGAAAACAGAACAATGGATTGTTTACTGTTTATCTGGCTGCTTTATTGTTGTTATTCTCATTTAGAAAGCTGCTTCAGGGGCTGTGTGGATGCCTAAGAATGACACATCTAAGTATTTTGATAGATAAGTAAAGTAGACAGCGTGCCCTCCTGGGGCAGGGAAATGATGACCCACTGGATTGTTTACAGTAAATAGCTAAATTTTAAGAGAACTATCCACTGAATGAAAAATTGTTTGTGTGTTAGGCCAACCTAGCAAAAAGGGAAATCAGCTTCCCCCCTCACTTCTAAGTTCCAACAAGTAACCTGCAAAAAGCAACAGTGTCACCTGTTTCCTTTCAGTAGGGGGGAATAGGTTTAAGAATTCCATCTTAAATGAAAGCCAGGTTCTTTATCATACAGAGTTTCATTGCCTTAGTTCAGATGTAACAACAAACCATGGTTTCCTTTACATGAAGGAGTTGCAGTGGGACTTGGGCTCACACCCCTCTTCTCTTCTCTACACATAAGGAGGAAGAGTTCCGAAGCTTTCTTTCAGCCTTTAAACACGCCACAAACCCATCATATGGTGTCCAAATTTAGGGAACGATGGTTTGTTTAAACTATGGTGTGATAATCAGCCATTATCTGCAACTACAGCTTATACTCAACTAACTCTCCCTGATCAGTAGCCCATAGTTCCACAGTAGCAGACAGCATGGGAAGTGGGAAGCACTTACTTGACCTTTGGTCCATCCCATCAGTGCTGCTTCCCAGGTGATAGAGGGGGAGGGAAGGTCAGTGCAGGGTCCATGCACAGGCAGAGCCAATCCAGCACTCCCACTGGTGTGTTTGCACCGCAGCAACCTTCCTGCTACCTCAACCCTCCCTCTCTACTCCCAATAAACAGCAGCAATGTAACCCTTTGGAGATCAGATGAGCACTGCTGCCATGCCACCTGGTACTTCAGTTCCCAAAATTATGAAGTAATGGGAAACTGTACTGTATTTTTGAGATTGGAAGCAAAAGCATCCAGTCTGCTACTTCTGGCTGCAAAAGGGGTCGAGAGGAAGCAAGAGGCAACCCATTCACTTTTACATCTCAGCTTTGCCATCTTTAGTAAACACCATTTTTTATAAAAGCAGTTGATGTTCTGCTATCCTCTCCTTAATGGTAGGTTAAGTTTATGTAGTAAATTGCCATCTCTGATGTCTAAGCCTGAATGCTCTGATATATATATATATATCATGCAGGGTCGTCCCAACCCCCTTATTACTAAGAGACTACTTATATAAGGATTCATATGAAGTACTGGGGAATTTAAATCCTCATTTTCTTTCCTTGTTACAAAAATAACCATCACAATAACCATCTTTGCAAATTTAGCAACCATTAAAACATATTTCGCCCATGAACATATTTTACAACTAAAAGTGACATGTGCAGCTGTCCATCAATCATATCAACACACTATATGTATCCGAACTGTATACTAATGAGAGCCCAATGCACATATGAAGTTTATACGCACAGCTAAATCCAGTTAGATGAAACAGCAAATGAAAGAATAAAACACTATATTATGTTCTTTATGCATATACGTGTCTATGTGTGTGTATTTTTATTTTATTTTATAGGCATGCAGATAGATTTTGACATTTATGGTAATTTTTAGAGCGCAAAAATCTGAAACAAAAGCAATACAACCCCGCAAAGGTTCCAGGAAGAAAGAAAACTAAGTGTGTGAGAAGAAATAATTGTAAAATGTAAGTCAGATGTCTGAACGTAAGAACGTGTGCATCAAATTTAGCTGGACTGGTACTATCATAATGTCCTCTGTAGGTGTGTGGGTACACTTCTTTATTACAGTTATATTCCATCTTTCTTCCATATTCAGCAGAAGGCAGAATATATGATTCCCCTTCCTCCCAATTTATCATCACAACAACTTTGTGCAGTAGGCTACGCTGAGAAGGAAAGAAGGATTGGACCAAAGTGAGTTTCATGGCTCAGTGGGGATTTAAACCTGAATCTCCCCAGTTCTAACCATCACCACATTTTCTCTCACTTGAGAAGAAATGTGTATATATACTGCATCTCCTTGGTAATAATTATATAAATATATACAGTCATTCCTTGATTTTCGAACACAATGTGTTCCAGAAGTCTGTTTGACTTCAGAAACAAAGGCGCAGCTTCTGATTGGCTCCCGATTGTGCAGGCATGCTGGAAACAATAGCGCATGGGTAGGCAAACTAGGGGCCAGATGCGGCCCAATCGCCTTCTAAATTCGGCCTGCAGACGGTACGGGAATCAGCGTGTTTTTAGGAAGGGTCCTTTTATTTAAAATGCATCTCTGAGTTATTTGTGGGGTCCACCTGGTGTTTTTACATGAGTAGAATGTTTATTCTCTGGGTTATTTGTGGGGCATAGGAATTCGTTCATCCCCCCCCCGCAAAAAAAAGTCTGCCCCCCCACAAGGTCTGAGGGACAGTGGACTGAAAAAGTTTGCTGACCCTTGCAATAGCGGAAGCCGCATCGGACTTTTGGCTTTCAAAGCAACGTTCGAAAACAGGAACACTCACTTCCGGGTTTCAATCGTTCAGGAGCCAAAATGTACAATTACCAAGGCATTCGACAACCAAGGTACGACTGTACAGTGGTACCTCAGGTTAAGTACTTAATTCGTTCCAGAGGTCCGTACTTAACCTGAAACTGTTCTTAACCTGAAGCACCACTTTAGCTAATGGGACCTCCCGCTGCCACTGCGGCGCCAGAGCATGATTTCTGTTCTCATCCTGAAGCAAAGTTCTTAACCTGAAGCACTATTTCTGGGTTAGCAGAGTCTGTAACCTGAAGAGTATGTAACCTGAAGCGTATGTAACCTGAGGTACCACTGTATATGATATGACATGACATTCTTTGGGTGTTTCCCCACTCTTCAGAAGCAGCACCCACTCAACTGGGAAAACTTTATACTGATTTCTTTTCTTTCACACTGAGAAAGAACTCATTGGATACTTCATGTGCACATCATATGTTACCTGTGATCTGCTGCCCTAAACCCTTATCTCATTTCTTACATAACTCTAGTTTGGATCTTACTTGTTTTTGTACACCAAGAAGCAATTTGTACAGATTTGACAGCATACCCTTTGATTTTTCATCTTTTTAAAAAACGTTCCCATTGTTCTTCTGGTCTAGATTTCCTCAACAATTTAACATATAACTTACGATCGGCAAATGCCAGAAGAACTTTGGGTGATTGCTAACACAATGAGTAACTATCTGTTAGAATGACAATAGCACTCATTGTTTATAAAAGTCCCAAATTTGCTAAGTGAATTCCATGCCCCTCCCTACATAAATCATCTAACATACTACCCAGATCTTTATTCACTGACATTGGTTCTAAAGGTGAGAGGTCAGATCTTCTCTCCAGCTTATTCCATATGGTTAAGACTTCTGCTATAAAAACATTATAATGGCCTTTAAGCGTTCTTTATTTTCCACCCAAAGAAAGGTAAAAAGGTAAATAATCATCTCCTGTTCCAGTGGCCACAACCATTTGGTCTCTTCTGAGTTTGCAAGCCAGTTGAACATAGTATTTAATTATGTTGTTTTCAACTATGTCTGTATATGTGGAATTATTAGTTCTCCATCAGAGAAAACTTTCATCACCATAGATAGTATTACTTGGCAATAAGCCCCACTGGCACAGTGGGGTTTATTTACAAGTGTTTACAAGAGAACGCACACTGTTATTTTTCATTTCCAACCCCACCACCCAGATGAATCAGTTATGTAGGCTTTGGTATTCAGTCAGTGCTCTTTCAGGATTCATATAGGAACAGATAAAAAATAATAATAATTCAGCCAAATTATTATTTTGTCATGCTCTTCGTCCAAACCTTGAACAGTATGAATTTTCCATGCATGTCATTGTAGTCTTCACCCAATGCATTAAGCATGACTTACTTGGGGCAGAAAAGACTGCTAAAGAGTCTAATTCATGCCAGGAACAACAAAATACTTTAATACTTCTATGTGCGCTAATTCTGGGGGCAGTAGGGAGAAATAGTTCCCAGAAGACCCTTGTTCCCCAGATGCTCCAAGCATTTGAAAGAATATTAACGCCTTCCATGATGTAATTCAGGGAGAAGCCTTCTAGTTGTCCCCGCCATCAATGAAAGTTGGCCAAGAAGGCCATATTAATGATATGAATGCAGCAACATGAGTCTGAAATAGTAGCATCATCACAAATTTGGATCTCATCATGGCCTCCTATAGTCCTGTGGGTTGGCCTGAACCTGATCATTTCAAATCAGAGGGATCCGAAATGAGTCCAGTTTTTGCCAAGTGGGGTGTAGGAATCCCCCATCCCCGAACACATTGTCAACTCTACTTCTACCACATTTTTAAAACCATAGCTCAGTGGTTTTCAAACTTTGTCCTCTGGGCCAATTCAGTGTTTGTTCGCACAACACTGAATTTTGTATTGATAAGAAATGGATTGGGGAAAAACAACTAGGATTCTTCTTGGTATCACTTCATGCTCTTGGCTCTCATTTTCAAAAAGTTATCTACACATATTCTGGGGGGGGGGGGAGATACCATAATATAATAAACATAGAAATGTTTAAATATTTTTTTGATTGTCCTTGAATCTTTCTGCCACACTTGCCATCCGCTCCTGCCACACCTTTTGAGAACCACTGCTATAGCTCATCTCTCCAGGAAGAGTTTCCTTTGCTGAAAGGTAACACAGTGCATTGCATCCTGGTACTCTCACCCAAGGGGAGCTGAGCCTCCCTCCTGTGGTCAGGTAACAGCCAGAATGGGAAATCCCTACCAAATTCCTGCTCTCACAATCCTGTCTCAGAAATCTGTATTAACACCAGCTGGGGCCTCCAGGGGAGTGGTAGCAGCAAAGGGTTTCATCAATCAGGGCTTGGAACAACTGGGAGAAATGGAGTCTCCTGGAATCCCAAAGATCAATTCCATTACTTTCCAACAGCCACATCACGGCTGACCCCCGTGGAGCTTGTTTACACAGGCTTTCTGCCAACTGGAAGAGAATTTCATTGCCAAGGAATTAAGTGCAAAGGAAGATTCTGGAAGATTATGCTGATTATTCACATGTCTATTAAGTTCATATGGAACTCTGTGTCTTTTTCCGTGCAGCGGGAATAGGAAGCATTCAATGAAGAAAATTTAATAAAAACAAACGTTCTGATAGGATTACCACATCAAACGTGTTCTACATGATCCCACTTCTCTTTAAAATTAGAAAACATATCTTTGCTTGATGCATCCTGTAGGGCAGTCAGCCAACTCTTGCTATTCTACCATTTCTTGCTTCATAAAGAATTTCATTTAAACTATGGACCTTGTGATAGGTAATTATATGCAGGAAGCGAAACACATATGAATTTCATATTTATGGTTTCCACTGAGGTCACCATTTAAATTCCAGGAAAAAACTGCCTTTAGAAATACCAGTTAGTTTGTCGTTTTTATTTTAATTGCATTTCCTCCCCTCTGGTACAACCTGATCAGCAAAAATCAGAACACATGTTTTATGTAATATATTCTGAATCTTACAATAAACCCTGAGAATATAGCATCAGGCTCATAGTGCTGGTATCTTAGAAAGGCGTAGGTGAACATCCTTTAGATTAGAAAAAAAGGAAAAGGTGAAACATTATTTTTTAAAGCCCACACTCCTTGATCTTAATTTACATGCCCCAAAATCAAACACGGGGTTATAGCAGTGAGAAGCAAATGAAAATATTTTGTACCATTGCATGTTGTTCTTTTTTAAAAAGCTAATAGTTGCTCATGTTTGCAGTGCCACACATGAAGCTGTGTCATCGAGTCTCAAACACTGAAGTCAAGGGCAGCTTCAGACATTAGGAAGAGGTGAAGGAGTGAGGAAGCATAAGCTCCTAGGTGCTTCCTGTTTCCTATGTAATATGCCCAAAGCAGGAAATCACACATCTCCCCATGGCAAGATACATGAGTTCTGGGCACATCTGGAACTCATGTATCTCTCTGCTGGAAATTTTTGTGATTTCCTCCTTTGAATGATACACATGAAGTGCAAAAGAAAAGGAAAAAAAGGAAATGTGGATCATTGAAGCCTCTACTTCTATATAACATTTGAAGTTGCCGAAACATTGCATCACAGTTCTTGCGGTCATTTTGTTATGAACACAAGAATTCCCTTTTAGAAACAAGCAAATAGTCCTATAGTTCAATGACATAGGCTAGGCACATACCTTCCAAGTGTCCCGATATCCCAGGGATATCCCTGGAATTACAAAAGCCATCCTAGCTTCTGATTTGATCCCAGAATGTCCCTATTTCCTCCACCAGTACTGCTGCCACCAACCTAACTTGCACACTCCAAAACAATGCGAGAACCAAAACACAGCCACCCAATGAAATTTGCGCTGAATTTTGCATTTATCCAACCAAGCAACATGTACAAAAATTCGTATACTGGTGAAAATAACGTTGAAAAATGCACTGTTTTAGCGGTAAATGCTTTGCAAAAATGCATTAGGGAAAACTGCTGTATATTTATCCTAAATGAAGGTGCATTTTCATGAGGACTCCTCCCTCCCCCCCCCCCAAGTTTGCTAACTGATATGGAAATGCAAAAAAACTGAATATAAAAGTGAAAAAAGAGAGAAACAGAGAGAAATAAAAATTGATAAATTCTTCCATCCCTAAATGTCTATTTTCCCCTTCAGCAAGGCTTGAAAGTGCTTAACTTTGGTCCTAGTTTGTCATATTTAGAAGAGAAGTCTTGCAAAAAAAAAATTAAATCAAATGGAGGAGGAGGAGGAGGAATATGTTGAAATTGTAACTTTAAGCACAAAAGACAAACATTCCTCTTCTTGGGATCATTGCCAGCACTTTACTCTCATTGTACCAAATGATTTTGTGTATGTTTCTTGGTTCCTTTATTGTCAGTTAATTTACAAAGCATCTGCAAATGAAGACTGAGGATGTAAACTATATTAAGCTGAAGCTTCTCATTTCTCTGGAATCTATAAGATAAATTTAAAATGAGATTAGGATCACATCTTTAGGCATTTGCTTCATGTGCTTTACAGTTCTTATGTATTTATCAGCTTCTCATTGAAGAAGTCCCTGGTGTATGTTTTAATCTCATTTCAGTTCATATTCTTTCAATTTTCAGTTGATATGAAAGATAGATACTTAAATATGATTTGCAGTTGAATTTAAAGAAGCTGTGTTTTCTTTAGGCAGACTAAACTTATGTAAATAAACTATTTTATCCCAAAACAAGAAGCAGAATAATTTTGGTGAGGGAAACCTTTGCTGACACCTGGATGGCGGCATAAAGTTGGGAACCAAAACAAAAAATGTTAACATAATTGGCATCTAAAAACAAACCATCATTTCCAAATGCCACATGGTTAGCGTAGGTTTTGTGCTGGTTACACTACACCCTAAACATTGCTTTGTGTTCTGAAATGAGAAGAGTTTAGAAAGAGAAATGTACACCATAATGTGGAACTGCCTACAGATACAATCAAGGGGGGAAATGTTATAATTTAATGCAGAATCAGGGTTGAGGCTTACAAAACCATAGCCATATTAAATGCTGCCTTCTGTTCTGAAGGGACCACGTTCACTAAATGATTCAAGGTGGGGTCTGAATGAACAGAGGTTGCATTGATTTCCTATCATGCAAGTAGCCTTGATCTTCCTAGGGTAGCCAATGAGGTCCCCTTCAAATATGGTGGGCTACAGCTCTCTTAAACCCTGACCACTAGGCCATGCTGGCTGGGAGCTGGTGGGAGTTGCAGGGCATCCCCTCCCCCGAGGTTTTATATATACAGTGGTACCTTGGTTCCCATACTTAATCCGTTCCATTCCAAAACCAAAACACTTTCCCATAGAAAATAATGCAAAATGGATTAATCCATTCCAGACTTTTAAAAACATGAATTTTACTAATGAGACCATTGATCCATAAAATGAAAGCAATAATCATTGTACTGTACTATAGAATAAATAAGATAGTTTTGTGGATGATTAAAAAATGTTTTTAAAAAATCTTACCTGCACTGATGATAGTCATTGTTTGGATGGGAGGGGGGCTTTTATCCATTTCTGCAATCACTCAATCAATCAATCAGTAGCTGGACTGGGTTCCACACAGTCACAAAAACAAATTAACTGAAAAAGCCTCAAAAACAAAAACGCAAAATAAATAGCAAAAACAAAAGCGTTAAACTTAATCCATTACACAAGTCGGTTTGACTTCAAAAATGTTTGAAAACCAAGGTGCAGCTTCTGATTGACGCAGGAGCCCCAAAAACAACAGCCGACAGCCGCATTGGACATTCAGCTTCCGAAGAATGTTAGAAAACCAGAATACTTACTTCTGGGTTTTCGGTGTTTGGGAACCAAGGCACCACTGTATATAAATAAATGTCAATATATTAACTCTTCTAGTCTAGTAATGCCAGTCAAATTATGCAAGTGTGATAGCCTTAAACCCATGTGAAAGTGCAGATACGCAGAATGTGACTTGCAATCCAAACACAGCACAGGGCCCAGACACAAATTTTGTACTCTTGAAAGTCTTTACAATCTAACTAAATAAACAAACAAAACCAGGTCTGAGTCAAGTGCACGTATAAGGCACATTTGATGTGAACACAAAACTAAACATTTCATGTCATTTGCACAGTCCTGTGGAATGCTCTTCCAGTAGATACTCAGCAGACACCTGTTTAAACCTTTAAATGTCGGCTGATTTCCCCCCTAAATTGCCAGATTATGAAAGAATGAGGAAAACATCTTCTGTAATAGCTGGTGGTGTGTGATTTCAAATTTTCATTGTATACATATAATAGTCGTAAACCACTATTTTTTTTTCTTTTGGGGCGGGGAATCAAATTGCGGTGTACGAGTATTTTTTAAATAAATGCAATTAATTAATTTTAAAAATAATCACTGCAGTTCTGGGTACATTGCAAAACTGGGTGCAGTACCAGATGCTCCTGCGGCGTGTTGCGGATCTGCACTCTCAGTAGATTCCATCAATAATCAAAAATTTATATTGATTATTGGTTTAATCTACAACTACTCCACGATACCGGATGGCTTTGCACCAGTTTACACCTCCCCCCCCCTTTGACGTTCAGCTCTAAACAACTCTATAATGTGTGCTGTTTTATTATCTTTTAATATTTCATTAAAGGTGGTTAAAGAAGACAAATCAGTGATGATGATTCCTGCCAGAGGAAAGCCTTTGTACTAGTTGCAGTACCTCTGACAAGTCTGTGCATACAGGAAGCCTGTCTTTGATGCGCAGAGTCTGTACAGCAGCAGCCATATTAATGTGCATTCCACAACGGTTGCTGCACTCTGCTACTACTGCATGCCCCCCTTACCACTGGCACAGTAGGACAGGCTATTTCCATTGCCTGCAATATTACATTTCACATTTCTCCTTGAGGCACAATTGCAAGCTACCAAGTGGTGCTAAAGCAAAATATATTAAAAATGTCATGAAGCTTTGTGCTGGGTCTATGATCCTCTCGCCGAGTCCCCTAGGATGTGGTGCCAGCACAGTAGCTAATAAAATCAGACGGTAAAAACTTTTTATAGTCATCTGGACCCTTCCATCGCTGCTTATGTGAATCTTCTTAAAAATAAAAAAGAGGGGGGGGAGAAATCCTTCATCGCTCAACATGCCCTACATATGTCGCTTTAAAACAGCCAAGTGCTATTGTTCAGTACAATTTTTCAGCTGTTACTAAACAGAGAACATTGCAGAAGGGTGGGTTATGAAGGACTGCTAGTTTTGAGCATTGATTTAATGGTTGCAGTTGACCAGCATCTAGATTGTGGCTTTACATTCTCCAGAATTTGAACCCAGGCCATTTCTTTTTGTGCTACTACTCTTGGAACAGGAAGTTTTGCTTATTATCTTTCTAATAAGCTAGTGGGTTTCTTGAAAAGAAGAAGAAGAAGAAAAGAATTCCAGTCAGCTTGATTTGGAAGAGGTGCCCGATTTAAAATATTAAAGACTCGGCAGAATTAAAAGCTACAAAACAACAATATCATTGAATTCAATAGAATCTGGAGAGCATTTTGATATATAATTTATATTAGTAAATTATTTAGTATTTATGCAAATTAGCCCATTATGAAGAGCCCCTGTGTTGTGAATGGCACTTCAACCCATGTACCCATCAACTGCTAATAAAATAAATATTGAAATAAAATATGTTTTTAGTTCAGACTTATGTATGTAGATGGCATCAAGCGGTAGAGAGTGTATTGGAGCACAAAGCTTTGTTTTTTACCCGGGGATTTTTTTTTTATCCTGAGAATGTAATGAGTAGAGCTTGTTTCAAGAGAATTCTGGCTTGAATTTTCTATATTGCATATAATATCAAGTTACAGTCTGCCAAACAGCACTCCCGTATCACCTCTGTTCATTCCGGTGGGAGTTACACATTAACAGCGGATAGAGCACAATGCCAGACAATTGCTTATTGCAACAGATGCTGTACATACATCATAAGCAATTGTTCTTTTTCCTCGAAGAGAAAGAGGAAGTAGCCTCATTTTGCTAGTGTGGAAGGAATGCGTTGTCAAGAATCTATTCTGAAGCTGGACTTGAACACAAGCCCTTGATTTCCCAGAATGCACCTGGCCTATAAATCAACAGGAGTCACCCTTGTTGAGTGGAATAAGATAGAGAAGAGAGATAGCTCAATGGCAGGGCACATGTTTTACATGGGAAAATCCCCAATTCAGTCACTGGCATATCTGAACATAGCTAGGAAAGACTCCTGTCTGAAACTCCGGAAAGGTACTACCAGTCAGTGCAGATAATACTGAGTTGGATAAACCAATAATTTGATACAACATAAGGCAGCTTTCCAAGTTGCCTCTCACCTTCCCGTCTCAACTTCTGATTAGTCACAGGCAAACACATAACACACTCCAAGCTTGTCACTTCTTTAACTTGCACTGCTCTTCCCTATGCCCACCATCAGGAACTTTTCTGAAAACATACTTGAAAGCTGGTAAGCCTAGCTGTAGGGTGACTCTACACTAACTTTTCCAGGGACAGGATTCCAGCTCTGAATTCATGTCCTGTTAACAATAATGGAAGTCATAGAATCATAGAACTGTAGAGATGGAAGAAGTCCCAAGGGTCATGTAGTCTTGCAATGCAGGAATCACAGCTAAAGCATCTACAACAGATGGACATCCAAGTTCTGCTTAAAGACCTTCCATGAAGGAGAGTCTGCCACCTCCAGAAGAGACCATTCCACTGCCGAACATCTCTTACTGTCAGAAAGTTCTTCCTGATGTTTAGTTGGAATCTCCTTTCTTGTAGCTTGAAGCCATTGGCTCAAGTCCTACTTCCCAGAGCAGGAGAAAACAAACTTGCTCCCTCTTCCACGTGACAGCCCTTGAGATATTTGAAGACCAGTGCAAGCTTGTTCTTAACTTGCAGACAGAGAATTGTACAATCAGATGTTTCTTGGTAGAACTTCTTTTGTACAGATACCATCATTATTATTTCTTATTCTAGATGGATACATTTATTATTATAAGATAAATAAATAAACAATAAATAAATAAATAGATAAATAAATACACAAGCCCACAAAATGGTGGTCTCCACCATGGGAAGGAAGACTTGGGACACGAAAGATTCCATATGTCGATAGGAAGATTCCATTTGGAAGACAGGTGCTTAATCAGTTGAAACCGAATCGTAAAAGCCGGGATGAAGGAGAACACGTTTTTGCCTGGAGATGGAATTTGAGAGCTGGGGTGGATGAGCTAACTGTTTGCATAAATTGCACAGCACTGGCACTTTTGGAGCGGACACTCCTGTTAACGCTAAGTCTCACTGGGTAGTATAATGAAAAGGAAATAAATCCTTACAAGAGGACAGAAGTACAGAATGAAGATGGGCTAAAACTGTATTGATGATCAAATGCTATCATCGAATCACTAGCAGAAAGGATTGCCCTTTGTCACATGCCTAAGGCACTGTTCTAAATGAACAGTAGATAGGAGAGGGGAATTCTGTAGAGAGTGTAAATTATATTCTCTTGATAATATTTTATCCTTCCTTTTGGCTGTAGAATACCCAAACAGTATACATGAGAGGAAAGGAAGACAGTTACGTGGATGGAAGTATAGCTTTATTTCTTGTTGCTGAAATACAGATTATCTGCTGCCATGTCCAGACTTTTATAAACTATCACCTGGATCCAAGTAATTACAGAAATCTGGACTTGTAGTTTTCAAACAATAGCAGGTGCAAGTGTACACACACAAACAAATCAGAGTTCCATGAAAAAACTTGCTTGTGAAACTCAAGGACAATGATGTGTCCTTGAGTTTTATCCTGTAAGCCACCCTGAGACCTGCAGGTATAGGGTGGTATACAAATTTAATAAATAACAACAACAATCTACAATTTGTCTGGAGTTGAAAAGACACCTTCTGCTGCAGTAGAAGGAGACATAAAAGTGCTCTGCTGGAAAACTTGTAGAGTTACTACTAGTCACAGTAAACAGTTCTGGGATAGGAGGACCGATAATCTGAACTGGTAAAAGGCATGTTCCTGTGTTTCCTTAAATAAAGGTCAACCTTGCACCTGGTTGTTCTGAGAGATTGCAAAGGATTCCTGAGAGGAGCAGGACTAGTAAGGAGATTTTTCACCTAGTCTGCCTACATGAACCCATCGTCGCATCAGATTTGTGGTAGAGTTAGTGGTTCCCAATTGGTGGTCCTCGGACCCAGAGGGTCCACACAGCCTACCCAGAAGGTCCATGGCACATACTTGTCAACTGTCCGGGACAGGCCATTGGGAGGGGGGAATGCTTTCCCATGGGTCAGAGAAGATATGCATCCCAGTTTTATACTGGGACATGTTGGAGGGTATTGGTGGCACATTCACAAAACAAAAACTACAACAGATATATCAACATTTTTTTTTCAAAAGTAGAGATTCCAAGAATTGGCTTTTGAAGAACAGGGAGTCTGCAGTACTTAGCCAGTGGGGAATCACTGACCCAGATGATGTCATTAGGAAGAGACTGCTTTGCTCAGAGTTAAGTTAGCGGTTGTCAAGCACTTGAAGAAATCAAACCTGATTCAGCTCTCCTAATAATGCATGCTGCCAGAAATGGCAGAATCCTGCCACTGACTACTTAGCAGCACCAGTTTCAGCAAGCTTAATAGCTCATAAAAGTCAGAAAATACCAGGAAGTGCATAGCAGCTGAGTTAAGGTCTAGCAAAGGGAAAAGTACTTGACTGACAGAACAAGCTGCACACTCCAGTCCCAGACAGAATGGAACCATTCAAAACAGCATCACCAGAGCAGTTTGATTTCTAGTCCCCTGGAATGTGGACTAAGTGGATTAGGCACTTCAATCAATTCAAAGAATCCTCTGAATAAAACCTGAAGTTTACCAAGATGAAATCATGATGTCAGCAAAAAGCTCAGTATAGGAAAGTGTTAGAAGCCTTTCATGGGGAAGGCAAATGTACAATTCCCCAGGAAGAGACACTGTAATCTACCGTTGCTTCCTGGGAACATTTTTGTTTGTTTTTAACGTTCCTATGCAGTCACATGGACTGCAGCTGTAAATATCAAAATGTCAGAAGTCCTTAAAAATTTTCTCTTTTAAAAAAATATGCAAAATAAACAGGTCAAAGTAGAATCAGTTTTGTACATACATAAAACCAGCACAGATTGGACTAAGGTTAATCTCTGCACCCCCCCACCCCCCGGAAGCCTGAACGCTTCCATTAGAAAGATTTCCCATAGTCTACAGTCTAAAGAGCATCCCTTCAGCTAGATGATGTCATCAGAAAGGGACGGCTTTGTTAAGAGTTAAGATAGCTGTAATAAAGCACTTGAACAAGTCAGACCAGTCTCAGCTCTCTTAATAGTACAGGGTCCAGCTGCAGAAAGCGTAAACCATGCCACATGAGTAACAGGGCCTGAAGCAATCAGGAAAAGATCTGTCCCACACTTTCATATATATTAGAGCGAATCCAGGCCAGTAAAACATGTGTGTGCCATTAACAGTTGACAGTGGGCACATTTTCTTCTCAAGTTCAAAAAAAGGGACTTGGCTCTAACTGGTTGGTAAATATGTGTTTATATGCATAGTCCACTTTAAGAACATATAAAAACCAACTGAAAATATCCCAGATGTTAAAGCCTCAACACCTCCCTACTGGTATAAGACATCCGAAAGTCAGCCAGTACGAAAAGATCTTGCTAGGCTTCTGAAAGATACACGGGCTTGTGTTTTGGAGATTATCTAAGGAGAAACCTTACTTACTATATTTATATGGCTGTCCAATAATCAAAATTCTCTCAGTAGCTCACATAAAATGCAAAACAAAACACATGTACTATAGACTCAGGTCACATCCACACTATACATTTAAAGCACTCTTATGCCACTTCAACAACTGTAGCTTTTCTAGTTCTGTGAGCTACACTTCCCAGCATTCTTTGGAGGAAAGACATGACTGTTAAAGTAGTACAAGAGTACTTCAAATGTATGGATTGGACCACAGATGATAACTTTGAATTGTTCTGAATAAGTGTGTCACTGGACAAATATGGATGAGGGTTTGCTTCATCTCATGTTCCAGCTACTAATCAGAGCAGCAAATGAACGATTAGCTTTCTTCCCATGGGAAGCCTCATAATAATTAAAGTCATGTGGAGGGAGTAAATATAGAGAAACCCTGCAGTAGTCTCTGTGCAGAATTATTTCTGCATCAAGCTACAACCCACAAGTTACTGACTGATTACCACAAAACATTTTATGACATTATTCCAATGTCTCTCTCTCCTCTGCCCCCATTTTCCACCTAAATTAGTACCTGGGTTTCTGGCTACAAACTCATTCAGTAGTTCACGAGTGAATTTCATCCGCACTGTATTTGCATACTTCCAAAATCATTACACAGAACTGCTTAACAGGTCAAGTAGAGCTCCAGATAGGGATGCAGTGGCAGGAAGCAAGATCTAGATGCTGATTTACCTTGATTTAGCATATCAGAGGTATTTCAGGAGTTAACAGGAGCCAGATGCAAATAAATTAAGGAAGGATGGGAGAGCTCTTGGAATTTAAGACGAACATCCTCCTACCATTCTCGTTCCTGTTATGACACCCAACAGGTGATATGTCCATCACTTACTGGGCCTTGTCTGCACTAGACATTTAAAGCTGTATCATATCACTATAAACACTCATGACTTCCCCAAAGAATCCTGGGAAATATTACCAAGGATGGCCTCTCCCTATTTGAACCAAACTGGACCCTGCAAGCATCCTCTGTGGCTCTTTGTGTGCCTCCTCCAAGAGAGGTCCAAAGGACAGTAACATGAGAATGCGCCTTTTCTGTGGTGGCTCCTCACTTGTGGAATGCCCTCCTCAGGGATCCTTGCTTGGCATCTTCATTGCAGTCTTTAGGCACCAGGCAAAAACATTCCTCTTCTCCCAGGACTTTGGCTAATTATAGAATCTATGGCCTTTTAAACTGCATAAGTCACCATCCCTGTACACATTCACTATGTGCTGATTAGGGTTGGAGGGAATTTTTTTGACTCCGTTAGTGCTGTTCTGTTGGGAGAGAGCTGGCCTGGTTCAAAACATTTTAGTCAGGCTCCAAAGAGCAAAGTTTTAAAACTTCTGGTCTTGTTATTGTATCTCTTAACTTTGGCATTGAAGGCAGTGAAGGATACATGACTAGGCAGGGCCATAAACAATTTTCCTCTGCTTCTATTTCCATTTTTCAGAGTTATTTAATAAAACAGGTAGATTTCTCATACTTTCAACACTTCCTCGCTGTGGTTTTGCAAAAGTAAAGAAATTAAATGCCAAAGAATTTGTTTAAAGTCATGCTAATATTTTTCTGGCAAAAACAAATGGCTGCGTTAACATGCTTTTCACTGTCTTCCACATTTTCCATTTGTGCAGTATTTTTATAAATAGCCTTCTTATTTCTGTTAGCCATCCACAAACTAGCTGACTTAACACACTTTATGAAAACATCAGTTTAAGTTTATTGTTTAGAGGTACATACCCTTCTCCTCCTCCCCCCCTCTTTTTTTACTGCTTAGCAAAACACATAGGAAATTAACAGTCTGTGACCCAACAACTGGCAATTCATAAATTCATTAGATTAAAAAAAAAGGGAGAGAGGAATGACTAGCAACATTGCCGTACCATTTAATAGGTTTCCATCTTCTAATTTACATTTCTGTCTGCCCTGGCAAAGATATTACTTCATTAAGAATTTCTTTTTCTAAATGGGAGAAATTTTAATGACTTCTTTTATTGATTGTTTCCATATGCAAGTAGTTATCTTTCTTACAAATGGAAATGAGACCCAAAATTGCAACAAATGGGGCCAACCCTCCGAGTGCACGTGTTCCCCTTTTGGAGAAAGTACACATGCCTGATTGAATTAACTTTAACCTTTCTGTCCATTGAACAGGCATTGTATAATGTGGGGGGCTTTTAAACCCGTTCTCGTTAAATTTATTTTGAATTGCTGAGAACACTCCATCACAATTTTCGGCAAATAAGCTCCGATAATATTAAACACCTGGTCAGCCCAGGGTCCCCAAGGGATCCAATGCTGCTGTGTTTGACCTCTGACCCTTCTGCAGCAAAGTTCAGCCTTTGTGATCTACTCCAATTGTGGCAGGAAAGCTGTTCTGAGGGAAAACACCTGTTGGTGGGGCTGACCCCAAGCCAGTGCATGGATGAAAGGAGCCAGCTGGGTAAAATGGGAGCAGACCCTAGAGCAGGTGTTTCCTATAGCACCGTTCAGAGAAAATGAAGAGAAAATTGGGCGGGGGGCAGGGAGAAGGACATAGAATAGGGGGTTGAGTTAGGTGCTCTCTAGAAACCTGTGTTGGGTTTTCGTCATATGTGGAGCTTCTCAAGGATCATGTTTAGGAAACCAAAGAAACATTGGCTTCAAACTTCCAAAGGCTCTAACAGCATACTGGGATGATTACAAACCATGACAGTTTAAGGAGTACAAAAGGCAGCTATTTTATACATGGATGGCCAATTTTAGGCAGAATATCAGTGATCTTCCCTCTCCATCCCCCACCCTTTTTTTGTGCCTTTGAAAAGGCCAGGGTGCCTGCTTTACAGCTTGAGAAAGTCGAGCCACTGTTCCTGCCCCTCCGCCACCACTTTTGACAGCTTTAAACGCGACATAATCTGGTTTGCATCAAAGGTGAGCAACATTGCTCCGAAATCAAACTCTGCGACCGGGAAAGGAAAAGGGGGTAACTGCTTCCTTAATGAAGCTGCTGTTTTAGTGCTGCCTTTATTTTTTACGCCGCTGGGTCATAATTGACCTATTCAAATACGCCAGCCCCTGCTCCCATTCAGCATACGCTACTCAAACATCACATTACTCATTTTTGTCAACGGCGCTGCCCAACGATATGGTAACGAAAGGAAAATATTTAATCTGGCCCTTTATTTATTAAGTGAGTATCGTGAAATAAGATGACAGTGCTGGAAACCCAACCCTGTTTAAATTCTTCCGTTAATTTCTCTGCAGGCCTTTCCCCCCCTCCCCCCGCCCCTTCCTTAAAGTCACTTTAGGATGCTGGACTGGAATGTCACTCACTGGCACACTCAAGAGCTGTCAACACACCTCCATTCGCTGATGAGAGCGCCTTCAGCTGGCCCCAATAAAACCCTTCCATTTCCTATAGTCTTCAGGCTCTGGAGTTCTCTAATATTAAACAGCCAATTCGGTCCATTTAAAAGGGAGGAGAGAAAGGAAAAGGGAGGGGGCGGCTGTTTCTGAGCAACAGGAATTCAGCTATGACTTGTCAGAATTCATTTCAGCTGTGACCATTTACAGCCTTCAGATCCAAATTGCTTTCCATCATTTTGGCTGAGGCAGGATTTGTATGCCTATCCCAGACGTAAAGGTCAGCGCAGAATGTATTGTGCAAACACTCTCATTAATTCAGCCAGATTCTTGGAGGGGGGAGAGGGGAGAGGGTTATTGGCAAGCACAGCGGCACTAACAATTTGCCTTCATCTTTAGCCCAGCGTTATGGGCCTGATAAAGACCAACATCTGAAACCGATCACTAGAGTGTGTGTGTGTGCTTGCTTCCCACTGCAAGCCATATCAAAATACAGTATAATAATGAGACATTTACTTCTGCTCTTGCATTTAAAGAGAGAGCGAGAGAGAGAGCGAGAGAGAGAGAGAGAGAGAGAGAGAGAGAGAGAGAGAAGGCCTCCACCCCAAAAGCTGGAGAACAATTTGCAATCTATTTCCAAGATGACGGAGATAGAAGTGGGAAGAACACAAGTACTTTAAGTAACTTCCTCACTTTTCCCTAGTCATACACTGGGAACAACTGACACCGAATTGCATTCACCCTCCTGGAAGTAAATGCAAGTCATCACTTCACATCAGGCTGTTGCTATGATTTCTGCCAGGGCTGATAACAATGTCCTATTGTTGACGAGCCTCTGTCAGATCCCCTTAGCAGTGAGAATGTCAAAGTGTCAAGTGTTTTTAAGACTGGAAGGTAGGAGACAACCCACACCAATTTCACTCAAGAGCCCAGAGGGTTGAATTCCATCCCCCCCAACCCCCCGCCTTCCCCAAAAGTCCTCACTATACTCAGTGACACAGTGAGATCGGAAGCTGCAGCCACTGGAAAAACAGAGAAGGCATTTTTAAATATTATACTACTGCTGAGGGAGGGGGAAAGCCCAATATCTTTGCTTGTACTTTATAGCAATCCCAGCATAACAATTAAATTAAATCCAGACAGCAGGGCTGAAGTTCTTCAGGCTATTTATAGGTAACTGTTCTTAGGAAACAGCTTTTGGGCTGTCTAGAGCATCCTCACACCACAGCTTGGCTCATGTTCCCCCCTGTACGGTGAAGCGTGTTTTCCTCTCTTTTTTATGGTCGTGGAAGGAAGCCTGAGCCAGAAAGCTCCGCAACCTGCTTCTTGACATTCCCATCGGATCTAATGGCACAGTTCTGATTCTGTTCTCGGAGTTTACTGTGGCACTTATCACCACAATGTATTAATGTCTTCCAACTGTGAACACTCCCTTTGGTAGTACTGCAGCCATCTGTTAAGGCAGCATCCATGGTATAGGAAACAACACAACAAATAGGTTATAAGGCATGGATAACATTTACCACGTAAGAGCAAGATATCCAAGAAGGCAAATATGTGTAATGCTGGGTTCAGACAGATCTGTTCATCCCTTGGATGACCGCAATAGAAACTCACATGTGTGAATCAACCAAGGTAAACCAAGCATCGCAGAAAAGACACACAAAATAGTATTAAATGGATATTATTATTATTATTATTATTATTATTATTATTATTATTATTTCTTCATGTTTGGAAAAAGCAAGCAATGTGAAAACTGGAGTGCTGTCATCCCTAACCCCTACCCCTTGTAGTAGTCTTTATACCTGCCCCATGGAACGCCCTCCCATCAGATGTCAAGGAAATAAACAACTATCTGACTTTTAGAAGACATCTGAAGGCAGCCCTGTTTAGGGAAGTTTTTAATGTTTGATATTTTATCATGTTTTTAATATTCTGTTGGGAGCCTCCCTGAGTGGCTGGGGAAACCCAGCCAGATTGGCGGGGTATAAATAATAAATTTTATTATTATTATTATTATTATTATTATTATTATTATTATTACTACTACTACTACTACTACTACTACTACTACTACTATTATACTTAGGATGCAGGAAGAGTCTGCTTTTGGTGGCACACTCTTTGAGCATTTCAAAGGGTGAAAATAATAATAATGGGTGATACCCACTTAAGCCATATGCAGAATAGACTCAGTGGAATCAATAGGCTTAAGTTACTTAAGAACGTTGATTTCAATGGGTCTACTCAATAATGGGGGGGGATTTAAAACAGTAATTGAATGATTAATGGACACAATAAGAAAATTAATCAATTAACCAATTAACCTAAAAGAGAGCTGGTATGGTGTAGTGGTTAGATTGTGGGACCTAGACTGGAGAAGCTTGTGTTTAAATCCTCACTGGGCCATATATGTAATGGTCATCTCTCTGGTCTGACTGGCCTGTTGTCAAAATAGAAAAGGGAGAGGAAATATGCTGCCCTGAGCAACTTGGAAGAAAGGTGAGATAAAAATAGAAAGAAAGCATTTTGTCCAGCTGTGCTGGGGATGCAATGAAGTCTCACACACAAGGTCCTTCCCCAGTCATACTTGGGGCTAGAGGGACATCTTGCTTGGTTTTCTGCTCCTCCCCTCCTCCTCTTTTCTTTTCCTTTGTGCTAACAGCATGAGAAGAAAGGGGCACATCTGTTGTTGTTTTTAACTGTACATTTTTGACAATTTCAGAACATTATGCAGCTTGGGACCAAGACACCTAAAAGATCATCACACCCCTTATATACCCAACCAATCACTGTTCTGCAGAAAAGGGCCTCTTGCAGATACCACTTCACCAGGAGGTCTCTTCCATACTATGTAGCAATCCGGCTTTTAGTGTGACAGCAACTATCCATGGTACTCAGCACTTTATATGCGTTATAACACTGTGATGCTAGGATGGCGCTGTGGAGTCCCGTTTTTCGCCAACGGGATTTCCCTGCATGAAGTTTACAACACGTTTTACTGAATCACTTCTTTGATGTGTCTAGATCCAGCCTTGGAACTTCCTTCCATTACATATCAGACAGGCGCCGTCTCTATTTTCATTTCGGCACCTATTGGAGACCTCCCTTTTCCAACAAGCCTTTTAAGTGGAGATTTTGTAATCTTGCCCATCTCTGCATTGGATTTTAAAGTTTTTTTTTATATATGTATTTAATCACTGCATCGGTTGGGGACATTTTGTGGGAAGTGATTCCTAAATAAAATAAAATGGAAACGCAGTCTGTTCTTGGCCACGCCGCTTTTGCTATGCAACTCTGGAGCTTGGCTTTTCCTCTAGTTGTTTCTCTAGCGTTGGCTTGAAGTGGCCGCTGCTGAGGAACTCTCCCCACTGCTAGCCAGGCGGCAGCACCTGCGGAGGCAGTGACGTCGTGCTTCGAGGGTGTTAGCCTGGCAAATTTCATCAGTACTAAATTAACTCCAGAGGATAAAAAATCTTATTAGAAAATAGCAACACCATAAAAGGTCCTTGCTTTCATGTTATTGGAGTCCTCGAACGGCTTTACCAAAGAAAGTCATCAGCTTTCAGCACCGCCACCCCTTTCAGTCAGGCTCAGCTTCTGGTTTCTGGCATTAGCAGTCTGCCTGTTGCGATTGCAAATCTGTTCCAGCTACTGTAGTGTATGGGCAGTTTTAAACCTGGCTTAAGTCCCAGGGGTGAGCCTCTACTTTCCATGTCACCGAGCGCTGTGTCTCTGCTTAGTTTCTTCACCTGTGGTTTAATCATCTGTGTTACACTTCAGTATTCTCGCAGTGTCTAGCTGAGTACTAATCCCACTTGGGCCCATTACATAAAATTTTATTCACTATTTAGCAAACTGAAAATAGAGGCATTTTTCAGTTTGCCGGTGTTAATGAGGATCATGGAGGGGAAGGGCAACATACATCCAGTTTTCAAAGTAGTTCCGTTTCTTACTTTCCAAAGCCACTGTCTCACCCCCTCGCTCTAATATACTCCGTAATATTTTAACAACTCCTTCGGCCTTCCTAGTTTATATCTCCTTAGCCTGTTAGTCACAAAGAAACTAGTAATGTCTTGGATATTCTTTAAAAAAAATACTTACCATATTTATATCCCACATATTGTCCAAAAGGCATAAGACAATCTCCATGAGATCTTCTCATTTGATCTTCACAACATCCCTGTGAGGTGGAATCCCTGTGAAGGTTGGGTGGAAGAAAGCAACTTACCCGATACCATCCTGGAGGTAGCATGGCTGAGTGGGGATTTGAATCCAGGTTCCTTGGCACAAGATCAAGTCTATGTCAAGTGCATCGTTTTTCTTGCTCCCATCCAAAACATGCAGACAGAGGGACTTATTTGCAAGTTAGAAAGAGATCTTTATCCAGGCAACTCATGGTGCAGGCTCAGCAGCAGGCTCAATGCACAGAAGTCGTGATTCAGGAGGCCAGGAGCAGGGCTTAAAGTTCAGGACCAAATGGAAATGATGGAGTTGTCCCAGCAAGTTTCCCCACCACTCCCACCAAGCCTTTAAAGATGAAGTGTGGTGTGCGCACTTGCAAGACTCTCCCTCCTTGTATGAAAGTTGAGCTTCCAAGTGCACACTGCCAGGGTGTGTGGCTCTTCAGTTTGAATGGCCATCATTCATTTTGAGATCCTGATCTTTAGAAATCTTATTGTTGCTCGCTCTCTCCTAACCCTGCCAGTCATCCATGCCTGGGAAACACACATCAAAGGCAATGGGTTAACAATTATTACTGCCTCCAAGGATGAAGACTGCCAAGCTGCTCCCATTTTCTCAGCCTACTTACGTGTTGCTAGCAAACAAGCAATGTGCAGTAATCTTTCCATGTTCTTTCAGTTACAGGAATAGCTTATTAGAATACATATGTGTTGTAAGACCATAACATCAGAGGAATAACTCAGATTAGTGCCCATTCCCAAAGGGGGTAATGGAAAACTATTCCATTACAGAGGGTTTCCAATGACTTAATTTTGTGTTTCAGTGTAGTGTATACATTGCGGTATGATGTTTTTCCATACAAGCTGATGTCATTGTATTGCTAATGTGAATGACACTTCTACTGTATTTTTTAAAATTTTTCATGAGCAGCTATGATTCTGTAAGAAAAAACAAACATGATTCTTAAGTAAATAAATGAGGAAATATATTAGCATGCATCTTTTCAAAGAATACCCCATTAAATACCGGTACCTAATTATTCCATTTATGCCCTCAAAAATATAAAATAAAATCTTAAGAAGCAAGGTCTATCTACTAAAGCAGAAGAAACTTTAAAGAGGAAGTCAAGCAAAGGGTAAGGAGTGGTGTAAATTATGGCAGCCCCATGGGCACTGTGTGAGTTTTACAAGCCTATTTACTTCACTATTCAATAAAGCAGGGAAATAGACCCACCGGACCTATAACTCGCTTGCTGGACACATTACTTAGATTTCACAGTAGTGGTGTTTCAAGGAGGCAAATGGCAGGTGAATTTCCGCACTAACTCAGCCTGTTAAACTGTACGGCATCAGAGACTCTCTTTACAGCTCCTGCTGTTGAATCTGATTCACACCTTGCCTGGACTTGAAATCCACATGAAGCTGGGATGACAAGCCTTGGTGCCACTGTGGCAGTGCAACTTAAGCACTGTAGGACAGGGAGGGCATGCAGGTGGGAAAGCTCCATTTGCAGGTGGGAAAGCACACCTGCAGTCTGGAGAAAAATTATTTTATTATTATTATTATCATTATTATTAATTACACGCTGCCCATTTGACTGGGTTGCCCCAGCCACTCTGGGAAGCTTTCATATATATATATATATATATATGCAGGTTTTGGTGTCTTCGGGTGTCTTCCCGTGTAAGAGTCGGGGTGTCTGTGCGACGTTTCGACGAGGTCTCACTCGTCATCTTCAGGCTGGTGCTTTCGGCTTCTTGTTACATATGACCTTCCTTCTTGAATTTAGAATATGCTCAAAAACAACAGAAAGATTCAGGATTCCATTTCTTCCTTAATTTGCAGTTACTTTCAGGTCTGCATCTCAGATGATCTGGGAGTAAGCCCATTTGAAGTCTATGGGGCATACTTTATAGTTGACATGCATAAGATTGTACTTCTCCGCCGCTGGACAGGCTCCCCCCTTCCTTCCCCCCCACTCTCCGGCCGTTTCCTTTTACGGTTCACCCGCGCGCGCTGCCGCCACCGCCGTGATTCCATCCATGTGAGACCTCGTCGAAACGTCGCCCAGACACCCCGACTCTTACACGGGAAGACACCCGAAGACACCAAAACCTGCATATATATATATATATATACACACACACACACACACACACAATAAACCATTAAATATATATTAAAAACTTCCTTATATAGGGAAAATTGCACAGCACCTGGCTTGTGAGCACTTTTGGAAGCAGACCTTGCAACTGGTCCAGAATCTGCAGCTGGTGCAGAACTCTACAGCATACCCTCCAACATTTCTCTGATGAAACTAGGGGTGTCCTATCCTATTATTATTATTATTATTATTATTATTATTATTATTATTATTATTATTACATCATTTATTATTATTATTATTTTATTTTATTATTTTATTGTTGTTGTTGTTATTATTATTATTGTTGTTGTTGTTATTGTTATTGTTATTGTTATTATTTTATTATTGTTATTATTATACCTTGCCCAACTGACTGGGTTGCCCAAGCCACTCTGGGCGAGCTTCCAACATATATAAAAACATAATAAAACATTAACCATGAAAAAACTTCCCTATAGAGGGGCTGCCTTCAGATGTCTTCTAAAGGTTGTATAGTTACTTATCTCCTTGGCTTGGGGGCCACATAACTCCATATCAGACATAAGCAAACTTTGCCCTCCAGATGTTTTGGGACTACAACTCCCATCATCCCTGACCACTGGTCCTGTTAGCTAGGGACGATGGGAGTTGTAGTCCCAAAACATCTGGAGGGCCGAGTTTGCCTATGCCTGCTCCATATCCTCCAACATTTCTCTGAGGAAAATAGGGCCATCTTAAGGTGGGAATTGGAGTCCAGTGACCTCAGGAGGGCCACCAGCTAGGGTACTTAAAACTCCTACTACAACATGCCTACAACATTTTATTATTTATAAGATCCCTGATCCAACCTTCATCATAATGTCCCAGGGCAGGGTATAACAATATAATGATATAGTTGTAAAAAAAGAAAGGAAAATGAGTTACAATTATAAAAACCATGTAAAATAGTAAAACCATAAAATTACAGAAGACTTGTTGTTGTTGTTTTCTGTCAGAGGAGCAGCAACCATTTGTTGGGATCATTTGTGGAAAAGTCACATGAAAAATGTGCATTCTGTTACTTTCCACACACAAAATCCCTACCACGCTGCCTTTTCACCCTAAAAAGGGCCCCAAAATATTTTCTTAGAAGAGGGTTCTATCACAGAGATAGTTAACATGATTTTAAGCAATATAAATTACCACCTGCACTTGTTAGAATTTCAACAGGACTGCATAGAAAAGTACCATTGGATATACACAAAGTTCATTCAGCATCAAGAGGTACCTCAATACAAAGCCAATGGAGGGACTAGCATAATACATAAGAAGGCTCAGTCCTCAATATCAGTTCAGTCCAGCAACTGCATCTTTTTGTAGACTGGAAATGGTTGAACCATTTCATTAATGGCCAACTGTAACCAAGTGTGAGGGATCCAGACTATAAGCCTTTCATCTGCTAGCCTTGCACATATGCTGAGCATCTGAAATAAAAATGTGGCATTTGACCCTTTCTGGACCAAGAAGTAAATTTTAAACATGCTTTTATGAGAAATTGCAAATAGCCTTGTTTGGCAACCAACCCAGGATGGAAATATAATGGGGTGAGCAACCTGGAATTACTTGACGGGTGGCGAATGTATTTCCCAACTAGCTTTGCGTTGGAGACAAAATAAGCAACTATTGTTTCAAGCAGTCTGAGAATGTACAATGATATTAGCAGAATTACATGGATTCATATTTTACTACTTCTGCAATGCTTGTTATGGGTTGTCCAAAAAAAGTGCTATGAGCTTTCATTGGAAGATTTTCTAATTAATGACGGGGTCGGGTGGGGGAAGAGACAGTCATTCTAATTCTTTGCTTTCTGGTAAACTGTAGAAACAAATGCCTAATTATATTCAATTAAGTGCATATTCTGCTACAGATTAAGTGACATCTGATATCAGCTTTTAATTAGAAATAAATCTTGGCCTATTTGCACCTCTAGTCTCCTAATTAATTGCTAAAATATTTATGATGAATTTAAGAAAACACTTCCTGACGCAATGTTGTGTTTCCCGGATCATTACAGCAGCATCATTCATAGTGTGGAAGTAACTGAAAGAAAAACAATTACATGTTAACTATGAAACTGCAAAAGTATGGCATTTCTAATAGATTCTAAGGAATCTATCCCATTCCTTTATAGGAAATTGCAACCTGTGCCATCTCTCTTCTCCTGAATTGTCAAAAAAATATTCCAAAAGCCCACACGATAAACAATATGTTGAAAACTACTTTTTAAACTCTGGCAGTTCACTGGGATATGAATTTTTTAAAACTACAGTCTTTCCAATGACCTGTGCTGGAAAAACCCTTATAATGAATAGTGACTTTTATTCAGATTATGCAGTAGATGTGTGCAAGGTACTTATTTCAAGGAAGAAGACAAAGAGAGAGAAAAACCCCACGCAAACCGATGTGTAGCACTAACTGCCACACATTTCTTATTGGGCGGGAGTATTCAGAAAGCTAAGAAGAAACATTTGCCGCCACTAAGTATGCGGGGAAATATTTTTACACAGAAGGGTTCGTTCTCATATGGGTTCGTTTTACAGTACATTTTTGGAGACTAGAGGAGAAAAAACCATGTCTGGATGCAGTTGAATTTAACATAGGTCACTTGGGGGGAAATATACACATACCCACCCAACTTCAGCTGAATAACATTGTTTATTTTAAATCAGCCAAATATGCATACTTGAAAAAATTCCATAAATTCTACTAAAGAAAGGGGGAAGGGGAGGTCAGATTGACCAAAATACCAGTTTCAGGCAATTTTTTTTCCTCTGAATGAAAAGCTCACCAGGGAAAGCACATTTTGGTGTTTATCTGCACAGATTTGTGAAATATTATTCCTTCTTTTCAACGTACATAAAACTGCTTACAGGAATGCATACTCTGCATTGTAACAAAAAGTAACTTAAAATAATAATTTAAAAAAACCACTTAAAACTACCCTGGACTCCTTTGGGAGGAAGGGTGGGATATGAATTCAAGAAATAATAATAAAACAACTCAGATTTAAAGAGCAACATAAAAGGATTCAGTGGAGATTAATTTTTAAAACAAACAAACCCCAGTATAAACACAATCAAGAAGAGAGGGTCTTCACTTGGTGCCAAAAGGACATCAAAGTTGTACCAGAGGAACCTTCCTAGAGAGAATATTCTGCAGTTGGGTGTCATCACTCACAAAGATAAGAGTCACATCAGTTGCTGAGAGGTAAGTGGAGGGACAGATGTAACTCTTACCTTTGTACATAAAGCTGCCATCTAACCAGGCAAACACCCATACACATAGCCCCCTGCCTCCAGACAAACTTTATTGCATTTCAAGGACATATCAATGGGAAATTTCCCCTTCATTTTTTATAATGTCATCTTCACAGCCACTTGGTGATGCAGGTCAACATTATCCCCATTTTACATATGGAACCCTGAGAGCAAGAGTGGCACTCAAATTAAATCATAATAAAGGGCTCACCAGATCTACCTCCTGACACATTGGAGGATAGGAGCACATAGGAACTCTTCAGACAGTTACTGACTCTATGAAGTCAGTATGACAGACAAGAACCTGGCAAGCTGGCATGGCCCCACAACAGGGGTGTCAACTTGAATAAAATATTTGTGGGTGGTGGGTAAGCTCCACCCCACACAATCGATCACATAACACAGCACGCACACCATTTGAGTGGCCATGTCCATCAATTTTGAGGAAGCCCTGGTTCCCTCAAAAAAATTATTGGGGGGGGCTGAAGGGACCTTGGCCCCTAGGAATTGGCTCCTGTGCCCCACGACCCTCTCATGAATGAGGTGAATGTGTGAGGGGTGTTCACACACCCCGCCAATGTTTGTTTCATACTGATTTTAAAGCAAGCAAGAACAGTATTATGGATATATCCTGCTGTGCTTTTAGATTGTTTTAGAAACAGTCTCATTGAAACCGCAATTCTGTGACATAACAAACATGTTGTCCTCTCGCAAACAGATAAACCACAACTAGAATCTTTAAAAGGTTCAGAAAACAGAGCCTTCTATCTCTGAAAGAACCAAGATCTGTATTTTTTATTCAACGTTTCCCCCCTTCCTTACTGTTGAGAAATCTGGTGCAGCTTGTTTCAAGATCTTACCCAACACTTCTTTTTTTAAAAAAAAATCAATTATCCGAGAAACAATAATAATAAAAAATCTTACTGCATGCGCTCTCTCTCTCTCTCTCTTTTAAAAGACACAAAAGGTTAAGCAGAGCAGCCGGCATCTGCACACTAATGACACGATTGTTATGATAGGTGTTTGCTTTACCCTGGAGTGGTAACATTATAATTCATCTACCTCTGAATGAGCGGCGACAATTAATGCAGTCGATGTGTCCCACGTGTTCTCTGTAGCATTAACAAGGCAGCTTGAGGCCCCTTGGCAGACACTGGGCTGGAAATTGAGACGGCTTCCCATTTGAATGTGATCCTGATTACCTCAGCAGGGGCCACCTGCTGCTTAGTGGCTGCTCTTTTTGTGTGTGTGTGTCAGCAGCCTCCATTTGTAGCGCCTCAGGGGAGCGCAACCTTGAGGGCAAGCCCAGCTGACACCAATCTGGTGGAGCACTGGCTCAAACAATCAGGTAGGCAACCGGGCCGGCCACCATGCGGTTGCCACACTTTTCCTGGGAAGTCGGTTTCGAACAATGGGACTGTTTGTTTTAACCACGCCGAGCCCACCTCAGGCAAGCAGAGGTGCAGCGCTTTGCAAATTGCGATTAAGGGAGCATAGGGAGGGAGGGGAGGGAGTTTGGTCAGTAATGCTTTTTTTTCATCAGAGTAGGCTTGTCTCTTTATTTATTTCCAAGAGTGACTCGCTCTACCAGAGATATTGGTTGACTATGGCAGGCCTCCGCCCTGTTTGGGTCACCCATCAAACTGAAAGCAGTTCACTGGCCATGAGCTGCATCTTGCAGTTTTCCTTGTGCTTGAACAACTCCCCTGTCGGCGCCAGCTTCAGCGCAGGGGGGAGAAGATGGAGAAAGGGCTGAGCACACACACACACCCTGCATCTTTAACATGCATGAGGCATAAGGATGGGGAGAAATTCCTCATGCTGACCTACCTAATTTCACACTTCCTGGCTAAGTCAGTGAGCGAAATGCAGCGCTGCTGCAAAATTTGCACATCTCCAGATTCTGTGGTGCAGTTGTCCAAACAAAAAGTGGGCACAAAAATGCATGCAGTTGTGAAAAGAATGTATAAAATTGCATTTGATTAGAGGAAATCGCTTTTCAGAAATGCATACGGGTGTATAAAGATGCCTATATTAGGAGAAATCTGCAGATACCTTTTTGTGAGGATTTTTTTTCCAGAAGCGACATCTGCAAACTGATGTGAAGATGAGGTGAATTGAACTTAATGTTGGAAACTTGAGAGCAACCAAAATTGACCATGCTTCCCTAATGGTGAGCTATATGTGCTAGAATGCAGTCTTCTATACATTGATTAAATGCCTTCTCTTTCATCCCATCAGCCCAAGCCACTTTGCTGTCCAAAGTGGGGCTCAAAGGCCACCCCATACCCACCCCCTGGACCAGGACTTAAAGAACTCTTACTGTACCATTGTCAGGGCTTGAGTCAGGCATAGGTCAGCAACAAAAAAAACAATAAATCGCCCGAGGCCAGGAAAGTTAAACCTTTAGTCCAGAAAACAAACCACAGAGCTCATGCCTAGTGATCCCAGCAACTCTTCCTAGGAGGTCTTGCCCTGATTAAGCAGTTGCAAGGACTGAAGGTCCCGCCTTCCCACACCCCTCTAAGGCTCCTCCTCCCCAGGCCAGGGTCCCCTCAACAGTCTCAAACTGAATCTGCACACAACTAACCTCTGTTCTGCTCTTTTCATTTCTCCATGGGTTCTTGGAGACCAGGGGGAGGGTAGCTGGTCTTAGCAGGAGGGGGAGTCTCCCTGGATTATTCAGCAGCCTCTTGACCCTCCCCTCCTCTCCAGCATCTGCTCTAGCCTCAGAATCTGAACTGCACCCTGCCACGGAGTCTTCCTGCTCACGAAACCCTGTCGCTTCTCCTGGTGCTGACACCGTCCCCTCCCAGGCTGCTTCTTCTCCCCCTGGCGACTCATTGCCATCTCACCACCAATCCCCTGGCTCTGAGTCTTCTTCTCCTGGGGGTTCCCCGTCTGGTGCCTCCCACCACTCCTCTGCCTCCAGCCGGTCCATGACATCCATTCAGACACCAGTCTCGTCTGCATGTACAACCACTACTTGGGGGCACTCTCTGCCATCTGTGTAAGCGTACAGCAAAACCCTGTAGTAACTTAATTGCACAGGCAATTAAAGAGAGCAATCCTGTGCTAACAGATAGCAGCTTCAACAGAGCACTGTGGCAACTGTCCTTACCAGCTACCTCTGTGCATGCTCTGTGCAATCCGGCAGGCTCATTCTGGGCTGTGTCTTACTGGCAGTATCCCTGCAAGCAGGCTACTCCCAGCATAGCAGGGCGCAGGTGGCCTTGGAAAAGGGCCAATAGCAGGATGCAGGAAGGCTTAGGCTGCTATTGAATGTCCCTGTTGGATTGCAGAATCTCTGGGGGCCGTGGGAGCATGGCTGTCAAAAGAGTCCCGAAAGACTTGCTTCATATCCTATGCTCTTTTAGAGTTCAACAGCACAAAGGGACCTGATCTGTACTGTGCCAGACAAATGCCTTTTGCAACCAACAAGGCACACATAATGCTAAGCAACCAATGGATTGGGGTGGGGGGGACACACCATATGTTACTCTTTCAATCCCTTGCTGCACTGGATTTTGAAACGATCAACTCAGTGACCACCCTACAGTTTTGCTTACATAGCTCTTATTTGTACCAATAATTCTTTGTGAGGCTCACCCTGTTTCACCCCAGACCTGATGGAATACGTGGAGCTCTTTTAAGAATTTTTTTTAATGTTTTGAATTAAGAAAGAAGGCGCATCTATTCATAGGAAAGGAAATAAATTGGATTTTGCCGAAGACTCTGGCATTTGCACCTATTTCCTGTAATATTTAAGTTTTAGAATTATTATATTTTCAAGTACAGTTTTAGAGTTTGGAGCTACGCAATATCGCTGGATCAATAGAGCCACTATTGCAATGTATTGCAGCTCATAAAAATACCTACATTATGAAATTAAGCCAATTTACTGGAGTGTAAAGTCTCCCGATGGTTTGTTTGTAATCAGCAAAATGGCCTTCAGGGAGCAAGAATTAATGCGTCTCAGACTCTCTCTTTATTTTTTTATGGTGCAGTGCTATTCCAAATTATAATCCAAACATATGTATAATATAGAGCCATCGTTATTTTCAGGAAATAAAAGTATCCTTTATTTGCTTGCTTATGCTTTAGGCCTTTCAACTATTTACTTTTGTGAGCTACAAAATGAAGACTAGACCTCTGATTCACGACCAGTGTGCATGTATTGTTTATGAAATATGAAATTAGTCACTTAAAATCAAAACGAAAATGAAAGTCACCTTTTATCTGGTGCACTTGGCACCAGAATACCAAGTATTAATGAATTTTATGTTGGTATCACTTAATAATAATAGGTGAGTGGTGATTTGAACTCATTCCACTGCTCTCCACCCTGATCCTAGCTTTACACTCTAGTGCTGTCTATATAGGGAAAAATGCTTCATTTGCAGGCAGCAGCTCCAAATGTCAAAGGGGTTCCCTACAAGATGAATCACTATGACAACAGGTGATTGACAGGTGGGCAGTGCCTCTGACCTGACAAATTTAACCCAGACTAGGTGGATGAATTGGGGATCTGCCTGCCAGCTGGACCCAGTTTTTCCCCACCCGCCTGCTCTAACCACTACATTACTCAACACTGGAGCAGATGACATTCATGGCAATCCTTGTAAAATCACAGACAGGTTCTGGCAGTAACTGTGAGGTCCTGGTAGGGTAGCCATGTGTCCTCTTTTTCCAGGACACGTCCTATTTTTCATGGGAAAAGTCGTCATAGCAATCCATAGTTAAAAGTAGAAGTTTGCAAATGTTTTGTTCTTCAAAATATGGCAACCCTAAAGGCTTGTACATGCAGCTGGCTAGTGCTGGAAAGAGATAGTGATGTAACTTAAAATATTGTGAAACTGACCCAATTATGTGACCAAAAAAATTGTTTTGTGAAATTGCCCACACACACACACACACACACTCTTCATCTTACTGAATCTTTTTTTTGACAATTCATCATTACATTTACATATGAGTAACGTTAAACTCAGTGTTGCTATTAGACAATATAGGGCTGACCGTACTGTTAATCACTGATTACCCCTCCCCTCACACTCCAAAATGTTATGGGCCTGCTTTTGAATAAAATGCATGTGGTTTTTTTGCAAGGTGTTCTTAAAAAGGATGCATTCCAAACATTTCTTTTTTTAAAAAAAAGTTTACCCTAGTATTTCAGATTTTAAAAATGAGTTATATGGAACAGATTACAGGGACTATATATTCTTGACAAGCCTGCTTCAGTCACTGCCCTTTCTGTGGAGGGGGTGCTTGACACTGCTCCTCTCAAATACAAGGAGTGAAGGGATGGAAAGTGTGTAAAAGTGTGTTGTTTTTCTTGGGGCCAGCCCTACCATTAGACAGATTGAGTTGCCTGCCTCAGGCAGCAAATGCTGGAGAGGAAGCAGTGCAGAAAAGCAGAAAAGTGCTGGAGAACAGAGCTGTGTGTTCCACATGAGTTACCCTTCATCCCTTAATCCTGCCTACTGCCCTTAGGTGCAAAGGAAGGCAATGTTCTTCATCAGTTAGATTCAGTTACCCGTCAACCAGCTTTTTTTGTGTTCATGGAATAGGAAGAGATGTTGTCTTGACTTTTGCATCAAGCAGCAAATGGTTTGGCCCAGACCTGTTTCCCCCCCTGCATATATGCAACAACTGTCTGCTATTACAGTATATGTGGACACACACCAGCGGGTAGCGAAGAAGACTGCCACTCTTTCTAGCAGAAGCCCTTTTTAATTTCCCAAAAATTAATTTCCCAGGTTTGTGCTGTGGAAATACAGACTCTGAATCATTGACGCTGGACTTTCCAAGAACTGCAGTTTTAGTGATCAGCCGATCAATAATGTAATTGGTTTATTTGCATGCATCCTTTTTATTCTGAACTTATGAATTTGTTCCTCGTGTTTCCAAGTCCAAAGTGCCTCCCTTTCCATTACAGACAGAGTGCTTTTCCCAGCTGAGAGGTATATCAGAAGAGGTGGGGGGAAGATGAAAGACCTTATTGCTGTTCACTGCTGTTTCCACTTCGATGTGGTCTTCCCCATGACGGAATCGGGCTGCTGTCATAGGCTCTGCTTACCTTGCCTTTTGCCATTTGTGCTGCAACAGGATGCTGTGAATGAACCAGAGATTATACATCACCCTAGAAGGGCTCAGCAGGATTACCAGGATTTAATACATTTTAGCTTTTCTTCCTTTAATTGCAGTACTACACTAAGCCCCTGTCTATAGCACTGTAGCAGAGGTGTTTGAAGGGGAGTAAGCAATGAGAGATTCTTGGTGGCTTGTTCCATTCAACTGACAATTTTAGAAACCAAACCTTAGATTTGTTTTCTACTCAAAGTGATCTGACAAACTTTGAAGTTTATCCCAGATATTGTACCGCACCCCCCTCTTTTTTTTTGCAACTCTCCCAATCAAACATTAGAGTTATTCAACTGACAGCCAATAAATAGCTATATGTTTCAGGAAAATATGTGCTATTTTTAAAGGAAACCTATTAAGGGGGAGAGGAGTATGGGATCTGTACACCATCTGTTGCCTATTGCATTTGGCACTAACACAAGAGCTTTTTTTTAAAAAAAAAAAAAAAACATTTTAGACCATGAAGGAAGCACATAGATCATTCCTACCTTGTACTTTTCCCATCTCATTATTTGAATTTATTCCCATGCTTTGTTGTCAGTGGAGGACCCCTTCTAATTGTTTCTTACATGTGCTGTAAATCTGTCCGCCAATCAGTAAAAACCATGGAACATGAAACCGAGACATGGCTATTTCCTCGGCTTACCCACTGCATCTGTCGCTGTGCAGTGTTGAAATAAAAACGAACCATGTTTGCACGCTTTCTCTCTCATGCCACAATGTGCGGCCTTTTTGTGTGTTTCACTCGAGGAATTTTTAATATTCAGGCCATACCCTGCGCATGAAGTCATTTCCCCTCGATATAATTGTAATGGTAATGTGCCTGCCCTAACAGGCCATGGCATGGCTGGCTGTTTGCCACAGCTGAGCCTCTGACTCAAAGACTTTAATTCTGTCATGCCTCATCTGGTTTTATGTACTCTTTTGTAGTTAGTTCACAAATTTATTTGAGGGTTCCCATTGAGATGGTCAAGGCCATTGACGTTTCTCTGAAGACATCGCACTCGGCTAATGAAAAGTACCCAAATCTGCGCATTGATAACCTGCATGTGAAATGAAAACACCGTTCTGAGCAAACATTCCTGTGTGGCTAATTCGCTGACAGATGGATGCTGAGAAGACTTGCCCAAGAGGTTAAGCTAATGTATTCTGCTCGCTGACTGAGTTGTGCGCAGTTATGTATGTGGAATTCCCCAGGTAGTCAATAAGAACTATGTGCACAAAACTGGGCAGAGGATTTCCGCCTCCGTGAGCAGATGACTGCTCAAAGGGCCCAATTCTTAATCAGTTCCATGCAACTTTGTGCTGCTGGCCACCATCAAAACAAAAATATTGGGGCAGAGGAAGCCCTGGTGAGGCACTGAGCGCCGTTTCCACACACATGCAAAAGCATCACTTGAGTTCTCTACACTTGATTCTTCTACCCTTCTTAATTCACAGCCAAATGTGTGAAATGACACCATGGAAAACCTCTAAGGTAGAGATGAGTTGGAAAGACCACAAGGGCAAAAGGTAAAGGACCTCTGGAGGGTTAAGTCCAGTCAGAGGTGACTATGGGGTTGCAGTAGTCATCTTGCTTTTCAGATTGAGGGAGCCAGCGTTTGTCCACAGACAGCTTTCCAGGTCATGTGGCCAACATGACTAAACCACTTCTGGCGGAATGGAACACCGTGATGGAAATGCCGTTTACCTTCCCGCTGCAGCAGTACCTATTTATCTACTTGCACTGGTGTGTATTCAAACTGCTAGTTTGGCAGGATCTGGGACAGACCACCATCGCGTGGATTCAACCTGCCGACCTTCTGACTGGCAAGCCCAAGATGCTCAGTGGTTTAGACCACGGCGCCACCCACTCCCCCAAGGGTGATCTAGTCCAACCCCCTGCAATGCTAAAGCATCCATGACAGATGGCCAGCTAACCTTCACTTAAAAGCCTCCAAGGAAGGACAGTCCACAACTTTCCATGGGAAGACTTTTCCACTGCTGAGCAGCTTTACTTGTAATGTGGAAATTAAACAGAAAAGTAGCATTTCCACTAAGTTTCATAGTGGGTTTCCTCGTGTTTGCAACTTTTTTTAAAAAAGGGTTTGCATGTAAAGAAGACTTCATTGTTGTTCTAATTGTTTGCTGTTGGTAATCTTTAGGAACTACCTTTCTAATAAAAGTGAATGGTGAACACCATAAGACGTAAGATGGTTTGAGCATATTACACCAATCCTGGCCTGCACTGAATACCAATTAGTTTCCAGGCCCAATTCAAAGTGCTGGTTTTGACTTATAGAGCCTTAAACAGCTCAGGACTGCAATTCCTCAAGGACCGCCTCTTTCCATATGAACCTACCCAGACCCTGAGATAATCTTCTGAGATCCTCCTTTGTGTGCCTCCTCCTCAAGAGGTCAGGAGGGTGACAACATGAGAACGGGGCCTTCTCTGCAGTGGCTCCCCATCTGTGGAATGCTCTCCCCAGGGAAGTTTGCCTGGCGCCTTCATTATATACTTTTAGGCGCCAGGCAAGAACGTTCCTTTTTAACCAGGCCTTTGGTTGATTTGATTTACATCCTCTGCCCTTTTAAAATGTGTTCTTTTTTGAGAGGGGTGCTATTGGGTTGTTGTTTTATTTTTGTTGGGTGTTTTGTGAATTTATGTCTTGATTTTATTCTGAGAGCTACACAGAATGTCCTCACATGTTGAAAGCAATGGGGGTGGTTTCTCACCTGCCAGCCACACCCACCTTCTAGCAGGGATGTTGGAGAATTCAGACAAAAAGGAAATGGGAGTGGAAATTGCAGATGCTCGTTCATTCATCCTATATTTGGAAATCAATCCAGCGAATGCAATCATCATTTGCTGTTGTTGCTTTCAGCCCACAAATGAGACGTAATTGATTACATTCCTCCATGCCCTTTGGCATTGTGTTTGCTTTGCATTGAAATGAATGGGGTGGGATAACATTTCATAATTACGTAAATTATTCAAGTTACATAAATTATGCAAATTACACTAGTTACATAATTTCACCACAGCAGACCTAGATGAGTAACATAGTTTTTGGCAGAAGTTTTATTTTTTTAAAAAAAGAACAAATGAATAGTTTTTAACTTTTTTATTTTATTCTAGAAGTGGATGTAATTTGCCAGAATGGTCACTCCTTCTGATGCTATGAAGCCAGCTGAATGTCAGAATGATGGCCACAGTGGTTCTCCTGCAAAGGAGTGGAGTGGGTACAATAGGAATCATAGTGGGTGGGGCTACGGTGGAAAAAAAGACCATGGATCCCTAGGGAAGACTTGAGTGGAGAAAATGTTACCCTACTAAGCAATTATCCTGTTGACCAAGGCTGGGAGGGGACTTCTCCTCCTAATGGGGTTTTTAGGGGAAAACAGCCTATTCTTATTTTTACAGAGAACCAGGCAGAGGGCCTTCTCGGTAGTGGCGCCTTCCCTGTGGAATGCCCTCCCTACAGATGTCAAAGAGAACAACAACTACCAGACTTTTAGAAGACATCTGAAGGCAGCCCTGTTTAGGGAAGCTTTTAATGTTTGATGTATTATAGTATTTTAATATTTTTTTGGAAGCCACCCAGAGTGGCTGGGGAAGCCCAGCCAGATGGGCGGGGTATAAATTTATTATTATTATTATTATTCTGAGAAGAGAGATCACCATTTACTTGCATAGGGGAAGGAAGTGGTGGGGAAAACTGAGAACTGGTAAATGACATACCCAGCGAGGACCCTGTTACTTTTCTCTATTGGCTTACATGGAGAAAAGGATGGTGGTGTGGAAAAAGCCATGGATCCCCAGAAAAGGCCTGGGTGGGGGAAATGCCACCCTCCCAACAAGGGCTGGATCTAGACACATCAAAAAGGCATTTCAGGAAAACGCGTTGTAAACTTCATTAAGGGAAATCACATTGGCAAAAGATGAGACTCCACAGCGCCATCTGGTATCATAGTGTTATAACGCATATAAAACGCTTTTTCCTTACTAATGTAGCTGAACCCAAGGACTCTATTATCCCAAAGGTGAGGTGTGAGATTCTGCTCATGCCCTGGATTTTTAGGGATACCACATCTTCCTGGGAGGGAGATCTCTCCATTGACTTGAACGGGAGAATGGGTGGTGAAAAAAATAGCAGAAATTCCCAGAAAACACTGGGATGGGTAAAGATAACCCTCCAACAAGGACCCTATTACCCCAAGGGTCATTAAGAAATAATCCACTGTGGTTAAAAGCTAGGCCTGTCCATCAAAAGATCCACAGTATTTCTGTTATCGTGTGTATGAGGCGTACATCTATATTCTTGATTTGGTTCTAAGAGCTATCTTACACAAATTTTAATTAATCTACCAACTTTCCTTTGTAGCAGCCTTCTAAATATGTTGATACTCAATGTTTATTTCCATTTTATTTTATTTTGAAAAGTAGCATTGTGAATTTATGATTCTCATAAGGAGTCCTGTGCAGAGGGGAAAGTAAGCCTGGAGGCAAATCCTGTAACACTCCAGACTGTAAAGGCGGAATGATGACAAATTGTATAAATATGTGCAAATTGTCCAAATGTTCTCATGTATTAGAGATTCCAGAAACCCAGGAAGAATCCTTCAGTGAGCGGTCAGCTCATGCTCTTGCTTTGAATAAAATTGTGGCAATTACATCCAATTTTATTAAGTTTATCACTCAAAAGAAATGTTTCAGTTAAACCATCATTTTTGCATTTCAGACCCCCACCCCCATGCATACACACTCAATTACTGCAACTGTGATGGCTTACAGTAAATGCAAAAATATGTTCTTATCCACAGCTGTTATACACACCGCATGTCATTTTTTCAAAAAAATAAAATAAATGCGGTGTAGATTCATGCAAACCTTTTTGAAATGGGAGCAGAAATACCTGTGAGCAATTGTATGAACCTACACAATGGATTTTAAATGGCAAATTAGCCAAGTGTGGTAAAGTTCATATTTAAATGAACAACACTTTGAATGGCTTAGGAAACTAGTCTGCAGCAGAATTCTGGGACTGGAAGTTAGATGGACATCCTTAGGAGGTGTATTGGTCTGAAACTGCTTACACTGATGGTTTTTCATTTACATTACAGAGCTCTTCTCATTCTCTCCCAGTCCTGGGGTCAAGCTCTCCCAATTATTTGTCGGCAAATTATTTCTCTCTTATAGGTTTTCATTTACATTGCACAAGATCTGTGTCTCCATGGGTCATTCCTCTTTTCCACTTCTGCTGAGTCTCCCTCCTCCCCATCCCCTGCTCTTTTCGTTTCTTCTTGCTCTCAGGTTTTCAGAAAGAACAAATTAACATAACAGTGTGCATAAAAAAGTAATTACTTTTGATTTTGCCAGCTAGACACTTGTGGCAGCATCCATAGGGACATATAACCGGTTTAAAGGGCAGGTATTTGCTCTTCCTAGCTACCAGACTTTTCAAGATGAAAAGTTTTGCCAGCTGTTGGATGGGGCCATGCCTTGGTGATGGGCTGATGTTTCTAATGCAGCTAGTTGCAAAAGTTTTGTCAGTTAGAGCAGCTGCTACTCTGGGATTACTATTAGCAAGGATGGAAGTTGCTGTCCTCCAACTCCAATCATTCTTGCCCATTAGCCATCCTGGCAGAGGCTCATGGGTGCAGGAGTCCAATGCCATGCAGAGGGTCACAGGATGCCAACCTTTGCTAAAAAGCAATGCCATGCTTTTGATTCAGGTAGAGGATTCAAAAGAGGGTGCTGCTATCATTATCATTATCATTATCATTATCATTTCCTTCAAAGGTCTATCTCTATTTGGAAAAATGAGGTGAATGGAGGTGTCTTTTTATTTTTAAAAACTGTTTTGTTTTGTTTTCCTTTCTTTTAAGTACAGTCGTACCTTGGGAGTCAAACGGAATCCATTCCAGAAGTCCGTTCGACTTCCAAAATGTGCAGAAACCAAACCGCAGCTTCCAATTGGCTGCAGGAAGCTCCTGTAGCCAATCGGAAGCCGCAGAAGCCCCATTGGATGTTCGGCTTCCAAAAATAGTTCGCAAACGGGAACAATCACTTCCGGGTTTGCGATGTTTGGGAGCCAAAACATTTGGGAACTAAGGTGTTCGAAAACCAAGATACGACTGTATCGCAAACTTCAAGAATGGTCACAGTTTCTCCATGTTTATTAACGGTGGCATCAAAGAACTTGAACAATATAATGCCAAATGGAAGTAGGCGTGTGACCTTCAATTCTAGAGAAAATCCAATAAACCAAGTATGTTTGCTTAAGCACTTTGTTTCTCTATAACTATGTAATGTGTACTTTTCTGGACCAATTTGAAAACTTATACAAGAGTGCTTGAAATATGCCCTCTTAGTAGTCCTGTTGAATCTAGCATGAATAAGTGGCTCATAATCAGTCCTTGGTACTTAGGAGGCAAAAGGATTAAGAACAGATGGAACTTATTACAAGAGAATTCCAAGTGAGATGGAACTTATTACAAATGGATTCAAACACAAAGGTCCTATTAAAATGTTTAGGTATTCTTTGATTTTAAAAAAAAAATTGGAAGAAAAAGAAATCAATCTTAAGTTTAAATAGTAAGGTAAAAGATACACGGTTAATGGAGTAATTTGGCATCTGACAATTTGATTTTACCTCGAGTTTATTCTGCTGAATGGGTCATTTTCTAAGTATGTCTTTCAGCTGCCAATGTTAAGGCCTCTGTGATTGTTACTTTTAAGAGCACATTAAAAAATACCATGAAACGGCTCGTCGTAACATTTCCTACACCGGTACGCTGGAAATACACAGCTGGAGGTTGTCAGGCGCACACCTCTGTAATGGCCAGTACTGTGTGCATACAATTAACACATTAATTTATGGAGTAAAATAATAGAGGGGAACTAAGGCTTCAAAGTCAAGCACTTGCTATTAAGCACAGGCTCCGAGTCTAGGCCTGATGGTTGCCAGTCCCACCCACAGATCCCCAATCTATGAAAGGAACAAAATGTTAACAAACGACAAGGGCTTGTAGCGCCTGTTATTCTCTTTGTGGCCTGGTCCTCCATTCACATAGGGGATTATTTACTGAATTATCTCATTGTATTGCGTGTTTTATTTCTTATGTGCCGTGTCCCCTCCTCAGCCAGCAGTAGTGAAAATGTCATGCAAATATTTAGGATCTTTCACGAAAGTCGGGTGTTTTCTTGCGGTAGAAGGAAAAGAAGTTTTTTGAGTGCATTATTCCAGAACACTGGCTAAATAATGACAATGTTGTGTGGCAGAATGCCAGAAAATCCAAAAAAAAACCCAGCAACTATACCACTATAAATGGTAAGTGTGGAAAGGACCTTATTCAGTTAATGGAGGTTTAATTAGCAAGGCCAGTTGTGTCTGCATTGGCGGTACTGACTGGAAGATACAAGGAAAGAGGCGAAAAGCTGGGCTGATAGAACAGGATTATTGTTCCACGACTATTCGTCTCTCAGTGTTTCCTTTACTGTGAAAGGCAGGGGGGAAGCTCACTTTTCCCATTTTCACTTTCTGTAATACAGGGCTGAAAATCCCAGAGGTCAGTTTCACAGATTTACAGACAAGTAGCATCTTGAACTGTTTTTAAGTCTGGAGCATCGAAGCCAGAAATAGACAGAGATATGCTGCAGCCCATCAGATTGTTTTGTTAAAAGTTTATTTTCCAAACAAGTGTGAATAGGCAAGTGTGGCATGGCTAAGCAAGAGAGAGGGACATTTCTTATTGGCCAAAAGTACTGGCACAAGTCACTTTCTTGTGGTCCTAAGAGCAGAGGCACCATCACTTAGGAATGCAATTTTTTTCTTTTAATTTGGAAAATATGACTTCAACAGAAAGGCTTCTATTTCCCCAGAAGCTTCCTTTGTTGGCTTTTGTCATACAAAGAATGCTATGTTGTTGTTGTTCTATGTTGTCTCTTCTGCTGAGGCTGTGATATGTAGAAAAAATACTGGCTACATTGCTGGTTAAACCTGCTACGTTTTCACAAAAAGTTATTTAGAGTAGATGTTCTATAGGCTTGCCACTGCAAGCATCTTTATTCTTTTCAAGTGCGTGCGCTTTCCTGATATAATAAAAAGAAATTGACTTGCAGAAATCCCTTAGACCTAGGGTCTAGAGCAGGGCTTCCCAAACTTGGGTCTCTAGCTGTTTTTAGACTACAGGTCCCATCATCTGTGACCAAAGGTCCTGCTACCTAGGGATCTTGGGAGTTGTAGTCCAAAAACAGCTGGAGACCCAAGTTTGGGAAACCCTGGTTGAGACAAAGGCCTAGTGGCTGAATAGAGAACACAGGGAACAGCGCCCAATAGTCTCAAGAGAGAAGAACCCAGAGTGGCTTTTGTCTTCTCAGGTTGAAAGACAAGATCCTACACACACACACTCCATACTCCATGTTCAGATACCACCTGAAGAGGCAGTTGAATCTTATTTCAGCACTGGCAATGATACCTTATCCTCTACCTCACCATACCCTCCAGCATTTCTCTGATTAAAATAGGGACACCCCATTCCATAAGGATAATTTTACTATTTATACCCTACACATCTTACTGGGTTGCCCCAGCCACTCTGGGCAGCTTCCAAATATATAAAAACATAATAAAACATTAAACATTTTTAAAAAGCTTCCCTATACAGGATTGCCTTCAGACAGCTTGGGACTCAAATAACTCTATAACTTCCAACATTTCTCCAATGAAAATAGGGACGTCCTAAGGAAAAGCGAGACATTCTGGGATCAAATCAGAAACCGGGATGGCTTCTCTAAATCAGGGATGTCCCTGGAAAATAGGGACACTTGGAGGGTCTGTCACACATGAAGCAGCAGGATTCTCACAGTGTTCTCACAGTGGCCAGAGGTGGCTACTGGTTTTCTGTGATAGTGGTCATATCCATTGTGAAGTTGTGGAATTGTATTTTTACGCTGCTTTGATACTGTTTAATTACATATATCACATGCTTTTTCTTCCATTGTACACTCCTTTGGGATTCTTAATTATTAAAGTAGTTTATAAGTATTTTAAATGGATGAAATATGTATAGACAGACCCATGAAACAATCCTGCTGGCATCCAGTAGGCCTAGAGGAGGGATACTCAGAGCCTGATACAAGTTTTTCCTAATGACCTATGAGTTTTTCCTAATGAATTATGAAGTCAGCTTCCAACCTACTCCAAAAGATTGGCCACTATAGTCTTTGTCTTGGCTTCATGAGGATCCAACAGGGATTTATTTAGGTTTTTGCTCCCGATTTCTAGAAAACATTTGAAAACCTTCTTCTGGAATTGCCCAATGCAAATTCCTAACCTTTCTCCCAGAGATTCCTTCTTCTTACATCAGCCTCAGAATGTAAATTTGTAAATTCACAAAGGGATTTTGATAGGGTTGCCATACAACCAGAACTTCCCAGACATAGCTGGGATTTGTCTGCCAAAAATAGAGTCAGGGCAGAATTTGCAGAAAGCAGTTAAAATGTCCAGGAAAATCAGGGTGTAAAGCAGCCCATATTGGAAGTCTTGATTTTTGGGTGAATCTCCCAGAAACTATTTTGTGTTGTTTGTTTGTTTTTTGCAAAAAAAAGAAGAAAGAGATCAAGAACTTTGGCCAAAACAAAGCAAAACAAAAGTCAACAACTCCCACCCTAAAAAAACAACAAAAAAAACTCAACAACTTTTGTGTCCAGATTTCACTTTTTGAAATATGGCAACTCTTACTTGATTGCACAACCCAAGTAGAGAGACAGAGATGGGTTTCAGCACATACACACCAACCCACATGGCCTTGTCAGTATATTTGAACCAGACACACCCAAATCTCTGCCTGCTGAGTTCCCCGCCTATTTCCACAACATCATCCACCCATGTTTCTTTTGCACCCTATTATTGTGTGTCTGGACGCGGGTGGCGCTGTGGGTTAAACCACAGAGCCTAGGACTTGCCGATCAGAAGGTCGGCAGTTCGAATCCCCACAACAGGGTGAGCTCCCATTGCTTGGTCCCTGCTCCTGCCAACCTAGCAGTTCAAAAGCACATAAAAGTGCAAGTAGATAAATAGGTACCACTCCGGTGGGAAGGTAAACGGCGTTTCCGTGTGCTGCTCTGGTTCGCCAGAAGCGGCTTAGTCATGCTGGCCACATGACCCGGAAGCTGTACGCCGGCTCCCTCGGCCAATAAAGCGAGATGAGCACCACAATCCCAGAGTCGGTCATGACTGAACCTAATGGTCAGGGGTCCCTTTACCTTTACTATTGTGTTTCTGGGGCCTAGCTTGCTCATTCACGTATATCACTTTTCCCCGCTCTGCACTTGATTATTGTACACTTGATGCCTGGCAGCAGATTTGTATGCAGCGCTGCATTTGAAGTGACGGCAGAAAATACGAAAGCTCTGTTCGTGGAGTTCTAACTGCAACACCCCGTTCACACACGCAAGTCATCACTTGGTATTGCAGCCATGATGAAGTGCCAAACATGCGTTCATAAACCAGGCCTACTTGTTTGGGGAATCTTTTCCAGAGGTTCAGGTCTGGTACTAAAGCGCGGAACAGGAAGCAAAGGGAAATTCTCATACAGATGTGCCCTTGATCTCGAGGCAGCCAATCAGCGCTTACTTTCCACAGGAGGTTTCTCTCTCCCTTCCTCTCTCTCTCTGCCAGCCTGATAATGCAAACATTGTTGGCACCCCCGAAAAAAAAACAATCAGCTCAGTCACAATGACTTTAGCAGCCATGGTGGAATGAGAGCCAGCAGAAAATGACTTTAATGGGAATATGTTGCAAAGCAGCTGTTGGAGTGTGGTAACAAGATGCTGAATAAATGGCAGCTACATAACTTCCCCTAATCAGATTGGAGCAATCAGCTTGAAAAATTTTCCCATATGTTGGAGAGTGGAGCTCGTGCCTAGGGTTATGGCAAGGACACAGGCCACGTTAAGGTTACACAGTCTGGCTACAATTAAACACTCGCTGCAGAAATTGTGATGATGCTTCGGGGAGCTATTGCACTTTAGTCATTCGTAATTGCTCATTCGGAAATTACTCACTCCAAAATTACTCAGGGCCCTGTTCCACGGTTTGCAGCATATGTTCTCAGAGAAAGAAAATATTATGTTTCCAGTGGGTATCAGTGTATGAATTTGTTTATGGCTATTAATGCAACTTAATATAATGGGATCATTCATTAATAAAGTCACTTAGGCTGTCAGGGCTATAATCCAAATACATATTTGCACGCAAAACTTCCCCTGATGCCGGATGCCCTGATAGTATGGCTCCCTTTCTATTTTTAACCCTGAATGTTATCCTTGTTACCCTTTCATGCACAGATCTAAAGCGAAAACTGGCAAATTTGCCCTTTAATAATAATTGTGCCTCTGCAGTGAGTCATGTTACTTAATAGCAACCTACAGATTATTATTCTCCGCCTGCATTCCAGACCTAGTGCTGAATTAATAGAATGGGAGAAGTTTGCAGAAGGCTGGTGTCATGCAAACCCTGGAACTGGGGGTTTTTTATGACATGCTGAATACAGCTTTTGCCTCATTGTATGCCCAGTGTGTTACAAAATATGCAGCCCAAGTCTATGCCTGTTTACTTGGAAGCAAAGCCTTAGTCTTCCTAAGTTTCCTGAGCCTGGGAGAACAGTCTTAGAAATTTTGGACCAATGGAACACTTACCTGAAATTTCCTTTGGCTCTGAAGATCCCTTTGAGGCGATTTTCATTCAGATCCCACTCCAGCTAGTAAATTCAGATGCCACTTGCTTCAGGTGCTGGCATTCAAGGACAATCACAGATTTATTCCAGTGTCGTGGATGTGGTTCTTTATTTCCCCATAGTCACACATAGGGCCTGATTCCTTCTTGTATGGATGGATGCAGCTGCACCACTGTTCTGGCATGGCTGATTCCCACATGATTCCTTATTCAAATGTCACTGGAAAGTTAATGTTTGGAAACTGGCCAGGAGTGAGCTGCAAGAGGAGTTAGTGAGGACTGTGACCTAGAGAGACAGTCCTGAGGGCCAGGTAGCGAGTCGCATTTGGCCCCTAGGCTTCAGGTTCCGCACCCCTGATTTAAAACATTTACATCCCATGAAAAAGAGATAAGCTATAAAAGAAGGATTGTTGTAACCATTTGTTTTCAGATGCATTTGCTGCATTATCGGGGCTGGGGGAGAATTACAACCTAACTAAAACAGATTTTTCTATTAAATAAACATGGTCATTCACATGGGGTTATGGAAATGTACTCGTTTGTGAATGGGATGTGCTGATTTGAAAACTCAAAAAGACTGCTAGCACAGCCTGCAGTTGATAGACATATGGATAGCCACCCTTCCCGCAGTAAAAAATTACCATATTTTTCCATCTATAAGACGCCCCCATATATATATTTTGGGGGACTCAGATTGTCGCCAGACCACCCTCGACACTATCCATGTATAAGACGCCCCCTAATTTTTGACATTATTTTTAAGGGAAAAAACCTAGTCTTATACACAGAAAAATATGGTACTTTCAGCTTAAATAGACTTCTTTGGCAAGGCAACAATTTTGCAGTTATTAGAAGTGGGTGGGAGAGTGTTCTGTGGTGGTCAGAGTCCCTGATGTGAACTGTAAAATTCCTTGGAATTAGTGTTACTGCATAATCTAAGAGTGATCACCAAAGAGCTGTCCCCCTGGGTAGCTTTTTAAAAATAAGAATTACACTTAAATAAGGAGTACACCTCAATGGACAGGTGTTGCCTATATCATATTGGAGAAAGCACAAATCCTGTTTAATCGTTGTGTTCAGAAGGAAGTCTATTACGTTATATACATTTTCATTCCTTCACACTCTCTATGTTAACTCCATGCTGGCATCGCTTGTGATTTTATTGTAAGCAGCATAATATTACGGCATTATCTTCTTGTAAACCAATAATGATGTCACTTCTCTGGATGCCAGCCCTTGGAGGAATCTACTCACATATAAAAAACGTACTTTTATAAAGCATTTTTTAAAAAATACATTGAATTTTCCATAAGGCTTACCATTGCCTTTTAGTGTCCCATTGTATATTGCACTTAAAACACACTTAAAATGTTTTATTTGCAGCTGTATAGCTGAGTCCCTTATGTAGCAAAAAAAAGAGAGGTGCCATTCATGCAGAAGGAGGTATCAGCAGGCTCAGGGGAATGGCAAGGTTTGCAGAAACATTAAAAATCTTTAGAAAAGAAAAACTGTAAGTTGGGAGTGGTGGACCCCAAAGCAGCCCAATCAAAAAAGTCTTTTTAGGAGACCCCCCATTCCACTCAGAGAGATATAAATCCCAGTGTGGTTTAACAATCATTCCCTCTTCACATTGAACTCTGGAAATTGTGGCTCTGTGGAGGGAATACCTTACAGCATCTCTAACAGCCTGCAGTTCCCAGAATGCTTTGGGGAAAGCCATGACTGTTTAAAGTGGCATTGTACCACTCCAAATGTATAATGCAGATGGGGACTGAGTCTGCTTAGTGACCGTGGAATGCTGACTGACAGGATGGTGGTAGTTGAGGTATCTGGCCTCAACCAGAAATTGGGCACTTTGTGTCACAGATCCCTTGAGGTAGGAATATTCTTCCAGCAGAGATTTGGTACGCATCCTCACTATTGACGTTCAGGTGATCATGTTTGCTGGGTTTATTTCCTTTCCAGACATGGAATGAATAATTTCATTGTAATTTCCGTGCCCATTTCTGTTTCTGCTGTAATCCTCTGATATCCTTAGTTCTATATCACACAGGAAGCCCACCTAAGTAGAAGCTGGCTCCCTGCTTCATGCCATCATTTTCTAATTCCCAGAAGGGAATGGGGCAGAGCCAGGGTGCTCAGCACAGTCTCCCTCACAGGTTGTTTTAGCCAGATTGCCTGACGAGAGCTAGTGTCCACAGTCACTTGGTGATTGCAATAGCTACCCAAAGTACCATGAGAATCGTCAATAAGCAAGGTTCCCACCTCTCATCCCAGACACTAGTCGTGGATCTTAACATATCCCGATGCATGGCACAGGGTGCAGGATGTAGCCACAGTTGTTCCTAGCAATCCACTTCCAGGTCTCTTTATCTGACCTTTGTACAGTACCTCACCCCAACCACTGGCTGTCTGGCAAACTTGGAGGCTTGCTTACCACAGCAGATGACTGAGAAGGAGGGTGGAGCACATGGTCAAGAGGAGCAGTAGGTGCTCTGGCTCCCGCTGAACAAGGAGATTTAAAAGTACATGCCAAGTACAAGAGATGGCAAAGCTATATGGAAAGGGTTGTCATTCAGTTTCTGTTGTATCCCAAGTCACACTGGGGGTTCTCCACATAATCTTTTCCATGGACGATGATAATGGGGGCAGAGGGAGGGGAAGATGGTTGGTTAGAATATCCAGACAAGTCCTGTCATTAGTTCTGATCTAGCACAGCCGTATTAGTATTGCATAAACAGGATACAGCTACCATAATCATGGCATTTCAGCTACATTTCCTTATGCTGAACTTGAATGAAGATTTTCCCCCTCTGATGTTGTGTTACACATAAAACATTAATTCCAACTGCTAGCATTTCTAAAAAGCAACCACTGAAATTGTTCTCTTTCTTTACAGCAGTGAGAAACTTAAGACTGAAGGATGTTCCACCAGCAGCCCCCTTCACTTTCTACAGTGCATGTAATATGTTAGTGCATCCTGTTTGTTTATGTCATGTACTGAACTATATTTCCCCTGGTATCCTCTTCAGATGTCAGATTAGTTATCTGTTGTATATCTGAAGTAGGGAAGGAAAGATTAAGAATTAGAATTCTCCAATGTACCAAACTGATTTTATTTATATTTCAAGACCAAGTGCCTCTGATACAAATTATACACAGCACTCTCTCTCTCTCAGTTGCTGGAACTCTGTAGCATGTGTTATTTGAACCTATGCTTAAGAATATTTTTTAAAACCTATCATGACAAAAATTGTTTTAGGCTGCAAGCCTGTACATGCTTATCTGGGAGCAAGTCCCACTGAACTGAAGTGATTTAACACTGAAGGATTATATTTCACTGATATTTTTGTAAGTTTGGAATGAGAATTTTTAAAATAATAATTTATATTGATTTTTAATTCATAATATATTAACATGAGATGTTGCTTGCTGGATCAGATAAAAAAGTCCAGCTCTCTTAGCATCTGGTAGTCATAGGAATACTACATACTCTGAACATTTTCCATTTCTGCTGCCATGGCTAACAGCCACTGATAGACCTATCTTCCACCAGTTTGCCTAATTGTTTTTAAAAGCTAAAGTCCTAATTGTTTATAAAAGCCAAAGTCTTGCCCATCACCACATATTGTGATATTGCATTTCATAAATGGAATATGCAGAAGACAAAGTCTTTTCCTGTTGTCTGATGGGAATTTACCGCCAATAAAAACAATCCACAGTTCACATGCAGCTATAACTTTACATAGGCATATACTGTTATTCCACATATATTTTCCACAGATAACTTGGAACACATGAATGGGAGGCGTATCTCTAACCATGGACTCAGAGCGCCAAGAAAGTGAAGCAAACTGCTGCTCTGCTCCGACAATTGTTTCCAAGTATTTAGATAATGTAATGAATGTCTTTCCTTCACACTGTTATTTCCCACAGCAAACATTGGCTGCCATGTATGGTGTGAAGCAGCTCTCAGCTGGGTGTTCTAGCACTTTGAATGACAGAATGAAAATAACTTATATTTGTAATTTTAGGGTAAGCCTCTTTTCTGGTTCCTCATTCGTCTTGGCTAATTCATCATTAATGTTTGACTAATAAGATCAGTCAACAGAGATCTTTAGGAGAACCTCACTGTTTCGCTTCTTCCATTGTGAAAAATGTACACTTATTCCAATCCATTATTTAGCCCTCTTTAGGTATTAATGCTCCTATGCTTCTCAGCATGGGGGCAAGGACTGGAGACCTGTGCAGTACCTGTGCCCACATTAAAGGTAAAGGTAAAGGGACCCCTGACCATTAGGTCCAGTCATGACCGACTCTGGGGTTGCAGCGCTCATCTTGCTTTATTGGCCGATGGAGCCAGCTGCAACTCTCACAGCAGGAGAGGAAACTTGAGAAGACAGAGGTGGCTAGTAGCAGCAGCAATTGTAGCAGAGAAACTCTGCAATGATGAACAAGCATAATGGAGTCTCTCTCTGGGATCAGAGAGAGGAAGATTTACTAAGCTGCATAAAGGACATAAATGAGTGAATAGCATTGTTTGTTTGCCGTGTGTTGCTTTGTCATTTTCTTCATGTAATGTTTATATGAAACTAGTTTTCAGACTGTTCTGCAGCAAAGCTTTGAAACGAGAGTACTTTGCGAGACACTTCATGAAAATCGAAGTGTCTTGTGGTCTGTGCTTCAGTTAGATCTACATACTTGTTGACACTCCTCAATGCTTCTCTCTGCAAAAGTTATGCTGATCCTATTTCTCAGCAAGCCTTGTGATTCTGTTTAACCAACCAAGCCTTAAATTCTTTTCAGCACTTCACTTGTAACTGAAGTTAATGTGGCAGAGCAATAATTTCTTAGATCCCCATTGGAGTTTTTGTAATGAGGTTACATTGGCCATCTTCCAGTCCTCTAGTAAGGAGGCAGATTTCAGGAGTGTTGCATACTTTGGTAAAAAAGAAAATAAAAATCTATCAGTCAATCAATCACAAGCAGGTGAATGACTTGTGACTGTTTTATGTGCCCATTAGTCCCAATATGTTACTCTTTGTCGCCTATTTTAGATCTCCAAAAGCACTGCCAGCAAGGAGGTGGGGAGATTCAGACACAACTAATTTATTTTGCTTCTTTTCACTGTCCCTGCCTTCCTTCCATATTGCTTTCAAAGCACCACTGACTCCCTGGATGATTTAAATTATTCAGGTGTACTTTTAGGTTTTATGTCTATAAGTAGCTATCCAAATTTCTGCTCAAGCTCCCTTATTCAAATTTAGCTGTTGCTTGCCCTCATTTAGTGACAATTTTCATTTTAAAAAGAAATTCTTCTAGCCTTTTAGAATGCCCTTGTGTCCAGTCCTAGCTAGTCAGAACATGAAAAGAATGGGAATTGAACTCACCCAGTGGTGACCACCAGGCAGACATTTTACAAAAAAACATAAAACCACACACTGAAGTATGAAAAAGAAGCTGGGTCTAGGTCTGCAGTACCAAGGACAACTCCCTACTAGCAAACAAGTTAAGGCAATAAATTCAGTAGCCAAACAGGGCCCAATCCATCCTATTGATGATCCTCTTTGAGGAGTGGGAATTTGAAAGCCTAGACCAGGGATCTGCAACCTGCAGCTCCGGAGCCGCATGTGGCTCTTTTACACCTTTGCCGCGGCTCCAGGACGGATACTAGCGAGGGGAGGAGGCACATTGTGCGCCCCGACACTCCCCACTGTGCCGGGCGCTGTACTGGCTGTGACGTCGCATGGGGGTGGTGCATGCGTTAGTCACGCACCGTCCTGACGTCACCTTCCCGCCCGCCCACTACATTGTAAGGGGCATGTACACTGGTCACTGCATTGAAAGGGGGCATGTACGCTGGTCACTGTTTTGAAGGGGAGTGAAGAACACACACACACACAAAAAAAGGTAACTTGTTAATTTAACATTTATTTCTATGAGGAGGAGTAATTCTGAGGGGTCAAACAAAGAAATAATAAAAAAGTGACAAAAAAGTTATTTTTATAATGACGAGTTTTGCGGCTCCCAGGTTTTTTTTCCTTTGGAAACGGGTCCAAGTGGCCCTTTTTGTCTTAAAGGTTGCAGACCCCTGGCCTAGACTACTGCAGGTTGCTCCCATTCCATATTTTTCTGGAGGGTCCACTGGCATCTTTTGTAATATGGGCTGGAAGATTGAAGAATGATCTGGTAGACAGTTTGGGAGTTCCTTAAGGAGTTCAGTCTTGCGGGGTTCAGGGGACCTGTATATGGCGTTCCATTTCTCCTGTCATTATCTCACCAAGTGATAGGAAAATGAGCTAAACCCAAGCACAACCATTTGTGACATGGTGTCCTCTTATACATTTACCATATGCAGACATATGAAAAGTCAGCCGTCAAAAGTTTATGCCTATATCCAATCTTTCTGCTGGACATTATAACTCATTTTGCACAGTGCTGTTTTTCTAAAAATAAAAAGAGGTTCCAGAACTCACCATGAATGTCTCCCTTGTTCTCTCATCATGGCAATTGCACCCACCTGAGAGGTGCTGGAACTGAGTTCCGGCAAGTTCCGGATAACAAAAAGCCCTGGTTTTGCATGATGTGTTTGTAAATGACTCTCTTAGCTGAAGCCAAGTAAAAGGGCAAATCCTAAAAACCAGTGTTATTTTCCAATAACTTCAGTTAAACTCTCCTCATGTCTGCTATCCATCTTTCTGCCTAAATAAGTTATTTGAGATATTGAGATAGTCAGCTTTATCTCAGTTTTATGGATACAGTTCCATTCCATGCCTACCTTTGCCAAAAAGTACACTCTCCTGAAAGTTGAATGCAATCTTCCTTTTTTAGTCCATACTTTAAATTTCTGGTCTCCTTCCTCAGCACAGAGCAATATTTACTTCAAAGCATTTACACCAGAGACACTGATGATGGGCTTTGGCTGAAGCTGCTGATTTCAGCGAACCCACAGAAGGACTGGTTGTACGTGCTAAATATATTAATGATTATTCAATATTTATACACATAACACCACATACAGCATCCATATTGGTGAATGCTCTGAGTTCTGTTGTGAAAGCAGAATATTGGTGTGGGGCTTTTTAAAAGGTAAGTATTTCATAATATTTTATCATTGCAAAGAGCACAAGTCATACTTTGCCTAAGGCCTTAATTACCCACAAAACATAACTTATTCAAATAACTTATTTGAAAGGTGAGCAACTCCTGAGTGAAGAAGACTTCCATGTTAATGGTTGGGGATGTTATGGGGGATGGGAGTGTGGCTGGATTTATAATGGTGCAAATGGTGTAACTGCCTTAATAAAAGGAAAGGTATAAAGCAAAAGTGTGTAAACACCCTTCTAAGTGATGTGTGAGATGCGTCTGCCTAGCTGCTCCCGCCTTTCAGTGTTCTAAACCAATGAGTGAAGTCAGAACTGTGATAGATGCATGAGTTATACGGACACCAGGCTATAGGAATCCCTGTGGCTGAAGAGCTGCTATTTTCCACTTTAATATCCCCCTTTTTTCCTTCTTACTTCAGATTCATTTTCTTTCCTTGGAATTTCTGTATTCTAAAGTCTTACCAGAGTCCCCCTTTGTCCTTCCTTTCTTCCTTACAACCATTGTTCCTCTGTTGGCTTTGATAAGGTACTCACTACACATTATTTTCTGCAAATGCTGCTGCGCAATAAGAAGCTAACGTCTAGACATTAGAATTCACTGTAAATTTAACTTACATTACATGTTTACTCAGGACTCAGCTACATTAGTCAAAAAACAGTGTTTTGAACACATTATGAACATGCAACACCATATGGCGCTGGAGAGCAAAGCAAAATTCTAAGTGATTTTCCATAGCGTGTTTTTTTTCCCTTTTGTTATAACAATTTTATTTCTATATGAATCAATCTGGCTAACCTGATCCAAAACGCACACCCACCCACTCACACATGAAAACAAAGTCCAACACAGCCAATCACGAACAAACAACCATACCCTAGGCCAACCCCAACCTCTCTCACCACCAAAGGAACACAAGCAAATAGTAAAGAGAACCTGCACAAGTGATGTTGACACAAAACCCCACACATATATTAAGTAAAATAGAAACACCGCCACCCGACTCCACCCCCACTCACCATGCCCCCCTCCACCTCTTTCCCCCTTTTCTTCCTAATGTAACACTAATGTCTCAACAAATGAAACTGATCTGTAGAAAATGTAACTTGAAAAAAAGAGACAGTGCACATACTTTTGTAAACCAAGAAATATTTAATAAAAATACATTTTTAAAAAACAATTTAATTTCTGACTTATTTATAGCGCTTCTTTCCTGTGTGTAGATCCACCCTCAAAAGTACGTCTCTTTGTGTTTAATGGGGGTTACTGTCAGGAAAAGTCGGCACAGGATTCTAACCTTGGCTTTCTCATGAGGAAGGAGTGGAAGGTTCACAGTGAGCAGGGGTCAGTATCAAAGCAAAACAAACACTGTGTTGACATTATTTTATAAAAAGAGGAGTATAAAATCCATGCCAGTGGTTCTTAAACTCCCTCCCGGCAGACCACTTGAAAATTGCTGACACTCTTGGTGGACCACATATTGAATTTTTTCCTGCCTGCTGTTTGGCCACTGTAATGTACTGTGCAAGCATTAAAAAAAAAGATTCGCTGCCATGTACCACCTAAATGAAGATCACTGACCACTGGTAGTCCCCTGCATGCTAATATGTCGCCAACAAAAATTGAAAGCCTCATTATCACCTCATTCACATACAAAAGCCAGGGGGACCTGATTTTCTCCTTCAGAAGATATCGTTGCCCAGAGTCCCAGAGCTCAGTTCTCTTTCCACTGCATCACTGCTCTGCCTGCAAACATGGGAGGTGCCGTGCATTGATCTCCTTGACACAAGGCAAATCCTCATGATACATTCAGTGGTGGTGGTTGGCTGATCTGGGGAGGGTGAACGTTAGGCCAGATAAAAGGAGCCTTCCCTATGACCCAGCGCTTAGAAGAAGAAATGTGGGACAACATATCTGGGTGGAGCAGGAAGTTGGGCCAAGGAAGGAATTCTCCTTTATTCCTCTCGGTGCTCCATTCTGCACCCCGTGCAATCTTTCCAGTCCATATTTGTAATTCTAATGTGTATATTTCGTTCCACCACCAGTATTAGGCAGCCTTTCTCGGAACAAAATCTTAATGACTTAAATTCTGCTTATAGTAGGCAGGTTAAGGATCAGTCAAACACTGTCCGCCTGGTGGTGGCCCAATCACTTGCTAATTACAAGTAGCGGCTTGACATTGTTCACCCTTCTGTGAAGACTGGTAATAGTATTGATATCTAGGATAATATCTTCATGAGTCCATTGAGCTTTTTTTTTTTTTTAACATATGCCAAGCTAGTTGCAAACCTTTTTAATCATGGGTGTCACGTCTCTCCTTGATCTAAAAAGAAAATGTAGAAGATAAATACAGTTCGCTCCTCATCTGATCTGAAGCTTATATGAGGTTTTAAGGTCTTTATTTTGAAATGCATTGTTCCACCTGGGAATGAATTCCCACAGTTGAATTATAAGAAAGACTCTTAAAAACCAGCCACAGGGATTTTTAAAAGACTTTTTGACCTCAGATTGTGAAATTCTATGGATTGTTATACACCTCTCTGTGGGGCCGTTTGATCGCTTATTATTTATAGATTAAAGAACATTGTTGCTAATTAATACTGTTCTAATTGTTGATGTATATGTGCCTGCTTTGATGTTTTTTTGATCCTGTTATTTTGGGGATTTCACTTACTACTTTTTTAATGGTTTGGGGATTTTAGAACCTGTATTTTCAAACACTTGTTTAATTCTTTTTTTATGTTGAGTTATTCTATTTCTTTTATAACCACGCAACATCTTGATGCGCCATTCTTCATGGGATCTTAGGAAATGGGTCAATCCCAATTAATTTTTAAAGTTATACCAACACATTCACTTTTTGTTCTACTTGAAAAAAAAAATTTTTAAAAAAAAATCAAAACCATCAGCATTAATTTTACACATATTTTCTTCCAGATCTAGCATTTTGAAATGAAGTGGGTGATTCTAATGGAACTCACGTCACTTTCCAGTACAATTTAGACATTGTACAGTGATCCTGAGATTATTACTTTTTTATGTGTGGCCTCTTCTCCATTTTAGGGCTCCTCCAATCGATTTATTTGAAGGAACAAGGGCCTGGTTCAAGGTATTTAGCTGACTGAGTCAAAGGCAAATATGGTGTCCCCTGCCTCAATACAAGAGTTGAATCTTACTTCAACACTGGTGATACAACAGTGTCTTCCATCACACCTAAAGACAGCAGGAGAGAAGGTGAAGGGCAGTTGAATGGCACACGCAACTCTGTCCTTCAGCACCTCTCCATTCCTCCCTGCTATTCTTCAGCATGTGCTGCTTGAGGTGGGTGCCACCTCTACACTTCCTGTGGGCTGCCTGTTCATCCTCCTCTAAGCTCCCAGCCTCTAGGACCTCCTGGCTTTTCTCCTCCTCTGGGGTATGACTGATTTCCCACCACCAGGAGCCATGATTCAAATCCATTGTGCTTTCCCTGAGGGGCTATTGGTCAGGCAGCTTCCACCACTCCTCCTCATCCAGCCAATCCCTGACAAGGGCTGTGGTTAATCATTTCTATGCCCCAGGTAGGCTCTCAGTTCTCTTCCCCACAAAACCAACTCTAGCACAAATTAATTTGCCAGTGGGCAATTGAAGCTGTGAAGGGCTCTGGTAAGTTTGGTCCCTCCCCAAATTTTGTGCATCTCCACACCCTGAAAAAGCAATAGATTCATGATGCCATTTTCAGTGACAGGCGCATTCTGTGTATAATATACAAAGCAGGTCTGGGAGCACAAGTGCAGAGACTATTTGAAAAGGAAAGCAAAGGATACTATTTGTCCCCCCCCCCCTCCAGAATGGATGCCAAGAAAACCAGTTGGTCTTCTCTAATGCTATCATTCGATTAGGAGAAGAGTGCAGTCATTATATAGAATTTCCCTGAATTTACATCTCTTCATTACATCCTTTAACAGGCATTTCACTAATTTAATATGATCACTGTGAGTATAATTGCACCTACTGTTGACAGGTCTTTTTCTTCAACCGATAGGTGATATATGCCTGTCAGATAACAAGCACAATATCTGTTTTTTATTAATAAAATTCTGTATCCCCTCCCTAAACATTTCAAATCCATGTTCATTGCCAGTGCTATTTTTATTTACAAAAAGACCCTGGCAGCAGATTTTTATAACTAAAAGAATATATTTTGGTGTCAATGTGTGGGGGGTTTTTTTCTATCTCCCCCCACACCCAGAAATATTTGACATTTGATTGAAATGTATTTATTTAGACAATTAACCTCTGACTGAGTTTTAGCTTCCAATAAACTCCAGGATTCTAAATATAATATTACTCAAACAGTAATTGTCATCATCTTGCATATATAAGTGTGTGAATTCATCTTCCCCATGGTTTCCATTGAAACTATTGATTATGTTCTGCCAAGTTCAGCAGAATACATTCTGCCAACAGATTCATGTGAATTCTAATTCTTTCACCATAAGTTGGCCTTGAAATTGTGAAATTGTGGTCTTTTTCAGAACGCCACATCTTGAGTTACAAAAGCAACTGTTCACTGCTCTTAATTCATTTGCTGTAAACGTTCACACATTTCACAGTAAATTAAGTAATTGTTTAATAATAATAATAATAATAATAATAATAATGAATTTTATTTATATCCCGCCCTCCCCAGCCGAAGCTGGGCTCAGGGTGGCTAACAACAATAAAATAATTCAACATTCTAAAAACATTTCATTATAAAAATTAATTAAAATCAAATTGATGGCAACCATTATGCAAAAATTCTGTGCATATTGCCAAAGGAGGGAGTCAGGCTGCGCCCTGACCAAAGGCCTGGTGGAACAGGTCTGTCTTGCAGGCCCTGCGGAAAGATGTCAAGTCCTGCACAGCCCTAGTCTCTTGTGACAGAGCGTTCCACCTGCAAGCAGATGCAGAATCAAGAAGTGTAGCTTGGCAGCTAAATTTCTGGTGTATAATACTATGCTGACTATTTAGATTCTGCTGCCTAGAATTGCCTACTTTGAGATACCTGTGAACTAACCCTGGACTACAGAATTACAGAATGTTAGAGGTCAATTACTCATCCACCACAATGCTCAGTGCAACAATCTTGCAACTACAACATCCCTGGCAGATGCCCATCTAGCCTCTGCTTAAGTAACTCCAGTAAAGGACTGCTCACCATCTCCTGAGGCAGTCTGCATCTCCATCAAGCGGTTAGGAAGTTTCTCTTAAACTTTAGCCATCATCTTTTTCCTTGCCATTTCCACCCATTAGTTCTAGTTCTGCCCTCTTTTATAGGGATGGAGGAAAAATTAAATTCATTTCTCATTTAAAGGTAAACCTAGTACACACTTTCTGAAACACAGCCATCTTTCTAAATTTGCACTTCTCTTAGTTTTGTCCAGTAATGTGCACAAGAATGTATAAACTAGGGTAAAATGTGGAGAAAAATGCATATATTTGTGAAAATGACATATAAAAGTGCATGGTATCATGGTAAATTTTTATATAAATTTTCATATTAGGAGAAATTTGCACGAAAATGCTGGTTAATTTTCATGATTTTTTTAAAAATGATGTGGAAATGTGGAGAACTGAAGACTGAGTGGGGGACACACATGAGAAACTGAGAAACTGAAATTGAAGTATTCACATAGCTTTAGTTTTGATCAACGGAGAAAAGTAACAGCCCTTCAAATATTGGAAGACTGCTATCATGTCCCCTCCTCTCTTCTCAAGGCTAAGCATCGCCTGCTCTTTCAACAATTCCTGATAGGATTTGGTTTCCAGACACCTCAGTCTCCACTGGGCATGCTCCAGTTTGTCAATGTCCTTCATAAAATGTGGCTCCCAGAACTGAACACAGTACTCCAGGTGAGGGTCTGACCAGCTCAACTGCATTTCTCATTTGCAGATTATATTAATCTTAAAACAGGCTGCCCTTTTTAACATCCTGTCCTTTTTAAACAATAACCTGATTTCAGACATATTATTAATCACTTCCATTGCCTCCTTGCTCACATTTTTAGTCCATGTTTAATTTGAAGAATTCTCAGAATGGCTTAAATTAAATCTTCCATATATATGTATATATTTAAGGAAAGAGAAATTGCAAAGACTTTTCTAGGCTAAACCTTGTAACTAATAAAACATCAAAGAAAGATGATGAAAGAGATACAAAGATAGTTTATGTAAATGCTACCAAGTGATCACAGGCTATCTGAGGAATTTAGTATGGTAAAGATTTGAAAACGGCAACAGAGGGTTATAAAAAGCAAATTGCTCAAATATCGCCCTCATCTTATCTGTAGACATTTAATCACACGGTTGTTATTTGCAATGGTTGCATATTGGATATAAGATGGACTCATATTGTTTACACACAAACTATACAAGAGCAACCAAGTTGGAACATAGCTAAAGGCATGTGTTTAGAATGCTTCATCCCCTCTACTGAACTATCCTGTCTTTCTGATACTTCACTGAATACCAAATAGCCCTATCCTATTAATTGTCTCAAACTATAACTGTAACCAAAACAATCCTATGCTGCGAGCAGTGGTAGCCAACATGGTGCCCCCTTCCAGATGTTGTTGGACTACAACTCCCATTATCCCAAGCCAGCATGGCCAATGGTCAGGGATGATGGGAATCGTAGTCTAGCAATATCTGGAGGGCTTAGCATTGGCTACTCCTGGTCTGTGGTTTGGACCAGAGCAAATTGACTGCGGTGGAATGGAATGGGCCTCTGTTTTTGCTGTCAAATGTGACAACTGCTTTTGGCCCAATTCAGGCCAGTCCATCCTTCACTTTGGCTGCTCTGTGTGGCAGGGCTGAGGGTGCAGTGGTGGCCCCATTGCTCTGACAAACCACACTGTGTCAAGAGTGTCAACAGACATGGCAGAAAGTTAACTCTTTATTGTCCAAGATAACACAATGGCTTCTACAGAAACAGAGGACCACGCCCTCTTCACCACTTTATGGTGCAACCCCAATGGGCTGCACACACACAGCCTGAGACTGAGCCTTCGTGGCAACTTCCTTTGCTCCTCCCATTTCAATCTCCTCCTGGTTCTGCGAGACAGTGGTGCAGGAGAGGGTGGGGAAGCCCCTGGCCCTTCACTTGCCTGACTTGCTTCTTCCTCCTCTTCTTCCAACCCATCCTGTGCTCCAGCTCTGAAATTTCTGCTGCCTCTGATTCTTGCCTCCTGCATCCTGCCTGCCCCTGACACATGGGCTGAGGGCAGTTTGGATTGTACCCAGTTTGAATTGAATTCATTGAAGCTTATGCCTGAGCAACCATGTAGACAACCACACTGCCAATTGACCTGTGACGGAAAGCACAAAAGGACTAATAATAATAATAATAATAATATACCCCACCCATCTGACTGGTTTGCCCCAGCTACTTTAAGGGCTTCCAACATAGTATATATTTTTTTAAAAAATACATCACATATTTAAAACTTCCCAATACAAGGCTGCCTTCAGATGTCGTTGAAAGGTTGTGTAATTGTTTATCTCCATGATATCTGATGGGAGGGGGTTCCACTACAGAGAAACTTACCCTGAAATCATCCAACTAGCCTAAAGTAACTGCGTGAAAAGAAGTGGGTGGAGGCTTGTATAACCCATGAGTTTGGGCTTGCTGTTGTTTTAACAAAAATACAGGAAGTTGCTGTAAAAATATTCCACTGCCGAGGTTTGGAGTCTGTGCTCTTCAAAAGCCTTGTTGGTAAAGCCGGGGTTGAAAAATACTATTTATGTTTAAATGAGAAACATCTCCCTGGCTAGCTTTTTTCCTTACCTTTCAACAGCCCGGTTTACTGCTGAGGCAGCAGTTTGAAATAAAAAGTTACATACTGGCCTCTTTTGCTGGCGAGGGAGGGAGAAGGATGGTGGAAGGCAAAGGGTGTTGTAAATTTTAATACTGCAAATACGCCAGCCGAAGCAAGGCTGTCTGGTGGAGCGGAGGAGAGGAACAACATTTTACAGAAATCGCTTCATTCCTATGCATTTTTGTGTCTGCGAAGCATCTTCTAGCGCTTGAGCTTTTTCTTTCTTAAAAAAAGTGGGCAAACGAACTTAAAAAAAACTTGGGAGGAACATGGCCTTGTCTCCTCGATCTGGACTGCACCTCTGCCCTTCCTGCTCACAAGCCTGTCTGTTAGCAATAGCATGGCCAGCCGCTGAATCCTTGCATTGTAGGCTGCAGCTCAACTGCACAGTGATAGCTTTACATCTTTGCCAGGAAGGGTCATTACTAAGTTTTATAACTTCTGCTATAAATAAAGCCTTGTCATCTGCGCATTCAATTTAAATACCTCTCAGTTTTATTTCTGAACGCTGGAAGTTAATAATAAATATCATCTTTGTTTTCTTTTTCTTTTTTTTACAGAGTTGATTTAAATGCTCTTGACAGTTCCAATCCAATCCTCCCCCTCCCCATCCGAGCTGACAGACATGACAAGCATCTCTGCATACAAGTTCTCAATTATGCATAATCCAATGTTTTCTAGGGTTTTAATTGAATCACTAGTCTCAAACTTGTTATTTTTAATTTACAACATTTGATTTCTGACACCGGCCCCTCTATGTCATAAATTATGTAGGGAAGAGCCTTAGTTGTGTGGGTGATTAAAAAAAACTAATTAGGCATGATTAAAAAAAAAAAGAAAACAGAGATCTCTTAAATATGTGCCTGTTACTATGTAAGAGAGTTTATTTCACTGGAACTGCCTTGCCTGGGTCCCCCCTCCCCCGCGCCCTCTCTAAGAGATTATGTTCAGTTCAGTACAATTTGATTGATTTTGACAGAAATGAAAGAAAATGTAGGAATTTTTTTTTCTTCCTGCATATATACCAGAAATTGCATTACATGGCCCGTTGATGTGAATTTCTCCCACAGCTCATTGAATGTAATTTTGTTAAGTGGGCAGGAAAATGAATGTGAAGAAAACTGAACAGAATCCAAGATTTTCCTTGGCACTGGAAGCTCAGCTCAAACATGGTATCTATAGATATAAAAATATATACATTCAGGAGAGGTACAATTATAGAGGGATTAGCCTTTTAGGCCCCCACTAATGACAGCTCTGAGGAAAATACGTACAACTTTAGAGGAAAGACGTACTACTCCATTTCGGAAACAACTGAGCAATCGGCAGACATGAATCTTCCGATTAAAATACAACAGTTGTTTCCTTCTAACTGAAGTCATGAAGTTTCAAAGGCACACATCATGACAGCCTAAATCGGTCCGCTTAAAGAATAATAAATCAAAATAAGGATTTTCTCCCACATTTTAATGCCTGCCTTTTAGGCAGCCAGGAAAAAAGAAATTCAGAAAAGGAGGGGGGACCCTTAAACTTTGCTTCTCCTTTTTTACATGCAATACAGACAGATTTTCTTTGTGGTTTTTTCTTTGGGAAATAAATTTTGTTTGGTTTGTATTTTAATATGACTCTCAGTAATTTGGAATTCCTAAAACAATACTCAAAACAAAAGGCAGCAATGCTTTGAAATTCACACTTTTATGAATTTTGTACTTCAAAAGTGTACGAGAATATGTACAGAAATGCATATCATAAAGTGTGTGTATAAATGCATATATTGGTGTAAATAGCATTTACAGGTGTGTATTTTAAGAGAAACACATATTAAAATGTTGGACATTTTGTGGGGAGCTGTTGTTTTTTAAAAAAAGAAACCAAATTCTCAAACTGATGTGGAAATGTGGCAAACTGAATTTAATCCCATAAAAGTGAGAAACTTCAAATTGACATCCCTTGTAGTGCAACACAACACCAACATTCTAATTTAAACTTTCTATACTATTGCAAAGGTATTGTATTATTCCTTTTAATAAATCACCACAAGCAAATATGATCAGGTTTTGCTTCTCTTGGTTTTTTTTTCTGTCTGTGAACATTGGCGAAACAACCATGTTACTTTCTGCATTGTTTTTGGCATTTCCCTTCCACTAAAATGTATTTAAGATAATTATGCATTTAATTACATATTTAACTTCTTTTGTTTTGGCCATAGCAGATCGTGAGACAAATAATGCAGGCCTTAGCGCTAGCCAAACTGTAGCAGAATGGAAACAGTGCTGGTTGTGATGCATACAAGACAGGATGGAAATCACTGCCACCTTACATCCTTAGCTGCCATGTATATTTCCCAAAATGCAACAGGAACGATGCTTGCATGGCAGTGTCATTCCTGAGTCACTCTAGCGGAACAGCCATGAAGGTGACCAGAGGCCTGTTACTGGTCCTAGGGGCATCTAAGCTATTTTTTAAAGCGGGTTGAAGGGGCAACCCAAGAATACATTTAATAAAAACACTTTAAAAGGGGGTGAAGGGGAAATTGCTTGTGCCCCCTTTTCCCTGAACTGGGTCCAGGATCTCAGCCTGCTCCTCCCCGGCAAATTGCAGAAATGGGTATCTCAAATCATTATGCTCAAATGGAGGTGGACAATTGGGACAGCTATCTCTGTTCACCCTTTCAGGATTGTGCTCATTGATGCACAGAAAATGTGGATTCTGAAGACGGATTGAAAGGATGAGAGAGAGGCAAAATCCCGTAGGCTTTCTACAGGGCATCTCCAGGAATAAGTGGCAGAGAGGATGAAGGGGGGGGCGTGTTTGCAGGGTAAATTTACAGGTTAACTTTCTATGGCTAAGAACAGTGCAGGTTTCAGGCAGGGATATATTGGGATATGAGGGTAGAGAGAGAAGGAGGCAATGACATAGGGGGTTTTGAAGGTGAGAACAAGGAGACTGCCAGACATGGACAAGAAGATGTTCAGCGGAATGCTGGTAGGACAAGAAGTAAACTGAGCTACAGATTGAAGGGCTAGGGGCAGCTTGAGAAGATTTTTATAATATGTACCATACTTTTCCGTGTATTAGACAAGGGTTTTTTACTCAAAAATAGTCTTAAAAAACGGGGATTGTCTTGTAGACGGTCAGTGCATCAGGGGACCGAGTGACTGCTCGCAGCTGCGAGCTGCAGCTTGTAAGTGGTGATTTGGTGGGTGATGGTTGGCTGTGGCAAGGGCTGCTTTGGATTTGCTGCTCCTGCGTTAATTGGGCGGATGATAGGTTGCTGTGTCAAGGGCTGCCTTTGATTGGCTGCTGCTGCGGCAATTGGGCATTGGTTTTTCTGCTGGTGTTTGTGAATGGGCAAACACTTGTTGGCTCCTGCGACACGAGCAATTCTGAGTGCTTTTCATTCGGGTTAGTGATTTTCTGCATTCCCCCCCAAAAAAACACGTGGGCAATTTCTCCCCCCCCCCGAAAGAAAAAAGCTGAACAACTCTGTTAATATAGCCAACTTCCCCCATTTCCTTAAATTTAAGTCCCCCCAAATAGAGGGCATGTTATACATGGGGGCGTGTTATACACGGAAAAATAAGGTAGTTCCAGCATAATTGAACAACTAAAAGAAAATTAGCTCACAGGACCCAGAACCCACAAAGATTGGTCTTTTTCCCCAAGAGGTACCTATCTTGGCTGCTACTTGCTGATATCCTAAAACAGCAAATTCCTTCTTAAGAGAATTGCTTTAAAAGCAGTCAGAACCAATAAGTGTAATGTATTTATGATGAGAATGAGGTCTGTGGCAGTGAGATTCTATGAATCAGCAATGGGCTTTTTTTGTGTGGAATAAAGCTTCCACATCTCTAGAACATGTTAGTTCTGTAAATCTGTCATGCATGATCAGCAAATTGCTAAACATTAGAATACAAGTGAATGCGGTTTTGATACAAAGCCCTTGATAAAGGTGCTGCAACCTCGACACCAAAGATGTATGGCTTCTGCAAACATACGAGATGAAATTTTATACCAAAAAAGCTGCCACTATTATTCCTTGAAGGCATCTCAGCAAGGATTAGAATATACATATTTCATGCAAAAATCAGACATAAAAACCAAAAATGGCCCTTATTTATGAGTGAGGAAATTCAAAACCTGGAGCTGCAATCTTTACTTAATGCCATGGCCATGAAAATGCAATGATCTACAGAAATTCACACATTCGTCTCTGGGGGCATTGTTACAGGCTCATAAAAAGTCAAATTGCTGTTTCGCGAGCTTGCAAATAATTTATACCTATCATTTGTCTTATAGTGCTAGCATTTGCCTGCTGTGTTAGCCGTCTACCCACCAATATATGTTGTAGCAATCATGTCCTTGATGCAGTCATAAGAATCGAGAAGTGTGTGCTCTGAGGAGAACCAAATCGACCAAGCCTACTTTACCAAACAGAAAGGCTTACCTGAATACCTCACAAGAAGTTTGGAGCAAGAGCAGTGAAATCTAACTGGAATATTTTAGATCGGGGGTGGAAGTTGTTTAGCTAAGTCTTTTTCAGGTCCGTATAGTTAAAGCTATGGTTTTCCCAGTAGTGATGTATGGAAATGAGAGCTGGACCATAAAGAAGGCTGATCGCCGAAGAATTGATGCTTTTGAATTAGGGTGCTGGAGGAGACTCTTGAGAGTCCCATGGACTGCAAGAAGATCAAACCTATCCATTCTTAAGGAAATCAGCCCTGAGTGCTCACTCGAAGAACAGATCCTGAAGCTGAGACTCCAATACTTTGGCCACCTCATGAGAAGAGAAGACTCCCTGGAAAAGACCCTGATGTTGGGAAAGACTGAGGGCACAAGGAGAAGGAGACGACAGAGGACGAGATGGTTGGACAGTGTTCTTGAAGCTACCAGCATGAGTTTGACCAAACTGCGGGAGGCAGTGGAAGACAGAAGCGCCTGGCGTGCTCTGGTCCATGGGGTCACGAAGAGTCGGAAACAACTAACTGACTAAACAACAACAGCAACAAAATGGTGTAAAATACAAGTGAGAGGGGGCAAGTGAGTTGTTGTATTTACGTCCTGCTTGTGAGTTTCTCATAGGCATTTTGTTGGTGACTGTGAGAACGTCTTGGGCTCGATGGGCCTTTGGTCAGATCCAACATGGATTCTCTTATGTTCTTGAATGGATGTTTAAATGCTCTTCCATGTAACAAGAGCTTGCTAGATGGATGGATGGTAGAATATTAGATGAGTGTTCTCTGTTACTGCTGCTTCACATGCCACATGAAAACTGCTTCTTAACTCAACCGTCATAGAACCAGGGCTTTTCTTCAGCTGGAACTCCCTGGAGCTCAGTTCCAACACCTCTCAGGTGGGCACCATTGCCATTCTAAACAACAACAACAAGCTTTTTCTGCATTTGCTTGACATAACTGCATCTGGCTGAACAGAATACCATTGAGAAATTACACCCTGCACTTTCGTGGGTCACAATAGTACAGTTCTGTCCTCATTCATTCATTCTGTCCTCACAATAACACGAGGCAAGCTGGTTTTAAGATACTGACTCTAACAATATTGTGGCCAAAGTTATTTTGTAAAGACTGCTGTAAAAAGTTCTCCACACTTGCTCAAGAATCTATTTCCTGGTTCAGATGCTTACCTGGGTCAAATGATCTGCCTCCAGGGCAAATGAGCAGTCACACAAAGCACTCTCCAAAGCACTTATATACTACCTGAACACTTACCCTATCAAGATACCGGTACTTAAGCCACCTGATTCTTTTCTCTCAAAAAGGGGAGTGGTAGTTCACACGATTTTGCCTTCTATGTGTATAGACATAAGCACATTATAGCAAGCAGGGCAGATGAAGATACTGCAGTTTGCTCCTGCAGCTTTTATTTTAATGTCTAGTTTAGGACTGAGGTGTGGTGAATTTACTCTGAAGTCAGTCTATAAAATAGATTCTACCCTTTAAACACCCAAAGAAGAAAGGTGTTAACTTTGATTTAATAACATAGCAACATAAGCATCAAGATATTTTAATGTTTCCACAAGCCCAGTTTATTTCAAATTTACAAAATAGGGGGGGATGGGGGGAATCTTAATAGAGCCTTGTTAAATGGTCTCACTTTTACTCCTTCCCCTTTTTTTGGAGATACAAAGAAGAAAATTGCTGCAAATCAAATATCCTGGTATTTCCTCTTTGTTATTCAAATGGTGGCTGAAACTGTTGAAAACAATTTATTTTTGCAGACATTTCCCATCATATAATATTGTACTGTCTTATATGAGAGAATATTCTGGCACACTTTTGCATGAAAAGAAAAATGAAGATTCACATTTGAAGCATGGGATATTGATCTTAATAATTTCCCAAAGTTTCAAGGTGATATTAAGTCCTGTCCTTCTGGAAAATGTGGCTGCAGCTTTACAGTCACACGAAGTATTCCATATTAAACACTATTTTGGAGGGAGATTGTTTAAACACAATCTTCACATTGTCCTGATCTTTACCTGTGCCGGTGATGAGGTGTTGGAATCATGCTATGAACATGTGACAAAATCACTTAAACTGGAGCACTTGATTAAAGTTAACAGGATAAGTGTTAAAAGAACCCTATGTACTGAAGTTAATCCTGGTGCAAGTGGTCTGAACATGCAGGAACAAGAGCATTAGGTCCGCCCCTTCATCTGTTGTCACAGTTGCGTCAGGTGACCTGTTTTGCATGGCACTGTCCACAGAAGCCAATAACTGTATAATGTAGTCTTGTAGTGTAGCCCTGGAGGTACTGAATATAACAGGTTAAAATTATAAGCTAGGAATTTAAAACTGATGGTAAGAGTTGTTCAACGGTTGAATGAAATACCTCAGAAGGTGATGGACTCTCTTTCCTGGGACGTTTTTAAACAATCAAGGCCACCAGTCAATGATTCTTTAGCTGTGATTCCTGCATTAGAAAAGATGACTCTTCCAGCTCTACATTTCTATGAATCTATGATCTCTAGCTCGTAGACCTAATGTTTCTTGCTCATGTTTCTTCAGTTACTTTTCTCAAACCCATGAAAACTTCCTCCCTTGCTTTAGATGTGGTTGCATCCTTGTTTGTTCCATGTTAAAATGTGCCCCACTTCCTTCGTTTGACTGAAGCTCCAAAAGAAAAATCAATATGTGTTACACTGCAATGCAATGCATATGTAGAAAACATCAGGGGCTCACGGTCTACTTTTTTTTATTATTATTCCTCTCCTCCCTTTATATATCATTGTAATTCTGATTGCTTAACATTTACTGTTTTAAAATCTGAACTCTTCTGGAACCAATAGGCCCTTTAAATAAGATCTGAAAGTAGGTAAGAACAATATTGAAAGTCATTGCCATTCCTACATCTCATTTAAATAAAATACTATTTCTGATGTCAGTGCAGCTGCAGCTTTAAATTAAATGCTGTTTTACAAGCAATAACTCAGATATAAAACGAGAACTTAAAACAGACCTAACTAGGAATGGATGCATTTAAGTGTCTCAAATGTGATTTTTTATTTTATTTTTAAAAAATCAAAATATAATCAAAACGATAAATAAGTGAACCTAGCAGGCTTAAGAACTGCAGAGAATTCTGCTGCCCAGGAGCATTATGGGTGCCTTAAAGGCTGCTCATCAGAAAAATAAATAAATCATAGTCTGAATATTGCAGCTAGGGGGCCCTTACCTCAGTAGGAAAACACATGCATTGAATGCAGAAGGTTCCCAAATCAATCCCTGGCATATCCAATTAAAGGATCTCAGGGCTGAACTATACATTTTGCAACAGATCAGTGATCACATCTTCTTATTTTTCTTTTAAAAAAACAAACTTGAAGGGCATGTGGGGAATCCAGTGGGATTGCGGCAGTCGTGCTGGGGGAGGCCATGTCCAACAACCTTGCAAGGTCTACTGCTTATCATGATGCTGCTGCTTCTCTCTTTCTTGCTATTAAATATGGTCACCTTTTCTCTGTTTGTCCTGGCTTTGGCTTAAGGAGATTCACAACACCTACAGGAAACAATCTGGGAAGAGGTTTTGCTGCCAGCTAAACTCTACATTTGCTACTGAGCAAATTCAGCCTATTTTCACATTGTCACATTCCCATGACATATGAGGGAGACCATCGATAAAATCTCAAAACATGCGGTCAAGCCACAGGCTCCAAAGTCTAAGACTGAAGCTAGAGATGAGGGAGAATTAGAAAGATGACTGATTTTCTATTGCAAGGTTTAACTTCAGTGCATACAAACATTGCATTTTATGCACTTTGAACTTAAACAGGAAGTATGAGGGACAGGTGAGAATTGGGGAGATGTTTCTCCTTTCCAGCTGACAGATAAAACTAATCCAGGGATGTTGTTGTTGTTGTTGTTGTTGTTGTTGTTGTTGTTGTTATTTCGTGCATGTTTGCAATCTAGCCTGATAGTCAGGTACAGTGGTACCTCGGGTTACATACGCGTCAGGTTACATATGCTTCAGGTTACACACTCCGCTAACCCAGAAATAGTGCTTCAGGTTAAGAACTTTGCTTCAGGATAAGAACAGAAATTGGGCTCCGGCGGCAGCAGCAGGAAGCCCCATTAGCTAAAGTGGTGCTTCAGGTTAATAACAGTTTCAGGTTAAGAATGGACCTCTGGAACGAATTAAGTACTTAACCTGAGGTACCACTGTACACTGGATTCTTAAAGGGTCGGACATTTTTAAACCAAGCCATCTCCACTGCCTCCTCCCAAGTTGTTTTCCCATTCAAAATTACCCTTTAAAATACCATCAGCCCCACTGGAAGACATGTATCTTACTGTGCCTGTCAATTTTCCTTAGTGGGGCTAACAGCATCATCGGGGGCTAGAGTGGATGGATAAGAAGAAGAAGAAGAAGAAGAAGAAGAAGAAGAAGAAGAAGAAGAAGAAGAAGAAGAATGGCTGGTTTCCCCAGCCACTCTGGGCGGCTTCCAACTGAATATTAAAAACAGTACAGCATCAGACATTAAAAACTTCCTAAAGAGGGCTGCCTTCAGTTGTCTCTTAAAAGTAAAATAGTTGTTTATTGCTTTGACATCTGCTGGGAGGGCGTTCCACAGGGCAGGCGCCACTACCGAGAAGGCCCTCTGCCTGGTTCCCTGTAACCTTACTTCTCGCAATGAGGGAACCACCAGAAGGCCCTCGGCTCTGGATCTCCAGGCTGAACGATGGAGGTGGAGACGCTCCTTCAGGTATACAGGACCGAGGCCATTTAGGGCTTTAAAGGTCAGCACCAACACTTTGAATTGTGCTCGGAAACGTACTGGGAGCCAATGCAGATCTCTCAGAACCGGTGTTATGTAGTCCCGGCGGCCACTCCCAGTCACCAGTCTAGCTGCCGCATTCTGGATTAATTACAGTTTCCGGGTCACCTTCAAAGGTAGCCCCACGTAGACCGCGTTGCAGTAGTCCAAGCGGGAGATAACTAGAGCACGCACCACTCTGGTGAGACAGTCCACGGGCAGGTAGGGTCTTAGCCTGCGTACCAGGTGGAGCTGGTAGACAGCTGCCCTGGACACAGAATTAACATGTGCCTCCATGGACAGCTGTGAGTCCAAAATGACTCCCAGGCTGCGCACCTGGTCCTTCAGGGGCACAGTTACCCCATTCAGGACCAGGGAATCCCCCACACCCGCCCGCCCCTGTCCCCCAAAAACAGTACTTCTGTCTTGTCAGGATTCAATCTCAATCTGTTAGCCGCCATCCATCCTCCAACAGCCTCCAGGCACTCACACAGGACCTTCACCGCCTTCACTGGTTCTGATTTAAAGGAAAGGTAGATAAATTGGTGCTGTGAGGAAGGGTAAAAGGCACCATTCCCTAAGTACTACTGCTTTCATTCATTTCATGAGCACTGCTGTTGCTGGTTTTTTTTTTAATAAAAAGTCTCCTGCTTAGTATATATGGTTTGGCCTGAGATCCAGAGTCACTGGGTGGAGCCACTGTCCTGAAACTGATAATACTGAAACTTACCGTATCTGAATGGAGGTTGGGACTGTGGTCACATCACTACAATCAGGCATTCCCATTGGTGAATTTGCACGTCCTGAACTTCACAGCCTACCCACCCCGCCCCACCCCACTGAAAACTTCATCAGACACTGAAGATTTTATCACCACTAGTCAAGGCTTTGTAATTGTTACAAAGACAGAAATGGTTACAGAAAATCTGCTACATGTTATGGAAAGTTGTTTACAATGTGTTTGGCCACCTCTTAAGATACTGTAACCAAATTTTGCATGACAGTTCATGAAATTAAGGAGACAGGTTTTTTTCTTTGTTTGGATACAATTGGGTGCCATTTTGAATCAAGATAGAGTGAACTGAACCTTTCAAAAATGAAGGGATTTTAACCGCTGATTTCAAAACGCCACTCCTAGAGTTCCCAAGCAACGCCAAGTACAAGCCTGCTAGTCTAAAGAAAAACTGGAAACAATAGATAATGTCTGGTTCTTAACTAGTACAAAATATATTTCCAGAAACAATCAAGAGTCATCCCTCGTCAGATGGGTATGCAGTACCAACAAATCAGTTCAGAAAGGCCACTTTACTATACCTAAACTGCTGACCCAGTTTTTGAGCATAACAGCTACACCCACTGTTAGGATGAACCTATTATAACTGTTAAACCAACAGATTAAAATTCTGCTGAACAAAAGAACCCAAAATAGCTGTTGCAATAGATGTGACGATACGTCTCAGACATAAGATTGACAAAACTGAGTATGAAAAAAAGATGACTAACTGCCACAACCTAGCCCTGGAAATAAAACATATCTGAAACTCAAGAAAAACCATATAGTACTCTGCTTCATATCAACTACAGGAGTTGTTCCAAATACCCTAAAGCAAAACTTGGGAGAAAATGCCTGTGCCATTGTTCTGATTAAAAAGAATGCAAAAAGCTGTCTTTCTCCAGACTTGACATATAATGAGGAAATTCCTAAACTACCATTGACATTCCTTACGGAAAGAAGATTGGAATACTGGGTCTTTGTCTGTCAGGACTATTGTGGAAAATTATTCTTATTATATCTTTAATTGTTGGGGTGGGGAGTCCTTGACTTAAGTGAAGGAAAAATCAGATCCAGAAAACAAACTGATTTCTGTTACAGGAGGTCCCAGGACAGCTTCCAGGACAGCTGTTTGTTGAGCATTCATGCTGATAGGTTCGAACTAAATTTGTGCAGAGGTTATACAATGGCATCTGCTTATTGAGAATTTATCTTACATGCCCATGCAAAGGTTACACGACACTGCCTCGTTCATGATGTTATCCTTCACTCAAAACTTGCACAGAAGTTACCGTATTTTTTGCTCTATAAGATTCACTTTTTCCCTCCTAAAAAATAAGGGGAAATGTGTGTGCGTCTTATGGAGCGAATGCAGGCTGTGCAGCTATCCCAGAAGCCAGAACAGCAAGAGGGATTGCTGCTTTCACTACACAGCAATCCCTCTTGGTGTTCTGGCTTCTGAGATTCAGAATATTTTTTTCTTGTTTTCCTCCTCCAAAAACTAGGTGCGTCTTGTGGTCTGGTGCGTCTTATAGTGCAAAAAATACGGTACTACAATGTCATGGCCTGCCACCTCAGGTGGAAGGATTCACAAGGGGCAGCAGATCCCACTGTAGATCTTTATTTCTTCCTTTTTCCTGATGTAGATCTTCACTCACCCCTTCTTCCCTGGTGGAGAGAGAGGTGCCATTTTGTGGCTTGCCTCGGGTCCCAACATGTCTTGGGATGGCCCTGTAGGATGTCATCTGATCATTGAGCCTTCATCCTGACACGTTCATGCAAAAGTTATGTTACACTGGTTGTTATCTTGCACTTCACAATGCAATTTTCCATTGCTCTCACCAGGCCTTTTGTGGTAAGAACTGTAATGAGGTAATTGCATTAGAATGCACATTTTCTGTAAACAAACAGCTTGTCTGGAAACACCCACAGATGCATAGCCTGGATAACTAAAATAATCTGCGAGAGGAAACCACAGAGCTTAATTCTGAGGCCAAGTTCACTAGGTCCTGTCTTTGGAATCTGTTTACAAAGCCACATCTAAGCTCTACCATGTGTACCGTTATAACAAAGAAGAGAGCTGCTTTGAGAATGTGCAAAGTGCCTTCCTTCACTATAGGGGAAACACAATCGGCTGCCTCACCAATGGGATTAGAGGGAGGCTTCCAATAAGCAGGTGTAAATAGACTTTTGAATTTTAATTTTTAAAATCTCTTCTTAGAAATTAAGTCCTGGTCATCCAATTCTCCTCCCCTCCTCACTGGATAGTGATAATGAGTCGCCTGATCCTCCAAATGCTATCAGTACAGCAGCTTGGCTAAAATATATTAGGTGTAGAGGGTTGTGGGTTTGGGGGGGGAGATGCCTAGCTTTATGGCTTCACTCTCTGGTAAACTCAAGGAAAGTATGTTTTATTTTAATTCTAGGCAAGGTATACTTAGGCACATTATATGCATTATTTTATTCTGCTACACTGGCCCACAATAAATAAAGTGCAGAAACCCAAAGAAGGCATGCTAACATCTAGGAAAGCCATGTTGTCAGTGGCACCTTACTGCCAGCTTCCTTCTGACAACTGCTGATTAACGTAACCAAGCGCAAAGGCTGCCATGAGTTACTATGTGATTTCTGATTGCTTAGCAACGTTTTCAGAGACTTCAAATCCTTCCCTTCTCCCCCACCCTCCGCTTTCCCCCTCTTTTTCCCCCTTTTAAATACCGTTTAGGTAACTAAATGTGAACATATTGAAGGATTCACATACTGTACCGTGCCTTTTGCTTCCCAGCTGCAGCCTTATCACATTATCCTTTATAAACTTGGCTCCAAGTCCAGAGGGACCCTGAACTGCTTAATATTCAGTTAATTTCTGTTTTGATTGGAAAAGGGGGAAAGCAAACCGTTTGGAAATGGATTCATCATTTCAAACTGCACTGTGGGCTTTATTGAAATGCCATCTGCAACGTTCTTAAGTCAGCCTCATCACTGAACGTAGGGACTTATCTTAATTATGGTTGGTCGTAATACTGTACTTATATTAATAATGTTCTTATGTTAAAGAGATTTTTTTTGACCTTTTGGAGTGCAGAAATCAATAAGAAGTTGATAAAGCCAAGTTCATTGCTGCCTAAAGTAAAGCAAGTCTGATTTGTTTACTTACCTAAGCCTTCATCTGTCAGGCCCATTCTGAGATGATTTATAGACCTCTACCCAATGAAATCATTTAAAGTAGATTAGATTCAGGGAACAATCACCTCTAATATGACAAGCTGATGGAGGCTGACAGGTAACCAAGTTGCTCTGGATGGCAAACAAGTTCCTGAAATTCTGATTAAATTAAAATATTAATGGTACCACTGGGAAAATAAGATTGAATCATATATGGGGAATTCAGCATTAGAACCAAAATGCAAATACAGAGTGATTTTGTGTGAAGGAAGCTCGCTGAGGTACCAAGGGAACTTACCTCCAGTAAACCAGAGAGCGGGAAGTGAATTCAAATGAAAAGTGTCGTGTCAAGGGCTCACCTTCACCTTTCCGAGGTCTCTGAAAGAACAAGGCCTAACAGGCTCTAGGGTTGGTCTCAACACTTTTGAGAGGTTACATATTTATTTGGACTCACTGCCTCGTGCTAATGAACAACGCTTGCTTTCTTGGGGTGAGGAGGTTATTCTTTGAAGCACTGTTTCTTTTCTTTTTCATAGCTGTACAGCTTATGCTTTCCGTTCTGTATGCTAAGTGACACTGACTGAGCTATAATTGCTATATAACTAGGCTTATTTAGACTGTCTGCTTCAGGACTGGTGCTAAATGTGATGTTCACAGTAATTAAATGTGCTGTTATCCTCAAATGTATTCAAGGACAGCCAATCCCAAAATGAGAAGCTTCACACTGTTCAGGAGATATGAGAAGCCCTACTGATTCAGACCAAAGGCCCATCTTGTCCAGTTTCCTGTTCTCACAGTGGCCAATATGACTCCAGTACTAAAGACATCATAGCAAAGTTGGCCAAAGACATCTGCACACCCTCCAAGTGTCCTGATTTTCCAGGGACAGTTCCAGAATTATAGAAGCCAACCTGGTATCCATTTTGATCCCAGAATGTCCCAGTTTTCCTTCCCCTTCCCCTCCACATCTCAGAGAACAACTGAAAGTGGTGTGTGGGTGTGTGTAGGTGCAAAAACAGAGTCCTGTTTATCCTGAAAATAAAATTCCTGCACCAAATGAAGGAAATGGTGAAGCGGGCATACCAAGCCCTTCCTATAATTTCGGAAGGAAATGTCACCAATCCACTTTAAATTCTTTAATTGCAATGCTTTAGCAGCAAGCCATTTTTAAGGATGTGTGTGTGGGAGTGTTTATTCCTTTATTGTACATTGAGCCTTACACTGTCTACTCAGAGGTAAGTCCCACTGTATTCAATGGAGCTTAGTCTCAGGTAACTGGGTAAAGACTGTGCAGCATTACATTGCAATCCTAAGCATTTTTACTCAGAACTAAGTCCCACTGAGTTCAATAGGATTTGCTCTCTGGTATGTTCCTGATCATTCTCACATCTTATATTAATAATAATAATAATAATAATAATAATAATAATAATAATATGCCTTTTCCCTGACAGGAACTCAAAGCAAGTTACCGTTAAAAATTTATTTCATTACATTTATCTGTGGAAGGTGTGGTACATGATCCTTTCCCTCACACATTTTTTCTTTACAACAATCCTGAGAGGGAGGTTCAGTGGAGAGGTTGCAATTGGCTCAGGGTGACCAATGTAGGTATGTATATGAAGTACATGTGTGCAGAGAGCTCAAACGCGGGAGAAGCTTCCTGATGTAGAACAGGATGTCCCTGTTTTCATCTGAGAAATGTTGGAGGGTCTGCATCTATCATTGTGGCAAACAAACACACAGCTCCTGTTATAGCCACAGTCCAGAACAGAATTAAGCTTAACGCTTTAGTCTATAGCTTGCTCAACTTGATGGACCTATCCACACTTCTCTGCTGGATCATGACCATGAGTGAAACAATACCGCCAGCACTGCAGAGGTGGGATGGAGAGAGATCAGAGGACAAATGAGTCTAACCCAGCTTGACTAGAGTTGGACGTGATCCAAGACCATTGATCCTGAGGCTGGCTGACTTCCCTTCTTCAGCAGAGAATGGGGGAATGTAAGGATTAGCATATCTCTTGATTTGGAAACTTCAGCAATTGGAAACTTGCATCTTAACAATGCACTAAAGATTATGCTCTGTAGGAAATCCTGTCTTTTGGAAGTGGTATGGGGGCCTATCAGGCATAACTACTTTGGTTACATGATGGGAGGCATGTCCAATTGGTCGATCACGATTTACCGGTCGATCCTGGGGTGCCCCTGGTTGATCTTGGTCGATTGTGTGATCCTGATTGATCACCACCCCCCAAAAAACAACAACCGTGGGGGGAAAAGCTCAACAGCTTTGGTCAATCCAATGGGTAAATCACTGCCAGTTTTATTTATAGTGGCAATAGTTTGCAGTCTCTTGGGAGTTGGACATGCCTGGCCTATAGCATCCAGACATGAACTGAAGCAACTTCTACTATGCCACAGCAACTGATCTAAAATGTGGTTAAGTACATTGCCAGATGCTACACACAACCGGGTCCCTACTGAGTCTCATACAGCCTACAGGGAGCTCACAAATGGGCATGTGGTGACTGAGTAACTTCAAGAGAGGGGTGTCCCCAGCTGTCCCACCCTTGGAAGACTTATAAGAAGCTGCTGCAGGAGAGGGACACTGGGCAACATCATGGGATGTGTGTTTCTAGGACTAAAGTGAAACTGTGAAGCTCTCTTGTTATTTTTGCAATTGGATGCTGAATGTTGTTTAAGTAATCTTTCTCTATATTTAGCACTGAAACGCTGGTTTTTGGTATGTTATTATATTTTTGTTTTGGTATGTTACTAGAAAAATGTACGTTTTGCTATTTGTTGTAATCCATTCTGAGTGTTTTTGTGTGTGTGGAAAAGCAGTGTACAAATAAAAGGAATGAATGGATCAATGCTCATCTTTCCATGCACAATGAAATATTGAGTTAATGAGTTTGATAGGGGTAACCTTCACGCAGGGTGACGAGAATCCTAACAAACCTCTACAGAACAATGCTCATCAAATGCATTGACAACAGCAACATCCAAAACAGAAAATGTTATAGGGAAGTGTAGTTAGATGTGATTCTTAGCAGCCCATTATGAAGGCAAGTGAAAAGGCAATGCTGATAGTTTGAGAACTGCAGTTCATCTTCAGCTATTGTTGCTCAACATTAATCCATGGCTCCATTTTGAGTTCTCACTTTTGCAAGGAGACCAGCAAAACACAATCTGTCCCGAGTTTCCATTTCTCAGTGCGTTTCCTTAGCTAAATCTGTTTTTACCAAGAGTTCTCAATTGTATTCTGTGCTCATTAGCATATTACTATAAATGAATTATGCTTGTTTGTATATGCTTTGGTTCCGTATAAACTAGGGAGGCCAAATAATGTTACAAAGTTAATGTTTTAAGATGAAATCCACATTTCCACATACCACTTAGGGAGTGCAAAGAGCAGGCGAGCTAAAAATTTTGTTATGCTGCATTTAATATTGCCTAAAAAGGCAATTCCCCGGCCAAACTGGGGGTGAAGGGAGAGAGCAGGGAGCCTTAACTAGAGGAGAAGGGGAGCATCTCCACTGCCATTTTACCCCTTGAAACTGACTCATAAATATGTAAATAAGCAGGAGTAGCAAAGTTTGAGCCATAAAAAAATGTTTTCCTCTCTCTCAGTCACTGCTGGATAAACTAACTTGCAGTTTCAGAGAGTGGGTATGAACAACATCCATGAAAAACATATAAACACATACTCAAAGTGTTTGGGGAATGTACACAGAGGTGGCTGCATCAGGAAAAGCATCCCCCTCCTTACAATCCCTTGACAAATATTCCCTGGGCCCAAGCTCATGACCCCCTCCGAATGAAGGGTATGCAAAAAAAATCTAATTAATCTGGGAGAAAAGGGCTGTGCTGGATCCACTCACTTATATCTGCCTCAGGTCTTACAGTGAGCTTGACTGTGTATGTGTGTGGGCTTGCGGTGATTACTTCAGAGTGGAATTGAAGGCCCTGCCTGGTGCTAAGCAATAGGAAAATGAGAATAGTATTTCTAACAAGAGCAATTTATCAGAAAGACAGGTGGCCTGGAGGTTGAAAGCAGCTCTGTTGAACACGCACGGCACTATTTGTTGTAAATTTGCAGGCATTTAAATGTAATTTTAGAAGCAAATGCAGAGGCCCGTTCCCTTCTTGTCCTTTTCAGTACCTGGGTAAAGTACTTGAGCAGATTGTCTGCATATATACACATTACCCTAATGAGCAAATTCTTCAGCACATTGCTTTCCTGCAATGCGAATCAAAGTGTTGCAGGCATATAGGCCTAGGTTTCTATAGCCAGGTCACTGCGGTATTGTTGTAATAATGAATTATGCCTTCAAAGCACACCTTTGGCTCCGAGGCCTTTTACTCCTCAAAATCTGAATGAAATTATATTCGGAATGATAATGCTTCTTGACATCAAACTGCAGGATTCTAGCAGTTTCTTCTAATCTTCCCAACACTTTTAATAATGATAATGCTCGTGAGCTGAAATGCACCCTTATAAAAGGCAACACATCTACATACTTGATTGCCTGGAGCTTTTTAAAAAGTATTCTAAATCTGGTTTTGCTAAACCCCAATCAATTTTGTTGCATTCGGTCCAAAGCTAAGCATGGATTGCCACAACCAGCTGAAATTGTAGCTATCAAGGGATATATGCACAACTCTTTTTTTGGGGGGGAGGATCACCATGATCCTCTTCCTCCCTTCTCTCTCTCACACAAACTCTCTCCTGTCCTCCCTAAATTAATTCAATCCTTCTTCAACCTCCCCCCCCCACCTTGCCCTGTCTGCTCTTCACACCCACCCAGGATCCCACCCTCCCCCTTCTCCTTTTCCTCCCTTCGCCTCTTCCCTCAGGATCCGCACTCGCCTCTACAGCTTGCCCCAACCACAGACTGGAGGACAGCATTGCTAGCAGAAGAGGCTACTGCCTCCTCCCCCTTCTGTTCCTCCCTCCCTCTCCTGCCTCTGCCCCACAGACATGGAAAATGAAAGCAACCAGTAGAAGGTGTCCAACCGCAGGCTCCCAATCTTGCAGAGGAGACTACACACATTTAGCTTATCATGCACAGGGGCCCTTGCAGTCCTTCCCGCAAGTGCACAGAGGTCCAGAAGACTAACGCTAGGGAAAATATTGGAGGAAGGTCCGCTGTGTGGGGCACTTCTGAAGCAGGCTACCATGTCACCCTGACAGAAGAATTTTAAATAAATAAGTGGGAAGTCACAGCCTTCTAGAACATGGGTAGGCAAACTAAAGCCCAGGGGTCAGATGCGGCCCATTCACCTTCTAAATCTGGCCTGCGGACGATCCAGGAATCAAGTGTGTTTTTACATGAGTAGAATGTGTGCTTTTATTTAAAATGCATCTCAGGGTTATTTGTGGGGCATAGGAATTCATTCATTTTTTATTTTTATTTTTTTCAAAATATAGTCTGAGTGACAGTGGACCAGCCCCCTGGTGAAAAAGTTTGCTCACCCCTCTTCTAGAAAAAGGAACCATACCCCTTAGAAACCAGACAGGCAATTATCACTTCACAGCCATGTGCTTGTTCTGGTATCACTCGTTTCCAGAGTTCCTCAGTTTCTAAATTGATGGCTTGGGCGGGGGGGAGAGGGGACCGAAGGAAAAGGAGTTTGGCTGGGAGGAACTCAGCTCTGTATGTGGTCACACACAGGAAGGAAGTACGAGTGCTAGAAGTGATCTCTGTGTGAATTTGTCAGTGAATTTCTAAAACAAAAACTTTGGCCTCTGTGTCAGTCTGGATACGACCACATCGTTCTCCAAACCTGGAAGGTATCCTCCCAAATTTCAAACATAGCAGCAGACTCTCCAAGTGTCCCTATTTTCCAGGTATGTCGCTGATTTAGAAAAGCCGTCCCAGTTTTTTCTTTGATCCTGGAATGTCCCGCTTTGCCTTAAGATGTCCCTATTTTCATTGTATACATGTTGGAGGGTATGGAGTTATCCAACCCCCAAGCCGTCTGAAGGCAATTCTGTATAGGGAAGGTTTTTTTTTTAATGTTTTAATGTTTTTATTATGTTTCTATATATGGTGGAGGCTGCCCAGAGAAGCTGGGGCAACCCAATAAGATGTGTGGGGTATAAATAGTAAAATTGTCATTATGTAATGGGGTGTCTCTATTTTCATCGGAGAAATGTTGGAGGGTATGTAGCAGAGGTTGCTTATGATTAGTGTGGTGTGATGAACTCCGCACATGAGCAGATAGCATTACTCTAGAAAAAGAGGTGCCAGAACTCACCATGAACACCTCCCTTGTTCTCTTATAATGGCAACGGCATTAAAAAACACAGGCCCCAGTACTGATCCTTGGGGCCATAGATGTGCACCACACATTTCCTGCGCACTCAGTGATTATTATTTTTAAGTCAAACATTTATTGAATACACACTCATTCTCAACGATCAAGAACATCATTGTTATTCATCAAACAAAGGAACTGAAACTTAACTTTCCAGCTCCCCACACCTTCTGTGGGATGACTGCCCTAGTGGATTTTGCAGGACTGCTCCGCCTAGATTTTGTGTGTCTGGGTGAGGGAGGTCATTTTTGGGTTATAGGAAACAGTTTTCTGTGTCTTTCTTTTTTATAGGAAACAGTTTTCTGTTTCTTTCTTTTTTATTTTATTTTTACCTTTTATGATTTTTATTGTTCGGTTTTATGCAGGGCTTTTTTTCAGCTGGAACTCAGTTGCCCCACCTCTCAGGGAAGCATTCATGGTGAGATCCAGACCCCTTTTTCTATGTCTTTTTTAAAAAAATGTTTTTATATTGTTGTAAATGGCTGTGGTATGTTTTTTAAATCAATCAATTAATTAAATAGGAATCACAACCGTGGGTGGCTGTGATTCTCAGGAGAGTCACGGCAACTAAGGAAGCCATAATAGAATTCTAGAGTTGGAAGGGACAACAAGGGTCATCTAGTCCAACTCCCCTGCAATGCAGGAATCTTTTGCCCAATGTGACATTAAGGTGTGCCTGGGCACACCCTGTACACACACCTATGCTGTTGGGGTGGGGGACCACCATTTTCAGGTGCTATAAACACCCATGGGCCACCCAGAGTGGCTGGGGAAACTCAGCCAGATGGGCGGGGTATAAATTATTATTATTATTATTACCACAACAGAATAAGAAGTCAGAATAAAGAGCACAGCCATGTTAAAAAGAGCACAGCCTCTCCAACACATGCTACTAATATGCCCATGAAGGAATGGACAGTGTTTCAAATGAGGATAATTGTCCATTTGAATTCCCCACCCCACCCCCAAAATATATATAATTTCAGTTCCAGGTTGTCCTCCTAAATCCTAGACTTCCTCATCCCTTTCCCATTCTCCTAGTACTGTAGCAAGCAACATTTTTAAAACAGCAACATTTATTTATGAGGGGTACATCAGGCCTTAGGATCAAGCCAGCGGTCAAATTCACATCTCTTCTTTTTCTTAAGACATTTAAAATCGCGACCCTGCATTTGATCTCACCGAGTTAATTATATGCACTTCAAAGGATTTGTATTGCAAGGATGATTACATTTCTGTTTCGACAAAACAAATGTTATAACCAGCACATATTAAAAAGGTAAGCTCTTCCATTCAATGTCCATGATGGAGGGGAAAGTTTAGCCTGGTTTACAAAGTGGGGTGGCTTTAATGAAAATTATAAAGTGCACTTTGCTTCCAGCATCTGTTGCTGTATTAAAAAAATGGAAATAAAAAACATTAACAGGTTATTAATGTCTGCATTTGAAAGGTATATTCACAGAATGTTTTCTTCTCATATATTATGGAACTTTTAAATTGGTGTGGTATCAGGAACTTTAATAACTTGGCAATAGGCTTTTGTTCTCGTAACACAATTTTTCATTTATTCCAAATAAAACTAGGAAGATTCTCTGTATTTTGTGATTTTTTAAAAAAATGTTCTTATATTATAGCAAACTAAGATCATAGTGACCTACAAACCTTATGAGTAGTACTTGATTAGAAACAACAGCTATATGCCCATAGTCAAAACACTGCATGCTAATATCTTCAGATGAAAAAAAATATTAAAATGAATAAGGACAGGGACACTTCTTAAAAGGATTTCAAACTTTAATTTACATCTTCAGTAGATAAATCAACTAAAGCTTTACTTGTAAATTAAAATCCCCTACTCCTTGACTTGATTTGATTTGCAGGACTAAGAACTGAGCTATACACTCAGAAGAACAGTGGTGTGCATTTTGTAAAATTGTAAAGAAGGCTGGTCGTCGAAGAATTGATGCTTTTGAATTATGGTGCTAGAGGAGACTCTTGAGAGTCCCATGGACTGCAAGAAGATCAAACCTCTCCATTCTTAAAGAAATCAGCCCTGAGTGCTCACTGGAAGGACAGATCGTGAAGCTGAGGCTCCAATACTTTGGCCACCTCATGAGAAGAGAAGACTCCCTGGAAAAGACCCTGATGTTGGGAAAGATTGAGGGCACAAGGAGAAGGGGACGACAGAGGACGAGATTGTTGGACAGTGTTCTCGAAGCTACCAGCATGAGTTTGACCAAACTGCAGGAGGCAGTGGAAGACAGGAGTGCCTGGAATGCTCTGGTCCATGGGGTCACAAAGAGTCGGACACGACTAACTGACTAAACAACAACAAAATGGTGTAGAATACAAGTGAGAGGGGGCAAGTGAGTTGTTGTATTTACGTCCTGCTTGTGAGTTTCTCATAGGCATTTTGTTGGTGATTGTGAGAACGTCTTGGGCTAGATGGGCTTTTGGTCAGATCCAACATGGATTCTCTTATGTTCTTGAATGGATGTTTAAATGCTCTCCCACGTAACAAGAGCTTGCTAGATAGATAGTTGGAAGAATACTAAATGAGTGTTCTCTTTTACTGCTGTTTTACATGCCACATGAAAGCTGCTTCTTAACTCAACAGTCATAGAACCAGGGCTTTTCTTCAGCTGGAGCTCAGCTCCAGCATCTCTCAGGTGGGCACCATTGCCATTCTAAGAGAACAAGGGAGAAATTTGTGGTGATCTCCAGCACCTCTTTTTCTAGAAAAAATAGCACTGTGTAGAACCAACTAGTTAGTGTGAGTCACTAACTCAGATGAGGCAGCTTTTGTAACATCTGATGCTCTAAACCAGGGTGGTCCAAGACACCGTATGCACAGATATAATGTGTACATTGTGTACATTATATGTACATAATATGACAATGTAAATATAATAGGTGAGTTGGCCACTGGCAAATGAACATTGCTGAAGGCTAGAATAGTGACCAGAGTCTAAAGGCATTAAGAGCTTCTAAAAACAAAGAGCTTGATCAAAACAAACCATTCCTGTCATCGGAGGGATCTACTGCTGGAGGAAGGGAACCTTTGAATCCAACCCAGCCCATTGATTGGCTTGTGGTAGGACATTCAGGCCAGGACCATACACACTACACAATAAGGTGGTAGAATTTTGAGGAGATGATCTGTACAATTTAGGACTATAGGGTGCTGCTTTTGACTACTACCCTCATGGGTTGCTGTTGTTTTAATTGAAAAATTCATTTCACCCAACTATGCCAAATAAGAACCTATCCGTACAGTAGCCAAATTTCTGATATTTAAAACCTTTCCCCATGTGGCTTCTCAAGGGCCATGTTTACAATAGATCTGCTGCTGATTAAAATCCAACACATGTGTCACTTCTTGATGTTCCATTCTCCTGGCAAACCCAAGAAATAATATTACAGCTACAAGAGAATCCTGTAATATGACTTATGAACACGCTATTACCCTAGTTTGGGTAACTGTTCTTGCTAGACTTTGCTTAATAGACCTTATATTTTATGTTTTCAATGAACAACACATACAGGGTTGAGCCAAAGGCTTAATCACTCTTAATACAATAAAGCAGCACTTTAAAATATTATTAACCTCATCTGTCTAGATTTGGAACTAATAGACCATTGTGTGCGCATTGTCTTTATCCCTGCCAGTTATGTACATATTTATTAATCCACTCTTCCAGAGGAAAAAAATTCTAAAGGAAAACCAACAGTAACCTTCAAGTAAGCGGGCACAGGTTAGAAGGGCACTAATTAAATGTCAGACTTGACAGATTAAAATTATGAAATTTAAAATCACTGTGGAGCTCTTTGTCATTGTCAAATTAGGAGTCAGTGTGATGAGGAGAAGAGAAGTGAATGGTTTAATGGATTGAATGGGAATGTGGCTTAGCAGCAAGCTTTGCTTGAATTCAGATCAGCCTGCAGTTCAGATCAAAGGCTGCTAGTTCAATTTCACATTCAAAAAGGGTGGTAGCTTACCTGCATCAGTAATCATTGCATGTATATCCACTTTTTTAAAGAGAGAGAAATAAATATATATATGTGCTTGGAGTTAAAATAATATCTTTTTAACCCCGGTGATTTGATGGCAATCGTAATATGACTCCTTCCAGAGCTGTAAGAATTTTTTTATTAGTCAGGTTTTAAAATGCAGTGTTGAGTCAATCTACTTAGATGATGGTGGTGGTTATTATTATTATTATTATTACCCTCTTTTTAATGAAAGAGACAGTACCATCTTATCCTGTGTTGACTGGAGGTAGGTCACTGTTTTCAATATACCCTATTCCCAAATACACAATGGCTTGTAACTTTAGTTAACTTGGGATAGTTCTGCACTCCATGCCTCCCTCACCCTCCTGGAAGGAGTGAAAAGAGTAAGTTAGGACAGGGGTGATATCTCAGGAACGGAGCTCAGGCTTTAGAGCTGTTCGTTCAAATGATTAATCAGAAATCTCTATCCTATTTGGGGGTACAGAAATTTGAGAGACCCTTTTGCTAAGTTTCTCAGGAGGGAGAATCAGCAGAGGTTGATGTGTTGGGGTTCTGCCACTCAACTGACCTCTGTTCAGTCACATTACTCCTGCTTACCATGAGGTAGAGGGGGTGGGGCAACAAGGTTGGTGCAGTGCGAGTGCACCAGCATGAACACCAGGATTGGCTCCGCAGTTGAGTTTGCACAATGCAGAACTCGCCCCCCCTGCCTCTATCTCCCAGTATGCAGCAATGACACGACTGACCAGCGATTAGGTGAGCAGCAGTGCCCCCACCACAGTGTCCACTACTGTTGAAGATAAATTCTCCAATTGTTTCTTAGTGGTGCACTTTGCTAATAGGGGTGGAAGCAGTACAGCTCCCATCCCTCTTACCCCTTTTAGGGATCTTGTTATTATTTCTGCATCCTTTACTAGGCCCCTAGCATCACCACAAGGCACTGCAGGTGGTTACAGTGGGGAAATAGGGGCTGTCAAAATGATATGAGGGCAATATTCACAGAAAATTCTGCAGTTTCCTTTTTCTAGAGAGGGCATGTAAAGCAGAGATTTTCTCAGGAAAGGGCTTCAGAGAGATTTTTGGCTCAGCCATAGATTCTATAAATCTATGACTTCTTACAGCATGAAAAGAAAAGCCACACTAAGCTTTTGGAAAGGAGCTACATAAAGGCCACATAAGAATGGAAGCCAAGAGAATACTCAGGCTTGGAAAGTGAAATGCATACTTATAGGAGAGAGGGATAGAAGTGATGGGCACATGCCCCAAATTTCTTTCACTCTGTTTCCCTTAATAAGATTAGATCAGAGGTGAGGACTTCAGGCTCAACAGCTTGATGTCACCGATCTTGAGGTTCTCTCCATGCCTCAGCCCTTAGCAGCCATGTTCTGTGTCATCATTTAACACTTTTGCCTAGCTAGAATGTGTCCTTGCATTGAGATAATGCCTCTTCCCTGCCTGGATAGAAAGAAGCACATGTAGAAACAGTACAATCTGTTTCTCCACCCTCTTTTCTGGCCCCATCCACAACTGGCATGCAGGTCCACAGAAGGTTCCTCCTGAGGCAAGGTGACCCTCGGGCTGAATAAGATTCCCTGCCACTAGCTTGGATCATAATTGCTGCAGTGGCAGAAGCTATCCCTATTACATCAGAGCAGCAAATTAAGGGTTGGGGTTATGTGGCTGGTACAAGGATCCATAATGTGGAACAGGGAATATGTTGACCCCCCCCACCTCCACCCTCAGATTGCGCTTAGTGGTACAGCCCAGAATCAAAGGCAGAAACAATGGGGGGGAGCAGTCATATTTCACAGAGGTCTGACAATCTGCAGCTGCCTCTCTCTCTTTCCAGTTAAAATATAAAACTTGGTAAGGCATATCAATTCAGGCATTTTGCTAAAATCTGCGTGATTATATAAAGTTTTTAAGTGCCCCAAATGTCACCATTTTTATGTCAAGGGTTTGCTTTGCTAGTTTGGGGGCATTTGAGAGGGGGGCAGGAAAAAATAAGTCGGGGGGAGCACATTTCAGCAACACCTTTTCAGGGATATAAATTGCAGGCATGGCCAACTGTGCATTTCATTTCGCGTTCAGCTCGTTTTATGGTTTCTGCATGACTTAAGAATGTGTCCGAGACATGTTCTGCTTTGGTATTTGTATCATAATTACACACAGGAAGTTTTGTTCTCCCCTTGAAGCGAGTTTGATGAAGTGTGCATGGGTGTAAACTGCACGAAGTGTTGCATTCCCCCTTTGACCCTTATCAAGAATGCAGGCCTAACGCAGCCTAACTCATCCCACAACTTCAACATTCCCCTCCGGTACCAGACATCGATAATATCCAGTGTATTCCAGCTGAGGGAGCTGCTATCATATGTGGAGGACAGTGGCTGGATGGCTGCAGGCTTCTTCTTAAAACATTTTCTTTTATTCAAAACTGAGGGGAGAAACAAAACTACATCCAATTCAGCAAGAATGATCTTCTGGCCAGGTGAACTGCATCTAACGAATGGTTCAATCCACTGAAGGCTGGCCCATTTAGTGGGGCAGTGTCCCAACAACTTCAATCTGCCCTCAGCGAACATCCAACTGCCTGCCTTCTTACTTATAACCAATTCCTGTCAGCTTGCTCCTCCATCTCCATGTTGCCATTATAGAACATGAGGGCAAAGTTGGCTCTGCCTGATGCTGGTTCTGATTCCACCTGCTGTTGGTCTCCCTGACTTCCACCCTACCAGTACCACCACAGGCACCAACTCCAGGGGGCCCTGGGCACCCAGGCACCCACATTTTTTTTGCCGTGGATGCCCAGCCTTCCTCCGCCGCTGCCACTGCATTACCTCTGGCGCCCCAGCAACTGGGCCAGAGCCTGGACACCCACAGTCTGGGGCCCAAGTTAGCGGTGCTCAGCACCACCAATGGGCACCACCAATGGTTCACTTACTCCTCCAATTATATTCTTCCACAAGAAGTCTGAGAAGCACAGGAAGAAAGCACAGATATAACCCAAGCCTGGAGCTTCTGGAGCTCGTGCAGGAGCAGTTTATGCAATAGCCCTTGCCGAAATACCATGGTTGATCATGGGAGCTAGAATGGAAGGGAAAGACAAAGGCCAGGATTCAGTGACTACCTAGATCCAAGAACCCCAGTCTCTGCTAAGCATTATGAAGGGGTGACGGCGAAGTCTTGTTTAGTTCAGGAGTTAAAATGGGCTGCAGTCCAGGATGCCTCGCACAGAGTATGTTGGATTTTGCCTGCTACCTCTGCCATTCATGGAGCCAGCAATGCAATGTCCGGGCATGGCGCACTCTGAGGCCTCTAGCACATGCTTCATGTCTTCAGAATTGCACATTTCGCCCCATTTGAGAGCATGTGACTATTGGGACAGCATCTTCATGGGGCTTACAACATGTGCCCCAGTCCTAAGAGAACAACCTAGCAGGTCTGCTTGTGTGGCTTTATGATGTCCACAGAAGAATTTTGAGGTGGCTACAGGTAGTCTCAGAAAAAGCAGACATACATTATATACCTCAAGTCTGGGTGCTTAAATATATTCAACTCATTAACTGATTTTAATTTTGAAGCAAGGCCATAGATTGTGATTGCCTTATTAGCGCCTAGGGAATTGGCAGAAGACTAATCATATTTTATGGTCCCTCTACTTGAGATCACAAACAGTTTGCTTCTTCATCTACATTTCAATCTTCTTGCTTTCCGATTATGAGCATGTGCAGATGAAATAAAGGAACTGAGTTATCTATCACCTCTGGAGAGCATCATCCTTCCATTTCAGAGCAGGGGCTATTGGCAGGCAATACGCTACATCTGCATTGGTGCCTTTTGGTTCCCTGTTTGGCCTATATATGAATACTACAATTTGCATGGTACAAATATATATAGGAATGGTAATTATCTTCCTGCCTCTGAATGCATAGCGTCACACTGTATCGCCATTGTGGTGGCCTCCACAAAACAGCAATACGAATCAGCATTAAAGAGTTAAGAAGCCAACCTTATCCCCTGATTACATGTGAACAATAAAGGAAAAGAGTTCACCCCCACCCCCACCCCTCTGTATGAAATTAGTTGCCATCCCTTTTGTTTGTTATTGCAGTCATGGTTCAAAGCCCTCTACAAAAACAAGGTCCCACTTTATTATAGGACAGTGAGGTTCAGCGCACAGCTTGCAATAAAGAAATTAGCAAAACCAGAAGCTGCAATTCTATGGAAACACTCAAAAACGAAGAGGATTTAAAGTGACAAGATCCAATTAAATTTAATTACCCAAGCTGTATTTTCATTTTAACTGACACTTTTTATTAAGGAGCCACATGCACGAAAGCTAGGAACCTGGGCCAAATTGCATCCCAGTAATACACTTATCTTATGCAAAATTCTGAGTATCTAATTTTCTACAATGAAATTAGAGACATGGGGTTTGTAAGAGGTCCGCTTTGTCTGTTACCATAAAACACTGTTTGCAACACACCCACCGTACTTTATTACCTTCCCATTACACAAACATTTGGCGGACTCAACAGCACACATGGTTTGGGCAGAAAAAATAAAATAATTCTTTACCTAGATATGCAGATTCAGATGGAAGAAGCCAGAGATGAGCAGGCAGCTTCAAGATTTTGGGTATCAATCCACTAGACATGGTGGAGGGATGTGCTCAAGGACATACACAAAGTTTATTTCAGTGCCTGATCAGCTATAATAGAACAAACTTTGAGCAATAATGTCAGTTATTACTAAAGAATAGTTTAAAGTGAATTAGAAAGTGTGTGATTAGATTGATGCACATCCAGTTTGATTCACCACCGCACACATGCTCATCGCTGCAGACCTGGAAGTGGCCAAAAAAAGGGAGCGCAACAAGGTGGGGCAGACTTACGCATGTTCTGCAGATGTGTGCAGCAAGCAAACAAACAGGGAGTTGCCTGTATTCCAAAATGGACTTGATGGATCTATTGCTTTCTTATTCTGTTGCTTTATGAAGTTGTCTGTTCTGAATGCGGATGTACTCTTGCTGAAGAAGCAGTTGCATTATTTGGAGCACGCCCAAACGATGCACCTCTTCCTTCTGGGGGAGTACACACACCCCCATCCGGAATAGACAACTTGGGGGAGCAAGAGTCAGTGAAACCAACTGCCATCATCTCCTTCCCCATCTGCTGCATCAGCAGCTGGTTATGGGTCTACCCTCCCATCCCAAAGGCATTAGAACCAGCTGGCTTGGGAGCAGAACAGAAAGACGGACACTGCCATCATGGACTCCTCTTTAAATAACCTGTTTTGCTGTTTTAATTAGATGTTATTGTTCTTATTGATCTTATGTAAGCCACTCGGGGAGCCTTGTCAGCTGAAGAGCAGAGAGAGAAAAATATTTAAAATAAGAAAGTAAGGCTCTTCCAAAGCATCTACCAGGAGAAACAAATCTGAAAGGTGTGTGAAGGGAACTTCCCTTTGCAGAAACCGTACTGATTCTTCCCAAGCTAAGCTTGTTCCTCTAATAATGTTGTCCTTCATAATGCTTTCTCCAGTTTACCCAGAAGAGAAGTTAAGAGAGTTCATAATTTGAATTGGGTGGGGATTGTGAAAAACCCTAACATGGAAGGTTAGTGGAAAAGAACAAAAATACCTTATTCATTTACGAAAGGTGCCCTGAAGGTATAGAATAATGAATATAGGAACTATTGGAATTTGTGTAACTTGCATGAAAAATATAAGAAGAAAGGTATCCTTAGAAATATTGCTATTTTGAAAATATTAGCAAAGGGTTTCCCTCCTAATGCCACGTTTTTAAAGCTCAGCTTACTTTTTATTTTTTAAATATTGTTTAGATGCTTGTATATTTTGTACATGGAACTATTGTACTTGAGAATATTAATATAGTATATATACTTTTAAAATGCTAGTAGTGCCCCTGGACTTTTCTCCTGTTTTTCATATCTCAGTAAGGAAATGAGAAAGAAGAAAAGCAAATCTGCATGTCAACCTGCAGCTGCAAACATGTGTGGTCTTGCAGTATCACCGATCATATAAAATCATGCTGTAAGCATCTTTTTTTGCAGACGACCCAAAGCTATCCCTGAGACAGAAGTGAAAGAGCCTAAGAAAGAACCTTATGCCAAGTCAGATCATCTAGCTCAGTATTGTTGAGAATAACTGGTGGCAACTCTTTGGGGTTTCAAGCAGGAGTCTTTTCTAACCCAGCCTGGAGATGCCAGAGGGAGAATCTGGGACCTTTTATGTGCTCTACCACTGAGCTCCAACCGTCCTGTGCAGAAGCCCTTTCTTGTGTAGGGTTCATATTCACATCATTTCCATTTTAAGTCAATGGAAGGTACCCTGTTCATTTTAAAGGTTCTCGGTTGCTCAGTTAACAATTATGGCATAGAACAGGGGTGAGGAACACTTTGCCCTCTGGACATTGCTGAACCTCAACTCTCACAATCTCCAGCAAGCATAGCCAATGGGCAGGGATGGGTGAGTTGTAGTTCGGCAACATCTCTGGAGGGTCAAACTTTCCCCACCCCTGATATGGGACTTAGAGCACTTTCACAAGTGAGTGCAAACACATGCATTTTAACCTTAAAGGTAAAGGGACCCCTGACCATTAGGTCCAGTCGTGGCTGACTCTGGGGTTGCAGCACTCATCTCGCTTTACTGGCCGAGGGAGCCAGTGTACAGCTTCCGGGTCATGTGGCCAGCATGACTAAGCCACTTCTGGCGAACCAGAGCAGCACACGAAAATGCTGTTTACCTTCACGCCAGAGTGGTACCTATTTATCTACTTGCACTTTGTGCTTTCAAACTGTTAGGTTGGCAGGAGCAGGGACCGAACAACGGGAGCTCACCTCATTGCAGGGATTCGAACCACCAGCCTTCTGATCAGCAAGCCCTAGGCTCTGTGGTTTAACCCACAGTGCCACCCGCGTCTCTTATGGGCTTCTAAAATAAAGCAAGTCCATTAATGGACCATTAAATTTAAACTCAGCCCTTTTCGATGTTTTGCATCAATGTTCTTCCACCTTGGGTACCCATATTGTAAGACTACAACTCCCATCATCCCTGACCATTGAGGCTAAAGCTAAAATTGGAGTTATAGTCCTACAACATCTGGGGACCAAAGAATGAAGAACAGTATTCAGTACCATCTTCAGAACATGCAGAAGTGATGCATTCTAGATAAAACGATTCTCCAAGAGAAGTTCTAAGCAGGGCTGTTCTTATGAAAATATCATATATGTGGCTCATTTGCCAACTACAGCTACCAGGTTTCCAAAATGCTCTATGTATCTCTCAGGAGTGCAGTGGATTGGTGGCTTAGAGTATGTTGAACCCATTCATAAAATGAGGTTCACTATATTAAAACAAAAACAAACAAACCCCACCTTCCTAGCACTGTAAAATATCAGTCAAGTAGATCCTAGCTTTTAGTTAGCAGCCACTAATGTTCCTGTTTCCTATTCATCATATCTGTGCCATCACCCATAGCGATATCACGTGACGGCATCTACCAGAATACTTCCCCTTTTCGTCATTCTGAATTTATGTGTTAATTTTGTCAGGCTGCCTCAGGGCCTATATGAAAGAGTATAATGGCATAAAACAAAGTTACTGTGAGCCAGTGTGGTCCTCTATTGGACTGAGCCCCAGAGGGCCTGGTCTTCAACTCCGCAGTAGGTGGCCTCAAGTAAGTCACTACGTCTCAAAGTAAGCTTGCTGCCCTCATGAATAAGGGCTTGAGTTTACATAACCTTTTTTCTCTTCTTGTTCTCCTGTTATTTCTGTTACTTGTAATGTTTTCCTTTCACCTTTAAATCCTCGTGAAATTGGGAATCGTTCCAAACACATTAAGCAACCAGGGGGATTCCTCCTGATCTTGGCCGGGGAAGGGATTTTGCAGTTTGATCAAACAGTTCAGGCACAATATGCTTCGAGCTGGGAGGCAAACCAGGAGGGTGGCAAACTAATGCCCCGACCCAATTTTTAAATTAATGTTGTAACTTTTAATTAGGCATTCGGAAACTGGGAAATAATATTCCCGGCTAGCCTTCTGAGAAAGAGGAAACGCCAAGTCCCATTTCAAAATAAGGCTACATTTCAATATCAAGTTCTTATGGTGGGCTTTCATTGTAAAACTATTCAGTCCTTCTAACCACAATAGCTTGAAAGCAGACCTGTTTGTTCCATCTTACACCATTTTGGCTGTGACTCATGAAGTGCTGATTCCATCTGAATGTTGAGGGCGTCGCTGTATCTGTGTGCATTTTTTTATCTGATTCAAACAAAAGATTATAGTGGCAGTAAGAGGCTATCAAGCCACACATGAAGGAGTGTGCTAAGCAATGCAGTCTCCCCACCCTCTTCCATCCAATTGTTTGTCTGGTTAAGCTTAATTGCCCCCCTTCCTCACACACACACATTCTCTCTCTTTTGTACTAATCTTCCCTCCATCTGCTGTTCAGCTAGGCCAAGCTCAAATGGTGGTGTCAATTCAAGGGTCGCTAAAGGTCAGCGGTGACACCAGATTTAAGTGTTATTTGCTCTGATGCCATGACAAGATGGATATAGCATGGCCTGACTAAAGTGATGCATGTTAAATTTGTTGCAAATTACTGGTCTGATGGATCTATTGATGACCCATTGCAGCTGTCAGGATGTCTCTATCAGCGTCTCACTTTCGCTCTCCCCTGATGCTCGGTCTCCATCCCCCTCTGCTGCCATCAGGCACATGTTTCCCTTGAAATCATGGGACATGAAGAGAGCCAATGCCGTAACATGCAAGTGTCCGGCGATACCATTGGCGTGTGTAAGAAAAGCTGTCCAGGGCAGACAAAAGAAAGCATTGTTTCACACAGCATATACAAAGAATGGAATTGTGGAATTTCTTCCAGCAAGACGTAGCGACTTGGATGGCTATAAAAACAGGGTTAGACAAATCCATGGAAAATAAGGTTATCAATGGCATACCTTCCAATATGAAGCGGCCCCAAACCGGGAGGCAAACTTTTGGGTCGCACTCCCACACAAGTCACATGACCCACGCAAGATTAAAAAGCTCCCCAAAGTGCTTTATTGGACACAGTGCCCAAAAACATGCGTTTTGGGGTGTTGTGTAAAGGTAAAGGTAAAGGTACCCTGCCCGTATGGGCCAGTCGTGTCCAACTCTAGGGTTGTGCGCCCATCTCACTTAAGAGGCCGGGGGCCAGCGCTGTCTGGAGACACTTCTGGGTCACGTGGCCAGCGTGACGAAGCTGCTCTGGCGAGCCAGCACCAGCGCAGCACACGGAAACGCTGTTTACCTTCCCGCTATAAAGCGGTACCTATTTATCTCCTTGCACTTAAGAGTGCTTTCGAACTGCTAGGTGGGCAGGAGCTGGGACCGAACGACGGGAGCTCACCCTGCCGCGGGGATTCGACCACCAACCATGCGATCGGCAAGTCCTAGGCACTGAGGTTTTACCCACAGCGCCACCCGCATCCCTGGTGTTGTGTAAGATTGCTCAAAAAAGTGCTTTTGGGGGCAGTGATCCTTAAAAAGAAATTATTATCATAAATAAATAAGAATAAAAATGTGCAGCCCACCACTAAGACCATTCCATTGCAACTATCCAACCTCCCAAAATTTCAACACCTCTTGCGTTTCTGTTTCCCTTTTAACAGTACAAATTCTACAAACACCTTCCATATCTCTTCAAAATCATTTCTCCTGCATATTCTCCATCTTACCTTAATGGCACAGGGCAGTGATCTTACACAGCACAACAAAATATGTGTTTTTAGGTGTCATGCCTGAACAAAAGTGCAGGCCGAAATCACTCAAGTTTGTGGTGGCCATTTTGACTACTGTCCTCTCACAAGAAAAAATGGGACCTTCCATTTTTTTCCAGGACAGTTGACTGGTATGCAATGGCTGCCAGCCACGATAGTCATGTTCTACCATCACTCCTGGAAGCAGTGTGCTTCTGAATCCCAGTTGCTGAGCATCTCAAGTGGGGAGAGCATTTGTTGCACTCAGGTCCTGCCCATCTGCTTGAACACTGTGAGAACATAATGTTGGAGTAGATGGCCATTTGACCTGATCCAGGAGGGGACTTCTTATGTCCTTCCAAGATGGTTGAACAACAGATTGTCCTCAAACACCATCATCAAATTGTTGCCTCAGGAAGCTGGTCTTGCAGAGGAATCCTATGAATGCTTACTCAGAAGTCAGCTCCTTGATGTCTAGTTGAGCTTACGCCAAGGATTGCAGGCTCAGAACAGGTAAGGTTGGGAGGTGGGAGTCTTAAATGCGATCATTATTCTTAGGAGCCCAGATCACATATTTTGGTACTAGCTTTGCAGAAGGCTATAGACTGAATCATGGTCAAGGCATGGATTAGTTTAATTGGTTCATTGTTATCCTGTGCATAGCTGAAAGCTATGCTTGCATTTCAGTTTCACCACATGGAGGCGCATTTATACAATCATTAACCACAGAAGGATTACAAAGGTTTCATGATTAGAAAGCCCCAGGGGATGGCGGGGGGAGGGATGAATATATTAAGTCCATAGCATATAAATGGAATTAGACATAAAGGCCAAATGAGCAACCACAACTACTTCTTTTCCAGTAGTGTAATATTTACACTGAAAGCCTAAACATGTAAAAAAGGGAGTCGAGTTGATCTTACTCCCAAGTAAATATTTGAGGATTGCACTGCTTACATACAAAACTGATGGGGGAAGAGGATTTCATGGTTGTTGGTTTTTAATAGCTTTTATTGCATTTTAGAAGTAACAAAACAAACACAGAAAGATCTTTTTAACAAAGTAGGACTCACTGGACTACAAAAAAAATAGATACAGAATCCATATACAATATTGAGATTTACAACAGAAACTAATGTGTCATGTGTATTCTGATATCTTACCAGTTCGCTTTCTAAAGGATTAATGAGAAGCTGGAACATGCATATAACTTCTCCATAAAGCAATCTGAGTCAATGGCGGACATAATAAGTTCCCATGTCTATGGATTTAAAAAAAAAAAATCACTGTTGAAGGATGATGAATTGTAACCAGTTTATAATACTGATGCAAGCCGTAATTCCAATACAAATTCCAAAAAAAAAAAATCAGTTGTCCTAATGGCTTCTTGTCATGTGATAATCACACACATGCATTATAGATGCTCATTAGCATTAAAATTCACTGAGTTACACTGGGAATACTGGAAGCAGTATTTCATACCAGAAATTCTAGCTGCTTTTCATTCATAGGCAACACAGGACAATAGTCCTTCCATCAGAAAAAGGTGGCACTCTCTGCTAATGAACCCAGGAACGTTCCTCTTACCTTTCAGGAAGGCTTGCTATCACACATAATACACATAATGATGGCGATGAATGTGGAGGGGAGAAGAACACTCAAGTGATGACAGAAGAGGTGAGGTGGGGAGGGACCTGTACCTGTAAAGACAAGGGCAACAGGGTAGTGCGATTGGGCGGAAGATGAGCCATTGTGGTACCCTCCTGGCACCACTCCTCACCCTTGTCTCCTCTGACTTCATTCAAAAGACACCTGTTAGTAAGCTCATAGCTTACCCCACCCCACCCCTCAGCAGCCAATCAGTGCATTCTGTGTGATGACAGAAAGCAGAAAGGCACTGGGCCTATTGGCAAGTTTAGAAGTTGGAAACAGTGCCCAAGAACATCAACAAGTCGACCTGGCTGGTAGACAGATTCTGCACCCAGATTTGTAGGCACAGATCATCCTCTAGAACAAAATAGCTGACAAGGGAAATGCTGAAGTTGTCCTTTGGGGCTCCTCAGGGTCAATTTTTTACGGTAGTCCAAATCTCAGTTGTATGGGTGTATCTCAATTTTAACTCATGAGCTATTGCTGCAATCTGCTCCGATTGTATATTTTATCCTTATGAACGCTGTTTTTATTGTGTTATATTATGTGAGCTGATCTTTGACCGTAATAAATTATCATCATCAACATCAACAAGTCCCAAAAGTTCCATGGCACCAGCTGGAGATTTCGCAGCTAAGATTCACAGACAGATGATGACTGCAATCCTAAGCAGACCTATTTAGGAGTACGTTCCATTTAAGGCCGTGATATTTCTAAGTCAACTTATCTAGGAATGGGTTCTAAGCCGCGTTATTCGTTATTTGTATTTTCCCTACCTTTCTATCTCTCAATCGATCTCTCCACCCACCCATCACATTCAAGGTGGGGGGGGGTGTCAGTATCCACTTCTATGTGTATTCTGGCAAAGGACTGAGAATAACATGGACACACTGAGACTGGTACATTCAAAACCTTTGGAGAGTCTATCAGTCACTGATGACACAAACAATGGTTCCATTATTCAATCCATCACAGCAATTACAGTGATGAATAATACATATTTTTTTTTAATCAAAGGGAAGCCCACAGCAGAGAAAAAGAAATCCCAAAGAACCAGTAACTCGGGACTCATCCATACGGCCATTTCATGTGGATTCTTTGCTTCTTATACCTCTCTTAAGCCTCTCTTGTCCCTATGATATTCTCCTTCAAATCACTGCCTTCCTACATTTTTCTCCCCTCGATCCTGATCTTCTCTCACCAGGGATACTTTGAAAAGGAGAGGGTATGAAGAAATCTGGATTGAGGGAGGAAAAATATGGGAAAGCAATGATTTGGAGGAGACTACTGAACAGACAAGAGAGAATTAAAGGAGGTACAGTGGTGCCTCAGGTTAAGTACTTAATTCGTTCCGGAGGTCCTTACTTATCATGAAACTGTTCTTAACCTGAAGCACCACTTTAGCTAATGGGGCCTCCTGCTGCTGCCACGCCGCCGGAGCACGATTTCTGTTCTTATCCTGAAGCAAAGTTCTTAACCTGAAGCACTATTTCTGGGTTAGCGGAGTCTGTAACCTGAAGCGTATGTAACTTGAAGCGTATGTAACCTGAGGTGCCACTGTACTGAAAGTTTCCTGCACACATTATGATAGTGTGGATCAGCTCAAGGAATATAGGAGGCTGCACTATAATGAGTTGGACCATTTGTCCAACTAGCTCAGTCTTGTTGAGAGGGACTTTCCAGAGTTTCAGACAGGAGGGCTTCCCAGCCTTTGCTGGGATGAAACCTGATATCATATGCATTACAAAGCATATGTTCTGCCACTGAGCTACAGACATCCTATATAGCCGCCCCCGCCCCCAAACCAAGCTGTTTTCAAAATAGGGATGAGAGGGGGAGAGAAATTTGATTCAGACCACATTTAAAGGTGAACCTACCTAAGTTACATTTTCCAAAACAATGCACAAACCACAACAGCCATCCTTCAAAATTCACCCTTCTCCGAATGCTACAATGCCATTCTCCAGCCAAGTAGCATGTACCCAAAGTGATGTGCTAGGATAAATATGTGCCTTAAAGGTGCATGCATTAGTGAAAACTGGTTTGCAAAACATGCCTTAGTGAAAAAAAAGTTCATATGGAAATGTGTGCATGAGGGGAAATCGTCCCTAAAATACTGGCGAATGAGGACTTTTCTTTTTTTACAAAAATTACAAATTGATATGAAAATATGTTGAACTGAACGTAAGACTGGAAAAATCAGAAACTGGGAGAAACTGAAATTGACAGATCTACCAGTCCCTACTTCTGGAACAGACAAATGAATTTGCATGATTATATTACTATTTAATTTAAGGTGGGATTCAAGGCGGCTTCTAACATTTAAAACAGCATTATAATATACAAAGAAAAAAGAAACTAGTTAAAAACAATAATTAAAACACAACATAACACGTTTAAAACCAAAAATTAAAATATAGTTTGCCCTGATAGCAGACCATCGTCTGCACCTTAGTTTTTAAAGGCTTATCTGAATAGGAAGGTTTTAGCCTACTGGGAAATGCTAATTTTAGACTCAAGGTTTCTATATGGCATGAAGATACCACAGGTGGATGCAGGCAGGCCTGGAAATAGTTACCACAGATAAAACTCCCTTCTATAGTTTGCTGTCTGTGTGGCTGCTAAGCTATTGCCTCATTGTTAAATATATAAACCCTTCCTTACCATCACTTTCACAGATTAGTCCACTGAAATGGTTTGGTTTGGTTTGGTTTGGTTTGGTTTGGTTTGGTTGTTTGTTTTTGCAAAGTAGCCAGTTTGCCAGTTAAATTCCAGTGTATATGGGATTCAGGGGCGCCGACTTATAAAAAATATTGGGGGGGCCCATACCGGGGTCCTGCCGCTGGTTCGCTCGGGTAGCCGGGAGAACGCAGTTCGAGGTGGCGGTGTTGGGGAGAGACCCTCGCTCAGGGCGCCACTAGACTTGGCGGCCGGCGGCCTATCTGGGGGGTTTTGGAGCGTATTTCGGCGGAGCGATTGGGGAGGAGGGGGCTTGTTGCCGGATTCTTCAGCTGAGCCGGAGATCCGCTGCTGGGGGTCCCTGGGCCGAGTTGTGAGCACGGCCTGCTGAAGGGAGATCCAGCCGATTGCGCGACGGGGACGGCCGGGGCTCTCCGGCTAGGGCGCGCGGCTGGCTGGCTGGCGAGGGAGCAGGTGGGGAGGAGGCGGGGGTCCTCACTCTCTTAGGAAACGCACCCGCGTGCCCGATTGCCACGAAGTCCGAAGGGTGCGTGTGTGGAATTAAAAAGCAAAAACGAGATACGGGCAGGGCAGGCAAAGAGTTTTCTGCAAGAGGATGGAGGGCAGGTTGAAGAGAAAATCACTCAGGATGAGACAGTCAAATCAGCCATGATAAAATGGGCTCAGGATATTGGGTATAACATCATGTTTGAGGACTGGGAAAGGTTATGGACCACCGGAATGAAATTCACGGCATGTAATGCCTTGAAGGAAAATATTATGAAAATGATTTATAGGTGGTACATGACCCCAGTCAAGCTTGCAAAAATATATCACCTGTCTGATAATAAATGTTGGAAATGTAAGGAGGCTGAAGGGACATTCTTTCACCTCTGGTGGACTTTTCCAAAAGTGAAGGCCTTCTGGGAAATGATCTATAATGAGTTAAAAAAGGTATTTAAGTATACCTTTCCCAAGAAACCAGAGGCCTTCCTCTTGGGCATTGTTGGCCAGAAAGTGTTAAAGAAGGATAGAACTTTCTTTATGTATGCAACTACAGCAGCAAGAATACTTATCGCAAAATATTGAAAGACACAAGATTTGCCCACACTGGAAGAGTGGCAGACGCAATTGATGGACTACATGGAACTGGCTGAAATGACTGGCAGAATCCGAGATTTGGGAGAAGAAACAACGGAAGAGGACTGGAAAAAATTTAAGGACTATTTACAAAAACAATATAAGTTGTATGAATGTTAAAAATTTACACGATTCGGAAACTATAGCTTCAGCAATTAGATTTGGGAAACAGGAAATTATATTTTAAGTAAGAAAAGGTCAAAATCTAAGGTAATACTATGTTTAACTTAAGATATAAGTAACTGATGAAAAGTATGTTAAATTTAGAGGTATAGTATTTGAAAAGTACAAAATAAGGTACGAAACAAGGTAATAATTTGCTGATATCTTTATTATAAAGAATGCAGGGTAAGGGAGATGCGAGGAAGTCCAGTTAGTTATATAAAAAATGTGTTGAATGGTTGGTTTTCTTTTCTTCTTTTTCTTTTTTTTCTTTTTCTTGTTCTTTTACTTTTTTCTTCAGTGTATGTTTCTAACTTTGTATTTGAAAACTTAATAAAATATTTATAAAAAAAGAAGAAGAGAAAATCCTTTCGCTTTTCTGGGGCGCAGGGAAGTCTCAGAGCCGGAGGTTGGGGAAGGGACCCCCTTTGCTCTGCCCTCTTCTCCCGTCTTAGATTCGCATGGGGGTCCCCGCCCGAGCTTGCCTGGCCACCGGGCCACACAAGGGCCGCGCTCTACGCGGCGCACCTTGCTAGCCGCGCAGCTGTCCTCCGCGGCTGTGGAGGGGCCCTGCGCCGGTGCCCAGCCCCTCTGGGCGCCCGCTGCGCTGCCAATGACAAGCGGGCGACGTCGCGGGCGGGGAAGGCGTCGCTTTCTTTCCCGATCCTTCATCCTCCCAGTCTTCCAGCCCTTTTTTGGGTTGGAAGCTCGTCTCGTTCGCCCTTCTCCTTTCTTCACCCTGCGCGCAATTTTCCTCCCTCGTCTCCCTCCCCATTTCTCCTTCCTGACTGACTGACGGGCTCGGGTTCGGGCTTCGGCTCAGGCTCGGGCTCGGGCAGCCACAGCGTCGGCGGTGTTGGCGATCGGCGCGGGGGGATGGCCCTCCCGGGGGAGCCGGCGCTGCTCAATGGGGTTGCCAAGGAGACAGGCCGGCCGCCCCCCTCCCCCGGCCCGGCGCCCCCCGCCGCGCCGGTGCCCGTTATCGAGCTGGTGCGCGCCGGGCGCCCTATAAAAGCCGCGGACGCGCCCACCGCCGCCTGAGATTATTGGGGGGGCTGAGCCCCCCCAAACGAATTTTTGAGGGGGCTCGGGCCCCCTCAAGCCCCATGGAGTCGGCGCCTATGATGGGATTTAAGCCCATGGCAGCTTCACTCAGCAATGTCAATGGCAATTTAATTGGATTAAAAACGCTGTATTTCAGTAGCACTATGCAGTGGATTCAGTTGCCAAACCAGTAAGTTAAATATGAAAATAATCCTATTAATTTCTATGTGCTACCAAAAACCCAAAAGGTTACATCCAGACTAAGGCTGCAGTCCTATCCCCACTTACCTCTATAGAAGTCAATAGAGCTTATTGTCTGCATAGACATGGTTAATATTGGACTCTTCATTATCCTTAGTTACAGTTGGAATCAATGGTTCAAAGTTAAATTTGTGGTTAATTTCCCCCGTTGATTTCAACGAGACCTAAGGGCAACTCTGCCGAAATCCAGCCCCATGTTTGTATAATGATGCGCTGTTATACATTTTTTAAAAATGGGTTATTAAAATAATTACAGTACCAGACTTTAAAAGCTTGCCCATTGAAACAATATACCCCAGAACACCCATCAACTAAATCTGTCACTAGCACTAGCAGTCACAGAGTTCACATCTATGGCAGAAGCACAAAGGTGTTAAGAAAACATGGGCTTGTATCCAAGGCACTGTTAAGTAAGCTCCTCATCAATGCAAGATTTCTACTTGTGCAACAGAACTTCCCTCTGCCTCTCCTCCTACAAGCTTACCACATACCCCCTCCAAATCCATGCCAAGGGGTTGTTGGAACCCTGAGAACAGATATAAGGGGGATGTGGGAGGAGGAGAAGGGAGCAAGTGTTTTTGGGACATTTCTTCAAGCCACCATAATAACGGAAGTTTGAGCTGAACAAGCTTGTGTTGACCTTCAACCTAAGGGCATTCACAAGACCAGAATGCACTTGGATAAGGTGCAATGGTACCATAAGGAGATGGTAGAAAGTCTTGATGCACTGAGTTCGGGGAGGCAGGGTGGAATAATATGATTGAACCTTTGCCCAGAAGCCTGAGATAACTGCATTTGAAATCATTCCAGGCAGAAACACAATCCCACAACTGGTCCTTTAAACTGAAATGGACTTTGAAATGCCTTCTTGTTTTTTATCCTTTGTCCTGCCCACTCCCCTTTCCTCTGGTCTCTTTTACGTGCAGCAACTTCTGTCTGGATAGTGGGCATAGTTAGTATTTTCATTTGCTGCCTAAGTAGCAAATTACCCTGTAAACAGCCCACAAGAGCTGCTCTGTAATTGAATTGTAACTGTTGACTTTGGACATTTGGTATATTTGCTGCAAGAAGTAAATTTTCAAAACTTCATCTTGATGCCGTCAGACAAAATGAAAGGTAATATTCTTTATCTGCCGCAGATTGCTGCAGATGAACTGCTTTCATATGAGCTTAAATAAGATTTAGAGTTATTCCATCCTTCAGCTGGCCACAATTGAAAGTGATCAGGATCAATATTGCTGGCCCGGCACACAGCCCAGTGCTGTGCATTACAATAGAGGGGAGATGGGTGTATTAAAAAATTTTCCTGTGTCAAATTAATTTCCGTGTTATCCCCAAATTCAATTAGATGGGAACCCCGTGTAACTAAAAAAGTGTCCAACATCCCTTAGTGACAAATTACGGTGCTTAGTGTGCATATCATGGCAAAGTGTTGAGCCTTGCTAATCTTCTCACTAATTCTCAATTACCGTAAAATGAAGCCATAAATCACACAGACAAGGAATCGATGGGAATGTTGTTTTCAGGGTGATTGGCAGCCTCCCCAAAGATTTCCTGTAAGTTGGTTTAAGGTTACCATTCTCTAAGGGGGGGTGAGGAAGGGAGTCTCTCGTCTTGCTCAATCTCCATGATATAGGCCCACTGGGCCTTTGGGGGAGAGTGTGGAGGGACAGCACCAATTTCTGCCCATCAGACATCCAATTTTTCTCCTTTTCATACCTGCTGTAGTAAATGAGAAACAAATTAAATTTCACTCCACTATCTCCACAGAAACCATTTAAATTTTTCATGGAAACTAAATTGTCCCTAGACAAATAGCCCCCTGATTCTATGAAAATATACTAGAGCGCAGGGGGGACAGAAATAAATTTGTGTCACTCTGGATATGCCATTCTCTGTAATGTCATTCACCGCCGACCAATAAATGAGTCCCTCCCGGAACACAATGGCGAAGCCTGCGCTCGGGTGGATTTGCATTGTTCCCCCCACTCTGGAGCAGTCTAATATTCTCCCTGTTATTAATTTGCAGCCTGGGTTTTACATTCATGAGGCCGAGATTGAAATGTAAATGAGGCACAAAATAAGTAGTCAGCAGTAGCCCTGGTCGAGCTGCCTGTGTCATAGACTCACGGACTTACATGAAAATAGTTATCACTCAGAGAGATTAGCAGCTCAGAACATCAATCACAGGTGCAAGGAAACAATGAATAAAATCTCCCGGACATGAGGAAGGAAATTACAAGAGCTTTAAAGTGGAAAGGGAATATGTAATAGTGCTACCTGTTGTCGAAGCACTAAGATGGCAGTAATAAAAGGAGCCTGATTCCTTCTCTCCCTCTCCCTGCTTGATCACTCATATTCAAATTGTGCAATTTTTGTCATCTCTATTTATCATCTAAATGAGCTGCTCTTCCCTGGCTGGAGGTATATGAGTCTGCTGGTTGCTCTCACAGGAATGCCGTGCCATTGAGCCCGGGTGGGGTTTTTTTGTTGTTGTTGTTCTTGTTAAAGGATGAAGACCAAATAGATCTTTCAGCAACGTTGTAAATTATATAAATGGATCTACACCCTGATGTCTTGAGGACAAGGTGCCTGAGGTACAAGAGAGCTTGCAAAGTTTGTAACTTCCTGATTCACGCAAGCCACAGAGATTCACCGAAGGCTAGTTTTCACATGCCATGGAGGTATATGTAAGGGGGACACACACACCACAGAAAGAGAGAATAGTGGCTCATGTGGTGGGAAAGGGCTGTGGAGCCACTCTCACAACACTGGCGTCGCTGCAGCATACCTGAATGGAGGAGGGCCGGGCAGGGAAGATGGAGCAGTCAGAGTCCTGGATTGGCTACCTGTGCATCTGTGCAGCCCTGATCTCACCACAATCCTGCCTCAGTCCCACCACACCAATTGCACATGTCTTACATTTTTCCTCTTCACGATGAAGGGCGAATCATTATAGACAATTCTACACCACAGACTGGCACTGGGCCTGCTGAAATGCTCTCACACACCCACACAACCGTGTCCTTCTTTGCGGCTCGTCACCCTAAGGATTGCTCAGTTCATAAGCACCCGTTCTGATGACTTCCCATCTTCTTCACAGAAACCTCCATGTTGTTCCACTGATCTGCTTGGCTTTCTCACACTCTGTGCTTGTTCTGGTTCAACCTGCTTCTGCTTGGTATGCAGCGATTAGGGTCTTATCACCACATAACCTACGCTAGCAACTCTTGGTTCTTTTTCAGTTCTCCATTGTTTTCAGTCCGTTCGAATCAGTTGCTGGGTCTAAGGGCTTGGTTTTTAGAACCGGCAGCTTTCATTTTCAAATGTGAGTTCTGGTATCTAAATGGAGCAAGGAGCAGAGGCAGAAAGATCTCAGGAGTCAGAGCTTGTTCCTGCGACTGATACTATAAGGCAGGATGGGCTAAGCTTCTGCTTGGGTTCTAGAGCAAAGTGAAAGAACTCTATACAGGGGGAAACTGAGCGTTCAGGGTCCTGGCCAATAAAAAGGTAAAGGTAAAGGACCCCTGGCAGTTAAGTCCAGTCACGAACAACTCTGAGGTAGCAGCACTCATCGACGTTTGTCCACAGACAGTTTTTCTGGGTCATGTGGCCAGCATGACTAAGCCGCTTCTGGCGAAACCAGAGCAGCACACGGAAATGCTGTTTACCTTCCTGCTGGAGCAGTACCTATTTATCTACTTGAACTTTTATGTGCTTTCGAACTGCTAGGTTAGCAGGAGCTGGGACCGAACAATGGGAGCTCACCCCATCATGGGGATTCGAGCCACCGACCTTCTGATTGGCAAGCCCAGAGGCTCAGTGGTTTACACCACAGTGCCACCCACATCCTATCCTGGCCGATATAAACATTTTAATAATAATAATAATAATAATAATAATAATAATAATAATAATATTCAATTTGGTCAGATTTAATTTCCTCTGTAAACCAGGAAGATAATGAAACAGCAGTGCCTTTACAACAGGGCTTTACCTGGAAACTGTAAAACAAGAAATGCTTGACATGTCTGATATTACTTCATAGTTGTGGTTGACGGAGGATTTCTATTTGTATGTGTGTGTGTGGCTGTACTCTCCATAAACCGTCCCTGAGAGCAACATAATGGAAAACTGCATCATTAATTGGGGTTTTGTGTTTCATACAAACAAACACTCAAATAAGAGGAGTGGTGCAAAAAAAGCCCTCACAGCCGATGCTGCTGCCAGTTCCCAACATTACTCACTCGGCAATCATTCACATAACTGCAGTTATCCTTCATGCTGCCTTGTCAGTCCCAAGGGGGTCAATATTATGCATCCCTATTCCCTTCTCTGAAGAGGCTTCCTGAGCCCTGAGTGCACACAGTCCCAGACAGCTCGCTAACACAGGAAAATCGAAAACTGCCTTCTACCTTTGGTCCACCTAACTTGGTATCACAGAGTGGCAGTAACTCTGTAGGGTTTTGTGGAGTTTTGCCCAACTCTCTGTGGAGAGAATTGGGACCTTCTGCATGCCAAGCCGTTGTTCTCCTCTGCCACTGAGCTGCAGGTGAGGAGACTTCTTATTTAAGCCCTGACCAAGCACTGTTATAAAGATTATTTAGATAATGTGCATGAACCACTTTGAGTAGGAAACACTTGAAATGTGCTATATAAATGCTAAGTATTGTTATTATCCCTGATGGGGCAATCTTGAAGCAGTTAACTGGAACACCTCACGAAATGTCTATTTCCCCAGTCTTGGGATTGAAACTGTGAGGGGTTAATGAATGGGTGTTTAGAAGGCACCTTGAATCATTTGATGGGGAAACTCCACTCAGCGCAGGGCAGAATATCAAATATTTCCTTAACAATGGATGCCATGACCAAAGCATCTCTCAAGAGTGAAGATGGAGAAAAACAGAAAGACGCAATATTATACCCCTGCTATTGTGTGTGAGAGATTGCAGGAAATCCACTCTTCCTCACAATGAGGATGCCGCCCTTTCCTTTTGTTCCATATTCATTGGTGAAACACAATAAAAATTACATTCTGTAGGGTCAGCAATGAAAATGAGATAGCAGGAAACCTGCCCAGTTTAACCTCATCTTGATAATTTCTATTGAGGATAATGGGGACGGGATGAAATGGATGCATCTAATAATCCAAAAGAAGATTTACAAATGGAAAAATATGCAAGGCAGAAGCAGAGATCTCATTGCACTTTTTGTAGCTTATTTGCACCGTGGGACTGTGGAATCGCAATAGCTCAGCCTCACCTCTGTGTATTTGATATAAAGTTTAAATATGGTGCGTGCTAAGGTACAGTCCTGTGCACCTACTACTGATTTGTAAGACCTTCCCCTCCCTTCCATGTGATGCTAAAGATTGTATGTTGTTGCAAGTGCATTTGTGCCAGATGGGCAGCGCTGATCCCACAGCCCAGCCGTGCAGTTGGTTGACCCCATTTTGCAGAAAGTGTGGATCGACCTGATGGGTTGTATCCAAGTAAACCAAAGCGAAGGTAGACTCCTTCAAATCCATGCATAAATTTAATGATTTCTATGTTAATTCCATTGATTACAGCAGGTAGTTTGGAAACATCCCAAAAATCCTTCGAGTGCACCTGCAAAGGAACAATCTGTGTTTGGGACTGGGCTTTTAACACTAAGGTCAGGAGCAAGGAAAACCTCTAGGAGTGGGAACAATGTAAGAAATTCTGAGCTTGCTGCTGATTGTGATGTTGGTACTCTTCCCGAAACCAAAATAAGGAGTCTAATCAGGAAAACAGTGCAGGCTACAGACAGATGGCATGCAGACCAAATAATCTAGGTGATCCTTGGAGCCTCAAACAAACAGCTCACCCTGTCCAGGATGAGAGGAATATCACAACCTTTCTCTCCTGGATAAACAGGTCAAAATCAGACATACAGAGTTATCATGGGGTTTCAGAGACCTCCAGCAATGTGCAATTGTTGATGAGGGAATCACTGCGATGCAATCTATATTCCAGGCAGGAGACTCCTGCTCCCTTACCCTCCTCCTTCCCTCCTGTTCCCATTGTCTTTCCTCTTAGTGTCTGAGAATATCTTTTTAATTGCTTATCAAATGGATAGTTATCGTATCATAAAATCTTCAAAGCAATTTTCCAGTCCTGTTCAGTTGCGGAGCTGAACTTTTAGACGATGATAGATCACAATGGATTATGCTAATCAGCCTGTTAATAGCTCTCGCAGTGTTAACTTGGAGCATTAAAACAAACTGGTCCTTACAACAGCTTGGGAAATGTTTTATAAGACATGTGAGTTATGAGCAGCCGTGACAGGGCCAGTAAATAATAGCGGGAGCTGGGGAGACTAAACAAATACTCTGTTAAATTATTGATGCATTAATCAAAAATACAGTTGTTAAGCAATATCATTAGTTCAGTGCTAATTGTTTTATGGATTTGTGATGAATGACTTATCTGCATGCAGAATGAACCTCGGCCACTGCTCTCAGCAGGCTTTACCTTTTGCTTTTATAAGCTCTCCCCTGTTCCAACATTTTTTATCTCCTGGATTTAATGTCCATCTTGATTCTTCCAAATATAATATACCTCCTTTGAATTTATTTCTAATATGTGTTAGACTCTGCCAATACCAAGAAATCATTATAAAGCAGAATTCTGAATAAAGCGGTAATAAATTAGGGTTTGGTTTCTAAAGTATTAGGCAAAAATGGGGTGCATTTTTTCTTAAGGTACTCTCTCCCTCTTCTTTTTCTTTTTTAAAAAAGCAGAAATATTTGTCCAGAGATGCTAAAGTAACTGTCCAAGGAGGGAAGGGGTTTTGTTTAAGTGGATTTTTAACATGAAATATTATCCCAGGACTATTCTTCCGAGTTCAGCTGACAGTTAGTTGTTCTACCTGAGACATTGGTAATATATGCAATGAAAGGCAAGATAATGGCTTTTTTTTTTCTAAAGGGCAAAGAAGAACCATATTCACATGTCTCTGTCCCATATGCCTAGTTTCTGCCTATCCTTGCATAAGCATGCAGAGAAAGAGAACTTCCTCCTATTTTCCTTCAGGGGGAATAAAACATGTATATGGAAATGGCAAATAAATTGTGCAAACAGCAGCCCTGTCATAAATTAGTCTGGAGAGAGTTCAAGGATGAGACTTAAAACATAAGAAAGGTCCACAAGGTTGTCCACATATATATCTCAGATTTGCTCTTGTCCAACCCCGAGATGTGACCACCTGTTATTTCCTAATCATTGGTTTACATGTTTTAAGTGTATGACCATCAGATTTGGCCAAGACAGTCATTCACAAAGAATGTCATCTTTCAGTTTTCCAGATGATGCTAGTTCCTCATCTCAGATATGCTACTCACAGCACAACCATTCTGCTTTTTATGACTGGCATGAAACCTGGGCTCATTCCTATCATGATAAACCACAATTTATCATGAAACTTGAACAAAGTCACTTCTCTCCCTCTCTCACTTACTCACACAAACACACATGGATGAAGAAACTATTTTGATTTTTAAAAAAATGGCCACTTTGTTTATCAAGCACCTAGGAAGCTGTCCTACATGGCTAACAAACCAGGTTGCAAAATCCGGTGCTGAATGGAAACACTGGACCTGCTTCAACATTACTGGAGTCACTGGAAGGTGACTCAAAGAAGTCACTGCATAGTGGTGGCAGCGGTGAGGTAAATGGGAACAATGGTATAAAGCTATGAGTTCATCCATCCTTCTGCTTGTCCCATTGCTTTCCCCCAGGCAAACCCACTCTTTGCTGCTGAATCAGAGCAAACATTAGTGGTAGAGAGCGGGTTTTCCTGGGAAAAGCAGTGGGGCAAATGGAAAACTGCTTGGACCTGTGTCTAGAACAAGTGGAAAACCTCTCAGGCCCATGTTTCCTAGCCTTGGTAGATAAGCAGATAGGAAGGCAAACAGTGAAAGGTCAGGACCTTGGACAAGGACCCCACTGTTAGCCATCCTACAGCTGGGGCAGAAAATAAATTGTTGTTGTTTAGTCATTTAGTCATGTCCGACTCTTTGTGACCCCATGGACCAGAGCACGCCAGGCACTTCTGTCTTTCACTGCCTCCCGCAGTTTGGTCAAACTCATGCTGGTAGCTTCGAGAACACTATCCAACCATTTCGTCCTCTGTCGTCCCCTTCTCCTTGTGCCCTCCATCTTTCCCAACATCAGGGTCTTTTCCAGGGAGTCTTCTCTTCTCATGAGGTGGCCAAAGTATTGGAGCCTCAGCTTCACAAATTACCTCAGCAATATTTTGAAGCAACTAGTAGGCCTCTATAGTCTGAGCCTGGCAATCAAGATGGAAGCTGCACATCCTGAATATGCCACCTGTACAACCACCTGTACAAAGGACCTGTGGCTTTTTCAGAAGCTCTTTCTAAATGAGGAAGTCATCTGAGTTCAGTGATTGAGATCTCTCATTGGGTTAAGGAATGAAATCAGAACCCAGCACTACCATATACATGGGATGGATCAGTGAGTGGATCCATCTCTTCCTAAAGACCGCCGCTATAGGAGAGCTCTGCACCTGAGAGGGTGGCACTATGGTCTAAACCACTGAGCCTCTTGGGCTTGCTGTCTGGAAGGTCAGTGGTTCAAATCCCCGCAGTGGGGTGAGCTCCCATTGCTCCTGTCCCAGCTCCTGTCAACCTAGCATTTTGAAAGCACGCCAGTGCAAGTAGATAAACAAGTACCGCTGCAGCGGGAAGGTCAATGGCATTTCTGTGCACTCTGGTTTCCGTCACGGTGTTCCATTGTGCCAGAAGTGATGTTGTCATGTTGGCCACATGACCTGGAAAGCTGTCTGTGGACAAACACCGACTCCCTCAGCCCAAAGCAAGATGATGAAGAAGAGTTTGGATTTGATATCCCGCTTTATCACTCCCCTTCAGGAGTCTCAAAGCGGCTAACATTCTCCTTTCCCTTCCTCCCCCACAACAAACACTCTGTGAGGTGAGTGGGGCTGAGAGACTTCAGAGAAGTGTGACTAGCCCAAGGTCACCCAGCAGCTGCATGTGGAGGAGCAGGGACATGAACCCGGTTCACCAGATTACAAGTCTACCGCTTTTAACCACTACACAACCACTACACAACATACACAACCCCCATAGTCACCTTTGACTGACTTAACCAGACCATCAAGGGGTCCTTTACCTTTTACCTTTTATAGGACATCTCTGCACCTGAGAAATCTGGGTCCTGAACCACAACAGCTACAAGTTCAAATGGTAATAATTTGATGGTGACTGTATGATCAGTTACCACAGCTGCCAGCATTTTGGACTCTCCTTCAAAGCAAAGCTGTAGGTCCTCAATGGCGGTGTTCTGCTAGCCTCACCTCAAAGAGGATATTGTAGAGTAGGAAAAGATTCAGAAAAGGGCAACCAAAATTATCAAAGGGATGGAGCAGCTCCTCTATCAGGGAAGGTTGAAGCATTTCGGACTTTTTAAGTTTCATAAACAAGCGAGCAAAAGGTGACATGATAAAAGTTTATAAAATTACACATGGTATGGAGAACGTGGACATATTTTTCCCCCTCTCTCATAACACAAGAATTCATTGAAGCCAATGAAGCTTAATGATGAACGTTTCAGGAAAGTACTTCTCCTCATAGTGCATAGTTAAACTACTGAAACAAATTCATGGAGGATACGGCTTTCAATGGCTTCTAACCCTGATGACTAGGCTCTAGCTCCACATTTGGAGACAGTATGCTTTCAAATTCCATTTGCTGGAAAATGCAGGGAGGGAGAGTGGTCTTGTTCTCAGGTCCTACTTGCAGGCTTCTCACAGGCATCTAGTTGGTCCCTGTGAGAAGAGGGTGCTGGATTAGATGGGCATTTGGTCTGAACCAGCAGGCTCTTCCTATGGTCTTATGTATGACTATGGAGGCTGTCATGGTGAGCTTCAAAAATACCACTATATTACTGGACAGAAACAAGTCATATATAAGTCACACGGGTATCAGTCTTTTTAACTTGAAGGTGGAATGAACTGACAAATGTGGCAAATGCTGTGGGTTCTAGCACAATACTGGCACAATAATTTAAAAGAGCTTACAGAGCAGATTATATATATATATATGCCCCCCTCCCGCCAAAAAAAATGAAGTAAGCCATCGCTTCTGATTACAGTCTGAAAATGGAGCCTGTGATGTCTCTAGGAGCTCAGTCTAAATAAGGCCCTATCCTCTCGTCTCTTTCACATTATGAATAAAAACATGAAATTAGTTTTATGTCAGAAGAACAACCCTTAAGACACTTGTAACTTATAATTATAATTTCTAAGCTGTTTGGCTTGTCAGTATCAAGGAATTCACTGCTTAAGACTTCCAGGACTTTATAGGCTGTGACATGCTGCACTGGCTCTGAAAATTAACTATGAATCGCTCATCTGCATCCTGATTTATTAACTACAGTGAAAAACAGAAAGTTGGAAATGCCATGTACATCCATTGAGAGCTAGCCTAGAGGAAACCCTTAGTTGTGCTTAGCAGTGAATTTCGTGCTACAATGGATGGGATTTTCTTTTCTATTGGAAAGGAAGAAGAAAGGGAAAAAAGAAACATGAATTGAAAGGATGTTTTCAGTATTTTGCTCAAGATCAAAATGGCCACCAAGTGTTTCTAGCGAATGTGAGGAAATTGTGCATCTTCTTTGTTAAAGCATTTAAGGGTTTGAAAATACTGGGCTGTATGCTTTAGGTTTTCAACATAACAACTGTTATTATTATTATTAGTAGTAGTAGTAGTAGTAGTATTTACTATCACATTTGATCAGTGGCGTAGCGTGGGTTGTCAGCACCCGGGGCAAGGCAAGTAATTTGCGCCCCCTAACCCATGGATTTGCGCCCCCTAACCCTAACCCCCAGATGTTGCCCCCGGTGCAGCCGGCCCCCCCTGCACCCCCCACGCTACGCCACTCGCGAGCGCCTCCTAAGCATGTGCAGAGCGCCTCCCTCCGCCCCCGCCACGCGGAGCTCAGCCTGCGCGTGGGCAGGCCCTTTGCGTCACGCGCGCTTGGCAATCCCCAGCACCTTTCCTCTCCTCTCTCTCTCCCTGGAGAAATGAAGCAGTGACCCGACAAGGAGTAGCAAAGGATGGGCGTGTTTCGTCCCTGATCCGGATGAGATCAAGGCGCCGGCAATGGGAAGGAGGCGGGGGAGAAGCAGGAGCAGGCCAGCCGGGGCTGCTCCAGACCCCCCCCCATCTCTCCCATTGCCGCTGGAGGGGTCATGGAGGCACTGAGCCCGGGAGGCGGGTAGCCAGCCAGGGCGCACCTACCCAACCTCACCGCGCCCAGGCGCGCTGCTCTCTCCAGCTTCCTCCCAGCCGGGCCAGCGGCTCCAACTCTTCCTTTGCCTCTTTGAGCCGCTTAATTCCCAGCAAGCAATTAGCAGGCTTGGATCGGATCCTGCAACAGGCGGCGCCTCCACCTCCTCCTCCTCCCGGCTTTGCTGCTGCTGCTGCGCGGCTCTTTTCCCTCCACCGACGGCGCGCTGCGCCTTGGAGAGGTTCCCACTTCCTCGAGGGGGGCCGGGCATTGGAGACGATGACCCCCCACCCCAAACAAGCCTCGATTGCTTGTCCCTTCCCTCTGGACTCGCGCCCCCCAGATGTTGCGCCCGGTGCGGCCAGCACCCCTGGCACCCCCCACACTACGCCACTGCATTTGATTACTCACAATACAGAAGAAGAGGGTTGGAAGGCTTTCCCCCTAGAAAACTTTGTCCAGAACATTTTATGCAAGCAATGCAGTTGTTTTATTTGGACATAGGAAATTGCAGTGGCTGGTGGGACCAGCAAGATGATTTTTTCAAGTGTTTTCTTTAATGATTGTTCATGAGATTTACTTTTGAGTAGACATGCATATGATTGTGCTGTCAAATACCATTTCAGTGTGGGAAATAACATTTATAACTGTACAATGTTTTCAGTATAAAATAGATTTTTCCAAAAACCAGACACCTGTGGGCATAGAATTGCAGTTGGATAAATGCAACAATTAAAAACTTCAACAATCATAGGGGGGGTTAATTGACTTTTGCAAATGATAAGGCAGTAAATCAACTTAAAATATTTTTGTACAGTTCCTAGCCTATGGAAGCCTTGGTATAAGAAAGGGGCACTTACTTTTATAAAGCAGGGATAGCATTCTTGAGGGGGGAAGGGCTGATGTTACAATAGCAGTTTGAGCACCACCTTAGAAAAGTGCGTTTGGATCCTGTGCAACTGAGTAACAAATCCCTATAAATTGAGTAAAGGGTTTTGGGTTCACATAATATTAAGTATGCATTAACTTACTACTACTACTACTACTGCTACTTATTGTTATTAGTACATGTGTAAGACCTTTGGGTTCACCTAATAAAAAGCTTGTAGGGACGCGGGTGGTGCTGTGGTCTAAACCACAGAGCCTAGGGCTTGCCAATCAGAAGGTTGGTGGTTTGAATCCCTGCGACGGGGTAAGTTCCCATTGCTTGGTCCCTGCTCCTGCCAAACTAGCAGTTTGAAAGCACGTCAACGTGCAAATACAGAAATAGGTACCACTCCGCCGGGAAGGTAAACGGTGTTTCCGTGTACTGCTCTGGCTCACCAGAAGCAGCTTAGTTATGCTGGCCACATGACCTGGAAGCTGTATGCCGGCTCCCTTGGCCAGTAAAGTGAGATGAGCACTACAACCCCAGAGTCGTCCGTGACTGGACCTAACAGTCAGGGGTCCCTTTACCTTAACCTTTAATAATAAGCTTTAGTACTTTTCCCCATAAGAGATACAGGGGGAATGTTTTACAGTAAATAGCAATTTTCAGCTATTTTGTTTACACATGTGTTCGTTTAAAAGATGGATAAGTGACCATTTAGGGTATTACCATCCCAATACAAACCATAATAACAACAAACTGATCACAAAAGCCATCATACAACAGCAAACAAAAGCAAAATACAATCACAGAACCACGTAAACCAGCCATGCTACAAACAAGATCATCTATAATAGCTGAATTGTCAGCCCCTGGTGTGTGATCATTCATTCCAAACATAAACCTAATAGATAAATAACAACTTTTCTTTTTAACAAAAGTAATAGCATGGGTTACAGGAAGAAATATATTCTTCCAAATATTTTTACTTTCTTCATCTCCCAGTTCCAATGCCGGCATAGAGAATGTTCTTTAATCAAGTGTTCTTTAGAAAAAAAACCAAGCCAAACCTGAGGCTTTCTATTAGCTTTCAATGTTAGAAAGTTAGTAATGCCTTCAGAATGATTATGCGTTATGCATGTAGCACTCTCTTCCTCTCTCTAAGCATGGATGCATGCACACTCCCTCCAGAGAAGCAGATGTTTGACTTGACTCATGTAAAAGGCAAAAATTGAGTTACAGCTCCAGAGTGCAAGATCTGCAATGTTTGCTACAGTTTATTAATGTTAACCAAATAAAAATGACATTAGTGAAAAAGATCTACATGAGACTTCAGAACTCCCAAGATTAGGCCAGATGGTCACTTCTAACTGATCTAATCTTGTAAATTCTGTTGAGAGACAGGCTATTGATTGAATTTCTGGCTTTAAATGCAGGCCCCATATCTACACATGTCCAAACTGATATCAGTTCTTTGAAATCCAATACAGAGGTGTAGATTGGGAGATGATGTTAGTTGCTCCCTATTAAAACTGTCAATTCCATCTGTTGTCCAGCTCATTAAGATGCTATGTGTGGCTTTCAAATAGATAAGTATTAGATTTAAATGCTTTCTATAAAGGTTCTTTGAGGTGAAGAACATGGATAAATCTGTAATTACATGACACAGCCTTGATGCAGTATAGAAAGACACATAGAAAAATACACACCTTGGATATGAGGCTGCTAGATCAACCATTTTAAAATAAAGGGACACAGCACCTAACATCTATTGCACAGGGTTCAACGAACGGGTTGTATTCTGAAATAAGGGACTGTCACTCTGAACAATGCAGCCCAATTGAAACCAATGGGAATTTTGTCCTGGACTTCAATTGTACATGGATCGTATTGTTATTAAGGAACATCTTCCATAATAAGGGGCAAACATTAGATTCATCTTTGAAAAGAAGGCATGTGTGGCAGTGGATCAATATGCAGCTCCAAACAAGAGGCAAGTGCAGCAGTGTGAAATAGCAGAGATATCAGGCTGCTTTAAACAAAAGAAATGCTCTTCAAATTCTCCATGGAACCCAAGCTTCTGATGATTAAAATGTGAAGGTATTATTATCTGCCATGCAAATGGATCATCTCTAGGTACTCCTGTGACCCTCTGAACATCTGCCAAACTGCCATACTCCGATGACATTCCCTGAAGTCTGGCTTCAGATGGCTGATGACAGCCCCATCAAAGCAGCAATTCGGGGACTGCGGAAGTCCTGAAAGACCTCTGATAACTTTGGTCAATATGGCAACCCCCTAGTGACAGGAGGACAAATGTCTAGAAGATGAAGCACCCTTTGGGTGTCTGTCTACTACAAAAATAGGGAGTTTGCTAAAGGCTGTAGGAGAAGGAGAGAGAGGCGGGGGAGGGGGGAGGGAGAGAGGGAGAATGAATAAGAGACTTTTCCAGAGGAGCCAATATGACACCAAACAGATGTTGCTGTTTAAATTTCATCAACAAAGGAAGGGGGCCATATGGACCAGTGGCATAGCAGGAAATAGATAATGAAGAGGGCAGGAGTACAGTGAAAATCAAGCTTAAAAAGAGAACTGATGAAAATTGCAGGGACCTACATTTTAACTACAGCCAAACACTTTGGAAACTTTTGTTCTTAGACCCAGTCCCGATGCCAACCACCAATAATATGGTAATGTCAACACTATAAATTTATTTCGATTTAATATCCATTTGACAATCATGGCTGCCTCGTGAGATATCCTCAGAATTTAGGTTTGGTGAGGATGCTGAGAATTCTTTGATAGACTCCCTGGGAGTTTCCTGAGGCCATAGCTTGGTGGTGATTCAGAAATTGGACTTGCAATGCCAAAGGTCCCATATCCAGTCCCTGGCATCTTCAGGTAGGGTTGGGAATGCCCACCATCTGGAACCCTGGAGAGTCCCTGCTGTAACAATGTTCATCTCTTGGAGATTGCTCTTCTTTTATTAATGGGAAAATGCAATCAGAGTGCAAGGAAAATGCAATAACCAGCGCTCTCTTGGGCAAATACATCCACAGTTTAATGAGCAAAAACTATATTTTGGGCACCATCAAAATGATCTTTACCAACCATTAAGCTGCATGTCAAGGTGCTTCTACATTTAAAAAAAAAACTGCTTGAATTTCTCTCTCCTATCTTGTGGTTTCTTTATGTGAGGATAAAATATCACTCCAAGGTGGTATTTCTTCATTTCCTTATTTATTCTCTTAATTTACTGTGACTGAGAGTATCTAATTTACACTTTACCATCTGAGTGTATGCAATGTGAGCCTCCACATGCACCATTTCTGCAGAGGCTATTTATTTGCTTTGGATTGAAATAGGTAATTTCCTCCTGAATACAAGATGCAAATTAAAGCATACATGTTAAGGATAATCACAAAACTAAGATAATTAAACCTGATATTAAAAGTAATTAATTACATACAGAGTATATGTATCTGCAGCAAATTGCACTGAGACTAACATGTATCTAAAGCTGCAATCCTAATCCCATTTACCTGGGAGAAAATCCCATTGAATTCAGTTGGTGGCATTCAACTGAACAGTTGTGCTAGCACAAGGACTTAGCTGCACAATGGCATTTCCCCATCCTATCCTCTCCCTGTGTACTGCCCACATGACCTTTGAATATGTTCCATGGGTTTCCCCAACACCGTGAAGCAAATTGGGGTGGGAAAGGGTAAGGAAGTTCCATTGGGCAGCTAAAAATCCTTCCACTAGCCGAACCATTTAGCTGGATACCACTCAACAGGACTTCCTTCTGTGTAAACATGGTTAGGCTCATGCTCAAAGTAGGCCTCACGAGAGTTTTTCTTTCTTTTTAGTTCTTAAATATCTTTTTATCTTCTGGTTACAAAATTGCACACACATAAATCATAAAACATGACATGACTGACAAAAAAAATGGTTCACTAGGGAGGTAAAATGCTAAACATTTTATTTTACTGTACACAATAATGAGGTGATGTGGGGGTTTTGTTATGGTTAGGTCAAGGCCTACCATCAGCACCGAACTTTATTGTGGAAACTGATGGCCGACTCTGACAGATTTAAAAGAGGATTAGAAAATCATGGAGGATAAAGCTATCAACAGCTGCTAGTCACGAGGTTATACTACCTCCAGTATCAGGACCAGAGTCCCTGAATACCAGTTTTCAGGAGCTCATAAGTAGAAGAGTATGCTATTATATTTGTGGACTTCCCATTGGCATTCAGTTGGGCTGGTGAGAACAAGATGTGTGTCGAGATGCTATGATTCTTACATTTTTATGACACTCCCTTATAACTTGCTGTTATCCTATATTTTCTCTGTTTACCAAATTAGCAAGCCATTTGCAGCTGCACCATCCCCACTGAACACTATCAGTGACTATTCACAAAGTACTGGTTTGAGGAAGAGCCCCTTTTAAAACATAATTTTTAAACATCTGCCCTTGTTGCTCCACCTCTACACCAAAAAAGGAACATTTGTAACACTGTCTCTTTTGTGAACACTGAGCTGTTTCCCACGCTTCTTTATTTGCTAAATTTGTATCCGTCTTCTCTACCAAGTAGCGCTCAAGATGGCTAACAAAATAAGACAGATAACAAGGGCGGAAGGGAAATCGGGTGGGGCCGGGTTGCAGTCGGGCCACCTAGCCACTTCCCTCAGCATCGGGACGGGACAGCATCCTGCGCCCTGCTGGGGGAGAACCCCGGCCACATCAGGTTGCCAGGCAGCCAATCAGGTCACTTGGGTGCATGGCCGGGGACGATTTAAGCCACAGTAAGATTCTGAGGCTTCCTCTTTCAGCTTCGCGCCACAGATCTTCCTGCATACTCGGATCTTGTTTGTCCCTGCTGCCACGGTTCTTGTGTCTTTATTCTCCTTGGGGGTGGCTTGGGGGCCTTGACACACAAATAAGAAGAAAGCAATAAATTAAAACAAACAAAAGAAGAAAAGCAGACAAAAACAGCCAGTTCAAACCAAATACAATCTGAAAATCAGCTGAAGAGTCAAATACTTGACTAAATAGAAATGCTTTTGTCTGGGAATGGAAAGTCTCCAGGGGTGGAGCTAGCCAGAGTTCCCTTGGCAGGGAGTTCCAGAGCCTGCTTTGAGTTTCCATATTCTTTAAACGATTTGGAAAGCTGTGGGCATGGAGTTGCAATCAACGCTGCACTAGTGTCATTCTGCTCATATAGTGGGACTTTCTTTCTTCTCCTCTCGCCAACTCTCCTTTCAAAATCTGCTCCTGGGAGGTCCACTGACCTTTTTGAGGGTGCACGGTTGGCCGCAGGGGAGATGAAGAGGAGCTCCGTTGTACACACGGGGGTCTGTTGTGCAAGTGAAACAGCAGCATTGGGTACAACCCAGCAAGGCAGCCATTGCAGTAAGAAGAACCCAATGGGATGAGACCAAAAGGGCTATATAGTGCATCTTGGTTGCACGATGGCCACCAGATGCCTATGGGAAGACTGCAAACAGCATCCGAGTGCCACAGAACTCTCCCCACCTGTGATTTACAGCAACTAGTATTCAGTGGCAAGTGGAGGCAGTGCACAGCCATCATGGCTGTGTCGCCAGTAATAGCTTTATGCCCCGTGTCAAATTGTTCTTTACCGTAGAGCAGGAACATCTTGCATTCTCCTTCTGCCTCTATAACTTAAGCATAGACAGAGGAAGCTTCTGTGTGCATGCCCCTCCTGATACGTTTTGTGATTATCTGTGGTTGTCTGCCCAGTCTGTCACAGGTGGGCTGCAAAAGCAAATGGCTCACAGTGCCGGCTCTATCATTAGGCAAAATGAGGCCGCTAGCTGCCGCAGGTGCTGGGACGTATTAGAGGACACACTCGGTTTGCAAGGCAGCTTGCCTTGTATCTCCTAAGCTAATCTGCTGCCTACTGGTGTATTGAGAAGCCATGTCCCATTACCAGTATTGCATTAAGATTTAACTGCCAATCCAGCTGAGCTTCTGTATGTGGAACTGGAGGGATGGGCAGGCAGGGAAGGCAGCAAAATGTATTGAGAGCACAAAAATGAAGGATGAATGCTACCATTTTCCTCAATACTACAAGTTCCAGATCTGACAGACTCTCTCCCTGTTTATTTGGGGTTTTTGAAATAAACTTTAAAAAATATTGTTTCTGGCAAACTCTCACTGGCTCTGTTTCTAAGTTATTTTTGGTATGATTTCAAATTTTGGAACAAATAATTCCTAATGTGCATTATTAATTTGAATGTTACCATGTGCAAATCAGCAACAGGCTGGATTTCTTCTCTCTCCCTCTGGGAGGAGTTGCAACCACATCTGTTGTGTGGCTGAATGTCTAATAGACTGCTGCTGCTTGAGGTTTGGCGATTTGGAGGCTGTGGGGATAAATAATTTTGTTCCTTATTATTTTGGACAGAGAGTGCCCTTTTGTTTATAACTGTATTTGTTCACATTCACTTCTCATTACTTTTGCTTCTCTCTCTGTTGTCCTTCTCTCTCTCCCTTGCATCTACATTAATATTGTATTATCCTTGGGGCAGAAACCTTCTTTTTCTCATACATAAGCAAACTAGCCCCAGTTAGCAGCCGGTGACAACATTTGGAGACAAATGGCAGTTTCCCAGCAACCTTCAAGGGAAGTTTCCTAGCACAATGAATTGCAGACATCTAAGCTGGAACATGGGGACGCGGGTGATGCTGTGGATTAAACCACAGAGCCTAGGACTTGCCGATCAGAAGGTTGGCAATTTGAATCCCCGCGATGGGGTGAGCTCCCGTTGCTCGGTCCCTGCTCCTGGCAACCTAGCAGTTCGAAAGCACATCAAAGTGCAAGTAGATAAATGGGTACCACTCCGGCGGGAAGGTAAACGGTGTTTCCGTGCGCTGCTCTGGTTTGCCAGAAGCGGCTTAGTCATGCTGACCACATGACCTGGAAGCTGTACGCCGGCTCCCTCGGCCAATAAAGCAAGATGAGCGCCGCAACCCCAGAGCCGGTCACGACTGGACCTAATGGTCAGGGGTCCCTTTACCTTTACGTTTACCTTTAAGCTGGAACATACCAGAGTTTCAATAATACTTGTATATCCAGAAGATGTTTAAACTATGAAACAACCTTAGCATCCATCTATAACCAATTGTGTAGAACCAAACAGTTCATATGTTCCAGAAAGCCTGTAAACACCATCTTGGTAGTCAAGATAACCCAGGGACTCGTTGATGCGAGCTGTAAAATAAAATCGTATGTGCTTGCTTAGAGGTTTCGAAGCCGTCAGTTTGGTTCAGTTAGTCACAGACAAAACCATTCTGCTGGTCACTCCAGGGTCTGTCCTGACGTGTGGCAGCAAGGAAACCTGCAATGCATTGCTGTACGTAGATCTCTTGCTATATCTCTATAATAAAGCACTAGAACTGATCGCTCTGGTGTTTTGTGCATCTTTCTTTGGAATCTCTGCAAGTGGGTCCTTTGGGGCATCAGCCAATCCTTTGCCCCAGTCTGTATTTTGACCTACAGGACAGAACACCAACCTAGTAGGTTGCAGGTAGTGTAGAGATCATAGGCATCAATACTGAATGGAAATCAGAACCTACCTCACTAAAGCAGACTATTGAAGCATCTGGTAACATATTGTCTGCTCCAGCTGGCAGTGACTTTCCAAGGTCTTTTTAAAAAATAAGGAACTGAGCATGAGGCCTATTTATCAACGTATGCACTTTATAGTCCCTTCTAGCACATGCAAATGGCTGTACAGTGGTACCTCGGGTTAAGTACTTAATTCGTTCTGGAGGTCCGTTCTTAACCTGAAACTGTTCTTAACCTGAAGTACCACTTTAGCTAATGGGGCCTCCTGTTGCTGCTGCACCACCGGAGCACGATTTCTGTTCTCATCCTGAAGCAAAGTTCTTAACCTGAAGCACTATTTCTGGGTTAGCGGAGTCTGTAACCTGAAGTGTATGTAACCTGAAGCGTATGTAACCTGAGGTACCACTGTATATGGTTATTTGTAGGGAATGTGCCAGTGTTTCCATGTTTAAAATGCTTGGGACTTGGAGTTGTTGTTTTTTTGTCAGTGAACCATTTGGCAGCGCACACTGCCAGATTTCTTTTTTAAAAAAGACGTGCCAGGTCTCCTCGTATTTCTGTTTGTTAGTGCTATTGCGTTGTACTTTAAATTGTTCTGGAATAAACAGCACAGATTACCCCGCTGTTGCCATTAAGTGGGTTTCAAATGACACGGTCCTATGGAGGAAATAATATTGAAAAGTACTCCCCAAGATACTACGGCTTATTCTCATACATTACTCCAGGCCATACAACAAGTGTAGTCAGATGGCGGCTCTGGCTTTTCTGCTCCTGGGTTTCCGTTGCTGGATTGAACCAAATATGTATCAGGAGGATAAACTGCACCTGTAATTTGTAATTAAGAATAATCCTTGGTTGCATTTGGAAAGGGGGGGGGGAATTGGCAGCAAACATAGAGCTCTATAACATGTTGGAAACGGCAATTGTCTTGTGGCTAAAACAAGCTCTAATTTAATACATGCAGCTGATTTTGCTTTTTTAATAACAATTTTTTTAAAAAAGGTGATGTTTGCCTTTTGTGCTCCAGACCTAAACCTAACATGGTTGAGTCGATCACAGAATAATTCTTTCCCACCTTCTCAATTACAGTTTCCCCAGATATCATAAATATCGCTCAGATATTGATACGCATTGGTCTAAAATTTAATAAGCTTTTATCCTCTTGCCATTAGCATTAAGCCGGATCTCCTGGGCTAGTTTGGGGTTAATTGCCAAAAGGTTTTATGATACATCTAATTGGTTCAGTCATCTTTCTGTGCCATGAACCCTACCAGACAGCTGATAGGCCCTGAACTCAAACACAAGGCCAATAGCCTACTGGTTATTTAGTATGTGCTAGAAGTTGGTATTTTCCTTTCCTTCCACCCCCACCCCAGTTCTTTTCTTCACTCCATGTGAAAATAGTTAACCATAGAGAAAAGGTTCCACCTCTCCACTTTGCAAAATGGTGAAATTAAATTTTCCGTACAGCTACCAGGGGACAGCAGTAAATTACCCTAGTAAGAGAGTTTACATTGATTCTGGACAGGGGGAACCACTTGTCCATATGTAACAACGATAACCTTTTAGTAGGTTTGGAAAACAAATCTGACACCCCATTAAAAGGCAAATGATTTTTTCTCCACTCAAGCAAAAGAAACTTTTAAAACACAGAAGGCTATTAATAAATAATGGGGCTTTTTATTATTATTATTTTTTAAAGGGGAAGGCCGACATGAAAGCTGAAGCTATAAACTGTATCAGAGGTAGGATTTTGACTTGCTTGGTTTATTTGTCAAGGACATTAGATGGGATATCATTTTTATTAGCTGCACAAAAGATATTTTATTGAATGTCACATTGTAATTTGATTTTAAAAGGGAGATGGAAAAATTACATTTTCTTAGGTACATAATACTGCAAAAACATGATACTCTCAACAACCACTAACCACAACAAGAAATCATAAGAGCTCACCCGTGCTAAGGCTGTTTCACAGGGATCATATTCATTGTTTTCCTACATATATATATATCATATATATATGTATATTTCCATTAATTTGAAGTTTAGATCAGACTAGAAGGGGGGGAATGAAAAGTGGAACTATTTTAAAAGCGCATTTTCTCTTTAAACAGTTTTCTAGGGAAGCCAGTTTGATAATTTGAACCATTATGTTCCACTGTGGTGGACCATTGATTCATATTTGCATTCCAAGGGTATTTGATCGTCTAATGTTTTCAGTCATAATAGCAGGACACATTGCCTGTCTGTAGACCATCATATCACATTGTTCTTTCTGCATTATAGGGCTGCTGAGTTCTGATATACTCCCTGCCAAGTATATTCAATTTTGGGGATCGAATTTTGTCATTCTAGGTCTATTTACTCTATTTACTCTAAATAAAGCCCCTGTTCTGAGAAGCATAGTTAAACTGTGAATGCATGGATCTACACACATACACGCACACCACAACTTTTAAAAACTGCCTATTCAAAATCCAACCACAGCATACCCTTCAAAATTTCTCTGATGAAAATAGAGATGTTCTATTAAATAATTATTATTATTATTATTATTATTATTATTATTATTATTATACCCCACCCATCTGACTGGGTTGCCCCAGCCACTCTAGGCGGCTTCCAGCATAATAAATCATTAAACATTAAAAAGCTTCCCTATATAAGGCTGCCTTCAGATGTCTTCTAAAAGTTGTATAATTACTTATCTCTTTGGTTGCATAACTCCATACCCTCCAACCCTTCTCTGATTAAAATAGGAACATCCTACTATACCCTCCAACATTTCTCTGATAAAAATAACTGTGTCCTAAGGAAAAGCGGGACATTCTGGGATCAAATCAGAAATTGGTACGGCTTCTGTAAATGCAGGACTGTCCCTGGAAAATAGGGACTCTTGGATGGTGTGCCATAGCAAGCTCATGCAAAGGTACCACAAGAAAGAACACCAACATACTGAACATTGCACTCATCCCACATGTCCGATATTACTGGGCCCAGAAAACACTATACATGGGGAATGATGGGTGTGTACAGATGGCCAGTGGCCAAGTGGTAAATTACATATTTTTGACTGTAACTATCAGGTTAGTCCATGGGTAGGCAAACTAAGGCCCGGGGGCTGGATCTGGCCCAATCGCCTTCTCAATCCGGCCTGTGGACGGTCTGGGAATCAGTGTGTTTTTACATAAGTAGAATGTGTCCTTTTATTTAAAAGGCATCTCTGGGTTATTTGTGGGGCCTGCCTGGTGTTTTTACAGAAGTAGAATGTGTGCTTTTATTTAAAATGCATCTCTGGGTTATTTGTGGGGCATAGGAATTTGTTCATCCCCCCCCCCAATATAGTCCAGCCCCCCACAAGGTCTGAGGGACAGTGGACCGGCCCCCTGCTGAAAAAGTTTGCTGACCCCTGGGTTAGTCTGCCACCTGTAGCATCTTGCTATGCAGTTTATACCTCAGGTGCAGATGTGTGAGCAAATGGTTGTCAGCATTCATCCCTTTTTATCAGAAGAGGTCCAGCCCTTAATGGAGGAATGGGGAATCTGAAGCACTCCTCATGCCTCCAACTCCCATCAGTCCCAGCCAGTCTGGCCAGTGCTCAAGGATGATGGAAGCTGTAGTACAACCTCCAGAGGCCCACAGGTTCCCCATCCCTGATTTAATAGTTCAGGTGGCAGCCCATTTTCAACTGCCTGGGTTTCTGTGGCTTGTCACAAGTATGGCTATAGAAATTACCATACATGGAAGCAGGGCAGGATTTAGATGAAGCGAGGCCCTAGGCTACTCCACTTGTGAGGCCCCTCCCCAGCCCTCACAGCTAGAAGAAAATAGAAGAGTCTTATAAACAAAATAGAGTGAAGCCAAGGATGATGATGCGTATTTAAAATTCTGCAATTCACAATTTCTCCTCTAAAGGATATAAGATATTATTGTTAAATACCATGGTGATTTTAACACTGAAAAACCTTTCAGTAACTGAACTTTGTAAACCTTTTGTGGAATAAGCATTATTTTTTAGGAAAATGAAGTTGTAATGTTATTCTTTTTTTAAAAAAAATGTGGGCGAAGGCCTGGTGAGGGCAGTCGTCCTCTTATATACCTGCTGGGATTGACAAACCCATCTGACTCTCAACTGAATCTCATAACTCTCCTGACTGGTGATTTGGTCTGTAGCCACAGTGTAGAAATAAAGAATGAGATTGCCCACCAGATACCAGGCACTCTACTATTCAAATTAGGCCCTGGTGTTTTTGTTACAATCCCCTTCTCAATTGAGTAATCAATTTTAATCTAGAATTTAAATTCTCAAAGCTTTCTTATTTGTTAATTCGAGCAAGTAAACTACTGCTCTCACTTCATTACAAACAGTTTTTCTACCTGCAACACACTTGAGCAAACCTGCTCCTCTTCCTTTCACATATACTTTGTTGCCATTTGCAAGTGTAGCTGCCTCTGATTAGTTATCATTTAACTCTTTAGGGAAATGATCAGCAATACACATCATTTGCATGGAAGTTGCCGAACCAATTAACCAACTAGAAGGATTACTGTTAATAGCACCAGTTTTACTAAAACTTGATATTGCTGGATAGTTTTGACGAACTGCAAAAGCACTTTTAGTTTGCTTTCTGTTGCCACCCTGGAACTTTTCTTTATTAGTGCCGCTTTGTTTTGTACGATTCCTTGCAAATGAAGGGAAACAATTTTTTTGCTTGTATATGTTGATAATATAATTTTGGTTACTGAGAACAAAAAAGATTGTACAAAACCAAGATTGGGCGCAGGCCTGGCCAGGACATAAGCGTCCTAACTGTGACAAAGGTGACCTGTGTGCGTGCTTGCTTAACAGCTGTTGGGAACTTCAAGGTCCCTGCTCTCCCTTCTTATAGTCTTTGTACTGGACCTGGAGACCCCAATAGAGAGCATTCCATGTCAAGAAGGAGGGCAAAGAAAAACAATCAGTTTTTCCACTTACAAAGCAATCGTAAGTGCATCATGTTTGCTTAATGAGGGCAGGAGCCTCCTTATAATTCATAGCAATAATTAGAATCAAATCCAAGCATTCTGATATTGAGAGTTGGTTCATTATATATAATGCAGCAAGACCAAAGTTCCCTCAAGGAGTAAAAATGAACCACTGATCTTTTATAAGTTCTTAATTTTACAAGATGCATTAAATCCCACACTTGGCTGGCGCAGTTTGAAATTTCTAATACCTAGTATAAAAGTCATCCTTGCAGTAGCTAGTAAATTTAAAATGAACTCTTGAGAGCATACTGGATGTTTTTAGAAAATTCAAAAGACGTTATCAGTGGGACCAGTACCAACTCTTTATTGCTTATTGGATAACACCCACCACACACACATTCTTCAAAAATTATGAGCTTCTCCTATGCTAGACTGTCATATATGATAAAAGTTACCCTTATTCGGCTAAAAATTCCTGTATCCAAATTATATGTGGTCAAAATTATCCAGAGCACGAGATGACATTGTGTGACAATTTTAGTTGTTCTTAGGTTTAAGCTTATTGCAAACAAATATCCTAAATAAAACAAAATAAAAGAATACTTCCTTCAGCATCATTTCCTGTAAAGGCTTTCTCCACTTTCCCATATATGTTTGGGACTTACACATTTTGTTCCACATAAAATATAATAAAATTTTCTATAAAATCCAAGCACATAACTGGTTTTTTAAATATCTATTGCCACTCTAAAGATGTTAGATTTCTTTACTATGCATACAGAAAAGTTAAACATGAAACATAAAATGACATACAATGTCCTGCTTAGCAACAACTTAAGATGCCAGTACATTGGAATGTTGGTTTGAATTCCTGCAATGGGGTGAGCTCCCACTGCTCTGTCCCAGCTCCTGCCAACCTAACAGCTCGAAAGCATATCAGTGCAAGTAGATAAATAGGTACCACTGCTGCAGAAGCTAAATCGGTGTTTCCATGTGCTCTGACTTCCATCATGGTTTCCTGCTGCACCAGAAGCGGTTTAGTCATGCTGGCCACATGACCCGGAAAGCTGTCTGTGGACAAACGCTGGCTCCCTTGGCCTGAAAGCGAGATGAGTGCTGTACCCCATAGTCAAGTTGGACTGGAGTTAACTGTCCAGGGGTCCTTTACTTTACTTTAATACATATATTTCTGTACCAATATATCTTACTCCCCAATAAATGAAAATCTTGAACTGTTGATCTAGTTCCTAGATTAAATTCTTCATCATGGAAGAAAGAAAAGGTATACCACTTGCTAACTTGTGGTCCTTTGCAGCACATCAAGAAAGTATATTGCTTCAGCAGGATCATAACATGTACAATGCCCAGAGATCCTTGGAGGAAAGGTAGGAGGTAAATAAGTAAACATAGGTACAAATAATTAGCTTCCTTTCTCCCAGTTAACTTGTGCTACCTTCTGACATTTGTTCATTTGTTTAGACCATATAAAACTCAACAGATTTTTTGCCACTTTCCTAAAATCTGGTATCAGAATTGGTATTTTGCATATAAGCAACTCAGTTTTGGTAACATAGACATTCTCATTCCACAATAGACTCACTCCAGGAATATTCCATGGAATTCTCGCACTCAAAAATCTAAATTATTGTGCTTTGAGCCTTGACTGCTAATCGTATCTGAGCTCCTGGATAGCTCAGTTTGAGACAAGGCAAAAGCAGTGTACAGCCACCAAGAACAAGTCTCATTGGGAGATAGACCAGTGATCCAACCAGCCCTGGATTTAAAAATAAATAAATGTGTAAATGTCAGGGAGTATCACCTGACCCACTGTGGCCTATCGATGCAGAGAGACTTTCCTGGTTGGTGCTGGTACATCTTGCAGTTCCCTCCTTTAGCCAGTGAGTGGCGTATAATCTGAATCTCTCTCTCTCTCTGCCTGACACATCCCTCACATCTCTAGCTCAGCCTCCAGTTCTGACACTTCCTTCCATGGGCAAAACGCTTCAAAAGCTTGCACATCGTAAGAATCGCTAGAAGTGCAGCGCTGCAGAGCAAAAAAATCTCCCCCTTCATTATAACTAAAAGGCATGCCAACTATCTTTCGTGGAGCTCTTCTCAGGTGAGAGCGCAAGAGAGGCCTAAAGACTCCTTTTGTCGTCTGTGTGATGCCTTAAAAAAAAGAGAAAGAAACAAGTTTCCGAGTGATAAAATCGGCAAGGACAGGACCATTGTCATTGCTCATTTTATGACCTCAGGCATTGCTACACTGCCTCAGACTGCCTTGGCACCATTAGTCCCTAGACTGTTTCTGCTGATTTTAAAGAGGCTTTTGTTGGTAATCAGTACAGACTTTGGAATCCCAGGACACCCATGCTAGTCACACTGAGCTCAAATCAGAAGGTGAACAGGCAGTAACAAGCACTGAGGCCCACACTGACCCTTAGCAGCTATTTATTTGCCATAATAAGCGAGCAAATAGCTTTCCCAATGAAAAGGCATATTTTGGGAACTGATAATAAATCAATCTTTGAAGAACGTGAAATAATTATTAGCTTTATGCCAAGTTGTAAAAAAGAGAGAGAGAGAGAGAGAAGGGGGGGAAAGCAGGCCAAATAAGTGCCCCCGCTTCAGACCCAGACAGGCTTCCCATCTATAGAGATTTAAAGGGGGTCGCACATCAAAAGAGGCCATTTTAATAGCGTTCACATGACTGAGGAACAGTACTTCGTTTCTGAAAGCGATACGCTCCAACTTAATGAAATCTTTAACTTGGTGGGGAAAGGAACTCGAAACAACCTGTAGCAATTAGTAACAACAAGAATGTGTCAGTTCTTAGTATGTAGAAAGAATAACAAACAGCCCAACTTTAGTGCTGTGGGGGGGTTTTGTTGCTTTTTTTTAAGGATAATCCTCCCCCCACCCCCACCCCCACCCAAAATAGTAAAAGCTCTGTTCTTATTTCAAAAGAAGTTAAATTGTGATTAATAACAGAATTAAAGGAAAGAAACGGGGAGCAGTAAAAGGGAACACTGCCCTGCTCCATGAGAGATAAAACAGCTTTGCTAAGCAAAACCTGCAGTGGAAAAGCAGCCTTTGATCCAACTAACTCCTATGGAGGAAAGTTTCTCTCTCTTTTTTTTTTAATGACTCCACTAGGATTAGGACCATACCTCACAATGCATATGGTGTTTAATGGGAATACATCTGCTATTGAAAAGGGAGACGGCATATTTTGCATGGTGAAAGGGTCCAGCTTCAGGCACTAGTATCTCCGCTCACGTCTTTTCACCAATAATCATAAGCATCAAGGATGGGAAAGACCTCTGCTCCAAATTCTGGTCCAGATGGAGCAATGGTGGCCCCGCCAGTTTGCAGCCAAGGTTTGAGTTGCCCCCCAATGCTGCAAACATTTAACTGTTCTTGGGGGATTGGCTAATATGTGGGTTCCAGTTCTCTGGGTTTTTCATTTTTCCACTCTTCAATTCATTTCTCTACGTTTTTCCAGGAGAAGCTGATCCTGCATGGTGTCAATCACTTCTCTGCAGGCTTGCAACAGAGCAACAGCCAGCACCGCACAAGGCCAGATCCTGCAGGATCTAGTCTTGCACAGTGCCTTCCTTCACAAGGAGCTTCTGCTTCTCAAGAGAGATTTCTTGAAGCTGCTTGCTTGGAGCCACCTTCCAGAGTCCACATCATGCCCATGGTGGGTGATGCAAGAGGCAAATGGGAGCAGAGCAAGAAATGCAAATTTAAACAGCTCAGGACCACAATACCTCAAGGACCATCTCTCTCCATATGAACCTACCCAGATCTTCTGAGGCCCTTTTTCATGTGCTTCCTCCATGAGAGGTCTGGAGGGCAGCAACATGAGGACAGGTCTTTTCTGCAGGGACTCCCTCTTTGTGGAATGCTCTCCCCCGGGAGGTTTGGTTGGTGCCTTCATTATACACCTTTAGGCTCCAGGCAAAAACATTCCTCTTCAACCAGGCCTTGGGCTGGTTGACATCCAATGCCCTTTTAAAATGTGTCATGGAAGAGAGGGATTATTGGGTTGTACCTGTTTTTATTATTACAGTGGTACCTCGGGTTACAGACGGTTCAGGTTACAGACGCTTCAGGTTACAGACTCTGCTAACCCAGAAATAGTACCTCGGGTTAAGAATTTTGCTTTAGGATGAGAACAGAAATCATGGCGGCAGCAGGAGGCCCAATTAGCTAAAGTGGTACCTCAGGTTAAGAACAGTTTCAGGTTAAGAACAGACCTCCAGAACGAATTAAGTTCTTAACCCAAGGTACCACTGTAATATGTATTTTGTGTTTCAATATTGAGATTTTATGTTGAGAACCAGCCTGATACCTGTGGGTATAGGGCAGTATACAAATTTATTTATTTATTATTATTTGCACAGTCTCCTTATTTTTGCGCACATTCACACATCCCTTTATATCCTCCAACTAGGCAAACAAAAGACCATTAGCAGAGTTGAAGTTAACATTGCAGCCAGGCAAAAACACCCAAGGAAGGGTGCAAAGGGCAGCTGGTGAGATCCAGCGAAAGATCCCCAAGAGTCAGATATAGAGTCTACATTTGGCCCTGAGGGTTCTATACCCACCCCAGATATATATACACATTACAAACACAGTCTGTGAATAAATTTAATATCAAATGAAATGAAGTATCAAGGGAAATTGCCCATTGGTCCTTACCCTAAATGTCAATAAAGAAGGACAAATGGCCCCAAGTATGATCTGAGTCCAATCTATTGCATCCCGTGATGCACTCCTCAGCACCTAAGTAATCACACAGCAATTGAAACGGCCTCTCTTTTTATGACTCCCACATCCATCCTTAGATCCTAATAGGATGGCAAAGGAAACCAGTTAAAAGCTGTGATAACAGGGGAAGTACAGAGAAGATCGGCAGAGCTGAAGACATGAAACGAAATCAAATGGCAAGTGTGGGGGAGCCGTAACCTTAAAGAGAAAAAAAGAGAGAAAAGCAAGACCAAAGGAAGACTTTGATAAAAGTAATGATAGCTGGTAGATTTCACTCTCCGGCACTCCCAATAGTATCACTAGTGTTAAGACGAAAGCCTTACAAATGAATGAGCAAATCAGCATTCTTTCCTTCCAGTGTGAAGTACTGTACATTAGATTTTTCTACTAATGTTCCTGTCATGCAGCTTCCCATGTGTCTGGCATGGTTAAGGGACCCTCTTAACTTCCTTACAGTTGTCACTGGGTTTCAGTAGACTAAACCACCATCTGTCAACAGTAATTTTTGCAATCCCTCCTCCTGCTTCTGTATTCATCTATCTATCCATATGTACATCTCTTTCTTTTCTTTTCTTTTCTTTTCTTCTTTCTCCTTCTTTCAAAACTTTTATTAGTCTAATACTGGATCTGCTTTGGACATTCATTTTAAATATTCAGAAGTTGACACATGTATGGTTATGTATTATTAGCAAACCTATAATAAATTTTAGGATTAATGGTGAGCAGAATCTAGAAGCAGACTTTTTTCTTAATTTTGAGTAGTGTTAGAGTTCATTGCCAACAAGAGGTTTTGGAGATGTACTTTAGGGAAGGAATTGTGAAGGATCAATACCAGGCAATGTTAACCGTAGATTAATATCATGATAGCTTGGATGAATAAATGTAAATTTTGATTGCATTCCCTAAGTTTAGTGTGTTTCATTTTTATAATGCGCACATGCATCTGCAAACCCAAACTATTAAATAGGTTTGCTCATGTTCAATTAACTACTGGTGGAATACGCTTGCTGAAGAAAACTTTGGGGGAAACTCATGGCCTAATAAGAGTGTATGTTTGCATTAGGTATGGCAAAGGTTCCAGGGACCAATTAAGCTTCTATCTTCTCATCATGTTCCTCCTGCTGGATTTAGCTTGCATGAATGTTGCTTCCTCTATTGCTTTGCAGTAGCATGCCATACACTGCACAGAGCAGGGACAAAATGGTGACATAGTTCGCGTGCACACACACACACACACACACACACACATATATATATATATATATATATGGCACGTCCATATTTGTGAGGACACCAATGTAGGATGAATGATTCATGCAGCATTCATAAAGTGGGCATCTTAGCATCTGGGCAAAGGAACAAGCTGTTCCACACACTGTCTATGGGAATCTGGACATTCTGCTTTCACCACAGAGCACATCATAAGATACGGACACGAGTCAAACTATACCTATATACAACACACACCTGAATGTAAATGCAAAGGTCCACAAGGCAATTTTTCAATTCTGCTGAGTTAAAAGAAGAAAAGGGTAAGGGAGTTCCGGGGAACTGATCTCAAGCAAGTGAGAGAGAAGCAAAAGGAATATCCCTTCACAATTCTAGTAGCCCTGAGGTTGGCATGTTTCATTACTATCATTGAGTCAACGCTGTTGTTAGCACATCTTATTCTACACATGTATCCAATTTTAATTATACGTAGGATTTATATTAAAAGGCAGTAATAGTAAATAGTGGTAGAAGGATGGAAGCTTGATATCAGATATTTCAATCATATCCAGATTTTTGGATTCATTTCTTTTAAAAATGTATTTATTAAAGCCATGAGAATTCAGACATTTGAGAAGTTCCGATGCAAGTAGTTTACTTAAATGCTGCCAAACAACTGTTTCCCACCATGGATGTAAGTCTCATAATGCACTATCACTATTTAGAAGATGTATTCATTTACTCTATAATGTCTAACAATTGGATCCAGTCAACGGAAATCTGAGCAACCAGAAGAGAAACATGTGATTTTAGGGTCCCCTGTTGGTTGAGAAGTGATCCAGAAGTGCAGAAGCATCAAAACGGTTTGAAAACTAATCCCAAAAACTGTCCCTTTTTAAAAAAGAGAGAGAGTGTGTGTTTGTAATTTTGCTTTTCACTGTGCTGTTCTCCAGTTGCGTCAGTAAATGTAACTTAATATGAGCTGGCGTGAACTGTAGCAAGACTGTGCTGGATTAGAAATTTGGGGAAAGGAAGCTCTTCCCTCTCTATCAATTACATTGTTTGCATTGGAAAACCTGATGACAACCTACTGAAAGCAGTTTGGGAAGATGGGCAAGCAGGAAAGGAAATACTGTACACCAGTCTTGGGACACAGCATACTGAGTGCTGAATCGGATGTCATTCCCCAGTGAGATAACTGTGACTGCCATATCTAGGCGCTTTGGAAAGACAACTGCAAGTTATGTACAATGAAGGTCTTCCTATGGTTTTTAACTCACTCTTGAACTCAGTGTACACTACCAAAATGCATAGAAACTTACATTTGAACAACTGCTTGAATTTCCACCAGATGACTGCTGGACATTTTGCCTTTGGAAAGCATGGATTTCTTAAAACGCAAACTTAGCTGTCAGACCAGTCTCTCCCAGCCCCTATGCTTCACAATGTGAGAGGGTTTCCCCCATCCCTTCCTCCAACATTTGATTCTGCAAATGGGCTGCTCTAATTGACTTGTTCTGGCCTGGTGCTGGAGGATTTTCAGGGCAATAAAGATTAAAGGGCTCGGGACAATTAGCCTACTCTGCAAATGGCAGCAGGTGACAATGTGGTTTAAAGCAGAATCCATCATCCTATAATGTCAAAGGGGTAGAGGGGTCAGTCGAGACATATTAGGCAGGAGGTGAAGGATAAAACCTTTGCAGGTGTGCAGCTTAACAGGGTGCTAATTGGATAGCAGGTAGCATAAATAAGAATCACAGTGGGTGCATGCAATGCATGAAGAAGTGGTGTGAATTGTCAGCTTAGCATGCCAAACCTCTCTCCTCTCCCTGCCTCACCCGCTCCACCATCATCTCAAACTTCATTGCTGGGGTTCATGTTTAGGCTATAGTTCCTTGAGCTCACTTCTAAATGATTAGTCTACAAGGGTAATGAGTTCTAGATTATGGAACTCCTTCCATTCATACGCTGAGTGATTTATATGGATGTAAATATTGTGGGATGCGGGTAGCACTGTGGTCTAAACCACTGAGCCTTGGGCTTGCCGATCAAAAGGTTGGCAGTTCAAATGGTGAGCTCCCGTTGCTTGGTCCCAGCTCCTGCCAACCTAGCAGTTCAAAAGCATGCCCAAAAGTGCAAGTAGATTAATAGGTACCACACCGGTGGGAAGGTAAACGGCGTTTCCGTGCACTGCTCTGGTGTTGGTGTTCCGTTGTGCCAGAAGCTGCTTAGTCATGCTGGCCACATGACCCGGAAAAACTGTCTGCGGAGCGGACAAACGCCAGCTCCCTTGGCCTGTAAAGAGAGGTGAGCGCCACAATCCCACAGTCGTTCGTGACTGGACTTAACTGTCAGAGGTCCCTTTACCTTAAATATTGTGTAAATGGAAAATGTTTCACCTCAAGGATAAGTTGGCGATGCACGGCCTTGCCAACGGCATAAGATTTGAAGGTTTTGTAGAAATGAAGCAAGGAACTGTATTTCTGCCTTCTTCTTAAATTTCTTACCTGACCCCATGACCATTTGTCCTCAGATCCTAAAATATCTAAATATGGATTCTATTCCAAACCACATTTCTGCTTCAAGGTGATAGTAGTAGGTAGTAGTAGGTAGATCTTGTATTTCCATAGGAAAACAGAGAAAACTATTGTCTACACCAGAGGCCAGCAACCTTTTTCAGCCGTGAGCCGATCCACCATCTCTCAGACCATGTGGTGGGCTGGACTATATTTTGAAGGGAAAAAAATATGAACAAATTCCTATGCCCCAGAAATTACCCAGGGATGCATTTTAAATAAAAGGACACATTCTACTCATGTAAAAACATGCTGATTCCCAGACCATCCACAGGCCGGATTGAGAAGGCAACTGGGCCGCATCTGGCCCACAGGCCTTAGGTTGCCTACCCCTGCACTGTCTGCTTGTCCAGGATTTCAGATGGATCTGTCCATTTCCTACCTGGAGATGCCAAGGATTGAACCTGCGTCCTTCTGCACACGACAGATTCTCTGCCACTGAGCTACAGCCCTTCCCCTTGCATGTAGGGAGCCTGGAGTGGCATAGTTCTCGCTTTGAGGCATGAGCTGCCAAGCACCACAGTCTGGCATCTTTAAGCAACTTTTTTTTTTTACTATTAAGCATTATAAGTGCTTTTCCCCTCAAGAAAAATAGGTGCCAGAACTCACCATGAAGTTCTTACAGTACGTCACAGAGCGATGCCAATTTGTCAACCTGCAGAGGTGCTAAAAACTATGGCAAGCTGCCTCCCTAGCTGGTTTGGAGGTCGCCCCTGGTTTTGATGCAGATCAAATAAATGCACCTCTGCCTCCCTCGTTCTAGGGCAGCTCGGAAGGACCCTTCGGAAAGCTTAAAGCCTGCTGCCACTACACAGGAAATGGATTAAAGAAAAGGAAATGCAAATTGGCCAATCACACCTAGGAGTGGCTAGGAGCTAGGTGGAGCCATAGACCTAAAAAAATGTGTAGACTCACACATGCTGGCCAGCTTCCATTTTGACTTGAAATGTTCATTTTGGGCTTCTCAGAAGTACGTAAAGGCAAGAAGCAGGAGGGGGGGTACCACCTACAATGGTGCCCACCTGAGAAGTGCTGGAACTGTGTGCTCTGGCTGGGGGAAAAAAGCACTGAACATTTTGCAGATGCTGGTATCCAGCATGTACGTGGTAACAGGAGGCCCATGTTCCTCTCAGCCTTCCCTCTACAGTTATGCATCTTCAGCATCCGTACACTGAATATCACAAGTGCATGTGGCTTACTTCCATAACATTGATCTACAAGTTTGTTGTCTTCTGCACATAGAATTATAGAACTGTAGAGCTGGAAGGGACCCTGAGCGTCATCTAGTCCAAGCTCCTGCAATGCAAGAATTTCAACCAAGGCATTCATGACAGACAGCCTTCCCACTTCTGCTTAAAAACCTCAAAGGAAGGACTGAAGAGTTCACCACCTTCCAAGGACGTCCTTTCCACTGTCAAACCACTCTTACTGTCAGACAGTTCTTCCTAATGTTTTGTCAGAATCTCCTTTCCACATTTCTGGGACTCTGGGTCTTTCTGGCCATTTTTCACAATTTCTGGGACTCTGGGTCTTTCTGGCCATTTTTCACCATTTCTGGGACTTTATGGTTTTTCTGACAATTTTTCACTATTTGTGGATTTTAGGAAGTTGCTGGTTGTTTTTCACCTTTTCTGGAACTTTGGCTTTTTCTGATCATTATTTACCTTTCTTGGGATCTCTGGCTTTTCTGACACTTTTTCTGAGAGTTGGGGTTTTTCTCATCATCTTCCACATTCGTACATGGCCCCCAGTGCAAACGTGATCTCCAACATGAGGAGGTTGAACAACCCAAGGGTGGGGGGGGCAGGACCAGCTGTTACAACCCTCCCCACATTGAAAGAGTGAGGAGGGAGTTTATGTCTGCACAGAGCTATAATTGGATGTGTGTCCACAAATCTGTGCCACTTATTTTCAGACCAATCTACTTAAAACTGACTCCAGTTTAAAATGAATGAAAGAAACAAGCTCTGTCCATCAGCTGTTGGGCAGCCATTCCATATAGACAACCAGCCTCCATCAACAATTCCACCATTCTCCCCTTCTTATGGTTAGGGCTTTCATGTGGCAATTGAAAAGTATTGCTGAGCACTCTATACAAAAAGTGTATTCTTATAAAACACATTCAATAAAAGTGTAGCAGCTAATGGCAACATAAAAAGGGATTAAGCTAAATATTAGGCATCGAAGAAAGTACCTATTTAAGTCCTTGAGGGTCTTTTGCATATAAAAATCTTCCATTGGTTATTTATTTTGGCTGTCGTTTGGAGCACACAAGAAGGCAGTTTCTCCATCCCTTTACTGTATTTCTAATTTAAAGAGAAATCCTGTTTGCAAGACTTGACTTCAAGGACATCATAAACTGTAAGCTGAAAGGACAATATTTTTATATAACTGTGAGGCCCATAACCAAAGGAATCCTTAATCCCAGAATTAAGGGAGCTAGAGATAGAAAAGAAATAATAGTTGGGTTAACTCCCTCCATCCTGCCCACTGAAGACAAGTCCTCAGAGGAGCCATTCTCCACCTCTTTCTTCAGGCCACCTTCATGGCTCCAGATAAGGAAACAGCTCTGAAGGTCTTGGGACATGACGCCACAGTCTAGAAGTTAACAGGAGAAATTGTAAGCCACCGCAGTACAGAAGCGTCTTACCAGAATTAATCAAAAACACCAAAAGTCAGAAGGGCTTTTTATTGGAGTGCAAAATTGTGAAACGACAGAGGTTGAACTCTTGAACTATGGTTTAGCTCAAGGGTGGGGAACCCATGACCCTCCTAATATAGTTGGGCTCCAACTGGAGGTTGTAGACCAACAACATCTGGCAGGCCATTTCTGTTTTATCTGTTAAAGATGCAGAGGGGAAAATAAAATAAAATAAAAATAAAATAGATTATGGGTGTTGGTAACTTCCCTGGTTTCTCTGGATATGAATTGGGCATGAGAAAGAAGGACAATAAAGAAAATACCTGATATTTACCACATCCTGAACACCGTACAAACCCAGAGGTTGTTCAGGGTGCATTAAATGACCACCTAGGATTGCTTCAGAAGAAGGCTTTCTATAACATCAAAAATTGTTGTGTATTTCTTGTTGGAAGTGTTGTGATGCGATGATCTGGGATGCAGCATTCAGGCTTCATGACTAGTAGCAATTGATGCTATTTTAATGAAATTTCGTGAATGAAAAGCTATCACTCATTATTGGAAGGATGAACCATCTTCCCAAATGTTCCTGTTCCCTATTACAACATACCCTTCAACCATCCCTATTTTAACAGGACATTCCCAGAATTCCAGAAGCCACACAGCTTCTGATTTGATCCTGGAAAGTCCCGGGGACGAGCCGTTGCTTATAGCTGGTGCTGGCTCTTGAAGTGGTGTGCGCTCTTGTACAAATCAGCAAACTTAGGAGAGAATGTGGCACCACACATTTTGGTGCCATGGTCTCATATCCTGATTTTCATGAGAGGAATGTTAGAGAGTATGTTTCAGTAACACACCAACTGTGCATCCTTTGTGTTATCTCCGGGCCCTTACCAATTTAAATTTACACACGCATTAGAGATGATGGACTGTTTCTTTATGAATCCTTAGATATCTTATTTATCTGTGACTTGCATTGCCATGCATATTGTCCATATTGTCTCTGTTCCTCTCCTTCTTTGTGTGTCTCTTTCTGTAGTGCAGCTGTGCCTGGAATAAAACAGCAATTTTAAAAAGGAATGGACAGAATCTGTATACCTTGCTTTTCTAATTGCTCTGCTCAACTGCATCAAAACCCAGCCACAGATTAGGGTGCCCTGGGCATGTAGCTCATGGCTGAAATTTATTGAAAAACTATATTCCTGACTACCAAAGTATCATCCAAAAAGTTCACCTCTATGGTGCAACTCCAATTCATTTCAACAGGGCTCACACTGGAAGACTGTAACATACCCTGATTAATCTAGCAATTCAGTCAGTTGCCGCTTGCAGCCCCAAGAATACCTCTGAATATCCTGTTAAATAAGAGCCCAGTGAACACAAATATTTTTTATCCTGAAATGCAAAGCAAATAGGTTAAATAACTGATACAGGAGTAAAACGAGAAGAATTTAGGATAATGAGTTTTCTTAGCCTGTTTTGCTTCTGGGTTTGTTCGCTATTTAAAAAATAAGCAATAAAGAACTCAACGGCTTTGTTTCTTTACAAACCACCCATGCACACGCTGAATGCTCCTTATTGTGTTTTATGCCCCAAAGCACTAAAACTTCTCAGCCCGCAAGTCAGGTTTTAAATAAATGTAACAATATTGTTTACCTGAATGGGCATTCTGTGAGAACAAGAAATAGCTATTGAGGAGGATTAACATGGAGAGAGCCTGTGTTAACCCAGCATATTACATTTTTAAACACGAAATTGAGGCCGTTGCTGTCTAGTTTTTTATCATTACTGGCCCAATTGGCTATTTATTTTGGGGAAGAGTGATTGAATACCAGCTGCCAGGTAATAAGGTTTTTCCTAGTCTGTTATAGGAATTAAATTATTAGCAATCAGTAGGGTTCTTGATAGCCATGTATTATGTGCTTGGCACAGTAGCTGTCCCTTAAATCAAGATGTATCTTTTAATCAGAAGTATCTCCTATTTATAAAGACTTCACAGCTGGCATAATTCAAGCTGGTTTTAGAGAAAGGGGGGAAAGAACACCCTTTTGAGAGGAGAATTTAATGCATCCAGAGACACAAGAAAACATCTGCAATAAATTCTAAAACAGGCATCCCCAAACTCGGCCCTCCAGATGTTTTGGGACTACAATTCCCATCATCCCTGACCACTGGTCCTGTTAGCTAGGGATGATGGGAGTTGTAGTCCCAAAACACCTGAAGGACTGAGTTTGGGCATGCCTGTTCTAAAATTTACAAAAAGTTTGAGTCTTGAGACTGGCCATGGAGGCCCAACTCACAGACCTGCCACTAACGCCCACCAGGTTGGGGGCAGAGGGTATAGATGGTCTCGTCATTGGTACAAATTGATAGAGCATTTGCATGCAGATGCTCCGGGTTAAATGTTGTTTGTTTGTTGCATTTATCTCTCACCTTTTTCTCCAAGGAGGGTAAGGTGGTGCTCCCCCTCCTCACTGAAACCCCACAACAACTCCGTGAGGTAGGTTGGCTGAGGGGCAGTGACTGGCCCCAAGGTCACCCGGTGAGGTTCAGGGCCATGTGCAGATTTGAACCTGCGTCTCCTAGGTCCTGGTCATCCAACACTCTAATCACTATACCACTCTGGCTCTCAGAGCAGTGCATAAAGAGAGGAAACACGAGATGGTTCCACCAACTGGTGAAATGATTGCCTAAGTACTACATTGAATTCCTTCCTTAGAAAGCAAAGCCAGGAGGCAATGTTCTAAGGCTCATTGGGCAGACACAGAAGTCGAGGCACTGCCGGTTTGAAGGACACGTCATGTTGCTAAACAAGCAAAAGAAGGAATGTGAGGCACTGAATGCTTTTATATACTTGTTTTTAACAGTTTTTACCAACCATGTTGATATTTTATTTCATATTTTTGTAAACCACTTAAAGCAGTGGGAATTTTACAGTCAGGTGGTACATCCATTTTGTTAAATAAAATAGATTTTTCTAGTCTTCCCTGCTGAAGAGATTCACTCCCTTCCAATAGAAGCAGTTTGCAGCAAGAAGCTGAAAAAGAAATCTCCAAGGATGAACTTTTGTGAACCAAAAAGTTCACTGGGATGAACATGAGCTAGAACTAGTTCCATGAAGGACAGGATGAACTTAGAGTAGAACTAGTTCCTTTTTTAAATGAACTCTCTAAGCCATGGGTTGGCAAACTAAGGCCCGGAGACCGGATCCGGCCCAAACACCTTCTAAATCCGGCCTGTGGATGGTCTGGGGATCAGTGTGTTTTTACATGAGTAGAATGTGTCCTTTTATTTAAAATGCATCTCTGGGTTATTTGTGGGGCATAGGAATTCATTCATTTATTTATTTATTTTTCAAAATATAGTCCGCCCCCCCCCCACAAAGTCTGAGGGACAGTAGACCGGCCCCCTTCTGAAAATGTTTTCTGACCCCTGCTCTAAGCACTGGATGGTGGGAACTCCATCACTGGGAGTATTTAAGCACAGACCTGACAGCCATCGATAAGCAAAGCTGTACCTTCTTCCAGCATGGCAGAATCTGCATTTGGGCAGCCTTCATGTTCCCTTGAATCTATAATAACAGGATCAATCCATGGAGCCTTTTAAGATTTGCTCCACACAGATGACAGGAAAGTCTTAGAGCTTTACCATGACAAAACTTACTGTAGGAATTGGGAACTCATTTCAAACAGCACGTGGAGGCAAGATAAACAGCTGTTTTCAGGTTTTCAAAGAGCTGCCGCTCGTGCAGAATTGCTTCGAAGAGGTAGGTGTTTCCAGGACTTTGAAACAGAATTTGAATGTTGGAATGCTAAAAGATTTAAGCGAGTACAAAAAGCAAGCTTTTAACCGTGCAGGTGGCACTGACTGCCTACATAACTGTGCGGAAACTTTTCAAAAGCCTCCTTTTGCCTCAAATGTCCCCCCAACATTCTTCAAAAACTGTTACGTAATATTATGTTGTGCTTTATTTATATACCACTTTTGGCCCAAAGACCCCCAAAGCATTAAAAAATTATTTTTTGCATGCCGAAGGACCCAAGTTCAGTCTCAGTCATCTCGTGGTAGGGCTGTAAGTGAACTGGAGAGCTACTGCCAGTCAGTCTAGACCCGGGTTTCCCATCATCCCTGACCACTGGTCCTGCTTGCTAGGGATGATGGGAGCTGTAGTCCAACAACAGCTGGAGACCCAAGTTTGGGAAGCCCTGGCCTAGACAATACTGAGCTAAGTGCATCGTTGGTCTGAACTGGTACAGCTTCTTATCTTCCTATGTTCCTATGGATTCAGTTGACCATTTGGTTCTGAATTTTCAAGAGAAACTGGTTCACCAAATGTGTCTCACCCAAATATGTCTACCTATATCAAAGTTAAGGTAACTTTGTATGCTCTGTAAAACATTTACTCAGGAATAAGAGAAGCAAAGTGAGAATAACCCAGAAAGTAATCCCAACTCCCATCATAGTAGAAGAGAAGAAAGGGAACAACACACACACAACTTGGATGGCTAAGGGAGAGAAAATCATCCCAACCGCTAACATTTCCTTTTCTCTTTTTCTCGAATTCTTTAGCTAGAAAGCAAATCCATGGCTTTCCTGCTGCACGCCCCAGATGCCCTCTTTGAACACGAGCACACACACACACACAATATTCACTTTAATAGGTCTAATTATAAAGAAATGCACTTTTTCAATCAGTACCAAAGTACCAGTAGGTTTTCTTCTTTAACACGCCAACCAGCTGTTTTGAAACCTACATCTCTAATCTCTTTCCTTCCACATGTTCAAACAGATGAAAGTAATTTTGTGCTCAACTGTCTATAAGTAATTAGGCTGGGATGTAAAGGAGTCTTTATATATCAGTTCAGAAAGAGCTACACTCTTAGCATACAGAATAATTATCGGCAATCTTCTTCATCTGTAAGGTATACCTAATGCATTTTACATGAGTCCCCATTATTAACATAACCTGACTATCAAAGCTCTATTGAATCTGGTGTCTTTTTCATGTAACTGACTGAAATCCCCCAGAAATATAATAATCTGAAAACAGTGGTGCTGATGATTTGTTTCAGCTGTAATTTGTTATTTCGCGTGCCCCCCTTCCGATCTTTGTTGTTTTCCTGGTAAAGACCTAAGCCAGTGGGGCTCCAATATACATAAACAAGTGTTCAGCTTTTGCTACAAGATGGATATTAATATTCAATAAGGGTCCTAGAATACTGCCTTTTCTTGGATTCCCAGGCTAAATTCCCTTAATATTATTAATTAGGAGGTCACAAAAAGAATACATTAATGGGAAACAAATTGGTATGTACCCTAAAGATAAGGCTATACCAGCTTTGTAAAGTCACAGAGAAGCATCGTGCAGGTTCTAGGCAAGGTCTTGGATCCTGAAGGGCTTTTCCTGTCATGACATCCCGATGTCAGATGCTTGAGATCTGCCTCGAGATGATGGGTAATTATGTCTCTGAGTCGCAGGGGCAGGGGCAGCTTGTTAACTCCAATCCACTTATAAAAGGGGGCTGGAGTGTGCCTTGCTAAGGAAGAGGCACCATGGGATGGAACTGCCCTAGTTGTGTTATGATGATGAACCTAGCAGTGGGAGACAAACCATCTTGGAAAGATAGAGGATACTTTCAAGTAGGGATTCCCAGTGTGTGGCTCCAACCCAGGCAATGAGTCATAGCAGGCCAGAGTGGATAGCCAGGCAACCAATGTTAGATTAGGCAGTGCATCATGCAAGCTTAAATTCTTTTGCTTCTTGATAGCTTAATCCACAAACGAAAAATCAAATTCTGTCTGTAGATTCCCATACTGGTAAGTTTGTTCGTTGTTGTTCTTAAATAAGGTTATTAACACCACTTTGGGATCTTACAGGGAAAGAGGAAGATTCTTAGTTGAACAGAAATGAATTTTCTTGGGGAAACATGTAAAACGTATCTGCAAAAAGTATATTTGAAGACAATTGTTGGTTGTTTTTTTAGTTTTTATCTCACCCCTTTTGCATACCCACCAAAACTATAGATTGTGAGGAGGCATGGTCACTGTGGTGGAGCTACGTAACTTATGCTACCTGATGACCCTCCCCCATCGGGGGGGGGAACCCACTTTATTTCAATGCATGGAGGCTTCCTGCAAAACTCCCTAATAATATTTGATTAATTCAACTAAAGCCTCAGGGTAGGTCACAGAAAATTAGAAAATGCTCACATTAAAAATCCATTAGATTCCAGTGAAGCAACTTGCAAACATCACAAATGCTTAGCTATTTCTACCTGTCACCCACCAAAGCCTGCCTGAATTGAAAAGTAGTATAACACATGCAAAAGATGCTCAGGTTTCAATAAGTTTCTAAGGAGGGACTTTGTCCATTCCAATATATATGCAAAAGGATTTTAAAGTGTGATGGCATTGTTTTATTTTATTAATAATAATATAATCAGGTCGGTGTTGTTATTTTATTTTATGCCCAGTGTGCTGAATATATTTAAGTTCTGTTTGTTTTGCATTGATACTGACCTCCTCACCATGAGCCTGTCTGCCCGCAAGCAAGCCAAGGCTGCAATCCTATGCCCTCCATTCTGGATTTTTGCAGGGTTTACTCTTTAGCTTTTTCTTCTCTTGAAGATGTCCCACAATGCAGCAGGTATGGATTTTTCCTTCAAGGCAGTGGAGGTTTAGGATCAGAGGGGGAAACTGCAGCTCTTAGAAGGTGGTCTGCACATTTTGTTTCATAACTTTCCTTCTAAAAGGGCTGGAAACTTATTTTTAAAAGCTCAGTGTTGCGACCTTTGCACACCACTATGTCATCTTGTTAGCTGTAATATGAACATCCTATGTTGTTGTTGTTTAGTCGTTTAGTCGTGTCTGACTCTTCGTGACCCCATGGACCAGAGCACGCCAGGCACTTCTGTCCTCCACTGCCCCCCGCAGTTTGGTCAAACTCATGCTGGTAGCTTCGAGAACACCATCCAACCATCTCGTCCTCTGTCGTCCCCTTCTCCTTGTGCCCTCCATCTTTCCCAACATCAGGGTCTTTTCCAGGGAGTCTTCTCTTCTCATGAGGTGGCCAAAGTACTGGAGTCTCAGCTTCACAATCTGTCCTTCCAGTGAGCACTCAGGGCTGATTTCCTTCAGAATGGATAGGTTTGATCATCTTGCAGTCCATGGGACTCTCAAGAGTCTCCTCCAGCACCATAATTCAAAAGCATCAATTCTTCGGCCATCAGCCTTCTTTATAGTCCAGCTTCTTTATAGTCCAGAACATCCTATAAGAGATCACCATTCTCACAGTACCTCAGGTGGGCGCATCTCTGAATCCAGCCCTCCTGAAACCAGAACATTTACACTACTTTATCTTCCTATAACATGTCCTTATTGTTTTCTAATGGTATCCTAGCTCTGTAGCTTATTCACTGAAGTATAAAGCCATGAATCAGTAGCCTGATTCTGTAGTCTACTTAGGTATCGAGCGCACACCATTTATTTTGGAATTAGGTACATCAAAGATTTAGCAACAGGACTTATCACCTGGTATATTATAAGGACAATATGAGGATCTACTGTGGCAATAAGATTTTTATTTCATTTTTTAAAGAATGATGGTGTGGAATTGTTAAAATGAGATGTACCAGGACCCAAGTCTGTTTCAAATTCATGCCTCTTTACATGGAAGCCTTTTCTCCCTCATTCCAGATGTGTGGGGTTTGGTTGTGGCTAGCTCTGCATATTCAAAGGCGTTCTGTTACTTCAAGTCTCCAGAGGCTGCACTTGACACTAAAACTGGTTTCATGCCTACGTGCTATTTCAGATCCTGTACAAGGAGGTATGTGGTCTATCAAACATGGAGCAGCCATATTGGGGCAGCTGCATCACTGATGCACATGTCCGCATCGATAAAACACTGCAAACAACATTGATCATACATGTAATTCAACCAAGATACCTTTTGTGTGGTCTTTTACATTATGTAGGAATGCACATGTGGATCACTAAAACATTGCACGAAAACAATCTTGAGGCAATTATACATATGATCGCATCAAAATTAGTAGTAGATTACTTGGCCTGCAGACCATAAACATCAAATACAGTATAGGGTTATTAAGACAACCACAGCAGAGGGCAAAGCGCAATATGCTTGTTTACAGATAGCACCTTTTAAAATAAAAGCATAAAAATTCCACACTCAAAGCTGGTTCAAAAATGCAGGCAATTTTGATTCAAAACTCATCTTCCCTTTAACAATTGTGTGCTAGTTTTGATGGCTACAGTCAGGACCTGGACTATCCCCCCCCCCCGGTAATCTTACAGAAGTCTGCCATTGAAATTGAAACATAAAATTCACCTGGGTCCCCCAAGTGCAAAGAAAGTACTGGAGAGATAAATTTGGATCCCTGTAAAAAATTACAGTTCAGTATAGAAGAGCCTGCCATAATATTTCAACTGAGCTACTTTGCAAGTACAAATGCTAAGATAAGCAGGCCTTCTGTAAGAGCTGATAGCAAAGCATTGGTGCTGGTTGTTTCAACAGTGTTTGCACATGTGTCTCAGCAATGCAGTGGAGAGAAAATAGATAAATAGAATTCTCTTCTTTCAGCCTCTGCTGAATTACCATTTGCAGGGTTTTCAAGCTCAGCCCTGAAGGTTTATCCTTTCATTTGACCTTCCAGTCTGTTGGCTGGATGGTGGCTACATATTGTTATGAATTGCAGAGGGCAGGCCCCCCAAATTCTTAAATTGGTAAATGTTATAACTGAGCTAACATTTGGAGTATTGAGGGAAGATGCCAGGCACACTGTAAAAATGCAGGCTATACCAGTTTTCCTGTTCAGGAGATCAGCTGACAGAGGTGCCATTAGGAGAGAAAAAAGTCCAAGTACCAGGCCATGAAGGGCAATTGACAATTCAGATACTTAGTAGACAGAGACAGAAGGAAGAAGGGGGAGGTTGCCAGGGTTACAGGGCGTGACGTCATCACAGGAAAAAGTGGCTCTTGAAATGGAGGTTGCCAGTGTGATGGGGGGTGTTGTAAATGGAAGTTGAGTTTTGCAAGGGGTCCTGGGAAGAAGGAACAGGAAGTGGACAGGACTCCATTCATGCTAGCAGGACCCAAGCTTGCTGAAGCTATTAGAGAAGCATCAAAAAACACTGTAGAAGTGTAATATTCTGCACCTCCTCCACTGAAGGAATTAGGCTGTAAATATGTGTAAATAAACTATATTTCATAATGACACTATAGCCTTAATTTTCCAAAGGAAACACAAAACCTGGTTAAGCTAAGCGCCAAGACCCCTGGAATCTTATGTACCACTCAGTAGAGATTGGGTTGATTGTTTTTCTCTAGCTTTCTTATTCTTGTGAGAAATTTGGATGAGTTGATTTCATTTAAAATCTTCTTTGTTACTATTTTCCCTTTTCTTGATGGTTTTATGGTTGTAAGAAGCCTGTGTGGGCACTGCCTAAAAAAGTGACCTTAAAGTGTTTATGAATGGAATTATAAATAAATAAAATATATCAGTGGTGGGGAACCTCTGGATCTCTAGATGCTGCTGGGCTACAGCTTCCATCATCAATGGCCATTGGCCATGATGGTTGGCGCTGATGGGAGTCTTACAAAGAGAAAAGGCTGTAGCTCAGTGAAAGAGCATCTGCTTTGGATATAGAAGGTCTCTGGTTCAACCCCTTGTCTTCTCCAGGTGTAGCTGGGAGAGAACCCTGCCTAAAACCCTGAAGAGACACTGTCAGTCAGTGTAGACAGTAGTGCTGAGCTACCCTCCAACTTTTCTCCAACTTTTTCTCCATAATAATAATAATAATAAAGAATAATAATTTTATTATTTGTACCCCACCCATCTGAGTTGGTTGACCCAGCCACTTTGGGTGGCTTCCAACATATATAAAAACATTTTTAAAATTAAAAAACTTTCCTAAACAGGTCTGCCTTCAGATGTCTTCTAAACATTGTATAGTTATCTCCTTGGGTCAGGGGTCACATAACTCCATATTCGCTAACATTTATCTTGATCTGCACTGGAACATCCATTGACATATCCTCCAACATTTATCCAATGAAAATAGGGATGTCCTATTCTGTTGTTGCTGCTGCTGCTGCTGCTGCTGCTGTTGTTGTTGTTGTTATATTTATGCTCTACCCATCGGTCTGGCAATGTATGGATAAACAGATGATAGATTATAATTGCAAATAAACATATAATGTATGATCTAGAGGGCATGGTGATTTTGGATGCTCCAACATTTCTTCAATGAAAATAGGGATGTCCTATTGTATTATTATTATTATTATTATTATTATTATTATTATTATTATTATTATTTTATTTATACCCGGCCCATCTGACTGGGTTGCCCCAGCCACTCTGGGCAGCTTCCAGCAAATCTAAAAACATAATCAAGCATTAAAAAAAATTTAACAACTTTCCTAAACAGGTCTGCCTTCAGATGTCTTCTAAACGTTGTATAGTTATCTCCTTGGGTAAGGGGGCACATAACTCCATATCCTCTAACATTTATCTGATAAGAATAGGGGTGTCCTAAGGAAACGTGGGGCATTCTGGGGTCAAATCAGAAGCCGGGGTGGCTTCTGTAAATCCAGGAGTGTCCCTGGATAATAGGGGCACTTGGAGGGTCTGCTAATGTAGAACCACAAGCTACCCACTCCTAAGGTACTGTGCAAAAAATGTGTAGAAATAATTTTACAAAAATTCTAGGTAACCATGTTGGTGTTTGGGGCCATAAGTTTAAAAAAATGGATACTGGGGGAATACATTTTCTTAAGGCCAATGAAAAAAACAAAAAATAGTGAACAAGCTTTCAAATCACCCTGCCCCAAAGAAGAGTTCTTGGATGCTTGATAACTTGCTTACCAATTTGTGACATTTGCATTGCTTCTAATAAAGGTATCCCCCTCCTGTTTCTTTTAAAATTAATTTCAGAAATCCTCCTTGTTAAACCAGAATTTAGGAGGCGTGGATGCAGGGCCGAGTGAACCCATGGAACAATAAAGAATGGAATGGGGAAAATCCATTCATCCTTAATCCAAATATCATTACAGCAGCATATCCATCACAGACCAGAGTAAGTGTTTCAGAAATGCTGTCCTGTGTTAAAGCAAAAAGGAAGCTGTATTATCTCCCGCCCCCCTTCTTATACCAACGAGGACAAAAGTTTCATTAAAGCTTAATCTCCAGATGCATACATGGTTGTGATCCAACACATGGGAGGGAAAGAATGCCTTGCAATAAAAATAGTTTCTGAGTGCACCACACATGCATTTTCCCATTAGAAACCAATTAATCTACATCTGCCTGAGAGTTCTTCAAATCATCTGATATTATGCATAATGCCTAATGTATTCATGACAATAGCGTAAGTAGCCCACGGGGAGGCAAAAAAGTATGGAAGGAGAAAAGGATAGGAACTAAAATCATGCCGCTGTCTTTTGTCTTAACAGAATGAATGTGTGTATTGTCCGCTCTGATGTTCCAGCCTTTCTAATAGTAAAATGAATCATTTCCAGATTAGACACAGAATAGGTTTCTCTCTTTTTTTAAGTGCTCACTAATTACCTAAACCAACAAATCCCAAAGTGTGCTGCCCTTATGCAAATGCTTTCTCAGTGTCACCTTTCTCTGCCTTATAATCATGTCAGGTAAGATAAGACACAACTAAGCTTCCTGGAGGAACTTAAATGGGTCTCCCAGTTCAAAAAACCAACAGGCTACATGCTACTCTAAACCCATGTGTAGAGCCACACACCGTTTTAATTGTGTGTTGTTGCTACTGCTGCTGTTTTGAGTTCAAAATCCGTATTTCCAACAGTCCATAAGTTTTAATTAAGTTATTTTTATTTTTAAAAGCTGTTGCCCTATTGTTTCACGACTGTTTGTGTCTTCATCGTCAGCAAGAACTTCTACAAATAAGGTCACATGGTTTTACGCATGCAATCTGATCCCATGCTTCCACCAAGTTTCAGTCAAATGCATGCTAAAATATTTGCCCACAGTTTCATTTATAAGAAAATAAGAATACTATGACATCTCTGATAGCTACTTAGGAACAGCCCCATGGGATCTGGCCATAGATTCATCTAGCCTAGCATTCTGTTCTCATGAAGGCCAACCAATTATCTACAGTACTTAAGTCCACAAGCAAGAAATGAGCACCACTGTTCTCTCCCCCAGTTGTGTTCTTTGGTACCCAAAGGCATAGCACCTCTGAGACTGGAAGTAGTTCTCTCATCATTCAGCTTCACTGGATGACTGTGAGTTCTGCTGTTGTGATAGTGGTACAAAAACATCTCTTCCTCCACAGCATCCATACTCTGTCATGTGACCCTCACTAATCATTTTTCTAAGCTACAAAGCTCCAGGTGGTGTAGACTCTCCTTGTAGGGGACTTGTGCCAACCCCTTGATCCATTTTGCCTGTCCTTTTCTTTTACCCGGAGACTTTGGTAAAGAGTCTTGTCTCATCTGAAGGGCTACCTGGAGAACAGAGAATATAGAAGCTGGTTATCTCTACTGTAAAAGACCAGTCCATATCGAAATTGACCTACCTGGAAAAACCAGAGCTTTATGAACTCCAGTTTGAGTTGACCACATCTACATTTCCAGGACTAACTGCTTATCAAAACTTATTTATTCACTTTTGCACCTCACAGATTTTTCTGGTGTAGCTATTGGCTCCAGAAACCTATCAAAATACATTTCACTTGGATGAACTGTGAAAAAGAAATGTGTATTTTGAGAGAAAGCAGAATTAAAAATGTAAATGCAAACATGTAGATTTTTCATGCAGATTTCTTAAAAGGAGGAAATGAAGTAGACTAGATTTCGTAGCTCATGAGCTCATATGAGGTGATGAATCTCAGGCACATGGGCCTTTCTATCCAACTCCCATTACTCTCTGTAGACCCCACTCCCCAGACCACAGATTCTCTCCCTCGGTCACACTTCACCAGTTCTACATTGTGCACTCCTTGGGTGCATGTGCCCGGCTAGAATGATTCCTTGAACTGTGAGAATGTCTCTTGCTTGGTAGGTGGAGGGGGGTGTCTGCATACAAATCTCTGGCTCTTTCATGGCTGGAATATCATCTACCATATGAAGGTATTGTTATTTGTTAAGTATATATACCACCCTGAGGATCTGAGGATCACAGGATGATTTACAATATAAAAACACAAAAATACATAACCTAGTAACAAACAAAAATAATACACCCACCCAGTTTAAAAAGGCCAGAGATTGTTTATTTAGCCAAGGGCCTGGTAAAAGAGGAATGCTTTTGCCTGGCGCCTAAATATATGTAATGAAGGTTCCAGGCAAGCCTTTCTGGGTAGAGGATTCCACAAGGGGGAGCCACTGCAGAAAAGGTCAGTTCTCATTTTGCCACCCTCCAGACTTCTCATGGAGGAGGCACATGAAGAAGGGCCTCAGATGATTATCGCAGGGTCTGAGTTGGTTTATATTGGGAGAGGCATTGCATAAGAGTTGCATCTGTTGCACTGACTACTTTTTGAAAGGGTTTCCCACCCTGGTGGGCGAGACACGTGGAAAACCATCACACAACTCCTTGACCAAGGCAGCCAAATCCAGACCCTATTTGTACAATCCACCTTTCAGTCCACTTTCAGCATTGTGGAAATTATCCCTGAAACCTACTGACATTGTGTTGGTTGAAGACATTATCTAAAAAGTGGCATGAGCATATTTCTCCAGTTGATGGATTGCACCGCATGCCCTTAGAAATATTCCCAGCTACTCTGAGCCTGGATAGCAATAGTGCTTCTGAGAAACTGACTTACACAGCCCCTGAGCCAACCATGATGACCCATTAACATGATATATAATTTTGACACCCCACAGTGCACAGAAAACTAATGGATAATTTACATTCTGTTTAATATGCACTAAGCAGTAATGATAATGGATTTGTGACTTTTTGGCTCTTTGTCTTTTTAATTTTAAAATGCATCTTTAATTAGGTTTCTTGCCTGTCTAAAAATAAAGATTATGAATAAAGATTGATGAGAGCAGCAAACTCTGCATCTATTATTTAAGCTGCCCTCTCTTTGCAGATGTTGTCAGAGTGTTTGTTTGATTTGTACTCGATTTCTGGGCCATACTTTGCTCTTCATGTCAGGTCGTGCCCTCAGGTTACCAAGAGTTCCTTGAAAGCCAAGTCAGTGTCAAGAGCAGACTTCTTTCTTTTTGCATTAAGCTTTTCTAATTATTTTTAAATCATGATTATTTTCATGGTGAAGTGAGGGACAGCACACCCTGGGAAACACAGGCAGCCTGGCGAAACAACAGAGATCCGTGTAATGTGCAACAACTCGGAACCAGGTTACCTGAACGGCTGCCTGCCCCTGTACAGACCTGTAAGATCACTTAGAGCACCAGGGACACCACACCTTACAGAAAGTGGTGACTTGAAAAGGGCATTTTCTGCTATTGCCCCTATATTATGGAATGCTCTTTCCTCTGTCACGTGTGAAGCAGCAACCACAGGTTTCCTCAGACATTTTGAGATAACATTCTATTGTCTAGGATTTCCCTGAACCGTAAGATCATACCGAATCTTCATTTGTCATAATTCTTGTTTTTATATGTTTGCATGATTACTATAGGGATGCAGGTGGCGCTGTGGGTTAAACCACAGACCCTAGGGTTTGCCGATCAGAAGGTCGGCAGTTCGAATCCCTGCGACAGGGTGAGCTCCCGTTGCTCGGTCCCTGCTCCTGCCAACCTAGCAGTTCAAAAGCAAGTCAAAGTGCAAGTAGATAAATAGGTACCTCTCTGGCGGGAAGGTAAACAGCATTTCCGTGCGCTGCTGTAGTTTGCCAGAAGTGGCTTAGTCATGCTGGCCACATGACCCAGAAGCTGTACACTGGCTCCCTCAGCCAATAAAGCAAGATGAGTGCCGCAACCCCAGAGTCATCCGCGACTGGACCTAATGGTCAGGGGCCCCTTTACCTTTACCTTTATGATTAATATTATCATTATTTATTAGATTTATCCAGCTGTTTTACTGGCCAGTGGAGTATTTTTGATTTAATGTTGTTGCTGTCTTTATGTTGTGCACCACTTTGAGAGCCTTTAACAGTAAGCGGTTTATAAAGGTTTTGAAAGAAAATAGATGTGTGAAAGCAGGTTTGAACATGCATGACTGGTGCATCTGCATAATGATATAGGTAAAGGCAGTGCTTTTTTCTTTAAAAAAAATTAGGGGTACTGTCATTTTTCTACTCATATTGAAATACTGCCCCTTCAATGACGCCAAATTTAGATTCACAAAATGTTTAGGGGTATGCGTACCCCTGTGTGTCCCCCCCCCCCAGAAAAAAGCACTGGGTAAAGTTAAAAGGTAAAAGACCCCTGGACAGTTAAGTCCAGTCAAAGGCGACTGTGGGAAGCGGCGCTCATCTCGCTTTTCAGGCTGAGGGAGCTGGCATTTGTCCACAGACAGTTTTTGGGGTCATGTGACCGCCATGACTAAACCGCTTCTGGTGCAACAGGACACTGTGGCAAGTGCCAGAGTGCATGGAAACACTGTTTACCTACCCGCTGCACTGATGTGCTTTTGAACTGCTACTATGGCAGGAGCTGGGACAGAGCAATGGGAGCTCACTCCGTCATGGGGATTCGAACCGCCGACCATCTGATCAGCAAGCCAAAGAGGTTCAGTGGTTTAGACCACAGTGCCATCTGCATCCCCCAGTGATATAAACCCCAAGATATAAACAACAAACATAGGAAGAAGGCAAGAAGACAGAGCATGTAGCGGCAAAGGTTGGAGCTATCTATTCAATAAAGATTGGATAATGCGGTCCCTTGGGTATGAAGTCTACCCAACATATCAACATCCAGGTGTTGTTGGACTGCAATTCCCATCTGTCCTGTTCTGTTGGGGTTTGGGGGCCACAGGGGAAGTGGTTGTAATTGTGTGAGCCTCTTCCAATTGACTTCAGGTCTGGTCCAAGGCAGATCAGAACTCTGGCCAGCTCCCAGTAGGCCCTGCTGGCTGAGATATCAAAGATGCCAGAATCAGAAGGCTTCAGAGAGCTAGCAGGACCTTCCTTCCCAGTAGTTCCATTTCCTTGGGAGGGCTGTATGCAATTTTAAAGGAGCCATTGATGATTCTGCAGTCGCACTCCCTTCCAAAGCTATGCAGCAGGAGATGATGAAGGGGAATCATGTTCAGGACGAGCATGATGGAAAAGCCATGTTCTCAGGCCATGGCAATATAGAAGCAGGTGCTGAGTCCCTTACCCCAAGTGAATTGATAAGAGAGTTTTTGAATCTGAGTCTTCCCCAGACTAACAATGGGACCCCAAGACAGAGGGATTTGACACAATCACCCCCATCCCAGCATGGCCAATGGTCAGGAATGATGAAAGTTGTAGTCCCACAGCATCTGCAGGGCACCACATTCACTACTCCTGCCTTAAATGCACTGTTTCCTAAGGGAACGGGTTTCTCAAAACGAACGAGTGAGTACGCTTTGAAGTCCATCATGAAATGCTTAGCTCTTTATGGAAAAGGACGGTTGGAAGAATGAAGACGCATTTCACTAATGTTGTGTTGAAAGACATTTTTTAAATATCAGCCAGAATATATTTGTTCAGAGGATATCTGCTTGTCTTTATCAGTTTGTGTTCAAACTACTTCCAAAAGAGATATTTTGTCTCTTCATGGAGATTTCCGTAGCTGTTTCTAATTGGTGAATTCCTTAAACGGAATTTTTGCCAATCCAGATGACAACACCAGTTTGTTACAACTACGGCTAGGAAGTCCATCCAGGAACATATGCATGAAATGCAGTCAGATTCCCTTGCTGATAAGGGTGCAAAGGATTACAGCAGAGCTTTCTGAAACTCACCATGAAGTTGTTACAGTAAGTGGTAAACTTTTTAAGTTTTTCCCTGGGGGGAAAAGCACTGGTTGTGACACATTAGTGTCGGCTGCAGTATATACTGGAGGTGTATCATGAGAACGCTCCTCCTGCAGCTGCAAAGGGGTTAATTTAACCTCCAATATGCTAATAAATTGAATTCCCGTGTCATGAAAAGATGCAGGTTTAAAATGTGTGTCGCCAACATGAAAAGTTTGGAAAGCTCTGGATTACAGCCTAAAACTGTACGTAAAGCCCACCAGAAGCAATAGACCTTACCTCGGGGTAAACATGCATAAAATCAGTCTGCATGTCTGCTTTTGCTGCAATGCAAACCCATTGCTTCTTTTCCTTGTCCGCTGTTCCCAATTGGCTTTAATTAATGCTTTTGTATGTTTGAAAACTGTTCCACCTTCGTGTTCTCTCCGACAAACTGTTCCCAAGTTGTTAAGGTCTTGGCATAGTAACACCTTGAACTTGGGCATATAATTTGGATAAAAAAATTGGCTTCCAGGTGGAAAAATCAAAATTGGAAACAGAACTGTTAGACTCCAAAACTAAGAATTTGTCAAGAATGTATAATTTGCTGTTGAAATGGAATACTCAGGATGAAACGGTAAAATCTGTTATGATTAAATGGGCACAAGATGTCGGACATAACATTATGATGGCTGATTGGGAACAGTTATGGACCACAGGTATGAAGTTCACGGCATGTAATGCCTTGAGAGAATATAATGAAAATGATATACAGGTGGTACATAACACCAGTCAAGCTTGCGAAAATTTATCACTTGCCCGATAATAAATGCTGGAAATGTAAAGAGACGGAAGGTACATTCTTTCACCTTTGGTGGACATGCCCAAGGATTAAGGCTTTCTGGGAGATGATCTATAATGAAATGAAAAAGGTATTTAAATATACCTTTCTGAAGAAACCAGAGGCCTCTCTCCTGGGCATGGTCGGCCAATTGGTGCCAAAGAAGGATAGAACTTTCTTTATGTACGCCACAACAGCAGCAAGAATACTTATTGCAAAGTATTGGAAGACACAAGATCTACCCACTCTGGAAGAATGGCAGATGAAGGTGGTAGACTATATGGAACTGGCGGAAATGACGGGCAGAATCCGAGACCAGGGAGAAGAGTCGGTGGAGGAAGATTGGAAGAAATTTAAAGACTATTTACAGAAACACTGTAAAATTAATGAATGTTAGAATGATGTTGGAATGAATCTAGGTGATTTTAGCAAAAATGTATCAAAGATTTAAGGAAAATAGACTGTTAATTGGTGAAAAGAGGGAAAGTAAACTTATATCAAGATCAAGATAAATTTTCAGGATAAAAATTTTGAAGAGAGGGAAAGGATTTGCTGAAATGGATAATTGATTTAGAATACAAAAAAGGGAGGTGTGAGGAGGTCAGGGAAACAAGCAAATGAAAGATAAGTTATGGGAAGGCTCGATTTGTTTTTTACTTCTTTTTTCTTTTTTCCTTTGTTTTTAATTGTTTTTATTTTTTGTTTTTTATTGTGATGTATTGGTTTTGTAATTGTTATTGTTTAATTTGGTGTTTTTTCTTTTGTCTTTTTGTAAACTTAAAACTTTAATAAATACTATTTTTTAAAAAACCACCTTGAACTTGGCTTGGTAGCAAATTAGCAAACAATGCAGATCTCTGAAAAGTCTGAAGAATTAATCTCAGCCTTGGAAAAAGCACATCGAACTGAAAGAGCGTCACTTTTCCAACTTCCTTCTTTAGCTCTTTGCACTTCTCAATGTAGAAAAAGATTACCTCTTTCATCACCTTATGATCATGGGCGCAGTGGCAGGAACTCAGAGCTCTTGCCAGTGTAACAGGTGCCACACTGGCAACCTCTGTTCTTTGAACACACTCTGTGTCCAGGGGGTTAACAGGTTTTGCACAGAATTACAGCCATTGTGTTATATCTTCAATATGAAGAACAAACCTAAGAGCTGTTCCAACAGTAGCGTGCATTCCTTACAATCTATCCAAAAGCTAAACCATTGGCACACATACCCACCAACATAAAGACAGATAATTGCCACAGGACATGGACTCAGTTATAATAAGCAACATGAGACATGCAAAGCAAAAGTATTTTTTAAAAATAGAAAAGCTGACCCTTTGAATTTAGTTTTTCTCATAAATATGCATTTTCTATCTGACCTTTCCTGTATTCCAGCACAGAGCTGATTTGTTTTTCCTTCATCATTAAATGGTGTCATATCGTAAACAACCACTTCCAATAGGTAGCCATAAAATTGCATGCCCAATTGAGCTCATAATTTTCTCTGAATAATGTTATGTATTTTTGAGTCGCCTCTGAAAATAGATAACTATCCATTTCTGATTCCTCATTTAGCATTCTCGTGCTATATGCCTGTTAGCAAATGCTTGCTTTTTTCCACTTCTGTCACTATATGTCTTTTGTTTCTCAATACAAAGACCCCTCTACACCTTCAAGACCACTAACAGTTTCTCATTTAACATAATTGTTAAGATCATTTTTTCTCATTTGTTGGTCTCTGACAAAAGAGATGCCCGGGGAGCAAGGCTCTCATCTTCGCAATCATTTTGGACCTTCTAGTAGACAGGACCATGTTTATTTCCATTTTGAGACTGTTTCCTGAAACTTAGAAATACTACACTAAAAACCAGCGACTGAGGGACTGTTTTTGTCAGGTGTGTTCCAGTACCTATGAACATATATCTATATGTTTTATGAGAGGTAACATGACACATATACAAAAGCAACTTTCAGTATGATGAATGCATATGATATAATCAGCCCTAACTTGGTTGGCACCCTTGTTTGTTGAACATGAAATGACGAGCAGTCATTCAAAGCACTTTTCTTCCTTCTAGCAAACATTGCCTGACTCACACTGAAATGAGCAATAATAAAACCAAGAGGCATCAAAATAATACATTTTAACTTAGGTTATGTACACATCATACATTTCAAGCACATGGCTTCCCCGTAGAATCATGGGAAATGTAGTTCGCCCCCAGAGCTGTAATTCCCAGCACCCTTAACAAACCAAGACTCTTTGGAAGAGTGCTTTAAATGTATAGTGTGTTTGTAGTTTTACTGAGTAGGCTGGGGATAACTAAGGCACAAAAGGGCAAATCGAGAACCAAGCAACCCAACACTTTTGGAACTATTTCAGGCAAAATAATTTTCCCAAGTGGTATGTAGGGAAAGCATATTCAGATCATAATGTACAACACACAAACATGTATCTGTGGACAATGCAGGTGTGTGCCCTACAGTGGAATGACTTATATGTAGAACAACTACATTCTTCAAAGAAATGTGTAAAACCAAGGTTTAAACCCCCACTAAATGCTGAACCAAATGTTTTATAAAATTCCTTTGTTACATTATTTTGAGCACCACTTGCATCAGTAATTCTACTAGAAGGATTTACCTCAACTGTATGATTATTAATGTTCAGTAGATTAGGCCCATAAAATAGCATTTGCCTCATCATTAACAGAGAGTAATCCTCAAAACACATTTTTTCTCACTCTTTTTAAAAAAGCTTTTCTTAAACGCTGACAGCAATCCTCTTTTTTGCCACTTCTTATCAATCTATTGAAAGTGCTACCAAAGTATATATTTACTATCAATTGTTTTATATTCAAGGGACTCGTTTAGACAACCTTTATTTCTATTCATTTTTAAAAAGAGCATTATTTATGAGTGCAAAAAAAAATTGTATCTTTGTTGTTCAATGTAAAACACATGTTCTTGGAAACACCAGCTATTTTCAGACTTTCATTAGTAAAGCAGACCTCTGGAAGATATCACCAATTTCCTAAGATATCTGAATTGACATTTCTTTTCTTTTTAAAAAAAAGAGAATGAGGGCAACAAACAAAATATTTAATATCCAGCTTATATTATCGTCCATAGCCAAGTGAGAGAGAGCACTAAACAGCTGTATCAAGTGCAATGCTAATAATCTTTTCATATGTTTTAAAATAGGAATACAACAATACGAGTCCCTTTGGGCTAATAATATAAAGCCTTGCTGATTTTCCATCTTAAACTTATAGTGTCATATTTTTAAAAATAGTTTGATCTGATACAATTAAAGTGTGTTCAGTGTCTCTAGACAATGGCTTTATTTATTTATTGCATTTATGGGTGTTGCCATTAGAATCTCATTTATTAGACTCTGAAGTGCCTTTCAAAATGCAGGAACATTGTAAGGCAAATAATAATCGTTTGTGTGTAGTGTGTTGTGGAAAGCAGGCTGGGACAGACTTGACTCCTCCATCTCAAAACCTGACATCTGGCAAGCCCAGATCTGGTTAAGTCCCACGCCTAATGTTTGATAGATTATGTGTTTTGTTTAGAGTTGGTGATTTATCTGTGTGTCTGGACCAATCATACATTGCAAAGTGAAAGCAGTTGAAGGAGTCCTCGAAATAGGATGGAATTGAAGATACATAAACAGCGCTGCATCAAGCTGAAAAGATTGGCTGGCCCATCAATCCAAAACCATTTGCAGTCTGCATGTGCCCTTTGGGTCCGATCTGGAACCAAACTCCAGAGCTGACAGAGACATGGCCGGCAGAGAGGACTCTGCAGAGGGGGAGGAAGAGGCAGAAGAAAACAGGAACTTGGTTCATTCACACCACGAAAGTGAGAGAAGCCCTTCTCGCTCCGGATTGCTGCCTATAAGTTTTCACAGCAGCACAGAGATGCAAGTGGAAGTAGGGGGCTGGATTCAACTCCAGAGGAGGAGGAATTGGCTCCACCTGAGTCTCCAAGAAGTAAGAGGCGGAGCAAGCGATTAGAGCAAAGGAAGACCAGCAGGAAGCAGGGGCGGGCTGGGAGTATATCTGGCCTTGGAAGGGGCCGGAAGCCAGTCAAGTCAACTGACTCCGAGGTATGAGCTGTGGGAAGCTGGAATTGCTGAAAGTCCTTTAATGATAAATAAACGTCAACTAGTCAAACTGCCAGCATGTCATGTCTTATGTGGAAGAACTGCTAAACCTGACAAGAGCTGATGCTGAAATTGCCACCAGGGCTTCCGCCATCCTCCCAGCTCACCTGTGTGTGGCACAGCAGCAGACCCTCCCAGTGTCCCTATTTTCCAGGGACATCCCTGATTTAGAGAAGCCGCCCGGTTTCTGATTTGAACCCGGAATGTCCTGCTTTTCCTTAGGATGTCTCTATTTTCATTGGGGAAATGTTGAAGGGTATGGCGTTATCCGACCGCCGAGCAGTCTGAAGGCAATCCTGTATAGGGAAGGTGTTTAATTGTGTTTTTATATATGTTGGAAGCTGCCCAGAGTGGCTGGGGCAACCCAGTAAGATGTATGGGGAATAGATAGTAAAATCATCATTATGGACTGGGACGTCCCTAATTTCATCAGAGGAATGTTGGGGTGGCGTATGCAGCAGCACTGAGCAAGGCACAAGTTGATTACTTAAATCTACTCAGAATGTGTGGTGGAGCAGTTAGGTAATTTAAAACTCAAGGCTTAATGGTGTTACACAGTGCTATTTTTCTAGAAAAAGAGGTGCCGGAACTCACCATGAACAGCTCCCTTGTTCTCTTATAATGGTAATGGCGTCCCCTGGAACTGAGTTCCAGTGAGTTCCAGCTGAAAGAAATCATGATTTTACAGACTTCACCCCTTTTAAATGATGATGTGCATTACTTCTCTTTCTTAAATTTTGGGTGAACCAGCCATGCATTTGGAGATTCTCCTGCTCTGGAGACTCTCCTGCCACCAAATCCTGCCCTGGTGATGGCATTACTTGAAATAGCTGAGGCTGGGAACTACAAGCAGGCTTCCCATAGACATCTGGCTAACCACTGTGAGAAAAGGATGCTAGACTAAATGGTCCTTTGGCCAGATCCAGCAGGGCTCTTCCTGCTTAATGTACCTAACTTGCTCTGATGAAACATCATGGAAGCTAGTCAGAGGCATGCGAGACTGCACTGTAGCTCCAACCTTCAGGTTTAAACTAACCAGACATGAAGATATTTCAGGAGCCACAGTGGTGGACCTGGATGTAAGAATCCCAGGTTCAGATCAGTGCTCATGTATGAAGCTCGTTGAGCCTCAGACCTCTATCCAGCCTAACTTAACCCACAGGGTTGTTATAAGGCACAAATGTCGCTTTTGATTCCTTAGAGAAAAAATATCTGGGAGAAAAAAGAGCCAGTGTGGTATAGTGATTGGTCTAGAACCTAGGAGACTAGAGTTCAAATTCCTACTGAGCCATGATGTTCACTGGGCCAGTCATCGCCTTTCAGCCAATCTTACTTCACGTGGTTCTTGTGTGTGGAGGGCGGAACAATGTGTGCCTCCTTAGGTTCCTTGGAGAAAAGCGATATAAGTGCTGCTAAGAGGAAGAAGAAGAGGAAGAAGAATAAGAATTCAAAACATAAAATATTCCTAGGTTTAAGACTATAATTCAGCCACTGCTTGTTGTAAAGTCTTTGCAGCCTTCAGGGAAAACCACCACATTTTAAATCCTGGGTGTTCCTTAATATCTTAGAAATCAAATTTCATGGAGTCTAATGTGCCTATGATATCTGTGACAGAAGTTCGGCTTTAGCCATAATTAATGTCTGCCACCCAAGATATTTATTCTTCCCTATTAATAGCAGCTTGCATCATAGTTGCGGGATGTGCAAATTATGCTGATGCCATCCCTTAATGAGAACAACATGTGTTCTTGGCCTTCATTACCTGGACTTCATTACTCACACGGCACTAAAATTTATAGAGGACAGCTAGTTAATTGGAGGAACAAGCAAGAGGAAAGAATAGGCTGCTGTTTGGTACATGAACTGCAAATGGGTTTTTTTAAAAAAAAAAACCACCCAGTTGCCTGAATTGCATTCTCACAAAAGGAAAGCAAAACAGCCTTGTGAAAGTTGGCAATGCAAAGGAAAAAAATAAAAGTTAGCAGAAGAAAATAGTTTTCCATATACGGTACATTTCAAACATGCACACCCCAGTAATCAAGGTAATGTGAAGAAATATATTTGATACAGTGTGGGGCCTCACATGCACTCTGTTATATACACCAAATCCCTTTTCTCCTCCCCTTCCCAAATATCCTCTCAATTTACTTCAGCAGAGTTGCCATCTAATTACACTTACAGCTCGGGGGGGTGGGGAGCTGTGGCCCTCCAGATGTTTTTGAACTCACATTAGCCCCAAGCAGCATGGGATGATGGGAGCTGTAGTCTAGCAATATTCTGATTCCTAGGTCTGACTTAAGGCAACATTTGAAGTGAATTTGGGGTGCTGGCTTGAACAGTGTACCTGAGGAATGTCAAAGGGAGCTGAAATTATTTGTATAAGGATAGCAACATTTCTTAGAGGGGATTTCAAGAGGGCTTGGAATTATCTTGTTTGATTTAACAAAGTTCGCTGAATTAGTTCAAAAATCTCTGAACTGTACCTTGAAAGTAGTTCCCATAATTGTTAGGTGAACTGAACATGAATAAAGTTCATTTTGGGACGGCAATGACGTTAGGAGACTACTATTTTCCTCAGGTTATTGTTCACAGAGTTCCCTGGGAAGAGGGATTGATCGTTAAACCAGTCTGGGGAATTGTAGCTTTGGAGAAGAATAGGAGTCTCCTAATGATTCTCAGCACCATTAACAGTACATTTCCCAAGATTTTTTGAAGGAAGCCATGGTGTTCAAGGTAGTATGATCCTGATTTAAATGTACAGGTAAAGGTAAAAGACCCCTGGGTGATTAAGTGTGTCGCTCATCTTGTTTCAGGCTGAGGGAGCCAGCGTTTGTCCACAGACAGCTTTCTGGGTCATATGGCTAGCATGACTAAACCACTTCTGGCACACGGAGGACCATGACAAGTGCCAGAGCACACAGAAACACCATTTACCTTCCCGCCGCAGCAGTACCTATTTTTCTACTTGAAGTGGTATGTTTTTGAACTGCCAGGTTGGCAGAAGCTGGGACAGAGCAATGGGAGCTCACCCTGTTGCATGGATTCAAACCGCCAACCTTCTTATCAATAAGCCCAAGACGCTCAGTGGCTTAGACCAGGGGTCTGCAACCTGCGGCTCCGGAGCCGCATGTGGCTCTTTTACACCTTTGCTGCGGCTCCGGGGGCGGATGCTAGCAAGGGGAGGAGGCGCATTGTGCGCCCCGACACTCCCCACTGTGATGGGCGCTGTACTGGCTGTGACGTCGCATGGGGGTGGTGTGTGCGTTAGTCACGCACCGTCCCAACGTCACCTTCCCGCCCGCCCATTACATTGTAAGGGGCGTATACGCTGGTCACTGCATTGAAGGGGGCATGTACGCTGGTCACTGTTTTGAAGGGGAGTGAAGAACACACACACACAAAAAGGTAACTTGTTAATTTAACGTTTATTTCCATGAGGAGGAGAAATTCTGAGGGGTCAAACGAAGAAATAATAAAAAAGTGACAAAAAAGTTATTTTTATAATGACGAGTTTTGCGGCTCCCAGGTTGTTTTTTTCTTCGGATACGGGTCCAAGTGGCTCTTTTTGTCTTAAAGGTTGCAGACCCCTGGCTTAGACCATAAATGTATAATGCAGATGCGACTATGTCAGAGGCACTTTGTAGCATTGTGGGAAATGTACCGGTAAATGTGTGATTCAGGTGACCCTCTGCTCATTGAAGTGCCTTTTCTACAGCCCTCCACCACTACCCACTAACATGGTAAGCACCCCCGCAAACACACACACATGGCAGCAACCCAGCCCCTTGGCCTGACATATCTCTGTCTTGCCTAACCCCAACTTGGCAGGAGTCAGACACAGCAACAGAACTAAAGGGGATTTTAAAATATATACTATTGATAAAAAATGTATACAGTCATACCTGGGGTTGAAGTAGCTTCAGGATGACTATTTTTGGGTTGTGCTCCGTGGTGACCCAGAAGTAACGGAGCGTGTTACTTCCGGGTTTTGCCACTCGCGCAGACACTCAAAATGACATCACGTGCATGCACAGAAGCGGCGAAACACGACCCGCACATGCGCAGTCGCGTCTTATGTTTACTTCATGATGCGAACGGGGCTCCCGAATGGATCCCGTTCGTATACAGAGGTACCACTGTATGTGAAAAGAATTGCCCTGCAATAAATATGAGGCAGATTAGTGGCTCTGTACAAATCCGGGATAATCGCACAATTGCACAATTTATTAAAAGGCAACTTAGATACACCACAAAAGTGGAGTGGCCTGATTTGGGGTCCATCACCATGAACTGCTGATGTAAAATAACTTGTGCAGCATGTATTGTATCCTGAGTAGACAACTGTTTCCTTTTGTCAGGAAACGGAACCCAATGTTAATTAAAATCATTACTTTTTCAGGGACCACTACAGCAAGAAAAGTGTATAGTCTGATTATTTGTAATATAGATTTTTATATACTTATAAATACATGTTTAAATTACATTTTCCCCAGGGAACACGACATTATCCGAGGGTGGCAGGCAAGTTGGGGCAAGTATTAGGTTTCCCGGCAAATATAAAGGCTTTCATTCAAAAGGACATTTATTCCAATATGAATGTGCATAGATGCACAATGGTTTGGTTAACTTTCCAAAGTGGGGGTGTTTTAAGAAAGCCTTTTTAAAAAGAAAAAGAACCACACAATTAAACCAAAATCATACTATTAATCCAAAAAAAGCACTAGGTGACATTTTCAAAGTATGTAGAGGGAGATGAACAGATGGCGCCTGTGTGCATTTCCAGAGTTGTGTTTTGAACTTGCAGCTCAAAAGGCCTAGGGGTAAAATTAACAGTTAATAAATATGGTGCTTTCAAATATTCATTGCTTTGGAGGAAATAGCTCCTAAATAGAAAGCGTTGACGCAAGTAAATAATAACCCCAGAGAAATGTCCAGTCCATAGCACATTTTGGAAACCTTTGCCATTTCTCCCTTTGTCTTTCCCACCCACAATCCATTGTTTATTTTCCTAGAATTCTTGCTCACGGTTTAATAAGACTCTATCATGAGTCCTTTACTCTGAAGTAAAAGGAAACCAGCATCACCCTCTCTGTTCCAGGTGATTTTCATCCACAAACAGGGAGGCACACTACTGGACTTTCTCCTCAAATATGCAAAAGCACAATGATACCATTTTAAACAGACATGGCCTCTCCCAGAGAATTCTGGGAGCCGTAGTTTGTTAAGGGTGCTGAGAATATTTACTAGGAGACCTCTATTTTTGTCAGAGGGATTAACTGTTAACCCATTCTGGGAAATGTAGCTCTGTGAGGGGAAATAGGGGTCACCTAACAATTCTCAGCACCCTTAACAAATGCTTGCAGAAGTCTTTGGGGGAAGCCATGACGGTTTATAGTGCTATTATAGTACTTTAGGTGTGTGGAGTGAATGTGGCCTACGTATAGCCCCATTCATACATGACTTGTGTGTAGAACATAATGTGTAAACCGCTGAGCATAGTTCCAGTGAGTCCCATTCACAATATTGTGTCTTCCTTTTTCTACAACTGCATCTTGAGTGGCGCTATCAAGAAAAGCCAAAGCACGAGCTCCTGCTCACCTGAGACACCAGAGAGCTACTGCCAGTCAGTGTTAACATACTGAGCTAGACGGACCAACAGTCAGAGTCTGTATGAGGCTCTTATGATCTGCACAGTTGGGACGCTTGCACCACTGGGTGTCCTGAACACATGGTGCCCCTCCTCACCAGAAGACGCTAGCACACTGGGCTTTCTTTCCAGACAACCATGACGGAAGAAGTCTTCTGAAGGCACAATCTTGTCCCAAGGTTTTGGGGCATGGGACAAAGAGTGTATCCATGCTTCACACACTACATGTGTGGAAGACATAAATTAGGGCCTTAAGTCAACAATGTAGGTGGATTTCTGGATGTGGTGAAGTAGAAGTGTGGTTGCCACACTGAACACCCAGCTTGCAACTGAACCAGCGTGTTTATATTTTAAGAAGAGCCACCACAACCATGTTGGGCAGTAAGCCTGTCTCCAATTTATAACTAGATTTAATATTTTGCCATGGACAGTGTTAAATATGGCTCTCTTTGGCCTGGATTAAAATCCCTGCTAAACTGTGGGGTGCAGAACCATTTTACTTTTGGTTTGATTTTTATATTTATATTTTTAAAGTGCCTGCATGTTCTTTAACATGGTTAGCTCCTCCCCATTAAACACAGAAGGCACAGAAGCAGCAATCAAGTCCGATTTCTGTGATTATTGCCACAAAATATAAATCTTTAAATGTGCATGTCATGTATGCTATTATTCATTGATAGCAGTACATATTACATTTCCATTCAGCCTGGAGTATATTTTGTACTTGAGTTTTAAAAAGCGAAGTGTGAATTGACTCTGTGGATGGCTCAGGTCAAATCAATATCAATAATAAACAATGAATTTGAGAAACACAGGACAAAGTGAGAAACGATTACAAATGATGCATAAAAAGCAATATTTTTATAGCAGCATAGTTGGACTTATGAAGTCTCTTGTGAGCCATAAAAAAATAGTTTAACCCTGAAGTCACTTATTTGAATGAACCCTCAGGTAATGTTGGCTTTTATGCTGATTGTCTTTTAAATAGTTTTGGTATTATAGTTTTCATTGCTTTGATTATAAATTGTTTCTGAAAACTGGCTTTACAAAAACATATACATAAAGATGAACTACAAAGAAACAATCTCCCCTATAAAAATTGAATAATAATTATAGATAAGGAAGGTGAAAATTGAAATGTATGTAGAAGCGCCAGAAATCACTGATGTAGTTAAAATTGATAGGGGGTGGCAAGTAAACAACATTGCAAATGCACTATATTGATTTCAGTTGTAATTACTTAGAATTTCATTACTACATGACATTTTTGTACATTAATAATGTTTTGCAAAGCCCACTTGGAGATATTTAGAGAATTTAGGTTTTGACAAGATTTATAGCATTGTACAACCATTTTTAAATCTCCTGACAAAACTGGAGAACTGGATTGAAAGAAGCATCTTTTCCTTCCTACCTTTATACACCACTATGCCTGAAGTGCAACGCATAGAGCAATATATTCATGGGAGGCTTTTTATGCCAGTAGAGACATCCCACTGGCGAAAGGGTGGTGGTGGAAGGAGCTTTTGCAAACTTACCCCTGCAGCCCAGTGGTTCCTCCCACATTGTTCCAGAAAATCGCCTAACCCTCAAGTGCCAACTGGCTAGATCTAATCTAGAGAATTTGGGATTTTGGCTGCAAAAGCACCATAGATTTAGAAAGCCCTTGACTTCCCCAAAGAATCCTGGGAACTGTGGTTTATCCCTCACAGAGTTGCAATTCCAAGCACCCTTAACAAACTACAGGTCCCAGGATTCCTCAGGTAATTTTGGCTTTCGTACTGCTTTTATTCTTATTGTATTTTTAATATGGTTTTAGTATTATGGTTTTCATTAGTTGAACCTACACCATTGTCAAAATCATCTAAATCTATTTTTAGGCATCTTAATTTCTAGATGCACTTATTTTATCTTGAAAAATAGAGATTATATATGTGAGAGAGAGGGGGGGGAGAGAGTCTCTACAAGAGTAAACAGATGCCAAGTTTAGATTTTCTGCCCAATTGATGTCAGTGACTAGTTCACATTGAGTTCCCAACTAGGCATCATTTTCAGGACATAAGCAATCGCTCTCAGTAATAAAAGCACAATAAATTAAAAAATAAATAACAAGCAAGGTCTGGCAATTCCATCAAGTTTAAGCATGCAAATGGCACCGAACCTTTGCAGCGGTCCAGCAAGAAAAGTCGTATATGGGGACAATAGTACAGCTTTTGCAATGAGCCTGTAGGATTCATCCTATTGAAATGGCTGCAGCTATATTAAACCCCATGAATTATTACAAAATTAAACTTCATAAGCAATATGCCTGGGCTTTGTGTGATGCATTTGCTAAAAGAATCTTTTGATTTATTGTCTTCTGCTGAAGCATTGTGAGTGAGACAGGGTCTGAATAAAACTCATTTCATTAGGCTACCTTATTACCTGGCAGGTTTAGATCCACACATGAGAAACATTATCCCATCGTACCTGTAATAGCACTACCTGATGAAATAAACACCCAACTCCTTGAAAGATGGCCATATGAGCCTGGTTTTCAAATAATGCATTCTTCCTTCAAGTTCTTATGGAGACAGTACAAAGCTCTTTTCTACAGAGCTGCATACGATATTGGGGCTCAAAATGTCACCTCTTACCAGAAACCCATGTTCAAATTCAGGAATATGCCCTCATCCAGCAATCAGAGCTACAAGATGGGGGTTCCCAAATCCAGCCAATGCAATCCCCACCAGCACTGCCCAGTCTGTGATCTCCTCTTTGCATCCACAAGGACATGATCCTCACCAACTGTCTGGAGTTGTAATGCAGATGGAAATTGCCATACAATGGGGTGGAGGACCTGAGGTTCTCCAGATGTTGTTGGACTTCAGCTCCCATCAGCCCCAGCCAGAGTGGGAAATAGACGGGGATCATGGGAGTTGTAGTCTAGCAACACCTGGGAAGCCACAGGTTTCCCATTCCTGCCACGCAGGCTACCACTTCTGCACAAAACCTGTTTGCACACAACTAGCGGGTGAGAGGGTTTTTTATTTATTTGTTCTTGTTACCCAAAGGTCTCCAAGTGACTTACCAGACATTAATGCATTAAAATAAAGGAGTTCATAGAGGTCATTAAAAGGTACAGTGGTACCTCGGATTAAGAACTTAATTCGTTCCGAGGTCTGTTCTTAACCTGAAACTGTCCTTAACCTGAAGCACCACTTTAGCTAATGGGGCCTCCTGCTGCCACTGCTGCTGAACGATTTCTGTTCTCATCCTGAAGCAAAGTTCTTAACCCGAGGTACTATTTCTGGGTTAGCGGAGTCTGTAACCTGAAGCGTCTGTAACCCGAGGTACCACTGTGTATAGTAAAGCCACCATACATAATAGAAGGCATACATAATATAAAGCCTGCATTGCATACCCCAGCGCATGAGTTAAACTATGGAACACCCTCCCACAGGACACAGTGAGGACCATCAAACTGAATGGCTCTGTAATAAGATTAAGCTCAATTCACAGAGGACAAAGCTATCAATGGCTGCTAGCCACAATGGCTATGCTGTAGCTCCACTGTCAGAGGCACTATGCCTCTTAATCCCTGAGGGATAGCTCAATTGGTAGAGTGTGAGACTTAATCTCAGGACTGTGGGTTCAAGCCCCACATTGGGTGAAGGATTCCTGCCTTGCAGGGGGTTGGACTATATCAGGGGTCTGCAACCCGCGGCTCCGGAGCCGCATGTGGCTCTTTTACACCTTTGCTGCGGCTCCGGGGCGGATACTAGCGAGGGGAGGAGGCGCATTGTGCGCCCCGGCACTCCCCACTGTGGCAGGCGCTGTACTGGCTGTGACGTTGCATGGGGGCGGTGCGTGCGTTAGTCACGCACCGTCCCAACATCACCTTCCCGCCCGCTGTCAGATCGGAGGGCAGCGGCGCGCATGCTTTAAATGTTGCAGTGGTTTTGCGGCTCCCAGTTGTTGTTTTTTCTTCGGAAACGAGTCCAAGTGGCTCCTTTTGTCTTAAAGGTTGCAGACCCCTGGACTATATGATCCTCGTAGTCCCTTCCAGCTCTTTGATTCTATGCAAGTGGGCTTTGCCTCTTTCTTTATTTCTTTTCCGAATTCCTTTTACATTTTTAATGGACAAACCTGGGCCATTACACAAAGATTCCACCTTAATTAGGATTTGCCAATATTTGATATAAATGCAATATACAGAATGAATATAATTTTGCCATTATGTTTGTGACAGTTTGGTATGATGTGAATTAAATACCCCCAAAAAATCTATTATTATTATTATTAGCCCTTATCTGAAGGATTCTCCACCCCTCTGGAACAGAAGCGAATATGAGGTAAACACGGTAAACATGAGGGGGGAGGCAGTGTTGTGCACTGATTAGAGTGTCAGACTAGGACCTGGGAGATTAGGTTTCAAATCCCCACTCAGCCATGAGGCTCACTGGGTGGCCTTGTGCCAGTCACTGCCTCTCAGTCTAACCTACCTCAAAGAGTTGCTGTGGGGATTAAATGAGGAGATGGAGTCTATAAAGATGAATGTATTGCCAAGAATGCTGTTTTTGTTTCAATCACTACAAATTCTGGACAAAATGGACTGTTTCAAGAAGTGGCAAAGAGACATTTCCAGATTTGTCTGGCAGGGCAAGAAGCCCAGAATAAAATTTAAAATATTAACTGATGCAAAAGAAAGAGGGGGATTTGCCCTGCCAGACTTTAAACTCTATTATGAATCAGCAGCTTTCTGCTGGCTGAAAGATTGGCTGCTTCTTGAGAACACAGACATTTTGGATTTAGAAGGTTTTAACAATGTTTTTGGGTGGCATGCATACTTGTGGTACGACAAGGTTAAAGCACATAAAGCATTTAAAAACCATATTGTCAGGAAAGCATTGTTTAATGTCTGGACAAGATATAAAGACTTACTTGAAAATAAAACCCCAAGGTGGTTGTCACCGATGGAGGCAAAGGCTCAGAAAAAGCTCAATATGGAGGCCAAGTGGCCGAAATATTGGGAAATTTTGGAGCAGGAAGGAGACAAATTGAAATTGCAGAGTTTTGAGAAACTAAAAGATAAAGTGCGAGACTGGCTTCATTATTACCAAATAAGAGAGGCCTATAATTTAGACAAAAAAATTGGCTTCCAGGTGGAAAAATCAAAGTTGGAATCAGAACTGCTAGATCCTAAAACAAAGATACTTTCAAGAATGTATAACTTGCTGTTAAAATGGAACACTCAGGACGAGACGGTTAAATCTGTTATGATTAAATGGGCACAGGACATTGGACATAACATTATGTTTGCAGACTGGGAACAGTTGTGGACCACAGGTATAAAATTTATGGCATGTAATGCCCTAAGAGAGAATATTATGAAAATGATTTATAGGTGGTACATGACCCCAGTCAAGCTTGCAAAAATCTATCATTTGCCCGATAATAAATGTTGGAAATGTAAAGAAACTGAAGGTACATTCTTTCACCTTTGGTGGACGTGCCCAAGGATTAAGGCTTTCTGGGAAATGATCTATAATGAAATGAAAAAGGTATTTAAATATACCTTCCTGAAGAAACCAGAGGCCTTTCTTCTGGGCATTGTCGGCCAAGTGGTGCCAAAGAAGGATAGAACTTTTTTATGTATGCTACAACAGCAGCAAGAATACTTATTGCAAAGTATTGGAAGACACAAGATTTACCCACTCTGGAAGAATGGCAGATGAAGGTGATGGACTATATGGAATTGGCAGAAATGACTGGCAAAATCCGAGACCAGGGAGAAGAAATGGTGGAGGAAGATTGGAAGAAATTTAAAGATTATTTGCAGAAATACTGTAAAATTAATGAATGTTAAAATGATGTTGGACTGAAAAGAAGTGGTTTTGGTAATACGGTTAATAAGAATAGGTAAATATAGATAGTTATATGGATGAAAATATATAGTTATAATAGGTCAAGTTATAGAGCAAAGATAAATGAAAGAGGGTAAGGATTTGCTGAAAAGACTTGGAAAACGGGAATACAAAAGGGGAGGTGTGAGGAGGTCAAGGAAATAAGCAAATGAGCTCAAAGATGCTGAAAATGGATTTATTCTTTTTTAAAATATTTTTTCCTTCTTCTTTTTCCTATTTCTTAATTATCTGTTTTTTGTATTTTGTATCATTTTCTTTTTTTTTTAGGTTGCTTTATTGTTAACTTTCTCGTTAGCTTGTGTTTGTTAGTTTTTGTTTGTTTTCTCTCTATGTGTAATTTTTTGCATAATCTCAATAAATATTCTAAAATAAATAAATAAATAAATGAGGAGATGGAGAATAATGCCCACCACCTTGAGCTCCTTGGAGGAAAAGGTGGGATATAAATTCAATAGATGGTTAACTAATAAAGAAAAGGGAAATCCCATTGCATGGGTGAAAATCCCTTCTGCTCAAACAGCGACACCACTGGATACAACCCAATACGAATCCATTTAGTTCCCAGTTGATTTAGGTTTTGTTAAACAGGCATGGATCTGGCCCCTTAAGCCAGCAGCACTCTGAAGTGCTGATATTGTGATGTTGCAGCTGCCAGGTGGGTACATATAAATCTCAGGAGATATCTCAGGATGCTGATGCCTCAGATCAATTGAAAATAGGCCCATCAGAGAAGTGATGTATTAGGTCTCATTTTTATTCTCCTTGGGGGCAGTGGGGGTTGATGTCTTGGGGGTGTACGTCTGTTTCTCTAAATTGCCAGGACAACATGATGGTTGGCGTCAGGTTACCTCAAGTTCATCCCATCTCAAACAGTTCAGCTTGACCCTATCAGATATCACGTCTCTTTCACTTGGCAGTGGAGAGTCATTTACATTAGTCTGTAATTGTTTATTAAGTGGATCTGTGTTCTTTGGAGGGATCAGATAGCTTGGGGAATTGGTAATGGGACAGCGCTAGCCCCTTACGTCCAGCTTGCCTATTCTCATCTGCCACAGTTCTTAGCAACCTGAATGCCTTATGTTCCGAGAAATATGTTCAGTAGCTTCAGACTGAGAATGCACATCAATAGTATCATTTGTATAGTCCAGGCACTGCAGAGGTTCACATAAAGCCATTGTTCTCTTGCAAAAAAAGGGGGGGTCCATCATAGTTGGCATTGCCAACAATAAGGTCAAGTGGATTAAGTGAGTGAGGAACAAATATCCACCTGTTCAGTTCACTCCATAAAACAGAGCAAAACATTCTGGGAAGTACTTTAAAATGTTCCACTCTATGAGACTAGATCCACTAGATCTTGGTCAAAAGAAGTTGTTGGTTTTTCTTAAGGGCACCTGCCGGTCCCCATAGTTTGGGCAAAGTATAAGAACAGCAAGTGTTTTTTTAATAAATACTTTTATTTCATCTTTAATGGATATAAGGCAAGAAAAACTACTTTAACAGGGTATCAGAAACCAAAAACAGAGAACAAAACCTAACAAATATTTAGGCATGTAAAAGAAACACAGTTCCCCGTGGATTGAATATGACAGTCCAGATGAAGAAGAAAAAGAAGAAGAAGATTCTTGTGTAAACAAGATACACTAATGTATTGAGTCAAAACAGCATAATTTCAAATTAGGCAGAATTGTGATTATGGTTGACTTGAGAATGTTACTTGAGACGGAGTCTGGAGGTTCTGGTCCTTGTATAAATTTCATACTATGCATCATTTTCAGTTTTCAAATGCTTAGACCAGTTTCAGGGGATTTTACCGAGAGAGCTTTCAGAAGGTTTTTGCACTGGGGCAAGAACAACAGCTAAGAAGCTCCTCCACAAAACACTCAGACAGATTTTTGCACAGGAACCTAGGGTAAGGCTTTGTAACATCGTGCCAGAAATGTTATCACCCACCCACCCCAGAGCACTTTCATACTGTTGTTATTTGGGGGGGTAGGATTCACTCACACTCCCATTTATAAGGTTGTGCAGTAATAGTTGATGGGGAGCTCTTGCACAGCAAACCCAGCTTCCCCAAAAGATATTGAAAGTAATAGGCAAATGCACTTGAAAGTGTAGGGTAACATTTGCTTTGACACAACATCATCTAACCTCCCTGAAAGCATATCCCAGTCTGTGTTCTTTAAGTAGCCTACATTGTCTAATCTCCATGCAAATAAATAAGAAAAAATGCTTAGTAAACAGATCATATGGAAGCACTCATGTTCCACCAGATTTCCAATTAGGTAAGATTGGTCAGGGTGTCCCAAATGATCAACTCACAAAATGGTAACTTGAACACCACTATAAGCTACCCCCTTGCTAAATGGATGTCTGAAATAACCACTTGTCTGGCTCGTCCTCAGGACATACTAGGTAAACTCTTCTACAAAAGGTGACTACCCCTTTTTTATCCATTCATGCGACACTTAGAACATTTTATATGAAGGAGATGTCGCGGAGACCAGAAGTGATATTTTTCAAGCAGTGTAGGTCTGAAAACTGAACAGTGATTTCTGGATTTTCCCAGCTTACTCTAAACTGCATTTTAAAAATTTAGGAAGCAAATACTGCAGATCAGTGTTGCATTGATGCAGATAGGTGCAGAGGACTTCCCCGTGGGAAATGACATTTGTGAGACTGCCTGAGAAGGTTTGTTTTTGCAGTCACAAACCACCTACTAACCCAGTCTCAAATTAAATTGTGCTTAGCAATTTCAGTGACCTGGGCCTAGCAGCTGAATTTTATGCTATCACAAAAAGGTTTTGAAATGCGCATATTTTTTTTAAAAAAATGCCATAGTTCCTTGCATTTCAGAGAAAGTACAAAGGATTTTTTCTTATTTCATCCTCGGGATATTTTTAGTTTGTTTCTTCTCCTTTCTCTCTTTTTTCATTCTTCAGAAGTTGTTTGTACACTTCCAGGGTGGATCAACCACTTCCAGCATACTGAAATCTCTCAGAGTTAAAACATATGTACCATAGCATCATGGGTGGTGCTGATACTAACCTGAAACTGTTGCATAAAAAAGCAACTGGGAACTTCATCTTCCATCGGTCTCCATCATCAGATCATAGATGAGGTTCCACGTGCCCTGAAGGACCAAGTTCACAGCTGGGTGGCTTTTCTGGAGTTGACACTAGCTGAGGAAGCACAGGTAGCGGCAATGGCTAGGAGTGTCTATTATCCACTAAGGCAAATAAGGTCATAGCTGATGTTTTAGCCTTAGTGGATAATAGACACTTCTAGCCTAGGGCAGGCCTTGCCTCTGTTGTGCATGCCATGATAGATTTCTGTAATGCAATCTATGTGGGGCTGTCTTTAAGGAGAGTATAGAAACTTCATGCGGTGCAAAATGTAGTAATTCATATATTGGTTGGGGCAAACAATCAGAGCATATTACACAAGTGTTATATGACTTTCAATGGTTGCTGATGTATTTCTGGACCCAATTTAAGGTGTTGGTGCTAACTGATAAAGCCCTAAGGTGTTACCTGATGACCAGGTTACCTGAAGGACACCTCGCCCTTTACTTGTATTGGCCTGCATTCATTTTAAGATCAGCTTCAGATGCCCTCCTTGTCTGCCTGTCAGTAGAGCAAGCTAGACTGGTAGGTACAAGGGGAGCATCTTTTGTGGTGGTTCCACAAATCCGGAATTTCCTCCGAGAGGTAGATGACCTTTTTCTTTGCAAGCATCTAAAAAGAGTTTTGAGGACCCACCTTATTCATATGGCTTTTCACTAAAAATACTGTGGTTGTGTAGGCCTCCTGGCTAGAGGCTTTTAAAAGTTTTTAGTTGGTTTTAACTTGGTTCAAAAGGATCAAATGTCAAGAATAGTGAGGAAATTCTGAGTGTGCCCTTGTGCACTATAATATAAGTTGTGTGTTACTGGAGCAGATTCAACATCCTTTGCCAATCCAATAGGCACCAAGTGACCCATCAGAAATCTGCCAGTGGTCCACTGAGGCAAGTTGATCTGCGCTGATCCATTGACATATCCTCCAACATCTATCCAATGAAAATAGGGACATCTTATTCTGTTGTTGTTGTTGTTATATTTATACTCTACCCATCTGTCTGGCAATGTATGGATAAACAGATGATAGATTATAATTGAAAATAAACATACAGTATATGAACTAGAGGGTATGGTGATTTTGTACCCACCAACATTTCTCCAATGAAAATAGGGATGTCCTATTCAAGTAGTAGTAGTAGTAGTAGTAGTAGTAGTAGTATACCCGGCCCATCTGACTGGGTTGCCCCAGCCACTCTAGGCAGCTCCCAACAAATCTAAAAACATAATAAAGCATTAAAAAAATTAAAAAACTTTCCTAAACAAGTCTGCCTTCAGATGTCTTCTAAACACTGTATAGTTATCTCCTTGCGTCAGGAGTCACATAACCCCATATCCTCTAATATTTATCTGATAAAAATAGGGGTGTCCTAAGGAAAAGTGGGGCATTCTGGGGTCAAATCAGAAGCCAGGGTGGCTTCTATAAATCTGGGACTGCCCCTGAAAAACAGGGGCATTTGGAGGGTCTGCACTGAACATCCACTGATCACTTCCATTGAGGACATATTCTTTCTTCTAGGTTTGGGCCTAGAAAAGAAAATCAAAGAAAGAACATGTGCCTGAAGAATGAATGGCCAACCTCCTTCCAAGGCAGCCAGAAATTTCTGGTCCTGTTTTCAGGAATAATAATAATAATAATAATAATAATAATAATAATAATAATAATATTTATACCCCACCCATCTGGCTGGGTTTCCCAAGCTACTATGGGCAGCTCCCAGCAGAATAGTAAAAACACGAGAAAACATCAAACATTAAAAACTTCCTACCATCAAACAGTTATTCTGAAGATCCGCTGGTCTCAAACAAAGAGTTCTGTGCTAGAAGAATCTGATGAAGATCCTTTTGCACAGCACTTTGGACTGTTATATATTTTGGGAGTGTGTGGGGAACATTTCAATCTGCCTACACGTTTTATTGGTTGCTTACTTAAAGGTTGCTAACTTTTCATACAAGATACTTACACCCATTACTTATATTTCCCACACACCTGTAAATCTTCATGGGCAAGAATACATATTTTATTCTATTTTAAATGGCATCCAGTTTCTGTCCTGCGTTTAACAACATTCACACACACCTTGAGAGTGTGTGAGAAGCCAAAAGCTGTGATCAGGCCCATGTGTGAAAACACTCTGACAAGATGCAAGAGAGTGTCGGGCTGAGAATTCATAGACCTGGAATTCATTAGCAAAGTGAATACAGTATCTTGTGGCTTAAATAAGGATTGTACACATTACAATGTTACTGTCCCCCTTTGGTGTTACAATGATCCTTTAATATTCATGCTTTGATGTTCTCTCAAATGCAGGACTTCTGTTGGAGGAAGGGAACCTTTAGATCTCTAGATGCAACCCAAGCAGTTTTGCATACACTAGAGATGTCAGAAAAACCAGGCCCGGAAAATACATTTGGGGACTTGTAAAGACTGCCGTATGGGACGCGGGTGGCGCTGTGGGTAAAAGCCTCAGCGCCTAGGGCTTGCCGATCGAAAGGTCGGCGGTTCGAATCCCCGCGGCGGGGTGCGCTCCCGCTGCTCGGTCCCAGCGCCTGCCAACCTAGCAGTTCGAAAGCACCCCCGGGTGCAAGTAGATAAATAGGTACCGCTTACCAGCGGGAAGGTAAACGGCGTTCCGTGTGCTGCGCTGGCTCGCCAGATGCAGCTTTGTCACGCTGGCCACGTGACCCGGAAGTGTCTCCGGACAGCGCTGGCCCCCGGCCTCTTGAGTGAGATGGGCGCACAAACCCCAGAGTCTGTCAAGACTGGCCCGTTCGGGCAGGGGTACCTTTACCTTTACTTTAAAGACTGCCGTAAAAAGAGATAAGCTTTACCAGCCCCCCAAATTTTTCTCAGGGAGGGAAACTGGGGTGAAACTTGGGAATTTGTCTCTGATTTTAATGTGAGCCAGATTTTAATATTATCTGACCTTATTATGTGTGCCAGCAGTTGCCAACATAGCACCAAGGGCTCTCCCTGGTACTCACAAAGTCTCTGAGCACATGCATACACACTCCACACTGTCCCGTTGGTCATGAGATTGTGAAGGTGATCACAAGTTCCACAGAATATTCCACACTAAACCTTGTGTGGCAGTTCCTACACTTGGATCTCTCTGTGCATTGATATTAGGCAAACACCTTTATGGTTTTGTTTTCAGCTCCTGCTAAAAATGTTTTTGTTCCAGCAAGCCTAGCCAGGCATGTAATTCTGACACATAATTTTGGTAGATAGAAGTGTTTTTAAATTGCTGGTTTTGTTTTCTTTCTTTTTTTATTTAAAAAACCCTTGCTTTTGATGTTTGTATTTTACTGACATTAAAATAAATATTTTAAACTGTCTTGTAACCCACTTAGAAGTCTTTTGCTCTAATAGGCTTTATATGAATGGAAAGAAAGAAAGAAAGAAAGAAAGAAAGAAAGAAAGAAAGAAAGAAAGAAAGAAAGAAAGAAAGGATGTAGCCAAGCTCCTGTGAGTGGGAGAAGCAGGCCTGCCTTTGTCCACGTCAAATATTGGCGTTTTCATTAGGAGGACGGTATCCAAACTTGCTGCATGGTGTATTGTCACTAAACCCCTCTTTCCCCAAATCCAGCCGGCAATGATGATCTTATTTCAGTTTTTGTCATGAGCTGACAGATGATCCCATTAGCTGCAACTCTTCTCCATGAAGTGCAGTCATGGGGAGACAAATAGACCTTTATGAAACCTTCGCTATTAACACTATTTGTTTTGCCACCAGTTGACAACTTTAGGAAATTGCTCATAATTGGCTGCTGTTGTGAAAGCACAGGACTCTCTGCCATTATTATGCTATTGATTTTCAATAATTCCTTCCCTCCTCCCACCCCGTTCTCCCCACCTTCACTCTTTCCTCTCTTAGATGCTTTTGTGTTTCTGCTATAAAGGCCCGCAAAGAGAGTCGTTGAGTAGGGTCTGTTGTACATCTGGAAGTTCCATGTGGAAAGAGGCCCATAAAATGCACATCAGGAACAGCTGAAGTAGATATTTTTCCCTCCTTGAAGTGTTACATTTTCACCCTGGAAGAGGAGAATAGAATTAGTGTGTAACTAAACAGGAGGGCGGCCTCTTTAAGATATTCATACTGGTCAAAGACTGATCGTTATATCACTACATTTTGAAGAAAGAAAGAAAGAAAGAAAGAAAGAAAGAAAGAAAGAAAGAAAGAAAGAAAGAAAGAAAGAAAGAAAGAAAGAAAGACTCCCTCCATTGGGTTGTTTGAAATATTCATTTGGTAACACACAGATTTGTGTGCAATGGCTGATGAATCCAGTATTGTTGTTGATGTTGTCATCAGAAACTAGACAACGAAAATTGTCCTCACTTTCATAGAGATTCACCACCCACCCAATTTCCTTTTCAGTGTTCATTCCCCTTTCTTAATTGATCTACACTAATCTTGCAATACAAGAGTGTTGTTGTATATCATTACTCGGTACCTGCTTGCGTTCTTTACCTTCTTTTCCTACTCTCTCTGTTTCCCCCCTTTTTTATTCAAAGTGCATGCAATTATGCCTGTGGCCCAAACTTTACATCTCCTGCTATGTTTCCCCTCCTCCTTTTCTTTTTCTTTTCTTTCTTTCCAGATGAAAGGAATAATGATGCTTAGAAGAAATGTAAAGACAGTCTAGCTGGTGCTTCCCAACAGGTAGACGGTTTTCTTATAAAAAAATAAAAAATGCTGACAAGCACTTAACGTTTCCATGCAGGGTAGCTGTCAGTGATGTAGAGAGATCATTTGCCATTCAATTAATACTCAGGTCTGAGATCAGAGGGAACGGGCGATGGCTCGGTGCTGCTTCTTTCTTCCACTTCATATTGTAAACCTGCCGTCGGTGTTGACTCACTTTCCCGGCCAACCTTTTTTTTCGGGGGGAGGTCACAGGAGAACTGTTTGAATTCTCTCCTCATCCCTTTTTTTGCTCCCGAGATGTCAAGTGATTACAGTGAAACACTGGAAAAAGTCAAGTTCAGAAGATTTACCCCTCCCAGGAGATTTTTGCCCAGATCTGCTATAAAACTCCATCCAATCTTTGATCTTCCAACAACTTGTACTCTTCTCTGTTACTCGAAACCCAGCATTATTATTAAGCTTAAGTCAATGGCTTTAAACTTTTCAAATATTTACTCTCCTGCCTCCCAATGGGATGTTAACAATAAAAAGAATGAAGGGCTCCTACATTTGTTTTTACTTTACATAAACGAATTAGGTCCTTTCCACTAGTCCCGTTTATACCCTCAGCAATGTAAACTAAAGGACTTAAAAGGCAGTCTGCACCCTTTTGTGCCAAATAAAAATCAGGAGATTTCAGGAAGGCCTCTACCTTCTCTCCCCTTCCTAAATGTGAAAAAATGCCCTGGCCTTTCTTTTCATAAGGGAAACATGCAACATTAGCAGCCAAATTGTTTGCCTTTGCTTTTTTTTAGGGTTAAAAAAAAACACACTTCAAAGGGGTTTCACTTGATTATATGCCTTCCCCACCCCCATGTTTCATCCCTCATAACCATTGTTTAATGAATTTTTATTAGAAAAGCATGGCTGCACTTATGCGGGGGGGACCTTTCTTTGAAACCAGGAGAAGAGAGTGTTTTCCCTAGCATTAGCCTGTTAGTTTTTAATATCAGGTTTGCACTAAGGTTGACTCCTGGTGCATTTTGGAACCATAAGCCAACAAAGTGAAGCTAATAGGAGAGGAAATAATGGAGCAGAGGCAAGAGAGAGAGCAGGAGAGAGAGAGAAAGAGAGTCCCTTTTGAAGTGCAGACAGGAAATAAGTACAACTTTCTATTTCTCTCTCCTCCACCCCACCCCAAGCGCCATTTATTAAGTTTACTTCCCTCCCTCAAAGTTTGCATAGGAGGAAAAAAAACAAGGTTAATATAGATTTGGGAGGAGAAAGAAAGACCCATTGAAACCAAAAAGAATCAAGAATTATAATACTGTAATGACTGAAATGTGGCTTAGGGTTGCTCTTTGACCCATCCTTGTCATTGGAAGCCCAGGTGACTCCAGTGGCTAGGAGCACCATGGTATACCAGCTGTGATCATTCTTTGCCACTCTGCCTCAGGCATTGGTAACCTCAATGAGTTTTGGTAACTACTGCAATGAGTTTTATGTTGAGCTGGTCTTAGGTCTGGATGTTTTGAAGGTAGTGCAAAATGAACAAGCATTATGTCATCCTTAAAAGAGCTGTACTGGCTACCAGTTAGTTACTGACTCAGGTTTAAAGTTCTGTTCTTAACCCTTAGCCCTAAACAACTTAGGACCAGGTTACATGGAACAGCAACTTCTCCCTTATTGCCCTATTTGATCAATAAAGTCCTCTTGGTTTTGCCTCAACCAAGGGAGGTTCTATCAGTGGGAGGTCCTTTACTGGAGGGCTGTCCTCCCTATGGAATCACCTCCAACCCATCCATCCCTTGAGCTCAGGTGAGCACCTATTACCACATATTGAAGCATGTGCATATGCTTCCAGGCTTTTGCAGGTGCTTCTTCTCTATTAGGTTGATCATTAACTCCAAATATAACTTGAACCCTGCTCTAAGTTTTCAGCAGGTGTGATGAGAAGGGTTCAGATGGGGTTCTACAGCTCATTGCCAAATGTCAACCACCTTACAGCTATCCAATCCCACTTCACTGCCACCCATTTCATCAAGCTTGCACGCTGCTAGACAATTTTCAGAGGACTTCTGCACCTGTAAGAACTCACTTGCTACAATAGAGCAGAAGAACATTTAAGGCTAAATCCAAAACATGCTGTACATTCATACAATTTTGTCTCATTTTTATAGACGTGCCCTAAATTCAAAATTGTGGTATTAGTTACTTGGATATGCCTGAAACCCTCATGGTAACTGGAAGATTTTAAAAACATTGAACACATCTAGGCTTGATCTAGATGTAGTTGCATGTAGCCATGTGGGCAGAGCTTCAGGAAGGTGTTGCATATACAAATTTCCATTTGCAATGCAAGTATAAATATGGCATCAACCATGAAAACACCATGCAGCACCATGGGGTTATTTGGTCAGCCTTTCATTAGATGCTCATCCAGATTTGTTTCAAGGCCTGACAGAGTCACAGGTTGAAGAAGAGGCCTGTTGGATCAGACCAGAGGCCTACCAGGTCCTGAACCCTGTTCCCCACAGTAGCCAATGAGTTGCCTCTGGGAGGCTCACCAGCAGAACAGAAGAGTTTCCACGTGCAGAATCTGCTTCTGCATGGATGTCTCTCTTTCTGAATTTCCCATCAAGGGAAATATTTCACTTTTGTTATTTAAAAGATCAAGGGGGGGGGGAGGCAACCCAACTGAGAAAAGCAATGTGGCTTCATTCCCTGAGGAATCAAAACACTTCAGAAAAGGGCAAGGGGGGGGACACCTAAATGCATGAAAGCTCATAAAAAACTAGATGATGTGAAAACGTTTTAAATCAAAGCAGCAGGTAAAGCTGGAAATAAGGTTATCCTCACTAAGGATCTTGATGTTCCCCATTCATAGTAATGCTTCATTTCCTGCAGACTATGAGTAAATCAAAGCCTACTTTGGGCCTCCATATCTGTCTAAGATCTCATCTCCAAGAATTTATTATTTTGGCATTTCCCACATCAGCATTACCTCTGGTCCAAATTTGGGTAATGGAGTATAACAACATATTAACCAGTAATAAGCGTGAAATTTTTATCCCATTTAAAATGGATACTTAAGTGCAAAGGAAAACAAACACATCAGAAGTGTGAACGTTTCCACGGTGATTGGCGACCCAGGATTGAGAAAACAAAAGGACTTCGGTCAAAAGTGGAAAATGAAAAGAAAAGAAAAGTCTAGCTAATTGGTGGCACTTTTTGCTGTGAAAGAATGTGAGAGGAAAACTCCAAAGCAAGTTCGGAAAAGCGAAACAGATGTGTGCAATGTCTGGCTGGGCTATTGTTTTAGCTATGTAATCTCAAATCACTGATTTGATTTCACTTTAACAAGGGATTACTTTAGCAGGCAGTTTGGATTAACAGCAACACATATAAATAAACAGGCTACTTCTGAATTTTAAATACAACACTAACAAAAGGCCAGGCAAAAAGTACTTGGGGGGAGGGCGATTTTAGACATCCAGATTACAAACCCATTCCACAGAACACTGTCAAGTTATGTTTAAAATCACACACCCTCCACAGGCCCAGATTTACAGAAGCCCTCATGGTTTCTGATTTGATTCCGGAATGTCCTGCTTTTCCTTAGGACATCCCTGTTTACATTGGAGAAATGTTGGAGGGTGTGGAGTTATGTGACCCCAGAACCAAGGAGATAAGTAACTATGCAAGTCAAGCCATGTTCCCTCTCCTCAAGCTGCACCTTTCACCAGCCCTTCCCTTGATTGTTTTTGCCTAGCTAGATTGTGACCTGGACCTGTGATGATGCCTCTTGCTCACATGGATGGAGAGATGCATGGTGTGTGTCTGTGTACATGCAGAAACCTCTGAATTCTATATGGCCGGAATATATCCTACTGAAGAAAAGTAAGAGTCGCAGCTTTGGGTCCACCCACTTTTGCCTCTGGCCCTGCCCCCTGCTGACATACAGCCACCAGAAGGTTGCCCACCATGGAATCTGGTCCTCTGAAAGAAGTTCCCCACTTTTGCTTTAAAAAGCCTCGGCGCACTATTCAGACAACAGTTCCTGCGTTCATCTACCATGGCGTAGTCACCCGATGCTGGTTGCAACACAACAGGGCCTATCCTGCCTACCCGTATATCAATCAATCAATCAATCAATCTTTATTATGGTCCAGAGACCCAACAAATCATTACAAAGCAATGAACAATTCAGACAGCCTACCTCCAGGTTAAACAAGCATTGTGTTCAGACCTAAAGATAGGGAACATTGGTTCTTGCAACCACCAATAAAAACTGCCACTGCCAATGTTCTAGCATTTATCCAGTCTTCCAATAGGAACCTGACATAGTGAGCCTCTGATTTTCCCGGGAAAGGTACCAGCAAGGGTAATACCCGTATATTTAATGGTACCAAGGCACCAGGAGCAGCTGCAGGACTTTTCCTTCCCAGATCCCATTTCTTGCTTTCTATCTGCTTCTATGTACTATGAGGCAACAGTAATGTCCCACTTGTTATAGCAGATGGAGAAGAAAATATGTAACGTGACCTTGGAAGGAAGGAAGAGGGCAGGAGGCACAGCATTGGTTGGTAACATTAAATGGTGGAGGCTGGTCCATTAGGGCCACTATGCCACCATCTCAGTCTGCCCTCAGTGGGACAAAATATATAAGAGATGAGCCCTGTGGTCTTCAGTCACACACTTCTCTTAAAATCTGAGACAAAGTCACATTAATCACAGATCAACTGGATTAAAGGTAAAGGACCCCTGACCATTAGGTCCAGTCGTGACCAACTCTGGGGTTGCGGCGCTCATCTCGCTTTATTGGCCGAGGGAGCTGGTGTACAGCTTCTGGGTCATGTGGCCAGCATGAGTAAGCCGCTTCTGGCAAACCAGAGCAGCGCGTGGAAATGCCGTTTGCCTTCCTGCCGGAGCGGTACCTATTTATCTACTTGCACTTTGAGGTGCTTTCGAACTGCTAGGTTGGCAGGAGCAGGGACTGAGCAACAGGAGCTCACCCCGTCGCGGGGATTTGAACCACCGACCTTCTGATCGACAAGTCCTAGGTTCTGTGGTTTAACCCACAGCACCACCCACGTCCCTTCAACTGGATTAAACACCACAATCCTAAACACATTTACTTGGGAGTAAATTCCATATAGTGTTGCTGTATCTTAACACAAAAATAGAAAGTCCATCTGACCACATTTGGCAGGGTTTTCTCCTTTTTTCACATCCCGTTCTTTTGCTGGCAAGAAGAGGGACAGAGTGGATCATTGAGGAAGCAGGACTCTGCCTGCGCCACAGTGGTGACAGAACATTGAATGCACCTGGGTTTCATTTCAGTTCTCTCAGATGTATTGAATAAAGCTAAGTGTTTTTCCCCTATGCCACCTCATTTATTTGTCAGCGAGCTGAGTATTCCAAATCATGCTGGCAAACCACAGAAACTACTAAAGGCAACTTCTTCTTTTTTGCTGATTTCTCCAAACTCAGAATCATATAAGACCATCTACATAGGGAATGCCTAATTGCCCTTACCTGACGTGTTTGCGTAAGTGACACAAATTATCTGGTCTGGAGAATAGGGTTGCAATAAATCTGATAGGCCACTTCAATCAAAGGGCTATGGTTTAAGATGGGCAGGCTAAATCAGAGGCATTAGGCAAATAGGTAAATATATGCCAAATCAGATCATTGGCCCATTTAGTTCAGTATTGTTTGTACTGACCATCAGTGGCTCCTCAGGGGTTCAGGCAGGGGGTATTCAGGCAGGGGGTATTCTGAGACCAACCTGGAGATGCCGAGGAATGGATTTGGGCCCTTATACATGCAAGGCAGATACTTGACCACTGAGCTATGGCCCTTCCATGGAAAATATATGTTTAGCTCCTAAATTAATGTTCTTCGTTAAAGACCTAAACTTAATGCTAATTCCAGTGGTTTGACAGCGCTGAAAACAACTGGTTCACATTTCACTGAAAAACTGGGTTACTGATACAGTACTGGGAATACAAATTTATCTGCTGAATCACAACCAGAACATTTGGATTTATGGTACGTAGGACCCAGTTTTCCCAGTCAAATCCAAGCATGGATTTCCTGCAAAAGCAGGAAGACACCCATTCACTCTGTGTGAACATGGGTCTTCCTTTTTCATAGCCAGCGATAGGAAATCCATAAACTCAAGCTGTTTATTACAGCGACCAATATTCTTCTCTTCATTGGGAGTGTAATCATTGGCTTCATTTATGCAGGGTTGATTAGCTAACTCATTGACTATCCATTTCTTCATGTCACATTTTTCTTCAGTTCTACAATGAATAAGCATCACTTGGTATAGACAATCCAGGAATTAACAGAAAAGCAGAAGCATTATCATTGGGTTGAGTTGTGGACAAGGCAATCACTGACAAAAAATAATAACCTATGGTATAGTAGGTTTATTTTATTCTCTTTTAATCCCCTTTTATGTATTTTGTAATCCATATACGAAAGAAATAGATTAACTGTGAGTCCCTCTTTTAAAAACTCAGCATTAAAAACAGCATCATGAAGAGATAATAAATGCAAATGACGCAACATAAAAGGCAATGCCAGTTGAAATAAACTATAATTTTCTTCTACCACAACCTAATTAAAAATGTCCTTAGCAACGATATGAAAAGAACTTTCAGTGCAAGGATGGGGAACCTATGGCATGGCAGATGTTGTCGGACTACAACTCCCATCATCCCTGACAACTAATCATGCTGGCTGGGGCTGGTGGGAGTTGGAGTCCAGCAACATCCAAAGGGCCACTGTTGGAGTCCAACAACTGGTTCCCTATCCCTGGAGGCATTTATAGGTTGGGGGGGTCAATAATGGTTACAAATAGTTAGGAAAGCTCCATCAAGCAGCTTAAACTTTATTAATAGGCATACTCCTACTGTGACTTGAGATGCAGGAATTTAACTGTTGGGTGTTTTTATGAACTCACTTCAAGCCTAGGTTTCTCCCTGTCAAATCAGTTTTCTATGTACAAAGAGTTTTTAATATATTCAGACATGTGATTCCCCACCTCCAGTCTATAATGGTGCACCCTAATAAATGCCATGTCACACTGCTGTTCCAGTCATGTGCTTGGAACAGAATCTCATGAATCACCCCCATGTCTGAAATCCCTAATTATTCTCATGTAGGTCTGAATCAGTGTAACTATATAGTCAATAGAACTAATGGTTTTCAATACCAAACAGAAGACTCAACACCTCCGCTATTGGAAAATGAAAGCTGTAAGGTAATTTGTCTCATCTCAGTGGCTCCCCCCCCCCCCCACTTTTCACTGCCGCTACAAAAACAATATTATAATATTTGCAATGCAATCATTCCAACAACAATTTAGAGTGTGTGGAGCTTTCTAATAATTTTTAATTAAATACAATGGATTGGGAAGCCTGTAGCAATGCAGCTTAATTTGGCCATCTATCAGCACTTCGCAACATTACCTTGACCAGCAGTCTGAAATATGAACAAACTGGACCTTTGACAAGGTTGAGTCCCAAGAGAGGAGAAAAGCCAAATGAAGATGAGGAAGAGAGAATGGACAGTAAAAAGGATCTGAAGAATTGAAATTACTGTCTGTTAACACTGGTAAATAAGAAAAATGGATACCAGTCCACACAGTTTTATTATCTTTAGACTGTGAGGAAACTGACTGATTTTTCTTGAGAATTTGTGAGATAAAATGTGTGCTTGTGGAGTTAGGTAAAGTTACAGCCTCATGAAGAATACTGGGATAGGACTTAGTTAAATATCGGCCTTCCTTTAAACACACATATTCACCTGTAATCTATCATTCAAGCTAATGCAGTGCTATTCAGATTTATATAAAACAATAAGGTCCAAACTTAGAGGCTCAAAGTGCCTTACAGCAGAACAGTCTCAAAATGTGTTTTGTGTTTTTATCTTGTATTTTTAAGCTGTGAACCACCATGAGATCTACGGATGAAGGGAGATATAAAAAATTATTTTATTTTTATTTTTATATAAGTACTTTAGAATAGATTAGCTAACATTCTTCCCGGATTTATTTCAATCGGATGAAATTTTAGTTCCATTTGAAAGGTATTAGTTTGTTCTCTCTGTTCTGTAAGAGCTGCTTCTGATCCTACAATGTATTGTCAGTGCAAAAGACAGAATATAAAATGCATGTACACTGTTTATATTGGAACCAGCACATGCACTTTTAAATCACTGCATTTCATGGCAAAATACTCAAGAATGGTCAGAAAAAGACCAGACTCAATAATATTTGTGTTTCTGAGAAAACAGCAGTTTGAACATGTGTGTGCCATTCATGATGTAGACACGCATGTTTTGAACTTGGATATCTATTAGAGTGCACTGAAAGTATTATTAAAAGCAGCCCTAACTCTTAACTAGTCAATTTAATGATAAAGTGTTCTAAGATCATCAAATCAATGACCTACTTTGCATCTGACCTGAAGGAACTTTTCACAATTGGAAAGTTGGATCTCCTTTGCTATCCCTGGCTGATTTAAACCTTTCCAGCTCTGTGTCTTCGGTTTATGAAGTTTTAATGAAAATATATGTTGGAATACCTGCTACATGATGAGCTGCCGTTCATACATTGTTTTGGAATGGAAGATTATTTTTTGAGCCTCAAGAGGGGATTTGGGCCACACTTTTGTTGCTCTACAGCTCAGGACTTGCACTTCAATGTGTTTCTATCACTGAGATTAATTTTGGTCCTGCCAATATAATAAAGTGTGTTCACTGTGGAATTTGCTAACGCCAGTCTTGTGTCAGGACTGGCTCAAGACATTTCATTGCCTGAGGTGGAACAGAAAATGACAACAACAAAAACCCACCCCCAGCCAAGATGCACAGTACCCAAGGCTCTTGAGTTATTTTGGTGCCTCAGACAGAAAATCCGACAAGCACTCTCCTTGAGAGTAAAAATACAACAATAATAAGTTGAATAATTAGAGATTATTCAGAAAGGGGTTGAAAATAAAACTGCTAATATTATAATGCCATCATACAAATCGATGATTCCACATCATTCAGAATACTGTGTACAGTTCTGCTTGCCTTACCCCAAAAAGACTATTGTGGCACAGGAAAAGGTTTCAAAAAAGGGGACAAAATGTTCTGAGGATTGGAGCAACTTCCCCATGAGGCACAGTCACAACATTTGTGGCTTTTAGTTTAGAGGAAATGTGAGTAAAGGTGTATAAAATGGTGCATGCTGTGGTGAAGGTAGATAGGAAGATTTCCCTCTCCAGCTCTCTCATAATATGAGAACTGGGGTTATCCAATGAAATTGAATGATGGGGCACTTTGAGAACATGGTATTTGATTTGACAGGCCTTTGGCCTGATGCAACAGGATTCTTCCTATGAATCCTTCCTGCCAGTGTTGCTGCTCCCTGCAGTGGCGTAGCAGAGGTTGCCAGTGTCCGGAACCACGTGGAGAGGTAGGAGGCAGGGGTGAAATGGATGGAGTACACATGTGCATTCAGCTGCCTAACGGTCTCCATGTCACCCCAGAAGATCGCAGCCACAGAAATAAGAAAAGACGAGTTGCTCTGCTGTCTGGAGAGGTCACTTCCTGGTTTGCATGGAGAAGCAGTTTTCAAGGGAGCCCAGTGACAGAAGCATGCAGCTGTATTAAGGCAGAACCGGGTGTTTAAATTTTGCGCCCCTGACAAGTCTGTGCCCAGGGCATCACACTACGCCAGTGGCTCCCTGTTCACTTGTCCTCTGCATTTGGGCTCAGTCTGTGCCACAAACTTGAGAGAGAGCACAAGGTAACTAAGTGAAGGGTGCTTGTTCTATCTCCTAACTCTTTTTAGTGCTTGCAAGTTCAGAAAGGGGTTTTGAATAGGCAGTGAGAGCAAGGAGAAAGAGAAGCAAGGCCAGGACCTGTTTTAGAAATGCATATTCAAAGAGGGAAGATGGGGATTCAGGTCTTGCTCTGTGGAAGACTAAGGAGGTTAATGGGTTTGGTTTATTGTCCAGTCCTAAGACTCTCTATGGTGTAATTCAAAAGGCTCAAGAAAATGCTACATCAAAATGAGAGCAGTTACAGCTGGGAGGGTAAACTTCTTATGACTCATTGCAGTTCACTCACTTCGTCACTTCTATATAGGTCTGAAATCCTCTGAGGAGTGATACAAATGAGTTTGCATTTTGATCTTTGATATTATTATGAAAATGACGTACAGCCAGACAACTTCCAATTAACCAAATGTTTTGAAATGAGATATTTTTGAAAAGCTGTTATATAGGAAGGAGGGTAGATTTTGAGGAGATTTAAAATGCTATGTATGTATAAGCAAAAGATTTGAATATTACACATGCGCACATACATTCAGAGAGAGGGGGAGTTTACTACTTATATTATGCATATATTTGATGGCATAAATTATTAGGCTGTGAATAAGACAGTGTTTTTATATAAAACATAGCAATTTGGTAGGAAAGAATGCTGCATTAGCATAAAACATTGGACCAACCTTTTCCAGAGGGTGGGGAAGACAAAAAAAAATGACAAAAGAAAGAAAGAACTTTGCATGCTGATAGTGCCACAGAAGCCTCAATTATTCCATTTTTTGATTATATACATATGTCAATCTTAGAGGAAAACTGAGCCCTAAGGCAAAATTCTCTTCTCAGATTCACACATCAATGGGAGAATCCACAGTCCGTTGGAGCTGAGGGATAGGCTGTAGATCTGAGTGTAGAATTTTATCTGTTTACCATTTTAAACACTGTGTTTAAAATATATTTATAACCTTACCTCAAAAATAAAAGATAATAATCTCTGGATGAGACATTCCGAGGGGCGCCACAAGCTTAACATGTGTGGGCTTCCTCTTCTTCCCCTGAGCCTACATATTTGGCTAGCAATAGATTTTTCCAGTCTATTAGCTGTGCCTGGCTCAAATGGAATAATCGGTTAATGGATTAAATGGATTAATATGATTAATTTAGTCATCAATTACAGTTGAGTACTTGCAAGCATAGAAAACCTGGACTCGAATCCTAGGAGCTTAGGAAGCGGCCTTACATGCTTGGCCATTTAGCCCATTGTTTCTCTCCAGCAGAGAGAAAGGTCTTTCACATCAGCTGCTACCTGACCCTTTTAAGTAAGGGGTGGCAAACTTTCTTCAACCCTATTATTATTATTATTATTATTATTATTATTATTATTATTATTATTATTTCAATTTATATACCACCCTTCATCAAAAGATCTCAGGGCTGTGTACAGCACTAGAAACACATTACCAAAAAGGTACTGATGTTCTTGGAACAAAACCTGCAAGAGAACTCAAATCCACCTGGGACGAGTTATGGATTATTTCTGATAATTCTTGGGCCGTGTCTTGTGCGTGAAAACCCAGAAAACACAACACAAACCAAAGGAAAAAGAACCAGCCAAATATATATATATATACATGCTTGACGCCACTCTATACCGAAATATGTCATCTCCTCAACGTCTACATTTTCTTGTTTTTTGCAAAAGTATTTCATATGTGAAAGTATGACCTCTTGCAAATTTTCAATTACCTTTTCTGCTTTGATGGACTAGAAATATTTACATTAATTGTTCCATACTTCTGGGACGTGGCTTAACAGCTTCCAATAGCCTCGTTAGACCATTTCTACATAGCAGCTTGTTGTTTTTTTCCTCCAGACATTGAGCCCCTCTTTTGATTTGAGCTTTAGCACTGGGGGAGGTTGGCTTTGGAAAGATGCTTCAGATCAAACGCTTGGCTTACCACCACCGCCACATCAACCATTCATATCAGTGCATAAATGTTACATTGCATAATTCTCTACGAGTTAATTTCGCCCACATTCGGACTCCTACAACAGCCATTTGGATCCCTTTAGTCCCACTTAAGCCCCACTAAATATGCTTAAGTGATTCACAGGCGTCAGGTGGACCCTCTGGACTGGTGTTCGTTTTCTCCTAAAAGCCTAGAGTGGCAATGATATCACCTCTTTATGCTTTGCCGTTTCAATTAGTGTTCAAAGGCTGTCGTTTCGCTCATGCCATTTGCTCTGTTTCAACACCTTGCTGCATTAAGGCTTCCATATTCATTAGTCAGTATCAAGTTCATTAGTACACATCTTAGGTTCTCCATAACCTAAACAAACCTGGGAGCCTCTTGATCATGTTTCATACTCTGGTTTTAGAAACAAATCGTTGCCCCTCACGCAGAAGGGAAAGAAAAATCACAACACGAGGCAGATAGAATCTGAATGTGGAAGGACAGCCAGGGACATCTGCTCATGTTATATATAGAAAAAGAAACTTTAAATGATAGGAATAAAGCATTCCTAAATAAAGCAGTTGCTCTTAGTGTTAACATGATTTTCCCCCCAACCCGACTAGCTATCTCCCAACAAAAATGTTTAGGATTTTTGTAAGCATTTATTTAAATTATCGTCCATTCCACCTGTTTCCCATTTCCCATTCTGAATGTTTACTTGGAAGTCTTTTAGGGTTTTTTGACAACAGACTGAATGGATTTCAGACCGCAAAAGAGAGACAGACTGTGGGCCCTTTCAGACTGTCGCTATTTTCGAGTAGGATTCAATCACATTCCTGAAAATTCAGGTTCCGCGGTTAAAGCAGTCTGAAGCTCTCGCTTGAGAAACTTGCTTACCCTTCCCGCAAAGACTGGACATTTTGTGATAAGGAATGTGATGGGAGAATATCTCCTAAGATCCCTGCAATAAAAAACAAAAAATCAGAATGAATGCTCATTTAAATAGCCAGTCATCCTTGTAATCAAATCAAGTTGAATGCCCAATAAACAGGTCATCTGGAAACAACTGGACATGAAATGGGGGGAGAGCATCACTTTCCCCCCCCCCAGCCTTTCTTTCTCTTAAACGACTTTGGAAATAAGACTTTGTGATCACTCAGAACAAACTTTGTCATGGTGTTGTTGGATGGGAATACTCACATTCTTTAAGTATTGACACTTAATCTAAGAGATAAGCAGATTCTCATATGAGATTTAGCCTTGTGCTGTTCTTCACCGGCAAAAAGGCAAATGGCGTTTGAAAAAGGATTTGCCAAATTTGTAGTGTGCCTAAATCAATAATTGAAGAATCTATCCTTTTCCAACTGAGCGGCTGCTTGTGTTTGTTATTTAAAATACAATGCAGGTGGGTTGCCATAGTTACAGTGAGTTTCTGAAATAAACTTTATTTCTCTGTCAACCCTTTACCTGTATACAAATAACCAAAGAGCACTCATCCTTTCAACCCCTGGCAGCGTTAACAGAATGAAAGCATTGGGTTTCGTAGTAATCTTAGAGGACTTGAGGCCACTAGATATGGTTGTGAAAGTGTAAGCAATGTATCACCTGGCATTAAATGTCTCTGGGATAATCACTGCTTCCAAATGGTCATAATGAGTCATTAGTGACTGGTGATATTCATCATTTCTTCTAAAGCAATAAAGGTGTGGGATGGACTATTGGCCTTCACAGTCCCCATTAAATTTCCTCATGGAGTTACTCCCCCTCTTGAGGGAGTTGGGAAAGTCGGCTTGCTTGGCCGGTGGCTGCCCCGGAAGTGCATTTTTGTGTTTTTTGTATTGTAAACAGCCCTGTGATCCTTGGATGAACAGCGGTATTTAAAAAATAATTAATTAATTAATAAGGCATTGAGTCCCATTGGTCTCAATGAGAGAGACACAGGTCAACCTGTGGTCCTGCAAGTGGTGTTGGACTCCAGCCGCCATCATCCCCAGCCACCGTGGCCCATGGTCATGGATTATGGGGGCTGTAGTCCATCAATATCTGGAGTAACACAGGTTGCCCACACCTCCATTTATTGCAAAGGAAGTCTTACAAAAATCCCCTTTAAAGGGATACAGCATATGCAGTAAAATTGCTTCCCATGTTGTGCCCCACTTCCTCATTTTTCATAGCAGAAGTTAATAATGCAAATTACTACTACAGGGCTACCTCAGGTTACATACGCTTCAGGTTACAGACTCTGCTAACCCAGAAATCGTGCTTCAGGTTAAGAACTTTGCTTCAGGATGAGAACAGAAATGGTGCTTCAGCGGTGCGGCGGCAGCAGGAGGCCCCATTAGCTAAAGTGGTCTTCAGGTTACGAACAGTTTCAGGTTAAGAACGGACCTCCAGAACGAATTAAGTACTTAACCCAAGGTACCACTGTACATTGCTGGGCCATGCCAGCCTTTGTAAGTCAGAGATCTTGATGGCCTCACTGTGTATAGCTTTCATCACATGCTGAAGCCACACCTCTTTAAACTGACACCTGATATATAGATAAAGGCCCATCCTATTCTTCAGATTGATTTAACTGATTTCAAACTTGTATGCTTATATTGATGAAACCTACCTTGGGACCTTATGGTGAAGGGTGTGTAACAAATCCAATTAACAACAACAGACAGACAGATAGATGTTACAGAGCAGATCAAGCCTTGTCTCAGACTGCAGTGGTGAGGATTTGAAGAGGAAATGTGAAGGGAGAGGACTGGACCTTTCTCCACTCACTCATCCTAATGCTCTGTACCTCCATTCATCTACCCAACTGAAGACAGAATCCTGCCATTTGAGAAGAAGAAGAAGAAGAAGAAGAAGAAGAAGAAGAAGAAGAAGAAGAAGAAGAAGAAGAAGAAGAATTTTATTATTTATACCCAGCCCATCTGGCTGAGTTTCCCCAGCCACTCTGGGCAACTCCCAACAGAATATTAAAAACAAGATAAAACACCAAACATTAAAAACTTCCCTAAACAGGGCTGCCTTCAGATGTTTTCAAAAACTCAGATTAGTTGTTTATTCCCTTGACATCTGATGGGAGGGTGTTCCACAGGGAGGGCGCCATACCAAGAAGGCCCTCTCCCTGGTGCCCTGTAACCTCACTTCTCACAATGAGGGATCCACCACAAGGCCCTTGGAGCTGGACCTCAGTGTCCAGGCTGGACGATGGGGGTGGAGACGCTCCTTCAGGTATACTGGGCCAAAGCCGTTTAGGACTTTAAAGGTCAACACCAACACTTTGAATTGTGCTTGGAAACATACTGGGAGCCAATGTAGGTCTTTCAGGACCAGTGTTATATTATTTTGGTGGCCACTCCCAGTCATCAGTCTGATGGGGAAATGGTGACAGGGGAAGCTTTGTTTGGGTGCTTTGGTTTTTATACTTGTAAGCTGCTTAAATGCCTGTTTTGGCATTAAGAGATATATATATGATGTTGTTCTTGTTGCCTTTAAAGAAGCAGTCTTCGATAGGAATCAGAAATTCATTCCCACCTGCCTGCCCACCTCTTCTCCCCTTGCCATCCCACACACATTGCTCATTTTCTATTGTTCAGAAGCAACCTGTGTTCTTTAAAAAGAAACCTGTCAAAATTGTTTGGCCTTAACTGTGGTGGTCTATTATTATAGCTCCTGTATGAATGGCAAGCAAATCAAAGAGAGAAATTTTTCAAGAAAGAAAACAATGCCGCTTTCCCCCACTGACAGCATATAAGAACTCTATTCTGTTATCGCGTTTATTTGTACTTAATTGAATTCAAGAAAATAAATAAATCTACAAAGAAAAACTAGAGACACCTCCCCAAATTGCTCATGGCAGTGGGTCAGCCCATACGTTTTTGGAATGGGAAATAAATTCTCAACTAGAACAGAAACCATGCATAGACGAAATCACAGGGATAAAAAGCCTCAAAACAGAACAGCTTCAGGAAACAAAAGGAGGAAAGTGACATTTGACAATGCATGCTTAATTCAAAGAGCAACAGAGAAGTGAAGCCATTTTTCAAATAAAAACTTTTTTACACAACAAAGCCTAAACAGCATTTTGCTTTTGCTTTACCCATTAAAATCAATGGAATTACTCTTTTCCATACATTAAATGAAGATTAATAGAAAATTGCTAGATTTTATTAATCAGACTTATATGAATTATTTGTTTGTGTGGTTGTTCATTTAGACTGCAGTCCTATACAGTTTTCCCCTCATACGTTCAGTTTACATCATTGATAAATACTTGTTCTTAACTGGATTGTATATTGAATTATTTGTAGCTGAAGTCATGCTCTTTATTCATCATCCATTAAAGACCATGTTTACCAAGGGCACAATCCATTTCTGGTACTCATATTCTGTTTTCCTTCACCTTCACAGTAAATAGAAGTCTTGGGGGAATTAAACTGGAGAAGCAACATGGGGAAATGGCTAAAACCCTTGCCCTCACCCCAAGCACCATGCCTGATCCATGTTGGGTTACTGAGGAAGACATCAGGAGTTCTGATCAATAATCTTCTTTGTCATGGGGGTACTTCTGTCCCATCCAGCCTTCCTTTTACATTCTAGTACTTGTTGTATAATGAGACCATGGCTATTTGATCCATATACCACCATGTTGTGCTAAATTTCATTCACACCAGTGGGCATGGCATGACACAACAGCAAACATCATTGGCTATATTGGTACTCCCCAACTTTTTCCAGGCATGTTTTCCCCACTAAACTTGTGGAAGCACTAAACTCCCACTAGATTTCCAGAAGTCAATTTTATCTTGAGTAAAAGATCGCATAAAATGCAAGAACTAACAGGTAATGAAAAATCTCACCAAAGTCCATATAAAATCATGGAGAAAAGGATTTAAGACTTTCCTCCTTAGGGTGTAATCTTATACACAGTTATCTGGGAGTAAGTCTCATCAAACATGGAAGGACTTCCTTCTGAGTAGACCTGCATGGGATTGCACTGCTTGTCAAGTCACTTGCACTGAAAGTAGTGACATGTCCAGATTATTATTTTCTAAAGCATCATGGATACTTTATCTGAGATTCCTGCATTGTAGGGGATTGGGCTAGATGGCCCTTAGGATCGCTTCCAACTCTACAATTCTGTGATTCTTTGAAAAAGAATGGGAGTCCAATGGATTTCAGTGGGACTTAAATGTAGTTAATATTCTCTGAGCTATATCCATTGCAACAGACGGGAAGCATTAATCAGTTCATCAGCATTTATTTATTAACTCGGGATTTCAAATGCAGACCTTTAATCGGCTCTCTCTCTCTCAAGCCAAAGAGTGCGTATTGCTGATGGCATGAATGTAAGCTGCTTTTGTGCTTCACTTAATTCAGGAGGTGTGTTTGAGATTCTTCGCATGAGGAATTATTCATAAATGTTATTGAGTCAAAAGAAAGGGTTCTCGTTACATTTCCCAGGGTCGGGAAACCACCTGCTTTCAAGTACTGTAAAACAGTGTTAGGGAAACTGTGGCCTTCAAGATGTTGTTGGAGCCCATCACCCTCTGCCAGCAGACCTAATGGTCAGGTATGAAGGGAGTTGTAGTCCAATAACAACAGGAGTCCCATATTGTGTCCCAACCCTGCTGTAAATGCTAATCAAATTATTAATTAGTTATTAAGACAGGGAGAACTGGAGCTCTTTGGTGTATACTTCCTATGCAAAAGGTCCCAGATTCAATTCCTTGTCTCTCCAGGTAGACCAGGAAAGACTGCCTGGAATAATACTAGATACCCACTGCTAGTCAGTGCTAACAATCTCAAACTAAATGGGTCAGGTTTCTAACTCTGTATAAGACAGCTTCCTTTGATTCCAAGCCCATTCTCTGGTTAAAAGCACCCTCAATAACTGTAGGGAAACTACAGTTTTCAAGACGTTGGACTACAATTTCTATCATCTCTTATACTGGCCATGTTGACTGGGTCTAATGGAAGTTGGAGTTAAAAGAACATCTGGCAGACCACAGTTTCTCCATCCCTGACCTTTTCATCAGTTTGAAATCTGTGTTGTTAACCTCTGGAGTTTTCAGAAGAACAACAGAGAGCAAAGGGATACATTTCGACCAGGTTAGATGCGATTGCTGAAGCAGGCGAGTTTGTACGATGCTTTCGATTTGACACACATTTTAAAACAAAATACGGTTCTTTTGAAAGGGCACACATTTGGGAGAGCTAAAGGGTCATATAGGGAGAGTAAAGAACTCTCTCCCACTCCCAGAAAGGGTGGTAAAGTTTGTGGAAGATTGCAGTCAAATCCAACAATGCATATTCTTGCTAGTTAGTAAATTTAGGGGCTAATCACCACAGAGTTGTATTGCTGATAGGGAGAGAGGGCATAGAAATGTAATGGGTAGAGAGGGCTCTGTGTGATGTCATTTCCCCTCCTCTCCTGAGTGGGAAGAATCAAATAAGTATATCCTGCTCCTACCTTCCCCCTTTCTTCCTATGACCAGCAATGGGGGGGGCATGCCCTCCAATGCTCCTGCCCAGGCACATATAGTTATCTGCATAGTTTTTACTGGTGCTGTAGCTGAGAACCAATGCAAAGACTATGAGTAAGTAAACCATATTTTAAACTTACTTTTCAGTCTGTTGTCTGATTCTTTGTTATGCAAAGTAAGAAAAGGGGGAGCCAGCTTGCTTCACAGCTGAACTTACCGGTAATTAAAAGAAGGCTTCATGACCTATTCCAATATGCTTTCTGTTTTTCTGCTAAGGATGGGACTTTTAAACTCTGCTCAGTTTATGTTCAGCCCCCACACATGGGGGTCTGGGGAGATAAACTGCAATTAATATATCCTCCCCTATGTGTTAAAAGACATCCCACAAAGCTAATACAAAACATAACATGATTCCATTCTAAGGCACACCATTTTCAAACAGTGTTCTTAGCAGCTTTGAGATTCCTTGGAAACTTATCAAGGATTCTTTGACATGAATCTCAGTCATCCGCAGCCTAGGCAGTCCTACGGGAGAGCCAGTGTGGTGTAGTGGTTAAGAGCGGTAGTCACGTAATCTGGGAAACCGGGTTCGTGTCTCCGCTCCTCCACATGCAGCTGCTGGGTGACCTTGGGCCAGTCACACTTCTGTGAAGTCTCTCAGCCCCACTCACCTCACAGAGTGTTTGTTGTGGGGGAGGAAGGGAAAGGAGAATGTTAGCTGCTTTGAGACTCCTGAAGGGGAGTGAAAGGCGGGATATCAAATCCAAACTCCTCTTCTTCTTCATGGCATCCAAACTTCTCTGAAATACAAACTGTCTCCCATTGTTGCCATCTCCTGCAATGAGTTGCCTGGACAGGAGTTGTTGACTGCATTCCCAGCTTATGTGGGACAAGAGTTAAATATGAGCAAGTGAGCCATTTTAAATGTTTGTGTGTGTTTTTATTGTGTGCATAACGTTGTCTGGTGTTTTGTATGAAATTGCAGTTTACAAGCATTTTTTGTATAAATAATCTGCCAGCAAGAACATTTATATGCCAGAGGCAAAAAAATTAAAAATAAACATGCACCTGAATGGTAGGAAAAAGATAAATCTGTGTCCAACATTCTCAGAGTTTTAAGTTACAGAATCCAGTGCAACAGTTGTGCTAGTGGAAGCTTATTGTACAACAGATGGTACTATGTTGAGTAAGAAAATTAACAGAAGGCTGCTTTTGTATTTCCTTATGCAACAACATCCCACCTAGTGCAAAACATTTCACCAGTGGAACAAGTATAGCGCTATGTGACTATACTTTAGTGCTGGATGAGAAAGACTCTTTCCATGTGGTTCCAATATTCATATGCACTCTGTAGTCATGTGTGATTATACCAGAGAGATACACTATGTGAGTTGTGTGTTTGTGTCTGATTAGAGCCTTAGTACAAGAAGTGAAGTCAACAGGATTTAGATACAGTAAACAAAGCGTAGAACATTTTCCTCTCCAGTAAGTTTTGTTGCAAAAAGGGAGAATGGAAACAAAGGTCTTTTTTTCCTCTAGCACTAGACTAGATTTCTTTTTTAAGCATGGAATTGAAAAGCATCCAACATGTTAATTGGTGTTGACAATAATTTAAGCTATCCTGCCACACTTAAATGTTTAATTTTCTCCATTGGAACTGCTACTCAGAGTCATGGCAGGTTATATATTTTATACTGCATCATAAGCTGCATCTTATTTGCTTTTACAAATGTAAAGATGAAAAATAAGAAACAATCGCTCTGTCTATTTAATGCAAAGAGTCCATTATGAAATATTTCCTTTGGCACTGCTTCTTTTTGAGTGTCTTTTTAACACGGGATTACAAATATTTATAAGTTTATTCATATCTCACTTTTACAAGGTGTACATTCATAGCATGTGATTCGACATAATACAATCTGGAACTGGAGCTCAGAGTATCTGACGGATTTATGCAGGAGCATGCTGACATACCTAAAATTATAAAAGGTGTCTGTTTTCTTTTTAATTCCACAATACCAGAGGCTTACATAATTTAAGACCAGCTGGTTCTAGATAGGGTTGTTTCTTCTATTACAGAAATCCCTGAAATGTCTGTAAATTCAGACTGTGTATACAGAATCAATACAATGCAAGGATATTGTAAATCATATCGACTGCCTGTAATTCAGCAAAAGCAACTTCTTCAAAATATTTTTTTTAAAAAATGCAAAAGCGGTATGAATATACACTCAGCATTAATTAACATATTATACATTTAGAATGTTAAAATATAAAACAATAAATAAAGCATCCACTTATACCAAAACAAAGAAACAAATAAATCAGCCTGCATGTGCTGTAATTCACACATATTGTAATTCATGGAAATACTGCTGTTCAATAAATATTTTCCAATTCAGTCTTGATATTTTCTACATTCCTTGGACGATTATTGATAAATGCAACATATCATCAATCAAATGCATCTAGATTGCTTTAATATTCAGTCTTCTGAACTCCACCTTAACTATTTGGGTGACTTTGGACAAACAATGCAATAGCAAATATACTGCTATATTATTATTATTAATCAACTTATATGCCTATACCCAGATATAGAGGGTGTCATTTCCCCCGTTTTCTTTCTTTCTGTGGGCAGCCCATTGAATTCAGCAGCAAGACCATTCTGCATGGGCTCTGTTTGAGGGATCCCCTACCACATAGCAATGGCTATATCATGGATCATTAGTTTATATTTGAGGTAAAACTTTTTAAGAGACAGATTACCAACACAGCATAATGTTACAGACAGGTTAATTCAAAACAGATAGTAAAAAAAAAGAAGTTATCACTCAAGGCTGCTGAATCCCATAAATTTGATAAGATACTTGAGCATGTACTTAAACTCAAATCGATGACTGAATAATTATGCTTTTAGAAAGATACACTTACATGACTTCCATAAACCCAGCTAATAGTTGCTTGGAATCGCTGATTCTAATCAAATCAAACCTCTCTGATTTTTTACACAATATTTCAAGATATCTGTTATTTTGATATATTCAACCAGAGGTCCAGCTCTGTCAACACATTGCCACTTGGCATTTGAATTCCTGATGATAATCTATAATCATGGCATGTTAAGAGGGTAATACAATACAAAGAATATAACGTTTACAGAAATGGAAGCAGCTGTCTTGATACTGTACTTTGAGCACTGGAAACATCTAGCAATTCAAAGGTCATTTTTTAAAGAATTAAGTTGGAAAGTGTTTATTAAGAATGTACAAGGCTTTTAGGCGGCGATTCTATTTTCACACCTGCCTGGGGAAAAGTTTCAATGAACAGAGTTTGACTTTCTTCCAAGTAAACATGGATTGGGCTGTTTCATCCATATTTCATCAGAAGTGGTAAATCTTCCACTTCTAGAATTATATTTTCCTTCATTAAAATAATCTGATTAGTTTGTGCTGTTATTTCCCATAAGGATAATGATGAGATAACATCGCTCTATTATCCTTTCTAAATAGCGTCACTAAGAAAGTGCAGACTTTCATGACAAAACCTCAAATCTCAACAGCCTACACTAAACCAATTAAATTAGTTCCAGTTACAAAGAATATTGAAGGTTTACCCATCATGGTTGTAGCCTGAGCTCATGTACATTTGGTACATTGGTTGCCCTGATTCAGTAATCCACCAGACACCATACAGAGGGAGCAGCATGCATGCACCACGACCTACAACCATTTCACATCAACATTTCACATCATGAAGTTCTGCAGCTCATTGAGAAAAAATATCTACATCCAAGATGGGTTTCTACGTGTGCAGCTGCCAATTCACTCTTTTGGATCCTAACCTGGGTGATGTCTTGTGCATCCACATGCAGATTAGTGAACAGACTTCTGGTTTGGGACAAGAAAACTTCTCTGGGAAGTGCACATTAACAGTCATTACCTCAAATGTTGTTTGTAGCATTTGATGCCACTTAGAAAAGGTGTCCAGGAACTCAGTTTATGGCCCATTATTAGCCCTGCACCAACTCTGACCTGGATCTAGCTCACCTGGGTCACAAAATTACTTAGGGGAGGGCCCTGCCTAAACATGATTCCCATAGTGTTACGTTCATGCTTGAAGTAAATGGGTTCTGATTGAACAGGCTTGATTCTGAGTCAACTACAAGCAAGAGTTTTCAGCATGTTTCTAGCTTACCCCAAAATAAATTAGGTGAGTCCAAGCCTATTGTCCTCAGTTTGTGATTATCACACTCTATGGGTTGGTCAGTAAAGCCTTCACAAGTGTAACCACCTAAACCATAGTAGCATTAGGTTCTAGAGCAGTGTTCCTCAAACTTGGGTCCCCAGCTGTTGTTGGACTACAACTCCCATCATCCCTAGCTAGCAGGACTAGTGGTCAGGGATGATGGGAGTTGTAGTCCAACAACAGCTGGGGACCCAAGCTTGAGAAACACTGTTCTAGAGCAATGTTCTTCATCTTATGCCTGGAGCTAAGTTGAAGACCACCTTTTAATTATTTCTGTCACCAAGCTACTTTAAGCATAGAGAGAAGCATGTGATATAGTCCTTCCATGGACCTGAACCACCTTACAATGTAGAAGTGCCCTCAATGAAAAGGTTCGTTGCATATGGGAAGTTGATATATCATAAAATTAGACTGTGTTAGCTTTTGAAGTCGAAGAAACTTTGGACATGAGAGCCTTTTCAAACAGTAATTTCCTCTTATGAATTATGAGGTGATACAGGCCCAGGAAGATGAGCAAAATTCATATTATTTCTTACTCCTGGATGTGACAGTATTCAAACTATTCCATTGCTGCTAGCATAGTAGCTCTGAAATTCTGCAGCACAGTAAAAAGAAATAAAAATTATTCAGTCATCAGGCAAAATTCTTCAGTAATGTGAATCAGGCCCACAACAGTTTAATCATTCCACCAGAGCTGACATATCGCCTTTCATGGTGACACTTAACAATCAAGAGGTATATTATATATTCCTGCTTATAAAGGCATGGTCACTCAGAAGGGGGCTGTATGCAGGATTATTTAGTGCCAGAACCATTCATCAATTTAAACTGATTGTCACTCTGACGGTCCACCTGATGAGACAGGAAAATCTGAACCAGAACTGTCATCTGCAAAATGCGAGATTCATCATTTAGGTGGCTGACAAAAATAAATAAAAACCGAATGGGGAGGGGCCATCCATTCATTTCTTTTGTTCCAGTTGTTTCTGCATCAAATAGGTTTTACATGTTTTTGAAACATAAGTAAATCGAGCAAAACTTGTGAGTAGAGGCAGTGTTCAGATGAGTGTGTGTTCACATGCCATTTCTCTCCAGCCTTTGTAAGGACAGCATTTGCCATTATTATTCCATGTTGTTCTGAATACTATTTCTTCTTATACTGAGATGGGCTTTTCTATTCCACTCATTCTTCAGAAGTGCATCTTTCCTAAGCAGCATCTATGACAGTTGATACAAGATGTTTACATCTTCCCTGGAAGAAAAAAGAAATCTCTCCAGACCATCTGTTGAAATAACCAAGAGCCATTTGAGATGTGCCATTTTTCCCCCAACACTGAGATGTCCTCTGTGTTAGGAAGCAACGCATATACTACTGAATATGAGGTGATGTGAGAGTGTGTATTGCATCACAAGCACTTGGATTTGAAAGTGGTATGTGCACTTGTGGCAAAATAAGCATAAATAACCCACTTTATATATGATAGCATATATATTTTTTCCTCAACTGAAGTTAGTTCCAAATTGAAAAAATATTTCATGTGAATCATCCCTTTCTGAAGAGTACGGATAGTAGTTCTGCAGTCTGATCCTAAACAAAATGAGAGTTCAGTGCAAAGTTATATGTACATAAGGTCATTTATGGTCAATGGGACTTGTGTGCACCAGATTTGGCCATAATGTGAAGTTTCATTGTGTATGATTGACGTGTAAATCAACCATTTATCTTCTGGACAGAGGGTTACTACTGGCCCAGTCTAGTTTTAGTAATACATACAACCTCACACGTAATGCTGTACACTATCTCCAGCCATGTTCAATACAAAGAAAGTGTACAGGAATGTTAAACTGCACAAAACAGATGATCTGGCACAGGTGTGGGGTGGGGTGGGGTGGGTGTGGGGGTGTCAGAGTACAGATCCCCAAGTGTAAGAGAATATAAGGTTTACCAAATAGAACAGAAACTGTGTTATAATAAGTTCATAAGGAGATGCAGGTGAATAAACTTCACCTGTTGAAATGCAGGCGTATTTATAAAGCAGATTTCCCAAACTTGGGTCTCCCATCTGTTGTTGGATTACAACTCCCATCATCCCTGACCACTGGTCCTGCTAGCTAGGGATGATGTGAATTGTAGTCCAAAAACAGCTAGAGACCCAAGTCTGGGAAACCCTGCTATTAAGAGATTTCAAAGGCACAAAATGGCAGGTCAACGCTACTCCCACCTATTTCGTTAGTGCCTTCTGTGCTTTGAAAAATCTCCCCACTGAGCCCCACTTTCAAAGGCCAAATGAGTCCCATAAAATATGGCCATCTGAACACCCTGTTAGTCCATGGGAGGGTGGGGAACCTGTTGCCCTCCAGATACTGTTGGATTCCAAATTCCAAACAGCATGGTCTTTGATCAGGTCAGTGATGGAAGGAAGGAGCTGTAGTCCAGAAATATCCAGAGGACCCCAAATTCCCTATTCCTGGCCATCAAACATAAAATCAAGGTCAAATGCATTTCTACTGAAAAAGGCATTCTCAGGGTGTGAGAGATGGGTGCCTCCTTCTGAAAACAAGTATCCCTGTCATAGATCGTGTACGTTTTAAATAAGCATTGTATCACGTAGACTTTATTTAGTCTTGTTGGGGGGGGGGTCAGATTTCAAGTCAAGCAGAACAGATCTGTCATATCCAACTTTGCACATGAGACAAGTCATAATAGCTCAGATGATTGTGAATTTCCAGCAAAACTGGGCCCTACCACACATTGGCACCTCTTTATGGTGAATTAAAAATGGAATGTGCTGGCTACACTTTAGTTAATTAGACCCAAACAGTTCTCTTCTCCCATCTATTTATTCAAAGTGCAGGAATTGTATGAGAAACAGGAGGAAGATTTGCAGTTTTCCTTATACTGCATTAGCACTGGGTGGGATTAATGGGAGTTGTATTCCAAAACAGCTGGAGATCACCAGTTTGGGGAAGGCTAAAATATTTGATGATCTGTTATTAGTATTATGTTTAAATTCTCTACTTGGTGTTACCTACAGCTTCATAAAAGGACACAGGTGGCCCTGTGGGTTAAACCACAGAGCCTAGGGCTTGCTGATCAGAAGGTCGGCAGTTTAAATCTCTGCGAGGGGGTGAGCTCCCATTACTCGGTCCCTGCTCCTGCCAACCTAGCAGTTCAAAAGCATGTCAAAGTGCAAGTAGATAAATAGGTACTGCTCCGGCAGGAAGGTAAACAGCGTTTCAGTGCGCTGTTCTGGTTTACCAGAAGCAGCTTAGTCATGCTGGCCACATGACCCGGAAGCTGTATGCCGGCTCCCTCGGCCAGTAAAGCGAGATGAGTGCTGCAAACCCAGAGTCAGTCACGACTGGACCTAATGGTCAGGGGTCCCTTTACCTTTACCTTTACAGCTTCATAAACCACTTTCTAGCTGGTTTTTCCCTAGCTCAGGAGCACACAGCACAATTGTCCCTCCCTCCTATTGGTTTCATTCAGTGGGATTTCCACACAGCACATCCCTCACAGATTGCACCCTTTGGCCAGATCCACACTACCAACATAAATCCAGTTTAACCATTATCACTGTTCTACAAGGCGCCCTGGGAATTTTAGTTTTTTCAGGGGACTCAAGATATCAGAGAGCTTTCACTAAAGCTTTACAAGAGTACAATTCACAGTTGTAGGATAGCCTCTATAAAACTAGTGTTCAGATTGTAGTGTGTTGGCATAAACACACTTCCTTCCATGTGATTTAGGCATAGGCAAACTTGGCCCTCCAGATGTTTTGGGACTACAACTCCCATCATCCCTAGCTAGCAGGACCAGTGGTCAGGGATGATGGGAGTTGTAGTCCCAAAACAGCTGGAGGGCAAAGTTTGCCTATGCCTGATGTGATTGATTGATATGTATACATTGGTGTGCAGGGCTGCTGCAGCTGTTTTTAATTTCAGGTTTCCACCATACCCTTGACATAAAGAGGTACTGGGGCTTTCACAAAGAGGTAGGAAAGTCGGGCAAAATGTTTCAACTCTGAAAACTTGTCCAAAATATAATTGTTTTGCGAAGAATAAATAAACTGAGAAAAGAGAACCATCCCGGCAACGAGATTGCACGCTGGTTAGAAAAGAGAGAGCGAGGGAGAGGGAGAGGGAGATAGAGATGAAAATATTGATGATTTAAGAAATACAATACATTCTGTCCTACGAACACTTCGCTGGGGTGGGGGAGGATATCAACAAAAACCTCTCAAACTATTAATGGGTTGCTTCAAAAAAGAAATACACTGGAAGGTCAATGGAACAGACTTAATGATTTTATGCTGTTGGGATGCAAAGATTCCATCAATGAGACTTGGATATCATATGCAATAACAGATTTAGAAGTAGACAAGAGCAGTATTTGTTTCCAGAAGAAGCACCAGTTAATAAATTGGTTGAAAGGAATTTACATGTAAGTGAGCAATGTGGGTATAATAAACTTAGACACTTTGGTAATATAATTTCAAGGAGTTCTCCTCAATTTCTATGAGTCGTAGTAGCAGCTCATACTAGCTGATAAGCTCCAATGAGCTTGCATTTGGTGTATAAAATTGGCTTCAATTTCCCCATCCACCCCCCAAAAAACCCCACTGAACTTGTCCACCTCTACATGACATTGACTTGGTTGTTGTTTCCTTACTTTAAAACAATTGCCAAATAAAAATAAAATTATAGTTATAATAATTAATACAGGCATTTGAGCTTAGTTCCCAGAAATATGGCACATGAACTGGATTCATAATCATGGCGGTTCTCTTTTATATATGCAATTCATATTTCTTTCCCAATCTGTAGAAGCCCCAGACTTTATCATTTTGGCAACAAATGGCAATTCCCAGGTCTGAACACAAAGGACCAGGTTACAGTTCCTGCAGAGTTGGTTTTTAACAGAAAAAGAATGCGCGGCTATTTCCCCGCCCCTTTTAATCTATAATATTTACAGTATTGCACTTTACTGCACTTAATTGCATTTCACTAAAATTAACGCTGCATCAGTATTATGCTTTTTAAAAAAAAAACTGTGTCCATCTTTGACAGATGAATCAACCCCTCTAGATCCTGTAAACCAAGCAGGCCTTCCGCAGAGATCCAGACATCTGGAAATAAAAACGGTGAAGTAAACCTGTTCACATAGTACAAGCATTTCAGCATGTTCAGGTGGTTCTCAGTAAAACAGATGTGTTCATCACTGTTCCCGTCATTTGGATCACCAACTAATTTGGGTGTCTCTCTTTCTCACACGCACACTCAGTTGTTGTTGTTCTTGTTGTTCCTTGTGAAGGATGTAGTCATTTGGACACCCCGTTGTGTTATTGCTGCTTTGTTTAGAAAACACTGCCTTGTCTCAGATCTGAAATTCCACGTTTAAATTCAAACCAGTTCTGCAGCAGCAGCAGCTCCATAGCGATGGAAGAGATTCATGAGATTGAAATAATACCATTGGCAACAAAGAAGAAATGTCATCTTAATGGAGACCAGCCCCACAATGTTGTTAAGCTTTTTCCTTTTTTCTGTTTCATTTTTGTTTCAGTATACTTGGCGATTTTCAAACATTGTTTAAAGTTAGGCACATGCACGACGTAGCAAAACTGGCAGCAGCAAATGTTGTTGGGCTGACATGATCATCTTCAGTTTGGCCAGGGTCCACTTCCATTTGTCCCAAGATTCATGGATGCCACGTGATTGGAGGGTTCTGTTGCCCGCCCCCCAAAAAAATCTACTTTCCTCCAAAGTTTTCTCAATTTTTTTTTCCAAAACTGACACTTATAACTGAGATCCAGACTGATTTCAAACCTAGTATTTATGCATCTGGTGGCTGAAGAACAGTTTAACTGCAATCATTAGCACTAAGTGCTTTTTGAAATAAAAATTTAAAACAGAAAATAGGCCAGTAGGTCCTTCAGTCCTCAGATCAACTGAACAAGTTGCTGAAGTCTTTGAACAAAATAAAAGGAGAGGATGAGAAAGGGAGGAAAGAAGGAACAGGCCAGCGCTGAGCCTGTCTACAAGTACTTGTGGGCCATTAAAAAGGTACCAGTTGTCCTTATCGCAGCCAAGCTCAGAGACTGGATAGAGGAAAGATACTATTGTCCATCCCTGGCAACAAAATGGCTTCTGGGGAGGAAATGTCAGAGCCCCAGGGCCTCGGCGTGTTTCCGAGCCTTGAGCCTCAAATCAGCGATGCTGGAATTCTTGCTGTTGCTCTTCGCGGCCGCTGCTACTACTGCGGCCGCAGAGGCGGAATCTGCCAAGGAGGCAATGGGAAGTCCAAAAGGGGGCGGGGGAAACATCAGATAAGGGGCGTGTGCAGCCAGGTGAGGGTGGAGGTGAGGGTGGGCATGGGTGACGCCTTCCAGCTGCAGCTGAGCTTGGACCTGAGGGAGCAAAAGAAGGAGACAGAAGCAAAAGGGACAATGAGTAAAGGAGCTTCCAGGAGGGTAAACAAATGAGTGTCATTCTGTGTATCTGTAAATAGGCTGCGTTTTCAAGGGGACATACACCAGGATAGGTCTGCAGCCTGTAGGAATAGAATGGCTTTTTGTAACAGGCAGATGTGGGTTCCTGGTAAACTGGGCTCGGTGGTTAAAAGGTCTGTAAGCTACCTAATACCACAATATAGTCAACAGGATATCACAATGTTGTTTTTGCTTCTAACCATTGTCATCTGCAGCAGCAGAAAGATGCTCTCACTCTGTGTCAGCATAGCATATCAGAAACCACTTAAGGTCCAGACCCAAATAACCATGAGCACTTTCTTCTTATGTCTCAGCATATTAATCTACTGTTGCACATTGCCACTCTTTGTACATGGTGATCAATCCTTTACCGGTGTTCCTTAACTTGTTGAATTGCCACATTCCACTCATTATTTTACTGCCATTGACTTAGAACTGCAGAGTTCCCCTTTTCTGGATCTTCCAGACACACAAACTCTTTGCTTTTCTGTAGCATGGTTCCTCTACATAGCGATACCTATTCAAGCTTCCTCTTGGCTGGGAGAGAACGGCTTAATGGCAGTGTAAAAAGGTAAAGGGACCCCTGACCATTAGGCCCAGTCATGAACGACTCTGGGGTTGCAGTGCTCATCTCGCTTTATTGGCTGAGGGAGCCGGCGTACAGCTTCCGGGGTCATGTGGCCAGCATGACTAAGCCGCTTCTGGCAAACCAGAGCAGCGCACGGAAACGCCGTTTACCTTCCCGCCGGAGCAGTACCTATTTATCTACTTGCACTTTGACGTGCTTTCAAATTGCTAGGTTGGCAGGAGCAGGGATTCGAACCGCCAACCTTCTGATCAGCAAGCCCTAGGCTCTGTGGTTTAACCCTGAATACTGCATATCAGGCTCTGGGCACTTTGCAGCAACCCCACAGTGTTGTCCAGCGGTATTAGACCCCTATTGCACATTGGAGATCAGCAGAAACTGAGTTTGCAGAACCCTGCATTGCTTTTTTATATATATCCCCACACTGCAGGTAGAACTGAGAGAGCAGGATAAAGCAAACCTGCAATTTAGTTCACTTTTTTTTCCCAGTTGCAGATTGGACGGCTGTAACTTACAGCAGCCATGCAATGTAGGACACTGTTATATATCAGGCCAGTTGTAGAACTATGTGAATGGCCTTCTCAAACCTTCTCCCAGGCCACACCAAGCTCGTTTGCAAGAAAAGCCTTGTGTTCAATTGGCTTGCATGCAGACTGGATTTTTTTAAAATAAAAAGTGGGCATGAAGTAAGACCTGTGTTATAGCAGGGGCATAGCTGTCAACTTTTCTCTTTTTTTAAGGGAAATTCCCTTATTCCGAATAGGATTCCTCGAAAGAAAAGGGAAAAGTTGACAGCTATGAGCCACCTATCTTTTCTGCTAACTCAAATTTTTCAACCACCTTAGCCACAGACTCTGGTAAAACCTGCACATTTTGTTTCAGATCCTCACTTGTAGCATGGTATTATAAGGTTCTACCCCATGATGTTTTTTATCAAGCAAAATTAATGCTTCCTGGGAGGTCACACAGACATTTTTTCCTTCTTCTAGGAACTGAAAAAGGAGAACCATACCCACAAGGGTGTGCAGGAGAGAAAGTGCAGCCACACACATCTGCAGTTACTGCTAAAGTCCTTGTGGCACACGTCCAGCAAATGAAGGACTTTTGAATAGTAATAACAATAATAACGTTAAAAAGGCGCCGGTGTAATTAAATAGCTGCAAAAGTGAGTTTGAACTGCTCCTAAACACCACTGGACTTTCAACAGGAACACGTGCTGCCAGATCTGATGCAGAGTTACAGTTACAGCCCCAAGGTGCCAGGTAACTTCTCTGGTCTTTGTTTATAAGGTTTATAAGTCCCCTTGTAAGATTTGTTTTAAGATGGCTATAAATAATTTTTCCTGAGTATAGCTTTTTCGCTTTGAAGCTGTCGGATTTTTTAAAAAAGTATAGGGTGGGGTGGAATGGGGAAATTTGGCTCTGTTGCTAGCCTGATCCAATTCTGTTATCATTATCATTATTTACATTTATATACTACCTTTATCATCCAAGGATCTCAAGGTAGTGTTCTCCTAAGAGGCTAAAAGGTGGTGAGTCACCCAGGGAGCTACGTAGCTGAGTGGGGATTTGAACGCTGATCTCCCAAGTCCTACTCCAACACTCTAACCATTACACCACATGTAAGGCATGCCAGGTATACAGGATGAGTCTGTGAACAGAATCACATCCCCTTCATCTCTTTATTATTTGACCAATTTCTAAGAATACTTAACAACGGTTCAGGGACACTTATGGCTATTTTAAAGCATATTTATTTGTTGTCGTCTGAAACACTTATAAGGGACTAGGGACTAGACACTTATCAGGGCCTGAGAGGGTTTAGGTGAATAGGAGAAGATTTGTTGTATGTGTGTGTGATTAAATTCAATCTCTTTGACAATCGGTATGAGTGAATGTGGCTATTCAAACATTTGAATAAAACTGGGCAAGAAGAGTCAAGTGCTTGTCAATAGTCTCCACACCTTCCCACTTCCACTGCCCGGAAGTGTGGAGGCATTTACTGCCTGGACAGAATACTGCCTGTACATCTCTGTATGTAAAAGGGTGAGATACATTTAAGAGAAGGAAGAGAAAAGTCAAGAGAAGGGCCTCAGATCTTCCTGAGCTGGCTACTCATCTGCAAGCCTCCTGCCATGTGGCCTCGCCTGCAGGCTTGCTTATTTTCTCCTCTTCCTCCCTTGTCCTTGGGTGGGAGAAATCCATCAAAAACTATGGCCATCTTATTCACGCCACAGCTCCCCTTAACACGTCTAACTTCGAAAATAAATGGAGCTGTTTTTCTAGTCCGTTTCACCCTCAAGCTAATGAAGGTGAAATTGACAAAGTAGAAAAGCTTTCACATATTCGGGGAGCCATTGGGAGGCAAAGAAAGGTAAAGAATCATCTCCCCAGTATTTTCTTCCTCCTGCCTGTGTTTTTTAAGGAAACAAAGTGGAACAAGTTCTATTTCTCTGTGTCTCAGTGGCTAGGGTGCTTTTGCAGGGAATCGACCAGTTTGCTTGACACACTTCCAGCCTGAGAAGTACCCAAGCCCCACTGACACACGTGGGGGGGCTGAAACAAGAACCCCCTGCCTGCCTACCCCTCACATCCTGCCTCGCTAAGTAAGTGTTTTTGGGTTGTTACTTTTTTCCCCTTATCATTTGCATTGGAGACATTCACTAGACTGATCTGAATGGCAGCATTTCTGTGTGGCTTTCAAAAAGATAAAGTCCACACGAGTAGCTTTGAGGCAATGCGAGGTTACAAGCTCTTAAAGAGGAATTTTCACACGTGACCACCACAGCCCCACAGCCCGAGTTCTCTTTGTTAAGAGGATCGCCAAATTTCCACCCAGCTCTTCTAGGTGTGCCTTTTTAGCAGCAGCTTGATCTACAGCAAATTAGGAGATGAAGCGCTTCACAACATGGAGAGAAACAGTCACCACCACTGCTGCTTTGCTGTGGAACAAGCCCCTGTTAAACAGCACAAGCATTCGGGAGTGAGAAGCTGACAACTCTTGGTGTCCTTCTTAAATCTGTTAACAACGCAGGATCTAATTCAAAACAGAAACCAAATGTGTCTTGATTTCTTCTCCTTGGACCACCCTGATTTAAGCCTCACGCGTGAAATCACCAAGAGCGACGTTGCTCTAGTTCTGCAAGAGATAAACGTTCCCGCAGAAGAAATCAACAACCTAGGCCCCACTTTTCTGAAACCCTGTTTGAAATAAAAGGGACCTTTCCAGAAGCCCGAGAATCACAGGGGTGCTTAATTACATAGGAGGATGTAAATATAAGGGAGCTGAGGCATCTCTGCTGCTTACTGACTTTTCCCTATGGCTTGTGTGTGAGACTACTTTCAGTTCCCAGTTATGAAGACTAATGGGGCAAAAAGAGTGAGCAAAGCATGGTTTTTGCGTTCCATACAGTGCTAGTGCGACATAGTGACTGGAAGGTTAAAGACCTGCATTCAAATCCCCTTGCAAGTAGCAGGTTTACAGTGAATTTAATTTAATGCATCATTCAGTACTCATTACTTAAATCAATCTAATTAGGTCTCTATTATTGCCCATATCAGAAGATGGCCGAGTCTGAGAAACACACTTCTTCATGGCCATGCAAGTTTGGGAGGTGGTTTCATTGCGTGAGTCCTGAAACATGCTTGCGCTACAGTATTTTCTCTGCTGCTTTGATAAAGATTAGCTTTGAACAAAGAGCAGTTTCTCAGCCTAACCTACTTCACACGAATGTTGAATCCACACCGTGCATTTGTAGCACATGGCTTTCCCCAGTCTCAGTGAAAAGTAGCTTGCTATGGGTGCTGGGAACTGTAACTCTGTGAGGAATGAGAAACAGTTCCCAGGATTCGGGGGGTGCGGAGGGGGAATAAGTGTGTTGAATGTGTTTTAAATGTATGCTGTGGATCCACCTGTCCCTTAAGCAAAATACAGATCAAGCTATGATCCTGTATACACTTACCAAGAACGATGTCCCCATTAAAAGCAACATGATTTACTTCTGAGTGAACATTTCTAGGACTGCAATGCAGGTGTGCTTTAGGACGACTACTTAGGAGAGAGGAACAAAAATAATGGAATTCTACATTTAGGTATTTGGGGGAGTTAAGATACAATTACCTGGATTTATTTTCTTCCCCTCTGCATTCAATATCTTTCCCGCCACAGGTAAGAACTCTTGTGCCTTTAAAGACTACTTGAAAGGCAGAAATTTAAGTGGTTCAGTACAGAGATTAACGTGTTTGGTTTCTACTAACAGTAGCTGAGGCAAATCAACTACGGTGGTACCTCTGGTTATGTATTTAATTCGTTCTGGAGGTCCGTTCTTAACCTGAAACTGTTCTTAACCTGAAGCACCACTTTAGCTTATGGGGCCTCCTGCTGCCGCCGCGCCGCTAAAGCACGATTTCTGTTCTCATCCTGAAGCAAAATTCTTAACCCGAGGTACTATTTCTGGGTTAGCGGAGTCTGTAACCTGAAGCGTCTGTAACCCGAGGTACCACTGTACTCATCTTTCCAAGAGGATGAGTAGAAGTAGCCGGAAATTTTGTTTTTCCAAACGATGCAACACTCAACATTACTATCCTACACAGTGTTCACTCAGAAATAAGTCCTGCTGGTTTCAATGGCGCTTACTCCCACATTGAGCGTGAACAGAATTGCAGCCAGACTTGGAAGCCACAGTGAGTCCTCGTTCGAAACCTGGGGACGATAAGGGCGCCTCTGAGGGCGCGCAGAGTGCACTCCTTCGCCACTGACCCATCCCAGCCTTGAAAAACGCCCGAAAGCCAGGGGCGTGGCTTCCTGACGGATCTCCGCTCCGGCCACGCCTCCTGCCCAGCGAGAGACGTATAAGCCCCGCCCCCTTCCGTCTGACAGCCCGCTCGGAAGAGGCGTGTCCTTTTCTACAGCGCCCTTCCCCTCCAGAACCTCGATTCGCCTCGGACGTACAGGGAGAGAAAGGGGTCAAAAGGAATCAAAACGAGCTACCTGCTGGAAAGGCATCCTCAGGGCGCCCATGTTGACGTAAGGGGCCACTCGGCAGGCGTCTAAGTGGCTGGCCGTCCCCAAGATCACACCTGCAAAGCGGGGGTAGGGAGAGACACGTGTCTTGGTGAGGAAGGAACCTCGGGGGTCCGGATAGCGCTCACCAACCCCCTCCCCTCCTCCAGCCCACCCAAGCACTTTCCAGCTCGAACTCACCTTTATGCATCTGGTTCTCCTGTTTCCGGCATTTGGCTCTTCGGTTCTGGAACCAAACCTGCAATCAAAGAAAATGAAGGGAGGAGAGGTTTGTCACCATCAGTTCTGAAGCGTCTGGCAGCCACCCGTGCTTATAAAAACGTACTTTTTTGACCAATACAGACATTTCCCCCCCCCTTACCCACACACGCCCTTGCTTAATATTCAGTCTGATGAAGAGTCCTGTTGGGCTCGGAAGCTTGCTCCCTGTTTTGTGTCGTTTTGATTGCTCGTACAATAAAGAGGTTTTATTTTGGTCGATACGTTTTATTGATTTTCACGGGACCAGCAATATAGAAACAGGTAAGTTCCTACCCACAGAAGGACAAGCTTTTGAGGATATTCAGAACACACGAAAGTATGGAGTCCGAATGGCAGAGGACAGAAGCTTTCTCAGCCTGTGTGCCACAGTCTCAGAGAGGCAAAGGAAAGATGAAGACCTTATACTTCGCTTCCCCCCCCCCCTTCTCCTTCTTCCAAAATCAAAGTGTCAGTTTTGCTATGCACGCTACTGTAACTTCTCTCTTTGCTCTGCTCATCTGGTGGCTTTCTCTCTGAGAAGTGCTTGTTTATTAGGCATACAGGTAACAGTATACATCACGCAAAACAGCAGGACTAGTCAAAGGCCCTTTTAAGACAAGGGTCGTGGTATTGGTAAGCAGGTTTCAAGAGATTCACAGTGTGATCCTTATACGTGTCAGAAGTAAATCCCGTTGGGTTCAATGGCGCTTCCTGTCGGGTAAACGTGTATAGGATTGCAGCCTGAGGTGTTTCGAAATAAGAAAATAGTGCTATACACCACTAAAATGGTATAAATGCAGCATTTTCTTTCCCGCTGTTGGAATGACAAGCAATCCTTACGTCCACACTGGGTAGGGGACATTTCTGCACTAGAATGGGGGACTGTGTAAACCTCTTAGAGGTTTTTGTTGATTGTGCACACACACACACACCCATATACGCACATAGTTCAGTTTTTTTAAAAAATAATACAAATTACCTGAGAAGAGTGACTTTCTGTATTATTCTTATTGCTATAAAAAAGCATAAAGGAGCCACCAGATCAGAAAATGTGGGCTGCAAGTGATGAGACGAGTTTCACTTGCAACAATTAGGTGCAAATAGAGCAGGTGAGATCCGAGTGCGAACAGAGAATCGGACAAGAATCGAAATGGGATTCATTCGCACTTCTGCTAAAAAAAAAACCCCACCAACGGAACAATGCGCAGCTTGGAGAAAGTCGTCCCCTGTTGTGAAATGCAGAGTTTGCATCTTGATCGTCCCAAGCATGGCTGATGTCAAAGTCAAGCAAACAAGCGCTTTTAAGAGGAGCAGTCAAGCCACGAGCGACCTCCCTCCTAAGGTTGCGAATCCAAATTCGCAAAGCACCGCGAAGTTGATGCGGGGGTGTAGCCGCTCCTTCCCCGCGCATGCGTACTCTCTCTTTTTCCTTTTTTTTTAAAGTCCTGGTCAAAAGGAGACTTTGCTTCCTCCATCTCAAGGGATTCAGAGAAAGGGGCTGCCAGTGTGGCGCAGCGGGAGCCCCAAGGGCAGCAACCCTTCGAACGTATAAGAGGCAATACATGGATTGGCCTGTGGGGGCGCTAGACACAGCCATGAAACATCCCCAAAGTTCTGCTCCCAGAGACCACTAGGCTGGAAATGAAGCTCTTCTCGTGTTTTTAATACTGTATGGAGAACCGGTCAAGCATATAAGCCCTCACCTACAAGCTAAAGTGCGACATCCCGGGCACAAACTGACCGCCTCGGCGCGACAACGAAGCTTGCACAACTGCTCAGTTTATAGCACTTCGGATATCAGTCAGGAGGAGGGACAATTTGGAACCTGCTCTCCCCCCCCCCAGTAGGGGAGGAATTTTGCAAGGATATATTCAAGGCTTAGACCGCAAACAAGTCAATGTATTTTAAGAGCTAGGCGTGTAGTTCAGTATCCCATAAATATAACGTGAATGGTACAGGTCCGCGCGCGCACTTCTTTAAACCAAAGAATATGTTCCTATCTAAAGGTTTAGATTTAGACCAGCAGTCACTCTTGAGGGACCCGGACAGAAATAGAGAGGACTCCCGAAGATCAAACAAATACGGTCTGAAATGGGAGGGGGCACTCTTCTCTTCCCTAAAAGTGTGTGTTTGTAATGCTTTTATACTTGTGCTCCCTTTCACCGGGAAAGGCGGAATATTAAAAGGGGGCAAATCATTATGTAGAACAAGCAGATGAACAAAATGCCTCCGAGGCTATCCAAAGAAAGAAACTGTTCAGTCCAGCAACAAAGACGGCCCGCTTGCCTAGCTTTAAACCGGGGGAGGGAAGCCTCTTCTTGGCATCTCCTATTCGAAATCAGGAAAACAGGCAGATGGCGTTCAGGAGCAGAGAGCCAAGCCGCAATCCAATGCCCACACCGACCTTGGAGCATGCCCCATGGAAGTCAATGGGGTTTACTGCTGGGAGAACAAGTATAGGTTTCGGCTGGCAGGCAGCTAAGGGAGATTTCCCCGTGGGGAAGAGGTTATCGGCTCACACACGAAACAATGAGACAGAAATGTGATAGATCGCCACACACCCACACCCAAATAGTGCCGAGTACCAAGTGCCGATTTACAATTCACATCCATCTCTCATACATCCACACACACACACCCTTTGCTCTCTCACGTCCAGCATTCCTCCAATTTGGCTGAATGTGGCTTCCTTTCCCCCTGTGTGCCAGGCAGTGGCGTTTCCTCGAGGTTAATTTTGAACGCATATACATAAAGAAGGACCAGTTTTAGTGGGTTTCCCCCTGTGTCGACTCGTGTGGCATCGCTTCCCCCCCCCCCAATTTAAGGAAAAATAGGCGGGGCGGGCGGGGTGGGTTTCAGCTAAACCCTTTTATTCCCGAATTTCTGCCAGAGTTTATCAGGGCTTTGTCTTATGTTGACCTTGGAATTGCCCACTACAATGGCCAGCCATGGATCCACACCCAAACACTGATTACTCGGAAGAAAGTCCCATCACGGTTCAGTGGAGGGACTCTTCATTTACTTGGGATTTACTCCCGAGCAACAGAAGAAGCTGCCAGCGATTAAGGTTGCGATCCCAGAAGAACTTCACTGAAAGGAATTCTAGAAAAGTAGCGAAACCAATCAAGTTTCCTTGAAGATTAAAAAGTATATTGTGGCATGAGCCTGTTTCCTTACAGGAAAGGCACAGCATTTCGTTGAATTCCGCCGGGCTTACTTTCGAGTAAACGATGCCCAGGATCGCCCTGCACAGCCACGACCCCCAAACCCTCCCTTGAAAGTCAATTCAACTTCGAATGCAAATTCCGTTTATGGGGAAATCAATTAATTAATTCCACACACATCATCCAGAAGGATTATTCAAAGGGGGTTAATCCAACAGATTTCAATTACCCCTTTCCATTTGTCTTTTGACTGGGTTATGGATCCCACCATAAATCCCTTTTTCAGAGCCACGATTGACTTTTAAATAGGCTTGACTTCCACGCGACAATCAAACGCTTTCCAAATTTGGGTGGAAGGAATTATTTCTATTCTATTATTCTATTATTTTTCTTTTTTAAAAAAAATTGTCAGCCTAGTAATCCTCCCCTAATTCCGGAAATTCCCGTGTATTATAAATTGAGGCGGGGGGGGTGTCCTTAGATCTCTCTGGCGTACTAAGCAGCATGGGAACCTTCTCCCAAGAGAGGGGAAGGAGACGATTTTTTACAAATTTGTTTAAAGGATTACGTCTACCGTCAAATGCTCAGTGTCTCCACCCCCCTCCTCTTACTAAATCAAACTTTAGTCAGCCTCTGTCTGCTGAGACAGATCAAATCTGGGAGTTAAGCAAACATCGCTCCCATTCGCCCCGCCCCCCCCCTCCAAGTTCCTCCGCTTGCCAAGTTGATCATACGGTTAATTAATACTAACTGCACTTCCTACATCACATTTCGCCTCCGAGCTTTCTTCAATTGCCTTAATGATGGCCATTTACAACGGAGTAATTAGTGCAAAGAAAGGCTTCCAAAGACATTAATTATCCAGGGGTACTGGAATGGGTTTCTTCAACAGGAATTGGCCGCCTTCACACGTGCGCTAGTGGCGTCGCCTCCCCCTCCCTGATCCGGGTCTCTAATAGGTGATGTCTCAAATTAAAAGATGGGGGAACGGGAGGGGGGCAGTTTGCTCAATTTCCGAGCGATCCCTGAACTTTTTGAAAGGGAGCTTTCTTTACCAGTGGAAATGTCCCCTTTCCATTTTAATGTCCTGATCTCTGGCTCCCTTGGATTTGCTGTTTCTGTGAAGAGCGCAACACGCAGCACAGCCTGGAATAGATAGACGGCCGTACGACCCTCAACACGCCCAGTCTCGTGGGATCTCCGAAGCTAAGCAGGGTCAGGCCTGGTTAGTGCTTGTATGGGAGACCACTGCCATGGGAGACCGTGGGCATTCTTAGCTCAGTCGTGAGACTCTTAATCTCAGGGTGCTGCATTCGAGCCCCACGTTGGGCACACTATTCCTGTATTGCAGGGAGTTGGACTAGATGGCCCTTGAGATCCCTTCCAATTTTACAATTCTAAGACTCTTTCGAACACCTCTGGAAACTTAGCCACTTCAAGCGGACTAACGTTTGGAGTACCAACCCCCGCCATCTCTCCGCCTCCCTTGGGAGAAAGGACCGTTGCTTTCAGCGAAACACCGGTGTGCTGAGAAATGACAGCTTTAGTCAAATTCAGCCGAAATATTTGGGTTCTAGCTAGGTTTTGTTCCGACCGTTAGTACTGTGAACGCCCCACTTGAAACGAAAATACAGTATTAGTTTCTTAATATAACCACCTACCATTCATATAAACCTTGAGAATGGGGATCTTTTTATGGTGTGTCAGAATAATAATAATAATAATAATAATAATAAAGAATTCACCCTAAATCAGAGTTTTAAATAATCCTGCTTAATTAAGCCGGGGAAGGAAATGTGCATTTAAAAGTTGTAAACAGAAAACCTTCAGCTATCCTGTCTGAGGACAGACGGTGGCTGAACTGTATTGACAGATAACTAACCAATGAATAAAAATGAATATGCCCCTCATGTTATTTATTCTTCATTCTATATCCCCTTCTCTCTCTCTCTCTCTCTCTCTCTCTCTGTGTGTGTGTGTGTGTGTGTGTGTGTGTGTAGCTCTTTATCCAGCATTAATGATTTTGGAATGACTCCCATGACCTGCCTCTGTGCTAATTCCGCTCTCTACGCCACTCGTCATAATATAATTTATACCAATTCCGGGGAGAGTTCCTTCCCCACCCCCAAGGGTCGTTTGGTCGTCTGTTATCCTGTTAAACGAGGCAGACTTTATTTATTTTTATTTTTTAATCACACATCGGGTGCAGATATGTGGCAAATTCTGGGGCAAAAATGTCCTTTTACCCAGCTTTAACCACTCGGTCAGGAGCAGCGTGCGAGAGGCGTGTGATGTGAGGGACTAATCCGCGTTAAACGCTGCCGGCTCGTACCAGTGGCGCCTGAAAGGCACTTCTTAAAAAGACTCGCTGTGCCCAGCTGGGCAAAGAAAAGCGTCCCTTCCCATTTTTTATTTTTTTGCTTTGGAAAAAGGCGAAAGTGATGAGGAATAAAAGTGATGAATTAGCCCGCGCGCGCAGCCATCATAAATCAGCTCGGGTGTGATTCCCGATCAATTCCAAGTAGTCATGAATATGCTAAGTAAAGCGCAGGACAGTGTTTTAGACAGTTATTTCTTCATTAAGGATCACTCAGTGATTTCTTTCACAAATGCTCTAATCTGATTTCCTTTTGATTTCCATTAGAGACAGTGAATAATGACATTTAATTTAGCCTTGCGCCATAAAAACCCGAAGATATTTGCTCGTAATTGAATTACTGCCTGCTCCTCACTATGGTCTCATAACTTTCAATTATAACCCTGACAGCTGGGCGATATGAGTTGCCGGTACAACACTAAAAATAAAAGGTTAATAAGAAGTAGCTACCGTAGGAGCTCCAATTTATTTACAGCACATTTCCACACTAAATTGAAACTAGATCCTTTAACAACAAGGGACAGGCGCTACAGACGGGGATTAGGAGGCAATTCGGAGAGTATTAAAATATCTTTGGGTTGTTGTTGCTTTCGCCCTTCGGTCTCCTTCCTTTTCTCTTCCTCCTTTAATAAGATGCCGACCGAGTCCTTTTTAGCCGATCGAATCCTGATTATGTTTTAATTAAGGGTTCTCTCTAAAACGGCTTTCTCTGGACTTTATTTTTTGGGGGGTGGGGAGAGTCTGAAGGATGTTTTCCCCCTTCAGAAATATGAGAGAGAGAGAGAGAGAGAGAGAGAGAGAGAGAGAGAGAGAGAGAGAGAGAGAGAGAGAGTGCTGCTGGGGAGGGGGAGGGGAGAGGGTGGAATATTTCATGAAACCTGCAAGCACTTGGAACGCCAATTTTCCTGTAACTATGAATATCCTGTTAAGGTGCCGCGCTACTCCGGTAATAAACTACTTGAAAGAAAGAGTGCGGAATTCAATTACAAGTAATTTATTTTTATAGAAACACTACGAGTAATTTATTTTTATAGAAACGCTACATCAAGGCTCTGGCAAGATATTATACCGGCTCGCCTAGAAGGAGCTGGGAAGATGACATAAAAGTTGATGTCCCCTTCAGCCAAAGTTTAATCTTTTCATTCATTTATCTTGGGCGGTTAGATCAATCTTCGGCGCGGGGGGTTGGGAGCCACGACTTCTCTCTCCCTCCCCCTCTCTCAGTATTCCCCCTCGTAAGCTCTCCTTTCCAAGAAGAGCACTCCAGTAAGCGTTATTCCGTTCCTGGGGAATATTTCATTTATTGTTGTATTTATTTAAAACCCGAACTGTTCAGGAACCTAGTTTTCCCAGCTGTTTCAGGGGGGGAACAGCCTACAAAGAAACGTTTTAAAAGTTAAATGGCAGACCTGCCCTGGAAAGAGGAATTACACGCAGGCGTTCCAGGCGCACAAAAATGCTGCTCAAGGCTGGACGTGGAAGTCAACCCCACTAATATTAGTGGGGCGTTCATACTAAAAGTAGGGGTGGCTAACTCTTCTGTTAGAGTCGTGGGGCTCTAACCCCCCAAAGTCCCAGCCAGCCTGGGAAGTGGTCAGGGATTATGGGAAATTTGGTGCAGCAACATCTGGCGGGGTCAACATCTGGCGAGCCACCCCTGACTTAAAGCATTTAGACTGAGATTCCCCTTTCCTAGTGTGACTCCCACCATCACCTCCAAGGAAAAACACTGGGGGAACTGGAAGCGTGGTTCATTAAAATAGTTTTTTGGTGCTGTGGGAGTTCAGCCAGAATAAAAGCTCAGCTGGAGCTCAGCCTTCCCCACATGCCTTTGACCCTAAAGCCATGCTACAGGTTGATCACTTCCATGGAATCATAGAATTGTAGAGTTGTAAGGGACCTCAAGGATCATCTAGTCCAACCCCCTTCTTCCCTCCTTTTTGCACAACCTCTGTTTGAGGGGGAACGATGCTGCGACAATCGCCACAACCTGCACCACCCTTTTTTAATTATTTCTATTTTCTTGTTTGGTTCTTTTCCAGCCCCCCCCCCCTCTCTCTCTAGTGAGCAAGGCTAAAGGCCTTTAAAAAAAATAAATAAAAATGCATTTTTAAAGGCAACAATCTGTTCTTGTATCGAGCATATGCCTTGGCCGCATGACCAGCAGGCAGGCCCCACAACCCAAACACCTCCTCGAGGGTTGGGAGACGTTCTGTTTTCCGGGGGATCGACAAACGGAGCAGATGGGGCACCATGAATTCATACCCTTGTTATGCAAGTCAAATAGAGGCACGTTTCCCCACCACCACCACCACCCCACTCCCGGCTCTGGATAATCCAGTCCCAGAGCACCCAACCAGCCTAGCTTGATCTACACCAATTGTTCTCCGAAGTTGCTCCCACCCTCTCCCTGTTAAAAAAATAAAAGAGGAGCAGTAGAACCTCAAGGGAAAAGGGAAAGGTTTTTCGTTCCTGGCTGGGGCTACTAATCAGGCCTCTGATTGGTTAGCGAGCGGCACTCAGGGATGTTTCGAACGCTCCGTGTCTGCTGAAGATTCTAAAGGGGCGAGAAATCGAGAGCAGCGCCAGTGGCTGGAATTCCCCCCCCCCATGGCTGCTGCCCCCCCTCCGTCACACGTGTCCGGGTGCTGCGCGTGACAAAAAGGAGGGGATTTTAATGGGGTAGACAGAGATCCGAAACAAGGCCAGCAGGAGGAGGGCTCTGGCCTTCTTCTAAGGCTGCCTTACCTGAACCCTGGCTTCCGACAGCCCCAGCCTCTGGCTCAGCTCCTCCCTCATGAAGGCGTCCGGATAGTGCGTCTCGTCGAAGAGCCTCTCCAGCTCGTTCAGCTGCTCCAGTGTGAAATTGGTTCGACTCCTCCTCTGCTTCAGCTTGGTCTGGCCGTCCTCGTCTTCGGATTTCACCTCTTCCCGCTTGTCTTTGCACTCATAGATCCCTGCCGGGGGCGGGGGGGGGGAATGGGGGTAGGGAAGAGGAAACGAATACAACAAAGTTGCGCATCATAGAAGTCTCCTTAATTTCCTCCTTAAAGCCCTTGAGGCGGGCGAATTGGGCACATAGTTTCCCCAGCCAAGGCGAAGGACGGTCGCCCTGTGAGCCCCCAAAAGAAAGGCAAGCGAAAGCTGACATCGTCCCCTATGCTCAGATGACACATTTCGGGGGTTGAGTGGAATATTCGTTAGTAAATTTTCGGAGCTCACGGAGAGCCTGCTCTGATACAAACGTAATTGACTGCTACGCAGCCAGGATAGATTTTTTCTCCTGTTGCAGCGAGAAAATTATTTATTTGGGCGCAGAACAGGTGATGGTCCTTAGAGAGACCTTGTGTGACTCACATATTCTCCAGCTAAGGTTGCTAAATGCCCCTTATAAGGGACATCTCCCGTCTCTCCACGCGTACAAACTTAATCATCTTATTTTTGAAGACTGCAGGATCATACCTCGGTGGCAATATGTTGTCGCGGCTAGGAAGTGTGGCCTAGGTTTTCTGAACTGACAAGCCTCCTGAGGAAAGTTAAAGATCCAAATACCCCACGCAAGTCAAGAGTAGCAAAGATTTTACGCGAAACAAGTGTCAAGAGGAAATGGCCACTTTCAGATGAGAGAGGCTCTGAGACGTGTCCACTCTTCCTGGCCAGTCGCCTCCACCGGGAGGGGATCGGGGCCTCATTTTGCAGTCTAGACATGGCGGAAGGGGGTCGGAAACACGCTTTTTAAAGACATGGGGGACCCTCCCCTCTCTAATAGCTACTGAGCAAGAAGAAAAGCACCAGGAAAACGGCATGTTTGTTTCGCTCCGTTACGCGCGCTTTAAAATAAATCCAAAGGATATTAGAATCCATAGTCCCCAACTGAGAGGCTTTAGGAATGTGGGAACCCACACACACACACGAGATGAACCCAGCTTTCCTGTGACCAGGTAACCATTAGAAATGATTCGGGCGACATAATCGGGATGACCTTTGGCCAGAGCAGGTTAAATGCTGCCTTTTGTGGGCTGTGCTTAAAAAACAAAAACAAATGGCACAAGACGATATGCTTATAACCCATCGCCTTTCCAATATATTATTGATAAAAGCCACCAAGCCTCAGTTACGGTCCGTTCGGGGGAAGATTCCTCCCTCGGGATAGAAACTGATAAGAAAGGAAGCATGTTGGGTTGGAATAATGTTCCAACCCAACAGAAGCACCCAGAGGAAAAGACAGCGCCTCTGTAGCAGCAGCAGCAGCAGCAGCGTGGGCCCGGTGCGCTCTGGGTGGCAGAAAGAGCGTGGCCTGGACGCCCTCTCTGCCCCGCAGCCCCGGCTGGCCTTCTGAGGAGCCAACACGTCACTCCCGCAGCAAAACGTCACGTTTGCAAAGAACAGGAGCGCGTGAAGATGTAACGAGGGACTGGGCAGAGGGCGGGGGAGAGAGGATTTCATCTCGCCTGTTCTGAAAGGGATTTGAAATTCGGGGGTTGGCGCAGGGACTTCCTCCTGCCGCCTTTACCTGAGGAGCTCAAGTCACACTAACGGCAATAACCTCGACGTGAGCGCTCTCTAGCCAGATGCAAAGGACGCCCTTCCCACCCTAGGGAAGGAAGCCTTGCTGGGCCCAATGGGGCACCATTCCTCTCCATGGAACTTATTTACTGGCAAGTTCAGCGGCGACGCGGAGGACGGCAGCCTGTCGGACAGCTGGTTTACACAGACGTGCCCGTCTCCAAGCGCATTCCCTGGAAGTAAATCCCCTCGATTCCAGACTCACTGACCTCCCAAAGAAAAGTGGGTTGGGATGAGGAGTGACACGGTTAAACCTCTGCTGTCCAGTTCTGTTGTTTTGGTTTGACTTTAAGGAAGCAGTGTTGTGTTCCAGCCTACTACCTCTTACATGCAAATCTTCTGACGTCGAAAGGCTTTACAGTATTATATACCTCCAAGTAAAATAAGTTTAAGAATCAGGGCATTTGGTTCAAAGCATAATTTTAACTGATGGGACACACCGAATTGCCTAAGAATCCCCAGGCAAGCCTCAGATTGAACAGAAAACTATATATAAATGTATCCTCAGCCAGAGGGGTTTTTACTGTCGTGGCTTTTTAAAAATATGACGAAGCAGCCTTGAATTAAGAGGGGAAATTTTAATTTAAATACAGTGTTATGCTTACCTACAGGGTTTTGTTTTGCACTACAGCTACCAAACACAGGTGCGAAGCTAACGGATTTCTGAGGAATATCTCTCAACACACACTGTCCATTAGTCTCTTGCCCTGATTCCGCTGAAACTCACTTCGCTACATTTTTTTGCTCCCAACGAACGTTCGAGGGGTTCGCTTACAACTCCCTTTAATGGAGACACGTTCCAGCGTTCCAACCATTCACAAATATGGTAATGATTTTTCGCTTGTAATGTTTGTTGTACCGCTGGAAACCAGTCTTCCTCCATGGATTCTTCCTGAGGTTGATACCCTTTTGAATTACTTTCTTTTTTAACCGAAAAACAATTACAAACTTGAGATGTGTGTGTGAGAGAGAGACATTACAATATATTTTATGACATATCAGAGTTGTGTGTTCAGGTGACTGCTGAGAATGAAGCACGTTTTCAATAAACGGGTATCTATGTATATAAAATATTAGATATGTATATTGTTTCCCAAAACAATAACCGTGCATTGGAACTGACAGTATTTCAGGAAACTCGAAGGATTTCACGCCTTACTATTTTAAAAAATGTATTCTGAAAGGCCCTTCTCTCTCTCTCTAATATATATATATGAAATTGGAATTGTTAAAGCTTCCCAGAAATTAAATTCTCATTTATTTAGCCCTGCGTCTAAGCTCTCCTTCCGATTATAACGAATCTAATAGAACATAAAAAAGAATTATTAATAATATGTAGAATTGATATTAAAAGAGCGAGCAGATTTGAGTGATAGGGCTTTTCTATAATGGACAGAATGCTGTTTCGTTTCCTTTTGTTCTGTTTATGGTACAAGTGGCCCAAATCTCCTAAATACTATCGATCCAACACACCGTTATTATTTTACGAAGCGAAGGAGCAGAACGAATGGCGGAGTAAAACATATTTTAAGGAAGGGAGATTAACATGACTGAGCAGCCCTGCTGAATTTTAATTTAAAGTTTTCCCTTCTCACACCTAAGGGATTGCTGCATTTAATCCCATCGCGTCTGCCCTGGAGGAAACCTGTCTTAAATCGCCGAAAAACGTTTTATCAACTTTCTTAAAAATTTACTTTCCCTCACCCTCAGAATGCTCCTTTCTATAGGCAACAGTGAAGCGGGACAGGAAGAGCTATCGACCTGGTGGCCCGGGGTGAAGGGACTCTACCTTACACATTAGGGGAAGGAAGGAAGGAAGGAAGGAAGGAAGGAAGGAACTGACACCCGGAGAAACTATCGACACGGGCTCGGTACAAAATTCTAAAGTGCTTTCCCTTCCTTCCCGTCCTTCTTTTCTGCTTCGATCTTCCCCGCAGGCCTCTGACCAGTTTACCCTGAGCTTGGCTTCCCTCACGCCTCTTTTTAATGGAAGAAAAGAAACAAAAAAAAGAAGCCATAATTGAAGCCACGACGTTGGAGGCTCGTTCCAGAACAGGCTCTTTCGGGCAGCAACACAGGCGGGCAACCGGGCAAAGGATACCCGGGCTCCGGATCGAATCGGGTCGTCGATGCGAAACCTGCTTCTTTCTTTTTCCTCCCCGCCCGCCCCCCATCTCCACGCACTCCTATTGTTCCCAGAAAAGCTAAGGGGAAAGTTTGGGTGTTTCTCTCCCTCCTCTCCCTTTTCCTTCTACTTTCCACTCCAGAAGTGCTTCACGATCCCAGCGGCCATTCCTGTTGTTGCTAGACAAGTGGATTATTATTATTATTATTATTATTATTATTATTATTATTATTATTATTATTATATCGCCCGCTGCCCAACCGCTCCTCCCCACCCAAAAAGCCTCGAGGCCTTCGGCGCTGGTGTCTGGGGCAGGGAGAGGAGGTGGAGAGACAGAGCCCCCCTCCACACACCCCCACGCACCACCTCGCCTGGTGGGTCCGGTGCCCTCCTTACCTTCCGAGGTCCTGCTGGCGTGATTGAAGTCCTTGAGCTTGTCCTTGTCTCCGTCTCCGTGCTCCTTGAAGAGGTGCACCGGGCAGTGCGCGCCGCTCTCGGCCAGCTCCTGCAGGCTGCCGGCTTCCGAGGCGCCCAGCTCCCGCGAGCGCGCCAGCCCACTCTCCAAAACTTCCCGGTACGTGATAGTCTCCTTCTTGTGGCCGGTGCCTCCTCCGCCGCTGCTGCCGCCGCCGCCGCCTCCTCCTCCACCACCACCTCCGCCGCCACCACCTCCTCCTCCGCTGCTGCTGCTCTCCTTGCTTTTCTGGTCGAAAGATTTGGAGACAAACGCGGTAAGTTCTTCCATGGCGACCCGGTGGCTGGGGAGGGGGAGGGGGAAAGAAGAAGCGCACGCTCGCGATCCACAGTGAAGAGGTCCTCGGCGCTGCAGCGGCTGGATCTGGGCGTGGGTCGTGGTGGTGGGGATGGTGGGGTGGAGATCTGCACTCAGGAGGTCCAGGGGGCCGCCTCGTCGGTCCAGGCTGCTGCTGCTGCTGCTTGAAGGTGGTGTTGCGCGTTGCGTGCGCGTGTTTTGTTTTAAATCCTCCTCCTCGTGACAAGCAGCGAGGAAGACCACGTCGAAGAGCAGAGACGGGGCGCTGTCTCGGGGCTTAGATCCCTCCCGCTGTTATTTATGCCTTTCAATGGGGAGATCACACTATTTATACATGGCTACCTCAGCCCAGCCCCCCAGCTCTCTCTGTCTCCAGCAATTACTGCCTCTTCCAGAGTCGCAGGCAGGACTCCGAGGAGCGATCTCCCCCCACCTCGGGCCAGCAATTGGCTTTCTTTGCATTTCATCGCGCTTTGGCACCCGTCGCACCTTGATTTAAGGGTGGCAAAGAGCAGGGAGAGGGAAGGAGGGAGGGAGAGAGGGAGGAATCCAATGAAACTCTTTCCCTCTCCTCTTTCTCCCCCACCCTCCCTCTCTCCCCCACTCCATCCCATAGCCTCCTCCCAAACAGGTATCTCTCCGCATTCTTTTCAATGGCTCGCAGGAACCAAACGGAAAGGAAGGCGTGGGGGCGGCGGCGGGGGGGGGGGTGGGAGAGACTCGAGGAAGACCTGACTGGCTACCAGGAGATCTTCTGCTTATTATGGACACGCTAGGAGCGGGGGGAGAAAAGCTGGGCCGCCAACTCTTGCTAGACAACCGGGAAGGGGGAGGAAATGACAACAAAAAGAGCGGACTCTGGTTGTTCAATAAAAAGGTAAATCCGTGCCAGTTGGAGACGAGTTTTTCTTGGGCGACCGGGGGGTTGTTTCATTGTCGTTCTTGATGTGTATGTTTTGAATGTAGAAACCTGTTATAGAAAAGAAAGGGAGCATCTTTCGTTCAAATGTCTCTTTCTTCTCAGGAACGTGGTCTTCTTCCCTTCCTCTGATGCGAAGAGAGGGTTAGGAAGACCTTGGGTGTTTGTGTCTTTGTAGGGCGAGGGGCTCCCAGTGGCTCGAGAGGGGGGGGGGGCTGTCTGTGTGTGTGTTTGCAGCAAATGGCACGGAAAAGCCCCGGAGCTCCGTGAAGGCTAACAAATGCGATCTGTAGCCTAAGGTTTCGTGGGTCACAGCACCCGCCGCCCCTCTGTCCGGTGGAGGAGGCTTGGGCCCGCGGAAGGCTTACGCCAGAATGGATGGGGTGGGTTTCTTACATCGAAGTCTACTGGGGAGTTCAGTGGAACTTGTTCCCAAGTACAGTGGTACCTCTGGTTAAGTACTTAATTCGTTCCGGAGGTCCGTTCTTAACCTGAAACTGTTCTTAACCTGAAGCACCACTTTAGCTAATGGGGCCTCCCGCTGCCGCTGCGCTGCCGGAGCACGATTTCTGTTCTCATCCTGAAGCAAAGTTCTTAACCCGAGGTACTATTTCTGGGTTAGCGGAGTCTGTAACCTGAAGCGTCTGTAACCCGAGGTACCACTGGAAAGTGCGTGGAAAGTGGGTGACAGGCAGCAGCCTTAGACTTCAAAGCGCCGGGAGATGTTGAGATTTCTAAACTCTACTCACTCGCCCGGCAAGATGAAATGCTGGATGAGTCTGTCTCTCTGTGTGTCTGTCGATCGAATCGACAGTTGTGCCAATTTGCCATGGGGGATTCTTATTGGGACTATCTGCAAAAAAAAAAAAAAAAATGCTGGTACCTATGAACAGGATTAAAGCTATTTATTTCGAATTACACACACACATCCAAACACGTGCTGTCAGACTAAAAGCAGGAATCCGGCTGGTTTCTCCAACTGCAGCCTTGCAGACGCTTCTTACTTCCGTTGTGCTTAGGGCGAAATCCTTTTAAAAAGAAAACTCATTTAAAAAAGAAGCTTAGGTGCTATGCATCTTTACTCAGAAGTAAACCCACCCACCCCGCTGCTCCTTAGTAAGTGTAATTGGAATTGGGAAAATCCTAAACGTTTTTACCCGGAAACAAGTCATTATATTAAATTCAGTGGCACTAATTTCCAAGTGAACATTCGTCTGGCGCTCTTACTCGCAAGTAAAATGCCAATGGATTTTTATTCCCTAAAGTAAATTACATTTTCTCGCTCGGATGCTGGCATCTTCATTCCCACTGTCGGCATCAACGCCCGTCTCCATAAAATGACGTTTATTTGCACATATTGGCAAATGTGCAGCGATAGATGGGAATTTCTAGTTGGTTGTTTCCCCTCCTCCTTTGTGTGCGTCTGGGGGGTGGGGTGGGGAGAATGTACGATTACAACTAAAATCTCAAAGGATTTAGCCTTTCACAGACTGATGACAATTGTTAAAGGATCCAGCGGGGTGTATCCGGTCCATTCTGGTGCCTTAAAAACACCAGATTTTCCCACCTAAAGCGTGCCACAAACACCAGGCAAGAATGTTCTAATCGCCTCTTCTGGTCTGGCGTCCTTAAGGGGGAGAATTGATTAATGAAGCTGCGTGCACCGCGTCGCCTCCCCTTTCCCTCGTCTCCAATTTTAGCAAATCTTGTTGGGGCATTGAATTATTGTTTCCTGTCTAGCACGGCCCTCTCCTCCCCCCCCCTTCCTTCTGAAGCTGCGACCCTCGTGCACACTTCCGAGTAAGCGGGCATAGGATCGCGCTGCGTCGTGCATCTTTGATTTGCAAGTGCAAAATGCCACTCCGTTCCGCCTTCTGCGTTTCGGATCGGGGAGCAAGAAACTTTCCGGATGGCTCTAAATCATTAACAGGACCCTAAAACAACGCACGCACGCGCGCACCCTCCCGCTCTCTCTTCTCCACCTCTCCCCGGAGGCTGTTTTTAATTAATCCGCCGGTGCGCATAAACAGCAGCCTCAGCCACCTCCACCAAGGAAGAGAGGAGGAGAGGGAGAGGAAACAATTAATAAAAGCGCTTTTTAAAAGGAGATCAATTCCGGCGTGAATTTAAAATAATTATCTGGAGGAACTAGGATTGATCGTTTGATCTCGGCGCAGTCGACGGGCCTCCTGACGTTTACGAGGGGTCTTGCTCCCCACCCCCACCCCCCCACGCCCAGCTGAGAGCTGGTTCAACAAGCGAAGGGGGCGCGGGCTTGCCTAGATCAGAAGGAGCGGGTCGTCAAGCCTGCGCGCAAAAACCAATCAGACGCGAGGGAATCGGCCACGGAAATCGAGGATCAATGTGGAAAGTGAAGAATGGCGCGCGGAAACTGCGCTCCTGGAGCATCCATGGCGGAAGGCGCTTCCGGACCAGGAGGGGGCAACCCAGGGCCCGATCCTAACCTCACCTTCTTGAACCTGGTCACAAATACAGCCACGTAGATTTGCCACCTGGCCCTTCCTCCAAGGAACACAGGGGAAGGCATATTTGGTGGTTGTCTCATTTGTATTCCGCCAACAACTCTGTAAGAAGCGACGCCCAACACAATTCACTTTGCTACAGTGTTGTACCTAGCGGAGAAAGCGAGTTGGGGCAACAACAAAACAAGCTCCCGCTTTTAAGTCGGTTAAGGCAGGTGGGTCGGAGGTCACTGATCTGCATTAGGAGATCTGGAGTAAGGCACTTGATGGAAAGCTGGCGTTTGGCCTGGATGAAAAGGGAGGTGCGATTGCTGAAATCAATGCAAACCACCAAAGTTCCAAACCACTTTGGTTCTCTGGAGGTACCAAAAAAGCAGAGAGAGGAGGAGAGGAAGTGACCTTGAAACAGGTGCCCCGCCATTTTTATTGTCCAACATTTCTTCTTCCTATCTATCTGAAGGTCATTCCTTTTCTGCTTATGTTTATTTTATTTGAGAGCTACTCTTCTGTTTTCTTTTGCTATCTCCGAAAAGACCATCGCCAGAAATGGTCCAGGTGGGAGGATTTCACCCAGGGGGGGGAGATTCTTGTCATGTGCCCCAAGCCCCACCCGCCTGCCATCCCTAAGTACCACTTCTGTGCAAAACACTTTAAGAGTTTTCTCTACACTGTCAAGTGTGAAGATCACGCCACGTGTCTATCCTCTCCTACCAATCGCAGTTTCTGGGGAAAATAGACCCGTGTGAAATCGCTGGCATAGAACAGTGCAGACAGACTTTCCTTCATACTTACCACGCTCTTGTAGCGCGAAAGATCTTGAATGCATTACTGTAGGAAGAAATTGCGTTTAAACTGGTGGAATTTAATTCCAAATTAACGTTTCACTAGAGTGTTTGGATGATGATGATACTTCCCAGGGATATTTCTCTGGCAAATCTTATGGCAATACTGGCAAAATAGGGTGACTATTTAATCTATTTCCAATAGCCCTGAATGAAAGTTAATTTCCTTGGATCGCAAAGCACCAGCATCATTTGACCGATTTGTAAACACTGTATTGTTGTTGCTGGTGACTTCGGAGGCGGTAATCCCCATTACTAACAATTTTCTCCAGGCTCTCTCTTGCACCCTTTTTTAAACAGAAGTAAGCCCTCGTAGACACCCAAGCTGCGCCTGTGGTCGCCTGTCTCGCCCTCCCCGTGGCAAGGAAGACTTGAGGCGCGCATCAGGTGCAGATGCTTGGCGGAGATTGCGCGCGCGCGCTTAAAGTGGTCGTCCGCATGCCTCCCACATCTGCCTCGTCAGATGACGGATTTCAAAGCTCCCTTCTTCTGAAAGGCTGATATGATCTAGCCTTGGTCTCTGGGCCTGGCAACTCGGTACTTCCAGGGCCCCGGGAAGCAGACAGGCCCGATACCACTCCCAGCTGTTCAGGAAGAATGGAGGCGTTTGGTAGGGAGTGGGGCGGATGGCTGCTTCCATATAAGGGCCCTACTGAACTCAAGCCGGGGAAGCAAAACCGCTTCCATATTTCTCGCCCTGACATTTTTACGAGCGTCCCGTGGCAAACATAGGTTCGCCTATTTGCAACACAAATTAGGGTTCGTTCTCTGCTCGGAGTTGATGAATTGGGCCATGGTGGAAGCGGGGAAAGGAGGGCAAAGGGAAGAGGGGGTGGGGTGGGGGAGATGGAGAATGAAAAGCCAGACATTTGATTTTTCAGGAAGGAGCGATCTGAGAAATGCATTGGGGTTTGCAACTTTGTTCCTCGGCGTGGAACTCGGGAACTTTCTCCGAGTTGCCGGCTTGGCGGCTGGATCCAGACCCGGCGCAGCCCTCGCTCCCGTTCAAACGACTGGGAGTGGGAGCGCTGCTTGTCCCAGTGAATGAGTCCTTTGGGAAACCTTTCCCCTCTCCCTGCCTCAGCCAGACAAGGAGACACACTGCCCAGGGGTGCCCACACAGGGAGAAACAGAACTGACAAACCAGAATCTGCATGCCAACTGCTAACGTTTTCACAAGCCCAGGGAGACGTGTGTCTCTGAGAGAGAGAGAGAGAGAGATTTTATGCCAGTGTTTTAGCCTGTAGCCTTATTAAATCAGAATCTAATGGTTTCTCCCACCAACACCAGTTTCTCATTTTCCTTCCATCTTGATCCGGATTAATGAAGAGTATCCCTTCGTCTTCTGTGCCCTCGTTCCCTAGGAAGTTTTACAGGGAAAGGGCTTTTAAAAAATACTGGGTTTCTTTCCTGTGGCTTAAAAACAAAACTCTGTATGAGAAAGGGAGACCGCACCCTCTTCTTCCCACACAGCTGTTTGGGACTGGCTCTGGACCTCCTCGATTTTGCCTCTGGTTTCAGTTCCAACTTCCAACCCTCCCTTCCCAGGCGGCCCGCCTCGTCTGAAGGACTCCAGAGACTCCCTCACCCAAAGACAAGCACCTTTGCTTCGATTTCAGGGTCCCCGGGTCAGAGCGGAACATTTCCACGGAGCAGCGGTCAAGTGGGAGGACAAACAGGGCAGCTGTAAGGGCGCAGCAGACCACATTTTCTTTTCATGGCATCTGGCGATGGGCTAATTCTCCTCGTGCTAGCTCACATAGATGGGGGAGCGGTGTGTGTGTGTGTGTGTGTGTGTGTGTGTGTGTGGAGTCGATAGAATATGAATGTTGGACTCCCGGGCCTTTCCCCGCGGAAGCGAGGGGTGTGAGCTGCGTCTAGATGCCCAGAGGATAAGCTTATCGTATATATTTATTGCGCATCTGAATGCGTCTTTATGTTCCCTAATCTAACAGAACTCTTAAGATCCGCGTGCCCCAGGGAGGCCTACTAAGCCCTGGGGAAATGTTATCGGGTAGAGAGCAACATAACAAAGTCCTCGTCCGCAGCAGCCTCAGACAGAACATTTCGCCAGAGGTCTTGCAGGAGAACTTCTCTCTCTCTCTCTCCCTCCCTCCCTCCCTCTCTCTCTCTCTCTCTCTCTCTCTCTCTCTTTCTCTCTTTCTTTCTTTCTTTCTTTTTTTAAAAAACGCCATTTGTCTTTAGCTTCAATTCGTCTTTCTGATCCTTCTCTCTGGCGATGACTGGATAGTTTTTCTCTTCTTCCCCCCTCCCTCTAATCCGGAAACAGTTCCTGAACGTGGCTCTCGCATTGGAAAGCTGGCATTTCCCCTAGGCCGAGGGCGACGGGCTGAATCTCCCGGCGCCGTGGGGGCGCGGTTCCCAGGAGCTAGACAGCGACGCCGAAGGATGCCAGCGATGAGTAAAGGCGGTGATGCTGGTCAAGCTCCCGAGATCAGCTGCAAAGATCAAGTTGAGCGTGAGCGGCTGTTTTACCATCTTAATCCTGGGCGTCATTACACCCTAACCAGTTTTAAAATGTCGTTTAGCAAAGGCATCTCCCCCCCCCCACTTTAAAGCTGCTCTGGCCATTGTCCATAGCAGTCCCCGATCCTCAGTCTTTTGACCACCTTACATGAAGACGAGCAAATAATCTTTTCTCAGAAAAAACAATCAACCCGGCCTTTCCATTCCGTTTCTCTCTCGTCTTTCCCCACATTTTCGCTGCTCATCAGTCTAGGGACAATTTGTTTTATTAATCCGAATGGATGCAGTGTTAATGCGTTTCGCTTTTTCTGCGAATAATTAAATGGGCTTCTTCCTTCCTTTATTTTTTCTTTCTTTCTTTCCTCTCCCCAGCTTTTAAATATTTATAAGGATCGATCGAGAGATTTCAGAGTGAAGGGGTTCCCCCCCCTTTAACACATTTCATAGGAGAGGTAAGAAAGAAAGAAAGAAAGAAAGAAAGAAAGAAAGAAAGAAAGAAAGAAAGAAAGAGCCCGCGTCTTCTCTTTATATGTTCTTTATTGATTTAAGCAATAACCGCATCTCCCATAGAGGGGCTAATAGATTTTAATTCAAATAGGGGCCTTCAATGGTGATTATGAATGGATTGGATTGATCCACCCCAGCCACACTGCCCATCTAGAAAATTTAATAAAAGGCGTGATTATGGCGAGGGAATGCGTGGCGGTCGTCATGTGACATCCCTCCTCCCCACCCACCCCATCCCCCAATTTAAAGATTTATTTTGGGATCATCCTGATGGTCGCCACAGGAGGGAAATACGGTGGGATGAATCAGCTTTTTATATTCTGAACACAGGCAGGAGAGTCTTTCGCGCGCACCCGAACCGGAGCTGTGGGGTGCTCTTGCGCATATACCCCAGTCATTTCAGCGGGACTTACGCAGGATAAATCCCCCCACCCCGATTGCACACAGGTTTGTGTGCGCCTCTATCTCCTTGAGAAAGACTGCTTCCCTGCCCTTCCCCTTTAAAGTGGGAAGCATTTGAATTTCCAAAGATTTATATTACAGTCTTTGGGATTTCAGATGCTTCCCAATTTAAAAAAGAAAAGAGAAAAGGGACAAATATTACCCCTCCCCCAGCTCCTCGCCACACACACACAAACACACTCCTGCTTCTTTAGGAACCAGCCAGATGTCTTGAGTGGCTTTTTTAAGACGGAGATTTTCTACTTCAAACTAGCAATAGGCTCAGGCTCTCTCTGAGTCCACAGCAGCTCAGAAAGGATTTATTCAGAAGCTTCAGGGTTAATTTCTACGGTAATTAACAGAACGTGTCATGTACTCGTATTCTTATACGTTAAAGGCTGGGGCGCAATCAGTAGCGGAGTTACGATGGTTTTAGGATCTGGGCGTCCTGGTCTTGGGAAAGGGGCCCATCTGTAGATGATAACGCGCGTTCTTGCTTCCTATCTAAAATGTGTTTAGACAGCACTGATCTGTTTGGGAGCCATTCTGCTCCTTCTGGTGGGTGGGATCCTGGACTTGCCTGCATGGTGACCTGGAGTTGTGCATTCCCCTTCCAACTTACAGAAAATGGGGAAAATAAACCCAAGAGAAAGAAAGACAGAAAGATCAACTTCTTCCTAGTCCATCGAAGTTAGTTTTAACCAATACCCGGGGGAGTAATCCATTCATCACGATGAGCGGTCGATCGATTTATTAATCTAGGGTGGTTTTTAAAACGCAGCTTATCTTTCTAGGAACCCGCTCGTTTGTTTATATCGTTACAATTAGCCTGTAAATATCTCTTGACTTATTCAGTGCTGGGAAGCGGCGGCTTCGTATTTCCAGTTAAGAAAGCAAAGCAATCATACTATCCCCCCAGAGCCCTTTGGGTGTGGGCGTGTCCGTAAGGCACTCATCACCTTCACAACAACCCCGTGAAGTCGGCCCATTTGATCCCAACTTTTGAACGGAGTTTCTCAGAGCTCAGCTCCAAAGCCTGTTTTATATGCCTTGCGCCTGGGTCAACATAAAGTCCAAAAGATGATGTTTGGAGGCATATGTAGAGTGCCTTTCTCTGATCCCCAAAGACACTCCCACAGATCTGAGATTCTAGGTGAGAATTTCCAGGACGGCGAGTAAAACACCCGGATCAATGTAATCCCCCCCAGGACATTGATTTTAGAAATTACACGGGAAAAACTGACCTACCTAAGCCAGGAGCCTCTCTACTGCAGCCGGAAGCTGTTTCATATTATCTCCGCTACCCTGACAGCAAGGCGGTTCAATGTAATATTTAAACCATGGCAACTTGGTCGCAGTCGCCTATGCCTTTTGGAGGCCCGGAGCCTTCTTAACTAAGGATTCAAAAGGTTCAGCTGATCTAACCACCCTTTGTTGGAGAGATTCCTACCAATAGGGGGATGGATGGAGGAGACTCTTCACTCAGTGCTTCTATGACAGAGAATGGCCAGAGTAGCCAGCCCATCTTTTATATACGAGGAGGCCTGAGCTGGAGAGGAAATCTCTGGCCTCTGAGACTGAGAGAGCACTGGAGAGGCTCGGATGTGGCCTGCAGACTCCTGCGCCGGACCAGAAGGAGAGCAACGTGTGTTTGAAGAAATCGTTAAGGGCGACTCTTTATTTCTTCTTCCTTTTTCCAAACTCGCAATAACGATTCATAACTGAGTGAACTCGGCATATTTGTCTTTCGATGGTTTTTCGGCGCTCAATGGAATATTTTGCAAGGAGGAGAGAAGAGAAGAGAGAAAGTCTTGTAAATTGTTAACATTTTTTTTTCAGTTATTTCCCCAACTAGCATTCCATTCCAAGGAACTGTTACTTTCCACCAATTCTCAAGGACGATTTATGGGATCACGAAGGCGGCTAGTGGAAATATTATACAGTGGAAGTTTGCCGTCTCTCTGGGATTGCACACCATTTGATAGCCATTTCCAGATGTTAACATCTTTTGCGTGCGCACACACAAATTAGTGTATTAGAAAGGAAGTCATTTCCTTACTGAATTAGATGAGGCCGAGGAGACAGTCCTAGGGGGGCGCACATATACACGCACCCGCGCGGGCACACACAGAATACATACCGGATCCGAGAGAATGCACACACACACACACACAATAATTATATATACACACTTTAGTAGTCTTTGCAGACACGATCCCCTTGGAGCTGGAAAGAAGGTGGCAGAATGAAACTGGCACGGTTAAAAGGGCCCGATTCACCCAGGGGTGCCCAGCTACGCTTGCATGCCTAAGCGATTTCTGCCGACATAGAGAGTGTTTGCACACTCCCTCTCCCATTAGACCCAGACACCGCCGCTGCTTGCAGGGAAAGCGATTAAATTCCGCGGTGCCGGTGGCTCCCTCCCTACCCCACCCCGAGCCGGCCTCCTCTAATAACTGGGAAGATGAAAAGCACCTTTTCAGCCTTTTTTGCCTCTGTTTGGAGGTAAATCCCATTTGTGTCTCCGGAAACCCCTTCGAATCCAATCCTAAAGCACCCATTTGGAATTATGTCCGGACAGGAGAAACAGGCCTGGGTGATGTCAGCGGAATTTTAACTCGCAACTAATTATGCTTAAAATGGCAAGACGAAAATCCCTTCTTGGATGAGATATACTTTGAGACGAATATACTCTACCGCCTCGGGTCATTTCGAACAAGATCCAGCCAAAGACAAGCACTTGTTTTTAAATGGGAGAGAGAGAGAGAGAAAGGCGAGCTTTCCATTTAACTCTCAGGAAGTGACAGAGAAATCCCTATACCAATCTACATACTGTATTCAGAAGAAAACCCCGTTGAGTTCCCCGGGACTTACTCCTGGGTGTGGGGGAGCTGTAGGACTGCAGCCTAAAAGTGCTTAGTATTGTCTGGATCGGGCCCTACTGGTTTCAAATGAACTCCTCCAACCCCCCCTCAGGATTTCGGTGTCATTGCTCGAACTTTGCGTAGTCCTGCCCCAACCAACTACGTTTATTCGGAAATTCAACCCCAGTTTATAAATCTATTTTACTCACCCTGAATGAGGCCAGTTCAAATCCCGGCAGGGAAAGTAAGCGGCGCACTTGAAACTGTGGGACTGCAAGTGCACACTGGATTCCTCAAAGGACTGAACTCAGTTTTACTAGGAAACCAAAGGCACTTTCCCGGGTCAGTTATCTGTTTAGGGTTGCAGCAGCAGTTAGCTTTGGTAACGACGCCGAGCCCATCGCCACGTACTCCTCGCTCTCACTCGCGCGCTTTGTCACGAATACACGGGTTCGAAGGGTTCGCACGTGCACGAGTAACCCGCGATTTGCCTAGGCGTGGCATGACTCTCTGCCAGATGGGAAAAGTTGTGAACTGTAGTAAGTGCCGCGTGGGAAGAGTCACGGAAGCAACGGAACCGCGACTGTGCCACCACTCCCACGTGCGAATGTGGCGCAGATGACCCAGGGACGCGCGTGCACGCCTCCCCACCAGTCCCTGAGTCCCGTGGATTTCCATGGAGCTTGTTTCCCATCTGGGTAAGAATCCTGCACAAATGCCTCCCCCCCCCTCCATTTCTCAACAACACGCGCCTTGCGCCAGCCAGTGGCGCAATAGGTCATTGCAGAGGGTTGGACTCGATGGCCCCTGAGGTCCCTTCCAACGCTATGATTCTATGAGTTGAATTGCCCATCCAGGGACGGAGTGGTCTTCCATTCGAGCTGGACGTGAGGAGCGGAGGGGGCCGTGAGTTGCCCTCACTCGGCCCATCTGCTTTCAATCTCCCTAGGCCACGGCAGACAATGCAGGAGGGAGGCCCGGGAGCTCGCCTGGCCCCTGGGCCATCTAATTGAGGAGCCGGAGCCCAGCTGCAGCCCCGGGCTTCCTAAGACGGGCTTCCTAGCCAGGGCTTAGGGACGGCTCCTTCTCCCCGCCAACCCTCCTTCACCTCCCACCCTCGGCAGGGGCTTCTGGCCCCAGGCTAAGCCCAGGGCGAAAAGAACAGCTCGACCCGGCTGCTGGACGCCAGCCAGACGCCCGCCTGGCTTGGCGCAGCGGTCCTTAAGCTGCCTTTGCCGGAGAGAAGGAGAGCCTATGCTAACAGAGAAGAGGCTGGATGGATGTGCAGAATGAAGAAGGCTGGCTTCTCCCCCACCCCCCACCTTTGGCACACAGCACATGGAGAGATGCTCACTTTCTCCAAAGTGGTCCTTCCAACAGAAAGAAAAAAGGGGGAGTCCCAGTTGCGAGTCTTGGGTTCAAGTTCCACCACTGCCCATTCAAGTCGTGACCCTATGCACACTTGCCAGAGAGTAAGGCTGCATCTGTACTAAAGCCGTTTCATGCCACTTTAAATACTCATTCCCGTCTCATTCCTTGGAACGGTAGTTTATTAAGGGTTGTTAAGAGAGCCCTCACAGAGCGGTTCAACAATCAATCCCTCTTTCTCTGGGAACTGTAGCTCTGTGGGGATAGTGGCCTCCTAACACTACTCTCGAGGACCTTAACAAACCACAGTCCCCAAGTCTCCATGGAGGAAGCCTTGACGCTTTAAAGTGGTATCAGAGCGTTTTAAAGATACAGTGCAGATGGGGCCTAAGAGTTACATTGAATTCAGTGGGACTTCCTCGGGGCTAGACTCTGGCAGCACTTTGGTGGACTACACTAAGGGCGTCATGTATGAACCAATGGCGTTCATACATGATCCATTGACATTCTGTACTTCTGATAGGTCACAAAGAGGGCTGCGATCCTATACACACTTACCTGGGAGGGAGGCTCCTAAACGGGGCTTACTTTTGAGTTGATACGGACAGGATTCCAGTCTGTGAATCATTTTGCTTGATAATATGTTCTTATATAGAAGATCACAGCTAGCTTCCTAAACAGTTGATGTACCCAGAATAATCACTGCTCACATACAAATCTTCATGCTGCCTGTTTAAAAACGAGAACACCCTTTAAACCCCTCTTCAATTCCCGCCCCGCAAAAAGTAAAGCAGAGTGATTAACGCGTGTTATGGAACAAGTGGTTGGAGCTAAAGGTTGCTGTTTGCAGCTGGTACCCAAGGTTTACACAGCCTCTGACCGCGTTGCTTTCGGGCACAGCCACAGTTTTGTATTCTGAAAGGAAAGTTGGCAGCAGATTTATTCTTATTCTTTTTCAGCGCAATCTTCATCGATGGCATGGAGAAAAAAGCAGCAGGGCCTGTGGAGAACCCGCCGTGCTGAAGCGAGGCAGAGCTGGATCTGATCAGGGCCTGGATGCGACCCTACATGTATTATGAGAACGGGCGCACACAAAGAAAGACTTCCCGAGTTTCACGGTTAAAGGACCCACGGGATCCACATGAGTAAAATAAATGAGCTGGTTCTTACGCGTGTTTCCAAAACGTAATAACCACCAACAAGAGAGGTTTCCCCCACCTCCTTACACACAGAGAAACAAGGCCCCTGATTTTCTGTGGGAGCCACCGGGCGAGTAGCAAGGGAGAGGGACGTCAAGCCGAAAGCGGAGAAAGAAAAACTCCTCTTGAGTTGCAGCTTGGTGGCCGAAACTCCCAGTTAGAAAGAAACGTAGAGCTGAAAGGTGTCCCCAGGGGTCAGTTAGTGCAATTCCCCTGCAGTCCAGGAATCTCAACTAAAGCATCCATGGAAGGTGGCCACCAAACCTCTGCTTAAAAACTTCCAAGGAACCCACAACCTTCTGAGGCAGGCCGTTCCACTGTTAAATAGCTCTTACTGTTAGCAAGTTCTTCCTGATGTTTAGTTGGAATCTCATTTCTTGCCACTTGAACCCATTGGTTCATTCGCCAGGAGGCCCCGCCGCCCCTCGATTCGAAGAGAACACTTTCTACCCCGAGGCTAAGGGCCAGATCTTCCTCCCCGAGCGCTGGGTGTTTGTGGCCTCTTCTACCCTGAAGAAGCAGGAAACTGTAGGCGCTGCCGGGTTAAAAACGTCCTTATTGGATGAGGCGGGAGTACTTTGGAACCTTGATATTTCTATGGAATTTTGGCCCCTGACGACATTCTAGGTCCTGGGGGAAATCTTACCAGTCAGGGCGCAGTTAGGATATACCCTAACTACACTTCCGAGAATTCTTTGGGGCGAAGCCAGACTGTCACACAGATCCAATCCGATCCAATTCGGAAAGGGGACGTAAGCTAAGGCTCGTATAGCGGGATTCGTTGGTTTGGCGTGTAAAATGGGTTTGTTGGGAGGGCTGAAGGAGCGTGGGGCGACAACAGAAGACCCAGACTACTTGACGTCACCCATCCAGTTTAAAATCAAGTCGAGGGTTAAACATCAACTGTTTTCAACTCAAGACCATGACAAGTCAGAGTGGAGAAGAGACTCTCTCGCGCAGAGATGAAAAACCTCAGCTGACCTTCAATCATTAGGTTTCCTGGGGAGAAAATTTCCAGTTTTCTAGGGTGCGAGGGGAGCTGGAACCCTCGAGCTCCCGATCGGCCCATTCCATATTCTAGAATCAAATAAGCCCCCACCCCGATCAACAACCACAAATGTAGACCCGCCATCGTGTTTCCAGCAGACTCGTAACCCTTCCGAGAGAGCTCTTTTTGTGCGGCAGTCGAGGAGGTGGCAGGAGTGGACGGTTCCCTCTTATTATTATGCGTGGTCTGTGCGCATTAGCGTCCGCAAAGGCGCAGTCAGGAGCGGCGCTGAAGACGGGTTGCACATTTGATAGAAAGGGCTGCGATGTGGAGGCCTTAACACCAAAGGGAATGCCCTCTGGAGCGCGTTATACGCGGGGCTTCCCTATCGACGGTGGCCTCAGGATCGTTCTCGCGATCGGACCCTTTCCCTTGGAATGAGCCGCAACCTCGCCGAGCTGAGGCCCATCGTCAGCAAAGTATCAGAGGACAGGAAAACGCCTTTTTAAAAAAACACTGGTAAAAAGCTTTGAAATTAAACGGCAATTAATTCGAAGCAATAAAGAGCTTTTAATGACTTGGAGTCCACTTGAACCAGAAGAGAGTGTGGTCTTCTTTTTTTAATTTTGGGAAAGAGGTGAAGAAGTCACCAATCCCAGTTCTACCCGAGTCTGTTTTGAACTGGGAGGCGAGATGAGGATCTCCTCCCCACACACACTTTTCTTTCTCGCTTTAAAACAAGGATTTCCGTTGTTCTGGAGAGGCAGAGAGGTGGTTATGTCAGGGATTATAGGAGGTGGGTTATTAGAGCTGAGATTACAGCAAAGGAAGGAAATCCCGAGCGCCAAGAGTCAGGCTAACAGGAGGACAACAAAGGATCTCTGAGTTGGAAGGGGGGGTCCCAGAAAACCACTAGACTGCCTTCCTTGGAAGCAGCAATCCTAGTGGTTTCTGGAGGCACCAGTTCCCCAGAATTGGATGTTTAAAGAACTAGGCATTCTCACGGTCAGTTCTCCAACAGCACACCCAAGGCTGAATCCCTGGTGGGGAGAAAGCCTCACTGGGCACAGGAACATTTGGTACCGAGTAGAAGGGATGCGGGTGGCGCTGTGGGTTAAACCACAGAGCCTAGGACTTGACGATCAGAAGGTTGGCGGTTTGAATCCCCGTGACGGGGAGAGCTCCCCTTGCTCGGTCCCTGCTCCTGCCAACCTAGCAGTTCGAAAGCACGTCAAAGTGCAAGTAGATAAATAGGGACCGCTCCAGCAGGAAGGTAAACGGCGTTTCTGTGCGCTGCTCTGGTTCGCCAGAAGCGGCTTAGTCCTGCTGGGCCCATGACCCAGAAGCTGTACACCAACTCCCTCGGCCAATAAAGCGAGATGAGCGCAACAACCCCAGAGTCGTCCGCGACTGGACCTAACAGTCAGGGGTCCCTTTACCTTTATTGCGCTGTAGAGCTGCGAACCTGCATAGATTTACATGTGGGTAAGTCTCATTGATCACAGAAGGCCGTAGGTCTGGGCAAGCACGTTTAAAAAGTAGCACCCAAAGGTTGGGCACTCAGAGCGGTTTGAAAAAGGACTAGCGAAGGGGAAGATCTCATTATGGATATGGATAGCTAGGGAAAAGGAATTCTCACCCGGGAAGTGGCCAGAGATAAGATCTCAAGGAAACCTTACAGCAAACCTTGCAGCACAGGCTAGTATTATTGACCCCCCATTGCGAGGGTGAGGGTGCAAGGGTGCTAGTAGGTTTGCCTAGCTGCAGTTCTGTACAATGTAGTGAAGCCAGCGGGGACTTCCTCCTGCTTGCCTACGTTTCTTTGACAATGAGGAGAAGAGAGGGATAAGCAGAGTTTGTCAACGCAATGCTTCCATCGTGCCAAGGTAGCTGTTGACATAAGGGAGGCGTCTGTTGGCCACGGTGGCTGCGTTCTTCCTCCGCTGTTTCGGGAATTTTGCTGCAGGGAATCACAGGCTTGTGGACTTCCCATAAGCATCTTTTGCGCCACTGCGAGAACAGGCTACTGGATTAGAGGAACCTTGGGTCTGATCCAGCAGGATCTCTGATACACAACCGCAGCTCGATCCTCTGCAGAGTTAAGGGCGCCGACCACCAGGCCCTTATGGCGCAATCCTATAAATGCTTGCTCTAAAGTAAGATGGACACCCACTATGCCCAAGGAACCTTGCTCCCTAGTAATTGTTGTTGTTAGGGAAGAGCCGCCATCTGTCTGCTCAGAAATAGGTCCCTTTCTGAACCCATTGAGACTCAGTGAATAGGATCTCGTCCTGGCAGTACAAACCTATATCTGTCTACTCGTAAATAAGCCCCGATGAGTTCAAGGGGACTTACTCGCAAGTAAGTGAGGATTGGGTTGCAGTTGTCAGGACTTCGTAGCTCTAAACACGTTCCTTGCAATGTGTTATTATTATTTATTGAATTTATATGGCATTTAGGGCTGAAGTTTTCGCTCATGTGAGAGGTTCTGCCCTCAGTGATCTTATTTTTCAAAAAGCAAAACCTCCCGAAGTGACGCATCTTAGTGAATGTTGCCCTTTGCTCCTAAGCTGAAAGAAAATGGACTTTCTTCCAGAGGGGCTGGATCGTGTAAATATTAGACTAATGTGTCACTAGGGGTTGAGACTTTTAGTTTCCATTTTTTCCTTCAGGAAAGAAAATAAAAGTGTCCTCCTAGAACAGAATTGCACGCTGCGTTCTCTTCACTTCATCTTTTCTTTCTACAGTGTGTGGGATATAGTTCTCTATATAAAGTCTTTGGAGGCCCCGATCCTGGTCAGATGCGAAACTCTGCGAAAACTTAAAAGCGAGGAGACTTCAGACAAAGGCGCCCCAACTCGCCCCGTTAGTTTCAAATGGACAGGTTCTACGTCTGGGTTGGACCATCTCTGAATGAAGCCGACTGCAAATGGGTCTGAAACCTTGAGCTGCGCTCTTCCTGCAAGGAAAAAATCCCCCACGCCGGATTCTTCGTCGCTTCCACGGTCTTCTCGAGGCTTGACATCGGAATACCCAAGTTCAGTGAAACATCTCCACCCATAAATGAACCGCAAACTTTTAGGATTGACGCCTCTTCATTAGCCTTCCAGATGATCTAGAAACTTTGTTTTTGGGGAGAGAGGTGAGAAAACTTTTTGTTTTGGAGAGCTCAACCCACCCGTCCCCGCACCGAGCGAAATTCCCACTCCCATTCTAAATATGTTCATAGCCCGATCCTGAACAGCCTTCACTTTCACGGGACTGATGGAGTCTAGGATTGCAGACTTCTCTTGATAAAAAAATTCCTTCCAGTAGCACCTTAAAGACCAACTAGGTTAGTTCTTGGTATGAGCTTTCGTGTGCATGCACACTTCTTCAGATACACTGAAACAGAAGTTGCCAGATCCTTCTATATAGTGAGAAGGTGGGGAGGGGTATTACTCAGAAGGGTGGTGGGAATGGGAGATTGGCAGATAGCTGAGATGAGCCTGTTGGTTCATCTTCTCTTGGTTGTCTTGCTTCCAGTGCTTCTCACGCAGCTACAGCTTTTAAAGCAAGTTGTGCCCGCGCCAGAAGGTCCAATATCAACTGGCCTCCAAGCAGCCCTGCTCTGGAATCCTGGGCAGGTGTGTGTGTGCGTAGACAGTGCTAGGCACCGGAGAGGCCAGATCTGGGTTCAAATTCACTTCAGGAGGAGCCCCACGTCGCAAAAGGCTTGGAAAGTGCACCAATCACAAGGACACTAGAGAAGAACTTTGTTGTCTTTCTCCAACAAGAACAAGCAACAGGAAGTTTCTGATTCTAAACAAATCAACTAAGTGCGGTGCCACCTAGTGACTAAACTGTATCATGGCACTATCCATATTTCCATTAAAAGAATTATGCGCTAGTGCAGGGGTCAGCAACCTGTTTCAGCCGTGGGCTGGTCCACCGTCCCTCAGACCATGTGGTGGACCGGACTATATTTTTTGGGGGAAATGAACGAATTCCTATGCCCCACAAATAACCCAGAGATGCATTTTAAATAAAAGCACACATTCTACTCATGTAAAAACACCAGACAGGCTCCACAAATAATCCAGAGGTGCATTTTAAATAAAAAGACACATTCTACTCATGTAAAAACATGCTGATTCCCAGACTGTCCATGGGCCGGATTGAGTAGGCGACTGAGCGCATCCGGCCCACAGGCCTTAGGTTGCCTACCCCTGCCCTTGTGTATGGAACCCAGGTTTTCAGTTTTGGAGTGGAAAGCTATTGGAACTAGGTTGCCTGGAGTTCCACATGCAATGGTTATCTATTTTACATTAAATAGATGTTGGAACATTTTGGTCTTTAATAAAAGATCTGCTCAGTAACAGTTAAGTCATAACAATAGCATTCTATACTATTCTCCAAGGACTCAACGGGACCATGGTACGGATAAAGTAAAACAGAAACTTATCATGATAGCCTCTTGTGCACAGCAACACCACAGCTTTTTGTAGTTCGTCCAAAGGGTGCAGGTGGTTATATAATTTTTTACGTATTAGCTTCCTCAGACAACCTAGCACTATGAGTTGTCTTCCAAAGAGTGACAGCAAAAGTCATTGCAGAATACGGAAAAATTGTGAATTGGCTGACTCCACTCCTATCTGAGAGCCAGTGTGGTGTAGTGGTTAAGAGCGATAGACTCGTAATCTGGTGAACTGGGTGTGCGTCTCCGCTCCTCCACATGCAGCTGCTGGGTGACCTTGGGCCAGTCACACTTCTCTGAAGTCTCTCAGCCCCACTCACCTCACAGAGTGTTTGCTATGGGGGAGGAAGGGAAAGGAGAATGTTAGCCGCTTTGAGACTCCTTAAAGGGAGTGAAAGGCGGGATATCAAATCCAAACTCTTCTTCTTCATCATCTATACATAGAAAATTCCTGCCCACTGATTTCAGGCTGACACCTTCACTGTATGGTTCTCAATGTATGCTTAAAACTTTTATGTTCAAGAAAGCCCATCCAGACATGATGTGCATTTTAATATATCATTTTATTTCATAAGGGATACTTTAAAAAACAACTGCTGATTATTTTGAAAAACGTTAAGCAAACTTTTTAATATCTTATTTTATCAGGAATGCCAATTTTCAATTTCATGTAAACTGCGTAAAGGTTTTGATGAAAAAGCATGACATAAATCCTGTTAGTTTGCTAGTTAGCAGATCAAATCTAGTTTACCTTTGTGGGAGCGCAGAAACCTTGCACAGGTAAAGGACAGTTCGAGTGTTCACTCACTGCCTTACAGGTGAAAGGAAGGCCTCCTTATAGGCTTTGGCGATTCCTACACTTCTTTAACTATTGGCTAGCTGAGATCCCAGGACTGTTGTAAGCAGGCAGCTGTGAAAAGCTGCAAGGTTAGCCAAATGGCCCACAGATGTCAATTCATCCCCCCCCCATGCCTTGGCAACACTGACTGCTGCCTGGAGATCTCAAGTGTGCTGACTTCCTTGTGGAGAATGAGTAATTCACTCACTCCGTGTTATTAATTAGAAGATTAGCAGCTGTCAGGGGTGGACTTGTCGGCTGGAGAGAGAGAGAGAGAGAGAGAGAGAGAGAGAGAGAGAGAGAGACTCTTTTAAGCAGGTCTGAATCATGACTACGGAGTGTGCCAGCCAGCTCCCCTTCTGATGCTCAGGGCCTGCTTTCCCCATTAACGCTCAACTGGAGGGATAGGACGGGAATCCTGAGAACCTGAGATCCTTTCCAGGCTGAGAAGGGAACCCAACCCAAAACGTTCATCGCAGGCAGCTGTGCTAGGGCGACAGCAGCTGCTGGAGAGCAAAGCCCCAGGGACAGAGGCTAAAGGTCTCCTGCTGTACGAAAAAGAGAGGGAGCAGAAAAAAAAAACAGGCTTAGACCTTTCCGGCAGCTCATGAAAGCTACAAGCTGGGTGTGAAAAGAGTGCAAGGTGAGCTGGAGCAGTTAAGTGGCTTGCTTCTGATCACCTCTTCTCTTTGAAACAGGCTGTGGGGTCCTGTAGAGTAGGGGATTCCACCTCTGGATGATGGGAGCTGAAGCCAATCAGCATCCAGAAGGAGAGCCCTGGAGATTTCATACCCTCCGGCATAGGAATGTCCTAAATAATATGAATAAGAATAAGAATGCCCCATCCATCTGACTGGGTCGCCCCAGCCACTCAGGGCGGCTTCCAACATATATAGAAATATAATGAAACATGAAACATGAAACATGAAAAAAGCTTCTCTACTTAGGGCTGCCTTCAGATGTCTTCTAAAGGGACTCTTCCTGGAAAATAAGGACAGTTGGAGGGTCTGCTTATGCAAGTATCCAATAAATTTCATATATGATAATAATCATGTTTAGTTGGAAATAATATTAACTCTGTTCAAAAGGTGTTATTTCCCAGTAAGTGTGCATCTTAACCAGTGGTTTAAGCAATTAAAATTTCTGAGGAAAACTCTGGTGGGTCTGCAAGTTAAAGCTACATTTCTTTATTCTTGAGGGCTATTTTGGTTCTGGTGGTTTAGTGCAACAACAACAACAACAACAACAACAACAACAACAACAACAATAATAATAATAATAATAATAATAATAATAATAATAATAATAATAATGTATTCTTATTTATACCCCACCCATCTGGTTGGGTTTCCCCTGCTACTCTGGAATATGGAATGGACAAGGAAATATTGAAAATAAACTTTGTTTTTGTTTTAAATGTACATTAACTTATGCTTCCTTCATTATTTCAAAAGACATCCATTTTCAGGTTTTGCTCATTTGCAAATTCATGCAAATTTAATTGGTTAAATTTTAATTTGGTTCAAAGAGAGATAATGAATCCACTGAAATATATTTCATTGGTTGACACCCAAAATATACATATGGCCTGATGGTGACCTGTGTTACACACCATAATAGCCATAATGAGTAAAACCACATTTTGGAAATGTGTTATCAATCTACCATTCTTCCTTTTTGGATGGAGTCCAGATTATTAAGTATAGTGCAACACCTATACTGCTTAACACCAAATGAGCATAATCTGAACAGGTTAAAAATATGTGCGAGAGAAATCCCCAACCCCACCCCAATTCAAAACATATGGGAAAATTGAAATTGCTTATTTAAAAATATATAAATATGTTTCACTAACTAGATATCTAACCTTTAGAGCCCTTATTCCTCCATATCCTTTTTTCTGAATGCCCTAATTTGCACATTTCAAAAAACAAATATTAACTATAATAGGCTGTGTTTTTAATTCAAGATCAGAACTGGACTTTATTTATACTTGGCTTATATCCACAAAGATTGAGTTAATTTTCAGTTAAACTGCAGGTGAAAGACCATGTGCCCTATTTAAATTATTCAGCACAAATACATTTAAATCTAGTATAATAGGTGAATTCATCGTTACCGTTGCTTTGCAGCTTAGGATAGGAAAATGACCTCTAATAATAATAATAATAAACCTCCTCATACGGTGCTTAGATTTCAGTTGCCAACTTGCCACTAAGGACCTGATTAGCTATAAATTTATGGGAATCTGCAATAACTGGTGTTTGCCTCCTGATAATGTTTTCTGACACATTTCAGGAGACTCAGCTGATCTGTGTTAGAGATCACTGTACAGAATCTGCAGTTTATACAGGCAATAAGTAGACAGAAGGTCCATTTGAGACCTTTAGCTATAGAGAAGCACATAAGGAAAACGGTTTCCATAGAAACGTGCCCCAAAGCTGTCGTTAGTATAGGAAAAATAGTTTTATGATTATTTCAATGAAGTCTCGTATTTTTGTTTTCAGTACTAGGTAAATAAAATAGGTACAAGGTCAGTGGAGTGTGGGGATGATATTTGAAACATGGCAGCGCGTGGTGGCTTACATTGCAGCCTTCCATCAAGCACTCCATTGGATGGTGGGCAAAGTTCCAAAATGGCAGCCAACTGAGTCTCTGTCTGGTATCCTCTCTCCTCCCAAAAAACAACATATGACATCTTAAAAGCTACCAGATTCAATCAGATGCAAACTTTCATAGGCAGGGGCCTACTTCACCATCCAATGAGATCCTGAACCATCCTGGGAAAGAACTTCTAGAAACTAATCAAAATAACATGGGAGGTCAGGATCTATCCAGTTCTCTAACAGCTCTGTATATTTTTGCCCCAACACATAGGAGTGGGAGCAGAGGACGCTGCCAGTTGATTGGTTTATCTAGTTTAGTATTGCCTACATTAACTGGCCGTGACCCTTGAGGATTTCAGACAGGAAGTCTTCCCTACCTGTAGATGCCAGAGGATGAGACTGGGACCTTTTGCATGCAGAGCTGATGCTTTAACATTGAACCATGTTCCTTGCATTTCTGTCCTATTATCCACCCAAGGAGTTCAGGGAGGCTAAATCACAACAGTCAATAGGTGCACTATGGATCGGACCACCATTTAGACCAATGATTAAGCATTAGACGAGTAGAAAGTTGGCTGATTTTTAGCATCTATGTCTGAAGAGATAGGAAAAGAGTATGCTTTGCGCATGATCACTCCCCCCCCCCCATGAATTGTTGGGATTCAAGCCATTATCAGGAGAAACTGGCCACTCTCCAGGCACCCAGCTTGATCTCCGGTTGACCTCCCTGTCTGCATTCTCCGGCAGGATCCAGGCAAGGTCGCGATCGGCGATCCTCCTCAGCATGAGAAGAACACACCACTCTTTCCTGCCCCCCCCCAGGCAGGGGAAAGAGATAGACAGAAACGTATTTACATGTCTTTATTTCTGTCTTTGCAGCGTTACAGAAAACACGTCTGCTCTCTTCAAACTCCAACAGCAGAGAGACAAAACTCCACCTACTGTACTTCCTGTACAGCTCATATTACACTCTGAGCTAATTCCGGTGCTTCACACTGTGAATAGACTGTCCCTCTGTTTCCCACGGAACAGTCCCAACATTCCCATTATGTTTTGCTTTCAAGCTAGCAGCTCGCGGCCGCATAACCCCGTAACACGAATGTATAGGGGGGGCACAGCATATACAGTGATGCAAACAATGTGTGGGAGGATCTTGTGGCCGTCTTACTTTCAGTCTGCCATCTTTATTCAAAATGGCGGCTGGTATACAATGGTCCGCGGAGAGTGGCACCCCCTCATGCCAACTTTGGTGACGGTATCTCAAGAGGTGGCTACACCTTTCGAGAGAGAAATGGACAAACAATTTTCCAAATTTATCATAGATTATGGAGATTTCTACCTCAGCCTTTGATTGTGCTCAAGGTGGCTTACAACAGTTAAAAATGACAACAGATGACAAAGAAACACGCAAATACATTAAAACAAGCCATATTTGCAACAGATAAAGGCAGCTTTAAAAAAAGCGTAAAGGAATTAATTCACTAAAAAAATGTTGAAAACCTTGGCGGCAGTGAACAATGTGGTGGAGCACCACCACTCAAGTGACCTCTGGCCCGTCCTTTTGCTGCTGCTTACTGGGAGGTAAAGTAGGCAGACAAGACAATGGCAAAGTCAGTGCAGCGCAAATGCACCAGCAGAGCCAAGCTAGTGCTCCGGCTGGTGTGTTTGCACCATACTGACCTCACCACCATGTCAAGCCTCCCCCTCTATCTTCTGGTAAGCAGCAGTAACACGACAAACCAGATGTCAGGTAGAAGCAATGTGCCATCCGCTACTGCTCCTTAGTCCAATAGGTCCAGCAGTTGCTGGAACAAAAACCACATTTCCTTATTTATTTGGAGTATATATACCCCGCCCTTCACCCAAAGGTCACAGGGTGGGTTACTGCACGATAACTATATGCAACAAATGATTTCCAATATATAACTTAATCAAAGCTTGGGAACAACAGCGCTTCCTTGCCAAACAGCAGGAGCCTACAAAAGAGGAGGGCCCTCCCCTGGCAGGGAACTCCGTAGCCTAACAAACTGTGACTGGTAATGGTTTCAGGAATGTACTTCATTCCCAGAGAGTATTAACCCAAATGTGCAATTTGCCTTTGCCAAGCTCTGAATTCCTCTAAATATACAGCAGAATGTGATTAATGCTTCAGATACTAATATCTTTAGTGATGTCCAGAACTGGGAGAGTACAATTAAAACACCCACCCACACACTGAAAATACATAAAACCTGAATGAGGCTCATATAATTTCCTTTCAGAAAGAAGTGCTTCCAGTGGGCTGCAAACACTAATTGATTAATTGGCATGTTTAATTAATAAATCAGCACTTTCAGATTTGGATTCAAAATGATAATTTAAGTGGTCCACTGTGGGTTTCAGTGCTGATGACGCTATCATTTTTTAAATTTATTTTTTAAGAGTCTGTATCTTTCATTCAGCCAATATGTTTTGCAAGTTTATGAAGAATAAGTAGTTTTATTTGTCTTAAAGTGATTGGTAACACTGTCTGATAGGTGACTAAGACCAAACTGATGCCCAGTTCATAAACACCTCACCCTGATCCTGTATTGTTTGGTTGGAACAGAGCTCTGATGCACACACAAGGATCACCTATTCAGTTTATTGGGGACAGCAGCTTCCTGCGTGCAAAGACATGCTATTGCCCCTCCATTGAACTGAATGGGAAAGTTTATCTGGGCAGGATTTCTGTGTATGTACTGGAGATGTAAAATCATGTAAATTTTGAAAGCATGTGAGAAAATCAATTTCCCCCTGTCGTCCCCCCCCCGAAAAAAAAATAGAAATGGAGGTGGTGGAAAAATACACAATACTTATTTTATCATTATTATCACTGATTTATTATCTCAAGACAGTTGTACAGGAAAGATAGTTAAACACAGTTAAAAACACACATTTGTATACAAAAACACCCAGTTTAAATACATTTAAAACAAAATTAAAACCATATAAAGCAGACATTCATAATAAAAAAGAGCTGTTTTTTCCAGCTGGATTTTTAGTGCCCTTTACAGATCAAAAGTCACTTTGTTACTTTGGGAACCTAAAATGTATTATGTATAACTTGGTTTGTGATAAAAAAATATCACAAAATCATGCTGGGTATATTAAAAGCACAGTTTGCTCAGACAATCATTGCAAACTGAATTTTTAAAAATTTATATATTATTTTTTCCCCCTCAGAGCTACAAGGTGCTGAACTCTAAAGAATCTAGCACCTTTCTCATTTTGCCTGTTTATGAGGAGCACGCCCAAAACAATGAAAACAGGAGAAACCATCAACATTATAGTAAAACAAAGAAAATTATTATGTATTCTGAAGATTATTATGTCTCCTCTGGTCCTCCACAGTCTCAAACCGTATTCATTTCCATAAAAAGAACTGGAAAAAGAGAGGGTGGAAGAAGATTCAATGAACACTACATGAAATTTAATCAGTCTTATTTTCTGAGCAATCACTATCACTTTCTGCTTCTTCTGCTTCTTTGTGTTTGTCATTATATTTATTGTGATTTCTAAAAATGAAAGGTTTTGCCTGGATGGAAACAAACTTCTCTGCCCTTTCACATGTCACAACCTAAAATGTTTCCATTTTTCAGAAAACAAAGAAACAAAAAAAGGCTTTCGGAGGACATGGTTCCCTATCCCAAATTTTTCTGGTTCCCCACCCACCCACAGGCCTTGACACCTCTAGAAGGCATGCAATATACCAGAGAACACACAACATGGCATTTGATCAACAGGGCAATTCAGAGGAAGTTAATCCCACTGTGCTTAGGATCCAAAGACGATGTCTGGCTGTTCATAGTGTTCACACAAATGCTGCAAATAAAGTCTGTCTCATTTGCAGAGTATCTGCCAGCGCTGTGCGGCGGTCTGGAGTGCGTCAGGTGCTACAAACTAGGAATCCAAACCAGAGAATGACTAGAAGCCAGGACTGGAGAATGATCCAGGAGTCAAGACGAAAGACCAGAAACATAAGCCATGCTGGAACTCCAGTCAACCATGTTACCTCTCAGACAGGAAGCCCTGAATTCCACAGAGCCTCCAAGCAAGAGGAGTCCATGTTGTATTTGTTATCACTTAACCATCCTTTGTGCATGCCTTTGTTCTCTCATCCTAATCTCTAGGGCCTAACAAGGTTGTGTGTGTGTGTGTGTGTGTGTGTGTGTGTGTGATTAGTTTTCCCATATACCCCCAATAATAACCTAACTATAACAATAACAATTAATTCCCAAATTATACAATTATCAAAATGCCAATCAACTTCCAATTAATAGATTTTAGTTAAAGTGGCTCCCCGCATGGTGGTTTGGGTGCATTGCCAATCCACTGCGTTCCATAATCTTAATTAACATCAGTTACATTTAGTTACAATAATAATCCCTTAGTCAAGAGTGGCATAATTATTGATTTCCATTTGTGATATTACAATATATAGATTTATAAAGCTTCAGGTGAGGAACTCAAACTGAGCTTGAGACTGGACTAAAGATTCTGAACTCCTGTGTTTTGATTTGATACAAGATATCCAATCTCAGAACATTTCAGGATTTGAGCCTCTGCCATTGGCCCTTAAACTCTGAGTTATGATTCGCAGCTTGGAAGTTTAGACAGCCAATCACATTGGGAGTGGGAGTGGCCCAGGCCTTCAGAAATGTATATAAGCAGTTGCTTTGCCCCTGTTGTCCAGTTCTGTTAGTTCAATTGTGGGAATGTTCAGGGCTGCAGGACAGGATGTATTCTTTGATTATATCCTTTCCAATTTGTGTTAATAAGTTCCACAATTTAGCAGAGTAACATTCCCCTTTTTAAACAGTGGGTGCATTTGCTCAGGCTTGCTAAAGCCTCTATAATAACTGTCCTGGTATTTTCCCCTTATTCCCTCATAAAAGATAAGACATGACACAGTCTTCTATAAAAGTATTAAAAAAGTTTACTCACTCACATTCTGTTCACAATTGGATCCCAGAAGGCAAAGTTAGCTTAGAAAAGTAATGTACACCTGGAAACTACCCCATAAGGAGACAGTCCCTTTGTCTTCTCTTGGCTAGAAGCCAAGAGAGCATCTTTAGGCTAAGCAGATGTTGCTTCTTCAACGAATGTAGTCAGAGAGAGATGGCTGACCAGTCCTACTCTTTTGTTACCTGGGCAGATGAGGTCACGCTCACCTCTAGTCACATGCAGAGGAAGTCTGTCCCAGCCTAGGAGAAAACAGGAAGTTCTGACTGGCTGATCCAGACATCCCCTTTTATATCCACTCTAGGGATGTTGTACTTGACTGCTCTTGTGTTCTACATCCCACATCAATAAAGGTTTTTGCTGTTATCACTGTGTCTTGCCGCATGGGAACCCACCTACACTTCAGGTAGCTTAGAGACTGCTTTCCAAGTCTCCTTTCAATGGATCCTTCATATATCACTAGTCCTTAGGAGGCTTCTGGACCTAGGGCACTTCACTGGGCACATCTTATGTTGATAATGTAACGTTAGTGTTCTGAACATTTCCAAGCATCCACCTGGGGCTTAATAAATGTCAAACAACAGTACCAACTTCCATAACTGTGTTGTGGAAGTTTCGCTGTAGCGAAAAGAACAAAGAGTTTTGTGACACCTTAAACTTGCATTTCTCTATCTTCGGCTGTAGTGATTGTGAAGAGAGGAGTGAACTCTCTGATTTGAAGAAATAATTAATTTGAAGACTTGAAATGAACATATGACTGACTCAGGAAGAGCAAATCCCAAGAAGGAATTATTCTTCCAATAGAGAACACAAATCATCATGACAGCAAAGCCTTTGCAAAAATTAAAAATATTACAATCCAAAATGTATCTGCATAGAACAACAGTGACTTTTGAAAGGAATTTTTAAAATGGATTAAATCTGCGGACAATTCACTGAGAAAAGAGCAGAATTCCATAAGCCAATTGTCCATTGACCATGCCACCCACTCAATTCAACATAATCAGAGCAGACAAAGCAGAGGAAAGCTACAGGAAAAACTGGACTTTGCATATGAGAGAGCTACATATGGTCAGCTCTGGAGTTTATACTCTTTTAATCTTAAGCAAATTCACAGATACTTGAATCAACCTATCCAAAGAGGAAAGAAGTTCCTGAAGGTTTTATTGCTTGCCATATTTCTGCAGCTCCGACTATAGCCTTTTGTTTGGTCTGAATAATTGTTTTCATGGGGCTGTCATCTGTTTTGTTTACGTATTTTAAAAAAAAATTAAGGCAAGTGAAGCATTTATTGCCCACTTAATTCACAAAACGAAATGGCAATGTGAAAAAAGAACAATGGCGCTTTATGCGAATGCATATGGAAAGATAGTGACTATTTTTACAGCTTCCACAACTTACGTCTTAGTCAAAGTTAATATAGCCAGACTTTTTCCAGATAGCAACAGCAAAAGGGACTATATATATATATATAAAAAACCGGTGCAATTTAAGAGGAGGAGAATGCGCTGCCTTTGCATCTTGATCCTATTTGTTTGCAAGTGAATTCCATTTGGATCCATGGAACTTACTTCCAAGTAAGGGTTGGTGCATGGATACATGTCCATCGCTTGGCAAACATGGTTGTGTGGAGTACCAAGTGAACACATGTCTCTTACACACTGTTACTAACTTTTATGTGGGAACGAGCCACCATGGACCAAGCCTCACAGATGCAACTCTCCCAGACTCACAGGCACTTTATGTGCAATGATTTTTTGACAGATCTAGACCATAAAGCCAGCGGTGAACCGTCAACCGTTGAGAAATCAAGTGTTGCACATGTATATGCAAACATCCCAATTACACTTTGGCTCAAGGAAATTGTTTTTCTCTGCAACTCATTACTGTAGCTGAAACACACTTTTGGTGTCCCATACCCCTCCAAGAGACAAAGGTCATATATATACTTTCCCACTATTCCACCAACACTGAAAACCAAAATCACTAACAGCCTAATACTAAACATGTTTACTCCAAAAGGAATCTCCCTGAGATCAACGGGACTTACTTTTTTTTTTAGTAAACATTGCAGTCTCAAAATGTTAATCAAATACAGACCTATGTACATGTTGCTACATATGAACTGGTGTAAAACTCTCCACTCTTTGCAAATAAAGGGGAAAAAAATACAATTTAACCTTCAGTAGCTCTGTAACTAAGCTCTCCAATTTGTTTCCAACACGTGTGTCTTTGTAACATGAGAGTGAACATAATGCAGAAACGTTTTTGGTGACATGAAATGCCATCTTGGTGAAATTGCTGGCTCTAGCAAATGCTAACTGATGGGAATATTAAAAGGTTTTATAGGATGCTACATAGTCTTGAAAACAGATTTTGTTTTTTTGTTTTTTTGTTTCTTTGTTTGTTTGTTTGTTCGTTCGTTCATTTGCAGCCTTCCTTTTTCTCCATGGAGTTCAAGGTGAATTGTTCTTCCCCTCCTCATTTAATCTACACAACAACCCTGTGAGGCAGCGATTGGCCCAAGGTGAGTTTCATGGCTGGGCAGGGATTTGAACCTCCCAGTAAAGCGAGATGAACGCCGCAACCCCAGAGTTGTGACTGGACCTAACGGTCAGGGGTACCTTTACCTTTACCATCCCCTCCAGCATTTCTCCAATGAAAATAGGGACACCCTAAAGAAAACGGGACATTTCAGGGTCAAACCAGAAACTGGGACAGCTTCTGTAAATCCAGGACTGTCCCTGGAAAACAGGGACCTTTGGAGGGTCTGTAAGTAGCTGGCTTTTCAGAAATATATTCTAGGAACCCTTGGCAGTATAAGCAAGTCTTAATTAGAGCTTTTAAAATTAAAACTAACGAGGCTAAAAATGGTTTCTAGGTTTTGGACAGAGCAAGTGACTGTTCACATTAAGCAGGTACAGCTTAAGTAGAATGTGCTCCATTTGGAAGCGTTTAGTTAGATCTGTCTTATTTGAGCCACATTCTAACATTTCTCACCTGTTAATGTACACAGTCTGGGAATCTTCAAAAGAGCCAGGGTCTGCTATTTTACTTTATGAATCATGTATAGCAAAAAAATAAATAAAAAATATTCCACACTTTATTCTGAGATGGCACATTGTCAACACTTGTCGTGTTTTGTGCTAGGATTCCACAGGCAGTTTGTGAAACCACTGGAGGGTTTCCACCAGACGCTTGCAAGGGCCTCTCCTAATTGAACTTGCCCAAACTCACATGAGTTCAGATTTAATCCAATCAGCTCTACATCACATGTCTTTCAACATTTACAAAATATTTTTTTCTAATTGTGACTGCTATGGAAGCAAATGAATCAAGGCTCGGTGGAAATGAAAGCCAGCCCAGATTGTGTACTGGCGTTTTAACTTGACATCTGCACCTAGTTAGGATGCTCAATTTCCCTAAACTCAAGTCGTAAAAAATGGAAGTAATCTGCGGCCTGTTTGTCCATCATTACGGGGCTGCAAACTTGCAAATCAAGCCTGGCTGGAATGACCAGCGTCCGGCAGCCCATGGACACAGGATGACGCAGATGGGAAAGGATATTGAGCAGCACCCTGGAAGAAAGTCAGGAGAAAAGTTCACAAAGATGTGTGTGCATGACCCAGAAGCAGGGTGTGTGTCTGAGAATGTGCAGAATGGAGCGCATTAACTGTGGAAAACATATGTGACTATTTAGACCCTCATTATGGCACCAGGCCTTTTAAATAAGAAAGATCTCATAATAACCTTTTTTTGGGGGGGTGAAAAATGTTTTTGCAAACAGTGCATGACAGCAAATCCAGCTATAACTAAGTTCCTGGGCTTATTCCCATGTACATGTCCAAAAGGGGGGGGGACCCCACGTATTTTTAACCCAAGTGTTATAGCATCCCATGGTAGCAGGCACAGTCTCACTTTCTCCTCCATATATTAAGCATGAGCATGGCCAAGGAAAGGGGGGGGGACGACGACGACGACAGCCAAACAAGTCTAAATTGATTTAACATGGAACTGCCATGTTACCTGCAAAAATCATAAAATGGCAGAAAGTTCCTTTTGGAGGAAGTTCCTGATGTGAACATTTGTACAAATGTTCTTTCGCGGTTGTCCTTGACTACCGGGGTCAGAAAACACCGCGCTACCATGTGCCATCTATAAATGCATCAACCAACATCATGTACAGTTGTGTTGCAGTTTCTAGAGTTTCAAGATCTGCGGGGGGAAATCCCAGCAGACATGCTGTAAATCTACCTCTTACTAAAGTGAGATTTCATTGCATCAATGTTGTATCATATATACACAATTTGGTGATGCTGAATGAACAGTTGGCCTTGAACTCCTCCTAGACCATTAGGTCACAACACAGGTCAGTGGAAAGGTAATTTTCCCTAGATTTGTAATAAGGTCTGGGAGCTGACCTCTGGCCTTAATGTCACAAGGTATTCATTATCTCCATATGAATGATATACACAGGCAAAGAAACATACATTTTTTATGGATCTGGATGAATGATCACTGATGGCTACCTTGCATTTGATGGTTTTATGACCCAGATAAGCTCTTATTAGTAGAACTCATCAATTTCTAAAACATAGCTCACTTTTTTTCACATGGGGTAGTGCCTTTCATACTTTATGTGTGTGTGTGAGAGAGAAATGTCGGTAAGCAAGAATATGTGTCATTTCACAAGCATTCAGCAAATAAGATATAGTAGCCCAGAACAATTTGCTTAGAATTAAATATATCATTAACACCTCTTTCAACAGTTGCAGGCTAGGGGCCAGGTTGCTGTTGAAACACATCAGAAGGGTCTGTAAGGAAAAATGTTGGCAGGCCTGCACTGGAAAAACCTAGCCCCTTATGCTACCAAATGTTTCTATGAAAAGCTCACAAAATTCTGGAACCCCTTAGACTTCCAGTCCAAGGGTATCAGATGCAAAGGAGGCTCAGAGATCCTACACCAACAAGAGTTCTGTTAAAAATAATAATTTTGTAAGGCTAGCAATGCTTCTTAGCTTTTGGTTTGTTTGTTTTAAAAAAATCTCTAACTTCCCTAAAAGTAAAGTTATAAAGCAAAATGTACAGGCAACTTTAAAGACTTCCTTGCTCTAGCCTGGCTCCTCCCACCTTTCAGTATTTTTAGCCAATGGCTGAAGTCTGAGCTGTGCTTGACAAGCGGGTGTTTGTTTTGACACCAGATATACCCAGGGTCCTAAAGAGCTGCAATTTCCCTTTTCCCTTTAGCTCACCTGCCCCTCCCTCTGCTGCCCTGCTTCTGCCTCCTTTTCTAATCCTCAGGGTGCATCTCTCCTGTGGGGGTTTGTTTGAGAGCAGTGGCAGAAACAAGAGAGAAGGTGACTGTCTGATATGTAACGAGTTGATATGGAAGGAGTTCAAAAGGGAAGGTGCCCCCACACTAAAGGGCATACCCTCCAACATTTCTCAGATGCAAACAGGAACAATCTATTCTACATCACAAAGCTTCTCCTGTGTTTGATCTCCCACACACATATATGTCATATACACATATGTGTCGGTCACCTTGAGCCAATTATAACCTTTCAGTCTTGTCTACCTCACCGGTTTATTAAAAAATAAAGGTGTGAGAGAAGGGATCATGTACACCTCCAACAGATAAATGAAATGCGGGGAAAATTTAGTTGTGAGCTGCCTTGAGACCCTGAAGGCAGCTAACAACAACAACAACAACCTCAACAGGAACTGTGAGGATGATCAGGAACATACCAGAGAGCAAATCCTTTTGAACTCAGTGGGACTTAGTTCCGAGTACAGTGTTATCTCGGGTTAAGAACTTAATTCGTTCTGGAGGTCCGTTCTTAACCTGAAACTGTTCTTAACCCGAAGCACCACTTTAGCTAATGGGGCCTTCCGCTGCTGCTGCGCCGCCGGAGCACGGTTTCTGTTCTTATCCTGAAGCAAAGTTCTTAACCTGAGGTACTATTTCCGGGTTAGCGGAGTCTGTAACCTGAAGCATCTGTAACCCGAGGTACCACTGTATAAATGCTTAGGATTGCAGTGTAAGGCTGCCCAGTCTTTACCCAGTTACCTGGGACTAAGCTCCATTGAATACAGTTGTACTTACTTCTGAGTAGACATGTAAAGGCTTGCCCTATAAGGGTCACTTTACAATAAAGGAATAAACACTCCACACGCTTCCTAAAAAATGGCAGGCTGCCGAAGCCTTGCAGTTAAAGAACTTAAAGTGGATTGGTGAGATTTCCTCCCAAATTACAGGAAGGGCTTGGTATGCCAACTTCGCCATTTCCTTCATTTGGAGCAGGGATTTTATTTTCGGTATCAACTAGGGTTGCCATATTCCCAAAAGTTAAAATAAAAAGTGAACCTTTTTTTGGCAAAGTTGTTGAGCTTGAGACATGGAGGGGAGGGGAAAGGAAAACTGGGGCAATTGTGGGTCAAATCAGAAACTGGGACGGCTTCTGTAATTCCAGGACCGTCCCTGGAAAATAGGGACACATGGAGAGTATGTAAAAGGCCCAGTTCCACCCTTGTGCAAGATGGGCCTCTTGATGGGATGGTATCTGCAGTTTGCCATCTCCTGCAGAACACAATGATCAGTTCAGTATGTAGTGGGGTGACATGATATTTTAGGTATTGCGGTCTCAAGGTGTATAGGGCTTATACACAAGAAGCTTCAGCTTAGTTCAATAGGTCCTCTGTTGTTAGCTTAGCCCTTTCATCTAACCTATAAAAGTGTAGTCTTTTAATCTAAACGGGGGAGAGGAATTAAAGCAGGTGTTTTATAAAAGACGTAGCTTGAAAAAAACAGTTTATTTCACATTTGGGCTGGTGACGAAACTATGTTATGAACATCTTTCTATGCAAAAAGCTCACTTTCTAATAGATTTTAACTGAAATAATGTTGAAATAGGAGTAGACACAAGGCCTCTGATTCACACTAGCATTATTCATTGTTGAAATTACTGCACAGCAAAACAAGCTTTTTTAAACGAAGAAAGGAAAAGGGCTGAATTATTTATGCACCTCTCCGGTCCTGATTTGTCAGGTCTCTGCTAGAAATCATTCTTAGTCCATTTTCTATGGCTGCCACTATGAAATGGCAGGAAGCGAAAGGAAAGATTCATATATGAATGTATCCCACTCAATATTTTATCACTTGATGACTTCTCACTTGATGACTTGACACTAGAACCTATTTCCAGCTACTTTGCACTTGAAAAACCAGAGATTAAATAGTCTGGGTCTGATACTTTACAGACCCAAATGCCCCAATTAGTCTAACAAGCAACCCTGGCCTGAAGTGCAGACCCAAAATTTAATAATTGTGGAGTGGACTGTAAATATATGTTTACTTGGAAGCAAGTGTCACTGTGCTCATTGGGGCTTACTGTCTATTAAGGACTGCAGCTTTAAGCACTTTTAACCCTGGCCTATTATGGTCATTGCTTTGTTCCAGAGACGTTTTTCTCCTCAAAATTTCAAACCTGATGCTAGGGTCTCTAGCCTTCTTTATCATCAATTTTTGTTTTAATTATCCTTAGGTGTAAACAAACAAGATATAAATGCTCATTATCAGCAAAATGGGAACAATAATCTGGACAATAGACAATATATTATCTACATATATAATAAAAAAATTGCCACACTGAAATGGCCATCCATTAGAGGCCACATTTTGAAAATACATTAAGGAACAAATTATCTGGAAAGGCGGGGGGGGGGGAGAGAGGATTAATTACCACTCCACATCTCAGAGAGTGTTTTTCCATTAGCCACAATTAGCCACACTAAGGCTAAATTAAAATTATGCCCCATTTTGCACTTATTGCAAAGAAGCATTAAAGAAAGAAAAGAACAACAGCAAAGGGATGAAGTGGGGGAAAAACAAACCCTAAGCAGAGTAATTAATATATTGGCATTTCTGAATCACCTCAGAGCTAATCAGTCATTGAGTCTTTTTAATTGTGTTTATTTAACTAATTCATATTAGGTGAGAATCCCAGGACAATGCGTTGACTTTGTTGAAGCCATTGGGAGAAAACCTGGTAACAAAAGAGCTTCGGGTTTTACCCTGGCTGGAAATAAAAAATATTGGCGATCATTTCTCACTAGCAATATTGAGATACAACCTACAACAAAGTTGGCAGGAGACGCGTCCAGAGTAAAGGAATTTTGTCACTGACCACATAAATAATAGTTCAGTCCACCTGGAGCAAAAGGCAAGGTTTAATTTTCAGCTCAGAGCCAATCTCCACTTGACTAGCATTGAATCTAGCCATACTCTGAATACAGTTCACAAAAGGTTAATGTTCAGTGCTCGCAGCAGTGTACGGAGAAGGAAAGTATCTCCTACAACATGGGTGGGGATTGTTAAAGAGTGTAAAAGGTAAAGGGACCCCTGACCATTAGATCCAGTCGTGACCAACTCTGGGGTTGTGGCGCTCATCTCGCTTTATTGTCCGAGGGAGCCGGCGTACAGCTTCCGGGTCATGTGGCCAGCATGACTAAGTCGCTTCTGGCGAACCAGAGCAGCGCACAAAAACACCGTTTACCTTCCGGCTGGAGCGGTACCTATTTATCTACTTGCACTGGTGTGCTTTCAAACTGCTAGGGTGGCAGGAGCAGGGACTGAGCAACGGGAGCTCACCCCGCCGCGGGGATTCGAACTGCCGACCTTCTGATCGGCAAGTCCTAGGCTCTGTGGTTTAACCCACAGCACTACCCGCGTCCCTGTTAAAGAGTGAGTCAGCAGTAAAACACACATGACCTTCACAGATCGCAAAGAGCACAGCATCTCATCCTAGGTAGGTCTTGCTCCATGAATCAGTTGCTGAGACTGAAAGTCCCCACCTCCCTCCTCTCCAGGACTTTCTCTAAGCAATCAGAGTCTGTGCCTGCATGAAGCCTGTTGCTGCTCCGCCCATTTCAGTCCTCTTCTGGATCTGGGAGACAGGGTGAGGGAGCTTGCCACAGCAAGAGTGGAAGACTCCCATGATTCGTCATCAGCCTGACTCATCTCTGCCCCATGGCCTCCCTCCTCCCGCTTGCCTGTTTCAGCTTCTGCCTGTGGTTCTGCATTTCTCTCTGCCACAGACTCTTCCAGCTCACTAAGTGCTGTTACCTCTTCACCTTCTGACACCTCCTGTTCCCAGTCTTCTCCCTCTTGTCCCTGTGACCAGTCATCGTTGTCCCACCACCACTCCCTGGGCTTGGAGCCTTCTTCCTTCAGTGGTTCCCCAGCTGGTACCTCCCTCCACTCCTCTGTATCCAGCAGGGATGTTACTGGACTCCAACTCTCATCCGTCCCAGCCACCATGGGCAGTGGTCAAGAACAGGGGTCAGCAAACTTTTTCAGCAGGGGCCGGTTCACTGTCCCTTAGACCTTGTGGGGAGCTGGACTATATATATTTTTTTTTTGGGGGGGGGATACGAGCGAATTCCTATGGCCCACAAATAACCCAAAGATGCATTTTAAATAAAAACACACATTCTACTCATGTAAAAACACACTGATTCCCAGACTGTCTGCGAGCCAGATTTAGAAGGCGATTGGGCCGGATCCAGCCCCCGGGCCTTAGGTCAAGAATGAAGGGTGGTATAATCAGCAGCAACAGGAGAGCCACAGGTTCCCCACCCTTGACTTACAGGTATAGCTTAACACTCCTCTTTCTTTCAAATCCACTAACTATTCCCCTCCTAGTTTTGGCCAGGGAAAGGACAACCCTCTTTCATCTTTCACCAGCTTTTAGATACCATGACGATGGTAGCCTCTTGGACCAGTTCTGTGAGTTGGAAGTGGGGAATATGGTGTTGCAGTGGTTTGGCTCCTTCCTAATTAGCAAAAATGTCTGAAAATTTCTGCACCCCATATTACATTACTCTTTTTAAAAAAGAAGTTTTTTTCCACTCACATACTCCGTGGTGTTCTTGTAAGGCACTTTGTGAAGGTTTCAGCCTTGGAAAGTAGGATAAAATATCTAGATAAAATAAATATTACACAAAACACCTGTGTGATCAAAGGTAGCATATGTTATTTCTCATTTGCAAGTCAACACAGCCATAGGAACAATCCTAATGCTTTTTGTGCTAGCATATAAATGTATTGGGTGTGTCATTCCAACAGCTACATCAAAGACAATGAATACCAGACTATAACATTGCACCAGTGTTGTAGGGAGTAGCATAGGTGCAAATATTTAAAGGTAGAACGCTGAATAAAAAAAATGGATTTTAAACCATCTCCCATATTTACCGTGCAGACTTCTCACTAGAGCAGAGTTTCTTACAAGTTTGACTTAGGGGTACACTCCACAGTCACAAACATGTTGCCTGTATTTTGACTACAAGCTCCCAGAACAAGAGACAAAGATTCTTCTTTCAACTTCGGAACAGAATAGTCCAATTAATATTGCCTCTGCATCCTGTCTTCTCTCCCCCCCCCCATCCCCATCATTCAGGGATTTCTGGGCAACAGTTGTGCTTCAGGATCTCCCTCCCAGGTCATTTGTAGTTTACACAACAAACAAGGATATTCAAGGATCATCTGGGATGATGTCTCTGCCAAGATGTTTGTGGTGGCGCACAGTGTGGTGGATTCTTTCAAGATGGCGGCTTAATTTTTCAAGGCCGTTCTGCTTTGGAATCACTGTAACAAATAAAGAAAAAAGAAACAAAACCAGATTTTTCCATGCTAAGTTATGAAGTGTGTGTGTGTGTGTGTGTGTGTGTGTGTGTACACACACACACACATATACATATGAGATTAAAAATGGTGAGGCCCCTAGGGAGTGAATTTTTGATTTGAAGGTTAAGCCAATATTAGTGAAATAAAATAAAATAAAGTCAAGTGAATCAAATGGCCCAGAGCATCACTACCACAGTCAATTCCAAGGCTGTTTTGGTTACAAAATGAGCAACCGACTAATTGTGTAAATGCTGTTAATTAGCTGTGCAGAGCCCCTAACCGGGCTTTCCCCTGTAACTAATAAGAAATCAATTAGCTAATGAAGTGGCCATTAAATGCTATGCTAATCTTTGCTGGGGTATTTTTAATGTTTCTCCTTTTTTCCCTTTTCTTTATGATCCTTCCTAATTGCCACTGCCATACGGAGCTCACAGCTTTCAGCATGTCTAATGAAACATCATTATATCATAACTGGCATTCTTGGAAGAGTTAGTGGCAAATCTGCTTCCCAATTATTTTTAATTGCCAGACATACTCATAACTGGGCCTTTTACCAATCGGTTCAGAGCCATGCACTGTCATGTAATATACACAAAGATAGTGTTTGCCTTCCCGTGAATATAAAGGCTGGCTGTACTATTGGCCACAGCCAAGAATGTGTATTGCAAGCAACCCAAACAAGAAACAGAAGCAATTGCCTTTTCACTGCTTTTGATTGGAGGCTGCAGAGACTAGACACACTGCCTTCACACTGTAGAAAGAGCCAGACAAATCTCAGCCTGCAAATGTCACTACATAGCACCAGCTATTCTAAACAGCAACCTTTTGCAAATGAGCGATGTTAACTTTTGCATATGGGTGCTGGCGGGAGGGGGGCGGGGGGGGGGAGATCCGGCATCCTGGCAACACTGTGGGCTTCATTCTCAGAAAATGATCTGTCTCAAGCATCTCGGTCCCTTTACCTTTTCCTTTGCTTTCCTCTCTTCCCAAAAGCCCATCAAACCCTACCCCTATTTTTGATTCTTGCATGTGCTTTTGTGTGTGGGTGTGTCTGTTTCTTAAGGGCCTTTAGCTATTTTGTGTATGTCTTCCCTAAACTCAAGCAATTCTCATATAGACATCAGAGCCATTGACTCTAGCGGGGGGCTTATTCCCAGAAAAACGGGTATCAAGTTTGCAGCTCCAGGCTTAGGCAATGTTAGATTTGAACTGGGGAAGAACTGGATTCAGGTTTTCTTACTCAGTTATTCTCACTTGATCCTAGTTTCCCCATGTGTAAAAGGGGGGAATAATCAAGATGAACTTCACATTTCTTTGCATGCTCAGAAGTGTAAAATGTTAGATACATCATATCTCCCCCCCTCTTATATCTGCATTAATTTTAAAGAGATGCATCATTTATGCATAATTGCATAGTTTTTCATGATTACCCCTCTATAACTGAAGCTCAGTATGAATGAAGAAATAGAGGCAACATGGAACCCTGTGATTATGAAATGCTATAAAATCCACCCGTAGCTAATATCTGCCTTTCGACTGACTAATACTATCTGATAATGAAATCACATATAATCTAAATGAAGTACTGTAAATATACTTGTGCTGAAGTAGATCCAGTCATGGCAGGATTAAAGTTGGTGTGTCTCCCCCCCCCCCGCCCCCCAGCACCCACCCGCCACCCGCAATGTCTCTTTCTATTCAGTAGAATAGTACACAGGACATCTGTGCACAACATACGTGTGTGTGTGTGTGCTCTCTTTTAAAGAATGTTTTCAAAAGAGCTTCTGTTTTGGACGAAATGCAAATTGAATTGGTTAATTCTGCACCCCTGTTTTCAGCAAATCTGCCACCAGCAGCTGCCACTGTTTCAGATGTCAGGAGGATGCAGATACGCTCTGACATTTTGTTCATTAAATAAACAAACCAGGTTCATGGTAACCACATTAGGTAGAAAGCCCCATCAATTCTCGTACATTTTGTTCACGCAATGGGACGTGACAATGGTTCCTTAGCTTCGTAAGCGCTGTATTGAAGAACAAAAGGGAGGGGGGGAAGGAAACATACACTATGTGGCAACTGCAACAATGCTTAGCATACAATCCTGGAAGCTGATTTGGATTAATGAGACGTATAACTTTTTTGCCCAAGGCTACTTATAATAAATATGGCTACAAATGTGGCTACTAAGGGGAAGCAGCCATTGTCGTTCATCCCACACATACCCAAGACTTTTATCTTGTTTATCTGGCTGGACTGAGGCTATGTCCAGTACTGTAGAATGAGAATTCACAGAGGAAGTATATTCATACTTTTAAAAAACCAACAATAGCTTGCAATGCAGTATTCATTATCCTGCTAATGTTGTAACTAAGTTACAGGGTGAGACTTAAAAATCAGAAAAAAGTTGTTTGCTTTTTTTCTACAATCTAGAAAAATTGCATATACGAGTCGTCCAAAATTCCGTAGACACAATCCACATTGTATTGAAGTTAATGACAAAGATCCTATTGACTTTGATGGAACTGGGTGGCACCCCAACCCCTGAATGATTATCACAGCATTAATGACCCCATGCAAAATATGTTCACTCAGAAGCATAGGATTCGTCCTATGGGACTTACTGCCAAGTAAGAATGCTTAGGATTGTGATCTTTTGCTACAATGCTATGCATTACTACTCAGAAATCAGCCCCAAGGAATCCAGTGCGATTTACAACCAAGTTCATACGCACTGGAATGGGTTGTTAAGATTGTGATTCCAAAAAAACTTTAAGTGAAATCTATAAAAGTTGTTCCAGCTGGTGAAGATTAAAGGGACGAAGTGCTTCACAACCTTGGCTATATACTCTGCAGAGTGAGCTGTTGCTATATTCCCATTTTACAGACTAGTATTCTAAGGTCAGTGACCTGATGGCGGAAGTGGATATTGAACTCTTCCAGGTTCAGCGACAAGTCTACTCCTCCTTGGAAGCTGCTGTGTTGAGGAGCAATGCGTCTGGAACATTGACTTTGCTTTTTAATCAAACTCAACCCATTCAGCCCATTTTTAATTTTATACCAAATGCCACAGCTACATGGATGTTTAGAAATCAAGTTGTGGAGGGCTCATAGGTCAGTGGCAGAGCACATGTGATGACAGAGAAGGCCCAAGGTTCATCCCAATAGGACTGGGAATGTCCTGTGCCGAAAACCCTGGAGAACTGCTGTTGGTCAGTGTTGACAACACTGAACTAGATAGACCAATAGTCTGATTTGGTATATGGCAACTTCCAGTGTTTCTATGTAAATGCCAGATGGCACTCCAAGGGAGACTTTATTCTCTACTGATCATTTTTTTTTGGGGGGGAGAGATGGCCCATTGTGAACAAACTATTGAACATCTTCTGCTCATCTTCCCTCGGATACCTTGAAGGTTAAGCAAGAACAATTTCCTAATCCATTGGCTGTGTACTGTTGGTTATATGAATGGTTACCTGAAGGCATGTCCAGAAGAGCTCTAAGTTCAGAGGTCAGTGGCATTGTTTTTAGTTCTTCCAATCCCAGTCTCAGGCCTCTTGTGCATTCAAGTGGCATGGGCATAGCCAGGATTTTTGTTAGGGGGGTGGGCAGCCAAAGTTGTTGAGAGGGAGGGCTTTTCAATAATATTTGTGGATCCCCTGTGCACCCCCTGGCTACACCCATGGGTACAGGAGGTGGGGAGGAAATGAAGCAACAAGCAGCCTTTCGTGTGAATAACTCCAAATCCATAACTAGTTTGGAGTGAGGCATCACTTATTTTTATTTTGGGACTGCTCTTTTGTGCAAGCATGGTAGGTCACAAAAAGTATACATGCACATGTAAACATATACCCATGGATCTCAGCTTTCCTGGTTTGGAGGAACACACACACACACACACACACACACACACACACACACAGCTGCTGTTTTGTGCAAATCTGGCAGACTGAGAAACTTGTATTAAAAAAAAAGAAATTAAAGGTGTGTGCTTACAGGTAAACAGATACCAGTTTCGAGTGGGAACAGCCTGGGGTGTGCAGTGGGCGCAGCTAATGGCTCCTCAGGATAGAAATCCTGAGTCAACAAAATTCACCTCTTCCAGGTTCCACTTGGGAATAGGTGAGGTTGCTTTCTGGGGGATTTTTTTTCCCCACGGACATGCACATTTATAACTGGTTGACTGTAGCATCAACTGAAGACTTGCATAGGTCACATGCAAGTGAATGATCACTGACCCAAAAAAAAATCACATTGTTTGGCATCAAACCCAACGCAGACAGTTTGAACATTCAAGTGAGAGTAGCTTGTTTGAATAAGCCTTGCTTCCTGCATTCACACCCAGGTGGTGCTACCATACCATGGCAGTGGAGCTGCAGAAGCTCCTGTCCACCACACTGAAAGTCTCCAGTGAGAACCAAGCCCTTGGCATGACCTCACAGAGGTATGGCTTGTTCTCCAAGGACCTTCTGGCGGTTTCCTCACTGCAAGAAGTAAAGTTTCAAGGAACCAGGCAGAGGGCCTTCTCAGTAGTGGTGAGATCCGCCCTGTGGATCACCCTCCCCTCAGATATCCTGTGGAACACCATCAGATATTAAGGAAATAAACAACTATCTGAAGACAGCCCTGTATAGGGAAGTCATTAATGTTTGATATTTAATTGTGTTTTTGATGTTTTGTCGGGAGACAACATTATTAGTGAAGTACTCCAAGTGAAAATCTATTTTTTAAGAAGAAAATAAGTCAAACTATCAATGATTAAATATGGGGGTTCTTGCTAGAGAGTAGGATCACAAACTGCAAAATACACCTATTGAATGAAAATTTAAGGTATGTGATCAAATTATTTTAGCCCAGAGTATAAAAATACAGCCAACAGAGGTCTTAGAAATAATACACCAAATCATAGGCATTACCACAGAACACTAGTTCTTGGAATAATGTATAACTTTCTTTTACTTTAGCTGCATTCAGCCAGCTAATTGGGATTAAATATTGCTGAACAGCTCAGTCTAAAAGAGTCTGATATGTAACCTTGGGCTGCTGAGAGAAATGAGTTCTGATCCCCTATAAATACCATGGAATAGGATTATATCTTGCCATAATCTTACAGCACCATGTTATAATTTATGGAGCAGAAAATAAAACCTCCAGGGAGGGCCCTAAATCCACACCACCTGTCCTTTTGCTAATATTCCAGTGAGGTTTTAAATGATCAGACACGGAATAAACCCCTGACACCACCTGCAGGGTGTTTCAAATGGATCCGTGTGCAGGTGCCAAGGAGCCAAAACTATTAGAGCTGTCAATCAATTAAAGGATATTTAGTGGATTAATCATCTTCTTGTTACTAAATGAATCAGTTGCCTAATAAATATAAATACATTTGCATGTCGCCTAGACCTCAACATAGGTGTCCTTTTCAGAGATTGTAGGGAATGTGTGATTACCCTTAAACAAAAAAAACAAACAGCTTATGCAGATTTTGAGTAAGGGAAACTGCAGTTTCGTTTTCATTTCCTATTGCCTCAGCCCAGCAGAAGAACCTCAAAATGCAGACATGGGCTGCTCTTAACGCTCAGATCCCCAAGTTAAGAAATGCCCCCATCAACCTGTGCTTTAGGGAGGAAATCTATTGATTTAAACCAATAAAAGGCTGCCCCTTAAGAATGAGCTGCCTCTTGCACAGTGGAACAGTATTCCATTCTTATAATGCAACACCAGCAGAATTTTGTAAACACTAGAGAGAAAATGCAATACAGGTAAGCCTGCCAATTCCTCCCAGCATGTAAGGTAACCAGGATCATGAAAGACACCTTTTTGCCGATGTTCTCTTTCATTGAAGATTAAGCCCCCATTTGTTTTCAGGCATTTGATGTATCATTCCTAATGATACTCTAGACTCAGAACCAAAGTTGTCTTCCTGACAGCAAGTGCCAAGAGTGATTACACACACCACGCCAGAGATCCTCACCTCGATCCAGCTTTTTCCTGGAATCCAATCATTGTCAAGATAGACAGGGGGCTAGGCTGCCAACAGCCAAGGGCGTCGCAGCCAAACCATCCTTTCACTTAAGATAACTACAGAGGCAGTCATAAATAAGGAAAATCCATTTCCCAGTAACAAAAACTGACAAACAAAGATGGCATGTTTACATAATTAGATTTTATTTTCCCCCTGCTCATCTTTGTTCTGTGATGACTTTATAGTGCATATTCTAAATAACATGGGATTGTCTGTTAATCAGTGTGTAAGACAGAGCACATGCACACGCACACGTGTGTGTGTGTGTGTGTGTGTTTATGAGAGAGCTCATAATATACTAGCAATATACCTTTCAAAATATATTGCTTTAGCTGCTCCCAAATTTTGGATTCCCTCTGTGACTACTTCTGTTGTATAAACAATTCATTAAAAGTTAATTAAAAGGTGAAGTTCAAAATGCAGTTTCCTTTAGCTAATCCTCCTAAGACAGCTCAGTATGGCAGAAACATACCTATTGGGCTGTTATTAGAAAACAAAAGGGCAAATTGTCTAATTAAGAGGTTGGTGTTTACAACAGAGAGGTTTTCTGGCTGGCAAGACGGAATTCAAATTAATTTCTCTCCAGTTTAGTTTCCCACTGCCTCAATTGCTCATAAGGAAAATCGGGACATTCCCCAATGAGACATTGTCAAATGCCAGAAATCTCTTGTTGCCTGAATAATCTGAAGGCTTACACTTTCTTAAGCACCCGTTCGTGAAATCTCCTAGTCATTCAAGAGGTCTTTATTTGTTCCCATATTCAGAGTGGCTTTAACATGGGAAACAACACTGGCATCATTCACGCATGAAAGCTTGATATTTGAGTTTTAATATGCAATTTAATATTCTCATTCTGTGGCTTTGGTCAAGTAATTATCCATACCCTCCAACATTTCTCCAATGAAAATAGGGATGTCTTATATAACAACAACAACAACAATTTTATTATTTAGACCCTGCCCATCAGACTGGGTTGCCCCAGCCACTCTAGGCAACTTTCAACATATATAAAAACATAATAAAACATTAACCATTAAAAAACTTCCCTCTAGAGGGGCTGTCTTCAGATGTCTTCTAAAGGCTGTATAGTTACTTATCTCCTTGGCTTGGGGGTTGCATAATTCCAAACCCTCCAATGAAAATAGGGACGTCCTACCATTCCCTCCAACATTTATCCAATGAAAACAGGGATGACTTAAGGAAATCAAATCAGAAACTGGGACAGCTTCTGTAAATCTGCGACTGTCCCTGGATAATAGGGAAACTTTGAGGATCTGAATTATCTTTCAGCTACAGAATAAGGAGAAATCAAGTAATGATAATAAAACACAGTGCAGAATAAAGGTAAAAGTTGCATTATTGCTTCACCTACTCTCTGTCGTGTGGCCCCTGGAAGGTTTTGTAGATACAATTGTGCCCTTTTGTCTGAATAAGGATCCTCACCCCTGCCTTAAAACAAAAAATGTTGTGAAAAGATTTCAATTCATGCATGCAGACCATATAAAAAGGACAGGTAGACAAAAATCACAGGTTATAATTTCATATTGTTATTATAAGCAATTTGGGGTGCAATAAGAAACCACATGTTTGTCTTTGAATAGGAGAACAGGCCTAGGAGAAGATCTGTGTGGTTTTCACCAAATTTGCTGTGCCAGGAGACAAACCTAAAAAAGTTTATTTGGAAGTAAACTAAGTGGGGCTTCTATTTTGCTCATATGTCCAGCCTTTGCCTGTAGTTATATCGTCAATAGAAATGGCAAGCTGACCCCGTTGTTTTCTTAATGTTTCTCTTTTTATATTTCAATTCCTCTTGCTTTGTGGCATCTAGAACTACAAGCCATTTGTAACCACACCCCAAAACACAACTCCTGTTTCAACCCAAGGTCATAGAGGCACAAAAATTCCTCTTCCATAGTTTAAATGTTGGTCGTACATTGGGATGAACCGGAAATTGTGTGGTTGGAAAATATGTGCTTGCGCCATAAATATGCGCATACTGACCCCGCCGTACCAGGTATGGAGGCTGAGAGAGAGAGACAATCTGTCTACAGATCTAGCCTGACAAAACAACTCAAACCCCCTTTCTCATGTTTTGAATGCCCTGAATTTATGGTTTGTTCCTATAGCTAATAATAAAATATAACAAAGAGCCAAAATAGTTTTCTGGGCATGCTGATGTTGAATGGTTGTGTTGTGTTTGTGGGCTACACTGCTCTGTTTGCTTTCCAAGTCATTACTATGTTGTTTTACTCGTGAATAGCCTCCATCACTTGTCAGAATATTGGTGCCACAAATCATGAGGATAATGAGTGGCATTCTTAAATGTCTTTGCGCTTATTCATTTTCTCAGTGCACGGTTCTATGCAATTCATTTAGTTTACATTTGCCAAAGAGAGAGAAAAATTAAGCCTACAGCTATAGATACAACTTGTCGAGAAAACATGTAATGCATAAGGTAAATAAATCTCTGCCCACAGAAAACTGATGTGTTGAGGAGAAGGCTAATCTAGCGCCCTTCTTTCTGAAATGGCTTTTTTTTTCATGTGCAGGGAATTGTTTTATACAGTGGTACCTCGGGTTAAGTACTTAATTCATTCTGGAGGTCTGTACTTAACCTGAAACTGTTCTTAACCTGAAGCACCACTTTAGCTAATGGGGCCTCCTGCTTCTGCCGCGCCGCTGGAGCCCGATTTCTGTTCTTAACCTGAAGCACTATTTCTGGGTTAGCGGAGTCTGTAACCTGAAGCCTATGTAACCTGAAACGTATGTAACCTGAGCTACCACTGTATAGAGAAGCACTACAGAGGCAAGTCCAAAGCATTTGTACTAACATACAAAGCCCCAAAAACAGCTTAGGATCTTGATACTCCAAAAAGCATATTTTAACCTTAAAGACCTGCTCATACTTTAAGGCAGGGGTTGTCAAGCTTTCTAGACCATTGGGTACATTTCAGATTTTGAGAGCGTGTTGGAGGCACCGGTCACAAAAGACTCTCATGGGAAACATGGAATGACACAACATGGTTGTCATGGAGGGGTGACTTAAAACAAAATGAGAGAGAGACACAGAGTACATTCATGGTGACATTTCCCCCATAATTGTATTTCCATACTATAAAAGGCTTATCCTGTAGCATAGGTGCCAATCATAGGAGGCCCCGGGGGCTCGGCACCCACAGCGCAGGCTCCGATGTAACTTCCAGTTTCAGAAGCCTGACACAACCTCCAAGGCGATGTTGGAGGCCCTGAGACTTCTGGTACAAATATCACCCTGCCATACATTTGTTGGGTGTAAGAACTAAGTTCTTCCCCACTGCCAATCCAATACCAAAGCCTAGGCTGGCCATGTTTTTTAAAAATAAGCCAGGCTGGCTTCCTGATGAAGCACTCGCCTGGAGAGATGGACCATTAGAAAGAGCACAAAGGAATGAGGCAGGCAGCCCCAAACTTGGCCCTCCAGATGTTTTGGGACTACAACTCCCATCACCCCTAGCTAACAAGACCAGTGGTCAGGGATGATGGGAATTGTAGTCCCAAAACATCTGGAGGGCCGAGTTTGGGGGTGCCTGCTCTAGGCCCAAAGGAAAATGGAGAAAGCCCCTCCCTGAGGTGAGAGCTAGGACTTAGCTATAGAGCTGCAAATAAAATGTTTTAAGTGTGTTTTAAGTGCAATATACAATGTGACACTAGATGGAGATGGTGAGCCTTATGGAAAACCCAATGTATTTTTTAAAAAAGCTTTTTAAAAGAAGCATTTTCAGAACAGTTTTTATATGTGTATAGATTCAACCATAGTTAGCAGAGACCAAAGGCCAGAGTTTCAGGAGGGAGGGGCAGAATTGCAGTGTGCAATAAAGTAGGCCAAAGATAAAATATTTGTGTTTTTTGCAAGCAGTTTGGCAAGAAGGAAACGGGATGCAAATAGTGCTGGATTTATGTATAGGCTAAGTAGGCTGAAGCTTAGGGTCTCTAAATCTAGGGGGCCTCACCAGCCTGCCCGCTCCCCAGCAGGCAACTTCCCCTCTCCCAAAATTGCAAACCCAAGACTTCATGCAAGGGCAGCACAACTCAGGCCCAGCAACTATGAGACTCAGGGCTAGCCAATGAGACCCAATTTGAAGACGGGGGGCCCAACTTTAGAGGGGGTTGTAGGGCCCCTACAAAGTCTGCAAAATCTTAGAGATATAAATAAAATCCATCTAGATTGCCCTGATGCGGGGGGGGGGCTTAGGAGCGGCCCACGGGGCCCAATTTGGCCCAATTGCTCCAATTGCCTTAAGGTCAGCCCTGATGAGACTGTGCAGGGGTTGGACTGACAAGCCCTGCACCTTCTAGCTCCCTGGTGTCACTATTCAGATTACAGACTCAAGGACTTGTTATGGAAATAAAGGAGGGGGCACTTATTGGAAATAAGTTTTGTCACCTTCGCCCCTCCAAACCCCACGGCAATGAGCCCAGCCACCTTTTATTCACAGTCGCATAAGCACTACACTACAGCATGGCCATAAACCTGTACGTTCAACTGCTGAAATACACACCCAATATGTAGCAATGGAGATTTATGTTACTGCTTTATGAATGAACACTATGTTTTCTGAATGGACTCTGTATTTTGTGAATTACCTAAGAGCCACCAATAGGGAGCTCTAGAATCTGACAGCTAACCAATTGGCTACTACCAAACAGCAACTCCTATTGCTGAAAGCAGGTAACCAGCAGGAAACGCTTCAGCTCAGCCTTTGCACTGTTGACTGAATACCCCCTGCTGTGCAGATAATGGAGAAAGCTCGTAAATTGTATCCCTTCTGGCGTCCTGGCCAACTCTATTATGCTGGTGTAAACCCTGGTGCACCAGGAACCCAGAATAGCAGCAAATATAATCCGCTCATACGTCAGCAACTGATAAGACTTGTCAACCAGTTATTCCAAAGTCTTCCTAAATTATAAAGCTCCAAAATACAGGCCAAAAGAGGGCAGGTTTTATTTTACTTACTCATTTGGGAATATTTGGAAGAAAATTAATCTCTCTCCCTCTGCCTACCTTCGAATGTCTTCTAACTAGTATAAAAGACCTAGTATAGTTAAAAATAAAATGCACATTTTGCCAGCGGTTCCTTTACCGACTTCCAGCTCTTTTAAAACTTTTATTTGTTATTTTAACAAACAAGAGGGTATCTTCTCCTTCAGGGCATAGGGCTTTACATGCAAAACTCCCTGTGCATTGAGGTGATAATATCCTCCTTAATTAGAAGCTGTTTAATGCTCTTGATTTAGCTTTTTTAATAGAAGAGTTACAAGCAGTCTGGCTGTGAGCAAAGCAGTATTAAAATCCCAGGCCAGGATAATGGTAAGTAGCTTTTTATTTGCTAAACTGACTACAACATTCCTTTTCTAGAACGAGTTTGCTTTATGCTCCAACAATCAGCCTATCAGTAAGGCCTGAGCCTAGGGTAGGTAGGGAGCCAGGCAGTTGTTGAGAACTGCTTGGTGATTTTGCAAGCTTTTGACAGAAAGGAGGAAAAAATTAAAATATGTAAGGGTTGTCAAATCCATTCTTGTAATAAAGTTCAGCAACTATTCTATGGACCAGCATAACTTCAATGAGCCTCGGAAGGCTATCTGCCAAAGACATTAAATGCACATCTGAGTTGTTCACAAAGCAAAAACTACCTGGCTTTCCACCATAAGGTGAATTTTTAAAAAATAAAGATTGGAAATCTAACACACACACCCCTTCTTTCTTTTTTTATAGATTCACCCACAGGCATTTCAAGCAAAGCAAATAAATCAGCTGGCTAGTTTATATGTAAGAGAAAGTGAAGGAAATTCTCTCCCTGTTTCCATGGTTATCATGAAGTATCAGCCTCGTGAATTACCCAAGTCAGTGAACTATAGATTAAAAGGCGCTTAACCACTCTCTGCCTTGCTTTCTCTGCTTAAAATATTGTTTCATGCTCTCGTTTCCCCTAAGCAGTAGGAAGTTTCAGGGCAGCATTCAGAAACAGTTCCCTTTGGAAGAATGGGAGTGCTAGGGAGTTGCATGGTGTTCTGTATAATGTTTGTTGATTTTCAGAGACAGGGGCTGAGCAGACAGTGAGCAAGCAGGCATTGGCAGGCAAGGCATCCCCAACACATTTGAAGCTTCAAGGTTTCTTTTGCCAGGCAGTTGTGAAAACCTAGAAGTGCTGTTTTTTTTTAAAGAAAGAAGAAGAAAAACCTAGGACAAAGTCCATACTGATCTTTTCCAGTGGTGGTGTAGTGAAGCAGGAACTGGGGGGGGGGGTGGAGTGCAATGCTGGAACTTTTTAAAGGAGTGATAGTCATCTTCTAGAGTGCAAGTCAAGTTCCAAGTCCTTGCTTTGGCAGGTGAATGAGTGATAAGGAGCCTTTCATGCTTTGCTGCTGTTTTGTGACAAATCTGATGAGAATGAGGAAATTGTTTAAGGAGAGGCTAATTACCGCTCCCCTTTTCTTTGATGGGGTTTCTGCTTCGTGCCTGTAATTTCACTGGCAATATTTCCTTGCAAGATTGTTCTCCTTTCCAATTAAGAATTAAAGGTTGCATTTCAGCTGGCTGAAGAACTTTTGTGAAAGCTCAGTGTGTGTTTACAAGCTGAACTTACATTGTCAGAAATAAGCACCAGTGAATTACATGGAGTTTATTCCTAGGAAATGATGAATAAATTAAGGGTTGCCATATTTCAAGAAGTGAAAATATGGACACCAAAATTTTGCCAAAAATTCAACACATGGGCTGCCATATGCCACAGGTTTCCCCAGACATTTGAACTGGTTTCTGAGAATTTCGCCTAGACGCAATTTTCAATGGATGAATTCCAGCTATGTTCGGGAAATTCTAGATGTATGGCAGCCCTAATAGAATCAATGCATAAAATTGTAGTCATTACATATAAGCCATCAGGGCTTAATTCCAACATGACAACTACCATAACACCCTTTGCCAGCTCACAACTCTATAAAAGTTAACTAATTGAGAATTATGCTATTTACTGTTGCACCTTGGAAGGATATCCATATAGGTATATCTTTATAGATATATTATGCACATTTTGCAAAAGCATTTCCCCTAACAGAATTCATTTTTGTCTGTTCATTTCACTGGTATACTCCTTTTTATGCACATTTTACCCTAGTATATGCATTTTTGCGCACATTACTTAACTGGAGAACTGCCTTGCAAAATTCTGGGAATTATGCGCTTTGAAGGATGGCTGTGTTTCAGTTTATGTATTGTTTGTGAAAATGCAAATTTGGTAGGTTTGAAATGAATCAAATTTGCCACCTACCCCCTATTTTTAATGTTTCTGCACCATATCTAGCATTCTTGCTTCTGTGGGAGCGGAGACATGCTGCTAATACACTAACAGGTGTATGAGCAAAATTATTTTTTCAAGGGTTTCGCCTTGCTGGCATTCCCAGTGTTGGCCTAAGCACCTTGTTCTCCCTCCAGTTCTTTCAGGGCTTGCTTCTTTAATAACCAAGCTCTCAGTAAACTTGCTATCCATCACAGCAACCCTTAGAATTTGGCAGTTACAAGATGGATGGTATTCCACGGTTGAAAGGGAGCGCTGGCAATCTTTGCCATGGGTATTAATAAAAATCAAGATATGAAACTGCAAGCACTCACGCGCACATGTGTACTTAAATGGGTTTGCATGCTGGCGAAGCCTTAGCTCTGACAATCTGGATGTTGTACATTCATGAAATATGTACGGCACACCTGAGTACATAGGGCATCACAGATGTCAGGGGGAAGCGATGCCTTGAAAATAGTGTACTTTAGAAAACGCAGCACTTCCCTGTCTTCTTGAAAGAAACTTTCCTCCTCCTTCTTGCTGCCACCCCACCCTGTTATTCTATCCCCCTCTTGCCAGTTAAAATGAACTGTCAGAGCCTAGATAAAGATACAAACAGGATTGCATACTTTACCAAGGCTGGAGCGACTGGTAGACTTTGATCTAATTCTATTTGCTGCTTTATGATGCATGGAGCTGTCAGATAAAGAGGTGTTCAAAAAAAAAAAATCTGCCTGAGCTGTCAGCCCTGACAAGCCCTGTGATGGATTACAGAGAAAACAAAAGGGTTATCACCTTAACCACAAACATTTATATCTTTTTTTTCATAAGGGTGCCTCAATCAACTTGTAGTTATGAGGGCGCAGGTTGTTGTGAAGCCTGTAGGAAAACAGATCCGGTGACACATGTTGAAACAGCATTTAAAAAGTACAACACACCTACATTGGTGCTAATATGATGCTGACATGGTGCAGTCATGCTTACTCAGATCAAAGGGGAGCACCCTATAGTTTTCCACAAGGAGGAGACTTTCTCGGGATAAAATGGTTCCGTTTTCAGCCTGTTCCTGTCTTGTCAAAGGTAAATAAGAGAAGGGCAGCATGTTAACTATGACCGTAAGACGGCTGAATATGATCGAAAATGATAGAAGAAGAAGAAGAAGAAGAAGAAGAAGAAGAAGAAGGAGGAGGAGGAGGAGGAGGAGGAGGAGGAGGAGGAGGAGAAGGAGGAGGAGGAGAAGGAGGAGGAGAAGAAGAGTTTGTTTTGATGCTGCAAAAGCTGTTCAAGGCAAGAAGGGCATTTGTTGTTCAACACCCCTAACAGAAAAGTAACTAAGCTGCTATTCTCGTTTTCCCAAAGGTATCAGTCCTTGAGAAATGGTGGCTGCATCCAATAAATTTGACAAGACCAGGATGACTGCATTCGCAAAAACCACTTATTCTTTTCTTATTTGACTTAACTGGGATTAAATTGCAATTTCGGGCATTCATGTTGCACTTACTAAAGACACTTCTGCATGGCAATTTATTCTTCTTCTTTTTTTGGGAGAGACCAAGCCCAGCACGCAGCAATTCCCATCCTTCCACTTGGAAGCACAGCAAATGGCAGGGGTACCTGCCTTAGCATGAGGGAAGTTGCATTGTGACGAACAACTCCCAAGCAAAGCTGAACTGTTCTCTGCTGGCTCTGCCTCCTCTACTTCCAGCTTAGCATTCAGGAGTCCATGAAGTCCCAATGTGGAGATGCTCAAATGTACATAGGGTGTCCACCTCACAGTTTAGAACAACTCCACCAGTGCGGTGCAGTGGTTACAGTGTTGGACTTGGATCTGGGAGACCAGGGTTCAAATCCCTGCTCAGCCATGAAGCTCCCTGTGTGACCCTGGCCCTGTCACTCACTCTCAGCCTAACCTCAAAGGGCTGTTGTAAGGATAAAATAGAATGGAGGGGATGGAGGGGAGAACCATGTATGCCACTTGGAGTGCCTTGGAAGAAAGTTGGCATGTACATATAATAAATGTTTATGCAGTCATTTATGCGGAGTTAAACACAAGCATAAGCTTATACACCTTTTCCTTTAAATATGTGCATAATGGCTTTTAAGGTCCATTATGCCATCCCCACTTCCATATCTCCTGAGTGATGTCCCTTTTAAGCTGGAATAGAGGAGACACCGGTAAAGGTGGACACGGGTGGCGCTGTGATCTAAACCACCGAGCTTCTTGGGCTTGCCGATCAGAAGTTCGATGGTTCGAATGTGCACGACGAGGTGAGCTCCCGTTTCTCTGTCCCAGCTTCTGCCAACCTAGCAGTTCAAAAGCATGCCAGTGCAAGCAGGTAAACAGGTACCGCTGCGGCGGGAAGGTAAATGGCATTTCTGTGCACTCTGGTTTCCGTCGCAGGGTTCCGTTGTGACAGAAGCGGTTTAGTCATGCTGGCCACATGACCCGGAAAGCTGTCTGTGGACAAACGACCGCTCCCTCAGCCTGAAAGCAAAATGAGCTGGACTTAACCATCCAGGGGTCATTTACCTTTACCTTTTAGATGAGACACCAAGGAAACCATCCATATCCATAATTTCATTACATAACAGTTTGAGAGCCCCTCTTACAGCTGGCTATATGTTAAAGAATATCAAAATTTGATCAGGACCTTCTCCATATTTCATAATTAAAGTGACAAATGTGTCTCATTTAGAAATGTTGATAAAAGGGAGTGGGGAGCAGCCTCTTGCAACCTCGTTACCCCTTCCTCATATGAAAGTATTTGACTCTGGAAATCCCTCCCTAGAGTAGTTAGACCTTGATGTCCTTCTGCAGGCCCCATAGGCTTTGGGGGAATTGACTGCTTTTAATGAAAGGGCTGGTGCCATGCTGTTTTTATTGCAATTACCTATATGTTTTAAACATATTTTTAAAAATACGTACATAGTTTTAATTCTATTAAGGTTTAATTGTTTTTTAATGATTGCTTTTTCTATGTTTTTAGCAATTCTTGTTTTTATTTGTAAGCTACCTTGCGTTCCTTCAGGCGAAAAGGTGTTTATAGATGATGATGATGATGATGATAGCATGTTTTCAATTACTGTATTATTATGTAATTTCCAAATATGTCTACTTTTGGATTTGTTATTTCCTCAGGTTAAAAATGTAGGTGTTAACAGTGTGAGAATAGAGCTCACTTGTGATCTATAAAACCCCTTATTCTCATAATTGTGCAGTTGATTTGATTTCCAGATTTTTCAAGAAATTAACTCATTGTCTGATTTCTCAAGGCTGCTTCCAACTGGACTTTAATATTTGTGCATTCCATAACATTTTAGAGTACACAACCCAATTCCTTGCCGCTTATTGAATTACACCCTAGTACACTATTCAACTTGGAAAACCCAAGTCTCTCTTCATTTTGTTCGAGATTATGGCTGTTTTCAGACATATAATTTATTACAATAACAAATCTTGGCATATTGTGATGGAACAAGCCTAGTCAAGCCTCAGGTTTACACTGTCCTTTGATGCAGCCACAAGGGGGAGCTTGTAAGCTTTTGCCTCTGGTTTTTATTATTGTGGTGCCGGTTCGTCAGAGCAGCTTCGTCACGCTGGCCACGTGACCTGGAAGTGTCTGCAGACAGCGCTGGCTCCCGGCCTATAGAGTGAGATGAGCGCACAACCCTAGAGTCTGTCAAGACTGGTCCGTACGGGCAGGGGTACGTTTACCTTTACCTTTATTAGTTTATTCATTAGTTTTCTCTTCTATCCTTCCTCCTGCAGGAGCACAGCCCACACCAGACACAAAATACAATAATAATAAAATAATAAGTACAAACTGTATCAAAACTCAAGGCTATGAATCTGAACACTCATCAGATACAGTGAAACCTGAGCAGATGGATTCCTCACTCCAGCTATGTACCAAAGGCCTGGATAAAGAAATGCACAATCCTTTGACTTTTAAAAGTTGTCGGTTGCAGAGGCAACTAAACTGCCCTGGAAAGGGAAGTCAAATGGGGTGCCGCCACAGAGAATGCCCATAGTGCAGTGTGTCACTCTAACCCTAAACTCTGGTTTGTTGGAACAATCCAACTTCATAACAGCTTCATGACATGACTTGAAGTTGATTTCTTTCAGATAAACCATAGTTAAGATGGAAGTGGCTTTCATTTTTCCCTCCTATTGACAACAATGGGAAGGATTAACTATGGCAACCCCAGAGCCATTCCTGTGAGTGTATCAGAGAAATGAAGGCACCTTGGAGGAAACACCCACCTCTGCCACATCCTTGTTCCCTCAGTCCACCAGCAGAACCTCGCTGGTGGAAAATCTGTGATGGCGAGCGTGTGTGTAGATGTCATGCCAGCGTTATACACCTCTCTCTGCTAAAGGAGCAGCACTCAATGATGCTTCCTATGGCTCACTCAAGTAGCTTCATTATTTCGTTTATTAAATGAATATACTGTCCATCCTAGGACCTCAGAGAGTGTCAAGGTTTCAGGGAATCCTATCCCTCCCCCAGTGGCTGCCAAAAAGCAGATAACCAAAAAGAGTTCTTACCACTTAATTTATTCAGTATTCACAGAGAGAGAGACAAAGGAACGCTGTCTGTATTAAATAATGGCGTTGCTCCAAGTAAAGCCCAACCCCCTCCGTCTCCCTTATTCTACGTCATCCCTGTGCCGGCTGATCTGAGCTTTCTGTTTTACCACTCTCAATGCCTGCCTGGTCCTGAGAGAGGGGGGCTCAGGAATGCTCTCCATAGACACTGTCAGCTTTCTCTCCCCCAGTGCTTCTTCTCCCTGCTATTCTTTATCCAATATTTCCCAGGTTTTCCCCTCTGGAGCCTCTGAACTATGTCCTTCTGCAAACCACTGTTCTAAATCTATACTGTCCTCTTGTTCGTGGCAAGGTCCAGGAGAAGGGGGGGTGGCCCCACCATTCCTCCTCAGTCCAGTCCCTGACAGAGAGGTTTACAATATAAAAACGCATCCTCAAACTCTTGTCAGTTTCAAAAGCAGTTTGCCACATGGCATGAGGGTTTGCTGCTGGGGGGGGGGATACCATTCACCATCATCTTATAAGTATGCAGGTCTGTGGATCCTGGCCGTGTGGAGAAGAGAATGTGACAAGCACCAGTGTTCAGAGTAACAAGCCAGATGGGAAACGGCAAACATCAAAACAAGAAAAATCTCAGAGGGTTGTGTTTGTTTTTCAGTGCACCTATGTAAATCCAGTGTAAGGACTGCTACCGCTGGACAAAACTGACCTCTATAAATGTCTAACTGGGGAAAAAAACAAATCCTCAAGTGTGAGAAATTGAGATATGATGAAGAGGAATATGGAAATTCAAATATTACAGTAGAGAAGCCCCCAGAGTTCCTAATGTTCTCAATAAATCACATCCCAATTGAGACAAAATCAATTGTCAAATAAACTCCACATTTCTTATTGAATAACGATTGATTAAAATGAAGGGGAAAAGTTGTTAAGCAAATTGCTCATAAATAAAGACCAAATCCCTTTTAACCCACTTTTGTGGTCTAAGATCGAACTTGTCTCCGGCAAAAGATTGATGATGAGTTGTTGCAGCAGCGAGGTAAACATTGTTTTTGTGCTCGCCTCTGCCAGTGTTACATTTATGACATACCTTAGCAAACTCTCTCTGTGGGAGTGTGCATGCACACACACATAAACATTCACAAACTGTATGATGTCCAACCCTGTGCTTCCAACCAAGGCAACCAATAAAACTCCTTTTCAAATCATCATTATCATTTATTTATATGCCACGCATCTGACTGGGTTGCCCTAGTCACTCTGGGCAGCTTCCAACAAATTAAAACATCAAACATGGCAAAACATCAAATATTAAAAAACTTCCATATACAGGGCTGCCTTCTGATGTCTTCTAAAAGTCAGGTAGTTGTTTATCTGTTCCAAAATATTGTTCGAAAAGTTGAAAGGCAAGTAGATTTGGGTGGACTATTATTAGCATGCATGGAGTCTTTACTTGAAGACTAATACAAACATCACATTAACAGACAAGAAGTACTTATGCTGTGCTACATGCGCCCAACACCTCGTTTTAACCAGGTTGCTTCTCCTGCCTGTGAGCTATTAGCATGCCAGGTAGCTAAGTAGCCAGTGAGAGAGCATGATAACCTGGCATGCTCATCATTTGAAGGCTGAGTTTAAATGAAATGTTGCAATGTACGCATTATCAGCTTAATAGCTGACACATGGTCCCAGGAGGCCAGGTCCTTGTGAGCTGACTGAGGGCTCATCCAGGCTTCTGGAAAAGAAGAAGAAGAAGAAGAAGAAGAGTTTGGATTTGATATCCTGCTTTATCACTACCTAAAGGAGTCTCAAAGCGGCTAACATTCTCCTTTCCCTTCCTCCCCCACAACAAACACTCTGTGAGGTGAGTGGGGCTGAAAGACTTCAGAGAAGTGTGACTAGCCCAAGGTCACCCAGCAGCTGCATGTGGAGGAGCGGAGATGCGAACCCGGTTCCCCAGATTACGAGACTACTGCTCTTAACCACTACACCACACTGGCTTGGACCTGTGCATAGACCTGCTCAGATCCCTGCTTTCTAGGAACAGGTTAAGCTGAAGTGTAGGCAAGTCTTCAAAGGTGTGACCTGGGTTGAGGAAATAGTTTTTGCTCTGTGCAGGCTCCTGGGCCTTATTAAGAATAAAGTTTGATTTGCTATTAACTCGCCTGGTAGTGAGTTCATACATAAAGAGTAGAAGGCAATACACATACAACAACCACATGGTTAAATTATTCTTTCCTCACCCGAGTCACATTTAAATTGGGCCTCCCAGGCCACAACACAGTGGGATTTCAGTTAGCTAGAGCATAGACTGATGTGAAGCATATGATATTACTTATAGATGCATGAAAGCAATCTTCCTCAATATCAGATGCTTTAGTGGAAAGAATGGCAGGGTTACAAGAGGTTAAAGACAGGCTGATGGTGTGTGTTTTTTTCTTTAACCACCCCCTTGTCTCCCTTGCTTCCAAAAGTAAAAATGAAAACATGCAGAACAGCTCGTTTTGTTTCCACTCGCCCACCCTCACTATACCATGAAATGATGAAAAAGGCTTTACTCTCTAATTGCAAATGGGGGGGGGGGACGGATCTTAATCATTCATCATAAATTACAGATACTCAACCCAAAACCACAGTGCAGCATTAAACCATGGTTTGGTATTATGTGCACAAGCCTCACAGCTCACATATTCTTTCCTTCTCTGGCATGGCCCCTCTAATTTGGTCACAAAGAGGTGGTTAGAAGCTTTTGCTCCTGTTTTCCACTAGCTGCAGTTGTTTTTTTATGTCCAAACCCAAACAAACCGAGGTTGGTCTTATTAACTGGGTTTATGGAAACAAGTCAAGTTCAAACCATGGTTTCCTGTCATATTTCTGTAAACCTTAGTTAACACCAAACATAGTGAAAAAGTATTTATTTAGAATGCTTTTATAACCCCAAGAGGCTCTCAAAGCAGCTTACAAAATAATAATAATATCACAAAATAAATTATATTAAAGAAGTGCCGCTACAGTGACAGGATTAACTAAGGTGGCATTTCCTGTCTTTAAACTTGGTCTTCTTTGGTGGTGTTCTCTGAGGTAAAGGAGGAGGACTGAGCAGCTGGATCTCATTCAACCCATGATGGAGGCAAGTCTTCTCTTGCTGATATCTACCAATTGCCAGGCAACAGCTCCTGCTGAGGTCCTCTGGGCAAAACCGTGAGGCTGTAAATCAGCTACTCATCCTGTAATGGAAGCAGGTACCAGAAGAGAAGAGGGGGAAACACAATCCTGAGGCTCATTCCCATAGCATTAAACAGTGGTTTAGCAGTAAGTCTTAATGTAGTGATTTAAAAATATCAAATGATACAATCCTCCTAGGTGGACTGTACCATTGCAGAATTCAAGTTGAAGAGCACATGTTTGAATGTTACCTCACATCACGACCTCCATCTCACTAGGAGGAAGGGTCCTGGGTCAACATTTTCCTGGCTTGCTGATTTTCTCTCTGCAGGGAGTTTATATCTACCGATTCCCCACCAACGTTCTGAAATGGTCACTACAAAACAGTAATTATTATACATAGAAAGGCTGGGTCCTGTGTTGTAGCTCAGGGTGTAGTTGAAAATCTAGCACGAAAACCATCATGGCTTGACAACATATCAAAGGCTCCATAATTTCCCTGTTCAAATCAGTAGTGAAATCCTTACCATTTCTGATGAAGAGCTGAACACACAGAAACACACGCCATTCCTTGGGTAAAATAACAGAAATCTATTTTCTCTCAGCTATGGATTTGTTGACATATAAATACTCGGTGTTGTAGGGTTTGTTTGTGTTTTTTTAAAAGAAAATGTTCGGGGGTTTCTGGACTCATAACCAGTTCAGCTGGTTATGATAACCAATGAAAACCTAAATGGTCTTGACCCAGCATACCTGAGAAAATTCTTCCACCTTCTCAAGTTCCCTCATAATCTCTAACATCCTCAGAGACACCTCTTTGCACTAAGAATCAATCCCCTTGGTTACTCAGCATCTGTAAAATATTCTTCGCCTCTAGATTTGCCAAAGCCTAAATGTGAACATTTGCTCTGTTTATTCAAAAATAAAAAGTTAGCTTTTGGTGGCCAGAGACGTTACCATAAGGTTAAGGTTTATTTTCAATACAGCTTGATTTCAACATCTTCTTCCCCATCTTGAGCTTTTGGGGTGGACTAATAGATTGTTTTTATAACACCACAGATGCTTGTTACAACTAATTGCTTTTAATGGTGAAGAATTGATGGCCGCCTGATAGACCTGGCAACCCGCTTGAGGACTGACTCAAATTATCTTTGTGTGTGTGTGTTGAGATGTGTGTCTCAAAGCCAGCTGCATTGTCATGTTGTTTGCAGCAAGGGCAGTTAATGCTTTGCTTCACCACAAAGTCAGACTAGCAAATCAATCTCCACATTAACATCATTCACCAGTTATTGTATTTTATAAATGTACATCCCACCCTTCAGTGAGAAACAGTGTTAAGAAAGACCCATAACACAAAAGTAAGCAAAACAAAAATAGAGTAGAAAACTTATGTAAGTAGAAGTAGAGCAGTAAAGCAATTTTCACTATGGATTAAAAATCTGGAAAAGGTATTGCCTGGCATTGAAAGAACATCTGAGAAGGTGCCAGGTGAACTTCTCTGGGGAGAGGATCATGTAACAGTGTGTCACACACCACGAAGGCTCACTCCTCAGTCATCGTGCACCCGCATTTCAGGCAGCAGGGGCACCCAAGGGAGAGCCTTAGATTCAACACACATTAAAAAGCACATGGCTCCCTGCAAAGAATCCTAGGAACAGTGCTATACTCCTTACAGAGCTATAATCCCCAGCGCCTGTAACAAACCACAGTTCCCAGGTTTCTTCTGGGGAACTTTAGATGTATGCTGTGGTTGTGACCAAGGGAGGCTCTTGATGAGTACAACATAAATTATGGTGTGCAGTTCAGCACACCATTGGGAACCTGATTAATTTCTATATTGGCCCACAGGGCCGTCTTTACCCAGGAGTGCAAGGGGTGCGGGGCATCTGGGCACTGAATTCTGGGAGGGGGGTGCCAGGCGCCCGCCGCTGAAGCCACCTAAGCTCTCAACTATCTACCTGTTATGAAATAATAAATAATTTTGATCAAGCTAGAAAAACAAAATACATATATACCTAGGTATTACCGAAACGTATACCTACTGTTTCACTAAAGGACTTTCAACTTTGTGCGCTCATTTACCAATGAGCGGTAGCAGTGGTGCTTGTCATTCACAACGGTAGCACTTGTCAGACTCAACGAGTATAAGTGTATTGTAAATAAATGAGCAATAAAAAAAATTGTTTCTTTTTCCTCCCTTCTTTTGGAAACAAGAGATAAGGAGTAAGCTTGAAGACTGACATAAGCATAATAAAAGTTAATTTGGGAGCTAAACTAAATTTGGGGGCGCTGGGTGGATCTTTGCAGCCCAGCGGTGCATATGCTAAAGACTTCCCGGTTGGCCCAAGTAAGGAAGAGGTAAGGAAGTATGGTTTTTCTGTCTGTGTGACGAGCTACCCACTGATTAAAGTCCCTCTTCTGCACAACTGTTAAAGTTGCATGAGCCCAGTTGTCTTTTTCACCAGATCACCATAGTTAATGCATAGATGTTCTTTTAAAAAAAATAATTATTAGTTTTCCAATTAATGACAAACATATCAACAAACATAAAAGAAAAAAACATCAACAAACAAACAAACATTTATCCTAACTGTAATAATCCCACTTTTGTTATCATTGTTGGGTGACTTCCTTGTCTTTAAATTTCTTCCATTCCTCTTGATACTCCTCCTCCTTCTGATCACCGACTCTTCCGGTCAGGTCAGCTAGCTCCAAAAAGTCCATCCTCTTCATCTGCCATTCCTCCACTGTTGGTACTTCTTGTAATTTCCAATTTTTGGCCAGCAAAATTCTAGCTGCAGTTGTGGCATACAAAAGCAATCTAACGTCTTTCTTGGGCAATTCCAAACCTGTTATTCCAAGTAGAAAGGCTTCTGGTTTCTTAATAAATGTCATGCATAGATGTTCTGGTGTTTATAACCCTAGGTGTGAAAGAAGGCGGGAAGATTTACAGTGCAGTCCTAAGCATGGCTTACTCGGGAGTAAATGCCGCTATGCTAAATGGGACTTGCTCCCTGGTAAGCGTGCACAGGATTGTAGCCTTGGGGAAAGGAAGATAGATGAGCCTATCTGCTATGTATATTATGACACACCTGCTGGTTATGGCCTCTTGGGAATGTGACATAATAAAACCAGGAAAGGGGGGGCGGGTAGTGGGAATGTTTTTTTAATAAAAAAAACTGAACAAAGTAAATTGCATGAAAGGCAACCGTGCAATAAAGATTGTTTAGGAGCATATAAATCAACATTTCAAAAGCAATATACTCAGATGCAACGGGCGTATGGTGAGATGCTAGAAATAGATGGGGAGCAAGCTGGAACACAGGAAGTCTCTCAGCAGATATCCAGAAAGGAAAGGTGCATATTAGAATATTAATAAAATCAACCTTGCCACCCTCACTCAGTCATATAATGCGCCTTCTTATGTCCTTATCAAGCCATGTTCTTCCAACTGCAGCAGTGGGACCAGGATTTGAGAACACAATTGTGGGTGGGTCATTTCTGATTTTATAGTTAGTTTCAAACAGATTTTATCAGTATCGTGTTTGTTATGCTTACCGCTTTGAGGCAATGGTATATAAATTGTCAACATAAATAAATTAAAATTTTGTATATAAGGCTGCCCTTCCTGGAAATCATTGTTTGTTTCCCAGAATCTCGCAAAACTCAGTCACTTTCTGTGATTTGTGTGTCATGTAGCGAACATTTCCTGTGTGAAAGAGAGGACATTTAGGGACGTGGAAATGTTCCCTGGAAACCACCCACCCATTTGGTGGGTTTTATGGAAGCTCGTCATCAACCCTTCAGCACAGCCTGCTCAGGAACCCTTCAGCGACTCTTCCTTCTCCTCAAGGAAACGGCACTGCTAGCAAAATCACTGAGATCATACTGAGAAGAAAAGCACCAGGTTGCTCTTTCTCTCTCACACACACACGTAATCACTTCTTCAGCTGCTAACATCTGTTCTCTGACAGGTGTCTGATGTTCCTCCACCCCATGAGGGCAGCATTTCCTTTTTCTCCTTCTCTCCGGGGCCCTCCCCCCCCCCCATGCTCTCAGCCCCTCTCTTCATTTCTGCCGCTGTAGAGAGATGTAAATTAATTCTACTTTAGGTGCCTCTTTGATGTGGGCTTTGTCTAACTAGTGAAACAGCTAACCTAATTTCTCACCTGACCTTTACACTCCTCTGAACTTCAAGAATTCTGTCATTACGTGGCGCTGATTTTCAGGGAGGGAGGCTTTTTAAAATAAAACAAAACAATAAAAAGTAAAATAAAATAGATAACTGAGTGAATTCTAGTTAGGAAAAATATTACAGGTATGCATTTTTATTTGGTCTGCTGTGCCAACCAGGTTAAGATGAAGTATAAAGCAAATACTTTAGGAGCAGTTGTCCCTTTATCTATCTTTCTTTCTTTCTTTCTTTCTTTCTTTCTTTCTTTCTTTCTGTTTGAGTCAAAGGAGCCCTTTCCTTATCTGAACATCTAGGAATCAGTTCTCTTCCTCCAGGATTACAAACACAAAGAACGAAACTAAAGAGGACATTTTGTCTGAGGCTGTGTACACACACGCACACGTAGCACCAAAAATGTAGTGCTTATGCTCATCTTCAGTGTGTTGCTTTCAATCTAGATTGAATCTAGATTCACAAGGGTGGATGTGGTTACTTGATGCATGTTTGAAAATTCTCTTCTTGATTAGTTTATCCACACCTTTTCCTCCCTCTTGAAATTAATAGCAACAGCTTTCACTGCACGAGGGTTTTCTCACATGCTTTTTCAAGTAGCTGGTTCACATACAGTATGCAGTCATTAAGTGATGAGTTGAGCATGCATGTGTAGATTAGCCTTTTGAAATAACACTTGAAATAATATATATATTATTACTGGCTCTGTTCCAGTAACAAGAAGCCGAAAGCACCAGCCTGAAGATGACGAGTGAGACCTCGTCGAAACGTCGCACAGACACCCCGACTCTTACACGGGAAGACACCCGAAGACACCAAAACCTGCATATATATATATATATATATGTTTTCCGTGGGGATGCGTCTCGGGGCGACTGCAAAGTTGAAACCTTTGGAGAGTACTTTGGTTTCAGTTGGGGTGAGGATCCTGTTTGATATGTTATGTACTGTTTGTTTCATGGGTTGTTGTGGAGGGTGGCTGGGCTTCTGGCGTTTCTCTAGTTTGTAGAGTTTGTTGGTGTGTCTGTCTGTCTTATGTGAGGTCTCAGTTTCAGCTCTCCAGACGGCTAGTTGTTTGCATTTGTCCCAGAGTGCAGGGTGGATTTTGTTACATAGTTTGAGGTGAAGAGTGAGCAGATCTTTGTTGGTTTGGTTTAGTAGGTATCTTTTCTTATGTATTTCGTTTCTGATTAGGGATAGTTCAGTTCGTTTCAGGATCCTTTCGGTAGCTGGGGTTTTAGAGTGGAATTTAAGTTGGAAGCATGTGGGAGTTAAGTTGTTGTATATATATATATATATATATATATATATTCTTATCCTTTTGCTAGGATCAGATGAGAGGGTGGAATCCTAAAGTGCCTTTCCCTGCTTCCAGCTCAAAGAAGCTCCCTAAATTTGGATATTATAGAATGTGACAGAAGTATGCCTTAAATCTCTAACTGTTGGATTGAAGCTTGATAAACCTTTTAAAATCAGCCAGACAGCTAAGGACTCATTATAGCTTCCACCATGTTATAAAGTGAGGTGCATCACACAAAAAATAGCCAACAAAATTAAAGCTAAGGAAACTCTGTTTTTCTTCACTTTCATCAAAGAGGTGTTTTATAGTGGTTGGAGGAGTTAGGAAGGCTGTCCCTAATATTAGACCGACTGGTGCTTTGCAAACCTCATGTTGTAGTTTTGCACAGAATGGTACTGTGAATACTGCAGTTTCCCCTTCACAGAACTACAACTCCCAACACCCTTAACAGATTCTTTGGCATAAGTCATGTGCTTTAAATGTAAGGTGTGTGTACAACCTGTCTGTGTTTTAGAACCAAAGTTGCTGCCTTGTGCTCTTTTATTTTAAATTTAATTACAGATAGACCTCACCTTTCCTAAAAAACAAAACCCTGCCTTTACAATAAGCACAAATAATTGTATGAGGGGTGTTGTTACATGTAGAATCTTTGCGTAGCGATACCCGCCCCCTCCCACAGATGGAATAAATAAAGACACCGGACACCAGAATTTAGGTTAATGGGCGAAAGAATGGCCACAACTTTATTGATTACAGGTAAGAGCGGTATTGGCCTTAGGCATTGGCCCTAACAGACTATCTGGTCTAACCGGGGAGGGTTAAGCACCAACAGGGGGAGCCCCCGAGATGCACATCCCTAGGCGCTCCCCAGGGGGTTACCGCTCAGGAGCGCGCTTTAGGCCCTAGCCTCCGTAGGTTTCGGAAGAGGCGACGCCCCCCGGAGTCCTTTAACAAACTATCCTCCAAGCATTGGGGGAGGTGATGGCGATCCTCCCCCCCCCCGACCTCATTTGCATAACAAACCACAGCTGCTGCAGAGGAGGAAAAGGGGCGAGCCCGGGCTGCCCTGACCTTAAGTGCCCTCAGGTGGCCCTGCCCCCAGCGCTGGTGCTGCCGGAAATGAATATTAATGGGGATCCCTGACTCCCACGGGGCTGGCGCCAGCCCCGCAAGAATGTGGATGGGGGCGTGAGCCCGCAAAACCCCCCCTCCTTAGTTCGGGAGTGGCTGTGTGCACGCCCCCACTATTGGTCAGGGCAAGATGCATGTGGTGAGTTGGAAAAAGATCAATGTGTCAGAGTACTGGCTGCATGAGACCCCCATCATGTAATGACACTCCAACTCATGGTAGCAGCTTGCCATCAGCATAAACAACGGCAAATCCAACAGGGTTGTAAAATTTGGTTCTAAGCCTACAGTCAAAGATCAGCTTGACATCTATTGAACATGTGTCATGTAGTCCTAGACATTCAAAGATTTGGGTTCCAACAAGAAAGGTTATGGCACAAGTTATGTTCTCATGGCCAAAGCTATTTGGTAGTTTTCTTCTGGCTGAAGAGTTGTAGGAAATGAAGCTCCTGTTATTTAATATGTTGGTTTTAAAAGACCGAGGACAGAGATTATGGTAAAAGTACATTTATTAACGTATGTAGCAAACAGAGAAATGGTGATCAAACAAAAAAACCACCCAGGACTCTGTTGGAGCTGCTCAACTCCTCTTTTATTTTAAGGCATGGGATGTCATGCACAGAATACTTTTATGTCATGATTGCTTGAGTCCTAGCACCAGAGATAAAAGAGACAAGTTCTTTTAAACTTCAAAATCATAATCAATATTCTGATGAAACCTTCAGTGCAACAGAGGTGCAAAGAAGCTTCTCCCTTGTCTTATCTCTTTGTGCTGGGAGGAGGAGAACTCCTGTTTAATTTGGTGGAAGGTCCTGATGGGTTTAATAAATTAGATTAGGCAGGAAGACATTTATTTGTGCATGTTGCAAATTCTAGAGGGTTTTTTTTAAAAAAAATTGTTAAGACTTGTTAGCTCTGGTCCATGGGTTCACAAAGAGTTGGACACGACTAAACGACTAAACAACAAAGTTAGGATGTATTTTTAAAGTTTCATTTTCTTTTATTCTTCAAAGCTAGTGAAAAGCAAACAATATACAGCCATTGACAACCTTGTTGTTGTTGTTTAGTCGTTTAGTCATGTCCGACTCTCCGTGACCCCATGGACCAGAGCACGCCAGGCACTCCTGTCTTCCACTGCCTCCCACAGTTTGGTCAAACTCATGCTGGTAGCTTCAAGAACACTGTCCAACCATCTCGTCCTCTGTCGTCCCCTTCTCCTTGTGCCCTCCATCTTTCCCAACATCAGGGTCTTTTCCAGGGAGTATTCTCTTCTCATGAGGTGGCCAAAGTATTGGAGCCTCAGCTTCACGATCTGTCCTTCCAGTGAGCACTCAGGGCTGATTTCCTTCAGAATAGATAGGTTTGATCTTCTTGCAGTCCATGGTACTCTCAAGAGTCTCCTCCAGACCATAATTCAAAAGCATCAATTCTTCGGCGATCAGCCTTCTTTGTGGTCCAGCTTTCACTTCCATACATAACAACAACAACAACAACAACAACAACAATTTATTATTTATACCCCACCCATCTTGCTGGGCTTCCCTCTGTCTACTGACAACCTTACCTCCCCCCATTTTGCACCTTTATTCCTATTTCAAGGAACCTGTATCCTAAGAATGGCTACAAGCCTAGGAAAGAGCCATTACTTACATTCTCAGAGATGAAGAATTGGTCACTGTTACATTTCTTCTTCCCACCCACCTCAATCTGCCTAATGGCTGAGCCAGTTCAGAGAACTTCCATCATTCCTTACTATTGGCAAAGCTGGCTGGGTGTCATGAACAGGCTACACCCCTTGCTGGGATCCTCTTTCCCTTCCTTGGTGTCCTAACATATACCTGAAGGAGTGTCTCCACCCCCATCGTTCAGCCCAGACACTGAGGTCCAACGCCAAGGGCCTTTTGGCAGTTTCCTCACTGCATGAATTGAGGTTACAGGGAACCAGGCAGAGGGCCTTCTCTGTAGTGGCACCCACCCTGTGGAACGCCCGCTCATCAGATGCCAAGGAAATAAACAGCTATCTGACTTTTAGAAGACATTTGAAGGCACCCCTGTTTAGGGAAGTTTTTAAAGTTTGATGTTTTATCGTGTTTTTAATATTCTGCTTGGAGCCACCCAGAGATGCTAGGGAAACCCAGCCAGATGAGTGGGGTATAAATTTATTATTATTATTATTATTATTATTATTATTATTATTATTATTATTATATCATGAATATTTCTTCTCCTGAGCAAAGTGATTCACACAGTGGTGGCTGGTCCTGCACTGGTTTGGATGGTGGTGTTGTGGGGTGTCATAGGCACCAAGCTAAGCCCCCTCCCCACCCCCGGGCTTTATTTCTGATCATGGCCACTGCTGAACCATCACCCCAGTTAACCCAGTCAGTCCATAGCAGTATATTACATCAGTGGGGATGCACCTCTGAATGCACCCTGGCATGCTATGAAGACATGCAGAGCAGTACAGCAGGAAGTATACTGGCATGAAAATTGGCATGTCCGCAGTCTCAGCTGCCTCTGACAGCATGCTTACCACGCATACTTACTGGAAGTAAGAGTCAATAAGTTCATTCTGATACAGCCCAAAGTGTAAGTGTATATGGAATGTACATCTATATTCCAGTCTGTCAATTTTGGCCACATGAATTAGGCCTCATCTGTGAGTGATCTGTATGCCTGCACTAGGTAGTATGAAAGTAGCCCTAGAATTGAAGAAAGCGACTGAGCTCCAGTCCTAAAAGATCTACCATTGGTTCCCAGTACATTTCCAAGCACAATTCAAAGTGTTGATGCTGACCTTTAAAGCCCTGAACGGCTTCAGAACCTATATACCTGAAGGAGCATCTCCACCCCCATCATTCAGCCCAGACACTGAGGTCCAGCTCCAAAGGCCTTCTGGTGGTTCCATCATAGTGAGAAGTGAGGTTACAGGGAACCAGGCAGAGGGCCTTCTTGGTAGTGGCGCCCGCCCTGTGGAATGCCCTCCAGTCAGATGCCAATGTAATAAACAACTATCTGACATTTAGAAAACATCAGAAGGTAGCCCTGTATAGGGAAGTTTAAAATGTTTGGCATTTTACTGTGTTTGATGTTTTAATTTGTTGGAAGCTGCCCAGAGTGGCTTGGGAAGCCCAGTCAGATGGGCAGCATATAAATAATAAATTATTATTAATATTATTAATATTATTCAATTTCTAGGGTTGCTGCTACCACTGAGCCCGAAACGGAGCCAGAGCTGTTCACCCATTCCCCCCCACAACTTGGACATTTGCTTACAGTTGTAAAAATCCCCCCGGATGGGCATGTAGGCCCCCCAAAAGAGTACATGCCCAGGATTTCCCGGATGTATTATGGCAACCCTACCATTCTTACATATTTTGTAGTGCCCATTACTAGGACAACATCTACAATAGCAGTCCAAGGGGGTTCCACTGCTTCGAATGACTTGCTCAACTTGAATCTCTTCAGACATTTCAGAAGACAGAAAGTTCTGCAGCTCCCAACAGCAGTTATTTGACACAATTCTAACAAAAAGAAAAATGCACTCAAAACAATTACTCCTTCCCCTGTAGGTATACTGTACTGAAATACCTTACCCACCCATCCCACTCCAGGTCCATCCCACTGGGAAAAATGTTTTAAAGCTTCATTCGCTGCCCACACATTACTTCATTAGTTGAATGGGGTGAGGTGTAAGCCTTAAAATCAATGTTGTTATTGTGGGCCTAACGGGCTTTGCCATATTTTAAAGGTAAAGGGACCCCTGACCATTAGGTCCAGTCGTGGCCGACTCAGGGGTTGCGGCGCTCATCTCGCTTTACTGGCCAAGGGAGCTGGCATACAACTTCCAGGTCATGTGGCCAGCATGACTAAGCTGCTTCTGGCGAACCAGAGCAGCACATGGAAATGCCGTTTACCTTCCCTCCAGAGTGGCACCTATTTATCTATACTTGCACTTTGATGTGCTTTTGAACTGCTAGGTTGGCAGGAGCAGGGACCGAGCAACAGGAATTCACCCCGTCGTGGGGATTCAAACCACCGACCAGTTTCGTTAGTGTGATGTATTGGGTTTAACACATTTTATGTTGCAAGGTGCGTTCTAACCAATCGTATAAGCGTTGGTAGACGAACTTTCTAATGGCAAGTAAGCGCATGCACTTCCAACTGTCAACGGTCAGTTCATGCTGGGCATTATTATTGTGTTGTCCAGTCAGTTTGGTTCTTGTTTTCCTTTGAGTGAGCTGTTGTCACTGACAAATGTTGAATAAACGTAGTTGAGGAACTTATACTGCCTTGGGCTTCTGACTTTTTCTGAATATTTAACAATTAGAATGTGTCTCAAGAGGCCACGCTGTTTCATATCTCTTTAGAAGTCAGTCTTTTCCTTCAAAACATATTCAAGCAAAGGTTTGACTAGGGTTGTTTTCCTTGATCACTGTAATACCTCTGGGGATTTCAAGTTATTAGTACCTTTGTAGTCTGATAATAGGGGGATACTCTCTGTCCTTGGCAATCCACATTTGTTGTGCTATAATGCCATGTGTGTACAGTGTTTGCCGGTTGATGCCATAGATATAGCTATAGATATATTCAAAGTGCTTGTTCCTTCTATACTCTGCTTTCATTGTCCTCTTCCTTTGAATAAATAATTGTACCACGTAACGAGACAAACAGAATCCAAGTCAGTCAGAAAGCTCAACTGTCATAAGCTCCTGGGCCTTCCCCCCCCCCCAGACACGACAAACTCTATCAAATTCAGCATGAGTTTTCTGAAGTCTGCAGTGCATTGCACTGACATTGGGAATAGTTGACAAAACTCAGAAAATCAATTTCAAAAATGTCAACTTTCTGATGGACTGGAGGACCATACAGGAAAGTGTTTCCCAGTCATCTTTCTTTTTTATGACTTTGATTGATTGATCTTATTTCCTCCCCATATCAACTATTTTGTTGCTGAAAACCAGACAAATGTAGCTCATTTAAAATAAAGTTCATAAAGGTTACATAGATAGATCACTGAACATAGAGCACCCAGAAAGCAACCTGAAATGAGAAAAGTGTTCAGTCTCTTTGATCTGTGTGTAGCAATTGTTATTTGGAAGAAGGCAGTATGTTGCTCCATTAGCGCTGACACCAGGAATTTGGGGGTCCTCAGGCACAGCACCCTCAATGGAAACCCCACCATTGGAAGAGATGAAACATGCAAACCAGGAGCACAGCTCTTTTGGCCCCTCCCTATATTTGGGGGGTAGATGCTGGGGGGGGGGCAATATCCCCAAAGTGCAGAGGCAAAGCACGAAGGTGGGCACTATGGACTCCAACAGCCAGATCCTCCTCCTCCTGTCACAGAGGGGACCAAAACAGCTGCCGGCCTATGATGGCACCAAGAGGAAGCTGAGGAAGAACCCCTGGCTAATGAGTCACACAGCCACCGCACGCCCCCAGCTCCTCTGGATGTCCTGACATCATGAGCGCAGTGTCAAGACATCACATCATGCTCCCCCATCACCCTTGCCTGCTGGCATCTCTGATGCAAACTGAGAATGATCTTAGCCTGCAGCTAATCTTCTTGAATCAAATAACCGAAGATCATGGCCACTGGGCCCATCACCTCCTGGCAAACAGAAGGGGAAGAAATGGAGGCAGTGAGAGATTTTACTTTCTTGGGCTCCATGACCACTCCAGATGGTGACAGCAGTCACGAAATTAAAAGACGCCTGCTTCTTGGAAGAAAAGCGATGATAAACCTGGACAGCATCTTAAAAAGCAGAGACATCACCTTGCCAACAAAAGCCTGTATAGTTAAAGCTATGCTTTTCCCAGTAGTGATGTATGGAAGTGAGAGCTGGACCATAAAGAAAGGTGATCCCCGAAGAATTGATGCTTTTGAATTATGGTGCTGGAGGAGACTCTTGAGAGTCCCATGAGACTGCAAGAAGATCAAACCTATCCATTCTGAAGGAAATCAGCCCTGAGTGCTCACTGGAAGGACAGATCGTGAAGCTGAGGCTCCAATACTTTGGCCACCTCATGAGAAGAGAAGACTCCCTGGAAAAGACCCTGATGTTGGGAAAGATGGAGGGCACAAGGAGAAGGGGACAACAGAGGACGAGATGGTTGGTTCTTGAAGCTACCAGCATGAGTTTGACCAAACTGCGTGAGGCAGTGGAAGACAGGAGTGCCTGGCGTGCTCTGGTCCATGGCGTCACGAAGAGTCGGACACAACTAAACAACTAAACAACAACAACAATCTTCTTGAACACACAGTGCAATGGTAGCCCTGGTAGGGCAATGGGTTCTCTACTAATGTCAGGGCCCAGCCTTTCCAAACATCTGGCTCTGGCTCTGGTCTCCATTATAAGCTCTGCCTCTAAAAATTCTGGGGCAATTTTTTTCCTATCACGCAAAGATTCACACAAAGATACATTGCCTAGTACAGTTTCCATTTACACAAATCTCACTGAGGTTAGCTTTGAGAATATCGGTGGTAGTGGGGTAATCTTTCAAGGCTGTAGACTATGTAAGTTTGTGGCTTTACATAGCTAAGAACATCAAATAAATGAGACCATCCTTTAGCTATCATTACCAATATAAATGGCAAGGTACCAAAACTTTAGAAATCATAACAGATTGCATAACGAGCTCCTGTCTTCGTTCTGAAGCATCTTTCTACTGTATCATTTATAGCAACATACATAATAATCAGCTTCATTTCTGAATATTTTTCGTTTTAAAAAAACATTTGCAAAGGAAACAACTATGATTATTGTGCTATTTAGCAGCATTTATGACAAAAAAATACTGCTGGTTTTAAGACATCATTTAACGTAGCATGCAACGGTATCAAATTAGATACAGCCGTGTTCTTTTCTTTCTGTCTTTCTTCCATTCTTTTATTTTTTAAAAAAACGTGGAAGTGAGGAGGAATCCTGCCTTTATGGAGTAGTAATGAACTGAGCCAAAAGGCTTAGCTATGATTATGTCAACAGTTTAGAACTAATCTGGACTGAAACCCAATAGAGGATTTCATTCACTTAGAAAATATGCAAGTTAAAAAACAGCTTGGAAAGGGCATTAGTGCACGTCCAAAGCTAGGCAGCATTTGCATACAAGTGAGACAATTAGGGGAAAGGGCCCTCAATGTTTAAAGATAGCAAAATAAGCTTCTAGACTCCCCCAAATAGAACAAGTGGGTTGTGAAATCCATCTTCTTGAGTTTTTTTCAGACCTTGGAGAAGTTATTTCTGCCCGATTAGGCTTTTTACGTGGGGGAAAACCCAGAGAGTAATATACTATAATGCTGCGAAAGAGTAGAAACCATGTTGCTACATCCCCTGCCCCCTCAAGTCAGTCTCATGAGCCAGGCATTTGAATCATAAGGACTTCTGGGATGGGATTTTCACTCAGAAATCTCCATTCTTACGTGGATTAAGGGGATTAAAAACCATTAAATGACCATCCTCTAACTCCCTAAAGCAGATTTGCCTCTCTCTCTCTTTCTATCTTCCTTCAGCCAGGGCAGACTTTGGGGGTAACAAAGTACCACACACAAAAGGCTCTCTTAGCATGACAAAAGACAGTCCAACCCACTGAACTGCCAACCGATTGAGACAATGAAGTCCAGGCAGTCTACTGGGCTCATTTTCCTCAGAACAAATGGCATCAAACTTTGCAACGGCATTGTTTCTCAAACTTGAGCACGGGGCTGGGTTTTTTAAATATTATTATTATTATTTTATTTTCCTATCCAAAGCTCAAGGTGTCATATTAATTATTTAAATCTTCAGAAGATTTCAGCTGTATCCTCCAAGGCTCCGCTCAGTGCCAGAAGGTCTCCAATCTGCATTAGCTTTTGTTAATTAGAGCTGAAACAAGGGCTTTGATCTCAATGAATATAATAACAAAAAGAAAGGAGAAGAGAGAGAGAGAGAGAGCAAAACTTCCTGTGTGATTTATCTTCTTTTTTTATACCTATTTTCTGCCTTTGCTGTCTTTTTTTGTTTTTTGCACACTCTATTAGACTTTGATTTACCTTGTCTGAGTAACATTAAACAACTTGGCTACAAAAGAACTTAAGCAGCTTCAAAAGCCTGACGGAATCAGTAGTTAAATGGTACATAAATTGATCCTGCATCTTTAAAAGAAAACTACACTGTTATTTTTATTTTTATTTCATTATAATTTTTAGTTACAGTGTGAGACTGGGGGTGTGGGGGGGGTTGATTTGTACCAGCAAGGGTGTATGTCTACTGATCTCAAATATCACAGGTTTCCCTGTTGGGATTGATCTTGCCTCATTAAGAGTCTTGTTTCTAGAACTATAGTACTGATAGAACAGAAGGCCACACTGAGATTCGGCAAGATGGTCTCTGTGTATTCTGACTTTGCTCGAGTTTGTAGCAGTGCTTAGATCCAAGAGGGTCACCGCCGGGGCTTGCCTTGTTAAAAATTTTCCTCATTATCATTTCTCCCCTCACTGAAAACTCTGAAAGGCAAATTTCTGCAGCCCCAAATGAAAAACGTTATCAAATTTTAGTGTCACACGAGGTCTAGCTGCGCAACCACGTCAACATCTCAACCCCTCCCAGTCATGCTTAAATATAGCCAAGCCACAACACCATCAACAATATATCGGGGAGTGAGGGGGGCAACCCCTATGAGTGAAATCTACATTTGAGGTATACAAAATACATGAGGGCAATTTTTATTTTATGGCGGCTCATAAAGTGTTAAGACGCACAGACCTCATTAATAGCAACACCCAAACCTGATAATGTATCCTAGATTGTTCCACACAGAGGACAGTGCAACCCCAAGAGACTGGTCACTCTTGGTTTATCATTTTAGAGTGAATCAATTAAAGAATGTTGTGTGGATTCTGGACGTAAAAAAATATCAGAGCTGAGGAGAAGAGTCTTAAAATAATGGCCAGGAATGCTAATAACCCACTGGATGGCATTGCCTGAGAGAAGGGAGTCTTGAATATAAAAGAATAAGAGCAGAGACAGGATTTAAATGGAAATGTTGCTCAGTAAAGAAAGCGTATTGCCTTGTAAGTCATGCTGGGACTTCCTTGTACCTCCCGACCTTCTTTGCCAATGCGAGTCAACTTTACCACTATGCGACAGACACTAACTTTATAAAAGAAGATAAGAGTATCTTCTATGTGCTGCATCCATTGTCGGAGGCAATATGCTGGTCTGATCCAGCAAAGTTCTTCTTATGTTCTTTTGACACCCAGTGTGATGTAGTGCATTGGTTGTCAACTGTCAGGTCAGGACCCAAACCTAATGTGAGCCACACACTGATGGCACCACCGCCATTTTGGCTATGTAATTCCTCGTGATTAGCCAAGAGTTCTCTGCTTTCTCTGTGGTGGAAGAAGCAACCTTATTTTCATTCCTATGAAAAGACAGGGCATCTCTAGAAAGGTGCTCCCTCCATATTTAGTGTAAATGTACAAGAATTTGTGAAAGTGCATAAGGACTTGTCAATCTGAATTGTAACTGCCCGTGTGAACATTATCTATACCCAGGGGTTTTTTTTTCAGCTGGAAGTGACCAGAACTCAGTCCTAGCACCTCTCAGGTGGGCACCATTGCCATTATAAGAGAACAAGGGAGGCGTTCATGGTGAGTTCTGAAACCTCTTTTTCTAGAGGTTCTTCTGCTTATAGTTTGTACTGTCATATATGTCAGGGGTGGGAAACCTGTGACCCTCCAAATGTCATTGGACTCCATCCTCCCTGCTTATTAGCTATGCTGGCAGGGTCTGATGGGAGCTGAAGTTCAGCAGACTCCCCAAGGTCTGTTAATTTAAATGGTCTTTCCTCTTTCTCACCCCTACACTTTTCACCACATATTCCCACAAAATGCTTGCCCGTCCATGTGCTCTCTCTATGTGTTGTTTTATTTGGAAATTATGTACACAATAAGAAGTTTCTGACTGCAGACTATGCCTGATACATCTGACAAAATATATTAACCGTCATGGTGGCCAGAAGATATTGGAAAGCCGCTAAAGTTAATAACAAACTAAATATGAAGCAGAAGCCAGAGGTATTTCAAAGCACAAGGGCAATATGTTGTAGGTTTCTGGCTTCTTATGCAATATCAGACAGTGAGGTGACGGGGAACCCTCTCCATTCAATTTCTGGATTTGTTGTGTGGAACGAACAGGGATGAGTGCTATATGCATCAGAGAACTATCTGGTTCAGATAAATGAAGCCCACTGCACTCAATACGAAAGGCAATTTTTGAAAGCCATTGTGACAAAGTAGATCGATATTGGAAGTGAACTTGGGGATGTGAGAGAGATGCAGCAAGATGTCATTAAAGCTCTGTGGTTGCATTCTCTAGATCAAGGGTAGACAAAATGGTGCCCTGCATATGTTTTAGGCTACAGCTCTCGTCAGCATCGACCAGCATGGCCAGTGGTAAGGGATATTTTGTACTCCTAATAGCTGGAGGGCAGCATGTTAGCTACTTCTGCTCTAGAAAGAGAGATACTAGTTTTATTATTTATTATTTTTAATTGAATGGTGTCATCAATATACATTATTCATTTGTTAATTAAAGGTAGATAATATTTGATCTTTACCCATATGCTTCATTTCCCTAATTCCCTCATTGAGTTAATGGCTACAGTTGGGTATTTGCTGAATTACTGTGTACATCTTTATGGCAGCTTGCTCTCAGTGAGAACTGCAGGCCAAATCTCTGCTGTGATGCTGCAGCGCCACCACTGCAAATGGCCAGAGGGTGGTACTGCAGCTTATAGCTCAGAAGGGTCACATGACACCATTTGGCAATAGGAGTCTATTGGGCTCTAAAGTCACTGACTCAGTCTGAGACCCTAAGCTTGAGCCTCAGATGTAGACTGAGCTGATCATGGGTGGATTCTCTACTTGTCTGTCAGTTAAACCACATGTTCTACAGCTTCCAGGCCACCAGTATACCTTCCACTTCTTTGAATTTGGCCTGCACAGGAGAGGTTCCTAGTGTATCAAATCATATGGGATAGGGATGTCATTTATGAATTCAGGTTTGAACTGATATGATCTCTCAGACTCACTTGGGGGTGAAGTTCTTGGCCCCAAAACCAAGTTTTTTGTGTTTTTTTTGTATAAAATATATTTAAACTGAGTACTTTGACAGAAAATATGTCAAATAAATGCATAAAATGCATTCAAGAACATGGTTTTAAATTTTACTGTTTGTGCTTTTTAAAAACAGAAAAGCATTAGATTAATGTGGAAGGGATGCAATAGAGTAGAATGAACACATGTTAGAGAGTGAGGCGGACTGGAAATAAACGGATCAATTTATCCTTAGTCCCAGACCCTACTCCTCCTTTGCATCTGGTCACGCAATTTGAGTAGCATCCTTGGCCATTTTGTACAGTTTTTGTTACCTAAATGGCTTCTACATTGTTTACAAGTATAAAGCCAATTATAAATAAAAACAAAAACACATAATTAAATTATACAATCAAACACAATCAAATCATTACATTAAAATCAGTCAAATAAAAACATTAAAATAAATCCCCACAATTAAAACGTGTGGTTAAGACAAGCCCATTAAAACAGCACAACAGTTAAAACAGCAAACAAAACAATTAAAACAAGAGGTTCAAGCCAGGAGATCAGGGCAATGTTGTGTCTTCAAGAGCTGGTGGATTGCCAATACTGATGGGGCTTCTCATATGTCAATAGGGAGAGCATTCCACAACACTGGTGCCATCAATGAAAAAATCCCACCACCACGTTGATTATTATTTAGTAGTAGTAGTAGTAGTAGTAGTAGTATGCTGCCTTTCCATAGTTAAAACTATGCTCAAGACACACTAACACGCTCTTTTTGAGTGTTCTATTCTGCTGACTTTTAAGTTTGCTAGCCAATACACCAAAATAAAGGCAGGTGCTTCCAAGTTAAATAGATCTGTTTCCTCCTTTCCTCATCACAGTCCTTCTGGGAAAATCCTTGTACCAAGTGGGTTCACTAGGCCTACTTACAGCTGTTTGTGCTTGTAAGTGTGGGAAGATCCACTCTCCTCTGACATGAAAGGGCCATGTCAATCTCCATCAATTTACAAGACAGAATTACAGAGAGCAAAAAGGCAGAGATGTCAGAAACTCAAGCTGATAAGAAACTATGCTGAAGGCAAAAGAGCTTCTTAAGAGAAGCAAATACAGTAGACTCACTCCCCTCAATCATCCTTCTTTCTTCCCTGGCTTCTACGCAGCAAATCATGTTGTACCTGTTAGCTAGTTACAGTAACTAGTGCAGAATAAGCACTTTTCTTTTTTCCAAGCGAGATTGTGTAATAAAATGTATTTCCTCCCATTTTGAAAGGAACGATGAAGTGGGGTAGAAAGAACCAATTATTCCTTTTGTCGAGGTTTTTATCCCAGAATTCAGTTAACCTGGCTTGAAAGTGTTGCTAGCCCAGTGGAATTAAACTGGAGCATTGCCAAGCGCTGAGGAGAAAGTTAAGGTAATAGGAGACTCAACGAACTCCCTTCTAGAGCCACTGTTTGAACTGTCCTCAGCAGTGGTAGCTGGTTCCCGTAGGGGCTGGTAGAGCAACCCAGTTGAGTTCTAAAATGGCAACTCTGAGACTAAGGAGAAATAAGGTAACAGCCATTGCCACCTCCTGGACTGGAGGCAAATATGAAGGTAGGCAAACAGAGGCTGGCTGGGGGCAGGCTGAGGTTGGTGGGGCAGAGCCCAGTTCACCCTAATGGACCACTTTCCACTGATCTTGAGTCCTGGGAGAAAAGCACCCAAACATACACATATACATACATACCCACAGGCTTTTCTGTTGCACAGACTGCCATTATGTCAGGATTCATGACTTCCTGCTATAAACTGTAAGGGGTTTGGAAAGGGCCTTTAATGGGAAATGATTTGCCATTAAAGAATATGTTCCATAAGACAACATGCAAGGCAACTGCTCAAAGCAACTTGTTTAATAGGATGAGTTCCATTTATTAAGCACGATTTATTGCCATTCAACGATGGAGTGCTGCACGAGAACAGAGTCCTTCAAAAGAATGTCGTGAAATTATGTTGCCTTGCTGCAGGAGTTGCTGTGATTTTAGTTTCTTTCAGAATCTGCAAGCTGCTCTGGACACCCTCCTTGAATAGAAGAAGGATAGACATGATCATATATAAAGGGGGGGGGGAATCAATGGCATTCAGAAACTCTGAACCAGTTCTTTAAAAACGAATGCAAACCCAGAGGGATTTAGTTTTATTTATTCGGATGCCCGGTATGTTTTATGTGCTCAAGACCACATAAAACAAAATCCAATAGTCTCAGAGACCCAAATGGTCTATATGACCTTTCAAGGAGTGAAAGGTGGCATACATGATGTTCCACCTTCCCATTTTATCCTCACAGCCATGATGTGAGCAGTGGCAGAGTTTCATGCTGGGGGCGGAGAGCAGGTGGGGGCATGGCGCGCCACCTGCGGGGGCGTGGCGCCTGTTAGAATTCCTGCTCCATGATTGCAGTCATGGGATTTTTGTCTATTACATGACGGTATATGTTTTGACTCCACAGAGTGGGAAGTGACGGAGACAGGATGTTTGTGTTACGGTGTTCCATGAAGTGGGACTATTGTCCTTTGTTCGTTTTTCTCTTTGCTGTCTGATGCTAGGGGGAGAGGAAGCCATGTTGCAGTGCTCCGTGTGTGTTTATATGTAACTAAAGTAGATTAGCCAAAATGCTGAGTTGCTGAGGTCTGTTACGCAAACTGCGAACACTCTGTGGATCCCTAAGTGTGCCAGTGTCTGTTGGCATCGGTCACTGTGATGTTCGGGCAGAAGAAAGCTTTTGAAGCTTCCGAACGAAAGACCAGGAGGGAGAGAACATGCCAGTCGGGCATGTGTCTTTGCCAGGGTCCTACTTGAGTGTAGGAAGAGCTCCGGGGGGGGGGGCAGTCGTGATGGCAGACCACCAGGATCGTTGTGCCAGGGGCGATGCGCTCTCTCCATCCCCCTCTTCCTCCGCCAGTGGATATGAGTTAGATTAGGTTGAGTGACTAGGACCTGCCCAGTGAGCTTAATGGCTTAGTCAGGTAATCAGGTAGTGTGTGAAAGATGTTGAGGGTGGCTGGAAGACCCCTATTCCTCAGACACAGCTACACTTCTCAGACTTCCCTGGGAATAGGGATTGAGTGATTAGCTACTCTGGGAACAGTAGCTCTCTGAGGGGAGTAGGGGATCTCCTAACAACACTCAGCACCCATAACAAATGACAGTTCCTGGGATTCTTTGGGAGAAGCCATGACAGCTGAACTGGTTTAATAGTGCTTTAAATGTGTGGTGTGGCTGTTATAAATTGTACACTGAGCCTATTCATGTAGACATTCAGCTTCCAGGAATGGCAGCTGGGGTTTAAGAGAGGGGACAGAGATCTCGTCCCCATTCTCTCCTCATGCGAGTGACGGGGGATGTGTTTCTCGGACGCAAGTCACAGTCCCAAAGCTTCCCATACAAACACTTCCCCAATCTCCACCTCTCTCTCTCAAGTCAAATCTAGTCTTGGGTGTTTGTGTGTGTTTTTTGGGGTATCAAAATCTGTAGCCCAGTCTGGTCTGGACCCTCATAAAGTGTCTCCTTTCCACATTGCTTGGACCTTGTTTACAAGCAATGCAAGATGGTAATTTCCACCCTATATTGTCAATCCTCAGCATCCGAAACACAGCTACACACTGCAGGCTTTCAGTTGATCTGAAATGGTAACTTACCATGAAAAAGTTCAGAAAAATTAGCTTTACGGAACTGCTAAGAATTATGCAGCTCTTTCAGGAAGCAACCATTCATATTTTAGGGAGATATGCCCTTACCAGATGTATACTATGTATAAAAAGATGCCTTCACCTATACCAGGCATGTCCAAGAGGTAGATCACTGGACGTTTGTGGCAGATCACTGGCTCCCCCCCCCCCAATGAAGCTCAACAAGTTTGGGTCCCCTAAAAAAAGCTCAATATTTTTGCCCTGCACCCCCCAAAAACGGGCCTCCCTCCTTCCTAAAAAAGTTCAATAACTTTGAACTGATCCCCGCAAAAGGGGGTAGATCATTGCCAGTTTTTAACCCTGTGAGTAGATCACAGTCTCTTGGGAGTTGGCCACCCCTGACCTATACTGACCCTGGGGACAAGCAGATCTATCCACTGGAAGATCTGTCCTCCACATATTCATCTCAGCCCTGCTGAAAGCCATTTATATTAACACTGCAGAATCCTTTGGCAGCATGTTCAATAGTGTGGTTGTGTGCTGTCTTGAGGCTGAAGGAGATAAGGGATTCGCGCTCTCCTCTCAGCCTGAAAAATCCAGCAATTTGTAAATCTGTGTATTTAAAGAAGAACATACTGAGAAGGGCACATAAGTTCCTTGCCTCCTTCAGTCTCGAAACAACAGTGAGGTCAGAGTTTGTTTCATTTTTATAAAAAACCAAGCCTCACAGGCAATTTTCTATTCAGCTTTGAAATCAAACTTTCCCCAAACAAAATCAATTATGTATGTAGATTTCTCATTGTACGCTTAGATTTCTGAAAGGTTCCCACCTTCTTTTTCAATTTCATCTGAAACATACATTACTTCTTTAAAAAATCTATCTGATTTCCCCACTGCTACCAACATTTAATCATGCTCCAGATCCAATGCAATGAAACATTTGCCATCTAGATATGCTAAACAAAGCAAGGTTTACTTGCCTTTGTCTTATTAGTCACCTGCCCACCTTTCAGTCTCACTCAAGCAGTTGTGAGCGAACTAAAGGATACAGAAGATTAGCTGGCAAGGCATTTGGCCAGGACTGTCCTCTTTTGAAGAAAAAAAAAATTAGTTTTGCTTGTTGTATATACCAGTCTCTTGCTCCAAGATCCATCTCTGCAAGGAAATCTTTTAATTACCTCTTCCCACCCCCCATTCCCCAAATGACAGCTTTCACCACTGGAGTTGAGTTCTTGGACATTAGCAATTGAATAGGAAGCCTTCATACTGTATATCATTTTAATCTTTCATGTTTAAGTAAGCCAGATGGCTTATTATTATAAGCCCTGTTTTAAAAAGAGAGAGAATGAGAAAAGAAAACCACACAAACTTTCTATCAGAGGATTTGTAAGATGATGGGGGGGGGGGAGAGAGGAAGGAGGGGGATTTTTGCATCACACAAAACAGCCTGAATTTTAATTGCACATCATAGTTTGGCAGTAATTTTCCCGTAATTACCATTCCTGCTAAATGAATGGGTGGATTAAATGGATAACTAAAATAGCATTGAAAGTTCCTAGCGTGCAGATTTGTCCTTAAAAGATGGAATAGCTAAGTAAAGTTGTCAGTTGCTTGTGTGTAATTCACAGAGCTTTGAACAGTTTTGTCTAGGCACAAAAAAATCCCTGCTTTGCTCTCCTTAAAGCATTGGTTGTATCCCCCCCCCAAAGCTAGCTTTGCTTCTTTCCTGCCAAATGCTCTTTATTATGCCGCATACAGAAGCTTTTGATTGATGAAGCTAAAATATGAAAGCTGTTTCATTTTTGCTTTGGATGGCATTCTGTAAATATCATGCAAGAGCCCAGCCAAGCTCTCCTGGCTTGAGGCCCAAATCTGCTGATTTTTTATTTATTTTTTTGCTTGGGAACAGAGCTACTTACACAAATGGCCTATAAAAGTCAATGGGACTACTCAGATAAATTAAGCTCATGCAGCGCAAAAGTGTTAGCCGCACAGGGTCACGTGACTCTTGCAAATACACCATTACCATTGTAACCGTCAGGCAACCGCGGTTAAATCATTTTTTAAATCCCTCGGGGCTATAGGTTATGTTATTGCTTAAACAAGTGTTGTGTTGCCCTGGCAAATCCTTGAGGTCCAGATTATTTTTTAATTACATCTGGCCAAATATTATTAACTGGATCCTAAATGTTGCCATTTCCCAATTAGCATTAATCTCCAAGTAACATTATCTGTTAAAGCCCAGGGTTCTCCAAGACAAAACTGTCATTGATCGCAGTGACATCAGGAATAGACAGGCAGCACTTTAAATAAGGAGCAGATGGCAGCACAGCTCAGGTCCAAATCATGATATTGTATATTCTATTAATAATAATGTGTGTGTTGCATTATTTTTTCCTATGGAGAACCATGCCATCATCTACTTAGATTCATGGAAGGGCCAACTCTTCTTTCTTGCACAGAGAGAGGAACACACTGCTGATACAGAACACATTCAAAGCACACGGCTATAGTTTTGTTAAGGGTGCTTGGAACTACAGTTCCCATAATTTTTTATTTTATTTTTTGGTGGGGGAGCCATGTGCTTTAAAATGTACCTTAAACCTATGGTGCAGATAGAGCCACTGATGAAATATTCATTTCTGCACTGAAGACAGAGAAGGTCTGTCTTGAATGGAATCTTGTTGAACCTCCTGCTACTGTTCTAGATCCAGGAACCAAGGTCGGGACCCATGGCTTAGACATTCATCTTAGGGACATAGATCGTCACCTTATACCATTGGACCTTAGACCATTGTTCCATCTAGCTTGTGATTACTATGCTGCCTGGCATTGGCTCTCTCACATTCTTTCCCAGCTGAACCCAGTGACACCAAACTTTTCTTTATGCATCTCAGATATGTCAGGATTGGGTCTGAAGTGGGGAAAGCACTCTGCATATGGGCAAAAGTGCTCTCTTTGTTACTGCCTCACATGTTCCACCTCTAAGCTCATACAGTGTTCTGTCCTCTCTGTGTTAGAACATTTTCACCAGTAAAAAGATAACTGCTTTAATTAATTATGTTTATGGTTAATGTGATGCAGAGAGGGGCTGTTTAAAAATTGAGTTTACATTTTTAGCATTGAAGCTTTTCCTACTAATAGGGCAAATGCAAAACAAAAAACTGCTGTGTCCTATGCATCTTTACTCAGAGGTAAGCCACACTGTGTTTAGTGGGGCTTATTCCTTAGAGGGTAAAGGAGGGGAAGTTTAAGATTGCAGCCTACGTAGGTGCCACTTGTGAAAATGGTTTTACTGTCACATGATGATCCATGCACAGGTGTGCAAGATGGGCACACAAATGCACAGAACCTAACACAAATGGAGTCACTCATAACAGTAAGAGCCACATGACAGTATGAAAGCACAAGAAACCTACTTACGAAATCAAGCAGGGCTGACCCTGAAAAAATACAGGGATGGGAAAACACCCAGGGACCACCTGAATGCCACTCTGAGATCATTGTGGGGAAAGTGGAATGAGGAATGCAATAACTAGATAAGGTTATTGATCCTCAAAATGGGGGGAAATGCATCAGAAATACAAGCAAGTTCCTTTGCGTAGCTACATTTTTCCACAGCTAGCTGGTGCTCCAGGCTCCAGCTGATGCTTTAAATAATATTTAATTTAAAACATTTTAATGCCCTTTCCACAACGCAGCCTGCAAAATGAAATAAGGATGAACGCCACAAATCTAAATCAAATGCAGAAGCAAATTCGTGATTATATCATTAATAATAAAATCACAGAAAGATATTACAGTCTGAAAGCCCTGCACAGGCTGCCAGTACATTACTGAGGAAAGTTCAGGGTACTGCTGTTAGTGTACAAAGCCCAGAATGGCTTTGGACCATGTTGCCTGAAAGACCATCTTGCCCCTTATATGCTGGCCCAAATCACTGCAATCATCAGGAGAAGCCCTCCTGACTGTCTCACAATCAACTTATCTTTGTTTAGTTTCTGTGTGGACTTTTATCGCAGTGGCAGCAGTCTTTCGGAACACTTTGGCTATGGAAATCAGACAGGCACCTCCAATCCTGATATTTCCCTGCCTGCTGAAATTGTGTTTGTTTCACCAAGGTTTTTATTTTTTTGTTTTAAGAGAATTGCTCTGATTCAGTGTTGGTCATTTGTTCTGTATTTTATGGTTTTATAATTTTATGGTTTTGCAGTACACCACGTTGATACTTTTAAATGAGTTGGTGGTTTATAAATGTTCTTATAAATACAAATAAACAGATAAATAAATACCTCTTCCCCAACAGTAGAAATGGAAGGAAGGGAAACGTACACTAAAGAGAAAATATTTTCAGTGGAAGCCTACATGTGCCTACTCAGATTATGCCTCATTGAGTTCAGTGGAGCTGGCTATCAGGTAAGTAGGGCTCTTATTGCACCACTTCCACCTATCTGAGAGTAGGCCCTATGGGGTTTACCTCTGTGAGTCGATAGGCATAGGCTTAAGCTGCAATACTAGCTTCAAATGATTTTCTAGGTGATACATTTTGTGCACCTCCCTGAGATCCCCTGGGATGAAGAGCAGTCTAGAAAAACAAACAGGAAACACAATTTTTGCTTTTCGTGTCTTTCCTGGGAAACAAACCCAATATGAGAACATTGTGATGGTCAGTAACATTTTATTATCCTGTTGATACTGATGTGTTCAATGGGGCTTACTTATTCCCAGATAAGGGTGCCTAGGATTGCAGCCTAATCAAATAATATTTGTATGATTAATCAGCTAAGAAATCTTCAATTGGGTGACAGCCCTGTTTAGTATTAGCATAATTTGAATGTTTTAAAATTGCCGTAATTGTTTTCCCTTAGTGCAGAATTTTGACACAAAATATGGTTAATATTTTGCACAAGAGAATACCTGAATTGCATATGTTATGGGTGGTGCTAGTTTCCAGAGACTGTTATATCTGATACTGTCTATATATTTGTTCCCTGAGCTCATAAATGTGTATGTGGTAGGTATATTTGTACACTGTGTGTACAATTTAAGCGCCCTCATATTAAAAACAGAGAAAAACTCCCTGTTCTTAATGATTTTAATAAGAATTGCAGATGTTATCAGCTTCCTCTAGTCTTCAGTGGGGTTTAAGAGTATAAACTGACCCTCAGTCCCTTATCCCAATTAAGAAAGAATTTAGATCACTCCTACAGATGGTGGCGAGTGAGATACGACAGGGTAAAGTGAAGCTTATTACTCTATCTCTGGGAACAATGACATTATCATACCAATCAGTTCCAGTCGTGTTATTTCCAGACAGGAGCGTGAGGATTTTGCAGTTATCTTCCTGAAGAGGCAAGACCCTTGTAAACTGGTTGAGTAAACTGGTTCTTCTGCTTTTGCCTTGTCATATCATATCATACTGCAATTAGAAGTAAGGCAGACAAAACAGGGCTGTCTTTGCAGTGACGTTTGAAGGCTCTGTGACTGAAATGTCATGAATGCACATAAAATGGCTTTCATTTCATGTCCTTAATTTTGCTCAGTTTATTTATTTAAAAATACAATGGGTCTCTTTTCTAAAATGTAGTCTTCGTTTCTGAAAGCAGACGGCATAGCCTCTGCAGTGTGGAACACCCATTTAAAAATCGATCCGGGAGGACGCAATACACCAGCAGCAATTTCCAGACACGGATTTGTTCTTAATTCCATAACATCCAGTTCACATCATTTTCTGTAGGATGCACTGCCTGTGCAATCTGCACCATGATGCATGTCCTCCTGTATTGCAGTGGATGCAATTGCTACCAAGGCGCAGTAATCCGGAGAAAGTTAATAGTGCTATTGAAATTTATGGAATCTAATCACATAGCTAAGCACTTCAGTCCTGTTGATCTCAATGGGACAATGTGCACTGATCTTTCTGTGAACTGCTCCCATGCAATGTTCTTATTATTCTCCGCCTCTTAATTGAAAAGCTTTGTGGCTGAGGTTTCATTCCATGATATAAAAGTATAGTAAAGTAGACAGTCTGGATCCATATCACCTTGTGCTTGGGAGGCTGTTCCTAAGACAGTACAGGTGTCCCACCCAAGGCACAGGAGATATTGTCCATGATATCTGACACTCATTCTCCTGCTGATCTTGCAGTATGATGCATTCCATCACCTGCCAACCCTTCTGCATCCTACAAAGAACATACAGACCACAACAGAATAAATGACATAAATCTGAAACCAGAAGTGGAAATATTCAAAAACCCATGGGGGGTGGGGAGGGACCTTCCAACCTCTAAGAATATTCTAAGAATGACCTTAAGGTGGCCAATGTGAAACCACTGGATTACTATTCATCAAGAGGTTCATTGCTACCACTTATGGATTTAATCATTTGTGTGATGAACAAACACATGTCGACCTATCAAATTACCTTTATTTAGATTATGATGACACTGAAATCAATGGATCCCCCCCAAAAAAAATAGTAATTTAAAATGGATATAGATCTGTTATTAAAGTCAAGGGGGCTTAGAATGAAAGAAAACCCCTGCTGGGTCTGAACAAAGGTTCACCTACCTAGTTCAGCATCCTGTTCTCAGTGGCCAATCAGATGCCCACAGGAAGCCTCTAAGCAAGATAGGAGGGCAGCAGGGCTTTCCCCAATTCTGATTCCCAGCAACTAGTATTTCGATACTAGAGGTGGCACAGAACCATCAAAGTGTGTAGTGAAAGCATGTTAAGGGTGGAAAAGAGCAAATGTGGCTTGTTTGTGTTTTTCTCGGTAGTAGCACCCACCCTGTGGAACACCCTCCCATCAGACATCAAGGAGATAAGTAACTATATAATCTTTAGAAGACATCTGAAGGCAGACCTGTATAGGGAAGCTTTTTACTGTGTAATGTTTTACTATGAAGTTGTGTATATTGGAAGCTGCCCAGAGTAGCTGGGGCTGTCCAGTCAGATGGGTGGGGTAGAAATATTATTATTATTATTATTATTATTATTATTATTATTATTATTCCCTTTCTCCATTGTTTCCCTCGTTTCCTTTGCACTTTTATAGCTGCTTCTTGTTAATATTCATCTGGCCAATTACTTATTCCTCATTTTCCCATGTACATTTAGTGTTATTTGTAAAGCAGGAAATGAAGATATGTGGAATTATTAATATAGTTGGTGAGTGTGTGTTTAATTCAAGTTATCTTTAGAACAGACCTTTCCCTATACTGAAAGAAACATGGCATTCACAGATTTATTCCTGTATGCAATGTATTTATTGATAAATTACTAAACATTTAGTAGCAGTAGTAGACGTTTGTACATTGAAGAGATTGCACAAAATGGTTGTTTCCATCTCTGTGTGCGTTTCTAGTGGTAAAATGAAAATAACCAAGATCAGGCGTTAAGGAGAAGAGTTAGGTACTAATTATACGCAGATAAAATATTCCTGTTCTTGAGTGGTAGAGTTTGACAAGAAAATGGAATCTTCGTGGGGGGGAGGGGCGATCTGTAAAGCTGAATGAATAGACTTAAGTAAATATTCAATACATACTGAGGAAGTTCCATTATTGGCCACCATTCTTAAACCTACCCATGCCAAACTCATCATGGTATTACAAAGTAACTTCAACAGAAGATAAGTGCAACAGTTGGCTGCAGAAAATTGGGGGGGGGAGCAGTAAAAATAACCGAAATATTTGAAGGAAGAAATAATTTTCAAACATTGTGGTGCAGCCATTTGACCCTGACACCCATTACTTCCAAGCAAATGTGACAGTATGAATCAACTGCAGTTTTGTTGCTAATAGACTTGATTAATGCTGAGAAAAAATAATATACATGGTATCCTCAACGGGTGTATAACTACCATCTTAAATGGAGTTTCCTGATATTTTAAATGAAAGTTGTAGTTTATTTTGGCAGCCGCTGCAGCACATAACTAACGTTTCATATTACACACAAGAATTATTTTTGGTGCCATTCTTAATGTGAATCATTTTTATTTTATTTTTGCTTTTGCTAAAAAAGATGGTAATTGCAACACTTAAATATGATCATTATTCGTATAAAAAAATGAATAGAATAAAAACTTCTGGACTAGAGTTGAAAAGAGTAAACTTCTTGGCTGTTTCCTCTATTACAGCCAATGTCTTTTTATTGTCTGTTTTCATCTCCATTTTACTTTATCTGCGAAACTACTTTGCATTTCAAGACATTTCCACTCACCTTGAGTTCTTGGTTCAAAAAGAAACAATAAAGTTTAATCTTTTCACTTGACAATGATGTATGGGTTTGTTGAAAAACACTTTTCAGGTATTATCATTTTTAAAAGTCCCTCTCTCTTTTTAGTTTGTCTTCTCCTTTTGATACAGAGACAAATATAAGATGCAATGCACATGGAAGGGGGCTATCAAGAGTTGAATTAATACTAATTAGAAATTAAATCCACCCAAATGCCCCTTCTACGAGCACTTCAGCAAAATCCTTCTCTAGGCTTGGTTATTATTTTGTAGGCACAGAGCTTTCTAATAATCCTACTTGTGTTTAATTATTTTAAGCACCAGATTTGAGATCCTATTTTTCCACATGACAAACCATTGGTCAGGGAACTTGTACCATTTTGCAAATAAAAAGATTCCAATGACAACCCCCTTTTCTTTGCTTATTAACCATGGTACATTCAAAGGTTGCTTTCTCGACAGTAGTGGTCCTTTATAGCCAGGCATGAGCGTTCACTCACATAAAATTTACATATCATTTTGGGACTTCCTCCCCTACCTTTCCACAAAGACAACAGGAACTGCAACGCCTAGAGAGAACATGGGGTGCTTCCAGATAGAAGTTTACTGTGGTGCTGCACATGCACATAAGTTATTTGTAGAGTCCACACAGCATCATTATTTCTATTTTCCATGAATATTTGAACCACTTAATCTCAGGGCTTGAGTTTGAGCCCCATGCTGAGCAAAAGATTGCTGAATTGCAGGGGACTGGACTGGACGACTCTTGTGGTCCCTTCCAACTCTACAGTTCTATGATTCTTTGTGCACCACTTTTTTTGATTAAGCGGTATATAAATCTTGTTGAATAAATACAAATAAAAAATAATGTAATCAAAATGCCAGCTCCCCCCCTTTTTTTTACATTTAATCTGGATTTCCCCTCCATGTCCCTTCCCCCCCCGGAAAGTGCAGCTAGTGGGTTCCTGTTGTATCTCAACAGGACCGCTGTTCTACAAGGCAGGGGTAGCCACGTTAAATGATGTACTTTAAAAAAAAATATTAAAAATATTGATTTTTCCATGTACGGTATATTTCTTCTAACAATATATCTTTAACAATTTTTCTTATTTCAACCCTCCTCCTCTGGACTTCCCCCATACTCCCATTTTTTTTATTTCCATATTGTTCACCCTGCGTATTGTTCCCCCCAAATTTTCTCAATACATATCGTCTTATTTTTTGTTGTATACAGTTGTGATTGTTTACTCAGGCCCTGCCAATGAGTCCATTTCTTTATGTTGCCTCTTCATATATGTTGCAAATGGTTCCCATTCACTTTTAAAGGCTTTGTTGTCCTTTTCATGTAATTTTTCTGTTAGTTTTGCCAGTTCTGCATATTCCATAAGTTTCCCTTGCCATTGTTCTTTCGTCGGTATTTCTTCTGTCTTCCAAGTTTGTGCTAATATAATTCTTGCCGCTGTTGTTGCATACCTTAAATGATGTTCTAACACTGAGCAGTGAATCATCCCTGCATCGTTTAGGAACAGACCAAAGGTTAATCTAGTTCAATATTGTCTACTCTGACTGGCAGTAGCTCCCTAGGGTTCCAGGCAGAGAACTTTTCCACCCCACCTGGCAATGCCTGGGATTGAACCTGGGACCTTCTGCATGCAAAGCAGAAGCTCTGCCACTGAGCTATGGCCCTTCTTCCCTTGTACCAACTGCAGCACCTGCCTATCACCCAGTGGGCAACCTCAGCGCACAGATACATTATGCAGGGCACAATAACCAGCCATGTTTGATGCAGGTACTACGATGAATATAAACTCTCGCAGCATTTCATACTGGCCCATTATCTCCAACCAAATCTTTAGACCGTAGCTGTGGTTCTTTCCCCCTGGAAAACAGCGTGTCTCGAATCCCATTGGGTGATGCGATGTCAAAGCTTTATATTAATCAGGCTGATCATATAGCTTGCATTGGAACAAAAAGTTATTTAACTTGTTGTGTCTTTCTTTGAGCTTAGGAAAGAATGCATAAAATGTATGATTTGTTCTGCAGGAGCACAGCACAGAAGTGGCCGCCAAGGCAAACAGACTGCCTCGCTGAATAAATGAAGACCGCTTGACTGATAATAAAAAAAGTTTTGGGTGGTATTTCTCACTGGAAAACTGGTGTCTAAATTTATAACATATATAATTCAGTTTCCAAATAGCTACCAAGCCTTGGTAGGTCCCTTAATGAGGAGAAAAATACTATTTCAGCGGAAGGCTTTCCAACCTTTTCTAAAACTTTTTTTTCCTTCTTTTTTTTGGTCATGTAAAGTTAAACAGCTGAAGCATGAGACCAGTTTTCTGACATGGATTAATTTCCTCAAGGAAGTAAAGCAAGCAAGGACATTCCAATGCAGCCAACTGACATTGTGACCAATTTTTAAACTGCTTTCCGCTATACCCTTTGCTGGAAAAGGATGAAGAAAATGAGGGTGAGTGTGGATTATTAGGACTTAATAATCGACCTATTACAAGATACATTTTATTCCTGGAATTTCCATGCCCCGCCCCCAAACCAGAATGATTAGCGAATTTACCATTTCACTTTTGTGGTGCATTCCATTCTATGCAAGAGTCAGGCCAAAATTCTCCACCGGTGTTCAGAAACACTTTGGAAATTATTTCCACATGTCCAGGAGTCACTCGTAATGATGACCGCTAATACCAATCCTTTTGTTACAGTATTAAACTCAAAAATAGACCACTGTTGTCTTTGATTAACATAAGCAGAGTAAAGAACAAAGACGTACCACTAGCATCGTGACAGTTTTATGGCTGCCATGTGAAGAAAAACGTATGCTTATTAGCATTGAAAATATAAAACATTCCTTGTTTTAGCTGGCTGTTAAAGTGTTATGATCTTCTCTCTCTGCTTCAGAACCTCAAAACCACAGACAAGTTACCTATTTCCTGCTCTGCACATCTGGGGAACTTGATAGATAAAGAAATTCAAAAACCCGGGGCACTGGACCAAACAGGAGGTCATTACAGATCTTCCCATGTGGTCTCGGCACTCTGGCCTGCCATACTTTAGTCTTTGACTATATTTATTAGCTGTCCCACAACAAAAAGTTCTCAAAGAACACATTTAACACAGACGTATACAAAAATACTTAGGAACACAATAAGCTGCCTTAGACAAAGTCAGATGACCGTTGGGTCCATCTAGCCAGGTTTTGACTGGCAGATTTCCAGGACTTCAGCCCTATCTGGAGATCCTGGGGTTTGAACTGGGCAACTTCAACAAGTTCAGCGGGTGCTTGACCACTGAGCTACAGCCCTTGTAGTAAGATATCCTTTAGGCATATCCAGTAGGTCTTTCTGCATCGGCACTAGCAGTGAGAGGCGTGATAGGGCCACCTGCTCTGACAGGGTTGCAATATGGACACCAAGAACTGTGTACAGTGGTACCTCGGGTTAAGTACTTAATTCGTTCCGGAGGTCCGTTCTTAACCTGAAACTGTTCTTAACCTGAAGCACTACTTTAGCTAATGGGGCCTCCTGCTGCCGCCGCGCCGCCAGAGCCCGATTTTTGTTCTTATCCTGAAGCACTATTTCTGGGTTAGCGGAGTCTGTAACCTGAAGCGTATGTAACCCGAGGTATCACTGTAATATATTGTTCACTGTTATTGAAATCAAATCCTGCAATGTTACCTTTTTCAGCAGGAAACAATTTGGCATGTTTTCAGATTGATAGGCGAAAAGGCGGGCTGTGACTTTCCACAGTCTCAGGAGAAACATGAAACTAGTACCTGAAGTATAGGGCTCCTTCAGCTGAGAGCAGGAGGAAACAGACCTTCATTTTAGGATCAGAAAGAAGAGGCAAAACCTGCTTCCTCCAACTGCTGAAATCCTGTTTGGCTTGGATGGTTAATATCCAAGTGTCGTTGGACAAGGTGAAGATTGTTTGTTTATTGAAACGTAATATTTATAGCGCACCTTTCCCACTGATATCAGTCCCTAAGATGGCTCAACACAACCAGTTAAAACAATCTGTACTATACCAACAAGAATAAAAGCAACAATATTGCCAGTCTGCAGCAGTAAACCAATAAGGTAATCACAAAGTTTTTGTTGGCACTTAATGCAGGTGCCAAATTCCAAAGTCTGGGTGCCACCACATTCCCATTGGCTTCCCAACTCAACTCAGAAGTTGCGAACACCAGAGCAGAGCCTTAGCAGAAGATCTTAATGACAGGATGGATTCATATGGGAGGCCCATAATCTAGCCAGAGCTCTCCAGTACTATATATGTTATCTAATCCTATATCAATTTCAGGGCCACCAAGATTTTCTGCGCTAGTGCAATTCTTAGTTAGGAGGAGCAAAATTTGGGGGTGTACTCAGGGCTCACAATAATGACCGCTCCACACATCAAATGGGGGGCACCTTTTGCATGGTCGTGTGCAGCCCCCTGGATCCCAGTGTGGCTCCTGGTATTACGGGCTGACTTCGCCCTCCCCAGGCTGGATACGTGGAGGTCTCCGCCTACCTCAGCCAATCGCCCAGTCCTGCCTGGGGAGGCATTGCCAGGGGATCGGCCAGGTAAGGGGAGGGACCACCCTGCCCACACAACAGAACTCCTCAACAATTAGTAACTTGCCCTTCTATGCCAGCTTTCCTGATTAGACAGACACGCAGACTCCATATTGGGCTCTATGGACTCCATATTGGATTCTATACATCTTCCCTTTTTTAGGTATAAGAAATACTCCTTGGTGTGTATGTGTGTGTAATTTGAGCTATGAATATTCAGGTTATGAATAAAAAGAGAGATGAATCTACAATCAGATAAATTAATAATCAAATCTGTAATTAGTGCTAATTAATGAATCATCAGTTCAAGCTACACATAAGTGCCCAAGAGAATACTAAGGCAACATTCTGATAGAACAAAACACCATGGGTATGTCTCTTCAGAAGATCAGGGTTTATTTTAACCAGAGGCTCCAATTTTTCTTCCAAACAGAAAGAGACTAATGAAAGGTACCCAGAGTAACACAGAGAAGCAGTGCCAGTTTTTATCCACCAAGATGAAAGTGAGATAGATAAACAAGTTTTAACAAGAAATTACATCCAAGGAGCCCCAAATTCTATTTTCACTGTAAAGATTTTTCTAAATCTAGAGACACTCCGTGGATTTAATTAACTACACTTCTTTTACTGGTTTCACAGTACAAAGAAGGCATGGTTATAAGGCAATGATGGCTTCTCCTGGTATTATATAGGAGCTCATTTGAGCCTGACAATGGGTGAGGTGAGGAAAGATGAGAAGCAGGGGCAATGTTAGGATGGCCACATAAGCATCATCAAAAAAAGAGGGCAGAAATTTGCATATGCTTATTTTAAAGATGTAAAATAAGCAATAGATTATTATAATCAAATTGAAATACAACACATTTCATCATAAAGAGGAAGATTGACCTGCTGGCCAGAGTGCCTGCTTAGGTTGATGTCCAAGGTGCTAACTGTTGATGGGCAACTTCAAGATCCCCTGCTCTCCCTTCTTAGGGTTATCATGATCTTTCAACCAGACATCCCTTCACACAGAGGTCTGCCTTCTGAAAATCAGGGCACATACTAAGCAGTGTGCTGCTTGTGGGTGATGTGTTGTGATAGTCCTTCCACATTCTGCATGTGGTCCTCTGTGTCCTCTGTGTCCAACTCTATTGACAGGGCCAGATTTAGATCAAGAGAGGCCCTAGGCTACTCCACTTGTGAGGCCCCTTCCCATCCCCCACCCTCACAACTAGAAGGAAATGGAAGAGTGTTATAAACAAAATTGAGTGCAGCCAAGGATGATGACGGGTATTTAAAATTCTGCAATTCACAATTTCTCCTCTAAAGGACATAAGATATTATTGTTAAATACCATGGTGATTTTTTTTAAATGCATAAAATTAACACTGAAAAACTTTTGCAATAACTGAACTTTATAAACTTTGTGACCTGGGCAGGCCGTGTCTTCCTGTTATATACCAGCTGAGATTGACAAGACATCTGATCCTCACCTGAATCTCATACGTCTCCTGACGAGTGTTTTGGTCTAACCAACAAATACCAGGCACTCTACTAATCAAATTAGGCCCCAGTGTTTTTGCTACAATCCCTTTCTCAAGTAATTAATTTTAATCTAGAATTTAAATTCTCAAAACTTTCTTATTTGTTCATTTGAGCAAGTAAACTAGTGTTCTCACTTCATTACAAACAGTATTTCTACCTGCAACACACTGCTCCTCTTCCTTTCACAGATTAGTTGTCATTTAACTCTTGGGGGAAATAATTAGCATCACATGTCATATGCATGGAAGTTGCCGAACCAATTAGCCAACTAGAAGGATTACTGTTAATAGCACCAGTTTTCCTATAACTTGATATTGCTGGATAGTTTTGATGAACTGCAAAAGCATTTTTAGTTTGCTTTCTGTTGCCACCCTGGAACTTTTCTTCATTAGTGTCACTTTGTTTTGTATGATTCCTTGCAAATGAAGGAAAACAACTTTTCTGCTTGTATATGTTGATAATATAATTTTGGTTACTGAGAACAAAAAAGATTGTACAAAAACAAGATTGGGCGCAGGCCTGGCCAGGACATAAGCCCCCTGACTATGACAAAGATGACTTGTGTGCGTGCTTGCTTGATTAACAGCTGTTGGGAACTTCAAGGTCCCTGCTCTCCCTTCTTATGGTCTTTGTACTGGACGTGGAGACTCCAATAGAGAGCATTCCATGTCAAGAAGGAGGGCAAGCGGGCACCCTATCAAATGACAGGGCAGGAGCTATGCAGAGCAGGGCCTTTTCACTGGTGGTGCCCATTGTATGCCTTGCTCTTCCCAGACCTGCTCTCTTTTGGCCTGTATTTTGGAGCTTTATAATTTAGGAAGACTTTGGAATAACTGGTTGACAAGTCTTATCAGTCGCTGACGTAGGAGTGGATTTTATTTGCTGCTATTCTGGGCTTCTGGTGCACCAGGGTTTACACCAGCGTAATAGAGTTGGCCAGGATGCCAGAAGGGATACAATTTATGAGATTTCTCCATTATCTGCACAGCAGGGAGTGTTTAGTCAACAGTGCAAAGGTTGTGCAAAGGTTGAGCTGAAGTGTTGCCTGCTGGTTACCTGCTTTCAGCAATAGGGGTCGCTGTTTGGTAGTACCCAATTGGTTAGCTGTCAGATTCTAGAGCTCCCTATTGGTGGCTCTTAGGTAATTCACAAAACACAGAGTCCATTCGGGCTGCTGCAGTTTTGACCAGTTCAGTTAAAACGACCTGCAAAACCCGGGTTCTAAGGTGTCTAACTATATGCTACCAAACCCAGTTCAAGGTGTCAGTATTAATGATTTTTAAGGCCCTGAGCAATTGTAGTGCACCAGTGCACCTACAGGACCTGAGCCTCACCACCACCCTGCCTTGCTCCTAGTATCGTAAATGCCTGAAATGCTATTGTCAGGGGACTGGCTCCACAGCATTGCCCTACTGGGGCTGGCTGTTCCTGGACGACACTACTGAAAAAGCTCTCCCTTGTGGTTGAATAACCCATTGCCAACAGAGAAGACAACTAGAGAAGAGCTTCAGCAGAAGATCATATTAATTATGTCCTCTTTGATTGGATTGATATTAGTTTCCTAGTGAGTTTGTAGAGTTCACCTGTCGTATGGCACAAAGACAGCACTTCTAGGCCCAGCCTCTCTCAGAATCCACAGAAGGCAAGCTCCAAAAACACACACTTTGTATTTTACCTCTATATAAAGAGATATTCTCAAGGAGTAGTGTTAAGTCTGCAAGCTGTTTTGCCACTTTGGTCCCTTTAAGTGAATTATTTTTTTCACACACACCATAATTACCAACCTCTTTGTTTTAAATTTTAAACATTCAGACAAAGTTAATGTTGAGTTAGTTATCATTTTAAAAGTTCCTTAATTGCAACAGGGCAGTTGACTGGTACTATTGACTGCCGGGTAGCAAGGAGATTATCCTTTTCGCAAATTTGCACAGCGAGACAAGACACCCCATCACTTCCAAAGATGGATTCCTCTCCCCCCCCCAACAGTTTAAATAGAGAATATGATGCTATACTACATTTATAATGATTGGTAAATCAAACTATGCATTTAACTCTGTGAGTAGATTTCAGGTGGGCACAGAAATTCACTTCAGGTTATTCTCCGCTTCCCTCCAAATGAATTAACAGCCTGAGGGGAAATCCTCTACCAGTTTGACACTAATGCCGACTTTCCTAACTAATGCTTTTCACCTATGACAGTCACAGGTCAATCGCAGCACTTGGCACCTTCTATAGCTACAGAATCGACCTGAATTTTCAGCAATGGTGAATAAATAAGCCTGTTGTGCAAATCTTGCTTTGTGTTTAGGATGGGGATGGGTTTCTCTCAGTAAGCGAAAAAATTGACTGAGTGGTGAGTGGGTTTGATTTAGCAACTACCATATTGTGTGTGCTTGTGTGTGTGTATATGTAAAGCCAAGTTTTGAATGAATTTCAGTCCATTATATACAATTTCTACACACATGCACCTTCCCTCCAAAATGACAGTCATGCTATTAAGCATAATAATTGTTCATGAGTGAACGCTGCTTATTGTCCTTTTTGATTTTGCCTCTGAGGCAGGCTTCTTACTCAGCAGAAGTCAAGGGTCACCTGCTAAATCATGCATACCCACAATCCCTTGTGAATTATGCAGTTGACAAACTGCCGTTAATGATTAGTACAACCTGCATTAAAACCCTGGCACTAAATTGATATTACTTGAGTGATGGATTACAACTCTAATGAGCAGATTATTGCCACAAGTGACCTTGTCGACTGAAAGAGTGTTTCAATATAACTCACATATCTAACCTTCTCCTGTCATAGCAGTGCTAAAATATATATACATATACTTTTTTTAAAACTCTAAATGTTTCTTTCTAATCTCTCAGTAAGATCTAAACAGCTTCTTTAAGAGGGGATTAGTCTCATTACTCTCAAGCAATACCCCAGTTGATATACAACAAAAAAATGTTAAATATAAACTGACCAGAAAGCTGTACAATTCTGATGAAAAAAATATTCCATTTTTGGTTTTTTTCCTTTTACCCTCTTATTCCTCATAGCACTGATGTTCCAGTATGAAGAAGAAGAAGAAGAGTTTGGATTTTATATCCCGCCTTTCACTCCCTTTAAGGAGTCTCAAAGCGGCTAACATTCTCCTTTCCCTTCCTCCCCCACAACAAACACTCTGTGAGGTGAGTGGGGCTGAGAGGCTTCAAAGAAGTGCGACTGGCCCAAGGTCACCCAGCAGCTGCATGTGGAGGAGCGGAGACGCGAACCCGGTTCCCCCGATTACGAGACTACCGCTCTTAACCACTACACCACACTGGCTCTAGCCAGTTGCTAGCTTGACTGCAGAGGGTGATCGCATGCTTACCAGTATAAACATGAATGAACATGTCATTAATGGCTATGAATGGAGGTGCTCTTTAAAAAAAAGAATCAAACTTTCTTAATCATTCAGGTAAAATAGTAATAAACTTAAATAATTAAATCACGACACACACATACACACACTTGTTCACTGTGCGTCCTATTGATTTGTATGCTTTTTCAAAGAATCCATTCTTGGTGTGTAGGGACATCAAAAAACTGTGATTTACCCCAGTCCAATTGCGGTTAATTTGGAAAGATGATGGTGACAATTTTCCTAGGGATTTCAGCAAGAAAACCTTGCGGACAAACACATCCTGTGGCACAGAAGAAACAGCGTTTGTGTTTTCTTTTAATAGACCCCCCACAAATGAAGCACATTCTGGCTTTTGTCCATACATAGTTAGCAGCACATTCAGAAATGCTTGTCATCCTACATGAGAACAGATGAGGTTGGGGAAGGGAAGGGGAGATGAGAAGTTCTTTAATGATGGAACTAATTGAGCATAAGCCATGTTGACTCATAAGGGAGAAGGGGGAAGAAATCGCACGAGAGGAACAAAACACATATGCTTCGCCACTAATTTCCCCTAACCATGAATGAACAGCTATGAACAAATAAGAAGAAGTTAAGAGGGGGTGGAAGATGGAGGGTTGATATACTATAAACTCCTTCCTGTCAGTCACAGGGCTGTTGCCATCAGTGTAAATCAGGAAAACAACTCAAGGGAGTTACAAGAAGAATGAAACCAACTACACCACAGCCAGACTGGTGTGAAGTCAAGCTCAGAGTACAACCAACCGCTGTTTAATGTTGAGACCAACAGCTATTTTATTCCACTTAGAGTTAGAAGCTCTGTGAACACCACCTATTAGTAAAGGATGTTCCAGAAACTGAGAAAAATTGAACTCCACTTGAAACACAGAGCATGTTCAAACCATAAGCAATGGTTTGAAGCTGGATTGATTGAAACTAACCATAGTTAGGGTTAAGCAGCTGTCCATGGTTTGGATGTAACAATAAGTTAAAGGAAAGCAGTTGTTTCCAAACTCCATCTTTCAGGCTAGCAGGAGGACAAGATGAAGGAGCAGAGGACACAGGCTCAGGAGGAGGCAAGGCTTGTTCATGTAGTGATAAGCCATGGTTTAGCATGAAGATCTTCATAGTTCCTTGCTGTCGTTTTGAAAACACTTGTAGAGAAGCTGCCAGAATCAGCCACAGACGTACATCTTTGTAATATGGGAGAGGAGAAATGTGAATCTGAGGTATGTGAGTCTAAGATAACATTCAGGGTCATGTGTCCTATTACAAGGGTTCTCCTTTGCTGTACTGTCTGGGTTCTCCCCTATATAACACATATTGAATTAAATGGGCCTAACAGATCACTACATTATGAAAGTATGGTATAGCTGTCATCTTTGTGCCTTATTGTTCATCTACTATGTATTTTGGAAGATTGTGCATTCAAACGCAACTTAAGGTACCATAATCAAATTGGTATGATGGTTCATGAGATCAAACAGCAAGTTTCCAACAATGTTCAATACACTTGGATGCCTTTTAGAATCAACATGGAAGACTGAAATTTTCCAAACTGTACTGCTGTTAACCACTGATTTCAAAACTGCGCTGATTTTCTTTTTGTTTCTTAGAATTCTCAAGCAACAACCAGGTACAAGGCTGCTAACTAACGAACTCTTATTCTGCTGGGAAATTTTAAACTGTATCATTATTGGGAGTGAGTCTTTTTCATTAGGACCTTCTCAAATGAAAAAAAAATCAGAGAAACTCCAAGGGAAAGAGGTTCATCATCGCAGACAGTGCTAGTAAAGTATACCTGCCTTCCCTTTAAGAAAAAAAGTATTTGTTATTAAAGATAACTGGTTCTAGACCATTCTTCAGGAACAGAGTAAGGAGGACAAAGCCCATTTCAGCTTCACTACTTAAAATTAAGTAGTGGGGGGTACAATTAGAGTACAGCAAAATTTAGCAGATGGAACAATACCAGTGCCCAATGAAATTTTTGTTTTGGTATATATTTATATTATATCTCACATCTGTGAAATGTTTGGAGCAGCTATTTGCAAAACTACCATCTGGAAGCGAGAGAACATTTTATACTGGTCATTCCATAAACAGTGTTTTGGTTGGAAAAAAATATTAAAGAGTAACTCCCATGAAGCAGTTACTCTCTACTGGCTGTACTTTACAGTGCCAAATTCTACTCTCTCCCAGCTATAAAAGGGCCTAGCGTGCACACACGGAGACAACTTTTATAAAGCTGTACAGCTTTTTAAGGAAGCTGTTAACAATTTCAATAGCCAGCAACAATCAGAGCGACTTCCATAAGATGCAGGGAGTAAGAGGGCAATGTCACATCAGCATGGCATCTGTAACATCAGACTCCAAGTGGCTGTCACTTGCTTCAAAAGCCTGAACAGCATGATCACTCCAGTGCAGAAAGTGAAATGCTGCAGGGCCTGCAACAACCCAGACAACCCACTAGCCAGAGTACATTCACGAAGTTCTATAAAAGCCTTCTAAAAAGTCAGGAATCGCAATGAAATTCTGATAACATTATAGCAGGTTACAGTTACTACACCCAGTATAATCTCATGGAACAAAGAACTGTTAGAGCATGCCTGCAGTGCAAGTTTATTATAAAGTACAGAGAAAGTAAAAAGAAAAAAAAAGTTCACTGTATATGATTCATTTCAATCTTTTTGGCCTTATTCCTTGAGTTTACCCTCTGTACAAAAAACATTGTCTCAGGTCATAATACATAGACTTTTTGTGTGAAAAGGAACATGAAATAATGACGTGGATTTGAGGATTTAAGGTAATGTTTGTTTATAGAAAGTGTTGTTGTTGGGGTAGATGAAGTGAATATTGTTTTTATATAGCTGATGAATAGGAAGTTCTTTAGTTTCTGAACTTTCTCTCTCTCTCTTTTAACATTTTTTCTATTTCTTTTTCTTCCTTCCTTCCTTCCTTTTACTTTTCTCTCTTTCTTTCTCTTCCCCCCCCCCTCCTATCTATGTTTTTGTTTTATTGAGATTAACATTTTAGTTTGGATTTAAAAAAAGAAACTTGATATTGAGCTTTGTATTTCTCTTTATAAATCCCAACAAAATTTATTGCCAGGTATATATCTCTCTCCACTGATATTTTCCTGGTTTAACATGTAAAGGGATAGAGGAAAATGGCAGAAATCGTGAAATGGGATGGGCTGGCTCAAATGAAAACCTGCTTCACCACCCAGTCAACACCTTTCCCATATGTGATGGCTCTAGAATGGTGGGGGACTTTTCCAGACATTCTGCACTGAGCAATCTTCCAGGGGTCAGATTCCAGTGGAGCGTGGGGCCAGAGACAAAAGTGACCAAAGCAACAAATGCAAACCTTACCATTATACGGTAGGTTAGCTTCTACCCACACACCTTTCTCTGTCCTCCACAGGCCCAAAGGAGGATGAGCACGAATGATTTGGTGCAGGGAAATCAAAGGAGGATGTCAAAAACATTGTAGTGACTTTATCACAAGAAAAGGTAAATGTATAACACCCCCTGCAAAGCCCTACTGCTGTTACAGACTTGAGTTGGACACCAAAGCAGAAAGAGGTCGCCATGACTTGTCGACAAGGTGCTAATATGTTAAGCAAGCTACGTCAGCTGGCATCAATAGCCCAATCAACTCAGCCCTGGCTTAGAGGCCCCTTCCCAACTCCCATCCATCTTTCAGATAAGGGAATCGCTGACAGGCGGTTGGTGTGAGAAGCCTCTCCTCTCTCAACTAAGTGAACCAAAACTAAGGTTCCTAAGCGTCAAAGCAGATAAACACATGTGAGAGAGCATCCTTACAGCAAATAAGTCCCTGGATTATCTTGACCACCAAGATGGTGTTTGCTGGATTGCTTTCGCAGTTTTGTTCTACACACCCTCCATCCATGCAAGCAAGGAAGCATTCCCAGAGTTCAAGGACACATTCTTGCCAAGTAAACACCTTCATGGAAGGTGCAAGGTGGAGTTGGTAAGGGGTGCAGCATGGAGATGGAGCATCACCCAGGCAGAGTCTCAATAGCCAATTAGGTAGGGCTGCAAGGTGAGTGCTATGAACAGGGCAACCTAAACAGCAGCGAACTGAGCCACTTTGTCTCAAGTGCAGAATTTCTGCATTACTGGGTGATCTCCAGAGGAAGAGAGCCAAAGGAAGCCACCATGAGGCCTTTTGTCCCACTGGAAGGTAAAGAATGGCAGCGATTGTTCCACTTCAAAACATTTCTGTTGCCTTTTGTATTTAAAGAAGTTTCTTTCCACTCCACAGCTTTGAACATAATTACTTTCCACTGTAGTCTAACAGAGTCACTAAGCAGCTGATAAAAGGCAAAGGAATCAGGACTATTTTCCAACTGAAAAAAGGGCTTTTTTTATTGGAACTGATAACTCTCACCAAGGGCTCCAGGCTTCTGTTACATCAATTTGAGGAACTCATAATCTCTGCATTATGAATGTTCAACCAGTCTATTTCCTGCTGAAGTGCTTGGCGCACCTTGAGCATTGCTTGCTTCTGTTGTCATCCTCTGGTAAACAGCTTTTGACACATTTTCAATATGATTACATTAGAACAAGTGGGCTGTGATTGATAACCTAATATTCAGGCCATGCAAATCATCAATCACTGGAAGTATATTAATTATTCAATGTAACCGTCTAATGCAAGAATCAATGCTGGAAATGAAGAAAAGAAGCTCACAGTTCCCAGTAGAGTCAACAGTAGATAATAAAAAAGGAATACTAAATAATCTGAGTTTATAATCATCTTTTTAATAAAATCCATTTATTTAGCTGTCAAAAACATGGTACAATTAGGGTGGTGGTGGTTGTTTTTTAAAAAAGGAAAATAGGATAATGAAAATTATTATTTCCTTGAAGAAAGACGTTCATGCTTTTAAATAGTGATTACATTAGTGGCTTAAAAAATGATAGCTGTAAATGAAAGCAGAGATAGATTCTAGGACAAACTGTATCACGAGGGATTTAAGCTGTCCATTTTATATATGGGGAGTTTAGATCTGAAACCATGAGGGCATCTGCACTATAATACTCTTTAACCAGTTTGCTGGAAAGAAGTCAAGGGAACGATAGTTCTGTAAGATGATGATTGCTGTCTGACAGGAAATTCTCTTTATTTTCAAAGTTAGTGTTCCTATAATACCATAGGAAATGCTATATCGTAACTGACGAAGTGGTTTGAAAACCTTAAAAATCAAATCTCCATGCCAAGGTTTTCAGTTGCGACATACAATGTGTGAACACATGGAAAGAAAATGTACAGGTCACTGGTGTTGTTTTATTGCTGCTTACTTGCAAACATTTATCCCCATGTCTACATTGACAACAACACACATGTGCGGTAAAACCATCATTCCTTGAGAGGAGAACAGGGAATTATCTCTACAAACTGTAGTACTAAACTATTTTCAGGAGAAATGTTGTAGCATCTGAATTTCATATGAGAAATGACAATGGATTGAAAAGCAATCTGATCACTTACCCTATGGTAAGAACAAGGATTAATTAGAATGAAGTTAGCATAATCTTATGTTAGTTTACATTTGAAGGGCCAGTCTTCTCTTTAGGCAGTTTTCCCCACTCTTTTCCCACCATTTTTGTAGTTTTCCTGCTTTTGGGGGTCCGTTTTTGCACTTTAAATTGATTTATCTAATTATTTCCTGGTGCCACATGTATATGTAGTCATGTATGGACCCGAAGTGGGGAGGCGCCTGTATGCATGTGTGTGTGTTTGGATGGGCAAATGGACATATCGATATACAGAGGTACCTCGGGTTAAGTAATTAATTCATTCCAGAGGTCTGTTCTTAACCTGAAACTGTTCTTAACCTGAAGCACCACTTTAGCTAATGGGGCCTCCCGCTGCCGCCGTGCGATTTCTGTTCTCATCCTGAAGCAAAGTTCTTAACCCGAGGTACTATTTCTGGGTTAGCAGAGTCTGTAACCTGAAGCGTATGTAACCTGAAGCGTATGTAACCCAAGGTACCACTGTATTCACACTGCATTAATGTAAAATGTCAACCACTGTGGCCACTTGTACGAACAGCCATAAAGACGCTGTTTTTAAAACTAAAACTTTTTCTTTTAGCAAATACAGATGTCACACCTCCCCAAAAGACCAGCACAGCCCTTTTGTTGAGAGGATTGTGGAAACATACCACTATGTTGCCACCCTTTGATTGTATTGCCCACAAACTGTGAATATGCAAGACGCCTATCAGCAGCTGTTCCATAAACGAAAGCTACTATTTGCTCATGCCACCTCTTCTGCTGCCCTATTGAACATGTCATCAATCCTTCAACAGCTCTCCTTATACTGTTGCCAGTGTTTTGTTCCTGTTGCCCAACTTTTCTTTTTTAAAAAAAATAAATAGTAATTTGATTAAAAATGTCTGCAGTCAAAGAATCTCATGCAAAGCAAGCTCAATTATTCGAAACATCCCCTCTAAAGTTTTCTTTGAAATGTTAATAAAAACCTTTTTTTTGCAGGGACAAAACACCATTGGCAAACTAAAGGTGGCATTTAAGACTTGAAGTGTTAAATAAATTCCATAACGAATGCAGGCTGACGTTTACAGAACGCTGCAGTTAGTGGCTTCAGCAAAAAGCTGCAATGAGTCCAAACGCAGGACACAAAGAAATACATAGAATAATGAACAATATCACTACACAATGCAATACACAACACATAAATTAAGATGTGGAATTGGTTGTCACAAAACGTGTTTTAAAATGTTATTAAAATAGGGATGGGGAATCTGTGGCCTTCCATATATTGGTGGACTACAACTCCCATCATCCCTAGCCTGAGGCTGATGGGAGTTGTAGTCCAGCAGCATCTGCAGATCCAGTGGTTCCTCACTCCTGGACTAGGCAAATGTATAGGTCTATCAATGTCTCTTAGTCAAGATAGCTATAACGGGGCTTCCAAATTTGGAAGCAGTATGCTACAATGCTAACTGCAAAGGAACTATAGCAAAAGTGGACTACAGTATTGACTTCAGGATCTGTTTGTAGTCTTCTTGGGTGCATCTGGGTGGATTCTGTGGGAAGAAAGATGCTAGACAAGATAGGTCTTTGGTCTGATCCAAGGGGACTTTTCTTGTGTTGCTAATATGTGTGTGCGCAAATATATTAAATGTTATCAATTTCTTCTTGCATCTTAATACAGGAGTCAGTGACTGACTCTAAATCAGGAAAATGAACAGCAAAAAGGGAAAAAGCAATAGGATATAAGAGTCACAATCTGAGGGACCTGCTTCTACTAGGAAGCCACTTATTTTGATTATTGTCATTTATACATTGGGCATTGGGTCTTCTTTTATGATGGAACTCAAAATGATGTACCTGCAGATTCCAAGTAGTCTCCCATCAAGGAACTGGCCAAATCTAGCCAAATGAAGATTGCAATACCATGTGCCTTCAGACCATATCCTGGGACCTATTCTGTGGGAGTATTCTGCCAAGGGACAATGGGAAACTTTGATCACACACTCTAGATTTCAGGAGTTTAGACAGAAGGATTAACTGGAGAAAATCTTGTACAGTCCATAGCTTAGCTTAATACAGGTGAATGTGTACCAGGTAGGCAATTTGTTCTGTGCAAACTTCTCTGCCTTGTATCAGCCTCGAAAAAGAAGAGTTCTGTCCATGTCAAAGCATGCCAACTTCACATCAAGCAGTTTGCAAACAAGAGTAGTGAATGGCTTGAATGTGACTGCTTATTCCATTTGTGCTATTGGTGGGTGCATTGGAGAGGGTGATTTAATTATAATTGAGCATGGCAAGATAAGTGGGTGGATAATTATGTGAATAAGCATCAGTTGCGCATTTAGCTGATCAACCGTCAATGTATTTGCTTTAGCAAGAAGTATTGATGGATACTGAAATTTGAACTTGGGGTTAGGCATACCTGTTTTCCCGGGTGATGAAAAGTTGGCTACCATTTTGTCCTATGTAATACATTTTATTCCAGTGAATATCAAGCTTTAAATTGTGCATGCTGCAGCTGTGACAAACAAGCTGTTTTAGCTGCAGCACAGGAACTTTGTGTTCTGCTTTTTGTGGTCATGTTTTTCACTAGACCCTAGTCCTGGAACAGCCAATCAGCCACACACTATTCTCCAATGTACAGTGGTACCTCAGGTTAAGTACTTAATTCGCTCCAGAGGTCCATACTTAACCTGAAACTGTTCTTAACCTGAAGCACTACTTTAGCTAATGGGGCCTCCTGCTGCCGCCGCACCGCCAAATCACAATTTCTGTTCTCATCCTGAAGCAAAGTTCTTAACCTGAAGCACTATTTCTGGGTTAGCGGAGTCTGTAACCTGAAGCGTATGTAACCTGAAGGGTATGTAACCTGAGGTACCACTGTGCCGCGATTTGGGGCCTTCAGGGGCCTTCCCCAATACATTGCTGAGTTTTTGCAACTGTCAATAGGTTTTATCCTTTCGGAGCAGTTTAGTGCAGTTTTTAATGGCTTGCCTCAAACAGTTTGTGTAACCCTGCATTGAAGTGAGGTCACACAAGAACTTGCCTCAGGAACTCAAAGGAAGGGTCAGTAGGCTTGGTTGCATGTTTGTCAATAAATAGGGTATTCTATTACTCAAAAATTTACCCACTCCTTACCCTATATATGCCAACACAGTCACTTCGATCCATGACACTTTTATATGTGTCATATAAAGTTTATTCTGCACTTGTAAGGAAGTTCTCTCCTTGCCCACTGACATTAATCAGATGACTCCCCTGTATTTTTTTCAGCGCCTGTTAAAAACAAACTGTATGGCAAGTCTATCCAGACATGTAAAATTGACATATATTTCAATCTGTACAGTGGTACCTCGGGTTAAGTACTTAATTCGTTCCACAGGTCCATACTTAACCTGAAACTGTTCTTAACCTGAAGCACCACTTTAGCTAATGGGGCCTCCCGCTGCCGCTGCGCTGCCGGAGCACAATTTCTGTTCTTATCCTGAAGCAAAGTTCTTAACCTGAAGCAATATTTCTGGGTTAGTGGAGTCTGTAACCTGAAGTGTATGTAACCTGAAACGTATGTAACCTGAGGTACCACTGTCATTTAACCTTATAATGCATATGTTTAACTGTTGGTTATTCATATATATATATATTAACTTCCATTGATTTTTATTTACACTTTTAATGGATAGTTTGTATTCTTGGCAAATAGCTTACAGGTTTTCGTTTGCAAGTAAGTGGTATATAAATGTTAAATAAATACATTTTTATATAACTGATGGACATATATTTAGTTCCTTTTCTGTATGTATAAGATAAATAGAACAAGAACGCTTACTGTAACAATGGGGCAGGAAGAGAGATTTCTGTAATCCCCCTACATGACCACAATGTTGACCACAATGCATTCCCAATACTTTACAGTTATTTTGGTTCTCATTTTACCCATGAGTATTTGGTTACAACAGCAACACCTGGTGTCCTGTCTCCTACCAGAGCATGCTCAGGAAAAAGCAAAGTCCCGGCCTGTGAAGTGATGCCTTTTTCCTGTCTGAAGTTGGCGGGAAAAATCAGTCCCTTATATGAAAGGAAAGATTTGCTTTGCCCTTTTCTTTCTGTCTTACATACCATATTTTTCCTTGTATAAGATTCCCCCATGTATAAGACAACCCCTATTTTTTGGAACCCCAAATTAAGAAATCAATACTTTAAAGATCAAACAGAACTTTGATATTTTATTAAATATTCAAAGCACCGGCACAAATATTCAATGGAGCGTGTCTCCGGCAGTTCTGGCAGCTTCTTCACGGCCGCTGTGGAAAGGTAAGCAGTGTTTTCTTTAACCCCTGTACATTTGCCCCCCATGTATAAGACAACCTACAATTTTTGACTAAAAAAATAGCAAAAATAATTGTCTTATACATGGGAAAATACGGTATTTGTGTTTCTTTTTTACATGAGAACCGTGGAAAAGTTAGACTTTAAGTTATCTGAGAATCAGAGCAGTCCTTTGTAGATGGGCAGATGTTTCCCCTCAGAAAATTTTCCTCACATAGGAACATTTTGATGGGAGATGGGAAGATGGGATTGCCTTTGAGAAGAAGGGCATTCCCTGAGAAACAACAAGCAAGTCAGTCAGTAAGTAAGTCAGTGCCTGGTTTTGCCAGTTTCAACGAAGCTGTTCCAACATTGTGGCTCTGAAATGAATTATGGGCGAAGGCTGTCCACATCATGGTGCTTCTTTTCTCTCACAAATGCCATGAGTAGGGACTTGCTCTGGCCAGAGATTATAAGCATGTGTGTGTGATGTTGTGGTAATAATATAAGTCTGGAGGGAAATTGTCGCACACGTACAGGAGAATTTGGAAAAAAGAATCCTACAAACTCAGAGAAAGGGTCCAACCGCCTTTAAACACCTGAGACCCACAAACAAAGCGGTTGCAAATGGGAGCCATTATCCTACACATAATGTACAGAACCTACCACTCTCCCTCCTCCTACTGCCAGTTTGGAGCTCTTTCAGCAAAACAGCTGCTCTCAGCTCACAGGAGCGACTCCTGCTGCCTCACCCATCAAGACAACTAGTGAGTTTCCTCACAGAAATGTTTGGCAGGTTTAGTAGGCATTGGTTGCATGCAAATAGGTGCCGAATAAATCATTGTATATTGCAGCACAGCCCCTGAGGGGGTTTTGTACCTATGGAACTTGCTACTGTCACTCCACTTCCACATATACCTTAATCATGTTATTCATTCAGCAAGAAGGTTGAGCATTACAGCGAGAGACTTTAATCCCTCACTGCTGATGATCTGACTGTGAGAGACAGCACGAGAGCAGGAAACCTGGAGAAAAAAATTCTTGGGGCAGGATTCAAATACCATTTATTTCTCTACACTTGTTTTAGGCAAGGGCCTCATTATCAGAGAATTTACCTGAACCTCTTTAGAAAAAGTGACGGGTTTAGGGCCTATGACAGCAGGCCCCATGTGCCTAAAACAGGTTGCCACCAGATCCCTATAAAGCAGAGATTTTAAAGTGCAGATCTCTCAGGTCTCCAGTCTTTGGTTCAGTTTGTCACGTTCCTGAATCATTTTTCAGGTCTACTTGTTTTTAACCTTCACAAAAGTGCACTTGTACTTTGATGCAACGTATCATTCATATATACAGTGGCACCTCAGATTAAGTACTTAATTCGTTCCTGAGGTCCGTTCTTAACCTGAAACTGTTCTTAACCTGAAGCACCACTTTAGCTAATGGAGCTTCCTGCTGCTGCTGCGCTGCTGAAACCCGATTTCTGTTCTCATCCTGAAGCAAAGTTCTTAACCTGAGGCACTATTTCTGGGTTAGCAGAGTGCGTAACCTGAAGCGTATGTAACCCGAGGTACCACTGTATAGATATGGATATAGATAGATAGATTTATATTTCTGTGTGAAATCATGTCCAATATATGTAACACATTTTTGCATGTTATTTTCACCAGTATAATGCATTTTATACACATCCTAATATGTGTATATGGGACGCGGGTGGCGCTGTGGGCTAAAGCCTCAACGCCTAGGGCTTGCCGATCGAAAGGTCGGCGGTTCGAATCCCCGCGGCGGGGTGCGCTCCCGCTGTTCAGTCCCAGCGCCTGCCCACCTAGCAGTTCGAAAGCACCCCCGGGGGCAAGTAGATAAATAGGTACCGCTTACCAGCGGGAAGGTAAACGGCGTTCCGTGTGCGGCTCTGGCTCGCCAGAGCAGCGTTGTCACGCTGGCCACGTGACCCGGAAGTGTCCCCGGACAGCGCTGGCCCCCGGCCAATAGATGTGAGATGGGCGCACAAACCCCAGAGTCTGTCAAGACTGGCCCGTTCGGGCAGGGGTACCTTTACCTTTACCTTTAATATGTGTATATTATCCTAATATACACATTTTTGTGCACATATTTTGGCTGGAGAGATGTGCATTCAGGAAAATGTAAATTTTGAAGGTTAGCTGCATTTTGATCTGCAAACCGTTTCAGGAAGTGCAACCTAACTGAATTTCTCCCAAGTTTGATTTTGGTTTCAGGTATCTATAAAAGTTGCACTTTCTTGAAACAACAGTTATTCTTTAAAATTTGCAATTATGGATGGAAATGTATAAGGGGAAAATGGGGAACGTGTGTATGAAAATGAATATATTGTGAAAATAACACACAAAAATGCATTATAGTAGAGAAAATTGGCTTCAAAAATGTGTACATGGGTCAAAATTGCATTTAAAAATATTTATTAGGAGAAATTATCACTAAATTGCTGATGAGGTTTTTTTAAAAGCAACAAAACCCACAAATTGCTGAAAAATGTGCAGAGCTGAATTTAAGACTGGAAGATTGAGAAACTGAGAGAACAAAATAATAATAATAATAATAATAATAATAATAATAATAATAATAATAATAATTTCAATTTATATACCACCCTTTATCAAAAGATCCCAGAGCTGTACAACATTAAAAACACATTACAGAACCTCAATGATAAAAACAAAATAAAAAGAATACTGACAGAGACCATAATAATAAAATAGTCATCATTATAACTGTCCTCTCCCCCACATTTTCACAGGGCAAAGATTATTTGATAGCCATAGGCCTGAGTAAAGAGGAATGTTTTTGCCTGGCGCCTAAAGACATGCAATGATGGCGCCAGGCGAGCCTCTGGGGAGAGCAGTCCACAACTGGGGAGCAACCACAGAAAAGCCCCATTCTCTTGTTGCCATTCCCAGGGCAAAGGGCTGTTGAATTCTTCTCCCGCTGTGCTTTTATTCTGAAAATTACCCCAATACTAATGGCAAATTCCTCCTAGAGAAGAAAACAGCTTGGGAGAAACAGTTTTGGAGAGAAACATACAGGTAGTGTAGTGGTGATTTAAGAGGTTTCAGGAGGGAAGGTGTATGTGGCTCAGTCAGTGTGGTTCAGTTTAGTTCATCCTTTAATCTGAAGCTACAGACATTTTCATTAATTCATTAGTACCAGGATTTTCTATAATGTGGTGTTTTTTTAAAAGGGAAGATCTAGAGGCTCTGTCATCTGGAAACCCAGAAACATTTCCCCTCCCTTGTTCCGACAAAGTCCTCACTCTCCATTTCTTCAAAGTCTTCAATATATAGCCAGCTGTAGTCCCTTAGGTGATAAGTGAAAGCACAAAAATTGAAGAAAGAATAAATTCTGAAGACGTTTTCTGAAGATATCTGTGGGGTGGGCTGAGAAATAATTGCCAGCAGAAAAAAAGGAGTTTCAGTTACTATCCAGAATTATGGATCTTTACTTTGCTTTCAATATATTATGTAAGTTCTGCATTATATCACTTTCATCAATATAAAGTGGGAATGTGGATCTTGAGTAGAGTTATACACACACAATTCTGAATATTAACGTACGCTCAGAGGGTGAGAGCCATTAGTTTTCCAATCAATACTACTTGTATTACTTACTTTATTAAAATCAAATTCAGCACATTCAAGCATTTTATCGTTTTACATCACCAATAAAGGAAGAAAGGAAAGAATCAAATTATGGGACGTGAGTATCGACCGGCTTTCGAGTTTTGGTTATTCATTTAGGCACATCTGTCAGTTGGTCCTCCGTTATTCATGTAAACCTGCATATAGAGAGAGCCTCAGTACTCAGGCAGGAGCAAGTGAGGTAGTTCAGAGCAGTGAAAGCTTTGCACTGCCCTACGATGACTAAAAAGCTTAGACTCCATTTTGCTCAAGTATGAGCAACGCAATATGGTGTCAGTTCCTGATTTTATCTCCAGTTTCCTTATTGCAGCCAGACACCAATCAACAAACTCAGTCAAGGGCAACAGACTTAAAAATAAAAATAAAAATCCAAATGTCAATAGCCAATTATGCTTGGGAGCGTAAATAGTCAGGTAAAACTGAAGAGAATCATCATCATCATCTGGTTGGAATTAGAAATAGGGGAGAAATTTGGTTTCGTTTCACACACTTCCCAAAGTGAACTGAAACACAACGTTCCTTCAAAATCAATACTTCTCGCAATTTTGCAATGCAGTTCTCCAATCCACAAATGTCTATACGAGGGAAAGTGTACATAAAAATGCACATATTCATGAAAATAACACACAAAGGTGCATTATACGAAGCAAAATTCCACAAAAAATGTGTATAGTGGGATAAATTTATACTAAAACACTTTTTAAAAAATTACAAACTGATGCAGAAATGTAGCTAACTGAACTTAAAAAATGGAAAAAAATGAGAAACTGAAAATGACAGATTCATCCATCCCTACTTAGAATACAGTTTGGGGCAGGAAAAAACCTTACCATTTTTAAATTATCTTCTCATGTAACAACTGTGTGTTGACTAAAACTATTGGTAAAGGATCCCCCTCACAACACAGTTCCTACATGCATCAGCCAAAAACACCTGTCTTTTCTACCCACCTATTGTGCAGTAACAATAAGAGTTAAAGGATTGGAAGCAATTAGTAGAGGCTAGTGGGGGAAGGACTGGAACATAGGAAGCTACCAGGGCAGACTATTAGTCCATCCAGAACAGTATTGCCTTGACTAAAGGCTCTCCATGTTCTCAGGCAGAAAGAGGGGGTTTTCATATTCACCTGGTACCCAATTGCTTTAACCAAAAATGCCACACAATCTGGTTCCTTTTGCATTAAAAGTATGCCCCCTGCCACTGCACACTGACCCTTCCCCAAACATACCAGAGATAATTTAATGCCTTTGGACTCACCAACAGATTTGTTTAAAACAAAACCCCACTGTTGTCCAACTGTACCTCGGGTTAAGTACTTAATTCGTTCCGGAGGTCCATTTTTAACCTGAAACAGTACTTAACCTGAAGCACCACTTTAGCTAACGGGGCCTCCCGCTGCTGCCATGCCGCAGGAACACGACTTCTGTTCTCATCCTGAAGCAAAGTTCTTAACCCGAGGTACTATTTCTGGGTTAGCAGAGTCTGTAACCTGAAGCGTCTGCAACCTGAAGCGTATGTAACCCAAGGTACCACTGTACCAGGTTTCTGTCTCTTGGCCAGTAAGTAGTAGGAGCACTCTGTTTTGATTATATTTTTACATTGTTTTGGAAAGTTACCAGAGCATTATAAACCTTATTGCACTAGCCAAAGGCCATGGCACCATCAACAATCACTACAATAAAACCACTGTAAAATCTGCTAAAATTCTTTGTTACATAGGATGAGAGGTAATTATCATATAAACTATACAAGTCAAATCTCCGAGTCCCCTTTGCAGTTAATTGCTAATTTATCTCATTCTTTCACGCTAATCTTCTAAGCTGCCAGGGCATAGAGAGCTAATTTGTAACATTTTATGAACCTTTGATGAGAGAGAATGAGGGGTCAATTTTTCATTCGCTCTGTCCACTTTTTTTCTTTGCACCAACCACTACCGGTGGTGAACCCTGGCACCTCAAATTTCAGCAGTGCCTTGTGCAATGCCAAAATACAGCCCCCCATCTTGCCTTCCATTGGATGTCATAGTTGTGGCACCCCAGAAGCTCCATGCCTGGTGCAACCACATCAGTCACGCTCTCCTAGGTTTGCCTTTGCTATTTGCTGCTCCTGAACCACTTTGCCCTAAGTGGCTCTCATTCCCAAAGACTGTCAAGCCCCAGTATTTGGCCAAGAAACTCAAAGGCAACCAGACATCTTACTAGTCACATAATTTACATTGGGTATGTAGGATCCAGCCGTTTATTTGGGATGCCCTTTACCATCACAATTGGGATGTGGGTGGCGCTGTGGGTTAAACCACAGAGCCTAGGACTTGCTGATCAGAAGGTCGGCAGTTCGAATCCGTCCCTGCTCCTGCCAACCTAGCAGTTCGAAAGCACGTCAAAGTGCAAGTAGATCAATAGGTACCGCTCTGGCAGGAAGGTAAACGCCGTTTCCGCGGGCTGCTCTGGTTCGCCAGATGCGGCTTAGTCATGCTGGCCACATGACCCAGAAGCTGTACGCCGGCTCCCTCAGCCAATAAAGCGAGATGAGCGCCGCAACCCCAGAGTCGGCCCGACTGGACCTAATGGTCAGGGGTCCCTTTACCTTTACTTACCTTCACAAGCTGACAGAATCAGCTCATTTGCAACACAGGGCATACTTTACAGTTAGGTCTGGCATTCCTAACTGACATTTTGTGCCTTTAATTGTTGCACGACAGGCAGAAATTCAAACACCCATCATTTATTATCACAGCATCTCCATGCTGATAAAATGGCATCGGTTGAATTTCTGCAAGGCATATAGCTATTAAAGGCTCAAAGGATCTGTACCTGACTCTTTCCACCCCTCACAGAACTAAAAGAAGCTTTGGGCTGGTGCATCAGAGAAAGGGCATGGAAAAATCCTAATTACAGATCTCCTGTGTCACATTTGGCCTGGCTCTTTTTTTGAGAGTGGTGGAGGTAAACCTGTTTACAGTTGGCTGGGGAGCAAAGTCATAATTCATGAACTGGCTCTGCCCTGCCAGCCAAGCTTTCCTGTGGAAGAATGAACTATGTACAAGGCCTTGTACATCTAAATCTCTAGTAATTCCATTCCCGATGCAAACACGCTTATAGGTGTTAGCAGAACAGCATACAATGTAATTGGTTGAGTGAACTCACCAGAGCAGTGTGTAACCGGTTATTGAATCATCATAGTTTAATGTTAAGCGTGATGGATGCCTGCTGAATGGGTGAACAGTTTAGAAAAATATATTTAAGTTTTACTAAAAGTCATACATTGATGCAATATAAGCCCAGTCAGGTATTATTTGCTGAGGTCTGGCTTGCTTGAAGGACTCAGTTTCAAGAAATTGCAGTCAAGAAGTTTTAAATATGTCTTGTGCAAACACTGTTATCCTGGAACAGGGAGTGGGGAGAATTGCCAATATACAAATTAATTATTGTTGCACATTAGAAATGGGACAAAATGGGGGGCGGGGATGACTGGAAGAAACACAGTCAAAGATAAATCAATGGAAGGGTTATCACATAAATACACCCTCCCTACTTACAGAGAATCCTAATGGCATGAGCACAAATACAGGCACTTCCCCTTAATTTTGCACCACCTTAGACATAAAATACTCTTTGGATTTTTCTCCTTCTTAACCTGATTTTTATACTGGAAAATATCTTCACATTTATTTTAATGGCCACCATAAAACCTCTTGTTCTAATGCGAAGCATCATATTACTTGTATTATTGAGAAAGCATGTATGTGCAGTTTTTATTTTATCTCCTTCCAAATTTGTTTTGTCATATTGCTGTTCTACATCAGCATAACACCCATGCTGATAAAAATAAAACAAACCAGAGAAAAATCCTATTGAAAACATTAAGCAGTAAACTTAAAATCACATTAATTTCAATGAGATTCAAAGCAGCCTGGCTCCTAATTCAGAATAAGAATCTCGGTTTACATATTTTTTTTTAAAAAAAGGAAAGGATTTGTAGCTGCAGAGGCTTAGAAACATGTGAGTAGTGTCCATTGAATGCTCAGGATATGCCTAAGCATGACATCCAGCTGTCAGTTATTATGCTTTAGTTGTCTGAAAAACCTTATATGCCATAAAATGTACACTGCTGAAGATGGTAGGGGAGAATGTGAAATACTATGAAAATATTTGTCCATTCAGAGTGAGGGCAGAAAGCATCAATCTTACTCTGGCTTGACTTCATGACATCACCACAAATGCCAAATTGGATCCAGGTTGGAAGTCTATTAAGAGTAAATACAAAGCCCCATGTTCCTACTCTGATTTGCCTCGTAACATTGTCACATATTCAGACTGATTCCTAGTGTGACAATGTGCAACCATCCTTGATCCTTGATTAAATGAGATTGCCTTAAAGAAGCCAGTGTTGTTTTAAAATAGTTTTAAAGCTGCAGGCTGTAGCAAGCCAAAGGCCCATCTGCTCCAGGATGTCTTTGGAAGCCCATAAACAGCAGTACTTTCCCTACTTCTGATTCCCAGCAACTGGTATTTGATAGCTCTCTCTTCTCCATGACTTTGTTTAAAGCCATCCAAGATGGTGTCCATCACTGCCGAGAGAGAGAGAGAGAGAGAGAGAGAGAAGCAAATTCTATAGTTTTGCTATGCGCTGTGTGAAGAGGTCCTTTCATTTGTCTTGAATCTTCCAAATTTTAGCTTCAATGGATGGCGCAAAAATTTTGTATTATGCCATACCAGGCATAATTATTTATATACCTCTATCATGTCCTCCCTTTGCCTTTTTTCCTCCTAAACTAAAAGACCCCATATGTTGAAACCTTGCTATTAGCCTCCCCTCTCATAGGTTAGTGTCAGTACAGTGGTACCTCGGGTTACATACGCTTCAGGTTACAGACTCCGCTAACCCAGAAATAGTACCTCGGGTTAAGAACTTTGCTTCAGGATGAGAATAGAAATCACGCAGCAGCAGCGTGGCAGCCCCATTAGCTAAAGTGGTACCTCAGATTAGGAACAGTTTCAGGTTAAGAACGGACCTCCAGAATGAATTAAGTACGTAACCAGAGGTACCACTGTACAAAAAATTTGAAGTACTCAAACCAGAAAACATAAAGAAATGAGCTAAAACATTCATATCAGAATCTATAATTAAAGGTGAATATGAGGATAGTGTACAATGCTGTCCTGCTATGAACATTTCTACTTGAAATTTACTTATTGCAAGACTATGCCAAGACACAAGTGAAACGTCTTAATCTGAAATATTCTCCTTTTCCACAGACGATACCTCATTAGTCATCTCATTCATCAACCAATTTTTAGACCCAAATCCACTCATTAATTTTGGCAAGGGATAATTTTGTGAGCTGCATCGCATTTACCCAATTGGAAAGCCACTGTCGTGGTCCTCTATTAAGAGTGAGTCAGTTGATTCTCATTCTGCCATTATAATGGGAAAGTTGGTGGTGGGGGGGGAAATATTGATGGCTTTTAGTTAGAAAATGGTTCAATTAACTGATTTGAAACCTGGCAGTGTAGGACAGGTGTGCTTGAGAATGGCCAAATTTGGTATAGAAAGGATAAGAAATGGGTTATTGTGAAGGAGTCAAATATTTGACAAAAGACTCTGCTATATTGACAGATGCTGTGCGTTTTTCTTCCATGGGCTTGCTTGTGGTTTTCTAAAAGGTTTCTCAATTTCTGTGTCTTTTGAGAAATGTTTTTGTTGTTGTTAGATCAAGGGCAATGTCTAGGAGTAACATAACATGTTTCTAGTTTTTGTTAAAATGGCATTTTTGTGACCAGTGTTAGTCAATGGGGTATCGTAAGGGTGTTACCCCACACACAAATAGCATAAAGCTGTTTTGAAAGAAGGTGGATAGAGTGGAATGGAATGTTGCATGGATTGAGAACCAGGCAGAGCAGACTGGTTCAAAAGTGACAGAAGGTGCTTGTGGAAGAGACAGAAAGGGACTGGGAGGGAAAAGTAAAAAGAAAGAGAAAGGAAACTATATTTTTTAATGTATTTATATAAGTGTCAACAGATGTGGCCCTAATTTTAAGGATGATTCCGTTGAATCTCATTCCACCATTATACTGAGAAATGTCTGGTACAATAAGTTCTACGGTTTATCGTTTGAAAATTGGTCAACAAATTGATTAAAAAACTAGCAGTGTAGGACTTTGAGGGAAGTCCATGTTGGATTTTGGGATAGAAAGGATAGGAAATACCCTGTTCTAGTGTAGTTAAATGCTCAACAATATTCAGTCATGTTGACAGGGATTGTGAATTTAAACTTCCGTAGATTTTAATAGGATGAATTTTCAAGACATATTTCTTTGTTCGTACTGTGTGTTTTGGGAAGCAGCTTGTTGTTTTGGGTCAGGGGGAACATCTAGTGTGTGACTTTACCCATGAAATGTGTAACATACTGTTAGGTTTTATTTTATTTTATTAAAAAGGCATTTTTTCTGACCCATGTTGCTCAATGGACTTGGCTTATCCTGCTGTTGCTAGGCAATATTTTATGGCCAATCTTAGCCTCTGGAAGTATAAAAGTTTGCTGTTGCTAGGGTAGATTCTTACATACCGGGGCTCAGCTTGAAGAGTTTACAGTTCAGGTAGGTCAATGAGTTTGCAGATAGGTGTGAATGGAAATCGAGAGAAATAATTATAGAAGATAAGTAAAGATGAGGCATGGAGGAGATAATTTATCTGAGGTGCACAGTGTCTGGATTTTTGATGGGCTTTTGAAGGTGCAATAGAACTGGGAGGGAGATTTAGGGGGCAACTTTATGACTCTGTGCTTTATTTCCTAAATTTTATCTTTTCTCATTGCATTCTTTAAAGGTTACACTTGTCAACTGACCTGAAAACCCTCAGATGGCCTTATTTCTGTGCCTTTAACAACTATACAACATGCAGAATTTAGCCAAGGTGATTGTAGAGCATGGGAACCAACATGAACCCTTGTCTGCCAACAAACTGTCTGCTACAAAGAGAAAAGCAGCAACAGCCAGTAAAAGTAGGCATCTACAGTGATACCTCGGGTTAAGAACTTAATTCGTTCTAGAGGTCCGTTCTTAACCTGAAATTGTTCTTAACCTGAGGTACCACTTTAGCTAATAGAGCCTCCTGCCGCCACCGCCTGATTTCTGTTCTCATCCTGAAGCAAAGTTCTTAACCCGAGGTACTATTTCTGGGTTAGCAGAGTCTGTAACTTGAAGCATCTGTAACCTGAACCGTCTGTAACCCGAGGTACCACTGTACATTGAAGACACAGGAGACCAGCTAGGGGGGGAAAGTTGGCAATCCATGCTCTTCGAAATGGTGTGTGGTTTCTTATTAATGAGGATATTTCTTCATGTCTTTGTCCACTGAGTCTCTCATTTTCAGTTTAATGTTTGCCTGATCAAGTGTTGCAGGTGTATCCTTCTCAAAATGTAATCAAATTAACAACAACAACAAACACTTTCAGTTTAACACTTTTTGTGTTTAGGATTTGTGTCTAGCATGTTCACTCAAGCTCCCACACGCTGAGAAATTACAGCAGTTAAGGGCCACAACAGGTTATTTACGAAATACTGCCATGGTATCTCCTATCTTGGGGTTAGTTCCACCTTCATCACTGCCTTGCAGCTAGATGGCTGTCAGCGACATTGACACAAGGAACCACGCAACTGAAGCTACTGTTCCATGTTACAAAACTGACATTTTATTTTGGTTAATTGAATAATTTGTACAAATACTGATTTCCAAAATCACAGCGGTAACAATGTCCTTAAAATGCAATCCTTTCATATTTTATGTCATCAAGAAATGATATCACACCAAATTTGCATTCAGCGTATAGGATTGGTCACCTTTTGAAATTTATTGGTGTTCTGAAAGTTCTCTTGTGGCCCATGGTGGGAAAGAAACCTCCGAAATAAAAATAAAATAAAATAAACACCGCAAGGATTTAAATCACTTATTGGTCTCTAGAGACCAACTCTCTGACTCTTTTAAGTTTTTCGTCTTACAGGAAAAATAAAAAGGGCAGGCTGAGGCCACCACTCTGGGGTCTTTTATAATTTTCTATCAATGCTTAGTTCTAAAAGCAATGTTCTCTTTGCAAATCGCATGTTTTGCACATGATGCTCCCAGTCGCCTCTATCCAGTAATTGTTTGCTGCACAAACTCTGTAGCACATCATTAGTCCTGGCACACATCTATTTCTACCCATAGTAACTTTTCCAAAATGAAAAAGTGCCATGCAACATTACAGCTTCAGTAAATTTTCCGGTGCAGGGTTAAGCGGAGAAAGTACAGGAAATGCAATTCAGGAAAAGCTGCTTGCATTACAGTTCATATCTTTTAAAAAGTCCCTCTCCCCCCTCCCCACCCCGCCACTCATACGCACACACTCTTCTCATTCTTCCATTTCTCCAATGAGACTCTAAGAAATATGAAAATTTACATGATCACTTCTGACAGTTCTTGGCAACTGGGAAGGCATGCAATGGAAAGGATCATTCTCTTCCGATCCAAGATTAAATTTGGACTTCAACACAAGCCTCATTTAGGCAGCAATTAAAGAACCTCATAGACTGAGGGAAAATTAAATGATGAATGCAAAGAGGCTTATTTAATGGGGATATTAAGTAAACTGCTGGTAAAAATGCCCATTTATCATCCACTGATTCCTAATTGGTTTCCTGTTCCTGCCTGCATGTAGCATTTTCAGAAGGAATTACCTTCCTTTAGTGCAACCGTTGCAAATGAAATAAATCAAACCCTCTGCATTTTAGCTAATTTGGATGGAGGCTATATAGGAGAGCTGAATCATGTGACGGCATTTGCAATTAATGCTCATCATAGTTTTTAGCATCAGAAGCAGAAAGGGTTCAGTATAATGCTCCCTGACTACCAGGGCCACAATTTCAAAATAAAGATTTTCTTTTCAAAAAAGGGGGGAGGATGCAATGCACACCTTTGTAAACAACTGAGTATCCCTTAAGCTTCATGGCCATTGTCTGCCGTTCTTGTCCCTTAAAAACAGCAGTCTGCTTTTGAAAATGAAGCTCTGGAATTTCAGTTCTTTAGACTCCACCCACTTTGTTTAATAGCAGTGAAGAGCCCATCACCACAAGGATATCTTTAGACTCTGAAGGTACATTCAGCATACCTACAAACACAGGCCAAGTTGTATCCTGTGTCAGGGAGGCTGGGCTGGGCCTGCTTAGGATATTATCTTACCAAGCTTAGAAATGGCAGGTGCTTCTGTTTTTCTTAAAGAAGAAGCAACCCCCCCTTTTTAAAAAAGTAACATCCTTGTATAGGTTTTCAGCCATCACTTACAGCAGCAGCAGCAAAAAAAAGGGAGGCATAATAATGTGACTCAGTGAAAGAACTCACATTTATGTGGCCCCATAAAAGATGCACAAATGTTTAATATTTTAATATTTATATGGAGGTGGCAAATTTTGTCCTTGCTCAGGGCACCATATTACCAAAGTCCATCCTGATCTTGTCCTTCCTCACAAAGGAGCCCAGGGATGTGTCAGGGATCTTAGTCAGGAATCATGGGACCTTTAGTCAAACAGCAAAGTTTAGCTACCCTTGCTCTGAACAATAGGCTATTTAATAGTCATCCTGATGCTTGATGCAAATTAATTCTAAGATTTTAAGGGGAAAGTATACCTATTATTAGCAAGGGTGACCAGCCCAACAAGGCCACGAGAGGCACAGCAACTTGATTTCATTTAATTCAGTCATTCAGAACAATAATCCTTGGCAACTCCCAAACGGCACATCGTGGTATATGGAGTATGATTATATTCTTATTGCCTAGATAAAAACTACACAAGACATGCAAACGGTTGTAATGTAGCCTTTATTTCCAAAAAAGAAAAGAAAAAAAGATGAGGATTGGAATTTGAGTAGAGGGGTGGGGGCTTAACCCTTTCCTTACTGACAGTCTCCCACAGAACATCATTCCTTAGCTGTTCATTCCTCATCCTACCCTATCTGCAGCCACACAGGAGTGAGGAAAGATCAGCTTGGGGGAAAGTTTTAATAGAAAAATGGCCAACAGGGAAAAAGATTGATCATCCTCTTTGCCTCCCACTGCAGCCTCCTGGGCCTGCTTTCATTTAAAGCAAGCAAGCAAGCAAAAAACAAAACAAAACACAGTGGCTTTGTTACTGTGTGTGTACTGTGTAGCTTAACGCTTGCTATTAGATACTGATGGCTGTACCCAGAAGACATTTCAACCCCATACAATTCCTCAAGAAGGGACTGCACATTTTGACATACATTCACTTCCCGCAAATGTTTTTAAAGGGGTTGTTGTTTACAATGTCGCTACAGAGCTTCTCTAAGCAGCTTAAAATGTTTGCGAAATTAAAAAGAAAGAAAGAGGCAGCCCTCAGATCACCTCATAAGTGGTGTACATGTGCAGTTCAGTCCATGGCGCAATCCACAGATCAATGCTCTGCACAATTCCGGGGTGGGGAATGGGAAGGTTTGCTTCAAAATGTGGAGTGAACCAGAATCTTTCCCCAAGCCTACCTGGGGATGGTGGAAATTGGTATCCAACAACATCTGGAGGTCAGCATGCTGTTTACACTTTGGAGCCCAGCACTGTGGAGGCACTATTTGTGAGAACTAGAGGAAAGGAAACAACTGCAGAAATTATGACGGCCACATCTATAGTCCACTGGGCTCCCATTCAAATTATTTTATGTGGGGAATGGCAGAGTTAAGTAAAAAAATATCAAGAAGACATGATGTCTGCACTTGTGATGAAAAATCATTATACCAAAACAGAAGACACTTAGATCTCAGGCAAAGGCACAATGGATCAAACATATAAATGGGAGAAAATGGGACTACACTGGATGTGAGATTTAATATAGAAGAAAATATTCTTCTCGTGTTATCAAACAAAGTAAAAAGGTACTAATTCAGAACTGATAAAGTCAAACAATAAAGGAAATCCTAATTCATTAGATAGATGAAGCAATTATGTATCACCCTTTCCTTTTTATTTTTCACTTTTATAAAATCCCTTCCAGGAGATCAAATTAAAACTAGACTAAATTAACATTTTAAAAAGTCAGGAGTAAATGTTACACCAGAGTGATTCTAACCACACTATTCTTTACCGTCATGATATTAGGCCTTCTCTCCCCTTTTAGCTTCAGCACTAGAAATTAATAACATTTCCACAGGGGCTCATTTTTCTTGAAATTAGATTATTCAGTAGAGCCAGTCAGAAGAAACAAAAGCATTACTCAATGTGATTGGGTTGTTAGCACGTCAGCTGGATCTGCACACACAGACACCCAAAAAAACAACAACTTTGCTCATTCAGTGTCCCAAAAGAAATGCAATATTCATATAAAACATTTATCACATGTCTGCACATTTAGCAAATGTCTCTGTTTAAATATATGGCAACTTGCTGGGTCCTCAGCATGTTCAATCTAAGGTTTCAATGCGCTTTGCAGCGTTGAAGATGTTGCCCACCACTATCACAAGCAGTTATTTCTCTACTAATAGAGCAATCATATGAAATACAATGAGCCTTGCACAAGTCACTTACAGTAAATAATTTCACAGCTCATCCCTACCTTAATGATATTTTAAAATCTGTGAGCACAATGCTATTCATTTCTAACCTGAAAGTCCAACATTTGACAGATAAATTCCCCTTAAGCTAAAAAAAGAAAGGAAATGCACAGAGAATGTAATAATTAGAATGAATTATCCATTATGCAAAGCATCCTTTGCATTGCTGTAAAAAAGCCTAACAGTGATGATGAGGGTGGGGGGAGTTGTTGCCCAGCAGTTGTCGATTTTCTAAATTCTCGGGTGGAGAGGAGGCACACAATGCAATAAAGAAAAACCTGCCCTTTCTGTGAACATCTAGCTGACATGTCACTTGCTTTCAAAAATGTAAGTGATTTAAAGAAAAGGCTAAGCAGAAACACACATCAAGTGCCACCATTTTACTACCTGCTTTAATCACATGGGGTTCCCCAAATGGTTTGGGCTGTTGGTTGTTACAGACGAGATTTTCTGTACTGCGATTAGGAATTCTGAACAAATGTGGCAAGCGAGAGAGAGAGGGAGATGGGGAGAGAAATGTAGCAATGGTTAAAGCATAGTTTAATGACTCCAATCTCAGTCACTTTTTCATACGTATTGTATGTGCAAGTCCATAGTACAGCATAATGTGTCATAATTTGGCCTCCAATTCTGACAGCAGTGCCTGACTTGGGCATTAAATCATTGCCCCAAGGAATTCACATTCTGGCAATTCCTGATGGGTAGGGCTGTCATCTCCTCCCACACATTACCTATCACTTTTGACATGATTGAATCAAAATTAGTCAGTACATTTAGATGTAAATTAGAGACATCCAAGAATAATAATGAGCACAAAAATATAGCTCTGTGAAATTGACACAGCAACAGCTTACTAAAGTCTTCCACAGTGCCCTGGAAATTATTAATACAGTGATAACAAAAGTATTATATCAAAAAAGCAAGGGGGAACTTTTTTTCCTTTTTTGGGGGGGAGGGGCATATTTAACTAAGCCTCAAATCCCAAAGACGCTTCAGAATGTTAGCTCATCTTGCAATTATAATAACCAAACAGTAACCAAATTGTGTATGCATTGGACGTGGGAGTCGGGGAGGGAAAGAGAGATAATGGCCAACTTACAGAGTGCACAGGAGCTGCACATACTTCCTTGGCAGATGTTTCTTATTTACAGTATACTTTTACTATATAAATGCTTAAAGGCCCTTATTAAGAAAACCTTGGGTTGACGAAGGTAATAATTATTATTTTCACTTTGCAGACTAAGAATTGAGGCTAAAGCACAGCTCAGTGCATGGTGACCACAGAAAAATCAGCTGGTGATGGGTCTGGCCTGTAGCAAACTGGCATGCATACCCCAATGACATGTAGGGTTCTCAGCATATATTGGCTTTTGACACCTGATTTCAACAGCTCAAACACTTTGGGTTTATATTCAGATGTCAGTCAAAAGCCTCTATCTCCCCTCTACCTAATGAAATCCAAAATGGTGCCCCTGCGGACTATGCAATTTTTATTCACTTGACTTATACTAGAAATCATTAAGAGATATATCTTGTGTGGATGGTCAGACACGTTCTGTGGTTTTGTGAATATGTAACTTGTCTGCTTCCTTCATGTTCCGCATACTGATTGGTCCCATCAAATAAATATATCACCGATTTCATTGTTTCACCAAAGGCCAACACATGACAATGTTGTGTTGCAGAAGACATTCAACCGCCAGCACGACAGTTTTCTATCAGGGAGCAGTTGTGCAAAAGTATCCTGTCCTGAAATCAAGGGAGCCTTGAGTGATGGGGCCTTCATCTCAGTATTCAAACCACTGTGATTCTCCACCTCCAGGTAATATGACTGCATTAATTACCTAGTGTGCTTTGTAACACAACATCTCTAAGTCAAAATACAGTTTTGGCATTACTTGCCCACTTCTTTTTGTGTGGTTGGGCATCACCCCATAGGACTAGATACCGGTAGGTTTTAAAAAGACGATCAATGCATATTCTGTTGTTTGACCTGGAGATCCCTAGAAATTCTGCAACCTGAAAATCAGCAAGAACCAACCATCTCTAGCAAAGGGGAAATCTAAATACAGTGGTATCTCAGGTTACATACGCTTCAGGTTACAGACTCTGCTAACCTAGAAATATTACCTCGGGTTAAGAACTTTGCTTCAGGATGAGAACAGAAATCGTGCTCCGGCGGCGTGACAGCAGCAGGAGGCCCCATTAACTAAAGTGGTGCTTCAGGTTAAGAATGGTTTCAGGTTAAGAACGGACCTCCGGAATGAATAAAGTTCTTAACCCGAGGTACCACTGTAACAGTAAAGCTTTCTTTTTATCTGTAAAAGCAAGCACAGTCCACAATTGAAATCGACAGATAAGAGAGCGCTTGCTCTACTCTTCAGTGCTCTGAATACTCATCCAGCCCCAATGAAGAATCTGGGGTTCCAAATCTCACTGCTTTCTGTTGATTCATTAGCGTGTATTTTTCTTCAGCAACATACCATGTAGCCACCCTACCACCACACCCTATTTATCTGTGTAACAAACAAGAATACCAGGCAGGCTATAAGGGATGGAGGCCATGACTAATTTTCAGGCTGCTGGATGTCCTTCCTGCCTCCTGTACAGAACATTGTCAGCAATTGGCCTCATGCAAGCTCAAGTCTCTGATTAGTATAAGGTGAGTCACACATGGCATACTGCACACAGTGAGGCCTCATGGACAAAGAGTGGAAGTATCTGCATCACAGAATTGTAGAGTTGTAAGGTATCCCAAAGGTCCTTTACTCAAACCCCCTGCATAAGCTTTTTTGTGAATGCCCACCATAGCCATGTGTGTTTCCACACTGCGGTCAGAGTCCCTTTGATCTTACTTATAGGACATTCAGATGTGAAAGCCCCAGGCAGCTTAGATGTACAGATTTCTCTTGGCTGGATAGTGCACAGTGTACAGTTGCAGCAACAAGCTTTCTTCCAGGCAGCTTTTTAATGTCGTGGTTCCAGGACTCAACCTAGAAATCGAAGGCTTCCTGCCCTCTTCAGGAAAACTCAGCTTCCTGCCCTCTTCAGCATTCCAGGTATCTGGGCCATTTTTTTTTTTTTATTTTTAGATGCCTTCTTTGCACCTGTTCCTGGAAAAATCTTACTCTTCTTTTATCCCTCTTCAAAAACCTAGTACTTCTACAACTGCTGGAGCCATACAGGACTGCATCTGTTCTGTGATCACACTCTGAAGCAGTGGCAAGCAAGGGAGGTTAATGGGAATGTGAAGGGATCAGCAGAACCATAGATACAGCAGCTGCATTCAGTCTCAAGGTCCAGAGCTTTTAAAGTAGCAAGTACAAATGCCCAGGCAACACTGTTTGCAGATGGAGACCTCCTCTTGCTTGCTCCCTTGCCTGCCTTGCTCACTTCCACGAACCTGTTCCTCTCTCTTCCATTAATTCAAGTGCCCTCTGAATGTCCCTCTGTCACACACCTCACTGTTCCTGCTGTGCCCAAGGATGTCCTTGAAAGACTCTAGCATTGCCTCAGACATTATCACCTGCTAACTTGCTGCAGTTTGTGCTGCTCTTAAAGGGACAGCTGTGGGCAGCATGTTAAAAAGCTGGCAACCCAATTTTTAGGAGCCACAATTACCCTAACGAAATCTGGCTTTGTTCCAGAGGACTGGCACCTCCTTGGAACAGCAAGGAATATAAGAAGTTCTGAAAGAAATTGAACACACAGGGATATAAGTGCCTTTTTAATTTGGTGGGATCATTTCTGTGTGTTAATTGTGCCACTCTGCAGCCCGAATAAACCCAGCCTCTATCCCTCACTTAAAGCAAGCATTCAAAAATGTCCTGAAACCTTGCCTGCATATGAGAGGCTTAGCGCTGAATATCTCCCTAAAGTGTTTGATTAGCCTTTTGCCAGAAGGGAAAGGAAATTAGCTGGAATCGTTTCTGTGTCAGTTGGCCGATATGAAAAACTCTGTGCCAAAAATAGTTAATTTGTCCATGTATTTACTCATAGTTTCATTCAACAAAGGCATTAAATGCGGGTCAAGTCAGTAACGTGAGCGTCAGAACTATTTCATTAGAGCTCATAAGTCAGAAAGTCAAAATAATTTCTGAAGCAATCTCACAACCATTCGAAGAAAAGCCTTCCCCCCAAAGTTTCTATGTCTGATAATATTTGGTTTTCTTTAGTTAATTACTGTAATGCTCCAAACCTTTTTAGAGCTGTTGTCAAAGGAGGACCACCATTAACAGGGTGGGGCACCCACCCTCACACTACAAATTGGGGAGGTGCCTATATCAAAGGACAACAAATGGTCAATTGTTTTTGTTTTACCATCTTGGTGTGGGACACCATTTGGCTTTTTCATTTTTGCCTCAGGCACCAAAATGTCATGGCCCGTCTCTCATTATTGAGTAGCCACAACCATCACTAGGGTTGCCGGCTGACAAAAGCAACCTAGCTTGCTCCTCTGCCTTTAGTAGCAGCTTGATTTGCAGAAATAAACAGGTAAAGCTTTTCACAGCATGGGAAGTAAAATCCCTCCATGCTTATGTTTGTAGATCAAGCTGCTTGTTAAAGGCATAGGAACTGGTATTAAAAGGTTAGCAGTCCTGTCATTTTATTCAGCTCCAAGATTACTGGGGAGGTCTTTGCTTGCTACAGAAATAAACTTGCCAGGTCTCGTATCTAAGATGGCTCCAGTACTTTTAAACTTGTGGGAATAACTGCATATGATAAAAACTCATGAGACAGGGCATGTAATTTTTAAAGGCACAGAAACATTATTGGAAGTTCTGATGGGCTGAAGATCTGAAAAACAGATGAACGTTAAAGATACCCTGAATGAAATCACAATTGCTAGCAAAAGGGTTTTATTTTTCAAAGTTGTCAGCATTTTACTAAGTTACCAGTTCAGATGAATATGTATAGCATAAATATGTCTAGAAGAATGTCCAGTATGCCCTCAAAATGCAGAAACAACATACATTAGTACAAGCAAGCAGAAACAGAATTCTCAGTCTCCTCTTTCTCCTCTGAGTTCCTTAACCAATTAACAGTCAAACTGGGACATGCCAGTTTCCCATTCTATTTTATTCTATTTCATTTCTGAGCACCCAAGCCTGAAGAAAAATCTTGTACAGTTTGAAAGCTGACAATACTATTGTAAATCCACAATAGGACAGTGATCTTCATACTTCCTGCACATACCTGGTAGATTTCCAGATTCCTTGACCAGATTCCTTGACCAGATTCCTGTGTCTTTAACAGCTGTATAACAAGAAGTTAATCCTGCTGTCATTTTCTGTTTTTCTCAGTTTCTCATTTTCAAGTCTTAAGTTTGTCACATTTCCATATTAGTTTGTGATTATTATTATTATTACGGAAGTAGCAATGAAAATTAATCGGTATTATAATGCACATTTATCCAAATATATACATTTTTGTATGCAATTTTGCCTAATATGTACATTTTTTTCAAACAAATTCTGTAATAAAATGCATGATTCTTCACACACACACATATATATATAAATTTGTATACAACCCTATTCCCATAGATCTCAAGGCGGTTCACAACATAAAATTACAATATAAAAAACACAGAATACATAATAAAAACAAAAACCCAATAACCCCCCCCCCGTTTTACACACTTTCTTCTTCCATATATATCCTTCTACACTTTTTTGGTTGGAGAAGTACATTGCAGAATTTGGAGAAGTTGAAAAGACAGCTGTGCTTTGGTTTGTGTATTGTTTTGGGAAGTGTAAATTAGGTTAAATAGATAATAAAATGTGAACTTAAGCAATTTTTTCTCCCCCATAGCTAGTTATTTTTACTACATCTTCTTTATCCCTGATCTTCTTCTTCTTCTTCTTCTTCTTCATTATCATCCCAAAAAGATATTGTCCCATACTTCAAGACCACTAAATATGAAATTGCTTTGGAATATATAGTTGTAATGTGGTCCTCTGTGCAGTTATCCACCACAACAATTATCTGAAATCAGGCAGGCAGTGACTCAATAGAGGGCTTTCCCACTTTGGGAACCCCCTTTTCTGGAACGTTCATCTGGTGCTAACTTTGATATTATTCCGACACCAGCCAGACATAATTTTTTGGTTTGCAAGAATTCCAGCATGTGAACGGTTCCTGACTGTTATTTTTTATGTTGGATTTTATCACCCTGCCATTTGTGTATTGAATTCTTCTTGTTTTATTTACTGTTGGGTTGTTCTGATGCACTCCACTGAAGGGTAGCTTAGACATTTTCCAGGAAAATAAACATAGGGACATACCATCATACGGTATCTTTCCTTTGTCTACCTCAGTTGAGAAAATGGGAAATGGCAACTATTTTGAACAATCTGTAAATCTAACAACAACAACAACAACAAAGCCAATTCTGTAACTTGTTCTGGTTCTCTGTGATTAGCCACAACCACCTTGATCTATTCACTATTTCTGTGGATTTTGTGTTTTCTTAATGAATCGGCTGAGGAAATGTACAAATGACAGCACTCTAAGTACAACTGAGACCTCAGCCATTAATTAGAACTCATTTGTTTCTCATTCTGAGCAGCACTTGACTTGCACAATTAGGCCTGTTCAAAATCATGACCGTACAAGCAAATGTGATTGGGACAATAAACATGCTTAATAATAAGCACATGTACTAAAAGAGCAGGACTGATTCACATTATGGCTGACTCCAAGAAGTAACACCATTTTGCTGTGTGGCATAGTTTTTTCTGTGTGCATCACAACAGGTCTGGCCCTGCCATGTGGTAGAATGAAGAAGCTGCCTCAGGTGGCGGATTTGGAGTTATTAAATATGTTTTCGGTGAGCTAATATGATCGAGGAACATCATATTAGCACTCCAGGTATGTCTAATATTTGACTTTAGCAGCATGATTGTCATGGCAACATAGGGATTTGTGTTCATCATCAGTTTTGGGGAGGACCAGAGTCTCTCCATGGAGATACGTGTGCGTCATCTGAATGCTCATTTTGTGTCGTGCTCCAACCACAGTAGTTAGACTGGGGAAAGAAATAATTAATGGAATTGAAATGAAATTAACCCATTAAATGCTCTGAGGAGCCGTAGCCTTGATGAAGCCACTCAGGGATATGGTTCTAATCAGAGATCACCCCAAGTGAAACATGTAAACTCAGCTAATGCAACAGACTTCAGTGCACATAATGGAACCTCTTCCTCTTCCTCTCCTGTCCCATTCAGCCCCCAGCACACCCTCAAAATCAGAACCAGAAAAGATTTTTTGGGGGGTGGGGAGGAAATGGAACCCCCGTTGCACCAATGGAACATTGCAGCATTGGATTGTTGTTGTTTAGTCGTTTAGTCGTGTCCGACTCTTCGTGACCCCATGGACCAGAGCATGCCAGGCACTCCTGTCTTCCACTCAGTGCACTCCCACAGTTTGGTCAGACTCATGTTTGTAGCTTCGAAGACACTATCCAACCATCTCGTCCTCTGTCGTCCCCTTCTCCTTGTGCCCTCCATCTTTCCCAACATCAGGTGCTTTTCCAGGGAGTCTTCTCTTCTCATGAGGTGGCCAAAGTATTGGAGCCTCAGCTTCACAATCTGTCCTTCCAGTGTGCACTCAGGGCTGGTTTCCTTAAGAATGGATATGTTTGATCTTCTTGCAGTCCATGGGACTCTCAAGAGTCTCCTCCAGCACCATAATTCAAAAGCATCAATTATTCGGCGATCAGCCTTCTTGATGGTCCAGCTCTCACTTCCATACATCACTACTGGGAAAACCATAGCTTTTACTATACGGACCTTTGTTGGCAAGGTGATGTCTTTGTTGGCAAGGTGATGTCTCTACTTTTTAAGCATTGGATACAATCCTCATTATTTGCTTAATTTGTTTTGTAACAAATAACATACTAAGAAATGAGATTTTATCTTGCAAGCTTCAGCCATATTCCATTGCAATAACCCTTCAGAAATCTCATTCATCAGTGCAGTATCCTCCTAATCTAAATATTTTTATATGCAGGTTTTCCCTAATATGGTGTATTTTTAGATGTTCTTTTTATTAATCAATGCATTTTATGCACACTTTACCTAGTAACAGGACTTTGCAAAATTTGGTGAAAATTTTGAGGGACAGCTACATTTTGGTTTGCATATTGTTCAGTAACCTGTATATTAGATAGGTTTGTCTTCAAATGTGAACTCAGTTTCATGCCCCTCCCCCATCCCTAGTTATGGGATATGTTAAGAAGCTTTTATTCTGTTGTTCATCTTGGATTCGCTTGATGAAGAACAGGATAGAAATAACATGGACTAGATGACCCTTGGGGTCCCTTCCAATTGTACAGCTCTATGATTCTATGAAACAGGATTGCCCCAAAGGTTGCCCGCCATCTTTTTCACTGACAGGGGCTCTGCACCTTCAACAGTTCTGTGGCAAGTGCAACTGGTGAGGCTTTTCCCCAACATGGCAATTCTGCTGTGCTGCAGAAAACAGTACCTCTTTAACTTCTACCTGCTCATCTGCTACTGAAGTGTGTAGAGTGTCTCTGTTAGAAGAAGAAAAAAGTGATAACTGCAACATGCTAAAAATGAATTAAGCAATTCACCTATTTTTTTAGATGTTCGGGTATCTAAAGTGGCAGACTGATGTGTGATGGGGCACATTCAGAACCTCCTTTCGTTGCTGAAGGATGTTTTCTGGTGCTTAAGCTACATTTTACAAAGGAGGTTAAGGGAAAATATGCAGCAACTTTTATTAATATGACTGCTGGTACCTTGTATCAATGACTGTTCTAACTAGGACAAGGTGAATATCTGCCTCCAGCTCTAGAGGCAGGGAAGGCAGAATGTATGTTTATTATCACCCTGGTGAACAGAAGTTCATAATCCAAATATCCATACATTGTTATAACTAGGGCATTCATCTGTGCAGAGACAGGCAGACATTATATCTTTCAAGGCAAATTGATTTGTTTTGACATAATGAACGAGGGCCAAATGAAAGAAACCGTCATTGCAGTTTCAAATCTTTACCTTATGCAGTTGCTCCATATGATTTCCCCCCCCCCTTGTATAGCTGCACTTCAGTAGCTTAAGAGAGGTGTGTGTCCCCCCTTACACTCTGGACTATTTGCATGTAATTGCCTTCCCTGTAGCTGAAATACAAATTTTAGCATTACAGTGAACTGCAAAGAGCTTACTTGCCGAGGGGATTTACATACCAGCTATTTACTCCAGGCGTTTTCACAGTATTAGCATCTCAGGTTAGGCATATCAGTTTTGTAATCACTTCACAAAGTGGAAAAGGTGACACTTGGAACTTAAATGAAACGAGGAGGCAAAAAAAAAAAAAGAGCTATTAAAATTATTGCACTACCTACCTATGTATGAACAGAGCTTTAAAAAGCATGGTCTGAGATGGGATAGCGGGGCGCTCTATAGTCCCGCATCTAGTTCAGAATTATTTTCTAACCAGCACCAGCTCTCCGGGATTTTAAGCAGGGGTCTTCCCTACTACTACTACTACTTGGCAATGCTGAGAATTGAACCTGGGACCTTTTGGATGCAGAGCAGTGGCCCTACCAATGAGCTGAAGTCCTTTCCCAGGGATCTGTGCCAGAAAGGAAGGAAGGAAAATGCAACCCTGTCCATTCTCCCTCTCTCCCGGTTGTACAGGCACATTAAATAATGTTTGAAGCCTCTCCCTGTTTGATGCGTTTATGAAAGGATATCACAACATAGTTCTTGTGGCCTAGGTCCTAAGTTTTCACTGGAGGGAGCATCCTGTGAGCGGAGTTTTGCTTATAGGACACTAGTGGATCTCGCCTTCCCCTTCCCCCCCCCTTTGCCCCTGGAAAGTCTGTTCCAGAGAGCTGGCGAACCCTCTGAAACAGCTTGAGAGTGCAAGGGCCAGCAGCAGCCTGTCCCCAGAGCATGCCAAGCTATTAGACAGAGTGAGGCCTCTGCTTCAGGCCGCTTAAGCATCACCCAGGGGTGCCCTGCCCGTCCTGCCATCAGCGGAGAAGCATCATTTGGAGCCAAAATTGTGTTCATTTCAAGCAAAAGCTTGTGGAGTGCACAAGATGTCACGTGAATTGGGGGGAAAGCTCACTTGCATGGCAGCGGCAGGAGCAGGGAGGTGGTGGTGGCAGTGGTGGCAGTTGCAGGGCAAAGCAGCACTGCCCATTTCCCCTCAAGTGGCAAAATGGGACACATCGCCCTCGCCTGCCCCTGCTGGATCCCAGCCTCCTCCAGACCATTGTATGCAATGCTTTTCTTTCCCCCTCTTTGGGGTATTGTAGGTTGCCTTCTTTGAAAACAGGAAGTTGAGCAGAGTGGACTTGTACTCAGTGGCAGCTGGCCCATGAGGCAAGTGCAAAACTGCCCCACTACTCTCAGCCTGCCCTCTTACTTACAACCAGTCCAGGCGTTGGCACTGCTAACTCATCCTTCATCTCACTTCCGCCTTTGTAGAACTCAGGAAGGAGGAGGAGACAGACAAAACTTAGAACAGAGGTCTCCAAACTAAGGCCCACGGGCCGGATAAGACCCAAGGGACTTGTTTATCCAGGCCACGGTGACCCCCACTCAGTGGCGTAGCGTGGGTTGTCAGCACCCGGGGCAAGGCAAGTAATTTGCGCCCCCTAACCCGTGGATTTGCGCCCCCTAACCCTAACCCCCAGATGTTGCGCCCGGTGTGGCCGGCCCCACCTGCACCCCCACGCTACGCCACTGCCCGCTCTTACCGGCACTGTGCTGCGCGGCTGCCCATTTCCGGGTCAGAGGAGCACCCGAAATAGCTTGCGCGCATGCGCAAGCATTATTTCCGGTGTACATCCGGGTCAGAGGAGTCCTGTGCACATGTGCACAAGCTGTTTCCGGTGCTCCTCTGACCCGGAGGTGTGCTGGAAATAGCGTGTGCGCACGCGTATGGGCACGCGCTCCCCCACCCACTGGCCCACCGCGCGATCGGTGCTTGAGACTCCAGCCCGAGGCGAGGTAAATTTGCTGACCCCAGACTTAGAATATCCTAAGAGAGATAAGTACGTCTGCCAGTCCTCACCCCCCACACACACACACTCTATTGCCCCTATACATTCAAGCCATTCCCACTCCAACCTCTGTAAAATCATGATTATCAAACAAACCTAGTAATCACCTATCAGCCTAAAAAAAAGGGTGCTGGAGGCTATTAAGATCCATGCAAAGTAAAAACAGCAGCAGCAGAATAAGACCACACAACTCTAGCAGAGAAAACTCTCTGCAGCCTTTGTCCTTTGTATGTTGACTCAGAAGTAACTCTCTGTGAGACTTGCTCTCAAAGTGTGCATAGTCTGTGCTTTTCGTTCTCTTCTTTCACCCTTCAGTTCATACTTCTTCCTCCCTAGTGTCAAATAGAAGCTTTTCTTCTGGTGGGGAGGTTAAAGCATGCAATTCTAAGCATGTATATTGTATTCAGTGGGGCTTAGGGGGTTTGGCCTATCTGCCATTGTAGGGCTTGCACAAAATCTTACCCTAAGCAGCAAACAATTGCATGTCTGGATCCCTCTTATTGGATGTGGACATATGTTGCTCATTTCCTAAAGCCATTAAGCCCTTTACTCTGCAATTAATTTTCCCCATTAAAACTCGCTGCAAATTCTTTGGCTTAAAAGAGCAGCAGCGTTGAGTCACCAAGCTGGGTTTGCAGGTGGCAACCACTTAAGCTTGTGGGAGTTATAAAATGAAAAACGGTTTCAAAAATGTCGTTTTCGGAACAGCAGTGTTCCTCGTAATGTTTTGGCTCATCACAATGCAAACAGTTGACATGCACAAAAATCTAATGCAGCCCAGCACGGTGGGTTATTTGGCTAGTGTCGTTCCGCGGAGGTCTGCCACTGTGTTAACACCCAGATGTGATACAGTTGGGGGGAAATGTCATTGCACATCCAGTCTTTCCACAGGAAGCATAATGAAGCTCAAACATGGGAGCTTTTACATTACATCGAACTATGTAGGAGGCAATTACCCAGAGGTTGTATGGTCAATACTTACCACTTATTACACAGAAGTGCCTATAAATACATCAACACAAGCTATAACAATGATTGACAGAATGAGGATATAGTGTAGATCCGCAGCAGATTGTCTCTCTATGTTAAATTATTGTAAACTCCCTCTTCTAATAGCTTGCTTGTGTTTCTTGTATTTCTTGTATTATACAGAAAGAGAAAATTAAGTATTTCAGTTCTACCTTATCGTTCTATAATTCAGAGGAAGGACTATATTTGTACTTTGCTTCTTCTCCAAAACGACTCTTCCAGTAATTAACCATTTAGACCACTATAACAACATCAATGTACTATCATCTTAATTTGAACCAAATTTGTAAAGTTTTTTAGATTTGGTTATTTCCCACACATTTATTTATATAGGTGAGAAAATTGATAAACTGTCAAAGCGGTGTGCAACTGTACATATGCACAGGCACACACCACAACCAGCCACTCATTTGTAGATCCCCCAAAATTTGTAATTTCTATATTACTTGTTATTAATTGATTCACTACCAGTTCTCTGTCTATTAACCAAAGAAATCAAGCAGAACTGACATTTGATCTAATGAAAGGCCATGTCCTTTAACATTTGTATTACTTTTGCAATTTGTATTCAGTATTTATGAACCCAATGCATTTTTCCTAATGATGAATAAACTTATCAGTGCATTTTGTGTTCTCTTCAGAGTGATAGCTCAGCAGTTCCCTGCAGTTTGGGTAACAAGATGGTAAATGCATTGCCTGAGATCCCCGATTCGTCATATGCAGAGTAGATTCACTGAATGCAGTGGACTTGCCCACTGCTTCTAATAGGTCTACTCTGAGTAGGACTAATGTTGGCTTTCAACCCATAGTGATGCAAGCTTTTTTTTTTTTATGAGACAAATCTGGGATGAGTTTCCATTGTCTTTTCATCACTGTTTCCTCCTTGATGGTCCAATGCAGAAATTGTTAAATTATATGCAGTTTCCATAGAAGAGAAGCTGTGTTAATCTGCTGCAATGGTAACAACAAAGGTACAATTTTCCCCCATTGTCGCAGGGCTTTTCGCAAGCAAAACGGTAAGTAGGCTGAGAATCAGGACACTGACAAACAGACAATGTCTATACTGCCTGACAGCGATTTTTCCATAGTGCACATTTTCCAGAACTGCTTGGAGACTATATGTGCTGACTATCCAATGTTCAAACTGCCTTATTTGTGGCTTCCTGTTCTGCACATTCTCCTTGCCTCTGTGTGAATGTGCAGAACTCCTGGTGTCTGTGCACATTCTCCGTTGAATTCTCACATTCTCCAATGAATTAGTACCTATAGGGAGAAAATGAATAGGGTTCTTGTGTGAGACTTAATAATAAAGCAACTTACACCATTACAAAAATTTGAAACTAAATGATATGTGGTGTCCTAGATTGTTTTAACTGCAGCTGTTTTAATATTGCAGTGGTTCCTTTACATTGTGGTTTCATGGATATTGTGGTTTGATGTAAGCCGTCTCGGGAAGATCTTGTCTTGAAATGCAGCGTATAATATTTTGTTTAATATAATAAAAAATTAATGAAATCTGTTACATACAATAAATCAAAACACCATCCTGCAAGCTAAGGCTTTGGAAAGCGTGAATCGACATAAATTCTTCCGTAGTTTCTTTTCTTCAGCATCTATGCACATAAAACTAATGGGGGCCCAATATTTGTCAGGCTGTTTAAGCCCCTCTGCCTGGACTCTGAACACTGGACTACTTTCCCAAAAGCTGTTTCTAGGTACCTCAGATTCTTAATACATTTCCCACAAAATGCAGGCTATTTTGCCTCTCTGGCATTTCTCGGGTAAGCCCTATCATTAAATGTTAAATATGTATTCACAGTTCATTTTAAAAATGAGAAAGCAAAACATTTATGCACAGACCAGATTTAGCAGAATTCAGTTCAGATGAATCATTGGTGGACAGCCTCCTAGAGGACTGCAGGAATATAAGCCCTACTCGGTATGTCTGGGAAAGAGCTCTTTTTTATGGTGATGCAAGAATACAAATCAAGAGAGCGGATTGTAATTACTACACTGCCACCTGGTGGTGAAGTGGATGAGGAGGCAGTTAAAGGACGAGGACTTCCTGACCAGAGAGTCAAAACTTACTATAGGTGTCTCATTGAGCTTGTTTACATGTGCGATTAGCATTTGCACCCAACATATCCGTATTGTCCTCGTGCTTTGTCTCATTTCTAGTTAAAGGCAGAGTTGTCTACTCACCTGACTGGCGGTGGCACTCCAGAAAAGGTTTTTCGCTACTAGTTCTGACTGAACTTTTTAAACAAATGGAATCACCAGGGTTTGATTCTACTTTATACTACCGTTGAGCTATGCTAATGTTGTTGTAAGACATCAGTTGAATGATAAACGGATTGATACATAACCAACAGTCCCTATCTAATAGGGTACCAAGGTATAGTATGAAGACAACTCAGACTACCATTTTACCTGTGCTGGATTTAACGTGATGAGGGTGGTTTCTCTGTACAGGGTGCTTGGCTGAGAGGGCACAAAATAATAATAATAATAATAATAATAATAATAATAATAATAATAATAATAATACCTATATTTATGCAGGTACCTAGAGAAAATATTTAAAAGCAACTGTATCAAAATGAATTATTGTGAAAATGAGAAATAGGGCGATATATAAATTTAATAAAATAAAGAAGTAAAAAGCCTTTCCCTGGCTTGCTGAAGCTAAATAGATGTCTGGGTCTGTTCAGTGCCTGGTTGGGGGCCTACTGGGGAACCACCCTTTGGATTCCATGACAGAAGAAAGGGAGAAAATTAATGCGAGAAAATAAATAGAAATAAACCATACCTTTCTGGTTGTACCTACGTGGGCACTGCTCCGCCTTTTTCTTCTTGTTGTTTTGGCTTGTTTTACGACTAGGCTATTGAGCAATATATGTCTTAATTCATCTGCTTACCTATCTACCTGTCTATCTGGATTCGTACACAGCTTAATCACCACAACTTTTAAGCAGTTTACATTTTAAAATAATAATAATAATACAGTGGTACCTGGGTTAAGAACTTAATTTGTTCTGGAGGTCCGTTCTTAATCTGAAACTGTACTTAACCTCAGGTACCACTTTAGCTAATGGGGCCTCCCGCTGCTGCATAGCTGTCAACTTTTCCCTTTTCTTGTGAGGAATCCTATTCAGAATAAGGGAATTTCCCTTTAAAAAAGGGAAACGTTGACAGCTATGGTACCATTGTAATGCTGATAAGATCAGACCTTAAAAACAAGTTGATTTTTTAATTCCTCTTTTAATTAGCCAATGGACCTGAGAGGGAAAAATGTCCATAAAATGTAGCAATGGAGGTTTTATGCTCTCTTTCTCACACATTATGCTGTTTCGATGCCCCCCCCCCCGCTGCCCTGGGCACATGCCTTTCGCACACCACTCCTTGATTTGGGTCTGGGAGGACCACAGGTTTTAATACCCAATAGAGCTCTCTGCCAAGAAGCTTGTGTAAAATGCTGCATTTGGAGCACAGTTTCCTACGTACTTTGGAACTTTCTCAGCCCATAAGGCACTTAGCATGTAGCCCTGCCACCTCTTCACATGGAGGATATAACTATGATTATGCTCTTTGCTGCTGCTGTTGTTAAATTTATTACCCACCCTTCGCCAGGAGGTAACAGGGAGAGTTGCAACAATCTTAAATTCAACATGAAAAATAATCAAATCACAGGATCTGGGTGGGTCCCAAAAGCACATCTCAGGGGTCGAAGCCAAAGCAATGAAGTGCATCTCCAACAGATTTCAAGAGCTGTATTATGAAGGTGCCAGACACGCTTCTGCGGAGAGGGGATTCCACAACTTGGGGGCTGCCACAGAGATTTCCCTCTCCCAGACCCCCCAATATTCCTAGCTTCTGAGGGCAGTGGAGCTACCAAGAGGGTCTGCCCTGCTGATCTTAAAACCTGACAGGGTCTGTTGGGAAGGAGGCAGTTTTTCCAGAGATTTGGGGCCTAAGTTATACAAGCATTCCCAGTTAGACAAGCCTTTTGATATGAAACTATGCCAGGAATCCTGGTTTTTTTTATTGATCGGTGAGGAGTTCGGAAAGCTGTTCCAGTCCTTGCTTATTTGAGGGTTAAATGTTTTGTTGTTGTTGTTCACAGAGCCTTCGTTTTTTGAGTATGTATATGTTTGTTGCCTAAGTTCCTAAGTTACATTTTGTACCATAGGAGATTTGTTTTCTGTTTTTCCTTATGTTTTGAAGAAATATATTCTGATCCCTGTACATATTTTTACATTTTGTTTTCTCTGCAGAATTATTGGTATGTTCATTTGCATGTTTTGGGCTGCAAGCACCCTTACTCAGGTGTAAGTATCATTCACTTCATACTACGGTAATGCATTCCTATTCATGTGCCATTGAAGTGTTGCTCAGTGTTCATTGTGTGCGTTTATTTCAAGGGGGGAAATGCTTAATTGTTAAGACCTTCTTCTTCTTCTTCTTCTTCTTCTTCTTCTTTTTACAAAGGTAGCCTCTATCTGCTCTTCTATTTGCTAATCGAGAGCTATTTGCCTGAAACATGTTGGGATTTATGCAGCTCGTTTAAATAAATTAAGGCCGAACTAGATGTGATGCTAAACACATGTCAACATTGAACAAGCCTGATTTTTGTTCTTTAAGCAACAGCTGTTGGGGCAGGGCAAAAGAGAGAGATTGGGGCTCTGGGACACAGGGAGCAGGATTTAACTCTCTTTCCCCTGTCATGGTTCTGATAAAAAAAAAATCACTTCCCAAGCTGCCTCAGGACTGGAAATGTCTGCTTCCTTCACTAGACTAATAACACCATCAATAATGAGTGGTGGTGGTGGTAGAAGCAGTCTGCCCCTTTTCTTTTAGCTTGAAATGCCATGACTTAAACCTGAGATGTGCTCTGCAGCTGAGCTATGGCCTGTCCCCCAAAATCTGAGCTTGCAGTCAGATGTAGCCATCCTACGGCCAGCGTTGGTCAACTGCTGTCAAGAATGCCAAAGGCAGCTATGGGAATCTGATTCCCAAAAAGAAGCTTATGAAACTGAACTGGGAGTTGGATGCTTCTCAGTATCACCTGCTGGTTGATGATCCAAACATTTAAAGGAACCAACCCACTAGATGCATTGACGTTGGTCAGGGCGGGTGTCAGGAGCAGGTCAGCAATAACTCACATGGTGCCAGTGAAGTTAACTATCTTTATTCAAAGAATCAAAACAGCTCAGGAGGCCAGGCCTAGTGAGTGTGGCAACTCTTCCCAGTAGGTCTAGCCCCAATGAGGCATTTGCAAGAACTGAAGGTCCCCACCTTCCCACAGTACCCTAAGTCTCTTCTTACCTCAGGTCCTTCCCAAGCAAGCCGAGACTCCGACGCTTTGTCTGTCTTTGCTCTGCCCTCTTCATATCTCTTCTGATTCTGGGAGTCCAGGGGGAGAGGAGCTAGTCTCAACAGGAGGGGGAGACCCCCTGGCTTCTTCACCAGCCTGCCTCATCTCTGCCTCTTGGTCTTCCTGCTGTCCAGCCTCTGCTTCTGTGTCTGCTTCTGCACTTCTCTCTGCCACAGACTCCACCTGCTCCTTAAACCCTGTTACCTCTTCACCTTCTGACAACTCCTCCGCCCAGTCTGCTTGCTCTTCTCCCTCTGACCACTCGTCATCATCCCACCACCCACCCTCTGGCTCTGAGCCTTCTTCCCATGCGGGTTCCCCAGTTGGTGCCTCCCACCAGTCCCACCAGTCTCTGCATCCAGCCAATCCATGAAAACGTCCATGGATATGACACCACAAGTGACTGGTTTTCGTTTTTGAAGATGAAAACCATAAGGCAGGCCTTGATTAGGCTCAAGCAAAACAATTCTTCTCTCGTGAAATGCACACTGAAAGAGCTCTTTGTATCTGATGGAATACTGAAACAGGGCAGAGAGAATCGCAAAAGACAGTGACCTTTCTCCTATGTTAATATTTAATCAGGCACTTGACCTCCAGGATTACAAATTAACAGTAATTGGGCCCCAAAAGATTTTCTCTTCCTTACAGATTTTTTTTTTATTATCCCTATTTGAACATGCTACTAAATTAGTTCTACTATTTTTAATAGAAGAGAATTTGTTTCTAAAAAAAATACAGGTAAGACTCAATGTTAAGCTACTCACCCTGCCTTTCTTTTTTTTAAAAAAATAGATATCCAGATGTACCTAGAATTGCCACCTGGCCAGATTTAAATTGGCTTGAGCATAAGTAGAGATGGGGTGAAATTCATTTGAATAAAAACCTACCTAATTTGCACGTCCCACAACAATACATAGACCAAAACGCAGCTGTCCTTCAGAATTCCCACTTCTCCAAATGTTGCACTATGCATTTCTCCAACCCAGAACTGTGTACAAAAATGCATATATTAGGGGAAAGTCTGCATGAAGATGCATATATTAGTGAAAACAACATACAAAAATGCATTCTGTTTGGGGAAATTCTTGCAAAAACGTGCTGGGCAAAATTGCATCCAAAAAAGTGTATATTAGGATAAATTTTCACTTAAAACTGAACTTTCATGAGGGTTTTAAAACCACCTCTCAGATTGACACCTGGCACCATAGCCACTGGGGCATAAAGTTGGACACCAGTTGGCTTTTTGCAGCCATGGTGTCTAGCTATACCATTTCTGGGTTCAGAAGCAATATTTCTAAATAATAATATTATAAATACACAAAATCATTTTAGAAAATTATGACTGGACTGTGTCCATATTTTTCCTGAAAGCACAACTGAGTGGTCAAACAAACTGTGGCTGGTGTCAATAAAAGTGCAATAGAAATGGCCTGGGGCCTTCGCAAGCTTGTGTGTCACTGCACATCCACACCCCAAAATGGCTGAATTATCATGCAACATAATTCATATTGATGGCTAGGGTGTTACATGCATTCATAACTAATATGAATAATTCATAATTCAATTTATCTATCCTGTCCTAAATCAATTTATCTGCAATAAAAAGTTGCATACCCTGAAAGGGCAGGGTCCCAAACCACATGGGCATTGCCAACACACAGCTCCTCAGTAAAGTCTCGATGAAAATAATGTGAGGAGGGGTGCCACAGTTTGTTGGTGAATCAACTGCTCTGAACACAGAAGGCTCAGAGTTCAGTGCCTGGCAAGTCCTGTTAAAAGGATTGGATGGGTGATGGGAAAGACTAAGCGCCTGGAGAGTCCTTGCCAATCAAAAAGGATGACCACCTACACACGTTGAAAAAATGCACAAGGGGGATTGTGGGGCCTTGTTGACTCACCCCATCCACTACGCCACATTGCCACCCAAGCATTCAACTGGCTTGTGAAGGGACTCTGTGTGTGTGCTGATGTACCCATGTAGACCACCTTTACATGAAGGGGGATTCTGAGTCTGATTCCTCTGTTCCTTGAAGAGAACACAAATACAGTGGTTCCTTGGTTTAAGAACAGTCCTGTTTAAGAACGATTCGGTTTACGAACTCCGCAAAACCGGAAATAGTGTCCTGGTTTGAGAACTTTACAACGGTCTAAGAAAGCGCACCTCAGTTTAAGAACAGTTTCAGTTTAAGAACGGACTCCTGGAATGGATTAAGTTCATAAACTGAGGTACCACTGTACACATAGAGCTGTTTCATATGCTAGCTCAACATGCAGATGCTGGGGCAGTGGGGAGGATGAGTTTGCACAGCTCTGCCACTCCCTCACATGTGCTTTCAGTGCATGGGAGGTGTCACCTGCCCACCCACTCCCCACTCCCAATAGATGGACAAAAAGTTTGTGCTGGTATAAGGCAGCTTTGTTCCTATGTGCGTTAGGACTCCCCTGGCCCCAGAAGGAACCGACAGCAAAGCAAGTGGAAATACTAACCCAACAATATCATGCGATGCATTTTACTCCCAACTATATATAACTGGTAAAGCACAGGGTGGAAACATGGCAAAGCTTCCTTCTGGATAGTGTATTTTGAGTTTGATGAAACATCAAAGGTTGAGTTAATGGAGGGGGTCTAGTTTGCAAAGTGTGTAAAGCCTTGCCAGCCACTGTCAGCACTGATTGTATTGAGTGGGTTTCCATTGATCATAGGTTTTAAAGAGGGTGATCTAACTGATGGTCCAAAGGGTGAAATTAGATGTGAGGATGGAAGACCCCCTTTTGCACAACCATCCTGTGAAAGGTAGGGAAGCTTCACTATTACAAGTAGCATGTACTTATAGTGAACCTTCCTTCCTCTCCTGCCTTATCTCCCCTCCATGATAGTTGGGCTGAGAGCTGCAGTTGGGTTTGGCCAACTCGTTCAGGGCCACATGCCAGCAGTCGTGGCCAAAATAGTCACACTCTCTGTGCTGACACACATGCATCCATGCACACACCACATTCTGCTCCATCACAGCTTCCTCTCCACCCAGTGCAGCACTGTAATGGACATTCAAGTTGTCCCATCATCATGCTAGGCTGGGCAGAGAGATTTAAACCTATTCTCCCAGTGCCTTGATGGGGAGGACAATCTTTATCTCTGTCCTTCAGCAGAGCCGAGGCAGATATTTTCCTACCCATCACAGTATGGCAGCTGATGAGCAGCTTAAAATGGCTTGGCAGGCCTAAACCTGGCCACGGGTTCACTGCTACCTCAATCATCCACTTTTCTCCCTTCCTGAGCCAATTTCAGTATTATGGCTTCTGTTTCATTTCTTTCCATATATATACACCAGAGCTTGTCGGGGCTGGAGGGGGAAACCCCGGCTGTCTGTCGGCACCCGGGGTTTCCCCTGCCAACCCCAAAGAACGGCTCAGGAGCATGCATCTGCGCGCAGCCTACCCGGTGCTCCTGGGGCTGGCGGGGGAAGCCCTGGCTGCTCTGCCGGCACCCGGGGTTTCCCCCACCAGCTCCAGAGAGCAGCTCGGGAGCATGTCGCACTCCGGCAATTTAGCTCCAGGGGCCAAACATTCGCTCTATAAGACGCACAGGCATTTCCGCTTAGTTTTTAAGAGGAAAAAAGTGTGTCTTATGGAGTGAAAAATACGGTATGCTGTGTCCAATATTTCCTCAATGCCAGTGGCCAGATTGTGCTTGGCTTGGAGACTTTAACACATGACAAAATACAGCTCCTGACATTTTTCTTCTCAGCCAGTGATGCTGCAGAGGAGCAATCCAGGGAATCCCAGCTCCAGGACTTTTTTTCATAGCAGGAGTTACGACATCATCTGTCAGAGCACCAGGGTAATTGAAAAGACTGCCCTTGCTCTGGCGAATGGGTGAGATGACATGAGCCTTTCAAGTTTGCTTGTAACAATTTAGCACAAAAGGAAACAAGAAAATTAGGGAAACAATCATACAGAGGCTAGATACATTCTTTTATTTTACGAGGTTTCTCCTTCACACCAGCAGTTTATTTTAAATAATGCTTTTTTGCTTTTTTGCCATAACAAAAGTTTCTAGGGGACCACATGCCGGCAGTGGGTGTATACACACCACTCTCTCGCACGCAGGCCCACCTTTTGCTGAGCCGTGCAAATCAGTTGAGGAGGGACTTGTTGCATTCTGATGCATTCCCATGAGAACGCCAGGCTGAGCAGAGAGGTTTAAACCTCCGTATTTAACGTAGCACAACATTTTGCTGCCATCACCACAATCAATTGAATATTGAAGGGCCATCAAAAATTGGAGGGGGGCAATTTGAACCCCGGGACGCGGGTGGCGCTGTGGGTAAAACCTCAGTGCCTAGGACTTGCCGATCGCATGGTCGGCGGTTCGAATCCCCGCGGCGGGTGAGCTCCCGTCGTTCGGTCCCAGCTCCTGCCCACCTACCAGTTCGAAAGCACATCAAAGTGCAAGTAGATAAATAGGTACCGCTCCAGTGGGAAGGTAAACGGCGTTTCCATGTGCTGCGCTGGTGCTGGCTCGCCAGAGCAGCTTCGTCATGCTGGCCACGTGACCCGGAAGTGTCTCCGGACAGCGCTGGCCCCCGGCCTCTTAAGTGAGATGGGCGCACAACCCTAGAGTTGGACACAACTGGCCCGTACGGGCAGGGGTACCTTTACCTTTTAATTTGAACCCCTAAGCAAAGTGTTAGCCATCTACAAGATAAAGGTTGCATTTATCTTTTGCTAACATCCACTGTGTTTTACAACTTGAAGCTATGCAGTCAGAACTGAGTACCACTGAGTTCAATTCAGCTTATTCCCAGAAAGTTGTTCATAACTTTGCAGTCACGTTAATCCTAATATATTGGTTATTCTGTTATATACTGCTGGCGTGTGTGTGTGTGTAATAATGGATTAACACAACTGCCTGCATTTTTTTGGATTTGTATTGGAAGCATGTCTATTAAATCTTGACAGTGTGACTATGGAGACTTCACGAGGAGCTCTTGCACTTCAAAATGTACCACTCCACCATTATTCTCAACAGCATTATACTTCACATTATATACAATATGCAGCTACTCCTACAAATATGAAGTCTTTTAGAAATGTGCAGGTAACGATTGTTGACTTGCTCTTTGGCAGTTTGCAGAATTTCTCCCTGCATGCCGTGTTAGCATAGCTCTTTGATGCCTTCTGATTGATTCTGTGTTTCTTGGTGACATATCAGTGTTTGATGATATTCACATGCTCAAATCATCAGATTGTGTGTGCATTCTAAGACTGAGCGTATTCCTTTTGGCCCTGCATTTGACATCATCACTAGGTGATGTGCTGGCTCGAAGTTCAGAGCCATGGCATCTTTTTGTGCTTCTTAAAAGTCCACATTTGATGTACCCCTGATGGTGTCTTTCCAAGTCTTTTATTGCATTTCCCACCCTGCCAATGATTTATGGCTGGTTTCAGCTTTGAAGTTACAACCAAAGAGAAAATCAAGAACTGTGTACCCGCCACATGGAAAGGCCTGCTTAGCATCTTTTTATTGTTCCGCACGTACATGTTCTCTACCATTACGGTTGTTATATTGGCCACATATATAATGCACAGAAATTTAGCAGATCTCCCACCCTTCTATCTGAATGACTTGTGAAATCTTGTTGTTTTCTTTTGATGGGGTGGGTGGGAATAGTTGTTTCTCTGGTGATGACATAGGTTTGGGCTCCAGATCTTTCCGTGTTCTAATACAGTGGTTTCCAAATCTATCAGAGTAGAACTCTCCCCCCCCCCCAATGCCTGTCATAGAAGCCCTACATATCTGTCAGGAAACCACTGCAAAAGATTGAGGTACACTCAGCTTCCATTACATACCGGCCTGGTTTGTTGGACCTTCCTATTATTCCACTGAAATAATAATAATAATAATAATAATAATAATAATAATAATAATTTATTTATTTATACCCTGCCCATCTGGCTGGGTTTCCCTAGCCACTCTGGGCAGCTTCCAACAAAATATTAAAATACAATAGTGCTTCAGATATTAAAAGCTTCCCTAAACAGGGCTGCCTTCAGATGTCTTCTAAAAGTCTGGTAGTTGTTTTTTCCTTTGACATCTGGTGGGAGGGCGTTCCACAGGGCGGGTGCCACTACCGAGAAGGCCCTCTGCCTGGTTCCCTGTAACTTCGCTTCTCGCAGTGAGGGAACCGCCAGAAGGCCCTCAGTACTGGACCTCAGTGTCCATGAACAAAAAGTTCCTTAGAGTACACCCATGCTCAAGCTGCAAGGAAGATTGATGCTGGTGCACAAATTGTCTCTTGGGCTCACACTACATATGTTATGGGTGATCCATGATCATATTTTTATTTTTACTTCAACTTCAACACAGCTGTAGCAGGGGTCCAAATCTAACCAGAGAAGTGGCACTGGGGAGCAGGACTTTAATCCTTTCCTTGACACCGTTCTCCTGATCTAAGCCACCCCATTGCACTCCATCCCTGACCCGTTGTTAGCGCTTTCAGCAGAAATGGACATGCATTTATTTCCTCCACCACCACCTGCTTTGTTGGAGCTAATAGATTCAGGACGGGGATATTTAGGTCAGGGAAGCAGTATGGCAGAAAGAGTTTAGAAAACCATGCCAAATCCCCTATGGATGCTTTAAGTAAAAAAATAATAATATATGTTCATTGTCTGGCATAGTTTAGGGAAGATTGTCTGACAGAGATAGTAGGGTGTCCTGCTTAGAGTGTTGGACGAGGGCTAGCGGGACCCTAATTTAGATCCTCACTCAGCTATGACCGTGGGCATCTCTTACATAGCCCAGCTCACAAGCTTGTTGTGTAGATAAATAAGGTAGCGTGTGCACAGCCATGCCCTCCTTGCAGAAATGTTATAAATGCAATAAATAAATAAAACCACTAATCTCCTTACTGAGGAATCTCTTGATGAAGAAGCTGGCATGTAGCATCCCAACCATAGCTGTTGCAAGCATAAATACTTTATTATCGATGAATGTATAAAAAAGCAGATCTTACCACAAATCACACGGTTTGGTTTTTAAATGCTAACAATTATTAGAATGTTTAGGTTTTATTTTTTCATTGTGCAAGAGCTTTTCAATGTACCATGAGCTACAGACATCATTTGAAATGTAATAGACTGAACTTGATAAAACAGTCAGAGGAAGGAAGAGCCGTAGGTGAACTTGGGATGGCCCTTGCTTGTATGGTCTAGAAGGTAGTTCCCATGCACATGAATGGAGCTCCCATTAATCTCTGTGGATCTTGTGCTGAATAATATCCTGGAGGATTTTTGCATAAATGAAATGTAATGTAATGTATTGTTACCTACTCTAAACCTTCTTGAAAAATTTGATTCCAGGCTAATGCTAAGATAATAAATCAGGATATCATACCTGGGGACATTTAACTTTCAAAATTCTGTGCATGGTTTCCCTTTACAAAACCATGTTGACTTTTCTCTGCCAAACTATGAATGCTGGTTGTTTCTTGACTCTGCTTTCTGTGCCCAGGCACACACTAGCTAATAATTTGTTATTCTGGCAACCTTTTAATAAACCACTAATGTTGCATACGGAAATTCTCTTTTACCATTTCAGTGGCAGAGATTGAAATGACTGAGTGAGATTTAAGCACATTAACTGCTCCCACTGAAAATCACTGTGCTTAAACATGTGTAAATCTGGTTAAAATTTACTCAAAATCCTTGTAATGAGGAATAATATAAGAAACGTTTACTCTAGGGTTTAATTATGAACAGTCCTATATACTGAGTAACCCTAAGATCGACTTCTGAGTAGACATATACTGTATGGGATTGCATTGTTTGTTTCTATATGCTAAATATACTATTACCATGCCACCATCCTGTTTCTCTGTTGCACGAAAGGTAGTTTCTATCCATAAAATGGGTGAGGAAATCCACCTCTTCTTCTTAAGGCATAAGTATCCTCGAGTTCCCAAACTAGGCATCATCCATGCATGGCATTGTATCATTCCTGTTGCAACCCCCAAAGTCAAGGTGTGTGTGTGTGAACACAGTGACCAGTCTTAAAGGCATGCTTAGACTGCTCAAGAAAAGAAATAACCTCCAATTTTGAAAAATGTAATAACTATTGACTCCTTTGTGTGTGTTTTACCATGTTTTCCCAGGCAAATTTGTACTTGACAGCCATATGTCCTTTAAAACAGATCCATAACTCTTCAAATAACCCAGATCATTTTTCCTCAATCTCTCCCTCTCTCCCTCTCTCTCCTTCTTTCCCCTCAATCTTTCTCTGTCTCCCTTTTTAATGCCCACATCTCCACTATCAGGAACAAATATGATTTCTGATTGAACATCACTTTATTTGCCAGTTCTGTGGTCTTTTCTTATCTTGTTCCACACTTCTCAGGCTTTGTGGTTAAATTATGTATTAAGGTCAATGTCAAAACACGGAAGATCTGTAATCTACAGGGAGCTCCCTTTTATTCGTTATTACAGTGAAGGCTGTGCGCAACTGTCAGGGAGCTTGGGATGTGCTCAGCATGAGGCTTGCTACACAGCAGGGCTCTACAAAGCCTCTCTCCTTGTTCTCCCAGGATGAAACCCTTGATAGATTTACCCAGATAACCCATCTCACTTTAAAGCTCTCTTGTCTCTGCTTCAATCTGAAAGCTGTCAAGTGCACCTATATAGTAATGTCATAAATCAAACGTAAAATGTGTACACTGGAGACATCACGAGTGTCATGTATTCACTTGTACTTTGAGATTTTCTAAAGTAAAATGGTGTCAGAAGAAAGAAGGCTGGGGGGGGTGGGCCGTATCCTTCTTTTCCTGTTCCCCCTTAAAATAAAATACAAGACTGTTTGAAAAAGGTTCACGGTAAACTTTTTATTATTATCATCTGCGTGGGTGGGGGGGTACTTTTGTAGTCTACACATTTTTGTTTATCCTAAATTAATCAGGGACAGCTATTTAGTAAACAAAAAAGGAGGGGAGAGAGAGAAAGGAACGTGCAAAGATATCTATCTCTAAGCATTGAGATTTAATGCAAGGCTGTGTATTGATTTTGCGTCTTTGGTTTTCTTCCTGACAAGCATTTGTCAACATGGATTTGTATTAGTTCCCAGGCTTGTTTATTAAAGACACATCCTTCTTTCCCTGCACTAGAAACAAAGCGGGCGCCTAAAACAAGACGCCAGGCAAGGCAAGACAGAACATAAGTTCTCCTTGCGCTTAAGTTTTCCCTTAGCCACAAATAAAGGAAACTTTCATTTTGTATCGCAAGTAAAGGGTGGTACTTCATCAGAAGTGACTGATTTCTTTTCCTAATGTTGTACTTGCAATGTGAAATGCTTTTTATAACCAAATAGCTTAGAGCAAAGCTCTCTGCAATGCTTCCCGTTCATATTCTCTTGACTTAGCATTGAGCCATGTTACTGCCTTAAAAAGAAAAAAAGCTGTACTAAAAATCTCATGCATTGGATCCTCTGCCCATTTTCTGAGGGGAAGGTTGTTTTTTTAAAAAAAAATCATGTTATTAGTCCTGTGATAGGACACACATGTAAGGCTTCATCTGCCTACAGAAATGGGTGATTAAATTCCAAAGATTTCCATGGACCTGAAATTGCAACAAACTCGTGCTGGATTGCATTCAATACTGTTCAGCGAAAGTGGTTTGCTTCATCTGTGAGCCCATCAAATGATGAGATAGCAAGTTATGAGCAGGCATGTGAAAGCAGCCCTTAGTTAATTAGTGAATAGCCTGTTGTGTTCCTATTCCCAGAAAACTGGGGATAGATTTCTGGAGAAGGTACCCTATAATAGTGTGTTTCATTTGCTATAACCCTCCTAGGGACCTTGGGCTGAACAGTGGGTAATAAGTTGTAATAATGATGATGATGATGATAATGATAACCTCCAGTGTACTCAGTATCCCAGCTGGACACAAACAACCTAATCCTAGGTTTATTTGTTTGCCAGGAGGTAATTTCCATTGAGTTCATCAAGAAGAAAACTTAGGATGGCAGACCAAATAATCTCCATGTTACAAGCACACCATCACACCTTACAGGTTAGTCCACTTCCCAACAGCTTGCCAAGGTTTCCTTCTTGCCTTTTTTTTTTTTTTTTTTTGGCAGCAAACCATGACAACAGGATGGAAAAATAAAACTAACCACAAATAATCAAGAACAAAATGCCTAGGGCTATCCCTGCTCCCCACACATTAAAAACAAGATTAATTCTCCATTAAGTGCTTCCCAGATGTTGGGTTGCGTTGCGCGTTGTAAAATATGGAGCCCATCAAGGCTCATTCTCCACTCTGCTACAGTTCTATGTGGGAGAATACCAAAAACAAAAGACACAGATGCCTGCTGTATCGGCAAGTTCCCATTTTACCAGGGCATGCTGTAGACAGAAATGACTTAACAGCAGCTTTTGCTGCCCTCTGCTCCCAAGCATACTCCTGAACTCAAATCAAACGCCAGTAAGCCTAGCATTCAAATTCGACCCTTTTATAGTCCCATCAAAATCAACTAATCCAACCCCATTATGGCCCCATCACAATTCCTGCTTCCCACGTTAACACAAATAAAAACTTAGCATTCTATATACTCTTAGCCAACAGGAGGGTTATTGCAGAAAATTTGAGGCGTATTACAATGCCTTCTTTCCAAGGTAGTTTCATTAAATATGAGACTTTATTATCTTCATGGCCAAGAAAACTCCAAGTGTACAAAATCAATCTGGCAACACAGATTCTATTGACAGATTTGTTTAAGGAATGTAATTTTTGTCCATCTTCATTTCCAGTGTGTGGAGCTTTGCCCCCAATGAGGGCTCTATTCCCCAGTGGGATGTTTTGGGGGCTACATATCAGCAGTGTTTAGTGCCAGATCCATCTCACTCTCTTTCTCTCTCTTAAGATCACCACCAGGGCTCCCCCCCCCAGCCATAACTCACCAAAACTCAGTTCTGGCACCTCTCAGGTGGGCACCTTGCCATTATAAGAGAACAAGGGAGGTGTTCATGGTGAGTTCTGGCCCTCTTCTTCTAGGAATGTGGCACTGGTCACCACCACACACTCTTGGAAAGTGCCTTCCCACAGAGCACACTTCAGGAGCTGCCAAATGGTAGGGGCAGTGAGGACAGAGGGGTAAGGCTGTGGTCTGGAGCAACGAAGAGGAAACTCCTGTAGCCTACTCCAGCGACAAAGGGGGGAGTGCCACAACTCTGGGTGCTGCGCAAGAAAAGAGGGTGGTGTGATGTAACATATGGGAACTTCCTGCATGCAAAGTGGCAAGTCTACCACTGAGCTGCAGCCCTTACAATCTGCAAAGTTCTCCCCTCAGGCAAGGCCTGCCTGACCCCAACTTTACCATAGTTTTGGCGTGGAGTTAAGACTTTCCTCTACTGCCAGGCATCTGAGCATATTTGAGGGACTGGCTGTTAATTCCCCACCTCAGAACTGGATGATTTATAATTGTGTCAGTGGTGCTTTTTAGCAGTTTTATAGGTTGCCATAATCTGATATGTTAACCTGTTGACAGTATGATTATGTCTCCATTTTTGGGGGGATGTTTTAAATTTTTGTAGCTTGTGGTTGGTTTTGCTTGTGGCTGGTGACTAAGGATTTCATCCAGTATTACTCAGAACAGACCCACTGAATGCAGAGAAGTGTAGTTGTGCTATTTCATTTGAGTGGGTGCACTCCAAGTTGGAAAAGCATTGGATGCAACTCGGAGAAATTTAATAAAGTAAAACCTACCTAGCCCTATACACTACCTATCCCTACTCATGGGGGAAAGGGTGGCTGATTCTTAAATATTTTGCACAAGGAATTCCAAAAGGAATTCAAAACAGCAAATAATGAACTGGAATAGAATTCAATGCCACAGTTTATGGCAAATGTTCCATCATTGCAGCTTTCCAGAATAAAGAGTTTCCCCACTCTCCCCTTCCCGCATGCTGTTCTGGGATTCTTCACACTCCCTGCCCCGCCAATGAGCAGGATGCATGGGAGACAGCCCTGTCACATAACCGGAAGTCCTTGTGCAGGTGTCAGGCATCAGGGAATCCAATCCCTCCACGGTAGGCTGCCAGGAATAGATAAGACAATGAAAGTTCTTACCAATGTATTTTATTCAATATTCACAGAGAGAGGCTTAGAAATGCAGCCTCTTGAAGTAATGGTGTTGCTCCGAGTAAATCACCACCACCACCCCCTTCTTTCCACTTCCTCAATCATCAACAGCACCACCCACCTTACAGTGGCCGCTTAAGGCCATTCGTCTCTGAGCCCTTTGCTCTCCTACTTTCAATGTTTGCCAGGTTCTGGGAGAAGGAGGGTCTGGAATGCTTTCTCGTGATAAGTGTAAGCCAGCTGCTCCGGCTCTGCCTCCTGCTCCTCTTTTCCCATTATTTCCCAACTTTGCCCTTCATCTGCCTCTGAGCTGTGACTACAATGTTCATTGAAGATTTTCTTGCTTACCTGTTATTTACATTATTTTCTTTAAAAAACGAAACTTCTGAAAGATACAGATATTTGCAACTAGCCATTAATAAAACTTGTGCAAAGCCTCCACATCTTGCAAACTTGTCTGGGACCTACTGAGATAATTTGAATAGCTGTTGCTTTTTCAAGTTCATAATATTTTATAAAATCAAAGAAACATTAATGAAATGGAAAAGACAAATAAGGTTACATTTCTTTTCTTTTTTAAATACATCAAAAGACATTGACCTAGAAATACATAAATACATGCATAGAGAGTAAAGTGTAGGCTAACTTGAGCTTAACAATGTCATCCTCGTTTTAAAAAAACTGTTATTGTGCAGTTTTCATTTTTACTCAAAACAGAAGAACATAAAAAAGCCCTTCTGGATCAGGGCAGCCAGCCAGCTCAGTTGGTAGAGCCTGAGGTTCTTTAACCCACATTGGGTTAAGGATTCCTTCATTGCAGTGGGTTGGACTGGATGACCCTCTCGGTCCCTTCCAAATCTATAATTCTGTGATTCTGTGCCTACAGGAAGCCCACAAACAGGACGTGAAATCAATAAGCCTCTCCTGCAGTTACTCCCCAGAAGCTAGCTTTCAGTAGTATACAGCCTCTGAACGAAGAAGATGTCTACTCCTCTTGCACAAGAAAGTTATTCTCTTCCTCTCTGAGACGTATCTCAGCATTGCCAAAGAAGAAGTGGTCTAAAAGAATTTTTTTAAAAAGAAAATATACAAGATTGCTGGTTTTTACCATTTCTTTCTCCCCATCCTCCAGAGTATAGCATTTGGTTAGAGATGTCTTCAAGATCTTACAATCCCTTACAACATCTAATTGGGGGAGAAATCTGTTCCAATAAAATCACCCGGCGTCATTTTCCAGCACCCACGCTTTCCACTTTAACGTGGGTTCAGAAGATACATGCTTAAGTCAGAGTTGTAAAGAAATGGTCCCGAAACACTGTGCATTTTTGGAAGATCGTTGCAGACAGTGTGTGTGCTTGGGCTTTCTTGTGGCCTACGCTCTTAGATTCTTAGGACGCTGAAGTGTCGGCTTTGCTGCTAACTCTGCTTTGCATATCTGCTCACACTTCACAAGTGGAAAGCCATGGCGCATCTGAAGCAAAACTCATTTGAAGAGCCACAAAAATATCTTCTGACGACCAGGCCTAATTAATGCCTCCACGGTGACCTCTACATCTAGCCCATATCAAAAATATTACAGCCGAGTTTATTCAACATGAACTTGAGATCAGGCAAGACCTGGTACTAATGAATACTAATGAAGAGTAATTACTGGAACTCTGCCACTGAAACCCATGGCAGAAGCATATGATAATTGGATTAATACAATCATTTGCAGAACTTTACACAACCCCCTCGAAAAAAGAAAAAAGAACAAGAATGTAGAAGAAGCAGGAAGAATTGCAACTCAAACAATAACCTTGTTGTATTTATTCCCATGATTTTAATCCACCTTTCATTCTTCTCTTGTGGCCCAAAGAGTTCTACAAACACAGAGGCATTCAGTAATATAATGTGAATGATTGGTGTTACTATTCTGGATCCCCACCCTCATATAAACATATATGAATTCTGTTTAACCTATACATAAAATAAGATGGAATGCAGAGAATTTGATGGACCGTTATGGTATAGTGGGAAAGGGAGAAGTCAAGGTTAGGGCACTATCTCCTGCTCATGAAAACTCTGTGCTCATGAAAACCCAGTGTTCAGAAAGGCCAGTGCCTTTCTAGAAAAAAACAGCTGTGATGGCCAGTCACAGGGAAAACAACGAAGAATATTGTGGTTCCTTAAAGACTAGCATAAAGCTTATGTGGCAATAACTGTGTTGGTGAGGTGGCCCAAGACTCGCTATTGTTTTACATGATGAAAGAGTGAACGCATGCCTTCCCTTTATCACTCAGATGATTTTTTATTGACCACATGTTCCACCACACACAAGAGTCCTCGTTCTGCATGCAATACCTGCATGGTAGAAGAGAGGGTTGCCTGTTCCATTTCTGCACCCTGTGCTGTGTAGCCTATCACCAGCCCAGGTATGGATGAAACAGATCTTATTGTTCAATTTTTATATATTTATACCTACACTGAGTACTTTATATAAGGGTGTACAGAAATGTTATGAATGAAAATAATATGATGACTTGCACGTGTGAAAGAACCATCATGGGTCAAGCACTATATGGGAAACTGCTGTATCATCACTTTAAAGGTAAAGGGACCCCTGACCATTAAGTCCAGTCGTGGACGACTTTGGGGTTGCGGCGCTCATCTCGCTTTATTGGCTGAGGGAGCTGGCATTTGTCTGCAGACAGCTTCCGGGTCATGTGGCCAGCATGACTAAGCTGCCTCTGGCGAACCAGAGCAGTGCACAGAAACACTGTTTACCTTCCCGCCTATTTATCTACTTGCACTTTGACGTGCTTTTGAACTGCTAGGTTGGCAGGAGCAGGGACCGAGCAACAGGAGCTCACCCTGTTGCAGGGATTCGAACTGCCGACCTTCTGATCGGCAAGCCCTAGGCTCTGTATCATCACTTTACATAACCTTAAATCAATATTGTTCAGTTGAAACAATTCACACAAGCAGCGGCAAATCATCAAGCGATAAGGCATCTAGTGATGTAAGTCAGTGAGGGGCCACAAAAATCTATCTTCTCTCACTCACCCACCCCTTCTTTTCATAGATCTTAAAAATGAAAAGAGGGTTGGAATATCTATGACATCTGGCAGTGACTGGAAAAGAGTAGATTCAGGAACAGAACTTAAATTCAGGAGAAAGAAGCAGTGGCGTAGCGTGGGTTGTCAGCACCCGGGGCAAGGCAAGTAATTTGTGCCCCTAACCCGTGGATTTGCGCACCCTAACCCCCAGATGTTGCGCCCGGTGCGGCCGCCCCCCCTGCACCCCCCACGCTATGCCACTGGAAAGAAGATTAACTTGTAAAATAGGAAGACAGCAGATTACTATAAAATTAGTAGCTTTCTGTTCTGAGTACAGTACAAGAGTTGGCCATTTTGTATTCACATGTAGCTCCCTTCCAGGCTTGTTTCAGATGGGACAAAAATCCATACCTTTGTAGCTATAGGGTGCATATTTCCCTTAGGCTTTCTGTCCAAACTTTTCTCCATCAAATCCAGAACTGATCTTGCACCTCTCTCTCCCAGAGCATAATGTGTCCCTGCCAGAGGAAATGGGCAAGATGCATTCTAGATAAGAGAGAGAAGTGCAAGGAGCCAAAAGCAGAAACCAAGCCCAGATCCTAAATCTCTTCCTCATCCCCTCCATTTGCCACATTCGGAAAAGCACGTTGCCATTCACTTCAGTTGATGCTATTCACACATTTCAAGGAAGTACAATATGGCATCACTCTTCCCTCTGTGCTGGGTGAGTGCCATCCTTTGAAATGAATGGAGTCATTTGCCCCTCAGTGACTCCCGTTCTTTGACATGTGCTTGCAGTGGAGTCAGAATGACCCATGTTGTTGCCAGATGCAGAAAAGCACCCTTGATCCCAAGCCAGCTATCAACAGTTCTGTATGCTGGATTCTGCAAGCTGATTAGTATTCAAATAAAACTTAGTATGTCCCCTTAAGGTGACAGCTTTAAGATTATCTTTTGTTTGCATGTAAAAGCATGTCCTTTCCCCTCTTTTGCTGGATTGTCCTGGGCTGCCACTTTTTCCCCAAACACGACTTGCTAGTGCTTCTTTCTCTTGCAAGCATTGACTGAGATCCCTCTGGCTGCAGTGTTTACAAAAAACAGGTGTTCATTTTTCTTCAGAGCAGAATTTTAATCAAGTGTTGCTCTTTCTTTCTTTCTTTTAGTCCAAAAGTAATTGAGCAATCAATTTAATTAAGGTGCCTGGGTCCAAACAGAGCTTATTTCTAGAAAGCCCCTTCAGCTTCTTTAATCAGTGACGGCAAAGCTAAAAGAAAAAGTCCAACGTTTCTCTCCATTACTCTTTATTCATTTACAAAGGACAAAGATCTCATATCACATAATAAAAAGAACCATTGAGTTCAAGGACTTCTGCAACTGGCACGCTGCGGCACAAAAGTTTTCAGAATCAAAAGTACTATCATTGACACAGAATAAATATTTCTCTAGATAGCGTTATCAATCAGGTCTTTCCCATAATCTGATATAAAGGAGTATCTCATAGCCACCAAACACAATAAGATTAATGAAATTGGAGATGGGGAACATATGGGGTCTTGCATCTAATCCATGTCTATTCAAGTCTCTGAGCTAAGCTACATCTGTTGATCAATATTCCGTCGTCGTAAACTCTGCCTGTTGCAACTGCCACAGAATTTATATCATTAGGGACTCCTGTGTCGGAGTTCTTTTGAAGAGACTCTCTAGAGACACAGAAAGTCAGTCCCCCTCCAAAAACAGTTCTGGAAACAAGAGAGCATACAGTTTAGTTATCTCTTCCCACACTTATTAACTTTAAATATGCTCCTATCGTTAAGGTGGTTGAAGAGCAGGAAAAGGATAGGTTCTTTCAACTCTTCCAAGGAAGATTTAAAGAAAACCCCAAGAGTGTGATTCCCAAAGATGTAATAACTGAGATCCCAGGTTGGGCTTGATACATTTTGCTGTATGATGGAAAAGACAAAATTGCCTCCCCTGCATTCTAAGTACATTAACCAGCCAGCTGAATCTTACTTCAGTACTGGTGAGAATAAGACAGTGACCTCCCACTGCACCTGAGAGAAACAGGACATATGGGGGGGAGAGCAGGATAGGCAATACAACACACACCCCTGTTCTCCAACGTGCTGGGCATGTTTCCCGAAGGCAAGACATCATGCCCAGAAGATAATACAAACAGTTTCCAAAAGGTCTACCAGTGAAATAACAGCTGCAAACAAATACCGTGGTACCTCTGGTTACGCACTTAATTCGTCCCGGACGTCTGTTCTTAACCTGAAACTGTTCTTATCCTGAGGTACCACTTTAGCTAATGGGGCCTCCCGCTGCCACACAATTTCTGCTCTCACCCTTTTTAAAAAAAAGTTATATTTTTATTGGTTTACAAATATAAAAAAAGAAAACAAAGTTGTACATTCAAACTTCTTAATTACCTCTTAATTCCATTCTTTTGACTTCCCTCAATTTGTCTGAACTTCCTTCATTTTATAACCTTTAACACAATCCTACTTATTGTTAATTATTCTGGTAGCTTCAATTCATTATTTATACTTATTATTAGATTTTCACATCACAGAGCTTCCTTAAAGCTTACAAACGTAATCTGGTTATCACTTAGTTTTTGCAAATATTGAATAAACTTCTCCCAATCTTCTGTAAATCTTTGATCGCGTTGATTCCGAATCCTTCCTGTCATTCTGTCCAATTCCGCATAGTCCATCATTTTGGCTCTCCAATCTTCTATCGTAGGCATCTCCTCTTGTTTCCATTTCTGGGCCATCAATATTCTTGCTGCAGTCACTGCATATAAAAATAACTTCTCTTTCTTGTTTATCTCATTCCCTGTAATACCAAGTAAAAACGCTTCTGGTTTCTTAGTAAATGTGTATTTCAACATTTTCTTCAATTCATTATAAATCATTTCCCAGAAGCATTTTACCTTCTTACACTCCCACCACATATGAAAGAAAGTGCCTTCCTTTTCTTTACATTTCCAACATTTGTTACTTATCTTATACATTTTTGCTAACTTTACGGGGGTTATATACCATCAATACATCATCTTCATAACATTTTCTTTTATAGCAGTACATGCAGTGAATCTTAAACCATCTTTCCACAGTCTTTCCCATTCCTCCATTTGTACATTATTTCCTATATCTTTGGCCCAATCAATCATCACCGATTTTACCTCCTCATCCTTCGTATACCATTCCAGCAATATCTTATACATTTTTGCTAAGATCTTACAGTCATTATTTAATATGTCAGTCTGAAATTTGGATTCTTTATCAGCAAAGCCCCTTTCATTTAAATCTTTTCTAAACATCTCATTAATTTGAAAAAAATGCAGCCAGTCATTCACATAATTCTTAACTTCTTCAAATGGTCTCATTTTCCATTTTCCTTCACTTTTACATATCAATTTCTCATATGTTACCCAACCCCCTGTCATATTGACTTTCTTCACGCTCATCGCTTCCAGCGGTGATAACCAATAAGGAGTTTTTTGTTCCAACAGATTTTTGTATCTTTCCCATACTTCAATCAAGGGCCTTCTTATAATATGATTTTCAAAACCTTTGTGGACCCGTTTCTTATCATACCACAAATACGCGTGCCACCCAAATCTATTATCAAAACCTTCTAAGTCTAACACATCCGTATCTTGTAATTTTATCCATTCCTTTAACCAACAGAGGCAAGATGCTTCATAATATAATTTCAGGTCTGGCAGGGCGAAGCCTCCTCTTTCTTTTGCATCTGTTAAAATCTTAAATTTTATCCTCGGCTTCTTACCCTGCCAGATATACCTTGAAATTTCTCTTTGCCAGTTTTTAAAAATTGCTGCCCCCTTGATTACTGGAACTGTTTGGAATAAAAATAACATCTTCAGTAGCACATTCATTTTTATCGTTGTAATTCTTCCCCAAAAAGAAAGTTTCATTCTTCCCCATACCTCAAGGTCCCTTTTAATCTTATTCCATGTTGGAACATAATTGTTGTGAAACAAGTCAATACTCCTAGGGGTTAACCAAACCCCTAAATATTTTACTTTCTTAACCACTTCTATCTCAGTTTGCTGCTGTAGTCTATTAACTAACTCCTGGTCAGTATTTTTAATAATTGCTTTGGTGTTTTTTCTTATTCAACATAAATCCTGCCAATTGTCCAAACTTATCAATTTCTTTCAATACTTCTGATACTGTATTCATAGGATCTTCCAAGATGCTCTCATCCTGAGGTAAAGTTCTTAACCCGAAGTATTACTTCTGGGTTAGCGGAGTCTGTAACCCGAAGTGTTTGTAACCCGAGGTGTTTGTAACCTGAGGTACCACTGTATTTGCAGAAAGAGAACTCCAGAAAAATATCCAAATGTAGTTTGGCTATGAGGAATTAAAAAGAAATCTTAAAAACCAATAGAGAAGGGGCCATACATATCTTCCATAAGGCTAAGGACCTCCATCACCTGATGTCATTTGGCAAGGGCACTCAGAGCAGGGTCTCAGACAAAGATATTAAAAACCACATTGGTGTATGCAAGAAAGTGATATTTCAAGTAACCCAAGGCTTAAATTTAGATATTTATAGATGAAAACTGGCTCTTAAAATTGGGCCCAGAAACAGACTGGAAGACAGAACATCTAAGAACCTGGTGGGAATTTTTAATAACACTTGTAAGAAATCTCTAAGAAAATAACTTGTACAAAGAAATCCAGAGTAAATGGCAAACCTCCTAGATCTTTTCTCATAGCTAGGGACTTGGGTGTGTATGTTCTCCGTTTAAATGAAGCTTTCCATTTGCCATCCATGCATCTGCAACATTTATTCCCTGTAGCAAAAGCAGTGGCTAAAGACATTCTCATTTAGTGGTAGCTGATGGAGAGATCATCCCTCAATTTTCCACAAGGTTGTCATAATCTGCCATCATAAGATTCCAATCTCATTTTTAAAAGAAAAAGGGAAACGGGAAAGAAAATTGATTTAGTGTCACTGCTTCATCCCACACTGGGTTTTGCTAGCTGCCTTAAGTATGCTAAGGAAAGGTGGGATATAAACAAATACCTGTTAGGAAAATGCTAAATGAGTGAGCAAAACCGAACTGCCAGACAACATGATTCAAAATGTTCCTTTTCTTTTTAATTTCGACACCAAAGATACCTTCTATGCTCCCTTCTCTATGCTGTGCAACAGATATATGTTAGGAGTAAATAGCTAAAAATTAGACAAATCATTAAAAATATATATCACAACATGTGATTGTGAACGTCTGCAAAGCTTACATTGCAGAATGAACATCGTTCTGATGCTCTAAATTGGAAGAGTTGCCTGTTCTGGTAACAGAAAGACAGTAATAGATACTTTTAGGCAAACTACATCATGATGGAGATACATTCTGGAACTGTGTTCCCTTGGATTCCCACTCCACAACACAACCAATTAGGGCCATGGAAAAGACAAGGAAAAGGCTATCGTAGGAAATCTTAATGTTCTGAGGTAGATACAGTATCCCTGTGTGGCAGTATTAACAAATCTCAACTGTTTCCAATTATGGGCCCTCCCTATGAAATATTTCCTTCCAGTCCAGCACAATAGCCTCAAGATTTTCATACACACAACCTCCCTTCCTGCTCCTTCTAGGCCACTGGCATTTAGTATCTTTCATCACACTCCCGTTGCCTCTTAAATCTGCCACAAAGGCCGCTTTATTGAGTGTGAGTGGCTGAAAGGATGCTTCAGCAATGGGAGGATGTCAGCAAAGGTGATGGCATCAGTGGGTCCCTTCTCCTACCAAAGAAATAAAATATGTTGTGGGGTTTCAAGGGCCACTGATAAATTGGCCTTCAGAGGTGAGTTGTAACACAGAACATGCAAGCTGAAAATAGGTGAGGGATAAATGATGAAGATACAAATCTCAGTAGTGGATAGGTTCATATAGTGTAGAATGGTGCAAAGGACTGTCTTTTTTGAGGTAGCATTCAAATACAACCTACTGGCTTTGATGATTTCAGAGAAATTTATTTCTCTGACAAGAAACCCATGTTACCGGTGAGGTAAAATGATCTTTAAGGAAGTCTATGACTGTGCTCTAGCACTTCCCTGCAGAGAGTTCAGCTGGACTATTACCACATGGTAGCAAACATTCAAGGAAAGTAACCTGCAAACAGTTGTTTTGTTTATAGTTTCAGCAACTTTACTCATATGAACAAATTTGCTGACAAGGATCTAACTTTCTGCAGTCACTCAGTAATGTTGATAGCAAATTGGTTGTATTGCTGTTTCCCCCTCCTCCTCTCTGTGTAACTAGAGAGCGTTTTCGTACAGTAAACTATAGCTAGTACTTGTAGTTTAAGGAAGAGGAATTAATTTGCCACCCTATATGACATGCCCTCTCAAGTACTACCAGTCCCAGAGTTCTTTAGTCCCTGCTGACATTTCCTTTGAGGAGGCAGGAGAGAACCAACAAGCTAGTCTTCTCTCACGACAGCAGGAGAGAAGGACTAGCACCGTAGTAAATCAGAGACGTTGAAATTCCAGGGATAACAATAATCAAATGCTGGGAGGATTTACAGTTACATGTGAGTAAAGGAGCTGCGCCTCCGGTCTTCAGAGTGCATCGACCAGATCCTGCAGATCCTGCTCTTCTGTTTCTTCAGTGTAAACCCTTTGTGGGCAGTGTTTCAAAACAGATAATGATGATGATGATGATGATGATGATGATGATGATGATAAATAAATAAATAAATAAATACACACACCCCGGGCATCACCTCTTTAATCTTCTACCCTTGGGCAGGAGATATAGAAGTATAATCAGCCGTACCAACAGGCTAAAAAATAGCTTTTATCTGTGGGCTGTTAGGCTGTTGAACGGAAAATAACATAGCGAAATTGACTTGCAAGGTGGTGTGTTGTTCGATACGAGATTGAGTGTTTGTGGGGGAAGGGAGGTTCGTTTAATTTCATTGTACACAGCTTGCACAATGACAATAAAGGTATTATTATTATTATTACTATTAAATGTATGCTATTCATTATTAAATTTGTTTCTGTGAGGTGTAGTGATGGCCACCAACTTTAAAAGAGGATTGGACAAATTCGTGGAGGATAAAGGCTTTCAGTGGCCATGTACCACCTCCACTGTCAAAGTCAGTATGCCAAGTCAAGATCTTTCTTGAGGCTTCTCATAGGCACCTGGTTGACCGCTGTGAGAACAGGATGCTGGACTAGATGGATTTTTTGCCTGACTCACAAGGGTTTTTACTGGCTTCAAGCAGCAGTGCCACTGTCCCTTCTAAATCTCCACCATAAAGCTAGCCACCAGGGATGGGGGCAGAGGCAAACATCATTCATGGCCTTTGTAAAAGGAGGGTTAGTAACCTTATCTGCTAGCACTGGCAACTTAGAACCACCATGCTTCCCCTGACATCCTACTTTCCTCTCAGACTTCCTTTGTTGTCCCTTTTCATCTCATCCATGACAGATTTCCCCTGTGTCTGCAGGTCAGACATCTTGATTAACCCACAATTTCCTAAGTGTGCCTCCCCTTTGTCTCACACATGGATGATCTCTACTGTAGATTGTCCTGAATTTGGGGATCTTGGAGGTTTCGGTGTGAATAAATGACTTGGCACCTCCAGCACCTCACATTTATTCCACATGGAAGAAACTTTTAATAGTTTTTTTCTTGCAGCAGTAACATGTGCTAGGCTGAATCAAAGGCAATGAAAAATCCATTATTTTACTTCACCTTGCCAAAAGACGCTTTGCTATAATGGGAAACATTTCCCCCAATCAGCTGCCCGCATTCTCTGATATAATTACAACTTCTCACATTTTTCCCCCTTTTGTTGTATTTGTTAGTTACCTCATTATTCCTCGCATAATAAACCTAGATGGTTTCCTGAAATGGGATTTCAGAAGTATCGCTGGTCCACTTTTGCAAGTTTCGAGTCGCATTCTTGCTCTTTCAGTCCTTTTGGATTCTGTTTTGATTAATAAGTGCCCTGTCCTCGTTTAAACGCATTAAAACACTCACCTCTTCTGATTAGCACAGCCTGCCATGCAAATCCTTTGTGTTGCACTTTCTAATGATTGATACTGCATTACAGTCAGACGCAAATGTATGCCTACTCTTTTCTGTCGAGCTCATTTTGCCTTTGACGGTCAGCCTCTCGTACGCATTCGGTGTCAAGTGCTGGTGAGCGAAGGAGCCGCAGAGAAGTGCCTCCATTCCTCGCCTCGCCTCTTTTTAATCTGCTCGAAGGTGTTGCGGATTTGGCCCTTTTCAAGTTGGAGGCAGAGCCACAGGTAATTATCTGCAGCTGGATTTGAAAACACTTGTCAGGCAAAAGAATCCTTTGCCTGGCGAGGCTGCCATTTTGACAACCGGGGAAGAGGCAGAACATTTGCTTTACATGCTGAAGGTCCCAGGCTCAATGCTTGACATCTCCCAAGTAGGACGGCGAAAGACCCCCCGTTTGAAACTCTGGTGCCAATCAGCATAAATAGTGCTGAGCTTGGTGCACTTGGTTTGACCCAGTCTTCATGTCTAGCTTCCCTAACCAGCAGAGCATAACTTATGCCTGGGACAAGAGGACATAAAGCAGTTGTTGTAAAGTAGTGTCACCCACAGACAGGGGATATAACAGGGCTCTCTAGACTGATATGGCAATAAGTCGTTCACCAATGCCCCTTTTTCCCACATTCAGAAGAGGCTGCTTTACAAATGTGCCCCCGCAACACCTTAGCAAGATGTGGAAATACCTTGGATATCTCGTAACCCCGTGTAAAATTAAGTAGGGTGAGGCAGGATTGTTATTTGTGGTGCTAAGCCTCAAGTGATGAAGTTCTGAAGGTTCAAATTCTTACTTAGCCATGGGAGTAACTGGGAGACTGGGAGAGTGATTAAGGTAAGGATGCTTCCAAACCACCCTCCCTGCTCTGCAAATAATATGCCTGTCTTCTTCGCCCCAAGATGACTATCTGCAATCAATGTGTGGTACAGATCCATGTGGATCTTGGTTCTTGTAAACAGTTCAACACTTTTCTCCCATTAAAATGCCTGGAGATGAACTGCTCTTTCATCTGGCATTTGATAGGCAAATGCACTTCCAAGTTCTCAGTTGGATGGAGATTTTTCAAGTTCAGCCCTAATTTATTTATCTTAAATCCGGCAATGTACTGTAATTTTACAATAAAAGCCTCCCAATCAAAGCTTACCTTATCCAGAGGTAATTAATACAAAGATTGTTGAATTAAAGATGTGAGTCTTGACACTTTGGCAGGGGGTAAGGGACATGGTCTCAAAGGCCCAAATTATGCCTGAAACAGACCAATTAACACCATGTATCTTCTTTTATGTTAACTTCAATTAAGGTTTCTTAAAATTTTTGAAGTTATTTTCTTCTTTACAGTCTCAGAATGTCAGAAATGTACATCAAAGAAAAACGCTTCAGTGCGAACACCATAGGTAACGCTCATTTGCACACAAATCTGCATATTGCAAAGGAGTTCAGAGCCCATTTTGCATGTATTATTGCAAGATGTGAGTCGACGAATTAAAGGACTTAAAGATAACAACCATACAAAGGAAAGAGTGCACCTACTTGTGTTTACAGAATGAACTTTGAAAAAAGGAAAGTAGTCATTATCTCTACACAGGAATATACATGGAAATTATATTAAAATGGCATTTTGGACACCTGTGTGGTTTAAACACTTTTGAGAAATTTGTAAAGTTCATTTAAAGGGAACTTCCATCTATACTGCAGACTTAAACTGGGTTAATAGCCTTCCTCTCTCAAGAGGAGATCTCCCCTGTGAGTGACAGATGAAACTACAATTCCCAGGATGCATTGGGGGAAATTACGACAAACTGCTTAAAAAAACCTATATAAATTAGTAGTGTAGGTATGCTTTCTGAGATCATCAGTCACTGCTCTTAAGAGAATCGTCTTTGGTCCAACGAGAATTTTATCCATACACAACCCTTTTAAAACAAAATTGATGCTCAATGACTCCTGTTAACAATGAAGGTCAACAACAGGAGTGTCACATATCATCATTCAATAAAGGAAAGCAGGACTTGGCAAGTTTATACTAACTTTTACACCTATATTGCTACTGCTTCCTATTAGCCAGCTCACAAAAATTACTAATCACGCAATTCAGCCAGCTTGCCAAAAAGGGAAAAAGCTAAATCAGCTAAAATTGCGAGAGCTCGGCTTCTATCTGTTGAAGCTCATTTTTTGAGATGTCAATCTTTTTCTGCAAGACCAACTGTGATAAACCTGATCTTTGATCAACAGTTCTTAAAACACTGGATCTTGGCCAGAATCCATCTGTTGCTCAGTCCAGGCTCCGATTCGTACTGCCATGAAACTTCTGAAGAACTGTAAATGCCAATGGAAAGGTGTTAAGCTCATAAGCATTACCATCTAAATCTTCCTATCTTTCCAGCTGAGCTAAGCAAAAGGTTAAATGCTCCCCGTGGAGCTTACCCTTCCAAAAAAATCCTGACACCATTCAGGAATCACTGTTTCCGTGTATTAGGACAATCCAATCCGTTTCAGAGGGAGAGGGTGAAATTCCGAACCGGAACAAAGGGAATGCGCCAAATCCTTTAGATCTGGGTCAGGAAAACGTTGCTGCCCATATTCAAATGTCCATAGGTTACAATAATCTTTGGAGGCTCTGCTTTTGGTCCCATGTACAAAAGATGTATGGTTGGGGGTGGAGACAGACTCAAAAAGGGCCTTCACTGCAGCAACACTCTGGCTATAGAATTTCATAGTAGTAGTAAATTTCATAGTTTAACTCCATACGTCAACTACCTTTCATTTGTCTTGAACCTCCTGCTCATGTAGCCCTCTCCTTTTCTCACAAGGGGAACAATACAAATGTATTATTAGGAGTGTTCGGGTGAATATCTGCATATGAGCACTGATTGCACAGCATGACTTGAACCCTTCTCTCCTGGGGAGCTCACGCCACCTTTCTTGCCTTCTACTGCTAGATTATGGTGATACCTGGGCATTATAATAGTTGTATGGTCCCAGTTTTTTGCCTTGGCTTTTTAGAGCTGCCTGCACACACTGGAGCCCAGGAGTTTGTGTCTTTATTGTTCTCTTTCCGATTGCCCTAGTAGTGCATTGTATGTAGAGGGTGCACGAGGGTGGATGGTATCAGGTGTTGATTGGCCATTGGTGTATATTGATTGATGCCTCATTTTCATGGCTTATCTGAAGGCAGTGTGCAAAACGGTCTGTTCGGCTTAGCAGCTAGCTCAGTATAAGATTCCACCATAGCTAGTGTCAGTGTAGCATCGCTGCAGTGACCATCAGCTTGGGGAACAATAACATTGCCCTGCCATCTAATAATTCTGTCAGATTCTTAATCAGCGGGGAAGGCTTGTTGCCTTTTTATTATTGTACAATACCTAGTGTTATATTTAACTGTTTGAGAGTATCATAACCAACCATTGTTTTCAGCGTAGTAGAATCTGTGAGTAGCGATGGGGAAGAAATTTTATTCCGGTCTTATTTGAAACCGAATCCATCAAATTTATCCTTTCCAAAACAATATACAAACCGAAACACAGCTAACATTTAATATTTGCACTTAACCTGAATTTTGTTATGCACTTCACCAACTAATGCTTGCAAACATGCATATATTTGGGGGAAGTGTACATAAAAATGAATATACTTGTGAAAATAACACACTAACATGCATTATATTAAAGAAAATTGCTTGCAAAACTGTGTACATTGGTCAAAACTGCATATTAGGAGAAATTTGCACAAAGGTGCTGATGAATTTTTGTGATTTTTTTTTTTAACCCGCAAATTGTAAAATGTGGGAAACTGAAAATGAATGGAAAAAAATGAGAAACTGAGAGAACTGAAATCAACAGATCCTTCCTAATCCTAACCCCTGCTTTTTGTAGTTATTTTTGAACAACTCGCTTGCCCATAAGATCTGAGGATCATCTAAAACTTTTAGATAACTGGAAGCTCATTTTAAAAAGGAGTGTTGTTTACATATGATTACAGACTGACAATGAAATACCTTTGAGACTCATACCAAATTCAAGACGATCAGGACACCAAGACAGCTAAAGATCAGGTAAGTGGAAACATACTAAACACCATTTGTTTTGCACATTGGTGTTCATATAAAGCTAATAGAATTAAACAATCATTTCCTTGTCAGGTGCTTCCTTCAGCTGAAATTTTGAATTTTGACCTGAGGAATAGTTGCAGGCGCAGACCTTCAGTGCAATGTTTGTCATTAATACACACCTTTTCTTCGGATGGGGTTTATGGGCCTGTCAACATCAGCAACCTAGTGTGTGTATGTGTGTGTGCATCACATGTGCTCACCTCTGAGATCTGCAAGTTTCATTCTTAACTCACCGAGAAAATAGGACATGACACTCAGCACTATGGGACATTCAATCATTTCTGACCCACTTGCACACTTGGCTTGTCAAGGCCAGGCGGATGAGGGATCAGCCAGTTTTTAACATTATTGCACACTGTGCTGGGAGTAAGAGAGGGTTTATTATGTCTTTACTTTAAGGAGAGGGGAATGTGGCTGTAAAACAGGAAAGAGTGGGAGAAAGCTCAAGCAGATTAAATGGTTATTAATGAATATATGAGGAGGTGAGGAAAGCCTTGTGGACTAATTGCCCGTCTCATCAAGCACCCTGTTTTCATCAGCCCAGGGCTTCAGGGAGGCCCGCAAGCAGGGCACAAAGACTAGAGGCCTCCCCCATCATTTGCCCCCCAGCAAAATGGCATTCAGAGTCACAAAATCCAAGCTTTAAAAAGGTTAGACAAATTAATGGAGGATAAGGCTACCAATGGCTACTAGACATAATGGCTATGTTCTGCTTCCACTGTTGGAGGCAATAGGCTTCTGAATACCCATTGTTGGACATTCTCAGGTGGGATTGCTTTCGTGTTCTGCTTGTAGGCTTTGCATAAGCATCTGGTTGGCCACTTTGAGAACAGGATCCTGGGCCAGGTGTGTCTTTGGCGAGCCTTGTTCTTCTTTTATTCCTATAATGGCCTCTGAACTTGGAGGTTACAATTCGCTATCATGGCTAAACGCCATTTATCGACCTCTGCTCCAGGAATAAGGCCATCTAAGCCAGTGGACATGACCATATATATTATGAGTTAGTTAACTGCTGGCTTGATTAAGTACTGCCTTTTCCCTTGCCAGAATCTATTAGCCCTCATCTTCATGGGATGACCTTGAGAAGAAGTCAAAGTCTGGCTTTACCACTTATTCCATCTTATTCATAAATACAGAATCAGGTCCCTTCCCCCTTAAAACTTAAGGAGCCTCAGATGCTTCACCTTTTTCTTTGTACAGATAGTGTCTAAGCCACTGGATGATTTGGGCTCCCCTTTTCTGTACCCTTCCATAAATAAAGCACCTTGTTTAAGATGCCGCAAACTGGATTATACACAGTATTCCAAATATAGCCACCCCATAGATTTATATATAGGTATTTTCACACTAGACATTTTAGTTACAGTCCCTTTACCAGTAATGGTAAATAGAAGAATGTGACCTTTTCAGTATTGCCATATCCTGATTTAATGTTTTCATTGATTTCCCCAGTGCAATTATTTACACAGAATCTCATTTGCCATATTGCCAATCTCCCTGCCAGACATTCAAACCGCAGCCACTGTTTAGCATGCCTAAGGGGAGGAGCTATAGTTTAGTTTTAGGGAGTTGTAGAAGGGACTGTAGTACTTAAATAATTGTATTCAGTGGCCTGCTTTACATATAATGCTAAACTGTGGTTTATTAAACCGTGGCCTAGCAGCATATGCAAACCCACCCAGCGGCTTAACTAAGCTTTCTTAATTATGGTTTATGATTGCTAGTTAACCAAAGTCTGAAGCTGGTCCATAAACCTTAGTTCATGTTAACCACAACTTAGTGTTACATGTGTACCTCCTTAACTTTGTTTATGGATCCAGCATTGACCCCAAGGTTATAGAGCGAAGGGCAGCAAAAAGTTCAAACTGCTCTCATGGCTCGGCTGCTCTTACTGGTGCCTTTTAACTATTCTGTGATGTAATAAACCAAGGTTTCGGTGATTAGCCATGGTTTATATGCAAATCCAGCCAGTGTTGTCTATTCAGAACCATACCATCACAGGCACCTACAATTTATAGGATTTTTCATGAGCTTCCCTGATATGCATCATAATCTTCAACTCTTCCCTGATTCAGAGTAAACTAGTTAAGTGTAGATGATGGTGATGATTTATTAAAGCTTCTGGATGTGCAGTTAACCAATTTTTCAATAAAAATTCAGATTAAAAAAACCCAGAAACCCAATCACACGCAAGCATGCATACATCCAGAAGTTTTTCTTCCTGCATTTCTACTTCTGTTCTACAACACAAGTGGAACTCAGGAGGCTCATGTGTAGATGTGCTCTTGGCAAATCCTTAGCATAAAATAAAGACATAGCAGCCTTAGGTCTTGAGATGTTTCAAAGTTAAAAGAAGTCCTTGTGTAATGCTCCTGTTCTTGCATCATTTCACCTGCCCATTCTGCTCTGTATTCTATGATAAGGGGAGACCAGAGTGGATGGCATTTTTAAGGCAATAGCACCTCTCAGCTGATTCAGTGCTTTCATGTGGACTTTGAGTGAACCAAGTCCATGCTTTCCTGGGGAAGTCAAAGTCCTCTCTGTGTGTGTAGTGCGTATTTCACAGAAATGTAAACCTAAGACCTCTTTTCAACTTTGTCTTAGCTTTCCAGATTGTCAAGATTTAAGGTGCACAGTGCTGCAAGATATAAGGCACTGTAAAACCTTGCAAGTAAATTTTCAACACCTGGCTGCTGATCCCTATTATGTTACCTTTACAAGCTATTTCCTCCCTGTAGACAAATGCCTCTTTTTTCCAGCATGAAGGACTGATTTGATTTTAGCCACTTGAACAGCCAAAGGCTTAGTCACTGGAAGCAGCCTGGATGCTTTAAGAATACAGAAAGTCTCCCTCTTCGTGCAATGCAAAGTCTGGGTGCAATGCAAGATTTTTTCCACCTCCCTGGAGAAACTGGTTTCAGTTCAGAGACAAACCAGAGAACACTGCAATCTGCAATCACTGCCAGCAGTAATAATTTTCCACCTCACAACTGGAATTAGTGAGATGAAACTAAAATAGGAAGAATGTAGAGACCACTTTCAGAAAGCAACTGGGGATATTTCTAAAAGATTGGTGGGTGTGTGTGTGTGTGTGTGTGTGTGTGTGTGTGTGTGTGTCAGTTAAGACCACCCACGTTGCAAATTATATCTATTTAATCCTGCAAGCTCAACTCAGGAATGTGTTCTACTGTATTCAACTTCATCAACAGAAGTTGCATTGAACATTACGGTAAAGTAAGATTATGATAATCTTGCAAAACAGATATGTTCTTTTTTCCGCCTTCCCCTGCTCATTCAAGTTTACAGCCTTTTCATGCAGGGACTGAATTATGGTGTGTTTGATGCTTTGCACCGCTAACATTATGATCTTGGGAATCATTTTATCAATGGGAAACTAGCAAAACAAGTACTGAAATTGTACTCTTAGGAATCTGATTTCTATGTAGCATAACACTGCATGAGTATAGCATCTTATCAGTAAATACTAGTAAAAATAAGAAGCCCACAATATGTGAAAAATGGAATGTGAACAGGAAACATTGTGTCTCAAGCTACAGTAAACTCATCAGAGAAGGATAGTGGAAGGATCTTATTCAAAAATATGGTTAACTCCTGCAAATGCTTAAAGTATACATTTTAATAAATTCCATTTTTCACACATTGCAGACTTATTCTTTTCTGACCTTTCACATGACATGCAAAGAGCAGGTGGTTTGTTTTTTTTTGTGTGTGTGTGTGTGTGTGTGTGTGAGAGAGAGAGAGAGAGAGAGAGAGAGAGAGAGAGAGAGAGAGGGAGAGAAATAGATTTTCTATACAACCATTTGCTTTAATAATCCTGCACAAAATTTATGGTTTCAATCTTTTAATGTATCCCAGGGAACCTCAGCCCATTTGCAAAGATCATATTACGGGAAACACAAATGTTAATTGTAAAAGAAAGTCAGAGTGTTTAAAGAATATGTGAAGTAGTATTGGATTATGGGGAACTTCAGGCAGAAAAGGAAGCTCACAGGCTAAGTTTTATTTTGCCGATACTTTGAGATTCATCTGAAATATCAAAACTCATGCCTTTAAAATATTGCTAAAAACTCCAAATGAGACAAATACAGACATCCATTAACTAAGGAATTATTTAAAATCCAAAAGAATGTGCTTTTGTGATATTGTTATCCTTTCTTTTTGTAGGATAGGAACATTTGATTTTGTATACCAATTAAAGACAACAGACCAAATTCTGCATAGAGGGGGCTTGAACTCCATTGACTAATTATGTTTTGGGTTTCAGCTCTTATATTTAGCATTATCACATCTGCACAAAATGAGCATATATTGTTCGATCAAGAAGAAGGAGTTTAGCATTATGATTTATGAATCTTGATCTATGAAGCTGTGTCTATCAGACTGACATAATGCAGAGCCACTTACTTATTCTTTGCACTCACACTGTATTCTTTAGCTATAATTAATTTAGAGTTAATTTGTGCTTTCTTTTTGTTGTTCAGTTGTGCACTGAGAAGAAATGCATTTTAAACAGCTGTTGCCCATTTGGTCCAAGTCAAACAAATGCAAAACAATACCTTTAACTAGACCAAGTTCTGTTGCTATAGAAGCTTTAGAAATCATGCAGAATTCTTCACCCAACAGAATGTTACAAGAGTATTTAGAACAAGGTTGTTAACCAGTGACTACAGTCTCAGTCCTCTGCATGGGAGTAAGTCATTCTGAGCCCAGTGAGGCTTAAATCTGAGTAAATCTGCATATCTATCATTGACCTAATACTCACATAAAATCATTTTCAGTAAAGCCAGTTCACGGATATTGCTGCTAATCACCAAGGAGTTCAGTAATAACATGATGAGAGCACATGGACAAACCAATTTTCATTCTCATCATGGCCATTTGATTGTGTGAACCACCCCAAAGGAGAGAAGAGATCTCAAGTGTGTACCAAAAATTATCTAGGATGAGCTGCAATACCTACTATTTGCACTGTTTGCTCCAATGAGAGCAGCCCCTTCCCAGTACAAATAACACGTGTGCCCCAACGTCCAGATCAAGACTGCAATTTGCTAAAGCCACACCAGGATCCTTATCTGCATTGCAGGGTGGGCATGCCTGCAACTTACTTTGCTACTTGCATGAATGGTGTCAACTCTAGTTTTTTCTTAAGGCGGTATAAAACTTCATTTTGTACTGCTCACAAGAATACGAACAGCAAGAGAATATTAACAGCTCATGAGTGCCTAATGAAGTTTCGTACAGCCTTACAGACAAACTAGACATGACACCCAGAATCTCAGCTTTCAGTAGCAAGTTTCCAGCCTCTTTGATTACATAGGCAAACGTGAAGGATATGTGATAGGCGTTTCTGCTCCAAAATCTGCAGTAAACAATTAGGAATTTCAGTCTAGGCTATATTTCAGGCTCACAATTTCTAAGAGTTGTTTTGAGGTTAGCAAAATGAGAGGTTTCAGTTGCCCCATGACTCAAGATATTGATTCACATGACTGCTTTTCTCCTAACGCAAGATTACCGTATTTTTTGCACCATAACACTCACTTTTTTCATCCTAAAAAGTAAGGGGAAATGTCTGTGCGTGTTATGGAGGGAATGCCTACGGGTGGCATGCCTACGGATTTTCCTCCTCTAAAAACTACGTGCGTGTTATGGTCGGGTGCGTGTTATAGAGCGAAAAATACGGTACTTCCTAGCCTCATCCCCTGTTGCTGTAGGTCCTAGAACGGAGCTTTCCAAACTTTTAATGTTGGTGACACATTTTTTAGACATGCATCATTCCATGACACAGTAATTTAATTTTAACTAATTCAGGTTAAACTCATCCCTTTCCAGCCCTGGGAGGAGCATTCATGTGACACATCTACACACTGCAGCCAACACACTAACGTGTCACGACAAAGAGTTTGGAAAGCTCTATCCTAGAAGATATGAGGATCCCTGTGTGGATCTGAGCCTTGTTATACATTCAGGAGCTTCGTTACACATTTTACACTTTGACCTCGCAGGCATAACACCAAGCAATGCCTGCACCAAGTGCATGCACGCTATTTTGAAATATTTTGAAAGCATTTGGATGTTTCTTATATCCAGTATATATAGATTTTAGCCAGGATTTCCATTTCCTCCCACTTAGCAAATTTTAAAGGCTATAATATCCCAACACATACTAAGAGCTTCTCCTTCTAGTTTCACACTGCAAACTGCACAGATGGTGTCACAGGAGTGCAACATGTCCACCATGTTCATGCAACTTTTATGCAGTTTTGGTTAATTATGTATACACAAAAACATGCAAATCAGCTGCAGCTCTCCGGCTCACGTTACCTTGAAGCAGAATGTGGTCTTGGATACAGAATCCCCCAGAAATGTGGTTGGTTATTTTTTAACTTCTGTTTCTTGAAATTAGAACTGTCAGCATGTTACAATTGCTCTGATCAATTAACTCCCCGGCTACCCATTCTCACCAACATAATGAGCAAATTAAAAGGAATGTTACATTGTAAAGATAATATTAGGAAGATATTTAAAAGAATATGCTTGAGATAAAAGTGTTGTGTGGTGTGTGTTTTTTGTTGCTACAGATCATTTTACAGATTAATATTTCATCCAAGAGATTGTCTATATTTTTATTTTTAAAAATGCCTACCGATCATTTTAAGTCATACTACCACCATCAAATGTGACCTGACAGGGTAATGTCTAATAAAAATGTTAAAATTGCATTTTTAAAAAAGATATTCAAATAATGCAATCATTATTCCATTGAATAATGCCATCAATGCTTCCTTAAAACTGGTTTGCAATGCTTTATTGGTAGATTACACTGCCATCTAGTGCTTGCTGTATAACATTAGCTGGTCTTTCCAAACCAATATACTGATACAACCCTTTAATATCAGAATCACAGAATTGTAGAGCTGGACCACTGTTCTGTTCCCTTAACTTCCCTGCCCAATCTACAAGCCTCATCTTTCCCTTGTGCACACTTTCCCTCTCATACTGCACTAAGGTAAAAAGGTAAAGTACCCATGGGCGGTTAAGTCCTGTCAAAGGTGACTGTGGGGTTGCGGCGCTCATCTCACTTTCAGGCTGAGGGAGCCAGCATTTGTCCACAGACAGCTTTCTGTGTCATGTGGACAGCAAGACTGAACGCTTCTGGTGCAATGGAACACTGTAATGAAAGCCAGAGTGCACTGAAATGCCATTTACCTTCCCGCTACAGTGGTACCTTTTTATCTACTTGGACTGGTGTGCTTTCGAATTGCTAGGTTGGCAGAAGCTGGGACAGAGCAATGGGAGCTCACCACTGTTGCATGGATTTGAACCACTGACCTTCTGATCAACCAGCCCAAGAGGCTCAGTGAGTTAGACCGCAGCGCCACCTGCCTCCCTACCTTTACCTACTGCACTATGCCGATTTGGCCACTCCTCTTGATCATCCCTAGACTTGGTGGGTAGGTAGTGGACTCAACAAGTAGAAAAGATTCTGCAAATTGGTAGAAGAGCATCTTTATTATTAGCTGCCTCCTAAATCCATCTGCTGCTTTTTCTGCCCTCTCCTGCCATAGGAAACACAAGATCCTATTTGGATCAGACCAGCATCTGCTTTCTCCCAGTGGCTAGGTCAGGCATAAGCAGGACATGAATATGACAGCTCTCGCTCACTGTTGCTCCTCAGCAACTGGTATTCAGAGGCATGGTGTTCCTGATCCTAAAGATAGTATACTGTCATCAAGGCAAGGAGGCATTGATGGTCTTGTCCTCCTTTAATTTGTCAAATCCTCCTTCAAAGCCATCTAAATTGGTGGACAGAGCCTGGATTAAATAACCACCTGCAGTGGCCCAGGAGATTTCATCCATACATATAAGGTAGCTTTGGAAGACAATCAGGGATGGGCAGCAAAAATAATAGCAGGAATGGTCTAGACTCAGTTACACCCATAGTTACTATCTGCACTGGAAATACATTTTATTTTGGAATAGGAATATAATTTAAATTATTGTCAGGCACAGTGAGTGGTTTTTGACTCGAATAAATGGTAGGGTACAATATTCTTTAAATTCCCTTTCTATTTACTTTTCTGTTCTAGCCAGTGCTATTTTTCTAGGAAAAGAGTTACTAGAACTTACCATTGAACACCTACCTCTTATAATGGTAATGGCCCTCACTTGAGAGGTGCCAGAACTGAGTTCCGGTGGGTTCCAGCTGAAAAAAAAGCCCTGGGTCTAGCTAGTTGGAAACTACTTTGCTCAAATGTTTAGCTGCCCTCAAAATAAAACAGTGACTCAAACGCCATCTTCATTTCTCAGTAAGCCAAGAGCCAAACCAGCAAAACCCTGGGATATCCAAGATTAGAGCTACTACTTTTTAAAATTAGTTCAGACCAGTCATTAATTGGGGTGTGGGGGTGAGTGAGATTTGATCAGAAAGGTGGTGCTTCACTCTTTCTCCAAACCAGGTCACCTCCCCCTTCCCAAACACAATCTTTGTCCTATAGGAAAAAGCACACTGCAGCATAGTGCTATTGGTATGTTTCACTCTGCAAGGCAATTAAGCAGTTTAGGTGGAGGGGATTGAAATTGGAATACAGTGGTACCTCTGGTTACGAACTTAATTCATTCTGGAGGTCCATTCTTAACCTGAAACCATTCTTAACCTGAGGTGCCACTTTAGCTAATGGGGCCTCCCGCTGCCGCCGCGCCACCGGAGCACGATTTCTGTTCTCATCCTAGGGCAAAGTTCTTAACCCGAGGTACTACTTCCGGGTTAGCGGAGTCTGTAACCCGAAGCGTTTGTAACCTGAGGTGCTTGTAACCCGAGGTACCACTGTACTGGCATGGGGGGGGGTACCACCTTTCCCCAGCGCCACTTCCCCAATCCAGTCCAGGGAGTTCTGCAGCTGCTGTGCACAAGAATGTGAATTCAAGGACAACTTGTAAGCAAGCAAAGAAAAGAGGTCAAGGAAGATAACCAAGAACTATTTTCACTCTGCTCAAAGCTGATTATCTCACTACATTATCTTTCGGCTTTTTGGTGCTACTGCAAATCTGCTCAATATAAATAAATACCTTCAGTATAAAGCTACTCTATATATTTCACATTGTACTTATGTAGCCCAAGGCAAGGCCTGTTTACTCAGATTCAAAGCCTTCTTCTGTTCAACAGGGCTTACACTCTAGTAAGAGTGCATAGGGTATCAGCCTTAGTATATTGCATCTTATTTCATTTAACTCCAAGTTAATCCTAAATAGTTAGAACTAGTCTATGCAATCAAAGTGCATGCAGTACAGTTATCCAGGACTTAGTCACTTCACAGTGCAGTTTGAATGTTTCCACCTTTGAATCAAGAGCAAATATGATGCCTTGTATGAGGAGTGATTTGCATGTAGTAACATTCGAGCATGCAATCCCTTCTTTGGCATTTTGGTACAACAGGACTGTGCCACGTGAGTCTTCTGAACATGAAGATTAGTCATCCTAAGGAACATTCCCCTCAGGACAAGCATTAAATTACATTCTGTTGTGAGCAGAGCCAAAGGTACTCTGGACAGCTCCATACAGGGCTCAGGCTGAAGACTAACAGTGTTCAGATGTTGCTTCAGCAGCAGTCATCCTCAGACTGAGCCTTAAATAAGAGCTGCAGTTCTGTCTCAGTTAAAAGACAGAAATTAAAAGATGCCTGCTTCTTGGGAGAAAAGCACTGACAAACCTAAACAGCATCTTAAAAAGCAGAGACATCACCTTGCCGACAAAGGTCTGTATAGTAAAAGCTATGGTTTTCCCAGTAGTGACGTATGGAAGTGAGAGCTGGACCATAAAGAAGGCTGATTGCCGAAGAATTGATGCTTTTGAATTATGGTGCTGGAGAAGACTCTTGAGAGTCCCATGGACTGCAAGAAGATCAAACCTATCCATTCTTAAGGAAATCAGCCCTGAGTGCTCACTGGAAGGACAGATCCTGAAGCTGAGACTCCAATACTTTGGCCACCTCATGAGAAGAGAAGACTCTCTGGGAAAGACCCTGATGTTAGGAAAGATGGAGGACGAGGTGGTTGGATAGTGTTCTCGAAGCTACGAGCATGAGTTTGACTTAACTGCGGGAGGCAGTGGAAGATAGAAGTGCCTGGCATGCTCTGGTTCATGGGGTCACGAAGAGTCAAACACAACTAAACGACTAAACAACAAAAACTGGGACAGCAATCCCCTCTCCCACTCTGAAGTCCCAGTCTCATCCCATGACAAATGAGTCTTGAGGTTCATGACAAATGACTTAATACTGACCCCTGGATTCTGAAAGTAGTAACAGTCTCAGAAAGTCTGCACCACGTGGTTCTTTTGAACATGTAGGTCAGGTAACCGTGAGAGGCAGTGACTTCCCTGGGCAACACAGAAGGATTTGAACATGAGTCTCGCTATGACAGTATCTTAACATTCCACACTGAACTTCTGTACTGCAAAAATCTATGCCACAGCCGTTCAGCTTCTAAATTGCTTCTTACATCGATGTAACAAGTGTATCTTGTTCTTCCCTCAGCTCATGAGGAGAGACAGTGTTCCCCTAATTTATTTATATTTATATTTTTGTAATATGAGCAAATGAAATGATCTCCCAGAAGGAATTCTCAGTAGTATAAACATGTCTTATTACAAAGATTGCATTTGTAGCAACATTAAAGAAACTTCAAAACTAAAGAGCAATTTGATTGCAGCAGGGCATCTAATATGCATACCCTTTGCTAAAATTAAGCTACATTAGCTAGTCACTGAAGAAATAAGAGGAACAATATCTGGGTGTGAATTAACAATGCAGGGCTGTGAAAGACAGTTAAATTTAGATCTGAAACCAGAAGAAATAGAGTAGAAGATCACAAAGACAGGAAGTTTAATGTCAAATCTGTTGTGCTGATCATTAGCATCTTAACACACTAAAATACCAAGCAATAAATAAAAAGTTAAATATTAATATAAGGGAGTAAATATATTTAAGGATGGAGAGGCCTGGGGAGACCCAGAAAAATTGGGGGGGGGGAGCTGTTCTTTCTCTCTGAAGATTTCCCCTCCTCCCAGCTTTTCCATGGAAAATAATAATTTGATATAAAATATTCTTTCAGAAGAATGGGTGAAATGTTATTTTAAGTGAAATAGGGTTGTTTTAAAACAATATTGTTATAGACAATTATACTACTATAAAATTCCTACATACAAAACTCTAAAGACAGTAATGTTAGCAATGACAGTATTGCTACAGTTAGGCGCTGATGTTAGGACAGTACTTTCACAAGCTGTAAAATGCAGAATCCTCTTGATATTTGGTCCAAACTGAGTGGCTTGCTCCTGCAACATGGTGTGAAGGCCTTTGTAGCATACAGCCTCCAACTCCTCTTGCTTCCCTCTTACCTCAGATATTTTGCAACCAGTTAAATAAACATATTAAAACTATACATACTTACCACGGCATAATTCCCTTCCACACATTTCTAAAGAACCAAACTGGACCCTGGGTTCTCCATGTGCCCCCTTCTGAGGAAAGTGTGGAGGGCGGCAACATGAGAACGGGCCTTTTCAGTGCTGGCTCCCTGTTTGTGGAATCCTCTCCTCAGGGAAGCACTCCTGGTGCCATCACTAGCTGCTTTGGCTAAAACATTTTTATTCACCCAGGAACTGGACCTTTAATTTGGAGGATAGTTAAATATGTCTGTTGCCTCTACTTTTGCTCATCTTTTTAGTGGGGTGGGTTGAGGGAGAATCTTGAGGAGCAGTATCATCCAAGAAAATCTCGGTTAGTTATTGCTGCAGTAGCAAGGAAATTGCACTTTCTCCCTGTAATCATCTGGAATTTGGGCTGCAGATGTTGCATTACTAACACACATCAAGTTATATGAGGATGTTGTATGACTGACAAATTTTACTTGCCAAGTTCATGTTGTTTTTTCAGCGCCAATGCTAAAACGCATCCCACAGCCCTTATCTGGATAGTCTTTAGCAGCTATCCCCTCTACTATTTTTTCACCTATTCCATCTTCTACTAAGTTCTCCCTCAAGTCCACTAGGTGGCAACCATTGCTACAAGCAATTTTGTTTGATAGCCTCCTTCCTATTTTCCTTCAAAGAACATCCCTCCCCCTTCAAGCACAGTTTCTCAAAACACAGTATTTGTCTGTATGCAGAGCAAATGTAAGCTACTAATAAAACAGTGCGATCATAAACTCTGTGGTACAGCAGCTATTCCAAGATTTATGCAGAAACCTTTTTCTCTTGTTTCTGTCTAAAAGAACCTCCGTCTCCCCCCCAACTTTTCTTTGCAATTGCTTTCTAAAGTTCAATTATTTCAACAAGGCAATAACTAGGATGGGTGCTCTAAGTATGACAAGAAAGAGTTCAAACAAATACCAATGGAAGCAAAGTCTGAAATATAAACACTTTAGGGTAGGGGAAGCAAATGGGACCTTTAGCGATGGGCCTAATTATTCATATTCAGAATCCATAGTTAACTATATGAACAATGTCCTTCATCCTCATAACTGCTGTGTCAAGGCATTTTACAACGCACCTTAAGCTCCATCAGATTGCCATTCTCCTAGAGTTGGAAGCCTGTGAAGCATTCATAGGAACACAGAGAGCCAGATCATTGGTCCATTTGGAGCCTATTTCACATATAATGGTAAACAATAGTTCAGCCCCATGAGAACAAGTCACAGCACTTTGGTCTTGCACACTCCTCATGAGGTATCATGTTTGCAAGGGAACCAGAAGCTTTTGCTCCTGCCTTTAAAGTAACCAGAGCTCCTTGTTATCAACTGCCATTAATAAACAGTTTGTTCAAACAAGCCAGGACCAGACCATAGGTTGATTTGTGATCATGGATTGTTAACAAACCATGTTTGGAGGTAATAAAGTCCCCCAAATCTGGGTGTAGTGTGGCAAACTCTGGTCACTTTACAAGCAGAGGCAGATGTCTCAGTCTCATCCTCTGGCATGTACTAGGAGAAGAGAGCAAAGTGCACAAGGCTAAGGTTTGTTCCTGCAGTGCTAAATTATGGGTTCATCCATGGCTGAGTGGTACACAAGCAAATATTTTCAGGTTTCTAAAATGATAATTGATTTTGAAGATGGAGCATCAAACTCTTATTTAGAAATAAGGTTTGCTGTTGTTGTCTTTAAGAAGATAACAGATTCCCCCTTCCCCGATTGGAAAACTGAACTTTTTGACAAGGAGTCAAACCTTTGATCAGAGGAAAAGGAACACACTTTACAGACATTGTTAATAACTTTTCCTCCCATAAGAGGAGTGAGCTTTGCCTCAAATTATTACCAAAGCACACTTGGTCCCAGCAAAAGTCAATTACATCATCTAGTCTATGAACACAAGCAAAAGTAATATAAAGTAATAAAAAGGAAGCACAATACGAAGTAAAATCCAGACATATTAAATTCCTTAATGAATATATAAAAGAAAAAAGAAAGAAGGAAATGTGATTTGCTTTATTGAGAAAATCGCTTTTCACATTTTTAATCGATAATAAAGTTCAGACTTCCTGACTTACGACTTGATTAAACCATCCTTTCCTCCCTGAAATTACTACTTTCACTTTTTAAAGTAACTATAATAAGGGAAGAGTATTATTGTTCTATTATGTTGACTAATAGCATCCTGGACAGACTATTCTTCTGTGTGCAGAATGATGTCCCATTTCTGACTATTCAGGCAGAGAAGCTTTGTAATTTTGACGAAGGAAGAATGGTTTTTTTCACTGGAGTATATAAATGTGAAACAAAGATTTCAAAGTGCATGTGGGATAAGGAAATCCTGCAGGTAATTTAGAGACATATTGCTATTTGCATTGAATTCACACTCCCATTGTTTAATGATTTTTTTAAAATTGTAAATGTTTAATGAACTATGTTCCAACTGTATATTAAAATAAATCGGACTAATAGCACCAGAATTTAATCAGTGCTTATTCTTTGGAGTATGGCTGTTTTAAGAACTAGGGCTTGTATCTAGGGATGTAGGGGGATTTGATCCAATTCACATTTAAAGGCAAACCTACCTAATTTGCAGTTTCCAAAGCAATACATGAACCAAAACACAGCCATTCTTGGGGGCGGAGAGGAGGGAATCTGCAGTAATTTCAATTTTGCAGTGCAGTTTTCTAGCAAGTAACATGTACAAAAATGTATATACTGGGATAAAGTGTCCATGGTATAAAATAATAATGAAAATACAAATAAAAATGCAGTATTTTAGGGATGGTTGGATTGTAAAAAAAAGTAAAAAGTAAAGTGGGCATTTGTCTGAACTTTTTCTGTGATCATCCAGCAGTTTGACTTCACCCCTGGAGGTGCACTCCATTGTCTCTCAAGGTAAGCCGATTCCAATAACAACAAATATATATACCCCTCACTTTCCTCCAGAGGAGCCCAGGGTGGCAAATATATCAATGCTAATACAAATAAAACTGGGGGGGGGAGTTCAAATGTTTATGTAAATACACTAGATTATCAGACTTCTGGTTTCCTGTTCTTAGTACATCAGGCAAGATATATGTTAGTGATTCTTCTGACATGGGGCTAGGGGCAATTACCTGACCCAAAGGGTATTCTTTAGTGAATGATTTTTTCCCCCCAAGATTAAATTTAGGATGCAGCTGTGTGATCTCCTTGGCCATTTTGTCTCGCAGTGTGCTAGAATGCACCGATACAAGGTTTCCACAATCTTTGTAGATCAGATACAGGTTAAAGATTTACATTCCGTGCAGCTCTGCTTTTTATCCATAAATTTCACATATAATCTATCTGTATTTCTTAACATTTTCCTCCAGGGCTACTGCGTTTTTGACAGCTGACTTTCAAGATAGAAAGCAGAATTCAAGACTGCTTCAAGACTGAAAAGTGAGAGAAATGTCAGTCCAGGAAGCATATGATTATGCTGACTCACAGATTTTATTCTACACGGTGTACAAAGGTGCCCAATCTAATTTAAATGCAAACGTAGCTTTATTATTGTGATCCAGATAATAATGAGTCTCAATGTTGGAACATTATGACTTTCAGGAAGGGGAAAAAACTGACTTAGTAAGCTACTGGTTTTATGTTTAGGGTTTTTTTTATATTTTCTACTAAGATTCCTTAAGCTTCTCTCAACAAAGTCACTATCACTGGACCATTCCAGGTTTGCAGTTAGTAATACCTCACATTTCGGTTTACTTCCATCATTAGATTAATTTAAACAGCAATAAAGATTACAATATAGATTCCCCAGTCCTGTCATACAGTGTATGGGATCATTTAGAAGAAGAAGAAGAAGAAGAGTTTGGATTTGATATCCCGCCTTTCACTCCCCTTCAGGAGTCTCAAAGCGGCTAACAATCTCCTTTCCCTTCCTTCCCCACAACAAACACTCTGTGAGGTGAGTGGGGCTGAGAGACTTCAAAGAAGCGTGACTGGCCCAAGGTCACCCAGCAGCTGCATGTGGAGGAGCGGAGACGCGAACCCGGTTACCCAGATTACGTGACTACCGCTCTTAACCACTACACCACACTGGCTCACATTTACATTCCTTTTGGCAAATATATGAGAATCCCAGGTTTCTTGGAGCAGCACAGAGGCAACATCTAGTTTCAACCAAGAGTGCATGCGCTTGAGAAGGGCTGAATTAACCATTAAGCAAAATAAGCATGTGCTTAGGGCATCAAAGGAAGGGGGACACCAGATCAATTTTCCACTGCCAGATTCTCCATGGACCATATGCTGCAGCTAAACCATGTTCCACGAAAAAAGGCTCCCACGATATGTGTGCCATACTTTCAGTGCAAAAGAAGAAGTAAAAACAAGATTCAGTCATGCTGAACTTTATAAAATAATTATATAAGACAACATTTTACGCTTTATTGTTGTTTATATTTTGAATTGGATATATATGGGGGCACCAAAATCTTTTAACCGCTTAGGGCATGGGTAGGCAAACTAAAGCCCGGGGGCTGGATCCTGCCCAATCGCCTTCTAAATCCAGCCTGCGGACTGTCTGGGAATCAGGGTGCTTTTACATGAGTAGAATGTGTCCTTTTATTTAAAATGCATGTCTGGGTTATTTGTGGGGCCTGCCTGGTGTTTTTACATGAGTAGCATGTGTGCTTTTATTTAAAAATGCATCTCTGGGTCATTTGTGGGGCATAGGAATTTGTTCTTTTTAAAATATAGCCTGGGCCCCCACAAGGTCTAAGGGACAGTGGACCAGCCCCCTGCTGAAAAAGTTTGCTGACCCCTGGCTTAAGGCCTCTAATGTGTCCCTGTTAGTTTCATTGTCAACCCAACTGGGAATGGTTCAAATAGTTCTGCGGGAGTGGAGCGGAGTGTAAAAGCAAAGCTGGATCTACCATCAGACAATGGGGGTCAACTGCCTCAGGCAGCAGATATTGGAGGCCAGCAGTGGCAGCCCATGGCCGTTTTCCTTCTGTTGGATGTCCGTGCCTTGTGACCTGTTCTCTACCCCATAAACTAGTCTGTTCTGGAAGAAACTATCCTTTTGCCTAACTGAAACAAGATTCAGTTGCCAGTCCGCTTCTGTAACTGCAGTGGAGGGTAGGGGGATGCACCATCTTAGGCAGCAAAATGTGTTCCGCCAGCCCTTTGTGAAATTCTGAGGCGTTTTACTCTGCAGGGGAGCAAAGGAGGAAGAGAATCCTACACACCACTTTTTAACTAGGTTAGGTGTGTGAGATGCAGTTGATATGGTTGGGGAAGTAACTGCTGCTTGAAGTAAGAGGAAAATTCAGTGAGGGACTGGCCAGCCGTCCTAGTCCCAGGAACTTTTTTTGAGGTGAAGTGATTCATGGTCTGCTGTAAGAAAATGAGTGAGATGTAGCAGGAGAATAAATCTGAAAATGTTGTTCTCCATCTTCTTGGCTGAGAGCTCCAGCTGATAACAGAACGCTGTCGCTGGACTGTTGGTGAGGAGTTGAGCTAACTCCAGTGCTTAAAGGTTTGCGCTGAATGCCCATATGCTACTAAGCCAAATTTAAGGTTCTTTTATTAATTCACTATTTATTTATTTATTTATTTATTCATTCATTCATTCATTCTCTGCCCATCTGGCTACTCCCAGCCACCGGTCTAGTTGCCGCATTCTGGATTAGTTGTCACTCTGGGTGGCTCCCAACAAAATATTAAAAATACAATAAAATATCGAACATTAAAAATTTCCCTAAACAGGGCTGCCTTCAGATGTCTTCTAAAAGTCATATAGTTGCTTATTTCCTTGACATCTGGTGAGAGGGTTTCCACAGGGCGGGTGCCACTACCGAGAAGGCCCTCTGCCTGGTCCCCTGTAACTTCACTCCTCGCAGCAAGGGAACCGCCAGAAGGCCCTCAGCGCTGGGCCTCAGTGTCTGGGCTAAATGATGTGGGTGGAGATGCTTCTTCAGGTATACTGAGCCGAGGCTGTTTAGGGCTTTAAAGGTCAGCACCAACATTTTGAATTGTGCTCGGAAACGTACTGGGAGCCAATGTAGGTCTTTCAGGACCGGTGTTATATGGTCTCGGTCTAGCTGCCGCATTCTGGATTAGTTGTAGTTTCCAGGTCACCTTCAAAGGTAGCTCCAAGATGTGATACTTTAAGGACTGCCTGATTCCTTATATCCCTACCTGATCACTGAGTCCTTCAGGGTAGTCACTACTGGTGGTCCCTCATTGCTCAGATTCATAGCTTTTACCCACCAGGAGCCATGGGTTCAATATTGGCTGTGGAACAGCCTCCCAAGTGAGATTAGACAAGCCCTCTCCCTTTTGAATTTATGACACCTAGCGAATACCTTTTTATTCCAACAGGCATTTTAGGTAAGTTTCTGGTTTTAGTTTTAACTGATGTTATCTTTGTTGCCTCTCTTTAACCTTACTGTACACTGCTTAGCGACTAAGGGTATATACCCTGTTGAAATAAATAAAGGAGTTCTGAGAAAATAACAATATTTTTTTAGGCCGAGGTAAGGATTTAGAATTGATAATCTATCAATACGATTACTGAGAAGAGGCAACTCTCAGATGATAGTGGAACTGGCACAATATGGTTTCTTTGCCTGCTTCCCTCACACAAGAAAAATGGGTCTTTCACAACCATGGTCTACTGTGGCAAAAATCCAACCTAAGTGGCAGGGGTGCCAACTTGAATAAAATATGGGGGGGGTATGGCAGGTAAGCCCCACCCCACACAATCAATCATAAGATTACCACACACACACACACACACACACACACCACACAATGCCAATCAACCCGGGGGGGGGGGGCTGGCACCTTCAAATATTTTATGAAGGGGGCAAAGGGACTTCAGTCCCTAGGAGTTGGTTCCTAGGCTAACAGGCATGCAATGTCGCCATCTCTTGCTTTCCTCTTCCCCTGGCTCCCTCATCCCAAAAGGATTTTTGCCTTCAGCCATATCATCAAACCAATCATGCATCTCGTTTAATTCATCGCCACAATTAGCACAAAATATCAAAACACAAAGGTACTTTTAATTTTCGCGCACCATGTATGTGCATCCTCTCAAAACTGGGGTGGGGGGGACACAAAGAAAGAGAACAAGCCAAAATAAACAGAGAATTCTGCTTGTTCTTAAAAATGTCCTGTGATAAGTATTGCAGTTTATGTTTATTGTAATCTACTTTGTGTTCAAGAGATATGCTAACTCAAGCGCTCCCTGTGTCTAATCTCTTTTTATAACCGCTCAAGAGTGTTTTCCAATTTACATTTTGTAAAAGTTTAAACCGCTTGACAAATAGTTCATTGTACTCCTGTGGCTCACTGCTGCCACTTGTTTGGAAAAATGAAAGGCAAGTTGAAAAATGCACCTTTTCCATTTTCACCTCTAATTGAATCCTCCCTTGACCCCTTTATTCCCCATGGCTGTATTTCAGGTTTTGATGATAAGAAAAAGAATTTTGTATTTGGATAATACAATTTTCTCACTTGCCTTCAGCGACCTTCAGCTCAATTTTCTCTCCCCAGAGACACTGTATATTATGGAATTGAAACAAATTCCTTATTCATAGAAAAAAAAAGTTCCAATTTAATCTGAATATTCAGCATTTTACACTGGTCAGGGTGATGGATGGCATATGGAAATGCTTTTGGTTTAGGTAATCAAATGGTGGGATTCAGACTTGTATTGAAAAAATAATAATGAAGTCTATTCAATATTCTCATAAGGTGCAAAAATGCACAATACACAGGGGAAGGGAAGCTTTTTCTTATTACCTTACTGATAACATCTCCATCACAAAAAAGTACAAGCAGAAATTAAGAATTTATGTGGGTTAAACATTTGTAAAACATTGGCTGCTAAGAGGTTCAGGGGGAAAGTACTTTTCAAATGAATATGTACTAAAACCTGTGAACTTCTGCACATCTGCAATGATAAAAATAGGTTCATTGTGATGATCTACATTTCCTTGAAATGCATATTTTTAAAATTCTATCTTGTGAGCACAGCAATAAGTTTGTAAGTTTTGTAACCTTGTTTTTTAAAAAGAGTTTGGAGACATATTTTCCCAAAGATACAACTTTTAAAAAATATAAGATGGTATAATACCCATCTTGAAAACCTACAAATGGCCCCAGGCTCCACTGACATGAAAAGAAATAATAGTAGACCTTCAACAGATGTGTTTGATGTAAAACTTACACCCACCCCCACCCATCTGTCATACTTGGCATGGAAGGGGATGGGGGTTTATTGGATTGGATCTGGTCGGCCAACTGGATCCAATCCTCCACCCCTGATGCAACTCGTTTTATTTGTTGCATGGGGCTGTTCTTCATGAAATTTGTTTCTGTATTACACTTTAAATTTTTGAGGTAGTAATCCATACAAATTTGGGGGTGGGCTGGTGGACCACTAAACTGCTTTGCAACCCTGAACTGTGCAAGAGAATGTGGCAAAATACCATTGCCAATACCTTATTTTGTTCATTTGCAAAGGATGTATCTGGAAATAGTTTATTTTGCACCCTAAGAATAACTCTCATTTTAAGCAAGTATTCGTGGTGTAGAGGTCAGTTCAGAAATAATATTTGACTTTCTGATTAATTCCATCAGTATATTCAACCAGGAAAAAAATCCCACTGTGATTAGATGGCAGTGTATTGAACCCATAAACCAAGAACATTCTGTCAAAAATTCTCACAGAATTTTCATCAAAAATGCACTTGGCCTAATAAACTGGGCCTCTTTTTTTCTAAAATAATTTATTTTAACACTTTCTTAGAAGTGCAAAGTGCCTCACAATTACAGTTGCCATCTCCTTTATCTTCACAAGAACCCTATTGTGCAGAATTGTGGTGAATTGCTTAAACTTTAGTGCCCTCAAGTCACCAACAATCTTTTATAGCTGAACACAGCCGCAGCCGCAACCCAGGCCTCAACCCAGTATCACAGCCACAATCGTACAAAGAGCTAAGCACATTTAAGCCCAGTTCCAATGGACTTACTCATGCTTCACTCTACATAGGACCATGATCTCTGTCTAGTGAGGCTTCCTTCCCTACACTTGTGCAGCCAACACATTCACACAGAACGTTTCCATGTGTACACATTCATGCACGTTAACTCCACAATTCATCCAATGGATATGAAATATTATGCCAATATAAGCTTCCTGGAAATTCTCCATATTTAATGGAAGAATTGGCCTGGTTCCATGTTATACAGATATTAGCATTCCAATCACTACATAAACAATTGAACCAGAACTTGAAACCATATTCAAGTTGCACAGAGCCTACATTTTTAAGTGGTTTATTCAGTTAGTGGAACTGCTTCACAATCACATACTGTTTCATAAATGATGCAATGCCTATATTATTTACTACCTGGGATTTACACACCTTTTTTCTAATATTTTTATTCCTCTTTATTGAATTCAATTGCTGATCTCAATCTTCCTGGGTCAGTCTGAAATCAATGGCAGGGCCCTTTGCATAGATTAGAGCGCTTGGCTTTTTATTACTTGTACAGGGTACCTCAGGTTAAGTACTTAATTCGTTCCGGAGGTCCGTTCTTAACCTGAAACTGTTCTTAACCTGAAGCACCACTTTAGCTAATGGGACCTCCTGCTGCTGCTGCGCTGCCGGAGCACGATTTCTGTTCTCATCCTGAAGCAAAGTTCTTAACCTGAAGCACTATTTCTGAGTTAGCGGAGTCTGTAACCCGAAGCGTATGTAACCTGAGGTACCACTGTATTTTGGAAATTAAGATCCTGCCAGCACATTGGTCCACAACTGCAACTACTACCGTCTCACACTTTCTAGAAAGACAGAGCAAGAAGCTATTTTTTGAATAATATTGCTGGAAGAGAAAATGTTTGGCTTTTTATATAGTTTAGTTTCTCAAGTATTACAAAAAAACACACACACACACAGGAATGCTGGTCACTACTGTATAGTGGCTATATCCAAATGATTAAAGAAAAGCAAGAAGAGATGAAGGGAAGGAAACGGAAAGAAAATGAGTGAAAGCTAACCAGTTTCCCTGATTTAGGATGTAGCAAAGAATTCTGGTTAGTTTTAAAGCAGAAGTTTCCAACCTCTTCCATGCAGATAGGTAAAAGGAAGAAAAGGAGCCAGGGAGTCTGAAGCTCACTGCTACTCATGCACATTAATGCTAAACTATAGTTCAAAGATGCATTTAAAAAGAACTAATGCTCCCATTTTTATTTCTGCTAGCACTTCCTTCATACTAGCATGGTAAATTTAATCTATAAATTACTTCCAGTTGTGTATCTTCCTTAAGAAACAAAAATGCAAAAGATTGTTAAACACATAAAAAATTGGCGGACTGGCAGCACAGAGGAAAAAGAAATCGCTGGCTGGCTTAATGCAGGTATCCAGGCCTTCTTTGCTGTCTGTGGCTTTGGTTGTTGGTTTGTTGGTCAGTTTAAGAAAAGACGCTCAGGGAATTAATAAAAAGCTTTTTTTATGAAGGAACATATACAGTGGTACCTCAGGTTAAGAACTTAATTCGTTCTGGAGGTCTGTTCTTAACCTGAAACTGTTCTTAACCTGAGGTACCACTTTAGCTAATGGGGCCTCCTGCCACCACTGCTCTGCGGCCGCACAATTTCTGTTCTCATCCTGAAGCAAAGTTCTTAACCCGAGGAACTATTTCTGGGTTAGCGGAGTCTGTAACCTGAAGCGTATGTGTCAGGGGTTCAGGAGCAGAGACGCAGAGAAGGGAGGAAGCAGAGAGCGAGGGGGAGGAATCCGAAGGGAAAATGAGTGATGATGACGACCCGAGATCTCCAAGCCTAAGCAGTGAGTCAGAGGACTCCCAAAAGGGAGCCCCAGTGAGCAGAGCAAGGGGGGGATCCGGGGGGACACCCCAGGAGGAAGGGAACAGAGGAGATTCAGAGAGTAGCAGCTGGAAGTCGGGACCCACGCTCATAACTGAGGGCGGCAGCAGCTGGAAGTCGGGACCCACGCTCAAGACTGAGAGCAGCAGGGAGGAAGGTAGCCAGGCATCGGGTTCCGGAGGCTGTCAGCAGGAGGGAGGGCACGAGTCAGGGGTGGTCACGCCCTCCTCAGAGAGCGAGGCAACGGTTAAGAGGAAAGTAGAGAGTTGGGCGCGCGCGCCAAGTTCAAATGCAGCGGAAGCTGGAGCAGTAAGCAGCCCGGAGAGTGAGCCAGGTCCCAAAGCCCGCCGCAAGGAGGCAGAAGGATCAGGGGGGTCAGCGTCAGAGGAGAGTAGAAGGGAGGAGGCCCAGGGGGGCAGAAGGACCCAGAGACGTAGGGAGAGGCGAAGGAGGTGGAGCAAGGCTAGGGTATTAAGCTGGTGTGCAAGAGGCGGGGACTCAGACGGGTCTTCGCCGACCTAGGGCAGAAGGTGTAGAGCTGCACGCTGCAGTTCGGAAATGAAACCTGTAACTTAATAAAGACTCTTATAAAGTGAACGCTGGCGGACTTGGTCCTATGTGAGCTGGGACTGGGTGGCAGCTCTGACAGTAAGACCCGTCTCTTGCAAAAGCTTCGGACACCTGATATCTCGCAGCGGAGAGAGAGGCAGCTGGAGGAGGGGATCGGTGTTTGGGAGCAAGCTCACGACGGTTAGCAGAGATGACGGAAGCAGAGACAGTTGCAGCGCTGCAACAGGCAGTTACCCAATTGAACGCGGAGGTACTGGCATCCAAGAAGAGGGAGGAGGATGCGGCAGCCGCCTACAGAGATCTCCACGCCAGGTTTGAAGCATGGGTTAAACACGGGCAGCCAGGACCCAGACCGGAGGGGGTTGGGTTGGCACGGAGAGCAGGAGGGCTTGCGGCTCACTTCGATGGGAATTTACAACAGTACCCCAATTTTCGAGCAGACGTAATGTGCGCACTGCAACTGCTGGCAAAAGACTTTAGAGATGAGGAAGAGAAAGTGGGGTTCATACTATCCCATTTGCATGGGGATGCTAAAGCGTGGCTACGCAATTTGTGGAGGGATAAAGATCCGGCGCTTCAGAATGCAGATGCCTTTATCAAAGCGATGGATGCGTGTTTTTTGTCTACTATTGATGTGGATCTTGCCCGACGGGAGATTCATGGACTAAAACAAGGGAGGGCAAGCGTCCGGCAGTACCACGCCCGCTTTTTTGCGCTGGTCAGTGCCTTAGAGTGGGACCGGGATTCGCCCCCTGTCAGAGACCTGTTCTGGGAGGGTCTAAGCTCTGCGGTCAAGGATGAGATTGCAAGGGGGGAGAGGCCCCGAAGCACGCAGGAGGTGGTCCAAAGGGCGCTGACTGTGGGGGTGAGGCTGGAAGAACGTCCATGGTGCAGAGATGAAGGACGTGGAGGGCGCGAAGCAGCGAGAAGTTTCTCTTTCATTCCAAGAGAAGCAGCGCGTGCGCAATCCACACCTCCGCCTGGAGGGGGAGGGGAACCGATGGAGGTTGGAGGTGCAAGGGCTCAGTCAGCAGCCAGAGCCCAAGCACCGACAGCAGTGAAAGCGAAGCCTCCTAGAGGGAACAGGAAGTGTTACATCTGCGAGGATCCAGGCCATTTGGCGAAAGAGTGTCCCCGGAGGCTCCACAAGCACACTGCAGCCTCAGCAATGGTGACTGCAGCAACGCAGCAAGGAGAACCACAGCAGGGAAACGACGATGTCTGGCTGGAGACAGAGGCACTGGGGCCCAGCCAGACGCATCAGTGAAGCAGTCCCCAGCGATCTTGCAACCCACGGACCCCCTCCCACCCAAACCAGTAGTGCAGCTCACAGCATCTCTCCAGCTACCCGATGGCGTCACTATCGAAGTGCCGCTTTCTGTGGATTCTGGAAGCAACGCAGACTTTATAGCGCAGGATTTTGTGGAGCAGCACGCTATACAGCTACTGCCTGCCACTCTGCCCCTGCAAGTCGTCACAGTGGATGGCAGAGAGTTGCTAGGGGGGCAGGTGGTGAAGCAAACGCCACCGATGGTGATGCGCCTTGGCAACCACAGGGAAGTCATCAGTTTTAATGTCACCCAACTGTCGGACACGCCCATTGTGTTAGGCATGAGTTGGCTGGACAGGCACAGTCCGACACTGGCTTGGTACCAGAGACAGCTGATCTTCGGCTCCTCTTATTGCGCAGAACACTGCATCCTGCCCAGACAGGAGGGAGAGGAGGAGGAATCACAACTGCAGTTGGGAACGTTGCAAGCCGTCCCCCACAAATACGCAGACTTTCTGGAGGTCTTCTGCGAGAAAGAGGCTGACAAGCTACCACCGCACAGGCAATATGACTGCAAGATTGACCTCCTACCAGGGGCGACGCTGCCGAAAGGGAAGCTGTATTCCATGTCTGAGGACGAATTACAGGAACTCAAACAGTTCATAGATCACAATTTGCAGCGCGGTTTCATCCGGGAGTCCAGGGCAGTAGGGGGCAGTCCTGTTTTCTTCGTGAAGAAGAAAGACACGCCCCAAAAAAGACTGGTGGTGGATTTTCGCCTCTTAAACAAGATGACCAAGCCTTCTGATTTCCCCATGCCCAGGATTGACGACCTACTAGCGACGGTGCGCAAGGGACGCGTGTTCACCAAGTTGGACCTGCGAGGTGCGTACAATCTCATCCGCATGAGGGAGGGCGATGAGTGGAAGACAGCCATGTTCACGCCTCTGGGCACCTACGAATACAGAGTGATGCCGTTTGGATTGCAAAACGGTTCTCACTGTTTCCAAGCTTTCATGCATCATGTGTTGGCGGGACTCCTTTACAAGAAGTGCGTCTGCTTTCTGGATGACATCCTGATATTCTCCGAATCGCAGCAAGCCCATGACCAAGATGTTCGGGAGGTGCTGAAGAGGCTGCAGCAGCATAGACTGTACGCCAAACTGGAGAAGTGCCAGTTCGACACGACGGAGGTGGATTTCTTGGGTTACAAGTTGTCGGACAAGGGGCTAGCCATGGACAGCGCCAAGGTTCGTGCGGTGTTGGATTGGAAGAGCCCGCGCAACCGGAAGGAGGTCCAGCGGTTTGTCGGCTTCGCCAACTTCTATCGCAAGTTTATCAAGGGGTTCGCGATGCAGACGGCGGCCATTACGGACACGCTAAGCTCCAAGAAAAAGAAATTCATCTGGACGGAGCAGGCGGAGCAGTCCTTTCAAGCACTCAAGCGTCTCTTCGCGTCGGAAGAGCAACTGCTGCATATCGACCCCAGCAGACCGATGCGGGTAGAGACAGACGCGTCCGATAGAGCAGTGGGAGCTGTCCTGCTGCAAAGGGACCCACAGGGGGTCTGGAGGCCGGGAGCGTTCTACTCCAGAAAGCTCAGCAAGTCGGAGCAGAACTACACCATCTGGGACAGGGAGTTGCTGGCCATTCATGCAGCTTTCAAGGCGTGGAGGCACTTCCTGATCGGCGCCAAGCACACGGTGCAGGTCTGCACGGATCACAAGAATCTGGAGCACTGGCGCACGGCTCAGTTCCTGAACCAGAGGCAGATACGTTGGGCGGAGTTCTTTGCCGACTTCAATTTCCGAATAGAGTACGTCCCAGGCGACACCAACGTCATGGCGGATGCACTGTCCCGCAAACCGCAATACCTCGAAGAGGCGACGCCAGCGGCAGCCATGCACATCTTCGCGCCAACAGCGTGGGCGTGCGCTTCAGCCACAGTAGACCTGGATGCGGTGCGGCGGGCGTTGCAGGACGACTCCTTCGCGCAGGCGAAGATGGCAGAGGTGCACAAGGGCACGGCGAAGGGCGACGAGTTCCAGATACGAGACGGCTTGCTCTTACGTAAAGGGGCCATCTACGTGCCGGGAGACGAACTTCGCGCCAGGGTACTGCAGCAGCTGCACGACGCACCCACGGCCGGGCACTTTGGCACGGAAAAAACGGTGGAATTAGTCGCAAGGGACTTTTGGTGGCCCAGACTGAGAGGGGAAGTCGCGGACTACGTTGCGAGGTGCGACACCTGCCAGAGGGCCAAACCGGTGCACAAACCACCGGCGGGACTGCTGGAACCGCTGCAAACGCCGTTTGAACCGTGGGAGAGGGTGGCCCTGGACTTTGTTACGGATCTACCCAGCTCGAGAGGCAAGACAGCTGTACTAGTGGTGGTGGACTTGTTCACCAAGATGGCACATTTCATTCCGTGTGCGAAGGTGGCCACGGCGGAACAAACCGCCAAACTGTTCATAGATCACGTGTTCAAAGTGCATGGTCTGCCGCGGTCTATCCTGTCCGACCGCGGGCGCCAGTTCGTCTCGAATTTCTGGCAGAAGCTGATGAGTTTTCTAAATGTCAAGGTCGATCTGGCATCAGCAAGACACCCGCAGACCAACGGGCAAGCAGAGAGGGTCAATGCCATCATGCAGCAGTACCTGAGATGCTATGCCAATCAACAACCTGCGACCTGGGTGGATTACCTGCCGCTCGCCGAGTTCGCTTACAACAACACGAAGCACGTGTCCACAGGGGTGACGCCGTTCTTCGCCAACAATGGGAGGAATCCCAGAACCTTCCCGGGACGGGAGAGAGTGGGGGACGGAGAACCACAGACGGCGGACGCGTTCGCGTCAGAGTTGCAGGCGGTACACGATCAACTCAGACGGCAGCTGGAGCTAGCTAAGCACGCCTACAAGGTGCAAGCTGACAAGCACAGGCGGGTTGGTGAAGAGATCCAAGTGGGAGACTGGGTCTGGTTGGCAGCCCACGCAGTGCCGACCAGGTCACTAGCCAAGAAGAAGTTGGGGCACAAGCAAATTGGTCCGTACCAAGTCGAAGCACAGATCAACCCGGTAGCCTTCCGACTGGTGCTGCCGGAGGGTTCCAGAATGCATCCGGTGTTCCACAGGTCGGTGCTCACTCCCTACAAGGCACCTCACAGATTCCAGGAGCCAGGGACGGCACCGAGTCCGTTCCGGGAGCGGACGGAGACGCGAGGGGTGACGCAGCAAGATCCCATCAACGAGGTCACGGAGATTTTGGACTCCAGATGGGGGGAAGAGGGAGTCGAATACCTCCTAGCCAGAGAGGGCACCCGGGCCAGCGCCAATAGCTGGGTGCCAGACTACGCTTTGGAGGAACCCCTGCTCAAGGACGAGTTTCATGCCCTTTTCCCACACAGACCCATGCCAGCGAGCTTCTTCGACGACTGGCTGTTCACGCCCACACTTTCTTCCAGCACGTTCCATGGATTCGACTCGGACGGGGAACCCGCACTGAGCACCCGTTCCCCAGAAGGATCGCCGGCGGGTTCGGCGTCAGACACCTCGTATTGGTGGGACGATCGACCGGAGGAGCAATGGCGCCGGAAGTGGCTGGAGATGCCAGGTCGAGCGACCGACGCAGAGACTGACATGGACGTGTTCGGGGAGGACCTTGGGTTCGAGCACGGCGGTACAGAGATGGAAGCGGAACAGGTCAACGTCGGCGACCGCGAGGAGGAAGACTCGGAGGTCTTCAGTTGGCGGCCAACCACGGGGAGCGAACTGTATCCGGCATTCCCTCCCGTGATGATGGAGCACCCAGCACCCACACCTGAAAGCGGGGAGGGGGGAAGGGGGGGCTTCGAGGGGGGGATGGATGTCAGGGGTTCAGGAGCAGAGACGCAGAGAAGGGAGGAAGCAGAGAGCGAGGGGGAGGAATCCGAAGGGAAAATGAGTGATGATGACGACCCGAGATCTCCAAGCCTAAGCAGTGAGTCAGAGGACTCCCAAAAGGGAGCCCCAGTGAGCAGAGCAAGGGGGGGATCCGGGGGGACACCCCAGGAGGAAGGGAACAGAGGAGATTCAGAGAGTAGCAGCTGGAAGTCGGGACCCACGCTCATAACTGAGGGCGGCAGCAGCTGGAAGTCGGGACCCACGCTCAAGACTGAGAGCAGCAGGGAGGAAGGTAGCCAGGCATCGGGTTCCGGAGGCTGTCAGCAGGAGGGAGGGCACGAGTCAGGGGTGGTCACGCCCTCCTCAGAGAGCGAGGCAACGGTTAAGAGGAAAGTAGAGAGTTGGGCGCGCGCGCCAAGTTCAAATGCAGCGGAAGCTGGAGCAGTAAGCAGCCCGGAGAGTGAGCCAGGTCCCAAAGCCCGCCGCAAGGAGGCAGAAGGATCAGGGGGGTCAGCGTCAGAGGAGAGTAGAAGGGAGGAGGCCCAGGGGGGCAGAAGGACCCAGAGACGTAGGGAGAGGCGAAGGAGGTGGAGCAAGGCTAGGGTATTAAGCTGGTGTGCAAGAGGCGGGGACTCAGACGGGTCTTCGCCGACCTAGGGCAGAAGGTGTAGAGCTGCACGCTGCAGTTCGGAAATGAAACCTGTAACTTAATAAAGACTCTTATAAAGTGAACGCTGGCGGACTTGGTCCTATGTGAGCTGGGACTGGGTGGCAGCTCTGACAGTATGTAACCCGAGGTACCACTGTATCAGGATGTGTGTGATAGTTTGAGTGGGCAAATGGCAGGAAGGATTAAGCAGCCCTGCCACTTCTGTGCTCAGGTTGCCATCTGCCCACAGCGCTTTTCGTTTTTTAGAAAGGTTGAGAAATTATGCACGCATTACCCACAAAATATTGTTTGACCCTTAACATGCCACTGAAATTAGCTTCTCCTGTTGGAATGGATCCATGACAGGGAAATCACACCTGCTAAATTCTCCTTGGCATGAACCTGGCAAACCACTTGGTAAATTGCTACTCACACAACCCTGTCACAACATCACATTTCTCTGCAGAGCTAGACGAACAGTCAGTCAACAAAGGATAAAGCTGCTGGCAGGCCTGTCCACAGTTTGCTGCAGCTGCTAATGCTGAATACAATTTTACTAAATCCCCAAAAATTCAGATGATTTACAAATTACTTTGTTGTACTGATGTGAGAATGTGACTCAGTGGCAGTCAACAGGCAGACTATTTGCAACAGACTCTTAAGAGCTATGTTGTAAATAGTACCTAAACCAGAAAAGCAAACCGTCAAGTTGAAAAGCAATTCACAGTTAAATCTTGCATCATGATTTCCTGATGCTGCAGCAGTTGTAAAATTTTCAAGTCAATTATCCCATTTATATCTTGAAATAAGCAGCAATGAACTAGAGAATGAAATGAAGCAACTCAAGTTCATCCGAACTGCATTTTCCTCCAAGGTGGGTAGCATGTATACCAAGTCAGCAGTGTTCACATTTTTTTGTCTGCATACGATGCTACTTCTGGATGGCATATGATCTGTAGCTAACCATTCTAATTCTATTTTTGGTAGACAGCTGCAAGAGAGGTTAAAGTGTGCTGATTTGCTGATGTGGGCAAGTTGCCAAACTATTTGAATTAGCCTGCCACCCTTTATATGAAAAGCAGGCATAGATCTGCCATATATAAGAGCATCCTGGAGGTAGCTGTTACCAATTGTTGTGTTCTCTAATATTAAAATGACATACATGTATCCATGGAATGTTGAACAGATACTGTAGATGGGTCAACAAGGAAATGTAGAGAGGGATTTTTGGTTTTTTTTAATGATGTTAATGAATTTCTATTACGCTAAAGACTGCATGTTCATACAGTGGTACCTCAGGTTACATACGCTTCAGGTTACATACGCTTCAGGTTACAGACTCCGCTAACCCAGAAATATTACCTCAGGTTAAGAACTTTACTTCAGGATGAGAACAGAAATCATGCTCCAGCGGCGCGGCAGCGACGGGAGGCCCCATTAGCTAAAGCGGTGCTGCAGGTTAAGAACAGTTTCAGGTTAAGAATGGACCTCCGGAACGAATTAAGTACTTAACCCGAGGTACTACTGTAGTGTGTATTTAATATATAGGCAGAGCATTCCTAAATCCCTTGGGGGGGGGGGAGCTCCAAGGTTACAATGCACCCAGAGACCACAGGTTCTCTATTGCCTCCTTCTTTCTGTATACAGCACGTAACATGCATCTTTGTAGAGAGGACGATGGTCAAGATCCAATAGCCCTTCTGCCTTCTTTCCTGGGAGTTTAGGATTTCTCCCTATAGCTGCGGTCCTATATAACTGACAATAAGTACTATTGTACTTAGGGGGGCTTACATGTACAGTGGAACTTCAGGTTAAGTACTTAATTCGTTCCGGAGGTCTGTACTTAACCTGAAACTGTTCTTAACCTGAAGCACCACTTTAGCTAATGGGGCCTCCCGCTGCCGCTGCGCCGCCGGAGCACGATTTCTGTTCTCATCCTGAAGCAAAGTTCTTAACCCGAGGTACTATTTCTGGTTTAGCAGAGTCTGTAACCTGAAGCGTATGTAACCCGAGGTACCACTGTACAGGATAATGTTACAAGGTTCTGTCTTCCTTGACAGTTTAGTAGCTTCCTTTCCCCAAATTGCTAAGTGTTTGTACATTATCATTTGATTTCTGCAACCCTGTATACAGTTGTACTGGACTGAGAGCTTGTGTAGTTCAGTCACTAAGGCCATCACACACAGAGAGAGGAGCTAAGGGAGATTCCACATGCCTGAGATGTTATATATAAAAGCATCCACATGGGTAGCTGTTTAGCTAATCGCTGAATGACAGTGTCTCCTATTAGAAGACCCTTGAGGTTTTATCACATGCTTTCTGCTACTTTGGGTGGCCATTGCTGAAATATGATGTATGCGAGCTTTATTTTTCATTTTTGTTGAGAAAGATACAGAAAGATAGAGTTGAGAAAGATACAGCAACAATCTTTTTAGAACTATTCCATGCACCCAAATCATGAGTCTCGTTGCAATATTTACACTAAACTCCCAGGGACATCCCTACTATTAAAGACAAAGTGAAAGTCTGTCTTAAGTGGAAGGCCTTGGGAATACCATTAGAGGGCACCAAATTGTCAAATATTTGCACTTTACGCACTGGGATAGGAATCCTGCCCCCTGTGAAGAGCCAAACACTCTATCCTTTCCCTATCATCCCACTTGTTTCTATGCTGGGCAGGAGGGAGGCAAATCACTCTCCCACTCAGCCAACATAAAACAGTCAGAAGAGGAACCGCCTCACTCTCCTGAAAGAATTCCCTAGTCACCAGGTGAGTGGTCAAAAACAAGTCTGATATGCATTACTGTAGTAATATTTACAGCAACCCTATAAGGTTCAGCAATGTTATTATCCTGGTCTTTCTGTCTGGACTCTGGCCAGGCCTCAGGCCGCCATCCTCCATGACTGGTCCTGCTTCACACTCCCTTGGAGTATGTTTTGCCTGGATGAAATGTGTCCTTGAGCTCTGATAATGGCATTTGCTTGCCCATATGAATGATACAGAGATTCTTGTGAGTGTGTGTAGAAACTAGTTTAGTGTACAAAGGTTGTTATTAGTAGTAGTAATAGTAGCAGCAGCAGTAGTATATCACCCTTGACCCACAGGTCCCAGGGCAGTTACAACATAAAATCACAACATAAAAACACAAAATACATAATAAAAAATAAAACAAAAGCAACCTAATAACCACTCCCCATTGGATGCCAATCAGCCAGAGGCCTGGTTAAAGCGGAACATTTTTGCCTGGCACCTAAAGGTGTGCTGTATAATGAAAGCACTAGGTGAACCTTCCTAGGGAGAGCATTCCACAAATGGGGAGCCACCACAAAAAAGGCCCGTTCTCGTGTTGCTGCCCGTTCTCGTGTTGCCATCAATTTACATTAATTGTTTCACCTACATTTGCCTTTGCCCCCCCCATGTCATCTTAGAAAGGTTGTTCCTTTGACTGAAAAAGGCACACATCAGCATTAGCATCAGCATCATCACCATCATTTTATTTGTATGCCACCTTTCCATAGCTGAAACTATGCTCAAGGTAGCTTACAACATGACAAGATTTACATAATTACAAACATAACAGAAGTCATAAACAATAAATAGTAAGGTAAAGGGACCCCTGACCATTAGGTCCAGTTGTGGCCGACTCTGGGGTTGCGGCGCTCATCTTGCTTTATTGGCCAAGGGAGCCGGCGTACAGCTTCTGGGTCATGTGGCCAGCATGACTAAGCCGCTTCTGGTGACCCAGAGCAGCGCACAGAAACGCCGTTTACCTTCCCGTCGGAACGGTACCTATTTATCTACTTGCACTTTGACATGCTTTCAAACTGCTAGGTGGGCAGGAGCAGGGACTGAGCAACAGGAGCTCACCCTGTCGCGGGGATTTGAACCGTCAACCTTCTGATCGGCAAGTCCAAGGCTCTGTGGTTTAACCCACAGTGCCACCCGCGTCACAAAACAATAAATAAAACACATCAAAAAGTGCACAACCAAATTGAAACAATTTCCACACAAATCATAAGATCTAAATCTAAAGATACAACATGTCAGGCACTAGCTAGGTTTGTTGGATGCCAATCTCTTCATCAAGGTTTTCTTGCTGAGCTTTTGAGGGACTGTGAGGTTCCCTACAGTCCAGTTTAGAAATCAGTGGCTTAAGACAATGCCGTTAGCTCTTGTACAAAATGAGATATCGATTCGGGACTTACACCTCAGTGTGTTACAACTGCATTTTGCCAGCCCACTTGTATTAATGGTCACCACCATGCAAATACAGACATCACTTTACATTTGGTCCTGGTGATTGGATGGCAAGCACTAAAACTGTAGCTTTTCACAATACGGAAACTGAAGCACAAGAGATCAACTGGGAAAGGGTTCTAAAAAATGTAATTGTTCTATGGACACTTAGTAGGTGGCTTATGTTGTGCATCATATAACTAGCCTATTTTTTGCCTGGCTCCACCTCTCCTCTCATTTGCTATCACACGTACCACGTTCTGCTCAATTTACAATCCCTCAACATCCCTATGGCAACTGCGGCAGCTGTTTACATGGCAACGCAATAGGAAAATATTTAATGTATTTTTAACTCCACTTTAATGGAATTTAGCAGCTGGATACACGATGGCGAGTCAGCACCATATGACTGAGACAGCTAGCTTTTTCACCTCAGCCATCAGTACACTCTTAGGGAACTATGCTCCACAAGCCAGGAGTTATTGTTGGGTGGATATCCTTGGAACATGACAATATCCATACACAGCAGAAAGCTACCAAACACATTGGGATTTGGTGTGCACCCCAGTCCAGTTTTCATACCATCTGTGATATGAGAGACTGTATACAGTTCCGTCTTTCAATACATCTATGGCCCCATAATGCACTCTGTGTAGGGCTGCATTTGAAAAGTGCTCAAAACTCAAATTAGTATAAAATCCTCCAGCCAGACACTTTGATTCCATCATGCTAATTTTGTGTGACCTGCACTGGCTGCTAGTTTGTATCTGGACTCAGTTCAAGGTGCTGTTGTTAACCTTTAAGACTCTAGATGGCTTGGGACCTGGGGACTTGTATGTATGTTCCTTCCCACATGCTCCAATCCTCATATGAGGCTCCGATCCAGATCCTTTGACCTTATGAGGCACAGCTGACAGCAATCAGGACTAGGGCATTTTCTGTGGTGGCACCCAGCCTATGGAATACTATACCCCTGGGCTGTTTAACAAGTCCTTTGACTACATTCATTCATTTTTAGTGGTTAGCTGCATTTGAATTATTACTTCAAAGAATCCTGGGGCCTGTAGTTTACCTCTCTCAGAACTGTAACTCCCAGCGCCCTTAACAAACAACAATTCCCAGGTTTCGGGTGGGTGGGTGTGCTTAAAGGAATAGTGCATAAACAGCTCCTAGCTTAAGATGAATACCAATACAAGTTCTATGAATTTCAAGCTAGTTTTTCCTTCTCCCTTCCATCCAAGACAATGAAACTATGGAGAACTCATGTTGTGACATTTTGGTTGATATTAACAAGGACACTGCCATACTATGTATTTCGGAACATAATCACGAGATCACATTATTAAAGACTTGGGCATTTAGAAAACAGAAAAATCCATTTTACAGATCGGCAGAGAATCTGTAGCCTGAAATACATGTGCGAATCCATAGCAGAGAACTCAAAAAGCCCCTGCAGAGCGGTCAAGAAAGTGAGCCAGTTTTCACATAAACACCCACCCATATATCCGTCAATCATTCAGACCCGCCCCTCCCCCGCGGCAGTAAACGGCGAGCTTTCTTCCTTCGCTCCGCGGCGCGAGCGAACAAGCCAATCAGAGTGCTCCGCCGCCTGCCGTCATCACAACGGCGATTTCGATTTCGCCGCCTTGCTGGCGTGCGCGTGCGCGCACCCACACGCCTGCGTCCCTTACCTGGGTTCATTTGCCCCAGAACGCATGCGTGCCCAAGGCGCGCATGCGCAAAAGAAGGGGGAGATGGGGGAACCGCTTAACTTTTTAAAAGGACGACCGAGCGGGGGCGGGAAAAGCAGTTTTCGCTTCTCTGGGCCACACCGACGAGGGAGGGGGGGGGACAGACTCCTGAAAACCGGCCGGGCTAGGCAGTCAGGTAGCCACCCTGAAAGGTGAGTTCACCTCTTGGAGCCAAACGCCTCACAAGACACACCTGTTGCATCTCCTCACACATTGGCGGTGGGCGCGGAGAGATGCAGGCAGAAGTGGCCACGGCTGTGTTGCGGATAAAATAAACACTGGGCGGATCCAAAGTGCAAGGAGGCTCTTTTTTAAAGGTGGACTTCAGTGGGGGGGTTGGAGGAACCCCTCCCTCCCCCCAAAGCCTCGGAAACATATTCACCTGTAACCACGTAGCCCAACGTATGCAGTGCTTGGCTTACAGTCGCCCGTGTGTGTTAGCCGAAGGTTGGGTGGCTTATTAGCCTTGCCGCCCTTTTCCTGCCCCTGTCTGTTTCCAGCAGCTGTTCAGCAAGGGGAAGTTTTTGGCTCGCATCAAGCGGGGAATTGTTAGGTTTCCCTGCTCGTTTCCCAGCTGCTAAAGGCCTGGCACCCAAACAGAAGAGAGTCGCCCAGGTTGGAGAGGCTCAGGTACTTAACACACGATGAGTTTGTTCTTCAAAAACTCACTGACACATCCTTAAACCTTAAAACTAAACAGGAATAAGCATAAATAGGTGCAAAAACTATTTATTCCTTGATCAGTATGCCTTAATCTGTTATAAGGATGTGATGTTAACTTGTCTTTTAGGAGGATTATGTTATTTCTTTCAGAAAATGTGTATACTGCTTGATTGTAAAAACAACAACAACAACAACCCTCAAAGTGCTTTACAAATGATAAAACCTTAAAATTGAGGGGAGGGGAAACAACTCTACTTTAAAACAGACAAAAGTTAAAATACTAAAACAGATTACAATTACCTTGACTTTCTAAGCATAGTGATTCTTCATAATCTTAGACCTATTCCATTTTTCTCCCTTGGTGTTTTCCTAATATGTTCTCAAATGAAATATCTTTATATTGAAATTTTGTAGCCAGATCAAACCTTCTTTGCTTATGGTCTGAGGCCTTTGCAAAAATTCAAACAAAGATATACAATAAGTCATTTATAAATAAAAATGTATTATGCTATGGATGTTAAACACACTCAATATAAGCCAGAATCAAGGATAAAAGGAATAAAATAAAGGATAATAAAACCATCACACCAGGGCATCATCATTACTGTTTATACCTATCTCTAAAATCTCTCCTTCTCTGATACTTGTGAAGCAGCCAGTGCAAAAAGGGTCATGAGAGCTGAGTTAACCTGGCTTCCAAGTGAGAAATGGTAGGTTGGGAAGCTGTATCAGTGGCAAGGGCATGAATGCAACTCCTTGGGTGCATGTCCAGTATGATTGGTGGTTATCTTATGTTTTAATTGTATTCAAGGTGTGTTTGTTGTATATTTCTTTGGTATTAATATGCTTCTCACTGCTTTAGGTTCCTTTGACCCGAAAAGCAGTATATAAATGAACGACAGCATTACACCAGAATTTCTGAAGAAATACTGTGGGGGTTTTTTCAGGAAGTAAGGTGGAAAACTCTAGAATCTGAATTGAGAACTGCAGCCATTTTGTTGAGGCATAAAGCAGAGAAAGGGAGAAAAAATGCCAGTTCTGAAGCCTGTAGTAAAAATGAAAGTGGACGAACTCTTTTTGCGCTGGTTGAGTGATGCCTCAACTCAAGTGATGCTCAAGGACTGCTTAAGAAGTATAACTAACAAGGAGAAGATTGAAATCGGTAGTGGTGATGCTCGGAACAATGAACATTTTCTTGGCCATATAAATTATGTCTCGAAGCAAAGCATGCTGGGGAATTTGATGTCTACTTTGACTACCACAAGCCCTCCTCATCTGTCTACTGCTCTCCCACTGGGGACACCAACAAGCCCAAGGAGCTTTTCTAATATTCGAGGTAAACGCAGATCTTCAAGCACCAAAAGTGTAAGTGGTTTTTTGCTATTTGGGCAGGTAAGCCCATTTAAGCACATTTAAGATAAGCTATGAATGTTTGCTTTATAGTACTCACCAATTTTTGTCATTTTGGACACAAATAAGGGCTGTAAAGGTTAGTTTCATCTGCTGTGAGCTACACATGGTTTACTAGTGCAATGAACATTTAACCCCAAATCAATAATAAAATGGCCTTGTAGGTATCATAGAGTGCAAGAATCTTCTTTGTTTTTTGGGGGGAAAATCAACCTTTTAAAATAAAATCTAGATGTGACTTGAGCATGTTGGTCTGTAGGAAATTCCATACAGCTGTTTTCCCCCATTATAAACTGGAAATGAGGGCTCATCCAGATTTTCACTTGTCCTGCTGCATTCCCCTGGGGAAACCTGATCTTTACCAATGAATTGAACCAAAGGTCAGTTGGTTTTTTTGCAGATTGATGTTTGCTCCAATTCAGTTCTATAAAGAGCACATTTTCCCTGGGAAAGCGGTGTAGCAAACTGAAAAGAGCTGCTCAGGCCCGTACTTTCTAGGCATGGGAAAAGCAGAAATCATAAAAGTATCTTATGGGGGAAAATAGTGACTATTATGCGTGTTTGGTGTTACTACAATTGGTTTTGTAACAAACAATAGAAGTGACTTTTAAGTGCTCAACCCTATAACTTGTAAACATTTAGGTAGCGAGGTTGTGGGGTATCGGCAGTTGTTCCAGCATATCACTAGCAGACATGGAAATGCTTATGATGAATCACTAATATGAAATAAATTTCATTGCTGATGGCAGTAGCACTGGGTTGCTTCCAACTGAACCTTATTCAGACTAGGTTAATTTCAATGGGTCTAACTGTCATGTTTATTATCACCAATGTGTCTGCTCTTGAGCAGAGCTAGGGTTGACTTCCACCTATTGTATTGGATGTCTCTCAGGCCTTGTCTTCTGTCTTCCTTTATTGTTATGTTGAACTTCAGTTTTTTACACTCTAGCAGAGCAAAGAACCTAACAGCTGTGGCAGTATTCAGAATGCCATGCAGCTGATACCATTTCCTCAGTTCCTTCAGATATGAGCTATTTATAGCCTGTGGATTTATTTATTGTAGTTGTCAGCACTTGCTCCCTTGTATGGCACCTTGCATCAGCTGTTAATGGTCTCTGTCTAATGAATAGCATACCAGGCATCACTGATGGTACAGAACCACAAGCATGGCTTCATTAGTGACTTTGTTTTTAATGAACATTCTTTGCTTGTTAGGGCTTCCTCCATTCACGAAGGACTTCAAATAGTGTGGAATGCTGTAAATGAAAACCAGAATTAGAGCTTATTTTATTACTATGTCTACTGTTTCTAACTGTGGTATTCACATATTAAGAATGATACACTGTGAAATAATATCCCGAAACACTCTTTGAAATATGAAGTGCCTTGATTTCATGGACTGTAGTTTTGATATTTATCTTGTAAAAGATCAGTATGATGATGATTTTATGTAGAGCATTTGTACCTCAATCTTCAACTAAAAGGGTTTCCAGGATGGCTTACATGCAGTCAATAAAAACAAGGCTGTTCCTGCCTTAAGGCTTACAATATATAATATAAAAAAGCAAAACACAAGGGGGAAGGGACAGGAAAGGAAGAGGAAAAATCAAACTCAAGTACTAGTTCTTAAACAGTTGTTTTTATATTTAGCAACTGACCAGTACTCTATGTTATAAGCTGACAACCAGTTTCATAATGCCACTTTACTTTCTAGGGCATGGGTGGGGAAACTGTGACCCTCCAGGGTGGCTGCAAGAGTACTTTGACATAGAACCCACAGTTCGCACACTGTCTTGTTGCGTGGGGGCAGGGAGCAAGGCCAATATTTGATCAAAGCTTTTTTTGTTTAAATTTCTAACCCACCTCTTATTAAGGTCCTGAGGAGAAACAGTAATTTGGAAAAATATAATCATATCTAGCCCCAGCCAATAGAAAACTACTTAATTTTTCTCTCTCTCTTCCAATGAGCTTGTCCCGGAAACAATCAATACCAAAAATGTGCCTCCGTTTTCTCCTTCAGTTTATATGCTGATGGTTTGAACGGTAGCAACAGTCCTGATAGCACCTTGTCTAGTTCTGGTATTGCAGATATCTTGACAAAGTGCTAGGGTGCTGGTGGGCTAGTGGAGGCTGCTTTGAAGCTGCAAATGGTGCAAATTAGTGTGATAGTACAGTGTGTGAGCATTCAAATGTAATCTCTTGGGAGTAAAACCTGCTGATTAGTTACAGTATTCTTGTAAGCGTTGAGGGGCTTATGGGAGGAAAATGCAAAGGGGGAAAATACACAATTGGGGCATGCTTGTGTAAGTATAGAATGGTTATAAGCATATTTCCCATACGCAGTATTTATAAGCACTACATGTAATCGGTCCCTATTCCAGCTATTTCCATGTAATCCACTTAAGACATTTAAAACGGCTCTTGGAGCAACTTACAAACATCAGTACTAAAACAGTCTCCGCTGTCAGACTTACAACCTAAACAAGACATAACACACAAGCAGGTGGATATAGTTGCACTGCTTATAACAGTTATATAGCTCTGTCTATGCAGTTCTGGCTGTTTAGAAAAGAAGCAGCTCCTTGCAGTTCTGACATTGCACAAACTTCTAATTGTGGTGTATATATCTCTTATTTGGCTTGTATTTCCTTAACCTTTTTGTCACTTTGATAATTCCCAATTGTTCTCATAACTCTCTGATTAGATATATTGGGTTTATGGGTCATCTTCCAAGCTTTTGTATTAAAAAAAAAAATCTAGCTAATTTCAACCCCAGCAAGATCTGCACACACACACACACACACCCTGCAATGTTTAGGCTTAGAATAAACCTTCCATTGGAGACAACAGAACGCTTTTTCCCCAAGCCCAATTGCAATGAGAGAGGGAAGGATTAATTGTTACCTCCCTACTTGGGACCCTCAAAGTTGTCCCTTCCCTGTTGCAATTAGGCTTGAAAGAAGCCTTTTTAAAATAGCCAGTATATGGGCTTTTTCAAGCCTAATATCAATGGAGGAAGGATGGGGGGGGGACCCTGCAGGTGTCAAAGAAGACCTCTGCAGACAGAAATGTGTCAATGGGTACCATACTAATGACTTGCCCTGTGCCATATCCAGTTGAGAAGAGTGACAGGAAGCATTTTGAGTTAAACCTTGAAGGAGAGTGTTAGATTGGGAGAAGTGTTCTGGCCATGCTCTTCAAACTTAGGATGGTGGATACTGAGCCATAAATAAGTTTGCGTTTAATTAAAAATTTTCATCCCAGTGGCAATGGGAATTCATACCTTTCTTATGAAATATAGCTTATGTGAACAGTTGTCTTCAAGGGCAAGCATCAAATTCCTGCTAATCATCTTGCTAAAAATAGATCTTCTATTCTTAAAGATACATGTTTGCTATCCCTGATCATCATGCTAAAGAGATCCCAGTGTAAGCAAGAAAAACTGTTGTATATCCACAATGCGGGCGACAAAGCACAAGTGGTAAGCCAAGACAAACTTTGGTTATAGCTCATGGCTTGTTCAGAGCAACACAAACCTTGAGTCTGGTTTCAGATGTAAACTGACTTACCTCCCAATAGCAAGGCAGGAGTGAAGCAGCCACAATTTTCTTGTGCTCCAGCACACTTGCTTATTCATGCTACACTATAGTTTGCCATACCATTACAATCAGGCCAGGCCATAGTATTGTAAATGTTTAGGATTGTGATTTGTTTTTATCAACTTCTAGAAATTAGGAAAATTACATTTTCTAGATGCTGGTTGAATCCAAAAGGTTCTTTGGACAATCAGGGTGAGGGTGTGTGTGTCGACAATTCTGCTGATTTTCCACCCAGCTCTTGCCATTCTGGAGGGGCCCCAAGCAGATTTATAAAGGAGGATATAAGGGCTACATCACGAAGGAGGAATAAAGTCCCATTGTATTAGCAGAACATTGCTTATGGTTCTTAAGTGCTAAGACATAATTTGTTTTTTTCATAATGTATAAACTGTTGTACTTCCAGAGAATACTCCAAGCAGTGTACAGAAATAGAATTTAAAACACAATACTGTTCATAGAATTGTTGAAACATAAAAGCCAAGACTTTTTTTTAGAAGGCTTGTGAGAAAAGAAAGGTTTTCAACAAACATATACCATGTACTTCAACTTACCAAACTAGCATCTTCTATTCATTACTCTATTTCATATAGAGACCTTTTCATATTTCATTGAGACAAGGGAAAGCTGTGCTTGAGCTTCTAAAATGCAGGAGCCCTGCTAGGGGAATGGATATTATTATTATTATTATTATTATTATTATTTTATTTTACTTGATTAACATACAACCACTTGTTTTGTGGGGCAGGGGGATAATATCGCTATGACTACACTTCTGGTTGTGTGCAATTGGTTGGCCCTGTTCTAAATAGTGTCTACATAGTATGTTGGGCATTCTCTGCTCATGTTCTGCAATTCTGGTGCACTCAGCTTTTAAAGCTGCACAGAAGTATTATGTGTGGCTTTTTAAAAGCTGACTTTGCATTCCAGGCTTCCATTCCCTAAATTGCAGTAACTCCATGGAAGCAGCAGAATAGAACGTACAGGAAATGGTTCTGACGCTATAATTAAAGTGAGACTCTGAAGGCCAAAACTGCAAGTTTTGCAGGGCAATCCTATACATGTCTGTTCAGAAGTGTTACTTATATTAAGGTGGTACCTGTGCAATTTATCATAATATAGTTTCCCCCCAAAAAAGCTTTATTTTCAGTAAAAACTTTTTTGAAAGGATTAGTTAAAAAACAAGACAGATTATTTATGATGAATTGCCTTGATATGTCTGTGTCTTGATTTATGTCTATTCTTAAAAGCAGGCATTGAGGAAACTATGCAGTGTTAGAAACTGAGATATGAAAGCTAGGAGCTACCCAGTAAGTGCACCTTAAGCCTAGGTTATGGGCACAACAACGCAATGTCTAGGCACGCTTTTTTATAAGAAGAATACAAGGCTGAAATGAATGAACTGCAGGCCTTAACTTCAGCCACTTTTGTCCGTTGATTTGTCTTGCCAATGCTTGCATTTCTTAGTTCACTCTTTTTTCTGGTAAAGTTTTTCTGAGTTCTTTCTGTGCCTCCAGATTGGATATTCTTTGGTCTTTCATAGATTTAATTCCTTTCCTTGGGATGCCGTCAGAGAGTATAGAACCCAGATGAATTCTCATCCACACTGAGTTCTTCTGTGAATATTTCCCTCCCATTTCTTGGCTGTTTTGTGTTAGATATCTGTTGGAAGGAATCCAGAATTATCTGCCTACTTGTGTGATTATCATATAATTTTGAGCATAATGCCATTTCCTTCAGAGTGAAAGTTGACCTTAAAGGGACCTCTTTTTAAAGTGTCCCCTCCCCCCCTCCCTCCCTTGCCAGAGATGCTTCCTGTGGGTGTAATAGTGAGGAGACATTTTTGGGGTTCACTGAGGAGCGTTTCAGGCCCAATGCCTGGGTCTGGCTCTTTAATGATATTTTGCAATTATAGTTTATATACACAGACTGATGTGCAGGCTTGCTACAAAATGTTGCCTGGCTTTATTTACTTCATTACATTTGGATCCCACCTTTTATCCAGGGAGCTTAAGGTGACATACATGGTTCTCTCCCTCTCCCTATTTCATCCTCACAACAATCCTGTGAGGTACGTTAGGCTGAGAGACAGTGACTGGCCCAAGGTCACCCAGGAAGCTTCATGGCAGTGTTAGAAACTGCACCTTAAACCTAGGTTATGGGCACAAGAATGGAATGTCTAGGCACACTTTTTTAATAACAAGAATACAAAGCTGAAAATGAATGAACTGCAACTAAAATATTATGTTTACTTTTCACATGGTCTAGTCCTTCCCCTGCCCACCCCCCTAATATTCTTAAAAGGGTCTCTTCTCTAGTCTTCATGGAGTAGCTGGAAGTGGGGAGGCAGAAAAAGTTCTTCCTTTCCTTCCACTCTGCAGTTTTAATCTGAAATCTTAGATGCAGTACTGCACCCAGAGCTCAGAAACTGCTAGCGCTAATTAAATTCCCTGTTGCAAAATGTGCATAGAATAATGGGAGTTTTGAACACTGGTTCAAAATGTCACAATTGAAAAGGACCTTTCTCTTGTCTTCACCAGCAGACATCTGTCAGCAGAAAGATGGCAAGAAGGGTCTAGAAGTTGAGTGAGATTTTTAAACAGGCAAATATGCTTTCTTCTGGAAGCAAATTCCAATACAACATGTTTTCAAAATCCTCAATATCAGGTTATCTGTGTGAAAAATATTGGTGCCTAAAATTGACCTCTCAAACCAATTGTGTGTGGGAAAAGAAGTACCGTATTTTTCACCCCATAGGACGCACTTTCCCCCCTCCAAAAATGAAGGGGAAATGTGTGTGCGTCCTATGGGGCGAATGCAGGCTTTCGCTGAAGCCTGGAGAGCGAGAGGGGTCGGTGTGCACCGACCTCTCTCGCTCTCCAGGCTTCGCGCAGCTCTCTGCAAGGCGCGGGAGCCCAGCGCTAGGCTCCCGCGGCTTGCGGAGAGTTGCCTGCATGCCGAAGGCTGGGCTCGCTGAGTTCAATGCACCCAGACTTCGCGCAGCTCTCTGCAAGGCGTGGGAGCCTGGTGCCGGGCTCCCATGGCTTGTGGAGAGTTGCCTGTTCTGGGGGCTGGAGTCAGGGGAAGCTCGGGCTTCCCCTGCCCCAGCCCCGCGCCTGGGGGGGGGGAATAATCCCCCCTTTATTTCCCAACAAAAAACCTAGGTACGCCTTACGGGACGGTGCGTCCTATAGGGCGAAAAATACGGTAGTCGATTCAGCTCCCTTTCTGGGCCTGATGAGATGCTATGTATTCTACCAGCCTCTCCCTCTGTCAAGGAGAAACTAGAAGCAGGCATCAGGATCACAGAGACTCTTTTCTATGCCCTCACTGCAGGGAGACACAAACCTCCAAATTGTGGTTACAGTATTTAGTTGCAGGCTCTTTCTCAACAATAGGTTTTCTCCTCTAGGTTTTAAAACCCTTGACACTCTCTTTCCTATGATGGATCTGTTTAGACGACAAAGATAACACAACATGCATCACCCAAGGAGGGTTTCCTTTCCCTTCCTAAACAGGGAGCTAGCTGGCCTTTGATAGACTTGCCTTTTCCTGCCTATTGCACTGCCATTATATGGAAATGATCAAGCAAGATAATCCCACAGTTATATTAGTTTGCTGGCGAATGAGAGTGACATAGTTTTTCTTGAAGTTCTTTGGATTTTTCAGAAGAATTAGCAGCTGCTTTCCAGTTACTTCAATAACTCTCATTCTACTCAACAGGATATAATTTAACAGGCTGTACCTTCGACAACTTTTCATTGAGCATAAGGAAAACCTTAAAGTTTGTTTTGCATGTTAAATTCTTGCTTTTACAAGCTACTCTTCTGGATTAAGTGAAATCTCACTGTCTGCTAAAGCAATACAGTCACCCTGCAACTTAGAAGCATTTAAGATGTGCACATTCAGCTTTACGTTCTTGACAATTTTTTTATTTTTTTAATTAGAAAGAGGGCATGTGTCAGGGGCAAAAAGAATTTGGCAGTCCCATTGAATCCAATGTATTTTGACTACACACAGTTGCAGCTTTAGGCACACTCTCCAGAATGTAACCCCCATGTAAGTTGCAGGCTTACTGTATAGGGATTGGAACCAGATCCATTCTGCTAGTATTTTACTCTTAAGTCACAAATCTCAGCTATGCTTGTGTATATGCTTGCCAATTTGCTCCCCTTTCAGAAAGCTAAACTGTTCTTCCTGGCAGGGCTATCCCCATTAGCCAACCGCCTGGGATGCCAGCATTTCAGAGTTGTCTGTCCCAGTTATGCTGTGGAGAGAGAGACAGTGCCTGTACTTTTGGCTGAGGTGAAGGCACACAGACTCAGCTCCTTGGCTGGGTGATATCCCTTGCATTCCAGGGGACACGATAGTGATCCTTCTGATCTTGATCAGCTGTCCAGGACATAGACACAGTTGTAAAGGAGAGGAAGTAAACAAGCAGCAGACAGTAAAAATGAATATGAGAAAGTACTGAATGGAATCTTCACAGTGTTCAATTGGGGCAGCCCTGCTGCCCACATTCAATTCTTCCCTCTAATACAAGGCTTCCAATTGGAAACAAACATTGGTTCCTCTTTTCTCCCTTTGCCTTCTCCTTTGCCTTCAAACGTTGCCCTTCAGAAATCCAGCCGCTGCATGTCTCAGATATCCCTCCCACCCATGCCTCTCAAACTATTTTCACTTGCCTCCTGTGATTTCTTCTTCACATCTCCATTCCAACCTAATTTCTAACTTCCTGGCCTACCTGGATGGTAAATGCTTCAAGTTTTTTTATAGTGAGCCCTTTGCTTTGAGAATCTTGCCTAGTAACAGCAACGTTCTAAACTTCCAGAGACTAACATTGGCCAGAATAATGCCTTTTAAATAAAAACTACACAAAAGCATACTGGACATTTTCTTTGACCTAACAACAAACCATTTCCCCTAAAAGATAGTAAGTACAAAAAGAAAAATATTTCCAGAAAACCAGCAAAGTGTATGCAAGGAAAGGCACAGCACCTTTCAACATGCTAGTGTCTCTCATCAACTGCTCAACCCATTCAAAATAATTCATTTCATATCCTGTCTAACCAAAATTGGCCTGAACCATCCTCAAACATCTCTCTCTTACACTGTCAAGTTTCAAATCAGTCTGTTGAACCATTTTCTAACTAGAAGCCATAGAAGCTATTCCCTCCCTGATTTCTCATTATATTAATGGAATGTGATTCAGCTGACTCACTCTTAACATCAGGCCATCACTGATCTTACATAAGAAGAGTGCTGGATCAGGCCAGGCCTATCTATTTCACCTTTCTGTTCTCATAGCGGCTAGACAAGTGTCAGTTGAAAGGTTACAAACCCATGATCAGAATAGTTCTCTCCTGCCTATGAACCTCAGCAACAATCATTATCTACCATAAATTTATATAATCCTCCTCTAAAACCATTCAAATTTGTGGCCATTGGTACATATTGTGGGAGGGAATTCCATAGTTCAACAATGTACCTATGAAGAATTGCTTCCTCGTCCTGAATTTCCTCTATCATTTAGCTTCATAGGTTGTCCCCTAGTTCTAACATAATGAGAGGGGGAGAAAAATGTCTCAACAGGAATGGACACCACTAATTAGCACAGCATCTTAGGTTCAATTCTTGGTTTCTCCAGGTAGGGCTGGAAAAGACTCCTGTCTGAAACCCAGAAGAGCCAGTCAGTGTAGATACAGTGGTACCCCGGGTTACAGATGCTTCAGGTTACAGACTCTGCTAACCCAGAAATAGTACCTCGGGTTAATAACTTTGCTTCAGAATGAGAATAGAAATCGCACAGCGGCAGCAGGCCCCATTAGCTAAAGTGGTATCTCAGGTTAAGAACAGTTTCAGATTAAGAACGTACCTCCAGAACGAATTAAGTTCTTAACCCGAGGTACCACTGTATTACTGATTTAGTTGCACCAATGGTCTGACTCAGTATGAGGCAGCTTCTTAGCTTCTCCAAACCATACATAATTGTATACACCTCTATCATATTCTTCCCCCACTCTTACTTGCCTTTTAAACACACATACACACACTTGTCACAAACTTTCTAGGAAGAATTCAGAAACATTTGATTTACTTGGTATTTTATTCCAATTTATATAGCATGGTACCCAACTAAGTGAGCAACAGAACTTCCCCTTCCTCTCCTCTGCCCCATGACCTCCCCAGATCTTCACTGTAGGGTTGCAGAACCCTCAAAACAAATACACAGGGATGGGAGAGGTAGGAGAGGTCCCATTACGTGGCCAGTAATCATTGCATCCCACTATTTTGTTGGATGGCATTCATAATATTTCCATTTTTGTGGCTGTATATGATATAGCCATTATGTGGTAAATGAAGATGCACACACACAAATTCAAATCCAATGTGTATAAATTACATATCAATATTTAGGGTAACCAGGGTACAAGAAATACATTCATTCAAATGTGTCAGAAAAATAATAAAGGATAAAGGGTAATTGATTGCCAAATAATAACCATTATTTATTGTCATGTCAATGTTCCCTCTTAAAAATATCCCCCCCCCAAAAAAAAAAGAGTTAAGCTTTTTATTTTTATTTTTTGCTTTGGCATTTCTATAGCTGCTTATTTTTAAACAAGCACGTAGATCCACAGTTTATCTTAAGGTGGCTTTCATTTCTGACATACAAAACACTCAAAGGGCTTTACAAGTTTGGAAGCGCCTGCAAGCCCTAATCCTTCAATAGCCTACTTTGAGACTTGAGCAGTTGTGACTTGCGACAAAAGGAAGGGGAAGAGAGGAAGCTACAAAACCGCTACGTCTGGTATTTTCATGTTCCTCCCTGGTTGGTTTCACTAAATTGGAAGTTACTTTTATTGATGGTTTTGAAGTGCCACTTTTATAACAGGCTTGTGTCTTTTTCCGTACTCTACCATACCATTAAGACTTTGGAATGCATGGAGTAAGGGGCAGGCTCCCAAAGTGACTTTCCAATCTGTGTCTGCAGTTCTAGCCAAGTTCCCTTTTAATGTATGGAGCAGGCTAAGTTGAACTCGCTCTCAGAATAACACAGAAGTAAAACGCAGCTGCTGCTTTAAGTGGCACTGTGTGATAATAGGACTCTGCTGTTTACTGGAACTCAAGTGCCTGGACTGGTACACGCACAAGCAGTATATGAAATCTGAAAACATGAGGATAAAGGAGATTTCTTTACGGCAAGATCCTGATCTACGAAAGGAATTGGCATTGCTAGCTCGGGGATGTGATTTTGTTCTGCCTTCCAGATTCAAGAAGAGACTCAAAGCTTTCCAGCAAGTCCAGGTTTGTTTACCATTATGAGTTTGACTGGACTGTGTGTGTGTAATATTTTGAGGGATTGGGGGGTGTTCATGCTGTTTGAGTGGAAACTAGCCAGATATGCCTTGAACTTTGAAAAGCCCAAGTGGTTTTATTAGGTTAGTTTAAAAACAAATACACTTGCATTTGAATATGGCTACTTTGTTCCTGTTATTGTTGCTACTGTTTGCCTTGAGACATGCTGTTTGCTACACTCCGTTTGTAAAAGGGGGGTGTTGAACAATATAACTTTCCCCAGCATAAGTGTTCCTTTTTTAGCCTATGAATGTGAAACTGCTCAGTAGAAAATAAACAATTAATAGTCATTTGCATACTTATCTATCCTGGCCACTTGCATAATGAAATTCATTTTTAAAGTTCATGTCCAGCATCCTGTTATAAATGTTATCCAGTTCGTGTTATAAATAAGTGAATGTTATTTCTCAACTTACCATGATTTTCTACTGTATAGTATTGTAATCTGATCAGGAGAAAATACTGACCTTAGTTGCTTATAATCAGATATAATACGTTGATGACTACCATGCATTTTAATGTTTAATCTTTTCACCCTGCCTTTCACCACCCTGACAAAGCTGTATTTAGTTGATGCGAGCATCTTCAAAATTGCATAGTTAGACAGAAAAATGAAATTTTGTCCTCAAAGCTAGGAATCTAATAACCATCTTGCTTTCAACTGGAGGGCAGCTTGACACTGGAAGCTAAATTGCTAAAGTCTACATTTATCTTATTCACATCTCTCCCACCCCTTCTGCACTTTCAGAAGTTTTCAGTTTTTGATGTTTTATTGTGTTTTTAATATTTTGTTGTGAGTTGCCCAGATGGGCAGCATATTAATAATAATAATGCCTCATTTCCTCACACAGGTATCAGTGGAAATGTTAATCTGCTGAATGCTATTCTTCCCAACTTACTAAGTTGGAGTAAATAGTGATGCATGTGTGCAGGCATGCAACTAGGGTGGCAGAATCCCCAACAACCTAGCCTTCCTGCTGCAGCATTTTATACATATATGGGTAGTCCCAGGGGTGTTGTTAGTAAGTGGCCCAGAGGGCTGAAGTTATGAAACGTTTGCACTGGGCCTGGATCTTCTGTGTCTCCCCCTTTGTCAAAGCTTTGTTTATAGGGCATTCTGGACAAGTTAAGATAGATAGTTGGGGAGTACTGGTGTTGCACTTTCTGGCTTGCCTAGCCATCCTGTAAGCAAAGGAGAAGAGGGGGGAGGCAAGCCCTTCCCACTTGTGCTCAGTAAGCTACAAGGTGTGGGGAGGGGAGTGACTATGGAGTGGGGAGGACAGCACACTGAATGGTGGGGGGTAGTAAGCAGGAAGTTTATTGGGTGAACATGAGCTAATAATTTTCTTGTAGCCTGTTATCTGTCATCACCATCTGAAGAAAACTGTTAATGTGTATATTCTTTTTCTTGTGTCAATCTATTATTGCTGGTTGTCATGTGTGAGCAATAATCGGCTAGTGGCAGGGTAGTTGTAAATATATGCAGTGACTGGATTGGGTGAGGAAGGATGTATATGTGTGATAGAGGGTCAAGGGGGTCAAGTTACATGTAGGACAAGACTTGTAGTTTTAATTAGTATTGATAGCAGCAGACCTTGCCAAAGATTGTGTGGTTGGGACAGAGGGTCCAACCCACATTGCAGTGTACTGGGTGCAGAAAATCCTCTCTGCCTCTGTCTACCCCCACTCCTAGCATACACCAAACTATGATGGGACAGCAGGAGCCATCTCAAATTTGCATCTACACATAAAAGCTAACGTGCAAATTCATTTATTGAGCCTTTGCTCTGAGTCTCTTAAGAGACTAGTAACACTTCTTGACGGGGCAAATAATGTTTATAGAAATAAGCGAGCTGTGGTATTCATTGCTGAATGATTGTTATTCAAGGCGCAGTAGTGGATTTCCACAGCCTGCTTCCATTCTGGATCCTTAGCTACTGACAACAGGCAGCAAAAGTTTACAAATTTTATGCAAGAGGCACAATACTGTGGGATTTTTTTTGCTACTTTCTTTCACCTTCATGAAAAGAGGAAGAGAGGAAAATCACATCATTCTGTGGGCCTTTCCTGATTTTTTAAAAATATGCGAGTGTTACTCCTTGATTACTTGAGAACTAACTTTTTGTTCTGATGAAGTAGCATTTCCACGACATTCAGATTTCAGTAGCATGTTGCTGGAAATATGCTAGGAGTACTTTCAGCTGCTGTGATTTAATGGAAAGTGCTTTTAGGATATGGCTTAATCCAGTACATGGGTCCATCGACCAGAACCTCAGTGCAATTACTTACCTCCAGTTTCTGGAGTGATAGTGTAGATTAAGTCAAGCATGGAGTGAATTCTTGCTGTGGGAGGAGTCCATCCAGTAGGGCCCACCATCTGTGAGTGTCCTCCCTGCAGTCTCTGATTAAGAACTTGCAGGACAATCAGCTTTGCTTTTCTTTTTTCTTTTCTTTTCTTTTCGAGTGTGAAGGAAGTTTCCTTTTAAAAGAAGTCCAGTGTTCCTCTGTTAGGAAGCTTGAAACATTTTTGAATCTGTTTACTGCACCACTGAGCTACTTTGTGCTTCAAATATTTTAAGGTGGAAGAGAAAGAGGTGTGTGTATGTAGCATATATATGTAATGTGGCCTTGTGTATATATAATTATATATATGCATGAGGTAGAGAGTGAGATGCTCCTACCCCTTTTTTCCTCTGAAGCCACAGCTTGAAATGTGCAAAGAGGCAATCAAACGCTTGTAGCTTGACAATCCCTCCCACTTGTGGCTTTGGGTTGCCCTGTGCTGGAATGCTGGCCTCTCTTATGAGGTCACCTTCATACCCCAGATTCTGATCGCTAGATGTAAAAATAGCCCATTTTCAGGTTTTGCTTGGGCGTATGTGTGTTGCAACCACAAACTCTTAATATAAATATAGACCTGCAAGCTCATAATATATTGGGCAACTGTCCCTTCTGCTGTTGTAAGAACCACCTCTCTTAAATACAAAGATGTAGTCAAGAAATATTTCTGACGTTAGGAGGTAACATGTTATTGAGTTGCAGGGTCTCAAAACCTTTTTATTTAACTTTTTTAAAAAAAATCATTATATTTGTCTTTCATATAATAACTATTGATCTAATGTCAGTGAACATTTGCCTGTGGTTTTTTCTTCCAAATTTCTGAATGAAAGGCTATTTTTCACTCGAAATTAATTACTGTATATTGTTTCTGCATCTTCTAGCAACTCTTCCCTCATCTATGCTATTTCAACTTGTTGCCTGGGTCAGGAGTTGGGAAACTCCAGACTTGTGGGGATTTACTTCATTTTTGCTAGTACCATGAGGCCATTCAGTCAGATATTGGTGCAAAAATTGGTTCAGAAGGGCAGACATATAATTAAAGAACAGAGTGCCTCTGAACATATGCTTGGACCAGGAATTAGTTTGCATTCCCAAAACTGAGGTCACTGAGTTTCCCCCAACTTTGTTTCAAGCAATACATACTTTTAAGGTTTTTTTTGTTAAGCACTTGAAACCAGAACACTTGCCCACTGTACTACACATCACCAGAAATCTGCCATTGATCCTGCTCTATCTTCTTTCTGCCCTTGTCTAGACCATTAACTTTAATTACTGGGCTGGACTAAGTGGGTAGTTGCACTACAAGCATTGCCATTACTTTATTCATCTTTTCTGGAATTGTTTTTAAGCTGGACTCCTGCATTTGTTTACCTGGAAGCAAGCCATGTTGAACTCAGTAGGAGGACTTCTGAGTAGCCATGTGTAGGATTGTGCTGTGTGTGAGAATCTCTGAATTACCCGTTGCTTGTGCCAGTAAACTGTGTAGTGTGTGAAGCATTTCTTAAGTAAATAGGATTATTATTTACTGTTTACTGCAGAACTAGTATTACGTGGCACCTATAACCGTGCCAGTTCCACATTTTGAAGCGGTTAAGTGGGCATATATGGGATAAGGCACTCCTGCAAGTAAACTTGTCCCAAGCTGTTAAGCACTTTATATACTAACACCAAGACCTTGAACCTGGCCCAGTAACAACCAGTGCAGATCTCTGAGTAGAGGTGTCATTTAAAGTTACTTTTTTTTTAATGTGCTTTAACAGACCCGAAGATTTTCTTAGGAAAGAGCAGAATGTGTTATAATATAAAGTGCTGTTGCAGTCTCTGTTGCCTGCCAATACTATCACAATGGCTAACAAAGAATGTGTGAGGAGCACTGTTCGGCATTGTACTCTTGCATGCCTTCCTGTAAGAATGCAGACCTCTTTTTTTCTAACTCAAAACATGAGTCTAAGTCTTCAGATTCATGCTGGAGTACATTCACTTGAATCAGTAGTACACTTTTCTCTCCCTCCACACCTGAGTAATAACTGGTCAGAAAACAAGTTTCACTCTCTGTGGTGGCTGTTGTGAAGAAACAATTGTTTAGATGTGTGCAGGCTGAATCTTGCTGCTATCAGAGCTCATAAATAATTGAAGGAAATTTTTTGTTGAAACCTCACAGTATTTTCTGTTGTGGACATTTAAAACAAAGAACATCTACAGTGTTGTCCCTTGGCAAAAGAGTAATGTACAATATTTGAACAAAGTTATTATATTGTGAAGTTCTTGACACCAAATCTAAACTTGATTCAAGACTGAGTGTCCTAATAATAATCTGTTTTTGATATAATGTTGCTCCAAGCCTGTGCAATAGAAGTTGCATGTTATGCAGCTCATAAGTATACATGGTCTATTTTTTAGCATTTTTTGTATTTATTGATTTCTTTCTTTGTTTGTTTATTAAATTGGTTTAGTGCCCTTCATCTGAAGATCACAGGGTGGTTGGCAACATAAAAATACAAAATGAGAACACAAAATACATAATAAAACAAAAGCATTCAGGAGAGCATTCAGCAAATGGGGAGCCACCTCCGAAAAGGCCCAATCTTGTGTTGCTACATTCTGGACCTCTCATGGAGGAGGCACATGAAGGAGGGCCTCAGATGATGATTGTAGGGTCCAGGTCAGTTCATATAGGGAGAGGTGGTCCTGAGCCATTTAAGGCTTTATATGTCAAAACCAACACTTTGACCTTTATAGGACAAAACCAACACTGCAGCCAGTGCAGTCGGGCCAGGATCCATGTAATATGCTCAAACCATCTTGCCACAGTAAGCAACCTGCCTGTTGAATTCTGCACCAACTGATGTTTCCAAACAGTCTTCAGAGACAACCCTGCTTATAACACGTTGCTGTAGTCTAAGCTAGAGGTTACCGGAGCATAGACAGTAGTTAGGCTATACCTTTCCAGATAGGGGCACAGCTGGGCCACTAGCCAAAGCTAATGGAAGGCACTCCGCATCCCTGAGGTCACCTGAGCCTCAAGCGACAGTTAAGGATCCAGATGTGCTCCCAAGCTGCATACCCACTCCTTCAGTGGTAGTGTGACCCCAACAAAACCTCCTAGGGAACTGCTCATTAACAGTGGCTCAGTCTTCTCTGGATAACCCAATGTAGATGTTAAACAGCATAGTGGATAAAATTGAACCCTGAGGAACCCCGCATTGAAGGCTGCACAGGCCCACAGATCATTCCCCAAGCATCATTCTCTGGAAACAACCATCCAAGTAGGACTGGAACCACCACAAAGCAGTGCCACCTAACTCAGACAGCCACTCCAGAAGGATTCCACAGTATCGAAAGCCACTGAGAGGATGAGAAATAGACATATTATCCCCAACTCTCTTCCAACAGAGATCATCATTCAGGGCAACTGAAGCAGTTTATGTTTCAAACCGGGCCTAAACCCCTATTGAAATGGATCTAGAACATCATTTTCCTCCAAGAGCACCTGGATCTGGTCCATGACCACCTGCTCAATAATGTTGTCCAAGAAGGGGAGCTTGGCAACTGACTGATAGTTACTTCTTAAGATTTTCCAAATGCAGGGAGGATTGGTTTTATTGCTGCCTCCTTCAAGCAGGTAGGGGTCACCGCCTCTCACAAGGAGGCATTAATCACCTCCCTGGCCCAGAGGGTGGCCTGCCACAAATGTTGGGCCAGTGACGTTAGGGGCCAGAGCCAGTCACCTCGGCATGGATGTTGAAGTCCTCCAGACCCAGCAGTCTGGGAGTCCTCAACACTGCCTATGAGACTAGCTTTGTCACCTCAGGCACTGAGATCACTATGCAGCGAGGTGGCTGGTAAACCAGCAGAATGCCTAATCTATCCCAGTTGCTCAATGCCAGGAACACATTACTTTCATTCTGCTCTTGCCATATACCATATACCATATACCAAAGCAATTTTTCATTGTGCATGCTTGTGCACCCCTTTTGGTCATCATTTCTCTGCATCTTTGGAGTAAAAATGTGTCAGCATATATCATCTACTTCAAACTCTAAAAGGTGCTTACCGAAGGGCTTACTATCTGCTGATGGCAATGTTTGTGTTTCCTCAAACAGCTGGTGGTCGTGTTTAGCTGTCACAAGCCTAACATGTAAAGAGCAAAGTACTTTTGTAAAGAAGGGAATGCTAAATATAATCAACATTTCCCAAATCTAAAGGCTTAACATGTTACACTCTGCTGTCCTCCATTTGGCTGCAGTAGAAAATAATTAGTGCTTACAAGCTTAAATTGTATGGTGTGTTAGTGCTGTTTTTTGTTGTCATGAAGTTTCTTGTAGTGAGCTGTTTTGCAAACTTCAGTTTTCATTTCTTAGCTGAAAGATTTGTGCCATTTGGTGGGTATACACTAATGTAGCAGTATGTATACCAATATTATGTGGCAAGAAAGTTTAACCCCTGCAATCTGTATAATTTATGGCCCTATTAGTCATAGGGTAGGGAATTAGCTATGAAGAGCACTGAAGCTCTGACCCTTCACTATTGGAAATACGGTTGTCCTCCCCCACCCCAGCACAAGATAAAGCGCCCACATATTTCTGAGCCTGCCTTGGCATCCATCCAGCAAGGCTTCAAACTGTAAAAAAAATCAAACTGGAGCTTTCAGAGTGCAGAATTATTCAGCCAATAACAAATTCCAGTACTCTTCTTCAGTAATGTGAATCCACAGCACTCTGCCTATGCTTGGCTGTTTCAGACATTTTTGCAGAGCTGTTTAGGTATGGGCAGTGTTAGAAACTGTGATATGAAAGCTAGGTGCTAAATGGCATCTTAAACCAAGGTTATAGGCACAACAACAGAATGTCTAGGCACACTTTTTAATAACAAGAATACAAAGCTGAAAATGACTGCAGCTAAAATATTATGTTCATTTTTCACATGGTCTAGTCCTTCCCCTGCCCACCCCCGTAATATTCTTAAAAGGGTCTCTTCTTTAGTCTTCATGGAGTAGCTGGAAGTGGAGCGGCAGAAAAGGTTCTTCCTTTCCTTCCACTCTGCGGTTTTAATCTGAAATCTTAGGTGCAGTTCTTTCTCGGTCACTCAGTGGCTTTCAATACCACTGGGCCAACTGTATTACAGCACTTCCATTCCTACCTGTGAGAATCCAGAGAGTAAAAAAAGAAGAATCCAGAGAATACCATTGTGGAAGTGCTCTTTGGCCTCCTGGTACTTTTAATATAGTATTCCACAGGGCATTATTTTGTGTCCAGTGCTATTTAACGTATGTTCCTACAGAACACTTGACTCAGGAGTTGCTGTGTAAGCCCTGGGCCAGTGCCTGAATGTAGTCGTGGACTGAATGAAGGCCAATAAACTGAATTTGAATCCAGAGAAGGAGGTTCTTTAGGTAGATGGTCTTATGCCAGAAGATAGGCCAGTTGCCTGTTTTGGACTGGGTTGTACTTCCTCTGAAGGAGCACATATGTGGCTACTCCAAGATGCATCTTTAAAGACCTGAATGACCTCTGTGACTACTAGTGCCTTTTGTCTAGTATGCTGGCTACAGACATATCTAGATTGAGGTAGTCTGAGCACTGTAGTCTACGCATGGTACTCTCAAGACTGCTGCAATACAAGGTTGCCCCATGAGTCTGAACCAGAAGTTCCAGCTAAACGGTTGATGAGGGCATACGGCCAACAAACCTTTGCTAAAACATCTGCACCATATACAACTGGGCCAGGCTCAAGGTTCTCATATTAATATTCAAAGCCCTGAACAAATTAGGTCCATGATATCTTAAGGACCTCCTGAGCCCTTATATGATATCCCAGCTGAGTCACTTTTATCACACAGAGGAGCACTGTTGATTGCTTCAGAAGCCCAAATGGCTTCAACTAGAAGTAGGACACTTAGTGTTGCTGGCTCCATGCTGATTCTTCAGGCATAACTTTTTCAAGAAGAACCAGCCATTTTTACCATTGTTTGTATTGTTTTATGGTGCATGTTTTATTGTGCTTGCATATTCTGTTGTATAGTGCCTTGATACCTTATTTGAGATGTGGTGATCTATAATATTTGTTTATAAGTGAAGCTAACTTTTCAGAACAGTATGCAATTCTATTTTATAGTGCAATCATATGCATGTCTATTCAGAAACAAGTCCCATTGAGTTCAATGGGACTTACTCCCAGGTGTATAAGATTGCAGCCTTGGTGTAGCATTTCTCAGTTTTATTCCATCTGTTGTTCCTTTTGCTGTATGCTGTCATATTTCCAGACAGCAATATGAATAAAAGATAAATCCTGGTTTACCAAAAGCAACTTTTTATTAAGTTGCTCATTAAAAACTGCTATTGCTCTTTTTTTATTTTGACTAATAGTCACATCTATACATATGTTGACATGCGATTTCTTCCCCTCTTTAAAGTGAGCCTTTAAAAAAACAACAACAGCTGCCCCCTCATTTCTTCCAAGGATGCAGTATCACTTTACACCCCTTGTTCTCCCCATTTGAATTTGGAAAAGAACTTGCTAAACAACTGGAAATTATAGTGTAGTCTTGACACATTTAGCAAAACTGTTCATTATCTGCTAGTGATTACTTGGTAATGTTGGTTCCAATAATAGATTAACCTTTGAGCGATTGCAGATGTTTTGTTACCCATTTCCAAAAGCGTGAGAGGAGGCTATAAGGCAAAAGGCAGTTTTTTCTATCACAAATTTAAAGAATAGTGACTTTCATTGTTAGGCTTCAGAAAAATCTCTCATTTCCTTCCCACCAGTTTAAGTGTTATTCCTATATTACCATACAAATGTACAGTGGTAGGATTGTTAAGTGTACATTTAAAGACTTGGAGACAAAACTGTCAAGATGCCTATTTTAGTTTATGCCTTAAAGTTTATTTTTTCCTTTTTCTATAGGTTCAGTCAAAGAAAGAAGAACCTTTGACACCGTCTCTGAGCCAAACCATTCCAACGTTTTATTTTCCTCAAGGATGTCCGAAAGAAAAAGTGAACATAGATAGTGTTATTACTAAGATAGAGAAAACTTTTGCTCAGTTTCCAAATGAGAGAGCAACATTAGAAGATATGGGTAAAGTTGCAAAGGTGAGCCCAACTGGTTTCTCTTTTTCTTGCCCAGAAGGATATGAAGTCATGAAGAACATCAAATATACTGAAGTGTGTGCAGTGCAATCCTAGGTGTGTCCATAGGGCTGTATCCTTAGTATATTATTTGGAAAGGAGAAAATAATTTTTAAGTGGGACCTACCTCTGCCCATAATGGTGGAGTAACTGCCACTTACCAGGAGGGGGAGGGATGAGGCAGCAGGATGGTTGGCACTGTGTGGGTTCATTGGTGGAGGTGGTACTCCTCACCAGCCGCTCATCTGCTATACTGATACAGGCTCTCACCTCAAGGAAGTGGCTTGCATGCCACTAGCAGCATATGAGAAAATGGCCTGAATCACAAAGACTTGCCAAATATACAGTAGCAGTTTCTTTCTTGCATGGTGCATTTTAATGTATTTTTAATCTTTATTGGAAGCCACCCAGAGTGTCTGGGGAAGCAAATAATAAATTATTATTATTATTATTATTATTATTATTATTATTATTATTATTATTCACCAGGTTGAACTGTAAATGGCTGAGCACAGTTAGGCTTTGTGTCATCAGTGTAGTCACAGAATTGACCTAAACATATTGTGCCTTAAGGATCTCTCCAGCGAGTTAAGGTTCGCTGACAGTCTGTAAAAGTTATTTATGCAATAGAGAGGCTGACAATAACAGATTTTCCTATGGAAAGAGTTGTACAGTGGTACCTCTGGTTACAAACTTAATTTGTTCCTGAGGTCCGTTCTTAAGCTGAAAGCGTTCTTATCATGAGGTGCACTTTCGCTAATGGGGCCTCCGGCATGCAATTTCCATTCGCATCCTGGGGCAGAGTTCACAACCAGGAGCAGCTACTTCCGGGTTAGCGGAGCTCATAACCTGAAGCGTTCGTAACCAGAGGTACCACTGTATTTAAAGAGAAGTAAAGGAAAAAGTGATAGGATTCAGTCCAGCAAGACCTTGCATGCTACAAGTGGCGTTTTTGCCAGAAACATCCTTTAATGAGCCTAAGGTTTCGACTTAAATTTGAAATAAGTATAAATAAGGTTGTATGGCATCTAGGGCAGTATAGCATTTCACTCAATAAGTTAAACAATGTACTTTGATGCTTACAATAGTGCAATAAAAATGAAAGTTACTTTCCTTTTTCCAAAATGTTGGCATTCTAGTAGGCCTGACAGTTCTAAAAGAATAATCCTCAAATTTGCTTTTGATTAACTCTAGGCTTGTGAATGTCCTCTATATTGGAAAGGTCCACTATTTTTTTGTGCTGGAGGAGAACGAACAGGATTTGTATCGGTTCATAAATTTGTTGCAATGTGGCGAAAGTAAGTATGATTTATTTAGCAAGGCCATTTCATCATGTTTTAAATGGTTTAACTGAATAACTTTCCTAGAAAAAACCCAGCATTAGAATAAGGAACATGGCAAGAGTTTTAAAATATTTATTATCCTCTTCCCCCATCCCAAAAATGTATATTTGAATTTGGTGTAAAACAACCATGCCATTTCAAAGTGAAGTTTTTAAAAAAGAGAAGGAAAAATAAGATGCTTGAAAAGGTTCATAAATAAAGGCATTGCTGGGTTTGAACAGTAACTCTTTTAAGCCTGCTAGATTCCTAACATTTGATGGGTGCATATATGGCAATTTAAGAAATTTAGGGTTATTATTATTAATAGTTATTTCAGGCATTGCAATAGAATGACATATATAAAACAGTTGTGCATGTAAAAACATTTGCCCAGTGCTTTTTTCCTTTAAAAAATGTTTAGGGGTACTCTCGTTTTGACTCAAGAAAATCACCATTTTATAGTTCAAATCGGGGGAAATAAATACAGTAAATGGACAAAAGTACAAAGATTCACAAAATGTTTAGGGGTATGCATACCACTATGTCCTTCCAGAAATAAAGCACTACAGTATATATATCAGATTGAAACAATAGTGCATATATAAAATCTATCCAGATCCAGGGCAGGGACCATCTAGAAAAATATTTTAAAAGGCTTGTGGAAAGAGAAATGTATTTAGCAGGCACCAAAAAGCCAATAGAGGATGCCCTTCTCTGATATGCAAAGGATAAGGACCACCACAGGAAAGGCTCGGTTTTAACATTGTGCGGAATAGACCTCCTGATAGGATGCTATCTGCAAGAGGTCCTTGTGCAGAATGCAGTGATTGGTTGGGTATGTAGGAGATGATTGGAGCATGTGTGGCTCACCTGGGGCCCTCCAGGTGTTGTAGGACTATCAGTCCTAGCCAGTATTGCCAGTGGTCAGGAATGATGTGTATTGTAGTCCAGCAGTATCCAAGGGATCACAGTTTAGCCACCTCTAGATCAGAGATTTCATTAATTCCTATGCATACAATTTGAGCAGATCTCCTGCTGGGGAAAAACAGGTTGCATTACAAAGAAATCCAGTGCAACAGTTGCACTAGCAGAAGCTTGTTGTGCAGCAGATGATTCTTGCTCAATCTGTTGCACAATAATCTCCAAGGGAATTTGTGTTTCCCCCTACACAACAGCTGACTGTTCTTGTGCAACATTCTTTGGTAATGTACTTTTGCTTTCCTTTGTGCAACCATGTTCCACCAGCACAAGTATATTGCTAAGTGGCTTTAACTTAGTACAGTCGTACCTTGTTTGTTGAGTGGAATCCGTTCTGGAAGTCCATTCGGCTTCTGAAAACGTACGACAACCAAGGCGCGGCTTCCAATTAGCTGCAGGAGTTTCCTGCACTCAATCGGAAGCCGTGTTGGATGTTCGGCTTCCAAAGAACATTTGCAAACACTCACTTCCGGGTTTGTGGTGTTTGGGAGCCAAAACATTCGAGTCACAAGGCGTTCAAGATCCAAGGTATGACTGTACTACATTGCAAACAACTCACAGGGCATTTAACTTAATATGCATGTCACATTAGACTACTTATGCATTTCAGGATTCTACAGACTTGCCATGATGCTGCCTCCAAGTTTGTTCATCTTCTCAAGAGCCCTGGATGTAACTATTTGGTACAAGAAGACTTCATTCCATTTTTACAAGTAAATTGCACTTTCTTTTCATTCTTTTTAAAAGAAATAAACACGACTAGCCCTTATTTGCCATCTCAATGACACACAAGCTGAAAGATCAAAAAGCTCAAGCCATTCCTAGGCAGCCTGATTACTAGAACATGGTGAAAATGAATCAGTGCTAATTTTCTCACCCAAAGTTGATATGAAGGCCATTCTGCCTCCATAGCCTTCTGAAGCCTTGCTTATTCCTCTTCTAGCTTGCATTCAGATTACATATGTGCATTTGCCCATCTCCCTACTCTGAATCCATGCTTGTCTTCCCTCCTCCTCCAAACTGTTTTCCTCCATTACTGCTTTCTCTCTGGAGAAAAACCCTTTTCCCAAATAACTGGAATTTTGCATATTATTTCTAAAATTAGAATTCTGTTTTTTCTTCCTAAAAATGAAACCTACTTTTCAAATAAGTTAAGACATTGTGCTTAAGTACCAACAACATGCTTCTAACCTTTGTGCTTCTTTCTTAGGATGTGGTCAATAGTCATCCCAGTCTAGTCTTCCTAAAAGAAGCATCAGAATTTCATTCTCGGTATATTACAACAGTAAGTGACTTGTATATAAAGCTTGTTTTTTCTTGGGGCCAGTCTAGAACGATTTGAGCATATAACACCAATCCTGGCACAACTGCACTGGCTGCCAATTAGTTTCTGGGCTCAATTCAAAGGGCTTGTGTTGACCTATAAAGCCTTACATGGCTCAGGACCTCAATACCTTAAGGGCTGCCTCTCCCCATACAAACCAACCCAGATCCTGAGGCTCTTTTCTATGCCCACCTCCCTCCCAGATAGGTTTGAGGGGTGGTAACAAAAGAATGGGCCATTTCTGTGGTGACTCCTTGATTGTGGAGTGGCTCACCTTTCACCATCATTACATGTCTTTAGATGCCAGGCAAAAATATTCCTCTTTACCCAGGCCTATGGCTATTAAATAATTGAAATAAGTGAAAGTGTGGGGGAGTAGACTGTTGTTAGAATATGATCATTCCGCCAGCACAAGCATTTCTGCTCACCAGTCAAAACGATATTCATTCCCCTGCTGTTCTGTGAGTTCTCCTGATCCCTCAGAGCCGATGAGGTGTAGGTGTGTGTGTGTGTGTGTGTGTGTGTGTAGCAGGGTAAAGCTCCATTAAATTAGTGAAACTATTTGAATTGAGTAACATGAGTTTGCCACCATCACATATAATACTATTATTGCTACCACTTCCATTTATATGCCACACTTTATCAAAAGATCTCAGGGCATTAGAAACACATTACAAAACATCAATGATCAAAACGTAATAAAAATATAGTAATAAGCATACTGACAGACAGCTTAATAGTAAAATAATAATTAGTGCAACATTGAATTCCATCAAATATCCCACTGAAAGTTTTCTCAGCTTTGTTTAGGTAAGTACAAGCCTTTTAAAGCTTATAGAATGTAGAAAGCAGGGATTTGGAGAAGGATAAAGCACAGTGGCTATAGATTAAGCCCGAAAGATCTGTCAAGATTTCAAGCCAGATAAATTGAAGGAGTATTTATATCATACTTAAGTACTCAGGCTATTTGAATGAATGCAGTTGGTGCATCAGTCATGCTTTATTTTTATGTTTCAGGTAATACAAAGGATATTTTATACAGTAAACAGATCCTGGTCAGGAAGGATCACTTGTAACGAACTCAGAAAAAGCAGTTTTTTACAGGTATGATCTGTGTAGTTTTGTGAATAACAACATAAGCCTTTATATGTTAACTGTTTAAATAGAGGGCACTGAAATCAATGAGCGCCAGATGGTTTAGAGCAGTGTTTCCCAAAGTGGGCAATACCCTTGGAGGGTGCTGGAACTATCCAGGGGGGCACTAGCAGCCTTGGGTGCAATTGTGGGGAGGGGGGCAATGAAAGCATAAAGAACATTTTGAAAAACCGTTCATACATGTTTCATCTGTTGTGTAATAACGCTAACTGCCAGATTGGGCTCTGTTGCAGAACGGCAACAATTCCTCCCCTGGACCCAGCGGTTGAGCTGGAGGTGAGGGGTTTTCCTGGGCTTGGGTGAACCCTTTTTGGCTTCACCCAGGAAGTGGATTGCAGCTTGGCTGCCTATTTATATAGATACATAAAATAATGCAAATTTGTCACTGCATATTTCTGTTTGTTCATTCAAAGAAGGTAGAATTCCAGGGGTGTGCTGAGTATTTTATTTTATTTTTCTGAAAAGGGGATAGCAGGCCAAGTAAGTTTGGGAACCACTGGTTTAGAGGGTAAACTGTTTTTTCCCCCTGTGGATCTTAATTCTGTTCAGGAATATTTTTATTTGCAGTTAGCCACTAAGGCTTAATGCTTGCGATTTGATAATGTTCCAGTTGAATTTTACGTTGGTTTGTTGAAAGCCTGCTGCAGGAGGTTGTGCCATATTTATTTAAGTAAGATCATATTTTTCATCACAGAACTGTTAAGCACAGTTTAGGCAGTAGTTTAAAATCATGATTTACACCATTGCAGATGAACTTCAGGTTTGCATGCTTCCTCGATGCACATGGGAGGAGACAAGTAAAAGTTGTTTTCAGTTTTGACTAAACCTCAGTTCCCTGTTAGATTTAGAACTTTGAGAAGTTGTTGGTATAGAACTCAGTGGGGCCTTTAAGATATTGAATTCTACAAACTGCTAATACGGAACTTCCTCTCTTTTATCAATAGAATGTGGCATTATTGGAAGAGGAAGTAGATATTAACCAGCTGACAGAATACTTTTCATATGAGCACTTCTATGTAATCTACTGCAAATTTTGGGAGCTGGATACAGACCATGACCTTTATATTGATCCGAAGGATTTAGCTCGGCATAGTGACCATGGTATGACAAATGGAACAATTCAGTTCATTTTGGATAGTGCATGAGAGTACATTTATGAGTCTGCAAAGCTGGAAGATATCCTATGCTCTTCTATGACAGCACAGAAGTTGCCAGCCAGGTGGGGCACAGCCACTACACTAGCTTCCCTGCAGATAGGTGGCTGTTGCTTATTTGGAGGGGAGAGGCCGATGCAGTGCAAACACACCAGCAGAGCCATTCTGTTGTTTCTGACAGTGCGTTTGCACGATGCTGACTTCCCCACTGTGTCTCCTTTTTGGTAAGCAACAGCAACCCACTTGCTGTGAAGCCAGCATAGTGACTCTGCCCCCACCTTACAAACTGCTTCTGTGAAAGTATCCATATTTGTAGCAAGCCAATCCTTAATCTTTGATCATAGTTCATTCCATTAAATTTTCAAATACATAAAATAATAGTCTGTAGACCTGGATGTTACATGTGTAAAAACTCTGTGTATTTTAGCATATCTGAGGAACATTCCTGTAGACTGGGAGCCAGCTTCTCCTGCACACACAGTACTCAGAATCAATATGTGCTTTCTTATGCCACTTCTGTGTGATGCTTGCTATATGACTCTTTTTAGTGTTTACCATATCTATAGTGTTAATAATTTCCTTTTCGGTGCTGTATCGGAGATTTTGCTGAAGTCCACACGGAATGAGAAGTATTTGAAAGATGAACTAAACTGTAGGGTTTCATCTGCTTTAAACCTTTTCTACTGAGGAACTAGTTATAAAAAGGCAGTCTGCGGTAGTAAAATACAACTATATTGTAGTAGCTTGGCTGGTACCAGTGCAGAACATTTGTGTTAGTTTAATGATGGTGCAATCTTCTGAGGATGCGTGCATGAAAGTCCTGAGGACAATTACCAATACACAGTCAAGAGCTATGATCAAAGAGGTTTGGGGCTGTATACCTTTTACACTGTCATATGTCATTTTATCTGTACTGCTAAGCCTCCAGATTGGCTAACAGAACTAACACTTCCGTTGTGCCGATTATCCCTTCTAGACTCACAATTAACTTGAAATTAAAATTTAACTGGATTTATGTTACTTCGTGGGGTCACGAAGAGTCGGACACGACTAAACGACTAAACAACAACGTTTCTTTTATAAGAAGTTTTAATCAGACACACCTAAGAAGGGGCTAGAATTTTGAACAGAACCATGTCTGTTCAGTGGGCCAGTTCATATGCTTAGCATTCTTTACCTGGCATGAGAATCCCTTCACATCACGAGCAGTGTTCTTGCCATGCATATACCAGTATATGTAGTATGTGATACACATGTAGGCCTGAGGGATGCAGTTTCCTCTCCCCCAAGAGAGACACACACTCCCATGGGCAAACTGGGCATACTGACATCACACTTCCTTTACCCAAAGAGGATCTCTGCTGGGTGGGTATTGATTGTTAGGCCAGAGTCCTTAGGTGTTGATTCCTTGGTGAACTAAGGCTTCATTTGCTGGAGTGGGGAGGAAATTGTTCAGTGAAGCCAGAGTATGAATGTGTTCCAGAAGAAATGTAAGATGTTTTTCAAAAATTCAGGTTGGCAATTGTCCAGGTAGAAGCAGGCACATGTGTTCAGTTGCAGGCATTTAAATAACATTTGTAAATATAAGACACCCAGGCCCTCTATTTTAACTAATTTTAATATTGGCTTTTTATAATGTCGTATCCTGTCCTGCGACCTTATAGTGAAGAACACGTAAGAAATCTAATGAATAATAAATAAGGCAAGGAATGAAGTATTTCTAATAAAGTGTTTATGCACAAGCTCTGAAACATTTAAAATGTATGATTTAACTTTAACATATTGACTGTAATCATTTTGCTCTTTCACAGCTATATCTAATCGGATGATAGAGAGGATTTTCTCAGGAGCTGTAACAAGGTGTCTCTTTTTTACTTATTAAATTTAAATTTAACCATCATGCTTCAAGATTAATTGGCAAAGTACATGGACAGCTGAATTCTGATAAATATGAAACATATTTCCAAGATTCAGAATTTCCCTTAATATTGATTATTCTAAATGCTTCATTTTTAAAAAGATTGACAAACTGTAGGCTAATTTATAAATTCTTTTCCATATATTAAAAGTACAATTTGACTATAAAGAAAACAATCAACAACTGCATTTTTATGACTGACAGCGACAGTTATGTTTTAGAGTACTAATACACATATGAAAACTGTTTTTAATACCTTCTCTTCTCCCTTTGCTTTAATCACCTGAATCTCAAAGAGGCAAGAAAGCACAGAAAGAAGGAAAAATAAGTTATGCAGATTTTGTATGGTTTTTAATATCGGAAGAGGATAAAAAGACTGCAACCAGGTAAGAATAAATAGCTGTTAGGAGTATAATTTCAGGCGTTTTATACAAGATCATGGGGTCAGGTGACTTGTGCTGCTACCAAAGTTTGATGATTAAATTTCATTTTATAGATCTTTCTTACGTTCAGTACTAATGAATTAAGAGGTTTGTGTGTTAAGGAAAGACTGGGTGCCAGCTGTCAGGGGTGCAATTATTTCATACTACATTGAGCCAGAGGGTTAGGGTAAGAAATGTTGTTGGTATTTGTCTGTCTCAAGAAACAACGGAGTGTGCCTCAGGGGGCGAAGTCAAACCATTGCATTAGCAGCACCAAAGTGACTTCCCTAGGGCGCAGTGCGTTTGGCAGCAGCTTGGCTGCAGGAGTTGCCAGAAAGAGGCACACAAGGCGCCATCCAACTGTCTTAGGAACTCCAATCCGGATTTGTGTAGGGTTTATTCCTTAGCCATTTCTTCTTCCGAAGATATCCCACAAGGCAGCAGAGGTTTAAGACCAGTTTTTTCCTTCTCCCAGATGTTCTACCTTCCCAGCTTGACAAGCCCCATCTGCCCCTCACTTCCCTCTGCAGCATATGCAGAAATACCTTCTTGACCATTCGAACACGGTTTTCCTCATCCACTCAATTCCCTTCGTATGCAGGGGAAGTCCCTAACTCACCAGACCCACTGGCTACCCTCACCTGGTTTAGCCAGCAACAGAGAATGTGATTTCTGACTATGTCCCCCTCCAGTATGCCCCACAAATCTGTTCTGGAAGAGTGTTTCAGGGGCTGGAGTTGCAGGAGCAGAGAGAGAATCAGAGAGGGTATTCTGTTAGCAGATACCTCTATACTTGAGCAACTTCACTGAGACGAACCCACGGGATTCCACCCAATGTGTCCCAAATTCTTGGCCCATGACAGTGCAACAAAGCAACAAAATGAATGGCATGTGTAATACTCCAAGCAATATTCATATACAGTACAAGCAATTGCTGCTGAATACTTCTGGTGTTGTTGGCAGTTTAAAAGTTCAGCATGTGTTCTCAGCATTTCACAAATTCTCAGCCATTTGCAAAAGGTCCTTTGTGTTTTGTATGTTATAACAAAGGATATAAAAATAAATTTGAAATTGGGTGCTAAATTGTTTAATTATTCTTTGCAGCATTGAATACTGGTTTCGCTGCATGGACCTTGATGGGGATGGTGTATTGTCAATGTATGAACTGCAGTACTTTTATGAAGAGCAGTGTCAAAAACTGGACAATATGGCCATTGAACCACTGCCATTTGAAGATTGCCTTTGCCAGATGCTTGATCTTGTGAAACCAGAGTGTGAAGGTGATAGGTTCTTTTCCATCTTAACAGCCTCTCTGCAGCAATCTTTTTGCTAACAAGATAAAATCATGTATGAAGTCTCTTTGGCTAAATGTTCTGGTTTAGTTATCACATTTAGCAGGCAGAATTCATCTGATAAATTGCATTATGACAGGATTTCAGTTGTAATTTCCAACCTGAAAATTGGCAAAATTATCAGGTTATCAGACTGAGTCAAAAGCTTGCTAAAATAAGAATTGTCACCCCCACCCCCAGAATTCATAATGAGTCTTCATCCTCTTGGGAAGAAGCTCCAAAGGGACTGTTTTGATTTTAATAGTAATAGGAAACATTATTTTTGAGAAGAACTTATTCCACAGATCTTAATTGGGGGATCGCTCATATATTATCCACAGGGGTTATCAGTCCTAGTTCATCAGTAAAAGCAACATTTATAAGCCTTTTCAGTTTTCCAAATAATTCTATCACAGCCTGTAACTTATCAAACGTTTAAAACCTTGTTTCTGATCCTGTTTCCAGGGAAAATAACTCTTCATGACTTAAAGAAGTGCAAGATGGCAAATGTGTTTTTTGACACCTTTTTCAACATTGAGAAATATTTAGACCATGAGCAGAAGGATCAGTTTTCTATGTTGAGGGTAAGAACAATTAGTGTCGCAAGTTGATGTTCATAAGCTTAACAGTCTCCTTGATGATAATTTCATTTAATATTCTTCAGTATTATAAGCATCATTGATCATACCCCTAGGGCACTGAAAACGAAAACCAAGAACTGTCTGATTGGGAAAAATATGCTGCTGAAGAGTATGATGTCCTAGTAGCAGAGGAAGCAGTTAGTGACCAGTGGAATGATTGGTGAGTACAGTTTTTAAGGCCTGATGTTTTTGTTTTAGAGATGCTGTAAGCCACCCAGAGTGGTTGGGGAAACCCACCCAGATGGACGGGGTATAAATAATACAAGTATTATTATTATAATAATTATTAACCACAGTTACGGAATCTCTTAATATTAGCAAAAGAGATTGGTTTTATTACCACAGCTCAGGCTTAGATAGACCAAAGTGACTAATTCAGGGAAAGATAATTATTTAATGAAGAATTTGCTTCCTGCAACAAAACACAAACCTGTTCTGGGTACCAACCATGGCTTTTCTAGGGGAAGTCCACATGCAGCCTAGCCCAAGCTTATTTCCAAAGCCACATGAGAGAGCAAGTATTTCAAAGCCATGTCTAAGAATATTGGCTGTGTTCGCATAGAATGCTAAACCATGGTTTAGCTTGGGGGGGGGGCTCTGCGTATGTTGTTAAAATCCATCTCCCATCATTCCTTTCTCTTGGACATGCTGGTGTGGCCTGATGAGAAGTTGACGCAAACACCTGGAGCACCACGGGTTCCCCATTTCTGATTTAGCGATATGTGGATGAGTGTTCACATCGCACAGCAAAGGGCTGGGCTTATATGCTGCTCTCTCCTCCCATGGAGCCAAGAGCAGTTCTCCTGAGTTTTGTTTTGCTTTCAGAGAAACTCAGTTTAAAATTGTACTATGAGGCAGCAGCATTCTGCTGGCTGAAAGAGTGGATGCTCCTCGAGAATACAGATATCTTGGACTTAGAAGGTTTCAATAACGCATTCGGTTGGCATGCATATTTATGGTATGACAAAATCAAAGTGCATAGTGCCTTTAAAAATCACATTGTAAGGAAAGCGTTGTTCAATGTTTGGATGAGATATAAAGACCTGTTGGAAAACAAAACCCCTAGATGGTTGTCACCCTTAGAGGCGAAGGCCCACAAGAAAGTCAATATGGAGGTCGGATGGCCAAAGTATTGTGAGATTTTAGAACAAGATGGAGAGAAACTGAAATTAAAGAGCCATGAAAAACTAAAACCCAAAGTACAAGATTGGCTCCACTATTATCAAATAACGGAGGTTTTTAAACAAGACAGGAAAATTGGCTTCCAGGTGGAAAAATCAAAACTCGAGACAGAACTGCTAGAACCCAATACTAAGAATTTGTCAAGAATGTATAACTTGCTGTTGAAATGGAACACACAAGATGAAATAGTTAAATCAGCTATGATTAAGTGGGCACAGGACATTGGTCATAATATTATGTCTGCTGACTGGGAAAGGTTGTGGAACACCGGAATTAAATTTACGGCATGTAGTGCCTTAAAGGAAAATGTGATGAAAATGGTATACAGGTGGTACATGACCCCAGTTAAGCTAGCAAAAATTTACCATTTGCCTGACAATAAATGCTGGAAATGTAAGGAAACTGAAGGTACTTTTTATCATCTTTGGTGGACATGCCCGAAGATTAAGGTCTTCTGGGAGATGATATATAATGAAATGAAAAAGGTATTTAAATATACCTTTCTTAAGAAACCAGAGGCCTTTCTCTTGGGCATTGTCGGCCAATTGGTGCAAAAAAAGGATAGAACTTTCTTTATGTACGCAACAACAGCAGCAAGAATACTGATCGCAAAGTATTGGAAGACACAAGATCTACCCACCGTGGAAGAATGGCAGATGAAAGTGATTGACTATATGACATTGGCGGAAATGACGAGCAGAATTCGAGACCAGGGAAAGGAGACTGCGGAAGAAGATTGGAAGAAATTCAAGATTTATCTTAAGGACTACTATAAACTTGATGAAGTTTAGAATGTCGAGATTCTATAGAGAGAAAGGGTTGCAGTAATATAAGATTAGAATAAGAAAGGACTATGACGAATTAGAGTTGGAAAAAACATTTATAAGTTGCTATAAAATTTGGACATGAGGATGCAGAAAGGGGAGGTATGGGGAAGTCCGAGGAAAGAAGTTTATGAAATGACATTATGAAATTATACTTGTTTGTTTGTTTGTTTTCTTTTTTGTGTTTGTCTGTTATAAAAACTTTTGTAAAACTAATAAAAAAAATTATAAAAAAAAAAAAAACAGAGAAACTCAGTTTAGTGTTGCCTATGAACTGGGGATTGTGGTTGACAAGGAACAATCCAGCTTCAAGCTATGACTTAGAAAGCGGACTTGTTTAACTGAGGGTTGCTTATTTTTAAACTATGTTCCCCTGTGTGCATAATGCTAACTGAGGATCTCTGAAAGTGAAAATCAAGTTTATAGAAATCTTCCTCTTGGCAGCATGAAAGGAGAGGAGGGGAGCATATGAGATGGATGCTTTGTTTGGGCTCATGGAGGCTTATCCAACACTAAGCCAGAGTTTGTGTGCAAACAGGGCTACAGGCTGATTATATGTAAAACATTAATTGCCGTATATACTTGAGTATAGGCCAACCCGAATATAAGCCGAGGCACCTAATTTTACCACAAAAAACCTGGGAAAACTTATTGACTCGAGTATAAGCCTATGGTGGGAAATGCCAACAGTGGCAAAGGCGGAGGAAGGAGCAGCAGCCTGAAAGGGCTGCTTTCGGGCTGCTCGTTCCTTCTCCTCCTCCGCCGAAAACAGCCTCTGCCGCTCGCAAGGGCAGGCACAGGAGCTGCGCTTGACAGAACAGCGGCAGCAAACAGTAAGTGGGCTTTTTCAGCATAAAAAATGTGCTGAAAAAGTTGGCTTATACACAAGTATATATGGTGAGTAACAACACTGATGAGCAGTTACCGTAATTAACCTAAAATGCATTGAGTATGGTACATAGCTATCACAAAAAATGGATCAGCTGGGAGCATAATGCAATAAAGTATAAGGTATGTCCATAAATATGTACTTTCTTCGTTAATTCCTATGTTGCTTTCCTAGTTATGAAGCGGAATTGAACCCTGGAGATCATCAGAAGACCAATGTGCTGAAATATCAGATGGAAAAAAGGCCTTTCTTTGATATGCCTTCCCATTTGGCAGACGTTGACTTAGATGAGTATGACTATGAAGATGATTTTGAATGAATTGTTTGTATAAAAATAAGGACCGTCTGCAGCAGGTCTGCTAAATCTATGTAGGGCTTAGTTTCCAGAAAAAGTAAACTTAGTTCTTTGTGCTGCAAAGTTAATATTTTAATCATTTTGGATGATAGCTATCGTTAGTCACACTCAAAGTAAACACTGTAGACCCATTGAAATGAATGGTCTTATACATGAAGGTCAAAGGGCTTACTCTGGGTATGACTAACATTTAATATCAACCTTAGATACCTTGAAAAAAAGAAAGTTGCTTTTTATGGAATTACGTTTTTGTATTTATTCATTAGATTGTTGCCTGTAAAATAGTTAATTTATTTATAGATAGGTTATATTACCTTTATGGAATTACAACGTACCTTCCTCCCTCCTCTAAAAAAAAGAGTAGAATTCTTCCTAGTTTTCATTTATAGCGATAATGGTCTCCCAGCAGAAATCTAATAACTTTGCCAGAATTCAAAGAGAAAAAATGTCACAGCTGTGTGTGAAGGTCAAAGCATCACTGGACATGCTGGTGCACGCAGCAAAATGTGGTCTTGCCCTGAAAACTAACACACACACTGTGCTCCTTTTAGTCCTTCAACTTAAACCCCCACCGCCACCCATTGCAAGAATGGTTTTTATCGCTCACACTTGACTGCAGTGGATGTTGTATTCTGTGTCAAAGGAACCAATTTTTAAACCTTATGTAAGTTTTACTTGATCTGTGATGTGCACTAACCTTGTTATGGGCATTTAGTGTGTTTCCTCAATGGTTAGCTAATGACACATTCCATGAGTATTCATACCAATGGTGTCAGAGCAGCTGAACAGTTTGATGCTTCCCTTGAGAAGTGATGGCTTTTCTGGACAAGCTAGAAGTTGCTACGCCAGTTTTTTAAAAGCATAAGGTTTGTAGTGCCTTAATTATCTCAACGTTCACACAAGGAACTAAATATTGTGTTCCAGGAAGATTCTTGCTGTTTTTCATGTAAAACAAAAACAGGTGTAAGCTATCTTGTTTGCAGTGCAGATCTGTTTAAAGCATTTAAATATGTTATTTTCAAATAAAGTTTTTTTCATATATGTAAATTCATTGATTTCCCTCAACATCTGTGTAGACTCTTTTAATACTACTGCAGCTTGTAACAGATGTCTGTTTGCACACAATAAGCCAGGGGAGCCTGTGGGCAGGAGGCTTTCCTTTTTCACTTGCCCACAGTAAGAAAAGAATGTCTCACTTATTAGGCAGATTGAAACAATCACTCATTTTATTTTGCAAACATGATAATATAAAAGTATGAAACCAAACAGCTGTTTTACAAGCTCAGTGACAATGAATAGAGCACATTTTCACCCTAGTACCAATATTAGACTGCCATGGTATACAAGAAAGCATATGAAATACAAATTAGAAATCGTGTTTTTAAGGATTCCCCCTCCCCACCCACATACATAAATAGTTTCTCTTTCTCTATTCCCCAGAAACCCACTACCCTGCTTCTGTGTTAAAAAGTAAACAGCCTTGTCTCAAAAGTGGTCTGCCATGGGCCCAACATAAAATACTGCTCTGCTACTATATGGTAGGTTTTCCCATTGTTGCCCTGACTACAAATACATCTGCCGTCACATTTTGGACAGAGAAACTTCAGCAAAACGAAGATGAAAATCAAGTGTTTGCAGAAAAAAGTGTAGTCACAACAGCATACCATGTAGTAACACTGGCTGAAGAAATTATTGTAATTTTGGCCATTACCTTTCTCATGATTCAGTTATATTATAACCATACCATGTCATGCTTTCAGCTAACCAGGAGTGGCCCCCATTGCAATGCCTGTACTTTTCTTCATTCACGTGAAAAAGCAGAGTGTCTTTGCTTCTTACGTCTCCTAAATAATACACAAATCAAGGTTATTACACAGAGCTCTGTACAGACCCTGTGGCCAACTTGAATTGCAGTTATATTGCTATTTGAATAATGTTTTCTAATTAAAAATGCATTTTCAATCACCAGTTCCTCATCGGAGCAGAAATGAAGAATGGGTAACAGTGGTGCTGGGCAGATTGGGTTTTGAATTTAGGAGTTACCAGTTATGTGTGTGTATTTAACAGGCATTAACAGTAGGCAGATATTACTGCAACAGATTAAAAAGTGTATAGTACTGAGTGTTTTCCCAAGATTTGAGACGCTAAGTGAAAAGGCTAGCCTTTGCGAGCAATAGCCTTATTCTTCCCCACTCCACCAGTGTGTACTACCAACAAGATATCTGAAACCTCAATATAAAGCCATCCTTACCTGGTCAGCACCAACAACATCAATATCAGCCTCTTCAGCCAGAACCTCTACTGTATTTTCTACCTTGACACCATCTGGAATACTGAAACAAGAAGCCAGATAGATTAGCTGCTGTCCTGGGAAACTAGTTTTTGTAATCTAGAGGCCAAAAAGACTTCTTTTCTAATAGGAATCATGGAGAAACTCATTTTTGAAATTAAGAACTGGTGGCTAACAATACACTTTGGGAAGGGCCCTGCCATTTCCAGTTAAAGAACAGCGTACCAGAGCTCTGCCCAAGACTCTTGACAGCTGCTGCCAATTGGAGTAGACAATACTGGGCTAAACAGACCCTACAAAACAGCTTCATATATGCTTCAGTAAAGATTGAGTTGAAATGATTCAGTTCTTAAGTGCTGCAGAAACTACAACCAAGTGAGAGATTCCAAGTTACAAAGATAACCCCAAGCCTATTCCTTACCTATATTTTCTCTTCAGTCTTTCAGGACCTGATGGATATTCTTGGTGACAACTCTCATGAGATTTTAGCCTCTTCCTGCTATTCTGCGCCAAGGAAGGGAGGTCAGATGGGCAATGGGCATGTGAAGGTGTGTTGGCCATCTCAGTGTGACTGGTTTTGGCGCAGGATCCTGGAAACAAATTATATCCATCATCCATCTACATGTCAGTCAGTGCAAACAACTGGACACGCCAGAATGCCTGAACACCGACAAGCATATTCCTAGAACCACTACCCAGGAAGTCTGTGCACAGGGGAGCTGCCAGTTTCTCCTTTCTGACTGTTGTTCCTTGCACCACATCAACGGCCACAACGAAGCTTCAGGAGAGGGTTTATGTGGGGAGCCATGATAGGGGAGAAAGAATATAAGAGTTCAAAGCTGAATGGGTTGCTTCCAGGGGCCAGGATATAAAATGTTTTCTCGGTGGATACAGAAGCTTTTGTATTTCCAATCTTCATGAAAGAATGTCTGCGCTTATGAAGCCAAAACAGAGGCGGCGGCAGCTTTGAGGAAACCCTGAGTTTTGCAAAAGTATATTTTTAAAAATGCAGCAAACAAAACCAAGGAAGCATGCCCATTGGGTACAAAAGGCTAGCTTACTCAGGGGAAAGAAAGAACGGAGTTGCTGGGAAACGTCTAAGGATAGTTCTCTGCCCTTTTTATATCTTATCTCACTGTCTGGATTGATACTGATAAGCCTTGTCAGCAACAGAGCTTTCCCTTCCCTGCATGCTACAAAAAGTGGCTTGAGGGGGGCAGTTTCAGAGAACCCCTGGAAAAGCAAAGGGGTGAAGGGAGTATTGTTCCATCTGGCAAGCTAGGATAATGGAGAAACTGAAAGGGCTAAATAAATGATTTTGTGATTACTGAATATACATGGTTAAATTGCATTATATAGATTGATTGATTGATTGATTGATTGATGAATTAATGAATTAATGTGTGATTGCTTTGTTCCATACAACTGCTACCAGATAAGAGAATTACGGTATATTGTTTACCTACAGATACATATTGTACATATACCTACAGATATACATATTACCTACAGATACATATTATTATTATAACTTTTAAAAATAAAATAGTCACATTATACCTTCAGAGAGGTTTTTTTTACATGGTGTCCTATCGGATGGCCATTCACTTATGCTGCTGATGATAGAACTCTCATCTTCATCACTGGCCAGCAAAGAGGTTCTGTACCACTCCAGCGAGTACACAAATTCTTCTTTACAAAGTGCTGGTTCAGAGGTATATCTCAACAAGTAACAATATCTGGATGTGAACATGAGGGAGAAATACAAACGACCGAAGGATCAGGAGCTCTTCTCTGACAAGGAGATGGTTCTCTATAGTAATTAACAAAGCTTTCCTCTATTTCTCAACCAAGGCAGCCCATCGATCAGCTAAGACAAGACAACACTAATTCAGAAGCAATTCCGCACAGAAAAGACATTTAAAGTACGGCATGTTTAAAGTGGACTTCAAAGGTGCTTGCTTAGTGTAGCAGGAGTATACTATTGCAGCAGTTTCCTAATTGCTTTGCATATTCCAGTGGCTCTCCTGTAGACAAGGGATAGATAACAACACTGCTTGCTCATAACACGCACCACCAATGTGTATGCATGTGTGCAGCTTCACATAACTCTTCCTACTCCTGCATCACTCTTAGGAGTGGTTTGGCCAGCAAGGGTTAGCCTATAAGCACACAAAATTAAGTTGTATGTCAAGTATATTGTGGCCCTTTATAGATCGTTGGACACACAACTCCTATCAACCCCAGCATGCATAGCAAACGTTCCTAGAATGATGAGAGCTGTAGACCAGGGGTAGGCAACCTAAGGCGCATGGGCCACAAGCAGCCCACGGGGGTCGTTTAACCGGCCCACGAGCAGCCCCTGAACTGAGCCGCCCGCTCGGTGAGTCCCTGTGCGCTGCACTAAACCAGTGCAGCACGGGGACTCGCTTCCGCAGTGCCAGAAACTGCGTCTGCGCAAAGACGGCAGAAATCGCGGGCACTCACATGCGCCTGCAATCTGGGGGCGCCATGGCAGTGAACCGGCCCAGGCAAGGTCAACCTTGCCGACCCCTGCTGTAGACTAACAATATCCGGAGAGCCACAGCTTGTCCATTTCTGTGCTGTGTGAGCTATACTAGCAGCAAAAATAAGCCTGAGTCCAAACAGCTCAGCCCACCTTTTCAAACTGGCAGCAGAAGACCAAGGAGGAGGGCATTAACAGAAATCCATAGCAGAATTGTATACAGAGATGTTGCCATTTACCGTATTTTTCGCCCCATAGGATGCACCGCCCTATAGGACGCACCTAGTTTTTTTTGGGGGGGGAAATAAAGGGGGGGAAATTTTTTCCCTAGGCACGGGGCTGGCGCGGGGGCTTCCCCCGACCCCAGCCTCCAGAACAGCCTGCTATCCGCAAGCCTAGGGAGCTGCGCCGGTCTCCCCAGGCTTGTGGACAGCTGTGCGAAGCCCGAGGCTTCAGAATGCAGGCAGCTCTGTGCAACCCTCCGGAGCCCAGCGCAGCTTGGCACCGGGCTCCGGAAGGTCAAGCAGGGCTGCGCGGACCCCGAGAGGGCAGGCAGCTCTGCGCGACCTTCCGGAGGCCGGCGCGGCTGTATTTGCCCCATAGGACGCACACACATTTCCCCTTCATTTTTGGAGGGGAAAAAGTGCGTCCTATAGGGCAAAAAATACGGTATTCGCTCTGAGCACAAATGCACAAGTAGTTTGTAAGCAGGAGCCATGCTAACACCTATATGTAACGCCTCCTATACGTAAGAGTTTATTTTAGTTCAATACCACAGAGACTCCTGTGCTGTCCAGAAGCATTTGAACACCAAAGGTAAAACTTACACAAGTCTTTTGTCAGGCTTTAGAAGCTTATTGGAGAATTCACTGAGGATGAGCAGGAAGTTCAGATTGGGAGGCAGGCTCTTCCCTTCCAGGGCACCAATTCCTTGAAAGGCAAACTCAATACCGTCCCTTTAAGCAACAGTAAGAAAGAGAAGAAAACAAGAGAGAGAGAGAGAGAGAGAGAGGTTTATAACATGGATGCCACACAATAGAAGACCAAGGGACAACATGGATTTGGCACCTACTTGTGTATCATGGCTACTGACTCTCGACTTTTCACCTGGTCCCAGCCAAATGTCAAAGCAAAGCGCCGTGCGAGCTCTTTAATGTTGTTGAAGGAGGAATCTATGCTGTTAATGCTATTGCTGTTGTCCTGGCTTCTGGCATGCTTCTGAAACAGCTGTGAACCACAGGAAATGATATAAAATTTTCCAGGCAATTAAAGGGGGGAAAGCCGCAAGAACACATACCTGCCATACATCTGACAAATTCCTTGCTCAGGACGCAATTAAGCACCACTAATCTGATTATATATTTTTAGAATCCCACCAAGCTGAGCAAGAATCCAAAGGCTACAGGTGGGAATCCGGGCGGGTGGTGGGCAGATCAGAATTCATAGGGGACACAATTAAGACACCTAAACTCTGCCACTTCTCCAGTACAAAATGGTGTGAGAGCATGAGAATAAACCAATAAACCATGCCTTCTGAGAGATGCCATTTAATTAAACAACATGAATTATCCATTTGCATGTAACATGCAATTAACCCCTTTCAGAATTCTTCTGAATATGGGGAAACTATTTTTTTAACACTTCCCAATACTTTTTCTGAGGAATATTTTTGTGGATCAGATTAAGCACATAATTTGAGCTAAGTGTACATACTTTGCTCACAGTTTCTGAATACATTTTATATTGAAGCCTGCCTTGCATAAATGGAGAAGAACAAGCCCGAAGTGCTCATTTATACAAGAGAGAACGTGATTTCCCCCAAACCAACTGGCTAGGTGGGTTATTCGCATGCCTTGAGGTTCGGACTTTCCAAGGTCAATGAAACTCCCAAACTGGGCTGGTTGCCTATGTGATATGTAAACACAGGCTCCTGACCTATGTGAGCAGAGCGCAGCTCACTAAACGCTGCTGAGCCTCCCCACCTCTCATATTTCAGCAGATGGGTCATGGCACTTCCTAAGCTCTTGACGACATTGTTTGAAATCCACTGGGCTCATATGTCAGCCATCTGAAGGGGGACATTCTGAAGCTTGGAGGGTAGCATATAAGCTTGCAGAGCAGATAAGACAGTTCTGAGCAAGCTAGCCTAGGCTAGCAAAATTCTGCATTCTTTATATGACACCAAGATAAAATGGATCAGTGCATCTGGGGCCTTGTTCACATGGAAAAGGTGAACCTGTATTGGGGCTACACTACTTCCAACTACAAAAAGCCAAGGTTCATAATATCCAGGACCAGCCAAGTTATTCTGGTACCTCCCACAGAAAATCCCACAAGCACCTCTCCTTTCTGGCATTAAAAATAAAATCATAATAAATGAACCAACTAACGATTTCCTGCCCTTTCATGAACTGCCCAAAACAGCAGTCTGAGGCATCTACCACAGCCTGCCTAACGATAGGTCTGGCCCTGGATAAAGCCAGCATATTAGGATGGCAAGTAGGCCATTCCCTTTCTCCCTAAAATCTATTATATGTGGAGGTAAACAATTTGGAGGAGCGTTTCTCATTCATTTTGAACACCAGCTGTCCTCGCCTCATTTGCAGGTAACAGCCCAGACATGGATTTGCTACATGAGTGAGAACTAGGCCTAAGACAGGTAGGGCAGTGAAGAAAAGAGCGCCCTGAGAACTGCTGCCAGTCAGAGTAGATAATATTGAACTAGGTGAACCAATTCTAACTTGTTATAACAGTTTCACTGTGCAGGCCCAGCAGCAGAGCCAGTTTGGCACCTCCTGCTAGTGTGCCCACATAGCACCAGAAACTGCAGCTAGTGCAAAACGCATTGAATTGCCTTTTAAGAGGAGTCGATATTTGGAGCCACATCACACCATTCTTAAAGGACTACCCTGGCAACCAACACAGTTCTGGTCTGTGTTCAGAATTTTACAGATGACACATAAAGGCCTGAATGACTAAATACCTGAAGGAGCATGTTCCCCCCTTCCCCAATATAGTCCTAACCAAGAGTTGAGGCTAGATGGAGAAGGGCCTCCTTAGAATCCTGCCAATGGGATAGATACAGGAATCGCCTTACCTGCTGCAAGCAGAGGATCAGTGTTTTTGCACTTTGAATTTTGTCATTCTGCCTCGTCCGGCTCAAGGTTTCTTTAATTATGTCGCCAAAGTCATTATAAGTCTGTTAAATGGCAAAGAGGAGAAAACTATTAAAGCTATTAAAAAACAAAACAAAAAAGTTATTATTATTATTATTATTATAATTTTATTATATATACCCCGCCCACCTGGCTGGGATTCCCCAGCCACTCACGGCTTCCAGCAGAATACTAAAATACAATGAAACAAGTTAACTTATTTATAGCTTTGTATAAGGAATGGTGGTATTTAAGCTCCATGCTACACTGCAAGCGTTTTCTCACGATTTTATTCATGCAGTACAATCCTGATTTAACACATTTAATTGGAAGTGAGTTTCACTCCCAAACAGGATCATAGCTCATATCTATATAAAAACACAAGAGCAGAGAAAAGAAAAATCACAGGCCTAATCTGCTTGTTTTTGGAAAACCTAAAAAAAATTCCAGTCAATGCTACTGGTGAAGTTATCAAGTAAGAACTGAGCAGGAAGGTATTGAATCTTCCCCTCCCGCTGCACAAAACGTCTAGGTTCTAGCTCTAAAATATTCTGAAGACATTCTGTGCTTCTTTCCTGTGTGTGTGATTACACAGAGACCATACCTGATCAGTTTGGCAGAGGTGTTTCATGTGATGACCTAATTTGGACACAAAGCTAACCCAGTTCCGTGTTATGTGTATGCACCTGCTCCCACTCCCTCCTCTAGTGACAAGGAGGGAGGAAATCGGAGCCATCCACTTCTGTTTTAAACAAACCACAATCTCTTGCTTCATCGAAACCAGGAACTGCAGTTTAGTTTTAACCGAGGTTTATCTGAACAAACCAGGACCATACCATGATTTGAAGTAGGCTTTTTTCAGGCAAGCTACGGTGAACCACCTGCAATTTGTCCCTTGTAAGAAACAACAAACTGCAGCTAGTTTAAAACTGAAGTGAATGCTTCCAATCTCCTACTCATGGCCACAGCAGTGTAGAGGGAAGTGTGTGGACCTGAGGCTGGTGCACATAACACCAAGCTACGGTTTTGTATTATGTTTCGCCCTTCTCACTATATTGCAGCTAACCAGATTTGTTCCCAGTCTATGTTCAAACAGAACCACAGCCAGGCACAGTTGCCTGGAAAGTGTACCCGCCAGATATGTGTGTTGGCATCTTTGCACTTTCGACTGTATTTTGAGTTTTCAACTCAAAACATTTTAGGTGCACGTACCTTTTAAAAAACAAAAAAACTGTAGGTGTGAAAAAGCCAACAGTCTAAAGACACCTTGCAAAAGTTCTTTCCTTGTAAGATTCCCTCAAAGCAGTGAGAGTGTTAGCAATGCACATAAACACTTCTCCAGCCTGCCATAACTCTCCCCCCACCCACTGTCACAGTGGAAATATGGGTGATGCTAAGGAAGAGTCTTCTAAAAGTGCAGTCAGCAATGTAATAAAACAGAAGGGAATACAGAGTGTACTCATTTGTACTCACCATGGCACATGTATCAAGACTGAGTGTGTACTAATAAACTCAGTGTTTGTACTTGCTATATACAGTGGTACCTCGGGTTACATACACTTCGGGTTACAGATGCTTCAGGTTACAGACTCTGCTAACCCAGAAATAGTACCTCGGGTTAAGAACTTTGCTTCAGGATGAGAACAGAAATTGGGCTCTGGTGGGGCAGCAGCAGTGGGAGGCCCCATTAGCTAAAGTGGTGCTTCAGGTTAAGAACAGTTTCAGGTTAAGAACGGACCTCCAGAACAACTTAAGTACTTAAGCCAAGGTACCACTGTAACTTTTACAGCATTTGGAAGGCATCGCTAAGGAGATTATTCAATTACCCTCATATAATGCTTGTAGATTTCAGCAGCGGCAGTCATCTCGACAACATTATGGACAATTAACTTGCAATAAGCTGCAAGGAGGCACCGTTTCTGCTGCAAGGCATCCAATTTTTGTTCTTCCATCTTTTTCACTTCTTCTCCTGTCAAGACTACAGCAGCGAGTTTGGTTAGGTTTCATGCTAACACTGCATTCCAAAGCATTTTCAAATACAAACCTTAATCTGAGCAATAGACACCCTCGAGTATGTGACCAGCTCACAAAACCTTAAAAGCATTTATTTGTTGTTATTCAGACATCATAGAATCACAGAGTTATCGTGGTATGGGAGCAGCTCTGAAACGGATAAAAAAGCTTTACAGCGAACAATTAAAATTGCCCAGAACGTTATTGGGCTCCGACTACCAACCCTGGATGAGATCTTCACGTCTCGCATCTTGAAGAAGTCACATAATATTCTGAGAGATCCCACCCACCCTGCTCACAACTTCTTTGAACTATTGCCTTCGGGCAGAAGATATAGGACAATGAAAACACGAACCACACGCCTTCTGAATAGTTTCTATTCAAGAGCTCTGATTGCACTAAATAATGATCTCAGAGCCAGTTGCAAGGTTTAGTAAGTAGGGAGTAGAAGGAATGAGATAGGTTTTAGGTTATGTTATGCTTTTAATAGGTCATGCTATATTCTGGATTATGTTATGTTTTATAGATTATGGTTAAATAGGATGAGAGTTCGGAGATACGTGCAAATGTATATGTGAACCCGGTCTTTGGGTGGGTGTTTGATTTTCGTTGTTGTGTATACTGTGTATATACGGACAATGACAATAAATTTATCTAAATCTAAATTGTGCTAACCTATATGCTAGGAATACTAATACTAAAATGTTGGGGAGAACTTCTTGTAGGAAATATAAACGATGGCACAAGGTATTTTTCTGGAGTAAATTCTCCATCTTCAGTGCCAGAACCTGCAGTAGATGTTAACCACAGGGCTGATTTCTGACTGCCAATAGAATCTATATCATGGGGACCAAGAATGAGGAGGAAGATTAAACAGGAGAGCATTGAAAGCCCCATACTGAAATAAACACATGATGAGCAAGCACATTGGCACCTCCCATGGTGCATCTACTCCATCTTCCTTCACATCCTGGGAACTCCCTGTCCATTGATATTACACAGGCACCATCGCTGTACTGTTTTCAGAGCCTGCTAAAACTTTTTCTTCCAGTAAGCCCACCGAGGCATGTGATTTTAGTTGCTACCACCCTGTCTACCTTGGGTAGCAGAACACTACTAAGTGGAACACAGACATTATCAGCAAAGTATGTTTAGTTCCTTGCTGGAAAGCGCTGCTGACCTCTGAATTCTTTTGGCTCCTCTGCGAAAACATGATCCTCAACAAAGAAGAGCAGTTTTGATTGAAGAGATGAACTGGGAAGGTACTCCACACACTCAATCAGTCCATCACTTAAACCTTGATGACTTACAATCATCAGCAAGTCGCAAAGTATCATAAAAGCCTACAATGATAAATAAAAGAAAAACAACTTAAAAAGGTAAAGGGACCCCTGACCATTAGGTCCAGTCATGGCAGACTCTGGGGTTGCAGCGCTCATCTCGCTTTACTGGCCGAGGGAGCCAGGATACAGCTTCCGGGTCATGTGAGCACTTAGGCACTTCTGTTTTGAAATTTTTATAAGCCACCTTTCAGGACCACGTGCACTAAGGCAGTAATAACAATATAACGCTTAAGATACAATTTAAAAAAAAAAATGCTGTACCATATTATTGTAACATAACATTGGATTACAGCACATCAAAACCTTGGACATTCAAAAAATACAAAAACCTCAACCAGCTATAATTCAGCTTGTGAAATGCCAATTTCAAAGCCACACACACGCACAAAAAGTACGCCCCTCCCCCCGCCAATCCCCACACCTGAGATTAGATTAAGGATTCCAACAATTCCTTATCTGCCAAAAATTGTGATGATTGCTATGGGGAAGGCAAAGCCCTCAAATGGGTCCATTGGTTTGGAGGCAAAATCCTTCCCAGCCCCAAATACAGCAACCATTTTGAACCACAGCACCAAGGGAGCAGAATATAGGGTGGGGGCAGAAGTGTTGTTGGGGCCCAACGCCATTGACTTAAGCATTCTGGAGGTGGACTGGAGTGAAGACTTCTTTGGTGCGCCACTCTTGCCACACCCACTTTGAAGGTCGTGATTGGCCAATTTAAACAAAGTTTTTGGCAGGCACACCCACAAGCCCCTGCAGTTGGCCGATTCCAACAGCTGTCTGCAAGGGGCAATGTTTCTTCTGCGCCCCAAGGAAAGCCATGCCAGGCCGCACATGCAGCCCACCTGGGAACTCTGCTGAGCAACCATTCTCCATCTCACCTGTGCTAGTAACACACAGCAAAGTACAGCTTAAGATTTGCCCTACTTGGCTTACTGGGATGGTCCTACTGAAAGCGAAAGCACTTCTTCTGCCAAGTCCAGTCCACAGTGGAAGCAACTGTCCAGTAACAACCAAGCAAACCCCTTCTCCTAACAGGTTCACCTTCATATTTCATCCAATCCCCACGGGAAACACCATTAACACCACAAAGTGCGAATCAACAGGAACTTTAAACTGGAGACGCTTCCAGGGACACCACTGGTTAAAAATTCCTATGAGACAACTAAATTCCCAACCTCAACCACTAGGGAATGTTAATCCCACCTGGGCCCAGGATGACAGGAGGGGAGATTGCAATTTCCTCGTGTGGAGAAGCACCAAACTGGGTTAATTGTTCTCATGAGGAATAAATCCTCACTATGGTCCACCAGGGAACTGGACTAATCCTCCTCCTTGGTGCTTTCAAGTGTTTAAAGCATGTTGTACCTGTAATCCTTACAACAACCTTCTTAGGCCAGTCAATATTATTCTGAAGGAGTACAATAATACAATATTATTATACCTGAAGGAGTGTCTCCACCCCCATCGCTCAGCCCGGACACTGAGATCCAGCGCCGAGGGCCTTCTGGCGGTTCCCTCATTGCGAGAAGTAAGGTTACAGGGAACCAGACAGAGGGCCTTCTCGGTAGTGGCGCCCACCCTGTGCAACACCCTCCCTTCAGATGTGAAGGAAATAAGTAGCTATCCTATCTTTAAAAGACATCTGAAGGCAGCCCTGTTCTGGGAAGTTTTTAACATTTAACGCTGTATTGTTTTTAATACTTGATTGGGAGCCGCCCAGAGTGGCTAGAGAAATTCAGCCAGATGGGTGGGGTATAAATAAAAAATTATTATTATTATTACTATTATTATATTCTCCCCCACGCTGCAGATGTAGATGCTGATGAGAGCAAAGAGTGGGTTGCCTAATGCCTCTAGTGAGTTGATGGCAGACACAAGATGCAAACCAGCGGCTTTCTGGCTCACAGCTCAGCCTGCTTAGCCACTAAGTCACACCAGCAACTGGGTGCTGTGTTGTATAGAGATTAGAGTCAATTCTTCCTTCCTCCCCAGAATTTTAGTATCTCTAGGCAATACAGCACCCCTCAAAACAGGGGAGTAGTTCTTCTGAATACATGTACACAACACTTGCCCACATTGCTCTTAGGATAGGGAGGGGTGCAAATCTCAAGGGAAAAGTCACATGAAAGGGCATGTAGGATTCTTACCTTTTCACGTAACTTTCTGCTGCGGTGGCTGAGGTAGCACGTACAAATGTGGCAGTACTGCTTCAAGTGTGCCCTCAAGGCAAGAATGCTTTCCTTTAAGGGGAAGGAGAAAATCAGAAATTATTTCTGCAAAATGCCTCTTTGAATAATTCTATGTCATCGAAGCCCATCTCAAGACTTCTGTGAAAGGTGCAGAACTTTGTAGCATCTCAAGTTTCTTCTTCGCATCTTATTCTGTTTGAAGAGGAAGCACAGAGGAAGTGGGGGGTGCAAGGAGTCACAGGAGCTGTGAGAAATCTCTATAAAATCCACAGGACACCATGATCCTCCTCATTCTACCTTTGTATCCAGCAGTTTTTCACTCTCTATCTTGCCAGTAGCGCAGCACAGAGATGTGCACAGAATCTAATGAGGGTTTATTCCTCCCATCCACTGTTTTGCAACAATCTGTCACACTATATAGACAGCGTAGTGATAGTGTGGAATAAGGACAAGATGTAATCAGCTCCAATCTGTGTCAGCTCACTTCCCCTTGTCACTCAGGTCCCTGCTGCAGGGGACCAAGGGGTCCCAGAGTGGGAAATGCTGATTTGCATAAAGAATATTTTTTAAATCTCACAGTGACATCCTTACTTTTCTTTTCTTTTTTGATTCTGAGATACAGCCAGTGCTTTTCTTCTGGGGAAAGTAGCTGCCAGTACTGCGTACCCTTGAGTACCCCCAGAAAACTGGCTACAGCATCCCACAAAAAACTGCAGATGAAATCAAGACAAACCACACAAACATGCAGCAAATGAGCTGCTGGCATGATTTGTTTGGGTTTTCTATCAAAAAACAGATTAGTGAAGTCACTCAGGGATCATCCGGGTGTATTCTGCATATATAATCATTGTTTACCAGGTACAATATGGCAGCCAAAGACATTTTGGTGTCCCAGGTGCCCTTTAATTGTTTCCCAAAAACTCTCATCAGGGCAGGCTGCCCCTATCCTCTCTAATGGTATATAATATAAATATAAACTCACTTTTTTGGCCATGTGTACACTGCATGTGCTAGGAAGACATCAACATGCTGCCCACAGTGTTACTTTTATTTATATACTGCTTGATTGTAATAAAACCCAGTGCTTTTTTTCTGCGGGGATGCATACCCTCAAACATTTAGTGAATCTTTGTACTTTTGTTCAATTACTGTATTTATTTCCCCGAATTGAACTATAAAATGGTGATTTTTCTTGAGTCAAAATGAGAGTACCCCTAAACATTTTTTAAGAAAAAAAAGCACTGATAAAACCTCAAAGTGGTTTACACTCAAGCAGTTCACATTTGCGCACAGTGTCCATGTGATCAAAGGAAGCACATGTTACCATGATGATTTTCTTCCTGAGGAAGAAAAAATTCAGAGTGTGAAGCCCCTGTTTCACAGGTAGTTGCTCTCTCTCCAACCCATCGGTTATTATCAGAGGCAAGGTTTGCAAAAGTATGAACAACATGCTTTTGATGGAACCTGGGAAGAGGAGGATAATGGATCTCACAAAAGACTCCAAATAATCTCTGAAGTGGGAGCTCAAGGATGGTGTTGCTTGCTTTGGAGTCACTACTGCACCAGAATCAGGAAATCAGAACGTGAGCCACTGTTGCTTCTGGAAGCTCAAATTCTTATGAAGCTCCAAATTGACCAAGGAAGCACAAAAGGACACAAAGAAGCCTTGAGAAGTGGCTTGAAGTCCCCACCCTGGGACTAACCTTGGAAGAAGTGTTCTCTAGTGCAGAAGAGAGCTGCCAAAGCAGTGCAGAATAAGCACACTGGAAAGCAGGCCAAAGGATCTGCAAAAGAAAACCAAGAGTCGTGACTTAATCATTTCAAATCCTGAACCGAGAAGCTTAGCATGGGCAGTCACCTCACTGCAGAAAATTCCACTCCTCTGCCACAAATAAAGAATCCAGTGATTCACCCACATCTAAACGCCACTTCTGTCACTGAATTAAGAATGTGTTCTACTCAGACTCAAGTATCAGCTGAAATTCAGCCTAACAAGATGGAAAATGGCTGGGGGGGAGGTCATTAAACCCATGGGATGCTGAAACTAGGACTTAATTTACACTGGTGTGCTACTTTGGAGTCGCGAAATATTTTCTGGTCCATAATTTGGTCACGGTTACCTGAACAGGTAAAGCATTTTGTTCCACCTCAAAACCAAGGAGCTTAGCCAACGTGCCATAGAGATTCCACCTGGTGAGATCATGAGCACTACAAGTCCAAAAGGAAACACAGCATCACTCTGAGAACTTTCAAGCAGCTATGACAAAACAGTCCCATCAACAGAATACTCAAGACTGCCCTCACCCTCTTTACTCATCATTTTGATTCCAACTCCTTTAACAAAAACAAAAACACAACCCTCAGAAATCCTTAGGTTGGCAATCTGCACAATGAAGCATGGCTTTAACTCAATTGGGTTTTTTTGTAAAAAAAAACAACCAACTAAATTAATCCAGCCCAACCAAGCAAGTGGAAAGCAGCCTATTACAACTAGACTTTTAGCAGGATTGCCACAGATTCAGAATCATCTTCAAAGCCTACTTGTTCCCACCCTGGTTAGCAATTCAAAAGGAAAGTCCCAAATTCCAGCACTGTGAGAATACAAGTGCTAAAAGGGGGTGCAAGAGTTGTGTTGCATAAATTGCCTGAACTGGTAATGCCAAAATAGGGGGCCTAATTTGGCCTGCTAGGTCATTTCGGCAAAGCCATGCCCAGCTGCCCAACACCCGACATCATATATGGCATCTGGTAAAAGACCCCGGTTCACACAAAATGGAGCTTGCTTATATTTGTAGCATCAGGCCCCTCCCATTTGTCAAACCTGGCTTGCGGGGAGCAGAGCAGGGGAAATAGTAATCTGGCTTATCGGCAAGATCTATGCAAGGCAGGACTCCTATTCCCAGAGCACACAGCATTCTAGCCCAGGCCTATAGTACTCCAATTTTAAGAAACAAATACAACAATTTCATAGGACGGTAGAGTTGGAAGGGACCCTGCAGATCATCTAGTCCAAGCTCCTGCAAGGCAGGAATAGGCAGCTGACCCATATGGGGTATTGAACCTGCAACCTTGGCGATATCAGCACCATGCTCTAACCAACTGAGCTATACTAATTTTGCATGAATAAACGGAAGTGCTTGACGATGTCTGTCTACAGCACTATAGATGTTTCTAGACCCTTGAAACCAGCAAGCCTATGATATAAGTATTAGCATGCAAAGAGAACATGTGCCATGTGCTCCCTGGTACAAAGATCAGGGACGGATGCTCAGCAAAATCCTAGATTTGTCCCACTATGGCAGTGCCATCCATCATGCTATGTATTTACACTGTGACACAGCATTAATGTGATGAATTCAGAACTGAGTTCCATTTCAGACATGAGTGGTGGGCAGGGTGGAGGGCTTCAGTCTGACTCTTTAAAAAAAGTCCCAGAGCCTTATTTGCACAACTAGAAACCAAACTGTCCAGAGAATCCTGTTACAGTGGTACCTTGGTTTACGAACTTAAATCTGTTCCGGAAGCCCGTTCTTAAACCAAGGCGTGCTCTCCCTTAGCAGTGGGGGACTCAATTTACAAATGGAACACACTCAACAGGAAGCAAAACATGTTCTTATTCCAAGGCAAAGTTCACAAACCAAAACACCTACTAACGGGTTTGCAGCGTTCTTAATCCAAGTGGTTCATAAACTAAGCTGTTCTTAAACCAAGCTGTTCTTAAACCAAGGTACCACTGTATTTAAAAATATAGCCAACATTCACTAACTATTTATTCTTTCACAACATCTTGAAAGGTTGCAGCCTTTATATTTAAATGACTCTAAGTGGGCCTTCAGTTTATCTAAACTGACCAAGAAACAGTGCCAACACATAAACACCAGAACTTTCATCTATATATGGGCCCCAAAACAGTCTCCACAGACTTTAGAAACTTTGAGTCTCTTAGCACTTTGGCTTACATTAGCAAAGGCTTTCTTTTCTTCCATTTATATCCCCCCTTTCTTCCATCATGGAACTCAAGATGGCTCCCAGGTGGACTTGCTTACCTTCAGAGGGACAGCTGCTTAATGTGCCTTCAGAGCAGACCCTGGGATTTTCCTGATCCCAACACCTGCACTTCTTAATTTCACCCAGCAATCTTACATTTTAATACAATGTATTATGTATTGCAGGGGGTTGGTCTAGATGACCCTTGGGTCCCAACTCTATTGATTCTATGCTGCCTGGCTTTAGGTCTGTAAACAAAGCAGCATTATTCTAATTGTATGTGCCCACAGAGGATCACTAAAGTGAATTAATAATCAACATAAACAAGCATCTCACTGATGAAAAGCAGTTATTCTTCGCAACGTCAAGCATATATGATGAATTCCTTCTTTTTCTGCACGAAACCCTCCTCCCTGTGTAGGAGACAGGAGAAAAGACTATGTGACATTTGAGCAGCAACTTCTCTCTCTGAAAAGCAGGCTTGGATAGGGCGAAAGGGACCTGCAGTATTCCTGCCCCCTCCCCTCCCCAACACACACAAAACATGCAGACTTCCCCCACAGAGCATACACCTGCACACCCCAAGGACTGCCTCTCCCCATATGAATCAACCCACACCCTGCAATCATCATCTGAGGCCCCTTGTATGCCACCAACACAAGAATGGGCCTTTCTTGTGGTGGCTCCCCATGTGCAAAATGTTCTCCCCAGGGACGTTTGCCTGACACCTTTGTTACATATCTTTTGGTGCCAAGCAAAAACATTCCTCCTCTCCCAGGCCTTTGGGCTAATTAAACAATCTATGGCATTTTAAACTGTGGGGGGCTATTGTTTTTGCTTGTTACTATGTTATCTATTTTTATTTTGTAAACCACCCTGTGATCCTTGGAGGAACTTTAGACAAGACAAAATAATAATAATAATGACAACAATAAAATACAGAGCAGGTAGATTTTGTGGACAACAATACCAGTATACCTGAAGGAGCATCTCCACCCCCATCATTCTGCCTGGACACTGAGGTCCAGCTCCGAGGGCCTTCTGGCGGTTCCCTCACTGCGAGAAACCTAGTTACAGGGAACCAGGCAGAAGGCCTTTTCGGTAGTGGCACCCGCCCTGTGGAACGCCCTCCCATCAGATGTCAAAGAGAAGAACAACTACCAGACTTTTAGAAGACATCTGAAGGCAGCCCTGTTTAGGGAAGCTTTTAATGTTTAACAGACCACTGTATTTAAATATTTTGTTGGAAGCCGCCCAGAGTAGCTGGGGAGACCCGGCCAGATGGGCAGGGCATAAATATTGTTGTTGTTGTTGTTGTTGTTATACCCATCATCGCCAGCTAGCACGCCCAATGGTCATGGATGAGGGGAGCTCTAGCCCACAATAAGTGGAAGGCACCATATTGGCTACTACTGGCATAGAGTTTTCTTCCTATTGTTAGCAGTTATTTATACCCCGCCCATCTGGCTGGGCTTCCCCAGCCACTCTGTCTTCCTGCAAGAGGGCTGAAAGTTTACTACTGGATCACCTATGCTGGGCTGCTCCTGCGTTGCTCTGACTCACATCAGATGATCTGTCAAACTGTAGGATGCCATCCCTCACCCAGTCTTTGCCGGGGTGTGTGTGTGTGTGTGTGTGTGTGCGCAAAGTTCCATGGAATGGCAGGAACTTTCCCTCCCCAACCTGAGGGGATTAAATGCCGCTGCAAGAATCACATTAGGGGGTCAACCTAAATAATGGAAATCAAGCATATTTCTCTCTAATCCTCCACCCACCCTGCCAACTTGCAAATCTGCAGAAAACTAGTTTGTTAATGGCTGGAATCTGGCTTATCTCACTGAATAAGCTGGTGTGGGTTGGTGCAGAATTGATGTTTTCTTATTATTTTCTACCAAAAATAAAAGTGTGGGCAAATTTAACCTGACACATTTACTGTACTTCCATCTTTTTTTAAAGAAAATAAAAGAAACGAAACTATCAGCATGAACTCTTATATGTTGGAATGACATCTGTTAGCAATGGCACAGCTGATCAACTGTTGTTGAACCGAGTCTGCAAGCTATTCATATTCCCAACAGCTGCTCTTGTATTCTTAGAACTAATGAAAACCTTTTCAAGTATTTCTGTAGCAAACCCCACCCCCAACCAGCCCAACACAAATGGAAATGCAAAAGCCACTTTTAAGGTTTGAAAACGCTGCAAGATGTTTTAACAAAGCAATCGCCATGCAGAGGCTGAACTTTAAAAAGTTATGGAAGAGGAAATGTCTTCCTTGCCCTAATAAGGATAAAGCTCAGTTTCATCTCCAATTAGTTAAATTATTTTTTCCTCACTGGACCTCAGACAAATGATGTCAAATAGCAGACAGTCATTAGTTAAGAATGCAGACTTTAAATAGTCTAGTGGTAGAATATCAGTTCCCCGAGATGTGAAGAACAGACTTAAATGTTCACAAATCACGCAGTACTCTGTCAAGAGAGGCACATTATATTCCAATAGAGGGATTCTTTGCACTACTTCAAACAGAAAACAAGCAATAGTCAGAAATATTCATGGTAATTACTGTTCTGGCAGGATCTAAACAGTTAAACAAACAAAACAAAAAAAGGTAAAGACCATCATTAAAGTTTGGCCCACTTTGCATGTGATACATTTCTAGCATGGATATCACTTCTGTGTAGGAGTATATTGGGCTAAAGAAGGGTTCCCATAATGAATCTTCAAAGCGCTTCCTATTATTAACTTTAAACGTTCCAAGGCAACAGGAGGGGATGCAGCTCATGCCTTGGCCAGACCTTTTGCCCTTTTCCTCCCAGCACCTGCTATGGCCTGGAGGACTTCAGTATTTCTCCATTGGTGGAGGGACAGGGAGGAAAAGGACATCCTTCCCCCCCCCCCCGAAACAACCAAAGAGGCAGGCAGCACTGCCAGCTTGTGAACTGGCAAATCTACTCAGCCGTGCCTGTGCAAATATCACATAAACCCTACCACCTCTTCATATATATTAGGAACATGATTAGGGAAATCAATCAGATGTGATCTTGCCATGTTTGCACTTGTACACACACACACACACAAAAAGAGAGAGAGAGAGAGAGAGCATGCAAAATTAACAAAAAGAAATTCTGTTCAAATTTTGCTCCGGAAACCTAAGTTCCATTTCTCGTTACATATCCAGACTTCACACCCACCTCATCCCAAAAAGTGTCCAAACACTGGTTTAGAGTGTGCACCAGTTCATCCACCAGTTCATCTCTGGCCAAGCCCACTTTTTTATGGCCAGAGCCGTCTTCACCGCAAAGAGTGGCGTATACCCTGGCGCAAGCGTTCAGGACATCTGTGTAAGAGTGCTTGCTTACGACGGCTTTTATCCCGCTCAGAAATGTGTCCAAGTGCTGTGGATAAAACAAAAGTACCGCAAATGTCATTAAACTATGAACCCATGGAACAAGCAAGATAGCATTCAATTTGGAACTCAGGCGACCTAGGTTCAAAGTCTGGCTACACAGCTAGACTGGTGATTGGGAGCAGCCGCCGAGACCACATAACACCGATCCTGAAAGACCTACATTGGCTCCCAGTACATTTCCAAGCACAATTCAAAGTTTTGGTGCTGACCTTTAAAGCCCTAAATGGCCATGGCCCAGGAGCGTCTCCACCCCCATAATTCAGCCCGGACACCGAGGTCCAATGCCAAGGGCCTTCTGGTGGTTCCCTCACTGCGTGAATTAAGGTTACAGGGAACCAGGCAGAGGGCCTTCTTGGTAGTGGCGCATGCCCTGTGGAACGCCCTCCCATCAGATGTCAAGGAAATAAAAAACTATCTGACTTTTAGAAGACATCTGGAGGCAGCCCTGTTTAGGGAAGTTTTTAATGTTTGATGCTTTATCGTGTTTTTAATATTCTATTGGGAGTTGCCCAGATGGGCGGGGTATGAATAATAAATTATTATTATTAATTATTATTATTATTATTATTATTATTACTACTACTACTACTACTACTACTATTATTACTATTAGAACTCCTCGTATAGCCTTGAGCAGGACACTGACTTGCATGGTTCATGGCCAGTCTGCAAAGGGAGAACAACAGTGACCTAATTCACAGAGATGGGGGGCATATGTTATTACTCAGGCTGCGCATACACTAAGCTATTTATAGCACGAAAAAATAAAGTTTTCCTCGATCCAGAATCACTAGCGGTCATCCTCAGCATGCTGCTTTCAGTCTAGCTTGATTCTAGAAGATGCCACTAACAAGGGGTTTGCTGACTTAATAGACATTTTGAATACCCTTCCCCTTGCTTCAGCCTCGGTCCAGTATACCTGAAGAAGCGTCTCCACCCCCATTGTTCAGCCCGGACACTGAGGTCCAGCGTCAAGGGCCTTCTGGCGGTTCCCTCACTGCGAGAAGCCAAGTTACAGGGAACCAGGCAGAGGGCCTTCTCGGTAGTGGCACCCGCCCTATGGAACGCCCTCCCACCAGATGTCAAAGAGAAAAATAACTACCAAACTTTTAGAAGACATCTGAAGGCAGCCCTGTTTAGGAAAGCTTTTAATGTTTAATAGGTTATTGTATTTTAGTGTTTTGTTGGAAGCTGCCCAGAGTGGCTGGGGAAACCCAGCCAGATGGGCCGAGTATAAATAAATAATAATAATTTTTTATTATTATTATTATTATTATTATTATTATTATTATTATTATTATTATTATTATCCATGCCCTTTCCTCCCTGCACATGCCCCAGGCAAATGAAGAAGGAAATGGCAACAGAAATCTGGGTGAACACTCACACTTACATCTGTTTGCATCTGTATTTAAACAGACACGCTATGGGGCAATGGAGAAACAATCTGCAGTGAGCTTTAATTTCAGAATCAAACCAGTACTCAACAAGCATCTTATTGGGGCAAAAATGCCAGTTCACGTGTGGGCTACAGACAAAAATATCTAGTTCACGTGTGGACTATGGACAAAAACACAAGGACCCAGTTTCCATTGATTCTAGAATGTCATGCAAACACAGCCTCACTCTTAGAGCACATGCACACAAGACCTTCCTATGTCACCAGTTCAGAGCTCTGGCACAAAGTTAGATGCGTGGGAAAGAATCCAAGGGAAAAGGTGTGACCTGAGAGGAAGGTGCCATTCATGCGTAAGTCAGGACTTCCCACATATGTACAGCCTGAGCATCTGCCCTCAATATCACCACATGCGGGACACTTTTATATCTTGGTGGCCCATGTTTTTTTTAACTCAACTTCTGGAGCACTGCGATGGAAAAAAAGGCTGTCACCTGCCTCCAGCCCACAAGCACCAATCCAACCACACGCATCAGCACACACATGGATCAAAAGGGCTATAAAAACTCATCAGTTAAAATGAATTACAGCTCTGTAGACTGTAGTCTTACTCGGCAGGAGCTCCACATTTGCAAGAAATCAAGCCTAAAACAAAGGCACGCAATTTTATTACAGACATTTGTGGGTTTTATCTATATTTTGACATTTTGTTATGTCTGCTGCTTTTAAAGTCTGGGTTTATTTTTTTAATAGATATCTTGTGCAATTTTATGCAAACTGCTTGGGTGGTTTTTCCCCCAATTAAATTGCTATATAAATCTTGACAAATAAATATAAAATCCTATCTTGAAGTTTCTCTCTCTCTCTCTCTCTCTCTCTCTCACACACACACACACACACACACACACACACACAAAAATAATTCACCTTGTCCAGGAGTTCAGCACTGCACAGCTCTAAATCAAAATACTGTGGAATGTGCAGGAGGTTTGTCACTTTTTCTGTATCTACAGAATACTGCAGAGGGGGGAAAAACAGGATATGAGTGAGCTGCTGAAATTCAAATGAATTATTTAATATGCACTCACAAGAGCAGCTGCTAGTTACCTTTGCCAAGAGCTGAGGAAGCACCACAATGAAGTGTTCAGTAATTCGAGTACAATCTTCCACTTGTATCTTCTTCTCCCTGGAAGACAGGATCTACAGACAAAGCCCTTTGTTGCAGTTATAGCATAAGCAGGTTGCTGATCTATGCTTAAGCTAGTTGTAGGGTTAAAACTTAATACGGCAAAATGCTGGGGATGGAAGCTTCAGATTTTAATTAATTAAGCGCAGTATTTGAACAGTGTTTTGATTGCGGATTATGGAGTTTTTAAAAGGTGGGGGGGCTATTGACTGGAAAGAAAAGTTGGCAGCTTTGCCATGCAGATTCTTTAGTTGGTCAAAGAAGTATTCCTTGTTTTGAGCCAAGGGACGTGGAGTGCAGATAAAGAAACCTCTGGGCATTCCAGGCGTATCAGGAACCTTGTGAAAGAGTTCCAACACTTCTCAGTTCTGCGAACAAGCTATGCAGATCTCTTGACCCTTGCAGTATCAACAAGTCGGTGTGTTTGTCACTATAATTGGTAAACTGGGTTACGGCTTACAAGATCAGGAAGCCACAATAGGCTGCAGTTAAACATTTGCTTTCCCAGTCTGATCCTAGTCATGTTTATTCAGAAGGTACTGCTGTGTTCTTCAACCTTGAACACCCTGATGTTGTTGGACTACAATTCCCAAGGTTGAAGAATACTGTGTTAAAATGCACTCATCTCTCTGCAGGAGAGAAGCACACTCCCTTATTGGATGTAATGGCCTTCAAAACAAGCATGCCTTAGTACTGCAGCTTTCCTCTGAAACAGCAGGCAAATGAAAACAGAGCTTACAACTGCAGGCGCTGGACATTAAGGTTCTGTGGGTGTTCTAAATACACTTGCCCTTTATTGAACTGGTTAGATTGAAGGCTCTGTGCTCGTCTTGCAACCATGATTCTGTTCTGTCAATGCAGAGAAACCTGCAGCTGGGATCCAATGGTGTGTGTGTGTGGTGTGAATCAAAAGCCAGATGATCAAAGCAGTATAACAAAACGCCACTCACTCTCCTGGTCCCTCCTCTCCCCACAGGAGGATGAAATTCAGCAGCTTCTCGAACGGTCGCTAAGATTATTTCAATAAGGACACGCTCATGGGCATCAGTCAGCGCTGAAAGCAAAATGACACACAGACGCCATTCGGTCTCTCATAGAAAGAGGTGGGAAACCTAGGATGGTTAACACAGAAACTTTTCCTTTCTCCGGGCCATTTTGTTTTAAGTTAGCTAAAAAGCAACACTGGAAGTTTTTGAATAGATTTTCACCACGCAGGGCATTCAAGTTATTCTGCAGAACTTACTGTAACGCAGCACATAATGAAGGACAAACCTCGAATAAAACTATTCAAGAAGGAAACAGATGAATTTAACAGAACATCAAAGTTCATTAGCCAAGAAAGACTAGCATCCATATCCCGGTTACTACATTGCTTTGCTCTGAAGTAGCAATTAAGCTCCAAAGAGAACAATGAGGATTTTTATTGAGTGAACCACAAAGCAGAGCTCCGAGTGGAAGACAGAATCTCCATTTCGGTGCCAAAACTCCACACAGCATTTTAAACTGGTGCTTGATGAAAAAGGTATCTGTTAATGAAAAAACACAACGCCTCTCATCCACCCTGGCTCTATAGTCCAATGGTTTGTATTGGATTGGCTGAATTCGAAGGCAGCAACACAAGTCAAAAGTGCTAAGTTCTCCTGACACACCTACCTTGTTCGTGACTATCGGCATTTCCCAATAAGAGAGCAGTCATGTACTCCCAGTCTTTCAATAAACTTGGGGCCCAATCCCAAAGGCTGTCTACAAGATACGTGACGTGGCTATGTAGCTAAAAATAAATAACAACAACAACAACTCAGACCTTCCAAAATGGTTCACTGAACATGACTTCCCACTATGATCTAATACTTGTTTGGGAAGAGGTGGAGCAGAAGCATGTGTAACACATGCTGGAGCCTTGTTTTATGTTATTCCTGCAGCAGATCTCCACTGTCAAACAGCCAGGCTGCTTTTTAAAGTGAACAGTGGCTTATCTCTTCAGCAGTGGAAGAGACAATCTCTTCAAGCACAGTTCTTTCCCACGTGTGAATATTGCTGCTTTTGATTGCAGCCTATCATGTTAAAATTTTGCCAATATATATGACATGAACTATCAGTAACAAGCAGCTCAAATTAAGGCCATGTATCGCACCTAAATTCAACGAACAACCTTAACTCAATAAATAATCCGTGGTAATAATTTATTATGATTATTTATGAAAAGCAAACAGTTTATATCATGCAGCAAAACAGGTTAAAGTATTAGAATTCTTATGGTTTCTCAGAATGAGAGATCTCAGGTACGATTTTGAGCTTATATCGATTAATTTCTACTTCCACCTTCTGCCAAACTTAAAACCTGATGGCAAAATATGAATTGCCGTGGCACCTTAGCTTCCAGTCAGAAAATGCACCCAGCCTTCTACCCATTCCAATAAAATAGCTAACTATTTTTCTAAGAACATAACCAAGCTCTTCCCTTCTGCACCTTCAGGCACCCTTCTTAAAATATATTCTTCATGTGCCTACTTGTCCAAATCTTCCAGTCTACAATCACTTGAAAATATCAATCAATTGTCCAAATCTTCCAGTCTACAATTACTTGAAAATATCAATCACATTTTGAAACTTTTCCTTCCAGTACACTTTTATCATCCAATCATTTCTTGTTATTATCACAATTCTTTTTTTTCTCTCCCTCAAACCCTTACATTAACTCAACTTCATTCATTGGTCCTGATCTGTGAGACACCTCTGTGAATATTAGAAACTCATCTGTTCATCCAACACAGTATGCATTACCTTTACCTCACTTTCCAGGAAGAAATCTATTAGTGCTCTCAGCTGACTAGCATTGGGCTCCCACTTTGCATTACTTTTGGAGAATGCTTCAATTTCAATTTCCTGGACAATTAAACTGCCAACAGAAAAAGCGGACAATTAGATTTTGTTTTCAAAATTGCAATGCCTTGCCAGGTATATTATATATTCTAGCAGCACAATCCTAGAAATGTCTACTCAGAAGTAAGTCCCATATGGAGTTCAATGGAACTTGCTCACATTATGAAAATTACAACATTAATAAACATACGCTGATCCAACACATTAATTTTTTGAAGCTGTTAGGAGTCATGTGGCTCATAATAATCAGAGCTCCAGCTCCTTCTGGCTTGAGCGAAAGGGCAAAAAGGGTTCAAGACAAGGGGTTGTATCCAACAATGTAACTGGGCTCGTGGAACAACTTCCACCAATGCAACAGAACTTCCTGTCCTTCTCCCTCCCTGTGCCCCCACCCAAATCTGCTTCTGGGGACTGGGGCAATTCCAAGAGCAGATTGTTAGGGGTGAAGGCAGGAGAAGACCCATTGCATGAGCGGATGTTGTTCTGCAATGACTTTGTTTTGCAGGCCCTGCTGCTAAAATCCAGAAAAGAACAAAACTGAAAGACTTTTAATTTATGGCAACAGCATATTGTTTCTGCATCACCGTAGTTGTTGGCTGTTATTTTACTTCTCTTCTCTTTCTATTATTTTAATTTTTTTAATGCATTTTTTCATCCTATCTGCTTATGGAAAATTAAACAAAAAGCATGATTGATTAAAAACGGGGGGGGGGGGACCTTGACTATAATAAATTATTTTCATCAGCATGTCACAGTGGTAAGTAATAAAAAATCATACCAATACCAATGGGGGTTATACTGCTTCCCTTTTATCATTCTAGTTCATTTCCCCTAATCCACATATTGTTACCAAGGCCCATTTACAAAGTTACTCCTGGGAGAGTGAGATTTTAACTTGACTGAAAAACTGGAACTTGTTTTAATCTACTGTCTCACTAAATTATTCAAGTTTTAGTTTCGGGTTTGTTTGTTTTTGGGGTTTGTTTGTTTTTTACTACGCAGCTGCATTGTGCAAGAAGAGACCCTTTGTGATTAATCAGAAAAGATAAACCATTCACAACAATCACAAGCAGATGCTGCTTGGCAAGAAATTGGCTCACTGGATAGAAATCAACAAGCAGAGAAAACAGAAGGGGGGGGGGGAGAGAGAGAGAGAGAGAGAAAACCCCTATATAATATTTGGCAAAAGCCAAAGGCAAAAAGTGTAAGCAGGAGGAGCGGGAGAAGCCTTTGTTCAAATCTTACTGCAGCCGTGAACTTACTAAGTGGCACTATTGTTAACTGGATTTCTTACCTGCCCTTCATCACAAAGGTCCCAGAATTACAACAATATAAACACACACGATTGAAATCACTTAAAATACCGTATTTTTCGCTCCAGAAGACGCACTTTTTTCCTCCTAAAAAGTAAGGGGAGATGTCTGTGCGTCTTATGGAGCAAATGTGTGGTCGATCGCTGGCTGCCATTCCGGCCCCTTGACCAGGCCTCCATTGTTGAATGTTCTGCAAGGGAGGCTGTTTGTTTCCCCAGTGATATTTGACTGGCTGATTATCTGTCTGGAAACTGTAGTAACAGCTCCTTTCCTTTCCTAAAGAAGCTACAGAACTGTGAGTTGAACCCCATAAAAACAAGATTTTTTCCCTTTGCAAAGTAAGCTCAACAACTGTGAGCTGATCCTCAAAAAACTGGGGCTTTCCCCCTTTCCTCCTCTAAAAATTAGGTGCGTCTTATAGTCAGGTGTGTCTTATGGAGCGAAAATTATGCTTAGGGAAGCCCCGCCCCTGTTCTCTTAGCAACCCTGACTTGCTTTACTGAAGTTTTGTGAGACTTTTGGAGTTAATGGGTAGGATCCTAAAGAACCACGAGGTGCAGGAAAAGTAGCCCTTCAGACAGATCTGCAAACACTTGTGTAAAACTTTGAGAAGCACTGCAGGAGATTGCTTCTATAGCCATTCTCATGCTTTTTCAAGATGTCCCACACGCAGAACATCATCTCTGGACGGCTTTTAAAAAAAACTTTTCTCATGCAGCACTGTCATGTGGGACTTGAGAAAGCCCTTGCAGGTGTGCAAGGTGGTGGAAGGGAACCCCCGGATCCAATTTCCAAAAGCCACTGCAAAGGCTCCTGGCTGAGCATGCTGGGAGAAGAAAAAAAAGCCCTTGCAGGGGTAAACTGGAGGGGGAGAAAAGAGGGGAACAAGTGGTGCAGGGTGGATGGGGGCCGGAACAAAGCTGAGAAAAGGAAGCCAAGGAAGAACGGTGCAAAGAAAAGCAGTCATTGGGTAGGCGGGAGAGAGAACAGAGCAAGCAAACAAGGAAGGAAGGAAGGAAGGAAGGAAGGAAGGAGAAGATGCACCTGGGGTGAGAGAGGAAAACAAAGGACAAAATGGAAAACAAGAAATACTGAGGGGGGGAAGGAGACAAACAAGAAAATCAGTGAAAGCAGGTCAGGAACAGAGTTGGCAAGACAACTGACGGAGCAGAGAGGAAGGAGAGATATAAAATGGGACAACCAATAGGAGATGATGAAAAAGGTTGGCACATAAGGGAAGGGAAGACAGAGATGTGGGGTTGTGAAGGACTAAATGTTTGGAGAAGGGCCACAGCTCAATGGTACAGCATCTGGCTTGCATGCAGAAGGCTCCAGGTTCTCTCACCAGCATCTCCAGGTGGGGCTGGGAGGGCCCCCCCCCTTTGACACCCTGGAAAGCTGCTGCTAGTCATTGCAGACCACAATGATCTAGACCAGTGTTTCTCAAGCTTGGGTCTCCAGCTGTTCTTGAGACTACAACTCCCATCATCCCCAGCTAGCAGGAGCAGCGGTCAAGGATGATGGGAGTTGTGGTCCAACAACAGCTGGGGACCCAAGTTTGAGAAGCAGTGATCTAGAGGGACCAATCAGACTTGGCATGAGGCAATTTCCTAAGAGCCACAGGAAAGTGGTCAGAGTGTTGAACTAAGTCTTGGGAGACCCAGATTCTTAACCCATGATGCAGTGTTCGAAACTCCCATTGTTCTATGCGCATTTTGCAACAGGGAATTTAATTAGCGAGTTCTTGAGCTCTGGGCGCAGTGCTGTGCCTAGGATTTCAGATTAAAACTGCAGAGTGGAAGAAAAGGAAGAACTTTTTCTGCCTCCCTACTTCCAGCTACTCCATGAAGACTAGAGAAGAGACCCTTTTAAGAATATTAGGGGGGTGGGCAGGGGAAGGACTAGACCATGTGAAAAATAAACATAATATTTTAGTTGCAGTTCATTCATTTTCAGCTTTGTATTCTTGTTATTAAAAAAGTGTGCCTAGACATTCCATTCTTGTGCCCATAACCTAGGTTTAAGGTGCAGTTTCTAACACTGCCATGAAGCTCCCTGGGTGACCTTGGGCCAGTCACTGTCTCTCACTTACCTCACAGGGTTGTTGTGAGGATGAAATAGGGAGAGGGAGAGAACCATGTATGTCACCTTAAGCTCCCTGGATAAAAGGTGGGATCCAAATGTAATGAAGTAAATAAAGCCAGGCAACATTTTGTAGCAAGCCTGCACATCAGTCTGTGTATATAAACTATAATTGCAAAATATCATTAAAGAGCCAGACCCAGGCATTGGGCCTGAAACGCTCCTCAGTGAACCCTAACAATGTCTCCTCACTATTACACCCACAGGAAGCATCTCTGGCAAGGGAGGGAGGGAGGGGACACCTTAAAAAGAGGTCCCTTTAAAGTCAACTTTCACTCTGAAGGAAATGGCATTATGCTCAAAATTATATGATAATCACACAAGTAGGCAGATAATTCTGGATTCCTTCCAACAGACATCTAACACAAAACAGTCAAGAAATAGGTGGGAAATATTCACAGAAGAACTTGATGTGGATGAAAATTCACCTGGGTTCTATACTCTCTGACGGCATCCAAAGGAAAGTAATTAAATCTATGAAAGACTAAAGAACTTCCCATCTGGAGACACAGAAAGAACTAAGGAAAATTTTACCAAATAAAAAGAAAAGAAGGAGAACGAACTAAGAAATGCAAGCATCGGCAAGACAAATCAACAGACAAAAGCAGCTGAAGTTAAGGCCTGGTGAAACAAAACTGATTTTCACCGATTTATCTTTTTTAGCAGAGAGTATAGTTGCCCTAGCCCTAACCATGTACACACACACACACACACACACACACACAAAAGTATGCATAAAAATAACCTAGGACTGGTTGTCTGAGTGAGTATATATTTGGGCATCCCATCACATGCTTAAGGATCAACATTTCTACTAATGCAGTTCTTTGGTTACTACGTTTGCATGCTTATTTTACACCGGTGGAGATTGGACCGAATGGAAATGTAACAAGAATCAGCCTAGACCACAATCACTCAAAAGAGAAGTGTGTGGTGTGTGTGTGTGTGTGTGTGTTGAATTACGATGCTTATAGCATATGAAAGCGCAGGCTCTGCTGTTATGGAGCCAACCAAGTGCCAAATAAAAATAGTCACACTGAGGTACCTGTTATAAAGAAACTCCCCAGCTGCTACAGCCAGTGGTCGGTGGGTGGCATAAACAAACTGGTATAAGGTTTCACAGTCTTCAGATGACAACGCATCTTCATAGTTCCTGTACAAAGACATGGTATTAACTATGTTTTGTCAAAAAGGGCATTGTTACACACGTTAACAGCATAACCCTATACATTTACCCAGAAGTCTTCCTCTGTGAATGGGGCTTGCTCCTTGGTAAGCATGCATAGGATTGCAGCCTAAGCCTGTAAATACTTTGGGTTGGGGCTTAATTGTACATTACTTTCTTGGAGCGGATAGTGTTTAGTCACTAGACAGCTTTGGACTTATCTATATCCACATGGAGTCATGAAACTTCTTCTGTCCGTTCTGCTGTGGCTGGAGAGAGACCATAAAGTTCTGTTCTAAGCCTTCTGAGCACTGTATCCTATAAGCCTTCCATAGCATATGGCATCAAATTACCGTATTTTTTGCACCATAACGCTCACTTTTTTCCTCCTAAAAAGTAAGGGGAAATGTCTGTGCGTGTTATGGAGGGAATGCCTACAGGTGGCATGCCTACGGATTTTCCTCCTCTAAAAACTATGTGCGTGTTATGGTTGGGTGCGTCTTATAGAGCGAAAAATACGGTATATTTTGACGGCAGAAACATTTATGCCAGTGTAACATGCGAGGCTCTCTGGGAATCGACAAACAATCATGGAAAAGAATGAATAAGGTAATTTGGTTACATATTTAGAGCACGAGGTGAACATCAGGCAAAGATGTCAACAGAAGCAGTGTTCTGACATTCAGTCGCACATGTGAAAGATTAAGTGGGGCTGGAGTTTGCAAGCCAATATCCCCAAGGCACATCAGCTGCTCTTGAGATCTTGGCACAATTAACTCTCCCACCGACTGGAAATCCCAATATGCCAGGGCTCCTGCTCACAGTGAAGCTTGCAACGAACTTAAAGACTCTCTCGAGACCTTTCTGCTAACCGGAGAAAGATCTCGACAGCAGCCAGCCTGTGAGGGACATTATTATTATTATTCACTGGGTTTGTACCCCACCTTTTTCTCCAAGGAGATCAAGGTGGCACACACAGTTCTCCCCCTCCTTATTTAATTCCCACAACCACCCTGTGAGGTAGGTTAGGCTGAGAGGGGTTGGACTCAATGGCCCTTGTGGTCTCTTCCAACTCTATGATTCTATGAGAGGCAGTGACTGGCCCAAGATCACCCAGTGAGTGGGGATATCAACCCTGGCCTGCCAGGTCCTAGTCCAAGATTCTAACCACTGCAACCACACTGCCTCTCACTGGGAGTGGGGCTTGCATTGCACCCCTGCCCCACCCCAAATTTAACCCTTTGCATGATCAGGCAAATACCAGAACATGGCTAAGCACTTCAAGAAATAATAAAATTTATTTCCAACCATTTTGAAGATAAGAGAGTGGTTGGAAAGGGGTCATAGTTTAGCCTTTATTATTTATGTGCTTCTGTACTTTCATACTACCCTTCGCCACAACAGTCACAGGGGGATTTGCAGCAAAATAAAATGCAACAGCAAAGCATAATACGTGCTACAAAAATCAATTAAAACTACTATTTTTCATATAAAAGGTTCCAGGTTTAACCCCTGTCATGGGCTATTAAATCACCTCTGAAGGCAGGGTTGGAGAAACCTATGCTGCTCTTGAACCATGAGAAGTAACTGCTAGTCAGAATATACAACAGGGAGATGGGTCAATGGCCTAGCTCTGGATAAGACAGCTTCACATGCTTGAAGACTTACTAGCTAGCTCACAGAGAAAACAAATCCACCACATTCATACCACTTAAGGCTATCTCTAAAACAAGGAGGGATACTTGGTTTCCCCCCTCAAACCTTCAGGTCAACAATGCAGTTCCAGTGAGAGATTTCATTGCATTGGTTTTTTAAGGAGTTTTTAACACCCACTTCTGAAACCTCACAACCCTATGTAAAATAGCTAACTTGAAGAGTTCATACGAGTCCCAACACAAAGGAAGTTTTTCAGACAATGCCTCTGCCGCCCTGTGAACAATGTTGTACCCCTTGCATGTTAAGGCAGCGCAAACCTTGCCCCTATCTTGTCCTGTCCCCTAGCAGCTAATTAGCTGGCAGAACAAGCATCCCACTAGCAACTAGTTGACTGGACCTCAAGTTTCTATGAGTGGGACAGAGTTACAAAGCAAAAGCTCTAGAAAACCACACTTTGGCTAAGTGTCTGCTCTCACTGTAAACAAGGCAAAAGCAGATGGTTGGAAGCACAAAGGGATCTGAGGAGTCAAGGCAGACTCAGAAAAACTGCAAGCTGATCTTTATCCTACTGTCCATCATTTTCAGAGAGCTGCTTGTTATTTTATTTTTGTTTCTTGTGCTTTTTAAAAAACAAAAGTTTCTTACACAAATGATTTCAAGCACAGTAGATGCAGCTTCACCATGAAAATGCATACCAGGCATCACAAAATAAATAAAAAAACCAAGCTTTTCAGAAACCTAAAAAAAAAAAAAGACAATGCCTCTGAAATTTCATTTCCCTATGTATGTGTAGTTCTGCACTGGACAAGAATCAGATATACGAAGCTGCATGCAAAATTGTTGGAAAGTATGCCAAGGTATTTACTAGGAAAGAAAACCTATGCTTTGCTATGTAACATTACAGAAGCACCCATGAAGTCAACCTTTAAAAAACAAACAACACCCCCCCCAAAACATTTAGCTTAGTGCATTCTAAAAATAGTGATGTTCTAAAAAATTTTAGGGGGACGCGGGTGGCGCTGTGGGTAAAAGCCTCAGCGCCTAGGGCTTGCCGATCGAAAGGTCGGCGGTTCGAATCCCCGCGGCGGGGTGCGCTCCCGCTGCTCGGTCCCAGCGCCTGCCAACCTAGCAGTTCGAAAGCACCCTCGGGTGCAAGTAGATAAATAGGTACCGCTTACCAGCGGGAAGGTAAACGGCGTTCCGTGTGCTGCGCTGGCTTGCCAGATGCAGCTTTGTCACGCTGGCCACGTGACCCGGAAGTGTCTCCGGACAGCGCTGGCCCCCGGCCAATAGAGTGAGATGGGCGCACAAACCCCAGAGTCTGTCGAGACTGGCCCGTTCGGGCAGGGGTACCTTTACCTAAAAAATTTTAAACAAGCTCTTTTTATGTGTTGTGAATTGATTTTCCCTAAATGTATCACTTATTTGTTAAAATATTAATAGACTACTATTTGATTAAAAAATATCAAAGCTATTTACAACAAATGAGATGAGAATCCTTGCTGGCTTCGGAGCAGATAGACACTGCAGGTGGGGTGTAACTTCTGCATTAATGGTTTGCCAATAGGGACTAATATTCTTAATTTTTAAAAGGCAGAGGGGAAGAATCAGTTCTCTCTCCTCCTCCTCAACTAATTTGACCGTTGTTTACTGGAGATACCAACATAACTACAAAGTAAATAGTGGGTTTTGTTTTTCAAAATAAATAAATAAATAAATAAATAAATACCAGTTAATGGAGTCTGCTCCTTGTAAAGGTCGATACCCAGTGGTGTCTTATTTTACCTCAGAAAGAGTGGCTCTGTTTTGTAGGCCATGAACCAGAAATTACACATTCAAGGAATACTTCATTGAGAGCAATGCTTCTGCTGCAAATATACGGAATGCCAAGTGCCAGATAAAGGTTAAGCCAGAAGGGCCTGCCGGTATTCAGCCGTCTAAAAATAAGTCTTGCCTTCGCATACCAAATCCGCGTTATATCATTTTCCTCCATATTTCACTGTGACTGAGCACAAACAGAACACGTAGCAGAGAACTGAAGGTGGGGCTCTCTAGGGAAGCAACGGAAGCTTAGTTTCCTCTGGGCATTTCCACCCTTACCAACAGAAATCTCAAAAGGATCTCATTTATTTTTATGGAGGTGACCTTGGCAAGATGGCAGCATAGGAGTTCCGAAAGCCTAGAATGGTCTTCGGCTTGTATCTGGTTAAAAAAATAATAGTGAAGGGAACATCCACAGTGCTTCACCCATGATGACAATGTTAAAGTACCTCAATTGAAAGTATAAATCCGAAAGAACAAAGAAAGCTGGTGAGAGACAAGAAGAACAGGAGACGAGTGAAGGGAAGGGTGCAAAAGACAGATCTTGGAAGAAAAGTGTGGCTTAAGTGGCAGGATGATGCCATATTCTAAGTACTGTAAGATCAGAGAAGGCTTTGCACCAACTGAGGTTGGGTATGTGATTAATTTTTTCATCGTTGAACTGAGGGAGTATTTGGACTCTCACAGACTTTCTCCCATCACATATAACCACAAGCAAGTACGCTGATTTTTAAATAGGCATAGTTCATTTCCAAGCTGTCAACAGAGACACTTTCTTGTAAAGTGGAACTGCAACTGAAAAATAGTGGTTTTATTTTTCTCTGTCCAGTGGGCCAAGTCATCTCTGTCAAAAAGGGGTCAGAGCTGGCAAACCTGCTGGAGCTGGAAAAAGAATCTCCTCGCCACCGATGCCATCTGAGGCGCCAGTGACAATGTTGGGCTTTAAACAACACATAGAAGAAAGGAATAATCTAAATTATACTGTAATTTTCTTAGAATTTAAAGGAGTTCCAGTCGTGGGATGGAAAGCAAAAATATAGGCTCAGTACCTGCAGTTCAAGGTATCATGTGACTTTTATAAAAACCTACCACGATTAGCTCCACAGTACAGTCATTTTCCTACTTCAAAGACTGCCTTGTCAGGACAACACTAAAGAATGTTTTAAAAGTGTGATGTATTTCTGGACAATACTGACAAGGCAGATTTTCCACACTCCTTCCCTATATTTCCTGCCGGCTAGATCTCCCTGCTTTTTACCAGCCAAAATTCCTTCCTCCTCTAGTGTTAAACCCTTTCGCTATTTGTAGATCTATGCTCACACACCAATATTCCCTTCTAGTATTTCCCCTTCAGTCATCTCTTCCAATTGCCTAATCACTAAAGTGGGGCTTGTTTTCAATGTTGTTTTCCGAACTCGCTGAACTTTAGCCCAGTATTTCCAGTGCTCCTAAGTTAATAAAGTACAACGAAATTATTCTAGCGTACTCTGCATGCTAAGAAGGTAATATCTCATCCCTCATCTTCATGAAGGACTGTTATATCCCTGTTTCATGCCAGCTGTTGCCTCTGAAAATCTGACCTAAATGCAGGGTGATAAAACTCATGGATGATTTTTAACACACTCTCTCTCAACACACACATACACATAGCTGAAGCAGTGTAAAGTGGTTGATAAACACGAGCAGTGCTGAAGAACTTTGGGGGGGGGGTCCTTCTGGATCCTGTCTAGAGGTGTCAGATCTGAAGCAAAGACAACCAGGAGGACAAATCTGTTGAAAAGTAAACCTATGAATTAGCAAAATGACCCAGAGCATTCCTATGACTAAGTCGCCCCGGGTTTAACTAGTCTACAATGCCAAGACAGCTGAGCATTTGTACTCAAATCCTTGCTGCACAATGGGAATGTCATGAACACCCGGGATTATAATAAATCGTGTCACCTGGAATTAGAGCCTCTCTTCTGGTGCAAAGGCATGAAAAGCATTTGTTCAGTTCAGAATTCTATACAGTCGTAGCCATGGTTAGCAAACGACTTGCGAGTCGAACGTTTTGGATCCTGAACGGTGCAAACCCAGAAGTGAGTGTCCCAGTTTGCGAACGTTCTTTTGGAACCCAAATGTCCGGCACGGTTTCTGTGGCTTCCAATTGGCTGCAGGAGCTTCCTGCAGCCAATCGGAAGCCACGCCTTGGTTTCTGAACATTTTGGAAGTCGAATGGACTTCCAGAACGGATTCCGTTCAGCTTCCAAGGTACCACTGTAATGGAAGTAGAAGGCTTTAAAAAAAAAGTTTGCTGCAAATTGCTAGACTTGCTGCAAAGAATTTCATTTGATGCAAGATGGATTTAAGATGGTTAACGCTGAGCTTGCCAAAAAGAGAAATATGCTTTTGAAACCTTTCCACATACTATTTAGCGTCATCTCTGTCTTCCCTGAACACACCTTCTCAGTAATTAGACCAAATCCACAGGGCTCTATGTGACTTTGGAGAACCAGCTCAGCAACAGATGGAAGAAGAAACAAAGGCAACAACAAGGCAGTCTCTCGACTCTACTAGGATTTTAAATAGGAAAAGGAGAACTACATTCACATTTCACAGATACAGAAATATGTGTTAGGATGCGCTTGAATTCTTTTCTTCAGACAAAAACTCTTTGGTGTTGCAGGTTTAGGTTTCAGGCTGCAATCCTATGCATGCTTACCTGGGAGTAAGTCTCCTTGAACTGAATAGGCCTGACGTATGAATAGGCAGTCCAATAATTGAGTTCTGCTTTCCTAATAACATGTGTTGTTCTTTAAACACTTGGACTATAGTTTGCACTGTGCAGCGACAACAGCAAAGTCAGAAATGCTGAACAGCTGCAGTGCCAGTGCAATGCTTGTCAGTTCAGCTGTAGAACAAGAGTAACATTTAAATGGTTTAAAAATCATCATTGTATAATAACAAAGGCACATGACCCCTCTTAGCACAGGAACAGAATGAGCACAGAGACAACTGCACTGTACTTTGTTCTACTATCAATGCACCAGGAAAAAGCAAACACCACACAGAGATGACACTATGGCGATGTCCACAGGGATCATCTGTCTGCCGTGGGAGTTGCTTGAACAATGGCTCCCCCAGAATTGAAAAAGGGAAATTGTAGCACAAAACCAATGTGAACACTGAATAGGTAACCAAACCGGTTAGCATCTATTCACTGCTGTAATATATACACAAATGAAATAACCCCAGCAGTGCCAGACAAACTAAGGCTTAGATCTTACAAACTGCAAGGCATAATTTATTAGTGAAACAATTTGACGATATTCCACCATTACTTGCGGTGAACTAACCATATCCCAAAGAGGTCACCCACCGAAAGTGGCAAAGTGTGTATTTGAGCCCCTACTCCTTTTTTCACAAACTGGTAACCTTGTCTGAAACATCACAGAAAACTGCCTGGATGAATATAGAGTCGTACCTTGGAAGTCAAACAGAATTCGTTCCGTAAGTCCATTTGACTTCCAAACCCAAACCGCGGCTTCTGATTGGCTGCAGGAAGCTCCTGCAGCCAATTGGAAGCTGCACCAGACGTTCGGCTTCCGAAAATGGTTCCAAAACTGGAACACTCACTTCCGGCTTTCGATCGTTCAGGAGCCAATTTGTTCGGGAGCCAAGGTGTTTGAGATCCAAGGTATGACTGTATCCGCACAATCATGTGTGGATAGGGGTGAGCCGCCATCTCACTGCTTGCGGGTGTCATTTTAGAGCAGAGGTATCCAACTTAATTCCCTCTCTAAGTTGTTTGATTCCAGCTCCCATCAGCCCAGCCAGCATTCCGTCAGGGATGATGGGAACTGCAGTCAAAAAATTATCCAGAAGGAAAGTCATTAGCTAGCCCTGTTTGGGAAGACTGGCATAAGAATTGCCATACTCAAAAGAAGAAGAAATGCTCCTGATAGGTTTATGTTAGATAAATCCAAAAGTGAAGTCACATTATTTACATAAATATAAAAACAATCCATAATGCTATAGAATGTGCTAATCTTTGCAATATGCTGTGTTCAGATTCATAATAAATCTGAGAAATTTGGCACTCACATTCATCTATGCACAGTTGTAGATGTGGCACAATATGAGGGATTTCTCTCTTTATTATTTGCACTCAGCCATCGTCACGCTGTAGTTTGCACAACCGCAAAAAGGTGGCGCTGTGAACTACAGTGTGAAGAGAGTCAGTGGACGGACAGCCCAGGCTCCTTCATGCACACCCAATCACCACGGAGGGACAAGTCTGAACAGGCTGTGACAGCCCCCTAGCTCCTCCACCTGCCAGCCTCAGGGCCTCAGATCTTCCAGCCACTGCCTGCTTTCCTCCTCACCGGTTGGCCTGGGCCTCTGCTGCTGCTACCAGCACTGACGTGGGTTATCATTAAGAGTCAGCCTGGGCACAGAGGGGAAGAGGAAGCTGCCCAGAAGCAACAGCCAGCCTCAGCATCTGTGAATAGGATGAAGTGCAGCAGCAGCAGCACAGGGACAAGAAAGTTGACCAGAAACAGCAGCTCTCCTCCCTTGGGATCAACTGTTGCCGCCGCCACCACCACCAATCAACGTGAAGAGTGGCAGAAGCAGCAGTGCAGGGGGAAGCCACCCAGAAATGGCAGCTAGCCAGTCTTGGGATCCGGAGCAGCATGGGGTGGAAAGGGGAATGTCTAATCTCTAATGGGTTACTGTGGGGGGAACTGGGGAGACTAGGGAGAGGGGGAGGGGAGGGTTGGTGAGCACAGTAAGCAAATGTGCAGCCCCAAGTCTTAACTAGTTATAGTTTGCGTCTTGCACCCAAGTAGACTTTAGATTTGAATGAAAAAGTTATTTACTGTGACATAAGCATCAAGAGTTTCATGGCTTGAACTGCTACTTCATGGTCCCTGTCCAGAGTCATGGACACAAGTCGATCCTAATGGATGCAAAAAAAAAAACATTAAGAAAAATGTAAAGATTCTGTTCTGGAGGTCTTTGCTGAAGAAGTTATACTTTTCGACAGACTGCATGCTTTTGAGATTACGCTGGTTTTTTCAGTTTGATTAAGCTAGAGTAAAATCTGCAAGTTGAGATGGCCACAATGAAATGCATGCAGGGAGAGAAGAATAACTCCTTAGTGGCCCATATTTGAAAAGCAAATAAGTATTGTGTTTGTGACATAGAAGTCATGGCCCAGAACTGTTCCACATTTTTTTTTAGTTTGGGTGGTGATTGCTCTGACTTGCAATGGATGGTTTGTAGCACCCCCTGCAGGCTTCAAGATCAGCATTCTTCAGTTTAAAGGTGTCACTGATTTCTCAAGTTGGTACAGTGGACACTCGGGTTGCAAACATGATCCGTGTGGGAGACACGTTCGCAACCCGCAGCGTTCGCAACCCGCAGTGCTGCGAGAGCCGAAACCCAGAAGTAACACAGTGCGCAACCCGAAAATGCGCAACCTGAAGCATCTGTAACCCGGGGTATGACTGTAAATCCCAAATACATAGATGAGTCTCACTACTGCAGAGATAGTCAAAAGTACAAAAACACAGCTTCACTTAATTGGGATCACTTTAAAAAAGAAAAAGCACTTTTAGTCTTTTCTGATAATAGTTCAATAGACTACATCATTAGAAGTTTAATTTTCACATTCCAAAATGGGAACTCCGGCCTTATTAATTTCCCTTCTGTTTTGTTGCTAAGTGATCCATGTCACAACAAACAAGACTGGAGGATGGCACAAAAATATATTAGAAACATTCCAATACTTGTCTATTAGTATATACATACAGAAAGGGTCCAAAATGTTCTACCTTTTTTTCTACAGTAATTGGTCTCATGTGGTCATTGAAGACAAGCTTTATAAATGGGAATGGGTTGTCTGTACTTTAATTAGGAGTTTTTTTAAAAAAAAATCCCCCATCTATTACAAGAAAAAGGAGTGTCCTCCCTTTTGTAGACTATGATTCAAGACTATGATTCAAAATCCCCACTGATTCAATCTTGGATTCCCCACTGATTCAGTCCTGGCGTTCTTGACTGCAAAGTACCAAAACGTCCTGCGAACACTAACATATGCTAGCAATGCACACAGTGTTTCACGTCTCTGCACAGCAATTCAAACAAAGTTGATGAAAACGAAAGACAAGGCTCCAAATGGGTTGTGTTCATATGAACCTCTCTCTAAATAAGAACCTGCTTTTCCAAGTCTGCTTTCTGTCCAAAGAGGAATACTAAACCAAGTCCGATCTGCTCCGATCTGTCCTCTTTCAATGTGGCAACATGATCAGGGCACTATCCTTTAAGGCCTCTTGCCTGAGAGTCAAGGAATCCCCATTAGTGTTAAATGGATGTAGACTGGAGGTCAGGCAGTCATTGTAACTTGTGCAATTAGGAACAGTTTTCCAGCAATAATGGCAAAACCACAGCATGCCTATCCCACGGAGCATACATGTAAAAAGGAAGGCTTGCATCTTCCAACTTCACAGATTGGTTATGTCTAAAGCATAGACTAAAGCTAGTTTAACTCACCTCCTTTTCCCAGAGAAGCCTGGGAACTGAATTCTTGCGAGGAGCCCTAGCACCCTGTCCAAACTAAAACTCCCAGCATTGGGTCACGGGAAGAAGGGAAACCCCTGTCATTTAAAGTTGCCTATATACAATATACCCTTGTATATCAGCTATAAAACACTTCCCATTTAAAGTTACATGTAGTTTACACCTTGTACACCATTGATAGGCCTAAAGTGATACAGGATTCAGGGTTTAATTCTGAAAATGGTCAGCCCTCCAAGGCAAACCAACCAGAATATTCAATCTGGGAGACACTTATTGTTCAAGCTCACCTTGAACCTGCAAGTGAAGAGATCCATTTTACAACCCAGCGCTTTTTGGCCAAATATTCCCTGCAGCCCCTGAAGGCACTTCAGTCGGACGTCAGGTTGCTGGAATACAAGATGAAATAGAAGATGAAGTTCACTGATGAGACTATGCAGCTACTGGTGTTATTCAAAGGACAAAAAAACATTCAATTGGCACTCGGCGAACGTTTTCCCCAAACTATGACCTTTGTGCAGTCAACAGAGCACCATTCATGCACAAAACTGAGGTATCAGCAGGCTTGAGGCAACCCTGTCAATTACAGAACTACAAAAATCTGCAGCAGGGTGGGTGGGAACAAGAGGGAAACAAACCTCCCCAAATAGTCTGATGAGGGCTGATCATACTCAGTGGCCGCCCAACAGGATATGCCTACTATGAAAGGAAAGGAAGGAATGGAAAACCAGAGCAGAAAGAGGAATGGGGACTGGGAGATGGTTGGCTAGCTGGTTCGAACCCTGAACAAGAGCACTCGACGCTGCAATATTTTGTTGCAGGTCCCACTTGTGCATATGAGTAGCAAACTCGGGTGCTCAGATGTGATGGCTTGTGTATGCTCTTCGCAAAAGCACCCTCTGCTCACTCGGAGAGATATTTGCAGTTCTTTATTTTACATATGTAGAAGCAGCACAGTACAATCGTGCATCCGAATCGTCCGGTTCAGATTCGGGGAGTGGTCTTCTCCAGCTTCTCCTCCAACAGAAAAGGCGGGGAAGCTTCATGGGATGTCTCTTGCGCTTTAACTCTCTCCTTTCCTGTGCAGAAGGCACAGGCATAATCTCTACGTCTGTTCCTGAGCTCCCTGTGCGGTGCTGGGGCTCTCCTTCAGCATCTGAGAGCCTTCCCGCCTCCTGGCTCTCTCCCTCTTCCCCTTCCGTCACTTCCTCTCTGTCTCCTCCTGACTGTTCCGGCTCTGACACATCTCCTCCCTCCCCCCACTGCCCCCGCCCGACTCAAAGGCGTTCCTTGCCAGTCCCGTGACATCAGGTGGCTATGTAATCAAAATAGGATTGCTAAGAAATAGCAGCGAGTGATTAGCACACTCTGGGGAACCTCAGGGAAGTAGAGGGGAACTCTTTAGGGGTTTTCCCTAAAAGGGGCAAAAAACAAACAAACCCCAACCTGTATCCTATATGCACTTTCCTGGAATCAATTGCCACTGAATTCAACGGGGCTTACTCCTGCCTCACTCAAGGCACATACGGTGTTGTGTTCAATTGTTGCAACAAAGTGCTGTACTTTAAAAGCAAAATAAAAGAAGAATGTCTTTTCAACAAGAAGAGTTGTCATGCAAGGAATCTATAAAGCCATAGGTGTCTGTGTATTTCAAAATTAAATTAAATTAGTGGCATGGCAACAAAAGTAGATTTTGTGTTCCTTTATGGTCACCAAGAGGCCTCTGCTTTTTCAAAGTAAAAAACCCTGTTTTTTAGCATGGTTTTAACAGTTTTAGAATGCTTCCTTTTAAAAACTTCAGATGTGTTCCTCTTTTGGGAGGAACAGAGGGATACAAATTCAATAAATAAAAATGTTCGAAAGATGAACACTCACCCATTTATTATGCAGTGCTCTGGGACATTACTCCCCTTGCTATATTTTAACCTACTTCTTATAAACCTCAGTTTCATGTAGACACCTATCTGGATGACATGTACCACTTTGTATGTTTAGATTAAGGTGGATGCATAAATGCTTATTATATTTTTATTGTAGGCTGATGGGTTTCTTTCTTCTTTCCTCTCACTCTTCCCCTCTCATTCTTTTTTAAACCCCCTTTCTTTCTTTGTTATTTCAAATATCAATTAAAAAGAAATCACTTTTTCAACTTTTTGGGATTCTACCTGTGAAAAACAGATTGCGTTAATGTTTTTCTCAACTGTCCAGAAAAAAAAAACTCACTTTATCATACAGCATCCATCCTATGTATTTCAAGTAACTATCCGTTAAGAACCGATCAGGATAAGTTGTCATCCAACAGGCAATTTCTTCAATGCAAATGGCCCGGATTTCTGGAATAATATCACTTTAAAATAAAATAAAAATGGAACACTGTTCACTGTTTAATTGCAATACAGATTTTTGTTAAGGAAAAAATGCAACAGAACAAAAGTATTCTTGAAACGTTATTTTAAAAATTCTATTACTTGCTATCACTTAAGCAATATGTGAGGGCAGGCAGTAGAATGTGTGAACATTCTATCAAAAAGTACTGTGCTTGAGGCCATGCAAAGTGACATGAAACCTTCAATTACATATGCAGGACCATTACTTGATGTTGCAGAATATGCATATTCTGTGACGGAGCCCCAAGGAGAATGAATCCCATCATCCAGTCTGTCCTTGAGATGCCCATATCCTGACCAGAGACTCCTTCCAAGTACCGTATTTTTCGCCCTATAAGACGCACTTTTCCCCCTCCAAAAATGAAGGGGAAATGTGGGTGCGTCTTATGGGGCGAATGCAGGCTTTCGCTGAAGCCTGGAGAGCGAGAGCGGTAGGTGCGCACCAACCCCTCTCGCTCTCCAGGCTTCGCGGATCTCTCCCCAAGCAGCGGGAACGTTCCCGCTGCTTGGGGAGAGTTGCCGGCATCCCGAAGCCTGCGCGCATTGACCTCAGCACGTCCAGGCTTCGCGGATCTCTCCCCAAGCAGCGGGAACGCTCCCGCTGCTTGGGGAGAGTTGCCGGCATCCCGAAGCCTGCGCGCGCTGACCTCAGCGCGTCCAGGCTTCGCGGACCTCTCCACAAGCAGCGGGAACATTCCCGCTGCTTGGGGAGAGTTGCCGGCATCCCGAAGCCTGCGCGCGCTGACCTCAGCGCGTCCAGGCTTCGCGGACCTCTCCCCAAGCAGCGGGAACGTTCCCGCTGCTTGGGGAGAGTTGCCGGCATCCCGAAGCCTGCGCGCGCAGACCTCAGCACGTCCAGGCTTCGCGGATCTCTCCCCAAGCAGCGGGAACGTTCCCGCTGCTTAGGGAGAGTTGCCGGCATCCCGAAGCCTGCGCGCGCTGACCTCAGCGCGTCCAGGCTTCGCGGACCTCTCCTCAAGCAGCGGGAACGTTCCCGCTGCTTGGGGAGAGTTGCCGGCATCCTGAAGCCTGCGCGCGCTGACCTCAGCGCGTCCAGGCTTCGCGGATCTCTCCCCAAGCAGCGGGAACGTTCCCGCTGCTTGGGGAGAGTTGCCGGCATCCCGAAGCCTGCGCGCGCTGACCTCAGCGCGTCCAGGCTTCGCGGATCTCTCCCCAAGCAGCGGGAACGTTCCCGCTGCTTGGGGAGAGTTGCCGCCATCCCGAAGCCTGCGCGCGCTGACCTCAGCGCGTCCAGGCTTCGCGGATCTCTCCCCAAGCAGCGGGAACGTTCCCGCTGCTTGGGGAGAGTTGCCGCCATCCCGAAGCCTGCGCGCGCTGACCTCAGCGCGTCCAGGCTTCGCGGATCTCTCCCCAAGCAGCAGGAACGTTCCCGCTGCTTGGGGAGAGTTGCCGGCATCCCGAAGCCTGTGCGCGCTGACCTCAGCGCGTCCAGGCTTCGCGGATCTCTCCGCAAGCAGCGGGAACCACCGCTGGGCTCCCACGGCTTGCAGAGAGCTGCCTGTTTGGGGGCTGGGGTCGGGGGAAGCTCGGGCTGGGGGGGAAATAATTTTTTCCCTTTATTTCCCCCCCAAAAAACTAGGTGCGTCTTATGGGACGGTGCGTCCTATAGGGCGAAAAATACGGTACATAAAAGTTTCTTACCGATAGCGTTGCAAAAAGGTCCCTTTGAAAATAGCATTCATCATGTTCTCTATGTCCAGGTGCTTCTGTTCATACTGAAATGAAAACAATTGAACAGTCGCTTCCTATAGGCAAGGCCTTATTTCTATGCTTAATCTCATTTTACTGAAATTGCACAGATTAAATACCACCTCATTTTTTTCATATTGAGATATAATGAAATGTTGGAAGGGATACGGATACAACAGAAGCTAGTTATATATTTTTTCCTTTCCTCAATAACTCAACTAGAATACCTGCTTCATCACTAATATTTATTTAACCTGTTGGTTCACATCTTAATCTTCACTTGTAAATGAATAGCGGAACAACAGGGCTAATGTTATCCCATAATCAAATGTAATGCTTGCCTGTACAATTTTTTACACTTTCTGTTAATCAAAACTGTGATGACTGTGGTAATCGGCTTGGTTCTATGTTCTAAGTATAGATAAAGACATAGCCTTGTGTGTGAGGGGGGGAGCAGGAATACTTGGTTTTTTCCTTTCAAAAATGGCTGAAAACAAGGCCAAGGGTTTCAGGGTGATCTCACTCTCCAAGATGCAGGAAAGAATGGAACAAGATAAGGATGGATGCTGGGGTTGGAGGAAGATGTGTGTAAACACTGACAACACAGCTGATCTGATGCAACTGTTGAACTTTGGATGGCACAGTTAAAAAAAAAACCTTCAGGAAAACAGTCCAGACAGCCACAAACAAGACTGTTGGAACTAAGAACAGCTCTATGGGGAAATTCCCCCTTAAGGAGCAAAGGGCCATGTCAGCACCTGGTGGGGGCAAGGAATAATAATAATAATTATTATTATTATTATTATTATTATTATTATTATTATTATTACTATTACTCCGCCCATCTGGCTGGATTTCCCCTTTTTATTAATAATAAAAAAGTGATAAAACATTAAAAAGTTCCCTAAACAGGGCTGCCTTCAGATGCCTTCTAAAAGTCAGTTGTTTATTTCCTTGACATCTGATGGGAGGGCGTTCCACAGGGCAGGTGCCACTACCAAGAAGGCCCTCTGCTTGGTTCCCTGTAGCTTCACTTCTCACAGAAGGCCCTCAGAGCTGGACCTCAGTGTCTGGGATGAACTGGGCTGGGTGGAGATGCTACTTTAGGGAATAGGAGAGCATGCCAAAAAGACAAACCAAGCCGTGGCTATGTCTAGGGGGTAGTGGCCATCAAACTCCAGAACCACATCACAAGCCAACTCCACCTCACAACAAACTGGAGATCAAACAGCATGTGCCCACCTGAACTCCAGCCTTGGGAACAGAGTCAGATAAAACTAAAGGCCGGCCACTTTTAGGTGTGTGGTTGTAAGTACACATGAATTAGGACTGTAACAATTTTTTAAAAATTAGGAAACCTGCTGCTATCTAAGAGCTCTGTTTAAGTGTGGTAACAAGGATTGTTACTGGAAATAGAGGAAGCTTTGTTTAGAAACTTTACTTGAGGAAAAAATCCTGTGGTCTTGGGTCTCCCCAAGTCACCCACTACCAGGTAAAGTGGTCTGATCACTCACTAAAGCAAAGGCTATTGGACAACTTTGTGATCCTCCACCCAAGTAATCCATGCCTTTCCACACCACAAAGGCCATCTTGTTTCGGGATTGTCACGCTCCGAGTGAATACACATGACTGGCACATGAGTTTTGAAAGTCTTTAGGGGGCCATGTGCCAGTATTCAATGCAACCTTCACATTCTAGCACCGTATTGCAATATGATGAAACAAACAACACTATGCCAATCAGTTATTCAGAATTCATTTCCTCTCCTTAGATTGGGAGAATAGGAAAACGTTTGGCGTGAGCCGCTCACTGCCAACCACCTCAAATTGAAATCCAGTAACCAGCAATTACAAATAGGCATTTTTACAAACTGTCATCGCTTTCCAAGGGGAAATTTCTCCTACCTCTTTTTTCTTCTTCTCTAGCTGGTCCAGTCTAGTATTGGTCCTTTTGCTTGTAGGCCTGCTTTTTTCTACCTCGTATAATCTTTCCAGGTTATGCTTGCTGACATCTATACTTACAATGAGGTTTACAAGTGCTGTTAGAAGCTTCATAGCTGGAAACAAAGAAAAATCCATAAATTTTATGTGTTTCAAAAAACTTTGATAAAGGTCAGTAGTCATTTTGCTTCATTGCCTGATCATAACCATGGCTCTGATTTGTATAATTTGTACTGGTTATGGAATTATTTTCTTTTCTTGGAATTATTTTCTTATTAAGAGTAATGAGTTCTTGGTCCCTTTTTTTACTTAATATTTTGGCAGAGTTTTATTTTACAATACAGATCAGGAACTCCTAATGTGATTAAAATATGACCGGTGACTACTTTATATATTTGTTAATGTTTATCTTGATGTTTTGCAGTCACTACCAAGCAAACTATACTCTGAAACTTCCCACAATAGTGACCTGAACAGCTGAAATGAGAGATGTGGGGAAATTGGCAAGGTCTGCTTTTTTAACTGCTGCAGTGCTGTGATCAGAGAAGCTGCACCATATGAAAATCAGGCTGACAGGAATAGACCTGCTGACAACCTATCCCTGCTCAAACCCTACACCAGGCATGTCCAAAGTCCATTGTGGGGGCCTAATCCGGCCCACCGGTGGGTTTAATCCGGCCCCAGTGGCAGTTTATTTCCTGGTTGGCCCTTTAGTCGGTCCTCACAGCCCTTCACTTCATCAAATCTGGCCCTCTTAAAGGTTTGGACAGCCCTGCCCTACACCTTAACCAGCTTCGCCAGTACAAGCTACCAAATGTACTACTTCTGAAAAATCATGACAGGTCCAGTTGTGCCTACCTGCTAATGTGCTGGTGTGCCGGAATGCTCTGACCATGGACTCTGCCAGGCCCGAAAGGAGAGAGATGATGGTGTCCATCAAATAGTTGTCATAGAGGATGCTGAACTGACACTGCTGCACCAATACGGAAGTGAAATCGCAAAAATTAGTCCTGAACTTCTTCCAGTAGGGCCCTGCCTTCACGAGCGGGTAGTCCTTATCATCCTACAAGAGGTGTAAAACAAGTTGGTAATTAAATCTGTATACCGCCTGATACCCCCAGGTCTCAGGGTGGTTCACAGGATAAAATCACAATATAAAAGCACAAAATACATAATCAAAATACAAAAACAGAACAGAAACAACCCAACAACCCCCTATGACAAAAACTTGCCCTACTTCTTTATCATGATTATTTGAGTTATTGCCCACCCTTCACCATAAGTTCTCAGAACTTCCGAAGGCAGTGGAATGACCAAGAGTGCACCCTCTGCTGATCTTAACACCAAATATGTTCTGTAAGGAAGGAAGGAATCTTTCATGTTTTTGGTGCCTACATCCAACGCTAATGTGAGCACTTTGATTTGGGACTTAGGAACAAACTGACATCCACAGTGCAGCTGTTTCAAAACAGATATTATGGGAACTGTAAACGGGACCACAGGGAGTAGTAATCTGGCTCCTGCATTTTGGACCAGTTGAAGTTCCTGAGTCATCTTCAAGAGTGGTTCCATATATAGTCTGGAAGTTCACAGAACATGGAGTACAATGGCCAAGTGTATGGGAAATGCATCCAGAAAACAAAAATGTACCGAAGAGTTAGTGATCTGACACGGTTACCCTTCCTGCCTCTGTTCCTTCCCCCAAGCTCACTGCACAGAATAATACAGCCGTACCTTGGAAGTCGAATGAAATCCATTCCGGAAGTCCGTTCGACTTCCAAAACGTTTGGAAACCAAAGTGCAGCTTCTGACTGACTGCAGGAAGTTCCTGCAGCCAATTGGAAGCCCCATCAGTCGTTAGGCTTCCAAAAATAGTTCGCAAACCGGAACAGTCACTTCCGGGTTTGCGGCGTTCAGGAGCCAAAATGCTCAAGAACTAAGTTGTTTGAAAACCAAGGTAGGACTGTACTGTACAAGAGATCAGCACTGTACTAGAAGGATCCTCTGGTCACTACATTTTGTAAGAGTGTATTCCATAGTTTAACTACTTCCGATTTTCAGCTTCACTAGACAAACTCAAGTTCTAGTGCTATGAGCAAGAGGAAAGCTTCTCCCCATCCACTTCTGATGCATATGGAATTCTGTACAAGTTACTTTCCATGCACAGAACTAATACGGCTGAAATCCAGCCCAAGCGGCAGCTGCCGCCTTAGACCCAGCCCTCATCATCAGCTCAGAGAAGGACTATACTAGCTTCAGGCTTCAGCACTGGAACACTACTTCCCACATCTCCCTTTTCCCTGCACTATGACGGCTGAGGGTGGCAGTCTGATCCTAGGAGCACTGCCTAGGTCTTAGTTTCGAACAATCCTCACTGACTGTCCATGTTTTGCCTCCTTGCATGAAGGTCATTCTAGACTATTTGGTTAAAGGGAAGAGAGCTGAAGGGTGCTATGCAACTCGGTGGAAAGAGGAAGCAGGAGACATTGCTAATAATTTTGCAAAACGGGTAATAAATGAATAACCAGAGCACTCCTGTTGGGAGTTTTACACATCGCAAAACTGGCTTATGCTCACAGAAAGACCCTGGAATCAGTTTTGGGATAGGTAAAGCAGCGAAAAAAACAGCCTTGTTGAAGCTTGATCTGGCCTGTGACTGGATAGGACACACCTTGGGAACCCCCGGTACCCTATCATAAGTCCCAATGGAAGAGAGGCAGAATATAAAAGAAATGCAAAGTATTACCATATCCACTGGCCAAGTAACCGTCAAGATCCAGGGATAGGCCATGAACTTTTTATACTGCAATCCAGTTGCCTACAAGATATAGAGAGGCAAAACAGAACTGAAGCAACAGCATTGCTAAACAAATCTAACTGACAGGAATAAACAAGCACAGTAAAACCCAAGTTTTTAAAAGGTTCACCATGACCTCGTGTGCAAAGCTGTGTGCAATAACTAAAGTCAGCTAAAGGGTAGGCTACTTGTGCACAGTGCAACACCAATAAAGCTAAGGATCTGGGTGACTGCACAAAGCTTTCATTCCTTTGAGAGTAACAGTGGGATCAGATGCTGTTATCCTTGTGCCAAGCCGATACCCACTGTAGCACATAATACCTCCCACTCCACACAGTTTGGCCAATCAAGTATTTTCGCCTGAAAAACAAAATATGTGGCTCTGCCTTCTGCACACGCATATAGACCCTTTGTTTGTACTCTTGCAGCATGAGCAGTTAACCATTTTGTCAACTAGGAAGCTGGTTTAATATATGGCAATGTTCCGAACTGGCAGAGTTTCCCAGCTTGGACAAAACATAAAATTGTGTTTAATTAGATATTTCCAAGTTTAGATATTGCATTGTTTCTTTTAAGAAGCATTATATCTATTGATGGGAAGTTATATAAAATTTAACAGTGTTTTTATGGTTTAAGGTTGTTGTTAAACCACTATGATAGTTATACGATGCAGCAGTGAGTGTGTGTACGTATGTATCTATCTATTTACAAAATAAACTATTTAAGACTTTTGAATAAGCTTATCAACAATCAGCAGCTTAAAAGTGTTCTCATACAAACAGAACCCACCTCATCAAATGTCTCTGTCATTTTCTGCATCACATCGCAATTCTGCGAACTTTGGAACATTTCTGCCGTAACCATTCCTACATAAGTAACCACAGAAATAAAAATTTAACTGAACAAAGTATGCCAGCATAGAGACAAACTCTCTTTTAAACCAAAGTCTCTGAATATACATGACTCTAAAAGCACAAGGAAGCACAAGGGCTCCAGAACCTTGCCAAAGTCCTCATGCCTCCTTTCCCAAAGTCCATCACCAGGGAACCTGTGATCACAGCTTTCCGTGCATGAGATGTGTGTGTAAATAAGTAAATTGAGAGTGGACGTCCTCTGCCCTTCATTTATCAATGTATTTTTCCCCACCCAGGAAAAGCTGTGATCATGTATGTGAAATAAGCACATGGTGCGAAATACCTGTAATAATATTTCTAGCCAGTCAGGAGGTGGAGGAGAGGAAAGTGGGGGGGAGTGCAAATGCAACATTTTTGGGGGGGTCTCAGATGGGAATGTGAAGGCCTAGGAAAAAACCTAGACGGAAATGGACATGGGGAGAGGGAGCCTCAAATTGTTCCAAGTCTTCTCCACCCCACCCCACCCGGCTTTCACATCTCTAGTCCCAGGCTCATTCCAATCCATGCTTGCAGTAGCAGGCCATCATTGTGAACCATGGTTACTTTCTGATGCATTAAGTTGCTGCCAGTAACCAACAAGGAGAGAGGAAAGGCAGCAGAGAGGTCACTGTGGTGTTGGCGCAGTGGCATAGCCAATCCAACATTCCCACCGCTACGCCTGCACTGTGCCAGCCTCCCTGCCGCATTGCCCCTCTCCCTCTCTGTTACTGGCAGTGACCTCCACCTCGGGAAGCCAATTAAGCAACACCACACCACCCTACAGGGCATAACCATATGCACACAGTGCTAAAACTAAGAATGGCTAATGCAGTGCCATCTATTTTTGAACTCCCAGGATCCCTGATCCCGCTTGCTGGGGTTGGTGGAAGCTGCTCTCTTACAACATCTGGAAGCACAGTGCAGCCTCCCTCTGTGCTAAAAAAACCAACAGTTCAGCGTTTCATGTGAACGCAGCCAATATTTGTAACTTTCCATACCTCATTTTAAATATGTGACTTGTTCTCCAACCACTGGTTAAGACAGCTTTTAAACACAACTATTTGTACTAGTGGGACGCGGGTGGCGCTGTGGGTTAAACCACAGAGCCTAGGACTTGCTGATCAGAAGGTCGGCGGTTCGAATTCCCACAACGGGGTGAGCTCCCATTGCTCGGTCCCTGCTCCTGCCAACCTAGCAGTTCAAAAGCACATCAAGTGCAAGTAGATAAATAGGTACCACTCCGGTGGGAAGGTAAACGGTGTTTCCGTGCGGTGCTCTGGTTCGCTAGAAGCGGCTTAGTCATGCTGGCCACATGACTCAGAAGCTGTATGCTGGCTCCCTCAGCCAATAAAGTGAGATGAGCGCCGCAACCCCAGAGTCGGTCGCGACTGGACCTAACGGTCAGGGGTCCCTTTACCTTTACCTATTTGTACTAGTGGTTATGCTCATCTATCTATTTTCTCTACTTCTTCTCCTCTGCATTTCTACTCTACCTTTCTGCTTCCACAGCTCTAAATTCAGAACCCGAGTTGTACGGAATAGCCACATCTTAGCAAATGCATGCTAGATTCTGAATTAAGTGGATCCCCAAACAGGAATTAGCTTCACACACAAACAAAAAGAAAATCTTTGCCCTCAGAAAGCATGGGAATAAAAAATTACCTCGGCAACCTGAGCACTGGATGAAGAAGTTGATGAGATCCAGAAGTGCCACATCTCGATCGCTTTTGTAGGCTTCAGTCCAGTCATCTACCACAGACTGAACCAGATTGCAAAAAGGCAACAGATTAAAAAACTAGAAACAGACAGTATCAAACTCCCGCATAACCTTGGAAGCTGATGTACCTGCATAGCGCTTTTGCCCATGATGACCACCTCAAACAAGGTAACCGCTTCAACCACTTCTCCATTTTGCGGCTGGTTTGGCTGTCTACCATCTGAAGGGTGTCTTCTTCTGTTTTCACATTGTTCTCGGATTTTTCTTTTACCTCTCTACAGCAATAAAGTGGCTGTATGAATGAGCTATCACGGGTCACAGTCAGAAATTTCACCTTACTTTAAATCGCTCAAAACACAATGCCCCTCTATCATTTCTGAAGCTAGACGCAGGGACTCATGCTAACATCTTTACATGGTAGGAGCTAGGACTGTGGTGCTTAGCATGTGCTCTCCAAATGAAGATTGTAACCATGTGTCCAAATGCCTGAAATCATGCCCGCACACTCAGAAATCAAATGGAACAGTCTTCCTCGGGAGGTTGTGGACTCTCCTTCCTCGGAGGTTTTTAAGCAGAGGTCGAACGACCATCTATCATGGATGCTTTAGCTGAGACTCCTGCACTGCAGGGGGTTGGGCTAGAATTCAGTGGTGGCCAAACTTGGCACTCCAGCTGTTTTGGGACTACAACTCCTATCATCCTTAGCTAACAGGACCAGTGGTCAGGGATGATGAAATTATAGAACATAACAGAAACTTACAAAAGTTTTAACATTGCCATTTCTCAGGCAGCTGCCGTTCTGCACTGTAGATTCAGAGACAACTTCCTCATGGATCCCATTTTCTCTGATTCGTTAGAAAAAGAAAAAGAAAGATCGTTTGAAGAAAGAGAGCAATCTCTATTGAGTCGCGGACTTTAAGAATTGTTATCCTAGAGTCCCCCACCACACATCCTTTATTTTGTGCATTCGTGATTATTAATGCTCCTGACGGTATCAAGGTGGTTATATGTGATGCTTCTTTCAATACTGTTTGTGCCTGTAAAAGTTCTGGGGTGGACATACAGCTTTGTTTGCAATCAGTGCACATTCTGTAGTTTCCTGCTGAAATCCTGTAACTTTTCATACCATAAATATTCCAGGGGTATGTGTCCTATTTCTGTCACACTCTAGTCCAAGAGTGCCCCCTCCAGATGGCAATAATAAGGTAACATGGGGAAAGCATCACAGAATAACCAATCAAGTTTAATGATGTGCACACAGTCTAGTACAAACCCACTGAAAACTAACTACTGTTACACCAATGACATGTTGCAGAATATAGCCACTAAAAAAAAAAAAATCACCTATCTGGAGGGATGATAAAGCTGCAATCCTATACAATTATTTGGGAATAATTGTATAGGATTGCAGCTTTATCATCCCTCCAAATTTACATATACATATATATAGGATTGCACTGTAAGACTCTTTTGAAGACCAAGTTGCTACTCAAAACTGACTCAAAACCCCTGAAAGGAAATGCTGAATATTAAGAGCTAATATTTTATCAGGTTTTTTTTTGGGGGGGGGGTTAATGTTCTTTTTACAGGGCATTTACAGGGCAAACAAATTAGTTGTCTTGTGTTGTTGCAACTACAGGCAACAAAGGGCCAAACTACACGTTACACGGAAGTCACAACTTCTTATGAATGAAAAGCAACTGCAGGAAACTGCAATCAGGAGCAAAGGGGATGCTAAACTCCTTTCCCCTCCTGCTTTTTGCCCATTAAAAATTCCCACCAGTCACTTTTTTTCCCCACGGAGAAAAAGATATATGTTCCCTTATCATTTTCCCCATGGGAGACAAAACAGCTTCAAGAGCGGGTGTGAAATCCAATGTAGCACAACAGAGCTTCAACTTACTCTTCTCCCCCTGCAGTCTCCTGCTTGCGCTCCCCCAAAATCTGATCCGTAAGGTTCGGGGACTGTCCAGAACAGATTTTGGAGACACATACGGTTGGAGAAGAAGCTAAACTGGAAGTCCCATTGCACGTGTTGATTTCTGTTGGATGCTGCCCAGCATTTCTTAAACAGACAAAAAGCAAAAGATGTCAGGGTTAAGCAGTCACTTTACCACGTCCACTTTTTATTCATAATATAAATAAACAGGAAACTGTTTATATATTCCCTTTGTAACATCTAGTCTGTTGCATACTTGAAACCATGTCAATGATGCCACTTTGAAATTCACTATACCCTAAAGATTTTTTTTTGGGGGGGGGTGTTAAATAATCCCAATCACAGAAACTTTGTTGGTCTACCTTCTTAAAACAAAACAAAACCTATCCTTTTGTCAAGTGCATTAGACTTCTATAAAAATTTCCCAACCTCTGCATGGACAAACACACAGGCTAGCTTACTTGTTTGGGTTTGTGCTGTCTATTAAGACAAAGAAAGAAGTAGCAAATCCACACACTGCCTTCCTCACTCAAGTTAGCATTAATACAGGCCAATGACTCACATGATTTTTACCTTAGCTTTCCTCACTTCTTCCAGGAGAGGCTGTTCCAGTAGGGTGAATGGATCACTGCCCCACCAACCTCAGTCTGCCCTCAGCTAGCCCCCAACCTGTCTGCCTTCGTTTCTTAAAATTGTCACCTTCCACCCTTAGTCTCTGTGACATCCTTATAGAACTCAACAGAGGTGAAGATGGGTGTAAACCTAGCATTAGTTCACTCTGCCTTGTTGATGAATTTTGGAAGACAGTTGGTAGTTCAGTTGGTAGTTCACCACACCTCAACCAGTGTGATGTACCAGACGAGCATGCAGTGCCCCAGGAAAGCCTTTAGAGATTATCTGTTCCCAGCAGAACAGCTTCCTCCAGAGTCCCCAGTTAAGGGGAAAACTCCTCTTCCATACAGCTCAAAGTAGCAAAGTGATTGTTGCCTCCAGGGACAAGACAAAGCTAAACACTGCTATCTACTATATACTGTCTCTTCTGGTCTTTGAACAGATCCACAAACACGATCACCATGCTATCTAACACTGCTGTGTAACAAACAACCACCCAGCCTCTTACCCTGACTCTCAGAGATTCAGAGTCAGACCCTGGAACAAGGATGTAATGAGATACACGCCCTTCAGACTATTATGTCTGCCTCTACATTCCTGAACCAATGGGATGGTGAATGATTCAGCAAGTCAGACAATCAGCCTTGCTGGTGTTGACAGGGTAACTCACAGCACCTGGCACTCTTATCTCAGAGCATCCAGCAACCACAGGGGATCTGCTAACTCAAGACATGGGCCAAACACTCTGTAATTTAACCCACTGTTCACATGACACCAAGATGCTGGTCAATGGTACTGCCCTTGCCTAACATTGGCCTCCTTGTCCAATGGGCACCAGCCACCACTACTTCTGTCCACATGCAACTTTACATGTTACATATGTCTCAAAGCAAGAAGTGCTTACATACTTTGCAGCTATTCAACCAAAGCAAAATAGGAGTGGGTATACGCTTTACATCATGGGGGGGGCGGGGCGGGGAGGGTATTTAACTCTCCATCCATAAATCAGTCTCTAGCTTCCTTTAACCTCTGTTTCACAAACTGAACACAAGTCAAAGCAAGGGTCAGCAACCCATAGGCCATATCTGGCTCACCAATGCTTTTCTTCCAACTTGTACAGCATGTGCTGCGGTCTGAAGGAGAAATGGGAGGAAATGCTTCTGACGGGGAAAGGCTTTGCAAAGTAGGTGTAGCCTATAAGCCTTCTGCTGCCTTCCTCCAAGTTAAAAAAACAAAACTGCCGTACCAGGCTAAAAGTTAGGGTAAAACAGTCCCACAACCAAAACCAGATGGCTCAGCTTCCACTGAACTTTGACCCAAATGCAGGGTACTCAGAAAAAGTTGGAGAGCAATACTGCATGAGCCAGCCATGCCAAGCTAGAGTTTGTGGCTAACTCTTGCTGGGAACACAAACCATGGTCTGAACTTACAAATCTATGGGCAAACTGTGGTTTAGAGGCCACTTGATTGCTACCATTTAGTATTTGACCAGCACTCCACTTTTTATGGAGGTATCTGCACAAACTACTTTTCACTTCACTCAATTTCGGAGTCAGTTTTGATGGTTTGTCAATTCAGACATTATATTCAACAAGTTTGGAGTTTGTCCTGGCAACCCTAAATTATACTAACTCAGCCTTCTCCAACCTGGTGTTATATTTTATCCTAGCGGATTCCTTCTTATTTTAACTCTGATCTTATTAAGTTTTGCTGGCATTGTTAAGTGTTAAGATATATTAAACATGAAACTATATAATTGTATCATATTAAAATTATAAACTGACAAGCAACATTTTTAATGTATGAGCACACACACACCACTCCAGACCACTAAAATAAAATAAACTTCTCAATAAAAACAACAAGATAAGTTCTGTACACTACTGTCAAAAGTCTTACTTGTGGTTGGGGAGATTGGCAACGGAATTGGGCTCTGCTATCATTTTCGCTACATCCTCTCAGCAGCACAGAAAGCAGGTCATTCTGATCAGACGCTTCATCATGAAAAAGAATATTTGCAACAGCAATTCAAATTCATTTTCTTCAGCTCTCCTCAGAACAGCAGAACTGTACAATTTTTTTTAAAAAAACAGACAATACATACCATAAAATTACAATACGATATTTAATAGCAGCAGTTTGAAAACACAACAGTAAAATTACAGTATTTCCCCCCCTCCAAAAATGAAGGGGAAATGTGTGTGCATCCTATGGGGCGAATGCAGGCTTTCGCTGAAGCCTGGAGAGCGAGAGGGGTCCGTGCGCACTGACCCCTCTCACTCTCCAGGCTTCAGGAAGCTATCCGCAAGCCTTGCAAGCCCGGCGGGAGTTCCTGTGGGCTCGCAAGGCTTGCGGGCAGCACCCTGCAGCCCGAAGCACGGGGCGCCCTCCGGAGGGCGCCCCGTGCTTCGCGCAGGTGTGCGCAAAGTTTGTGAGCCTGGCGGGAGTTCCCGCGGGCTCACAAGGCTTGCGGGCAGCAGCCTGTTCTTGGGGCTGGGGTCGGGGGAAGCTTGGGCTTCCCCCACCCCAGCCCCGCGGCTGGGGGAGAGGAAATAAATTTTTTTTATTCATTCCCCCCCCCCAAAAAAAACCCGAGGTGCGTCCTATGGGCCAGTGCGCCCTATAGGGTGAAAAATACGGTATATTTTAGCAACATGGCTAAGAGGAGAATCTAATCAGCATTACTTACAATCCCACAAGACAAAAGTCGCTGAAATAACAGCATTTCTGAAGACCAGCCATCAGTCAACATGCAGTATGCAATCTTTTGTGTTACACAGAAATCATTTCGCAACATTATTAGGTCAATCATTCATTCATTTCATTTGCATGCCACTGTTCCACAAGAAAAATCCTGCTCAAAGCAGCTTACAACAAAGAAACAGGAATACATTTCTCCCAGGCCTCTGGTTAAGTGGGAGGGTTACTGTTTTTGTTTGATACTATGTTATGTACTTTTGTGTTCTTATATTGTAAACTGCCCCTGTGATCCTCAGAGGAAGGGCAGCATAAAAATTAAATTTTAAAATTGAGACAAACACTACAGAACAATTTCATAGTAGCATAGCAACAATTTCATAACACAGTGTATGTTATAGTAAAACAGTAACATAGTCTTTTTCATAGATACTTTGTGTCTTAAGACAGGAGTTGTAGTACAGTACAGTGGTACCTCGGGATGCGAACAGGATCCGTTCTGGAGCCCCGTTTGCATCCTGAACAGAACGTAAGACGCAACCGCGCATGTCGCGTTTCGCTGCTTCCGCGCATGCCATCATTTTGACCATCTGCACATGCGCGAGCGGCGAAACCCGGAAGTAACGTGCTCCGTTACTTCCGGGTCACCATGGAGCGCAACCCGAAAATACTTATCCTGAAGCATATTTATCCCGAGGTATGACTGTACAAACTTAATCCATTCCAGAAGTCCGTTCTTAAAGCAAAGCATTCTTAAACCAAGGCGTGCTTTCCCATAGCAGCGGGGGACTCAATTTACAAATGGAACACGCTCAACAGGAAGCGAGCATGTTCTGCTTCCAAGGCAAAGTTCACAAACCAAAACACCTAGTTCTGGCTTTGCAGTGTTCTTAATCCAAGTTGCTCATAAACTAAGCTGTTGTAGCATAGCAGCTAGGAGACCAGGTTATGAATCTGTTCAAATCTCACTAGGTGAACTCTCTCCCCACCACCAACCTCCAGCTTTACTTACCTTTGCTGGGCTGTGTGCAAGCCACACATTAAAAGGGCATGACTTCCCCCAAAGTATCCGGAGAGGTGTAGTTTTCTAAGGATATTATGAATTATCAGGATACTTTAAGGAAGTCAGGTGCTTTTACTATCCCTTCAGGATTGGCATGAGATTAGTGGCTGGGGCCGAAATTGAGTGCGACCAACCCCACAACCCACAATGCACACATATTGGCAAACATCCCTCCTCAACTGATCCAGGCAGACCAGCTGTAATCTGCTTATCAGCCCCACTTCACACACCAAATGAGCAATCAGATGAAGGAAAGAAAGCTATTTGTATCCCGATCTAGGCACCTCAGCACATGTCTGCTTTATTTTTTATCATTTTTATTTGTTGTCCTCGTTGCCAAAATGAACGAGGTCTTGGGCTGCAGAACAATGTGTTAATCAAGTCTTCCAAGGTTGCTTAAATATAACAACTAAACAATGTGCATGAATGCAGGAAAGCACTATACAAAGTTCGGTATTATTATTATGCATTGAAGTTTCAAGTCACAGGGAGACCACCTGTGGCAAAAATTTGATTGGTAATACTTTTGGGACAGACATAAGAAAATGTTTCTTCACATAGGGTGTAATCAAGGAACCACATGTACACCACCGTGTGTTCCATTATGGAAGAAAAGTGCTTAATACAGTGGTACATCTGGTTGCGAACGGGATCCGTTCCGGAGCCCCGTTCACAACATGAGCAGAATGCAACCCACATCTGCACGTCTGTGCGTGCTGCGATTTGCCGCTTCTGTGCATGACGTCATTTTGACCGCCTGCGCAAGTGGCGAAACCCGGAAGTAAACCTTTCCAGTACTTCTGGGTCTCCGCAGGACGCAACCTGAAAAGACGTAACCTGAACCAAACATAACAAGAGGTATGACTGTAGAATAAAAAATAAATATGTGGTTATGATGACCACAGGCTAAGATGTCCTTAAAAGCGGATTAGGGCCAAATAGGACTCTCAAGGATAAAGGTTTCATGCCGCTAAATAGTTATGAGGGGAGACTGGCAACAGCCAGGGAGAGTGATCACCTTCATAGACCTGCCTATAGGCCTAGTAGATGCACCTGCCTGCAGGAAAGCTGGCTTAGATAGGCCTTTCATCTGATCCAACAGGTTTCTTCTTACCTCCTTAATTTCTATTGAAATTCTCCAAGTCACTGTCTTTCAGCCTAATGTGCCTCAGAAGGTTGTTGTGCGGATAAAATGGGGAATGGAGAACCCAGTATACTGCCTTTGAGTTCCTTGGGAGGAAAAAGGTGATGGGTAAAGAAAGAAAGAAAGAAAGAAAGAAAGAAAGAAAGAAAGAACAAACATTTCACCAGTGGCGCAATGACAAAATTCCTTCTACATCTACTTGCTTTGAGACCGTTGCTTCGTATGTTATGATATATAATACACAGAAGAAAGAGATTGCTGTATAAATATGATTTACCAAAGAGAAAATAATCCCCTTTTAAAAAGAGATTGGGGGGGGGATGAGGAGAGAAACCTACAGCTGTTTAGAATAGGACATATAGTTCAGAAAAGGAAATCTTTTTACAGTTATCATGACTGCAGCTAAAGAGGAAGTACAACCCAAATACAGAATTATTACTATGATTCTCATTATTTATACCCCGCCCATCTGGCTAGGTTTCCCCAGCCAGGGCAAAGTAAAGTATGTTCGTAGGAGGGTGCTAGGCAAGATTTGAATGCAAAAAGAAGATATTCCCAAACAAGAAGATGAGATTGTCATCATTTGCGAGCGGGCGGGGGGTTGAGATTCCTGTGTCCTTAACCACACCAGAAAATCAACAGGTACAAATTTCACACGGGGCAGGTGGGTGGGAGGGGCCGAAATAGGGTGCAAAAAACTTCCAGCGGTTGAATTCCTGCCCTGTTCGGAAACTCCCACCCAACCTTGTAAGCAAACGGAGGGCCACCCAGGGAAAGTACGCGGAGAGGCTGCGAAGTGGAGCAGAGCGCGACGAAGCGGGAGAAGCAGGAGCAGAAAGGAAGAGAAATTCGCCGCGCAAGGCGGAAAGGGATGAAAAGGGGCGACGACCGAGAACGCGGCGGGTCACGCGCGCGGAGCGTTGCGCAAGCAAGGGAGCCACGGCGTCGCGCAACCGCGGCCCTCCTCAGCCCGGACACTACCCGCCCGCCTGCCCGCCCGCCCGCGAGCGCGGCCCCCTACCCTTCTGCTGCCCGACAGCGGCCCAGGCTAAGGCCCGGTTCTGACACGGGCGGAGCGGCCCGCCCCGGCGTTCAATCCCAGCAGCGGCACGAGCCCCGCCCACAAAAGTCGCTCGAAGCTCTCCGGTCCCTCCCCATCACGTGCCGCGGCTTACCCAATAGGAACGAGATTTCCGCTTTGGACCGCTCTTCCTTCAAGCCCCGCCCCTCTCATGGCAACTGCTTCTGCTCCGGGCTGGCGGTGGGCGGAGCTGGAGGAGGGGGCTGGGCTTTGCGCCCGGCTCTGTTCCAACCGGTGATGGGACCCGCGGGGCGTGTTTTGGGAGACGGACAAACCGCGACTGGGGGGACTTAAAGGGTGTTACACACACGCGCGCGCGCGCCATGGTCCTCGGGAGTTTTCGGTGGCGGCAGCTGCTGCAGAAGTTGCGCGTCGCTATTCCTCTCCCCCCGGCTGGGCATTTGGCGCCCGCTCCGGTCAGGTTTTGGCACGCCACTGGCGCCAGCTATCGGCTCCCGGAGTCTGGCCATGGGCCTGCCAAGGGAAGGAGGGGTTGGGACGGCAACCGGAGCAGCTCTGGAGCAGGGGGCGACGAGGAAGAAGACGGGGAAGACGAGGACGGGCTGGACATAGATGAAGATCTGCTGGAACCGAGGCTGCCCACTCTCCCTCTTGACGCCCAGAAAGTGTTCATTGTTCATCCAGCTGTGAAATGGGGGCCAGGCAAGCCGCAGCTGACCACAGGTGTGATGCCACACAAGAAAGGTGGTGTGTCTGCAACGCAGCTGCGCCCAGCTTGCTTGCCCTCCTGTGTGTTGTACTCGCACATGGAGTAACGGTGTTGGCAACCAGGCATAGAAACCAGCCCAAGTCATTAACAAGTCAGCTGCCTCTCAGCCTAACCTACCTCTCAGGGGATTAAATAAGATGGGGTGGAGGACATCCATGCACACCACCTTGAGCTCCATAGGGAAAAGGGAGGGATATAGAGGCAATTATTGTTAATAATACTGTTAGGGTGACATGCATTCAGCCGAATTTGGGGTGACTTCTGCACAGGTTCATGGGACTCTGAGCACACGTGAAACTGACTTGGAACAGAAACAGACTGGTGTCTCCATCTCTAAACGTGACATTGCCTCTAGCTTGAAGGGGGTTAACATTCCAAGATTTCATTTCGTAGATGTACTTATCATTATAACTGTGTGTTTATGGATAAACAGATTTTGAAAATGGATGTTATTATGTGACTAGAACTGTATCGTTTTTCTCTCCCAACTGACAGCTGAACTACAACTAGCTGAGGCTGCTGCTCTCATAAACACCATACGGAACTGGACAGTGGTAGATAAAATAATCCTTTCTACAAAAGTTCCTGACAAGAAATTTATCTTTGGTAAAGGGAATTTTCAGCTTCTGACTGGTAAGACAATACCTGTAGGAAGCTTTGAAGTTTTTTTCTTTTCTCCTTTAAGTCTTCACATTACCATTTCCATAAAATGAAACAAAACCTCATGGTATCTAACCATAAGATACCATAGGATCTTATGTAGTAATTTAATTTAATAGTAATTTAAATGCTACATGTTCTAAATCAGTTTTGTTTTGTTTTTAATGGCTATAACTTTGAAAGATATCACTGTGACTGTTTCAGTGAAATGTTTAGGTTTGCTGTAATATATAACAGTTGACTGTACATAATAGACTGGTTCAGTTTAACTCTCTGTAACCTGCGGCTTATTAAATTCTGAGCAAGCTTTCTGCATGTGGACTACCCGCTTCCCCCTTCCCTGCATGCACCAGCTGTTGCACTTTTGTTGTTTTCTAATGCACCCAAATTGGGGAAACAGATTAATATCCATATACATTAATCCAACATCAGATACTGGTAGTGGTTCAAGTATAATGCTATAATCTGGCTATGTGCAAGAGTGAGTCAGATGTTTTCCTAGCAAATGACTGGTGCTGAAACTCTTGCCTTGCCTGAGGGTGTGAATTGTCCCTAGGAATGTGATTGATGAGTATTTGTAGGACACTGCAGAGGGAGTGGGTGCCTGCCCTGCCAGTCCTTGAGAAATGCCTAAAATGCAGGGCTACTAGTTCACTTTAAAAAAAAAAGTCAATATGTTACAAAATTATGTATCTCAATACTTTTCATTTAGATAAGATTAAAGGACTGTCAAACGTATCATCTGTCTTCGTAAATGTTGAAAGGCTTTCTCCTCTAACAAAGGTAATCCAAAGTTTTATATCTAAGCTAACAAGTCTTCCTTCGTGGTTCTGGAATATTTTTATTATATTGATATAGTGTGAATGTAGCTAAGAATCTGCATAAATCATTGATTTAGTAGTAGTCCAGAAGTCGAGAAATAACTCTGATTTTATTCGCTAGCTGTTGAACGGGCTAAGTAAACCTGCATAGGAATGGACTATGACAGAGTATGATGTTTGCTTCATGGCTAAACATCACTAAAATTTACCTAAATATGTTTCCATATTCCATGTGTTATTGCCTTTTCATGCATCAGTTTGTAATATACACATGAAAAACTGGACTAGGAATTCTATTACTTGCACCTCAAATACTTCCTTGTGATGACATTTCCCCTCTGTAGCATAAATACAGACCACACAATGTTGTAATGCAGTAGTTTACTCAATCCACTCCACTAGGTACCAGCTGCTGGTGGGAGCAGGGAAACTCAGAATGCAAAAGTGCCCGGTGATATGCTACATATTCACACATGCTACGCCAGAGAAGAGGAAACGCATCATAGGTGGTGACTTGGGTATAGGTGAAACCATGTCTAGAAAGGCTTATGGAGCATAGAGCCTTCTTCAGAATATATTGCTCCTGTGTTGTCCAGCAAAGGGCCAGGGATACATAGACCTCACTCCCATGCCTTTGCATTAACAACATGACGGTGTGCTGATAAGAAACTTTGCACAAAGCCTTCTATGCAGTCCAGAAGTCTGTGCAGTTCAGTTTCCAGGTCACATAGAAGCCTTTGCACGTACAGCTGTACGTGTGAAGGGTCTGTTGGTACAGATAGTTGTGTTGTTCGCATGAAGCTATGGGATGAGGCTACTTGGTCCATCCCCATTCCAGGAGTGACATCTTCTATATCAGACGGCTATAAATATGCAGGAAATGAAGCACGAGGTTTTGCTTTTGCCACTTTCAGTGGCGTGAGCTGTTCTGATAGGTTTTACAATCAAGTCCTTAAAGCCATTAGATGCTACTTTTACAGCAGTACATTGTTAAAATTCTGAATTCCATCAGAGAGAGCCAGTGTGGTGTAGTGGTTAAGAACGGTAGTCTCGTAATCTGGGGAACCAGGTTCGCGTCTCCGCTCCTCCACATGCAGCTGCTGGGTGACCTTGGGCCAGTCACACTTCTCTGAAGTCTCTCAGCCCCACTCACCCCACAGAGTGTTTGTTGTGGGGGAGGAAGGGAAAGGAGATTGTTAGCCGCTTTGAGACTCCTGAAGGGGAGTGAAAGGCGGGATATCAAATCCAAACTCTTCTTCTTCTTCTTCTTCTTCTTCAAATTCACAGGCAATATAAAAACCTTCAGTTTATTTTATCTTTTAAAAGAAAGAACTTGAAGAAGCCTGGCAAGTGAAGGTCTTTGACAGATACACAGTCGTCCTTCATATTTTCCGCTGCAATGCTCGAACAAAAGAGGCAAAGCTCCAGATAGCATTGGCTGAAATCCCACTTCTAAGGTACTTGAAGCAATGCACATTTCATGTTAGTATCTGAACAGAAAGCAGAAACGCTTTCAGATAATAACTTAACATTGACATGCCTCTTGTGTAATATACGGATAGATGTAGTTAACGACATTACAAAGCTTAGGTCAGTCTTTCCGAGCCTGGTGCCATCCAGATGTTTGGAACTACAATTCCCATCAGCTGCAGCTACAACAGACCATGTTGGCTGAAGCTGATAGGAGTTGTAGTCTGAAATATCAATAGAACACCAAACTGGGGAAGACTGGTTTGTATGCTTTATTTGAAAAAAATAAAATAAAATATAACATGGCAGCTTACAACATATAAAAGCAGCTTTAGCAGTTACCTTTTTTTGGTAAAAGTTATATACATGGATTTTTTTTATCATTACAGTTTTTTATGAGTGCTTATTCGGCACTTCATGTCCTTTCAGGGCTGTGTATGTAGTTTTCAGAAGTTCTGATAGACCTTTAACATACTTTTTTATGTGTGAAAGCATCATCAGCATAGTACCATAAAACAGATTTCTTTGTCAATGAAAGTATCACTGTATGTTTAAACGGTCAGAAAGAATCACAGACTGGCTCTTATCTTAGCTAATGTTAATTATGTGTAAGATTACAGTCCTATGCCAACTTAGCTGGGAGCAGGTGCTGTCAAACTCAGTGGGGTTTAACTTCTGGCTAGGCATGTATAGGCTTGTGCTTTAAAGGTAAAGGGACTCCTGACCATTAGATCCAGTCGTGGCCGACTCTGGGGTTGTGGCGCTCATCTCGCTTTAATGGCCGATGGAACCGGCGTACAGGTCATGTGGCCAGGTCATGTGGCCAGAATGACTAAGCCGCTTCTGGCGAACCAGAGCAGTGCACAGAAACGCCGTTTACCTTCCCGCTGGAGCGGTACCTATTTATCTACTTGCACTGGTGTGCTTTCAGACTACTAGGTTGACAGGAGCTGGAACCGAGCAACAGGAGCTCACCCCATCACGGGGATTCGAACCACCGACCTTCTGATCAGCAAGTCCTAGGCTGTGTGGTTTAACCTACAGCGCCACCCACATCCCTAGGCTTGTGCTTTAGATCTCATTAAAAGCAATGGTATTTACTTTAACTCCAACTAACTTCTTGCATTGTTTTCAACTAATTTTATCTGAGTTGCATCCATTGTAACTTAACTGTCAATAGACTTTTATGGCCACTGAAAGGCATATTAATTTTTTTATCCCTCAGGACCAATGTAAGAAATGATGTCAATCGGTTGGATCAGCAGAGAGGTGGCTCAAGATACATTATGGGTTCAGGTAGGCTGCATTTATTGTGGAAATTAATAGTAAAAAAAAACTCCATCACTATTGCAGTCAAGGGCTTTGATGCAAACACTGATTACCACTCACAAGCAGTTTGTCTTTATGGAACTGTTCTTGTAATGATTCCTTTAGAGCCATGCATATGAAACACGTTCGCTTAGACTTGGTTCTGTGGATTCTCCAGGAAAGTCTGTGGCCTGGTTAGCACGTAATGCTAATCTATACCATAGCTAAGCATGAATTGCTGCTGCCTTGCTCTTCCTCCGATTCTGCTGTTGCCATGCTACCTGGAGATAAGCCGTGGTTTGGTTTGGCGTTGCATCCAAATCCAACTCATGGTTTGTGTCCTGACAAAGCATGAGCTAAAGCCAAGCTTTTTTTCTTGGCTTACCCGTGGCTCTTTGTTTACCATGACCTTGGGTTCAGAAATAATGTCAAGCCAAAACCATGGCTTAGCTCCAGGTAGCAGGACAGTAGCTGGAGGAACGATGCAGGTGTGATGTCTGCTCTGAATACCCACATACTTGCCTACTCATGATTTGGCTTAGCATTATGTGAGAACTGGGGTAAGAATAAAAGGGAGTCTGGCATCATTTTTACAGATCTTTCCTGAAAAAGGCATGCCTGTGCTAGTATGTTCAAGGTTAAAGACTATTCTAGCTGCAATAGGCAGGTGTGGCAGTCATGTTCAATGTTCTATACATCTAAGCAATACAGTGGTACCTCAGGTTACAAACACTTCGGGTTACAGACTCCGCTAACCCGGAAGTAGTACCTCGGATTAAGAACTTTACCTCAGGATGAGAACAGAAATCGCGCGGCGGCAGCAGGAGGCCCCATTAGCTAAAGTGGTACCTCAGGTTAAGAACGGTTTCAGGTTAAGAACGGAACTCCGGAATGAATTAAGTTCATAACTAGTTACCACTCTATACACACTTTTTATTGTGTTCCACCAACTGCTGAATCCTACATATCCCTTCCAAAATTTTATTTTCATATACAGTGGTACCTCTGGTTGTGAACGGGATCCATTCTGGAGGTCCAGCCAAAGTTTTCTCAACCGGAGAGACCTCTTCTGCGCATGTGCGTGCAGCAGTAGACCACTTCTGCGCATGTGCGAGTGGCGAAACACTTCCGGGTTTGCCGCTTTCGCAACCCGAAGTTTACATTACCCGAGGGTAACGTAACCCGAGGTTCCAGTGTATATTAAAATTCTTTATATTATCATTACTGATGATGGAAACTATTATATTTTAACAAAAATGATACATGACTTTTCGGATTGTTTCCAGCTTTTATTTTTACTGTTGTGTGATTATTTTTTAAAAATAATAATTTTGCAAAGACTTAATCTTTGGTGTCACCCTTGTTTCCCTCATGTGTTCCAAATGGGTGATTTTTGCTTTGCTGCTACTTGCTTTTCAGGTGAAACGTTCATGGAAATGCAACTTCGCCTCTTAAAAGAAAAGGAACTAAAAATTCGAAAAGCACTAGAGAGGCTTAGAAGAAAAAGGCGCTTACTCAGAAGTCAAAGAAGAAAGTCAGAGTTTCCTACTATTTCAGTAATGGGCTACACTAATTGTGGTAGGGAACAGCACCACAAATGCTTATGTTGCTAGTATTTAAGTACTTGCCGGAAATTCATGTAAATGTGAAGAGAGCTTTGTGTAAGGAAGTATTAATTCTTGGACTGTAACATGTAACCATGCCAGTTCTTCTCAAGAAAACAAAGTGCTTTTTTGTTACTTAGTAGGGCTTCCCGCATAGCTAAAATCCTTGATAAATGGTAGTGCCTAAGCCTCTTTGCAAAGTTTTCACATTTTGCATTTGACATGTGTGGAAGGGGATTCCTGAACAGCCATCTGTGTTTATTGTGTAGTATTATTTCAGAAAATAACTTACAGGGAGTAGCAGATCCCACCACAAGATAGGTGGAGCCTGATATGTAGGAGAAAAAGAACTGAAAACTGCAGAGATTTCAAGGACAGCTAGAAAATAAGACAGAAGCAGCGAAAGTGCGCTAAAGGGGAAATGCAAGCTGTTTAGGACCTCGGGGTTTCCTGTTACTGGTGTTGAAACAGCCCTCTCATCAATCGCAGCTCTGATTTCACTCCTTGGCTGCAAATGCTGACAGGTGGAAGCAGGCAGGCTGGCTCATTTCACAGAAAGGTGCTGCACACTTAGCTCCATAGCTTTCTTTGGGGAAGGGAAGGGACTCGTAACCTGGAACCCCCTACAAGTCATATAAAGACTCACCGGCACACTTCCTTCTGGTCAAATGAAACCTGACGGATCATGATCTCCTGAACACCTGTCCGTAACACACTGATGTGCACCGACATATAGATTATAAAATAGTATTGAAATGGTGGCTGGTTTTGTGCTTCTATAAATGACAAGTCTCCATCCCATTAACTCCCCCCCCCCCTTTATAATTGAGGCTGGTTCAGCTTTCACTTCCTTCCTTCCTTACTTTCTGTTAGGTAAAACCACTCTAATCAAGGCCCTTACTGGGGATTCAGCACTGCAGCCTCAAGATCAGCTCTTTGCAACACTGGACATTACAGCCCACGCTGGCCTCCTGCCATCCTGTCTGACTGTCCTGTATGTTGACACGATTGGCTTTCTGTCTCAGCTGCCCCATGACCTCGTGGAATCGTTTTCAGCTACATTAGAAGATGTAGCCTGCTCAGTAAGTACAACCACCACCATTTAACAGACATGGAGCCTAAAAGCCAATTTGGGAGAAATTACTCTTTAGGTGGGTGCAAATACTGGTCCCCTGGATACTAGCACTTGTTTCTGAGGAATTTATAGGCTTCTGTTTAACTAACCTACAGGAAGAGTTGAGGACTGCAACATACTGCGCTCAATTTGTATTGGACATTGTCATAAGTGAGGACGCGGGTGGCGCTGTGGTCTAAACCACTAAGCCTAGGGCTTGCTGATTGGAAGGTTGGCAGTTCGAATCTTTGCGACGAGGTGAGCTCCCGTTGCTTGGTCCCTGCTCCTGCCAACCTAGCAGTTCAAAAGCAAGTCAAAGTGCAAAGTAGATAAATAGGTACCGCTCCAGCAGGAAGGTAAATGGTGTTTCCGTGCACTACTCTGGTTTCACCAGAAGCGGTTTAGTCATGCTGGCCACTTGACCGGGGGGGGGGGGCTGTCTGCAGACAAACGTGAGCTCCCTTGGTCAATAAAGCAAGATGAGCGCCACAACCCCAGTGTCGTTCACGACTGGACTTCACTGTCAGGGGTCCTTTACCTTTACCTTTACCTTTATTGTCATAAGTGAGGACTTTAGATACTAAGTTTTTAATCTGTTTAGAAAAATATCAAACCTAAGGGGGGCAACTCACCCAACCCCCGTAATAGTTATTACATTGATTCTTACATTGATTTCCAAAAACAACCTAGATATGCTGAACTGCTTGCTAACTTCAACCTTCTTGGGTCTGTCTCAGAAGTAGGTTTATTTTAAGCCCTCATTTGTGTCACATATCTTAAATACTACAGAGTAATGCAAGAGAATTTGACGAAAGGAGCTTTACATGGGTGTGGTTTTGGTTCAGTTTTATCTGGTTGGAGGCATCCGTTTAGCTTTTTCAAAAGTTTCTTTTTCCTGGTCTATTTTTCCTCTGTTGTTCCAAGGACTTTCACCTCTAGCCTTAGGAGAAGGTCAAATTGCTTAGGGTCTATAGTTAATGTTAATATATGCTAGAGATGAAAGCAATTTCTACTTCTTAGGAAAGTAAACAGGCACTCTAGAAATTAGCCAAATAATACTTCACCTAGAGTTCAGTTTTGTACCTCATCAAATAGCAGGATGAAACACTATCCTTCTCTCTTACAGCTCTCTTTTAAAAGTCAAATAACTCAGCACCTTTTGGGGCATGCATATTATTTGTTACTAGGATTTAATTGTACACGTGAGGGATGTTAGCCATCCAGAAAGCAGCCTCCAGAAGGAAAGCGTGCTATCGGTTCTCAGGAAACTTAATCTTCCCAACCACCTACTGGAGTCAATTATTGAAGTTCACAATAAAGTGGATTTGATAAATAGGTAAGAGGTAACAGAATGTTATTGTCTATATCTCCCAGCTATCTCAGTTCTTAATCAAGTTAAACTAGAGTATTGCAATGAGCTGCAATGTGCCAGATTCATTTTCTGCATTGCTGGCAAAACGCCACGGCCCTGTCTACCTGGACAAGAGCCAAAAGTCAGTGGGTGGAATCCCTGGCACTCATGGAAGGGCTTTTGATCCATCAGACACCTCCACACTGGTCTGGAAAATCCTTCCACTCTCTGGAGGGCTACAAGGGTTAGCAGAGGCTTCTGCCGAGTCAAAAGGTCTTCCATGAATGCAGGGCGGATGGTTGAATTCCACCCAGCATGGCCAAAAATTGATACATTTTCTCTAACTCACAATGGCAAATGACTGCTAGGTGGAATCCAGCACACAACAGTTTGTGTTTTATTGATTTCCTCAGTTTTAAACGTTATTTAAATATAAATTATGTTGTGTCCTTTAAACTGGGTTGACTGGTTTACGAGTTTCTTCGTTTATAAATGTCAACAAAATAGAAATAAACCATTTAATATTTACAACCCTCAAAAGAGCTGCTTGCTTTTAAAGAGGCTCAGAAGCATGCAACACTTTGGGAATTGAAAAGTTGCACTTACAGAAGATCATAATGAAGAAAAAAGTAATTTGTACTACATTTACGGTGAAGACAGATGTAGCACCTGAGCTATGTGATTGGTTTAAGAGCGAAAGAACCTTGCATTTACTTCAATATTTTTGATACTAGATAGTGGTAGGAACCGGAGTCAACCACATGCATGATCAAGTTTGATTTTATACCCAAATTTTACCATTCTTCTGATCCTGATACTCTTGAATTTTCCCCAAACAAAATGATCTTGGAGCTTAATTCCAGAATCTTCTTCTTACATAGAATGGAATCAAAATATGAGCATCATCTTAATATGTCTGAAACATTCCTAGGCCCACAGCAACAAAACACACTGTGTATCAACTATATTGTTTCCTGCTGCCAAGACCTGACTTTCTGACCTCTGCTTTCTTTGAGGTACCATCCGGCTGAGCCAGAAGCCATGGCCATTTCTGCTCTCCTCGGGCATGGTTTAGAAGAATTAAAAAAGGAAATAGACAGCAGAGTTTTGAAAGTAACTGGGAAAAACATTATGACAATTAAAATCGATCTATCTGGACCTCAGCTCAGGTAAGGATACTTACTGGTTACGGGGCGTTTGTTGTAGAGCAAATTTGTATTGAGGATCTTTTTCATCAAACGCAGATAGCTTTTAGGTCTTTCGCCACAGCAAAGTTTTAGCCATCTTTAAAAAATAGCTTCATTTTCCTTGCCAAACCCACAGCTTGCCTGTGTTCTGCTGGTTCTGTTGTAACAGTTAAAGCTGAAAGGATTCCCTTTTTGGTGTGTTAGTTAGCTTTCTTGACCTTGAGTCTGGTGAAATATGTCCTTGGGTGCCACCAGGCCAGTAACTTGTAATCATGCTGCTGCTGCTGCTGCTGCTGCTGCTGCTGCTGCTGCTACACAACACAATGTTTCCCATTGATTGTCTAGGCTGCAGTCACAGGACTGCTTTGTTTCAATGTAGAAGGAAGCTAAGGAGTTCTTATTCTTCATATTGGTTTAGGGAGCCCCCAACCCTACCCTACCTCCTTCCTGTGCCCACCTCACGCAAAGTATTTACGAGTATTGTGCAAAGTGAACTGCAATCCTGATTTGGAGCATTTGCTCAGACCAGGGAACTGCTTATTAATCCGAGCATGCAAGGGTAGGAGTGAGTGCATAAGCACACAGTGTTCCTAATACGCCAGAGATTGGTTTTTGTCTGCATACAGCCAATGTCTATAAGGCACTCACTGTTTTCTGCCTTTCTAGTTGGCTCTACAAAGAAGCGACAGTGCAAGATGTGGATGTTGTTCCTGAAGATGGTACAGCCAACGTGAAGGTGATCATAAACAATTCCACTTTGGGCAAATACAAAAGACTGTTTCCTCGATCAAGTTATTCCTCTTGCAGTTAACAAGATAAATTACCTTTGCAGAGAGTCTCTGTTTAATAGGTATTACAGAGCTGTTAAACACACACACACAGAGAGAGAGAGAGAGAGCGCTTTGCTAGAATATAGAGCTTCATCCTGTTTGCTTCAGACAGACCAGGAACTGTTTGCCTTGAATTGCTGAAGAAGTGTATTTGTGAAAATGTCATGAGACAGTTGCAACACTTTCGGTTTATGGGGAATTGCATAAAACCACCCATTCTTGGCAAAGGGGCAGATCTATTCAACTGCTTATATGCAGGGTTTGTTATCAGTCAGAAAGCTAATTTTTAATCAAAGTGAATGTTGTTTTATCAGAAACGTTGCCGTGATTTTCCAGACTGCTAATGCTGCTCTAACTTCCGTATTACAATTCCTGACACTTTGTTAAGAAGTACTTACTTATTTGGAGAAGAAAAGTCCCAAAGTTTTATATTACAGCCCTGGGCTCCGCTCCTTTAACAAAAATAAATATTTAATGTCTTGAGGGGAAACTTGATTGTAGCTCTATTTTTTTCACTTAGAACTGTTAACACTGACTAGGGATTCTGGAATACATTAGTCAGCCTTTCTGCTGCTGTTCCTTTCTTATACCCTTCATAGAAGTAGGTTAGCTTTTTCTGTAACGCTGCTACATAGTGGTTGAAGTCCAGTGCTCTTATTTATTCAGTATGACTCCCTAAGGTTTGCTTTTGGAACCAATATTGCCCTTCCTGTTGCCTACCGTGGTGAACATGATGCTCTAGCTAAACATTTTGTTCCTTGTTGTTGTGGTTGTTGTTTAGTCGTTTAGTCGTGTACGACTCTTCGTGACCCCATGGACCAGAGCACGCCAGGCACTCCTGTCTTCCTAGTGTTCCTAGTGGTTCCTAAACCATGAACTTCAATCACATTCCTTATTTTTCCATAAGTAAGCCTTGATGAATTTGGTAACCCTGCAGAATTTTACAGACTTAGTGTAGCTGAGCACGCAATCAAGAGTCGCTGTCTCACTTAGCATGCAGCTTTTTGGGAACTTGATACAGCTTGGCTTTCGAACCAAGAAGAAAAGCTGCGCACGTCTTTTAAAAGCTTTCAAGATGAGCCAATTCCTTAACTGTGGGAGCCTGCATTCCTGGTTTTCCATTTTTGTATCACCCATATTCTCCCAGATCGCAACAGCATAGAATGCTGCTCTGCCTGTGGTTGCCAGATGCCTGTCCCAAACACTCAATGTTTCACAGTAGTATATCCCCTGGTAGATTGGAATGCACAGATCTTTTCGAGCAGGGCTTTGGGAGATTTTATATTAGTATAGTGCAATTACTGCACTAAATGCTTCCCAGGAAAACTGGGTCTTTTCATAGAAATTTCCATGAGTTTCATGGAGCCACCTTCGGTTTATCCATATCCTAGCTGCAAGCAAAATCTTCAGAACATTCCTATGAGGTAGGTGGGTTATTTATGGTTTTTGTTTCTTCTTCTTTTTTTTTTGAGATAGCATGCTAGGAGTTAACCCAAGCATGCATCCAAGCTGCAATGCTATTTTAAACATTTTCTATTAAGGCCTATCACGTTTTCCACAAAGTTATTTTTTTCTATGAAGTCTCCAGCAATTATGTTGATACAGTCTTTCTTGGATCCAGGGCGCTGTTTTTTAACCCACTGATTTAGGAATGGAAGAGCAGGAAGAGTCATTTTCTTAACAGATCCACGTAGATGTGCGAGAATATAACCTAAATCTCCAGTGAGGTTGATTCCTGCAACAAATAATCCCGCTGTAGGGAAAAAAGAAAAAAGAGAATTGCTAGCTGAAATTCCTGTGATTTTATTCCCTTTTGGTTATGTGTTTTCTGAACCAGCATAGAGTGTCGTTATTTATTTTAGCAAGGAAGAGCAGACTTGCTCCCTTTCTACCACTATGTTGGTTCTGCTGCATTCACAAACCACAGAGAGCAAGCCAGATATTACTTTTGCCATTTATTTATCCATCTAGTAGACCACCCCATTGACCACATATCTGCATAGTTCACAAAATTTAGACGATTGTTTTACTGTATCTGATGAAAAACAAAACGAAACCCTCAATATAAAATCCACATAAAACCAACACAAGGAGCATAAAATCATTCTAAAAGGCCACCCGGCTAAAAAAGAAGAGATTAGTTCCATGGACTAAAACACAAATTTAAAAGGTATGGGGATGTGCCCTACAGTGCAGCTGAGTACAGACTGTGGCTCTTAACTCAGCAGTTGATCTTCATTTTTTTCTAGATTTTTTCTAGATTTTCATTTCAAGTACCAGAGATGGGCACTTAAGAGCAGAACTGACATGGATGAGCACAACTTGCTTCTCAGAAGAGAAAATCAAGTTGCCTGCCCATGAGCAATTCTGCTCAGTTGTAAGCTACCCTTTCTCCTGGACCCAAGCACTCCACCTCCTATTTGCAGAATTTGGATTCCAACCCCCATCAGCCCCAGCCAGCTGGCCATTTGGGAGATCAAAATGCAGCAATTACCTGGGCGACCATTCTTTTTCCTCATCTCCATGTAACGGATAAGCTCTGCCGCTGTTGTTTTATTTCCCCACCAGTAGGGAATCGCGGGCCACAACTCACAGTGCTTTGTCACTTGTCCTGGATCGTCATAGGACAGAATAACCTGGTAGCCAGAGGACCACATGCTCCGTAGGGTCGGAGTGACCTGAAAGATAAGGGAAGTCAACATACTGAATTCATGTTGCTCAACAGGAAGGATGAGGATCAAGTTCAAGGCAGCTCTGTGGAACCTCAAGTTCCAAGTCATACTTCCTATGACTTCCCTAATTGTATAGCAAAATATATGACAGTAAGATGGCTGCAAGTGGATTGGAAGACACTTTTGAGGATAAGGCCACTGAATTCATGGAGACTCTTCCTCCACCCCTTTCCATGGACTATGTACTTTTAATATAACCATTGCTAGTTTGATGCCCATCCACTAACTTAGGACTGGGGTCTATTCAAAAACCAAAGGACCTTTCTTCCTTTCCTACTTAAGTACGTTTTTTAAAAAATCACAGCACAATTCACTATACAGGAGCCAACTCCTAGGGACTGAGGTCCCTTCAGCACCCTCCACCCCAATAAAATATTCGAAGGGGGGGGTCCAAAGTTAATGGGCATTGGTATACAAATAGTGTAAATGTGCTGCATTATGTGATCAATTATGTAGGGCAGGGCTTACCTGCCTCTTCCCCCGCCCCCATATTTTATTCAAGTTGGCACCCCCAATTCATTATCCATACACCCATGTGGAGCAGGCTACAGAATTGTCTGTGGTACTGCCTGCGAGTAAATCCCATTGCTATCAATGGAGCAACTATTCAGTGATACGTTTTACATTTGACCAGATACTGAACACCCCCACCAAACCTGGAAAAAGCTTACTTCAGCCAGGAGATGATTGGTGCTCATTTTGGGAGGGTAGATTAGGTCTTGTATCCTGTGTTTTACTCGCAGGCTCATTGAAATTAAGCCACATGACAAAATTAGGTCCATCACTTTCAATGGGTCTATGCAGGGTAGAACTTAATTAGATGCAACCATGTAAGTTGCCATTATTGTTTTGCAGCTTCTTTCTTTTTTTAATGTAGCACACCTTTAAGGAATTAACTACGTCAACATGTTTACATGCCGAAACATTTAACATCTTAGTAATGTCGGTAATAGCAAAGCATAATTTAATTTGTGCTAAGGTTGCGCTCTGGAATCTGTTTTCAAAAATGTTAGCAGATGAAGAGTCGTGGAAAAATGTTAGCGGACAAAGAGTTCCTTTCCATTTTAACTAGCTTCAGTCTGTATCCACCAATTGGATAGTGCGCCTCAAGTCTCAACACTTCTTTTTTCATTTTAAGAAATTAAACACTATTGCCATTGAATCACAGGGCATCTTTTGAAATCCTATTGACCAAAAAGGATGTGGGTATTGATATTAATATGTACAGAATCTCCTTCAATTAGAGCATAGTTCGAGGATATGTACATGAGCAATCCTATTTATTTCAGTGTATCATCCTGAACAGGCCAGTGTGAATAAGGCTTCTACAATCTTGAAACTTCACAACCAAACATTCCAAGCAACTTACATTTCTAGGACACAGTTTGCCACTGAAGATTTCCTTTGTACGGGAGACCAAATGGCGGTGATGGTCCTCATCTAATCCATCAAAATTTCTGAAAGCTAGAACGACAACCTCCCAGGGGTGGTTTCTTAACCATCGTAAAATATCCCACAGGACATCCTGCAAAAGCCAACACGAAACAAGTAAAATAAATAGCTGCTAAGTGCTACGAGGAAACTGAAACAAACAGCAACCTGTAATTGATGAATTTCGCAAGTGACACTAAGTTGCATACTACAGATACAGTGATGTTAATTGTGCAGGATTGGAATTTTTTTTACACATTTCCTGTTTGACATATGTTAGCTAACGCAAGCCGAGTATATTATCTACACTGTATGCAGGGATGTGGGTTTGCCGATCAGAAGGTTGGCGGTTTGAATCCACGTGAACGGGTTTGAGCTCCTGTTGCTCTGTCCCAGCTTCTGCCAACCTAGCAGTTCGAAAGTATACCAGCGCAAGTAGATAAATAGGCACCACTGTGGCAGGAAGGTAAACGGCATTTCCATGTGCTCTGGCTTCTGCCACAATGTTCCATTGTGCCATAAGTGGTTTAGTCATGCTGGCCACATAACCCAGAAAGCTGTCTGTGGACAAACGCTGGCTCCCTCGGCCTGTAAAGCGAGATGAGCACCACACCCCATTGTCACCTTTGACAGGACTTAACTGCCCAGGGGTCCTTTACCTTTACCTTGTCTACAGTAAAGACAGCTAAAAAAACAAAAAAACACTTGATGTAATTGCAACTATAGAATAATCTTGACTAAATTGTGGGATCTTGAAAATCTCGACTTTAATTTTCAAGTCTAAGTGGCAAGTAACCTGTCCTTATGACACAGCCGAGTATTTCTGCCCTGTTTGCATTACTGTCTGACAGGAAGAGTTATTCAACAGTGGAACAGACTCCCACGAGAGGTGGAGGTTTTTAAGCAGAGGTTGGATGGCCACCTGTCATGTAAGATTAAGTTGAAGTTCCTGCATTGCATATGCCAAAAAACAAAACAAAACCACAAACCAAAACAGAAGAGGTATCCTAGCTCAGAAGGCCTTTTGGTTTAAAAGGCTCATATTAACATCTGTTGCATAGTCTCAAATCCTATTGACATCAAATCCATTTGGCACACATAACAGAGCAATCAACTTAGGGGTGGGTTGCTCAATCATTATTTTCCAATAAATATGGCAGTGTTATAATTAGAACCTAAAGTTAACCACAGATCAAATACAATACAAAAAAACCCCAGAACATTCATCACATAGTAGGCAGAATTAATGAGGCATTTGATTTAATAATTAAAAAAAGGATCTGATTAATTAGATACATAAGGTGTGATCCAAAGATTCTTGAGTGTACCCATCTACAGAGACTTCTTTTTCTCTAGCCTAACTGGGAAGGAAAGTGAGCCACAAAGACAGAAATCAATATTTTTCTCCACTTGCAACTTGCTTTTCCTTCCATGCTGGGTGGCACTTGATCAAAGTGAGCTACAGGATATTCTGGGGAGAGGTGTCAGGACCACATTGGGCAAGGCTGGAGGCTGCATGCCGTCCTCAAGCTGTGGTTTTCCCACCTCTCCTCTACATGGAAGGGAAAGGCTGTATGCACCAGAATTCCTTTTCTGTCCATGTGGTGTGCTCCCTGGCTCATTAAAGAAAGAAAGAAAACACAGAGGAAGCTTCTGTGTGTACAGAAATCTCCATAAAGGCCAGTGCACCCAAATATTTGGCAAACCCAATTGTCTAGTTCTCACTTAATTGGTAAACCATGTTTTAGCACTACACACACCAGGAAGTAGCCACAAGTCTTGGGCTCACACATTCTTTGCTTTCCTTCTGGACAGCCGGGAGAAGGAATTTGGACCAGAGATTGCCACATAAAGCAAACTTGTTAGCTTCAGACACTGTGGCTTGAAGTTGGTTTGTTCTAAAACTGACCAGAGTTTGTTTTGAACCACAGTCTGCATATCTATTATTCTTGGAAATCTAGGTACACCAGCATCTCAGTATTTTGAAAAACAATCTGTTCCAACCTCTTGGAAACTAGAAGGCCAATGAAAGAGAAGCAGAAGTGTGTTTTAATTCATGCTTTGCAAAGCCAGTCAGGCAATTCTGAGAAGCTGATTCATATTTTGAACACTTAGGGTTAGTAATGTTTGTCTGCTGTAATTGTTGCTTAGCCTGCTGTGGAATCCTAATAATCTTCAAACAGATTAAAAATATGAAAGCCAGACATCACAGGGAATTGCTATGTTATACCTGAGTCAACATGGTAATTGCTGAATCTTTAGTAAGTCTAAATTTTGGGTCTTATTGAAATGGTGGATGCCTGAGAAAAAAGCTTTTTGAGAGCTGCGCTTTCTAGCCATAACACATTTGGTTAGGTTAGCTTCAATAAGCTAACAAGTTAGCTGTGCCTTAACTTAAATCCCATTCAGTGGGAGCTAAGCAAAAGTAACTTAGTCTGGATCTATCCTTATGATATTTATAAAACAGCATAACAGTAGCCAATATTCCAGTCAACTGCATCTTCACAGCTACCAAGATTCTTGCAAATGAATTGCAACAGCCCCAATCCAGAAAAAAAGAGACGTGCACAGACAAGATCAAAAGCAATGGGGCAAGTTTGTAGATTTTAATGGAAATAAAGCACTGCTGGTTTTTTTCTGAACAGGGCCATTGCTACAGAATGAATACAAAATACCCAAGCTGGATATTGAAGGCTCTCTGACTTTAACATGCCTTCGGTCCTCAAGGCCACCCTGAGCTCCTTTGGGAGGAAGGGAAGGATATAAATTTAATAAAGAATCGTAATCATGCATGTTGGTTTTAAACTTTCATATTGTGGTAAAGTCATCAAGGACCTTGGATTTTTCTAGACAAGCTCCACTGAATGGGATCCATGTAAAACACAGATGTGCCTAAGCAGCGCCCTTTTCATTCCAACAGGACGTATGCAGAAGAACATCCAAAGAAGTCCTTAGTTCTATATTTCCACACTACAGACTTGAAGGAGCGTCTCCTTGAACTTTGACACTAAAGATCATTTGATACAAAAAAGGGGGGGGGGATTAACATCTTTTCCAGGCTATAATGGCATTCAATAACTTCCATTCCAATACAGATCCATTGCACTCTGTAATGAAAATCATGGCATCAGTGACCATGATCTGGACTGTAGGAAGGTAGTGTATTCCCTGCACTCACAAACAGACCTTGGTCTCTAGTGAGCCAGCACCCATACCAAGCCCTGGGAGCACATAAGTGAAGTTTCTGATTCACCTGGTACAGATGTGGTGCTTTCTCTGCCAACAGGACATGGTACAGCCATGGCAACCATGCATACGTATACATGCATATAATACAATGTATAATATGCAAATGACCAGACCAACTAGTCCTCCTTAGTATGCATGGGATGTCTAGTTGCAGCACTGTTTGCAGGATCATAGGGGTCAGTACTCTCTGCACTGGCTGCAGAATCAGGCAAATTACCTGGCACCTGCCTGATCCAATACACAGCCTGATAGTTCCAAAAGCCAATGGTAAAACTGATGGAATTACTCTTCCTCAAATGGGATATGCCCCCACACAAGGCTGTTACAGATGAGACATTGAGGCATACATGCAACTTTTTCACCTGCACCATGAAGGGGCTGGCACATGCCCCATATTACTTAAATAGTAGTTAGATCAGGGCTGGGGGACCTGCAGCCCTCCAAACATTGGGCTACAGCCTCCATCATCCCTAGCCAATGGATGAGGCTGATGAGAGTTGGGAGTACAACATCTAGGGGAGTTAGATCATTACAGTGGTACCTCTGGTTGCGAACAGGATCCGTTCTGGAGGCCCGTTCGCAATCTGAAAAGAACGCAACCTGCACCTGTGCATACGCAGGTCGCAATTCACTGCTTCTGCGCATGCGCGTGATGTCATTTTGTGCGTCTGTGCATGCGCAAGCAGCAAAACCCGGAAGTAACCCGTTCTGGTACTTCCGGGTCGCCGCAGGGCACAACCTGAAAATGCTCAACCTGAAGCAAATGTAACATGAGGTATGACTGCATATGTAACTACAGCAAGTTGTCTTAAACTCTTTTTTAAATTGTGTTGTGATGTTGTGTTTTAAGTCCTCCCTGGGACCTTAGGGTGAAAGGCAGGTAATAAATCCCATGATAATATGAAATAATAAATACTTCAGTGCTATGAAAGCAAAACTGTACCTCTACAACCGCTGTTGTGTACAGCATATGAACAAAGTGCAATTTCATGGAAGGTTCATCAGGCTTGTGAGCAATCCTCAGGTCAAAATACCTTATTCCCGCATCCAGTTGCTCTGACAGAGTCAGCACCTGTCAAGTTAAAAACAAAGTGCAAACAAGAAAAATACTGAATTGTCTCAGTAGCACACTTTTTTGACTTTAGATAAAAAATAGTATTCAGAAGACAGCAGATTGTGCTGTTAAGTTGCTTAGCACAAACCTCAACATTTTTAATACATCAGGCACATTTATTCTATTTCTCCTTGCGGTAGCTGTGGGATGGTACATCTCATATGGCCCTTACAGCAGAGTGAGCATGCTAACTGTTGAAAAAGCAAGCTTAAGACATAGGAACCAGAAAGTTTGAGAACTGCTTACCTGTGTTATAGACCACCTCAAAATAATTGGGTGTACTATGTTGTGCATATGCTTGTCCATAAACTGCAGCAACTTGGATTCATTTATGCTCACTTTCGAGTCCTTATCCAAGCAATAAGTCATAGCATCATGACTTCCTATTGGAATAAAAACGTAAAGTTAATCTACTTCCAATCATTTGACAAATCTTACCCTCTGCACAAAACTTCATCTCTAAAACCATGTGGCTTTACACACAATTCCCACCCTAAGCAAATAATTGCAAAAAGATCTATCAGTGGGGAAAAGCGGGTATCAAATCCCAGCTCAGTGCAAACCCTTTCATCAAGTTTCTTAGAGGCTGAGAGACTGGGTTGAAAAGCAAGATCCATGTGATGTCTGATTCTGAGCCATCACACAACCTCCCAAGGAAGGTTGGGAGAACTTCCCTTTACTGGAGGGCTGGCAAAAAAGGAAAATCATTCCTGGCTAGTGCTTTTCCCTCAGCAAGAAGCTTTAAGTTAGGATTTCCTAACCACCATTTTGATACAATTTGGGCAAACTACACATACCCTAGGGGGACGCAGGTGGCACTGTGGGTTAAACCACAGAGCCTAGGACTTGCCGATCAGAAGGTCGGCGGTTCGAATCCTCACAACGGGGTGAGCTCCCATTGCTCGGTCCCTGCTCCTGCCAACCTAGCAGTTCGAAAGCATGTCAAAATGCAAGTAGATAAATAGGTACCACTCCAGTGGGAAGGTAAACGGCATTTCCATGCGCTGCTCTGGTTTGCCAGAAGTGGCATAGTCATGCTGGCCACATGACCCAGAAGCTGTACACCGGCTCCCTCAGCCAATAAAGCGAGATGAGCACCTCAACCCCAGAGTCGGCTATAACTAGACCTAATGGTCAGGGGTACCTTTACCTTTTACACATACCCCAACAATATGGCTTACATCTATTAGATTTTGTCGATGAGATTCGGTGTTGGGCCTGCTCCTTGACTGAGTTGTCTGGCACCAAAACATCAGTCAACATGACAGGAAGAAGCTCACTCCAGAACTATTTCCAAAATGTGGTCTACACATGTTTATATTGCATTTGTGGGAGTGCACAGATGCTACAGAGCATAGCCAATCCAAATCTAAGTGCAATAGGATACTGAAAAGCTGGTGCTATTTACCTGGAAGTGACAAATTAGAGAGAGGAATGCCCCAGAGACATTCCGGCAAATTAGACATCCATTGGCCGCCGTCACTGTACAAGTGAACAGATTTCTTCTTTGAACGTCCCTTCATTTTTCCCTTTTGCGTGATGTTCTATAAAAGAAGCTGAACAAAATGAGAAGTTAAGTCTGCTCCATTGATACGACCTTCTCATTGCACAGTACAGTTGTGGCACTGATTAAATTCTAACACTTACTAAATTCAGGAATTATAGGTGTCTTGCACCCACAAACTAATAACAATACTCTAAGATGAGAATGTAAGAATTACTGTGCTGAATCAGAGCCAAGACTAATTTAGTCAAACTCTGCAATTTCGCCTAACGTGGGGCTTCAACCCATAATCCTGAGATTTAAGAGTCTCATGCTCTACCGAATGAGCTATCCCTCAGATACTTGCCATCTAAAATACCTGGAGGGCACTAATGTACTAGACAAAAAATCACACATCAAGTCTTTGTTGCACCCTTCGTACCTGTCATAAACTGCCCTCCAAGGCAGCCATTTATATTGCACCAGCCTAAGGGCTGTGACAGTGGGTGGAATGATATGCATCAGCACAATTCATCACCACCTTTTTTTGAGTCATGGCAAATAGGGCAGAACTGGGTAACTGACCTACAGGCACCAGGTCAATTCACCTGTGAGTGGCACTAGTCACCATATGCATCACTGCTCCTAAAGCATATGCATGGGATTAAAACAACCCATCTAAAAGAGGCCTATACCCAATAATAGATTCAGACAATTGGGTTCTTCGCTTAATGTGATGACTTTTGTAGCTGCCTTTGGAATCCAATAGTACTGGGAAGGATCTAACAAATGATAGTGTCCTAAAGTCAGAATGCATTTGAAAACATCTAAGTATTATGTTGTCCACTACTTCAAAGACCCATTTAGATGACCTGGTTATGTTTGAGTCCCAGTACTTAGATACTGCAAAAGTTGGGGGGGGGGAATATGGTTGTCTGAATTCATCTTTTTTTTCCCTTCACTTTGCAGATAAACCAATCAAATTACCTTTTCCTGTCCTGAAAGTGCATATCAATGGTTTTGGATATACTTCCCAAAGAACTGTAAAATCAGTTTTCAGGAATTTGTTTTAAAAGGCATCTACACTTCTTTTTTTTACCATGTCTAAAATCCCAACCATTTACACAGGTAACTAGGAAGAACAGTCTGCCATCCACAAACCAAGATCAACAGTGCAATTCTTTGCATGCTTACTCAGAAGTAAGGTCCACTGTGCTCAACAGACTCCCAGACAAATTGATATAGGATTGCAATCAAAATTATGTCAAATGGCTGAAGGGGTGTGGTGGAAAGAAGAATCTTGGTCCCATACCAAAATACATTTTGAGTAAGTCATTCGCGTTTGATATGCTAGAAAATAATATTGATAAAATTGATAGTCTATACCAGTGTTTCCCAACATTAGGTCTCCAGCTGTTTCCAGACTACAGTTCCCATCATCCCTGACCACTGGTCTTGCTAGCTAGGGATGATGGGAGTTGTAGTCCAAAAGCAGCTGGAGACCCAAGGCTGGGAAACACTGGTCTATACCCATCCCAAACCCATCAATCTATTTTACTACATGAACTGCAAAAGATGCAGTATGTCAAAAGCTGGAGTCAGGAATAGGTCAGCAATAAAACAACACCACCACCAGTGTCATTGAAGTTAACTCTTTATTCAAAGAAACCAAAACAGTGCATACCTAGTGGTCACAGCAATCCTTCCGAGTAAGTCTTGCCCCAAAGAGGCAGTTGTGAGAGCCTTCCCACCACTCTCTAAGGCTCTTCCCCCAGTTTCTTCCCCAGCAGACTGAGGCTTCATAATCTTGTCTCTCATTGCTCCACCCTCTTCTTTTCTTTGTCTGTTCTGTGAGACCAGGGTGGGGGGAGTTGGTCACAACAGGAGAGGGAGACCCCCTGGATTCTTCAGCAGCCTGCCTCATCTCCATCTCCTGGCCCTCCTCCTCTCCTGCCTCTGAATCTGGACTGCTCTCTGCCACAGCCACTCCCTGCTCACTAAACCCTGTTGCCTCTTCAGCTTCTGACACCTCCTCTTCCTCCCAGTCTGCTCCCTCTTCTCCCTCTGACCTCTCACCCATCGTCCCACTACCAGTCTCCTGGCCTCTGAGACTTCTTCCCCAGGGGTTTCCCTTGAGCTGGTGCCCCCCAACACTCATCTGCATCCAGCCAGTCCATGATATAATACAACAAAATCCCAACATAACAACAGATGTCATTTGGGCAAAATTAATCCATGTATACTTAATTTGGTAAGAATTAGGAACATCAGGGAGCACAACACAGATTAGACTCTATACAAACACATCCTAATCTGCCCCATATATAGCGGCCAATATTGCCTAACTACAGGAGGTCATGACAGCCACAACCTGATTTATTTCCTACGGGGCTATTAACCTATTTTTTTGTAAAATCCCTTCTGCCGTTCCTTATCTATTGTTTTCCTAAGTAGGTCAGTTGTTCCCACACATAAATTACCAATCAGTAACGCTAAAGCTTCTACAGCTCTGGCATAATCTCCTAAGGAACCTTATAAGCCAGGTAAAAATGCATAATAATAATAATAATGTCAGAACAAACCAACTTTCTCCCTAACAAAAAAAAAGATGTTAGAGCACCATTCATTCGATGACAGAATTCTCACCATCTCTATTCTAGATCACCCATCTATTCAGGTGATCAGTAGTAACAGTATCTGCTAAACCAAACACGTGCCTGTTTAGTGAGAAGATCCTCATGTGCAATAGCAACAGGTTCCTGATGTGTAAAGGAACCTCTAGCTTACGGTCATTATTGCGAGGAATTCCATGTGAGATGCTAACTCATATTCTAATTTGTTATATTTATACATCATACTTCAAGCTATATGACTGTACCATAAAATTGCATAATTACAGTGCATATGTTTGAGAAAAGTTCTAAACAGGTAAGGAGAACCTGTAGCCCTCCAGGTATTGGACTTCACTTCCCATCATTCCTAACCGCTGTCCATGCTGGCTGGGGCTGATGGGAGTTGGAGTCCAACAAAATCTGGAGAACCACCAGTTCCCCATACTTGACCTAAAAACTTGTACATTCAAGGCTGAACTACATGTTACAATAAATGCATGGTTTCACCAACAGCACCTTCTGTCCTACAGCAAATCCCAGCTTGAGGGACAATTTTAGTTGGACCTGGAGTACAAAGGAAAAGGTTTAATCTTCCCCTCCCTCTGCTCCTCTGTGCCTGCAAGTTAACAAAAAAGAAGCCAGACATATTAAATATGTAACTGCATTTAATGCAACATGTACCTTATTCTGGATCTTTCTGTATTTGTCATGAAGTATACATTCAACTCTTCTATCTTTGCAATCTAATAAATGTACTTATATGATACACATTGCCTCATTTATTCATATTTCGGTCTGATATTTCATATTTTGGTGAAGTATGAACCATCCCTAAGCATTTATTGGAATTTGTGGATGCACATCAGCAATCCATAAAACACGAAGTCCACAATTTCACAGTTCCCGTCTTGCAGTCCTTTTTAGAGTTTAGCAACCCAACTCGGATGAACGGAAAGGCTCACAGACGACGTGGGGTGGGGGAGGCACGGGTTTCAGACCCAGTACAAAATTTCAAGTAAAAATTCTTATTTAATGCGTTTGTAGATCGTCCTCCCCGCCCCCCATAGACACCTGGGAAGTTATTTTGCGCAAAATATTTCAACGGGGCATTGGTATTGTCTGTAAATAATCCAAGTTTCCTCTCTCTCACACACACACAAACACACACACAAAGCACCTAGAACGTTATGCTACTATAAAAACTGAATGGGAAAGTCCTATATAACAATGGGGACGGATGTTTATCAGTGAGACTTTATTACTGCTGTGGTGGCACAGTTAAAAAACCGGTTGCTTAGAGACGCGGGACCTGCCCTACATTCAGCTGTGGGAAAATATTTCAGCTGCAGTCCCAGTCACACTTTCGAGAGTAAACAAGGCTGCACAGGATTGTATCGTTGCTCGCGCGCAAAGCGGAGACGGGAGGCATCAAATAATTTTTATTTTTTAAAAAAGAAAAACTGCAAAGAAAAACTGTTAACTTACTCGAGGAAGAATCAGAAAAATCCCGTTCCAGGAAACATTCTTCAAAATCGCCCTGTCGCGTGTCACATTTGGCTTTCCACAGCACGCAATTCCACAGCGTTGGGGTCGCAGCTGCCCGTTCCCCTCAGCAGTAGCAGAACCTCGCTTCGCTTCCTCTCTCAATCCGGGCCCGCTCAGATTCTGGATCCAACACTCGCCTTTTCCCAAAAGCCGCTGCACCGGGAAATGAAAACAAACACACGCTGGCCTCGATTTGCATGCAAGCCCCGGGATTGGTCCTTGTCGCCAACGCCCCGCCTCTTGCGTGGGGAGGGGGGGCAGCCGAATTTGGGGCGGGACGAGGAGAAGCAAAATCTGAAACTGCAAAATCAGGGCTTTGTTATGAAAGCGTGGCAGCAGAATTGCGGGTGGGTGGGAGAGGCAGAAGCAGCGCCGAGAGACCCTTGCAAGGCTTAAAGGTAAAGGTAAAGGTACCCCTGCCCGAACGGGCCAGTCTTGGCAGACTCTGGGGTTTGTGCGCCCATCTCACATCTATTGGCCGGGGGCCAGCGCTGTCCGGAGACACTTCCGGGTCACGTGGCCAGCGTGACAACGCTGCTCTGGCGAGCCAGAGCCGCACACGGAACGCCGTTTACCTTCCCGCTGGTAAGCGGTACCTATTTATCTACTTGCACCCGGGGGTGCTTTCGAACTGCTAGGTGGGCAGGCGCTGGGACCGAGCAGCGGGAGCGCACCCCCGCCGCGGGGATTCGAACCGCCGACCTTTCGATCGGCAAGCCCTAGGCGCTGAGGCTTTAGCAAGGCTTACTTGCGAGTAAATACGGATCGAGCTGCACACCCCACGCGCGATTGAATAAACACGCGTCGGAGGTGCGGGACTGCGCCCCATCCACGGGAGGTTTCTAACAGGCTGGTTCAGGCTTTCTCAGAATTAAACGCCAGGGTCTCCTTCCAACACTACGGTTCTGTGATTCCAGGATTACTCCTAAAGTACCATGAGCGTAGCCAGGATTTGGGGGGGGGCAGGCTTTTGTTAAGGGAGGCAGAACCTCAGATTTGTACTGATTTTTAATCAAGCAAATACAGTAAATAAAAATAACCAACTGACCAATGGAGTCGCTGATAGCTCTCTCTCTCTCTCACACACACACACACACACACACAGAGAGAGAGAGAGCTTCATTGCGGTCCATAGACCCAAAATACACAGTACAATAGTAAATATCAACAGTTATTAAGATGCAAAATCGGTTCTGCCCTTCCACAAAAGTCCTCTCCCCCCCAACATAAATCCTGGCTACTCCCGTGTAGGGTACTCTGCACAAGGGACGTGTATATATAAATTATATATATATAAAGGTTCTTAGGGCACGGAAGGTGATAAAACTGCTAGCACCTTTGCAAAGCAAAGCAGCATCTGGTGTGGTTTCAGACTGGATGGGGGAACCGCGTCCTGTTGAGATTCCTGCATTGCAGGGGGTTGGACTAGATGACCCTCTGAAACCTTGGGATCCCTTCTGTGTACAGTGGTGCCCCGCAAGACGAAAGCCTCGCAAGACGAAAAACTCGCTAGACGAAAGGGTTTTTCGGTTTTGCGTTGCTTCGCTAGACGAATTTCCCTATGGGCTTGCTTCGCAAGACGAAAATGTCTTGCGCTTTTTTCTTAAAGCCGGCTGAAGAGGCGCAGTTGCGACGGACCGTGCTTCGCAAAACGAAAAACATCACAAGACGAAAAGACTCGCGGAACGAATTCTTTTCGTCTTGCGAGGCACCACTGTATGTTCTTCAGCATGTTCTTCACACAGCATTAGTGGATTTGTCAGATACTGGGGGGGGGGGTTGTTGTTGTTGTTGTTCTGTGACACTTTGCCCAACGCTGCCACGTTATTGCCATCTGCATGGCAACCGAAGTGGGGCGGAAATAAAATCAGGGTTTTGGTTACAGGGTTTCAGCAGGACGTTGTGGCATAACAGCTGGCTGGAAATTAAGCATAAGGCTATCGCATGGTTACTGGCCACAGTGGCTACGTTCTACCCCCACTGTCAGAGGCAATATGCATCTGAATGTCGTTTCCTGGGAATTGCAGGCCGACAGAATATTGTTATACTCAGGTCCTGCTTGCAGGTTTCCCACAGGTATCTGGTTGCCCACTGTAAGTCTAGGATACTGGGCCGATGGGCTACTGGCCTGATCCAATGTCCTTTTAAAATGTGTTGGGGATTATTGGGTTGTTCTTGCTTTTGTTTTCATTATGCATTTTATGGTTTTATATTGTGTTTTTATTTGTGAACCTTCCTGAGACCTGCAAGTTTAGGACAGTACAGTGGTACCTCAGGTTAAGTACTTAATTTGTTCCGGAGGTCTGTTCTTAACCTGAAACTGTTCTTAACCTGAAGCACCACTTTAGCTAATGGGGCCTCCTGCTCTGCCGCGCCGCCAGAGCACGATTTCTGTTCTCATCCTGAAGCAAAGTTCTTAACCTGAAGCACTATTTCTGGGTTAGCGGAGTCTGTAACCTGAAGCGTATGTAACCTGAGGTACCACTGTATACAAATTTAATAAGTCGTCGTCATCATTGTAATCCAGCAGGCTCTTCTAATATTCCTACGAAGCAATGTGAACACCCCAATTTTTTTGTAGTGACAGACAGTACTGAAAGCAGTGTTGTGTATGACCACCCTCACAGCATTGCGAGCACAATAAAAAAGAACCCATAGCTGCAGCCTAAAAAAAAAAGCACTGGAATCTACTGAAATTCCTACGAAAGGTGCTACAGAAGCTCCAGCTCAAGAAGAGCAGGGGTGGAAAGTCTGTTTCAACCTGTGTGCCACATTCCCATCTCGGCAACCTTTAGAAGACCAGATGTTTGTTGGGGATGCGACAAAAGGCAAAAGCCGACCCCCCTGGAATCCAGAATGTGGTATCTGGGGCTCTCCTTGATCTGATAACGTGAACAGATTTACTCACCAGTAGAGCATGCCAACCTACACCTTGGCACCTGGTGGCTTGGATCAGCAGCTGAATCACAGCCTATGTCTAAATGAAAACCAGGATTCTCATGATTTTAGGACAAGGCTCATGATGCCGGCTTTCATTAATGGCTGTTGAAAAAGATTGGTGCTAAAAAATTCAGATTAGCCACGCTGAGAATCACACTAGTTTGTTTATTGTTGTTGTTTACTTGTTTAGTCCTGTCTGACTCTTTGTGATCCCATGGACCAGAGCACGCCAGGCACTCCTGTCTTCCACTGCCTCCCACAGTTTGGTCAAACTTATGTTGGTAGCTTTGAGAACACTATCCAACCATCTTGTCCTCTGTAGTCCCCTTCTCCTTGTGCCCTCCATCTTTCCCAACATCAGGGTCTTTTCCAGGGAGTCTTCTCTTCTCATGAGGTGCCCAAAGTAATTCATGTAATTCAATAACTGGTCCTTAAGAGCAGGTTACTGTGAAGAGCGGTTTCTAAGAAGTGACTTAAGTCTTGTTGTTCATTCCTGGCTTCCTCAGTCAACTTAGGGTTTCCGGACTGACATCAGTTTTAAGCCTCAGGGCTATAGGAAGCTATTAAATAACAGGAATGGCAGGAAACTAATGCGGAAGCTACTAGCTGGTGGTTACTGATTAAGACAATTGGCTATGGTGTCCTTACCTGCGAGTCATCCAAATAAGCATGTCACAGCACTGCCACAGCATCTCCTAAGACGACTCAGATGAAGGAATTGAGGGGATGCTCATCAAATTTGCAGATGACAGCAAACAGAGGGGTAGCTAATGACATACAAGACAGGACTGGGATTCAATATGACCTTAACAGGTTGGAGAACTGGGCCAAAACTAACAGAATGAATTGGGACAAATGCGAGTTTCTACACTTAGGCAGGAAGAACCAGTGATACAAACATAAGATGGGGGGCACTTGGCTTGCCAGTAGTATATGAGTCAATTGTGTGATACAACAGCAAAAGAACCCTAATGCTATTCTAAGCTGCATCAGCAGTAGTGTCTTGACCAAGGGAAGTCATAGTACCACTCTATTCTGCCTTGGTCAGATCATACCTGGAGTACTGTCCAGTACGATCCAGTTCTGGGCACCACAATTTAAGAAAGATATTAATAAGAGGGAATGTGTGCAGAGGAGGGCAACCAAAATGATAAAGGTTCTGGAAACTAGCCTTATGAGGAATAGTTGAGGGAATTTAGCCTGGAAAAGAGGAGACTGAGAGGAGATACGATAGCCATCTTCAAATTTCTCAAGGGCTGTCATATGGAAGACGGAACAAGCATGTGTTCTCTTGCTCCAGAGGGTAGGACTTAAACCAATGACTTCAAATTACAGGAAAGGGGATTCTGACAGAGTATCAGCAAGAACGTTCTGCCAGTAAGAGCTGCAGACTTCCTCAGAAGGTGGTGGGCTCTCCTTCCTTGGAGGTTTTAAAGTAGAGATTGGATGGCCATCTGTCATGGATGCTTTTGTTGAGATTCCTAAATTGCAGGAGGTTGGACTAGATGACCCCTGGGGTCCCTTCCAATTCTACAATTCTGATTCTAAAAGTTGTCTTACACACACACACACACACACACACACACACACACTTATGTGTTTGTACCTGAAATTTTCATTGAACATGTTGGTTTATCTACCAGCCAAAGACTATTGATATCACAGAATGAAATAAATACAAGTTCTGTACCTTGCTAACTTTTAGTACAGCTTACTAAGAATTTGCTACTCCTGTATGTGGTTCAAACCCAAGTCAGGCTGTGTTTAGTGGAATTTCTTTCCAGGACTCCACGTTTACATGGTCCTGGTAATCCACAATTTGGTTTACCTTAATATGCAAACTCAAATGTTTTATCAGGCATGATGTAGCAAATATTGCATACCTTATTACTGAATAGAGCTTTAAAATATTTAACTCATAAGAGACAGTATACACATATAAAGGTGCTTCAACCCTTTGTTCATTCTTAAGGCATTCATCTATATTTTGTGCATTTATTTCAAGAGGATGCTTTGCCTAAATTTTTAGTTTCAAAAGGTATCTGATACATAAGAACATGTCAGGTGAGTTATAAAGATACTAATATTTCAAACACACCCTTTAATTCCATTAGAAGCAGGGTATAAACAAAGAGTTTCCATTGACAAATTAACGAAACTAATTCTTGCCAATAGTGAGGAAGATAACTTGAGAGTCTTTTGTGCAGATCCATTCATCTTGTTTGCAAATAATGAGCCATTGGTTAAGTGTTTCCTAAGAGATGTAAGTAATTCTGGTCAGATAGACTTAATGGCATAAATATTTTTTTAAATGTATAGAGAAGTTTTCTCTTTTAATAAAAATAAAACTTTTTTTAAAAATCCCTGGCGTTAGGAAAGTAATCTGTCCCTTTGAGAAAAGCATTTTATATTAACACGGAAGACTGCTTTTTAGTCTCCAATAGACAACAGAACTGTTTTGAATAAAACCAGTTTAATTTGAAGTTTATCAGAACTCGGTAGATCTCAACCTTTGCCATTACTGCCAGTAGCTGGACTGAAAGCCACATGAGGGCGCTCACGTCTTGAAAGGGACTGGGTTTTTGTGTGTGTGAGACCTGATAACTAGGGAACCAGATTAGACCCTGTGCAACAGAAGCACATAACAATCTCCCCCCTCCTGTTGCTGCTGCATAAAGAAAAACAGTCACAGGAGGATATATTGGGGAATGGTTAGGGAGAATAACTGCATAATCCTTTCTCTCATAACCATTTCCTCATTACAAATCATTTCCCTGACAGCTGTTTCACCACGTTCTGGCTCTGGAGAAAAGAGAACAGCACTATCAGATTGATTTTTCACTTATTTCTTTTTCCAAAACTTGTATCTTGTACCATCATTGCCAATCTGCATTCCCAGGGCACCCCTGCCACTTGTGTATCCCCTGTAGAACAAAACTATTATGTCTCAAATGCATCGTCGCCCTTTGTTTCCTTCCACACCAGTGGCAGAGCAAGCCAATTGGGCGCCTGGGGTGGCGCATGTGCCCTACGGCCAGGGGCAGGGCGAGCCGGGAAAGGATGCTCCATGGGGCCTTCGAGGAATCTGCCTGCTTCCTCCCACTCAGCCGCCCTACAGCTGAGGGGGAGGCGGTGGTTGGACCGTTTGGGGCAGAGTAGAGCCTGCGGGTGCCCAAGCCACCGTGCCCCTCGCAGAAGAGACGCGTGGGTCGGGCGTGCTGCAGGCCCCGCAATAAGTGCCACCCGGCATTTTTTCACCCCCCTCAGTGGTGACACCCAGGGCAGACCACCCCCACCACACCCCCTTCCTCTGCCCCTGTTCCACAACCCAACCATTTAAACTGCAAACTTTTGCGGTCCTTTCCATGGCTGCCTCCATTGTCTTCTCCTGATAAACCTTTAAGATCTTTGGCCCATCCGTGGATTGGTTAAGAAGGCCGGATGTGTGCATTATCACTGTGACGCATAGTTATCGCTCTCGCTCTCTTTTGGAAAAAGAAATAAACTGACAAGACATTGTACACATGAAATTGTCAAGAGCGCTTGCCTTCTGTGTAAGGCAATTACTTTGTGCTGCTAGTGGCCAAGGTGACTTACAGTGCAGTCCTAATCCTGATTACTCAGAAATAAGTCCTATTGAAGTCAATGGGGCTTACTCCCAGGTAAGTGGGGTCAGGTGTGCAGCAGTGACTCAGTTGGAGGATAGTCAGGTGAGCACCAGCAGTCCACGACAGTTGTCTACTACCTGTTGTAACAACACCCAGAAGGCCAAAGCTTCATGGTTCCTGCCTTTTAGATACTTGCTTAAAAAATAAAAGAAAACAAAGCTGCCATTCTTTGCCTGGATAACTGCTGAAATATATTCTAGTGGCATTTTCCACTGGGGAAAATGGAGAGCAACTACTAAAGCACAGACACGCAGTTAACATCTTGTGACTTTCAGACACGCACGAACTTGAGTGACCTCACAACTTTCTTCAACGTTTATCCAGCATGGAGGGAGAAAGCGATTGAGTTTCTGCCAGGCTGATATTATGCCACAGAGCTCTGCATCAAAGCTGACCTTGGATGACTCTACAAGATTATTTGTGATATTCATGAAGGACCTGGTGCCATAGTTCCATCTGTGACAAAAAAAATAAATGCTTTCCAGAAGGGTAGCTGTCTTCATCTGTTGCAGCAAAAACAACAAAGAGTCTTGGGCACCTTAAGACTACAGTCCATTTCAGTGTTGCTCTGAGTTGCAGGCACAGGTATACCCAGGCTCCATTGTGAGGAGCTGAATCGGCGCCTCCAAAACCAGGAGACAACATGGACCAGAAACTCACCCACACTTCTAATAGCACCAACTGGGAGGGAGCCCCAAAAAGCTGTTGCGATGGCCCACGATGGCAACCGGATTCTGCTGCCAAGGCAGAGGAGCCTGTGTGCCTTGCCCAACTGGCCCAAGCAGCCCTGGAGTAGCCCAGGGAGCACACAGACAGGCTCCTAGCCACTTAGAGCAAGAGTGGGAGAGGCACAATTTTTGCACCCACAACGCCTGGGCCTGCACCCTAGGTATGCCCCTGGTTGCAGGTCTATATATGCACACGGTTTGGGGGATAGATTGTAAACAGTGAGGTCAGAGGAAAATGAAATGCAGAGATCAAGAGCCAGCAATAATTGCAGTATATAATCAGCAGTGGTCATGCACAAAATGGTAGTCGTTAACACTGATATCCTAGCAGTGGTGAACCAATTAACACACAGTGGGTGTGATTTTTTTAATTAAAAAATTTGCAGCCAAATTCATGTCCTCATATGATCCTCCTTGATCAGAAATTTCATATTGCAGTCTCTTATCACCCTGCAGGCCTAAAACAGCACCAGGTAGATGATACCTTATATGGTACCAATCTTGCTACCATGCTTCAGGGGGAAGTTTTAATACAAGGCTGTTTATTGCTAAGGGAAAAAGCTGAGCTGGAAAAATCCATTTTCTCACAAGTATATCTCAGTAGCATTGAACCCCACTTAGGTGACAGTGTATATATATATATGTGTGTGTGTGTGTGTGTGTGTGTGTGTGTGTGTGTGTAAATAATTTCACCAACGCTGGAAGATATTCACCCCACTCCAATATTCCAAAACGTTCTTCATAATAACTTCATAACAGCTTAAATGAAAACCACACATGCAAGTTGCAGGAGGGGGGAAATCCACTGGAAAGAAAATGTGACAGAGTTCTTTACATTACTTGTAAGCAAGGAAAACGTAGCAGAATCAAGTTTTGCATCCTTGTGATGTTTTCTCCAGAGCTCTGCTGCTATGAGCAGACAGGTGCTGTCCCTAAATCTAATTGAGGGCAAAGAACGTACAGTTGAAAATTCTCTGAGATGAGAAGCAGGAAACACCAGCTGCTTTTTAATTTTAAAGGAAATTATAACTAATTGAAATACTTTATTGTCACTTGTACAACTTGTATACAGTGAGATTATACGAGCACCCCCGCTCAGCTCTCTTAGTCTTAATTCCCCTCGTTTACTGACACACACTCCATGTCTCATGATGTATCATGCCCGTTTGCCTTTCACCTGTGATGAGACTGTCTCCTATATCTGCCACCTACTTTTCACAGGCCTGCCCAGTTTCCAGCCAATTAATACTAGTTTATTCTTGACATTTACATGAGTTTATTGGAATAACAGCTGAACTGTCAAATCATGTTTAAAATGCAAATCCTTTTAATTACAAGCTATATTACAGCCCTTGCTCTTTCTGACAAAACCCTTGTTCATTTCTATAGTTATTCATTTCCATGCACTGTAATTTAATTCACTCAATAACTTTTAATCAAAATGTTGGTTGTAAGGAAACAGAAACGCCTCCCTCCTTTCCAGAGCAGGTTAACAGGATCGACTTGTACAGTTTTCAGAATAATTTTCTTTCGTATTAACATAGGTCTGTCTGCAGAGGCCAATTTTACTCTTAAGAATTCTAATGAAATTAATCAAGGGAATTAAAATGCAAATTGCTACTGGAAAGCGAATGTGACCTTTTGGCAAGCAGACGCTACAAACTGTTCTCTGCTTGTACAAAGAATTAATAGAGGAAGTTGATCCTTGCTTGATGGGGAACCACTGAAAATCCTAACATTCATATACAGTCCTAAGCTGCCATTTGTCCTATTTGGGGGGGAAACAAAAAAAACATAAACATATGGAGAAGGGGAAAAAAACCAGTTATGGAACATTACAGTACATAAAGGATATATAGGTAGCCTTCAGATAAGCATACAGGTTTGAAATTCATGTTTCTCTTGTTGTCCACCATGGCTTCTGGCTGGGTTGAATATCGAGCACATATGAATATTTAACCAGTGAAGTAGTTCTGTGGGATGCCTTTCACACCCAGTCCTGTTATCTGCCAGAGAACAAGAAGTAAGTCACAGATTGCTAGCTAAGGCACTTAGAGGGGGTGCTGTAAGTGACACTGCAGGCTACATCCCAAACTTTCTAAACTGGGAGTTAAAGAGATAGTTTGTGTGTGTGTTTGTGCAGGCTGGTGGGAGAGGGGGCTGGGGAGTAGTCCATCACCAGGACATGGTTTCATCATCTGATCTGTCACTGCATGCACTGATCCGTAGCTTGGCCTATCCATCCGTGCCACATTTGGCAGGCAGATATGAATCACCAGTCACTGCTTAGAGCAGGAGGTTCTTAGGAAATAGGAAAGTCAAGGTGTTATAAGGGAAAAAAACCTGCTCCTTTTTCCTTTATGGGGTACCCAAGAGCCCATACAGAGTCCTTAAGTATGTTCCCTATTGGTAGGAAGAAATAACAGAGGCCATCCAGAGAATATTGAGAAGCAAAGCAGCTAGTAAGCCTGATCTTTATTAAACTGTTGCAACGGGGTACTCAACACACACACCCATGCAGGAGGGAGGGAGGAACCCAGAACAACGGTGTGCAAGCCCTTATATAGACCTGTAGCTCAATGCCACCCCACTGAAACATCATACATACATCACAGAAGGAGGTGGTCAACAGCAGAGGAGGCGGTCTACAGCAGAAATTCTGTCTGCCAGATACCTGATAATGGTCACTCATTACATTTTCTGGGCAGTCTGGCCATTCTTTTGTGGTGGTAAATACTCACTTCCTGAATCTCGTATGCATATTGATAGTGTGCTCAGTTTAACAGATACTTGCCAGACTGTATTAGAAAAGGGAGGTGTAAGCCCCTGAAGTCCAAAGACAATTAGAAAGCTTTTTCCAATTCCTTCCTTCTTAGAGAAATATTTGAGGTTAATTTGGGAGAGTCAATATGGTTTCAGGACTGTTTTCGTGTACTGTTTTAGACATGTGGCTTGTTTGTTTGTTTGTTTGTTTGTTTGTTTGTTTGTTTGTCTGTCTGCCTGGTACATTTATCAACATCTTAGACCTTATACCGTATTTTGCGCCCCATAAGACGCTCCGGCCCATAAGACGCACCTAGTTTTTTTGGGGGGAAATAAAGAAAAAAAAATTATTTCCCCCCCCCAGGTGCGGGGCTGGAAGAACCAGGTCGGGGAACAGTGGGAAGGCACGCTCTGCCTCCCCGCTGTCCCCCGAGCTTGTGGGGCTGGATGGGGAGAAGTGCACCAGTCCCGCGACGGCAGGCAGCTCTGTGCCGCCATCCCGAGCGGGGCGGGACTTAGCGCCCCGCTCGGGATGGCGGCGCAGAGCTGCGCTGGTCCCAGGACCGCAGGCAGCTCTGCAGGGCCACCGGGAGCGTGGCGGAGCTTCTCCCCCGGCTCCCGGTGGCCGGGCAGAGCTGCGCTGGTCCCATAAAGCCCCGGCAAGTGGCTCAAGGAACAGCCTAGACATCCCTGCGGGTCCTCCCACAGGGCTGCCTGGGCTGCGGAATTGTTCCCGAAGCGTCAGGCGCTCTGCTTTCAGGGCGCCCGACGCTCCGAGAAGCAGGCTGCTATCCGCAGCCTAGGCAGCCCTGTGGGACCTCCCACAGGGCTGCCTGGGCTGCGGAATTGTTCCCGAAGCGTCAGGCGCTCTGCTTTCAGGGCGCCCGACGCTCCGAGAAGCAGGCTGCTATCCGCAGCCTAGGCATCCCTGTAGGACCTCCCACGGGGCTGCCTGGGCTGCGGAATTGTTCCCGAAGCGTCAGGCGCTCTGCTTTCAGGGCGCCCGACGCTCCGAGAAGCAGGCTGCTATCCGCAGCCTAGGCATCCCTGTGGGACCTCCCACGGGGCTGCCTGGGCTGCGGAATTGTTCCCGAAGCGTCAGGCGCTCTGCTTTCAGGGCGCCCGACGCTCCGAGAAGCAGGCTGCTATCCGCAGCCTAGGCATCGCTGTGGGACCTCCCACGGGGCTGCCTGGGCTGCGGAATTGTTCCCGAAGCGTCAGGCGCTCTGCTTTCAGGGCGCCCGACGCTCCGAGAAGCAGGCTGCTATCTGCAGCCTAGGCATCCCTGTGGGACCTCCCACGGGGCTGCCTGGGCTGCGGAATTGTTCCCGAAGCGTCAGGCGCTCTGCTTTCAGGGCGCCCGACGCTCTGAGAAGCAGGCTGCTATCCGCAGCCTAGGCATCCCTGTGGGACCTCCCACGGGGCTGCCTGGGCTGCGGAATTGTTCCCGAAGCGTCAGGCGCTCTGCTTTCAGGGCGCCCGACGCTCTGAGAAGCAGGCTGCTATCCGCAGCCTAGGCATCCCTGTGGGACCTCCCACAGGGCTGCCTAGGCTGCGGATATCTTCCTGAAGCCTGGAGAGCGAGAGGGGTCCGTGCGCACCGACCCCTCTCGCTCTTCAAGCTTCAGCGAAAGCCTGCATTCGCCCCATAAGACGCACCCAGATTTCCCCTTCATTTTTGGAGGGGAAAAAGTGCGTCTTATGGGGCGAAAAATACGGTAATTCTCATAACAATGGCAAACTGCTAGACTGTCAGCTGCTCCATTGGGTTCACCTAGGCCTCAGGCTAGGTACAGGTGAACTGCCAAAGCCTTGTTAGTGTGCATGCGCGCGCACACGCACACACACGTACGTGTCTTAGAAGCAGTGAGCAGTCTGGAGTCTGGAGCCCAGACAAAGTGGCTATTAGAAGCTCATCTAGGACGCTAGATATTCCTGGAGACAGGAAGGCAACTGTGCACAACAACAGAAAATTAGACAGACCACAGAAAAAAGGACAGAGTCCTGATTCCTTCTGAGTGAACTGTCAACACAAATGCCTAAGAAATTTTAAAAATTCAAGCCACACCATGTTGACTATCATAAACTCTGCTGGGCCAGGAGAAGGAGATTTCAACACCCACCTTTCTGCAATTTTACAAACTAATTTTACATTATTTGCATTCTGCTGAGTGAATGTTACGCTTGGTTTATTTTACAAAGCTCAAATTGTTTACCTTGAAAATTTCCCCGGCCTGGGGTTCCTTGGCTAATGCATCACTATCCAGTCCATCGTAGGCCGAAGTGACATACATTTCTGAATAGTCTTTCCCTCCAAAGCAACAAGATGTGATCCTGGAAGCAGGCATCTTGACAGTCTGAATTCTTTTTCCTGCGTGAAAGTAGTTGAAAGGACAACCAAAAGAAAAGTATGGGGTGGGGGGGGGACATAACAAGTCAATTGTTACTCAATGCCGATCACCTACTTCCTCATTATGCTAAATGTGTAACATGCAGGTATATATCCATCTTTTATTTCATTAAAAAATGGGTCAAGGAGCTCTGATTTTTACTGGAACCCTAAAATCCCTTCCCTCACTGACAGTGATTGGAAAACACACAAACAAACAAAACACACATGCATGGCTGGTATTCTGAGGCATATATCAAACATTCAAATAATTAGCATAGGGTCCTGAGGTTTAAAAGGGACAGCCACATGGTTAGCCCAAATAGCACTCATTTTAGCTGCTTTGCAGTAATATTGTGATATCAGTAATATTGTGATATCCAATTATCTCTTGATAAACCAAAGAATGTATAACTCAGGAGCAATTCACTCATTATGCTTTAGCATGGACATACAGCATACATGTTAAAAGGGTGAACATACAGGAGACACAACTATGTTTTTGAAAGCCCTGTGCACTGGTATGAAATAGTTTTTTATGTGCGGGTGACAGGTATTGGCCATTTGTTAGGGCTCACTGTTGGGTGACATCCTTTAAAAAACACACATATATTTGCCTCTCATAGTCTGTAGACTCGTCTTAGTTCACTCCAGCAGAAGGTGAACTAATGACCCCAAAACGGCAGAGAATCTCCCTTGCGTTTAATCCAGACAAGTATTTCCAGACATTTAATGATGCCTGTAAATATTTAAAGAGGTCACTAAACTGGAGTTAGTCAAATAAAAGCGCTCCATTTGTGATCTCTTCTATCTCTACCTCCCCCCCCCCCTTTGGGGATCAAAAATGCAGAGTCCTCATTAATCGTTTACCTGCTTCAGGGTCGATGCGGATCACTCGTCCACCATCAATACAGGCCACCCAGAGCTTCCCTTCTCTATCGATGCACATCCCATCAGGCATCGCCTCCTCTTTCTCCAGCTTGTACACAGGCCTGCAACTGCAACAATCTGCATAAAGAATAAGGCAATCAGCATTCAAGTGCTTATTTTTATGCAGACTGTACTGTCTGTTGTGCTTTTCAAATTTTCCACATTTTAGAAACAATGCAAATTGCAAAAAAAAAAAGTTATGGACCTTGCTTGGGGTGTGTGCATGCGCGCACACTCAATTTCACAGTGAGTACTGGCCAAGTCTTTGAATGCCTGTGGTCCTGCTCCCAGCCTTGAACGGCATGTTCAATGATCAGGGACATTCTGTTTCAGAGGTCCAGAGAGCCCTCAGCCACTTCCATATTTTGAGGGCCCTAAGGCATAATAAAAACTTTAAAATGATGGCACACGAAAACAAAATAGGGCGTGCACAAAAGGAGTGAGACATCATTAAATATGACAAAATATCAGTGAACAACAACAACAAAAATGTTTTGGTTTTAACCAAATCACATCTCTCATTTGCTTAAAGCTGAGAGCGTGTCATATTTCCGTCTGCTGCAGATAGGAACAAGTTGAGACGAGAATCAAATGCCAAAAAATTTGATTTTCATGCTGAGTTGGATTTTAAGACACTAACACATCCTTAGCACTTTACTGTTGCTTCCCAGGGCCAAAAACAGATGTGTGTGTTTATGAGAAATAAACACCTGTCTGTTCAATATATAGTTGTTTTCTGTTATTAAGTAAAGAAAAATGCCATATGTGACAATATGGCATATAATGGAAAGAAAAGGAACAGTCTGTAATAGGGGTGACTAACGTGGCACCCTCCTCCAGAGTTTGGACGCCAACCAGCATAGCCAATCGTCAGGGATGATGGGAGTTGTAGTCCAACAATATCTGCAAGGCTTCACATTGGCTACCCCAAAGGATAGGGTTGCCTACCAATCTACTACCAAGTATTTCTTTAGCTGTTGCAATAAACAGTTTGAAGAAGAATGTTACCAATCATTCCTGTTCGCATGTCATAGTCGAAGGCTTGCACGGCATAGGCCAGGCTATCGATGTAAAAGAAGGTCCTGTGATCAAGTGACCAATCCAGCCCATTGGAGATGTCCACCTTCTCTAACTGCTTCACGACACCACAATCAGGGAAAAGAGTATAAAGAGCCCCCTGCTGCCTTGCTCTGACTCCAGGTGCTGTCTCTTCGGCCATGGTACCTAGGGGGTGGTCAGCAGAGGCACAGGTCAGGTAATTCTCTACTGAAGGGCCTCTTTAAAATGCACAAATAGCACTGATCCCACCCAAAGGGCAATCACTTGACTAGTCCCACAACACCACCTGTCTAGTGATCTCCTAGCTTTCCTAGCAGCCTTTAGTGAGGAAGAGTGCAATCCTACGTTTGCTCAGGCGTAAGTCCCATTGTGTACGATGGGACTCACTCAAGTGCGTTGAAGCTTGCAGCCATATATATATATATATATATATATATATATATATATATATATTTGCTTTCGTAGATTTTCACGGGTACAGGAATGCAGGTTTTGGTGTCTTCGGGTGTCTTCCCGTGTAAGAGTCGGGGTGTCTGTGCGACGTTTCGACGAGGTCTCACTCGTCATCTTCAGGCTGGTGCTTTCGGCTTCTTGTTACTGGAACAGAGCAGAGTCTGGTGTTTGAGTTCCTATAAATACTGTTGAGGGGTGTGGTGTATAGCCTCCAACGTTCTGGGCAAAGAGGAACTCAAACACCAGACTCTGCTCTGTTCCTATTAAAATCAGACTTGAATAAAATCAGACTTGAAGTCACCAACATCCTCTGCTCCAGCAAACCACCCAGAAGCAATTTACACAAAGAAGAACAGAAAGCACTCACCAACCTGAGGAAAGACAACAACATAATCATTCTCCCAGCAGACAAAGGCAACGCCACTGTTGTGATGAACACATCGGACTACCAAGCAAAACTATCAAATCTACTCCAAGACCCTACCTACCAACCTATAAAAACAGATCCCACCACCTATCTGGAAAAAACCACCAAATCCAAAATAAAAGCCTCTCCTATCAGTGAAGAAATCCAGCTAAGAATCATCCCCAGAGAAAAATCATCCAGATGCCCCAAACTCTACGGTCTCCCCAAGATACACAAAGAAGGAACACCACTCAGACCAATAGTCAGCTCCATAGGCTCACCTCTACAAAATCTCGCTAAATTTCTCGCTAAGCAACTTCAGCCCTATGCAGAATCCATCGCTTCACACGTTACTAACTCCTTCCAGTTCATAGAAACAATAAAGAAACAATACCTACATCCCGATGACCTACTTGTGAGCTTCGATGTTGTATCTCTCTTCACTCAAGTGCCCATTAATGAAGCCTTGACAGCCATTCAAAACAAATACAACCCCCCCAAATACATCCTGGACCTGACCAACCACTGCCTAACCAACACGTACTTCATCCACAATGGACAAAGATACAAACAGATAGAAGGAGCACCTATGGGATCACCCCTCTCACCGGTCATCGCAAATTTGTACATGGAACACTTTGAAACCAATGCTTTAGACAAGTCAGAACACAAACCCAAACTTTGGCTCAGATATGTTGACGACACCTTTGTAATTTGGCCACACGGGAAAGAAAAACTAGATAGCTTCCTCACACATCTCAACAGCCTACACCCCAAAATACAATTCACTATGGAAATAGAAGACAACAACCAACTCCCCTTTCTTGACGTCCTAATCTACAAAAAACCTGATGGCTCCCTAGGACACACTATCTACCGGAAAAAAACACACACCAACCGCTACTTACATGCACAATCACACCACCACCCTGCACAAATAAACTCCGTAGCCAAGACTCTCATCTCCAGAACCAAACGCCTGGCTGACAAAGACCACTTGACAACTGAGTTACAGAATCTCTCAAATGTGTTAATCGCCAATGGATACCAGAAAAACAGGGTTACGAAGCTAATCCAAAAAGAAACACCCCCCAAAAACCAAGACACAGAAGAAAACAATGGCATGGCCCTCCTTCCTTATATCAAGGGCACTACAGACAAAATCAGCAAAATCCTCCATAAACACAATATCAAAACAGCCTTCTGCACCAACCAAAAAATAGCCAATATCCTCAGAAACCCAAAAGACAAAATCCAGCTGGAAAACCAAGGGGTCTATGAAATACCCTGCAAAGTCTGCCCAGCCACGTACATTGGACAAACAAACAGACGAATAAATGCACGTATCGCAGAACACAAGAATGCCGTCAAAAAAGAAGAAAAAACTTCCTCTCTTTTCCAACACATGAAAGAAACAGGACATGAAATTAATTTTGCAGATTCCAAATTGCTCTTTAACATGGAACATCACCACAAGAGAATAATCATGGAAGCCATCGAGATAGAGAAACACCCTCACAACATGAACAAGCGTGACGACACGTCCCGCCTGCCAGACATCTGGAAATTAGCCCTCCCCACAAAAACCGACACCAGAACCAGAGGCACACAGAACGCCGTCACCAATCAACCACACCAGACCCAAACCCAGACCCTCTCCACAGACATATTACAGACTCCATCCAGTAGCCAAACTATAGTGGCACCTCCGGATGCTGCACCCCCCTGCAATCCCTACACAGATCTGGCTGGCACAAGGCACAAAACCATAGCTCGCCCCTATACACGAAGCCAAGCCAGAGCACAACTAAATGCAGCACAGCCATCTTCTCAGAAAAACTCTTCACAAGCTCAAGAGGTCAAGACACGAAAGCTTTAGCAACTAATCTACACTTAATGACCCACCCAGTGATATTCTGAATATCACTCATGAAATCACCCAAGATATCCCTCAAGTAATTAAGGAACAAAAGAAGAAAAGGCACTAATCTAGGAACGTCGCACAGACACCCCGACTCTTACACGGGAAGACACCCGAAGACACCAAAACCTGCATTCCTGTACCCGTGAAAATCTACGAAAGCAAATATCTCACCTCTACGGGGAGGAAACCTTCCAGCTGACAAGAACCTACGAGAAACTAGAAATCCGAAGAGCCACCATCTTATGTGATCTCCTGTTCCTACGCAACTGCCGAGACAACAACTTAACTCCCACATGCTTCCAACTTAAATTCCACTCTAAAACCCCAGCTACCGAAAGGATCCTGAAACGAACTGAACTATCCCTAATCAGAAACGAAATACATAAGAAAAGATACCTACTAAACCAAACCAACAAAGATCTGCTCACTCTTCACCTCAAACTATGTAACAAAATCCACCCTGCACTCTGGGACAAATGCAAACAACTAGCCGTCTGGAGAGCTGAAACTGAGACCTCACATAAGACAGACAGACACACCAACAAACTCTACAAACTAGAGAAACGCCAGAAGCCCAGCCACCCTCCACAACAACCCATGAAACAAACAGTACATAACATATCAAACAGGATCCTCACCCCAACTGAAACCAAAGTACTCTCCAAAGGTTTCAACTTTGCAGTCGCCCCGAGACGCATCCCCACGGAAAACATCATATGCGGAGTCGAAGCTAGCCTGACCAAAATCGACCCAGATGAAGCCAATAAAATCAGACTTGAAGTCACCAACATCCTCTGCTCCAGCAAACCACCCAGAAGCAATTTACACAAAGAAGAACAGAAAGCACTCACCAACCTGAGGAAAGACAACAACATAATCATTCTCCCAGCAGACAAAGGCAACGCCACTGTTGTGATGAACACATCGGACTACCAAGCAAAACTATCAAATCTACTCCAAGACCCTACCTACCAACCTATAAAAACAGATCCCACCACCTATCTGGAAAAAACCACCAAATCCAAAATAAAAGCCTCTCCTATCAGTGAAGAAATCCAGCTAAGAATCATCCCCAGAGAAAAATCATCCAGATGCCCCAAACTCTACGGTCTCCCCAAGATACACAAAGAAGGAACACCACTCAGACCAATAGTCAGCTCCATAGGCTCACCTCTACAAAATCTCGCTAAATTTCTCGCTAAGCAACTTCAGCCCTATGCAGAATCCATCGCTTCACACGTTACTAACTCCTTCCAGTTCATAGAAACAATAAAGAAACAATACCTACATCCCGATGACCTACTTGTGAGCTTCGATGTTGTATCTCTCTTCACTCAAGTGCCCATTAATGAAGCCTTGACAGCCATTCAAAACAAATACAACCCCCCCAAATACATCCTGGACCTGACCAACCACTGCCTAACCAACACGTACTTCATCCACAATGGACAAAGATACAAACAGATAGAAGGAGCACCTATGGGATCACCCCTCTCACCGGTCATCGCAAATTTGTACATGGAACACTTTGAAACCAATGCTTTAGACAAGTCAGAACACAAACCCAAACTTTGGCTCAGATATGTTGACGACACCTTTGTAATTTGGCCACACGGGAAAGAAAAACTAGATAGCTTCCTCACACATCTCAACAGCCTACACCCCAAAATACAATTCACTATGGAAATAGAAGACAACAACCAACTCCCCTTTCTTGACGTCCTAATCTACAAAAAACCTGATGGCTCCCTAGGACACACTATCTACCGGAAAAAAACACACACCAACCGCTACTTACATGCACAATCACACCACCACCCTGCACAAATAAACTCCGTAGCCAAGACTCTCATCTCCAGAACCAAACGCCTGGCTGACAAAGACCACTTGACAACTGAGTTACAGAATCTCTCAAATGTGTTAATCGCCAATGGATACCAGAAAAACAGGGTTACGAAGCTAATCCAAAAAGAAACACCCCCCAAAAACCAAGACACAGAAGAAAACAATGGCATGGCCCTCCTTCCTTATATCAAGGGCACTACAGACAAAATCAGCAAAATCCTCCATAAACACAATATCAAAACAGCCTTCTGCACCAACCAAAAAATAGCCAATATCCTCAGAAACCCAAAAGACAAAATCCAGCTGGAAAACCAAGGGGTCTATGAAATACCCTGCAAAGTCTGCCCAGCCACGTACATTGGACAAACAAACAGACGAATAAATGCACGTATCGCAGAACACAAGAATGCCGTCAAAAAAGAAGAAAAAACTTCCTCTCTTTTCCAACACATGAAAGAAACAGGACATGAAATTAATTTTGCAGATTCCAAATTGCTCTTTAACATGGAACATCACCACAAGAGAATAATCATGGAAGCCATCGAGATAGAGAAACACCCTCACAACATGAACAAGCGTGACGACACGTCCCGCCTGCCAGACATCTGGAAATTAGCCCTCCCCACAAAAACCGACACCAGAACCAGAGGCACACAGAACACCGTCACCAATCAACCACACCAGACCCAAACCCAGACCCTCTCCACAGACATATTACAGACTCCATCCAGTAGCCAAACTATAGTGGCACTTCCGGATGCTGCACCCCCCTGCAATCCCTACACAGATCTGGCTGGCACAAGGCACAAAACCATAGCTCGCCCCTATACACGAAGCCAAGCCAGAGCACAACTAAATGCAGCACAGCCATCTTCTCAGAAAAACTCTTCACAAGCTCAAGAGGTCAAGACACGAAAGCTTTAGCAACTAATCTACACTTAATGACCCACCCAGTGATATTCTGAATATCACTCATGAAATCACCCAAGATATCCCTCAAGTAATTAAGGAACAAAAGAAGAAAAGGCACACTAATCTAGGAACTTCCTCTTTGCCCAGAACGTTGGAGGCTATACACCACACCCCTCAACAGTATTTATAGGAACTCAAACACCAGACTCTGCTCTGTTTCAGTAACAAGAAGCCGAAAGCACCAGCCTGAAGATGACGAGTGAGACCTCGTCGAAACGTCGCACAGACACCCCGACTCTTACACGGGAAGACACCCGAAGACACCAAAACCTGCATATATATATATATATATATATATATATATATATATATCCCTCAATATAGATTAATCAGTTTCATGAATTTTTAGACACATTCCAACTCATTAGGGCTATCTAAACTGAGCTCAGCATACAATTGGATTCAGATCAAATATATACCTGCATAAAAAGAACCCCTTGGGTCTACTTTTCCATCATTGAATCGGTTGTTTGGTTTATCCTGTTCCACTTCAGAAATATCAGTGACTACTTGATCTTCCCAGTTCAAGAAAGCAAACTTTCTTCCTAAAGCGATCACGTAGCCACCACACTTGCGAAGGGCTACTGAGCCAACACGAGCGTCTGCAGGCAGGGAAAGAACGGACAAGTTTACAAACCAGGGCAAAATACATTGAGCACCCTTGATGAAGAAGTGCTCCCATGCAGAAATGAAGACTGTTTGGGGAATAGTCACTGTGGGCCTCTCCAGAAGCTTTGGGCCACAACTCCCATCCCTGCAGCATGTGATTGGAGACAATGGAGCAATAAACTCCATGTCATGGTCGCAGTAACTCTGCATTAGTGATGGATTTGTACTGCACCATTCATATATCATACCACTCCAGTAGTTGTTATGCTTCCTCTGTGTTATTGCATTATTGCTATTTGCAGGGGCATTCTTGTACTGTTGCGCAACGGGACTTGAGGAAGTTACACTTCTGAGCACAACTCAAAGTGTTGGTGCTAAACTTTAAAGGTCTAAACGGCCTCGGTCCTGTATACCTGAAGGAGCGTCTCCACCCCCATCGTTCAGCCCGGACACTGAGATCCAGCGCCGAGGGCCTTCTGGCGGTTCCCTCATTGCGAGAAGTGAGGTTACAGGGAACCAGGCAGAGGGCCTTCTCGGTAGTGGCACCCGCCCTGTGGAACACCCTCCCATCAGATGTCAAGGAAATAAACCACCATTTGACTTTTAGAAGACATCTGAAGGCAGCCCTGTTTAGGGAAGTTTTTAATGTTTGATGTTTGATTGTGTTTTTAATATTCTGTTGGGAGCCGCCCAGAGTGGCTGGGGAAACCCAGGCAGATGGGCGGGGGTATAAATAATAAATTATTATCATTATTATTATTATTATTATTATTATTATTACTACTACAAGATGTGCACTGACTGGAAACAAAGTGGTAGGCTGCCTACCCAAAACATTTGCAGGCACACACGGTATTGAGAGCACGATCACATATAATTGTCCCAATATCATCATGAGCACAATGCAAAATAAAGAGGCTGCGTTACCCCACCCCCACTCCAGGGCTTTCCAGCTTATAGCACAAGGCCAAAGCAAGACTACTTAACCCCTTTTCTATCTCTCCGATGAAATCTATTCCGCCATCCAAATGGGGTTTTTTTGCGGGGGGGTGTTGTCCTACTTCTGTTGTGCTACAGTACAAGAGTGCCCCTTCAGAGGGCAATAATGTGGTAACACTGAGGAAAGATCGCAAAACAACAGGGGTCTGAAGGGGGCCTGCAACTGCCTCGCTCTCACAATCCTTGGCTGAGAAAGTCATGCCTCAGGAGTTTTCTTCCAGGCCAAAACAATTCCACAAAATAAAATGAAAAACGCTATTTCCTTACCCACAGAGACACACTGAACTTCGTTGGTGACTGAGTTCCAGCGGCAAACTTTCTGTGAATTGATGTCTACGTATACAAGGGCATTCTCCCTTTCTTCCCACGTAGGGCACTCCCCCATCCTGTTCTTCTGCTTCACAACAGTCTCGATTTTAATAGAAGACATGATGATCTGTGGCAAAGAAAACAGACCGCGTACATACTATAAAGCACATTCTTGCCCTCAGAGAATTCTGGGCACTCTAGTTCGTTAACCGTTGCTGGGAATTGTAACTTTGCAAGCGGTAAACTACAGTGCCCAGAATTCTTTTAGGGAAAGATATTCTCTCTCATATATATGAATATATAATATATTTAAACACTGTGGTTTGCCTCTCCCTTTCTTGTTTCTGTACACGATTAAAAACTAATCCTAAAAGTAATCAAACTAATTTAGATATTCATTTCGAAATGAAATAGGGTATTATGCTGATTTAAAGCACTTACCAGCAATGACGAGTGTCACCCAAGAATTCTCCGCTAAAGGCAGTTTTATTTCTTGCTCAAACAGGAAAGGTTGCAGCAAGCGATCAAAGAAGGCGGACAGAGGTTGAACCCTGATCTCTGTTTACATACAGCTTTTCATAAAATCATAGAACTGTAGAGTTGGAAGGGACCATGAGGATCATTTAATTTAATCCCCTGCAATGCAGGAATCTTTTGCCCAAAGTGGGGGCACAGACATTTTATATTCATACAGATTAGACATGCAAGACACCCAATGATAAAGCCTTACTCCCAGCTTAACCACAAAGACGGATGTTTCCAACCTCAGTTAGCTAGGCATTTTCCTGTTTATACCCATGTTTTAAAGCTCATGCCCTTGCACGCTCTTAAAACTTTCCTTTACACACCCCTTGTGTCTTGCACTTTCTCTTTCCCCGTTTTAAGCTTGCATTTCAGCATGATTACAAAGAGGGTACATGATTATGGTGTCAGCCTGCAACAAGATGGTGTTAGTCTTGCTTCAGTTATAACAAAGATGGAGGTGGTCGTGCTTTGGTTACAACACTAGTGAGTTATGAGAATGATCTTTGTCAATGACGCTAACAAATGTTTTGTTATGAAAAGCTTAAATTAAATAGAATGAAAAAATGCTAAAACTGATAAACAAATGAGGGGTTTTTCAAATAAGATATGCTGTTATTTATTTTATAGAGATTCCAGATATTATATTTTTTTAAAAAATATTAAAAATGGTATTAAAAAATTAAATGGTATTAAAAAATTAAAAATGGCATTAAAAATTCCCTCCGTCCTCCCTGGCACACCCTTTCACCTCACAAACACTCACATTCTCTCTCTCTCTCTCTCTCTCTCTCACACACACACACACACACACATAAATTCACATAGACATAGTCATTGCCCAGCTGTTTCGCCATGAGGTGGACAATAAAGTTACATAGGATATGCTGGGGCAGGTGTGGAGATTAACAACATGGGAACAGCTATCTTGGGTGGTTCAGGAGCCCCGGAAGCTTCCAACATCATTCCTGATGCAGCCCCAAAACCAACTGCTATCCCTAAGCTACTTTGCAACATGGGATGGGAATATTACTATTCCCACCCCTGGCCACTTGATGGCTGATCCACTGGCAGTGGAGGGAGGTGGTCAGGGCTTGACTTGGCTGCTCCTAGCCCACCTGTGTCCTAATTTTTTATTTTCATTTTTGCACTGTGTGCTTTTGAGCACCTTATTTTCAACCCATGCCCATGCAAAAGTCCTTGTGAAATGGTAATTTCCATGCCAAATCAGCAAACAGGGATTTCATCACAGACACCTGTCTGCCACATTCTGCTTTCTTTTTTTATCTCCCTTCAGTTAGGCAAGAACTGGTGGGGATGAAGGTACCCTAGTACCTCAATGTAGAATAGTAGCCGGGGATTAGCAATTACCCATGTGCAGAATAACGTTGCTTTTCTCAATGCCTGTTGATGGCCTTGGCTTGGAAAAGAGAATGCCAATATATTCTTCGAGAACCTCTTAGTGCCTTTCAGGCAACAGGAAAGGCAAGAAGCAGTGAATTAAGGTATCGAGCTATGAAGGAAACCCAAAAACAATGTTCAGCACATGACCGTGTTCTTGCTCAACCCCTGCTTAAATCGAAGCAGCTCCTTAAACTGACTCATTGTGTTCTGACACCTGCACTCCCAAGTTTACTATAGATACATGAATTTTTTTAAATGGCCAGCCTACTCAAATCAACTTAAAATATAATTAAAAAGATGCAACAGCTGATCTTATCTGCGCTTGGAAGTCTGCTGATAGCGTTTTAGAGTGAGTCAGCAGTCACATGAATCCAGAGGCATGGCATAACTCCAGAGGCTTTTCACAATAGCCTGTTCCATAATGCCAGCCATGGGATACAGCTGAGCAGTCCCCAAGTGAATAACATTTTCCTGAAGGGAAACATTGGCTGAGGTGGGCTTCAGAAGGGAGGTGAAGGCCTCAAGGAGATCACTAAGCATTCACAGTTAGCCCAGTTGGTATGTCATGGTAAACCATGGTTGATGGGTTACTGTAAATGTGCCAAAACTGCTTGCAGTTCCTTCCCACTAACACATAACAAACTATGATCCAAATTATGTCCAAATAGAGGCTTGGGGTTTGTTCTGCTCAAACAAAGCACAATTAATGAGCCTCAGCTTCACACCTTAGCTACAGAGTGAAACAAACCATGATGCCCAGTTTCTACTTATACTTTTCAAGTTTATACATTTAATTAGTTTTACAATCAATTTAACATTTCAAAGTTTGACTTCCTTCACCCTCTTTCTGCAGTTCCTTAAATTTATTTTTTAACATCTTCTGCATATCCAAATTCATTTAATTTGCTCATTTAATTATCTACTTTAAATATATACTCTCATGAAACTGCAGGTTATTACAATAATCCTGCTAATGTTTTTATCTGTTTGCTATTTATCTGTAAATATTCAAGAAACCATTTCCATTCGTTTATAAAAAGTTTGTTACCTTGATTTCTTATTCTTCCTTTAAGTTTCGCCATTTTTGCATATGTGGTTTGTTTCTCTGACATGCCAGCAGGGAAGAGCAAAGTAGACAAGACTGGCTTATTCATAGTAAACCATGGTTTATTGTGACATGTAAAGGTCAACTATTCGAATTGATTTCTCACCAGGCATTCAGACACACACAGAGAGACCCACATAACTCTGGTGGCAATCTGGACCCCTCAGGAAGAAACTTTTAAATGTGTCGAGTACTCAGGGTTGCAATCCTGAAACCTGGATGTGCCTCTTTTAAAACTCATGATGCAATGGAAGAAAATACAACCATGTGCCCACTCAATCGCTTTGACCAGCGGAACAAGCACTTCCAAAGATGTCACACAATACCCATTCCATACATGTAAGAACTTCATCATTTACTGTGGCAGCGTATACCCTCTGGAACTCTCTGCCTATTGAGATTAAGCAGGCACCTTCACTGTACTCTTCTCCCCCTGGAGCCTGCTAAAAACATTCCTGTTTAGACAAGCCTACCCAGATGCTTAGAAAATTGAGATAATTTAAATCTGCTTTAGTATTTTAACTTTTGCATGTGTTATCTTTTTAAACCACTTTGGGTTTGTTTTTTTTTCAATCAAGCGGTGTATAAATGTTATGAAATAGAATAAACAAACAAATATCCCCCAACCCATTCCCACCATGATCCTGTTGGCACAGTCCCTTTATGCACTTGCTTAATAGCGCTCCTGGAATCTCATTTATACAAGCAGGTAAGAGAAGTGGGCAAGCAACAGCACAGAGGGACAGAAGTAGTTCTATCAGAGCTTTCCCAACTTTTCATGTTGGTGACACACATTTTAGACATGCATCATTTTGGAACACAGTAATTCGGTTTTTCTAGCAAACCAGAGGTTAAACTAACCCTGGGAGGAGTGCAGGGAGCATTCGCATGACACACCTACACACTGCAGCCGACACACGAATGTGCCGCAACACACAGTCTGGAAAGCTCTTGAGTTATATCATTGCTGTGTGGTGACAGGTTATCTTTTTCTACCATCACATTTTACCAAGAACTTGTCCTCTACTCTCATGTACACACCACCACCAACGCTATACTGACAGCCTTGTGTAATGACATTACACATTTTGTGTAATGATTAAATTCTGTTTGGAAATTAGTAACTGAACATTTACACATGTGTACAATAGGCTTCTTCAGTTCCTCCTGGTTTCCTAAGTGCCGCATCCTGTGCAGTACCCATTGGCTCTTAATTACCCGTAATTTTCTTAGATTCTAATCCTATAACTCTGTTCCCATCTGCTGAATTATGAACTAAGGCAGTAATATTGTTCTGCAGGGAGTTCATACATACAGAAGGACCATAGTATATACCACTTTGAGGTTTTATTAAAATCAAGAGGTATATAAGTGTTGCAAAATAAACAAACAATACAGCCTGTAGATAGCTGAAATTCACATTTCCAGCTCTAATATTTGCTCCAAATTATTATTTATTCTGTCTGATTTATTTCAGATCATTTGCACCTTTGCAAATGGCTTTGACCACCTTCCTCCCAGGTAAGTAAAAATATCCAGTAGAATACTCTCACCCAAGCTGTGCTTTTATAGCACACAATTTCCTCCAATGTATGCTGGAAATTACAGTTTACCCCTAACACAGTTACAATCTCAATTAAGAAAGCTAATCAGAAAGTAATACTGATCTTACCGTGCAGCGTTCAAAGCAGCCACTTTCTCAACTGAGGACGACCTGACTAATTTTTTGGGTTGTGCATGAACTAATATACTCTTATGTGACTCCAGGTTCCCAGCCCAAAGGGAAGAGAAAAATAGTTGTAGGGCGTTGTAGCTGCTCCTCCCAAGAAAGCTGTTGTGTTCTTGCCCAATCCTTTTCAAGCCATACGAAACAGATCACAACTGCAAAGTCCAATGATCTTCTAATGAGAAAGCGTGGGGATGGGTGGTAGCTGTTTTTCCACCTGAGTAATGCAGAATGAAAAATCGAATGAAAACAATTTGAGATGGTCAAGAACAACAATTGATAGACCTTATTAAGGCAGCTGTGAAGATCACTGAGAACATGGTCTGAGCACCAAAGCTGAATTATTAGACAATTCAATAATTCTCTTTCACTACTAAAAGGCTATCCTCTCCCAAGATGGACTTCTGCATGGAATTTAGAGGCCTCATTATGTTTGTTTATTCTTTCTAAATGAGACAGTCAGTGTAGTGTAGTGGTTAGAGTGTTTGACTAGGCCTGGGAGACCTGGGTTCAAATCCATACTTGGACATGAAGTTCACTGGGTGTGACCTTGCGTCAGCCGCTGCCTCTTAGCCTAACTTACCTCATAGGGCTGTTGTGGGAATTAAATGAGGAAGCAGAGAACCATGTACACCTCCTTGAACTCCTTGGAGTAAAGGTGGGACATGGATGCAATAAATAAAATAATAAATTAATAATGTTGTGTGACTACCATACACCAGATCAATGGCTTGCAAATGATAGCCAATTTCTCATTTTTTTGTAGTGACTGACCACTGCATACATCCGTTAAAGAAATGGAGGGTACTCTTATACTAATTAACTAAAGCAGCATCACTTTTTAGAAGTGATATTAGTGATACACACCCACAAAGGGTTGACATTTGTCTATTTTGTCCTGGACATGTCCAGGATTCCAAGCACAACATGACCATCCGGGGGGATTTGTTTTAAATCGGAAACATGTCTGGGTTTTTGCAAACAGAACAAGGAAGTGCTCAACAACTTTGGTGTCCGGATTTTTCCTTCTTGAAATATGGCAACCCACACATACCCACTTCCTAAAATCAAATCATGCAGCATACTAGAGAGTGCAAATTTGTCTTTCCTTTTTGAGGGCAAATCTAATTCAATAGTGATAACACTCACCAGGTTCCTAGGATCCAAGTCAATTTATTTTCAGGGTGCCTGCATGGGAGTCGACTACAGCCGACTGGTCCACTGCCTGCCTGCCTGCAATCCAGTTTGGTTTGTGTGGGTGATAACAGCAGATCGTATTCAATATGCAAGACAGGAAAAACGAGGTGCAGTGTTTGTCAGCACCCAAAGGCTCCTAAGTCCTTCAGGAATGGACTTCCATATTCCTGCTGTTGTAACAAATGTCAGGATGGGAAAATCCCTTTCAAATACGTATAAATGTATCTTCCAATGGCTGTAGCACATGGAAGCACTAGAAAGTTGTCCCTCACTGCAGATGTATAAAAATGCAAAGAAAGCATCTAATTGCAAGGTTAAGAGAGAGAGATGTTTTGTACACCTAAGATTACCATGAGCAAAATCCCGTTGAAAGTGGAATTTCCTGAAGGTCTGGAGAAACTGGAATTAACAAAACAAAACAAAAACCTTTCATTCTAACAGAGGTTGTTGGTTTGGAAAGAAACTGCAACAATTCAACCATTTTTTAATTTATTTTTTTTAATTAAACCTATGTGTCCCACCTTGCTATGCTTACCCAAGAGTTAAAGCTACATTCCTAAACACATTTTCCTGACAGCAAGTCCCATTACTTAGTGGGGCTTACTTCTGAGTAGCCCCATTATAGCATTGCTCTGCCAGCTGTGAAGAAAAGGGTGGAGGAAGACTCTTTCAAACCTACTTGTTTGATGCAGTTGTCATTTATTGTTGGCTTGTTGCTTAAAGGTAAAGGGACCCTTGACCATTAGGTCCAGTCGACAACTCTGGGGTTGCGGCGCTCATCTTGCTTTACTGGCTGAGGAAGCCAGCATACAGCTTCCAGGTCATGTGGCCAGCATGACTAAGCTGCTTCTGGCAGAGCAGAGTGGTGCTGTGGTCTAAACCACAGAGCCTAGGGCTTGCCGATCAGAAGGTCGGCGGTTCAAATCCCTGTGACAGGGTAAGCTCCTGTTGCTCAGTCCCTGCTCCTGCCAACCTAGCAGTTCGAATGCACATCAAAGTGCAAGTACAGTGGTACCTCGGGTTAAGTACTTAATTCGTTCTGGAGGTCCGTTTTTAACCTGAAACTGTTCTTAACCTGAAGCATCACTTTAGCTAATAGGGCCTCCCCCGTACCGCCAGAGCACGATTTCTGTTCTCATCCTGAAGCAAAGTTCTTAACCCGAGGTAATGTTTTTGGGTTAGCGGAGTTTGTAACCTGAAGTGTATGTAACCCGAGGTACTACTGTAGATAAATAGGTACCACTCTAGCAGGAAGGTAAATGGCTTGTTCCTTACATGACATCTATCCAATTTTCAACCTTCCCGCATCCCATTCCAGAGATAAACGCAGCAACCTTTCCTTTTCTTATGTCCTCTTCCTCCTTTACAATGAGTTCAAAGCAAACCAAACTCAGTTATGACTGGCAGGTGCTTCTCAAAGCAAGCTTTGCTTCCTGCAGCCACAGGCCAATAGCAGCCACAGGGTCCTCTGATCTGGATGTGGACTATGTAATTGAGTGAAAGGTCTTCCCAGGGGATCTTTTTCTCCAACTTAAATGCCCCTTCCCCAAACTACAACCTGCAAAGTTAAATCACATCGGAATCTGTGTGACAGCAGTGTTAACCCTGCTTCCCTTATGCCATGGACCCAAATTAAATACCCCCAGCACCCTGCTTTGTTTTTTAACAGAATGTATAACACGGGGATGGGGAACTTGTGGTCCTCTAGATGTGGTCAGGCTCCAACTCCCATGAGCTGCAGGCAGTATGAGCAATGGTCAGGGCTGATCATTTTACTCCAGCAACATCTGAGGTTCCCCAGCCCTGATATAATGTATAATTTAGAAGTAATTCAGGAAACGAGAGGCTACCAAGGTGGACACTATTTCCCAAATCTTTGTTATCAGGAGTACACTTGTTTACAGAACTATATATGTAGGCATTCTTAACCCTTACACATGTATCTTCTTGTGTGCATGTTGTCCACCCACTCCCAAAATAATGGACACACACTCCCCTGCAATGGGGTGATAGCCAGTCAATGTTTCCTCCAGTGTCCTGCCCTTTCTTGTGCCCAGTTGGTCAGTGTTCAGGCATGGAACCATGATCTCTGGGCTAGGATGTTGCTTCTCCTTACCTGCCAGTGGCAATGCAGACTGTGTCAAGGAAGACCCTTGTCCCTCCCTTAGAATGATGTTGCATATATCCTGAGTGAAGAGTCAATGCTACATGGTGATAGAGTGGCAGATGAATCTGGTTTAGTTTTTCCAAGGTGCTCCTCAACCCCCACTTGAAGAACATGAATGTGCTTTCACTCACAAACTGATAGGCTGTGTGGTAGAGGTCCATAGAATTATAGAGTTGGAAGGGACCCAGAGGGTCATCCAACCCCCTGCAATGCAAGGTTCAACCAGAGAACTACTAACTCTTCTCCTTAAACAGGAATGGACTCCTATCAGCCCAGCCAGCATGCCCAATGGTCAGGAATGATGGGAGTTGTAGTCCAGCAGTCATGGATTCTACATCCGTGTTTTAGACAGATGAACGATATTTCGTGGCCAAAGCAGGTGTGTGATATTTTTCAGAAATGCTACACAGCCAAAACTGATATGCAATTGGTGGAGTTAAACAAGGAACCTAACGATTTTCATTTACTAGGAGACACTGGGCAACCGTCATGGCACAGCCACATGTTGTTCAGGAGGAAATCAGGCGGCAGGAAAAAACACAGTTGTACAAGCCAAGAAGTTCCCGCCATCAGAACACTCTGATGGCAAATTCAGTTATCCGAGCCTAAAGAATTATGACCATACCTTGCTACATGCACGGCTGATTCAGATATCAGAACAGCCAGAGCTTGCCCACTTCCTTACTTGTTTCTGCTTTGCTGGTTGACAACAGCCATTTTCAAGCAGAAGCCATGGAGGGAAGGAGTGGGGAGAGGGATTGAACAAATCAGATTTTTTACTTTGTCTCCCTTTCACTGGTTGGCTGCAACCATTTTAGTAATAAACCATGGAGACAGAGAAAATAGAATTAGAAATGTTCCCCTAGGAATCCATGAACATTGTCTGCTCGTTATGTGAGCACCCGCCTAACAAACAATTTCCTGAGAACATATTGTGTTCAGAAAGCGGGACCTGCATGCATTTCAGTCTTTATTAGGAAAGAATCGATTTTCGTAGAAGAGAAGAAAACATTTTTCCCCCAGTTGTTAACAAAAAGGCCAATTTGGCAAAATACAAAATCTATATTAAACGTTTGGAGGTTATTTAACTTGATTTTTTGGTGGCTGCCATCTTGCTGTAGCCGTCAGGAAAGAGATATGCATGTGAATCTTTTTTCCTGCTCTTGATGAGTGCCTTTGAGAGTAACTGTTAGCCAGCATATGAATTTGGCGGGATTCCTTTCACCCCGAGGCCAGTAATCTGTTAAAAAGCATGAGGGGAAGGATATAAATATGACAACCCAAAATCCCCCATGTGCCTTTGGTTATAAACTCAAAAAGTATCCAGCACCACCCAACAACAACAACAACCACAACAACAACAACAACTCTAAATGCTTGCCTGCATCTTAATATCATATGTAAGTATATAGGGCAATTGCATTTCTAAATGCAAAGTGCATATATTTCACAGGAGAATAAAATAAACAACAGCTTTTTATAGGTTTGGCCTGGCACCAAACATCTCTCTCTCCCACCCTGTTCTTTCATAGCTGTCTTCTACAGGCAACTGGGTCCATAGAACTCAGTACTGACACTGATTGGCAGGGTTTATCCAGGGTTTCAGACGGGGAGTGTTACCCAGCCCTACCTGCAGGTGCTGAGGGCTGACCTGGAAAACCTTCTGCATGCAAGGCACATGCTCTCTCACCAAACTACAACCCTTTCCCCACATGTGTGTGGCCTCAAGTGCACTGGACCCTTTCGTATGCGCTGAAAACCATCCAATTACCTTGAAAACGTTGCCAGCTTTTGGCTGCCCTGACAGTGAGGCCTCATCCAATCCTTGGCTAGCAGATGTGACGTACAGCTCCGAATAATCATTTCCACCAAAACTGCAGGAAGTAGTTTCAGCAACAGGCAGCTTCACGGTCTGGAGACGTTTTCCTGTTAAAGTATACCAGTTTTGGGGGTTTTGGGGGGGGGTTATGCGGAGGATCAATGTGTGTCCCCCACCCCACAATTTAGTGTTTGGAGGACAACTCGAAGGGCTGCCCCTTCCCCATAAAACAGGGCTTGCTTAGCATATTTGGAAGTAATTAAAGTAATAAGCATTACTATCTGAAGGACGCCCTATTAAAAACATTGTAATGTCTAGGATTATATAATTGTAGGATAGTCCTGCAAGAATCCTGACAGAATGGATCAGTGCCAAAGCAGAGTAAGTCTTGAATGCAAGTAACATTTTCACTTTAAAACAAAACAAAGCAAAACCCTGAAATGGATGTATGCTCCAGAGTTGCAGCATAGACTTTGAAGAAAGTTTTTGGTTTTTTTTTAAATGCAAAAATAAGAAAGTAAACAAATAGGTTTATTGTATTGGTTGATTAAACAAAATTGTCTTACTGGGATTCCATCACATTTCAGCTGAATTTCTTCAACTGTTACACAGCATTCATATACTATTTATGTGAATTTATTATCGTTGCCGGTATGGAAGAGAAACTTTTGTAATGTGGAGAATACTGGACCATATTTTAGCCCAGTGTGGTCTACTATGACTGTGTGTCCATTCTCTCCCACAGTGCACTCAACTGTGTTTCCACTGCTGGGTTTTAAATCCTTGTTCACACACCATTATCCTAAATGCATATGCACCTTGCACTTTGTTACAAAATACTACGGTTTGATGCATTGTTTCTCAAGCCAACGTCACCCCAATTAGAGTCCTTAAGCTGCTCTCAGCACGTTGGCATAGGGTAAAAACGTCCCCACCCTGGTCAACGCCTCCTGGTTGTGTACACAGACGGAAATCAGAATCTGACACTAATGAAGCCACTCTGATTCTGATGTGAACAGCTAGGGAGAATGTGAACACACCCTGTGACACAATGGCTCTTAAGCAAAGGGAGGTCTTTCCCAGCCCCTCCTACCTGATGCTTTTAATCAGAGATGCTAGGGATTTAACCCGGGGCAAACCAAATTCTCTGCCACTGCACTCAGTCCTCAGTTTTGAAAAAACACACGAATCTGCACTTTGGTTTATGTAGTTTTTACATTTGCTCAGTTCTTAAAACAAGAGCTGCTTTAGACACCAGGGATTAATACGCCTTTTTGATTTCCCCTTGCACCCTTGGAGCTGCAGGCTGCCCCCTTCATAGAAGCAGCTCCACATAAGCAAAGGTTCCCCAAAGAATCCTGGGAACTGTAGTTTGCCCCTCACTGAGCTACAGTCCCCAGCACCCTTAAACTATAGTTCCCAGGATTTGAATGTATGGAGCATACACAGCTGAATGGATGCAATCCACACAGAGAGATATGTGAGCTGTTCATCACATCATTCGCTTTGAAAAACAACACTACAGGGTTGTATGCAACGTGTTGAGCATTGGGGCATCAAAAAGAGCATGCAATAAAGTCTTCCATGGGAGCCTGAAAGGACCCAAGAGGGATCATCGAGATTCTTTAATTGAGATTTTTCTTTCTTCCTCCCACCTTGCAACTGCTTACCTGTCTCGGGGTCTATACGGATCACTCTTCCTCCATTGTAACAAGCCACCCAGAGCTTTCCGTCAGAATCAATGCACATCCCGTCAGGGATACTCTCTTCCTTTTCCATCTTGTAAACGCTCCTTCGGTTAGCTGCAGAAAGAAGTTGACGCACATTATGGACTTAATCACACTTTAAACGCTATGCCTTCCAAGTTAGCATTTCCGCCCAAGACATGGACCTGAAGAAAGCTAAGAAAAACTACGAAAGGATCCATCCAAGAAGTTGATAAAGGGTTACCACTGAAATGGCACTGCATGGGGAAAGGAGAAGCCAAAAGTCTTCAGGCAAAAGCACCTAGAAGTGGTGTAGAAGCATAGTATAGAACTGGCATCATTGATACATTCTAGATTTCAGTTCCAGAAAGACTGTGCTATTAGTAAAAACAAGCAAGCAAACAAACAAAAACCTACCTCTAGGTCAGGTTTATATTATCCATATTAGTCTGTGCTACATATCTGAATATTATATAAATACTGTATGGCAGAACATAATCAAATGAGCTAAATGGACCAGTGGTCTGACTCAGTATAGGCAACTTTCTATCTTAATAGTCATGGCCCCAGTTTGCACATCTCATTAAACCAAACTATCACATTTCGCCTATCTAATGAATATACTTGTGGCTTAAACTTCTGAAACAGGTCATTTTAAAGCCAGACAAGTTATCCCAAAACTGACTCACAGCTACAGGTATTATTAGAACGATGCAGTGAGATATTCTTACAGTATAGCAGGTACAGATTTTTGCTCAGTGCTTGGCAGCAAAACAACTGCACTGGGGAAAAAGTTTTTATTTTAAGGATCTCAAAATAACAAGAGCAGCCATACAGAGCTTTCCAGTTTGCAGGTCATAGTCGAAGGCATCCACCGAGTACGAAAGGCTGTCGATGTAATAGAAGGTTCTGTGATCCAGCGACCAATCCAAACCGTTGGAGATGTCCACTTTGTCAAAGTGTTTCACTACCGAGTGATCAGGAAAGAGGGTGTAGAGGGAACCTTGCTGCCTCTCTAGCACTGCTGGCCGAATCTCCTCTCCCATTGTACCTGCAAGGACCACAACATTCAGGTTAAGAGTATCCTAAAAAGACAATAGACAGCCAAAGATGTAGCACCACAACAGTGGGTGGTCTCCTCTTTAATTATTCCACCCAGTGAAGCTGAATGTTCAAAGATTCAGGACACAGGGTAGTGTTCAACTACATTTTACTCAGAGTAGCCTCACTGAAATTAAAGAATACACCACATCCACACCACACATTTCAAACACCACAATACCACTTCAAACAGTTGTGACTTCCCTCAAAGAGTTCTGTGAATTTAAGGGTGCTAGAAGTTGTTAGGAAGGAGACCCCTACTGACCTTACAGGGCTCCAATTCCCAGAGTTCCCTGGGGAGAGGGATTGACTGTGAAACTACTCCAGGAATTGTAGCTCTGTGAAGGAAAGAGGGGTCTCCTAACAACCCCCAGTAGAAGAAAGTATGGTGCTATTTTTCTAGAAAAAGAGGTGCCAGAACAAAGTTCCGGAGTTCTGGCTGAAAAAAAGCCCTGCTTCTTCACATAGTGAGTAAACAACGGAATTGGCTCTGATAAGACAGTGATGGCCACCAACTTGGGTGACTATAAAAGAAAGAAAGAAAGAAAGAAAGAAAGAAAGAAAGAAAGAAAGAAAGAAAGAAAGAACCTTATCAGATAAAGTTATCAATGGCTCCTCACTACAAAAAATTTGCTTCAAAGGCAGAAGTCAGGTTAAGTGACATGAAAACTGTGCTCTGAATTGTTAGGGATATTTATTTGTCAAAGCAAAGTAATCACATGGAACAAGAGAAACACTAAGCTGCAACACAGAAGAAGCTGAGGGAAAGGAGAGAGGCGTGTGTTCAGTACAAGGTTCTGTGAACTGGGATTGAAAGCTACTGTTGGGTGATACACAACGAAGGATCCTAATTCCTTAAGACAAACAAACGAGCTGGGAATCTTCAAGCATGGGACTGATGGCCATCCAAACCTACCTGCAAACAGTCTTCCTGCAGGATCCACTTTCCCATCATTGAACCGGTTATTGGATTTATCCATGTCAACGTGCTTAATGGTGGTTACTGACTTATTTTTCCAGTTTAAAGCTGCAAATTGGGTTCCCAGGGTAATCATGTAATCGCCAGATTTGCGAAGACATACACAACTCACTGGAGCACCTGGAGTGGAAACCATGTTTTGGGGTGGGGGAGAAAAGAGAGTGAACCACTTGGACAACTTTTTATTGTTTTTCAAAGGCAGTAAATAAACACATACGTAAAATTGTTGTTGTTGTTGTTTAGTCGTGTCCGACTCTTCGTGACCCCATGGACCAGAGCACGCCAGGCACTCCTGTCTTCCACTGCCTCTTGGACTTTGTAGGTCAGCCGTGACTCCCGCTAATTGATTTGCGAACCTCAATTAGCGATTTATGGCCGCCCGGCACACTTCCGCTCCGAGCTCTCCGTCACGCCTCAGCAGAGTTTCACACAGCGGTGTAAAACTGTCACGTAGCTTGGCTTAGCTTCCAGACAAACACACACAGTACAGGTTTGTCTATTTACAGTTGTTTATTCCAACAAATCTCCGGAAAAACCAGGACTGCTTGCAGCCATTACAAAAACTGCTCTTTTCCCCTCACAGCACAGAGTGAGAATGAACAAACTCCTCCCAAGCTTCCAAAACTGACGTCAGAATGCTGAGGCATCATGGGAACAACTTAACCTGTTAAGTTCCACATCCCACACCCCCTCTTGCCGAACCATTCTGACAAGACCTTTTTTTGAGCTCAACACCTTTCCCTTTGCCTTGTGCCCCTTCCCGGCATCTTTCCCAGGCACCTGTTGAACCCCTTCAACATTCCCAGAATCACACTGTGCGACACTTTCCCACGCACCCGTGACCTGAAAACCCTCTGACCCACTTGGGCCAGCAGTTGTGTCTTCTCCGTCAGACTTTTCCCCCTCTGACTTGACAACCCGTCTGTGAGCTTTCTCCATTACGCTTACCGGAGATGAAGCCTCACACCTGGACATTCCTTTCACAACCCTTGGAGATGCCCAAACCTGCCCTGACCCCTGACCCTGGACCTGGTCCCCATCACCGGGTTCTGAACCCTGATCCTGGACCTGGTCCCCATCACCGGGATCAGCCTCTGCCTCCCTCTCCTCCCCTTGAGGAGACTTTGCACCCGTCACCTGGTGACGTATTCCCTTTTCCTTGAAAAACTCCTCCAGAGCAGACCCAGTAAACTGTGACCCTCGGTCGCTCTTGAACCCTTGCACCCTGGTGGAGAACCTTCGTTCCACCTCTGCAACCCAATCCTGGATCAGTTGCGCCGCCTCCCCCTGTGATTTGAGAGAGAAACACCAGCCAACCTGGCTGTGGTCATCTGTCAGCGACAGCACATACCTGGCCCCACCCAGACTCTCACACCTCATGGGTCCTGACAGATCTGTGTGAACAAGCTCAGAGGGCTCTTTGGCTACCCTCCCAAACCCGGGAAAACCAAGTACCTTTGCACCTTTGCATGCCCTGCACCCTTGGGACCTCCTCCCACATTTCCGGAGTTCGCACCCTTTTGTGCACCTGTGCAACTTTTGCACATGACTGGGAACCTTAGCACACTGCACCTGTGCTTTTCCAGCATTCCCACCACCCTCCAGAGGTGACTCCAGAACAAAGAGATTGTTCTCCCTCTGCACGTTGACCAGTTGTCTCCCTCCTCTGAAAATGGAACAGGTGTCATTTTCAAAGCAAATTTTGAACCCCTGCTTCACAAGAGCTGGTACAGATAACAGACAACAATTCAGTCCCGGCACAACGTAGACCTCTAGCTCCTCCTGTAAAGGAGAAAAAAACACGTTAGCCACACCACAGACTGATTTTTGTGTTCCGTCTGCGAACATAACAGTCATTCCAGTTGAAACAGCCCTGCAGTTCCGCATTTCGCCAGCAGGTTCGCTTATCAGGTGCCGACTGACAGTAGTATCCAAAACCCAGCGCATCACCATGTCCTGGCTGGAGTTGTTCTTCACAGTTGCCATAGAAGCAGTGATAAGAAAACAACCCTCCCCAGTGTCTGAGCCACGTCCTTCCCTTGCGTTCCCACGCTGGCTTCCTCTTCCAGACTGATTCCCATGGGAAGTCAGCTGGTTGACCTTGGCAAACTTGGCAACATCCTGTCTTGCCTCTCTGCTCCGGTGGGGGCAACTGCCACGCAGATGTTGAACTCCAGTGGAAAAACACTGCCCGGGGCTCCTCCCAGCTGGCCTCCTTCTCCTTCTTCTTCCGGAAAAGCACTCCTTGCCAGCTTTGCCCCCTCTGAACCGCCATCTCATTCCAGCAGGCTTCTTAAACTTGCCTTTGGAATCCTTCGCCCCCCCCCGACCTGCTCACCAGCGCTCCTTGAGGCTAAAACATCAGGAACAGGGGCTACAGCCATCTCTAGGCTTTTGTATTCCTTCCCCAGGGCTCTGGCCTCCTGCTGAAGCTTCACAGCAAACGCAGCAGTACATCCCCAGACAGCCCTTGCTGACTTCACGTCCTTGCCCAACTTCTTAGAGTGAGCTTTCCAGACGGAATGTCCTCCAAGACCTGGCTGCCTGCCATTGTCTTCCGTTCTCCCAAGGGTCCCCAAGCTTACTCACAGCTTATCCAGCACCCCGTCCGGAGAGACGATTTCCTGCTGCTCTCGAACTCCGCAGCAACACAGCACAGGCAAACCTTTGCGTCTTTCAGCTAGCTGCTTGCCTCCACCTCCTGCCGTGCTTCTCTGCTCGACTCCGCAGATCAAAGCTTTTCGGCAGCCTCCCGTGACAGTTTTACCATCGGTGATTTAGGTTACCCATAACCTCTTGGACTTTGTAGGTCAGCCGTGACTCCCGCTAATTGATTTGCGAATCTCAATTAGCGATTTATGGCCGCCCGGCACACTTCCGCTCCGAGCTCTCCGTCACGCCTCAGCAGAGTTTCACACAGCGGTGTAAAACTGTCACGTAGCTTGGCTTAGCTTCCAGACAAACACACACAGTACAGGTTTGTCTATTTACAGTTGTTTATTCCAACAAATCTCCGGAAAAACCAGGACTGCTTGCAGCCATTACAAAAACTGCTCTTTTCCCCTCACAGCACAGAGTGAGAATGAACAAACTCCTCCCAAGCTCCTCCCAAGCTTCCAAAACTGACGTCAGAATGCTGAGGCATCATGGGAACAACTTAACCTGTTAAGTTCCACATCCCACACTGCCTCCCGCAGTTTGGTCAAAATACGTAAAATACATAAAATTTAATATCCTTGTTCACAGCCACAAAAAAGCCAAGTCTGACCCTCTGTCCATGACCCTACACTGGAAGTCAATACTTGGCTACTGTAGTGTAATTCATATGGAGTTGCCCAGTTTGGAATCATCAGTTACAAAATGCTGCACCAGAAACTTTTGCATAGCTAGAACGTAATCCTACTGTACAAAAGTTAAAAGTCCAATGATTTGAGGACCTCACTGCCCTGGTTATACTCAACCATGTTTCATATAGGCATCAACTGCATGTTGACATCTATTTGGACTTCTGGAGGGCTTATACTAACTTTAATTTAAGAGTCATGTACTGATGGTCACTGCATCCACAATGCGAGCTGATGGCAGTTTCTTGTTATAATTTGTACATTTCTATCATCATTGCTGTTTTCCTCTTCTTTTTCATTGTTTTTGTTTCACCTTTTTTCTTTTTCTTCTCCTTGTTAAATTTGCAAATAAAACAATAGAACAGAATCCCTTGCTCTACCCAACACTAGCATGTGGCCCCCATAAGGTTGCCCTCTAGGAAATGTGGCCCTCAGGCTGGAAAATGTTTCCCACCAAAGTTGTAGGGCTTACCGTGAACCAAGTCAGCCTGCTGGTGTGTGCTGCTCTAATTGCACTGCACCGCTCCTCTCTTTTGAAAGCCGGAGGAAACAAAACAGCGGCCGGCAAACCGTGAGTGCTGGTTCACATGTGGCACTAAGACAACTTCTGGTTTGTTTCTTCTCAGCTTTGGAAAGGAATGCATTGGGCAGCATGATTTGAGCAGCAGGCACCAGCATGCCTGCCCATTCACAGTAAGCCACAGTTTGGCTTATCATAATCTGTGAACTATGCAACAGACAGAGTTTGGTTTATAGGCAAATTTCACACTTAATAGACACCTTTCAGTGCCGGAACTGGTCCTAAGAGCTGTATGGGAAGGAATAGTTCCAAAAGTGTGGCTTATCCTACCACAAGTCGATGGGAAAACCATACCTATGGCGCTTCTTCCTCCCATGTAGCTTGTAAAAGTCACACGATGATCCCGCCAATCATCTAATTTTTAGATCATTCTGAAATAAATACTCTACTGTGAAATTGGTGTTTACTCTACTGGTGTTTCCTGCTTGGCAGGGGGTTGGACTCGATGGCCCTTGTGGTCTCTTCCAACTCTATGATTCTATGATTCTATGATTCTATGAAACTGTTCCTTACCTACAGAAACACTATGCAGTTCCTTGGTAAGGGAATTCCATCGGTAGACCTTTTTGTCGGTTATATCCACAAAGAGAAGCGAACTTTCCTTTTCCTCCCAAACGGGTGATTCTCCAAGTTTGCAGTTGTGCTGCACAACAGACTCAACTTTTACAGAGGACATGGCCTTTGGGGAAGAGAAGCAGCAATCAAGGAAGGCAAAGGATGTTTCCCTTCGTTCCTACCTGCAGTCAAGTTAAGTTGAACAGGAACTAGATGTTAACTACTCTCCCCCACAGTTGAAACACACTTACCTTGAGCTGTTTTTAGCCCACTTTTTAGCCAAAAAGATTCCCAGAGCGGCTCTAAAATCACAAGGAAGAAAGTCTCTCACAATCCACAAAGGCATGATGATGGCACACAAATAAAAGGGGAGGGGGAATGAAAAAGCAAGTTCAGGAACCTATTCTAAAAGTTATAAGCTTGTGGGACCTGGAGCCATTTGGACCTCTAGCCTCTCTTCAGAGCTATATTCCAGGCAAAGTGAGACTTTGCACAGGACCAATGCCTCACTAATTTATGAAATTAATTGCCATAAGGTAAGGGCACAAGCTCAGGTGGCTTTAAAATGGATTAGTCAAATTCACAAGGACAGGTCTAGCAATGGCTATTGGCAATGATGTAAATAAAACCAGGAATCTTTATGCCCAGAAACCTCTCATTGCCAGATACAAAGAACAAACAATAAAAGTTGTCCAAGTCCCTCATCTCCACCCTTCACTACTTGCAAGCTTCCCAAAAGCACCTTCCCAGAGGCTAAGCATCCATTCAGACTTTTCTGTCACAGACAGAAAGTTTCACTAAAGGACAAGACTTTGGAAGAGCGAAAGAAGCATTTTCAAAATTGTGTGTGTAAATGCTCAGGATTGATGTATATCAGGACTGAACAATTTCTGCTCGGCAACCCAAATTCAACCCACTGGCTATGCTCAGTCAGAGATCCACTATGTTCCTCGTTTTGGGAGCCTGCCTGAGATTACAAAAAATCAGGAGGGCTGTTGAGCAAGTGGCAGGATAAAATATACAGCTTGTGGGCTTTGCTCACCTTTTCGGATCGCAAATTTTACAGCCTGCACAGTGTTGCCAAATATCACTCCTTCTAATATCAAACTCAGGGAGTGAGAGCCAATAGAAATTGAGCCAAAACCTGACCACTGGGAACTGAAGAAGGAGCTATCAACATGCTCAGGGCAACCTTGGGTATTCTGAGCAACAAAAAAGAGGCAAGCCATCCAGAGTCAATGAAGACATCAGGAATCCCAGAATTTTGCCTTTCAATTGAAAAGAAAAATGGGAAGCTGAGAGGGGTGAGGAGTAAATGTGCTTGCTTGCATCCCATGGCTCACAACTGGATCCCTGAGGAAAAGGACTTTTGGAACAGATGCACTCAACAATTTGTTACAGGCTCCACTTAACCACTAATGCCTGAACCCACAATGCACGGCAGCTTAGTGAAAGCCGCAATTATATTTTTCCTGCAGAGCAAAAGATATTAATTTCTTGAGGCTGTATGGTGCCTCAAGATTTTATTTCAGAGTTCTCCTAGCAAACTAGACATTAACAACTATAATTATTTCAAGAAAGCAACTCTTAAAAAAAAAGAAAAAAAGACAATTGGGGCTGGAAGGAAAGACACAAGAAATAAGCATTCTTACAGAATCGAATAAGAAGTCCTGTTCACAGTCAGCTCAGTCAAATCCCAGTCACAATGTCCAGCAGTGTGAACTACAACCGAGAAAAGTTCAGTTTCTAAAGGTGCTGCTTAATTCAGCTTTCTTGCTACTAGAGTCTAAGCCATCTACTCTTCCAAAAAAACCCCACCGTCAGCAAACTTATAGCACCCAGCATTGCTAATCTTTAATGAGAACTCCTATCTTCACAGTCAAACATTAGCAAGTTGCTGCTGAGTATAGTTCTTTTCGTGTCTGAGTGCACTAATAAGTAGGGCAAACATCAATAGCACATCATCAGCATTCTCCCCAGAAATGGAGGCAGGACAGAAGAGAGGGATCCGGAGGTGGAGGAGAAAGCAAGATGCGTAGATGGTAGTGAAATACAGATGTTCAACGCTAAACATGCAAAATAGTGAGTGTGTTTTAACCGCAACAGTAACATTATACACCATGGAACGCATGCAAAATGTGTTGCTGGTTTTTTTTAAAAAAAGAAATGAAGATGCATGCCCATTGTTACCAAGGAAAAAATGGCTACATGCAAATATATACAGAGTACATGTTTCAAAAAGTAGTTACACTAAAATCAATTATTGGTGGAGAATTTTTGAGCACAGCAGAAAGTACAAGGGAACTTTTAAAGCAAGATGTACCCTGTGCTACCAAGAATAAAATTATGACCACAGCCAGGCGCATTAACTGGAATGTTATTTAATTTATTGTTTTAATCCGTGCTTTTTCCATTTTGTGCTGGCACCCACAACACTTTTATCAAGCTTTTGAGTACTGGCACCTTGTTGTTGTTTTTTAATTTAAAAAAACCCACTGGTTTTAATGGGGTTGTGATTTTGACTCCGATGACTTTGAGTGGAGGATATGGGATGTATGTGGGTTAAAAAATAATAATTAATAAACCTCTGTTGCTTCTGCGATCTCCCCACTCTCCCACAAGGATATCTTGCCAAGCTTATGCAGACAATTAAGGAAACATCTCTGTGTAATAGTCGACAGGCCTGATTTTAAAACACGAGGTAAAAATGGGAGTGCCAGTATGGTGTAGTTGTTAAGAACTGGACTAGGAGACCAGGGTTCAAATCCAGACTCATGTATGAAGCTTAACGGGTAACCCTGGATTCGTCCTGCTCCATCAACCTACCTCAAAGGGTTGTTGTGAGTAAAAGATGGGGAGAGGAAGAACAATGTATTTATTTTTTATTAAATTTGTATACCACCCTTCATCCGAAGATCGCAAGGCAGTTTGCAATGTAAAAACACAAAATGAGAACATGAAAGACATAACAAAAATCCGAAAACAAACTAATAACCCCACTCCCACAAACACATTTAAAAGGCCATAGAATGTTTTGTCAGACAAGGGCCAGGTTTGAGAGAAACGTTTTCTTACGAAAGATATGCAACGAAGGCATCCCTTGTGCTCATTCAACATTGCTAAATTAAAATTAAAATTATCTGCAATGCTGATTTAGCTCGCTAGTTGAGCAAACGATCTGGGGAATTGCAGGACTTTAAAAAAGCAGATTCTCCCCACCCCACCCCGGCCTCTCCAGGTATGTTTGTGAATTCAGTGGAGATTATAATCTGGGTTGCTGCCTGCAGGCTAACCGAGAGAGCAAACAGATACAACGCGGGAGCGTCGAACTGAGCTTGATTTCGCAGAGTTCGGGGTCGCAGCGTTCTTTTAAGTAGCATTCCCAAGATATTCTTGAACCCGGATCCCGGGCAAATCGGAAAGCAGAGAGTTCGGATTCCTGTAGCTGGGCCCTGTTCCTACATCGAGAAAAAGTCGCGCTCGCTCCCGGCAGCCACCATGAGATACTGAAAGAGGAAGGAAGGGGAACTCGGTGCCTGTTGGTGTTTCTTACGCCTTAAGAGAGACTCACCAGCTTTTTTGCAGGGGGGCAGATTCGGCGGGGGGCGGCTCTGCTCACGGCTGGCTTTGGGAAGCAGCGGCGAATGAAGGCCCGGTTGGCACAGCCACCCCTTGCAAGCTTAGCTAACAAAACTTGTTCTCTCTCTCTTTTTTGGTATGCTTGCAAAACACTCTTCCCCCGCTGGCGGCCTTGGGCTAAAAACTGGAGCCTGATCCTCTGCTATAGGGAGGTGGGAAAGCAGGGAAGTTTAAAAAAGAAAAGAGGCGGGAGCAGGAGAGAAAGAGACTAGGAAGGTGGCACAAGGTCTTTTAATATCTGGAAATGTGTGGGGCAAGTTTAGCCCCCCCTGAACCTGTTTTGAGCTTCAGGATGCAGCGCTTCAATGCAGAGCCATAGAGGGGGGAAAAGGAGGAAAGTAATATTCTGGCAGAGACATCACCTTGCCAACAAAGGTCCGTATAGTTTAAAGCCATGGTTTTCCCAGTAGTGATGTATAGAAGTGAGAGCTGGACCATAAAGAAGGCTGATCGCCGAAGAATTGATGCTTTTTTATTATGGCGCTGGAGGAGACTCTTGAGAGTCCCATGGACTGCAAGAAGATCAAACCTCTCCATTCTTAAGGAAATCAGCCCTGAGGGCTCACTGGAAGGACAGATCGTGAAGCTGAGGCTCCAATACATTGGCCACCTCATGAGAAGAGAAGACTCCCTGGAAAAGACCCTGATGTTGGGAAAGATGGAGGGCACAAGGAGAAGGGGATGACAGAGGACGAGATGGTTGGACAGTGTTCTCGAAGCTACCAGCATGAGTTTGACCAAACTGCGGGAGGCAGTGGAAGACAGGAGTGCCTGGCGTGCTCTGGTCCATGGGGTCACGAAGAATCGGACACGACTAAATGACGATATTCTGGCTTTATCACTGGGCTCCGTGGATTGTAGCTGGAAAATGCATCATCATCATCACCACTTATTATTTATACCCTGCCCACTCTGAGTGGCTCCCAACAGAATATTAAAAACAATAAAACATCAAACATTAAAAACTTCCCTAAACCAGCATTCAGTAATGTGAGCCCACAATACACACACTTTTCCAGGCTCTTTTTCAACTCTTAGGTCATTTGAGAATGGGAAAGGAGGAAGATGAATAAAAATATTAAAATTACCTTGACGGAACATTTGTGCATTCCCGCTGGCCTTCACGCAAAAGGTTGCGACTTTGTAATTCAGGTGGTTGTTGTATTTTATCTTCATAAGCTGCGCACACGCCATACACTGTGGTAGGTTAGGGCAGAAGAGAAGCGACTAGGCCAAAGTTGTAATTTCTAGGCCAAAGGGAGCTTTGAACCTAGGCATTTCCTGTCAGACACAACGTAACCTCGCATAACAAGCCGGTTATTATTTATCCGCATACTGCAAAAGGGGGAGCCAAGATGGAGAGCATTTTGCATGAAGTTGCCGCGTTGTGACAGATTTGCGCTCGATCCAAAGCTCATGCTATTCACTATTGCGCTACTGCAGGATCCCAGCTCTTCCTTAACAGGTTAGGGAGGTTTAGGGCATAGCCTCATTTGAATCCTATCCCTCAAGGCCTGCTGCATACTAGTTAATGGTGGGCAAAGGCAGGGGTGGGTTGAGGATCTTTTGTCAGCCAGAGGGCCATTTTCCTGGTCAGGTAGCCTTCTGCAGGCCACATACCTGCCAGACATCCTAGATGCAAAAGTAGGCAGTCGTGGATGTGACTCATCTTTGTGCTCTAGGTTACATGCTAGCTCTACGGAAGTCAAGAGGTTTACACACAACATACACACTCCATATTTCCCTTCCAGGTAAGCAAAAGACAATATCACTGGTTCGAGGATAAGTTCCAGCCAGACAAAACTCTCAAGGATTTGCACCAGGCAAAATAGAGAAGCTTAGAGGGCTGTAGTTGCACCCAGAGCCAAGGTTCCCCTATCCCTGGGGCTAGGACATTTAGACCAAGTGGCATGTTAATTTTAAAAATCGCAACCATTAAGGTAAATACCACTGCATTTTATTCCTTCCGTCTGTGAGCCTTATGCTGGCGGGCAGCCTATATAATTTCAGCAATGAATGAATGATACAAAAACAAGGATGTTCCGCATTTACTTTGATTCTGTTACTCAAGAGTGCAAGTGAAAACAATAAATGTCCCATTAATGCTCCACTGAACTACACCATAATGGCAATTTGCCGTCCACCATGCCCAGCTGTCTAGAACTTTGATCTCTCTAGTTAAAACTATTGTAATACTACACACTTCTCGTGTATTGTGGATTCTTTCCACAGGTAGATAAGGGAGAGGTCATGGAAGAGTTAATAATTACCTTTAAGCCTGAACTATGACTGAAAAGCTATCTTGCATGCAAAAACATAACTTCCATGTAATACAAAACAAAAGTTAAAATTTCAGGGCTGTTGTGACATAGCTAAAAACGGCAAGAACTGAACATGGTCGTTTGATGTGGAGAGCCATGAGAGAAGCTTGCAGAGCAAGAATGCCTAGATTTCTTTTGTAGGCGGAAGCAATATCTGTTTATGCATGCTTGAGCAATTATTTATTGTGGACCACAGCAAGGAAGTTTTGTGGCAGCGTTGTGACATTCTTATTCTAACAATCCCAGCATCGCCACTATGTTACCTGTAATTCAGGTAACATTTCAAACACCTGATGATGCCTCTTCTACTGATCATTTTAAATGCTTCCAATTTTTTTGATACACCATTTAGCGGAAGAAACACCACCTCATTTCCAAGAAGTGAGATAAAAATGCAGTAAGTAAAATAGTGTTGTTCCTTTAGGACCTTGTTTTTTTAAACACACACCCATAAGTCCACCAACCAGAGCCAGATGCAAAATAAGTTTCTGGGAGGGATAGAAATGCAAAATTGTAGCCTGTGGGGTGGAGCCTATTACAGCAATTTACACAACTAATATACCAGGACAAACTGAAATTTGAAATGACAAGGCCTTAACTGCCCTGTTTGTTTGTTTAAACAGCCTTTTTGCTGTCATTGCTAAACAACTGGGAGTAAAGATACTCTTGCTGAACTATGGATCGTATCATGCTCCATTTTCTTCCCAGTCGGCCTAAAATAAAACGTTCTCCCCCTCCCTCCTCAATTTACTTCACTTCTGGCTCAGTTGAGCATTCTAGTGTGTATATTTCACTCCCCATCATTCCTTCAAACTCTGATGGGCCAGACCTGCTTCTGCTTAGTGTAGCTAAAACAGCATCAACACAGAAAGGTGGTTCAATCTTATTTAAATTAAATATGCCCTTCTTCTCAAAGAAGCACAGGATGGCAAAGAAACAACAAAACACGTCTTAGGAACAAATATATATATAGGGCAAGGGATATCTAACTTGACACCCTCCAGATGTTGTGGGAGCTCAACTCCCATTGGCCCTAGGCAGTATGGTGAGTGGCCAAGGATGATGGGAGCTGTGGCCAAACAATACCTAGAGCTTGATTTTTGTTGCTCATGAAATGCGGAATGCCTTTGCAACAAGACATCTAATCTCTTGTCCTTCATCCATGATGTAGGGAGCTGGATTGGCAAACAATTGCTCCATTCTAAACAAACTTAATGATAAGACTTCCAAGAGCAACTGCCACGTTGTCAAAGAAATCGTACTAAATGCAAATTAGCTGAAGATGGTATCTTATTTACATTGGAGTAACTTTTCATTGTAAGATGGTATCTTATGAAACAAGGTTACCTGGTCAATCTCACAACTGAAATAAGGAACTAAGTGCTGCCTTTTTATTGCTGTCCTTATTTCTGTATGTAGATTTTTTTTTTAAAGGGAAAATGCTGCATTGATCAATTACACATCAGTCTATGTGCAAATTCAAAAATCAGATCTGTTGGTTGTGTTGGATAAAGAACCTTACCTGAATACATTATGGTAAACTTCAGGTCCATTTCAGCCAATTTGTTTCCAGCCACAATTCAGTCCTAGTTATTACCTAATAAAGCCCCCTCAAATGGCTTGGGACCAGTTTATCTCCTTCTGCATGAACCCGTTTGTGTCTGCATTCAGCAACTGAGGTCCTGCCCTGTACTCCACCACCTTTGGAGATGCACTTAGTAAGGATATGTGAAAAGGGCCTTTTTGTCAGGGGCTCCCAAAATGTGGAACTTCTCATCCCTCTTAAAGAGGTTCTGTTGGCCCTCTATTGAGTTTCAGGAATGTACCAAATCCATTTCTTTAATTACACCCTGACTTCAAATCTGTTTTAACCTCCTGCTATCGTGATATTATTTTGTTATATGACCCTCTTCTGCTGTTGCTTTAACTGATGATTTGTTTCATGTTATTTTTATTGTAGCTTTTAATCTGGGAAGCAAAAGACGTTTTCTAAAATAAGTAAGATTCCATTGTAGCAGAACAGATTCCAGCAAATATTGACACAGATATTTAAGGGCTAACATGTTAACTATTTGAAAGCTGTTCAAAGGAATTAATTCCATCTAATAAAATAGGATCCCTGACTCAGCAACTTATAAAAATATGTTTTACAATGTTTTATTAAAACTGCAGATAGCAAGAATTATCTAAAGAGGCATGTTTCCACATATGAAGAGAAGCCTTTTCTAAGGCTTTATAAAAACACATGCACATTATCCAAAAATAAAGTCCTTTGTGTCTCAGAGCTGTTGTTTTGCACATGTTCTAATTTAATTAATTTATCAACCTATTACCTTAACACATATAATTAATCTATTAAAATTACTTAAATCACGTTGAAGCCCTACGAATAACAAATTCATACACTGCCAACATCCTACATGGAATGTATGCATGTAGTCTGTCCCGTGTGAAGACTGTGTGAGCATTGCGTGTTCCTAAGGAAATCTACAAATCCGTAGATCATCTCCTGTGCTTTTCAATGCAAGAACTGGATAATGTCCTTTAGGGGGTTAAATATAGTAATCAAGGAACTCTTAAGGACCAAAATATTACAGCCTTCAAAAGATCACAACAAAGAAGGTATAGTTAGCAGTTTCATAATTTAATGAAAAAAGTATTGTAAAAAGGGGACGTCTGAAAAAGACATCCATTTGTGAAAAATCTCATTATATATATATATATATATATATATATATATATATATATATGGGAAACAAATTAGGTTAAGAGGTAATACTTCGAAGTTAGCCACTGAACACATTGTAAAAACTAGCAAATATATTTTGGAGACAGATACTTGAAAGCTATATAGCCAAAGGCTCCTCCTCCATGTATCTATTAAAATCATGTAAAATTAAACAAAAACAAAATTACTATCGCCTGAACTGATATATTTTAGTCATCACCTTTAAATTAGCAAAACTGAGGAGTCTTGCTGAAGCGCCATTTCCTACCCTTTATATTGTTCTCATGCCACTAGTCATGAAACACGATTGTTGTCGTCCCCCCTTCAGATCAATGAAGTAATTGTTCCCATTTTCAACTCTTATTTACTTCATGACCAGGAAACAATGTTAACAATAAATATGAAAAACTAGAACCAATGTATAGAGAAGTGAACATTTTCAGCACCGTTCTGAATGGCTGACAACATAAAGGCCAACCATTTTTTCAACAAAACACTAACTTTTTTTTTTTAAAAAGGTACTATATATTTACATGAAAGAAAATGCCTTAAAAATAGATCTATGAAGAAAAAGACAAATTACACAAACATACCATAGAAATGAGTAAACAAAGCAAACTTTTAAGAATGCCTAAAGCAAAGAATGTGAAACTGTCAAATTTCTTTTATTTCCTTCAGGAATATCTCATTGTGAATCCCTTCTTCACAACTAAAAGTAGATTAAGGCTTTCAAGAAAAATGTGGCTCTTTATTTGTTTTCGCTGCACTGCTTATTATTAGATTTAAATTTACCCCAGTTCCTTTTACTTCACATTATGGAATTTTATTAATTAAAGCAAACTGTAACAATATCATTAGTCAAATTATTATTGGATGCTGAAGCCCATTTTTTCCTAATTAAAGATCAATGGTACGCCGTAATATAGAGTAATTTCTCTGACACCATTGCCACACATTACGAAGCGTTTTTGTAAAAAAAAAAAGTAAATCTAATTAGACAATAAAGTGGCCTAAGCAATTCCCAAGCTTTTTTGGCAATCAAAAATATTTTCATTTACTGTGTCTGACTATATTTAAACTTGGAAACCAAAACAACGTATTCACCAATTTTGGCTCAGAAATCGGACAAAGTATTTGAAAGCTGGGGTGTGTGTGTGTGTTTGTGTTGGGATGGGAGGAATAGATGTAATGTTGTGGGATCAAGGTTTTAAAAAGCCTTCTGAGTTGACAAAGGAAAATCTGGCATCACCAGTGATTGCCTGAATAGGTTTAGAGATTACATACTTCTAGTATTAAACACTATCCACATATCAGCCATTTGTATCGGCCGGCTGGATAAAATATTTTGCAAGTGCAACCCACAACAAACTACTATGTACACGAGGATTAAAAAATAAAATAAAAAATACTAGAAGTTAAAAGAGTATTTACACAATAAAAGCAAGCTGCAATAGCAAAGGAAAACACAACTTTTAGCAACTATGAGGAGAAAGGGGGGAATCTAGAGATCAGTGTGTTTGGCAGCATTGACTGTGGAGTCTGTAAACCTCACTCAGCAGGCTATGAGAAACCCTTGTATCTGGATCCTATGCATGTTTACTTGGAACCAAGTCCCACGGAGTTAGAATGAACCTTGTTTCCGAGCCTTCAGAATCATACCACCTGTTCTGAAATTGGCTGAGAACATGATTTCTGTCTAGTAGTCATATGTCCCAATCCAGACCAAAACAAACAAACAAACAAAAACAATTAAGCAAGCACCATTATTTCAAAATACAGTTTTGCCTTTTAAATTCCTTCCCAAAAAAAAGGGGGGGGGGTAAGAGATTGCTTAAGTGTTCTCATGAAGAGATATTATACTGAAGTTGCAGCAAGAATCGCCTGTTCCATCCTTCTTGCAGATTGTCACAGATGGATGGGCTTTTTGGAATACCTGCCCACTGGTACAAAGCCGAACACAATACATTTCCGTAGACCGGGGAAGTGGATATATAAAACTATTTCTGCAAGTGATATTTAAAGTAACCTTTACTTATTTAGCACTTATAGGAAAAAACCCCAATTAACAATCTTTTCAAAAAAGGGTAAACCAATTCACCACTTAAAAAAAGCAAGTTCGTCATTTGCTCGTAGATCCTACACTGTAACCTGCAGATTTCCTAAGGTTTGCATCAATAATCTTGGACATATGAAGGCTGAGCTATTCCCATTATCCGGGGTTTCTAATCACCTTTGTACTGAACTGTGAGAAATCAAATTTCTTTTACTTCTACTATGACAATCTCTATTAAAGTCTTTACTTGGGACCTCTCTCTCTGAGCTGCTTTTTCTCAGTCTTATCTGTCCTTTATTCTCATCGCTTTCAGCTTCAGAGTCACTGAGTTCCAAATCGGGACAATACCCATCATTGTCCTGGTAGGGGGCACTGCCCATCTGATATTCAAGAGTTTGCTTGCCCCAGGAACGCTCTCTCATCGACAGCCTTCTTGAGGGCTTTTCACAGCATCTGAGATCTTCCGTGGTCCTCACCAAACTGTTGGTCGCTTCTTTGAAGGACCTGCTAAAGTGTTCTATTGTTGATTTCCTGAAGCCGCTCTGGCTAGCCAAGTGGGCAGAGAGCACAGACTGCTGCTCGTATGTCGTTTGGCTAGAGCTGTCTCGCTGAGTGACATCCCCAACTCTGCCCATTAAGCCATTAGACTTTGCTAGGTTAGAGTGCTGCTGAATTTTCCCGTTCCCAATGGAGGACTGTCCATGCAATGCAGCTTGAAGTGCTAAGGGTTTGCCAGACGACTGTCCGCGATGAAAGTCTGATGTATGTGCAGGTCCAGAATTCTTTGCTGCTTCATTCCTAGACTTCACCATCCCTCCCAGTAAGCCATTGCTCCTGTTTTCATGCTGAAACCTCGAGTAGGCTTTCATATTTGAAACAAAAGTCTCTTTGGATACCGGGATACCCTTTTTGCTGTAAACCACGACGTTGTTGTCAGGAGAAAGTGGTTTACCAGATTTCAATTTATTTTTGAAATCACCTAATGTTGATTTTGGCATCTTAAGTTTCAAGGTGATTCTAGGAGGTGGATAGAACAGAGTGTTTTCCAGTGCACTTGTCAGAGAATGGCCTATAGAGAAAAATAAAAGGGTGTGTGAGAAGGAATCTATTTAAGAGGCAGATTTCATCACGCAAATGTATGCAGCACATCTTCACAGAACTTAATAGAATCACAGAGTTGGAAGGGACCCTGTAGATCACCTAGTCCAACCTTGCAATTCAGGAATATGCACCTATTCTAGAACTATTTAAATGTAGCAACCTATAAGCTTATAATATGATTTGCAATTAAGGAAAGTACCTTTTTCCATGTTTCCTTGATAACAGATTCAAGAAAGTGTTAAAAAATTATATGCTACTAGATATTTTTTGAATACCTGGTGACATACTAAGGCTCTATCTAGCCTTCCCAGAACAGAGGAGCATGAGATTTTAAGAACATAGTAGAAGGAAAACACTAAGTTTGTAGTATTTGCATATTCTAGTGTATTCTTCTTACTCATGTCTAGAACACAACTTACAAATTTTCTGCAATGTAAACAAATGCATTAATAAAAAGTTATACCATATAGATAGCCCATAAGATATATTTCTGGAATAGCTGAAAGGGGATTTTACAATTAACAATCCTAGAAAAGCATGTTTAAAAAGGCTCTGGAAGCTAGCAACACATAGCAAAGATCTAAAGTAGACATGGTCATATTGGGACAATATCTCATCTTATTAAGCCAAGTTATGCACAAGTGTTTTGCCTGCACATACAGAGACCCTTTGTGCCACACTGCAATCAGACCAGGAGGTCTGCAATTACCCATACCATGCTTTCTTGCTATGCCCTAATCAGGAAACTATGGTTATCAACTGCAGAATATGCCAGGATATTAAACCATAGTCCAAGCTGGCTTAATACACCAATTTGTTCACAATATGGTAGCTATAGTTTTCTGGTTTGGAAAAAGAGAAAACTAAGGTCAATTACTTCCTGACTTAATCACTGCATACACAAATAAGAAAAGAGGGGTTGAATGTGTAAGTAAAAAGCTTCATGCATATATTTGTTTAAAAAGCTCAGATATGATCATCTGAACCAGTCTTGTTTTGCATTCCTTACCTGCAGCAATTTCCTGATTGATAAGCTGGACTTGCAAATTGAAAACCTGCTCATGTGCTTTGCTGTGAGAAAGTTTTAGCTTCTCTCTTCTGCTTACCATGTAGCAAAGATTTCTTACCTACAGCGAAAAAACAAAAGGAAAAAAAACCCTATTTAAAACCTTTTAACAGATTTTCCAGAAGTACTGAAGTCAGTGGAAACAGTGGGGTATAAATAAACATATAGTAATAATAATACTTGGGATAATATTCAATGATAAACTACAATATTACAACCCCCCATTTATGTGGGGGGGTTGCGTTCTGAGTCATTGAGCACTTGTATGAAAGACAGCATTCTGCCCTTTTAGTTTCAGTGACGTCTTTATGATTGCAGTGAACTACTTCCAGGTTTAGCACTGTGTGTGTGCGCGCGCGATGGCACACATATTGGTCGTGCCTAAAACTGGAGTTTCCTGTATTTAGAATCTGTATACTTAAATGATCTGCATGTTTTATTATTCATATTGCAGTGTTAATGCTTGACCTCTTTCTCTGTTCTGCCTTCGATATACTCAATGTTAACTCTAGTCCCTTCTGAACCATCCACCCACAAAATATTCTCAAGTGCTTTTTAAAATTCACAATGGAAAGGTTATCAGGTGGCTATTGGCTTCCTGGGCTGGGCTACCTGTTTAGCAGGTAGAAGGTTCCTAAAGTCACAGCTGTATAATTAGCATGATGCCTGTGGAGGATCCTTAATAGGCTCTACTGTAGCCTCCTTACTAGAGTCAATATTATGGCCCCATCAGTAACGCTGACCCCATCTCAAGCATGCAAATGAGCTAATGGGCACAGCACCGGCAGAATCAGCCTCCTCCGACTGTAAATTGCAAACAGTGTCGTAATGAAGGAGAAGCCTCATCGTGACACTTGAGGAAAGCAACCTGGTGACTGCTCCAGAAGAACAGCCATGCACAGCATCAGCCTCCACACAGCATCAGCTGACATATGGGCCATACAGCAGGGTAGCATGGCACGCCACAAGTCGTAGGATGAACCCAGAATCTGGCGGATCCTACTTCTACTTAGCTTCTTGTCATTCCCGTTTCTTCTTTCCACCAGCCTCCATTATGTACTTGCTTACTTGATTTCTTACCCACTGTTCCTCATAGGGCCCCAGGGAGGGTTACAACAATACAATTATAAAAAAAATGATAAAAACAGATGTGGTAATAAAAACAGGTAGAACAGAACATTATCGATTTAGCAGAAGAGAAGGTCAGGACTAAGAGGTGCATTTTCAGCATACAGCAAAAATACTGTATAATGAAGAGCTGCCACAGGAAAGGAAAAAAGCCCTTTCCCGGGCCACCATTCCCTGCACCTCTGAAGGCGGAAGTACTACCAAGACAGTGCCCTTTGCCAAATTTTAACACCCAAGGTGGTCTTTCAGCTATTCAAGGGTGCAAGTCACTTGGAGCTTTAAAAACGAATGTGAGCACCTTGATAGGGACATGGGGGGGGGGGGGATGGCAACCACAGCAGCTGTTTTTTAAACTGAGGTTGTAAGAGCTCTAAAATGGAACATCAGCCAGTAATCTGGCGGCTGCATCTTGGACCAGTTGCAGTTTCCAAATAGCCTTCAAGGGTAGCAGCACATAGAGCGCATTGCAATAGTCGAATCTGGAGGCTGTCAGATTGTGGCGTACAGTGATGAACTTGCTGGAGATAGAATAAGAAGAAATAAGCACTACAGTGTTGAATTGATCTGCCCCTTCCCAATTCCTGCTGCAGTGAACTACTTCTTCCTTTATAAGGGTATTTTTCGTCACTCCCCCCCCCTCCTCCTTACCCTCTCCAGATCCTGCCTCAAATGCATGAACATCCTCATTCGAGTATGAATGCTATCTTCTTTTGGCTGAACCAAGCCGTTTTCTTCATCCTCCCTGGGAGGAAATAATGGTTTATTAAAGTTACTTTTCCGTTTTAGTTTCCAGTAATTATAGATCAAGTCCACAGTGAGTTTAGGGAGGCCGAGTTCTGCTGCGACGTCATCAATCCTCACTAGGGAGTAGAACTCCTCCTCCAGCTCCCGAAGTTTCTGAGCACGCAAACTGGTTTTCTCGCTCTCGGTCTGCTTCTGGTCTGCTGTGCTCTTGGGATTAACGTCCGCGTCGGGCATCAAGCTCTGCTTGGTTTTGCTATGCTTTAGACAGTACGACTTGAACTTGACTTCATCGCCATCGTCCAAGATTGTTTTCATCTCCAGGCTATGCTCAAAGGCACACGTGACATGAAAGGCAGTAATGCAGCTCTTCACAGAGCACTGTTGAGTGAAGGAAACCGCCACCAGTTAAAGCAAGCATCAGAGGAAGATAACCAGCCAATGAAAGCTTAGGAAGGATCACAGGCCTTTTATTATTACATGTATGCACAGAGTTTCACAGGCGGTATTCAGAAGACACAACTTTACTTTAAAGGTTATTTATTCACGAGTTAGAAGTCTAAATGGTAACCTTCAGACACAACAAGAAAAACAAGCAAATTCTGTTCCACGAAAGGTTCTTAAGAAATACAGGTTATAAAATGTAAAATATTGATGTTTAAGTACTTTTATCTTAAGAGTTACAAGCTATGCATATACACTTTCAGAAGAGGCAACACACACCATTAATGAAAAACAGCCTATTCAATCATTTGTTTCTTCTGTATAAGCTCCAGCATTCCAACGCCATGGGCAATGCTTGGTTCACGGTAAAGCCTTAGCAGCAATTTGGCATAATGGCTGTGTTTTGAAATCACATTAAGCCATAGGTAATGTTTAACTATGGCTTTACATGACTGAGCAGTATGCTCCCGCAGCTAATCAAGTCTCCCCTTTGCTCTTTCCCCATTCCTGGCTGCACCATGGCGGGAGCAAAAAACCACATGCCTTGGCTTCATATGCGATCCAAATCTGGGCTCATGGTTTGTTTCCCCCAAACAAACCATGAGCAGTAAACAAATAACAAAGTTTGGTTATCACTTGATAAGTAAAGTTGCTTGCGGTTTGTGGCCAGTTGTGAGGGAAAGTGGACTGGAAACTTTCAGCAGTGTGCACTGCTCGTCCACATTAAACCACATATTAAACCTAACTATGGTTTAACATGATGTGCAAAGCAAGATAACGTGACTTCTGCAAAACCTGTTTAACTAAAGTTTAGCCACCACACTAGCTAGGTAAGTAGCAGAGTAAGATAGAGGACCCACAGCTTCATGACAGATTCACAATTTAAGTACTGTAATAATGAAAGCATTTGTATAGAGCTTGCATTATTGCAGTGGTACTTCGGGTTAAGAACTTAATTCATTCTGGAGGTCTGTTCTTAACCTGAAACTGTTCTTAACCTGAGGTACCATATTAGCTAATGGGGCCTCCCGCTGCTGCCACGCAATTTCTGTTCTCATCCTGAAGCAAAGTTCTTAACCCAAGGTACTATTTCTGGGTTAGTGGAGTCTGTAACCCGAGGTACCACTCAAATTATGTATCTGCCATAAAGCTGTGAATCCTGTATCCTGCTACTTAGCTAGTGTAGTGTCTAAGCTTTAGTTAAACCGTTTTGGCATAAGCAAAGGGCCCCAAGTGCATTATCTCGGGGATCCTGTGCATTCCCTTGCTTTTTAATTTAATGTAATTTTAATTGACTGTTGTTCCCCATAAGCACCCCTAAAGGGTTTGGTGGGCCCCAAAAGGTTTACAAAAGTCTCTTTAATTTTTTTAACAAATATCCCACTCTCATTGGCCCCCTATCTACAATTCTGTGATGCCAAAAGGTTGTGGGGTTGTTTTTTTACATTCTTCCAATACCCCAAAAATGTTTCCTTAAAATATAAAGGTAAAGGGACCTCTGACCGTTAGGTCCACTCGCAAACGACTCTGGGGTTGCAGCGCTCATCTCGCTTTACTGGCCGAGGAAGCCAGCATACAGCTTCCGGGTCATGTGGCCAGCATGACTAAGCCGCTTCTGGCGAAAGCAGAGAAACGCACAGAAACACTGTTTACGTTCCCGCCAGAGCAGTACCTATTTATCTACTTGCACTTTGACGTGCTTTCGAACTGCTAGGTTGGCAGGAGCTGGGACTGAGCAATGGGAGCTCACCCTGTCGCAGGGATTCGAACCGCCAACCTTCTGATTGGCAAGTCCTAGGCTCTGTAGTTTAGTCCACAGTGCCACCCACATCCTTAAAATATAAACACTGCTAAAGGCTATTCTGCTGCATCTGTCTTCCACCCAGCACAGGAAAAAGCTGCTCCTTATCACCCTGAACCTGTTGAGTTTGCCAGCATGCAATTTCTGCGCTGCAACTTCAAAGATCACAATACAGAATTAACACATACCTGGATACAAGCACCAGTTTTCAATTTGCATAAGCTGCAAACTAAAGCCCATCTACTTGGTGGAATATGGGACACTTTGGTAATTGGTTCCATTCTTTCTGGACAAGCAATGCTTACCTAATAATAATAAAATGTATGGATTACTATGACTGACATGAGCAGAAAAGAGCTATCAAGATATTATATTTCAGCATATTGTAAAAAGGCAAATGTAACAGCTACAGCAGCTAGGTGACCCGGGGAAGACTGCATTCCGAATACTTCCATGCTAGTCTACTTAAAGATGGGCTAAAACACTTCTTATTCATACCTCTGGAATCCAAAGAGCACAGCTCACATGCGCCCACTTGGTGCCTGTCCTTGTAGCTTTCATGGCCCCACCTCTCTTTGGACACAAGAGACACTGAGGGTGGATACCTAGAACACAAGTACGACACAGCCAGCTTCCTTCAGGAACCTTGAGGATGCCATAGCATGCCTGAGGATAAAAACAAACTGCTGCTTTATACGACTCCATAGTGAAATGAGACATCACTGATTTATATCAGTACCAACAGAGTATTTTTCTAAAAAATGCTACACACTAAAACCATTTTGGGAGAATTCAACTATTTGCCAGATGTCTGAAACACGAAACAGGAAAGGCGTTCTTTCCTAACAAGTAAATAGTTACACACATTATTAATAGTGCTGAACAGAGAATATCTATAAAAAGACACAGAAGCCAGAGGTCTGATCTCAAGACAGCTTGGCCAATGGTAGCTGCGCCTCCCTAACCCCAAAACCTTGCTATTTATTGGTGTGTATCTCACACACACACAAAAATCTAGAAAAGTAGTTCTCTGTGGCATCTAATACTAGCATACACTGACTGAGAAAGGTGTCTGTATCGCCTAAGGAAGACTCCAGAAGGATTAGCCTATCACAGTTATTTCTGGAACATTCCAGATTAATCCAGAAGAGTGCACTCTTGCATAGGCATAAATTCTAGGCACAAATTTAAAAGATCAGCTTTCCCTCATTATCTCACTGTGCACTCACTGCACCATGCTCTACTCTTGTCATTAACAAGAATCATTTTATGAAGATTAAAAATTCACCCTTCACTTCTCCATTTTTTCCCTGTTGTAGGAAATTTAATTAGCTGACATCCCTAAGTGTGGTTTTAGAAAAGGAAGAAGTGCGCAGCAGACAAATGCTCCAACACCACAATGGTTCAAAACCCTTCCCATAATATTTAGGGGATTTACATGACCTCTGAATACATTACTTGATCAAAAGCAATCCATGTCTCTTTTAGGACCCTCGTACCTACGGGACCGCCTCTCCTGGTATGCCCCACAGAGAAACCTACGGTCTGCAAATAATAACATCCTCAAGGTCCCAGGCCTCAGAGAGGTTAGGCTGGCCTCAACTAGAGCCAGGGCCTTCTCGGCTGCGGCTCCAATCTGGTGGAATGCTCTGTCACAAGAGACTAGGGCCCTGCGGGACCTGACATCTTTCCACAGGGCCTGCAAGACAGAGTTGTTCCGCCAGGCCTTTGGTCAGGGCGCAGCCTGACTCCCTCCTCTGGCAACCTGCACAGAATTTTGCTTAATTGGTTGCCATCAATTTGATTTAATTAATTTTTATAATGAAATATTTTTAGATTGTGTGATTATTTGACTGATTATTTGATTGTTGTTAGCCGCCCTGAGCCCAGCTTTGGCTGGGGAGGGCGGGATATAAATAAAATTTATTATTATTATTATTTTAAGCAGTCACATGTTAAATTTTACAGAGCCTTGTCGGAAAACAAAAATTCTAGACCCACTTTTTGAGAGGCCGCCAGATTTCTTGCACCTTTTCAATGGCTTTTCAGATAGGTTGTTTTGGAGCAAGCTATCTAGAAAGATTGGTACCTTGGTTCTCAAATGTAATCCGTTCCAGAAGTCCGTTAGACTTCTGATACGTTAAAAAACCAAGGCGCGGCTTGCGATTGGTGCAGCCACCCTGGAAACAATACCTGACAGCCACATCAGACATTTGGCTTCCGAAAAAAAGTTTGCAAACCAAAGCATTTATTTCCAGGTTTGCAGCATTCGGGTTCTGATTTGTTCATCAACTAAGCTGTTCGAGAACCAAGGTTCCATTGCAATCCCATTTCCAAAAGAACGAAGCTTTTTCAAAACCTCTGCTAGCACTAACCTGATGCACACAGATGTTGCATTTGTCACAAAACACCATATCATTCCCATCTTCACTGTCAGGGGACCGGCACACATCACAGATGACATCTTCATCGTATTCAATACCCAGCCCCTCCTCTGTCTCAATGGCATGGTTCATGTTCTCGTGACAGTGACGTTCCAGGACTTCCACCATTTTCTCCATTGTGTTCTCATCAAGCTGCCCACAACCTGCAGGAGAATTAAAGCAAAATAACAATCTGCTTAATACTAGATAAAGAAACAAAAAGCACTCTCATTTCCTAAAGCATTGCACTGACAATAGGTTGTCTCCCTCCCGCTTTTGTGTGAGACTTACTTAAATTTCAATCCAAGTTTTAAAAGACTTAAGATCTACATTGCATTAATCTGATATATAAATACAGTATCTTAAACAAATGCAGATACATGAAAAGTGAAGCCACCAATTGTAGGTGGACTTATTTAAAACATTGTTATTGTGCCTTTATGGCTTCCTATATTACTATATAAAAATTGAAAAATTACTATATAAAAGATTGAAAGTCCTATTACCTAGGATTCAGACAACCTGCATATATTCAAAGTAGCAGCTAGGATGTCAGTAATAATGCACAAAATTGATTTTTACCTGTGACATCATAGCATAGCATTGTTCATGCTAAACCATCATTAACACTAAGGTGTCTGGCAGATGATCACATACAACCAAGTTTTAACGTCACAGAATAGTTAAAAGCACCAGTGAGGGCAGCTGAAATTTTTTGTTGCTCTTCCAACTTCAGCTCCACTAGCTTTTGCACAGCGACAGCTCCATAGCCATAGTTAAGGAAGTGGTCCAGGTTTCCACACAATGCATAGCTATGCTTGACGTTAAGCTTAGTTGATGAACAAATCAGAACCCGAATGCTGCAAACCTGGAAATAACGTTAACCCAGCTACAAACCTTGGTTAATCAGAAACTTTTACCGTTGCCAATAAACTGGACTGAGTTCACACATAAGGCTAATCCATGGTTTCATAATGTGCATTATGTTTGAACCAAACCATTGTTTTAAGGAAATTGCCTCTTAACATGACAAATAGCCTGTTCAACTTCATTGAAATCTCATTATATGCCCCATTGCCTTTTCCCATTCAGATTAGAAACATGTTGCTTATGAATACTACGTTGAAAAGAATCTGCCACATCAAGTTAATTATTTCCCCGCTAATTTTTAAGTCTCAACTGGCCTCATAAACAAGCTATCAAGATAGCGTCTTCTCTGATTTACTAGAGTGGCATAATCCTGCCTCTCTCATGGAGCCACAAAGTACAAGTCTGCAAAGCTGCCATTTTCTCAGGTCATTAAGATCTGAGTATTAGCAAATACAATTAAGATCTGAGTATTAGCAAATACAATTAAGTAGGAATACTGACTTCCATTATTACCTGATTGGTATTTTTCCATATACATTGTTTTTATTACTCCTAGAGTCCTGGCATAAAATGCACATTCTTCCATGAACCAAGATGGATTTCCAAAGAATTAAGGTATAACTTTTCTATCTTAGGAAACATATTAAAAACATGGAAGTTCCTCAAAATATTTAGATGCAATTAAATGTCTCTGAACCATGGCTGCAGAAGACTCATTGAATACCAACTAGAGTTCTCTTTCTAAACAATCCATTCTTTTTTTTAAAAAAAAAGAAGCAGTAGCAAAACAGCCTTAAATCAGCGCAGTTGACTAAAGATTCAATTTTTAAAATTCATTGTAGCTTTAGTAATTGCACTTTTCATCACTCTCACCCATTTCAGCAAGCTCCTCATTTACTTCCTGAAGCCAGAAGATGTCCATATCATCCAAGTCATAACGACACATCGATTCTGCCAGTTCCAGAATGTTGATATAGCCGGGTTCAGTAGGCTCTTGACTTGAACAACGAATGTATTTTCTAGGCCGTGTATATAGTACTTGCTTTACTTTTTCCGTTACGACTCTAAAATGATATAGTAATTAAAGTGAGCTGTCATTTGGTGGAAGGGCACTTCTGCAAATTGGGAAGCCAGGTATTTGATGCCCCTAATTGATTATAATAATCTGGGTTACAATGGAATGCATGGGTCAAGCAAAAGTGACAATGTACATCGGGTATGAACATTTTCCAGGCTGAGCGTCACAATGGCAAGTGCAGGGGGCCCATGTCAAAGTAGGCATGGCCAAAACGAAATAGTGGGGAAAGGCAGAACCTACCCTTCCAACCCTTATTTCTTATTTATTTCCCTTAATTTCTTTCGTACTAACTTCTACACCTCCATTCCTTATTAATTCCCACCCCATTCTCTCCCAATACATAGGACATTTTGCCTAAGCTATTCGAGTCTTTCCATGCTACTTCCCTCTTTCACAAACACACAGCACAACCTCTTTCTGTGTCTCTCTCTCTCTCACACAGCATCCACATGGGTGCATTTAGAGGGAGAGATTTGTATCCCAAAGCATACTCCAGACCTGACACTGAGTAGAGGAGAGATTTAAACATCTGTTCAGTGCTGGGATCAGGATACAGACGGGGATGCAAAATTTCTGCCACCCCCGCCCACCTGATTGACTTTGCGAACAGGGATGGATGATCTGTCTCCCATTTTTTTGTTCATTAAGAAACAATAATAATGCACACCCCTTTCCCCAATAATTAATTTCTGTGACTACTAATCAAATTATGCTCCGGACGTGTATGAATTCATGCCCCCCCCAATTCACAATAATCCATTAATGTTTCTCCCACCAGCAGCTTTTTCTACAGTTTTCCTTCTGCTTCCAATCCGTTTCTTCGTTTACATTTCCACCCACTCTCTCCCTCCAATCCCGGAGTCCATTCTATACAGCAATCACCAAGTGAGCTCAGACAGACCATTCCAATGCCTTGGGCTGTTCTTCGGCTGATCATTTCATTATTATTTTTTTGTCAGCTGACAACAGCAACAGCAGAGATAGTTGTACTGATCCGGATGCAGCATCCAAATCAAACAAATTTTTAGGGACTGCTGCCCAGAAAAGCACCATTAAGAAAGGGGTACCCAGACACAAAAGGTGAGTAAACAGATAAATAAACAAATCATTTTCATGGGGTCCTTGGGGGCCACAAAGTCTTTTTTCGGGGGGGGGGAGCCCATATATATGACCTGTGGGTTAGCCACCCTTGCTTTTGACCAAGGAATACATTAGGCAATGCTATGCTGCTCACCGAGAACTGCTACACACTACAGGTAAAAGGTAAAGGACCCCTGGATGGTTAAGTCCAATCAAAGGGAACTATGGGGTTGTGGTGCTCATCTCGCTTTCAGGCCAAGGGAGCTGGCGTTTGTCCACAGACAGCTTTCCGGGTCATGTGGCCAACATGACCAAACTGCTTCTGGCGCAACGGAACACCATTACCGAAGCTAGAGTACACGGAAATGCCGTTTACCTTCCCATTTATCTTCTCTATTTATCTACTTGCACTGGTATGCTTTCGAACTGCTAAGTTGGCAGGAGCTGGGACAGAGCAACAGGAGTTCACCCCATCGCGCAGATTCAAACAGCCAACCTTCAGGTCAGCATGCCCAAGAGGCTCAATGGTTTAGACCACAGCGCCACCCGCATCCCTATAAACTACAGGAGCACATGCCAAAGGCCCATTCTGAACTATCAGCAAACCTCTTTCCTACACTCAAATATGGGGATCATTAAAAGAAAAACAAAAAATAAACCCACAAAAGTAAATTCTTTATTGAACAACCATACAGATAATTTCCCACATTGCCTAACGTTCCCTCTTGAGTTGTGACCATACCATATATCAGAGGAAGTAAAGAAAGCCAAAATTACAATGGGACAAAGGTACTTAGGCATGAGTCACTACCAAGCAAATGTATCTGGTGATCTTTATATATAAGACTAGCTCAGGTTAATATACCCTCATCCAGTCTACCACCACACCAACTTTGTGTACTCCACAAAACTGTCTTGTATATTTAGAAAACTGCAGTGTACATCATCCACCACAACCGCTGGAACAATACTGAGTTATGCTGAAATAATGCAGTATACTACCGCTTTGACTATGTGGTCAGAATACATTTGTCTGTTGTGGACCTTAATACTTCTTTAAAAATTGCAGCCTCACCTGATCAAAAATCTAGGCTGTGCAACAAAAGTAGTAAACGATTAATTATTGTTTACATTACATGAATGCTGCCTGGTATATTCATATTGCTACCCCAAAATTAAATGTAGTTCAGTCCCAACAACTATTTATTAAAAATTACCTGAGAGAAGGTTGTGGAATTGTGTCTGGGCTGGCTGGGACTTGCACACCCTTTTCCCATTCTTGTTTCCATGTGTCCGCAAAGAGGTAATATTCATCTGGGTTAATATGATGAGAATCTGGGAGTTTCATGGCACTAATGAGGTCCTTTCGAAACACCTGCAGGTGAAGGCAAAGACAGCATTAATACTTGGGAAGAAACAGTCCAATAACTTATTTTTCTTCTTCTTCTTTAACAATACAAATTAATAATGTACAGGAGCCTTTATCCAAGAGGCCATGTTAAACAGTTGTCAGAACCATACTGATCAAACCAACCCCTTTGCTGCCAAGCATAAAGGAAGGAACACATAATTCCCCAACTATTTAGAATCATGGGCTGCTGCGGTTGTAATCAAAGAAAGTGGGCCACCCTGTTCTGCTTTACCACACAAATCCTAGAAGGTAAAGCGTGAATGGGATCTTCCAGAGTTATGTAGTATGGGATCTCCCCTAATCGTAGATACTGAAACAACTGTGGCAACTTCCAGCTTTGGGGAGGTCCAGAATCCAAGTAACTGCACGTGACCAGGAAAGAGACAAGGAGAAAGTAAAAGACTTGCTCACAACTTGGGAGGTTGGGTAGGAAAGTTCAATCTGTTAAAAGTTGTAATAGTCTCTAGCATCTACCCTGGATTACAGGAACGATGTCTCTTTCAAATCCTGCAACCCTGCAAGTGAAGATTTAGTTTCATTTTAGCAGTAAGGTAGAATAGAGTTTGTTTGTTTTGATACTCTCACACTCAAAGATTTCAATGGATAAAACTAACTCTGAACATCTAAAAGAAGAGTAGGCCCAAAAAAGCTTGCATTTAACAGCACAGCTTAATGGCAAATGAGACACCTACCCATCGCTGTCATAATCTACCGTCATCTGTTTTCAGAAGTAATTGTAATGGCATTAGGCATTCAGCAAGTAATTTTCCATTTCTGAAGGGGGCTAACTCCTGAACTTTCATGCTGAACTTCTTCTTTTTTAAAAGGGTTACTTAAGCCTAAGTTGTCTGGCAAGTTCTCCAAGGAAGTACCTCAATGTTGAAAGTGATCATTTAGGCAAATAAAACACATTTGGAAGTAGTCAACTAAACAGTTGGGCTAGTGCAACCACTTTTAGCTGCACAATGTAATTTCCTAGCCTTCTCTTCTCCTGTTCCCAGATCTACTCTGGAGAGCTGGGGAAACCTGGAGCAGATTTAGGGGGTGCACGGGGAAGGGAGAAGGTGGGGAAGTTACACTGTCCAACTAAAAATCACTGCACTACCGTAACTGTTTAGCTGAATACCGCCCATTGTGCAACCAAGAGCAGGAGCCTGCCACTGGTCCAATCTTGACATAACACAGCCAAGCTACCTGTGTCCCTCACCTCCCATGCTCAATACATCGGCATAGGGCTAGCCTAGCTGGACAATGGGGCAGGAAAACAGTGTTTCTTAATCTACATGCAGTTCCCACTGTCATGCGTTAGATGCCTGAAGGGGGCTTTTCTTTTGCACTCTAAATCAATATGATCTCTCCTCTTTTTGTGTGTTGGGGGGGGTGTTTCACTAGGACCACAGAACAGAATGAAAAGAGGTTATAGCCCCCCTATGCAGGAGTTCGACTCATGCCCTTGTTTGTTATTTCTAAAGTAAAAACAATACACATTTAAAATGTGCAAGCATTTATTGACTGGTTTGGCCCTCTGGGTAAAAAGAGACATCCAGTTCCAAGAAATAGGGCATTCCAAATTTGTCCCATAGATATGAATTAAAGGAAGAAGATATGTAGGTATTTGGCCTGCTCCGGCCCACCTTTAGGGTAAATCCAGAACAGGGAGAAAGGATGTGTGCATTCTGTATTTTTATACATTACTCAGAGGTTGTGCATTTAAATCTTTTTTCAGAATTATGTGTTTGGTCAACTTGTATTTTCATAACTCTTGTTTTCAGTTCATAGTAAGAGATACCAAAATTGAAACTGTGCCTAAGGTAAATTGGGGGAGAAGTACCTGGGGACAGCCTCATAACATTAGGGACTCAAATACTCCTAAGAAAAGCGGAAGCCTTAATGGCTTGTGCAGAAGTTTGCCATAGCCCTACAGGCAGGGGTGGCAACAGTCATATTCCAACAATAAGGAAGAAGGAAAGAAAACAGAATAAATTCTCTTCAGCAGCACCTGCTACCTCAGGACCTTAATTTCTCTTCAACTGCCCTTAGATTCAGGAAATTATGACCCATTTTACTACAGTCCCTAATCCTTAATGGGCTTTAATCCCATTGAACTCAAATGGGACAAATTTGTTCGTTCTTCCTTCCTTCACCTCTAAAAGGGAAACAACATGAATGAAATTGTTGTGCAATAGAACTATCTCTCTGCTCCCCCCGTGCTACCCTCCAAATCTGTCCCCAAAACCTCAGGAGAAAATTTGAGGTTTGTGTGAGGAGAGGGGAGAAATTCCTCTTGCAATAGTGAAAAAAAATGTAGTTGAATAGCACCCTAAGAATGTGAGAATTACTCTTACCTCAGCAGGTTTCTTTTGTTCATTTGCTGGTGTTTTTGACTTGCTTCTGTACTTGGAACAAAAGGAGAAAGAAGTAGAAGGACCTGTATAAACAGAGGAAAAGATGGAGACAATTTAAATGCTGCTGCAACACCAGGATATTCATAAAAATACAGAGAACTGCATTCTGAAATGGTATCTTAGGCAACATAAACCAGAAATTTTGCTTCAATTATGGGTCTGTTTTTCATAAACAGTTGCTTCAACTTTTTAAGGATAGGTGTCCAAAGGGACAAAACAAGTTGCTCCTGACTACCCAACTGTATAGAAATTTATTGCATGTATGCAAGCACAGTGGCAAGAATGTTACTTCCCCAAAAATGGAAAGAAGAAGTCCCAGCGAAAGAAGAATGTACACAAAAACTTATGGAATATGCAGAAATGGCAAAACTTACTGGAAAAATAAGAAATCAAGATAACAAACATTTTATAAAAGAATGGAAATGGTTTCTTGAATATTTACAATAAAGTGTAAACAGAGAAGAATATTGGCAGGATTACTGTAATAACCTGTAGTTTTTAATATACATTTAAAGCAGATGAATAAATGAGTAAATTAAGTTAATTGGTATATGCAGAAAATATAAAAAACAAATTTAAGGAACCACAGAAAGAGGGGGAAGGAAGTCGGGTTTTTAAATGCTAAAATGATTGTAAAATTTTTGAAATGTATAAAACTGAAAATCATAAATAAAATAATAAAAATAAATGTTGCCTGTGTTATATGGATGCGGGTGGGCTGCTGAGTACTATAAAGAAACACAAAGGCCTCTGAATGACTCATGACAGTCAACAAGTTGGCATGATCCACCCCAAGGAGAAGTTATGGAAAGTTCTGAATTCTGAGATACCTTCTGAAAATTTATTATTAACAAACCGTAGGATGGTTTCGTCTACTGACAATTTGATGAGCAAATGAATATGGAAGAGAGAACAGTTTTATATCCTAGAAGCAAACAGTGTTGAAATAAAAGCAAAGTAAAAAGGTTAAAGAGGAAATGGGGACAGGAGGACAGAACTGGACCATCTTGGCTGCGAGTCCTGCAAGACCTCTGCTTCCTGCCTGGCTAGCCTCTTTCCACCTGGCCTGGGAGGGAAGAGCCCTGACTGACTGACTCCAGCTACAAAAACTGAGGCTGCTGAAGGGGCCAGAGGCCATTCAGTTTGCTGTATTTTCACATTAACAATACATAACAATTGTATACACAATGCCACCCTTTATATACTTTCTTCTCAAAGGAGAAGTTGTTTCTAAGAGTTGTTTTGAAGCCAGAGATTTAAAAGGTACGTATTCCAATCTTTATGAAATACAATTGGTTGCTGAACTGAAACACTGTTAGAATAGCATCTGAGCAGCAGAAGGGGTAGGATACCTGTAGTTGTTGTCAGAACAGATAATTGCTGCAGACACACAGAAGTTTTAATACCCAAGACACCTTGTTTGGAAGCTACTTTGTGAACCTAAAGCTCACATGTGGAAAGGAATTGTAAGTAGCACTGAAAAAAGGCCTGTTGGGAGGGTCTAAGTGGTAACCTTTTTAAGGCTCTACAGACACAAAATATTTCACTTAGCATTCATCCCAAAGCATGAAAAGCCTGCCACAGCCCTCAAAGATTCTCACATAGAGGAGTGCAGCTAGCACATTATCAGTTTAGAAAACAGAGGCCTCACAATAAATACTAGCTCTCTCTTCAGGCAGAATTATGCACCTTTTACATTCTTAATAAAGATTGTTGCTAAACAACCACATTATTCTACCCAGTGTTGGGTTTCTTAAGTTTCCCCAAGCCCTCTCTGATAAAACTGAATACCACAATGAGCAAGAGAAAATGAAATCAAACGAGAAATAAAAAAAGAAAAGCCATAAAAAAGTGCAGCCGTTTGCCCTCAAACCAGAGGAGGAAACCACAGGAAGCAGTGACAGATCAAAGGAAGACTAGATCACACTACTTACTTTCATTGTCTGAACTGTCACTGCTGCTTAGATGCCTGTGGCGTTTCATCCTGACGCATCCTAGAAAGAGAGGAGAGAAAAGATATAGTTGGTTAAATCAATCACATGCCGTGAAAACACACACAAACCATACACAAATTAATGCTGCCTGGAGGAATTGTACAAAAAAAAAGAAAGATGATTTTCCAAAGGGAGCTTTCCAGCATATAGTGTCAGATCACAAGCTACTTATTGTAATAAACAAGCAGTACTGAGTGATTCACTGAACCTCAATGTGTTGATTAAAGATGTGTATCAAGCAAAATCAACCTGCGACTAGATTAATAGAGAGAAGGATTCAGGGCATTTAAAGGGGGAAGGTATAACTGAGCATTCAATCTTCAGCAAGAAAGTCAAACACTAAAGAAAGTTTAGTGTTTATAACTTCTATATACAAATTATCGTAACTACTAGAGTGCCCTTTAGATGTTATAGTAGCAGCATGCGGCCTGCTTCATTATGCGTTCTGTAATGTGTATGGGTTGCTCGTGCGTAAGTTGCCGCCTCTCCAGGCTTTGTTGCCTTGCTAAACCTTTCAGTCTGGGCAGCCCTTCACTTCGTGGCTGCCTCAGTCGCTAGCAGAATCCGTCAGTGGGCGTTTCTTAAATCTTTTCCAACATAAAAGTTGTTTGACACCCAGTCTCCTCCTACTCGCTCTATGCGGAGGTCTTCTGCGCAGGGTGGGCGTGGGTAGCGGAGGACCTGTGCTCTCCCCGCTGGTGTCCGGTGAAGAGTCCTGGAGCCCTCTCGCCGATTCCCCCATCAGCCCCTCTATATCCCTGGTGTTGCGCTGATTTGCTTCCCCATCTGCGGAGCTGCCTCTCTCCCTGCTGGGCCCTTCTCCAGCATCATTTGAGAGCCTTCCCTCCGCCTCTAGCTCCGATGTCAGTTCCCTGACAGGTTCACTACCCCACATGGCCATAATGGCAGAAGCAATGCCACCACATGAACAGGGGCAATCACAAAGGTCATTGCTATGCAACTTAAAAAACATTCTACTCTTTGTCCCTGTGCTTATATCTTCCATCCACGCAGACCTGCTTAGCTGATCAATACATGTCATAGGATAGCAGCAGGAAAGGTGTTCACAAATCTAAACCCAGCTTAGTTCTCCTGCCTATGGATACCTGCATCTACCTGCCTGGGTGCAATGAAATCAGTACAAAAGCAGAATCCATCCTCAGTGGTATCTGCTGAACCTAATCTTGCTTGTGATTGTTGACTAGTTATACCAGTGGTTTGGAAGAAACAAGGATGTGGCATTAATCTTTGACAACACTTTCCCCCTCTACCTATGCCATTGGTTTCAAGCAGTAAAAGGTATTCAATATAGAATTACAACAAGTGGCGGGTGAAGGCTTTCTTCTTCCAGCAGGCTTTAGGGGATTGTCTGCTTTCAGTTACAGTGGTACCTTGGGTTATAAACACCTCGGGTTGTACAGACTTCGCTAACCTGGAAGTAGTACCTCAGGTTAAGAACTTTACCTCAGGATGAGAACAGAAATTGTGTGGAGGCAGCGGGAGGCCCCATTAGCTAAAGTGGTGCTTCAGGTTAAGAACGGTTTCAGGTTAAGAAGGGACGTGTGGAACGAATTAAGTTCGTAACCAGAGGTACCACTGTTTAGGACAGGTGCCATCCTTTGCTCTCTTTTTTGGTACTTGTTGGTATGTTTTAAACAGATTTTATATAGTTTTAATGCTCCCAATGAATAATTGTATTTTAATGATTGGCTTTTCTGCTTTTAGTGGTTCTTGTTTTTGTTGTAAGCTGCTACAAGTCCCATCAGAGAAAAAGGCAGGGTATAAACAAATACACAAACAATAAGAATAAACATCCACACTACTATAGGACTATCATCTTGATCTAGGATAGCCTCCACTCTCTTCCTATACACAAAAAATGCCAGGTCTTCTATCCAGATCTCCTTGCTCGCCATCTTCCATCTGATAGTGGCTGGCTGAACTATAACACCTCCCTTCCCCATCCATTCACACCACTTTTTCTTAATATGGTGGAGGTGGCAGAAATCCTATCATTTCCTCCAACTCTTAAATCTTACCCCTGATTATTTAAATTATGACCTATATTCACTAAGGCAGACACTCATATGCTGGTAGTAAACTACCATACACTGAAAAGGTAAAAAATAAAAACAGACTGCACCTCTTAATATGGCATACAACCAATTCACAGTATTGAAATAATAGTTTCAGCAGTGTAATAATTCAAAATGTAATTCCTACTGTAAAATGTTATTAATGAGATGAGTTATTTACAGAACCTTTTTCCACATGGCTGCTGCATGATTTTTTAATGTAGTGCATTAATCCTGACCATTAGAAATCCCATTTTGATTTTATTCAAAAGTTCCTTTGCGTTTCCAATGTCAAACTATTATGAGGATTCGGGAAGGCGGGGGCAGAGACAAGCATACGTTAAACAGATTCAGCTCCAATTCTGCAACATTAACTAACAAGGCATTGAATAAATTTCCACAAAAACCATTCTCTCTCTCTCTCTCTCTCTCTCACACACACACACACACACACACACACGGGTAGCATCTAAGATGGCTCTGAATGATCTCTTTTTAAGTTTTATACTACAGTGGTACCTCAGGTTACATACGCTTCAGGTTACAGAGAAATAGTACTTCAGGTTAAGAACTTTGCTTCAGGATGAGAACAGAAATCGTGCTCCAGCGGCGTGGCGTTAGCTAAAGTGGTGCTTCAGGTTAAGAACAGTTTCAGGTCAGGTTAAGAACAGACCTCCGGAACGAATTAAGTACTTAACCCAAGGTACCACTGTATCTGAAAAAGGTAAACCTTTTTATATATACAGTGGTACCTCAGGTTAAGAACTTAATTTGTGGTCTTGTTTGGGTGGAAAGGCAGGATATAAATTTAATAAATAACTAAATATTAACGGAAGGTAAAAAAAGGTAAAGGACCCCTGGATAGTTAAGTCCAGTCAAAAGTGACTTGGGGTTGTGGCGCTCATCTTGCTTCAGGCCGAGGGAGCGGGCATTTGTCCACAGACAGCTTTCCGGGTCATGTGGCCAGCATGACTAAACCGCTTCTGCCGCAACGGGACACTGTGATGGAAGCCAGAGCACACAGAAACGCTGTTTACCGTCCTGCAGCAGTGGTACCTATTTATCTGCTTGCACTGGTGTGCTTTAAAACTGCTAGGTTGGCAGGAGCTGGGACAGAGAAACGGGAGCTCCCCACATTACGGGGATTCAAACCACCAGCCTTCTGATCGGCAAGCCTAAGAGGCTCAGTGGTTTAGACCACAGTGCCACCCACGTCCCTTATAAATATTAACTAAGCGCATCATAAATCATTATCTGGGATTATGTCTCAATCTCTGTGTTGAAGGGATGTGTTATCTACAGTTAAAATAAGGCTGCTGCATTTGCTCACCCTCTCAGCATAGATGGCTAGAAACCTTCATCTAGATGCATAATTAAGGAATAATTAAGGTTCAGATCCACTTCAGCTTGATGACTGAAGCACTCCACAGAGCTGAACACTAATCAGGAATACACACCATTTGGTCTTTGGTGTTAAATGAGAGCACTGCGAAGAACGTGGCAGCACCAGGCAAAAGAAAGATTGATTCTCTGGAAAAAGCATCCCTGCAGGGAAATTTCTTTATGAAGATTTACACGGATGTATCTGTTTCTACAAAGGCAGAAAGATACTAAAGGAAATGGGCAGATTCTGAAGACATCCAAGAACATACATTATGGGACACCCAAGTCTGAAAGACGAGCTGGAGGTATCATAAAGCTGCATCTGAACCACAAACAAAAGCCAGTTTAACTGCCATAACTTCCTCCAGGGAATCTTGAAACTATACTTTTGTGAGGGTGATAAGAATTCCATTGGAGATCCCCAGCTTCCTTCTAGAACCTAGGATTCTAGTGTTCCAAGGGACAACTATGGCAAACTAATTCCAACTGCAGAGCAGATATTACCATACCAATTTTCTCCGTCCACGACTATGAGATTAGCAAGCAATGCATTCACATAGCAAATCCTTAAAGTTAAATCACATATTACAGCAGATGTTGCATACTTGTTGAGTTGTCTTATGGTGCAGTGATTCACCTATGACTGTTACAGTGAATGCCCATCCCTGCTGTGAATACAGGACTTCTACTAAAAATGGTCACGGCTTATTTTTATTTATTAAAGACATTTATATACTTCCCTGCATATTGCATGGCTGTTTAAAATAAAGACTTCCTGCCAGCACTCTAGCTATTTAAATTAATGCCAGCCCTCTAGCAATTTTCCTTCTTTCTAGCAGTACAGGAATACCAAGGAGGCCTCAGAGAAAGAGAATATGGGCCCCTCAAAATGGATATTTATTTATTTTTGCAGCTGTATTTTGGAACATGACCTTGATGCAGTAATAATGCATTTTTATACTGAACCGTCCACACATAATTCTGCTTTATTAGTTGTTCTGTGATGCTCCCCCAGTTTTAGCACATTACTGTCATCCGAAGGGGCACTCTTGCGCTACAGCACAACAAAAGCAGGGGGAAATAAAACCCAGAAGATTTATGGTATGAGAAGTTATGGGATTTCAGCCTCAAGCTACAGGACTTGCACAGATCTGAAAGGAAGCAGCATGTCTGCCTTGAAACCTCTGCAGGCACAGACGCTATCAAAAGTGGGATCGCATATAACTGCTCAGATACCATCATGAGCACATATCTTCATTCATGCACAATAAAATGAACATCTGGGGAAGCCCTGTGACTTTTGGTCCCCAGGCTTGTCACCTTACAGCACAGGCTTCCTCAAACTCGGCCCTCCAGATGTTTTGAGACTACAATTCCCATCATCCCTGCCCACTGGTCCTGCTAGCTAGGGATCATGGGAGTTGTAGGCCAAAAAAACATCTGGAGGGCCAAGTTTGAGGAAGCCTGTTATAGCACAAGACTGAAGCAAGCCTATTTAATCAGTTCTCTGTTTCTCCAATGATACCTGGCAACAGGCTGATCTCATCCACGCTGCGATTTTGATCTCTGTTGTCCTTCCCTCTTTATCTGCCAATATTTCCCCCCCCCCCCATGTCCCATCCTATGAGATTTTACTCATCAGAATACTCTGCTTTGGCGACATTGTCTTGGGCCATGCTGAACCACTTGCTGCGACATTCCTTCTGCCCGCTAAGAAATGCAGTTTTACTCAAGAGTAGACTCACTGATAGCAATGCACCAGAGTTAGCCATGTTAACTGACTTCAGTGGATTTGCCATGCGTGGGTCCAGCGGTGGATACAACACTTAAGAGAGCTGTCAGCTCTTGGCTACTGCCTGGAGAGGCACCAGCCTGTGAAAGAAACCCAACTAAGCTGTGGGTGTTGCCACTGCGGTTTTTTCTTTCCCCCAGCACGCTCCAAATTTGAAAACGGTAGCTGGTATTTGAAGGTCTGTTCTTAGATTACACAGAACTGAGATAAGAAGTTATATTGCTTGATTTTCCCCATTTCCACTGCAACGTGTGGCATCTCACCTATGAGAATATCTATATCCCTACAAGGTATGGATCTCACCGTAGGCATGACCCACAGGTACTCATTCCACATTACAATAAGATTCACAATTGCCTTCTATAAAATTTAAAGTCTTTATATACTGTGTGTGTGTGTGTGTGCGCGTGTGCCTGTATGTGTGTACACCCCAACCCCCTCTACTTGTATACAGATATGTGCTTTTATTAGCTAAAGTAGTAACTGAGACGGCACAGGAAAGAAAGGGTATTTCCTCCAAAAAGGGGATTTCTCAAAAGCAAAACCTTGTAAAGTTCCCAATTTTCTGAGCATTCAAGTTCAACAAAATGAACTTCACAGCTGCTGATTTTAGAAAAGCAAGTTGTATTTCTGATCACTACATTTATTTTATTTGACAGATGTGTCTATAAAAACATGCACAGAGTTAGCCGCTATTTTTAATTGTTCTGAGTAGTTCTGACTCTGGGGGTTTTTATTTTTATTTTAATCCTCTAAACTTTGGGGGATTGCTTTCAACTATACACTTTCAGGGGCATGACCTGGAGTTCATCATGCCTTTCCAGTCCCTTTAGGGGATCCATTTCCATTTAGTCATCTTTTGATAATTGGGGCACTACTCCCAAACGCGTCATTAAATATTTAATAACCAAGACACGATTCTTCCCTGTTTTCACACTTACCCTTGTATTAATACAGAATGCAGCCAATGTGCAGTGCTTTATAATTTATGTTAAAGTGGTTGTTCTAAAGTGTGTTAGATAAATTAAAAACATGGTTGCATTTATTTTAAAATGAAAAAAGCCAAAACTGCCCACAGAGCCTGGTGCTACTTGCATAAGATTGCAATGTTAAATGATGTAAAAGAATGCACCTTAACTCACCTCTGTATAAGCAAGAATTTCTCCATATATCTATAAAGGAAGTTCTTCCTTCATTTAACTCTAGCACACTTCAGAGGCATCGTAGCTGGAAACTCAATTAATCCTCCTAGCACACTGATTATCAAGTTCCACTCCTTGGCATCTATAAGCTCAGTTAAGGCAGCAGCACAGTGGAAATGTAAAATCCAACAAAAACTGAATTAATCAAAGCCCCCAAAGTGTGTAAGAGATTAAAATAACCAAATTCTCAAGTTTAACAACAGTTTAGCTATTTGTTTGTAACAAAAACGAATCTCAGTTGAGGGCATATTTAGTAGAAATATAGTTTTAAATATGGATTATATATCCATATTCTACATTTAAAAAATACTCAAGTGGTGTAAAAAGAAAAGGAAAGAATGTGAAACATAGTACAACCACAAAATACATGTTAGAAACATGAAGCCAACAAGAATTAAAAGCTGCAGAAATAAAATAGACTAATTTGGGAAGGCCTTGGCAGAAAAATAAAGCATATAGCCAACATTTTTTAAAATAAGAATCTTGGGACATGCTTCACTCTATTCACAATCCTAGTCATGATCTGATATAATAATGTGTTAATCCAAAAATTTATTATAGATAAACAGATTTTTTCTAATATAAAGGAGAACTGCTTAAATAATGCTCCATAATTAGTATATGTAGTTTACCTATTGACATAGCTCCTGAGGTAAACTAAATGTCACTGAATCCTTTAAGGAAGTCATTTTCTGCCTTCTGGGAACCTTTCCCATTGTGATTTGTCTGCTGGATAAGCAACTGCCATGAAAACTTTGTAGGTTGCAGACAATTCTGGGGGATGTTCTGGGGTGTGCACGCGTATGTTCGTATCCCATCCTCGTTGCCAGTGTTAAGTTGTGGGTGAACATTTCAGACGACACAGCTCTTGTTTATTCACAGGCCAGAACAGAACTGAACTGAAGGGTTCAGCCAGCCTGCTTATATAGAGCGCCACTACAACGCAACTGTAGCACTTTCTGTAACTATCCAATCACTGAACGTCACTTTCAATCCCTTATTTGCATATGCAGACCTGAGTGAAAACTATCTACAGTATCCCCCTGCTGGCCCAGGGTGAGAACTTCAGCACATAATACCTACCATCCCAAGTTAACTGCACAGTGCAAAAACAGCCAATCAATCTTTTGGTGAGACATTGCTGAGGTGAATTGGTACCAGTGGTCAACCTAGCTCTATTAGAATTTTATCTGCTAACTGCAGAATCCCTTGTTTCCTAGGAATCTTAGAACTAAAGTTGAAAACTACTGCTTAAACATATGGAGAATAAAGAGTGTACAATACATACACCTCCTAGATCCAAAGTACTCCTATGGGTTTAGAAAATATCTACAGTGGTGCCTCGGTTTTTGAACATAATCCGTTCCAGAAGAGCATTCAAAAGATCTGCACCACAACACTGGGCATTGCTGAATAGAGTGTATACCCAAACTATGATAAATATAAATGATTACAAATCTGATCCTCAAAAGTTGGGGGATCTTGTGCACTTTTAGAACTGCAGTTACAAAACACAACGATGGTATAATATCCACACAGTCTGACCAAATGAATCCACTTCGGATTATCTATTTCTACACTCAAAATCTCTTAACATGTATGAGATGCTTCGTTTCAACCAAAAAGAAGAAAAATTGGGATACAAATATTGAAATGAAATTGAATGAGAATGCTGCAGTAGATTTACCATCTATGGATTTAGTACCGTATTTGGCAAATACTAACTAACAGGGAGTCATTCATGGTTGTAAAATACTTTTCTAACTTTCTTTCTGCTTGTTTCCTCAATGCACATATTGATTGTGAGGATTGAAGTACAGTCTCAAATTAAATTAGTGACTGTTTGAAATGTGCATTTTAAAAATCAGCATAATAATGCTAAATTGGAAATCTAATAGCTAAAATTGTTTTTCATTAACATCAGTACCTTGTGGAAGATATTAACTATAATGTGAGGGCCATTTAGACACAAGGTAAATTGAACCTGCAAAATTTGTAAGAAAATGTAGAACCAAGATTGGCACACTATAATATTACATTTACACAGCAAATTTAAAGAACTATTTTGCCATTTTTAGGACTGCAGAAATAGCTGGGGGTTTTTATTTAAATATTTTTAAAGACATGAAATGTAAGCAATTGGTAGGTTTTGTGTATTACATCCCCCACTCCCAAGTATTTAGGCCTGCAGTTTGATTGAAGGCACAAACCTCTGGAATGAGCTGAAGGGCGAAAGAACACGGACTCTCATCCTGAAGCTCTCCATTGTGCGCCAGAAACTACCATGCAAAGTAATTAACCAGTTGAGAACAATGGATGCTTATCAAGGTGGTAGGCAATCTGGTAGGCAATTCTAAAACTTCATTTATCCAATATGAAATGTTCATCTGATTTTGTGGGAAAATAGCACCCCCTCTCCTTAACATTCACTGGACTTCTAGAACTGCCACTCAAAATTTCAGATCATTCTGCAATTTGTAAAAAAGAATTATTTCTTCAATTTGTGCTCATGCCAACAAGAGTTACAGATGCCAATCCGTAACTTCCAAGTATTTAAGCCTACAGTTTGATTGAACAAGACTCGCGAATGTTTTTTACACACCCACACCCTGCTTGCTATGTTTCAGAACTGCAACAACAGGCACAAGTAAACCAACCTGCAGTATCCATCAAGAGTATCCATTTTATTCTGTTTCCAGAATGCACTAATTTGCCACTAAAGAGTTCAAGTTAATAGCTCATTTCTCTATATATTATTTACCGAAATTGTTTCTGATCCGTTGCTTAAATACTTGACAATGTTTACATTTCCCTTTACAATAATTCTGTCTTTTCATTACCCACTTCCATTCAGTCACTTGCTAGAAAGGAACGCTTCTGTGTTAACTTCCTTCCGGACTATAGCAAGTAGCACTGTTCTTTACCTCCCTACCATATTTGAGTCACCCCCTCAGTGAATAGCTGCCCTGTGTCTGCCTGTGGGAAAAGCGGCGAAGAATGACCAACAGCAGCAAAATGATCATCTCTAATTCTTGTCAGTTTCGCTTTCTACGAAAGTCATTTTCAATCTGATCCATTTGGTAGCTTTTCTGCCAACAAACAAAAAAACACTGCAGTGGAAAACTCCAGCACAAATGATGGCAGGGTGTGTGGAAAAAACTGTACCAGTTTCAAATAATAATGCACATTAGTTAGACAGGGCTTGGGAAAATGAATTTAGAAAATAGGAATAAAGGGCTTGTGCAATACATATTGTCTTCAAAACCCCCAAATATAATACACATCTTACCTTTCCAAAAAGAGGAAATCTGAAATGCAGCATTTGTGAACAGAGAAGGCTTTCCTTTTTTAGAAGTTCATTTCCTAAATCTTCAAAGGTTAAGGACTACAAAAAGCAGTTTATGGATTCTGTGGAGGAGACACATTCTGGCTGTGTTTGGATACAGCACTAAACCCCATTTTAACGCTATGTGAATGAGTCTCACACATGGCTGTGAAGAGATAAGAAGCATCTGCTTCCATTTTCAGTTAACAATATGTATGCATTTTCACCAGTATCTTAAAGAAATAAACTGCAATATATAAATTTAGTACTCTTGATATAAGCCTGATCGGTTGAGTAATCTTTCAACTATCACAGAATTTTGATTGATCTCAAACTTGGGACAACACATAACATTAATAACACTAAATCACTATGAAGCTTTTCCCAATTTGAATGAAAAATTGTGTAACAAGCAGGAAAAAAATTAGGGCCAAGATTAGGAGAAATAACTAAGGATGGATGAACTTAGTGCACTAGAAATTTTAACTGTCTCGCTGTTTATAGAAACTATTGGTGTAATCTTGGCCAAATATACTTTTCCAAAGAGATCCTATAATATTTTTGCACAAGTGTATTGGAAAGTGCAATCGCAGAACATGTTGTGCAAATTCTGCCATCATCATGTGTCCTGCAACATCATGCATCGTTATGCCCCCTTCTTGGCTAGTTTTTTTCCTTCTTCCTTTTTTTACAGTTGGGATGGCTCTCAAAAGAGTAGCTGCTGTTGGCAGGAGGAAGTGGTAGAGCAGCAAGAGTTGTGGTGGAGGAATCCTTCTTACACATCTATCCATAAGTAAGTCCAATTGCACTCAACCGAGTTTGCTTCTGAGCATGTAACCCTGCATAGGAAGGATTACACTGAAACAAGAAGTATGTAAGAGAGACATGTGAATTTTTTACCAGAAAAATATATATCTCATGACCCTTTTTTGAAATATTATTCCAAATAGTTACTGAAAGACTAAAATAATTTGGCACACGTATATTGCGAATTGAAAATGGGATTCTCTCACTTCCTTTAAGAAGTAAAAGGTTACTGCAATCAATCTGAGCATTAGAAGAGATAGCAACCATTTATGCCTAGCGATTCTGAATTCACATGCACACCAACTACAAATTAACTTGCAATCAGCCTTGGTGTGAATTGCAAGAATTATACAGTTTGCACATTTTCTGACCTACCTGATCTGACCTCCAAACCTACCAATTATGAGTTATAGTGGTATACTAGAAATAACTGGTGCAAACTGTCAACTGCTGGGGAAACAAAAATAAAAGAATTCAATGGTTAATTACTGTGGTTGCTAATGTCCCTAGACCTGAAAAATTTATTGAACTACTGCTCATCAGATACTTTGATTCTGGTATTATAGTATGTTCAGGCATCTTCCCTTCTTCCCTTCCTTTTGCTAGATCAAAATATAACCTGAAAAGTACTCTTTTGTGGGTTCTTCTTACATGATCAATATGTCCCAGTGCCATCCCACGACATCTTAAACACTGAAATTAGATCACTGAAACATAAAGCTCACTTTCCCCCTAAGAGAAGGATCAAATATTTAAAGGAAGGAAGAATGAACTGCAATAAGAGGCAGTGGATTGATTATCAATCATACACAAATACTGGGGGCACATTTGACTCCTTTCAATAAAAAAATGAAGATCCAGCAGGCACATTCTGTTTCTCAGCTCTCCTCCAAGATGCTGTTATCATGTAATTGTTTCATTTTCAGATTTCATCAGAAAGCAGGGCAATGTTTTAGAATTGCTACATTTGAAACTAACGAAGCCAGTCTGTTTACCATACGAAATTTAACAAAAGCAAAACAGTTCACCTTTGTTCTAGAACAGGGTTTCCCGAACTTGGGTCTCCAACTGTTTTTGGACTACAACTCCCATCATCCTTAGCTAGCAGGACCAGTGGTCAGGGATGATGGTAAAGAGGCAAACTCCTGCCTCCAAAGTTGCATTTTGTTTCCCAAAATCTTTCCGAAGTGCTTGAAAATTGCAAACACCAACCTGAAGCCAAACCCACTTCCCTGGACAAGGCCTAACAACCTGCTGGTCAGCTGTCTAGTTGTTTTTCATCCACAGCTAACTATCCAACCTTCAGCCTGGATTTAAAATAACACTTAAAATATTTGTTGCTGTAAAGCACTTATGTGCCTTGAAAAGACTATTGATTTTGAAAATATAGAAGACAGGAAATACATAGAAATACAGTCATACCTCATGTTACGTTTGCTTCAGGTTGCGCGTTTTCAGGTTGCACCCGGCGGCGACCCGGAAGGGTTACTTCCGGGTTTCGCCGCTTGCGCATGTGCGCGAAATGACATCACGTGCATGCGCTGACGTGGCAAATCGCGACCCACGTGTGCGCTGACGTGGGTTGCGTTCCTTTCAGGTTGCGAACTGGGCTTTGAAATGGATCCCATTCGCAACCAGAGGTACCACTGTAAAGAAAAATATAGAAGACCTTTCACTGAGTCACACCATTGGTTAATCTAGCTCAGTACTGTCTCCATACCAGTCTTTCTCAACCTTGGGTCCCCAGATGTTGTTGGACTACAACTCCCATCATCCCTGAACATTGGGCCCTGCTAGCTAGGGAAAATGGGAGCTGTAATACAACATCATATGGGGACATAAGAATGAGACAGGCTTGTCTAGACTGACTGGCAGTGGCTCTCCAAGGTTTCAGACAAGCAACCTTTTTGCAGTCCTACTAGGAGATGCCAGAAATTGAACCTAGGACTTTCTGCGCTCAAAGCAGATGTCTCTACCACTAAGCTATGGCCCTTCTCCTCATGTATCATTTGTAAAAAAAAATTAGGCCCAATTGGAGACATTCTTCCTATTCCACTTCTTTAATTCAGTAAGTTTCACAAATGTAAAGAAGAGAACACGTGGAGAAAATCCAATTTTCTTTCCAAGAAAGAAAATTTATCACGGGAATCTTTAAAGCTATTACTATTCTGCATTATCAAATTCCAGTTCAATTGTAGCCAGTGATGCGGGGCAGAAAAGGCCTCAGACCTTCAGCTGGCTGAAACAAGGTGTTCTCATTTTTAATTTAATTTTAATACAGTTGTACCTTGGTTTTCGAACAGCTTAGTTCCCAAATGTTTTGGCTCCTGAACACCACAAACCCGGAAGTGACTGTCCTGGTTTGCGAACTGTTTTTGAAAGCCGAATGTCCGATGGTGTTTCCGATTGGCTGTAGGAGCTTCATGCAGCCAATCAGAAGCCGTGCTTGGGTTTTCGAACATTATGGAAGTAGAAGGGATTTCCGGAACAGATTCCGTTTGACTTCAAAGGTATGACTGTACATTGATTTCCAAAAGGTGTTTTTATGTCTCTGCATGCCACACTTGCATCCCTGAAGACACTTGCTCAGAATTAAGAGCCACTTATGTCAATGGGACAAAGTTATGAGCACAATATGGAAGGCTACAGCAAAAGTCAAATTTTAAGCTGTTGTAGTATCTCATCCCCACTCCCAGCTGGAATTTCTCCTGTTTAAATCATCCTCTTTCAACACAACCTGACGTACCTCAGAATGTGGTGGCATCACAAAAAGAGCCTTCTGATGACAACCTCAGTGATCAAGTAGACTGTTACAGAAAGACTGTCCAAAAATATGTCAGGTTCCATCCAAGCTGCATAGAATTTTAATAAAAGCAAGCACCCATATTCTGAATTGAGCTTGGAAAGAGACCTGAAGCCAGTGGAGTTATTTCAACACAAGTGAGATGTAATCATAATACCTGGTCCCAGTTAGCAGCTTGGTGACAGGATTCTGAAGTACAGTTTCCAAACCATTTTGAAAGGCTTCTTCACATAGCAGACGTGGAAGTAGTCCAGACAGGAGGTTACCAGAACGTGAGTAGCATTATGATCAATGTTACCGTAGGTCAAGCAGCTAATTAATGCAAGCACTGCTCCACTAGGTGAGCTGTAGGTACTATCTAATTATTACCAGCAGGAATATAAAGACTAAGAATAATATAAAAACCAACTGAACCCAGAAAGTCACTTGCTAGCTAGCTTCTATATTCTCCATGAAAAGCTTTACTCAATCAACTATGCCTTTAGTTAATTATAGCGCATTCCTATACATATCTACTGAGAAGTTTCAGAGTTTGATGAGACTTATTCTCAGCAAAGTGTATACAGATTTACAACGACATTAGTGGGGCAACTTTAAATGGTGAAGGCACACTTGCAAATGTTGGTTCTGGTATGATACTGTAATAGGGGATGAAAATAAGCAGAATAAATATGATTTGAACAACGAATGATAGGTTTTGAATTTTAAAATTTCTCTTAAACTAAAAAACTAAAAACTGATTGGATGACAACCCACCCCAAGTTGTGCTTTATCCAAACTTAAGCTCGCACAAATACTAGTCTCTTCAACACCTGTTGGAATAGTTTCCTGGACGAGTTAATATTAAGTTCACTACAGGATTTGCATCTAGTATTAGAAGGCAATCAAGCATACAACACTTCCATGGCTTAGCTAGAAAAACCAGAGACCTAAGTTTACAAATACTACACCCACCAGTTAAGGTGCAATTCTACGCAAGCATACATTATGTTCAGTGGGACTTCCTCCACAATAAACATACACAGGATTGCAATGCCATTTTTGGCACCACACCAGTATACAAAGCCCATGCACGTGAAGCCTATGACATGTTTTCTCCAAATCATTTAGATCTACTGAGTGCTTTTTTTCAGGGGTACACAGAACCAGCACCTCTTTTTGTTGTTAAAAAGTGTGGCGCTTACTTTAACAACTTCATGGTGAATACCGACACTTTTTTTTTTCTAGGAAAAAAAGCTGTGGACTGAGCAGCACACCCCAGATCACTAGGTGTGAGGTCACTAACTGTTTGCCACAGGCTCGTCCGGTTTGGAGACAGCAATAGATCAGGCCATAAAGAGAAACTTTTCAGAACAAAGGATGTTCCACTTTACATACAGAGGAGAAATACTGCCTGGAAAACGCCCACAACCACGGAATCCTTCTGATCACTTAACACGTGAAGACAAAAAACACCCCCAACTCAGTCAGGGTTTTCTTTTTTGCAGGGGGGAGAGAAAGGATAACTTATGGGCCGGGCCCATTCGCAACCACATGGCTGGACACCACACATACACAAACCACGCGCGCACCACCACGTGTCGTGACGCGTAAACATCTACCTGAGGCGGCGCTAGGGCTGCTGCTGCCGCCGCCGCTCCTCTTCCTCGCTCACCTCTTGCACGCCCAGCCCCCTTCCCGCCCCGCCATCGTGACTCGAGCCCCGAGGCCTTGGCGCCAAACGCCGCCTGCACCCGGGGAGGAGGAGGAGGGGGCGCGCGCAACGCGGCGGCGGCGGGGATGGGCAATACTGGGGAAGAAGCGCCACCCAACAACGCACGGCCTAGGGCCGGCCCGGCCCGCCACCTCTCTCCTTTCTCCCCCAGCCCACCTAGGCCGCGCCGGCGAGCGCCCCGAAGCCTCCCCGGGAGAGGAGACCACCTGTTTTTTTTTAAATAAAATAAACGCCGCTCTCGCCTCTCCGACCCCACAAGGCAGCCTTGCGCCACGGGCGGCTCTGGGCCCCACGACTCACCTTGTGGCTCTGGAGCGGGCGGCGCCAGCAGCGTTTGCGCGCCCCGAGACTCCCCAGCCCAGGGGCCAAGGCTGCCGCCGCTACTTCACGCCGTCCATCTCCTCCTCCTCTTCTTCTTCCCCACCGCCCTCCCCGGTTCCTCTTCGGCCGCGGCGCCGTCCCCCTTCCCGCTCCGGCCTGGGCGCTCCGTGGCTACGGGCCGGCCCCGCGCTCCGGCATGTCGCTTGGCCAAGCCTGTCGCCGCGAGCGCCCCCCGCCGGCCCCCCTGTCGCTCGTAGGGGGCGAGCAGGCCCTGTGCCCTTGCAGTCTCCCTCTTGGCAGGCCAGGCGGCGGCACAAGAGCCCTATTGTATTATTGACACTACCGCTTCTGCTTGCTGCTGGAGCTGCCGCCGCCGCCGCCTCGCAAGCTCCTCCTCTTCCCCTTCCCTTCCCATCCTTCTCCCACCCTGTGCCAGCTCTCCTTACCCGAGCTCGGCCGGTGGGGCTGCTCCTTGCTGCTCCGCCACCTGCAACCCCCACCGACTTACTAGATTTCTTCCTCTTGATGATCCTTCGTCGTCCTGAGCAGTCCGAGCCCTTGTCAATTTGCAAAAACCTCAAGAGGGACTTGGTGCCAAGGACTGCAGCAGCAGCAGCGCGCGCTCTGCCATCGCGCGTCCCCCGTCCCTCCCATCTTAAAAGAGTGTTTACTTTTTACGATGAAAGCAAGGGTGCCCGCTGCTCTCGAGGCTCGGCCATCCAGGGGGGATTTCCTATGGCGAGTCTAGTTTATATGTCCCTCCGCCAGAGAAGTTGGAAGATGAAATGCCTGCTTTAAGCAGACGACGAGGAAGGCAGGCAACCTCACCCTTTAAGGCAGGGAACACTCATGCGTGGCTACTTGGGGAAGAAACTGGGACTTTGAAGAATTCCCTCTTTTGGCCCGCAATAGCAGTGTTTTAAATAGCACAGAATCCTAAAATGCACATGGAAACAAGAACAGCTTCATAGTTCTTTTATTGTGTAGTTTGCAGAGATTGTGAAACTTCTGAGGAAGCTAGAATAGTATCGGGAGGTTTTTAATGTTTGACGTTTTGCTATGGTTTTATATGCACTATACACCGCTCAGAATGGCTGGGGAGAGCCAGCCGGATGTGTGAGGTTTAAATTATTATTAGTAGTAATAATAATGCAAGTCAGAACAGTCTGATGGCATAAGTAGCCCAGCAGGAACTAGAGCACCTTTCAGGACCACAGCTTCACAGCCTCCCATTCTCTGCTAGTAAGCATTAAGGAAATGGATGCTTTTGAGCTGCTGAATCATGTTCAGTCACTTGTGTAAATGGAGACTGCCCCATGCGTGAAAGAACAGGGTCAAAGGTAACATGAAGTGAGGAAGTGGCCTGAGAACTACTAAAACTTGCAGCTAATTTTTGATAAAATAGCACATATAACTGAAATTCAAACACATGGAGATGAAACTGACCTGGGATGGTCAAATTGAGAGGCATTACTCAAAACAAAATGATAGCCTGATGCAGCATGCCAACTCTAAAATACCACAGTAGTACAATTAAAAAACAAGGGAGAAAAGATCAACTTTGCCTCTATCAAGTATAGAAGTGTGATCATAATAGCTGTAAGAAATAGGGTGCTGAGAAAAATGAAATTAGCAGATCAAGGTACATACACACTGCTGCAGGTACACAGGTATCCACACTGCCAGCTTTTAATAAAATTAAAAAATTGGTAGAGTAGGTGAGAGCTAGGTTCCAATCCCCACATGAAAAAAATGTTTCACAGTGGCCAGCTGGATGCCTAGGGAAAGCCCACAACCGAGAACCTTTGAGCTACAGTGCCTTCCCTACGTGATTCCCAGAAACTGGTATTCAAAGGCATCCAAAAATGGAGTGATGACATGAATTGGTTTAAACTTCCTTCAAGCCATCCTTTGACGATGCAGCTTGCAGTCTATAGGGATCAGCTCCAGTTGGCAGCTCCTAAGTGAAGCTGTTCCCAGTGGTGTTTACATTTGGCAACAAACTCTGAAGCTTTTAAAGGAATAATTGGCTCCCAGGTGTTCCTTTGAACTATGCCTTTACCCATCCAACACCTCAGATGTGAGGCAGTGAGCATAGCTGAGGCAAAACAGTCTCACAAGCCAAATTAAGAATCCCGGTAGGCCAAATCTGACCTATGGGCTGCAGATTCCCCATGTCTACTTCACCTTTTTTTGAGGCAAAGCCTGCTGCCTAACCTGGACAATTCACTTAAAAGAGAATGTAGTGCAGCTGTGATCACTGATGAACCACAATTCTCCACTGATGAAATCATACTGCAAGCTGTTAGGCACTTATGCAGTAGATCCCTAACTTCTACCTTACAGCAAATGATCTTTGAAAGTTTGTTGGCCATCTTTACCTCTGACCAACTACAAAGCTAGCTAGCCAACCACAAAGCTTTGTAGTTGACACATATTGCTATTGGGTTGAAGTTTTGAATAGTTTCAAGTTTTGAATAGTAAAAAGTGTAATTGAGGCCTGGCTTTGTGTAAAAGGGCTCTAATGCAGACATTTCCCCTGGATGAAGACCATGTTGATATAGTAAATATATTCTCACTTCAATGCATACAAATCTCACAAGTGGCTGCTTGGTGTGAATGTTTGCAGGCTACTTAACTACACATTTCTTTGAGCATAAACCTAACAGAGTTGTGTACTGGGTTATATAGCCACACCATCTATTGGTGGGCAGCAATTTATTCACCAGCGATACTTAAGGGACCAAAACAGATGGATCACTTTTATTTATAGGGATTAATATGAAGCCTGTATGCTGAAAAGGAGCTCTGACCAGAACACACAGTAGTAAATACAGTGGTACCTCGGGTTACATATGCTTCAGGTTACATACGCTTCAGATTACAGACTCCGCTAACCCAGAAATAGAGCTTCACGTTAAGAACTTTGCGTCAGGATGAGAACAGAAATCGTGCTCCGGTGGCGCGGCAGCAGCAGGAGGCCCCATTAGCTAAAGTGGTGCTTCAGGTTAAGAGCAGTTTCAGGTTAAGTACGGATCTCCGGAACGAATTAAGTACTTAAGCCGAGGTACCACTGTAGTTATTATGCAGTGGTGTTCTAGAATATGGTTTTTACTCATCCAACCAGTTTTGCCACAATGAGAATTTATATTGCCTTGAACATTTTTATCATACAGTTAAGTTCCACACAATAATTTTCAGTTTTTATCCGAGGGAAAGTATGAGTAAGATCAGATATTTCACTTTAATATACACCTTCCATATTAAAGTAATATGTATCAAGTTTGATAGCTCTTAGTGCTGGAAGCGTCTGAGATGATGTGTACTTGGAGTCCATTATCAACATGGCATCTCCAAGGAAATGTGCTGGAGAAACAACTGGGATGAAACATTGCTTAAACTCATTAAAGACCAAGTCTTTAATAGGTAAAGGTAAAGGTACCCCTGCTCGTACGGGCCAGTCTTGACAGACTCTAGGGTTGTGTGCTCATCTCACTCTAGAGGCCGGGAGCCAGCGCTGTCCGCAGACACCTCCGGGTCACGTGGCCAGTGTGACGAAGCTGCTCTTTAATCTTTAATAGAAGGATGCAAAAGGCAATCCTAAGTAGAAAATTTAGGATTAATAAGAGTTCCAGTAAGGAAGAAGGAATTTTGGATGTACAAACCTGTTATGCTATTCTCTGTTCAATGATGGCAGATACTAAAAGACCATGAATCCAACCTCACTATGAAGTTCCTGAGTAGACACTGACAAAATTCATAAAGGCAGTATGAAGCCTATTTAGTATCAAAACAAAATAAGTTTATGATGCTCTGATGGAACTAGCAGTCACCTCAAGCAAACACAGGTCTTTACCATGAAGCACAGTGCCTAGCAGGCCAACTGATGGACTTGATATCAAGGTATGATATGTTCCACGTATATACTGCAACTAAAACTACACAATGCCTTACAATGGACATCACAACTGCTCCTTCCCTCACGAAGAAACGTGTGGAGTTCATCTCATTATATAGGGAAAGCAGTGATGCAGGAGTCATTATCACAGCAAAATAGGTCCTTGATGTCAATTCCACTTTTGGGGAGCCCCCACATAAGTACTGCAAGATGCAGCAGCTTGAGTATGAGGGTCAGATTCATGATTATGAGTGCAATGGTCTAGCAGAAATTTTCAAGCAGTTCTACTCTGACTCCGCTCATGTTTCAGCTGAAGTGTGATTTGAGCAGCCTGAATCTCACACGGAGATTCTCGTAAAGCCTTGAAAAGCTACCAGAAGAGAAGCTTACCACCCACTATATGGATCTCACAAATGGCAACTGCTCTGACATTGATGGTGCAGATATTTGTGTTGAGCTGGGCCATCAGATGCTGCCTCCTGGAAAACTCACAAGATGCCCTGCAGTAAATCCATTATAGCGAAACAAATTTCGTATTCCCAAACGTCTGGATAGCAGTATAATTTCTCCTGACACTTCGAGTTGTCAGCAGCAAGCGTGGCTTCTGAAAAGTGAGGCTTACTGAAATGTATTCATGATCTACCATGGCAGATGAAAGGCTCACATCACTTGCTATCCTATCCACCAAGGAGGACATTGCTCAAAACATTGCTCCCTCAGCCACTGTGCCACAGTTTGCACAAGCCAAAGCTGTTTTATAGCAGTTCCTGTCTTTTGATAAGCATTCATTATTTCAGAATATCCATTACTTTTGTCTCTTTTATATATACACCTTATTTTTCCATGTATAAAATGTCCCCTATTTTTGGGGACTCCAATTTAAGAAAATGGGGGGCAGTTTGCCCAAAGTTGTTAAGCTTTTTTGGGGGGGATTGCTCATACTTGATGAACTTTTTTGTAGGGGGAATGCCAAAAATCACTCACTGGACTGAAATGCTGCCAATCGCACACATCACAAAAGCCACTAAGCATCTGCCCGATCGCCAGCGGCAGCCACCAAGCACACACACAATTGCCGCAGTGGAAGCCAATCCACAGCAGACCTTGCCACAGCCACCAATCAACGACCCAATGGACACAGCAGCAGCCAATCCAAAGAAGCCCTTGCCAAAGACACCAATCACCCACCCAATTGCCGCTGACAACCTCCTGCTCGCGGCTGCAACTAATCACCCCTCTGCACTAACCGTGTATAAGACGAGCCCAAATTTTGAACATTTTTTCATACTAAAAAAACCTTGTCTTATACATGGAAAAGTACGGTATATACATAAAGACCTATCTAGCTGACTTCTTACAGCTTAATATTATTATACAGTGGTACCTCAGGTTACATACACTTCAGGTTACATACGCTTCAGGTTACAGACTCCACTAACCCAGAAATAGTACCTCGGGTTAAGAACTTTGTTTCAGGATGAGAACAGAAATCGTGCTCTGGAGGCGCGGCAGCAGTGGGAGGCCCATTAGCTAAAGTGGTGCTTCAGGTTAAGAACAGTTTCAGGTTAAGAATGGACCTCCAGAATGAATTAAGTATGTAACTAGAGGTACCACTGTACAGTACTTGTAGTATTTGAGGTGCTAAGTGCTTGGCAACGTTGCCTCAAAAAAAAAATAATAATGCTATGTTCCACTGACATCCTTTATGCTAGGTAAAAAAGTGCAAACTGAAAAAAGAAACATACTTTAAAACTAACTGAAATTATATCATTTTTGTAGTTATCGAACCTTGAAACGGTTATATATGCTTGCTTTTTTATTATCTCACTGCAGATAATACTTTTTTTAAAAAATGCAGTCACTGAGCTCAGTTTGGTGTTTCCCTCTGATCAGCACCCAGGGGGACGACCCGGCTTGCCCGCTCTAAGGATGGCCCTGTTTGGACCTTCCTGTCAGGCCTTTAAAAGGAAATAGTGGGAGAGTAAGAAGCCCTGTTGTGAAAGTCTCCTGGCTCAGTCTTCTCTGGATCCAGCTCATTATCAGTTGCTACATGAAGTATATAACTGTCAAATTTTAAAGGACAAAGCTCAGCTAAATAAAGTGACAAGAGGGCGGCAATGAGACCAATTAAATTAGTTACACAACCGTGAACAGATTAGTTTAGATCATGACACACACCCCTACATCTTTAATTAAAAAGTTACAGGACTTTTTCATTTAAATATTTATTATAAACCACATTTTACAAGTGCTAGACAAAAAAGGCATTATAAAAGCCATAACAAACATACAAAACCCTGATAAAGCACTTACTGTAGTATGATACCAATGAATTAACTGAACAGTTTACCTTATGAAGAATAAGCAATAATTCACAAAGATCCAGAAATTAACTACACAGAATCCTTCAATGTTGACAGTATAAAAAGAAATTAGGAAATGTTATTAAAAACCTTCAATGATTTGACAAATTATCTCTCCCTACACATTGCAGAGCATTTCCTCTGATTTTAAAAGTTATTTCCTGTTAAAGCTTCAGGTAAAAATTATGTTGTCTTTATCCAGCATATAGTACTATTCTAGCAGATAAAACCCTTATTTCCATATAGCACATATTTATACAGTTGAAGAAAAAGAAAGAAAATTATTTCTTTTTACAGCTTGTATAAAGCACCGGTTTCTACAGATTTCAGTATAATTAGTCTTTTGAGTACACCTACTTTGTACTTAACATGCCACCTTCCAGATTAAGCATAGCCAAGAGACATGATTTGTACTCTAAGCCATCGTGTTGCACTCAGAATGCGTAAACCTGATTGCATTATCTTTCATCTTTATTTTGATATTCTAAACCAGTGCAAAGTCCTGCAGATGCATCCTCCTTCAACATTTGAGACAGAAGTTAATATTTATAACAGGTGCTTGGAGATGGCACAAAAAAAACCAGAGTGAAGTCATCAACACTCAAGTTCAGGGCAGATTTGGATAACCAAAAAGTAGAATTTTCAAGCTCCCACTTTAGATTTTTATGCAAGGAAGCTCACCCTGCTTTTCATAAATTTAATACATTTGGAAAAATTACTCTTAATGCAAGAATTCAAAGCAGCGCTCAGTACCAAGAGGTACTAAGTCCCCTGTAGGAATACTAGCTCTGTTTCTGCAAGCACTTCTGCAGTGATTGAGTATTTAAAGTGTAGCCACTAAATATACTTTAAGTCAGTGTAGAACCTGAGACTTTAGCACAAAAAAGTAAGCTGTAATTTCTCATCTCTGCTACTTGCATGCAAGGGGAACAATCCAAAGTCAGCCATATTGATTTCAGTGTGAGTGAAGTACATTAGATCGTTCCCACTGAAAAATTAAGGTGTGTGTATAACTTTAGCAAAATTTTCTGTATTCTGTAAAAGCAGATCACCTCCAAAAGTTTAAATTATGGTACCTGTGGAGTGAACTTGGTTGCAAATAAGTTTTGATTTTGACGAAAACCAAACATACTGAATGGACTGCCAGTCTTATAACATTGAAACATTATATGCAAGAAAGAATTGGACATAAGCAGGTGAGCACTAAAGAGCTTATAAAGGTATCTGATATGTGGCGTGTTATTTGTTGGATGCATTTAATTTTTTAATTTTTTTTTTGTAAAGGCAACTTCTTGTTTTTCTTCAAAGTGTCCGACTATCAACTGAGTGCTATACAAACCTAAAGAACATCTCAACCGTCAATAAGATGCTTATGTCTACTTCACATTCCCATCTGCATATCAGCAAAATTATAGAAGCTGTCTACTTCTCTGGAAGCCGATGCCTTGTCCTCCGATACAAAAACCTGTAGTTTAAAAGGAAAATGAAAATCACTAACATGCCCTCAACCAGATGATTTTATACAAGATTCTATTTTTAAAAAACTGGATCATATTGTTAAGCCATTCCTACTACTGAGTCAATTCAAGTTAAAAGCCAACTTAAATCCTGGATAAAACAGTAATACCAAAGTGAGAGAAACATGTTTTGTAGTTGGCTTGTTTCAAACATGCCATAGTTATCATTAACCACAGTTTGTCAATTTGGATACTGCAGGCTGTGGTTAAGCAAACACATTGGACCAGTCACTATGCTTCTATTAAGCCTTTCGCCGAGGGCTGAAACATATGCTGCCCCAAGCCCCTTGCATGAAGGAGGGGATAAAGTGTTAAAAAGTAGTCTTAATTTTGAAAGTTAGCATTGAATTAAAAAACAAACTGGTTTCAGAATCAAGCACTCTTGTGAATAACTATATTTCAATAACTAAAGTAACTGGCAAATGATACCAATAGCTCTAGAAAACTCTAGAACCTGTGCTGCTACTCACCTTCGCTCCACTGAAGACATTAACAACAACGTCTTGGCACACTGCTACAGAACCGTCACCACAGAACTCTAGCGCAACAACGGGACCTAAGAAAAAGATAGTATCTTTGTCGTTAGGAATTTTCAGATATTTGGCCCAAGGAAAATATCTGCACTCTTTTCACAATAAGAGCAGAAGCAGTCCTTGAGAGAAAAAGCTGTATCTCAGAAAACAAGCCTAGTGTTACACCAGAAGTCTGAAACCTACACAGAACCTCTCTCCACACTCCCAACTATAACGCTACTCCCCCAACAATCCAGAATAATTCAGTGAAACTACTGAAAAACAGCCACCTAATTACAATTTTTACCAAAAACATATTTATATATTCATTTTATATTATTTATATACTACCCTTCATTCAAGGATCATAGGGCAGATTACAGTATAAAAACACATAACATACTAACAAACGAGACAATAACCCCCCCAAAGTTTGAGAGAATACAACAGCATTCCCTCAAGTCTAAATATATGAACTAACATACCGGTACATTTTGACCAGCAATACATGTTTGAGAAACAATAATGCCTGTTTAAATATTAGGTTTACCTTTTGAAAAAGAAAATGCTTATGTAGAAGGGCTTAGCAAAGCAACTGGTAAACATCTTAACTCCTTTATATAAGTCTTTCTTCAAAAGATATATTTAAACATGCAAATCAAAGTGCTTCAATGACTTCATGGGGAAAACAATACATTACACTAAAGCAACTAAAGGTTTTGTCATCCTTATTTGCTAAACCAACAACAATTTCAGCAGCAAATATATTAGGAAAGCATGAAACACCAGGCAAAATATTGACTTTCTGTTTTAAACAAAAAAAGTGAGCATTATCCTGCTGGTTAGAGGTGGACATAATATGGTCTAATAAACACAAAAAGAAATAATTAAGTTTCAGAAGTATTACTCCATTTTTTACGGGAAGGATAATGTTCCTATAAAGATGAAAATGTTCCTATAGGCTGTGATTTTCAAAACTTCTTATTGCAGTTGGTTTTCCTGTAGATATGCGACAAAAGGAAAATCTTGCAAAATCTTTGCAGATGGAAGAAATTAAGAATGTCATGCATATGATGAAGACCAGGAAAGCACCAGGGCCAGATGGGCTTCCTACAGAGCAATATAAGGCATATTTATACTTTCTGACCCCTAGGTTTTGCTGTGTTTATCAAAAGCCTTTGAATTAGGCACCCTGTCAAGCTCAATGTATGATGCATATTGTTTCTGTAGATACCTATTTGGACTTCTGGAGAGCTTATATCAACTCATATTTTCAACTTTAGATGTAAGAACTAATGACAACTGTATTCTCAATGTGAGATTATGGTTATTGTGCTTTTTTTATGTCCTTAAAAAAAAGTTTTTTATGACACTTAAAATGTGTATCAAAGAATACAACTTCAATCGTTTTATTAAGTAAATTTAAAGGAACAGAAGGGTTTGTTTTTTGGAGTAGCCATACCTTTTTCAACTAAAGGGATAAATTCAGTCGCTCTTTCCTGGAACACTCGCCGAGCATCATCTGCTTTCATGGAAACCTCTTTAGTCTGCACTAGCCAGAAGCCTTTGCCAGTCATCTATTTCAACAAGAATTAGAATTTCTTATAAATTAACTAAATATTACTTAACATACCATTTTGCTTCCATAAAGACTATAACCAATATATGCAAAAAATAAATAAATCCTGTTTATAATATTCAGTCATTTGCTTCACCTTTGTTTCTTTATGCTTCCTCCCAGAGGTGGGAACTGGAATAAAATAGTGGGGAGGGGGGCAGGTAAGCTCTGCCCCACATTTGAATGCAATGCATGTCAACCATGGGAGGAGACGGTCCCCTCAAATATTTTATGGTGGGGCGAAGGGAACTTAGGCCCAAGGAGTTGGCTCCTATACTTCTTCCCCATTTTATTGTACCTCACGTTATCCACAGCTATTATGTTCCAAAGTGATAAGCCACTGTGGCAAGTGCACAAATGAAAAATGTGAGGGCACCCACAGATGAATGGGGTGGTATATAAATGGTATAGCTAAGGTTTCTGCATTGCAGGGGTTGGACTAGCTGACACCTGGATCCCTTCCAAGTCTTCAGATTCTATGGTTTTATGGTTCTATGAAATGGTGCTCTAAGGAAAATTATTTGATGCGGCAGAACCTTCCAGCAAGGCAATCTTCTTCAAGTCCCACTCTGATGCATACAGTGCATCAGAGACCCTTCCTTCACTAGGAGGACAAAGGTAAAGCAAATGACTGAATACAGTGGTGCCTCGGGTTACAGACGCTTCAGGTTACAGACTCCACTAACCCAGAAATAGTACCTCAGGTTAAGAACTTTACTTCAGGATGAGAACAGAAATTGTGTGGCCGCAGCGCGGCAGCCCCATTAGCTAAAGCGGTACCTCAGGTTAAGAACAGTTTCAGGTTAAGAACGGACCTCCAGAACGAATTAAGTTCTTAACCTGAGGTACCACAATAAACAGGAATAATTTTCTTGATCATAGCCTTTTTATGCAAGCTAACTGGACACAATCCATGGTCTTATCCAAATCTGATGAATTTTCTCCAATGGCTAGGTTAAAAGAAATAAGTATGCTACAGGATGAAGTTACAGCACCCCACCCTCACAGTAAATTTCCTATCTGCACAGTGAATGTGGATATAGGAAAACGGATAAATCCGGAGCAATAGTTTGGCTATACCAAGTACAACTTCCTAGCAGCCATTTAGAAACTAAAGAGTAGTTTGGCACTTAAACGTACGTCTCTAGAAAGGTTTCATAGTTTTTAAGAAATACAAGTCAAGATGTGAGAGACAGCTGTGTGTTTCTTACCTCATCAATTAACTTTCTAGCATTGGCAGTTGTATAATCCCCAGCAAAGAATACTGCCAGGCAAGATTCTTCACTGTGCTTTGGACGTCTACCCTGCGTAACTGGAATTATGCTCCTGTTGGCATCCGTTGAAATCCTGACAGCTTTCAGTTCCTCAGCAGTTGGCAGTGGCACATGGTCCTGAACTAAAGCGTCCGCAGCTAGAAGACTCCAGTTGTTCTCTCCCGATACTGGTGTGAAATCATGGATATTGCTCCATGTATTGTTAAAGATGCTCAGCCCTGCGTCTTTCAGCTGCAAAGCCAGCTCTGGGTAGTAGTACTGGAAACACCCAAACTTCATACCTGTAGATGATTCAATGATGGGTTGGGTGGCACAGCACAGAAAGACGTCCATCTTTCTGCAGTCCCGGGTACGAAATTGTTGGCAAGCCACTACACATTTACAATCTTTGCAATCGCGGAAAAACACACTCCCTTTCACAGGTCCTAAAAATATTCGGCAGTTTGTACAGTCATCAATAGTGATTGTAGCTGAGTGGTCAAAGATGTAGATATTGCAGTTTTCACAGTCCTGAATAACAAACTGTTGCCCTGCAACTTTCCCAGGTAAACGTCCTACTGTTTCGTCCTTGAGTCCAGAAAACATGTAGTCTTTGGGATCAATCTGAAAGAAAAGCACAGGCATGTAGCAAGACAATATGCTTAATAAGCTATCCCTAAGAGAAAGTTAGCACATTGTGGTGAATGACTTAATTCTTTTGTGACATTGCTGTATTTCAAAGTAATATTTTATCTGTTATTTATATAAGCAACTGTCCTGTTACTCAAGGTTAAGAGATGCAAGGAAGGACATTCTTTTTGGACTGATTTTTGTTGCCAATGAATGTACATGTGGCATACAATGGTCAACCAGTCAGATATGAAGTTGTGCCATGAAATAAAACTGAACACACAGAAGTGATGCCTTTTCACTGATAGAATAGCCTTTTGCAGAACATAATTGCTAAGGTTTACAGTTAAATATGTACGCTGGGGAGGGGCTGTAATTCAGCAACAGAGCATATGCTTTGCTTGCAAGAGATCACAGGTTCAATCCACCTTCCCTCCCCACCGGGGGGGGGGGTGGGGGGGGCTGGGGAAAAAACTCCATCATGAAATCTTGAAGAGCCATTGTCTTTCAGTATCAACAATATTGAGCTATATGAACTGAAGATCTGACTTGGCATAGGGCACCATCATATACTCCAGACTAACTTTAATAAGGAAAGGACAGAAGAATGATTACTGTTTTTAGGGAGTATATTATAGTTAGGTAACTTTAGGCTATAGATAGCAAGCCAAGTTACAACACATCCACAACGTCGACAGATAATTGAGGTAATTCAGAACATAATAATTTAATAAAATTAGCCAGCAAGTCGTATTACTGCCAGAAACAGAATACAAATAAAGTGCTTTTTAAACCTGCTATTTACTTAGAATACTCATATTCTGGTCTATTATACCAAGAGTGATTAAAAATCACCTTTCAGAAGACTCTCAAAATAAAAACCACACTCAAATCTAGTACAGGAACAGAAGCATCCATGTAGAACCAAGACTATTCAGGCTGCATTTCATGCCATCATTTTTGTTCTTCCCTGGTGTCATAGCGAATTGAAGGCCAAATGCTAAGAGCTGCTTTGTTTCCTTTTTGTCTTCTTTCCCCATTTTATTTGGTAATGTTAAGAATGCAGTTGAAGCACTGTTGCAATCTAGTTAAACTTCCTCAAATATTCATTTTCCTCCCAATTCCTTCAAGGAGCAAAAAGTAAAACTGACTTTTAGATACTAAATCTAACATTTGTATATTACCATAATGCACGGTACACAAATTGGTAACTTGCAGAATGCAGTTCTTATCGACTTGAAAAAGTTCATTCACACGAAACACTAAACTGTGACTTGGTGATAGTGTTAGAAACTGAGATATGAAAGCTAGGAGCTAAATGGCACCTTAAACCTAGCTTCTGGGCACAACAATGGAATGTCTAGGTGCGCTTTTTTATATAGTAAGACTACAAAGCTGAAAATGAATGAACTGCAGCTAAAATATTATGTTCATTTTTCACACGGTCTAGTCCTTCCCCTGCCCACCCCCCTAATATTCTTAAAAGGGTCTCTTCTCCAGTCTTCAGAGAGTAGCTGGAAGTGGGAAGACAGAAAAAGGTCCTCCTTTCCTTCCACTCTGCAGTTTTAATCTGAAATCTTAGGTGCAGTACTGCACCCCAGAGCTCAGAAACTGTTCATGCTAATGAAATTCCCTTTCGCAAAATGTGGAGTTTCGAACATTGGTGATAGAGGAATGGTGCCACAGTAAGCCTTGCTCCTTCTGTATAGTCTTAAGAAGCAGTCTGGAATGTTTTGCTTTGTTTGCCATGACATCCAAATTGTGACAAACCATCGTTAACATTAACTATGGTTTGTTGAAATAAGGCAACTTCAAAGTTGCATCTCTAAACCTTTTCTAAAAGGGATCCCTACATATGCTATTAAACCCAGGTAACATAACTATGTTAAAATAACTATTCAGTTTATTTACTAAATCCCTTATAAAAAAGGAAGTTGATCAGAAAGGGGGGGAAACTCCCAAGTCACATCACAGTAGTATTTTTGCTGTGAAATGTTCTATTTATACACTACATGCAGATACATGTACATAGTTTTCTTTCTAGCCCCAAGTGGAACTAAAATTGCCCAGAAAGCAAAGTTACACATATTGCTGGGAACTGTCACACGTTTTAGTTCTCTTGTTCTACCCTGAAATATGCTTTTAAAATGCTTTTAAAAGTGTATTGTGAATGTTGAAATTATAGATAGTCCATGATTGAGCAAGGCAGGACAAGAAAAGATACAAAGGCATGTCACGAACTCAGGAATGCCCAGTAATGCTGTTCTCTGTAACTGCACTGCACGAGTGTGTGTGGCCTGTTCCGTCCTGCTTCATTCCATGCTCATATACCAGATATTTTATTTAGCCTTCTGGCAGAGCACAAGAGAATTAAAAGAACAGGCAACCAGAGAGCCAGTGTGGTGTAGTGGTTAAGAGCGGTAGTCTCGTAATCTGGGGAACCGGGTTTGCGTCTCCGCTCCTCCACATGCAGCTGCTGGGTGACCTTGGGCCAGTCACACTTCTCTGAAGTCTCTCAGCCCCACTCACCTCACAGAGTGTTTGTTGTGGGGGAGGAAGGAAAGGAGAATGTAAGCTGCTTTGAGACTCCTTAAAGGGAGTGAAAGGCAGGATATCAAATCCAAACCAATTAAAAATTATAGCTACAACACCACAAGTTCATACTATCTACTGTACTACAAATGGTTTTCTTGCCTCATGTATGAAATGTACCTGTAGGAAACTCTTGAAAAGTGGTTACAGGCAGACTAAAACCTGACCTACTTTCATCTACATTCACACAAGCCCTTCAATAAAGTGAGTTTTAGGACCTAAAATTATCTGAAATTAAGGCTCACCCACATTCTTTATTTTCTAGCTATATTTGAAATATGAAAGTATAGCCAATTAGATTATGATTCTCTTGCTAATGCCAAACCATATATTCTAAAAAGCTGCAGTAGACAGATCAGAATCTACTGGTAGATCTCGCAGGGATCTGCAGTAGACCAGCAAGAGCTACAGACTCCCAATTATTGAACAATGTCTACAATATAGTATTTTTATGTAAATTAGGCTGCTGAAATGAAGAAAGCTAACAAGGAGTGGACTTGATTTAAAATATTAATTTGTTTCTAGATGTTGGCTGGCATCCATCAGTCTCAGAAGACAATGGAAGAATATGTCTTCTGGGGTGAAGTCAAACTGTTGTAGAGTTATAGCACCTGCTGTGAGGCATATGAAGGCATCCGGTTGTGCTCTTTACCACGTAGTTTCTTCTCTCTGCGCTCTTCCCAACTCAGTTCCTAGGCTCAGCATGCACTCATAGGCCTGTAGTTCTTTAATTCTGATTACATGCTTTCTCCTTATGTCCCTGGTCCCCCCCCCAACCCCTGTTCTTAGGGTTCAAGTAAAAAACCAAGTAGATTTGACAAGGCTGGTCTGCTCACTCCTGCTATAGAAGAGCTGGAGAAGATGACACTAGGAAAATTTATGCAGAACTAGCCCTGAATTAATGTGTGTGTGTGTGTGTGTGTGTGTGTACACATACTACAGAGAGAGAGAGAGAGAGAGAGAGAGAGATTTTAATTCTCAAAAAGCAGGTCCTCATATAGCCCAAACAGCACCACTTTGCATTTTCAGAGGAAACCATGATTTGCACAAGTACAAAACAAAAACAAAAACTTGGGGCGGACGGACCTAAGCAAGCTATGAAAACAACCCAACAAGGTCTAAACATAGATTCAGAACATTGCCTGGACACTGAGGTGGGAGAAAGAGAGTGAGTATCTAGAAATTTGAGGTGGAGTATTTCACACGGCAATATTTGTTGCAGGTCGCACCTGTGCAATATTTATTACAAGTCCTTCTCATCAAGCAGCCTCGTCTGCCTTAATTCCAATCCTCCCCCATCACCATCCGTTTTAAAACATATTAAACTGGTGGCTTTATTTAATCCACTTAAGAGCCTTAGGTGACAAGGGCATTTGACCATGGTTAAATATAAATATAAACCTTAAATTTAAGTGTGTCAAGTCTGCTGCAGGTAAGTCTGCAATGCTTTAGAATAGTGATAGCACAGGGAATTAGTAGTTTACCTAGGCACTCTCTTTAAAAGGAAGGGCTAGTCCCTGAAACACATGGGCATTCATCTGCTATATGCAGTCTCAGAAAAGGAACAGACAGGCCTAATGACAAGAGGTGGGGAAAGTGCAGTCCTCAAGACGATGCTCGGCTGCACTGCCATAATCCCTGACCACTGTCCATGCTGACTAAGCCTGTTGTGAGTCTTGCAATATCTAGAGGAGCACAGATTCCCCACCTCTAAGCATGCAGGATGGCAGATATTGGAAAATCAAGCTCAACAATAACTTCAAATGAAATGAAATTTGAAATAACACACCAATTAATATTTAACCTGATCACTTCAACAGCATAGGTAAAGGTAATGGTACCCCTGCCCATATGGGCCAGTCTTGACAGACTCTAGGGTTGTGCGCTCATCTCTAGAGGCCGGGAGCCAGCGCTGTCCGCAGACACTTCCAGGTCACGTGGCCAGCGTGACGAAGCTGCTTTGGCGAACCGGCACCAGAGCAGCACACAGAAACGCCGTTTACCTTCCCGCTATAAAGCGGTACCTATTTATCTACTTGCACTTAAGGGTGCTTTCGAACTGCTAGGTGGGCAGGAGCTGGGACCGAATGACGGGAGCTCACCCCGCCGCAGGGATTCGAACCACCAACCATGCGATCGGCAAGTCCTAGGCGCTGAGGTTTTACCGACAGCGCCACCCGCATCCCAACCTTCAACAGCATACTGCATGTTTATTTCAAGGACACTGTCACTCTGAAGAATGGAATTGTGTTTCATTTCCATATCTAAGTTGGGAGCAATTCATACCCTAACATATAAGAGGATTCATCCTATGTAGGACAGTGGTTCTCCAAGGGGGCAGTGGGATGGCTGACGGGAGCAGGCACCAAGAATCTAGGGCAAGCACCCCCAAACTCAGCCCTCCAGATACTTTGGGACTACATTTCCCATCATCCCTGACCACTGGTCCCGTTAGCTAGGGATGATGGGAGTTGTAGTCCCAAAACATCTGGAGGGCCGAGTTTGGGGATGCCTGGTCTAGGGGCTACCAGGGGTGTAAATGATTAGAGGTGTAAATGACTATCAGACTTTGAAAAGCTGGTATCACTGATTTAAATGCATAAATTATGCTGAATGAAACTAAATAGTTTAATTGGATTTTGTATACAGTAATTGTGCAAATGATTGTCACTGTTTCGCATTTTACTGTCTAGAATTTTATTGTCTTGCTATCTTCCTTAGCACATCATGCAAAGCACTTTTCTCAGTAAAGTTTTTTTTATAGGGCAGGGGGTACAGGGGATGAGTTTATGGAACCAAGGGGACAGTGGACTAAAAAGAATGATGGTGTCATACAAAGAAACATTTTAGACTCCTTAGTATGAGATCTATCAAATTGCAAACTATACTGTTTAAGGGAAGTTCCTTTCATTACCACAAGAGGAAGTTGAGTCAAAAACTACAGAAAAGCTTCCTCCGTTGAAATCACCTCCACCACCTATCAAGCACATGACCATAACATGAGTCAAGTGTTACATTACCTCTAAATTTTGAAATACCCAATGCACAGAACCATCTAAACAAAAAATCATTAGGGAGCCAGGAAAATAAAGTGTATGCGACCTCAAAGTGCGGCTTACATAGTGTTGTGGAAAGAATGCAATTAGTTAGCAAACAAGCACAGAATCCTCTGCGGGAAACAGCTGCCTTGGCTACTACCTGCACACTCATTGCCAATTCACAAGGGGTTGTGGTGGGTAGGAGGGATGAAATAAGAGGAAACCATTCTGTTTTACAATCAGATACACAAGATTACAATGATTCCCTCTTTGCTCAAAATCCTAGAGCGATAACTGTATCAGCTGCCAAACACAAGCTGTGCTGAGGTACCTCAAAGGCAAATCGATTGGTGGCATGATTTGAAATACCTTTTGCAGGCTGCTGAGAGTGAAAGTACAAAACAGCTTATTCCACAACCCGTTGTTGTAGTCTTTAGGATCCCACAACACTTACTATGCATAGTAAGGGCAGATTTAAGGAGTTAGATAACCACCTTCCTTAGGGATAAGAAAGGGATGCGCTAAGTGATGTTGAGCTTGCTCCTTAAGCAGGTAATAGGATAAGACGTGCTGGAAAAGGAAGTACACGCAGAGAGGAAGGAAGAGTAACGAAAGACAGAAGACGTGTAAAAAGAAAGGAACTCGGGACGTCAGCAGAGAGGCGCCGAAGAAAACACATGATGAGCGACATGGAAGTCCACACGTAGCAGAATTGCTTGCACAACATTAAGGACATTAAGGTACCTGAGCAATTTTGGACCACAACCACCACCCCAGCCTACGGAAGGGCGTCTAAATACAGATTTTTCTGCAAAATCACCCCCCCCCCCACGCTCAGATCCAAGAAGTGTGGCTCCTTCCACCCACCCTCTCCCGAAGAGGCACTTGGAAGAGCCGATGGGAGGAAACACCCAGGCTTCCGCCACCCCAAGCCGACCCGTGTCTGTTCTAAGGGCGTTCACACGTGCATCCTTGGCAGAAGCAGCGGGGAAGGAAGGAGCCCCAAGGGGAGAAAGGGACGTCCGAAAGGAGGATCACGCGTGCAGTCAAGGGAGAAGCAACGGGGGAGGAAGAAAGGGAGGAAAGCAGAAGCGCGTGCAGCTGGCCCTGGCGGGGAGTGGGCGGCAGGGCGGAGGGTTACCTTGGCTCGCTGGTCCCAGCTGTACTGCGGCTGCTTCTCGGCCTCCGAGGGCACCGCGACGTCTCCGTCCCCGCTTTCGCCGCCGCCGCCGGGCTTCGGCTCTTTGGCCTGCTTCCTCCGCTTGGAGAAGAAGCAGCCCATGGCGGTTCACCACCTCCTCCGGCCACACCGCGCAGCCCGCCTCCGGGATCGCGTAAGGCAGCGGCCACCACCCCAGCCGCGGCTCCCGCTAGCCGAATAAGCCTCGCCTGGCCCCGCCCTCCGCTTTAAGCGCCCGCTTCCGGCTTCAACCTCGCCCGTCTCCCAGGGCGACGGAGGAGGCTCCGCCCCCACGGGCGAGCGGCAGCCTATCGGCGGCTCGGGTCGGGGCCGTCAATCGGACTCGTTGACGAATCGGGAGGCTCTCCTCTTCTTCCTCCCCTGCCTGAGCCTGGAGGCAGAGGGAGAAGTGGGTTTTTTTTCCTTTTCTCAAAAAATAATAATAATGGAGGGAATCACTCGCTCCTCCTGTTCGTCACACTTTGCTGTCTTTCAGGGCGTGAAAATAAATAAATAATCCCTGTATTGCAAGGGGGTAGGACTAGATGACCCTTGGGGTGCCTTCCAACTCTACAGTTCTCTGATTCTAAACAGAAATGTCTTGGGGTCTGAAATATCCCCTGGGGACGGGTGGGGGAGTGTACTCTGTACATGCTCAGATGCAGGTGTGTATGTTAATTGTAGCCAGGTATGCTGCAACTACAAACTCATATTTGGCAAAAGGCACCAGGGCCAAGTGCTTGTTCATTTTCTCCCAAAATTTGGCCCTGCCCAATAACTAATGTGCTCTGGGAACTATTTTATGGCCTCCGTTAAGAAAATTTTAGTGCGTTTATCAGGGTTATGGGTGATGCTGTAAAGTTTATAGCATAAAGAGTCTGCCATTTGCTTGTGTACTAAACAGAGTTTGTGGCCAAGGGCTTCACACCCCATTGCTTCCTCAATCTCATTAGGTTTTATTTCACATTAAATGGGAGACAGATAGGTGTGCAATCCTATACACCACTATTCAAAAGTAAACCCCTTGGGACTTTCTCCCAAGTAAGTGAAGAAAGGACTGCAGCCTTCACATAATAGAACTTACAATGGAATCCTATGCTGCTTCCTCAGAAGTAGGCCTACGAACCTTAAAATACTAGGCTGTCTGTATATTAATAAGGAATAAAGAAGCAGTGGTTGCTTTAGCTGAAAGCTAGAAGCTTCAGTACAGACAAAAAAATCTACTTCTTCACAGAGTGTGTACTTAAAACAAAAGAATTTGTGACCACAGGATGTAGTGATGCCACCAACTTTGGATGGTTTTAAAAGGGGATTAAACAAATTCATGGAGGATAAAGCCATCACGGGCTACTAGTCCTGAGGGCTGTGTACTACCACCAGTACCAGAGGTGGTTTGCCTCTGAATACCAGTTGCTTGTGGGCAGTAATTGTATGATGTGTATAATAGTTGTTCTTCTGGAATCATCATTCAGGGATATGGAAACATGTAATAGTAAGATCAATTTGTAAATGAAGAACTTATGGGACTGATTCCCTGTGTTCCCATGTTGCAGTGCAGAATTCAGTCTATTGTGCTAGCCACTGGGAAAATGAATTGCTCACTATTTTGTATCCTTCTTCTTTTGCCTGATTTCGCACAGGCTTAGGCAAGCCTAAACAAATGGAGTTCAATGGATACACAACCCCATTTTTGTGTGCATAGTTAGTGAGAAGTAAGCTCTCCTGTATTCAGTTGACAGGCAAGGGAAATATGTTCCCCACATGAACTTGAACTCCTGTCATCTCTGACTATTGGCCATGGTGGCTGGAGCTTCAACATTATTTGATAGGGCCACAGGTTCCTCACACCTGTTCTGAGTAAACATGTATAGTATTAACATGCTTAACAAATGAATAACCTTGCTTAATATTTACCCAACAGAATATATGGTAAACATTGCAGTTCTCTTTGGGAAATGCTGCTAGTGGACTCCAAGGAATTAATTATCCCAGTTGTTGACAGTACAAAATATCAAGGGACTAAAAGGAGAGGATGTGTGAAAACAGTTACACCATAAATAATAATCTGGCTCAGATTTCCTATAATATTTAGCATTCAGTTAGAAAGCAAAGGTGGTCAAATTGACCTATTAGAAAAATGTCAAAACCCACATTACAGCAGTATCTTTATTAAGCCAATGTGGCAGCATGCAAGCTTTTGAATTCTCCACAATGCTTCATTAGGCTAGAAGGTAAACAAAACAAGAGGAAGGGAGGGGTGGAAAAATTTTGGAGCCAAAGATGGAGTCTGCTTTAAGTCACAGTCTTAAGATGAAATATGGGAGGTGACAGACATTTATATGAAGTTCTGCAATGTACTTTGCTGGCTTGAGGTTGCACCAAAGAGTGCTGGAAAAAAAGAAACATATATAGTAATGTTGTGTGCCGCCCCAGTCAGATGGGTTGGGTACAAATAATGAAATAATAATAATAAATAATCTCAAAGTGGTGCGAAATTCCAGAGGTTCCAGGTGCTTGCTCAGAATTCAGTTTTTTTGGAATGAGGAATAGTGGAGACTATGGTATCTATGATACAGTACATGGTTTTTAAATGAAGGGGCTCACAGCATTAACACCCCAAGATGTCTTGCTTCTCCCCTAGTCGCAGCCTTGGATTCAAGCAGAAGTCAAGCATGGTCGCACTTTCTGGCTTGTGCCTGCAATCTGCTTCTAGCCCAGCTCTCTCTCACACTGGCCTCTGTCTTTCTCACTGCCATCCATTTGCCCTCTGGGACAGAGCAATCTCCTTTGAGATACCTTACTTTGGTCACCATGACCCTTGCCTGGCTAATTCAACAATGAAAACCTGTTAGATTTTAACACTTGCTGAATCCAGGAATTAAGAAAGGACTCCGGCATCAGATAGTAGAACTCCCCCGTAAACTCACGATAGGAATTTTTAGAGTTCACATACATTATATCAGTAATCCCTACCGCGACCCTATAAGGCAGGTCTCAGTTTAACTATCCTCATATTGCAGATAAAAGGCTGAAGCTGACTGACTTTGTTAAGGCATCAAGTGAGACAATAGTTGCGGTGGAATTTGATCTGGAATCTTACCTGTGTGCAAACATTACTCCACACCAGCTCCTGAAGCACAATCTTATCTAGACTTACCTGGAAAGTACTCAATGGGTGCATTCGAGTTAAGGATGCCTAGTGTTTCTGTACCAGCATACACATTGCTATTTTTCTAAAAAAAGAGGTGCCAGAACTCACCATGAACGCCTCCATTGTTCTCTTATAATGGCAATGGCACCCACCTGAGAGGTGCCAGAACTGTGTTCCAGCAAGTTCTGGCTGAAAAAAAACCCTGGACAGCAACTTATTTTTAATTTATTGGTTGCGTTTATATTCCACCTTATCTCCAAGGAGCTGAAGGTGGCGTACATGGTTTTAATCCTCACCCAGCGGGCTTCATGGCTGCGTGAAGATCTGAACCCTGGTCTCCCAGGTACTAGTCCAAGACTGTCACCACAACACCACAATGGCTCTCTTGTTTTTTTGCTGGAGGGACACTGAGAATGGAACAGGCGTTGCGGCAGCCCCAAACCCCAAGCTTCCCACTAAGCTCCCTTTTCACTTCTAGGTTTGCAATTTCTGAGAGAGCAGCATCGACAAGAACTGGATGCCCACCCTCTGGCAACTCAAGGGACTTTGAGCTTTCTCTACTCAGCGTGTGGTGTACCCTGGCTGCGGAAGGAGGCGGTAGCATGGCCTGCACCACTTCAGGAAGTGGCGGGGGGGGCGCCTTACATCGAATATGCTTCTTGAACCCTCGCCCAATTAAGCACAACAACAACAGTCAGCAGCAGACCTTTCCAAGGCAGCGGACGCGGGGAGCATTCGGACACGATATTCCCCCGGAAAATATATATATTGTCTGCAATGGTACGGCCGTTCTCCCGCCTGGTTGCGCTGCCGGCGCAAATCCCGCCTCAGTGCGGGAGCGCAAGGAGGTGGCGCCGCCGCGCAGCTGGGAGCGTGGCAGGCCTTAAAAGAGGCGGGGCGGCGACGGCAGCGGCGAGAGACGGAGCAGTAGCAGCAGCAACGCAGCGAGGACTACAGCAGCCGGCAAACTTTGCCTGCCGGGGCCTGCCTACCGGAGAGGACCCGCGCAGAGGCGGAGTCTGTCGGCGGCGGCGCGCGCGCCACTGGGGATGAGGCTGCTGCTCCTGGCTTGGCGGCCACAGGCTGAGCGAGCGTAAGAGGCTGGCCAGGCATTGCAGAGGCTGCGGGCGGCTCGGTGCGCAGCTGCTGCGGGCCGGGGAAAGAAACACCGGCGGAGGCGGCAGCGGCGGCCCCAGCACCCCCAGCAGCATGACGCGCCCTCCTCCGCTCTTGCTCCTTTCGCTGCTGCTGCTCCGAATCCCCGGGCCGTGCTCCGGGGAGCGGAGCAGCAGCGCCCTGGAGGAGATCGCCACGGAGAAAGAAGCCGAGGAGAGCCACCGGCAGGACAGCGTGAGCCTCCTGACCTTCATCCTGCTGCTCACGCTCACCATCCTCACCATCTGGCTCTTCAAGCACCGCCGCGTCCGCTTCCTCCACGAGACCGGCCTGGCCATGATCTACGGTGAGGCTGGGGGTGCGCGCGCGCTTGGAGGAAGGAGGAAGGAGGAAGGAGGAGAAGGACAGGGATGGGGAAAGAGATGGGTGTGTGCGCGCGAGATAGAGATCGCCTTTGATGCAAGCGCCTGCCGCGAACAAAGGCTTGTTAGCACACTTGCATCAAATCCAGTAAGCAGAAGAGGGAGTGTGTGCGTTTGTGTGTGTCTTGCAAGGTCCTTCCGTTCCTCGCCTTGCTTTCTCTCTCCTTCATATACGATGACACAAAACTCTTCTGTATGTTGCGCGCGCGTTTGTGTGTGTCTTCCCCGCCCCCCTCCATCGAAACCTTATTTATTTGTGGAAGCGCCATGAATGTCAAGGCGATTTGCTAATTCCACCTGCCCTTGGCTGTGGAGGCGGGAGGAGGAGAGTTGCATTAGATTCCAAAGGGGCGGGAACAGCGACTGTGCCTATGGCAAAAGGATGCTCTGTGGAGGTCAGGGTGGGGGGTACATGGTGGGGTATTAGATGGGCGAGGAGGCATTTGCTCTGGTTGCTTGGACCCCCCCCCATCGTTTCTTTGCCTGGTGGATGCCACTCCATACCTCCTCTGCTTTTTTCTTCTGTATCTTCAGATATATGGTTGTTTTGTGGTGTCTTGCTGGCATCGTTTTCTCAAGGCCCAGGGTCTGGATAAATGCAGATGCACATGTGTGAGCCTCTTCTCAAGTCAAACCTGCACCTCCTTGAAGAAGAATGAGCATCCCTAGCCAGGCCTCTGCTATTTCCTAATTCAGCGTTTCCAAGCTAATGGGGGAACAGAAGGTCAAATTGCTTTGGGCATCATCTGTTTTCTCTCTCTATACACACCACCATATATACCACCATCGTAAGAGGCAAATTATGTAATGTGCATTTCAGAGAGGGCTTTTGCATATGCAAAAGCCCTCTCTGAAATGCACATTACATAATTTGCCTCTTACGATGGTGGTTTGCAGGCTTGTTTAGGGTCATAGGGAGTGGGACAGAGGCCAAATGTCAGTTGCTTTTTACATAATGGAAAAAAATAGAGATGTAAACTATGTTTTCGTGTCGCTTTTCTTAATGGAGATACATTATTATGACATGCTGAAATGTCCCCTGAGGAAACCTTCAGGCCTTATTTGAATGCTGCTCGCTAATTGAACTGGTAATGTGCATGGTGGTGCGGAAGTTAAATTTCTGTACGGTAAACATTTCAATTGTAGTCTTGACAGCAAGATTCTGCCATGTGCTACTTTTGGATTCCCTTATTTTTTTACTGGGAATAAACTGGGCATAATTTTGTTGTTGTTGTTGTTGTTATCTTGGACTCTGTACAGGAAGACTAGACACATCTTTAAACATTCATGCTCTTTAGCTGGAAGCTTGGCTGCCTGCTAGCTTTGTGTTTTTTGTTTTTTTAATCTTTGGCCCTTGGTGCTTCCTGGCTCCCTCCTGATTGTGCTGAAACTCTGCACCAGGAAAGGTTACCCAATGCACCTTAAATCCTTGTGTGTGGTCATGTGATGAAATTAAGTAAATACTGGTTTGGAGCTGTTCCATTTGCTGCTTCTGTTATATCAGATTTCTAAAATGGTTCAAAGTTGCAATGCACAGATGCCATGATCCCGGACTTTAGATCTGATTTTTATATCTTTTGCACTATTATTGTTCCCTGATGTTGTATTGGGTTTCATTCTGCTGCTGTGCTTTAGTCTGTTAGATGTTACGTTTGTGTTTAATTTGGACATTGTTATGATCTTAACTTTTCTGTAAGCTGCACAGAGAACTTGTTCTTTTTTTCTTTTCTTTTTTGCTAAGTACTGTAATTAAATGAGAAAAGCTTGCCCTTTGAAAGGTTTTGTGGTGGAAGATCAAAGTAAAAGTACCATACATTTGTTCCTATTATCTGATGTGGCACAGAACTGGGGAATTGTGATCAGCTCAGTAGCCACCAGATTTGATTAATGACTGGTGCAGAGGACTGCATGTGTACCTACACTGACATATATATAACCTTGTGCTATTTTCCTTTTGCATCTTCAGTATCATAGCAATTCTTAAGTGTTCAGATTTTGATCATAGGCAGAAGTCTGTTGATTCTCAAACTCTGGGTTTGATTACTGCATTTGGTTTCTTCTTTGCTGGTAAAAAATGAAATCTAAAAGGGCATAATGTCTGCTCAACATTCCATGGTGCAGATGTTTATTCTGGTAAGGAAATGCCCATGAATGTTTGCACTGGGCAAAAAGCAACTGTTTCCTCCACTATAACTATTCAACAAATCCTTAAAAGTTAAAACAGTTGAAAAGCAATGGGATTTTCTCTGCTGAGGTTTCTCAACCTCTGACAATCTTCTTAGTCATTTGTTCCCTGCTGCAGTGCTGTGCTGTTGTTGTTGTAAGTCTTCTTCTTTTTTTTAACACCCCGAACACTTGGCAGTAAAGATATGCAAATATTTCCTGTGTGCTGCAATCTTGTGCATGTCTACGCAGAAGTAAACCTCACTGAGTTTAATAGGAATTTCTCTAAGGAAAGCATGTATAGGATTTCATTCTTAGCGTAACAGCTTGCATTTGCATCATTTTCTAGACCATGCAAAATCAGTTTCCATAAGTTATGGGTATACATAAGAAACATCCACATACTTGACCTGGATGAGGATGATATGATACACTCTCACCATGGGACATTTGTCTCAATAATAGGTTCTATGTTGATTTTTATATTTATATAGAATGGTTTTTTCCTCAATTCTTGAAGCTAAATGCATGGAATACAAAACAGACTATTATAGGAAGTATAACATATGTTGTTAGGTTCTATGTACTTAAAATATCAAGAATCTTTTTTTGCGTGTGTCCATCAATAAATATAACATAGCGTTTCTGCCTGCTAAACTGTGTATTTTATTGAGATAAATGGCAGGCTTTTTTTAAAAAAAAAGAAAATTTTAAGACGCAAAGGTCTGTTTTGTTTCACAGAGTGCACATAGTACTGTAAAGTTACATAAGCAAAAACACAGAACCTTTCCCTGAGTTGCTTCCAAACTGAATTGACAGTGAAGAAGACAGCAGAAGGATAGAGGAAAGTGAGCTGGTGAAATTATACACACTTAAGCTCTGTTCAGTTTTAAAAATAGGAATTAAGGAATTAATCTAGAGGCTTGCTTAATTTATGAATTCTTTCTTATGAAGCATCTCGGAAGCAACATTGCAGTACATTAAAAACTCATATGAAACCATAGCACACGTAAAATAAAAGAAAAAAAAGCTATTGCATATAGAAGCAATTTCATGTCCAGTGTAGATACTGACCGAGATAGAAATCTCCACTTAGAAGGTCTCTTGAAAGAGAGATGTCTTCAACAGATGCCAAAAAGACAACAGATGCGCCTGTCCGGCCTACACGCTAAAAGCTTGATTTTTGACATCACATGGAATGGACCTCCTGATAAGATGGTATCTGCAAGATGAGACTTATGTGGCAAAGTTGGGCTTTGAGGAGGGGTTTGAAAGAAAAGAGAGCTGGCACTATCTATAAGTAGGGGACAAAATTGAAGTGTAAGACACAGCGAAAAAGCAAGGGAGAATGAATGCTGATGAGGAAGACTTACCACTTTGGGTATTAAAAAACTTGCATATCTAGGCTGAAGTCCGGTATTAGCTTACTTGAAAGCAAGCCCATTGAATTGAGTGGGACTTATTTCTGAGTATAGGATTTCGCTGTTAACTAGGATTGTATAGTATTTATCCAATCTTTCATATTGCTCCAGTCTTGTATAAAACAAGATAGTAAATATTTGACTATTTATTTTTGCTAAAACTTTGGCAGTAATGTTGTTTGTAGCGTTTAAGCAATGGCTAAACCATTGTTAAGATTTAGACAGGAAGACTTTAACACTAAGTCAGTCTTCTTTACAGCCATATAACATTTATTGCTGGTGTTTAGTTGTAAGCAGTCTCAGCTGCTCTTTATTTGCATTTCAGGGACTTAACTCTACTTCCAAAAAGCACAGAAAAGCAATACTGAAGACAACCCATTGGCCTTTTATTTCAGCACTGCACTAGAAAATCTAGCCTTTGGTGTGGAACATAGAATATGGCAAGCCAATTTGGGAATACTGTTAGTTCTTTCTGCGTCATGTGTACATTGCCCAATCACTGTGTGAGAGGAGAAAAGGGGATTTCCGGACTTACTTGAAAGAAATTTTAAAGTAAATTAATTAAACACTCAGGTTTTTTTTTCTATTTCTTTTGGTAATCAAATTTAGTAACTGCTGTTAAAGCTGTTTCATGCTCATTTCCCATTGCAGGTGTAACTTACGCATGAAAGAGTATTCATCATTGTAGATAAAGGAAACACATGTTTGGGAAGGGGGTTGTTTATGAAATGGGACAAGAGTAACTTGTCTCATGTGGTCATTTTGCTTAGACTCCCATGTGAGTCCAGAGTTTATTATTTAAAACGCAACGAACCTGAACGGTGGGAGAATAAGGATGGATGAAAAGAAGTACTTTTTCACACAGCTGGTAGGTAAACTATGGAATCTGTTAGCTTAAGACACGGTGATGATTACCACCAGCCTGGCCAATTTTAAAAGGGGCTTAGACTCAAGGAGGTGAAAGCTATCAATGGCTACCAATCATGGTGGCTGTGTACTACCTCCAGGGTCAGAGGCTGCACCCCTCTGAATATCATTTATTTCATTTATTATATTTTATGTATTTGTTGTTGTTTTCCACAGAAGTGTTTCAAAGTGGCTTTACAATGTGCTGTAAAAACAACATTAACATAACGCAGGGGTCAGCAACCTAAGGCCCGTGGGCCACAAGCGACCCATGGGGATTGTTTAACCGGCCCATGGACCCCCGCCACCCTCTCGGTTGGCTCCCGTGCGCCACGCTAAGCTGCCACGGAGCAGAGCGGGGACCGCCTTCCGCGACTCTGTCCAGCTTCCCATTGGCTGCAGGAAGCTCTTCAGCCAATGGGAAGCTGTACATGCCTCCTCCATGCCGGAAGAAGTGCTGGAAATAGTGTTTGCACATGTGTGTGCGTGCACTCTGGCCCACTGCGGCGTCTGCGGGACCATGAACCAGCCCAAGCCACAAAAACCTTGCCGACCCCTGACATAAAGTGGAAGAACAAATAAAAATAAACACTGTAAGGCTTCTGTCCCTAACCTGACTTACCTGGGAGGAAGCCTTAAGCACTGCTCACATGCTTTGAAGCCTATCTATACAGCTTATAAAAGCTAGAATTCAATTTACATTTCTTCATTCTTTTTTAAAATTAACCCTGAGATTCTTGAGATGCTGGAATACACGTGGAGCTGACCTGTAAGACATCTTGTTTCTATTCTTTTTTTAAATATGTATTCTGAGTTGATCATGGTGCTGAATTCTGTGCCCCATGCAAAATGACCAGTGTAACCCTTCCAGCCCACTTGCTGGATTCCTTTGAGCCTTTTTATGATGCTGCATCAATAAAACCCCACCCTTGGTTCCTGAGGATCAGTAGTGGAAGGGAACTGTTGCAGTTGAGGTCCCCGCTTGTCGACTTCCCATAGGCCTCTGGTTGGTCACTGTGGTAAACAGATTGCACATTGGGGCAAAATAAATCTTAATTTCGCATATACACTCATGAGGGTCTGAACTGTTGGAGCACAACCTTGGGGTTGTAGTGGACAGCTTGAGGAAGATGTTGGTCCAATGGGCCCCATTGAACCCAGTATGTCTTCTTTTGAGTAAACCTGTTTTGCAGTGCAATCCTACAAAATAATTTGAAGTTTTTCATCTTTAACAGCATTGCCATGGCAACCTTAAACAGTCCTCAGTTCTTAAACTATTTTGCGTGGCAGTTTGATTTTTGTTAACAGTGTTAAAATCCTTTCCTACACTTTTGTAAATGAGATAACTACAAAAGTAGCATTGCCTAGAACAAGGAACTAAAGTTCTGTGCCAGTTCTGAGAACTCTATTAGATATGTGGCACCAATTTCCAAGAACTTTAGTTCCTCATGAGGAAATGATCGCAATGAAAACACAGTTTTGGTTTCTTGTGAAGGCATGCCTTAATGTTGCACTCCTTCACCCTCTATCAGAAACTGCATTTATTATTATTTTAATGTTACCTGTATGAATTAGGGTGGTTTAAGGCAAAAATGATCTGCTAGGGGGTAAGTCTGGTCCCCAGCATCACCACAAAACTTTGTCAAGGTGTGGCAGAAATTCCTTATAGTGTTGCTCTTAAGGAAGACAGGATAAATATTACAAGTTTGAAAAATAAATAAATGAAAATATAGTTAGATAAATATCATTTATATATATATTTTTAAAAGGCGTTTTGTTCTAGAATACATTTCTCCTTGAATTCTCTACTGTGGTTCCAACTTTATTATGAAGTCAAACCGCTTTTAAGCTGATCAACTGATGTGACAAAATATGGTTCTTGAATGATTGTCAGGAGGGTAAAATGGATATTAGAAGTTGGCTTCTGGTGGTTTAAGATAAATGGAAGACAGAAACGATTGGTCTGAATATCTTCCAGTTCTTGCTTGTCTCTTGTCACTAGATATTTGATGCTGGTGCATGGGCGCATTTAAAACTTTTATGGGTAACTGGATCCCGAGAAGCTGATGAAATGCCTACGTTTGAGGGACAAGGGAAGACTATTCCAATAGCGGGGTCAGTTTTGTCCAAACCTTTTTGCCTAGGAAACTTCCTAGCTTATTTATTTTGGATTTCATAAAATTTATACAACACTTGATTGTAAAAGCGAAACGGAACACCCCTCTCAAAGCAGTTTAAAAACCTCCAAGTGTTTTTTAGCTGACTCCTGACAGCAAAAACTGTCTTGATTCCTTATGCTGCATTTTGATCCCCGATATCGCTAACATCCACTAGTCATCCTGACAGTAAAGTTTAAAAAGCTGAAGCATGAATAAACCAGATAACTAAGTGAGACTGCTGCAGTGTGTGTCTGTGGGGAAGCTACTAATTGTGGTTTGTTGGTGTCGTTGTCGGCCGGAGGAAACATTGAGTGATGTTCCGTACTTTTCGCTTTGGTGGTTGAATGAATCTCTGCTTGGATAATTATTTGCTCCTTTTTCATACAAAAAAGCTATTTACAGCCTCTCAGTAAGCAACAACTTATTTTTGTCAGATAGAAAATCAACCATCGGGTTCTCTTGAGCCACTTAGCAAACACCAGTCAGACACCAAATGATCAGCTCTGGTTTCAATGCTTGAAGTTACTTGTAGTAGAAGTCTTAAAGTTCATATATATATATGGCACACTTTTGCAGAAACATTGACACACCCTTTCTGTGGCCATGCCCCTTGAGGAAGTGGTGAATATGTGTACAATAAGATCACAAAACAGTACCCAAAAAAAGGGATAGGCTGTTGCTTGTAGGGCCTGTGTTATTGTCAGGGACTGGACTGAGGAGGAATGGTGGGAATCGTGTGCCCCCCTTTACCTGAACTTTCACAAGGGCAGAAGGACAGTATTGAATTAGAACAGTGGTTTGCAGAGGGACGTAGTCCAGAGGGGGAAAGCTGGGAAATTCTGGGTGAGGAGCAGCTAGAAGAAGAAACACCAGGAGAGAGACAGCTGGCAGATTCACTGTCCTTGGAAAGCATTCCTGACCCCCCCCCCCACCATCGCCTAAGACTAGAAGGGCTCTGAGAGTGATAGAACAGAAAGTGCAGCGGCAACAAGCTCAGATTACCTGACATAGGAGTGGCATAGATCAGGGGTCAGCAAACTTTTTCCACTGTCCCTCAGACCTTGTGGAGGGCCGGACTATATTTTGAAAAAATAATAATGAACAATTTCCTATGCCCCACAAATAACCCAGAGATGCATTTTAAATAAAAGAACACATTCTACTCATGTAAAAATACGCTGATTCCCAGACTGTCCGCGGGCCGGATTTAGAAGGCAATTGGGCCTGATCCTGCCCCCAGGCCTTAGTTTGCCTACCTATGACGTAGATTAATGAGGATGGAGGGGGTGGACCTTTACTGGGAGCAACGCCATTTCTAGAGAGAGAGGCATTCCTTTGTCTCTCGCTGTGATTATTAAAGAAACTATCTGTAAGAACGCTCCTTTTGTTTGATCTGCTAATTTACTGCCACCGCGGGAGGGATCCAGTTCCCCGAAGCCTGACAGTTATTCTGTTTTTTGAGCCCCTTTCAAGTGGGTTGTCTGCCACAGCATGTAAAGCTATACCTGTGTATGAATGGAGTGCGCCTGGTGTGTGTGGGGGGGGAGCTTTAGATTATTTCCTTTTTGTGCAGATTTTGTTTAGCGTGTGGACGCTGCACAATGCTATGCAGCGTGCGGGATTGGCCTTGGAAGACCCTGCTTATGAGTCTGGCATTGGTGGGCACAGAGAATAAGCCTTTTCCATAGTAGTTTCATGCTTGTGGAATTCTCTCCTAGTGAGGAGGAGGAGATGATGATGATATTTACATGCCACCCTGGGCGGCTCTCAACAAAGTATTAAAAGCACAGTAAAACATCAACCTTTAAAAACTTCCCTGAATAGGGCTGCCAATAATAATAATAATTTTGTGTAGCCCCTACTTGAACATATTCTGTAAGCTTCGGGGGGGGGGGATTCAAACTGCCTTTGGCTGATTAATATTCCACAGCCTTTTAAATGTGTTTGTGGGAGGGGGTTTATTGTTTTGTTGGTTTTCTTTCACTATTTATTTGTGCTTTTACCTTGTACTTTTTTCCTAAGATCTTGTGATGAACAGTGGCGTATAAACTACAGAACACCACATTATTATTATTATTTATTAGGTTAAACTACTGCTATTTTTAATGTAGTGCAGTTTCAGGTTTATATATCGCTCCACTGAATTGTGTCTTGAATTTTGTCTTGAAAGGTAGCATATAGGTTTTCTAAAAAAATAAATAGTGGTTCCCTGCAAAGCTGTGCTGCTTGGCATGATTTCCAAGGATGATTTAGCACATGTGTATGCCTGTTGAGTCAATATAGCTGCCTGCCTACCCGCTTCCCATGGTTTGTTCTGACAGGCCTATCGGCACAACACTTACTTGAACTGATTTGCTTCCATTTCTCTTTTCGCTGCAGGTCCTCAGTATGCACTTTGCTGGCGATATCACACCCACAATAGACCAATGCACAGAAGCTTGCACGCTTCATATAAGGGTTAGGTAAGTGTGAATCTTTTCGCCAATATTGTATTTTTTTCGCCTGCCTCAATATTCTTATTTTATACTTGGGTCTTATAAAATAAGAATATTTTAAAGGAAAACATGCCATATTGAACAGCAACAAAGACGTCGTCTTGTGTCCGTGAACAGGCTTTTCTGTCAATTATCCGGAGGGATATGATGTCGCCAGCAGAGTGCATCTGGGCTTGGACTGGCCAATCACTTGACAGCTGAAGGTTATGCCGGGCTGTCACTTTTCCTGGATCTTTTTTTTTTTTGGGAAAGAATTTTTTGGGGGGTTGGGAAAGGTAAGTAGCTATTCTGAAATGTTGCTGGAACATCAAGCTTCTAGCAGTATATGTCTCTGCTGGCAATTACTTTGCTATGCATATGTTTGTAATGTGTGTATAGTCTGAATGTAATACAGTATCCTGATCCAAGGACATGGAATAGAATTAGAAACTCAGTGCAAAAGGCAGGATTCCCAGTCCTCTAACTGGCATAATAGGAACAGGTAGGCACCAGAGAGAGAGAGAGAGGAGAGAGAGAGAGAGAGAGAGAGAGAGAGAGAGAGAGAGAGAGGAAAGGTGGAAGAAAGAGTGGTTAACCATTCTTCTACCACCTGGCTTTCCTCTGCAACATTACCTTTCTTTCCAGGATATGTTTCCTTATTTGTCTACAAAATCCAGTCCTGCAATCAGATTTGGGGGGAAGTGGTTCGATGGGAGGAGTCGGCAAGGGAAAATAAGTGGATGGCAGGAAGCTTAAGAGCTCTCTGCCTCTACAATGCTGCAGATTCTCCCACCCACACCCTGCTACTGCTGCTTTGCATGTTTGAGGCAGGTGCCCGATGGGGAATTCTTCACCGGTTGCCAAATCATCTCCATTTAGCTGGAGTATGGACTTGTGCAACTTCTTTTTCTTGAGAAATGTGTCATCAGCATTCAAAGCCTGGGGGAGTTTCAGCAGCAGCTTGGGACATGGAGTATGGTGTTGGCATGCGCAAAGTCAGAGATCCGACCTAGAGACTGGCATAACTGGAAATCGGCAAGAGGACATTTTAGCTTGGCCAAGGATGGGAAACCTGTGGCTTTTCTAGATGATGCTAGACTCCCAGAGTACTGAAATATACGCCGTAGCCAGTGTTCGAATTACGCCAGGCGTATTTTGCACCTGGCTGTCAGCCACTTGCGACCAAGTGAAGATGGCCAGGTGCCAGGATGACACGTAACGTCTCCACTGTCTGGAGATGCATGCCTGGAGATCCTTGGATCTTGACTGTTCTCACACACTAGCAACACGTCCTGTAGACTTCTACCTGTTGTATTTATCTGCACAATCAGAATTAATTTCAGGAACCAAAAAGACAAATTGAAAAATCCGATATTCAAGCCGTCTGCCCAAAAATGGCAACTAGGCGACTGTAACCCTGGTTTAAGGAGCCATTTGATGCCTAGCTTAAATCTCTCTGTTTCTAACACTGACTGCAGCATGTCACCAAGCAGCCCTGTCTTTTAGAATCGGTTTGTGACAGATTAACCAAAACTTTTGCAGCTATTGGATTCCAACAATCATCTGTCAGAAACCTTTGGCGAATGGTTGGGGGGGGGTAGGTAAAGGCAGGAAGAAGAGACCTGGCGTCTTATTACCAGTGAAATTATGGCGTTTACATTCCCACCCTAGCCCAGCCAGAGCACTGGCTATTTTAAGAGTCCTAGTACAGGAAACATCTCTAGAGTGCTGCTCTGAATGGCTGCTTTTCATTGGTTCCATTTGGCCATCTAGGGGAAGAAAGCTTCCATTGATGTGAAGAGCATCTGTGAAGGATGAAGTGCAAGTAGGAATGATGGACTCTGGCGCTAATGAAAGGACAAATTGTCTTGTTGGGCATTTGCATTGGCAATATCTTGGAGTGTGCGTACAGGCATAAAGTGTTGATGATGATCTTGGAAACCATTTGATACAATAAGGAATAATTTTGGTGCATTTTGGAGTAGTTGTTTTTTAAATTTGCAAGGAGGGGAAAGCCAATTCAGTGTTAGGGTGTGCATGGTATTATATCTCCACCCCCACCCCCATTTCCACTGATTTTTGCCATTTAGATGACACATGTAAAGCTACAAATAGATTTTGGCTGTGTGAAATGCAACATAAATAAGGTCTGCACAAAGCAGAATATGTTATGAATCCTAATACGTGGTACAGATTGAAGCTACGATGTGTATTGGAGAAAACAAATAAACTTTTTTATTTGTTTCTATTTTCATAAGCAGCTAAGAAAGAAATACTAGTTATTATTCCTCCTTTTTCAGTCTGTGTTAGCCAGATGGAAGCATATAGTAACAGTTGTGTGCACAGAGTTGCTATTTCTGTCTCTTAGCGTTACTAGAACAACATTTTCCCCATTTTGGAGACTGGCACAGGAAAAGGCTTGAAAATACTGAAAACAACTCCGTGTACAGTGACAGTAAGACGGTAACCAGCCTTTATGAAGCCATCTTTGGTGCAGCCTTTTTTTTTTTAATACAGTGGTTCCTCTGGTTACGAACTTAATTTGTTCCGGAGGTCTGTTCTTAACCTCAAACCGTTCTTAACCTGAGGTACCACTTTAGCTAATGGGGCCTCCTGCTGCTGCCATACCACCAGCGTGCAATTTCTGTTCTCATTCTGATGTAAAGTTTTTAAGCCAAGGTTCTACTTCCGGGTTAGCAGAGTCTGTAACCCGAAGTGTTTGTAACCCGAGGTGTTTGTAACCCAAGGTACCACTGTACTGTGTATGGATGGTAACTGTCAAAAAAAGCATCAAGAGTATCTTGGGTACATCTGAAGACTTCTTCGTTTTTGCCAGCCTGGTGACTAACAGCTTGCAAGCAATGTGCAAAAGAGTGGCTAGAGCGACTTCCCTTTGTCTTTCCTCTCTGCCAAGATCAGAATCTTAAGCCATTGTATGGCCTTAACTGGCAAGGGCAAAAGTGCTCTTTCATTCAGTGAGAACTTGCAGAATTCACTGGTACCAGTTATGGTGGGGTGACCACCATACTTAAATGGACTGAAAGGGGAATTAGATTCTGGTCCTGGGTGGGGTTGTACTAAGCATGCCGTTTTGAAGGAGTGCTCCTGGACTTGGTGCCATCTGTGGAGCTGCAGATAATGTCAGTGGCCGAAAGTGCAACTGTGGTGTTGTTTTGCTTCAGCGGTGCATGCTTTGGTAACATCCTGACTAGATTACTGAAGTGCACCCTGTACGGGCCTGCCCTTGAAGACTGTTTGGGCACTTTAATTGGAGCGCAATGTGGCAGCTGGAACATTTGTTAGGAGTTAGGCATTACAACAATATTATAGTTTTTCTACTTGAGTTATATGGGCCCTGGACCATTTTAAGGTGCCGTTAGTCCTAAAGCACTGCCTCAACTGTAACATTGGCATCTCAGGCCCTGTTCTCAGTTCCACCGATGAGTTCTGTCAGATTGGCAGCTACAAGGGACAGAGCTGTCTCTGGGATGGCCTGTCACTCATGCAATACGCTCCCCGGGGATCTATGTATGGCTTGGTGTTGTGCTTTCATTATTATTTCAGCCTGTATATGGATAATTTTTCGGAGCAGAGTCTTAGCAAATGTGCATCTGTTGCTATTTGTTTTATTTATTTGAAGCATGTCTGAGCCGCTTGATATTTTAAAATCTCTGATGCAGTATTCAATCATACAACAGTAAAACAGTGAAGCAGCACTGTAAAAAACAGATGCCACGTTAGAAACCAGTAAAGCATTGCTATTATTATAGGACCCTGGCCCAGTCCAGCAACGTAACTAGACTAATTTCATATAACACATTGTTTTTGTTTGAGTTAAGATTGCTTACTATTTTCAACTACATCCACAGAGCACCTTCTGTTAAAATAGCATTATTTTAACTATGATTATAACACTGGAAGCGCCTTGTAAGTGACTGACACACTCTCTTGGGAGAACAAGCTCCATTTCTGCAATGGTGGTGACAGATTTAGGTTATGTTATGTCTGCATACATATAGGTGCAATTTGGTAGAGCCTATTGAATACAGGTCAATGGTCCCTTGCATATTTCCTATTGGGTAAGCTAGTTTAGGACATCTGGACAAAAGTTTCCATACTGTTGTATCTTTTGTGTGATTGAGAGATATACTGGCAGGCAGAAATCAAGGAAAATATAAATGTTCTGCTCAACAATGATGCCTGATGCTCTTTTAGATATTTTGTCAAGGGAACGGAAATGAGCTGCTGCTGCTGTAGCAGACCAAATCTGACATGAATTCATACCTCATGTTGACATATTATTATGATCCGTTGGCTTCCAGACTCAAAATGTGGCACTGGTACTGGTGGTATTATAGTAAACAATGTCTTCATAAAATATGGATCAGAGAGACATCTAGGAAGATGGAGTTTTTTGTTTTAATTTTGTGCAGCATCCCCCACACGTGCCATCTCAATTATCCAAATTCTAGAAACAATTTTCTGAGGCACTATGGGAAAGCTGGTTCTTTTTTTAAAGGATCCCTCCCCCTCATTGCTTGTACACATGAGGAAAGGGACTTTCCGAAGTAGAGCTGCTAATATTAGACTACTTAAGCAAGTTCTCCTATTCTAAAAGCTCCTGTTTCAAGAGTCGGTTATTTGAAATAAATGAAGCTTAAGTTAGAAGTTTTTAAATGGTTGGATGCGGACCAGAGGAAGCCCTACACAATCATGAAGCTTAAAGTATGTTTTCAGCTGGGTAGCATGTGGTTTTATGGTGGATTATTATTATTATTTGGAAAATCTGAATTAAATGGCCGGGGATGGGGGGGGGTTAGGCTGCCACTTGGATGAGGACAACGTCTTGTGGACCACATGAGAATCCACTTTAAGCTGCTGCATGTACGCAGCTTGAAGTAGTTGGCAGCAATTCAGGGGATTGTGGTGCTGATCTGTTTGTGCCATAGCAATGGCATGATTGCCTGAGTCATACACCAAAATAGACCCTGGATTCACACATCAGTATAGCCCTATTGGCATTGAATGTTGAACATGTGATGGAGAGAGCAGGGTGCTTCCTTCTTGCTGTCCTTATCCATTCTGTTCAAATTACTCACCCTTTGCTCACTTTACTAGGGAGGGTGGTGGTCTGTGGGGGAGCCTGCTGTTTCAGTCAAAAGATTCTAGAGCCTTTTCTTGTTCCAAAGTTTAAAGCTTGGAGATAAAGCAGAATCCTTATCTCTAGCAAACAGCTTTCCTTGAGTCACTGCAACTCTGCAAAATCTGAAGGCCAGGAAAGTGGAATGTCTTCTTTTCTCCCACCATTGCCGCCACTAAGTCTTGTGACGTTCCAATTGTGTTTTAACTCCCTATTAAAAGACATTGCTTCTGTTTTCCTCAAGCTTGTTTTTTGCTTCACATTCATCTTTTTCTCTTTTTTTCCTACAATGATAGGTTGAAAAATGACTACATGTTGCAAAGGAGAAATGACACAAGGCCATTGTAGTGGATGGTTTGGACCAGGGAAATATGGGTTCAAATCTCTGCTCAGCTTTGAAACTTCCTGGTTGAGCTTTGGTCAGTCACCACCTCACGTACATAACAAGGTTCTTGTAATTAGACATGTGGACAGAGAGCTATGTAAATTTCCCCGAGCTCCATGAAATACCTCTGATCAATTCAAAGATTTGTGGAATGGCACAGGCACCAACACCAGTAAACATACCCATTTGTGTGTCATGTGAATTGTGCTTCTGCCCACTCACAGGCATGTGAATACTGCCAATGGTGTAGTGCTAATGATTCCGTGCTTCAGCAGTAGCCAAATGTGTTGCCCTTTGGATGTTGTTGAACTCTCAGTACTCTAGTCAGCACAGCCAATGGTCCGAGATGATGGAAGTTGTAGTCTACTGCCATCAGGAGAGAACTGAAGTCCCACCTAAGTATTTTATTGAAGTTGAGAATAGGTAACAGCTTTGCGGACGCTTACCAGTGAACATCAGCTTATTGTGCTGAACACCTCAAGAAGACTTTGAGATAGTCAGTGGGAATCTACAGGTGGTTATGGGGAACCTGCTGTTTTTATATAACAACAGGACTTTTGCCTACTGCTAAAGTCCTTTTCTCTTCCATACTAGTGGAAGAGAAGTGTGATACCACAAGACCATGTTTGCCCCACAAACCTACACCGATGATTACAACAGTTTCTTTTACCCAAGGAATTTTTAGTCCTGTGTGATGGCTTGAGAGCTTGACAGTTCTTGGTTATGCATGCATTTCACATAGCCCAGTGGTTGAGCATCTGCTCAACCCAGGTTGGTTCAAGGTAGGACTGGGAGAGACCCTTATCCAAAACCCTGCAGAGCCATTGCTGGTCAGTAGAGACAATACTGAGCTGAATGGGACCAGTTGGGCTGACACAGTATAAGGCAGCTTCTGAGGTAGGTAACTTGGAGAAAGCCATGATTTTTGTGTAGATGCTCTGCTAGTCACAAACCTTTGCTTCTTTTTGAATGGAACAAGAGTCCTTTGTTCATTCTCACCCGTGTACTTAAATGATTTTGCAAACAGGGGATATAAGACAGTTTGATTAATCACTTGCATGTTTCACCATCCAGTTGTCCTTTTCTCTTTCTCCTTTCTTCTCCTCTCCCCATTTGAAAATGTGTGTGGGTACAGTGAAGGCCTGCTAAACAGGTGAGTCATGAACTTGAGCAAACCGGCTGTGTTGTATAAAGGAGGAAGAAACAAAATTTCCTCTCACTGAATTATCTTTGCAGCTGGCTGATATGGCCAAGGATTCTGGCACGGCCAACCACAAATATTTTTAAAATAGGCACCAGCCTCTGCATCGTGGGATGGGTTTAGAAGCAAAACACATTGTTGCACTTCCATGTGACGTCTGTTTTTTGTCTCAACACCTGTGCTTCAAGCATACTTAATCTTGGTCATAGTAAGGACTAGAACAGTATTTCTCACACTGCTGATATGCTTGATTTCAACACACTAGCAATGTTTCTGGAGCCACAAGTGATCCCCAAACTTGAAATCGTGCATCCGTGGCTCAGTCTCCCCTTTGAAAGTATAACTTGTGTTCCAGCTTAGTGTCTGTATAAGCTATTACCTAATTATTAGGCTGTGTGCTTGATTATTTTTAGAGGCAGAGCTTTCCTGGATTTATGCTTGCTGTTAATTTGTGTTAGCAGTTTAGCTAGAAAGTGGAGCGAGATTGCACAACACTTGCCTTCAGCAATCCTTAATTTAGCCGCAATGTGCATTGGATTTTTATCTTATTTTATTTTTGTGTGTGGCATTTTGGTTTTTGCTATGTATTCAGAATTAATTTTTAAGTTGCAGGGAAGATGCATGCCCTTTGCAGTAGGCCTTTGAATCTTTGTGTGTGTATGTGTGTGTGTTGTTAGGCTTCTTCTTGTTGTTTAGTCATGTCCTACTCTTTGTGACCCCATGGACCAGAGCACGCCAGGCACTCCTGTCTTCCACTGCCTCCCACAGTTTGGTCAAACTCATGTTGGTAGCTTTTTCGCTTGGTTATTTGTAATGTGTCATGTAACACATTCTAGATGCTAAATTTTCTGGGGCGAGAGGGACTCGCCATCTCGAGAGTCAACATTAACATGAAAATACAGTGAGGTTGTTTACTGTCTGATCGGAGCAGGTACGTCATGCTCAGAATAACAAAATTCATTGTCGGCACTTTGAAAATAGTCAAAGTTTAAGAAATGGGCAAGGATGTACTGGTGACGTTTCTATTTGTGTGTAACTGTATTGTGTAGCAAGTACAAACGCACCAGACTACGCATTCACTTGTATTTTAGTTTCCTCTCCCTCGAGTTGGCAAGACTTGTCTGACAGCATCAAAAAACCCGAGCTTTTGGTGTCTTCAGCCCAGTCCTGAGGACTATTCTGCCAGTAGAAGTTCAGCAGGCACCTTCTGCTTTAACCTTGAAACATTCACTGAAAACTTTTCCTTTGTTGTTGGAGATACCTTATCAAAGGACAAATCCATTAGCCCAAGTAGGCAGAACACACCCAACTCTCGGTTAGTACTGAATCCTGCTCTTTTTGCAGTAGTTCTTTACAACTGAACTAAAGTACCGTATTTATCACTCTATAGGACACACTTTTTCCCCTTCAAAAATGAAGGGGAAATGTGTGTGCGTCCTATGGAGCGAAGACGCCGTAGCCCCGCGCGCGCTCTCCCAGCTGGGGAGGTGACGCGCGGCTATTGAGGATCCTGCCGTAGCTACACGTCACCTCTCCAGCTGGGAGAGGGTCGCGGGGGGCTGCTTTAGCCCCGCGCACGTTCTCCCGGCTGGAGAGGTGATGCGCGGCTATGGCAGGAGCCTCTACAGCCCCATGTCACCTCTCCAGCCGGGAGAGCGCGCGCGGGGCTAAAGCAACCCCCCGCAACCCTCTCCTGGCTGGAGAGGTGACGCGCGGCTATGGCAGGAGCCTCTCCGCTGCGCCTTTCCACTGCTCCCTGACCTGCTCTTTGGGGCTGGTGGTGGGCTTCCCCCCGCCAGCCCCAAAGAGCAGGTCAAAAGGAACCTGAAGCCTGGAGAGCGAGAGGGGTCAGTGCACGCCGACCCCTCTCGCTCTCCAGGCTTCCAAGGTAGCCACCTGAACGCACCTTAAACGGCACCTTGTTTTAGAGCAGGAAAACAAGAGGGGGAAAGTTCTCCCCCTCTCTGTGCAGCGCCTCCTGCCGCTTCACTGAAGGGGCGCTGGGCAGAGAGGGGGAGAATTTTTTTTTCTTGTTCTCCCCCCTCTAAAACAAAGTGCGTCCTATTGTCCGGTGCGTCCAATGGTGCGAAAAATACGGTACGTTTGAGGCTGGACTGGTGGCATGATGGGTCAGTGGCTATTGGAATAGGTGGAAGAGTAAGAGAAGCTTAGGAAAAGCAAACAACCCTACTTCTCAAAATGTGTTTTTAATAGCTCGTGGTGGTGTATAGACTGTGGCCAGTGAGTCACACTTCCATAAGTCAGATTATCCTGTGTTTTTGGGTGTTTATTCAGTAACACAAAATAAGAGCTGGTGATCATGTTTCAGAGTTGCTGTGACTTAATACTTCTTCTTGATGATCTGATTGTTTTTATGTGCTATGTTCCTCCTTTGCTATTTCTGTCTTCCTATCTTCCTCTCTTTGCACCTGTGATACCTTCAGCAGATGGCTCATTTTTCTTAAGGTATCTTTTAGTGAAATAAATAAGAGGCCCATACTTATATTTAGGCTTGTTTTTGTTGCATTGTGTACCCGTTTTTGTGGGGTGGACAATCTTACTTGATGGCTAGCTTCATTTTATTATATTTCATTGTTTTGAAATATATGTGCATCCAAGGATGCAGCATACAGTACCTGAAATTAAGCAGGTATGGTGTATGGTCCAGGTGTGACCCTGGATGAGAGACCTCACCTCAGGAGACAATACTGTGTGTGTGTGTGTGTGTGTGTGTGTGTGTGTGTGTGTAACAGCTTTGTGAATGTGTGTCAGTGTACCTTTCCAAACAGCTATTTAAATCAGTCAGTAGAAGATGAGACTCTTAATCTCAGGTTTGTGAGTTTGAGCCCCACGTTGGGCAATAGATTCCTGCATTGCAGGGGCTTGGACTAGACTGCCCTCATGGTCCCTTCCAACTCTACAGTTCTTCTAAATGTTAGGTGGGCAGAGGTGGGTTTGGGCTATACTGATAGATTGCTAGCTGACTTGCTGTGGGTTGACAGGAGTTTCTCACTCCTGTTTGTTTGACAACAAGAAGGTTCTGCTCTCCCTCCCTGCTAAATGAAGGCATTATAATCTCTGATCTGCAATACAGTGGTGCCTCGCAAGTCTTTTCATCTTGCGATGTTTTTCGTCTTGCGAAGCACGGTCCGTCGCAACTGCGCCTCTTCAAGCGGCTTTTTTAAAAAAGCGCAAGACGTTTTCGTCTTGTGAAGCAAGCCCATAGGGAAATTCGTCTAGCGAAGCAACACAAAAACAGAAAACCCTTTCGTCTAGCGAGTTTTTCGTCTTGCAAGGCATTCGTCTTGTGGGGCACCACTGTAGATTTGTACTTCTAGAATCAGGTCATGCTGGTGTTCAGTAGGTAACTGGTTCTGACTTCTAAGCTGCCACTTTGCATCCGACTCCCATTTGATGGATTTCAGTGGTTCTAGTAAAAATAAAAGAACGTCCTATAAGCCTGAGGTGTTCTCAGTGCTTTTGTTGTCATAGTGCTCACCAATGTGAAGTACCATCACCTTTTTCTTCTTCTTTTAACTGCCATTGGCAGCCATTTTGTGCTGCCACCCGCAGCAGATATGAGTTATAACACCTCATTTTTAACCCCCCCCAAAACATCAGTACAGAGAATACTTCGCTAGTTGGGCCACAGGTCTGAGGCAATATAAAAATCCCTTTAGAAGAACAATGTGCTCGTACTCAATTGCCTTCTTCTTTTTCTTTGTGCATGTTTAATATTAAAGCTAAGTGTTCTTACAGTGTGCCAAGCACACATTGTACCTTTGCATTAGCTACGTAATCAGTCATGTGTCCATCTTTAAAAAACATGGTCAGCTCTAAAATCAACAACAACCTGTTGACATCTGTATATGCCGGATAGGATATAAAACTCAAGACATAACATCTTCTCTTTCAGGGCTCATTGTTGGAGTGATCTTGAGATATGGCATACCTCCCACCAGTGGTCGTGATAAACCGTTAAGCTGCTCCCAGGAGGACCGGGCTTACACAACTTTGTTGGTCAATATCAGCGGGAAATTCTTTGAATACACCTTAAAAGGAGAAATAAGTCCTGGAAAAATACACAATGTGGAACAGAATGACATGTTGCGAAAAGTGAGAGCTACCTTTTTGTTAACTGTGGCTGTTTATGAATGCATTAATTTTTGTGCTGGCCTGTTTTCGCAAGTCTCTTTCAGATCTCAGTACGTGTGACAATATGTGATACTTTCATTGTAAGGTTCTGTATTTTGCAATGTTGTTCAGATGTGGTAAGGAGATCCGTTCATCTGGATTCCCTTACCCTTAGCATTTAAGAACTTATGCTTACTGGTTCCTCCAAGACAGTTTCGTAGTTCAAACCATTGACACTGGACTATCCAGAATAATCATTCCCCATTCTTCCTCACCCTGGTCCTGTAAAGTATGTTGCTGGTCTCAGTGCAGCGTGGAGCAGAATATCATATTGCCCAAGGTTACTTACTCAGTTCAATTCCTTAGAACCTAGATTTTCTTTTTTTGTTCAGCCTGCTGATTTTAAAGCAGCCCTTCACATCCTTAGGTCCCTCAAAACTTGCCACATCCCCAACTAGCATGTCTTATTACGACCAGGGATTGTTGAAGTTGTAGTCTGACAACATCCGAAGACCTAAGGTTGGGAAAGACTGCTGTGAAGGGCAACCAAGCTAGTATCTTTGCCTCTTCTGGAACACCTATATGACCACTTTATTATGTGCCAAATATAATCCTGGTTAGAAAACAAACAAACAAATAAATGCCATGAGAGTGATGGTTTTCTGAATGAACCCTAGACCATGGAACACTTAAAAAGAAAAAGAAAAACCTCTCTGCAGGAAACTGAGCATGTTTATAGCTTATTGGAATGAACCTGCGTTCCCTGATCTCTAGGAAATGATTGGTTTAATATAATGGCATAGGAAATCTGTAGACAGATGTTTTGAGGATAGTCACCTGGAAACATTGTCTTACAGCTGTTTTTTCTGTGTTTTCTTCAAAGGTAACATTTGATCCAGAAGTGTTTTTCAACATCCTCCTGCCTCCCATTATTTTCCATGCTGGCTATAGTTTGAAAAAGGTAAATCTGAAACATTTCCTGAACAGTATTGCTCTGCCGGTGTGGACTTTGGTCCCGAGAGTAGAATACTCAGCTGTTAAAATCTGTCGTATTTTGAGGCAGAGTTAACTAACTCCTACTGGCTTGAATCCAGTGGACCATTCAAGCAAGACCATTCCTGCAGCAGCAGACTATCTAGTCTTCCTCCACAAATGCTGAACTGTAGATTTTCATTCTGTGCTGTAGGTTGTTCCTATAGGTCCCCCCAAGAGATTTTTGAAGTTTGTTGGGTTGCATGGAGGAAGGCTGCTTGCAGGGAGCCTTTGTTCTATGCCAGGGATGTCCAACAGGTAGATCGTGATCTGCTGGTAGATCACAGTGTGTCCATGGTAGATCTTGCCCCCCCCCGAAAGCTCAAGAACTTTGGCTCCCTAAAAAAAAGCTCAACTTTCGTAGATCACCGCCAGTTTTGTTATAGTGGGAGTAGATCTCAGTCTCTTGAAAGTTGGATATGCCTGTTCTATGCCGCGTAGTTTGCATAATACTCTCTGTTCAGCCTTTGGCATAAAGGTCTGTCTCTAACTGATAGGCCTGTAGGGTTGTGCACCAAAAAATGCACCAGACAGACCTATCTGAGGATGATATTCCATAGATGAAGGGCCACTATTAAAGACACTTTCTCTTGCTGCCACACACCATAGCTTTGCTAGTAGGGGCACTATGAGAAGGGCCCCTGTTAATATCAGGGCATGGGTTGGTATCCCAAACCATGTCAGTAAATTATACACACAACCCAGATGGATACAACCTGATCTTCTAACAATCCACATACTCCTATGATCTTTGTTTCCCCCTTAAGAGATAACATGAGCAGATGGGACTCATTAACCCGGGAAGATAGCCCATCCAAGAGAAGGAAAACTCTGGTCCTAAACCTCAGCTGCCTTGTGGGATACCTTTGGGAGAACTAGATGCTAAGGAGTAAACCCTACACAAATCCAGAGTGGAGTTCCTAAGATGGATGGATGGCGCCTTGTACGCCTCCTTCCAGCAACTCCCGCAGCTAAGCTGGTGCCAAATGTATCGCTCTGATTTCCTTTGGACCACATCAGAGAAGCCAAGAGGGGGGTCTTGTTGTCTGGGCAGTCCAGGACCTCCATACACACTTCTCAGGCTTGCTCCCCAGGGAGGTCACGTCTGTGCTGCTAATGCAGTGGTTTGATTTCACCCGCAGAGGCACACTCCATTGTCTCTTTGTGCCAACAATCTGTGTTCAGGTAAGCAAGCTTCTCAAGCATTTACGGTACTGTAAGACTAAACAACAACAATAACAACAGATGCACTAAGTTGCTGATTGTTTTGAGAGCTCACTATAGTTAATGGTTGCTGAAGCCTTAATGGCTGCATTTAGTTCATGTTGGAAATTGGCTGTGGGCGACACATTACAAGCCAAGCAGGGTGTGAGAGGAGTTGAAGGAATAGGTTTCTTGTTCTGTTTCACCAAGGCATTCTTATGGATTTGCTCTAGTGAATTTGGGCCAGGTAGACCTTCATTCAAATCCCCTTTTGCTCAGTTGAGTAGTTTCATGGAGAATTAGGAATGTAGCTCACTGAATTACAGTAATTATATCTTATGCTGAATGGGGCTAACTGCCTCCCATGTCCAAGGTATATGTCTATGTTGCTTTTTGCTTCACCGAAGCCCAGCACTGGGTCTCCTTAACGTTCTTTGTGATGGAACCATTGCTAAACAAAGTTATTTCCTCTAGTCAGTTTCATAGCATGGATCTCACTTTCACACACTTGCTCTCAACCAAATCTTTTTCTTAGGAATTCTCAGTCTGTAGCTAGCAGAAACTATGCTCCCTGGAGTACATGCTACATCATCTTCTGCTCAGAAGGCTTAGGCAGTGGTTCTCAACCTGTGGGTCCCCAGATGTTGTTGGACTACAACTCCCATCATCCCTGAGCTCTGGCCTTGCTAGCTAGGGGTGATGGGAGTTGTAGTTCAACAACATCTGGGGACCCACAGGTTGAGAAAGTCTGGCATAGAGGGACCTAGATGATGTCCTCAAAAACTGCTGCCTTTTGTTATGGATTGTTTATTATCCACTGAAACATGCACATGAAAAAAGCAACCTTTTGTTCCTTTTATTTATTTGACTGTGATTCTTTGCATTGCTTACGCTTATTGACTTCTTGGTTAAATAAACCTGTGAGCTGGAGGGAGCCGTGATTAATCTTGCCCTTATTAACCTTTGCCCTCTTAACCAAGTCCCTGAGAGGTAATATGCTAGCCCTCTGGGCTCATTGGGTGGTTAGAGATGGGAATCTGGCAGAGTTTCACTGGGTACCCCAATTAAATCTCTTTCCCATGCACCCACATACTTAAAAACCAAACGTGCTGTTTAGCCTAGGGGATGGTGACAGTTATTCTATTGTGTTTGTCCAGCTTGGTGAAGTGATAGGTCTGATCCGCAGTAAATGGCTCCATGTGGGCTTTAACTATCAACCCACTGAGTGTTGCTTAGGTTATTAGCTGAGGGTGTGTTGCAGCAACCTGTAATCACATAGGGGCTGCCCTTTCCAAGTTGAGCTGCGGGTGCCCTGCTTTCCCTGCAAGAGCTAAAGAACCTGTTCTTGGAAAGCTAGGAGAGAAGAATTAAGCTTCCTCTAGGAGTGGTCTCTTGCTGAGGAAGCTTTTCAAAGCACTGCTTGGGCCAGATGGATCCTGTCTGGAGAGTTGTCTGATGGAGCAACGAAGAAGTTCTCCACCAAACTTCTTCTTGCACTTGCTCAAACTCAAGGCGTTTAAACAACCTCTTTGTAAATCCACACTGTTCAGAATGGCACAGCTTCCCTACTTGCCTTGTCTCTTCCACACCTCTGTCTGGGGTTCTGTTCATGATTCCCTAAGTCACTGGGGTTTTGAGCCTTGATTTGATGGCCAGCCTGAGCCATTTATACCAGGCCGTCCCAAAGTACGTGGAATCAAAATATGACTCGGACAAGACTAATAACAATCTCCCCAATACTTATTTATTAAAAAATTATGCCACTTGCTGTAACAAAAATCTCTAAACTGCTCACAATAAAAACACAACATCCAGTGAATTTTCCTAAAAATGAGAGAAAAAGAAAATGCAGCTGTATCTCATAAATAAAATTAAACAGTACAGGAAAGAAATTTGTTAAGAGGTGTTTAAGGATCATTACTGACTTTGCCTCATGAATTGCTCAAAGGAGAGGATTCCATAGAGTGGGTGCTATTATCAAGAAAGCCCACTTATTCATTGTCACCAAGTAACAAACTGCTTGTTGTGGAACAATGAGCAGGGTCTCCTCAGAAGATCTTACAAGATCAGCTTAGTTTTTTTGAAATGTTCCCTATATTTCAGAAGGATCACACAGGAGAGTTGGAATTTTTCTGTTCTCAGAATAGAATGTGACTTAACTAGAGCACTGAGAGTGTTGCATTCTTTGGAGTTAGAGAAGCATTGCTTCTATATGGCTGCGCCTAACCCATTTTCCCCCTCTACAGAGACACTTCTTCAGAAACTTGGGGTCTATTCTGGTTTATGCTTTCCTGGGAACTGCAGTCTCTTGTTTCATCATTGGGTAAGTTGAGTTTTGAGATACCATTTAGTCTTGTGGGATATAATTTTGGCATCTCTTTATCATCCATTGTTGTGCCTTAGCTTGTCCAGCAAGATCAGTGAGAGTATCTTGGATGCTGTAATCTCTTACCTCTCAAATAATCATGCATACACTGGGTTGCGTGTTTGTCATCAGTAATAAAGTCAGTTCAAAGAGAAGCTCATGCTATTCTCTTGACAGCAATGTATTTTTAAACTTATTTTAATATTTTATTCTAAAATTTGTCATGATGAAGGGCAGGTAACTTTTAAAAACGATAAATTAAAATATTGTACATTTAAAAAATAAATATAATCTAGAACAAGCTGGTTTAAATGCTTCACTGAATTCTTCTTTCTTTTTCCTCCCAGGAATCTTATGTATGGTGTTGTAAAACTAATGAAGCTTGTGGGGCAACTCTCTGATAAGTTTTACTACACGGATTGTCTCCTTTTTGGAGCCATTATATCTGCTACTGATCCAGGTATAGACTTCAGTTTTAAAAAATCATTGGGTTTTTTATGACACCTTTTTTTCCTTTTTACTGTTGTTGTTTATAGGATGAGAAGAAATAGCGTTAGGCAATTGTGTCTGATCTTTCCCGTGTCACAGAAATGTCTTTTCCCCTTCTATAAGGCGTAAGAATTGGAAGATTAAAGTATAAACTCATTACAAAAATCTATAGGAGAAGTGTGGTTGATGGCATTATTATTTTTAAATGCAGTATAAATTTCCTGTCTGGGAGCCTTAAAGATGGGGTAAAATGGCTAAGAAAAATGAAAAATGCACAAGGAGTTTTGCAGTGTGGCTCTCTGCCAAAAACAGTCCTGCAGAGGTAGTGATACAAGCATTTCCTTATCTCTCCCCAACCATAGTTTGTATAGACCTGGGTGGAGGGGGACCTCTTCTGTATCCCTAACAATGTGGGAATCTGCTTGTATGGATTCTTTCCACGCTGTCAGACAAGCATGAGGAGACCTATGCAGGAGGAGCCAGTGGCATTCATGGCCCTTTGTGGAAACTGAGGCAATTTATAAATAATTGCCTCCTCTGACACTTGTTCTGGGGCTTTTTGTGGGCTGCGGGAGAGGATTGGAGGGGGGGTGGAAAGAAGATGGAACATTATATTTCCCCCTCATATTTGTGCCAATATTCTAGGGTGCATTGTGCATCGAATTATGCCTGCTGCAATGCCTGCATTCCATTCTAAGACAAAATTGCAGACTTTGGGGAGGGGGCAATGCTATCTTGTCTTGTCCCCTCCCCCATTACCATCACCCCCTACCATGCCGTTGGGTTTAACACAGAACTTTGTGACAAATTCTGGAGAACTCAAACGTTTGTTCGTGGCTTTTTGGTTGGTTCTAATAAGGCCTTGGGACACGGGTGGTGCTGTGGGTTAAACCACAGAGCCTAGGACTTGCCGATCAGAAGGTCGGCGGTTCGAATCCCCGCAACGGGGTGAGCTCCCGTTGCTCAGCCCCTGCTCCTGCCAACCTAGCAGTCTGAAAGCACATCAAAGTGCAAGTAGATAAATAGGTACCGCTCCGGCAGGAAGGTAAATGGTGTTTCCGTGTGCTGCTCTGGTTCGCCAGAAGCGGCTTAGTCATGCTGGCCACATGACCCAGAAGCTGTACACTGGCTCCATCGGCCAATAAAGAGAGATGAGTGCTGCAACCCCAGAGTCGGCCATGACTGGACCTAATGATCAGGGTCCCTTTACCTTTAATAAGGCCTTAGTGTAGTTTTTGGGGTGTCCCGCCCCCCCCCCTCTGCAATGAACCAACATGGCTATGCACATTTTAAATCTAGGGCAGAGGAAAGGTGCACTATTGCAGAGGCAATACCCCCTTGTGGCAACAGTAAGTGTTTACCATGTACTCGGTGAGATAATGCCAGATGTCTCCACATGAGGTCGTTTGCTGACTAAATGTTCCCCATGTGGGAACTGACAAGGTACTGAGTTGCCTTGTGATAACTTGAGCACATGCAAAGTGAATGTAGGAACTGGGCCTTGGATAGATGTTTAGGAGACCCGGTACTTTTGTGTGTGTGACTGTACTCATGAGTAGAGATGTTAAATTCTTGAGAATAATCTTTTGGAGAATATTCTTGAATATTATTGATTATTGAGGTGTGTACATTTAAAGCAGTGTGTAGACGACACAGAATTTACAGTTTGTGGAGAATATTCTCCAGAGAATTTTATAGCAGATAATATTCTTGAGAATATTCTCCGGAGAATATTTTCACCTCACGTCACTATTCAAGGGTATTGAGTACTATCACCTCCTTTTCTGCTGCCCATAGCAGCCATTTTGTCCTGACATTCGCATCATCTACAGCAAGATAAAAATACTGGGACCTCTTTTTTTAAAAAAAAAAGAAGTAGTACTAATTAGACCTTTCACCAACTGCCAACCTATATTAAATACCTTTGGTTTCATGGTTGTGTTATAGCTTGATAACATTCACTGCATATGAAGTCGGCAGAGAGCTGTTTCTTTCCTGCTCAAAATCACATATACAATAAGACCAATTTTTGTTCTTGTTCTTCTCTTTTCCCAATTGTAGTCACTGTACTGGCAATTTTTAACGAACTTCATGCTGATGTTGACCTCTATGCACTGCTGTTTGGAGAGAGCGTTCTGAACGATGCCGTTGCTATTGTACTATCTTCGTAAGTAAAAAAAAAAAGAGTTTGTGATGTGTTATGTGAAAGACCATTAATACAAAATGAACCAATTCCTGATAGTCTTGTAAATCAGACTTGGAAAGACTGCTGTATTTGCATTTGCCTTGAGATCATTTGCGTGTGGTTGGGATGATAGATGGGAAAGATGCAGCTCCTAAGATAACTAAAGGAGGAAGAATTATGTGGGATAAATATTTTGCTCATTGCTGCTTCTTGTCCCCTCTGTTGCAGTTCTATTGTAGCGTATCAGCCCACGGGAGGAAACATCCATGCTTTTGATGCAGCTGCCTTTTTTAAATCTGTTGGTGTTTTCCTTGGAATATTTAGCGGCTCATTCATGATGGGAGTAGTGACAGGAGTTGTGACAGCTCTGATATCCTTTTTCTGTTGAATGCTCCCAGTTTTTTTGTGTGTTTTTTTTGCAGATGCCCACTCCCTTTTGACTTCATTCTCTGGTGAAAGCAGCATTTCCTCTTATCTGCTACAGGTCTTCTGACTGTAGAATCATAGAGGGCGTCATGCCATTAAAAAACCCAAAAAGCACTTTACTAGAAAACTGGCACTGAAATATAGACAACTTTGTTTTACAGGTAGATCAGTCTGGAGGTACAGTAGTCATCTGCAGGCGAAATCTCCCATCCTAAGAATGCTGGAATAGGGATGAGGGGGGAAAGGCAAGCAGGCAAACTGCGAAGCAAGACAGCCATGAGATTGGATGCCAGGAAGGTTGACAAGCAGAGACTCCCTAGAGCAGTGATGGCCAAACTTGGCCCTCCAGCTGTTTTGGGACTACAACTCCCATCATCCCTAGCTAACAGGGATGATGGAAATTGTAGTCCCAAAACAGCTGGAGGGCCAAGTTTGGCCATCACTGCCCTAGAGGGAGACAAGGAAGCCAAACTGATGTGATCAGAATTTGGCTGCTGCCTAGATCAGGTGTGGGGAATCGTTGGCCTTCCATATGTTACTGAACTACAACTTGCAGGAGCCCCCCAGCAAGCACAGCCAAGGGCCATGGATGATACGAGTTGTAGTATCCTGTAGCAACATTTGGAGAGAGCCAAAGGTTCCTTATGCCCGGCTTAGGCGAATACCCAGCTCTAAGCATTTATAACTTGGCCAGGTCAGGGAGAACCTGTGGTCTGCATTTGGAGCTACAGTACCATCACATGAGTACTAACTCATCACATTCAACCCTTTGGGAAGAGTTCTAATAGCTGCAGAAAATATCTAACGCTGTGAATTTTGCGATTCCTTAACACAATAATCACGTAACAAAGTTCACAAAACTGCATTGCTTCCCCTTACTGGAGACTGCACTCTTTTTTCTGATGTCTTGGAGTACATTCTTGCTGGCTGAAGCTTGTGGCTTTACAGGTAAGATGTTTTGATATATTAACAGGCTCCGGAATGAATAGATTTTGTGCTTATACAGTAATTGGTATTATTATTATTGGCAACATATTAGGTACTCATGTTGTCACCTTTCAAATTACACTTGTGCTGATGTTACAAAGTTGCATAGTATGCATAATATAAAAGCATAATATGAATTTGATTTCTGGCGTAATCTATTTGGCAAAATGTAACATGGAAACGAGTGATGAACATATGATAGTTAGTACTTTATCTTTTGGCCCTGGAAACTCGATTGCCTTCACATTGTAGATGTCCTGACATATATCTCCTTGTAGAAGTCGTGTGTTTTTCCTGGACATGGAACTCCTTTTAATGACCGGAGCTGTTAACATGTCCTCTTTGTAGATCTTCTTTTTTCACAAATGGCTTTTCTAATGTATTTTGCAATGTGAAGACTTCATTGCTGCAATGTCAACAGATGACTGGGTGGTTGGAGTGCTCTTTATTTATTTTTATTTAATATAGGATTTTAATAGGTCCACACCGGGTTTGGATCCAGTGGATTTTTGACTTTGTGGTATGGCATGGGGATCTGTTCTTCAGTCTGCTTTTGATACCCCCCATCAGTTTAAAAAAGAGTTGCAATGTAGCATGGAGTCAGGGGCCTGCTTTTCACAAAACACTGGGTGGCAAAGAGCAATACCACGGCTTTTTGGATTCCCAGCTGTAGATTTTATTCTCATTGCCTTTATAGCAGAGAGATTCACAACACATAAACCTTAAGAGGAGCCAAGGGAGTGGATGCCTTGTGTTCATTGTTGTTGAAAGGAGCAGAAAGCCTAGCAGAAAACAGACTTGTGTTTTCATAGAATTGTAGATTTAGAAGGGACCCTGAGGGTCATCTAGTCCAACCCTTGCAGTGCAGGAATATGCAGCAGTCCCATACAGGGATTGAACCTGCAACCTTGGCATTATCAGTGCCATGCTCTAACCAACCGAGCCTTCCAGGTTTTACTTGCATTTCTCCAATATAAATAGCTGATTTGCCGGCCATCCAGTTCTTGGCCAGTGCTGATAAAATTCACGCAAAGCCCTTGCATGCCAAGCCCATTTGGGGTTGATCTCTCCATATAAACATACCCAAGAGAGACTCTTTTAATCTTGCAAACCCTTAAGAAATATGAGGCACAACCCTGGGATTTGTTCCTGGCAACAGGACTGAATCATGGAGTATATATCTGCCTGCCTGCCTTTGGAAGAGTGCAGAATGATTTCCCTCACCTAAAAATTAACAGAACCTGGTCCCTGCACCCATGGGATTATGGGACTACCTTTCCAGTACAGATGGCAAAGCGTTGATGCAGAATTAAGCCCCGTTACTTGTCATTGGAACACAGGGCAGGCTCACTGGAAAAGATAACCCACAGAGATAGCAAGTATATATCAGAATGTAATGCTTCAGGATTTAAAGAAGATTGATATGAATACTAAGTCAGAAAAGAGATGATGTCTGCATTTAACCTAATGCTGCTTCTTGTTCTGTTTCTCTTGGCAGGCGTGGTATCTGTCCTGTTCTGTGGAATCACACAAGCTCACTATACGTACAATAATCTGTCTGTTGAATCAAGAAGCCGAACCAAGCAGGTGAAAGAATGTCTTCTTAGTTTTGCTTTCTCTCTCTCTCTCTCTATATATATATAATAAGGCATGCTCCTCTTCATTCATTTTGAATGAAGGCTGCTGATACCTGGTAGAAATGGTTAATCTCACGGTTGATGAATGCTTGATTAGGTGAAATACACAATTGGGAGGGTCTTATGTACTCCTGCACTTGCAAGTCTGATTAGTACAATCTAGAGAAAGTATTTTGGACAGTAATATGAAAAGTGTGTGTCAAGAAATTACGGTAGTTGCTTTCATTGCTTTTTCACCACGCTAATAAGAGTGCATTAAAAGCTTGGTGGCGGCGGCTTCTTCTTCTTCTTCTTCTTTAAAATCTTTTAGTACCTTAGATTTGCTCCCAAACCAGAAAACTACACAAGCAAATTTACAGTTGGCTGTCTCTGTGCTTTCGCACACTTCTTGGGCAGAGAAATTGTTTTTTTAAAAACAAGGTGTGCCCACAGCTATCTGCATGCATGCCGCTTTCGTATTTAATTGGGAACTGTTGTTTACTGCCAAGTTGCAATTCCTAGCACCCTCAGCAAACTACCATTTCCATGATTTTATGGCAGAGGGGGTGAAAAGTGCTTTACAATGTATGTAGTGCATGCTGCTTTAGATGGTTTGTTCAGAATAGGCTGCTCTGAAAAGCTAGTGTTCCTCTTGATAAGACATATATATTGCGTTGAATTCAGTTGGCAGACTTCATGTTTTTTCTCCCTTCCCTAACTTCCTTTCCAGCTCTTTGAAGTGCTGCACTTCCTGGCTGAGAACTTCATATTTTCTTATATGGGCTTAGCACTCTTCACTTTCCAGAAGCATATATTCAGCCCCATTTTCATCATTGGAGCTTTCGTATCCTTTATTGGGTTCTTCTGCATTATAACATGTTTCTCGGCAGTGTTGCACTTCTGAGAAGCCAGTCTTGAAAGGGGAGGGGGCGGATCTTTGGAGCAGCTAAGATAAAGGAACTAAAACAGGATGAGAAAGGGGGAAGCCCTGTTTCCCCCAACAGGTACCTGTGCACCTATAGGGAGAAAACGGGCCTTTAGCACCTTGTGTGTCTAGTAGTACTTTCCTGCAAATGCCATGGTAAGAATACCGCCCTCTTAACTAGGCTGACTTCTGGGGCTTAGAGCCAGGGATCCTGAGGTGCAAATAACAAGTAAGAATTAGATATTTGCAGAGGAAAATGGGAAGGTGAGGGAAAAGGTAAGACCCTCCCATTAGCCAGTTCTCGCTGCACTTGAGGAACAAACAGATACACAGAAACCATGTCTTCCTTGTAACCCGAAGCTCTGCTCTCTGAGGTAACTGCAACCTAATTCCTCTTGACAGTACTTTCCACCCAACCTTCCACTGATTTGGTGGCACACCTGAGACTTCTCTGTTGGCCCCTGTGTTATAACGTTACAAGAATATTATGTGGAAACCTTATGTTAGGCTTTTTTTAAAAAAAACCGTCTCAGTACGATGATAGCTTAAAATCCTTTAAGTTGTGCAATGAATGTTAATAACAGTGGAATATCCTAACATACTGAATTTCCCCTGAGCAAACGGCCAAGGCTCTTGTTTGTTTTTGCTGGCATTCTTAAGAAACGGAAAGCAGCTTTATCCATGTGGTGTGTGTGAAACGGGCAAGCGGTCTCAAGTTCAGTCCCTGGCCTCTCCAGGTACGAACTGGGAGAGAACCATGTCTAAAACCCTGGTGAGCTATAACTAGCCACTGTAGGTCATGCTGGGACTATATGGAGCAATGGTCCTGACTCACTTTAAGGCAGCTTCCAAAGGTAAGGAGTGAAGAGGATCCTGGTAAGGTTCACACATATGTGCACAGTTCACGAGTAAGAATCATAGAATTGCAGAGTTGGAAGAAGGGACCCAGCAAAGCAGCTGTCTCATATGGGGATCGAACCTGCAACCTTGGCGTTATCAGCACCACGCTCTTAATTGAGCTATCCGGGCTGTGCAAGAATTTTCCTTGTTTTTGAAGAGACCACACCAGTTCTTCCTCTTCCATTTTATCTCCTCTAAGCACTGTTTTTTTGGCCTTATGGAGCAGCTCAAAAGCTGCCTGTGTGAAGGTTTAAGAGGAGGAAAGTGCCCACATGAGAAATTTTGCCCTGTAGGAGTGAGCGTTTCTACCCCTCATATGAATGCTTATGTGACACAGACTCTGTTCAGTGTGAATGCAATGCTAATACAGTGGTACCTCGGGTTACAAAAAACACCTCAGGTTACAAACTCCGCTAACCCAGAAGTAGTACCTCGGGTTAAGAACTTTACCTCAGGATGAGAACAGAAATTGCGTGGCGGTGCAGCAGGCCCCATTAGCTAAAGTAGTACCTCAGGTTAAGAACGACGTGTCACAGACTTTCACTTGAGTGTGTTTGACTCAGCAGTGAGGGAAAGCCATGTGGGAGTTAAGTGCACTCTTAACTCTCTCTTTCTTTAGGGTACCTCAAACAGAATAGCAGCAAACAGGCTTCTCTGTACTGGAGGGTTGTTAAGCAAGGGCTGCCTCCCCCCCCTTCTTAAAAAATACACGCAAAGACAGCTGTAAGGGAGCAATAGTTACAGTATAGAGATACTGGCTTTACCTGTTCAGAGCCACATAACAGCAGGTTTCGAAAGAACAGGAAAAAGGGTATTTCCTGGGTTGGAACAAAACACTTAAGTTTAAAGAAACTACCTGATCTTAGTGTGGCGTAGATAACAATATTGGATCCTTAACCAAAAGGTGCTGTTAGATAGCTGTTTTCCTGGGACGAGCTGCACACATCTACCCTCTTTCATTCTTCTTGAATCTGGGCAGAAGGCACAAGATCAGCTGGAATTTCCAGCACATGCTGATGTTTTCAGGTAAGACGATAAGATGAAGCTTGTAATCTTATCTCATCTACAACACAAAGTTCCCATCTGTAGATACAGGTATCACAGATATATAGCCAGGGTTTTTGTGGGAGGGGGGCAGGATTTTTTTTTGGGGGGGGAGAACCTCAGTTTGCTGTGTATTTTTATTGATTTTTATTGATCTGGGCTTGTCTCCTACCCTCAAGGGCCTCCTCTTCTCTCTCTCTCTCTCTCTCTCTCTCTCTCTCTCTCTCTCACACACACACACACACACACACACACACACCAAACTTCACAAAGGGTGACTATTTTTTCAAGAAATAGCTTCATTGTTTCCTGTAAAGTCCATCAGATTTATTTATACCCCCCACTTCTTGAGAAGTGTTGTAGGGGCAGAAAGGTTTGAAGAGGGGGGGGGGGGAGCCAGAGCAGGCCTTGAATACAGTTGTAATGCTGCTTGCCACCTTGGATCGATATCTAAAATAATAAAAAGAAATAAATGCCTTATAGTGGCTCAGGATGGGGAGGACGGGTTTTGCGTTTCCCTACCCTGTGGCTCTTGTGATGTTGTATCAACTGCTCTTTGTCGAGGTTTCCAAACTCTGCAAAAACCCGGTAGCAGGCTAAGTTGCACATGTCTTGTTGCTCCGCTGATTAACAACCTCTCTCAAGAGACCTGAGCAGAAACCTGCTTCCTTTGCGTAACATAATTAGTTACTCAGAGAGCATATTTTAGGGCATCTTAATGGGGAACTGACAGCTTATTTTTGGAATGGAATGCCAACAGCCCTTAACACTTAGCTGAAGCGACATATCCTCTTGGGGAAGGGCCCATAGTTCAGCGGTAGAATATCTGTGTTGCTTGCAGAATGTCCCAGCATCTGCAGCTAAGACTCTCTGCTTGACAAAGTCCTGGAGAGAGAGATGGCTGGTCCATGTGATTCATACTGGACTAGATGTGCTTCTTATGTTCACTGCTCCCCCCAAGTCTATATGACTTGGGACGAAAACACCTTAGCATTCCAACTCTAGGTTTGAGGGGGAAGTATCATACAAAACAGCTCTTGTATTGTCAGGTTTTACATTCCTCTCACTTGTTTATCTACAGGACTTCGAGGAGCCATGGCATTTGCTCTAGCCATACGAGACACCGCAACTTATTCTCATCAGATGATGTTCTCCACCACACTCCTCATTGTCTTCTTCACTGTTTGGATCATTGGCGGAGGCACAACGCCCATGCTCTCATGGCTAAATATAAGGTGCCCATGTTGAATCTAAACTCTACCTTTTTCAGCGTCACGTTTACATTTTTTAAATAACAAGGAAATGACGCGAACTGCGTGATAAGTACAAAACCAGTGCCGTATGCATTCGATGTTTGACCTTGCATCATAGGAGAATAACTGCTTATAACAGAATTGCATAACAGCAAAATCTTGCTGTTCATTCAGGGGTCGAACATTTTGCTTGCTTCTTAACACCTAGTCATGTTTGAGGTCTGTGTGGGGTTTTTGCAGGGTTAGGTTACCAAGATCGTGGTAGCTCACAATAAGTGGCCACAGTTAAATAGCAGAACCCTATCCTCTGTTATAACTTGTGGGATGCTGGTGCCTATCAAGTAACATGAGAAGCTCATATAGCCTACAAGGGGTGTGGGGCATTTAAGAACCTTCCTCTGCAATCAGTTTGCCTGGCACAGTTCAGATACGTTTCTGTAAGGCGATACATACAAGCAGAACATTTGTACAAGGGGCGGAGACTGTTTTACTCTTCTATTGCAAGTTAATTATTTATAGGCTTTGTACTTTCCCGACAAACAGCTTCTGGCGTGGGAGCAATATGTAGTCAGATGCTGGAGAATTGGCAAAATTGCTTGTAGCTTGTAGTGTACTTCTTGTGATCCTGTTTGATCTTAATTTGTCATCTAGTAATTTCCCATTTTCATAAGTTTCCAATGAGGTTAATAGGGGTTGTGGAAGCCCATTGACAAGAAGAGGACTCTGGTTCTGTACTGTGCTAAATGGCTTTTCATAACGAGAAGAGTTTGGATTTGATATCCCGCTTTATCACTACCCAAAGGAGTCTCAAAGCGGCTAACATTCTCCTTTCCCTTCCTCCCCCACAACAAAAACTCTGAGGTGTGTGAGGCTGAGAGACTTCAAAGAAGTGTGACTAATCCAAGTCACCCAGCAGCTGCATGTGGAGGAGCGGAGACGCGAACCCGGTTCACCAGATTGAGTCTACTGCTCTTAACCACTACACCACACTGGCTCTCCTACAAGCCTACTGCTATCTAAATAGACCTGTTCGGTTTTCTGTATTCTTGCCAGTGTATCATAAGCAAAGATGTTGCAAAAGTGTCATTTCCTCTGTTGCACATCTGTCCTTCCCTCACCCCTTTGCCTAACCCAGCAATGTTTTTGAATGTTTCCTGGCTCTCTCTTACAAGTTCACCGTTAGTTATGCACCAGGTTATGCACCCCATCTGGAGGGGAAGCAAAAAAACCCCAAAACACTTAGTGAGGAAAACGGCTTAGCTTTGCAGTTACAGATATGGATGTGTCTGTCCATGCTGTAGGAAACTGGAATGTGAGCTCTTCCTTGAGAGTGCTAGGTAGGCTTTCTTGACATTGACTGGTTTACCAGGTCTGACACTTATTTGTTGCTGTATTTGCTCCTAGCATGATGAATAGGAAATATTTAAGTGATTGCTGTGCTGAATTGAAGGAGTGAGAGGCTGGGCCACTGATTTCAAACTTAATATTGGTACTCTTCCTGGAAACAAGTGTCACAGTCCTTTCATTTGTGCCACAGGCATGGGAATGTACTTCAATATTGGGCGAGCATTCTAGAACTCTCGATACAGTTCAGTGTAACATACCTTCCTTTTCATTAGGTCTGCTAGCCTCAGTGTGCTAAATTTGACCTTAGAGCTGCAGAAAAAATAATTGCAAGCCCCCATCTGCATTATCATATCACTTTTAAACAGCCATGCTTTCCTGCAAAGTGCAGATGAGGCTTCATGAGATGAAACCTTCAGTCCAGGAGATGGCAGTCATGTGCAACATTAGAATACCATGCGAAAGAAAGTTGGTTGTTCATCGAGATCCTGCTGCAGAAAATGTCTCTCTGTACATTGCAAGAGAGTGGGATAGTGGCTGATAGCTGAGGATTAGACGCTCAGGACTCTGCACAGTAGGAATTGGAAGGTTGGTCTTGACTTCGCATGCCTGGCAGTTTGCTGCAGAGGTACACAACCTGTAGCCCTTTAGATGCTGTTGGACTAAACTCTCATCATCCCTGACCATTGGGTGTGCTGGCTGAGACTGATGGGAGTTGGACAGCAACATCATCTGGAGAGACGCAGGTTCCCCAACGCTGTAATGTTTGCTGGAAGAATTATGTCTGGCTGAAGGTGCAGTGTCTGTTTCAAACTATCGCTAGCAAGCACAAATGTGGAAACTACTGATAGCACTTCCATGAGACATAGTGCCAATGCACTGCTACCGTCCTACCCTCACTTAGCAGTTGGAACTCTGTGGGACTTAGAATTGTAGAGTTGGAAAGGACCAGGAAAGTCATCTGCAATGCAGGAAGCTTTTGCCCAACATGGGGCTCAAACCCACAACCCTGAGATTAAGAATCTCATGCTCTACCAACTGAACTATCCCAGCTTCTAAATAAATGCATGAGATCAAGTAGCTATTGTGACATGGCTATCTGTAACGAGGTTATAACTGTCTGTTGTGACCCACTAGTCTGTATGCAATGAGTGCAGTTACATTTTAAGTAATGCATGAATAGGAGAGTTTAAAATCCGGTTGTCTTCAAAACCTCTTGCAGTTCACCCATCTTCAGAGAGAAGGGGCTTGAGCCAGGAAACCAAAAAACCACTGGCAGCGTTTTCTTCTGAAGAAAACAGCTGACTAAGCTTGTTTTCCTGGTAGTTCTCAGAAGAAATTCAACTAAACTGCAGCTAAATTCTGGTGTTCATTATGACCTAACGAAAATGAACTTTCATTTTTAAAATGATTGCTTTTGGAAACAAGCAGTTGCCTTAAGCATCTGTTATATGTTTGGTCTTTTTAGAGGGGTGGGGAACATATTGGGGTATGGAAAGGAAATGGGTACATTTGAAGTGTCTGTAATTTCCTCCATTTACAATGTTTACACTGTGAATTCCATTGCTTATGTAGTCAAAACAGCAACACACACACACACACACACACACACACACACACACACAGGGTGTATCAGTAATGTTGAGGAAATTCCAAGGTTTGCAGAAGTACAGTTTTTTAAAAGAGGAAAGAAAAAAAATCCCATAGAGGCTGGGGAACTCCAAAAACAGTCCAATGGGTAGTGCATGAGACCCTTAATCTCAGGATCGAGGGTTTGAGTCTCACATTGGGCAAAAGACTCATGCATTGCAGGGGTTGGACTACAGTTCTATGATTCTCTACGAATATGCTCATTGGCCATGGGCACTGTTTCTCTGAAGGCGGAAAATGAGAAGGCGGAAAATGAGGCGGAATGGCTGGCGCAGCAGTAAGTTAAACTGCAAACCACCGCCCCCTCCAAGCCGCCCGGTTGGGCACTTACCTGTGGGTGTGGTGCGCCAGCCAGGCGAGTGGGGCAGGGGGCGTAACACCCCCTGCGTGACGCAGAAGTCGCATCCCGCCCACAACACCTCCCCTCTGGGAGGAGGAGAGGCTTTCTTTACCAATATGCTCATTGGCCATGGGCACTGTTTCTCTGAAGACTGCTGGAGACTGGAGTTCTGAGCCCTTGGAGGGGGAAGCTGGCAAGTTGTTCTAAACCAAGTTTTGCCTGTTTATTCGGGTTCGTTTTGCTGTTTAGAGGCAATTGCACATGCCAAGCTTCTGCTTGTGCAACTAACTGAACCCAAGTCCCATGAACACAAGGGTTTCAGTCTCTCTTCTGCATTTGTGCGTGAGCCAAATACTTCCCTTCACATATAAGAGGTCAGGGGATCTGCAACACGATATACAGTTAGGACACTTTGGGGTCAAGGAATGGGACAGAAGGGCAGTTGCACCCTTTCTCTGTCTTTGCTGATGACACTGCTATACTCTCGAGTCCTTATTAGTTATCAGTTACTAAGAAACTCCTATTGTGTTTAAGTATACACCAGCATTTGAACCTATATGACCTGGCTGCCACGGTCTGTCTGTGCTATAACAGTTCACATCTAAATCTAGTCCATCCATCTAGCAGGGGGATCTTAGCATGTAAGAAGATACATTATCAGACTCTAGTTCTCCTTATCAGAACATTCTTAGAATCTTCAGCCATCTAGCTGAACTTTCTTCCCCAGGAAGCGTCAGTTTCTGAATGTGTCAGTTTAACCAGCAGGAAGGTTAGGGCATATGTCTGTATAGATATATATTGGGTTTTCTTTGTGGTTTGTTTTTCCCCACCTTGTTTTGCCACTAAGCTATGGTCATGTGGCAGTACTGAGCAGTAACGGGGAAGTTAAACTGGAAAATCACAGTTGGGGTTCCCAAGCACGGGAAGGGAGCCGAAACCTGAGAAAGAGGACCTTGAGGGGAGTGGGAGAGACAAATGGGGACGGGGGAGAAGCAAAACGCATTTGAGAGAAGGCGCAGGAGTCAAGAAAGGAGAGTGCAACCAGGAAAATAAGGAGGGGGTGGAAGGAAAAGACTGTTTCACATAAATTGGCAGAGAAGCACTGAGGGAAGAGTCAGGAGGGAAGGAGTTACAAGCAGAGGGCTTGAGTGAAGAGGAACCTAAGAAGACTGTAGAACAGGCATAGGCAAACTCCGGCCCTCCAGATGTTTGGGACTACAATTCCCATCATCCCTAGCTAACAGGACCAGTGGTCAGGGATGATGGGAATTGTAGTCCTAAACATCTGGAGGGCCGGAGTTTGCCTATGCCTGCTGTAGAATATAGGAATTGCAGCCATAGGCGTCTGGTTTGCTGCATTCTCCTTACGTTCTGGCTTTCCTTTTAAGTGTATAGCACTTGTATTTTTTATGTTTGTGTTTGCAAATGTGCTGAGGCCCTAGGGAGGGGCTTGTTTGAGTGGCAACGAGAGAGAGAGAGAGAGAGCTCATATTTGTTGTTGCACCCTGGAGTGTTGCCTGCTACATATGCCTAAAACATTTATTATTTCCGAAAGAATGATGGAATTGGTATTACACTAGCATTTCTCTTCTGATTTTATTGAGGTCTTTTTGTTGTTGTTTTTTAACATTTTAGTATTATGGCTGGGTGTGTGGGTGTGTGGGTGTGTTTGTGTGTGTGTGTGCATAAAGCTGCCCTAAGAAACTTTTTGGGAGGGGTGGGGTGGAAGGCAGGGTAAAAATCTATAATTAAATAAATTCCATTCTTGTGCTGTACTAGAGTTGGCGAACATGTTCCATCGGTGGAAGAGATGAATGAAAGCCGCTGGCTGTACTTCAGGTGACAAATAATAGTTCCATTGGTAATGAGCTTTACCTGACGCTTGGCTTTCTTCATCTTTCTAACCTAAGGTGTATGCACTCTCTGTCTGCTGTTGCATGTCTTGCCTCTTAATGCTGCAGGATTCCTGGATTTTCTGCAAACCTTGCTTCATGTGGGTTGAAAGAATGCAGTAGCTGTTATCTACAGTCTCTTAACCTATAAGTTAAAAGGAGTGCAAAGATTTAGAATGTAAACATGCATACAGGGAAGTCTTGCAATTCAGATAGAAATTGTGGTGCGTACTTTGGCTAAATTAGAACTTTTCTGAATTAATACCTGAACTTTTGCTGTGCTGTTCTTGTGAAGCACCAAGAATTTCATCCTTCATTATAGCGTATTAAAGCAAGCCAGTCTGATCTGGAAAATTGACATTTGTTTCTTAAGCACAGTGTACACAAAAGATGCCCATAATGGTTGACTACCTAGTAACTAGGGACGTTGGTGGCGCTGTGGGTTAAACCACAGAGCCTAGGACTTGCCGTGCTCCTGCCAACCTAGCAGTTCAGAAGCATGTCAAAGTGCAAGTAGATAAATAGGTACCGCTCCGGCGGGAAGGTAAATGGTGTTTCCGTGCGCTGCTCTGGTTCGCCAGAAGCGGCTTAGTCATGCTGGCCACATGACCCGGAAGCTGTACACCAGCTCCCTCGGCCAATAAAGCAAGATGAGCGCCGCAACCCCAGAGTTGGTCATGACTGGACCTAATGGTCAGGGGTCCCTTTACCTTTACCTACCTAGTAACTGTTCTAATAACATTCTTCCGGAACATCAATTCTAAGCAAATGCAAATATTTGCATTAAGATATTTTTTTTTGTATGAATGTTATACTGGGGTGCAACCAGCTTGTTTTGTTTTTGTTTTACTTAAAATTGAACACAATAGGCTATTATTATTATTATTATTAAAGGTAAAGGTACCCCTGCCCGTTCGGGCCAGTCTTGACAGACTCTGGGGTTTGTGCGCCCATCTCACTCTATTGGCCGTGGGCCAGCGCTGTCCAAAGACACTTCCGGTTCACGTGGCCAGCGTGACAAAGCTGCATCTGGCGAGCCAGCGCAGCACACGGAACGCCGTTTACCTTCCCGCTGGTAAGCGGTCCCTATTTATCTACTTGCACCCGGGGGTGCTTTCGAACTGCTAGGTTGGCAGGCGCTGGGACCGAGCAGCGGGAGCGCACCCCACCGCGGGGATTCGAAATGCCGACCTTTCGATCGGCAAGCCCTAGGCGCTGAGGCTTTAACCCACAGCGCCACCCACGTCCATTATTATTATTACTTCAATATAAAAACACAACAATACTTAACATGGCACCAAACAAAAACAATACCCCCTACAGTTTAAAAGGCCATAGGTTGTTTAATTAGCCAAGGTCAGGGAGAAGAGGAATGTTTTTACATGGTGCCTAAAGATATGTAACAAAGGTGCCAGATGAACCTCCCTGGGGAGAGCATTCCACAAATGGGGAGCCACCACAGACAAGGCCTGTTCTCACGTTGCCACCCTCTGGACCTCTCTTGGAGGAGGCACATGAAGAAGGGCCTCAAATGATGACTGCAGGGTCTGGGTCAGTTCATATGAGGAGAGGCAGTCCTTGAGGTATTGCAGCCCTGAGTCATTATGCACCGGAGTGGTTGCATAATATCGTACTGTAAAGGTTTTTGGAAGATTTAGTTAGGGTGGTATTTAGCTGGTATGTGATGCAATACCCACTTCCATTTTCAAAGGACAAACATGGGGAGGGAATTGTTATTTAAATTTGCATTTAATGAAAGACTTCCAGGCACTTAAAAGTAAAAGGTGTTTGTTTGCAGCGTTCCCCTTCCATGAATGGAGAATCTCCTTCCTTTTGTGGAAGGTGGAGGTTCCTGCTGTAAGAACAAGATAAAGTGATTTTTACTAATCCCTGCTTTTCCTCTGCTGCCCTCCTCTGCTGTTCTGGAGATTTCCTCAACCTTCCAAAGCAGATTTTTGTGAGTGGAAGGTCATCCGAAAAGGGGTTAGATAGATTTTGCTTGGGAAGCAGTTCTAGAGTTTGGAAGCTGCCACCAAGAAGCACCTTTATTTGGCGTCCACCAAGTATGCATCAAGCTTTGGTGGGACAGGAAGAGGAGTTTCTCTTGAACACCTGAAAACCTGGACAGGCTGATGTTGGGAGATGACCATATTTATGACCAAGTAGAGTAGTCCCAAGTCTTGAAGGGCTTTGTAGTTCCTTATCAGTACTTTGAGTTGTCCCCAGAAACAGACTGGTAGCCAGCGAAGCTGTTGTAACAAGGTAGTCGTGTGCTTTCAAGAAATAGCAGTTGCGTAATGGAAAGGGATGTGAAAGTTAAGTTGAGAAGATACTTTTTCAGGCAATGAAGGAATTGTGGGAAGTAGGGGGGAAATTGGAGATGTGACCATGTGATAAAACAAGGGCTTCTTTCCCCTTTTCTTTTTGAAAATACAAACTGTTGTTTGAGGGGATTTTACTCTCTTGGGTACGCTAAGAAAAGCATCAACACGAGGAGCTTGCCATAGTGATTTTAGCAAGTGCATACCCTTGCCTCTTTCCCCCAAATGCAGTATGGGAGCATCCAGTCTTCTATGGACCAGTACTGACAGTACTTAAGAAAACAAAAGTGAAGATTACCATCTTCAGTTGGGACTTGCAGGGGGTGAAGCTGTTCTTGCTTGACTCACTGGCAATTGCTCAGCGAAGCTCAAGAACTGCTGTGCCAAAGGGTATTCTATATATAAAAAACTACTCTCTTTTGGTCCTGCCACTTGAGAACCTTCAGCTGGAGAAATCAAGAACTGTAACTGTCCTATTCTATCCTTCTGGGACATATGGTTGATTGAACATTATCCAGCAGGGGAACTGACACCATATTTGCCCTATACTTGGAATTGCTGTGTTCTGCTTGGTCACTGATGGCTTTGTCTTTCCATGCTTTAAAAATGTGTGCTGTTTTGAAAAACAACTTCCTCGTGGTTTGCTCTCTTGTAACCTTCTGCAAACTGATCTCTTCTTGGGTTTCTAAGCAACGGGATCTTAACTCTCTGCTTTTGCCCTGCGGCTCCTTTCACCCAAAGTATCTGAACCTTCAAAACTGTCACAAACCAGCTGTTTTGGGGATACAATTCCCATCATCCCTGACCACTTGCCCTGCTAGCTAGGGATGATGGGAGTTGTAGTCCAAAAACAGCTGGAGACCCAAGTTTGGGAAACCCTGATTTTATACCAATGTCCCATTGTCTCACTGGCCAAAAAAAAAAACAAAACACCAGGGGCAGATGAAGCTTAAGTACATCTTGCTGAAACTAAGCAGATCTAGGTCTGGTCAGTACCTGGATGGGTGACTACCTGGGAGATGGTAGGTAGGTAGGTAGGTAGGTAGGTAGGTAGGTAGATAGATATAGATAGATAGATAGGTAGGTATAGATATGGTTTTATGTCAGAAGAAACATGTGATATAAATATAAGAAAATAAATATGTCGTGAACCCATCATAACAGAGGAATTGTAATCTACATATTAAATCATATAAGGAAAACAAGCTGATGTGATGCTCCAAGCTAGCGGACATGACAATCAGCATTCTCTCTCTCCAAAATAAAATGCTACTGCAGCTTTATAAAGTGATTCCTTGCCCAGAGTTTTGAAGTCTGGCAGCAGTGTTCAACTTGCAGTAGTTGGTGTGATGGGGCTTATCCTGACAGTGGCTGCAAAGAATCCTGTAGATTACAATAATCCTTCTGAAACTTCTTGCAAACAAAGTGTTCAGCCACCCTTTTACAATGGCGCCAAGCCCAGTTTAAAGGGCATTACAAGTTCACGTAAGCACACAGTATTCTGCATCCTCCCCTTGATGTTGTTTCGTTTTGTTCTTTGGCAGAGTTGGAGTTGATCCAGATCAAGACCCGCCACCCACCAACGACAGCTTTCAAGTCCTTCAAGGAGTGAGTAGCTACCTTTCTCCATAGGTTAATGAGATGCTGGAATCGTACTTCGACAAATCACAAGTGCTAATTGCATGCAAGAGGCCAAAGTCCATAAGGTCTCTTATTACTTTCTTTTATCACATGAAAATCAGAGCAAAAGTTGCAATTACTGGAAACCTGAGCTCATTCAAACCAGTTTCTTCTTGGTTACTAAAGGGGCATAGCAAATGCTTATATAGAAGAGACGCAAAAGTAGCAAAAAGGATGTGGAGTCTTTGGGGGTTTTCTACTGCTAGGATTTGGGACAACCCTGGGGGATATTTAAGAAAACAAAACAATGCTCAGGTCAATTAGGGGCAAGCCCAGACCAAATGGGGAAGTATGGCATTCAGATTTAGGCAAACTGGGCTAAAGGGTTCCTCTCTGTAACAGTTCTGGTGCTTTTGTCCATTCCAGCATTCTATTCATCATCACATTAAACAGAGTTCTATTGCATTCAAAATATGCTCAGTAATCTTTTTGCTAATTTCCCCCCCTTGATAGTTAAAATGCAGTGCAATATCCTCCTGGAGCACCATGATTCCGGGCCCAAGGTAGATAACAAATATCGCACCTCTAGGTACATATGTTACAATGCAGGTTGGCATATAACATGTGATCAGGGACACGTGTAGGCTTGGTAACATAGCATGAAGGAGAGCATAAGGGACAGACCTAATGCCCAGTAGAGAAACATCTTATATCTGTTCCTCCTTTGTGTAGGTCCATATGGCCATGGTCACCATCTCTTCCATTCATAGGCGCCGACTCCATGGGGTCTGAGGGGGCCCGAGCCCCCTCAAAAATTCGTTTGGGGGGGCTCTGCCCCCCCAATAATCTCGGGCACCCCTCCAGCAGAGCGCCGCCGCCGCCCCTCCCCCAGCCCAAAATGCACAGGGTCGGGCTGCATGCCTCCTGCCCTCCCTCCCGAGCAAAAGCTCCACCCAATTTCCTTCAGAGCTGATTAATAGGCGCAGCACGCTCTCCCCTATTCACTCATGAGGAGGTGGCGCCACTTTATCTGCATATTCATGAGCTTATTTATTATTCATGAGCTTTCACGGCCCCCCCCCCAATATTTTTTATAAGTCGGCGCCCCTGCTTCCATTTTCCATGCCCAACGAAAGTGAAGACTACCATCTTCACTTGGGCGCGAAGCTGTTCTTGCTTGACTCACTGGCAATTGCTCAGCAAAGCTCAAGGGCTGCTGTGCCAAAGGGTTCACCTCTTTGTATTTCTATATAGAACACTGGTCTTCTTCTTCTTCTTCTTGACAGGAGGGTCCAGATGCTGAAAGAAGGAACCGGACAAAACAGGAAAGTGTTTGGATCTTCAGGCTGTGGTACAGCTTTGACCACAAGTATCCTTTTCGAGCTGTTAGAAACCGCTTCGAACAAGTGGTAGCCACTGGCTCTTTATAGCTGGTCTCTAGGATGAGAGTGGACAGCTAGGATGAGAGTGGTCCAGCAAGAGCAATGGGCAAATAGCTCAGTTGGTTAGAGTGTGGCGCTGAGGTGGGACTAGATGACCCGCAGGGTCCCTTCCAACTCAATGATTCCATGAAATGAAGGCACCACTTAACTCACAAATGGCCTAACCAGCAGCAGTTCCCAGCAATAGGAAACTCCAAGAAATGGAGGGAGGAGGGAAGTTGCCAGAGGCCAGCATCAAGTAAAAGATTACTTCCCAGAAGGCCAGTCAGCCAGGAAGAATTTGGGGAGCCAGGTGGCTTTCCCGATCCCAACCTTTTTACCTCTCTCCCTAACCTTCCCCAGTCACACGATCATCTTCACATGCGGAACAAAATCTGGAAATAACCTTCCTCTGGTGGCTTCATGAAGCCAGTGTCGCAACGCAGAGCATGACACATCGTCTCGTTCTTCAGGGCACATGAAGAGTGAGGTTAATGCTAGCCAGTGCCAGGAACAGACTAGCATTGCATAACACAGCGCCCTGGTCTGTGTGTTGCAAGGAAAAGCTGTTGCCCGGGTGCCATGTCCAGCTTTTTCTGCATGAACACGCCGGCTGCCTCTAAGCCCCCTGATCAGGCAGCTTTGAAATAATGGCATGTGACACGGGGACAAATAGAAGAAGATACCTTCACCCCGGTATGTCTCCCCTTTATCACATACACAGCCCAACAAGACAACGACAAGAATCCACCAACAGCATACGAATCAATATGGCTAACCTGATTCAAAAACACCCACCCACCCCACTCACACACGAAAACAAAGTTCACCACAGCCAATCACAAACAAGCAACCACACCCTAGGTCAACCCCAATGTCTCTCACCACCAAAGGAACACAAGCGAATAGCAAAGAGAACCCGCACAAACGACGCTGACACAAAACCCCACACATACATTAAGCAAATTAGAAACATCGCCTCCCGACCCCACCCCAACTCGCCTTTCCCCCCTCCACCTCTCCCCCTTGTCCCCCTAATGTAACGCTTATATCTCAGCAAATGAAACTGACCTATGGAAAATGTAACTTGAAAGAAGAGACATTGCACATAACTTTATAAACCAAGAAAACTTTAATAAAAAAAAACTTGTTTACAAAAGCAATTTAAAAAATGAATATAGCCATGATGAATCGGGGTAGAAGTATTTTTTTTTTAATCGTTTTTACTAAGGCGTGTTTCTTTTCCTTAACAATGCATTAAAAGTTACCTCAAGCCCATTCTCACACACAGTGGCCCTCCGCTCGTTACGACTCTTCCAAGTTGGTGTGGCTTGATAGCGCGTTGCTTAACGACTCCCCAGGTTTATGAGGTCAGTGTGTTTTCCCCATTGAGTTAACAAACGTGTTTTCTTTAGCTACAGTAAAAAAAACTTGGGCGCACACTGCAGTGCTCTTCCATTTCTGAAATGTGGTAGAAGCACATTCCAATAAATGCTATCTGAGATGTTGCTGTTGGTATATTTGTGACTGTAGGAACACCTGAGTGCAGTAGGTTTTTGGAGGAACATGGATTTACATTCTTTTGGGTAGATATGGAAATAATTCAGAATGCTGACGTCATAAGACTGGCTGGATGAAGAGAAGTGGTGGGAGACACCCACAAGGGATGAAGGCTCAGACCTAGGGGACTGGTGGTGGGACAAGTGGTCAGAGGGAGAAGGAGCAGGCAGGAAGGGGGGAGGTATCGGGAACAGGAGAGGTGACTGTTTAGTGAGCAGGAAGAGGCTGGAGAGGAGGGGGGGAGCAAGAGGCTGTGGAAGAAAACGGGGAGTCTCCCCCTCCTGTTGCAGCCAGCTCCCCACTCCCTGCTCTCCCAGAACACTGAGAGGAATGATGAGGGCAGAGGAATGAGAGGAAGAAGGCAAAGCCTTAGGCTCCTGGGGAAGGAGTGTTAGAAAGCCTTCGGTCCTTACAACTGCTTCATTGGGGCAAGATCTCCTGGAAAGAGTTTCTGAGACGTGAGCTGTGGTTTGTTCCCTTGACTAAAGAGTCAACTGCACTGGCCTCAGTTGCTTTGTTGTTTTATTGCTGACCTGCACCTGACACCTTATTCAGAATGGACCATTTTCAGCAGATGCTCTGTGCGATTTGCACAGTGACACGAGAGAAACATTGGAATAAGCGACTCTGTTAACTCTTTAGGAGTTCCACAACATCCCTGTGTTGGTGGTCTTGCTGTTTTTAAGGTCCTCAATTGGATTTGAGAGGCAATCGGTGTAAATATTTGCGATTGGGATTCAGTCATGTAGCATACCCATGGCTATGTGTTTAGCTTTTAAAAAGCGACTTAATTGGTGAGCTGTTCTAGGTGAGGTTCAAAGTTTGCTGAGAACTCAAGAGTTGGGGAAGGAGACTCTACTTGCTCTCGCTTGTGAAGGGCAAGCGAGGCAGATTCTTCCCCTCCCACCCGTCCTCTGGTATGTTTCGGGTGGGTGGGAGGCAGCCTCTCTCACTTGCTGGGATTTGAAGGCACTTGAAAGTGCTGAGAATCTTTCTTGCTGCCTTGGAAAGCGTTCAAAGCATGGCAAATTCCCCTTTGTAACTGTGCTTTTGAAAGCTTTCCCAAGCAGCAAGGTGGATTCTGATCACCTGCAGATCTGAATGCAAAGCGAGAGGCTTGGGGGAGTGGAGAAGATAGCAGCAAATAATGGCTAGCTACCAAGGCCAGCCAAAATCTGTGGTCTCGTGCTGAGGTTTGTTTGTGTACATGCACAAAACTAACAGGAAGCTGGGGAAAAAACTGCAAGAGCTTTAAATTGCACAGGTAGGATTTAGCTTGGACTGTGTTCCACAGACTGGGAACTGAGTTGCATGAGTCGATTTCATTAGTCCCGAAAATGGCACAGGTTTTCAATCCTTTGTTAGCTGTGGGATTCCTATAATATTGACTTGCACTGCAGCCCCTGCTTTTCTTATTTAATGAGGAAGATTAAGTACTTAAAAAATTACATTGAAGTGTCAGTTCTGCTAAAACATTTCTCTTTCACTGAGGGCTTACCATGAGGAGTTAACATATGAATATATAAAGGGAAATGTCCATGCGGCTACTGTAGCATACCCAGTTTCTGGAATGCCTCCATCCGGGGGGGGGGATATATTTTAATATATATTTAACAGGATGAGCAAAAGTTGAACCCAAGCACATTCTTGCAGATAGCATATCTTAAACTCACTTGAGAAGTAAGGAATCGAGAGGCCGTTTTAGGGTTATTTTTGGATGATTTTCAAGTCCCCAGGGATCCGTGTTTTGGCCTCTTTCAAAAGAATGTTTCAGATTACTAGAGCTCCATCTGAAGTATTCGCTTGTCCCTTCCGCCTCAAGACAGCATAATCCTGAGCAACGCTGCCAGTTATGGTGTATTGGTGATAGCTGAGGGTGTGTTTTTTGTAAGTGGTGTTTGTGTCCCACTTGGCTGCAGTTTTATAGCTTGTTCTAGGATAATTCAAACCTAGCAAAGGGAATGTTTGGTAAAGAACATGGGTTGAGGTAAAGTCCTGTTTATTGCAAAGTACTCCTGGTGGGGAGAACCATGTGTTCATAGAGTTTTGGAGTTGGAAAGGGACCCTGAGGATCATCTATTCTAGTCCAAGAAAATGCAACTGCCCTATCAGTAGAAGGACTAGGACTTCTCCTTGTGCAGTGGCACTCCCCCCCCCCTTCTTCCCCCCCAAAATGGCTCTGGGGGGCAGTCAGGAGAACCCCCGGGGACAGCATGCAGGGGGAGGAATGTTTTATCTGGCAAGCCAAAATGTGTGAAAGTCTCCCCAAATCTCTCTTCGGAAAAGGAAAGAATTGTTCAGGAAACGACTTATCTCCTAACTTGCCTCCTTTTTTTTTACCTGGAACTGCACTGGCGCCACTAGTCTGCAAGCTACCTTTGCAAATGGTTCCCCCTTCCCTTTGCTCCAAACACCATTAGATCCCTTTCATCTCACTGTCAGAAACTCTGGCGTGGGCACTGGAAACAATTTCACTTAAACTCGATAACATGGGAAAGCCCTGAGGTGTGGAAAGAGGCTGGAGCTGCCGACGTGTTTGTCACTGTTGACAAAGAGCTCTGGCTTCAGCTGATTTTAAACTGGGCTTTGCTAGCTGTTAAGAGCATGGTGCTGATAACGCCAAGGCTGCAGGTTTGATCCCTGTACGGGACAGCTGCGTATTCCTGCATTATAGGGGGTTGAACTAGATGATCCTTAGGGTCCCTTCCAACTCTACAATTCAGCAAAGCTGGATGTACTCTGCATTATCAGATTGTTGAAAAGTTGCCGGACTCTGCATACCAGTGGCAGACATGAGAGTAAAGGATAAATGGGCAGTCTATAGCTTTCTGGCTGACACATGTGACCCCTCTTCCCCCCAATATCTTTGCATTAAAACCGCTTCTTTCTAGAGCTATTGAATGTGAAGATACTTCAGCTGATTGCTTATAATTGGTGTGTTTCATGCACTCCAGTTGTGCTCAAGATTTCAGTCACAACCTTGTTTGTCTTAAATCCGCAGCATTTTTGGTTTTGCTTTTTAGTAACTTGCACCGACTTACACTGGGAAATCTGTGTGGTTTTTCTTCTGCAGAACCAAGAGCAGCTTAGAGATGAAGACTCTGACTTTATCCTTAATGATAGCGACCTGACGCTGACGTACGGGGACACGACAATAACTGCTAACGGGTCCTCGGGTTCACATGCTGCTGTTACCAGCCTTGATGGCAGGAAGACAAAAAGCAGCTCAGAGGAGGCCCTGGAACGTGACCTGGGAACAGAAGCGCCTGAGGTGATGAGCAGAGGCACCCGGCTAGTGTTTCCACTGGATGCATGATGACTGGCTTGGTAAAAATGCAGCAATAGACCCCCAACACCCAAAGATCAAAGATGCCTGCAGGCCTCGGAGCTGGCAGAGAGGCTTATCAAACTGAATTCATGCCTGTTGTCCAAGTGGTTTTATTAAGGTCTGAAGATGCCCTTGCCCCCCCTCCCCAAATCTCTTCTCTTTAATTTCTTTCAAGATGCCGGCAAATGTCTAGAAGATGCCTGACAAGTGAAAAAGCGGTCAGGTTATTGTTAAAAAGAATACTTGAAATGAAAAGTAGCACGTTTTTAAGAGCCTTGTTCTACTGAGCCACACCTCGTGAGAAGAGGCAATTAATGGTAATGGTGGTTTAAACTAATTGAGAACCACTAAAAGCTTTTCAGCCTGGAAAGCGCAGGAGATGTTGAGGTCGGTCATCACTGAGAGAGGGTGCAATGTTTGACTTATACTTGAAGAAATGTAGGTGCAAAGGTGTATGTTTTATGTTGTGACCACACCCACAAATGTTGTTTTATTTCCTGAGACTTGTTGGAAAACAAAGCTCCGTGACATTTCAAGGGATATTTAAAAAGAAAGAAAAAAAATTATAATCGCCCTTTCAAGTAAAGTTTGCTATTAAATTATTCTGTGTCTAAAAGGGGAAAGAAGCAGTCTGTGCATTTCTCTTAATCTCTTATTGAGAATTTCTGTTAAGAGTCCTCTGGCTGTATTACAAGCAAAAAGTCTGATCTGTTCACCACCTAATTTTTAAAATTTAACTCTTAGTTCTATAAACTCCTGGACTTTACTTGGAGGAAAGCATCACTAAACCAGTGGTGACATTCCTCTTAACTATGAAGACAGTGTTGAATGAATGCAATGCAGCTTATACATTAAGAAGTATTGATGGAATCTGTTTTGGGTTCCTGTCCTCCAGGGCCCATCAACCCCAAACATTAAGGCCAGTGGTCAGGGGCGATAGGTGTTGCAAGCTCACAGATGCTCCATCCTTGCTGTATGGTGTCTGGATTTAAGCTACGATTCTCTTAACCAAGGAGGATGAATGAGCCTGCCATAAGTGAAAGCTCTTCATGTGATGCTTGCATCAGAACAAAAAGTGTTTCTCTTTCTCTGTTAGGAAGTCCATTTGTTCATGTGTGTGTGTGTGTGTGTGTGTGTTAGTGGCATATTGCACTATGAACCTGATCTATTAAAAACAGTGCAGTGCCTTTTCTGTAAAAAAAGAAAAGAAATCATGTTGTAATCTGAAAAGGGAAGACTTTGCTTAAGGCACAGAGATGCTCGTTTGCAAATAGAACACAGGCAGTCCTAATTGTGAATGAGTGGCACCCATGACACAATTAGGTGGTTCCTTGCTGCTTCCCTCAAAAGAAGCTTAAAACAGGTTTTTAAAAAATTATAATGCAATGTTTCGACTCTTAATGGGTAGGCTGTTGTTGTTTTTTAACTGACTACCCTGGTAATTGAAACATAAGAAAAATGCTTAGGAAAATTTAAGAAAATGTTCATTCTTTTCTTCTTACCATGAGGACAATTTTTTACTTGCTGTTTTCTTTTAGTCTGCTTGTGAAGCAGAAATGAAATTTGAACCCAGTCTATGTAATAAAAAGTCTGTAACTCTTCTGCTTCTCTGTTGTGATTATACACACACATTTGCAGATAAGAAGGTTGATCGTCATGGTGTTTTTAAAGAAAGCTATTCCATTTCTATCAATGGCACTACCTGTTCATACAAGAAATCTGGACTACAGTACACTCAGGCTTTCATTTACACCCTGTGAACTAGTGTAGCCTGGTGGGGTGCATGTTTACTCAAGACAAGTTTTGCTGACTTCAGTGGGGCTCAGATCCAAGTCAGTGCATAAAAACACCTTTAAAACCAGATGTCATTTATCCCTTCTGTGATGCCATGTGTCTCTCATCCTTAGAAGGTCCATGAGCCACAAGCTGAAGCAACAGATGTTCCTACAGAACAAGGGGGAAAGGGTTGGGGTTTTTTTAATAGCATTATTGCGTAAATAGCACTACTTTGCCCTTAAAACTAGCCTTTCCTTAGTTTTCGTATCTCAAGTTACTTAACGCTGCAATCCTAAACGCAATTAGCTGGTAGCAAGTCTCATTGGTTACGTCTGAGTAGACATGCCTAGGATTTCACTGTAAGTTTCAGTAAGATAAAGTTGCCCAAGAAATGTATTTAAGTGCAGTTACTCTTTTAAGAGCTGATATTTGAGGCTGCTATACCTCTTTTAGTGCATAGTCTGGCCATCATCGCACATGGAGAAAAAGGTGTGAGAACTTGGTGATGGGTCTTCAGCAATTACTGTGTTTGTGGCAGCAGCCCTCTTGCCAGCTGTGAACAGCTGCAGCAACTGCTGTACACTTTAGCCACAATCCTATGTGGAACTCAGGTGTCATGGAAATCAGTGCCCACCTAAACATGTGCTGATTTTAAGATGAGTTAATACCTTTCATTTGAAAAAGCAGCTTTGGTTTTGTTTGTTTTTTAACAGTAGAGGTGTGAAACCTGAAGGCCTCCAGTTCATTTTATGTAGCCCCCAGTGCTTCTGAAGCTGCGGGTTTTAAGTGCATGCTTTCTCTTTCCCTGTAGCTTCAGCTGTTTGATAAAAATAAATTGAATGGTTTTGCAAAACTGGAAGTAGGTTTCTGTCATATATGCATGTGCATAGCCAGTAAAGTATTCAATTTTCTTTCAAAAATGGCATCTATATTGGTCTGTTGTACAGTGGTACCTCAGGTTAAGAACTTAATCTGTTCTGGAGGTCCGCTCTTAACCCGAAACTGTTAAACAGGTTAAGAACGGACCTCCGGAACGAATTAAGTATGTAACCAGAGGTACCACTGTACCTATTTATCTACTTGCACTTCGTGCTTTCAAACTGCTAGATGGCCAGGAGCTGGGACCAAGCAATGGGAGCCTACCCCGTCGCGGGGATTCGAACCGCCAACCTTCTGATCGGCAAGCCCTAGGCTCTGTGGTTTAACCCACAGTGCCACCCGTGTCCCTATGTGCTGTAGCTAGCCTTAAAACCCACTATCTCATGTACTTTAGGTTTGGCATGTGCTTACAAGAAAGTTAGCAGCCACAATTTAAGAAGGATGTTGACAAGCTAGAACGTGTGCAGAGGAGGGCGACCAAAATGATCAAGGGTCTGGAAACCAGGCCTTATGAGACAAGATTGAAGAAGCTGCGTTATGTTCAGCCTGGAAAAGAGGAGACTGAGATGAGATTATGATAGCCATCTTCAGATAGCTCAAGGGCTGTCCCATGGAAGGAGGGAACCAGCTTGTTTTCTCCTGCTCTGGAGGGTAACTGGCTTCAAGTTACAAGAAAGGAGATTCTGACTAAACATCAGTAAAAACTTTCTGACAGTAAGAACTGATCGACAGTGGAACTGTCTCCCTTGCGGGGAGGTGGTCTCTCCTTCCTTGGAGGTTTTTAAGCAGAGGTTGGGTGGCCATCTGTCGTGGATACTTTAGCTGAGATTCCTGCATTGCAGGGGTTTGGACTAAATGACCTTTGGGGGGTCCCTTCGAACTCTGATTCTATGAGTTTTAAAGTAGTTTTGCTCCTCTCTCTCCCCCGTATACACTCTTGTGTTCTTTATGCTAAGATGCACGTTCACCGAAAGCCAGGAATTGAACCAATTATCTCTTGTAAACATTTTTATGACTATAGCAGCAAAACGCCTCCACAGACAGAAAGCAGTCATGTCTTACAAGGCTAGCGGCAAGAAGTGTCGTATTTGAAGGCAAGAGCCCTGTACAAGCCCTTTATTCGTGCTTATTCTATTTCAGTGTACATTTTGTGCCACATAACATTGCTTTCAAACAAGACAAGGGTCTTAATACAAGTTGAGTTTCCCTGCATGTGATAGTGCAAGTCTGAAACGTGCAGTTCCTCTTTTAAGGTAATCCAGAGATCAAGTGGTTCAAGAATTCACAAAAATGGACCCTTTAAATTACACTGTGCTATTTACATATAGAAATATGGGCAGAGCAATCCAAAGGGGTTGAGGGTGAGAGAATGAAAAGGCAGAGGAACCATCAAATTCAGAGTCCTCTCATGCTTGTTCTGGCAAGGTAGAAGGTGGTGGTGGTGGTGGTCTATTTTTCTTTCCTTTTTTGGTTTTTCTTTGGCTTATTTTTTATGATTGTCTTTCTAATTGGTTGCAGTGGGGAGAAAACAAGCCAGTTCCAAAGCTAGTTTACTTACTGCATTGCATGTAAATACAGTCGTATCTTGGATCCCGAACGCACTGGAACTCAGACGTTTTGGCTCCCAAGCGCCGCAAACCCAGAAGTGATTATTCCGGTTTGCAAACGTTCTTGTGGAACCGGAACGTCTAATGGGGCTTCGTGGCTTCTGATTGCCTGCAGGAGCTTCCAAGGTACGGCTGTAGTCAAAAAGCTGCTCTGTTAAAGTGCAGTTTGACTTTTGCAAAGTGCCTTTTTAATCATTTATCAGGTGTTCGGGGGGGGGGCAACAACAACACTTGGCCTGCTCTTTTCATATTTGAATGGTTTCCCGCAAACTCGATTTCCCCCCCCCATCCAGCCAAGCCTTGCCCATAATGTGCTCTGTGTAAAAAGCCCCATATACGAACCCTTTTTTTCGTATTTGAACTTGGAAAAAGAGTTCCCATGCAATTTGTTCATCGGTGAGATAGTGCAGTGAGAGGTTCGTTTGCATTTTTAGAAGCTGTAAGCGCCTTGGAAAAGCTATTGTGTTGCTACTGACTTCTTTAGCAGCACTGGCCTATGTGGGCCAAACTGGACGCTCTAATCAAAGTGTAGCTACTGCCCCAAATAACAACCTTGCATCAAGTTCCCCTTCCGATACCCTGTACCGTGTATTAATGGAAACGCATATGATGTGGCATGTGGTGTTAGTTCCCCTGCCCACCCACTAGTAGCTAATGATACAGCATGGGAGGGTGAAGAAATACATGCAATGTTAAATACACTAGCAGAAAATCGTGAAGTATTTCCACTGTTTCCCTCCATTAGTGCCAGGCAGCTCTGGGTTCTCCCCGTCCAATTTCCACCCCTCCCAACAACTCTGTGAGGTAGATTACCCAGCAAGTTGTACTGATGAACAGGGATTTTGTCTTATATGGAGTCTGCCCTCTGCCCCATCTAGTTCAATATTGTCTACACTGAGTGGCAGCTGCTCCCCAGGGTTTCAGTCTGTCTTGGACTGAATGTGGGACTTTCTGCGTGCAAAGCAGATGCTCTTCCAACTTGGCCATGACCCTTCCTCGAACCTGGCTTCCCATGGTCCCAAGGCTGATGCAACACCACACGGCCACAGTTACAGCTGAGTGGAAGGGAAATGCCACATGGTGGTGTAGCCTTAGGTTCTTCATTGCCTCCCAGTTTCCTTCCTTCATTCACTGTCCTCCTAACTCTAGCAGAGAGAATTAAATGCCATGTTCTTAAATGAATGTTTATCTGTCTTTATATGTTTTACTCCTATTCAGACAAGGCTCTATTGGTGAGGGCCACATGAACTATCCCGCATTGGTTTTAAGTCAGAAGCTAATGTGCATTGAAAGCACATTCAAAACTCATTATAATGTAAGACGGAACTAAACTATGTTGTTGTAATATGTGGCATGTGCTATAAATGAGGCGCTCCCAGTTGGAGAACAAGCACTACTTGAGCCAATCCGTCAAATAGATTAAGATTCCTCATGTATGGGTTTGAAATAAGGGTTTGCTCAATATCTGTTGCACCCTTACATGGTACAAGTCTAAGGCTGCAATCGTAAACACACTTACTTTGAAGTAAGCTCTGTTAAACAAAGTGGTGCTTTCCATAAAGAACAGCTGCAGCTGTAAATATGCAGGACTCACAGCTAAAGCTATCCTTCCAGCCCAAATCCTAATTCATTTTGTCCTGTGCCTCCACATTGTGCAAGGTTCCTGCAGTGCAAGGGGACCCTTGTGGTCTCTTCCAGCTCTACAATTCTATTCTTCTTCTGCTCTGTTAAAAGGTTGGTAGTTACCACTATTTTAAACAGTGTTGTGAATAAAGTGAAAAGGCTAGTCATGAGGTTGTGGATGCCATACATCTACTGCAGCCTGGTCCTGTCTTTAAATCTGTTTTGCATAAGTTGGCTCAAAACACTTCTACAATGAAGCTGGGGAAAGTGAGAAAAGATGCCCTCTTCTACGCCTCCATATTAAAAACTGTTTTTTGCACCTTACAACCCCAAACCAAGGTCCTTGGCAAGAACAGAACAGGCAGAGAGGCAAAGTTAGTATGCTGCAAACTAATCTTCTGAAGAGAGCTGTACTTAATATTCTGAGCAGCATACCTGTGTTTGCACAAATCAAGCACTAAATATATGCTTCAAACAAAAAGGTCTCTCAATATTGGATTAGAATGTTGGCCCTCTAACTTGAAAGTCTATTTATAAAGTTCACTTATGGGTCAGTTCAAACACAATCTACACCTCTCGTCTCCAATTACTTGTAGTAATGGCATTCTTTCATAGGCACACAGCCTAGTAACAATCACCACAATGTTTCAGTTCCTACCACCCAAAGTTCCTCTAATGTTTCTTAAAGTTAAAAATAAGCATGTCGGGAAATATTGTGTGTTTTGGCAGTTCGATCACAGCCTAATATTTTGTTCTCAAAATAAATTAAGTTCCTGTATCTTATATATAGCCTGAATGAAACAATGCATGTGTGTAGTTTTTTCAGATCACTGGCAATCTTCACTTCCTGGGTGACCAGCCCCATTTTTTATGTTAAACCTTTTTAACAAAATGAGACAGTCAAATAAAAAGAGCACGAGAGTCAGAAAAAAAGGAGTGGTAGATACATTGGCCTCCACATCTGAATAGGACGAAAGCTACTACCTTATTTCAACAGTCTACCATATACCGGTACCTTCTCTAGGCAGGACTCTTGAGTGTCAACCTCAGTCTAGAACAGGGTTTCCCAAACGTGGGTCTTCAGTTGTTGTTGGACTACAATTCCCATCATCCCTGACCACTGGTCCTGTGAGCTAGGGATGATGGGAGCTGTAGTCCAACAACAACTGAAGACCCAAGTTGGTCTATATACTTGATTGGATTTAGGCTTACTCATCATGCTTGAAGTAGATCTAATGAAAGGTCTAAGTTGGTCACTCATGACAAACTTGTTACACTGATTTCAGAGGTTTGCTCTAATCATGAATAAACCTGGATCCAACCTACTGAGCTAAAGTTTTCCCTCTATGAAATGATCAGGACACTTAGGATTCTAAAAACAGTACCAGAGACCCTAAGCAAAACACCACTCGTTTGTATTTTAACTTCACGTAAACAGTAGTCCAAGTACTGACAGTTTTTTAAAAAAGTAGTCTCTTGGAGGAAACAGTAGCACTTACGATCAGCAACACACGGGGAGACGGAAGAAAGAAGTTGAGGCACTCCACAAATGGAGGGCTACAGTTATTCATATTGCACCATGTAACCTTCCGTATGGAGGTCCTCATCACAATAACGTCCATTTCGTTAAAGCTAGCCAGTATTCATTCTGCCAGGCAGAACCTATAGTATAAGCTGCATTTCACTGAAGTTTCCAGTGTCCGTGGAATACACAGCTGCTCTTCCATGTCCTCTGTCACGGGGCAAACGCTGGCCAGTTAGCCTGAGGAGTTGAGAAAAAACAACCCCAATGTTTGGGTTAGAAGATAGCTTCAGCAGCAAAGTGCATACATTTTAAATAAACAGGTGCAAGCACAGACGTACTCAGTTCCTTACATTCTCCCAAGCATAACCTGTATTATATCCCAACAGGCAAACGGGTTTTCCATCATTAACTAATGCCTACCAGGGCTAAATAACATCAGCAAAACTATTTTTGTTGTTTTTTTATTGGCTTAAGGCAACAATATAGCAGGAGACAACAATATAGGCAGAGTTACTACAATTTAGTAAGTTCTACTTAGAGCAGAACCAGTGAAATTAATGGACCTAAGTTGGTCATGGTAATTAATTTCAGTGTGTGTACACTGTACACTAGCAAAGACTTAATCTACTTGTCAGTCCTTATATAGTTGCAGTCAGCTAAGAACCACTTATGAGGTGCTATTGCTTATCAGGTATTGTCTCCAGAAGAGGGGCCTTGCCTCTACCCCTTGTGTGACAGTGGTGTTGTTCATGGGCTGCATACCAGTGGGTGGATGGGGCCAAACACCCACACACCTTGGCACCCCCCCTTGCTCTGCACTTAAGAAAAGACAGAAGCTGGCCATTCAAGGGGGGGGGATCTCTCCCTGTATCTCCCCACTCCATTTGTGTCCTCACTGTGGGGTGGGAGGCATCGGGAGGTTATTTCTCAATGCACAGAGAAGAAATGCAGTGGTAGTAGTTTGAAGGCATGGCAGAAGAGATTGTTAGGAAACAGGAAGCGGGGTGGCTTAGGAAGAGTGATGGGGTGAGATTAAGAGGCCTGGTGGGCAGACTCAAAGCTCCCTACTGTTGCTTTAGTACAAGACTCGGTTTAGGTGAAATCACTCCCCAAAGCAGACAGCTACGATCACATCATCAATACTGTGGTACCTTGGGTTAAGAACTTAATTCATTCTCAAGGTCCGTTCTTAACCTGAAACTGTTCTTAACCTGAGGTACCACTTTAGCTAATGGGGCCTCCTGCTGCCGCCGCATGATTTCTGTTCTCATCCTGAAGCAAAGTTCTTAACCCGAGGTACTATTTTTGGGTTAGTGGAGTCTGTAACCTGAAGTGTCTGTAACCCGAGGTACCACTGTATAACTTATCAAACAGTAATGCTCAACAAGAGAAACTATTATTTCCAATAATGATTTTTTCCCCCACCCTAGGTTTTGCCAGCTATTATCTTTTCTATTCTCATAAACTGTTTAGAATAAAGTTGTTTGCCTTCTCATTGCAATATTAAAGGGCCCTGGGAAGGCTTATATTAAAATTAACGGTAGGTCGGGGTACCAAGGAGTTTGCCTGTGTGAAATCATACATATTTTCATGACCTCATGCTCACCTATTTCCCACCACAACCACCAAGTTAAACAGAGCCTGAACAAACTTATCCTTTTTATCTGAGAAACCGGCATCAAGGCTAGATCAGATAATGTAACACTTTTCTTAGACTTACGTTTCATGAAAGATGATACTGCGAAAATAAGAACTGAGGAAGATTGAATTAAGCTGAGCAAACCCCAAAGACTTAAATATTTATTTTTATCAAAGATGTTTGATCCATATGGAAGAAGGGAATGTCTTAGTTTGGTAAGGTTATTTCAAATGGAAACCATATTGGACAAAACACAGCTGATTCTTGTTTATGGTTAGTGAGGCACAATGGACTTCTTTAAATGCGTTGTTATAGGTAAACGCTCCTCGTTTTCTTTTCCCCCAGGTCATATACTATATTAAAGAGAGAAAGCTTTTAAAAATTCATGTTATGGCAGTCCATTTGGCTACTTTTCCACATTAATTTTGCACACTGTGCAGCTAGCTCTGGCAGCTTCCAGTAAGGAGTGAGTTTATCTAAGTTCTCCAAAAGCAGTGGAATCAGCAAGAATGCAGAGATGAAAAGGAGAAGGGCAAGAGCTGTTTCCATAACTTTTCTTGTTGAGCTGCTGGGCCAGCCCTACCCTTGGGCAGTGTGAGAAACAGAGGAAGCTGCTTTATACTGAATCAGACCACCTAGCTCAGCAGTGCCTGCACTGACTGTCAGCAGCTCTCCAGGGCTTCAGGCTGGGAATGTCTCCCAGCCCTACCTGAAAATACCAGGCATTGAACCTGGAGCCTTCTGCATGCCAGGCAGATGTTCTGGAACTGAGGTATGACCCTTTTGCTCTATAGAGGGATGGCCAGCAGCCTCCCTGGCCATTCCTTTCCATTGGAGGTCAGAGCTACACAGGCTGTCTAGTTTTAAAGATACAACATAAGCAGCAGCAGCAGCCAGGACCTTTGGAACTGCCCATCAATGGTTAGCATCTTGACATCAGACTGAGCAGGGACACATGTCTTCCCCACTGCAGTGAAATGCACTGAATTCCTGTTTGCATTATGGAAATGATTTCCAAATTTGCATTTCTGCATATATATATATATATCAGCATATGCAAATTGGTGCAAAGCTGTATCATCTTTCGTCCTCTATGTTTGGTGATGTGTAACCCATGATCTTAAAGGGAGGGTGTAAATAAATTTAAAAGCCAAGCACTGTGGGACAAATGCAGCCTCTGTGCTCTTGCTGAAGAGGGATGGTAAAGCCTATATTGCACACACACACCCCGTGGAAATTAACCAGCTTAGATATCTGCTTGGTATGAAATTCTTATTGGCGGAAGATAGCCCTCTGCTCGTACATGTAAATTCTGTATTTTTATTCAGTGCACAGAAGCCAAAGGATTGGACAATTTATTTTCAGCTAGGAAACAGATGAAATGTATGCTCAGCCTCACTCAGTCTTGCTGGGGGACCGGGTGAATATAGGTCACCGTCAGAGCTTAACACTTCAGTGGTCTCCTGGTGCTAAATACCTTGCTAGACACTCTCAACAGTATGAGGTTAATCAGGCTGACCTGTTGTGAAACCAGGGGCACAAGACACAGCTTGAAATTTCTTTCAGACATACCAAACCAGCCAAGGAACTATCCAAAGCACGCATACAATTATATGATAGGAGGAAACGTAAACATTAATATTTAAGCACTCTGGCAATATAAGTAAGGATTTTAAGTTTGGGGTTTTTTCTTCTTTATGGTTTCAAGGTGGATATAGTTTTACACTTTTTTGCTCCTGTGGCACCTCCTTAAACACACACACACACACACAAAACCACCCCTTTCACTATCACCTGTTCTCAGTCTTTATCCAGAAGCTGATTGTATGAAAAACCAGAATCTGCTTTATTCATTTTATTTAGCTCATCATATGCTGAGTGATATGAGAGCCTAACCGCACAATCATAAAAGCTTACATTTAAGTCAGGTGGGGCTTACTTTCAGGTAAATGAGTACAGGGTTGCAGTTTTAAGTTTTACAGTCCTAATTCCGCCTATCTGCCAGCAAGCCCTATTGAATTCAATAGGAATTACTGAGTAGGCATAGTTAGGATTGTGCTGTAAGGCTTTTTGCACTCTGTGCTTAAGCTAATTCCACAATAATCAAGTGGCTGAAAATTTGTGTTGCGGGGCTGGAGGGCATTAATCCACTCCAATGGTTTGCAGTAAGGAAAGCACTTTCTTCCCATTAGCTTTCCTTTCCACAAAGCCAATGCAGAGCCCCTAATGAACACATCTGCCTAGCAAATTCTAAAGTGGGACAATTAAAAATTGAAAGCAGAGATAGAGAGCCTGCCATGCTTCCTGACTGTTGCACTGTGAACAAGTGGACTCTTAGTTATTTAGACTCCACCTCCCCCCCCCCCCGAGTTCAAGATGGGTATTCCCACCCCCTCCTTTCTGCACAATCCTGAGTAGCAATGACTGGCTGAGCGGAGATTTGAACCCTGATCTCCCAGGTCCTAGTCTGACCACACAACCCAACTCTGCTCTCTTAAGTCTTTCTCCGCTGAGGTGCTAAGTAAAAGGGAAGCCCAAGGAATGCTCTTTGCCTCTTTACTTACGCAGTTTAACATTAGTAAATTTGTGTGCAAGGTGGTTAAGATTTTGCTCTTATTAGATGCAAGCCACCAGCAGTTTAATTATTTTTCTCTCTGTGTGTATGTTTGTGTTGGATAAGGGATTTCCTCCTCCTCCATCCAGCTCAGTTACACCTAGTTAAACCCTTTAAAGGCAAAGGATTTGCATGAGTGTCAAGGGGCACAGGCTGACCCACATTAATGCCTGAAGAGGAAATAGCCTAGTTGGACTAATCTGTCATCATTCTTAAGTTCGGCAGCACTGACAGCTACTGCAGCAGAGCAGCAGGGAGAGGAGTTTATCTATAAAAGACTAACAGGGACCATCCTGCAAACCTTAAAGCACTTCCAAGTCTCATTTATTTCATCAGCAGAGGTTTAAGCATGAGCCTACATAATATTCTCTTTTTTTAGGTTATTGATAACCATCATCAAGTGAAGTAGCCTATGGGCAGCAGCCAAATGGCTTAAGGTGACATATGGGAAATATCATTACATTGCCAAGTCAAAAGCATGAGCAGTATTGAAAATGTTAAGAACACTCATTACTTTAAGGAGTGGAGAATGAAAACATGGCACTACATTACAGTGACTAAAGGACAATGGAAAGAATATTAATGGACATTAAGGAATCAACTAATGGGAAAGACCTATTACCATTATTAACCCTCCTCTTTATGAGTATATGACTCTTTCAGAATAATGACTAGCAGTAGGTCACTTTCTCTGCATAACTGCATGCTTGGGCACATCAAAAAGTGCATCCAATCAGTTCAATACTGTGACGTTGTTAGGGGGAGCATGCAGATCCAGACATACATCTATATGAAGAACATGCACAGAACTTTGCTTTCATATACAGACTGGGGCAAGCATTATCCTTTTAGTAATGCAGTGCCAAATTACAGCATCCTGTTTTGTTTACTGTTATGAAACGCACCAGCCACTTCTCAGAATTTAATAAGTAATAAGACCGGCAAGACTGAACAGCTACATTAAGCTCAACCCTGGAAACCAAAAGGTACATTCAAACAGTTAGGATGTTTTGAGGACAGCCCTACGGATCTAAGGTGGTTATGTGAGTGAGCCCTGTCCAGGATGCAGTAACATCATCTGAAGTTGAACAGGAACGGATCTGTTTCTAGATTTTACCTCTCTGATTCAATCACTCTCATCCTGACATTACCATTTGCACAAGAGTAATATTCCCGTCGTTCGGTCCCAGCTCCTGCCCACCTAGCAGTTCGAAAGCACCCTTAAGTGCAAGTAGATAAATAGGTACCGCTTTCTAGCGGGAAGGTAAATGGCGTTTCCGTGTGCTGCGCTGGTGCCGGCTCGCCAGAGCAGCTTCGTCACGCTGGCCATGTGACCTGGAAGTGTCTCCGGACAGCGCTGGCTCCCGGCCTCTAGAGTGAGATGAGCGCACAACCCTAGAGTCTGTCAAGACTGGCCCGTACGGGCAGGGGTACCTTTACCTTTACCATTAATATTGGTAGGACTACACCCACATATGAGAGGCGGATGTGCTAATATGCTTTTGAGATTCTTTTCATGCAGCTGCCTCACCTGTGTTTAAGATCTTTCATCATTATTGTTATCACAGCAATTACCTGAAGCAAAAATGTAGGAAGCAGCACATTCTGCTGACAGCTGCTGCTGCTCCATCTCTCTGTACGGGTCTGCCTTAAGAGGAGTAATATTTTATTTCTCTTGCTTTCAGAAAGCTTTTCCTGGTGATTATTTCAAGACATTTGAGGCAATGGAAACATGTTGAGCCAAATTTCTGCCTAAGCAGCTAAATATGCCCGATTCTTGGCACTAATCTATAGTTTCAAGACTCAGGGGTGTTGATGCTTGTGCCCTGAATCCCAATTTATATGGCGCAATCTCCTTTGTCTCTCAACCCTTAAATACAAGCTTCGTGGGTCACGCCCCTGGGATTTTATGGTTTTTCCTGCAGCTGTTCTTAAAACTCCGCACTTCCCACTCTTGCAAAGGGACTGCTTTTGCTTAAGCTCTGAGGTCATTAGAAGTTCTAGCTGCAAATGTATTCTTAGCCTCTCACATCACAGTAGGCCACCTCCCAATAGTCTCTTGGCACCACACCACCACCATTCTGGGCATTTCCCAAAAAACAAAACAAAAGGAGTTTGCTCTCCAAACAATGCATACTGCAAATAAACAAAGAAATCTTGATGGCAAAATGCCTTTATGTGGAAAAACTGGGACCATTCATTTGTTGTTAGCAAATGAAGAAACTGAGTTTCTTGGGGATTCTTTAATGCCAATGTAGAGACCGCATGTGAAACATGCTATGTTTATGGGTGTTTTGTTTCTTAATTAAAAAAGAAACCTAGCAAATTCCAAGGCAGGAACATTGTTGGCTTGGACATAGCTGTATTGTGACAACCCTGCAAAGCTTTCTCTTTTCTCAGAGCCCCAAAATTATCACTTGAATGATTTACAGTGCATTTATTGTTTCAAAGATGTAAATAGGGCCCTTTCAGCTACTTGCCATAATCCCTCTTCAGTAATTGCTTCTCTCCCCCTCCCCCCCAAAAAAACCCTCCTTAATGTGCTTTGCATAATTGCCACTTTATACACCAGCTTCTCATTATTATTTTGTAGAAATCTTCCTTCTGGGGAAAAAAAAGTGGCTATCACTAATACCCAATCATTCTAGATATATTATATGCTTGCGCTGCAGGAAACACATTGAAAGACTGAGGTCCAAAATATATTTATACTACACAAGAAAGGAAAGAGAAGTTTCCCACTATGAATGGCAACTCCCATCTTTCAAGCATAGCCTTTTGCATTACATTAAATGGCTACGGGTGATATAAACAACTTGTCTGGCCACCAGTGCAATGAAATAAATAAATGCCTTCTTGCTGCCATACCACGGCAAACATAGATGCCTTCTTTGGAGGAACTTGAGTTGCACACCAGTGTTTTCAGAAAGCATGACTCTGTAGCAGGATCAGATTAAAGTAAAGAAAGGAAGGAAGCCAGAAAGCTACCGAGCATCTATATGCAAGTGTTCAAGCAGATGTTGCCTGAAGGGCAAAGTCATCCTCCTCCTCTCACTCTGGTAGTAGCTAGAAGAGCTTTATATGAGGGAGAACAGAAGCAGCTTCAAATATGTTATAACCATTTATAAGATGGAAAGATACTGCCCCGTTTTTCTCAAATCATACCAAAGTGAAAAATAATAGGGATGTTTCTATCCTTCTTAATGCTTCTACTATCTGTCAAAGTGAGGGCCGGGGGGACCTCCAGCTGTTAAGACTCCTGTACCTGGCATGCCAGATGCTTTTGGACTTTAATTTATTCATTAAAAGCCCCATCAGATCCAGCCAGCAAGGGCCATGTTCAGGTTTTATTGTGGGAGCTGTCGCCCCAACAACATCTGGGGCAACACAGATTCCTCATTTGTGACGAGGATGGCTATCTATCTATCATCTATCTATCTATCATCTATCTATCTATCTATCTATCTATCATCTATCTATCTATCTATCTATCATCTATCGCTGTCAATGAATTACCGTATAGGATTTTTAGTTCATCATATGAGATGCTCTTCAGCTGTATTTATGATTTTAGCCTAACTTGACTAATGTTGCAATCCTATACACACACCTTACTGGGAATCCGTAATACTCAATTTGATGAGGTCTTTCTTCCGAGTAGATGTTGATCGAGGATTGCGCTGTGAAAGTTGCAGCCCCTAATTGCAATCCTGCCTCAGTACACCAGCTCGGAGACAAATTCCACAGAGATCAAGAGATGGGTTAGCTGAACCTATGCATGTTTAATCACCAAGTCCCACTGAGTTCAACGTGGCTCACTTCTATGTGCGCATGTAACTGCAGATTTCCAAATAAGCATGTGCAGAATTGGATCGTCAAGTCATAACTGGATCTACTGATGTTCTCTGTAGTGTAGTGTAACATACTATACCATAATAATAAAAAACTACAGTCAGGTTCCAAAGCTTCCTTCTACAATGGTGGCAATAGTGATTTCTCAGCTATTTTTCTTCCCAATAATTTTAATGCATTGGCTGATTCTTGATCTGGGGGTAATCCCTTATTTGAGGTTCCTAGTCTGATTTCTGTATATAAAATGGATTTGTAATCTTAAATACCCTCTGCAGGTTTATTAGAATGTCCCCCCAAAAAACCCTAGGGTTTCACCCAGAAAAACTGCATCAATTCAAATTTTAGCCTGCAATACTTACACAAATGGAAAAGCTTTCTCACCAAGCTTGCCAAGGTTAATTTGAAACTGTTAGGAAGCATTTGGATTTGTTTGTATGCCAGACAGCATTTAAAATCTGAGAGGATGTTGTTGTAGCAATAGGATGCAAATCTCTGCATCAGTCAGGAAGCTGGGGAAGTTAGCTCTTCCCCCTTGAGGGTCCATGGATCCCCTGAAAACAAGCCTATTCTGAAGGAAATGAATCATGGCCACCAGCTTCACTGATACTCTGTTTCTCAGTCGTCTTTACAATTCATTCAATATAACATTACTTACTTATTTTTTTTTATTTAACGGGGCTTATATACCACCCAATCACCAACATCTCTAAGTAGTTTACTTAAATATACATTAAAATATATGCTCTATCTGACAAATCCATACTAGGCAAGACTCTATTAAGCAAACAAAACTCCTACAATCTTTACTTTTCCAAAGAAACTAAGTTTTTTTAAAACAATAACCAAAAACATAAATCCCACAGATGTTTTATTAACTGCCAAGTTCCTTCCAAACCTCACTGTAACCAAATGTTAACTGAGGGTCTACACAAGCAAAAGTTTCCCTGTCCCTTATCTGACTGTTCCATAACCTACACAGTTTTATACTGTCTTATGCTATACCACCTACACCAATGGGTAGAAAAAGTGTCACAGGTGAAAGCACCAGTTTCACATTACAAATGTCACCAGCAGCATAAATTTGTTTCCAAAAGGAACAATCAGTTCAGTGTGAGCTTTACTACTCATTTCAATAGGATCAGCGTATCTGCCTTTTATAGACTTTTTCTTTACACTGTTTCTCTCCTACTCAGTTGCACCAACCAATCCAGCAGTATGGCTTTCAACTTTTCGGAAACAGATCCGCGTTAGTTTGCTTTTTGCTGTATTGTTCTCAAAACTTCAAAGTGTGATCTGCATTCTCCCCTCCCCAAGTGAATTCAGCCTGCAATATGATGCATGAACACTTATGAGTCACATTGAAACCCGTGGGACTTACTTCCCTGCACAGCATGAACTAGTTTCAGACACTGCACTAATCAGTTATGGAGCTTTGGACACAAGCCCTATTCTTTTAAAACAACCTTTGATCTTTCTTCTCAACTAGCCTTAACTATTAGACTGAGGAGCATATTGTGCTCCTCCCAATCTTCTCATTTACTGTGCCCAGTCTGCAATCCTAATGATGAGCATTTACTTCTAAGGGAACATGCATAAGGATTGGGCTTGGGGCGGCATGTCTGAGAGTTAAGGATGTAATCCCAACTCCATTCACCTGGGAAAACTCAACTTGCTTCTGAGTAGGCATAATAAACAGTCTCCCCCTTTGTGCAGGTGCAAAGCGCTTCCCCCTCACTAATGAATGCTGATTTGCATATAATTCTGCCTGGATTACTGTAAAATGAATTATATGTGGGTCGGCTTTTAAAGACAGACTTGAAGCTTCGTTTACTACAGAATATAATTCTGGCAAGCGTATGTGACTCTTGTGTCACCACCATCAAAAGAGCTGCATTAGTTTGCGTCCAAGCTCATTTCAAAGCCTGACTTTTAAAACCTTAAAAAGCTTGCGACCCAGTTAACTGAACCATCCTACCCATACCTTTAACTCATCTCTCTCTCTCTCTCCTGCTCCCTCTCCCTCTCTGTTCCATCTTTGCTGATGGCAAAGCAGCTGCAAACCAAAAAGAGAGGTGATGTTTTGCACACATCTGTAGAATTGCCTCAACAGGGAGGCTTGCCTGGTACCAGCACTGCTTTCTTTCATGAATCAGGTTTTAAAAAACCCACCCTTTTCATTCTCAGGCTCTTAAACTCTATACATTTTTAGATTTTGCTGATGGTCATGTTTCATCTTCCAACTGTTTTGTTGTGTGTATTTGTTGCTGTGACATTTTAATGGTCTCTCAGATCAGTTTTATTGAACGATGGTATAGAAATAGTTTAAACAAGAAATAAAGCCAGTATGTTACAGAGCAGCAAATCCAATGTATGGTGTACATACATCCCTTGTCAGACAACATCACACTGGCTGCTCCTGGTGCGACCACCTGTGATGAATGGCTGGTGCGCAGCACCGTCCAATTATCTCTCAGGTCACGTGACTTGCCTTATAGCCAGTGTAATTTCCTTGCAGCCTAAGTGGAACTGCGTTCAGTGGACTTAACTTCTGGTGCGAACGGAAAAAGAACAAGGCAGCTCACAAAAAGCAGAGATCCAGGGTGGCGGTGTGCATTTCATCCATTTTAAGAGTCTACCAATGCCAATCCTTTTAGTGAACCTTACTGCAGGTAAAGAGGCCTGGATGCACATTACTGTTACAGAGTTTTAACAGGAAAGGAGATATTCCTGCACTTAGACAAATGTTTGGAGTGGCACAGTTCCTCCCTTTTTCTGCAGAGTGGGATTAACCCTCTTCCTTAAGTGGATGGGACCAAATCCAGACATCAGCAATGAAAATCTGGACCACACAGGTCTCCCTAGATCACACACCCCTCTCCCCATGCCAGGAGCGCCAGTGACCGTGGGTGACATGCAGTGTACATGGCCCTGGCACTGAAATTTGTGGGTGCCCGGCCCCTTCATGGGGTATTTTGTGGGTGCTTGGGCACCCAGGTCCTCAGGGAGTTGGCACCTATGCCCCATGGCCCAACAGGGGCAGCTATCCTTTCCCCCTGGCAATTCTCCTGAGGCCTTAATGCCTGCCTGCTAGAGAACCACAATCTCAAGTAGCAAACCGCCTCACTCTCTTCGCCCCTGAGGGAGAAAGATGCCCAAGGGAGGGTCAAAGGGACCGGAGGTGGGTCGGAGGCTACCTGGACGAGGAGGGCTGGGGCGCCCCCTGGAGGCCTCCTGCCGGTCGCCGTCCTCCTGGCCGCTGAGCGGGTAGGCGAGCAGGCGCATGGGCTCCCAGCAGGCCGCCTCCACCTCGCGCACCTGCTCGCGGCTGAGGCGCTCCCGCCAGGCGTGGATGGCTTCGCGCGCGTCGCGGGCGGAGATGAGGAAGGGGCGCTCGGAGGAGTAGGCGGCGCCGCGCGTCATGTTGAGCACGAAGTCCTCGAGCGCGGGCGGCGACGGCAGGTCGGCGAAGCGCAGCAGCCGGCGCAGCTGGGCGCGCGGCTCCAGCACCAGGTCCTCGTAGCGCAGCTGCGTGTAGCGCGCGCGCAGCCAGGCCGGCGCGCGGCGGGAGAAGAGCAGGTCGCGCAGCCAGGCCTGGCAGATCACCTCGAGGGCGCCGCCCAGGAAGAACTCGGCGCGGTGCTGCTGGCGAGGGTGGAACCCGGCCAGAGCCGCCGCCGCGGCGCCGCCGCCGCCGGCGAAGGGGGGCAGCAGAGGGTGGCGGCGGGGGAGTCCCCGGGGCTCGGCGGCGCGGTGGCGGCTCCGCAGCACCTGGATGCTCTCCCGCAGCAGCGCCTGCTTGGCCTTGAGGCGCGAGTTGTGGACGGCGCGCGGGTCGCGGAAGAGCTGCACCACGCGCAGGTCCAGCTCCGGGTCGCGCAGCAGCGGCAGCAGCGCGCCCAACTCCAGCAGCCTCACGTCCTTGATCACCACCACCGGGTACTTTCGGCACTCGGCCTCCAAGTCCCGCAGCGCCCGCGGAGGGCAGCTGCGCTCGCAAGCGGCGCCGTCCACCAGGCCCACGTCGGAGCGGGCCCGGGGCGCCGCGGGGCACAGCGGCGCGGAGCAGATCACTTTGTTGGTCCTCCAGCCGAAGATGCTGGCCGTGCTGAGGTTGACCCCGCCGCCGCCTCCGCCGGGCAACAAGGGCGCCAGCGGGTCTCGGGGCCCCGGCGGCGCGGCGTAAAGGCGCAGGACCGAGAAGTCGCACCGGAAGAGCGAGCGCACCATGTCTCGCAGCGCGCCCTGCAGGCTCAGCGCGTCGCCCGGGTACAGCGCCTGCCACATGTGCCACATGGGCTCGTACAGGTAGAAGACGTCCGGGTGCTGGTTGAACAGCTCGCCCAGGAACGACGAGCCCGTGCGCCAGGTGGCGTGCAAGTAGATGTGGCGCTTCCCGCCCGCCCGGCTCCCCGGGCCGGCTTCGTCGGAGTCCTCAGACTCGTTCTTCTTCGCTTGGTGCCTGGGCGCGGGCGGAGCGGCGGCTTCTCCCGGTGGTGGTGCCGGCGGCGGCTGCCCTTCCCACGCCCAGTCCCCGAGCGCCTCCTCGAGGTCGGGGCAGCGGCGGGGCGGCGGCGGCTGCTGCTGCTCCTTTCCCGCGCGCCCTCTCCTGGCGCCGTAGTCCAGCATGTAAGACACCAGCAGCAGGAGCAGCAGCGTGTAGAGCGCCAAGCCCAGCGCGAAGCCGCGGTGCTCCCAGCGCCACCTCCAGCGCCGCCGGCTCTTCATGGCGCTCTCCGGCCACGCCTGAGGGGAACAGCCCAGGGCGCCGCCGCTTGCTGCTGAGGCGGGACTCGAGCGAGGAGGCTGCTGCCTGTTTGAAAAACAGCCACAAACTTGGAGAGGCGGAGGAAAGCGAAGGAGGCGGCGGCCCAGAAACACGCCCACACGCCGGCGAGTGTGAGGAGAAAGCGGCAGCCAGCCTTGCTTTCAAGTCGATCCCGCTGCCGCCGCTCTGAGCCCAGACTGATGGGGTCGGTCTGGAAGCGGGTCGGTGTCCAAACAGTCTTTCTCCTGAGCGCATGTGCGCTTTCGCTCCCGAGAACCTGCAGGCTGCTAAGCCGGCGCGCTTCCAAACTTGATCCTAGACAAAGGCGCGCAGGGTCGGGGTGAGTGTTGACACTTCCCGAGGACTCGAAGACTCAATGGCGGAGCCTCATGATTTAACATTGAGGCTCCCGTCTACATTTTTTTTTTTTTTTTTGCAAAATAACTGTCAGTCGTCGCGGTACCTCTGCAGTGGAAAGCAGCAGGAGCGAGTTTGACATTTTGTACGCACGTTTTCCCTTTACGGCTCCATATGCCCATTCAAAACAAAACAGAAAAAGGAGGGAAGTGCCTAGAGCAGCGCCTGGAGAGAATGGTCGCCACAGTCTCCTGTTGTGCTCATTCATTCATTCATTCATTCAACCTCCCTTCCGCCCCATAAGGAATGCTCAATGCAGATTCCGTTGTTTAAAAACAATATACCATAAAATCATAAACAGGTAAGAGCCAGTGGTTGTGTATGTGTGCTGACGAGACCCGGGTTCAAAGAATTGTTTGGCGATGTGACTTTTGGCTCCTCACACTCTCTGAAGGTGACCTCCTACTTTGTATGGACAGCGGTGCGGTGGTAAGTTTTTCAATGTAGGAATTTGCCGTGATACAGTGCCAGGGAATGCCCCAAAACGCAGGTTACTCTTGTGATCTACACTCACATATATACCGTACATCCCAAAGAGCAAAAACACCAATGAGATGTTTTCTTTGCAGTGTTCTGCTGACCAGGAGTACCTCTGTCTTGTCTGGATTAAGTTTCAGTTTGTTTGGTCACATTTATCCTATTACTTGCTCTAATCTGTTCAAAACCTCCAGTGTCCCTAGTTTGAGATGGAAGTGTGTGTGTGTGTGTGTGTGAGAGAGAGAGAGAGAGAGAGAGAGATTGGGAGATGCACCATGATGTCTGCATAGTGATGACAAAAAGCTCAAAATATTTGGGCAGCCTCCACAACAGTTTCCCGTGGCTGTTGAGAAGCATACTTGACAATAGGAAAATGCTGAGAGACATGAAAGGCATCAAGCAGGAGTTCTCCAGCACCTCCTACAGAAATCTGACCTGTAGGAAGGACTGGAACCACCATAAAACAGTACCTCCAATGCCACCTGTCTAAACCAGGAGTGGACAGGAGGTAGCTAGCAGGGTGATCTGAAGTAGATCAGCAAGAATTTATGGCTCAAAATAGATTATTAATAGCAGCAACAAAATTACTCTTCCCTGGCCTACAATAAGCTGCTGAAACGAGGACAGCTCAGGGTAAGCAAGAGTGGCCTTTTCATACAGAATAATTTTGAGCTCCGTTCAGTTATGAGACTCAGAACAAATTTATCTAGGCTCAGGATTATTAATTCCTTAGTTAGCGTGTGTCTTTTGCCCCAAGCCCTCTTAGCTGACGGGTCTCGGAGTTATGACAGAACTAACACTAGATCTTAGCAGCCCAAAGCCTAGACCTATGTTTCCCAAACTTGGGTCTCCAGCTGTTTTGGGACTACAACTCCCATCATCCACAGCTAGCAGGACCAGTGGTCAGGGACAGGGCTGTCTTAAGCATATCCAGTGCCGTGGTGCAAAGCTCCCTCCGGCACCCCCCCCCATTTCCCAGAGTTTTTTAGGGAAGACGGTGCTGCCGGCGGGGCTGGAGGAGGCAGGCAGCGGCTGGAGGGCAGCTCCTCTGGTGGGGAAGAGGCAGAGACTGGACGCGGCGCCTCCTGGCTCAGCTGGCCACTTCATGCCACGGTGGCCATGGCAGACGGAGGCTCTGGGTGCAGTGCTGCTTCGGCGTGGCATGGCAGAGGTGGGCGAGGGCGACGAGCTGATGCCAGGAGGCGCTGCATCCAGCCTCTGCCTCTTCCCTGGTGCCCTCCAGAACTTGGTGCACCGCACCACTAGCCTCTATGGGTAAGATGCCCCTGGTCAGGGATCATGGGAACTGTAGTCCATGGGAACTGTAGTTTCCCAACTTGGGAAACATTGCTCTAGACAATCCAGAAGAATACCATGGTCAGTGAGTGGTATTAAGTCTGCTGAGAAGTCCAGGAGAACTAAAAAAGAATGTACACTCATATTGCCCAATTCGCAGCATAACATATCTACCAGGACTTCTTAGGGCTCTGGCCATGTGCCAGTGCCAATTAGTTGGAATAAATGCCTTGGGGAAGAGAATGCAGGTTCTCCCATATGTCGGCATAAGTCAGATCTCGTTACGTAATAACTAATAAGCACAACAGTCGCGTATTTACCCGGAAACCGTTGCTTTCTAAAGTTTCAGCATGGATTGAGCGAACATTTTTATTTTGGTATGTGTGAAAAACAGTTTTATACGTTTATTGTGTTGCTTTGAGGTTGTGTGGGATGAAATCCTGGCCCTATTGAAATCCGTGGGAGTTTTGGGCCGGCACCCCTCAGTGCGAGCAGCATGTAACAGTTTTACACGTAGAAGTCTGTCTCTCTTTAAACTAGGAACAGATTTTATTCCCTTGGATTTGCCCCATTTGGATCTGCCTCATCCCAAGGGGTCAACCAAAAAGCTCACACATGCCTAATAGCATCTTAAATTCCAGTTTTAAAGAAACCCAACAACTCTGGAGGTTCTTTGAACTGTTTTTCAGCCAATAAGACTAGCAGAGGTACGAATGAAAAGAGTATGCACGGTTAACATCATACATTAATTCTGGCCTTTTTGTACAGTGAGTTTCTCCCATGCATTGTGAATTTTCTCAAATAATAAGCATTTTGTGTGTGGAATATCATACTTGTGTCATAGGGTGTGAACGCTTATATCAGGCATAGGCAAACTTGGCCCTCCAGATGTTTTGGGACTACAACTCCCATCATCCCAAGCTAACAGGACCAGTGGTCAGGGATGATGGAAATTGTAGTCTCAAAACATTTGGAGGGCTGACTTTGCCTACGCCTGGCTTATATGAGCATCTCGTATTTCAATTTTCGAGATCCAGAACCCATATTGTAGGAGTGGGGGGTGTTTTTCAGCCTGAGGGTGGTATTCCTGCATCAGTAACCTTCCATGGACCACATGTCCATCAGCGATGGGCAGGGCCAGAGGGGAAAGTGGGAGTGACCAGAGGTAAATGTGAGTGGTTTCTTTGCCCCGTGTAGCAGCAACCTGAGACCTGCGTAGCATCTAGTATAGCGGGGGGTTGCCAGCCTTTTGGGGTTTGTGGGGCACGTTTCTAAACCAGAGAAACTACCATAGGAGCCACACATACCACAACCAAACATACAGTGCAACCGATTCTGTTGGCTCTAATAGAATGCTTCTTTCAATTCCTCATTTCAGCAGAGGGAAGGGGAGGAGAGACCCCTGCAGGTGCAAGAGAAGGTCTCTGTGGGCGTGAGATCCCTGTAGTACAGACTAATCCAATTAAGCCTGCCATCTCCTCCTCTGCTCTTATCTCAAGACTCTGACTAAATGCAGACTTTGTGGCCTTGGTATCAAGATACGGTAGTTTCCTCTCCTTTCACCATTTTGTTCACCATCCAGTCTGATGAAGGGTTTGGTGAATTCAAAAGCCTGGTCGCTTCTTTTGTGACGTTTTGGCTGGTCTTAATAAAAAAAAAATTGCCCAGCTGCGGGTTTTGAAATTATAATACATGAAAACCAAAACAGCGGAGTTTTGAAATGAAATTGAGCTTATGATCTTTCTCGGCGGTGACCTAGAAATAATTTCTCCTGACTTGCGGAGATGAAATGTTATGGACATCTTGTCCTTGTGAGTGGCAGGGCTGCAACTGCTAAAATTCCCAGGCCTCTGAGAAATAAATGAATATATAACCACTGCCAAAGTCTAGACAAAATTGTTTTAGTTACCAGTAAACATCCATTTATCTCCACGGTTGGTTCAGGAGAAATTAATTTTAATTTAATTAACTCTATGCATAAAATATTATGCATTTCAAAAATAATTCTGCTGACAGTGGACTGTATCCAACAAAGTCATAGTCAGAGTAGATGCACTGAAATTATTTAACCCAAGTTAGGCCTGGGAGTCTTGTCCATTAGGTTTACTGGGTTTTCTCTGAGTAGGATTAGCATTTAATACAACCCATCACTATATATTATGAATAATGCAATGTTTCAGTAAATAATTCTGCATCTGTCTCAAAGGTAACAACGTTTTACCTGGAAGTGAATTCTATTTATTTATTTTTGCTGAATTATCCCAAATCTAATGTTTTCAGCAGTCTCATCCTTTTACTTGCTGTGCCTCTTAAGCACAAAACCAAGAGTAGACATTTTCACCTTGACCCAAAGCAATGCAAATCACATCGCCCTGGATGAGGGTCCAACAAACTGCACAACTCAAAGCGGTTTGGGCTGTCTTGAACAACACCTGCTCAGCTACATAGCAAACTTCTTCTGAAAGCATGAGGAATTTCAGAAGGAGCTTGTAATGTAGCCTATGGGTGAGCCATTCAAAAAGGGAAAACCTGGAAAACATCAACTACAAGCATGTTAAATTTGCTTCGGTTACTAATACTAAGAGGGCAGCTTCAAATGTTCCACTTGCCACAAGTGAAGTATCAATTCTTACTTCCATGGGGTTTGTTTTGCAGACCTTCTGCCACAACGACAAGGTCATTATCTTCTTAAGTCTGCTTTGGGTTTCTTTGCTCATTTCTTGACTGCATTCACGATCCCTTTCCATCTTGAGTGCTACCAATGAGGACACAGAGATTTTTTTTCGTGCTTTCTTCCTCCACATAAACGACAAAGGCACTTTCTACACAGAAACTTTGCCATTCTCTCTCTGCACACTGCTAAGCTGCTTAAATCCCACAAAAGTGAGCTGTGGTACAGCAGCTGGCATCAAGAACTAGGGTTGGAGACAGCCAAGTTCCAATATCCACCAAGCAAGGGTACTCATTGGCTGAGCTTTTATCAGTCCCTCCCTCTCAGCTTAACCACCTCATGTATTTATTTAATATCAAAGTTTACATCCTGCCCTTCAGTCAAATTATTAGGCCATCTTAAAATGAAATATTACCATGAAATATTAAAACTGAAATTGAAAAACAGTAAATCCATAAAAGCTACATTTTAAAAAATAAAATACAAACCAGAGTAATAGAGAAAGGGAAAATTAAAGTGTAAAAGCCTGGGGAAACAATAAGGTTGGGGAGAGCATTCCACATCCAGGATGCCAGCACTGGAGAAAAAATAATAATCCCTTTGCTGGGTACCTCAGGCTGGAGAAAAGAGTCTCCAAGCAGGCATATGTGGAGAATCTGGTCCTAAGCCATAAAGGTCTCACAGGGTAGTTGTGAGCATGAAAAGCACTGGGAGAAATATATATGGCCCCATTAATTCCTTCAAGGAACGACAGAATAAAAAGGAAACAAATTCCACAACCCCACCCAACAAGGTCCTCAGCTCTCTCCCTATACTTTTTTATTCTCTTTGATTCCTCTTGCAGTTCACTGTCCACTGATGTTATTCCCCAGCCACTGGCCTTCTGAGCTGCTTGCCTCTAACCTAAGGCTACCAGATGTCTCCGTTTCCCGGGGACAGCCCCCAGATTTACAAATCAGTCCCCATACAAAATCCATTGAAGTTGAAAAGTGTCCCCGGATTCATTGGAAAAAAAATCTGGTAACCTTACTCTAACCCCACCTCACTGCTTCTGGGAAACCTCTCATTGGCTGGTAGTACTTGTCCCTGAGTGTCTCTTTGACTGGTAGTGCTAGTTTCTGAGTGCAGAATGACACCTCTTGTCTGCTGCTGCAAGACACGTGCTGTTGACTGACCTTGCAGAGTGTGGTGTATAAATAAATAAAACACCCAGTGTATTAAATAAATAAATGAGCAAGCAAGCAGCAAGCAAGCAAGCAAGCAAGCAGGGTCTTCTCTGATCCAGGCTCATATTGTGGTACTTCCATGCACTTCTATCACTCACAGTTGGCATTATGTAGAGCCTTGCTGGATTAGACCAAAGGCCTACCCAGTTCAGCATCCTGTTCTCATGGTGGCCGAGTCGATGCCTATGGGAAGCCCACAAGCAGGACTTTAATGCAACAGCAGCATTCTCCCCACTTACGATTCCCAGAAATTGGTATACAGAGACACATTGCATCCAGTTGTGGAGGTAGGACATAGAGCCATCATAGCCTTTGATAGCTAGTAGACACTGTAGGCTAAACCACAGTGCTTGCAGGGTTTGCCGATCATAAGGTCGGAGGTTCAAATCCCTGTGATGGGGTGAGCTCCCGTTGCTCGGTCCGTACTCCTGCCAACCTAGCAGTTTGAAAGCATGCAGTGCAAGTAGATATATAGGTACTGCTCCAGAGGGAAGGTAAACGGCGTTTCTGTGCGCTGCTCTGGTTCGCCAGAAGTGGCTTAGTCATGCTGGCTACATGACCCGAAAGCTGTACGCCAGCTCCCTTGGTCAGTAAAGCAAGATGAGCGCCGCAACCCCAGAGTCGTCCGCGACTGGACCTAATGGTCGGGGTCCCTTTACCTTTACCTAGACATTGCTAGCCTTATCCTCTATGAATTTGTCTTCACACACACACACGTAATAGTATCTTAACCTATTATTGTGGGTTTTTTAAAAAAAGTTTTCAATACTGCTGGTGCTGAAAGTAGTGACCAAAATAAAGCACATCCTCACCAGATGTTTCCACCATCGCCTACCCAAGGTCTTAATTCTCCTTATTTCTCTTCCTGGGCATTGAATGGCGGGCGAAGAAATCAGTTTTATCAGCAGGAACCATTCATATCTATTCTCTTTCCTTCAATTGTCACAAACTGCTTCTGTTGAGTTATTATGGCAGCTCATTCAAAACAAACACTACAACTGTTAATCCTGCAGGCAGTTAAAACTGCAATCTTCAAATGATAGGTTGCTCACTCTGCAGAAGCTCCACACAGAAAAGAAAGCATGGTAAGCTACAGTTTGGGGAAAAAATTCCCTCTGTAATCTTCTATAATGTAACAGCCCCTTCCTGCTCCCCCCAGCCAATGCATGTGAAATCTGTGTTTTATGTGACTTAAATTAGTGGAAAACTAATGCAGACAAAGCTTTTTTGGCCTTAATTTGAGCCTGGACTTAGCAGGACACCCTTCAGTCCTGTCTACAATATAAACTTGCATAGATTATATAACTTTAGCTGCCATTACATTCCAGGATTTGTTGCAGATCTCCAGTGTGGATCTTATTATTCATTGTATTTTTAAATGTCCTTTCTCTCATTTGGAAGCTTAGAGCAGCATACAATTAAAATAAATTCTGGTTGTAATGCATAATTAAAATACAGTCTGGTTATATTAAAAAAATCTGGACACAGGTACTGCAGGAGGTGGATAAGTCCATGCACACAGATATTCCATGTGATCCCAGTTTATGTTTGCTTTCCTTGTTTCCTGACCCAGTAACACACATCTGAAATAGCTATACAGTTGGTAGCTTCAAGACAGACCGTAACAGAGAATGGGAAAGACTCGAAACACTTGAATTCGGACATGTGGCATAAGAAACTATTATTCGTCTCTGTTTCTGAAAAGCTCGCACATCATCTAAAATGCAGTGTTTATGATGGTTCAAATGGAGGAGGTTTAGAACTAGTACATTGAGTGCAAGGGCATATGATGGTAACGGAGAGTGGCCAAAGCACCAGACAGTTAAACACACGTGCTAAAGACATTTGGGGAGAAAGACCATTTGAAGGTGTTTCCAAGCCAAGATGGGTGAGCTCCAGTGCTTGGTCTTAGAGATATTGTCGGTGTAATGGAAGTCTGGTGGAAGGGAGAGATCCAGTGGGGCATAGCTATCTCTGGATACAAATTCTGTAGGAAGAACAGGGAAAGGCATACTGGAGGTGGTGTCCTCAATTTCATTATTTTAATGCGGAACACTGGATAGTTTCTGCTACACTATTTCTGTTTTTGACTGCTATTCCTTTTCCTAGGCTAGTTGGGTGGTTCTTACTTGTGTTTCAGTAGTGAGTGCCTTTGGCTTTGAGGTTTGCAGTCTATTGTGTCTGTTATCGCATCATATCAAGCTGTCTTTGCCACAATCCTTTTCCTTTTGCACTAAAAACTCCTTCCCGATTCAGCAAGGGAGAAGCATGGATGTAGAGACAGTTGATGCTTGCAGGTTCCCTAATGAATCAGTAGCCAAAGTGCAAGTACAGTGGTACCTCAGGTTACAGACACTTCAGGTTACAGACTCCGCTAACCCAGAAATAGTACGGTTAAGATCTTTGCTTCAGGATGAGAACAGAAATTGTGCGGCGACAGCGGGAGCTCCATTACCTCAGGTTAAGAACAGTTTCAGGTTAAGAACGGACCTCTGGAACGAATTAAGTTCTTAAACTGAGGTACCACTGTAACACATTTGGATGTGATTGAGGACATATAGGTCAAATAATAATATGCCAACATGGTTAATGAGGCAAGTCAAAGATGCTATTAGAGGCAAGACATGTTCCTTCAGAAAATGGAAATTTTGTCCAAATGAGAACAAAAAAGGAACACAGGCTTTGGCAAAAGACACGCAAGAAGATGATAACAGATGCAAAAACCCACACAGAGCCCATTGCTAAAAACATAAATGCCACCGGACTTCTTTTTTTTTTGCAGCCGGAACTCACCAGAATTCAGTTCCGGCTCCTCTCAAATGGGCACCATTGCCATTCTAAGAGAACAAGGGAGGCATTTGTGTTGAGTTCCAGCACCTCTTTTTATAGAAGAATAGTGCTGGATACGAGTACCGCCACACACATACATAGGAGACTGGCAAGAGGGGCAGTTAAAACCTTTGTATGACAAGGAAGTCAAAGGTGTGCTAAAGGAGGAACATAAGGTTGCAGATAATTCTTTTTGATCCTCTTCACAGAAGATGTAGATCCTGTGTCTTAAACTTTCTCAAGAAGGGGGTCTGAGGAACTGAGGCAAACAGAGGTGACAAAGTCAGGGTCAAGGAACCTGCAGCTGTTCAAATGTTTGGGTTCATTTTCCACAATCCCTAATCATTTGCAATGCTGGTTGTAGCTGATGGGAGCTGGAGTCCAGAAGCTTCAAGAGGACATACAGAGTTCTCATCTCTGTTTTAAAGTGCTATGTTTTAATAAAAAGCAGTTTAGATCTAAAATAAACTCTTTCTCATAATCGGTGTATGCTTTAACACGCCATATAAGTTTCCAGTCCAAATACCTTTATTACGTTTGGATCAGTACATTTATAGGTCTCTACTCCAAGGTGTCAATCACTTGCATAACATGTAGCTATCATTCGCCCTGCTCACAGCTTTTCTGATTTTCTGCATGGCAGGACAGACATATTGGCTGAACTGTATTCTGCCAGTTCCAAAGCAAGCAATTTAACTCTAGGCAGAGATAGCACATTATTTGGAAGACACAGCTTAAGATATATGACTGCTGCAATATAATGTTGGCTTTTAAAATCTCAAAATGAATAAATACCTTTGTTCACTTTTCTATTCCTTTATGCTTTTGCTATTAGGAATAAATATTAGGGGCTGACCATTTACACAGAGAGGTTTTGTGTGTCTAAAAAGATAATGTTCCCCGCAGAGCACTCAAATTGTGTGGGTGTTCCCTTGATGTTAAAAGTGAGCAATAAATCTAGTGATAGGGACAGTTGCCATCTTAGCCCAGTTCAGCCCATTTTGGTAGCTTGGAGACAAAAGCCATCATTCAAAGAAATATACCAGCTCTTTGCCCAAGGACTTGTCCACACTCACTTGCCTTTTTATGAAGTGATCCACAAGCAAAGCCATTTCCGACTATAGGGAGGAGAGGGGGTTGCGGTCTAGCCCCTCCTCCCCAAGCGCGGGGGCTAACCTTGGCCCCCGCGAGAGTTGGGGGCATCCCTGGGCGTGCTCGCGACCCCGCCCGCCTATCGGCGGGCCGGGGGGAGGCGTGGCTTAAGGTATTTTAAGCCGGGCATGGCCAGGGTCCGCCCTCTTCACTCCACAAGCAATACCATTTCCTCTGTTTCCAATTCAGGTCGTCCCATATATGTAGCTGGAAGTGCACTGCCCCATGTACAAGGAAAGACAGAGGTATCAGCAGACTTGGGGTAATCCTGAGGTTTGCATGGGTACAAAAATCTTCAGAAAACAATCCTAAGGCATGGAAGAAACCTCAAAATGTCCAACAAGGACTCAGTGGCCACAAAATTCTGAATGATGGTGAAAAAGCATCATTCAGACAACCAGTTGTCTGGAAATAAGAAAAGCAAAGGAAACATAGGCAGATGCCTTATACTTCCGTCTAGCTCAGAACAGTATTGTTTATGTAGTGGCTCTCCGAGGTTTCATAACTTTATTTCTAGATAGGCTAGACTTCATATACCTTTAAATCCACCACTACTCCCACTCCCTGCTGATGTGTGTGGCTGTTTCGTATGCACGTTCATGAGTTTGGAGTGGCCTCACCCACCACTGGCATGGCCTCCCAGAGGTTAGCTAGCACTGCACTGGAGAGAAAACCCTCACCTTTTTGTGAGGGTGATTAAGCCTCACAGGAGAAAGTCATGGTAGTGATGGACAAATGGGACGGAGAACCAGCCGCCCTCTGGGCTATGTTTCCTCCTTTGTGGATGAAGACAAGTGTTTAAACACTCTCAGCTTGTAGAACAAGAACCATCTAACTTTCTCAAAACATACCTCAGTCTGAAGACCCAGCTTGGGAGAAAGGTGGGATATAAATACATTACATAAACAATAAACAAAACAAATAATCCTACTTGCCTTATATCTGGTGTTGCATATGATGCTCTGCTTCTGGTAAGATAAAGGCCTACTAGTCAGACATTGGGCTTATTTCAAATCCTGACTGATACAACTACCTTATCTAATGCTTACTTCACACATCTTTTCACAAATTCTTATCAGTATTCGCCAGCTTATTTTTAGGAGTCAACACACGCAGCAAAGTACCTTTAATATGTTCTCTTAAAATCTTCCCCTCAAAGTTCCCCTTTGCTCTGCAGGTCAATTTGTACACAAAACTCCAAACCATCAAATATAACACATGCATACACAAACATACATATCAAATAATGGAAACTGCTCTGGAAATTTCTATATTTCAGACATCACAAGATCATGGAGGTTCTAGGATATTTCCAAGCATCACACAAGGAACTTGTGCTTCTGGTTGAACTCGTCCTTCAAGTTGACCTATGAGCATTCTGGCATTAGCCCTGGTGTAGTGGCGACATGGAGTACCAGGACCATAGGAACAACCTGAAAGTAATAGACAAATGAAGTGTTTATTCAGTTCTCCAAACGCACTGATAACTTATTTTTAACCTAGTTTGATGCTTGGAATGCTTAGGATGCTAGAAGGCAAGCTGTTGAGACATTGTTCCTGCAAATCAACTCACAAGGACATTGCTAGAGAATTTAGCTCCCTGCTGATTCAGAGGTAAGCATCAGTCCCCTACCCCCACTGCTCGTTCCTAACAGTGACCTACTTTGTATCTGCCATACTCAGCCTTTGTTGTTTGATGGGGGTGGGGAAGATAGATGTCAAGGAAATTGCAAGACACACATTCCCAGGCAGCTACTGCAATTTTCTTTTTATTACCTTGAGCGCTCTTTTTACAAAGAGGTTAGCGCTAACAGTTCAGAAGGAAAGCATTGTCCCCGACAGCTAGTCTATATCCTGTGTCAAGCCAACATCTTACAAACAGCTCAAATGGTCCATACACCAAGTGATGCAGAAACCCATTTGCAAGTCAGTGTGATCTTTTCACTTTTCACACTCTGTAGTCCAGAGCATAAACCTAAATCTCTCTCTTGACACACCTGTTAATCTTTAACATGTTTGCTATTTTCAGCAATTGTTAGAATATTCATAATGTTGTTATCAGCTTTAGGGGACTTCTAAGTTGGAAACGAGGAATTAGCAATAAGGAATGAGGCTCAGTGTTAGAATATATGCTTTGTATCTCCTTTTCCCTTCTGTATTGTAGTTTCTCTGAAACATCCAGACTGGACGGCTGTCAAAGGCAAAATACGAAGCTGGACTAATCATTGTTCTAGCCTAGGAAGGTTGTTCTTATTACAGGACACATCTGACTGGAAACTCAGCAGCAGCAGTCGGCAAGGATGTAGCTGTATTGCATTTCATTTCTGCCAGGAAATTCAATCCTAAACATCTACTTGGAAATAAGCCCCACGTGATTCAATTTAACTTGTATCCACACCATCCTTGGGACTAGCAGTGTGCTGTGTTTTTGTGGGTGTGGAGGGGAGAATCATTTTAATGTGTTATATGTGGAACTGAGTTAAATGACTTCTCACGGAGGAATGAAGAGTTGACTCACCGTTTATACGGCTTTTGTTCACATTGACACTATTATTCATAGCAACTGAGATATTAAAATTACTAAATCTGTTGCCAGGTTTTCCACTGAGCATCACAGCTGTCAAAGAGGGTTTTCATGCTCTATAGAACACATTCTATTGTGCAAAAAGATATTTGTAGCATTGCAGCTGCAGTAGGCAGCATATTCAGAAAGGCTAGACAACTTCAGTATCAAAGGCTCCTACCCTGGAAAGTCTCCTACCTCTGTAGCTAGCAAAATATCTAATTGGAAAAATGCAGAGTTATTTTTATTTAATTGTTCTACTTCTCAAAAAAACTAAAAACAAACAAGTGTACAGTAATCAAGAACTACCTTTATTTTTAATGGAATGTTTTCTCAGCCATGTAGATGGAAAATAAAACAGGCCATTTATTAATTGTCCTTTACCTCCCCCCCCCCCCGGAACATTACTTTAAATCTTCAGGTGTAATTACTGCAATCAGTTCAGGAGCATTTCAGAGAATCAGCTGGGGGGGGGGATCATTGAAGCAGTAAACATGCTGCGGCTTCTGATAAGAGCTCCACGACTGTTTTCTACAGAGAAAAGACTTTGCCGCTTGCCTCTGATAATTTTCTTCATCCTTTTGTTGGTTTCCTAGTACAGTCTGTACATTGTTGGGTTTCTTCTCCATTCCACCCTGTATCATGGGGGATAAAATTAGGCCCCCAAACTAAATAATAACAACCTATGTTTTTAAAAAGGGTTCTACGTGTTACCTATTGTGAAGAAAATAGTCTACAGTGATTGGAGAACAATTAATAAATTCACAGCAGGGCAATATATTCATTAGGACCTACTAAAATATTGCTTACTACTTTATGGCATTTTACTTGGGTCATTTAAAATGTGTTGCCTTTATTAATTATTATCGTTCAATATAATTAAGAGAGCAGGCCTTTTCTGTGGTAGTTTCTTGATTGTGGAATGTCTCCCCAATGCTGCTCACCTAGTGCTGTCTTTGTCATACAGTATTTCTGGTGCCAGGCAAATATATTTTTCCAGACATTTGGACAGCGCTGATTATCAGGCTTTTGGTGGTCTTGTGTGGATGGAGGGAGTATTTTGTACTGTCTCAGATGACTTTTTCTTTGAATGAACATGTTTGGCATTTTGTGTTTGTGTTATTTTATTGAATTTGTTATGTATTTTAGTATTGTAAATAGTTTCTGGATGTGTAAAGCGATATATAAATATAATAAACTAATTATTGTTGCAGCATTATGGACAAAGATCATTATGAACAAAGACGAACTGATTGTTATTTCGCTTAATTCTGGAGACACTTGTAAACCACAATGTTGGAAAATTAGTCAGAGAAAGCCCTGCTCGGTGGTACAGCTGATATGAGGTTCCCTACATGATAAAATGGAAAAATAAAAACTGTGCCAATTGCAAGACATTCAGCACAGATGAGTGTATTTCCTTTGCAAATCTTGCATTTTGTTGCGTAATTCTAGCCAAATACGGCCATGCTGTCCCTTGCCAGATGCCACTACTCTCATTTACTTGCTTTAGCAGTAATGCTATTTCCAGTGAGATCAAAGTATTAGAAAAATAAGTAAACTTCATTCTCTGAGTAATGAAGTGATAAAATGCATTCAGACTGAATGGATTCCAGTGACATAATTTCAGAAACATCTCTTTTGTAAATGGGCCAGGCAATTCATTAACCATTAATTGTAACCAATGGTATTACAGCAATGTTAAGAGCCAGCAACGTTTTATATTTGTATTATGCTTGTATTACTTTTTAAACTATATAAACAGTGATCAACTATTGCTGTTGTTGTTTTCAATCCATTAAAGATCATTCTAAGTCATTGTCTGTGCTGAGGATAGAGTGTGGGACAGTAATGTCCTGTGTGCCATGAGAAGTAAAGGCTTCTGCAATCCAAAGGACACCCCATTTAGGAGGCTGCCTGTTGCCTCTCTGCAATAATAATTCTGGAATTTCTTAGGGAGCTTGAGCAAAATGTTTCTCCAATTTTAATTCGGAAATAATCCCACAACTGTTTCAGCTATCAGTATAGGATTTTCCTTGTGCAATGGAACCGCCTTCCTTTTATCCTCCCGCCATCTATTCCTCCAATCCTCCAAAGCAGATTTGGGAATGGTGTGAGGCATGCAGGGGAGGAGAGGGGGAAGTCACACTGCACTGGCGGGAATCTTTGTGATGGATACCTGTGGCACAAAAATTTTGTTGAATATGGTCCTCATCTTCCCTTCTCACTCCCAGCAGGCACTTCTTGGTGGGAGAATTTGGAACTGTAGGGCAGGGATAGGGAACCTGTGGCCCTCCAAATGGGACTATGACTCCCAGCATGCTTGACCATGCAGGCTGGGGCTAATGAGAGGTGGAGTCAACCACATTCAAAGCACCACAGGTTCCCTGTGCCTGCTGTAGGAGGAAATTTCACTACCTTGTCAGCAGAACCAGGACCTCCTCTCCTCTTTCTCCTTCCGCCTCTCTCTCTCTCTAGGATAGGATGCCACTGGTGGATTGTGAACTTTGATTCTGTTCATCTGCCCTAAGCCAAGCATGGACTGGATGGCAGGTAATACCTGGTCTGTATTGACCACACCCTTAGGCATCCCATCTATTTATCTTCTGCACAAAAAAAGATCGAGTAGAGCTCATGCCTGAAAATGAGTTTATTTTAACAAACCTGTATTTAAAATAAGTATTCCCCCCCCCCTTATTCTGGAACAATTTCTTCAGTAGAAATGGATGTGCACTGAGGATGGGAACTCTGAAATTCCAGCTAAACGTTAAGCACAGCTGAGCAAGAATAAAAACATTTTGCCATACGATTTTCTGCTGTCACAACTTGGCATCAAAAATGTCTCCACAGCAATAGACAATACATTTTTTCACACTTGCACAGTATCTGAACGGGATTCATTTTTTGTCGACTGGCAATGTGTCAAAGAGAAAATAGCACAAGCATTTCTCTGCTCATAGTTTCTGAGGGGTTTAGAGCTGTGCAGCTTCCCCTGTGAGCTGTAAGATATATCCTTTGAGACAGTACCATATGGGAAAAGAATGAAAAACTTCTGATGCTGTTATTGCAGAGTTGTATGAAACCAACAGCTGGGGATGAGGAAGAGAGACAGCTGTTTGTTATTCTGAAGCATTTGCTTTCCTTACCAAAGAGTTCAATGTTATTTTTAATTTTACTTGTAAATAATCTCTGGCTTTCCTTTTCCATAGTTAAATCCTTGATCTTATGTGAACAATAGATTTCAGAAATAAGGAAGTATCCAGTCTCTTCATGCCAAATGCAGTCAACAGACCCTACTTAAGATATAAATAGAACTAAACTAGGTGGGGCTTCTGGCCACCAGGACAACATTAAAACTCTCTAAGGGATTTTTTGTTGTGCTGATTTCAATTAACTAGCACAGTGATTCCCAAGTGAGGGGGGAAGGCCTCATGTTTTGAAGGGATACCATTACTGCACGTTCCAAGTATTGTAAACACAGCATACATATTCATCTAATGCATTTTTACATATGATAAACCAGAGACAGTGAACCTTTTGCCCTTCAGATGTTCATGGACTCCAGCCCCCATCAGCTTCAGCTACCATGGCCAGTGCTCAGGGAGGGTGAGAACTGTAGTCCCACATGATTGTGATAAACCATGGCTTATCACAATGGGAGTGAGCCTTGGGGAGCCTAAGGGGAGAAGACTAGGAGCTGGTGCTTTTGTTTTTTATTTACCAGAGCTCAATGATGCCCAAATCCTAAACTGTAACTAATTTTAAATACAGTTGTTGAAACAAGCCAGTTTCATAACCCATGGCATGAAGTTGGCTAGTTTAAAACAAAGCATAGCTGAGATTAAGCACAGTTTGTGCTAAGCTACGGTGCCCTGCTCTGTTTCAGGGCTTACTGCTGGCAAGCTATCTGTGTGCTAGGGCACAGCTGGGACCTCTGCTGTTCTGGAGTCCTTTTCCCCAGCAGTGTACCTCTGCTAGCAAAGGGGCTTTTACTCGCATCCTAACCCACTCGGGCATTAACATCTGTGTAGAAGTAGGACCACACTCTTAGACTGTAATCAGGGGGCCTGGCTTCATAGGCTACAGTATAGTATAAACTTAACTTTTATATACACTGGGAAACCTAAAAGACTGTGTGACTTGCTTTATTTTGATACTGTATTTGCTTTATTGTGGTGGTTTGGAACCAAACCCACAATATCTCTGAGGTATGTATGTATTGGTCCCAAGCTAAAAGGGAGTTTGTACACCAGTGCAGTACAGTGGTACCTTGGGTTAAGTACTTAATTCGTTCCGGAGGTCCGTTCTTAACCTGAAACTGTTCTTAACCTGAAGCACCACTTTAGCTAATGGGGCCTCCTGCTGCTGCCGTGCCACCGCTGCAAGATTTCTGTTCTCATCCTGAAGCAAAGTTCTTAACCTGAAGCACTATTTCTGGGTTAGCGGAGTCTGTAACCTGAAGTGTATGTAACCTGAAGCGTATGTAACCCAAGGTACCACTGTAATAGGACAATAGCACCCAGTTTGGCTTGAGTGTTAGGTGAAAACTGGGCCTCTGGAAGTGTTGAGACTTCTTGGTGCATATTGAATATCCCTGATAAGCACACATCCCTCTCCCTTCCTGTGAGCTGGGGAATGGCAAGGGTTCAACCACACCTTACTGTTGTGCTGGGTCTTAGTATGAAATCAAAACCTCATCCTACCTTCTTAAGCTTCCCCGCAAACTTGGGCTCATCTACCAGTCAAGCTTTTGAGGAAGCCTATGTTTGTAGCACAATTTATACCGTAACTTTAATCTCTTGGAATAAAGCTCAACAGACATCTAGAAGAAAAAGGAAGGTCTGGAGAAGAACACTTTTGACACAGTGTTATTAGAGAGAAAGATACTTATCTAAGAAAATTCCAGTTATTACCGTTTACATTTAACAAGAAACATGCAAACAGTACTAATATAGTAATCTTGGGAAACTTTCAGTGAAGCAAGACATTCTTGAAAGCTCTATTGGAAAAAGCAATGAAAGCAAAATGAATATAAATGAATGTGACAGGCTATGCAAGGAGAATGCTCATTAGCATTTGTAAAGGTCAGGCCTGGTTCCCAACATGGATTAAAAGCACTATTCCTCAACTTAATCCTCAACAGGTAAAAGGAACTGAGTCTTGCAGCAATATCCCTTTGGAAATATGTTACTGCCTAAAACGTATTTGATTAGAATAAAAGGGCAGAATAAGTGTTTCCAGTCTCAGCTATATCATTTTCATTCAACTACCATCTAGCTACAATCCCATCTATACAACTCTAAGACTGCAATTCTATGCATATTTTCCTGAGTGTACGCCCCGTTGAACACAGTGGGATTTACTTATGAACGAACATGCATAGGAGTACACTATAAGCATAGTGTTATATGTGCAGCAAGCAACATTCCATGTTTTGAAGTTCACCTGAACTGAAAAATGATCACACACTCTGTTTCAGTATAAAAACACAGACAAAAAATATAATTTGAGTCAAAACGAAAATCTGGTTTCCAAAACCGGATTAAGGTGCACAAAAACTCAGGAGTGTAACACAGTAGCATCTAGCGACCCCAAGCAAAAGTGGGCTGCCAATAAGTTTTGTTTTCTAGAATTGTTTTTGCCAGTACACTGTCAACCCATGCCTGCTGTTGGGGAAAGGTCTATGTCCCACAAGCTCTGAAGAGACTCTCCTCCCACTTCAGGAAAGGTGCTCTTCTGTCATTGACTGAAGTAATGTAAAGGAGTGTGGGGGTGGGGCAAAAGTAATAAATGTTTCAGAAGAGAAAGGGATGTGGATGAAGACAAACCTAAGAATCTGCTTTAGGTGTGCTTTCTCATGTCTTCTGCATTGAAAGGATCCCAATGCCTCTTTAGAAGCTGCAGAAGTGGTTTTTGGGTAGCGCGATTAGTGCGGCCACACTGGGTACCCATTGCAGGCAGCACCACAACAGTGCTGTAGAATGGAGCATGACAGGCAGGGGGAGGGAAAATTTTTTAGCGATATACAGGGAGCCGCTGAAATTTTGAGAGCCCAAATTCTGCCAGTGGATGTTGACAATGATTAAGGCAACACCACTAAACTAGTACTAGTTTCTACCACAGGCACCAAACTATTCCTGCTACTACTGTATTAACACGACTAAGGGCTTCACCATAGTTATATACATGGGGAAAAGCTGTTGGTTGAAAATAGCTGTTACTCTGGAAAACAAAGTTTTGCAGTGTAATCTTAGGCATGTCTACACAGAAGTAATTTCCACAGCATGGATGGGACTGTTTCCTACATAAGTATGCACAGGATTGCACATGCAGAAACTGAAGAGTGAGATTTGATTCCTTCCTATTCTCGAGCCCAAAAAACTGAGAATAAATCACGATGCTTTAAACGAATGTTGCGTCCTTGTGTTTTCAATAGGGGATTTCAAATCCCGATACAGCTTTTCTGACGCAGACATTACGGGGGTACATTGAAAGTTTTACTTTTTTTTTTTCAAAAGCAGCAAATTAACATCCAAGAAGCTGCTTGCCAAAACACAGCCCTCTAAGAAAGAAAACCTCCACAGTTTTAATAAGCAAGCAAAAAGCGCACGCGTAGAAGCCCCCCTCCCTCCTCCTGGAGAATCGGGAACGGAAACCTCGCGGTACTTGCCGCGAGATGTTATGTGGACGATGGCGACCGAAAACAAACGGAGGCGCCGAAAGGTGACCACATAGGAGGGGGGGGGGAGCGGAAACAAAAAATCCTCTCAGCTTCTTGCCTCGCTCAGGAGGCCTGTTTGGCGATGGCGGCAGCGGCGACGACACCCCCCGCGCACTGGAGCCGCTTCGAGCAGGAGCAAGACGTGACGTTGCGGGAGCTGATCCGGAGGGTAACCGGCCTGAGCGAGGGGCAAAGCAAGGAAGAGGCGGCCCACTTCCAGGCGGCGCTGAACTTCTCCTGGTCCAACTTCAGGTCCGTTACCTGGGGGCGGGGGGGCGTGGCGTGGGGGCGTGGCGTGGCTCGCGCCCAGAGCGGCGGTTGGTGGTGAGGGAGGGGCGGTAGACGGGAGAGGCGCGCGACCACTTTTACCTGTTACCGGTTAGAAGTCTCCGCCTTGGCCTCCATTGGGCCACCTATGTGGGTTAAGGAAGGTGGGGTGTGTGTGTGTGTGTGTGTGGAAGAGAGCCCCATCCTGGCCAGTGACCGCAGTAGAGGAATGGGTTGATGGGTGGGATCCAGTCTTAGTCACGCTTCAGAGAAGGCCCACTGGTTTCATTGGGTTTACCGCCCCCCCAAGTCTGGCTAAGACTGGATCCAGCCCCGAGTTGTTTAGTACATTTGTAGCCAACCTTCCTAATACCTTCCAACAGATCTCCGATGAAAATAGGGATGTCCTATTCCATAATAATAATAATAATAATACTATTCTATGACATCCTTTGACTTTTTAAAATGTGGCTCTTTTTTTGGAGAGGGGTGTTATTGGCGGGTTGTTTTTATTTTGATTATACTGTATATGTGTATGTATGTATATATATATATATAGTGGTTTTATATTTCTATTTTGTCCTGAGACCTCCGGGTATAGGAGGGTGTATAAATTCATTCATTCAGTCCATCAGTCCATCCATCCATCAGGGTACAGGGCAGTATATAAACTCATTCATTCATTCAAAAATAAATAAATAAAATAATAAACTTTTATTATTTACCCCACCCAACTGACTAGGTTTCCCCAGCCACGCTGGGCAACTTGCAACATATATAAAAACATAATAAAACATGAAATGTTAAAAAAAAATCCCTAAACAGGTCTGCCCTCGAGTGTCTTCTAAAGGTTGTATAGTGACTTATCTACTTGGCTCACATAACTCTGTACCCTCCATTTCTTTAATGAAAATAGGGACGTCCTAAGGAAAAGCGGAACCTTCGTGGATCAAATCAGAAACTGGGATGGCTTCTGTAAATCCAGGACTGTGCCTGGAAAATAGGGGCACTTGGAGGGTCCGGTGTTACATGGTCTCGGTAGCCACTTCCAGTCACCAGTCTAGCTGCTGCCTTCTGGATTAGTTGTAGTTTCCAGGTCACCTTCAAAGGTAGCCCCACGTAGAGCGCATTGCAGTAGTCCAAGGCGGGAGATAACTAGAGCATGCACCACAATACTGAGACAATACTGAGCTAAATAGACCAATGTTCTAACTGCTTAACGCAGCTTCCTATGCTGCTGTATAAGTGCATATAGAATTTTTACTTTTCTTCTAGAAGTGGAATGTAGCTTAGTAGTAGAACATCTGATTTTTATGCACAAGATCCTAGTTGCAACCCCTGGCAACTCTAGTTAAGAATGGGAATGTCCCTTTCTGAAACCTGGGGGAGTTGCTTCTGGTCATTGTAGACAATACTGACTTGGATATGCGGGGGTCTGACTTTGTATAAGGCACCTTCCTGTACTCTTAGAATTCAACTCCTATTAACTGCAGCCACCATGGTCAATGGTTAGGAATAGTGGCATTTCACTTCCAATTCATGCTTGAGAGATAGAAAATATTCAGGCTGTGAATGCCATAGCTTCTGTAGCCAAAACTCCACTACTCACTCACAAGAGAGGGGTTTCAAAAGGCACAAGGTTTGCAGACATAAAAAAATCATTAGAAATTAAACACTAAGGGGGAACCCAAAAAATAAATCTATTGAGGACTGGGCATGATCACTGGTCGTGGAATGCTAACTGACAGGGGTGGGGAGAAAGGAAAAATCTGGGTGGAATGAGCAGCAGAATGGAGTATCCTAGAAAAGGGGCTGGCTGGCTGGAATAGTCAACAGGAGTCCTCCACACTGCAACATTTTGTTGCAAGTCTTACTTGCATATTCTACAGCAAAACTTTTGAAAAATTAAACTATGTGGTGCAATAGATATTTTATCATTTTTTCTTTAGGTTTCATCAATTTCTTGATGTCAGCCAGCACAAAGTGGACAAAATAATAGAGGGGTGAGGCATTTCTATTTTTATGACATTGGATTAGTTGTTTTCTGTTGACAGATTTACTTATAAGCACTGAACTTTTTGATACAGGATTTATGAAAAGCTGATAATTCATTCAGACCTTGTTAAAGCTGCAAGCTGGAAGAGTTTAACAGAAGAGTTTCTGAATTCTCCACTTCCAACCACTGAAGGAACAAAGGTATGCAGTTTAGAAAACAGATTTCAGTTGTGTTGTATTCTTTCTTTCTAAATAAGGAACATACCATGGAAAATAAGTAGTCTTTATTTACAGAGTTCTTATAGTTCTAATTTCCTGTTCTAACTTAACTGTATTAACTGCTTCATAATAGATATCCTAGCTTTTATATATATAATTTACTTATTAATTTATCAACACAGCAAACATTTTGTGCTTAGCAGCATTTTAAATATCTGTACTAAGATATTTAAATTGTTAAAGAATTGTTCAAACAGTTGGAGGTTTACCATGAAGGCAGTAAATTCCAGTTTTAGTAATGTTTCTCTGACCAATTTGTGCAGATTAAAAGCTATTATTATGAAATACGGACTTCAGCTAATTGAAATGCACTGTTATGTAGCCTAGTGTCTTGTTTTTCATGTGATTCTGCATCGTGATCCTTTTACTGCTGTATTGAGATGTGTGATAAACTGAAGCTTTTATTTTGCATTTCTAAATATATCATTGTACTAGAAGTCCAGTCTATTCATTTCCATAACTATTGACAAATACATTTCCTCCACTGAATTATTTGTTTGTCTTCCGTTTAAGACAGATGCCCATTATGCCATACTCTCTCTTCTGTTGTGCTTGTCTGATTCTCCTTCCAACACCAGTTATGCAGAAAAACCAAGAGAAAAAGAAGTGGGTAGGTTTTAATATATTACATGTAATTCAGGAACCAAATGGGAAAACTGGATGTTTCATCCCTTTTGAAACCTTTATATAACATGATTGTTAATCTCATGCCAATTCCTTTTTATTTGTGAGTTATTAGTATTAGATTGTCCATGTATATTGAAATATAATAATGTATAATAAATAATGTATACTATTATTTAGCATTTCCATATCTCTCTGCACTGTAGTAGTTCAGACTACGTACATAGTTGTCATATTTTTGGAAGAAATGGGATTATTTATTTATTTGATTTCTTACCTGTCTGCCATTCTAAGAGGTCACTTGAGCCTTCAGTGACAATGTTGGATCCAGGAATATCCCAAAACTACAGACCTGCTTTTTTTTTAATGTAGAAAAAGAAGAATTTGATTGGAGGAAATACTTGATGGAAGGTGAAGAATTTGACTATGGTCCTGATTTAGAAACACCAGTAAGTAATCATAGAACTGCATTATAAAGTCACAGGATACATTGGAAAACTGGGGAACTATTTCTGCAGACCATAGTCTTCTGTAGATCTATCTGCTTTTTAAAATTTTTATTATGACTTACTAAATTTCTTGATGGCCCTTCACCTGAGGATCACAGTGTGTTTTATAATATAAAAATACATAGTAACAAACAAAAACAACTCCCCCCCTTAAAAAGACCATGGATTGTTTAATTAGCCAAAGGTATGGGAGAAGAGGAATGTTTTTGCTTGGCACCTAAAGTACACAACGAATGTGCCAGTTGAGCCTCTCTGGGGAGAGCATTCCATTATTATGCTCCGCTCATAAGCTTTTCTGTGGCATTTGTCAGGCCAGTGTTGGAAGAAGAGTGCCAAGCTAGATAGATTTTTTAATCTAAATTAATGAGGCAGTGATTATGCTTTTAGGGTGTTTGGTGATGGAACTTGTGAAGAAAGGCATTATTAATAGGTTGAAGGGGGATCTGATTTAGCTGTTAAGACATACGGTAATACAACAAAATGTTCATTTTATTTTGTAAAAATGCATTGTAAGGTTCCCACCTGTCTTGAATTAAAATACACTTTGTATGCTTATGTTTTACAGGAGTGGTCTGACGTAAGTGATGATGATGAAGATACTGAACCACTGAGTAGAGAAGACTCTGGCATTCAGGTGGACAGGACACCCCAAGAAGATCAGGATCAAAACAAGAAGTCATCACATGTCACATGGAAAGGTTTGTTCTTCAAGACTTGCTTCATTTGGCTAGAGTTTTTACCTTTTGTGAAGCATATTGCTGTCATGTGCCTAATTGCTTTGAACTTTATGAAAGTTTGTATAGTTAGTATTGAAACTTGAGCTGGCAAGTCTCAATCCTCCACAAAGCAGGAAAACTAGAGTTTGTGTTTTGGCAACAAACCATGATGTTTGGTGCCTCTCTTTGGTTGAACTCCATAGTACGAGGGGCCTCAGTTACGCTATGGCCAAATTCCCTTTTGAGAGAGTTGCTAGGCACCAAGGCACTATGAGGTTGGGTCCTGACTACCATTGGACGCTTCCCCCTCTAATATGCTCTTATCACTACATGCTTGTATTTTGTTTTCAGGCAATTTCATAGTAGGAGAGTTGTTAGGCTCTTGCTCAGTATAGAAGAGATGCCGTTTTTGAGTCCAGCTTCCTGGTCAACCAATAATCTTAGTGGCCATGGGTCTAAATTGTTTTCCTGCTTCTGGAAACATCTGTTTCTGGTTTGTGAATTTTCAAATTGACACCTATTTCAGTTTGCCTTTTTGCTCCTGAGATTTAGGATCCTCTAAACTTACCTGAGATGAAACCCTGTTAAACTCAGTGGGGCATTCTTCCCCATAGACATGTTAGGATTGCTCTTGTTATTTACATTATAAAGTTTTCTCTTCTATGTAAATGGAAACTGGAGTGAAATATCTTGCATGCAGGTGAACCTGATGCACGTACCTGGCTAGAGCAACATGTAGTTGCTCAATACTGGACTGGCAGAGGAGTTCGTTTTCCCCATAGTTTGCATTTTCATTCGAATTTAGCGGCTGTATGGTAAGTAGTTAAGTTAATTTTGTGTTGGGAGGATATAATTTATGATCAGCTGACTACTACTTTACGATAATTTCTAAAAACCCTATTGCAGATGCCATTGCATGCTATGAAATGCTATATTGGGTTGATTCCTGCCCTACACTCCCCTCTCTGGTTATTTTGTATATAAGTGTACTAACGATAAAACAGAATTTAATATGTATGGAGAAATGCTTAGATTCCTGAAACTGTCATGAATATCTCTGAAGGATTACAAAACGTTTTGGGACTGTGTTATTCTTATGTCATAATGGTGTCAGAATTGATGTATGCAGTTTGCAATTTAAGCATAGCATGCAACTCTTGAAAGGAAGTGATGCATTTAAAATATTCAAAGAGCTTTTCAAGCTAGAAACAGAGTAGTTCATATGCATTAAAAAAAAAATAAAGCAGAAATGATTAATTTGATTCCCTAAGTACATTGGATCTGCAGGAGAGGAGCAAATAAAAGGAATAATATTTGATATTGGTTACCAGCAGTTTTGGTTGTAAAAAAATAATGATGATTTTTCCTTCTAGGGAGCAGCACTTATATACTAGTGATCCCTTGTACATGCCGGAAGAGAAAATTATTGTTACTGAAACACAAGTCATTCGTGAAACAATTTGGTAAGTAGCAGGACTAAAGAAATTACCACTTGAAATCTGTTTAATGTTCTTTCATGGAATACACTCAACATTCAGACTCATGTGGTTATGCTATTCCTTTACTTCAATGCCATCACTCATAATGACAATTCTGGTATTGCAATAGCTTTAGAAGGAGCAGCTTTAGAAGGAATTTAATGCTTTGCATTGCTCTTAAAATACAATAATTCTAAATGTTATCTTAAAAGACCTTGCTACCTTTCTTGTGTAAATTTAATTCATTTTAGCATGCCTCTTATCAGTGAGAGATATAATGAAAATTGTGTTACTCAAAATCAAGCTGTTTCCCCCCTCAAGCATTAACAGTATGAATAACACAACTTTGAAAAATAAGCACCTTCTTAATGCAGTCTGCAAATCATTTTCTTGTGATGTACTCTGTAAAGTTGAGCCCGCTTCATGAAAAGTTGATGGAGAAAATGACCACAATTTCCCCAAACTTAATTGTGGGCTATTACTTTTAAAAGTCATCTGAAGGCAGCCCTCTTTAGGAAAGTTTTTAATGTTTGATGCTGTACTGTTTTTAATATTCAGTTGGAAGCCGCCCAGAGTGGCAGGGGAAACCCAGCCAGATGGGCGGGGAATAAATAATAATAATAATAATAATAATAATAATAATAATAATAATTATTATTATTATTACAAAACTACTTATCCATGCCACCATTTCACCAACACATAGATCTAATCCAAAGGTATGTCCAAATCAGTCAAACTTGTAAGACCTAATATTTGTCTGGGGTCCTTTTGAATATATCCTATATTTTGTATATATAATGATGTTTCTGCAGTCCTAAAAAATTGTTCTGTATGTTGTACTGTGTTTTGTACATGCTAAGTCAGTTCTTCTTACTTTTACAGGCTGCTTTCAGGCGTAAAAAATCTGTTTATATTTCAACTGAATGATGGAAAGATTACTGTGAGAAATGACATCATGGTGACTCATTTGACCCACGTAAGTTCAGTGATCAGCCTAAATCAGTAATCAAGGTGCAAAGAAAGCCTGATGTTGTCGCGTGGAAGAAGGATTGCTTGCAAAAGATGATATCTTACCCTCTGAGTTTTCTATATTGGTGTGTTAATACTAAAGACAAAACAAAACCACATTTGTTTTGCAGAACTCATTAAGATCAATGTTGGAGCGGATAGCAGCATATGGGCAAGTTGTATTTAGGCTGCAGAAGTTTATTGATGAAATAATGGGTCACAGCTCAGAAAGTGGAATACATGGAATCATTTCTACTCCCAAGAAATCGGCAGAAGCCCCATTTAGAACCTATCAAGCTTTCATGAGAGCCCTCTATAAATATTTCATAAGTTTTAAAGAGGAACTTACTGAAATTGAGAGGAGCATAATCAACAAAGGTAGTATACTTTGGATTATAGTAGAAGAGTTTCCGTAAGTCTTAATCTGTTGTGAAAGTATAGGATGTGAACTAATAACCACGCATTATGAAACGACTGTATTTCTGTTCTACAGATGCAACAATCACTCTTTCCATAGTCATGGATAAGTTATCACATCGGTTAGCTCAGCTCAATATACTTCATAAGGTTTTTAGCACTGGAGTAGCAGAAGTACCTCCTGACACTCGCAATGTTGTAAGAGCATCTCATTTGCTCAATACCCTGTACAAAGCAATTCTTGACTATGATAACGTTGGGGAAGCCTCTGAACAAACGGTATGTAGAAGCTGTTCATCATGATTTCTTTAGGAGAAAAATAAGTTATTACACCAGTCAACTGATGACTAGACGTAAATTATAAATGCTTTAATATACAAGTGGCAGTTGTAGTGTCTTCCTACGCTCAAACAATATGTTCTGCAAAACTATAAATGTTTGTACAGCTGATTGTGATAGTTAGGATTCGAAATTCACTGTATGCCATTTGCAAAAAAGATAAAATCCTTTCTATGTGTGCATATCGTTTTCCTTGACTCTATACTGTAAACACATTGGAGAGGCTATATATGCTTTACTTGTGAATTCATGAAATATTTATAAATCACCCAATAATCCTGTTTAAAATTTCATTGCAGGTATCCCTCTTGTTTTCTCTCTGGGTTGAAACAGTGAGGCCATATTTACAGACAGTGGACGAATGGATTGTCCATGGTAACTTATTTGATCCAGCAAAAGAATTTATTATTCAGAGGTAGGGATAATGAACTTGTCTTTTGGATATACTGGTGTTTCTTAGGGCAGAGAACACTTCCTATATGGCAGTATCTGAACACAAAAGCAGTAGTGCACATGTAAGAGACATTTTTCCTTTCTAACTACCAGCTTCCTGTACAGTCATAGGGTTTCATCTTCCTTGACGATAAGAGACCACATGTATAAATGCAGCTGACTTGTAATCTTCATCTTCTGCAAGGCTGAGACAGACCAGGACAATTGAGTTAACCTGGGTGATTGTAATTAATAAAATGACAAGCAATGTTTTAATGAAAAATATTGTAGCAGTGCAGCTGGGCTGTGATATGCACCTTGTATTTAATTTTGTGAGAATATTATTCACTGAATGTTAATTGTAAAAAGTGAGCTCAGGATTTTTAAATCATGAATATGTGGGTTGAAGGAAACTCAAAGGCATGTTTGCTACAGGTGCTTATGCTTGCAGTTCCTTTTGTTCAGTGTTCCTGCTTAAGACATTTGTAATGCCATGGCCACTTTGTGCTTTATAACATCATTTAACTACTGTTACGTGTTCAGTAAAGCCTTGGCACAGATATGTGTTGCAATATCTAAGAGCCTTATCCATTGTGACTGTTGATCTGTAAATCCTAGTTCTAAAAACTTAGTATTTTCTCAATCAGAATGTTTGTATTACTGTTCTGAGAGTTCAAAGCTGTTTCTGTGGATTCTGAACCTTAACAAGACACCCCCCCCCAAATATTTAATCTTGTGGTTGAATGTTTTTCTTTATCTTGATCACCTGCTTCAGGCTATTTTCAATAATTGTCATGATATAAAGAATTAGGAAGTGTTATAGTTTCCTAAGGAAGAACTAATGATCACATGTCTGTCTTTGCAGAAACAAAAATGTTCCAGTTAACCATAGGGATTTCTGGTATGCTACCTACACCTTGTATAGTGTGTCGGAAAAGACAGAGAATGAAGAAAAAATGAGTGACAATGCTAGTGCCAGTTCCGGCAGCGATCAGGCACCCTCAAGTAGACAGCATACCATGGTCTCTTTTCTGAAACCTGTACTAAAACAGATCATTATGGCTGGAAAGTCCATGCAGTTGTTGAAGAACTTGCAATGCACAGATGGTTCTCCACAGCAGGCTGCATCAAGAGGTGATAAAACCCTATTTTACTGTGTAAATGTTATTATTATTCCTGGTTTTAGCGGCATGCAGCACTTCATATTGCATGTGAAAATGCAGCCCACATAGTAATGAAATAGCAATGAAAAAAATAGTTTTGGCATATTGGTAGGTATTTAGCATTTCAGATATAGGTCCCTCTATTTCCCACTGAATTTTACTCCTTTAATTGTTAAAAATCTTAAAAATCAATTATTAGACTACTGATAGATTATATTTGAATTTAAATGATTTTTCATTATTGTTAATTTTTAGCCAGACCAGAAAATAGTATCATAACAGTGTAAAATACCAAGATAAATGCTATTTTCTGGTATCCATTTTCTTTTTTCCTTAAAGGATGTTTTACAGACCTAACTTTTCCATTTTGTGGAGGCAAATGTTTGTTTAAATTGCCATCACCACATGATTGTTTTGCTGTGAAACTTTTATCTTGTGAAAATATCCCAGTATGCATTGCACAGTCAAACTTCTGTGGTTTGTAATCATAAGACTCAAGTGTGCTATCAAACATGCACCAACGGGTCTCCTCTGACAGATGGACTATTGTTTCTTTATTGAACATTACTGGAGCATTAGAAGCAATAAGGAGCGCAAGTGTTATGTGTTTACAGTGCTTGAGAATCCTCCCTTAAAGCACCTCCTAATTATTTTTTTCTGAACTCAGTTGAGAGATTAAAATGGTTCATTTTTTCTTTTTCTTTCTTTTTTATTGTGGCTTACAACAAACAGCTATTTCTGAAAAGTAAATAATAACCTACAGATATTTGTCCTATTCAGATGCAGAGAGGAAAAGCTTGTACACATTATTTCTGGAGTCTGTGCAGTCACGCCTACGGCACGGGGAGGAACCTGTTCAAGATATCATTACAGAACAGCAGGCCACCAAGCAAAGTCTAATAAAGATGCAATCTATTGCAGCAAGACACTTAGAGCTGGATGATGTTCACGATCCCTTGCTGGCTATTAATTTTGCAAGGTAATAGAAGAGATTCAAAATAATTGATTCTCCCTACTGTGTCACTGTCCAAAGTCAGATTCTACCAGGCACATATTGGGGAATTCCTGCTGTTCAGGCAGCTAGCGTGTGACTTGGAATCCAAGTTGCTGAGAGGCAGCTTGTCACAGTACAGTATAGCCTTCAGAAGCCATACATCATTGATCTTTATTGCCTTAGGCACTGGCCACAGCAGTTGTCAGGATCTATAGTGTAAAAACACAGCAGCAAAACCTGTTGCTGATTTTAGGTAGGTATTTTCCCTCTTAGAGATACACTGTGTCTGAGGAAGTACAGGACGAGATGTGTGTCTGTTTTCCGGTTTGTGAGAGAATCATGAGAGTCTGGGGGTGAGGAAGAGGGGAAATAGTCACAAATTCCTGAAAAATATGAATCTGTCAAAGCCCGATTATAATGTTGCGCCTTGTAGCTTGGTTTTAATGATATGTTTTGCTTATCATGAACCCAAAGATTACTGTTCATAGAAATAAACTACAGTGGTACCTTGGTTCTTGAACGGCTTGGCTCCTGAACAAATCGGATCCTGAACACCACAAAGCCGGGAGTGTGTATTCCGGTTTGCAAACTTTTTTCGGAAGCCAAACATCCGATGCGGCTTCTGTTTGAGTGCAGAAAGCTCCTGTGGTCAGTCGGAAGCCACGCCTTGGTTGTCAAACCGTTTCGGGAATCGAACGGACTCCTGGAATGGACTAAGTTCGAGAACCAAGGTACCACTGTATTAGAATTGGGCTGTTTTTTTTTAACTGGGGGAGGGGAAAATTCTGATAAGTTCCAGAAGGTCATCTAGCACCTAAAGATTGTTAGGGTCTGTCCAGAAGGCTGTGAGATTGGTAAGAGGGCCCAATCTGCAAATGCAGGTTTCATCCTACACTGAAATTTTGTACTAGTAGGTGCTGGTGACAGGTTTCTAGATGCCAGCATGTGTTGCTGTAAAAGTTGCAAGGCCCACAGAAGCTAGAAAATATGCAAAATACATTTTGTCTCTCTCCTCCCCACAATTCACAGTATTCCAGACAGAATCCTGCTATAGAGCTAGAAGCCGTGTGGCAAACTGTCTCCCAGCTTTGGGGTGGAACTTCATGGGATTTCTACAGCAGATTTTGCTCATCACAAACAGCTCAAGTATTAAAAGAAGATTATTAAGACATTTCATGTCAATTATTATTATTATTATTATTATTTTATTTTGTAGGTTGTATTTGGAACAAGGCAGTTTTCATGAGACGCTTACTGGTGATGATGTTTGCATGGATAGATCATCCGAATCAGTTACGTGCCAGACATTTGAACTGACATTGAGGTCATGTCTTTATCCTCACATAGACAAACAGTATCTGGAGTGCTGTGGAAACTTAATGCAAACGTTGAAGAAAGATTATAGGTAAGAGTTAAAATACTTATGCACTGATGACTTTATTAGTTCTTGTAATATGCTTAAGGCAGTAGTAGAGACCTGGATCAGATTTCCAGTCATTAGTGATTGATACTACTTCAGTCACTCAGCTTAGGGACCCAGTCTTTCTTATGGAGGAAGCATCTGGGTCACTCTTGTTGCAAAAGGGGCGACAGCAGAGTGGGGCAAAAGTAGCAGAATTCAACAGTAGAAAGGCTGGGTACATGGTTGACAGAGAAAGTTGCCGTAATGCTCTGACAGAAGAATGTTGGCAAGCACAGTGATACAGTGAAAATAGAGTTTAAGGCAAGATGCAGCTTTCTTACTGCAGGAGTTGGGTCTTCTGAACCATGAAGTTTACTAGTATTTGTATTTTATTTTTTTTAAAGTAATTTTTTTGAGCTCAGTGTCCTTAATGGTTCACGTTTGGAAGGTTTCCTAGCATAGCTTAAGTATTAAAGGTATGATGAAGTGAAATTTGAATAAATGTGTGTTTTTGTTTCTTAGGCTGGTAGAGTACTTGCAGGCCATGAGAAACTTTTTTTTGCTTGAGGCTGGTGATACTATGTATGACTTCTATACATCCATTTTTGATAAAATAAGAGAGAAAGACACATGGCAGAGCGAACCATTCCTTAATGTCCAGCTCCAAGAGGCAGTTGGACAGCGTTATCCAGAGGATAGTTTAAGGTAATAAACATGCAAAATATATGTACAATATACATTTGGGTGGGAGGGGAGAGCCTGGTATGACTAGGAAAAGATTAAGAAAAAGTGTTTATTTGGCTGTATTTGGAGAGTAAATGATACCTTGCACATCTTGCTAACCATAGCACTTGAAATATAACCTTTCCCCCCATAATTTGGAAAAACCAAGGCTGTTTAAAAGACATACATTTTTATTGCTGCATTTGCATTCTACCCAATTTGAGAGTATTAAGGTTTCTCTGTCTTATTTAGACTGTAGCTATTTCTGTGAGCATAGATACCTAATATCCTTTTACAAAGTTTGCAGCGGAAGTAATTGTAGCTGTGTTGATTTTATCTGATTTTGCATTTGTTTCGTTTGCCTAGTAGTTGCCTAGCTCCTAGAGCAAAACAACGGTAACGAGTATGTGTTTCTATATGCAGGTTGTCTATATTGTGTGAAAATATAGATATAGCAAAGAAGAAGCTTCCTGTTCATACCTTGGATGGCTTAATATTGAGCTACAAGGTAATACTAGTTTAAATTAAAGAACTGAAATACAATAATGGTTTAATTATAAAGTAATATACAGATGGGGGGAATGAAATAATGTCTTCAATAATGTTTTTCCTCCTTAGGTCCCTTGGCCTGTGGATATAGTTATAAGTGTGGAGTGTCAAAAAATCTATAACCAAGTGTTTCTTCTATTGTTACAAATAAAGTGGGCCAAATATAGTCTGGATGTATTACGATTTCATGGTAAGGTAATTCATGGACACTTCTTTTATTCTGTATAACTGAAATTATAACACTAATAATTGGTGAACTATAGTTACACTGCTTCCAGCATTTGGAAGAACACAATACTTTCTGGGAAGATAGGGCAAAGGACAAAAAAGAATGTAAAAGGTAAAGGGACCCCTGACCATTGGGTCCAGTCGTGAACGACTCTGGGGTTGTGGCGCTCATCTCACCTTACTGGCCAAGGGAGCCGGTGTACAGCTTCCAGGTCATGTGGCCAGCATGACTAAGCTGCTTCTGGCGAACCAGAGCATGTAAAGGGAAGGAATTATGGAAAAGAAGATATTGTGGCGAAGTATAAGTAGATAGTATCTGGTTATCAGAAGGACAAGTGGGACTTGCCACAAGATGTTGCAGTGTACCACATACCTGTTTAGGATTCTAGTCAGCCATGATCTTTTTGAGAAGACTCCATTTCATTCTCACTCCCCAACAGTCAGTGAGCACTCCATGCCCACTGAACATGCTCACTTCTCATTCGACTTATTGTGGGGAGTAGGTGGGGAAATTGCCACTTTTACGTATTTCCACTAGAGTTTTTTGTACTCCTGCAAAACTTGGTGTCTTGTGGAGTTGCTGATATCTCCTTGATCCTCCTTTCACCCTTCTCTTGTGTGTGAATGTTGTCATTTTGGTTACATAAATCATTCTCCAACTGTGAATTCTTCACTGTTTGTTTATAAAAAGAGCAAGCAGATTGCTTTGAACTATATCTGATCTGGAGTAGATGTGGTTAGCTGTTTATCTGCAGTACAGAGCTGTGTGTGCTCTGCCAAAAATAGTCTGTACTGAGAAAAACTGAATTTTGTCACTTGACTCGGTACCCAAATTGTTCTTTGTGCAAAAAGAATATTGTGGCACTTTTTACAAAAACGTACAAGACCCTTCATTCATTTTTACTTCAACAGACTCTTAGTTTCAGGGCTGGTTCTGTTAGGTTATGCAAGTTTGCCTTTTTGTGTACCTTCTGTAGTTTATTCTGTATAGTCATAGGAACTAGCAGGCAGGGCACTAAAGTTCTTTGGTTTTTTTCAACTTAAACAAAAATTCAAGCTGTAGGAAACTCCCTACCTCTTTTCTTCATGAAATCTTATAAAGCTTAATGCTTTATTTTTGCATTTGTTGATTTTATAAAATGTTGTATAGTTTACTTATAATAAAAATGTATCTTAATACTTGGTTTTAACTCTTCCCTGTTTATAGTGACTTTACTAAAATGTGGATCCTGTGCATTTGATTGATGTCCTGATTTATGTTTGTTGTCTTTACATCAAAGAAACCCTGCCCTCTGCTGTTTGAACAGTTTATTGGCATCAGTAGATTTTTTTTTCTACTGAAGAATTTAAGGGCACCTGAACTGTTCAGATGCTGATGATGGCAGAATTGTAGTTGCGGTCGTGCCATTTCCTGTAATATCTTATTCTGTTGTCTTTAACTCTTTTAAGAACTAGTCAGGGCTGCAGAAAAGCCCCAGAACAAAGGAGGAGCTGTACTTGAACAAGAGACATTTATTCACTTTGGATCACAATTGGAGCCCATTAAGCAACAAACTCATCGGATGTTCCTTTTGAGGATGAAACTAATGCATTTTGTTAACAGCCTGCATAACTACATCATGACTAGAGTATGTGATGCATTATAATTTCATTAATAATATACTACTTTCCTTAACAGTCCAGGATGACTTATGACATATGTGCAGGTAGTTTGACCTTCACTTTGTATGGCAGAAGTACATTTCGTTCATTTAGGTTTTAGCTAATATCTGGAATATGCTTAAAATAGCAGTGGCTGTTCAGATGCTGAATAACCCAATTCTACTAAGTCACAATGCTTTTGGAACACGTGATAGATCCTTCCGTATTACAGTATTCTTGCCAGAACTCTTAATTCCATGTACTGCACACAGAAGCCCTTTGTAGAACATATAATGTTTAATAGCCAGCTCAGCTTGTGATCTTGGAGAAAAATTAGAGGTGTAAAACATTTGTCATAGAAGTGTGCTAAAGACAACATTTAAGCATAAAGTTTAATCACTATTTATGCACTCTGTTTTTCTAAAGATTCTTCATAGTACAGGTTTAGAATTTCAACATCAAGTAGAAGAAGCCAAAGATTTAGACCAGCTGATTAAAATTCATTACAGATACCTTTCTACAATCCATGATCGCTGCCTGCTGAGAGAAAAGGTACATCAAGTTAGACTGCTATGGTGTATTTAGTTTACACAACAAATACCTATAACACTTGCACTCTATTCAGGGGTTTTATATCATATATAACTGCTATAGCAAAAAATTATCTGTTGGGTCATTGTGAGGGTAAGCAGAGCTCCTTAACCTTCTTAAAATAGCATTTTCATTGTTTGTCCAGGAGACTTAGAATATTTTATTTGCCCAATATTTTGATTTAATTGTTTGCATAAATTGTTTAAACACTTATCTGAATGAGCCTTTATTATATTTACAAAAGCTCTTGAAACAACTGTTTCAAAACATTGAGAAGGCTTCGTTCATTCACAATTGATAGAGGGTGTATGTTCTCTATCAATAGGTAGAAGAGGAAGGACTATAATGATTCTGCAGTGCAATACTGCTGTAGATGTCAGGATCAAAGCCTGGGGGTAGGGCTTAAACTTGTGGAGGTGTGTGCTAAGCTGAATGGAAGCAGTTCCTCCTTCTCAACCACTGAAACTCCTAGCCTTGCCTGACTAGGAGTTAGCACTTACATCCTCCTATTTTGCTGCCAGAGAGCCATGGGGACAGGACACATGCACAACCCTCAGCCCACGCTAGTTTTGGGTGGATAGCTTTTACATTGGGTAGAGCAGTGGAACTGCTTGGGAGAGCTGGGAAAAATGGAAAATGCACTAGGGAAGTGGAACTGCCTTGAACTTCAGTATGGAACTATGATCACAGCTGCTACTTTTAAAATGTCATTTACAGGTTAGTTTTGTGAAAGAAGCTATAATGAAAGTGCTGAACCTAGTACTGATGTTTGCAGACCGTTGGCAAGCTGGTTTGGGAGCTTGGAAGTAAGCACACGGAAAATAATTTGGATTGTAATAATTTCACTGCATTAGGCTTTTAAATGGCATTAATCCCTTACTTGAAACATTGGCTGGGATGCAGTGGAACAGGCAAGAGACTAATCACATGACCAAGAATGAAATGGATTGAAGATAGATCTTATCAGCTCTGGGCACATGTTGCCTTGAAATCAGCATGCTTTTTAAAGATAAGGTTGTAAATCATACATTCATAAAATAAATTATAACTTTTAGATGCTTAACAGTAGAAAGTATTAAGTTAACATAGCCTTAACTTGGTGTAAGTACCAAACAGGATCAGTATGGTCTGAATAATTTTTCTTTGATTAGTGCTACTGGGAAATCTTCAATGCATTGAAGTTTTGTTTGAAGTGCTTTTATGGTGTGAGAATCATGAGTTTCTCAGCCAGTGACTTAATTTGATCTTTTGAAGATGCAAAGCTATTTTTAAAAGGGGTTATAACAGTTGTGTTGTGTAGACCCCTATATCTTTTTATTTATTTATTTCAAACAGCTTGATATCTGGATATATTTTCTGCATATTCATGCATCTCCTTTAGAGTAAAGAACAATAATGAGGAAAAACTAGTATAGAGGCCACATCCGAGAACAAACCCTTCCATTTGCTAGGTACCTGTGCATTTACAATAAAAATGTTTGCTAGGACCTTCTAATGTCAAAATGATTTGGGTTTAATCCAGTTCAATTTTTGCTGATTTCCACCAAAAGCCCCTGAAAATAGGTAGGGACCCCCCACAATAGTATGGGAGGGTGCAGGTAGAACTGAAAATAGCCTACCAAAAAGAGGAACCCTTTTTGTTCTCAAAAGTAATTTTATTATATTTTTACTACCACTTTATTTTTGTCTACTTAAAATGTTCTGACCTGTTCTCAGGATGGAATCAATAACGAAGATGGAATCTGACTTTAAAAACTGCCACATGTTTCTTGTGACAGTACTGAACAAAGCAGTCTGCAGAGGTTCTTTCCCACATTGTAAGTATTTAGAAAATGAAGGTAAAATTTGATTTTTCATACCGTTAGGCATTTACTGCACAGTGCATTGCTCTGCTTTCTTAGCGCTTTCAGTCTCTAATAATTTTAAAGCATAGTTATCTGCTGATAATTATAGGGGGGGGGGGTTGGTGTGTATTAACAAGGATTCTTTAGAAATCTATGTAATTCTAAACCAGTTTGTTCAACATGCTATTTTTCTTCTCTTCTGAGACTATGCAAAATACAAATGCCAGACATTAAAATATTTCACTTTGTGTTTTGGTTCACAGTGGAGTCTTTAGCCTTGTCACTCATGGCTGGAATGGAACAAAGTTAGTAAAATGCAGATGTGATAAAACTACTCAAACGCCTGCAACATCTTCTGTGTAATATTGTAATCGTCCAATGCTGATTGCTTGCATGAAGTACATTTTGAACTGTGTGGCAGGGTTTTCATTTTGAGTGATCCCAGGATTGCAGTATTATTTTTAGGATGTACATATTTGTGCTTGAAACTGTAAAAAACAACAACACATTCATCTGTAAATAAAACACTGAATGCAATTATTTATACAGTATACCATTTATTTTATATATTAGGAAATATTTAATCAGATCAGGTCATTCTTTTGTTTTCCTCTGTGAGGAACAGTTACTAAAATGCATACTGTATAGCAAAAATTTTAAAAGAATTTCTGTGAACTTTGCTCCTGTGCATAGCTTGCAAGCTGTCCCTGAATGCAGTGGCAGAAATGTTTTATTCAGAAACATTTATTTATTTAATAAGCATACCACCCTTCATCTGAAGATCACAGAGTGGTTCACAACATAACAATGCAAAATGAGAACGCAAAATACATAATAAAACAAAAACAAACCAATAACCCCCTCCCACAAACACATATAAAAGGCCATAGAATGTTTCATCAACCAAAGGCCTGGTTATAGAGAAACTTTTTCACCTGGTGCCTAAAGATATGTAATGAAGGCATGAGGCGAGCCTTCCTGGGAAGAGCATTCCACAAACAGGGAGCCATTAGATGCCTTCCTTTTTCCTTTTTTCCCAAGATAAATTGTCACATGCTCTCAAAATATGTCACATGCAACTGAAATCCCAGCAGCTGTAGTGCTATGGCAAATGGTACTATTTTGTTGAATTGTTTTTTTCATGGAAATGAATAGCACAGGTAAGGCACTTTATGCCACCATTAACTTACCGCACATCACAACATTCTAACATTTGTTTTGGCATTCCTAGCAGCTTCAGAATGTTCATTTTTGTAATCTTAACTGCTAGCAACATTACTGGTGCATTAGGATGGACTATGTTTGCATTATCTGCTTACATAATGTGTAAAGATAATACTTCTCTATACTGATAATGCATTTCTAGTTTAACTGCCTTTTATGAAACCTGATAGCAAGTGATTTGATTCTGGAAGGAATTTCATGGGAAATATATCATGAAGATTGTAGAAGATTGTGTAACTCGACCTTCACATGACCATAAATATATTACTGTCTGAAAACTGGCTGTTGTAACTTGCTGCTTTTATAAGGTACCGGTAGTTTCCCTTTTATATTGTGGGGTGTGTGTGTGAAGCTTTTGGTTAATTCCTTATTAAGGCAATACCAAGCTTGCTTTAAAAAAAAAAAATTGACACTGTTGTTGTGAGTCAATTTTTTTCTTACTATGGTTGAGAACAAAACTCTTTACCAACTTTAGAAAGTACTATTTATTTTATTTATGTGCTACAGGGATTGCCCACAGTGGCTCTTGTATATTTTCTTTAAAAAAAAATTTTTTTTTTAATGGCAGCCATGCCCTTCACTTGTGGAAAGGCTTATTTTTTTAACTTTGAGGAGGGGGGTGCTCAAGTATTTTGTGTGTGTGTGTGTGTGTGTGTGTGTGTGTGTGAGAGAGAGAGAGAGAGAGAGAGAGAGAGAGATGCATGTTGAAGCACACACAAACAGAGAGAAAGAGTTCTGGTCTGTTTGTATTTGTGGTCTGTGATAGAGATACACCTGGGCAGAGAGAGTGAAATATGTATGCGTGGCTTGAATGTGAGAAGTGCATGAGTGTGTGTGAGAGAGATGTGTGGTTTGACCCACTTGAATATTTTTTGTGGTACTGGGGATTTCTCTCTTACTATTAGACAGTAACAGTATTGTCCGGGTAGGAATTAATATTATGTGATCTGCATAATTAGGAGCAGCAAGGCATAGGTGACTTCCCATTACAAGCATGAGGTTGTCTGGAGGTGGGAAGAGTATTGTACTATTACTAATTTTGTGTGAAGCCATCCCCATGGAGTCATGTTGTGTTATGTCGTTTCCTTTCTCACAACAACCATTTTGTATTATTTTATATCTTCATACCAACTACGGTACTTTGTGAGTGGCATCCACAGCACTTTCTCAAAATGTGCCCACTGGCCCAGTAAGATTGACAATTTGTAAAACAGAATATTTAACCTGGTTTTTAATAAGATTTCAAAATAATGAAAGCATCTAATAATCCCAGTAAACAACCAAATCAGTATAATGAACAAAGCAAGAATGGACAACATGAAAACAGGTGTTCTCTTGAAGAAAGCAGTCTTCAGCTGTCATTGGAAGTAGAACAGGGCTAAATATGCTTCATTTAGACTGGTTTGCCTGCTCCTTTCAGAAGTTCTATAGAAGATCAGAACAGGATCAGGATGTTTTTAGAATATTTTAACTTATGTTTGTCTTTCTCCTTCAGAAGCTCCTTTTAGGGATTTGATATCCAAAGCCTTGAATTGGAGCTGGAAAGAAATGAGTCTGTACATTCTGTTCTAGAATAGGTGAAATACGAGAGAACTAGTCTCCACCTCTCAAGAAGCATGTTGTTGATTACTGTACTAGCTGATGCTTCTGAACCATTTTCAAAGGCACCCAGAAAAGGAATGACTGGCCAGGTTTCTTCCAGCAACCTGGGGACTGTGTATCACAGTTTTAGGGATATAAATGCTTGCGCGGAAAGAAAATTATATGGAACAGTGCTTAACAATGTGGCTTCATTTGGGGGGTGGGGTGACTGCACAACTTTTAAATCATGGATTATATAAAATCATGTGGCTGGCCTTTTTAAAAAAATGTTCCTTCTGAATGGGATACAGCTGATGTTGTTGTATTGTAGCTGATTATTTAAAAGCTGTTTCACATTTCAGACCTTACAGAGCAAGTCCACTCTGTGGTGCTGGAGAGTTTGGATGTGACCCTTTGGCCACCAAAATTGTGGGTGTGCTGAAGCTACTGCCAGTAGGACCCAGAGGACACTCCTCTCCCAAACCCAAGTGTTTCTGGGGTGAGGTAGGGAAAGGCAGAACTGGGCATGGAAGGGATTTGCTGGGTTGAAAACCAGTCCAGCTACTACCAGTGAGCCTCACCAGGCCCTTTTGCTGTGGCAACCTAGAGCAAAAAAAGGAGAGAACCACTCACCAACTTTTGTCCAGACTAGCATGAATGACAGGATTTAGGATGCAGCCTTGGCTCAATTTTCCATGCAGCTCTCATTCCCAGATGGGATTTAGGATTCTTCCCTTCAAGATTTAAAGCTGTATTATTTGATCCAACCATGGCCACTGGTCACAGCAAATAGAAGGGGAAGAAATGGAGGCAGTGAAAGATTTTACTTTCTTGGGCTCCATGATCACTGCAGATGGTGACAGCAGCCACGAAATTAAAAGACGCCTGCTTCTTGGGAGAAAAGCAATGACAAACCTAGACAGTAGCTTAAAAAGTAGAGAGATCACCTTGCCAACAAAGGTCCGTATAGTTAATGTGATGGTTTTCCCAGTAGTGATGTATGGAAGTGAGAGGTGGACCATAAAGAAGGCTGATCGCCGAAGAATTGATGCTTTTGAATTATGGTGCTGGAGAGTCCCATGGACTGCAAGAAGATCAAACCTATCCATTCTTAAGGAAATCAGCTCTGAGTGCTCCCTGGAAGGACAGATCGTGAAGCTGAGGCTCCAATACTTTGGCCACCTCATGGGAAAGACCCTGATGTTGGGAAAGATGGAGGGCACAAGGAGAAGGGGACGACAGAGGACGAGATGGTTGGACAGTGTTCTCGAAGCTACAAACATGAGTTTGACCAAACTGCAGGAGGCAGTGGAGGACAGGAGTGCCTGGCGTGCTCTGGTCCATGGGGTCACAAAGAGTCGGACATGACTAAACGACTAAACAACAACAACAAATTTGATCCAACGTATGCATTAGTTCCAGATTGCTTTATGAGGGTAGATATTTATTTTTTTTAAAAAAAAGACTATTAAAAGCACAAGCCGAGGTATAAAATGGGCGTTGCTCTTTACAAAAAAGGATGTACTCGGTTTGTCCTCATGTGTCTATAAATTCCAGACGGAACGTTTGTGACATTAAGAATCATTCTGAAGTTGCCTCAGCTGGACGCTAGAATGAGAGGACGCTAGGATATTTAGAAAGGGTATGTTCCATGAAATCTCTAAACTTGCAATGAAAGAAGGCACGATGCGTGCAGCCAAAATCGTTCAAAATCGTTTTTGTGCGGGGTACCTAACTTCACAGCGATCCGGGGTATGAGCTGAGCGCCCGCCGCCTCCAGCCTCCCTCCTTCCCTTTGCAAACCGGACCCGCTTTCGACGGCTGTGTGAGCAAGATGTGGGAGGAGAATCGCTGGCTGGGCGGAAGGAGGAGCCGGAGGCTGGCTGAGCCAGCAGGGTAGCTTTGCCTTGGAGAGGAATGGCTGCGGGTTTGGGACGGGACGGGGGAGGAGCTGCAGGAAAGGGTGTTTCCTGGCACGGTTTCCTTGTTTGAGTGACTCAGACAGGAAACTCCCTGCTTCGTGCGGCCCTGGGAAAAGGAAAGCGGCCCTGGCGAGGACCCCTCCGCCGACGCAAAGGCACCCTCTCGCCGTCGCGCTCGACGGGGGAAGCGGCGCCTCAGGGAGAGCAGTGCCGGGGGCTCCGTGGGCTCCAAGCGGAGGTAAGCCGCGGGCCTTTTTCGCCCTTGGAGGCTGCGCGAGAGAAACTTTCCTGAGGCGCGCCCTTATCCGCCCGGGGAGGAACTTGCCTTCTGCTAAGCTGCTCCTCTTTGCCTCTCTTGCAACAAAATGCCGGGCATTTAGAGCTTCGGCTGCATGCAAGAGACCCGAGCCCTACTTCCCCCGCTATATGGCCTAACCAGAGGGGCGGACGTCTGTTTCTGCCCGTGGATTTTGGGGCGGGCCTCGGCGCTTCGTTCCAAACTTCCTTGGAAGTTTCGCTGCCTGGGAAGCGGCCCCGTTTCTGTCCCCCGAGCCTCGCCTCATTTGGGAAGGAGCCCTGGGGCCGGAGCATCCAAGGGGGTGGGAGGAAGCCCGGGGTGGGTTTGGGCTTTTGGGAGGGCAAGGCTCGTTCAGTGGCGGGCTTTTGCGGGTGTCGTTTTGCTGCCCGTGGTGAGCAGCGGCCTCGGGCAGCTTGGTAAGGTCGTGGGGAAGGTGCAAAAACAGGAATTTGGAAAGCACTTCCGCGCACCAGCTCTCCTAACGTGCGCGCAAGATCTCCCTGCATCGCTTGGTAAACACTCAGGGTGGTATGTTCGCCCTGCACAACTTGACCTAAGATAAATTTCATTGTGGAGTCGTATAGCCTACACAGTATGCAGAGTTTTAAGTCTCTTCAGCATAGTAAAGAAGCCCAGACAAATTGCTAGCACATAGGTTTTGTTAGTCGTTTGTGGGTCTTAGGTGATCAGAGAGAGAGAGACCAGCCCTCTATTTTGAGAATATTCACAGAAAGCATGAGGAAACTTGAAGCTTTCACAACTTGCTAAGGGACTAATTTGCAGGAGACTTTGGATATGTACTAATACACATTGAAAGAGTGAGAAAGTTAATCTTTGGTAAACACCCCTTGATCTGAAAGGTAGTGGAGTTTGACTGATCCACCGCAGACCTACTCAAAGTTAATGGGACTTGTTTAAGAATAAACATGCATAGAGGATAGCAGCTGAAGTCATTAAATAGCAACTAATCATTAAAAACAATGAACTTGTTTTATAGTGGCCAGGCCAAAGATTGGCAGGCTTTTCCAGAAATGTGTGCCTTTCTCTTGTAGTTTTCTGAATTTCTGCAGTAAGCAGTTTATATAGTGTAGGCTTCAGGCGTTCCAAAATCAATGTCTTTCATTGAGAGGCACTCACATTTCACTACCCTAATACAAAAGTTGAACTTGCAAAACACTGAAATATGACACGGGGTGTTGGAATAGTTGCATTTTAGGCTGATTTTAGTAGCCTCAATTCTAGGGATGGGTAGAGCATTCATGCATAACTAACTACATTATGAACCCTTTGGTTGGGTTTTGGGGTAGTGAACATAATTTACATTAATGTTCTGGCCACAGCATTATGCAAAATTATTTTATAATGTCTATTGGCTATTTTTCACTCTATTCTTAATTTTATTCTTCCCAGTGTTTTCATATTTAGGATACTGTGATTCACATATTTTTCACATGGTCATTCAGGAATGGAGATCAAGAACAGGTTAACTCCTGTGTACAAACTATGTAATTAACACCCTACTCAAATTCACTTAACTCTCACCTGCTCATGTTTTGCTGTTTTAAGCAATCTGTTTGGATGCCAGTGAACTTTCTTGCTTTTATTTCTTTTTCTTTTAGACATTTTACAAATATTTAAAAAGCAAATCTACAGATCCAGTTTACATTCCCTTCGACTTCCCTCCCCTCCTTTCTGCAGTTATTTATTTTATATATTTTTATTACTGCATATCCAATTCAAATCTTTTTACCAATTTCCCCTAGTTTATCTCTTACTGCACATGTTTATATCAGTCCTGCTAATGTTTTGATTTGTTTACAATGCATCTTCAGATAATAAGTTTTCCCCACTCTATTTTTAAAAGTCTTTCTTCTTGGTTTCTTATTTTTCTGGTAAGTTTTGCCATTTTTGCGTACTCCCATTAGTTTTAATTGCTAATCTTGTCAGAACTGTTTCAAACATTCTTGCTTTTAAATGGGATGCGCTGCTGTGGAAAACAAGATGTTAGAATACTTTCTGGCTTTCACTCTTGATTCAGTAGGGCTGCTCTTACAATATGATATTTTTTTATTCATTAATGAAGTCCACCTTTGTACTGCAAGGGATTCTCAAGAGAATATTGAACAATCAAACTTATTAAGTAGCCCAGAGTATTGCAATTAAATGCTGATAATGCAGTTGGACAAAAAAGGAGCTGAAGAAAATACTCTAATGGAATATAAAAATTGAACCCGAGCTTAGTCTTATGTGGCTTGGAAGAGACATGGTTGTAAGAAGGAATTCAGGAGGATTTGTCATGTTCTCGACTTCCATCCCTCAAGGTCCAACGTATAGCCATGAATATGTGAAAGCTTCCTGAAAGTGACTACCAGGAACACCTTGTGTTTTCCTGCCATTCACATGAGGAGTTCCATGGAGTGGTCACACTAAGAGGATAGGGCTATGGATGACTCAGTGACTGTTTTTCCATTGGTGAAGGCAGTAGGCCTCTGAATTTGGGAACTTGCAGCTTGGGACAGCACATGTTGCACTCAGGCCCTGGTTGCAGGCTTTCCATAGGCATCTGGTTGACCGCTGTAAGAACAGGACAAAATGGAACTTGGGCCTCATCCAGCTGTGCTTTACTTGTGTTTTTAAGATCTAGTTCTCAGTGAGATCTAAACTTTTTGGTCTGCACAACCCTAGGCTGTAGACTAGCTCTTACATAACACAATGCCCTCTCTTGTTTGTAGGGCATCCATTCATGTCAATCTACCTGCACTCTTTATCATGGTTGGATATCACTGCAAGATGACTTAAGGAAGAATAAGGTATTTGGCGTAATACAGATACCAGGGTATTTAGCATTTATTTGGCTATTAGAAGTGAAAACCAATGTGATAGATTGTAGGAAGCTGATAAGCATGCACATACATATACACACATAATGTGACTTGTGAATGTGTTGTAGGTTACATGGACTTCTTTAACTAATATAGAAACAAGAAGTTTTTGGGTGTGCACGCACTGTACTCCGTTGGAATTATTGGTGGTTTGGTGGCTTTTCTTCCACACCTGTGTTCTCTTCAGATCAGGGTTAGCTAATGTGGTGCCCTCTCATCAACCTTAGCCATCATGGCCAATGGTTTGAGATGATGGGAGTTGTATTTCAGCAACATCTGGAAAGCACTACGTTGTCTAAAATAGTGATAGGGAAACTTCCCATCAGGAAAGAAATAGTGGAATATTACATGCAGTTTTTGCAGTGTACACTGTAGTTTTCACTTTCCTCAGGGTTCCCCTCCACCCTCTGCCACTCAAGATTTGTCTCCAAGCATCCATAGACTTCTCTTGATTTCTTCCAGTACATTCCAACTCTGTAATTCTAAGGTTTTCTGAATGGATTCACTGCATCTGTCCTTGGATAGGAATTTTCTGAGCAGAAGTGAAAGAGAGGAAGTTGTGCAGATGGTGTTTCATGCACGGAGTAGCTATTTTTTGTATTTCTCTAAGCTGCATATGAAATTTGCATGTGAAAAAGGAATCTTCATCTAAAGATCTTAGATGTGCAAGTTATGTGTCCGGTTTTAACCAGCTGTAAATATACTCTGTACAAGATAACTGTGTGCAGAACTGCATGACTGCTATTTCATAGAATCAGAGTTGCAAGGAACCTCAAAGTCCAACCCTCTGATGGTTCAGGTGATCTGCTACTCGTCACAAGTAGCTTTTTGCTCTTAGGTTTTCTTGCTGGTTTCTGTTGAGAAGTTTCAGCTTTGTTGGGACCATAATTGCCTTCATTATAGTGGAAAGAAATTTTTCAGGGTCTTTGAGAACTTGTTTATAGTGTATATAAAAAAGTTCTTCCAGAAGAGAACTCAACATGTTTGTATGTACATGGCAAATCTTATTGCAGAATTCTTCTGTGATGCCTTTTTATTTGTTTGAAACATTTAGGTCCCTTCTTTCCCAACTAAAAGTTTTTCAGGTTTGTTTACAACAATAAAAAACTATAAAACAATTTATGATGGACTTAAAACATCACAGCCAAAAGGCCACAGTAACAAATATTAAATAAAATAAATAAAAAGCCTTCCAGAATAATCAAGTTTTCAGTGGAAGGTGAGCAGTAATGGAGCCATCTTCAGGAAGAACATTCTACAGCCTTGAGTTCAACTATTTGTGAATTACTGTATATTTGCAGTTTTGTTGCATGCTAAAGTAGGGGCAGAGTACCCTGTTCTTCCTTTCTGCAGTTTCTTGTGTTTCTGTGCTGGGCCTAGAGGGGAACACTTTGCCTCATCCATCCACAGCTTAGAAACCTGAATAAGCTAAAAAAATACTGAATAGGTTTGCAATGTAGACAAGGCGTAGCTATGTGACAATCTGCTGATTTCTTTCTTTTTTTGAATCACAGTGTTTTGTGCTGATGAGCGCTCTTCCTGTTGTTTCTCTATCAGTCAAATTCTGATTTTTCTTGCTTGCTTAGAGTTAAAATAAGGAAGTGTAAGATGTATGCACATCTCTTGAAAAGAAACTACAAAAGGTTTGTTCCATTCACCCCACTTCCAGGCTATGTGCCCAGACAAACCAAAAAGAAAATCCATAGTGGTCTTAGTAATACAAGACATGCTTCTGACTATGTTTAAATGAGGCATGCAAGAATAAATTGACTTTAAAACCAATTGATAATCCAGTGAAGGCTGCAATCCTAAGCCCATTTCATAGAATCATAGAATCATAGAACCATAGAGTTGGAAGAGACCACAAGGGCCATCGAGTCCAACCCCCTGCCAAGCAGGAAACACCATCAGAGCACTCCTGACATATGGTTGTCAAGCCTCTGCTTAAAGACCTCCAAAGTAGGAGACTCCACCACACTCCTTGGCAGCAAATTCCACTGTCGAACAGCTCTTACTGTCAGGAAGTTCTTCCTAATGTTTAGGTGGAATCTTCTTTCTTGTAGTTTGGCTCCATTGCTCTGTGTCCGCTTCTCTGGAGCAGCAGAAAACAACCTTTCTCCCTCCTCTATGTGACATCCTTTTATATATTTGAACATGGCTATCATATCACCCCTTAACCTCCTCTTCTCCAGGCTAAACATGCCCAGCTCCCTTAGCCGTTCCTCATAAGGCATCGTTTCCAGGCCTTTGACCATTTTGGTTGCCCTCCTCTGGACACGTTCCAGTTTGTCAGTGTCCTTCTTGCATTGTGGTGCCCAGAACTGGACACAGTACTCCAGGTGAGGTCTGACCAGAGCAGAATACAGTGGCACTATTACTTCCCTTGATCTAGATGCTATACTCCTATTGATGAGGCCCAGAATTGCATTGGCTTTTTTAGCTGCCGCTTTTTTAGCTACCAGAGTAAGATCCACTGAATCCCATAGGACTTCTTTATAAGTAGTTATGGTTAGGATTGAGCTGTAAATGACTTTGAAGCAGATTTGGTCCCACTTGAAGTCAAGTACAGCACAATATTTGAGAGGCTTTGCTTCAGATATTTATAACAACATGTATCTGGGGCCATTTCCACTTTGCCATTAGAAAAGGGAGCAGGGATCAAACTGGTCATTGAACTTCAAGCGGAGAACTATGATGGAAACATGCGTACCAAGTTTAGTTGGCTATATCAGTCTTTAGTTGGTGATCTCAAACTATATTGATAACCCCAGTGTAGTTTCCTCACAACTTTCCTTAACCATCATTGAAAAATAATGGAGAGAGTTTGGTCTGGAGTTTGAAACTGAAGGACAGAATGGAATGCTGAGTATGCACACATGTTTTCATTCTGATATCTCTCTCTCCCAAGCAGTTACTGGATTACAGTGTGTTTTGTTTTTTCATCCCCATTTTAAAAATGGGGGCAGGGCGGTCACGGACAATTGTGCCCTAAAAATGCTTACAAGATTAAAATTTGAATTTCTCAGTATTTACCTGAAAGCAACACCCAAGCTTGGAAAAGTTGCTTGGTGAGTTAAAATTTTGCCTGTTGAATTAAAATTGAATTTGTTCTAATATAGGAAATAGCCAGGGTACTGCTCTGCCTCTTGCCAATAAAACAACAATAGCTCTTACTAGCTGAATTTGCACATATATTGAGAATTTATGACGTTGATGATGAATAGGTGCTGTTTTTCTACGAGTGGGGTTGTCCTTTGTTTTTCTTCCACTATGTAGGCACAATTACAGGCAAACCATTTGAAAGTGAGTCACTATTTCTAAATTAGTGAGTTTATGCAGTTTGTAGGTTGGCAGTAACCCGGCTGACTAAATTTAGCCCTGCTTACTCAATGACAGAGCTGAAGAGTCATGTCAAGGTATAATGGCACAATATTGAATGCTGGCGATGAAAGGATGCTGTAGAGGCTATACAGTGGTACTTCATGTTAAGAACTTAATTCATTCTGGAGGTCCATTCTTTACCTGAAACTGTTCTTAACCTGAGGTACCTCTTTAGCTAATGGGGCCTCCTGCTGCCGCCACACAATTTTTGTTCTCATCCTGAGGTAAAGTTCTTAACCTGAGGTACTACTTCTGGGTTAGCGGAGTCTGTAACCCGAAGTGTTTGTAACCTGAGGTGTTTGTAACCCGAGGTACCACTGTGTAGTAAAGTAGAAATCAAGTTGCTAGGTTTATCATTGCAAGAGGCATAAGAAATCATTCATGCACAGTTTGGCAACATAACAAGTAAGAAGCCATGATGTGGGAATTGTAGAAGGTTTTAAGTTGAGTCAAGACACTCTAGAACCTAACTTGAGAATCCCTTTGCAGTTCCAGGATTTAGCAGTGAGATAGGAATTATGTAGCAGTGGGTCTCCTGCATCAGAAGGGGATTGGGTTAGATGACCTTTGAGGTCACTACCAATTCTAAGAATAACAATAAATGAGGAACTGCAGCAGATCCCACCATATCTGCATTTCCAGGTCAAAGGAGGTGACTTGGAAGCAGACTTCTAGTCACCTAGAACTTAAATACTGGGTTTTTTTAGCTGGACCAGGGATGGGGAACATTTTTCGGCCCAGGGACCACATTTGCTCACGAATAATCTTCTGGGGGCCACATTTCAGTGGTGGGTCAGGGTCAGAGGGGCTACTGGGTTTTATTCTCCTATAAACCCCTCTCCAGCCTCCTTTCAAGGAAGCAAGAGGCTGTGTAATGATACATTTATAGTGAGGAGCATCACTTCTAAGAGTGTGGCTTTGGGAAGAGTTTTCCCCTTCCCTGAGATAGACAGTGTGTGGTGTGCGAAGCAAGAACCTTGCAATTGTTTTTGTTGCTGTGATAGCTACTAACGTTATGACTTTTGCCTGTCATCTTTGGTGAATGTTTCTTCCGAACGTTTCCTACATGTGGTAAACTTATGAGTGAAAGCTGCCCAGGATGTGGTACTCCTCACATCTCGGTCGTTCTTTAAGAGTGTGATAGGCCGAAGTTATGTCACGTTGACTGTTCTCTGTGAAATACGAATGTAAGGACAGCCTTGTAAATATGCCCACAGGAGCCACTATACTGCATATTATTTATTTGGTTATTTGTTTTACAAGACTGCAGAGGAAGGGAGGAGGCCTGTATTTCTATGCTGGTTGTGGAAGATGGGGCTACACTCCTCTAGTATCTCACACAGTTTTATGCTCAATACAGAGGAGAGATGGAGTGCTTCATCCTTCTCCACCAACCTACTCCCTTGTGGGCAATGAATTCCTCTTTGCCTGTGGCTTCCAGGCTAATGCTTAAACCCAAAAGGAATTGGATCCCATTATTTCCTTTTTTGCACACACTAGACACCTTTATGTCCAGAATATGGGGGTGGGGTGGGTGCCTATCCTGCAGGATCTGAACTCTCTGAGAGGGTTTTTTCTGCCCCTTTTTAGTACCGCTGTTGTGATGCCAAAATGTTTTTTGGTGCCCCTCTCCCATTGTTTCCATGTCTTAATTTAAAAACAACAAAATTCATTTCAGTTTTCTTTTATTGACTACTCTGCTGTGAAACTGTGATGGCAGAAACCATTTATACCACCACAAATGTCCCCCTCAGATTTGTTGGGTTTAAAGGAAATGAAGTGGTTTCATCCATCTGGCCACAACTGCTTTTGCTGTGCCCTCTTTCACATGCTATTCCTTGACGACTGGGCCCATGGGTCAAAATGGCCCTGAGCCTGAAAAAGATTAACCATTCCTGGTCTACAGCATGCTGCAGGTCATCTCTACCTGTTATGGATTTTGCCAGTTGTTTAAAGTTATGTTTTCTCTTTATAGAACCAAAATGACTGCCCAAGTTACCTTGGAGGACGCTTTGTCCAATGTTGATCTCTTGGAAGAATTGCCACTGCCAGACCAACAACCATGTATTGAGCCCCCTCCATCATCCTTGCTTTATCAGGTACGGCATCTGCAAAATGAAATATTTGTTGACCTGTTTAAGACTACCATCTGAATAAACTTCTTCAAGACCTTTGATCATTTTGGTGTCTATTTCTTTTCATGCAGCCAAATTTCAACACCAATTTTGAAGACAGGAATGCATTTGTCACAGGCATTGCAAGATACATCGAACAGGCAACTGTTCATTCTAATATGGTAAGTATTTTTATTGTGTTTTTCTTCCTTCCCTTTTTACAGCAGCAACATAAAAAATACGGGCGAGTGAGGGAAGGGTAGCATGGTAAAAACTGAACAATTTCCTGTTGTCAGGATCTGATTACAGTAGAAGGAAATGGGAAATTATGTTAGTATGTTTCTTTCAACCTGGAAAATTCATATGGTTGTTTTTTTAAAAAAAAAAATAGTGTTAAACTATATGTATATATTCTGCATGTGTTCTGGATAATTTTCAGTACTTTCACCTGTTCTGTGGTAGAAACTTTGGCTTAGTTTCATTCTTTTATTTTTGTGTGTGTATGTGTATTTTCTCAGTTTGTAGCATTGTGATTATTTAGGTCCAACAAATTAAAAAAAAAAACTTCATTAGAAGTTCTGTAAATATAAGTTGTAGGAGGAGGCACCAGAGGAAGCTGGTGAGAAATGCTGACTTAGACTGTCGCAAGTGATCCTTGATTCTGCTAAAATAAGCCGCCTGGTGTTACATTATTCCTTAGTTATACACTGGATTGGCAAGTTTTGCTGCTTAGCCTTCCTTTTTACGATTTAAAGGGGAAGGCTTTGATGGCTAGAGCTGATGGGTGTTGTCGTCCAAAAACACCTGGAAGACACCAGGCTAGGGAAGGTTGGTCGAGGATGCACGATTTCTCACTTAGGATGCTAGTGGTCCTAGGTTCTTTGTAAGGTCCCAGGTCCCTTTGTAAGGGAAGGGCCATGTTCTGTGATGGAGCAAATGATTTGCATGTGGAAGTTCTGAGGCTCAGTCCCTGGCATCTCCAGTTTTGAAATGATTGGGTAGAAAGCTATGTGAAAGACCCTTTGTGTAGGACCCTAAAGAGCCACTGCGAGTCAGAGGAGGCAGTTGGCTCGATGGACTAACAGTCTGACCTGGTATAAATAACACAGCACCCTATATTTCTGCAGTTGGACTGTTCTATGATTCTGCTGAAATGTGAGAGTTTAGTATTGGGCACATACCAATTTAGCATCCCAAGAACCTTTTTCTTCCACCGTTTGTTAGGGGATATGATTCATTCAGTGATTTGTTGAAGCCATTATTGTTGAAAATGAAAGATTTGGCTATGTTCCTAAACACAATTACTTGGAAAAACCAGGGCTTAGAATTCCCAGTTGGCGATGTTCAGAGCTGGAGAAATAGTCAAAGCAAAATTTTGGTCAGTGTTCTGATGAAAGCTTTTAGCTTATCCCTTCTGAGATGCCAGGCAGATGTTTTCTTTCCTTCTTTACATCGCTACTAGCACCAGTAAACTTCCCTTTGTGTTCACCTCTGCATCTTCATCGAAATAACAGCTTTTATTTTTATGATAGAATGAAATGTTGGAAGAAGGGCAAGAATATGCTGTCATGCTATATACATGGAGAAGCTGCTCAAGAGCCATTCCTCAGGTAATGGAGCAACATGGACTCTTTAGTGCTATCATTTTGGCTTCTTACAAATGTGTTGTGTCTTCCATTCCATACAGCTGGCTCCTGGGATAGCTGCCTCCTCAACACCTGTCTACCTACCTGTAGGGTGTGTGCGCATGTCTCAGTGTACAGGAACCACTTCCCATCTTTATCTTGGACGCTTTCTCGTTCTTGCAGCACACATATTTTTTTACTTCAATAGAGGACAACATTAGAAAATTAATGAGGAAGTGCTGTACAGTGGAAAGAGGGCAGGTGCTGACATTGGAGATGATCTTCCTCTATTTTAGTAGTACTAGAGGCAGAACCAATGTGAAACTCTACTCACCCCCTCTCGATCTTTGTAAGAGACACCACCAACCTGTTATTGAACTACTAGGCAAGCCTTTTCCAGCGCTTGACTCAAGTGTGTTGCATTTCGTAGAATAGTTATTGAATCAAGTGCTCAATAAGAAGATGTGTTATGTGGCATAGTGTAGCTTGCATGTTTTGACATAGATATTTTTGTGTGCAGAAGTTTTGTTCTGTGAACTGCCCTGGGACCTCTGGCAGTATATAAATTAAATAAATAATTTTTTTATAACTAGGTGAGGAAGATGTGTATGAAGAGTATATAGAGTATATAATCTGACAAATTCTGCCCTCCCCTTTTCAGGTGAAATGTAATGAGCAGCCAAACAGAGTGGAAATTTATGAAAAAACAGTGGAAGTGCTGGAGCCAGAGGTCACAAAACTGATGAATTTTATGTACTTTCAGGTAAATGAATATTGGTTGCTAACTTGATGGTTGTTCTTCTTCCCCAGTGCTTTCCATGATTGCTGCTTTTTCCAGCATTCTTCCTTCCTCATCTGCCTTGTCTGTTCCATGGTATATATGTGTGGTATTTATTACTTAATGAATGGTTCATTATGAGTCATTTTGTGTACAGCAGTGTATGGACAAATCTGATCACTACAACCTGTGGGTAGCACTCTTACTTTAAACAACAACAACACAGAGATTTGTTTTTATCAACAGAGAAATGCAATTGAAAGATTCTGTGGGGAGGTGAAGCGTTTGTGTCATGCCGAGAGGAGGAAGGACTTTGTGTCTGAAGCGTATCTGATCACTCTTGGAAAGTTTATCAACATGTTTGCTGTTTTGGATGAGCTGAAAAATATGAAGTGCAGCGTGAAGAATGACCATTCGGCCTACAAACGGTGAGATGCTCTGTGGGGATGTGGGGCGGGGGTCAGCATTTTCTATAGTTGGTTTATGTTGTTACTGTGAATCATGCCAACTAGTACAAAGTTTTAGTATCGTGTTTGCTGTTTTATCAGTGCGACGCCTCTGCTAATCTTCTGCATCTGAGCTGCTTGGAACATAACCCTATGCCAGGTGCGACAAGCCTTTGACTTTTCAGATGTTTCTGAAGTACAACTTCCATCATTCCTAGCTATTGGCCATGCTTCCTGGGGCTGATGTTGGAGTTTATCAACATCTGGAGGGCCAAAGGTTCTCCACACCTGCACTGCGCAGTTGCTGAGTGTCATATCTAGGCATAGGCAAACTCTGCACTGCAGATGTTTTGAGACTACAGTTCCCATCATCCCTAACCACTGGTCCTGTTAGCTAGGGATGATGGGAGTTGTAGTCCCAAAACATCTGGAGGGCTGAGTTTGCCTATGCCTTGTCATACCTGTTGAATTAAGGCTACTTCACAGATTGCGTAGTGGCAAACATGTTTTCATCTCCGAATACCTCTGTGGCAGGTTGTTGCGAGACATACTAGCTTCCTAGCATACATGCCTATAGGAATGTGTGTCTAGAAAAATGCAGTCCTTGTGCGCACATATTTTGTGTAACATCATAAAAATTATAATATGTCGGACAACCCTCAGGGTGTTTATATACTGGAAACATACATCTGTTGTTTTCAAACCTCTGTTTGATAGGGGCACATTCTCTGCAAGGAGTTTCAGATTAAGTCTTCTGGCAGCATTTACCCCTATGGAAAAGGAAATATTCTTTTTCTCTTGGCATATGAAGTTACCTATAGCACCACAGGACAATGTGGCCACAAGATGGCACTAGTTGTTTGCTCTATGCTATATTCACATTTTGTCTATACTTGTAAAATATATATCTTCCCTCCACCCACTCCCCAGAAGGTATAAAATGTGTCCTGGAAAATATTCTCACAGTGAGTTGAAACAAGAAGAGGTGGACTCAGGTTAGAAATTGCACAGGATTGGGGACTGGTGTCAATATGACATGCTCCTTACCTGTTTCTCCAGGAAATGTGCATGAGGCAGATAAGAGATGACTTTTGCGCGTGGATATCTTTTTCCTGGAGGGGTGGAATACAAATAGGCTGCCCGTTTTGAAATTGCGTTTCTGTTACAATATGCCTCCATGAGCATCTTTGCAAAAGCACTCCCAGCGGTGATAACTGTTGAAGAGAGGTTGAAGAAAAATGTTGCGCTGGAAAATGCATTAATTCTGGTGGAACTTAATTAGAGCTGGGGCTCAGCCTCAGAACAATTTCAGTGCCCATATCCGGTTATGAACCACATCAGTAGAGAGCCTCTGAAGCATGCTTGTTGGGGTACAGTCCTTCATTTCTGATGCACCACAATTTGAAGCTTTGGGGCAGAACCCAGTATCTCATGGCCGGATCTTGAGAGTGTGCTGGGGGGCGCGAGGGAGAGGGCATGGAATGCAGGAGACATTCCATTGCATGTAAGTGGCGTTCCATTCTGCTCATGGTGGGACCTTGCAAGTCTTGCCAGGTCTGATCTTATTTATTTATCACAATTTTTTAATAAACTGCTGAACATCACAATAATACCATAGCAGTATACCAAAAAAAAAACCCTCTGCAAATAAAATAGATGAGAACATATTAACTGCTCTTGAGTAAACTCATTCTGCGGTAGCTTATAAAAAACCCCGAGAAATTAACGTTAGCAACCTGTTAAATGTAAACCGTGTCAGAGCCTTTCTAACTTCAGTGGGAAGTGTGTTCTGCCACTGCAATGAGGAACCTAGTCCGAGCTACAATGGGATGGACTTGTGGTACACTGCAGCATCACAAGGAAGCAATCTTATTTGTAAGGAGGTTTTAGCACCAGCACGGCTTAAAAAAATAAAAATAAAATCAAGCTCTGGGTTCATCTCATGCAATCCCATGTTTGAACTGCTGTCTTCCAAGTGTGTTATCTCTATGTCCTGTGCCTTAATGCTGCAGTCACCTGCAGTTCATACCTTAAGACTTGCTTCTGTAAAGAAGTGCATAGGCTTGGGTTCCTAGAGAATCTTGTAGGCAACAAGAGGCTGTTCCTCTGAGATAACACCTGCAAAACAATGCCCCACGGAAATGTGCCGGGTGGTTGATTATGATGTTAATTATGATGAATAGCTTCATTAATCCCACACTGCTCCTTTCAGAAAAATCTCATTCTGTGCTGCGGGAAGACAACCACCTAGTGTCTGAGTGTAAAACCACTTGCAATTCAGGCTGTGCTGTTGCTTTTGGACTTCTGAAGGGTAGTGTGTGAGTGAGAGGGGGTGGGGAAGCAAAGAGAGAAGGCAGTTTTCTCAGAGCTCTGTCTTCAGATGGCAGCTGAAAACAACACACCCAGCTAACTCCCACTTTAATGATTTGTTAAAAATTGGTAGTTTGGATCTGCACCCCTTAGGGGTGTATACTAAGTTCTAGGAGGTTTCTTTATGCTCTTGCCTGCATGGTTTGACTTGTTGTCTTAAGTGAGGTGCCATTCAGTCATTGAGTGTTATTTCGCAACCTTTTCCCTTTGTTACCTGTATGACGTCAGTCTAATAACTTCCAACCATAAACAAGGTCCTTGCCTCTCGGTGTATTTTTATATTGTTGCATGTCTTAAAATTTGTTGTCCACTCAAGAGGGGTAAATTAGAAATATAAAAGAAGCAAATATTTTTGCCTAAAAAGGAAGATGGAAAAAAGAAAAAGGTTCAGGAAGGAAACAATGAAGTTGATTTTGGGTGCTGTTCTTGACACACACCTGTTTTGCATTCTGCATGGTTCCTCAAGAATGATTTAAAAATTAGGTAGTTACTGCTGAAAGTTGATTCCAAAGTAGAAGTGGCTCCGCCTAATTACCCTGTCAGAACTGATCCTTATGGAAATCCACTGTTGCAGGATCCGTCTCCCTGAGTCACTAGCATCACAAATTATTGTTGCTGGAAAATAATGACAGAACAGAGTGTGTCGGGACAACAACCTGAGTCTCCTGCCCACTGCACTCGCATTTACAGTCATACCTCTTGTTACGTTTGCTTCAGGTTAAATCTTTTCATGTTGCGTCCTGGAAGTACTGGAAAGGGTTACTTCCGGGTTTCGCTGCTCACTCATGCGCAGACGCTCAAAACGACGTCTCACTAATGTGCAGAAGTGGCAAATCGCGACCCGCGCAGATGCAGGTTGCGTTCTGCTCATGTTGCAAACGGGGCTCCGGAACGGATCCCATTCGCAACCAGAGTACCACTGTATTAGCTTCTACATTGCTCATCAAGGTGTGCACACGTGTGTGCTGGCTTCTTCTCTAGCAGCAGAAAAGCTAGTGGCGGCCAGCAGAGTCTTTATCCAGTGACAACGAATCATTAAGATACAGCAAATGTCCTTCATTCATACACTTGGCTTTGCAGTAATGTGCTTTCTTCCAGGGGCCAGTGACATAGCTATAGGGGCTCTCTGTCTATTGTTCTTGCAAGATTTAACTTCTTTTTCTCCTGTTTCCTTTGAAGGGCTGCCCAATTTCTGCGTAAAATGGCCGACCCTCAGTCTATCCAAGAATCCCAGAACCTCTCCATGTTTCTTGCTAATCACAATAAGATCACTCAGGTATGTTTTTAAGTAAACAAAATTATGATGTCATTGTTCCCTTCTTATTCTTGTGCACAGCACGATATCTTACGTGCTGAATAATATAATAAAATCCAGCTATTTCCATACATATATTCTCTCTTGATTCCCCCCCCCACCCATTGCCACGTACAAAGTTAAACTGGTTTCTGTTCTAGTCTTTACAGCAACAACTTGAGGTGATTCCTGGCTATGAAGAGCTGCTTGCTGATATTGTGAATTTATGCGTGGATTACTATGAAAACAAAATGTATCTAACACCTAGTGAGAAGCACATGCTCCTAAAAGTAAGATATGCTTCTTGAAGCATTTCAACATTTGGGGGGGGGTGGAGGGGAGGAATGCTGGCTGAGCAATGAAAATACTCTTGAAATGGTAGAGGTTTGTTGTCAAGTAACTTGGAATAATTGTTATGCTCTTTGAAGTATTTTCAGCTTCTCTTTTATGTATGTGAATACACTTCTATATGCAGAGGGACTAAATGATTTTAATGAAGGGGGTAGAGAAAAGGCAAAAATGGCATTAGAACGTTTTTGTGTCATTTTGTCATATTGGGTAAAAGATATGCAGAGGCAAATCTACCATTTGCAATGCTTAGAGGAACTAAATTGCTCGGCATTCATTATATTGGCTTTTAGCTAAACGGATATAGTAATGTTGAAAAAAGCAATGTATTTGTGCCCAGGAATTTTTCGGCACTGTGCCTCCAAATGGCTCTGTATGCATTCATTCCATTGGTTGTTAGCCAAATGAATATAGTAATTTTAAAAATGTTGAAAAGGGTAGTTTATTTGTGCTTAGGAATCTTTTTGCAGTATATCTGGGACTGCACAGGAAAGCTGATTTAACAGCTTTCAAATCTGATTACCATACTTGAATAATTGGAAGCATTTATTCTTCAGATGCTTACAGCTCTGAAATGTAGCAGGTAAATTTGGTTGGGATATTCTAAGGCTTCCAGAGCTTATTGTGCTTATTCTTAACATATTTGACTGTGTTTTATTTTAAAAATCCAGGTGCCTGCTTTTATGGCCTCTGGTGAAGCACAGTCTTACTCTGTGTTTAGAGTTAATGATTGATTTTAATATTTTAGGAAGGATAGTTTTGTAATTCACTTGCTTCTGATATCTCCCAAATATATTACAATTATGAAAACTTAAATTAGAAACTAGGCTCTTTTCATAAGAGAAGCTTCAAGATTTCTACATGAACAACTTCCAGATGACTAGGTCTGAGAAAAATGTATATGTACAGAGCATCATGCATATACCCCTCTGCATTTTCATGGTTGTAAAAACGATCGAAATTTTATCTTGGGAAGACTTGGTGACCTCAGTGTTTTGTTCTGGACATCAGTGGTTGCCATATTTGGGACTTGGATGAAATCTCTCCCAAGTCTGAGTGGCGAGTCACCTGGGATATTTTGGTCCTCCAGCACCGAGAAGCAATTTATGTCAGCACTAGCTGATTCTTGGGGGAAGAAAATATCCCCATTGAGTTGCCGTCACGAAGAAGGCTGTGTCATATCTCCATGGGCTTCTGCTGATGGTGGGACCATAAGAAAGCCCTGTTGCAGATCTTAACACACAGCCAGGCTGATAACGGAAAGAGGTGCTCCTTCAGATTCCAAGCTGATTAGGGCTTTTATACTAATTGAATTGAGTTTGGTAGCCTATATGCCACTGATGCAAAGTCTTCAAAATAGATGTGCTATGGTCTCATCTCAATGAGCCATCACATTTTGCACTAGCTGCAACTTCTAAACCATCATCAAATAAAGCCCTGTATAGAATACATTTTGGTAACCTGATTTGGGAGGCTTCCAGATCATAGATAGCTTTGGCCAGGTTATATTGGACCAGGAACAGGCATAGCTGGTACCCTAACTCTAGCTGGAATTAGCCACTCTGCGTCACAGAAACTGGGCTTTTGGTGTCCATGTTTTATCGAGGAGCATCCCTGAGGCACAGCACCTCTGTCTTGTCGGGTTACATCCTTGGTTTATCAGCCATCATGTCAGCTCATCATGGCCTCAAGGCAAAGGTCCAGCATGACTTTGGGGGTACTTAAGTAATAGAAATTTGCGTGCATATGCATGATTAAAAAAGAGAGTTTGGTCAATGATAGAAAAATAAAGAAAATGGTGAATCATATTTATGATGCTTGTGCCGTTATGTTCTAATAAACTTTATTTTGAGGAAGGTTTACAAGGTTTTGTTGCTTTCAGCATTGATCAAGTTAAGAATCAGGCAACAGGTCTTAATGTTGTTTTATTCTCTTTTCAGGTAATGGGTTTTGGTTTGTATCTGATGGATGGCACCGTCAGTAACATCTATAAGCTGGATGCCAAGAAAAGGATAAATCTGAACAAGATTGACAAGTTTTTTAAGGTTGGTTAAGAAGGTTGTCTGTCTTTTGAAAAGGGAGTGGTTATATATTACTTAGGTACGTGGGTGGTTGGTCACCTGAGTGACTAGGTATGCAAACTTTCCTGGCTCTGATTACATCATAAAGGTGGTTTCCTACCTATGATTCTTAAAATACATAGGATTGTATCCATTGAACTTAACCTTTTTGCACAATGATTTCTGCTTGTGCAGTGCAACTTCCCCTCCCTTTTCTTACCTTCTGCCCCTCCAAATCTGTTCTCAAGTGTTTGGGGGACCTCCAGAACCAGATGTGGGGGTTTAAGGGGAGAGGATGTTTTATTGTGCAAGTATATATCGTTGGATGCAACCCGCTATATTTCAAGTTGACAGCATGTCCAGATGATAAATTCCCCGATGCTTAGTGTTGTCCTGATGTTTCAAGCCAGATGTGTGTGTGTTGAAGGCACTATTGCCAGCAGAAGGTGTTGGTTCTGCTGGGAATGTTGTAATTTGCCAGTACAAACCACAAGGAGTTTCTTTTTTGGTACCTTTACAAAATAATATCATTTCCATGGAGAGTCATGATTGCATATCATAGAATTGTAGAGTTAGCTTATGTATTTGCTGATTGTGTGGCTGAGTCCTGAATGAAACCAGAAGGTGCACATAATTAACTTTGTTTAATTTGTTTTCTCTTGAGTCCAGCAGCTGCAAGTAGTTCCACTGTTTGGCGACATGCAGATCGAACTGGCGAGATACATTAAGACTAGTGCTCACTATGAAGAAAATAAATCTAGGTAAGAACTGAAAAGACACGCTGGCTTGCTTTTTCCAAGAACTACAAAATTGCTCCAAGTCATTCTTGCAGTTCACTTAAAGAAAATTCATCTGTGGGGCATGGACCTCTTTGCCATGGGACTGTATAAATTTTATTTTCATGCTTTCTTTTCTCGTTTTTCCCTACCCTAGGTGGACATGCACTTCTTCCAGCAGCAGTCCCCAGTACAATATCTGTGAGCAAATGATCCAGATAAGAGAAGACCACATGCGTTTTATTTCGGAATTGGCTCGTTACAGCAATAGTGAGGTGTGTAGATTAATGCAGGACATGAGTCTTTGGATGGAATCAGGTTTTATATGCGCCCAACTTGTTACATTAGCAGTCCTAAACATAAAAATTTGCACCCTTTTGAGTGGCAAAGTGCTATTAGTGAATTCCACATTTGTGTGTCAGTTTTTAAACAAGTTCCAGACCAGTTTTTTTATACTTCTTTAGAAACAACAACTAGGCACAAGTTTATTTATGAAAATATATAGCCTGAAAAGGCCGCAAGGCATATGATGTGCATTACCCAGGACTTAATTTGATCACAGGGTTCATTTCTTAAGTATATTTCAGCCTCAGTTCTAAAATACGTGAAGTAAGGTCGAGAAAGAGCACATTGGTATATTTAACTGGGTCTTTCCGTTCCCTACCCTCTTATTAAGTGGAAAGAGTTCCAGACCAGAGTTAGCTTGACCAGTGGGGAAAATAGTGGTGTAAATGCTTGTTCATCGTAAATTAAAACGCTACTCATTTAAAGCACATGTCTCCCCCACAAAGAATCCTGTGAATTGTAGCTTGTTATGGGTGCTGAGTAAAAGCTAAAGGACCCCTGGACAGTTAAGTCCAGTCAAAGGCAACTATGAGGCTGCGGCGCTCGTCTCACTTTCAGGCCAAGGGAGCCAGCATTTGTCCACAGACAGCTTTCTGGGTCATGTGGCCAGAATGACTAAACCACTTCTGGCGCAATGGGACACTGTGACGGAAACCAGAGTGCACAGAAACCTTCCCGCTGCAGCGGTACCTATTTATCTACTTGCACTGGTGTGCTTTTGAGCTGCTAGGTTGGCAGGAGCTGGGACAGAGCAACAGGAGCTCACCCCGTCGCGGGGATTCAAACTGCCGACCTTCTGATTGGCAAATCTAAGAGGCTCAGTGGTTTAGACCACAGCGCCACCCATGTCCGTGGGTGCTGAGTGGACCAGCATGGGGCTACACTATGGGGAAGTGGCTCCAATATTGTAATATGGAAAATGAGCCTCAGCATGTTTTTTTACAAAGGTTTGAAACCCGAAAAGCACACACAGATGATTTTGTTCTGCACGCTAAAACAATTCATGTTTAGTCATATATGTACTGCATCTTTTAACAAGCATGCTCTTCATTACAGGTAGTGACTGGATCAGGCCGCCAAGAAGCTCAGAAGACCGATGCTGAGTATCGGAAGCTCTTTGACCTGTCTCTCCAAGGTCTTCAACTTCTGTCTCAGTGGAGTGCACATGTTATGGAAGTGGTATGTGCAGGGCAGGCTGTGGAAAGTTCTAAAGAGAAGCAACTGTGAGGGGGAGTGGAAATGTTTTGTTTTCACTGTAATCTTTAGATGGCATATTATAGAGCAGCATGTGATACTCTGTTTGCACCCTTACTTGGCTGAGTTAAAGATCTCAAATAGACTCAAAGCTATTATGTGGAGCATGTGTCTGAATGTCACATTTGTAGGCTGTGAAGGAATTTTTCGCTAGTTGAGTTGGCATGAGATCTTTGTGGGTTTTTTGTCCACCTTCCTCTTAGTAATATTCATACAGTGGTACCTCGGGTTAAGTACTTAATTCATTCCGTAGGTCCGTACTTAACCTGAAACTGTTCTTAACCTGAAGCACCACTTTAGCTAATGGGGCCTCCTGCTGCCGCTGCGCCGCCAGAGCACAATTTCTGTTCTCATCCTGAAGCAAAGTTTTTAACCTGAAGCACTATTTCTGGGTTAGCGGAGTCTGTAACTTGAAGCATATGTAACCTGAAGTGTATGTAACCCAAGGTACCACTGTATTAGAATATAAGATTAAAAGCCACTGTTTTACTGTTATGGCCATTTTGCAGAAGCCACTGGAAACACTTCCTTGTGGAAGAGTTCCCCAACATGCAAGTTTCAGTGCCAAAGCTACATGTGGTGAACTTGGTAAAAATAGCAATACATTACCTGCACACAGAGAAGCTTGCTTCTATATTCACGTCATCACTCTATTTGTTATCTTGGGATGTTGATCTTCCTATTTTAGGGCTTAGCAACTATTGATCTAATGAAATGCAGTTGCCTGTTCAAACGCACAATCGTATATAAGCTTTCATTCAGCCTTAGTGGTGTATTGCAGTTGTTACTGTGGTTTCTTAGTTCAGTTTTTGTCAGTTCTGGCCATTCTTAACCTCCTTCATCAATTGCAGTATTCTTGGAAGCTGGTGCACCCAACGGACAAATATTCCAACAAAGATTGTCCAGACAATGCAGAAGAGTACGAAAGAGCAACACGATACAATTATACCAGTGAAGAGAAGTTTGCTCTTGTTGAGGTAAGAAAGAGAAATGCCTTCTGACCACGATCACCCCCCACCCAACCTCTTTTCTCTTCGTGACTTGTGCTTTGTCTAATTATGTGAAAACCAATTCCCCCCCCTTGCAGGTTATAGCGATGATTAAAGGGCTGCAGGTTTTAATGGGGAGGATGGAAAGCGTCTTCAATCATGCCATTCGCCATACCATCTATGCCGCGCTCCAGGATTTCGCCCAGATTACACTTAGAGAACCGTTGAGACAGGCCATCAAGAAGAAGAAGAATGTCATCCAAAGGTGGTGGCTAATGCCCTCTCGTGCCATTTAGCTTTTCTTTCAGATGCGCAGTATTTGTTAAAAGAAAACATAGCACCTGAGAGCATCTGTTATAATGCAGTGGGACTGTCTTGAATTCTCCCAATGGAAACTTGAGAATGTTTTTTTGGATGGGATCCACAAAACCTGTTGTGTGCAATCGCTTTCCCTTTCCTAGCCACCCATATCACCCGGCATCATACAGACCACATGGCCCAGCAGCTGTGCAGTATTGCCAGAGCTTCTGCAACTTGTCCAAGGGGTTGTGACAGCTCCATGGCGGCCGTTGCAAGCTCTCTCACGCCATACTTCCCGCAGTTGCAGATGAGCTACTCAGCAACTGTTCTGGCCAGTGATTAGATATTGGGTGGCAATGTACTGGCATTATCTGCCTGTCATTAGTTTGGAAAGTAGGAAGAGGATGCTGTATTCATATTTCTTTGGCAGGGCTTTGTAGATTGCATCCTTAGTGGGGCTATTGGGAATTCGTCTCCTCCCAGAACTGTAGTTCCCTTGAGAGAAAGTAATGACAAAGTCACTTTGCATGATGCCTATTAAACAAAGCCAAACCATACATATCCAGTAACATTTTCCTTCACAAGGGTCTACATCACAGTTGCAATTTTAATAAAAACAACAACCATAACTTTATTATTTATATGCCCCCCATCTGACTGGGTTGCTGCAGCCAGTCTGGGGAGCTCCCAACAAAATATTTAAAACACAATAAAACATCAAACATTTAGAACTTCCCTATACAGGGCTGCTTTCAGATGTCTTCTAAAAGTTGTGTAGTTATTTATTTTCTTGACATCTGGTGGGAAGGCATTCCACAGGGTGGGCGCCACTACCGAGAAGGTCCTCTGCCTAGTTCCCTGTAACTTCACTTCTCACAGTGAGAGAACTGCCAGAAGGCCCCTGGAGCTATAACAGCGCTTCATATGTGCGAAGGGGCCTCTACACATTGAAGAAACAGCAGGCCTGTGCAATTTGTCCAAGCACTGGCATTGTACAGCTTCCCTCCTCACTACAACACCCATGTGTTGAGTGCGGGCATCTTAAGGGGAGAGCACAAGGTTCCACCACCTTCTATAAAAGTTTATGCACATGGATGTCTGTGTGCTGGAGTGAGGGCTACAGATATTCATGCTCAGTGTGTGGATGTTGGAGGCAGGTCTGGGAAGTCACTTGACCCTTTGACACAGGACGCCCCCTTCATGCAAGGAAAGGCGTTACTTGCACTTGAATGGTAAATCTGAAAGAAACCTGCTGTGTTCTCAATTACTGTATTTAAAAGCAGAGGTTTCTAGGCTTAAGAATTCACAAGGATATGGAATGTTTGCTTTAGCCAGTCCGTTGGTGGGAAATGAGGCGTGTTCTCGATATGACAGCTTTAGCCGTCTGGAATGTGCGGTGCCTTTAGAATGCATGTGTCAGGATGTTTGTGGTTGTTATGGAAGAGTTCACACTTTTATCAGGAACTCACATGCCCTCTTGGATCGTGACTAGCGTTCTCCAGGCGATCAGAAAGACTGTGTGCGACTGGGAAGGTGGCCGTGAGCCGTTTAATGACCCTGCGCTGAGGGGAGAGAAGGATCCCAAAAGTGGCTTTGATGTCAAAGTCCCGAGACGAGCAGTGGGCCCCTCCAGCACCCAGGTAATTTCTCTCTCTCTCTCTCTCTCTCTCTCTTAATTCTGGTATGTGTGTCACTGACTTGATACAGGAATTACTGTAGAATGAACCCATTTAAAAAGATTAGTTATATAAATCCTGTGTAAATCTGGATTAGTAAAAAAAAAATAAAATCTCATGCAGGGGTACTGTCATTTTAATTTTCTACGCTGATTATTTCCTTTCCATGCCCCCTCCCACAAGCCTTTCCTTTACAGCATGTACCTCCTGTGGGATTAATGCTTCTATATTTAAATTCTCTTTTTACAAAGTTTTAGTTGTTTGTATGTCTGATGCCCTCGTGTTTATCTTCCTGCACTTAAATGGTATATACCTGTTTTCAGTATGGTACACACACATATACACATGTAATGACTTTTCTCTGCCTATGCCTACTGTGGTTTATTGCTGGGGTATTCTCTTCTGATAAAATCTTTTCTTGGCTGTTTCTACTCGTGTGTAGAGATGGGAGAGGCATCTGCTCTGCTTGCATTTTAAATTGTGAAACCTCCCTAATTGGCATTTCCCAAACCAATATGTGAGCTGAAATGCAGCTACCTGTCGAACTTCACACTCTTGCAGTGCTGTTCTAAAATCTAAAACAATGCATACACCTGTACAGACATACCTTGGAAGTTGAATGGAATCCGTTCCAGAAGTCGGTTGGACTTCCAAAACGTTTGACTTCCAAAAATAATTCGAAAACCGAAACCATCACTTCCAGTTTTCGATTGTTCGGGAGCCGAAATGTTTGAGTTCACAGGCGTTTGGCTTCTGAGGTTCCACTGTATTAGGGAAGACTGCACAAAAATGTGTGTATTAGTAGAAACAACATACAAATAATGCGCAAAACGGCATCAGGGAAAATTGCTTGCAGAATGTGTGTATTAGAACAAATGCACAATAAAGTGCATTAGGATTTTAATGCTGTGTTTAAAACCAAAATCATAAAATGACACAGCAATTGGGAGTGTACTGAAGATTGAAAAAATGAGAATCAGAATCCAAAATTGGCAGATCGGGCCATCAGTACTTGTGAGTACAATTAAGCTGTTTGTTTTAATTTTTTTGTGATTATAAAATACATTTTAGTCATTTAATTTTATTTAACAGGACTTACATACTCCTTAATCATCAAAACCTTTTAATGTGGTTTATATAAAATATAACACACACATCAAAATTACCAATAGAACCAGATGTTAAAAACAAATGAATCTAAAAAAAAATAAAAATAAAATCAGTTTTTAAAACGAACATTAAAATCACACATTTATCAGGTTTTCCTGTCTGGATAGGGTTGGTAGTTTTTAGCAGACGCTGGAAACATTGCAGAATTCCAAAATGTAAATCTTGCCACTAAGAAGGATTGATTCCTTCCAAGTGTGGAATGAACATTATTTGTCATATCCCAGTTCTGCAGATTGAAGTGGTTGAGTGGCACATACGGGATAAACCTGTCCCAAATTGTTAAGGGCTTTATTTTACCAATAGTAACACCTAGTAACTGATCAGCCTGCCTGTGCAGATCTTTGAGCAGAGTTGCAATATACTGACAAGGTCTCACTCCTGCCAGCAATGGCGCTGTAGTATTCTGCATTAACTGCTGTTTCTGGACCCAAGTGCAAAGGAAGCCCCACTCAGGGTTCAATGCAGTAATCCCAATTTTGAAGTCATCGGTGCCTGGACTACTGTGGTAAATCTCTTCCATTCCAGAAATGGCCACGCCTGTCACATCAGCCTCAGCTGGTGAAAAGTGATCCTAGCTATCAAGGCTACTTAGGCCTCGGGGGAGGGGACTAGATACAGAAGCATATCTGTACCTTTAAGAATAGTGCAACTGGCAATTGGCCAATTTCTTACATGCAGGAACCATTCATTCACAGCGCATCTTGTCTTCCCAAGATTCAGGCTCACCTTTTTTTCCACCCTCAATCCCATCCCTGTGTTTGGGCACCATAGCCTTTCCTTGATTCAGATGTTGTGCAGAATTAAGACCCAAATCTCTTAATGACTGCTCCAAATGGCTTCGTATAGATATTAAATATTATTTGGGATGAAATAGTGACCTGTGGCACCCCATTGCATAACTGCCAGGGAGCTGAAAAACACACTCCTAATGCATCTCTCTGGACTCGGTCCCAGACATAGGACAGGATCCACTGCAACACAGGGTTCCCAATCCCCATCCCATGAAGGGGATCCAGGAGAATTCCATGGCCGATCTGTAAGGTGTCTGAATTTTTTCCTGCACCATCTCCCCACCTTTTGCATTAAGCACCTCAAATTTGGTAGCCATATTGCTCTCCCTACTATTTTGAAGGGAGATCTCAAACATCTGACTTTATTGAGCTACCTTAATGTGAGGAGGAATGTAACATCATTATTTTATTTTATTATCAATATGCCACCTTTCATCAAATGATCTTAGGGCAGTTCACAGAATAAAATACAAGATAAACACAAGTAAATAACTAAACCAAAACAACAAAGCAATACCACCCCAACCATCTTGATTGGTTAGCTGAACAGGATGAGTTTATTGATTCCCCCCCACTTCCCCAAAAATCCAATATTAGGAAAACTCTGTAATAATTGTAATATCTGATATAGTAGCTTCTTCAATATTTTAAAACTCAGTGTAAAGTTTGAACACATAACATGGTAAACGTGTGACTTAGCCATAATGCAGAGATTATGACCAGCCCCACAATAAGCAATAGCATTTTGGATTTGTTCATCATGAACCCATGCTGTGCTGTGAAAGAGTTTTGAAACCTTTAAACTTTCCAAAATCAGATTTGATATGGAATGGAGACAGATGGACAGGGAAACTCTGAAGTTCGGTGGTGGTGGTGAACTATTTCTTGTTGGTGCAATACTTTGGGTGCAGCTGAAGTAGCTCTATAGATTGTAGTATAAACTTGTCGTCAGTGTACCCCCCCCCCCCGTGGTTCTCCTTTTTACAGTCAGTTCCACCCTTATCTCTTCCTTCCTCCAGCTCTTCTTCTTTCTCATAGTATAACAGCCTGATCATTTTTGAGAGATAAGAACATTCCAAACACAGCAGCCTTGGAGCCATCTTGCTGTGTAGTTTTGTGCATTGCTGCTATTAATTTATGAATCGCTTTCCCATAAAACATTCCAAAGAGATTTTAGTGCTACAGCAGGTAACATCTTGCTATGTTGCAACTAGAAATCTTTGTAATTGGGGAAACAAATTCCCAGTGAATTTTGCCCAAGACATTGTGTATCTTTTATGACTTGTAGGGATACGAGAGTCTTATGGGCAGCATTCTCAGCCTTTACAAAATGAACAGGCTAAACAACAAACCTGTCCACCTTTGATGTAGACCAGGGTGGCTTCTGCATACTTCACTGTCTTGCTATTCCTGTCTTAACAAACTAATATACCGTACATTTCTTCTGGTTTTGTATTTTCTCCTTTTCTTATTTACCCATGTGGTTTGTTTTTTTAATTAACGGACTCTCTCTTCTTCCCCCTTTTTTGCCTCTTCCTTTTCTGTTGGTTTTTAGCTCTACATGGTCCGCACTATGGCAGAGTCCTTGAACTCTGCTGAGCTGTTGAAGCAGCTCAGATCTCTGGGAATGGAAAAGTTATTGCATGTGATAAACAAGTTTCTGAGGCAGTCCTACATCTATCCCATTCTTTTAAACTATGGTGGTAAGGCATTACTTATTATTTTTTAATAGTGTGGTGACACAAACTGTTCCGTTGCAAATTGTGGGGCTTTCTTCTTCTTCTTTCTCTTTCTCCCCTCACCGCCTTAGGTTTAATGACTTTTGAACTTCCCTATCAGGTTTCAGTTTGAAGTGGAGCAGTCTTTGCGTTGGGCAGTGTGCGTCCGTAATGCTGAACTAATGTTCCATATTGTGTTTCCCCCCCCCTGTCACGAATGTTCTGTTCAATAACACAGCTTTACATGGTGAGAACCATGTTAGAGTCCCTCATTGCTGACAAAAGTGGCTCCAAGAAAACTTTGAGAAGTAGCCTTGAGGGGCCCACCATATTGGACATAGAAAAATTCCACCGAGAGTCTTTCTTCTACACTCACTTGATAAATTTCAGTGGTAAGATACACAGATGATCAGTGTCCAGCTTTAGCATGTCCTAATACCTCTAACATAACCTGGGAATATGTTTCCGATTTTGTGTGGCTTACTTTTGTTTTAAAACGGTCGCCTGGCTGCTCTTAGAAGCAGGGATTCTGGGCGACATGGACCCCTTGTCTAATCCAGCAAGGCACTTCCTATGTTCTTAATGTGTTGCAACATTGCAAATAACACTGGAATTAAGAGGTTAGATGCTTCATTTGCTTTTCCAGTTGGCACGACTTTCCTTTCTTCCTTCGCAAAAAATTCAGCGTACCAAGAGGTCCCAGTATTGAAATCTGCTTAAAATGGCAAAAACGTGTCTGCTAAGTCCTTTTTCTTCTTCTTCTTAAGAGAGAAACCTAATGCCATGCCTTGGGTAAAACAATTTTCTTTGTTTTGGCTGCCATTCTCTCTACTGTTGGCTGTAATCGGAAGCATGTTGTTTTAGTGGATTCACCTACTGACATGTCTCTAGTCTAGTCGTACCACATTGTGTTGTCTTTCCAACTCATGCTGTTATTGGAACTCTGCTTTGGATGGGAGGAAGACTTTATTCATGTTTATAGTGTTGTCGAAGCGTAATGCTCTTCTCTTTCATTAGCCCTAGTGCCCTTGTTGTGCTTCCCGAGTTCAGTGATTCCCAAGCAGTGAATTCGGGACCCTCTAGTACCTTTTGAAATAGGTCCACCACCAGCAATATTGGGCTAGCACAAATCAGAATGACAGCAGAGCAGGCAATCTTTGCTCATTTCTGCCAGCTGCAATAAATGTCCATAAAAGCAGGGCTTCCTGTATGCGCACATCAGACAGTTTGCTGGAAATTTCTCTGTACCCAGCCCTAGTAAATGAATTGCCAAGGCTGAAAAGGAGAATCCTTAGAGGTCTGAGGTATGCACTTTTGAAGTTTGGGAATCACTGCTCTAGTCGACTGAAAACACTGCTGCTATGACGAGCTGGAAGGAACCTTTGACATATCGGATAGTGTCTTACGAGCAATTTCACTTGCTGTAATTACTTTCTGCCCCTCCATATTAAAAAAATTGTACTAATTTTGATCAGCACATACCATACGGAGTGAGAGAATTCCACCATTTAATTGAGTGAATAGAAGGATGACAGATGTTGCAAGACAGTCCCCTCTCTTCTGCACTTCCTTATTAACCAAAGCTGGGAAATGTGGCATTCATGGCACTAGCACAAGCTGGGAGACCAGTTTAGAATGTGTGGGCATGCATGTGTGCGCCCCTAAATTGTCTAGTTGGCCATTCTTCCAGTAGTGTTTTCAGTGATGAAACCATTTATGCTTCTGCTGGGTGGTTGTTGATAGCAGCTGTATTTAACTTTGTAGGTTCTCCATTTGAAAACCGGTTTTGGTTTCCTTTCCATGCATAACTCTAGTCACCCTCTTTCACTTTCGTTTGTTCATTCATACAACACCTGCACCGCTAGAATAGTGCTGCTTCTGTGTGTACGTGTGCTTATTTTCCTCCCTTGCAAGAGTATTGATTCGGTATCATTTCTTCTTTCATAAGAAACCCTGCAGCAGTGCTGTGACTTGTCCCAGCTGTGGTTCAGGGAGTTCTTTTTGGAGTTGACAATGGGCAGAAGGATCCAGTTTCCCATCGAGATGTCTATGCCTTGGATTCTGACCGACCACATTTTGGAGACCAAGGAAGCATCGATGATGGAGTAAGCCTGATGTGATTCTGTCACTTCTTGTTGAGTAGTAGATGCAGAAAATTCTGATGACGGTGATATTAGAGGCTTAGTGGGGTAGTCTAGGTAAACAGAATAGGAACCTCCTTTTCAAGTAAGAAGTTGAAGGAGGACAGGTGGCCCCCAGAATTACCTCCTCTCCACTCATCCACTTTTTCCAGCTTCAGATTGTCGGAGCAGACAAACATCCCCCCACCCCACCCCCTGGATGCTGGGCTCTGCCTGTTGCCTTCTCAGGTCATCTTCAGTACTTTGCCATAAGATTTTTCAAGACCTCCATTGCCCACTTTACTCATGGGCTAAGGATGGGTTCAGTTTTACCAGTCATTTCCCTCTTTTTCTGCTTGTAACATTCTTCCTCCACTTCTAACAACCACTTTAGAGCTCCTTGGTTTGGTTCAGAAGAGCTGCTAGGGTACTGGATTGCTCAAAAAAGAACACTCTTGACACATTCTTAGCTACCTCTAGTCAGTCTTTGTGCCACAGACGTTCCCATGGCCTTTTCGTTTCATTACCTTTGGGTAATGTATATAATATTGGAACATCCCTTCTTCCCACTTGTAGTCATGATGGTTGGAACTGGAGTATTTCTAGATTGTGACTCATCACCAGCTTTGCACAACTATATGCTTGCTAGTTACCAGAATTTTGGAATGGATAACTTTTGCGTTTTGTTGATGGCCATTTATACACTCATTGTATTCATCTGTGGCAAGTCTATTATGTCAGGGGACAGGAATATTTTACACGTGTGCCTGAAAAAATAACATATTGTCTTCTTTTAGATACGTTCTGTATTCTTTGGATCTTTATAATGACAGTGCCCACTACGCACTTACCAAATTCAAGAAGCAGTTCCTCTATGATGAAATTGAGGCAGAGGTAAGATAATTGAATCTGTGCTGATGGTTGAAAATCTGTTCAGCATCAGCACATGCGATTGAATTTATTATTAGGTAAAGATGAAGAGATGGTGTGAGGAGAATCAGAGTGAATGACAGGCACACAAATGCATGTTCATAATTTGCATGCAGGGAACAAGCAGTAGTGAATCTAGCACACAGACATTCCTCATGTCTAGGTCATTGGAACAAAATTTCCTGCGATCCAGTGCCACCCATGTGTGATATTATTTTATTATTAAATGCATTTTCATTGCATTTCTACTCACAAAAAACCCCAAGACAGTGTACTGTTTAGGCAGAACAACTCAGGTTAAAATACCTAGTAGAACAAAGCCGTTATTAAAACCAGAGAGTGGAATTTACAGCCCATCAAAAGCCTGGTGGAACGAAACAGTTTTTACAGCTCCCCTAAAGCTGCTCCAGCCCTAACTTCCCAAGGGAGGGAGTTCCACTGTTGGGCATTGCAGCAGAAAAGACCCAGTTGCAAGTACCAACCAAGCTTCTCTGGGTGGTGAGTTTGAACTGACTCCATTAAGAAGAATTGTGCTTGAAGCTGCATGGATGTGTGAAGGCCTATATAAGTATAAGAAACGGCCTTAGGCTAGGTCAGACTGTGCCTCTCTAGATCAATGCTGCACATGCGTGCTGCTTGTTGGTGTTGATGTGGTGTCCCCTTCGTGTATGGGGCTCAGGGCAGTCCTGTTTCTCCCCCGCTTCATACACACACACACACACACATTGCCTACACCCTAAAAGGGGGGGGGGGCTGATGCAAATGGAAAATGTAGTCTACAAAGGCTGCAGAAGTAGATTTCCAAAGGGAAATGTGCTTAAGTAAATACCGTGTTTTACTGAGCAATTCATATGTTGCGTCTTCAGGTCAATTTGTGCTTTGATCAGTTTGTCTACAAGCTGGCAGACCAGATATTTGGATACTACAAGGTGATGGCAGGAAGGTAAGTAGTCGTGTTAAGCAACTTTTTTAAGCATTCATGTTATGATTTTTGAAATGCAGCTTTTCATCAACTGTTCACCAAATGTTCTCCCTTTCCAAATAGCCTGCTTTTAGATAAACGGTTAAGATCAGAATGCAAGAATCAGGGAGCAACGATTCCCTTGCTAACATCTAACCGGTATAATACACTCCTAAAGCAGAGACATGTTCAGGTTAGTAAGTATATGGCATTCTTGGACTCTCTCTCCCCCCCCCCCCCCGTCTTAATTATCTCTCTTTCAACTTCACTGTGTTGATGCTTGAGGGGCCCATCTTACAATTGCTTAAATGTACAAGACACAAGCTTGTTTTTTGATCAACTTTGCTTTGGAAATCTTTTGGCAAAGTCTCTCACGAAAGGGTCTGAAAGTAAACCTAGCAGTTGGGTGGGTTGTTTTAAGTCCTGGTTTGAGTCACTGATTGGATTAAAGTTTCCAGCTTTGTTTTCTGAACAAGCAAGCATTCTAACTGGGTGCAATTAAAATACATAGTTGCAATTCAGGAGACTCTTTGGATGGAAGATCAAACAGGATGATCTACTCTAGGTTGGCAAATGTTTCTGACTCCAACAAATAACAAAAAGGCTCTGTGCTTCCACCCAAATAGGCTGCTGAAAATGCAGAGAGCTTGAAGGGAAAGGAATAGGGATTGGATTTGGATGTGAAAGGACTTCAAGCCCAGTTCTGGTACTGAAAACCAGTTCCTAGACTGAGCACGCCCTTGGAGGCACCTTAATTTTAAATAATTGCTCCCACTAAATCAGGAAGGGGGAACTTTGGCTCCCTGATGTTACTGAACTGTAATGCCCAACATCCCTGGCCATTCCTGATAGGGCTGATGCTGTCTCACTGAGCACCAGAGTCCAGTTGTTGGACCAGTTGGGTTTTGGTCTAGATCCTTCAAGCCTGTAGTCTACCCATCTTCTGATGTATACCACTCAGGACCAGAATACACAGCCTCTGCTCATGCAACCCATCTACCTTTTTGCACTACAGACTTTAGATCTCATTAAGATAGCAATTGTGAAAGTCCTACTTTCTACCTCTATACATGTATGTAACAGTGCTAAGCAACAAGGAACTCTAAAAGGCAAGAGCTGGAAGTCAGTAGGCAGAACATTACACAGAGAAACTAGGTTTCTGTGCAGTTTGATTTGTTAAATATTCATAATTTTCTCATTATAAACATTTACTGTAATGTATAGAGCAATCCTAATTCTGCCTTAGCTGAGCCACTGCTACAGTCAAAGATGATCAGGGCAGGGTGGATTTTTTTTTCTTTTCTTTTAACAATGATGTAAACAAGATTGTATCCTATATAGGATTGCATTCTCTGTATAGATTTGGGAAACTTGTGTGTCTCTCTGTGTGTGTGTCTGTGTACCTCTTAATTTGATGCAACAATTTGGAATTTCTTTTGCTTCAGCTTCTTGGTCGGTCCATAGATCTGAACCGCCTGATCACTCAGCGAATTTCAGCAGCCATGTACAAATCCATGGAACTAGCCATCGGTCGGTTTGAGAGTGAGGACTTGACCTCCATCGTCGTAAGTGTTGAGGCACATGAGTGCTGCTCAGTTTCATGTGAGGTCAGGAATTGGCTGAAGATTTCAAGTTCAGCAATGTGTCTTTCCTGATATTGCACCAGGTTAATGAGGTTAATGAGGGGAAGGGGGGGGAACCCTTTGTAACATGGCACATCTCTTCCCCACCCCCCTGTCAAATGTTACCTTGTCCTTGACTGCTCAGATGTGCTTGGGATGAGAGGAGGTGAAACAACTCCAATATTTGTGAGCCTGGTTTTATGGCACGGCTAATGGGAAGCAAAAGTTGAAGAGCTCTTAATGTCAGGAAGTGTAGTTTTTAGTTCAAGAAGCTCCTCTTCCTTAAACCTGTGTTAATAAAATATAGACATTTCACCTGTGGGCATTAATTGGGTCTCTGCGGAGACACATAAACAAACCCTTCACATGCAAAACTAAAGTTGTCTGCTCTTAGGAAGCGATTTTAAATACGAAAGAATGGTAACTCCTCTGTGGATTTTATTCTGTCTTTAAAAAGCATGTAATACTTGACTGCTGGCTTATAAACATGTCCAGATTTTTGTGGTCACATTCTTAAAGCTTCTGTTTTGTTGTAGACGTTGGCAAGATTTTCAATGCGTCCTTCCCTCCCTCTCACTGTCTCTTTCCTTCCTTCTTTATTTATTTTTGCTTCTTCTCAGGAATTGGATGGACTCGTTGAAATAAACAAGTTGACACACAAGCTTCTGAGCAGATACATGACTCTAGACAGTTTTGATGCCATGTTTAGAGAAGCCAACCATAATGTATCTGCTCCGTATGGAAGAATCACCCTTCACGTCTTTTGGGAGCTCAATTACGATTTTCTTCCGAATTACTGCTACAACGGGTCCACTAACAGGTTAGTGTCACATATTGTAGTGTGTGTGTGTTTAATTGCATTTATCTTCACTGACTCTGATGCTGACAATATTTGGAATCTACCTTGGTTTGCCAAATATCTACATCTTAGCAGTTGCTCCACAAGCTCAGAAGCTTTGTTAAGAGCAAAAATTAATTTTACTCTGACTACATTGGGATTAAAAAAATAATAACGTGCATTTTTAAACAAGAAAACCCCAAAAACCTAGCCTAGGGTGCTACGTGTTCAGGGACTTCTAATTGTCTTCTGTGGGAAAGATTACGCTAAGCATGCGCGATCGCTTCCTTTTCAAAGAAGAAAATTAACTCCCTGCAGCTGCAGTGCTCAGTGTGCAAAGAGGAACTGTTGGCTTGTGGCCTAAATATTTAAGAATATACAGTATAATAAATTACAAGCATTTTAGTTGCCACCTCCAGCTTCTTTTCATCCAGCAAACGTCAGATGATTTTACATGTTCCCCCCCCATGCATTATTACATATATGCTGGTAGGTTTTTTTAATTGTTCTCATCATGTACATTTAGTGAAATGTCATCTTCTATTGTAGCCTACAGTTTTATATTATGAAACTGTTATGCATGAAGAGGAAGCTTGAATGAACAAAGACTTGGTTGGAGGTTATTTAAGCAGAACAGAATATGTAAAAGAAGTAGGCCCTGAGTCGCGTTTTCTATGCCTACTTAAAATTCACCTGCTCACCCAGCTGTTTCCTGGCTATTAACTTGCTTATGATCAGTATATATTTTTCTGGGGGTACTCAAAGGTACACAGCATCAGCATCTTCCCCTGCCCCCCAAATGTTAAAAATGTGGCACTTACTGTAACAACTTATTGGTGCAGACTGGCACCTTCCCCCCCAAGAACACCTGCATAGGTGTTCCCTGCCAACCCTGTCTCAAAGCAAGTCCTCCTTGGCCACACACAGCTTTGTTCTGTGTGATCGAAGCAGGAACAACCTACATTGGCATGCTACAGGTGGGACACCTGGATGCTTTGCAGGGAGGTGTACCATACCGCAGTGTAGGACCAGAATAAAAGAGTGTTTGGCAAGCTGTGTATGGAGGTGCACTTATGTAAAGCCAATCCTGGGATCTGTGTGTTTATGTGCACACTGGGTCTTACGTTTACTGGGCAAAAGTGCATTCTTAATTGGGTGGAGGAAATTATAATCACTGCCTGACCTATTCTTCAAACAGCAGCTGAACATAGTGCTTACACTTACCAAGTTCTGATTGTTGTGCCCTGGAGGTCGTTTGGGAAGAAAATGACCTCAAGTCTTTCATAAATATCAGATAGATCTAAATAACCATGTGCATGAAGGAAATAGCTGCTAGCGGCTGCTACCACAAGAGTACAGTATACTGTACGTGGGTCGCGCTGTGGTCTAAACCACTGAGCCTCTTGGGCTTGCTGATCAGAAGGTCGGCAGTTCAAATCCTCATGACGGAGTGAGCGTCCGTTGCTCTGCCCCATCTCCTGCCAACCTAGTAGTTTGAAAGCACGCCAGTGCAAGTAGATGAATAGGTACCGTTGTGGTGGGAAGGTAAACGGCATTTCCATGCATTCTGGCTTATGTCACGGTATCTCGTTGTGCCAGAAGCGGTTTAGTCACTGCTGTCACATGACCTGAAAAGCTGTCTGTGGACAAACACCGGCACCCTCGGCCTGAAAGCAAGATGAGCACCACACCCCATAGTTGCCTTTGACTGGACTTAACCATCCAGGGGTCCTTTACAGCATAGATGCTCAACAGCAGTAGTCTTTTCAGACCTGGAACCTCCTTTTAGTCTAAGCATGTTTTTCTTATTCTCCCGCTACTCCCCAATTTATTTGTATGGTAAATAATTTTTTATGGTAAATAAATGTATTTATTTGTACCAACCCTTTATAGCAGTTCTCAGGCTTTTACTTGTGCAACCTCTTGAAACAAGCCTTTACACTAGTGGAGTATTGCACTAGTGGGTTTAGCTTCACTTACCTCAGCAACCCTCCAGGATGAGGTACAGTTTCTGTCACACATTGGACACTGCCCTCATTTGCACCTTAACATTCCTAAGGAAAATTGGTTGTTCTAACATATTTAAAAAGTTCTTCTCTCCACACACACACTATATATATATATATATATGCTTTCGTAGATTTTCACGGGTACAGGAATGCAGGTTTTGGTGTCTTCGGGTGTCTTCCCGTGTAAGAGTCGGGGTGTCTGTGCGACGTTTCGACGAGGTCTCACTCGTCATCTTCAGGCTGGTGCTTTCGGCTTCTTGTTACTGGAACAGAGCAGAGTCTGGTGTTTGAGTTCCTATAAATACTGTTGAGGGGTGTGGTGTATAGCCTCCAACGTTCTGGGCAGAGAGGAAGTTCCTAGATTAGTGTGCCTTTTCTTCTTTTGTTCCTTAATTACTTGAGGGATATCTTGGGTGATTTCATGAAATCACCCAAGATATCCCTCAAGTAATTAAGGAACAAAAGAAGAAAAGGCACACTAATCTAGGAACTTCCTCTCTGCCCAGAACGTTGGAGGCTATACACCACACCCCTCAACAGTATTTATAGGAACTCAAACACCAGACTCTGCTCTGTTCCAGTAACAAGAAGCCGAAAGCACCAGCCTGAAGATGACGAGTGAGACCTCGTCGAAACGTCGCACAGACACCCCGACTCTTACACGGGAAGACACCCGAAGACACCAAAACCTGCATATATATATATATATATATATATATATATATATATATGGCATTCAGCCGCTAAATCACTGGGAATTCATAATTCTGTGTAGTACTACTTGATGCTAGAGAACTCAAGGTTGCAGGATAATCACTTAGATACAGTGGTACCTCGAGTTACAAACGCCTCAGGTTACAAACGCTTCAGGTTACAAACTCAGCTAACCTGGAAGAGTTACCTCGAATTGAGGACTTTGCCCCAGGATGAGAATGGAATTCGTGTGCCAGCAGCGCAGCAGCAGCAAGAGGCCCTATTAGCAAAAGCACGCCTCTGGTTAAGAACAGTTTCAGGTTAAGAACGGACCTCCAGAATGAATTAAGTTCGTAACTAGAGGTACCACTGTATATAACAATAGGCAGGTTATACACAATCACTATATTTATGGCCTTAGCTGCTGCATCAGCTAGAATACGTACATTTAATCTTTTGCTACAAACATATTTTATTGAGCCAATTGTTTGTTTTTGCTTAAAAAAACAACCAACAGCTGCAAACTACACCCATTTTGTTCTGTGGATTTTATATTGATTTTAAATTGTTAACAGGTTTTTCTGCATTTGCAAAAAAGCTTTTTATGACTAGGGTCAAGTATTGAGGTCATTCCTGAAAAAGCATTATGTTAAAACTGCACTTTAAGCTGCACTAACTGTTTGTAATGGTTTGCTTTTGATAATGAAGTAAGATTAAATAGTTGGGTGGTGTGCTATTAAAGCAAGTGGGCATTTACTAATTGCATCTATTTGTATTTGGTCTTCTTTGCATCTATAAGACCAAATGCAAAGGGTGTTGATTTGGGAACATTAGCAAGGAAAAAAGGAAGGGAGGCATTGAAATCGACAGCAAATGCCCATGGTGCTCCTTACAGGATGTACAGTAGCATGATGGCCAGGGCTTTACCTGAAAGTAAGCCCCACTGAATACAGTGGGACCTCAAGTAAACATGCCTACAGTTACGCTGTAAGAGTGTGAGTTTGAAGTGGATTTAAGCAAGCTACTGTTCCTAAGTCACAGCCCCTAGGCTGAGGTGCTATATAAATAGGTAAAGGTAAAGGGACCCCTGACCATTAGGTCCAGTCGTGACCGACTTTGGGGTTGCGGCGCTCATCTCGCTTTATTGGCCGAGGGAGCCGGCATACAGCTTCCGGGTCATGTGGCCAGCATGACTAAGCCGCTTCTGGCGAACCAGAGCAGCGTACGGAAACGCCGTTTACGTTCCCGCCAGAGCGGTACCTATTTACCTACTTGCACTTTGACATGCTTTCGAACTGCTAGGTTGGCAGGAGCAGGGACCGAGCAACAGGAGCTCACCCCGTCGTGGGGATTCGAACTGCCGACCTTCTGATTGGCAAGTCCTAGGCTCTGTGGTTTAACCCACAGCACCACCCGCGTCCCTGCATAATAAGCAAGTTATGTTTCTGTTTCGTCTTGGATATGTTTATTATCATAAGATTTGCATTTTCCTCATAGAGGAAATAGGGGAGTGGGGGGAGAGAGTGCTGCTGTACTCAGGTCCTGTTTGTGGGCTTCTCGCAGGCAACTTTGGCCATTGTGAAAACACTATATGTAGATGGGCCACTAGCCTCATCCTGCAGACTTTTTGTTAAGTTGTGGGCAAACATATCAGACGACACAGCGATTCTTCAAACAGCTCTTCTTTATTCAGATGCCAGAACAGAACTAAGCTGAGGGGCTCAGTCAGCCTGCTTATATAGAGCTCCAGAACAATGTAACTGTTGCCATTTTCTAAAACTATCCAATCACTGAACGTCACTTTTCGATCCTTCATTTGCATACAAAAGTATCCAATCACTGAACGTCACTTTTCGATCCTTTATTTGCATAACTATCTACAGTATCCCCCTGCTGGCCCAGGGTGAGAACTTCAGTACATAACACCTTTCTATTGTTCTTATGATATCAAGAAGGAGCAGTTTAGAGCTCCTTACTCATAATGTGATGGTAATCTATACAAAAACAAGGCTATAAGGTAGGCCAGTATTACTTTCCAGGGATGCTAGTCCACTTCTGTTTAATCCTTTTACTGTTTTGATACATCAGCGTTTGGAGTAATAGTTTGCACACTGTGTTCTTGTACCACCTTGTCCAGCTAATACAGATTAGAAATATTATTGCCAGTGCTTTGTACAACCTGTCGCTAACATTCAGTAAATATTTTGTAGTTGTATTCAGTTTTATTTAGATGGTGCCTCTTTTGTCTGAAACTCATGCTTGGAATTGTACAGCCTGAAAGGGAAATGAAAACACTTTAAAAACCTGGGTGGTGTTTTTGTCAATTGCTCCCCCCCTCCCCCCAAAAAAGCATTGGTAACATTTTGATTTGTGTAATCTACTTTACGTCGACTGCTTAGTGCTCTGCTGATGAAAATGAGTAAATTGCTAGGAAAGTCATCATCCAGAGATTAAAAAGTGGCATGACCTGATTATATTGATGCATGCCAAAAAAAACCCCCCTACAATTTAGCAACATAGCGTAGCGAAGTAGATTTTGGTGAAATAATTTTATCGGAGAAGCTAGAAGGAAAACACATCAGACTGAAAGCGAATCTGCATTATTAATTTGGGTATTTTAACTCTGTAGCTAGTCTCTCTTAGCTGTTTGAACATGTGAGAGAAATTATAAAAGTTATCTGAAGTTAAAATAGGGAATGTTGGTGGGTCGAAGCCAGGGTGTGTGTTCTAAAAGTAGCCTTCAGGAGTGCCTAAACATTATTGAAGATGTCTGGAACAGATCCTTGCCAATGGCCAGTACAATAAAGTTATTTGGATTGGATAAGATGCCAGAAAAAAAGAGTTCAAGAGGACTGTAGAAAAATCTAACACCACTTCTGTTTAGTGCGGGCCATTCAACCACAGTGTGCTATTGATCAGTATATTAATGAGCATTCATTGTAAGAGGCTTTTAAGGGTTGCATCTAATGGTGTACTCATCTGATAGTAAGCTTTCCATCAATGGGAGGGAAGAAGTTGTTGGCAATTCCTGCTCTTCCTTTACCTCCCCCTTTGCTGGTAAATCTCCCCCATTTTGTTGACAGAAACCTTACTGATTAGATATACCGTATTTTTCGCCCCATAAGACGCACCTAGTTTTTTGGGGGGGAAATAAAGGGAAAAAATTTTATTTCCCCCCCCCCAGGTGCGCTGCGCTACACCAGGAGCTTGGGGCGTGCGGAGCTCAGCGCGCCCCAAGCTTCTGCGTGCCTGCAAGGTCTCCGCTAGCGTGGGAGAGCCGGGCGCCTCTCCCAGGGCTAGCGGACCCCTGCGCTAATCCAGAAGCTTGGGGCGAGCTGAGGTCAGTGCGCCCCAAGCTTCTGCGTGCCGGCAAGCAGTCCGCTAGCCCTGGGAGAGCCGCGGGGCTCTCCCAGGGCTAGCGGGTCGCTGCGCTGCACCAGGAGCTTGGGGCGTGCTGAGCTCAGCGCGCCCCAAGCTTCTAGGTGCGTGCAAGCAGTCCGAAGCACGGGGAGCCCAAAGCACGGGGAGCCCGAAGCACAGGCTGCCGCCCCAAGCCTCGCGCACCTGGTGGGACCTCCTGCCGGGTGCGCGAGGCTTGCTGACACTCGCCCGAAGCAGGGGAAGCCCTCCGGAGGGCTCCCCGTGCTTCGGGCGACAGGCTGCTGCCCCAAGCCTCGCGCACCCGGTGGGGCCTCCTGCCAGGCGTGCGAGGCTTGCAGGCATTCGCCCCATAAGACGCACCCCAATTTCCCCTTCATTTTTGGAGGGGAAAAAGTGCGTCTTATGGGGCGAAAAATACGGTAAACATGTGTATCACTTACGCAAGAGACAATAGCAAAAAATGTGCATCAATACATAGTGAAACATAAACCAAACATTAGTTTGTATGGGATCATAGCATCATGTCAGTATGATACTCCCTTCTGGGAGGAATCCAAAGCTTGAACAAATATTGGACTTGCAGTTAGCATGGAAAGATCCAATCCCTCATCCCCAACCCTGTTTAATGTAATCAAATCTTCTATTCTGGAGTTTTCATACTATCCTCAGTATATATAAATCCTGTGATGCACGAGAAAAGATTTCCCCATCATATCCCTCAGAATTTCAGCTCCACATTAGAAATAAGCTGGCTGTTTTTCCAAATGTGGTGTAGAAATGTAAATGGTTGTGTTATCTTGTTTGATTTATATAGGTTTGTTCGAACAGTACTACCGTTTTCCCAGGAATTCCAGAGAGATAAGCAGCCTAATGCACAGCCACAATATCTGCATGGATCAAAGGTTAGAATTTTCCCATACTTGTTTTTTTCTGTGGTAGATGTTGGAAAATTACACTCCACAGCTTATGAGCTATTAATACTTGCACCGTGTTTCTTTATTATCTTCTATCTTAAGCATATTTGTACTGTATAAATCATATGATATAATTATTTGTTTGATTCTGAGAGATAAACTAGATAAAAGTGAGGATTAATGAACCAAGGCACTGGTCCATTTCAGACACAAACAATACAGGATTTTGGCTTTTGTGTTTTGCCCTTGCGTGTTCTGATTACCTTTGGTTTTTCCCCTGGTTTGAACAAACTATAGTTTCCTGCGGCATCAGAATAATAGAGCAAACCATTTATTGCATCCAAAGCAGAACTGGAAATTGTGATTGTGATTTGAAGTTTCATGGCAGATATTAGCTCATGGGACACCTGAAAGACCTAATGCAGACTTACTCTGTGTTAGAACCCAAAAACAATGATTTTCCGTTCTCATTTTACTTTAAGCACTATGTCTGAAATATAACTAATCACAAATGACTGAAAAAAATGGTATTCAGTATCACTGAACAGTAAAAGAGCAGCGGCATCCTTTGTAAATGGCCAATGTAACATCTTTAATTTTAAAGGGCGGAATCAAACCTTTGAAAATAACCAAGGAAAATAAACCCTTATTAAGTGTTAGGTGAATAAGTAGTCTCCTAAGAAAGACTCGTTCGGTATTTATTTGGCAAACATCTACCTTGTGTGGCACCTGGGTTTTTTTTATTTGTCTATCTTAGTTGTACAACCTGTTAGATAATCCACATGCCAGTTTCCTTTATGGTATTAAAAACTGGAATATGTCACAGATTATTTACACATTACTGTGTAAATGAAAACAGAAATATTTACATGTTGCGAGGCTTAGGTTAGTACATTAGCAAAGCAGTCCAGAAGAGACAGCTAGATAGTTAAATGCTAAGAGAAGCATCTATAAAGTACTACAGTGATCAATGAAACATCTGTACACTTTTCTTTATAGTTGCACAAAGGCATGTTAGCTTGGACCATTGACACATAATACATTCCAAATGTCACATCACAAGTATAACTGGTATATGACGATAACTTTCAAAAATGGTACCACTCCTAGCAAAAGCAGGGATGGGGAACCTCTGGCCCTCCAGTTGTTCTTTGAACATCCTTGATCACTGGACATGCTTGCTGGGACCCAAAGGAGACAGAGCCCAACCGCATCCAGGTTCCCCATATCTGAGCTAAGGTGTTAAGAGGAAGAAACTCTGCATGAAAAGACTTCAGGGTAGAATTCAGGGACTATTTGAAAGCAGGATGATCTCTTGACACACTCACCACTAAGATCCCATTGCCTTTTTTATCAATTGTGTATGCAATAGTTGGAGATGATTGAACTGTTATAACCTATGTGGATACCATTTTATCGCTGTTCCAATTGACACATGTTGGCTAAGTCACACAAAACCAATTCTATGCTCGTAGGGGAGTTTTGGATTCAAGTGTCATGGCAAACGACAAACCCCATTTGAAATCAGGGAGGGTTTCTACAGTTCAAAGAAATAAACGACAAAACATTGAGTACTCTTGTGGCATGCCTGAAGTAGCTCCTTGAATCCCAGCTGTTGATTCGTTTTTTCCTGCCCCTTGCCATGCTTTCCTAGTAAAATCAAGGAGGCTATTCTATATCTCCCCCCTATGTGTAGTTTTCTCTGTAAAGAAATAGTGATGAAATGATTTAGCTTTGTATGCTGCAGGAGGTTGTGATTTAGGGGTGTGATTGTGTTCAACAGGGCTTTCAAGGAACAATTCGCAAATAGATTTCAACATACATATTGTTACACACAGCAAAACACTTGTCCCAGTTAAGGATATCTAATTTATGGCAGATTGACAGACAGACATAGGCACAAAATCCTGACTTTTGGAGCTCAGCATGGTGGGCTTCTCAGATGTTGACGGATTTGTAATTATGGTGGCTAGTTGGACACCATCTGTATTTCTAATTTCAGCTCGTTGGGCATGCTGGGTCTGCTTGTTGAATTCCTCTGAACCACACGATTCACTTTTTGCCCATGCCTCTCCCTTATCTTCTGGTCCAATGCTTTGTCTGTCTGAGCTCTCTCTTCTTCTGCGGCACCATAGACGCAAGCAACCATAGACAAAGATGCCAACAATGATGAGAAGCAAGACCGTGCTGGTTAGCCATATACCCACGGCCAGGTCTTTCTTTTTGTTGCTTGTGGATGCCGGGTCTTGTTCAGGGGTGTTAAAAATTCTGCACTGGTCACTGGATGGGTTTGCTGACTGGCACGTCACACACAGAATGTAAGTTGTTAATGGGATCAGATTCTCGATGACAAATGAAGAACGGCTAGCTGGGACTCTCTCCTCTTTCTGAAAATGTTTCCTGGTGTATCCTGACAGCATTTTGTCCCAGTTTGGATTGTACATGATGCTGTAAAAGCTGTCGGTGCAGGTCGCCATTTTGGGCCAGATTACTAGGGCTGTGCTTCCTGTTATGTTTTGTACTGTTATCCCCATTGTGATACCGTCTTCTCAATATTTCACTTCCACAAAGAGCGATAATCCTTAAGATTCAGGAGACCAAAAAGTTTCAATAAGCAGAGTTGAGAGGAAAATGAGAACTGCACTTCTGGAATTTAAGGGTGGGTTGGGGAATAATTATTTGAAAACATTACTTGTATTCCTGAAAGCATTTTCAGACAGTAAGCTGAATTTAATTTATAATAAAATGTAGTCAAATGAGACAAGCATGTGTCATTCAGGCATTTACTTACTACACCACTCTTCCTTTAAAAAACAAAACAGAAACTCAGAGAGGCTTACACAAAGCACCTAGTGGCCTTCCATCCACGCACCAGTCAATTTTTTTTAAAAAAAATTAAGCTACAGAACTGGATAAAACCAGGCTTTTTAGATCCTTGCTTCAAATCACTTAATGCTGTTGGAGTCATAAGACATAATTTGAAGTGCATTTCCTATTTAGTTGGAAATCAAGTTTCTTAAGTGGAATTATTTCAAAGTCATGGAATCTTAGTACAGTGGTACCTCTGATTACGAACTGAATTCGTTCTGGAGGTCCGTTCTTAACCCGAAATCATTCTTAACCCGAGGTACCACTTTAGCTAATGGGGTCTCCTGCTGCTGCTGCTGCGCCATTGGCGCACAATTTCTGTTCTCATCCTGAGGTAAAGTTCTTAACCCAAGGTACTGCTTCCGGGTTAGTGGAGTCTGTAACCCGAAGTGTTTGTCACCCGAGATGTTTGTAACCCGAGGTACCACTGTACCTATATTTTAATGATGTTTCATTGGGCATCTAATCAAATTAGCCATTGATGTGCTTCATTTTCCATTCTTGCCTATCGCTTCCAAGCCAAGACAGTGAAAAACCTATGATGCAAAATGAAGCTTTTGATTGATACAAAATACCATCGAATCCAATTTTGTCAGGGAACAGATCTCGTGTTCAAAGAGAAAAGCTTGCTGTCCCACATTACTTATGCCTTTGAAATTTATAGCCATATTGACTTCTTTATTAGTTACCTTCTGTATAAGGTGATAGTGTAGAATTTGCTAAAATACCACTCTGCCATTCACACACCCTTTAAAATTGCTATAACCATTCCAGGTTGACTTGAAAGATGTGAATTGCACTTCAGATATAAAGGATTTAGCTTTCAGAGAAAGGGCTAAGCACTGTTTAGCATTCAGAATTTGCTATAGTTGTGAGAACAAACAGTAACTTCTTTCAGGTGGTTTACACTGCCTTTTAATGCTGTATTGTTTTTAACTCTCGATTGGGAGCTGCTCAAATTGGCTGAGGAAACTCACCCAGATGGGCAGGGTATAAATAAATTATTATTATTATTATTATTATTATTATTATTATTATTATTATTATTATTATTTTCCCTGCACACTTTTCTCCAACTATGCCCATGCATGTGAAAGTATTGTGCAACTTGACTCTGTATTTAAGCATCGCATATTAGTCATCTTTTAAGTAAATGTGACAAGGTATTGTTCATGACTAATAATATTCAAGTAATAACTCAAGTATTTCATGCAGAATTACTCATAGTCACAGAAAGGAATCAGTTTTGCATCAACATATTGAATTATATATTTAGGCTAATACATGGGGTGTCCCCCCTTGAAATTGGTTAAAAATATTATTGCCTATAGTTGACATTTAAGACAATCATTTGGGATCTGTTTTTCTTTCCAGTTTGTGTATAAAATTGCTGCATAAAAGACCTCACCAATAAGTTTGTGTTGCATCACTAATTGCTAAATAGTATTAAAGGATTGTTATATTTGTTGATGTTGTAGGGTTAAGTGGGAAACATACCTTATTTAGGTTCAGTACTAGACTATAGCAAAATCAAATTTTAATTATATTAAAACAACCCCCCCCTTTTAAAGAAAAACATCTAAGTCTCCTGAGAACTAATTTCTCAAAAACTCTCCTTCAGAGTTTATAAGTTTTAGGTTCTTAGGAGAAATATAATTGTGTTTTTGTTTTGCTCCAAGCTGAGATAAACAAAAGTAGAACATTTTTTAAAAAAATAAATAAATTAAAATACTTGATTTTCAATAAAGTCAAACCAAACCCTGAGAACTAGAAGCCCATTTTCTCTTATTTTCATGAACTTAACAGTAATGGCAAACCTGCTGAGATGCACCACTGTATTGAACAGACATAAATTATTATAGGAGAGGTGCATCACAATGTAGAAATGATTCTGTATTTTATTGTTTTTACCAGATACAACATAATTTTAAAGCTGTAAATGTACATTTATTCTTCTGTTTAATATTGCATAGTTGAGCTGCTGTGCCTTTTAATAGGTTAGAGTAAGTGTGTGATTTGAGGCTTCTACCTCTTATCTGTGTAGTCTTCAAACAAAACAGTCTCTCACTCCCTCTTTCTCATATTCTCATATATATATATATATATATATATATATATATATATATATATGCAGGTTTTGGTGTCTTCGGGTGTCTTCCCGTGTAAGAGTCGGGGTGTCTGTGCGACGTTTCGACGAGGTCTCACTCGTCATCTTCAGGCTGGTGCTTTCGGCTTCTTGTTACTGGAACAGAGCAGAATCTGGTGTTTGAGTTCCTATAAATACTGTTGAGTATTTATAAATACTCAATATAGTATTTATTGAGTTCCTATAAATACTGTTGAGTATTTAATCAACAGTATTTATAGGAACTCAAACACCAGATTCTGCTCTGTTCCAGTAACAAGAAGCCGAAAGCACCAGCCTGAAGATGACGAGTGAGACCTCGTCGAAACGTCGCACAGACACCCCGACTCTTACACGGGAAGACACCCGAAGACACCAAAACCTGCATATATATATAATTTTCTATACACAAACTCACTCCATCCCTCTTGCATATTCACATACATATAAGTTAAAGGCTTTCTTTACTGACTTGCTGAGAGAGAGTGCCCTGTGTTATTTTATCCAGTTTTAAGAGTCCATACTTACCATCAGTGTAAAAATCCTGAGGCTTTCATCAAATACTTGAGGGGAAACCTCCGCTGGGTTCTCAGTATCCTCCTTGGAGCAAATAGCTTTCTTCATGGTCCGTGGTTGCCAGTTTCCCCCCCTAGCAGGCTACATGGACTAAGTTCTCGTTACGTGACACTTCGACAGGGATGCGAGCAATGAGACCTCCTTCGTCACCTTTCTGCCAACCTTCATACGCAAGGGCATCTTGTCTCAAGTGTTCTGTTGCCTAGGTTTTCCGAGGAGAAAAGCAAGTCTTCACTTTCTCTTGCTTTTGCTCCCTGTTAGAAATTGGGCAGCTGGAGTGCTCCAGTTCGGTTCTTCTTTTGTGTTGCCTGGGCTTGCGTTGCTGCTGATGCAAGTGAATAATGCTCTGTTCTTCGGTGACATCACTACTTAAACTCCTGGGCTTGGGGAGGAGGGGGCGTAGCTTTAGGAAGAGCATTTTGACTTCCTTACCTTGACGCAGCTTCTGTCAGATTGCTGCTATTAATTTGTCTTCTGTATCTCTAGATTATATGGGTTTCCCCCTTAAAAGCAGTTTCTCTCAGGTTTGGCTAACATATACACATCAACATAACGCATTAGATCTGTTACGTGTACATAGCATTTCTTGTATAAGATAACATTTCTCGTATAAACAGTTTTAAATCTTTATGTATCATTTCTGAAATATTCAATGCTGACTGCTTGTTGGCAACATTTCTCTCTTTAGTAGTTGTCGTGCCACTACTTCCTTCTAGAGATTTTCTGTTGTACTATAGATCGTGTGTGTTTGTATGTTTCTGTAAAAACACACACATATGCACATGTTCAAACATCTATACAGTATGTAAAAGGGGGGAAATAGAATTTAATCCATGTAGCTGTGCATCCACTTCCAGCTATTTTTTCAGAATCATATTTGCAACCATTGGGGGGGGGATTCAAAGCCTTCAATGCAAATATAAAAATAGGAATCTCATTTAAAAACCAGAGTTGCTGCATTTCCCCCCCCCCCATCCTCCAACACCAAGGTTGGAAATGCGGAAAGAAGGGGGGAAATTATGTTTTAGAGCCAACTGCATATTCCAAATGCAATTAGAAGACCTAATCTTGTAATTAGATGTAGAAGCAATGTAGCTTTGTAAGATCCCTTCATAAACTATCTTTCTGTGTGTAGATATATACTGCAGCACTCAGGAATGTGCTATATTCCAGCAAGCATTCATTTGTAGCTTGATATTTCAATAAAATATTATCTGTCAACAGGATTTAATTTTACCCGGAATTCTTTTGTGCATAGATTTCGATAATCTACCATTCAGTAGCAGCTGTAGCTCCCAATTAAGTATGAATTGCTTCTAATGTAATTGTTTTACACAGCACAGGGTTACAGGTGCACTTTGGGAGGATATATATATTTTAGTTTCTTCCATACATATCCCACCAAGCCAGCATACATGTGGTTCCCAAGCAGTGACCTATAGCTCTCTTAGGCCTCAATTTCCAGGATTCTCTGCTTAATTCTATATTTCAAGTAAATAGAAACATCTACCCAAAACACCTAACATTAAGCCTGGAACAGGTCATAACACTTTTCACTAAACTTTACTAAGATTTCCTTTAGCTACAGGTGTATTTTCTTCCTGTTCATATTAGCAAATTTAAATTGTCCTAGGGTTGCTCAACTACCGCAGTTTGGTAATTTCAAAACAATGTGATATTTTTCCAGTTAACAAAGGGGAGGTTAGTGCAAGGTTTTGACTTTTTGTTTAAGAATATGTTCGAAAATTCTTTTATCGGAATTCTGTTTTTTTATGTCAGTTAAATGCTTTAAAATAACTTCAGCATATTCTGGTTTGTTTGTTTGTTTGTTTGTTGGAAGAATTGTGTGTTACCTTTTTAATAGGTGAGAGTAGAATGAAAAGCTGATACTTTTTCTTCAGTTTTGAATGAAAATGTTTGATCAGAAAAATAATGTTGTTTCCCATGGAAGGATCTCTTAACAGGGAGAAAAGTCAGCCAACTACAATTGTGTGTTTTTTTCCTTCCTCTTTAGGCTTTGAACCTGGCCTACTCCAGTATTTATAGCAATTACAGGAATTTTGTTGGCCCTCCCCATTTCAAAGTCATCTGCAGACTCCTGGGATACCAAGGCATTGCTGTGGTAATGGAAGAGTTACTGAAAGTCGTCAAGAGCCTGGTACGTTGTCCCACACGCTGTTCTTCATTTCAGTATTGATTTTTAAGGGAAGGGGAATTGATTCTTCTTGTTTAGTTCACTGAGCATCCAGCAGACATTTACCTGACTGGGTAAGTGCAGGATAACCATACGTGCTTCTTGAGGTACAAAGGAGAATAGTTTGAGAACAGCAAATACCTGGGGGGGGGGCGGGGGGAGCCTTGTGTGTGAAGAGACACGCCTGAGGTGTCTGATACTTGAAAGCATCATCACACATTTTAAAATTTAAATGAACCTTGTGAGTGCCTTGCATGAAACAAATTCTTGTTTTTGAGGAGAGAAAAAGAAATGGAGTGTGTCTGTGTGAGAGAGACTCTCTAATAATTAAAATGATTAGGAAATGAACAGACATTAAAATCTTGCTACGTAAAACTCCTTGGCTTGCACAGTTCTGCCTACGACGACAAAGTACAGTGATACCTCTGGTTGTGAATGGGATGATCCGTTCCGGAGGCCCGTTTGCAACATGAAAAGCCCGCAACCTGAAGCACCGTATCTGTGCAGGCGCGCAGTGCGATTTGGCACTTGTGCGCATGCGCGAAGGGCAATTTGGCGCTTCTGCGCATGCGTGAGTGGCGAAACCCAGAAGTAACCCTTTCCAGTACTTCCAGGTCGCTGCGGGATGCAACCTGAAAAAACATATCATGAAGCAAACGTAACTTGAGGTATGGCTGTATTTTGAATCTGGCCCAGACTTATCTTAAATTAGGCTTAAAATGCTGCATATTCATTCATACCCCCATGTGGCAGTTTGCCTTACCAAAAAAAAACAAAAACAAAAAAACACATTCACCACCATTGGGACCTTTTTTTCCTAAGCCTACGGGAGAGAGAGAAGGCATGGAGAAGCTTAAATGACTATATGTGGATTGGGGATGGTAGTGTAGGAATGTATGTGACTGGGATGTCCTTCCTTGCCCATTTCTGCCTTCCATCTACCACTGGTATGGAGCCTCAACTACTTTCCCTTGTGGGAATGCAGACTTCAGCTTAAGAGAAGTTTCCCCAGCCCTCTCCTAAGTCTTGTGTTGGAGCCAGAAGATTTTCAGAACCTCTGTCTGTTTTATAATGAACATCTTTAGGTGCATAAGGGAAGTACAAATCAGCAGATGATAACCAGTGGCATTAAATTAAAAATGCCCCAGTTTTCGCATCTCTCAGTTGCTGATTACTCTCCCCCCCCCCCAGCCTTACTGGTTAAAGCAACAGCTAGAAGTCTTATTCTCTCTTTCTCCTTTCAAGCCTTTGTGACCATTGTTCCCGGCAGTTAATTATATAGTAGGCAAAACAGGAGAAGCTATCCATTAGTGCATATCAGATTGACTTTAGTTAGTCTTCAGACCTGAAGGCAAAACAAGTGGTTGGCGTACTAGGAAGACCCTTTGCTGCAAAATTAAAGCTCTTGGGTATGAATCACATTTCATAAGCAGACGAGATTAAAAATTGGTCTCTGTGAAACCAAGAAACACCCGCACACCCTTGTACTGTTTGTCTAGAATAGCTCCAGGCTAATATAAAACTAGTGGTTATTTCTGGGTTTTGCCTTTACCGGGAAACATTGGGTCTTCTTGTGCATGGGAGTTTCCGCACTCCTCCTCTCTCACTGCAGCCCCATGCACACAATCCAAGATGCTACTCCTGGTAGTGAGAGGGTAGACTTGGTGAAAGTTAGGGCAAGGCACCGTGCAAGAAGTAGCTTGAGCAAAGCTGCTTTTGCCTGTTTTGGGTTATTCTCTCTCCCCCCTCCCCCACATACCATACACACCACATTTGAGGTCTTTCCTGGTGATCCCCAAACCGTAGAAGAGCCTCCAAATGGGCTTTTCAAATATTTAGTATGTATTTCAGAGGTGGAGATCATTTTTGGTTCCTTAGGCCAGATTCTTACCAGCATTCACTTTGTGGACCAAATTAAACTGTTGAGTGGGGCTGCCTACCTTTCAAGCATATTATGCAGTTATGATGTCACGTGATCGACAGGTGGACATTGCTACCCACCTTTCAAAATTGCTCATACTGGTTTTCCAAGTGCTCAACAGCTAGGTGGTTGTCAGATGTTTGGGAACATGCTGTAGCTTCAAGGCCCTTCTGCTGCGTACAAAGAACTTTAGGACAGCCTCCGCACTCCCCTTTGAGCCTTCTGTAAGCCCTTTACAAAAGCGCTCTTTGAAGGACCTGCCCCCTCCTTCTCCTTTAACTATTGGAGTGAGCAGGCAGGCAGCAGGTGGTTACGGGGCCGGGGGTGAGGCAGAGGAGAAAAGGGGCTGCATTTACAATTTGGAATAGGAATACGCCAGCTTGTGTTTATTGTGTGTCACAGCCTGACTTCTGTTTTTCTTCAGCAATACTAATCACCTGTGTTCTTGCAGCTCCAAGGCACCATTCTGCAATATGTGAAGACGTTAATGGAAGTGATGCCGAAAATCTGTAGGTTACCCAGACATGAGTATGGCTCCCCGGGTAAGTTACCTTTTAGATCATGTCATTCCAATGTTAAGAGCCGGTTTTGTTCCTTGGCTTTAGAACATTATTTAACAAACAGTTTAGAGAGGCAAACAGTACTGAACAATTTTGTTCTCACATTGTCGTGCAGTGCGTTTCCATATTTTCTCAAAATACATTCTGTGGGTATGAGAGCAGGGCCATCTTTGGGGTGGTGGCAAATAGGGGATACAGCCCTGGACCCCTCGCCTCGTGCCAGTGGTCACAGTCAATGCCCGACTGCCCTCCATCTAGCAATGCTTCCCAACTCCTCCCTTCCTATAGCATGGCAGGAGGCGGAAGGAACTCACTGACAATGCTACCTTTAAACATCAGAAAAATAAAAAGTGTAAGCCACAGGTAGGGGGGTGGGTTCACTGCTGCTAAAGCGCCAGCAAAACAATGGGCAGTATCCAACTAGACAGTTCTGCCAGAGCAAGGTTTTTTGTTGTTGTTACTGTGCAATAGAACCTTCCCACCCTCTATTCTCTTCCACTGCACAGCTAAAAGCCCTTATGTCAATAGAACTATTTAGCTGGATAACACCCAAAGACAACAAAAAGTAAGATGTGGGGAGGAGGGCTCAGTAACACCACCTTTGCCAACGATAGCAGAGGAAGCGGAGAGATTAAGGCTACACAATGTGATTTGCTCTAGGCCCTGTACCCCCATAGGGACAAGGTGCCCCATAAATCAACATTTATTTGGAACACTGAGATCTCATCAACGCTGCAATAAATGCGATACTTGCAGGGAAATATTAGGCTCCTGATTTCCAACAAAGCCTTTCCCTGCTCACCCAGCAGTCAGTCTTTTGTGGCCTTCCTGCACCTTTATAACAGCTTTCAGCCTCAGCTGCCACTCCCATGTGCTCCCTGCATGCACTGTTATTCTGGCCAACTCCACAAGCCCACCTGTCCCCTTAGAGCAGCGGTTCTCAACCTTTGGGTCTCCAGATGTTGTTGGACTACAACTCCCATCATCCCTGAGCTCTGGCCTTGCTAGCTAGGAGTGATGGGAGTTGTAGTTCAACAACATCTGGGGACCCACAGGTTGAGAAAGGCTGCCTTAGAGCAACGTTAAGCTCTCCCCTCCCTCGCCCCCTTAACACAACCCTTAGCTCTCTTTGTATCTCCTCTGCCCCTTTTCGTCACCTTCCTAGCCCTCTCTCAGGTCTCTCCTTCACAGTCCACAACATACTTTGGGCTGGTTCCCACCCAAGGCTCCCAAGTGTGGAGAGCACCTGCAAACATTCTTGCTTATTTCTTGTCTTCTTGTGTGGATGTGGGAGACAAGGCATTGCAGATGCCGACAACGTATGTGCTTACCTTTGACTTCTGGAACACTGATGTGTTGTTCAAAGCTTGTTGTATTCAGTAGGTATTTTAGCTCTTTAATACAAATGGCCCTGGTAAGGGCAGCTGCTCCTGGGATGCCACTTCAGAAGAATTATCACTGATGAGCCATTATTGTTTGACTGCGATTTTGAGATTTATTCTCTTCTCTGAGCCTAACCTCTGCAATTTCAGCATGACTGAATCATTGCCCTTTGTTCCTGGCTTTGAGTATGTTTTCTCCTCCTCCCTCTTACTTCCTAGCTCCCCATATTACTGAGCCTTATTAGAGCTCCTTTGACTTGGATTTAACTTCTTATTAGGTGCTTGACTCCTGTTAGCAAGACTGAACATAAGTCAAAGAGGCTCTGAATTGTTGAACCCTGTGGTTCTCCTTTCGAGCTGATTTACTGCCTCATTAGCCATTGTTAATAAGTGTGAGGGGTTCACTCGTTGGCTACCTTAAAATTAGGCAATGGAATTTTTATACAAAAGTCACACTTGTTTTAGTAAGTATTATGGGGAGTCAGTTAAATAGAAATAAAACTCTATACTCCTATCCCACAGTTACACCGGAGGTAAACGGTGTTTCTGTGCGCTGCTCTGGTTCGCCAGAAGTGGCTTAGTCATGCTGGCCACATGACCCATAAGCTGTATGCCGGCTCCCTTGGCCAGTAAAGCGAGATGAGCGCCGCAGCCCCAGAGTCGGTCACGACTGAACCTAATGGTCAAGGGTCCCTTTACCTTTACCTTTATTCCTATCCCACACCCAGCGGAAAGAACATTGATTGCCATAATCATTACTGAGAGATGGTATTCCAGATTGTATCCAAACTGTATCTGGTTAAATAAACTCTGGCTTTATTTATATTACCTTATTGGCCTGAATATAAGCCTCACTATCCCCCCAAAACTCTGACCGTGAAAAGTTAAACTGTGGCTTAAATTTGCGACCTTACAAAAATTTGCTTTTATGATATTGCTGCTGAAACAGACATACGGTAAAACGGAACGGGTGTGAGTGCCTGCGGAATTTTAAGGGAGCGGCTTATATTCAGGTATTGTCTTTTTTAATCTCTCTCTCTCTCCCCCCCCCCATGAATTTTAAAGGTGCGGCTTATATTGGGGTGCGGCTTATATTCGGGCCAATATGGTAACTCTTGCCTAGCTTCACTTCGCCCTCTAGCAGAATCAGGAGGCATCAAATTTCTAAAATGGTTAATAATAATAATAATAATAATAATAATAATAATAATAATAAGCCTTCTGTGTATCAAAATTGACTCCTTGTTAACGTCGTTTATTATCCAGCTGTCTCCTGTGATGTGTTTTCATACATACCCTAATTTTTCTAAGATGTTAATCCTCGGACAAATACTATTTTAGCCAAACCCATCTCTCTTACAGCTCATGCATGCCTTGTAGTTCAAAGGAAGGTGAAAGTCACCAGCTAACCCACAACTGAAGTTTAAACCAACTTCAGGTCACGGTTTGGCAGATCATGAATGAGCAGCTATGAGAACCTTGAGATTGTGTGCTTTCTGCTACCTGTATGGGAAGGAGAAGTAGACGTTTCTGGTTTGAAGGATCATCTGAATACAATCTAAGTGTTGAGTACACACCCAATTTTTAGCCATCTCCAGTGTCTTGGAGAACAGGCAGCTCCTAAACTCTCATACGGAAAAATAAATGTATTCTTAGGCGTAATTCCTATTATAACTAATGCATGCTTACTGAGTGTACAGAGGGTTATCAAGATTGTTCCCTAACTTTTGGATATTTTTTTGTAAATTGCACTAGCACATATATTTTAACACACTGAGTATGTATGATCTTAGGCCCATGGAATTGGAGGTAAAGATTGCACAAGCTTCAAAAATCGCCAAAAAAACACTTCTTGTTGTTTAGTCGTGTCTGACTCTTCATAACCCCATGGACCAGAGCACGCCAGGCACTCCTGTCTTCCACTGCCTCCCGCAGTTTGGTCCGACTCATGTTTGTAGCTTCGAGAACACTGTCCAACCATCTCGTCCTCTGCCGTCCCCTTCTCCTTGTACCCTCCGTCTTTCCCAACATCAGGGTCTTTTCCAGGGGGTCTTCTCTTCTCATGAGGTGGCCAAAGTATTGGAGCCTCAGCTTCAGGATTTGTCCTTCCAGTGAGCACTTATGTTGAAAAACAAAACAAAACAAAACCTTATGTAAAGGTATAAAATCTGCTTATTAGACATGATTTGTTTCCTTACCACAGAAGTTTGTATGCATGCTTATTTGCACACATCCTACACGTGTACAGAGCTTTTATGTGTCCTCTACGTTCAGAGCTCCTGTGTATGACATACCCAATATTCCATACGAATTGGGGTGACCTTTGTTGTTGAGTGAAGCCCCGTACAGCCTATAGCAGTGGTTCCCATTTAACTCAGCACTGTGGAGCCCCCGTTTTTGAAAACGTTTTTGAAAGCGTTGATATCTCTCTGGTAGTTTTTGTCCTTTGAATGGTTCCACCATACCCACCAACGTGTACTAGCGCAAAACCAGGACATGCATCTTCCGGGCTGTGCTCCTGCACAAGTCATGTGACCCATGCATGATAGCACGGTCCTCCAAGACGGAAATATCCTTGACGGGTATGTGCCATGAGCCCCCTGGGTGGGTTATGCGGACCCTTCTGGGGTCTGCGGACTACACATTCGGAACCACTGGCCTACGGAGTTGTCAAATACAGTATTTTTGTCCCTGTTGAAAATTGCCCTTATGAGAGTTTTGTTCTAAGTGTATACTTGGAAGATGCCAATTTTATGTGAATTTTTACTTTTACTTCCTGGTGCACAAATTCATTGCGGTGTTGATTTATCTTGCTTTCCACAATCTCTGTCTCTCCTCATCTTATGTCTCAGGTATTCTGGAATTCTTCCATCACCAGCTGAAGGATATTGTTGAGTATGCAGAGCTGAAAACTGTCTGTTTCCAGAATCTGCGGGAAGTGGGAAACGCTATCCTTTTCTGCCTCCTCATTGAACAGAGCTTGGTAAGCTGGTGATTTGAATCTATATTCACTTTCAAATACTGTCTGATATTTTACTTGTTTTCAGGTGACACAAGTTCAGCTGTAAGTTTCATGTCAACTTTCCAGTCCTTTATTTCTTTGGAAATAACTTTTTGAGGCGGAGTCGGGGAAAGAATTCATTATGCGAATTAAGATCCAGAATTACAGAAACGGTAGACTTTTAATTTCCTTCCTTTATTTTTATACTTGTAAAGAAATGTTGTGTTCTTCTGATGCCATCTGGTGTCCAGATTAGGAAAGGTAACTGCAGCTTTTTGTAAAAAATAAATAAATTACTATTTATTTATTTTTAAAAAGGGCATGCTGGCAACTCCATCTCTTTTCATGCAGTCTAACAATTCAACCCTGGCACCAAAAGCTGTGAAACTTAGCTTGAATAGAGAAAATAACATGTTACTTAACATGGTGGTAGTTTTTCCACCTTCGGTCCCCACCCTGCACTCAGGTCTCACCTGTGGCTCAACATGAAACAGAGGCCGCCCCGGGAAACAGCTGTGGCTGATGAGCTAAACCAAGGGAGGGTAACTAATGGGTCTCAAACCCTTGGGGGGGGCAGTTTGTGAAAACAGGCTCCGCTGGTTTGAGCGGGTCCAATGGTCCAGAAGGCAGTTTCTACACATGCTGTAGAGGGAAGCGAGGGGCAGGTGAGGCTCATCAACCTAGGAAAGTAGCCCATCTAGGAGAAGGAAAACTCTGATCCTAAAGCTCTGCCTTACAGGATAACTTTGCTAGAACAAAAGGCTAAGGAGCAAACCCTACACAAATCTGAAGTAGAGTCCCTAAAACGGTTGGTTGGCACCTTGTACGCCTCCTTCCAGCAACTCTGTCAGCCAAGCTGGTGCCAAACGCATTGCTCTGCTTTCCTTTGGACCACATCAGGGAGGCTGAGAGGGAGGCTCTTGTGGTCTGGGCAGCCCAGGACTTCCATCCACGCTGCCCAGGCCTGCGCCCCAGGAAGGTCACTTTGGTGCTGCTGACGTTGACTTCATCCTCGGAAGCACACTCCATTGTAGCTCGAGGCAGACAGATGCCAACTTTTAAGGGACCGTTAAGCCATAGTCTCATTGCGTAAAACTTTGCAAGACTATTTCCTTTATTGGTAATGATTATATGGATTTGCAGGTGCCAGACAGATATACCTGCCTTTGGGACTCATAAACATTTCCCCCCCAGAGACAGTGGAGAAGATAGTCATAACGGGACCAAGAGGAACAGGAAGAACATTTTTTTAGTTCAATTAATCTTCTTGCTGGCGCTTCTTCGGATGCAAGTCAGCGTTTAACAGTAGCTGTTAACTAATTTGGTTTTTTGTACACTTGGCACTTGAGCATATATTTTTGGAAATATTTGCCCGATTAGCCAAATGTGACCAACCCTGGTTTTGGCCTAGAACTAATGTGGGTGGTGTGTTTTGTGTGTGTGTGTAAGGTATAGAAATATAAGAAGAAAGGGGTGATGGGTACATATCAGTTCCATTTAAGTTATGATGTGTGGTGTGTGTTCTCTTACACTGAGGGTGGGAACCGAAGGCAAATTCCAGAAACGAGCCCTGATGCTGCCTTGTAAAATGACACTTTGCTTTCATTTTGTCTGCCTGGCTGCCTTGTGAATTTGGAGAGGAAAAACAAAGCAGTTTGCATTGCCAAAGCATGCAAATTTTCTGAGCTAGTTTCATCACTGAATTACCTAGGTTACGGAAATTGCTTCAGAATGGTCAGTGCGCTTACTTGACCAGGTCTTTGAATTGCTGCTCTTGCGGGAACTATCCTTGGGAGATAATGGATTATGGAAATAATGCTGATAAAAATAAAAGCATGAGTCACTGCTTGGTTCACATTCTCTCCGTCTACCACTTGAACATTGTGTTAGGCTTTTTGGTAAAGAATGCTAATAAATTTTCTAATTCTGCCTGCAGAATAGGCTCTCTGTTTTAACAGGAAGGTGGAGCTTTATTAAGAGTCTTGAGGACTGAAACCAATGTGACGCAGAAAATCCAAGATTCAATTTTGCATTAAAACACACACACACACGCACACCATGCACAAGCTTTGATTGGTGTAAGAGGGTTTTTGTTTTAAACCCATTTCCTCTATCTGCCTAATGTGAATCTGCCATAGTACTAATATCTTAAGAGCTGGAAAATGGCGTGGGGTAAATTTTTTATCCCACCTGCTGTTGTTACTTCCTTGCTTTTTGAGTTCTAAGCAGAATCTAGAAATCCAATCCCAGATCTGCCACGTCGCATCTGTTTCAGCCCAAGGCAACCTCTTGCAATTACATTTTGCAAGAGGCCAAGGCGACATGCGCTGCTTCTGAAATGTGCTTAGCTGGCTGAACTGGTGTCGTCAAATGCTGCTGGTGTGTTGTGTTTTCAATGAGTTCTGTCCGCTTTGTTGCAGTCACTGGAGGAAGTGTGTGATCTGTTGCATGCTGCACCATTCCAGAATATTTTGCCAAGAGTTCATGTCAAAGGTATGTCTCCTTATAGTGACCTGTCAACCTGAATGCACTGACCAAGGGTTCTGTCATCTTCCTGATGGTGATGCTTGCTTGGGACTGCAAAAACTGGCGGTGGGGGGAATAATGGACCATGATACATGTCTGCCATTGGTGGTCTGGCAAGTTACAAATTGGGTAGGCCACCTTGAAGCTTGGATAGTAAAGCAGGTTGAGCCACGAAGCCTGAGGAATAGGGAGACCGTTTCCTACACTGAAATCATTAGGATGAAAAACACATTGTGAAAAGTGTTGCTTAGCCCCTTGTGTAACTTGGAGCACTTGCTGCTTGGGAGGTTTGTTTCCTGCGCAATGCAGTGTTTCTCCACCACTTCCTGTTGCCAGCAGCACATATTTCCCGCTGCCTCCCCACCCACCAACAGCATTCTCACTAGTTTGCCAACTGAAGTCAAGCAGTTTCCCCCTGCCTTGCTTAAAAGCAGACAAACTTGTCATCTCAATAGACAGCCAAGGAATTGGCCAGCATCACTGCCAGTTCAGTTCACCCACTTGCTGCAAAACATTTCCTCGTCGCAAATGATGTGTGAGCCAATGCGTTTTGAAAACTTTGAAAATCAGTTCCCCTATACATAAAATTCCATTCCCTGGAGTCTGGAATTTTGTGTTTGATAAGATTTATCTTAATGGATTTTAATGTGTGTGGGAAGAAAAGTATGTTGGAACACAATAGCTTTATTTTAGGAGTCAAGTAAGCAGCTCCCACTGCGAGTGTCCTGCTGTTGTTTTCTTTTCAATTAAAGCAAACTATGGCGGAGGAATAAATCAAGCAAAAGGGAGCCATTTTGATCCTCAGATCTTTCCTTTAAGTGCTAGGTTCTTTAGGACTCTTGTTTTATGTTTTTTTTGTACTGTATTTTATTGTCCTCTTATCGGTAGCCCTTTTTGGTTCCTATCCTCCTTGAGTGCGTAATGCGGAAAATTATGGGATTTTAAAAAAGCAATACAATTAATGCATAACCATTGTTGGAACAATGCAAAGGTGTTTCTCTTTTAAGCACTACTTCCCTTCAAGAAAACTAAGTAATGTTGTCTCATTCCAGAGGGTGAAAGACTGGATGCTAAAATGAAGAGACTAGAATCAAAGTATGCTCCACTCCACCTCGTTCCACTGATTGAAAGACTAGGAACACCTCAGGTACAGCTTTCATTCTTTGGGCAGTAAAGCTGTATTCTCCCCCTCCACCCCCCCCCAAAAAAAATCCACAGTACAAGGAAAAAGATGCCTGGGCATCATTTGGTTTGCAGTTAGGGCTGCTGGATAGAGCAACCAAGCGCATTGCCAGTTGCTCAATGCCAGGAGACAGGGTTCGGGGACATTGCAGTAATTCTCCGGAGGTAATTTTCTTCTTTATGTACTATCATGGTATTCTCTTTGGTTGCAACTGTAGCAAATTGCCATCGCAAGAGAAGGAGACTTGTTGACCAAGGAGCGCCTCTGCTGTGGGCTGTCCATGTTTGAAGTCATCTTGACCAGGATTCGAACCTTCCTTGATGACCCAATCTGGCGTGGGCCTCTCCCCAGCAACGGTGTGATGCATGTTGACGAATGTGTGGAATTCCACCGCTTGTGGAGCGCAATGCAGTTTGTGTACTGCATTCCTGTGGGGACTCATGAGTTTACTGTGGAGTACGTATCTTGAGTGCTTGCTTAAGGCCCCCATATATAACGCTTGCTTATTTCAGTAGCTAGGTGTGGGATGTCACCAAGAAAACGATGAGATCGGTTTGGAATTTTTGATCACATGGCAAATGGAAAGAGGGGAAAAGCCAATCTGTATTATGAGTTTTACTAGGGAAGGAGTGTGATGTGAGCACAGAGCTGAAGCCATCCTGAAATATTAAGTGTGCGATTTCAATTCTTTTTGATCATTGTAGCACTCCCAACATAGTCGCCTCATGTACTCCTTGAATGCCCTTTTTAGTATGACCTTAGAAACAATTGCATTTCTTGCAAAGACCTGCTTTTTGTTGTTGTCTGAGAGGTATATATCCTTTAGAACCAAATTTCTTACCAAGGCTTTACAAATTTGCCTAATAAAACTTTAAAAGGGGGAATGGGAAATGATTTATCCTATAAAGGTTGGGGAGTAGAAATGTAAACCACGATTATTAGCAGTATTCTTGGTGTTATTATTTTTATGGCTGCTCACTAAACAAAATAAATTGAACTGAACATTAGTCACCAAAGTAGTACCCTACTATTAGCCTATGGAAATCTCAGGAAATTGGCAGTGCTTTTATTTAAAAAATGCAACTTGGGTTAGTTTTGTTTTAGTTTTTCAGCAGCTGTATTCTTGCCAGTCACTGGCCTGTTCTTCAGAATCAAGGGGAGATGAGGATGGTAAACTCAGGCAAATGGGATGGTATGCAGTTCTCCTAGCCAGTTAACACTCTAGCATTGTAGGACTGCAAGGTAGCAAGTGTTTGGATGAATAATTCCATGCTGCTGCTTATTTTAGACCTGTAATAATAACTTCATAAGATGTCCCTCTGAACAACATCTAGGCCACTTAACGCTAGAAATCTTAACACAGTTCAGTGTTTTCAAAGTTCTGTGTTTCATTTTGACTCTTTCTACACATCTCACTTCACAGGCAGTGTTTCGGAGATGGGTTGCACTGGGCTGGCTGTATGATAATTGTGCTTTTGGGACAACAGCGTCGGTTTGACGTGCTGGATTTCTGCTACCACTTACTGAAAGTACAGAAACACGATGGCAAAGATGAGGTCATAAAGAACGTGGTAAGTTGACAGAAGCAGTCTCCGTTTCTCATTCTGCCTATTTCTGTTTTTGACACCCTGGCAATATTTTTTTCTGTTTTCTTTTGAATTTCCTGAGGCATAAGTGTAGCCTGGCCTTCTCCTTAACTGTTGCTGTTTTGGTTCTGCAGCCTTTGAAGAAAATGGTCGAGAGAATCCGCAAGTTCCAGATCCTGAACGATGAGATCATTACTATATTGGACAAGTATTTGAAATCTGGTGACGGAGAAGGCACCCCCGTGGAGCACGTCCGCTGTTTCCAGCCTCCCATTCATCAGTCGCTGGCCAGTAACTAGGAAAGATCCACTTTTCTCTTTTTCTTTGGAAAGTATACCTGCTGCATCACAATGCCAGACAAGATTTGATGGCTAAGGGGAGTATTATCTTGACCATCACTGTTTTCTAGTATTGCCTGAGCACCTTCTGTGAGGACCAGGTCTTTAGCTGTTTCCGAGCTTAATAACTGTACACATTCTCAGTTTTTTAGACTATTTTTTATGTACTTTTGATAAAAGGATTTCTACTGCAGCCTCTTTTTTAGCCTTAAAATCCTTTGCATTTCTCCAGCTGTTGTAATCATTCTAGAGAGGTTTATAGTGTATGGGGTCTTCTTCCATTTGTCCACTTACCAGCAAGAATGAAAAGTTGTCCTTTTCAGGGGTGTCTTTTTTTTGTAATTTTCATGTGTAACAGAAGCATTACCCTGCTTTGCTAGCCTTTACGGGAAACGCCCTAGTTTGTAACTCCTCAAGTGTCTTTCATCACTGGAATGTTCTTTCTCGGAACATCTGTAGCCCCAATATCTTTGGAAATAAAGGTTTTAAAGGGGCCGTTTTTAAAAGATTATAAGATGGAAGCAATTAATGGTTTTAATATGTGGAGTGTCTGCCCATGCAGACTTAATGGCTCCTGCTGCTGCTGCTTTTTTAGCTTTTAAAATAAAATGGGGAGAGATCTGAATACCATTTTCCACATTGGATGCAAACAAAGCAGCTGTGTGAGTCACTCTACAACTATATATAGAGCATACTTTGGTTTGATAGAATTTAGAATTATACCCTTTTCAAGTTTTGTTTTGTTTTTTTGTTTTGGTTCATTCTTAGAAAAGGACTCTACCTTTCCTAACACTTAGCCTCTTTCCAATGCCAAGCTTGGTGAATATTTATAATTTTACTTTTGTGAATCATGGGTCAGTAGTTTAACTACTTCTGAAGCTAAATTCTGAATTAAAACATGTTAAACGACAACTATGAATGTAAGAGTCACTTTTGTCAAGCTCCCATCTAGTGAGAGGAAACGGTGTTTGCAAATTGCCCTTCTAGGCGCTGTCACTCACAGGCATCATTCTGACACCCAACATGCTGTGCAGTCCTTTTGTGTGGGTTCGTGTGGGTTGTAATCTTACACTCTCTTAACAATTCAGCCACATTGCAAAGACCTTTTTAAGGTATAGGTTAAAAATAAAGCTGGCACACACAGCAGTAGCTTTCTATTTTACAAGGGCAAATCAAATCCTCTATGGCTTCTTTCTTGGCCTCTTTGACTGGTGTGTGGGAAGAAGAGTTCATCGCTATAATTCAGACACTTAGTTCTGATAGCTTTCAGAACGAAGTTAAACAGCCCTAAGGCTTTTAGGTTGTGTCCCAAAACTATTAGAAATAAGTTGTCTCTCGCTTTTTTTTACGTGGTTTTAAAATGCTATTTGTCTTATAAGGAATAGCTGCTGTACATTTCACCAGCATGCAAAAAAACCATCTCTTATTTAGAATTTACTTTCAGTGGAACAGGTAAGGAGGCTAAATTAATACAAACGTTTGCTGCCTATATACAAACCAATCTCTAAATTGAAAATAACATGTAGGTGGTAGAGTGTGGTGCAAACTGTTTTTACTATCAATGGCTCCAGTTGCTGTCTCAAATACTACTATATGTAATACATGCGGATGAGGGCTGAAACGTAGCATTTACCTCTTCTAATTTGGAGCGTAACGCTTGGTTTTTCAGCCATGCTCCTTTTTCGTTTCTAACAGATATAATATCTTGCTGTGACATTATGTACGCAGGAACTACAGTGGTGCCTCGCAAGACGAAATTAATCTGTTCCGCGAGTCTCTTCGTCTAGCGGTTTTTTCATCTTGCGAAGCAACCCTATTAGCGGATTAGCGGCTATTAAAGGCTTAGCAGCTAAAAGGCTATTAGCGGCTTAGAAAAGGGGGGGGGGAGTGGAAAAAAAACGAAAGACTCGCAAGACTTTTTCGTTTTGAGAAGCAAGCCCATAGGGAAATTCGTCTTGCGAAGCGCATCGAAAAATGGAAAACCCTTTCGTCTAGCGGGTTTTTCGTCTTGCGAGGCATTCGTCTTGCGGGGCACCACTGTATTTTAATTTTAGCAATGCTCCATGAAGTATTTTCAAACAGCCGTGAACATTGCGAAAAGGAAACAGATCCTCCCAAGTTCCAACTTGTGAAGTGACAGTTTGCGTTTCACAATGGACCATGCTTTATTGTATCATGATTACAGCACATTTCTTCCTCTGCTGTGTTTTAAGAGCGGTTTAGATTAACCAGTTTAGTCTGCTGCCTGAACCCTACCTGGCCAGTGATAAATCAATCTCACCTATGGTTCATTTGAAACATGCCAGTTTCAAAATTAGGCAGAACCAGACAATGAGAAGTTGCAAAAGCTTCTTAGTTCCCTCCTTGTGGTTCTACTCCAAGATGGAAAATGTGTATGTTTTAAAAGCACTACTGGTTTTACTCCTGGCGGTCTCTGATGCTTTGATTACATATCCTTGTCTTCCTTCTAAGACCTAAGCTGTTCATAAAACAGAAGGAATGTGTTGTCTCCCCATTTATCCTTCTCTAGTCAGCTGTATAAAAAGCTTCTAGGCATAAATGTATTCCCTTCACACACACACACACACACCATTTTGTTTAATATAGACTCCCTATCTGCATGTCAATAGTTTGTCTCTACCAATGACACATGCTTAAAACCTGTGCTGAACTTCATTTTTAGGTCAACAAAAAGTCTTGGTTCCCATGGAAAACAGGGCAGAGTCGCTCTAAATAGCACTAATTAGGAACTACATTGGTGAGAAAGAAGATAAAAGGCACCTCTCTACAATGTGGTTAATCAAAGCTGGCTTTGTTTAAACTTACAGGGTGGCTATGATGGTTACAGCTAGCTAATGCAGGTGAACTGTTGTTTTTACTTGAAAAGCACTGTGGAAATGTTTAGCAAAATCAGGTTTGTTTCTTCATAATACAATGCAGAGCAAACAAACCTCATGCCCGAACCATATGTTATATCTAAACTGGGCCTATAATCTGTTAACACAAATGAGTGGGTGTAGATGGTATCTAATGCGTCACATAAAAAGAACTTTATAGTAGCAGCATTTTTCTGCTTTTAATCTATGTAGATAGTACTCTGCTGCATTGCAGCTCAAGGTTTTTTCCAGCTGGGAGAAGGGAAACTTTACGCAAGGTTCAGTGGGTTTCACCTAATTCCATTCTCTCAATGTATGAGTAAATTAACAGTTGTTCCTTACACTGAAACGCAAGGCTACCTAACTAATTTAGGAAAGCAGCACAAAAAGATGGCCAGGTATGTGTCAATTCACCCCTCACTCATGCAGAAATAAAGCATTTTATTTGTTAAAATTGTCATTAGTGCAATAAGTCCTAAACAAAAAAATTAGTATTTTACATGTTCACAGGTAATTTAGCGAAACATGTTTTTGAAGTCCTTTAGTATTATTATTTTTTTAAAATGAAAAGTAAGGCAAATAAAAATCCACCACTGTTCTTGGTCCAAGCTAGTCAAACCTAAAAACAAACGATTGTCTATACATACGGTTTAAATACATTGTTTCTGACAAGCACTTAAAAAATGACATTCCACAACAAAGCACAGTTACAGAATTGCTCTCTTCTTAAGATGCTCCCAGGTTTCCGTTTCTCCTAGAGGCCATTCCCTCTGTGGACTGCAGATCACCTACACGGCTTCCACTTTCTTCGTCGTTAAAGCGTTCGTATGTGTTTGGCAAAGAGCCGTTTATTCCTCTGTCATCTTTACGTAAAGACACGGGCAAGTTTGCTAGGGTGAAGTTGACATCCTTAAAGGCATGCAATAGAAATATCCCCACTATTATAGTGAGAAAGCCGCTAAGAGTGCCAATAACGTCGTCAGCTGCCATGTGTTGCCACTCTTTGAAGAGGATAGCGGAGCAAGTTAAAACAGATGTTGTGAAGAATACATAATAGATTGGTGTCACGAGGGAAGTGTTGAATATATCCAGGGCTCGATTTAAATAGTTGATCTGCGTGCTGACGCAGACAATAAGACTTAGCAGCAGAATCCAGGATAAAGGATGCGTCAACACGGGCTTCCCAGCAAAAAGTTCCTTTATAGCGATGCCCAAGCCTTTTACACAGGAAACAGACAGAGCTCCAATGACTGAGCATATTGTTATGTACACAAGAATGTTGGTTTGTCCATGCCGTGGTCCCACCACAAAGATCATTATTAAGGACACAATGACAACAAATGTGGCAAAGACCACAAAACCTGCAACATAAAGAGAAATCACATCAGCCAAAATTCGTGTTTTTTTACTCTATGATTTGGGGGGGGGGGAGTCTGCTGCTCAGTAAAGGGGGGGGGGACTTCCTAATTTTGCAGTATTAATGCCAGAGAATGAAATTCTAACATGTGATTTTAGGAGGCAGAACTGTTTTTAAATTGCTGGTTTTATATTTGAAGTTTTTTTTTTTTAGCAACGTGTTTTTAATGTTAATTTCTCATTGGTATTTGATGAGTATTTTAGATTGCCTTTTGTAAACCAGTTAGGTCTTTAGTTCAAGCAAACAGTATTGAATTACTGTTAAAAACATTGCAGCTAGCTGTGGCAGGGGAAGCACAAAGCACATGGCTGTACTGTGTTGTAAAACACAAACTTCTCTTAAAAGCTTCTATGGTTCTTTTGAACAGTTGGGGGTGCATACCTAAATCTAGGTTTTCAGACACCTTGTTCAAAGTCACACAATACAGTCGTACCCTGGAACTCAGAGGTTTTGGCTCTTGCACATCGCAAACCCAGAAGTGATTGTTCCAGTTTGCAAGCATTATTTTGGAACCCGACATCCGGCAGGGCTTCCACGGCTTCTGATTGGCTGCAGGAACTTCCTGCAGCCAATCAGAAGCCACAATTTGGTTTTCAAATGCTTTGGAAGTCGAATGGACTTCCGGAACGGATTCCGGTCGACTTCCAAGATACGACTGTATTCCTATGAACTGTGCATTTCTCTACTGCTCCTTGCTTTACCAAACAGAGTGCAGGGCTCTCTCACCTGGATCACCCAGCTTGTGGGATATTTCATTCAAAGTTTCCACTGCCTCTTCTTGGGGTGCATGAATTACCATCACGGTTGTACCCAGTACACTTAACAAACACCCAACTTTTCCATGCAGATTGAGCTTTTCATTTAAAAAGTACGATGAGAGAATGGCACTGAAACAAAAAAATATATATAAATCCTTGTTGTAAATTTGAATTGCTCCATTATTATTATTTTTAATAATAAAAACCGTCTTGGGGATTCTGACAAGGTTAAAGAGCAAGATACACACACAGTCTTTGCAATCTGTTTCTCGACAGCTAATATGTTTGACTTTTTAATGTTTTAAAGCTACAATGATACAGTTTAGCTCCAAAACGAGAAACACAGCAACTGGTTACAGTCAATACAAAATACCGAACAGTGTCTAACAGGACCTTGATTTAAGTTGATATGATTAAAACAACTCAATCAATATAGTTTATTAAATTTCTATCCAAAAACCACCCATAAACTGTATACAATTTATTCATGGGGTGGCAGTGTGATGATTGCGGCTGCAAATGAGACCAAATAATTCAAAACAATGAAAAACACCAAACTGATAAAATGGCAAATCTAATGTTAAACTGAAAGTATTGCACACTGGGCAAATAATCCTAGCCATAGACATACAGATGGATTCTTTATTAGCTTCAATTACTCTGGGATGTGATCTTATTCAGAAAACAAGTGACTGTTTTAGGCTGCAATCATATGCATGCTTACCTGGGTGTAGGCCTCATTGAATAAAGTTGGGCAACTTTTTGAGTAAACATGCAAAGAGATTTTGCTGCCTCCATTAATAGGGCATTAAATGCAAGTCAAGACTAAAGATAAAATAAAAACACAGCATAAAAAATGGTAAAGGCTGGTGATAAATGAATTATATAAACCAGCCTGTAAGGGTTTCAAACCAACGAATATGTTTAAAATAAAAAAAATCCTTCCAGTAGCACCTTAGAGACCAACTAAGTTTGTTATTGGTATGAGCTTTCATGTGCATGCACACTTCTTCAGATAGGTATCTGAAGAAGTGTGCATGCACACAAAAGCTCATACCAATAGCAAACTTAGTTGGTCTCTAAGGTGCTACTGGAAAGAATTATTATTATTTTTTTGTTTTGACTACGGCAGACCAACACAGCTACCCACCTGTATCTAGGAGTATGTTTAAAGTCAGAGAAGTGGCAATCAGGAAGATAATGGAGATTTTAAAAAATCTTAAGTATATAAAATTAAGGCAACTGGGGTGGGGGAGTTCAGGAGAAATTGGAATAAGAGGCTAACAGATTTCAACAAGTTTTTGTGTACTCACACATAAGTATGCACTTACTAGCAAATGCAACCACACTGCCTCTGAAAATGCCATATTCCTTACCTTACAAGAACACTTAGAGCTCCTAAGGGAGTCACCAACGTAGCTGGTGCAAATGCATAGGCAGCAAAGTTCGCAACTTCGCCAGTTCCCACTACAAATTAAAATACAAAAGGGGACAAGTTTCAGATAAGCTTTCGAAAACTCAAGCTGACCACCTACCCCTGCAGATGAAAACCAAAATGCATAAAAAGCAGCTTTTATCAACAAGGAAATCCCTAAACAGGAAAATTCAAAGCCAACATCTTTAACAAAAGAATGCCTTTCAGTTTGGGGTCACCTTTCCAGATCTCATTACAACGCTCCACTACTTGGGGTAAAAAAATCTATGGTTTACAATACGAGGGGCATTTTCTCAATTCCCCCTTGTAGAGTCGGAAAGTGATCTGGATTATACTGAATTGGAAGCTAGCAGAAATTGGAACTGATCGTTCTCCCCAGTGTCGAAATGAAATTAAATGCTCAGCAGCACAAATGAATGGGTGTTTGTGTCACAACATACTGTTTGCTGCCTCCAAAGCCACATCTTCCCATTTCCTCTCCAGAATTCAGCCCCATTCTGTCCTAGGGCCCTGTGTTACTTCCCTACCTGGTCTTCAAATTCTTTCACAATACCTGCACTACTTTTCTATGTTCCTTTACTGACATTCCACGCTTAAGATTATTCTCTTCTTCCTTTTGGGGGTTCAGAGATATTGCCACATGCCCCCATTGAGCCCTTGCCAGGTGTTGCTGAGCTGTTCCTCACCTGGTGTGCTGCCAGAGCCCCCATGTAACACGACCGTTGGTTGCTGCCACCGCCGCCAATCACTTGTCTTACTCCCTCCTCCCCGCGGCCATGTTTTATCTGATGGCAGGGGATTATTATGTGAGCCCAGCCAGCACTCAAAAGGTGTGCACTGCTAAGCATCAGACATTGCATCTTGGGGGTGAGGAGGAGATCTGCAGCTGCCTCCTGCGGAACTGCTGTAGGTTGTCTGATCCCATAAGGAGAGACCTCTCTCCCAGTGCCACCAGGTAAGCCACATCTACAGCAAAGAGGAAGTGAGAGTGACTGGCCCTGAAGTGTCAAGTTTCTCAACGTCACACGAGGTCAGAGATGGACCCTTCTAAGCCCCCAGACAGTGCCAACTCTCAATGCAGTCTTGTCTGGATTCACGGATAACCAAAGAGGGCTAAAAAAAAGTATGTTAGCTTAACTTACTTGACAAGAGTCCAGCCCACCAGAGCCACTCTTTAAGGTATGCATGGCCACCTTGTCCTAGTTTTTTAAGAAAAGGGGGGGAAAGTTACTGTGATAATACACAATAGATGCTGCTATTATATTTTAGGTTTTTAATGGTCCAAAAGCTTTTTATTACAATGACTGAAATACTTTTAAAAAATAGTTCTGGAATAATGTTGCTTTGCCCAATCCACGGTGCTGGAAAACTCTTGGGTCCAATATTTGGATATTACTGTTGCTACCATCTTTTACTTGATTTACAAGGCAGCCCTCAGGATGCTAGAAAAAGTTTTACAATATTTCAGATTACATGCATGCACTGATGCAATGCAGCTCAAGAATGTCTGTCTTCCAAGCAGAACACTCCTACAGTGAAATGAAGGAGCTTCTGTGCAATAAAGCCCTGACTCTTCTGTGTGTGAAAATACGGTACACAAAGCTAGGGTTACCTGACATAGTTTCAGATCAGATATATTTGCATTATGCATGGACATATGTTCCCAGAATCAGAGAATTATAGAGTTGGAAGGGACCCTGAGGATCATCTAGTCCAACCCCCTGCAACACAGGAAATTACTAAAATAGGGGTAATTTCCTTAGCATTGGCTTTGTGTAACTTTATATTCCTTGCGTTTTGTTACATTCCAAAAGATTGTTTTTAAAATGCAAATCTGCGTATCGGCCCAGAGAAAAAAGAGAGAACTGAACATACGAATTCATTACTATGCTTTAATTATATAAATATTTTCAAAGTTACTTCCCTAAAAAAAAAGGGTCCCTTCATTTCGACATTGCAATGCTGAAGTCTATCGTAAGCACAAAGAATTTTTGGACGGGCAGAACTAGCTGCTTTGTCCTTTGGATAAAAACCAGGTCTCTCCAAGGTCAGAAAATAAAACCAACCTTATCTACTCAACAACGTCGATTTCCACTTTTATTTTAATCCTATTTTCAACTGGCATAAGCGAAAAATATTCAGAAAACATTAGGTATGCAGTTTGCATAGAAGCCTCTTCTCATTTAATGAACTTTGGGCCGCCATTTTCCTTGACCCTGAAACCTCACAAACCATTGTTGCATCCCCACCTCTCAGGGAATTTAAGGAGCCATACGTTTTTCAAAGATTTGTTACGTTTTGTTTGACAAAACAAAGCTATAGAACTATAAAATTCCACAGAGATCCCAGAGCAGTACAAATCTGTGTGTTTCAGGCAGGAGCTTTTGCTGCCACGTAAGCAGAGTAGGTACCAATTTGCATCATGAAAAGTTCAACCATCCTGCCAAAATGTACGCATGCTAGCATTGATAGTATGCAAACTGTTTTAAATATGCATGTTTCAAAATAGTTAAAGTCTTTAAAAACAGCTGAAGTTAACCCAATTTATTAACTCTGTAATGTGAAAATACAGTGATTCAGCGTACTCAAATAGGAAGACCGTTTAGTCGGAGGGATTACAGTGGTACCTCGGGTTACATACGCTTCAGGTTACAGATTCCGCTAACCCAGAAATAGTATCTCGGGTTAAGAACTTTGCTTCAGAATGAGAACAGAAATCATGTTCCAGAGGCACGGCAGCAGCAGGAGGCCCCATTAGATAAAGTGTTGCTTCAGGTTAAGAACAGTTTCAGGTTAGGAACGGACCTCCGGAACAAATTAAGTACTTAACCCGAGGTACCACTGTATTACACTACAAAATTCATGAGACGCTTTTAAACACCAAGCAGAAAAAGTTTTGCCTCAAGGAAACCCCAAATCTATACTATAAAATATTTGCATAAATAAGAACAAAATACATGTGTGTTTTCAGATACCCTGAGTTTGAGGTATCCTTGTGAGGAAGGGGTTTCGGTTTTTAGAATTACGTCAAAATATAGGGGTTGGGCATAGACATGCTATGGTTAGTGAAACGCGACTGGAGAACCAAGGGGGTGGTGTTACTTCACTCCTTGAACACTGTAAATAGTGCTGAAGAGTTATATCCCAGCTTGTCTACCACATGCTTCCATTGTGAACACTATAAGGAGTAACATTTCAGTCCATATGTATGGTCTAGCTGAGATTCCTGCACTGCAGGGGGGTTGGATTAGATGACTCTTGGGGGTCCCTTCCAACTCTAGAATTCTATGGTTCATACTGACCCAATCACAGCTCTCGGATTTACACAACTGCCACATGGTTCTCAGCGGTGGAGAAACAGATCTCCTTTCTTGCATCATGTCAAGCTGCCCCCATTTTTCACATTTTCAACTCTTTTAAAACCAAAAGGGCACAAACTGGCTCTTTTTAATTAAATAAAAAATGTAGTCGGGATTCTCAGAATTCTGTCCCATATGCTAAATTCTGCATACAATTATAGAAAACTTCATATGAAAGATTTTGTATATGCTTCAAGTTACAGCCAAGATCTGGGCTCAAAGTTCCTGTTTTCCCTTAAACATTTCTCCCCCGTCCAAGCAAACTTTTACCTGCTCTCATGGAGCCCTTCCTAGCCAATCGAAGGAGACCTTTCTTCTTCAGGATGAAACTCCCACCAATGAAAAGGCTGGAGCTCATTGCCAATACCAGACCAATGTAAAAATCATATCTTCCGCTACCCTCAATCATTTCGTCAGTTGCTGAAGCATTCCAGACCGTCACATTGATCAAGGAGCACAGCTGTTGCTGGTACTGGAGGCAAGGCGATGACAAATTGAAACCTAAAAAAAATAAAAAATCATTACAAGAAGGGTCAGCAAGAGAGACAGATCTTTTGTGCCCACCCCAAGTTTCTGAATTTGCTTCAGTGGAAGGGGACACCCATACACCCATCCCTCTGGGACATCCAACTGTCCTCCCAACTCTCCTGAGGGCAAACGGTCTTCATACGAACATGTGCTCTGAATAACTGCTGGGTCTTCAATGCACCTGTCTACTTCATAAGAAAGAAAGAAAATGCACGCCACCAGGAAGGGGCAGCTCCACTTCTTTGAAACTAAAATGCAGGTACAGGGTACACGGGATAAACTTAGAAGCATTACAAGGATGACAGTGAAAAAAACAACAGACCTTAAGGGGGGAAAGCTGTTAAACTAAGGAGCAATCATAGGCACATTTTCCTGTGAGTAGGTACCACTGAACACAGAAACTTACTTCTGGTTAAACATGCATAGGATCACACTGCATATTTACAATGACATAGATCGGCATATCCAAAATTAACCGTTCCGTACAAGAAAACAAAATCCTTATATTGAATCTTATACTATACTTGCAGTATAGCAGGAATGGGGAACCTCTGACACACCACGGAGTCCCAGTTTGGCCCGTAAAGCCATTTCTCTCAAAACCATTCCCATCAGCCGATATCACTGGTGACTTCAGCTGACGGGCAGGTCAGGGTTTAATAATAATAAATTGTGATTATAATCCTGCAATGGCTGTGTGCTGCTGGTGCATAGCAAGGGAAGAGGAAGCAAATCAGCCACCATGCACACATTAGATGTACAGGGATAATAATAATAATAATAATAATAATAATAATAATAATAATAATTTACTTTTTATACCCCGCCCATCTGGCTGGGTTTCCCCAGCCACTCTGGGCAGCTTCCAACAAAACACTAAAATACAATAACCTGTTAAACATTAAAAGCTTCCCTAAACAGGGCTGCCTTCAGATGTCTTCTAAAAGTTTGGTAGTTATTTTTCTCTTTGACATCTGATGGGAGGGAATTCCACAGGGTGGGTGCCACTATCGAGAAGGCCCTCTGCTTGGTTCCCTGTAACTTGGCTTCTTGTAGCGAGGGAACCGCTAGAAGGCCCTTGGCGCTGGACCTCAGTGTCCGGGCAGAACGAGGTACATATAGACTATGAAAATAAAGCTACAAAAAGGAAGTAGGCAGTAAAATGACAGTACATGCAGCAGTAGGCCTAGCTCTATGTGAAAGTAAAGGAATCTTTTCCCCTTTTGAATGTCCTTTGATACTGGACTCAGCCAAAAGGAAAACTTTTCTGTAACACAAATGATCAAACTCCTTGTCAGAAGCCACAATCCCACCTCGTTATGCAAAAGATGTAATGCACAATGTGAGATATGGAGAAACAGAAGTCATTTATTTCCAGCTTGGGGGAAAAATATATCAGACAAGTAGGTACATGAAACAGGGAACAGGCAGCTGCTGTCTTTTTTTCAAATTAGTGGAGAAAATAACTTGTTTGGGGAAAATTGAAAGAACCTTACAAGAAAGAGACAGTCTCTTGCCTGACAAACACATTTGGTTGTTACAAAAGAGTCTGATTTCCAGCAGGAGAAGTCAACTGGTTTAGTCTCTGAAATTCACAGTGTCACTGATAGAGCTATCTGAAGCTGAACCTCAGTATGCAACAGCTTTTCCGTTGGCTATGGTACAGTAAGTATCATTCAGAGAGAGAGAGCGCGCTAATAACACTGAGTTAAACTATGCAATACCTTATACACCTCATTAGCAACTCCACATCACAGATCCCTAGTTTAGGGTCACTAACTTACTTATCTGGTCAAACATTTGGGGCATATGTTTGCCAGATTCAAGGTTCCATTTCTGCTCAATGATCTTACTACAGTGGTGCCTCGCAAGACGAAAAGAATTTGTTCCGCGAGTCTTTTCGTCTTGCGATATTTTTCGTCTTGCGAAGCACGGTCCGTCGCAACTGCGCCTCTTCAAGCGGCTTTAAGAAAAAAGCGCAAGACGTTTTCGCCTTGCGAAGCAGGCCCATAGGGAAATTTGTCTAGCGAAGCAACGCAAAACCGACAAACCCTTTCGTCTAGCGAGTTTTTCGTCTTGCGAGGCATTCGTCTTGCGGGGCACCACTGTAGATTCTCCTGGGGACAGGATATATTAGGTACCTCCCATCTTCATTTTATCACAAAAATATTATGTTCAGTGCCCTAACATGATACGATGCACACAGTTCAGGCTGGTGAGCTTGAACGACGACACTTTCCAAACATAGGTTTGTGGGTCTGTGTTCTCCAGGTGACACACCCCATGAATGTATGGCGCAGAACCCCAGCCACGCAACTTACAGCATTTATTTATTTATTTAGTAAAATTCAAACACTGCACGATTGCAAAAACAAACAAACCTCAAAGAGGTTAACGAAAAATAAACCAAGAAAAAATCACAGCCATACTTTAAAATACACAAGATGTCAAACATACAATGTTACAGTGATTGTAACATCATTTTTATGCGATGTGAAAGCTATAATAGTAGATTTACTGCTTTTTTATTTCAGGTTCCCTTCTGGGTTTTGTATTAAATATGTAGGGCCTACAATCGTTTTCTCTACAATATATGCAACCTATACATAATAATACACTCTTTATTCAATTATGACATTTCCCGATGTACAACTTCTAAATTGGCAGTGACTCCATAACTACAAATCCTGCCTAGGAAATCCTGAGGATTAAATTTTGCAACACCCTGGAAGATTTACACTTAGAATTATTTGTATGCTGTGAATAATTGCACTAATACACTGGTAAGCTTTCCTTCAAAGTACAAGATTAAACAATCTTGCAGCTTCAAACAAATTCATTCTGGAACCTCATTTACAAATGCCAGGCGTGGCAAGAATCAACTCCAAAGAGGACATGTATAGTCCCAAAACATCTGGAGGGCCGAGTTTGGGAGTGCCTGCTTCAGCCACATGACTTAAAGATAAATAATAATGAAGGTGAACAAGATTTCACCTTCACCACATCTGACACAGGAAGAAAATCTCTGACTGAAAGAAACATGCACTGTGTTGTATTAATCAGCTGTACTGTTCAGAAACATTTATCTTCTTATTAAAACGTTGTTGTTGTTGTTTAGTCGTGTCCAACTCTTCGTGACCCCATGGACCAGAGCACGCCAGGCACTCCTGTCTTCCACTGCCTCCCACAGTTTGGTCAAACTCATGCTGGTAGCTTCGAGAACACTGTCCAACCATCTCGTCCTCTGTCGTCTCCTTCTCCTTGTGCCCTCAGTCTTTCCCAACATCAGGGTCTTTTCCAGGGAGTCTTCTCTTCTCATGAGGTGGCCAATGTATTGGAGCCTCAGCTTCAGGATCTGTCCTTCCAGTGAGCACTCAGGGCTGATTTCCTTCAGAATGGAGAGGTTTGATCTTCTTGCAGTCCATGGGACTCTCAAGAGTCTCCTTATTATAACTACCTTCCTTTTAAACTTTAGTGGATAACCTCTTTGAAGAAAACAACTTCTCTTTTTGAGTTTATGTTTTAAGACACCAGGGCTTTTCTTCGCCTATACTTGCATAACTCTTAGTTCTGTAGAGAAGTGCACTTATTCCATATACCGAGATTAAACCGTTGTTACAAATGGCCCCAAATGCCAGTATTTATTCTTCAGCTAAATACAGACGTCTCAAAACAACTGTGTTATTTTGTATTGAAAAGAATTCGCTCCCCGAGCCCTGCCATTCTATACCTAATAGTGTCTGCAAAAGTCCAACTGAATTTAATGGGGTTTATTCCCAGGTAAGTAGGGTTAGGATTTCAGCCTATGTATTCCAAATTAAAAAGAAAACTTGTGACTTATTTCCTCATTTTCTGTCCCATGAAGGACAAGGTTTTGTTCAGGCTAGCAACTGTGCCTTATTCTTTCAAAAGAAAGTAAAATTCACTTCCTAAAGATAGAACCACCATTACTTATTTTGAAATGCCATTGTTCAAGTCTTCCCACATCACTTTTAAAACACACCCAAGCTTTCAGGTTCAGTCTTGCACATATAGATCCCTCCAAAAACAGGTTGCAGTTCTACATTACACAAATGTTATCTTAACTGCTTTCTGTGCAATCTTTACAAAATACACCCTTACCTTTGTGACATTTTACAGACATTTCTTTAAGCCATTTGTCTTCCATTTCACTAAGCAAATAGGCTACACTGAAAAAGAAAGAATGTCAATCCGCACTGTGCCAGACAGTAACTTTGTATTGCGCTCCCCTAATTTGTTTACAGATTGTGGGGATCTGTGAAGGGGGTTGTTTTTCTTTTAAAGCTCTTTACAGAAAGTGTGTTTCCCTCCTCTACAGTGGGGTTCAAAGACTAATAGGTATTAGTTATTTTCAGGGGGTTTTCCTACAGTCAAATATCCTGAACTATGTTTGCTGTTTAATTTCAGCACAAAAAGGCCAGTTCAGCTCTGTGACATCAAACCAAAGTTTAAAATTACCTGCAGTAGCCACAACAAGCCTTAACCAACCCACTGCTCTTTCACATGCAAGATGAGATTGAAAAGCTTCCATCTTCAATGCAAAATGAACCAGAATTCCCTGTTATATCTGAACCCTGCATGTAGTTTAAAAACTCCAGTTACACTGTTACCTCGGGTTACAAACACTTCTGGTTACAGACTCCACTAACCCAGAAGTAGTACCTCGGGTTAAGAACTTTACGTAAGGATGAGAACATAAATTGTGTGGCGGCGGCAGTGGGAGGCCCCATTAGCTAAAGTGATACCTCAGGTTAAGAACGGTTTCAGGTTAAGAACGGACCTCCGGAACGAATAAAGTTCGTAACCAGAGGTACCACTGTATTGAGCAAACTAGGATCATAAAACCATGGTTTGATACTCTTCTGACGTAACTAGAATCTGAGCTAACCAGAGACCCCCAAGTTCATAAGCACTATTAAATGAGACTTTTGTTGAGGTATTACAATTTATATTTGTAAGAAGTTTCAAGAGAGATATCTAGGAATAACTGAATTCAGCAAGCAACAACACTAGCCATACATTTCTAGCCCAAATCGGTATTGTTTTGTGTTAAACACCTGCATTCTAGCAGATCACATAAACAGATTTTTAAAACAGCCTGTTTTTTTTACCATAAAATAAGATCTCTAACTATCACCGCTTTCAAGCAAAAACTAGAAAGTATTTCCCCCCGCAAACCAGGCTTCCAAAATTATCTTCGCCTGTTGAATTTATATCCTTATCCGCCGCAGCATTCACTGTGAATTCCTACATTATTCATGCTGATCTGAATTTGTAAATGTTCCCAATACAAAAGCAAGTAACCAACTTTACTGCGAAAAATTCCTATGAAGGTAATGTTAAGAATTCTAGACCTCTAAATGTTCTCACTGAGCATGCATCATAAAAGAGAGAATGTTAGTATGCTAACAGTAATCTAGTGTACTTTGCATGCCTGGTTCATCTCACTTCTCCTAAAGATGTCTGCATTATTCTGGAGAAGCACAAAGCGATACACAGACAGCCACCTGGGGGTAGGGATTTGAGGAATCCTCCTCATTAATGCTTACCGTATTTTTCGTCCTATAGGGCGCACCGGCCCATAGGACGCACCTCGTTTTTTGGGGGGGAAATGAATAATAATAAAAAATATCCCCCCCCGCCCTGGCTACCGTCCAAAGCCTTGCGCTCACCTGCCCAAAGCACGGGGCACCCTCCGGAGGGCTCCCCGTGCTTCGGGCGACAGGCTGCCGCCCCAAGCCTCGCGCACCCGGCGGGACCTCCTGCCGGGCGCGCAAGGCTTGCGGACACTCGCCCGAAGCACGGGGAGCCCTCCGGAGGGCCCCCCGTGCTTCGGGCAACAAGCTGCCACCCCAAGCCTCGCGCACCCGGTGGGACCTCCTGCCGGGCGCGCAAGGCTTGCGGACACTTGCGGGGGCTGCAGGCTGCTGCCCGCAAGCCTTGTGAGCCCGCGGGACCTCTCACCGGGCTTGCAAGGCTTGCGGATAGCTTCCTGAAGCCTGGAGAGGGAGAGGGGTCGGTGTGCACCGATGCCTCTCGCTCTCCAGGCTTCAGCGAAAGCCTGCATTCGCCCCATAGGACGCACAAACATTTCCCCTTCATTTTTGGAGGGGAAGAAGTGCGTCCTATGGGGCGAAAAATAAGGTACGTGTCCCAGGAACACCCAGATTATCTATTCTGTATCACAAGATAGCAGCTCCCCAATTCTGCTGTTGCCTCTGGCCCCCGTTTCTGCCTTCCAAACTCTCCCCATTCCTTTGCTTAACCTGTAGGGAGACAGTGAGGCTGCAACAAAATATATCCTGTTGAAAGCTGGGGCTGCTTCATGATAGGAAAGGACTGGAACAACATTTTCAGTCACTATGAAGTACAACAGGGTGAGGAGCTGGATCTGTTTGGCAGGCCCAGGTCCTTATCTTCCTAAGCCCTGCAAGTCAAGTTTGACACGTGGGCAGAGTTACCCACCTGCCATTCCCTTGACATCATGGCGACATCAGGTGACTCATTTCTGCCTGTGCAGTTTGAAATCAAACCATGTGGGCAAAGGCTCAGCGCCTTTGCTAACGCCACTTTTACCTGCCACACACCTGACATTATATAAAATATCAGACATAGGGCAATGAGTGGTGCTTGGCCAAAATGGCCCGGCAGGCCTAATCGGGGCCATGGGCAAAGGTTCCCCCACCTTGGAAGTAGAATGTTATATACCATGTTTCTCATTTTTTATTCTCCTAAACCACGGGTGAAAAGGCAATGCTTCTCCCGATGTCGCTGGACTACAACTGCAAATCATCACTGACTATTGGCCATTCTTGGCTTGAGCTGATGGCAGTTGGTGTCTGGCAGCACCTGAAGGGTTGTTAACAACAACAACAACAACAATTTAGTATTTATATCCCACTCATCCGGCTGGGTTTCCCCTGCTACTCTGGGCAGCTCCCAACAGAATTAATGATAATAAAAAAGTGATAACACAACAGACATTAAAAACTTCCTTAAAGAGGGCTGCCTTCAGATGTCTTCTAAAAGTCAGATAGTTGTTTATTTCCTTGACTTCTAATGGGAGGGCGTTCCACAGGGCAGGCGCCACTACCAAGAAGGCCCTCTGCCTGGTTCCCTGTAACCTCACTTCTCGCAGTGAGGGAACCGCCAGAAGGCCCTCGGAGCTGGACCTCAGTGTCTGGGCTGAATGATGGGGGTGGAGACACCCCTACAGGTATACCGGGCCGAGGCTGTTTAGGGTTATCTTTGCTTTAAGCAAATACTGGTCCTTCCAATTCTACAATTGATTCTAAGCTGTCAAACTATCGCCTACTGAAGAAAAATACAGTGCATTTGTTTTCTAGAGTACCTAACTAGACTTAAGGAATGATTTACAACCAGTAAAACTCAGAAGTTCCTATGATGCTAGCCTACCTACTCTAAAATGGCAAAGAAAAATGGGTAACTGAATCATACAAATCGCGTGGCAAATATATCCTTAACTCTGATACTTTGAACTCCCTTATCAGTAGCACTTCCCTTGAAAGTTTTTCACTGCTCTATAATAAAACACTCTGCTCCATTTTCAACGAATTATGGAAGAAATAATTCTGAAAGCTAAGGAAACAAAGGTGATCCACATGTATATGGTTGAGCACAAACTTTTAATTGGGACCAATCAAAATATCACAATATTGTGGCAATATTTTGAGTTCTCTAGAAGTCTTCCAACAAACAATATATTACACAAAGAATGGGGGCTGGAGAAGAAATAACCAAAACAAATTAGAGTAGATATTGTAGGCTCAGTTCCAAGATGGGGACCACAGACTGAGCACCAGCCCCTCTCAGGTGCTGATGTTAACAGATGACAGCTTTAAGATTCTGGCTGTTGCAGCTGCTGAGAAATTAAAGCTATGCTTCCTGCTGGCTAAGTAGTTTTACAACAGCAAACATAAAAGTAATAATGTTAATTATAGTTTAAATGCTTTCAATCCTAGATACTCAGATGCAGCCACAAACTTTCAGGTGCTGGGCAAAATTAAAACTCATTGGACGTGTCAGCAATCCAATTCCCAACACGAGGCCAATTTTCATTACTTCTACATATAGTGCTAGCTTAGCGTATTTATAAAGCCACTGTAGTTCAGCTGCATACATTTTTACTGTATCCTAACAAAGCAACTTCTGTCTGGACATGTTACAAGATTATAGAAAGCCCTTCATGACTATGTCACATGACACTCTTGTACAAGGCGTATCACAAAGGGAACCTAGGACCATTACAGCTTTGAGAATCTGCACAATAAAGTGCTACTAGCCTCTAGTATCTCATACAACACCATGAGGGCAGAATATTGCTTTAGGTCCAAAGTGTTTAACGTGCTGAGCTAGCAGGACTGATCAGTAATTTACATACAGAGGACAATCTCTAATATATAGTTTTTCTCTAGGTGGTGGGGCCTTTGAAAGCACCATGGGCCTGGAAGATCTCAGGCGGCCAGAATAATTGCCATGAAACAGACTGCACATTATTCTCACTTCCTCACATCCACACTGCAGCTCACTTTTTGATGTCAATTGGAGCTTTCTTCAATGTCAGCCTCATTCAGTATTCTATAGTAGTCCACCCTTAAGGTTGCAAAACTATTAATATGTACGATCACTTTGCTTGAACAAAACTGATGTTTTAAATTACGTTTTTGTGGATCTTGACATGATTTTATCCTTATATGCTACACTCTGCCTTCCATTTTTAAAAATGAAAATCCAGATTAAATATGTGCAAATAAATAAAATTATTATTAGTTAAAGTACTTTATGCTGCTTTTCTGGGCAAATGCCCATCCAAAACATCTTACAAGCAAAATAAATATCAAAGTAGTATGTAATTTTAAAAAGCCACAAGTCAACACTTAATAATAATAATATTCTTTCTGTTATATTATTATGGAGTCAAACCATCATGAGATCAAGCATTAAGGGGTAGAACCTCTACATATGTAACATATAAAAGATACTTGGTATATTTTGTTCTAGGAGCAAAGATGAGACCAAGAAACCCCACAGAACCCTGTTCAGCACCTGGAGATTGAGTACCAATCCCCCAAAACAGGTTTATATCAAGTGCATTAGGATTATCCACCAGACTTGCTTTACCTCATCCACTTGGCAAAAACCTCAGTACTAGAACAACTACACCTAGGTATTTAATCTCAGAAATGCAAACTAGGTGTCTTGAGCTGGTTGGTAATACCCAAACTCCAGATCTTTTCCAGCAAGTGCTTTGTAGCAACAGCAGAAACCCCACAAATCAATTCCTGTGGTTCTCAACTCACCTCCCAATTACCACATTCTGGACAGGGTCTGACAGAACCAATTCAAACCAGATATAAGCAGATTTCTACTTTGTTTGGGGGTTTTGTTTTTTGATTTTTACTAAGTCCCCGAAATCTACCAATTCAACCTAGCAGCAAAACACAGAACCTACAAGTTAAAGAGTCCAGGGTTAAGCATGCAATCAATAAAACATAAAGCAGGAAGGAAATAGCTTGTGCCTTTTCACTGAAAGACAGAGTAGAACTATAACCAATAACGGCAACTGTAAAAGCAGCAGCACAGCTACTAGCAATAAGCAACACACAAGGCAGAAAAATAATATTAAAAGTTCTCTTATGGCCAGTAAAGGCTTACAGAAATAGCAAAGTCTTCACCAGCTAGCAGAAGGAGATAGCTAGGCAGGCTTCAGAGGGCAATGAATTCACCCCTATGGACAACACAGTGGAGAAGACCCTGCAACTCACTCTTGAATTTTGCTTTGGCAAAGGATGGCGTATCACCTTCACTTCTTGAGCAGTGTAAGGTAAGGCACTGGTCTTCAACTGGTGATCCTGGACCCACTACTGAGTCACCATACACCCAAAAGCAGGTTACAATGCCGTCTCCACATTGGGAAAATAAATAGAGGCAAGTCTCCAAGTCTGTTTGAGCTAAAGGTGGGTCTTATGGCTAAAAAGGCTGAAGACTAATGCCCTAAAAGGATATTAGACCCACAATATTGACATACAATCACTCAAACTATGAGAAGAAATCCATCCCATGGCTCACTCCTTAAGCACCACAACTTAACTAGAACAGCAGACCAGGAAGCAACCTAGAAATTAACCAACATGCCTTTAATGATCGTAATGAAATGAGGTAAGAGAGATATGAAGCTACAGGCTTCCAAGAAAGGATGGCTATAGTTCCTGGAGCTCCTTCGCCCACGTCATCCTGCCTCAGCCGCGCTCTTAAAAATAAATCAGATTGCTAAATCTCCAAATCACAACCGCCTCAGCCTGCTCTCGCGAAGTGCGTATTTAAGTGGAAGTCGCTCCCCTGGGTGACGCGCCACTCACTTTTATTTTTACTCAAGAGTAAACCCGTTGACATGAACCCGGCTCCATTCATTCCAGCAGGCCTGCTCTCTGCGTAAAAGTTAAATTGACATCACATCCCACCGAAGCGCAACAACTCCCGGGTAAGTGCGCACCATGCAACGGTCACAACAATATTGTGGCAAGGAGAGAGCGTGTGAGTGCCGTGCAATCGCTGGCTCTGTGGAAGCGCCACACAAACCTTCTTGCAACGGCCATCCCCTCCGCTTTGCACGCTCCGCGCGACGCCGGGCAACTAAAGCAAAGCGCCGCTTGGCGAGGGGCAGGAGGCGGGCCGGAGTCGCGCGGGGTCCGGCTCCGCTTCTCTGCGGGGAGACGGAGAGAAGCCGGAGGCCCAAAGCCCGGTTACCTGCAACGGCGGCGCCTCTTTCTTCCTCATATCCCGCCCGCCCGGAGAGGGGCCGCGGCCGGCGCAGCGGCGTCGGAGAGGAGGAGAAGCAGCAGCGGCAGCAGCAGCGGAGGAGGAGGCGGCCGAGGGGAAGCCAAGCGCCCTTGCCAAGCGCGCGCCGTCGCCATGGGGAAAGCCCCGCTCAGGTGCTGGGCTGCTCCGCGCCGCCGCCCGCCCTCCGCGCAAACCCACGCGAGAAACTCCGCCGGCGCCCTCGCTCCCCTCCCTTGGCACGCCAGGCGGAAAGGGAGGAGCCACGAGCCGGGCGGAAGCTGGGGATATGTTTTTCGAGTGGGGAGGGATGTCACGTGAGAGTTTCCCCATTCCTCCTTGCGGGGAGGTGTGTGTGAGAAATGGGGTAAGGGAGACGCCCAAGCTTGCAGTGCAAATCTGCTCAGGAGTCGTGGGAAGTGCGCGCGAATTTTGGAGCAGGGGCCTTGTTTATTACATTTCTGTTGCATCTGTTTATATTGCATTTATTTTCCAACAAGGGAGTTTCAAGGTGGCGTGCACAGTTTTCCCCGGCCCACTACTCCCGTTTTATCTTCACAGCAACCCTGTGAGGCCAGCTGAGCAGCAGTGACTGGCCCAAGGTCAAACCCAGGTGTGCTTCTGGGTGGAGTGGGGATTAGAACCCTGATCTCCCAGTCTGACCACTTACACCCAACTGGCTGTACTTGATATAGGGTCCGGCTGCCGCTGTGTAGCAAATGGGCGGCTTGGCAGTCGCTTTGTCCTGGATTTCATGTATAGGTGTGCCCTTGGCCACTAAATAAAGGTAAAGGTACCCCTGACCATTAGGTCCAGTTGTGGCTGACTCTGGGGTTGTGGCGCTCATCTCATTTTATTGGCTGAGGGAGCCGGCGTACAGCTGGGTCATGTGGCCAGCATGACTATGCCGCTTCTGGCGAACCAGAGCAGCGCATGGAAATGCCGTTTACCTTCCCACCGGAGCGGTACCTATTTATCTACTTGCACTTTGACATGCTAGGTTGGCAGGAGCAGGGACCAAGCAACGGGAGCTCACCCCATCGCAGAGATTCGAACCGCCGACCTTCTGATCAGCAAGCCCTAGGCTCTGGTTTAACCCACAGCTCCACCCGCTAAATACCTGATGGCTAATGTGTGCGTGTTTCCAGTGGAATTCCCATCTATAGAAAACATACCAAAACGGGTTAGAGTACCAGTAGATGACCCTGGAGTCTCCTTCCAACCCTACAATTCTGTGGTTATCATGGACCCATAAAACAGGGAAGAACTACCGCTTGCTATTTGCCCTTCTCACTGTGAGTTGTTTATTCTGTCTCCTGGGGCTACTGCTTTTTGTCTGGCCAGCATCTAATTGCTTAAGGGCAGAGTTCATTTGAGAAATATGAGCCCGCAGTTTAAACACCTGATACAAGGTAAGATAGTGGGAAAAGTTGGCCTGGAGGGTTTCAGACCTCATTAAAGAGGTTTAGTCAGTGGATGTAAACTGTAGATCCTATCTTGGGTGAAAAGGAAAACTAGGAGAAGAGCACAACACGGACACGTGTATGTAAGCCCGGTTGCCCCTCAGCAATTGCTTGTGGGGAGACCTGTGGGGCCTAAGGGTTCAAAACTATGGTAGGATGCCAGGGCCCCAAAATGGCACATGGGGAGAAATGAGACAAACTTAATAAAATGGGGCCCAACTCTATATAGGAGAGTAAGCAAGAGATTCAATTAAATATACAATTTTAAAAACATTGAAAGAGGAGGGGAGTCCCAACGATTTAGGTATATTAGTCTGGCTACTTCTAGGCTGCAATGCAACGGTAGACCCTCAACCTCTGTCCTTCCCTGGCTGTGAGCTGCTGCTGAAGAAACACTGAGAGGTGGACCAGTGGTGCTCTCACTTCTCTTGCCTTCACTGAATGGTTCTGAAAAAGACAGTTCTTTTACTAGTTTCTTTGTGGTTTCTTCCCCTGAAAGCTGTCTGTGATTGATTTTCAATGCATTCCTATGGGAAACCGTGCTTCACAAGACAAAAAACTCGCAAGAAGAAAAAACTTGCGGAACGAATTAATTTCGTCTTGCGAGGCACCACTGTAGTTTAATATATCTGAAAAGAAACATACAGTACTACAAAACTCTAAAGGTCAGATTCACAACCAGTCTGGGTAGTGCAATGGGCTTTTGCCTCTTTTCCGTCATGCCCCCAAGTGGTTCTAGGGGGTCAGAAGAACCCCTAGAACAGTGCATGGGGGCCTTGGGAAAGATAATGGGGAGATAGTTCTGTATGGCAAGTAGAAATCATAACAGTGCGACATCTAATTCCTAAGTTTCTTTTACCTTAAAAGATTTATGATGACTTGTCCAGTCCCTTATTCAAGATCACTATGACAACCTAAATAGGCACAATGGGATATCTCCATGGTACAGTGGTACCTCGGGTTAAGAACTTAATTCGTTCCAGAGGTCCGTTCTTAACCTGAGGTACCATTTTAGCTAATGGGGCCTCCTGCTGCCACCGCCCTGCCAGAGCATGATATCTGTTCTCATCCTGAAGCAAAGTTCTTAATCCAAGGTACTATTTCTGGGTTAGACTGGGTTAGTCTGTAACCTGAAGCTTATGTAACCCGAGGTATTCATGCACTAGTGTAATGAATGTGTTGGTACATTTTAATTATTTCAAATTAAAAGTTATTGTTATCTGTGTCTCTTGTTTATCACTCTCTCCACTGCTACATCTGCTGCTTAGGAGCTGATAACTTTCTCAAACTGCTTGCTTACTCCAGCCAGCATCTAAATCATGAATAATTCGGCCTGCCTTTCGCACACCAGGTGCCTCTGCATGTAACCTGAAGTGCTCTCTCCCACTGCATAATTCAGAGGTGGCTTCCTTGCCTTACTTTTCATCCAGCTTCAAAAACTGCTGTTGCCATTTCACAGTGAGTTCTGGTTCTAAAAACGGGCGGAAGCTCATTAACAAGCCCAGTTCATGTCTTCAAAAGTTCAGACGTGCATATTCAGAGTTTTTCTGCTATGGCATTGCAACCACTCCACCATGCCCCATTTAAACACCCATATTATTAATCCTCTCCTACAGGGCCACAAAAAAAACCACAAATATATATATGCCATTCCTGTGACTTACACTGCAACTGCTACATGTTTGGGGTCAGATATGGCATTTGTCATGCCATTTGGCCTTGTATCGCTGTTTTGTTTTTAATTTCTGGCAGGAGGGGGCACTACAGTTCTGAACAGTGAAAGAAAAGGGGGAGAAGCCTTAAGGCACGGAAGGTGTAATGTTTGCCAAGGCGAAGTCCAAACACTGAAAACAGGTTTTAGAGCTAAGCTAAGCCCCAATTTAAATTAAGCCATAAAAGTGAATGATAAGATTACTTAAGTACTAGGGTCTGTCACATCCCACTGCTAGTAGGTTAGCCGCCTTAGGTAGAATATAAACATTTTCTTATCGTTGTGAAGGAAAAACAATTAGTGATTTTGACTGGAGGATTAGGAGAAAGCCTGCTAGTGAGACTGTGAATTATAATACTCTCCTCAAAAGGTAACAGAGTTACGAAGAAAAATCTCAAAGCAAACACTGAACTAGAATTTTTTTTTATTTTAAAACAGTACACATTAATAAATAGATCTGTTGTCAGAATCCTTAATAAATAGCCTTTGCTAATTTACAAGGCAAATACAATATGCCTATAACTACTTTTTTTTTTAAAGCAAAGCTAAGGTTATTGAGCATTTAACAAATCTATATACACATTGTTTTGGAAGCTAATAAAATAGTCCTCTTTAGTCTGCCTGAAGTAACTATATTGCAACACAAAAGCATTTAAGCAATCAAGCCCATAGCATTTGAGGTTTGCTCCCTTTTCCATTATTTGAATCCGCATTTTTATTTGACGCCAACCAGCCAACACCACTTCTACTACAAGAGAGAACAGAGGACTATTTCACCTCTAGGTCAGGGATGGGGAATCTGTGGCTCTTCCAGATGTTGTTGGACTCCAGGTCCCATCAGCCCCAGCTAGTGTTGTGTGTTGTAGTCCAGAAACATCTGGAGGAATACATGTGCCCCACACCTGTTGGTGTGGCTCTATGTAAGAAGTCCCCCCCCCAAGTGCAAACCTATATACCAACTGTGTGTTCAAAGAGCTCTGAAATCTTTATAAAGTCCTCCATTTATATTAGAAAGTGCGAGTGGTCCATCATGCAAGTACAGTCCAATTTTCAGTACAGTTTATAGGCCCGCTTTATTTAATCTTTAAAAAATCACAGCTTCCATTTCAAAATTCAGTGTATTTGACTTTGTAGCTAGTTTTTTTCAGTATCACTACATTCAGCATAAACCAAGTTTATTACTAAGATAGTTTCGTATAAATGAAATGAACATATTCATATAGATTAATACAGTGCTTTTTTTTTCTTAAAAAATGTTTAGGGGTACTCTCATTTTCCTACTCATTGAAATACTACCGCCCAATGAGGCCAAACTTAGATTCACAAAATGTTTAGGGGTATGCATAGCCCGGCATACACCCAGAAATAATTTCTGTAGGCAGAAACTTAAAAGCCAATTAAAGAGCACTTCATATTTATTCAGAACTAAGTCCCACATTCTTTAATGATGCTTGCTCTCTTGTCCAAGTAAGAATTGCAGCCTTTGTTCTAAGTATTTCTGGGGTTGCTCTATCGAGTTTCTAAGTATTTGTTAGTGGATTGTGCCCAAAGTCTACAAAAAAAGTATTCTTGTGTAAACAGGCTGTGAGTTGCAACCTTGGTTTGCTTTTAAAAAACACACATATAATATTGTGTTGTATTTAGGATATTACAAAAATGTTTTTTGGCTTCATCAGAAAGGTTTATTACTATTAGACTTCAAGTCAATAAAGCAGGGGATAAATATGTAAATCCTACATCATGTTTCTCAAAAGAATTAAGTGTCTTCTGTACATCATTATCATACTTCATAAATATGCTATGAAATGCCTTTAGAGCATGCTCAACTATAGTGCACTGCCCTTCCATGAATATATGGTCCACTGAAAATAATTAGAGCCCAAGCTCATGAAAATGTTTTAAGTGCCTAGGTTCCTGTACAATCAATGTGTACAAACTAGGCAACAACCTAGAAAGTGCATGTCAAAGTTTGAGGAAGACTGAAATTGAGGAGAGAACTGCATATTTATTTCCCAGTATGGGACACCAATCAATACTGTAAGGAACTTAAAACACACAAACAACCAGAGTAGTAACAGCAGAGGAAGATCAGGGAATGGAAGGAAAGTATTGTTACTAGCATTACTATTACTGTTGATTATTTTACACCCGGAGTTCAGGAAAACTGACCTTTACACAGGGTAACAAAAAACAAACAAACAAACAAACAAACAACGGAAGGGAAATCTATCAGTTGAACAGAGTAACAAAAATAAATGCATCTATTTGCCATTCAAAATGTCAAATGCAAAGATATAAATTATGTGCAAGGCCGCTAAAAATATGTCAGAACATTATTCTATTCCCGCTAGTCAGTGCACCTAAAAACAATGCCCATATATCAGAAATCAACCTACATAAGCCAGTTCAAAAAGTGTCACAAGCAGAGAGTGGGTGCATTGCAGAAAGGTGACAGCACCACAAATGGCCTCAGACTGACTTGCCATGCTCTACTGCCCAGACAAGGGATGGCCAGCTGGCAGGCTCCATGGTCATTTCTACCTGTCAGCCCTTCCCTTTTAAAATCAAGGGGTGGTAAATCAAGTATATGTACACTCTTAAGGAAAGCAAAAATGTTTTTTTCACTTGCAAGAATGAGAGAAATCCCATACTTTTAACGCTACATCTCTCTCGGATTTGTCTGAAGCATGTATGTTATACATAAGCATATATATATATTTGTATTTATTATGCTTGAGCACACAAACATACACGCTCCATAATTGTAAAGAGCTTCCTTCAAGATGGCATAATCTTTATTATGGAGCCTGACAGGGTATGTTTGGGTGGCAAAATAGATTTCTGCCCCGAAACATTATTGGGAAGACAGTGTGTCAACCTTCCCCCCTTAGCCATCCCAGGCCCAGACAGACTATGCCTCGTTCAGTCAAGAATACCTTTGTATAGGATTTTAAATGTGCATAAGTACCAGCAAACTTGGTTAGGCACTTTTTCGTAGAGAACAATAATGCACACGAGCATTTGCTCTAATTTCTAGAATGAGATAACGCTCCTAGCCATGTGCCTACCTACATTAAGGAAAACTAAACTGAGGTCATCATAAGTCAAAGGCTAGAAAAAAAATAAACTGTGATTTAATCTCTGGATATATGTCTTTAAAAAAAACAACAAGAAAAGAATTACCACATCTCAATGATTTTCTTTTAAAAACTTTAAATGTCAAGCACACCTTGTTTAAAAAATACAATGCCTTGGAATGATTCCCTCCAGAAACTTACCATCACAAACAGCAAGCTTCCACACAAAACTAATACCTAAACTTTATGAATACTGATTAAGGGCAGTCATCCATAAATCCACCTTTCTCAGACAAGTGTCCTCTGGTGAGCAAGACACATGGTGAGCCGATAAGACCCCAACTGCACTTCTGAAGCAGGTAAGAAACATCAGGATTCCATTCCAAGCACTGGGGGAGAATTCCAATGTTTCTTACTTTCTCCATATCCTACAAAAATAGGAGAAGACCTTGCTTCTATCCCAAGCCTTCTGTTCATGTCAGGAGATTTTGGGAAGGGTTTTGGTGATTACCACCATACAAGCCAACACAACATTTATGGACCCTTGATTAAGGGTCTTTGCACAAGTCACGACTGGTGACCACCATCACATTTAAAGTGGCCTATATTTATCTACTCCAACGTGTAGACACGGTGAAAGAGATACCTATGGGTAATCCAAACATTAACAGTGTACATCTCTTGTATAAACTCTCAAGCAACAATGAGAAATGCCCTTTTACTTTATCAAATTCAGTTTAGAAACTGACATCCCATTTGTAATTTTCCAGACAAACCTTACAAGAATTGCAGAACTTCTGCACTGATTATTTGTGTGAATGAAGAAAACCGACAACTCTCCATGCTGCAGTTGTTTAACTTTGTTGTTTAACTTTCACCCAGCAGGGTAAGTAACATTATTGCCAGGACAGGAGTGGCTTTTAATGAAGTTGAAGCTGGAATCTGAATCCATCGATTCCTTATTTGCTTTGTGAATACAAATACTGAACTTCCAAGTTCACAGAATTTTAAAAGTAATGCATACTTAGGAAAAGGTGTGCATATTTGGATCAATACTTCAATACCTATGTTATGTATCTTTGGAACTGATAGGAAAAATATATTTCTATGGCTGATGTCAAATGTGTTAAAATTAATTACTAATATATATGCAAATACCCGGAAGCTGTTAAAATGAAATCTGAAGGTGCATATAGCAAAGTAAATTCTTAATATCTGACTCAGGTATGCCAAAGTAGCTGGTCGTTTTGCTAAAATGAGAGAGTTGTGTGTCTCAAGCAAATCTGAACTGTTTTCCAGTGATATCCAGGCTCTGTCTTGTGGACTGAAGAGTTACTTAGGCTAATGGCATAACCTTTCCATGACTGGAATTGAACATTTTTCTTTCCTCTTACAGAATCACTTAACCACAACCTTCCTTTTGCCCTCAAAGGGCCAGTTCAAAACCTGACTTCAAAACCTGTGTTATGAAGTAGTTTACTTGGTTAGAAAAAACAACTAGAAGGCTGAGAATGGGCAATTTTAGAACACCTCTCTTCAGAACTCACACACAACAGGAGGTGCATGGAAGTTACCACAAAGTCACCTCAGTTATAAATTCAGACTAGTATATATGAAATTGTGCTGCCGTTTCTGACCACTTTGCATGTTTGTAAGCAACGAAGACTGCCAAATGATAGGGGACACTGAACTGCCCCATGGAGTTTTTCAAGACACACCTTCATTCAAATTATGTGGTCTTCTTTTAGAATGCAAAAGGCACTGAAGTACTTTCCAACTATTTACAAATGACCAACCAAAAAAAAAGTAGAAAAGTGGTTACAATCTGCCATGATCCTCACATTCTTGTCTGTTGATTATTAAAAGCTCCTGAATTCATGTAATGTGTTAATGCACTTCAAATGCTTGCTGTGAACAAAAAGGCGTATCTGTAAACTGACTGCTGTATTTACTTAAGTGTGAGCTACTATGTCCTGGTAAGAAAATATTTTGAGAGACAAATACACTGCTCTGTATCTTGGACTTAATTATGAGCTCTTCAGCGCCGTTCCAGATTACAGAGAAAGTCAGTGAAGGAAGGAAATTTACCAGTGTACAGATTCTGAAACATGGATTTAAAGAACCCTCAAATAAAGCTGTGAGGAAAAATGAATTTTGTGACCTAACGAAAGAGATATTGGGGGGGGGGGAATCCAATCTAAATTTCTGAAGTGTATCTACATTTTTCAAAGTGACAGCTTATTATTCATTACATCTGCCCAATGGAGCGCAGAAGCTGGATTTAATATATTCACAACCATGTTTGAGGAAGACATTTTGAAAACTTCCAGAAAACTTCCACCTTCACTGTATACATCACTTTTCTAGGGTGTAGAAATACATCAGCTTTTGCACTGATGCAGTTCTTACCCGCCTGCTGTGAGGGGTATAAGAGTATTCCATTTTAATACCATTTAGATAGTTGAAGCATGGTAACAGTTAGTTCTAGAGAAACTGGATTGAGAACACCAATTCATTTCACATATTCCAGCAAGGAATGAAAGGCTCTGTTGTTCTCTGGGCTTAGAAATCAAAGTCTCTGTCATTCCCATAGCCTAGAAGTGGAAAGGCTTTTATTATTTTCTGGGTCATCCAGTCCCTTTTGATATCATGGTATTAATCAGTCTTCGTATTGGGCTTATTTAAATCCCCAATACTGAAATTGAACTCCTTGAAGACTTGTATGAGAACAATTCCAATAGATACAGTGGTGAATCCACAAGCCATCCCCAAGAAATCCACCACTCCAACATTACTCCACTCTCTGAAAAGAATGGCTGAGGCCAGCAAGACCAGAGTGGTGAACACTACATAGTAGATGGCACCAAACACAGAGGAGTCGAAGCATTCCAAAGCCTTATTGATGTACCTGAACTGAATTATGATGCTACATCCTAATACTGCCAGCAGGACCAAACAGAGGTACAGTGCTCTTTGGCTCGATGGGTTATTGTGAAAGATATCTTGAGCAGCTAGTCCAATGCCTTTTGTACTGGACACTGTGAAGCTTCCTAGCAATGAGCAAATGCTGATGTAAACCATAATATTGGTGGGTCCGTGAGCAGGTGCAATCCAAAAGATAAGCAGGAGGAGCATGAGAAGGACAATGCAGAGGTAACCCACGAACACTGAAAAACAAAAAGACAGAATGCCAGCACGGTAAATTTCTAAATAAAGGCAATTTTACAAAGGACATTTTTTCATGTTTACAACATGCCTATGCCATATACTCGTAGTCAGAACAGAAAACTGGAATTGGCTTTGAAGGAATATAGAATATAGTGTATGTTTTCTTCTGTTCTGTCACCTATTTCTTGGGTTAAAAGCTTGTATTAAGAGTATATAAAACAAATCAAATTTCCCAAAAGGAATATATCCCTAGGTACTTCTACCTAAAATAATTGCCTATTACTTTAATGCACAGCCTTCTAATAAAAAAACCACTGCTTTGTTTTTTAAAAACTAATACATTGATAGCTGCTACAGTCTTGTGTAATTAGGTTGGTTAAATTCCACTGACTTCAATTCTGCAGGGCTGCAGCTAATTTCTCCTTTAATAATGCACTGAAGCATACCAAGAACTTAAGCAGATAAACAGTTCCTATCAAAAAAAGCAAATTGGCTTGTCTTATTATGCTTCCCGTGTTTTCCTGCAGTCACAGCCACAAATGTTCTCTTACCAAGAAACAAGAAACAACTAGCTGAATTCAATGCAACTTGCTTCTTAGTAAACATTTTTAGGATTGTGGAGCAATTCAACTGCAGTCATTACATTACATTACATTAAGATACAACATCTTTTTCGCAATGCAAAACTGCTTGGCAACAAGTGCAAATGAGGCGTTACCTGATTTTGGACCAACTTACACTGTGTTTTTTTGTTCTGTGAAACTGACACAGTTACCGAGACTCAAGACTGAGTTGGCAATGTGATTATCCCAAGGAATTAAATACCTGGATTTGTGAGCTTCTCTTCAAGCTCGGCCTGTGTGGTGACACTTTCAGACTTCGGAGAATGGATTATGAGAACAACAGAACCTGCACAGCTCAGCAGACAACCCAGCTTGCCAAGAATGTTGAGTTTTTCTTTCAGTAAGTAGGAAGCTAAAATGGATCTTTCAAAGAAGAGAACCAAAGAAAGAGAACATTTTATTCAAACTTTCAATACTGTTAATTTAATTCTAAGGTAAGTCATTACCCTTTATCCTCCACCTTTTTTGGCAAGGCCAGAAGGATTTGCTTGTTCAAAGTGGTTTATCTGTCTCTGAATGTGGAGATAAGGGATCAGTTTTAACATTTGACCTTGGTCTGGCAGGTGGGAGGACAAAATGGGAAGAAGACACTTCCCTGTCACACTTTTGGATGACCACAAAACATAATTTTATGGAGTCTTCCCTAGAAAATGCATGTAGGGTGTGGATATCTCCTTCACTCAGTTCCAGAGGGTAAACCATTATTTATTTTTTAAAAAGGAAAACAATAAGAGACTCTCAAGCAGATGAATAACCCAAATAACGTATATTGAATCAACTGATATCACCTTTTGCCAAACCCACTAAAAATATTTGGCAGCACTCAGTTATTTATGTTGACAATTTATATACCATTTAATTACAATCAGCTCTAAGTGGAGTACAGAAGCTCAACAGAGTAAAACTAAAAAATTAGTCAAAACCATAAAATCAGAATTCAGTTAAAATGGAATAAAAATGTCCTTAGTAGGCATCAGATATTCGACACGGAGGGGGATCTTTTAATCTCAGCTGAAAGGGAGTTCCATAAAAATTGGCACACAGTACTAACCACAGTTCCTGGTGGATGTGAGCCATGCATCTAAGCCATATGGGGTCGCTAACGAGGACTCCCCCAAATACCTCAGTGATCAGACAAGGACATAAGAGATCAGCCCTGTCAATCTGTTTGGGCAATGTAACTTCTCATTTCTCTTTTCCCTTCTCCGTTTCACTGTGTGTCCTCAAAATCTGCTCTTCCTCAAAGTCTGCTCTGGACAGTCCCTCAACCCTTGAGCAGATTTTTGAGGTGCATGGAGACTGTGGGGGGAGAGAAGAGAAAGGAGAAGCTTATCATGTGAGTATATGTCTAGTCAGTGCTATTTTTCTGGAAAATTGGTCCTGGAGCTCACCTCCCTCTTAGAATGGCAATGGCACCCACCTGAGAGGTGCTGGAACTGAGTTCTGGCTGAAAAAAAGCCCTGTGTCTAGTCATTCTAAGTTGGATCTTTGAGGATGGATAGAAGACGTGATCCAGATTAAAAGCAGCACATTTGAGTGGTGGCGCTGTGGGTTAAACCACAGAGCCTAGGACTTGCCAATCAGAAGGTCGGCGGTTCGAATCCCTGCGATGGGGTGAGCTCCCATTGCTCGGTCCCTGCTCCTGCCAACCTAGCAGCTCAAAAGCACATCAAAGTGCAAGTAGATAAATAGGTACCGCTCCAGTGGGAAGGTAAACGGTGTTTCCGTGCACTGCTCTGGTTCGCCAGAAGCGGCATAGTCATGCTGGCCACATGACCCTGAAGCTGTACGCCGGCTCCCTCAGCCCGTAAAGCGAGATGAGCGCCACAACCCCAGAGTTGGTCACAACTGGACCTAATGGTCAGGGGTCCCTTTACCTTTTTACTTTCAAAGGATCAGATGAAAGTATGTGCTGAACTCTCACTTATTGAAATCAATGCCATTTTAAAAAGTGATTATGTTTGGCAAGATTGTGCCCCATGTGCTTCATTTTCTTTGGGTAAGTCTGGAGAGTTAAAACAGGACTGAAGACCAACAAGCTTCTTTCTTTACCCACTTGACCTGTGCCTGCTTGAGCAATGGAATTCTGCTTGCACAACAGGACTTCTGGTTTCTCTGGTTTTTTTTACAGCTGAGTGGAGTTGTTATTCAAAACATCTGGAGGTTGGCAAAGCCTCAATTAGTAGGATAGACATGGCGCACCGTACTGAACTGCTGCCAAGACCCAATTCATTGTCATTTCTTGCTGGTATTCAGATATGAACTTTATATACAGGCATTTATATCTGCATAAACCTCAAAATAAACAAAATCCTTACCCAAATGGAACCCCAAGCGCTCCAAGAGGAGTCACCAGAACAGTAGGAACTGCAGTGTAGGCTAAGAAATTCCCGATTTGGCCAAGGGCCACTGTGGAAAAGAAATGCAAATGTGTCATTGGCAAAACAAAACAGGCTGCTGCTTACGTCAGAATACTGATCAATGATAATGTTACACTTTACTGTTCTGCCTTTTGGGAAACATTGACTCATGCTGCAATCCTATATCTGTTTACATGAAAGTAAGCTTCACTGAACTCAGCGGGACTAACTTCTGAGTATACATGTATAGGATTGTGCTGCTGAGTAAAAATCAGAATTTCCCAGCTATTCACTTAAAAAAACCTACAGATCTTAACATTCTGAAACTTAGTATGGAGTAGTTGCTAATAATGATAATGATATGCTGCCCATCTGACTGGGTTGCTCTAGCCACTCTGGGCATCTCCCAACAAAATATTAAAAACACAATAAAACATTGTGTGTTTAAAAACTTCCCTGAACTGGGCTGCCTTAGAGCATCAGACTAGGAAAACCCATGTCTCTATCATCACAAAGCAATGAAACTCCCTGGATACCCTCAGACCAATCAATCTCTTTCAGCCTCTCCAACCTGAAATGTATGCTGCCTTTCTTTGGAGGAATGGTGAGATATAATTGAAACAAATAAACACATACATTTGCAATAAGAATAACTACCAGTTGGCAAAAATAATCACAGCCCAGTCATGCTTCAGAAATTCAGATCCAGTATGGGAGGACTTTTAATTAACAAGCACAGGAACATGAACATGCTAGCTACATTTTATATTAAGGAACTATTCTGAAGGCAGTTTTTTTTTAATGACTGATGTTTTAATGTATTTTAAATCTCTTGTTGGAAGCTGCCCAGAGTGGCTGGGGAAACCCGGTCAGATAGGTGGGGTATAAGTAAATAATAATAATAATAATAATAATAATAATAATAATAATAATAATTACTACCTTACTATAATTTAGCTGTAGGGAAGTTAAGGATGCACTGGGGCTAATTCCCCCATCAAAAAAACTCAACTTTCGGAAGCACACAGCTAAATGTTAAGGCGCTTCCGTACGTGGGCTTAGGCTAGGACATTTGAAACATGAGGCAAAACTGGGGCATGTTCTTAATTAAGGCAAGATACAGGAGAAACAGAAGAATGCAAAGAGGTAGACAAAAAGAATGCCAAGAAAATAACCAGATGTTAGGATGCTAGGAATCTACTATAATAACTCCAATGTTTAGGCTACAGAAAAGGACACAACATCTGCATAGCTTGCATACCAAGACTACTTAGTCTGTTCTTGTGCATTTTTCCATGTCTAAAGAGAAAACATATCTTTGTCTCACACCATTGGGCATGTTCTAGGTTCCCACAGAAGCGCACAGTAATGAAAGAGTGAAGGAGACATGGTGAAGAAGGCACACTTTGACACAAAAGGAAGATCTCCATGAGAGGCTGGGTCTTATGACAACGGCAACATAACCTATGTGCTCAGCAAAACATATCAACCACATTTCATATTTATGTGTGAGGATATGCCTGCAGACAGTCTGGTCTCCCAGTAAGCTCTTATATGTATATTATTATGTATATATGAATAAAGACCCATATACTCCACCCTGATCTGTTGGGGGGGGGAGTGTTGGCCTAGTGTTTTCTATGTCAAGTTGATTTTAGGTACAGAGAGAATGGTTGCAGGAGCAGAATGAAAGAGAATGAAAGAATGAAAGTGGGAGCAGTCCGGTATTTCTCTGTACCTAAATCATCTCACTTCTGACATCTCTGAAACATCACCAGATCTAAAAAAAAAAAAGAGGTCTGCTGAACCTTCATTGACCAGTGACCGGATTAAATATTCACAAGCTGAGGCCTGACTTACAGGTGTGGTATTGCAAGGAAGTAAGGTGAGGTGGTAGCTTCAGGCAATGGGTGTTAGGAACCATTAGAGATTACGGGTTGTTTATGTATTCCTTGCTGCCATGCATTTTTTTTAAATTATAAAATAGGCTCATGAAAAATCTGCCTGAGGGAAGAGGCAGTGGCAGCAGATGCCTCCAAGTAAGGTTCAACGTGTACACTTCATGCAGGTCGCTAGACACACTGTGGTGCGTTTCTCAACCCGAATGCTGTTCATCGGTCATGAAACATCTGTGGACTTCCAGATGCTGAAAAAAAACCATACCCCTGTTTTTGCAGTCATGAGTTGTCAGAAAAACACAGGGTAATTGAGCTCCTGGTAGGTTGACTGATGTGTCTGGTGAGCTGCTTTCACCCTGGTTGCAGGCTTTCCCTGGAGCTAACACTATAGGGTCAGCAAACCTTTTCAGCAGGGGGCTGGTCCACTGTCCCTCAGACCTTGTTGGGGGCCAGACTATTTTTTTTTGGGGGGGTGAACAAATTCCTATGCCCCACAAATAACCCAGAGGTGCATTTTAAATAAAAGGACACATTCTACTCATGTAAAAAACACACTGATTCCTGGATCATCCGCAGGCTGGATTTAGAAGGCGACTGGGCTGGAAGTGTAAGAGTGTTGGGGGTGGAGGGAGATGCAAATGCTTGGTGGTATCTTAGAAACAATGCCTGTTAGATAAACAATTCTGGACAATGAGTGGTACTAGACCATTCTGTAGAAGGGACTTCCTTCTCAACCTCTTCTCTCTCACTCTCACCACCAGGAGTGGAAACAGGTCTGGAAAGCAGGAATCTGACTATAGTTATCAAGGGAGATAGCCTTCTAGGAGAGTGCAACATCTCCCCTCTTACTGGCAACTCATGTCTAAGAAGCCTTGAATTCCCTTTGTAGACACTCTTCTTGTCTCCCGACAACAAAAGCTGGCTGATGCTCTCTAGGGGCTGGAAACTGCAATGCCAATTCTCTTTCAGAAAAGTGGCAATGGCAAAATCAAAACCTTCTAAAGAAAAAAAAAATTGGTGATGAGTCTGCAAGGTGTGTCCCTATGGAAAACCACTGAGGTGGAATAATTCAAAACGTATTATCTAATCCTAACATTAGCAGTCAACTATGCCAATCATTTTCTAGCCTGACTGACTATGAATGTCACTTATATAAGGTATTCGTGTTTCTAACCATTATCAGCGTCCCACCTTAATTCTCAGGGCTTGCTTCTCCTTCATATCTCATGCCCAAAGGCTGACTCACACAAATGCTCTGAGGTTTCTTTCTTTAATAGCAGGTGCACCAATTTTTCGGGGGGGGGGGGAGGGAAGCAGCTGAAAGGGGTTTGTGTGAATCAGTTCTAACAGCAAGGCTTACTATTGTTGCTGAACTTTGTATTTACTAGCACTGTAGTGTTGCAGTTGAAGGAGCCAGTATTGTTCTACACCTAATGTAATAATGATAATAGTAATAATTAACCAGAAATCCTATAGCAGATATCTGAACACACCAACCTCTGGTATGTTGGATTGTTTGTTTTTGCCTGGCCATGTTTGCCCTGACAATCCACTTGGTGGAGAAATCAGTTATGTTAAACTAGAGGGTATGAATTGCGAGGCAGTGTGGTGTAATGGTTAGGATGTTGGACTAGAACCTAGGAGACCAGGGTTCAAATCCCCACTGGGTGACCCTGGGTCAGTCCCCGTGTCTCTGCTTACCTGACCTCATCAATCTACAGACCTTGGGCCAGCCACCCTCTCTCAGTCTAACCTACTTCACAGTGCTTTGTGAGAATACAATGAAGGTGGAGAACCATGTGTGCCATCTAGAGGTGACTGGAGGAAAGAAAAGATATTAAACGTAGTGAATATGTAAATAAATAAATTTCTCATGTGTGACACGATTCACTTTCAGCTACCTCAAACTGAGTTGTTGAGGATTTTCTGCTGACAGAGGACAACACTAAGGATTTTTTTATCTCTAAAACCGCAGAAGTGGCCTCAACAGTCCTGGATAACTGCTCTATATTTGGCAAAATATTATTATTACCTTATTAATATAGAAGGTGACGATGATTAAAATTTGAGCATTCTAATAAAGGTCAGAGGGGTTAACCTTTTCAGTTACGCTACAAACAACAGAAGCTTTTAAAAATGCGAAATCTTTGATGCTTGAAAGACTCCCTGTGGGGTAACATAATAGGATTCATTAAAAAAAAGAAAGAATCAAAAATGTGCAGCAAGCTAATCAAAGTGCCCATTTATAAGACGTGTTACTCAAAACCTTCAAGTAAGAAGCAAATAGTAACAGAATAGGAGGGGAAAGAACACCAATCTAGCTACGAGTTCCATGCTTTTGTATTTAGCACAAATACAGCACCTTTAAAACAAGACAAGATACAAGTAGGTTAAGTTCACACTCTTTTACAGAACACTCTCAGCACTGCAGAGAGGGACTACAGGAATCGGTGGAAGGTCTGCCGTGCCAGCAGAATGCAACATAAGGCATCTGCATGGCAAATAACATCAGCAGAACTCTCCAGATACACTGGACTAAGAATGTACAAGATGATATGGTATCTATTCCACCAGCCTTGGTTGCCGGTCCATTTCTGGATCCAATTCAAGGTGCTCACGATAGTGTTTAAAGCCCGAAATGACTCAGGCCCCAAACATCTGAAAAACCGCCTCCTTCCCTACAGACCCTCTTGGGTCTTAAGATCAGCAGAGAGGACCCTCTTGTAGTTCCCCTGCCCTCAGAAGCTCAGAGTGGGGCTGGGAGAAGGAGTAATTTGTAGAGGTCCATATGCTGTGGAACTAGCTCCCCACAGAGGGGTATCCTTATACTGTTTTCAGAGAATGCTGAAAGACGTGCTTCTTTAGCCTTTGAGACATGTGATGTCTATTCTTAAAATTATTTTTAGTGTTTTATTTTAAATTGTTGTAACCTTTCCTGGGACCTTAGGCTGAAGGGTGGGTAACAAATTAACCACCACACCTTTCCCCTGCTCTAGTACATAAGAATAGGATTTATTAGTTAGTATACTTACTTGCAATGGTGCCTGACCACCAGACTATGTCAGTTAAATATGAAGTTCCTAGAGAAGAGAAGAAGAGAAGAATCAGAAAACAGAACTTCAACAATACCGAAAACCTTATCTGTATACAGTGGTACCTCGGGTTAAGTACTTAATTTGTTCTGGTGGTCTGTTCTTAACCTGAAACTGTTCTTAACCTGAAGCACCACTTTAGCTAATGGAACCTCCCACTGCCACTGCCGCCGCGTGATTTCTGTTCTCATCCTGAAGCAAAGTTCTTAACCCAAGGCTCTGGTCAGACCTCACCTGGAGTACTGTGTCCAGTTCTGGGCACCACAATTCAAGAAGGACACTGACAAACTGGAACGTGTCCAGAGGAGGGCAACCAAAATGGTCAAAGGCCTGGAAACGATGCCTTATGAGGAACGGCTAAGGGAGCTGGGCATGTTTAGCCTGGAGAAGAGGAGGTTAAGGGGTGATATGATAGCCATGTTCAAATATATAAAAGGATGTCACATAGAGGAGGGAGAAAGGTTGTTTTCTGCTGCTCCAGAGAAGCGGACACGGAGCAATGGATCCAAACTACAAGAAAGAAGATTCCACCTAAACATTAGGAAGAACTTCCTGACAGTAAGAGCTGTTTGACAGTGGAATTTGCTGCCAAGGAGTGTGGTGGCGTCTCCTACTTTGGAGGTCTTTAAGCAGAGGCTTGACAACCATATGTCAGGAGTGCTCTGATGGTGTTTCCTGCTTGGCAGGGGGTTGGACTCGATGGCCCTTGTGGTCTCTTCCAACTCTATGATTCTATGATTCTATGATTTCTGGGTTAGCAGAGTCTGTAACCTGAAGCGTATGTAACCTGAAGCGTATGTAACCCAAGGTACCACTGTACACTCTACAAATCACAAAATGCTGCCCTTTCTCCACATCAGGCCTGTGTCAAATCAAATAACTGGCCCTACTAGAACTTGGTGTATAAAAATGCAAAACATTATTATTCTAACAAGCCTACACACATCTACTCAGAAGTAAGTCCTATTACAGTATGTGGGGGTTGCTCCCAGGTATATGGGTATACGATTGCAGCCCAGCCCTGGTCACTTGTAGGGAAAAGAAGCAACCCTGCGCTTATGGTGTCATTCTCAGTGTTGTGACTATTAAATACAAGTATGTTCACTCTGCATCGTTTTGTAAAACAAAGGAAGAGATTTTGGAAAATAGCCTTTTTGTGACAATGTCAACCCACATCACAAAGGATGGTTTTTCTCTTTTATTTAAAGGCAGTTTAAGAAAAGGGTGTATTTGAGGTCTTCAAGGGGGGAGGGGAATAGGATAGATAAGTTTTGTCCCAGCCTCAGATGAAACATATGAACCAGCAAACTTGTTTTTAAGGTTTTGAACAGAGCAGGAAGTGACCTTCTGTAAACATGAAAGTAGAAACATAACTTTTCTCCCAGCAGTCTTTGAGCAGCATTTGAGCAAAGGATGTGTGTGTGTGGGGGGGGGTACATTACATTATACAACATTCAAAGTGGAAAACCACACCGAAATGAAAGGCTATCTCTTCATGGAAAAGCTGGCCCTATTATATCAGTGTCCAATTCTATAAACAAAATCCAGACAAACATCTGAACAGGTCATGTGCTTATTTTAGGATCCCCTCATGCAGAAGAGTGGCAGGAGCTACCAACTGGATCTTTAGAAAAACCAGACCTTTCATTTGATTCTCGTTTTAACTACAGTTACAAGAGAGTCTAATAACACAAGTTAAGGATTGCAGGAAATGAAAACTAGACATGTTATATCATACTGTCAGCTGATAGTCCTGCAGTTAAAGTAATCTGCTATATTTCAGGACACTCTGAGCTTAATATTATCAGGAACAATATGTTCTTAAAGCAGTGATCAGAAATAGTTTTATGAGGCACACCCAATATTTTGGGAGGAAATTCTAGCTACTCAAGTACTAAAAAAACCTCCTACACCCCAGTTGTTAAAAGAAGGGGTAGTGCAAGCAACCTACAATTATTATGCTGCGGTCTGTTTGTAACAAGGATGGGCAAAACTGTGGCCCTCTGGGTATGCCTACAAACTTCTGAACACTGACCATGCCGGCTATAGCCAATGGAAGTTTGAGTCCAGCAATATCTGGAGGCTAACAGATTCCTCACCTCTGATTTATCAACTTAACAGACCAATCCTACGCAGAGTTGAACATGTCTAAACCCATCCCCCAAAAACAACAACCCCAAACTAGTAGACTTAAGTCCATTTGGTTCCACATGATATTTGGGCCGCTTGGCTGCAATTCTGTGCATACTCTCACTTGGGAGAATCACCTTCCTGAGGCAGGACAAATCCAATACATCTGGCGGCCTCACATCAACTCCCACTGTGCCCCAATTCTGGCAACCATGTGTGCATGTAGATATATACCCTACTTTGGTTCAATCTACTGGTAAATAATATTATTAATGTGGTCTCCGACACCCACCAATGTTTAATTTGCTTAAGTCAGTGAAATGAAACAAAGTGAATTTTAGTACTTTTTGCCACCTTAGGTCTAATCACATAAAGAACTCGGGTAAGATTCCACTCCCTGCCAATCTTTCAGTCGCTAACATGCTATTAACATAAAAAGAGAGCAATATTGTTTTTAAGCTGGACATATTATACATGATCGTTTGACACATGTGAGTTACTTTGTCTGATTTGTTCCGTGAGCTGCCAGTCATCCTGGTAATTCTTCTTTCTGCCCTTGCACTTAAGTTATTCATCACAAACACCCAAATAAACTTTATATAACAGATGACAAGCTGCCGCCAGTCAGGAAACCAGGGAAATTTCCTATGTTGTCTTACAGCAAGGTCTTGTTTAGGTAGCAGAATCGGATGGTTTTGTAACAGGTCCGGGGGCAGACTGAGGGCAACAATGCCCATTCAGCCCTAGTTTCTGGAATGGAACAGCTTACATATTAGAAATGCCATGCGCCAGTATCATCCTCCTGCCTGTGTCTGATTTGAGGATATTGTTTCTGCTCACCTCAGGTGCTCCCACGAGAAAATACAGCAACCACTGGATCTAAGTTACACAAAAACTGCATGCTAACTGCAAAGAGTTGTGCTCTTCAAGTCTGGTCTGAGGAGTTTTATGCTCATTATACTTGTAGTAGAACTAATTATCACAGCAACAATCCAACGAATGAAGCAACTAGTTACATTCTCCCACGGAGGGGTGTGTGTGCCCGTTTTTCAAACTATGGCAGCCTGTACATGCCACATGGAAAAACATTCTTAAAATGGAAGGGATGTTCAAAAGCAATTTTGAATATACTATATGGTCCTGTGGTGTGTGTGTGTGAGAGAGAGAGAGAGACACACACAGAGAGAGAGATCCCACTGGAAATTCTAAAAGTTCTTCTCTGAATACCAACTCCTGTGGATTTTCTTCAGCATCCATACATTGCATTCATGATAATTCAAATTGCTTGCAAGTCCAGTGGGGGAGACCAGTCCTCCCCCACCCCCCTTTGTAAAATAGGAAAAAATAGGAAATCATAAACACTTAATGCCTAAGCAAGTTGCAAGACCTCAGGGTTACAACTTCCTCCCCACCGCTCCTGACATGTTTAGCTTCTTTACTAAACATTGTCACTTTCTGGAGGATAAAGCTTTTAAACTCCTCTGTGGAGTAAATCCCCTGGATCCATAACTCACAGAGTTTAAAAAACAAAAATAAAACTTTCAAACGGCGACACTGACAACACAGCAGTTTCCTTTTGGAAGAGAAACCTATTTTGGACTCAAAGGGTCGCCCCAGCCCACGGGGAGGAGTTGCAAAGACTGTAGCGGGAGGGGCTGGGCGGCCGACGGGGTTCAATTCAGGCACTGCCTGCAGCGGCCATGAACCTGCCCACAGGCTCCAAAGATGCTCTTCTTCAAGTGCAGACAAGGAGCAGTGCTACTACTGCATTGGACAGAGATTTCTCTCCCCCTCCCCTCGGTCACATTCATGCCCACACACAGCCGCACCCCCTCCCTCCAACACCCAACTCCTAGGTGTGATGGAGCATAGGAATTAATGAACATGATGCCTGTTAGACGAGATAGGATCGGATAGCAGGGAAATCATGGAACCCCTGAACAGCATTGGGGTGCTAGGCAGGAACACAGGGGCTGGCGAGGATGTGTTTTGAAGCATGGGGTGCGCCCCCCCACCTCCACACTGGAGGGGAGGAGGTGGTCCTGGGTGCAAATAATAACCGACCCACAACCGTGGTCCAGGAAGAGGGATCGGGGCGAAAAGGCCCGTAGGAGGTGTGTGCCCCCCCCCCAAAATGCCCGCCCCCTACCTCGTCCTCTAGCGCGCACGATCCCTTTCTTTTGCAGCACAAACGTGGATCCATTCACCAGGCTGGAGACCACGGCCACACTGAGACCCAGCGACACCGCCGCGGGGCCCGGATTGGGGGAGCCCCCGTCCCCCGCCGCAGCGACCGTCATCCTCATGTCCGGGCGGCGGCGGTGGTGGTGGTGGTGCCAACCCCGAGGAGGACGTCCAGCGCCTCGCCGACCCGGCTCCTTCTCCGCGTTCCTGAAACCGGCGGCTGATCTCTCCGCGGGATCCGCCCTGAACTACGGAGCTCCTCCTCCAGTTGCTGCTGTTGCAACTGAGATCTCAGCGCCCTCTGGCACCAAAAGCCCCGCAGTCCAAATTTGAGCGGTTGTTGCTCCTGCCTGGCTCTGCCCCCCGGAGATGGACGGGAGGGGACCACGACGACGAAGAAGGTCCGTTTCCAGCATCAGCGCCCCCTCTGCAAGTTGCTGAGCGGCCCGGGCTCTGCACCATGACATCATGGCGTTGCACCATGACGTCATGCCCATGCGGGCTGGTGACGTCGATGGGGAGCCGCAAGCGGAGATTCAGCCGCCTAGGAAGGGAGGTTGCCGCCGAGAAAGGGCGTTGCCGGCCGTTGCTCTTTTAGGAATGTGTACATTATTTCTGTTTTTTTAGGTAGGCTCTGTTGAACTCCATGGGGTTGACCTGCAGAGGATTGCGCTGTTGGTGGTACAATTTGTTGAAAAGTTTGTGTTGTGGGTGTGTTCATGATTTAGCAGTCAGGCTTACTGAGGAACCAAGCCCCTAAACATTCAAATAGCCTTATTTTCAGCGGGAATTGTTTAGCAACTTCAGTGTGATGTATTGAGAGGGTTAAAAATAATAATTCACAGGCAGAAATACCTGACACATTACTTTTTTATTTGCATTAAAAGAAAACAACCTTGGTAAAAACAAAACTTTCATTGACCAAGGGTTTGGGGTGGGGGGAGAGGGGTTCCCACGGGTCAACCAGCCATAAATCAGAAGACTATTCTTATAACATGCTCTACATATCTTAAGCAAGTGGGATTCCATTCAGCTACAAAACTCATTGGGTGACTTTGGATCAGTCGCTGCCTCTTTGCCCCATCATTTTCGCTGAAACTAACCTAGTTACAAAGTGATCACTACCTGATAGCTTCCCTTGACTAGATTACCAGCTGTTGTGGCACACAACTTTTATAATGTCTGAACGACTTGATGTGTATTAAATTTGTCTCACAGTGTTTTCTTTTCTTTTTATTACTGTACTTCTCGTGCTTTCTTCCAGTGATTAATGTAGGCACTTCTCTCCCTTTCCTGCAGCTTTCCCAATTTGTCAACATCCTTCTTGAATTAATGGTACTCACAAAATAAATACAATGATATACAGTAGTGGTTAGAATTTCAGACTAGAACCGAGGAGACCCGAGTTCAAATTCCCACTTAGCAGTCAAGTTAACTGTGTGCCTTTGGGTCAGTCACTGTCTCTCAGCCTTACCTGCCTCACATAGCTGCTGTGATGATGAAATAGGGAAGGGAAAGAGAACCATGTTTAACAGGAATGGGAACGTTGTTGGTTTCCTTATGTTGTCTGAATCCAGCTCCCACCAGCCTCAGCCCACATGGCCAGTGGTCAAGAATTATGTGAGTTGAAGGGTACCAGGTTCCTCAACACTGATGTATGTCAGCCTGCTTTCATTATTCAGATCTAGCAACACAACAGCAAGGGCAAATGCACATGGGCAAGCCTTTCAGATAACTTCGCAATCCCACCAAATATGCATTTGTTCCCTACAAAGTATGGTTGTATGATGTCGTTGCTGCCAAAAAGAAATGATTGCAGTGACGTTTTCTTCCATCAAGCAAATTAATTTGCCTAAAATAAATTAGAGGTCAGAGCACTGATCCCAACATTTGGCAACGGTAATGCATGCACCAGTCTAGAACATTTGGCTGATTTCCATCAGTTCTAGCCACTTAAACACAACCATTTTGAAAAGTATGAAAAAGTTAGTTCCGTGGTGCAAACCAGAGCAAAGCAGGTTCCCACAATATTGCAGGTGGAAGTGTTTCTACTTGGTGGCTGTTTCCCACAGTAGCCCCTTCGGTTCTACCAGCATGCACAGATCAGCTTTCCCCACAATGTTAGCCTCCATTAGGCATTGCTAACAATGTTTGGTGGTGTCAGTGGCATAGAAATGAATCACATTATAGAGATGGGTCCAGGATACATGAAAAGCTTGCTGTGAATAGCTGCTGTAGTAAGAAATTTAAAAAGTCACCATACAGTGACCATATTATGAGAAGTGATATTTGGAGCCCAATCTTACACAGGATTACTTAGAAGTAAGCCTCACCAATTTGTTGTTGTTGTTTAGTCATTTAGTCGTGTCCGACTCTTCGTGACCCCATGGACCAGAGCACTCCAGGCACTCCTGTCTTCCACTGCCTCCCGCAGTTTGGTCAAACTCATACTGGTAGCTTCGAGAACACTGTCCAACCATCTCATCCTCTGTTGTCCCCTTCTCCTTGTGCCCTCCATCTTTCCCAACATCAGGGTCTTTTCCAGGGAGTCTTCTCTTCTCATGAGGTGGCCAAAGTATTGGAGCCTCAGCTTCACGATCTGTCCTAGTGAGCACTCAGGGCTGATTTCCTTAAGAATGGATAAGTTTGATCTTCTTGCAGTCCATGGGACTCTCAAGAGTCTCCTCCAGCACCATAATTCAAAGCATCAATTCTTCGGCGATCAGCCTTCTTTATGGTCCAGCTCTCACTTCCATACATCATTACTGGGAAAACCATAGCTTTAACTATATGGACCTCACCAATTTAAAATACATTAATTCCAAGTAAGTGTGTCTAAAATTGCAGGACTAGTTGAAATCAATAGGACTTTAGAACATAGTTAGGCTAAATCAATCAGTATTAACAGGAATAAGGCGCTTATTTTCTCTGCATTGTACCCTATGTGTTTCGCTTGTGCAATTATGGCAAGAAGAGCTAAGTCTTTGGCAATCCATCCAGGTGCTACTTTGGAGGCTGGAAAAGCAAAGTATTTTACTTTCCTAACTGCTCATTCTAGAAGATAGAGCTAATATCGCCTGCCTGGAAGGGGAAGTTAATTAAAATGTTGGCCAGATATCTACTTATAAGATGCATTTGCATTGCTGCTTTCAGTCTGAAGAGGATTCTGAAATATGTTACATTAAGCACTGTGTCAACAGTGCCAGCCTGTTGGACGAACAAAACATTTGTCCTTGGCACTGGCTGGAGAAGCTATGCAGTCATCTCCTATTCCTCTCCATCTCCAATTGGTTCTTTCCCTGGGGACTTATCCAGTGCTTACACTGGGAGGGGAGTAGAAGTAGGATGGTTTCATTCCAAATTGTGCCAGACTCAGTCATATCCTCTGAAGTGGGATGACAGTTCACACAATCCTACTCCACTTTGAGCAGTGGATTTATTCTCAAGGACAATAATGATAGTACTGTTACACGCCACCCCAACCCCTGAGTGATGTGAGAATCTATGGGTCCAAGCACTTAGCCAGAGTTTGTGTTTCCTTTGGAAAGACTGTGGTATCTTTGTGATACATGGTTTATTTTCACATATATACGAGCTTACAGTGGAGGGCTTAAAATCATTACACTCCCAAGAGAGTCCCGTTTCTCCCACTGCTGCAGTCTCTGATTCGAACAGGCAGCCCACATTATGGTCCACCCCCTGCAATTGCTGCATTTAACAGACTGACACCTTTTTCACTAGATCGTGCCACAGCTACCTGAAACTTCCCCCTAACAAAAATTCTGGCATTTCTTACTATTTCAGAGCTCTGGGTGGGGCTTCATCCATCTGCTGGCTGGCAGAGAGTCTCTGTTGTGCTGATGGCCATTCTCCCTGTGTTTATTATTCTCTGCTAATGGTTCACCTCTCGAGCAATCTCCAGCTATTACAAGTTTGACTTTTAGTTTAACTCTTCAAGCATTGATTAAATTCTAACACTTAATGGAATGCAGTAACACAAACATCCTGTCTCCGTCACTTCCCACTCTGTGGAGTCAAAACATATACCGTCATGGAATAGACAAAAATCCCATGACTGCAATAATGGAGCAGGAATTATAACATGAAGTAGCACTTTCGTTTGTCTGTCCTGAATCTTCTAACACTGCACTGAGGTTTCATAAGTAGAATGTGATCCTAGAAATAAAAGGGAGAGCAACAATGTAGAAAAACCCAATCTGAGTTTAAAAAGTAATTCTTGAAAGATGCAGAAACATCTTTATAACTAACAAACCAGGAACCATAATTCTTCAACAGTTGAAGAGTGGCTGTATCATCAAAAAGTTCTCAGTGCATCTCAGACTGGGAAGCCCATTAAAATGAATGGAAATTGCACAGCAGACAGCTTGGTGGATTGATCCCTCAGACTTTTATCATCATCAGTAAACAATCCAATACACAAATTGAGTCATTTTTCACTCCAGAAATGTGTTTTAAGATTTAGTCAGCTTGTTTTCATGACTCAGGGAATTTCTCCCTGTTATTTGTCATGGTATTTTTTGAAAGTCACCCAGATGGTTATGCAGTATGTGCAATTTGTGTGTCCTTCACTATTTTACCAAGCTACGAAAGTACAGTTTCATAATTTGCAGAAGTTTTGTCCCTGACACAGAAACTCCAGTCATCTTGAAAACATCCTTAATGTGAATCAAAATAAATAATGCAATGCAAAAAAAGAAGAAGCTCTTTTTCAAACAGGACAAGAATAGCATATTGAAAAAATATTCTCTTGCGTTTTTCACATTTGTCTTAGAAATGCTCATGGGCTTACTCTTATTTCATTTACTGTGCCATAGTCTGATTTTCCATCCTTAAAAGGAAGTTCAAAGTTTATTGCAACTTCAAAAATATATGCAACACAAAAATTATCCCAACCAAACAATACATCTCCATTTATCCCTTGGTAGCTACTGTCAAGCCTTTAAATCATATGTCACAAATTAAAAGTGAACACTGTCCTAAACCGTTCAGTTTTCACATGCTTCCTGAGTAGAAAGTATATACTCTGGAAAACTTCCTTGCAGATAGTGCACTGCTCAAAATTATTGTGCACTGCTCAAAATTCCCAGCTCTGTATCTTCATGCATATATGGAAGTTGAAGATGGTCTTACCCAGGGGTCAGCAACCTTCTTCAGCTGTGGGCTGGTCTATATTTTGAAAAATAAATAAATGAACAAATTCCTATTCCCCACAAATAACCCAGAGATGCATTTTTAAATAAAAGCACACGTTCTTCTCATGTAAAAACACCAGGCAGGCCCCACAAATAACCCAGAGATGCAGTTTAAATAAAAGGACACATTCTACTCATGTAAAAACATGCTGATTCCGGGACCATCCACGGGCTGGATTGAGAAGGCGATTGGGCCGCATCAGGTCCCCAGGCCTTAGGTTGCCTAACACTGGTCTTACCTACTTGATATTGCCGTGAGGTTTTTTGTTTGTTTGTTTGTTTTGGTAGGGGGGTAGACCGTATGCCAAGATTATTGTAATTTCTGGGAGGCAACAGGCTGGGGAACAATAGAGTTAGAGTGATGTTTGATTTTTGTTTGAATCCAAGGCTCTCTTGGGATGTGAAAGCTGTGAATCCCTCCATTGTAGGCTCAGGTTGTATATATGTGTAAATAAACTATATATCATAAAGATACCAGTATCTCTGCTGTTCCTCATTCCAAAGGAAATATGAACCTAGGTTAAGCACCTAGTACTTAGTGGTAGTAGTAGTAATAATAGTAATACTCTTACATTCTTGAAGATTTCAAGGGTTTTGCAATTCTATTTTTTTTTTTTTATAATAATTTTTATTACATTTTTTCCAAATTACAGAGAAAACAAAAAGAAAGACAGAGCTAAAGAAAAAAAGGAAGAAAAAACAGAAAATCTCAACCATTTCGACAACTTATTTCAAATTTCCATTGGACTTCCCCACATCTCCCACATGAGTGCATTCTTGATAATAAAATTTGCCAGCAAATTATACCCTTATTTCATGTGTTTCTTTACATTTTCAGTTGCAATTTAAGTTTAAATCTCTTATTCTCCAATTACTCTAAAAATATAACATAATATCCTTTTTACCCGTTTAAACTTTGATTCTTTCATGAATATTGTCAGTTTCATAGATAATTAAATTTCATTGCTGGGGCTAACGTTCCCCATCATACGACGTCTTATGTTTCATACAACTTATAATACTTCTGCAAATAGTCTTTAAATTTTTTCCAGTCCTCCTCCATTGCCTCTTCTCCCAAGTCTCGGATCCTTGCAGTCATCTCGGCCAGTTCCATGTAGTTCATCAATTGCGTCTGCCAGTCCTCCAGTGTGGGCAAATCTTGGGTCTTCCAATGCTTAGCAATAAGGATTCTTGCTGCTGTTGTAGCATACATAAAAAAAGTTCTATCCTTTTTTAACACCTTCTGGCCGACAATGCCCAGAAGGAAGGCCTCTGGTTTCTTGGGGAAGGTGTACTTAAACACCTTTTTTAACTCGTTATAAATCATTTCCCAAAAGGCCTTCAATCTTGGACAAGTCCACCAGAGGTGAAAGAATGTCCCTTCAGCCTCCTTACATTTCCAACATTTATTGTCAGACAAATGGTATATCTTAGCAAGTTTGACTGGGGTCATGTACCACCGGTATACCATTTTCATAATGTTTTCTTTCAAGGCATTACATGCCGTAAATTTCATACCGGTGGTCCATAACCTTTCCCAGTCTTCGGACATAATATTGTAACCAATGTCTTGAGCCCATTTTATCATGGCTGACTTAACTGTCTCATCCTGAGTGTTCCATTTAAGCAGCAAGTTGTACATTCTCGATAATACCTTGGTCTTTGGTTCTAGCAACTCTGTCTCAAGTTTCGATTTTTCCACCTGGAATCCTACCTTTTTATCTAGCTTAAAAACCTCATTAATTTGGGCATAGTGTAACCAATTTTGCACCTTATCCTTTAGTTTTTCAAAGCTCTGCAACCTCCAATTACCTCCGATGTTTTCTATTATTTCCCAATATTTCGGCCAATGTGCCTCCATATTGGCTGTTTTCCGAGCTTTGGCCTCTATTGGTGAGATCCACCTCGGAGTTTTACTTTCCAATAAGTCTTTGTATTTTTTCCAGACCATATATATTGCTTTCCTGACAATATGGTTTTTGAACATTCCATATGTTTTCCCCTTGTCATACCACAAATACGCATGCCAACCTAACGAATTGTTAAAGCCTTCCAGATCTAGGACATCAGTGTTTTCCAATAAGATCCAATCCTTCATCCAGCAGAAGGCCGCAGCTTCATAGTATAACCTTAAGTCCGGCAGGGCAAACCCCCCTCTCTCCTTTGCATCAGTTAGTATTTTAAACTTTATTCGGGGCTTTTTGCCCTGCCAGACGAACCTAGAAATATCCCTCTGCCACTTTCCAAAACATTCCACTCTGTCCACGACCTGCAAGGCTTGAAACAGAAACAACATTTTTGGCAAAACGTTCATTTTTATAACTGCAATTCGGCCTAACAAGGATAATTTCAGTCTTGACCAAATTTCAAAATCTTTTTTAACCTCTGACCAGCATTTTTCATAATTATCTTTGAATAGATTCAAATTCTTAGAAGACAGATTAACCCCCAGGTATTTCACTTTTTTGACAATGTTTAGTTCTGTTTCCCTCTGGAACCCCTCTGTTTCAATAACCGTCAAATTTTTCCCTAACACCTTAGTTTTTTGTTTGTTCAACTTAAAACCCGCCACCCGACCAAATTTCTGAATCAATTCCAAAACTCTTTTTGTACTAGGTTCTGGCTCCTGTAATGTTAAAACCAAGTCATCTGCAAATGCTTTCAGTTTATATTGTTTCGCTCCGACCCGTATTCCTTGTACCTGCCGATCCTCCCTTATCATATTCAGCAAAACCTCCAGAACCGAAATAAACAACAGAGGGGATAGGGGGCACCCCTGGCGTGTTCCTTTTTCAATATGAAGTTCTTCTGTCACCACATTGTTCACTATCAACTTAGCTTTTTGTTCTGAATAGATTGCCTCTATTCCATTCTCAAACCCCCTTCCCACTCCCATCCCTTCCAAGTTTTTCTTCATAAATTTCCAAGAAATGTTGTCAAAGGCCTTCTCCGCATCAATAAAAATTAACACTGCTTTGGTGTTAATATTTGTTTGTAAAAGTTCCAGAATATCGATAATGTTCCTGGTGTTGTCAAACAAATGTCTGCCTGGGAGAAAGCCTGCTTGGTCCTTATGAATTACTTCATTTAATACTTTTTTAAATCTATTAGCTAAAACATCCGCAAATATTTTGTAATCCACATTTAGGAGTGAGATGGGTCGGTAGTTCTTAAGTTGAGTCTTTTCAGTTTCCACTTTAGGTATCAGTGTGATGAATGCTTCTTTCCACGTATCTGGTGCCCTCCCTCCCCCCATAATCTGGTTACAAACCTCCATTAATGGTTGTATCAAGTAGTCTTTTAAAGTCTTATAGTATTTGGAGGTGAGTCCATCAGGGCCTGGAGATTTGCCTAGCTGCATATTCTGAATGGCATCCTCAATTTCCTGTTGTGTTATTTTACAGTTCAAGATTGATCTCTTTTCTTGTGATAATTCTGGAAGGCCGTTTTCTTTCAAAAATTGTTCTATCTCAGTCGCATCCTCGGATCCTTGTGTATACAATTTTTTAAAATATTTCTGGAAACACTTTCTAATTTCTCCCGGTTTCTGAATGTTCTTTCCTTCAACTTCTAGATTGGTAACATAATTTAATTTTTGTCTCTTTTTCAACTGCCAAGCTAGCAGTTTCCCACATTTATTCGCCGACTCAAAAGATCTTTGTTTCATTTGTTTAATCTTCCATTCCACTTCTTGATTAATCAGTTTCGCATATTGTGACTGGTGGAATTTAATTTCTCTTAAAGTCTCCTTTGATTTTGGGTTTAATCTTAATTTTTTCTCACCATCTCTTATCTTCTCCAATATCTTATCCTTTTTACCATTCCAGAACTTTTTCTTGATCGTATTCTGTTGTATCAGAAACCCTCTCATAACAGCTTTACTCGCGTCCCAGATTATTCTTTTTTCCACCGAGGTATTCAAGTTAATTTCAAAATAGTCCTTTAAAGCTTTTTGGGCCTTCTTTACAATCTCTTGATCTCTTAGCAAGTTGTCATTCATTTTCCATCTGAAGGAATCGGCAGTAGTTAGTCTCATTTCCATTTTCAAAGCGTTATGGTCGGAGCATGTCTTTGGGCAGATTTCTATTTTTATAGTCTTAGGTGCCAGCCCTCTAGTTGTCCAAATTTGGTCGATTCTTGTCCATGACAGATGGGCCTCAGAAAAGAAAGTTCCTTCTTTACCAAGGGGGTTTCTCGTCCTCCATAAATCAATTAAATCCATATTGTCAGTTAATTCAAAAAAGGTTTTTGGTAGTCTTCCATCTTTGGTCAAATTCTGGTTCTGTGACTTATCCATAAAAGTAGAGACAACCCCATTCATATCTCCCATCATAATGATGTTAGAATAGTCCAGATAGTCCAGTAATGTCTCATGCAGCTTCTTGTAAAATTCTGATTTCCCCTCATTTGGTGCGTAGATTCCTAATATCAATATTTTCTCTCCTTGGGTCGATATTTCAATAGCCAGGATTCTTCCTTGTTCATCTTTGAACAAGAATTTTGGTGAAAGGTTCTCCTTGGCGTAGATCACCACGCCTCTCTTTTTAACTCTGTCTGATGAAATAAATTCTTGGCCTAATCTTTTATTTATTAACACCTTCTTGTGTAACCTGATCACATGAGTTTCTTGCAAACAAATTATATCCAAATTTTCTTTCTTTAGAATATGGAAGATCCTTTTGCGTTTTTCTGGGGAATTCGCGCCATTAATGTTCCAACTATACAGCTGCAGAGACATCCTGTATCGATCTGTTGTTACTCTTTATTGGGTGTCTTCTTTTTTGTCCGGGTCCGAAGGTGGTGGCTCTTTCCCAGACTCTGGTGGTGGCCAAATAGCTGCTGCTCCTTTCTGCAAGTCTTCTCCGTTGTCGTGTAGGAACTTCTGGCTATCCTCTTTCGTTTTGATTTTTATCTTCTTTCCTTTGTATTTGAATGAAAGGCCTTGTGGAAACTCCCACCTGTATGGTATTCCGTTACCTCTCAAAAGTCCAGCTAGGTCAGTATAGTTAGATCTGAGATCCAGTAATTGCTTAGGGATGTCCTTGTAGATTTGTGCTCTTCTGTCCTGTATCACAAGTGCTTTGTTAAAATGTAGGTCAAGTAGCTTGTCTCTCTCCTGTTTAGTCCTTAAGATGATCAAACAGTCTCTAGGCCTGTCTTTTCCAACGACTCTTCCCAATCTAAATGCAGTTGTTATTTTAAAGTCTGTGTCTTCATTAATACCCCAGAATTTAGAGAATTCTGCTGTTAGAAAACCTATCAAGTCCTCTTTCTCAATCTCTGGGATAGAGCGTAATCTCAGATTATTTTCCTTGTTTCGCAGTTCCACCAAAGACAGGTAGGCCTGCTGGTCTGTAATATGTTTGTGGAGCGGTCTTACCTCTCCTTTCAGTTCCTCCACTCCTTTTGCTGCGGCCTCTGCTTTTTGGTTCGCAGCCTCCGCCAATTTCCGATTTTCAGATGTTGCGTCGTTTAGATTTCCAATGTCTTGTGAGTGCTTAGCCACCTGTTCTGAAAGTTTGGTAATTGAGGATGTGGCTAAATCAATTTTTGCAGTTTGGTCATCCACTTTTTTGTTCAAAATTGCAAATTGTTGTAACATTTCCTCTAACAAAGTGTTAGACCCTCCAGATGCCATATCCTCACCTGTTAATTGTTCAGCTTCTTCAGCTAGAGTTGTTGGCGAGGGTGCAGTCTGCAAGACGGCAGGGACTGAAGATCTGCGTCCCTGAGAAAATAGGGTTGTTTGTGTCAGTTTGCCTTTCCCTGCCTTCGACGCAGCTCTTGTTTTTACTCTGTCGCTCATTCCCCACCTGTCTTTGGAAATATGAACCTAGGTTAAGCACCTAGTACTTAGTGGTAGTAGTAGTAGTAGTAGTAGTAATAATAGTAATACTCTTACATTCTTGAAGATTTCAAGGGTTTTGCAATTCTAAAGTTTTAAAGATCTATTTGTTCATTTATTGATATACTCTGTTACCTAATTTATTTTGATACTGGTTTTGTATTTTTATGGCTTTGGATTGAACTTTAATGCATAATTTTTATTTGAAGCTGTCCAATAAATGTTTAACTAAACAATGCTAAATTGATCTCTGTTTGCTCCTTCAGTTAGTTTCATATTTTATTACTTTGATACTTTGATACTTTGTCAGTATCCTCCTAGGGTCTAAAACCTATTTGTTTGCAGTGTTGTTTGGTAGCCCTTAGGGTGTTAATAAATTAACATATTTCCACATGCTTTAACAGGACAAGGTGTTTGTTAAGGTATGTGGATCCCAGACTGTTTTGTTCCTGATGCTATCAGTTCCAGCAAAATTTTGTGTTTTATCTGAGAACAGATTTGTGGCCTGCAAATTGTAGAGTCACAGAATTTAACACAATAGTGGGCAGGGAGCCTGTAGAGACTTACTGGTAGGTTCCATCTGTTGAGAGACAAAGAGAGAGAGAGAGAGAGAGAGAGAGAGAGTGTTAAGGAAGCAAATATTATTTTGATTCGTAAGGATCAGCATGAACTAAAAACTACAGAACTGATATCAGGTAAATGCCATGGAAGATTGCACCAAATCTTAATTATCACCAAGGTTGATTTCTAATATTCCAAGTCAAATGCCATTTTCTTTCAAATGCTCTAGACTTTAGAGTTTAAAATGGCAAAATGGTCCTAAACAAGAGAACAATGACTGCCTTGTTCTGGAATGAATAGTTCTGCCTTGCTGTTACAGAAGTTGCTTTGTTTTGCCTTCATGCACCATATAATTATCAGTACCCTCTGCTAAAGCAAAATAGATTATCTATACTTTGGTCCTATTTCATAATTTCAATGCCGTCAGTGTGGCCTCTAAGCACCATTCCACTGTCAATAAAAATAGCTTGCTAATCTATAAAAAAATATTCTTGGAACCTTAGCTTCCATTACAAACACTGATGAACACTCATGTGATTTAAGGTAAGTTACAAATTAATATCCTTTATTTCAGGTGAAAGCAAACGGCAACAAGCTATTCTATCCATGCTTACTCAGAAGTAAGTCCCATATAGGGCTGAAACAGACATGCAGATATACTGTAATTTGTATGTAAGACCAAGGGGAATACTTTCAGGGCAAGGACCAGTGTGTGAGAGTGTGGAGTATTTAACTCCTCACATGTCCACTGATTATTTCCTGTAAATGCCCCCTAAAGTTATTTCCCTCAGCCCCAGCCATAATTAAATAAGTTTCAGGGTTTGGAGGAGCTATCTACAGTACAAATTAGCAAGAGAAGAAAAGTGTTCAAGCAATCTCCTCCCATTTAACAATTCTCTTCTGCAAGTGCCCTCACCCACCAACATTATTGGGAGAAACCCAGGAGTTGGTGTGTGTGTCTCTCAGCATTTCCTCTGTTCTGCCTTATTCAGTTTACTCTCAAGAATGAATAGAACTGCAGCCTCAGCAAAACTTTTTTTATAGTTCCACCATATGTATACCTGCTTTGGAGTGGGACCTTCTTCTGAGTAAATATGAATACAGCCACATATAGCTGTAATAGAACAGAAAGAGGTTTAAAGAAACACAACTACAGCATCATCTTATATGGCAGAGAGCCTTCTTGGTAGTGGCGCCCGCCCTGCGTAATGCCCTCCCATCATATGTCAAGGAAATAAACAACTATCTGACTTTTAGAAAACATCTGAAGGCAGCCCTGTTTAGGGAAGTTTTTAATGTTTGATGCTTTATTGTATTTTTAATATTTTGTTGGGAGCCATCCAGAGTGGCTGGGGAAACTCAGCCACATGGGCGGGGTATAAACAATATTATTATTATTATTATTATTATTATTATTATTATTATTATTATTATTAGTGAGGCCAGTGGGTGAGTCCAAACGTGTATACTGTCAGTTCTCCAATTCTATTATACATAATGGCTTTCTGCAAGTGTCAGATGATTCTATGTTTCTATGTGTAGGGCTACAATGATATAGCTAGCTGTGCAAGCGGACACAGGAACTACATATGAGTTGTTGTCTCCAGTTCTGTCTCACACATCATCCTCTCCCATTTTGCTTTCTGAATGAGGTGTGTAGTGTACCCAGCAAACGTGGCTGTTCTTGCTGCAGCAGGTGGATCCATGCTCCTACACCAATGCTTGCAAAACCAGTACAGTACTGCTCTTGGGCAACAAGCTGCCCTAATCCCCAGTCCTGCATAGTGATATAGATTTGACTCTTATATTTTTTAATTTAGGTATTGATATTTTAATGAAACATTGTAAGGCAACATTTTAATTCCACTGGTGGCGCTGTGGGTTAAACCACAGAGCCTAGGACTTGCCGATCAGAAGGTCGGCGGTTCGAATCCCTGTGACGGGGTGAGCTCCCGTTGCTCGGTCCCTGCTCCTGCCAACCTAGCAGTTTGAAAGCACGTCAAAGTGCAAGCAGATAAATAGGTACCGTTCCGGCAGGAAGGTAAACGGCGTTTCCATGCGCTGCTCTGGTTCGCCAGAAGCAGCATAGTCATGCTGGCCACATGACCCGGAAGCTGAACAATGGCTCCCTCAGCCAATAAAGCGAGATGAGCGCTGCAACCCCAGAGTCGGCCATGACTGGACCTAATGATCAGGGGTCCCTTTACCTTTTAGCACCTCACTGATCTGTTTAGCAAACACATACCATGTACAGTAGTTGGGTTATTCTGTCTGCTTTAGTGTAGTTCTGAAGCTTTCCTTTCAACCCAGCTCCACCCGCCTGTCAAAATTGGTTGGAGGCAGGAATGCTTCTGATCTGAATACCAGTTGTTGGGAGCCACAGGAGGGGAGAGTGCTATTGTGTTCAGGTCCTGTTTGCAGGCTTTACATAGGCATCCGGCTGGCCACTTTTGAGAACAGGATGCTGGACTAGATGTGCCATTGGCCTGATCCAATTCTCCCACCTCTACACAAGTTAAGTCCATCCTCAGTTTATCTTCTTGCTTCAAAGATTTTATGGGAGATGCATCCCTGCCTTATTTATCCTGATGGGGGCAGGGGGCAAGTAAGAGGCAGTTGGCAAGAGCAAGAGTTGGCATCATGGTACTGAAGGTGGATAGAACACATTTATTTTTTTTTAGCGGGGTGGTGGTGGTACATATATTTGCTGAGTGTGAAAAATAACCCCCAAATGTAGCCTTACGTCGTTTTGCTCTTGCAATTTATGTTAAATGGCATACTAAACGTTAGCCACCAAAAATGGGAGAAATTAGAGGACTTCGGTGACGAAACAACTTGCATCTGGGAGGATCACTGCTACCATCAAGACTAACTGTTCTATATAATAATTGTGAAGCGTTCTTTTCTCTTTGCCTCTTCAGAGTTATACATGCAATGGGGATTTTTCCTCCCCATTTTCTTGGGCTGAAATATGCGCCTCCATTGTCCCACAATCCGTTTTATGGGAAAGGCAAGCCCGATATATATAATATATAAACACGACAGCACTATTCCGACGTAAAACCCGCAGAACTGGAGGCAGCGCTAGAGAAAGCCACCGCAATACACCTGAAAGGAAAGACCTGCCATCGGAAAACCAGCACCGAACGGGCGCTCCTGCAGCCGCTCCCCTCCCCGCCTTCGCCCCCTGCCGCCGCAAAAGCAAGCAACTCCTATGGTAACCGGAGCCCTTCTCGCCATTTCCTCTCTATGGCTTCCCCCCCACCCGCTCTGCTCCGGAGAGGAAAGGCGAGGTATCCCTGGGAGCGGATTGGCTGGAGCTTGCCCGGCAGCTGCGACCTGATTGGGCGGAAGGGGGACTAAGCGGTGTTTCCCTTTTAGCCCGCCCCGCTAGCCTCCATCCGGTTTGGCTAGGGATGTGGGGAGGGGGAGAGCGGACAAGGAGGAGGGAGAGGGGGGGTATTAGTTGGAGCTGCGCGGGGGCCTGACAGGACAGCTGGAGCCGCCGCCAACTCCCGCGCGGAGCAGGCGAGGCTGCTGGGCAGGTGAGTGTGGGGGTTGCGGGTTCCGGGGGCGGCGGCAGCGCCCCCCTAGACACCCCCCCCGCCGTCTCCCTGGAGCCCGAAAAGCAGCAGCAAGAGAGGGAGGGGCGAGCTGGGCCTCTGCGTGCATCGATAGAGGTTGGGAGGGCGGTCAGTTCACCTCCCTGTTCGGAGGCTGGGGGCGTCCTTGGGATGGAGGCGGCGGCGGCTGCGGGGTCTGTGCATGATTTAGGTACGTGCATGTGTGGCTTCGGTGTATTTAGAGGTAACCTGCCGCATGCATGCAAGCAGAGATCCCAGTTCCTCCACGCACCCCTTGTGTCTCTCCTGACAGGCGCAACATGAAAGATCTGGCATAAGCAACGCGTGGTGGGGGGACGGGACACGACGGACGCTTGAACATGGTGGCTCCCCTTTTCGAAGGGAGCTTGGGCAGGGTCGCATGGTGGGCTCCTTTTTATGGTGGGTGGGCTTGCGGGGAATGGATGCAAGGAGGGATTTTGCGCCTGCTTTTGGACGGGGAGAAGGTTTAAGGGTGCAAACGGGTGTGTGAGAGTGTATACGTATGGGGAAATATAAATATATATGTATATGTTCATGGCTTCCTCTTAGAGAAGAGAGAGGGGCTTGGGTGCATATTGATCCACAAACAGCCCCCTCCTCCTCCTCCAGCCCGCCGGTGTTGGTTTTATTCTTTTGTTTTCAGAGATGGCCTCAGAGCAGGCAAGCAGAAAACTGTTAAATTGTAGCCTTGCTTGGTTTTAGATCATCCCTCCCCCCCCCCCCCGAAACCACACATTTTTGGTTAGTTTCCGGCTAGCGGAGAGGCAACTGGAGACAGACAGCAAAATGTGTGTTTATGATGACAGTAGGTCCTGCTTGTCATGGAAGTTCGTTGGTGTAGTTGGGAAAATAATTGGGTGTAGGGGGGAGACGTGGAGAGTTTTTTCTTCATCTTTCCATGTTAAACTGGCTATCTCCCTTTACTACTCCTTCAACGTGCTTTTTTCAGGGTGTGGAGGGATGAATGGTTTGGGTTGGTTGGCTTGTATAATCGTAGATCAATTATTTATTTCATGCACCAGTCACAAGTCTGAAAGATAGCAGCAGCACAGGTCTCTCACAGTGTTGCATGGTGCAATAGCGGAGGATGTTTTCGACTTCTGGTCTGGGAGGAGGCTTGTATGGGGTAAACAGCACTCTTGTAAACAGAGTACTAATGCTCTTGATTCCCTGCCTATAAATGCTTTGTATTTCATAGCTCCAGCCTGTTGTAGTGAGTCTTCTCTTTCTATGAATAATGGTTGTTAAAGAAGATGGAAACCATATGGTTGCGTGTGTGCAGATACAGTTATATGTAGATACTGTACTTTCATTGCTTTTAGTAACACACACACAAACATTTTGTGACAGATTGTCCAGCCAGCTGAAAAGACTGATTTGAAAAGGGAAGATGTCTTCTGAATCTTTTTGTTTGGCTGCTCAGACCCGGTTTGATTCCAAATGGCTGAAGACAGACTTACAGGTAGGAACTCCTCTTTAGTGTATATAATAATATGATGTGTGTCTGTGTAACTTGATACAATGCAATCTATTCTGCTAATCAAAAAAACAGAGCCAGGAGATTGTGTATAATTCGCTTGTTAATTTCATACTGACCTGACAATTGCACAATAGAGGTGAAATATATTTTTGTGATATTGGAGATGTAGAATTTTGTTTACAGCTGGATTGAATTACATTTTATGTTTTCTGCTGAATGTTTCAAATGGCTAATTCTTTCTAAAGTAGACGGTATCTTAAGGTGTGCATCATAAGATTACTATAAATAGTTTTGGTGTCTCGCTCACTTGATTTATATATAGAAACTCTATGCTACTCTAGACTATGGAAATCCGATGAATTGTTATAGTTAGTGGTAAGAGACCTCAACTGTCTAAACATGAGTCTTTTGAGTGATCCTCATTAGAACTGAGTAGTCTTGGATGGGCTGTGAATTTGGGTGGGTTAAGAAACCTGGAATATTGCCCCACTAGAGACCCCATCTTGCTGTGTTAGTTGCTATTTGGTCTTCTTAAAAATTTGACGAAAACTGAGATGGCTGGAGTGCTATGGATTTACACAATAAGAAAAGTTTTGCTTGATATCTGTTTTTATTTTTCATTTGTATTGTTTCATTATATTCCATGTAACAGTCATTGGGTTGTATCCAATGCTGCTTTTGCACTCACAAAGCAGACTTCCACTTGTACAGTGGGGTTTCCCCTACTCTGCTGCCTCCTGTGCACGCCCAAAATCTGCTCCAGGGGGTTTGGGGAGATTCTGAGGCAGATTTCGGGGGCACAGGAGAGGAAGGGGAAGTTCTGTTGCACAAATGGAACTCTGTTCATACATTATTGGATACAACCCTTCTTTTAGTTCTTTCCTCACCCCCATTGCATAAAATTAGAAGAGTGAGGCTGGGAATTGGGCAAGGGCTTTTAAAATTTGTTGTGCTGGTGAGTTGAGCAGAACTTAAAAGTTGCATTGTGCTCCTCTATTCTATGCATTTTTAACTTTCTGAGTACAGGCTGGGTCAGTTTCTACAGCAATTGACCTCACTTTTGTTGTTGTTTAGTCGTTTAGTCATGATGGATAAATTGCCATAGTCCTTTCTACTTAGTGCTTCCATGTATCTTGGACAGGATAGGAGGAAATTTTCCTTCTAATAAAGGATGCAAGGTGTACTGTAACCTGAATGGTGTCTGAATGTGATGTCTGTCCTGAATGCAAACCGTAGGTTTTGAATCTTAAATCAAGTTTAGTGTGACCCGCTTGAGAATGAAAGAGAGTCCATTGATGTCCTCTTATTTTTCTGTTTTGTAGCATCCTGATGGCTTTATGGTAGCTAAAATGAGAAGGGTTTCACTTTGCTGGGCTTGTGGGATGAATCAAATCCTTTTTCAGTGATAGAATGTTTTATAATGGGTCCTCCTTCTCTCTTTTGTTTATGAAGGAAAATATTAGTGTGAGCTTGAAATTAATGAGATGTGGGAAGTTCACTCAGATTTGTTATTAGATTTCAGGTTTGATGATAAGAAGATTAAAGGTCAGATGAGAGACTGTAGGTAAATGACAAACTATATCTTTTGTGTACAGAAGATCCCAAGTTCAGTCTCTGGTATCTCCAGGTAGAAAGAAGGACTAAAAAGCAGGTGGCGAAAGAGATCCTGGATAAACAATTCCAGTGAAGTAGATAATACTGTGTTGGAACTGTGGGGTGTTAGGCGAGGAGTAATACCCCTAGTGGGGGACATGTTGTGCTTCTTCTGGGGTAGTTTGTCCACCTTTGGTCCCCTCCCTGCACTCTGCTCTCCCCTGTACCTCCTAGAAGCTGTCAGCATGTGACAGCAGCCACACCCTGGGAATAGCTTCAACAGACTGGCTAAACCAGGGTAGCTAATGGGTCCCAAACCCTCGGTGAGTTAGGGACTGTATGCGAAGACAGGCTCTGGCATATTGAGTGGACGAGATCAGTGGTGGTTCCAACAATCAGAAGGCGGTTTCTGCACATGCTGTAGAGGGAAGTGACGGGCAAATGAGACTTGTCAACTTGGGAAGGTAGCCCATCTAGGAGAATGAAAACTCTGATCCTAAACCTCCTCTGGGATATCTTTGGGAGAAGGTCACTTGCTCTGCTTTCCTTTGGAGGCTGAGAGGGGGAGGTCTTGTTGTCTGGGCAGCTCAGGACCTTCATACATTCTGGCCAGGGGCGTTCCCTGAGGAGGTCACTTTGGTGCAGCTATTGCAGCGCTTTGACTCCACCCCTGGAGGCGCACTCCATTTATCGAGACAGATGGATGCCATCAATAACAAGTTTGACCTGTAATAAGAAAGTGTACTATGTTCCTCAAGTAAGAGAGCCTACTGCTGATATATACAGTAGTCAAGCTTACCATATGGTGAGGGCTACTTTCATGGTAGGTTTTAAACTGCAAGCATTTGGGTCTCTTAAATAAAACCCAGATTGGTCTTAAGTAGACAAATGGAGATGCAAAAATCATTGAGTTAATTAATGCATTACCGTGCAGTCTAGGACTATAGGCCACAATCCTATAGGACTTCCTCATCGGTTTTGCGGCCTCAGAATTGCATGTACAGCCCCATTCACAGTCACGAATGGGTTAGACTTTTATTTTGCTGCTTAGCCTTAAAGATCCCGTAGCATTTGAGGTTAGAAAGGAGAATGAGGTGCATATGCCTTAATCCCCTGTAACTTGCTTCAATGTGGTCAGACAATTTTCATCCATTGTGGATGACCAGGCAAGTTCTTTTTTACCAACCTGCTGAAGATGATAAAGGACTGATAGTTGCATCATAACTTAAGGTAGGCTTGGCCATGTGTCCCTGAATAAGAATAGAGATGCCAATATATCTATTACATTAAGCAGGAGAGAGCTTTATTGCCCAGCTACAGTAATTATCTGGCAGGGATGAATTTTGGACAAACCAAGTCAGTGGATAGAAGCTCACAAATGATGTAGAAAATTGATTTCAAGTTGATTTGGAAGGCTAATATGGGAAGAACCATAGGCAAATAGGTTACATTTGTTTTTTTTTTATAATATTTTTTATTAGTTTTACAAAAGTTTTTATAACAGACAAACACAAAAAAGAAAACAAACAAACAAACAAGTATAATTTCATAATGTCATTTCATAAACTTCTTTCCTCGGACTTCCCCATACCTCCCCTTTCTGCATCCTCATGTCCAAATTTTTTAGCAACTTATAAATGTTTTTCCAACTCTAATTCGTCATAGTCCTTTCTTATTCTAATCTTATATTACTGCAACCCTTTCTCTCTATAGAATCTCGACATTCTAAACTTCATCAAGTTTATAATAGTCCTTAAGATAAATCTTGAATTTCTTCCAATCTTCTTCCGCAGTCTCCTTTCCCTGGTCTCGAATTCTGCTCGTCATTTCCGCCAATGTCATATAGTCAATCACTTTCATCTGCCATTCTTCCACGGTGGGTAGATCTTGTGTCTTCCAATACTTTGCGATCAGTATTCTTGCTGCTGTTGTTGCGTACATAAAGAAAATTCTATCCTTTTTTTGCACCAATTGGCCGACAATGCCCAAGAGAAAGGCCTCTGGTTTCTTAAGAAAGGTATATTTAAATACCTTTTTCATTTCATTATATATCATCTCCCAGAAGACCTTAATCTTCGGGCATGTCCACCAAAGATGATAAAAAGTACCTTCAGTTTCCTTACATTTCCAACATTTATTGTCAGGCAAATGGTAAATTTTTGCTAGCTTAACTGGGGTCATGTACCACCTGTATACCATTTTCATCACATTTTCCTTTAAGGCACTACATGCCGTAAATTTAATTCCGGTGTTCCACAACCTTTCCCAGTCAGCAGACATAATATTATGACCAATGTCCTGTGCCCACTTAATCATAGCTGATTTAACTGTTTCATCTTGTGTATTCCATTTCAACAGCAAGTTATACATTCTTGACAAATTCTTAGTATTGGGTTCTAGCAGTTCTGTCTCGAGTTTTGATTTTTCCACCTGGAAGCCAATTTTCCTGTCTTGTTTAAAAACCTCCGTTATTTGATAATAGTGGAGCCAATCTTGTACTTTGGGTTTTAGTTTTTCATGGCTCTTTAATTTCATTTTCTCTCCATCCTGTTCTAAAATCTCACAATACTTTGGCCATCCGACCTCCATGTTAACTTTCTTATGGGCCTTCGCCTCTAAGGGTGACAACCATCTAGGGGTTTTATTTTCCAACAGATCTTTGTATCTCATCCAAACATTGAACAACGCTTTCCTTACAATGTGATTTTTAAAGGCACTATGCACTTTGATTTTGTCATACCATAAATATGCATGCCAACCGAATGCGTTATTGAAACCTTCTAAGTCCAAGATATCTGTATTCTCGAGGAGCATCCACTCTTTCAGCCAGCAGAATGCTGCTGCCTCATAGTACAATTTTAAGTCCGGCAGGGCAAATCCCCCTCTTTCTCTTGCATCTGTTAATATTTTATATTTTATTCTGGGCTTTTTGCCCTGCCAGACAAATTTCGCAATATCTTTCTGCCACCTCTTGAAACAGTCCATCTTGTCAATAATCTGCAAAGTTTGAAACAAAAATAACATTCTAGGCAATACATTCATCTTTATTACTGCAATTCGGCCTAACATTGATAATCTCAAATTTGACCATATTTCTAAGTCTTTTTTAATTTCTAACCAACATTTTTCATAATTGTCCTTATATAAATTCAGATTTTTAGATGTTAAGTTAACCCCTAGATATTTCACCTTCTTAACCACCATCAAACCCGTCTCTTCTTGAAACTTATTCTTCTCCATATCTGTCAAGTTTTTCCCTAAGACTTTAGTTTTTTGTTTATTCAATTTAAATCCAGCTACCTGGCCAAATTGTTGAATTATCTCCAACACCTTTTTCGTGCTAGTGTATGGCTCTTGTAAAGTCAGAACTAAGTCATCTGCGAAAGCCCTTAACTTGTAATGTTTTGCTCCGACCTGTACACCTTTAACTTGCTGAATCGTGGAAAGAAGCATATATTTCACTCATACCAAAGACAGAGACTGAAAAGACTCAATTGAAGAACTACCGCCCAATTTCGTTACTCAATGTGGATTACAAAATTTTTGCAGACATTTTAGCAAAAAGATTCAAGAGAGTATTGATGGAAAAGATTCATAGAGACCAAGCAGGCTTTCTCCCAAAGAGACACCTCTCAGACAATGTTAGGAACATAATAGACATTTTGGAAAAGTTAGAGGTGAACATAAATACTAAAGCAGTTTTGATATTTGTGGATGCGGAGAAAGCTTTTGACAACATTTCTTGGAGTTTTATGAAAAAGAACCTTCATGGGATGGGGGTAGGACAAGGTTTTGAGAATGGTATGGGTGCAATATATTCCGAACAAAAAGCTAAGTTGATTGTAAACAATGTAATAACTGAGGAACTTAAGATAGAAAAAGGAACACGACAGGGGTGCCCAATTTCCCCATTGCTTTTTATTTCGGTCCTGGAGGTGTTGCTGAACATGATTAGGCAAATAGGTTACATTTGAATGGACTGTAAACACTAATCTAAAATATTGTGCTTTTCTGTTTGATCACTTGCACTGTTTCCTGCAGAAGAAACAACATTTCTTATTTCTCAGATGCACTAGGAAGTATAAAACCCTTGAAAAATAAAGCTGAAGCTACTGTAATGTGGTTAAGTAATAGGGGTGAGCATGCAGGGCCTCACAACAAACTGTTGCAATGTATCTGTGGCATATGTGTGTTTGTTTGTTACCCAAGGGGGTTGAAATAAAACCCAGATGTTACCTTCAAAGACAGGAGTCCCTGCTCTAATGTAGGTTTACTTCTTGTGTCTGTGGTTTTTGTTTTTTTTAAAATTTTTTTGAATTTTTTGATCATTTAAAGATGCTTGCAAGTCAATGAAGCATGAGGCCTCAGCATGCAATTGATGGCTTGATTTAGTCAGAGGGGGACCATTTTTCAATTGACCTTTGTTGCAACCTAAGAGGTTTGCAATCTGGCTCTGAAACAATTCCCTTTCTCAGCTCAGAGAGAAAGTGAAGGACTCACATTTCTCAAGGAAGAGAAAATGAGTCAATTCATTTGTGTATTGCTTCTGTGTGTGTGCGTGTTTGTGAGAAAGAGTGAGTGAGCGGGGGGGGGGGCATGATTGTGTGTGAGAATGGCTTGTATGAATTTTGGTTCTCCCTATTATGGATATTGTCCCCATTCACTTTGTACATTTTTTGAGGGGGCGGGAAGACTTTCAGTTATGGGAGCCTTCATCTGCACACCAGTGGTACAGTTGAGACACAGGTTTATCACCTCATTTGCTGCTTGTAAAAGTAAGCTTAGCTGCTGCTACATCTGCCATAACGCATTTATTTTTAAATTCTTCATATCGCTGAGGTTAGTGGAACACTGATAACTCCTGTGGTGTAGATTGACAGCTCAGTTCTAAATTTAACTTATTTTACTATAGCCTTGTTTTCGAAATGTAACAATTCAAGATTCTAAACTTTGTATCCGTCTTGTATCACAGGCTCTAAAAATGTTAGAACAGTGGTGCTTAATGAGCTTATTCTCATTGTAGAAAGCTTTAATGTTCTTTGAGTATTGAGAGGCATGTAAATATCAACTTGACTTCTAGATTCCCTCCATGAGCAAGGTGACCAGGTAAAGCAGCTTTTGTAAATAGGAAGAGATTTGTTTCTCCTTCAGGCTAGCAGTGTGTTGCAAACAAGTGAGAAATTGGGCTGATAATTTTTGTGGATTTATTTGTTACAGTGAAAATGGCTATATCCTGTACATATTTCTGACATGTAATTTTCTTGTGTGTGGGGCAGTTGTTCCCAATTGGCTAAGTACTGCGGAACCCTGTTTTTCAAAGCCGAGTCATGAAAATTTGAAAATGTTGGTATCTCTTTGGTAGTTTTTGTTATGTGGATGGTTCCACCATGCCCTCTAATATGTTCCAGTACAAAACTGGAATGTGCGTTTTTGGGTGCCGTGGTCTCACATGAGATGTGCATCTAGCTGCAATTTCTCATGTTTTGGGGCACTGTGCTTTTGAGTGAGAGCACGGACCCCTAAAATGGGATATCCCAGACAGTTGAGGGGTGTGTGCCATGAATCCCCTGGGTGGGTTACATAGACCCCCGTTGGGAACTGCTGGTGTAGAGCATTCTGTGTATCTCTTGTTTATGCTATCCATACTATGTGATCTGATGAGTGTGCATGGGTCCGTTTTGCTACTGTACCTGCTCTGGAAATCAGTCGCTGGATGTCATTCATTGGAGTTTTGTACTATCTGTTTGCATAACGCAGGAAATTGCTTGCACACAGATAAAATCTGTGCAACAAAATTGCTACAAATGCTACATAGGCATTTGTGTTGCAGCCTTGCCAGTAGATGATCTAGGTTGGATGTACTCATCCAAATCATTAGCATGCTTGAATTCCTGGTGCTATTCCTGGTTCAAAAGGGGAGGTGGAACTACACTGACTAGACTTGAATCTTTAAATTTCTATAGATAAGTGTCTTCCCAGCCTTTTGAATTGTAGGCAGACAAAGTTTAAAACAGTTGCTTTTATTGATGATTTTATGTGCCTTTTTTATTCTCTTGCTCTTTTATGGTATTGTTTGTATCATTGTTTGTCACCTTGAACACTATTTGGTGGAAAGGGTACAAAAAAACATGTTTATGATATCACATTCCCCACCCCCTTTTCCTCTAAAAGCTTGCTTTCACCCGAGATGGACTCTGTGGCCTTTGGAATGAAATGGTCAAAGATGGGGAAATTGTATACACTGGAACAGAACCCTCCCAAAATGGTGAAGCTTCTCCACGGAAAGGTGAGTTTCATTGTGTTGTGTATCTGTATAGTTCAGTAAAGACAAATGTGCCTAAATTTTTATTGAGGGTTTATTTGTAATGAATTCAAAGGGTTTGGGGGCTATGCCTTTCTGCTCCCTATGTTGCACTCTTTGTATGGTGGCTTTGTAATCTGTCTCTTTGACTTTTGGTATGCATGCCAACAATAACTTTTTAGTTTGAAGATCTTGACATTTCTAACGAATGACAACAGTGTCAATCATCTACCTATCATCTATCTATCTATCTATCTATCTATCTATCCATTGGGTGCTGAGACAGACTTGAAATCCCCTTTCTGACAACAGTATAAGATCAAGACTGCAATCTTGTGCTCACTTATGTGGGATTAAGCCCCACTGAAATAAATGAGACTTCTGAGTAAACTTGCATCAAGTTACACAGTCGGTGTCAGAGCTTTATCAGCTAGTGGGTAAAATGCTGCTGCATAAAATAGAAAGTATGCTCATTTAAGTTAGACTTGTGTGAGATAAACTTTACTGAAGCATGCCCACAGTACTGCTTCATTTCTCAGATCCATACCAACATCATTGGCAAGCAAGCCTACTGAATTTTTCAGAATCTGAACTTGGCAGGCTAAGTTGTATGTCCTGAAGACTTGTCCTTCAGTTACTAATCCCTTAAATGCTTGCACTATTGTGACTCTAATGACAAATGGTATAACTATGATTTATGAGCATATTAACTCATGTGGGGAGGGGGCATACCAAGTTTTTGATCAGAAATAAATCCTTTCTGGGAATGATGCTGTTAACATTTTGGCAATAGAGTAGAACTGCTATTTTGCCCTTTAGGTAGAGGTTAAATTTAAAAACACCTCCATTGCCAGTAAGAAGTGCATTCCTACTTATTATCTTGGTTTATCATTTCTAAACATTATAATTCCTACAAACATCTTCAGTATTTCTGATTGTGGTAATTTTTTTTCTGGGAACTGAAGTAAAAGAATTTTCTTTCCTAGTGTCGTAGATCTTTGCAGCTATACCCGATATGGTAATGTCATTCTCGTTGCATTCTGATTTTATGCCTATCTGCAGTTATTTATATTACTCAAGATCAAAATGATTTGCAAGTCCAGTGTAATCTTCTGCCTTTGTGTGTGGGTGAAGGAGCAGATCCCCCCCCATGCCATATTGCAAACTACTTTTGATGGCACCCTCAGTTTCAAAACCAACTGGGTCTTGTGGTTTCTTATCCCCAAAAACCCACAATCAGTAACCAAGGTTTGTTCTTTGCTTACTGTATCAGGAAATTTTTAATGTCTGATGTGCTATAATTTTTTATATATATGCTGTAAGCTGCCCAGAGTGGCCGTGGAAATCTAGCCAGATGGTTGGGGTATAAATACTATAATAATAATAATAATAATAATAATAATAATAATAATAATTTAATTAATTGCAGTTTTTTTGGTGCAGCTAACCATGAGTCTGGGTTGGAGCAACATGGTTTGTGACATGGTAGCAGCAAGAACAGGAGAGAAACAAGTCTTTCTCATTAAACCATAGTTTGTTTTAAACTATGGTTTAGTGTGACGTGCAAACTAGGCCAATGAAGCCTCTGGTTTCTATGTAGAAGAGATCACCATGTGACCCAGTAAAACAAGAGCTATAACATCTGTGGCAGTGTTTTCCTTTCTTCTCCATATAACTATAATATTAGAGTGAATCTGAGAGCATAAGATGACCTTTTTCAATACTGGGGCTCAGAATTCTGATGCAAAAGGAATGGCTTTACAAAAATGATTTACTCAGTTGCATTTATGCTTTTTTTGTTGTTGTTCTATAGATGAAAGCATTGAAGGTCAGACTGGATCAAAGAAAGAAGATCAGAATGACAAAGAGAGGAAAGACGAAGAAGATGCACCATTACCTACATATAGAGCCAAATCAATTGTTGAAAGTTGGGTTTGGGGCAAGCAGCCAGGTAAGGTCTTTCTGGTTTTCTTTCAACATGGCATTTACTGTTGTATTACTGTGTGAAATGGTGCCCAGTATATATTTCATGAATATATTGTTTCTTAATAAAGTCTTCGGATTTTGCTGATAAGTTTTTACTGGACCATTAAAAAAAAATCCTTTAATTTACAAACGTCTATACATCTTCATTTAAATGCTTGTGTAGCAATTTGTTTCCTTTCAATTAATATGCAGAAGGCAGCTAATACTGTTGGTGTTGTGCAAAGAGATTAATAAATCAATACAAAACAGAAAATTGACAACTGGCTGCCAATTGATGATGGCAGTCTGGAGTGATAAGAGGTAGCAGAAGGGATGCAGACAGTCCTTGGCCCTGACAGTTGTTTGAATAAAATTAAAGCTTCTTCTTTATTTAAGTAGACAGAAATTTGGTTGCTCTGCTCTGGAGTGTGTCAGTTATGACTTGGCCGAGATTTCTGGAAGCATTGAAGTATGTGGTCTTGTTGCCAGGGTGAGATGTTTTAGGATTCTGTCTGATGGGTGAACAGGTAATCAAGGAGCTGGTATGCCTTAAGACCCTGATGTGAGCATCATCTTGAACTCTTGAGATATGGCCTGAACCAAGACCTATTGCAACAGCAAAGTCTCCAGTCATGCTTAAAACTGCCACCCTAGACAACCTATGAAGACCCTGTTCCTAAATTATTTATTTTGCTACATGTTAAACTAGTTTACTTCTCTGTTAAAAAGCACTTTGGTTTTACTGATTCCTAAGGACATCAACTTCATGTACATCTTTTATGAAAGAGACTGCTTGATAACATACTTCCTGTAAAACGGCTTCGTGTACAAGTTAGCAAGGAAAGGTGATCATTGACTTTGAAGGAGTAGTACTAGCAGCAGATATTATTTCGTGCTCAGTTTTGTGGTCTCCAAGTAGCCCTTAATAGTAGTTGAACAATGACCGTTTTGGGAAAAGCCCTTGCTACCTGATGAAATGACAAAAATGGGTTTGGGCTCAGTGTTTTACTTCTCTGCAGGATTTAATGGACAGTACAGTGGAGATAAAATTCTCAGTACATGGCTACATAGTCAGAATTGGTTTTGTTAATTAATAAAATGCAGGTTTTGTTGCTAGTGTTGCAACACAGCAGCTCATGAAGTCTTCGATTTGACAGGATAGAAGTGGTCTTTCTTTTGGCTACATAGTATTTTGGTGTCTTCCTGTTGCTAAACAAAACAAATAGTGTCAGGAAATCACTGTAAGTGCCCCATTTTGACGAAGTAGTCCTATGAAGGCATTGTAAGCAATTGGCATACCAGCTGTAATTGAAATATTTTAAGGCTACCTTAAAGCAATTTTTCTGGAAGGTCCCTAGGTTGTAGCCTGTATTCAATAGATTGGGGCTACAATTTCTGCTACAACCAGTGGGGTCAAGTAAATGTTTTTAGAATTGGGATCCCAGTTAAAAACAGCTTATATATAAATACATGGTCACTAAGAACAAAACTGGGACATGGGTGGTGCTGTGGTCTAAACCACAGAGCCTAAGGCTTGCCGATTGGAAGGTCGGCGGTTTGAATCCCCGCGATGGGGTGAGCTCCCGTTGCTCGGTCCCAGCTCCTGCCCACCTAGCAGTTCGAAAGCACGTAAAAGTGCAAGTAGATAAATAGGTATCGCTCCAGTGGGAAGGTAAATAGTGTTTCTGTGTGCTGCTCTGGTTAGCCAGAAGCAGCTTCATCATGTTGGCCACATGACCCAGAAGCTGTCTGCGGACAAACGCCGGCTCCCTCGGCCTATAGAGCAAGATGAGCGCTGCAACCCCAGAGTCGTCTACGACTAAACCTAAAGGTCAGGGGTACCTTTACCTTAAAAAAAAATTTTTTTTTACATAATCTCAATAACCTGACAAAAATAAGTATAAAACAGTATTCAAATAATTGGAGGTTGTAGTCTCTTGTATGCATAAGCGTGAATTAAGAGTTCCAGATGGAGTCATACTGTGTGGGTGGCTCTCTGTTGTTGTCTCTTGCTAACATAGGTGATGAAATTGTACCAGACAGGCATAAATTTATCCAGTTTGGTTTGACCCTTACATCAGCTTTTCTGCCAGTGGTTGTGTAGAACCTCTTCTAACGTATCAAAAATGACATACTTAGTAATTTTTCTTCTCACATCTTTGGTTGTTTGCTAGGTTGTTGGGGTTTTTTTTTGTAACTAACTGAAAACAAATTGAATTGCTTTTCTTTTGCTGTTCACTTTTGAAGGGCTGAAATGTTTGAGCTTGGCATTCTATGTGTACCACACAGGAACTTTGAGTCGGCAATTATTAGGTTGCAGTGGTGCGGACCAGTCCATTTTCTTCACTTCCTAAAACAAATGTAGAGGCTGCTTCACTTGTGATGTTTATGCAGCTCTGCTTTGAAAATATTGGATGGAATTCATCATAGCATCATAAGGAGATTGTTCTGTCAGTGGAAGCATATCTGCATGCTCAATTTTTAGTGATCTCCGCTTTACTCCCCTTGTATACTGTTCTGGAGGTTGCCCCGACCCTCCAGATGGGATTTGGGGGGAGGCACCTTTCAATCCCATGAGTCCAAGTAAATTCTTTTCAGTGAGGGCAACCAAGGTTGCTAGCTTGGTTGCAAAGTGTCTGTACTCATTGCAGAGTCCCCAGTTGACTGAAGTGAAAGGCATGTGCAGAGTGCCAGCTGAATCGAGCTCTTGAGTAACAATAGTATGTAACACTTGGTGTCTATAGTATGCCAGGTGATGCCCTCTACATTGAATTGACCTGCATTTGAATTCTCAGACAGGTTATAGTCTAGGCAGTGTTCTTCAATCTTGAGTACCCAGGTGTTGGATCACAACTCCCATCATGCCTGACTATTGTCTAAGTTGGCTGGGCATGATGGGAGTTGTAAAACTGAGCAACTTCTGTGGACCCAAGGTTGACCAACACAAGTCTAAGACTTTTGCCTGGGTTTTAATGCAGTGATAATTCTCCATGCTGGAGTAATATGCCTGCTTTAGCTAAGAAACATACTTCTCTTTGATGGTCTTTAGTGACCTGGAAAATGGTTGGTAATACTTCAGGTAGGGTCTACCTGATTTGTCATACTTTGAGTAGACCTTTGGAAATGAATGGGATTTCATTAATCTATTGATTTCAATTGGTCTACTCTGAATATGACTTAGTAGGATGCAACCTCTTGTAAATAGCTCCTAAAATCATGAGAGTAGAGACTGGCGTTTGCAGCTATGTTTTCAATACATGCTGCAAATGGTTAGGTTTTTTAATTTTTTTTGACGGGGCAAGGCGAGTCAATGCTGATACAGCTGGGCTGCTCGCAGTAGATTTGGAGCAACCCAGGCCTGCTGCTGATACCGGACAGGAATCAACTGTTACGAAACACTGACATGCAGAAGGCCATGTGCTGCACTCTGTTCCCTTGGGATTCTGTTTACAAAATAAAGTCTGCTGATGCTATGGCTACAGCAACAAATAAACTGGCTCTGTTCTTTCATGCAGTCATACAGTTAAATTTCACTGGATGTTTTGAAATGTCCCTTACAAAGGACTTGCATCAGTTTTAATGTTTACTATGCTAAATTCAAGGAAAATCTCATGTTCTTCCTGATCTGGTTTCAGCGTGGATGCCTCACACCTTATCTTGTACTTTCCATTAGGCTCAGTCATGTGTCTTGGAATCCAGGAATCTGGTTTACAGCACATTGCAGTCAGTGTGACTGCTAATAATTCTGAGTATACAATTCTGGTTTCGTTTTTGGGGCCACGGTTCTAAAAAGACAGCCTATACCTAAACACAGCAGTGGAAAGGACAAATTGAAAGTGACTTGAGCAGAAAAATCCTGTTGCAAGGGGTTCGTTTCATAAATTGACACTGAATAGTTTGCTTCATTTCACAAGATAGGAAATATGAGCAGCATTTCGTAAGTCTTGGGTGTTGAACAATGAGATAAAAACCCTTTAGTCACTTGACAAATTTGGGTAGAGAACTCAATCAGCATGACTGGAAATTCCCCCTGGAAACATAATTTGTGTAATCTGAAGATCTATATTTAAAGTTACAAGAGAAGCAGTTTTAATTGTTCGATGAGCCATTTTTAGCTTCAGATGAATCATGTAACTGTTCTAGACTAATATTTTGAGGTGTGGAGTTTTTCCAAAATATGGATCAGTTGGTCAGGATTAACTAAAATGATGCTTAATGTTTTCCCGATAGCAAGTGCTTCTGGGGTCAAACTAAATGAAACAGAAGCTCCTGTCTCTCTTTAATTTATTTCTTAAGAACCGGGGTGGTGGTGGGAGAGCTGGCCTTCATATATAAATGACGAGTCCCCTCTGGTTTCTTTTCCGTAACGTCTTCAGGTTTAAACTTAAATTATGAATATGTTTGTGTAGTCTACAATCTTGGGCTCTGTTCTGCAGCTTTTTAGAGTTACCTTTTAAGTAACAGAGAACTTAAGATAATTAACATCAGCTTATAAAATGCAAGTAATGCTTATTGTCCCCACATACGCAGGCCTCTTAGCAGTGTCTTTTAGTGTCTGCCGGTGATAAAAAAAACCTTCTGTGTGGTGTTTTTTTAGAGTGCTTGAATGCTGGAGGAGATGGTCACAAACAGAAATCATAAGTGAAATGAGAAAGGTCTAGTCTTAAGGATTTACTGTGTGTGTCATTGCTGAATTGAAATTGATCAGTCATTCAGTATCTACGTTGAAGAGCACCTGGGAATTGATATAAATGCCATTTGGACCTATTTTTGTTTCAAATTATACCACTTGAAGTAGGGCCAACTTTGCTGTTACAGCTTGCTATAGCGCAAAGATTTGAAATGGCAGCAGCCTTGATGGTAAAATTGCACTCACCCATCATGTGTTGGCGTCCTGGCCGCCTGTATGCCCTCTTGTCCCTCCTTCTCAAAGAGTAGCTCAAATATCCCATCCAGGGCAGAGAAAATATAAATGTGAACATGCTAAATGACTTCTTGGAAGTGGTAAACAGCTTTCCTTTAGCAACCCCTTTAAAAGAAGAAGCAAATTTTCTCACAGGTGGCCAAGTCGCAGCATGGGTGCTGCAAGATACAAAGCAAGTAGATGCTTATGGGACACCTCGAGAGCAGATGGCAAGTCCTTGCTGGCTGTGGCAGGGAATCAGGCCCACATTTCTGCCTACCCAGCCAGTGCTGCTTGGCTCAATTACTCTGAGGTGGGAGAGGGGACACATATGTACTGCAGCTTGCTTGTAAGTGGCCCAGTCTCATTCCTTGCCTTGCTAAAATGATTAATGTTCCAGTTAAATTAGCAAGAACCTCTATGGCACGTGTTTCGCAAACCAGCTTTACTGGGTGTGAAGTACCTGAACGCTGCAGTTCAACAAACCGTAATAGATTGGGGAAAGCATAAAAATGATAATCAAACAAAACAAATTGCTTTTGTTCTTGTGTAGTGGTTTTTCTGGTACTTTGAGCCTGCCAGATAACCTTACGTCTTGGGTGGATTGCTTGTCACTGATGGGGAGCAGACCTCTAGAGTGTTTGGTGTCCATAGGAGCTGTTAAAATACACTTCTTAATTTGTCTAGATGGGAAAAAATTAGCTAATATGAAAGGCAGTTATTACTATACCTGAATCATCCAGGTGTTCAATACCTACGATTAAGATTAATTGGGGAGTGCATGTCAAGTAAGTCATGCAACATCTACTCACATATTTCCGAATATACATGGAGTCCTATTGAAACTTTCTCTTGAGATGTGTGTAATCCTTTTTTATAAGGAGTGAGTAGTATTTCAGGCATGTTACTATTTAATGAAGGCAGATGCTGAAGCTAAGCAGGTTTGCATCTGACCAGTGCCTGAATGAAAAATGTCCCATAACTTCCTGTCCTATACCTTGCTGGAAGAAATGTAGGATATAAATGAAAACAATGAAGTATGTGCCCTTTCAGAATCTTGGCTGTATATTGTACTGCATTGTACATCAAATGTGAAAAATTGCTGTTCCTAAAATGGAGGATGTATTATTTCTTTCCCTTGCCATCAAACACTTGTATGCATCATGCCGAATGTTTCAGATGAGTAATATAGTTCTTCTGATTCTTCTAGATGCGAATGAGCTGAAAGAGTGCCTTTATGTACTTGTGAAGGAACAGCAAGCTCTAGCCAAGAAAACAGCCACCACCACACTCTCTGCTCTGAAGCTGAAACAGAGGCTTGCTATCTTAGAGCGCTATTTTATTGCATTAAATAGGACTGTTCTTCAGGAGAATGTCAAGGTTAAGTGGAAGAGCAGCAATATTCCCCTGCCTGCAGTGGACAAGAAAAGGTAGTGTCTTTCTCAAAGAAATCTCTTTCCCTTGTAGTGTTGCCTGCCTTTCCCCCTTCGCTTATTGGTTACTATATAGCTACAGTTTTGGTTCCTCAGTGTGGGGAAATATCAGCTGCTTATAATCTTTCTTTTTGTATGGACAAGAATGTTAATGTGTTATGCAGCTGTTGAAACCAAATTGGTTGCAGAGTGGTAGAGCGGCAGTTTCCTAGCCATATACCAAAGATGTTAGTGCACTGTTTGGATATTTTGGGGTAGTCAGGATTGATTTCTGGCTCTTAACATTTTGAAGGACATTTGTATAGATGCTTAGTTTAAGCAGGAGGTACATTATTCTCTAATCATCTTTTTGTTGGTTACAGTCCCAGACCTGTAGGCAAAGGTGTAGAAGGTCTTGCCCGGGTAGGATCCAGAGCTGCCCTTTCATTTGCCTTTGCATTTCTTCGGAGAGCTTGGAGATCAGGTATTGTTGGAAGACACTGTATATCTTATTAGGCTGGTAAACATATTGCCATCTAACTGTTGTGTTGCATTTAGGTATTTTCCAGGGCTATCTATCTATGTCTGTCTGTCTGTCTAAGTTCATTCTCATTAGCAGACACCGAACAATGACTACTTGAGAAGTTGTGCACACTCATGGTTTGGGCACTGGTGGAGCTTCATGCTCCAGCACAGGGGGTGGAGAGCAGGCAGGGCTGGTGCGTGTCCTGGGGCAGCTGCCATGGCACCCTACTGGGATCATGCTGCTGGGGGCGGGGCACACTCCTCTTCCTCTGCCAGTGGGTTTGGTGACATCTCTCAAGTTGCAGAATGAGTGTAGGAACAGAGGAAGCGGAGTTAAAATGGAGTCAGACCAGTGATCCATCTAGCTCAGTGTTGTCTAGCAGCAGCTTTCCAGGGTTTCAGACGGGGTTCTCTCCCAGCCCGGCCCATACATGCTGGCAATCGAACCTGGGACCTTATGCATACCATTGAGCTACAGTTCTGCTTTGACAAGCACAAGCCTTGCATATGCAGAACTGTTTGCTATGGCTCCTTAGCCTTGTTTGCAAAGTGGTTTGTGGGCGATCTTCATTCTCTCAGCTTCCTGGAAAGAAGGCTTCTATTACTTCTATTCTATAGATGCAGGGTTATATCAATTCAATTTATGGTCTGGATTTCCACTGTGTATGTTTAGATCAGTTGTGAGGGATTGCCATTAACCTGAATTGCACTGTACCATGAAGCACCCTAACATGGCTAATGTTGTTAGGTGAGGATGCAGATCTTTGCAGTGAACTGCTACAAGAATCCCTTGATGCCCTACGAGCATTGCCAGAAGCATCCCTCTTTGATGAAGGAACCGTATCATCTGTATGGCTGGAAGTTGTGGAAAGAGCAACCAAATTTCTAAGGTCTGTTGTAACTGGGTAAGTCTTTCTCTAAAGAGTGCTTGAACTTTTTTTTTTTAAGCCGCGTTCAAGGTTTCATACTGAACAATAGTTCCTGTGTTCTTTTCTTGAATACCTAGATAGCTCAGTTGGTTAGCGCATCTGTCAGCCTAGATAGCTCGGTTGGTTTGAGCATGATGCTGATAACTCCAAGGTTGCAGGTTCAATCCCTGTATGGGACCGGTGCATGCATTGCAGGGGGTTGGACTAGATGATCCTCAGGGTCCCTTCCAACTCTACAATTCTGTGATCTCTATGACCTATAAGGAAACTAGAGTTAAGCGTTTGGGCATCACTTTTTTAATGTCTTGAAATGGCAATACGGTGAATATGAACTCTGGCTTATACTTCTTTCTTTTTTAAATGGCGTACCCTTGGCTTATTCATAGAGAATATATATATATATATATATATATATATGCTTTCGTAGATTTTCACGGGTACAGGAATGCAGGTTTTGGTGTCTTCGGGTGTCTTCCCGTGTAAGAGTCGGGGTGTCTGTGCGACGTTTCGACGAGGTCTCACTCGTCATCTTCAGGCTGGTGCTTTCGGCTTCTTGTTAGCTCACGCTAACAAGCTGCCAGAGCGTGAGCTAACAAGAAGCCGAAAGCACCAGCCTGAAGATGACGAGTGAGACCTCGTCGAAACGTCGCACAGACACCCCGACTCTTACACGGGAAGACACCCGAAGACACCAAAACCTGCATATATATATATATATATATATATATATATATATATGCAGGTCAGTGTGGAGTAATAGCCTTGCTGCATTTAAAGTTTGCATATAAAGAAATTAGTAATGGAGGAATGAAAAAAAAAACCTGCCTTACACCAAATCAGACCTTTAATCCATCTGATTCAGTATTGCCTACACTGACTGGCAGTGGCTGTCCTGGGTTTTGAAGAAGGGTATTTCCTTTTGGTACCTAATGAATGCCAGGATTGAACCTGGGGCCTGCTGCATGTGCTCCGGGGCCTGAGCTGTGGCCCTTTCTCTAAGCTGGGGAAGAATAAAATCAGCGAAGTCGCTTAATTATGTTGTGAAAGGTGTCTTCTGTCAAAGCACGGAATACAAACTGGTTTTTTACTTTCATATATTGGAATAATTGCCTTTTAAATTTCCTCCCTTTTAAATTAGGGACATCCATGGAGCTCCAGGGACAAAAGGATCTGGAAACATTCCGTTGCAAGACCAGCACTTAGCACTTGCTATTCTACTAGAATTGGCTGTCCAGAGAGGCACACTAAGGTGAGTAATGCAAGGATTTCATCAGTTCAAAATCTGTTCATAAGTTACATCAACACTGCAGTTTTGGTTTCATCATTGTTAAAATTTGGTAGCAGTGGGGAGTTCTTCGTGAAATAGGAGCAAGGTGAAAATGGTAGCAATGTGAGGTTTGTTCTACAGCATTTCCAACTTTGGTCATTTCCCCCCCCCCTCTCAGCCAAATGTTGTCTGCTGTCATGCTATTGCTCCAACTCTGGGACAGTGGTACACGGGAAACGGATAATGAGCGGTCAGCGCAGGGAACCAGTGCTCCCCTCCTTCCTTTGCTGCAAAGGTTTCAGAGCATCATTTGCAATAAAGAGATCAGCAATACCGAAGAAGAGCTTCAGGTATGTACCTTTATGATGAGTTCATTTAGCCTGTGAGCCTGTACACCCAGAGCCGTGCAACGTGAAACAATATTTAATTGATGTTAAGGGAACATATTTATGTAGCTTTCCTTTACGGGGATCGAACCTACAGCCTTGGCGTTATCAGCACCACACTCTAGCCAACTGAGCTATTCAGCTGACTTTTCATTTTTTTGCTTTAGATGCTGTCCTACCCATTGAGTCCAAATGAAAACTTCTTAAGGTATCTAATATTGCCACAGGATAATGAGCTGGCCATTGATTTAAGGCAAACGGCAGTTGTGATTATGGCTCACTTAGACCGCCTGGCTACTCCCTGTATGCCTCCACAGTGCAGTTCTCCAACATCACATAAGGTAACTTGCATATGCTGTCTGCTAACAGCTTTCTGTGGATAAAGTTAACTGGTAAATTAGAACTTAACAAATCTGATTGGGATCTCAAGAGGCGCTTATGCTCATGCAAGAGCTCATTTTAGCCCAGTGACATTTTTTACTTTGAGCACCTGGCTTCTGCTACCAGAACCTGCTTTTGTAGTTTCCAAATCAGTTTGTCACACAGCGTAGAGAGCTCCTTGAATTTCTTGTTCTGCTGTTAATCGTTCTGCATTGGAGGGTCTCATACTTTTCTGGAGAAGGTTGAGGGACTAGAGTGGATGAGGGATGGCATTGCAAAGGCTTAGAGGTGCTGAAGTATGGGTTGAATCTCTGCCTCCTTCCCTTCCAAATCCTAATAGATAGACAAAGCAATCAAATATGGCCCCTTGTAACTTAACTTTGTCAGCCGCTGACATCAAGTTTTGAAATGTGCATACCAATTTCCAGAGAGTAAAATACTATTGTACATTTAAAGCAATTAAATTGAAATAACACAATGCAAGTACTTTAAACCTTTTTTCTGTTGTTCCAAAGCTTTCACCATCTTTAAAAAAACCATATTTACTTACATTCTCCATTTTCTTTAGGTAGCTTTGGGTCCATAAATCTGGAGCCAATTGAAAAATTAGTTGAAGCACTGTAATTTCTAGAGATTCTAAGTTTAGACAGATGTTTGATAAAAGTTCTTAAATTATGAATTGCTTTCCAGGGCTCTTTGCAAGAGGTTATTGCGTGGGGTTTAATAGGATGGAAATATTATGCCAACGTGAGTGGTCCAATTCAGTGCGAAGGACTTGCCAATCTTGGAGTGATGCAAGTTGCTTGCGCAGAAAAGCGCTTCTTAATCTTATCTAGAAATGGACGTGTTTACACACAAGCATACAATAGTGATACACTGGTAGGTGACTTCTGATTACTTCCTAATTTATTTTTTTTAAAAATAACTTGTAGCTATTAAAATAATGTTTTTGTTGCAGGTATGATGGAGCTCATGATAGCAAAATCTCCTTTTTTCACTTTGCCTGGCAATGCAGTATTCATATCTGTTTTTAAAGAAACTCCATTGCTTCATTTCTGGTGTTAACGAATACTTCCCTGAACTGCTTCTTGGACACAGCTTACTGTATCATTTCTGCCTTTGTAATTGAGTATATGAAATGCCTTTTGCAAAGCTGATTTTGATCAGTGGATGTGTTTTCTTCCTTCCAAGCTTGACATGATGTGGAAGAAGTGTACATTAATACTAATACCATTATTATTATTATTATTATTACTATTTATTTATTACCTTCATGCATCATTTGTAAAAAAAGCAGCTGTGGGAACTCCCAATAGGGGAGGGAAGGAGGTGTGACCTTCCCCTTCACTTTCCAGCTATGTAAACCCTCCTGCTGTTGCCAATACTCTATTCTTAGCTATGGGAAGGATCAAAGATGCAATATTATACATGCCCGTCTTCTCATTAGTGGTGAATAGCAGGCATGAAATAGGGGAAGCAGTTGAGAGGGAAAGAAGATTTTAATTTTTTTTAACTGAACAAACAGTATTTCCCAGTGGTGCAGTCCTGATCCAGTTTGAGGCTTAGGTTCATGGATTTCCCATGTAGTTTGGATCTTAAGGTTTCTAAATATAATAGTTTCTCAGAACGTTCAGCTATTGAAACTTCTTGCCTTGTTAATTCAATTGAAACCCATTTTCTAAAAACCCCCAAAAAAGATATAACCTATAACTTCTTTGTATAAAGTTTCTTAATGCTCGTCTGTTTGCTTCCATTTCTCTGTAAGTCATAACATGTATGCATGTTTTGTTGTTGTTGAACTTTGTAGGGACCTCAGCTGGTGCAGAGTCTTGCTTCTAGAAACATTGTCAAGATTGCTGCACATTCAGACGGCCACCACTACCTTGCCCTGGCAGCAAGTGGTGAAGTTTTCTCTTGGGGGTGTGGAGATGGTGGGCGACTCGGCCACGGAGACACTGTGTAAGTATCCTAGAATAATGGTGACTTATATGCATAATGAAATAAAATAGAGTAGGATATTTGTTCTGCTTCTGCTGTGAATTGGGTGGCATTCCTTTTAAAACTTCATTTTACTTGGGTCCCCCCCCCCCGTCACCCCTTTCCCCGTGTCTTTTCTGTATTGAGCATGCTAAATTGTAGCTGTCTCTTTCTTTTGTGGTTCTGATGCATATTGATCTACAGTAGACTCACCAGGAAGCCTTCATTCCGAATGGTTCAATAATCCAGTAGCTATCGAATTTCTATTTTCTTTGTAGAGAAGAGGTAACAGTCTGGAAGACAGCTAGCCAGACAGAGAGTGAATGTGTGTTTGTGTGTGTATGACTAAGTGATTTTGATGGCTCAGTTGATATTTCAGCTTGATAGTGAAGGCGGTGACGGTCCTGTGTGAGTGTCTGGAGGTGGTTGGAGGATGGATGGCGGCAAACAGATTGAGATTGAATCCTGACAAGACAGAAGTACTGTTTCTGGGGGACAGGAGGCAGGCAGGTGTGGAGGATTCCCTGGTCCTGAATGGGGTAACTGTGCCCCTGAAGGACCAGGTGCGCAGCCTGGGAGTCATTTTGGACTCACAGCTGTCCATGGAGGCACAGGTGTCCAGGGCAGCTGTGTACCAGCTCCATCTGGTACGCAGGCTGAGACCCTATCTGCCTGCAGACTGCCTCGCCAGAGTGGTGCATGCTCTGGTTATCTCCCACTTGGACTACTGCAATGTGCTCTATGTGGGGCTACCTTTGAAGGTGACCCGGAAACTACAACTAATCCAGAATGCAGCAGCCAGACTGGTGACTGGGAGCGGCCGCCGAGACCATATAACACTGGTCTTGAAAGACCTACATTGGCTCCCAGTACGTTTCCGAGCACAATTCAAAGTGTTGGTGCTGACCTTTAAAGCCCTAAATGGCCTCGGTCCAGTATACCTGAAGGAGCATCTCCACCCCCATCGTTCTACCCGGACACTGAGGTCTAGCACCGAGGGCCTTCTGGCGGTTCCCTCACTGCGAGAAGCCAAGTTACAGGGAACCAGGCAGAGGGCCTTCTCGGTAGTGGCGCCCTCCCTGTGGAATGCCCTCCCACCAGATGTCAAAGAGAACAACAACTACCAGACTTTTAGAAGACATCTGAAGGCAGCCCTGTTTAGGGAAGCTTTTAATGTTTGATGTATCACAGTATTTTAATATTCTTTTGGAAGCCACCCAGAGTGGCTGGGGAAACCCAGCCAGATGGGCGGGGTATAAATAATAAATTATTATTATTATTATTATTATTATTATTATTATTATTATTATTGTTGTTGTTGTTGTTGTTGTTGTTGTTGTTCTGCATTCATGGGTTGTTCTGATACCACCTTTGGCATCCATCCTTCCTTCCTTCTTTAATATTTGTTAATTATATTTCTATTCTGCCTTTTCTCCATGAAGCTCAAAGCAGTGTACATGGGTTCCCCCACCCATTTATTTTCATATCAACTCTGTGAGGTATTTCAGGCTGAGACTGAGTGATTGGCCCAAGATTGAGCAGGAGTTTGAATTTGGTCTCCTCACTCTAAAACTTGCTCCCTTCTCTGCACACTGTGTTTAATCTCAGGAGTCTTCAGTCAATTGTGTTTTTCTGTTACATCCAATCCATGAAATGATGCTTCCTGGGTTTGGAACAAGCTAGAATCCTTGCCTGTTCTGAACCCAGGTACTATAGTTTCTTGCTTCAGACATAATGGGAAACTATGTTTAACTGAAATCTTCTGGAGTTAAACATCTCGTGCTAAGGAAGGAAAAGAGACTCCCTATGCAAGCATGAGACTTGTTTATGTCTTAGCTTCTAAAGCCAAAATAGGGTCATTGGCCCATTTGTCTGGGCATCTCAGTGGCCTGGTTCAGACATCACTGTAAATTGGGGTGGGTTGATTTTTCTGTATCTGGCACTTGCGTACATAGTATATATTGCCTTCTTACAATAATGACTTTCAATTCTTTCCTGGTCCCCATCCCCCCCAGACCTTTAGAAGAACCGAAGATGATTTCTGCTTTGTCTGGGAAGCAGGCTGGAAAGCATGTTGTACACATTGCCTGTGGAAGTACCTATAGTGCTGCCATCACTGCTGAAGGAGAGTTGTACACATGGGGGCGAGGAAACTATGGCAGGCTAGGTCATGGTATGTGCTCTTCTTTCTTTAAATTGTTTAAGTTGTGAATTCCCAAGGTTTAAACCTGTCTTGGTATATAACTAGCACAGAAGCATCTAATTTTTATTTTGTTCCAAAGGCTCCAGTGAAGACCAGACGATCCCAATGTTGGTTACTGGGCTGAAAGGACTGAAAGTCATTGATGTCTCTTGTGGGAGTGGCGATGCTCAGACTCTGGCTGTGACTGAAAATGGTTAGTGGAACAACCAATAGCATCATTAGCCTTGCCAGCTTTTAGTTACACGTGGGATATTTGGGAAGCCACGTGTCTCTTTCCTGTTTTCATTTGGATTTGTGTGCTAGCTTGAACTGTGTGCCCAACTGTTAATAAAATTGTTAGTCAAATATGCAAAATGGGTGCCAGATTAATTATCTCTGTTCTCAGAATATTGTGAAGCCAGGTGTGCAGTATTAATTTCTAGCTGTCCATCTGGGTAGATTATTTCTGTTTTTTATCCCCCCCTCCCTCCCAGTATGTTTATTTTGTTTCGGCTCACGGTCTAAAGATACAAAGCTGTTGCTACGTCTAATGCAATCTATTTTTCCAGGTCAGGTGTGGTCTTGGGGCGACGGAGATTATGGGAAGCTGGGAAGAGGCGGCAGCGATGGTTGCAAAACTCCAAAACTGATAGAAAAACTTCAAGATTTGGACGTTGTCAAAGTTCGCTGCGGGAGCCAGTTTTCCGTTGCGCTTACGAAAGACGGGCAGGTCTACTCTTGGGGAAAGGGTGACAATCAGAGGCTTGGGCACGGAACAGAGGAACACGTTCGATATCCCAAACTGCTTGAAGGTTTGCAAGGTAGGTGAAGAGGCAACTACCCGCTGTATTAACTAGAATATTGTAATCTTGAGAAAATGATGAGGTTAGCACCCATTCTGTGCAAATTGGTGGGGGAAATATTTTTAGCTTGGTCTCCCAGATCCTAGTCCTGTGCTTGAAGCACTATACCACATTGTCTTGTGGGCTTCTTGCTGGCATTTGATTGGCTTCTGTGAGAACAGAATGCCAGACTAGGTAGGCTTTTGACCTGATTGAGAAGGGTTGTCCTTATGTTAAGTTTATTTTTTAAAACGGGAGACACTTGGAAATTTTGGTTATTGGTGCAACAAACACCACCATCCCTTGCTGATTTCTTGTTTTGTAGATATTGCTAAAGAGAGAGCTCTCCTCTTCTAGCCAGGCTTTCAGATGTGGCTGCAATACTGATCTTTCTCATTATCTGTATGTGTGTCCCCCCCGCCCCCCACCAGGAAAAAAAGTCATAGATGTAGCAGCTGGATCCACCCACTGTTTAGCACTCACAGAAGACAGTGAAGTATATAGCTGGGGAAGCAATGATCAGTGCCAGCATTTTGATACCCTGAGGATCACTAAACCTGAACCTACTGCTCTTCCTGGACTAGATTCTAAGCACATTGTTGGCATCGCTTGTGGGCCAGCTCAGGTAGGCTTCAATTTTGCTGTTTTTTTATATATCTTTAGATATATAAAAATATAAAATATAAAAATATCTTTAGATATTTCTGTTAGAGTGGAAATCCTTGATTATGGAAGTCCCTTTTGTGATGCAGTTTCTCTTCTCAGTTACTATTTGCCTTTAATTCTAGCCCCCCCCCCCCCGCTTGGTCTTAAGTTTAACCTTGCTGGATATCTTTTTGTATTTCCTTCTAGAGCTTTGCTTGGTCATCTTGTTCCGAATGGTCTATCGGTTTACGAGTGCCTTTTGTGGTAGATGTTTGCCCAATGACGTTTGAACAACTGGATCTCTTACTTAGACAAGTGACGGAAGGAATGGATGGCACTTCGGACTGGCCCCCTCCACAAGAGAAAGAATGTATGGCTGTGGCTACTCTGAATCTTCTGAGACTTCAGGTATCTTAATGGTTGCTGAACTAAGACTGAAATTATAAAATCTGAAACAATTGTGCGGATCGCATTGACTTTTAAAAGTGCAATGGCCATTGTATTTTGTGTTGACTGTTGATTCATTTATTAGGAAAAAACAGCAACCCCTGTAATTTGCCAAATACTTTGCGGTGCTGATCAAATCAGAAAGAGTTGGTTGTTACTCCAGTTTTCCTTTCTGCAAACTGCAGTTTAATTAGCAGCGAGTCTATGTTCAGCCAGGGAATTGGAAGCTGAACCTAGATCTGCATAGCTCAAGGATAACACTACCTTTGCTTTACCATGCCTTACTGGACAGTTTGGAGATATTCTGCTTTCATTCCTCCCCCCCCCCAAATAATATTTATTATTTTCAGTAGATAAACATAGTAAAGAAAGAAAAGATTAACAATAATAAAGACAAACAAAAAATAAAAGAAAAAGAGAAAAAAGGAAAAAAGGAAAAATACAACATATTACCACTTAATTAATTAAGATTAAGTACCATCCATCTTCATAAACATAGTATTTGACTTCCTCGAATCTCTTCCATCCAAATTTCTTAGTAATTATAAGTAGCAGTTTCCAATATCAGTGTTTCAAAAGACCATATCACAGTCCTAATCATATTACATAGCTTTCCTTATCGTACATTTTCTTATTTATAAATTTAATTCCATTTTAATCCTAGGCCTAATTGTTTCTTTCAAGTGGTTACATATCTTTAATATTACAATATTTATTCAAGTAGTCTTTAAATTTCTTCCACTCTTCTTGATGTTCCGTTTCTTTCTGGTCGGGGATTCTCCCAGGAGAATCACCGGGATATTCTGCTTTCATTTGCTAAATAACTTTTACAGATGATGGAAATATGTATTTGATGCTGCCAAACTGTGGTGCTTCAGCAAGTGTATGAAACTTGGAAATAGAAAATGTTTCGGGAATACGATTTCGTTCCTCCCTGAATGGGTTTCAGCTTTATCACTGATAAAGAAGCCTCTCTCTGTGTTTTGTCTTTCAGCTTCATGCTGCAATCAGCCACCAAGTGGACCCAGAATGTCTTGGTTTGGGATTGGGCAGTGTCTTACTCAACAGCTTGAAGCAGACAGTAGTGACTTTAGCAAGTAATGCAGGTGTGCTCAACACCGTTCAGACAGCTGCCCAAGCAGTGTTGCAAAGTGGGTGGTCTGTGTTGCTGCCAACAGCCGAGGAACGAGCCAGGGCTCTTTCGGCACTTCTACCCAGTGCAGGTATGTTTTGTGTGTGGTCACGTGGGTGGGGAAGGAAGATGTTGCCCAAGCTGTTTTGTGCTCCCTTCATATGTACGCGTATGTGTGTGTGTTGGCGTTCTAGTCAAGTAAGAGTTCTCTCAATGTTTAGTTTCAGGGAATGAAACAAATGTAAGTCCAGGCCGTAGATTCATGATTGATCTTCTGGTTGGAAGCTTAATGGCCGATGGGGGTCTTGAGTCTGCACTGAATGCTGCGATCACTGCAGAAATCCAGGTATGCTTTTCCATTCTGATGAAATGGAAAAGATTACTGTTGGAAACCAGTTAGTTTCAAACAAGCCCATGTTCTTTGTTTAACGGTGGTAATATAAAAGAGTGGAGTGAATATTTATTTTGTTTTGTAAGGATTAGAAAAGACTGTGTAAGTACAGTAGGTGGGCATTTCATGTAGTAGATTAGAAAGCTGGCTGCGTCATTCCAGATCAACCTTTCTTTTCTATTGATTGAAAATATCCAGAGGTAACTGTATCACTTGTAACTTTTTGTTTAAGAGGCTTTCTCTCTGTGTAGTCTGACCCTGCCTAGAATTTGGTGCCTCAAGCCCTCAAAAGTTTAGACTTGTGCACGAGGGTAATAGCCATGTAATAGCTGCATATTACACATAGCAAAGCCTCTCCTGTAGTTGCTTTGAAATCTATGAAAGTATCACTGGCATTGCTGTGTCTTGTGAGGAGGGAAGTGGCATCTCAGCTCTATCCTGCTGCTTTCTTCCTGAATAGAAGAACTTGGTCATGACAAATAAAACTAAAACTAAAAATAAATAAATATACATGGATAGTAGTTCAGTAATTCTGAAAATCCTAACTTCTTCTGGGCTGGATAGTTGACGTTGCCCTATAGTGGAAGGCTGTTTTCCATTTTCACACCTCTTGTTGATATTGAGAAACGTGTGGCTTATAAAACCATAGCCATCATTCTTCAGATGAAGAAATTAATGCAGCTATCTTTTTGGACAAGTTTCTCCATTACATCCATATAGTTCACTTTGAGGAAGTGATGGGAAAAGTTGGGACAGCATCTTTTCAATAACAAATAGTTCATTTGTGCCTGATGCTTTCATTTCCACATTTACCCAACCTACGTGGGTTCAGGATTCTTTGAGCAGTGACTTATTTATTCGGTATCTTTGTGTCGTTGGGTTCAGCTGCTCATTCTACTCAAATTATTTCCAGTGCAGTCTCTATTGCTTTCTGTTCCATGAACCAGCCACATGGTCCTAATACCAGTGCTGGACTGCTAACTTTACTGCAGAAGGAAAAATCCAATAGAATATACTGTAGTGTGCAGGAATGCCATTAATTCAGGTTTCCGTGGCAGAACATTCCGTGTCTTTTTTTAGTGGACATGACTCCCATTCATTTCAGCTACAGTATAGAATGTTTACTGGTTTCACTTTCAACTTTTCATTTTGTAGGATATAGAGGCAAAAAAAGAAGCCCAGAAAGAGAAAGAAATTGATGAACAGGAAGCAAACGCATCAACACTTCACAGGAGTAGAACACCATTGGACAAAGACCTTATTAATACTGGGATCTATGAATCTGCAGGAAAGCAGAGCTTACCTCTGGTTCAGCTAATTCAGCAATTGCTAAGGTAGCTTTTCAGCAAGGCTGTTTACTGAATCATTACCCTTTTCCACATTTTATTCTTTTAAAAAACAAAACAGAAAACCTCTGACCTCTGCTTCCTCCTATGCTGCTTCTATGTTCCTGGGCAGTCTCTCTCTTTTTTTAAATGTTTACTGTGCGGTAATAAGGTATAAGAAACTCAGCACGGAGAAACAGCAGACACATTTGTGAGCGCAAATTTAAGGGAGTATGTGCTAGCCTGCCATTTTGAGTGGCAAAACCGCATGGACAGTTTTCTTGCTGCTTTTGAAACAGAGAGGATTTTCAAAAGCAGATTGTAATATGGTATCGGGGTTAGCCGTTTTAAAATGGAAGAACTGTTCTGAGAATAGCCAAGCCCTTAAGCATACCTAAAGTAGCTTTTTGGCTTTTGGCCAGTGTGTTTTATATTTCCCAGTTTGATACTATTTTGTACCTAAGAACACATACCCTACATTAATGCAATAGATTTAAGTAAGAATATCATGTTGCCCAACACTTCAGCACAGTACTTCTTTTACAGCAGCTTATTTTGTCAACACCGATGGAACTGGGGATGATGTAGAAAAATAGATAATCTTCATTTTTGGGAATACGAAACAAATTGCTCTTCTGAGACCGTCATGGCACCAACATAGCCAGTCAAAATGCATGAGCTTCCTGACTCCCAAGAATCACAACAAAATCTTAGTTTGTGCCTAGTTAGTTGTTACCTGTTTATTCAAGATGTCTTTTAAAACCTTCTTTAAAACATTATTCCCATCAGGAACATTGCTTCCCAGACGATCGCTAAACTGAAAGATGTGGCTCGCCGTATTTCTTCCTGCTTAGATCATGAACATTACAATAAAGAGAGGTCTGCTTCTCTAGACTTGCTGCTGCGTTTTCAGCGTTTGCTTGTGAGTAAGCTGTATCCAGGCGATAGTGTTGGCCAGATCCCGAATACATACAGTAAGTAGTACTTCTTTTTGGCTATTGCTAGCATTCTGTTGACGTCCATTTAAAAACTGTATTAAATAGCTTTTTCAAATTGCTACTTTACTCTGCAAGTTAGCTGTGTTTAAATGCGTTAATAGTTAATAATAACAAGCCTTTTCCAGCTTTTGACTTTCTAGATGTTGCTTATGATCTTTAAAAATAAAACGATTCTTTTATTTTTTGACAGGTCCTGAGCTTTTAGGAGTTGGTTCTCTGTTGAAGAAATACACAGCCCTTTTGTGTACACATATTGGAGACATACTGCCTGTAGCTGCTAGCATTGCATCCACCAGTCACAGGCATTTTGCAGAAGTTTCTCGCATTGTAGATGGAGACCTAACAGGTACTGACTCGTCTTGTCCTTTGTTTAAGAGCCTGTCTACAGGGTTAACGCTTCCAGAGTTTTGCTGAATGTCTCTATTTCCCCTTAGGTGTCCTCCTTCCAGAGTTGGTCGTATCTATAGTACTTCTTCTCAGTAAGAATGCTGGGCTCATCCAGGAAGCCGGTGCAATTCCTTTGCTGGCTGGTCTACTAGAGCATTTGGACAGATTCAACCATTTAGCTCCTGGTAAAGAGAGAGATGACAATGAAGACTTGGCTTGGCCAGGAATAATGGGTATGTTCTTTCTTGCAAACGTTTAGAATACTTGCTGGATCTTTCTAGCAGAGCTCCTAGCTTGTCTTTGCAGGTAGGCTTCAAAAGCTTTGTCTTGGCACGAAACCCACTTTGGACAGGTTACACAATTATGTAGTATTTTCCTTGCTCTTCGATTCCTCACTCTTTTGGTTGGACCTTTTGGTTGTGAACCATAGCAATAACATGTATTTTTTTCACCTGTTAGGTTCATTTTTTACAGGACAGAATTGCAGGAACAACGAGGAAGTGACACTAATACGGAAAGCCGACTTGGAGAACCACAATAAAGATGGCGGCTTCTGGACAGTGATTGATGGCAAAGTGTACGACATAAAGGATTTCCAAACCCAGTCCTTAACAGGAAGCAGTATACTCGGTGAGATGTCACTTTGCGAAAAAAACATATACCAAACAGAGTCCTATCTTGGTCGGTTGCCTCCTTTAACACTTTGTTCCCTGGTTTCTTTTAGCTCAGTTTGCTGGAGAGGACCCAGTTGTAGCTTTGGAAGCAGCTCTGCAGTTCGAGGATACAAGAGAATCGATGCATGCCTTCTGTGTCGGCCAATATATGGAGGTAAGAGGGTTTCCCAAACAACTGCTAGCGGGCACAAAGGACACCACCAGGTGGAATTGTGTTCCTCTTGTTGCTTGAGGCAGGGTCTTCACACCTACTCACTCTTAATCAGGGCTTTTTTTCAGCCGGAACTCACCGGAACTCAGTTCTGGCACCTCTCAGGTGGGCGCCATTGCCATTATAAGAGAACAAGGGAAGCGTTCATGGTGAGTTCCGGCACCTATTTTTCTAGAAAAATAGCACTGCACTTAATTAATTACCTTCGTGATTAGACAACCTATCCAGTTTTTATGAATTCCTGATGTTGAGGTCTGGTTTTTTTCTTAGTTTTTAAGAAAGGAAAGACCCCCCCCCACCTCAGGCTTTCCCACCCTTTTCCAAGCCGCTTGTTGATTTCCCTCATAGGCCTGTACAAAGACAACAGAGCTACATTTCTAGCGTTCAGCTGTGACTGTGGGGTAGGACAGTTATTAGTCTTTCTCTGCGGTTGGATCCCTTCCAGTCCTTTGCCCTTCCTGTGTCCCTCGCACATTACAATTGAATATCATCTTCAGGTTCCTGATGATGTTTTTGTTAAACTCAAAACTCTTCAAGTAGCTGCACATCACTTGATTACGAAGAGGTGTTTTTTTCATGGATCGGGAAATTTGGTATTAGTCTTTAAATCTGTCGTTCAGTATGATATCACAGCTCTTTTGTTCTTTCCGTTTTTTGTTCTAGCCTGACCAAGAAGTGATTACTACGCCAGATACTGGTAGTCTATCATCGCCTCTCATAGACACTGAAAGAAATTTAGGCCTACTTCTTGGTCTGCATGCTTCATATCTGGCAATGAGTACACCCCTTTCTCCTGTGGAGGTTGAATGTGCCAGTAAGAATATCTTTATTCCAATTAAATGTAACTAATATGAAATTGAGGATGTGCTCATAGGTCCATGTTTTAATGTTAACCCTCTAACCACAGTGAGTGATTTAATGCTGTACATCAGAGGTTTTCAACCTTTTTGAGTCCATGGCTCCTTGGACCAACTACATTCTTTCTGCAACACCCCTGTGGGGCTTAGGAGCCCAGTTACGTCACCCCTTGCCTGCAGAGCTGGCAATCTCTCACCTTTTTTTGAGCACCCTTCCTTGTGGAGTGTTCCTTTAGTCTCCTCTCCCCTCTCCTTAGGAGTTGTCTGGACAGCTGCTGCAGCCGTCCCTGGTCTCTGAGCTGCCCCCCACCCTGTCCCAAAGAGAGGTGCCCCCCAGAGGCCTCATTTGCCTGAGAAGCTTATAGCCAGGGCTGCTGCAATAAACAGCTGTGCAAGCCTTGGGGAGGCAGAGATGCAAGGGGCATCAGAGGAGGGAGGGGAAAAAAGAGGGACCGAGGCCAATGTTGCCCGCGGCAACCCTGACCATCATTCAAGGCCGCCATTCAGGATGCCATTGCGCACTGGTTGAAAACCGCTGATATACATGTTTACTCAAAAATAAGCCTCACTGAGTTCAGTGGAACTTACTCTGGGGTAAGTGTTTATAGGATTGCAGCCTTTATAACACAACTTGCCCATCATTTCTGTGGGCTGGTATGTAAAGCTGCAAAACAATTTCTATTCAAAGCATAATTCAGTTCAGTAATTTTTTGGATAGAACTCTGTGTATGTGCAACAAGTTATGTACTTACGTAATGAAGTGAAAGCAAGAAGCAAACAATCTTGGACAAGGATAATTCTTCAATAAACTGTTAGTATACTACTTTGTTTCAAAACTGGCAGATGGTCTGACTTGGGAGAAATTATTGCTTTCCATGCATGAGTAAATACATGGGCAAGGCTGAATAATGAAATAACAGGTGTCTGATCCCCAAAAGTAGCTTAGTTTGAGTATAGTATGACGTGCATTGCTGCTGTCTTAACATTTTTTTTAAATGATAGTTTGCTTTTATTGTATTTTAAATTTTGTGTGCCGCTTTTTGTGCTCAAGGTGGAGTAAAATAATGTGCTAAAATTTGTTGAAAACATGGGGCTAAATTGCAGCTATTCATTAAGATGAACTATATCAAGGTGTGTCTGAAGCTCAGTAACGCATCTGCTGTGCTTGCAAAAGGTTTAGTCTTTAGCATCTCTGTTTTCAATAGAACTTACGTTGTTCAGGTAGTAGGGAAAAGACCTGCTGCCCAAGACTGGAGAGCGCTGCCAGTTGGAGGAGATTTTATTGATCTAGATGGGTTAACTATTTTTCTTGTTTAGTATTTTGAACTAATTATTTTTAAATCAAAAAGAGAGCTTGCACAAAGCTGTTTCTGAAGAAATCCTCTAAAACATACATGCATCAAATATTGCATATAACTTCAGGGTAGGCCATTGAATCCTCTTTTCTTAAGCAGAAGAATTACACTTTTACCTGCGTAACAAAACTGCAAAAGCAATGTGCTTCAATGTCCTCCTATTCCTTTCAAACTATTCCCTTAAAAAAATATGCTTGTAACACACTATTTTAATGTATTTCTGTTCTTCTTGTAGAATGGTTGAAGTCTTCTATTTTCTCTGGAGGCTTGCAAACCAGTCAAATACATTACAGTTACAACGAAGAGAAGGATGAAGACCACTGCAGCTCTCCTGGAAATACCACCCCTAACAAATCAAAGCTGTATTCCCATCGACTGACCTTGAGTGACCACTCACAGCCATTTCTGCAAGCGATTGCAGACAACAACATCCAGGACCACACGGTGAAGGTAACAGTGCACTGTGTGAAGGACATAGGCTGATGTTTCCTACCCTTCCCAGTGGCCTATAGCTCTCTAAGTAGACAAAGTTGGATGGATTATCTCACTCTAGGTAGTGAAATGGTCAGTGGGATTCTTGGCAGCTGGGAACCTTGAGTCTCTTAGTTTATAGGAATACCAGGGATTATTATGCAGTTGACCTCTGTACACCTCTCCAGGGCCCCAAGGCAAGAGCTCATTGGGTGCATTGGGCCAGGATCTGCACTTTACCAACCGGCAGTGGACTTTGTATTTGGGAACATTCGACTCTCACTATTTTTTATTAACCAGAGATGGGGAGCCTGATGCCTCCAGTTGTTATTTAGCTGCCATTATCACTGGCAGTTGGCTTTGCTAGCTGAGGCTTATGAGAATCCAACAATCTCGGGGGAAGGCATGATTTTCCACACCTGCTAATACAGATTTTTGTTACCTTTCTCTGCATTGTGAGCTGAGTAGTTCCTGGCCTCCTTGTCAATAAATCATAACAGGGCAAAGTGTTACCTTGCTAATAGGAATAGGAACACCTGAATAATTCAAATAGTGTATGTGTAGCAAATCATATAAAAGGCCTAATACCTCTGGTTGGGTTTTTCTTCTTCCTGTTTCTCCTCAGGGCATTTTTCAGTTCTCTTTTTGGCTGGCAGCTGCTTTTAGTTTTGCTGATTGTTGCCTTGATCCATACTACTCATTGAGGGTGTTGGAGTTACTGCAGCAGCTCTCATTCATCTCTCCTCCCTCCCTCCCACCCCCAAACCCTTTCTCTTCTGAGTATGCCAGGAAAATAGCATCTGCCTTCTTAAAAAAACCCCAACAACACCAAACCAACCACCTCTGCAAAATTCTGCCTAATAACATAAAAAAAAATGTGTGAAATATGAAATACGCTGTTCATCTAGCTGCCACCTTTTCCTTATGTTCGGTGTCTTTGTGTATTATATGAAGGAATGCAGTATCTTTTTATCCTAATTGGTTACTAGTGTGGCTTGCTTTGGGTGAGGAAAAATGGATTGTGGATTTCCCACAGATGGAGAAACGCATCTAAGAATGCTTCTTAAGTAACTCTTCGAAGAAATATTATCTCTTGGGATTATGCCATGGGTAGGCAAACTAAGGCCTGGGGGCCGGATCCGGCCCAATCGCTGCCTAAATCCGGCACGCAGATGGTCCAGGAATCGGTGTGTTTTTACATGAGTAGAATGTGCCCTTTTATTTAAAATGCATCTCTGGGTTGTTTGTGGGACCTGCCTGGTGTTTTTACATGAGTAGAATGTGTGCTTTAATTTAAAATGCAGCTCTGGGTTATTTGTGGGGCATAGGAATTCATTCATACATTTTTTTTCAAAATATAGTCTGGCCCCCCCACAAGGTATGAGGGACAGTGGACCAGCCCCCTGCTGAAAAAGTTTGCTGACCCCTGGATTATTCCATAGAAGGCAAAGGAAACTAGCATCATGCGGGTTACGAGGGATGGGTTATAATTAGTAACTTTTGGAGAAGCTTTGCCTGTTAAGACTTGTAGCTTTGTGGAGCCTTTATTTGAAATGACCTTATTTGAAGGTATAGCATACAGAAAATGTAAGGAGAGGAGCTGAGATTTTTGGCTTCAGGGCCAGACCTGACTTTGGCCATCCATGTTCTAGTGACCTCCAAGTTTTACTTCTGTAATGCAGAATAAGTGCACTGCCTCTTGAAGACAATCCAGAAACTTAAATGGTTTCCAAATTTGGCTTCCAGCTTTTTGACTCCTTGCCCAATTGCTCCTGGGTTCAGTCAGCTTGTTGTTTAGTCGTGTCCGACTCTTCGTGACCCCATGGACCAGAGCACGCCAGGCACTCCTGTCTTCCACTGCCTCCCGCAGTTTGGTCAAACTCATGCTGGTGGCTTCGAGTACACTGTCCAACTGGTGGCTTCGAGTACACTGTCGAGAGTATCTCGTCCTCTGTCGTCCCCTTCTCCTTGTGCCCTCCATCTTTCCCAACATCAGGGTCTTTTCCAGGGAGTCTTCTCTTCTCATGAGGTGGCCAAAGTATTGGAGCCTCAGCTTCAGGATCTGTCCTTCCAGTGAGCAGTGAAGTGAGCTTCCAGTGAGCAGTGTCCTTCAGTCAGCTTGCCAAAATCCTAAATCGGGGTGGGGGTGAAAGAGACTTTGGTTTTGAACCAAAACTCCCATCAGCCCCAGCAAGCACAGCCATTCAGTGGTAGGGACTCTGGGAGTCATAGCTCAGCGACATTCAGAGGGGCCAAGGGTGCCCACACATGATGAAAGGTTTGGGGCAAAATATTTAAAGAATCTCCTCCTCCTATATGAAACTGCCTGAGTGCTTCATTCTTCATTTAAGGCCTTGCTTCAGGTAGTGTCATGATCAGAAATGTGTCAGGTGGGTTACCCAAATCTTGAGAGCTACCACTGGAAACACCTATCATTGTCTGTATTTTATCATCCTGTCAGAAGAATTTGGGGCTATTACAGAATACTGCCTTTTGGGGGGCGGGGGGGGGGGGAGACCTGTGGCCCTCCAGATGGGCTCTATCTCTCAACAGACACATTCAGTGCTGTCAATACTCATGAATGATGAGACTTTTAGTCCAGCTACATTTGGAGGGCCGAAGGTTCTCCACATCTGCTTTTATAGTGATGTGATTCTGCTCCTGTTTTCAGTCCCCCCCCCCATTTTCTTAAGCTTGCGTTGTTTGCAATAGGGTTTCTTTTTTGCCCCACTGTTTTACAGTATTTTCTCTCTCTGCATATGTGTCTACCTGTGGAGGATAATATAGATATCTATATAGATCTAGATATCTATCTCTATATCTATCTCTCTATATCTATACTCTCTCTCTCTCTATATATATATACCACAGTAAATCTTCAGAATGCCGCAACTCTTTGCTCAGGTTTTTCTTGTGCAGCGTACACACAGCATTATAGCACTATCAGGGACTCTTAGTAGCTCATAGGGACAGAGTTTGAAATGATTATCAGTCAGAACCAGCTTGCAAACATTTGTTAATTTATTATTGTTGTTATAAAAAGTAACGTCTGCGGCAACGCATGGAGACTGCAGTGATATTTTGACTAAGCGTGTTCATTTTTGTGCAGGACTTCTTATGTCAAGTGGAGAGGTATTGCAAACAGTGCCACTTGACAACACCAATTACGTTCCCTCCAGAGCACCCAGTGGAGGAAGTAGGACGTCTGTTGCTATGTTGCCTTCTAAAGCATGAGGATTTAGGTATCTACATTTGACACACAATTGTTCTAAAATTCTTACTGTATTATTTTGATTTTTTTCTCTCCAATGAGATCTTCTCTCTTGTTCCCCCTCTTAAAGGTCATATAGCACTCTCGCTTGTTCATCCTGCTATGCTAGGAGTTGACCAAGTTAAACATCGTGTACTTCCAAAATCTGTAGCAGATGTGTGTCGTGTTGTCTACCAAGCAAAATGCTCGCTGATCAAGGTAAGCATCAAACCAAGGAATCATTGGTACCCTTTCTTGAGACATTAGGAGTTACTGTTACCTTACTAACAGAGGGATCTGTTTGCATTGTCGTTTTAAGACTCACCAGGAACAAGGAAGATCTTACAAAGAGGTTTGTGCCCCTGTTATTGAGCGTTTGAGGTTCCTCTTCAATGAATTGCGTCCGGCAGTGTGTAATGACCTCTCCATTATGTCCAAGCTTAAAAGTCTAAGTTCTTTGCCCCGATGGAGAAGGGTAGTTCAGAAGATAATTAGAGATCGAAGAAAAAAGAGAGGTAAATGTTTTGAAATGCAATTTCTTGTTGAAGGGCAAGAGACTATTATGCATTTTGTCAGTTTGCTTGTGAGGTAGAATACAACAGATGCTTGCTTCATTCTCAAGCAAGACTTGCATCCCATTAAAAAAAGATTCCATAAATATATATCTTGCTAGATCTCACTTAGTACTATGTGGGCTCTATCTAATTGCAAAAGACATAGTGTAATTAGGAATTGGAGGGGGCACAGTTCAGGGAGAGGGGAAAATAAGGGATGTCTACTTGCAGTTGTTTGTCATTCTGAATTCTTTACATTTTCGTAAAGCAGTGTTTTCTATGGAAGCTCCCATTTTTCTTGCTAATTTTTTAAAAAACAGTTTTGCTCATGTTTTTGGAAGTGGATAAAAGTGACACAAATTTGATGTACAGTGGCACCTTGGTTCTGGAACAGCTTAGTTGTGAAACAAATTGGTGTTCCGGTTTGTGAACGTTTTTCGGAAGCCAAACATCCGACGTGGCTTCTGCTTGAGTGCAGGAAGCTCCTTCAGCCAATCAGAAGACGTGCCTTGGTTTTCAAATGGTTTTGGGAGTCAAACGGACTTCGGGAATGGATTAAGTTCGAGAACCAAAGTTCCACTGTATTAAAGTAACATTTTAACTGTATTTTGAAACTGTATGTAACCCACCCTGGGGCCCAAGGGTGAAGGGGGCGCACTATAAATGTAAATAGATAAATATAGTATGTTTGCTTTATGTCTTGCTGCTAGTCCCTAAAAAATCTGAGCCGTCTGATGTGGAAGAGTCCAAAATTGGGAATGAGGAAAGTGATTTGGAAGAGCCCTGTGTCATACCTCACAGCCCTGTGACAGCTGATAAAAGGCCCTTGTCAGCCAAATCGCCCAAGGTATGCAGAGTATCAGGTACTAAATATGAGCCAGCTGCACAGTAGCTAACGACCATTCAGAATATGTGAACGTGGCCGCTGAGTGTCAGGCGGTATGTTTATCAGAGTGGTAGTCATGTTAGTTTGTCGCTGCGTAAACAAGCGCATTAGTCTGTTGCTGCAAAAGCAGCTGTGCAAAGAGAAATGAATTACATTATTAACAGTGGTCGTTCACAAAACAGTAGATAACGCAATATGTATGCATCTTTGTGGCATACGTGCTGTACTGATGCCCAGTGATTTCGCAGACACTCTCTGTAGAGGAAAGTTGTGCATTTGGATATCCTTGCTTGAACCTTACTTTGTATATACATGATACGTAAGTGTGCAAGGCCTTCCTCACAGTCACACAGAGAGGATCTCTAGTTGGGTGTTTAAGTGAACTGGCTCCAAGTCTTGGATGAACTTCCTTTGTGTCATAAATGTAGATTTTAAATGTCAGCATTGGCCTTCCTTTGTAGCTAAAGGTAATTCCTTCTACCTGTTGAATTCTACCTTTTTAAGTTAAAAAGTGTCGCACATGAATAAATGCGGTGTACTTAATAGGTCACATTTGTAAAACCTTTCTTGGTCGTAGAACTTAGTGCTCTAAATTTTTCTATATTAACGTGCCACTGTGGGGCAAGCACTATTTTCAGACTGATTTCTTAGGTTATTAATTCAAGTGTAAATGTGCATTTTGTTTTTTCTAGGATAAATGGCAGCCGCTGATCAACACAGTTACGGGTGTTCACAAATACAAATGGCTGAAACAGAACGTCCAGGGCTTATATCCCCAGTCTGCTCTTCTCAATACCATAGTTGAATTTGCTTTAAAAGAAGAGCCCATTGATGTTGAAAAAATGCGGAAGTGCTTACTAAAGCAGGTAAGACATGGCTCACTTCATATGGCGGGGCCTTGCTGCGTAAAGCTCTTACATAGATAAATCTTTACCTCCTTTCTCTCCTGTTTTGTAGCTGGAAAGAGCCGAGGTTCGTTTAGAGGGCATTGATACAATCCTAAAGCTGGCAACCAAGAGTTTCCTGTTGCCTTCTGCACAATACGCTATGTTCTGTGGATGGCAAAGACTTATTCCGGAAGGAACCAACATTGGGTAATTTTCATTCTCCCTTGCATCTCACACTTTTGCTTCTTCATACCTAATCTGGCTCTTTGTTGTGCTGTTTACGTGAAACATAGGGGTTTCACAGGGGGACCTTGGGAACTTTGACGGTGAACGAAAGCTCCAGTATGGTGCAGGTGGAGAACTAGGTGATGATGTTCATGGTCCTGGTGTTGCATTTATGTGTCATAGGAGCACCTTGTTTCTTATAGTAGCAGTGGTGGGAAACCTCCAGCCTGCCAGGCGTCCCCCATTTGGCCTGCATTGTATTTTGGCTCAAACTATAGCCACTTGCCCATCACTTTGACATCATATAATGTCAGGCGCAGGACAGGTAAAGCCGCAGCACCAAATTCCAAAGTAAGAGTCTGCACCCCCACTTCTTCCTTTGCAGTTGCGGGTTTAAATTTGAGTCGCCAGATGTCATATGACATTAGGTGATGGTCAGGTGGGGGCAGCTGCATGCAGAGTGGTCCAGATCTGGGTTCAGCCCCCTGTCCAGATCCTACCCTTCTCCTTGAGCTAATGCAAATGTGTACTGGGAAAGTCTTGCAAAGGCACAGAAGGTGGGGTTCTGAGAGGGTTTAAACAGCAGGTGGGCAGCTTTTTCTGGCTTGCGTGTGGCCCCCAACACTGTTGTCGCACTTTGCAGCAGTATCTGCTTGTGATGCAAAATAGGTGTTAAGGTAGGTTACCATTCTGAAAACACTGAAAATCATGGCTTGCTTGTTATCCACATAGGGAACCCTTAACGGACTGCTTAAAGGATGTGGATCTGATTCCGCCCTTCAATCGTATGCTCCTGGAAGTTACTTTTGGGAAGTTGTACTCATGGGCTATTCAGAACGTTCGGAATATCTTGCTTGATGCTAACAACAGGTTCAAAGAACTAGGTTAGTATTACCGATACTCTTCTGTAATTTAAAATAAAAAATAAAAATTCCAATTTGTTTACTTTTCTTTTGTGTCTGTTAGTTGGGTGCAAGTTGTTGAATTTCCACCAAGCTTCAAAAGTATTTTTTTGCACATCTTGCAGCCACCAAATCATGCCTGTGTATTTGATGCTCCTTTCTCTCCCTAACCACCTATCCAAAGCTGGCTGTGGGACATGGCATATTCAGGGATGTTTTACGGTTGTACTTACGCTCTTCCATGTTGCTTCTGGGGAGTTTAATTTCTTTGGAGGAAGATGGAAGGAAGTGAGCCCTCTCTTCTGAGGTGCACATTCTGGGTAGTACTTGTAGCTTTGGCTCATAATCTCATTCCTCCTTTGAAGATTTGGCTATCAAACAAATCTTGTGAGTGGCCATACATCCAGTGAAATGTGGTTTTGTATTTGCAAACCTTACTTAAATGAAGTGCTGTCAGGTGAATCTGTTCTTTCCTTGGAGAGCCTGCTGGGAACGTCTGAAAACAGAGGCAACTTAACTAGTAAACCAGTTCCAGAAGCAAACTAACAGTCATCTCAAGGTCATTTACTTGAGCCGATAAGCAGCCATTGCCTTGCTTGTGTCTGTTAAGATATATCCTATTTCTCTGCTAGGAATCCAACCTGTTCCTCTGCAAACCATTACCAATGAGAACCCTGCGGGACCAAGCCTTGGGACTATTCCACAAGCACGTTTCTTATTGGTCATGCTTAACATGCTAACCCTACAGCATGGCGCAAACACCATGAACCTTCTTCTCAATTCTGGCATGTTGGCACTGACGCAAACCACGTTGCGACTGATAGGTACGATTGCTACTTGGGAAAGACCCATCTTACCTGTCAATTCACTGTTGGGAATAGAATGTTTGGTCTGCTTTAGAACCCTTAGAATATTTCCTACCGGAGGTGGTCTTGTAGTAAGGTTAAAGCTTACTGGGAAATGATTGAAAAGGATGTTCAAAATACCTTTTGTAAAAAAAACCCCAGAAGCTTTTCTTTTGGAATTATAGGGACAGAACTATGTAAATTGTATAGAAATTTATTCATGTATGCTACTACAGCAGCAAGAATGCTACTTGCCCAAAGGTGGAAAGAAGCAGAAGTCCCAGTAAAGAAAGAATGGATACAAAAACTTATGGAAATGGCGAAACTTATCGGAATAAGAAAGCAAGATAACAAACTTTTTGTAAAAGAATATGGAAATGGTTTATAGAATATTTGCAGACAAATTGCAAACAGATGAAAACATTAGCAGGATTATTGTAATAACTTGCAGTTTCATATATTTGAAGTAGATCATTAAACGAGAAAATTAAATTTGGGGGAAAGGAAGTCAAACTTAGAAATGTTAAATTGATTGTAAAACTAGTGAAATGTATAAACTTGAAAAGTATAAACGAAACCTTTAAAAAAAAATTAAAAAATAGAATATTTCCTACTGCTGAATTATGCCTCTTCGGCTTTGCACACTGAACAAAAGTATTACATTCTTGTGGAGACTGCTTTGGAAAGCTGGAATGAGTTACTACTTTTGATATTAGTTATCTCTTAACGGCTGCAAGATCTCAAGATACCTCTCATTAAATTAGGGCCTAGTTCGGACAACGTCGAGGAAGATATGCTTGCTTCGTCCCGTGGTGTTTCTGCTACAGTCCTAGAAGAGTCCCGGAAGGAGACCACTCCAGTTCAACTTCCTGTATCAGGGCCAGAGTTGGCAGCCATGATGAAGATTGGCACCAGAGTGATGAGGGGGGTGGACTGGAAGTGGGGAGATCAGGTACTGCTTGCCTATGTCTGCCATATTTGCTGGATTTCAGTTCACTCTATGATCTTAATTACCGTATTTTTCGCTCTATAGGACGCACTTTTCCCCCTCTAAAAATGAAGGGGAAAAGTGTCTGCGTCCTATGGAGCGAATGCAGGCTTTTGCTGAAGCCTGGAGAAGCTGCAAGCCTGTGGACAGCTGCCTGCAGCCCGAAGTCCGGGGAGCGTGTCGCTGTGCACCCCGGGCTTAGGGCAGCTGTCCGCAAGCTTGCGGAGCCCGGCGGGAGTTCCCTGCCGCCCTGCGGAGGCTTGAAAGGCTGTCCCTGAAGCCAAAACAGTGAGACGGGGTGCTGCACAGCCCTCCGTCTCGCTGTTCTAGCTTCGGGATGGCTGTGCAAAGCCTCCGCAGGGCGGCGGGGTGAAGGCACCTCGCCGCCCTGCGGAGGCTTGAAAGGCTGTCCCCGCAGCTGCGCTCCAAAGGCTTCAGGGATCTTTGAGGTTGGCGGTGGGGGAAAGCAGCACTCCCCCCCACCGCCAGCCCCACAAGCTCGGGGGGCAACGGCAAGGCTGCGCGCAGCCTTTGCGCTGTTCCCCGACCTGCTCTTGAACGCACCTTGTTTTTGAGGGGGAGAACAAGAAAAAAAATCCCCCCCCGTTCTCCCCCTCCTATGTTCCGGTGCGTCCTATAGAGCGAAAAATACGGTGTTGGCCATATGTTTTTAAACTTTCCTGTATTACTGCTGCTTTTCCCTTCAGGATGGCCCTCCTCCAGGCTTGGGGCGCGTGATTGGAGAATTGGGTGAAGACGGCTGGATTCGAGTTCAGTGGGACACTGGCAGCACCAATTCTTACAGGATGGGGAAAGAGGGAAAATACGATCTCAAGCTGGCTGAGCCCCCACCTGCTTCTCAGCCTACAACAGAAGACTCGGACACAGAGGATGATTCTGGTAAGGGGTTTTTCTGCTGAACAAGTGGTAATGTAGCTACCAAGCAGTAAGTGGTTTGAACAAATAGGCCTTGTTCTACTCTCACCTCGTTTTTCAAGAAAGATATCCAACTAATTTAGAGAAGCCAGACACTTGCTGGTTCCGTAGTTATAGGTATTCCTGGAATATGCTTTCTCCTCTTCCAATCATTAGACATAAGGGATGTAGAGAGGTTAAAAGCCTAGCTATTCTGGATATGGACATTATAAGAGTGGAAGGGGCAACCCAGCCAGATGGGTAGGGTTTAAATAATAACATCATCATCATCATCATCATCATCATCATTATTATTATTAGCCTCCTTTTAACTTTCTGAACTTTCTAACATTGCTCCAGCTGCTGGGAACAGAATGTGGGGTTTAATTTATTTTGGGTGGATTTCACTTCCAGTGCTGGTATTTGAGTGGCATGTTGGTATACAGTAGCACCACCTCTTGCATTCAATTAACCCATGCAATTTCAACCTAGCTCTGTTGAAATCTTGCAGATTAATTGCACACAAGGCGGAGAGCTCAAAAAGCTTCTTTTGCACTGGGTGTTCCTGGTGCTCAAAGAGCTTTTAACCACTTAGGCTGGCTTACCAAGCTCTGGAAAGCTCTCGTGAGAACTTGTAGAAATGTGGACAGCCCTGCAACATCTTGCGAGAGAACATTCCAGAACTCAGTAAGCTCTTAAAAGCTCTCCGCCTTGCTTGGAAGGTAAGGATGGCTGTGTGGTAGCAGTTCGGGTGTATGCATTTCTATGTATGCACGTCATCCCCGCAATGTAAACCTCCACTCAATACTGTAATATTAGTCCAGTTATTATTTTTCCTCATCGTGCCATTCTGAAGCTGTGGAAGATTAATTTGCCTGGAAAAACAACATTAAATTGGATATTTCCAATTTCTCTCTTTTTTTTACCGGTTTGTCCAAGGTTAAGGAAATTCTGGCATTTTTAAAAATACTCGTAGGTTTAAAGTGAAAGTCAGTATCCAGGGGTGTCTGTCCACCAGTGGAACAGGCACAATTAGTGGAATGGATTCTCTCCTCCCTCTTCAGCCTGTTGTGTGTGCCTTCCAAATATGCACACAGGAGGGTTGGGGGGGCGACCCTCTAGAACAGATTTGGGAGCCGTAGGGTAGGGCCGTACTGGGAGGGAGGGAGAGAAAAGGGAATCCCTGAGCTGAAATCACCTTGCACAGTGCTTGCTGTCACCCAGCGTTGTTGTTGTTTAGTTGTTTAGTTGTGTCCAACTCTTCATGACCCCATGGACCAGAGCACGCCAGGCACTCCTATCTTCCACTGCCTCCTGCAGTTTGGTCAAACTCATGTTGGTAGCTTTGAGAACACTGTTCAGCCATCTCATCCTCTGTCGTCCCCTTCTCCTTGTGCCCTCCATCTTTCCCATCATCAGGGTCTTTTCCAGGGAGTCTTCTCTTCTCATGAGGTGTCCAGAGTATTGGAGCCTCAGCTTCAGGATCTGTCCTTCCAGTGAGCACTCAGAGCTGATTTCCTTAAGAATGGAGAGGTTTGATCTTCTTGCAGTCCATGGGATTCTCAAGAGTCTCCTCTAGCACCATAATTCAAAAGCATCAATTCTTCAGTGATCAGCCTTCTTTATGGTCCAGCTCTCACTTCCACACATCACTAGTCACCCAACGTTAGGAGACCTGAATTAATTCGCTTGTGAAAATAAGGAGCTTGCAACGGAGCGCATAAATTTCATTGTCTTCTGTCATTTAATTTGACTCTTGTTTCAGAAGGAGAACAAATTGAAAGAAATCTCCACCCTACTTCCATGATGCTGACAAGCACAGTGAATCTGCTGCAGACTCTCTGCCTCTCGGCTGGAGTCCATGCTGAAGTCATGCAGAACGAAGCAACAAGAACTTTGTGTGGGCTGCTGCGCATGCTAGTCGAGAGCGGGACCGTAGACAAATCAGGTAGATACCTGCACCAGATCAAAGTCTTGTTTTGTGTGCCGAGTCCTTCATCCTCATATCAGTGGCTCCTCAAGTTAGAATGATTTGCCTCATTCCATATCTGCAGCAGTGCATTTAAAAAAGTATATTTAAAAGAGCTTCACCATTTTTTAACAGAGCAAACAGGCCTTTGTTGCAGAGCGATTTTAGGTGCTTTGCTTTCTCCTGTGTTTTGTTGTTTTCCTTAGGTTTTCATAGTTATCCTGTTGTGTTCAACTAAAACAGGCAAAAGTACATGATATTGCACATGCTTTCTGACGCTGATAAATAAAACAAGTGATCATTCTATTCTGCAAAATGAAAACTGTTTATTCTAAAAAGCCGGTTTAACTTTAGGTGCTTTGAGGCAAATAATTCAGGTCTAAATGCACAAATGTAGTACTTTTAGGCAACTAAGAGCGCTTAAGAGTGTTTCTTTTTTTAAAATAAATTCCAGCTTCTGTACCAAATACATTGGTTTATAAAGAACAGCACAGGAGCTGGTGTTCACTGGGATTCATCCGAAGTATAGCCCTCATGCCTCAGATGTGCAGCACTCTGAGTACGTCGCAATGGATAACTCTTCTAATGAAAATCGTGGAGGGACATGAATCGTTTACTGCTGCATCTCTACAACGACAGGTAATGCCTTTCACTCCTGGAGGTATCCAGTGGGGTTTTTAACCCGCCACAGCTGAGTCATAATAGAGTTTGAAAACCACATTTCCTATTTGTGGCTCGATTCAAGATCAGGCACCTTTCTCTTGAAAGCGATGAAGCAGGAAGAAGACGCAGAACGGTTTCATTGCTGCATTTTGCCTAGATGCGAAAGAGGAAGTGGAAATGTGGTTAGTTGGGTCCCTAGCAGGGGATTATCTCCCCCCCCCGGTTGACATTAGGCAGTTATTTACAGTTTATATACATAACAGTACAGCTTACATACCTAAAGTCTTTATTAAAAATCATTTTGAATTATAACACATGAGTAAATGTCTCCATGTTTTTTAGAAAGAGGAGCATTGGTGGTTATTTTGTGCAAGGAGGCATAAGAGTATCTTCCTACTTGCAGAATTAAGTGTTTTTTTTCTAGTAGCTTGAGAGACTTCTTAAAAATAGGTATATTTTCTCCTTTCATCTTTTAGATCCTTGCAGTGCACTTACTACAAGCAGTCCTTCCTTCCTGGGATAAAAGCGAAAGGTCAAGGGATATGAAATTCCTAGTGGAAAAATTGTTTGGTTTCCTTGGCTGCCTGCTTACCACTTGTTCTTCAGATATCCCACTGCTCAGAGGTAGGAGAATATTATGCCTTCAGTGTTGTATTCTTATGTTTTTAACCATATTGATGTCTGTCTATGAGTTTCCCTCTTTTCCAATTTATCCTTTTTTTTTTTTGGGCAGAGTCTACTCTGAGGAGGAGGAAGGCAAGGCCTCAGGCCTCTCTCACGGCCACTCACAGCAGTACTTTGGCAGAGGAGATAGTGGCACTGCTGAGGACATTGCATTCACTGAGCCAGTGGAATGGACTCATAAACAAGTACATCAACTCTCAGCTAACCTCCATCACCCACATCTTTGCAGGAAAACAGTCAGAAGGGGTAGTTCCCGCATCTTAAAATCAACTCATTTTTGTTTAAAATCTAGTAATCGTTAATGGATTCTGTCAAACTATTTAAAAGCTGTGATATATTTTTTGTGAAGTGATTGCCTTCTTAAATGTAAAATTGGCTGCAATATCAAATATTATTGCATGTTGTTTTTCTTGAACTGTGAATATTTTCCAAGGGGAAGTTCTTGCTTCAGTTTCATTGTGCCTGTTCTCTTTTTTTCCCCTAGGCTGTTTTGGAAGACTTCTTTCCTGACGCTGAGAATCCAGAAGTGGGAGGCTTGATGGCTGTCCTGGCCGTCATTGGCGGAATAGATAGTCGCTTGCGGCTAGGTGGCCAAGTCATCCATGATGAATTTGGAGAAGGCACAGTGACACGAATCACCCCGAAAGGAAAAATCACAGTGCAGTTTTATGACATGAGAACCTGTAGAGTCTGTCCCCTCAGTCAGCTAAAACCAGTAAGTGTATTAAAGTGATGCCTTGCTTAAGGTGTAAGCTGAGTGCGATGCATTATACGTGGACTGTTGGTTTGTTCGTTTGGGGAAATATTCTGATATTCTCCTGGCTGACGAGCAGCAATTTGAGCATCCCAAAAAAGCTGATATTTTTCTTTCAAGTGCCATGCACCACTGCTCAGATAAGGTAATATGTTACCAATATTTCAGCAGCTCTTGTACAAGTCACCTTCAGTTCCACATCTTTTGGGTAGAACTTTTCTGTTTGCTTTACCTCACTGTTGTTTCACCCTGGGAAAGGAAATTTTGACAGCCCCTTCTGCATTGGTCTAGGAGCGCTTCTGCCTTTTACAAGCATTCGGAGAAGGGAGGGAATTCTCTCAGGTTGGAAGCAAAGAAATGAACACAACTTACAAGGAATTTATACTAAAATATATATTTTAAATGTCTGTTTGTCTATAGCTCCCGGTCATTCCTTTTAATGTCAATAATTTGCCATTCACTGAACCAATGCTGTCTGTCTGGGCTCAGCTGGTGAACTTGGCTGGAAGTAAAGTTGAAAAACACAGAATAAAGACTCCAAATCAGGGTGTTTCGGGTATGTTTTTCTTGATTTATAAATACTGTGCTCACTCTAAAAGGACGCTACTCTTAAACAGATGATGTCAAAGTGTGTTGATTTGAAGAATGTTTCTTAATTGGTAGGTTTTTTATGTTTAATTTTATCCCTATTGTACCTTTATTGTGCACCACTTGGAGACTTGAAAACATCTGTTTTCAGTCAGTAGAGCCATAAGTTTGTATGCTGAAGGATAAGAATGCATGGAAGAAGTGAACGGCATTAATGATGAATATATAAAACTAACACTGGGACTAAAGCAGTAGTGCCTCTTGGATATGTTAAAAAATACAGTTCAGTATTTATTTTTTCTGTTTCTTCATAACTTCAAGCTTTATTTTAACTGTGTATTAAAATATAAAGAATTTCTACTAATAAGCATTCCAATAGGAATGGGAAGAAACAAAAAAGCACTGTGGTTTTTAAATGAACAGTGTAATTTGTGAGTTTTAGGGCTGTACATTCCAACCCAGTGGTCCAACCTGACCTGGGGAACACTTGACTTGGTCCCAAGTCAATTGGGTGTGGGTGTGTGAGAGAGAGTGAAGTCATGCCAAAGCCATGTTTCGGTCTACCATCTTGATTCAAAATGGTGGCCAGCATCCAAATGCCAACCAAGACTGCTGCCCGCACCTTGGGAATGATATATTGAGAGCTGGCAGAAACTATGCCCCCAAATAGGCAAAGCCATGTTTCAGTCCACCATCTTTGATTCAAAATGCTGCCTGGTGTCCAAACACCAATGAAGTCTGCTTCCCCCACATCGAGAACCCTTGTGCAGAGTTTGGTGATGTTATCTCAAGAGCAGACAGACAGACAAACCACTTTCCAAAATAGATATTTGTAGATCAATTCTTCCTATTTATTTTGCTAAGAAATGCCTATCATATGTTTTGGACAGGCCAAATAGACTTGGATCTGCTCAGATGCCAGCAGTTAAAACTGTACATACTAAAAGCAGGTCGAGCTCTGCTTTCTCACCAGGATAAATTAAGACAAATCCTATCTCAGCCTGCAGTGCAAGATGGTGGCTCACTTCCCACAGGTAATAATATTCTGCTTGATTACAAGGTTGATAAAGATTCTCTTACTTTTTTCTACTGTTGAAGTAAGTAGACGAACATAGGAAAGGACTGGTTCTTATCTGTGTTTTGTTTTTGTGCATGATTGTCTTGACTTACCGTGAGTTCCTTTCTGGCAGGACATACATGGGGTTTTTTTTAATGTTGAAAGTCAAAAAGGTGAAAGGAGAAATATTTTCTGTCTGTAACAAGCAATTTCTTCCCAACAGTAATGTTCTCTATGTATTTTCATATGGTTTAATAATTTCATCTGAAAGCAGATACCCTGAAAGGATAGAGCAATAAAGAGACCAATGCAGGGCCCATTTTACTTCTAGGGAATTGATATTCTTGTGTTTTATGTGGAGAGTATCCAGCAATGAGTTACCCTGTTTCACTGAAACTAGGAAATTAATACGTCTTCAAGAAATCTGATACTTACCCAATGTTAGTGATGATTGTCTCATTGCCTGTTAATTGCCCTAGATTATAATTTTTTTAAAAAATAATTGAATAAAATCTCAGATGGTATAGACTCATCAGTGGTTATTTGAAATCTTCCCCAAGCTTTTGCTGTGCTTAGCAATTTCAGTCACTCTTAAGTAGATGTTATAAGCGAGCTGAAGCCCTTTTTCCATTTCAGTTTTAACATTTTTATGTAACGACATAATAAAAAGAGATAATGGTAGTTCTGGAGGTAGACATTTAAATACAAAGCATCTTCTCAGAATTCAAAGCTTCATCTCTTTTGAACAGAGAATGTGATGTACATGTTCCTTTTTTTAAAAAAGAAGAGGTGTTTGCATTTGAAGTGAGACACCATTGAAAAGTAATCTGTTATTGGAAGTGTATTTCAGTTTCTGGTTGTTTCTGAAACTTAAATCCACTTTGCTTGGCTTAAGATGATGGCGTAGTGGCATCACCTGATGTTGGAGACTTGTCTCCTGAGGGACCTCAGCCACCCATGATCCTCTTGCAACAACTGCTGACGGCAGCAACACAGCCATCACCTGTGAAGGCGATTTTTGATAAGCAAGAACTTGAGGTAAGATCTTAGGTTTTTCCCATTAAGGAGAAACAGTTACTGTTTTATTTAGATAGGCAATAATAGAATAAAAACTTTCTGCCAAGGCAATTCATAGTTTAAAGCAGGCTTGTAATATAATAGGCTTTTCCTTCCTGATCATGTTTATCTCAGAGACTGCCTCCTGCCTCTAATCACAGCGTCCAATGCTGGTCACAGCCTCAGACTACAAGGTTCCTGGGTCAAGCCCTAGATCTCCTGGTGCTTTGCTAGTTTGAATGTTCCACAAGACCTGGCATAAATAAATCCTATTAATGTTGTGCAGTCGTACCTCGGAAGTTGAGCGGAATCAGTTCCGGAAGTCCGTTCGACTTTCAAAATGTTCAGAAACCAAGGTGCAGCTCCTGATTGGAAGCTCAGGAAGCCGCGTTGGACGTTCGGGTTCCAAAGAATGTCTAAAACTCCTGGTAGAGAACAATCTAGAGATTACCCTAAGGGTAGCCAAATTCTGAGCGACTGCCATAAAACTTAGGGAACAAGCTGTACTACCAAAATGATTAAGGTTTTAAGTGATAATTTTAGGTTATATTTTAGTGACCAAGATTTAATATATATTTTTAACTGCTGCTATACAGTGGTACTTCGGGTTAAGAACTTAATTCGTTCTGGAGGTCCGTTCTTAACCTGCAACTGTTCTTAACCTGAAGCACCACTTTAGCTAATGGGGCCTACCGCTGCCGCCGCGCCGCTGCTGCGTGATTTTGGTTCTCATCCTGAAGCAAAGTTCTTAACCCGAGGTACTATTTCTCTGTTAGCGGATTCTCTAACCTGAAGCGCCTGTAACCTGAGGTACCACTGTATCTGAATTGTCTCTGTTATACCCAATTACAATTCAATGTATTCCTGTTGTGTTTTATAATTTTCCTGTTATTGTAAGTGACCTGGAACTGGTCTGTGAGTGTAATAATAAAATTCATTCATTCAAAGAACGTTCACAAACCGAAACACTCTCTTCTGGGTTTGCGGCGTTTGGGAGCCAAAATGTTCGACTCGCAAGGCGTTCGGGATCCAAGATATGAACTGGACTTTGTAAATGTATTACAGTTACAAAAATATTTACGTATATCTTCTTATAGGCTGCTGCACTGGCTGTGTGTCAGTACCTGGCAGTCGAGTCTGCACATCCCTCAACTCCAGTCTTTGAAGACTGCAGCTCTAGTGAAGCCACAACGCCCGTTACAGTCCAGCACATCAGACCTGCAAAAGTGAAAAAACGCAAAGTGTCCCCGATTCCACCGCTTCCAGTTGTGCTGCAGCTTATGGAAATGGGTTTCCCCAGGAAGAATATTGAGTTTGCACTGAAATCACTTTCGGGGACCTCTGGAAGTGCTTCTGGGTTACCAGGTACTTTGCTTTTGTTTGTTTGAGGTTCAAGGAAGAACACGTTGCATTAAGATTTTGAGAAGCTGGAAAGTGCTTTGACATTCAGCGAATGAGATGTTGTGGAGATAGGGTAATATGAAGGAAAAGAGAATGTGAGAAAGGGAAAAGGAAAAGGCAGCAAAAAGGACTAAATTGCAGGTAGCCAGAAGGAAGGAAAGAAAAACAGATGACCCCCAAGGTTGCATACCTGAGAAATTGAACTATAAGGGTTAAACAACTGAAAAGGGATAGGAGGATATCACAGAAAATGCACAGGGCTACACTTTCCCCACATTTGTGTTTTTGAATGATTGCCAAATGGTTTTAAGAGATGAAATTGAAGAGAGGTTGTGAAAAATCGCTTGAAAAACAAGAATTGAATATTTTGTTTTTTAAATCTGGGGGAATAATTTGGTGCAGCCAAAGTTGACTGTAGGGTCAGTGAAGCACAAGGAGAAAAGTTATTTTTTCTTGAACTTCAGGTCAAGTGAATAATAATAATAATAATAATAATAATAATAATAATAATAATAATGTCTGTATTTCTTACGTCTTGCTGTAGGAGTAGAAGCCTTGGTGGGCTGGCTTTTGGACCACCCAGATGTCCAAATTACTGACCTCTCAGATGGTGACACTGTATCTGATGAGTATTCAGATGAAGACGTGGTAGAGGATGTAGAAGAAGCAGAAGCTGCATATCCTGTGGTAAGCGTTAGGAATGGGATCTTAGGATTCTGAAACAACGTGTAGAGAGGCCAGCGTTCCTGATACGTCAGTCACAACTTTGGGCCAGGAAACCAAAATGAACATTCTTTGCAATCATTTGGGGAGTCTGCATTGCAGAGCACTTAGCATTTATAACGTGCGTCAGAGTTATGGATTTTTTATTTTATTTTATTGCAGTCTACTGGTGCCGTTGTAACAGAAAGCCAGACTTACAAGAAACGAGCTGATTTCTTAAGTAATGATGATTATGCTGTGTATGTGCGAGAGAACATTCAGGTAAGCTTGACTATGAAGCCTGCATTTGAACTGTAATGTTCTCTATTTGAGAAGGATGATGTTGATGCAGCTGAAATGCTGAGGTGGATGCACGTGGGAGGAGGAGATAAACACGGAAGCTGCAAATTGCTTTGATAACTGCAAAAAGCTGCTTTATTTAATCTCCCAGCTGCTGCAATCTGTTGTTGCTTTGCTCTATTCATAGAAGGCACTGATGTTCTTTGTTTCATGGTAATGTCAAGGGGCTACTTCCTCCTTCCACAGTGTGTTTTCAGGGATGTAACCGACTTGTACAGCGTCTGTTTTACATGCAAAAGGTTCCCGTTTCAATCACGGACATCTCTTGGCAGAGCTGGAAAAGACTCATGCCTGTAATCCTGAGCGCCACTACCAATCAGTATAAAAAGTACTAAGAGCAGCGGCCTCTGACTCTGAATAAGCTTCCCGTGTTCCTAACATTTGCATTGGATTAGAAAGCCATTAGCTTACGGTCATCATAGTATTGTGTGAGGTGCTCTCGCTAGGCACCAAGTATAGGCCTGAACTGATCCCATTTGGCTCTCCACCTTTGGAATTTGGATTAAATCTTCAACCCAAACTCAGATCTGGAGTCTTCCTTTTTGCCCTCCAGCATGTGGTGTGGTTTATACACTGAAGCCACATTGGGATGATTCACACAATGCTCCGAAGGCTTTTGCTTGTGCAGAGAGGGCATGTCTGACTTGGAGACATTGGATGCATTGTTGTACGTGTGAACTATGATTCAATACATGATCGTCCCCTATTTCTTCTCCAGTTTTTTTTTTTTTTTTGAGGGCAGTGCTTTTGTGGATCACTGCATTTTACTTGTGCAGGCCTGGTTCAAAATAATAGAAGCAAACCATGCCCCCGGTTTGCTTGTATAAGCTAGGAATCGTGTGCTCTCCCCCCAATGCACTAGCAGGGAGGAGTAAAGGTAAAGGGACCCCTGACCATTAGGTCCAGTTGTGACAGACTCTGGGGTTGTGGCGCTCATTTTGCTTTATTGGCCGAGGGAGTCGGTGTACAGCTTCCGGGTCATATGGCCAGCATGACTAAGCCAGAGCAGTGCACGGAAATGCCATTTGCCTTCCCGCCGGAGCGGTACCTATTTATCTACTTGCACTTTGACGTGCTTTCGAACTGCTAGGTTGGCAGGAGCAGGGACCGAGCAACGGGAGCTCACCCCGTCGCGGGGATTCGAACCGCCGACCTTCTGATCGGCAACTCCTAGGCTCTGTGGTTTAACCCACAGCGTCACCCGCGTCCCGATAGCAGGGAGGAGTACAGAAGGCAAAATTACAGACAGCCTTCAGATGTCGTTAGAAGGTTTTGTGGTTGTTTATCTGTTTGACATCTGATGAGAGGATGTTCCACAGGGCAGGTGCTACTACTGAGAAGGCCCTCTGCCTGGTTCCCTGTAACTTCACTTTTTGCGTATTCACGGCAAGCCGTTAACTGGGCCAGTGATAGGAAATTCTCCTAAATCACAGGGTAGTCTGTCTTGTTCAGGGTAGTTACTTTGATACTGCATTTCTGTTGAAGCTTCAGTTGGTAAATATTGATCCATTTTTTCCTCCTCCTAGGTGGGAATGATGGTTAGATGCTGCAGGACATATGAGGAGGTTTGTGAGGGCGACGTGGGCAAAGTTATCAAATTGGACCGCGATGGACTGCATGATCTCAATGTGCAATGCGATTGGCAACAGAAAGGTGGCACTTACTGGGTCAGATATATCCACGTTGAACTTATAGGCAAGTCAGTTACTTCATTCATTCATTATTCTAATGCTGTCTTTTACACGCTCAAAATCCAAAGACGTTAATTTCATTGCTTTTGCATTTTTTAAATAGGATTCCCACCACAGAGCTCTCCATCACACATAAAGATTGGCGACAAAGTGCGAGTGAAAACCTCCGTGACTACACCCAAGTACAAGTGGGGCTCTGTTACCCACAGGAGCGTGGGAGTTGTGAAAGGTAATGTGTATTCTTTAAAAGAAAAAGTTTGTTGGATGGGTTGCACAGAATTACGGACTTCGTTGTTTGTAGAATTGTAGTGTTGCCTGCATTAAACTGTTGGAATGCTTAGCAAGTTCTGATGAACAGGAAGTACAGTCGTACCTTGGTTGTTGAATGAAATCCATTCTGGAAGTCTGTTCGAATTCCGGAAATATTCAGAAACCAAGGCGTGGCCTCCAATTGGCTGCAGGAGCTTCCTGCACTCAATTGGAAGCCGCGTTGGACGTTCGGCTTCCAAAGAACGTTCACAAACCAGAACACTCATTTCTGGGTTTGCGGCGTTTGGGAGCCAAAATGGACGAGTGCCAAGGTTTTCGACAACCAAGGTACGACTGTATTGGCTTGGCTCTAAGTATGTCGTTGTGCGAGCGGGAGGCACTTCTGCCCATGTAAGGTGGCAAATGTCAACAGCATTTGCCAGTTATGCTTTCCCATTGCAGCTCTTCATGGCATCCCTTGCACTGTCCCAAAGACCTGGTTCGCATGTTGCTCTAAGCCAAACTATGGCTTAGTGTGAATGCGTTGCGTTCCCAGGAAAGAGGTCCGAGAAACTTCGCTCCCCCCTTATCAATTTGCTGCCTCGCTATTGTGAGCTAAGCCATAGCTTAATGTAGCGTGTGGACTGAATTAGGGCTCCTGGTTGAGCTCTCTGCATAACCAAGAGCAAACTTCCCCAGGAGCCTGTCTGCTCGTGCTAAGTCATAGTATGGCTTAGTGTCACATGTGGACTAGGCCACTGTGTCTCTGAATCCTCAGGAACAGGGTGTTTTTTTGGGGTGGGGAATAGGGACCAGCAGCAGGAAGCGGGAAATCCCTGTTTTGTGAGCAATGCTTCAGTCACAGAATTTAGGGTCAAAGTTTTTTGGTAAACAATCCTGACGTAAGACTGTTTGGCGGGTTGGGGGGGATGTAATGGAATGGAGCTTGCTATTTCCATAAATTGATATTCCATTTTCATATGAAGGAGCTGTTAATAAGGAACACTATAGCTTTAAAAGTTACTTGGTCATTCTGAAAGTCATGTTGTGCTTTCCTCCACCTGACAGTTCAGATTGCATCAGGAAAAGGAGGGCAGTTTGTTGTGTTTTTGACACGAGCTTTCAAATAGAGGCAGAGTGTCACATATGCCTGCTTCACATTTTGGGTTTGATTTATTTTCAGGATAAAGCAATAGCTATTACACTTGTTCTCAAGTTAGAAGTGCTGGTTAGTGGTCTAAAAATCTGGATTAAATACTGGTTTTCAGGTTAACAGAAAGCTCGTTGTTTTAAAGCAAGCAATTGCGTACACCACTAAATATTTTATACCAGAAGTTTCATAAGTAGGAAATATCAGTACAGCAGTCACTGAAGTATGTGTATATCTCACAAATACTTTTTATATTTCCCATTTCTTCTCTTGTCACAGCTTTTAGTGCCAATGGTAAAGATGTCATTGTTGACTTTCCTCAGCAGTCTCATTGGACTGGATTACTGTCAGAAATGGAACTTGTTCCCAGTATTCATCCAGGGGTTACGTGAGTGTGTTTTTTTAAATAATAAAAAGCCCTTTAACCATTTTATTGTGGCTTTTTCTTTAAGTTGCATCTTTTTTCTTGTAGTGTTTCTATAACATAAAACACGGCCTGATTCCCCCCTCCCCCCAAGATGTAACAGGTAAAAAAACCTGAAAGAGTAGGCATTTTTGTAGTAGACGGTATAGAATGAGAATTTGTTTGGATTAAATTATGTGAACGGAATAGAAAAGCTAATGTGATAATTGAATTTTTGTTTCAATTAGGTGTGATGGCTGTCAGATGTTTCCCATCAATGGACCCAGATTTAAATGCAGAAACTGTGATGACTTTGATTTCTGTGAAACCTGTTTCAAAACCAGGAAACATAACGCACGACACACTTTCGGAAGAATAAATGAGCCAGGTATTATACGTTATAGCTTAATGAAGTCTGAGACGTTTCTGCATAACTCTTTGTTGTGGGTAAAGTTTTTGGAAACCCCATTTTCTGAAACTGCTTCTGATTAACTTTCATTGGACCTCCTCTTTCTAATAAACTCAGCAAAATTCTTTATTGTGAACAAAGCTTGTAGGAAGAGCTTTGTGCTGTGTTTTAGTGTTTTTTATTGTATTTTAGTGTTTTGTTGGAAGCCGCCCAGAGTGGCTGGGGGAAACCCAGCCAGATTGGCGGGGTATAAATAATAAATTAATATTATTATTAACTCTACAAATACAGTTCAGTATAATGCTCCAGCCTTTAGGATAGCATGTCCCTGAATTAAATAGTTGTCTTCAAATCTACAACACCAACTGTTTACAATAGGTCAATCTCCAGTATTTTGTGGCCGCTCCGGAAAGCAACTGAAGAGGCGTCACAGTAGCCAGAGAGGGATGCTACTGGATGATTGGTCAAGAATCGTTAAAAATTTGAATGTCTCATCTTCCGTGAATCAGGCCTCACGTTTGATTGATGGTGGGGACCAGTGCTGGCAGTCTTCTGGCTCCCAAGGAAAGGTGAGTTTTAAAGAAGTCGTTCGCGAGCTTTTCTCACATTTCAGTGTAATCTTCTCATTGCTGTCACCATCATTTGATAAAAGTAGAACTATACCTGCAGATATATATATTTTAAAAAGCAATACTGTTTTTATTATCTGAAACTACTTGCAAGTATTCTAAGAAGTAGTAGTCATGTTCACATGTAACTGTAGTCCACTGTGCCTCCAGAGAATTTTAGATAATTGCAGTCATTCCCCCCCCCCCAGCACTGGATCCGTTTGGAGATTTTCCCTGACGTCCTCGTACACAGACTGAAAATGATTGTGGATCCTGCAGACAGCAGCTACATGCCCTCGTTGGTTGTGGTTTCAGGTAGGAGACTGTCAGTTTTGACTACAGGGAATTGGTTTCATTATTGAGCAGCTTGTTTTGTTTACTTGCAGTATGGTAATACAGGCAAGTCTGTTTTAGGTGCATCCGATACGTGTATTCCAAACCTGGAAGTGACCTGAAAATATCACAAAAGGGGTGGAGCAGGGCTTGGGCAGATCAGGGTGTTTAAAATAATAATAATAATAATAATAATAATAATAATAATAATAATAATAATAATAATAATAATAGTAAAAGTAAAAATAATAATAATTTTTTATTTATATCCTGCCCTCCCCAGCCGAAGCTGGGCTCAGAGTGGCTAAAAACAGTCAAATAATACAACATTCTAAAATCATTTCATTATAAAATTAATTCAAATCAGATCAATGGCAACCATTGGGCTAGAGTTCTGTGAGGATTGCCAAAGGAGGGAGTCAAGCTGTGCCCTGGCCAAAGGCCTGGTGGAACAGCTCTGTCTTGCAGGCCCTGCGGAAAAATGTCAAGTCCCACAAGGCCCTAGTCTCTTGTGACAGAGCATTCCACCAGATCGGAGCCACAGCCGAAAAAGCCCTGGATCTGGTTGAGGCCAGCCTAACCTCTCTGTGGCCTGGGACCTCCAAGATGTTTTTGTTTGAAGACTGTAAGTTCCTCTGTGGGACATACCAGGAGAGGTGGTGGCTTAGGTACGAGGGTCCTAGGCTGTTTGCAGGCTTTTACAATGGTTTCAAATATACATTATTTCACTTAACATGCGGTGCCTTGGAACGTAAACCCTGCATAAATTGGGAGTTGCCTGTACTGAAAAACAACTCCCTAATATAAAAATAATCCAGCATGCGTCTCTTTCCTTATGCTGCAGGTGGAAGTTCCTTAAACAACCTCATAGAGCTGAAGACAATCAACATTAATCCTACAGACACCACAGTTCCTCTTCTCGGTGATTGCACAGAGGTAGGTTATTGCTGGTTATGTTGTTGTTGTTGTTTAGTCGTTTAGTCGTGTCCGACTCTTCATGACCCCATGGACCAGAGCACGCCAGGCACTTCTGTCTTCCACTGCCTCCCGCAGTTTAGTCAAACTCATGCTGGTAGCTTCGAGAACACTATCCAACCATCTCATCCTCTGTCGTCCCCTTCTCCTTGTGCCCTCCATCTTTCCCAACATCAGGGTCTTTCTCAGGGAGTCTTCTCTGCTCATGAGGTGGCCAAAGTATTGGAGCCTCAGCTTCACGATCTGTCCTTCCAGTGAGCACTCAGGGCTGATTTCCTTAAGAATGGACATGTTTGATCTTCTTGCAGTCCATGGGACTCTCAAGAGTCTCCTCCAGCACCATTTGCTGGTTATAGGGAAGACTAATTAAGAAAGTTGTGCGTTGAACTCATGTAAGATGTATATTCTTTATGTTTCCCCCATGGCTTTCAGCTACAAGGTGTCAGATTTAAATGCCCGCTGTTATTGTGAAGAGTTCCTTTGTCACTTACTTTTTTGGGCGCATGAGGAATTTTTTTTTTGGTTTCCCAAGAAACCATGCTGTGATATCTCCACAGCCATGTTGCTTAATGAGGACACTGGCTGGCGTTTATGTGTCTGTTGTTTAAATCTTGACATTAATGAACAAAATTAATGTTTTTGTGAGCCCCATCCCCTCCTTTTGTTGGGTATAGTTGCATATGCACACAAGGCAGATGCCGCGTCTAAAGAAAAAGTAAAAATCCATTGGAATGCAGGAAGACGCTTGTCAGAATCCCCGGGGTCTGTCAGAGGTTAGACCTCCTAGGTGGGTGAGGGTCTCTCTCTGAAAAGTAAGAGTGCCTCAGGTTTTCCCAAAGCAATAAAGGTCTTACCAAGTTAGGATGGCTCATTACTGAGCACCCCTGAGCAGAATTAAGAACAGGAGTGGTTCTTTCATTTATTCAGGCTTTTTATTATTAAAGAGATTCCCTTTTATATTAATAAAACAGGAGGGAGCAGAAAGGTCAGAAGTAGGTAAAAATGGATACAAGTCCGTACATATATAATTAATTCGTTTCCCTTTTCATAGTCCCAGTCATAATATTAAAGTAGGCAGCCAGGTAGGCAGTTCTCTAGAGCATTTGACACATGTTTGTCTTCTATCCTTTTGTCACGTATTTTCTTATAATTGTGGCATTAAGTATATTAAGAACCAACACATAAACTTAATCCTTTTTAATTTTAGTATCACAGGTATATTGAAGTGGCTATAAAGCAGTGCAGGAGCTCTGGCATTGATTGCAAAATACACGGTCTCAGCATATTGGGGCGTATTCGGGCAGAGGATGAAGACTTGGCTGCAGTTCCCTTTCTTGCTTCGGATAACGAAGAAGATGAAGATGATAAAGCTAACACTGGGAGGTATGGAATATTAGAGCAAAGATCTCTTGTAAAACACCACGTGTAATTGCATACTCTAGGGATGCGGGTGGCGCTCTGGGTAAAACCTCAGTGCCTAGGACTTGCTGATCGTATGGTCGGCGGTTCGAATCCCCGCGGCGTGGTGAGCTCCCGTCTTCGGTCCCAGCTCCTGCCCACCTAGCAGTTCGACAGCACCCCTAAGTGCAAGTAGATAAATAGGTACCGCTTTATAGCGGGAAGGTAAACGGCGTTTCCGTGCGCTGCGCTGGTGCAGGCTCACCAGAGCAGCTTCGTCATGCTGGCCACGTGACCCGGAAGTGTCTGTGGACAGCGCTGGCTCCCGGCCTCTTAAGTGAGATGAGCGCACAACCCTAGAGTCGGATGCGACTGGCCCGTACGGGGAGGGGTACCTTTACCTTTTAATTGCATACTGCTGAACTTCTTGGGACTTTCAAGTTCAGGATTAGGAATACTTTGTCCCAAACGTTCCTCATTTTTATTTTCTTTAACAGATTATTTATTGATTAATTAATTTATATACTGCTTGATATATTAAAAAATATCTCTAAGCAGTATACCAAAAACTGAAGCAACAACCAGAAACTTAAACAAAAAAAATAGTGTTACATATTAAAATGTTACATTAGTACAAAGCTACTACATCTATCTCAATTTAAGTTCATTATTTTCACAAAAATAGTTGTGATGCAATTGTTGCAAATAAATAGTGAATAGGTGGGTGACAAATAAAATCCTAGGGACAATTCCAGTATATAAATTGGAAAGTTAACTCATTGCTTGCTTGCTTGCTTAGCCTTGTTAGAAAGAAGACAACAGGCCTGGAATCAGCAGCGACAATAAGGACCAAAGTTTTTGTTTGGGGCCTGAATGACAAAGACCAACTAGGAGGATTAAAAGGTTCTAAGGTATTGAGTGTTTTGTTTTTTTTAAATTGAAATACATGAAAACAATGTTGTGCTTCCTTACTTCTATGTGTGTCTCTGCGTGTTGCAAGGAAATATCACCTTAAACGTCTTGTCATGCCTCTTTTTTTCTGGATCATTTGCTTATTTATTAAATTTACGTACAGCCCTTCAGCCAAGGATTAGGCCTCTTTTTAACAGCTGTCGGTTGCTGCGGATTTAACATCCATGCAGCAGCTTCAGCTGTGTTACGGAGGAGGCCATCCTTGTTAAAAAAAAAGCTTGGTTCTATGCAGTGGTCAGGATCCGAACACCTAAAATCCTATAAACAATATGACATAGTAGAACGTTGTCTACTGTCAGAAGCAGTATGGCTCTGAATCTCAGCTGCTGGGAAGGACAAGCAGGGAGAGCACTTGTTGTATCTATTCACTGCTTGTGGGCTTGGCCAATATGAGTACGGGATGCTGAACATAGATATACTTTGGTCTCATCTGGCAGGACTTCTGTTCTTAACAGACTTGCAAAGATGGGTTGTTGCGGTTTTATTCTTGGGCTTCTTTCAGAAAGCATTGGCTTCCGTTACTTGAAAGCATATGACCCAAACTTGAAAGGTTATTTCAACTAGCAACTTATTTCTACCTTGATTAGGCAACATCTGTTCAATAGGTAGTCAATACATTGTGTGGAGCGGCTTACAGGGTCTGAGCAACGTGAACAAGATTAGCACACATCATGTCAAGCTGGCAACTGTGCATATTTCCTGACAGCCAGGAAATAAGCCTTTGGCCAAAAGGGAGATGTGAATGCTGGTGCTAAATGAGATGCAGGGACACTTGATTCATAACTTTAAAACCTTTTGAATAAGAAGAGTATTCTTTGAACGTGCGGTAAGCATTCACTCGATGATCAGAAGATGACTGCTAAGATTGAGAGAACAGTTTTAGGTATGCCATAGGCAAATCGTGCTTTTGAAACGCCTTACACTTGTTTATTTTCTGTATAATTTGCGTTTTACAGATAAAGGTTCCTTCATTTTCCGAGACCCTCTCTGCCTTGAATGTGGTGCAGGTAGCTGGGGGATCCAAAAGCCTTTTTGCAGGTAGGGGAGCTCTCTGTCACACAGCTTTTTAAATCTACTGATATGTAAGGTGTTGTATTTGTTTTAAAAAACGAAGCTGCTTTCGGCTGTCCTAATTTCTCCGTAATGGAACTCTGAGTTTCTCCTGTCTTTTAGTGACTGTGGAGGGTAAAGTGTATGCCTGCGGAGAGGCCACCAATGGAAGACTGGGATTAGGCTTATCGAGTGGAACTGTTCCCATTCCCCGGCAGATTACTGCTCTCAGTAATTATGTAGTGAAGAAAGTTGCTGTTCACTCAGGTACCAAATCTGTCCTTTCCTATCTGTGGGAATCAGTAAGATTATTATGTCAAATTGAAATAGGCTTCTTATCCAAACTACTTTGGAAGTCAAAATTACTTTGCATGTCAGTATTCTTCATGCTTTCTCTCTGCACAGTGCTCTGCATAGGGAAGTGTTACGTGTGAAAGGGCAAGTGCCGTATCTAGTCTTAGAAACTTGTGTTAGCGGGGCACTTTCTCTGTGCTAATACTGGGATGAATATTGCGAAACTAACTGCTGAGTTTTTATCAATAGCATCTCTTACAGTGGTCAATGGCACTATTTAGCGGGAAGGAAACTCCATTGAAAATCCTCGTTATTGCATATTTTTACATGGCTCTTTATTTGTATATATTTTAAAATTTTACATACGGATGTTTTATGATAGCCTATATTTGTAATGCCTAATAAAAGTTTGGTGAAGTAAGTAAGTAGTATTGTGAAACGTAGATTAGGGTTTGAATGTGTGCAGCCATGTGATGGGGTGAAAGTACAGAGTGAAAATAAGCTAATTGAGTTGTTTTGAGTTTCCCCCATTTCTTCATTTAGCAGGGTGGGAAATACTTAAATGTATTGTAATTACATCGTGGTGTTTGTTAGCAAACTGAGATGCTGCACACAGCGGTCTCTAGTTCCTTAGACTTGCCTGATACAGAAAGGAGGCTGTCACATTCTACATACGGTCTGTCTGTTCCACAGTCGCATTAAACCATACTTTAAAACACCGTTCACGATTGGAGCCACTATGTTTTCTGGTTGGAATCAATAAACCCAGTTTCATTTTTTTACAGCTAACCCTCTGATCTGAACATGATCTTTCTGTTCTGCTTTGGGTTCAACCATGAATTTCAAATGAGCTGTTGAGAGTGTGTTCTGTTTTTGTGTAAAAGCAAAATGCAACGCAGGTTTCAATCAGTTTTGGTTAGATAATTTAATATTAGAGATATACACAAGGCATTTTGTCATGGAAGAGAGTGCAGGGAAGCCACTGTTGCTACCAACTTTTCTGAAGAGGTTTCTTTCTACTGTTTGATTCTCCCTTTCCCCCCCTCTAATCTTGGTGTGTTACCTTGTCAACCTTCCCATATTCTTATCCATTCCAGGTGGCCGCCATGCTATGGCTTTAACTGTTGATGGGAAGGTATTCTCTTGGGGCGAAGGAGATGATGGGAAACTTGGACACTTCAGTAGAATGTAAGGATGCCATTTTTGCTGCTGCTCTGAGCTTGCTGGATATGGGACACTTAGTTCATTTAGCTTGTGATACCTAATTTAAAGTTTAATTAAATAACCTGACTAAACAAACACAATACATTTTGGGTTTTGTTTTTGTTTACAGGAACTGTGATAAACCAAGGCTGATAGAAGCACTGAAAACAAAGCGTATCCGAGATATTGCCTGTGGAAGTTCTCACAGTGCTGCCATCACCTCCAGTGGTGAATTGTATACATGGGGCCTCGGGGAATATGGTCGTCTGGGACACGGAGACAACACTACGCAGCTTAAGCCAAAGATGGTAAAATCAGAATATGTTTTTCCACCTTAGGTCACTTCAGCGCATAGGCTTGCTGAAATACAGCAAAAGTAGGAAAACAGCCCAAATGCCCTCACTTAGTATATAGGAGAGGTGACATTTTAAAATAATGCTCTGGGTATCTGGATCAGAAATGGGCCTACCTAATGAGGTGTGTTATCTGTACACCCCCATTTATGGAATGCCCTCCCCTCTGAGATCTGGCTGGTGCCAACGCTGTTTCCCTTTCTGTCACATTGCCCTTTGGGGGAGGGGGTTAATTTAACAAGTACAGCTGCTGATGGATGCATTGCCTGCTACATGAATATATTGGGTAAGGATTTTTTTATCATATTGGCTATTAAACTTCAGATCTCTTACCTATGTGTTATTTTGAAATCCACCCTGAGATAATGAATAAATAAAATGGTAAGCTTCTTTCTTCTTCATTGGATCAGGAGATGACTCAGTCAGTGTTGTTGCTTTCTTTAATTAATTGCAGCTTACACAGACCCAAGTTTTTGGATTGTTTTATTGTTGGTTAGCAGCAATCAGAGATATCAAAGCGCTCGGCCACTCTTCCTTCTTCCTCTCTTAGTCTTCCGTTCTTGAGATCTGGAATGGGAGCGTGCGAACCTTCTTTTTGGGTGTGGGCGGGGTGGGGCTTAAATCAACTTTTTTCTCTTAAGTTCACTGTGCCTAATTGAATTTCTGGCCTAAACTGGTATCCGTAGATCAACTGTATCTCTTAAATTGTGAGCAAATTGCACACAGTTCAAAACGAATGAACCTCCTGTGTTTTCTGCCTTGTAGGTCAAAGTGCTCCTTGGTCATAGGGTCATTCAGGTTGCTTGTGGGAGCAGAGATGCTCAGACGCTGGCCTTGACCGATGAGGGTAAGAAACCTCTCCTCCTTATGGCCGCTTTAGTACCGTATGGCCGTTGCAGCAATTAACACAAGCCTGTTTTCCTTAGGGCTCGTATTTTCCTGGGGAGATGGAGACTTTGGAAAACTCGGCCGAGGAGGAAGCGAAGGATGTAACATTCCTCAGAACATTGAAAGGCTGAATGGCCAGGGAGTCTGCCAGATAGAGTGCGGAGCTCAGTTCTCTTTGGCTCTAACCAAGTCCGGGGTGGTTTGGACATGGTATGTCGCGTTTAACAAATTGCATTCCCCCCACACAATTGTCATAAAACCAGCCAAACTGATAGGAAGAATGGAATCGTAGGGTTGCATCCTGATCAGTCATCAGAGAAACACATAATCATCCTAACAGTATTATTGTTTCGTCTTCAGGGGCAAAGGCGACTACTTCAGACTAGGACACGGAACTGATGTCCATGTACGAAAACCCCAAGTGGTAGAAGGGTTGAGGGCGAAGAAGATTGTGCACGTGGCCGTAGGTGCACTCCATTGCCTAGCAGTCACTGACACAGGGCAGGTAAGAACCATTTGTCAATCCATCACAAGACCATTACGTGGCAGTAAGTTCCATGGGATCTACTTGCCATAACTTGTTCTGGACTGAATTTTGAGCTCCTGGCAATGAATAAGTAAGTGCTGGAGCACAGAATGCAGCAATGGAATTGTGTGATGAATCACTTAAAACCATTGCCATTATTGGCTCTTCTTTGGTTGTGCCTCTTTCCAACAGTGCTGTAGGATATTTTCCAGTGCAATTTATATTTCACAGTTTTTGCCACATTGTCCATTATATTAAGTGGTTCTATCTCAGCAAATGGAATAATGTTTGTCCTCTTCCTCTTCCCCTTCCCTTAAGCCAGTAAGAAAGAACAAACAGTGTGTTTTGTTTACAGTCTTCATTTAGCAAATGCGGCTATTGTAAAATGATTATCTTTGTTTGCTTAGAATATTTATGCCGCTCTCATAATCAGTGGAATTTATGAGGCACTCGGCAAATACAAAACTACAGAAAACTTCCACAAAGGTGACATTTGGCAACAGAAACCAAATATAGTAGGAAGCATCAAATCATCTTAGAAGAGTAATATATTTGGGTGCCTTAAAAAGTCAGCAACGAGGGTGCCTAATGAAGGAATAGGAATGATTTTCCAGAGGCATGTGCTGTGAAGTCCCTATTCCTCATTGCCACTCTGCTTCAGAAATAGCCACCAGGAAGCTACACTTTATGACATTATTTTGCCAAGAATTTTAATTGCATTTGGAAACACTAGAATAAATATATCAACATTGCTGGTGAAGCAGTCAGGGAGGTAGATGCTAACGTGGATCACCTGCTTTTTTTGTTCCTAAAATTATTTTCACAATTGTTTGGCCTGTATTGGGACTTCATAGCGGCTAGTGTTCATTGGTCCAGTTCACATGTACACTAAGCTAGTCTGTGGCTTAGCATGAATGATTAAACATGCGCACTGACCATTAGGAAAGAATTGTGGCTGCTTCACTCTTCCCCTGCTGCTGCAATGCCAAGAGTTACATCTGGACTTGGCCACGCCTCCCCCAACAAGCTACAAGCAGTAAGCCAAAACCAAACCTTGCTTTGAAGTGAGACATCCCAGTAGCCCGGGTTTGGAGGTAATAGTAAGCCAAACTGTGATGTAGCTCTTGATAGCAAGGCAGCAGCAGCAGCAGGAGGAGGGGAGGAGGAGCATAATAGTTCCAGAAACAAAAATGCACTCCTTGTTCACTCTTAACCATGCTATAACTTGATCCACTGTGTAAAATTTTTACTACACTGTATTTCTTTTTAGTGTAGTAGCAGGTGCGATGAACTGTGCCTTTCTGGAATCATTATTCAAGCAGTTTGCTACAGTTCCATTGAGACCGAAACTTAACCTCCATTGGGTTGAATTTCAGCAAAGATAATGGGGCGTATGGATACAAGCAGCAGCTTTTTTGGGCGGGTCTGAATGACGTGTGACCGCGGATGTGCGCACAGTGCAGAACCTGAAAATAGCCCCAAAATATCATAAAGACATCACAGAATGGGGTGGAACGGGCGTTTGTTTGCTCTTCTGACGTGTGTGGGGGTCCATAATGTAACCACACACAAAAACGAGGATTGCCTCTACACAACTGAGTTCAGAGCAAGATTCTGCATCTGTTAGATATTCCGTGGCTCAATCATTTATATTACTTTGCATGTGCTGTATGTGAAATTTTCACTGAAAAAGAGTGATGCACAGAATGATTTGATTTATTGGCAGGTTTATGCTTGGGGAGATAATGATCACGGACAGCAAGGCAATGGGACAACTACAGTCAACAGAAAGCCCACTCTGGTGCAAGGTTTGGAAGGCCAGAAAATCACCCGTGTTGCGTGTGGGTCTTCCCATAGCGTGGCTTGGACAACCATGGACGTAGCTACACCCTCTGTGCACGAACCCGTTCTCTTTCAAACAGCTAGAGACCCTTTAGGAGCATCCTATTTGGGTAATATAAATAATATAAATAAATAAATTACAAATATGCGTAAGAGAGGAAAGCGGTGTGGTGGCATCATTGCTGCTGTGTGTGTTTAGCAAAATAGTATCGCCATAGAGAGAAAGTTAGTGGTCAGACAGCTGGGCAGACCTCAGCCTTGTGGGATCTACTGGACCCAAGAACAAAAGACAGACACTTGGGGTTGAAGAATTCTGAGCCCAGGAATTAGTTTTGAGGAGCCGAACTGTGAACGGTGTTCACCCGCCTTCCACACAAAAATCCACTCCTAGTTATCTGGTTTTAATTCCTCCCTACTTTCTTCATTTAAACCATATAATTATTTGGGGGGGAGGAAGGGGGGTGTCTGCAAGGTTTCTGACTCTCAAGTTCTTGTTCAGTTTCAAATAAGGCCTCTGCTATAAGAGGGTTGCTAACCAGGGCCATAGAGAAAGAAAGGAGTGCCAGTGCCAGCATAGTGTGGGTGGGTGTGTAGGTGTGGGTCGCGCATGCGCACACACACACTTAAGGATGCATTTGATGTAAATATTTTTGTGTAGTCTCTCCCCCCCCCCCCAGGCCTTCTGGTACTAGTTGAACTGAAATTTGACATGCAAAACAGGACTGAATTAATTGAAGAGTCATTCTTAATGGTAAAATATAAGTTTTCTCCACAGTGTCATCTTAAAAATACTGAACGTAGCAAAACACAAAGGTATGTGTGTGAGAAAGGAAGGGAGAAGGAGATTGTATGTGTATGAGGGGACAGGGAGACAGGGAATGGAAATCTATAAATAATGAAGGAAGGAGCCAAATATCTTTCCTAGTTTATATTTGGTCCCAAACTAGCTTTGGGCTTCCCTGCTTGTTCTTCTGTGGCTGAGAAGTCTGTGTGTAAATTTGTCCTAATGGGAAACCTGGAAATCTTTTTATTTCCTGTAGGTGTCCCATCAGATGCCGATTCTTCTGCTGCTAGTAACAAAATCAGTGGTGCAAACAGCTCCAAACCTAACCGGCCTTCACTTGCCAAGATCCTTTTGTCACTAGATGGCAACCTTGCCAAACAGCAGGCATTGTCTCATATACTGACAGCATTACAGATCATGTATGCCAGGTAAGCTTGGGCATAAGGATACATGGCTAAGTACATTTTCTTTTAGTATCTAATTGGGCTTGGCTCTTACACTCAGGTGTTCTGATGCCTGTTGGATGCTGCGAAAGGAAATTGCTCATTTCACAAATCGTATAAGTACACCATTTGGTTCAGAAGTTTGTTGGTCACTTTTCATCTAGAGTATAGTTGGGTTTTTTTTGGGTGTGTGTGTGTCACGCAGATGTCCATGCAGATTGGACAGTTCATATAATATGAGTTTTCTGTTGGGTGTTAAATAAACTTGTTAACAGGTCAGTTTTTCGTGGGTTGGGGGGGGGGAAGCTAACACCCCAGAGGACAGGATCACACTTCAAAACGACCTTGACAGATTAGAGAACTGGGCAAAAATAAACAAGATGAATTTTAACAGGGAGAAATGTAAAGTATTGCACTTGGGCAAAAAAAATGAGAGGCACAAATACAAGATGGGTGACACCTGGCTTGAGAGCAGTACATGTGAAAAGGATCTAGGAGTCTTGGTTGACCACAAACTTGACATGAGCCAACAGTGTGACGCGGCAGCTAAAAAAGCCAATGCAATTCTGGGCTGCATCAATAGGAGTATAGCATCTAGATCAAGGGAAGTAATAGTGCCACTGTATTCTGCTCTGGTCAGACCACACCTGGAGTACTGTGTCCAGTTCTGGGCACCACAGTTCAAGAAGGACACTGACAAACTGGAACGTGTCCAGAGGAGGGCAACCAAAATGGTCAAAGGCCTGGAAACGATGCCTTATGAGGAACGGCTAAGGGAGCTGGGCATGTTTAGCCTGGAGAAGAGGAGGTTAAGAGGTGATATGATAGCCATGTTCAAATATATAAAAGGATGTCACATAGAGGAGGGAGAAAGGTTGTTTTCTGCTGCTCCGGAGAAGCGGACACGGAGCAATGGATCCAAACTACAAGAAAGAAGATTCCACCTAAACATTAGGAAGAACTTCCTGACAGTAAGAGCTGTTCGACAGTGGAATTTGCTGCCAAGGAGTGTGGTGGCGTCTCCTACTTTGGAGGTCTTTAAGCAGAGGCTTGACAACCATATGTCAGGAGTGCTCTGATGGTGTTTCCTGCTTGGCAGGGGGTTGGACTCGATGGCCCTTGTGGTCTCTTCCAACTCTATGATTCTATGATTCTATGATTCTATGATTCTATGTATGTGTAATTTTTCATAGCCAAAGCAGACCTAGCGAAGATATTGCTAACTTACTTAGGGTATCTTTGTTACAAGTTATGAAATGTTTTACTTGTCCTCAGTCTCTTTTGACTTCGTCTTTCCTGCTTATCATGTATTTTATTTTTTATTTTTAAAAATAATGGTAGGCTATATTCTGTTTCGTGGCCTCTCCTGTTAGGGATGCTTGAACTAAGAGGGTTCTTTATTTGCGCTACTGCTGGATCAGCTGCCATGATTCTGTGCGACTTTATCACATTGTAATTTTAAAAAAGGCTAATAATGAATCTGATGTCGGTTTTGCCCAGTGAGGCAAGTGTAATGTGACAAAATACTATTCTGAATGCTTTCCTTTTGATTTTAGGGATGCTGTGGTTGGAGCACTAATGCCTGCAAGTATGATTGCGCCAGTGGAGTGTTTGTCTTCCTCGCCTGCTCCTCCAGACCTTTCTTCTACGGGCAATGCACCCAATGGGGAAGATAGTATGCTAGTGGTAGATGTAGAAGAGAGACTGAGCCCAACCCCATGGCAAGATAGGAGAGTGGAGGTAATCCCCCCCCCCGAACTCCCCACACCCTCGACTGAATTATTAGAAAGATAGGTAGTAGAAAACTTTCAATTGATTGTCTAGATCTGTTTGCTTGCATTTATACATTTCAGCATAGAAGGTTTGTATTGTTTGCAATCCAGCTTGCAAGATTTAAAAATACAGTGGTACCTTGGTTTTTGAAATTAATCCGTTCCGGGAGTCTGTTGGACTCCTGAAACCATTTGAAAACCAAGGCGCGGCTGCAGGAGCTTCCTGCATTCCAGCGGAAGCCGCGTCGGATGTTCAGCTTCCAAAAAACATTCACAAACAGGAACACTTCCGGGTTTGCCGTGTTCGGGAGCCAAGCCGTTCGACAACCAAGGTACCACTGTAGTCACTTGTGGGCTGAATCGCACTACACCCGGAAAAGTAAATTAGCAAGATTTTTAAGACACCAAGAGTTAGCTCACATAGTAGATACTAAGGATACAAATTTAAATTTCCACATCTTACATAATTGTTTGAAAATGGCCATCTTGAGCATTTATCTTACGGAAGGACTCTAGAAGAGATTTTTTAGTGGAAGAAAGGCCACCGCAGAAGCTAGCAAGCCCAGCTGTGCATGTTCGGCTTGCATTTTACTTGGTAAGCTCTTGCCATGGCAACGCTCCTTTGGGAGCAATGAAAACAATTGGGCAAAGGTGAACTTCTGAAAAACGTGAATTTAGGGTAGTCGTGTACGGTACTGTTGTGGTTATTGACTTGTTTTTTATACTGCTTAAACAGGATGCAAATGCTTTGCAAAGTCCTGCTGTATCTGATTCAACAAGCTTTCTTACTGTCATGCAACTCTGCTTGGTTAGGTGGCTTCTACAGACGATGCTGTGACGCCTTCCGCTGTAACTCCTTCGGCTTCTGCAGCCTCATCTCGTCCTTTTATTCCTGTTACCGATGACCCCGGAGCAGCCAGTATCATAGCAGAGACCATGACCAAAACCAAAGAGGTACCGTTTCTGTTTTCCCCACTGATATATTGCATTTCCCTGAAAGTAACTGAACGTGGGTGGTGCTTGAGAGAGTTTATGCAGAATGTGCCGTAGGATGCACCATGTGTAGGCTGGGTTGTTGGGTAGATGCTCCTATGATCATCACATTAATCTACGTCATATGTAATCCACTCTCATTGCTGGGGCTAACCTTCCAAGTCATGCGGCGTCTTAAAGTTCATATAACTTATAATACTTTTGCAAATAGTCCTTGAATTTTTTCCAGTCCTCCTCCATTGCTTCTTCTCCCATATCTCGGATCCTGGCAGTCATCTCGGCTAGTTCCATGTAGTTCATCAATTGCGCCTGCCAGTCCTCCAGTGTGGGCAAATCTTGAGTCTTCCAATGCTTAGCGATAAGGATTCTTGCTGCTGTGGTAGCATACATGAAGAAAGTTCTATCCTTCTTTAACACCTTCTGGCCGACAATGCCCAGAAGGAAGGCCTCCGGTTTCTTAGGGAAGGTGTACTTAAACACCTTTTTTAACTCGTTATAAATCATTTCCCAGAAGGCCTTCACTCTTGGACAAGTCCACCAAAGGTGAAAGAATGTCCCCTCAGCCTCCTTACATTTGTAGTCCCAGAACATCTGGAGGGCCAAGTTTGCCTATGCCTTCCCTGGAGGTAAATGCAACTTAGAATTGTTGGGACAGTAATGCAATACACCACAATCTAACAGTATTATCTGTTTTGGATCTCTGAACTTGTCCCCTCTGAAACCTTTGCCACGTCTGTCATTTTTGAAGTGCTAAAAATACGGATTTAGCAGGTAGGCTGAAAATAAGCCTGTGAGACCACAGAATCCAGGCCCAGAGATTTGCTTTCTTGATGGGCTTGTCCAGTGTGTGCTTCTGTCTTCGGGCACCTGCTTTAGGCTTCTGTGTATTCTCTTCATCTGCCTTTTCTTCTATTCTGTTTTGAAGGATGCAGAAAGCCAAAGCAAAGTCTCTGGTCCGGAGCCCCAGTACTTGGATGAGTTCACTGGTCTTCTGGTGCCAGATGACACCCGAGTCATGGTGGACCTCTTGAAGCTGGCCGTGTCCAGCCGCGCTGGAGAGAAGGGCAAGGATGTCCTTTCAGCTGTGCTGTCTGGCATGGGCACTGCTTACCCTCAGGTGACCTTGGGTTTTGCTTCATCAGTTGCTCTGTACTTGTAATGCTTCTTAAGTATACTGACATTCTTAATGTGGTTAATACACAGCTGAGAAGCCAAAGACTGCTGCAGATATCTAGGAATATGAGTGAACATTTGTGTACACACATGCACACACCTGAGATGGCTAAAAATGTTTACAGAGTATTCTTCAGCAGCCCTTGCAATCTGTAACTGAATTGAGATGAAACTTCAGAACTGGAAAGAAGTTAATTTATTGAATGAGCTGGCAAGGTTGAAATTTTGTAGGGCAAGTGCATACATGCATAGCAAGTCGGTGGGGAAACCTGGTCCTTGTCTCCTCTGTTTTATTTAAAATTTATTTGTTTACAGTATTTGTAGCCCACTCTTCACTGAACGTTTTCAGTCCCAGAGCAAGGGAACACAGTAATACAAATAAACTGAAAAAGAATATACAAAATTCCATAAACAGGGCCAATAAACAATGAAGCAGTTCTGCCATAAGGTAAACGAGCAAAATTGCAACAGCATAAATTAGTATTTCCGATTTAACAAAATAAAGGCCTGAAAGTCAGTAAGGGCTGCTGGGTAATGATGTCCAGGTGGATTTGCTGGCCACCTCCATCTCTCTTCAATGTGATTTATTTATTTAGCGTTTCCTTTATTCTGCACCTTTTCTTGTTGCCAGCAAATTACCTCTCAGAGGCAGCTTCACTCCTGGACTGAAGGATCAGCTAGCTTCCCACCCAATGCCTCCTTGACATTTAGGCACTGGCGTAGCGCGGGGGGGGGGGCAGGGCGACTGTGGCCCTGGACCCAGAACCCAGAAGCTTGGGGGGCTGGCTAGCACCTAGCCATCAGCAGCAAGGGTTGGGTAAGTGCGCTCCTGCCCCTGGCGCTGGCAGACAGTGCTATCTCCCTGCATCTAGGGACTGTTTCACCTTCTTTTCTACTATAGATCTTGCTTGAAACAACTATTGCAAATTTTTAAAATTTACATGCCACTTCTGATAACAACCTTAATGTTTGGAATGTTAGCATGCTATTGTTGGAACATCGATTGACCTGCAAAAAGAATGAGGAGCATCTATGTATGCAAAAAATAAATCTCGCGAGATTTGTATTTTCAGGTTGCTGATATGCTGCTGGAGCTGTGCGTTACGGAGCTGGAAGATGTGGCAACGGATTCGCAAAGCGGTCGCCTGTCTTCGCAACCGGTGGTGGTGGAAAGTAGTCATCCGTATACAGACGATACTTCTACCAGTGGCACTGTTAAAATACCAGGTACTAAATTCTCATAAGGTGTACACTCAAAGGTGGAAATGGATACTACACCTTCACTAAAATTTATACACCAAATGAATAGGGGCTACTGAAAGTGTGTGGTTTCATCAAGTTTTGTTAAGGTAGTAAATCATGCATGTTTGTAGCTGCTGACGGGGCTTAACTTTCTCTAATGTATATAAACAGCAACAAAAAAAGCAGTGCAGTTTGTCCTTAAGATTGTGCAAAGATTGCTTGATTATCCCTGGGCACACAGATGTAATGATAGAGGGCAATACTTCCGTCATCGTTTCACTAATGTTTTTTGCAACACAATGGCTTTTATATCTATTAGGACATAACTGTTTGGTGGATATTTTAGATTCATTCAGAAGTAGCTGTGTCCATATTTTCCATTGAAATCATAGCATATTTCTTCAGTAAAATAATAATTTTTGTTGCAAGTGCTAGTATGCTCAGCTAAGCAGCTGAAGTTCAGGTTTGGTGTTGTAAAAGGTACACACAAGCCTATGAATGCTTTGTACTTCAGATGCTTCTCCTGCGGGGTTTTAAATTAACCTGTCAGAAAGATGATTCTCTTTTTTAAGAAAGAAAAGAAAAGAAGGGGCTTTACTTCTGTGGCTTTCACCCTTTAGGTGCTGAAGGGCTTCGAGTAGAATTTGACCGTCAGTGTTCCACAGAACGACGCCATGACCCACTCACTGTCATGGATGGAGTCAACCGGATAGTTTCTGTCCGATCAGGTAATGAGACAATATATCAGATTTAGCGTTGTGCCAAACACTTTATTGTTCTTTGTGTTTTATCAGCAAAAAAAATGTATTACAGATTGGTCTCTTAACGGGGGTGAGAAACCTTTATATAAGGAGGGTGGTAGGTCTATGGGAAAGCTAAATTGGAGACTACAGCTAATGGTAGGCAAAGCCAAGAACCAAAAATGAGCAGACGTACCTCTTCTCCCCCCCATTCTGTTCTTTCTGACACCCCTTTCTCTTTCTTCGTTGCTGTTTTTCCGACTTCCAGGCAGTTAGTGCTCCAGCTACCCAACAGGGATACACCTCTATCCTTCCTCTGCAGATAGGAAGGCATGAGAGCTTGTCTTTGTGCCTGCTGCATAGTTTGCAGCTCCCAGGGGAAAAGTTGGGTGACTGGAAGCACACATTGTTGGCCGCTGTTTCCCAAGGAGCTGGGAGAGTGCCTTTAGGCAACAACACTGCACCCAGAGGGAAAGCCTGGGTGTAGGAAGCACGTCTTTGTTAGTCCTAGATCCCAAAGCTGCACAGAGTGCATTTGGGCTTTCAGCCTTTGCTGACCTCACTCATGTGTTCCATTGAATAGGGTGGCTATGTGGACTGGATGCAGCAGATCCCATAGGATTTGGCTGTTGGCCACATTCATCACTTGAGCCTCACATTCCTCACTACTAGATGATAGGTTGATTTTTGGGAACAATAGCCTGGGAAACTAACAACATAAATGGTGTTACAGAAGCATGATAATGATCATTAATCCACAAACCCATTTGATAGATTGTGAGCACTGGAGTTGAATATTTCCACCCAATCCTTCTGCCGTGTGCGGGTGGCGCTGTGGTCTAAATCACTGAGCCTCTTGGGCTTGTCGATCATAAGGTTGGCGATTCGAATCCACGTGGCGGTGGTGAGCTTCCGTCGCTCTGTCCCAGCTTCTGCCGACCTAGCAGTTCAAAAACATGTCGGTGCAAGTAGATAAATAGACCACTGCGGCGGGAAGGTAAATAGCATTTCCGTGTGCTCTGGCTTCCGTCATGGTGTTCTTTTGCGCCAGAAGCAGTTTAGTCATGCTGGCCACATGACCCAGAAAGCTGTCTGTGGACAAATGCCGTCTCCCTCAGCCTGAAACCCTTATGAGCGCCACACCCCATAATCACCTTTGACTGGATTTAACCTTCCAGGGGTATTTTACCTTTTACCTTACTATATTTTTATTAATATTTTTGGGCAATTCGTATTAGCTTTTAGTTTCTAGTTTCATTCTTTATGCTCTTTCAGGCTTTGTAAGGCTGTTTCCTTTGCATCTCTGGTGACAGAACCAGTAATAACAGATTCTGGGTTAATATTAATTCTTACTGATAGAGCCACAGTGGCACTTTGTTCAACAGCCGCATTATGTTTTAGTAGTAGTAGATAGTAGTAGTTATTAGTAGTCCCCAGTGAAATTGAATTTTATTGGCAGCAGGTACCATCATTGTGTGTGGCGCTTTAGTGAGTGACATATAGCAAACTCTGCAGCCGTTTGTTAACTCTTTGTCTCATCCAAACTTGTAGGTCGCGAATGGTCTGACTGGTCTAGTGAACTGCGCATTCCAGGCGATGAATTAAAATGGAAATTCATCAGCGATGGTTCTGTGAATGGATGGGGCTGGCGCTTCACAGTTTATCCCATCATGCCGGCGGCCGGTGAATGTTTTAATTGCTTAATTGCACTAGTATATTTGTTCCTTTGTTTTTCACAGGGATTAGGGATAGTTGTGCTAGCAAGCTAAGAAAGAAAGCCTGGACTCCAGGTTGAGCTGATAATTGTCTATTTTTTAAGTTGTAAGGTGCCTGAGGGAGATTTATTTACATCAGAAGGCCAGGTCTCAAATAAATAGTACAAGCCCAAGTGTTAGACAGAGGAATGGCTAATATTAATCCTGTTTCTGCCCGTAGGTCCCAAAGACCTTCTTTCAGATCGCTGCATTCTTTCTTGCCCATCAATGGATTTGGTAACATGTTTGCTGGATTTCCGTTTGAATTTTGCTTCCAACAGGAGCATAGTTCCTCGCTTGGCAGCCTCGCTGGCAGCATGTGCTCAGCTGAGTGCTCTGGGTAGGTGCAGTTTTGGAAAAGTTTCTGATCTGTATGTTTAATGGATTGCTAAGCCGATCTGCTTATATATATATGTATCTTACCCATTTTTAGCTGCTGGTCACAGAATGTGGGCCTTACAGAGACTGCGGAAGTTGCTAACTACTGAATTTGGCCAATCAATTAACATCAACCGAATACTGGGAGACAACGATGGCGAAGCACGAGCTATGGTAAGAAGCTCAGATTTCCAGTGGCAACGTGAGTTCTTGAGATTGCTGTAATGCTGGCATAAATTGTAAGACACGAATAGATCACATCAACCTTCCTGTCATTAATCAGACATGTAATACCACACCACCTGGGAGTAACGTTTCGCTTGTCTTTTGGATACTTGACAGATGGTTTTCACACCATTTAACAAGTAGCAGTCAGGAGAATTTCCTTCCTCTTGTACAAATCATGATGAATTCTGTGATAGCAGCCACATAACTGGGGGGAGGGGATACTATTATTGATGTTTTATTATACTACTGATATTTATAAGCTGCTCTGGGAGCCTTCTTTTCTAGAGGGCGTAAAAACACTTTAAACAGGAAACAAAACTGCATTAGAGTTGATTAGGCAGTACCAGCAAATCTTTTATCGTTACGCACATGAGTTCATTCCCCACCCCCAATCTAGTGATGTTTGGCAGTATAGGTTTACAACTTCTTCATTACAAAAGTGCAACCATTGTCAAGTGCCGCTTAGAAACTAATACTACTTTATTCTGCTTCTCCCCCCACCCTAGAGTTTCACAGGCAGTGCCTTAGCTGCTCTTGTTAAAGGCCTTCCTGAAGCATTGCAGCGGCAGTTTGATTACGAAGACCCCATTGTCAGAGGTGGCAAACAACTTCTCCACAGTCCTTTCTTTAAGGTAGGATAGCATGGGGTACAAACTGTAGGGGAAATTTGTTATTACAATCCTAACTATGCTATGTGGATAAAGGGAGAGGGCGGGGGGAGGTGTTCCTACAAGAAAAGAAGAAAGCCATATCTTTTAAAGAGAACTTTTAAAATGTTTTAACTTGAAGAACAGCCAGCATATTACTGCCTGGTCTTGCTGAAGCCTTGTGCTTTCGAACTATGTTGTTTTTATCTGTAGGTGCTTGTAGCTCTTGCTTGTGATCTGGAACTGGATACCCTTCCCTGCTGTGCAGAGACACACAAATGGGCTTGGTTTAGGAGATACTGCATGGCTTCAAGAGTTGCTGTAGCCCTTGATAAGAGGACACCATTGCCTCGCCTCTTCCTTGATGAGGTACATGGAGAACTGGTTCAACTTCATGCTTAAGAGTGTGTGTGTAAAGGTAAAGGGACCCCTGACCATTAGGTCCACTCGTGACCAACTCTGGGGTTGCGCTCTCATCTCGCTCTATAGGCCGAGGGAGCCAGTGTTTGTCCGCAGACAGCTTCCGGGTCATGTGGCCAGCAGGACTAAGCCGCTTCTGGCGAACCAGAGCATCGCATGGAAACACCGTTTACCTTCCCGCTGGAGCAGTACCTATTTATCTACTTGCACTTTGACATGCTTTCGAACTGCTAGGTTGGCAGGAGCAGGGACCGAGCAACGGGAGCTCACCCCATTGCGGGGATTCAAACCGCTGACCTTCTGATCGGCAAGTCCTAGGCTCTGTGGTTTAACCCACAGCGCCACCCGTGTCCCTAAGAGTGTGTGTGTATACACACATAAAAAAAATGTATTATCATGGACAATGGTGCAAGCATGCAGACATTTAAGTACATATGCCAAATAAGACCACCAGGATATATAGTTTGAGAACTTCCAATATTTGGCCTAGTTAACAGCTCCTTCACTCTTTCAGTGGTGATTCCAGTGCCTGATTGGCTGCTGTTACCGTCAAGGAAAATTCAAACCATGAAGAAAATTGCACTTTCTTTAACCAGTCGCTAAATTGTGCGGTTTATATTGCAGGTGGCCAAGAAAATCCGAGAACTAATGGCAGATAATGAAAATATGGATGTTCTGCACGAGAGCCATGATGTTTTTAAGCGAGAGCAAGATGAACAGCTTGTACAGTGGATGAACAGGTAAGCTGAAAACGTTATAGTTTTTTGGGGGGAGGGGGGTTAAGGTGGGGTAGGGTGTTAAAGTGTTTGTACTGCATTTCTTCTTTGGAATATATGAAAAGTTTGAGGGATCATGGAGTTTCAGGCCATTCACAGGACTTCTCTTTTCAACAGGCGACCGGATGATTGGACACTTTCTGCTGGAGGCAGCGGGACTATTTATGGCTGGGGCCATAATCACAGAGGACAACTTGGAGGCATAGAAGGTGCTAAGGTCAAAGTTCCTACTCCCTGTGAAGCCCTTGCCACGCTTCGGCCAGTGCAGTTGATTGGCGGAGAGCAGACACTTTTTGCAGTGACTGCTGATGGGAAGGTAAGATGATGTTAATGTCAAGCTGAGCCGTTGACATTGAAATTTTCTGTGAAGAGGGAACATGCTCAGTGAATGAAAAAAAAAGATTTGCAAACTTGTAAAGAAAGATGTTGCCTTATTTGGGCAAAATTTGTTATGTGAGATCAGAGCTACAAAGCCAGTGACAATCGCAGGAAACCCCTCTAGGTTCCAAGCTCTGCAGCAATATTGGCAACTAAGCATGATGCACAAATCACCGCACAATTCGTTTAGAGCTTTCGTTGTATCATGAATATGCAGATTGTATATTGAAAACTCCAATCTGCTAGAACTATAGTCATAGTTTGTTTTGTTTTGTTTTGTATTGTATTGTATTGTTTTGTTTTGTTTAGACAAGCCACAAGCCACTAACTGGTTGTTGTGGCAGGGTCTTATGAGGGTGGATGTAATGCATTTTATCTTCTTTTTATGTTTTTAAAATGGTTTTAAGTGTTCAAATTCAGTGCTGTTTTAACAGGGTAACTTACTTATTGGTTTAAAAATATTTATATTGATTAGTGTGTTTTTAGTTGTATGTGCTTTAATTCAAGTGAGCTGCCTTGAGTTCTGTGCTGGGAGAAAGGTGGGATATAAATAAACAAATGCACTATAAAAGCGGTTTCATGAGAACTACAAAAAGAGGAAAGCTGGTTCATAGAACATAAGAACAAATTCTTATTGTTGCCTGTGCGGTGCGATTGCACATTCTGTGTGATTTAATTCCCTTGCTGTATCAATTCATATTTTAAAAAAAGGAATCAGCTGAATGGCAAAGTTATTTTCTTGAAATCCCCCCTGTAGCAGTGTTGTGGGGAAGAACGAAATACTCCATCTATTCCTTACGGTTTCTGTCTGAAACTTGACCATGCAGAAGAGTTGAGTGTGCTCCACAGAGAATCAGCCCAAAATATGTAGCGTAAGAAGGCTGAGAGCGTCTGCACAACACAGATAATTTTGCAAACAAATAGCTACAAAGCTCATCCTTTCCATGTGACTAACAATGCAGGTCTCCATAGAACTGTATTCATGCAAGTAGAGTTTCCTCAACCCCACCTTAAGCCTCTTGATCCTCTCTTCTTGTGCATAGGTTGTGCTGATTTTGCTGCATAAACAACGGCACTCAAAGCATGAATAGCAGAAACAGAATGAATGATACAACAAACTCATATGATTGACAGATCCTTTCTTTTTTTTAGTTATATGCCACAGGATACGGGGCAGGTGGAAGGCTTGGAATTGGGGGGACAGAGTCTGTTTCTACTCCAACGTTACTAGAGTCCATTCAGCACGTGTTTATAAAGAAAGTTGCTGTGAATTCTGGAGGAAAGCACTGTCTGGCGCTGTCTTCTGAAGGAGAAGTCTATTCCTGGGGAGAGGCAGAGGATGGCAAGCTGGGTCATGGCAACCGAAGGTAAACACAGTAAATTTTTAACCGGAGAATATATTATAAGCACATGGGAGGCATTGCAGAATCTTAAAACAGAGGGTAACGTGTGTGTCTGTGTGGAACTTTGGCTGAATGGACTCCTGCTCCACGCAGTCTCTCATGCCATTTCACAGGATGGGAATGGAATGAAACATTTGACCTCTGTGTTACGATCCTCTATATGCAGACAAAACGCTTGTTTAGAGGGGTGGTTTATGCTGTGAGATTTTTTCAAGCTATGATTTAATGATACCTATCGCCGTCAGTTACTTTGCTATATTTACACTATATAAATAAGCTGTGTACTCATTTTCATTTTGTTTTCTTTTTTAGTCCTTGCGATCGTCCTCGAGTCATTGAATCCCTGCGGGGCATAGAAGTTGTTGACATTGCAGCGGGCGGAGCGCACAGTGCATGCATTACTGCCGCAGGGGATCTTTACACGTGGGGCAAAGGAAGATACGGACGACTTGGCCATGGGGATAGCGAGGATCAGCTGAAACCAAAATTGGTGAGATGGTGTCATATGCTTCAGTCATTTTTTTAAAAAATGGTTACAAAAGCCTCCTATTTATTACGGTGGATGATGAAGTTTTCAGATTGGGCTATTCCTCTTGTACAAGACTCAGGCAGGAGCAAAGAATTGTGGGAGATAGACTGCTTCTCCTCAGTTTTTTCCTCCTGCCTGGACGGAGCAGTTTGACACTCCCGGCTCTCACTGTTTTACTGTTTTCTGATCAGTTAAGTCTTCTCCTTTTCTGATATTCCTCTTTATTTATTTATCTCTCTGTTACTTTGCCTGTATTTTGGTTCCCTTCTCTGTCTTTCCTTACATTTGTCCACCACTGCGGTAAAATTAAACAACAGCAACAAATCTTTCCTCCCTACTGTATGTCTTTCACTGTCCTGGGTTCATTGATTTCCTCTCGTTTCTTACTTATTTCAGTCCCATTACCATTTCTTTTATTTTTTCTTCGTTCCTTCTCCTCCTTTGCTGCCCATCGCCCCTTTGGCATTTAAACAACCATTTACTTTAACAAAAAAGCCTGCTGGCTTTTGGGTGTGTGGGAACCACAGCCCTGTGCTCAGGAATAATGCATCTTCTAGTCTCCCTTTGGCTGCATGCACCTTTCGCTGTTGGGAATATGCACACACGGCCAAGTCGAGCAGGATTTTAACTCCTGCACATAGCTGTCAAGTGGGGGTTAAATCCTGCTGCTTAGGCTGCAGGCACCTGCCCCTTGCTGGGAACAGGCAGCTGCAGCCAATGCAGAATTGAATCCTGGCCTCCCACCCACCCGCCCACCAGCTGACATAAGTGACAACAGCTGATTGGCAGGTGCGCATGGTTTGGTGGGGAAATGGCCTCACAGGCCAAATTTAGACCCCTTGGCAGGTGAAGCTTCCACAGCCCTGGCCTATTGCAGACAATGAGACTTAACTCCCCTGTGTCTTTCAGGTTTCCTGTAGGGTCTATGGAAAGCTTCCCTTTTCATAGACAGCAGAGTTTGTTCGGTGCCCAAGTCCCTGAGGTGGCATGAGGCATATTTGGGGGGCGGGGATCCTTACTTTGATTCATGACATTTTGTACAGCTCTTGCTTTGTCTCAGAGAAAGAAAGAATCTCTCTAAGGCACTCCGCTTCATTCGGGGATTTGAGATTCATCTGAACCTGCTGCATACCCCCAAGATCTATACTTTACACCATGAGTAGGCAAACTAAGGCCCGGGGGCCGGATCCGGCACAAACGCCTTCTAAATCCGGCCCACAGACGGTCAGGGAATCAGCGTGTTTTTACATGAGTAGAATGTGCCCTTTTATTTAAAATGCATCTCTGGGTTATTTGTGGGGCATAGGAATTTATTCCCCCCCCAAAAAAAATATATAGTTCAAGCCCCCTACAAGGTCTGAGGGACAGTGGACTGGCCCCCTGCTGAAAAAGTTTGCTGACCCCTGCTTTACACATTTAGTTTGCTTGATACAAGTATTCTGGATTATTCATTATTCCTAGTATAAACTTGCCTTACAAGAAATACCTAATGATATAATAATAATAATAATAATAATAATAATAATAATAATAATTAATAATAATATTTATACCCCGCCCATCTAACTGGGTTACCCCAGCCATCTGGGCGGCTTCCAACACAATATTAAAATACAATAACCTATTAAACATTAAAAGCGTCCCTAAACAGGGCTGCCTTCAGATGTCTTCTAAAAGTCTGGTAGTTGTTCTTCTCTTTGACATCTGGTGGGAGGGCCTTCCACAGGGCGGGTGCCACTACCGAGAAGGCCCTCTGCCTGGTTCCCTGTAACCTCACTTCTCGCAATGAGGGAACCGCCAGAAGGCCCTCAGTGTTGGCCTACATAAGGATGAGGGGACCTACATAAGTTAGTGTACATCTTGTGTTATTTTTTGCTGCCTAAAGCTCAGGTTATTGAGATTTCTTTCCTAAAAAACCTCTTGCCTGTCTTCTAGGTGGAAGCACTCCAGGGCTACCGTGTGATTGACATAGCCTGTGGCAGTGGAGATGCACAGACACTCTGCTTGACGGATGATGATACTGTTTGGTCATGGGGAGACGGAGACTATGGGAAACTTGGGAGAGGGGGCAGTGATGGCTGCAAAGTACCGATGAAGGTATTTTGAGTTTCAAACTTCTGAAATAAGAGAGACAGAATTTGACAACCTGTAAATAGAACAGATTTTATTTTGCGTTTAGCATAAGCTAGCTGAGTTAGGGAATTGTAGTGAATGCTATGACTATTATTATTTTGACCAAACTGCAGGAGGCAGTGGAAGACAGAAGTGCCTGGTGTGCTCTGGTCCATGGGGTCACAAAGAGTCGGACACGACTAAACGACTAAACAACAACAATGACTATTATATGTGCTGTTGAGTTAAAAGTATTCCATGAAAATATTTTCATTTTTTTGAGATGCTTTGCTGACATTTCAAAATTTCCTATTAGTGTTTGAGTATGAAATTGCCATGCCCTTGATAAAAGGGACCATAACTTTTGCACCATGGTTAAGAATCACTCTGTTATATATTACTTTTTAGGTTAGAATGATCCATTAGCTGTTACAAATCAAAAGTTAGGCAAGTGTCTTAACAGCATGAATTTTGACATACTGACATCCAGTGGGGATTTATTGTTCCACCAGCATAGTTACCAAGATATTTCCTTCCATTTCTTAAACAGTGCACATAAGAGGAAGTCTTAAGAGAGGCGCAATGTCATTTCCATCACAAAAAACATCTGTACACCAATCTGTTACCATTTCAGCAAATTCTAAGACTTTGACAGATTGATTCTCAAAATGTGATGTATAAGAGCATGCAGAAGTCTCTTGAGGGTTTCATCCTCCTTTTTTGTTATTAAAATATTTTGTCCCTTTGGGCCTGTTCATCCCTCTCCAAAAAGTTTAAATCAAAATTTCAAAATCCACCATAGTGTCTAGTTAAAGTAGTCAGAAAATTTTCCTTGTTTTTGGTATATTTTGCTTGTTATATTCCCACTACTTCAGTAAAGTCAAGCGTATCCTTCTTTTTCTAAATCTCTAATGCACTTCTTGTCAAGTTTCTTTGTGAGATTTTACCATATGCTATTGCCAACCTGCTTGGAGATCACTTTGGGAGAACAACATTGGCAGTTGTCTCCAGATGTTGATTTCATTTCCTTAGTTTATTGTTTCTGTGGGTGATTGAATAGTACCTCTTTAAAGCAAGCCCTCGGGAGAAAATAGTTAGAGTGGTGAGAATCAGATCATTTAAAATTATTTCTCTCAAGTTACTGTAATAAAAACTTATTTTAGTCAACATTAAAATCATTATCTGACTAAGAATGCCAGTTTATTTTTAAGCTGTTTCTATATGCTGTGGGCTATGAAGTTGTCCTATCCTTTGAGTTACGTTCAAACTTTTCTTCCCTAGATCGATTCTCTCACAGGAGTTGGAGTAGTCAAAGTAGAATGTGGCTCACAGTTTTCTGTAGCCCTTACTAAGTCTGGAGCAGTCTATACCTGGTAAGTGAGCCAGTGATTGCAGATGAATTCATATGAGAAATGTAAAAATAGTTCTTTGTGGTTCTTGGTTTTCTTTCTGCAAAAGCACCATCAGGTTATACTGGTTTTGATTTCACTTAACTTTAATTTTAAAAATGTTATTTTGGAAAAAAACAACATGTGGTACTTTATCTTAAATTTGTTCCCAACAGATACTGCATTGCAAAGCCACATTTATTTAATACGAAAACTAAGAGGGTTTTGTGAACAACCTATCTAGCATTTTGCTGGTTAATTCTAGGAGAGGAAACTTTAAGATCCGAGTGCCCTAATTCACCCAAGTCAGGCTAGTCTAAGAATTGCCAATTGATTGAAGAGAAAAAAAATTGCACTGATTGAAACCTGTGTTGCGATTACAGGGGCAAAGGAGATTACCATCGATTAGGGCATGGATCAGATGATCACGTCCGGAGACCTCGACAGGTCCAGGGCTTGCAAGGAAAGAAAGTCATTGCTATTGCAACTGGCTCTTTACACTGTGTCTGTTGCACTGAAGATGGTATGTAAAAAAACAAACAAACCCCACCCTCTTCTGTCCCGGTCCCCCCATGACTGCTTTTATTTTGAACGTGGAAGGGAGAAAGGGAAATATGTTCCAATTACGAATAATGAAGCATTATTGTTGCAAATATATAATTGTGATATAAGATAGCAGTGTTGAGGAAGGAAGGAAGCCTTCAAGTCTTGCTTTGTTGGCTTCCCAGCAGCATGCCAGATTCAACTGAGATATTCCTTGCTCTGATCCAGTAGGTTCCCTAAGCTCTCAAGGGGGACCAAAGCAGACATTACATGGCAAGTTTTGTATGTACATCTTAATGGGTTGGGGTTGGCTTTTTAAATTAAAAGCAGCATTAGGCTATGACAGGAAAGAGGAGGACAGCTCTTTAACAAGCGTACATTGGATGCTGTTTTATACTGATCCAGACCAACTGTCCATGTAGCTCAGTATTGCCCACACGAACTGGCAGGACCTGTCCATGGCTTTGTGCAGGAATCCCTCCCAAATTTACCTGGAGATGCCAGGGATTGAGTCTAGGACCTTTTGCATGCAAAGCCGGTGCTCTGCCATTGAATGGAGGCTCTTCCACGAATAAATGTTCGTACTCACAAGCACAAATAAATAAGTAAGGCAGATGTGGCCCATTTGAACATTTCACGCCCAGATTATCTTTCAATGACTTGGTATGCAAACTCCATTACATTATTCCCACTCGATTAGCACTCTCCCAGCACAATCCAAACCTGAGATCCGTGGGGGTAATAAAGTTTGGAGTCAGCAGATCTTGTGCTTTCTTGGATGAGCTGTTATATGTCCCTCATCCCAACTGAGCCAGAGCTATACTGGGCTATGTCCCTCCCCCCAGCTCAGCAGGGGCTTAACCACTAGAACGGAAGCTGCAGGAACTTTTCACCAGTATCAGTCCCCAAAAAGAAATGCTCTGGGACATGGCAAAGAGAGATGTACACCTATTCCAAATGTGGTTCAGTTCAGTCATGCAACCTATGGCCTTATCATCAAAATTTGGACCCACACTCACCTGCTGATGGTAGCTCCTCCTGGACGCTCTTGCATGGAGTTTTGAGTTAAGGGCAAAAACCTAAGTTATACCAGCTTCCTGTAGTTAGCATTGCTCTGCAAATCCTTTCTCTGCATTCAACTATTTATTTCAGTTTGTTTTCCACATAGGACTATATTAGCACTAAGTAGCTCCGAATTACCTTTTAAAAGATTGTGCTTTTTAAAATAATAATAAAAAAAACGTTTAAATGTTGATATTGGTATGTTGAACTGATCTACGTTGCCTATTCTTGTGCCTTTTTATACTGGTCATGATTTGGTGGCGAAATAACGATCTTGATTGTCTTAGGTGAAGTATATACTTGGGGAGATAATGATGAAGGGCAGCTTGGAGATGGAACAACTAATGCTATCCAAAGGCCACGCCTGGTTGCAGCACTTCAGGGCAAAAAAATCAATAGAGTGGCCTGTGGCTCAGCACACACCTTAGCCTGGTCCACCAGCAAGCCTGCTAATGCAGGCAAGCTCCCTACCCAGGTAAAATTATGCCTTTTAAACCGTATAGTTAAGCCAGGTGTGGGGACCCTTTGACTATCCATTTGTTGCTGCACTGCAATTCCCATCAGTCCCAGCAAGCATGGCCCAATGGCCAGGGATGGGGTGGGTTCAGCAACATCTGGGCGACCAAATATTCCCCACATCTGGCTCAAACTCTTGGGAAACTCTATAAACTGTTAGCACTCTGGCTCTGTGTTAATAATTATTGGTTCCCCCCCACCCCCACTTACCCATCAGTAACATCTTCTTAGCGGTTGGCTACTGTCATGGCTAAGGCTACGCTGAGTATTTTCCTGTTTCAGCTTTTCTGGTCAAAAGTAGATTTTCTTTTTAAGTGGTTGAAAAGCCTAGAAGTGAGGCGACACCATGTTGTTACATCGGTATGAGATGTGGTTTTGTTACACCACTGAGGACAAAGCCATTTGAAAACGAGAGCAGCGCATCGTTGTTCCCAGTCAGGAGGCACATGCCTAGCAGGATACAATTGCAGTGCTCCAGTAGTCGATCATATCTGGCTTTGTGGTGACTTCACTGAGGGGCAAGTGAAGCTGGGAGTAAATGAACTAGTTAAGAATTTTGGAGACATTGGTGAAAAACCACTGAAAGGCTGTGCATGGGTTGGGTTTTTTTTTACATTGCAATAATAGGTACAGTGAATAGCTTGGGCTCTTCTGTGTCTTTCCTGCGGCCTCTCTTGTGAGTTTTATACCTGTTCACACTGTAAAGCCATGGAAACTTCCTGAAAATTCGCATAAATCAAAAGTGAGCTTCTGTCAATCCAAACTGCTTTGCAATGACTAATATGATGGGAGGAGCAACATCCATGCCCTTGGATAGCAAGAAATTAGAAAGGTGCCAGAAGGATGCTTAAATTTTACCACAAGAGCCATGAATATATCGATGAAATATGGGATGGATATTGTGAGGGAGAGCAGAAGGATTGTGGGTTTTTTTGGGCTTTTTAAAACATGCTGTGTATTATGCAGTGTAGTAGTAATTTCACCAACATTGATAGGATACGTTTTCTGGCCCCGAACAATATTCAAAAATTCCTTCTTGGCTATGTCGTGTATAAACTTTTGGAGATAACAAATCTCAAGCAAAGGCAATATCTGGGTATTCAGTGGATAGGCTAGCTAAATGGACTGTGCCTGATACTATCTCATTTAGCGTATGACTTATTCAGTGCTCATCAAACCCTAACAATGTGCTTGTTCCAGGTTCCTATGGAGTACAACCATCTACAGGAAATTCCTATAATTGCTTTAAGAAACAGATTGTTGCTGCTTCACCACATCTCCGAACTCTTTTGTCCTTGCATTCCCATGTTTGATCTTGAGGGACGCCTTGATGAAACTGGCCAGGGTCCTTCTGTGGGCTTTGATACGTTACGTGGAATTTTGATCTCTCAAGGAAAGGTAACTATCCCAACATCAGCTTCTCCACTAAAAATGACCTTCTAAGAAAAATATGTCACAGTAATGACATGCAAACGGTGCCCTAAGTTCTCTTCAGGTCTTCTGTACAGACCCAGTTATCTTCTGTATGAACTTCACGGGTGCAGACGCAGGGAATCTAATGACGAAGTTTTTCCCTGTTGCGTTTCTGTCCATATCTGCTTAACAGCATTTCACATTTTTACCAGCAAGCAGACTGCATCTTTTCCTCCTGAGCGAGTCACACGCTAAGGGGAAATTTACATCTTCAAAATGTGATTGCCATTGCTTTGCTTACTTACTTATGGTACATGAAATCAAAATTGTAACGGTTGAGGTATCTTGTGGGTGTTCGTGTCCGGAGTCCTGAGACAGGGTGCCTGTAAGGATTCTGAGAAATGAAGTGTTGTTCACATGCTGCTCCTTTTTGTTTTGTTTTCCACTCTCACATGTTGGCTGTTTGGAGATGGAACCCTTGTTGTTATATCTTTTGTCACTGAGTTCCTATCTGCTTGCTCCTTGTTTTTTCCTGACACATGGGGACAAGGACATTGGGACAGTTATTTGTGGCTGCACAGTTTGGGATGAGGGCAGTTGTATGGAGCTTCCAGTTGAACAATAGGAGTTTTTTTTACAAAACAAACAAACACGTTGCTACCTCTTTTGCCAACATAATGTTTAAGGTGCTTGATAATGGCTGTGGACCGATCCCAGCGCAAGGAGGTTTCAGTAGCAATGCCAATCCCACCTGGTAAACATAACTCAATAATAGGATTGCATTCTCAACACCTTATTTTCTCCTTTTTCTAGGAGGCGGCTTTCAGAAAGGTTGTGCAAGCAACTATGGTGAGGGATCGCCAACATGGGCCTGTGGTAGAACTCAACAGAATTCAGGTCAGAATGCTGTGCTCTCTTGAGTGCCTTGAATAGGAATCTGTTGTTGTGCGAAAACTTTGCCCAGCTTTCCAGGGCTTTGTGCTCAGGCAAAAGGCATGGTAGTTGTCGTCATAACTGGTTAGAAAAAAGACGGCCCAAGAAGTTATTAGCATTACAAGTGCTCAGTTTTGGGGGGGGGGGTGAGCACTTGTAATGCTAATAGCTTTGTGTGCTGCTCTTTTCTAACAAATTATGATGACAGCAGCCACGTTATGGTCCTTTGGAAAAGCTCCAAGTTGTATATTAAAAAATGTTTTGGAGGCAATAAGATACCTACACAGATGTGATTCCAGCTCCATTTATGCGTGATAAAGGACTGAAATTGTGGCTACCTGATGCCCCATAAATAGGGTTTTATGTACATATACGGCCTGAGCTTAATTCATTTTGTTAAAATATTCTCATCTGCTGTTCATTGTACAACAGGCCCAGAGCAGGGTACACAAAGCATTATGAAATAAAACACCTATCGTAAAATCCCAACAAATATATTCTCAGCCTTAACCAGCCGGTAAATGGCTGGGCCAACAAAGGCTTTGCCAGCTGGTGAAACTGAGAAAAGTGAAGCCCATCTTTATCAGTGATGCACCTCAATGGTTGTGAATGGTAAAGATTGTACAGATCAGGCTTTCTAAAGTTAGGTTGTGTGCCTGGGTATCTTCTCAGAAGTGATGTTCAACAGACATGCGGCACCAAGCAGGCTGTGGCAGGTGAATGCAGACCTGATCTTTCACCAAATATATTTCAGTGTTTGTGAGATGGAACCTTTTCTTCCAAGCCTAATTATGACCTTTGAAAATGTCCCCCCTGCATGACTATTAGGCTTTTAAGAAAAACTTCCATAGTGCCAATAGGAATTTTTTCAATGACTAATGGTTGTATAGGTGTTAGTGTGTGTGTGTGTGTGTGTGTGTGTTATCCCTCCCCAGTGCATCAATTAGATTTGTTTGGAGGATAACTATGTGCTCCCCCAAAGAGAGCCAGTGTGGTGTAGTGGTTAAGAGCAGTAGACTCGTAATCTGGGGAACCGGGTTCGCGTCTCCGCTCCTCCACATGCAGCTGCTGGGTGACCTTGGGCCAGTCACACTTCTCTGAAGTCTCTCAGCCCCACTCACCTCACAGAGAATGTTAACCACTTTGAGACTTTGAGACTCCTTAGGGTTTTGATAAAGCGAGATATCAAATCCAAACGCTTCTCTTCTTCTTATTTGTTATACTGGGAGAGGTGAATGTGAGGAAGACTGATAGAGAATGGAATGGATTGATGGGGTTGTAAGAGAGGGGTGGGATGGCTGTGTCCCCTACTGCCATTGGCATGCTGCCCCCACAACAGATTTCTTCCGAGGGAATGCAGCCTTTTTTTTGTGGGGGTGGGAGTGGGGAAGGGTCCCAACCCTGACTTAACACTTTGAGTTAACATGCTGAAGAGAGTGCTTCTTAACCAATATCCAGTGAATGGCTTGGATCTTAAAATATAAGTGAACAAGGGCAAGTCGAGTAACAAAAGCTTGCCATTCCTTCCTCTCCCATGCAGCCATTTAGCTCCCTGAGTTAACTTCTAGAGGTGCGGGGGATGAGGGGTATCCTGGAAAATATGCAGTTGGGTAGACAATAATAATCATAATTTTATTATTCATATCCCACCCATCTGGCTGGGTTTCTCCAGCCACTTTAGGGGCGGCTTACAGAATATGTTCACAACACGTGATGAGGTAGATCAAGAGCGAGTTGCCCCAAAATCTCATGGGGCTCCTCCCAATTTTAAATGGTTCCTCCCTCTGTCAGCAACCTCTAAAATCTCACAGCAGGGAGGAGCAAATGGACAAACTTTTCTTCCATGAATTTTCTACTGTCCGTGTAATATTCTCTACTTATTTGTGAGGTTCATTTGTCGTGTTGGTTTTTAGTGTGGTTGTTCTTTATTTTTTTCAAAGAAAGGAAAGCTAACCTGAAAAGAACTAGGGAAGCCATCAAATGGCCACTCCTGTACTCTGTAGCTTTTTTTTGTTAAAGCCCTGGAGTCGGATATGGTATAAAAAGTGTGCTTTCTCTCATCTTTGTACCTTTTATTCCCACATGATCTTGGGCTGCCTTTGCTTACATAGCTCGGGAGAATTTCAAATTGCCTTGAGTACTCTTAAGGCCCAGGAAACAAACATTTGGGCATCACATGGGGTCACATTGAGGAGGATGTGGGTTAGGAGAAGAACTTCCAGTGACGCGGGAAAGCTGAATGCCAAGCCTTAGGCCAAATGTGCCTTTTCAAAAGAAATTTCTTCAAAGGCTGAATATGAAGTATTGTTTTACTACACTGACTAAAACATAGAAAGGAAGCTTGGCTTGCTTTTGTGATAGTGTGGAGCATATTGCCAGGTCTACCTGAATGACAGAGTAGTCAGACTGCCTGCCTGCCTGCCTGCCTTTGTGGCATAGGGAGGGGTGGGAGGACTGAATTTATGGCAAGGGTATGGTGGGAAATGCTATAAATTTCGCGCATGCTGCTAAGTGTAGAGGAATATTTTAACACCAACACTGTGTTGGGATTTGGTCTGTCGTAAAGTTTAAACATTGCAATAGCCTTACTGTGGTTTTCAAAGAGAGGTCTAAGATACAAGATGGAAAAAGCTTTTTGCCATAGGAAAACGTGAACGTTCTAAGGAACTGCAGAACACTAAAGATCTCTACCTCTGTCTGTATCCCTCTACAGCCGTACCTTGGTTTTTGAACAGCTTCGTTCTCGAACGTTTTGACTCCTTAACGCCGCAAACCCGGAAGTGACTATTCTGGTTTGCGAATGATTTTTGGAAGCCAAACATTCAACGGGGCTTCTGCGACTTCCGATTGGCTGCAGGAGCTTCCTGCAGGAGCTAATCAGAAGCCACACTTTGGTTTTCGAACGTTTTGGAAGTCGAACGGACTTCCGGAATGGATTCCGTTCGACTTCCAATGTACGACTGTATAAGTACTGTTGACTCTATCCAGAAGTGATGCTCCTGAATCTCAGGCAGAGTGTTCAATCCATCTCTGGAGTCATCTTTCTTAACTGGGAATGCTGAATCTGGGATCCAAACAATTGTGGAGCATTTATTGCAGAAAAACAGTTCAGGGGAAGTTGCAAGATTGAAAAGCAGCTCTTGTACTCTCCTAAAAGAAGTTCTAGGGGTCATCATTTCACTACCTCTTTTTGGTCACAATTTCCTCTATGTAGGTGCTGAGCTGTTTGTTATTTTTTTTTTCCATAAAATGTATGCCTTCAAAAATTCCTTCTGAAATAAAGTCACTCCCTTGAGATGCACGCACACACACACAGAGTTTCCACATTACTACAAGTATCCCAGTACTGTTCATTAAGCATCAAGTGTTTGGTCTGTGAAATTTGAATTGTGTGATTAAGGTGTGCTTTCTTTCTTTTTACTTTCAGGTAAAGCGTTCCAGAAGTAAAGGAGGATTGGCTGGCCCAGATGGCACAAAATCTGTTTTTGGACAGATGTGTGCTAAAATGAGCTCCTTCAGCCCAGACAGTCTTCTCCTACCTCATCGTGTTTGGAAAGTCAAATTTGTGGGTAAGTATTCCCCCCCCCCCAATATGTCTTAACTTGTCCAGCATCTCCCCCCCCCCCCGCTTTTCTTCAATAGTGTGTTTTGCAGTAGAAGAGAAAAGTAGAAACATAAGAAATGCATGAACAAGCCACCCCTGGCAATTGTACTAAAATTTTGTAAACTAGTTATCAATCAAAATGATTCCATACTTGTCATATTCAAATAGAAAGCCATTCCAGCTAAACAATAGTTGTAGAAATCAGACTCGCAGCGCAAATGCACAGTGCCTTATGAATTGTATTTCACTTTTCGCTAACAGTGGGAAAAATGAATTTCAGATTAAATCTGAAATTAATTTAATTTAGGGCCGAACTTGGATTCTTATAGCCATGGTGAAATCAGTTATTCATATTGGAAAGTTTTCCTTTGGTATTTTATTTAATATGTTGATCTGGTTCATGCAATGCAGAAAGCTGCATGAAAGTGCAAACTCTTGGAGAGGAGCTTGCAACTGCTTTGCTCCCAACCCCCCTAACCTGCCCTTCTTTCTGCAACCCTATGTTTAGCTAAACCAAGGTTTGGCTTAGCATGTTGTCCCAACCATCGTGGATAAGCCTTTTCCTCATTAACTGTGGGCTATACCCAAGGCTTGTTCATAGTTACAGCTTGTTGTTGTTTTGTTTTATGGGAAGCTGTTTGCTAATTAAATAAATAATAACCCCTATTTGGGGACTTCCCTGGCTTTTCTGGCCCATGTAGGACCAGTCTGGATAGTTGGCTTTGGGGAAGATTTGACGTTTTCTCCCCGCAAGCAGTTTTGATCTGGGCTTCCAATGAAATGAGGCTGCATTTTAAGTAGTATTTTAATCTTATTTTTAAGTTGTATTTTAACCAATTGTTTTTATACCTGATGTTAGCCGCCCTGAGCCTGGTCTTGGGCGGGGTATAAATAAAATAAAATAAATAAATAAAATAACAAAAAACAAATACTTCTGCAACATATGAGTCCTGGTAGGACTAATGCATTCCTATGGCCAATAAATTCTTTGAAATATGCGACCTGTTCTGTCCCTGGAGATTGGAAGTGAGGCCACAACAAACAAAAAAACAACACATTTGGGAATTATTCATTTGCACTGCATGTAATTCCCACCTGCAACCTGACATAGTGGCTCTCAGATTAATTTATCCTTAACAGTGAAGTTTATGCCATTTCCTCCCTCTTCTTCTTTTTTTTGCCTTAGGTGAATCTGTAGATGATTGCGGTGGAGGCTACAGTGAATCAATAGCAGAAATGTGCGAGGAACTTCAGAACGGGCTGACGCCACTTCTGATTGTGACTCCGAACGGACGGGATGAATCGGGAGCAAACAGAGATTGCTTTCTCTTAAACCCTGCAGCAAAGTCTTTGTTGCACATGAACATGTTTCGTTTCCTGGGTAATTGCCACATCGACATTGCCACATCTTTAAAGTCTGTGCAAAGCTTTCGTTGAATAACACATACAAACTTCTCTCTTTGTCTTAAAAAAAATAGGGGTTTTGCTGGGGATTGCCATTCGGACCGGGAGTCCTCTGAGCCTCAACCTTGCAGAACCTGTGTGGAAACAGTTGGCAGGAATGAACTTAACCATCGCTGATCTCAGTGAGGCAAGCATAAGCTTATGTTCATCCGTGTAAATATTAGTGAAATGTAAGACCTTTGCTTGGTCTGGTTATTACTACAGCTAGGGGGCCATATTTATTGCCAGAAGCCTACTCTGTATTTGTATGGGTAAGATCCTGCTTTCCAGCTGTGATAAGAGATGGGGTAGGAAAAGAGGGAGGGGGCGACAGGTGAGTGAGTGTGAGCCAGTGGCACACCCCACCTTAAATCACGTTGACAAGTTAATGTCTGACTAGTGTGTAATTGCAGTTCACATTTGTGGATCTTGGTTATCCTTAGTCTGTAACCTAATACAGCTGAGTGGTGTGTGGGTGTGTGTGAATAAATTTCTGCTCTGCCACAGGTCAGCCCTCAGTTAAACTGAATTTAACTTAATCCAGACTTGAATGTTTCTGCTGGTGGTTCTGCCACTGGTGGCTTTCTGGGTAGAGAAGATGGTAGCTGCACACCAACTTTTATAACACAAAATGGCTGCCATGGAGAATGTAGGGTTGCCCAAAATTGGACAGAACCACCCCAACAACTTTATACTTACTGTGGGAAGTCAGTTATGCCCTCTCTCTCTCTCTCTCTCTCACACACACACCCTTGCTGCTGCTGCTGTCGTCTTAACGACAACAGGAAGCATTCCTTAGTAACGGGAAATATATACAAGGTGTCCATGCCACTCCCATTTCACAGATGTTGCTTAAAAAGGACCTGCTCAACTTGTCCCATAGCTTGCTTTCTAGGAGGACTAAAGACTCACTTTTTTGTGTGAATAAAATAAAGTTCAGAATCTGGGGTGCCCTTCCAGGGGCAGTATGTGGTGCTTGGCAACCCTTGCTGAACACACATCCACTGTGTCTTCTGGATGTCATTTCTTAGAAAATAAGTTCCTTACGAAATAATTTCTTTTTGGAGATTTTCTGTTTTGCTCATCTCTGTGTGTATTTTCATTCTCCTATTATACTTAACAATTGCTGGAGCCCAGAATAGCTCTCCTATAATCTTCTGTACTTCAGTGACTGTCTGTGTGCCAACACTTCCCGGGTAGGAATCTTCAGGTGACTCGCAAAAACAGGGCTTTATAACATCTCTGGCTGGTTTTTAGAAATAATTTTCCACTATCTCCTGCGATTCTGCAAGCGTGCAGGTTTGCTTACAGAACCATGAAGAGCCCATGTTGGATTTAGAAGTATTTTGTGGGAAAGGCTTTATGTGGGTTTGTTTTTTTTTCATTTGAAAGGTTGATAAGGATTTCATTCCTGGGCTTATGTACATCCGAGACAATGAAGCTACTTCCGAAGAATTTGAAGCCATGAGCCTGCCTTTCACAGTGCCAAATGCGAGCGGTCAAGACATTCAGCTTAGTTCCAAATACGCCCATATTACACTGGATAATCGTGCGGAGTATGTGAGGCTGGCGATAAACTATAGGTTTGTGGAACACTACTATTCTCCTGCTTTCCTCCCACGATCATTTGCATTTCCCCTAGAGCCCTGATCATGGGTTATCATGGGGGAAGTCTGTAGCTCAGTGGCAAAGCCTCGTGTCTTGCATGCAAAGAGGCAGAGATTCAGTCCCTGCCATCTCCCTGTGGCGCTGAGACACTCCTGCCTGGAATCCTGGAGAACTGCTGTCAATCAGTGTAAATAACGCTCACCTAGGTGGACCATTGATGTGACCCAGAGTTTCTCAAACTTGGGTCTCCAGCTACAGTTCCCAACATCCCTGACCACTGGTCCTGCTAGCTAGGGATATTGGGAGTTGTAGTCCCAAAACAGCTGGAGACCCAAGTTTGGGAAACCCTGACCTGACTTGATATATAAGGCACCTTCTTACATTCCTAAAAGCTCTTGGGATCATGGACCAGTTTATTACGAGTACTTGCGCCAGAATTCTTTTAAGCCTCTTTTCATTCGTCCTATAGATCCATATAATTAACAAGCATATCAGTGACTATCCCTTTCACTCATAAAATGTGTGTATTTTGGCAGACTTCATGAATTCGATGAGCAAGTTGCGGCAGTTCGGGAAGGGATGGCCCGTGTTGTTCCTGTTCCTCTTCTTTCCCTTTTCACAGGATATGAGCTGGAAACAATGGTATGTATGTGCAGCCATCACTACTTCGGGGCAACTTAGTAAAAAAGCGAAAGGCAAAAGCCCAGGCCAAGTATTAGTACAGGAGACTCCCTGTTTAGATGGGGTTTACATTCTGGCCTTCGTACAAAAGTGAAATCTGTGTAAATGGGGAGCACCTTCTGTACCTCTCGCGTAGAGTTCTTCCTCAGAGCCCAAACGGGACATCGTCTTTGGGCGCTGAGGAAGGTCTCCTTATGGACTGGAGGCGTAGCGGGGCTTTGTTGAGGCTCTTCAAGTCTCCCCTCCGCACTTCCAGCCTTCTGGTGCAGCACATGACTTGAGCGCACGTAAATTGGCGGCGGGGCTGCCTATATGTGCGGAGGCGGTTTTAGGGCTGCACGATTAGTTCAGCTGCAGGGGGCGGCACAACAGCGCTGGCGGAGCAGAGCGTGAGAGACGGGGGGGGGGCAGAATTTAACGGTGCACAGGGTGCCAATGAAATTTGAGAACCCAAAGTATGTGAATCGGGACATTTCCTTGAACTTGTTATGTAGCAAAAGAGTTGCAGTAGGTTATGCCTTGTTATTGGCCAAAGGTTAAGATTACTCTGACTTACACAATTGCCCCATCGGCATGTGCTACAAGGGTTGCTTTGTGTACTTTTTTTTTTTTTAAAAAAGCATGGATTAAACTTTGGGCCAAGTCATTGGCTTGCAGTCTTAGCGGCTGCTATATAATGAAGAGTGGGGGAGAATTGGCCCAAGTCATCTGTTACTTCTGTTGGGAACAGTGAATTCCTTTTTGCTCCTTTCGGTTTCTGGCCATCCTCAAATGTAGGGTATGCTTATGGCTGTAAAGCCAGGATCTCCTGTGCAGTGCTAGTATGGCTACTGTGTAATACAGCTTTGCAGATACGTTTAAAAATTGCAACAACATATAGCTCTAAATATGCACTAGCTTGAACATACTTGCACACAGGTGAGGTGAGGAACTAAAACTGAGGACCTGGTAGGACTAACGGCAGCAAACCACTCCACATTTTTCAATTCCTGGGCTCTAAAAATGGAATATGACATTCCAGCTTCAGGAAAAAATGCAAAATGTGAAGAGTAAAATTGAGTTAGGCTAGATGCTACTTTGAACTCTGATCCCACATATTTTCACATGCAGTATTAAGAATATGCATTCTCTGTTCAGTGGTCCTAAAAATCCATGTTTACCTTTAACATTACAGGATTTCAGGAAATAGTGGGGCACTTTTTTAAAATAGAAGACTCTCTTGTTTTTGCTATATTTTGAGCGATTACAAATTAAGAAACTTTTTTTAAAAAAAATCACAAATACAGACAACCCCCAATTCACACAGGGGTGTCAGTGAAATCGTGTACATTTGAGCCACCATTGGAAAAGCCTGCAAACACCTTGTTCTGTCTCTGCTCCATTCCACCCCTTTTTGTGATGTTTCCTGGACGCTTGTGGGTTCAGTGTGATGTGTAAATGTGCGTACACAATTTGAATGCTTAGACACATTAAAAAATACAATATAAATGCATTGGTTATTTAATGCATTCGTTGAAAAATAATTCTTCCTCTACCGAGGGTTTGTAGACATGGCTCCAAATTTTGGGGACTGGGGGAATTTCATATACACAACATTATCACTCATACTCACCTGATCTTAATGCATCACTGCAGACTAATCATTGTTATCAGTTGCTAAAAGCTCTCCATTTCTAATGTGCTTTAAAACACAGTGGTGATGATGCATAATAGTAAGCAGTAATGTTCTCACTGGGAAAAAACCAGCATGAGCACACACTCATTTATGATAGATTCCCTTGGCATTATTCTGTTCTCTGCTTTCCCCCCGCAGGTCTGTGGAAGTCCAGATATCCCTCTTCATCTTCTGAAATCTGTGGCCACATATAAAGGGATCGAGCCCACCGCTTCTCTTATACAGTGGTTCTGGGAGGTGATGGAGTCCTTTTCCAACACAGAACGCTCTCTCTTTCTGCGCTTTGTGTGGGGCAGGACCAGGCTACCTCGAACAATTGCAGATTTCAGAGGCAGGGACTTTGTCATCCAGGTACGACATGGAGAGTTCCAGATGGATTGTGGACTGCAATGAGCGCTAATGAAATTCCTTTTTTTAAAAAAAAATATGAAATTCCAGCCTGTACCATTTTTATTTATTTTTTTGATTACCATTGCTCCTTTTTCTCTTGGATTCTGCATGTACTGTATGAAATCCTTGTGTGTGCATGATGCTCTACAAGAAAAGAGCAGGCAACTCTTAACCTCCAGAATTGCCTGGAAAATTTGTACTTTTAGAGATTTTCTTGCTACAGTTGCAGTTTGCCCTTTCCTCTATAACTGCTGTTTAAATTTAGCCTGAATGCACTAGCTGGCTCCAAACTTACTGTACAATGCATTGTTTGTGATTACAGCATTAACAGACATTTCTTGATCTTATGATTTTTCTACTGAATAGGTGACTTGTGTTTCCACTGGCAACAGTTGCCTACTTTGAGGTGAACTTAAAAAGTTAAATATTTTTCGTAAAGGATTATTATTTTTTCATATTAATGGCTTAAGTCAGCCAATGACAGAGAGAGAGAGAGAGAGAGAGAGAGAGAGAGAGAGAGAGAGAGAGAGAGAAAAGGATGGCAAGATAGCGTAGGCCGAAAAAGTTCAGTTTTTAAAATAATGTTTAAAAAGGCGTGTGATGCACATACAGTGGTACCTTGGGTTAAGTACTTAATTCGTTCCGAAGGTCCGTACTTAACCGGAAACTGTTCTTAACCTGAAGCACCACTTTAGCTAATGGGGCCTCCTGCTGCTGCCACGCCACCGGAGCACGATTTCTGTTCTCATCCTGAAGCAAAGTTCTTAACCCGAGGTACCATTTCTGGGTTAGCGGAGTCTGTAACCTGAAGCGTATTTAACCCGAGGTACCACTGTAATAAGGAAGTGAAAACATTAATTGTAAGGGGGTTGCTTTTCTTGGCGAGAGGGAGAGGGAAAAAACACCCAAGTGTGTTCATATGATTTGCTGCAAAGGTGCTGTTTGTGGTGGCTGATTCAGCAAAACTGACATTTCCATTTCTCTTTTGACCTGACAGGTTCTCGATAAATACAATCCTCCAGACCACTTCCTCCCAGAGTCTTATACGTGCTTCTTTCTGCTGAAGCTGCCTAGGTATTCTTGCAAACAGGTGCTGGAAGAGAAACTGAAATACGCCATCCATTTCTGTAAATCTATAGACACTGACGACTATGCCCGAATAGCGCTGACGGGAGAGCCGACCGCTGACGATAGTAGCGATGACTCGGACAACGAGGATGCAGACTCTTTTGCTTCGGATTCAACACAGGACTACCTGACAGGCCACTGAGCAGGGGGAATGCTCCTTGCCGGAGCTTGATGTTACGAGCATTGAGGCCAAAGCGCCACAACACGTAGCATTGAGCGGCGGGCCGTCGTAGTGAAGAGAGCAGAGAGGCATATAATAACCAGAGAACTACTAATTATTAACTGAACACAGGGAGCTTGCGTTACTCATTGTAGGAATGATGGCTGATAAATGAAGTAACTTCCTTTTAGAGTAAATGGGTGCTGTGAACGGGCACTGAACTGTCTATTTTGATAGCTGAAGGGTCCCCTTCTCTCCCCCCCCCCTTTATGCTGCACTGCAGGTAGAACTTTGTGTTTACTGATGTGTTGTAAATGTTTATAAAATATTACTAGAGTAGAATTCCAAAAAAACTGAAAAAATTTAAATTGTGGGTGCAATAGGTTTTTTTTTCTTCCAATTTAAGTGTTGTGTTCTCTGCATCTTCTTGATTGTATATTGGAACTACTGTGCAATGACTGAATAGTATTATAAATATTTCAATTAACTTTACTAGTTGTTTTGTTTATTAAAAGAAACTTTTTGGAACACTCCGTTATCAGTATTCCTTACGTTCACAAACTCAATGCCTCATTAACCTCACTCCACTTTTCAGTGTCTATATTTTAGCTTCTAAATATATACATAAATATATATATAATGTATCTTGGACTGATAACTTTCTGTGCACTCCAGAATTCTTAACATGGGAAATTTACTGTACATAATTGTGCAATGTATATGCAAAAATTATAATTTCCCGCTGAATAAAACATCTGTCACAAACAGTTTAGTAGGGCTTTTTAATGCGAGAAACCTTCCACGGGATTTTGAGGTACCTAAAGATGGCTTCTAAAGAATTACTAGGTGCCTACATGAGACAAGTCAGATTGCTCAGCTAAAACTTAAAAGAATGGGACAAATCCAAGCTTATTCTTGAGGTTAGCTCCAAGACTAAAAGGTTGTGGTAGACTTAGCTGTGAACTGGTGAGTTCCCACTCCCCCATTGCTTTTACTGCTTCTAAAGCAGAGTTTTTAAGGGAGTACTGTTTGGGGAAAATTGCTATTAAAATTTATTATCCCTACGGCTACTACTTTGTACAGGTGTCTAGATTAATCTTTCACCAAGGTTTATTCAGCTAAATTTGAGGTGATTGTGCTCCTAAGCTATGATTTTGCGTGTTTCTTTTTAAGTCTTGCACATCAGTCACATGGCAAAATCAAATCTTTTACTTACTCCATGTTTTAAGTTTTTCTTTTTGGTTTTTTAAGGAACTGTAATTTGGTCATTATCAGTGATTTGCCTAGAGCTGTCAAATGGACACTTAGCTGGTATATAAATCACACTGTTCTGGCTTCATCATCTCAGTTGTTTCTGAACTCGTGCTTTCACTAACATTTTCTCTTAATTTTCTGTAGTTCAGGCACAGGAATATTGGACTGCTGTTCTGATGAACTAAACAATTTTTCTTTTTAGACTCTTTGGATAAACAAGCTGTGATTGTTGATCAGGAGTCTGATCTCTATAGTAGAATATATTCTATTGTACTCTATAGTATTATGGGAATGATGGGTTTGCGGAATGTAGGTTACTGTGTATTCATACTCAGAGTAGACCCACTGAATAAAAGGGCATGATTTATTAAGCTCCATTCATTTGAATGGTCCTACGCTGAGTATAACTTAGTTGGATACAACCTATGGTAGTCTTGCATATTTTTTCCCCAATTAACTCTGAAAGTGTTGACAAAAGGGTATTATTTATAAAATTTATTATATCTTGTCCTTCTAGGGGAACCCCAGGTGGCAAACACACATGTAATAAAAACATAATCAAAACTTTAAAAACATTTAAAACCACCTGAAAACAATGAAATGCAGTAAGACATTTAGTCAAAGCGAATTCTTGTGAATGTACCCTAAAATGTGTTGCAATTGTAGCATGTGCTAAAGATAAAAGATTTTTTTAAAAAACTGACTCCCACGGCTTCAAAAAATTATATATACACAAAGCAGTGCGTCTGCCATCTGTCAAAGTCGTGATTTGTAAATTTTTTTTATATATCAAAGACAACCTCAAAGAAATATGCTGTCAGGTCAGTTAGAACTCAGCATTGTTGGAAAATAAAAAGGATCCCTTGATTATTTGAAAAGTGGAACAGTGTTTTAATCTTGGTGAGAGTTCTTCTTTTTTATTGTTAAAATTTGCCTTATCTGAAAACAAACAGCCTTATCGTATCACAGAAGGCTAATCCTTAATTAGGGTTCATTGACAAAGTTCTGCTTTAATAATTCTTGCCTTGTTCACTTCTGGTACATTGTAATGAGCTTCCTAAGAGCTCCTTTAAAGCTTGCTAATCAGTGCCTATCATTTGACTTGTCACTGTGTTGGATTTATTTTGCAAGAAGGGGTGCCATTATTTTGAGGCAAAACTGGAAGCCATGCAGTAGGATTTTCCTTAACCATCTTAGATTATCACATACTTCTCTCTCTCTCTCTCTCTCTCTCTCTCTCTCTCTCTCTCTCTCTCACACACACACACACACACACACACACACACACACACATTTTGATATTGGGCCAAGCAATTTGAGGCCCCTGCGTTCACTATAAGGGCAAATTCCTCTGGCTTGTCAAATGCGTTAACTTAAAACAAAAAACAGAACAATGCCTGTTCAGTTTCAGCCTTGCAAAGGAAACTTCCGGGTCTTAAATTGTGGAAGACTTAGTTGAAAATTCAAAGTGGCACAGAAGGGAAAGAGATGACCATTTTGGTAGCACCTGGATCTGCTGCAGACATAGTTATTGGAAGAAGTGTTGCTAATATCAGTCATAATACCACTTCCTGGCGGATTAGTCCAAATGCTTTAAAGAGTGTCTGGCTGGGAAGCTCGTAAACTGGGCATTGTGGGCAAAGCTACCCTGTGTGTCTGCAACGTCTGGTAATGGAAATGTAATCCCAATGAAAGCAGGAGACAACTTTTAGATAGCATGACTAGTAGCTATTTGTAGGCCTACTTTTCATTATTTGTCTCATTTCTTCTTTAAAGCTATTTAAGTGAGTAAACATCACTTAAGCAGGGCTGGGGGGCCTGTGGCTCTAGATGCTGGACTCACAACTCCCATCAGGCCCAGATAGCATGATCAATGGTTGGAGATGATGGGAGTTGTAATCTAGCAAGCACCCCTTCCCAAACCTCATTTCAGAGTGATCATAGAATTGTACGAATTCCGTGAACTCAATGTGTGTTGTAATGTGCTTCCTTTATCTTGTCTTGAATTTCCTGTCACTTCATGAGGAGACCTTTGAATGCTGTATTATTATTATTATTATTATTATTATTATTATTATTACAGTGGTACCTTGGGTTACAGACGCTTCAGGTTACAGACTCCGCTAACCCAGAAATAGTACCTCAGGTTAATAACTTTACCTCAGGATGAGAACAGAAATCGCGCGGCGGCAGCAGTGGGAGGCCCCATTAGCTAAAGTGGTACCTCAGGTTAAGAACAGTTTGAGGTTAAGAACGGACCTCCAGAACGAATTAAGTTCTTAACCCGAGGTACCACTGTATTATTATTGCAAGATAATCTTTATTCGTTTTGCAAATTTCATACTACACATACATATTACATTACATTTTACATTTATACTTGCTCCTAGGAGCTGACTTCCCCCTTCCTTCTTCTGACTTCTTTATATCGCCTCTGATGCTGTATTATTATTGTGATTATTACTGCTTTTGTATATGGCACATTGATCCATGAAAGGAGGTACCTTTTAATATTGCCATTTACTTATTTATTGCATTTATATGCCTGCTTTTTCACCAGAGAGCTCAAGGCGGCATACATGGTTCTTCGCCTCATTTAATTCCCAAAATAATGCTGTGAAGTAGGTTGGTGACCCAAAGTCACCAAGTGAGCTTCAAAGCTGAGTGGGGATTTGAGCCCTAGTCTTCCAGGTCCTAGTCTGACACTTTTAACCACTACACAACACTGGTGGCTAATGGAGTTCAGTTAGACAGAGAACTGAAACAGGACCATGTAGCCATCTTCTTGTTGTAATGTTTGAACTAGGCATCCCATCTGCATGCAGAGTTCAGGTAGGTGTTTTTCCAGATGAGTTTCTCAGTGGAGTAGAGGAGGGAGTTTGCAAGTTGGAAGAGACAGGCCTGGGCTTTAGTTGTAGGCTATAGCTGAAGTGTGAAATGTTTCAGGCAGAAAATACTAACAAGGGTAGTGAGAGACCAGGCTCTGGAAATTTCTTATACCTGATCTGGCGACACCTGAAACAGCAAGCCCCTATTCTGTTCCTGAAGATACCTAAGCACATACATTCATAGGCAGCTCTCATAAAGTCTATCCATAACTAACTGGAGTAAGTTATAAGCTAAGCCCTATTTGAAAATACTGATGTGTAGGAAGATGTATCACCTTTCTATCCAAATTTTGTTACATGTCCAAATAATTCCATTTTGTATGAGATTTTCTTTAAGGTTGGCAGACGCAATGTGGGTCCATGGTTTCCCCAAGGTCACTCCCATGGGAAACTTTCAGGGCTTAGCAGCTGCATTATTCACTTTCTGCCACTTTGGTCTTATTTCTAGTCCGTTGACTGTAATAAATTGACCATGACGACTTCCTGCATATAAAGAAGCCTTATGCACAGAAATTTTTCCTGGTAGTTATAGGGAACAGCTACTGCCTCTAACATAACTGCCTAGGGGACATGGGGGCTTTGACCCCCCACAATAAAATATTTGAGGCGGCTGTTTCCCCCCCCCCAAGTTAAAGGGTATTCCCATTCAAATGGTGTGTGTTCATGCATCATGTGATTATGTGGGGCAGGGCTTACCTGGGCCCCCACAATATTTTATTCAGGTGGGCACCCCTGACCTCTAACTAGCCTAGACCGTTTAATTTCCTAAAATAAGCGCAAAGCCATGCCTGCCACTCATCAGAAAAATGACAAACTCACACCTCCGGCCATGAAAATACTTTAATCTGACTGCCAACCATTGATGCGTGCTTTGATGGGACTGTCCTATGAAGTTGTTCTCGTACACATGCATATTCAGTAATAATAATTATTACTTTTCTGGAAGGATGTAAACATGATGGGGCCTGTAGGTTTTTCTGCTTCTCTCCTCCCTTCTTATCCTTTCTGCTTCAAGGCACAGAACTCAAAAGTCCCTTAGGAATGCAGACAAAGTGTTTTCACTCCACCCCCTGGCATGTTTGCCATAAGGTACAATTGGGACCAGTTCACTGTGAGCCTCGCTCCCTGTTCCCTCTTACGTTTCACCATTTCTGACAGGGCTCAGCCATTCTCTGGTGATCTAGTCCAGGAAGTTTTATCAACCATCCCTCAAGACCAAATAATACACTCTTCTTTGGGAAATTATCCTCACAGCTTGTCCTGATTTAAGACCCAAGCACAGACCTTAGAACTGTCCCAGGTGAAAAAAATTACAGGAGAATTAAGTACACTCATACTGGCTCCCTTAATTTACCTCAGGTTTTTGTTCTTACTCAAACAGTTGCTGTCAAAAGAATATTTGCTCAGAACTTCAGTTAAGATGGATACTCTGAAGGTACTATTGTGTGCTATTCAGTACTTTCTCCTAAAGTACAATCATATCATGAACCTAAGTTGGGTGTGGGGTTTCTCCACCTCCTGACAGAACTAGCGTCAGTCCATTTGCTCTTTTCCTCCCTTGCCCTTTGTAGCAACTGAGGGAGGATTAAAAAGAGCCTTGTTAATGCAGTGAAAATTGCAAATAGCAGTCAAAGCAAGCGCCAGCGTCTATGTTTGGTGTCACATGATGGTGAACCTAGGAATTTTTGTTTCATTCCTGTGTGCAGTGCATGGAATGGACACTTGTAGAATCACAGATGCTGAACCCAGTTCTTCTGCAAGCCATTTCATTTAGACACAGCCTTTACACAAATGGAAAGTTTTGAGCTGCTTATTGCTCTTTTAACTGACGAAATCTGATAATGAACTTACGACCTCCATTTTTTTGTGGCATTTTTTGAGAAGACGGCAAGAAATCTACAGGTTGCAGGTAAAACACCTTTTTTTGTTTTGTTATGTCACTGATAGCATATTCTTTAAAATGCACTGTTAAATATTCTGAGACAACTACTCACTGGCAAAGGCTGCCCTGATACAAACTCTTGAAAGTGCATGTTATGTTTACTGTTTGATAGTTAGAATGTACTTATAAATGTGTTCCACTTCTTTGACTGAAATGAAAGGAATTAATTTTTTCATCCCCAGGGCAACTCAAACTTAATTTGAGAAAAATTAGGCAGCAATGTTCCTTCCTTGAAAAATATGGTTATGATAACTATTTGGAGTTACTCTGAAATAGCTGGATTGGAACAATCAGCTTTAGACTTTTTTATTGAAATGCTGTATAGTAGAGGTGAATGGAGCGTTGGGAACGTTAGCGCTTTCTTTTTAGGTTTTCAAAGTCAATGACTCAAATCTGACGGTGTGTGTGGCTCATTGAAACCAATATGACATACTTCAGAGTAGACTTGTATAGGATTGTGTTTGCACTGCAGAGACTGAGCTGCAGATAAATGATTGTGTAGGAGATACTTTTTGGCATAGAAAGCATCCCTTGTATCACAATTGGGTTTGAAAAATGCCACCTAGCTAACAGAAAAGTCCTAACTTGTTTCCACTTAGAAGGAAGTCCTATTGACTTGGAGTTATTTATTTCTTTTGTTGCATTTATATCCCAACCTTTTCTCCAAGGAGCTCAAAGTTGGCATACATAATTGTCTTCCCTCTCTGTTTTGTCCTTGCCACGACCCTATGAGGTAGGTTAGGCCGAGAGACTGGGAGTTAGTCTGACACTCTAACCACTACACCACCCTGCCTTTCAGTTCAGTGGGGCTTACACACAGGTAAATGGGGCAAGGACTGCAGCCTCAGCCTCCATGCCATGTCCTATGTTTGTCAGTTTAAAATATTTAGAACTGGTCTTTTGATTAAAAATTTCCACAGCAGTTAAAAATATAGTGTTATGACGAGCTTTAAAATATAAGCCAGGCTAGCTTCCTGAGTTGAGCTGAGTGCTTGGGTCATTAAGGGAAGCAGAGGAATGGAGGCTCTTTGTGAGGCGGCAAATGGGTGGAGCCCCTCTCTCAACTCAGAAATAGTGAGAAGGACAAAGCACGAGTTTAGAGTTGGGAGTTTGCAGTGATGTGAACTAGCGGAGAAAGAGAGTCGGAACAGTATTTGAGATTTGTGTTTGAATCCAAGGCTGTGGCTAAGGGAGGAACAAGATCCTTTTGGTGCATTGATGCCTTGAACATCTCAGGCTCAGGTTGCAGATATGTGTAAATAAACCATATATCAGAAAGACGCCACAGTCTCTGCTCTGCCTCATTTCCAAAAGGAAACGCGAACCCTAGGTAATCACTTTGAACCCCAGGAATCTCATACCACTCAGAGATTGGAGTGGTGTGAAACAATATTAACAATAATGGGTGGGTCCAATGTATATGAATGGAAAGAGTTTCTTTTCACAGAAATGTTTGACTACATTGTGCTTGTGTTTCTAAAAATTATGCCTTTTTTTTTTGGTCAAACTTTTGTGCTCCAGGCGTATTGTGGAATAAATTTGTCACCTCCTATATTTTCCTTTACCATTTAGGTGGGTAAAGGCCACAGAGCATTAATTTTACACTCTAAAGGACTGCAGTTGGTGAGATAAGGAAAAAACAACAGCACCCCACTGTTTAAATGGGAAGCAGTGCTTGGAACTTGTGTCAGTCCCAAATTACCCCTATTTGATTGTTTTCAGGTAGCTATTAGCCTGAGCGCAAAACGGGAAGGTAGTGTTAGCGTATTACTCTGGGTTTTGTGTCAGTTGCCTTTCTAATCTGGTTTTTAAAGAAACATCCCTGTGGTGCGCTTGAACAGGAGTCGAGTAATTACTTTGCTAGGATACCTGGTTTCCATGACAGCGATGTATGCTTTCCTTGGCAGAAGATCAGGGAAGTGACCAAATACACTAGTAAGCTTATAAAACACCTGTGTATGATGTATAGCCATGACAGACTGAAGCACTGGTGGTGGAAAACATGATTGCTGGTCTGGATTGAGATCTAGCCACCAGATTTCGATGTGTAATTCTTGTTGTTGTTGCATCATTTTTGGAGCCCAGATCAAGGGCCCAAATTGGGTCTATTGAAATGGCTCAGATTTCCCTCACCCCAAGGGATTGGAATCCAAGGCACGGCTTCCGATTGACTGCAGGAAGCTCCTGCAGCCAATCGGAAGCCATGGAAGCTGCCTCGGATGTTCAGGTTCCAAAGAACATTCACAAACTGGAACACTCATTTCCAGATTTATGGCATTTGGGAGCCAAAACATTCAACTCACAAGGTGTTTGGGATCCAATGTACGACTGTATAGTGTTATGAGTTTGGGGGTGGGGGAGGAAGTTGGCTGTATGTGAGATTCTTCTAACCCCTGTGATCTCTGAAGCATTCTATCTTCCAACCACCTACACTCTGAAGCATTCTATCACTTTGTTACTTGCTGTAGGTGGAGACAAGGCCTGTTAGATGGGATCATTACATGGATCCTGAAGAGGCAGGGAGAAAAGTCCACTGGGCAGACCCCTTAGGAAGAAGTTTTTGAGCTACTGCTTCTGAAAAGTTGTGGTATTTTAGGACAGTGCAGCAAATATTTTAACACTTTTTAAGTGCATGCATCAAGTGTACAGAAAGAAGAGCAAGTAGGAGTGGCAAGGATATGTTTTCCCCTTCCCTTTTAACTCAGGTGATTAACTTTGAACCACCAATTAAAAGTTAGTGCTAAATCCCATTAACGGCAGAAAGTGGTTAGGGATTAATCCTGAGGATTTAAAAACATCTGTTTCACATAGCAGAGGTTTTTTTTTTTAATCTGTAATATTTTGACCCAAGGTTGCTGCATAGCTTCTGCACTTCAAATTGGATTGTATGGTGAAATGTGAGCAGAGTGCTTGCAGGCACCTAGCTGCTGTTTCAAACCGAAAGAAGTAAAAAAGCGTAGCTAAAAAACCCAAAATATGCACTGTACAGCCCATTTGCTAATCACATTGCTTCTTTTTCGGTATTATTTCAAATCCATGCAACCCTAACATGCCTTGAGAAAATTTTCAAGCAGCAACATTTGCACAGTCAAAGCCGAAACAATGGCCTTACCAGCTTATTTTTGTCTTCTCCTTAGCACTCCTTAAGACACATTTTGCTTTCCCAACCACTAGATAATGAACTATAAACCAATGCTTCCAACTGCATCTACTCATGTCACCATCACTCCCCACCCTGTTTATATGTGATTGTGATATTAGCTTCTGATCACACTTGCATTATTAACCTGGGATTTAATTCTGTGGGTTTTTTTAATTATATTATTTGTTTATTAAAATTCCTGGGCAGTGCCAGGAGCTCCCCACTAGTCTTTCAATGAAACAATAGTATAAAAGCCAATATAATCTTTGCATATATAGGTGTCACAGGAGCTGGTCAGTAATCACACAGTTTAAAGATGGAGTTAACTCTTATTAGCAAAAGCACAATCTCCACACTCCATGACTGCCTAATGAGCAGAGCAGCTCATTCCTGGTGGTCTTCCTTCATAAAAATCAGTTGCTGAGACTCCCATCTCCTCAGGGCTTTCCCTGAGCAATTGGAGACTATGCCTGCATGCAGCCAACCTCTCCTTTGCTCTTTTCATGCCTCTTCTGGTTTTGGGAGACAAGTGGCGGAGGGGAGGTTGTCACAGCAGGAGGGGGAGGCATCAGTGACTCTTCACCAGCGTAACCCATCTCTGCCTCTTGGCCTCCCTCATCTCACTTATCAGCTTCTGCCTCTGATTCTGGCCTGCTCTTTGCACATACTCTCCAAGCTCACTTTGCCAGTTTAGTTTTTGACACCTCATCTCCTCAGTCGTCTCCCTCTTTTCACTCTGACCACTCATTGTTGTCCCACCACCACTCCGGGGGCTCTGAGCCTTCTTCTTTTGGAGGTTACCCAACTGTTTCCTTCCACCATTCCTCTGCGTCCAACCAGTCCATGACATCAGGCCTCCTGGGTTTTTCTGCTCTGATTACTTTCCCTCTTTTTATTTAGATTATGCTTATTTAGCTTTCTTAATGTGGACAGATACTTTATGGAGAGTTAGAGCTAACTCACTTGAAACAGGAATCTTGTGATCAAAGCATGGTCTTAATTCATTCAAGGGCATATGTTTTCCTTTGTTTTGTGTACAAAACTTCCATTGATATCCATGAAATTTCTGTTGTGTGATTTTTTCTTAAAAAATTCCGTTCATTCTTGGCTAGAAATTAAGTTTGGGGGTAACCTATAGAAAATAGTTGTATAACTCTTAAGAACAGGACAGAGAGCAATGAACTGCAGCATGTATAGTGAAGGCATCCCCCCATTGCTATGACCTGTAGGGAATGCATTTGAGGAGTTCAGTATGCCTTTGTGCCCTGTGGGGTTACCAGCACAAGGGTTTGAGTATAGATTTTGTCCTCCTTGCTCAGCTGTGTCTCCATGGGCTACATGGAATGTAGGAATTATAGGGATGCGGGTAATGCTGTGGTCGAAACCACTGAGTCTCTTGGATTTGCCTATCGGAAGGTCGGCGGTTTGAATCCCCGCAATGGAGTGAGCTCCTGTTGCTCGGTCCCTGCTCCTGCCAACCTAGCAGTTTGAAAGCATGCTAGTGCAAGTAGATAAATAGGTACCACTGTGGCAGGAAGGTAAACGGTGTTTCTGTGTGCTCTGGCTTATGTCACGGTGTTCTGTTGCGCCAGAAGCAGTTTAGTCATGCTGGCCACGACCCAGAAAGCTGTCTGTGGACAAACGCCTGCTCCCTTGGCCTGAAAGCGAGATGAGCGCCACAATCCCATAGTCGCCATTGACTGCACTTAACAGTCCAGGGGTCCTTTAACTTTACCTTTTTTACATGGAATGAAATAAACTCAATGTAATTGGAGACAGCAGCAACTCAGCTTCCACCTATGACAACAATGTCATCAAAGACTGGCTGCATCATGATCAATGTTCCTTCGTAGCAAAAAGAGGGCAAATGTTGTGTGCAAAAGGTCTCTGGTCCAACCCTTGACATCTCCAGTTAAAAGGAATGGCTGATGTGAGAGACCTTTTACTGTGAGGCAATCAAAGTGTGGGAATATTAGGATAGATAAGACAACCTGCCCAATCTAGTAGTAGTCAGCTCCACATGTTCCTATGCACACGCTTGTAAACTCACATCACACTTTGCATTTTAGCTTGCTACATCCATACTGAACGTCCTACTTGAAAAGTGGCCCTTACACACCAAGCTTAAACCACAGGGAATAATGTTAATAGAACACACTTGCCAGATAAGAATGCTTATATGATCACAATTAATTTTAATGGAAAACTTTAATGGAAACTTCAGTTTAGTTTAGGAACGCTGGAAACATTGGAAATAGAATTGTTTAGGAACGCTGGCAATACTGGCTCAGAATTGCCTACACCAGGGTTTCCCAAACTTGGGTCTCCATTGGTTTTTTGGACTACAACTCCCATTATCCCTAGCTAGCAGGACCAGTGGTGAGGGATGATGGGAGTTGTAGTCCAACAACAGCTAGAGATCCAAGATTGGGAAACCCTGATCTACACTGACTGGCAACACCTCTCCAGGATTTATGGCAAGAGACTTTCACAACTCTACTTGGGATGCAATCCAGAGTCTTTTGCATGCAAACCAGACAGAGCATGCCCTACTGAGCTATAGCCCTTCCCTTAATCCATATGCAAACAATCACGTTCTAAAGAGTGATCACCCAAAATGGGTTTCACTATATTTGTACTTTTAGATTATCAGCCTCGGTTAAATTAATAAATTTGACATCCACTATTTTTAACTGGTGCATTTAAGTGAATACTTGGAAAGCTGGTTTCAAGGGGCTTAAACAACTCACTGGGATAATTAAAGAACAATCCCATTCTTTTGGATTTTTGTTTTATCCCAGTTTGTTTTACAATGCCACGCTCAGTCAGCTAATGTATGTTTAACACGGCAAATACAATTTTCTGCTGCAAATTATTTTTCCACGGCAAATTAAAACTAAGAAGTGAAGTGGTACAAAACACACACACAATTACATCTGAATTGAATGTGGAGATGAACAATCTGCCTTCTCTGAACTGATAGCTGGCAGGTCTTCCTGTTTTTTGGATGACTCTTCATGTGACAAATTTTTACAACTATGCTAGTGGAAGACAGCAACTGGTTTTCAGTTTTGGGGAAACGTAGATGCAAGGCAGGCTAGCTAACCCTCTCATGAAGCAGTATGAATAGCCAGCTGTTATTCAGAGCACTCCCTTGTCTGTCTGGGAATTCTAATTAAAATCTCTGGCAACTTTATTTAAGCCCCAAGTCAGTCAGCTGAGAGACACGGGAAGCCAAAAAATGTGGTATCTACACTACTATCAAAGCTCTGGATAAATCTTTCTCCTTTAGTGTGCTTTGATATCAGTCTTCTAGACACATTTTGTACTCTAAATAGGGCCCAACAGATTACCTCCCAACCCATGATTTCTTTCTTTCTTTTTAACCCTCTATTAGAAGGATGTGGAAACTGTATCTCTCCAGATGACAGGGATGATGGGAGCTGGAGATGGGGTAGAAATTAAATCCAGTTTACATTTAATGGGAAATCTACCTAATTCACTCTTTTTGGGGGAAAATGGAAACACAGTGATCTTCCAAAATTTGCACAACTCTGAATTTTGCAATGAAATTCGCCAGCCAAGTAATGTGCACACAAATTCATAGACTGTGGGAAAGTGTGTGTAGAAATACATATATTGGTGAAAATAACATGTAAGAAGCATTCTACCAGGGGAAATTGCTTTACTAAAAAAAAAAAAGCAAGCTTATTAAGCAAAATTGAATACAAATGTGTATATTATGAAAAATTAGCACTAAAATGCTGATGAATTTTCAGGAGGACTTTTAAGAAACAAATCAAGAAGAAATGTGGGAATCACCAGAATGTGATACTGGAGAAACCAAAATGGATAGATTTGCCCATCACTCACTGTAGTTCAGGAGCACCTTGAAGGGCCACAGACTGGTTTATGCCATATTATCCTATAACACTAACAGCAAACTCAGGGCACTTTCAGGTTGCTGCTATGTTGGGGGTGGGATTTCAATCACACACCTGCAGATTGCAGCTTACTGGCAGGTCTTGCACAACAAAGCCATTTCCGTGCAAAGATTGTTTTTCATTATTATTTATGATAAGGAAAATGTAGCCAAAAGTTTGGGAAAAGACTTGCTTTGATGCAACATTGCCGAGCCTCCCCACAAACAAATCAGACAGGGTCTCATTAAACAGCCAACATCATGGGATCTCCCTGCAAAATCAGGATGAACACGTAATTAATAGGTCTTCTCGTTCTCCAGGCCAGAGCTAAAATGTCACCACCCATGTGCAAGAGGGGAGATGTCAGCAGGTTTGTTTGGAACTTGAGGTGTGCAGGAGGGGAGACCCTACAGACCCTACCAAAACAGGACAGGGCTTGGGATGGTGACTGGTTTGGGTCGGTGGTGGAATGGGAACCTGGGTGGAGCAGAAAGAGCTGTGGCTTGGTAGAGCCTCTGCACTACACACAGAATGTCCCAGGTCCAACCCCAGGAATCTTAAGGTAGGGCTGGGAATGTGACCTGTCTGAAACCTTTGAGAGATGCTGCCAGTCCGTGTAAGCATTACTGAGCTGGATAGAACCCTGCACGGGGCAGCTTCCTTGGTTTCTATCCTGGAAGGAGGGCAACATAGCTAGGTAGCTGGCTGGTTGGTAAGCTGAACAAAAACACTCCAAATGGCAACATTTTGTTGCAGGGCCCAATTGTAGTGTTGTTTTCTTATTTAAAAGAGAAACAGAAGGAAGAAGAGGAAAAAAGCAAATTCATGAAGTATGTGTGTACAATTAGCCATGACAAAGGATTGGTGTGTGTGTGTGGGGGGGGGAGGGTGTTGGAAAAACGCCCCGGGGAAGGCTGAAACTTCCCCAAGTCTCTGGAGCATCCCCTGGTGGCTCTCTCTGGCTGTAAATCATCTTCAGTCCAGAGCAGCCAGTAATAAGCGACTCTTCTCTCCTGAAAAGAGCATGCCAGTCTTCCGGCATATCATAGCAGAAGAAAGACTCAGTCGTAGTTCTAAAACTACTTTATTTACAGTCTTATATACAGAGACTCGATCAGTATATCTGTGCTCTCTGAACACCAGTACAGAACTGCGACACACACAGGAGTGAAACCAACTTCCAATAGTACTCAGAAGGAAGAGATAACACAGACTTCCTTTCTCACGCTCACTCAGACACTCACATGATGTATACAAATCATGGTACCACTTGCTGGAGCAGCTCGGATAGATAAAAATCCTAACGGGGAGGGGGGGGGACTGGGCCCTGCCCTCACCAAGCCTCGCTAGTGAGCTTCTAGAAGCATTTGGTTGGCTGTTGATGGGAGCCATTGTAGTGCAGTAGAGTGTTGGACTGGGAATTGAGAGACCAGCATTCAAATTCTCACTGAGTTGTGAAGCTCATTGTGTGACCTTTGGCCAGTTACTTCCTCTCAGCATGTACGTTTTGAGCTCTTTGAGAGCCAGTGTGGTGTAGTGGTTAAGAGCGGTGGACTCGTAATCTGGGGAACCGGGTTCGCGTCTCCGCTCCTCCACATGCAGCTGCTGGGTGACCTTGGGCCAGTCACACTTCTCTGAAGTCTCTCATCCCCACTCACCTCACAGAGTGTTTGTTGTGGGGGAGGAAGGGAAAGGAGATTGTTAGCCGCTTTGAGACTCCTGAAGGGGAGTGAAAGGCGGGATATCAAATCCAAACTCCTCCTCCTCCTCCTCTTCTTCTTCTTCTTCTTCTTCTTCTTCTTCTTCTTCTTCTTCAAGGTGGCAATTCAAATAATATAATATAATGCTGGACTAAATGAATCTTGATATGAAACAGCAAGGCATTTCTTATGATTATATTTGTCTCAAATGGGCAATATTTGCTCCAGTTTTCAAAGTGCAGTCTGAACTGAACTGAACTGCAACACAGTCATGGAATATTCCTGAGTACTCTTTAATGTGGAGCATCCCTGCAATTTAGGATCACATGCTGATGGAGGTGATTAGTCTTGCATTCCAATTCTGTAGCAAGATGGTTTTCCTGCCCATCACTACTCATTCCTGCTGTTTGGAAAGGAAGTTCAGCAGTCGTGCGGTTCTGCTCAACCGAGCAAACATTGCCCCAGAACCTCTTCCAGCTTATTATTCATTTCCTCTGGTAGAGAATCGGTGCAGAAAGGATTCCTTACTTACGTTAAAATGACTATTTCAAAGTAGTGGTGGGGAGTGAGTTTAATAAACAATGCCAGAATGAAATTCCTCCTCAAGAGAAGTTAGGGCTATGTCACACCCACCCCCATTCATGAATTTAAAAAGAAACACACCTAAAAATGAAGACGGAAAACTCAGGAATATAAACCCCAACCACCTGGTGTTTTTACTTGGTCCATCAGGCTGACCATTTTCATAGTTCTGCTGTACCAGCAGCTCTTACACCAGCATAATGCAATGTTCTTGTGTTCTTCTGCTTACCCCATGGTAAACTGAAATGAACCTAAGCATGGACTGGCTCTTCCAGAAGAGAGGTTTTTACTCTCTGTGGCTGACCCCCTCCATTAGTCCAGGTGTGCAGAACAAAGTGATCTGATTCCTTCTGCTCACCCACATCACTAACCATTTGCACGTAAGACATAATGTATATGTACATTTACATATATATACATGTATATGGTGAAGTGTATGTCATGAAAGCAGATTTTCCTATAAGATAGTAAGAAGTCAGCAATGAAACTTGAGAAAAGTCTAAAGGAACTGTAGACAAGTGGCATGACTTAAATTTAAGCTAACAGAAAGTGAAATCTTGTTCCAGTAGGTGAGGCATGATAATGACATCTGGATGAAGAAAAAAAGAAAGAAAGTGACAGTACCAGAATTATATAATTGCCTTCCATTGAAAAAGGGGGAACCAAGCAAGACTTGACAACCAAGACTTTACAACAGACCTTTCCAAACTGTGTGTCACGACGCGTTAGTGTGTCGGCTGCAGTGTGTAGGTGTGTTGTGCGGACGCTCCCTGTGCTCTTTCTGGGGCTGGAAAGGGGTTAGTTAAACCTCTGGTTTGCCAGTAAAACTGAATTACCCTGTTGCAAAATGACGCATGTCTAAAAAGTGTGTCACCAACATGAAAAGTTTGAAAAGCTCTGCTTTACAAGAATAATAAACAGATATATTGTCAAGGGAAGAAAGCATGGCTGGCTACATCTGCAGGGAGAGAGAATTGTGGGAGCTATGGACTGGATATCCTCTACTTAGAAGGCTATTATGGACAAGCATCTCAGACCTTCTATAGGTGTCCAAGAAAGAATAGGAAGAATTGGTACAGTGGACAAAGTTAAATAGTTAATGTTGGATTAACAGTATGGGATAATCAAAGCACATTTATAGCACCCTGTACAGTGGTACCTCGGGTTACATACTGAAATATACTTAGAGTTGCAAAGTGATTTCATGCTCTTTATTCAGCTCATAGTGGTGAGGAGGAATGAATGAAAGTCCCCTCAAAGTATCTGCTTTATATACATTATTTACACAATGGGCTGCACCTGATTGGCTAATTCCGGAATTCTACTGTAAGTCAATCAGGTTGTGGATTCTCTTCTATCTGGAGCATGATTGGGTGGTTCCTGCCAACCAATCATACTGCTGCATTGTTCTAGGACCAATCAGACTGCTGCATTCTGAATCCTATTGTTCTAGGACCAATCAGACTGCTGCATTTTGGATCCTATTGTTCTAGGACCAATCAGACTGCTGCAGTTTGGATCCTATTCAACTCAGTACATAACACATACGTTTCAGGTTACATATGCTTCAGGTTACAGACTCTGCTAACCCAGAAATAGTGCTTCAGGTTAAGAACTTTGCTTCAGGATGAGAACAGAAATTGTGCTCCGGCGGCGTGGCAGCAGCAGGAGGCCCCATTAGCTAAAGTGGTGCTTCAGGTTAAGAACAGTTTCAGGTTAAGTACGGACTTCCGGAACGAATTAAGTACTTAACCTGAGGTACCACTGTACATTGCTTATAGCAGGCATAGGCAAACCCTGACCACCGGTCCTGTTAGCTAGGGATGATGGGAGTTGTAGTCCCAAAACATCTGGAGGGCTAGGGATGATGGGAGTTGTATTCCCAAAGCATCTGGAGGGCCGAATTTGCCTATGCCTGGCCTATAGCATCTGTAACAAAGATAGATGACAAAACCGTCGAATACACTTGCGACGACCCCTGTAGCCCTCAGGATTGAACCCTCTGGTCATCAGCTAGAGAGCAGAAGTTTCAATCCTGCTGGGATCTGCTTCACCAGAACATTCCCTGTGGGGAGTGCACTGGCAAAGCAGACCCTGCAGTCAGCAGATTTGCACTCTTCACTCACCAGCTGATGAGCAGAAGCTTCAATGCTGCTGGGGGCTGCTTTGCCAGTGGAATTGAACCTTCAGTCTGGAGGTTCGAAGAACAGTAGTTCAAATAAAACCAGAAGTTCAAGGAAAGCCTTTTGCAAACAGCAATCTTGGGCTGCCTCCTGAACAACAAGAAAAACAATGTGCTGCCCCCCCCCCCAATCAATTATAATAGCCCCTTAAAGATTGACTGTGGAAACACGGTATTAACAGCAGAACAACATAACTGGTTCCATCAGCATATGATGAGATGGCCCATGAAAAATCACACTGTGAATTGAATCTTTTGGGGATAAAGAGTTTGTCTCCCAACATCACTTTTGTGAAAAGGGAAGAGCTCTAGCTGTGGTCAGAAAATCCCAAGTATAGTTCTTGGTATCTCCAGCTATTACTAGGAGTGACACCTGCCTGAAACCCTGAGAGCTGTTGCCAGTCAGTATACGAAGAGGGACGCGGGTGGCGAGAGGGACGCGGGTGGCGCTGTGGGCTAAAGCCTCAACGCCTAGGGCTTGCCGATCGAAAGGTCGGCGGTTCGAATCCCCGCGGCGGGGTGCGCTCCCGCTGCTCGGTCCCAGCGCCTGCCCACCTAGCAGTTCGAAAGCACTCCCGGGGGCAAGTAGATAAATAGGTACCGCTTACCAGCGGGAAGGTAAACGGCGTTCCGTGTGCGGCTCTGGCTCGCCAGAGCAGCGTTGTCACGCTGGCCACATGACCCGGAAGTGTCCCCGGACAGCGCTGGCCCCCGGTCAATAGATGTGAGATGGGCGCACAAACCCCAGAGTCTGTCAAGACTGGCCCGCTCGGGCAGGGGTACCTTTACCTTTACCTTTATACGAAGCTAGGTGGACCAATGCTCTGACTCTGCAAACACACTATACCTTTAAAACATATCTGAAGCACATTTCCCCTCCTCAAATAATTCTGGGCACTGTCGTTTGCTTCTCAGAGAGTTACAGTTCCAAGCAACCCTTAGCAAACTACAGTACCCAGAGTTCTTTGAGGTGGGGAATGTGTTTTGAGTGTGCTTTAAAGGTATAGTGCGTGTGCAGCCAAAGACATATCCCGTGTTCCTACAATCCTGAAAAGGAAACATAGCCTCTATCAGGCAGGGGATGTGCAATGTGAACCGTTGCTATTCATTAGTATGCTGCTGTGTAGCTGCAAACTTGAAGCACCTGCCTTTTATCAACTTAGACATAAGAAAGATTGACATCACCGAATAACAATAATCTGGAGATGTCACTCTGGGTACAATAACACATTTTTCTGAGATGTGTTTTAGAAAGCTTGGTTCTCAGCTTGAAAGGCTGCTGGGTAGCTTCTAGACAGGTTTTAAAGCCATTGTTCTCATGGAAGCCTAAAGCATTAAAAACAAAATGGGTGGGAGGGAACTGACACTGATTTTATATTTCTGCGGGGCTTAACTTCTAGAAGAAGAGAATGGCAAGACTCAAGCCTGCCTGGCAATAAGTTAAACCCCCCCCCGACCTGGAAGTCGTTTTCTCTACTCCCTGATGTTGAGGGACCTCAATGGTGCCCTCTGGGTAGGACTTTTGGGAAGAGGTTCATGGCCTCATTCAGTAGAATGAGCAGTTGGGGTCTGTGGGTTCACTAGATTTGTGTGTGAAGTAATACACATTACCACATACAGTAGTGGCTTTAAGCCACCCAGTGAGTTTTGTAGCTGATGAGCGGTTCACACTAAAATCTCACTAGACTAAGTCTGGTGTTCTAGCCCTGGGATGGGGAACCTGTCCAGATGATGTTGGACTTCAACTTCCATTGTTCCCAGCCAGCCTGGCCAATGGTCAGGGTTGATGGAGAGTTGTGGTCCAGCAGTATCCAGAAGGCCACAACTTCTCCATCTATGCTCTAGCTGCTCTGGCACACTGGGTTCCCAATGCGAGTATCCTTGGCAGGATGTAGAAGTCTGTGTGCACATAGAAATTGCAAACACAGTTCTCTCTGCCAGGGCTGCTTATAAAAGTGATAAAGACTTAACTGTTGGATGCACAGGAGGAGAATGAAGGGTTGGCATCAGCCCCTGCTGCTTCCTCTTTCCATGCTGAGAGATACTTCTTAGGGCTTTAGTTTATTATTATTAAGCTCCCTTCATCTGTAGCCCAGACTGCTGCTTTGCATGTATCTATCTTAATAGCAAGAAGGCTCTAAGCAGTTCACAAAATACAAATTACATAGCATTGTAAAAATACATTGGGTCAGGGTGTTTAATGTATTTTATTTTAGCTAGTGTTCGCAAGGCGAGGTGGATGTTCTCTTCATAAGTCTTACTGCTTCTTCTGCTGTGTTGCGTTATCTTGTTTTATGAGGTGTAATTTAAACCACGGATTGAGATCTTATTGAAATCCATACTTTTCTCAACCAGTTTTAGCTCTTTAACTATGCAGGCAGTCCAGGGAGTCCATGCAGACTACATGGCAGGACAGAAATCAGAGAAACAAACAAACATCTCTAACACAAAGTTACAAGGAGAGGGTGGGGTGTGGGGAAGAGAAGAAGCTAACCTTACTGATTTCTAGATTCAAGATCCAATTTTAACATCTACTGACAAGATGTGAACCACTTTTATTTGTTAATTTTGTATATTATTTTTACCTTTGCTGTGTCTATCTGTTTAGCCCACCTGCTTGCTCAAGGGTTTTTTCTCTCCAAAAAGATGATTATGGGACAGACAATGTGACCCATCTCCGCTAAGATTGCCACTTAGTTGTAGCTTGTGAGGGTGACCCACCAGTTGAAGACCAGTGCTTTGTGATGGTTGTGCAAAACTGAACTTAGTTGGCAAACTGGCTGTTCACATTAATATACCCACAAGGCAGAGAGATCACGCCATTTTGGTATTTTGTACAACTTCCCAACAAACCATGGGAGCAGCAGTAGCAGCCGGCCGCATTGCTGCTGCGGCAATTGGGCAGTTGATTGGTGGCTGCTGGCAGCTAGCGGGCAGATGATTGGTGGGTTTGTCGATGTGTGTGATTGACAGTGGCGGTCAGGCAGGTGAGCAATTGTCATCAATTCCCTCCGAAGAAAGCTCAACAAAGTCTGGGCAATCTCCCCCCATTTCCTCAATTTGGAGTCCCCCCAAAATAGGGGTCATCTTATACACAGGGGCGTGTTATACACTGAAAAATATGGTATGTAGTGGTGGAAGTAGATCTGACCCACATGTTGGTAGTTAACAAAGCTGGGTCCCTAGATTCAAAATGCAGGGCTTTGTGCCGCCAGCAGAGTTAAAAACACTCTCAGAATTATGTAGCAGTATAGCGTGGAACAAGACATGGGTGGCGCTGTGGGTTAAACCACAGAGCCTAGGACTTGCTGATCAGAAGGTCGGTGGTTCGAATCCCCGCGACAGGGTGAGCTCCCATTGCTCAGTCCCTGCTCCTGCCAACCTAGCAGTTCAAAAGCACATCAAAGTGCAAGTAGATAAATAGGTACTGCTCCGGCAGGAAGGTAAACAGCATTTCCATGCGCTGCTCTGGTTTCACCAGAAGCGGCTTAGTCATGCTGGCCACATGACCTGGAATCTGTACACTGGCTCCCTCAGCCAATAAAGCGAGATAAGCGCCACAACACCAGAGTCGTCCACGACTGGACCCAACGGTCAGGGGTCCCTTTACCTTATAGCATGGAACATAGGTTGTTAAACCCTTTCACATATCCCATTTAGTCTGCTTTAAAGCTCTTGTCCCGTCTCTTTACCCCCTTGCAATGAATAGACCACACACTGTTAAGTAAGTGACTTACTAAATCCAAAGGTCTGGTTCATGTGTTATTCCATGTAGCAGCAAGGAGAACACAGGTAGATTACTGTTGGGTGCAAAATACAGCATGTAGTTTCAAACACGAGACTGTATCAAGTTCAGACATGTCCCTCCTGGTGGATTACATGGCTGGAAAAGAGTGAGGAACAGTAAGAGAAGCAGCTTCGTTACCTCCTTTATGGAGGTAAGGTTGTGTGACCTAGCTGAGTCTAGGAACAGACCTCTCTGGTCTTAACCCCTTGATGCACTATCTAGCATTTACACATAGTTATGCTTGACTGCAATTTCCCACAGGAACAGGGAGCAGGGAAATGCATTTTCCCAGTTCTAGCAATGTCTGGGCTACAGTAAGGTTTACAGATACTAGAGACGGTATTTCATAGCTATTTATTTGAAATTTCATAGCTGACATGGGCAAGGCCAGAGTCCTGTCCGCCCAATAAACAAGGCAAACTTTATCTTGTTTCAATGTTGTGTTTTTATGGTGCTACTTTTTAGGACTTATTTTTATTTGTTCTTGGGCCTGGGGATGATTCCAGGAAACAGTGCTTCTCATGTCCATGATGCCAAAAAACCCCACAGCCGACACTTTTTTTAAAAAAGAAGTTTAATCCAGATTTCACTTTACAGTAGTGAAATCTGAAAAGTCAAAGTAACTGTGAAATGTCTGCCGTCAGTCACTGCTGGTGAGGAAGCTACATAGTGCAATGCTGTTTGGATGGTCATTTGTCATGTGGCTGATCTCTAATGCCACAGCCCTACTTCTATTTGCTCCTCACCTGAGCACAACATAGCTGCTTTCTTTCCAGAGAGCCAGTGTGGTGTAGTGGTTAAGAGCGATAGACTCGTAATCTGGTGAACTGGGTGTGCGTCTCCGCTCCTCCACATGCAACTGCTGGGTGACCTTGGGCCAGTCACACTTCTTTGAAGTCTCTCAGCCCCACTCACCTCACAGAGTGTTTGTTGTGGGGGAGGAAGGGAAAGGAGAATGTTAGCCGCTCTGAGACTCCTTCGGGTAGTGATAAAGCGAGACATCAAATCCAAACTACTACTACTACTACTACTACTCTTCTTCTTCCTCTTCTTCTTCTTCTTCTTCCTCCTCCTCCTCCTCCTCCTCCTCCTCCTCCTCCTCCTCCTCCTCCTCCTCCAGAAGTCTCCAATGCCAAACACAAGGCACTTATTTCCACTGATTGCTGCATGCCCCATTTGGAGGAGAAATTTCCAAAAGTAAATACCGCCAGCCTTATCTGAACAGTTACCATGTTTTACTATGGGCAAACCAGAGGCGGGTGCAATATCTATTCCCATTAGCTTTTTGTTTTTAAATCCTGTCTTATGTTATATCTCTCTCTATTATTATTTTTAAAAGCCCAAGGTATATACTGTGTTCATGTTCTCCCAAGTACGGCGGTACCTCAGGTTACATACACTTCAGGTTACAGACACTTCAGGTTATAGACTCCGCTAACCCAGAAATAGTACCTCGGGTTAAGAACTTTGCTTCAGGATGAGAACAGAAATGGTGCGGCGGCAGTGGGAGGCCCCATTATCTAAAGTGGTACCTCAGGTTAAGAACAGTTTTAGGTTAAGAATGGTCCTCCAGAACGAATTAAGTTCTCAACCCGAGGTACCACTGTAATTATTTCTCTGCATGCAAAGTATGGTTCCCTCCACCAAAATATGATCTCTTTCATGAGTTTCTTTCTAAGATTTATACCTCTGCAAAATGTAAGATCTCTCAACCCAGTAATTTAAAGTCCAAAATGAATTCAAAAAGTGCCCTGCAGATCTGGATCAGTAGAGGGGCTGGGCAAAAGTCTTCTGCTAAGCCAAACACAGGGACATCTTTTCGCCTTCCCCCATCCCATCTAAAATTTAAATTGTCAGCTTGTCAGAGTAGGCACCTGCTCTTTGCTGTTGTTATTGTGGAAAAGCACTACAAACATCAAGCTATAATTTTAATGCATGCTTACCTTGGAGTAAACCCCACTGAACACTGTGGAGTTTTGCTTTGATTAAACATGTGTATGTAAATGTTATTATTGAACCCATTTCGCAGAGAAACATTTTACACATGCCCCTTACCGGGAGTGGGGAGTTAAAGAAACCTCTGCTTATTTGCCACAAGAGGTCAGTGTGTGCTTGTGTGTGTGTGTGTTTATTTAAAAATCACATTGCTACAGTGTACGATGACATTAATGAACGACACACACTGCGAGGTGGGTGAAAAACATCACAGTTCCAAATTTATAGCATTTCCTGCCTTTCAGAATGCCACTGTGCCTGGAAGCCCTTTCTGTGAATCATTGCTTAAATGTGTATTTAATGCTGCCTTGTAAAATGGACAAGCTTAATAAAATACTACTTAGCTGTGGCAATCAGTTTACTCGCCCACACAGGCACATCTCTTAAGCATTGTATGTGCCCTCAGATATACTGACAGGCACACACACGCATACAACACAACTCCTTCTTAAGCAATCCATTCCCAACATTGTGTGTGTGCATGTGTGAAAGAGAGAAAAGAAAGTGAGCATTTCATCAGCATATGCATACATAGATCCAACTACTTCTGGTTTTAGGGAGCGGGGACATTGATTCAGCTAAGATCTACAAGAATGAGTCAGTCCTGATAGCTATCAAGGCACGGCACACAGGGCCAGCATTGACTATACGATCTATATGGCCAGCTTCCCTCACTCTGGGATCCTGCTCACCTCCTGGGCAACTTCATTCCTTTTCATTTTCCCTGTGAATAATGAATACAGGAATACTGCCAGATTATGTATGAACTGGGAGCTTCCTTAAGTCATTTTCAGATGTGATCTTAACACTTTGCAACCACCCATGCTTTCCTGGGAGGGAATAAGTCCCATTGAGCTTGTGGCCTCTATTACAAGGAATGGGTAGCGTTTACAACAGCCAAGAAACTGAAGTTGGATCAAGGAAATGCTGTATGTCTTTCTTGCTACTACATGCTACCATGGGGGTGAGAGGGACTGACAGAAGTGACACATTCCCCATAAAGTTTCCTTTGACCCCAAGGGGACATAAATAGAAGGGGGAACCAACATGGCGCCTTCTTGATGTTGTTGGCCATGCTGGCTGGTGCTGATGGGACTTACAGTTCTAGAGGGCCCTGGCCTATTCCTGATACATAAGGGTTAGGCTATGAAATCGTGCCAGGCAGTTATCTTGTGCTTTTCCCCTCAAAGTTGTAGGTGGTATGAAAAAGCCATCGTTGTCCAGGACTTGCACATCCATTTGTTTTGTTCAGCTATAATCTCAGACCAAACAGGCTTTGAAGGTTTCCATGCATTGTCAAATCTTGCAAAATCTATTTGGTTGGAGATGATAGTGGAAGGAAACCCTTCCATTTCTATAGCCTATGCTAAAATCGGATTACTTGCAAATGCACCGACATCGTTGTCCTCATGATGTACTTGCCAAAGCATCCACTGTGCATTGCTTCTCTACCAAGGAATCCAGACCTGGCCAGAACCAAAGCATAGGAACATAGGACTGCCTTATATTGAGTCAGGCCATTGGTCTAGTTCAGTATTGTCTGCATGGGTTGGTGGTGCATCTCCAGGATTTCAGGGATTTCTCTAAGTTCTGTCTACTGGAGATGCCACAGGATGAACTTGGGAACTTCTGTATGCAAGCAGATGATCTTCCTCTAAGTGATGGTCGTAGTCCAAGCATTTAACTCCAGCTCTGCACTCATAGCATGTAGTAAGTATCTGTTGCCTTCCATGAGAATGGTCATACATGCAAGATGTGTGACATGCAACTAACATTATCCAGTTGAACAGGCTTAGCTGAGGAAAGAGGTGATTGCATGATACATACTGACTGGCAAGAAGCACATTCAAGTCCAATGTGAGATTTCAGCTCTAGAAGAAGAGGAGGAGGAGGAAGAAGAAGAAGAAGAAGAAGAAGAAGAAGAAGAAGAAGAAGAAGAAGAAGAAGAGTTGTTTGGATTTGATATCCCGCTTTATCACTACCCGAAGGAGTCTCAAAGTGGCTAACATTCTCCTTTCCCTTCCTCCCCCACAGCAAACACTCTGTGAGGTGAGTGGGGCTGAGAGACTTCAGAGAAGTGTGACTAGCCCAAGGTCACCCAGCAGCTGCATGTGGAGGAGCGGAGACGCGAACCCGGTTCCCCAGATTATGAGTCTATCGCTCTTAACCACTACACCACACTGGCTCTCATATTAGAGCAATACTAAACATCCTGGAACTGGTCAACTCCCCACCTGATGATGGCCCAAATATCTTTTTTGATGTTCTATAATTGCAGTGCAACAATTTATTTATGGTTTACCGATGCACATCACAATTTATGTCTACAAAGGCAGTGCAGCCTTAATTCACACGCAGCACTTGTACATTTCGGTACAAATGGATATGCAAAGGAATATCCAAAGGAATATTATTAGGTTAAATGTAGGTAAATGGCTCATCTATGTGCAAATGCTTCTTCTGTTTTAGACTTCAGATCTCAGGGAAGCCTTTGAGTTTTTGAAGCCTGTAGGAGTTCTACACAGCCACTGATTTTAGTGAAAATGGATCAAAGCTGACAAGCAGGTAGCAAACTGATGATACCATGACTTTCTCTTGACTAGGGTGTATGCAAAGGTACTCTGCACTTGGCTTCAGGAAGGTGATGGATCATTTTAAGAACTGCACAGCCTCATGCAGGCACAACACATTAGATTTCTGTACTTGCAACAGACTTCTGTATTTATTGACTCCTGGTTGTTTTATTTTTGTTGCTTTTCAGGCAAGAACACAGAATTCATCAGGCAACAGAGCTATGTACTTGGACAACAAAGATGACAGTGCCATGTCTAGAAAAGTAGATATGGAGCTGACCCAGGCCCCTATCCCACACCACGTGGACTTGCTCGGAGGTGTAGCAGCAGAACCGATTCCCAACAATTTCAGTGAGCTGGAGCTGTTGAAGGAGATGATGGCTGTTCAGGGAGAACCACACAAGCCCTACCCAAGCAGCGCTCCGGAACAGGAATGTTGCATTACCCTGGGGAAAGATTTCAGCCCACTCTCCATGCAGGGAAGGTAAGGAAAACCAGAGTCAACAGATTCTGCTTCATCTGATGGCATATTGGTGTGGTTGTTTTTATTCTCTGACTCAGTCGATAAATGTTTTATTTAATGTCTTCCTGCAATATAATTAATGGGAAAGAGGCTTAGTTAGGAGGCTGGAGTGGCCAATTGCTGGGAAAGGATATTCTCTCAGCAGGTTTCAGAACTAATACCTGCTTTTATAGCAGCTGTGTTGCATGCATTTTTTTTTGGGGGGGGGAAACTTTTTTTCCAATATCTTGTTTTCCTTACTGATGTTTTATTTAAACCAAATGCTCACAAAAAGGATGCCTTTGTACTGCTTAAAGTTGAAACATAAATGGCCAAAGTAAAGGAATTAACTCTCTAATTATGGTTGACTGCTCTAGATTTAAAAATGATGCATTGTACTCCTGTTACGAAAGTTTGAACAACAGCCATTCTTTCAGAGTTTGATTACATGGGGCAAAGTGTATCTATGGTGCCTCCCCATAGGGCTGATAGGTGTGGTAGCCAAGTTCGTCAATGGCACCAAATTAGTCAGATTGATGAAAATCCAATGAGACTGTGAGGTATTCCGAAGGATCTCTCCCAACTGGATGAATAAATATTTCTATTTATGTATTTATTTACTAATTAATTAATTAAATTTATATACCACCCTTCAACCAAAGGTCACAGGGTGGCTTACAGCATAAAAAAAATTCAAACTGAAAATACAAAATGCACATCATACTAAAAAGCCTGGTTATAGAGTTGCTGCATAATACACATCAGCACCAAATACATTCTGTTGCCACCTGGCTCTTGCCACTTAACTGGTCTCTGACGCAGAAGTGGAAGAGCCTCCAGGTAAAGTCAACCAGTGGAAGGTGAGAGAGCAGGTGGATCTCGTTCCCCCTGGTAAGTGATGCCCAGTGTACGTCAATGCCAAGCAATACATAGTGGGGCAAACAAATAAGGAAACCGTAACTTCACAAATAGATGAGTGGGATATGAAAAGGAAAAGAGATATACTAAAAGGAAAAAGATACTGGTGTCATGCGGGATAACTTAATATAAGCAGCAACTCCACATCTACCAGTGAACAGAAAGAAGGCAATTCGCTATTAGAAAAGGGAGTGGAATGCTAAACCAGTGAAGGTGGTGAAGGTCCTGTGTGAGTGTCTGGAGGCTGTTGGAGGATGGATGGCGGCTAACAGATTGAGGTTGAATCCTGACAAGACAGAAGTACTGTTTTTGGGGGACAGGGGGTGGGCTGGTGTGGAGGACTCCCTGGTCCTGAATGGGGTAACTGTTCCCCTGAAGGACTAGGTGTGCAGCCTGGGAGTCATTTTGGACTCACAGCTGTCTATGGAGGTGCAGGTCAATTCTGTGTCCAGGGCAGCTGTTTATCGGCTCCATCTGGTACGCAGGCTGAGACCCTATCTGCCTGCAGACTGTCTTGCCAGAGTGGTGCATGCTCTAGTTATCTCTCACTTGGATTACTGCAATGCGCTCTATGTGGGGCTACCTTTGAAGGTGACCCAGAAACTACAACTAATCCAGAATGCGGCAGCTAGACTGGTGACTGGGAGCGGCTGCCGAGACCACATAACACCAGTCTTGAAAGATCCACATTGGCTCCAGTACATTTCTGAGCACAATTCAAAGTGTTGGCGCTGACCTTTAAAGCCCTAAACGGCCTCGGTCCAGTATACCTGAAGGAGCGTCTCCACCCCCATTGTTCTGCCCGGACACTGAGGTCCAGCTCCGAGGGCCTTCCAAGTTACAGGGAACCAGGCAGAGGGCCTACTCGGTAGTGGTACCCGCCCTGTGAAATGCCCTCCCACCACATGTCAAAGAGAAGAACAAGTAACAGATCTTTAGAAGACATCTGAAGGCAGCCCTGTTTAGTGAAGCTTTTAATGTTTAACAGACCACAGTATTTTAATATTTTGTTGGAAGCCACCGAGAGTGGCTGGGGAAACCCAGCCAGGTGGGCAGGGTATAAAAAATAAATTTATTATTACTACTTTATTATTAAATACGTAGTACCTTGAAAGAAATCTGAGGCACAGAGTCACAATCAGAGAATCTGATTGTGCAGGCTTGTAAATGCCACTGCCACTGCTTAAGGAGGCAGGCTTGTAAATGCCACTGCTTCCTCCAAGCTCTCTTGCCTCTGTCACCAGGAGCAGCAGCAGCCCTGGCAAGGGTGTCCCACTGGCTAGTCTCACAGGCTTTTCTGGGATGGGGTTCTTTCCTTCGTGTAGCCCTGCAATTCAGGAGGAGGATGGCAGTTTGAACACCTGAGGACTTGGAGAGGATGCTAAACATTTTTGCTCTCCTAGCTTCTCTTGGGTCTTCCACCAAGGGACAGGAACCACATGGACAGTGACAGGAAGAAGAAGAAGAAGAAGAAGAAGAAGAAGAAGAAGAAGAAGAAGAAGAAGAAGAAGAAGGAGGAGGAGGAGGAGGAGGAGGAGGAGAGGAGGAGTAGTAGTTTGGATTTGATATCCCACCTTATCACTACCCGAAGGAGTCTCAAAGCGGCTAACATTCTCCTTTCCCTTCCTCCCCCACAACAAACACTCTGTGAGGTGAGTGGGGCTGAGAGACTTTAGAGAAGTGTGACTAGCCCAAGGTCACTCAGCAGCTGCATGTGGAGGAGCAGGGAATTGAACCCGGTTCCCCAGATTACGAGTCTACTGCTCTTAACCACTACACCACACTGGCTCTCCACCACTGTCTAAGGATGCACCCACTCAGTCCTAAAAATCCCAGCACCCTTAACAAACTAGAATTCCCAGGATTCTCTGAGGGAGAAGCCATGTGCTAGAAATGTGCCTTAAATGTATGGTGGGATGCACTCTTAAAGTGAGAAAGCCTTGCTATGTGAAGTACTAGTATCTGTCTGATCTAGCAACCATCTTCTTTGAGATCAGCTATTCTCTTGTAGCGATAGCTCAGAAATTCATAAATTGGCCAAGTACATCTGAAAATCTGAGGATCTGTGTATGTGTGTGGGAAACTGCACACATCTTTCCCCACTGCCTAGTAAGTCTTGCCTATTTTATTATTTACTACGGCCTTTACAAACCTGGTACCCTCCAGATATTTTGGAGTTGTGAACTTCCACCAGACTGCTGGGAGTTGTAGTTCAAAACAGCTGAAATACACCAGGTTGCTGAAGGCTGGCATTTTGAACTTGGATCGAAAACTTGGGTTAGTAAACATTGATGTGCCTGTATCTGAAACCATGTAGAGTGCCTTCCATCTCACAAAGGATGATACTGTAGAGTTCAAACATTTTGTTGCCTGAGGTGAAAGATGTGAAAAAGGGGGAACACAAAATGTTCACCTTCCTTATGAGAAAAAATTAAGTCCCTTGTTGCCTGAGGTGAAAGATGTGAAAAAGGGGGAACACAAAATGTTCACCTTCCTTATGAGAAAAAATTAAGTCCCTTGAGCCTTTTTTCAGTTTTAGACAAGGCAACCGAATGGTGCTGCTATCATCATTATCAGCCTCTTGAACTTCTGACACCATTTTGGTGTCCAACACTGCCCCTCTCTACTGACTGCCTATGTCCATGTTTGATCCCTGGCAGCTCCAGATTAAAGGATTGGGTGCAAGAGACTGAAAAGGCCTCTCTCTGGCACACAGCCTGGAAAGCCAGAATAGACAATACTGGACTGGATGGACAAACATTTTGGTTTGATATACGGCAGCTTCTTGCGTTAGTAAGAAGGATCCACAACACATAATGAACTTACAGAATTTACTGCCACAAGATGTGGTATTGACAAAAGATTTACACAGACTTAAAAGGGGATTACAAGTAGATTTTGAGCCATTGCTTTGCCATTCAAGGGAGGCAAAACCAAGAGCAAAAAGTGTTTTGTTGGGTTCAGCAATAAATGAATGTTTTGTTTCATATTTTCCTGCAATGTAAGGAGTGGGAAAAGGACATTGCTAAGGAGATGTCAAGTGCCTGAAGAGACACATTCTCCTAGCAGTGCTCAGAACTAACTCTCTCTCAAACATGCCATATACCAGGGGCTGTGCCCCTGATTTCTTCCCTTGCCACCCCCTGCTATTCATACCAGCTCAACAACCCCCTCCATTCCCCGTAGACCTTTTCCAGCTTCCCTTAGACCTCATCAAAGCCCCCACCCACTTACTGACCTCACCAGCTTCCTTTAGACCTACTCCCCTTAGACTTGGCAGCAGAAGGGTTGGATGAGAAGTTGGCCAACATGCAATGGTGGCGAGGAAGAGGCATGACTTTCCTGTGCCCACTTTGGGTCTCAGCAGTCAGTCAGCAACAGGCTGTGGAGGGGCTGAAGTGTGGCCTAGGGACTTTGGGGGTGTCCCTTCAGGCAGAGGTGCCACTCCTGAGACACACTCCCTTTCCATGCATACCGCTGACTTATTTGTGCTGTTTGGGATGTAGTAGCAGTGCCCACTATTTCTGGTCACCTTCCTAATTGACTTCTTGGGATGAGGTGACAAAAACAGCAGTGGATCACCACACTGGCCAGGGAGGAGGAAGGTGACCAGTGACAATGCTAGCCACTCTGGGACAATGGAATTTGGGGGCAGTAGCACCTGGGCTGGCAAGTGGAGAAATGGAGCAAAATCTCCATGCCTTCTGCAGAGACGATTTATTTGCTTTGTGAGCATTTGAGAGGCATTCAGGAGGATATATGAGAGAATAAAATGCCAGTTGCTTTAATTCATCGGTTTGCCAACCCTAATATGTTTCCTGCGTGCAACTTTTCTTCTTTGCGCTCAAATAAATACGCATCTAACAAATAGGTTTGCTAACCTTGATTCATTTCTGTGAAGAAAATCTGACTATTTATGTTTCTCTCTCTGTGACGACAACAGAAATGCAAAGCTGTATTCTCCAGGATTTCACTGCGGCTGTGTGCCCCCGCCCAAGCCTCCCTAAAGATATCTGGCTGCTCATGTTGGGAGACTGACTGCATGCCTAGATGGTCTTGCATGGCAGTTCTTGTGCAACAGATGCCAGTAGCATCACCAAAGAGACATTTCCCCAATGGGTTTTTTTGTTTTTTGCTTGCATGTAAGGCGAGCCATTACTCTTGTCCCTTGTGAAGAATGTTCTATGTAGTAGAAAACTCCAGCAAAGGATCTGCAAGCCTGAATTGATTCATCTTTTCTATATTCTTAGGATGAGTACTTCAGCCGCTATTGTTGATTTACGTAACGTGCAATTCCCAAGGTTCTAAAGAAATAGCAATAATAATAATAATAATAATAATAATAATAATAATAATAATAATAAAATACCAGCAGCCTCAGATAGATCCAGACATTAATCTTTATAGGAGCAATAGGAGCAACTTCACCCGCTTCAGTCATGCCACTGACATGTGAGCACCAATCCTCTTTAGGGTTTTATTGACAGCTGTTTCATCATGTAAACCTCTTAGAGTGAAAACCATGAACGTGATTTTAATGAATATGTCTGATAAAAGGAATGGTAAAGCCAAGGTGGGGTCGGAGGAGGAGAGTTGGAAAAGCAGTTTCCCTTCGAATTATTAGTTGTATTTATGTTGGGTTTTTTTAATGATCAGCGATGCAAGGAATATGCAGATTGGGATCAGCAAAGATCCAGAGGATCTCTCTCTCTCTCTCTCTCTCTCTCTCTCTCTCTCTCTCTCTCTCTCTCTCTCCCCTCATTCTCTGTGTTTTACACATTGCTAGGGCATTTCCCCTCATGATACAGGATAGCTACATTCGCTTCTATTTCCAAGAGAAAATGCAGAATGGATGCTACTAAGGCTGGCCAAATCGGAGTGTGATTTTGAAAGCTTGTCCTCTTTCATCCAGAGAAGTTGGATTAAATTAAAACGAGAATCCTTTCCCCTCTTTTCAGGACTCTTGTCTGGAGTCAACAAAGCAGCACAATTATATTATTATTATTATTATTAGCCCCAGTTTGGTTTCTGATTTTTTAATTACTCTTTTTTCTTTAATGGATTATGAAGTTCATTGGAAACTGCAGTACCTATACCCCAAACATGTTAGGTAAACTTGCAGGGAAAAAAGAAAAGAAATTTTTAAATGGCAAATCTTTAGAGAAACCTTTTAAGGAGCTTCTGTTTCTTTTACCACAGGTTGAATGGCAATGTGTATCCAGAAGGTTGCTATTCCAAATCTGTTCATAGTTGTATAACAGTTTTAAAGAGGATTATAGAGCCAGAAATATTTTCTCTAGTCTATTTAGTTAGAAATCGGAATATCTCACATTACAAGAAATGTGGCCAATTTTTATACATTTTACATGTTTAATCTATAGACAACACCTCTCCCCTGCCCTGCATCACACATAGGTTGCATTAGGCAGCCATTCTTGCATTTGTTTTGGAGCATCACCTTCCAAATATATGTAAACCTAATTGAGTTGTGTGAAGTCATGGGAAAGACTCTGGATCCAGAGCTGCACATGAGTATGTGCAGAGTGCATTTCTTTTCATTTGCATTATTATTACAGCTAGTTCCAATTCATCTAATTGCAAAGGCTTCCTGGGCAGGCTGTGGCTTCCAGTGCAGCTTGATCTTTGCAACTTCTCATTTTAGAATTGACGACTGTGCTGTGTTACGTATAATCCTGGCTTGCTTAACTACTTATTGGCTATAATGCAGAAGCTGGTGACTCACCCAGGATCATCTGCTGTGTTTAGGGACTTTGGCGGGATTTGAGTGCCAGTGTTGTTGGCCTCCCTCGGACCTAACTCTGATTTTGTTTACAGTTGCCCCAGTTTGAGATGATGCTCTCTGTAAAATGGCATTACCGTTGCATCATTTAATTTTATTTATAATGGTATTTATAAACCACCAACTAATAAGGAAAAAGCATGAGGGTTCATTGGATGAACTGTGCCTCTCTCTAAAGCAGTGTTTCCCAAACTTGGGTCTCTAGCTGTTTTTGGACTACAATTCCCATCATCCCTGACCACTGGTCCTGTTAGCTAGGGATGATGGGAGTTGTAGTCCAAAACCAGCTGGAGACCCAAGTTTGGGAAACCCTAGCCTAGTTAATCAAAATGCTGCTTTGGATCTGATTTCTTCATTTAGTGCTCCATTGCTTTCACATCATTCCAGATGTGAGGAATGGTACATGGGATGTTTTCGAACAATTCAGCCAAAATGGCAGGGTGGGGGAACAAACATGGAAACTGAATGGTTGGAAAGCTGGTGGCACTGCACATATTCCATCTACAAATGCCGACAGCTATTTTGGTGAATGGTAGGTGAAATTGGGAACAGAGGACTGTGAATTATGAATATTTTAGAGCTGGCACATTTTGTAATATTGAACACCTGCTTTGCCAACTCTCCATTTACTCTATAAATAAATTCCCAATATTGTGTTGAGCCAGTTTGCTGCTTAGTCTCCTTCCCACCTGACCTCTTTAGCTCACTCTTCAATGACTTCCAGAGACATTAATTAGATTTGTGTCACTGATACTGCAGAGGTGACATTAAAGCAATGACCTGTGATTTAGATCAACATCTTGTGCCTCACCTGAGAGGAGCATATAACTTTTGCTTGGCACCAAATTATTAACAGCAACAACAGCGTATATCGGGCTCAACTTTTAAACCATCTTTTAAGAGGTTGTTAAGTTTCCTTATGCACCTCAGCGCAACGGCTGATATTCAACTGTAAACTTTTCTTGAAAGTGCATGTGTGACCCACCAAGCCATCCAAACTGGGCGCCTAAGTGCTTGGTTAGCCCCATTTTTGCTGTCACACAGAAGCAGAAAAATCATACATGAAATGGGCTTGTTTGCTTTGGTACAGAAACGGTACAGGTTAGCTGTGCACCTTTCCCCTATCTAATAATAATAATAATAATAATAATAATAATAATAATAATAATAATTTGTACCCCTTCCATCTGGCTGGCTTCAAGCACTTATAAAAACATAATAAAACATCAAACATTAAAAACTTTCCAATACAGGGCTGCCTTCAGATGTCTTCTAAAAGTTGTGTAGTTATTTATAACCAGGTTGGGATGGCTGGGATAGCAGGCTTGTTGGTTTTTGAATGTCTTACGTAGATTTTTCAATTTCGTTGTTCTGTATGGGACAATGACAATAAAGATTATCGTATCGCATTTATCTCCTTGACATCTGATGGGAGGCTGTTTCACAGGCTGGGAACCACTGCCTGGTTCCCTGTAGCTTCACTTCTTGCAGTGAGGGAACAGCCAGAAGACCTTTGGAGGTTCTATATAGTCATGTAAATGTCATGTGGATAATGGATATATATCTGTTTGTATAAAACTGGGCTCGGAATGGGTCCCTGTTAAGTTTTTTAAGGGGAAGGTCTGTAGCCTTGTATGCAGAATGTCCCAGAATCTATCCTTCAGCTGGGGCTGGGGAATGTCTCCTGTCAGAAGCACTGAAAAACTTCTGCCGGTCAGTGTAGACAACTAGATGGAACTAGTGATCTGACTCAATATGAGGCAATTTCCCGTGCTCACATTAGGAATTGATTTTTGCCTTTGTCTGTTTAGCCCAAGTGGCAAGTGTTACAGCCACAATAAAGAACTCTAGTTTAGCCTTGTGTTTTGCCCTGGAGGAAGTATGGATTGATTTTATGCCACAAGGCAATACTCTCACTTTTAAATATGACAGCTACAATTATAATTAACAGTTGTTTCTTGTCATATGTTATCCCACCCCCCCACCCCTCATCTGCTACAAAGTTGTAGGGAGAGAATCACCTATCTCTGATGAACTTGTAATCCGAACAGTGTAATATTTACTGAACAACCCTACACATCAGTTACACTGAGGAGATGCACTCGCTGGTGCAATGGTCACCAAATTCTATTGTTATATGCCACTCCCAATCTCTGAGCGGTGCATGATTCCTGAGAGCTCCAGAAGTGGTTCACCCAGGGTCTGTGTTTCCTTTTGGCACAGCAGAGACTACAGTATCTTTATAATAAATGGTTTATTTACACATATATACAACTTGAGCCTCCGATGGAGGGGTCCCCAGCATCATGCTCCAAGAGGATCTGTGCAGGAACATGACTGTGATTTCATAGAATCATAGAGTTGGAGGAGACTTCCAGGGTCATCTACTACAACTCCCTGCTATGCAGGAATCTCAACTAAAGCACCCAAGACTGATGGCCATCCAACCTCTGCTTTAAAATCTCCACCGAAGGAGAGTCAGCAACCTCTCAAAGGAGTCCATTCCACTGCCAAACAGCTCTTACTGTCGGAAAGTTATTCCTGATTTCACTGCCCTCCACAGCATTGTGGATGTCCTCAAAAGCACACATGCAACCCAGAAACATGCTCCCGAGATTGCTGGTTTGAGTTCCTACAGAAGACAAGACCTCCCCTCCCTCCTCTCTGCCCAGGGAACTGGAAAGATGATCACAGCAGCAACTTCCCAAAGAAGCCGAAGCATTAAGACAATACATAGTTGTCTTCACACAAAGTTTCGGGTCCTGCCAGAGGCTGGGAACCCTCCCTACTCCCAAGACTGAGAGACAAAGTTCCTGGTCTCACATTTGGTCTGCGTAGCTGTCAGAGCTGCCACCAGGTCCCAGCTCACACAGGACCTCGCTAGCCAACGTTCACTTTATAAGAGTCTTTATTGAGTTACAAGTTTCATGTCCGAACTGCAGCGTGCAGCTCTACACCTTCCATTCTAGGTCGCCGAAGTCTCGTCTGACTCTCCGCCCCCTGTGCACCAGCTTAATACCCTAGCCTTGCTCCACCTCCTACGCCTCTCCCTGCGTCTCTGGGTCCCACTGCTCCTCCTAGTCTCCTCCCTCCTAGACTCCTCCGACGCTGAAGACCCCCCACTTCCTTCCTCCTCCTTTCGGCGGGCTTTGGGACCCGGCTCCCTCTCCGGGCTGCTTGCTGCGCCAGCTTCCTCTGCATTTGAACTTGGCGCGCGCGCCCAACTCCCTGCCTTCCTCTTAACCGTTGCCTCGCTCTCTGAGGAGGGCGTGACCACCCCTGACTCGTGCCCTCCCTCCTGCTGACAGCCTCCGGAACCCGATGCCTGGCTACCTTCCTCCCTGCTGCTCTCAGTCTTGAGCGTGGGTCCCGACTTCCAGCTGCTGCCGCTCTCAGTTATGAGCGTGGGTCCCGACTTCCAGCTGCTGCTCTCTGAATCTCCTCTGTTCCCTTCCTCCTGGGGTGTCCCCCCGGATCCCCCCCTTGCTCTGCTCACTGGGGCTCCCTTTTGGGAGTCCTCTGACTCACTGCTTAGGCTTGGAGATCTCGGGTCGTCATCATCACTCATTCTCCCTTCGGATTCCTCCCCCTCGCTCTCTGTTTCCTTCCTTCTCTGCGTCTCTGCTCCTGAACCCCTGACATCCATCCCCCCCTCGAAGCCCCCCCTTCCCCCCTCCCCGCTTTCAGGTGTGGGTGCTGGGTGCTCCATCATCATGGGAGGGAATGCCGGATACAGTTCGCTCCCCGTGGTTGGCCGCCAACTGAAGACCTCCGCTTCTTCCTCCTCGCGGTCGTCGACGTTGACCTGTTCCGCTTCCATCTCTGTACCGCCGTGCTCGAACCCAAGGTCCTCCCCGAACACGTCCGTGTCAGTCTCTGCGTCGGTCGCTCGACCTGGCATCTCCAGCCACTTCCGGCGCCATTGCTCCTCTGGTCGATCGTCCCACCAATACGAGGTGTCTGACGCCGAACCCGCCGGTGATCCTTCTGGGGAACGGGTGCTCAGTGCGGGTTCCCCGTCCGAGTCGAATCCATGGAACGTGCTGGAAGAAAGTGTGGGCGTGAACAGCCAGTCGTCGAAGAAGCTCGCTGGCATGGGTCTGTGTGGGAAAAGGGCATGAAACTCGTCCTTGAGCAGGGGTTCCTCCAAAGCGTAGTCTGGCACCCAGCTATTGGCGCTGGCCCGGGTGCCCTCTCTGGCTAGGAGGTATTCGACTCCCTCTTCCCCCCATCTGGAGTCCAAAATCTCCGTGACCTCGTTGATGGGGTCCTGCTGCGCCACCCCCCGCGTCTCCGTCCGCTCCCGGAACGGACTCGGTGCCGTCCCGGGCTCCTGGAATCTGTGAGGTGCCTTGTAGGGAGTGAGCACCGACCTGTGGAACACCGGATGCATTCTGGAACCCTCCGGCAGCGCCAGCCGGAAAGCTACCGGGTTGATCTGTGCTTCGACTTGGTACGGACCAATTTGCTTGTGCCCCAACTTCTTCTTGGCTAGTGACCTGGTCGGCACTGCGTGGGCTGCCAACCAGACCCAGTCTCCTACGTGGATCTCTTCGCCAACCCGCCTGTGCTTGTCAGCTTGCACCTTGTAGGCGTGCTTAGCTAGCTCCAGCTGCCGTCTGAGTTGATCGTGGACCGCCTGCAACTCTGACGCGAACGCGTCCGCCGTCTGTGGTTCTCCTTCCCCCACTCTCTCCAGTCCCGGGAAGGTTCTGGGATTCCTCCCATTGTTGGCGAAGAACGGCGTCACCCCTGTGGACACGTGCTTCGTGTTGTTGTAAGCGAACTCGGCGAGCGGCAGGTAATCCACCCACGTCGCAGGCTGTTGATTGGCATAGCATCTCAGGTACTGCTGCATGATGGCATTGACCCTCTCTGCTTGCCCGTTGGTCTGCGGGTGTCTTGCCGATGCCAGATTGACCTTGACATGTAGAAAACCCATCAGCTTCTGCCAGAAATTCGAGATGAACTGGCGTCCGCGGTCGGACAGTATAGACCGCGGCAGACCATGCACTTTGAACACGTGATCTATGAACAGTTTGGCGGTTTGTTCCGCCGTGGCCACCTTCGCACACGGAATGAAATGTGCCATCTTGGTGAACAAGTCCACCACCACTAGTACAGCTGTCTTGCCCCTCGAGCTGGGTAAATCCGTGACAAAGTCTAGGGCCACCCTCTCCCACGGTTCAAACGGCGTTTGCAGCGGTTCTAACAGTCCCGCCGGCGGTCTGTGTACCGGCTTGGCCCTCTGGCAGGTGTCGCACCTCGCGACGTAGTCCGCGACCTCCCCTCTCAGCCTGGGCCACCAGAAGTCTCTCGCGACTAATTCCACCGTTTTTTCTGTGCCAAAGTGACCGGCCGTGGGTGCGTCGTGCAACTGTTGCAGTACCTTGGCTCGAAGTTCGTCTCCAGGCACATAGACGGCCCCTTTATGTAGGAGCAAGCCGTCCCGCACCTGGAACTCGTCTGTGTTAGCCGTGCCTCTGTGCACTTCTGCCATCTTCTCTTGCGCGAATGAGTCGTCCCGCAACGCACGCCGCACCGCATCCAGGTCTACCGTAGCTGAGGCACACGCCCACGCCGTCGGTGCGAAGATGTGCATGGCCGCCGCTGGCGTCACCTCTTCTAGGTATTGCGGTTTCCGGGACAGTGCATCCGCCATGATGTTGGTGTCTCCTGGGACGTACTCTATTCGGAAATCGAAGTCCGCAAAGAACTCTGCCCAACGTATCTGCCTCTGGTTCAGGAACTGCACCGTGCGCCAGTGCTCCAGATTTTTGTGGTCCGTGCAAACCTGCACTGTATGCTTGGCGCCAATCAGGAAATGCCTCCACGCCTTGAACGCTGCATGAATGGCCAGCAACTCCCTGTCCCAGATGGTGTAGTTCTGCTCCGACTTGCTGAGCTTCCTGGAGTAGAACGCTCCCGGCCTCCAGACCCCCTGCGGGTCTCGCTGCAGCAGGACGGCTCCCACGGCTCTGTCTGACGCATCTGTCTCTACCCTCAACGGTTTACTGGGGTCGATATGCAGCAGTTGCTTTTCCGACGCGAAGAGACGCTTGAGCGCTTGAAAGGACTGCTCCGCCTGCTCCGTCCAGATGAATTTCTTTTTCTTGGAGCTGAGCGTGTCCGTAATGGCCGCCGTCTGCATCGCGAACCCCTTGATAAATTTGCGATAGAAGTTGGCAAAGCCGACAAACCGCTGTACCTCCTTCCGGTTTCGCGGGCTCTTCCAATCCAACACCGCGCGAACCTTGGTGCTGTCCATGGCTAGTCCCTTGTCCGACAACTTGTATCCCAGGAAATCCACCTCCGTCGTGTCGAACTGGCACTTCTCTAGCTTGGCGTACAGTCTATGTTGTTGCAACCTCCTCAGCACCTCCCTCACGTCTTGGTCGTGAGCTTGCTGCGATTCAGAGAATATCAGGATGTCATCCAGGAAGCAGACGCACTTCTTGTAGAGGAGCCCCGCCAATACGTGATGCATGAAAGCTTGAAAACAGTGAGAGCCATTTTGTAATCCAAAGGGCATAACTCTGTACTCGTAGGTGCCCAGGGGCGTGAACATGGCCGTTTTCCACTCATCGCCCTCCCGTATGCGGATGAGATTGTACGCCCCTCGTAGGTCCAACTTGGTGAACACGCGTCCCTTGCGCACCGTCGCGAGGAGGTCGTCAATCCTGGGCATGGGGTAATCAGACGGCTTGGTCATCTGGTTCAAGAGGCGGTAGTCCACAACGAGTCTTTTTTGGGGCGTGTCTTTCTTTTTCACGAAGAAAACGGGACTGCCCCCCACTGCCTTGGACTCTCTGATGAAGCCACGCTCCAGATTATGATCAATGAACTGTTTGAGTTCCTGCATTTCGTCCTCAGACATGGAGTATAGCCTCCCCTTAGGCAGCGTCGCCCCTGGCAGGAGGTCAATCTTGCAGTCATATGGCCGGTGAGGGGGTAGCTTGTCCGCCTCCTTCTCGCAGAAGACCTCCAAAAAGTCCGCGTATTTGTGGGGAACTGTGTGCAGCGTCCCCAACTGTAGTTGCGATTCTTCCTCTTCCCCCTCCCTTCTGGGTATAATGCAGTGTTCAGCGCAATAAGAAGAACCGAAGATCAGCTGTCTCTGGTACCACGCCAGTGTCGGACTGTGCCTGTCCAGCCAGCTCATGCCCAAGACGATGGGAGTGTCCGACAACTGAGTGACATTAAAGCTGATGACTTCTCTGTGGTTACCTAATCGCATCACCATTGGCGGCGTTTGCTGCACCACTTGCCCCCCTAGTAACTCTCTCCCATCCACCGTGACGACTTGCAGGGGCAGAGTGGCAGGCAGTAGCTGTATAGCGTGTCGCTTCACAAAATCCTGCGCCATAAAATCTGCATTACTCCCAGAGTCCACAGTGATCGGGACGTCTATTGTGAGTCCATTGGGCAGCTGGAGCGATGCGGTCAGTTGCACGACCGGTTTGGGCGGGAGGGGGTCTGTGGGTTGCAAGATCTCTGGGGACTGCTTCACTGATACGTCTGGCTGGGCCCCAGTACTTCCGTCTCCAGCCAGACATCGTCGTTTCCCTGCAGAGGTTCTTTGTGCTGTGTAGCTGTCTCCACTTTAGCAGCGGCTGCAGTGTGCTTCAGGCTCCTCTGGGGACACTCTTTCGCCAAGTGTTGCGGACTTTCGCAGATGTAGCACTTCCGGGTCCCTCTAGGAGTCTTAGATTTGCCTGCTCCTGGTGCTAGGGCTCTGGTTGCTGACTGAGCCCTGGCACCTCCCACCTCCATAGGTTCTGCTCCCCCTCCTGGCGGAGGCGTGGATTGCGCACGCTCTGCTTCTCTGGGAACGAAGGAAAAACTTCTCGCTGCTTCGCGTCCACTACGCCCCTCCTCCCTGGCCCATGGGCGTTCTTCTAGCCGCACTCCCGCAGATAGCGCCCTCTGGACCACCTCCTGCGTGCTCTTGGGTCTCTCCCCTCTCGCAATTTCGTCCTTAACTGGGTTGCTGAGACCCTCCCAGAAGAGATCTCTTACTGGAGGCGAATCTCGGTCCCATTCTAAAGCGCTGACGAGTGCGAAAAAGCGTGCGTGGTACTGTCGTACCGTGGCCCTGCCTTGTTTAAGTCCATGTATCTCCCGTCGCGCAAGATCCACATCTATGCTAGAATAAAAGCATGCATCCATCGCTTTGATGAAGGCATCCGCACTTTGAAGCGCTGGATCCTTATCCCTCCACAAATTGCGCAGCCAAGCTTTAGCATCTCCATGCAAATGGGATAGGATAAACCCCACCTTCTCTTCCTCATCTCTAAAGTCCTTTGCCAGCAGTTGCAGTGCACACAGTACATCTGCTCGAAAATTGGGGTACTGTTGCAGGTTCCCATCAAAATGCTGCACAAGACCGCCTGATCTCCTTGCCAACCCAACTCCCTCCGGCTTGGGTCCCGTTTGTACCTGCTTGGCAAACGCTTCAAACCTGGCTTGGAGATCTCTGTAGGCGAGCGCTGCTTCCTCCTCCCTCTTTCGGGATGCTAATATCTCTGTGTTTAATTGTGTCACTGCCTCTTGCAGATTTGCGATTTGCTGTTCAGCCGTCATGCCTGCCGATTTTGTGAGCTTGAGTCCAGGCACCCCTCTTCACCCCTCGCTGCGCCTTCTCCCGCTGCGGTGTTTCAGGCGCCTGGAACTTCTTTGTAGGGGAGACGAGACTTACTGTCAGAGCTGCCACCAGGTCCCAGCTCACACAGGACCTCGCTAGCCAACGTTCACTTTATAAGAGTCTTTATTGAGTTACAAGTTTCATGTCCGAACTGCAGCGTGCAGCTCTACACCTTCCATTCTAGGTCGCCGAAGTCTCGTCTGACTCTCCGCCCCCTGTGCACCAGCTTAATACCCTAGCCTTGCTCCACCTCCTACGCCTCTCCCTGCGTCTCTGGGTCCCACTGCTCCTCCTAGTCTCCTCCCTCCTAGACTCCTCCGACGCTGAAGACCCCCCACTTCCTTCCTCCTCCTTTCGGCGGGCTTTGGGACCCGGCTCCCTCTCCGGGCTGCTTGCTGCGCCAGCTTCCTCTGCATTTGAACTTGGCGCGCGCGCCCAACTCCCTGCCTTCCTCTTAACCGTTGCCTCGCTCTCTGAGGAGGGCGTGACCACCCCTGACTCGTGCCCTCCCTCCTGCTGACAGCCTCCGGAACCCGATGCCTGGCTACCTTCCTCCCTGCTGCTCTCAGTCTTGAGCGTGGGTCCCGACTTCCAGCTGCTGCCGCTCTCAGTTATGAGCGTGGGTCCCGACTTCCAGCTGCTGCTCTCTGAATCTCCTCTGTTCCCTTCCTCCTGGGGTGTCCCCCCGGATCCCCCCCTTGCTCTGCTCACTGGGGCTCCCTTTTGGGAGTCCTCTGACTCACTGCTTAGGCTTGGAGATCTCGGGTCGTCATCATCACTCATTCTCCCTTCGGATTCCTCCCCCTCGCTCTCTGTTTCCTTCCTTCTCTGCGTCTCTGCTCCTGAACCCCTGACAGTAGCTTTAACACAACCCCAGATGTAGGATAAGGTTCTCAAGCTGCCTGCAGGATTCATCTAAAATGGAGTGGGAAAGTTTTGAAGATTTCCAGTCCTCTTGAATTTCCTTTCTGCTTTCTAGTTTCATCCAGCTGCCCTTCAAGTCAACAGAACACTGTGCAGATTGTCAGTGAGCTTTATCAAGGCTTGTGTTTCCTAGGCACTTGAATCTTACCCTATCCCCTCAGTCCAAACAACAGCCCTAGCGATTCTGAGTGTAGCGAAAAGGTCTCTGGCTCCATCTCCCAGGGAACAAAGGCTCTGAATATGATTAATGTTCTGTCAGAATCCTTGAACCAGTTTGTTGAATAAGCATTTTAAAAGGTAATGTTATAAAGCCGAGGAGCAGACTCTGTGCTGAGGTTGTGTTTAGGGTTTTTGTTCACGCTCAGGCAGTTTCTGAGTTCTGACATGTGAAGAATGCTGGATTAATTTATAAGGCCTGCAAATGACCAGCTCATGATCAGATGGTTTTCATATATTAGGAGTTGTAATGCAAGCTCCATTAAGGTCTTTTCAAATGATTCATTTGGAGGAGGAGGGCTTGAAAACACACCTGGCGCAACTGGACGAGCAACAAAACAACCAAGTCATCTACTTGCCCCCTCTTCCAAGGGGAATAATAGATTGCTTCATGTAGCTAATGTTAACACGGAAAAGCAAGAAAAGCATTATCCCACCCTGCAGAGTCTGGAAAGTCTCCTCCTCACTGCTCTCCAAGACCAAGGGCTGATGGTGATTACTTAATTTCAGCAAGCCAATGATCAAAATTGTCTTCAGATGGATCAATATTCTGAAACCAAGTTTTGAACACATTTTCTGGTGTTTTTTAAATATATATATATATTATTTAAAAATATATTTTATGGTAAATATATTACAAATTCAGTAAAGCATATAGAATTGAATTCATATGTTTTGCATGTTTGTCCAGCTGAATAGGTCCCTCAGCCTGAAACCGCAACCCCATAGTCGCCTCTGACTGGACTTAACTGTCCAGGGGTCCTTTACCTTTACCAACTTAGTTTAAAGCAACGGATAGGAAGCACCGGGTGAGATATTATCTCCATTTTTTGTCATTCTAAAAATGTATAAATAAAGCCTACCTTCAGTAAAAGTGTGGGGGTGTACCAAAAAAGTAAGGGGGCAGTTTATCCCTAGGTAGACATTTATCTTTTGCTTGTATTCATTAACTCTATATTAATGCTAATAATGACCATTATTAGTGTTACTTCTGCAGGTCCTGCAGCAGCAGTGGACCAAGTAGGAGGGGGTCTATTTCTAGGGTTGCCAGGGGGCACAGCATCCTCCTACTGCCCTCCCCCTCGTTACCTTTCCTGTATCCTCTCTTTTCTCTTCCTCAGTTTCCCTTAGCTCCATCTACCGTATTTTTCGCTCCATAAGATGCACTTTTCCCCTCCTAAAAAGTAAGGGAAAATGTCTGTGTGTCTTATGGAGTGAATGTGTGTTGCCCCACACTCCTGGGGTGCTCTTTGAGGAGGAGCCACGCTGCTCTGCCGGCAGCCTCTGCTTTCCCCTGAAGCCCCGACAAGGTTTGCAGGCAGCAGGAAGGCTCCTGGGGTGCTCTTGGGGGGTGGGGGGAAGAGCCACACTGCTCTACCTACAGCCTCTGCTTTCCCCTGACAAGGTTTGCAAGCAGTGGGAAGGCTGTGCGCCTTTGCCCCGCGCTCCTGGGATGCTCAGTGGGGGTGGGGAGCAGCAAATTGCTGTCTCTCAGTGCCTCCTAATTCAACTGCAAAGGCTTGATTGCCTAACTGGATTCTGAGCTCCATTTGAAGTTTAAAAATATTAAGTTTGGGGATTTCTTCAAGTAGCAGTTTTGCAGAAATAGTCATAAATACAGGGTACATGCAAAGCATCTCCACAAACCAGTAATAGTGAGCTCAGCTAAAACCGAGCAGGCATCTCACTCGGTAACAGTTTAAACTGCACAACTATAACCGGACATCCTGTGTGTTTGTGTGTGGACCATGTTCCTAGCAGCTAATCTTTATTGCTGAAAGGAGGCACTGATATTCCACTCCAAATCTATAATTCATTATACAAATTCTTACAAGTACAGTCCACCTATACCAAACAAAAACATTGTGTTCTCTTGTTATTGAATGGAAGCTATTTATCGGCCCTCTTTTCCTACTCTGTTCTTTGCTCAATCACTCCATTTTGAATTTTCCTTTTCAAACAACCATACCTGTTTTGAGAAAACTTCAGATTTAGGAACTGGAGCGCCATCATTTGATCTCTTTGCTGTTCCTCCATACTCCAAGCACTTCTCATTTGCACAGCCCTGGTTTCTCTCCCTGATTATTAACATTCTTGATTAATAACAGTAAAATGCTCAAATTTTATTTTATGTGACTGCTGCCAATACTGACTTCCCAGTGATAATGAAAACAGCTACATTGTAATGGAATGTCTGTCCTTTTCCCTTTCTCTTCATTATATACCGTGGCTCGCTTTAAAGCAGCAAAGTGGACAGGAGCCACCCACTTTGCTGTTTTAAATAGTTTAGTACAACATTTGAGTCAGATTCCCCCCCCCCTTGTTTTCCTGCTCTAAAAACTTGGTGCGTCTTTTGGTCAGGTGCGTCCTATGGAGCGAAAAATACGGTAATTCCTTGTTCCCTCCATCTCACACTTACCCTTCAATTACCCCTCTTTCCTCCCTTCTCCTCCATCTCTTTCTTTCGCCACTTCTTTTCAGCAACTATCCCTCCCCTCTGCATACTTCTATCAAAAGCGGGAAAAGCTGTAACCCTAAATGCTAAAATTTCTCAATAGTGAATGTGTGGAGGGGAAAATGAAGAGGTGGGTGAGTCAAATCAGATAGCCTTTGTAGCACCTTTGACCTAGGCAAGCTGCTTTGCAAAGTGCCAAATTTGGGTCCGTACAGGAGTGCCAACCTGGCCCCACAACAGTGAGTGCCTGGGGCTGTGGGTGCCATGCAGCGTGCATGGCCCTGGCACCAAAATTTGTGGGTGCTTGGGCCCCAGGGGAGTTGGCACCTATGCTGTATTTTCTGATCAATTCACACCCGTAGCACGCATTCCTTGAGATTCCCTGATGCAGTAGGATACAAAGGCAAATGCTGCTCCCTTTTGTGATTCGTTTGTGCATTGTCTCTTCTCCTGTCAGTGAACAGGATTCCAGGTGTGCAACACAGCAGGTAAGGGAGAAGTCTGGGGACAGAATAAGCTGCTACTGCCTTGTCTTTTCACTGTACTGGGAAATTAAAAGCTACGCCCTTGTTCTCCAGTGTGTGACTGGACAACTCTAATGTTGTGTCTGCACCAATAGCTCCCTCATTTCAACAGAAATGAACAAGCAGGTATTTAAAACTATGTCTGGTAATTTTATGAGAATATCTCAGTGGGTGGCTTTTTGTAGCATCTGAACGCCTGCAAGAAAGATTAGTTTCACGTATAATAAGAATTCAGTTAGGTCCAATAATGAGCTGGGCTCTGCATAGTTAATGTGTTTCTGCGTCCAAATATTTTGAACCTTGATCTTCTGGGAAGCCCTTATGACACTGACCTCTGATTTCATCCGAGTCATCCTCCTTGTATCTGAGGACAATAATCGTCTGGGGATGTGCTCTTTAAGTGACTTAACATCCGGAGAAGTTCCAAAGTGAACAATGGAGATGATTTTGCTTGACTGCTGTAACACACACCTTAGGTGAATTCATTAACTTTGTCTAGCATCTAATTGGTCAACGGCCTGGTTTGCACAACTTAGTAAACCAAGCTATGGCTTACTGGGACTGCAGGAATGTATGGGCTCACTACTTTTCCCCAGTCCTTTTGGCTGCTGCTCTGCAATGAGTTGGGCTAAGATTTGGGTTCGTATGCTTTTAGGTGTGGCAAAATCTGACAATTCTAGTTCCTCATTTTTTCCAAACATAAGTTCAGCCCTCTACATTTTCACATCAGTTTGCCATTATCTTTTTTTAAAAAATGGTTCTCTGGAAAATTTATCAGCATTTTGGTGCAAAGCAATTTCCCCATGTGTATTCATTTCTAGCCGCACATTATTCTACTGTATACATTTTTGTACACATTGCTTGCCTGGAGAACTTGCACTGCAAGATTAAGAGAACTGTGCATTTTGAATGATGCCTGTGTTTCGGTTTCATGCATTGTTTCAGACAGTAAATATTATAGGTTTACCTTTCACTGCGAACCAAATGTTTTCCCTATTCTTATGTGTCATCTAAACCAGTTCTCTGCTCACTAACCACAAGCAATGGTTAAAAAACCCCACACCATTTGTACAGCTATGTGGAGGTGATTACAATTGAAATTAACTACTTGTGTTTTTTTTTTAGGTATCACTTTTCTTTGCCCAAATTCTTCAGCACAAGATCCAAAGATAATTGCTTTACGGAGAGGACGCCTCTGCTGAAAGTTTCCCCAGAAGAAAATGGGTGGGTAGGAGATCAGCTTTCTGCTGTTCCTTGATGTCTCAGGATTTGCATCCTACCAATGACTTGGAATCTTGGAACAGTAGAGCCTATGATGTGTGCTGATATTTGTCAATGGTTTTTTTCAGGTTAAGATGCATGGCTGTTCATAACACAGATTTCACCACAGATGATGACTCTTGGGAAAACAGCTCTGCTGAGTTTGAGCAAAGGTCCCATCTGGGAAGTGAAATGCCCAGCTTGTCCAGATCTGCTTCCTCCTCAGAGAAATGTGAAATGTTGGACAACTTCCATGTCAAATTCAATTTAACCAAGATGAGGTATGAGCCAAACCTTTTGTTTTGTTTTGCCAGTATTGAGGGCTAAGGGAAATTGCCAAGAAATGGATTCTCTCTCTCTCTCTCTCTCTCCCCCCCCCCCGTTTCAACAAATGAGTAAAATAACACTCCATATTTTTGTGTCACATCTTGCCATTGATTTCAAGGATATTGCACCAATGAAACTGATGATAAAATATGCTCAGATTTATAGGTCCATGCAACAGTAGAGGCTAAGCAGGCAATCACTTCTAAGCCATGATAGTTTATGTGACTAGAAAACCTGGTTCACTGCAGATTTTCATGTTTGGAAGTAGTGCTGTCTGTATTTCATCTTGTGATCTGTCACATTATGCTTCTGTTTAAAACTCAGCTTCTTAGCTTTCTTGCACAAAAGCATCTATAACTCATGAAGGGAGGAGATACATGTGTAAGACAAAGTGAACAGCCATTTGAAGTAGGAAGTTTTCGAGCATCTAGTTCAGAGATGGGGGCCTGTGGTCTTCCAGATGTAATTGGAGCTTCCATCATCCTTGACCACTGGCCATGATGGCTGAGTCTGGTGAGAGATGGGGTTGTGTCCAATGCTGGCTTTCTGCTTGCATAACAGGCTCCTGTTCTCTCAACAGAACTTTGCCCTGCTCTCCTCTTCCCTGCTGCCCCCACTAAAAATCTGCTCCAGGTGGTTGGGGGACCCTTTGGAGCAGATTTGGGTAGTGGTGGTTGTGCATGGAGACAAGGGGAGGTGGAATGCTGCTCACTCCCTATTGGATACATACAATCCATGGAGTCCAACAGCATTTGGAAAGTGCATTCAGTGGTCTGTGTTTGCCTGAGCTTGAGTTTGGACTAAAGATTCTGAGCTCCTGTGTCCTGATTCGATACATGATGTCTAATCACAGAACATTTCAGGATTTGGGCCTCTGCCATTGGCCCTTGAACTCTTGAGTCGTGATTCACAGCCAATCACGTTGGGAGTGGGAGAGACCCAGGCTTTCAGGAATGTATATAAGCAGTTGCTTTGCCCCTGTTTCCCAGTTATGTAGTTCAATAAAGGTTTTTCCTGTTATCACCATGTCTTGCCGCTTGAGAACCCACCTGCACTTCAGAAAGCCACAGACTTCCCATCCTTGATATAGTGGGATGGTTCCAAACAATACACCCCCTCATTTTTAATCTGAGCAGTAAGAGTGGTAAAGGTAAAGGTAAAGGGACCCCTGACCACTAGGTCCAGTCGTGACCGACTCTGGAGTTGCGGCGCTCATCTCGCTTTATTGGCTGAGGGAGCCAGCGTATAGCTTCCGGGTCATGTGGCCAGCATGACTAAGCCACTTCTGGCGAACCAGAGCAGTGCACGGAAACGCTGTTTACCTTCCCGCCGAAGCGGTACCTATTTATCTACTTTGATGTGCTTTCAAACTGCTAGGTTGGCAGGAGCAGGGACCGAGCAATGGGAGCTCACCCCATCACGGGGATTTGAACTGCCGAACTTCTGATTGGCAAGTCCTAGGTTCTGTGGTCTAACCCACAGAGCCACTCTACCACATCTGATGAACTAACCAGATTACAGTCCATACTCCATTCAGATATAATAAATGCAGCAGCTAATATTTAATTTAGTTAATTGCTGATACACACACACACACACACACACACACACACACACACACTAGCCCAGTTATCAAGAAGGAAGATTAAAACCCTTAGTATCTGCTAATGATATGTATTGTGCCCAATATTTGTGTGTGTTGGTACCTTTCCTTCTTAAGCTTCGCTTTTCTATTTTCATTATGGATATATGAATGCATTGGAAGCAGCAGGCTATTTCCTTGTTCTGTATCATTGCTGTGTAAGCACAGTGAGATGCAATTGCCCTAGTTACATATAACAGTTGGCAGCTACACCGGCATTGTTTCCTTTATGCTGCAGCAGAAAGGTGCTCCTGACAAATTGCTCCCCAAAATATTTTCGATCCCGTATTATTGAATAAACATACTAGGGCTGCCAGTTGCTGAGATGGCCTAAATCTGCAAAACTCGATTGAGTGCTCTGAGCCATGCATGCTGAAGGCCTAAAGAACAAGAATATTAGCTAGAGATCAGAGGCCTTGAAGGGGCAGAGCAAGCAGAATGAATGCCTGAGTCCAAACACCTCAGATGAGCAGCCATGTGCTTGTCTGCGGAGAACAGTTCAATGGGAAGGGCAAGGGAACGATTCCTACCTGTTATAGCAGGCTCAGGAGAACTACACCTGTACAAATGGGAAAAGAAAAGATGGGGAAACATGTATTGGTTGGTGTGCAAGGATAAGGGTGACTTGGACATCTGTTCATATCTCTCCTGCAAGTTTAATATCATGCTGGCTCAGATTTTGAGGTCTACTTTTAGGAGAGGAAAGAAATGTCAGCCCCAAACCTCTTAAAGGTGCTGCCATGGATATTAGAGAAAAGTAGATTTGCTATTATGATCCCAGAAGTCTCTCTGCTCATGCTTAATGCATAATTCCATTTTGTTATAATGAACCTTGGAACATTCTTTGCTGCTTAAACAACCTGCCTAGTCAACATAGATATTTATTTATCTTCAATTCACTTGTTTTATGTCTATCCCTGGAAGAGTAAGGAAAGACTTTTAAGGAGCTTAAGTATTGTCAATAATACCGCTTGCTAGCATGATCGCATAACGACAATAATTTTGTATCTTCAAGGCCATGGTAAGCATAAGAAACTCATTCCTGACATAAATTGAAGCATTTTGTTTTGAACCTTGTTTCTAAACTAATTATTTAGAAAATACTGGCATGTATGTGATAAATGGAACTTTACATGGTGTGTTATGCATGATGATCCAATACATTTATTTTTTAAAAAATGAGATTCTGGCTTATCTATATCATATAATTTCAAGGTTATAAAATTTAGAGTCAGTTCAGACAAAAATTGAGGAAACCATTGACACCTTAGGGCACCCCCCTCCAATCATCTTGGCTTCTGTGGTGGTGTGCCAGTGTGAAGGCAGTGTGGTGTAGTGGTTAAGAGTGGTAGTCTCGTAATCTGGTGAACCGGGTTCGCGTCTCCGCTCCTCCACATGCCGCTGCTGGGTGACCTTGGGCCAGTCACACTTCTTTGAAGTCTCTCAGCCTCACTCACCTCACAGAGTGTTTGTTGTGGGGGAGGAAGGGAAAGGAGAATGTTAGCCGCTTTGAGACTCCTTCAGGCAGTGATAAAGCGGGATATCAAATCCAAACTCCTCCTCCTCTTCTTCTTCTTCTTCTTCTTCTTCTTCTTCTTCTTCTTCTTCTTCCCTTTTCCTTCTTTAGGCAAGACTTTTAGGTTAGGGTTTTTTCCAATCCTTCCTAAAGCAATCCCAGCCAATCAGGGATCGCATGATGAATGTGATGGTATCACAATACTGCACAGATGATCAGATTTGGCTACATGGTATTTCTACCAAAGGCAAACAAAGTCAATTAGAAGTTGAGGGCTTCCCCCACTACATTCTTAAATTCATATACAAATACGCTGCTCAGCAGAAAACATTATTCAGACTTCTTGCCCGAGAACACAGTTCTTACTTACAGATTACAGTGGTACCTCGGGTTACTGACGCTTCAGGTTACAGACACTTCAGGTTACAGACTCTGCTAACCCAGAAATAGTACCTCAGGTTAAGAACTTTGCTTCAGGATGAGAACAGAAATCGTGTGGCGGCAGTGGCAGGCCCCATTAGCTAAAGTGGTACCTCAGGTTAAGAACAGATTCAAGTTAAGAACGGACCCCCAGAACAAATTAAGTTCTTAACCCGAAGTACCACTGTACTGTTCTTTCAGCTTATTATTTGTTTTTTTGGCAGGGGCATATATGCAATTTCAATAGAAAAGCTGACTAGCGTATTCCAAAGCAGGATACAAGTTGGTGCTAGAAATATGGAAAACGGTATATTGACTTCATTCTGCAGTGGAATACTTTGAATAAAGCTGGCCAAGTTTATTTATAACAGACGAGAACCCTGCCTGCTTGCCTCCACATTTCCCTGTGGAGGCCTGAAGAAGCGACACTTTCTGCGGTTGGACGTCCTGTTGTGGCGAGTCATGCAAGTTCCCAACTTCCACTTAACTTGGAAATAAAAAAAATGTGGATGCGCAACCCCTTTTTGCCGCATCTTACTTAAATTGCAGGTGCTCCATTGGCTTTTAAAATTTCCCTAGCTTTTGTCACAGGGTTGCAATGCTATGTCAGATTAGAATTGCTGTGAAGGTCATGGGGACAGCAACTGTGTTCAAGTCAAGGTCTGACCATGGCTAGTTTGCTAAGCTGTTAAAAGCACCGAATCCATAAAAGTCTAAGCACCAAAGGGTGGTGGTGGTTGTTGGGGGGGGGGAAATGCTCTAAGTGCTACAGTTTATTAATAAAATTGCATTCCCCTCTCCCAGTGTGAGCTCTGCATGGCATTGTGTCAATTTGCCAAGATGACTTAGTTGTTTAAGGACAAGTGCTTCTGGACTTTTAAAGGATTAATGTAATGGTTCCTAGCTTTTATTGTCATTTTGGGTGCCTCTTTTAGTAGCCATAATTTTAATCTTATTTTGAAAAGATTAAGTCAGCCTTGTATTTAATATACTGCATGCAGTTGTAGTTCACATAATGAAATTTGTAAAATAAATACTTTAAATGTGGAAACAAACCCCATACAATTATAATAAAAGCAGATGCTTAAATATATGAGAGGGAACCTTGGCATAAAGTGAAGGCAAGCAACTCTATAACCAAAAGAACTGTTGCATGTAATTTTAATATATGGCTGCACATTTAAAACACATTGCTTTCCCCAAAGAATCCTTTGTATGACCTAAACTCTGTCTGCTGGCCTTACAAGTTTGTGATTAATAGAATAATATCCACATCTCGTATGATGTCTCTGTGAAACTCTTCTCTATTGTTTCTTCTCTTCTTTTTTCAGATGCTGTTTAAGATTCCTAAAAGTTTCTGGGCTTTTCATCTTTGTAGTTGTATGCTCTGTAAGTACTGGGTTTTCAAAGTTTCAGAGTAAATTGGTAGTACTTACCAAAGTTGAATCTGATAATACAATGGGACATACAGCAAAAACATTGCAGTGTGCTCTTGCTATAGTCAGCCAGCAGTGCCCATCTCTGTGATATTCCATTCAATTCCCCCTTTCCACCCACTCTTCCATTCTTCCCTGCCCTAGTCAGTCAACATTCCATCATTCCATGGAGACTGGGTATGCTCAGTTCTCATTGGTCTGTGCTTGGGTTTCTCCTTAGGGTTCTCCCCCCCCCACATCTGCAAAACTTGGGGTTTCCCCAAGCCTGTAAATGTTCTCTTTTGTGCATGGTTGGGGCTGTTTTGGCTATTCAAAGGCATCTGCACTCATCCTAAACATTGGAAGTAGGACCATGATTTTAAATAGGATATACCATGTCATATGAAACCTAGGAGCATGCCCATCTGTTCTTCACACTCCCAGCTGATGCTGGATAAGTGTTCCTTTACCAATGCAGTGCCCTTTCCCCTTGGCTTTCAGATCTCTCTGAACCGATGCAAGTTAAGATTAACCACACAGAAGAATTGGATGTCTCAATTCCCCTAAAGGCAGACAAGCTAAAATGGAGGTACCAAATGTGATGCCCTCCAGATGTTGTTGAACTCCAATTCCCCTCCCCTCCCAGCCAAGATGACCAACAATGAGGGATCATGGGAATTGTAGTCCAACATCATCTGGAGGGCACTGTGTTGGTTAACCCTGGTCTGAAACATCCTTTTAACTCTTTCCCCATAATTTATATCTTTCCAAACATCTGGTTTGGACTAGGGGATAGGGATGACAAGCTAAATTAGGCTGAAACATCCAGCAAGGGTAAACCTATGGTGACTTGGGTTGAATATACACACACATATAAAAAACCTGTTGCGAAAATTGTTTTTTTAAAAAAAGTTTTTAAAAATACATTGAATTTGCCGTAGCTCACTTCGCCATCTAGTGTCACATTTGTATATTGAGCTTTACAACACATTTAAAACGTTTTATTTGCAGCTGTATAGCTGAATCCCTGGTACAGGACAGTACAACTGATTAATTTAAAATGCATTTCAAAAGACTGAACTGCTAGATTCAACTGATACTTTATTAGATGTGTAAGTTAAGATAAATTTTCAAGTGACACAAGAGATTAGTTGCAAGTCAGTTCAGATGAGAATTACAAATACAAAAATAAATAAATCTGTATACAAAATGCAATATATAGTTCCCTCTCCTTTTCCTTTAAACATAGCATTAGGAACTTTATATGGATAATATCAAAATGGCTCTTCTAACTTCCTGTACTTTAATGTTACTAAGGGATTACAAAGGAAGGGAGAAAATGAGATCTGGGTGAGGAACCTAGGAGTGTTTTCATGCACGACACTGAAATCCACTTTGCTTTTCCGGATTCTGTCATTTGAACATAAAAACTTTATTGGCTAGAATATATAAAAATGACTCTCCTCTGCTTTTAATCCTTTGTTTGTAAGACTCATGTGTGAACTCAAGAGTGTGTATGCAAGAGGCTCAAAGGTGTTCTTGATGTTATATAGAAAGTTAACTAAGGATGATGATAAAAGTAAATAATGTGTGGAATCTTTCTTCATTCATATGCCAATTTGGTATGTATGGGTTGTACTTCTATTCAGAATAGACCCAGTGAAATTAACAGGCCCCAGTTAGTTCTATCTATTTATTTCAATAGGTCTTCTCTGAGTATTGGATACAATCTTGTAAGTTTGGGATGTAAGGCTAAGCAACAGGACCCTGACTTTAGGAGCTTATATTAAAAGCAACAACTCCATTTTGCAGGTCTTAACATTTTTAGAGGCAGTTTGTTTAACAGTTCGGCAGTCTCCCACATAACCATTTAATGTGCCCTCAGATTTTATTTAGCATTCACCCTGAAAATGGAGCACCTTGGCAGATGCTGGCTGTGTCACCTATGGACGTCTACAGTATCCTTTACCAATTACTTTTGTTGTTGTTTTTAAAACAAAACGGTGCAGCAGCTTAGTAACGAATCACTGACAGTAGGCTGATTTCAAGATGGTTGATACGAAATGGCTGACTCGTTGCTTGCTAAATTAAATCCTGACAGTGATTTATTTCTTGTGAGGCCCTGACGCTGCCTCGTGGGACCGCTTCTAAACCAGCAAATTAATTCATTTGCAAATCTGTTTCCCAAGTTTGCTATCCAAGTGATAATGAAGACTGCAAAGGTCTGTTTTTCTGTTATATCTCCTTTAGATGCCTCCTGCATCTCTGTGGGAAAGTAAAGTGGGTGAAAACTGAAGTGAAATTCCAGAAGTGTAAATTTTGTGAGGTTGTTTGTAAGTGTGGGTGAGAGCAACAAAACAAATGGGAACAGCATGCAGTTTTTGTCTGTGCTTTATATAACACTGGTTATTTTATCTTGAACAATGCTTTCTACCAGTTTTCTTGGGACAGATGTTAAGCTAACCAGAATCCTATGAAAGATGCTCCTGAATAGGCTATTCTCACATCAGGCACAGGATCTACATGGATACAGTCTCTGCATATGGGTTGACTACTGGTGGCAGGGCTGCCATTGCTAAGTCGTGGTGGATGATGGGGAAAAAGAAGAGAGTTTGTGCACATCCCGGAGGCTGAACAGTAATGGGGAACTGGGACAGCCAAGCCATGAAACACATGTGTTGAATCTGTGTAGTGCCTTCTAATGATTTGTTTGGAATACTGGCTTCCCCCCCTTGGCTGCTGGATCCAGTGACTTGGATGTGTGGTCAACATGGCACTGTAAAGTTTATCCCTCTTCCTCCTTGCCCCTTCACTCACTAATTAGCAATGGCAACCTGCCAGTCTGATAGGAATCTGAGCAGGCTGTGGTGGGGCTGGTGCAGGACCCAAATCCAGTTTTGACATGTGAGAGGGCAAGTTCATAAGCATACTGAATGTCTTCATTTTGAACAAAAGTGTTTTGTAAAGTTAGGCCCACAGGGGACAGGCTTCCTCTCGATACAGTGTTCTATACTGAGTTTTGCTGTCTTCCACCCTACCTTGTGTTCCCCATAAAGTCTGAGGATCTGACGCATCCCTCCATCGGAGCCAACTCCTAGGGGTCGAGGTCCCTTCACCCTCTCATGAAATATTTGAGGTCCAACCCCCACTAATGGGCTTTGCCATTCAAATGGTGTTCATGTGCCATGCTTTTGTGATTGATTATGTGATGTGGGGCTTACCTGCCCCACCCCCAATATTCATGTTGGCATCCCAGCATTCCTCTATGCTAAACCAACAGTTTCTTTCACTCATAACTAATCCTCCCCATACATACTTTTAATGTTATTGTTTCTCCCTCTTCTTCTGTTTTGTGAATTAGTGTGGTTGGGTAGTTGAATTGATGAAGCCAATATCCCTGTGCTACATAAAGGAATAAGGGATTCGGATGGCGCTGTGGGTTAAACCACAGAGCCTAGGACTTGCCGATCAGAAGGTTGGCGGTTTGAACCCCCACGATGGGGTGAGCTCCCGTTGCTCGGTCCCTGCTCCTGCCAACCTTGCAGTTCGAAAGCACGTCAAAGTGCAAGTGGATAAAGAGGTACTGCTCCAGCAGGAAGGTAAATGGCATTTCCGTGCGCTGCTCTGGTTTCGCCAGAAGCGGCTTAGTCATGCTGGCCACATGACCTGGAAGCTGTATGCCGGCTCCCATGGCCAGTAAAGCAAGATCAGCGCCGCAACCCCAGAGTTGGCCACAACTGGACCTAATGGTCAGGGGTCGCTTTACCTTTACATAAAGGAATGGTGAGAATAATTCAGAGAGGTGGAACCGTCAAAGAGTCTTATGACACCTTAAAGGCTAACATGGCTTGTGGGCTTCCCACAGGCATCTGATTGGCCACTGTGAGAACAGGATCCTGGGTCCGGTAGGCCATTGACCTGATCCAGCAGGCTCTTTTTATGTTCTTATATGGATGCTCTAAGACATGTTATTATGGCATAAGCATCCAGGGACTTCTGTAATAAAGTTTGTTAGTGGTGTCAACAAATCACTTCATTGCTTTAGCTTCAACTGACCAACATCGCTACCGCTCTCAGAATGGTTACATACAGAGAGATGTGTTGGCTGAACATTCATTTTTAAAAAAATGTTTGCTAATCACTGTTCTGTTTTTAACCGAGAGTGATCTTCTGGAACATTTCCCTTCAGCCAGCATCACTGTGGGAGATGGTCCATTTGTGCCATGATTAATCTGGCACGGCATCAAATCACCTTGTTCCCATCTTCTCCTCCCTCCCCCCACTATTATCAATCTTCATTGATTTGCCATCCCTTTAATGCATGCTTGGTCCTCTGTGCTGAGGTGGCTTGGCTGCTGCTCTCCAATGTGAAGCCAGCCAGCCAGCCATGCCTCCTCCGACTCTGGCCTACAAATGCTACCTTGAACCGATGGGAATTTTCCATGTCTATTAAGATTTTGCTCTGAATCTATTTTGATCGCAAATGCATTTGAGTTCCACCTTGGCAGTGATTCAAATTAAATAGCTTTAGTGTAATTTTCTGAAATGGCGAGGTTGCTGTTGTTCCTCTTTTCATCTGTGACTTATTGGCTTAAAAGCTCAAAGACTTTATGATGGGAAGTGTTTGGTTCCAGTGGGCACAATTGCAAGAAAACGCTTTTACTGGACAGAGAGCTTGCACTAGGAGTGTTATTTGTAAAGTATTTTTGGACAGATCAATCCAAGTATCTATGATGAACATGAAGCACCAGTAACTGAGAAAGGAAGCATCTCTGAGAATTGGAAGGATATCCCAATTCTCCCCTTTAGACAAGAGCAGATTTTCCCTCACATAGGGCCACCAGGATATAATCACCTGATAATCCTCAGTGATCTCAGGGCTGGTAGATTTAAAATCACCACCAGTGCCTCAAATGCTTTGGGCAAATGAATTAGAGGAGACTGTAAAATATGTCTGCTTTCTGCCATAATGAAAGCAATTTTTAGTTTTATTGGCTTGTTCGGAATTACTTGGTCTACTTTCCTATCCATTACCGCACTTCCTTTCATGCTGTGTCCCTAATAACTTCTGCTCTAATCTATGCTAAATTATAATATTTTATGCAGGCAAATGGAGGACCCAGGGCTGGAACAAGCCAAATTGCCATATTAGAAATAGACTCTCTGAAAAGAGAAGGTAATAAGGATTCTTGTTTGTTCATAAGGCCTGACTGTATGTGCAGACTTACAGGCTTGTTTGCAGGGTTAGGGATTCTGCTTTTTGCAGTCTGTATGTTAAGCAAATAAATGCTAGCCTTCAGGGATGGGGCTGTTTGTTCCACTTCTATATGCACTTAGTGAACCTACCTTGATTGTCTGAAAAGCCCTCTTGTACACAATCACCATACACAGTGATGCATGCATAGGTTGTATCCAGTCCATCAGCTGAATATGTCAAAGTAAAGGTGCAGGGACACCATGTAGGATCCTGTTCCCTCCCTCCATGTGTGAAGGTCTGAGAGGAGCTTAAATATCTTGGGGTTATAAGGAAGCAGGACAATGGGGAATGCAAAGGTTATGTCTCATAGTGTCATGAATGCAAAACAATACATCGTTCACCTTTCTTTGTGCAAACCCTGCCTGAATAATTGTGCAGAATTACAATGTACTGAAAAGAAATAATTAGAGGTGCGGAAGAATTTGCATATGTATTTACACACAGAGAGATTGATGCTTTTGCACGAGCCACTTGCACGTGGAAGCTAGTTAAGCTTACCATAAGGCTTACCATATGTCAGGAATTTTCCTGACATGTCCTGGTTTCCGGGTGTAAAAATGGTGCCAGGGGGAATTTTGCCGAAGTGGCAAAATGCCAGGGAAAACCCAGATTATGGAAAAGCTCAACAACTTTGCAGGTAACAGGAATTTAACTTTTTGAACTATGGCAACCCTAAGCTTGTCTCATTTAACACTTAACCAATGGGCCTACTGGTTAAGCATTTCAAAGTAGGTCTGCAAAGGACAGACCATTTTATATGTGTTACAAGGTAAGAGCTTTCAGCTCACTCTGTATTGACCACTTTGTTTTATATGTGTAAGACATTGTGAAAATGAAGTTTGCTTTTCCTTCTGTAATTTTAAGTTTCCTTTGTTATGGTTTCTGAACGTGCCATTTGTGTAATTACAGGGTATATTTTAGTCATATTGTGAAAAAGGAAGCAGCTGTAATTATGTGCACCTGAAGCTTTTCGCAGATACAAATTATTGGCTGTACTCATAAAACTGGCTACAGGCTGTCAAAGTGTCCCAGGCCATTAGGTTAATTAATATAGGCCAGTGAACCATTCTGAAGCACAATTCAAAGTTGAGATAGGATTTGAACCGTGTAGTCTCCAACTCATCTGGCCCTGGAAAATATAGCAATTATTCCTACCCCTCTTAAATATTGCAAGATTAAACTTTTATAGTGGACAGTTTTTCAAAATGGGTATAATTATTACTGCCTGGCTGCATTCTTAATCTCTTTTTTATATAGCAATTCAATTTTTCAAAATGAAAATACATGACTACATCCACATCATACATTTAAAGTGCATAGCTTTATATAAAATGTGTGTGCATTATATATGCTTTAAATATACAGTCTAATTCTGTGCTCTACACTCTTCTGGTGGTACTTTTAAACAGATTTTATTGAATATAATGGAAAAGAGGTGACAAAAAAAATGATAATAACAGGATGATTTCCCACCATATTATTGTCCAAATAAGGACTCAGTGAAATTCAGACAGGACTGTTTAGAATTTATTGCTTTACTAATTTTCTCACCCAGGCTAACATCATGATTTTCATAGTGGATATTGTTTTATCTTTTTTGGCTTGAAGAAGCAAAATAAATAGCTTGAAAACTTTAAAAAGCATCGCTTACCAGCAATATAGCTCAATAAGGAAGAGACTGTTTTAAATTGCTTTTTGTCTCATTTAGACAACCTTGGGACATGCATCGTCAGACTCCACTCCACACAGCTGGTGGTTTTATTTTTGACATTTATATCCCACTTTTCACTCTCAGGAGCTTAAGGCCATGTTGACTGGGACTGGTGGGAGCTGGAGTTTGGGATGTTGGAGAATTCTGACAAAAATGGAAATGGGAGTGGAAATTGCCAGTGTTCACCTACTTGTCTCATGTATAGGATAGAAATGAATCTGGAGAATACGAGTGCTGTTCACAAACCCTCCAAGTGTCCCTATTTTCCAGGGATGTCCCTGATTTAGAGAAGCTGTCCCAGTTTCTGATTTGATCCTGGAATGTCCCACTTTTCCGTAGCATGTCCCTCTTTTCATTGGAGATATGTTGGAGGCTATGGAGTTATCCAACCCCCAAGCCACCTAAAGGCAATCCTGTACAGTGGTACCTCGGGTTACATGTGCTTCAGGTTACAGACGCTTCAGGTTACAGACTCCACTAACCCAGAAATAGTTCCTCGTGTTAAGAACTTTGCTTCAGGATGAGAACAGAAATTGCGGCGCTGCAGCAGCAGGAGGCCCCATTAGCATTACAGTGGTGCTTCATGGACTGGTCAATAAGGTTTGCCATAGCATGTTTTTATATAGGCCTTTTAGGATGTTCTTATTTTGAATCCTTTGAAATGAGAGCTCTTTGGTTTTTCAATCTCTTAGCTACATAGGTATTCAAGCCATGTTGAATTAGTTGGCATTACTGTAGAATGCTGGCACTGCTGTTGTTTTTAATTGTGGCATCATGGATGAGATAATCCCCCAAAGGCTCTTCCCTTCAGAGACAAAATTGCAGTCCTTAACTGTCTTGCCAACAGCTATGAACTTCAGCAATATTCGCGATTCTGCCCTTCTAAAGGTAGAACTGGCAGGGCCCTTTGTGGCAGATGTGGCTGGTCGGCAACCAGAGGATTACGTTGTAGTTCAGATTGGACAGGTAGCAGACTCTGGTCCAAGAAGGAGACGTCAGCAGCAGGTAAAGTTCAAATACCCTGGACTGCTTTCATTTTTGGTCATAAGACAAAAGGAAATCATTCTTATTTCACTATTATGTTTAAACTCCCTTTGCAAGACAGTGCAGGACAGGTTGAAATCTATATCTATTTCAGAGGAAGGTTTGTGTGTTCTGTATCCAAGGTTTGTTTGTTTTTTGCTCACTAATCATGGACTGCTTGCACGAAACAAACAATGATCCCTGCTTTGGAGAGAATTCTAAGCCAGGGGTCATGCTTTTGTTTCTCCCACACACTAGCGAGGAGGAGTCAGTGACATAGCAGGGGGTGCACAGAGGTAGTTGCCCCAGGTGCAAGATTGTTAGGGGGCGCAAAATTTCAACACCCAGCGCTGCCTCTGTGCGCTTCTGTCGAAAATGGCTTCTCCGTGCAGACCAGGAAGTAGCTTCTCCAGACAACAGAACAACTCTTCTTCCTTTATCTCTGTGGCTGCAATCTCCTGGGTGATGTGGATGCTGTTAGGTAGTTGAATGTGCATGCACACCCTGTCCATTTCCCTCCCTCCCACCCTCTGTGTGCCCCTGGACATTAGCAACCCACGCTATGTCACTGGGAAGAGCAACGTAGCTGAGATTAGCACATTTGCAACAAGCCATTAACTATGGTCACATCTGCACACTATATGCCTAAAGCTCTCCTATGGCCGTTTGCCAGCCATGGCTTCCCCCAACAGATCCTGGGAACTGTACCTCATCACCATATTTGGCTTTGTTAAGATGTTGTTCTCCAGCCTAGTTCACTTCCAGGCTTGGGAAAAAGTTACTTACATGGTGTCAAGTTAAAACAGAGGAGGTCAGGGTTCATTCCTCTCCCCTGCCTGCTGCTTTTGTTATAAAAGGTAGACCTCACCCATGTTTTATAGAGCAGCAAGAAAACAGATGTTTAATGAATGTGCATAAGTGTTTGGCCCTTTGACATACTGTACCTTGTATCTCCCTTTGTGCTAACAATAATCCTTGTGATAGCACAAAAAGCTGAAAAGTGGTTGAAAAGTTCTCCGAAAGTGTCCATTTATAAAGAATCTCCGCCATCAAATTAGCAGCTCGTAAAAATACATTGTGGCAGTGGAAATCAAGCAACAGCATTAATCTCTAACTTATTCATGCTACGTCTTTTCTTTTTTTGCAGATCTTATACAATTGGACCCTGCCTTTAAATCTGAGAAAAAACGAACAAGTTATTGTGTCACGAACTTTTGAGATGTTAAGCAGGTTGGTTTGTGAATCCAGAAAAAAACACTTGATTTTTTTTTTAATGTTAATTTACTAGGTGCCCAAATCATGGAAACAGTGGGGGATATTCAGTTGTGGATCCCTGCTTGCACAATGGACTTCCTTATGTGGCAATCTGTTCTGCACCCCCAAAATCTGTTCTGGAGAGTTGGGGGATCATCATCCAGAGTAGATTGTAAGAAGTGTGAGAGGTTGAGGAAGAGAGGTACGGAAGGGGAATCTCACTGCATCTCACAGAGTGACATTGGATTTCACCCATGGGTCTTGCCTTTCACTTTTGCATAATACTACTGCACAGCCATAATATCCCATCCTATCATATGTACAGCAACTTTTCAGAGCAGGCTTCTTCAACCTCGGCCCTCCAGATGTTTTGAGACTACAATTCCCACCATCGCTAACCACTGGTCCTGCTAGCTAGGGATCATGGGAGTTGTAGGTCACAAACATCTGGAGGGCCCAGGTTGAGGAAGCCTGCTTCAGAGGGAATTCAGTCCAGGTAACCAGTTGTAGCAGAACCCTATCTTATGGGACCTTTCCTCCACTGTTCTTCCTCTTGGGAAGATGATTTGCCACCCAGGCACCTTCTTCTATTTCCCTAACCCAATAATAGCAAATGCTTCAGGTAAGAGAAAAAGAAAAGAAATCTATCTTCATGACTGATGCTTAAAGTGTATGTATGTGTTTGCATTTTCCATATGACTTCTATCCCACATTTGTGACTTTCAGAAGTTTTGTGTTCTGGACTAAGAGGTGTTTGCATCGTTTGTGAAAGTGAACTAAATCAAATTCTTAATATTTTATGATCTCAGTTTAAGTCATGATGTTGCCTGTAATAGCTTTGAGAAAGCTATCTGAAAGTAAAGGGTAAAAAAAAAGTGTTGTTTTTTTAAAAATATCTTTCAGCAGTATAGAAACATCCATAAGTATTCAAGCTTTTCTCCAGGAATTGGAAACCGTTCCTCTTTCCATGACTCATCAATATCTTCATGCAAATGTAGAGGCTCAAGTCACAATTGCTTCAGTCATTTTAGCAGGTGTTTATGTGCTCATCATATTTGAGGTAAGAAGATTTTTTTTAATATAAAAAAACTCCAAATAGTCGGGATGAGAAATAGGAAGAGAATTGTTTTGAATAGTTAATGCATTTCAGAAACACCAAGAAGAAAAGTCGCCTGTCAGTTCATTGCTACTAAGCACATCTACTGCGTTATATCGGGCTCAGTCAATTTTCATCGTAGCTCCAATTCAATTCCAGTAACCATTCAGTTTTTAAATCCGCCATTTCTATGGGATTTGAAACTTGAATGTAATATCAGGTCTCAATTCCATGACAAATTATGCTCAACTTAAAAAGCATCGATTGAGTCCCACACATCTTTGACAGGAACACAGTGACTAAATAAGAATTTGCTTAAACACCTCTGCCTGCTTATAGTCATGCTGGAATCTGTTTTGGTTTTTAGTTCTGTGGTCTAAACCACTGAGCCTCTTGGGCATGCTGATCAGAAGGTCAGCAGTTCGAATCCCCACGCCGGGGTGAGCTCCTGTTGCTCAGTCCCAGCTCCTGCCAACCTAGCAGTTCAAAAGCATGTCTAAGTGCAAGTAGATAAATAGGTACTGCTCCGGCAGGAAGGTAAATGGTGTTTCCATGTGCTACTCTGGTTTGCCAGAAGCGGCTTAGTCATGCTGGCCACATGACCTGGTAGCTGTACGCCGGATCCCTGGGCCTATAGAGCGAGATGAGCGCCGCAACCCCAAAGTCGTCCACAACTGGACCTAACGGTCAGGGGTCCCTTTACCGTTACCTTTTATGGATCAGAAGGGTGTCAAAGTTGTATTGCAAGTCCGTGAGGAGAGCAAGTGAAGATACTTGCCTCAAGAAACCATGTTGCTTGTGCCTTCCCTCTTTGCTCATAGTATGTCATAATCTACTTGATGTAGGGAGCTATGGCTTTCCTCTGGTACCTGCATGAGGCTTGAAGCTGAGGTATCCAGAGCACAGATTTCCATTTTGAACACTTCTCCATCAAGGCAGGACAAGTAGATCAGGGATAGCCAACATGGTGACCTCCAGAAATTGTGGGACTACACATCCCATCATCCCAACTAGCATGGCCAATGTACAGATATTATTTAATGATTTAAATACCGCTATAACATAAGGAGAAGAAATCAAAGCAGTTCACAGCAGTAATACATAAAGCATGCATAAAAACCATACAAAAAAAGAGGGTAAAAACAGACACCATTTAACCATTGTGGATTATGGGAATTGTAGTCCCATAACTCAGTTAGCTCAGTTGGTTAGAGTGTGGCGCTGATAACGCCAAGGCCGTGAGTTTGGTTCCCATATGGGCCACCTGCGTATTCCTCCATTGGAGGGGTTTGAACCAGATGACCCTTGGGGTCTCTTCCAGTGCCACAATTCGATGATATGGAGGGGACCATGTTGGCCAGCCCTGCAGTACAGCATAAGCGGGAGGATACTGCAAGGCTTGACTAGGCTTTTAGGAAGCTGTGTGAAGATGAAGTACCCATCAGTATCTGGGAAACAACTGTGGGAGAAGGCTTGTTTCTTTGTCTTGCTTGTGGGCTTCTCCTAGGACTGAGGAACCTCTGGCTCTCCCTGTATTGTTGGAATACAACTCCCATCATCGTTGATCATTGGCCATGCTGTCCAAGGCTGATGGGAAGTGGAGTCCAACAACGTCTGGAGGGATGCAGCTTCCCTATCCCTGCTGTGGGTGTTTGAATATCTGCTGTGGAGTATAGGATGCTGGCCTTTTGTTTCATTACCACAATAAGGGTAGATCTTCTGCTAAATGCACCTGCGGGCCGAAATGAAATAAATGGGTAACTGGCCAGAATCTGCCAAAATTGGCCCCCTGAACAGTAGTAAAGCAGGGCCTGGTTTCTTTTTTGGTTTCAAAATTAAAATCTCCTCCTTCAACTCTGTACAGGACAGTGGTACCTCGGGTAACATATGCTTCAGGTTACAGATGTTTCAGGTTACAGACTCTGCTAACCCAGAAATAGTGCCTTGGGTTAAGAACTTTGCTTCAGGATGAGAACAGAAATCATGCGGCAGTGGTGAAGTGGCGGCAGCGGGATGCCCCATTAGCTAAAGTGGTGCTTCAGGTTAAGAACAGTTTCAGGTTAAGAACAGACCTCCAGAACGAATTAAGTTCTTAACCCGAGGTACCACTGTACCCTTTTGGCTGAAGAGACTTTGGAAAACACAGAATCTGGTCCCTGTACTATGAGAGGTATTTGGATTACAGGGGCAGCAGGGGATGGGAATGTTAAATTAGTTGATGCTGTTTCACTTATACCTACCTTCCTTCCTACCTACCTACCTACTGCCCCTCTAAGTTTTACATTCCCTCTCCCTGCCCCGGTTGTGTTATTCTTTGTCTGGGCACTTCACAACTTTTTCAGCAGCCCATCCTCCTGACTCTATAAGTAGATGCAAGATTTTTCTGCTCTATAATTAGGATGGCAGCCCTGACTTGGGCTGAAAATTCAGAATGCATTTAACCACTGGGTGGCGCTGCTTGCTGTTCTTAAATCTTGGATGCTGCTTTCAGATCTCACTGTAAGCTTTAGCCCAGCTTTCTCACACAGAGGCTGTTGTTTTCTGGCAATAATCAGCGAGGTGCCATTTCTTTGTGCTGGGAAGCTGAAAACCAACTTTCAAGAGTGTCCCATTTTTATATCTTCTTCTGCCTTATAAAATATTGAAAAGGGCCACGTTTCAATATGAGCTGTGCTCGTATCAAAACGTGACCCGTCTTGCATCATATTTGCGTTTTCTTGTTCTGATGGAGGCAGCTGTGGAATATTAGGCTGGGTTAATTGAATGCTACTGTACTGCTTCCAGCCTGCCCAAGGCTGCCTAGGGGAAAGGGAGCTGCAAAGTCTTAAAAACGTAACAAAGCGCAGGAACACTCTTCGGCCCATGCACTTGCATGTGCATATGCATATGTATCCATGCTTGTGTGGTATTCATTCCCATGCATCCAAACTTTCAGAACTTGTTTATTTGGCAGCATAGGTTTTCTGGGGTAGAAGAATAAATGGTAGTAAAATGAATAGCTGCGGAGCAAATGAGATGATAAAGGACTTAACAATAAAGCTAAAAGGTACATAGGCAAACTGGTTGAATTGAAGAAAGGCAATACATTAAAAAAACAGAGAGCAGGCATTTCATGTAAAGCTGAATATGAGAGAGAACAACGTTGCATCTGTTGTAGGACACACAGCATTCCAAAGGAACTACTAAAATTGTGTGCCTTGATGATACAGATTAATTAAATACAGATGTTTAGCTTTTTGAAACCCTGCTGTTGTTGTTTTTTGCCAAAGATGCATACTTGGTATGTAGCCATGCTTGATGTATTTTAAAACATTTTTTTTTGGGGGGGGGAGTGAGGTTGGGGTTGCTTTTTTAAATTTAGGTCCTCTATTTTCATTTATTAGAAGCAGTTTTATTTTGCAGTTTCTTTGAATACCCTTCCTTGTAGCTTGGATCTTGGCCAGCTTGTATTTTTCTGTCCACTCTTGCTTACAAGTGCAGCCAGCTGAGTTTTGACCCAGAAGTGTTTCTGTAGCTTAGACTACCCATAGCAGAAAAACACAAAACAAAACAAACAAAACTGAAGTGCCAGTTCAGCTTTATATACTGGCCTGTTTGTCACAAACAGTTGTGCTTTTATTGAAGTGGCTCTGACAGAACAAGGGTTCCCCCCACCACCAAATATGGTAGACCTGAACAACTTGTTTTACCAACCCAACTGCAGCCAAGGATTTTGGCTCACCAGGTGATTGACAATTCAGGGAAGGGCTGCAGCTCAGTGGTAGGGCAGCTGCTTTGCATGCAGAAGGTCCCAGGTTCAACCCCTGACAGTTCCAGGTAGAACTGGGAATGTCCCTTGCCTGAAACCCAGGAGAGTCACTGTCAGTGCAGAAGGTATTTGGGTGGACCTGGTCCAATTGACTCAGTATAAGAGTCAGTTAAGCTGAGGCTCCAGTACTTTGGCCACCTCATGAGAAGAGAAGACTCCCTGGAAAAGACCCTGGTGTTGGGAAAGATGGAGGGCACAAGGAGAAGGGGACGACAGAGGATGAGATGGTTGGACAGTGGTCTCGAAGCTACCAGCATGAGTGACCAAACTGCAGGAGGCAGTGGAAGACAGGAGTGCCTGGCGTGCTCTGGTCCATGGGGTCACGAAGAGTCGAACATGACTAAACGACTAAACAACAACAAAGGCACATTCCTCTTTCTCCTCCTTCCCACCCCCCAACCCTAGGCCTTTCATCAGCTGCCTCATGTGGGTAGTAGATTGCCTGTTATATAAACCAGAAATATGGTGATTGACAGTGCTTTTTTCTGGGGGGCGCAAGGGTACACATTCCCCAAACATTTGTGAATCTAAGTTTGGCCTCATTGAGAGGCAGTATTTCAATATGAGTAGGAAAATGAAATTACCCCTAAACATTTTTGTAGAAGAAAAGCACTGATGATTGGTAGAATGAGGATTGACAGCCTAGTTCAGGCTTCCTCAACCTTGGCCTTCCAGATGTTTTGAGACTACAATTCCCATCATCCCTGACCACTGGTCCTGCTAGCTAGGGATCATGGGAGTTGTAGGTCAAAAACATCGGAAGGGCCGAGGTTGAGGAAGCCTGGCCTAGTTGGATGGAGCTGCAGCAATAGCCTCCCAGCAGGAGTGTTGCTGAGTTTGGGACTGTGTGAGCACACCAGCAGAGCCAATCTGGCGCTTGTTCAGGGGCACTTGTTCTACCCCCCCAACCCTTTGTCAGGAGCTCGTCCTACTCTTGAGTAGGACCCTGGCAGAGACACATGCCCGACTGGCATGTTCTCTCCCTCCTGGTCTTTCGTTTGGGAGCTTCAAAAGCTTTCTTTTGCCTGAACATCACAGCGACTGATGCCAACAGGCATCGGCACACTTAGGGATCTGCAGAGTCTGTGCAGTTTGCGTAACAGACCTCAGCAACTCAGCACTTTGGCTAATCTATTCTATTTACATATAAACACACATGGAGCACTGCAACATGGCTTCCTCTCTCTCTAGCATCAGACAGCAAAGAGAAAGAACAAAGGACAATAGTCCCATTTCACAGAACACAGTAACATAAACATCTTGTCTCCGTCACTTCCCACTTTGTGGAGTCAAAACATACACCGTCATGTGATAGACAAAAATCCCATGACTGCAATAATGGAGCAGGAATTCTAACATCCTTGCTCCTCCTGGAAAGTGACAGCAGTGCAGCTGCCAGAGTCTGCTGCCCCATTGGATGAGCTTCTCTTGGTGAAGAGAAACTTCATCAGTCAAACTTTGGAGTAAATCCCATGAACCAAGTCTCTCCAGCAGAACTGTTACTGATCACAAGCAGGGCTGCCTAGCTATTTTTTCAGCTGGATGTTGCTCAAATGTTCACCGATGAAATTCTCCTTTAACAGGTTTTGTTTGTGCTCCTGTTGCAAGCAAATGAAACTTTGGGTTCTGAATGTCTGATGATAGCTCTGAATGAGTCTGAAAATCGGTTTTTCCTCAAGATATATTTGGCTAGTGAGACTTGCTTCTCTTCCCCCCCTAAGGTTCGCCTCCTTTGTCCAAAGCAATCTGAAGCTGCAATATTGACTATATCATGAAGTAGTGTTCTATTTATGTGGAATTTGGTGGGTTGAGCCTGCTTTATGGAGATGAGTTGAACATAATTGTCAGTTCCTCTGTTGAACCAGTGCTTTTACAATCTGTTGTAAATGAAGTAAAACTCCCTTATGGATTTGGAAGGGTTTTGCATTCTTGCAATTAATCTTTTTCACTATTGCATAGTAACCTCGTAATGTTTTAGATCTGGGATTATGATCACTCTTAAGAGGGATCACCAACCCTATGAGTGGCATTTACAGCACTTTCTCAAAATTCAAAATGTGCCTACTGGTCCAAAAAGGTTCACAACCCCTGGGATATAATATGACAGTCCATTGAACAGTGCAATGAGGTGAAGAAGATTCTCTGGAAGAATTTTTACCAACTTGCTTTAGATTGTTGCAGAGTATAATCAAAATATGTTCAGTTTGTGGTTTCTGTGTGGCAACTGGTAAACTGGTCATTCACATTATTTGACTGTTGTTGTTGTTGGGGACAGTATCTTTCAGCCTTCAAATGTCAGAGTGAACAGGAGTGATTTTTTAATTGCTCCTGAAAGTCAATAATGATGGAGGCGGATGTCGCTCATCAGGGAGGGCATTCTACAAATGGGGAACTGCCACTGAAAAGACCCTGCCATGGGTCAAGGCCAACCAGGGATTTGTAGGACCCATAAATTATTGCTGCAGTTTTAAGCAAGGGTTCTAGGAAGCAGGGACTCAGCTACCTTAGTCAAAAAAGTGTTTTGAATGTGTTATAAACATGCAACACCAGATGACGCTGTAGAGCAGAAAACTCCATGCGATTTTACATGGCGCTTCCCCCCTTTTGTTATAACAATTTAATTTCTAGCTGTTTCCCCCCCTGTGTGTAGATCCACCCTAAGTCACACTGAATTCATTGGCCACATTATTATTGCTCACAAGTCTCATTTCCTTCAGTGGTATTTCCAAAGCAACATTCACAGGATAGTTCCATAGGCTGGTCAGGACATGTTTCTGCTTCGTATATGTGAGCTATAAGAACTTTGGCTCTTTGGGGCACAAATTGACATTATTAACCTTCACTTTTTGTTCCATTAAACTTCTTTTTAGCACATACATTGCACTCGGAATGTGACAAACCTTTGCCATCTCTGCATTTTTCTTCAGACAGAGGTTTGACTGATATTGAGTGTGAGTAACTTGGTATGAATTCTGAGCAGGAATTTAAATTCTCTAGATGGAATACATCTATGGTTCTTTGTTTAAGAATTGCTCAAGTCTTGCTTATTTTTGTCCCCCCCCTCAACAATCAATTGAATGCATTCTTACTTGTTAAAAGGGACCCCGACCATTAGGTCCAGTTGCTGACGACTCTGGGGTTGCGGTGCTCATCTCACTTTATCGGCCGAGGGAGCTGGCATACAGCTTCCGGGTCATGTGGCCAGCATGACTAAGCCGCTTCTGGCGAACCAGAGCAGCGCACGGAAACACCGTTTACCTTCCTGCCGGAGCAGTACCTATTTATCTACTTGCACTTTGACGTGCTTTCGAACTGCTAGGTTGGCAGGAGCAGGGACCAAGCAACGGGAGCTCACCCCGTCACAGGGATTCGAACCGCGACCTTCTGATTGGCAAGTCCTAGGCTCTGTGGTTTAACCCATAGCACCACTCGCCTCCATTCTTACTTGTTAGTCAGTCCCAATGGGCTCAATGGGGCTTATTCCCGAGAAAATATGTTTTCTGTGAATTCTGTTAGAAAGATAAATTTCTATCAGAGCTTCAGTCATTAGATTTCCTGAATAAATTAAGTTATAAAGAATAAACCTTGAGGGATCAGCTGCTTTTTTCTCTACGGTGAAATAGCATTGAACAAACATAAAATGTATAGAATGTAAGCTGACATTGTTGGTTTAGATATTTCTGTCCTGTTTGCTTAGTCCTCTATAATTTTTTTCCAGTTTTTTTTAAATCATTACACACCTACCAGAGACCAGTTCTGCTTTGGCTTTTTGTAGGCTCATTCTCACAGAAAGGGCTTTATGTGAGTGTATTTGTGAGAGGGGTAATTTTTTTTTTTTAATATACAGCAGTGGTTCTCAAACTTTTTTCCTCTGAGCCACAGTTTCAGAATAAAAATTTGCTTGCACCACACCATTTTTTTTTATTGATAAGAAATACATTGGAAAAGAAAAAAAGAAACAACTAGCAGTGCTCGTTTATATCACAGAACACAACTACTTTATAATACGATTGTGGAACATCCATAATATGGGTCATGGGACACGGTCACAACACAAGAAAATATATTGTCTGGGCAACTGAATAATACTAACTGTACTTTGCAGTACAGCACAGGAAGTTAGGGAGACTCACACTATTATCTAAATGAGTGATAACACTGTCTTTTATGCTGTGTGGTGAATACAGTGCTAGAACATATGGAAATCCACCCCCCCTTTGTTTTCTGTGGCTGCAGTATTTGTAAAAAGTAACAGAAGAAGTAAACAAAATATGTTTCCGAGTGAGCTCAAGGGGTTCCCAACATTTGCCCAAAATTCAGCCCAAAGTGTCAGCTTGGTAATACTTCAACTCAGCCTTGTAGGTATACTGCAGTGATCTTCAGTTAATATAAATACTGCATAGATGTTATTACTGCCTAGAAAATTGTTTTTGTTTGTTTGTGTGGGATCTCAATTTTTTGTTTGAAAAGGGCTCTGTATTTATATGAGTACTGTACATGAAACCCTTGTCAGAGCAAAACAACGGGATCGTCTCAGGTTTTGTTTCTATGACTACTTTCTCAAGAGTACCTCTTTTGTGTTTGGGGTCATCCACTTAGGTTGTTTTATTTATTTATTTCCTGGGACATGTCTTAAGGTACTTTTATATACCATGCTCCACTGCTTGTAATAGAGAAACAAAATGAATAAAACATAGTATGTTATTTATTCATACTCTACCAAAAGAAGCCTAATACGATGTTCATTAGAAAATGTTCTCTATGAATAGGCTTGCCATATTCCCCAAAGTGAAAATCTGGACAAAGTTGTTGAACTTTTATTTTTTAGGAACATCTCACAAAAAAGTAAGTTTTGGGGCTTTGGGGAGATTTCTCAATTGCCCTATTTGTCATACGTCCGGGTTTTCCGCCTGGACGCCATTTTTCAGCTCGATTCCCAGATGTGTCCGGGGAAACCTGGATGTATGGCAGCCTTATCTATATCTGCCTGAGGCAAAGAACAGCAAGGCAACTAGGCTAGCAGTTGACTTTTACTTCAACTGGCGATTGGACAGAGTGCTCCACCATGACTGAAGAAACCAGTCTAGCTTAGTGGGTCTGGTGGTACACACAGTTCCTTTCTGCTAACATCCTGGTGTTGCTCCCTGCCCCCTAGTATTTGCTGCCTGAAGCTGCTGCACTCTGTTTAACAGTAGGGCTGGCGCTGTTAATTTCCTCATTAAGTACAGTGGTACTTCGGGTTACAGATGCTTCAGGTTACCAGCTAACCCAGAAATAGTACCTTGGGTTAAGAACTTTGCTTCAGGATGAGAACAGAACTCACTCGCCGGTGGCGCGGCGGCAGCGAGATGCCCCATTAGCTATAAGTGGTACCTCAGGTTAAGAACAGTTCCAGGTTAAGAACGGACCTCCAGAACGAATTAAATTCTTAACCCGAGGTACCACTGTAAATGGATATAGGGTAGAAAATTGAAAAAGAGCAAACAGGAGAACTTTCCTTAAATGCTAATTGTCAAAAATCCATTGAACCTCTTGCATTACTTTCTCTTTAGCAATGGCAAATGCAATCATAAATGAAGGGGAAATGTTCTTTTTAAAATCGCCTTCTGGATTATCTCATATATCTCAGAGTACTGGTGCTTATGTAGTCAAAATGGAATAATCCATGTTCAAGTACACTATATGCCACAATGTGTAACATTTTTTCAGTTTTGTTGCTATCAGCAACTGTTTTGACCCCTTCTGGTGTCCTCTGCCAGATGGCACAGTATAGCATACTTCTTCAACATAGTGCAGACTTAAAGCATAAATTCAGAAATCAGCAATCAACTTCCTTATAGTTGTTAGTCTTTGAATAAAAAACTGAGTGGACTATCAAAAACATATATTTTCTGGATTTGGGTTGGGAAGGCATTCATTGTTTTAAATTATGAGACTATTTTTGGTTTGGTTCTTAAACAGCCCTTTATCACCTGGGACTCCCCAGTGCCACAGCCTTAGCACTATGAATTTTAGAATGAAACATCCCCAACATTGTATGGAATTGTCTAACAAAATCCACTCAAGCTCTTTCTCCAAAGCAGTAGGAAGCTGATTCTCGATATCTGAATTTCTGCTTCAGTCTGTCCTATTTTTTTTAGAAACTATGTAATCCCACACTGTCTGGCAGAAGTCACCAGAAAAGAATAAATTAGCTGCTGATAACAAAACACTGAAAAACTTTACATAGAGCAGACAAAACAACAACCGCACAGTAGCTTTCAGATATGTGAAATCTTACCTTACTGCAAGTGATTTGTGGCATGTTAAATATCCATTTCAAATCCCTCAGAAGGCCTTGTGAGAAGATGTTTCTTCATCTCAGAGAATTTCGCTTGAGGAGAAGTTTAAAAGTAGATCTTTACAGTGTTTTTTTTACAATGAAAGAACGAGCTGTTGATGGTTATCCTAGGTAAAGGTAAAGGGACCCCTGACCATTAGGTCCAGTCGTGGCCAACTCTGGGGTTGCGGCGCTCATCTCACTTTATTGGCCGAGGGAGCTGGCGTACAGCTTCTGGGTCATGTGGCCAGCATGACTAAGCCGCTTCTGGCAAACCAGAGCAGCGCATGGAAACGCCGTTTACCTTCCCACCGGAGTGGTACCTATTTATCTACTTGCACTTTGACATGCTTTCGAACTGCTAGGTTGGCAGGAGCAGGGACCGAGCAACAGGAGCTCACCCCGTCGCGGGGATTCGAACCGCCAACCTTCTGATCGGCAAGTCCTAGGCTCTGTGATTTAACCCACAGTGCCACCTGCGTCCCGATGGTTATCCTAGACAATCCAAATACCAGTGAATTCTGAAATAGCAAAGGAAATGCTGTGGATAGCGTAAGATGTCTTACACCATATCTTGATCATTATGTTACTGCCATACTAAGTCAAACCCTTGGTTCATCTAGTTTGGTATTGTGTGTAAGTTTGCTCAGCCTCCCCTGTGAGATGGCAGTTGCAGCACAGCACTGCCCTGCTGCCATTGCCAGGATCCTTGAGCCAGTTCTCAATGCCCAGTGGGAGATGTCCCAACCTCTCCCTCTGGCCATGGACATTTGAATTTGGCCTGCCTGCAAACTGGCCAATTGCAGGAGGGTCTTGAGGCAGGTTTTGGATGGGTACAGCTGACTGGGACTCCTGCTGTGGAGCCTTCACTCAGGTGCATTCCATGGGCTTAAATAAGACCACCTCCTGGACCGGGCAGCACAGTTGTCTTTGGATCTCCCAGCCACCCTCCTTGGCTATATGGCTCACACCACTCACTATTGAGGGTGTTGCCTTTGGTATGACCTTGCTATGGAACTTTCGGTCGCTGTATTTGGGGCCAGGGAGCAATTTGTTCCCCATACTAACTTGAGTTGACAGGGTTCATGAGCCCATGGAGGGAGCTTGTGGTGCACAACAGACTGGTGCTATGCATGTATATACAAGTGCAAAGAGCCATGGCCATTATGTGTATTGGTGTTTGGGGGGCAGAGATAACCCCTACAATGCTTTTTGTACCCATGCTTGTGTGTGTAATGAGTTTAGGGAGTCTGTGTTGTGTTCAGCTGCTCATTCTGTGATGGGTCTCTGTCTAAGATTAAAATGGAATACTGCTGAAATCTGAATTCAGATAAAACGAGCAGCAGAAGCTAAACCTTTTATCAAGTTTTCACCCTATTGTGACAGAAACAAAAAAAAGAGTCACAGGGGTTGCTTTATTACTTTCCGTTCAGCCACAGACATTCTAATGAAATTAGCAGTGAATGAGCTTTTGTGGAATGATGCTTTCATCAGAAAATAAATCTGAGTAATATTTTAAGTATTGCTAACTCATTTGAAGGTGATTCGGTGATAACAGTAAATTCTTTCAATTATATTAAACCTTTTGCAATTGCATTTCGTTTAATGAAATTACCCACTTGATGGCTAAAGAAGAAGAAGAAGAAGATTGTTTGTAGAACCAATCTTGTGGACATCCTTAATCAAGTTGGCATGGAGGCCTTAAACATTTATTGAGATATTCCATCTTGCCACTTCCCTCTTAAATATTTGCAAACAGGCGGCAAAGTAATGAAAACTGAATGAAATGCTTTATCTTGGTTTCCACAGGGGGAACATCTATGTAAAAGTGATGCGATTGTTGCAATTACAACACTCCAGCCACTAGAATGTGGTTGTGAGAGAGGAAATTGTGTCTCCCCACAATTCAAGGTTTTGTCAAAAGTAGGGGGATTTGACATTCTTCCAATGTGGGGACAAAATGTGCATGTCCTTGTAGATCGAAGGATGAAACCCTGAAGCATGGCACACCTAAATTAAGCTTCCTCTCTCACGACTTCGTTTGAACTCTGAAGCATGGCACACCTAAATTAAGCTTCCTCTCTCACGACTTCGTTTGAACTCAATTGGTTACTAGTTAGTAAATTAAATTGTAAACATGAACCCTAAGCTACCAAACAGGTGATTCAGGGTCCTCAGGGTGGGGCTGCATGTTGAAGTGGGTGTGGCCAAAGCATTAAAACAGGTGTGGCCAAAGTGTAAAAGCAGGCAGTAGAACCCTTCCAGATGGACTTATGGACCAGTCACTTCTGATGTTGACGTGCCAGTATTTGCTTTGAAGACGTCTCTAAGCAGTGTGTTCAAAGGACCAAGAAGGGAAGATGTCACTAGATCTTTACATCATACGGAATAAGACTTAAAAGGACAACAACTGGACTAATAGGGTTGGTCCCTCCTGTTGTTGCAGATTGTTCACAGGACATTAGCAGCAATGCTGGGCTCCCTGGCTGCCTTAGCTGCCCTTGCTGTGATCGGTGATGTAAGTAGCAAAATCTCATATGTTCCTTTTACAAACTCCCAATTCCTAAATCCACTTACAACCTTGCCACGATCAGCAGCCGTCTTTGGAGGGAAGAAAACATTTCAGTGAAAGTGTCTATAGTCATCCACACTATTTAGCGTAGGCACAAAATGGCTTGTGTTGTGTGTTTGCATGTGTGAATAGGACAGGGACCCTGAGAGTTCTTTGCAGGTGTAAGAACTACACACACACACACACACACACACACACACTTATAGTTATATAGTTCTTAAGTGTGCCATCTATATATATATGATTGCCTCATATAGATGACACACTTAAGACGGCTTCCTAAAGTCAATCTTCATTTGATGTACAATGCATAATGATGGGACATAGGAGGAAAGCATCTGAGATGTGCTGGCCACAAGCTGTTAAGGTCTTGATAGCCATGTGACAGTGGATAACTAATTTAGATTTCTTTAAGATGGGATTAGACAAATTCATTGTCAGGAGCTGGTGTCAGGCGCAGGTCAGCAATAAAATAATAAAACATCGGACGGCAGTGAAGTTAGCTCTTTATTTAAAGAAACAAAACAGCTCATCCCTAGTGGTCACAGCAACCTTTCCCAGTAGGACTTGCCCCAATGAGGCAGCTGCAAGGACTGAAGGCCCTCACTTTCCCACTGCTCTCTAAGGCTTTCCCCCTGGTTAATTCCCCAGCAGCCTAAGGCTTCATCATCTTGTCTCACGTTGCTCCACCCTCTTCATTTCTCTCTGTGTTCTGTGAGACTCGCGGGGACAGGGGGGGTGGGGAGATGGTTGCAGCAGGACAGGGAGACCCCTAGGATTCTTCAGCAGCCTGCCTCATCTCTGTCTCCTGAACCTCCTCCTCTCCTGCCTTTGAGTCTGGACTGCCCTCTGCCACAGCCTCTTCCTGCTCACTAAACCCTGTTGCCTCTTCAGTTTCTGACACCTCCTCCCCCTAGTCTGCTCCCTCTTTTCCCTCTGACCCTTCACTGCTGCCCAACCACCATTCCCCTGTCTCTGAGCCTTCTTCCCCAAGGGATCCCCAGCTGGTGCCTCCCACCTTTCTTCTGCATCCACCATGGCATTCATGGTGGATGAGGCTATCAATGCTCGTAATAGCTCTATAATACTTCCAGGCAGCATGCCTCAGAATTCCTGTTACTGGGTAACAAAACTGGAAGTCCACAACCTTCTGTCGGGTCACTGTAGGAAAGAGGATGCTAAACTAGAAAAGCCTTTGGTCTGATCCAGCAGGAGTGCTCTTATGTTCTTAACAATACCCTTTTGGTTGTGATTTTCTTCTTCCTCTTCACTATCTGTTCAGTTCTTTAAATTATTATAAACATTCTTAGCACAGCACAGCAGACAAATCCTTGCCAAATCAACATTGTTTTTAAGAAAAACTGTTCAGTTTTGTCTCTTGGTTCTTAAACTTGAAAGTTGTTTCTCCCTGAACTCCTTTTGAACTGTCCACAGAAAAAATCTGCACGATATTATCTTGTCAGCAAAACAGCAACTGAAGGAGCCCAGTATTTCAGTTTTCATTTATGTCTATAAAGGCGCAGTAAGGTGTAGAAAAACAAAAATAATAAGACAATCGAAAATGCTTAATGTAGGCACCTTGTAAACGAGCCCTTCAGGTTGTCTGCGTTTTACAGTGCCAACGGAGAAATTCTTGCAAAAAGACTAACTAATTTCCGTCAAAGTGCATTTTAATAGGTTTTTTTTTTAAAGAGTTTGCGTTTGCAGAGCTAATCGCTAGGTAGGAGATCTATGGGATTAAATGATAATTGCACTCTCTAATTGCAGAAGCCGAGCCTGGTCAAAGTAGTGGCATGGATTGATTATGAAACTCTGGCGCTTTTGTTCGGAATGGTAATTAAAAACTTCTATATATACACCTTATGCCTTAAGTGTTCTGGAATTATATCAAACTTAATTGTTGCTGAACGTTAAAAAATATGCTACATTTGAGAGCAGCTACAGTCATATTAGTTCCCTTTGAAGCTTTTCCAGTGTAGGAATTTGGAAATTTAATGCCTCTTAATGTGACTGGAAGCTTCTGGGCAAATTTAGGGTTGGCAGATTTTGAAATCATTTTGGTATCCTCCATTGGCTTTTGTGGTAGGAGAAATAATTTCATAATGCAGGGGAGCATGCATTCCAACAGATATGACGTCAAATTTTTGCTTTGTTAATACTGACCAGGGCTTTTTCCCCAGCCAGATCTCACCGATACTGAGTTCTGGCATCTCTTTGGTGTGTGTTCCAGCACCTCTGTAGCGTGGCAGCATGTTGGCACATCAGCACATCGCTGGGGGCTGTGCGACAGAAGCTGCGGGCGGCATGGTACTCTGTGTTGTGTGACAGAGGCTGCGGGTGGTATTGCAGAAGGCAGCATAAGGCTCCCCCCTTTAAAAAAAAGCTCAACAAGTTCTAGCACCTCTTTTTCTAGGAAAAAAAGCTCTGGTACTGACTATCAAGTGACAAGCAATAAATAGATCCTTAAAAAAACTGGGAAGCAGTTTGCACTGAATCTCTGATCTAGTAAAGATTAAGTTTTGGGGCCCCTCCAGATTTTTTTTTATATAAAAAAATATTGTGCATCCATGATTACTTGTGCACTTGCAAAATATTTGGACTGGATATACTGCTTCATTTCCGACGAGTGCATGTCCTGTAATTTCCTGGTTACATTCTGTAGCTTTTTATACCACAAACATCATGGTTTATTTTTATTTTTGTTGCACGGTAGTTCCAGAGTTCAAGTAATGCAGTGACACTGGGGAAGCATATCAGAACAACTACTAAAATGGAAAAATGTTTGGATGGTCCAGTATAAATTGACCTGCGCTATTATTGCATCTGTGGCACGCTGCAGGATACACCCATAAAAAGACCTCAGTGTGGAGGGTGCCCTGGTGAAACCCTCTATTCCAAATGAAAACCTGTGCATTCCCTTTTAAGTTTAGTAAGGGAAAATATGTGTGCAAATTTGAACAGAAGGATTCTCCAAAAATGGGTGCATTAAAGCATTCTTTATTGATAAAAATTAACTGTATAAACAGTAAAATATTTTCTTTTCCTTTAACCTCCATAGATGCTTTTAGTTGCCATCTTTTCTGAAACTGGGTTTTTTGATTATTGCGCAGTAAAGGTAGGTCTGTTCCTCCCTTCTTTTTAGTGGAAAGCATTTATATACTATTTAGCACTAAAATTTAATAATACTTTGCCATTACTTATTTCTAGCCTATTCGTGCTTTGATCATTACTGGCAGACCTTGCAAAAAAAGCAGCAACATTCATCCTGTAATTTTCTAAAGGTTTTAGCAGATGGATGACGCTTTTGGCAAAATTATCTTAGAAGTGATGGGTAAGGGCTGTAGGCACAGTGCTCTACTCTCTTAAACCCTGTTTAAATTAATGGTACTTAAATGCCATTAGTATCAATAAGGCAAAGAGGACCACTTCTCACATTAAGTAGTGGCAAATGGTGAATGCCTGCCGCAGCATGTACCATCAGTTTCAGTGAACGTGCATTGCTATAATATAAAATGGAACCATGGGAGGAAGAGCGGAATATGCATTTGATTTTTAAGAAATGACAATAAAACACACCTTTGCAGCATTTTACATGTACTCATAAATTTTAATGCTAGGCACAATTCGCTTTGGCTTCATTGTATCTTAGGGAATGTATGATAACACTGGCTTTTGTCTTCTGAAATACTTAGATTCATAAGCCCCCCCCCCTTTCCCGTTTTGAAAAACTGGCAAAAATCACTTTACCCAGTTACCACAGCTTAATAAACACTGTACCTCTTGGTATGAGGTGATGCTGAATGACAGCTCCACATCTAGTTGCTTAGCAAGAACTGTGATGTTGTCCATCGTGCTAATCAATTCCATCATATTTCCTCTGTGTCTGTTTTTATTAGGCTTACAGACTCTCTCGAGGCAAAGTGTGGGCCATGATTATCATTCTCTGTCTTATTGCTGCGATTCTCTCAGCCTTCTTGGACAACGTTACTACAATGCTGCTCTTTACCCCAGTCACCATAAGGTAGTTCTTCAAAAAACAAGCAAGCAAGCAAATAAATAAACAAATCCTCATAAAGGTGGAATGAGCAGGGGATTCAAACCATTTTGAGTGTCCTAATATGCCGTCTGAACACAGGCAGGTGGGAGGTCACCCTGACAATGTGTTCACTCAGGTCACCTCAAACAAGTCCCCCTCCCCCATATGGTCAGCTCCAATGTGGGCTGTTTTCCTACAGTCCCAAGAGGCTGGGATTGTGTTTGTCTTTACTGGAGGAAGGAAGGAGGAAGATAGACCTAACAGGCAGCCTGTGGGTCACCAGGATTTTTGCAACAAAGCAATGGTTGGGAGAAAACAGACCCAGGGAGGGATTTACCTGCAGACCTTCCAGAGAGAGATGAGTCATCATGTGACTCAGAGCATGGTGGGGGCAGCTACTTTTATTGACTCATGTGCTTGCCCCATTCATGCATAAAGGTGGAGGTGGAGGCTTGACCTTAGACTACCAGGCATTTGTATGTGTGATGGCAGCTGAACCCAACCTTATCTCTCCATGCTTTATTCTTTCAGACAGTTCTGCTTTATTCTTGCTTCAGTTCTGAAGTGCAGCCCACTTCAAAACTGAAGCAAAGTGCCTGCACACCCTCAATATACTGACACTCCTTTCTCCTGCCTGCTGGCTTGTGAGTTTTCAGCTGGAAATTAGTCTTGAAGCCCAAACAAAAGTACCGTAATTGTACTTTTCCCTCTCTCTGATATTTTATTAGGCAGAGCTCCACCTTTCAGCCCATAATGGTAGAATTGTCCCTGAGTAAAATAAATATTGCCAAGGTATTGGTTGTTTCAGATATGCTGCAAAATGTGGAAGTTGACTTAACTGGTAATAATTTATGTGCGCATATATTTTTCATATGCAGATGTCACGGCGACATGACTTTTTAATTTCCTTATCTGGAACCTCTCTCTCTCTCTCTCCCTCTCTCTCTCTCCCTCTCCCTCTCTCTCTCTCTCTCTCTCACACACACACACACACACTGTTTTTAAACGAGCTCTGTTTCCTCCTCTCCCCTCTCTCACTGCTGTTAGTCATTCACTTTATTTTGTTGCTGTCTTCCTCATACTTCTTCAGTCCAATTTTAAAATGGTATTCTAAGCTGCTATTACCATGGTGATGCAGCTTAGTAGAAAATTCTCCTGATTCCTTGACAATAAGGCTTTAGCCCTTTGCCAGCGGTGCATGAAATATGATCTTATTTTCTTGTCACATTTTGTGGCAAACTCAGTACTTTGCAGGAGTTACCAAGATGAATCCCAATCCTATATACTAGGGGTGGACAACCTCAGGCCCAGGAGCCAGATGTGGCCCTTTAGGCATTTCTGTCTGGCCCCTGGGTTTGTCCCCAGCCAGTGTCCCTTTCCTGGGCCACACCAGTCACCATTCCTGCTCTACACCCTTCTCAAGTGCTTTTATGCACTTGGCAGGGCTAAGTGTCCTTAAACTATGTGACTGCGTCCTGTTTGCCTGGATGGATGTGTAGAGTAGAAACCTTTAGCTTTTTCGGTGGCTGGAATGTAGCTCCTATCAGTTGCTCTGTTATGTACTAAAGTTCTCACCCTGGGCCAGCAGGGGGACACTGTAGATAGTTTTCACTCAGGTCCGCATATGCAAATAAGAAATTGAAAGTGACTTTCAGTGATTGGATAGTTACAGAAAGTTGTTACTGTTGCTTTGTAGTTGAGCTCTATATAAGCAGATTGGCTGAACCCTTCAGCCCAGTTCTGTTCTGGCCTGTGAATAAACAAGAGCTGTCTGAAGAATCGCTGTGTCGTCTGATATGTTCACCCACAACTTAACACGCTCTGTTTACTTTTGCATTTGACCCCATCACATTTGCCTCTGGCCTCGCCTATCACTGGCTTGTGGCCTCTCTGCTGAAAAAGGGTCCTCACCCCTGTTATATACCAACCCATTCTCTAAGGGGGTGGGGGTGGGGTCCTCCATATAGCTAGAACAGCACCATCCATGCACAAGGCAAGCTGGTTTGCAGAAATACAAACAAACACCAAACCAGTCCAGTTAGGCCTGAGCATGGAATACTGACTTGACTGTTGAGAGGAAAACATGGGGCAGGTTTGGGAGGAAATGGAATGGACTGCCTCGGAAAAGTCATGGCTGGCTGGAACCCTGGAACAGGAGCGCTCCACTTCGCAACATTTTGTCGCAGGGCCCGCTTGTGAATACTAGTCGTCTTGCTTTTGTCAATAGGAAAAGGGATTTAAGGAGAGGAAGTGGAGGAGCAACCCAAGCAAACTGCAAGCAGATCTGCATCTATTATAATTTCCGCTAGATTCCAATGTTTGAACTGTTTGTCTGTGCTTTGCAAATCAGGTCTGTACAAGAAAGCTGCAATCTAATATTCAGCAAAGTGAGAGGCTATTATGTGAATGCTCTTCTTATGATAAGAGGGAAAAATGATTTGCTCATTGGGGTGTGGGACACGATATTTATTTTTATCTATCACAAATACTAATGGGCTCTCTTTCTGGCGCATAGTTTGAGCTAGCTTTGGAAACATAAACCAGCGATTTTAGAAATCATATGAAAAGGATCAGATTGTATTTTTGATCTGTGTCTTTGCAGGTTATGTGAGGTGCTTAACCTAGATCCCAGGCATGTCCTGATTGCCGAAGTAATCTTCACAAACATTGGAGGGGCCTCTACAGCTATTGGGGACCCACCCAATGTGATTATTGTTTCAAAGCAGGAACTCAGGAACGAGGTATGTATTGCTGCCTATTGTGCAAATGGAAAATAAATACAGATGCTCTATTCAGCAGTGCTTATCTGTTCTTCCCACTGTGCTGAAAGATAAAAGACTGCACCTGTTCTGGCACAGAACCAGTTGTTATCCCCCCCCCCCAGACTGATGCTGTAAGGGATAATGCAAACCTGAGGAAAGAAAGAAAAACACCCCACACTAATTACATAATACATATGCATCTCATCTCTGATTAATATAAATTCTACTTTAGTATAAAGGCTGCAGTTCCATATACACACTTACCTGGAAGTAAGTTCTATTGAATTCACTGGAACTTACTTCTGAGTAGATACACATAAGGGATGGAAATTATGGGATTTGCAGCTGGGTAATTGGTTTGTTTGTGATTTTGCCATCCATTTAATCAGGCTTTTTAGTTGTGTTGACCATTGCCTTGTTTTCTCCCTTCTCCTTAATCTGGGCATGCACACACACACACACACACACACACACACGGGGGGGGGGGAGAGAGAGAGAGAGCGAGAGAGCATACAAATCCAAAACAACAAACAATTCCCCCCTTTCCCTTTGGAGAATTGAACAACAAATGACATTATGGATGCAGTATTGATATGGGAACAGTTAAATATATATATATTTTCCTCAAACATTTTATACTTAATGTACAGAATACACTTTCCCCTTAAACATCAGATACTTTGTATGCATTCCATATGCATCTTCTGGTTTTTATAAACATAACAGTAGCTTTAATATATCACCAGTATAATAACTTCTGGTTTGTTGCATTTGCATAGAGATGCACTTTTATTGCCATGTCATGAACACGGATAGAGGGATTTGTTGCTGTCCTGGGATTTCCCCTTCTCTTTCTTTCCCACAGTTGAGCTTTGTACGACTTGTGAAATGTTAAGACTCGTCTCATTTGCTTGAGGATATCACATTCTTTTAACATTTAAAACATGACCTTTGAAGACTAGTGACTCCCCAAAATATCTCAACTTGATGTCATTTATACTTGAAAAAGGTCTATCATGGTCGTGGACATTTTTATTGGCTACTGAAGCATCTTCCAGTGTTATCCTCAGCTTGCACTGACACTGTGTGAACAACATGGTGGATAATGGCTGCTTACCCAGTCACAGGGTGGGCAGCAGATGTGGTCCATCATATCAAATTCCTTCCTCTTAGGAGCAATGCCAGGGCTAGGCAGTCAGCGGTTAGGGAATTCCCAGGCCAGCCACTGGAGATTGGCAGGCTTTCCCGCCATCTGTTATTTGAATCCTGGCCAATCTGGCTGGGCTATGTGGGTGGGGCTTGGGACCCGATAAAGGCTGGCTGCACTGACCCCCAGTGACACAGTGCATTAATTTAATACAACCCCAACTGGTTTTGAGGGGAATCACTTCTCTATGTATGTGTGGCACATGAATATATATACAGTGGTACCTTGGGTTAAGTACTTAATTCGTTTCGGAGGTCCGTTCTTAACCTGAAACTGTTTTTAACCTGAAGCAGCACTTTAGCTAATGGGGCCTCCCGTTGCCGTCGTGCCGCCGGAGCACAATTTCTGTTCTCATCCTGAAGCAAAGTTCTTAACCTGAAGCACTATTTCTGGGTTAGCAGAGTCTGTAACCTGAAGCGTATGTAACCTGAAGCGTATGTAACCTGAGGTACCACTGTATATACTTCTCCTGGAGATCCTGATTGCTCCAAGGTGATACTTTCCAGAAATACTTTCCAGAAATACATTGGATTCTCGCTCTGTGTGTGTTTTTTTAAATGTTTTCCTCAGACAGATGAAATACAGTCTTCAGGTCTAGATTTTTAAACATTGGAAATGGAAATCTGAAAAGCAGCTTATTGCCTCAAACAGAAATAAAATAATACAAAAGCTGTATTTTATGTTAGGCATCGGTTTACTGTGCTTGATAGATCTCTTTCTCTCCTGTATAGACTTCATCTCTTGCTCTGCTCAAAGACTGTTTGAATGCATTTAGACTTGCCACAATTTGTTCATTAAAAACACAGAGATAAGGATGTACTTTGTAGAAAAATGCAAGTGAACTAAAATGGGATATATTTCCCAGCAGTGATTAATAGCCCTTCACTCCCACTCTGCAAAGGAATAAAAATTATTGGTCCCATATTTACATAACAGAAGAGGTGTATTTCTTGTTCTCTTTATTTCTTCATTGCTTAGATGGGGAATATGCATTAAAGCGTGTTCTCCCTAACAGAGAGCACGTGTTGCGGTTGGGGAACAGGCCGCCCAGCCATGACTAGGCAAATTAATCTGCAACCCTGGCCTTTAGGGTTAATCGGGTTGCTGGGGGAATATGATTGTTACCAATTTGGAGGAGGAGTCAGAAGCTTTAAATAGAAGGGCCAGACGTAGGGACGTCCTCTTGGCCGTTTTGCATCGGATCACCCGCCCTCCCTCCCTTTAATAGGGGGGTTTTTTATTTAAGCTGATCGCTTGACCTTGCTATGCCTGTCATGGTGTCGTTCGCCTTGGTGCGGGGGCACGGTAGGAATTTTGCCATCTGGCTGATTGGCTGGTGCCATTTGGTTTTTGCCTACTGCGTAGCAAATCGTCACAACTTGTAAGGTTGGCGGTTAGGCATTGGTTAATTGGTGCTTGGAGGGGTAAGTGCCTACCCCTCCAAATGATGCGGAAAGGGAATTCCGTTAAAGGAATCCAGGGGCTTGCCATTCTTTTGTCCTTGTCCGTGGAGCCGGACTTGGGCCGTGCAAGCCCCACCGGAACATGAGGGTCAGAAGTGAGGGCTTGTTTCCCGGCCTCCCTTCTATCCAATACTTGTTTCCCACGCTGGCTTCCGGTGGAGTCCGGAAGGGCCAGCCCTGTCCTTGAGGGCCAGGACAGATAGTCATAACCAATGCCTAAGCAACCACTCACAATTTTTTGTATTTTGAATAAAGTTGTGGCCAAAATTATGCCAAAAACCTTAAACAAAATTGATGTGTGAAGTGTGTAATTATTTGGGGGGTGGCACTGTGGAACTCAACACGCAACAATAAGTCTATCAGCTTGATTTTCTAGAGTCAGCAATGGCGGCTTACCCGGTCACAGAGGTGGGCAGCTATTGTGGCCCGTCGGGGGTCCCTCAACCCCCTATGGGAGCAATGTCAGGGGGCTAGGCGGCCAGTCATGGGTAATTCCCTGGCCGGCCACAGGCATATTTTGAATCCTGGCCAATTCGGCTGGGCCATGTTTTAAGATTCTGGAAGCAAGGACTTCTAAAACACAGTTGCCCTCACATTCCAAGCCAATCAAGCATGACATACTATGACAATATTTTACTTAGTTAGAGAGCCATTTAAAATACAAGCTATCCAGATTCCTGGGAGAATAAAATGTTTTAACCTGACCATGCCCAAACTGCAATCCAGTGTGCACCAGCCCAGCCAACATTAACTAGATGGGGGTGCAAGATCTGGCTTCAGTGTTGTTGTGTGGCACCCAATTGGGCAGATGCCAGGACCTCTGCTGTAAAAGTTTTCAGGTTATGAAAAGGATTATCACATCCTTTTGTTTCTCACCATCATTTAGCATTAAGAGCTGTAAGAGACCCTGTGTAGGTAAAATAAAATAAAATAAAAATTAAATGGTGACATCGAGTACCTGGTAGTAGTCCTCTGTATATGGCTCTGGGCTGCATATGTCTTGGAAAACCACAAGTCTATTATTTATTTATTTCAACATCTTCTCAAAGGAGCTCAAGGTGATGTATTACATTTTTCAATGTAGTATTGGAATGCTGCACAGTTTATTTCTGTAACACTTTAAAACATTTCCCCAGGAATCTTAGGTAAAAAGTTGCCCGGTTTAATTATTTTTTAAAACACACACACAACCAAATGTTTTTATTTTTGTGGTGCAGGATTGACTTCCTTTGTACCCATAAATTTTCAACATTTGTGACTTTGAGGCTACAGAGATTATAACAATTTCCTATCTTAGCTTTACACAGCCTGAGAGGTCATAAACTAGTAGACCATAAAGTAAAAATGTTGCCTAAAGTTTCATAGCGCCCCCCCCCGATAACTCCATAAAGTTTTCTGAAACCTTTTAAAGCTTAAGCTCTGTTATTTCTTTTTTTAAATGTTCTTGTCTTGAGTAGTCTTGTCTTGCTTGTCATGATTTCCATTTTCGCAAAAAGCAACGACTATGATTTTTAGCTCATTTCAATACGTTTCCTTTTCAAATTAAGCATATTCCTGGAACATTTCCAGTTCTGTTCCACATGGAAGCAAGAACGTTTCCCTAATATTAGCAGCCACCTCTATATAGCTGAAGGACTGTCACACACAAGATGGGATTATCTTACTTATCTTATGTATGTAGTATATGGCTCTTGAAGTAATTGTGGGAAGAGTGTGTTACGAAATCTTGGCAGATACTCCTTTCTTAGGTGATGTAAAGGGAAGCACTGACTTCAGAGAATGCTGGATGCTTGAAATCGTGTAACACATCTTTATCAGCAAGAGATTCACATGCCAGCAAGAGTTCAAAAGTTTAATTTAGTGCTACATGAATGAGACTTTGCTGGGTGAGTCTTCCCTTCTGCTGGTGCATCCTCAAGATGATCAGAAGCTTCTGCTTCTAGGGATGGAAAAGAAATTCAGTTCAGCATGCATTTAAAGATGAATGCAACAAACTCACACTTTCTGAAAGCTGATCGAAAACACAAAAAGGAGGGAAATGAATTAATTATAAATTATATATTTATTTGAAGTTAGTCATTTTAGTCAAAAATAAGTGTTACAATCAGAACATCCACCTTTGACTCGTAGGCGTGGGCCAGAAACCACCTATCAAAAAATTATTTAGCTGAGATTCCTGCACTGCAGGGGGTTGGGCTAGATGACCCTTGGGGTCCTTTCCAACTCTACAATTCTATGATTCTGTGATTAATCATTACTACCTTCACCCCCCTCGCCATGCAATGAAGGGCTATTTAGGTCAGAAAACAGGATAAGAAACATAATAATAAATGTTAATTGCTACCACCATCACCTCAATAAAACAGAGTTCACTGGAATACCATGTTTGATTATTGCAATAAAATAAAATAAAATAAATTCCAGCATCCTTTCTGGTCACATCCACACCATACATATAAAGCATGTTTAATGTACATGGCTTTCCCCCAAAGAATGCTGGGAGCTGTAGTTTGTTAAGGCTCCTAGGTATTGTAGCTCTGTGAGAGTTAGACTACAGTGCCCAAAATTCTTTGGAGGACGCCATGAATGTTTTAAGTGGTATAAATGTACTTCAAATGTATGGGGTTTATGTCAGTGGAAATTTGCTGAGCATACACCTAACTTCTCAACTGAAATCAAGGTGCTAAACGTAGTGCTATATTTTTGCTGAATTGTATTGCCAAGTACAGAAGGAGACCTGCACTGTTCTGCTAAGAAGACACTACAATAATATTCAGTGCCGTTTTATGTATTGCACTGAGAGTTGCTGTAATTGATTCTACTTCAATTATATATCTTTTATTCCCAGGGAGTGGACTTTGCAGGATTTACAGGGCACATGTTTGTTGGGATTTGCCTCGTGCTTCTTGTCTCCATTCCTTTCCTAAGACTTCTCTACTGGAACAAAAAGCTATACAACAAAGAGCCAAGTGAAATTGTTGGTGAGTTTGAGCTTCAGATTATATATTGGGGAAGGGGAATAGATGCAATAACCAAACGAACTCATAACACCCTTGTGTTTTTAATTGTATGAAAATGGCTGCTGCCAAGTCCCTTTCCCTCTTTGTTATACAGTGGTGCCCCGCAAGACGAATGCCTCGCAGGACGAAAAACCCGCTAGACGAAAGGATTTTCTGTTTTTCGATGCGCTTCGCAAGACGAATTCCCCTATGGGCTTGCTTCGCAAGACGAAAACTTCTTGCAAGTCTTGCGATTTTTTTCGCTCCCCCCTTTTTCTAAGCCGCTAATAGCCTTTTAGCTGCTAAGCCGCTAAGCCTTTAATAGCCGCTAAACCGCTAATAGCGCTAATCCGCTAATAGGGTTGCTTCGCAAGACGAAAAAACCGCTAGACGAAGAGACTCGCGGAGCGGATTATTTTCGTCTTGCGAGGCACCACTGTACTACTGGACCATTGCTTGTTTTCTTTAGCCCTCAAGCCATTATTTCCCCTTCTTACATCAGAGATTTGCTGCAGAGAGCACATGGTGCAAAGTGTATCAGATATAATGAATCAGGGTCTTGGGAATTGGACCTGTTCCAGTCTATTTTGTTAAATTTATGTGAGCTTAATAGAGTTCTAAGCAGTTTATAAAATACAAAGCTAGTTATACGAACATTAAAATATGAACATTCAGAATTAATCCCATGTAGAATTCTTTCTGTCATAGGCTGTGGGTCTCTTCAACAACAACCAGATTGAAGAAAGACTTCATAAAAGGCCATTAAGCCTTTTTAATATAAGGCTGAGAATCTCTAGCTGAGATTCTTTCATTGCAGGGAGTTGAGACTAGATGACTTTCGGGCTCCTTTCCAACACAACAGAGTGGCTGGCTAATAATAATAATAATAATAATAATAATAATTCCAACTCTAGGTTGTAGAAAACATCTTTTCCAGTCAATACCTTCAGATCTTTTCTAACTTAAAAATTCTGGCTATTTCACTGCAAGTTTTAAAAAATGCATTTAATAGTACCGGTAAATACCATTTCCCCACCGTGTATAAGACTAGGGTTTTCCCCTAAAAAATAATGTCAAAAATTAGGGGGCGTCGTATACATGGGGCCATCTCCCCTCATTTTCTTAAATCTGAGTCCCCCAAAATAGGGGGCGTCTTATACACGGGGGTATCTTATAGACGGAAAAGTACGGCAAACTTTAAAAGCTGGCAAATCCCGAGAACCCAGTTCACACAATTGCAGGTCTTTAAATACTGTACTGTACATTGAGTGGAACAAGGGGCTAATGATGCCCCTCCCCCACATATGAGGATGGAATATGTGATGTAGTTATATGTGCATACATCTGGCAAAAAATAATAGATTTCTGTGGTCCTCGTAAACCTTTCATAAGGATTGTGGGGATTAGTTGTACATACCCATTGATGGGTATGTAATATCCACAGGATTTTAGTGCCTTAACGCGATTGGGGGCCACTCTTATTTGATTATAGGTTTTGAGGTTTTCTTCTTAGAGGTTTTTCACTGCTTTAAGGTTTGTTTGTTTACAATTTTATGAAATAAACAATTTTTTTTGAATAAATGGTATTGTAAAATGACTGGTAAAGGTAAAGGTAAAGGGACCCCTGACCATTAGGTCCAGTCGTGGCCGACTCTGGGGTTGCGGCGCTCATCTCGCTTTATTGGTCGGGGGAGCCAGCGTACAGCTTCCAGGTCATGTGGCCAGCATGACTAAGCCACTTCTGGCGAACCAGAGCAGCGCATGGAAACACTGTTTACCTTCCCGCTGGAGCGGTACCTATTTATCTACTTGCACTTTGACGTGCTTTCGAACTGCTAGGTTGGCAGGAGCAGGGACCAAGCAACAGCAGCTCACCCCATCGTGGGGATTCGAACTGCCGAATTTCTGATCAGCAAGTCCTAGGCTCTGTGGTTTAAGGATGAGCAAATCTGCCAATTTTGGTTTCTCTCAGTTTCTTGTTTTCTCCCAACATTAAATTCAGTCCTCCGCATTTCCACATCAGTATGCATTTTTAATAGAAAACTCCTCATCATTTTAGTGCGAATTTCTCTGAATATACACATTTTTGTATGTGATATATTACAATATGCACATTTTTGCAAAGCAAATTTCCCTAATAGAGTTCATATTTGCATGTTAGATTTATTAATATATGCATACTTTGGTATACACATTTTCGTACACCTGACTTGCAATTTGGCATTAACAGTGTGAATTTCAAAAGATGCCTGTGTTATTGTTTGTGTATTGTTTCAGAAAGCGCAAATTTGACAGGCTTGCCTTTCAATGCAAACTGAATTTAATTCCGTCTCCAGTGGCTAGCATAGATTTTGACACACGTGCAGCCTTCATATCTGATTTTCCATATGCAAATTTTGCACTGGGGATCTGTACCCGAGTACAAGGCATTGTAAGAAACGACATTCATTTAATTGGTAATGAGACACAAGGCTAAAATCCCAAGGCATTTACTTGGAAGCAAGTCCCCCTGGAAACAAAGGGAGGGTTGAACTCCTCCTCAAGCTTGGGTTATTTATTGAAAAACAGAAAAGAAATGGAAGGACATGCTGTTGTTTAAAAATAGCATAATCATCCATACAAAAATGGTATATTTAACTAGCCAAAATTCTGCTGCCCTTGAAGAAACAAGCATATTCAGGCTCAAATTAGACTTGTCATCTGTGGTACTCTGCCGCCTACTATAGTCAGATTCAGCAGTTCTCGTAATTAGCAAGCGATCTTCTTTTTCCCCTATAATCAGCAACAAGCTACATCATGATGGAGCCAATCAGTACCTGCTCAATAAAAGCAAATACTAAAGTACTAGTTCTATTAACATCTTCTGTAAAATGGGATGGGAGAGGTGATCAAAGAACATTTCATTAAAAGGGAGCTGGGGCAATTTGGCTTCAGAGAAGTAACAGAATGTCTGCAAGATGTTTTAATGGGTCTTTTCGATCTCTAATTGCTGTGGTTTTGCGATAACCTTCAATAGATTGTTTGAAGCAGCTGTTTCAATCAGCTTGGTGTCTGCTATGTTGCCCTCTGATTACCAATCAAACAAGCACTGAATGGTATATATAAAGAACCAGTTTACTGTTCTCTGCTGCTTTGATTTCCTTCCTTGTCATATCCTTTTGAGTACTGCGTGTTGCTATTCAGCTGCTTAAATTAGAAAGGATTCACAAGACTGATCCTTCCCACTGTAATGAGACTACTTGCACTCTGTAGGGATGTTCATATGTATTGCAGACTTTTCTTTTTTAATTAACTGTTTATTGAAGGCTTTTCAAGTTTTGACAGAGTATAGAATCATAGAATCGTAGAGTTGGAAGGGACACCAAGTGTCTTTTGTGCACTTGACTTGCAATTTGGCATTAACAGTGTGAATTTCAAAAGATGCCTGTGTTATTGTTTGTGTATTGTTTCAGAAAGTGCAAATTTGAAAGGCTTGCCTTTCAGTACAAACTGTGTTAGTGTGGTGTAGTGGTAGACTTGTAATCTGGTGAACTGGGTTCGTGTCTCTGCTCCTCCACATGCAGCTGCTGGGTGACCTTGGGCTAGTCATACTTCTCTGAAGTCTCTCAGCCCCACTCACCACACAGATACAGATAGGTAGCCGTGTTGGTCTGCCATAGTCAAAATAAAAAAATTCCTTCCAGTAGCACCTTAAAGACCAACTAAGTTAGTTCTTGGTATGAGCTTTCGTGTGCATGCACACTGCATGCACACGAAAGCTCATACCAAGAACTAACTTAGTTGGTCTTTAAGGTGCTACTGGAAGGAATTTTTTTTTATTTTCACCACACAGAGTGTTTGTTGTGGGGGAGGAAGGGAAAGGAGAATGTTAGCCGCTTTGAGACTCCTTAGGGCAGTGATAAAGCAGGATGTCAAATCCAAATCCAAACTCTTCTTCTAGTACAACCCCCTGCAATGCAGGAAGCTTAACTAACGCATCAGATTGCCACCGAACCTCTGCTTAAAAACCTCCAAGGAAGGAGAGTCCACAACTTCCCAAGGGAGACCGTTCCACCGTCAAACAGCTCTTACTGTCAGAAAGTTCTTCCTGATGTTAATTGGAATCTCCTTTCTTGTAATTTGAAGCCATTGGTTTGAGTCCTACCCTCCAGAGCAGGAGAAAACAAGCTTCCATGTGACAGCCCTTGAGATATCTGAAGATAGCTATCAATATCTCCTCTCAGTCTCCTCTTTTCCAGGCTAAGCATATCCAGCTCCTTCAACCATTCTTCATAAGGCTTGGTTTCCAGACCCTTGATCATCTTGGTTACCCTCCTCTGCACACGTTCCAGCTTGTCAACATCCTTCTTAAATTGCGGTGCCCAGAATTGGACACAGTATTCCAAGTGTGGTCTGACCAAGGCAGAATAGAATGGTACAATTGCTTCCCTTGATCTGGGCACAAGGCTTCTGTTGATGCAGCCTAGAATAGCATTAGCTTTTTGTTTGTTTGCTGCTGCTTCTGCATCACATTGTTGACTCGTGTTAAGCTTGTGGCCCCTAAGACCTCCCAGTACTCCATGCTTGCCCCACCTTTGCAGCAAATTGGCTGCATTTCCACAGCTGCCTTTCCCCTCTTGTCCTAACCCAACAATTTTATTTATAGGGTTTTGTACCTGGTAGGCCACCTGCATGCAGATGGTCACTGGTTCAGCTCCTGGCATCTTCAGATAGGGCTGGAGACCCACCACCAGTCAATATAGATCAGGGTGGGGCACATCCTTTGGCCAGTGGGCCAGATTCTTACCCCTGCTACCCCTTGTGCATCGAGAGGCCCACCTGTCAACCATCTGATGTAACAATGACACCAGGACTTCAAAGCACCACCCAAGACATGCCAAGAGCTCTGAGCATTGCTTTGAAGCGTCGCTGATCAGCAGGGTTGAAATCACTACCTGTCAGATGACTGGCGGTGAATTTAAGCCTGGTTTGTTCAGTAGATCTGATGCATAAATCAAGTTCCCCATGGGGAACGACGATGCAATTTAGAATTGAATGAAACCAATACTTAACACAGCACCAAAAATACAGTTTAAAGCAGAGAGTAAGAATATATAGTACCTAATGGGACATGCTCCCTCAAGAACTGAGTCTCAGACAGAGCGGCGGTGCTGCTTCTGCATTAGATGTAGCAAAACAGCTAAAAGGGGAAGCGGGTTCCGCAGCAGTAGGAGGAGAGGGAGGTGGCGGCAATGGCAGCAGCCTGCCACCTTGTGCAATGCCAGGTCTTGTGCCAACCCTGGTTCCAGTGCCAGGGATCAGTGTTTAAAGGGTGCTAGCATATACTTAATATACATGCAGTGATGTCTGGCTATAAATACAGATCAGGCATCGAGGTATTTTGGGAGCTGAAACAGGTGGAACTAAAAGAAACTAAAGGGACCTCTAATATTTCAAAACAGACAAGTGATTGGTGGTGGTGGTGAGAAGGGTTTGTATTGTTACAAGTTTGTATTGGCCCCTGAGAGATGATGATTGGGCACTGTTTGTGCTGCAGAACATATGGCAACTCGGCTGAAATTAATGAGCTTCAAATAAATGCTCTGATTTCCCCACTGAACGTTCTTGTTTGCTCAGCTGAAGGCTGCAGCTTTGCAATCATCTCGAAATCTGAGGATCTGGCACTACTGCAGTTCACAGTCTCTTTTAACTCCCCCCCCCCCTGCATCCTTCAGCTGCTTTAGTGAGCTGATAATGATGGGTACATCTCTTTTCCTGTGATGTTTCCAAATTCCGCCAGGGATACATAGCCGCCTTTTGAAAAAAAAAAATAACAACTTCTCTTTTGCAAGAGGACAACTGAGCAGCTATAGAGATCCTTCAGATTTCATCCTAATTCTGTCATGGATGAAAAATAATTTGACATGGTGGGGCGCGGGGAAATTCACTGGATAATGAGAGGGAACTGGCTTTATGCGAAGCCTGCCCTGTGCATCTAGGTTCTCTCAGATTCTTCCAGTGATGTAGAAGTTGCCCCCTTCACCTGCAAAATGACCCTTCTCCTGACCAGCATAGTGGAGAGAGTAGAAATATAAGTTGTGAATCCATTCCTTGTGTTTCTGGTGTAAACTTAAATTTAAATTAGAGAGCCAGTGTGGTGTAGTGGTTAAGAGCGGTGGACTCGTAATCTGGTGAACCAGGTTCGCATCTCCGCTCCGCCACATGCAGCTGCTGGGTGACCTTGGTCCAGTCACACTTCTTTGAAGTCTCTCAGCCCCACTCACCTCACAGAGTGTTTGTTGTGGGGGAGGAAGGGAAAGGAGAATGTTAGCCGCTTTGAGACTCCTTTGGGTAGTGATAAAACGGGAGATCAAATCCAAACTACTACTACTACTACTACTATTCTTCTTCTTCTTCTTCTTCTTCTTCTTCTTCTTCTTCTTCTTCTTCTTCTTCTTCTTCTAGATACAGAGAAAGGTCATACACATCAGCATGCCAGGATGATGTTAACTTTCTTTCTTCAGACACTGTGAAGAATGGGGGTCTGTGACACTGATCCAGGGATGAGGAAGATGTGCCCCTCCCAATGTCACTGGGTTCCAGCTCCTATTATCCCTGAGTGTTGGTCATGCTGGGCTAGGGTTGATGGGAGATGAAGTTCAAGATAGGCATTGGACAGGGACGTTGTGATTGTGTTCTGGATTGTAGATTTTGAAGAGAGAGTTGGACTAGAACAGTCTTTCCCAAAGTGGCCAACCCCCGGGGGGGGGCACTGGGATGATCCAGGGAGCAGTAGTAGCCTCGGATGCATTGAATAATAATAAGGGGGTGGGGGTGGAAGCATAAAGAAGAGAAGAAAATTTTGAAAAACCATTTGTACATGCATGGGTGCAAGCTGCGCCCCTCCCGATCAGTAAAAATACTTAGCTAACTGGGGTTCTGCCCCCCTAACAAAAATCCTGGCTACACCCATATGTACATGTATCATCTGTTGTGTAATGGCATTTACTGCCAGGTTGGGCACCATTTTGGGATGGCAACACCTCCCCTGGACCCGGCAGTCGTGCTGGAGGAAAGGGCTTTTTCTGGGCTTGAGTGAACCCCTTTTAGCTTCACCTAGGCCTGGGAAGTGGATCACAGCTTGTCCACTTGGCCAATGGCAGGTGAGCTGTGGTGCTGGCCCCACCCCCGGGGCAGATCAGACTGATCCGGCAGGTTTTTTATCCCAGTCCCTAGTCCACCTCCTTGTCTATTTTATAATTTCAAGCTTCAAGGTGTCTTCTTTACAACAACATCTTTCTTCACTACGTTGTAGGATGTACGTAGAAATATAGAAACATAAAATAATGGAAGTTTGTCACTGCATCTTTCTGTTTGTTTGCTTAAAGAAAGTAGATTTCCAGGGGAGCGCTGATTAATTCCCCCCCCTGAAAAGTGGGCAGAAGGCCAAATAAGTTTGGGAACCTCTGGTCTAGAGGATCCCAGGTTCCTTCCAAGTCGATCATCCTGATTCTGTTCAACACATACATCCCTGTATGTGTGTTTCCACTATAATTAATTTCATTAATGTTATTTATATCCCAAAGAAATGTCAATATTAACAAGGTATATTTACACTAAAAGCATTAAGTGAAATATCAATTTCTCAAGATGAAATGATTTTCGAACTCTCCTTCTGAGAGCAGTTCCACACTTCATAATAGGCTATTGGCTATTGTGTATATCAATTGCAGACAGCTGGTTGCATCAATCATTCTATACCTGACCCCATCAGTTTTAATTGTGATTTTTTTAAAAAAGAAAGAAAGCAGAGTGAAAAATGTATATGTGCTTCTGAAACGAGTATAATGAATTGCGGAGAGATTTCTTTTTCTCTGGACAGTTGGCAAAGTGTAAGCTTATCCTTTAATGAAAAATGTTGGCTAACTTGATTTTGGAAATGTTGTTGACCTAGAAGCCTGACACTCTGAGTTACGGTGTCTTCGTAGGGAGTAAATGGAAATTGTTTTGATAGATTTCAAAGCTGATGCAATTTTCTCAGCAACAAATTACATTGTCAGGACTTTAGTTGAGTGAAGAGCAGTAATTTGTGATTTTGAACTTGCTCTTCTGACAATGTAAAAGGACATTAAATATACAATACTATTGTGAATAGAAGTGATTGGTAGGTAAATAGGTGGTGAAGCAGTCTGCTTTTTCTTTTATCCACAGATATTTCCTGGATGAGGTAAATATTCAGTGGCAGTAGGGATTAGGTACATAATACGCATGCCTTCAAACATGAATGGACAACGGATATTGTATTACTGATACTATATTGGAGTTTTATAAACCAAACAATGGAAAATTATGTATACAGTGGAACCTCGGTTGCTGAACGTAATCCATTTCGGAAGACCGTTCGATTTCTGAAATGTTAGACAAACGAGGCGCAATTGCTGGCCGGCAATTGCAATGGAGAAAATGGAGAAACATGCCTTGGAAGCCGTTCAATTTCTGAGGCGTGTTTGAAAACGGAAGCATTCACTTCCGGGTTGTTGGCATTCAACTTCTGAAGCGTTCGACGACTGAGGTTCCACTGTAGTGCATTAAGTTAGGATGGGGAACCTACCATATGTTGTCAAAGTCCAGCTCCCATTATCCCTGACTATAGACCATGTTAGCTGAGGCAGATGAGAGTTGGAGTCCCACAGCATCCTCAGTCCTGAATAAAAGTGCTGCCCACAGCTATATGGGAGACTATGGGGAAAGGCTGGCAGCAGTTACAATTCTTTGTAATGTCCCCCCTTTCTTCATTAGAAACATTTAATCCCAAAAAAGTCTAGAAATGTGACATATTGCTATATTTGGCCATGGTAAATCCAGAGTCCCCACAGGCATACTTTTTATTGTGCTTTCATGATGATGCTATTGGAGCGGTTATATGTGATCTTGCTTCCAAATGCTGTTTGTGCAGGAGAAGTTTTGAAGCAGTCACATCTGTTGATTCCCAATCAGTGTTTATCCCATACCTTCCTGCTGAAATCCTGCAGCTTAGCTTAGAATACTGGAATTGTACCTCAGAAGGTCCATGCCTAGACATTGAAGGGGTGGGAAACAGGTGTTTCCTTTTCAGCAGGCAGATTTATATGGGAAGAGCTGCATGCGTGTGCTAAACCATTTTTACAGGTCAAAACCAGTGTCTTGAATTGTGCCCAACAGGAAACCAGCACTGCTTGCTTAGTAATAATAGTGGGTCTATTGATTCAGGTGACAAGCTGCAACTCCATTTTTTACCAGCTATTTAGTAATAATTCCATCATATTGAGGATTTTATTTTTAAAAATTCCATTCCTGTTTTAGAACATATCTAGAAATTCTCTGCAATACGTGGAAAACACATTGAAGGGCTTCATGCCAGACAAGTTAATATGACAAGGGTCATAGGCAGAGGGCAGAAAGCTTGAAGGCAGAAAGCTTGAAAAATCACTGGCAGAATATATACAGACTATTTATAAAAGACCTTATCTATCACAGCTTCTAACATAAAGATAATTAGCCACATTTTTTTTAAATAAAAAAGGATCCATTTATGTATTGGGTAGTTTTGCTGATTCTAACAGTGCAATACTATACATGTCTATTCAGAAGTTAGCTTCACTGAGTTCAGTGGGACTTACTTTCAGATAATAGGACAGCATCTTAAAAGTCGTAGCTGAGGCAATTTTTTTTTAAAAAAATACACACAACCCAAGTCTAATGCTTATATGCGACCTTATTATATTGACAATGGCATTATATTTGATTAACCAAGGATAGATCTGTGTTAGACTAAACTGCACATTAATCTTTTATACATTGGAATGATCAGGTGCTGGGAGAAAGACGGGGATTTAAATGTTGAATAAGATTTCGGAGTCTCAGCGCTCTCTTGGTAAAGTAATTACACAAGTTGACATAGCTAAGAATAATGGTTCCATGAATATTTAACCTATCTGAGATTATGAATTAAGTATACCTATGAGCAAAATGCCTGTCAGAGCATATTAGTGCTGAAAATGCTCTAAACCAGCTTCAAAATTTTCCTAGATGTACATTTGAATTTCTGTATATGCGATCCCTTGAAATGGACCCCAGTGTTTGGCAACTGAGTGCAGAACACTCTTATAAAATGGTTTATAGACACAGTGGGGAATGGCAGTCTGTATTTCTCCTTTGTCTGAAAGGTGCTGTGAACCTCTAGGCAATCAACTAGTCTGTACTAGATGAACTGCTCTCTGCCCTACCACTTGATATATAACTCCAAAGCCTTGGTTGTGTATAGAAAGTGAGAGTGAGCCAAACCACTTTACCGTGGCGTTACTGACATACAGTGGTACCTCGGGTTAATAACTTAATTCATTCCTGAGGTCCGTTCTTAACCTGAAACTGTTCTTAACCTGAAGCACCTCTTTAGCCACGCCGCCGGAGCACGATTTCTGTTCTCATCCTGAAGCAAAGTTCTTAACCCGAGGTACTATTTCTGGGTTAGCGGAGTCTGTAACCTGAAGCGTCTGTAACCTGAAGCATATGTAACCCGAGATACCACTGTATATTACTGATATAACAATTTGCATTCACACGGGGAAGTAAGAAGGCAAGACACAAGGGCTGGGTGAATTCAGCCACATTTTTAAAACTTAACATAAGGTCTGCAGAAGGGAACTTAGGTGCAGGATGGTAAATTGCACATAACAAACTGGGCGAGCTAACCCTATCAAGGGAAAGAGGCAATGTGTCATCTACCACTTCCTCTAAGACCCACCCTTTCAGGTGAGTAGGAAGGTCTTACTGCTTCACTCCTCCTCTGCTGAGTGCAACTCTGGATCTGACCCCTGATGCATAAATCTTTCAATGAACGATGTTAGCCACTATACAATTTTGCTTTAGAAGCTTCACTTTTTGACCCAGGATACCGTGTGTGTGTGCCATCAGCTATTTTGCTGTGATTTAATATGTCGTGTCTTCACTTTCAGCTAAATAATTATATTCTTGCCCCCCACCCCCTTAGAGCTGAAACATGAAATCCACGTTTGGAGACTGACAGCACAGAGGATTAACCCTGCGAGCAGAGAAGAAACAGCTGTAAAGTGCCTCCTAATGCAAAAAGTTCTTACTCTGGAGATTTTGCTGAGGAAAAAGCTGAAAACGTTCCACAGGTAGGGTCCATGACACTTAACGTGACATTTTACAAAAGGTCACTGAGCTCATGGGAGGTCATGCGTAGCAAGCTGGTTTAGACATGCAATATCTCACATATAAGAAAAAGTAAGGCTGTTGTCACAATCTCCCCTTCCTCTGTTTTCTCCTTTGCCAGAAATTAGATTGTAATTTCCCCTGGGGAGGAGACCTGTTCCCTTGTACTTTGTGAAGTGCCATGCACATTGATGGCACTAAACACATAAAGCATCATTATTTAGTGATAATGGTGGTGATAAAAATCATTACCATGCTTTGATTATTTTTTTATAATTGGCTGCAAATTGGCAACATTACCACTTTTAAGCAAATCTCATTTATCTTATGCTTTACATGTATAACTTATGAATACACAGATTTTCCAGGACCAGCTTAAGTCTCCATTAAGGGCTCCCTATCTCTCTTTGGAAGAAAACAGATGCAGTTAACAGACCCTGGAAACTTCACATTACAACACCCTTTGTAACAAAATGATCTAATGCTGAGCACTAATAAAGAGACTCAGATTAATTTTGATATGATTTTGCTAAGCATAAGTGGGTACAGAATTGCAACGGCAGTTCTACAAGAGCTCTCCCATCCATATGAATCTCTCTGTGGATTTTTATTTCAGACAAATCTCACAAGAAGATAAAAACTGGGAAACAAATATCCAGGAGCTCCAAAAAAAGGTAATGTATTGCTTTCATACCATTGCAAAACATTGCCCACCATATTCTATTACATTCATTTTACTATAACACTGTGTGCCTTTCAGTGCACAAATTGCTACAGTCCATAACTTCCAAACAACTGGTTTTATGTAGTTTAGGTTGGACTTCATGTATGAAGCCAGATAGGAACATAAATCTTCTGTTCGGAAATCTACCATGATCCTCCGCTTTCAGGGTTTAGAAGTATCGCCATGTAGAAATAAAAATGTGAACTTTTGACTTGCTCCTTACAGAAAAAAACAAATGTCACAGAACAAAGATGACTTGGAACAGTACTTAAACTACCTTGGTTTGATAAAGGGATCCTCCAGACTATCAGTATTTTACTGGAGGGATGCAAGTGCCTACCTAGGTTGATTGATGTGCCTGGGTGAAACAAATCCACTATAAAAAAAGGAAACTGACTTTTTATGGTTTGGAAAGTAATGCAAGAGGCAAACGCAGCCAGCTTATATCTGCAAGTGATGGACTGGAGTGAAGACTTCAGCACTCTGGTCTGCTGCTCCAGCTCCACCCACCCACCTGCCCCTGATCGGGAAGTTCAGATATTTGGTTTAGGCTGGCTATCTTGCCATGCACAGCAGTTGACCAGGGATGGATATAATAGCTGGCTGCAAGTATAGTCTTTCACCCACCAGGGGGGATTAGGGGAAGCCCTGTGACAGGCTGCAACTGCCTGTCCAGGTTCTCCTCCTCCTCCTCCTCCTCCTCCTCCTCCTTCTGCGATCACTTGTAGCCGAGTAAGATTGCCTTCCATAAACACGGTTTTAACAATGAGTCCGTAAGTGACTGTGGAGGCCAATTCTGGACCCACACATCCTTCCACAGTGGGGACATTGATTCCTGGGCGGGAGTTGATCACTGTGTGGATTTGCCAAGTGTGCCTTCCTCTTAGCACGTTTCTCCCTTGTGTCCTGAGTTCGAGTGTCTTCAAAGCCCATGACACCTTTGGCAAAGGCTGTTCTCCAACTGGAGCGCTCTCAGGCCAGTGTTTCCCAGTTGTCAGTGTTTATACCACATTTTTAAAGATTTGCCTTGAGTCAGTCTTTAAACCTCTTTTGTTGACCACCAGCATTACACTTTCCATTTTTAAGTTCGGAATAGAGTAGTTGCTTTGAAGACGATAATCAGGCATCCGCACAACATGACCAGTCCAACGAAGTTGATGTTGAAGAATCATTGCTTCAAGACTGGTGATCTTTGCTTCATCTAGTACACTGATATTAGTTTGCAATATTAGTTTGCTGATTGTTGTATAACCTCTCCACAAACTAATCAGAATAAATGTTCAATGAAGAGTGGACATCATATGGCATGTACGCAGCCCAAGTCTACACTGTACACTGCTCAGGTGTAGGATAGCCATATGTGAGTTTGTGAGTTTCACACTGTTCCCTAGACAAGAAGTTGGAAACTGTAATGAGTGAAGTGATCCTGAGAATGGGATGAAATAGTAAGGGCTATAAAGAAACAGGGAAAGACTGATGCTAGGAACAGAGCCTGCTGGGGCACACAATCCGAGCCTATGAAGGTATCAAGTATTTATGTTGGAAATTGCATTCCAGCCTTACTGCTGCCGTTATAAGGAGAAAGAAATTTAATAAACACGTTTACTTCCAGGCCCTGTAACTGATAAGACATAAAGCTTCCTTTTATTTGTGTAACTAAGATGAAACTGCACCTTAGGGTCGCTGCATCTGCCTCTATACTGTTCCTTAGACTGTAAACAGAGTTGTTCTGAAAAACGTGTTAACATTTGTGGAAACAAGACACAGTTCCTTTCTAAATTTAAGATATTGTTTCACACCTCAGGCATTTCCTCTCTCACTTTAATGGATTAGACCGTATTGTTGTTAAAAACTGTATTTCAAATAATATATATTTAAAGCATGCTGATATATCTGAAGGGTGCTTCTTCTTGTTGATACGGTTTCTGTATTTTCTGCTTTCCTACAGCACAGAATAACAGACAAGGTGCTTCTCATCAAATGCCTGACTGTTTTGGGAGTTGTTATCCTCATGTTCTTTCTCAATTCGTTTGTTCCAGGGATTCACCTGGACCTTGGTAAGCTCAGCTCCTCTTCTTTCATTGTTGGGAATAGAAAAAGCTGCATTTGAACATGGAGTGTTTTATGCAGCTTTTTGCAGAGGTCTATCTTTGCCATGCAGTCTAAAGGCCTGTACAGATATTTCATTTTTTTGAACAACAATGGCATATTTGTAACTCTGCACTCATGATGGCTTCCCTCCAGATACCGCCGCTTTTGCTGCTGGGAACTCAGAAAGCACGCAACTGAAGATTGCTCGTGAAATGCAAATACCTTCCCGACACTGCCATGTTGCTCCTTTAAAAGAGACCCCCCCAAAAAAAGAGAGGGGCATTGGGAAAATTGGTAGAATCTGGATGTAAACCTGAATGTAAACCCCGTTAATTAGTGTGACTTCCACAGCAACATGCAATAGCACTGGGTTTCAGGCATTTACTGGTATATAGAATTTTAGAAGGTTTAAAGTGCTTCATGTACTAGATGCTTCATAGTAGATCGGGGAATGCATTGCCCAGTGTAATTTCTGTCTTCTAAAAATGGCAGGGGAGTGAAGACCCTATCCTTTCCCTATATGCTGCAGAGCCAAATCCAGGCTGCTATTAGCTGAAGTGTGGAAAACAAGCAGATTGAATAGTTGTCTGTATGTTTTCCTCTCTGTAGCTAATAGTAGCTTAGGGAGAAGGATTTGGATCAGGGCCATGGCACAGGGTGGATGGATGGGCTTAGACTCATCTCCCTATACAAGGGATCCAAGGGAGCTTCTGCCACTGCTTTTAGGAGAAGAACATTATATTGGGAGACACAAGTCTTTGGTCTGTTTTTCCTGGAAATCTTTCCAACGGAAAAGATTGTGGCCATCATGCCCCATGGAACAACACAGCCTATGTGTGAACTGATTCTTATTATACAGCAGCATACTAGGTAACAAAAGTATATGAAACTAATGGAAAACCAATATCCTGATATGCTGTCTAGCTGTGTATTTCTCTAATTCTCTTATCTATAGCGATAGGCACTTTGAGTAAAGACCTCCATTTAATACCAACTTTCTACACAGTGCCTTCGTTATCTTGCTTTTACATGGCTCGGACTGTTAATTTTTTTATTGCTTACAGGAACTGGGGGGATTATCAAACTTTGATCAAATATTTTCTTTTAGTACAGCCAATACAACAAATCATTTGAATTTCAGAAGAAGCGGTTTAATGGCCTGAGAAGTACATGGGTGCCTGGGGAAACAGTGAAATGGAGGAGCCTGGAAAAGAATCATAATCTTGTTCAGGATTTGTGCCTTCCTCCAAAAGAAGTTCTGTGCACTTAGAAATACCTACGGGGTGTTGTTTGTTTGTTTGTTTTGCATGGGTGGGAAATCTCAGGCCAGGCAACAAATGTGGAGCTCAAGGCCTCTCTGTTTGGAAATCACCCTAGGCAACACCTCTCCCCAGGCCAGAGCCCTCCCTGGCTGACTGAAATGTGCCATTGAACTCCAATAAATGCCTCTTGCTTGTGCCTGGAAGGAGTATAGAAGGTTTTTTTTTGTGAGAATGTGTACTACCCTACGGTATAAAGGTAAAACATACATTTGTTGCTCCACCCAATTTGGTCTGTAGAACCTACCCACCGCTGCCACATGCCCCTTGGCAGATAGCCCAGAAGGGAATGTGATATTCAGGCTGAAGAAGGTTCCTCACCCCTGCTCTAACAGAATGGTCATTTTTGCTCTGTCAAGTAGGTAATCAAGCCTGTGAGAATGTTGTAGGCCTTTGAGTTGCCTCACCCAATGCTCTTGTGAAACCACTAAAACAGGGTAAAACAGTCTGAGCATGTTCTGCAGTTTGATCTGTTAGAAAGGCCTATTTCTCACTATTTTGGCAGGTGCCCTGGACATTCTTAAACAAGCACAGCTTGGCGGGGGACGGGGACGGATGGGACACATACCCTAAGGTTCATGACATTCCTTTTTGAAATCCATACAGATTTCTGGTTTCTGTGTGCTAAGTTGGGCTATTTCAGCTGCTGAATTTCACATTTCCTAACTCGGAAATCTGAAAGCTGTTTATAAATGTTTGCTTCAAATATAAAATCAAATGTCACGGCCCTGAAATCCAAACCAGAGAAGAACCGAAATCCTCATTGATCTTTCCTGTTAGGTTGTCTCCTAAAATGGAGCTTTGTATTTTGAAAATGGAAGCCACAGATACAAAGGTCACTATTGGGTAGGCTCATCATAGAAGTCTCTCATAGTACTGATGGATGTTGATGTAGCAGAGAACTGGATGGGAGGCTAAAATAGCTTAGTTAAGGTGCATCTCCCTCCCAAATGGTTGATTAACATGGTGAGTATTCCCTGTAAAAATATCTCACAGCATTCTGGGTGTTCTGGACAATTTTGGTTATTCATTAATGGCTATGTGGCATTAAGTCTGAACCAGCTGTGCAGTGACATGAGAGTATTGCTTCTGGTGCCACTAGATCTGGTCAGCACAATTTGTCACCCATCATGCTAAATGCAATCCACTGGGGCTTGATAAGACCTGCTGAGATTTCTGCCTGTCTTTGACTGTAAAAATAAGGAGGATGTGAATGGCTTGTTATGTCTGACAAGCTACTCTTAGCTTGCTGCGTTGTGCGGACCGAATCTAGATCATATGGATTGTCCCAGTTTCTCATTTTATTTGGCTGGTGCTGGGTTACTGAAAGTGACATGTTAACACATATCCCTTCCAGCTTGCAAACCGCCTACAGTCATTTTATCTTTGGCATTTGAAGTGTAATTTTAGGTCTGAACCATAACTCATACACATCATTAGAAATCTCTTCATCTCAGATGGCATACAACTGAATGTGTGGTTTTCACGGTTTAAAAGCATTTTGTCTGATATAACTTGTAGTGATAAGAAAGTTATTTCTATAGTGTTTGATCTGTGGTGGTTTGAGCTGGAGGTTTTGCACATGCAAATAATTGTGTAGTGTACAGAAATTAAGTGATGGGCATGCACATCTAAACTTATTGACAGTGGAAACAGAAAGGCGTTTTTAACCTATTATATGGGTTGTGCTGGAAGACAGTGTCAATGCAACTCTAGGCGTGTTTACTCAGAAGTAAGCCCCACTGTGTTATATAGGGTTTACTCTTAAAAAAATTACAGTCTCAGAATTGTGGACTTGACATTAAGGTGGTAGAGTGACATGAATGATGGTGGAAAAGTAGGAATTGTTGAGGAATTTGCTCTTTGTGAATTCTGAAGGTAACATGTTGACTACCACTGATGTACATAAGCACGTGTTTATAAACTGCCATTGGAACCTTTCTTATTTGGGTTGCATTTTAAATATGTGCCTTCAGCACTGCAATATGTCTTTATTTTACTTAATCTGACATCCAATTCTTCAGCAAAATGTATTATTGCCACAGCATTCAACTAGAATTGCATTGTACCACTCTGATTAGAAGGCCCCCTGTTTTATTGTTATTCCTTTCTGTAAACTGATTGGTATATTTATCGACTAATTTGCATAATATATAAGAATTTTGGGGAGGGGGAATACATCAGAGAAATTAACCACCCTAATTGCAAAGGGCAGCAACAGAACCCCCTCAGGCAGCACTCCCAGTTCCTTAAACAAATGACATTGAAATGCATTATGTAAATTGCCAGGGAAATTGCATCTTAAAACACAAACAAATGACACCTGAGGAAGTGGCAGGATTTGCACATGTAATTCCTCTTTATTTCTCTGTCCCTTGATGTTTAGGTAGTCATGCAGGATTGCTGGCTTTAGCAGTGACTTCCATGGTTAAATGAATGAACATAACAGGCTGGTAGCTGAGTAGCCATGTGTGACCCTTGCCTGGAGTACTGTCTAGCAGTGATAAAATGTTTACATTACTCTGGGGTGTCTCATACGCTCAAACTGAAATTACTTCTGAAGTTTTAAAATGTGGTGTAGCGAGAGCTGTAGCAGTGCTTGTCTTGCTTAAAATTAGCTCCTTGCTGGAATCCATATTTTGTGATACTGTTTGTTCCCTGCATTGAGTTGCTTGTAAGATAGAGTAGGAGTATACTTTTTATAATAATAATAATAATAATAATAATAATAATAATAATAATAATAATAATAATAATAAATATGCTTGTGGCTGTGAATTCTCACCAGAAGCAGCACATAGGTGATTGGGGACAACTGCTCACCATCTCTTTTCCCTGCTGTGGGGAGAAATCCTGCAGCACTTTTCACATTTTTTTCCAGGTTCCCTGAAAAAGGTGGAAGAATCAGGATTGGTGCCTCCCCTCCCCCTGCATATCACAGGGTGTCAGGAACAGAACAAAAATCAAATGGAGGACGTAGGACCTCACTGCAAGCCCTATCATGGATGGTAGAGTTAGGGCACCTTGGTGGAAAACCTGAGACCACAATCCATGATGACCCCACTCAGGAGACTTGCAGAATGAGGGCGCCTGATGCCTCCTGACTAAACTCTTCTCCCTAGTTTTGCTACCCCTTACAGCTCAATAGTAGAGATAGGAATATAGGGAACTGCCTTCTACTAAATAAAACCTGGACTTGGGACCTTCTACATGCAGAGTAGATCCTCCACAGCTGAACTATGGCCCAGCCTCAAATGGAAACAAGTCTGAGCTGCAGATTGGTGGCATGATAACTTCGCAGCAGTATCCACCCTATTTCAGAGTCCTTCTTGGAAGGAGGCTGGAGAAACCCAGGCAGATGGGCGGGGTGCAGTTGTTGTTGTTGTTGTTGTTGTTGTTGTTGTTGTTGTTGTTGTCATCTTAAGTTTGGTGAGAATCAAGATCTCACTAAGGCACAAGGATGGTGTGGCAGCCAGACTGATTTCACAATCTGGCCATTGTGACTTGGAAGCTGCTGGTGCTATAATCAGGTCCTGGTTTCTAGTTCTAATAACCTCCTGGACAGGATCCCTTCTGTTTGGGCCTTGGCCCTGTAGGCTTCTATCTCTTGATAATCTAGTTGGTGCTGCTGGACAGCTCCGCTGCTTTTCAGCTCTTCAGTTGTAAAAATAAATAAATGAAAAAACTTCCTGGCTCAGCTGATCTGCTTCCCTTGCCTAGATTGTAAGACTGAACAGATCATGGAAATGAGGGAGCATCCTTCTCTTTTTTAAAGCACCTGTGCAGAGTAAAAATATTGCTATCATTCTGCTATTGCTGGCAGATTAAAACAACAACTTTGATGGCTTAATTGTGTGTATGCGCACACATGCACACAAACACAATAAGACCATTAAGGTTGTGATTTGAACCTGCATGTTACATGATTCTTTGATATAAACCAGGCCTCTGGTTTAGAGCTTTGTGTAGCAGAATTGTGTTCTCTGGAATTGGGATGGGAGCCATTAAGTCTAGATGAACCATATTGCTAAATATACAGTAGAGTTACTGTGGCAGCTGATCTGGTCATTACCATCTGGTCTAAGAGGAAGGTAGCAGGGTTGTGTGGGTGGGAGGGAGAGCCAGAGCATTCATGTTACCCTCTTACTCCCTGAGCTATGTGAGGTTTTGTTATACTGCCACAGGCTGAGCTAATGTTGTGACTGCTGTCTCCACATGACAAACTCAGGCTGGATCAGATTTTGTTGCACTTGCTCTAACATGTTCAGGCTCAGCTGAGGGCAGAAATCCAATCTGTCACGAATTAGGCTCAAACTGGACATGATGCTAAATGTGTCATTGGCAACCATCTCAGTTTTTATATGTACATAAAATTAATAACACATATGGGAGGCAATTTTCATTGGGGACGCAGCACATAGAAAGGGGAGTTTTGCCCCTCTCCTCCCCAGTCAACAACAACAACAACAACAAAATTCCCTAGCAAGAATCTTCAAAGAACAAGATCATCTATGTATAAAAAAAATAAGAAAAAGGCACCATACTGGTGAAATGGGAACAGACCTACCAGGCAATCCGTTGAGGTAGATTTTCTTCTCTCTCTCTCTTTTTGCTTTTTAATCTTTTATGTTCTACATTATAACTGGTTTTCTCATTACCTTTTTCATGCGATAAGTTGATTGAGAAGTGTTGAGACTGTAAAAATGAAATTACGTGAAATAATTGATTTTAGAAAGTAAACAAAGAAATTCCCCAGTGCTCAAAAGAACAGCTTTCTCTTGTCACATGGCATGAAAACAGGATTTGTTTTCATTCAGGGGAAAGTACAAAATGTTGCTCGAGTGAGCCACAAAGTAACTGCCCAGCTATATGAATGATTTTGAGACTTCGACCTATCTCTGTGTGCTTGAGCTGGCAAACGAAGGATGCAGATGCAACACTGGGCATTTCCAGATCATTAGGTCACTGTGCTGAGGCCTACCGAATCTTTGGGTGATCAATGGCGGCATGGGGACTAATTGTGGCAGCTGGCCAACCCATCTGGTTGCTTCCCTTTAGACTTGGCCAGAGTATAGCGAGGAAAGAAGCTTTAGAACAGTAGCTCCCACATCACACAAATAACACACAAATCAGGACCTCAGTCTGAATCATAGGACAAATGTAAGGGGAAATCATGCTGTCCCAGTATCCTTGGAACATCTAGTCCAGCAGTCACTTAACCTTATATCCTGCTGACTTGAAGCATTCCCACAATGTGGCGGCCAATGGTGGGGCTGAGGAAAAGCTCAGTTAATGATGCCAGGACATGAGATCCATCAAATACACATCACAAATGTGAAGGAGAGAAGTCATTGTGAGGCTGTTTACAGTGACAGGCCTCTGCTTCTTGTAACGAGTAGTTCTGCCCTTAGTTTTGGTTTTCCCTGGAACTCTTCATGAGTTTGCTCAAAAGATCTGCTGTGTACCAATATGAGCTTTAGAACCGTATTAAGCCCTGTGCACTTAATACCATCACTGTGCTCGCAAGCAGAAGCAATTACCATTTACAGTGAAGTGCTCATTATTGCAAGCACAATGAGGCAAAAATGGCAGTCACAATGGAGCAGGGTTAACTATCATTACACTGTGTTCTACACCTCACTGGCGCCTCCAAAAACCAGTCTAAATATATTTACTAAATAAGTTTGTGACCAGCCCTCTAATTGGCCCCAAGTTCCATGGGGAGGCATGAGCAAGAAGGATGATTCCGAAAGGAGTATTAGCAGCAATTAATTCACGTACCATCGAGAGTTTAGTGCCTTGTGAAAAGTTATTTCACAGACAAAGCCTATACATTTGCTTCTGTTGGAGGTGATGACTATTATTATACCCCTGGATAGCATGGAAGAAAGCCTTATACTCTGTAAAAGATTAAAGAGACTATATCACTTTTTACATAATGCTGTATATGGAAATAGGATATGAATACTGAATGAACCTGGGGGATTTTTTTCTCTTTGGCAAAAAAGCTCTAACCTTCTTTAACCCATGTCAAACAGGCAGAATTGCTACAAGCTTTTACAGAATATTTGATGAAGATTTCCCCTATAGTAGCTTCCCCAACTTTAAATAATTTATTTCAAACCACTTGCCAAACATTTTGGAGGGGGCAGCAGAATACAGGCTGGCACAATCCTCCTTTTTATTATCGATCCATTACCTAAGCAGCTTTTTTTTAAAAAAAATACATTGGACAGAACATTTGTGTTTAAAACTGCAGTGGTTTCTGAAGATGCAGGCATGCTTGGTTTAAACAGAAAGTTTCTGGCATCATTAAAAAGGGGAGTTTAAAGAAATGCATGAAGGCCCAAATATTTTATAAGCAATGCGCCCATGTTTGTTATTGAGTATCATGGATGAATATTCTGGACAGAAAGAGACAGTCATAAACAAGCTCTAGTGGTTGTCAGTAATCACTAGGATGGGTAGTTTACTTCCATGCATCTGTCTGAGAAGCTGAGCTATCAAAGACAGAGTGCACTGAAGATGCTGGGTCCCATCTCACCAAAGATGGCTCTGGGTCTTCTCTGAGTGGGAGTCTACCCTAGTCACATATAAAGCAGGCAGTAAGTTTGTGCCCCGTTGTAAGAGCAGGAGGTGTGGTGTGGTGTACGTGCAGGGCCAGATTTAGGTTTGATGAAGCCCTAAGCTACTGAAGGTAGTGGGGCCCTTTATACGTCCAGCTGTCCTTTGTCAACAACAAATTGTCACTGCTTTTTGTGTTGAATATCTGCTATATGGTAATTTATGGACCTAATAGGTATCAAAAGCCATTTGCACATGTTGCCATGCAACTAGCAGAATGTAGGCACCCTATATATGGAAATGAGCAAACCAGTGATATTTTAGGGAGCAGGCTAGCAGGTGGGGCCCATTACTTACATCATAGAAGCCTACACAACACAAAACACTGTTGCTGTATGTAGGTTTTATTTTATTTGTTTTTTATCTTATACAGTCATACCTCGTGTTGCGTTTGCTTCAAGTTGAGCGTTTTCAGGTTGCATCCCGTGGTGACCTGGAAGTACTGGAAAGGGTTACTTCCAGGTTTCGGCGCTTGCGCATGCGCAGATGCGGCAAATCGCAACCCGCGCATGCGCAGACACGGGTTGTGTTCTGCTCATGTTGAGAACGGGGCTCCGGAACAGATCCCGTTCGCAACCAGAGGTACCACTGTATTCTGGAAATGTAAATCCAGTTTTTTCCCCTCTTTAATTTTTATTGGGGCTCCCAAGAGAGTGGGGCCCTAAGCTATAGCTTGTTTAGCTTATACGTAAATCCGGCACTGGTGGTGTGCGTATTGTGCCTCCAGTCCCAATTTTTGTCTTCATTGCTCAGGTCTGATATCCTGGTGAAACTTCTGTCTCAACCCTGACAGAGAGCACCCAGGTCACACGCTGTATGAGAAGACTTGAAGGGGAAAAAAAGAAGCACGCCAAATAAACATCCCAAATCAAGTCACTATTCAGTCTGACCTAGGAGCGAAAGTGATTTCAGTGCACTGAACCTATTCACTGAATGTTTTCCCATTGAGCTCTGTACAATGTTGAAGGAAACCTGCCCTTGGGTTAATGGCATGTGCAACTCAGAGGAAGGGTCTGAAGCCACGCACAGCGTTTCTACTGATGAAGCAGAGTAAATCTGGACCATGGAAGTGGGGTGGGAGACTGCTTGGGAACTGCATGTAAAACTGTTCTGAGCTCCTCAGAGGAAGAGCAGAGTATAAATACAGTGGTACCTCGGGTTACATATGCTTCAGGTTACAGACGCTTCAGGTTACAGACTCCGCTAACCCAGAAATAGTACCTCGGGTTAAGAACTTTGCTTCAGGATGAGAACAGAAATCATGGCGGCACGGTGGCAGCGGGAGGCCCCATTAGCTAAAGTGGTGCTTCAGGTTAAGAACAGTTTCAGGTTAAGAACGGACCTCCGGAACGAATTAATTACGTAACCAGAGGTACCACTGTAAACTGAGGACACACTTCATATTTTGATTGGAGGAGATGCGGGGGTGGGGTGGGGGGTGATAATGGATTCCGTACCTCTTCCCCAGGTGTCTTATGTACCCTCTTTGATCAACAGAACAGGATTGCTGTACACAATCTTATGTACATCGCTTAGGGTTTTTTTTTGTTTTACAAAGCAGTTTATGAATACAGTACTTTTAAATAAAATGAAAATTCTAAATAAAATTAATATTAAGTAAGTCAGCTATCCACTATTGACATGTATAGAATGCTGAAATCAAGAACATCACAGTGCAGGTGGACCTATGTGCCCAATTTTCTTTCTTTCTTTTTAATACCCAGGAAAGATGTATTTGTTTTAACAAAATTTATATACCACTTGATTGTAATAAAACCTCTATGCAGTTTACAATAAATATTAAGACCACCGACAAAACAATAAAAAACCAAATTAAAACATTTAAAAGATAATTAAAAGGAACTATAAAAAAATTTAAAATCGTCGACACCTATGTTTCTGGATAGGCTTGTCTGAAACAAAAATGTTTTAAGAGAGTATTCTGGAGAGGAGGCAGTTCCAATAAGCTTGTCCACATTGCCAGGTTGCACTAAATGGAAAAAATATCCATCTTGTCAGTTGGTGCCCTACTGACAACCAGGACCAATTCTGATAGCACCATTACATTCAGGCTTCAACTGTTCTCCTTCTGGTGTGTTTGAATGAATAATTTTTTCTAGCATCCTCTGTGACAGGCATCCCCAAACTCAGGCCTCCAGCTGTTTTGGGACTACAGTTCCCACCATCCCTGACCACTGGTCCTGTTTGCTAGGGATGATGGGAGTTGTAGTCCCAAAACAGCTGGAGGGCCGAGTTTGGGGATGCCTGCTCTGTGACATTGCAGAGGATTCTGGAGTGCATCTCTTAATTTGAATACCAGTTCACTGGCACTTCTAAAATATCGCTGCCCCAAGTGTCCAGTTGTGCTATTTTTCGCATTCAGATTATCCCTCCTAATAATCTCATTATTTTCCTGCTATGTGTGCTTAGTGGTATACGAAGTACATTTTACAAGCTTTACTTTGCTACAAATGTCATTTAGGATTTTAACAGGTGGCACCATGAGCACATATTTGATAGTTTCCACAAAAAAATAATTCATTTCAAGTTGTAAAGCTTTCTAACTATTTCAGACCCCCCCCAAGCTTTTCATATGAGCCAACCAAGAGCCACCATATTAAAGGAGGCAGCCTTTTATTATTCGTCTTGAAAGACTGCAGCTGTTCCCACAATCTTTTGTTTACCTTTTATAGGAATTTTCTTGTTTCTTGCTTGCACAGTCCTTGTTTAGACATTTTCCTTCATAAATTCAGCATTGACATTGATATCTTCAGAAACCTTATTTTTTTCTGGGTAAGAAAACCACAACATATTAAAAATACAAAAGTCTCAAAAGCACACTTGCTATTTCTGTTACCTATTTATTTCCTCTGAGACTGCACAGTATATGTAAACTCCCTGTGTTGGAGGTATTTCAGAATTCCACATAAAGCACAACATAATAAATGTTGTTAGAATTCTTCTTTTCTTGACACTCATTGGAAACTGTCACAGAAACTTATATACCAGTTCCATAAAAATGAATACTGGCAACAGCCACAGAGTGGCATGCACCACCACAATATTTTCCAGCATGTGGTGGAATCCACTTGGTAACTGGTCTGTGTGGGAGCAATCCCAAATGACTGTGAATGCCCCCCTTACTCTCCTCAGGATGGAATATTTATGATAAGGAAATGTTGTGTTTTCCCCAGAAACTGAAGACAGCACAGTTTTAAATGGGCAACACAAATTGTGCTATGTATATATATTGCCTTTCGCTTTTATATCCAGCTGGGTGTAAACTTGCAATTATCAAATGAAGTTAGTGCTGTATATTAAAGACAGCTGTCTTATTGTAAAGCTTCCTCCAGGGGCTTCAGAGCAGCTGGAAACTATATTTGTGAAAGATTTCTGAAAGATAAGGGATTGGATCGAATGGTGTTGCTTAGCGGATGGTAAGGCTTCCGCCCATGAATTGGGGAGGGAAGCCATTTTCATCCATTTCCCCTCCAACCTGTAGCTCCACCCCTATATATCTGCCCTGGAGGGTCTCCAGAACAGATTTAGGGGAGCATAGGAGGCTGGAGGTGGGAGGAGGAATTACTGACAACAGCCTCTGCTCCCCTGTTCTGTTGATGGAAGTCTTACTGTTGACTGACACTGTTGAATACATCCCTGTGCCTTCTTTGTAGATGCAGAATACACCAAGTCAATCTGTTGGCTCTGCCAGCTGGAGAATCATAGTTATGGTCAAATATGAACCTCTTTATTCAAGTGCACCCTTCATAGGTGTTCGCTTTTGGTTCACAGCCAGAGACATTGGATATTGGGTTAAATACAAGACTAGGGCAAGATTGCGGCCAGTTTCCTGGCTCCTTTGCCTCCAATAGGCAGATATTCAACCTGATTAGTATGGAGATGCAGAGACGGGAGAAGTTCTGTTTGTTGAATTATTGCTAAATGTGAAAGAGTCCTGACAATTAACCTCAAAAATTGTAGCAAACTGCTTCTGAGTATGTTTTACTGCACAACATAAACATGCTTTAATACACCAAAGAAAATTAAGAACTGCCTGTCTTGAAGAAATTCAGGTAAATGATTGAAAGTCGATAAGGCTGTATTCATGCTGTTTTTTTCCTCCTTTTATGCAGGGTGGATTGCTATGCTGGGAGCAATATGGCTTCTCGTGTTAGCCAACATTCAGGATTTTGAGATGATTCTGAGTAGAGTGGAATGGGCAACGCTCCTTTTCTTTGCAGCACTCTTTGTTTTAATGGAGGTAAGAAGAAGAGTTAAGCCCCCCAACCCAATCCCTGTAAGTTTTGATGCCTTGAAGTCGATGGTAGAATAATAGAGTGTTAGGAGATCTTTGCACGCTCACACAGGAGAGGAGATTGCAATAGGCCATTCCTTTGAAATTGAAGAGGTGTGTATGCTACAGCACTCTTGTTAATATGAGATTCTAGATTTCATTGTATATGCAACTTCATTGCCTATTATTATGACAAGCGGAATATGTATGGAAGGAAGTCTTGTGTACCCATCCATTGGGTCCCAGTCAGTGTAGCCTTTACTGTTACCTTTTAGCCCAGGAGTGAAAAAGAAAGCTTTGACCACCCTCGCTATGTTATCCTTACTTTTCCTTAGAAGGGAATGGCAACCATTTCTTTGCATTGCAGAAAGTAATCGGATGAAGTCAGTGACATGGTAAAGAAAGGCCAAGGCTTTGCTTTTGCTGCTTCTGATAAATCCATTGCTTTGAAATAACAGAGTCATGAATGCTACAGGTCTCTTTTGTTAACATGAGTTTCTACATTCCATTGTATATGCTACTTAAATGCCCATTGTTATCACAAGTGGAACATGTGTGGGCAGAGGGTTTGTATATCGCAGATTACAATGCGCCGGTGCCTCATTCTTCACCAGCCATTTATTTATACTGTAGAGAGTAAACGGGTTCGGTCAGGGACAGAGGCAGAGCAAGCTGATTGGGATCCTGGGGTGGCGTATGTGCCCTGCGCCCAGGGGTGGAGCCAGATGCCCACGGGGCAGGGTGGGACGTTCCATGGGGCCTCCAAGGAGTCTGCTTGCCTCCTCCCACTCAGCCGCCCTACAGGCTGTGGGCAGACGGTTTTGGGCAGCGCGGAGCCTGCGGGCACCCAAGCCATTGCGTCACTCCCAGGAGAGAGACATGGCTCAGGCACGCTGCAGGCCCCGCGATGAGTGCCACCCACCATATTGTCACCCCCCCAGTGGTGACACCGGGCGGCTTCCCCACCGCACCCCCTTCCTCCGCCCTTGGTCAGGGATCCACAAAGGTAGGGCTAAGGCTTTCTTTGCTTCTGGTAAATCGTCTGGGATAGGTTTTCTCCCTCCGCCACCTGTGTGCCAGATTGTATCCCATTGACTTTGAATTCAGTGGAAGCCACTGAGAAATAAGGAAGCCTTCACCTGCATATTTATCTTTGCTCTCTTTTTTGGTGCCATAGAATCTGGGTTTTAATAACCCGATAGAAAGAGAGAAATCATGTTGTGAATACCTTTCAGGAAGGGAGGAAGATGTATGGAGGGGTACATTGTACAAACACCAGAATTTTTGTCACTGAGTGCCAGCATGTGCTTTACTGCAACACGTTTGTGCACTGTTTTCATGGAGAAAGTAGACGAGGATAGTTAGGACAGAACTGAGACAGAGGCTATATCTTTTCCAAGTGACCTCAGCTGTTTGTTATCCAGGGCCTATGTGTCATGTTCACTCATGTTTCTACTGTATGGATACATGGACCAAGGGATCATTTTGTTTCCCCAAATGCGGAAACGGGGCCTGAATAGAACTGTGCTCAGTGCATACCATGTGTATGTGTGACCTTAGCAAGTATAGTAGCTCTGATGTACACACAAAACATATGCAAGATTCCTTGTTGAAACAGAAGGGCTAACTCCATATTTGTTGTGCATGTGGAACTGTCATCTCCACCCAAGTGACTAGAGAAGTCTGAATTGGCCGCAGCTGCATATGTCATTCTGAAGACCACACATCCAGTTGCGGCATAAGGGAGTTTGCAGCATATCACTGTCTCCTGATAAAAGGATGGTGACCCTTAAAAGGAGTCTATACCCTTTAGTGTCATCAACCTAAGTTAGAAAGACTGCAGGACGATCATAATGTCTGTTCAGGCTTGAAAGAGCAATTTCTTCACAGTAGATTTACCACTTTCAGTAAATATTATTTGCACAATCATATAGCCAGCTTGAGAAACAGAGCTCAGAGACAACGCAGGGCATTGGCTATAGATGTTTAGTAGAAATAGAAACTTTTCCTGTGCTTGCCATTGTTCCATTCCTATGTCTCTAATGGGGAAAAAAATAATTAAAAACAGCAAGGGGGAAGCATTTTTAAGGGGGATCAGTTAACCACTCTGCTGATTCTCACCTTTAAGAGTCATTGAGTACCTAGACTGGCATTAGGAGAGCAGCACAGGGCTGTGAATTCAGTATTTTCCTTGCAGTGTCCTGATCTATCCTTGAGAAACAAGCTGGTTCAAGAAGACGGAATCAGTATGTGTGTCTGTACAACTCCAGCTGAGTGTATTAGGGCTGTGTGCTTCCCCCAGAAATCTTATTCAGGACCCAATCCATGAAATGGAACTCAAAGTGACTTACAAAAATGAACTCGAAAAATTAGTATAAAGACAAGTATAAAACAACCTAAAATTGATAAGTAAGAGAGAGATATATAAAAACAAATTCAGCTGCACCCCACCCCATCCAAAGATAAAAGACTAGAGAGATGCTACTGCATCTTATTCTTGCAGGGGGGTGACAGCATGAGAAAGCCAATTCAGAGTGCTTTCATCCATTGTTCTTGAATCATCCTTAATGTGGATATGACCTTCAATCCTAATTCTTATCTAGGAATTTTGAAGATGGAACCTTGAGAGTCTATATTACCAGCTAAGCCACACTAATACCTTTTAGCTGGGGTTTTGCTTTTTTTTGGCAGACGTTCTCTGTAGGTCTGACTGCTTAAGGCACTCAGTTGTGGCTTGTGGCGGTGTTTTCAATGCCATTTCTCACTGAGTATTCAGCCCTTGACGTAACAGTGAAACAGAGAAAGAAAGTTCAACAGGTTTGAGCCACTGGGAATTGAGGTTATTTTGATGGCTCTGTCAGAAGCATGTGTACTATATACTCCTTCTTTATGTCACTGCAAACATGATGTTTGCTCTTTATTTTATGTGCTTTTGGTTTACCCGCTAGAGCAGTTAATGCTTGAAACAAGCAGACAGTTGAATGTGTACCGTGTCTTGGAAACTTGAGGAGGATGCACTTTCTGATTCACATCTACTGTGGGTGGTGGCTTGGGTGTGCTACTGTTCCGCCTGTATTTGCTGCAGTAAACATGGAGCCATGATTCTATAAACAGGAGATGCATATCACCATAGACTTGGTGGACATGTGTCATAGAAACATCTGTGAACCCAGTCTGCCATATCAAATCTAAAGCGTGATTCCACTGTTATTTCCAACATAGGCAACAGCTGGAAGGAGCATCCATGTTAATTCCCATTGAATACCCAATGATGATGGTGACCCACCCATTTGGCTGGGTTCCTTTAGCTACTCTGGGTGGCTTACAGCATATCTAAAAACATAACAAAAACATCAAGTGTTAAAAACTTCCCGATACAGGGCTGCCTGGAAACACTGGGTGCATGTTATTGCAGCAGATTCACAGCAGTGTATTCAAAATGGACAACCCCCTTAAAAAACAAGCAAACATTCAAAACACCATTGTTTGGGTGCCTGAGATATCAAATAATGGTAAAGAACATTCTGACTGAGGATGAAAGAAGAGTCAGTAATAGAATGTTTCAAGTTGATGGAGCTGTCTTGAGGGATGTGGAAAGTTCTTTTGCTTAGAAGAGAATGATATTTGAGATTTGTGAGGGTCTGCATTTCAAATACTAATTCCAAGAAAGATACTGGTTATATACTTTTTTGCTACAGACCACTAGCTACCTTTACAGATGTGAAAGCTTTGAACCTAAGGCTTTTGTACAACTGCTGAGCTACACAACTGGGATTACTTGAAACAACTATGATGTCTGAAACCACTTGTGCATAACGAAAAAACTGGAACAGAAAGGGCTATGTAGAGGTCCCAGGAATTTACTTTAGAATGCAGGTCATCTTTAGGAGTATCTCCTAAAAACTACAGACCACATGAAGACATTATAACGATCTCTATCCTGGAAATCCATGCTCTTATTAGTTTTAGCAAGGAGTGGGAACCCTCCCACCAAACTATATTAACAAGAAATGGGGGAAAGCCCCCTAAAAGCCAACTAATAAATAAAAAAATAAGAAAGAACATAATCTCCCAGAGTCCTTGGGTAGGAATACAAATTTGCTCATGGTTCTTCCTGGTATATGAATGGATTTGGTCAGGTGGGACTGTCTGGATTATTTTCAAAGGTGGAACTTTATGCGACTCCCCAGTGATTAGATTTCAAACAGTCCTTCCTAGAAGAAGAGATGTGATTTTTAAACTTTGAAGTATTGCTTCAAATGGGAATAGAATGTCTGCATTATTGCCTTTTGATTAAACGTGGTTTCCAGAGCAACAAGTACAAATCAGTGTATTTTCTGCTAGGAGTACTAATCTTTTCAACGCTGCTGGTTATGCTACATTTTAGGCTGATATATAGCAATGTAGGTAACAATTTGTTTTTTGCTGTTCTAGAGTTTCTAAATTCCTGGGTTATGCCAAATCAACAACTTCATCACATAATCATAGCTGCAGCTTCCAAGTTCTTGCTGTGAATTTTGCCCACACTGAGGTGGACCTGCCCAAAGAGATGAAAACAAAAGAAAGGCAGGAACCCCCCATTATTCAGGGACTCTTAAGCGCACGTTTAACTTGACTTAATATGACCAAGCCCATCCTTTTGTTAGTGAAACTTCATATGCTGATGACCCCAAGCCAGAGCTATTTGTCCTGAAGGCTCTATGGCCTTTCTGTTTACTGGATCTGGAAACTGAGCCAGAACTCTGAAAACTTCTCTGAAGTTGTTGACGAGATAACTGACTCTGAAGCTGGGAGGAGAACCCCAGAACTTTCAGTCTCTCTGAGGAGCTCTCCCTGGTCCTGCAGAACCTGAGTCCATTACCCATAACATTTGCCTATTGCCAGCACCTGCCAACTGCTACTGGTTGAGTGCAACTGAAGGTCAGTGCCTATAAGGTGTGGTATAGTGCCTCATGGATTCCTCTTAAGCTGGCCAGAATAGGACCCTATTTTGGCTAAACTGAAAAGCTTATTGGTTGCTTTCTGGCTCAGTTAAGGGACAAAGTAAATGTGGACCATCACAGTTATTTTGTGAGGGACAAAATAGGCAAAGTTATAGCTTTAATAATTACATTAATAATTGATAGTGAACTTAATAATTAAGTAACCAACTTTTAGTATAATTCTTACCATGAGAAGTTTGTCCGATGAAAGTTTAATTGAACCAACTTCTCTTGGTAAGAACTGTAATAAAAGTTAGTCGATCATATATTGCCTTGTTTATTGGTAGAATATCTGTTCTGAAGGGCCACCAAAACGGCAATACAACTCTGTACTAAGGGCTATTTTACATAAACATTTAAAGTGTTTATTTTATAAATGTTGATTTTTCCTCCCCACATCTAGGCTTTGGCTCACCTTCATTTAATAGAATACATTGGAGAACAGACAGCTTTATTAATAAAGGTACCATTTATAATAACATCTTACAGTGCAGAAATGGAGAAACCTCTTTGTTGCATATATACAAAGTATTATATTATTAAACTACAGTGTACATTCTGATGCCAGGGATACAAAGAGGATGCCTTGGGCTCTTTTATGTGTTACATTGCGTGGACAGGCAGATTCCTCCCAACTGCAGGCAACGCCCAAGTGGAACAATGACTCAAGACAACATGCTATGGGATTAAAATTGGCCACAACTTTATTAAGTTTCAAATGTAGGGAGACCTTGGCTCAGGCATTGGGCGTTTATCCTTCCCAGTCCCCAGCCGGGGATCTGGGAGACTTCAGGGTTATCCAGAATGTGTGGGGATTGGGCTGGCTCTGGAGAACATACAGTGGTGCCTCGCAAGACGAAAATAATTCATTCTGCGAGTCTTTTCGTCTTGCGATGTTTTTCGTCTTGCCGAGCATGGTCCGTCGCAACTGCGCCTCTTCAAGCGGCTTTAAGAAAAAAGCGCAAGACGTTTTCGTCTTGTGAAGCAAGCCCATAGGGAAATTCGTCTAGCGAAGCAACGCAAAACTGAAAAACCCTTTCGTCTAGCGAGTTTTTCGTCTTGCGAGGCATTCGTCTTGCGGGGCACCACTGTATGTTCAAGCAGAGAACCCGCCCCCCATTTTGCCGCAATGGGAGAGCAATGACAACCTCTCGGCGTATGGCCAATGCCTCCCCTCAAGACGCCTTTAATGGGGAACCCTGGGATCACCGTTGCAGGGGGGGCGTGGGTCACCGCTTCACGCCCCCCCATTTAGGAAGATAGATTAAAGGATTTCACCCAAGGCCTGAAACCACCAAAGTTGTGACGTTTTGCTACGGGGAAGGCAAAACCTGCCGATGTAGGAAAATTCCTTTCCGGCCCTTCAACAGCGACCCTGACGTAGCAGTGCCTGCCTACCCGTGGAGAAGAGGTTTACCTGCAAAAGAAGACTTAACTGAGGGAGGGGAGGGTGGGAGAAGCTCTGGAGCTGACTGCCGCTTTGCAGGTAAGATTCACCTTCTGTTGTGTGGGCAGGACGGTCCCTCCCCTTACCTGGCCAATCCTCTGGCAATGCCTCCCTAGGTGGGATTGGGTGATTGGCTGAGGTAGGCAGAGACCTCCAGGTATCCAGCCTGGGGAGGATGAAGCCAGCCCAAACTACCAGGAGTCACACTGGGATCCGGGGGGCTGCGCATGACCACGCAAAAGGCGCCCCCCATTTGATGTGGGAAGCGGTCATTTCTTCTATCTGACCCTGGATGCAACAAAATTATGAAGACCTTCAGCAGTGAAATAATGGATTTCCCCCTTTTGGATATGTGGTGTAAAGCAAGCTCATTACAAAGAGATACAGACTGTTTCCTATCACAGATTATATTAGCGGTATTTAGCACTAGGAGACTGTGCAGAGAGCCAATGTTCGAGTCTGCACTGTTGGGAATCCAATGCATCCTGTGTCACAACTCAGAGGGCACCTGTCCTTTGAAAACCCAAACACACCCCTTCTGCTCCTTGGTTTGCTGTCAGATAACCTGCCCTCTTCAAGAGAGGGTGAGAGAGCAAGGAGAAGCATCAACCTTAACCAGACCTTTTCTTCTCCATCTTGTTGGTGCTGTAGATGGAACCCAGAAGGAAATGTCTGCACAACAGCAAGGTGGAAGACTTGGGGCTGCCCCCCCTTCCCTGAAACAGGAGCTCACATTGACTTTAGATTCACTTAGGGAGAGCTGTTAAGACCTTGATCAGAGGTGGGGAACTTAGGACCTACAGGCTTCATTAGGCCTGCCATGTCTCCCTGTATGGCCCATGAGGCCATTATGGCCACACCTTACCCAACTGCCTTCAGGTGTGGGGCTGTTAAAGTTGCGGTAGCACCTGCAACTCCCCTTGTTAAGGTGCTTTGAAGGCCTAACTACCCAACTATTGTTGGGTCTTCAAAGTGCAGTGCAGGGCTCTATGCAAGCACTGATGATGAGCTGATTGTTGGTGCTTGAAGTGAGCCCAACACATCCATCATCACTTGCCTGTTGGGGCTTCGGAGACCAGCCTTGATAATCAACAGGAATTGTCTGGGTCCACCAGGAACTTCCTAGTGCAGCTGAAGGGACTGGAAGATGTCACTTGAATTCAAAGTCCTTCCTTGAGCCCTTTAAATCTAAGTCACTACCCCTGGCAACAGAAGAAGAAGAAATCTCCATTTATAAGCTGGAATTTCCCCCTCTCTCCAGAGGAGGTAGTTTAGTCAGACAATTATTATACTGTTTTTACTTTTTTATGCACTTGGAGGTCACATCTGTTTTTAAAGCATTAGGGTTGATTTATGTGGGAAATGTGCACAATTTTGGCTTTAGTTAAAAAAGAGAAACCAATGTGGCAATTTTGGCCACAAAATAATAGCTTTCAGGGCAAAGGGGACTCTAAATTTCTTTCTTCTTTCTTTCTTTCTTTCTTTCTTTCTTTCTTTCTTTCTTTCTTTCTTTCTTTCTTTCTATACCAGGTGGTCCCTGAAGACCAACGCTTGACAGTTGCAATCATTTTAGTGCTCTGGGTCTCTGCCCTGGCATCATCCCTCATTGATAATATTCCATTCACTGCTACAATGGTAAGTTGCATTTTCTTCTGTTAAGGGGCTGAAGGGGAGAGAAGTACAAAAACATAAGTGTATACCTGGGCCAGTGAAGGTTTCCTTCCAGTTCTCACAAATATGAGTTTACAAAAGCCTCTTTGTTACCAAGGGGTCCCTTTTGATAATGCGTTGGGATGCCAGATTTAAAAGTTATGGTACAATAAAAAGAAAAGTGTTTGAGATTCAAGCTTTGGTGTCTTTCTTTTCTTGACTACCTTGAAAAACTGTATCCCACACCATGCAATTTCACCTGCAGACTTCCAGTACTTTTAATTATACTCTTTTAAACTTGGGCTAAAGGTCAGAAATTCCAGTGTTAGTGTGACACAGTTATTCAGCAATAACAATAACAAGAAACAGATATTCCAAATCTGAAATGTAATGAAGAAAATGAAGAAATAAGGTGTTGCATCCAATGGTTTCCCTCAGCTGGTAAGGCTCCCTTCAGAAGAACAGGGAAGGGAGCAATTTTCAATGAATCCTCCTTCCCCTTGCAACCTCCCCATACCCTAAATCTGTTTCAGAACAGATTTCAGACAAAGTGGAGGGCAACAAGAATTGCTGAAAATTGCTTCCTTCCCCATTCTGCTGGTGGAAACCTTATTGTCAGCTGAGCAATGTGGCTGGATACAGCTCAAGTGTTTTTTTGAAAGATTGATTAAAAACATGGTGGAAATGGAGCAAAAACTCAGGGTCAATGTCCATTGCAATGCTAGTTTGGTTAAAACAACAACATGGTGAATTAGAATTAGGAGAACCATCACTCCGATCATCACCAGTTTTTCAGAGCACATCAAAGCAGTGGTGCTGTTATGGAAGGATTTGGGGGCGCAAAAGTCCAGGACCTCATTTTGCAGGGCGAGCAGTAGCACCCCCAGATGCAACCAGGGTGGCCTGCCACGTTTTGAAGTATATGAAGTAATACACACAGCCTTCTAACACAGAGGGTCCCATAAGACCATGAAGTCCCCAGGACCATGAAGTTCAGAGTCTAAAATTAACTACCGGTACCTGAAGCACTGCATCAGTCAGGGAATGACAGATAAGCAAAGCATAAAGATTGTTGTAAATACAAAGGAAAAGCAGTATAAAGTCACAGATAGGTAGCCGTGTTGGTCTGCCATAGTCAAAATAAAAAAAATCCTTCCAGTAGCACCTTAAAGACCAACTAAGTTAGTTCTTGGTATGAGCTTTCGTGTGCATCTGAAGAAGTGTGCATGCACACGAAAGCTCATACCAAGAACTAACTTAGTTGGTCTTTAAGGTGCTACTGGAAGGAATTTTTTTATTTTAGTATAAAGTCAGACGAAGAAATCGATGGCTACAAGTATTCAAGATTTATTTAAGACATGCCTATGCCACAAAGGGAGAATCTAGTGTTGGAGATGGTAAACATGCCAGGTGGGAGACAAAAAGTCAAACGAAAGAAACATGAGATTATTCCTATATTTCCACTTAAAGGAATGGGGTTGCTATTCCAGATCCGGCTAACATATGATGCCTTCCAGTGTGTAGGGAATGAAGGGTGCTGCTGCATTTGAGGATCATGGCTACAGTGGAAATCATAAGCCAAATATTTTTGGATTATGCTCACTGCCTCTTTTAAACATTTCCATGGATATAGCTGAAGCAATTGTTGGATCTTTTATTGGTAACCCAATTGGTTTTAGTATCCAGTACCACTAGTGAATTAAGAGCTTTTGCAGTGGAAAGATCTATCTAGTGATTCCTTCAGCACCAAATCAGAACTAATATGGTTCTTATATGATTAATCAGATTATGTTCTAATATGAACATAGCCACATTCAACTCTTCTTGATAAAGCTGCCTTTTCTGTTTACAGGTTTACAGTTGGCATTTTAAACTAGGATAAGCATGATAAATCCCACAATATGTGCTTTCAATTTAATGAATGTTTTCTGATATTTTCCACTGTATTTTTTTTTAAACTGGAAAGGCTCTAAACCAGGTTCCAACATCTAAATTATTCATTTAAAATATAAATGAAATATGATTTTCTTAGCTTGATTAACTTAATAGTTGGGAAGTTCTGCCCTCATAATATTACACGACAACACTTTATTTTCAACATTGTCTGCATTTTAATAAACCATTATTAAACTAGGCCGCATATATTGAAACACCTGTTTACATTTTATTACTAGGGTCCATAAATTCATTTATGTTAAATCACTGTTTAGGTCTTTCCTCCTAATGCAATGTATTGAACCATTGTACCAATTTAGCCATGCCCAATGTGTTTTCTGCAAAAACTGGGTTTGGGTAAAAGGGCGATTGATACAATGGGGTGTTTGTTGTTCTCATTAATGTGGGTGGTTGTTGTTTTAAAAATGTATGCCTTGCCTTATGCCAAATAGGTGCAAGCTCTAAAATGTTAGCTGACAACCCAAAAAGCAATTACAGTTAAAAAGTTTTGTTCAGCTCAGAACTTTAGGGCTGCAGGAATGGTGGTTGACTGTTAGGATTCACCCACCTATCAAAGCAGGCAACTGGTGGTTTACAAGTGTGGGTGGACTTGCCCACCTGACAAAGCTGGCCCACAGGGATGGTGGAGATAAGAATCTGGCCTGGCAACTGGATCCCATTCCCACTGCTGGTGTATGAGGATAGATTGATGGGCAAGTGATATAGCATGCTTGAGATCTTTGCCATGTGTGGCAGAGTACAAGGAGTCATATAATCATCCCTTGGATCAGAAGACCAACACTTCTTTGGACTATGCAACCTCTTTTCCTATTCCTGTGTTTGCATGTGCAGTACCCCTTTGTGCATTTCTAGTTTAGTACTAAATCATGTTCAGGACAAGGCTACCTTCCTGATGCCGATTACAGCTCTATTTCACTTAGTGACACAGACGAAATTGTGACATGGAGGCAGTATCGCTGTGGATTTTGTATTGCTTTTAAATGTAGGAAACTGCGTTAGAGGGCAGCTATAACTTCATAATGCAGAATTTGAACAGTGCTGTTTCCGTTGCTTGCAGAAGGAGGGGGATTAAAGGCTAACAGTGACTAGCATTGCATTGAGAAGTCAGACACATAATTGCAGTGTTGGATACGTAGTTAGAGAAGTCAGCCTTAAGGACCCTAAGCCTAGTGCCTCAGAGAAAATCAATTTTTCAGATAAACAGAGATTGATCAACTGATACGGAAAGTCTTCCAAGAGCAAGCTATAAACAATAAGACACATGGAGAGAGAGAGAGAAAAAAAGACACATTTGAAAACAGAATGGCCATAGTAAATTAGTTTTCTTCCTCCTCCCCCATTGTGTAGGCCCAGTTATTGTATAAACCCTATCATCAATGAGCAGGAGGCATATAGCATTCCTAGGGCATTTCCTGTGACAGGAAGCATCCATGATCCCCACTGTTGCACTTCCAACAGCTTTAACCTCCAGTGCAGACCCTAATTTGGACTGTCTTCTTTATATACCTTAGCCATGATAGGATATCCTGCTTGCTTTCTACTCAAATGTTAAACCTGAGTCTACACGAGGAGCCCTTCTTTTTAGTGCAGTCTCTTTTGTGCTAGTATTTGCTGAGGGACTATTGGTCTCAGGGCGGAGGAAGGGGAGTGCGGTGGGGGCGGGCCACCCCACGTGTCACCAGTGAGGGGGGTGACAAAATGCCCGGCGGCACTCACTGGCCTGAGCCACGAATCTCTCCTGGCAGTGACGCGGTGGCTTGGGCACCCGCAGGCTCCGCGCTGCCCCAAACAGTCCACCCACCGCCTCCCCCCAGCTGTAGGGCGGCTGAGTGGGAGGAGGCAGGCAGACCCCTTGGATGCCCTGCGGAGCGTCCTGCCCCGGCTGGCCCCGCCCCTGGGCACAGGGCAAGCACGCCGCCCCAGGCGCCCAATCGGCTTGCTCCACCGCTTAAATGCTCAGTCCATGAAAAAATACTAACCATAGGATAAAATGTTCCCCACTTTCCTGTCAGGATCAAGGATTCAAACATAGCCTTTCTTAAAGTTATGGTGTTTTGTTAGCATTTGGACCAGGGTGAAAATTCATTTGCATTTGGGATCCTCCCAGAATTTCCATAAAAGAAGCCTACCATGATTTTTCCCTGAATGTTTGACCCAATGCAAACAGAAACACCATCACTTAAAAAAAAAAAAGGAACAGAAAGTCTCTACTTGATTGTGCTGTAACTGGCCATCAGGTGTGATCGATGTATAATAATTTTGTTTATTTAATGTATATAAATCCCTTGCAATCATCATGTGATCTCAGGGCAAATCATAACAATTTAAAATACAATACCAATAAGGACAAAACAAGTAAAATATAACTATATAGAGTGGAGTAGTAAGTCATTTGTAAAATACTACATTAGTATGGAATATTTTAAACAATATTTACCACTTATTGCCTACAGATTCCTGTACTTCTCGACCTCAGTCAGGATCCTGACGTGAACCTACCTGTGAAGCCCCTAATCTTTTCACTGGCTATGGGTGCCTGTCTTGGAGGTAAGCTTTGATGTCAGGCTGTGATCCTGTACAGAGGTGATTCTACCGTCTTATCCCACATCCTGATGGACTTGAGATAGCCTGGGAGAAGGAGGGGTGGAAAGATGATTGTGTGTTTGTATGTTTCCTGGTTTGTTTGTTTCCTTGTTTGTTTACATTTCCCCTCACATTCAAAACAATGGGAGACAAAGAGGTGGGAGAAACGTAGCCATGCTCAGAAACGTGTCTAAAGCTATTCCCACTGCACAACGGAAATTTTACCCTGCACACAGCATGTGTCCTCCTCAGATTTGCTCCAGAGGGTTCGGTGAACTCTTAGAACAGATTTAGGGAACATGTGTAAGGGGGGAGTTGAGTTCCATTGCACAAGTGTAAATCCTTGCACTGAAAGAGCACATTAGTTGGATACCACCCTGTGTGGATATGATGGACACAGAGTTCTTTGGAAAATGCCACCTCCAGTGTGAATGTTTCTTTCTTTGACAAAACAAAAGAGGAGCTGCATAAGCCAGATTGGGACTGTGGTATGGGACAGGTGTACTTCGGCTGACTGTGATTTCTGAGGTTGGGCGCAGCCGACCTTTATCTGCCAGGGGTTAACCAGAGTGAGGCCTGCTCTTCTCCAGTCTGCTCCGAAGTCCCACCCACTCACCTTGGTCTTGATTGACCCATAATTCAAAAGCAAGCCAGCAGAAAAGCCTGCCAATCGGAGCAGCCAGCGCATAGATTCCCCAACTCCTTCCCTCCTGACCCTAGCATTGCTCCTGGGCAAACTGGAAACCACTGCACTGGGCCGCAACAGCCAGCCACCCCGTTAAGCAGCCATTTCCAACAAGCATTTCCCTATGAAGATGTGACTTATCCCCAGAGGCCAATTGAATAAACCCTGAGCAAGGAAGGGTGTAATTTTTCGAATTAAACTTAAACCCGCGAAAAGCTTTTGACCTGTTTGGTTTGTAGGATCTCACTGCTTGCTGGGCCACAGCTTTAGAGTAAGTGGATTTACATCCTGCCTGATTTTGTTATTCGAGCAATCCCAAAAAAGGAGCGTTGTGGGTTTGAGTTCATTTGCAATTTAGAAGAACAATATAGAAGAGCCATCTGGTTGCTTTTTAATTCATCTTTGTGCTGATTATTCCCTTTCATATTCCATGAATATTGGCTATGAATAAGTTAGAACAGAAAAACTTGCAAGGACAAAACACATAAGAAGCTTCCCCCCCTGCCGCTCTCCAAGTAAGAAGTAAAACAGTGAGCTAACTGCTGCTTTTAGAAGAAAGAATAATTACTATTACGTTGAGTGAGTTTAATGAAACATTCTGAAATGTTTTTGAATTATTTTGTCCCTCCCCCCAATACAAAAGAGCAACATCTCACTCAATGTTTCATTCACCATTCATTCATTTGAAATCAAATAGGACCACCAATTTTCACTGAAATATTCTTTCTTCAGAGTTCAGTGTAGGGATGTTGGAGGAATCTGTTGAAAGTAGATTTATTTATTTTACACTTACATGCCACCTGATTGTAATAAAACCTCCAAGCAGTTTACAAAATAAACATTAAAACAGTCAACTAAAACAGCTGAAAATGGGCATTTAAAAAAACATTCAAAAGATAATTAAAATAAACAGTAAGCAAAAACACATGCCAGCATTCTACATGTCAGTTTAGGCTTGCCTAAACAAAAATGTTTTGAGCTAAGGTGCCTGTCTAATGTCAATAGGCAAGGTGTTACAAAGTTTAACTGATGCAACAGTAAAATATTGATTTCTTACAACTGTGGAATACGTTCTGCAGATCAGTGTGGTTGGGGTAAGGTGATCTCACAAGTAAACTGGTCCCAATTAATAATAACCACATTGAACTTGTCCTGAAAACAAACTGGCTGCCAGACCAGTGAAGATTTCTGAGCAGAGATATTATATGGTGGCAGCATACCATAAAATATACAGTATATTCTAAATTGTTATCTGGTGATATTAGTTTAGTGGTATAAATAGGTATGTACTATGTGCTCTTTTCTCCTGTACCTTTATTTGCTTCATAACATTTTTGCCTACACTGTTGTAGGTAAGCAAGCAGATCTGAGCAGCCATTTTAAAGATTCCCTTCCTCTCAGCTCTGCTCAGTCAGTCCCTGCTAACTGTTTTCCTCACAGCTTCCTTCTCCTGACACCTCAGTCAGTGCCTGTGCATTATCACATCAGGAGGTTGGGCACTTGTGTATATTATTATTATTATTATTATTATTTCCTCCATGCCTAGTCTTACTTTGTGGAAATGTTGATGGAAAAACAGATTCTCTCTGGGCTCATTTTTCTAGCACTTGTGCCAAACAGGCAGCTGCATTCCAGAAGTGAGTTTACTCCTCAGGGAGGCATGCATTAAATATGCCGGGTGCTAAATGTGAAATAGTTCCCTTCATAAACAAAATGTCCCTCCATTAATAAAGTGGTCAACAATGTGGCCTCGTCCATGGAATAAATATCTGGACCAGTTAATACCTTTTTCTTCTATATTTCTGTTTCCTAGCTCCTCTGGAGTTGCTAGTTTATAAATTCCTTCTTCTTAGCCCCTTCCCACTGGTTATATGTGTTTGTACATATTAAAATTTACATTTACTCAAATTTATAGTTGCTATGGTTTAGGGTGAGTAGTTGCATTTTAAAAGCAGTCTATTCCTAGTAGGTAAGGAAAGATTAAGCCACATTTTATCTGCTGGGCTGTGCCTGGTAAGGAGAAAGGCTGGTAAGGCCATCATCTCCTGCAGCAGTGGGAAACTTCTGGTCCATGGGCTAAATTAATCTCACGAGGCTGTTTTCCCCAAGCCACACCCATCTGATGTCATATGTAATGCCCGTCAGCAACCTTTTACTGCAGCCAATGAGGCTAACTCTCAGCATAGCTGTCAACTTACAGATTTGAAAATAAGGGACCAGCAGCCTCAGAAATAAGGGACCAGCAGCCTCAGAAATAAGGGATCAGCAGCCAAAATAAGGGATTTTCAGAGCACAGGTATGTTCGACTTCTGAGCTCCTCCGAGCCAAAGGCAGAAAGCCCAGCCAGCAGCCAAACGAAGCCTCAAGCGGTGGTTCCCACAGCGCAGCAACCCGGCAAAGGGGATGCAGGAAGGAAAACCACTGTCACCTCTACGCTGGGAAGTGCTGAGCAGAGGCGAGTCCCCAGGCAACACGGCCGATTTGATCGGCACAAGGCATGCAAGCTCCACCCCCCAGTTGTTCTTAGACTCCTTACTGGGTGAGCAACGCAGCCAAGCAACACAGTTGGAGCCTCCCTCCTTCCTGGCCGGCAGGGAGGGAGGGAGAGGAGCTGCTTCCTTTGAAACCCGGGAAATTTAAGGGACATCATCAATAAGGGACAGCAGCGGGACACGGCGCTGGGATAAGGGACTTTCCCACCAAATAAGGGACGGTTGACAGCTATGACCCTCAGTGCCGCTCAGCTGAAGTTGTCACCTGATGTTATAATGGCATCAAGTGAGTAGCAAGTAGGTGACCACTCCCACCTGTCACATTTGGCCTGCAGCAGGGGGGAGTGACAGCTATCTCGTGCCTGATCTTCTAGTTGTTTATGGGGCGTAATAAAGCTTCAGAAGAACCATCATCCCATCTATTGCATCTCACCTTTTACAAAATAAACGTTCTTGCAAAAATCCCCCTATGTTTTCCCCAAAGCCATTAAGTTTCCAGTGCATTTGAAAGGTTGCTGAAAAGTCTGTCCTGGATTTTCCATCCCTCAGGAAAGTGAGAATGAAATACTTGTGCCAGAGTTGGCAATTGCTTTTACGAATTTTGCTATACTTCACAGCTACAGAGATATAATACATATTTTGCATATTTATTCACAGAATAAGGAAAGAATTTTGTTGATGTCAGCATTACACTCTGTTCCCAGGCTCATATCAACCAGTTTGTCTTGGTTTTTTCAAATATATATATTTGAAAAATCTGACTTTCTAGATTCTCTGTGCCTGCTTAAATCCTGCCAATAAAACATCCATCAAAGGATCTGTGTTTGCACTGAATGTCTCTCTCCCTGTTTCTGTAGTGGTACTTAAGCTAACATCACAAGTCTCCTTTTGTAACCTATCTTGCTCTTCCTTTATTCTCAATTTTTGCCTAAAAATGAAACTTTATGGTCCAGTGCTTGGCTGGTGCCTATTCAGTAGAACTCTTCAAACCTCTCTTACATGTTTACTGCCTCTGTCTTTTAACATTCCCCTACCATCTGAATATAAGGATTCCTTGTTTGCATCTGTGCTTTCTCATCCATTTTTCAAGGTACTCCCATTTACCTAATGGTGCTCTGCCCATGTTTTAAAATTTAATTTGGTCCTTATTTAATGTCCATCCTTTTTACCTATCAGTTATTCTTTCAGTTCGAGGTATAACCTTGTTCTTGCCTCTCTACCTCAAGAAGCCACTCATCATCTCAACAATAATTTGCTTCCAGTTTGGCCAACCTGTTATCTGCTTTGAAGGCCATAGTGCATCTGGGATCTAGTCTCCAAGCTTTGAATTTCTGTAATACTGAGCCAGCTGTGCTTTGAACAAGCTTCAGTATTTTGCTCTGCCGTATTGTTTTCTTTCTAGAACAGAATGTGGGGTTGCCCTTGAAGACTTCTTGGAAACTACTGGCCCATAAACTGGCAACAACCAGATTAGCGGCTGGGATTCTATCTAGAACTATCTAGATTCCTCTGTGTCAGCTCCTAGAGTTGTTGAATTTTTCTGATGTGTCTAGTAACTTCATTATGTAATTTTCAGTGTATGCTGAAGATGCATGTTTTTACTCTGGCCGTTGACACTTGAGATATATATTTTAGAACCTATCTGGAGCATTTCCCCCTTCTTTATTTTACTGCCAAATGACTTTAAAAGGAAAATAATTTGGTTTCCTTACCAAAAGGATCATGCAATCTTTAGGTTTGTAAAGATGCAGGCTGTACAATTTCTCTTTTGGAGAGTTTTTGTTTGCTTGGTTTCTGTTGTAGCTGGAAGCCAAAGGCCGCATAGCTCCTTGCTTGTTCCTGGAAGCACAGAGAGAAGGAAACCTGCTAAGCTCCATCCCCACTCTGGTTAACACTTTCATGTACGCAAGTGTGGGTCAGTAACTGTATATTACAACACAGTCTACAGCCATTATTCAGTCTACAGGGGAAGCTCTGTCCTCCCCATCTGAAACTCTCCTAATTGACTTCTGGGGCCCTGGGTCATAGAATATGCACATCCAGGACTTTTTTTTCAGATGGAACTCACTGAAACTCAGTTCTGGTACCTCTCAGGTGGTGCCATTGCCATTCTAAGAGAACAAGGGAGGCATTCATGGTGAGTTCCAGCACCTCTTTTTCTAGAAAAACAGCACTGTGCACATCAGGTCTGAATTCAAGCTTGACTACCCATGGCTTTGGCCTATTACACGAAGTATTGCCAGTTATTGATGCAATGATGAGAAAGTGTTGCTGCTGTTAGTATGTACCGTATTTTTTGCTCTATAAGACTTACTTTTTCCCTCCTAAAAAGTAAGTGGAAATATGTGTGCGTCTTATGGAGCGAATGCAGGCTGCACAGCTATCCCAGAAGCCAGGACAGCAAGAGGGGCTGCTGCGCAGTGAAAGCAGCAATTCCTCATGCTGTTCTGGCTTCTGAGATTCAGAATATTTTTTCTTCTTGTTTTCCTCCTCCAAAAACTAGGTGCGTCTTGTGGTCTGGTGCATCTTATAGAGCGAAAAATACGGTACATAGCCATTCCCGGCTGTCTTCTGATACATTAAGGTGCTTTGCATTACTAAAAGAGGAAGACTGTAAGAGAGCAGAAATGGAATTTGTGTCCAGTCAAAGCCAAGTGATACTTGGCATCACTAAATCCTGATAGTGGTAAGATGCCAGAATGTGCTGTCATTTATATAACACAGATTTGCAGATTTTAAAAATGAGAGCAGGAAAGATGATGGAAAAGCATCCATCCATAATGGACTGGTAGATATCACAATGGATAGCAACCGGAAACCAGATGAAGATAGAATAATAGTGAGACCGCAAATGAAACTTGTCAAGTGTACAGTCACCGTGAAGCATTAGGAAAATATTTCCTGTAAGCAAATTCCCTGACAAATTGCTAGAATTCATATGTAAATGTGAGCATGAAGATGGTCTTAAAGTTGTGTGGATGAATGTTTGTCCATTCCAATTTCCTTTCTCATTTGGTTTTGGCCCAACTTTCACATCATGTCCATCTCAACTTTGGGACCCTCATTTCTTGCTGCTACCTCATTTTAACCTTACCTCCGGCTCCTGCATGCTTTCATTCTCCTTTTAAGTCTTATTCAGTTGTAGCTCAGAGATGCTAGCCACAGGGAAAAGTAGGGGAAGCTGAACAAGTTTACCCCATCCTACTTTATTTCCCTCCCCACTGCAGAGGCCTATCAAGAGGTCCACCAACTCCAGCTTTTTCCAGCTTGCAAGAGAATAATGTTCAAATTCTGTCCAGAGGCTACAGAGTAGGGAAACCAAATTGGATGTAATAGATTTTCAATTACTGCTGGGATTAGTGCTATTCTCAAACTGTCACAGACTTTTCACAAGCACAGCTGCCATGGCGCTAACCTCTTGCTGATCTCAGTGTCCCAGTCACAATTTCTTTGCAAGATGAGATGCTGTAGCTGCCCTTCATTTCATGTCACAAATTGCTAGTTTCTGGTCCAAGCCTTCCCTGCTCTTGTCAAGATCATGGCAAAGGCCCTTATTTCAGATTTCGTTCCAGTGCTCCCTTAATCGAAATCAAAAGCAGTCTGTTCAGACAGCAATGAACGAATGACACAGTTCATCTGGAAGTTCACAGGTGGATGACTATAGTCTTCCACCAATTTGGAAATGATGGAGGCACTGGCACAATCTTCATGATTTTTGTGGTGTTTGGTCTTCTAAAATGCCCAAGCAGCAATGTGGTAGGTTTGAATGGCGTGTGTGTGGGAGTCTGTGGGAGAAAGTATTCCTATCCTTTGTTGTTAACTCCTTAAAGTTACTCCTTACAGCAGCTTTTCATTTAAGGAAAAAGTCAGGGCTTCTGTTTATTTGCATTACTCCCCAAAGTAGCTTTTAGAAATAATAATTAATAATTAATAATAATCACCTTCACAGTAGAATCAGATGTGTTGAAACTAAGAAGTTTGAGGGGATGTGGTAATATAGGAACATATTGTTTTTCATGCATGGTGGGAATGTAAATTTGTCCACACATTCTGCACAAGGGTCTTCAATATCAGTTCCAAAATTGTTAAACAACCTCTCTCACCAAATCCAGCTTTAGCCCTGCTCTCATTAAACCTAGATTCTGATTTTACTATTCAACATAAATATCTAACTTTCTTTTCACTGACGGCTACACATCTGGCATGCTCTGGTCCATGGGGTCACGAAGATGCGGATATGACTAAATGGCTAAACAATAACAACATATTTGGTGATAGACTTTTTTAAATAATTTTTTAAATCCCAGGCTGAGCTACCCCTTGAGGTACGGTTCAACAATATCTGGGATGGCAAAAATCCGCCAACCGCATACAAATCGATCAGGACAGCCTGATACAAAAACACCCACCCACCCCATTCACACACACAGGAAAGCAAAGTTCACCACAGCCAATCACAAACAAGCAAACACACCCTACGCCAACCCCAACCTCTCTCGCCATCAAAGGAACGCAAGTGAATAGTAAAGAGAACCCGCACAAGTGATGCTGACACAAAACCCCACACATACATTAAGTAGAATAGAAGCATTGCCCCACTCACATGCCCCCCTCCACCTCTTTCCCCCTTTTCTTCCTAAGGTAACACTAATGTCTCAACAAATGAAACTGATCTGTGGAAAATGTAACTTGAAAAAAAGAAGACATTGCATATACTTTTAAATACATCTTTAATTAAAAATACGTGTTGTTGTTGTTTTTTTTAAAAAAACAATATCTGGGACAGGGCTATTTCAGAGTGACTAGCTGGGTAGCAAAAGTTGTTATAAAGAGAGACACCATAGAAAATTTCTTCCACTAGTTTCGCAAACATGTCTATGGAGAGCCTAGGTTGACCATTAATGCCCTAAGATTATGTAAAATGACATTAGACTCTTAATGCTATGTCCCCCCCCCCCCCGTGGACATTGTATTAAATCGGATTTAATAAAAAAAGAAAATGAAAGAAGAAAGAAAGAAACTAAGAAGGGGAGAAAGCTTGTGCTGCTGTAACCTTATTCTTCTTCAAGTAGACAAAGAAACACCAGACACTTAGATCTACAACTCACATCAGCAGCCAATACACATTTTCATGCGGAAAGTCAAGGAAGCAAAATTACAACAGAGTTAAAACAATTCAGTTGCAGTTAGAGGGGACTCAGGGTCATACTGCACAATGCTGTCTAGCACAAAGTACATCTGCATGTGCAGCAAGGCTGTGTGTGTTGGGGGTAGACCAGAAAGGCTTGGACCCCTAGTTCTCTGCATTGGGCCTCAGAACTCTTGTCATTTTAGGCAACTAATTGTGCTCCAGTGTAAAGGACACATTTTGAAAATAAGCACTTCATTCTATTGTTCTTGCATGCATTTTTTTTGGGGGGGGGAGAGGGAAGGAACAACCCATCATTTTTCATTATTCCTCCAAATCAATAGCCCAACTTGCTATCAGCAGAGATCTGTATCCCTCCCCACCCTGCTTCCTAATCTCGCTTTCATTTTATCTTACTCATACATTTTTGTGTTTGAAACAAATAATCAGCAAGTTTCTCAGAATATTTGCTGAAGATGTTGTTTTGGCAACACAGCTCTCTCTCTCTCTCTCTCTCTCTCTCTCTCTCTCTCTCTTTCTCCGCCTTCATTGAGGACAAAGACAGGTCTGCCTCTGAAAACCTTCAGCTATTTATAGACAGGGAGGTTATTGTTCAGGTGATATCCTTTCAGGTGCATGTGAAATGATTGATTTCCCCCTCCTTTGCATCTAAGTCTGCTAGCTGATCTAATTGAGTGGCAAAGCCAAAAGATAAAGAGCCTCGATATCAGCTCGAATTTGTTTTTGTTTTGAATTACAGGTAATGGGACATTGATCGGAGCATCTGCAAATGTTGTTTGTGCAGGAATTGCAGAGCAACATGGCTATGGCTTCTCTTTCATGGAATTTTTCAGGTACCATTTTAGACTCGAAACGAATCTGTGTTTAAATTTGCCTCTAAAAAAGTGGGGATTTGCTCTACAAACCAAAATGAGTCAGGCAGAATAGTCCATATGGCACAGGGGTGGGAAATCTGTAGCCTTTTGGATTATATTTGACTTTGACTTCCATAAGCCCCAACTATCACGATGATGAAAGTTGTAGGTCAGTATTAACAGGTGGGCCACAGATTCCCTAGCTCTGATATAGTATTTAAGAAAAAAAGGGGGGGGGGCTGCTGCTGGTGGAAGCCAATGACATATAAATCCATTTTGGTGACACAAATGGTATTTATTGCAGGGATTGTGTTTGACAATTGAAACGCCTTCATCTCTCTAATGAGAATAACAATAAATGGAGGGGGCGAACCCTTTTCATGTAATTGTTTTTTCCCACATGAGTTGTTATAACACAGGATTCTCATTGCTAACGTTAAAAAAATCTATAAAATATATATTCTAATATTTTAAAAATATTGTCAATCATAAACATGGAGGGGTGGGATAGCAAATTTGTGAGATCATAACGAGGGCTGAATTATTTACAATCTAAACTGATTTCGGCATAACTTAAAAGATTTCGGTGGTGTTTGGCACAGAATACCTGATTTAGTTTAATGCAGCAGTCCTCCAAGATAATTATGTTTATCACTGGCTTGCATCGCTACTTCTGCCTTATGATCAATGAATGCCTTAACTATGCCACACCATCAAAAAACATAAACAAAAAAACAACAAAGAAATTAGTTTAAGTTTGTTCTGCAGACATAGATATGGCTGTTCAAGATGGTAGACTATTAGGTGCTAACCACTGCAAAATTAGATTTGCTTAGCTGTATACAGAAGATAGCTTTTCTGAGGCCAGGGCAATATGATAGAGGCATCATTACCCACAGTTTACAGTCCCCTTTCCCAGTAGCTCCCTTGTAGTGCTTCAAGAACTTATGGAAACTGTTTAACTGTGGACCAATGAGCATGTGTGCCAGAGATTTTGCTCAAATAATGCTAGTATATCTTACCACGATGAAGTCTCTGAAAAAACAACCATCAGCTGCACTTAGCTGTTGATGTATGCCGGGTTGTGCCAGATAACATTTGGTATAGGATTAAAGGCACATGGTGAGATATGAGCTTTTTACTATATTTGCGTTTGTTTGCTTAAAAAATAACAATTGCATTCATTTATGCATTCCGACTCTAAAAATAAATAAATCAGTGCACAGTTGTCGTAAAGTATGAGAAGATTATTGATGCGTTCAACGAAGCATGTTCTCAACCATCCTTTCTAAATATACCCCACCAGGGAAATAGATGTCTAATAATATGTATTTTGATTTAATTTTGGATGACGGCCACCGTAAACACTTTTCTTTAGAGAGTTACGTTTGGGCACTTGTTTCCCCATTGTCATCAGTTTCAATATGTTATGTTGGAATCGCAGTGTTTATCAGATGATAGCATACCATAATATTATAGGACCACCGTCGGATCCCTACTTTCAAGGTGTTAAAGATGTGGTGTCAAATCTTATGGTTAGCTTCTGTTTCATCACTTCCTGGGAGGTGGGTGGCTGTCAGTGACAGACCCATGTCCCAGTTTTGTCCATTTACTGGAATGAAGTCCATGCAACTGAAGCTACCATTCTGGGTCACAAGCACCCTACTGGTAAGCAGTACTATCTGCTGAGAAGGATAGTGTTGGAATAGTCTCATGGTCACCTAGTTCTGCCTCCTGCCATTGTGAAGTGCATTTTCTTTTACCCAGTTAACGTAAGAGACATTTGCACAGAAACTGTAGCACTATGATTGGTCCTCCATTTGCATTTCTCACAAAAGGTGTAGAATATCAAATTGCTGCTAGCCTCTGCTTTAGAATCCTTTCTGAAATAGCTATGCAGACGGTCAGTTCGGATATAACCTTTTCCACATGTATGCTTCCATGAGAATACTTTCATAAGCACTTCCATGGACAAAAAACCCCATCATGTCAGAAAAGGTGATTCTCCCCCTGTGATTCTGCATTTGGAGTAAACATGTTTTTTTGTGTTAAATGATGCATAGCCAAACAGTAAAGGTCATGTGGATCATTACACCAATGTGCTTGTCATTACTCTCATTTATGATCATAAGCAAAAAGAAAAGTCTGTTGAAAAAAGAAGAAAGGTTTTTGCTTTTAGTCAAAAGGAGGTCAACTCTTTTAAGAAATTAGGTAAAGGTAAAGGGACTCCTGACCGTTAGGTCCAGTCGCGGATGACTCTGGGGTTGTGGCGCTCATTTCGCTTTATTGGCCGGTGTACAGCTTCCAGGTCATGTGGCCAGCATGACTAAGCTGCTTCTGGCGAACCAGAGCAGTGCACGGAAATGCTGTTTACCTTCCCGCCAGAGCGGTACCTATTTATCTACTTGCACTTTGACATGCTTTCGAACTGCTAGGGTGTCAGGAGCAGGGACCGAGCAACGGGAGCTCACCCCATTGTGGAGATTCGAACCACCGAACTTCCAATCGGCAAGCCCTAGGCTCTGTGGTTTAGACCACAGCGCCACCCACCACTTACTCCCAAACTATGTTTTTGCATCTAACATGCAATTATTATTATTATTTTAATTCAAATTATATCAACTGGGGGTGGTGGGACTGATAATTAATGGGATCAGAGCCCTGCTTTCATCTTGAGGAAAATCCCTTTCTAGTTCAAAACTGCTAATGCTACAACACAAAAACACAAGGAATAAGCATCAGATAAAAATACAGGAAACCACAATATCTTTAGCAAAAAGTGGATGAACCAGCCAAAGAAAGTTAGCCAAGACTGAATAAAAAAGCTTAAAAAAGAAACCAACCAAAAAGGGCTTATTGTGTTTACATCATAGATGGTCAAAACAGCTCTCCTGAGAGTAGACACTACAATGAAGACAGCCCTTAAAAGTGCTTGTGCTAAGTGCATCTCAGACTCTCCTGATGACCTTAGTGGACAAATTTAGGATCAAATAGGAGGAGGCAGTCCTGTAGGCATCCTGATCCCAAGGGCATGTAGAGCTCTAAAAGTAAACCCCAGCAACCAGTGCAACTGTTAATCGAGTTACATGATCCTAAAATCTGGTCCTGGTCTGCAATCTACCTACAAGGCATGAGATGTAACCAAGGCAATGTGTAACCACAGCCAAGTCCATCTTTCCTTGCAATTGGTGCAGTACTGTTGTTAACCTGATTTGCAAGGGCAGTGCTGCCCCATCCAAGAGAGGCTGAATCTACTTGGTCTTCCTAGCTAAGAACACTTCTGTCTCATCTGGATTAAGGGAATGTCATAAATTATAATGCTATATTCCATTAAAAATGGAGTTTTTATATTTTGAAAATATGCCACCCCAGTCCATTCCTACTTAAAATATTTCCGGGACATCCAAGTTTTAAAAAATAAATTATAAATGAAGCTAAGGTTATAAACTATTTGAAGATAATTGGCAACACCATATTATGTAAAATAAATAGGTCCATATTGATCTGGCAGATCAAGTTCTTCTTTAAGATGCTATTCCCATCAAGGCCTCAACTAACATATGGAACCCTAAATAGAATCCTGTACTATGTAGATCTTTGTGGGCTTTGACTGCTTCCTGTCTCCTCACTCTATTATGGTGGAAAATGAGGACCACTGCTTTGCCAAGCTGGAAGACTTTTCAGGGCTGTGTTCTTGGGTGCTTAGTTTTATTTTTTAAATATTAAAGATTTTACAGCGAATAGTCGAGGGCTTTATGTGGCAGAAATCAGATGCTTCTAAATAGAAATAAAAGCTTTTTATGGACAAGATTTTTACGGCAAATATGCCAATACCTGTCTGAAAGAACATGGCACATTAAAGCCTGTACAAAGAATAACTGTCTTTACACACATCCAGCTGTGTGTATGTATTGCAAATCTGTCACAGGACTGATTAATCGCATGCCCATGTAATATTAGAGATGTCAGAAACCCTCTTGTGCTCAGGAATAATGCTTCGGAGTTTTTGTTAAAAGGCCCTCCTGCAGGGTTATTCTTTTAGCTGTGCCATTTCCTACATTTGGTACAAGTGTTTCAAAAGAAAATTCTAGGAGCTTAAATTGAGATCAAAGGAGAAACTAGCTTTTATCATACTGAAAGCCAAGAAAATGAAAGATCCATTTCGATGGTTGGGTTAGCTGCTTGCTTTTATAAGATGGGATGAATCTACCTGAGATCGGGGGGTGGGGGCGGTTTGGAGTTCATAACAACAAAAGAAAAATGGTCACAGACGAATCTCAACACAATCACATACCAAAGGGGAGGGGGAATAAGAAATAACTTGCTATAGAAAGAAGATGGGAAACAGAGAAAAGTATTTTCATAATGAAGTTGCCACAGGCCAGATATGTCACCTAAAATAGGGAAGGAGAGAAAATTGATTCAGTTCACATTTAAATGATAAATCACATAATATGCACTTTCCAAAACAATATATAAACTGAAACACCACCATCCTTTGAAATTTGCTCTTTCTGAATTTTGTCTCCTGACAATTAATATGTACACAAATATGTACACAAGAGGATCGGGTGGCTCTGTGGTATAAACCACTGAATCTCTTGGGCTTGCCAATCAGAAGGTCAGCAGTTCAAATCCACGCAGCAGGGTGAGCTCCCATTGCTCGGTCCCTGCTCCTGCCATCCTAGTAGTTCGAAAGCACATCAAAGTGCAAGTAGATAAATAGGTACCACTCTGGCGGGAAGGTAAACGGTGTTTCCGAGCGCTGCTCTGGTTCGACAGAAGCGGCTTAATCATGCTGGCCACATATCCCAGAAGCTGTACGCCGGCTCCCTTGGCCAATAAAGCGAGATGAGCGCCGCAACCCCAGAGTCATCTGCGACTGGACCTAATGGTCAGGGGTGCCTTTACCTTTACTACGACGACGAGGACTACTACTAGTAATAATAATAATAATAATAATAATAATAATAATAATAATGGCTGTTGTAAGATCAGATCAATTAAGAGTGAGAGTAGGGTTGCCAACAAAACTGGATTTTTCAACTTCAGTCAGGAAAACCATATTCTGCAAGGTACTTAGTACTGGGCTGAGTGAAAATTGTACATAGGAAGTTCTTCTGGGCCAAATAGTTCCTGTTTCTAGAGAGGACAAAGTTATTGATCCCCTTAATGGAAATGGCAGTGCTAGAAACTAAACTGCAGGTGTTGCCTGAAGTGTGACTGGTTGGAATGTTGAGTTCTAGTTTTGTGCTGTAAACCCAAAACTTGAAATATTCAGTTCAACTCAATGGGATTTGCTTCCAAGTAGACATGTATAGAATGGTACTCTTAGCTGACATATATACATGGGGACTCAATGTCCACCAGATACACCTGTTGTTTGGTTGACGAGGTCTGTGTCAATGTAGAGGTGCATATAAGTCGATGAGCTGGATGAAAAGGCTCTGCAAGCCTAATTTGGCCCAGAGGTTAATGTTTCTCCACTCCTGTGTTAAATACTGTACCATTAAAAAAACAAAAAACTAAATTTAATATTTCTTCTCTTTAACACAGTAACCCCAATATTTTCTAGAATTCAGTGAAGAGCTTGTGACAAAAGCTGCCCTTGAAAATGGGGACCAGATGTAGTCAGTATGACAGGTCAGATAACATGGCTTTCTGCAGCCTACCTCTGTAAATGCCTCCTCTGCTTGGAAACACTTAATAAGATTGGTGTGTAGGAAGAGCAAGTTTCAAAATGGGATTTTTGCTTATTAGATATTGGGATTTCAAATTATCTAATATATCTTTTAAAAATAGGTGGTGAGAGGAAGAGGTCTTATTTCTGAATTCGTTGACAGCCATAATTTATCTTGTTTGTGAGGCTGGCTTTGAAAGAAAGTGCACTCTAGAGGACCTAATGGAGTGATTAATGTTTCTGCAAATCAAATGTGCTTTGCTTACTTTAACTTGCCATCCTGTATCTTAATATATATTGTTTCCAGCTGGCATTAATTTGACATCCAGGCCACTCAGGAGACATTCTAGTCTTCAGGGGAAACAAGGCTGATTAAAGCTTACCTGTTTCTGTTCAGACTCTATCTGTTTCCTCTTCCTTTGCTGGCAACCTACTGGCCTTGATCTGGGCATATCACCCACAGAAAAGATAGAAGCTAATAGAGTTGTTATCTGTTGATTTAAATATTTTTGCCATTGAGTGTTAAGTACTGTACCATTTCTTTCCTGATGGAACGAAGAGCAGCCCCTGCCCGAAATGGGTCGCATCAAATGTTAGCCCTACTCAGAGAAGACCCACTGAAATAAATGAACCTATTCATTCATTTTGGTGGGTCTGCTCTGGGAAGAACTACCCTTGTATACAGTCCCCAAATGTTTATCTGAGCACAGGTAGGGCATCCATTGTTCACAAATGGACATTAGAGCATTTAAAGAGATGGACAAAAGTGGATTTAGTAGTGAACTAGATAGCCCTCTCCTCTAGCCCCACCATTTCCTGATCTATCTCCCCACTCCCATGTCCTCAGTTACAGAATAATGGGGAAAGCTGCTTTAGTTTAATATATTTTTGATAGTTGGCCCTTATCTGCCAACTGGACTGAAATATTTGACCATGGGTGCTTCTGTTGTGCCGTACCTTTCTGTACTTCCATTTATTTCTTTAACAAAATTCATATAGCACTTGATTGTAAAGAAACAACAGCCCATGCCTCCACGCAGCTTACAATATAAAATGAAACCTTAAAATCATAGGGAAAGGGTATTAAAAATGGATATTAAAAATATTCAAAAGATTATTAAAATCAACAGTCACTAAAACAAATAAGTAAGACATGTGTAACTTTTGCATATGTGGATAGGCCTGCCTAAACAAAAGTGTTTTGAGGTTTGCATGCATAAGGTATGCTAAATTTTGCGAATATTCAAGCTCAGTGAGCAGAACCATAGCAGAAACAATTGGGGGGGGGGAGATACACACAGCTGTCCATCCCAAATCCAGTTTAAAGCATAAGAAAGTAGAGCAGGAGAGGCCGTCAAGTTGCCCGGTGACACTTGGGCAGCAGATGCAGAGTAGGCCCACATGCCACACTCTTCTCCAGTATGTTGAGATGAAATATATTTGCATTTAAATTACAGAAAGTTTTTATAAATTTCATATATAGAGAGAAAGATATAGATATGCCTCCTTTTGTCCTGTTTCCTCAGGTGGATGTGTTTCCTCCTTTTCTGGCAATGTGATAAGCTGCCACTTATTTCTTTTCCCATTTCCCTTTTTGTTGCTGATCCTTGTGGTTCTTCCTCTTCAATTACTGAAGGTTTGCAAAGAGCGACTCTGTGTTGGCTTAGCGCAGGGGTAGTCAACCATTTCATACCTACTGCCCACTAATGCATCTTTCTTGATGGTAAAATTTCCTTACCGCCCAGTGCTCGATGGAAGGAGGATTCAGCTTGTGCCATAGAACCCCCTACCGCCCACCTAGAATCCTGAAACGCCCACTAGTGGGTGGTAGGGACCAGGTTGACCAACCCCTGGCTTAGTGGAATGATATAACCCAGGAAGTGAAACAATAACAGTAAGAGAATACCCCCCCCCCTTGCTGTTGCCAGTGGAAGCAGAACTTGATTAGTGGCAAATTGGCTGAGCTGTTTATAATTCAACACACAGTTCTTCCAGGCAGTTGCCTGGAATTGTTGTCTAGCTCAGCATACAGTAGTGTCGGTATTAACATCCCTTCGTTTGTTGCTGTCTCCTGCCAAATCTTTCTTTAGGAAGATAATCTGTGCTTTTAAGTGGGTGGTCCTCACTGTAGCATACCACAGTTTGAACATCCCTATATCTATCTGTAGAGCTTTGCATCTGCCCCAGTTGTATCTGACTTCCTGTTTGCCCCTATTCTCTGCCAAAATGTGTATTCTAGACATTGGCAGTATGGGCTTGACTTGTCAGGCAAATGTTTTTGCTTGTCTGCTGTTCTCATGGGTTAGTCACACTTTCCGCTCTCCCCTCATGTGTGTGAAGTTTCAGACATAACAGGTAGTGGTCCATGAGAGAGGTAATGACTTTTCGTGTACGACGCTGACTTTAAAATATACTGTGGGGCTATGATAATATGAACAACAGTCTATGGCTTAGATCCTTAGGTAAAGGTAAAGGAACCCCTGACCATTAGGTCCAGTCGTGGCTGACTCTGGGGTTGCGGCGCTCATCTCGCTTTATTGGCCGAGGGAGCCGGCGTACAGCTTCTGGGTCATGTGACTAGCATGACTAAGTCGCTTTTGGCGAACCAGAGCAGTGCACGGAAACACCATTTACCTTCCCGCCGGAGCGGTACCTATTTATCTACTTGCACTTTGACGTGCTTTCGAACTGCTAGGTTGGCAGGAGCAGGGACCGAGCAACAGGAGCTCATCCTGTCACGGGGATTTGAACCGCCAACCTTCTGATCAGCAAGTCCTAGGCTCTGTGGTTTAACCCACAGCGCCACCCGCGAGCTAACTAAAGGAAGTTCATGTAAATTGAGGGACACCTTTTTCATCCTGAGATGTGCATTTCCTTATCAGCAATTTTCTGAAGGTGACATGCCAGGGGCTGGCAGGGCTGGAATCAAAAGTGGGAGGACCAATGGAGGTGGGTCTTACTTTTGTACAGTTCCAAAATGTCAAAGGTTTTTCTACACGTGCACCTACATTTCCATCATCTGTCCAGGCAAGCAGAAGGCATTTATCCGAGTTCAAGGACACATTCCAGCTATTGCAGGTTATGGGGATGCAGCAGGCAGTCTAGAGACTCTAGCAACATGTAGATAGATAGATAGATAGATAGATAGATAGATAGATAAACTTTATTTGCATTAGCCAACGGCCATAGCAACATAAAACAAGCAATATATACAATTAAAAAGACAACAATGGGTAAAAAGGACAATCAAATGACCAAGATTATCATTCAGATAGTGGCCCTTAATCTCATTGCACCCTTGATAAACCTAGCAACCTTTGCTGTTGTCTGATCATTTTGATCTGATAAAAGAAAGAACAATGTGGCCACAGATGGGTGGCCTGGGATGGTAAGTAAGAGTGGGGTGATGATCTCATTCCTCAGATCTTTATAAAGGGGACAGGACAGGAGAATATGAGCCACTGTTTGCAGATTGCCATCTCCACATGGACAGAGTCGTTTCTCAGTTGGAATCTTTTGGTATCTGCCCTCAAGTATGGCAGAGGGCATGACATCCAGTCTGGCCAGTGTGAAGGCACGTCTGTATTTTGGGGTAGTTAATTTATACAAATATGGTGTCAAACTGAGAAGGGGGGAAAAAGGCATACCAAGGACAGAGTTTCTTTATAATGGCCAGATAGTTCTGTTGCTCTAAGTCCTTCAGACGCTGTCCAATTAGCCTTTTTGCTTTAATAGAGCCCATCGTGAGAAGCTGATTTGGGTGGAGTCCGCAGGAGAGCAATTTTTGGTGCACAATTTTAGACCATGCACTTTTACTTGTGTCACTAAGATCAGTAGACCGGGTGGATTTAGATTTAGACGGAGCCAATAATTAAGAGTTCTTTGCCAGGACTGAGCTTCTACAGAGGGAAAACTTGCCTCCAGTTGTAATGCTGCAACAAGTAATAATAGTGGTGTGGCAGCAGCAGAGTAATAGGAATAGGGCTGTTATGACCAGTGAAAGCTTATCCATGTGGGCAAATGGGGTGCTGCCCCATTAACCTCTACCTTCAGCCAGCCCTCACTTGCTGCCTTTCATACCTGCAGTCAGTTCAGGGAGTGGCAATGGCTGTAAGCTTCTTCCTCCTTAGTCCCAGGGATATGGGTGGTGCTGTGGTCTAAACCACTGAGCTTCTTGCGCTTGCTGATCGGAGGGTCGGCGGTTCAAATCCTTGCAACAGGGTGAGTTCCTGTTGCTCTGTCCCAGATTCTGCCAACCTAGCAGTTCGAAAGCATGCCAGTGCAAGTAGATAAATAGGTATCACTGTGGTGGGAAGGTAAATGGCGTTTCTGTGTGCTCTGGCACTCATCAGTGTTCCATTGCGCCAGAAGCAGTTAAGCCATGCTGTCCACATGACCTAGAAAGCTGCCTGTGGACAAACACTGATTCCCTCGGCCTGAAAAATGAGATGAATGCCATACCCCATAGCCACCTTTGACTGGACTTAACCGTCCAGGGGTCCTTTTCCTTTCCTTTAACTTAGTCTCAGTATTGCCCTTGTGTTGGGGTTGGAGTGGGGAGAATGGGGACAAAACTAGAATTAGTTGGTTCTGCCTGTTTTTGGCTCTGGTTCTTCCCCATTTGGTCTCCCTGCCTCACTCTTACCCATTCTCTTGAGTACCGTCACCGCTGGCTATGAGATGTGTCTCTATTTTCAGCCGTGTATGGGATTAACTGTTTCCTAAACAACCATTGGTTTTAGAGGTACACTTAAGAGTTCCTGCACTGTGATGTGTGTACAGGATTTGCTCAAACCTCAGAAATTTGGTTTGTGAAACTTGTTGTTGTTGTTGTGTTGTGTTGTGTTGTGTGTGTGTAAATATATTACACATACCATCCTAAGGAAGACTTGCCTCTTTTCAAACAGCATGACTTTCTACGGTGTGATAAATTGTAGTCACTTCAGAATGTCCCAACTCTACAGTTCTCAACAGAAGAAAGAGAATAATCACACTGTGTCTTTTCCTCACCCCCCACTAAAAAAACCCATTTGATCTGGCAACTGTACCTTGGAGCTAAGTGCTGCAACTATTCTGTAGGAGGAATTCAATTTAGAAATAAAATCCACAGAAGTTTAAAATAAATTAAATATAAAATCAATATCTCAGTACAGCTGCTTCTGCGCTGCTGGTTTGATGTTAAATTCAATTCCTGCCTTTTCATTCACACAGTTTTAGATTTTGTAATGTCAAGGGCTTCTGTACAAGGGGCCCATGATGTAAGGGGCTGATATGTACTTGGGGACAGAGGAACTAGGCAGACAAGTTTTGAAATGTCACACAAAGCACTTTGATTTGAAACATCCAGAGGTTATTTGTTTAATTTGTGGGACATTATTGCAGTAAAACTAACAATATTGCAGTAAAACCAACAATTCGTGCTTTCCAGATAGGCACACGAAGAAGCTGAGGGTCACAGAGCTTTCCTGTAAATTTGCTAGAGAGAATTCTGTGAAATCGCTTCCTTTGTCTGTCTTGGCAGGAAGCTGTAACACTTCCTTCTTGCCTGGGCACTCTCCTCTTTCTTTATCATGCTTTGCAGCTGACCACATGGGAATATCTGAGCTCTGAAGCTCAGACACCATTTCTGAAGTTGCATTTTGTAATTAGTAACTTAGATAGAAATTATAAACCTGCCTTCATTTTGCTACTGTAATTCCTGCTTCCATGCCTAGATTATGTAAGTAAATACTACTTTTATTTCTTCACAAAACAATTTGTGCATTACTGTATTTTTATGGGGGGAGGGGGGAAAGAAAAAGGGTAATACCAGGAAAATCCCGTCTACAGTACTTTAAAGCATCCTGGATTATTGTTCCTAGAAGGTTAAATCAACCTTTTCTTAGCTTCCAAGTTTAACTTGCAAAGGATGGTACTCTCCTGATCTCACTAATGTGAGCAATGAAGGATAATAACTAAAGTTACTAAACAATATATCCACTTCTACTGTCAAAATCCATCCCTACATTATTGTGTTGTCTCTGTTGCTCTGCCCTTAGCATAAACATATTATTGCTATGATGTAGGCAGTTCTTAGCATCTAGAGAAAGAGTTGTCAATGTGGAGCCCCCCAGAAGTTGTGGACTACAACTCCCATCAACCCTGTGCATTGGCCATGCTCAGTGTTGTAGTCCCAACAGTATCTGGGAAGCTCTGCATTAGCTACTCTGGGTTTGGCTCAACCACAGGGAATATTCTTAGGATTTTCTTCATAACCAGGATGCATCCTTGACAGTATCTGTTCTATTAAAAATTGCAGACCAGGACTTGCTCTGCATAGTTTATGGTCTCATTCCATGGCAAATCACAAAGTCACGAGAACTTCCAGTCGGTCAGTTGGCACCTGCTATTTCTTAACAGCCCTCATTTTACTAGCCAAAAAATTGCTGCCACTCTATATAAGGTTTCCTCTCCTAAGACAGCCTTTAGTTATTGTTCATCATGGTTTCCCTGTATTATTTAATCCCATGAATCACTTAAAAACAACAACAACACTTTCCCTGTTTCCACCAAACTACTAAAATAATCATGGGGAGTGTCCTACTGTCAGCTGTGGAACTTCAGTGAATAGATACAGAATTGCCTGCCTTGTTAAAAAGAGGTCTTGTATATTGAGCAGCTGCATCGGAAAGATGGCTGGGATCCAGGTAATATTTGGCCGCTTTTGCTGTGGTTTTAGTCTCTTTCCTTTCACTCTTAGTTTAATTCTTGGTCCATCGTCTACTTAATTGCAAAACATTACAAGATGAGACTAAACTCCCATGTCTTTGAAATTTGGGCCTTTTTGGGTTGAGATGTACCAGGTAGGATTTTGACCGAGGTGAACTTGTGTATTCTCCAGCCCCCACAAAGCATTTTCCAGCCCTCACAAAGCAAGTCATATCAACTGCTGTTAAAGTGCCCTCCCAGGATGTACATGAAATCTTAAGTTCTTTTCTTTCAGTGTTCACACAGATACGACATTAATCTGCAAAGCTTTAAAGACACGGAGCGCTTATGTGATAACATCTTAATTCAAACATTCTTTTCATACCTTTGCAGTTCGGATTTAGAAATTCCTTCCACAGACAAAGCTTCACCCATACGTATAATAGCTGTCATGTGCCAAAATAATAATTACATAAATCACACTTGAGTTTGTATAGGGTTATGTTGTTATTAGGAAAGCATTAGAAGCACACAACCATGCCTAATAAACAAGGGAAACGTTGGAAGCCCTGTCAGTTTATGTTTTGGTGAAAGCCAAAGTTGCCTTAGCTTGCTGTGAAAAAACAAATCAGCTTGCATGAAAAGAGAGAGGGAAAATAGCTTGGGGGAGTTATATATTATTCATGATATATTATTCATGATATTTTGTAATTGATACTTGAAAATGATGTAAAACTCAAGGACAGATTTAGTCCTAAGATTTACTAGCATCCAAATAAGTTAAAAACCCTTCCTAGTAATAATCCCCTTAGAAAATCAAAACAGTTTATTTCAGCCAATAAATCAAAATCTATGTTCTGGCCCCAGAAAAGAAATCCTTATTAAATTAGTTAAAGAAAAACAAGATACAACCTGGAAGCTGGTGTTAGCACAGAATGAGGTTGCTAGGTGGGTGAGTCCTGAAAATGCTACGTTGGCTGCCAGTGAGTTCGTGGGCCCAATTCAAGGCGTTCCGTCTGCCTATCTGTCTATCTGTCTGTCTATCTATCATCTATCTATCTATCTATCTATATCTATCTATCTATCTATCTATCTATCTATCTATCTATCTATCTATCTGATTTATACTCTGTCCAACCTCCTTAAAGTGATCCACACTTTAAAAACAAAAAAGCAAAACAAAAGCATTCTAAACAGTCAAAACTTCCTAAAAACATCTAAAAACTGTTACACTTAAAAACACCATCCAATGATCTTGAGGTTGCCAAGAATGATAATCTTCAGCCACCAGGTGTTTGCGTAAACAAGAACATTTTCTTTCTGAAAGTGAATCATGGAGACACTAGCGTAGACCACCAGTACTAGCGTACAAAGCCAAAACAGGTTGGGACCAAAATAATCTGAAGAACACTTCTCCCCAGTATCAACCATCTCAGCTTCCTGTGATCAGTGAGGGAGGCCACCACTAGGTGATGCCTGGTTGGCACTGAGCAATGAGAGAGTCTTCTTGGGGGCAGTTCCCTGTTTGTGGAATGCTGTTGCATCTGTCTCCCTCATCATGAACTTCCACGAGGAATTTAAAAACACCCAGGTATTTGATGGCTCAGATATACTACGGTATTCTTAGTAACCAAAACAGGAAATGAAACCCTTGATATTCTGGCTGATTCTGTTAGGTCCTGTTGATGCCTGAGTGGATATGGGGACAGAGTTGGCATGTGGGTTTGTTGCAAGGTTTGGTCCCTGCGTTTGTGTTTCTGGTGTATAGGTTGTTGCTGCTTTTTGGGGCACATTTTAGGCCATTTCTGCACTGCAGCAGAGTTGCAGCACACATGAAAAAGTCCTTGCTGTACGGATGGGGATTTAAATGTGTTATTTCAAGTTTGTGTGTATCCTGAGAAAGTTGCCGCAGACTTATTGAGTAATGTGCGGCATTAAAAGGAACAGCTGGAAAATCCACTAACTAAAAAAAGTCCTTGACCTGCTCTGATACACCAGCATATGGTATATAAAATTGCCTCTAGGCGCTTGCAAGTATAGGTAGGCATGCACAATTAACTGCTTAAGTATTAAATATCTGTCTTGACTATGCATTTCTAGGCTTCTGGCAGTTCATTTTTGAGCCGCAACATGTTCCAGTAGTATTGCTCCCTTTTTGGGTTTGTTTCTTTTCCTCTGGAGCAAGAAAATATAGTCTTTTAAGTGCACTCAGCTGAATGAAGTACTGGAAACAAGTAGATGTAGAGCAATCTTAGTTTTAGAGGACTCAGTAGATTTCCGCAATATTGAAACTCAGGAAAAGCTACTTATAGCAGATAGCTGCCTGGTAAAATTGCTTGAAGAATCCCTAAAGCCGTGTGTGATGGAAAATATAACCAATGGCTGCAACAGCTTGGGTTTTCTTCACCATAGCTTTCAGGTGAGTTACGACATCACATTTAAGATAATCTGAAAAATTCTGCACTGTTTCAGACTGTGTCTAGGAGATTGGTGGGATGCTGAAGTGTGATATATGACATAACATGAATTAGTACCCTCAAAATGCAGCAGCTGTGAGCTTATTAGGCCTGTGTAATAATAATAATAATAATAATAATAATAATAATAATAATAATAATAATAAAAATAAAATTTTATTTCTATCCCGCCCTCCCCAGCCAAAGCCGGGCTCAGGGTGGCTAACAACAATAAAATAATACAACATTCTACAATCATTTCATTATCATTTTCATATTCATTTCATTATAAAATTAATTCAAATCAGATCAATGGCAACCATTGGGCTAGAGTTCTGTGAGGATTGCCAAAGGAGGGAGTCAGGCTGTGCCCTGGCCAAAGGCCTGGTGGAACAGCTCTGTCTTGCAGGCCCTGCAGAAAGATGTCAAGTCCCACAAGGCCCTAGTCTCTTGTGACAGAGCGTTCCACCAGATCGGAGCCACAGCCAAAAAAGCCCTGGCTCTGGTTGAGGCCAGCCTAATCTCTCTGTGGCCTAGGACCTTCAAGATGTTTTTGTTTGAAGACCATAAGTTCCTCTGTGAGACATACCAGGAGAGGAGATGTATGTTGCATGCTGTAAGGACCCCCATTTCTGGCCGTTCTGTTACATAGGGATGTGGGAAGATGCCCTTTACCAAATCAGACCACACATGCTCAGCACTGCCCACAATAACTGCCAGTGACTCTCCTAATCAAACATACTGAGAGTAAAATAAATAACAGTAGTGCCAAGATGGTGTAGTCGTCAAAATGTATTAGTGTGCGCCATCTGGTGTAAATAAGCCAGTTAATAAGTCGAGCAATGCCCTTTGGAAAACCTCTAAGCAATTGGTTTACTTGATACCACATTCAACACTCTTCTAAAACTGTTCTATAACATTCAAACTTGCAGTATGAAATCATTATCCATCACAGTGTTGGGTTTTTATTTGGTGAATTATCTACACTTCTCTGAAAACGTATAATAAATTAATTCGGATGACCAATAGCATTCCGTTGAATTATATTCTGTGCTGTCAAATTCTTGTTGCTTTGTGCACATGTTTGAATCACAATTTGCTGCGCCTTAATTTTTAACTTCATCGTTATCAGCTGGATTCATTCATTTTGTATGGGGACTGCAGATTTTAATTTCACACTAAGGTCATTTGATTCCCCAGCTGCAGTTGCCATTTCATCATCGTCTTCTCTTATTTTGCTTGCTTGCTTTTGAAGTTGCACATACTGTGAGTTTCTTCATGCTTTAACTTGGTGCTCTTGTACTATGTTTGATTTCTGAATCGCATGAACTACATTTTTTAAAAATTCTTTGTGAAACTTTTAAGAGCTTTCAAATCATTGTGAATAGTGTTACCAGGTGTTTGCCTGGACCCCTGCATGTGGCAAGGGAAAGCCTTGAATCTCCAGGTGGCCAAGAGTGCCTTAGAAATATTATTATTATTACTACTACTACTGTGCACGTAGCTTGCAAGCATAGATTGTGGGCTCATCCACAGCTTATCACACTGCTTTGGGAAAACCCACTCTTTATCACTGAATTGGAGCAAACGTTAATTGGGTTTTCTGCACGGATTCAGGGGTACAGAGTGGGTTTTCCTGGGGAAAGCAGCGGGACAAATGGAAAACTGCTCAGATCAGACCCATGCCTAGTAAGCACATGCAATGCATGTAATGTCTTTCATTCTATAGTTGTGTGATGTGTGCTGATATTGAATTGTGATGGCCATTGGCTATAAACAATTAAAATCTATTGATTGATAGTATGCCCAGGAGAAGCAGAAAGCCTGTCGGACCCATGCTTTTCAGGCATGGGACAAGTGAAGTGTGGACGAACCCTTTCCAGAGGGTATTTCCTTGTCCATTTCCTTCTCCCCTTTCCAATTAACCTCCATCGCCAGGACTTAGTGGTGGGAGGGAGCAGAGGAGAAGAAAAATAATTGGGATGGGCTCAAGAGGGTTATGAGTGTTCATAAAGCTCTAACCATGACACTACACTGGAATTCAATGTGATTTTTTTTTAAAAAAATAGCATTGACTACGGCTCAGTACTGGACTGGGCCCCTGGTGTCTAGGGAGGGAAAGCTTGACCTTTCCCCCTTGCCACTGTCCTGACAAAAACTGCCCTCCTTTCACATGGGTGGCAATAAGAACTTACCCACCAGAAATAATCAGTGTTGTGGGGTGGTGGCAGGATGAAAGAATTTCCACTGGAATCATAGTAAGGAGGAAAGTGCTCAGTTCCCCCTTCCTGTCTACTGTGGTTCTGATCCTGCTTCAATAACTATATTTGTGGTTCGAGGACCCGAACCCCGCGCAGTGGAATGAAACACAAGGACATGTGATATAAGGTTAATGGGCAAGAAAAGGCCACAACTTTATTGATTACAGCAAGTGAAAAGGTATTGGCTTAGGCATTGGATTACGTCAGCTGACTCCACCCCCTCAGAGAGGGATGAGTCTAAAAAAACAAAGGGGGTTTATTCACCAGTAGGTGGAGCCTGTTGATGCTAATCCAACTATAAGCTCTCCCCTGATGTCACCGAGGGTCGTGCCATGGCCTCCCGCCAAGCAGGCATCGGACAGAATACATGACCGCCGGATTCCTTTAACGGAATACCCAAAAATTGAAGGCACAGGCGATGGCCACACCTAGCCCTTCGACACCACAACACGTTATTCCAATGCCTAACCTACCCACCAATACCACGAAAGTTGTGACGATTGCTACGAGGTAGGCGAAAAAACCAAAAGGCCTAATGCCAAATGGAAAAATTCCTACCAGCCCCCCTGGACAACCAGGGTGACCAACCATAGCAAGGCCAAAAGAAAACTGGAAACCCTGCTCTAAGGGAGTGGAGGGTGGGTGACTCGCGACGGGACGACAAAAAGTGAGGGCTGGAGGCTGGCACCACAGCAGTTTAGGCTGCTGTACACGCCCCCTTGAGGGCACCTGGTTGGGTGCCTGGCCGAGGGCGTGGGTGCCAGCCAGGTGGGTAGGAGGCAGGGGGCAAACGCCCCCTGCTTGAGGTGGAGTCCGGCTCCCGGCCACAACCACTCCCCTCTCTTGCAGGGAGGAGAGTCTTTGTTTGAAAAATGTGCATGTTAAATGCAGTAACATTTAGTGACACACGTTGATTAGCCCTTATGCCAGTTCCTAAACAAAGAAAAGCTGAGGCAGAGGTAGATATCTTCGGGCAGCATATTATTCCAAAAAGCTAGAATTGGGAAGCTTCACACCGCAGCAGATTTAACTACTTTGATGAAAGGAAGTCAAAGTGGGTCCTCCTTTGAAGTTCTTAAAATCTCATGCTGGAACATGCAGTCTCTGGACTACGCTGTGCTCAGGCTGCATAGAGGTTCAAAGGATGAAACCAATATTTCAAATAGTACCTGAAGCTAACTGCAAATTCCTTGCAGCTCACCTAGACTGGAATACACCTGTTCCTATCTCCCTATTCTTCTTCAACTAAGGGGTGAGTTGCTGTGCTTTGCACCAGCTGTAGCTTCTGTCTTCGCCATCCAAGACAGGAGAGCACAATGCAGTAATCAATCCTCTTGGTTACAAAAGCATTGCTGTGCATAAGGGAAGTCACAATCTACAACCTTCCCCAAGCTGATAACCTCCATATATCTTAGCCTGCAGGTCTCGTCAGTCCCTGCCAGCATGTCAGTACTGCCAGAGAATATGGGAGTTTTCTGCTTTAGCAACATCTTTAAGGATGAAAGCTCAACACGCAGGCAGTTTGCTGCTAATTTTATAGACAGTTAATTTTGTTATTTGGAGCTTGGTGATTTTTTACATGACTGTTCAATTGGTGGTCTTAATGGCATAGTGAAGAGGGGCGGTTTTTTAAATTTTGATTTTAGTGTATGATCACTTTCACTGTATGGCTGTATTTTATAGTGTTGCATTTCCCTCCCTTGTCTGGTGGATGAAAAGTGCATTAGGACTTTAGAGAATAATAATAATAATAATAATAATAATAATAATAATAATAATAAGCGATAAAACATCAAACATTAAAATTTTTCCTAAACAGGGCTGCCTTCAGATGTCTTCTAAAAGTCAGATAGTTGTTTATTTCCTTGACATCTGATGGGAGGGCGTTCCACAGGGCAGGTGCCACTACCAAAAAGGCCCTCTGCCTGGTTCCCTGTAATCTCACTTCTCGCAGTGAGGGAACCTCCAGAAGGCCCTTGGAGCTGGACCTCAGTGTCACAGCTGAACGATGGGGGTGGAGACACTCCTTCAGGTCACCAACGTTTTTAGGCCTGTGGACACATTTGGATTTTTGAGTAAGTACCATGGGCTCTACCTACTCTGGTCACTTATCTTCCCTCTCCCTAGATCGGTCCGCCTTGCAAGACACAAAAAGAGAATGTGCATGAGCGTGGGAACACACAGCTTTTCCAAGCAATCTGAGTAAAAGTCAGATCCAGGAGAGTTAATCTGATCCTCTGAAAGCACATAGGCCTAGAGCTGAAAGAGTAAGTCGCCCTTCCAACTTCCTCCTTTAGCTCTATGTACTTCTTAAGAGAGAAAATAATCATGCTGACCATCTCATGACCAATGGGATGGTGAGGGTATGTTTGTCTCAGAAGCCTTGCTTTGCTCTAAGGCAGGCATGTCCAAAGTTCACCGGCTGGTTTAATCCTGCCCCTGTGGCAGTTTATTTCCTGGGGTAAAATCCCCCCAAAAGGATTCACACATGCTTACTTCATCAAATCTGGCCCTCTTTGAAAAAAGTTTGGGCACCCCTTCTAAGGGAAGAGCTGAAGGGCATCACCTGGGCACCATGTTGGTGACCGCTTCTATATGATGATGATAATGATGATGATGATGATCAGGTTGGAGAAGGCTAATCTACAAATTAGATGAAGCAGGTGAAAAAAGTTCTTCCTTACCACTTCTGGTAGGAAACTGGTGGCAATTTGATAGGAACCAAAGTTCAAGACTAGATACTTGACAGCGTGCAATGGGAAATGCTTTCATGAGGAATCAGAAAGCTATCTGTTGAAAAAGGATAGTGGAAGAGATAACGCTTTCTGGGTAAGAAAATGATGTTATGAGGCCCAAAAGTTTACTGTCTTAATAGGAAGCATCTGGCAGCTGTACTTTCTCTAGAAGGTCAGTATAATGTTTAGCACATATTTTGTTTGAAAACTGAGTGCAGATTTCAACAAAATAAATCCGGCAGGATTTTCCAAATTTGAAGAGCAAAACCTAGCTTTTAATTTGTCTTTCTTGAGATCTATTCTTCCACCCCCACCCCTGATGTGTGGGTTATTGCTAACAGCAGCCAAATGTAAAAATCTGGGCACAGACTCAAGAGACAGAAATCCAGAAGTAATTCTTGCAATTTTAGCAATCAGAGCAAAAAGGATTATAGGTTTTATTCAGTGTTTTCAGATCCTTGGTGACTGCCATGTATGATTACTGGTAGGTAAGCACGCAGTAATTCTCATGCAAATCTAGGCTATCTGGAATCCACAGCAATTTTGACGTGGCATTAAGGATCACAAAGCAAATTTAGCCACCTGCTGTGTCTGGCAAAACAGGTGCCCAAAATTTAGTGGATGTTCTGGACATCTCTAAAATGTAGGGGGGGGGGATGGTCTGTCTGTATGTTGTTGGAAAGATATGTCTATGAATTGTACCTCAGTTTGATATATGAGAAAATTAGAACATACAAAGAGCCCTTCTGAATCAGATCAGAAGCCAATTCAGTTCAGCATCCTGCTCTCAGGTCATAGATGCCCCCATCCCATAGATTCCCACATCCCATAGATGCCCATGGGAAGGCCATAAGCACCAAAGCAGTCTCCCTATTAGCAGATCCCTAACAACTGGTAATCAGAGACATACTGCATCTGATTCTGGAGGTAACATAGCCATCATGACTAGGAGTCCCTTGATAGCCTCATCCTTCATTAATTTGTCAAATCACCCTTTAAAGCTGTGGGTGGCCAACACTACATATTCCAAGTCTCATTTGGGATCATTCCTTCCATGCTTGGTAGCCTCATCCACATTGTCGAGGACTTGCTTCTCCAGAGAGGAGAATTCCAGCAGAACAAGGAGGAGGATGGGATGGAAAACCTCTGTCTGAGGATCCAAGCCTATGTTTGCTTTTCCTGTTTGTGGTTGTCGTTGTTGTCAAGACAATGGCGCCACAATGGCTTGAAATTTGGATCTGAAAGCACATGCACATAGGCTATCTTGGTCATTTACAGTGCATATATGTATAATGCTTGCTTGTTTATGTTGTGGGTAAACTTAATTTTATGCTGCACAAAAAAGAAAGCTCCCTGTTTCTTCCTCTTTCACAACAACCTCTGAGGCCCATCTCATGTTCATTGCAAGGGGCCCTGAAACCCCAAGCTAGTTCTTTTCAGCAGCCATAGGTGACTTGCAGAGAGGGAGAGGAAGAACTGGAAACTTTCCTTCTATGAATTTGCTTAAGTTAATTTATCTTAGGATCCAGACCATAGGTTGTAAAGTATAGTCCACTGTATGATGTGCTAGAAACAAGTAGATACAGAATCATTGAAGTTTTAGTAGATAATGTAGATTTTAGGAGTATTCAACATGTATATAGCTGCTTTTTGCAGATAGCTACCTAATAAAATTTCTTGAAGAATCTCTCGCACCAGACATTGTGTGTGTGTGTGTGTGTGAGAGAGAGAGAGAGAGAGAGAGAGATAGAAAACATAAACTATGAACAAAACAGTGATATACAATGAACGGACTCTGTCTCTTTTCCCCCTGCCCAACTTTTAGGTGAGTTATGGCACACATTAAAAAGTAATCTGAAGAATTCTGTGCTGTTTCAGTCTCTGTCCAGGAAATTGGTTGGACTTCAAGGAATGATATATGTAGCATAAAGTCTTATCCTCAAACTACAGCAGCACTGGTTTGTTGCTATTGGGCTGCGGGCATATATTGTATGTCAGAGGGCCCATGGATCAGGGTAAAAGCCTAGATTCAATCCCTGTGATATTTTCCAAGTAGTAATACTCTGGTTTCTCCTCAGATCGTATAGATCTTTCGCCTTTAACTAAAGATATTTTCCAAGTAGTGCATCCCAAGAGAAGGTCTCTGCCTGATTCCTTGGAAAGCTGACATGAATTAAGAATAGTGGAGTGGTGTCATCTAGATACTGTTGGTCTACTCTACATCTTCAATTAGCTTCAGCTAGCATAGCCAACGGTTAGGGATGATGGGAGCTGCTAATCTAGCAACATCAAGAGGGTACCATGATGGTTGTCCCTGGATTAGATGTACCAGTGGTAAGGCTCAGCAGAAGCCACTGAGGATGCACACGTGTCTAAACACTACCCTGGAGATCCTCGGGTTGCAAGGTACGTTTGGGTTTGGTAGAAGGACACATATACAGGTCTGAGGTCCTAACTCTGTGGCAGCATAAATTCAGAGTATCAATGGTTAAAGCACCAGGGGATAGCAAGTGGATGTCGGAGGATGGAGAACAAGCAGACAGTGGGGATGGCGAACCCTTCACCCTGCCATTTGTTGTTGGGATACAGCTCACATCATCCCTGCTGACTGGGGTTCCTTGGGAATTGGACCTTCCAACAACATCTGAAGGTCCGCAGCTTCTGCATCCCTGATCTGGGTGCATGTGCTTGCAGATCCATATATATATATATATATATATATATATATATATATATATATATGCAGGTTTTGGTGTCTTCCCGAAGACACCAAAACCTGCATTCCTGTACCCGTGAAAATCTACGAAAGCATATATATATATATATATATATATATATATATATATATATATATGCTTTCGTAGATTTTCACGGGTACAGGAATGCAGGTTTTGGTGTCTTCGGGTGTCTTCCCGTGTAAGAGTCGGGGTGTCTGTGCGACGTTTCGACGAGGTCTCACTCGTCATCTTCAGGCTGGTGCTTTCGGCTTCTTGTTACTGGAACAGAGCAGAATCTGGTGTTTGAGTTCCTATAAATACTGTTGAGGGGTGTGGTGTATAGCCTCCAACGTTCTGGGCAGAGAGGAAGTTCCTAGATTAGTGTGCCTTTTCTTCTTTTGTTCCTTAATTACTTGGGGGATATCTTGAGTGATTTCATGAGTGATATTCTGAATATCACTGGGTGGGTCATTAAGTGTAGATTAGTTGCTAAAGCTTTTGTGTCTTGACCTCTTGAGCTTGTGAAGAGTTTTTCTGAGAAGATGGCTGTGCTGCATTTAGTTGTGCTCTGGCTTGGCTTCGTGTATAGGGGCGAGCTGTGGTTTTGTGCCTTGTGCCAGCCAGATCTGTGTAGGGATTGCAGGGGGGTGCAGCATCCGGAGGTGCCACTATAGTTTGGCTACTGGATGGAGTCTGTAATATGTCTGTGGAGAGGGTCTGGGTTTGGGTCTGGTGTGGTTGATTGGTGACGGCGTTCTGTGTGCCTCTGGTTCTGGTGTCGGTTTTTGTGGGGAGGGCTAATTTCCAGATGTCTGGCAGGCGGGACGTGTCGTCACGCTTGTTCATGTTGTGAGGGTGTTTCTCTATCTCGATGGCTTCCATGATTATTCTCTTGTGGTGATGTTCCATGTTAAAGAGCAATTTGGAATCTGCAAAATTAATTTCGTGTCCTGTTTCTTTCATGTGTTGGAAAAGAGAGGAAGTTTTTTCTTCTTTTTTGACGGCATTCTTGTGTTCTGCGATACGTGCATTTATTCGTCTGTTTGTTTGTCCAATGTACGTGGCTGGGCAGACTTTGCAGGGTATTTCATAGACCCCTTGGTTTTCCAGCTGGATTTTGTCTTTTGGGTTTCTGAGGATATTGGCTATTTTTTGGTTGGTGCAGAAGGCTGTTTTGATATTGTGTTTATGGAGGATTTTGCTGATTTTGTCTGTAGTGCCCTTGATATAAGGAAGGAGGGCCATGCCATTGTTTTCTTCTGTGTCTTGGTTTTTGGGGGGTGTTTCTTTTTGGATTAGCTTCGTAACCCTGTTTTTCTGGTATCCATTGGCGATTAACACATTTGAGAGATTCTGTAACTCAGTTGTCAAGTGGTCTTTGTCAGCCAGGCGTTTGGTTCTGGAGATGAGAGTCTTGGCTACGGAGTTTATTTGTGCAGGGTGGTGGTGTGATTGTGCATGTAAGTAGCGGTTGGTGTGTGTTTTTTTCCGGTAGATAGTGTGTCCTAGGGAGCCATCAGGTTTTTTGTAGATTAGGACGTCAAGAAAGGGCAGTTGGTTGTTGTCTTCTATTTCCATAGTGAATTGTATTTTGGGGTGTAGGCTGTTGAGATGTGTGAGGAAGCTATCTAGTTTTTCTTTCCCGTGTGGCCAAATTACAAAGGTGTCGTCAACATATCTGAGCCAAAGTTTGGGTTTGTGTTCTGACTTGTCTAAAGCATTGGTTTCAAAGTGTTCCATGTACAAATTTGCGATGACCGGTGAGAGGGGTGATCCCATAGGTGCTCCTTCTATCTGTTTGTATCTTTGTCCATTGTGGATGAAGTACGTGTTGGTTAGGCAGTGGTTGGTCAGGTCCAGGATGTATTTGGGGGGGTTGTATTTGTTTTGAATGGCTGTCAAGGCTTCATTAATGGGCACTTGAGTGAAGAGAGATACAACATCGAAGCTCACAAGTAGGTCATCGGGATGTAGGTATTGCTTCTTTATTGTTTCAATGAACTGGAAGGAGTTAGTAACGTGTGAAGCGATGGATTCTGCATAGGGCTGAAGTTGCTTAGCGAGAAATTTTGCGAGATTTTGTAGAGGTGAGCCTATGGAGCTGACTATTGGTCTGAGTGGTGTTCCTTCTTTGTGTATCTTGGGGAGACCGTAGAGTTTGGGGCATCTGGAAGATTTTTCTCTGGGGATGATTCTTAGCTGGATTTCTTCACTGATAGGAGAGGCTTTTATTTTGGATTTGGTGGTTTTTTCCAGATAGGTGGTGGGATCTGTTTTTATAGGTTGGTAGGTAGGGTCTTGGAGTAGATTTGATAGTTTTGCTTGGTAGTCCGATGTGTTCATCACAACAGTGGCGTTGCCTTTGTCTGCTGGGAGAATGATTATGTTGTTGTCTTTCCTCAGGTTGGTGAGTGCTTTCTGTTCTTCTTTGTGTAAATTGCTTCTGGGTGGTTTGCTGGAGCAGAGGATGTTGGTGACTTCAAGTCTGATTTTATTGGCTTCATCTGGGTCGATTTTGGTCAGGCTAGCTTCGACTCCGCATATGATGTTTTCCGTGGGGATGCGTCTCGGGGCGACTGCAAAGTTGAAACCTTTGGAGAGTACTTTGGTTTCAGTTGGGGTGAGGATCCTGTCTGATATGTTATGTACTGTTTGTTTCATGGGTTGTTGTGGAGGGTGGCTGGGTTTCTGGCGTTTCTCTAGTTTGTAGAGTTTGTTGGTGTGTCTGTCTGTCTTATGTGAGGTCTCAGTTTCAGCTCTCCAGACGGCTAGTTGTTTGCATTTGTCCCAGAGTGCAGGGTGGATTTTGTTACATAGTTTGAGGTGAAGAGTGAGCAGCTCTTTGTTGGTTTGGTTTAGTAGGTATCTTTTCTTATGTATTTCGTTTCTGATTAGGGATAGTTCAGTTCGTTTCAGGATCCTTTCGGTACCTGGGGTTTTAGAGTGGAATTTAAGTTGGAAGCATGTGGGAGTTAAGTTGTTGTCTCGGCAGTTGCGTAGGAACAGGAGATCACATAAGATGGTGGCTCTTCGGATTTCTAGTTTCTCGTAGGTTCTTGTCAGCTGGAAGGTTTCCTCCCCGTAGAGGTGAGATATTTGCTTTCGTAGATTTTCACGGGTACAGGAATGCAGGTTTTGGTGTCTTCGGGTGTCTTCCCGTGTAAGAGTCGGGGTGTCTGTGCGACGTTTCGACGAGGTCTCACTCGTCATCTTCAGGCTGGTGCTTTCGGCTTCTTGTTACTGGAACAGAGCAGAATCTGGTGTTTGAGTTCCTATAAATACTGTTGAGGGGTGTGGTGTATAGCCTCCAACGTTCTGGGCAGAGAGGAAGTTCCTAGATTAGTGTGCCTTTTCTTCTTTTGTTCCTTAATTACTTGGGGGATATCTTGATATCTTAATTACTTGGGGGATATCTTGATATCTTAATTACTTGGGGGATATCTTGGGGGATATCTTGATATATATATATATATATATATGCAGGTTTTGGTGTCTTCGGGTGTCTTCCCGTGTAAGAGTCGGGGTGTCTGTGCGACGTTTCGACGAGGTCTCACTCGTCATCTTCAGGCTGGTGCTTTCGGCTTCTTGTTACTGGAACAGAGCAGAGTCTCCACCTGCGGCAGCAGATCCCTCGCTCCCCGCAAATTCCTCTCATTTGCAGGGAGCGAGGGATCTGCTGCCGCAGGTGGAGACTCTGCTCTGTTCCAGTAACAAGAAGCCGAAAGCACCAGCCTGAAGATGACGAGTGAGACCTCGTCGAAACGTCGCACAGACACCCCGACTCTTACACGGGAAGACACCCGAAGACACCAAAACCTGCATTCCTGTACCCGTGAAAATCTACGAAAGCATATATATATATATATATATATATATTTGTCCCATACTCAAATGATACAAGTGCTTGTATATCAAGGCAAGGCATCATGAGAAAAAGAATTCGTGCCACAACCACCAATACATTTATATCCTATCCCTCCATGTACACTGCTTTATTTGAATGTCTTTAAATGGCTAGGGTTTGCCTTTTTGTTCGATATTCCTCTCGTCTCATTTGGTTAAAAAGGAGAAAGCATGCTTTAGAAAAAAATGTAGGCTATGAGATAGACGGCAGTAATTTTTCTTGTGTGAAAAGTAGTCAGATGTAACCATTTAATTAATCTTTAGCTCCATACAGCCACCTCTCTCACATTTGAAAATGGTGTTTAATAATTGCATTATTTTAGTCATAATTTTGTGAAAAGATAAAGCAGATTACCATTTGGAAGCCAGGAAGTGACCTGTGAGATAAGGAAATGTAAGGACTTTCTACTTAAAAATCACTACATGTTTCAACTGAATAAAAAAGCACAAAAACTGTACTTAGCAATAAAAAGGCATAAAAAGATGAAGCTGCTTAATGATTAAATCAGGTGACGAGCAACTTTATTCTCATTAAAATTACTTGAAGTTTATGTAATTAATTCAAATTATGAGAAACAAATTAGTGTCACATTATTATAATTTGACTTATACACTACTTAGATGCCAATACCCACACACACATAATTAAAATACATTTTCTATAGTTAAAATGATGCATGCCATTTTTATATAGCTTTCCTCTTAAAACTAAATTAATCAAACCTCAGAGGCCTGAAGGCTATAAATTTTTATTCTTTGTCGTGAAAGGCAAATATCCTAGGATCACTTTATGGTCTAAAAATACATAAAGGTCTCTCAGAGTGGAATATAATCAATGAAACAAAAGGCAGCAGGATTCATCTTTCCAGACTTTATCTGTTTGGTCCAGTCACTCCTCATAAGCCCTGTACAAATTTTAAAAACCTATCTCTCTTGCAACATGGTGACAAGGCCTTTGTACAACACCAGACCCTCCAAGTGTCTCTATTTTCCAGGGACACCCCTGATTTAGAGAAGCCGTCCCGGTTTCTGATTTGATCCTGGAATGTCCCACTTTTCCTTAGGAGAAATATTGGAGGGTATGGAGTTATCTGACCCCCGAGCCATCTGAAGACAGCCCTGTACAGAGGTTTTTTAATGTTTAATGTTTTATTATGTTTTTTATATATGTTGGAAGCTGCCCAGAGTGGCTGGGGCAACCAAAAAAGATGTGTGGGGGTATAAACAGTAACATTATCATTATGGAATGGGACATCCCTATTTTCACTGGAGAAATGTTGGAGGGTATGCAACACACCCTTTAACTCCCCTTGCTTCCCCCCCATTTCAGATTCCTCCAACTTCTGCAGCATGTGAAAGAAACTAGTCTATGTTTGGGAAGACACCAAATCAAGAAATAATCTGACATGTGGAAGGGTAGATCAGAGCTGGGGAAACTTTGGCGCTCCAGATGTTGCTGAACTATGACTTTGCGTCAGCTCCAGCAAGAATGGTCAATGACCAAGGATGACAGGAGCTGTAGTTCAGTAGCCTTTGGAGGACCAGAGGTTCCCCACAGCTGGGGTGGAGAAACATATTTCAATCCAGGCAAATCTTTCAGAGGTCTTGGATAAATGTGGTGCAGCAGAAGAAACAGAAACTGATGATGATAGCTTGGAAAACTAAAGTGATTAAATTTCATGTACTATTCCTTGAGTCTAGGTCTCCCCCACAATTTTTCTCAGCTCTTTTAATGGAAATGAGTGCTTTATGTCTGTTTGACATTGTAGAGACCTACAAATTTCAAGAATGTATAATAATTTGTGTACTATAATGCTGATGGCTAATTCCATTTTTATAGGTTTTTTTGCCTTTTCTGCATAAACTGGCAAAACCAAAGAGACAGTTTGGCAGTTCTAGAATCCTTCTGTTGAGGAACACTGGTAAACCTAGTACATGTCTTGGTGACATCTAAATGAAATCCCCAAGTTACTGCATTCCAAATTACTGCAACAATCCAGCACAAGTTTGCTAAGGCTAAGCCCCTTGAAATCAATGGTACTTTAGATGAGTCTGATTCCCAGGACATTGTTTTCAATGGCTACATTTTGCTCACTTGTAGTTTTTAGAGAGATTTGATGGACTGTAGATGTATGAATGACTTTTGCATCTGTAAAACTCTGTGAAGAAGTCATGTATCCTCCTCCTCTTTAGATTTAATGTGAAATGTGCATTGCCTTCTTATTCAGCATTTTCGGAAAATATAGGTGATACCTCATCGAGTCAAACCCAGAGTAAACCAGTTGAAACCAATGGATTTTAGCTACTACATTGATTTCAATGAGTTTACTCTGGTTAACAATGGATATTATGTGATTAATAATACTTTGGGTCTGAAAATTACTATGTGTATTTGTGGCTGATTAATTAATTTAGAATTTCAGCAAGAAAGTGATGTTTCTTCAATTATCTTTTCTTGTTGTTTCAGGTTGGGTTTTCCCATGATGATTATGAGCTGCATCATTGGAATGTGCTATCTCCTTGTTGCTCACGTTGTATTGGGTTGGACCTAAGAATGTATATATTGATTATATATACTGAAGACCAAAAGACATTTTTCGTTCTTTTCCAACCTCTGTTGCATTTTTACAAGGCTGTATGAAAACAAAAAGCTTTTATTTGGGGGGCGGGGGGAGTGGAGTCATTCATGCTGCTACTCCTGTCCAGCTTTCTGTTATGAACATGGGAATTCATCTGATGCCTATATAGAATTTCTCTACTTGGAAATGATGCCCACATTCATTTCAGTTGAGAGAACCAATTTCTGTGCACATTATTTTGTGTGTGTGTGTGTGTGTGTGTGTGTGTGTGTGTGTGAATTGCCTACCTCTGCTGAAATATTGACAGGGACCATTGTGAATGCAAGAGAGATATGTGCTCATATCTAATGCACAGGATGCTCTGGGCCACAGCTGTATTTAATAACTGGCAGCTAAACAGCTGAGACACAAAATCAAAAACATCTCATAATGCACATTTTGATGGGCTATACCATTTTAGATTAAAGGTGGAAGAATTGTGTGAATGCCATACAGAATAGAAGCTAGTGTGTCAAGAGAAAAAGTGAAGAGTTAGATCCTTACTTATTAGTTTTATATATGAAGAAGCATTCAGATGTGAACCCCCCTGCAGTCTAAAATTGTATAGCAGAGGAAAAAATTCACCATATGACCCTTTAGATAATGTGCTTCCATCCTTAATTGACGTCACTGTGGGCTTATGTTCTTTGACCAGCTTATAGAGCAGAATATTGTGATTTAAGATGCACAAATGGTCTTATGGTGGAACCAAATTTCTTTAGGTTCATTTTTCAGCTCGAAAGTAGTGATTTTGCTGAGGATGAGTCCTCCCAGATCTTTAATCCTATTATTATTATTATTATTATTATTATGAGAAGCTTGCCTGATACTCCTCAGAGGTCCTTTGCTTTGCTCCCACTTCAGTGGACATTTTAAGGAAACAACTCCTGGTAGGATTCAACAGACTTGTTTCATGTGCAGAACAATGTCAGCTCATGCAATGAGATTCCAGCCCCTCCTTCCTCCCATGCCTTCTAAATCTGTTCTGGAGAGTTAGGGGAACCCCCCAGAACAGTTTTAAGGGGTGAACAGGAGGAGTAGAAGGGGGAAAGTGCCATTGCATGAGTGGATCTTATTCTCCATGCACATAAACCACTTGAGTTCCCCCCAGTTTCATTCTTACTTGAGACCACACAATGGGCACAATGACATCAGAATACCAGGTAGTTAATCAGATTTGACTATTTGTTGTAACCAATAATAGTATTAAATAAAGACAGTTAAATAAAGACAATTATTGCCCAAGAAGGTAGAACCCCAAACCAGTAGGTTCAAATGAAGAGAGGATATTGTTACTAAACATTTTTTTTTAAACAAAAACAAAAACCAAAGTCTCTGTTAGTATGAGTTGTTTGGATACTGGAACAGACTTCCTCAGAAAACGGTACACTTGGCTCCATTGTAAGTTTTTAAGCAGTGGTTTTAACAATGAAATTTGAACATACGTCCTGCATCAGCAGATGGCTGGACCTTTGCTGTCCTGTCCAACTCTGTGATTCTTTGAAAATGAACACTTTTACAGCCCCTTAGTAATGATTCACCAGAAACTGCAGAAAGAGGGAGACTTCTTTCAATTCCGATAATGATCCTTGTGAAAGTGGTGTCCCTTTTTAGCTCAGCCCTAATTAATATCCAAATAAATGCTTTTTGAGATACAGTGGTACCCCGCAAGACGAACGCCTCGCAAGACGGAAAACCCGCTAGACGAAAGGGTTTTCCGTTTTGGAGGCGCTTCGCAAAACGAATTTCCCTATGGGCTTGCTTCGCAAGACGAAAGCCCATAGGGAAATCTCTGGGACAGCCGGACTTCAAGGGAATCCCTTGGCCCCCTGCCGGACTTCCCGAAGCTCTTTTGAAGTCCGGTGGGGGGAGAAGGGCTTTTCTTCCCACCCCCAGCCTTCAGAACAGCCTTCTGAAGGCTGGCGGTGGGAAGAAAAGCCGTTCCCCCCCCCGCCTGCCTACAGAAGAGGTTCGAGGAAAGAGGCGAAGGAGCGCTGCCCCTTCACCTCTGTCCCCTGAGCTTGCCGTTCTCCCCCCGGCCTGCCTTCAGAAGAGGTCCGGGGACAGAGTGTCCCCGGACCTGGTCTGAAGGCAGTCTCCATAGGAACGCATTAATTGATTTTCAATGCATTCCTATGGGAAACCATGCTTCGCAAGACAAAAAACTCGCAAGACAAAGAGACTTGCGGAACGAATTTCGTCTTGTGAGGCACCACTGTATGAGTATTCACAAGGGACTATATTTTTATCCTAAAATTATGTTTGCTATGGTCTGCATGTACTCACAGATGAAAACCCCACTTGCTATGTTCAGTAGTTTTTCTTTTGGTTGTCAATTTGCCTGTTGATATATTCTCTAATTGTATGAAAGCACCTGATATTCTGCCAGTGTTTGCTTTAGTAGATAAGTAAATAGGCAAACTGCATAATGAATGATACATCATTGTCTGTGTTTTAAAATAAACACATCCAAAGGAAGATTTGGAGTGGAAACAATAATCCCTTTTAATCTGGCTCATGGTTATCTGCAACTAAGTATTTTCATGGGAAATATTATCATTCAACACTTAGACGGGTTTATATAAATTAAATGAGGATAAATTAGTCTGTTAGGTAAATTTCAGAACTGTTTACCTATGCGGGGGATACAGTGATTTCAGTATTTTTGGTAGTAGTCAAGGATATATACATACTTGCTTTTGGTGTTGCTAATCAGTGCTGTTGAAGAACAGCAGTAGGGCAGAATCATTTCCCACTATCTGAGTGCAATCTTATGGGTAATGTGATTGCAAATATAGAACCAGGGCAGCTATAGAGAGAATGAGTGCATCTGGAATAAAAAAAAATCTTGTAAATACCGTATTTTTCGCTCTATAAGATGCACCAGGCCACAAGACGCACCAAGTTTTTGGAGGAAGAAAACAAGAAAAAATAAATCTAAATCTCAGAAGCCAGAACAGCAAGAGGGATCGCTGCGCAGTGAAAGCAGCAATCCCTCTTGCTGTTCTGGCTTCTGGGATAGCTGCGCAGCCTGCGTTCGCTCCATAAGACGCACACACATTTCTCCTTACTTTTTAGGAGGGAAAAAGTGAGTCTTATGGAGCAAAAAATACGGTACTTCCCAATATTTGGAAAAGCTTGCCATCTCCTTTTCTAACTGCCACAATTCAAAGAAGGAGTAAGCTGCCAATACTACAATAAAATAGTACCCAGCGTGTGTAGTTTTGTCTTACATACACCTAGTCCTCCTTTGGACTGTGCCCAGAGGCTTTTAACAGCTGTATGAT